>NC_135342.1:74681785-80346785 GCF_023851605.1 Tamandua tetradactyla
TTGGCAGCATAAAGATTATGCCTTCTCGCCAACTGGCCCTGCAGGATGGGCACTTTCAGATGAATGACTGATGCAGTCCCTGGCATCAGAGAGCCTTTGACTGAAATCACATTTCTTCAGCAGCTCTGTGGCCTTAAACAAGTTACAGCTTAGAGACTCAATTTTCTCTTCTATAAAATGGGAATATTACTACAGTACCCTGCCCCTAAGGGTTGTTGCTGTTGTTTTGTCAGAAAGCTTGCTTCTCTGCTTTCTCCTTCAGCCTCTCTGTCCTGGGGTGAAGCTATCTTTTTATGTCTTGATTTTCCCCTCTCTCTATTTTCTCTTTTGACCCTGATTTAACATTTTTAGGTTTTATTTCTGATGATACAAATGGACAGCTGCATCTCAGACTGTCTCATTACTACATAAAGCAGAGTTTTATAATAAGGGCCTATGGACCACTGGTATCCAAGTCCTATTGAGTTTGAAATCTCTGATACAAATTAAAGTAGTGGCAAGATAAGGTCTACTAAGAAAACCAAAACATCCTGCTGACATTGGGTACAAAATGAGGTTGCATTCTGTTTAGTAATGAACTAATAATAATAATCCTGCATCATTCTTCTGTAATAGACCTGTGACTGAACAAGGTACAAATCCATTTGAAGTAGACCATTTCTAGGTTTTCTGGCCTCCCTGCTGGAATGGGATCTTGAGTGGGTTCGATGGACCTGGAGGACGCCAAAGCTCCTAGCTGCTGTTTTTTTCCAGAACACTCTATGGCAAAACTATTTCTCTTTTAGCCACTGAAATCCAGGTGGAGCACCAAAAGCCTCTGCTGCTAGGGCAGGTATGTGCTGTGACTGCGCAGGAAAGTGGAGACGTTCCCATCTTGATTATTCTCCATCTCGCTGCTGGAGAGAGAACTCAGACCTGCTACCATGGAACTGGGAAGATGACACTACTGCTGTCACCAGCTAGTGGGGAAAAGTGGGGAGGTGGAGAGGCTGATTCTTACTATGCTACCCGTGTTGAGGTCTCCCCTCCCATCTCTAATCAGAAAACCTAGTGACATCTGCTAAAGAAAGTTGTGTACTTGGTGCCCCTCAAACCGCAAAAGCCAATCACCAAATAAAATTATCTTATGACAGCTCAGGTCTCAAGCCCTGGGGTACTTTCTCTTCTCACTGGTCACTCTGCATATAAATAGAACACTGAGTCAATGCATTTTATGAGAAAGGCTCTCACTTTTACTAGCCTGGGGCCTTGCTATACAAAGTACAGACCTTGAAACAAATCAGCACCACCTGGGAACGTCATGGTAATGCAGATTCCTGGGCCCTGTTCCAGGCTTCCTGAAAGAGAATGTGCATTTTCACAATCCTATGCACATTAAAGTTTAACAAACTCTGATCTAGAGATTATTAAACTTTATCCTGTCTAAACAAAAAACACCTCTTTCTTTAATTAAAAGAGTTGAGAAAGTCCCGCTACTTGAAAGCAAAAGCAAATGAGCCTTCTGTAGTGGGCGGGGCATCCCCTCCCCTCCCTGTTACCCTTACCACCTGGGACTTCCCAGAGGCATACCTGGGTTTGAAAAGGCCTGATGTCTGAGAGAGTGGGCTCAGAGAGGGTGGGCGGCTCCCTGGTCACATAGCAAATCCCTGAATTTCTCAAGGCACCACATGCTCTGACTCCCAGAGTGAGCCCATCTTATGGGCCAATCATAGGGATAAACTTAATTTAGGGGCAACAGCTCCCACCAACACCGCTGATTCAAAAACCACCATCTGACCAGTATGGGCACAAATCACCTTCCCTGTGGTTTAAAGCTGAGACTCTGAGTGTTTTTAATGCATTAAGTCAGGGAGTTTCATTGACTGTAGGAATTTTTTGTAAACTGTTACTGGAAATCGACAGCTCATCCCTCGATCCCTATCTCATACGCAGGTTCAATAATATCGCCATTAAGACTAAGGCAGCACCTGGCATTTCATCACCGTTGGCACATTGGTCTGTTGGGCCAGTGTGTGTGTGTGTGTGTGTGTGTGTGTGTGTGTGTGTGTGTGTGTGTGTGCGTGTGCGTGTGTGTGTGTGTGTGTGTGTGTGTGTGTGTGTGTGTGTGTTTTTCCGGTTATCTCCTCAGTTCAGTTTAATGACCCATTCGCCATTCACAGTGTGAGCTGATGCCAGGGATGGCTGGAGGGAAGGGCCAGAGAAGAATCCAGAGTGGGCAGGAATTGGGGTTGAAGGATGAAGGTATCATCCAGGAGGTGAGAGGCCAGCTAAGGTAACAGCTCCCCTGTTGGGCCACAAAGTACACGACAGAAGCCAAGCCCTTCATTTTCAATGATGAGGTGCACTGGCTGAATGATTCTCCCCTTCCATCATCACTTTGCTCCCAGCTTCTAAACCTACCTAGAATCTCTTCTGGAAGCTGACCTTGGCTTTAGCATGCAAATCTTGTAGGTAAGAAATGAGTGAGATGTGCCATTAGCTCTCCCATCAGAAGGATAATAGATTATTTGAGCTTTCCTGAAATACCTGTTAGGTATCTTAATTTCTCTTATTTCCAGACCTACTATGAAAGCTTTACTCTTTTCTTTTCTTCTTTGGGATTTTTGTTTGTATCCCCAGGATTTTCCGAAGACCGGGAGAAAACAAGAGCAAGAAATTCTGCTTCCCAGACAAAAGTCTAAAGTTTCCACCAACACAGATGGTCTGACTTAAGGAAAGTTTTTATAGCCGTCTCCTTTAAGAAAAGCATATTTAAGTTTTCCCCATATGGAGCAAAAATTAAGAGGAAAATAGCTGAAAAAAGATAGACTGAGATATCAAGTGAGAAGGCTGTTCAAGTACAGAAAAATATTGAAACAATCATGGCTCACGTGGGTGTACGGGAGAGAGCGTCTGGCACGGGGAGTGTGTAAAGGGAGAGCTGGGCTGGCCCCTGGGGGATCCGACACACACACTCCCGTTTACCAAGAACACCAAGTGAAAAATGACAGCCATCGGCTTCGAGGAGCCCCCTCTCCTACTCCCTGTCATAGAAGATCTATAACAGACATACTGAAGTTGACTTGCAAATAGCCAAGAAGACATGACTCCTCTTTCTGTCCGGGGCGGGGGGCGGGTCACTGACAGTCTCCCTGACCACAGATCCCCTCTCCCCATCTCCTCCTCTGGTCAGAAACGTGGTGTTCTGAGGGCCTGGGTTTGGGGTTGGACCTGGCTGAGCTCCACCCACCTCTGCCTCCTTCCCGGGCAACCAGCGGACCTTTCCTCAACCCCACTGTGCTTAGGTTTGGCCCTTCGGTGATCCTTAACTGGTGGTTTTGCAGTTGTGATGGAGGCAGGAATCAGATCCTGGCCTCGTAATCAGAGCTCGCTTGCTGTCATTTGGCACTGACTCAGGTATCAAGGTGTTCAGAATGTTGATTTGGCACTACGGGGAAAATATAACATTCTGGGTTTTGATTTGGACATTTAGTCTTCCCTGATTTCCTTCCCCTTCCATCTAAAGTTTTGCCCCAAACTCTGTAGGGTTCTAGGGTAAAGCAGACCTGTATTTGAACCCAACATCTACCAGCAGTAGATAGAGAATTTTGGGCAAGTTTCCCAGGCTCCCTGAGCCAAGGTGTCTTCATTTCTGTAAAAACAGAAAGTATTCAAAATATCCTCCTCATAGAGGAGCTTTAAGAAATAAATGAAACAATGTCCTTATCTATCTGGAGAGGTGCAAAACTCCTTCTCTGGACACAGGTAGTCCATCACTTAGTTTTGTTTTTTCCATTCTTTCAGTTATTTTTGGAAAGAGTGAGAAATAGTCCAAATTCAGTGAGCTTCATTTATCCATGAAATAAGCCATTTTTGGCACACATCAGACACGTTCAAACTGGAGTGCTTGCATATCAGAAAATAAGGTATGCTTTTTGAACTTCAGAAATGGTAACATGTTCAGTGCCAAATCAGTTTGGATGTGGCCAAGCAAGGCACAATCGGTGGCCCCCTCCTTCCTATGTTCCAATACACATGTATCATCCATTTCCTCTGAACATCATGCTTACTTCCCACCTCAGGGCCTTTGTATGTGCCATTTTTTGTTGCCTAGTATCTTCTTCATTAACTCAACAAACATTTATTCAGTGTCTGCTGTCAGATACTTTGCTTGGGGATACATTGTTGAACAAGGGACCTGACTAGTGACACTTCTATTCCATGTATGTTTGGGGGTAGGGGTGGCTGTGTGAAGACCAACAGCAAGCGAATAACTCAATAAAGGGACACTTTAGAGTGAAGGTACTATGAGAATAATTAAACAGGTCATAGGAGGGAGTGACTGGGTAGGAGGGTCAACAAAGCCCTCTTTGAAGATAGGATATTTTGAACTGAGAACTAAGTACTGCAGTTCACGTAAATATTTGGGGGAGAATCGTTTCAGGCAGAAGTAATGGCAAGAGCACAAGCCATGTCTGGTAGCTAATTTCCAAGATAGCTACAAGTGATCGTTCACCTCACCCAGAAATGTAATGTATTCATTGAATCTAGGATAGTTTTTGAGAACCAGAATGGAGCAGAAATGACTTCTGAGATTGTTGAGATTAGGTTTTAAAAAGTCTTGTAACTTCCTTCTGGGTCTCCTGGAACTCTTAATCTTTGGATGCACCCACTTAGAGCTCAAACAGCTATTGTAGGAAGCCCATGCCTCATGGAGAGGCCACATGTTGGCTGAGCTCACAGTCAACAGCCAGCATCTTCTGTCTGTTTTGTGAGGGTGCCATCTTGGATGTCAGCCCAGTTAAATCTTCATGTATTTGCAATCACAGTCAACTCCTGCCTGTAGGGGCACGAGAGGCCCCAAGCAAGAGCCACCCAATTGAACCCATTCCACCATGGAAATGGAAGAGGCAATCACAGACTGTTGTTTTAAGTCTGTATATTCTGGGGTAATTTTTACACAGCAGGAGATACCCAGAAGACTCCATGAGTCTTCCATATCTACCCCCAGCCAGCCCCCCTATTCTTGTAAATTCCTTCTTATTCTCAGCTCAAAGAACACTCCCTCAGGGGGAACTTCTTGGCAACCCATACCCCAGATTCTCAGGCACCTTCCTTTATGCTCTCATAGGTACTTGGACTTTTTGTTCATTGCACTTATAAAAATTATAATTTTAATTTATTTTCATGATTATTTAATGACTCTCTCCATCACTATAGTCCATGCTCCATGATAAAGTTTTATGAGATTTGCTCACCATCATATCCCCAGCACTGAACACAGAGCCTGGTGCACATTCAATAAGTATTTGTTAAATGAATGAATGAATGAATGAATGAGTAGGAATCTGGCAGACATTGATAGTAGACATTATCCCCAAGCATTGATTCATTAGTGGTCATATCAATCTAGAGCTTTTAACAGAGAAGGCTCACAACTGAAAACATCAGGTGCCCAAGACATGGTGTGCTCAAAATAATTGTTAAAAAATGGTCTGTGAAGCCTCAGAGGACCAGGCATCCCTAACTTCCAGGCTGGCTGTCAACCCTAAAGAAATATGAACTGCCTCCTTCCAGGTCTCAATCTATCCCCAGAGGAGTCTGCAAATTGAGGTTGCTTTAGACCCCCCCCCCCCCCACCATTTAAACCAACACCATGAACAAAAACACCTCTGTGTCCTCTAAAACATGGCCTAGGACGTTCCTCCTGGCTTACCTTCCTCCCGCTTTAAACATCCTTACATTTGTATGCCTCTCTGTTTTCAATCTCAGACGTCCTGTCCTTACCAATGCCCAGCCAGGCCTGGGGGACACATCTGGGTGGGAGCATGCCTATGGGACAGGAGACGGGCCAGCAGCCATTTGCAGGGCTGGAAGAGCAGGTCGCCAGGCAGCGTTCTCAGGCCCCAGGAGACGAAGACAGCGGCTGAGTATGTTGTCACGCTGGCAGCTGGCAAAGGAGCTCCAGACTCAGGAGACTCCCTGGAAACACAGCCCAAGTGAAACATCAGGTGCAACAGGGCTTTATCCTGGGTGGGCCAGTTTAGAAACTCAAAACTGATAAACACGTCTGGGAATTTGAAAGACTGACTCAGAAATCCCCAGACCCTCAGCTATGCCATTGTGTTAAGGCCATGTATCCCACAAGCTGGCTGGCTGTAATCTTTGTGTGTCCCTGACCCTCCCTCTCCCCAGCCCCCATCCGTGCCCTGGGTGATAGCTGCCTCCTCAAGTGTGAATCATGAAACCACAAAACTGCAACAAGACCATCCTCCTGCCGGCTTCTGGGAACATAAACAATAATAGTGTAAATACGACTCACTAAAGGCTTAAGCAGAGTGCTTAAAGGAAATCTATATTTTTTAAGTAAACAGTCTTCTGTTTACCAATGTGGTGGAGACTTTCTGCTTAACTCCCGATGATCTCAATCCAGCTTGTCATGGAAGCCAAGAGGAAAACCCAAAGCCAGGAGATTACAAAGGAAAGAAAATGCAAAAAAAAAAACAAAACCCAAAAAAAACCTCTATTTAAATTCTCCTTCCCCCAACTTCTGTGTCGAAAGGCAATAGTTGGTTGGGGTTACTTTTGTTAGGTTATTAGGCATTAAAATGAGATAGAATCTTCCTTTTATGTAGCTCGGGAAGAGACTTTCAAGGAGAAAAAAGCAGATGTGGGGATGGGGGGGTACAGGTTAGAGAATGTTTTAACTCAGACATTGTACAAACCATGGAAAAATTTCCCACATCTTTCCCTCTCCTTTTGTCTCAGAGCTGAGGAGGGGTCCTAGCTGGTGATCAACGTGGAGAGAAGATGTCAGACAACTTGAAAATTCCTTTTTGTTGCTAACCACAAATATTTGGGGTTTGTGTTATCTAGGCTATAATGAGAACCTGCCAGGGAAAAATTCAGACATACAAATCTTTGTGTAAACTACCTTAAGAGCCTTAAGCAGACAAAAGCCAGAGTGAAGTCTGAAATTTTGTCCTCAGAGTACCCATCATCAAGGCTCTGACTCTTCATAGATTGTAACTGGATTCCAACAGAGCTTGGGTTTTCCACGTACGCATGTCATGTTCAGGCCAGAAAAGTCTTCATTTTTTTCTATATCCTCCCTGGTCTAGCTCAGGCCTTTTCAATGCTCCTAAGTATCTGGGGAAGTTTAGATGTTGGAGCTGGAGGCTTATTAAGGTCTGAGCAATGGTGGGGAGTCCACCGATTGAGGTGATGACAATAGTCCTTGTCATTACCATTTCCTCATCACCTCGGACACCTACTGTTCTTGTCTCCAGGACCCATCATCTTTATTCTCCTAAGATCCTAGGCCAATCACACTTTCATTTTCATAAATTTAAACCTGAAATAGAACCACTCAAGGTCAGGTGCTAATTGGAGCTAAATCACTTCCAATGTTTTTGTGCTTAAGAGCCTAGTCATAGGTTCCTTGCCGCTGTTCTTTCCAAGTCTTAGTATTCTGACTCTTCCATACAATTTGTGAGATGCCCAGAGCCTTTTGATATATCCTCTATTTTATGCTTAAGTTCACCAGAGGCAGATTCTATTGCTTGCCATCAAGGAACCCTAACTAAATCCCTCCTCCTCTTGCACTCATGGTACTGGGTCATTCAGTGGTGAAGAAACCACCCATTCTTTTGATACTTTGAATAAGACTAAAGTTTATCCATTCATTCTTTAACAAACACTTTTTTCCAAGTCCCTACTATGCTTGTGTTGCTGGATGCACTGTAAACAAGTTGATCTTATTGTCTTGGTGGGAAAGGACATTATACAATGTTGGGGGGTGTTACAATCAGGGAACCTCAGTGTGTAATTGGAGCACATTTAAAGAGTACCAGTCTTTTCTCAACACCTGAAAATACCCTGGACTGGTTAGTTTTAGACAGCCTAATGGTTAGCAAATAAATTCTCATTTATCTTATTGTATTTAATAAAATCAGTGTTGCAATATTAATTCTACCGTTGCTGTAGAACATGGGGAAAAAGGTAACTGATACTGATTGCCAACCTCTGCTCCTCCATCCTGGAAAGCCGATCTGCAGTAAATGACTCAAAGGTGTTCTGCCTTGACAAGTTTAGTCTGATACCAGAAATGGGACGGCGGTGGTATAGCTGTGTAGTTCACAGGTACAAGTCATCAACAGACTAGATAAATGGTCCATCTGAGACCTGTGCCTTATCCAGACCTCACACAGTCTGGTGTACACTGACTAGGGGAGAGAGATTAAGCAATTAACAAAAAGGAAGAAAGGCTACTACCATTTATAAGACACCTTAGGTACTGAGTTTTTCACTCACATTATCTCCTTTAATTCTTACAACACCCATAAAAGGTAGGTAATTTTAATTCCATACCTTTTCCCCATCATTTCTAGCAGATATAGCAGACTCAAAGAGTTCAGAAGAATTTCTAAGGTCACCGGATGATATGATATCTGTTTGGCTCTCAGCCCCCTGCTTATCCCACCATACCCCAGCCCCTCTCAATCCATCAGAACACATGTAAATCTGGGGTAAAGGATGCTGAATGAGGAAACCATGCAGCCAGCTCAACTAAACCTAAATTGGCCTCCCATTCCAGGTAAAATCTCTAATTTCAGCGCTCAGGTCAGTTCCCAGAGGCCTCTGCTTCCTCGATTGTGAGTTATGCCCATGGTCTGGGAGGGAGGGAAGGAAAAGGAAGAAAAGAAGGAAAAATGGAGGAAGGGGGAAGAGGTGTGGAGAGAAAGGATAGGAACAGAGGGAGGAGCAAGGGAGGGAGGAGGGAGGGAGAGGCAAGGGAGGAGGGAGGGAAGGGGAAAGTAGAAAATAGCAAACTATCTGTTAACAGCAGGCACACACTCCCTACTGGCTGGCCTTTTGCATGAGGCTGCCCCTGCTGAGGTTACATCCCTCCTCACTGTGGCCTCAAGGAACCCAAGAAATACACTCATTGCCTCTTTGGTTATTTCATAAACAGTGCTTGGAAACCACGAGTCATTATCACTCCTCTGGCCAGCCAGTCAGACTTTCCATGCCCTTGTGTGTGATGCCCTTAATCTTCCCAAAGACAGCAACATCATTCCCCTACACCAAGCAGGATTGCTTATTCTGGCCGTAATCAGGGCAGAGTTTAAATCTCAGCCTCTCCTCTCCCAGTGTACCATAGGCTTTAGAGTTATGATTCAAGCATTTGTCCCACCAACCACTCATGCACCCATACACCTACATTTATTTAATCTCTTACTGTGCAATCTATCCATGTATTTATCCACACATATATCCACTTACCCTTTGATCCTCCCAAGCTTTCATCCAGGCAGCTGTCCATCAGAGTTCACCTATCCATTCGTCTATTCATCCATGCCTTCATTTACTCATGCAGGCATCCAAACATATATTCCATTTCAATCATTCCAATCATTCATTTACTTATCAAGTCATCAATTTCTGTACCCAGTATCCCCAATAACCAATCCAGTAATTTATTCTTTTATCTGTGCCTGAATGCACCCATTCCTTTTTCACCCACTCAATCACCCACCATTTCTGCACTCAGTCACCCAGTTGCTTACTCAATCACCTAACCACCTGTTTGCTCAATCTATAATCGCCTATTATAAGCCAGACTGTTATTGATATTGGAGAAACATGGCTGAACAATTTGGCTGCCCAGTCCCCCATCCACTCACCACTCTCCCATCAATGAGCATCCTCTACATTTATTATTTGCTTTCCACCCTGTAGAATTTCACTCCTGTGGGCACTGAACTGGGCACTGGGTGGATTCCATGAAAGTTGTAAGAGTAAGAGAGATGACTTTGAACCAAGTCCATGCAGAGAGTGCCCTGAAAGGCACAGTTCAGAGGGGCTTGGCCAAGGAACAAAAACAAAAGCAATACAAGAGAAAAGGATCCAAAACTTAAGCTAGGCGGAAAATGGAAGAAAACTTGGAAAAGGGACATTTCAATATGGGGCCTAAAGAAATTCCTTCTGGTACCAGAGTTAGTCATAAGGATTTCAATAAATAGCTCTAAACTTTCCTAAGGATCAGAAGGAAGCTTAAAAGGGTACCTAGGTGATTAAGACCTTTCTCTTTACCTATCAATCAATTCATCTATCTATCCACCTAATCACTTATTCACATATTTATCCATGCATCCATCTACATCTTTATTTTTTGACAATAACAGGGGGTCTCTTAACCAGAGTTCCATGGATAGGTGTGGTTATCTAAATTTGATTCATCCATGCATTCCTAGTGTCTTCCATTGCTACTGACACATAGTAAGTATTAATTAAATGTTTGCTAAACAAATGAATGAATGCTCTCAGTTATGACCAAAAGGCAGCACCTCGATCAGATAATTTGACTAGCTCTAGGGCTCATATGATCAAGTTCACATTTTATATGATTGCTCAATGGCACTGCATGGGATTCATTCATTCTATGTTCAAGAAATTACCATAACCCAGACAAGGCCATGACCAGTCCAGGCATGTCTAAAGACACAACTTAAGCTGCTAGACAAAATCAGTCCATCTCTGTGGCATATTAACACACTACTGGAAAGGCTTAAGGACTTAGAAATTAATCAGTTAGACCTCAGGATTCAGCAGATACAATCATTTTGGTCTAACGCCACTTGATGAGGTCACCACAAAGTCCCTTAACCAAACTAACCAAGTTTGGGGTGAGAGTTGATTTAACTACATTCATGTGGACAGGGCTTGCCTTATTCAGATACCAATGCTGAGTTGCACAAGATCACTCTCTGAGCTTGGCCCAATAAGTCCAGCTGTCTGGAAAACTCAGATTGAAATCTTGTCTCTTCTTAAAAAAAAATAGGCATTTTAAATTCAAACCTGGAGGCAAGACACCATGATGCTAGTAGCATAACTGGCATGGAGGATAAGTTAGAGAGAAGTTGATTTCAGTAGAGCTTCACACTTACTAGATGTGTGACCTTGTGCAAGTTACATTGAATAGCTCCAATTCTTGGTTTCTCCATTTGTAAAAAGTGAAAATAAAAGCCTTTACTTCACCAAGCTCTAATGAAGATTCGCATTGATAACTTATAGGAAAAGCCTAGTCTAAAGGTGCACCCAACAAATGACAACTCCTAATTTTCTGATTCTCTGAAGTACCGCTCTACCTGCCTGGTTCACTTTACTCGTGGTCATTTCAATACAAAGCAAAACAAAACCACCTTTAAATGTCCATTTGGAATGCTAGACTACGCATAGAAGGGGACTTCCATGTACTTTGCCTCATCTGAGCTTCATAATATCATCACCATCAATGACATTATTATCTGAACAAATTAGAACCAGTCCCATTCGACAGATAAGAACACCGATTAAGGGACTTTTTAAGAAGGGACAAGTCAGGGCTTGAGCCCATCATCTTCAGATTCTGAGCCCAGAATGTCTCAATACACCATAAACATCAAACACAGCAAAACAGAGGGGGTAGGAGAAGCAGAAAGGGACCTGAGTCCCCTGCGACCGCTCTCCGGCTGACATGCTTAGGTAACGACTCTGTGGATAACTGAGAAAGCCCAAACATATGCCATGCATTCACAGGTCTGGTTTTCTGCAGGTGTAAGCAGTGCCTTTAAGTCCTCCTATGTCTATTTGATTGGCATCCTACATATAAGATGATCTGACATATAGAGCCTGAAAAGCTATCCTATTTGCCTGGACTCCTGAAAGGAGTCTGTGTTTTATTTCACTATTTTCCTGGGTGTGATTCTAGTTTCCTACTTATATGGTTGAACTACTAAATTATCTAATTAGTGACAGATATTGTTGACACATGGGCCACTTTGAATATTTACTGCACACTTGTTCACCTATTTATCTAAATAGGTGGCATGCCAGAGCTATGTAATAAGGAATAATGATTCTTTAGAAGAGTTACAGGAAATTATAGAAGGGGGAAAAAGTTTGCACAGTGGGTTGCAGTTTCCAACCACATCTATCAATTCTTCCTGAGATAGAGCAATTGCACAGTAATGACAAAAAATTTATAGTAATGAATAAATCAATACTCAGCTCTACAGCAGTTTCTGATGTTACTTTTATAAGCCTTTCCATGTCTATTATATACCCTTTAGCATGGGAGCTGAGAGAGGTGAATGCCAGCAGCCACCAGGACAAAGGAAACAGCCATCAATTACCTTCCCCATACAGGGAGATCCATTTAGATCTCTGAGCCCTAAAACTGAGCGGCTTACAATGATCAACTGCATGGCAAACACGTGTTTGTTTTAAGAATGGAGCTGTCACTTCATGTTGAGCAACTGGAAAAACAAGCAAACAAACAAAACTGGGAGCTGGCGGGAGGTGGGGAGGACTGTTTGAGATGGGGCAGGAGTGAGGGAATGCTGGGGAAATGGGGGAGAGAGAAATGCAGAAGATGATTTCAACCCAAAATGGGGTCTTCTAAGGCTTTATTTGTGCAGCAAATATTTACCAAGTTCCTACTAAGTAGCAAGCACATTTCTAGGTAGGGGTCAGCAAACTTTTTCTCTAAAGGGCCAGATAGTAAATATTTTTGGCTTTGCAGGCAATACTCAACTCTACTATTGCAGCATAAATACAGCTCCAGACGATAAACAAATGGTATGGCCATGTTCCAATAAAACTTTATTTATAAACCAGGTCATGGACCAGATTTGGCTTGCGGCATGCAAGTGTGCAGTTTGTGGCTATAGTGCCACATTTTGCAAAGAAAACATCATAATGTGGGTGGTGGAATGATTTAGAAAGCGTGCACAATGTAAAAAACTGGGAGTAGTGATTACAGTTAAAAGTCTCTTTTAATTCTGTGATTACAACAAAGAGCAAGTCTCTGTGGGATGCCAGTCTTTACTCTGTCTAGTGTTCACAAATCTCTTTTTCAACAACGAGAGGTCCCAGGATCATAGCCTTGGCAAGTGATAGTTTCTAGAGAGGAATATTCTTTAGCACTGTTTGGTTTTGGCTGCAATTCTGTTTACTGAAAGTGATACATCTTTTCTGTTTACCATTTAGAAATGCAAAAAACTCAGGAGCAGGATTTCTTAACCTTGAACTATTGGAAACTTGAGCCAGATCATTCCTTGCTGTTCGGGGTGTCCTGTGTATCGTAGGATGTTTGGCAGCATCTCTGGTCTCTGCCAAAGCCCTTACACTTACCCACCCCTGATTCTCCCAAGAAGATTCACATATTGGATGCTATGCATGCGACTCACACCAGCCCATACAAGCGTCCAGATATTCATGAAACCCCCAAAATATCGTAGGAGGTTCAAAGCACCATAAATTTCACAATCACCACAACTATTAATGGCACTTTAATTCAAGGACCCTTGCTGCCATTTGTATTAAAATCGAGATCCTGTGGGATCTGAAGTATTTCCCGTCCTGATCTGAGTCCTTCTCTCCTCACATTCAAGAAGAAATTGGCAATGTGAGCCTTAGCATATGAGATCATTACACAGATTAACCTTTAGTCTGTTTTCCTTTAAAAAAAAATGCCAGTTTTCAAAAGTAAGCACTATGTTATTAGTGACAAATTTCAAAAGCAAACCTCAAAACTGCTCAGAAGAGGATCACAAAATTTGAGTGGGGTTCACTGATCCATATAACTGTTATCCAAGTTATGAAATCATCCCCACCCATTTTTCCATCTTTTTCAAGTAGCCACAGCCTAATGACAATGCCAATATTTTCTTGTCATATTTTCTTCCTCTTGGACAATGACCTTCTAGTGATTTTTTCTCCAGTGCACATCAGCTCTCATTTTCCATAGGCATACCCCAGACCTTTTTATTAACAATAGTCGCACCACTTCCTATATCTAGATTTTGAACATCAGACCTTCTGGACACAACCAGATTGCTTCCTCTTTAGTCCATTAGCTTCAACAGTGCTTAATCCCCATCAGAGATTCCCACCCCAGCCCCACACCATCGCCCCTCTCTCCTAGCTTGGATTCCATGGTCCATCCCTACAATAATTCCCTCATCTGCCCTCTGCTCCCTCTTCTCCACTGTTGCTGCTCTGGTAAACCTCAGCGCTGTTTTAACTCATCTCTCTTCTTCCTTCGTGCCTGTACCTAAGCAACAGGACATTGGCTGAAGCAAAAAATTGCAACCTTGCTTCCTGGCCTCACTTCAGATTCTTGATCTCCAATATCAAGAGCTCTCTCAGCACCACCAGAAAAGACAACTGTGGTTCCCCAATCAGTAATTCCTCCTACTCCTCCCAAGGATTATTCACACCTCCTACTCTCTTCTCGCCCCACCAACACTCATGCTCAATAGATGTCCTCAATCTTATGGTATTGAGAAAATAGAAGCAATCAGAGGAGTATTTGCCCTTGTTTCCTTACCTGTAGCGCTGCAGAGACTCAGCTTTCTCTACTATGATGCTTAGGATAGCCCTGCTGCTATCTCAACCCATCCTCCCTCGCCCATTCAAGGACTTTCCTCCTAGGTCTACTCCTCTCTCTGCCACTCCATCAATCTACCAAATCACTCCCACCATCACTGAAACATGCCAAAATACCCCCCACCTTCAAAGAAATAAGGAAACTGTCCTTTGAATTCCCAACCCTTTCTTTGCCACCCTTTCAGCATACTTTGATCAGAAATTTCCTCCCTAAGACACCACTAAAACAGCTTTGCTAAATTTTTCAATGATTTCTATCTCAGTCAATCCAATCCCCAACTCTTAGACTGCATGGTCATTGAATTTTCAGTGTCATTTGCAATACTTGATTATTCTTCCTTAAAACCCTTTCTTATCTTCACTTTGTGGTCACGTACTTTCCTAGCTTTCCTTTCACATTACTGACCAATCCAATTCTCTGGTATCCTTTCCCAATCTTTAATGTTGGTGCATCCACTGTTTTTATCTCAATACTTAGATCTTATCAATGGTCTCTTTACTGATTACTTCCAAATTAATGTGTTGATATATCTAGCTCCAAAGGCTACTCCAGAATCATGTATTTATCTGCATACTTGATATCTCCACTTGGATACGAAATAGTCATCTCAAACAGAAGAAGTACAAGGTAGAATTTGTGATTTTTCTCCTCAAACTCACTGTTTTAATCTGCTAAAGCTGCTGGAATACGATATACCAGAACTGGAACGGCTTTTAAAAAAGGAATTTATTAAGTTGCAAGTTTACAGTTCTAAGGCCATAGAAATGTCTAAACAAAGGCATCCAGAGAAAAACACCTTAGCTCCAAAGAAAGGGCTGATGAAGTTTGGAGTTTCTTTCTCAGCTGAGAAAGCACATGGCGACATCTGCTAGCTTTCTTCCTCATTTTATAAGGCTTCCCTGGGGGGCATTTTCCTTCTACATCTCCAAAGGTCTCTGGCTGGATGGGCTCTATTGGCACCGAAGCCTTTTCCGAAATGGTTCTCTCTTAAAGGACTCCAGTAAGCAACCCCTCTTTGAATGGGTGGTGACTAACTAATCAGAAGTCACCACCCACAATTGAGTGAGTCACATCTCCATGGAAACAATAAAAAAGATCCCACCCAGCAATACTGAATGAGAATTAAAGAATATGGCTTTTCTGGTACATGACAGCTTCACACTGGCACACTCACTAATCCCCTTTTTCAGGAAGCAGCACTGCCACGTACCCAATTGCTCATTCCAAAAGCCCACAGGTAATCCCTTTGTCTTTCTTTTCATCATCCTAATGTCCAATTCATTGGCAAGGCCTGTTGCTGCGACCTTTAAAAATGACAAAATTTGGTTGTTCTCATACCTCCATAGACATCATGATTTCTAACCTAGACCCATGCACGTTCCTCTGATCTTTCAATCTTGCCCCTACAATCTGTTCAAATAGCAGCCAAAATAAAAATATATTTATAGATATATGTAAATTGGACCAGTTCACTTCCTTTTTCATAAAAAATCCAATGACTTTCTATCACTCATATGGAATGCAATCCAAATTCTTGACCTCGACCTTCATAATCTTGCCTCTACCTACCTCCTGCACTCACCTCCCACACTCTGCCTCAATCCCTCGGCTGCACCCTAATGTTTCATAGACACACCAGACTTAGCCCCACGCCAGCATCCCTGCATCTGTGGTTTCCTCGGCCTGCAGCACTCTGCCCCTAAACCCTTCAGTGGCTCACCTATACATTTTGCTCATTTCTTGACCCAAATATTATCTCCCCAGAGAAGCTCCCCAACTACTGTACCTAAAGTGAACCTGTCATTCACTATCCTCATTCCTCGCTTTATTTTTCTCTCAAGAGAACTATTACCCAAAAGCCCATAATACATGTATTTGTTTACACACTCATTATACTCCCAAGAGAATACAATTTCCATTAGACTGAGGACCTTGTCTGTCTCATTCACTGCTCTAGTCCCACAGTCTAGACTAGTTCACAGCACATCATAGGCAGTAAATAAATATTGGTTGAATGAGTGAATATTATTCGCAAAACAATAATTTTGAGGACATTCTCATCACTTTGGCTTCTTTGCATTCATATTAGCTGAGATTATTTTGTTTAAACAAGAAAGGAAGCAGAAGACATCAGCTTGTGTTGACATGTCTATTTTACTTAATTTCTTTAACCACTACCTCCACCTCCTTCAGATTTCGATGGAGCTTTAAGAGATGGAGGCGTAGAACTATATAATGCCACAAACTAATATATATTAGATCAGTAACTTGCACTTTTCTCAACTCCTGATATTGCCTTTACACTGTCTGAACTCACATCAGACACATATCAGAATTGGGAAGAACTCGACGCCTTTAATTACACAGAGCATACAAACTGTGTATAAATAAACAATTTATTTTATATGAACATTTAATGTCATCAATTTATAGCACATTTATGTCATCATCCCAGTGACTGACATCTGTCTGAGGCAAGATTTCAGAATGTTGATCTGGCTTGCATAACTCAGAAAGGGATTCTAGAATGGCATTTTGGCATGTTGCCCTATAAAATTATCATTGTCTTTCACATAGAAGAATTATTTGAACATGATGTTTATTATTAACATTAATCACTCATCTAGGTTATTCTCAGGTACCGGGCCTCCTTGGCATTAAGGAGCAAGGGAAAAGAGATGCTTTGGAAATATGGAGACACACTGGCAAGCGAATTCCCCTCATCCACTTGGTTCTAACCTCTTGTCACAGTAGGGATACTTACCAACAGCACCACACTCAAATGTGCCTGCATAATCCCTCTGGTTGTTAGTACACACTTGGTTCAACCTCTTGTCCTACTGCATCAGCTTTCCATGGTGCTATGTATCTGGCAGATTCCTGGGTCTGCAGTGGGCCATATCCTCCAGAACGATTCTCAACAGCTATGGAAGTCATCGGTGCCCTCACCAAACCTTTATTTGGGCTCTGCTTTTAGTCACATGGCAAGGTTATATTTTTTTCACCCACTTGGAAGTTAGCTATGGCCATGTGATGTGCTCTAGCTAGTGAAATGTGAGCATAAATGACGTGTCACTTCTTGGTGGAAGCTTTAAGAGCGAGTGCACAATCTGACATATTTCCTCCCCATCCAAGGTGATGGAGGAAGCAAAGGCTGAGAGATCATCAGCCTGGGGCCATGACCCTATGAATAAACCCCCTCCTGACCCTTGTTGGAGGTGAGGGAGAGAAGGGGAGAGAGGGTAGAAGGAAGGAAGAGATGGAGGAAGGGAGAGAAGGAAAGAGTGAGGGAGGGAGAGAGGGAGAGAAGCAAGGGGAGGGAAATAATTTTGTTGAGATTTGGGGGATGTTTGTTTTGACAGCTGACCTTTCCCGTACTGACTGCTATAACACTCTTAGAACTGAAGTATGTAGAAGGCCTGGTACCTCTGTAAAACTTTGGCATGAACCATTTAGTCATGGGAGACTTCTTGACAAAACAAGGTCTATAATAAGCAGGAAAGACGGATGCTCAAAGAGTCACTGGGGAACCCCCTGAAGAGATGGAGTTATCTCAGAAACATTTCCAGAATTCTTCCTGGTTTCCACATTTATCAGGGGCCAAGGCTGAAGCAGAACTGTTGTGTTATCCTCCTTCTCCTTCTAGTTTTTTCCAATCAGAGGACCTGGGCACCCATGCAGATAGAAGAGATGCCCTGAGCCTCAAGCACAGGCAGACTTCTAAGTCAAACAGACTTAGGTCTGAGCCCTGGATCCTCTGGTTGTGACTTTGGGCAACTAATGTCTCCTCACTGAGTCTCAACACCTTCAACTATGGAATGAGGACCTTAAGAGTATGTACCACAAATAAACGAAGAGAAATTTGTGAGCTATCCATAAAAAGCCATGCACTGTAACTGCAACATAATTTTAATTAAGCTATATGAAATTGCCACTTTTATCAAATAAAAATGATTGAAATTGGACAGTTTCATATGGTTCAACTTGTGAATGCCTATCAATAGGAACTTTTTTCACCCACTAGATCATTCTGATAATTTAATAATTATCAAAATCATATCCATGCTTGTCACTGGTTCTTCCTCAGGCTTTGCAAACCAGAGCATGTTGAGACACTGACTCTTCAAATGTCTTAAATGTACTAGGTCACCCACATCCAAGCTCTGCCACGAATCTGTAAATCAAGGGGCTGGCCTTGGCCTTCTGAAGTCTGACTCAGTACCTGCCCATTGCTTTGCTTCCCTCCCTTCCAGCCCCTGGCATTAATTATGCCTCAGATGGGCTGAAACATGCTGGCCATTCAAGGAGCTTTTTCTGAAAGATTTATTCTAAGGATCTTGACATTCACTTTCTCCCCCTGCCTTAATATAGAAGGAAAAACCATGGGAGAGTAAGCAAAGAGTGAGGTTCTAGATTTTCTGCACTGCCCCCTGGATAGACTAGTAACATGGCCCTTTCCAGTCCCATTTCCTGCTGCTTCCAGCCCCAAAGAAGCAGTGGTCATGCATGTGAAGTTGCAGGAAGCACTGGGCTGCTACTCGGCTCCATGTGCTCCCTCCACCTGGAAGGCTTTCCCCTCCTCTCCTTCCTTCTTTCTCACATCCCATGACCAATTCCAGCTCATCCTTGGGATACACTAGACGATGTGCTTCATGAGGGCAGGGACCTGTGTGTCCTGTGGTTTGCTCTACTCCCAGGCCTAGACGAGTGCCTGCCCCAGATAGATGTCTGTGGGATTAATGAATAAATAAACAAATGAATGAAAAGACCTACTGTAGAATCAACTGCTGGTGGGCGCCCTCCCACGAACGCCTTGGACACCTCTGTACCTTTCTCAATCTTTGCATGTAAACACTGTGCCATGAAAGCCTGTTATCCAAAGCTGAAGCAGCATCTTATTTGGTTTTGAGACTCCCTGGATGAGGGTGCAAGGCCTGGCCTAGGAGGTGCTCCATTAGCGCTACTGCCGGACTCTTTCCCGCTTCCTTCCTCTGCCCAAGTCCTCCGAGAAGAGGCCCCGCTACTGCCAGCCATGGGCTGGGAGAGCAGGGCTCAGGCCCAAACGATGGGACAAGCTCAGCTCAGGAAACCACCTCGGGAGAAGGGCTCTGAGCTTTTCACAGTCCGTGCAAAGGCTTGTGAATCCCCTGCTTCTGAGCAAAACGGCAAATGGAAAATATAGGTCTTCAAACAAGTGATTTATTCTGTATCAGAAACACATTTACCTGGCCTATTTTGCTGAACAGAAAATCCTCAGGTTCACTTAGTAAAACCCAATCTGAATATTTCTATCCTTTATTTCCATACAGATTAGCTTCATATGGCCTCGAGAATAAACAAGGCCGATTGGCTGGCAGGTTCTATGGGGCAAAGAGGCCGGGTGGAAAGGAGATCACTATTTTATGTTTCTTCATGGTTCAGCAGGCAGCTGCTAAGAGTTCGAAAGGAGCTAACAAAATAAGAAAAGTTTATTGATTAGTTTACAAATAATTGTTGTAAAAGAAAAGCTACTGAATGGCAGGCTGGTTACCGATGGCTTACTTCTCACAGCTCTTTTCATTCTCTGGTCTGGGGAGACAGCCTCAAGGGGGGAACAAAAGAAGCCAAGCAAGTGTGCTGTATAGGTAAAGAAGAATTTGCACTAGGTTAAAAAATAAATAAACAGCACCATTTATTTGTTGCTGATTTGGAAGTAGACAAATGTGTTCCACTTCTCCTTCATTTCCCCATGAAAAAACTTCTTTTTTCCTTTCACTGCTTTCCTCTGGCTGACACAACAAAACTTTAGACGCTGGACTCCATGGCAAGCTAACAACTTTAATACAGACTTCTCCAGCCATATGTTACTAGTTTTAGAAAAAAGAACAGAGGTGTCGGGTCTTTGCCCATTCCTGGGCTTGGAAATAACACCTGGCCTCAGCTCCTTTCCACCAGCTCCAGCTCCATGTGACCCTGGCAAAGTCTCCCTCCCCTCTGAGGGTGGGCTTCCCCACTTGGGAGGAGTAACTCAAACCAGACAGACACGAGCCCAGGAAGCAGTCAGGTCTCGGGAAATGTCACAGTCAGAAGCTGTGATGAGATTTCTGGTACATGAAACTTCTGGTGAGGTGTGGAGAGCGCTGAGAACGGTGACCACAAAGGAACTGGTAGACGTGACGGGCCCTCGAGTTTGCTCTGATGTCAACAGACGGGTATGTTCTAAGTGCGGAGTGAGTGGAAACCATTGGGTTTTATACGGTATTAGCACTGAGCACTAACTAACTCTAGAACACAGAGCGACACTGTTATTTCCCTCTTGACCCCCTTCTACACCTTCCAATGACCTTATTGAGAAGCTCCCGACATTGGTTGTCACCAATACTGCTTGAGCATTTGCCATTTCTTTTTAACAAGAATCAGGGGGCCCAAGGCAGTCAATTGTCACTGACTACAGCATAATTTCACCTTTTGTTGACATTTTGTGTATTTTCAAGATGACCTCCGGAAGAGGGAACAGAGTTTTTCACAGGCCATGCTTTTTCTGGGCAGGGGGTTTTCAATCATGTTAGTGATAAATACGTTGACATTAAAGAAGTCTTTATAGGTTTTCAAAAAGTGAGCTCTTTAGGTGTTTGTCCTATTGCTGCTAAAAAAATGTGAAATGGTTCAACCCTAGTGGAGGGGATTTTGGTAATGTTTAAAACAACTTACATATGCATTTATCTTTTGACCCAGCAATCTGCTTCTAAGAATTTACCCTGAAAATATATCTCCAACAATAAGAAATATAGACACACAAAGTTATTCACTGTAGCACCGACTACAATTGCAAAAGACTGGAAATAACTTCAGGCCATCTCATTCATGGGAGATGGTTGAATGAACCTAGCACCTTCACACTGATGGAATACCATGTGGCAACACAAAATGAGGAGGAAGAGCTCAACTAACTGATAGGATTCAATCCTAGGAATTATTGTTAAGTGAAAAAACATCTACACATGGGGATTATCTATAATATGCTAACTTTTGTGTAAGAAATAAAAGGTTCCAACCTTTTGGGTAGGAACAGGAAGGATAAGTCAGACACTAAATGAGTTTGGTTATCATCAGGTGTGGGGGGGAAAAGAGATAGAAAGAGAGCCCCAATTTCCCCAAGAAGGGGAAGTGTAATATGAACCTGGAATATTTTGTTGAGCCAGAAAGTAAGAAAGTGATCATGGGAAAATGGGGACATATCAAAAGGACACAGGACTAAGGACACCTGGGGCAATTTTTGAGCATTAAAATAAATTAGGGATAGCAATAGATGATAATCCACTGAATTATCGAACAGAGCTCAAATCAAGGATGGGGGAGGGACACTTCTGTGAGTACATCTCTTTGCAGAGTTGTGATAATTGGAACTATGATAATATTTCACAAACAAACAAAAATTCAACAGGGATAAGGGGGACTACACTACAAAATCTAGATACAAATTTTTATTTTGCTCTAAAGGACATTATTGTGACAATTATCCTTTGAATAAGAAAGTAATATTGTATCAATATTAAATTACTCATTTTGATACTTTATACAACAGCAAATAAGCCTGGCTCTATTTTAAATGAACTCCATGACCATACTGAAGAGAGAATAAAGAATGAACCTACATAATGTTAAACACAGTCTTTGGGTAATATCCTTCAGGCTAAAGGTAAAAATAATTGCATGCAAATATTGGAATCTAGCCAGCAGGTTTGTTATTCACAGTAATCTGGATTAGCAATTCTGAAACAGCCCTCTGTGTATCCCAGGATTGATGAAATAAGTAAACATATTTTGGGTAATGGAAGCCAGATTTTTCATGGTCAGAGAAGGAAATTATAAATATGGAAAGGGCCAGACTAGAAGGAACCCTGTGTGTTAGGCTAGAATTGGAGGGATAAGTGTGAACTCCAATTTTATTACATTGATGGATAGTTAATTTGATAGAGAATTAGAAAAAGGTGTTTGTGGATATATGTGTGTGAGCATATACACACATCTAGGATTCATATATTTCATAGCTCTGTCCCCTGAAAGAAGCTAAAAAGCAAGGACTTCCCCATAAAATTGAGCTACCTATTACCAGATCTCAGTTTCTAAATGCAATCTATCACTAAGAGAAACCAGGACCCCTAGGAGAATTGGCAGATTCTCGAGCTGGGACAAGGAAAGTGTAATATGAGCCTGGAATATTTTGTTGAGCCAGAAGGTAAGAAAGTGATCATGGGAAAATGGGGACATATCAAATGGACACAGGAACTAAGGACACCTGGGACAATTTTTGAGCATTAAAATAAATTAGGGATAGCAATAGATGATAATCCACTGAATTATATAAGAACACTGTAATTTATACTGACATGAATAAATGCATAAATATATAAATAATATATTGGGTGGAATAATATATTCGGTGGGAAGGGAGGGCTTTTCCTTATGGTATTATATCAGCTAACAGAGGAGAAATTAGAAAAATGTAACAATCAACACACTGAATTGTTTCAGGAAAAAGTCATCAATGGATGCTACAACTAATGGATGGATGCTTGATGAGAAGCAAGATATTTAGAGAATCACAAAGTATATCACCATAGGATACTTACTAACTATAAAGAGGATAAGAATGATTTTAAAACAATAAAACCTGGTAGAGGCCAAGTGACCAAGTAAACAAAATAAATAATGGGAACATTTGGCATCAAGGGCCTCCTGATATCATGTACCGAGGAGGACACTATATCCCTTCTGTAATATTGCTGCCAAAAAGACATAGCTGCATAAAATTATGAGAAAACATTAGAAAAATCTCAATTGAAGGGCTTTCTACAAAATAACTGCCCTAGACTCTTCAAAAATGTCAAAGGCATGAATGACAAAGATTTTGAGGAACCACTGCAGATTAATGGAGATGAAGAAGACATGACAATTAAATGCAGCATTTCATTATGGCCTAGATTCTGTATCAGAACAAAACACAGATCCAAATTTTTATTTGCTCTAAAGGACATTATTGTAATAATTATCATCCTTTGAATAAGACAGTAATATTGTGTCAATATTAAATTACTCATTTTGATATTTGCATTGAGGCTATTTTGAGAGACAAAGAGAAAGAGAAAAAACAAATTATATATACACACACACAGTCCAGAAAACAATTTGTATGCATCGATCTTTGTGTGTCCATGTATGTGCCTGTTGTGTACCCCAGAAAAGTCAAGTTCTTTAATCCTCATTCAATATTGCTAGGTGGGAGCTTTTTTGGTTGTTTCCATGGAGATGTGACCCACCCAATTGTGGTAACTTTTGATTCATTGATTTCCATGGAGATGTGTCTGCACCCATTCAAGGTGGGGTTGCCTGCTGGAGCCCTGTAAGAGGGAACCATTTTGGAGAAAGCTTTAGAGCCAACAGAGCCACCAGAACCAACAGAGTCCACTCAGCCAGAGACCTTTGGAAATGAAGAAAGAAAACTCCCCCAGGGCAGCTTCATGAAACAAGAAAGCAGGAGAGCTAGCAGACGTCACCATGTGAACCTCCCAGGTGAGAGAGAAACCCCAAACTTCATTGGCCTTTCTTGAGTGAAGGTAATCTCTTGTTGGTGTCTTAATCTGAATATTTCCACAGCCTTAGAACTGTAAACTTGCAACTTAATAAATTCCCCTTTTTAAAAGCTATTCTGTTTCTGGTATATCTCATTCTGGCAGCTTTCAAGCTAGAACAGTGTATAAACACTTCAGAAAATAAACTTTATATACACATATATGGATAGTAAAGCAAAAGTAGTACATGCCAATATTCAGGAAATATGGGTGAAGAGAATGTGGTAATTCTTTGTACTATTTCTACAACTTTTCCATAAGCCTGAAGTCATTTCAAAACAAAAAGATTTTTTTAAGTGAACTGTCTGGAAGAAAGATATTAACTAAGTAATAGCTTGGGAACAGGACCAATAGATTAAAAGTTACGAGGGTGGCAATATGAAGTGGAGAAAGACCATGGTTGATAATGGACATCCAATAAAGGCCCCATTGTTTGCAGAAACAGCAATTTACCACATCCCCACTCAACCCCCTGCTCCAACCCCAACTCAGAGAACCCAGTGCAGCTCAACATGCCATCGGAACATCAGCAAAGAGCAGCAGGAGCCCAGACCTAGTGGGCAGAGGTGTCCTGCTTCTTGGTTGTGGAGATGGGAGGGTGTGCTGGAAGTGGGCAGCAGTTACATGGAGGTTCCAGCAAGAAAATAAGGCTCTCTAAGCCAAAAGCAGGCACTTGCCTCACAGGATTACAGGCAAACTTTAATTCTGAGTTGTTTACTGCCATAAAGGCTTGTTGAGCAATTACACTCCACTTCAAGGACCAAGACATTTCCTCTAGAAGGTCATGTGTTCACTAATACAATGACTTGTTCTGGGGAGTATGGCAGGGAGAAGGTTTAACGCATGAATGAAGGAAACCTAATATAGTGGTACTTTAGAGAGTATTAACTTCTAGCTTCAATTCTCCTACTTACTAGGCTATTCCTCTTTCCTGAACTTCTTCTTACTCATCAGTAAAATGATTATCAAAAAAAGGGAAGAAATCTCACTCTGTTGCTATGATGATTAAAGGCAATCATTTACCTAATAAATAATTGTTGAATGTTTATTATGTGCCAGACATCATGCTGGGTGATATACTGTCACTGGGGCAAGGCCCCTGCCTTCATAAGGCTTATATTTTCTGCCATCTCAATGGCTCAATGTGACAGAAGAAAGAACAGGCAGCTGGAGCACAGGAAACAAACTGGAGAACTGGAGAGGGGGAGGTTGGAGGCATGCAGGGCTTCAGCCTCAAAGAGCAAGGCAGGGAGCTCAGACTGTATTTATGAGCAATGAGACACCAGAGGAAAGTTCCAAACAATGAAAACTCGTGCTCTGATGTCCATGTTATTGCTGTGTCCAGGGTGATATGTGGGAGGGGGCAGAGTGTGATGACAGAGCATACTAAGAAGCATTGCAGTGGTTCAAACAGGAAACAGTAATAGCTTGGGCGGGGCTGGAAGCATTGACAGTCTTCAGGAAATATTTTCATAAAGAGCTAGAGCATGTATGTCTTAGGCAGAATCGAGGACAACAGGCAACATTAAGGCTATATAACCATTTAAAATGTGAGGGGAAAAAAAAGTAAAAGCCATTCTTAGCTGAGGGCATCACCACACTTTGGCTGGACTTGGCCAGTGGGCTGCAGTTTGCTAATCCCTGGTTGAGTGATAAGGGGAGAGGAGATGGCCTTTGTAAAATGGGACTGAAAATTGTCTGCTTGGTGGACCAGGTTTTGGAAGGAACTTCATGTCTCCTGATTGGTTGATTGTGTTTTCCTAAATTTCTGTTGCTTAGCAAGATCCGAGGATTAAACCAATGTATCAGGTTTTTGGTGTCTGGTTCATCTTATTTTCTTGTAATTGGGGTCACCATTTGAAATGGATTTTTGGAGCGCTCATGAGTGTGGGGGAAACTTTCTCTTTTACATGTTTGGGCATGAGGTCACAGCTTTATAGACATTCAGGTAGATTTGGAGTTGTACACATTGTGTTTGGATTTGGGGTGTCAGTGAACTTTCCCTTTGGCCTTGATCTTGAAAACAGATATTCTGTGGTCCAGAAAAAAACCAGATCATAGAAATGATTGAAGGGGTGGGGGAAGGATGAAAGGGAGTGGGCACCAATTCTGTTACCACCTGACTTACCTACTGTGGGGTCAACAGGCCTGTAATGTAAGCAACTACCAAAGAGAAAGTTGGTGTCTGGCTACGACTGGGGAAATCAGTTTGGCATTCTCGACACACAAATAACTAATCCATAGGGAATTATATAGTATGTAATCCACGCCCACATAATTTTTTCTTCTAAAATATATTGAACTAAAGTTACAAATTGGCTAATCTTTGTTTTCTGGTTGCCAACTACACATAAATATAAGGGAGAATATGGTGCAGAGCAAGTTTTGAATTAAAAGAATGAAGTAGATACAGAGATCCCTTCCAATTGAATCTTACAGTTTATTGCTTATTATGTATTTACATGACATTACCTTATATTACATCATACATTGCTTTAATATTTGATATACCTATAAATGTGTTATATAAATTATGAGTAAACATATTCATTAATTTATATATATTAATTTATACATATACACTAATTTTTATATTTACATTAAAGGACTATATTTAAAGCAATGTTAATTACAGTTAATAACAGACAAGAAAAAAGTATTCACTGACTCCTGAAAAAGTACTGGTAACATTTTTATATGCTTCATTCTAATCTTTTATATATTTATTTTTTTCCTGAGGGGAAGGTGACCTTGTTGTTGTTTATGTACCATTGACCCTAAGGCTTAAAAAATCTTATCTTCTGCTTTATTATTTAACCCGATCAAACAGCAATAGCATTTTCTATGGTATTGAAGACTTTTCAAAAGCATCAGTTTTCAATAGCTACATATCAGTAGATATAACGTTTATAGACTGAACAAAACTGCAAAGTTGAACTTTTTAAAGATTGCTTTCAATATTCCTTTATTGTAAGTAATAATTTGATGAGAATCTCTGGCTTCATAAAACATCTTTGTTATTTCAATTGTGTCTTAAGCATAAAACTTAGGGTTCAGATGTCCTAAGTCTTTATAAGGCTCCTGCTGCATGTGGTCAACTCACCCACAAAAAGCTTCCAGCAACTTCTGCTTCAACTGATACAGCATGGGTATTGTTCCCTCTCTACCTTCCCAATCCCTGAATATTAATATGTTAAAGGAAAGACTTTAATTGATGGAGAAGCTTTATTCCCTTGTTTATTAATGTTGTATTTCCTCTATTGCATTGCTTTTTAATGACTTCACAGTCTTTTACACAGCTCTTAAGGAGTTGCCACTTGTTCATAAGCCTAATCTTTGAGAGCTAATTAATATCTCTCTCACTTAAAGTAAAAGTAAGTTACCTACAGCTTTTTCTTGCTCTGAAAAGCAATTTACCCATATCTATTTTGAATTATAACCACATAAGTCATCATTGTCATCATCATCATCATCACCATCACCACCATCATCATCACCATCACCACCATCATCATCACCATCACCACCACCATCATCATCACCATCACCACCACCACCATCATCACTGTCATCACCATCATCATCACCATCACTGTCATCACCATCATCATCACCATCATCACCACCACTATCATATCCTTGGGCATATCATCAACAAATATTCTCAACATATCCATATTGTTTAGGAGATTTCAAAACGTGTCTCTGGGCAAGTCTCCTTCCTGCTGCCCTCCTTCCCAAGTCTGTGGGGACAGATCTGGGCTTGTGTAGCAGTTGAACCTTCTTGCTCTGCCCTTATGTAGTAGCTGTGATTCATGCTCCGGCATGAGTCACCAAACTCTGCGCCAGGGGCATCTCCACCAGGCTTGCGAAGCTTTCCACCTGCACTGATCCCTGTCTGAATAGGGACTGATGACTCAGTCATGGAGGAAAGGGTGGTTCTCTCCATCTGGCTGGTGTCTTCAGCTCCAGGAAGTTTGGGGCTTGCAGCGTACCAGCTGCGAGGAGGGCTGAGCTGCCCACCCCAGCAGTGCCCCTGTCAGGGAGCACCATGCAGGAAGAGGCAGCACAGAGGCTGCCCCACTTCCGGAGGTGTGGGGGAAATATCAGGGCATAGTGGCTATTTAAGTCTTGGGTGAGTTTTTCTTTCTTTCCTCATGGCCTCATGAGTAGTCAGGGAGACATAGATGATAATAATAAGAGTAAATATTTTTTGAGCACTTGCTATTTGCCTGGCATTGTAAAAGGCACTTGCATCTGTCAAGACAATTATTCCACATGATAAGATTATGAAGTAGTTAAAATTATTATGCCCATTTGGGAGAAGGGGCAGCCAAGGCCCAGAGGGAGTGAGTGATTTGCTCAAGCCCACTCAGCTAGTTAAGAGGTGGGCCTAGAAGTTGAACCCAGTTCCCAGAGTTTCCCTCTCAAACTGTCCAGTGCATCTGATGATTATGCAGAACTGAGGTGGGGCCTGAAACTCGGCATTTCTAACAAGCTTCCAGGTGAGGCTGACACTACCGGTCCTCAGACCACATTTCGAGGAAGAGTGCCCCACATTCTATTGTTTCCACTTAGCGAGAAAATATCTTATTCACTTATCTTTTCCTTTGTCTACCCTTTCATTCTCTATTTATAGATTCAGGCAACAACCAGGGACTCCCCACCTTAAGTAAACCAAGAAAAAGAGATGGATAGACCCCATTCCTGACCCAGAGAGTCAGCTGAATGAGGAGACAGCCCCTATCCCCCACCCCCACCCCCACTGCACGGAACTGTAAAGCAGCGTGATAAAGTCTAGGACAAAACCATGTCTATCTGCAGCCTGGAGTGCACAAGAAGGGGCAACTCTGCACTGAGTCAGGGAAAGTGCTCCAAAGCATTTAAAGACCGAAACCCAGGTAAGATGAGCCCCAGGTGATGTGTTTTCAGACCTGGAAATGTCCCGGAACAGTGAAATGTTCTCTGAGTTTCTAGCTCCGTGTGAGTGTTGAGGAAAGGGGGAGAAGAGGTTCAAGGGAAAGGCAAGGGCAGAAAGTGGGTAGAGACTGCTTCTTCTCCACCCTCACCCCTGGGCTAATTTTTTGCCTTTGGTTGTCACTTCCTTCACCAGCCGTCTCCTCTCCTCAAATCCCGGCAAGTGGGATGAGCCAGATGACTTCCAGTTCCAGCCCCGCTGTCAGTCTCGCAGGCTGTCCCCAGTGCACCTGAGCTTCATGGATATGAGAACTCATCTCATAACACAGTGGCTTCCTCAGCTCTTCCTCTGCGCCAGACACCTTTTAAGACCCCGGCACACTACATGTCATCTAATATTCACAGCCACCCTAAAAGATGTAATTTGTTATTTTTATTTTGTAAATTAAAAAACTGAAGCAAGGAGTAGTTAACTTCAACAAGGTCCCCCAGCTCCATATAGTACAGAACTTGATTGGGAGTTCTCAAGGGCTGGGCATGAGGGCCCCAAGGTGCTGAAACCTGCATCCCCACGTTAGCTCACCCTCTTTAGCCCAAGAAGGCGCCCCTGAGGGCCATAACTAGATCCCTGCAGAAATACCCTGGTAAGGAAGAGCAAATCTGCACGATAGAAATTTGGGGAGTAGGAGAATAAAGTGGACAGGACTGGAAAGGCCAACGGGGGTGATGGGCCAGGAAAAGGGCAAAGTTTCATAAGGGCCCAAGGGGCACAACATTGCAGACCAAACCAAAAGGGAGCTAAAGAATTTATCATCCAAATGGCCCATAATCAACCTTGCTGTTGCCTCCAGGAGTAACTGGTTACCTGTTATCACCCCGCAGGAAGGACTCTGAACCCATTCCAGGTGTCTCCTTCTGGCCCACTGCAGTTTCTGCAGGAGAACCCACAAAAAGCCCCAGCAGTATGTTCCATCCTCAACACAGAAGAGTCCCTACTTCCCCAGGTACAGAAGGCACCACAAGATGACCCTGCTCATCTTGTAACTGTTTCCCCAGAACAGTACACTCCAGCACAATATTTCCCAAAGTTGGGTCCCTGGGGAAACAGCATCAGCATCACCTGGGAACTTACTAGAAATGCAAATTCTTGGGCCCCACCCAGACCTACTGATTCAGAACCTCTGGGGGTGGGGCTCTGCAAGCTGCATTTTAACAAGCCCTCCAGAGGACGCTGATGCACGCACACAGGTGAGAATCGCTGTTCTATTAATTAAGTGTGGAGCTCAGAAGACAACCGAGGTTCCAATCCTGGCTCAGATACCTGCTAGCTGTTCCCTTGCTTCTAGCTACTTCAGTTTTCTAGACTTCAGTTTCCTCACTTGTGAAAGGAAATAATAGCATAGCACCTACCTCAGGGGGCTGCTGCGAGGACTAAGGGAAGTAACCCTCATGCATGTAGCATGAGTCTTTGGACATAGCATATAATAAAGATTAGCCCTAATCATATTACTGTGATTTTATAATATAGGGGAAGAGTTGGGGATCCCTACTGGTATTGTTTACTAAATGTGGCAGTTTAATCCCTAAATGTTTAAGGGTCAATCTCTGATAAAGACTCTTTATATTTATTTTGAAACATAACCACATACTGTTATTTTATACTGTTATTTAACATTGATATGCTGGTCCAAAAGGCTTTGGACCTGTTTTTTTGAAAAGAGAGTGGCTTGAGGCAGGGAGACCAGACAAGATGTAAGAGCCGAGGAGGACCTGAGCACAGGTCGTCAGATTCAGAAGTGAGGTGGGCTGCCCCCAAGCACTCTCTGCTCTTGGAGAGGTTATCATTGCACTCTGGGTCATTCTCGCACGTTTATGGATACATAATGCAATATGGCTCTGGAGGCTCTGCTTCCATAATAGCAGGCTAGCCTGCAGCAGGAAACCAGTAAAGAGCTATAAAGGACCAGGTCTAAGAGGGAAACTCACTGATTCTAGCGCAACACTATATACAGCATTTTCCTTTGGGGCATTAGCCAATTTGTGTGGATCCCAGGCCAGAGGGTAAAAAGCCAAGCAGTGATAAATGCTAAGAAGCACAGAAGTTGAACAGAGTTTGTGATAGTCTTATGGATCTGGGGAGTGAGAAACTGAAGTTGAGGCTTCTAAAATAGCCAAGACTTAAGGGGCCAAAATCCTGCAATGAAGGGAAGTACGAAGGAATAAGCCTAAATTTCTGTGGCTTATTTCCAGGAGGCATTCACCAATTCATAGGTTAGAAAAGCCAAGAAAGGCCAAAAGAAAATTTGACCCAGCAGATTAAAGAGATACTGGGTGTCTCATAGTGCTGGGGAGATAAAACTGGGGGTTAGGTCCCACAAAGGGGATAAGCACAGGTCACACCTCGCCAGGCTCTCTACCAGGATGCCGAGAGATGACACTCGAGGCATAGAGAAATGAGAAAATAGACTACATCTTTCCAAGGCTGAATTCCAGGCTTGAAAATCTAATTGCCCACTAAAGGGAAGGGTCTCCAGAGCCTTTATAATTTTTCATATACCATCTCCATGCCCTGTGTTCAACAGAAAATTATCAGAGATGACAAAGAGATGGGACTCAATGACAAACAAGACTGAAAAAAGGTACAGAAGATTCAAATATTGGCATTGACATAGATATTAAAAGAATCACGGTTTATATTTTAAAGAGATAAGATACAGAATTTCACAAGAGAGCTAAAAAATATATAACTAATAAAATAGAAATTCTAGAAATGAAAATCACAATTGCTAAAAGTAAGAACTCGATGAGTTTAACATCAGTTTAGACACAGAAAAAAGAGAGTAACTGGAGGAAAAAAACAAACTAGAAGTTAATAGAACCTATTCAGACTCAAGTATATAGAGAAAAAAGGATTAAAACTTCATAAAATACTGTGAGAGCTACATGGGACACGGAAAATAGGCCTAATTAATGCAATTGTAGATCAAAAAGAGAGGGAGAGTAAGAGTGGTGCAGAAGAAGTATTTGAAAAGACAATAGCTAAGAATTGTCCAAAAGTGATGAAAGACATCATGCCACAATACAAAAGCCCTATGAACCTAAGCAGGATAATACAGAGAAAAACACAACTAGGAATATCATAGTAAAACTGCTAAAAGACAAATGCAAAGAAAAAATCTTGAAAGCTTCCAAAAGAAAAGTGACTTTCTGGCTTCAAAGAACAACAATGAGTACAATGGTTACCTTCTTAACTGAAAAGACAGTATCCAAAAGACAATGAAATGATATCATCCAAACATAGCAAAAAGTAATGGTCAAACATTTTATTAGAAGCAAACAATGTTTAAAATATGGAAAATGGAAGGGAAATGAAGACATTTTCAAAAGACATAAACTGAGAAAGATGATCCCATTAAACACACTAAAAGAAAACACTATAAAGAATGTTCCAGGTAGAAGAAATATGACCTGAGATGAAAGACCAGAAATGCTTGAAGGAATAAAAAGCAATGGAGGAGGTAAATATGTGGATAATTCTAAAATAATATTAATGATATAAGATAAGTCTTGTGGCAATGAAAACAATAGCACACCAAGTATGAGGGAATAGCTAGAGCTAAAATGTCTTAAGTTTTTACACTATCTAGTAACTGCTAAAACTATTTATGTTAGACTCTAATCAATCAAAGATGCAGAATTTAATCTCTTGTGTAACTACTAAAATCAAAATAATGTCTGGCCAACAAGTCTGTGGGAGTTGGATAATTAAAAATTACTTGATTAATCCAAAAGAAAGCAAGGAAGAACAAAAGAGAAAGAGCAGAAGCAGATAGTAAGAATCAGAAACCAAAATTAAGATGGAAAATTTAAACTAAAATATATACGTAATTACATATCAGTTATTCCATTAAATATAAATTGAACAAATTTTCAAGCATCTAAATTAAAATGAAAACGTTCTGGAACTGAGAAAATAATGTTGCTTTTTACAAGACATCTACCTAAAATATGAGGATTATAATATGAGTCATTAAAGACTGAAGATAAAGGAGAAAAAGATATACTATGAAAACACTAACCAAAAGATAGCTGGTATAGCTATACTAATATCAAGCCAAGTAAACTTTAAGGCAAGAAGTATTATTTGCCATTAAGAGGAATAGTTCATAAGGATGTGACAACTTATGAGGAATTAAAATGGTTTCAAAATTATAAATCAAAAATGTACAAAATTAGGAGATGACTTATTAATTTAATTAAATTAAGAAAAAATTAAAATCTAAATCCTATCCCCATTAAAGAAATCTGCTCAGTCTTTCAGCTTGAACATAGATGTATCAACTGTAAAGAAAATTATAATAAATACAATCCAGTGACATATAAAAGTAATAGTATTTCATAATAATTTGAACTTAATCCAAGAATGCAAAAATGTTTTAACATTTAAAAATAAATATATTGTACCATGTTAAAATCATAAATGAGAAAATTAGATGATCTTATGAAGAGATGTAGAAAAAGCATTTAGTAAAATGTCACTCTTGTTTATGATTTAAGCAAGAAAATTAGCAAACCTGAAATAAAACAGAAATTCTTCATTCTTCTAAGGGTAACATGAAAAAATATACAGAAAACATCATATTTAATAGAAAAAATATTAAGAGCTTCCTCTTTGAGCTCAAGAATGATGCCTATTATCACAGTTTCAATTCAACTATCATTCTGGAGATCCTAGCAGATGAATACTGCAAGAAAATTAAATAAAAGGCATAAATTGAAAATGGTAAACTGAAAGTTTCATTATTCACAGATGACATGACTATGTATATGGAAAATACAAAATCATTTATAAAAAAGCTAAAAGAATGAATAAAGCAACTTAGCAACATGTTTAGGAAGGAGGCCAATATTTAAAAATTCAATTATAGCTCATATATCAGCAGCAATTAGAAAATAAAATTTGAAGAATGTTTGCAATTATATAAAAAATAATGAACTACATAATAATAAATCTAATAACATATCAGAAAGAGCTCTATATACAAAATTATTTAGAGAAATTGAAGGAGAACTGAATAAATGGAAGAATATCTAATGTACATGCTTGGAAGAACTCAGTATTGTCATGATGTTAATTCTCCCCTAATTGATCTAGACTCAATACAATCCCAATCGAAATCCAAGCAGGTTGTTTGTAGAAATTGACAAGTTGAGTCTATAATTTATATAGAAATAAAAAAGGCCAAAAATAGTCAAGATGATACTGAAGAAGAATAAAGTTGGGGGAATTATACTATATGGAATCAAGATTTATGATCAATTAACTAAAACAGTACAGTTGGTACAAGGACAAACAAATCATGAAACAGGATAGAGTCCAGAAACAGACAAATACACTTCCTCACTGGTTCATGATAGCGATGTACTGCAGTATAGTGCAAATTTAGGTTTGTTCAGTAGAAGATATGGGATCAGTTAACTGAAAAGAAGTGAATCTTGCCTCCTACCTCATACCATACATCCATAGCAATTCCCGGTAGGTTTTCAACTTAAATGTGAAAATTTAAACAGTCAAGATTCTAGAATATAACATATGACCTTTATGACTTTCAGATAAGAAAATAACAAACCAGACAAAAACAACATTGAATATAGAGAAAATGATTCATAAATTGGAGTTCATTAAAATTAAGAAATTAAGACACCATCAACATAGCATGAAGACAAGTTTTACAGTGGAAGAACAGATTTCAGATATATTACACACATATCTATATAATATATCTATAACACACCACCATCAAAAAGCTCTTATCCAGAATATATTTTTTAAAAACTCTGTAAACCAACAAGAGAAAGACTGACAATCCAACACAAAAGGGGCAGAAGACCTGAACAGATACTTTGCAAAAGAGATATCCAAAAAGGAATATGCATATGAAAGATCCTCAGCTATTGCACACCAATTAGAATGGCTAAAGTGAAACAAATGTAATGGATGTTACCAGGAGTAGGCAAAGATGTGAAGCAATTATAACTCTCCTCCATTGCTGGTAGGAGAGTAACTTGGTACACTTACTTTAGAAAACTGGCAGTGTTTTCTTAGCATATGTAAACTCCATGATGGGGCAATTCTATTTCTGTGTATACATCCAAGGGGAATGTGTATTTACCAAAAGAATGATGACATTGTACCTTAGACCATGATGAGCTGAGGCCTGGAAAAAATCTAAATGTCCATCAAGAAAGGAATGGAAAAATGTATCATGACATACACGTTTTTAAAAGATCACATAAAACAGTGAAAAGTAATACATTACTGTTCTACATATCAGCATGGTTGAATCTCAATATTCAGCATTTGAACCGGCAAAGAGGAAGGAGTGCAACCCAAGACCTGGGTTGTGGGTAACCTGGTTATGTTCTTTTGGTTAAAACTCTCTGAGCTGCGAACTAATGTTTTGTACGTTTCTGTATACATCTTATGTATATGTCAAGAAACATTTTATAGCATGGTTCTGAGGCACCAGCAAAACTTGCATAAAACAAAAAAGAGTTGAAAATGGTTCTGATGTGTCCACATGTGTCTAGTGAGACCACGTGGATGCTCCTGGAATTTTGTTCATAGCCCATAGGTAGAAGACAGCGGGATGCCCCTGGTGCTGAAGGGCTGCTATGCCTGGGAAGGGGTGGGGCCAATGCAGGCCAGCAGGTACGTGTTCAGAGTCTCTGAGCCTAGCCGTGGCCACTGTGGAGAGTGCTGGAGTATCACACACATACCTTGCCTATTTGTTAAGTGACTCATGGCTTAGAAACAGAAACTCTCAAGCCCAAGCTTGAGGCTGAGCTGAAGGTGGCTGCAGGGTAAATGAATAGCTACCCCTCCAAGTCTATCCCAATTTTGATTAAATAAGTTAGTGATTGAGTAAATGAATGAATGAATGAATGAATTAGCTATATGTTTAAGTTTCTCAAAGAAATGTCCAGGATATGCTTAGTTACTATTTGTGGCATACGTGAATATAATTTCAATAATTTATTTGTTGGTGGGCAAATTTGTTCAGTAAGTCATCCATTATCCCAATCATTTTCCCCATTTCTACTGAGTCCATAATGTGTGCTAGTCCATAAATATGTCCTGTATGGAATTCATCCCTATGTGTGAGAGACAGAAATCAAGCAAGTATGCAAATATGTTAATAGGTAATTATGAATTTTGACAAGTGCTCTGAAGGAAAAGAATGAGGTGCTCTGAGAGTGTTGACAGGGATGGGTATTGACGGTGGGACTTGCAGAAGAAGGAGGGGCAGGCACATGCAGAGTTATAGGAGGGACGCCAGCATGGCTTACAGCCCTGAGCTGGCGATGAGCTTGGTGCATCGGACAGAGAGAAAGGAGGCCTGGGGGTACGAGGGCAGGTGAGCCAGAGGGGACTGAGTAAGGTTGCAGAGGCACTGAGCACACCACCCCACAAGGCTCCTGCGTCTTTTTCCTAAAGAGGTAGTGGGGAAAGTCAATAAGTTCCCTGACAGCAGGGACCATGTGCATTTTAACTTCTTCTTCCCGACCTAATATAGTCCCTGGAACATACTACTCCGTACATACTTGTTGAAGGAGAATGAATGAATGAATGAATGCGAAGAACAAAGGTGCTTAGATTTATTGAACATCTATGCTGGGTATTTAAAATAATCTTATTTTACCTCCAAACTGCCCGGTGAAAAGCATACATACTCATTGTACAAGGGAGAAAATTGAGACTAGGAGAAGTTAGAAAATGTTCTAGGGTCAATTAGCCAGTAAATGTCAAAGACAGGATTCAAACGCAGACTTTGGATTCAAATCTCTCCACTTTTCTGTGAGGAGTATGGTTGTACTTGGAGTCAGTAGGACAGAGCTGGAGTGGTGGATGTACTGCTTACTATGGAGGGTATCATCTCTGGCAAATTACTTCTCCTTTTCATCCTATTTCCTCACCTGTAAAACTGGGATCACACCTGCCCTGCCTCCCTCCTTGGGTCATCCTGAAGAACAAATGGGAAAATCCATGAGAAAGCTTCTTTACTTAATGGTAATTCATGAAATTTGTTCAGCTTTATAGTCCACAGTGATCTCATTAGGTCAGTTTTGTTTTCAAAGTGCAGGGAGGTGAGAAGAATTTGAAGATGTTTCCGTCTCTTGGGAAATACTTCTAGATTTGCTTAATCTTTTAAAAGTCTATTATGACTTCCAGCAATTCACTTGGCAAGCTCTAAGGTATTCAGAAAAGCTTCAACTTCAGACACAAAGTCCACCCTCAGACATCAAAGCAGACCAAGTCTGGATCTTTGGCAGGTGACGACTGAAGGTACAAGCTTGCACAAATGACAGAAGTGGTGACAAAACCTGGACTTTTCTCTGTGGTTGGAGCCAAGTCACATTCCCAGCCTGAGATTTGGAAGCAAGTTCATGGTGAGGAAGAGGTGGAGAATCTACATACAGGCGAACCCCATGCATTCTCATCAGCTGGAGCTAGTGAGTCACTTGTATTCAGCACCCAAACATCTGTGGGAACCTGGCCCAGGAAACGTATGTGGTTTATCTCGCTGAATAAACAGGGAGAACAGAGGTAAGTCCCCAAACCAGCCCATCTGAGACTAGTCACATCTCCTTGAAGAAGACCTTTTTCCATGGTGATAATCATTTTTCTTAGTGAAGTTCAGTGTTGATCATGGGTAAGGGGGAAAGGAGAGGAGGAAACTGCTTTCTAATAATTCATGCAAAGAAGTCGGGTTGGTTAAAATATGACCTGCTAGCCAGAGGAGAAGATTTAGACCAGTTATTTCAAACTTTAGTGGGTACCATACTATTAGAGAGCTTGTCCATACGAATCTTTCTCAGTCCCAGTCCTTGAACTTCTAATTCAGTGGGTAATTCTGAATCCGTAAGTTGCAAAATCCCACCTGGAGACACATTCCTTGAGAATATTTTCTAGTCATCACTCGTTTACAAAGGTTGGTTCTGATCTCTGGACAGACTTATTCTGTGTTTCATCACATTTTGAGAGACACTGATAAAGGGACTCGCAGAAAAAGACCGGGGGTTAAATATGAGCTTCAACACAGGAGTGATCCAAAAGTCACCAATGGACCAGATATGCTTGAAGCCCTTTTCTCCATGTCTGGTTCCTCAATCCTTAATCTGTTCTTTTTTTATTCAGGAGCAGAAGCAAGTATTATGGCACTTTTTGTTGTCGTTCTGCCCCCCAAGCTTCAAAACCTACTTCACTTGCAAAAGGCTACTTCCTCAAAAAGGTGTCATCCCTTCTTGGATCATTTTCTACCAGGGTTTCTGTTTCCATGGTCTGTCAAACTTGGCCACTTGCATAGGGATTGCATATATCAAGAGGTCCACTTGTTTCAGGTATGCCTCCTTTGCAAGACCTGATGAGAGTCTTTGAGCCTGGAGTTCTATAACATCATCTTAGGAGAGGCTCAGTTGTGGTGCTGTAACAAATTAATCCTGAAATCTCAGTGGCTTAACTTCACAAAGGTTTCCCAGGCAGATCAGCGGACAGCTCTGCTCCACACTGTCACTCAAGGATCCAGGCTAACAGCAATTCGGCCACCTTGTAGCAGCACCACCTGAAACACATGGCTTCCAAGGTCAGAGAAACAGAGCAAGGGGGGGTACACACTGGCTTTTAGCTGCCTTGCTCTAAAAGTGACACATTTGAGTTTACCTGTGTCCAGTTCTCTTCTTCTCCCAAGTCACAGAAGTTAACTTCCCAGCTCCCTTGCAGTTAAACCAGCACTGTGTGACTAGTACTGGCCTGTGAGCTGGGAGCACTCCCAGCCCCTCCCAAGCAGCCAGAATCCAGCATTTGGCTCACCTCATGGAATGAACTGTGTATAATTTTATTAAATTTTAACCTAAGTATTAATAAAGTTAAAATCACCCTAGGGGCTTTATTTGAAATGTCTCCAGCATTTTACTACTAAGATTGATAATTGATGTTAAGTTTTGGGGTGTGATTTTTCTTTACTAGAGAAGCTGTGAGTTTACAGAGCAATCACGAGTAAAATACAGGATTCCAGGATTCCCATTTGCCACCCTATTATTAGTGCCTTACATCGACGTGGAGCACTTGTTACAACTGATGATAGCACATTTTAATAATTGCGCTATTAAGTATAGTTCATGGTTTAACTTGGGGTTCACTGTTTGTGTAGTTCCATGGATTATTTTATAATTTTATTCTGTTACCATATATGCAATCTGATATTTCCCCTTTTAATGACATTCATCTATATATTTCAGTGCTATTATGCTCACAACATTCCGCTGTCATCACCATCCATTACCAAAAGCTTTCCATCATTCCAAGAGGGAACCCTATATATTTTAGGCTTAACTTCCCATTCCCTACCCCTACCCCATCCCCTGGTAGGCTATATTCTAGATTTTTCCTACATGAGTTTGCTTATTCTAATTATGTCAAATCAGTGAACTCATACCATATTAGTCTGGCTTATTTTACTCAGCATCATGTCTTCAAGCTCCATCCACGTTGTTGCATGTATCATGTATCAGGACTTATCTCTTTTCATGGCTGAACAATGTTCCATTGTATGTATATATCACATTTTATTTATCCATTCATTGGTTGATGGACATTTGGGTTGCTTCCATCTTTTGGCAATTGTGAATAATGTTGTTACAAACATTACTGCGCAAATATTTGTTTGAGTCCCTGCTTTCAATTCTTTTGGGTATTTACCTAGTACTGGGATTGCTGGTTCATATACTTACTTTTCTGAGGAAATTGCCAAACTATCGTCCACAGCGGCTGCACCATTTTACATTGCCACCAACAATAAATGTTTGTTGCCATTTCTCTGCATCCTCTCCAACACTTACTTTCCTTTTTCTTTTTTTTTATAGCAGCCATTCTAATGGATGTATGATTATGACTCTTATTTGCTTTTCCATGACGACTGATGATATTAGGTATCCTTTCATGTGCTTTCTGGCCATTTGTATATCTCCTTTAGGGAGTGTGTATTCAAGCCTTTTGTCCATTTCTTAATTGAGTTGTTTTTCTCTTTGTCATTAAGTTGAAGGATGATGTTGATTTTTGATGGCCAGTAGTAAGTTATGAAAGATTTCTTCCGGCCCTTCCTTTTTGAGGCAAAAATGTAGTTATAAAAAATATACAGTTATAAAAGACTCTAAAACATTTAAAATATACTGTGTCTGATAGGTAACTAATAGCAGTGCCACCCTGTACTTAAGTCCGCATAGTAATTTGTCAGTGAAGCATTTTGCCAGGTGTGGCAGGATATGTTTGTTCTTATCCAAGGGTGAACGACTGTCCTTTCATCATCAGGTTTCTGTGTCATAAGGGATCTCCTTTGGTGCTCATGTTGATCTACCTTAGAATGACACTTCTTGGTGTCAGAGGTAATATTGTAATTGCAGTGAATGGGCAGTTTGGCCCCAGTTGCTATTCGGTCTTTAAAGACCAGACAACTCCACCTTTCTTCACTGTTTGCCTAATGCTGTAGCTTTTGCAGCCCAGTTGGCTCCTGCCTGCATCCCTGCAATGCCAAAGGGAAGGATCAAGGCGTGGTTCTTCCTCACTATTCAACTAAGGGTCTTCAGAGCCCTTCTAGAAAATGCCTCCTACAACTGCAGGGAGAAGATCCTTTCCTCCCCTTCTTTTGGAAAGTAAGAGTATTTTGTAGTCGAAGTTCTGCCTAGAATGCTCTAGCTCCCTCTTTCCCCCAGTCCTTCAGCTGCAAGAGCCGGAGCTGAAAGCCCAGGGTTTGTAACAGACATTCTGGCACTGGACACTGACCAGGCAGCCAGAAGTAACTCAGGACTGCTGTCACTGTGGTTCCCTTCCTCTCCAGGCCAGTGCTTAACCTGCCTCAGCTTTGGAGTTGGGCTTCCAGGTGCCATGCTTGGCCCTGGTACAAGTGGGCACCTGTGTGAGTGGAGGTGAACAGAAAAAGCAGCTGCCAGGCAGTGAGAAGAACATCAAGTCCCAGGTTCAAATGCAGACCATGCATTGGCTTGGTGCATGACATGTAATAAAAGGATTAACCTTTCTGTGGCTCACTTTCCTTGTATACAAATTGGGATCTAGGACTTTGTTGTGAGATTTAAATGACACAATGTGCAAAGTTTCTAGGCCAGTATCTGGCTCATAGGAGGACCTCGAGAATGGAAGCTTCCTAAATATGGACTGCTGTGGATTGAATTGTATTTCTGAAAGAGATATGTCAAACCTAACCCTTGGCACCTGTGAATGTGACCTTATTTGGAAATAGGTGCTTTGTATGCTATAATCAAGTTAAGATGATGTCATGCTGGAGTATGACTGGCATCCTTATAAGAAGAGGAGGAGAGATACAGACACAAAGAGGAGAAGGCCATGTGAAGGCAGAAACACCCAGGGAGAAGATGACTGTGCAAATGCAGGCAGAGACCAGAGTTGTGGGGCCACCAGCCAAGGAATGTCTGAGACCATAGAACTTTAGGAAGAAGAAAGAAATGATTCCTCTCTAGAACTTTCAGAGAGAGCACAACCCTGCCGACACCTTGATTTCAGAGCAGGCCTCCAGAACTTTGAAAGAATACATTTCAGTTGTTTTAAACTGTTACCTAGCCCTAGGAAACTAATAAAGGGGTAATTGATTCATCTGATTTACTGTAAAATGTTTCTCAGGTCCATTAGCTACAATGAAGAGCTTAAAGCAAACAAAGAAGCAGTCTAGTACTAAATAATGAATCAACAATGAGCAAGGGAAAAAGTAAAGCTTGGACTTAGTTGAAAAAAAAAAAGGCAAGATGGCATATATTTGCTTTTTTCAGATAAGCATCCCCTACTTCCCAAATCAGCCTAGAAGCCTTTTTATTTGCTAATGGATGAAGTCCTAAGCATGTGCCCAGGGAAATCACGAGGTGCCTAATCATTTTAGCAATAATCCCTGAAAAATTGGCCATTACTGGAAGTGACCAACCATTTGGTTGTAACAGCCCAGAGCAAGATTATTAACAGCAAATGTGAAAAAGATGATTATTTTAGCAAATTGCCACTGATTGGCAAAATTCAGAACTCAAAGCCCTTGTGCCTGAGTATAGTCTCTGAGAAATCATTTCAGGCCCATAATAAATGTCTGCAGTGTGACAGAAAAGTCATTTCAGTCTGTTTTTTCTCGGTGGGATAGAGAGGAACACAATGGGCAGAAGTAAGAAGGGATCTGTGGGTGGGGTGCAGTGGAAGATGCTGGGGGGAGCTTCCATCTCTGCCCTGTCGGTCTGGGAGCCCATTTTCCCTACGTGCTGAGCCAAGCACAAGACTCCTGGATTATCAGTCTCACTCTAGGCATAAAATGTGTAGAATTACCAGCAAGATATTTATATCTATAAATTAGATTTTTTTTTTACAAGAGACAGAAGGTGAAGTCCAAACTAATTTAAGCCAAAATGGAAAATTTGGGCTCATATAAATGAAAAGTCATGGGCTATAACCAGCTTCAGGTCTAGTTTGATCAGGGTGGCCCCAGATTCCATTTTTCTTCATCTGTTTCCATAACCTTCTCAACTCTACCTTGGTTCCCAAGTGGTGGCAAAACGGGGGAGCAGGTCCAGCCCTGCTGCTCTCCAGATTCACAACCATTTCCAGATGCAGCAGAGACCTCACCGTCTGAGGTCGGGTTCCACTCTCATCACCAAACCAATCACAGAGCTGGAGGGAGTACAGGGAGACCCCTAGCCAGACCAGAATCCCAGGAACGGATGATTCCCAGAGCTAAAGCACTAAGCTGAGAGAAAGAGAGAAATGGGCTCCTCTGAAAGAAATTGAGGTATGTTGACCTAAAGATGGGGGCTAGATAAAGGAAAGGTATGCCCTCAAAAAAGAAATATCCACCAAAGTGGAAAAATTAATCTCTTAATTAGAAAAAGATGCTGTACCCTGAAAAAGATGAACATCTTCGTGTGGTTTCAGCCTATTAGGATGTGGGCTAGGAAGAAATCTTTAGCAAAACATGCAGCAGTTGTTCTTTCTTCCTTCATCACTTAAAAAAGAGACCAAAAATGGAAAAGGGACTTGTTCAAAGACTATTTTTACTGGCACTGGAATTGGGGGTTTCTGATACAGAGCTCTCTGTCTGCTCTACCCTACTAGCCCTTCCTCTGGCTTGTTACATATGAGAGCTCGTGAAGCCCCCGCCTGTTCTCCTTTCACAGCTTACTCCAGGCTGGAGCCTACAGAGCTGGCCTCCACATAAACACACAGAAAGGGTAGCAGGTTAGGAAGACAGATTTTCCCTCTTCCCTCAACTCACCCGCAGCAGACCTACCACATAATCAGAATGTTCTTTCCCATCAGCCTAGGTTTACACTCAACACCTTCAAAGAAGCATCTAGGTCACTCATGTCAATTAATCATGGATGACCCTGAAACAACACCCGTATGTCACTCCCAATCTAGTGAGTTCCGCGGTCTCATTTTTACCTAATCCGAGTGAAATCCTTCATGAGCTATCTCCATGGCATGGTAAAATGTTAAGGCTGTAGATTTTGGTGTTAAATAGACATATATTCAAATCTCAGAAGCTAAGCCTGAGGCATAATAGTGTGGGCGGTAGGGCCAGATTCTGGAAAAAGGGCAGAGAAAGTGTTGAAGGGAGACAGGGAGTGTTGAAGGCAGTAAATAAAAATTAAAAATCTGTATCAAGTGTAAATTTGTATCAAGTATAGGTTACAGGAGCCGACTCCCCCTTGGTAGAATGTACCTTGGGAGGGCTCCCACCCTAGGTACAAGGGGGATTCCCCATAGTCATTGTTGAGCAGTGAAAGCTGCTGGGCAGAGAACTGCAGGTGCTGGCAGTTGGAAGTCAGGCAGGTGTGCTCTCTGGTGTGCCAGAGAAGGTGCGGGCAGGGCCAGTGCTACAGCAGCTCTGCCAATCACAGTTTTATGAATCTGAAATTGTGCCTAATTTTTCCAAGGTTCCTTACTCTCATTTTTCAGGTGAGGAAGCCAACACCTGTATCACAAGGTTATTTTGCAGTTCAATGGATAATGGCAGTAGAGCATCTGGCATTTGGGGTACATCTAATCATTGCTACTTATTTCCTCCTTGTCTTGAACTCCTGCAGTCTCAGGAAAGTGGATTCCATAGGGTTTCTCCCAAGACGGCAGAACACATTCTCTAACCCAGGATGGTGTGCACTGTTACAGTGAAGCAGCACCAACATCCAGCAGATTTCTTGCTTCAAACACAAACACAAACAGATGAGGCTGCATTGACCAAAGTGATGCAAGGTGCTTCCTTTATTTAACTGGATTTAATCTTCATTCTGTTTTGTAAACACTAGAAGGAAACATGTGAGTAAAATGGTGAAGCCATTCATCACACTGAAGGAGAGGCAGAGCTCTGGACCGAAGCCGGATTCCAGTTGGGGAAGGGAGAGATGGAGGGGCAAGGAAGCCACAAACAATCACACTTCTTGTCCATGTCCCTGGCTACAAAGAACGTTCAGCAAAATCTCATCACTTCTCCATCATCTGTTTCAATTCAGACTTCAGCATCTGCATGGATTCCCCATAACTTGGCACGAGCTGTCTGCCCTGCAGAGAACTCTTTGTTCTACTTTTCTAGATGCCAAATTTTAACTCATCCTTCAAGACTCACACTTGCCCTGTGAGGGAATTGTTTCAAGCTCCTAGTCTTTGGGGCCCATGGTGTCCTCTGCATGTCACTGTGAAGAAGAGGTCAACATACTGGCCATGCAGTGTGAAAACCCTCACCTTTCCTTGCACAAGCTGTTAAGTAAAATAGAGGTCCGTAGGGTGGTCCTGGGTGGTAAATAAGAAATACTGGCTGGGGGTCACCAGTGACGTCATTGTGGATGTGGGCAAGGGGGAGATTTTTTATGGTTTCACATTGCAAGGGGTATTTCCTAGAGAAGGTAGAGCCTGAGTGGGGGGCTTGAGAGGTGCCCAGAATTTACACAGGCTGAGGAGGGAAGGAAGGGTGAGTTGAGGGTCTGCAATGACAAGGTAGAATCAGAGAAGAGTTTTGGGAGAGGGTACAGCGAGGAAAGGTGGGACAAGCAGGGCACAGTCAGACTAGGGTAGACTTTGAACTGGTGTTTAAGTTCTTTTTATTATTATTATTATTATTATTTTCCTCCATAGTCAATGGGGAGTTGCCGAAGATATGGAGGGACCTGAAGAACTGGGATTTTAGGTAGATTAACCTGGCCAGGGTGTGTCAGGGCAATGGCATGCAGAGAGCTGAGGCAGGTAGGGTGCCTCTGCAGAGGGCCACAGGTGTGACACGGCAGGAGTGCTGTGTGGGAGCAAGCACATGGGCTTCGAGCAACCACACTGTCTGGCATGTTAGGCAAGTTCTGAGTGTCAGGCCCAGGTCTCTGCAGAATCACTGTTTTCATGCAATCACTCATTTAATCCTTACATCAGCCCTGTTAGAGAAATGGGGAAGTGGGATCCTGAAAGGTCAAGACACTTACTCAAAGTCAGACAGTTATTATGTGGCACAGTCGAGAGTCAAACCCAGCTAGTCCGGCCCCAGAACATGTCTTAACCACAGCACTAAGCCAGAAGGACTGAGTTCAAGCCCTAGGGGTTCACCATACCAGTCTTGTGAGCTTGGTAGACTTGCTTCATCTCGCCGAACCCCAGTTCCCTTGTCTGTCCCCTGAGGCTGGTAGAGCCGACCTCATTACCTTCCATGGCATCCCACTGGCAGCAACACTGAGCATGGGAGCTAAGTACCTTGACGGCTTCAATCAATATCAATTTCCCTTTTCTTTCAACTGGTCACCTCACTTTTTTTTTTGCATGGGCAGGCACCAGGAAATGAACCCGGGTCTCCAGCATGGCAGGCACGAACTCTGCCACTGTGCCACCATTGCCTGCCCTCACCTCGCCTTTTAAATGAAACCTAGCATCAGGAAAGCAGAACAACTCTTACCTACCTCCAGATGGAGAGTGGGGCCGAAAGCACCGACTCAAGACAGCTCAACTCAACGGGGATGCCACAGCCTTCTTCCCAGCTTTCGCCCTGAACTGCCCTCTTCAAGCCCACCCACTTTTGAGAGGGGACTGCTTTCTCCCTGTACCCAGTTCATTTAAGGTCTCCACCCAGGGGAAGAAACACAGGAATCTGTGGTAGTGAACTCAGCAACATTTGTTCCCCAGCCCAAGAATAAACAGAGAAAACAAGCTTTCCACGTCTTCAGAAGTGCTTTTACTTGTACTCGAAACAGATGAATTCTCTCTGTTTGCATTAATCGCATGACTATTTGGTCCAATTATTCTTACCACTTCAGCAATCATGTTGTGCTTGTTCAAGAAGAAAGAAATAACAACAGCTTATCTTGTTGAGAGCAAAGAACAAACAGTGAAAAATCAGGGTCCGCTCCTAAAAGCTACAGTTGCTGTCACTGTGCTAAAGAGATGATTCATGTTCTCATAGCAATTCGGGTAAAAACAAGAGACAACTGTGAAAAGGATTCAGTTGCAATGGTTAAAAACCTTTTCAAAATCAGTCCAAAGGGAGAATAACTCTATTTTTATCATCAAACTCAACTCTCTGCCCGCCCCCACCCCAACCATATCTTCTTACATTGACTGATTTACATAGGCTTAAGTAATTCTTTCAAGTAAACACATTTCATTAGAATAGGATAATGGACAAAAGCACCAAATGCTGTTTAATCCCCTCTCCAAAGAACCCATAAGGACTGCTAATGATTTCAGGACACAAACCCTGGTTGGTGCTGAAAGAACCTTTGGTAAGAAGCTAGAAGATAGTTTAGGGGTTAAAGTGAGTGAGGCAGAAGAGTCTTCCCTCCTCATCTGGCCTGGTGACCAGAGGTTCAGCAGGACGGTGTCACTCCCACACCTGCACCTTTTCCCCAGATGTCCTTTCCCTCAATAAGACCCACCAACCAATAAGAAACTAAGGTACATTTTTTTTTCATAGACTTGGTCTTGAACCAACACGCACACCAATTCCTGACCTGCTGGCGGGATCCCTGGCTCTTGACTTCACCTTTTGGTGACTCCCTGGAGAAGACAATGGGTGCTTGCTTTGATACCAACCCTTCGTTCTCTCCTTAGCTACATCTGCCACTGTCCCCTTCAAGTAACATGCATGCTCCATCCGGCACCATCCGGCCATGGTGCCATAGACAAGGAGCTAAGCTGAAGGCCTCAGCCCCTATGAGCCATCACTGTCCAAGGGGACCACGGTTGGAGAACAGTGGCATTAGGACATTGTTATCTTCTCACCCATCTATCCAAGCGGGTTGTGGAAGAGCCTGGCTGGAGGTTTTATTAGCAACTGCAGAGTAAGAGATTTGGGCTCCAAAAGAAAACTGTGCAAAGGGCCCTTTAAGTAACATTTGATCCCAGAGGGAAGCAGCAGCAAGAGACTTCTTAAGCTTTGTGGACCAAGCCTAGAAGAATCACTAAGCATATGTAACTATTATCTGATTGTTGCAAGTGAGAGTATCTCTTGTAAGTTCCAGAGTTTGACATATAGAATATTTTTACGGTAAAGTAGAACTTTACAGATGCAGGGATTCTCTGTTCGGCAAGAGTCAGTTCAGCAAAGTAATAAGCATTTACCAATAGACCCAAGACTAAACTTTCCTGCTAGAAGATGAATAAGACATTTCTTTCCACCCTTCATGTACAATTTGAAAGTGGAGACAAGTGGATAAATATAAAATTATAATATAATAACAAGATCAGCAATAGACATAATACAAAATACAGGTATTACATAAGGGAGGGAGTGATTCACACTCTCAGGGAAGAAGTAAGACCCCAGGAAGACACTCTGGAGAAAATGATGTCAGAGAGAGGTTTTAAAGGATGAACAGGAGTTTGCCAAATGTACAAAGGGAGTGCAAGTGCATCCCACGTGGAGGAAATCAAATTTGCAAAAGCCTGTATATGACGCATGTACAAATGACATGGAAAGCTTGATTATTTTTAAGATCAGCATTGCTGGATTGGACAACTGAGAATAGAGAGAAATGGAAGGTAAAGTTGGGGAGGTAGGGAGTGATTCTGAAAGATGTTTTATGCCTTGCTGAGGAACTTGGATTTTATCCCAAAGACAATCAGGAACCACTGAAATGCATTCAGAAGGCAGGCGACACAGGGAGTTTTGCAATTTAAAGAAATGTAGAAACAGTTAAGCAGTTAAATAATTACTCAATAAGTTTTTATTGAATTACTGTTATGTCTTCAAAATTCTGCTTAACACTGTGGGATATACAATTAAAGCATACGAAATGAAACCCATTTTTCAAAGAAAAATGTAATTAATGACATCATCAGTAATGACCTTTACTAAGGTGTGGTTGCATGCCAGGTGCTGTTCTATGCACCTGGTAGGAATTAACTCACCCAGCTTGAACAATGACCTTATCAGATAGTCTTATTGTCATCCCCACTTTCCAGGTAAGAAAACTGAGACAACAGTGAGATTGAGTAAGTTTCTCAAGGTCACACAGCCAGGAAGGTTCAGACCAAAAACATGGAACTGATTCTTGGTGTAAGATAAATGAGATCAAAATGGATATCAGGTCTGTGTAACCCGACACCCTCAAAGAAGAAAGGAAAGATTTCTCAAGCCCACCTCACTTTAGCCATTAGCCCTTTCTTTCCAAGATTGTGTCATTTTCCCTTTTTTTTTTTCAGCAATGGAAGCCCCAAAATAAAGAATTCCACTGGGTCACAGGTCCACTGCCCCATCTCAGAATGATCTTTCCTATACATTTCACACACATTATTAGAAATGAAAGTTCTTAAACTTTCTTGATGTCTCCACATAAATTCTACCTTACTTTGTTCACCATCCTCATTTTATTTCAGGTGCTGATTCTCCTCATTTTAAGATCAGCTCCTTATCACAGATGACTAGAAAATAAGCCTCAGAGTCCCTCCCCTTTTGCTTTGAATAGCTCCGATCGTGCTTCTTACTGCCCCATAAATTATTCCCTGGAATTAAATTTAAATTATAAAAGACGGAGCCTCATAAAAGAAAATTATGAAAACTGAGAAAAGAAAAATCACTATATTAACCATCGCTTTAACATATCAACAGTTAACCATTATTTTTTATTCATAACACTTCTTGTAGAATAAAATATATGTGCCTGATAAAGTTGGAAACTCCAGACTAGTCTCTTTCTCTACACACACACATACATACATAACAAAGGAAAACCTAATCATGTATGTACGGCATTGTAGCTGTGGCAGACACAGCCGTTTCTTGTTTTCTGCTAATAGAATCTGATTTCTTTCCCAAGTGCCAGTGTGCCCAGCCCAAAGAGATAAATCACAATCTGTAAGCTGAAGCTGGCTCTTGCAGCCAAGGGTAGCCATGAGTTTTAATTCTAGCCAGAGTTACATGTACCAAAGTCTGCTGGAGGAATCTGGAGAAAAGTTTAATCATTCTGATAAAAGCAAGTTCTCTTCCTCTTTCTCTGTTTTTTGAATTCAGATTGAAGAGGTGATGCCTAACGCTGTAGCAGCCATCTAGTAACCATGAGGCAACATACTTGAAAACCAAACATCAAAGTGTGGATGGCAGACCAGAAGACTTGAAAAAAGCCTGAGTTCTTGATGACATCATAGAGTCTCTGAGCCCACTTAACTCCAGTCTCCTTGTTACGTGAAGTAATACACGTTTGTATTATTTAAGCAGCTGTAAGTTGGGCTTTCTCACCTGAAATGGATTTATCCTAAATGATACAGTTCGTCTATCTTTATTTTTCATAGCCTTCTCTGGCTTCTATAATAAAATTTCATCAGGATTGTTCAGTCTGACCATGCACAGTCCCATGCACCAGTTGAATATTTCCAGCCCTGTACCATGGCTTAGCTACATGGCTCTCTACACCTATCTTTGCTAATTTAACCTCACCCATCCCTCAAGGCCCATTTCAAATACCACCTCCTCCCTGAAACTTTGTTGTTTTTTTTCCCATCCAGATATGAAAGCATACTGCCCCAACTCATTTTCTAAAATATTTTTTAAATTTTAGGACAGCTTTGATTTATTGAAAAATGCCAATGATAGTACAGAGTTCCCAAATACCATGTACCCAGTTTCCCCTATTATCAATCACTTACATCAGTATGGTACCTTTATTACAATTAATGAACCAATGCCAATACATCTTTAATAAGTAAAGTCCATAAATTACCCATATCTCCTTAGTTTCCACCTGCTGCCCTTTTTCCATCCCAGGACCCCATCACATCTCATCAGCATATCTCCTTAGTCCACTCTTGGCTGTGACAGGTTCTCGAACCTTCTGCGCATCTGATGAGTTGGCAGTTTAGCGGCAGACCACTCAGATGCTCTGCAGAATGCCCCGCGCCCCCACACTGGGTTTCGTCTGGTGTTGGGGGGAGGAAGATGATAGGAATAAGGTGCCCCTCCCACCCCATCCTATCCAGGGCCCATGCGGTCAGCAGGGCATCTCTGTCGTGCTGACCTTGACTGCCTGGTTGAAGCAGGTTGGTCACATTTCTCCACTGTGAAGTTACTCTACTTTCCCTCCTTCCATTCTGCGCTTTTGGGAAGAAAGTCGTTATGCACAGCCCATACCTAAGCTTCCCGACTCCTTTTTGTACCTCTCTCATGTCACTTCTTAAGGTCCCTCATCTGTAAACTGGGGTCATCATAGCAGCTACCTTACAGGATAAGTGTGAGATTTAAAAACAGTTAAGTGTCTGATGATAGGTGATACCTCAAGCCAGCTGTACATTATTAAATGAAATATTGTATGTAAAATGCCTCACTCCGGGCTTGACCCATAGAAGGCTCACAAGAAACAGTAGTTATTTTTCCTCCCCTCTTTTGACATAATTTCTGCCCATTTATCCCTCTAATGTAGCATCCCTGGTACCTACAACTTACTCATCACTCTAGCTGCATGAGGGACATTGAGTAAAACTGGATTACACAATAGCGCAAGGTGGGTCTTATCTGAGCAGGGCTCTTTGATACCATGCATTATGCACCCTGAGTGTCGGATAATGCAGTGCTGAGCCAAAGTCTCTTTTTAGCAGCCCAAACTCAAGCTTTCACTCCAGCTACATAAGTGCTGCTCAGTGCTTGTACCTCCATGTGCAACTTACTCTTACAGTTCTTGGGCTCTGGGGAAATCACAGACTGTAAGCTCCATGAGGGCAACCCACGCTTCTGTTTGACATGGTGTTGGGGACCCAACACAGAAGGGGCATTCGAGAAACAACTGATGGGAAAGAAATATATCTAATTGGCTCCAGATCCTAAGTAAACGTTGTTGTCCTTCAAAATACTAATGCTTGCTCTCGATGTGTGCCATCCACTGCCACCTTCCTAAACAGGCTGTCCTTATTCCAAGCAAGAAAAGTGGCCCCAGCAACCTTAGTTGTCTCTCTCCCACTCCTCTCCCAGCTGGCAGTCCCACTTCCCCTCAATCTACATAGCACAGCCAGAGATATCTTCCTAAAGCCAAAATCTGAGAGCCTCTCTCCTTAGCTATGGACCAGGATTTCTCAGTGTCAGCTCTGTTGACATTGTGGGTCACAGCTCCGAGGTGGGGGCTGCCCTGTGCACTGGAGGGCACCGAGCAGCCTCCCTGGGCACTACCTACTAGATGCCAGTAGCACCCCCTCCAGGGGTGACAACCAGACACGTCTCTAGTACTGCCAAATGTCCCCTGGGGGGCAAAACCAGCCTGGCTGAGGACCACTGAGATGAACAACACACAGTCCATGACCCTCACTACAGTGTACATGCCCCGTCTCCAATCACAGTGCTTGGAGACCTTGGCAGAGGAAGTGAACTTTTCCTGTCTCAGTTTGCTAATTTGAAACTTGGTCAATCTGACCAATTTTCCAAAGTAGCTCTGAGTATCACATGAATTACTAGAGGGGAAGGCCTGTTAAAGATCAGGCACCCTAATGGCCTTTCCCAAAGGCAAGCCAATCCTAAAATCTGCTCCCACTCCGGGGGGTGCAAACGTAGTTCAGTGGTAGAATTCTTGCCTGCCATGTGGGAGACTCAGGTTTGATTCCCAGCCCATATATTCCCCACCACCAAAAAAAACAAAAATCAACAAATGGTGCTGCAATAATGGGATACTCTCATAGAAAAAGAATGAAATGTGATCCCCACCATACAATATACATGCAAAAAAAATCATGTCCCACTCCAGATCTATGGAAACAGAGCCATGGGATTACCATTTTAAACGAGAACCTTGGCTATTTCTGGCATATATTCAAGTTTTAGGATGCTCTGGCTTTTAAGATGCTGAGGTATTGTTATTTTTTATGTCATGGGCCTTCAAAGATTTATAAGAATAATGAAGCAAGATTGAGCATTGCCCAAACGCTTCTGAAGGTGTTGATGCAAATTTGGCATCAGAGAAGCCAGAGAGATCTACATTTGATTCATGGCTCTCTTAGTCAATTACCCAGATTTCCTTTGCCTCAGTTTCTCCATTCTTATAAAACAAACTGTGCCAGTTTGAATCTGTTGTGAACCCCAGGAAAGTCAAGTCCTTCAATCTTCATTCATTATTGCCAGGTGGGAGCTTTTTGATTACCCATGGAGTTATGACCCACTCAATTGTGGGTGGTAACTTTTTATTAGATGGTTTCCATGGAGATGTGTCTCTACCTATTCAAGGTGGGGCTGCTTACTGGAACCCTTTAAGAGGGAAACATTTTGGAAAAAACTTAAAAGCCACAAAGGCCTACACAGCCAGAGGTCTTTGAAAATGAAGAAGGAAAATGCTCCCAGAGGAGCTTCATGAAACAAGAAGCCTGGAGAGAAAGCTAACAGATGTCACCATGTTTGCCATGTGCCTTTCCAGTTGAGAAACCTTGAATGTCATCGTTCTTCTTGAACCAAGGTATCTTGCCCTGGATGGCTTAGATTGGACACTTCTATAGCCTTGTTTTAATTTGGACATTTTCACAACCCTGAAACTGTAACCTTGCAACGTAAGAAATTCCCCTTTTTAAAGGTCATTGTTTCTGGTATATCACATTCCTGGGGCTAGCAAACCAGAACACAAACTAGAAATGCCGATTTCTAGATTATAGGGTCATCATTAGGACTAGAAACAGAACATTTCACGTGAACCAGGAACTCAACTGACCCTCAGTCAGCAGCAGCCACCCCATGAGTGAGAACCATTTTCCAACATTTACTAAGAGGACCAAGACTCAAAAGTGCTTGCAGGAAGCAGAGGTTGGCTGCAGCTGGGCTGACTTGAGGTGACCTTTGGAAACAGAGGTAACAATTCTGATTCATCAGCAAACTCTGTTTCTCCAAATGGCTTGGGATTCCAGTACAAAAGCCCTGTAGTATGTTACTAGTCAAACTTCAACAGTCAGAGACTTCTTTCTCAGCCACTCAGTTTGTCTGTTGACATCACACATCAATGCTGCTTCTTCTCTGCTAAGAGCAGTGTAAGCATCCTGAGAGCTGGAGTCCATAACTATCGTGCTGACTGCTGACCTCCAGTGGACATGCCTGGCACACAGTATCTGTCAATAAATATTTAGGGAGGGGGATGAATGAATGAATGAACGAATGATGTATTGGGGGAGATTTTCCTCCCTAATTCTGGTCTCCCCAGTTTACAGTTGACCTGACTGTCCAGGACACGGGATTTAATGATCCACAGCTACTCTCTGCTGTGTTTGGGAAGCATATGGTGGTGGAGGGGTTGTTTTCACCCAACTTTCATGAACCTAGAATGCATGTAAACTAAAGGAAAAGCAGCATGGGTGGACATCAAGGAAAGTTTAAGTCCAAGCTTCTCATTTTGAATGTTCAAACTCTTGTGTAGAATTGAGGACTCCTGTCAACTCTACAGGGAGGGATCACTCTGAGTCTCTCCTGCCTGGAGCCTCAGCCTCTTTGGTAGCTGGCTGGTTATTTTTATGACTCTCCTCCTCCTGCAAGGACTTTGGGAAAAGGCTTTGGTTTTTCAAAGAAAACAAAAAAAAAAAAAAAAAAAAAAAAAAAAAAGAGGGAAGGAGAGATGGGGAGAGAGAAGTAGGGAGCGAGAGAAAAAGTAAAAATAAACTAGCAGGGGTACAAGAAATAAAGATGGAGAGGGAATGGTGGAAAGAAAGAACAAGGTTTCTAGATTCCTGGGGACCTGAGTCTAGAGAAAAGGGCAGTGGTAGAAGCTCAATCCTTTCTATTTTGTCTGGACCATCCCTGCTTCCCCAGCCACCCACCAGGCCTGCGCTCATGAGCCCTGCATTCCAGGGCTGAGAAGATAGTCTTGGGAAGAGATTTCCCTTCCTGCTGCCTTCTCAAGCCTTGACCTGTTGCCTCCGATTACAATGCTGGGGCGGAGACCAGGTCCCCCTCTCCCAAGCTCACGGCTGCCTGGTCTGTGTGGCTTCGATGTGAAATGAGTAATCCCCAGGATTTCATGAGCACACACCCACTGGCCCTAAATCCAGGAGCTCCATTATTGACAGCTAGATGCCCAGCAGGACTTCCCTGGGGCCAGGGTGCACAAAAGCATTTGGCAGGGAAGAGAAGGAAGAAGGGAAAAGGCCATGGGAACTGCCTACTCCACTTTAAAAATATTTTCAGAGGTGGCAGAGTGCAGTGGGTAAGGCTGAAGGATCTAGAAATACCAGCATTTAAATCTCTATTCTGACATTCACTAGGTCTAGGATAAGTTGTTTAACCACTGTGTGCCTCAGTTTCTCCATCTGACAAATGTTCATGCTTATCGAACTGGCTTAATTGGGGGTACTTTGAGGGTTATGACTTGGTTATGTACCAAATATGTATTAAGTACCCCTATGCCCTTGGGATATCTCTTTTGGTGATATCTTGGGGGAAGATAATAACGAAAACAGCAAACCCTGCACATAAATCGCTGAGCACAGTCCCCTGCACATAATAAGAGCCCAAAAAGTGCTAGCTATGGTTCCTTGAGGACCCACTGTGTACAGGCACTGTCCTAGAACTTTAACTAGATTCACCATGACACTGGATCTTCATAATAACATAGTAAAGCAGTTGATAATCTTGGTCTTTTACAAAGAAAGGAACTGAACTCAGAGGGTTGCAGCAGGCTTGTCTCAGGTAGCATAATGAGCAAACAGGGGAGCCAGTCTTTGGACACAGCTCAGACTAAAACCCATGCTTTCAGAGAATGTGTTGCTGTGCACAACACAACCAGTTCTTGCTGTGACCTAACATGCTGAGTTTTCTTGCATTTGCCCAGGTTTCTGCTGGAATCACTGGTTGGAATTTTAGTTCACCTTTTCCCTCACTATCTCCAGTGTATTCCCTTGCAGACTTGAAGAAAAAAAGCTCCGTTCTTCTAGATTGACCAGAGGGAGTGCAAAGGAAAAAGAAAATTCCGGATCTTAATAACCATGTCAGGTTTTCATGGTTTCCTTCACCAACATGTAAGGAGATCCAGTCCAATGGACAGTGGGAGAGCCTGGGGGCGAACCCCTAGCCCCAGCAATGGGATTTAACCTAAGCCAAGCTGGTATGACAGCAGAGCTACCAGCTGGAGTGGGTAGATGGGGTGCTGGGAGGTAGAGGCAGGGGTAGGGGGCATGAGACAGCAAGCGAGCACACCAGTGGCTTCTCCACTAATGGCTAAAATCCCAAATCAGCTAATGTCAGTTCTTGGCACAAACAACTATAACTATGCAAACTTGCTATCACTAAATTGGTATTTACTAAAAGCTTGTAATTATTATCCTTACTGGTGGAGGTGGGTGTGTGTGTGTCCCTCTTCTACCCTCATTTATAAGCATCCTCCTTTTCTTCTTTTTAATATCAGACCACAGGGGCCAAACCTCTCGAGCTAATATTGACATTGACTGGGCATCAGCTGCCCAGGATTCTAAGAAAATGGAAGAGCTGATTTTCTTGCTCTTTTTCTTTTCTTTTTTTTTTTTTTTTACTTAGCTATTTCTTACAATTAAAATCCAACTCTTAAGCTCTCCTCCCATTTCTCTTTTCTCTACTCTGATTACATTGCCCATTTTAAGTTGCTTATTATTTTCATCTACACTGTGTTCCTCGACTAGAACTGAAAGTTCTTTTCAACAGGAACTAAACTTCCTTCCTCTCTCCCTTATTTCCTTTGTTCCCCGGCAGTTTTGAGATGTTTTCTAAAAAGTAGGTAAAACACAAAACAATAAAAACAAATACAAGAACTGGTTAAAATGAGAAAATAAGGGTAAAGGCATAATAAAATCAGGGGTAACATCGGCACCCAAATTGTGCACTCTATAATCCTGTGCAATTTCCACAAGTGGGATGCCAATATGGCTCAGAGATCTCTAGTTCTCAAAGCAAGGATGGAAATACCTTCAGTTTCTAAGCATGCACTGCCGACAACATCTATCAAACTAGGAACAACACAGAATTTTCCAGTGCTTAGGTCAGAGAGGAATTTCTGCCATAGGTCTATGTGAAAAGAAACTGAGATGGAATCAAAATCAACTTCAAAGAGGACGTTGTGGTCAATACAAAGTTTTCTGTATGACACTCTTGCAGCATCCTTCAACTCCTTCTACATGCATGATGCTAAAACAACACTATATAAGTGAGCAGTTTTCTGAAGGTTCTCACAGGGACCACCATAGCTGCACCACATTGCTGCACACACATCTGAATAAAGATGTTGAGTTTGACTTCATCAGGACAAAGATGCCTCGCTCGTATCTGGCATCCCCATTATAAGATGTCCAGCCACCTGAGTGTCCTGATGAGGGATTCTCGGGTGAGCCTTTCCTCTCTCATTCCGAGGCCCCTCACTCTCATTATGATCCAAACAGCACTTTTCAAGCCAGAATCTAGGGCATCATCATGACATCATCTCTCTTCCCCTCTCCATATTCCCCAACCAAGAACCCATAAGTTGTTTTCACAGTGACACTGTGGCTGCCTAGGCCCAGCCCTCACTACTCCATCACCTAGACAAGTGCCTCCTCCTCTAGTCTGGGGCTTCCGAATCCAGCCTCCATACTGGAGCCAGAATGGTCTTTCCAAAATCACATCTGACTGTGTGCCATTCTCCTGCTTAAAAGCCTGGAGTGGTTCTCTCCGTGCCTAGCATAGAACATCCAAATTTACTCAAACATTGGCTGTGAGCAGGTAATCCTGATCTTTCAAATAAATTCACTCCATTTTGCCTAAGAGGTCCAAGATGGTTTCCGGTATTCACAAGTTTAAAATAAAATTTGTAAAAAAAGAAAAGAAAAAACCTCAATATTTTGCTTATAATTTATCCATTTTGTGATGAACTAATAAATTCCATTTTTAATTAACAGTTAAGTAACACTAAGAGGATTCAAGGGTTGAGAGCAGCCACAAAGACAGGGAAATGAGGCTAACTGAGAGAACTGAAAAGAACTGGGGTCCTGGGGAAAGGCGTAGGGAAGAAGTGGGGAGAAAACAGTCTAAACAGGTCAGGGTCACCACATATGGTGAGTACTGAGTAGGTGGGAGCAGGAGAGAAAGGGGCTGGGAGGCCAGGAAAGAGCTGGGGAGATGATGAGGGGCAGGGTCTTCACTCAAGGGCATTAAGGGGTGGGGGGAAGCAGAGGGGGCCTGGGAGGGACTGGGAAATCCTGGGACATGGGAGCGCAGGGTGTCCCGGGCAGGGCAGGGGGTGTTACATGGCATCACTCCCCACTGCTCAGCCCGACATATCCCCAGGGGCCCAGCAAGGTCAGGGCCAGTAAGGAAGGAGCTAGAAGGTGGGCAGCCACTGAGGGGCTTAAACTAGAGTGGTGGGAGTGGTCCTTGGTAGGCAGGAAGACTGGTTGGTGGCTGTTTCAGCAGCTCTGGAAGACATGAAGTGCTCCTGAATGAAGAGTGAGTCCCCCTCCAGCCATCAGGCCTGGGTCCGTGGCCTCTCTGTCAGTGGCAGCCTTCTGTCCCCTTCGGTCGCAGTGGGGAGACTGCTGGGTGGTTCTCAGCATCAGGAACTGCCCCGAAGGAAAGCAGCTGGGCGCTTACTTCCCAGGGCACGTTCTCAGGTCTATGTACTGCCAGGCTGGAAATATCTGTGAGGGTGGCGGTGGTGGCTCTTTGGCCCGTGTCCTTCCTCCAGGGTCTCCCAGGACCCCCATCATGAGTACAAAGTCACTCAGCCCAGAGCATGATGAATGGATGCAGGAGGAAGCAAAGGGAAGAGAGAACCGATGCAAGGCAACAGTTTTGTGGTAGACTCAACATATCTGTGTCAATGATTGACTCTCAGTCAATTATATTCAAGCAAATATATTCAAGTAAAGCTTATGTGTCAGGCACGAGGCTGCCTTGAAACTGCTTCGGATTTGTCTCTCCCATCCCACTCCCAAATCACCTGATCCAACCCGGCTTCTTTTCCATACCCTGCTCAATCTCCACTAGACCCTCCTTTCATTTATATTTTTCCATGAACTAGAAATGTGATCAAATTTTTACTGTCATGTCCCTGTCCTAGTTTACCGAGAGGCACTTGCTATCTTGGAGAAAACCTTTCTTCTTCCTTATAAATTTGATGCAAAAATATTATATTTAATCCTTAAATAGCAGATCATGGGTCTACAGTTGAAATGCTTATCATCCGGCAACCTAGCTCCCCTCAAAGACTCTGCAGGCTCTAGGAAGGACTCAGCACAGAGTGTAACTTGGGAGATGAAACCCAGCCTGCATTTCTATCCTAGCTTCAAAGCTGCCAGCATTTTTTAATGAGAAATGAGGCTCATGTTAGATTAGGAAGAAGAGAAGGGGACATTTTGAAATTGAGAAGAGAAGACATATATATATACGCCAGCAGGCTAACCACATTATCTAAACTGCTATTTTATAGCTATATTATGCACTCAATTAAAAAAAATGTTGAATGTAAAAAATTTATAAAGATAAGGCATTGAGAAGGAGGTGGAACTCTGGAAGACTCTTTTCCGCCTTCTATTAAATACTTTCCTTGACTCTGAAACTGAAAATGCTACCGTCAGCACCAACTTAATTCCACATTGTAATTAGAGTTGTGCATTAAAGCAGGCCTTTGAACACAACTGCCCTAAAGGAACTTAGAGACTAGAGGACAACTGGACTGGCCGGAGCAGTGGGCACCAGCCAGGATCCCAATAAATGGTAATGGCATAGATTGAAAATGAAAATTAAAAACAGTTATTACAGTTAAATTGATGTCATCTTTGCCAGCTGTTTATTCAAAAAGAAAAGAAAGGGAGTGATGTGAAAATTCTGGAGGCTGCCGTAAGCTTCAGCTTGGACTACTGTGCCTGCATTTTAAGAGGGTTTTTGAGCCATTTGTTTAGTGGCGAGAAGGACTGCTAGCACGCCTTTTCTGTTTTTGTTTTTTTTCTTTTTGTTAGCCAGAGCTGGTGCTTTCAAATTCTAGCTTGGGGATCCTCGATTTAGGGGTTGCAACAGAATAACCCAAGTTGCTTTTAGCATTTATATACAGATGCCCAGTACGGATTCTGATGGAGGCAGTACATGGGAATCTAGATTTGCACAGCAATGTTGAAAGGTTTCAAAAAGCTACCTTGCATAGAAAATAACTGACTTGACAACCTTGGTCTCCTGGTAGCCGGCCCCACCTGTGAGCTTGGGGTACCTTCCTTCTAGAATCCATTTCCTTTGCTTTTCACAGGACGGGGCCTCTTCTTTAGGTTAGGATTCAAGTCTCAACTCAGTGGCCAACTCTGCCCCCCTGCCCACCATGCTTTCCGTGGTTGTCCCATCTAAATCACCACTATCCACCCCATAAGCATTCTCTGTTTCTCTACCCCATCCCATTTCTTTCCTCCATAGCACCTATCACTTACTCAAGCAGCCCTGTTGCTCTTCAGGACAGAACCTCCATCAGCAAAATGGCTGGGCAGGTAGCTACCTACCATGGTCTTGGTAAGGATGACAGTGCCCTGTGGACCACAGACCCTCAACAGACCGGTCCAGGGATGAGCTAACAGCTGGGTGGGATCATACACTTTGTTTAGGTTGCAAAAGTGGGGGAGGTGGGCCTCTGGGCTGGCAGTACTCAGACCCAGGCCAGCCCTGGCCAATTCCTCGGCAGAGCGAGCTGTCCAAGCCCACTGGTCTGGAGAATGTGGTGGCTCCGACATGGCTGTGCATTGGAATCTTTAGGGAGAGATGGAAATTTGCCCATCTCAGGGCCCCACCCCCATAAATTGGGTTTAATTGGTCCAATGGGGGGTGTCTCGTCATCAGCAGTATTCAAAAGCTCCCAGGAGTTTCTCATTTGTAACCAGGGCTAAGCAGTACTCAAGTGTTTGTGAGAAACTATTCCAGTAGAGGACATTGAGGTAGAAAGCAGAAGAGAAATATATTGGAATGAGCTAGTGAAACCTCTGGCAAAGATCATAAACATGACATGGGAGTTTGAGAGAAATGCACGTTCTCAGGCCCTTACCCAGGCCTCCTGAAGGAAAATCTCATTGTACCTGGGTCCCAGGTGTTTGGCATGGACATTAAGGTTCAAACAGAACTGAACTTGGAGGGAGACAAGCTAGCATGCTCTTGTATGTGTTGCCCCTTGAGGCTTGCATATAGAATACCTTGAGTTGGGGGTCACATTTAGTAAAACAATGCAATGCATGTGTATAGATATCTATTTCTTCTATCTGGTACAACCAAATCTCACTTTCAGAGCTATCAGCTTCCACTTCCATAAATGTCCCTTTTCCCACAGGGGGCCTGCTGTTCTCTGTTTCTGCCCATCAGTCACTCCTCTGAGCTGTTATTCATGCTGAAGTGTACATGACTCGCGGAAACATAGGGAGTTTCCATTTGGAGCATTTAAGGGTTTGAGCTTTGGCCTTGCCACTTTCTGGCTCTGAAACCTGAGCAAGTCAGTGAAGTCCTGCCTGACCCTCAGTTTCCTCATCTAGAATAGAGAAACAGTCATCTTTCACAGCCGACCCTGCAGGGCTACTGCAAGGCTCAAATGAGACAATTTGCATAAACAAAGGGAGGTGTGATTATCGTCACTGCACTTGTATGACTCACAGCATCTGAAGTTCATAAAAGCCTCAATGAGGCAGAAGGGAAGGGTGTGACTGCATACACAATTTCAGTTAGGTTAGGAAATAGTCCTCTGAGAAATCGGTGCCAGGAGAAAGCTCCTCTACCCAAGTAAACTTATGTGAATCCCATATCTTCTGAAAATACCCAAATGATCCCAGTGCATTTTTTTGTCTTTGCTACAACAGAGCTTCGTGTTAAATTAGGTGGTTCACTAAAATCACAACCTCTTCTCTAATTTCAATCTAGCAAACCACCTAAAATATTTTTTTCTAAAGTAGGCCATATACAAACCAATAATAACAATAATAACAAGTACCGAGAGATGTGAGTCGCAACCCACAGAAGATTTTGTTCTGCATTCCTTGGCTTTTTAACACCGCCATCCAGTAAAAACATAACACAGACCACTCAGGTAATTTTAAAGATCCTACTAACCACATTTAAAAGGTAAAAAGAACAGGTGAAGTTGATTCTAGCATATTTAAGCCGGCAGAGTCAAAATATTTTTGTTTCAAAATGTAATCAATATAAAAATGGAGATACTTCATATTCTTTTGTTCATACTTAGTCTGCAAAAGCTGGCTGGTAAACTGCATGTCTGAGGGGGACATATATATGGGAATCTGTACTTTCTGCATGATTTTTCTATAAACCTACAACTTCTCTAACAAAGCACTGGTGTGTATTTTACACCTATAGCCCATCTCAAGGAATGCCCACACAGGGCAGGCCATGGTGGCTGAGTAGGCAGAGTTGTTGCCTGCCATGCCAGAGGACCTGGGTTCGATTCCTGGGGCCTGCCCATGTTAAAAAAAAAAAAAAAAAAAAGACCTAGCCACAGGTGGCCAGTGACCACCTCCCAGACACTGGACAGCACAGGCTTACACCGCAGTGCTCAGGAGAGAGAGCTGTAATTAACACGTACCGTTTAGCACAGGTGTGCTTCTTTGCTTTACAGACACTGGTTCTTTTAATTGCCGTGAGCACCCTTTGAGTTAGGGGCCACCACCTTTCATTTACAGATGAGAACACAGCAGTTCAGAGATGTGAGATGACTTGTCCAAAATAGAAAAGCAGCACGGGCATCCAAACCCAGGTTCCAAAACCAAGACCCAGCTCACCACTCTACACTGCTGTGTGATGGACTGATGAGAGTGTGCTGTCAAGATCACGGCTCTAAGGTGAGCCTGGGTGGGGTCAGGCTCTCTGCCTAAATCAGACCCGGCTCCCGCCACACAGCCCGTGGACCCACTGGAAAGCTGGGTGCCTCTCCACTGAGCCACTGACTTCAACCTGGACGCTCCAGTAAGAAGTTTGGAAGAAGCAATTATGATTTTATTGCACCCACTGTGCTGACGATTAATGCTGAGTGCTGGTGGAAAATGTACCCTCTCATTTGCTAACATGCACTATAATTATGCATGCTTCTCCAGGTACTATAATTCAGGACTTAAAAAAGCCCCATTTCGAACAAGTAGTGCTGCACTTGTAAAACATTACAGATGTGTTATCATATAAATGAGATAGCTGTGACATGATAGAGAGATAATAAATCCCCAACTTAGATTTGGAGACAAGATATGTCAAAAGCAAATCCACGTTGCCACTTAATCTTCTACATAAACTGTTTATTTTTTCTGAGTCCTACAATAATACTTGTCAGACGGCTTTGATGGTTTCCAGATTAATGTGTTTTTCCCTTCAGGTCATCACCAGACTACTCATTTCATTAAATTAACTCTGCTAGTTGCAAGGTGAGAACGTGCTGCAAAACATAACCGTTGCACCAAATGGGGAGCTGGCAAGATGGAATTAATACATAAAACCTATTTCCCCCATTTCCGGGGAAGGCTGGAATGCCGTCCTGAATCGCTTCTTGATTTCCCCAGCTCCCCTTGGGAGAGATGAGCCTCACGATTATGTATGTGCAGACTGCAGGATGCTCGTACCCAAAGTAGTTTGTTTGCTGTCTGATGGATTCCACCCCTTCCCGTGATGCCTCTGGGGTGGAGTCGGGCCTCATCGCCCACACCCTAATTAAAAAGAAAGGCAGCTGCGAAAGCACAGGCCTCTCCAGGAACGCTTCCCTCCTCTCTCTGCCACGATGCCAGTGGAGCAAGCTCTGTCACACCTGTGCGAGCTTCAGAAGCTTCAGGCAAAGTGTTCACCCCACTCCGTGTCCCACCCAAAGCCCAATTTCCAAATTAGACAACCCTCTGAACTGCCCCATCCCTCCAAGTAATTTAATAAGTAGTCACGCCAAGGCCGTGTCAATCCAGGAAGTCTCTTTGACAGTGTGGGAAAATGTAACTATGAGCCTCTGGCTTCCCAAAGCTATAGATTAGGGGTCAGCAAACTCTTGCTTATATAAAGGGCCAAATAATAAATATTTAAGATTCGCAGGATGTGCAAGTCTCTTTCTCAACAACTCAAGTCTGCCTCTGGGGTGTGAAAGCAGCTACAGACCATGCGTCAAAGAATGAGGGAAGCTAGGTTCCAATAAAGGTTTCTTTATGGATGTACAAAACTTGAATTTCACATTATTTTGCATGCCATGAAATATTCTTCTTTTGATTTTTCTTCTACCGCTTAAAAATGGATAAGCCATTCTTAGTTTATGCGATATACAAAAACAGGAGACAGGCCAGATTTGCCTGTGAGCTGTGGTTTGCTGACCCCTGGAATAGACGATACTGGATTAAATAGCCCCACGTGCTTCTGTGAGGTGCTCTTTGAATCCAGAACTTCTGTGTCTTAACTGCTAGAACTTGGGTGCCCAGCGGGCATTACATGTCACTGCCATCTCACACACCTTCTTCCTGAGTCACTAATCCTCTGAGAAGTCAATATCCAGTTCCCACAGGAGACAGGAGTTCCCGGCTGGAATTCCTGGAGGAGCCTCTAGGGTATCTTAAGATCGTCTCTCAGTGCATTTCCACTCCGGTAGGCAGAAGCAGAAAGGGTGTGGGGTTCAAGGAGAAGGCACACACAAACAGCAGGCAAACCATTAACCAGAACAGGGCTGGTGATATATGGCAATGCCAAATGAATAATTGACTCTGGCACTTTCTCCCACTGGGTCACAGCAAAGCCTCAGAATCTTTCTCAACCCAGTGATCTAGGCAGACACTTCAGGGTGCTGTAACTGCACAAAGTGAAACTGGTTTGTCATCCATATAAATGTTTCTTCTTTTCCCTATTCTTTATTTACTTATGGAGGAACACAGAGGAGACCCAACTCCAGAGATTCAAATTCAGTAGGAGTAGGGAAGGGCCATGAATCTGCATTTTTAACAGTTTCCCAGGTATAGCCACTTTCCTGGTAAAGCCTAAATCGTCATCTGAATCCAAGCCCAGAGAACTACAAATGGCTGGTGTACATTTGAAATGATGCTGGGGGGAGAATAATTAAAACATGGTGCCAACGCATCCTGGTGAAAAATGATTAAACACTTTCACCCATCAGATGAGAGGGCAGGGAAAGTTGATAATCTCATACTGATGAGATTGTGGAAAACTCATATTCATTTTACCCAATGGGTAAAAGCATCCCGTGTGTGTCTACACCCCCTTGGGGGAAGAGGGCAGTTGCACACTTAATCTCAGCAAGTACATATTTCTATATATCCCTCATTGAACTCTTATACCTATTTACAAGCAGGCAGGGACAGGAGGCTTACCCCAGGGCTATCTCTAATAAGAGAAAGCAAAAAGGACACAATGCCCCTCAGTAGGAGCCCAGCTATACAGAATATGGGCCTCCTGGCAATGGAGAAGGCTGTGGCAGGTTAGGACAGCAGGTGGGTGTGGGGTTCTTGACACACTCGTTTGAGGCACCCTCCACTCATTTGGGTGAGAGACACAAAGCAACTTGAATACTGTTATGTACACGTTGATAAAGCTTGTGCAAACATTTACAGACGCACAGACACAGGCAAACAGAGACACACCAATTACTATTTCCTAGAAAATAGCCTGAACCGAAAGGTTCACGTCAAACTAGTAACTGTGATTACCTCTGGGGCTTGTCCAAAGGGTCTTTAGACTTATGACTAAACGTACTTTTTTTTACCGGTGATGTTTAATTCTTGTGCTGTGTAACTAAAATTTAATACATTTTTTAAAGCCCAAAGTCTCTGAAGCTTTCTCTAACCCTCCCGGGAAGAATCCATTTCTCTACCATCTGTACTTTTTGGGTTTGCTTTGAGGCTGTCTTGCAAGTGTCTGCCTACATACCCGTCCCTGTCATTTGACAGTGAGCTCACTGCAAGCTGAGGCATTCTCTACCCACCTTGGTCACTTCGTGTGTAACCCAGTGCTGAGTGCACAAAAGGGGCTTAGCAGGTGAGAGCCACTCTGGAACCTGTCTGGAAGGATCAGTGACTCTACCATGAACCCTGGTATTCTAACCTCTTCTGTTGATGCGTCTTGTCCCATCTGACCAGAGAAAGAGCTGACTCAATGAACAGCCCATAAGACCAACGTTGATATTCAGTCTGTTTGGAAGGTTGCAGATATTTTAGTGGTTAAAACACTGAAATACCTCTGTGCAAGCTGGTAACTGTCCTCCACCACCCCCACCCTCCAACAGTACTTCTCCCAGATATTCCTACAATCCAGCAACCAAGGGGTTAAGGCCTGGCGCAGGCTGGGAGTGAGGGGTTGGAGGTGGGGAGCTCTAGAAACTTGCTCCAGAGCTAGGCCAGTGTCCATCATTATTGGTTGTCAAATATTGTAAGGGTCACCCCTGAATGGTACTAAAGGGCAATGTTACTCCATCCTTGGTACCCAGGTGCTATGTCCAATTTAGTGCTTGTCATGTCCCCCCAGCGAGGGTCCAGGTGCTTGAGGACAGAGCTGGGACGTGATTCCAGCCCCATCTAACCTATAGGCTCTGCTGCCACCGGTCAAAGCCACCAGCCCTGGGACCTGCTGGATCAGAACCATAGCTGCACTGTATGAGGGATTGAACTGTCACCCCTGCAGGAGGGCACACCTCGGCGGGTCCCCTTCCCCTGCCTGGCCGCTCACAGCCACAGCTCTCTTCCCACGCGCAGCCCTCCTCCCAGTCCACCCCACCAGATACGGCGCATTTTGCAGAGTATGTTCCCTCCCTTCCAAGGGTTCACCATGTCCCCATGAGCACGTGAAGGCTGTTTGTTGGACAGTTCAGCATATCAAGTTAAACAAAAATCTCCCTCGGGTTGTGCAAGAGCCTTTGCAACACCTAATGAGAGGCAGCAGCTGCCCACTCCAGGGACCGAGAAGTTCAGGTGTTTCTCCTTCCATGCTGATCCGTTCATGCAACATGTAAATGAGTGGGAAATAGATAAACATTATTTATGCACAAGCCTCTTTAATCAAATCCCCTGAAAGAATAAGGTGATTAAGGTCGTCGGCATCCCAGAAATGACAAGGGATGTTTGCAATGGAAACCTCACTGCTTCGGGCCCCTGGGTGTGTGGGAGAAGGAGGCTCTTGGGGCGGTAGGATTGGTTGTGGTGATGCACAGCGCCAGTCTTGGGGGACAGATTTCTGCTTTGGTATCAGCCTGTTGCCGAAACAGGTGGTGCATCACACTCCCCCTGTAATCACGAGTCAAGCTGAGTGACATTTGAAATAGTAATAAGTTCCCCAGGAACTGCAGCTGCACCTCCATGTTTTGGTTCTCATTCCCCATCAGACGGACTCTACCCGCTGCAAGGAGCAGCTGAACTTCATGCAAAAGCCATTGGCAGCACGGCTGTGATTAATCGGGGAGGGAAATGAATAGTTCTGTGTCAAGAAGCATATTTGAAAAAAAAAAAAGCAGAGGAGATGGTTTAAAAAAGAAATGGAGATATTAGTTCCAAGTCCTTCTAGAAGTGCCTTCAGACATTCCTCTGCCAGATAGTCCTGACCTGGGTGAACCAGGGGGTGTGGGGTATGTCCCAACGACCAACCTGCACCCCTTCCCCACCTCAGCCCTCGCCATCTCCCTTGAACAATGGTCTCAGCACTGCTGGTTTAGAAATACACCGGAATAAAAAAAAAAAAAAAAGGAAATACACTGGGCCTGTCCCATCTCACACCATTTGAATTAGCCAGGGGGTGCAAGAGCAGACATTGCTAACTGTATTTTTTTTAAGTTCTCCAGGTGACTCAAATGCCAGCACTCCAGAAAGGAGGCTCTCACCCTGAAGTATTCCATCTGAGAGCAGCACGGAAAGTGAGAGCTTTGTTGGGTGGGTGTAGCATCTTTACAGCCTCTCCCCAAACTTCCTTGCAGTGTCTGGGATTTGAATTTTCCATTTGGACCTCAGAAATGTGAGGCTTATTGGAAGGAAAACCATCTTTCATTCACAAGTGTTTAATATCTTAAGTCCCTCTATTAGAACTTTGTTCTATGCATTTGCAGTTTTGTTTGATCATTTTGTTTTGTTTCTTCTCTATTTCCTCTTTTAGGGATCAAACTTGAAATTACTTCTGGTCACTTAGAATCTGAAAAAGACAGAAAATAATAAAGGCTGGGTGACCGTGGCAGCCTGGGGTTTGAATAGGTGAGTGGACCTATCTGCTGCTGCCCTCTGTCAATTCCTTGCCATAAAAAAAGTTAACCTTTCCAATGTACAAAAAGGCAGTGTTATTTCAGCAGCCAAGAAAGCATATGAATGTTAATAAGAATAAGACCTTTATCTTCTTTGTTAATAGATTATTAAATGAGGTTAATATTACTGTGAGTCAGTGGAAAAGCATCCATCAAAATACCCCTGGAGGCTATGTGCATACAATGCCAAAACCCAGGATCGAAAGGGAGAAAGCTGTTTGGCATCAGCCTGCTTTGCTTCACTGATATCAAACACATGGACAGAGTGACGGATGCCCACTGCATGCCAGGGGCAGGGGTAGGGGATGCAAGCTGAGTGGTAACTCCATCACTGGGCTGAGCGGATGGAGTGTTTTCTGGCAGACTGCAGTGCTACTAAAGCATAGAAAGAGAACTTTGGGGTCCTATTAATGTAAGGATGTATCAGATATGATAAATTATGATCATATTAGAATTCTTTTGTATGTAGCTCACTATTTAGCATAGAAAGGTTATAAAGCTGAGCAGACAGCTGGGGATCTCACTGAAGAAAAACATAGAAAGATTAAAAATCTCTACCATGCACCAGGAGGCTGAGGGGCATTACAAGTGCAGTGGGCTCTGTGCTATAGAAAGAGCATTAAACTTGGGTCAGGAGGCCCCAGCTAACATCTCGGGTATCCCACTTACCAGCGCAAGATCTTGAGCAAGTTCTTCTCTTTGCTAAGCTTTAACATCTGACTCTGTGGGTCTGATGTTAAGAGGTTTTTGATTATGTTTTTTGCTTGTTTTGTTTTGTTTTGATGTTTTGGGGTGGTAGGAGTGACTTTAATGAAATTACTCCTCTAGGCTTCAGTTACTACATCTATAAACGGGAGGTAATATCATCTACCTCATAACACTCTTTCTTGAGAGTACTAAATACAAGAAAAGTGATGAATACTGAATGAGGTGCAAAATAAGGGATCCAGAATAGGAAGCTGTTACTACTATTGTACACTTTTTAGGAGGAAAGAAACCAGCACTAAATTTGAAGAAGAATCTATGATTTACAGAATATCAACAGTCACCATAGATGATATGGCCAATAGCCCTTTTTAAGGATTTTAAATCAGGGCCCCAAATAGGCTTATGCATAGTGATTCAATAGAGGGCAAAAGAAGATTATTAAAATTCCCATTTAAATGTATTTCCATGTGTTCTGTTTTTAAATTCATTTTTCGTATATGTTAATACAATCGTATGAATTTATCATTTAATGACGAATGTATACAATATCTATAAACACACATATACATACCCTAGCTGCTTGAAAACAGTTTGATGACTAGCAATCTAAATACCAAATCCTTGAGGAGGACATCCCTTTTCTGTCTCTCTGGAATTTCCTCAGCTCAACTTTTGTCCAAAGGACAACAGCTGATCTCTCATGGGAGAAAGCACCAGCAAGTGCCTGAAGTTCAAGTTTTCTGTGGAGTTGGTTGAAAGAAGAGGCACATGCTGGAGGTGCCAGGAGTAGGTAGCAAAGTTGAAGGCTGCCATTGATTGTGTTTTTAATGGCTGATGAATGTTCTTGTTCATGTAGAGGACCAATGACCTCTGCTTAAATATGGGCCACATCAAACGAGGCCAAAACTTCTCTGAAAACTCCTGTTCTGTATAGGTGTGTATGTTCAAGCAAGTTAATGAATTCACCAATTCCTTTATGCAACAAGTATTTACTGAGTGTCTACAATACCTGTTATTGTTCTTGACCCCAGGACCAAGCAGACAAGATCCCACCACCACTCATGATGTTACTTTCTTATGGGGCAGTCACAAACTAAAGTAGGCTAATAAATAAATGTGAAAACTTCCAGTTCAAGTAAAGATAATGCAGAGGACTACATTCAGGCAATATTCTAGGGTGAAACCAGGAGGAGACGACTTAGAGGGTGCTGCTAGGGAACACGTCTCTCAGGCAGGCTCATAAAATGTTGATTTCCATGCATTCCTTCTCTGGAAGTTACTACAAGGTAGAGGCATACTACTATGTATACTACTACTACAAGGTATGCTCCATAAAACATAGCGGGGGAGTTAAAAGGATGGCATGTGATTCAGAAAATAGGGACTCGATACAAGGGAGAGGTGAATGACATCTTTGGTGAAAGAGTTCCCAAGACCACAGCTATGAGCCAATCAGCAAACCACCAAACCAGATCAAAGCAGGTCCAAAGGTTTAAGGGAGTCTTGTTAAGAGGATGGTATGGATAGAATCTCTTAGTTTGAGAAGATTCGTGTAAATGGAGTGCAGGATTAAGAGAAAAAGTAATTATGTTGAGAACTATGCAAATGGTAATATTAAAAACAACAATGATAATGCTGGCAGTTGTTAGCTGGTGGAGAAGTAAAGCTCTAGAGGAAAAAGGTGTCACCATACTACAAACTACACATCATCTCAGCTCTGAACAGCATTTATATAATCATTACAATACAAACTTAGAGGGTGCTGTTAGGGTAGACTTCTCTCAGACATCTATCAAGCACCTATCTTACTAAAATTACAAAATAAGTATATTGGGAGGATGGGGTCCCGGTAGTTGTAGTGGAGACTAAAGGCTGGACATGATTGTGGGGTCCCTAAATGAATGGTATTTTCACCTTGCATAGCTTAAGGAAAATATGAAATGCTTAAAACTAAACAAGTGGTACCCAGATCTGGACTTAGCCATGGGACTTAAGATCCCTCTGTTCATGTGTACAATGCTCAATCAGTTTTCTTTCAATATCCCTAAATCCCCTCCTTCTATTGACTGCTACTTCCTGACTAAGCTGTTTTTAAAAAGTACAAGATAACATGATATATCCAATCCAAAACTGATGACACAGTGACAGGGCCCTCCTTGGGCAAAGAAAATTAAATTTGTATAATTTACCATTGAGATCCTCACTACTCCTCCAAGCATGGACAAATAACCAGGTTTCCTTCTATTTCTAAATACTTTTGAGATTTTGACAGACTGTGTATTTAGCTCTTTACTTTCTTTCCCTGAAGAACAGAATTGGGAATTCATTCTCAAAAAGAGAAGGCAGAATTAGCAACCAGACAAGAGAGCTGCATAAGATGCTCCAGGTTGTCGTTTCCCCAGAGAATCTTTAAACAATTGGTAAAAACTGACAGAGCCATCTTCCTCAAACTTCCAGAAAACTTTTAAAGGCTTGTCATAACTGGACAAAGTCCAAATCAAGAAAAAGTTTGAAAATGGTATGAGAAGCTCTTGGTGCCCTTGCTGCTCTCCCACTTCATCCCCAGAATGGGAGGAACACAACCTTTGCTCCCATGTGGGTCTCTGGCCCCATTTCAAGGGAGCAAAGTAACCCCTTTGTACATACAGAGGTTCCTGTATGTCCATGCCAATCTATTCCTGGCAGCTTGAAAGACTGAAGCAGGAAACTCACCTTAGGCTCCTCCTCGAAAAACATTCCCTGCAGGCAGAATCAGCTTGCCAACAGCAACATCAGGGTAGTAAACAATTAAGACAAAGCAGCCAGGGGAAAAGGATTACTTGCTTTATGTCATACAATAGCATACCCAGGATGGAGAGAAAGTCTCCAACATAGGGAATAGAAGAGGCAACTGAATTCCCATAAATGGGAAAATTCACAAGGCCAGGAGAAAGTACAAGCCCAAGAAAAGATGCAAGATAAAAAAGATGGAGAAGATTCTGCAATTTACATTTAACTTGAGCTAATCTTTTTGATAGGAGAACTAAAGTCTGATGGAGAGTACCAGCCAATGAAGGGCCAACTTGCAAAGACTGTGAAAGGTATTTTGTGCATCGTTTTGTTTATTTTTATTAGCTCCTGGAACACAAGGAAATCTGTATTTTATTACTAGGTGGATACAAATTTAAGGAACGGAGAATGTGGGGGCTAAATCTCAGAGTAAACCCTTTGAAATATTAAAATATATACTGTGTGGCAAAAGACTACAAGACAAATAATAAAACAGGAAATGGTGGTCCATCCAAAGGAACAAGATAAAAATTCAGAAACCATTAATGAAGAGGACTAATCTTTGGATGTACTAGACACAGACTTTTTAAAAAAATGATCCTCAATATGTTCAAGGAGATAAAGGAAAAACTAAAGGATATGAGAAAAATGATGACTGAACAGTAAGAGAATCTCATTAAAGAAATGGGCATTTTTAAAAAGGAAACAAACAGAAATACTAGAGTTGAAGACTACAATAATTGAAATGAAAAATTCCCTGGAGGTTTCCACAATAGATTACAGTTGGCAGAAAAAAAAAAGAATCAGTGCACTCAAAGACAAGAAAATTGAAATGATTAAGGCTGAGAAGCAGAAAGGAAGAATAAATTTAGAGAAGAGCCCAAGAGACTTATGAGATACCATCAAGCTTGCCAATAAATACAATATTGCAATCTCAGAAGGAGAAGAAAAAGAAGGAGTAGAAGCAATATTCAAAGAAATAATGGCAGAAAAGTTCCCAAGTTTAACAGATAGCATGAGTATGCACACTGAAGAAGCCCAACAAACCCCAAGAAGGATAAACTCAAAGATGCCCAGCCACACAGAAGTCAAGATAAATGAATGCCAAGGACAAGGAAAAGGCTCTGAAAGCTGTAAGAGAAAAGCAATACATTGTGTACAAGGGAACCCCAAGAAGATTAATTCCAAATTTTCATCAGAAACCATGGAGGCAAGATGGCAGTGGGATGCAATATTTAAAAGACTGAAAGAAAACAATGGCCAACCAAGAATTTTATACCCAGCAAGACTGCCTTTCAAAAATGAGGAGGCATTCCCAGAGTTCATCAGTACTAGACCTACCCTATCAGCTGATAAAGGGAGTTCTTCAGTCTAAATGAAAAGGACATCAGACAGTGGAATGAAGATGGGTAAAGAAATAAAGAACTCTAATGAAGATAGCCAGATAGGTAATTGTAAATGTCAGTACTATTGTATTTTTTGGCATGTAACACCACTTTTGATATTTTACAGATTCTAAAATGTAAATGCAAAAGAAATAATGATAAATCCATGGTTTTAGACATACAATGTACAAAGATATAATTTGTAATAAGTGCAACAAAAGGGTGGAAGGATGGAGGGATATAAGAACAGTGCACACATATGCTATTGAAGTTAATTTGTTATCTGAAGAAATCACTGTTAGTGTTATAGGTTTAAGATGGTAAAGTTTAGCCCCCACAAAGAAAATATATGAAAAATATATACAGAAGAAATGGGGAGGGACTTGAAATTGTATAATACAAAAAATCAAATACATATGAAAGTATTAATTCATAGAAGAATTTAGGGACAAAAAGGTAGACTATTTATAAGAGCTGAATAGCGAAATGGCTGGAGAAAGTCCTGCATTATCAGTAGTTCCTTTAAATGTAAAAGGACTAAAGTCTCCAATCAAAAGGCAGAAATAACTTGAGGAGAATGAAAGCAAAAACACAGCAAACCAAAATTTGGGGGATGCAGCAAAGGTAGTGCTGGGAGGGAAGTTTATACTTTTAAATACTTACACTGAAAAAAGAAGAAAGGTCTCAAATCACAGACCTACTCTCCCAACTGGACGATCTAGAAAAAGGTGGGAAAGTGAAGCCAAAGTGAGCAGAAGGAAGAAAATAACAAATATTAGAGTAGAAACAAATGAAATAGAGAATAATTTAAAAAGCAATAGAGAAATCATTGAAACTGAAAGTTGGTTCCTTGAAAAGATCTATAAAATTGACAATTATTGTCGTATGCCACATTAATAAAATGAAGGAAAAATTCACGTCATCACAATTATTGCATGAAAGTATTTGACAAAGACCAGCACCTCTTCTTTACAAAAAACACTTAGATAACTATGAATAGTAGGAAAATATCCCAACATGATAAAGGGCATACATGAAAAATCCCACTAACATCATACTCAGCGTTAAAAGACTGAAAGCTTTCCTTCTAAGATTAGGAACAAGGATGCCTACTGTCACCACTGTTATTCAACAGTTGACTAGAAGTCCTACCCAGAGAAATTAAACAAGGAAAAGAAAGAAAAAGCATCCAAATTGGAAAGGAAAAAGTAAGTCTTTCCCTATTTACAAATGATGTGATACTATAAAATTTTAAAAATCCTGAAAACTCCATAGCAAAGCTATTAAATCTAATAACCAAATTTAGCAAGTGGCAAGGTACAAGAGCAAAACACAAAAAAATCGGTAGTTTTTATATACTCTAGTAATGAACAATCTGAAGAAGAAATTTTTTAAATCCCTGGTACATAACAATAATCAAACACATAAGAAAAAAATGTTAACCAAAGGTGTAAAAGACTTAAACACAGAAAGCCACAATACATTGCTAAAAAAAATCAAAGAAGACCTAAATACACTGAGGGACATTCCATGATCATAGATTGGGGGGTTAATGTTGGTAAAATGTCAATTCTACCTAAAAAGATTTACAGATTTGATGCAATCTCAATCAAATTCCAATAACCTTCTTTGCAGAAGTGGAAAAATCAAACATCAGATTTATATGGAATGATAACAGGCCCCAAATAGCCAATACCATCTTGATGAAGTTCTTCTAATGAGAAGACTCACACTTCCCAATTTTAATACTCATTATAAAACTACGATAATCAAAACAGGATGGCAATGACACAAAGACAGATACATAGATCAATGGAGTGAAGTTAAGAGTTCAGTAATAAACCCTCACATCTGTAGCCAATTGATTTTTTTTTTTTTTTTTTTTTTTTTTTTAAGAGAGAGGGAGGAAAGGAAGGAAAGACAGAGAAGGAAGGAAGGATGGAAGGAAGGAAGGGAGGAAGAAAGGGAAACATCTTTAAACATTTTCTTGTTTTATTATATTTTGTTTATTTGTTTGTTTTTTTTTTACATGGGCTGGGGCCGGGAATCGAACCAGGGTCCTCCGGCATGGCAGGCAAGCACTCTTGCCCGCTGAGCCACCGCGGCCCGCCGCCAATTGATTTTTGAACAGGATTCCAAGCCCATTCAATGGGGAAAGAATAATCTCATCAATAAATGGTGTTGCTAAAACTGGGTATCCACATGCAAAAGAATTAAGGTGGTTCCTATCTTTACCCCATACCATTAAAAAATCAACTCAAAATGGATCAAAGGCCTAAATATGAGAAATAAAATTAAGAACTCCTAGGAGAAAACATAGAGAAGCATCTTCAGGACTTTATGTTAGGCAATGATTTCTCAGACTTTACAGCAAAAGCAATGAAAGAAAAAGTAAATAAATTGGACATAATTGAAATAAAAATTTTTGTACATTAAAGGAATTCATCATGAAAGTAAAGGACAACCTATAGAATGAGAGAAAATAAGGATATAATAAGGATATAATATCCTGAATATGTGAGAAAGTCTACAACTCAACAACAAAAAGACAAGCAACCAATTAAAAAGTGGGCAAAAGTTGAATAGACATTTCTCTAAAGATATACAAAATGGCCAAAAGCACATGGGGAAAGATGTTAGACATCATTAGCCATTAGAGAAATGCAAATCAAAACCACAAGACACCATTTCCAAACCAAGAGAGTAGCTGCTATTTAAAAAATGGAAAAGACAAAAGAAACCAAACAAATGTTGCAGAGGATATTTAGAAATAGGAATACTCATTCATTATTGGTGGTAATGCAAAATGGCACAGCCACTATGGAAGACAGTTTTGCAGTTCCTCAGAAAATTAAGTATAGAATTATCATGTAACCCATCAATTCTACTTCTAAGAATATACTCAAAAGAATTGAAAGCAGGGTCTCAGATATTTGCATACATATGTGCAGAGCAGCATTATTCACAATTGCCAAAGGCAGAAGTAAGCCAAGCGCCTATCAAGAAATGAATAAGCAAACCATGGTATATACATACAATGTAATATCATTCAGCCATAAAAAGGAGTGAAGTTCTAGTACATGCAACAACATGGATGAACCTGGAAGATACGATATTCAATGAAATAAGCCAGACACAAAAGGACAAATATTGTATCATCTCACTGATATGAAGCAATTAGAACTAAACAAATTCATAGAGTCAGAAAGTAGAATACTGTATACCAGGAGCTAGGGCAGTGATTGGGGAGTTAATGCTTAATTGGTACAGAATTTCTGTCTGGGATTGTGCCAGTTGGAAACTGTTGTGTACCCCAGAGTAGCCATGTTCTTTAATCCTCATTCAGTATTACTGGGTGGGATCATTTTTATTATTTCCATGGAGATGTGACCCACACAATTGTAGGTGTTGCCATTTGCTTAGGTGGTTTCCATGGAGATTTGTCTCTACCCACTCAAGATGGGGTTGCTTACTGGAGCACTTTAAGGGGAACCATTTTGGAAAACGCTTCAGAGCCAACAGAGCCCACACAGCCAGAGACCTTTGGAGATGCAGAAGGAAAATACCTCAAGAAGTCTTATGAAATGAGAAGAGAAACCTAGCAGACATCACCATGTGGCTTCCCAACTGGCAGAGGTCTTTCTGACCCATTGGTCTTTCTTGAATCAAGGCACCTTTCCCTGGATGCCTTGGTTTGGACATTTTCACAACCTCAGAACTATAAACTTACAACTTAATAAATTCCCTCTTAAAAGCCATTCTGTTTTTGGTTCTTTGCATTCTGGAAGCTTAAACAAACTTGAAACAGGGGTGATAGCAAGTTTTTGGTAATAGATGGTGGCAATGATAGCACATTTTGAATGTGATTCCCATCACTGAATTGTATTTCTGAATGTGGTTATAGGGGGAAATTTTAGGTTGCATATATGTTACCAGAATAAAAATTAAAATATAGGACTATATAACACAATGAACCTTAATGTTAACTATAGTCTATAGTTAATAGTACAGTTATAATAATATTCTTTCACCAACTGTAACAAAGTTCCCACACTAATGTAAAGTATTAATAATAGGGATGTATATGGGAACTCTATTTTCTGCATGATTTTTCTGTAAACCTACAACAAGTTTAATAAAAAAAATTTTTTAAGAGAGAAAAGAGAGAGGCAACCAGTAGAAGAACCCATACTGGCTTATAAATAAATGCCCAGATAAAAAAAATGCAGTAACATTAGCTGGGCCCATCTTTTAATTACATGGTTTGGCCATGCAAATATTCATGGACATTTTTAGTAAGGCAATGGACTTTTATTTAAATGTGTAATATAAATAGCTCTACTACAATTGCTGATCACTGTTTCTTATTTATTTATTGCTTTCCCCTTCACTCATGCACTGGCCTTGCCCCAGTAATAAAATTCTCCTTAGCGCTTGGTTTTTCCGGAAAAAAAAAAAAAATTTTTTTTCACCATGTTAAGATTGAGGAAAAGAGGAAACAGAAAGAGCTTTCTTCTTTCTTCCTTTTTCTTTTATAAGACACTAACCTTTTCCTCTCCTCACAAATATTTAATCATAATTATATTAAGAAACATTTATAAAAAGTTAAGTAATAAAATTAAGTAGGTTGGAGAAAAACAGAGAACAAGACAGCAAGGATTAAGTGTAGTAATATAAAGAATAGATTATATTTAATGAAAATTTCCTCAGTGTTCAACATTTTTATTATAGTTAATAGTTCTGGGCTTCATTTTTGTCTCCAGTAATTGTGTGTCCATAATGAATGGCCATTCTTATTCCCCCATTGAGCCCTGACAGAAATTAATAAACCTGATTCTGTAGGTTTATGTTTAATTTTGTTGAAATATATAAAGTAGTTACATATTCACTTAGCAGCAACAGAAACGCAGTGTGGCCTTAAGCTTCTCAGCAACTTAATAGAAAGTAAATTGTTTTCTGGATCTTTCCTCCCCTCTTCTTTCTCCTTCTCTTTTTGATTTTAGCCAGGAGATTCATTTGTGAGGCTCCCAGCTACAGAGGACAAGACACAGCCACGGAGGTGGAACAGTAGCTAAGGTGAACATTGTAAAATGTATAATAGTGTGATCTAGTCCTTTTCCAGGAACAGCTGTTAATGATTGCTAAGGACTCTCTTCTTGGTTTACAATTTGATCAAGAAAGTATGTAATAAAAGAATGGAGGATGGGCATCTTACAAGCCAGCAGTACACTAGCAATAAATAATGCCTACATACTGGTTGCCAGTGTATGAGAAAGTGGAATCCTCCCTTCAGGGATTCAAGTGCCAGAAGAGGGCTTTCATGATGATTTAGACTGGGGAGTTAGAACAAATTCAAAGGGGTCATAATGGCTTGGAATCACGTCTGACTGGTCAACCCATTTGTATTCAACTATAAATGTCTTCCTGGAGAAAAATCCGCTACATCTGATGTTTATCACCTCCCTTCATCCTCTCTCTCTCTCTTCCTCTCTTCATCCCTCCCTCCATCTGTTCATTCATTCATTCATTCCACAAATGTTTGAGTCTATCACATGTCCTTGATGTAGGGGCAGAAAGAACATCAACAACCAATGCAGTCCCAGACCTGGTGGGGTTTATCATTATTTTTTTAAAGTAACCCACAAATAAATACAGAAGTAGGATTGCAAGTGCTATGTGGGGATGTGTGGGAGAAGACACAAGAGCATCAATAAATGATTCCCTGAGGAAATTACAACAAAGCTGGGACTGAGAGAGGGGAAGAATTGAGCAGGTGAAGGGATGTGAGTGTTCCAAGTCCAGGGACTATGCAGGGAGTTGGGGGGCAGCACAATCGATCTGAGGACAGGATGTGGAGGTTATGGTGTGTGAGAGGACGCTTCAAAGACAGCCAGGGATCAGACCAGAGGGCTGCAGGCCACACTCAGGAGTCTGGTCCCTATCACAAGAACGATGGGGACAATCAACAGGCTTTAAAAAGGCAAGAAGCTTGCTCAGAGCCTGTTACAGGAAAGTGAAGCATTAGAGGGCAAGAGGCCTCAGAAAGCTTATTAATACCATCTTCATTTGTTTTAAAAAGAGGAAACTAACAAACAGGAACTTTGGTCAAGTTCAAGGGAGAAGTCGCATAAGTAAAGGGGAGTTGGGGTACAAAAGAGCTTCAAGAAATGATTCGCTGAGGAAAGAAATTCCTTTTCCTGCATTCCACCAGCCTCCTCCCTGGCATCCCTATCAGCTCAGGCTCTGGCAACCTCAATAATGAGGGCTCATCATAGCTGCCAGTGAATACCCTTCTGGAGTCATAGGTTACTGCATATTATTTATATCTACTGAAAGCTTTCTAGAAATTTCTTCAGAATACTCTACTAATGGACTGAAATGAAGATGTAATGAGACTGTTCTGGACAGAACACACCATAGGGAGCAGAGAGAGAATTTATAAAAGAACGAGTAAAGGGACACAGGAAGGAGAGATTCTGGGCTCTGACACCCACTCCAGGACTGATCTCTGGTCAAGCCTTTCCAAGAATACCAGAATCTACTTCCCTCAAGGTTTTCAACAGATTTAAGCTACTATCTTGCTTCCCAAGGTTATAAGTTCAAGTACGCTGAGTATGTGTGTTAGGGAAATGTGCTGTTGATAAGAACAGATTATCTTGAGAGTGTTCAACTGGCTCTGCCCTCCCTCCTTTCTCCCCAAACCCTGATCTCTCCACTGGGACCGTGTCACTGCCAAGCCACAAACTTGCTTTGCTTTTTGACATTCCTTTGCCTTTTGACCCACCAGCTTCCCACATACACACTGTAATGAAAGATCACCTTTTGATTAATCAGAGCAAATAGCAGCCTGTTGATCAGTGGTTACTGCTCCCCCTCATTCTGACCAAAATCCAAAAAAAAAAAAAAAATAATAAGGTAGCCTAAGATACCCCAGAAGTCAGAAGCTAACCCTCTTCCCAAGGAAGACAGGTTGTAGTAATGAGTGATACAGTTTGGCACCCACTATTGACAAAAAGAATTCTCCTGCACCCTCATAGGGAAATGCTTTTGTCTGCAGAGGTTTGACTGAAGTGACCCTTATCTGTTTGGGAAGGGCCACTATGGGGTGTTGTCCTGCCTAACCCAACATGGCAAAAGCCAAGGAGTGAATCGTTAACAGGACAGTGTCCTTAAAAACACCAGTGTGTGCATATGTGAGACAATATTATAAATGAAGATACTTGAGCTGACCATCCAATGATCCATATCATCCAATGACACCGTCATCTATACATTCACTCACCTGTTAGTCCACTCATCCATCCATCCATCTGTCCATCTGTTTATTTAAATTTCCTTTTACCCACTATTTAGCCCATCCATCCATCTATCGATCTATCTATCCATCCATCCATCCATCCATCCATCCATCCATCCATCCATCCATCCATCCTTCTATCCATCTGAAAGGATCCCTGAATACCCAGGAGCAAGTGAGGTGACCACAGTGCCCTCACCACTTACAAAATGTCTTCAGCTACCAGACACAGCTCCATGGGGCCAGGAAACACCAGACCTGTCTCCCAAGTGCCATCCATCCTCCCATCTGTCCACAGAGATCTGTAGAGTTCCCTAACATTTTCGGCTCTCTGCTAGGAGCTTGGGATTCCACAACGAACAAGAAAGGAACATTTCCTGCCACACCAAGTTCTCAGTTGAGGAGGGATATATGAATAATTAAACAATCTATATTACAATGTGATAAGTATAGAGATAGGAGGAGTTCAAGGTGCAGGGAGAAAATATCCAACAGATCCATAACTTGGGCTTAGAGTCACTAGTCACAGTTCTGTGAAGAAATCCTTCCTGGGTAGAAGGAATCAACCCCTTAAGTGAACCATGTCTGGCAGGGCAGGCAAAGAGATACAGAAAGAAAAGTGCTATACCAATTTTTGAGTATCTATTGCATTTCAGACACCAGGCTTGGCACATGAAAGACATTTCTTCCATCAGGTTTCACAGCACCTAGAGAAAACTAAAGCTCCACGCAGGTAAGTCATTTACCCAAATCTTAGAGTAAGTCCCAGACCTCCTAAGTGACCAAGTTTTCTCTTGTCCCTAAACCCTTACTTTCAAGCTCCTTCTATGACCTCCCCCTCCTCCCCTCCTTACATCAAGGAGTTGTAGAACCAGTGTTTTTGACACATCCTCCAACCAAGATGAGTTAAGAGTGTGGACTCTTGATTCAAAGGAACCTATATTTAAACTCCTCTCTGACAACTACTAGCAGTGTGATTGTGAGCAATTTTCTCAAGCTTGCTATGCCTCAACGTGCTCATCTGTAAAAAGAGGATGGTTATAATATCTATCCTGTAACCTTATGAGAAAGTAAATATGCAAAGTGCTGAGTTAGCACAGTACCTGGCCCCAAAATGGTTCACTACATGTTGTTATATTGTTATTTTTATTACCTCTACAGAAGTAGGTTTGACGTGTCAGAGAAAAGCTACCCGAGGCACAGAGTAAAGACTTCTTGATGCTTTGGGTGAAGGCTAAGCCAGGGGCCTTTTTGCGTTTACTGTCCATCAGCAAGACAATGTCATGGGGGAGCAAACCCTGAGCAGCAGCCCAGCCAAGAGATGGGTCACACTGCATCCAGGAACCTCAGACTGGATCCCAGCTTCGTCGTGACCCACCACAAACAGGGCTCCCCACACGTGTGTGTCCAGCCATGACTCTCCTCTAGCTCACTCATCCTCTAGGATGGCCTCCAGGGGTTCTGGGCCTCCTCCAACCCCTCAGCCCCCCAAAGACCAGGGACGGGAAACCCCATCCTCCAGAATGACCCAGTCTTGAGATACGATGTCCCCAGGGCCCTCACTGGCTCCCCAGCTCCCCACACCATTGCGCCCCTTTCGAGTGTGCTTGGGGAGGAGGTGGGGGTGGTAGTGGAGGCCACTGCAGCAGACCTGAGGGGCCCTGAGGCTCCTGAGGGGCCAGCGGGGCTTGTTTCGGAGGCGGTTCACACTCTTGGCCTCGTCTCCTGCTATTTTTACCCATGTAAATGTGCTTCTCAGATTCCTGCCAACACACTGGGTTTTGTAATGTTGTTTAATAACTTGAGCCACCTTAATGAAATATTCATAGTCCTTTCTCTGGTGGAGCAGTTGCACAGGTTCCCAGAAATTCCTCCCTCTCATTTTCGAAGGCGGGACCCCAGGACGCACGGGGGCTGTAGGAGCTCTCCTCCTCGGGCAAGGGGGTGGGGAGCCCCTAGTGTCAGGGTCTTCCTGGGGGAAATGGGGAGCCCTAATGACATCAACCAGGGGCATATTTGAGTCCGGATCCCAGGATGAGACCCCCCCACTTCCAGAGAGTGGAGGGAACCTTTCCCCGGAGAGGAACAGCTTGGCTGAGGCTGCTGTGCAAATGCAGCCCCTGCTGGCCCGATGCTGAGCCAAGAGTGCCACCTGTTGAATCCTCATGATAGCGTGTTCCTTCCAAGGGGCTCAAGGTTCCCTGGTGTTATGCTGCAGGCACAGCGTGTCTTGCACTACTCAGCCCCAACAGACAGTGCTGGTGGCGTGGACCTTCGGTCGCAATGTGCAAAAGGAGGCCACTGGACTGAGTGACACTGTGCAGCTCAGAGAAGTGAGGCCACTAACCAAGAACCAGTCAGGCCCTACCCTGTCTCAAAACCACCTGGGGACGCCTCCCACCCTGACACTCTCTTTTGATGCTGCTTGAGTTTTTTAATAAAGTAATGAAAAAGAAAGAGCCTCAAAATAATAAGAATACAACTTAAAATATTACAAGCTGAACTCTCCATGGAACCAGTACCCAGATGAATATATAGAACACAATCTTCTCCCACCCAGAAGCATCCCTTCTTCTCTCTTCCATTCCTCCCCAAGCAGAACCAGCATCCTGACTTTGTCTGCTTTTGGACTTTGGACAAATTGAAACACACCTATGCCAGGGCTTCTTTCACTCAATATCTCATTTGTGAGTTTCGTCTAGCCTCTTTGGTTTAGGAGGAACCATATTTTTCTGAGAAGGGACACAGGATCGAATCTGGGAAGCAGAGAGACTTTGGAAATCATTTAACTTAGCCCCGTCATCTTAGCGAGAGAACAAGGCTCAGAGAGGGGAAGGGATTTGCCTGAGGTCACACAGCTTGCTCCGAGGTCCCTTCCCTAGAAGATAAGGTTATTGCCCTGACAACCAGAGAGAACTAAGGACACAGGTCTCACCTAACAAGCCCCAGAGCCTCCGGTGGTTCCATTCCAAGAGCTCCTGTGGGCATGGGGGTCCCCATCACCTAATGTGGTATTATGTATGTAGCCACCATTCATCAGAAAAAATATATTTAAGTGAATACATAGATCAAATCACCTCAATGCTCTCAAACAGAAAATAGACCTAAAATTACAAATCCTAATCCTCTCAACAGGTATGATGGTGACAGATGAAATGCAATGTCATTTGTTACAATGTCACATAATGGGACATGCCCACTGGTTACGCTTGCAGGCTTTGCAGAGAGACTAGCCTGGATTCCATTTTAACACACTTATGAGTTGCATTAAGTGATGTCTCAATGCCTCAGTTTTCCAATCTGTAAAATCAGCAATTTACATCCGGGCTCCCCTAAAAAGGTTAATGAATGAGTGAACATAGATAAAGTAATTAGCCAGTGCTCAATGAATTGCAGCTATTACATTTGTTCCTATGATTATAAACATTGTTAAAACCAGGCAACTGGCTCCATTTAACACCCTTCCCAGGACGAAGCATCTATGGCACCAGTGATCCACAGGTCTCCAAGAATGAGGGTAAAATCCTCATGAAGGACCTAAACAAGAGGTTTCAGGCTGTTTCCTCCCTCCTACCTGTCTAAACCTTTGCCCTCCTTAATTCTACCACCTGCAAGAAGCCTTCCCCATCACCCCCCAGCCACCCCGATCTTTCCTGCCTAAGAGCCCCTGTAGCCCTTGTCGAGATGGTCCAGCTTCATCATTACTGCCAGGAAGTGAGGGGATCAGCCCACCCCAGGCGTGCACCGTAAAGTACATAGACGAGGTCCAGCACCGCCCAGCTCCGGGAGGCTTGTGGCACACCCGGCAGCTTTGGGAGGAGGGGTTCTGTGGGGTGATTACCAGGCTTTCACACAGGGACACCCCCTTTTCCTGATTGGAAGGAGAAGAAAATAAACATGGATTATAACCCTGTTAGCCTCAGATAATGACTTTAACCTTTTGCAATATTTTCTTCTAATTTTCTCGCTATATACACTTTATAATAGAGTTGAGAGTCTCTTCATTGTCAGTTTTATTCCTAGACTTTTTTCACTTGATATCACATTGTGTGCAATTTTCCAAGCTATCTGATACTGTTCTTTGATAAGGATCTTAGTCGTTATACAATCAAATTCATATAAACATATCAAAATTTACTCCACATCCACAGTTTCACTTTTTTTCAGAGCTTTCCTCATGTTTTGACGAAGCAAACAGTTCTTTATAAGGATTTCCCGAATTGGGATCCATTGGTCAAAGTGTTTTTAGTTAATTTACACTAAAGAAAATGGACTTTGTTTCATTGCACACAAGCTAATGTCCAACTTCTCAGCAAGAAAGGCAATCACCTTTTGAAGTTGGCCCTCACCCTCAGACCTGCCCATCTTCAACTTTGGCCACCAACAGGAGACACACACACACACACACACACACACACACACACACACACACCACTCAAGTTCAGTATTTTTGCCCTGGCATGTATTTCACATTAAGGCTTTTGCACATACCATCACTTTGCTCGCAGGGATGCTCTGATCCTCTCTTGAACTTTGCCACCTTCTCATCTTTTCAAGGCTAAAACCTCACCCTCCCTCTGGGAAGCTTTCTCTGAGCTTCCAGGCAAAATGAACCACCCTTCACCCCTAATATTTCCACTGCAACCTGCATGCTTAATAATTATTATATTGATCATAATAGTAATCAAGAAGTATTGAGCTTTACCATGTGCTCAGCTGTATCCTAAGCACTTTGCACAGATTGTCCCAACATTTGTGTTGAATGATCAGCTTGCACATACACCTGTTTCTGCCCTCCCCCTCTAGACCATGAACAATTTCAGGGAGGGAGCTGCACCTTCTCCATCCTATATCCCTAGTGTCCAGCACACATGGTAAAATGAAGCCACAAATATTTCTTGAATGTACCCATGAATATCTGAAACAAGGCTCCACTAGTGACTCAGCTAATTTGAGAGTGTGTTAAAAATGACTGGAAGGCTGGGGAAGGCTACTTTAATGCTAACCCCATAGTACAATTCCCTGGGCAAGCTGCACCCCTGGAGAAAAGCAGAAAGGTAGAAGCACCCAAAAAGGCTGGATGAGCATCTTGGTACACACAGCCTCTCCCGTCCCCCCAGAGCCCCAGTGTTCACACTCAGGCTTTATACACATCATTTAACACTCTCATTCTGAATCTTGCAAACCTTTACTTGCAGAATATTTGAAATAGAAGAAAGCAGATGCTCAGGAGCAGAATTTTTTCCCTTGATAAAAAGGAGGTTGATCCAGATGCATTTTTAGCCTCTACCTCTTACCCCAAATTTTATTTTCTGAGCTCCTGAACTCCAGTCACTTACAAAATAGTTCTCTGTTTTTAAGAAAATAAGGCTCGAAATGATAAAGTAGTTCCCCCAAGCTTATCCCAAGAAAGCAAGGAAATCCAGGGTAACCTGGCAGGTTTATTTCAACCTGGCATCATCTTTACCTGTCCTTGCTTTCAGCAGTTTCCTAAATCAGGATCTTCTCACATCCAGACTCCAGACAGGTATGCCCACATGATTTCTTGCTGGGGTCAGTCCCTTTTGAAATCACCCCAGTTCAGTGAAGGGAGAATTCACACTCCCCACATATTTAGAATCTGTTATGTGCCCAGCACTATGCAGGCTGCCTTAGAAACCTTCTCTTCAGGCCTCAAAGAATCTCAGGGGAGGTAGGGTCTACTTTCTTCTGATTTGATAAATGAGACAACAAAACCTCAAAGAAGCAACTTGCCCAAACTCCCTCTGCACATAAAGTGCTAGAACTAGAACTTGGGTTTGGGTATATTTGAATCCAAAAGTTCAAGCTCTTTCTACTTGTCTTAGTTTGCCAGAGTTGCTGTACCAAAGTACAACAGACTAGCAAGCTTATGTAACAAAAAATTATTGTCTCAGTTCTGAAGGCTAACAGTCCAAAATTATTGTTTCTGCAGGGCTGTTCTACCTCTGAAGTCTCTAGGATTCTGGCGGTAGTTTGCTGGCCATCGGCGATGACCCTTGCTGCAGCATAACTCATTCTCTACCTCTGTCACATGGTTGTCTCTCTCTCTCTTTGTCTCCTACAAACTGTCCAAATTTCCTCTCCTTTTAAGGACACCAGTCGTATTAGACCAGAACCTATCCTAACAAATAACGTCTTCAAAGATTCTATTTGCAAATACGGTCATATTCATGGGACTGGGGATTAGGAGTCAAACATCTTTTGGGAGGGGTCACAATTCAATCCATAACACTACAATACTGCATTCAAACTGATCTCCTGTGGAACATGGTATTATAGACTATGCACACCATTGGGCCAAAAATGTGTTCTGTACTCAAAGGAGTGGGTTAAGACAACGTTAATGGATTTATTGACTGCAAAACTTGTCAGAGCTTTAAATATACCAATGACCATTGTACATTTCCAAGACAGGGCTAGAGTATGCTGCTAAGTTGCAAAATTATTAGATTGCAAATTCCTTGTTTTGGAGAGCCTCTTGTGGGACTAGAGAATGGAAGAAAGCATTTGGAGAAAGTCTTTTTCATACCTGTACTCTCCTTCCCCAGACCTGAACTCCATTCTTGTTCCATATTTATCCCTTTTCCTACTTCCACTGGATTGTGATTTCGTTCCTGTGCCGAAGTTATTAAGACCCTTTACAGGATCTGTGAGCTGTGGGTCCTGCATATTCTAACTGGTCCTCTTCCCATCACACTGTGTGACTGACCCATCTCCTTCTGCCACCTCCCCACCCCAACATACCTATCGAATGTGCACCCAGGTCCTCCTGCACCTCTGGGGCTTTGCCTAACATCCCTCCTGCTCTAACCCAACTTTTGGAACATGACTCCCTGTCCAATGGGCTTAGAGTTCACAGCCACCATAAACAGCACCCTTTCCTGCATCTTGGTTGCGTGCTGTTCTATGTTGTGTTCCTACTTGAATCTTCATGCAAACACAACCCAAGATTCTGGCCCAAAACTGCTACTTGCAAAATGCAAAATGACAGGCCAGACCCATTAATATGCTCAGAGGAGTTTCAGTTAAAAAAAAATTAATCAAAACCACTGCTTATTTAAAAATTGATAGGAACTAATTAAATTAATAAAATTTTATTGAACTTTAAAACAAAAATCAATATCTTAAAAATACTCCTGTTTCATTGACTCTAAAAACAATGGAATTCTTTGTTTTTCTAATTAAATTGGATGGTTTTCATTCCATTCTTTTGAAACTCAATAAATATAAGTTTTAAATTTAATTTTTTTCTCAAATTTCCAGGACATAAGTCATATTTGCCTGTTGAAAACAAACAAAATCTTTATGTTGTAATGTAAATAGTTCCTTCACCTTTTAATGAAGCTTTTAAAATGCTTTATTTCATTGTCTGTCAAATGGTATGCTGGTAAATATTTACAGTTGGCCTCGGTGGGGGTGAGGGCGAAGGCTGATTTGTGGCTTTTACCAGTTTCCAGGATGTAAATACTTCCAGCACAGCTCATGAGTTCTGAGTCCAAGCTTCTGACATGATGTCAGTGAACACAGAGTTGACCACTTCCTGTGGTCACAAGAAGGTATGAGCTGGCTCAGGCCCATCACTGTGTATTCCCTTTTAAGTATGAGTCTGCCAATATTGTCCATCTAGAATATCGACAAGGACATGGCAACATCTTCATTCTCACCTTTACCCCGTGCACACTGATACATGCCAAGTGCTTCTTGACAATGGCCATGGTGATCACGATATGGATCCAGACAATATATTTGGGAATAGAACATTGTTAGATCTAAGAAAGTTCTCTAGTTCTGGTTTATCAGGAATCTACCAAAACATTTTATTTGACTTTATGTGGATTCAATCCATTCCAATTTCCCTTTACGCTTTTCTTCCATTTTCAAAATCAGATGTGTGTTACAAATGCTACAATTCAAGGAAAATGTTGAATTCATTTTCAACCATTCTACCTACCCCCAGTAATTACTAAATAAGTAAAAATACCTCCCACATTTGTTTGATTCCACAAAAAGATGTTGGAACATCAATTAATGATCTTATAGCAGATTTTGCACCTTATTTCTAGACAAAATATCAAGTTGTACTGCAAAAATATATAAGATCTTAAGTCTGCCATACCATGGGCTGGGAAAGAAAGGTTAGATGTGGGTGATTCGAAGGGAGGAAGAAACCTACCATTTTTGGAGTGCTTACTATTGTTATAACTATGCTAGATGCATTGTATATGCTATCTCACTTAATTCTCAAACCACACTTTGATGGCTATTATTATCTTTTATCTTTTATTTTTGAATGGTTAGATTGAGATGCAATGATATTACATGTTTACAACCATATAACTAGTGAACAGTTTAGGATTCAAATTCAGGACCCTTAATTGCCAAGGCCATGATTTTCCTTTATGACAGACTATTCTTTAAAGTAGTCTAAAGGACATGCAATCCAAGTCGGTCTGTTTTCCTCTAGAAATACCATCTTTAGGGCTCCTCTCTTCTCTCATCTTGTGTCCTTAATTCTTTTCCTTGCCTTCACTCTGAAGACCAGAAGAATAGAAAACAGACTTCCCTTGTCTTCCATCCACTCATTTCATTCAAAGACTTTCCCACCTCTGCGTAAGAGTCAGGCAATCTCTCCAAACAGGAGAAGATCTTCCTTTACTGTAAGAGTTAAGACAGTTTCCAACAGATCCTGCCTCTATGCTGTTTCTCTGGGCAATCTGGGTCTCCAGCACTCTGAGAAAGCTAATCTATTCTACCCTCTTACTGCAGCACTTCTGGGTTATAGAATGCTGAGGCTTATAGGCAAATGTTCCAACAGCTCCTGGGCTTGCCCGGGTCTGGCAGTTGCCTATGCCCATGTAATATTGAAGGGACCTGGCATTTGATAAGTTGCTGCTATGTACTGGGTACTTTACTTTCATAAGGTCCCTGTCATACATGTGTTTACACTACGTGTTTTATTCCTAGGACAAGGTCATATTTGAAATATCAAAGTTCATACAATAACATAAAAGGTATATAAGAAGGCAAAAATAACAGAGCTGTTCCTCTGCTCAAACCCCTATGATGGAAAAGAAAAATCAAAGGCCTTACTATAGCCTAGGAGGCAGATTTTAGTTTTTAATATTAATATAATTTAATATTAAATTTTAATTTTCATATTAGCTCCTGTCCCACCCATTCTTCTAGAACCTGTCACTTCCCACCCCAAGAGATGGGACATTGTGAGGGTCTCAACTCACAGAGGACGATGATGTGATACTATACAATTTCTGAAACTAGGCCAGAAAAATGTCATGCGCATCTGACTTGTTCTCTTAGAAAAGTCACTCCTGGAGCCCAGCCACCATGCTGTGAGGAAGCCCAAGCTCCCCCTGGGGAGGCACTCAGCCTTAGCGGCACGTGCAAGTGAGCCATCCTGAAAGTGAATTCCCAACCCCCAGTTAAGTTGCTCCAGCTAATGCCATGTGGAGCAGCTCTGAACCATGGTGGTGAGCCCTGTCCACCCTGCAGATTTGCAAGAAAAGTAAATATTGTTGTCTTAAGCCACAAAGCTTTGGGGTGGTTTGTTACACAGGAATAGATAACCAGAGTGTCCTGTAAGGTTTCATGTGAAATGGCCCCATTAACCCTCTAATTTTCTCTCCAGACACTCTCTACTCCTTGGTTAATCTATGTTCTGTACTTCAACAAACTTAGTGGCCTCAAGACCACCTTCAGTTATTTACTGTAAATATTTAATCAGCCCAAGAGCACAGATGAGGGAAGTGATCCAGGCAAAATGTCTTTCTATGGAAAGTCATGGCTCAAATCCAGTAACACTCACCTTTACTACTATATATATTTTTAATAATAACATGTAGAATGAAAAATGTATAAGTTGTAGTTGTACAGCTTAATGTGTATGATTATAGACTCTGTTTTCTTTCCATTATTTTATTTTTCTAATCTTGCATCAATGCTACACTGTTTAATTCATTGCAGCTCTGCAGATGATAGTTTTAAGTCTTGCACATTTGCTGTTCTTCAGGATTGTCTTGGCTAATCTTAACCCTTGAAATTTCCAAATAAATTTTAGCAGGAATTTGTCCCCTTACATACACCCACATAAACCTGCTAATATTTTTAACAGGATTGCATCGAATAAATAGAAAAATTTAGAAACATTTAACATCTTAACATTATTCACTCTTGAGTTCATGGATGTAAGACCTCCTTGAAGTCTTAATTTCTTTCATGATGTTTTGTAATGTTCCATGTAGAAGTTTTTCACATCTTCAATTATATTTATTCCTAGGCATTTAATATTTATGATGCTACTAGAAATGCCATAGTTGTCCTAATTCCATTTCTAGTTAATTTGCTGCTGGCACATAGAAATACTACTGATTTTTGCATATTGATTTTAATTTTATATATTTATAACCTTGCTAAATTCACTTATTAGTTTTAATAGTTGATTATAGACTTTTAGATTTTCTACATTCCAAAAGCTTGTCTGCTAACAATATTTGTATTTCTTCCCTTCTTAACTTTATAATTTTAAAATTTCATATTCACTGTTTATTGAACTGGCTGGAACTTGCGCTATTACACCAAATAGAAGTGATGATATGCAGCATCCTTGTTTCATTTCTAATCTCAAGGGAAAGCGTTGAATATTTCACAACTATTTATGATATTGGTGTAGTTGTTTTATAGATATCCATTATCAAAATAAAAAAGGCTCCTTCTGTTATTAATTTGCTAAAAGTTTATTATCATGTGTGGATGTTGAATTTGGGAAATCATTTGTCTGCATCTATTGAGACGATCGTGTGATATTTATTTCATCTCCTCATGCAGTGAATTACACTGATTTATTTTTAAACTTTTTTCACTGTAAAATAAAACAAGTATAGAAAGCCAAACAAAAATAAACATATGGCTCAATGGATTGTGATGTGAAATGCTCTGTAACCACCACCCAAGTAAAGAAATAGGATTTGCCTGCCACCCCAAACACCCTCCATGAGCCCAAACCAAATCACAGCTGCCCCCATTGGCCTCAAGTTCCCACTCCCCTGGCTTGTATGTCATCACTTCTTTGCATTTTAAAATAGCTTTATGATCTAGGTATACACCACTAGTCAATGTGACAAAGTTTCTCAATTTGGGCACTACTGACATTTTGGGCTAAGTTATTTTGTGGGGAATGTTCAGCAGCATCTTCTACCCAGGAGATGCCAGTAACAACTCCCTCCCCTCCACCCAGTTTCGACAATGAAAAATGTCTTCAGACATTGCCAAATGTTTGGGGGTGGAGGATTGTTACACAATCACCTCGAGCTGAGAACCACCACCCTATGGTTTCATCTTGCCATTTTTTGATAAATTTTTGGAGTGTCTTTTAATGTTCAGTTTCCCCCTCCATCCCTGTTTTCTTTTCTTAAGATTAACTGTTCATGAACCCAGGCCATTAGTCTTGTAGAGTTTCCCACACTCTGGATATTGCTGACTGAATGTTCAAGATGCATTTCATCATGCCCCTTCTGCCTTTGGTCTTGTTAGCAGGTTGGCAGCTGGTGGCAGAGGCACAATTTACGTAGAAAAAGCAGATAAAGTGCATGATATTTACACCCTACTTGCCAGTTTTTGAGATAATAAATTTGTTCCTGATCACCCTATGAAGGTGATCAGTTAGGGTCTTTGTTTATCTGTTTATTTTGTTTCATTATCATTATGAACTCAAGCATATTTGATGGGTTTGAATCCACGAAAATGATCCCTATTCAAACTCCATGTGCCCCAGCTTTTGCCAGTTGGAGTCTCTCCAAGTTGGATTTTAATCTTTTGACATGACCTTGGCAACTTGACAGATTCCTTGCCATCTTGAACGACTGAATGTTCCTGGCTCTTCTTGTACATCTCCTTCCCCAGCATGGAACTGCTATTTCTCAAAGAAGCCCCACTTCCTTTTATTGGCAGATGGTATGACAAGATCACAATATGGAAGTTAGAAACACTTATTGCTATTGGATTGGCAGTTGTGTCTAGGCATTTCAGTGAACGGTGGTGGGAGGGTAATGCATATATGTGGACAGATAAAAATATACATTATAGAGATCACTCAGCACTTTCAATTTAAATTGCTCACAATTGGATTTTTTACCTATCTTCTTTACTCTTAGATCTCTTCCACATCAAGAATTGTGATTTTTAGGTAGATGAACAGAGACTAGAATTAGAATATCCCATAATTACTCATTTGTTTTAGCTTATATTTGCTAAAACAGACTTTGAATAACAGTATTACCACTAGTAATGTGCTTTCCGAAAACAGTTTTTGTTGCAGATGTTTTTATAATTGTAATTTCCATGTTTTTATAATTGTAATACATTTACATCGTCAGAACATGTAACCATACATAACCTCACTTAGTCTTATTTCTGCGCAAAACTCTGTAGTTACTGCTCAACACCAGTCCTTATGCCGATGTTGCCTAGTCATTTCTGGGATGCTTTTCTTTTTTTTTTTTTTTTTTGGTAGATTCCTCATAAAGGGCTCTGGGCAACAGGATTCTGTGTCCCTAACAATTCACCTGGGCCTTTCTCAGTTTTGCTGGAAATAAAATCCTTGGCTCACACTTCCTTCCTTAAGTTCTTAACTATGTTAACCAATGTTCTTTCTGGCATTAAAGCCTCACTTTAAAATTGAAAAGTTTGATTTTATCTCATTTATTCTGCTTTATAGGTCACTTGTCCTTTTTGCCTAGGGGCCCAAAGAATTTGTTCTACTTTTCTTTAAAATCCAGTAATTTTACTTTTAGTATTAGTCATTCTGGGTTAATATGTTTAGGTACATGTTATATTCTTTCAATATGTAGTTAGACATTTTACTTTAGGAATATTTAATTGAGTTAAGGATTTTTTATATTTGTTCTGTTGTCTTGTCAAGTTTTCTTCTTCAGGGCAATTAGATGTCTATATGTTGAGACTTCTTCATTTATCTTTGACATTTGTCACTTTCTCTCAAGTTCATGTTAACTGTATCTTAGTTTTTTATTTTTAAAAATAATATTTAAATCATTTATTTATTTAAAGGCAATACCCATAGTGTTTATTAGCTTCTTGTTCTTTCTACTTTATTCTTTGCTTCTTGAATTCTGTAACCATATCTTAACTTTTTCCTTATTCTGACTTCTGTTTTTCTTTCTTATCATTTTATCGATATCTTTAAACTCACGTTTGCAGCCTGTGTGGATATTATTTTATTCCACATTCTCTTTCTTTCTTATAATAATTTAGTTTGGAATTTGATTTTGACGTTTTCGTCCTGCTCCTCTTTTTTTTAAGGAAGTTAGTTTTCCTGGACTTTTAGAAGGACCTTTACTAAGTTCAGACTCTCTGCAGTTGATTTTGTAACATGTTAAAAATTTTGGCAACTTGTGTTTTAATATGTCCTCTTTTCCCACTTCTCACTTGTGCCTCCACTGTCCTTCTCTTCCTTTTTCCTCCTATCTTCCTGTCCTACAAACTCCCAACAGCGTCTTTTCAATGCATACCCCTTTTCTGGAAAAGAGACTTGGTTAGTCAGTTTCAAGTGCTCATGGGAATAGATCGCTAGCACCTTCATTCTAACTTGCACCAACTTGTCACTGGATTAGACTTTCTTCTACCATCTAGTTCTTAGCTATTTAAGGTTCTGGTCTCCTGTTCTCAGGTCTACCAGATGCCTGAGTTTCTCTTCTTATTGCCCAGATGTTAACATCTTACAGGTCTTATGGTTGTCAGAAGCTTGTCCCTGCTTGCTTGTCTTTTGAGTTTTCCAGGAGTACTTTATGACTAGTTTTGTTGCACGTGTTGACTATGGATTTATTCATGTTTCTTTTTTGCTCTTTAGCTATTCTTTTTTGTAAGGATATTGTGAACTTCAGAAACTATACCATATGCATCACTTTTCTAAATTTTTCTATTGATTTATTTTTGAATAGTAAACCAATCTTCCATTCCTGAATAAACTCAATGTGGTCAATGACATATTATCCTTTTTACATATTTCTTGCTTTAATTTGCTAATGCTTTGTTTAGAAATTTTCCATCTATTTTCATGAGTAAAATTGGCCTGCAATTTGTTTTATGTAATTTCTCTTTCATGCAATTTCCTTGGCAAAGAATGATGCTCTAGGCAGTTAGAATAATATACAAGGACTACTCCCATAAAATTTCTCTTCTGGGTATGTGTCTGTACATATTGGCCTCACTTTACAGAGCCAAAGCATTACCCTACACTTCTGTGTATATCATATTTGGATAACTCTGATATTCTCAAGAATTCTTAAAGGAAGGGGATCAACTATGGTCTATTGATTTTCCCTATTGTGCATTAGATTTCTATTTCATTAATTGCCATTAATTTCTTATCCTTTTATTTGATTGCTTTATTTTCTATAGATCTATTTGCTAATCTTTTCTAGCTTTTTGAGATGGATACTTTTCTCTAGTTTCAATCCAATTTTTTCCTCTATACTTTATCTTAGATATAGTATATCACCTATCATTCAGATCATTCATCCTTTCTTCAGGCATGTTTTCTACTAAAACGTATGTTTTAAGTCCTTAATTTCTTTTTCTTAATTTTTTGTACAAGAATTTCCATTTGGCCCTTTAAAAAAAAATTCCAATCTTCTGGTGGTATTAACCATTTTATCGAGTTCCTATCACTTAGCAATCATAGTTATTTTCAGGACCATAACTGATAATGACAATATCTTGATCTTCTGTGATTTGTTTTCTATTTTCTATCTCTTCTGAAGGACTTGTCTCTCGGTGCCTTATAATCGCTGCTGAATTTAAAAACCTGGGAATAAGCTACACCTTTACTGGATGTTCATTAAATAATTCAGATGTGCTCTCTCCCCTGGACTTATTTCTGCTATTTGGAAGATCTGCCTCTGCCCACGGGCCTATTCTGGATAGACCTCCCTGACTTGACCTTAAAACTTAAGCTTCAGCATCACTGTTTCGAGGACACCATGCTGCCCATCTACAACAGATAATCCCTAGGCTATTATATACTGTCTCTCGGCATCCAGGACTGTTCCTTTGCCCCATGATGCACACACATGATTATTAAATTAATTTTCTTAATCTTTTTATTTAATCTCCATTATTACTGCTAGATGGTAAGTTCTATAAGACTTGAGACTGGTTCTTTTTGAATGATCATAGGAGGTTCTCAAAAAATACTTACTAGAAAGTCAGTCCTGAGCTTGCAGATGGGATTTTTAAAGCAAAATGAGAACTAAGACCAGTTAAAGTGAATGAAAACAAAGAAAAGTTTCAACAAGAAAGAATACCAAAATAAATCAAAGCCAGCTTGTGATTCCCCACTCCTTGGCTTCAGGAGAATGACAACTCTGCTGCTTCACATACTTGGCCAAGTTTCATGCTTTTTTAGCTTTTTCATATAAGGCCCAATGCCCTTCCAGAGATCAATTTAATGAAAATTTGCTGGTTACCTCTTATGTCCCAGTCACTGCTCTAAGCAAAAGGAGAATTTTAAAATGAATAAACACCATCTCTTCTCTCAGAAGCTCACCACCTAGGGAGTAAAATAGGTAACTAAAGAGTAGAAAGGAAAAATTAGAAAAATAATGTGCTCTGTCTAGGGAAGCCAGTGAAGGTCCTCAGAAAAAAAAAATAGCATTATAGGAGAGGCTCGAGGATGGGATAAATGATGTTCTAAGTCATCAGAATGATATACAAGGAATAGTCCCATAAAATCTCTTTTCTGGTACTTTATCTGTACATATGGGCCTCATTTTAGGGAACCAAAGCATTATCCTACATTTCTGTGCATATCACACTTGGATAAATTTGATTTTCTCAAGTATTCATAAAGGAAGTTGTAATCAAGAGTAAAGAATCCCATGGTAAATATTTTGTTTAGTGACAATTCCTGTGTCCTAGGTACTCAGGTTTTCTAACAATGTTGCAAGAGCCAAAATACTGAGAAAGAAATTATGTTTCCCATTCCTAATACCCATTATTAGCCTTTTTTTTTCATTTCTTTACTCACTGTATTTGCCAATCCTACCACAGGCAAGAGAAAAGTTGTTGTAAAGCAAATAACACAGTATGTGGTTTAGAAGTATTTACCTTATGCAACCACAATACACATGAAGTGCTAAATAAATACTTGTTGATTGGGCTTGGCCCAGCTAAGCTTGTAGCCTAGAAAGAAATAGTCTGAACAGAATAGTATTATCTTGGGCCAAATGCTGTTAAAATATATACAAATCAAAGACCAGGTAGAGTGCGGTCTACAAGTTTTAAAATGTAAAACCGAAAAGAGGATTAAGTTTTGAGAGTAGAAGTAGTGACATTTCAGAGCTAGTTTCATAATGAGGGTCACCAGGGAAATACATCATGAGGCTGTCTTGACTGTTATTTCTCCAATGACTTTAGGTTTGCAAATAGACTGAAAAGATATGTTCGTGTCTGCCAGTAACTTACCTTCTCTGAGAATAACAAGGTAAACACTGGTCAAGTTCATATCCAAACATCCAGCTTTGTTCTGAAACAGACAACAGAAGAAAGGTTGAGTCAGATCTAGGGTCACAAAAATTGAGGTCTCTTGGCTTGAGGAAGTCTAGATGTACAGCAGATTCTGCTGTTACCCCACCAATATTCCCTCGGGCCTTATCTCTCTAACTCAGGCCTGCCAGCCTTCCAGGGCTGTCTTTGCATCTCTTTGCCTGGGCTTCCTCTGTAGGCCAGGACCCTTTCTGCCCTGATGGACTAAAGACTTGATGCCCCATGTGTAGGGAGCTCCAAATTACTACTGGGGGGTTGTGTATCTCCTTCAAGAGGAAAGTCTAAATGGAGTTCTACATTGATGCTCAGAGTTTTCAGCTGGAATAAGCTCCTTACCCATGGTGGTAATTTGCAATCTCATTTCCCCACTCTACATGTTTCCTGGGATCACCTCCTGGATAAACTACTTTTCCTTGCATCCTTATCTCAGGATCAGCTTCTGGGGAGACCCAAACAAAAACAAGTTATATTTGACTTTGATCAAAGCCATGGACCTTAGAACAAAGGACATGAGTATCCATCCCTTTATTATTTAATTTCAAAAAGATGGTGGCAGGTGCACGGGTGGTTCAGTGGTAGAATGCTTGGCTTCCATGCAGGAGACCCAGGTCCGATTCCCGGACCATGCACCTACCCTCCAAAAATATATAGAAACTTTTTTAAAGATGGTGGCACTGTCCAAAAAATCATATACTCTCTGAAGAGTTCAAGCATTTTGCAGGAGGCACATAGAGGACTCGAGGCAATTATCTGGACAAGTTAAGTCAAAGCCACTGTCAAATAAAATGTGTGGCTCATTGGAGCACATGTATCATTTTTTTGCTTGACTTATTTGCATAATTGCCTCAGTTCTCAGCTTAGTGTGTGTAGACCTGGCTAAGAACAATTAATGATCTAACATGAGAGAGACCCATGTCTGTGGCTTGTGACCAGGAGGGAGACATGTCAATGTTAAAGACAGCTATCTGGGGAGACTGTCTCAAGGGAAGAAATTTTCCTTTTCAATTAGGACCACCTAAAAACCATGATGAAAATTGCTCTTTATGAAATCAAGCCATGCAAATTAAGCTTTGGGGAAAAATAGTTAAGTCTTAGTCTTGCAGCCAGGCTGTTACATTGGCAAATTTTCCAGGGGATATGAGACTTAGCTATAGGATTCTGCAAGAGGCTTACTTTTGGTGTTTCAGTGAATTCAAGAACTTGTATTCACACATTCCTCTGTGTGGGCAAATAGTGCGTAGAGAATTGGATTTAAATTCCATGTTCATTCCTGCTATAGGGGAATTGCTATAATAAAGATGACTCTCGTTTTAGGCCTTTGTTCCAGTGAGAATATTATGCAAAAAAGTTCCCAAATAATTAGTGAGTACACATTTCAGAACAGTCCCTAATCCAATATAGCATAACCTGCCCTGACAATGAAACTCAATTATAAGACATGAAGAACAAAAGATGAAAAAAAAAAAAAACAACTTTGGATAGAAAGCTACCCTCTTGGTTTGTTTCTTGTTTAAATTAATTGCTGGATCACTTTGACAAGTTAAGGAGTGAATTAATGCCTTCCTTTTCTTTCCTTTTGAGTTTATATAACCGGACTTAGGGAAAAACAACACTTCCCCAATTAGTCAACCATTATTATTCTCAATTCTGACTAAGATCCATCAGTATAACACTAGTAAATGTAGGTTAATTGTGATGATTCCAACCTCATCTCTAGTAAAGTCTCTTAATCTACAAACATAGATGAAAATAAGATCAACAGGAGTTGGTGGTGTGAAGTAGTTAGTACCAGGTTTCGGGGCTTTTTGAAAGAATGACTGAGCGCATTGAACAAGCACCTTCATCCATAAGGTGAAAAGCTTTCATGCAAACAAATCCATGCAGCTGGCAAGTCCCAGTTAAGGGTTTAGCTTGCAGATCGCCAGGAAGATGGTCTCAAGACCTGTGAGAACTCAGGTTCAGAAAATGTTCAAACTGGATGATCCACATTGAGTTTCTTTCAGTTTCTTAATCATGCCATACCCTTTCTTGCCTTTGAGCTTTGTATCTGCTGTGCTCCCCACCTGTGATGCCAGCCTGAACCCTCCCTTCCCCCTACTCACTCCCTTTCCCCAAACACACTCCTTCTCCTCCAAGTAGGAATCATATTTCAGGTCTTAGCGGTTGGTCTATCTGCCTTCCTCTCTCAGGGCTGAGCTGCTCTCCTTTCTCCTGCCCAGGAGCACTTGACTACCTCTCCAACCGGTGGTCTCACCTCCCCAATTTGATCTTGGAACATTTTCTCCTAATCTACCCTAAGACCAACCTCTAGGCCCACACCCTGCTGTTTTGGAACCCTCCCTAACCCCTGCTCCTTAGCTCTGATGCTGAAGATTTGCTTCTGTGCAAGTCTGGACAAGTTGCTCTATTGCAGCATGTACAAGATGTTCCCAGGGCACCCTCTGAACCCTGAGATTCCCGAAATTTGGAATCTTATGCTTGCTTTGTGTGATCTTGATAAATAACTTGCCCTGGCTAGATCTCATTTCACTCATCTACAAAAATGACCTCAAAATAATCCAGATCAGGCTCAGCAAACATTCCCTGTAAAAGACCAATAGTAAAGATTTCAGACTTTGTGGGGCCAAATGGTTTCCATCACAATGATCAGCTCTGCGACTGTATCACAGAGGCAGCCACAGCCAACACATAAATGGACGGGTGTAGCTGTGTGCCAATAAAACTTTATTTACAGAGGCAGCCACAGCCAACACATAAATGGACAGGTGTAGCTGTGTGCCGATAAAACTGTGTTTACAGAGAGAAGTGGTGGGCTGGAATTGGGCTGTTGTCGTGGTTTGCTGGTGGCAGGTTCCAGAGGATTTGTGTGATTCCTTCTCAAAATTTCCCTGAAATTGCGCCTCTCCTGCTAATTTAAGAGTATCCCCTTTGCCCATATTCTTTACCTTCTCCCCACAACTGGAAGCAAGCACAAAAGTAAATTTTTGTCCCTCCCACCAGACTGTCAATTCCATGTGGACAGTGACTGTCTGTTTTTTCACCAGGGTAAAGCAAGTGTGTGCAGAGTGTGCACTCCAGAGTAAGCCCTCCAAGCAAAACTAATTGAATTAATATGAGCGTTTGATAATTTTTACCAAAAAGAGTTAACAAAACAAGCTTCCCCTAAGAGAGAGAGGAGAACTAAAGATTCCCTATGCTTAAATGTGCGCTCACCCAATCCTCTTGTTAAGTAATGTTTTCGGTCATTTTTCTAGACACTGATATACACTGGAATGTATATCAGTGTCCTAAAACTGCAATAACAAATTAGCACAAACTTGGTAGCTTAAAACACCAAAAATCGTTTCTCTAATAATTCTGAAGGCCAGCAGCTTGAAGTCAAGGTTCTGGCAGAAGCGGGCTGCCTCTGAAGGCTCTAGGAGATGATCCTTTGCTGCCTCTTCCAGCCTCTGGCAGTGACCGGAAACCCTTGGCATCCCCTGGCTATGGTGGCCTCACCCCAGTGTCTGTCTCCATCTTCGCATGCCTGCCTTCCCTCCATGTGTCTTTGTCTCCAGGTAACTTCTCCTCTTCCTATAAGGACACCAGCCATACTGAATTAAAGGCCTACCCTCCTCCAGTATGACTTCATTTTAGCTTAACTAACACATCTACAACGTCTCTATTTCCAAATAAGGCCATGTTCTGAGTTACCAAGGGTTAGGATTTCAACCTATCTTTTTGGGGGACTTGATACAATTCACAACAGAATGGAGGTATGCTGACGTCTTTACAGCTGGGTGGAAAGGACTGGCAAGACTTCTCAAATTGTGAAGTGCCCCCAAATCACCCAGGAAGCTTGTTATTCTGATCCAATACCTCAGGTATGGCCAGAGAGTCTGCATTTCTAACAGGCTTCCTGGAGATGCCACCACTGCTAGTCCACAGGCCACACTTTGAGTCATAAGATGGTACGGTATTGCATCCCAAACACTTTTCCTTAACATTAGTACTTAATGAGAAGAACTGCAGATGTCCAGCCCAGTCAGGTTTATGTTACCTTTTTTTTTTAAATAATACGTGGAAATGGCTATTTTAATTTTTCCTGCCTGTGGCACACACGTTAAAGACACCTTAAGCCTTTGAGTGAGAGTTATTTTCCATTCAAGGAAGAGACTCTTCTGTCTCAAAGTGTATCTTGTTAACTATAGGCAGCAAAGAACTAAAAGGTGAGGAAAAGGGAGACGGGGCACCATCCAGTTTCATCTCCATTCTGAAAGAATACTGGACAATGCTGGGGACCAAGGAGAGAAGGACAGGCACACGGAACATCACGGCACAAAGGGATGAAGCCCATCTAATGGGTGACGGTCCAAGAAACAGGTAGGAAAGCCTTGCCTGAGGATTATTTTTATGGAGAAATGCTTCTGCTTAATTCATGATATTTTCTTCCACTTGGGATTAATTCAATTAGTGTATCACTCCTTGCTCTTTCTGCCCCTTTACTCACAGTGAAGACTTTAATGGATTGGTAAAGTCGAATGCAAAGCCTGGCTCAGCTCCTCCCTTTTTCTTCTTGGAGCAAGCCCCCCTTTAGGAGCAGGAGGTCACCTCTGCTTCCCCCTCCCCTGACCACTCCTCACTGGTGGTCCCCCACATGGGAAGCCTGTCCCGATCAGCATTGCTAATCACACACACACATCAACTTGACCCTTGGTTCAGTTGTCAGGCCCACTAGGCTTTCAAATCAGATACCAGTAAAGGTGAAATTTCAGTTCTCCATCTTCTACTCCCTTGTCTTATTTCTCAATTTGTTCATAAACCAGGCAAAGGGAAAAAAGCTATCTCTTCTTAGGTTTCCTCAAAATGCCCTATAAGGACACTTATAAGGGGGTAAGAATAAAAATGTATCTTGTCCAAGATTCTCCATGGATAACGCTTGCAGACCAGTTCTGTAGCATTAACAGCTCTCTGATGGGGCAGCCATAGAGCGTGTGTTTTGGACAATGCAACAAGATCATCCCGAGTATTAGAGCGCGTGAACGGTGCAGAGAAGAGGCCAGCTCAGACAGAAGAGCAAACTCACTGAACAGTCTTAACCAAAGCAGGAAGCACAGTTAAAATGGTGGTGCCAAGGAGGTGAGCTCTCTTGATTTTCATCTTGGCTCTGCTACTACCAGTTCAGTGACACTGGAAAAGCCATTTCACCTTTCTGAACCTATTATTTCTTCCGTGAAATGAGGATAACACTGCTTAATGGGAAATTGAGAAAAGCAAAAGCATCATACCAATGAAAAATCTTTGGTACCATTAAACTCTATAAGATTATTATAATATTAACTCTAAATGATTTATTATTATAAATCAATGTAACAAATGATTCCAAATCTCTATATGATATATGCACAAAAGGTTGGACATCAATTAGGGAATTGGGTAGTTGGTGTGTTTCCATGAAATCAAGCATATTCCATAATGTTAGCTGGTCTTCAAGGACCCTGACAGCTCTAACCCAGCCCGTAATTAATAAATAAAACAGTAGAACCAATTTGCCCAAGTTCATACAGTGCGTTAGTGACAAGATCATGAGTACATCTTGACTGGCAGATGAGGGATCTTTGTGCCTTACCACAATGCACAGTGTGGTCTGGGGCATGTCTGCTGAGAGTCAACCTATTTAAATAAAGCCAGCCCAACCTCAAAGAATGGTGTGGGACTAACTCCAATTCCTCCTCCTATTCAAAATGGGTATTAGTCAGAGCTAGTTTCAAATGAATGTTCCAAAATTCCAGTTTAAAGTAACTAAAGCAAAAAAAGGAAACAGAGAGAGAGAGAAAAGGAAGGAAGGAAGGAAGGAAGGAAGGAAGGAAGGAAGGAAGGAAGGAAGGAAGGAAGGAAGGAAGGAAGGAAGGAAGGAGAGAAAGAAAGAGAGAGAGAGAGAAAGAGAAAGAAAGAGAGAGAGAGAAAAAGAGAGAAAGAGAGAAAGAAAGAAAGAAAGAAAGGAAGAAAGGAAGGAAGGAAGGAAGGAAGGAAGGAAGGAAGGAAGGAAGGAAGGAAGGAAGGAAGGAAGGAAGGAAGGAAGGAAGGAAGGAAAGAGAAAAGCTCATATAGCTGAAAATTCTATATGACAATACTAGCTTCAGGTATGGCAAGATTAGGGCTCTGTCTCTTTCTCTTTGTCCATCTGTCAATTCTTCTCTCCTCTGTGTTTGCTTCATTCTCAGGCAGGCTTTCATGAACTAATAGTGAACCTAGCTTTAGGCTCAGATACCCTAAAGCTAAGTTCAAGAGCTCGAGAAAATAATCTCTCCCCAATAACTCTTGTCTTACTTGTGTTTTAGACTCACCACTGCACCCATCACCATGACAGGAGGATGGAATCCTGTCATTGATGAGATCTGGGTCTGGGGCTAACCCTTAGGATAGGGATGAGGGCATGAAGTAAATTTCAAAAGAGCCATATAGACTGTCCAGGATTATTATGGAAGGGGGAGGTTTTAGTTCACCTAGGGAGGGATGCTATGAAAACACAGTCATGTGTCCCGTCTAAACATGCCTCATTAAATCACCAACCATCTTGACTCTTTACATATTATATTAGAAGCTATCGCCATGTAATAAATTACTACAAATTTAGCAGCTTAAAACAATACACGTGTTGTAGCTCAGAGTTCTGTACACCAGAAGTCCAGCGCAGAATGGTGGGGTTCTCTACTCAGGATCTCACTAGGCTGAAATAAAGGTGTTGGTTGGACTGGACTCTTCTCTGAAGGCTTTGGGAGAGAACATACTTCCACACTCATTTAGATTGTTGGAAGAATTCAGTTCCTTATGGCTGTAGGACTGAGGTCCCCATTTCCTTGCTGGCTGTCAGCGGGGATGTTCTCAGTGACTAGAGGCTGCTTTAGTCCTGTACGGACCCTCCTACCCTCCTCCATCGTCAAAGCCAGGAACAGTACACCAAATCTTCCTCACGTTTCCAATCTTTCTGACTTTCCCTTCTGCCACCAGCTAGAGAAAATCTTCTGCTTTTGAAGAGCTTGGATGATTAAGATATGGCCACACAGCTTATCTCCCTATCTTCAGGTCAACTGATTAGTAACATTACTTACATCATCAAAATCCTTTTTGCTATGTAATGTAACACGTTATAAGAATAACATCCCTCACATGTACAGTCCCAGCATTAGGACAGAAAATCTTGGAGGGCTATTTTAGCATTCTTTCTACCATTTTTTGTGCATTGATCCTTGATGTCAACCTGATCCCTTAGACCTATGGTTGTTTACCTATTTCTGACAATGCCCTACTCTTATTTCTATAGCCAATATCTGTGTATTGACTACCTGCACACCAACCCTAGCAAAGAGATATCTGCCCCAACACCCTACCAGTGTCCTCTTCAGGCTTCATTTTGAGAAGGGGAGAAATGGCAGAGCTGGAGAGCATATAAATAAAATGACATAAAAGCCCATTTCTACTTTCATCAAGTTCCTCAAGTGCCGGCACATAAGCTGAGCCTGCCATTCCAAAACCACTCTCCTATCTTCCGGGTTAAGGGATGCTTTCTCCACTGTCATGACCCTCCCAGGCTCTCTCAGGACCTCAAGGGAAATCTGTGCCTGCTGGGACTTCTGAACACTGCCGTGACCCTCCCCTTAGACCTGACTGTGATCTTCAAGGTTATCCAGTTTAATCATCAGTTCAACAATACCTAAAAAAAACAACCACAAAATGAGCTTTCTCTGAGATGACTCAGATGAGGCAACAGTGGAAATCCCAGTTATAGAAAACCAGTCTGACTTGCTTTTCAGTTAGTGGTTGGGTTCTCCACAGCATTGCTCCCGGAAAGAGAAGCAATGTCTCATTCTAGCCAAGGACAGTCCCCATCCTCATACCTGAGCAGAGGCCTATTTCACAGAGGCTGGACAAGCAGCTGGGCTTGGACTGTCTAAGGGCACAGTGCTTAGCTTGACTGCAAATCTACCAAAAGAGAGAAGGCCAGGGTAGCATTTCTTGCCTGAGCAGTGGCCATATTGAAATCAGGCAGAGAAAGAACCTTCCAAGTTGGGCATTAACATCCAAGTGGAAACGTCTATAAATTAACTCACTAAAAAAGGCGGATGGACAGAGGATTCTGTGGTCAAGTAAGTTTGGGGGAAAAAATTGAGTTCAACAAGATTAAGCAAATTTCCTGACACACAACTTTCCAGACTTTTAAAGTAGATAATGGGCATTCTGAATCTCTAATGATGGGGCAGAACAGGGATCAGCAAATTTTTTTCTGTAGGGGGCCAAACAATACATATTTTAGACTTTGCATGTCTCTGTACAGCTACTGAACGCTGCTATTGTAGTGGGAAATAAACCATAGACAAGGCACAAATGAATGGGCGTGGCTGTGGTCCAAAAAAACTTTATTTCAAAAACAAGCATTGAGCAGGATCTTGTCTGTGGGTCATGGACTGGCAACCCCTGGGATAGGGTTTAAAGCATTGACTAAATATGTTAGACCACAGAATCCTTCTTTTACATGTTAGTTCATTTGTTTATAAGCTAAGAGTCTTACTAGCAGGGCAGTTCTCCAGTTCACCATTGTTCCCCCAGTGCCTGCAAGAGAACTGGGAATACAGAAGGCTCCCATCCAAAGGAAAAAAAAAAACCTCATTCAATAGAAAATACTGAATTAAATAGTAAAATAAAATGATTTCTCCAGGAAAAAGAGGAGTTCTAATGGGCCACACTGATGACAGTTGACATATTTAAAACAATATTTCAGAACAACAAGAAGTAACTATGTTTAGAAGAAAAGATAAAAGGAAATGAGAAAAGGACTCATCATGGGGAGGAAGAAGAGGAGATAAAACATAATTATAATGAGAAGAAGGAGAGGGAGAGGAAAAGGAAGAGGTAGAGGATCAAAAGATGTTTCCACCCCCCAAGAAAATGGCTTTCTCTGCCTTTGGCTGCGTGCACAAGCGTCAGGTGTCCTGAAAGGGAAAAGCTTTAATGAGGTGCTGAAAAAAATCTCTTTGGCATTAATTAACAAGATCACTAGGTTGTCGTAATTGCAAGGAAAAAGATAAATTGTCAAGAGTATTTTCTAACAGAAATACAGGTCATTACAAAATATTATTTTAAGTCACATTTACATATAAAAAGGATCAAATGGATCTTTTCCCTCTTGGCACCAGCCTTCCCTCCCCATGTCCCTGTGAGGCACAGAAATCAGTTCGCAGCTCTGGGTAAGCCAGGGCCTTCAAAATCTCTGCAGAGACAATCAAGGAAGGCTCTGGATACAGAGCTGTGAGAACTGGAGGAAACCTTCAGAAGTAAATACTAGTCTACTCAATAGATGCATGTTAAAAGCATAGGACTCAGCTATAGTTACCCCATTTGAGATGCTTTCCCTCCTGAATTAACCAAGGTGAAGGTTCACCATTGAGGCGCTCTTGTATGGAGGCACTTAGAGAAGCAAATTGTCAACTGCATAAGGATGCTCAGTGCCTTCCCCCATGCCAGTTGAACAATAATAATGTCCCCTAGGGACAGGGACCGTGTTGTATTAATATCTGTACCCCTCACCTTAGTGGATCTATGCATACTAGAATGGCTCTTGCTGCTTCTTGAATGGACACCAATACCTTCAGCATGGCCCAGGAACGTGGTATCAGTTGTTACAGACACTTGGGCAGACCTCGGTGGTTACTAGAGGGAACTGAGCTATGATGGCAAAGGACACTCCAGAGAAAAGAAGATGACCTAGGGCAATCACTGTGTCTCTAATTTGGTGGCCTTAGAAGGGAGTTCCTCCACCTCAGAGGACCCCAAAGTTACAGGAAATATTGCTCTGATCATAAATGGATGTTACATGAAAAAGGGGCTGCCATGGAGGCACAAGTTAATTCTGAAACCTCTATGCATGCCAACTGAGGTTGAACAAATAAGTAGAGGTGCTGCAGGAGGTAGGGTCCGATTTCTCACTGTTGGAGTGGGAGGGTACAGATAAGCAAGGGGGAAGGGCTAGAATGAACCATGCAGGTACTGAATTAGAGTTGAAGATATCAGTATGGACTCATGTTTACCTTACTATGATATACAGACATACGGATACATCAGACAGATAGAGGTGTCTGTATACACAGGTTAGCATACACTCATATCTCTCCTAGTTCTGTCTAGGGAGACAGATTAGAAACAGCAACATCCAAGTAAAAACTATCAGATGCAGCACCCAGATCCTGCATTATAATACCATTTTCCAATTAAAGAAACCTTGGCCATTCTGTGAAATGGCTGGTTCTAAGATTGGGGCATGGAATATACAAGATGAGACTAAAGCATCTTCTAGTGCCAGAAAGTAAAGACATGCTCAATAACAAAATGATGGGGTAAGTAAAAGGAACACAGGAGCCATCTGAAAGAGCTCCTCGTGACCAAAGCTGAACAATTCATGCAACAAAAATAAATAATGCAGCATCTGAATTATAATCCAAAGTACAAAATCACACCATACTAACATAAATAAATGCTTGAATAAATAAATAAATGGAGGACAATAGAAAAATCTCCCATACTCAAAGATCCCAAATAATTTATGTAATACTTCTCCCTCAAGGAAGTAGAGCATGACTTCCACTCTAAGTGTGACCTGTTGGCACACTGTTCTCCTTCTAAACAGCATGGTATGGGAACAGAGAAAAAAGAGTAACTTTGCAGAGGTGAAACTTTACAAGCGTGACCTCAGCCAAATGACTGAGGTGAACCTCACAGTGACGTCATGTTGCTAACATTCTATAATGTAATGAGAACAGCACTTGACCTCTGAGATCTTCAGCTCCAGAACTCATATGTCCAGTTGAACACGAAAATAGCATCAGACAAACCCAAACTGAAGGGACTTTTACAAAATACCTAATTGGTAAACATCAAAACTTCCAAGGTCATCAAAATCAAGGAAGTTCTGAGAAACCATCACAGCCCAAAGAGGAACCTAAGAAGATATGATGACAAATGCAATGTAGAGTCCTGGATGGGATCCTAACAGAAAAAGGGTTTAGGTGAAGACTAAAGAAACCCCAAAAGAAGAATTGAATCTAGTGAATAACAATGCATCCCTATGGCTTCATTGGTTGTTATGAAGGTACCATGCTGATGTAAGATGTTAACCAATGGGAAAATTGGGCATGCGGGTAAAAGGAAACTCTCTGTCCTATCTTGGCAACTTTCCAATAAATATAAACTATTCTAAAATCTAAGGTTTAATAAAACTCTGAAAAAGACATAGCAAAAATGGAAAACAAAAATGGATACCCATGACCACCATCATGGGTAGACCCACCATCGCTTACAATAGGGAAGTTACTCCTTGGAGCTCTGCAAACAGGCCTGGCTCAGGGCACACTCTTCCAAGCCACCGTCTCTACCTCTTTCTCTCTATGTTATCTGAATGGGGTACCCTGGCTATGGCACCAAGGATCTCCACTGCCAATATTTTCTGGGTGACTTGTCTGTATCTCTGAGGCCTGTGTCCCTACTATGCTCACCTATCCGATCCACATGGCTTTCAGGTGCATGCTTTGACCTAACGAGCTCGAAGCATATGCTCTCATATTCTAAGGTTCTTAAGAATAGACTAGGGAAGCTTGTAAGAATGCAGATTCCTAGGCTCCATTGCGGAGATTCTAATTCAGCCTCTCTGGGGTGAGTCCAATCAATCTGCATTTTCAACAAACCTCTGAGGTTTTTCTGGCCCACACCAAACTAAAGAGCAGGGACTAAGCATCCTTTTTGACTGTCATTCTTTTGCTTCTCTTTCCATATCTAGCACCACAACGCTACCTATGTACTATGTGCTTGGCATATACTTGACATTCAATAAATATTTGATAAATGAATGAATGCATGCATGCATGAACTGTCAAGATCAACATTTTAAAATATGTTTCTGTTGAAGAACTTTGACACGATATGTCATGTCCAGGAATCCATTACTGTTAGGGGGCTGCAGACTTTGTGGAATCAGATAAATAAACAACGTCCTCTGACACCCAAGGCCACTCGATGTTCAGAGCCAGGCTGAGCTCCAATATGGTAGAGAAGCTTTTCCTTCTCAAATAGGAGACAGCTTCTTGCTACTTGTTCTGAAAGAAGATCATTTTTAGAAGGTCCCCCCCGCCTGTTTTGCAGGCTCAATTAGGTAGTCCTGTCTTCTGAATCAGCAGCTCAACAATTTGTTTGGTTGCATATGCAAGCAAACTGGAGGCACATTTTCCCCCACAGGCAGAAACGCACATGTGCAATTAACTAATTGCAAGCTGATGTTCACCTGATGTAAGTACTGGAAACACACACAAACATAAACACACACACACACACACACACACACCTGATATCCAAACTGTGATCTCTGACAGAAGAGAGAGATAGAGAATGTCCTGAAGAGGTGAGCCGTTTGCACAAAAAACACTTCCTCTTTCCATAGGGACTCCAGGGGTCACTCCTCATGTACCCCCCAGGGAGCAGAAGGACACGTGGGAGGGTGGAATGTTCACTGCTCCCAGGACTCTTTGAGAATGGCTGTCATTGTCTAAGTTAGAATACTGCCGGTTAATTGTCGGCTCAGAAAGAAAAATTATGAGCAGGGGAACAGTTCTGCATGGATTTAGCGTATTTGAATAATTTAGACCCCTGCCGTTAATTTGACAGGATTGTTTTTCTCTTGCAGTAGCCTGCTGCTACAAGAATTAAAACTGAAGGGAGAACCAGGGGCTGTGCTAGAGCTTAGTAACGAGGTTTATCAGTCAATAAATGATTTTATACAGCAAATTAAACTGTAAATTTCATTCGGGTGGTAAATATTTAGAGAATAAAGATATCTGGTTAACGAGGAAAGCTGGGTGTTTAGAAAAAGAAGAGAAGGGGGAAAAAGAAAATGTCAATCTTTTAAATCTTGAATGCAGTTGGGATTGGGTGACAATTTGCTCACTTGTAGTTCTCTCTCTCTCTCTGTAAATAACAGAGAATGGCTTCATTGTTTGTGTATTTAAGGATGAAATGGAAAATCCCCCCATCCTTTACTTGTGCCTACCAAAATAAGGTGATACTTTCCTCAAAGTACCCCAGCAATTAAGTAAGAAAAAAATTTGTGAAATGCCTTACAGTATCTGGCACAGTGTCAGGCCATCTGTATAATTTATTTTAAATATAGCTGCTCCAGAGCCGTACTGTCCAAAATGATTGCTGCTAGTCACATGTGGCTATTGAATTTAAAATTACATTAATTAAAATTAAATAAAACTAAAGATTTGGTTCCACAGTTCCACGAGCAACATAGAGCTTTCCAGTCCGTGGGGAGTTCTGTGGGACAGGGCTGTTCCAGAGAGAGTCAGATGAGAGCCACCAAGTAAATCAGATGGTGCCTGGGGTGGATTCGTTGGCACTTAGAATGTTTAAATGATCATTATTATGTATTTATGTTGATAAGCAAAAGAAGCATTATAATTTGCTTATCAAATCTCTGGTGTCACGCACATTATTGCTTAGGACAAGGCATTTAAGTAATGAAAACTTTAAAAAGCCACTGAGTTAGCTTTTTTTTTTTTAATGTTTAACTAATCATATTGGTTATTTGGCAAAAATCTTGAAGTGGCGTTCACGTGAATGAGTGATGTTTGGGAAATTTTGACCCAACAGACCCCAGGGATTGGGAAACTTGAGAGAAGGTGAAAGAAGGAGGAGAAACAGCAAAATTGAGAGGGAGAGTTAAGAGTGTCCAGATCAAACTTTCCAACCTTCTAGTTTTGCTCTGCTCTGAACCAGCCATGCCACTCAGCTATTCAGGTCATCAAGAGTCAACACATGCTCCATAACAATGGCCTGGTCCTTGGGGTATGGCCAGAGATCTCATTCAATATGAATTCACCCTAGATGTAAGATCTTTAGAATGGGATCTAGAAACTCTATGCAGCAGCCTAAAGATCCCAAATAGGAATGCAATTTGCATACAGACTTTGTAGATCACAAGCCAAGAGGGAAGATGTGGACATCTGACTTATACTCCCTAGGTCTCCATCTTGACAGTTCAGAATCAAGGCATCCTCAGTTCCCAACCTTGCTTGTTCCTTGAGCTAACTCCCTGTATCTTCCTGTTCTAGGCCACCAGCCCATCCCCAGTCTGCTCACAGGACAGCCTCCATACTGGGAGATGGTAACCTCAGGCCTTGGCAACCTTGCATCAACCTGGCCACAGGAAAACCAAGTGAGAGCTGGAAGGACCACTGCCTCAATCACAGTCCCAAATGAAAACACATATCACATTTAATTTGGGTCATTTGAAGAGAATTTAAGGCAAGGACTATTGATAAAGGTGTGGTCAGGTTATATAGGTCATTTACAAGTTTAGAAATGGGGCTCATAGCAAGAGAGTACCATGACCATGGCTAGACCTGAAGAGGCAGTGGAGAAGGGAGGCTCTGGCACCTGGAGAAAGTGGACTGCCTGCTGGGCTGTGATCTTAAGCTGAGGGGTGCAACCAGCTCATGATGTCCTCATGGGGACAGAACTAGAAGGATCAATCTCATCTCTCACTGGTGCTCCCATTGGCTGAACCCAACTGGGAGCCAGAGAGCAAAGATTTTGTCATAAATCCTAACTTTCAGGGCCAAGAGCAGGAGTTTAGAAGGATGGACCTTGCCTGGGAAGGACAGAGGGAAGGTACCAGCACAATAATCCCCCCTGCTGAGATGGACTATGCCTCATCTTTCCTTCCACTGTTGGCACAGAGGTGCTGAAGGCCATGCTTTGTGTTTGTCCCTCAAGCCCTAGGCAGGAGTGTACATTCATCAATGGCTCCCAGCCTGAAGATGTCACTGCTTGTACAGCCTCATCACTGCTTGTACAGCCTCTTTGTGAGCATCGTCTCTATGTCCTGTCTCTAAGAGGCTGAGCCCATGCTGCTTGTCTAACTTCTGCAGAGCCTGGACAAAGGACCCAGAGGATCCCAGGCTCTTCCTCACTCTGGTTCAAACACTCAGATCTCTGTGTACCCACTTCTATAAGTGCTCAGCAAACAGGGTGCAAAGTCTACATAAGAAGAGTGAATGCTTTTTTTTTTTTTTTTTTTTTTTTTTTTTTTTTAAAGGAAAGACAGAGAGAAGGAAGGAAGGATAGAAGGAAGGAAGAGAGGAAGAAAGGGAAACATCTTTTAAACATTTTCTTGTTTTATTGTATTTTGTTTCTCCGTTTTCGTTACATGGGCTGGGGCCGGGAATCGAACCGAGGTCCTCCGGCATAGCAGGCAAGCACTTTGCCCGCTGAGCCACCGCGGCCCACCCAAGAGTGAATGCTTTTAACAGCAAGAAAGAGAAAACCTTATTTCAAAATTGCTTGAACATTAAGGATATTTGTTGGGTCACAACAGTTTAATGGACTGTTGAACATCAGGTTCTGGCTCTGTCCCTGACCCTGTGTTGACTTTACCTGCAGGCTGAAGGCAAGATGGCGGCAGCAACTTTTTACCTCTGTTTGCACATAACAATAATGTCCAGAAGAGAAGGAGTCACTCTAGAACAATACTGTCCAGTAGAAATAGAATGCGATCCACATATTTTAAATTTTAATATTCTGGCACTTACATTAAAAAATAAAAGAGAAACAGACAAAATCAAATTTACTACAATATATATTATTTAACCCAATACATGGAAAATATCATTCTTTCAACATGTACTAGATGGTAAAAAAAAAAATTGTGTATTTTACACTTACAGCACATTGCAAATCAGACTCACTGCATTTCAAGCCCTCAATAGCCATAGGTGGCTAGCAGCTACCTTACTGGACTACACAGCTCTAGAAAGTTCTCCCAGAAGAGTGCGGACATATTCAGAAGTCTGTTTCTCATATCCCATGGGCCCAAATGGAGTCCTATGCCCTTCTTGGAACAGTCGCTGGCAGTGGGAGGCAATTTCCTTTGAACTACTCAAAGCTCTGCTTTGAAGCTATGGGTGGAGTCACTTTCCCCTGAGGCACAAGGGGCTACTTAAGGAAGATTAGAAACATAGATAAAAATTTCATAAAATGGAGTTTCTGTTGAAAGGGGGTTATTGGATAATAGGTAGTCCATCTATAATTTCAAGGTAGTGTGGCTCCTCGGTTGGTGAATTTCACTGAATTTTGGTGTGAGGGACTAGTGTCTCCTTGACATAAACTGCTTTCTTATGAATGGAGAGAACTAAGAAAGGGATAGGAGATGGTTTTCTCCTCTGTGGATCCAAGAGAACTGATAGTGATGTAGCAGACCCTGTCATCCAAATCTAAGGAGACTGATTTATGAGGCACTTGCCTCATGAGACTGACTGGTTTTGCTTTCTTTTTTTTTGGAGGGGGCGGGAGAGAAATGCCTTTGTCTAATAAACCCTATCTCTGTTTAAGAAAGTTCTGTGCCCTTGATAGCCAAAGAAACCTGAATGGAAATTCAAGAGCTTTCCTTTAGGGATGCAAGAGGATAAAAGATGTCAAAAGTCAGAGAATGAGATCACAAAGATGGTTATTAGGAATTAGGCCCATACTCTAATTTGCATGCATCATTTTGTTTAATTTCCTAACAAGAATGTAATATATATCAGAATGGGGGATGGGAGAAAATGCATTTGTGGTCTTCATTCAAGAAACATAAGACATTAGATTCCATTTTATCACAGTTCATCCCTGTGTGAAAGATAAATTCTTGGGGTGAAAACGGAAGATAGGATGGTTCTCAGTGCACAGCTGTGGCAAGGACTGGTTACTTCATGAATGGGAATTAGAAACAATCTTGCTGAGCCTGGTGCCAGGGCAATGCTAAATTTAGGTTAGGATCAGGAGCCCCCAAAGCAAACAATTCCTAGGGGGCTGTCTCCTGTGCCTAAGCCAGGACCAGACTGAATAGGCATAGAAAAAAATGCATGTGGAGTACAACTGGAGCTCTTGTGTTCATCCCGACCATTTTGACAGCATGAACTTTGCTTTCGGCAAATCTGGATTCCGCTTCGGGACTCACTACTTCCTAATATGTGATATTGGACAAATGTCACGTTAGCTTCATACCTCTAGACGTCAGTGCTCTCCTCCGTGAAATGGGGATAACGGCTACCTTGGGGCTTGGAGTAACCGAGATGATTCATGTCAAGCACTTACTACTGAGTTTGCTATAAGGCAAGAACTATTAACATAGGCTCTTATCAATTAATAAATGTAGGCTTTTTTCCGTGATAATTCTTACCACCACCGCAACAAAAATGATAATGACTCCAAGTCTACCAGAAACAAAAGGCTGTACTCATTACACTGTAAGCATTTTGATGATGGAAACTAAGTTCTATTCCACTTTGTAACAGGAATGCTAAATACTAAATGCCCTAATGTAAAAACAAAGAGCTTAGTGAATGTTGATGAAGGATAAATGAATGAATGAAATGATGCATGAAGTCATACGGAAGTGGGCGTTTTCTAGATGGAGTAGGGTCTTCCTGACAGAGGCAACAGCAAGGTCCTAAAAGGGGGATCAGCAAACTTTCTCCGTACAGAGCCAGATAGAAAATAGCACAGGTTTTGAAAGCCATATAGCCTCTGTCACAACTACTCAACTCTGCCATTTGTAGCAAAAAAGCAGCCATCGACGATATGCAAATAAACAGATATGACTGTGTTCCAAGGTAACTTTACAAAAATGGGCAGCATGACAGATTTGGCCCCTGAGCTGTCGGTTGCTGTCCCCTGTCCTAAACAGCCGTCCCCTCTCAGAGCACCCCACTATGTAGCTGTCCCCATTCCTATGCATTCAACCCCTCCTTCCCTGCAATTCTGTACTCAATTATTCTCCAGTGTCACTTTGCAAGTTGCCACCTGTCATGTTCATCTTTCATTTTAGAACAGAAATCAATAACTTAGGGGACTTCAGGTTTAGCAAAGATCCAGCCCTCTGGGTGCTGAGTCTCCTTTGAAGTGACTGAGGATTGAAGCTGAAAGAGGAGACGGCTCTGCTGAATGAAGGCTCATAGATGGCCCTGGAATAAATCCCTGTGACCCCTAAGAGAGAAGACCTCATTGTCCACACACAAAACTATGCCAGGTCTAGGGCCATTGACGGTCAGGATCCAAAGGGTCTATTCCCAGCCCAGTCCAGCCCTACCCAGCCCAGAAATTTCTCCAAAACTAACACATGCACCATGAGCCATTCTTTTGCTGAAAATGGCATCTGTTAAACAGCTTTTAATAATAATAAAAAAATCTTATTTTATCTAAGAACATCTGTGGCCATCTGGAAACCCTCCTCCTTTGCACATCACTTTTAAGTTTGCTGTAGCTATCGTATGTTCTCGCACAGATTCTGGGACAGATCTGGGTATTATTGAACAGACATCAATTATGTCAATGTCGTGAGGCATGTCAATCTCAGCAGGGAGAATGACAGCTTCCTTATCATCAAAACCAGGAAGGTTTTTGATTAATTTGCTGGTATTGTCAATAACAGTCCATGGCAGAGCCGTACACGAGCACACTTTTCTCCATCTCATTTTGCCTGCTGTTCTCTTTCAGAAGAAAGGGCTGAATTTCTATGGTAATTCCCCACCTTTCTATGGTAATTCTGTCTGTCCTATTGCTAACTGCCCCTAATGAAAAGACAAATTTTTCCTTGACATTAGTACCTGGCAGAGTGCTGCCTCTCTCCTTGAGCTCTTATGCTGTTTTTGTTTTTTGTTTGTTTTTTTTAAATTCAGGAAGCATCTAACTTAGAATGTCTCCCCTCTTAAATTTGGATTTAAGAATGATATACAGTTAGATAAATATTTAGAACAAGCCTCCTACAAACAGTTGATACTCTGCTCGTTGCTGGGGATGCTAAAGCAGATGAACAATCTCTGCCGCTCAGGAGCTCAGGGCCTCACAAGAGGAATGGGGGGTGGGAGGGGGTGTGACTGGGGTCTGTGCAGGGAAAGAGGGGAAGAAAGGGGTTCACCTACGTTAGCCTGCTTCCTAAGGGTCTGTTACATCTATTTTTCTGTTTTTCTTCATATAGTTTAGTTGTGGATTTTTAAATAGTCCTGGCTTCTTTGTGTTTCATTGGGTTCCCTTAAATCTGTTTTTGGAAAATGAAATCAGTCATCCCTACTTGGTATTTTACACAATTAGAGTATTGGTTTCTTTTTGTTTTTTTTTTTCTTCTTCTTCTTCTTCTTTTTTAAACAATAGAAACAACTTAACCTTCTCAGGGAAGCCTTGAAAGCCATTTGATGGATCATGGTGAACTTTAATGGGCTCCAACAGCCTTTTCTAAATGAAGTAAGAAGTTGAAAACCAATCTGTGACACACTGGATTGTTGCTTAAGCTTAAGAATGACTCCTGGTAACTAAATCTTTCTTTGCCAGTAATTTCAGTTCTATTAATCACCTTTTCAAAACCTTGTTTTTTTTTTTTTTGACTGGTGATTTCTAACCTTATGAATTTCTGGTTATGAAACCGGAGATTAGTGATGTCCCCTGCAGGAGTTTTGGGGTGTGTCTTCTCTCTTTGTGTTATATGTTGGCATGCTACTGATCTGACAAGCCCAAAATAAATGGGCTGTGGTCTGTATCATGATGCTCTCCCCCTCTGTGATTAGGGGAAAAAAACCTCCTGGTATTTGGGAATAGTGACTAAACCACGGGGAAGTTTTGCTAAAGTAGGTAATGGGTTGGGGCCTATTAAGATGGTCCTATGTTAAATGCAGAATAAGTTTCCCTTATTCTGGTGGGGGGAAGCCTCAAAATTTTCATTTCCTCATCTACAAAATAAGAATGATAAGGTTTAGTGAGCATTTGGGGGTCTCTCCCACACACACACACACACAATACTTTAAGGGGTGCCTCTTCTTCATCATCATGAAGGGGCTTCTGAACAGGGTGCTGAAGGAAACCCCATTCCTACCACCGGTCGTGTTTGGACCAAAAGTGGTTACTTGCCTCGGAAAAAAAAAATACATGGTGACTGGCTGGACCCATCAGATTCTTTCTCTTTGGAATATGGAATTGGGACATAAAAATACTGGGTCTTAAGTTGCGGGGATCAAGAACGTAGTTTGCTATGGTGTAGCCGTACCTGGGCCACAGCTAATAAGGCCAAGAAGACTGATCTGCGAAGAGTGAGAGAGGGAGACAGAGACAGAGACAGAGATCCGCAAAGAAGCAGATGCCCATAGAGGACTGCGCACAAAAGCTAATATGACCCTGGGAAGAAGAGGCTGGACTTGTTTGCTTCCAATGACAGCTTTCTAATTCCCAGTTTCACCCTTCCTCTCTTTGATTTCCATAAGATCTCTTCGTATTTTCTTACGCAAATCCTATTTTGTTTTTGCTTTAGCTATACTTTGCCCCCGAGTATACCACAAGACATGTAGGTGTGTATGTGTGTGTGTGTGTGTGTGTGTATGGAGTTGTGCCTCTAACATACCAAGTATAGCAAGTACTTCACAATTAACCAATATTTAAGTTTCCCTTTCCATTTGCAGGTTGACATGGGACATGCGCATAACAGACCTGGTTTGTGGTCTGAAAAATGCTACAGTGATAGTTCAAATGGGGTGATATGACCACTATGTTTACAGGTATCCAGTGTAGCTTAAGCATGGGGCAGAGGCACCTTTGATAATAATGTTTGATTTGAAGCCTCTATCATTTTAATATCAATGCGCATGTGTATGTGTGCATGTGTACAAATTGAAAAAAACGTTTCCCATCACTTTATATCTATGCTTGTCTGATTACTGGTTCAAAAGATTGGCATGCTCTCCTGCCCATGAGTCATACAGACAACTCACAGTACAGTGGCCCAGGGTGGTGGCCTCCCCTCTGAATCTAGCCTCCCTTATGTGCTACTGGTTTTCACCAGTAGAATGTAGCAGAAGTAGACTCTGTGTCAGTTCCAGGACTAAGACTTTTGAAAGACTGGCCCCCTTCGCTTTTATGCTTTTGAGTCCTCTAAGCCACCATGTAAGAAGTTTGGCCACCTTGGTGAAGAGGCCACATGGAGAAATCCACCTGGGGTGGGGTAGGGGTCCATGTAAAGCAAGAAGCCAGAGCATCTCAACACACCAGCTCAGTTCAGCCTTCCAGCCCTCTGCGTGAACTTGACTAGACATGCAAGTGAAGCCTTTCTGGTCATCGCAGCCCAGGTTACCATCTAACTAAACCTGCATAAGATTTCCCACGTAAGACCAGCAGAAGAACTACCCAGCTGAGCCCTCCCTAGTCAAGCCACAGAATTGGGAGAAATAATAAAATGGTGGTTGTTTTCAGCCACTAAAATAACCTAAACAGGTTCCTTTGCTTTTCTCTACCACTTCTCCATGTTGTCTCACTCAAAGCTTGATTTCTTCCATTTGACATCTTTATTGTACCTATGTCATTAGGTACTGGGTTCCTAGTACACCTTTTTATTAATAAATTTACCTATCATTTTTGCTCTCTCTTCTAACTCCTCATTAGCTCATGGGTGGTCTGCATGTGCCAGGAGAATGGTGGAGACAAAATGCAAAGAGTAAACTCCAAGGAAGAATGGACACTATGCATATAAACATGCCACTTGCCATGAAAAAAGTACTTATTAGCATCTAGCATTAATTTCCAGGACAGATGGGTTTGCTGAAGTGGGAGGTAGACATCTACAATCCCAAAGTGATGCATCTTCTAGAGGACTAGTTAGGATAGTAGAAGATCTTGCTGCTATCCTTATGTAATGTCCTGTAACCCCAGTGACTGACTGCTCTCTGAATGTGCTGGTAGTGATGCAGGAGGTGGGACAGTGTGAAGTCATCAAGCACCTCTGTGGCCCGGCGGCTCCCTTCATCATCTGTGACTCTCCACTCCAGATCAGAGAGAATGCTTGCTTCTACACCTAGCACAAATCCCTCAGGCCTTCATTCCTTCTCTCTTCTCCATTCCAATGTGCCCTCCCCACAGTCTGGCATCTGTACATGTTTCAGCCCAGCTCTACCTACTGAGTTCCTGGATCTGTAATCTTTGAAAATTTTCTTAAGCTCTCTAAGTCTCAATTTCCTCACAAGCAAAGTATAGATAATAAGACCTATCTCAGTCATGAGGCATCAGAGCAAAAGCGTATAACATAACATCTGAATGCACAGACTTCAGCATTGTCCAGACCTTAACTTGCATCCTGCATCTACCTCAGTAAACTTGGGCAAATCTCTCTGCCTTTTAGAGTCTAACTTTTGAATCAAAATGAGGCTAGGCCTCACCAAAGAGTAGGCCACGAAGAGCAAATTCAGTAACACAAGACAAACCCTGCACACAGTGCCTGACACGTGGGAAACTTTTAATAAACATGAACTACCATTATAGCACAAGGTTGCTGCTATTTTTAAACAATTGCCACATTTTGAAAATAATGTCATTGTGGGTGTATAGGGGTACAAACGACTCTCCAAGGAAATAGTTCACTTCAGTTGGAGACTCCCAGGACACAGGACAAAAAAGCATAGACCTCTTGTTTACTCAAGTGCCATTTTGCTCCTGACAAACAGATGTAAAACCCTCACTTTATGAAACCTATAACTGCAGCCAAATCTTCTAAGAAATATTTCCTGGTTTTAGAAAGACCCTGCATCAAACATGGTGAGTGGAAATCAGCCATGGCCCCCACTGACTTTTCATAGCTGTTTTACATAGTTGTTGTCAACTTTTTTTTTTTTTTTGATATACTGAGATGCTCAAAATCTCTTCATTAGAATGAATTAGGAGACCCAGGCTCAAGCTCAGGGTCTATAACTTGGTCATTGTGTGCATTCAAACAAGTTACTCAAGTTCTCTTGAGTCTTGGTTCTCCCTGCTGCAAAATGGAGATAACCATAAGTGTGAGCACAATATAAAAGGGCTTTATGAGTTGAACTACGGTTAAAATGTGATTTATTTAGGCCAGTGATCTGTACCCTTATTACATCAGTAAATACTACTCAAGTCCTAAGATTGCTAGGGATGCATGTGTCTGGAGAGGTGCCTCTCTCTTCCACAGAGGCAGCTGATGAGGCACAGATGGCCTGCCATCTGTGATTGATGGGCTGTGACCACTCAGGAACTATGCTGAAAGGGATTCAGAGGCTATGTCTGGCTGAGTGTTAAAGTGTGGCAATTGATTGGTGATGTCTGCCATGGGCACAGAGGGAGAAATTGCTCCTCATAGAAGATTGTCACATCAGAGGTGAGGGCTACTCACCTTGGGCCTCACTGACTTGAAAAGATTAACTCTGTTCACTTGGGAAGAAAGGTACTGGTCAACTAGCTGACTTTTCCTTAGCAAAGTAAGTATTAAGTGGCAAGAGGAAGGAGCAGCCATCCTGAAAGAGAAAACTGTGCTCTGAGACTCTCCCTTCATTTCAAGATGAGCAAACCCAGAGATCTCAGTGCAGTAAGTCTCAGTTTTGACAGGTGCGAGAGACGCTCACTCTTTACATTTCCCCGACTGCTCTGTCAAATGCAATGCTGAAGGGCTGATGCTAAGCCAGCCCTGAAACTCAGAAACTTATCAGTTCCTGTGCCTCAGAAAATTCCCTGACTGCCTCGGTCCCTTTGGAGACACTCAAGACACAGCTGCTAACAAGCTCTGACACGAAGCAGGCAGCCCCGTCACACCAGCAAAGGCTCAGTCCTTGGGCTCTGCTGGTCAATCTGTTCCTTGTTTGTTTTCCGACATGGAGATGAAAAAGCGTACACATGGCTCCAAGTGAAAAAGCTCAAAGCTTTCCCAAATGGCACAATAAACATATCTATCTGAGCATGTTTGCTTTTGGTTTGGTTTTGTTTGTTTTGCATTTCTTTCATAAAACCTTAAACAAGGTGCAAGATAAGACGTTTGTAAAACAACCAAACCCAAGTGGCAAGGCTGTCTGCCTTCATTATTCCAGCCCTGAGATTGACAGTAAAAGACAAAATATTTCAATAAAATACAAGTATTGTCAGCAAAAAAAGAGAGGGGGGGTCGGACGTATGATGACATACTGAAGTGCAGCACTATGATAAACTAGTAAAAAATTTTTGACAAAAACCAGAAACACATAAGACTGCAATTTAATCTTTGTATTTGAAATATAAATATTGTTACTATCAAGCTTGACAGTATAGAAAATGTGTGCCCTGCAGCCTTCTGACAAAACAAAATTTATATTTAAAACTTCCTGAAATAATACCTTTCATCCATAGGATTTTGTCACATTGCAATGGCTCTGAGTCTACTGTGTGGACCTGCAGCTTTAATTATTTTATGCCTAGAAGACACATTTTAAATAGAAGAGGCGGGTTACAAGAGTTTTGACAGCTGAAGCTGATTAAAATACTGACAACACATACTCTATAGAATTCCCTGAGGTTTTGTCAAAGACCCATAGCAAAGTTAAAGATGAGAATAAAAAAATAATAGTATTTTTACCCACAAGCATGAAGCACTCAGGTCATGCTAGTGTCTTTTGCTGCCTGGCCCTTGCCAGGGAAGCTTGCAACAGAAATTCCCTTTTTTACATTTTGCAAGGCCGCAGAGTGAGAAACCAGTGTGGGTCTGTCCAATGAGTTTGCTAATCTGTTTCCAGTTAACAAAACTCAGGGCCCCTGTCCAAGGCCAGCTGTTTCATCTCATTTGCAGAGGAGAAGAAAAGCTGGATGGCTTGCTTATTTATTTATCAGTCGCCTTTACAAGGGTGTTACCAACTGGGCCGGTTTCCTGGATCAGGGCTGATCTCGTCCCCACATTGTTTCTCATTAGGGAGTGTGACTTTTACAGCCTCCAGTGGACATCCAAACTCTGTACTCCAATCACTCCCAGGGAAGTCATTGCCCAGGGAAGCAAGCAGAAAGCCTGCATAAAGGAGCCCGAAACTGTCTCTTGACACCTGAGGCCTGCGATTTACAGTGGGATATTGCTGTGGTGGCTGAGACCAAGGCCATCCATCCATCCATCCATCCATCCATCATACTCAGGTTGGCAGAGTCTCCCCTCTGGTCCAGACTCCAGGCTCCTTGAGGAGGGTGCCCATCTGACAAGCATGGCCTAGAGAAAGAGCACAGGTAGATGCTTCCAGAATCAAATCCAGACAGAGGATGAAGAGGAGCTGATCATGTGGTGCCAGTTTCTTAGGGATTTAAACCATTGCCTTGGCCTCACTGGATGATCCATGTAGGCTCGGAAAGGGAGGCCTGGGATGGTCCCTGACTGCCAGGTTGCCATGTCACCAACTGACTTGAGGTCTTGCCAACCTTATCATAGCCCTGAGAATCAACTTTTAGATGCCTTCCATGGAGTTCGCACATCCATCCAAAATCCCTCTTACTATAATTAGCAAGCTTATGATCAATGTTAAGTCTTTTACATGGAGCAGCGATCATTGCTGGAACCTTTCAGAGTCTGGAAGAGACCAGTATGAGTGGTTAGTAGGATGAGTTTGGGAAGGCAAGCAGGCAGTGCTGCACAGTAGGCCTTGCTTCAAGTCTCAGCTCCAACACCCACGAGTTCTGTGAGCCCAGGAGAGATGCTTCATGTCTCTGCACTTCTGTTTCCTGGACTTAGAATAGACAGTGGTAACCACAGTGCGTGCCCAGAGGTGATTGTAAAGGTCATATGGGACGACATATGCAAGGTGCTAATACAGCACTTGGTGTGTAGTAGAGGCACAGGAAATTTCCCCTGATGTGAGGGTTTTCCATTATTCAGGCTGCAGTCTCACTGTCCAAGCTCATTCCCACCTTAGATCTTTGTATCTGCTGTTCCTACTGCCTGGAAAGGTCTTCAGCAGATCATGACCTGATGGCTTCCCTGTCCTCAAATGCCAGTTCATGCCTCATTGGGTTGTAGAGGCCCTGACTGTCAGTCCTACTTAAAATACACACACCCTCCCACATACCCAGAGCTAAGTGACCATCTTCTTATCTCGTTTTATTATTTACGGCACTTATCATGCAACAACATTATCCTGTTTGCTTTCTTTGGTATTGTCTGCCTCCCCCACCCCTCACCCCCACCCATCATTGGAAATATCACTTTCATGACATAAGGACACTTGGCATTCTCATACACTGAAGTTTCCCAGCATTAACCAAAATAAATAAATAAATAAATAATAAATAAAACGAGAACTACCAGAACTCTAGATGTAGGGATAAGGGTAGGGGCCGGTGCAGGTGTAGATATGGAGATTGATGTAAAGACAGGTGTAGGTACAGGTACAGATAGAGACGTGTGCACACTTATGTGAGGATGTGGGGGGGGGGGGGGAATTGGTGGCACACAATTGTGGAAGTTGGTTAGGCTATCTCTGCAAGGCTCTTGTCCCCACGTCTGCTGCAGAAGCTTGAATAACACAAGACCAGACCAGGAGGGGAAGCTGGATGCCGGCAGAGGCGTCAAAGCAGGTGAGGCGCCCCGAACACGAGCTGAACACCACGCGGAGGGATAAAACCCGCCAGTTCTTGCTGCCTCTGCCCTTGGCGAGGAGAGCCTCCTGCAGAAGCCAGGCCGCGCCACACAGCGGAGCACACGCCTGGCCGCGAGGGGAGAAGCTGAAGGAGGATCGAGTCGGGGGCATGGCGCGGCGGGGCACAGAGCAATGGCAGTCCCGGATGTTACTGCACACCAAAGAGGTAAGTCAGCCGATCAGTGCTGACGCCGGCTGCGTGTCTGCCTTTCACCCTCCAGACCCCCGACAATCCCTCTCATGTCCCACCCTCACCATAAACACTCAAGAAAGAGAATTCTGGGAAATGTAGTTCAACCTAGCTAGATGCTGCATTACAGAGTCATCACAGAGACATGAATATTTCTAGATTTACGAAGGAGGGAAGAAAGAAGAGGATGGGCAAATGAAAAGGCACAAAAGCAAGACACACTCCTTAGAGGCATGGCATTCTGAGCTCTCCAGCTGACTCTCCACCAGCTTCCATATTCGCATGCCTCATCCTTCCCACCTTCTGAGAACCTGCTCCTCTCATACTCCTAGGAAAGACTGAAGAGGAAACAAACTGAACTTGTGCACATGGCTTACCTCTGAAGGTACAGGACAAGTCAGGGGGCTTTGAGACCTGAGTGAATCAGTCACGGGGCTCACAGTCCCTTCCCACACATTACGAGTTCCCAAACGATGCCAGCTTTGAGCACAAGCTTCCCATCGATGCTGCCCACTGCCAAGAATGCAGCCCCTTGGGCACCACACGCTGCTAACAGTCATAGAATAAAAGCAACCTGTGAATAGTAAGGGCCTCATGCAATTTCCAGCCTTTTACACAGAGGCGACCCAGCATAGGGTGTGCTGCCTTTGTGATGGTCTAGCCTGTGATACAACCTGCAGGAGCAGAGTCAGAAGTTGTGGGCTCTACTGATGGCCACCATTGCCCACACATCATGGTCAGTGGAGGTTCTCCGCTGGTGGCTCCCACCCAGGGAAGAATTCCAGCATTTCTCACATGCCCTGGGGCACAGTTCCACTGCCACAGGGGAAATGCCCTAACATGCTAAGAGATAAAAACATGGATATTTATAGACATACCAACCATCTACCTAACACCTCCTCATTCTTCAGGATCCAATTTAAAGGAAATATCCTCACCAAGACCCTCACAATTCCCACCCTTGCTAGACAGGGTCAGAAGTTCTTGTCGTGTCATGCAAATGTATCATGCAAGCGTTGCCACTTTTATTTAGGTAATAATAAAGGTGAAGACAGTAGTGGAGTCTGTGTTGTAGACCTTTTCAGAGAACTAAACCTCGAGCTACACACTTGTGTGCAAACTCATACTTGATCCTTACAACAGTTCTGTGAGACAAGCCTTGTTCTTCTCATGCTACAGATGTGGAAACTGAGCTACTAATCAATTAAAAAGCAGGAAAAAAATTCTAAGACTGGCCAAAGTGGGAAAAGTCAAGTGTCTTGCAGTCAGGGAGGTTTGTACTTTCAGCAGCTTAACAAAATGTGTGGTTCAGACCACAATCTCGAAAGAGTTCAGTAAATAAATACTGAAGAAGTATCTAGGATGCTAACCTCAGTCTTTCTCTACAGGCCCAATGACTCTTGGTTCTCTTCATGAACAAATCCACCAGAAATGTCTAAAAGTTTGGAAGGGATGAATTTGTCCATCCATCCGGGATCAGTTACATAATTTATGGAGCCCAGTGAAAATTACAAATGCAGGACCATTGTTTAAAAATTATTAAGAATTTCAAGATAACAACAGCAGAGCATTAAACCAAGTGCAGGGTCCTTCTGAGCTCAGGGCCCAGCTGAGCATGCATGAGCCACCTGCCTCAAAGCTGGTCCTTTCTCCATGCAAGAGCTGACATGTTTGCCAAGAACCTCTCACATGCTGGGAGCCCTAAACTGAGTCATTCTTTCTCATTCCCATACTCTGCCGCCTTTGACCAAAAATAACGTCCACATTCAGGGCCCCAAGAGAAAGCCACCATGATGCCCTTTAGACCATGTTCAAACACACATGGCCTTGACCTTGCAGAGAAGTCCCTGGACATCTCCAAATAGGGATGGAGACAGAACCCAAAAATGCTATTAACCATGATATCGGCTATATTCATGGTTATTACTTAGAAGAAAGACGTGCTGTGTTTAAAAACCCAGCTTCCCCTGGGGAAATTGATCATTGAAATCTGGGACATGCTGTCTGTCTTAGAAACATTTTTACTGGCCTCCTTCTTGGTGGCATTTTTTTATTTCTACTTAAGGGCCTAATAAGAAAAAATTTGACCTCAAGGCTGAGAAAAGTGAAAGAGGGACTCAGGACTCCTCCAAACCTCATGTGAGCAACCATCTCTTTCCCAGGGGATCCATCCAACAAAGGGAAGTCAAAGAAAAAGAGGGAAAAAATAGACCACTAAAATTTCCAAATACAGTGCATTCAAGACTGCATTTCTTTTTTCCTGCACAACTTACTGTACATCAGGCAAAACTTGACCTGGAGTGGGAGGAGAGCAGATGGGGCTGGGGGGCTGGGGCAGCTTGAGAATTCCATTGGGTATCCTTCAGGCTGCCTGGGCCTCACTGAGACTTCCCTCGGTCTTCCATGTCCTGGTTTGTCCTGAGAGAGGACATCCTTGAATGGTAACGCTCATGTCTGGCTCATCTATCAAGGCCACCTATGCTCCCAGAACATTAAAATACATACTTTAAAGCCATGCTTACTTCCACTAACTCTTGGGATTTTTAGTCCAAGCAGCAATGTGGAATGGGCACTGAACTTAAATCAGACAACCCAGATGCAATCAATGATTCTGATAATGTTGACAGAGGAACTTAGAATCTCTAGAATAGTAACAGTAAGTGTGGTGGGAGAATTTGTAAGACAGAGTGTCATGTGTGCTGAGCAGGACCAGGCAAATGCTGAGCACAGAGAAGACACATACCTGAAGAAGATGGTCTCTAATAATCTGGTGAGTTGTCTTGAAGGGATGGCTAGCAAAACCAGCTTCTAATCCCAGTTGAGGCCTGGCTGGGTTCAAGCAAGACCCTGATTTTATATTCCCAGTACAATGAGGAAAGCTGGTTGTAATGGGACCTGTCTTATATTAGATGCCAGGAAATCAATCAGTCTTAAAACTATCAATGCATTTTCAAGTGTTGGGCCATTTCATCCCTGAACCAGTTCTGGGAGGTAGATCTCATCATCTGTCTCTTGTAGGTAAGGAGGTGAGACCTGGGGAGTTAAGTGGTTTGCTCAGGATTAGACAGCTACTGAGGCAGGATTGAATGGCACATCAGTCTATTACAAAACTAGGGCCCTTGTCACTACCCAGAGTTGCCTCAGGAGCTTCTGCACAAAAGGCCAAACCAGCCCCGTGACCCACAAAGGAGTGTCACCAGGGGTGAGTCCCCAGTTCTCACTCTCATCAGCTGCCTCCCACACAGGTGCCCCAGGCTCTTCCCTCTCATTGTGCTCAGCCTATTTGAAGTGGCACCTCTGCATAAGCCTGACTGATGCCCAAGGTAATTCATCTGCTGCCCTGCATTCCATTTGTCTAATCTCTTCTCATCTGAAACATGATTATTATTTTGCTTTGGATTCCAATTATGAAGAACGATGAGCAAGAAGAGGGAAATGAGTTGTGTGACAGCTAAGTCAGAAGAGAGGCCCCTTGTTCATAATTGGCCTTTGAGGTTTTTAATTATTTTGACTTGACTTGTAATAACTAGATAGGAGGAGCTATCAGGGGATTCAGCCTCCAAAAACTTATACAATTCTTGGAGGTTTTGGAGGACTGGTTACTTTTGAGAACTCACTGGCTCACTAAACAATGAGCTGAGGGAAGGTTACATTTAGGGCAACCATCTCACTCCAGTTTGCTCAGGACTTCCATGATGTGGCCCTGAAAGTCCCATGTCCCAGGAAACCCCTCAGTCCTTGGCAAACCAGGACAGTGACTCACCTAGTCGCATTGGCATTAGGAGGACACAGTTGAGGAAGGGAAGGGAAATGCCCCTGGGTAGGGATGGGGTGGGGGTCAACGCAACAGATATGCACCTAACATCCACCGAACTCGATCTACTTCCCCTTCTCTCACACAGATTAATGTAGTAGAAGTAATGAATATTTTCAAAAAATTGCAAAGGAGTATGGCTGGTAATTTAAGAAATGCATGCATCAAATCTGTAGGCTAAGAGGGGGAGGCCATCTCCATCCGGGGATATTGAAAAGACAGGCTTTCTGTTGGCAGAGAGGTCAATCTGACTTTTAAGGATGAAGAAGCTTTTAGAAAGAAAGGTGTGATGGAATGGACACTCTAGGTGGAAGCAACAGTGTGAGGGATTAGCTGGAGGCCACAAAGAAATCATATATCCAGTATGACTGGGGCAAACCCTCTGGGTGGTAATGGAGTGAGACCTGGAGGCAGCAGATAAGACTAAAAAGGAGTCAGCAAACATTTTCTTAAAGGCCCAGACAGCAAATATTTTAAAGGCTATGGGGTATATGGTCTCTGCCTCAACTACGGGACCCTGCTATTGTAAAGAGCCGTGAACAATAGGCCACAAATGGCTTTGCTGGGTTCCAATAAAACTTTATTTATAAAAATAGGCAGCAGGCCAGTTTTGACCCATGGACCATAGTTTGCCAACCTGATCTAGAAAAACCAATTGGTAGCAAATCATGCTGGGCCTAAAATGGCTAAGAAATAGACTCCATAAGAATTAGGGAGTCATTGAAGATATGAGAGGAATGGATTCTCAGGTGAACCTTGGAGGGAGGATCAAGGAGTGGGATGTTTTCATTATACACCCTGTGCACATTCAGAAGTTAATAAAAGTAATAACCACTATTTTTTCAAGTGGTTGCTTTGTTCCAAGCACTGTACTTGCATCATCTCACTTAATACACCAGGCCTGGGGCACAGCATGGTTCCCCTCTGTTGTATTCCCCAAGGGTGGGAGTGGAGTAATTGGCCTCTGCGACATCGTTTACCCCCAGAGTTGGTTTCAGCAGCTCCCCCAGTGAGCCAGGGGCTTGGAGAGGCAGTGTGCCTCCAGAGAGTCACAGGTCAGATGGTAAGTACAAGGAGCACGCAGCAACGCCGTGGGAACGCAGCGACCTGGAGAGTGCTAGCTGTCAGAGTTCAGATTCAGCTGAAACTTGTGGACAGTTAGAACAGGGAGGGGAGGGAAGGCTGACCAAGCCACTGAGCCTCCACAGGCACCTCCTACCAGGTTTGAGCTATTACAGAAAGTGGTGCTATGGACATTACATTGTGAATCATTTGGTAAATATATGCCTGTATTTCTGTTAGGTATATATTCTTTAGATTTGTTTGCATGTCTATGCCAGACACTTGCCTGTTAATTTAAAAAAAAAAAAAGTAGGTGCTCTGAATCTTATCTAGTTATATGCCCCCTTAGGCAGAACTCATGAAGAGGCAAGTAATGAGTCATGGATCCAAGTCTCAGTAAGGCAGAAGTAGAAGGGGATGTTAAGAGGGGCAGGGCATTATAAATTAATGAGGAGGTGGGCAAGATTCAGGGAAAATTTACTTCCGACCTGAGTCAGAAAATCCAGCTCATTATTACTTGATCATGCTTTGATTAGCACTTAATATCATTTTGAATCACTCCCATTAAGTCATTCCTCTATGTTTTCCCTGAATAATGCCTAAAATGGAAATAAATTGCAACATTAGTTAAGAGCATTACATCATGTGAATTTTAAACCCCACAACTTGGGGGAAATAAAGCTTTATTAGGAACCGAGTTATAAATCTGCATTAGACAAAGCTGCAGATATTTTTGGAAAGCATTGGCTATTTGAGCTACTGAAAGAAAATCTGTTTCTTTGAATTCTCATACTGTGGTTGTGGTTTTCACTAATGCAGCTGCCAATATTCCAGAGCCCCGTCTACGACACAAAGCAAGAGCACTGTTGATCTTGCCTCCTGAAGTTGGGAGATAGGGAAATGACTGGGAGAGGCTGGGGTTGGAGGGTGGGGGTAGGTTGGGAGCTTAAGTTGAATCTAAATAGACTTCAACATGCAAAAATAAAGTGCTCGGTCAAAAGCAATCTGAGCCAAACTTGGAGAAACCAGCTACGTGTGTTTCATCATACCCAACCTTTGACAATTTTAGTTTTAAGTTATGAAACATTGAATATTCTCCACATACAGAGAGCATGGATTTTATTAATTTGCCAGTAGGTAGTTTGTCAAATTAGCAAGAACGTGAAATCTAGAGTTAAACCTTAATCTCTAAATTGGAAACTTGGGTAAGTTTCTTGACTTTCCTGGGTGGGTAAGTGAAGCTGAAATCCTGCCCGGGCCTCATCTCCTAAGCTGTGGAGTACAAAGGGTGCAGCACCCTGCTCGGTACCATATACAGGTTTGTTTGTCACACTATTTGCCTTTCCAAATGGGATCTGAGAACAGAATATACCCTCAGAGTGCCACAAGTTTGATCTCTTACCTTGAAGAGTCTCCTACGGCCTTTAGCTGGCAGTGAAGCCCCCTCTGAAGCAGTTTGGGAAGATGTCCAGTGCCAGATGGCTGAGCTTGCTGTCAGGGCTGCAGGCAAGGATGCTAATGGGCACCATCCTACAAGAGTAAAACAAGGGTCATATTGCCTTAGGCCTTTACCCGGTTAAATACCCAGCTATCCCTATTCACTTTTATAATTACCCATTCATCTCACAGATATTTACTGAGTCCTGCTATACCCAGTTTTTGTCCTGGGTACTAGGAAATATAGTCGAGAACAAGACAGAGATGGTATCTCCTTTTGTGGGGGTTAAAGTATGAAAGGAGCTTATTTCTTTCTTCATAGATCTGCTTATACAGATGATGTCTGTTGGGGTTTTTGCTTTGTTATAAAAGCAAAATGAGATTGCAGGAATCTGGGAGACCAGAAAAATGTCGCTCACAATCACATAGCACATTATCATCATGTCTGCAGATGTGATGATGGCTGTTATGTGACTGTATTTATCAAAGATGTTTCTTGTAAATAAAGACACACATCAAAAAAACGTGATCATCAAAGTGGTCTTGTAATCCTATTGAGAAGGAAAATGCTTAAAAATAAGAACTGAGCCTGGATCTAACCAAAAGGTCAAATGGACTATTTTAGGTCAAATTCTATTCACTGGGTTGGACTGTCAGTATTCAATCTGAATTGGTTGCAGTTGTCCGACTATCCCAACCACTGAGGTTAAGATATCCATATCAGTTCAACCAGTCAAACTACTGATCTATTAGTTTGCCAACCAACAATGGAAAGTGCTTAGAATATGGTTGAGTTAGTGGCAGCATAGAGATACCATTCAAGATTGAGCAAAGAGGAAAAAGATATGGAATGTGGACATGCAAGACAGGAAACAGACCCAAACTTTGCTCTATATTAACCAATAACTGCCCATGAGCACAACTCACAGACAAACTGAGTAGGGCCCAAGGTTGTGTCCGATGGAGCGGTCATCTGGCCTGACCCCCACAAAACAGGAGAGATGGTTTGAATCCAGGAAAAGCTTGAAGCCAGAGACATGGGCACTCAGTGCACTCAGTTGGTGACGGAGGGGAAAGGTGCCAGGCTGACCCAGTGGCATGAAGGCCAAGCAAAAGCATAAAGGACTAGCAGGTCAAAAGGACGGATTTGCTGCTGTTGTACTTTTGCATCTGTGAGTGTCTGTTTGTAACATATGCCCTAAGGCTGATTTTGTGATGGTTCATGATGACGGGGAAGATTTTAGGTGGAAAGGTTCAAAAGGGATGAAATCAGTCATATAAAATTAATAGCGTTACAAAGTTGGAATATGAAGTGAGTGGAGGATGGTAATGGAAAATACTCTAAAACAGCTCAACAAACATAGACACACGATTATGTTATATCAATGGCATTGTCACTCACTTCCCACCAGTCTTCCACATACCTAAATACTTGGGATGTTTTCCTTGTTTACTTTCATTTATTTTATAGTTAAATAGCTGATCTTTTGAGATAACAAGCATATTTCCTACTAAGGCTGTTTTAGAAGAATATATGTGAACTGATAAATGGGGTTACCCCTGTGAAGGATGATGAGATTGAGAGCTTCTAATCAAGTTGGTACAGGGATGACATCTGTATTATTATTATTACTACTACTACAATGAGAATTTATTTAGAAAATATTAAAAATTAATATTTAAAAAGGAATTGTTTTACTTCTTTTTAAATTTTTATTTTTTAGAATAGTATTCCATAAAATTGACCTTCTTTTGTTTTGGTGTAGTTCTATGAATTTTAACACGTGTAGATTCATGTAACTACTACCATACTCAAACTAAGGAACAGTCCTATCATCTCCCCAAAAACTCTTTTTGCTATCTATTTGAAGTCACACCCTTCCCCCACCCTAACATCTGGCAGCCACTGATGTGTTCTTTGTCACTGTACTATCATCTTTTCAGGAATGTCATATAAATAGAATCATATAGAATGTAACCTTCCAAGATGCACTTCTTTTACTCAGCAAATGTCGTTGATATTCACCCAAGTTGGTGTGTGTTTATCAATAGCTCATTCTTTTATAAGACTGAGAGTATCCCATTGAATGGCTTTACCTCACTTATTTATTTAATCACTCACTGAAAAACATTGGGTTGTTTCCAGTTTGGGGCAATTATAAATATTCTTGTCCAAGCTTTTGCATGTACATGTATTTTCATTTCATAGGGTAAATGTCTAGGAACAGAATTTCTGGGACACATGGTATGTGTTTATCATCATGAAAAATTGCCAAACTCTTTCCAGAGCAGTGTTCCATTTTACAATTCTCACCAACAATAAGAAGGTAACAAAGAGTTCCAGTTGCTCCACAGTCTCATTGTCACTTGGCATTGTCAGTATTTTTATTTTCAGTCACTTTAATACGTAGGTAGCAGCATTTCATGTTGGTTTTAATTTGCATGTACTAACTTGCCTACAGTATATCTTCTGTGATAAAATATTTGTTATGTCTTTTAACCATTTTTTAGCTGGGCTATTTGATGTTTTACTGTTGAATGTTTAGAGTTCTTTCTATATTCTGGATATGAATACCTTTCATCAGGTATGTGATTTGCAAAGTCTGTGGCACTGTGGATTACTTTTGATGAAGTCCAATTTAAAGATTTTTTTCTTTAATGAATCATGCTTTTAGAATCATGTTGAAGAACTCTTTTCCTAAATCAGGTGACAAAGCTTTTCTCTAGTAAGCTTTATCATTTTGCATTTAGATCTATTATCCAATTTGAATTAATTTTTGAATAGGGTATGAAGTTTAGGTCAAGGTTCTTTTTTTAATTTTTGTCCATAATATATCTAACTTCTCAACATCATTTATTGGAAAGAATATACTTTCTCTGTTGAATTTCCTTTTCAACTTTTTTCAAAAATCAATTTGCCATATTTGTGTGAGTGTCTAAACTATTTTATTCCACTTGATATCTGTCTCCCCCTTAATATGACACTGCTTTGATTCCTGTCAATTTATAGTGAATTTTGGCTACTTTAGTTCCGTTGTCTTTCCACATAGATTTTAGAATCAGTTTGTTTATACCTATTAAAACTCCTGCTGAGAAACTGATTAGAATTATATTAAACCTACAAGATTAATTTAGGGAGAATTGATAGTTTTACCATGTTGATTTTCAACTTGTGAGCATGGTATATCTCTTCATTTATTTAGGACTTCATTTATTTCTTCTTTCAGCATTTTGTAATTTTCAGCTTACAGATCCTGCACATAATATTTAGAATTATACCTAAGGGCTCTATTTTTTTAAGCTATTTTAGATGGTATTTTGTTTTCAATTCTTCGTTTCCTCAAATACAATTGATTTTGCCTGTTAACCTCATATCCTGCAATCTTCCTGAACTCACTTATTAGTATTAGAGTTTATATTGTTATTATTATTGCTGTTTGTTGATTCACTGGGATTTTCTAGATAGACAATCATGTTTTCTGTGAACAGGGGCAGTCTTGTTTCCTTCTCTAATCTATACTACTTTTATATCTTTTGCTTGTCTTATTGCACTGGCTACAACTTCAACAACTATGTTGAAAGGAGTACCAAGAGTGGAAACACTTTTCTTTGTCCAAATCTTCACAGAAAAGAATTCACTCTTTCACCATTAAGTATGACGCTATCTGTATATATATTTACATACTTTGAAAACTTCACCAGACAGTATCCTATCTTTGCTTTCAAACATATTTTAAAGAACTCAAAAGGAAAAGAATATACCATTTTATTTACCCACACATTTAGCATTCCTGCTACTCTTCATTCATTACTGGTGTTTCTAGTATCCATTTAACATCATTAACCTTCTTTCTGAAGAACCTTTAGCAATTCTTTTAGAGCAGGTCTAATGGGAACAAATTCTATTAGTTGTCCTTTTAGAATGTTAGGTTGACCAACTGTCCCAGTTTTCGCAGGACTGTCCTATTTTAGTGCTGAGGGAAACCCCTCAGTCCTGCCAAAGCTAGATGTTTCATCACCCTAGTTGTTTTTATTTCATTTGCTTTCCTGAGAATATTTGCGCTCTATGTAGAATTCTGACTTGACAAGTCTGCATTTCAGCCTATTAGAAATGTTGTTCTACTTCCTTCAGCTCTACCTTGGTTTTTGAGCAGAAAACAAGCCATTTGAATTGTTATTCCCATATAAGCAATGCAGTGTTTTTCTCTGACTGCTTTCAAGACTTTTTCCTTGTCTTTAGTTTTCAGCACTTTGAGTATTATGCATATGGGCATGTATTTTATGGTTTATTCTGTTCGACATCCACTGAGCTTTGTGAATCTGTAGATTTATGTCTTTTGCCAAATCTGAAAAGTTTTTGGCTATTATTTCTTCAAAAATTTGTCTGTACCTTATTCTTTCTCCTCTCTATCCAAGACTCTTACAACACAAATGCTAGAAATTTTAGAATTGCCCCACAGGACTCTAAGGCTCTGTTCGTTTCTTCTTTTTTTCAGTCTTTTTTCTTTTCCTTGCTCAGACTGGATAATTTTTATTGATTTATCTTCAAGTTCACTGACTATTTCTTCTGTAATATCTATTTGGCCATAGATGTATCCATTGAGTTTTGAATTTTGGTTATTGCATTTACATTTCTAAAATTTCCATTTTAATATGTTTTATTTATTTGCTGAGATGTTCTATCATTCCATTCTTTTCAAACATGCATGCTCTAATTTTGAAGTATCATAATATGAAGATATTAATAAAGTTTAATTTTATGTGGTAAAAAAAGTGTATGTCTTACTTCTTAAAGCATTTTAGTAGCAGCTGTTCTAAGACTTCATCAGATAATTCCAATATCTCTGCCATTTTGGTGCTGTCATTTTATTCATTATCTTTTCCCAGGTGAATTAAGGTTTTCCTAGTTCTTTGCATGCCTAGGAATTATGGATTCTATCTTGGACATTTTAAGTATTGTGTTAGGAGACTTGGATGCTGTTTAATTTCTATGGAAAATCCCGATATTTTTGTTTTACTGGGTAATCAACACTGTTGGAGTGGGTAACAAGTTCTACCCAGACTTTGATAGGTTGTGGTTTCACTTTCAAAGCCTCTGCAGTAGTATTTGTCTTTGTCCCATATATGTACCACCCAGTGTGCAGTCTGGGTCTTGACTGGGATCTATGCCTTATTTCAACTCTCAAAGTTTTGGGCATGCTATTTAGAATGAGAAACACACATTCAGTGTGGAAATCAGCCCAACAGTTCACAAACAACTTAATGGGTTTGTTCTCCTGAGTTCCTTCTCTCCATAATTCCCCTAGTACTTTCCACTTTGTTTGGGACTCCCCTTCTTGGTCCCCCATCATAAAATTGGAGGCTTTCATTATTCTGTTCTATCACATTTCCTACAATAGCAACTGCATCTGCAGCCAAGTGGTGGGGAAACAAAGAGAAGACAAAACAATGGGGAGTCACCACACCTACTTGGGGACCATAGTTCCTTCAATTAAAGAGGAATGTTAATCTCCTTCAGAATTTTAGCCAGAGTTTCCCTGCTGTCATTGACACTGCTTCTACCACCACCATTAAACAACTGCCTGGTGATGTGACTCAAGATAGTAAAGATATTTTTTAGAGTAGGGGGAGTGCCCCATTCCCGCTGAGTATCAGGAATCCACTTTTCTGCTCTTCAGGGTAGAGCTAGATATCTTCTTTTAAACATCTGTCTGTCTGCGTGGATGACCACTTTCGTGTTTCATGCTGCCTTGAGTCCTGGCTAGAGAATGAAGGAAGAAAAAAGTGGTAAACCCACCAGTGGTTGGTGGACTTTTCCCCTAATCCGCTGGGTGCTATTTACTTTCTGGGTCTTGGAATAGCTTCTGTCTGCCTTCTGTCTAGGTTTTAAAGCTTCATTCAGTGGGACAGACAGAATGGGGGTGCAGGTACACCTTCTCAGCAGGAATTGAAACCAGCAGCACCTTTGTTCTCAGGTTTATTCTTGAAAATTTGTATTTCCACAGGCAGGGCTTGGGTACTGAAGTTATATTTGAGATTGAATTTTTCTCTGATGCTTGCTAGCTATGTAAACTTGGACGTGTTACTTGACTCCTGTAAGCCTAACTTCCCTTCTTTGTTAAACTGGGAAAATAATGTACAGAATATGTCTAGTGCAAACGTAGTGATAGGAAAAGTGCCTGACACAGAGCAGGTGCTTCATTACTGTGTACTCATTGCCTCCCTCTTCCCCTTGCCTCCCTGATGTTGCTTTCCTAAAGCAAAGATGGTGGCTACATAGGATGGGAAGCCATGTTCAAACAGGTACCCAGGTTCCTCTGCCTTAGAAGGGGTAGAAAGGGGAAGGAAGAGGGTTAGTGGCCAGATGAGCTTCAGGGAACTTTAAACATGAGAACATTCTACAGAAACAGGGCACAAAAAAATTTTTTTTAAAAATCATAGAACCATCAAGGGAGCAAGACTGAGATGCCATTGCCCTGTTTAATATATCATTAGGAAGATTCCTACTAACATACCACAGCAGCTACTGGCATTTCATTACAAACGCAGGACACTAGAATATACATATTTAAAAGCCTAGCCTTTTAGTTTCAGCACTGAAAATAAAATGAAATATAGTAAGTACTGACAATCATTTAAAAGTTGACTTTTAAAAAAGGTACCCATTTACTCTGAGAATCGCATACAATAATAAAAATAGATTATTAAAAAATCATATTAAGTTTGGGGGTCCAAATCCTGAAAGTACATGCTGCAGGGTTAAGATGGAGCATGGCCCACTGTCAAGGCCCCCTTCATTAGGGCCCATCAAGGAAGCAGTGCCGGGGATTCTGCTGTTATCACTGTGGAGAGTAAGTGAGCAAGGAGTCCTCACTTTGAGAACCACAGGGAGAATTTGCTCTTCAGTTTCAGTAGCAGCAAGGGCTGGACATCTCTTGAGCAATGTCTATTTTCCTTTTACATCCTCTATGAAACATGCATTCTTCTTTGTGTTGGCACTGAAACACTCAGCTCCAAATGCATGGCCGGCCTCTATCCAGGGGACCAGAACTTATGGCACATACTTATGTGTTACGGGTCCTCAAGGCTGGTCTTGTTTGTTGGGTTGTCATCAGCATGTACATCACTCACCCTGTTTGAAGAATCTCCTGACTGTTCTCCAGATCTCTAGTTTCACCGCTTTGCAATCTTTTTCTACAAAATCTGTCTGAGGCATCTTATCTCTGCTCATGAAGGTCCCAGTCATCCCCTTGCTGTTCAAGACATTGAGAGACAGTAGCATGTAGCAGTTTGGAGTATGGGAGCTACTTGTGCCAAGTTTCACATTCCAGACCCACCACTGTGTGTAAGTGATTCAACCTCTCTTTGCCTAACAGCAAGCTAGCACTATGAATCCCCTAGCATCTTCTCCCGTATGGCCTTGTTAGCTTAGGTCTTCCTGCCATATTTCCTGCATTCAGTCCTCCATCCAAACCTGAGTGTTTCTTTGCCCTGTACATACTTAAGGAATCTTCTGATCGCCAAATCTGCTCAGCTATTTCTCACTCCAGGAATGCACTCTGTGACTCCACTTGACAACCTTCAAATTCTTCTTCAAGTGTTAACTTGTGTATTCTCAAATTGTCTAAAATTCTCTCTATCCTTTAAATTCCTGTTTTATTTTGCCTCATCTAGTTCTTCAGGAATGCATTTATCTTATTTTTTAGGTCAATTGTTTTTTAGTACCCACTAGATATACAAGGTATTGAGTAAACCTTTGGAGGCATCAAGTAAAAACAACGGCTTTGATCTTGCTCCAAATGTAATTTACAATCAAGAAGGGAAAAGACCAACAAAAACTTCTAAAGTTTGGAAATCATGAAGTGGTCTAAATGTGATAAGGAAATATTAAGTGTTATAGGTGTTCAAAATGGCTTTTTCATACTTTGTACACATTAGTTGATATTCTTAACTTTCTACTTAATTGTATATTTCTCATCTCTTGGAAGAAAGATGAAAATGATGATGCTGATGAGGCGTATTCATTGCATATTATCTTGTACCAAGCACTGTGCTAAATGCCTTGTATCAGGGACTCCCAACCTTGGCTGCATGTTAGAAACATTTGAAAAGACTTTAAATATCCCAATCCACACTCCAGATCTTCTTGAGTACAACCCATCAACTGTATTTTTAAAGCTCCCCAGGTAACTTCAATGTGTGGTCAAGGTTAAGAGCCCCTGTTTTACATGCGTTAGGCCAGTGTTTTCCAAGTTAGCCCAATGACAAGTATCACTTGGAATACTGGGGGGAAAAATACCAACAATCCAAGATTATGGACCCCAAGATTACTGTGCCAGAATTTCCAAGGAAGGGCCCTAGTGCTTCTATTTATATACTATTTATTTCAGAACTTTAAAATTGAGGGGTCCAAGGTTCAGAAAAGTTAAAGCATTAGCCGATGGTCACACAGCTAATAAGTGCCAGAGCCAGGATTTGAACCAAGGAGTCTTAAATCAGAGTCAATATCTTTAACCACTCCAGGAGTGGGCTGGAGTGACAACCTGAGGTTTAAGGGGTGCAGTTGAAATAGTTGATACCTTTTTGAAGGCAGGGACCATGACTTATTCAATCAACAGAATACCAGCAACCTAGTAAGTATTTAATGTTTATTAAATAAATTAAAGAAATAATTGATGTAATACGACCCAGAAACTTTTCTTGGAAATATTAAACTCAGCTGAAGGTCAAATCACTTAATATTTAGATGGAAGGACATGGGAGACCCCTTCTCCATTTGGGCTTCTGATACAGCCATGCTGTGTGACTTGAGGTTGACATTTAGCTTGCCTCAGCCCCAAATCTATGAAATTGGAGAAATGCCATTCATCTACTTCCTCGGGTAACATTTTAGAGCCTCAAGTTGCATACAGAAACCGAACAATGACACAGAATGTGTGCCGAAGGCCTCTGCTGCTGACTCCTCCACATGTGTGGCTGCTCTTTGCTAAATTGCTCATTAGGAGCATTGTTGGGAAACCAGTGCAGCTCTCCCACCCTATGATTTCCATAAGTTCTAGAGAACATCTTACAACATTCCCCATATATCTTCACTGTGGGGAAGCTTCTGGGAAGGGCATGCAGATGAACAGGACTTTGAGATGTACTGTAGAGAGAAGATGCAGAGACTCTGACTCAAATCCCCAGCAGAGTGGCCTTGGGCAGGCACTTTGCCTTGTAGAGTCTTTGGGTATTCATATAAAACCTAGAGGCCAAGAGCACTCACCTCTTGGGTTTCTGGGACTATCAAATGTGATAATATTTGTAAAGCACTTAGCAGTGCCTAGCACAACAGCAAGAGTGAAATGAAGAGCCGCCATTGTTATCTAGCTAGTATCATCATTTCATTCTTGGTGCAAAAACAATTTGGACAATCTTGGATTTTCTCGGGGAAATCAATTTCTTTCCAATGTTGATGGCAGAGAACCTTTTTCCCACCCCTTAGATGGCCACCACATACTCTTACACATACTGACCTCAAAAGAACAGGATTTCCTACCTTCCAAGTATGCAGGATGATGGCTGTTTTGGGTGGCTGTCAGCAACAAAATAATCCAAGGAGGAAATCCAAGGAAAGGAAGCTATTGATACCTTTCATATTTAAACCCCATCAATGGCATTCCATTGCACATAGAGTAAACTTTGAACTAAAGGCACTCCACCACTTAGCTCTGCCCACCTTTTCGCCCTTACTTCATGCTTCTCTCTACCTCTGTCACTAGAATCCAGGTATACAGGGCTTCTCTGTGTTTTATGAACTTATCATATTCATTTCTGCCACAGGCCTTTCTTCTTTTTCCTCTCTTTTCCTAGAATCCTCCATATACAGATCTGCAATAATTGACCTTTTCTCCTCCTCCAAATTTCTGTTGAAATTCTAACTTTTAAGAAGCCTTCACTGATTAATGAACCCAAAGCTAATCCCATCCCACTCCTAGTTCAAACAGACATTCTATCATTTAACTGTATATTTTCTTCCAAAATGAAAGTACAATGTAATATGATCTTCTGCTAATATGATTTCCTATTACTAGAATGCAAGTACCATGAGGGGAGGGGCCATGCATGACTTCTATTCACTGTGTCATCTCCAGAAACTAACAGACCACCTAGTTCATAAAAGGGTCCCAATAAATATTTGTTGAATAAATGAATGAATGAGTAAATGAGTAAGTACTAAGCCACTCTGGCACACATGATGTGTGCTGCCCCAGTTCTATATGTCTCTGAAAATAAATATTTTCCTTCAGATAAAGAAAATGAAATGATGGCCCTGGTTTGTCATTCATTCGTGTTTACTGAGAATCTCAACATTTCAATCTATACAGGGTCCTGGAAACACTGAGAAGAACACAACTCCAACCCACTCTCAAAAGACTTATAGGAAAGAGGAGGGCATGCCAATTCTATGTCAGACATTACCTTGAACAGTATACATGGATTTACTTGGCGAAATAGCTCAAGTATCCTATGAAGAGGGCACTGCTATCACCTTCATTTTACTGAGGGGAATACTGAGGTCCAAGGATATAAAGTAACTTGACAAAGATTTGATACTGAGCAAGCAGGGGAGTCAGGGCTAGAATCCAGAAGCCCTACTCTAAATCCCTCACTATGAACCTACTCTAAATTCCTTGTGCTCCATGCACACATATTGCATGGAAGTTAGAGCTGTGGAATATGGCCAAACTGAATCAGGGAAATTGAAGGAAGTCCATACCAAAGTAGCTGTGTCAACAGTCAAGATGATAGTATGAAAGAGGTTTCGAAGAGGAAGTCAGATTTGGTCTTTCTCTTGGACCTTGAGACTCTCCGACCAAGGGCTGATTCCTCTCCACATCAGAGAAAATGGCTTAGACCCTACGTAGATGATCACTATTTTAATGGTTAACCAATCTTTTGAAAAGGCAGTATATTGCACATTAGTGAAAATTACATAATGCTCATTTAATTGCGGACTGGGTTTGCAACTGTAGGTAGAAGTCCTAGTGCTTAGAAGGCTTAAAAATCAGTCCTAACAGCTGCCTCACCTAGTCTTCCCATGAAAGCCAAATGGTTCCGAAATTGTACTAAATTATCCATATTGGTTAAACTAATTCAGAATCATAAACTAGGATTTGAAACCTTCAGAGTATAGTTCTGTCCAGTTCATATCAAGTTCAGTGGAATCTCCACTACATAGAAGGTGCCAAGTGGGCAAAATAAATTCATGCATAATATTATCAAGCTTCTGAAACTTCTTTGCTTTAACGGAGGTATAATTTTGAGCCAAAAGAAAGAGAAATGTTTCTATGATAATTCAGGTAGCTAGATGTAGTGAAAAGAATGCTTGCTTTGAAATCTGAGGCCATACATGGTTTCTTTTTCTTCCATTAACCAGTAAAAGCTATGAACTTGCCCAAATCATTCAACATTTCTGCGTATGTCAGGCCCTATCGGTTGGCTGACCTGACCTTTTGACAGCCCTTTCTCTCTAGCTGTTTGCCAGTTAGGAGTAGCCAAGTGAAGATTCTAATCAATGAAATGCGAATGGCAGCTTGTTGGATGGGGCTTCTGGGAAAGCTTTGGCTTTGGAGCTACAAAAGGATGCATTCAGTGGGTGTGGCTATTCATTTCTTTGCCCTCCACCCTTTTTTATTCTGTAAACTCTGCAGGACGGTGGTGTGGAGAGAGAGAGAAAGGATCTAGGTATTTATTGGTATATTCTACTCTGAAACGCTTACCACCAGATTTCTTGCTATGTAGGACAAACCCATATCCATTTAGTCACTTTAAGCCGAGTTTTCTGTTTCTTGCAGACAAAAGGATATTTTTAATGATACATGATCTTATTTTTTTCAATGATACATCAATCATTTAATGATACACGAGCTTCTTCAATCCCTTGACTTATAAAATGGCAATGGCGATTTCTGCTCTGCAATGTTTTTTGTGAGACATAAATGAAATGAGAGCAAGGAAACAATAACCAGCCCTACGAATGCAGGCTTTTGACATTAGCTTTAGATAGAATATCGAGGGCATTTTATCTGTGTGCTTTATTTCTCTGCCTTTCCAAATATTTCCTCTTCACTGGGGGGGGAGTAGGTTTTGATGAGGATCAGGAAGAGATTTTTATTTCAAATTTTTAGAATCTAATATAGCTTATTTTTCATAGTTTTTGTTAATACCTGGCTTTTCTTGTGAATTCATATATATATATATATATATATATATATATATATATATATATATATATATACACACACACACACTCTCTCTGGATATATACTGTGGTGACTCTGTGAGGATGATGTAGCTGAGGTCATCAGGAACAACTCCAAAGAATATACTTTATAAGGCTACTTTGGGAGTGTGTTGAAACCTATCATCCAATTCAAATTGTCTGGTTACTTCACTGAAGGTTAGCAACAATGTGTATTTATAAAATTTCATATTGACCTATTAACTCATATAATTTTTACATCTGAAGCACAATTTAATGGCATACAGACTTAGTAACAAGTTGACTAAAGAGGACATTTGCTTGCTTTATTTTTAATAGCAAACGGGAAATCAGAACATGCCATATACGTGGCTTTAGGGAGATTATTTCATTAGATTGCAGGGTAGTGTTATTAGCAGGCAGAAAATTCCTTTTGGCTTCTGGAACACTCTTAATCCAACTCTGGGACTATAATACATTCCTAAGGTATTTTTCATTGTTCTCAATACACTAAAAACATTGATTTCAACTTGTAAAGCCATAAAATATTTGCAGTTATTTTCAAGTAACAATACCAGAAAGCCTGCATCATGCTGGGTTAATCCTTATTTTATTTTATTTGGTTTCATTTTATTTCTCCCAGAAAGTGGATTCGGAGTTACTCAATCTCCCAGCTACAGGAGATAATATAGAACAATGCCCTCATACTAGCTTAGCAGCATGTATGAAAGATTCAAAGGGAGATCTTCTGAGAAAATGAGCCACACATCATTCAAGGACCCAGTAAACCACCCAAATGCACAGTTTGCAAGCCAACTGCCACACTGGGGATCAACAAGCTCAACTACTTCCAAGTAAAACCAAGAACCCAGTGTCACTTGGACAGGTTCCCTATCCTTGAATTTAATTACTGTCCTGTCCAGCCAGGAAGCCAATTACTGGTCAAATTTTGTAGGCCCAGAGCTCAAGACATTTTGATATAATTCTCAAAGGAAAAATCAAAACAAAATGTGGCAAAATGCAAATGTCCTCTTTGGAATTGCTTGAGACCAAGGATATTTAGGGTCATGATGTCAAAATGTCCTTTGGAACCACTACTATCATTTTCTTTTATTTTCCTGTTCCTGGAAGCCTGCCTCCTAGATTGTTTTGATTAAGCCCAGTGTGGGGAGCCAGATTCATAGCGCATTCACCGCCATATTTTATGATAAATCTCATTCAATTCCCTACATAGGGTGGCAGGCTTTATTGCTTAACAAACATTGCATCTACTCTGCCATAATTTATATCTGAATGGGTTTATTATAGGCGTTGCATTTCATTCATTGTGCAGCTAATTCCATAACATGCTGCCTGCTCTCTGTATGGCTGTTTGGCCATTATCAGCTTCCAAGACAATTGAATCTTTCCCTTGCAGTTTCACAAAATGGTTTATGAATATGTAATACAAACTGTGTTAACAAGGCAAATATACTTCATTTCTTTTATGGCTATTTCCAGGCTGTGGCTGGAAAGAAGAGGCATAACAGTGTATCTCACTTAGGGTACGTTGTGTCCTTAATAGGGAAATGTGCTCCCTTTAGCGGTTCTCTTTGAAGGCCTGTATTGTCTTTGAGCGAGCCATGTGCTATTGTGCGGTTCTCTGTGAAATGAGCCCCAGTCAACCTCCCATGGATTCAATTATCTTCTCTACACGGATGGTGCGCTGTTCTCCTTGCCTCCCCCAAGCGCGCTCTCCTAGTGTGGTCCTCCATGATATTCTGACTACAAAATAGCTCCATTTGGGCGCCCCACCGTCACGGTGGGGACAGAATTGCTCATTTACTGCATACGGCTCTTTCCCTCAGTACCTCTTCCTATGACCTTCACCCCAAAGGGCAGCTTTGGAGAAAGGGCTTGACCAGCTAAGTGGGAGATACCCTAAGCGGGTACCACACTGGAGAGAGATTACACAGCTGGTCACCAGGTGGTCATGATTCCATAATGACTACACCTGGATCAGTCCCCCCTTCTTAACAGTATCCAAAAGACCATTTTTCAGCTTTGGAGATTATAAAGGATATGAGATGAACCCTTTAATGAAAAGCCATTATGCCAGGAGTATCTTACACTATGATATCCCTTTTGAAGTTGGGTTTGTTCCCATTCTTAGGCGAGGAAGCTGAGGCTCTGAGAACTTAAGCAACTCATTTTAGATAACACATCTGGTGAAGAGCCGAAAGGGGGTTGAAACTTCCTAATATCTTAGTACCAAAATCCGTGATTACCTCCTCCATAGATTACTTATCTATACACCTAAGTCCATGTCCACTGCTGCCATCCTAACTTGAACTACCAACATCAAATCTCATCTGGAATTTGGGAAGCTTCTACTTAACTGGTTTCCTACATCCACTCTTTTTTCAAGTTTAGTTTAATTTTTTTGATTAGAGAAGTTGTAGGTTTACAGAAAAATCTGCAGGAAATATGGAATTCCTATATACCCTCCCACATACCCACCGTTTGCCCTTTTAGTAACTCTTTGCATTTGTATTGTAACCTTGTTACAATCAATGCAGCAATAATTATACTATTAACTATAGTCCGTAGTTTGCCTTAGGGCTCAATATTCACGTCCTACAGGGCTACAGGGGTTTTTTTCCCCCAAGCAGACTTTGCACCATTTCATCTATGCGCCAGTCCTCTGGCCTTCCTTCACTTCCCAAATGCATCTTATTTCTTCCCTGCTTGGTGTCCCCCCCATAAATAAAACAGTATACCTGGGCTATTCTCCCTGCCTGTACCTTCACCAAGGCACCGCTGTCCTTTTCCATCAGGGGAGGTTTCTCCAGCCAAGGACCTTCAGGACCTCCATTGCACCTTTTCTCCTTCCTATCACTTCCCACATGGTACAATCATGCAGTTAGTCTTCTGATTGCCTGACTGGATCTTTCTCTCTGCAGTAGTTCCCTGTGGCTGCTTAACAGCTGTCACAGATTTAGCAGCTTAAAACAACACATATTTATCATCTCATAGTTCTGGGGTTCAGAAGTACAAAATCAGTCTTACTAGGCTGAAATCAAGATTTCAACAGAGCCACATTCCTTTCTGGAAACTCTAAAGAAACATTTTCCAGCTTCACAAGGCCATTTGCATTCCTTGGTTTGTGGCCCCTTCCTTCATTTTCAAAGACCCCTGACTCTTCTGCCTCCTGCTTCCATCTTTTAGAGGCACCTGTGATTACCTTGGGCCCAACAGGCTAATCCAGGATCCTCTCCCCAACTCAAGGCCCTTGAGATCTGCAAAGTCTCTTTTGCTGTATAAAGTAATATATTCACAGGTTTGGGGATTGACTGAGATGTGGGTACCTTTGGGAGGGGGAGGAGGCGGTATTGGTTCAATCACACTCCCCACCTAGATTGCAAGCGCCATGAGAGCAAGCACTGCTCACTGTTGCTATATACATTGTCTAGCAAATTGTCAGAACGTATGTGTGCTGAGGGCATGCGCTGTTATGTGGTTCCTCTATCAGAAAGAACCCACCAAGCAGAAGAGGCCAGGAACAGCTCACTGAGCACCTACTCAGCCTACTCAGTTTGGGAAATGACAATCACCACTCCAGTTACACTGAGGATAGATGGAGGTGGGACTACTGGTACCCACCAGCCTTCACGCTTTGGTAGGTAGCGTCGGTGTGTCTGTCTTGATCCTGGCCTGCCTTATTTTCCCATCCCAAACTGGGCTTGTTCAGCACCACCGCCTGCCCCTCATGTCTGGTCACTTTTCATTTTGAATTGATTGATACCTTGAATCAGAGAAGAAATGCCACTTGCACAGGAATCCAGGCCAAACGAGGACAGACACACTGATGGTGCCCCTGGCATTCGGTCTTGTCCCAGAGCATCGCTATCAATCAGTTATGTGTGTTTCCCTGAGAACTCTGTGGTGGGAAAGGAGTCTTTCAATCACAAGCCTCAGTGATTTTTCAGATCATGGCCTTGTACACATGGGAATGCACACACTTACACACACATACTCACAATACAAACACATTTCTGTATAATCTAGTTTGAAGGCATTGAGCAAAAGCTCAGGCTGATAGCTGTTCCCTCAATCACTGAATTTAAATATATGTTTTTTTTCCTAAGTTGTATATAACTCCAGAATTTCTGGAGTTGTTGGAAGGGCACTGAAATCACCTAATCCTAAATTTCTCCAGACCTTTAATTTCAGATGAGTTAACTAAGGCCCTAAGCGGAAAAGTGATTTCTCCAAAGCCTTCCAAAGTGCTGGTGGGAGAACAGGTGTCTTGCTTTTTCATCAATCACACTCTTTGGAAATATCTCTTAGAATTTTGTTCCTTGGGTTTCTTGCATCCTGGCCTTGCCGTGAAGGTGGCTGTAAAGTCTACCACACACAGTGTAGACTGAAGTCCTGGCTCTGTCCATTGACAAGGTATGTTACACTGGCCAAGTTACCTCCACCCCCCACCCCCAGCACCTTTTCTTCAGGTATAAAATAGAGTGAGAGAGACAAGGAGGGAAGGAACATTATCTTTTTCACATGATTGTTATTGGAATTAAATGAGAAAATACTTGTAAAAGCACTTTTTCCCAACATTTATCCTCATATTTATCTAGCACTCTCTTCACCTCCTCTCTTCTTCCCTCCCCTTTGGAGCTACAGCCATATCAAGAGTTGCCATTCTTTCAGGCATTTATCAACTCTAAAACCAATACTTAGCAAAGGCCACCATGTCTCAGGTGATCTGCGAGACCCCAGGGAGAGCTGGGTGAAGAAGACATGGTCCAGGACCTCTTGGTACTTAGCATCTAGAGAGGGTCCAGAGCCATGAGCACGTGGTGGGGTGCTGGCTGAGCAGGGTGACTCAGGAGACATCAGGAGAATCACTGGAGGAGGAGCTGAGCCAGCCTTTGGGATAAGAAAGACCTGGAGGGAAAAAGTGCTGCCTAAGCTGCCACCTAAGGAATGTGTAGGAGTGAGCAAAGAAGAATGTTCCAGAACAGGGACACACACAAGTGAAAGCCAGGTGAGACAGCCTGGCACATGGAAGCAGACAGATCCAAGATTTTGGGTCAGGGCCAAAAGGTGAGGTTCGAGAGGTGGGCAGGGGTGAAATGAGGCAGTGCCGAGAGTAAACAGACATAAAGAAGGAAGAACGTCCTCCGAGACATGTTCCATCAGGCATTCATTCATTCATTCATGAACCAAGAAGCACTGATTAAGCAAGGGGATAAAACAGACCCGTTCCCTGCATCTCCAGGCCATACATTCTATCAGGGAGCAAAGCAATAGGCATAAACAGGGAGCATGTGTGGGAGTATCTCCAAGCAGGCAGAATTTCTAGACAATAGAGAGAGAGCCTCTGGGCCTCAGAACACAATGGAGATGGGAATTTTCAGTTGTGTCTGATCCTTTGGCCCTCCCTGGAGCATTACAACTGACCCTGGGATTCAGCTTCACTGGGAGCTCACATCACAGCTTCACTGCTCAGAAGTCAGGAATGTGGGGTTTTCAATAAAAGTGCAGGCAATGGGCCCAGAGGGAGCCCTGGCTCAAATGAGCTTTTATATTTTTATGTGGGACGTAATCACATTTGGTCATGATCGAGGCTGCCCCTTGCTGCCATTACGGCGTTTACGGTTCTATGGGGGATACGCGCCTTTGGCGGTGCGTGCTTGCAACCAAAAGCAACAGGGTGTGCTGATTCTAGAAGCCACCGTGAAACCCCAAGAAAGCATAACTCGGGCTGATTGCGCCGACTTCAGGACCTTGGCTGCGAGGAATGGTGTACGTCCCGGGGCCCCGAAGGGCAGGTGGGCTTCAAAGTCCCCCCAACCAGCTGCCCTGGCGTGAGGTCATAAAAGTAACAATATGTGTGAGTTCTTTACATGCATTAGCTAGAATCTTCAGGACCCCAGCCAGATGGTTTCCAATCACTCTGTCCATTTCCCGTGTGCTCATTGTGCAGCCCAGAGATTCCTGGTTTCCCAGGGAGGGCAGAGCTAGAAAATAAAGACTAACTGAACTAGGACAACAAAGTAAAGGGGCCACTTGCCTGGATCATGCTCATTTGCTCACAGCACCTCTGGCTTCCTGCTTGCCACTGAGTTGTCGCGGCTGTTCATTGTTTCCTTGCTGCCAGCTGGCTTCCTTACCCCCATCCTCAACCCACAAGCACATGCCAGGGCTTGGCAAAACGGTCCTGAGCCAGGGCAAAGAGAACCTAAAAGAATTGCCAAGGCATGACAATGCTGCAGGGAAGTCCTATGGTCCAGGAAACAAGAAAAACTCAGTTTCAGTACTTGTGAGCTTATGGCTATGGGGAAGTCATTTCAAATCACCAAGCCTCACTTTTCCCAGCTGTAAATTGGGTATGTGATGGTTCAGACTTACTTTGTGAAAATAAATGGGCTAATGGGTACAAAAGTTCTGAAGGTTCCTGGCAGGGCGGGTACTCAACAAATGTGTCTTTAATCTGAACTTATTCACGTCTCTTGCATGACAGAGGAGGAAAGTGAGAACCTGAAAAGGAGAAGGGCATGCCAGCCCCTTCAAATAGAAGATGATAATGGAGTGGTTACAGATAAAAACATGCATGCATTAGGCAGAAACAAACATACATTCACATCTACGTGTACCCCAAATTGTAATTACTTGTTCTGTACGCCGGAATTTTTATGCCTGTCTCCATTTATCTTTCCATCCATCAATCTGTCTCTTATGTTGAGTGCCTGCAAGGTGCCAGGCCCTGTATTAAGTGCTACACTTACGTACATTTATCTTCACGCCAAGCCTGGGAGGTATCCCTTAATGTTATCTGCATCGTACCCATGAATAAACATAACTTGCACCAGTTCACACGGGCAAGAGCTGAGACCCAAACCCAGGACTGTCTCACCATGGAGCCTGCCCCCTCACCATGAGTCACTATAACAGAGGCCACAGGGAGAAGCCAGAGGTGCCTGGGAAGCAGAGAACACGTGATTCCCTCTGCCTGGCTGGGTCCAGAAAGGACCGATGGGGTGGTGGCCTCTGAGCAGCCACCAGGCACCTGACAAATAATCCTGGGCTCCCCGTGTGGCAGAGAGAGGATTAGCAGCAGAGCTGACAACTCACACCTGGGACCCAGCTCTGCCGCTCACTGGCTGTGTGACATCAAGAATGGACTGTGCCTTTAGCGACCTCTGTTTTCTCATCTGTTAAAAGGGGATGGGATATCTACATCAAAGGCTGGTGTGTGAATCCAATGAATGTGAGGTGCATAGAATGGCATGGCCACCAAAGCTCCTGAGGATTCATCTGGCATGGGGACTCACACACATGAGTGTGTCTGGCAGATGACGAGACATGCACAAGATTGCCCGGTGCAGCACCAGCCCCAAGAAATCCATGTGCAATTAACCCCAACACTCATCTGCAGGGAAAAGGATCCTTGGAGGGATGTCCACATACAGGAACAGCCGACAGACATGAGAACGACACTAGAGGGAACAGCTTTTGTGGCTCTCACAAGCACAACACTGCAAAGAAGCTGGAAGTCCCTATGATACCACTTAAAGAAAGTTCAGAAACAGGCAAAACTGCTCTGTGGGACTGGAATCCGGGTTGGTGGTGATCCTTAGCCGGTGGGGGTGATGACTGAAAGGAGTGCAGGACAGCACCTGGAGTGCCGTTTAGACAGAATTCATCCACCTAGACACTTACAATCTGGCGCTTTATAAATATGGCACTTCAGCGGAAAGGTTGCTTTCCACTTTTTAGTGGAAGAGTTATACGGCATGGCATCTCACACCTAGAACATTTTTAGTAAAGGTTAGTTTTCTTTCATCCAGTGATTCGATCATAACCTCTGCAAGGAAACAAACCCCCATCTGCAAAGGCTGGCCTTGACGTCAACCCAGTGAGGCATTGAGCATACGGGAAAAGGCACTGAGGGAAGGGCCAGTATGGACACAAAGGAGAAGTCAGGAGGCTGGGGGGTGGGGGGGAGGAAGGCATGGGTCTTTCTCACATTTGCTTAATCCTCGGTGGGTTCTCTGAGCAGATAATCCCCAATCAGTGTAGAAGTAGGCATTCTTTATTGGCACCATCTACTTTTTCCCTAAAGCTTTGAAAACTCAAGCCGGGCTCTCAATCATGCCTGCCAATGCCCGCTGATCTGGCCCTGTCTCCCTTACCAGCTTCTTCTCCACATTCTCCTCTCTCACCCACTTAATGGCAAGCCACACCACCCTTCACCTGGCTTCTTCTAAGTCTCTGCTTCTCAGTTGAAATGGCTACCCCTCAATCCAAAGTAGCTCCTTTCTGTGTTTTCCTCTTGTCACAAACTCCATTTATTTCGTTGGAATCATCACAGATATTAATTTCATTAACATGGATCTGTCTGTCTGCTTCCTGTTATTCTGTTTTCTCTTCCACGGAGTCTATTATACTCCTTGTGGTATTTCCAATGCATGCCAGCATTTCTTATACAATAGGCTTGCAAAATGTAGCTCTGAAATAAACGCAAGCAAGATGGTCTTAGGTTTGCTAGTAGAGGAGCAACAGATTTTTCTCCCTAAAATATTTGCCCAGCAAGAGCATTTTCACAAAGATAACTCCAGATTACACTAAGCCTCAAAATCTTAGATTGTTTAACTAGAAAGATTTTTCCAATACACGGATTGCAAACTGTAGCTCAGGAACCAGAAAAGGTATGAGTGCATAATGGAGCCCAGTGTGGGTGGTAGGGGGTGGTAGGGGCAGTAGCAAACTGAAGAGCAAAATGCAGCCACTCCTGATGAGCCCTATCTGATTGCTGGCATCTGGGAATGCAAGCAGTGTACTGCCAGATTTCCTAGTCTTCTAAGAGAGGTCTAAAATCCAAATGCTATTTTTATATAAATTCTACCAAGTTTTAATATTTGTAACAAATGCAATGTTCCTTCCCAGTGTGAGCCCCCATGCAGCAGTATTTCTGCAGGCTGCCAGCTGACATCTTCCCCTCTGACCTATACCAGCTACTTTGTAAAAAGGGGAGGAGACAGCCCATCCCAGATTGCAGAAGGAGTACTGGCAAGGTGGGGTCTGGAACTGGGCTAAGAGCTGCAGGCCAGTTCCCACTGCATCCACCATGAGAAAGACCTCTATGCACCTGTCTGCCTTAATAGAGATAAACCAGCCATCATTAAATTAAATTGCCTTGAATTGAATCCACTATATTGAGAAAATCATATGTGCCTCTCTTTATTAGCATTAAATGAAAACCCATAGCCCAGTTTTAAGGGCCTATCAGAGCAATCTTAGGAAAGAGGAGTTGGGCTGTTTTAATATTTGATCTTAATTTACAGCCAGCTTGGAGTCAGTGCGTCCACACAAGGTGTTGTGTTTGAAAGTGCTTCTTTGTGAAAGTGGGAGCTCTTTATGCTTTCAGCAGCCCCCTTTTTAATTCTGCCTCAGTCGCTTGGCCTAGCCCTGGCACAGAAAGAGTAACCATAAATCTGCATGAAGTTTCTGATGATTAGTTTTGCCTGGAATCAGGCCAAAGAGCCAGACTTATGCCCATTCCACATATACATGAAAGTTCTCAAGAAAGATTTCATTAATCCTGCCCACTGTTTCGGGGATAAGGAGCTTCGGGGCCTCATGGAACCGTGTCTTGCTGCCCTTGGTTTCATGTTTAAAGGGTGTGCAGGGCCGCCTCGTTGTCTCCTTTTGTCCTCCCTGCAGCACTGAGACACAGATTATGAGTTTTTAGACAGAGGAGGAAACCGAGACTCAGAGATTTGAAATCGCTTGCCCAGGAGGCTGCACTGGTAGGATGCACAGCTGGGACATGGTCCTGTCCTCTCAGATGGCAGAGTTCCTGTTCCATGGACATGCAGCTGGCAGGGACAGCTCCTTCTGGGCCAAATGATGCCAGTTAGGCCGGTGGCTAATGAGCCATGTGGCTGACTATCACCTACCTGCCCTCCTTGCTCACTTTCCTTCAAACTGGTCCAGTGCAGGAGGTGACAGCAGTTGACTCAGAGAGGAGAAAAGAAAAAGCTAGAGAAAAAGGAGATAAAAACAGCCACTGGTAAATGTGCTTAGCATACTATAGAAAGAGAGAAAGACACAGGGACACATAGAAAGAAAAACGGGAGAAAGAGAGGGAGAGAAGGAGCAATGGAGAGAGACAGAAAGAGAGAAGAGAGGGAAGGATAGGGAAGCAGACAGAAAGAGAAAGAAAAAGGAAAAAGGAAGGAAGGAGAGTGTGCCAGTTTGAAAGGATTATGTGCCCTAGAAAAGCATGTTTTAATCCTGATGCATCTTGTGGATGGAATACTATAGACACTTGATTAGATTATCTCCACGGAGATGTGGCATGCCCAATTGAGGGTATTAACCTTTGATTGGAAGGAGAGATGACTCCACCCATTCCAGGTGGGTCTTAGTTTACTGGAATCCTTTAAAAGAAGAAACATTTTGGAAAGAAACACAGAGCCACGAGAACCAAAAGAGCCCACGCAGCCAGAGACATCTGGAGATGAAGAATGAAAACAACCGGGGGAGCTTCATGAAAAAAGAAGCCTGGAGAGAAAGCTAGCAGACGTCACCATGTTCACCATGTGCCTTTCTAGTTGAGAGAGAAACTCGGAACCTCGTCAAGCTTTCTTGAGTGAAGGTAACCTCTTCATGGTGCCTTTATTTGGACATTTTTATAGACTTGCTTTAATTGGGACATTTTCATGGCCATAGAACTGTAAGCTTCCAACTTAACAGGTTCCCCCTTTTTAAAAGCCATTCCATTTCTGGTATATCACATTGCAACAACTGGCAAACTAGAACAGAAGGATAAGAGAAAGATAGCAAGGAAGTCAGGAAAGAGAAGGAAGGCAGGAAGACAGGAAGGAAGGAAAACAGGCAGGAAGGAAACAGCAAGAGAGAGCTCAAAACTATGGGTAAAGGGAGGATTTTAAAATGCACTGAATTAGTCAGTATTCAATTCCAGTAATAAAGAGCTGGGCTTTGATGTGTTGCAATATCTCCAGCAATTTGAAGGTTATGCCAAAGCAGTATATGGAGGGCAGGGATGAGTTGGTTAGGTTTCAGGCCATTTGGGATTATGCCTCTTCTCGTCTCTTACTACAGTATGTGCTTGGGCAAGTTACCTTGTCTTTCTCAGTGTTGGCTTCTGCACCCAAAAGAAGGCCAGCACCCCCAATAACAAACAGAATTCCCAGTCCAGCTCTGAGCAGGGAAACAGAAGCTGTCAGCAGAGAACCCCACCTGCTTTAAGGCAATGTGCCGCCCCTGGCCTCATACTGTGCCTTCCTCCAGTTGGCACGACTAGGAACCACATCTGTCCTCTTCTCGAGTCTTCCAGGGGGTGGAGATGGGGATGCATTTGAAATGCATGGTTTTGTTGTTGTAAAAGGTAGAGAGCTCGCTATTTGAAGCTGGGTAGCCTGGATTTTAGGGCATTGGCTTTCACTCCTGACAGCTGTAGGATCTGAGCACAGGAATCAATTAGAAGAGCTGTACGGTTGTGGGAGTGTGTGTGTGTGTGTGTGTGTGTGTGTGTGTGTGTGTGTGTGTGTGTGTGTGTGTGTGTGTGTGTGTGTGTGTGTGTGTGTGTGTGTGTGTGTGTGTGTGTGTGTGTGTGTGTGTGTGTGTGTGTGACACACAGGCAAGGAAGGAGCAAGACCTTGCTCAGAACCATGTAGCTCATTGAGAAACTCTTGCCTGATGAGGAACATCTGCATGTGTTCTCCTGGGTCACAGGGCAGACTTGAGAATCAGAGTCGCTTACAGGAGGTAGAAGTGCACAGATGCAGGGAGAAAGGTAGATGTAAAGCAGGTGGAGATTCTCTTTTGATGGCTTCTATTTTCCCACTCAAAGCTGGAAGGGGAAATTAATTTGTTACCAGGGAAGAGAAGAGGAGGGAAGAGAGGGAAGTAGTCAGGAGCATGTCGCAGGTCACTTCCCCAAGTCAGTCTGTCCTCAACAGCTGGGGGCAGAGAAGCAACATCATCCAGCAGTTTGACACCCCAAAATAACCAGTGTGAGGAGGGTCTTAAGAATCCTTGAGAAGCCCCTTCATTTTACGATGAGGAAAGCAAGCCTTTAAGAGGCAACTCCTCACTGCCAGTAATAGGTTCAGCCAGTGATTCTTAAGCAGGGGCAATTTTGCCAGCATCCCCCACCTACCCAGCAATATGTGGGAATATTTCTGGTGTCAGGACTGGAGATGATGGAGGTGATTTTGCTGTCAGTGAGTTGAGTTAGGGATGCTGCTAAACACCTTACAATGCACAGGACTGCCCTCACCACAAAGAATTTCCCAGCCCAAAGCATCAACAGTGCTAACAACGGATAACCCCACAACAAGGTGATATTTGGCTTCTCCCAAGCCATGTGACCCTCTGGACACAACCTGAGCTGGCAGTCAACCAAAAAACTCTCTGAGTGCCCCTCTTCCCAATTGTTTATGTCTTTCAGAATGGACACCTCCAGAACTCAATGCATAAATTTATATTTCAGCTGACTGTGGTTCAGCCTCTTGGTTCTTATCCTGTGGCACTAAACAACTCCCTGGTGGCTTGGATGTGATAACTGCTGGATAAAAGTTTGTGGTTGAATCCAAAAATAACAGAAGTAAACTTCCAACTGAGAGAACCTCTGAAAAAAAAAGCTAATAGAAAAATTGGATATTCAAGGGTGTATTATGAGTTTAAATGAACTGCAGGCTAAAATAAACTAGCTTGATCACCCAACACAAATGGCAATTGGGGGCTGCATTTGGTTTAGGTATGCTGCAGTTGTAGGTAAATACGCTGAATGCTAATGGTTTTATAATAGTCTTATTAATTCACCCTCGTAGTTAATGTTTAAGATAAACTCTGCATCTTTAGAGTAATTTATGCATTCCACTTTTAGAGGATTCCAATTGAATGAATATGAACATAATCATTTTACACAAATGTTCTCCAAGGAGAGAGCAGGAAGTATGAAGCGGGGCTGAGACCCCCCACTGCTTTATTCATAATGGATCAGCCGATTCATTCCTTATTAATTTAATGGAGTACAAGTAGGCAGCGTAACAGCTTGAGTTTAGGAGCATTTCACAAATGGGGCTTTTTGTCTATAATCGCTTAATCCTGCCAGCTAGGCCTCATAAATTGAATAAAAGAGGGAACTGGGTTTTAATTAAGTCCAAGGAAGGCGGCTGTGTCAAAGACACACCACCCTGACATGCAGAGGGGTGAAATGTGTTTGGTTGACAGCCCATGCCTATAGCATCCTGGCCTGGGGGGCACCTGACAGGAACCTTTTGATGGGGGCTGGAGGGGAAATCCTTTCCCAGCCATCAGCTTGCTCCTTGAAAGGCAATCAGAGGAGAGTAGTTGACTCTGAGCTCCTGCCAGCCTGACTTCCCCACTGAATGGATGCTCAAGGAGAAAAGGCATTGTCCCCAGTTTTGAATCTGTCCATATCTGGCTAGGAGACAAAGATGGTTGACCAGTAACCCACAACATGGTAAAGGTGGGGCATTTTTTTTTTCTCCCAGGAAAGAATTTGGGCTTCTGAAGTAAACAGACTTGGGTTCAACTCTCAGCTGCGTGATGGAATAACAACAGGCCCTGGAAGAGGACGCTGTGCTGGGTTATCACAAAGACTAAATGAGTTCATGTGGTTAGGCACTTTGCAAAGCATGGGACTAGTAGAGATGTTCCAGAAAAAGGCAAATGGCAGCGGCATTACCATCCCCTCCTAACTAACATAGAAATGTCTTTTTTATGAAAAGTCTGACAGAAACTCAAATTGAAAGAAATGCCCCAAGTTTCCCTACAAATACAGCTGGAAAGCCCCACTTGCCAAGGCCTTCAGTGGATCATGCTATGTTTCTGCAAAACCCTCTCCGAGGTCTCTCCTGGGAGACCTTGTCTGTGCTATACCACCCAAGCCAGACAACTCATCTCCCCCGGAGTGCCTGCCTTCTGTTTCTCTGGAACTAAAATTATTTATCTGATGAGTTCAGCCTTGTTCTTTGGCCAACATACTGGTTATGATTTCTAGTTTCCTAATTTAGGTTTCTGAACTCTTCCATGATGAGGACAGATACTAGTGTCATGCTCCGCTCAGGACGGAGTCCAGCACGTATTTAAGAAATTTTCCTGATGGGAGAGATGGGCTGAATCACAAATTCGTCTGGGGCTGTATATTCTTTGAAGGACAAAGTCTATTGTGATAGAAAGAGCTCCGTTCTCGCTGAAACAGCAGAAATAAGAGCAGCAGTGATGCCAATCATGCAGAGAATAAGAATATTGCTACTTATTGAGTAACTTATATGCTCCATTCCATCCCCAAACTTTATTTCTAATTCTCTTGACAGTCTCATAGGGTAGCTGATGACCACATGGAGAGGTTGGCAATTTGCTGAACCAAGATTCAAACCCAGTGATCTTGGGTTTCAAGACTCATGATCTTCTCATTATTCAGAAAATTTGAGACTAAATCTTGTTTTTGCATAAAGTCATTAACTAGTTTGTTTTTATATGATTATGACAGTATATGAGTATGACAGATTTAACAGTATATATACTGTTAAAATTTGGCTACACATGTAAGAAAATACAAAGAAGCAACATTATTTTAAATCTCACCAACCAAAGATAGCACCCTCCCTTTCATACTTTCTTTCCTTCCATTCCCGACTAATATTTATTGAACAATCTCACACTGCTCAGCGGTCAAGCTCTCAGGCACTAAATGGTCAATGGGCTGCCTTCTGAAGTCAAGAGACTTACTGAGCAGTGGGAAACAGTGACACTGAGAGAGATGAACGTGCCGTAGGTAAGGGCTGTTAGGGATGGATGTACGTAGCAAGGGCCCCTGATCCAGACTGGGGGAAACGGGCAGGCCATCAGAAGACTTCCAGAAGGAATGACAGGTTCAGGCTTAAGAGACAGAGCAGAATGAGAGGGAGGAGATGCAGTGTCCCAGGGCTGCCCAAGGAAAGGCCTTAGCAAAGGACTGGAGGTGAGAGAGTGGAGATGTGGGAAGCAGAGGTGGCTTATTAGGAAGAGTCCATGGAGAGTTAACATGGTGATTTATTTATTTTATCCAAATTAGTCACTTTCTCAGTATGGGACCTTGGGAAAAAGTCTTATTTCTGAGCCTCAGTTTCTTTCTCTCTAAAATGGGGATAGTTATTCTTACTTGACATAGTAGTTGTACGTGGCAAATAACAATGCTTGTTGTCATTGCTGTGGGTGGAACACTTTCTGTGTGCCAGGATCCATTGTGTTTTGATGCATTGCCTCATTTCATCCTCACACTGACCCAATGAGGAGAGCTCTATTATTTTATACATGTTGAAAATGATGCATAGAAAGAGAGTGGACAGGGCTGAGATTCAAACTCAGGATGTCTGGCCCCGGGGTCCTAATGCTAACCATTAAGCTTTATGCCCATCAAAGGAGAAGGCAGCAGGTGTTATGTTCAATAGGCATTGTCAGGGAATATGTTGATGAGAAATTCTCTCCTGAGCCAGCCACACTGAAGTAAAAGAGTAGCTTAAAACTGATTTTTGGTATGCAAGACATAAAAGAAGTTTTTACTTCCTGCATACCAAAATCAGTTTTAAGCTACTGACAACAGGTAGCACCTGTTAAACCTGTGTTAGCTGTCAGGCACAAGATTAGATCTTTTGCACAGATTGCCTAATTGAATCCTTAGATTACTGCTGTGTTGGTCTTCGATAAACCAAAGAGGAGACTGAGGTTCAGAAAGATTATTTTCCTAAGGCCCCAAAATGAGTAGGTGGTAGGTCCATGATAGAAAGCAGGCAGGGGACCAGAACCCACACAGTGAACTACTAATTCATAAGGCATCGGACAAAGTGGGCCAAGGAGGTGAGACTGTGGCTGGGCAGGAGTGGAGGCTTGGGGGATGGGGGGGTTAAGAGAATTACCCTCACCCAGCACAGGCCCAAGTCCTGCAGTGTCCAGATTGAATGAAATGACAGAAACTCTTCTCATGATCATGTCAGCAGGAAAGAAAGGGCAAACGGGGCCTGGGACCAGTGGCTTATGCTGGTACCACCTCTCTCCACAAGCCATCATCCCAGAACTTCCAAAGCCGTGCGTCTTTATGGCGTCCCCCTAGGCTGGTAGCTGGGTACCACATGCCCTCTCAGGCTCTCCTGGCTGTGCCTGGCTGGCCTTCCAGGCCCTCCAGAACAACCTCTTTGACATTTGCTGCTGCCAGTCTCCTACCACGTGCTCACCCCCCACCCAGCCCAGCCAGGCGCCACAAAGGCTCCTGCCGGTTCCACTCAGGGCTGGGGGCTCCGAGGGGTTCTCTCCAACCTGGCGAGTAAGGAGTAACTTAGTATATACAATCAGAACACCTGGGCCACTTAATTGCAGGAGCTGTACTCTGTGGGTAATTAAGTGTGCTCCATTTAGTGTATGCCCTCGCTCGTCTAATCGGGGCTCTTTTATTTAAGTTTATTTAATGCTTCCTAGTCATTAAAACAGCATTTGGTAAATGGGCTTACTCTGGGAGGCTGAGTTGCCCAAAGGCACGGAGGCACCTGTCTAGGGTGGGGACACCGGAGGCTTTATTTACAGACTTATGTATTAAACAAACATCTGGCACTCCTTCCCTACTCAACAGTGCAGCTTTTTGTAGTCCCCAACCTGGAAGAGGGATCTACTTTGCACATAAAATTACCGTTACACCAGAAAGGGATTAGAGATGATGGAAAGGGGGACCTTCTACTTGGGGCCTTTTGGATGCCACTTGCTCTGTTGAGCTTCACATTCCTCAGATGTTAAGTTGGGGAGGATATAGTTCTTGAGAATCAGTGGGATTCTCTAGAGAAACAGAACCAACAGGATATCTACAGCAATGCCTAGGTCTACATCTGTCTGTCTGTCTGTCTTCTGTCTGTCTGAGAGACTGAGGTCAAGGAATCTGCTCACTTAATTGTGGGAGTTAGCAAGTCTGAAATTTGCATGGTTTGCAAGGTTGGCAGGGTGGAAACTCAGGCAGAAGCTGAGGCTATGATTGTGCACCAGAATTTCTGCTTCTCTGGGAAGCCTCCGATTTTGCTCTGAAGACCGTCAACTGCTTGCACAAGGCCCACCCACATTGCTAAGTGGAGCTGCCTTTCTTAAACTCAGTCGATTGTAGATGTCGGCCACATCTACAAAATCCCCATCCAGCAACACCTAGATTAGTACTCAGTTGGATGATCAGGTACTAGAGTCTAGCCAAGCTGACACATAAAAGTAACCCTGCCGAGAGGTTCTTAGTAATGTGGGTAGTGATATTAATACTAGTGATAACATTGAACAATTCTTGAGCATTCCATATGCCAGTCACCATGCTAATTGCTTTAGGCGCATATCATCTCATCTTTACAGCACCCCTGAAGGGTGGGCACTGCTTCACCTGAGGAATCGGAAAAACAGAGATGTTAAGGGAATTGCCCAAGACTGTAGAGCTGTTGGACATCACAGATGTTATTTTGTATGTGGGTAATTTGTCTCCTGAAGCCTGTGAGCTTAATGCTCAGGTAGGTGTGGTACCAAGTAACTGGCAGGGTTCCTTGGGATTGCCTAGTTAAATAGGATGCTGTCTTCTCACTCCAAAGAAGCACTATTAGTAGAGACTAGAAGTTCATCTAACTGAGGAGGGCAGGGAGGGCAGGCTTCCTGGAGGAGGTGACCTATATCAATTATCCTGCTACCAGAATCCCAGTGCACTCAGATAGAAACACTAGTGAAGAAAGCAGAAAGGAGACCAGAGGAAAATGGACATGTAGCTGCTTTTTCCCTAGTTTTCAGTATCTGCTGACTGATTTCAAAGCACCATAGAACCTAAGAACAAACCATCTGGGGCTGAGGCCAAAGGAGGGGCATGGTAGTTCCTGTACAATCTCTTTCAGAGCCAGTTTCAGGGAATGACAATGGTTTTATCCAAAATGCTTCTCAGACCATACTGACCTGAGCCAGGCCCCACACCTGTGAAGGTGTTGGGGTCTGCCAGGATATGACTATGAGTGATATCCTGTAGACTATAGGAGATAGGTGTGTGTTGGGAAATACCAGCTCTTGGAATGAATTCCTCTCTCATATCTGTTGAAAAAGCCCCTTTCATAAGAGCAAATACCTTTGTTCCTGCCCTGCTCCCCACACACACACAAAATAAAAATAAAAAGAGAGAAAGAAAACCTGTTGGCTTTCATTCAAAAGCAATTTTTTTTTTTAAAGGGACCACCTTTCTTATCCAAGTAATGACTTTTGGGCGGATTATTGGATTTTGTACCAAATTAAGTGAAAGATTAGGAGAATGAGGATGCACTCTGAAAACATACACGGCCTCTTTAATATCTCAGGTTTTCTTTAACTTAAAATTATGGCACGATGCATGAAAGCACAAAAGCACGATGGCATTATCTTTTATCACAATACCCAGCCAACTTTAACTCATCTCAAGTGTTATTATAAGAAATAGAATTTACTGCTATGGACTTCTCTTCAATAGTGCGCCTTCCCTGTTTAATGAAATGTCATTATTCCAATAGAAACCCTTTCTTTTTGCAGCTTGTCCTCCCCCCCACCCTACCACTATATTTCATTTCCTGCAGTTACGTGATATTATTGCCTTTTTCCACAGCTATTGATTTAGGTGTGTATGGTTATTACAATGCAAAATAAAACAGCTCCCCCATCCATTCTACCTTGTACCATTGAACATTAACTTAATTTGTTTCAAATCTGCATTTGATTTGGCAAGGAAACCATTTATCTTTATGGAGAAAGCCCTCATAAAGTAGAGAGTTTAGGAGATCACTGCTTTAAAAATTTAATAGCCTTGTGTCTTATACACTAGAAAAATGAATTAAACCTTCAATAGTATATGTCTCAATGTAACCTTTTTGCATTTCATACTGTGTTTAATTTATTATATTCTGGAGGAGGAAAAAATTAGAGGACAGATCATGGGACGTGGTTTGCTTTTTTGCATTGCATGAACAAAGGTGGGCCTGCCGCTTGTGAGCTCTGTGATGTGCTGCAAACCCTCGTTCTGCATGTGCCAAAGGAGATGTAATTTCAGGTAGGGTAAGAATGAGTTTTGGCCAGGGTTCTGCATGGCAGAAGAGGCTTGGTTCCTGGCATACTGAAAAGGCAGACTAGGGTTGGAGGGAAGGAAGCAAGGCAGGAAGAGCCTACGGAGGTCGGATGGCACTTTTAAAGATTTAACACTGAGCAAAGGCTTCCACTCAGGAATAATGGGTCATTTCCAGGACAGTAAGAAACCAACATCTGAGCTTGGGTCACAAACAGCAGCAGAATATACTGATATCAATGCCACAGGTGTAATTTTATAAAAGGGAAGACCAAGGCTCACTGGACAATACTGCTCCAACCCTTGCTTTCCCTCTACTGGGTACTTCCTTCTCTCCTTTCTCACCACCTTGATCTATAATATATGTGGGCCACATAGCCCACCAGACCAATGGAGATAGCCATAAGGTTGAAGAATAGAAAACTATAAACTTTCCGATCTTTGATTGAAAGAAAATATGGCTCAATCTCTATCTCACATTTTTAGGGTCAGCCTACACATTGCTATATAAGTTTCTTGTTTCCTCCAACACAAATACCACCACTACCACTACCATCGCCACCATCAATACCTTCTGCATCCCCACCACCATCAGGACATCTGCTAATACCACCACTGCTACCAGCAACACTGCCACCATCACCATCATCACGATCACCACCACCATCACCTCCACCATCCGCCTTCACCATCACTACCATCATCACAACCATCACTAACACCTTCCACCACCACCACCACCACCACCATCACTAGCACCTTCCACCACCACCACCACCACCATCACTAACACCTTCCACCACCACCACCACCACCACCATCACTAACACCTTCCACCACCACCACCACCATCACTATCACCATCACCTTCCACCACCACCACCACCATCACTACACCATCACTATCTTCTTCCACCATCACCACCATCATTACCACCACCACCATCACTACTACCACCATCACTAACACCTTCCACCATCACCACCACCATCACCACCGCCATCACCACCATCACTATCTCCTTCCACCATCACCACCATCATTACCACCACCACCATCACTACTACCACCATCACTAACACACCTTCCACCATCACTACCACCATCACCACCACCATCACCACCATCACTATCTCCTTCCACCATCACCACCATTACTACCACCACCACCATCACTACCACCATCACATCTCCTTCCACCATCATCACCATCACTAATACCTTCCACCATCACCATCATCACTATCTCCTTCCACCATCACCACCATCACCACTACTACCACCACCATCACTACCACCACCACCACAAATGCCGTGAGACATTTAAATATAACAAAAATTATGCTAAACATTCTATATTCAGTCTTTTCTTCAACGATGCTAAAATAACAAACAGTAGGTACAATATCCTACATTTTTTTCTTCCAGAGAACACAGGAAGGTGCAGGAATGTGAGTGAATTGCCTACTGTCACAAAGCCAGAGTGTCAAGATTTGAATCCAGATGTCTCTCACTCCAAAACCATGTTGCCCTCTTGGTGTGCTCTGTCACTAATTAATCTCAGCTCCCAATCACTTCTCATTTGTTTAGTAATTTTTCTTTTCCAAAGACTCAGTTGATTGACTATACTTATCTGAACCACGTGTTGCATGTCTTATGGGAGAAAAGCATGGCAGTCAAGAAAAGAGGCTCTTACAGAGACTGTTTGGGTCCATATTTTCCTTTCCCTTCACCATGTGTTAGTTCTGTGACCTGAGGAACATATCTTAACCTCTGAGCCACAATTTCCTCTTCAGATAGAAAGATAATAATAGCACTTTTCGCAAAGAGTTGGTCTGAGAATATATGAAATAATAAATACAAAGAGTTTACCAAGCAAAAGACATAGTCATTCCCCAATAAATGATAACAAGCATGAATTTAACACATCTTCTGCTGCCATCTACCCTAATCACCATGTTGCTGGCACACTGGTCTTCCATTCCTTCCTTTAAACATGCAAAGCTATTTCCCACCTTAGGCCCCTTGCACTGGTTGGCACTTCTGCCTGGTTAGAATCACCCCACAGGCTCTTGTGACTATGTGGGAGGCAGGATAACATCCCCCAAAGATGTTCATATCCTAATCCCCAGAATATGCTACCTTACATGGCAATAGAGGCTTTCCACGTGTGATTAAGTTAAGGACCTTCAGATGGAGACATTATCCTGGAGTAGCTGGGTGGCCTCACAACAGTCCTTAGAGAGCGTAAGAGTGAGGCAGAAGAGCATGATGCATGGTGAGAATAACGTAATGTACCATCACTGGCATTGAAAGGGGACGAAGAGACCAAGAGCCAAGGAACGTAGGCAGCCTGTAGCAGCTGGAAACGTTAAGGAAATGCATTTACCCTGAGAACCTCCAGAAGCTCTGATAACATGTTGATTTCAGCCACACAAGACTTGTGCTGGGCTTCAATCCTATAAAACTGTAAAATAGTATACTTTCTTTAAACTACCATGTTTGTGGTAATTTGTATCAGCAGCAACAGGAAACAAATACAGACTTGATCCTTCTGACTGAGAGTTCACCCCTTTGGATATCTTCTTTGAATGTTCAGTCTAAATTACATACCCCTACCCTGCTCCCAGGTGCTGTGAAAATACACAGTTTTTATTTTACTTAGCATTATATGAAATCACCTTCAGATTGATTTCTTTATTGATTCTCTTGTCCCCCACTAGAATGTAAATGCATTAAAACAAGAATTATTCATCTCTGTATAAATAGTAACTAACAGAGTGCCTGTCACTTAGCAGGTGTTCAGTGAGTATTTGTTACCTTTCGTATTTTCCAAATTGACCTTTGGGAAACTTGACTTGACATATGGTCTGACAAATGCAACAAAATATAGAATCAGGAATTTCTATGCAATTTTATGCAAATATTTTAAGAAGAGCAAAGATCAATGGGAAGGTGTTCAGAAAGAAGGACCTATGTCTATAAAGGGATGGCATGTTAGCATATTCGGAACAGAAGTGTTACAGTTCTGCATCTGAAGAAAATATCAGAAATTTACCTCCACATTCTTTCTTATTAAACTCACACAGAGCTTCAGAATCCTTCTCAACACAAAACTCAAGGCAGCCAATACACTTTAGCTGTAGTTGGAACACAAGATGGAACTTAATGGACATCTTCAGAGAATAATGACCAGATAAATGGTGCAACAAACTGTAGAACTGCAGAACTAGGAACAATGAGGCTGGGGAAAATTAAAAATGATAATCAAAACCATGATAATATTTGATTGACTGCTTGCTATGTGCTAAGCACTGTCCTAAGCGTACATACCCAATATCTTATCCAATCCTCATATCAATCTTATGAAATGGGTCCTATTTTTATTTGACCCTCACAAATCGGAAAACTGAAGCATTGAGAAGTTAAGAACTTCTCCCAAGGTTGCAAAGTTAATAAATGGCACAAAAGATATTTGAAATCCAGAACTTTAATTCTGGACAACTCACCATTAGTTATTTATATATTCTCAACTTGGGATATGGTGTTTAAGATCTCTCCCTCTGAATATTTGAAGGACTGCCAAATAGGAGAGGGATTAGATCTCTTGTGGTCTCTGTGGTTTCAAGGGCACTGAGACCACCCTTCACATTTGCATAATACACTCCCATAATTCACACATTTAATCCTCAAAACAACCCCATGGTTGCCATAAAATCATGGGAATCTGTGACTCAGAGAGGAGAATTGCCTTGCCCAATTTACACAGTTCAAAAGTGGCATGGTCAATACTCAAACTCAATTCTCTTTACTTGATATTCCACCCTCATTCCATTATGCTCAATTACCTGTAGCATTAATTCAACCAAACTTGACTCTGCTTGAACCATACATCTTGCATGCTGCTAAGCTCTGACAATTCAAAGACACAACTCTGCTTTTAAGTTTATATTACAATGGAGGAAATGTAAAATCGTCATTGTAATATAATGTTAGAGAAGCAATAAGGGTCACATAGAATGTTCAGGAGAAGAGAGAAAGGAAGCTAGTCATTTGTTTGGAGGTGAAGAGTCCAGGGGAAACGCCACAGGGAAGGTGACAAATGATACAGACAACCCATGAATGGACAGGCATGACAGAGAGATAACTCTCCCTCAGTAGAAGATAGAACTTCACCAAATTTGTCAAAAATGGAAAATTCATTTCTACTGTTATCAGAGAAGGATTGTAAGTCTAGGCTGAATGAATGGTCAGAAAAACTGTAAGTGAAAGGTCAAATTTAGTGGCCCTTTAGCCCTTTGCCAGCCCAAAACTTATACAAGATCTTGACTTCTCCTTGAATTAGCTGATTATTCACACAAGTAATTCTATTCCACATGCATTTGATGTGTACCAACAAGTTTCAGTCACTGGGGCTTCAATCCCTGGGTTTGAAAAGTTCTCAGAATGGAAAGAGATACATAAACCACCACTGGATTTTCTGATTAGTTCTGCGAGTGTATATGCCGATTGGTATGTGTGGCTCTTCTGCTGGTTCCAAGAATTTGTGTATATGGCATAGCTCTTCTTTAGAAATGATCCTAGAGGGTGGGAGAGAGGGTAGGCTGTTTCCTTCCAACATTCATTTACTCATTTATTTCACAAACATTTATTGAGTGCCATGCCTTCTGCTAGTCATTGACAGAAACTTTTTGAACCTAAACAAATGTCCTCCTAACTCTAAAAGTAAGTAAGCTAATCAGCATTAACTGAGGCCTAAAAGGGTATGACTGGTACCTGGCATAGAAACAAAAAGAAAATATGGAAGTTTAGTCATTACTTGTTAGGAAAATCTACAACAAGAACTTCTCAACTAGGTAATAAGAAGAACAGGTAATACTAAGGAGGGCAGGTTTCATTCCAGTAGATATTCGTGGCAGACAGAATAATGCCTCCCTAAAGATGCCCACAATGTGGATACATTCCCTGACATGGTGAAAGAAGACTGCTTTATGATGAAGTTAAGGATCCTGAATTGGGAAGAGTATCATGGATTTCCCAAGTGGCCCCAATGCAACTGCAGGGTCCTTTCTTATAAGAGGGAGCAGGAAAGTGAGTGCAAAGACAGAGGTTTGAAGATGTTACCCTGCTGTCTTTGAAGATGAAAGGTGGCCACAAGTCAAATGACATAGGTTGCCTCTAGAAGCTGGAAAAGACGAGGAAACAAATCCTCCTTCTCACGAGCCTCCAGAAGGAGTACAGCTCTACCAATGCCTTCATTTTCAGACTTGTGACCTCCAGAACTGTGAGATAATAAATTCGTGTTGTTTTGAGCTACTGGGTTTGTGATCATTTGTTACAGCAGCCATAGAAAACTGATTCAATACTATGTGTTGAATCATATGTTTATCAAAAATATTCATCAAGTTAACTATGATGCTTGAGAAATTGTGCCAGGTTCTGAAAATACAGAAGTGGCCCAAACAGTTTCAGTCCCTACTCTTAGGGAACTTATTCACAGTCCAGTGAATAATAAATGAGAAATCAGCCAATAAGCTTGGCATTATTATGCCCATTCTAGCGACAAAAGAACAAAGGCAGAGGAGTAAAGTAACTTCCCCAAAGTCTTTCATGTTATTCATGGCCCTGCTGTCTCCCTTTCCATGGGGACAGCTTGATGATGCAGATCTAAAATTCCTTCAACCTGTCTAACCCTTTTATTTTCCTCTAAATTCTCTGGGAAGCTATATACATCATTTCTTCTGATGAGATAGTGGTCATTTCTAAAGCTACTTTGAAGCATGCTACTTCTCAACTTTCTCTTATTTGGGATCACAGACATGTATCTTGTTATATGCAGCCCTAATATTTTGATTAGTTTGATGCAAATCCATCACCCATAATAAATTCCCCTGCTTTCCAAATGCAATCGATTTTAGAAGCATTAAAGCAAAAACTAAGTAAGCTCTGACAGTCTTTGTGAGTGTCCATGACAAGAGAGACCTAAGTGGCTGAAAGCCATTTTCCTCCCTGTCAATCTGCCGGGCAATGTTCCTTGCAGAAACATATACCCATACGGTCTTGCCTTTTTTGGACATATGTGAGCAAATAAATGTAATTACAAGCAATATGTAATCACAGTTGCTTTACTACTAAAGCTGTTGTATGCTCTCCTGGCTAGGTTAAGAATATCTGCAGAAGCATAGGATTGCTCTCTAACTCTCCCAGGAAGAAAAACACAACACGAGTAGAGCCCCTTCCATGTTATAGCTGTGAAATACAACATTTAAATGCAGAATTTGACTTTCCAAGAATTGCACCAGAAAACCTTTTAACAGAAACAGCAGGGAGAGAAAGCTTTTTAAATCATGATACTCCATGAAGGATTATGAAAATGGAGGTCATTGCATGAAGCAGAATTGCAAATACAATGAGAAAAATCTTCTCTGTGTAAATACATGAGGATAATTTATTCTTCTTTGTTGCGCTATCAGGGGATATTTTCAGCTTCTAGAAAAAGAAAAGGAAAGAAGCCACCATGTCCAAATGGATATATTCAGAGTGATGTGCTTGGCTGGTACCTGGTGGTAAGGATCTGCTCCTTTCAAATGGAACCAGGGGCTGCAGAAGAGCTGCCCTGAGACTGTCTTCCTCAGGGCATGTTAAGCATCTGGAGGTACAGAAACCAAGTGAAGACTTTCATCTGTATTGGGTCTTAAAGAAATGGAAAACCTACTGTGCTAGTGTGGAGCTTTTTATGTACCCCAGTAAAGACCATGTTCTATTAATCCATTCTTGTGGTACAGACCTCGTGTGGGTGGGACCTTTTATTTAGGCTGCTTCAATGCAGATGTGAGCCACCCAACTCAAGGAGGGTCTTAATTTTTTGCTGGAGTCCTTTATGAGAGGATAAAAGACAGGAAAAGCTGAGAGAGATGCCTAGAAAGGAGCTGAGAGAGAGAGAGAGAGCACCACTGGAATCAGAAGCTGAAAACAAAGGAACAAGGAAGTGAAATACAAACCGGAATCAGAAGCTGAAAGAAATGGAACCAGGAAGCAAAGAACAAAGACACTGGTCATGTGCCTTCCCATGTGACTGAGGAACCCCAGATGCCATCAGCCTTTCTTCAGAGAAGTTATCCTGTTGATGCCTTAGCTGGGACATTTTCATGGCCTTAGAACCATGAATTTGTAAACTAATAAATCCCCATTGTAAAAGCCAACCCATTTCTGATGTACTGCATTCTGGTGGTTTTAGCAAACCAAAATACCTACCAATGTCAGAATGTGTGAATGCCTGCATATCAGTCCAGTGATACATTTAATAAGGTCATGTTTTGGCCATCTCCAAGCTCACATTACCTCTTAGAAACTACCAACCCTCCCACTGTGTGTTAGTCTCTGTATTAGGGAAACAGAAGTGACAGGAGATATCTATAAATATCATAAGACTTTTTTTTCTAAAAATTGTCTCATGCAACTGTGGGGATGTACAAGTCCAAATTCCACGGGGCAGGCTACAAGCTGTGAACCCCAGTGGAGGTTTTCAATGAATTCCCTAGGAGAAGTTGGCTGGCTGAAATAGAGACAGAAATTCTCTCCTCTGACCACTGAAATTATCACTTCTCCTTTTAAAGCCTTCAACTGATTGGATGAGACATCTCTCACTGTTGAAGGCAATCTCCTCAGTTGATCGTAGATGTAATCAGCCATAGATGGAATCAACTTCTTGATGATTTAAGTTCACAAAATGTCCTCACAGTAATAATCAGGCCAATACTTGCTCAACCAAACAACTGGGTGCCATAAGCTGGCCAAGTTGACACACAAACCCAACCATCACAGCCCCATTGGTGAGGCTGTGGGGAGGACAGGAGTTACTGAAAACTGCATGTGATTTTGAAGTCATAATAAAAGATTTGTAAAATTAGCATCTTTCTATTGTCCTCTATACAATGGGGTGATATGTGCCAACATGAATATGATCTTTTAAGGACTCATTATTTTTAACATTCAACTGATATTTCTTGATCCTTTACAATGAATGAATTGGTAAGTTTCAAAACTGGGGCTGTAAAGGAGCCATGCAGAGCTCCTGCCCTCAAGCATCCTGTTATCTAGTTACAAAAGACATGAATAAATAGCTTTTATCAGTAAAAATCAGTAAGTGCTAATGAGAGTAGATGAAAGAGAACTGCTTAATAAGTTTGCCTACACTGGGTCCCAAAGTCTTGACTCAAATTATGAATTGGGCTCACCAAGTTCAAATCTTTAAACTCTAAGCTGTTTCCTTCCTTTTTTTTTTTAAACTTAGAACTTTGTCAAGAAAACCAAGTGTTTAATGGGAAAGATCGACACATAAAATAAGCTATATATTTCCTACGTATTGGATTTAAGTGATGCTGAATGCCTTCAATGCTAAACTTCATGTTTTTTTACACTTTAACATAGCTGAAGGTAGGATGTCCCCTCTGTCGGTGAAATCTCAAAAGTTATCATTGGTAGCACTATACTTTTTATATTGTCTTATAACTGAAGGCATCTTAGATGCCAAGAATTATGATCAAGATAAATATATACTAATACAGCTTATCTTAATAGTGATCTATATGATCCTGATTATACAGTGGTGTGCTGATAAATGTTTAACAACCAATTCTCTGGGAATCAACCATTGATTTGTAGCATTTGGCAAATTTTCATGGTGTAAACTCTCCCACCATGTTCAACTCGAAGGTACCAAGATGCCAGCATGGATCATAGAACTGGGAAGAGATGTACATAATGAGCTCCAAGCATTCCAAGCCCACCTCCTGAGCACCACTGCACATGCCAAAGAGCTAATATTACTTTGCAAACACTCCCCAAGCAGTGTGGCTCAGGCAGCACCCAGAGACCAGTTGTAATAACCTGTAAGGCCCAGAATGTTTTTATTGAATATCAACCAGATGATTTACAGTTACACATAATGCGTGGCACAGTTGTGATATTAATTTCCAGTTTCTTCTTAATAGTTTCTTAGCCTGTGTTTGTGAGAGAAGTATTTGTCTTCGTCCAGCTCAAATCCTTTTTTTCATCATCTAGTTTGGTGTCAGCTGCTGACTCTGATTTCTGCGTAATGATACCCACGTCCCATAGCAATCTTCATCAGAAAGGGGCAAGTGTACATATTTGAGGTTTTACACAAATTGCAGAGCACAGTCTGTCCCTGTCTCCAAATGTTCTGAGTTCACACCTGAAGTTGAAAGTGTTCATCAACTGTATCTACAGCTCCAGTGGAGGCTGCTCCTAACCTATAATTACCCAGCTCTGACGAATGGGTGAAGAGTACTCATTGCAATTATTTTTGTCAACCAATTACTGAAAGCTCACTGGTATCTCCAGCCTGTTTTCTTTTACTATGACTTCTCTGTGTCAAAGCACAGCAAGAGGGAAGAGTTTGGTAAGCAACCCTAGTTTCTCTGATGGAAAAAAATAATCCATCATACTTCTTTTTAGATAAGGACTTGAAACTTCTCCCTACCTTGTAGCAGTCTCTGATTTCATGATTTCCCTTTTGTTTCTTCCTGTTCCATCAGACATGCTCCCTGACAGAGCAAGTCATGATTTTTTTTGTTATTCAACCATAAACACCTGTCAGTTTACATATGAATTTCACATGGCCTGTTTTCTGTGAAGGCACCTCCAGGAGACTTCAAGAGGCACCTACAGACCACTGCTGGTGACATCTTCCTTCTAGCTTGATCACAACCACTGAACAGCTGGATGCTTTCTTCTCATCTTCATTTTCCTACTAGATTAACTTTTTTTTTAACATGGGCAGGCACCAGGAATCGAACCCAGGTCTCCATCATGGCAGGCAAAACTCTGCCTGCTGAGCCACCGTGGCCCACCCTAGGTTAGCTTTTTAAAAGAGAAAAAAGTCTGTATTTCTACCCAATTCAAGTTCAGATGGTGCTATGTTAAAAAGAATATTCCAGGTTTCTTCAAACGTGGTTAAATTGGAATTATTAAAATGTTTAGTTAGCAAAATCTAATAGAATAACTCATTCAAGTTAGTAAAAGAACTTTAGCAAATACCAACTTCCAACCCACAAGCAATGATGAATCCTTGTCCTGAAAAGCCAAGCACTAGAATAGTGGCTCTGCCTTGTGCATGCTGGGAAAGGTGACCCCCAGTCCACACCCAGGGGTGCAGCCTGATGCTGCGAGAGGCTGCCTGACATCATCAAGAGAACTGGACTACAGTTCCTCTTAGATCAAAAGCTAGGTGACTGCTCAGATCAGTGCCAGCTTTAGCATTCTGTAACCTGGAGATTTTCACGCTCTGAACAATGAATGTGTTTCTGAGTATCTAAAAGAGAGGTATCAGGTTCTCATCTTGTGTCTATATCATTTGAAGGACAAGGAAAGTAGGGACAGAGGTGTAACGTTTAGCTCCTTTCACAGGTGGAGTGAAGCTGCCCAGTGACATCCATCTATAGAAGCTTTAAAAACTTCCACTGTGAGTGAAACATCACCCAGCATTCTGAACGCCCACAGGCTCATGACAACTGAGTATTGGAGAGGTTAAATGAAAATAAGCATGCTACAGCAGATAATAGTTAGACATAGAATTTGGTTATTGTGACTTCAAGTCTGGGTCACAGGTCAACTGTCCAAGCTCTAACATGCCCTCCTATAATGAAAAAAAAAACCCACTCATTCCTTCCTTATTTCATTCCTTAAAAAAAAGAAGAAAAGAAAAGAAAACTCCAAGAAAAATAAAAAATATTCAATGAGATTATATAAAGCTGTCATTGCAGTTCAATAAGGGACCATTCAAAAGGGAACTTCCATGACATTTCTATTTGTTCCAAACCCTCATGTCCTACTAATCTGCTAACCTCCTTCATTAATTCTGGTAATTTCTTTTGTATATTCCACAACATTTTCTATCTAGATGATGTTGCCTGTGAATAAGTACAATTTTTCTTCTTTTTTTTCCAGTCTAGATGAATTTTATTTCTTACACTTGCCTGTGGCATTGGCCAGAACACCCACTACTATACTGAATAGAAGCAATAAGAGCAGACATCCTTGTTTTAACTCTTTGTATTAACTCAGGGTCTTTGTATTAACTCTTCTTTCTAAATGGAGTGCTCTTCTCCCAAAACCTGGTTCCTTCTCATCAATTAACTCTGAGCTCAAATGTCAATTCTTCATAGAGGACTCCCTAGATTACTTCTCCAAAGTATCCCCTTTGCTCATCCTCTTTCACACTAATCCAGATTCAAGACACTTTCACTATTTGAAATTATCTTACCTATTAAATTACTTGTGTAATATCTGTAGCCCTCTTCCCCATACCAAAATGCTAATTCCATTCCAGCAGAAAGTTTCTTGCTTTCTTCATGGCCGAATCCCCAGAGCCTAGAGGAATACCTGTGACCTTTGCATAGTATTAGATCCATACTCTTCATTCCTTTATGTTCCTATCTTACATGATGGCTAAATCTTTCTTTGTATAGTAATAATATGATCAATCATTTAGATGTTATAAGTGTTTAAATCCTTTAATTTTATAAGGAAACTTTTTAACACAAACCTAGATACTTCCACTTGCACTTAAGGTAGAGCAACAGATAACTGATTTACCCTCCTGCATGAAAACAATCAACGAACATACAAAACATGAAAAATGGTATGAAAGACATTGTATATTAGGTAATGAAAAATTGTGATCCAAGAGAAATAGAAAACAAGTGATGTGAGCCCTACTACAGACTCAAATTCATCAACTTGATAAAGGATATCTACAAATAATCTACAACTAATATCCTACTTAATGTTAAAAGATTGAAAACTTTCTTCCTTTGATCAGTACAAAACAAGGATGTCTGCTCTTATTGCTTCTATTCAGTATAGTAGTGGGTGTTCTGGCCAATGCCACAGGCAAGTGTAAGAAATAAAATTCATCTAGACTGGAAAAAAAGAAGAAAAATTGTACTTATTCACAGGCAACATCATCTAGATAGAAAATGTTGTGGAATATACAAAAGAAATTACCAGAATTAATGAAGGAGGTTAGCAGATTGCAGAATACAAGATCAATATAAAGAGCCAATTATATTTCAACATATTACCAGCAAACAAATGGAAATGGGAAAACAAATATCATTTACGATAGCATCAAAAAATATGAACTACTTAGTGATAAATCTGAAAAAAAGATGTGGAAGAACTGTATGCTGAAAACTATAAGCATTACTGGAGAAATTAAAGACCTATTAAAATAAATAATTAGATTATTTTTAAAACTTAAGTAAATAGAAAGATATACCATGTTCATGGCTCAGATGCCTTAACATGATGAAGATGTCAGTTTTCCCTAATCAAAAGCCCAGCAGGCTATCTTTCAGTAGAAATTAATAATCTGGTTCTAAAATTCAGATGGAAATACAAAGGATCTAAAATAGCCCTAATAACTCTAAAAAGAAGAAAAACAACCCAGATTTCAAGACTTGTCATAAGGCTCCAGTAACCAAGATAGAGACAACTGAGTTTTAACAAGATACACGGGCAGTTCAATAGGGAAAATATTGGCTATTCATAACCAAAAATACACAATTTGATCAATAACTTGGACAATACACAAATATTAACTTAAAATGGATATACAGCTAAATGTAAAATGTAAAAATTTAAAATTCCCAGAATAAAACATAGGAAAATCCATTTTGACGTTAGATTTTAGGCAAAAATTTCTTGGATATGACAACAAAAGCACCATCATGAAAGAACAATTGATAAATGAGACATCATCAAAATGAAAAATATTGGCATCCTATGTTCATGGATTGGAAGAGTTAACGTTATTAAGATGATATTAACCCAACTGAACATATGAATTCAATGAAATCCCTATTAAAATTCCAGCAGCCTTTTTTGCAGAAATGGAAAAACTGATCCTCACATTTACATGGAAGTGCAAGAGGCCCAGAATAGCCCAAACAATCTTGAAAAAGAGCAGGATTGGCAGATTCACACTTTCCAATTTCAAACTGAATTACAAAGCAACAGTAATCAAAATATTACGGTACTGGCAAAAAGATAAACAAATAGATCAGTAGAACAGAACTGAAAGAGACCCACACATCTATAGCCAACTGAGGTTTGACAAGGGTGCTAAGTACATGCAGTGAGGAAAGAACAGTCTCTTCAACAAATGGTGTTGGTAAAACTGGAAATCTACATGCAGAAAAATGAAGTAAGACTGCTATCCTCATACAGTATATAAAAATCAACTCAAAACAGATCAAAGAATACATAAAAGCTAAAAGTATAAAACATTTAAACCATAATAAATCTTATATAACAAACCATAACAAATTAAACCACAAGCAAATCTTCATGACCTCAATTCAGCAAGGGATTCATAGATATGATATCCAAAGTATGGGCAACAATAACAAAAACATGAGATATATTTGATTCCACCAAAATTTAAAACTTTTGTGTATCAAAAGAAATTAAGATAGTGAAAGTACAACGTACAGAACGGGAGAAAATAGTTCCAAACCATATATTGGTTAAGGGTTTAATATCAAATATATAAAGGATGTTTACAATGCAACAACAAAAGGATAAACAAGCTAATGAAAATATGGTTGCATTTCTTCTCTGGAAAAATTTCTCCAAAGAAGAAATACAAATGGCCAATAAATACTTGGAAAGATTCTCAATATCATTAAAGATCAGGGAAATGCAAGTTAAACTACAATGAGATAGCACTTCACACTCACAAGGATGGTTATCATCTAATAAACAGAAAATAACAAATATTGGAGAGCTTACAGAGAAACTGGAACTCCAGTGCAATGTTGGTAGAAAGGTAAAAGGGTGCAGCTACTATGGCAAGCAATATGAAGGTTACCAAAAAAAGTTAAATAGAGAGTTGCCTTTTGACCCAACAGTCTCATTTTGAGATATTTTACAAAAAGAGTGGAAACAAGTCTGCAAGCAGATACTGGTAGACCAGCGTTTACAGCTATATTATTTATAATAGCCAAAATCTAGAAGCAACCAAAATCTGGAAGTTTCCATCAACAAATGAATGAATAAACAAAATGTGACATATACATGTGGTGGATATTATTTGGCCATAAAAATGAAATTATGAGACTTGCTGCAACGTGGAAGAAACTTGAAAACATTATGCTCAGTGAAATAAGCAGAACACCTAAGGACAAAAATAGCATAATATCACTTACAAGACATAGCTAGAAATATCATATTCATAGAGTTAGAAAGCAGATTAGAGGTTACCAGGGAATGGAGGTACGGAGGGAGGGAAAAGGGGAAGTGTCTGTCTGTGAAAATTAATAATCAATTAATAAAAATGTCCACTCTTCAAAGACACTGTTGAGAGAATGAACAAACAAGCCACAGACTGAGAGCAAATATTTGCAAATCATACGCCAGATAAAGGACTTGTATTCTGAATATATAAAGAACTCCTGAAAGTAAGTAATAAGAGAACAAAATCAATAAATAAAAAGTATATATAGGTGTCAAATTTAAACATAATCATAAGTGCCCAACATCATTAGTCATTATGGAAATGCAAATTAGACTATCACTACACACGTATTTGAATTGCTAGTATTAAAAATACTGACTAGGCCCAATGATGGAAAGGATATGGAAGAACTACAACTTTCATACATCATGGCTAGGAATGAATATGGTTCAGCTACTTGGGAAAACAGCTTGGCAGTTTCTTAAAAAGTTATACATGTACCTACCATATGATCTAGCCATTCTACTACTAGACTTTTCTTTTGCTTCTTTTCATTACCCAAAGAAATGAAAATACATGTCCATACAAAGCCTTCTAAATGAATGTTCGTAGCAGCTTTGTTTGTATCAGCCCAAAACTCAAAACAATCTAAATCTCTCTCAAAAGGTAAATGGTTGAAGAAACAGAACTATGCTTATATGTGGTAGTTAGATTTAGTTGTCAACTTGGCCAGGTGAAGTTACCTAGTTCTGTTGCTGTGGACATGAGCCAATGATACTTGAACCTCATCTGTTGCTCATTACATCTGCAGTCAGCTAAGAGGTGTGCCTGCTGTAATGAATGTTTGATTTAATTGGCTGGTGCTTAAATGAGAAATGCAATGTAGCACAGCCCAAGAACCTCAGGATACCTCATCTCAGCACTCGCAGCTAAGCCCAGGCCTTTGGAGATGCAGAAAGGAATCACCCCGGGGAAAGTTGTTGGAACCAGAGGCCTGGAGAGAAGGCCAGTAGAGATTGCCCTGTGCTTTCCCACGTAAGAAAGAACCTCAGTTGAAAGTTAGCTGCCTTTCCTCTTAAGATCTATTGAAATAAATCCCCTTTTATTAAAAGCCAATCCATCTCTGGTGTGTGGCATTCTGGCAGCACTAGAACATTATAAAATGTGGTATTTCTCAACAAAAAAGAATGATCAATGCATACAACAAATAGATTAATCTCAAAGTAACTATGATGAGTGAAAGAAGCCAAATAAAAATTAGTACATACTGTTCAATTCCATTTATATAAAATTCTAGGAAATGCAAGCATGGTATAGTAACAGAAAGTAGATCAGTGGTTGCCTGATGGAAAAGAGTGCTTACAAAGAAAACGAAGAAATGCTTAGGAGCTATGGATATGTTCAATATCTTGACTGTGTGATGGATTCACGGATGTATAAATATATGAAAACTTATCTAACTCTACACTTTAAATATGTGCTTCTTATCATATGCCAGTTATGCCTCATAAAAACTATTTTAGATACATATGGGAATAAATTTAGCATCAGAATTTTTTAAATACACCCTTACATACAAAGTGGATTGATCATTCAGAATAAAGAGGAGGGATAAAGTAAAAGGAACAAAAATTTTTAGCACTATTTATATGTGCGTTGGATATTGGAGTTTGATTGCAAAAGTATTAAGTAACCAGTTTAATCACCTTCATCCTTTTAAAATTGGTTGTTTTGGCATTCATTAATTCATTTGATAAACAATTACTGAGCACTGCATGCCAGCACTATTCTATCTAGTACAGCATTTAAAAGGTAAAGACTCTGTTTTGCAAAGATTTCATTCTAGTAAGGGAGACTGACAATTAAAATACTAAATTAACTGATGAACAAAATGTGATATATAAATACAATGGAATGTTATTCAGCCATAAAAAAGAATGAAGTTCTGAGACACGCGATGACATGGGGATGGGCCTTGAAACTATTATGCTAAGTGAAATAAGCCAGACACATGAGGAAAAGACTGTATGATTCTACTTATATTAAATAAATAGAATAAACAAATTCACAGAGACAGAAAGCAGATTAGAGGTTTCCAGGGGCCAGAGGTGGGGAAGAGAAATGGGGAGATATTGCTTAATGAGTACAGTTTCTATCTGAGTTGATGCAAAAGTTGTGGTAGTGGATGGAGGCAAGATTAGCAAAACTTTACATTATGTAGTCAAGGTCACCAAATGCTACACTGACAGAATGGTTAAAATGGCGAATTTTATATTATGCATTATACCACAATAAACAAAAATGGAAATAAAAAGTATGGTACATCCAAATATGGAATATCATAAAAAAGACATAATTTTAGTAAATATATTTTAATGGAAAAAATACTATGTAATAAATGTATAGTCTTTATTGGACAGTTGTTTTGTGGGCCTACTGTGTGCAGTAGAGGTACACAAGTAGGTCTCCTATCCCATGGGAGTGTAATGTGGTTTCATTAACTCCCCAAAGCCTAAGAGATGGAATCAAAAGAGTGATTATTGTAAAGTACATGCCATGGAACTGCAAACTGGGCTCAACCCAGAACACAAGGCAAAGTGGAGCTGAAGCTGTGGATTTACTCTCCAACCATCGTGGGCAATCTCAACTAGCTCCTGCAGCTTCATTTCTCAGGGTCAAGGACTATTCTAGAATAGGCCCCAAATGGTCCTATGTGATCAGCATTTCAGCCAGCCTTCTCCAAAGCACAAAAGAGAAAATATGGAAAGACAGAAAACACCAGGTCCCAGATCACTCCCATATAGGATATAATAATTCACTGTGGCCAGGAGGTATTTAAACTGTGCTTGGGGCATATGCTAGTCATTCCTAAAGAGATGGGATATCTATGCCCCGAAATGTTGCATTACCATATCTTTGGAACTGTTCCACATGTGACTATTTTTAGCTACATCATCACAGTAAAGGAGATGAGATGAGGCATTTAATACTCAGTAACACCAATGTCTACCTAATAAAAGAGAATGTGTCCTTTAAATATGGAACATCATAAATGGCAAGCAAGGAGCATATAAACATTAAAAGTGCTTTCTTTATACAGAGGCTAATTCCCAGGGGTGCTTAAATTTGAAATCAAATCACCTTTCAGATGCCAGCAGAAACACTTATTCTGTAAGTCAATATCAGTGCTCAGACTCATCTCCCTTCTAGTCCTTAGGAAGAAACACAGAGTTTCTAGCACGGAGACCACATCAATAACACTTCATGAGACATAAAAGAATAAAGCAGTTTTTTATACAGCAAAGTGGTCTTACAGGAAATGTGCTGCCAGTTACATCCACTGGAACCAAGTCTTCACAAGGGAAGTCAAGTAAAGCTTGGGACAGCTGCAAATAAATGCTCTTCTAATCACCTGGCTTTGGGGAGTGAGTGGAACCACAATAGTCACTAAGTGTTTCATCTGTCAGAAATCTTTACTTCTTGTCACTTGACCTCAAGGAAATGAATCCAAGTGTCCTGTATTTAGCACACCCCTGCCACTGGTCAGCCCAAGCATTCAAAGAGGCAAGCATCTGGCAATCATAGATTGTTTGAACTAGAAAGAATGTAAGAACATCTAATCCAAGCCCATCATTTTACAGAGTAAGAGCCTGCGGTCTAAGAGTCAAGAGTTTCTCCATAATCTCATTTCCAATCATTCAATAAACATCTGCAATAGACCATACATATGTCATCCAACCCCACAACATCTTAGTAGGACTTAGGCTGATTTCATAGATGGGAAACAAAGGGATCATTAAGTACTTCACATTTGCTAAGCTACTAAGTGACAGACCTGGACTTCAAACCCAAAGCTTAAGGCTCCAAGCCCAGAGGTTCTCCAAAGTGACTCTAGCTGATGCTGCAAATGTCACACACCATAGTTCAAGTTTTTAACTTGTTATCTCAATAAAGTGATAGGACTTGGCAATTCCATAGGCATTTAGGTTATTTTGTCATGGCTAATCCTAAAACTCCATCTGCTCACCAGTGGCCTCCTGGGCCATGGATATCCATGCTGCTGTGAGGCCTTTGACCCTTGGCTGTGAATTTCTTTAGATGGGTTCCTACTGCAACCACCTTCCATTCCTCACAAGATTGGAATAAGTGGAGCACAGAGGCTATTCAAAGAAGGAAAAGCCAAATCAAAGGATACAGCTGAGTCACCTTTCTCTCTGAGGAAAGAGATACGGCATATAAGGCCTCACCAGGGTTACAAAAGCACCCAGGCCCAATAGAATCAGTCACCAGCCATGAATAGATGCCCGAGGCGATCTTTGCAGAATGCATGTCATATCACACCTCACTTCCCCACAGTCCTTGGGACACAGTCCACACTCATTAATGGACCTTACAAAGCCCTTTATGATCTGACCCCTGTCCCCCTCCACCAATCTTCTTCCTCAAGCACCTACCCACTGCCCTCCCCTCCCCACACTGTCATATCCATCTTCTGTCCTTGGCCTCCTGACGCTTCTCTCTCGCCTCTACAGCCTGGCTCAAGGTGTAAGCTTTCTCAACCTTCAGTTCTAGGCTTAGATGTAATTGCCCTTGTGAAACCATCCCTGTGTCTTCGACCCTGTAATAAAAGTTCCTGAGCTGGTCCTCCTATTCTTTCTATATCACATCCCTTATTGTGCTACAGCGGAATGCCCTGTTTAATTTTTTTCTGTCAATCAGTAAATTGTAAACTCCATTTTGCCATTGACCCAATACCACGCTCAATGTCTGGCACACAATAAGTGTACAATAACCATGTGTCAAATAAATAAATGAATGAGTGAGTGAATGAATGAATGGATGAGTGAGGCTATGATTTGGTCTATAAGGTTTGTGCTATGGTTGCTTCAGTAGAAGGCAACAAAGAATGACAGGGAGTTTAGATGTGTCTTTCCAAGTGATTCATTTGGAGAGTTCATGGGGTGAGCCCAAAACGATTATATCTGTCTAAAAGACGGGCCAAGGTACTTATAGAATGCATATTTTCCACATCACTTGAGAAGCTCCAGAAGGATCCAGCCTATTCTAAAGAATCATCAGCCAACAAAGGAGGGTACCATAGAAGCAAACATGCAATGTCTTCTGTGATGTAGAATTTATTCCTTGTTGATACCTTAATGGAACCTGAGACAGACAGAGGCATAATAAACAAAGACTCCAGGAGAAGCAGCTGTCCCTGGGCAAAATGAAATCATTCCCGATTACCTCCAATGGACAGCAGTTATGAGCTCCTGTACACAATTTAAAGGTAATCTTGTAATTTAAAAAGAAAAAAAATTGCCAGTTGAACCTAATGGCAAGTGACATCTTGGCTCAGTTGTGATTAGAATCAAGTGGCCTTCCCCAAGTGCATTAGGGGAGGTGATTTCTCTGGGTTCACAGAGGGTTAATTCTGCAGTCCTTAGGAATGCCTTAATGGTCCTGGTTATACAAACCTCGATTCAGAACAGAGGCCCCAGATTATGCTTTTGTGGCACATCCACAGACATAATAGGACATGAAGTGAAGATGACAGGAGGAGAGTATCTCCTTTCTCCTCAGAAATACCCCAAGAGAGTTTTCTGCTGCGACCCCCTCAGACCCTGGGTTTGCATTAGAGTTATTGTCCTGAGAGAAGATTCAGTTAGAGCCTCCAATTCATTTCTTATAGTGCTCTCTTGTTTATTCTTGGTGGCAGCTAACTTGTAAAATTTTATTATGATTTTTTCCTTGGTTGTGTCGCAGAAGGGATTAAAAAAAAAAAAAAAAACAATGACTCTATCATCAGACCTAAATGCAGTTGTATAAATCCACAGCAAGGCTGCCATGTCTACAGGGAAAATGCAGGGTAACAAGTGGTTCTGCTCTCAGTGGTCATTCTCTGGGTTTAGATTTCATCTTTCTAAGAGGCCAGAAGGCAAGGGAAGGAGGGAGGAAAGCCCAAGGCTCCTGGGAGTATTGGGATAGCGGTCACGTAAATTTGGACTCCAAATTTTATCCTCTCTCCTTTCTGGTACTAGAGCAATCTTTCTCAGGCACAATATGACAAATCACTACCACCAGTAATTGGGGAGTTAGCAAAATTAACACGTTATTTTAGCTCACTGTTATTGCCATGGCTTACTGTCATTGCCACACTGAGAGCATCCCACCTTTCACACCCTCAGCTTTAAGCTATATACTCCAATCACACTAAAATATTCACAGTATTCATTGTAGGTCTGATGTTTCTGGAGTCTATGTCATGTTTATGCTGTCTCCTCTGTTAGGACATCCTCCATTCTCTCCCTTCATGCTGTCCCCTCACTGTTATTCATTATTCCAAAATTAACTCAAGACCAGGTTAGTCCCATAGCATCCCATAGAAGCTTCCATCACAAAACTTTATCAATCTATTGAAACAATTCATTGATTATCTTCATCCCTCGGCAAACTAAACTCTGAATATTCAGACCACGCTCTGTCCATCTATGCATTTCCAAAGCCTAACCCAGTGGTTCATGAACAACGGTATTCAATACGTCTTGACTGAATGCTTTGGGTTTTAGCCTAGGTATCATTATTTTTAAAACATGATCTCGTTCTTCAAGTCTTGGTAGTCATTCTCCTATTTGCTCGTACTACTATAACCCTACCTGCACCATTCACTGGCATTTCTTTACATTTCCCACTTACTTGTTGTGCTGATTTGAAAGTATTATGTACCCCAGAAAAGCCATGTTTTAATCATGAGCGAATCTAGTGGGAGCAGCCATTTCTTTTAATCTAGATTCAATACTGTAGGTTAAAATCTCTGGATTAGATTATGTCCATGGAGATGTGACACATTCAATTAAAGGTGTGACACTTGATTAGATGGAGCTGTGATCCCACCCATTCCAGGTATGTCTTGATTAGTTTTCTGGAATCCTTCAAAAGAGGAAACATTTTGCAGAGTCAGAAATGACAGAAGTCTCAGAGCCTAAAGAGAGAGAGAGCAGATAGAAACTTGAGATCAGAGCTGAGAAAGATGACAACATATGGAGAACAGAGACACAGATGTTTGGAGATGCTTGGAGCCCAGCAGACATCTCCATGAGATGTCAAGCAAGTCAGAACCTGGAGAGAGCAAAGGGAAGTCAAGAGATTAAAGCCAGCCCCAGAGAAGCAAAGTGAGGAATCCCCACAGGAATAGAGGCTGAAAGCACGGAGCCCAGGAGCAAGGGACCAACAGATGCCAGCCATATGACTTCCCAGCTGACAGAGGGGTTCTATATGCATCAGCCTTTCTTGAATTAAGGTATCTTTCCCTGCATGACTTAGTTTGGACATTTCCATAGGCTTAGAAGTGTAAACTTGTAGCTTATTAAATTCCCTTTATAAAAGCTGTTCCATTTCTGGTATATCGCATTCAGCAGCTTGCAAACTAAAACACTTGTCTTTCTCCCTCTGGACCAGAAGTTTTTCAAGAGCAGAAAATCACCAGTGCATACCTAATGCCAGGTACAGTTCCTACAAATGTAGGCGCTCAGTAGACAGACTAAATACATGAATGAAGTATGCAGAGAAATGCCCCCATTCCCCTCAACTACCCACCAGAGTCCAACAGCTGAAATTCCTGTGATTGCCCTTTAAAATGCAAAAGAGAAATTCTGAAGACTGGAAGTTATGGAAGGTTGAATTGTGTACCCCAGTTTGGACATGCTCCTGCTCCTGGTCCCCGTTCAGGTGAGTGTGGATCCATCATAAACAAAAGTCTGTTTAAGCTGCTACTTTAGTTAAGATGTGGCCCAACTGAATCAGGTTGGACTTAAATCTGGATTACAGAAGTCCTTTGTAGGCAGAGTGAAAGTCAGATGGAGAGTGAAGCCAGGAGAGACTGCCATGTGCATTATCATGTGACAGAAAAGCCAAGGGCCAAGGATCACCAGCAGCCAGCCCCAGAGTGCCACAGCCTTTGGAAAGAAAGCATCACCATCCGAGGCCTCAGTTTTGTACTTCTCCTAGCTTCAGACCTATGCACCAATAAATTCCCATTGTTTAAGCCAACTCACTGTACAGAATTTGTTTTAGCAGATGGGAAATAAAAACAGAGGAGATGAACATGAAATGGAGGAAAGGAAGGAAATTGTTATATTCAAATTATTAACAATATATGGATTCTGTGCTTGGCATCTGATCCATGGCAAGGAAATCTATTCTGTCTAGAAGTGAGGAGAAATGTTCCAGGATGTAGAGCATGGGTTCAACACCAGGATGAAATGCTGAAAACATGATTTAGATACCAGAGAAAAGTCCATTTTGTCCTGGAGGTGTTTTCAGCAGTCTTTGGTCCTTTTTTTTTTTTTTCCTGCATGGGCAGGCACTGGGAATCGAACCCGGGTTTCCAGCACAGCAGGCAAGAATTCTGCCACTGAGCCACTGTGGCCTGCCCAGTCCTTTTTTGTCTTCCCCTTCCTACCTGCCTCTCTCAGACCCTAAGTATAACTGAAACTCACCATGAAAGCAAATATTTCCCTGTTATATTTGCGTCAATCCAAACTTCTATAAGTTCCACCTGGTTTGCCATTCCCACTGAACATCCTGTCCTGCCACCATATCCCAGGAGGTGCCCCTGTCCTGCAGATTCTGAAAAGCCTGAAGCACCAAACTGTCCTAATGCGACGATAGACAACAACTGCAAAGTCAAATTCAAGCACATCTTGCAATTTTCTGTTTAGCCTTCTATTGTCAATCTAGGAGGTGCTTAAAAAACAGCTTGAGGATTTACCACTAAGACAGTGTTGTCTTTGGGCAGTCAGGATGCCACCAAATTTCTGGGCTTGGTAGGGAATGTGTTATAGGGACAGGGAAGGAGCAGAAAAAAACAGTGGGATCAATCTTTCTGCTGTCATCTCCTTTTAGCTGGCTGGAAACAAAGGTTTTGAGTTTTATCATGGCTTCCAACAAATTGGATGGAACCATCCCTAGCTCCAGTCTCTATTATTGATCTCGGTTTTAGGTTTGTCTGAATATAGGTTTCATTCTCACCTCTCTGTTTGACCACGTGCATTCTCAAGCCTGAGTAGAAAGGGGAATTCACTGTGTTCTACCATTCTTGCAGATCTCAGGTTTATATCTGATTTCAAGGAAGTAACCTATCTTACCAAAACAGGTAAGAGACTGATTTGTCGATAATGTTGACAATTCTCTCAAATTTGCTGAAGGCTTCTGCCTAAACAATGAATTCTAAGGAACGAAATAAATGGAGGGGTCTTGCAATGGTGACAGTGGGAATGAAGGAGGAATGTTTGGGGGGGGGGTGAGCTTTGCTTTAGCATGGTTGGGGAGGGGCTGAATAACGCTACATGATAACAGACCAGCCTCTAGAGTCAGTTACATCTGAACTTATTATTTATAGCTTGGCAAGTAGACTTTGCATTGAAGTATAACATTTAAAAAGCATTATGAAAAACTATAAGCATACATCTAGATGAATCTTCACAAAGTGAACATGTCCACGTAACTAAAATCCAGATCAAAAAACAGACCATTACAAAACCACAGAAAACCTGCCCATGTATCCTCTCAGTCACCAGCAAACTCCAAGGTAACTGTTACCATGATGTAACATTGCTTGCTTTTGAATCATATGGTTTCAACTCTTTTGTATCTGGCTTCCTTTGCTCACCATAATGCTCGTGAGACTTATCTGTGTCTATATATAACTATATTCATTTGTACTCAGTACTGTATAGTACTCCATTTTGTGACTATACACACAATTCATTTATCTAGTCCCTCGTTGGTTGATATTTGGTTTCCAGTTTGGGACTATTACCAAGAGTGATTCTATGAACTCTTTAAAACATGTTTTTGGTGAACATATGTATGCACTTCCAGAAAATTACCAAGGAGTAGAACTGTTGGTTCACAGAGTAACTTACTTTCAGCTTAAAACTGACTGGAATTTCATTTTTACCCTTCCAACCTCTTTTTGAGTGACTTCAAACGAGTCATTTAAGGTCTCTGAGTCTGTTTCCCCATCAGTGAATGAGGAAAATACTGCATTGTGAAGTTGCCTTAAAAAAAAAAGTAGCGTAAAGTCTCTAGCACACTTCTGATGTTTAAGAGATATTTGTCCCAAAGATATTTAGTGCTCACTAAATAAATGTTCCCTGCATTTCCCTTTATTATCAGCCTTTGTTACAGAGCGGATAGAGCCACGTGTTTTGAGCTCTGGCCAATGGGATATGGGTGGTATGTTAGTTTGCCAGGGCTGATGAACAAATACCACAGGAGATTTAAACAGGAGGACTCTCGTAGTTTTTGAGGCCAGAAGTCCAAAATCAAGATATTGTCAAGCCACACTTTCTCTGAAGTCTGTAGCATTCTGGCAATGGTTTGCTGGCAATTCATAACTCAATCTCTGCCTCCCTCCTGTGGCAATCCACCTTCTTCTGTCTCCTTCTGTCTCCTCACTACTCCTACCATGCCCAAATTCCCTTGCTTATAAGGAATCCAGTCATATTGGATTAAGGCCCACCATGATTCCATTTGACGTCCTCTTAAGAGGATCTTTGAAGATCCTATTTACAAATGGGTTCACATCTACAGGGCTGGGGTTAGGGTCTGAGCATGTATTTATGGGAGGCATGATTCAATCTCCAACAGATGGGCATAAGATATGTTGCTCCCCGGTCCCTGAGTCATCCTTCAGTTCTCTCTTCGTCTGCTGCAGAACCCTGGAAAACAAGTATTGAGATGGTGGCATCACAAGACAATAGGGGTCCCTGGGGATCCTTGTGTGCTGCAGACACTCCACTGGCTGGAGGCATGTAGCATGAGCAAGGAATAAACCTTTGCTGTGTTAAGTCACTGATGTTTCTAGGTTACACTGTTTTTGCAGCCTGCCATGGATATCCAGATGAACTGAGTGTCCAAATGATGGGATAAGGCTCCACCCCAATAAAACCACTAGAATTCCCCTTCAAAGCATTCTATGACTCAGACTCAACATGGACATTACACATTGCCTCACTTTTGAATGGCAGGGAAATCTTTTCTTGCTGTGACTAAAAAGAAAGATTTGAAAACGATCTTTTGTTGTAATATAATTGAGGAATCCCTCTTCTCTGTTGAGAAACCAGATTATAATTCCATAATAGTGTCTGATGTACTCCAAACATAGCATTGCCTTCACAAAGCGAAGGTCCTTGGTGATTATTAATTAAAAAAAAATTCCTCTCCCACCAGGTTCAAAGCCAGCTCATTCTTTTGTTCCTATAAAGGCTTTCCTTCTTCATGTTCCCTGGTGTCTACATGGCCTATGAGCCTTCTCCTAATGATTAAGCTCCTAAAAATACTACAAAGAATGCTTAATAAGGCTTTTGTGTTTTTCTGGTTGCTATAGAGACTGTTTAGAGTAGGACTTTAAGTACGTGTAAATATGTATTTTGGACAGTGTTTAAAAACATGGATAATTTACCCAGCAATAAAAGCTACTTCAGAGTATTGCAGTCTGTGTGATAAGGCATATGTAAGGCATTTTATGGTGTGTTATTTATAGTTATTTACTTAATAGCCTATAACAGCTCCCTCCATTGTGTAAAGGAAATAGGCATTTACCCTGTTTTAACAATGAATATCATTTACTCCATTGTAGCAACTGATGGTCTTGGGTCTCAGGCAGGCTGGTGAATATTCAGTTGGTGTAATGTTGATACAAGAACTGAAACCATGTTGACAGAGAGTTACTAGGAAAACAAAGGGTCCTGCTGATGGAGTCTTGAGCTCATTAGGGAAGCTGTTGACTAAGCTACTCTGGCGCTATCAGAAACCCCTAGAAATAGGCCACTACCTGCTTTGAAGTTACCCCCAGGGATGTACCCACTGATAACAATAGCAACAAGTTACCCAGCAAACTTGACTCTGGGCCACAGGCATAGTGCTAAGTGCCTCACATTCTTGACCTCATCTAATCCTCACAAGACATAACTCTATGAGATGACTCTGTCATCATCTCTGTTTGTCAGCTAAGGAAACTGAGGCAGAGAGTTACACAATTTGTCCTAAATCATCACGTAACAAGCAGATGGTAGATCAAGATGTTGAATCTAGGCTTGCCTTGCTACAAATTTTACGCTCCTAAGTGTTGCTCTAGATTTCTGATGTTCTGCCAGGCAGTTCTTGAGCCATGTAGAGGTTAACTCTTTGTCAGCAATAAATCCCCCATCTGTAGCACATGCACACATCTGCACAAACACATGCCCCTTCCAAGGGTTTTTGGTGATGGTCAATTCTATCAGCCAAATGCTAAGGCATGTTTCGCAGTTAACGAGCTTTACACAGTTGGGTCTTTTACACAAACCTACATCATTGCATTTTCATCACAACTTCAGGTGAAGATGTTCATAGTATCTGTGTCCAGGTGAGGAACTGAGCCTAGGTCAAGAAATTTGTCCAAGGTCACTTGGTTTTTAAGGAGTAGAGCCACTACTGGATACCAGATCAGGTCTAATGCAAAATAACTTTTCGTTATTTAAAAGTACAGGTAAACTTAATGCAGTGGTTCTCAACTGGGGACAAACGCCACCCCCACCCTCCCCGTCCCAGGAGGCATTTGACAATTGAGCTGGATGTTTAAAGATATTTTGGTTGATGTACCCTAAGGGAGGTGGTTCTGGCATCTAGTAGATAGAGGTAAGGGATGCTGCTAAACATCCAACGAGACACAGGCCAGGCACTGACAAAAAAGAATTATCAGGTCCCTAATTTCAGTGGAGCTGAAGCTAAGAAACCCTGATTTGGTGTAATTAAATATAGTCCAAGAAGTTACAAAAGCAACATTAGGACAAGTTGAAGTTAAACTGAAATGATGCTGGTGGTTCATTTACGAGCTTAGTTGAAAAAGTGGCTTTCGAGATCTAGGATTTAACAACTTTGATTAGTCATCCCATCAATGCATACCTAGTTATTTTTAAAGGCATCTAACATTTTCTCATACCTCCAAATAATATTTTCTCATACCCCCAAAGTTGTACTGAAACTTGTGATCAGTACAAAAATCCAGCGTCTGAAATAATATTGCAAGAGACTCTTTAAGCTCATCCAGACACAGAGAAAACTAAGAATGTTTATGTGGATGTTAAGCTTGATGAAGGAAGGAATTAGCTTATCTTGTTCACTGCAATATTCTTTTTCAATCACAATAACTAGTCAATGGTCAAAGCTCAGCCAATCTCATTATATTGTTAATTGGTGAAGGCATGTTTTCTTGGTCATTCATAAATAAGTTAGTGATTGGTTCCCAGGAAGTACTGTACGATGGCTTCTGGTAGATCCATGCCACCCCATCTCCCTTCTCCCCTAAATTTCCCGTTATCCTTTAAATTATATAGTTTCTACCGTGTAACAATTCCACAAGAATATCTCCCAGGCTGGGACTCATTCTAGTCACCATCCTGATACCTAAGTGAAAAATTTAGAGTCACTTTTTGCAAAATCCATTTAAGCTCTATAAAAACGGGGCCTCTCTCTCTGGCTTGTTTAACATTGTACCCTTGGATACATCCTCTAGGACAGTGACAAGCATATAGGAGATGCTCACTAAATATCTGTTGAATAGCTGAAGAAATGAAATGACCATATTCTAAGTTAAATGATGATGAAAAAACTCAGAAGAAAGAAATAAACTTCAAGATGATGCATATGGCTTGGAAAACATAAACATCAGGATGAAATCAATTCAGGACAAGGGTTGGGTGGTGTACACAAGTACAAGCCACACCCAGAGTGAGGAGGCAGGAAAGGCATTAGAGAAGAAGCAGGTGTCTAGGGGAGTCCTAGGATGAGAGGCACCTGAATAACCAACCACTCACGCCCACCACAGCGGGCTATCTTGTGCAGCCTTGTGTTCAAGCTGGACCCATTCTTTTCTTTTCCATGATGGCTGTTAGAGACTTAGACCTGAGTTTGCATGGCTCCCCTTCCTTGGGGGAATCCTAGGTCTTAGGATTCACCCTTTAGAAGTGAAAATTAAAGATGTTATCCTTTATGGAGCATTTTCTACATATCAGAATATAAGCTATGCAGTTTACTTGTAATGATATCACAACTTAATCTTAATTAAAATCCCCAGGGAGGGTACACCCATTCCCATTTAGCAGTTGAGGAAACCGAGAATTACATAGTTTGCATAATGGCTAATTGATGTCAGCTTTTCATGAAATTCATTCTAGCTGTTAAACTTATAAGGAGAGAGAGAGTGCCAAGTTTCTGGGTGGGGACTTAAACTACGAGATCAGTGATGATCTTATAAGGTGATGTTAGTCCTTCATGCTATCCCTTGCCTAGCTCCAGCTCCAACCATACAGCTTCACTGGGATTTCCAGGAAGGAGACAGGAAAATGCAAAAAAGTTTAGGGAAAATTAACCCGCCCAGAAGAGGTACAATAAGAAGTGGTCAGCCATGTTGCTCACTGAGCCCAAGAGAATGAAAGGAAGTCTAGTGAAGTATTGAGCTAGAATCAATGTCCAGCTGCTCAAGTACATGGGGATGAGATGAGGGGACAGGGCTGTGGTCATGGGAAGGAGCACCTCAAAACAGATGGTTGCTCAAGAATTAGGATGAGATTTTTCTGAGGCTATAAGAGGGCTGCAGGATGCACAATCCAGCCCTAATCATGAGACTGGCCTCAATTAGATGGCGATCAGGATTGCAGCCCATCTGAATGGCTATAGGTCCAGGTTCTGTTCCCAGCATCCCAGCATCACACTGTTCAGGCAAATCTCCCCAGAGGCACATTTGTGGAAAAGGGTGGAATGGGAGACATTTGTTCAACAGATATGTGCTGAGATTTTCCATGGGCCCAGTACTGGGGTAATACATGCAGGCAAGATAGAAACAGGCCCTGTCTGTTCAGAGTTTATGGTCCAACAAGATAGAAAGACAAGCTACAGGAAAGCTGCTGCTCAGCCCTGCCACAGCAGTCACCAGTGGGAAAGGTACTGCTGATCCGCAACCCTGCAACTCCAAATGCGGTCCACACACCAGCTGCACGAGTGTCACCTTGGGGCAGGTTACAAAAATAGTCCCTCCCCTGTCCCCTCCCCAGAACTCGTGAATCAGAATCTGCATTTTGGCAAGACCCCAGGGTATCCATGTACTCATTAAAGATTGAGAAGCAGTGGTCTGCAAGCCTTCCTACCGGAGCAGGGACTTCGGGGCACTCCACCGGGGGACACAGGGGCTGTTAGTCCCTGCCACGGTCGTCCTTGGAGATGGGAAGGTTACAACAGATTCAGCAGAGATCAGGCAAAGGGGGAGCAAAGTGTATTCTCAGGAGCTCCTGGAAATAATTACCATTCTCTTAATAATAAATGAATAGGCTGCAGTCCCAGAACACACTGAGAACAAAGCAAAACATGTCAATATAAAATCCAGCAAATAAAACAATCAATTTAAAATAGATTTCTCTAAATGGTTTGCCTGCGTGGGCTAAGTGTCCCAGCTCTGGACTCCTGAGCTTATTCCTGCCTCAAGCCCTTATTATTATTATATTTTCAAGCCCTTATTATTTTATCTTGAGATTTTCTGCTTAGGTGTCTAGACTGTAAGTTCTTTGAGCACCATCTTTCCTGAGAAGGAAGGAAAAGGATCCTGACTCTGAAAGAAAAGATTAAGGGCAGTTTTAAAAGGTGGGTTGAACAGTTCTCTGTGGGAAATACCTTCAAAAGAAGAATAACACATGCATTTCTAAATTCCTGCATGAGTAGTGGCTAAAAAGTCGACTCCTCGTGCCCTGTCCCACCCCATGTAAAATCCTAGACCCAGGGTCTCCTGTCAGTGATTAGCATTTACCAACCCAGGCACTAGAGTCAGTTGTCTTCTAGAACTTTCCAAATGGTCACCACCACAGCAAAGGTATGACAGACTGCGTGCATTCATGTATCCTTGCTCTTCAGTGGCATCTTCCCATATCATCTTGGGCTTGGCCAGGTAACTTGTTTCGGCAGACAGAACAGACACAAACTCAATCCAAGCAGAGCTTAAAGAAGCATCTGTATTTTTCTCTCTCCCATTCCTTTTTCTTCACCATGAGAACAAGCCTGGGCTCACCTACTAGAGAATGAGAAAATATATGAAGCAGAACCCAGAACAATTGGGAGGGCCCAGTCCAAATCAGAAAAACTGCACCTGATCACAGAGGCATGAAGGATATTCTTCAGACCAGAAGAACTACCCACCTATTTTCAAATTCAGAGCTAAATAAACGTTGACCACATTAAACCATCGTCTTTGGGTTTGGTTGTTACACAGCAACAGCTAACAGATACAAGCCACCAAGTAGAAGAAGCTTCCATTCAGAGAGCATCTAATTCCGTTCCCACACAAACTGTGCATTGCATTTGAAGTCCCTGCCTTTGCTGAGTGGGTTTTACATATGGTTCTGGTAAAGAAAAAGAATTCACAGAAGTAGAACCTGCCTTCCAGCAGCTCATGTTTGGGTGATACATAGAAAGTGACTTAAAATTAGCACTAAAGCAAGAAAGGCTCTCCTAAGGCCTGCTAATAGTGAAAATGTGGGACAATCAATTTTTGCTTCTTGTTGTCAGTGTAGGGCAAATTAAAGCTTGTGTGGATATGAGTAGCAGAAGCCAAACTGAGGTAGTTTAAACAATTAAAAGAGGAATTGATTAAAGTTGCATTTGTCAGGACTCTTACAGTCATAATAGACATCGGCCTCAAACCAACATAAGCCAAAAATAAGGCACAGGTGGGTGCACATAACTGAGGCATGGCCCCAGGAACTTCTGCTCTGAGGTACTTAGGTCCCTCGTGCCTCGCACACTTACTTCCATTTTCACCGTCAGCACACGTCTCCTCCACACCCTGGAGAGCTGCCCCTCACCTAATCCGTGTAACTGGGGGTCCCTGGGAGCAAGCACTTTCTTTTCATGATGGTCCCACTTGCCTCACCTGGCCAGGGGCAGCCTCCAATTGGCCCAGCTTGGACTATGAGACCACACCCGAGGGACAGAGAGGGTGGCCGGGAGAGGCAGAGGAGGGGTTTCCCAAACAGGAATTGTGGGTAGATGTGACAGCCAGAAACAGAAAGAGAATGGGGAATCAGAATTCAGGGGACAGGTGAACGAGCATGGCTGGGGAACGGGGGAGGCCACAGCCCAGAGGAGCCCCACAGTCACCACTCAGCTCCCAGATCTCAGATTCTCATTTCAAATTCCAAATATTTCAGAAGAGGAAACTTGGTTGTCCTGCCATGGTGTGCAGCCCTGAGCCTGTCCTTGTCACCTGGTGGCCAGTTCAGGGCAGACATGGCTGCTGGGGAGCAGGGGCATGGGGCCGACACCCCAAAGCTCAAACTGCTGCCCTCTGCCTTCTTCTGTCTCTTCTGGCTTCATTTCTTTCTGCCTCCTCACTGCTCGCAAGCACTTGTTCCCTCTACGTAGAATAGAGGCAAAAATGTTCGCAAACTGAAGATCTGCTTGTTTGTTTTTTAAAAAAGGAATGGTATCACTGTTAAATTATTTTGCTTTTATGTCTGTTTTGCCTTCAAATAAACACATATGCCTCATGGAATGGGTGGGAAAGAAAGCTTGGGGCAAAATGGAAACCCCCAAAGATGGGTAGTTATTCTGGAGCTCTGCTCCTGGCAGGTTGTATGGCTGTCTGAGAATGATCTGACTTCTCAGGACATCAGTTTTCTCGACTATTAAATCAGAGATTACAAGGTCTATCTTGGATAGATGCTGTGAAGAATCTGTAAAGCTCTGTATGAAAGCAAGTTCTCTTTCTAAACTACTACCGCCGCCGTAGCTGCTGCTGTTACTGTAAATAACCCAGGCCGTGGGGCTCGACACTCAACAGGGAGCACTTTGGCCAGTAATAAAGCTGACCATTAAAGCCAACACCCCTCTCCATACCTTGGCACCCAGCTCAGTGGCCTTGAGTCTGTTGAGATGACACATCCTCCCAAGTTGTGTCTGTGTGTATCTATTTCTCTCTTTCTCTGGCTCTAACTGCCTTTGTGTCTCCTTGTCTTTCTCTGTCTCCCTGACTCGCTCCCTCTTTTCGTGGTTTGTTTGTGCTGGATTCTGTGTCCCATTTTGTCCCACCTTCCCAGGACCCCTTTCCACTCACGTTTCTCTGCCTCTTACACCCACACTCCATAATGGCCTCAGAATAGCCGCAAAAGATCCCCTCTGTACTTCCACCCTGACACTGGCATGCCCTGTGCTTCCTTTTCCCTGCCATAAACAGCTGTGTCCTATCTTGACAACTTAAAGTTAAAAAAAAAAGTTGCTCATGCCAACCCCTGGCTGCTGGCGATGCTTCACCCAGCTCACCAGTCCCGAGACCCCTGCACCAGGCACAGAAGCTCAGAAGGGGCCCCCTGGCTACTGCCGGCCAGCCAAGGGGCTCCTCCACCACCCAAACCCTGAGGCGAGGGAATGCCAGTGCAGGTGCCCTGCAAGTGTTAGCAGCCCCCCACGGGGGCAGTTGCCAGGTTTGGCTTTGATGAAACTGAAATGGTTGACTCATTAAATGTTTGGAGAGTGCAGAGCTGGCACCCAGCCCTGTATTTCTTAACACCAATTCTCTCCGGAGATTCTCTCTGTTTGCTGGTTTGTGGGGTACACAGAAAGTGGGAGCACCAACCCCTCACCACCGAGATGTGAGACAAGGGACAGTCTGCATGGTCTTGGGGAAGACTAGAGGGACAGGAGAAGGGCTGTCCTGTTTAGAAGGGTGAACAAGGAGGAACAGAGGTGACGAAAAAGAAGGGAACTGCCTAAGAGCTGCTGACTGGTCCTCTGGGGCAGATTGGTCAGGGAAGCACCTATTTTATGGGTGATGAATGTAAATCACGGGTTCCCCTCACATCCCTGGGAGGAAAGCAGACTTGCTAGTTGTAAATTTGATCCCTTTGCACCTTCGTTTTCCATGTACATATATGTCTTGACTCTGGAACTGCAGGGCAGACCTCAGTTCCAAACTCTAGAGTGCTACAGCTTGATGTTTCTTGGATGCATCAATGGTACCTCCAGATGCCTAGGACTAAACTCAAGGTCTCCACCAACCCAAGCCTGGTCCCTGCCCTCTCTCAAGAAATGTCACCTTCTATTGCACAAGCCAGACACCTGGACCAAGTTCTCAAACTCTCCTTTCCCCTAGAGAGGCTGATCAAATTCACCTCCTATTTCTCCAGTAGATCCTTATCTCCTCATCACCATGGCCTACTGTACCCTGAGGCAGTAGCCCCTTGGCTGGCTACCCCAAAGCCACAGCTCCTATCTGATCTTTCCATCACCCACTCCCTGGGTGCCCCCCCCAGAATGTCCATCAGATCAAGATCCCCCTACCTCTCAGAAGACTTCATCTGCTTTGGAATCCCAACCCTGAAGCCCTTCAAAAGGTCCTAGGAGATGGGATCTGGTCATAACTTCTTTTTTTTTCTGTTCCAGCCACTGTCCCTCCCTCAGTTCCTCGAAAAAGCCAGGATCCTCTTACACATTACCCTTTCCACCTGTGCTCTCTGTAATTCCATCTTCCTGCCCACAATCTACTTCCTAAAGTAAGGTAACACATACACATGATTGATAAAGCAAAATGTCTCAAAATTTGCACAGAATGCATTCTAGATCCCACCTCGTCCCTCATCTACCCACTGCCCTCTCCATGCCCTATCTCCACCTTCATATACTTGAAGAGATATTTCAAGCACATACGAGTACATACACATGTATGTATTATCTTCCTCCAATTTTACACAAGGTAGCCCAATATACACGCAGGTTTCACCTTGCTTCTTCTTTTTCTGAACAATATAACTTAGAGGGCTTGCCATTTTAGTACACAAATCTATACCTCATTTTTCTCAGCTGCATAGTATTTCATTCTATGAATGCTCCATAATTCACACAAACCATTCTCATTAGTAAACACTTAGGGAGATTTGTTTTGTTTTCTATTTTAAACAATGCTGCAACGTAACCTAGTGTGTCTGCCACTATAAGCAAGCATAGCTAAAGGATAAAATCCCTGAAGAGGAACTGCTGGGTCTAAGAGTTTATGCATTTGAAACTTTAATCACTGCTGCTAGGTTTCTCTGTTGGAAATTTAAGTGATATTCGCACTCACAACTGCCTGTGTTCCACAATCTCCCCAACAGAAAATAACAACAAATGTGTGTTTTTCTTGTCAATTCTGATAGGTAAAAAACACATTCTACCAGATATTTTTAAATGCCGTAAAGACTTACTCATTAGCCAGTGTGATGCTTTCTGGTGATGACATTTGAGCAACACATGGAGATAGAGAAATAAAGCTGAGCACAGCCAGAAGTCACCCTGGAATGCCGGGATACCCCAGCTCTGATGCTCTAGGCATCAATATTAAATCTACGTGTAATACCAGTTGGGAAATTATGATTTTTAAGACAAAAGAATGTTTGGGGTCCCACTTTTGGAATTGAAGAATGGGTCCTAATCCAGTGAAAACAAACACGTGTTTGGGGAGAGACAAATTACAAGAGAGCACAGGAAAGGGATAAAAGAAGGAACTGGAAGGACACATAGGCTTGGGTTATAAAGAAAAATACTTTTGTAGGTGTCCCAGGCATAGGTACAAACTCATGCACAGCTACTAAACACAGACCAAGTGGTGACTGCGCAAGACTCAGATGAGTCACATAGGGGTCAGAGTAAACACGAGCACAGACTCGGAATTCCAGTGTGCCTGCTGCAACCCTACTTCAATTACTAGCTTGCAGTCTTATAGATCTTTCTCCATGACTCAATTTCTTCATTTGTAATCTGGGGAGGAAAACTATATCTGTTTCTTTGGGTCATTAGGATAATATTAGCTAAACTATATAGAGTGCATAGCATTGTTCCTGCACATAATAAACCCTAAATAAAATTCCATTGTTAATTTTTCATAGCATTAGAGTGTTGGGCTACAGCACACTCATCAGGGAAACGCACCTGGGCTTCAGGAGCAGCCAGCACTGAGTCTCTTCTTCCAGGCCTAGCTTCCCTAGGTATATTCTCATGGGCAACTTTAATTCTCATTTTCCTACCTAATAAAGTGTGGGAGAGGGGGAGATGTTAACAGAGAATTAAATGTGGCTTTTATAAGGATGATATGAGTCGATGTCGAGGGCATAGCACTGCACGTAAGAAGTGCCTCAATGAGGCACGGCTATCATTTCAGCCCTCAGCATCCAGCAGATAGCAGGGCACAAAGAGGGCACAGGGCAATGTCCACTGTTCTCAGTGAGGAGTTCTGGTGTCTCATCTGCTTCTCCCTTGCAGCTTGGACACGACATACCTCCCTGAAGAAAGACCTGCAGCCGTTGCCTGTCTGCGCAGGCAGGAGCTCCAGCCCCAATGGGGTCTGCAGCTGAGAGCCTCAAGCCCTCTGCAGCCGGCTCCAGAAGTCAAACCTCTAATTCATTCTGAAAGGGCTTCAGGACCGCCCCTGTGAGGTCCTTAAATATTTTATGAGCTCCCTGAAATGCTCAGATAATTAAAAACACTTTCTTAATTTAATAGCTGGCTTAATGAAGCCGGGACCTTATGTTTTATTTGGAAAGGGGTGAACATCCCAGTCTCACTTATTAATATTTTTAAGAGTGTGCCCAACTGTGTCCAGGGAGTGAGGGAAGCCGTTGCTTTGAGGGGAAAACGGGCTTTCCTGAGTCGGTGACAAGTCCCGGCTTATTAGAGCTCATTACATCCAGGAAGCCTGAAAACTTAAATTAGCAATCATCACCTGTGACGTGGCTGGCTGTTATTAAGGAGACTACTTCTAATAGAAACATGGAATTATCAATTAAAAAGTAGTCTGCCCAGGCCCCAGAGGTCCGAGGTGATTACCTGTGCCATCCGGGCAGTCACTTCAAAGACTGGCGTGGAGCCCAGCATCCCCTGAGAGCGGTTCCTCCTGTCACGTCAAATGAGCAGGACCCTCCGAAGAGGAGAAGTCCATGGGTTGAATGTAAACCCAACTGGTTTCTGGGGATGCAGGTCTCATTGACTCCAAGAAGTGGGGGTTCTTCAGAGCGGCCCACTGGCTTCTCTGAAGGGTCTGGACATGGAGGTCAGAGGCAGGGGTGCACTGACATTGGCTTGTACCATAATGAGAGCAGATCATATGGAATCCTTACCCACGCCAAAGGACGTCATGCAGGGAGCTTGACATCAGCCATGGAGATGGGCAAACACTACAAACCAGACTTTATTTTTCCCTTGGAGAGCCTGCTGTCAAATGTTTACAAGCACAGTCCTGGATCTAGATCCTAATCCTAGCAGAACCATGTGCCTGGGTGAGATCATACCGCAGGGAAAGGCCAACGAGGAAGCGGTGCAATCATCCACAGAACCTGCTGATGGCCCCGGGACAGGAGGGACTGAACTGTGTTTGCTTCTCAAGTCCTGGCACCTAGAACATTGCCTAGTACATGGCAGGAATTTGGTACACTTTTAGTTGAATTGAATTAAAGAAATAAGCTCATGATTTGCTCACTAAATGTTGTCCTTTCTAATTTGCCTAGATTTCATGGCTTGGCAATGATAAGTAGACCAGCTTCTCTGTGGGGTGCACAGACAAGAATTCTGCAAATCTAAATATGACTGCATACAATCAGTCTACACCAAAGTTCTTTCCATAGACATAACCTTTGTGGATGTTAAGGGATGTTAAATATTATAAGAAAAACATAAAGTTCTATGCTAAAAAACACTTTGGAGGTACATGGGTGGTTCAGTGGTAGAATGTTTGCCTTCCATGTGAGAGACTTGGGTTTGATTCCCAGACCATGCACCCCCCCAAAGAAAACAAACACTTTGGGAAATGCTGGCTTAAGCAAAATAAAAATGTCCTTTCTGCACTAGGTTTCAATGCCATTAATACACGAATATGAATTGTGAATCTCCAACAGGAGATAAACAGGTAAGATGTATTTTCCAACAGTTTCTGACAACAGAGCTCCTCATTTTACCTTGGTCAAGGATCTTGCCCAGTGGCTGTTCAGCACAGCAGATTTTAGGAAATACTGTATTTGTTTGCTGAATAATGGAGAGAGTAAGATGGGCATAGGCACCTCCCTGCCATCCCCTAACCTATCGTCCTATTAGTGTATTTTCTCTATAGGATTTAACACGATCTCAAACTATCGCTTTCATTCATATGCTGAACTGCTTATTTGATTTATGATAGAACGAAAGCCATGGGAGTTATTGCATCTTGTCTATTCTGTTCACAGCTGTATAACAGTATTTAGTACAGTCGAAAGTGCTAGCTAAAAGTGTTAGCCAAGAGAAAGACCTAGAATCCATGATTGCTGAGTCCCTATGATTTTGTGGGAAAACCTTACCAAGCTCTGAGAATTCATAGGAGAATAAGGCACAATTTCCATCTTCACGTTTGAGATTAAATAGAGGCACTTGAGAAGCAAACCTCTGAGAAAGGATGCAAGGTGACAAGTAGTGAACCCAGAGAAATACTATGAGAATTCAGGCCCTGGAATTCCTTGGGGGCTAGGAAGGCCAAGGACATTTTGGAAATGGTGCAGCTCGGGTAGACTTGGGAATGAGGGTCAGAATGCCACAGGGACACTGAGGAAGGCTGTTCAGACACAGTAAATTGTGTCAGCCTGGCACAGAGCTGGGGAAGTACACAATGGACACACTATCCTTGGGATACTGGATGGTAAGCTTCAAGTCACATTGCCTCTGTGCTCAGCACTCTGCACAAAATATGAGATCAAAGGTGGCCTGGGGCGGCTAAATGGACAACAATACAAATCACAACTAACACTTCCTGAGGGCACCTTACTGAGCATTTTACCAAGATCGTCCTTCTCATTTAACCCTTGTGCTGGACATTATCCCCTTCTATCCATGAGGAAGCTGAGCCTGGATTAAAAGTCAGACAGTCTTAGCTGCCATGCATACTGTCTCCTAAAGTCATTATGTGTCCTGCGTGGAGATCCTGCTTCAACAACTAGTACAGTGCAAGCAGACAGATGCTGAACGAACCCCAGAGTTGGGATCCCTGAGGCCAAACGTGCAGGGGATGGGAGTGCTCAGGGAAATCTTCATGGGGAAGGTATCATTTGAGGAGCCAGCTGAAGGAAGGATGGGTCTGAGGACATCATGGGCAGAAGGGCCAGCACAGACAAAGGTACGGAGGCACGCAACAGCACCTGTGTTCAGAAACACAGGTCAAAGTCAAATCTCTCTCAATCCATGTTTGAGAAAATATACAGATATTTGAATCAACTTGTTAAAAAGCAGTGACTGCTAGGCCTCTCAGGAGTCATTAAAACATGTTCTTTAGAATGTCCAGGCAACAAGAAGCCAATTAAAACCCCCGGAGGCAGTGACTGAGCATACAAAATCCAAATCCTTCTTGGGCTATACCTCTTCTCCTCTGCTTCTCTCTCCTCATTGATTGCATTTAATTGGAAGAAGTGGTCATGGGTAAAGCAACTGCGAGAACAAGTATCTCGCTTAAAATGGGCCTCATAATAATTATTGACTATACCTTCTATAATGAGCCATATAATTTATCACTCCAGCTTCGCTTCCAGAACTCACATCAATACCACTCACTTGCAGCGGTCGTAGGGGAGTAAGTGCCAGGCAGTGAGCATACATTTATTTGATACTTTATCCCTTAAATTCATTTTCTCTGCAGGACATAAGCCACAATCAGGAGCCCCTGTAGCCCCTGGCAAGGATAAAGGGTGGTATAGGGTTGGGGAGAGAACCAGAGCTTTGGTGTATGATTATCTTTGAATATTAACTTGTCTCAGATTCCTAGGGCAGCTGTAACTAAGTGCCAAAAACTCGGTGGTTTAAAACAACAGAAATTTCTTGTCTCACAGTTTCTGGAGGCCAGAAATCCAAAATCAAGCCATGAACAAGGACACACTCCTGCTGAAAGCCAGAGGGGAGAACGCTTGCTTGCCTCTCCCAGCTTCTGTGGTTTGCTAGTAATCCTTGGTGATCCGTGCTTGCAGCTATAACACGTCGATTTCTGCCTTCAATGTCACATGGTCTTCTACTTTTCTTAGTATGCCAGTCATAGGGATTAAGAGCCCACCCTACTCACCTGGAACTCATTAACCAATTGTATCTTCATGGACTTTATTTAGAAATAAGGTCGTATGCATGGGACCAGGGTTAGGAATGGAACATCTGTTTGGGGGAAAGCAATTTAATCCATAACACAACTCTTCTACTTATTGCTCCCTGATTCTGTCTTCCCATCTCCTAAATGTGGACATTACCTTTAAGGGTTGCTGAAGAAAAAATGAATGTCAGTAAGAATCCAACCCAAGGCCTGGCATGCGGTAAGTGTTCAACAGCTACTTATTTCCTTCAAATCTTTACACTTGGTGTCATCGTGGATAGGGCTGAATCACAATTGGTCCATTTAAGGCCTGTCACTGCTCTAGGAGGAAAACGATGGAGAATCCATAAGATGGAGAAGATTCTCTTTTGGCTCTAGGCTGCTTGCAGTCAATTTGAGGACACAGGTTGTACAGACACGATAGAACGAGAAAGAAACAGCAGTTCTCATTCAAGGCTGGCTTCTAGGATTGACTCAGTGCTGAAGAAGTTAAAAAGATACATAGTGGAAGGTTTCCTAAAGGAAGAAGCTTCCTGAAGTAGGAATGCAAGATTTTGGATTGGAGGACCATGTGCGGGAAGGATTCCTGGAAGGCAGGTTTGGGAGCAAAGGTGAACACCATAAGCAAAAGATCTCAAGGTGTGATGGTCTTCCTATTATGTATGAAGAAAACTGAACTATTAAACATGTTAGCAGTCAAGCACTGGTCTCAAGGTGGTGACAGAGTGGGCTCCAGAAATTTCTAGGAAAGCATATGGAAAATTACAATTTTGTCAAATTGGTATTTTGTTGGTGGTCAAAACTCTCTTGACTCTAGATTGCAGGCATATGTGCACAGTTCTCTGAGATGGTGCAATTAACCTTTACATCTTCACATAGACATTAGTCACTTTAATGAAGCAAAACTTAAGGATGCTTCTTGGCTTCATTTCAAAGTGATGCTTTAGCCTACATTGGGAAAAGGAAAACTGTCCCTAAGCTACAAATCATTTCAATGTTTCTTAAAGCCCCCAAAGACCTGCCCGTATTTAGAGGAATTGTGCCTGGGATTTTACGACACAGTAAACATGGAAGTTGCTCATATCTTCTTTCATGGCCTCGTACAGCTTCAAGAGGAAAGCGTGTTGGAGCACAGAGGCTATCAAATGCCTCTGTGGTTTGGGTTTTGCTGAACACAATGCTTAGTGAGAAACCATTCTGGGAAAATGAGATTGAAGAGATTGATTTTACTGGGACAAAGACAATTAGACGTGTGGTTAGACTGGGGCACCTTTACCCAGGTAAGTGCATGAATTCTTTGTCTGAAATATGAAAAATGGTTTTGAAACAACAGTAATACTTTTGTTGGCCTCTAGGAGTCTGTGGACCATGAGTACCTAACTATAGCATGTAAAAAAAAATTAGAAATCATGAGTAACAGGGGCTAGGATTGGCAGTCAGCATTCCAGGCATTTTCTTGTCCCAGGTCTACCACTTACTATGTGACCTTGAAAACTCACATAATCCCTGTGCCTCCATTTCCTTACCTATGATATATGGAGAGCATTATGCTCTTTCAAGCGTTAAAATGATTTGATGAGATAATGAATAAATTCCTTACCTAAATTGTCTAGTGCACATCACAGTACATGGTGGACAGCCCAATGTGATTGGTAGCTATAACCAGTTTTCATACTTTCTTTACCCTGTTCTCTTTTCCAACTTTCTTGCTGCATAACAACCTGTGGCATCTCAGAATGGAGAGCAATAGATTTTAAAGAAGAAAATTAATAGGATTGTGTGACCAGAAGAGGAAAAATTAAGTCAGGTGAGCTCATGGGTTTCCATAAATCATGTAGATTTTAATTGGAAGTAGTAGTGTTTTCCATGACTAGAAGACAAGAGCACAGAGGCAGCTCATTACTTTCCTATGTCAGTCCTGATCAGGTGGGATTGAAAACTTGAGGAGAGGGCCAGCTGAGACTGATCATCCATTACTCAGACTTAAGTAAATCAATTAGTTGTTGATGAAGGCTCATGAGAAATCTACATCACGCTATGTTCATAAGCAGGATTATTGGTGGAGGTAGAGCAGCTAAAAGGAGTTTGGAGTGATTTTCCCCCAGTGAAATGTGATGCCCCAGCTCACTCGCTCTTGGGCTCCTACTGAGTGAGAAAAGAGGAAATAAAACAGCCAACAGATTAATACTCCACCAATCCAAGTTTGCAGAAGCCTTTGGGGAAAGATGCAAGAGTCTATCTGGTTTTATCCCAAGTCTCCTGGCTCCAATACAAATGGAATTTATAGTTGACTCTATGAGTGATGAAACCCCATCCATTCTGATATTTACCCTCCCAATATTGTAGCTTATCACCAGCCACCTCTAACTTTCCCTCTCGTTCATTCATCTTCTCCCTTGAGGAGGTCGGCAGCCAATGGGTCACCATCTTAGCACTCTGTGCTGGATTGTTTTCAATCATCTCATGGCCTGTGAGTTGCCTGGGTTAAAAGCTGCATGCCGCGTTAGTGAAGGGTTTATGTAAGAAGCAAAGACATTAGGAAAGTCCTTCATGTGCTGTTTGCTGGAATTCTAGGCCATAAACTTGGTGCAGTTCTAAAAAGAGAATGTGATATGACGGCATGTCAATATGTACATGCTCTGGTCACCGTTGCCTATGAACCTCCTGGGGTGACCCATTCCATCGAGAATAAAGATTTTTTTCCCCAACTTTCTTTGCTGTTCTATTTCCAAACTGCCTAACTTCAAATTTTAAGAGTTGGCTTTAATTTCATTTTGCAGGAATGTGGTCAGGACTTCCGATACATTAAATACATTTAGAGTTCTATTAATCTATTAAAATCTTAAGTAATGTACAAGCAGTTTTAACATGTAACTCATGGCACACACATCTGTGTAGTATGGAGCCATCATTTACAAGTTATCCAACTGGCTTGAGGAAACAGAAGCCTCTTTTTTTCCCAATCATACATCTTCAGGGCAGACATGTTATATTTATATAATGAAGCTGTTGTTTGACTACCTATATAACAATTCAGGTATTTTTAAATAAGTAGAAAATATATAGCATGGAAACCTAATTCTGCTTCCAGAGCAGGTTGATAAATCTAGCCAAACATTTTTATTTTTTACAGTATATTAAGGGAACATTTTTATTTAGTGCAGTCATAGATCTTTACATTATTGGGAAGTGTGTTCTTATATTGCTTTTTTGTCTTCAGAATTGCCTTAGGAAGACATCCTTTCGCTGAAAGTTATATTGATGTTATTCTAGGGGAGAAAATTGTGCCTAAACTTGATATGAATTAGTTGAGGGCTCCAGAATCATGTCTTTATGTCCATCAGTACCAAAGGCTTTGTCTACCAAAGAGGAGTTTTACTCTTAAAAGAATATCCAAGATTTTTGAAACTGGATGATAAATACATGGCTCGTCAAACTATTCTCTCAACTTTTTGTGCTTTTCAAAATTTCCATAACTAGTTCTTTAAAAAAAAATGGGCAATAAAAGAGGAAAAGGATATCTTTGGGGAAACTATAAAAATTCACTTCACGTGGATACATTGGCACTCACTGTGTCCCAGACTGCACACTAAGGAGGGTAGAGTATAAACAATCTCGGTCCTAAAAATCATTCCCTGATTGAAAAGATAGGTACTGTAACCAGAGAGCTGGACACCAGGCAAGATGCAATGGGCTAAATCATGACAAGCAAATTGCTCTGGGAACACAGGAGGATGGGGCAATTTAATCTAACTGCAGGACTCTGGTAGGTTCCATAGAGGAGACAATCAATGAGTGGGCATTGAAGGACGAAGGTGGCTTCAAAATTCCAAGGAAGAAATGTCAGTCCATAGAAGAACATAAATTTAGAACAAGAAGGATGGAATTATAAAGAGCGTCTCCTGCCCCACTCAGAAAGTGGTCTGCAGGGATTTCAATGGGATTCAGTAGGAGATGAGGCTAGAAAGCTGAGCTGAAGTTACCATATATCTACAGCATTAAATCTCAGGATGAGATATCTAAAATTTAATTTGGAGAATTAGAAACTCATTCAAGGGGTAGAATAAAGGGAATGTTGTACTCTCACACTTGTTTTAAGAGATTGACACCAGTAGCAGCATGAAGAATGGATTGAGAAAGACATTGAAGGCAGTGCTTAGATACAAATATTTTTAACCGATCATCCACTTTCCCATCTGGATTCTGGAAACAATATCCCTTGCCTTGAAAGTATGCAATAGCCTCCTATCTGGTTTCATTGCTTTAACTCTCACTCTATTCCTGTCCCTCACACTTTAGCTAGTGTAGTGAATTGTCACCATAAGAGCACCCAATGAATTAAACCCCCTTGTCCATGATACTTTGCAATGTGATTTTGCTGCCCTTTCCATCAAGAGGTGGAGGCTATTTTCCCAAACCCCGAATCTGGACTGGGCCTTGGGATGTTCTTTAATCACCACAATGTGGCATAAGTGATATAATGTGCAGCTGTTTTTTTTGTTTGTTTGTTTATTTTTTTTTACATGGGCAGGCACCAGGAATCGAACCCAGATCTCCAGCATGGCAGGTGAGAACTTTACCTGCTAAGTCACTGTGGCCCACCCTGTGTAGTTTTTGAGTATAGGGCTTCAGCAAAACAAGATGAGGAAATGAGGGGTCTTGCAGCTTCTGTTTTACTCTCATAAAGTTCTCCTACCACCATATATAAAATCTAGGGCTAGAATACTGAAGGATGATGAGAAGCAGCATGAAAAGAGAGACTCCATCAGCCAACTTCAAGGTTCCAGATTTGGGACTGACATCATCTAAGATCCTCCAGCCCCAGAGGAGCTGCTGGGTGACTGCAGTCACCCAACTGACCCCAGATAAGAGCTGCAGAAGAGCCACCCAGTTAAGCCAAGCCAACCCACAGAATCTTAAAATGCAATTAACTGTTTAAGCCACATTTGTTATACAGGTACAACTAACTGATACAGAAACTGGTTCCAGAAGTGGAACATATCGATAATAAAACTGCCAGCAACACTGATTTTGGGGCTGGTGACAAATGAGGACAGAGAAAATGATAAAGGGACTGGTAGGAGCTGGGAAAGAAAGACTTGGCTGAAACCAATGGCAAAACTGTCATCTATAGTAATATGGAAGGTAGAAACTGAACCTACTGAACGTACATATAGATATGGCTATAATATCTATGAGTATAGATAGTATACTATCGTATATACTCTCAAGATGAAAGGTTGAAAGTGCCAGCTCCCTTCTCCTACCTGTGTATGATAAGACCCAGGAATGGAAGGATAAGGTAAGGAAGAAACAATTTGGCTTTCAGGTAGAATGTAGAGAAAATATAGAAGACCCAGGACTGGCTGGGTTATAAAATGAAACTGCCTTTCATTCCTAGTCTTCCAATTGATAAAAATAATTCTCTAAGTGAAATAAGGCCTGGGTCTAAAGATTAAACAAAAGTGTGACAATAAAACCCTCAGTGAAGAACTCTGAAGGATTAATGTTGGGAATAAAAGATCCTATCATCTAGAAAAAAAGAGCTTTTAATACTCTTATGGGCATCATCCCATGATGGGTCCACATTTAGACATAGTCTATGTAAAAAAGAATTACAGATGTGGCTTGTAAGGCTTGGAATAATTCCAAACAGATTTTTAGGAAAGGCACAAAGTTTTTAAGAGACTTATAGTGGTGACAACACTGCCACACCAGACTAAAATAGATTAAGACAAATCAAAATGAAAAGCAGACTCTGTCCCCTACAGAACAAAATCAAGTTGAGAAAGCTGCTTGCCTGCAATAGGTTATTTTTTAAGGAAAAATTACAAGTCTTGGAGGATGGAATCAAGCATCCAGAGGCAGAGCCGAGAATCAAAGGGGAAAAACAGACTAGGGAACCAATCCCAGAGAATTCAAAGTCCCAGAGTAGGTGGAACTGGTAAAATGTGCCTGGCTGGATTTCATAATTGTTACTGACAAGTGACTGTTATATGCTTCCATTGCTTTCCCATTTTGAACAGTGGTGTCTATTGTTATTATCCTGTCCCTGCCTTATCCTTCTTATTGGGTGCAATGAGGGCATATAACTTGAACTATTAGCTCACATTTCTCTGAGTCAAGAAGAGCCTTGGGGGATTCCCAGGAAGATGGCAGAGGAGACCGGATTCATCCCTGCTCCATGGAACAACAAGAGGACAGAAAAAATGATCTGGGATGTGAGTGATCAGAAGGGGTCTTCTGCATTTCATGGGGAGGTTCTGGATAGGAAAGGCAGGCAGATAGGGACAGGAGGGATGAGGTGAGTTTGTTTGGCTGTGGCCCTAGCAGGGGCAGACAGTGGTGTGTGGGGAGGTATAGGTCCAAGGGAGCAAACCATCCCTCGCTCCACCCTACCCCAGGAGCTAGCTTTGGAGATCACCCTCATGGCTCCACAGCTGGCAGCACCCGTGGGGAGCCCAGAGGTGTGCCTGGTCACATGCTGCAAAAGGTTGCTTGGCCAGATGTCCCTCAAAGCACCGGGAGTGGCCATCCTGTCAGGCATCATGAATGGTGGCTCCACTGGGCACCAGGTGCTGAGACTGACTACCTCACCAAGCACTGTGATTGACTGCCTCATCCTGCATGCCAGGACCACCCACTCTAATACACAGCAGGGAAGCCCCACACTGCACACACCATCTTCCTTGGCTGACCACTACAGTTGGGGTGAGGCAGGCCCAAGGGGAAGAGGTGGCTCAAGCATGCCAGTTGCTGGGAAGAAGTGGTAACTGCAGTCTGACAAACTCCCTATCTACTTAGGTTTTTTAATATTATTATCTATTTTTATTTTTTTTATAATTTTTTACTTTTCACTTTATTATTTTCTTCTGTGGGCACCAGTCTGAGCTCATTCTCAATATATCTTAGGGTGTCTTATTCTGGCTTCAGGGCCTACTATTGCTGAGGGTTTTTTTGTTTTGTTTTGTTTTTAGTGCATGGTCTGGGAGTCAAGTCTGGGTCTCCTGTATGGCAAGCGGGTTTTCTGCAACTGAACTACTCATGCCCACCTACCTAGCTTTTATTAGAACTGCAAGTAGAATTGCATCTCCTCCATAAGATCTGGATCTTGGTTTGGCAGAAACTTACTGACATACCAAGTACAAAAGGAGATCTTCAATGCAAACCTAACCACACATAAAATCTTAGATGAGTGGAGGAAATCAACTTGCAAGTAACTATAAAGATAATGAAGTAACAAGGATTAAAGCAAAAATAAATGAACTAGGGAGTGCAAGTGTATTACAGTGATAGAATTCTCACCTGCCATGTGGGAGAACCAAGTACAATTCCCAACCCATGCATTTCCCAAAGAAACAAAGTATGCTGGTTTGAAAGGATGTATGGACCCTAGAAAAGCCATGTTTTAATCAAAATCCCACTTCATAGAGGCAGAATAATCCCCATTCAATACTGTATGTTTGAAACTGTAATCAAATAATCTCCCTATAATCAGATCATCTCCCTGGAGATGTGATTTAATCAAGAGTTGTTGTTAAGCTGGATTAGGTGACGACATGTCTCCACCCATTTGGGGGTGGTAAGTTTCTGAAGTACATTCCTTGGGGTTTGGGGAGAGATGGCTGCCACCACATGGAGGGGTTGAGCATGTGCCCTGGAGATGGCAGAGAGCCTGGGTGCAGCCCCAATGCTTGGAGAGGGTGGAGCTGAGAAAAAGGTGGTCTCCCCAATGTCCCCCAAGGTTGCATTCAGAGAGAGGTAGGCCTCTGCATAGGCCCTTGGAAAGAGTGGGACTCCCAGTGTCAAAACCCCCGAAGAAACTGCTTCTCAGACTTTGAAATCTAATAGACTTTGCCCTGTGAGTTTTCAAAACTGTATGGGTCCAGTGACTCCTGTGTTCTTTCCTCCCTATGGAAATGAGTATATGTATCCCATGACTGTTCCTCTTTTGTAGATTAGCAGCAAATAACTTGTTCTGAGTTTTATAGGTCCAGAGACAGAGGATAATTTTGCTTTAGAACAGACTATGCCTGTAACTAACTTTGATAGGAGTTTGTATATTTCTAACTTCGTATTTCATTTGTATTGCTACTGAAATGGTTTAAGGATTTGTGATATTATTATGAAATTAATGTATTTTGTATATGGGGAAAACATGCCTATTTTAGGGTCCAGAGGGTGGGATGTACTGGTTTGAAAGAATATATGGACCCTAGAAAAGCCATGTTTTAATCAAAATCCCACTTCATAAAGGCAGAATAATCCCTACTCAATACTGTATGTTTGAAACTGTAATCAGATCATCTCCCTGGAGATGTGATTTACTCAAGAGTGGTTGTTAAACTGGATTAGGTGATGACATATCTCCACCCATTTGGTTGGGTCTTGATTAGTTTCTGAAGTCCTATAAAAGAGGGGACATTTTGGAGAATGAAGGAGATTTGGAGAGAGCAGAGAATGCCACAGCACCACGAAGCAGAGAGTCCACGAAGCAGAGAGTCCACGAGTCAGCGGCCTTTGGAGATGAAGAAGGAAAATGTTTCCCGGGGAGCTTTATGAAGCCAGAAACCAGGAGAGAAAGCTAGCAGATGATGCCATGTTCGCCATGTGCCCTTCCAGCCAAGAGAGAAGCCCCGACTGTGTTCGCCATATGCCTTTTCACTTGAGAGAGAGAGACCCTGAACTTTATCAGCCTTCCTGAGTCAAGACATATTTCCCTGGATGCCTGTGATTGGACATTTCTGTAGACTTGTTTAATTGGGACATTTTCTTGGCCTTAGAACTGTAAACTAACAACTTATTAAATTCTCTTTTTAAAAGCCATTCCATTTTTGGTATATTGCATTCCAGCAGCTAGCAAACTAGAACACAAAGAAACCAACAAAAACAAACAAACAAAAATTTTCAACAATGGTATTATAATAACGGGATACTCACATGGGAAAAGAATGAAAGGTGACCCTACCATACAGCAAACAAGAAAATTAATTAATTAAAAATAAATAAAGAGAATAACAAGGAAAAAAACAATAGAGAGCATCAACAAAATCAAAACTTGAATCTTTGAGAAAAATCAGTGAACTCAAAAGATCCCTATTAAGCTAACAAAAAAAAAAAAAAGAGGATGCAAATAAACAAAATCAGAAATGAGAGGAGGGTCATTACCATGGATCCTGAAAAAAAATTTTTTTAATTCATAAGAGGATACTATGAATACCATATACCACAAACTAAACAACTTAGATATAATGGGCAAATTCCTAGAAACACAGAGACTACCTACACTGACTCAAGAAGAAATAAAAGATCTCAATAAACCAAACACAAGTAAAGAGATTAGGTCATCCAAAACCTTCCTACATGCTGCTTTTCTGCCCTGGAAGGGGCTGAGGGGGAGGATGGAGCTCTACAGAAAATAAAAAACCACATGACATCCAAGTAGAAATGATCTAGCACACATGGAATGTTCTCCAGGATAGATCATATGCTGGGACATAAAATGAGTCTTTATAAACTTAAAATTATCCAAACCACTTTCTCTGATCACAGTGAAATAAAGATGGAAATTAAAATCACAAAAAAAAGGGCTTTCACAAATATATGGAGATGAAACAACACTCTTAAATAATCAGTGGGTCAAGAAAGAAATTTCTGGAGAAATTGGTAAATATCTGGAGACTAATGATAACAAGAATACAACATATTAAAACTTATGGGATGTGGCAAAGGTTGACAGGGAAATTTATTGCCTTGAGTGCCTATATCAAAAAAAAAAAGAATGAGCAAAACTTGAGGATTTAACTGCTCACCTGGAGAATTTAGAGAAAGAACAGCAAACAACTCCAAAGCAAATAAAAGAAGAGAAATATAATAAAGATTAAAGCAGAAATAAACAAACTGGAGAACAATAAAATAAAAGAAAGAATCAATAAATCAAAAGTTGGTTCTTTGAGAAAAATCAATAAAATTGATAGATCCCTAGCTAAATTAACAAAGAAAAGTAGAGGGGATGCAAATAAACAAAATCAGAAATGAGATGGGGGTTCTTACCAGAGATCATGAAGAAATTTTTTAAATCATAAGAGAATATTATGAACAATTATATGCCAAAAAACTAGACAACTTAGATTAAATTCCTAGGAACACACAAATTACCTATACTGACTCAAGAAGAAATAGAAGATTTCAACAAACCAATTAAGTAAAGAGACTCAAATCTTCCCACAAAGAAGAGCCCAGGACCAGACAGCTTCACAGAATTTTATCAAACATTCCAAAAAGAACTAACACCAATCCTCCTCAAATTCTTCCAAAAATATAACAAAAAAGGAACATTACCTACCTCATTTTATGAAGCTAACATCACTCAAATACCAAAATCAGATAAAGTTGCTACAAGAAAGGAAAACTGTAGACTAATCTCCCTAATGAAAATAGATACAAATATTCCCAGCAAAATACTAGCAAATTGAATCCAACACCATATTAAAAGAATTAAGCATTATGACCAAGTGGGATTCATACCAGGAATGCAAGGATGGCTCAATATAAGAAAATCAATCAACATGATGCAGCAAATTAACAAATCAAAAGGGGAAAATCACATTATCATATTGATTGATACTAAAAAAAAAAAAAGCATTTGACAAAATCCAGCATCTCTTTCTGATAAAAACACTTCAAAAGTTAGGAATCAAAGGATCTTTCTCAATACCATAAAGGGTATATATGAGCAACCTATAACCAGCATCATAAGTAATGATCAGAGATTGAAAATATTCCCCCTAAGATCAGGAATGAGACAAGGATGTCCATTGTCACCACTATCATTCAACACTGTATTAGAAGTCCTAGCTGGAGCAATTAGACAGGAGAAAGAAATAAAAGATGCCCAAATAGGAAAAGAAGAAATAAAAATTTCATTATTTGCAAATCACGTGATCCTATACTTAGAAAACCCTGAGAAATCTATAGCAAAGCATCTTGAGCTAATAAACAAATTCAGCAAAGTGGTGAGATACAAGATTAATGTACAAAAATCAGTAATGTTTCCATACACCAGGAATGACTTATTTGAGGTGATAATTAAGGGTAAAAACCTATTCAAAATGGTGACCAGAAAAATCAGGTATCTGGGAATAAGCCTACCAGAGATATCAAGGGCTTATACAGAAAAAATTATAAAAAATTACTAAAAGAAATGAAAAAGTGACCTAAGTTAGAGGCAAAAGAACAGATACTGTATGATTTCATCATTATGACTCTGGTAAAGTTAATCTCAGAGGTTACTCTGTAGAATTTAGCAGACCTAGAGATACACAGAAGCTAGAGATGGAAGAAACGTACCCAAAGAGGTTGAATCTAAATGCAAGGGAACAGACAGAGTGATAATAACTAATTAGTGGGTTTGTAAGTAACATTTGCCATATTGAATGGGAATATGACAGAAGAGGATGTATAGTGCCATGTATACCAATGATTAAACTTAGGATTATAAATAAGTTCTCACATGAACTATTTCAATGGTTCAATAGTGGACAAGGAGTCAATGGTAGAGGGATATAGGGGGGAAACTAAATATGCATGCAATAGCCAATAATTAACAGCTAGTTAGATAGTGCTAATGGTCATAATTTGCTAAACCCCAATCAACATCACTCCTGTTGTCTCTTAAGAGCACCTGGGTCAAAAACTGAGAGACTCTCTGAAGGTTTCATGCACTAGGTTTGCCTTCCTGGAACATATAATTCCCAGAAGTTTCCTAGGTCAGATAACTGCTGAAACCAAGATGAACCAGCCTTTCCAAGATTATCAATTGATTCCATCCACCTGTTCTTCACTGTGGACACCCCTTCTCAGCATGAAAGAGTCAGAACAGGCATTCCCCAAGGGTCACTACAGAGCAGGAGTGGGATTAAAAGAGAAAGAGGAGGTACAACCAAGAAAATGGGATTTAACAAAGTAGTATGACTGCTGAATCACTATATTAATATTCCTCCTAGCCTCCAGTATCTTGGAGCAGCTAGAAGGAAAAATCTGAGATGATGGAATGGTTGTCCATGACAAACTCTGAGATCTTTTTGGTGGCTGTTTGTGGACATGTGCTTTGAGAATTACTGCTTTTTTTTATTTCTTTGCATTATATATATATGTTATACTTTACAATAAAAAATGTTAAAATAAATTTTCCTGCAAAGAAAAGTCCAGGATCAGATGGCTTCACAGGAGAATTTTATCATACATTCCAAAAAAGAACTAACACCAATCCTGCTCAAAAATTTCCAAAATATTGAGGAAAAAGGAATGCTACCTAACTCATTTTATGACACTAACATCACTCTAATACCAAAATCAGATAAAGGCACTACAAGAAAGGAAAACTACAAACCAATGAATGTAGATACAAAAATTCTCAACAAAATACCAATAAATCAAATCCAATGGCACATCAAAAGAATGACCAAGTGATGTTCATACCAGGAATGCAAGCACGGTTCAACACAAGAAAATCAATCAACGTGATGCAGCAAATTAACAAATCAAAAGGGAAAAATCACATTATCATATTGATTGATTCTGAAAAAAGCATTCAACAAAATCCAACATCCTTTCCTGATAAAAACTCTTCAAAAGATATGAATCAAAGGAAACCTTCCTAATATCATAAAGGGCATAAATGAAAAACCCATAACCAGTATCATACTTACTGGTCAGAGATTGAAAACATTCCCCCTAAAGACAAGGAATGAGACAAAGATGTCCACTGTCACCACTGTTACTCAACATCATACTAGAAGTCCTGGCTAGAGAAGTTAGACAGGAGAAAGAAATAAAACGCATCCAAATCAGAAAGGGAGAAATAATACTTTCATTATTTGCAGATGACATGATCCTATACTTGGAGAACCCTGAGAAATCTATAATAAAGCTTGAGCTAATAAACAAATTCAGTAAAGTGGCAGGATGCAAGATCAATGTACAAAAATCAGTAATGTTTCTATACGCAAAGGATGACCTATTTGAGTAGACAATCAAAGAAAAAAATCCATTCAAAATAGTGACCCAAAGAATCAGGTATCTTGGAATAAGCTAACCAGAAAGCTATAAAACACTGCTAAAAGAAATTTTTAAATGACGTAAATAGATGGAAAGACATTCTGTGCTCATGGACAAGAAGGGTGAATGTTATTAAGATGCTGATTCTACCCAAATTGATCTACAGACTCAATGCAAAACCAATCAAAATTCCAGCAACCTACTTTGAAGATTTAGAAGGCTAATTATCACATTTATTTGGAAGGGAAAGAAACCTTGAATAGCTAAAGATATCCTTTAAAAAAAGCATGTAGCGGGAGGACTAACACTTCCTGACTTTAAAGCTTACTATAAAGGCAAAAACTGTACCACAGTAATACCAGGAGTAAATAATTAGGGGGAGGGACAAGAGATTAGGGAAAATATGATTTGATATTTTGTGAGGTTGTGTTTATCAATTCTTTGTCTCATTAGACCAACAAAAAGAACCTGTAATTGAAAGTGCTGCTGATTGTAAAACCAAGTGAGGGCACTGTAAGACATGGTTTGTTTACTTTGGACATTATCCATGATGTTCAATAGATGGAGGGGGTTGAAGGTACAATGACTGAGAAGCCAAAAGACAAATCATCAATATATATATATGATGGAAAATTATGCTGCTACAAAAAGGAATAATGTTGTGAGGCATGCAATGAACAGAATAAACCTTGGGGACAATGTGTTTTGCAAAAGAAGTCAGAAACAAACAAACTAAAAAGTTATGCTATGGTCTCTTTCAGAAAGTACTTATAAAAAAATTGGAGCCTAGATTGTAAACTCTTATAGCAGCCATACTTAGTTCGATATTCCAAGTATTTTTCTAAACTCTGAGACACTGAGCTATATGCACATAAGCTGGTATTTCCCTAAAACTTTGAGTACCTCTGTGATACCTGAGACTCAGAGCTGGAGCTCTGGAGTGCTGAAAGTCGGCATTGCTACATACTGTAATAGTTAATCAAAAGAGAGATTAGGCTTCAACTAGAGATAAAAACAAAGCAGAAGCCAATCTGGCTGGGGCTAAGGTAAATCATAATACACAGTGAAAGATGATAACATATATACTCTAGAACTTTACCTACTACTTGAGACCAAAGGCAGAGAGGTTTATTGTATCTAAAACCTAAATTTCCTTTAACACACAATCTAAATCAATTGGTCTGGATAGTTCATTTAAACAACTCAAACACACAGAACCCAGAATGGGAACGAAGCATTGTAATTCTGTATAGCTTAATGTAATACCAGGCTACATTTCAGACTGATATTTTAAAATGGACCGATAATTTAAAAAGTATTGGTAGAGCACCCTGAGGGACTAATTAAACTTTCCCATCTGGGAAACCCTTGGTACTTTCTCAAACATCTGGTACTCCCAAGAAAATAGGCCAAGTCCTTGATTTTGAGGCCTGCCCTTATGAAACTTATTTCTATAGTAGAGAAGCTCAGGCTACCTACAATGGAGCCTAAGAGTTGCTTCCAAGAAGCCTCTTATTGCTCAGATGTGGCCTCTTTCTGTCTAACCCCAACTCTGCAAAAAAATCAGTACCCTCCCCCCTGTGTGGGACATGACATTCAGGCATGAAAGTTTCCCTGACAACATGGGACTGGACCCCCAGGGATGAGCCTGGCCCTGGCACCAGGGGATTGACAACACCTTCTTGACCAAAAGAGGGAAAAGAAGTATAACAAAATAAGGCATTAGTGGCTGGCTGTATTTTCTTCCCTGGATTTCCTGGAGGAAGCTATAATTATGTATGAGGAAGCAGAAAGGGGAAGAAAAGAGAAAGTTCTCCCGCTGACAGAGTCAGAGCCCCTGTATCTAACACCTTGGTTTTTCCCTTATGAAAGCCAATACATTGCTTTCTTTTTCTTTAAGCTAGTTTGAGTTGTCTTTCCACAAGTTTGTTTCTATCATCTTCAAAGGGGGAAAGGAAGGAAACATGATGAGTGCTCTTCAGCCAAAACCACTCTGAACACTCCCAGTGCAAAATAATCCTCCTCCTCTAAAAGCTCTGTATGAATGCTACATTGGAAATAGAACTTGTGCATCCAGCAGAGTTGGGGCGAGAACTATCATTCCCCAGTCTGCCGCCGATCCCCTTTATCCAAACTTCAGTGACACCACGTTGACTTTGATGCAATTGAACACCACTATTTTTCTCCAAAACGTTCCACTTCTGGCACCAATCTGGGGAGGAGTTTTTTTTTTTTTTTTTTTTTTTTACACAGGCAGGCACTGGGAATCAAACCCAGGTCCTCTGGTATGGCAGGCAAGCATTCTTGCCTGCTTAGCCAGCATGGCCCGCCTGGGAGGAATTTTTTAAAGGCGATGTTGAGGCAGGATAGAATTCCATTTGGAAAGATTGGGCGTCTCTCAGAGTTGATTGGTGACGCCGGGCTCTTGCAAGCAGTGACACGGTGGCCTCCTGCCTTGGGATCCCCCCTCACCACATGATGGTAGGGCCTCGGTTGTCTCCTCGATGGGTACTGCAGGGAGTTAATTACAGGCTGATGATGTAGCTTTTTACTTGGGTCTGTTTTCTAATCTATTTCATTGGGGGATGTAAATCACAGCATATTCCCCTCTGATCTCCCCTTCTTCATCAACAAAATAAAAGGAATCTTCAGGGTTCCTGATATTCTGTTTGTATTCGAAAGGTCCTCTTTCTGTGGACTGAGCATCCTCAAACCACAGAGCTTTTGCACAGCTTTTCTCTCTGCCTAATATTCATTCTTTAGCTCACAGCTCAACTGTCCTTTCCACCAGGACACATTCCATGATCTCTGTAAAACCACATGCCATCACTTCAAAATATCCATCTCAGTTGAACACATTCTGGTGGTTGAATAGTTTCTTGTCTGTCACTCCCAATAGATGTTAAGCACCTAGGAAGCAGGGACAGTGTCTGTGGTTGCTCATTTTGGACTTCCAGAACCTAACACATATTGAGTGAGTAGGTGGGTAAGGGAATGAGTATGCAAGTGTGGGTGAAAGAGAAAGAGAGCAAATCCCCATTAACAACTGCAATCCTAATCTTCTCCCATTGACTCTCAGCACTTAAGGTCTACATGTCTGAGAAATCACAGACCACCCCTCTTCCTTGTACAGCACACCTTGGGCCTGATAAGTTAAAGTAAATCCACTCTGCCTGGTAACCTCAGCCAATTGGGGGAGTGAGGAGGGGTTTCCCCACATCTGCCTCTTTAAATAAAATGTTTCTGTTATAGAAATATAAAAGCAAGAACAGAAGCACTATTAGTCGTACTGATCTCAGAGTTTAAAATGAATTTTATCCAGAAGTTAGCTCATTAACTAGAGTGCCTTCAGCGATTTCAGAGCAAGGTGATGAGCGGACAGGCAGTGGGGTGGCAGAGCTTCAGAGACGGTGCACAGTGTACAGTGCACAGAGAAATATGTAGGCAAGAATTCAAGACACTAATTGGGTGGGATAATGTAGATCCTCTTGCTACCTCGCTGTTGCCAGAATTCCAAATTCTACACACCCACCCCCTTTAATTTAAAAGGGTTTGCTTGGGATGGCCAAGCCCAGCTGGGAATTGGAGACTGGCACAGACTGAGGATGAAGGGATGGGCAGAAAGGTGAAAAAAGAAAGAGAGAGAGTGAGGAGAGAGAGTTGGACAGAATGAAGAAGCCATGTGGGATGAGGTGAGAAGGACCCAGAGAAGGACAACCCATTCAAGAATTCCATCAGGGGAGCAGGCATCGCTGAAGGGGGCAGAGGCTAAGACCAAAGGCTCTGCTTTCCAGCCAGCTCTGCCCTACCATGGGCTAGCCAATCTGAAGCTCCCCAGATCCAAAACTTCTCATTCTCCCTTGAGCCAGTTTCACTGCATGTTGACATTTGTCCTAGAAAGTGGAACAGACTGAGGCCTGAGTCAGAGAGTCACTAACATCAAAGTAAACTGAGAGCTTTCAGTCATTGCTTTTTCAGTGATGAAATGGAAGCACAGAGAAGTTCAGTACCCCTCCCCAGATCAGTGCTGGAAATGGACTCTGAATCAGGCCTGGCTCAGGTGTGTGCTCTTCCATGTAACACTGTGGTGCTCCCCACATGCAGAGGCCTTGGACCCAAAGCTCTAATGCCTTTCATTCAGTCCGTCGGTCAGTCGGGCAGTCAGTACATATTGAGTGGCAGCTGAAGGCCAGGTACTGTGCTAGACCCGGGGGGAAATGGTGTGTATATATAGAGTTCTGCCTTCATGGAGCATACAATCTGGCAGGGGACAGAGATAGTCCTCAAATGATAGATAACACCAAGAAAGAAAGAACTGAGAGCTGCATTTCAGGAAAAGAAGCACCATCTCATGAGATTTCATTGCAAAGAAACTTCACCTAGAAATACTTACTAAGCACCTACTACATCTCAAACCCTTTACCAATCCTGAAGGTACAGAGAAAAGTGTGACACCAAGTGTGATGCCAGGAGCTTGCTGTCTAGACCAAGGAGGAACCACACAAACACGTCAATGGACTGGGACACATGCCAACACCAAGAGGATGAGGGTGGGCAGGCCAGCAATTTAGAGATGAAGATTTAGGATCAGAGAACGCTTTCTGGAGGCTGGTACCTCCAGGCACGCCTGGCGATATGACTTTGCCAGGGTCCATAGAGGGTCAGAGCATTAGAATAGCAGCTCTTGAAAACAGAGGGGAGCCCTGAGCTCTGAGCTCCAAGCAGACAGTCCACTGCAGCATGTTCGTGGAAGTCTGAGGTTAATTTTCATCGCCATGGGCTAGTGGGGTGCTTACAAACCAGTGTGCAGTGGCATCTCCCTCCATTTGTTAAAATTTTAAATGCTGTAATTAAAGGAAACAGAATTTCCAATCAGCCCAGGAAGGGATACTCAGGTTTGAAGTCTTAATGTCTGTCTTAGTGTGTTAAGACAGGACTGAAATTCAGCTCCACGCCCCGCATCGCGCCCTGGTGGCCGACAGGCAGCGCTAATGGTGGGGGTGGCAAAGCGCCTGAGGTTTACAGTCAGGACATCCAGTCGGGTTGTCTGGCAAGGGACAGGGTTAAGAACCCCTTGGTCGGAAAGTCTTCATTTTACTCAAAATGGCAAGGGGCCAATGGCCTCTCGGATGAAACAGATAAGGCAAACAGAGGGTTCTTGTCAGAAATGAATGTTACTACTGAAAAGCTCACAGATGTTATCAGTCGGAGTCTCGTGGGGCCTAAAATGAGGCCCTGAGAAGGAATATTAACCAGACGTTTGGCAGATCATTTATTTATCTCCCACTAAATTCAATAGTGAGATTCATATATAAATAAAGGAAAACAACGCTGCTGTGAGTAATTTATCCTTGAATAGAAAGACGCGGTCATCCTTATCTCCTCGATGATGCTCTATTTCCAAACAGTAATAAATTATGGGGTTGTCCCATTCTTCCCCCGTGTCAGGCCTCAGGAGCCAAGCTGGATGCCACAGCTCATAGCCCGTGTTCCAGAGACACGCTGGCAGCCGTCTGGGGCCGATCCCCTGCCCTTAGGTTCCTGTGTGGGCAGCTCAAGGCTAAAGGCTGAAGCACCTCCCACCCTGCCCCCTAAAACTGCTTGGGTCAAAAAGTTGTTATTTCTAGGGAGCATTTATTCTGTTTAGGTGTCTCTGAAGGAGTCGTGGTTCACGGATCATTAACTATGTATTCATTGTATCCATTCTTTCCGGGGACCCCATCTTCCTGTTAGACACTTATTAAAGGAGAATGTTCAACTTAGCTTCTGAGAGTGGATGAGATAGCAAAATTGGGAATTTAAGAGAGTTTGGGGTCTAGAATTCAAAACAGTACCTTATTTCTTTGGTCACGGTATTAATTTTATTGGTGGTGGTGATGATGATGATGATAATAGGTAATATTTACTGCATATTTACCACATACTGAGCATCATTTTGAACACGTCACATGTATTATTTCATTTAGTTCTTCCTACAGACTGATACGTGGGTATTACTTTTATTTTTGTTTCACAGAGAAAGGACGGGTACCTCGCTGGCTGTCACAAAGCCGGTTCATGGTGGAGCGGAAACGTGAGCCCAGGGAGCTGTCTATATCCCCTTCCTGGTAGAGCCGTGCAGACGTGGGCCCTACCTTCTGACTCATGAGCAAGGGTAAGCGTGTGATGGGAAGGGAAGCCAAAACCACTGACTGGTGTCTTGAGTAGCAGACTGAAGCATGTGGACTTTCTGAATCCATTCCCATTTTCAAGAGAGAGGGCAGCATGGCCAGGTTGAAACTGTAGGAACCCCAGCCTCTGATAGCATTACAGAAAACAGACTGGACTAGGGGCAGGGAATCCATTAGGTAGGAGGACCAGATAGTGGGGCCACTAAGTAGTCGAAGCAGGAGAGGATGAGGACTTTCAAGGAGGTAATGACCATGTGTACGGAGAGCAGGACACAGGTTGAGGGACTGACTGAATACTCTGATCCATTGCATGGAACTGACCAGGCCACAAAGGCCCAGCCCTGGGTCCCCTATCTTAGAGGCACCTTTCATTAGCCTCTTGAGAAATACATCCTACAGGCGCTGCTGGATCTTTTCGGTCATTCCTCAACCCCTTCTGACATTCTCAGAGAAGGAGGGCGCCACTTGAACCATAAGTGTCACCGCTATAGAATAGCCACCAAGTGAGCTATGTTCTTGTGTCCCTCCTGGGAGCTGTCCGACCTGTACCTCTGTCCACCTGGCTCAGATGGAGTAGAACACAGGTGGATGGATATCTGACCCAAAAAAAGGATAAAGTTCCTTCCTTGGAAATGTTGAAAGGATACTTAAGAGACCCCAGCATAAGTCTGCCTGGTCCCCAGAGTGGACCTGTGAGTGGGCATTTTTACTTATGTGAATGGGCAAACAAGGGCAGTTAGTCCACAGCAAGAAAGAGGGATGAACTCGATACGTAGAGATAAGCAAAGACAAGAGATAGTGAGAGGGCACTGTGATGACACATCAGGTTCAGACCCCATCCTCATGATGGTTTCTGTCTCTGCTTGAGTCCCATGTATATCCCATTGTCTTATGAAGCAAACTACCCCCTCTCTGGCTCTGCCAGTTAAAGCTGATTTCTGTTGCTTAGAACCAAAAGACTTGTGGCTAAGGAGACTCCAATGATTAACTAGTTCTACAGGGTCACAGAGACCCTCATAATTTCTTTCACCAGCTGTGTCCCAGGGCCTCACCAATTAACTATCCTTCCATAAATGGAAAGGAAGGAGCAAGAACAAAATGTCCTCTGGGATCATACAGGAAATGGCCAGATATAGGAGAAAAGTTAAAAGGAATGCTCATTTATTGAGAATCGATTATACTCAGGTGTGGTACCAAACACAAACATTAGGACCGAATGATACATATGATGGGCTATAAATGGGACGACTAGAGAGCATAACGGGACTAGTTACTTGCATTCATGGGGGCTAACCTATGAATTCCCAGACACTCTCTAAAAAGCTATGACCACAGAAGCCCAGTCCATAAAAGAAAAGGCCGTCTGGACCTATCTCTGGGCCATGTGTACTGGACACTGTTGGCTGAACTGATGATCAGACGAGGAGAACCCAACACTTCTCAGGGTCCCAGGGTCTTCCAGAACACAGCACAGCCTACTTTTCATTGGCAGCTTCTTCATTCGGGCTGGAGTGCCAAATGCTTTTACTCTCCCTGATTGCTAAGCTAAGAAACCTCTTCCATTAAGTCTCTTTATGTAAAGCCCACTCAGAGACAAACTACCTGTTCAAAGTCCACCTGCATAACCAATACATTAGTCACTGCACAGATATAAACAAGGGATCTTCTACTGATGGTTCTTCTCCCCCAGCATGAGCAAGCAGAAAAAGAGCATCCAGCTTCTCATTTGATATTCAACTTTCTCCACAGCTGTTCCTTGTCTCAATGTTTCAACACCACATGGTTTCAAAAGGTCATGTAACAGACCCCATGAAAATAATAAGGAAGAATAGAGTGTAATTCATCCTGACCTAGAGAGGAGGATATGAGAAATGTTCATAATTCAGCTGTCACTTAGGCTAAGTAGAATGGCCTTGTTGCTCTGAGTTCCACGAAGTTTATGCTCCAGCAACCAGTTAATGCTGGCAAGGAGACTAGGCTTGAGGAACTGAGGCAACTGCCTGACTCAGGCAACCCCCTGAGATCCTAAGCACTGACTTTTGCTACCCCACAAATAGGTATGGAGACGTCATTTAACATCTAATAATGGTCATTCCATCATAATTGTAGCTAGTGTCTCACAAGCAATTACTGTGTGCTCGGCAACTGTACTCAGCACTTGATGCAGATTGTCTAATGTGTCACAACCTGATGAGTTAATTCACCATTTTACATATGAGGAAACTGAAGCAGAGAAAGATTAAATAAACCATGCTCCAAATTACTTAGGTGGTGTGTGAATTCAATCCAAGAGCCTAACTCCTTGTGCTGGAAATTTGTGCACCCCAGAAAAGTCATGTTCTTTAAGCCTCATTCAGTATTGCTGGGTGGGATCTTTTTGATTAAGCTGCTTCCATGGAGATGTGACCCATGCGACTGTGGGTGTTGCCTTTGATTAGGTGGTTTGCATAGACGATGGGTCCCTATCCATTCAAGGTGGGGTTGCTTACGGGAGTCCTCTAGGAGGAAGCATTTGGGAAGAATCTTCACAGTCCACACAGCAAGAGACCTTTACAGCTGCAGAAGGAATTCTTATGAATTCTTATTCTGACTTCTTATGAATTCTTATGAAACAAAAAGCTGGGAGAAAGAGCTAGTGGAGTTGTCATGTGCCTTCCCAGCTGACAGAGGTGGCTCAGTGGCAGAGTTCTAACCTGCCATGCCGGAGACCTGGGTTCAATTCCCAGTGCCTGCCCATGTGGGGGGAAAAATGGCCTAATGGACTTTCAGTGGAGTTTGTATTAAATCTAGAGAACAACTTGAGGAGAATGGACATTTTGACAATATTAAGTTTTCTAATCTAAGAACATAATTTTTTCCTCATTATTTAAGTCTTTTAAAAGTTTTCTCAGCAATGTTTTATAGCTTACAGTATTTAGATGTTATGTATTTTTGTTGAAGTTATTTCTAAGAATGTTTTTGTTGCAATGATAAATTTTATTAATGTCAGTTTTCAGTGGCTTGTATATAGAAATTCCATTAACATTTACATATGGACAATATCACCTGCAACCTTGCTAAATTCACCTATTAATTCTAAAAACTGTCTTATAGATCATTAGGATTTTCTGTGTAAATAATCATGCTGTCTACAACTAGAGACAATTTCACTTTTCCGTTATAAATAATTCCTTTTATTTCTTTTCTTGCCTTCTTGCACTGGCTGGGATTTCCAGTATAACTCTGAATATAAGTGGTGACAGTAGATATCCTTGCCTTGCTCCAGATCTTAGAGGGGAAGCATTTAGTCTGATTGAGGAGGTTCCTTTTCTTCCTGGTTTACTAAGTGTTTCTATTATGAATTACTATGAATCATTATTGTATTTTGCCAAGTGCTTTTTCTAAACCTATTGAGATCATATGCTTTGTCTCTTTGTTTGTTAAAGTAGTTATTTACATTGATTGATTTAAAATTTTAAACCAGTCTTATATCCTGGTGATAAAACTGACTTGATCATGATATATTGTTCTTGTTATATATTGCCGGATTTGGTTTGCCGACTTTTTTTAAGGTATTATCGTGGCTTTATTTTTATTTATTTATTTATTTAAATAACTTTTATCATCACGATCAACTTTTTTGTGAAAAATAACATATATTTACAGGCAATAAATTTCAAAGCACATCACAACAATTAGCTGTAGAACAGATTTCAGAGTTTGGTATGGGTTACAATTCCACAATTTCAGGTTTTTCCTTCTCGCTGCTCTAAGATACTGGAAACTAAAAGAAATATCAATATGATGATTCAGCAATTGTACTCATTTGTTAAATCATACCTTCTCTGTATAACTCTACCATCACTTTTGATCTTTCTCCCACTCTTTAGAGTATTTGGGCTATGTCCATCCCAGCTCTTTCATATCGGAAGGGGCTGTTGATAATATGGGGTAGGGAGATGGAACTAGTTGATGTTCTGGAGAAGCTGGGCCCTCTAGGTTTCAGGACTTACCTGATCCGGGACCCATGTAAAGGTTGTAGGTTTCTGAAGTTACCTAATTGTATGGAACCACTTTGTAGAATCTTATATAACACCCTAGATATTCTTTAGAATTGAGTTTGCTGATATTTTAGAAAAGATATATCTATGTTCATGAGAAATATTAGTCTATAGCTTTTTTCCTTCTAATATCTTTATTAGTTATTTTCCTGATTTGTGCTGGCTTCATAAAACAAGGGGCAGGTACTCTCTCCTTCCTGTAATTTGCATAAGATTGGTATTATTTCTTCTTTAAATGTTTAATAGAATTCACCAATGAATCCATTCATGCTTGGAGTATTCTTTAAAGGAAGATATTGAATTATGAATACAAATTCTGAAATACGTAGCAGACTTTTCAGATTTTCTATTAATTTTCGAAAGTTATACCAAAAGTATTGTCATAACACTCATAATTCCTTTTCTTGGGAGGTGTGAGGTGGGGGTATGGTCCGCATATTGAACCCAAGTCTCCCACATGGAAGACAGCATTCTACCACTGAGCCACCCGTGCACCCTCGTAATACCTTTTACCATCCTCTTTTATTCCCAAAATTGTTGATTTTGATTTCTATTTTGCTAGAGCAGTCATACTAGGGATGACTTATGACTTTAATTTTCACTGTTTTTGGTGTCTTCTTGCCATTGCCTTCTGCTCTTTATTATTTCTTTCTTTCTAAATTTGGGTTTCCTTTTATCTTCCCCTTCTAACTTTTTAAGGTGGAAACAGATCATTGAGTTTTAAACATTTCTTCTTTTCTGAAATAAACAACTAATATTATAAACGTCAATGTAACACAGCTCTAGCTGAATCCCACCAATTTAGATACTCATAGTCTATCACTCAGTTCAGAATATTTTCTCATTTTTTTATTCCTCAGCTGGACTTTATTATGCAGAACTGCAATGCTTATTTTCTGAGCATTAGATCGCTAACTGAAATTTAATTCTGTCGCAATCAGAGAATATACAGCAAAAATAATAATAATAAATCTTTTGAAATTTAAGACTTACTTTGTCACCCAGCACATGATCCATCCTGTGAGCACCCCAGGTATACTTGAAAATCACATGTATTATGTCCATCCTGCTGCTGGTAGCTTATTTATTAATAGCCTGGTTCACAATTTTCTATATCTTTATTGACTTTTGGTCTGTTTTGTCAATCACTATGAAAAAGCCGTCAACATTGCCAACTAGGATTGTGGATTTTCTACTTTTCCCTTTTTTTAAGCTTTATTGTCAATTTTTCTCTTTATGTTTTTTTTTGATACACTTTTATGGGATGCTTGTACCTTAGGAGAGTGTTATGTCTTTCTCAAGAATTAACATTCTTATTATTATGAGATAAACTTCTTTATCTCTGGTAATATTCCTGATACTGGAATCTATTTGATCTGATGGTAATATAGCAACAAGAGCTTCCTTATGCTTAAGATTTGCATGGAATGTCTTTTTCTCTCTGTTTACTTTTGAACCTCTCTGTGTCTTCATATTTACATATGGTTGATTCTTGATTTTTGAGTCTATCAATCACTGCATTTTATTTATATGTGGTTAGGTTTAAGGACACACCTTGATTTTTTTTTTTTTTTTTTTTTTTTTTTTAAAGGAAAGACAGAGAGAAGGAAGGAAGGATAGAAGGAAGGAAAGGAGGAAGAAAGGGAAACATCTTTTTAAACATTTTCTTGTTTTATTGTATTTTGTTTCTCCGTTTTCGTTACATGGGCTGGGGCCGGGAATCGAACCGAGGTCCTCCGGCATAGCAGGCAAGCACTTTGCCCGCTGAGCCACCGCGGCCCGCCCAACACACCTTGATTTTTGATTCACCTATTTCTATTCTTTCTTTAGTGTTTAGTACCTCTTTACTTTTTAGCTTTTGGGATAATCCCCTTTGGGGAATTTTTTCTAGTATTCCATTTTAATTTCAATGGTTTTTCTGCTATACTTGTGTTATTTTTAGAGGTTCCTTGAGGGATTACAATGAGTCCTTAGCTTACCATGGAATGGTAACTCATAGTAATGGTAAGAACCCTGTAAAAATATAATTCTATTTACTTCCTTCAATCCCTTGAGCTATGGTTATGTGTATTTTACATCTAAATATATTTTTATTCAGCAAATAAAATGTTTTATAATTTAAATAATCAGTTGTCTTTTAAAGGTGACAAGTTTAAATTTGATTTTTTCCTATTTGTCATTTTTAACCCACACTTATAATATTTACTGCTCTTCATTTCCATATATGTATCATTTGTACTGCTCATCAATTCTAAAGATATGAATTTCTATTTGGTATGATTTTACTTCAGCCCCAAGAATGTTTAGCATTTCTTATAGTACAAATCTTCGGTGAACAATAGTCTCATATTTCATTTATTTGAAAATTTCTTTATATCATTTTTACTTTTGAAGTATATTTTTGCTAAATAAAAAATTACGGTTGACCTTTTCTCTCTCATCACCTTAGAAATGCCATTTTACTGACTTCTGGATGCCATGGTTTCTGATGAAGAATTGGAGACCATTCATTCATACATAACTGTTTCAAGTGTATAATGTGTCATTTTCCTCTGCATGCTTTTAAATTTTTCTCTGAACAGTTTGAATATGACGTGCTGAGATGTGATTTGCTTTGTTTTTATCTGGCTTTGGGCTCAACGAGCTTCTAGGGTCTGTAGGTCAACGATTTTATAAAATTTGGGAATTTTCAGCCCTCATTTCTTTTGATAGTTTTTATGTACCATCCAGTCTCCCTTTTTCTTCTGTGACTTCAATTAAATGAATGCTGACCTCTTGATATTGATACACAAGTCACTGAGTCTATTTTTTTAGTTTTTTGTTGTTGTTGTTATTTATTATAGATAGCTTCTACTGATCTGCCTTCAAATTCATTGACTCATTCTGCTGGACTCTCCAGTATGACATTATATTCATCCAGTGATTTTCTTTTTCATTTCAAATATTATACTTTTCAGTTCTATAATTTCCGTTTCTTATTTTATAATTTAAATTTCTTTGTCTTTATTTCTCATCTTTTTCTTCATTTATTCATTGTGTTCATTTTTCCCTTTAAGCCCTTAAACATATTAATAATAGGTATTTTAAGTCCTTGTAATATCTCAGATCCTCTTGGAATCTATTCCAATTGATTAATTTTTTTTTAATAAATCACAATTTCCTTTTTTTTTTTTGTACCCGGATGTTGTAACGATGTATTGCAGAGTCTGCATTGCGTTGTCTTTCTTCAAGGAGTGCTGTATTTAATTGTGGGAGATGATTATGGGCATATCGTCCTGATTCTGTCAGACTTAGTTTTATACTTTGTAAGGGCAGGTCTATTCTGGGTTGCCCCTAGTCCTGGGATGTGGACTTTAGTCTAGTGAGTGGCCTTGCTTCTAAGCTGAGGTCCTTCTGCCCACAAGTCCTTGAGATGTTCAGTGAGGTCTGTCTCTCTGGCTGGACTGGAGCTCCGCTGCAGGGACTTCTTTTTATTCAGCTCTCAGCCCTATAGTAGCCACTCTAGACTTTGTGCATCTCACCAAACACATGCACAGTCCAGCCTTCAAAGACCTGTGCATGGAATTCTGGAGTCCTCCTGACCCTTCACCTCCATCATCCTGTCCTGAAAATCCCACGTCCCTCAGTAGCCCCTACTTCTGAGCTTGCTGAGAGCCTTGTGCTCTGCGTGGGCACTGCAGTGCAGAGAGAGCTCCCGGGAGCATGCTGACATGAGTGTGGGTTTCATTGTTGTCCAATTCCTGAAAGTGTCGTCTTATTTTGTTAACCTTTATAGTCTCTTATAACAGGAAGGCAGGTCCAGTACCAGTTAATCCATCATGCCCAGAAGAAGTCTGTTTTTCAATGGAAGCAAGCAATCAAATGTTTAATTACATGAGATTTAATTGTATATTTCTATAAGACTTTAGTGTCGTTTTGTTCTTTTGTTTTGTTTTGTTTTTTCACATGGGCAGGCACTGGGAATGGAACCCAGGTCTCTGGCATGGCAGACGAGAACTCTGCCTGCTGAGCCACCATAGTCAGCCCAAGACTTTAGTTTTATAAAAGTGCTATATGCTCAGGGTATAAAATGGTAAAATATAGGGGGAAATTACCAAAAAAAAAGAGTAAAATATAAAGGGGAATTAAGAGATCCAGCATCTTGGAGTAACAGGACTTCTTCAATTCAGAGCTCCCACTGCTAACATTTGTCTGTTTTCTTCTGGATACTCACACACACACCCACATGCACGTTTTAAACATAAATCTTATGATAAAGTATACATAAATGTTTATCTTTGTCTTTTTGTAGCTTAACATTATAAGAGGCACATTTTCCATTTCATTAAATATCTTTTGAAAACACGATTTTTTTATAGCTGCATATGCTCCATCACTTCTATTTAACATAATTTATTTAACCATTCTCCCATTTTTTGGCATACATTCCATTCCCACATTTTTGCTATTTATAAATAATGTTGCAATGAACATATTTGTGCATAAATATTCATGCACATTTCTGACTTTTCCCCCAAGAAGAAGAATGACTGAGTCAAAGGGTATGACCTTTGCTAAGGGTCTCTATATATTCTGCCAAATTACTTTTTCCATGTTGACTGTTTAAATTTAAACTCCTCCAGTGCTTTACATGAGCGCTTATCTCTCTGCATGCTTGCCAAACCTGAATATCACCATTTTTAAATCTTTGCTAATTTTATAGCTAGGTTGATTCATTATTCGTATTCTAATTTGCTTTGATTTACTTTCAAGTGTGACTGAATATTTTCACACATAGCTATTTGCAGTCCTTCATCTGTGCCTGTCTTATTTGTAACATTAGCCCAAGTTGCTACTGAGCATGTAGTGATTTTTTTTTAATGATTCATATATGGAAGACCTCTTATGAATTTATTTTTTTAAAAAAACTCTTCACCAGCTAATGTGTTCTGATATTTTACATGGTAATTTAAGTTAAATAAATAGATATACATATGTATATAAACATATGCTTATATAATTATATACATGCCATATTACAAAATATATATAATTTTATATATATTGTATATATATACGTGTGTGTGTAAAAGTTTCTTTTCTCAGGGAACTCATGGTAAAATCGTACAGCTGAGGGTGCCTGCAAATAACTGCAGGGTTTACAAAGAATAATAAGTATTCTAAGGGAATTCAAATAAGTTGTTAGGGATGTTCACTGGATGTTGCTTTGTCGTTATGCCTTGAGATGTGAATTATATGGTGGCTCTCAAACTTTAAGGTACATTAAAATTACCTGGAGGGCTTGACAGACCACACTGATAGACTGAGGTTGGGCCTGAGTATTTATATTGGTAGTAAGTTCCCAGCTGGCACTGATGCTGCCAGTCCAGGTACCATACTTTGAGAACCAGTAAGCGGGTCCAGCACTTCTCCAACCTCAATGTTCATGCAAATGCCCTGGGGTTCTTGTTAAAATGCAGATTTTGATTTAGTATTTCTGAAGTGGGTCCTGAGATTCTGTATATCTAACAGGATCCCAGCTTGTCCAAGAGAACCACTGCTTTATGAAAACTTGGGAAGAAAGCTTGAGGAATGAAAAAGATAAAACAATTTCTAAGCAAGGAAAAGTCTGAACAAAAATTCGATGCTTCTGCAATCAGTAGTTGCAGTCTCATCGGGTCCTGAGATAATCGACAAAAGACAGCAATTTGGGAATATTTTTCCCCTCTTTAAATTTTAAGACTCCACTGAGAAAGCAAGGGGATTCCTCAAACTTATCTCAAAATATTTCATTTGCTCTGCTATTAATAGACAGCATTAATATAACTACAGCAAAAGGAAGGCAGTATGTCCCAACCTCTATAATTTGGGGCTGCATTCAAGTTCAACCTAAACTAATTTTTTTCTCCAATGCACCCACTTTTCAGTTTTTTCTCAAATTTATTTTTAAATGAACTTTAGATCACTACTGTAAATACATATCAAGTGTTATCTACAAAATTCAAATATGCCTACAAAAGTGAAAATCGTGAAAACAAAACCTCATTCTTAAATTATAATAGATGTCACTGCCTGCTGAAGTTTCCAAGTCTGAAGTCTGCTCAATCTTTGTTAAGTAAAAAAAGTGGGGAGAAGGGCATTAGTAGCAATCAGAAAGAGATAGGATTGCCTGATAAAATAGAAGACACCCAGTTAAAGTCGAATTCCAAATAAGCAACAAACACTTTTTTAGTGTATCTCCCATGCAGTATTTGGGATGTACTTATACTAAAAATGCAACCGCTGTTTATCTGAAATTCAACTTTTGCTTGGCATCCTGTATTTTCATTTGCTAAATCTAGCAATTTAGAAAGGGATTAGCAATTTATGCCAACATCCAGCATCACACTGAGATTTTCTCTTGGACACCATTAGAAATGTTAAAAAAAATAATAATAATAATAAAAGGGAAAGATTTTCTTATGACCTGATCTAGCATTATTTAACATTTTGCGTATGCACCAGCTAAACCAGTTATCACCAGTGAAAAAGGGCCCTCCAAGGAGGAAGGGTAAACACTGCCTTAAGACCTGGGTAGAAAACAGAAGGAGATTTTTGAACCATTTTAGACTCTCCATAGCCAAGATTGGCATCTCTGCTTTTGAAGATATCAATTGATCTGACTTTTGCATACCAGAGGAGAATCTAAATCCCTATGGGGACCATAAAAGGAGCTTCAGGCAAAAAAGGAAATGAGAGATCAGTAAGCATGGACTCAAGCAATTAGCCCAACTAATGGGGAAAGTTTACATACAAATGGCCGGGCTTTCAAACAGTCTTTCTTTAAGATATTCATCAACTCCCTAGATATAAATTGAAGTTAAGAGCAAATTCTGAAGTGTTCTGACATGCCAGTAAAATTTATTCCTTTCTGAGTTAACATTAATTCCTTATATTCTTAATACCTGCTAATAAATGCTTTCTCATACTGTATGTAATCCAAGAGATTTATAAGATTGTGTTTGGTTTAGTATCATATGCTAGTTGACGCTGAGTAGCCATTCCTCTCCAATGAGATGCTAAGATAACTGTCATAGATTTATTTGTTTCCCCACGCAAATGACTGAAGGGAAAGCATGGTGCCTGCTAAATTGGATGGGATGAGTGAAGATTACAATCTCTATTCAATCTCTCTGTACCCAGACTGTTGACTCTTCCAAGAGGTCATGATCTAAATTTGGATCTCTTAGTATCCCTCTAAAGGGATGGAAAAGCTCCTTTGTATATGCAAGAACTGAGAGTAACCCAATAGATTACATCTCCATATACAAGCAAAACATGTGTAAGAAATAAAGAGAATGGTTTAGTAACAGCAATGTAGTGTGCCAGCTGGTTTATATCAATCAGCATAGATGGATACTGCATCATTCCCAATTTGCAGGTGATAAACCCGAGGCAGTGAAAACCTTAGTGACTTAGCCCAGGTCTACTGTCTCCAAATCCTGCACTGCACTGAACAAACTTACCCAGGAAACAGTGTGTAACCCCACAGTATCTCCCATGGCCAGACTTTAGGGCCACCCTCTCCTCGGAGCGGAGATGGGAGTCAAAACTCGAAGAGGCCAGCTGCTTCAATCAACCAACTTGCCTTGTTCTTACACCACACTCATCAAGCAATCTTCTCATTGCAATTTGGCTTCCTCTGGAACCATTCAAGAGCACAAAATTGAGCCAGTCGTGCCAGCATGGACCTTGCAGCCCATGAGGCAATGCTGATTCTGAGCTTGCAAGGATGAGGACTAGACATTCAACCATGATGATTTTCTCAGTGTTGTCAACGCTGGCCTGGACCACCAGTTTCATGTCAGCCCTCTTCTCAACATGCACCCTTCAACCTCAGCAGCCTTGTGAACAGGTAGGCACGCTCACTTTCTTGCCCTCTTATTCTCTTTTCTTTTCCTCACTTCCTCTCTGCAGAACAGAAAGCCTGTGGAATGGACTCACGAGTGATGAGTAGCCTTCCTCTGTGCCTTGTGGATCCCAGCCCACCTTTGCCCAATCAATGTTTATTTCCAGGAAGGGACCCAGTTTGAAAAGGGCTTCTTAGGGCTCCTTCCACACTTTCCTTTTGGATTCTGGAATATGGCATTCCTGTGGGTACCAGAGGAGTTCAAAGGCTGTGAACATTCTGGTCTCTCTAAAGCCTTTATCCAGGAAAACAAATGTGGAGGCAAATGCCCAAAATTTTCATCCATGTTAATTTCTGAAGCAACAAAATTAAGATTTTTTTTTTTTTTTGGTCAGTCCATTTCAGAGTTATTTGTTCCAACAGTTTACAAAATAGTTAGAATCAGGCTATGCCATATATGTATGGGTGGTATGATTACTGGTTAAAAAATACTTTTTTCCCCTTTAGAGTACCAGTACTTTCTAAATTGTCCTCAATCACCAAGTGTTACACTTGCAATATTTTAAAGTATTAAGAATGAAAAGAAGCCCCAGGCAGCTTCTTGGATTACATCTGGGCAGTTGCTGATGTCCTAGAATCAAAAATTGAAACCAATATCTCCACTTAGTCCAGCAGGAGACAAGGCTGCCTTCATTCCCAACGACAGACAGGAAAGAGGAGTTTACTCTTTGTCTGCGGGTCCTGCTCTCAGATCGAAAGGGCCCCCACCTGGCTGCACATCAGGACTGCCACCGTGTGAAGGGCAAGTGGGTCAACTCCAAGGTCAGACCAGCTGATGACGTATAAGTGAGCTCTGAGGGGGAATGGGGGGGTATAAAACTAGCAATATGTCCCTCCCCCCAGCACAGGGGGCCAGCCAGCCCTTCACGGGCAAGGCCATCCTTGATCTTGTGTCCATCAGTTCTCTCCCTCTCTTGGATTAATATTTGTCTGTGGGGTCCCAGCCAGAAGGAAATCCCTGGTTGGATTGGGGGCTTATTTCAGAACTAGCGCTGGAGACGGGGAGTCTCCAGACTCCAAGGGATTTTCCTTCAACTCGCGACAATAACAAACTCACAAAAACATCCAGCTTTGGGTTGTAATAATAGCAATAACAACAGCTTTCCCTTCCCCACAGCTCTGCTAGGAATTTTGCTAGGGGATTTGCACATGTTAGTCTATTAAATGTCTGTAACAATAAATTGAATATTATCGTGCCCATTTTACAGATGGGAAAGCAAATTCTTGAATTGAATGACTTTCCAGGGCCACAGGGCTAAAATGTCACTGAGCCAGGAAAAGACTCTTGGTCTGTGTCTTCAAACAAGATCCCAAGCTGTCTCCTGGTCTCAAGTTTTGTGATCCTGAAAATTCCACCCCAGAAGGTTCTGAGCAGGTCAACACACAAAACAGTCACACACTGGTATTTCTCCTTCAGTTTCAGCCCTTTATTTCCTCCCAGCTCCTTCTCTGATTTCCTATATGATTTTGGGCAAGTCTCTTAAATTCTTTGAGTTTTACTTTCTTGAGCAGTACAACCACAATCCTTGTCCACTTCAGAAGAGGTTCAAAATGGAATGAGATGCGAGGGGCAGCACAAGGGCTTGTGGCCAAGAGCTTGGACCCAGAACGAGAGTGGGGGCAGCACAAGGGCTTGTGGCCAAGAGCTTGGACCCAGAACGAGAGTGGGGGCAGCACAAGGGCTTGTGGCCAAGAGCTTGGACCCCAGAATGAGAGTGGGGGCAGCACAAGGGCTTGTGGCCAAGAGCTTGGACCCCAGAACGAGAGTAGGGGTCCCTGCTCTCCTTCTTGCTCTGTGACCTTTATTAAGTGACCTCCACTGCTCCTTAATAGAGCAGAAAAATGCAGTAAATTCCTCAGGGAGTGGCTGTAAGTGTTAAATAAATCAATGCATGAAAATGAGCTCACATAATGCGTGTGCTCTTAATATGTTAAATTACTATAACTTTGTTCTAAACAAAATCACCTTAGCACAATAAACAGCACATATGAGATGCTCAAGAATTTGGCTGTGCCTGCCTTAGGCCCTACATTGACTGGAAGGCTGGACCACTACCTCCCAGGCTGCCTGGTAACTGAATTCCCCACACCAAACACACTAAACATCTTGGGCAAGACTTCTGTGTCCACAGTAATCCCTCCCATCCCGCCAGAACCTCACCTCCCACCCCAGGAAGTTCAGCTGCCCTGAAGGCAGAGGCAGAGGCGACCTAAAGCTGTAGTAAAAGCCAGGGCAGGGTCCGGGGCAGCTCAGGCAGAGAAATGACTAGGTCACTCAGAGCTTCTCATAGAGTTCACTTTCTCCCCCGAGGGGCAAACTCCAAGCAACTTTACACAAAAAAGCAATTTACTTAGCCGGTCATTTTCTAGATTTGCTCAGCAATTATTTCAGCTATTTGTGTTTAAATGAAAGTTTTCCTCCATCCTGCCCTGGCGTCTTTCTGCTTCACCGGGTACGGAAGCCTCGGCAGCATTTTCCCTCGTGCTGGCTGAGCCTCTATCGGCTCGCAGGATGCTGGGGGTGGGAGCATGGCTGGGACAAAGCAAAAGCGGCAGGTCCAGAGGATTTCTGAGGCTTTCAGGCAGTGGTTTAAAAATGTAGACTGTGCAGCAAATCACCTGGGAGGAGGCTGGGATACACATGGAGGTTGGGGGGCCTCCCCTAGAGGCCCTGACTCAGGTTTGGGCTGGGGGCAGTGGTCTGCTGGCCAACACTTAGCAACCAGCTCTCTGGGGGGAAAAGAAAGTTCTGCTCTTTGGTGCTTGCCAATTTCCTGGTATAAATGTTCCTATTGTGGCTGATTTCCAGGACCAGTTTGACATCAGTGAACACGGGGCTGGGAAGAAGTGTGTACACCATCAGCTCCTGTGAGCCTACAGGAGCCAGCTCCAGGACTACTGGGCCCAGGAAGGAACCCACAGGCTTATTAGTGTCTCCCCGGTGATTTAGACACAGTGAACACAGCACAAGGCTTATCAGGAGGAGGAGAAACGGAGCTAGAAAAGCACTACAATTTTAAGTCTAGGGCCACGATTTGTTTCTGTTTTCAGATGCAGCAATTCAGTCTCCAAATATTTATGTACCATTTTGTCATATCTGTGTACTTTCTGTACTATTCATCACTTATTATATCCTTTTTCTTAATACTTATTGTAAGGGAAACCTTAATCATGACTTTAAGCATAAAACTATTGCCATTTCCTTTTAAGTAAAAAGCAACTGTAAAGAAATCATAAGAAAAGTTGCTAAATTCTAGTTAGATACCATCACCTATCTAAAGTTTTGAGCCTAAGGCCACTTTCTCTTGGTTGACAAGTGTTAAAGAGACATTAAAGGGTAACATTCTCCTTGAGATAATTAGGACAATTGAAAGTAGCTAAAAAGGGAGTGACTTACATTCACTCCATGGAATCCACATTACAGAAAGCAGGGGTTTGACACAATTTCCCAGCATTCCCCCAGAGCAATCTGAATAACACCAAGTCTCAACTCTCTCTTCTTAACAATGGGGCTAGCCAAGGCTTATAGGGATAATGAGGACGATTAACTCTCCATTACTGATTTCACATATGAAAGACTTGGGGCCAAGCCCTCCCTGTGTGTCACCTCTAAGTGGACCTTCTTTTTACAGGTCAGGAAACTGAGGTTTGGAGAACTTAGTTGACTTGGCCTCAGCCACAGGTTGATTGTGGAGATGATTTGACTCTCCATCAGGTTGACTCCAGAGCCCATACTCTTAACCATTTTGCTAAACTTGTTTCCTTTCGGCTCATTTCCTTTGCTTTTCTCATAAGATTGGGGAAGGATTAAATACTATTTCATATGCAAAGTCCCTGACTAGTGCTCATCCCACAGTAGACCGTCCCAGCATGGTAACTTGCATACTTCCTATGATGATGAGTTTACAACATGTTCAAATTCCCTACAGTGCCCCATAGCTCATTCCTCCCTTGACAATTATTCCCAATGCAGAGACCGCCGTAGCAACCAAAACAAAGTCAGGGCTCCTCTGTGACATGCCAAGGGGTGTGTGCCTCTTTACCCTCTTGTCTCCCTTCTAAGGGCAAAATAAATGAGGAGACATGAACTTGGTTCCCAGTTGATAAGACATGGTTTTGAACGTCTTCCCAGCCAGAAGCAGTTCTGCAAGAAGGACTCATGAGGCGTCATGAGCTTCAACTTCTGAGATCAGGAAAGGAGACAGGGACCACAAAAGACACTTCAGGCTTCCTGTAAAACTCCTTTAACTGCAGAAAAGTGAGCTGGAAGGAGCCTGCCAGGCTCCCTAGCACCTTGGACTCATGAAACTATAACTCCTTCTGATGATCTGTGTCTGTATCTCTCTCATTTGATTCCTGATTGTCAGACATGCTCAGGCCTCCAAGAGGAGTAACTGAGGTGGAATGGTTGAAAGGCGGACAACCCACTGACTTCTATATGTGCAGCAGTGTCATGGTACCTCACTCCTGCCTGATCAACCCTATGAGCTAAATATTATTTTTTTATTCTCATCTTGCAGATAAGGAGACTGATGCTCGGAAATGTTAGAGAACTTACATGTGGTCATATGATAAGCAAGTGGAAAAGCCAGAATTCAAACCCAGGTTTCCCACTTCATGTCTAATGTACCTTGTACCATAATATACCACTCTATCATAATGTGTATGTGTGGGGAGGGGGACCTAAAGAATTTCCCACACTCAGTACATTCGTGGCTTTTCACCAGTGTGAATTCTCTAATATGCACTAAGGCCAGAGTTTTGGCTAAAGAATTTCCCACATTCACTACATTCATAAGGTCTTGCCCCATTCTGAATTTTCTGGTCTTCACTAAGGTCAGAGCTTTGTCTGAAGGATTTCCCACACTCATAAGCCCTCGTTCTCTAGTGCAGATTTGCTGGTGCGGAGCAAGTGTGTATTTCTGGCTGAAGGCTTTTCCACATTCACCGCATTCATGAGATCTTTGTCTAGATGGAATTCTCTGGTGTTGAACAAGTCTATGTTTGTAACTGAAGGCTTTTTCGTGTTTACTGTACTCATTAGGCCTTGCTATGACATGAACTCTCTGGTGTATAAAAAGATTGGTGTAGCGGTTAAAGTAGTTCCCATATTCACTCTACTCTCAAGGCCTTTCTCCATTGTGGATTCTATGGTGCTGAACAAGTGTTGTTTTTGCAGCTGTAGATTTTCCCACATTTCTGCATTCATACGGTCTTCCACCAGTAGATGTTGAAGGTATTTATGCCAAACAAGGTGGGTGTTTCTGCTGTAGCTTTTTCCACATTCATAGCACTTATAGAAGGACTTTCTCCAGTGTGAACTTTCTTGTGCCAAACTAGGTGGGAGCCCTTGCTGGGGGCTTTCCCACAGTGCTGTACACTCTCTCTGGTGTACAGCAAGGCTAGAGTTATGGCTGAAGAGTTCCCACATTCATGGTAACTCAAAAGACCTTTCTCCAGTGTGGATTCTCAGGTGCTCAGTAAGTCTGTTTTAGTGGCTGAATTTGTTGCATCGATGATGCCTTTCTACAGTGTGAAAAGCTTCCCTACACTCAGTGCTCCTGTGTGGCTCCCCCTTGCTGTGAGTGGCCTGGAACTTCTAGAGAAGTTCCTTTCCACTATCCCCAAATATGAAGGAATTCTCTAAGGGAGCTCTTAACAAATGAAGCCATGTCCTAATCCCTTCTGAAGTGTTTTTCTCTACTGTACTGCTTCTTGTATTGGTGAAAGCTTGTACTGTATCACAGTTGTCTCCCACTTGTGCCACACACGTACAGTTTGTTCTCAAGATATATTCCCTGGGGCTTGGCCAGGTTAAATATCTTATAAGACTAGACCACACATCTCACAAGGGTAGGCCTTCTGGGTGGTTAGACCTGCCATAGAAGTCCTGACCTGTGATACTCCTTAAGTGTCACACTCCATTTCAAACCAAGAACCCAGTAAGGTCACAAGTGCAAAGTTCTCCAGCATCACATCATGAGACAGGCATCTCTGCTCTCATCAAGAATTTCCTATTCCTCCCAGGAGAAGTCCACAGCTGTGCTGGTTTGAAAGTATTATGTACACCAGAGAATCCATGTTTTAATCCTGATTCAACCTTGTAGGAGCAGCCATTTCTTTTAATCCTGATTCAAAACTGTAGGTTGGAAACTTTTGATTAGCTATCTCCAAGGAGATATGACATACCCAATTGTGACCTTTTGATTAGAAAAAGATGTAACTCCACCCATTCCAAGTGGGTTTTGATTAGTTTCCTAGAGTCTTTAAAAGGGGAAACATTTTGGAGAGACCACAGAACCTACCAAAACTTCAGAATAGAGCTGACACAGATGCCAACACTTGGAGAATGGAGACACATATGCTTGGAGATGCTTGGAGCCCAGCAGATATCACCATGAGATGTTAAGCAAGCCAGAGCATGGAGAGAACCAAGGGAAACCAAGAGATGAAAGCCAGCCCTGGAGAAGCAAAGTAAGGAACCCCCAAAGGAACAGAGGCTGAAAGCAATGGATCCCAGGAGCAAGGGACTGGCAGATGCCAGCCACGTGACTATCCAGCTGACAGAGGTGTTCCTGACCCACTGGCCTTCCTTGAATTAACGTATCTTTCCCTGAAAGCCCTAGTTTGGACATTTTCATAGGCTTAGAATGGTAAACTTGCAACTTATTAATTTCTCTTTTTAAAAGCCGTTCCATTTCTGGCATATCACATTCTGGCAGCTTGTAAACTAAAATGACCACCACATCCTCAAAGGTCACACCACCCTCTGCATGATTTGTAAGTGCTTCTGTAGCCATGGAAAACTTGGAGCTGTCCAACAGCTCAGAATATGACAAAATGGACCAACCCCAAGAGACACTAGAAACCATATTTCCTTTTATACTACCTAGAGTTCTTCAAAGGCTAGAACTATGTCTCTTCACCTCTCTGTCCTGGTGCTGGCATGTATTTGTCCAGAAAAAAACAGCAAAGATCCAACTGCAAGATTATCAAATGCCTAAAAATCTGTTTCTGCATTTTCCTAACCCATTGTGATACTAGAAAACAATATCCGGGTAGAACACTAAATTGGGAAATTAGCTATCACATTGGTCAGATGGCATGAAATAAGTAGGTATCCGGTGATCAGGTTGCTTGAAATGGTAAACACAAAGCACCAAGTGCCTTATCCTTTTCCCCCAAAGATAGGATGCATTGACTGTTTTCAAAACCTTGGATCACAGGAAGTAAAATTTCTATTCACCAAGTATACTAGTTATCCAGTGGTCCATAAACTACTTCAAAACTTAGAGACTTAAAAAATAAGACCATTTCATTTTACTCATAATTTTGTGGATTTGGAATTTAAGACCAGATAGCCAGATGCCTCATCTCTAGTCCACCTGATACCCACCAGGCATGGCGGCTGGAAGATCCACTTCCAGGAGACCCTCTTCCCTCCAGGTCTGGAGCCTGGGCTGGGCTGGTTGGCCATTGATGCTGAATGCTGATATGGAGTTCAGCCAGGGCAGCATCCCAGCTGCAAGCCTTCTAAGAGTCTGGGCAGAAGCTATAAGGCTTCTTATGACCTGGCCTTGGATATCACCAAGTGTCACTTCTACTAATCAAAGAAGTCACTAAGGTCAGCTCACATTTAAGGGAGGGGAACTAGATTGCACCTCTCAAGGAGAGGAACAGCAAAACTTTGTCATCTTTTTTTAAGCTCACCAGACACACCTGTATGCTTAGGAACAGGGTTACTAAATTAAAGGAAGGAAGACAATGACTAAGGTCTTTAGAACCAGTCCCTGTGTTAGTTTTTAAGTTTCTAAATGAGCGTATAAACACTTGGCCGGTTGCTTCAGCAATTGTAAAAGGATGACTGGAAGGTTTATTGAAAAGGTTCCCTGAGGATTAAACCCAAGAGATGGGAAAACCTCAGTCACCCTGGAGTACTGAGAGGCAGAATTGCACCCCGAACAACTACAGGATTTTCCTTTTTTGTTCGAATTCCTTAGTTGGAGGAGCAAGGGGACGATTCTAGTGGCAATCTGGCCAGCCTCCACCCTTAAAGCACTGGACACAGTTTGGACTTTGCAAGAGCTGTTAGCAGGCAGCTGAACTGGAGGATTCCGGCCACGACAGGAGCATTGAAACTAGAACACATTCACACGCTGCTCTACAATTCTTTTAAGAACATACAGGATTAAGAGTGCACGGTGAATGGCGGGCCGCGGTGGCTCAGCGGGCAAGAGTGCTTGCCTGCCATGCCGGAGGACCCCGGTTCGATTCCCGGCCCCAGCCCATGTAAAAAAACAAACAAACAAAAAAAAAATAATAAAATAAACAAAATATTTAAAAAAAAAAAAAAAAAAAAGAGTGCACGGTGAAAATACCAGAAGATATCGCCATGTGGCTGAGCATTATAAAGCTCTGGGAGATGTCCTTAAAATGCAGGCTGGAAAACTAAAACACAAATGCAATCCGTTCAAACCTACTACAATTCTGAGCATGGCAAACAGAGAATCCGAGGCTCTTCCAGGCTCCCTGACAACACTGTGTATCACAGGAGCAGTGACTGCGAGAGGCGTCGCTCTACTTGGCAACTGTCCTGATTGTCCTAAAAGGCCTTTTGCATAAATGAACACCGCTCAGACGCCAGCAGACCCAGGGCTCGGCCCTCTCCCAGCCGCGCAGTACAAGGAGAGCTTCGGGACTGTCCCGCAACCCCCGAGAGCGGACACAGCGCGACGGGTCTGCCCTGGCCTGCCACCCGGCCGTGAGAGGAGAGGACGTGGGGGGAAGGGGGCTGAGAACCACCCCCTGGAAACCAAGGCAGATGAGAGGTGACACGGGGACCCCGGGGAAAGCTCCAGGCGTTGGCAGGGACCGAGCTGACGGGCTGAGAGGCTGAGCCGTGTTGACATGGGCGCGGCGTCTCCTCTCTCTCCCCTGCGCCCCCTGCCCTCCTGCCCCCCAGCTGGGCCCCTTCTTAGGCCCGCACCTTAGACTTCAAAGACGTAAAGTGAAATTAATAGCATCGACAAAATCCGTGACAGCAATTTGCAGCTCCACTCAGTACCCAATGGCATCAAATGACAGGACAAGAAAATGATTTTTTTCTCCTATTTCATTGCCCTGAATCTTAATCATCCCCAGTGCTTCCTACCAGAAATCGCTGAAGTAAAAGACGAGTGCTAGACTGCAATGAGCAGCTCAGAAAGTTTTCCTCTTATGGTCTTATTCTTTCTTTCTTTCTTTCACTTTCCTCCTTCCCTTCCTTCTTAAAGAAAATCCTTATTATGCCTTTCTACTCAGCCCTGTATCAAAGGACAAGCCCCTGGGGGCAGCAGGGGCACCTTGCCTTCAAAACCCACAGCCTTGCCTTCCCTCCCCTCTCCCAAAGCCAAGGCTCTCCTGAGGTGTATGGAAAAGGAAGGATTTCTCAGGAAAAGCCAAAACCTTAACCACAGACACAAGGAGAAAATCCCCAGCAGCCTGAAAAGCCCATGATTCCAAAAAGGAAGTTTTTGCATCTCCATGTGAGTTGGGTGCTGTTTAGTGTGATTTAACCATATGATAGAAAAGTGTGGGTTCTGGAATCAGGAGGGTCAAATCCTGCATTCATCACATAGCAGTTCCTTAACCTGTGTGGACCTCAACTACTTCATATTTAATATGAGGATAATAGTAATTCCTTTGTGAGTTTGGTGAGGGAATAAATGAGATAACATAGGACAAGCCCCTATCACAGTATTTGGCAAATACTTGGGGCTCAATAAAGACTGGTTTCCACGGTTAGCAATAGATACGTAAAATAGTATCATTGTATAATGTACCCGTATCTCCCTTTCCTAAAATATTACAGCCAGACAGCAAGTTTCCAGTTTCTGCTATCCCTGCAACTTCGTTTATTCACTCACTTAACCTTCTCTTCATTTCTTCGTTCCTTCCTTCATTTGTCAGCATTTATTGAGTGCCTCCTCCATGCCAAGTCTTACTAAGAGAGGGCAATAGAGATATCAGTAAGAACAAATGCTTGTTTTGTTCTTCTCGGGGGAATGTGGATCTTCTGAAACGACGAGTAGCTGAAATGTGAGTAAGTTTTCCTATGACTTCATTCTTCCTTTATTATCATTGGCAGCATTTTCTATGTTTTAATCATTACCTAACGGAGTTCTATAGCATTTCACAGCCCATAATCTACTTTCACATTTCATAAAGGCACAGTGAGCCAGAGATTAAAGGCCCAACAAAGGGTGTATCACAAGCTCATCCTGCTTTGTTTCTGATCAGTGAACTGCACCGGGGGCAGGACAACTGGTGCAGCAGGGGAGAGCACGTAGGGCGTTCTGTCTGCGGGGAGCAGGGCAGAGCTGCGAGGGCCCAGCGTGGCATGTGTTTTCTGCAGAGTACACCAAGGGTGTACAGTTTTGAACAGCAGGGCTCAGACTCTGCAGCCTCTCCCCGCCAGGCTTCTTGATTTCAGCCCTGCAAGTCATGCACTGCACAACTCCAGGAGGCCTCATTACATGTACCACAATGTAAATGGGACCCTTGAAGTAGGGTCATGCACAGCTCCCACAGTCAAACACAGTGGCCATGCCACCCTGTAAAATGTGGAATTGAATAGTTTGCTCTGCTGTAAAAACTAAGGAATTAACTACTATGCTATATTGCCTCTCACTGGATAAAATCAATGCCACGTACTCATTGCCTTCGTTAACCTCTTCGTGATTCAGGCTCTTCATCTAGGAAAGGAGGGCAACCAGAGCTCAAGGACTCCCAAGGGCTTCTGAGGAATGATTGAGGTGACTGAGAGAATGCCTGTGCAGTACTGGGCACCATGCCTGGGGGGCAGAAAGCACACAAGGCAGGCTCTCCGAAAGTCTCAGCTAACCGAGGTGAGGCAAGAGAGAACCTTGTTCTTTATGTGGAAACTTGACTTTAAAACCTGGCTCCACATCTTTTGAGCTATGTAACCAGTATGTCTTTGGTTGCCTTATCTGTAAATGGCTCTAATCACGCTCCCTCAAAGGACTTCTTTACGGATTCAACAGCTGCCTATCCGGGACCTGTACGATGATGCCTTAAATCCTAGTTTCTTCCTTCTTGCTCTCCCTAACAGAATTGAGGGGTTAGAGCAGGGGTTGGGGCCATGTCGAAAGCTCATTCCAGGTTAACCGACATTTACTGCAGCTATGTTTAACGTCTCTAAATGGGCTCTGCGGCTACAGAGATGAAGGAGAAACAGTTCTTTTTGTTGAGAGCTGTGTTTCATAAACCACCCAAGGCAGAACCCGATTTCCATTTTTTTCCAATTCATTGTAGTTCCAATTAATAAAAAATGATTGCTAGAAATAACAGGAATAAAACAGTGAAATGCAAGACAGAAACCACAATTTTTATTACTTTTAGATTCCAAAGACATAAGACTAGTGTCCAACTGCTATAAAAGTTCCTAAAGGCCCCTCTCCATTTCAGTGCTTTACTCATCATGAACCAGTAAAAGTTTGTGTACTGGCACTGGATAGCTGAGCATGTTTTTTGTAGCACTGATCTAAAGCAAGCAGTTGGCAAGTATTTTAGTTTCCTGGCTGCTAAAACAAATACCACACAATAGTTTGGCTTGAACAATGGGAATTTACTGGCTCACAGGTTTGAGGCTGGGAGAAGTCCAAAACTGAGGTGTCAGCAAGGCAGTGCTTTCTCCCCAAAGACTGTGGCATTCCAAGACTGGTTGCTGACGATCCTTGGTCCCTTGCTTTTCTGTCACATGTCACTGCACATGGCTGTGTCTTTTGTCTTCCAGATTCCATTGACTTCCCCATGGCTTCTTTCCTTCTGTGTACAGTTTCTTTTGCTTACAAGGACTTCAGCCCTATTGGGTGAAGGCATACCCTCACTCAATCTGGGCACGCCTAAACAACATCTTCCAAGGTCCTATTTACAAATGGGTTGACCCCCACAGGCCCAGTGGCTAGGACCTGAATGTGCCTTTTGTGGGCGGTGGAGTGAGTCCCCAGCAGTAAATGTGTGCTGGTATAACTGTGTGGACCTTGTCATTTCTATCTGAGTACATCATACACTTTAATTTTTAACCTCACCTCTTGCTTTCTCCACACCCGGATTCTGAGTCCCATGGAGATAGACTCCAGCCAGCAACAAACACACCAAATATTTGGGTGCGATGTGGGCATTTGAAGAAAGAAACCAACCTCGACCATCCTTGTCCGCCCTTCCACACTCTTTACTCCCAACAGTCAGAGGTGTTGATTCCTTCAAAACTATCCCTGTGCCGAGGTGAACTGATCAAATGCCAAGTCCCACTTCTCCATAACCCAATCTCCCAGATGCAGCCAAAGGAGAGTGTCTTCGCTCTTCCTGAACATTCAGGTTTGCTTTAAGGGAGGAGATAGAAGTTAGGGGGGTTCAGAACAAAGGCTGTCTCGTGGAAACCAGCAGTCAGGAGTGTTTCTTCTAAAAAGAAATAATTGTACTCTTTTGACCAGGATGATAAAAAAAAAAAATCTACCTCTTTCTGAAAAGAAGCCAGTCACTGCTTTTAATAAACTCTTTGGCTACAAAGATGAAACAGGCAGACAACAACAACAAAGAAGATATTATTAACATAATTTTGTGTAATTGGATAGAAGGGTAATATTTATTTTAATATTACAGAGGAAATATCCCACAATACAGACCCTGGATTAATTCTTTATATCTTTGACTACACTTATCAAATAAAATTGTACTTATGGAGAAAGCAAACACATAAATCTTGCCTCATTGTCAGCTGGCAACTCTCGGCAATGGCTAATTGTATTATATATCTTCTGCAGCCATGTCTAGTCGTTGCCAGGTCCAAGTGCATCATTATTTATTATATGAACAAATGCAATTTTCTTCTTGGAATCTGAGTTTGGAATTCCATGAAGGTCTAAAATGCGCCCCTTGCCTACTGAGGAAGGAAAAAAAAGTGCCCAATGGGTGTAATTTGTTATGGAAGTCTCCCATGACAGTAAAAATCTGAGTTTCCTCCGAGAGACATAAAATCAAATCATGTCTACAAGGAGTAGCCTTTAGGGTGAAGTTCTTCGAACCCTCCTCTCTGAAAGGCCTTTCTGTCGGGGGAGGATCTGCTATGGATTTGCCAGATTCCAAACGTAGGCAAGGTTGCTGAGTACTCAGGAGTGCTATATGTACTATTCACTCTCTCTCTTACTCTGGCTCTCCCTCTTTTCCTCTCTTCTTCTGCCTTTTATGTTGGAACAGGCTATCTCCCATACTGAAGGCTGACTGACAGCCGTCTTGCCTTTTCTTATCCATTTGGAAGTCAGACCCAGGACTGCTACTTGACTGCAGAAGGGAACACAAATGTTCTTTCTTGCTGTTTCCCTCTGTTTACAACCTCCCTGAGATGTGTAGACGTGTTTGATGGGTCTGGAATCTGTTTAAACCTACTCAGCTTAACAAAAATGGATTTCTGCCTCTTCTATCTCACCACATTTCCCTGCATTGAGGTTTGGGCACAGTATCAATTATAAGAAAGTATAATTTTGGTTTTCTCTGTCGCAACCCCTTTGTACACATTTATGCCTTAGAAAATTCACAGGGAGGATAGGTTGTCAAAGGAAGCAGTATTTGGACAACACTAGTTTTCTGCCCATAATGACGTTCCAATAACAATAAAACCACTAATAAACAGCTACTACTCTGCTTTGATGCAACTAAAATAAAATGTAAGTAGCTCTTCACTGGGTTAGAGGATGCCCCAGACAGCATTCTACAGGCATCTCAACCACCCTGTGATGCATGCAGTTTACTCATCCTTTCTTTTAGTATAGGGGAAAGGAAACTCAGGAAGTTTGACAACTACTCAATGAGCTGGAATTCACACCCCGACTTCTTCACTCTCTTTCCAAGATTCTTTCTATAATACCACAGTTCTAGTTCCTGTAAAGAAAGAACCCTGTGTAGGACTGTAAATCCAGATGAGCATGGCATTTTAAAAATAGAATTTCTTCCCCACCAAATCAAGAACAGGACAAAAAACAAGCAAAACAAAATCTTGCCCAGAATTCTACCTACTAAAGTAAAAAAAACCACCTTGGAACATTCTGCTGGAAGAGAATCATTTCCCTTCAGTAATGCAGTTAAAATCTCATCACATGCAAAAGGAAATCAAAGGCAGAGTCATAGAGAGATCTCATTGGTCATGCCTCTGGGATGCCAAGCCAGCTGGTCAATTGTTTTCCCCTAACCTGTCCACTCATCCTTAAACATAAGGCCAGTTGGCTAAATCACCAAACTGACCATGTGCCCCAGAGAATACATGACTTCTCATCTCCAATTCTGGCAAAACATCCTCTCTAGCCTCTAATTTAGGGATTCCTATAGAAAAACAAATTTGTAACCAGATTAAAATTTGTCTTGAATGCCTGACTGAGGAAGCACTTGTTTGTTTCCAGTAGGCAATGGAGATCTATCCAAAGGCTTAGTTTAAAACAGAGATACAGGAAAAATGAAAGGAAAACACTTTCTGTTGGCTTGCCATAGTCTATTTCCTAGACATAGTATGACCTGAGAATCAATGGTACATTCTCTAGATGAAATTCACCAGTCAGTTCTGCAAAGCTCTTAGAGGACACTGGAAGGAAAGCCTGCCAAAGTACAACCATTGGTTGCTTAAATAAAGTGGGTGTCATGGTTAGGTTCATGTGTCAACTTGGCCAAGTGGTGGTACCTGTTTGTCTGGTTGGGCAAGTGCTGGCCTGTCTGTTGTGATGAGGACACTTCGTAGAATTAAATCATGATCATGTCTACATCCACAGCTGATTCCATTTGTAATCAGTCAAAGGGGAGTGTCTTCTGCAATGAGTAATGCTTAATCTGATCACTGGAAGCCTTTTAAGAAGGATTCAGAAGAGACAGACTCTTCCTTTCTCAGCTGGTGAGCCTCTCCTGTAGAGTTCATCCAGACCCTCCATTGGAATCTTTGGCTTCACAGCCTGCCCTGCAGAATTTGGACTCTGCATTCCCGCAGTCACGTGAGACACTTTTATAAATTTTATATTTGCAAGTGTTCTCTGTTGATTCTGTTTATCTAGAGAACCCTAACTAATACAGTGGGGAACTAAAAGGATGTAACTTTCAACGATCCAGGTATCATAAAGGCCAGATAAGTCCTTAAAGATTTCCACAGACCTGAAAAGGACCTTGGGCCTTGCTCCCCTCTATTCATAAAAATGTTGCTATCAGTCAATGAGCTTACCACCCAATATAATTGTAAATTCTTAGGCAGATTAAGCAGTTATTGCAAAACTCAATTCTCCCCATTGAACCCTGGGGAATATTAATGTGTTCTCTCTGGCCCAAGGAGGTCCACAGATCTTCCCAAGATGAGAAGGATGGGAACTCACATTGAGTAGTCGATGACATTTGCTAGGTTGGTGATATGCATTTGCTAGTCATGGTCAGAATCTTATATGAAGAATCAGGACTGGCTACATAATTAGTGGGTCCCATTGCAAAACAAAAGTATGGGACCTCTGTTCAAAACTTACTAAGAATTTCAAGATAGCAGCTGCAGAGCTTAAACCAAGTATGCAGTCCTTCTGAGCTCATGGTCCTGTGCAACTGTTCAGGATACACACCCATGAAGCCAGCCCTCTCCAGAACCAACAAGTTCTTGCCACTGATTTCTGAGAATGATCTGAAGAGAGGACACATGAAGGAAATGCATGTTCCTTATGATCAGCTGGCTTTCTGGGTTACTCAAGCAGGTCTCCAGAGATTCCACATCATGATCCTGGTGGTCTTTCCATTCTCATGTTAAAAGGAAAGGAGGGACCACACGGGGAAGGAAACTGATGACAAAGTAGGAGAGAATTTCTCCTGAGGCTCAGAAGGAATTGACCTAACCCACCCTATCAAGCAAGATGAGCAGACAATGAGATGGACAGGCCTTAATCATTTACAACATACGCCATGGAGATCCAAGAGAGAGGAGTGGTTCAAAAAGAATGATTTTGGGGGGAGTAGAAGATATGAAATTGAAAATATCTCAGAAATCCACAAAGTCACATCCACTAAGTTCTACGTGAAGCATGGATCTAGCACAATCTAACCGGCACAAAGCTGGTTAAACTCTTAAGGAACCCAGGGTTCAAACTCTCAAGGAAAATATAAAGTATGAGAGAAAATCTAAGTCTGAGACCATTATTTCTATTTTTGCCCTGCGTATTTGGAAAAGACAATCATTATTTTACTTTCAAAGCAGAAACAAGCCAAGGTCAAAGAATCAGAGTTATTTATATTTTTTCTGTTTATATTTTACATAAATGTATAGTAAACTTGACCAAAAATGATCGTTATAAAGAGGATTCAGTAATTATCTCTGAACATTTAGCAGCCAAACAGAATCCTAATATGTAGAGTAGCCACACAGTAAAGGATTAAAAAAATTGCCCAGATTCTACCAGATACAAACATGAGGGAAGAATGTTAAAATATTAGAAAAAGAAAGAATAGGGAAGCAAAGCAAATGGGTCAATAACTGAGTCAAAGACCTTCTCTCATTCAGTGGCCAGGTAGTAAAGCAATATTTTTTTAGAGGGTTTTCTCAATTGTCCCCTTAACTTTGATTCTAAACTCAAATGTGCTGACATATTGTTGCCTCTTCTCCCAAGAGCGACATTTAACTAAGGTATTGTCCATTCAATTTCAAGCAGACACTGAATATGATCGCCTCTGCATTTGTTTGCGAATAATATCTTATCCCTCGATATTTAAAGGTGCTGGGGGTTGAGGTTGTATTGCAGAGATTTTTTTTCTTTTTTTTTTTTTTTTTTTAAAATGTATAGTTTGACAGTTCACCAAATTAACAAACATTAATTGCACATAAAACCTACTTTGCTGAATTGCAATGAGCCATTTAACCCTATGGACCAATCCACCCGAGAGTTTATAGGAGGAGAAGCAGAGTTGGCAATTCTCAAGCATTAAGACACTGAGCTTCCTACACTCTAGCTCCTTCGAGGTCAGGGAAAGCTATGTTGCAGAAAAAGAATGGGAGTCAAAATTAGCAATTTGGCAGCACTCTTCAAAAAGAAAAGTGTAATCTCAGGACTTTCCCAGTGCCCGCAATTCAGTCTGCCAAGACCTGTTGACGGATGGATTGTAGGCTTATTTGTACCCAGGGCTACAGAGGTGGTTCTGCACAATTTTCCCTTTCATTAGCATATTTATAAAAATTAAGGACCTTTTTTTTTTTTTCCATTTTCAAATTTATTTTTGTTGGGGGGGTACATCTTTCCCTGGTTAATTGCTGATTTTCTCTTAGCCTAAGGCTATGACACTTTCTGTCACATCATTTTTCTCTCCTCAGTTCCCCATCACAAAAATCAGCTCTCAGTACTGTCTTCTCCAAGATAGGGGGGGATCATAGGAATCTATCTGTCCTCTCCCCACAGGTAATGTGATTCTTGGAAACAGGAGACCTACAACCACAGTTTCACATGTTTTACCTTCCAGTGGGACAGGCTGTCCATTCCAGGTAGGAGGGTATGCCTGTCTTATTTCCTGCCTTATAGTCAGTGTTTGACTCCTCGTGTATCCATATTAGCCTCTCAACAAAAGTTTGGTGAATAAATGACTGATTTGTGAAGCAGGATGACTTCTTATTTTCCCAAAATGTCTTGCAAAATACAGTAGGTCCTAAAAAAATCCCACATGGCCACCAGAGTCAGCTTTACACACAGATGCAACCAATGCATCATGCTTTTGCCCCAGCAGTAGTTTTTGGGGGGTATTTGGACCACAAAAATGTTGGGGTGGAATGCAGACCCACAGAATCCAGCATATAGGAAACCAGCTTCCAGAAGAGGAGTCCTTAGCGTCCATTCATCTCACCAACAGCTTAAGAAAGAATACTTCAGGGATGAACAATCCATCTTGTAAAGTATGGGAACTATCATTGAGGTTTGTTTTGTAGCCATTTCTTTCTACTTTTAGAAATTTTCAGACCCCTGGGGCATGATGAGTTGGGGAAACATTAGTGGAAGATGCTTCTCCTCTACCTCCAGCATGGAAGGCGGATCTACATCAGGAAATTACACAGGGTGGGAAATTGGGAGTGGAATTTCATTCAGGTAAAGTAGAATTAAAAATAAACTGTATTAAACAGTCCAGGCAACAGGCTCGTTTTGTATAGACAAAAGTAATAATCTGCATTTAATATAAGCCATGCAGCTCTGTGGGCAAAGTAATACTCAAAATACAGGTATATTCTGGATATATGGATATGGAATCAAAATCATTAGAAAGAGCAACAGAAATTAATAAAATATGTGGGAGGTAATAACCCACCACTGATAATATTCTCCCCGTTTCTCTATGTAGCCCAAAATCCCTCCTGAAAACTAACCAAGGAGATTTATTAACTTAATCTGTAACTAATGACTAACCAAATATCTAACTAAATATCTAAACGACATAAAGTAACACACCTTGAAAGATCAAGGAGATAAAAATTTAATAAGTGCATAGAACATTTTAATTAACACATAGGATTGATTTAAAAGCTATCTAACAGTCTTGTGCCTTATAGAAAATACCTTTTTTTCAAATGCACAAGGCATATCTACAAAAATTGGCCAGCTAAATAAAATTCAAAAGCACAGTATCTCCAAACATCATGCTTTAATCACAAAGTAATGATTGAAAAGGGAGAGTAAAAGATTAAATTAAAAAAATCGCAATATTTTTAGTAAGCACGCTTTTCAAAAACTTTTAGATTACAAAAAAGATTGAAATTAACATTTGAATCTGTAAGTAAATGAGAGATTATATGATATATAAAGAGCCAATAAATGGCAAGTGAATCCACGGATGTGCTAAATGCTATAGTCAGCATGAGACTGAGAGTTTAAGTGTTTTATACATTATATGCAAAGCATGTTTATATTTTTAGGTATATGAAAAAATTAAATTTCAAGTGTTTTATAAATGCCTATATTGTGTTATATATATGTGCTATTATTTTCAGTTAAGTTGAAAAATAAAGCCTATGAAAATCACAGTGAAGGGAATAAGTGATGATAACTTACTAACTTAGAACCAGGAAAAGAATACAACTAATAAATATATCTAAGAGTTGATACTTTTGGGTAGCAAAGCAAAAAATAAAATGGACTTTAGAAAGTCAAATAATGGGGGGGGAAAAGAGGAAACACAGACGTAAAATGTGGGTATAAGAAGCAGAGCAGAGTTTTTGAAACAGAAACTACTAATTTGAAAAATCACAGTGAAAATGTTAAAACATTTTCTAGGAGGCTATCAAAATTGATTTGATTGGATTTACTTAAATAAAATTGAAAACAGAAAGTTTTATAAGATAACTTAAGAAAAACAGCCCTAGGTCCAGAAAGTTTGAACGGGAAATAATTTCAAGGATTAATTTTCATAACATGCAACCTAATCCAGAAATATGAAAAGGATAGACAAATTGTCCCATTAGCATGACTGTTTAATCAAGTTGGAATACTCCAAAGACAACTAAATGAACTCTGTAAATTTACATTTACCAAGCTCTTTAATATACATTCTCATTTAATTTTACCCTTAATGTGCTCTAAATGTTGGTAAAGTAGTTCCTGGTATAATCTCCCCAATCTGTAAGTGAGATACTGGGCCCTGGAAAGTAACTAAACTCACTCAAGAAACATAAATACCTGATATTTATTGAGTATTTAATGGTTTGCAAAGTATTTGCCCTTGTTTTTCTAAACGTTATCTAATGCAATACTTAAAACAATCCTCTATGCAGGCAAATGCTATTATAAACTCCACCTTCCATTTCAGATAATTGAGTTTCAGAGGTTTAATGGCTTGCCTTGAAATCAGGCATTTTAGCCCAGAGTCCCTCCTGGGAAGCACTTTGCCAGACACACCTGGAAACTGACAGAACTAGGGACTATCACCAGCAGATTCCAACCCTGCAGGTGCTGTTTGTGAAAACACAACCCCTACTCGAATCCTAAATCACCAGACAGATGCCAGTTTGAATTACTGAATTCTTCTCTACTACTTTTCGAACAGCTCTGGACAAGATATTTAAGTCTCCTGTAGCTGCCATTCTGTAATCTAACAGATAGAGAGAATATTTTTCTCTACAAAGTTATGAAGAATAAATGAAAATTGATTTAAAAATTCACTTAGCTTAATAGCTGGCACACAGTAGGTGCTCAATAAATGTTGGTCTTTTCTTTTCTGGAAATATTGACAAATGATGGGTGAGTCTCAAAAATGAGAATCGCATTTAGTCGATTATGCTACTCATATTCTCCCAACTGTAAAAAAAATTATAGATTTTTAGATTTCCCTGTAGATGTATTTCTCTAATTTTATCGAAATTACAGAGGCTACTTGCATACTGAAGCAAGAGGGAAGGACAGAATGCAGTAGGTTGGAGTTTTCTTTTTAATTGGACCACAAGGAAGAATCACTGAGGAAGCTTTGAGCTGTCGGTAATGTTTCATCACTACATTCTCTCTGTTGATAAAGACAGTGGTGGGGTCAAATGGTATAAATCCACATGGACCAACAAGGAAACTGAGCTTTACCTACCAAGAGTGCTTGATTTCACAGATTGTTTAATGTGCAGACAGTTTTTTTTGTTTTAATTTAATATTTTCTTGGAGGCCTTTAAAAGTATTGGATGCATTTTGAAACATCCAATAAATATTTGTCACTTAATATAAGGCCATCATTTTTTGTTTTTCTGTAGGTTTTGTTCCTCTCTCAAACACAAATCAAGTGAAATATTTAAGGACTGAGCCAAGTATCCATAAGCTTATTAAAAATGAGTCCAAATGAATTCACTGGCAAACGCTGTGAGAGGGGAATGAGGCACCGTTTAAGAAGCCCTGAATGGGCTGAAGAAGGAAGGTTCTGCCTGGTGCCCTTTGGGATAAGTTGGGAATAGGAAACTTGAGTAGCTGAGAATTAGCTACAAGACTTAGGAGGCCAGAGAGGCCAAGAAAGAGGCAACCCAAATGCCAGGGAGCATGGAAGACTGGGTGTCTGGAAACCATGCCAAAGAAACTGCCCCCCACCTCCACCCACAACACACACAAATGCACACACACAACACGCACACACACACTCACAGATTCCAGGTTGGTTAACCAGCAGCCAAAGGACCACCAGCCAAGACCAATTTCATAACAGGCTCCTTCCTGTGTCCCCTAGCCAGTTGTAGAATATTTATTTTTCCATATCCCAATAACCACATTCCATCAATCCTATGTGTTTCTATCATAAGAATCACTTCTGCTACTCATTCAATATATATAATATCCACTATGCGGCTGACCCTTCACTAGGCCCTGGGGTAAAATAGTGGGCAAAAACTGATGTAGTCCCTCACTCCCTAAACCTCATATTAAGGGAGGGAGCCCTACTTCCCCACTCCTGTTTTCATTGCCCTAACCCAGAATATCAGCATCCTTCCCTGAATAACCCAGTCTGCCCAAGGTCCTCCCTCTCCTCTAACACTCCAGGCACTCCAGCTTCCAGAGGTGTCAGCCTGATCACATCACTCAACTTTGAAATCCCCCATGCTTCCCACTGCCAACAGACTGGAGCCCCAGCTCTTTAGAATGATGTAGAGATGAAGAGGATATGGGCTTGGATTTGCATTTTCCCCCTCCAGCCTCATCTTTAGGCACTGTCCGTACTGGAACTCCATGTTTCAGTGACTCCAAATGATTGCTTCTGCCCCCAAGACATTATGTTGGAGTATGTGTCGCCTTGGCAGTTCTACCCAACATCTTAGAGTGAATGGACTTTGATTTCTCCACAAATTTCTACCTACTTCACAGTCCCCCTCTGTCTGCTCAGTCCTATGTTATGGACACTCTACAAATGAATTCTGAATGGATTAGCCGATATTAGAAGCATTCTGAATGCAACCTACATATCACAAATTGTAATCTTCAGTTCATGTGAATATTTACTGAAACCTAATCTACGCTAGCATCCTGGCTAGGCTTGGGAGCTACAGAAATTGGCAAGATCTGAATCTTTACCTCAAGGAGCTCACAATCTATCTCAGGGGACATAGACAAGAAAATAAGGGCAGGGTAGTATGATATGTTAGATAATAAAACATATGTGATCAAATCTAAATTATGTGTTTCACAGGAGTGAGTGGTTACTTTTGACTCAGAGTAAGAGAAGTCTTAATAGAAGAATTGAGTCCTAGATAATTCAACAGATTGTGTCACACAGAATAAGGCTCACCCCTCCTCAAAGTATACATCCATATCTCAGAACCTATGATTGTTACTGTGCCAGTCTGAAGCTGTTATGTACCCCAGAAAAAGTCATGTCCTTTTTCATGATCCTATCTTGTGGGGGAAGCCATGTTTCTTTTAATTCTGATTCAATATTGTGGAATGGAACCTTTTGATTGGATTGTTTTCATGGAGATGTGACAAACCCAATTGTGGGTATGATAAATGGAGATGCGATTCCACCTATGCAAGGTGGGTCTTGATTAGTTTAATATAGTCCTTTAAAAGAGGAGACGTTTTAGAGAAAGCTCAGAACTGACAGAGACACAGACATCTGGAGATGCTTTGAGTGCCAGCAGGGAGAGCAGACGCCTAGACATGGATGTTTGGAGATGCAGAGCCCAGCAAACATCGCCATGTGCCTTCCTATGAGATACTAAGCAAGCCAGAACCCAGAGTTGTGTCCCGGAGGAGTTAAGTAAAACCCCACAGGCAATTAGGGAGGAAACCACTGGCATCGTAAACTGGAAGCCATGGAATAAGGAGCAGGTACCAGCAGATGCTGGCCATGTGCCTTCCCATGTGACAGACACCAGCCTGTCTTGAGTTAAGGTATCTTTCTTTGGATTCCTTAGTTTGGACATTTTTATTGCCTTAGAACTATAAACATGTAACTGAATAAATTTCCCTTATAAAAGCCAACCTATTTCTGCTATATTGAATTTCCAGCAGCATTAACAAACTAAAACAGTTACCTTATGTAAATAAAAGGGAAATTTGCAGGTGTGATGAAATGGAGTATCTCGAGTTGGGAGATTACCTTAGATTATCTGGTGGGCCCAATGTAATCACCAGGGTCCTTAGAGGAGGGAGGCAGAAAAGTCAGAGTCAGAGAAAATGATGCGACAGCAGAAGTCAGAGAAGAAAGAGATTTGAAAATGCTATGCTTCTCACATTTAAGGTGAAGGAAGGGGGCCACAAGCCAAGGAATGCAGGCACGCTCTCAAAGCTGAAAACGGCAAGGAAACAGATTCTCCTCTTGAGCCTCTGGAAGAAATATAGCCTGTCAACACCTTGATTTTTTGAGTGAAACCCATTTTGAACTTCTGACATCTGGAACTATTAGATGATAAATTTGTGCTCTTTAAAACCATTAAATTTGTGATTTGTTACAGCAGCAAGAGGAAACCCACACACAGATGTACAGGAGTCTGCTGGGAATTCACTAGATGAACAGCATGTATAAAGGCAGGCATCAACCAATGCCACCAGCCAGTGGAATCTTGGCAGTGACTCTGGACCAAGCATGCCCTGCTTAGTCATTGGCTGGGAACAGCCTGCAGGAAAAATGGCCCCACCTTGAATGTAGCAATGATTTTCAGAGTGCATATATACTCCCTGGTCCATCACCCTCCCTGGAGCTGGAGGGCTAAGTGACTGTCTGGGTCACTGCCATTACATATGGGAAATTATTGGTGGAACTGCAGTCCTTCTGCTTCCCTACAGGTGAACCTGCCCTCCAGGGCTCTGTACCTCCCTTCTCTGTCAATACATGTGGAATGGTGAGACTGGACTAACAACCAACCCTTCACTCTCCACCAGGTCCATCTTGTTTTTCTTTATTCATACCATGCAAGTGGAGTCTGTGTTCTCTGGGTTAAGTGGCCCATTTTGTTTGGGGAAAGGAACCACCTTTTAGTTCTCCCTTAAGAACTAGGAAATCAGTCTTTAATTAGATTAGAATGTCCTGCTATAAGGCTCATCTCAGTCTTCCCCAGTTCTTTGTAGCTGGAGTTACTGAGGATCATTGCCATCCACAAGAGGCTCCTCCTGCCTTAGGTACAGGATGAAACCATTCCTCCAAACCTCAGAGAGGACATGGAGCTCTGTCATTGAACTAAGTGTCTGTATTCTCTTTGCTTCTGGTAACTGAACACTACCTTGATGTGAGGAAACCATTCAGTGGGATTAACCCCTTAGCCACCCTTAGGAAGACACTGAGCAGGTAATCCAAATAGCCAGCTGAAGTGACAGGCTCAGGATGGTCCAGAAATAAAACCCAGATCTGTCCGACTCTAGAGGCCCACATTAAACTAAAATTAAGTATGTAAAAAGCATGGCACTGAGGAGATGCTCACAGGGTGTAAATCCCTTCCCACTGGTTTCCCCAAACTCTTTTCGATATAGTCAGAGCTCCTGAGGTAGATCCCATCCAATTGCCTATCACCCCCCAGATTTGACTTCTTAGGCCAGAATCACCTGGAACTTTTACATCATTTGGATAGGGCACTCCAGTCAACTCAGCTGAATTTACCAGGGCCAATGTGAGGTCACCCCATCTCTTACTGATCTAGACCCCTGACCTGGCTGTTTTCTCCCCACCCCACACCCACCAAACCCTAGCAAGTTGACTGTCCTCTCTTACAAGGAAATTGTTTGTAGATAGAATACTAAATTCAGAATTCACTCAGCACCTTGAGCATCGTATATCCTGGGCAAACTGCAAAGGCTGCCTTGAGGCAGAATTTGTCATCCAAACAGTTTAGGAAATTCTACCTCCATGGTCCCTGAACCACACCAGGGGCACACAACTAGTCCCCTCCCACACTGTTGAAAGAAAATGGAAGGACTTTGGAGACAGTTCTATCATGTGTGAAAAAGTAAAAGGTGCTGAAAGTAGTCATAAAAGACGTGAATTATTTCCTGTTTTTGAATCTGAGGCATGTATATGTGCAGTTGAAATAAAGTGATTAAAAACATTTTTTCAGCATCTCTCCCTTGAGCATGCCCATGCCCACCCTTGAGCATATACTCTTTTTTCAATAAACTTTTCCCTCTTACTTATACCTGCCTGTCTCAACATTGAATTTCTTCTAGCAAGGATATACAGAGCCTGGAATGGGGCTCCAGTGACAAGGAGCTCTGGCAACACTTTTCTTGGTGAGCCAATACAGGAATACCTTTACAGGGTGGGTGGAAAACCCCTGCTTATCCTGGCTGGAGAGAGTTGAGCATGTGTGAGTGGGTTACAAGCCTTTCACAAGAAACTCATGCTGATTTATGGATATATAGCTTTCCCTGACACTGAACAAGGGCCTCCCCATCCCAGCCCATCTAAAGTAGCCAGAAAGTTCTACACCCTGTCAGACAGGGACTAAAATCCCTGATCAGCAAGAAGTAGGTATGGAAGATAGACCATCACCCTCAACTACCCTTAAGGATAAGGGTTTAAACTCTCTCAGATGGGAGTAAGGGCAGGTTAGAAGTAGAAAAAGCATCTTGCAGACCCTGAGGTGCCTTCAGATCCATCATGGAGGGGCAGGAGAAAGCATCTGGTGAAAACAGTCAGGTTCCTGAAACCCAAAGCAGAGAGCAAAACAAGATACATTGTTCCCATCACAATAGCTTACTTACAAGCATTAATTTACATGTTTACTAACCAATCACAAGAACGTACAGATAGCCAATCACAATAGCCTACTTCCAACCCTTAATCTGAATGCTTACTCACCAGTCACAATGTACCAATAGCTCAAATCACAATTCCCTTTGTTTGATCTGATAAAAACCATGTGCCAAACAGCTTGAGTGCATCTCTCCCTTGAGCATGCCTGTGCTCAACTCCTGAACACGTACTTTCTTTTCACTAAACTTTTCTCACTTGCTTATTAAGAACAACAAAATCATTTTTTTCATATATGACCAATTGGGTTGCTTGGCTCTTTATGGGGAAATGAGAGGAAGAGCTGATTATGTCCTTATGGGATGGAAGGGGTCAAGGAATTTGACACTGGGCTAAACACCATGAAGAAACATGAGCATGGGGTGGTTCCAAGTGGTGTGCCCACAGCTTCTCTCTGTCTGTCCCCAATAGCAAGAGTACTTTTATCAAGTTCCTTGAGGGCAAATTCATCAATTGCATTAAGGAAATGCAGCCTTCATGTGATCTACTTATCAAAAAGTTGTCTTTTCCTAAATGACATTTTATCATGCCATATGCTATTATTAGGTGGGACATTGGTAGAGTACTGGACTTATCATCAGGCCAATATTTGAAATTTAACTCTGCCACTTACTAGCTGTGTGACCTTAGGCAATTTTTCTCACCTCTCTGAGTCCTAGTTTTCTCAGGTGAGGACCATAAACCTGTAGGGTTGCCATGAGGATTAGATGAGCTATTGCATGTACAATTCTTAGCAAAACATCTGATTCACTGTAAGAACTAGGAATATTAGTGGTTGTCTTAGTTTCCTGTGGTTGCCATAACAAAGTATCACAAACTTAGTGGCTTAAGATAACAGAAATTTATCGTCTCCTGGTTCTGGAGCCCAGAAGTATGAAATCAAGTTGCTATCAGGGCCATCCACACTCCCCATGAAATCTGTAGGGGAAAATCTTTCCTTGTCTCTTCCTAAACTTCTGTTGGTTTCCTGGCCATCCTTGGTGTTCCTTGTTTCTTGGCTTGCAGCTGCAGCACTTGAATCTCTATCTCCATCTTCACATGGCCACTGTGCTAGTTTAAATCTGTTGTGTACCCCAGAAAAGCCAAATTCTTTAGTCCTCATTCAATATTGCTGGGAAGGATATTTTTTATTGTTTCCATGGAGATATGACTCACTCAATTGTGGGTGGTAACTATTGATTAGATGGTTTCCATGGAGATGTGTCTCCACCCCTTTCAGGATGGGGTTGCTTACTATAGCCCTTTAAGAGGGAACTAGGAAAAAGCTCAGAACCAACAGAGCCCACACAGAGACATTTGGAGATGCAGAAGGAAGGCGTCCCCAGGGAAGTTTTATGAAATGAGGAGAGAAAGTTAACAGACTTTGCTGTGTGCCTTCCTAGCTAAGAGAAGTGTCCAGAACCCTAAGACCCCAACAGAAGTCAGCCACATGTCTTCTCAGCTGAAGGAGCTGTTCTGGATGGTATCAGCCTTTCTTGAGTAAAGGTAATCTCTTGTTGGTGCCTTAATTTGGACATTCTCATGGCTTTAGAAACATCAACTAGCAATTTAATAAATTCTCTTTTTAAAAGCCATTCCATTTCTGGTATATTGCATTCTGGCAGCTTACAGATTGAAACAGCCATCTTTTCACATTATCTGTCCCTCCTCTCTGCTTCTTATAAGGACACTAGTCACTGGATTAAGGGCCCGACCTCCTGAAGGAGGATTTCATCTTAACTAACGCTACCTACAATGACCCTATTTCTAAAGAAGGTCACATTCTGAGGTCCTGGGGGTTAAGAATTCCACATATTTGGGGAGACACAATTCAACCATAACAGCAGCCGTGGCGTTAAAGATAAAAATGACACCGGTTCTTCATACCTGCACGTCCCTTCACCTCTTCTGAATAGAGGCATTCCATAAGAGTCCCTGGTTAGGCCTGTTAGATAAAGGCCATCTAGGCCCAAGGGGAGGCTCCAGAAAGCTCTTCAGTGATAGAACAGATAATGAGAAAACTCCATTTCCCCAGTAATGGGGACAGATAGTAATATATGACCCTATGAAGAATCGGTGGCCCCTTTAGTCCAATCAGCAGGGAAAAGTTCACCCACTTGATGTCACATTTTGCAAATGCTCCTCTCTCAGGGGCCATAGATATGGACAAGAAATCTCTGGAGATGAAGTTCTCAGGAGACCTACAGTCCTTCCTATTTTGGGTAAGGCCAGAAATACCCCAGGCAAGTCTGACCTCCAGCAGGACCTCCCTACAACTGGCCATCGGTAGCAAGCAGAGGAAAAGAAGGCAGAGGCAAGCAAGACCTATAAGGGAGAAGTTCGGTGAACTCCTTTAAAGTTCAAGCATTTAATTTTGTCCAGATTTTATTCGAGGCTCAGAGGTCAAGTCATTTCTAATTTTATCCAAATCAGCCCTGTAGCCTCTGGAGAGAGGACAAGCGTGTTGCTATAATATTCCCAAAGCCCTCAACTAAATCAATGTCTTTACCCTGCCCTGAGATACCTGAAATATTGCTGGAAGTTAGAACCTTAAATAGTTTAAAATAAGAGCACTACAATTCCACTGTTCGGTAATAAACACATAAGGCAGGAGATTTCAGGATTATATGACACACAGTCAGCTGATCTTTTTAGTTGTCATATAGGAAGATTGGATCTGATTCACTGGAATCCAGGACTCTCTCCAAGAACTATTTTGGCAAAAACGCCCCATTTCAAAAAGTTGTTTCAGTGCTGTGTGTATATCATGCTGGACTCTATACCCTACTCAGGGGTTCTCATGGGTAGTAACAGCCAAAATGTCTCCTTGTAGTTCCCTTCTCCTGTATCATGGACAATGGAAAAGACTAGAAGGCCTCTCAAGCTTTCAGAAGACTTTTGACCTGGGACAAAGGTCCAATAGAAATTTCTGAGGAAGTGATATTCAAGGGGAGACCTGAAAGATGAATAGACATTAACCAGTCCCAGTAAGGAGCATATTTAAGGATCCAGTGGGAAAATTGGTGGCCTGTACTAGAACTGTACTAGAAACCAGAGCTTTCAGGGGTATCTCTTCCAAACTCCAGGTTCAGTAACACCATGGTTGTAGCTTGACAGTGGCATTGGTGGAAGGACCTGCATCACAGAAATTCACAAATGCAACAAACCAGGGCGCTCTCCTCATCCCGATGAAGTAAATATCTCAAGTGATTAAGCATAAAGACCTCATCTTCTTCCCTGTTCTCCTGACCCTAGCACTCTGCATGGTGGAGCATAGATGCTCAGTAAACAGGAATTTTCAGGGAAATGAGTAGAGACAGTCACGGATTTCAGTAATCTTTCTAGAATAGATGAGAACAGGCCAATGGTCCAAACCTCTCAGCTTTTCTCATTGATTCCCATCTGCCTGAGTGGCACCTTTCCATTCACTTAGAACATGGACGAACACTTGAGTCTCATTTCCTTCATAGCATTGACAAATGGTTCTCGGTTATCCTGTAACTTTCAATCACAGTATTAGTATGGGTTGTACTGAGGCTTTCTTGTCCCAGTGTTATTAAAGTTTCCAGAAGGACTCAGAAGGTCTCTGGTTGGGCCCTCTGCATTGGAGGAAGGAATTAATATTCAGTCTTTCAAAAAAAGAGATAATATATGTGAATCTGTATTATTTGCAAGGCCTTACTCTTAAGAGAGTTCTGGAGCCAATCATATTTAGATCCAAAAATTGAGTCTGTCCCTATTTTTGTGACAGGGGCAGCTTTATTCATCTCCTATGGGCCCAGGTGTTCTTATCTATAAGGATTTTATAGCATCTACCTTCTAGAATTGTTAAAAGATTTAATGAGCTAATGCAAGTACAATCTTTGACATATCACCTATTACACCGAAAGTTCCCCATCAATGGTAAGCAAGGGTTTTTTAAAACTAAAATTATAGATTTGGAGAAGACCTAGAGATTACATAGTCAAACATTCCTCGTTGTAGAGCTACCACTTATTGAGAACCACTGTATGGTAACTTGCTTTTTGGATGTTCCTTATTTATTAGTCACAGTTCTTAAAGGATCCTCCAGCTGCATCTCATTAGCCCCATTACACTGATGAAGGACTTGACTGTGAGTGAGGTAAAGGGACTCACTTAGGGCCACAGTTAATACATGGCCGAGCCAGACTTTAGAGTAGGTTTGCCTGTCTTCAAAATCTATGCTATTTCTCTATATCGTGCTGCCTCAAAGGATACAAAAAGTCCAGATTGAGGGACTAATTTGTCCAAAGTTAAAAAAAGAAAAAAGAAAAAGAATGTTAACAGCCCAACTGCAACACAGGTCTTTGAACCCTGTCCTAGTAAGACCAACCCGCAACATCTCAGCCAGCATGATTTATACACTAGTTTATATCAGCTCTATGCAGGACATTTATATGTCAAAATAAACCAACAGTAACATGTTATATGCTGGCCAGTAGTGGAATGTGAAGTGTCCAGGTCTGAAGTGAGAACAGGGAACATTAAAATGCCTTTTGATCATCCAAGTATGAGTTACAGCTTTGGTTTTTTTTCCCCTACCAATCGCACTTCTAACCTCCCCCAAGTTACTTTTAGTTCTGTGGCCTACTACATTTTTCCATCAGTTTACTGATTTTGGAAAGAGGAATCATAATATCTCAGGATGTCACTAGGAGAAGAAAACAATCTGACCACACCAGGTATAGTTCAGCACATACAGTGGGCAATTAGCACATTTAGTTTCCTTCCCTTCCCCCCAAATACAATGCTCTCGTGTAGCTGGTCCTAATCTCATTATCGGGGAGAACATGCACCCTTGTAGGACACAAGCTGAACCTCAGGCTTTGTTTATTCCAAGAGTGAGATTCCATCATCAGGGCAAGTGATGTGCAGTGGAGACAAGGATACAAAGAACTTGCAGTCTTGGGACATTCAGGAAACATTAACCACTTCATCAGTGATTATTTCAGAATGAGTTCTATTGGATGTCAATTCAACACTGCCACAGGACAAGCTAGCCAAGAACGATGAATGGATACAGTGTTCCAGAGCTTTAGGGAATGGGTCATGGGGGGTGGGCTGGGGGCTGTAGACCAGGTTGGGCATTCCCAGCCTATGAGGGGCTGTGCTCACATCAGGTCTCTTTTATTGTCTTTGAGAGAATCTATCTGTATTCCAGCCCCAGCTCTGCCAGTAACCAGCTACGCGACATTGAGTGTGCCTGTTTGCAGATCATCCTTATGTAGAAAGAAGGCTGGACTCTGGACTGATGAGACCTGGCTTGGACTCCAACAACTGTACTTCCTAGCTGTGCAGCCTTGACCAAGCATCTGGCCATATAAGAACCAATGACAACTTTCTTTGCCATGAAAAGTCATTTGGTCTGAGTCCCTATATTAATTTCCTATCGCTGCTATAACAAATGACACAACTGCAGTAGCTTAAAACAAGGAAGACGTATTCTCTTATAGTTCTGGAGTCAACAGTCCAAAATATGTCTGGGTGAAAATCAGTCTTGATAAGACTGCATTTCTTTTGAAGGCTCTAGGGAGAATCAGTTTCCATGCCTTTCCCAGCTTCAAGAGGGCTGCCTGTATTCTTTGGCTCAGGGACCTTCCTCCATCTTCAAAGTCAGCAGGGTAGCATCTTCAGGTCTCTCTGTAAGTCTGCTTCCCTTGTCACATATCTCCTCTCTATTCTTCCTAAGGATTCTTGTGATTACATCAAGCCCATCAACAAAATCTAAAATAATCTTCCTACCTCAAGGTCTTTACCTTCATCATTACCTGAAAAGTCCCTTTTGCCATGTAAGATAGCACAGTCACAGGTACTGGGACTAGATCTTAGGCATCTTTGGTAGGGGAGAGGTGGCACTATCCTGCTACCACACCCACTTAAATTCAGATGGATTAAAGTTACAGGACAGTCTCCCAGGAGAAAGATTTGCAGGCTTCATTGTCAACCCACTTTAATGATAACAAGGAAAGGAAAGGGTGAGGAAGAAGTCGGAATCAGGGGATATTGTCATTTAGCTGTGCTAACCTGACCTAGTTGAGCCAATCTGTGCCTCAGTTTCCATCCATGAAGTAAGGATAATAATAGAGTCAATGACATAGGTGGGCTGTGGGGAACAAATGAGATAATGGTCTCCAAGCATTTGTTATAGTACCCGGAACACCATGAAGTTGCTTTCTAAGAATTCTACTCCTCACGTTCCAGCTTCTCTGCAATTACCAGACCACTCATGTAAGAAAGGGACTGGATGACGAGTGCTCAGTGATAAGTGTCTCTGTGGCTTCCTGACACAGCACAACATCTCCAACTAACTCCCCGAGAGGACCTCGCAGACGTATCTTGCAGTCTTAGTTTGTACTCCTTTAGAGTTTAAAAGCATTAAGTAAAGTGGGTGGCAATTAGAGTCAACAAAGAGTTTTCTTCCTTCAGCTTCAGCTCAGCTCTGTGAGGTGTTAACTTTCTGTACTGAGAGGAAGAGACTAAAGGTCAGAGTAGTTAAGCCCACAGTCCCATCTCCAGGAAGTAGAAAGCCAGGCACTAGTCCTGCTTTCCAACTCCAAACCCCCTGAGCCCTCCACTGTACCACGCTGTCTGCATATTTTTTACCATGTGTCACACTCATGTTTTGTGGTTGTAAAAACAAGGACAAAAGAATCTAACAGAAATTAACAGATGCCCCAACTTCAAAACAGCTGGGAATCACACATGTGAAATGACAAATCATAATTTTTACTGCAGACATTTTCTTTTGAGTATATTCTCAGGTTCAAAATACTGGGGTCAGGCTGCCTGAATCCTGATTCTGACATTTAGATCTTGGGGAGTACAGCCAGTGATGTGACTTCTCTGTGTGTCAGTGCCAGTGCTCAGGTGAGGCCCTGTGCCATTGCCATTTGGGTATAAGTGCAAAAGCGAATGCAATTGTTGCGTGACGGATTAGTGGGGTCAGGCCACACTTATGAAAATGTTCCAAGGAAAGTTTGACTAGATTAATAGTTCTAGAATCCTCAAATTAAATGGACTCAATAATGGAAGTTAACTAATGAGCTCGGCTAAATTGAATGTAGGCTTTCTTCCATCAGTTTTACCATGCTTTGGAGGGGCACTTTTTGAGGGGGAGATAAATATTTAGGTTTCAGGAAATAGTACAGATTCCTCTGGGCCTTCTCACCTCAGCTAAATATAAAAAGAGTTGCAACTTGGAAGGTACATCATAAATCCAGTGACAGCTATTCTGGAGTTGATTGGAGACACTTTCAAATCTAATTAAAGTGGTTTCCCTTTTTGAATGTGCTCCAGGTATCCATTTATTGCCTGGGCTAGAAACTAATTTGTAGCAAGATTTTGGAATCCGGGCCCCTATATCGGGAGGTTTGTTATATGTGATTAAGCTAAACCATTTAGCTTAATACCGGAGAAGTAATTTGAAATGAAAGAAATTGCATTCCATATTAAAAAAAATAAAATACCCTTATAACTGAAAAACAAAATTAGGTGGTATAAAAATATATTTTGTGAAACCAATGACCTATTCAGATACTGTCTGAAAATGCATCTAGAAACATTCGCCTTAGAATCACCATAAGTCCAGTTCCTGCAACCATAAATCCAATGACTTTTTCCCCCCAATGTATTTTTCCATTTTCTCCTTTCTTATCTCATACACTGACCTCTTTCTTTTTACAGGGTCACTGTAAGGATAGATGAAGATGCTATAAAGTATTTAGCACAGCACCTAGCACACAGAAAGCACCCACCAAACCATAACCAACACTAACATCTGTCATCAGCACATGACTATCATCACTGATATTGTCATTGCCATTACTTTCACCATTTGTGCAGAGACCCTTTCTTCTGGAAAGCCAAGGAGGAGGAAAAGAGATTATAGCTGGAGCCCAGAGACTCACTATTAAGAGATCAAATCTGTGCCTAACAATAACTTTCACCGAGTTCCCAAAACCACTGTCACCCGGCTCTGGGTAATTGCAATGTTACAAAGGAGGAACTGAGGCACAGACACATTAACCACACTAATAATCAACTCTCCACCTCACATCGTGGCTCCATTATCACCTCCTCAAGGAGGCCTGCCCTGAGCCCTATTTGAAGTAAAAAAAAAAACCCTGATATACAATCTTACAGCATCAGGCACCACCCTTCAATTCTTCCCACAATTACTTTTGTCTTTATTTGCATTTTTATATAACTGTCTCTGCCATGCATGATTTTGCTCACTGTTAAAGCCCAGCATGCATAGGTATGAGTCATTAACTGATGAACAAATAGATAAAAGAATAAATATATGAATCAAAAAGTCAAATAAGTGTTGGCAAGGATGTGGACAAATCAGAATACTTATACATTGCTGGTAGGAGTTAAAATGGTGCGATCACTTTGAAAAACATTTTGGCAGTTTCTCAGAAACGCAGGCATAGAGTTTCCCTATGAGCTGGCAGTTCTCCTCCTAGACATGTACACAGGAGAAATAAAAGCTTATGTTCACACAAAAACATGTATGTGAATGTCCATAGCAGCATTATTCATAATAGCCAAAAAATGAAACAACCAAAATATCAAACAAATTATGAATGGATAAAAAAAAAGTGTGGCATGTCTATACAGGGGAATATTATTCAACAATAAAAAGGAAGGATGTACTGATACATTCTATAACTTGGGTGAATCTTAAAATGTTGTACCAAGTGAAAGCCAGCCAGTCAAAAAGACCATATATGATATGATTCCATTTATACGAAATGTCAAGAATAAGTAAATCTAGAGAGACAGAAAGGAGATCAGTGGTGGCAGGGTGAGGACAGGGGATGGGGTTGGGGTTGAGGAGTGACTGCCAGGAGGTGTGGGGCTTCTTTCAGGGATGATTAAAAGGTTCTAAAATCTGACAGTGGATAGTAGTAACGGCTACACAACTCTATGACTATCTTAAATCCCAGTGAGTTGTACACTTTAAAAGGGTGAAATTTAAACAAGAAATAAATGCATCAGATGCTAGATCAGTTCGACTCCAGTGCCCAGACTTTCTCACCTACACTGGTCCATCTCTGTGAAGTTCTGGGGCCTTTTTGGAGCCCATCAATCCTGGTCTGCTTATCCAAGTCTCCTCTTTTGGGAGCTGGGAAGTCCCTGAGGCACCAAACAGCCCCTACTCCCAGCCCAGCCCACCCCACCCCACCACCACCACCAATGCCTTCCACAGAGTCATCAGGAAGGGCTCACCCTAAGAAGCTCAGCTCTGAACGTTGCAGAAATGGAATCAGTTGGAGCTCTAGCCCCAGAAACCGTAATCATGCACTTTCAACAAAGTGCACTTTGTAACTTGTAAGGTTGCTCCCTCTCAGCTGCTGTTGTATAGAATCAAGAACACTCCTGGTTCTTCCTTGATTGCTCTTGTCTAGCTCCAAAAGCACAGAGCTTATTTTTCCACTACCAAATGCAATATAAACTTTACCCCCTCCCATTCTAGCCACATGTCCCAACATCTCCATACAAGTAGAATGTCTATCAGTCATAGGTAAAGGACATGTTAACTCTAGGATCCTATCAGAGAAGGAACCATTTAAGGAGAGTCATTTATCACAGGCACATTTTGTATATAACCTATATAAACATGGGCTCTTTCTGCAGAATTTGTCATTGGAAAGAGATGCAAATGACTTTGAAAGCTTGTATGAAAGCTGAGCAAGTTTCTAGATATATTTTTGAAAAAGTAAGAAATCAGATTTTATAAAAAACACAGCTTCCTTTTTTAAAAAAATCATCCCTAGATGTCTTCATTTCTCCCCAAAGTTTTACAAAAACCAAAATAATTCTGGGGTCTTCATTTCTCCATATCATATCCCTACTCATTTCCCCTCATTGCACCCAAATTCAGCCCCTGGAGATTCAGGAGTTTCCTTTCTGAGACTCAGCCTTGATTGGTCTTATTATATGCATTTCTTATTTAATCTTCATGAATGCTTTCTACTACATACATTAGTACACTTAAATTTTACAGATAAAGCAACTCAGGCTCAGACTAGTAAAGTCATCTGCTGAAGCTTACACAGTAAGAGGAGGTGAAAGGGCTGTAATGCATGGCAATGAATCTCTAATATCTCTATTTCTGCCACAGTATGTCCCTTCTTATCAATATCTCTTAGTTCTTCATTTTACAACATGAGGAAATGGACACTTGTTGACATCCACAACACCAGGGTCACCCCCCTAGAAGTGGGATGAGTCTGCTTCCATGTACCTATTCAAGATTTCAAAGAAAAGGAAAACTTCCTAAGATAGGGTGACCAGAGAAAACTTTTTAGAGTAGAGTTGCTAACCTGAGCCTGAATGATGCAACAGATACAGCACTGAATTTGGTCATCTCTACCATGTATATTTTATTCTAGGGAAAGAGGCAATGTGGTGGAAGTAGTCTTCATCTCTGCTTCTCTTTGCCTAGGAAAGATGAGCTTGTGCCAACATCTTTTTTCCGTGGTGGCAGTCCCCAAGCAAGGGTCTCAGACCCTCTGCCCTGTCCCTTCCCAGGCTCCTCCCCATCTGAGGATGACTTTCTGACTAGATGGTCCAGAGTGGGAAACATTCACTGCCTCGCCTGTCACAGTTACTCTGCCTCAATGCTAGCAATCAGGCTCCATCCATATAGTGATCCTGGAGGAGGAAATTTCAGCTTGGAGTAGGCATGGGGGATGTAATAGGGAGACATTCATGGTTGCCATGACTTGGGAGGAGCTGCTACTGAAAAGCAGTGGGTCGAGACCTAGGATGCTAAACATCCCATGATGCCCAGGACAACTCTTCACAACATAGAATTATCCAGCCCCAGATGCCAATAATGCCAAGATTGAGAAACCCTATCCTAGAGGAAATTTGTTAGTAGTTGTGCTCACTGCCCAGGCCAAGCACTCTTCCCCATGTGGGAGGGAACCAGCCTTCCCTCCACTGCTCCCTCTTCTCCCACTATTGACCCAGGAATCCCGGCCATCAAAGGCTGGGCTGCCCATGCCCATTAAGTGCTTGCCTCGGAGGGCGTTGTGTCTAGTTTTCCATTCTATTTATTAACTGTCAACAAAAGCTGGTGCCATTTGGTTAGGCTATTCCTAGAATTGGAATCACAATATTCCTCCCTCTGGTTTGGAGGCAAAATAAACAGATATTTAGGGAGAAACAGGTGCCTTTCCTGAGGCCCCCCGGCCTGACAGCTGCATATCATCAGAGCCCTGCATTTTTGGCGTGTGGATTACTGACCAAGCCCTTCCTCATTTTTCTGTTAGATTTTGGTCCTTCTTTGTATAACTCCCTAGACTAGGGAGGCCAGAGAACAAGAAGGCGTTGGTAAGGTTTTGGCACCAAAATCTGACGCAGAACTCCAACCCACTACTGTATTTCCAGCAAACCCATCATTTATGAGCGAGAGTTCGGTGTCAGAGATTGAAATGGGGCAACGATAGTTCATTTGCAGTGAAAATTCTGTTATCTACCCCACCAAATGGCTGACACGCCATTTCAAGAGGAACAGATGGGTGTCTCTGAGCATGGGGGCTTCAGAAGTTCAGGGTAGATGCAGGGAGGAAAATGTTTCAGCCAAAACTCCTGGGGGGGGGGGGGGAGACAATCTGTCCAAGCCCTGAAGAGGTGAGATGAGGCCTGAAAATGCCTGCAGCTCTGCGGAGGTGGGCCTGTGCACAGGACAACTTTCTCATGGGCTACCAGTTAAATCGGCCCTTACTGAGGATCAAAGGGCCATCTCTAGAAAAAAAAGAAAGAAGATGCTAATTCTGTCTGGCAAGGTGACCCCATGAACCCAATAGACCCTTAAGGACAGCGGGAGGACAATGTATGAACAAGCTACACGTGGCTCAGCCTTGGTACTGCCAACAGGCAGGGTGACAGTTCCAGATTCCATGAGTCCAGGGTGAAAGACGAACACATCCAGGGACAACGCAGTGGGAATTCAGTTCTCACCAGCTGGGTAGTATTAGTTTTCCCAGCATGGCTTTCCATGCTGCAAGCCATTAGGGTTCCAGAACTCCAGATTCCTTAGCCCTGTGAAACTTTGGCTGACAGTGTAATGTGATCACCCTCCAAAATGCAGCTCCCTTTGGAATGATGCACAATTCCAGGTAAAAGGAAGAGCAGCACACTTTTTTTGAGTATATAGTAGATAAAAAGAGGTGTTAGTGGTAAAGGTCTGGGGCAGCAGCTCTCAAACTTTTTGGCCTAACAACCTCTGTAGGTTTTTGCAGTCTATTGAGGTTCCCAAAGATATTTTGTGTATATGGATCACATCTCTTGATGTTTATATTTGAGAAATTCAAATAGACAATTTTCTAAGTTAATTCATTTGAGGGGGGCGCAGGTGCATGGTACAGGAATTGAACCCAGGTCTCTCACATGGAAGGCAGGCATTCTAACCACTGAACTACCCATGCACCCAGTTAATTCATTTTTAAATGACAAAAATAAACCAACTTCAAGGTAACATAACATATTTTTGTTAAAAATAACTAAATTTCAAAAAAAAGTTATTCAATGAAAAGTACATTAGCACTTTTGCAAACCTGTCATGTCTAGCTTAATATAAGATGGCTAGATTCTCGTATCTGATTCTGCATTCAATCTGTTGTCATACAATCTCCGGTAGAAACATATGAAGAAAATCCAGTCCACTAAGATATGTAGTTAAGAAGGAATATTTTAATTGCCTTTCAGATAAGTACAGATAGTCTTTTTTGATAATACACCAAAACTCAACAGCTAAAATTTTGTAAAATTGGCTGTAATGTGGAATATGAAACCATAGTAATAAACCTCTCTTATGTTCCATTACATTAAAATTCATTGGCAGTGCCAGAATTCTTGCCTACCATGCCAGAGACTCGGGTTCAATTCCTGGTGCCAGTCCATGCAAAAAAACAAAAAATAAAAAAATCCATTGGCACTTGCACTTTGACTGGAACTCTTATGTACACATGATGCATTGGCCATTTGGAAAATATTGGTTCTCTGAGTTATCCAGATTTTTCAACTATTTTCACATTTCATCTATACAATATTTTAAAAATCACATTTTTTCATTTTACCATAAATATCATCGCAAGTATTGGGAAGCTATCAAGCTCACAGTTGCAAGTTTTCCTAAATCCTAATCTTCACTTAAAAGCTTGAATTTTAGCCCTGGCAACAAACACCACCAGTTATTTTCCTTGAAGTGACAGCTCACTTTATTCATTTTCAAGAAATTGTCCGCCAAATACTTAAGTTTGAATAATCATAACTTGTCTCTCAACCATTCTTTCAAGTAAAATGATTTCCCATGAAAAAAAGTGGCCAGTTAGGTCACAGCTCAAGTGACCACATAAATGCATTTCCTCGAGGCAGCCCTTATACCTTGCTATGCATACGTGCTTTATGCATACCTCCCGTTGCATCACACAAAATATTTAAAAAACATGCACTCAAGCATAGAGATTTAATGAAATTGTTTATTTTTGCTGCCTTATAAGAGAAACTGACTTTGTTTTCTTTTCTACAGGGAGCACATGACAACGAAGACTACAGGGCGCTAGTAAGATTTTGATGTGGCGACCGTGATCTAAAACCAAAGCACTAGCAATTCCATCCACCATTGTTTCTGCACCATCAGGGCAGCTGTCAACATGCCAAAAAAGGCAAATAATGTCATAAGATTACTATGAAGATACTTTTGACCTTGCAGATCTACTGAAAGGGTCTTGGGGATAGCCAAGGGTCCAACTTTGAAGACCATCAGTCTAAGCGATAGTGGAGGCCTGGGAAGCATACCCGACCTCAATTTTCCTAAGACAACAATCATTTCTTGGTTTGTGAGAGCTCAGTCAAGATGGAGAGTTTGCTGGGTTTCCAATTGTTTTATTAGTCTATATTTTTATTTCAGAAAGTATGCTTAGTGCAAAACTGCCAACAGCATAGACATATGCTATTGGCCATAAAATCTTCTTACAGTAACAGTCAAGATCTTGATTCTGTTTCTTCAGATTATTCCCTATGTACACAGGCAGAAAGGCAGAGAGACAAGGAATGGATAATACCTATATATTTGTTTTAATAAAAATGGATTAATATGATATATGTTCATCGTTGTTCTTCTATCACAATTTCACAGTACGTGCAAGACAGGACACGGAATTCCTGTTCATTATCACTTGATGGACACAGAGTGAGGATTTCACTTCTTAGGGGAGAGACTTGAAACACATTACAACAGCATCAGCCCCAAAGTGTAGGGTGCTGTCCTCTTGTTCTTCTGGGGGAGGCAGCAAGGACTCATCCCCAGCCTGGTCTTTCCTCGCCAGGCTGGAGGCCAGTCTTTGATGGCGGATTCATTTCCTGTGGCTGCTGTAACGAATTACCACAAACTTAGTGGTTTAGAATAAAAAGTCATGATCTGGCAGTCCTGAAGGTCAGAAGTTCAAAATGAGGCTTGCAGGGCTAAAATCAAGGTGTGTGCAGGACTGCATTCTTTCTTGGGTTCTTGGGGAAGAGCATCTATTTCCTTGCCTTTTCAGGTCACCCTCATTCCTCGGTTCGTAGCTTCTTCCCCCATTTCAAAACCAGTGTGGCATCTTCAAGTCTCCCTCCCTGCATCCTTCTTCTATCTCTGAGGACCCCTGTGCTTATGGGGTCCACCTGGACAAGCCAGGATATTCTCTCCACCTCAAGTTCCTTGACTTAAGCCAACCTGCAAAGCCCCTTTGCCATGTCAGGTAACATAGTTACAGGTTCTGGGACAAGAATGTGAATGATTTTCGGGGACCATTTTTCAGATTACCACCTGTGATGTGTAGATTGAAGAGGTGCCACAAGCTTGGGACCCATTCCCCTGAGAGAGATGAATTCAGAGAACGGGGAGGGGGTTAGGAAACTCTAAGAAGGCAAGAGAGGTTGCCTAGAATCCACTTCTCTTGCAGCGACTTCCTTCTGTTTAATTCCCACTAATAGTTCAAAATGAAGCTCAGAGGCCACTTCCTCTGGGAAGCCCTCCTGATTCTACCACCTGCACCCAGGTTTTTTGTCTGTTTCTCTTTTATGCCCACAACTCATCCTGGGCTTCCCTTCTAGCAATGAGAAACTATGTGGGTTCATAGCTTGGCTTTTTCACTTGCTAACAGTGTGATTGTGGGCAAATAATGTAACCCCTTTTAGTCTTAGATTCCTTGGTTATAAAGTGGGAATTGTTGTAGTTTGGTAGGGCTGCTGTATAAAGTTACCACAGACTGTGTGGTTTCAAACCATGGAATTTTATCCCCTCAGTTCTGGCTGGAAGTCTGAAATCAAAGTGCTGGCAGGGCCATGCTCCCTATGACATCTGTAGGAGAGACCCTTCCTCACCTCCTCTTGCTTCTGCTGTAAGCTGGCACTCCAGGGCTTGTAGATGCATCGCTCCAGTCTCCACCCCCTCCATCTTCTTCTGGCCTTCCTTCCCATGTCTGTCTGTGTCCAAATTTCCCTCTTCTAATAAAGACATCAGTCCATTGGATTAGGGTCCACGTTAATCCAGCTTGGTCTTCAAAGACCCTATTTCCAAGTTTGGTCACTTTCTGAGGTGCTGGGGTTTAGGACTTGGACATGTCTTTGTGGAGGACACAATTCAACCCATCACATGGATAATCACACTTCCCTCCTAAGATCATCAGGAGAATGAAATAAGAAAATGTAGGCAGAAAGCTTGCACACTGCACACTGCCCAGTACTTCATAGGCATTCAAAAAATGCTAGTGACTACCAACCATGGCTATTATCAAAGAAATTATTAATGCCAAATGAATGCTTAATTTCCATCTCTGTATAAAACTCTAAGTTCATTGAGGACAAGGATCTAACTCACCCTGTTTATCCCTGTACCTATTGCAGGTGATGCTCAAAACAGTAAATTCCTTCCATTTCTTCTGGAGCAAGAAAATGCATCTGGCTCATCACACGTTCCTGGACCCCCACCAGTTAATCCCTATCCTTGGTGCTAGGGCAGAGGTGATGAGTTCTTGCCCTTAACCTCCAGAGAGGATGCAGAACCTGAAAAGTGAGCATCTTTGTAACAGACACATGTGCCAGTTGCTTTGGAATCCCAGAGGAGGAGAAAACATCTAATTTCTTTGAGCAGAAAATAGGAAAGGGGGCTCAGAGAAGGACTCACAGAGATGATGTTGACAGTGAGTGATTTTTAAAAAAAAAAAATTCAGGTGAAATTCACTTAACATAAAATTAACTATTTTAAAGTGTATATTCCAGTGGTATTTAGTGCAATCACAATACTGTGCAAGCACATGTATCAAGTTGTAAAATATTCTCAACACCACAAAACAAAATTCCATACCACTAAGAAGTTGTTCCCCATTCCTCCTTTCCCCAGTCTCTGGCAATCACCTATCTGCTTTCTGTTTCTATGGACTTACATATTCCGGTTATTTCATTAGAATGAAGTCATACCATACATGGCCTTTTGTGACTGGCCTCTTTCTCTTAGCGTACTGTTTTTGACGTTCATCCACATTGTAGCATGTATCAGGTCTTCGTTCCTTTTATTTGGCTGGATAATATTCCACTATATGGATAGTCCCCATTTGTTATCCATTCTTTAGCTGATGGACATTTGGGTTATTTAGTTTACACGGTAACTCTTTGTTTAACATTTCTGAAGAAATGTCAGACTGCTTTCCACACCAGCTGCTCCATCTTTCTTTTCCACCAGCAATATACAAGGGATGCAATGTCTCTACATTCTCAGCCACATTTCTTATTTTCCATTTCTTCTTTTTTTGAAGAGGTGTCTCATTGTGGTTCGAGGCGGGATTTGAAGAATCAGAAGATGTTGGTAATGCAGTTGAAGAAAGAGAGAAGAAATAGCAAACAGAAAGCCTTGAGAGAAGGAGAGAAACCCCGGCATATCTTAGGCAAGTATAATTAACACATTTCAGAATGATTGAGCAGAGGAAATGCAAGAAGGACAGATGTAGGAGAAGATGGAAGCGACAATTTAGGCCAAATAGAGCTTTGGCCTTTATCCTGACATCAACAAGAAACCACCGAAAGGTTTCTCCAGGCCTGCTAGTCACATGTCTTGTTGAGAACTCTCCCACTGGCTACAGTGTGTCAGTGGCTTGAAGGGAAGCTGATGGTCAAAGCACAAGAAAACCAACTGGGATCCCAGGGCATTCATTTGGATGAGAAATAATGAGGCTTAAAGTAGGGCAGGGGAGGTGAGCTAGAAGGAAAGCTTCCAAATGGAAAGCTGTGCAAAGACTCCTATACCCAGATCCTAACATCACCAGGCAAATCATTAGAGCTATAAATTACAAATTAATCTTGAAGAAAAGAAAGGGAAGAAGTGTTGCATGTGAATTCTTCATCTGCCCTCTGTGTGTATATTTGATGACGCTGGGTTTCCTTGGCAAAAGTCAATGAAACAATTAAGTCTCTGCCCATTTTTCCTCATCCTGATCTCAAACAGTGTTAAAAAGGCTTGCACTACACTTTTCACACCCAGGCCTGTTAATAATTCATGTGCTTGCCTTCTTCAGTTCTTTTGTCTTTGCAGATTTAACCTGGTGGAAACGCTCTGGCTTTCTGAATGCCCCCTCCTTACACACACAAAAGCAGCTACTTCAGTGTCAATGATTTGGTGCTAGTGAAATCCTCTTTATCTGTCACAAAATCCTGACAAGAGACTGAAAATTGATCTTTGCTAATTTCGTTGCTCGCTTTTTGACTAAGTCACAGTTTCACTTGGGTAGATTGTGGGGTCATTGTGGCTAAGCTAGAGAGGAAGGGGCTTCTGCTGCCATCAGGGTGTGCCCCCTGGGTCAGGGGCATTGGCTTCACCCTAGGAGAGGGCACTGTTGATATTTGGGGCTGGAAAATTCTTTGTTTGGGGTGGGGGGAGGGCTCTGTTTAGCAGCATTCCTGCCCTCTACCCACCAGCTGCCAGGAGCAGCCCCCCTTCCCCCAGGTGTGACAACCAAAAATGTCTCTAGCCACAGATGAATATTCCCTGGCAGGACAGGGTGAGCAGATTACTCCAGGTTGAGAAGCGCTGGCCCAGCTCTCATTAGAAGTGAGGACTCCCCAGCCTCACCCAAGAACTAATGAATCATGAATCAGGATCTGCAGTTTAACAAGATCCCCAGGTGATTCATAGACACATTAAATAAAGCGTGAGCTGCACTGGGCTAGAGCACCGCTTCCCAAACTTGGAATTGCCTAAGGAACTCTAAAAAGTACCAATGCCTGCCCACTCCCATATTCTAATTTAAATTTTAGGGAATACAAAGGGGGCACTGGGACTGCTGATTCCGATGCAGCAACATTTAAAACCACCATTGCACACAGCTTAGTTCTAGTCCTTGCAGATGAGAAAACCGAGGCACAGAAGGGTCTAGGAACTTGCCCATCTGGCAATCAGTAGAGCCAAGATTCAAACCATACAGTTCCATGATTAGGTATCCCAGTAAACACTCTCCTAACCCTTTCTAAAGTTTCCAGGGCTTTCTAGTACATCTGAGAACTTGATAATCATGTAATTTCTCTCTTTCAGATTAGAGGGTAAAGCCCTGTCCACTAGGCACCACTAGGGAAGGCAAAAAAAAAAAAAAAGTGACAGGTGCCTGTCCATGGCTTAGTGAGTTAGATCTTCTCCTGGTCCACTCACCGGCCAGCCTCCCAGTCTCTGTGGCTGCCAGCTGACACCCAGGGGCGCGGGTGGCTGAGCAGCACCCACAGTTTAGCATCTCAGGTGGTGCTGCCCAGACAGGGAACAGTGAACCGGACTCCACCTCCAGGCCTCCCATCTTTCTGGAGGGCCAGGCCAGCTGAGTATCTGTTTATAGAGGAAGAAACAGAGGTTCAGAGTGGGGATGGTGTGCAAATTCTCTTCCCTCTTAAGTGGTGGAGCTGGAATTCAGAGGGCCCCTGTGACTCCTCCACAGAAGGGACTCTCCTGGGTTCCCAGGGGTCCCTGGGAGGGGCTTTGTGGGTCATGGCCCAGCTACTTTTCCAGCCTCAGTTTCCACCTCTCCCCTCCCTCCCCACCAATTCTAACCCTGTAGAACCCCTCCATCCACTCCAGCCACAATGACCTCCTTTCACCTCCTCTAAGGGGCTCTGCTCATCCTCCCAGCCCTTGCCAGTGCTAACCAGTGGTCTGTGACTCTCTTCCATGTGGCATTATTAGCCATTCTTCGGGACTCAGCCTGCGTGTTAATTCCTACAGGAAGCTTTCCCAGACCACTCCTCACCAGGGAGGTGCCTGATTTTGACTTCTTCCATCGTGCCCACAGTACTGTCTGTCCCTAATTCCTTATTTAATCGACATCCCTATGGCATGGTGAGCTTTGGGATGGCAATGCCTCTGTTCCCAGGCTTCACCTGGTCTCCGCATGCCTGGCATAACCCCTGGCACAGAGTGCACACTTAGTAAATATTTACGAAGGAATCAATAAACCAAACACTGCTTGTGGCATCCCAGCCAAGATCTGGGCTTTTACGTTCCTTTTCAGCCAGGTTCAAGACTAGAATTGGGGTGAGGAGGGAGGGAAAGGTACTTCCTTCTCCTTGGACACTTGGAAAGTCACCTCATTTGTCAAGTGATCACAAAAGAATCCGTTGTCCTATCCCTGACTCTTCTGGGGCCTCACCTCTTATCTGGCCTCCTGAATACGCCTTGAGCAATTCAAAGGAAAAGGAGATGCAGCTTCGCAGCAACCCAGCTTCTGGGTGAGAGAAGCTGGTCCACCCTAGGGCAGGAGCCAAGTGCCAGTGTCAGCCATACCACAGGCAGGCATTTACAAGGAATGTCCCCCCCAGGATGGGCTTTCTGCCCAGGCCAGTAAACCAGGGATTAAGGGCTTTGTAGGAAAAGTGAATGCAAATATTAACACGAGAAAATTTTAGCAAACCAGATCCTCTCCTCGACCAAGTCTCAGTTACATGGCTACATCTGTGGCTGTGGATTTCTGTTGGGGGCTGAGCAGCCAGAGTAAGGAGAGGATCTCGGGGGTCTCTGCCTTGCTCACCCCGCCAAAGCTGCCTTCAAATACTTTAGATTTTGGAGACCCAGCTTGGGTCTGAGAAAGCTTTGGGAGACAGCCATAGTCCTCCCAAACCAAGGGCTCATCCTCCCTTAGAAGAAGATTCTCTGGGTTCTAGAGATACCACAGGGAGTTGGACCCCGAGGGGAAGAAAGGGGTTCTAAGCAGAAGGTACAGCCTGGGCAAGGTGTTGAGTCTACCGCGAGTGAGAAATGCTCTGGGCAAGTAAAGTTGGCCTACTGCGCACAGAGTGAAAGCGGTGAGCCCAGGCATCAGGCCACATTGAAGCAGACTTTCAAAAGTAACAGTGAGGTCGATGCATTAAATGCACAGCCGGGGGTTAGGTGAGCAAATGCAAATGATGCTCTTGTATGGCATCTGGAGTGGTGAAGGCACAGTAGCTAGTCAGCCCCTGCTGGGCACGTTTGAGTCTCACTCATGCCCATGAAGGGCCAGCATCACCACCACACGATAGCAGGAAAAACACAGTAAAGCACAATGAGCCTGTGCCAATGAGCACAACCCGGGGCTGGCCAAGCATGCCCTCGCGTAGCCCAGAATCTGGATGCTCCCCGCCTGCCCACTCCAGGTCCAAGGCCCCCCCCCCCCAGCAGGCTGCAGAGTAGAATGCATCCCCAGGGGCAGGGGCTGGGGAGCCAAGGATGATGTGGGGCAGAGCAGCGGGGCTGCTGCCAGAGGAACATCATGGAAACGTTGCTGGGAGGCGGCAGAAGAGGGATTGGAGGATGGGATGGTAGGGACTGGGAAAAGGGGCATTTCCGAGCCGAGGAGGTGAAGGCCCTAGAGAAAGGGGAAGACAGGGAGAAGGGAAGGGGCGGATTGCAGAGATTTGGGGTGAGAATCAATAGCAGGTGGGATTGAGAGAGAAAATTAAAAGGGAATAAATAAAATAGCCACCTACAATGCGGAGACTTTTCCACGTGATTTATGGAGGAAGAAGTTAAAATGAGATGACTGCACAAGAAGAAGATGCCTTTTCATCAATCCCGACCCCCTGCTGACCTCTCCTTCAGCACCGGAAGAAGTCTGTCTCAGTGCTCATGAATGGAGCCAAGTCCCTCATTTACCTTCCACAAGCCCACCACAGCTCCTTCCCTCCCAGCCTGCACTCACCTGGAGCTGTGCGTGGCCCCTACATATAAACGCAGACTCTTCAAATCCTAATCAGCGGTTACGCTCTCTACCCACTCTCACCAGAGCCTCTCAGGAACGTTTTCTTAGAGTGGCGGGTATCTCTAGTTTGGGGATGCCAAACAGGTTTCCTCTCATAGACTAGATCCAGATTGGCCATGATGAGGATGGTCCCGACGCTGCCCCGTGCAGAGAAAGGAGCAGACTTGGTGTTAGTTGAGGAGTTGGAAACACAGAACTCACGCCCCATTCTGTTAGCTTGCCTGTACCAATGACCCCGTCACCCAACTCCCAACATGCGCTCGCCCCTCCATTCCGCCTCTGGGGTGCCCCTGTAACCCAGCTCGGTGCACTTCCCCTCCCAGCTCTCCACATCTCTCATCATTGATACCTATCAAAAGTGGTGGGTTCTCTGCCAGATGCACTCAAGTGAACAATTCCTGAGACACCTTGGTAAGCGTGAAGCTGGAGATCAGATGCCTATCAGCCTAAAAATCTCTCTCCAAACTGCAGTAACTGATGGTTTTCTGGTATCAGAGGATGGGCAGGTTTTAGGATAATGAGCACAATGGCTCCAGATGACGAGGTTAGAGATGCTCTAATTATTGAACATGCACAGATTGATTACATGCCTAGTCACAGAACCTATGTAAGAAAATGGCAGCCTTAATATGACGACGGCTGTGATTTTTAGTATTATAATCACGTATTGGTCACTTGTAGGTTAAAGTTTAACCTAGTGCACACGTCAGGTGGGCCCCTTTCAGTTAGCTCCAACTCCATCAAGCAAGACGTTTTTGGATTTGGGATAGGTTCATTCTGGGCTGACTTGACGCCTTTGTTAATAAATGTGAGGAGCTGGTTATAGTCATCATAAGACTCTAAAGTTCAAAAACAGGATAAAATGGGTACAAGTGAGTGTCAGTCACAGGATTTTCACATATAGTTATACAATTGTACAAACTACACGGCCTTTATCAGGCAACTGTGAAAATCCGCGATCGAGGCAGCTGGATCACAGCTCAGAGATTTCAGGTCTTTCCTGCTGTCTATTCTAATACACCAGAAAGTAAAAAAGAAATATCTCTACAATGATTCGATAATCATAACCATTCTCTAAATCTTAATTTCTCAGTTACATCATCTCCTATAACATGCCCGGACTCCGTAGCTCTCTGATGCTGGCCCGCCTGGCCTCTAAAGCAGCATTTAGGGTGACGACAGTGAAGTGGGAGACGGGCATCCCCAGACCCAGTGCCTCATCTCCAAATGACGCTGACGCTGTGAGCGTGGAGAGGAAACCCCATCCCCCAATCTGCGGTCACGGCCGAGCATGGCGGGCAGCCGCGGCTGCAGGGGCGCAGGACGTTGCCTTCCAGCGCGGCCCTTCTCAAGGCCTCCCCTTCCAGAGGCAGCTTTGAAGGCCGAGCCGATGGTGAACTCTTGCTCTCTGACTCGCTGTGTGAGCCCCACAGGGTTTTAGAACTGTGCCCCTAATTTGCGGTTGTTTATAAACCAGCCCTGCCTGAAGCAGAAGTGGAGAGTGGATCTTCCTGCTCAGTACCCAGCACGCTGCCAGCACTGAGCCTCAGAGGAGCCGAGGTGACAACATCTGGGGGGCAGCAGCAGCGTGCCATGGGGCGCAGGCGCCAGTGGCCGGGGCCTTGGCACGTCCGCCCGGAGTGGGACTTTGCCGGGCGAAGGGGTCATCGCAACACGGGTGCCCTCCTCTCCGTCCCCCGCCGAGCTCAGCCTTTAGCACCCCTGCCGTGGACCCTGCTTTCCTGGCTTCGTCTCGGGCCTTCCATACCCCACATGCGGCCAGAGCCATCGTCCCCAAAGGGGAAAGGACAGGTTTAAGGATCTCCTTAAAACCCGTCAGTGGCTCTCTGACTTCTACAGCAGGCCTTTAACCTGAGTCTTGGCACCACCAGCCTCTCCATGTCCTCTAACCTAGGGGTCAGCAAACTTTTACTGTAAAGGTCCAGAAAGTAGATATTTGGGGCTTCGAGGGCCACCCTCTGGTCTCTACTGTCATTACTCGATACCTTTGTAGTGCAAAAGCAGCCCTAGAGAACTGGCCGTGTTCTAATAAAGCTTTATGAAAACAGACAGCAGCGTGGGTTCACCCTGAGGGCTGGAGTTCGCAGCCCCTACTCTAAACTCTCTAACACTACATGCAGACTGTTGTGCAATTGTGCATTTGGGCTGCAGGTTCATAGCTCTCAGAAGACTGTCAAAGGGGCCCATAGCCCCTCAAATGCCAATGCTCTGGGATGGCCTCACCCCTGCTCTCTGCCCCTTCACAGGCTGTGCGGGAAGACTTCTGATTTGGGGGATACTCCGGGTTCTCTCCCCACCTGTCTTCACACATGCTCAGCAAGGACCGCCTGATCTGCCTGGGGAGATTCTCCATTCCCTGCCCACCTCGGCACCGGCCAGGCGCTGGTGGGCCCTGGCATAGTTTCTGCCCTGATGGATCCCTAGCTGCCTACTAGGAGAAGACAAGGAGATGAACTGGAATTTCACCTGCGACGACTGTGCTAAATGCAGCAAAAGAGATGGTGCTGTGAGAACAGGTGACCACTGTCCCGGTTTCCCTGGGACGGAGGGGGTGCCCAGGACGCCAAACTTTTGTATTAAAACCAGGAAAGGGTGGGCCGCGGTGGCTCAGCGGGCAAAGTGCTTGCCTGCTATGCCGGAGGACCTCGGTTCGATTCCCGGCCCCAGCCCATGTAACAAAAACGGAGAAACAGAATACAATAAAACAAGAAAATGTTTAAAAATGTTTCCCTTTCTTCCTTCCTTCCTTCCTTCTATCCTTCCTTCCTTCTCTCTGTCTTTAAAAAAAAAAAAAAAAAAAAAAAAAAAAAAAAAAAAAAAACCAGGAAAGCCCAGGCAAACCAGGACAAGTTGGTTACCCTAAGTAAGGGTGCATTCCTGGGGCCCTAAATGAGAACGGGGGGCTTGGGGAAGCCCCTCAGGGCACTGCAGTGAGAGATGAGGATGGACAGTCTGCAACTCTTGCTCTCCTTTTCCTCCCAATTCCCCTACCCCTCATCTCTACACCCCATGTTCTCCCTTTTCCTTTTCTCCCATTCTCTCCATTCCTTTTATAAATTAACTTGGCTTCTCTCTCAGCAAGATCTTTCCTCTACAAAGACAGAGCATGAGTTCCATTTTTGCCTACATATTCTGTGTCCCATCACAGTTGAGGGGTTTTGCTTCATTTGAGGAGTTTACTTGGTTTCTGTCTTGTGATAACACAGGAAAACTAGGAAGTATGTTAAAAGTATGAAGAAGCAGGGAGAAAAAAAACAAAACTCAGCTCCTCAATCATTAATAACATCGCAGGATATTCCCAGTCACATATTCCTGTCACGTACATATTATAAATCCTGCTAGAAGAAACTGGTTTTAATACAAAATTTGGTGTCCTGGGCACCCCCTCCGTCCCAGGGAAACCGGGACAGTGGTCACCTGTTCTCACAGCACCATATTCTTTTGCTGCAAGAAACTGCTTTGGACATAAATCTTTTTATGTCTGTAATTGTAGCAATGCTTTTCCCTAAAATTTAAATGTAACCACCTAAACTACGTAAAAGGACCACGACTTAAGCAGCACCGTTCTTATCTCTACTGTGATAGCATGTGGTGGAGTGTGGAGAGGTGAGGGGATGAGAGGTGCTGATCCTACTGACATTAGATGGACAGCAAACCTACTTGGACTAGGATGAAATATCTTAGGATGTTAGCACCAGAGGCGTCCAGCAGTACCTGTGTCTGCCCAGCCCCGAAATGAGGAAAATGACCCAGCAAGGGACAGTTTTATCTACCCAGCTGAGCCACGTAGAATCACTATTTTTGTAGAACAAGTAAAATGTTGACCAATGTGCCAGTTTGAAACTATTATGTACCCCAGAAAAGCCATATTTTAATCCTGATGCAAGCCTGTGGGGCCAGACCTATTGTTTAGGGTGAGAAACTTTGATCAGATTGTTTCCATGGAGAAGTAACACACCCAATTGTGGGTGTGACTCTTTCAATTAGACGGGGATGAGACTCCACCCCTCCACACCTTGGCACCGGCCATGCGGTGGTGGGCCCTGATTAGTTTATTCGAGTCCTTCAAAAGGGGAAACACTTTGGAGAGACCTCAGATGCAGATACTTAGAGAGCAGAAGCGACAGAGCCCACATGCGGCCCAGACATGTGGAGATGCAGAGCCCAACAGACATCACCATGTGCCTTCCCATGAGATGCTAAGCAAGTCAGAACCTGGAGAAGCCAAGTAAGGAACCCCCTGGGAAACAGGCTGAAAACGGAGCCCAGGAGCAAGGAACCAGCAGATGCTAGCCAGGTGGTACCTTCCCAGCCATCAGAGGTGTTCAGGACAGCGTCAGCCCCTCTTCAGTGAAGGTAGCCTCTTGTTGGTCCCTTGATTTGTACATTTGCATAGCCTTAGAACTGTAAACTTATAATACAATCAATTCCCTTTTTAAAAGCTGTTCTGTTTCTGGTATATTGTATTCCGGCAGAATTAAACTAATTCAGTCATTCCATATGGTTCAAATTCTATAAATCCCGTGTTAAGTTTTAAAACTTATTTTCTAATAAGATTTAATAATTTCCTGAAAGAAAGCTTGTATGTTGACATCGTGCATCCCAGTTCCAGGAGGGATGTACTACTCATGAGGTAGTACAAGAGTACGAGAGCCGACTGTGCCTCCTCTCAGCCTCAGTTTCCACAGCAGTAAGTGTGGGAGTGTGAAAGTGCACAGGCGGAGACCCCATGCCTGGAGGAAATCTCAGTGGCTCCCCCACGCCTGGGTTCAGGGTAGATGGGCACGAGCTCACTGAAGCGTAGTTCCCAAAATGGCCTTCTACTGGGAAGCCCAGGTGGTGGGTGCACTTGGGCTCATCTCTCCCAGTGCTTATGCCCCCCTCCGCTGTCTGGGAGCAGGGGGGACCCCTAGTGATTTAAACCCTCCGCTCCTCTGTACAGGTGGGGGAGACTGAGGTCCCGTGACTTGAAGTGGCTTCTCCGATGCCAAGCTAAGTGGTGCTTCTGTTTGCAGGTCACCCATAGTCTACCTTCAGTTTGGCATCTGGTCCCCAGGTAGTACAGGCCCTAATGCCAAGACTGAGATGCTGGTTTCTACCGCAGCATCAAATGGATATGAATTTTCCAGGGGAGTGAAGATGGTGTCTCTAGAGCGAGAGGGCTCCTGCTATAGGGGCTCAGAAATCCATGCCACAGTGCCCACTGACCAGTGGGCATCAGGATCCTCTGTAGGTGAGATAGTTGGCCCCACCCTTTTCAATGGCCACCTTATTTTTAACAGGAAGCTTTGGCTTACAGCACAAAAGTCATTCAAGATCCTCTCTGGGAGTCCCAGGACAGGGGCAAAGACATTCCCCTGAGTTGTATTAAAAGTGGATACTGAGAGGGCAGGCCACGGTGGCTCAGCAGGTAAGAGTGCTTGCCTGCCATGTCCAAGGACTCGGGTTCGATTCCCGATGCCTGCCCATGTAAAAAAAAAAAAAAAAAAAAAGTGGATACTGAGAGTTGAAGAGCTCTTTCCCAGCCTCACTAGTTACTTTGAAATGGGTGAATCCGTCTCCCCTGACATGGTAGATGAGTTTCTGCCACCTCAGCCTTTTGGGAAAATAAGCGCCCTGGAAGCCCCCTTGAAGATTTTATTGTGAATCAGGTGTAAAAATTGGATGGCACTCTCCTTAACGCCCTCTGAAAACCTGCTGATTCAGGAAAGCTGGGGGAGATTGCACTGCAATGTGGAAATCACTGGCAAAAACTCCCTCTCCCTTTCTTGTGCTCCCCATAATACTTTGTAGAACTCAAAGAATGATACTAGTACTATAAATGGGGAAAAAATAGTTCTGAGAGGGTTTTTTTTTAAGAAGAACAAGTCATTTTCGTAACTGTGAAGACAATAGAGTTGAGAATAGGAGAGTCAGAAAGTAAAAATAGACAATAGTAAAAGCTAGGTCTCAGTCCCAACCACTTGGTTTAAGTTTCGTGGCCCTGGGCAAGGAAAGTGGGCATAATAGGACTGAGGCAAAGCTGCCATACACCTGCCAATATTCATCCTCTTGTTCTATTTTAGCAAGTGCCACTCTGCTAAAAGACTCTTTTCCACACCTCCTTTGAAGCTGGGTATAGTCATGTGATATGAGGTATAAGTAGAAATGTTGTTGCAAAACTTTTAAAAATGACCTTTAAGAAGACTGGGTATGCCCTTCTATTTCTACCTTTTTGTGCCCCAGAATACATATAAGATGGCTGGAGCTCGAGAAGTCATTTGGGACCAAGAGGCAACATGCTTAAAAAAGAGGAGAGCAGCAAGACAGAGAGAGGCTGTGTCCCTGATGATGTCATAAAACTGCCTTACCAGCCTTGGCCTGCCTATCTCTGATTATTCTTCAATTTACGAGAACAAAATCTTGTGTGTTTACCTCACTGTAATAGAGTTTCTGTACATGAAGCCAAACTTAATCATAATGATACAAGTATCAAGTCCAAGGTTTGCTGTGAGACTCACAAAAGCAATGAGGACCATGTGCCTTGAAAGAATACAAATTACCTGCGGTGCCAGACCTGCTGTGCCGGCTGGAAAACATTATGTACCCTAGAATAACCCTGCTTTAATCCTGATCCAATTTTGAGGGAGTAACCATTTCTTTCAGTCCTGATTCCATAGCGCAGGTGGTAAACTTTTGATTAGATTATCTCTGCAGAAATATGACATGCCAAATTGTGGGTCTGACCTTTGATTAGATGAAGATATGACTCCACCTATTCCAGGTGGGTCTTGATTCGTTTAGTGAGTCCTTTCTTTAAAAGAGGAAACATTTGGGAGATAGTGAGAAAAAACAGAGCTTAGAAAAACAACAGGAGCCTCAGAGCTGAAAAACGTCAGAGCAGAGCTGACACAGATGTAGACACGTGGAGAACAGAGACACAGATGTTTGGAGATGCTTGGAGCCCAACAGATGTTGCCACGAGATGCTAAGAAAGCCAGAACCTGGAGAGCCAAGGGACGCTAAGTGGGAAAGCCAGCCCTAGAGAAGTGAAGTGAGTAACCCCCACAGGAACAGAGGCTCAAGGCAATGGAGCCCAGGGCCAAGGGACCAGCAGACGCCAGCCACGTGACTTCCCAGCTGACAGAGCTGTTCTGACCCATCGGCCTTGAGTGAAGGTAACCTCTTGTTGGTCCCTTAATTTGGATACTGTGCTGGTTTGAAAGGAAGTATGCCCCCTAAGAAAAGCCATGTTTTAATATAAATCCTATCTCATAAAGGTAGAATAATCCCTATTCAATACTGTATGTTTGAAACTGTGATGAGATCATCTCCCTGGTTGATGTGATTTAGTCAAGAGTGGTTGTTAAACTGGATTAAGGGATGACATGTCTCCTTCCGTTTGGGTGGGTCTTGATTGGTTTATTGGAGTCCTATAAAAGAGGAAACATTTTGGAGAAAGAGATTCAGAGAGAGAGAGAGCAGAACTATGTAACCACGAGATGCAGAGTCCACTAGCCAGTAACCCTTGGATATGAAGAAGGAAGGCGCCTCCCGGGGAGCTTCATGAAACCAGAAGCCAGGATAGAAAGCTAGCAAATGACGCTGTACTCGCCATGTGCCCTTCTAGCCGAGAGAGAAGCCCTGACTGGGTTTGCCATGTGCCTTCTCACTTGAGAGAGAAACCCTGAACTTCACTGGCCTTCTAGAACCAAGGTATCTTCCCCTGGATGGATGCTTTTGATTGGACATTTCTATAGACTTGTTTAATTGGACATTTTCTTGGCCTTAGAACGGTAAACTAGCAACTCATTAAATCCCCCCTTTTAAAAAGCCATTCCACTTCTGGTATATTGCATTCCAGCAGCTAGCAAATTAGAACAGATACTTTCACTTCTTTAGAACTGTAACTTGTAACTTACTAAATTCCCCTTTTGAAAAGCAGTTCCATTTCTGGTATATCACTTTCCAGCAGCTTGCAAACTAGAACACCTGCTCTCACATTCTTTCATACACGCATCCTTCTTAAAACTGAAAGTGTTCAACAAAAGTTCATTTAAGTGAATAAGAGAAAAATATGTAATTTTGTCTTACTCTGGCTGAAGACTCAAAGGACAAAAATTAGAACTAAATAGAAGAGAATGGGAGCCTTGTTGCAGTGTAGAGCTACTCTAACTAGTAAGAATTCTAAATGTTGAGATTTTACCCTTTAGAACAGAACAGCAACTAGCTCAGAACAATATATTGAACTCCCCACCTGTTCTAGTTTGCTAGCTGCCAGAATGCAATATACCAGAAACGGAATGGCTTTTAAAATAGGGAATTTAATAAGTTGCTAGTTTACAGTTCTAAGGCTGAGAAAATGTCCCAATTAAAACAAGTCTATAGAATAATGTCCAATCAAAGGCATCCAGGGAAAGATACCTTGGTTCAAGAAGGCCAATGAAGTTCAGGGTTTCTTTCTCAAGTGGAAGGGCACGTTGCAAACACATTCAGGGTTTCTCTCTCATCTGGAAGGGCACATGGCAAACATGGCATCATCTGCTAGCTTCTTCTCCTGCCTTCCTGTTTCATGAAGCACCCCGGGAGGCATTTTCCTTCTTCATAGCCAAAGGTCACTGGCTGGTAGATTTTGCTTCTCACGGCTATGTCATTCTGCTCTGCTCTCTCTGAATTGCTCTCATTCTCCAAAATGTTTCTTCTTTTATAGAACTTCAGAAACTAATCAAGACCCACCCAAATGGGTGAAGACACGTCTCCACCTAATCCAGCTTAACACCCACTCTTGATTGAATCACATCTCCAGGGAGATGATCTAATTACAGTTTCAAACACACAGTATTGAAGAGGGATTAGAAGCAATGGCTGCCTTTACAAAATGGGATTAGGATTTAAACATGGCTTTTCTAGGGAACATACATCATTTCAAACCAGCACACCATATGACCTCTATATTTGAACATCTAAAATTCAAGGTCAAAGCAAAGCTCTTCATTATTATTACTTAAACCTGCTTCTCCCCAGGGATCCTCATCCCTGAAGTGGCACTGCCATCTCTCCAGCCATCTGGGCCTCTCCCAGGAGCCATCCTTGTCCACTCTCCTTCCTCCTGCCTCTGACTCATCAGACATGAGCTTCAGGAGACCCAAGTCCATCCATTGCCCTCTCCATGTCCACCCCTGTCTGATGCCAGCCACCAGCCACCAAGCTCTCTCACCTCAACACCTTCCATAGTTTACTGTCTGGGGCACCTGCTTTTTTTTTTTTTGCATGGGCAGGCACCAGGAATTGAACCTGGGTCTCTGGCACACTTGCTTTTAAAAACTTTCAGATCATGGGGTGGTGTGACAGTGACTCAGTGGCAAAAATTCTCACCTGCCATGCTATCAGATCACGTCATGCATCTGATGAAAACCCAGGGCTTCCCAACACAATTTAGAATAAAATCCTCACCCTACCTGTCTCTCTCCCCCTGGGTTCCATAAACCAGTCACATGGATTTATGTGTATTCTTTAAATACACCAAGCTCATTGATGCCTTGGGACTTTCATATGTGCCATTCCCCGTTTATGAAAAGCTCCTCCCCCACGTCATTGCATGATGTCATTCCCGACAGCCCAATTTCAGCTGACTGTCACCTCCTCAGGGAAGCCTTCCCTGATCACACTCTCTCAAAGACTCCTCCGGTCCCTTCACCTTGCCATGTTTTAGTATCATTGTAATATGTATGAACACCTAATGTCATGGCATATTTATTTGTCTGAGACCCATTCTGGTCTGAAGTTGCACAGGAGGAAGGAGGCTGTATAATGTGCTTCACTGCTATATCCAAGGCTTAACACATAACAGGCACCTAAATATGTTTCTAAAATGAGTGAATGAACTGGTCATGACAATCAAAATATTAAAATCAGCTGGGTGGGTCTGACTCAGCTGCTGAAGTCAATGTCATTAATATAAATCCAAAATGGACCCAAATAAAATTGCCAATATGAATTCATCAAATATTTCAGACTTAAGTGGGCCACCCCACCCCACCACCCAAGGCTTCCCTTGAAAACCCACAGCTATTTCTTTAGCTAAACAAGCTAAGAAGGGACTAAATTGCTTATCAATAGTAGGTGGAGGAGTTTAAAGCATGATGACAATATTCCTTTGTTTATATTCACATGTCTCCCCTCTCTTTCTATTGGCAAATGATTAGGATTGTTAAGAGACTATTGAGCCACTTTAACCATCTACAATTGATGGACAAAGCTTCTCTCTAATTAAGCACACAGTTCTTAAAGATACAAGTCAGAGAAGGGACAATTTTTCACTTTCTATTTTAGGCAGCCATAAGTGAGATAAGCATTTCTTCACCTTTTCTGGTCCTTGCCTGTGGACACACCAAGCATCTGCATCTATAGGGTCCCCCATCTACTCAGCATGCCCCATATATTGGATCTCTTAAGCACTACACATAGAAGTATTACAAATACAGAGACAGACTCAAAGCTGGACAAGGTAGAATAATCAAAATGTGTTAATACTTTTATTGAATAGGAACGGTGAGTGAAATAGCAATGAAGTTAATAAGCTGATTCTCATTTTCTTTCCTAAATCAAAAGATCCCACTGTAATTTTCTCATTGGTAACTCACAACTTATCAACATTTGTAGACACTGTTCATACCAGAGCGAAACGTTGGTGTAGTTTAATAACCGGTAGATCACTAGTTCTGGAGCCAGAGACATTAGGGTTCAAATTCTAGTTGAACTCCTTGCAAGCCACTTAGCTTTAGGTAAATTACCTACACTCCCTCATCTTCCATTTTCTCCTCTTGTGAAAGAGGGATAAGAAACAACCCCACGTTTGCCTGCTGTTCCAAGTATTAAGATGAGCACACTTTGCCCGATGGGTGGCCTTACAAAGGATCACAATAAATACTATTCCCCCTCGGTCTTTGTTTGCCAGGCTGCTCTGACAACTATCACACATGAGTTGGCTTAAACAATTGGAATTTACTGACTCACGGTAGCAGGGACCAGAAATCCAAATCAGGACACTGGCCAGAAAGCTTCTCCTGAGAGCAGTAGCATTTCTGGTGGTCAAAGCAACCTTTGGGCTCCTTGGCTTCCCTGCTCATGGTGATGTCCTCTTCTTTCTCTTCAGGGTTCCTGCTGACTTCTGGGTTCTGGAGCCTCCTGATGACTTTCTCCGACTGCGCCTGAATTTCTTCTACTTCTAAAGGACTCCAGGATACAGACTAAGGTCTGCCTCATTCAGCTCGGCCACTTCTTAACTACATTTAACGCCTTCAGAGGGCCCTGTTTACAGTGGGTTCCAACCCACAGGAATACAGCTTAAGATCAAGAGCATATTTCTACTCTGGGGCACATAATTCAATCTACCACACCCTTTTTTCATACCTATTTATCATTGTTTAAGCCCCAGGTGAATACTTTATCTGCAATTAGGATCGTTTATGATCACAAATGGTCCGGCTTCTCTACATGAAGTTTAATTTGACTTGTTCCCTCTTAAAATAAAATGCAAGGTCTTGACCCAGCCTGTAACCCTCTGGGTAATTCTCATATCAAATCCCCATCAGTCCCTTGAGTACAACACTGCAAACTCTGGTCTACCCTCATGGCTGCAGGACTGGCTCCTGTTCATCCCCAGGCTCAGCTCAGAGGGACGCACTGTGGCCTCTCTATGCAAACATTCTCCCATAACTCCCTCCCATCATCCAGTTTACTTCCAGCAGGGCACTAGGTGCAATCAGGAACTAGCCTTTCCATGTATGTTTCTTGTTTGACATCCGTCTGCCCACCAAGATGCACATTTCCCAAGACAAGGATCTTACCTTCCTCTATGCCAGCTGTGAGTAGCTTACCCACAAGAATCTGACGAATAAGCAAGTGAACTTGTTGGTATAATGATTGTTTTCAATGATTGTTTTCATTTGGTTTCCCTTTAAAGGACCACAAGACAAGGATTCAGATGATGGTGGCTTATTGGAATGGTGAGTTCAGGGGAACAAAACAGTAAGAGAGTAGAAAAGTGAGACAGGTAAGAGAAGGAAACTGAGGCAAGGGAACATTCTCAAGCAAGTCATCACTCTGGGCAACTTGGGCTCTTGCTGGGAATGTTAGGAGCAGGGTAGACTAGAAATGTGATTGTCACATCCCCACACCCATCTGGGAGCTGCATACCTGTATTTATCCACCACTTCACATGAGTTACTGATTGAGGCCTTGTCCCAGGGGATATTATCTCCCCCAGATTTCCTGCCTGCTCCAAAATATAGGCAGAGCTGGCTCCAGCCATTGGAGAAAGCACGCAAAGAAACACAGATGCCGGCAGCTAGAAATCAGGCATGGTGAGCACAAAAGTGCTCAGTCCTAAGAACAAATGTGACAATGGCCATGACAGTTGAAACAAAACTCAGGGCACATAGTCTAGCATGGAAAATCAGGACCATTCCTCCAGATTTATACGCCACACCCCCAAGGCATACCCCACATACATACATACATACACAGCAGCTAAATTTCCTGCTTTCCTCTCAATTGATATGCCAAGCAAAGTGTGACCAAAGGAAAAATTATTCTGGTCACCATTAAAGAGCAAGAGTTGTAGCATTGGGAGTTTAAATACTTCTCCTAAAATATCTGTGCAAATATATCGGCATGTCCCCACCCCCCAACAGTTGCCTGGGGAATGGCTCTTGCTTGGGATTCAACATGGTTTTGAAATAACCAGTATCAAACTAACAAGGTTTATGTTGCAAATTATTCTCTACAAAGTGCTATTAAAAATCAGTGATGAGTGAAAATAGCCTTCAAAATTTCATGTCAACATTCAAATCCTAGATTGAGTTTCTCCTCTCCAGTTTCATTCACATAATTATGCTCCCTGGATTAAATGATATTTTTTAATTTGATTGCATCACAGAGCCATATGTTTATTTTACTTGGATGAGGGAGAAAGTTACCTTAATTCCTCTTAATAAGAGCTTTCGTGAAAGCTGGAGCTTCAGTTGACATGGCAATAATCAAAACCGAATTCTACACAAGAAGTAAATTATATTGCCTTCCAAATTAATTTGCAAATGGACACAATACTAATAAAATGCAGGCAAGGCTATGATTTCCCTTTTGCAAAAGTCCAGCTCCTCTAAAACCACGGGGCTCCCACTAGCTGAGGTGAACAATGTCAGCCACACATTACATGCCAGGAAGACTGACTTCAGCTCCAGATGTGCAGGAGCACGATAAATTTGGAAGAAATATGCCTGTGCTTCTTCTGTTTCGTTATACTCTATTGTCGATGCTGAACAATGCCAGCATCCAGCCCCAGAAACTGGAAGAAAGGAAGTCATTTAGGACCTGGTTCCCAGATGCCATAGGCCCCTTGACTTCTTCTGTACGAAGGCCTTTGAGACCGATTGCACTCCAAGTTGCTAAACCTTATTCTTAAAACCCACAGTACAGATGTTCCTTTGAAATCAACTTCATTTGGTGCTTGGGTCTCTTACCAGACATGAGCAGCCTGGAGACAAATTCTCGGTGCCCATATTTTGTTTCCAACTGTTGCTATAACAAACTGCCACAAACTTAGTGGCTTAAAATAGTGCAGATCCATTCCCTGGAAAGTGCTGGAGCTCAGAGGAGAATCTGTTTGCTAGTCTTTTCCAGCTATCAAAGGCCATATGTATTCCTTGGCTTGTGGCCTCACATCCCTCTAAACTGATACCATTGACCCATCTCCTCCTTCTTTGACCTTCTTCCTTCCCTCTTGTAATGCCCCATAGGTTACAAGGGATCCACCTGGATAGTTCAGGATATGCACCCCATTTCTTTCTGGATACTTAACTTAATCATGCCTGCAAAGTCCCTTTTGCCACATAGGGTAACATATTCTCAGTCTTTGGGAATTAGGGTGCTGGCATCTTTGGGGACCTGTACAGGTGAGTACTGAGAGGTTTGTATAGCTCCTAACTACACTCAGAGCTCAATAAGCTCATTCGGATACAGAACTAGAACAGGGAACAGCAAATGTTTTCTGTAAAGAACAAGATAGTAATTTCTTTTAGCGAAGCTGTGTTCCAATAAAACTTCATTTACAGACACTCAAATTTGAGTTTCATGTACTTTTCGTATGTCGTGAAGTATTTTTCTTTTGATATTTTTCCCACCATTTAAAAATGTAAAAAACCGTTCTTAGCCCATAGGCTATACAAAATCAGGTGGTAGGCTGGATTTGACCTGTGGTCCTAGTTTGCTGAACCCTGAACTAGATGGCCTTCAAACCTCATTCTATTTAAGAGTCTGTGGGTCACTTGACCAGAAAACAATGGGGGGCTGGACAGAGAGGGAAAGGAGGCTGGTTTTTGGAGATTGACAAACATGAGTTCAAATCCAAATTTCACCCCTTTGATAGCTGTGTTATCTTCAGTGGCTGATTAAACCCTTCTGTTTTCTCATCATCCAAATGGGCAAAGCATGCCTCACAGGAAACTACAAAGTCAAATAATTCAATCATGCATTACAGTATCCATGTGGTCTCTGTTACATAATAGATGCTCACTTAATGTTGGTTCTCATCTGTCTTCACCCACCCTGGGGGAAGGATATTTTAAGAGCTCCCCATTGGAAGAGTCTGGCTCAGAACTGAGCAGTTCTAATTGGGGCAATTTCCAGTAACAAGAGGGAAATGCCAAGAAAGCCTTTCTCCCCTCTTAAGAGCAGGCCAGAAGAAGTGATTTACCCAAAGTCAGGACGATTAAGGAAGAGCACTCTGGTGTGTGCGAGCATGCTGCAGGGGCCTGGCCTCCGTGGGGCCAGGCTTGAGAGAGGAAAGAGCCTGTCTACTGCCCAGTCCCTCGGAGGGCTTCCCTTCCGCCTGGAGGTTGAGGCTGGGGAGGCTGGATTTCAAGGCTAGTTGCAGTTGAATTGAGGCTTAGGAAACTCTCACGTCCTTGTGAGTCAAAGAAGGAAGAGGCCAAGTGGGCTATATCATGCAACAACCATTCGAGCTCCCAACTCCACACTCCCCCACCTCACCTAACAAACTGTCCTCCAGCCACGTACACAGCAGCCGACTGAGGCCCCCGGTGATAAAACACCAGGCTAAGCGCTTACATCACTTTACAATCAAGCATCTCTAAATCTGTTTATCTGATCAGCCCCAAATTCTGTCAGAGTGTTGACATGTGCATTTCTAAATAATTTCAGGATGTCAACCTGAATAGACCCGCAGAATCGGAAAGTTAATTATCTTTGACAACTTTGCCAGCTAATTTCCTATTTATATGTACCAAACCGGGGGCCTCTTTCATCCTCTCTTGTCACAAAGGATTTATCAATCAAATCAAGGGCTAAAATTGTCTGCCAAGGCATTCCGGCTTCCCAAAGGGGTGGTTATCTGTTTGAAATCTCACCGACTACCCAACGACAGCAAAGTTGACATGAAACAGAAACAGCACTGCTTCCGTACTGGGGGAGTCCTGGGAAGCGGGGCCCCACTGGCCAATCCTGCCCCCCAGCCCACCCCAACTCTGAGCCCCCAGCTCAGCCCCCCGACCTTCTCTTCCTCCTCTTTTCTTTCTCTGACTGCAGTTGTCAGGCTGCAGTTTCCAAAACGACACTGGTTTCATCTCTGGATGTCAGCTGATGGGCCCCACCAGGGGCCAGAGTCCTGCGTGGCCAGCCCAAGCCCCTGACCCCCACTCAGGATTGCGAAACGCAACAGGCAGGCACTGACAGATGGTTTGATGGCGGCAGCCGGGCTCCTGTTGTCGCTACTTCCGTCTGACAGGCGCTCGTGTTTGACTGTAATGGCCATTTCCGCTGCCAAGTTCCCCGGAACAGGGCTGCCACTGTACAAGGTCACAGCAAGCTCTCACGGAGCTAGGCAGGAGGTGGCAAGGGTTGGGAAGGACTGCCTGTGCTCGTGTCATCAGAGGCAGCAGCAGTGCTGGGCCATAGGGCTGCCAGGTTTCCCCCACTGTGTCCTGCCCGCTGCATTTAGTCCCAGAGGCACTGGGAGGAGAAGGTCTTACGAACACTTTGGAGTGCCCTCCTGGAAACAGACCTCGGTCTTCATTTCCCCCATTTGGGGCATGCTTTTGAAACTTTACCTTGGTGTGGAGTCCAACAGATGTCCCCAGGCGCTCCAGGACGCGTGCCCATGGGGTCGTCTTGGTCCCAGTTCCAGAAGCATAGTCTGGCAGGTAGCATGCTCTTATTCAATGGTACGGTATTTATTTCACAGATTGTATGGGATTGGGCCACCAGAATGGTGCTCACAGGTGGATTTGGGGTGACCATCACTCATGACAGACATGTGAGCTCAGGCTCTGGCTATAGACAGCACATTTCCTTGGGCTTCGCTACATGTGTGGGACCACGCAGTGGCTCTCAGCTGTCCGCGTAATGGGGCAGAACCACCTGCAGTCAACAGTGCCAAGGGCAACAGGGGGAAAGGCAGGGTCCTTTAACCTGCTGGCACCTGGGGGAACGGGGTCAATACCACATGTCAGGCAGATCCTAGGGGCTGGGCATGATCTCCTCTGACAGCTCCACAACACCAATGGGTACATCTCACTGATGTTCTCTCACCTCTGCTCAACATGTCAACATGCCACTGTCCTGGTCAGTCAAGCCATGCTGGATGGAAAAGAGATACACCTTGTGCAGATGGGACTTCTCTGCCCACTCTGCTCCTTGCCTGTCTACCCCATGAGTCCCCCTGCATGAAAAGCAGGGTGCTATCAACTTGGAAAGAGATCCCACGCCAGCAATGCCATGATCATGGTCTCAAAATTTCAAGAGAAGACACAGTTGAAAGATGTGCTATTCTACATGGACACCATAAAATTCTGAATGGCAGACATAACACAACCATAAAAAAATAAATGATTGCTTCCATTCTCCTTGCCTGCACACTCTTGGGAAGATTACATGTGTGTTCATCAGCCAAGCATACAACCACCTCTTAGAGTCATTGGAAACTAGTGTTCCCAGGTGGTGCAAAGAGTAACGACAGGGCCAGCACTAAGTAAATGGCACTGGGAGATGCCGATGCAAGAACAGTTATCTCCCTTCACTCTAAGCTGGTCCCAAAAAACCTTGGCACGCAGGTAATATCAGCCTTCTGCTCTCGGTAGGAGATATGAAAGTAGCCAGGAATGGCATATTTTGACAATAAATGAAGAGATAGTCCCTAGATCTGAATTAATTGTTCCTGAGCCCTACAAAGTCTCTTCCTAGGCACCAAATGCACAATAAGCATTTGTTTTCTGTCCATTGTCTTATATCTTCATCAAAAAAATCAATGTACCACACATTGGCCCATGAGTTTTGTAATAGTTTTTTTTTTTTTGCATGGCAGGCATTGGGAATCGAACCCAGGTCTCCAGCATGGCAGGTGAGAACTCTGCCACTGAGCCGCCATTGCCCGCCCTGTAATACATTTTTAAAATCGAATTGTTTATACAGACAAGGGCCCGACAAAAATATTTTCCCAGGGTCTCTAGAGGAGTCCTAACTACATAGCATGTGCATTTCAGTCTCAGCACAGGAGTATGTTTAAAAAGTTTCTTTAAGGCCAACAAGGTCCAAAAAGCAATTTGAAGGTCCTCTTTACTCATCTTCCCCGGAGGACATTTCCTGAATCCCCTTTCCTTGTTTCCCAGTCCGCACCCCTACACTATACAGAGCCTCTCATTTGACAGAAAACCTCCCCACTTCCAAATTATCCTTCCTCTTCCTCGCCTGAAAAGTTGGTACTTTCTCTTTTCCCTTGGCCATTTATCATTTTCCTTTCAGTTTGACTTTTCTCACTGAATTCATCCACAGTCCAGCCTCTCTGGCTTTGTCATTTCTGCCCATTACCTGATTCCATGACTCCAAAATCTAGAAATGACCCTCACAGAGACAAACTCCCATGGCTGCTAATTACCCAGCCCCTTGGGGAGGCAGGCAGGGAGAGGTGGGGGTTGGCTGCAAATACTCTAATGTTAATAATATATAGGACATCGTGTTCATCAAGCTTCGTTTCTGGATCTTCCCCCAAAGGCAGAAAGGTAAACCGAGGCAATCAAGATATAGACATGGTACCTGGCCGGAAACCTACTTCTCAGTTGAAATAAAGATGTAAACAGTTGCATAAAAGTTATGTAAGAGGCTGGGAAAGGCAGATCTTGAGATTATACATAAAAATCTCGAGATCTGTGATGGGTATATGTGTCAGAAATAGCAATACATGACTCGGGGCATTAATTATGAAATCTGTTATGAATTTTATCTTGATCCTTTGGTAGCTGGGCCGCCATGTATAAAAATTAATTTGAGGTGTTAATATGGATAAATACTTGTCACGGAGGCTGCCAAATTCTGTGAGCATGCATGGGGTCGTGCCTCTTTCTGTAGCTAAGTCCACTTGAACTCCTTAGGTGTGTGTACCTGTGTGTGTTGGGGGGGCAGCGAGTCTCAGTATTAATTCTCAAAAATAGATGTCAGTCTTCAGACAAGGAAATAAGGTGTTTATGCTTTGCTTTCATTTTTCATCACCTTTTTTCTATACTTTTTAGCACCTAAGTACACCTTAATTTTTTAATGTCCTAAAGCAACCACATTTAGTAAATGCCTGGACTCCTCTGTCTACGTACCTAAGAATGCACGGTTGCAAATAAGCACTTTGGAGGAATCCGATCCAACCAAACTAATGTCACTGCGCGCCTAGCGTGCTAGGCACTGGATATACAGTACTGAGAAAGAGAGAAACAGCCCTTTCCCACATAAAACACAGTGTTTAACAGAAAAGGTGAATATTCAATCAGTAATTATAGGTTGGATCCGCTCCCAAAGGGCACACCCAGAGGCTGCCGGAACCCGGCACACGGAATGGGCAGAGTGACGGTGCTGGCGTCTGAGCCTGCAGCTGAGCAAAGAACCCTGATGTTCAGGTTAAACTTTGGAGCCGCCCCTGGAGTCAGCTCATGATTGCCAGAGAGCTTTGTTAAAGCAGCAGCGCCGGCAGCCTAGGTGGCCCCCACCTCTGGTTTCCGGACCCCTCCCCTGCCCCGGGAGGCCTGTACCTGATGCTGCCAGGTCTCCACTGGGGCTCCCTGAGCCCAGTCCCCGCTCCCTGCTCCCTGCGCCACCCAGCTGCACCGCCACCCTTTGTTTGATAATGCTGAGCTGGCCGGTTCCCGTTTGGATTATTCCAGTCATGAACTTCCTGAGCTTCAGAGACTGGCCGCAGGGGCAGGAAGGCTCTGAGACTGTTGGCCTTGAGTTCCCAAAGCCAGGTCAGTACTGCTTTGCCCCTAGGGAAACTGGCTGGAAGCTGGGTTGAATCGGGAGAAGAGGAGCCGCTGCTTCCAGACTCTCTGGTTGCCTCTGCCTATCACTGATTGTCGGGTCCCTGGACACGGACCATGGCAAGTGTCACACGCGCAGGTGATGTAAAGAAGGAAAAGGCAAAAAGCAGGCGGTTCTGGGGCCTAGGATATCCGAGTATTGCCGTTTTCCACAGTGCTAGACCCAGTCATCAGGTCGGGCTTCCTGCCCCTTGGAGTTGAAGTAAACACGGTCCCTCATCCCTTCATTCCAGAGCTCAGTGACTGAGTACCTAAAACATGACAGACCTTGGGCCAAGCACTGGAGATGGAGCAGTGGGGGACAAAGACAAATGCCTTAACCGTCAGGAGCCCATGATTTAGTAAAAGGTTTAGATTTTCCATATTTAGAGTTTTCATCTAAATAAATGGAAAATAGAGAACCCAGGCTGCAGGGGGGCATGGAGAAGAGGAGGGAGGGGTCCTAACATTCCATTTTGGAAGCTAGGCTGGAACTAAGGATGCAGAGACAATCAGTACAAGAAGAGAAGGCAAAGCCAGGGAAAGGTTTTGTGGATTGATTTTTGTTTCTCTGGGGATGGAAGTGGTTTGTACATGGTCACATGTTGAGATGAAGATCTGGCAGAGAGAGGTTAGAAATGAGGAACGAGAGGGTATTCCTGAGGGTGGGAGGCCCCTGAGAAGTAGAACTAGGGCTGATGTGGAATGGGAGAGGGGGAAAGAAGGTAAGGGCAGGTATGGAGAAAGACAGAGCCGGGGAGGGTTGGCACCTCCCTGGAGCACACATCTACACCTTGCACCCCTCCATCCTCTCTATAAAACACAAGCTAGGGCATTGTCCATCAGCTGCAGTTGGGTCAAGAGCTGGGAGAGCCATGAAGTTCTGCAGTTATCATGAGGCAGAAATGAAAAAGGACTTTGCATATAGAGAATGAGAAAGAGAGAGACAGAGAAAGAGGGAGGGGGTGGCCAAAAGATGGGGACAGAGCCAGGTGGAGCTTAGAGGCCATGTCTTCATAGGAGCTGACACAAGCTGAGTCCCTTAGGACACCCAGGTGTCGCTTCATAGAGCTCAGGTTCTGGAATTATCTGCTTGGTTTTGAATCCTGACTCTATTGCTTCTGAACTCAAAAATCCTGGGTAGCTTCCCTAACGTTTCTGGGCTTCAGTTTTCCTATCCAGCAGTCAGGGATTTTAGAGAGAAACTCGGTGCAAGTTGGGGACATGGTCCATACCTTCCAGAGCTGCCATGAGGACTAAACGAACAACTCTATAGAAAGTGCTTAGAACAGTGTCTCACACAAAAAGTAGGGCTTCATAAATGCCCATCAGAGCAGAGGCTCATATCCTCCCTCTTACTTCAGTCACTCATATATATTGAGTGTCTACTACATGCCAGGCTAAATTCCAGCTGTTGATACAATCGAGATGAACATGACTCAGTCCCTGCCCTTGAGGAAACCACAGTCAAGTCAGACATACAAGTATGCCAACACCAAGGCAGAATCGCTGGGCAGATCAGGACAAATGTTACCCGAAACTCACCCCAGTAAGGACAGAAAGGCCCATCCCCAGCCTGCAGAAAGCTCACTGACCCTCACTTTTCAGTCGGATGCACCAGGATGTGAGAAATCATCCCAAGAAGTCATCCCAGAGGCGCCTGGGCTAGCTTGTGTCTTTGCCACATCCTGTTTCCCGGCCCTAATGAGCTAAGCACTTTGCCGCCACCCTGTCTAACCCTGCGTGGTGCTGTCAGGGCCCAGAGAGGTCGCCTCCATCACTGTCCCTTCCAATCCCCAGCGTCCAGTCTGAAGGCTGCGGGCAGCAGTCAAATGCTCCCCTTGACAAGACACTCAGATAACAAGCCAGCCTCAAGCATGGAGGAAGAGTCCCTCTGACCACATTCACCGCAAACAACCTGCAGACAGAGCTTTTGCACACACCAGTTTGCGTCTGCACCTGGTAGGCAGTGAACACAGTGAGGGCTTCTGCCTCCCTTGGAACGGCTGTGAACTCTTCCAGCTTTGGAGGGCACACTCTCAGGCCGGCTGTTCCCTCGGGTGAAGGGGTTGGATACTGAGCGTGTTTAGCAGTGATTGCCCTGATGTAGCCTCATGGGAGCAGCCCATGATCGCCTGAAGTTTCCATCTCCCAGGAAGTCCAGTGAAGAGGACCGGGATGGGTCATGCATCTGGGGCGAGTGTCTGAACCAACGGCCAGCTCTACAACGTGATTCTCAGTTTGCTGGGAGGACACAATGGGAAGTTGTTTAAGAGCTTGTCTGCTCTAACAGAGTTTTGTTGACTGCACTCCACAGTCAACTGGGCAACTGAGGCTAGGCAACTCAGGAAACTAAATGCAAATAGAGGATCAGCTGCCTCAACTCCTTTCTGAGCTCATTTTTAAAATTGAATGCATTCAATGAGAGGGCGGGGTAAGGTGTATAGTATATAAGAGTTTTTTTCCTTCTCTTTCTTTCTCTGTAGTGATGCAAATGTTCTAAAAAATGATCATGGCGATGAATATACAACTACGGGATGTTATTATGAGCCATTGATTGTATACCATGTACGGAATACATGTGTGAAGATTTCTTAATAAAAATATTCAAAAACAAAACAAAACAAAAAAATGAATGCATTAAGAGCTGTAGACTTAAAAATGGAAAGGACCCAAGAAACAGTAAAGTGAAATCTCCTCATTTTAGCATCAAGAACATAAATTCTAGAGCGGGACAGGCCCAGCCAGGGTCACACCGGAGAACAAGGACTCTAAGCCTGGTCTTTAGTCCCTTTTCTACTAATCAGCATGGCCTTGTCCCCGCTGATTCCAGGGAAGCCCTGGCTGTAGCATGTCTGTTACCAGGATTCCAGGGTTCAGCAGAGCAGAGTTCACGCCCGGAGAGGAAAATTTTGTCTTCTGTGCCACCTGCCCTTATTTAGGGACCCAAGTTCTAGCCTTGGCTCCATTTATTTTCTCTGTGATCTGTCTCCTGACAACATGCCTAGGTGATGTCCAGTAACCCCCAGCACCCTTAAGCAGCACCCCTGTGTGTCCAAGCGAGGCCCTCTTTGGCAGTTCCAGATGTGTCCTTGCTACATCAAGGTTTCTCAACCTCAGCACTGTCGACACATTGGGCCAGACCATTCTTTGTTGTGGGGGGCTGCCAGGTACACCGGACACAATGGATGACAACCAAAACATGGCCTCTGGGAGACATATTTAGTTGATAAATTAATATGTTAGAGCAAAGGACATACAACCCTTTCAAGTAACATTAACTCCTCTGCAAGTCCACTCTGCCCAGACAGGCCCTCTTCGGAGCAGGGACCCAGAGGAAAGGTCTGAGCTTGGGTCCTCTTTGCCCCTGGCTGGTTGTGACCTCTAAACCCTCACCCGCTGTTGTCTTCCACAATGGATCTTATTGCTTCAAACAAAAAATAAAGGAACCTGGATGGTACACTGAAAACTAGGTGGTTATTTGCTCTATTTTATAAAGGAATCTTTCTAGTCTGCCATATACACGGTGCATTTCCTTTTGCTTCTGAATATCCAGAAACAAGCTAGTTGAGGCCTAGAATAGTTTCAGGCTATCTCTGAGCAATTTTCAAGTCACTATTCTATTTTTGAGCATTATTTAAGGGGAAAAAAATGTGATTCTTTAGTTTTAAAAAAAACAGGGACTGGGAAAAGTAGATAAAATATCAAACAATGATTTATCAGGAATTTTGCTAATTATCGTTGACATTATCATCACCATCATTTTTATTTTCTGGCATATCAAGAAAGTCACACTTCTCAAAAGCCAACTGCATCTAATGAGACACAAACAGGATATGAACATCTCGTTGGTGTTTCATTTCTCACCGTCAATCCAGTTGAAATTCTAAGATACCACTGAAAGAAGGATTTTCAATGTAAACTGAAAAGCGAATCAAGATTTCCATTAAAAAAAAAGAAAAAAGAAAAAATAGCATGTTTCCAGGCTTTTATTCATTTGTATACCTATAAGAAGCAGCTGCAACTTTGCATACAAGTGATTTCCTTTGGTATAAATCAAAAGTGGTGGGTTGTTTTTTTTTTTGCCATTTTTAGTCACTGAAGCATTAAAGAAATAAACTAGAAGCATTTGAAAAGGACTGCTTTAAAAAATAACTGTTGGTTTACTGAATGGCTAGTTCTTGGTTTGTGAAAAGTATGTTGTACATACCATTTCCAATTCAATTTACATTTGCTCCCATAGACCTCTATGCCTTTTAATTGCTACTCCGATTTTTGACGCAAAGATTTCTTTCTTCCAAATATGTACTGTGCCTGAGATAAATGATATTCAGGGATTTTGAAAGTACTTTTAAACCCAGCATTAAGAAATCTAAACCTGGGACTATGAACAGCAGAGTAAATGTATCAGCAAGTAGCCTGCCTTAGAAAGAGATTTGCCAGTCTATAAATTAGCCAGATATTCAAAAGCCTTGGAAAGACACATCATCTTATGACTAATTTCCCAGCTGGACTCGGGACTTCATATCGACTTTTGAGTTGGTTTAAGGCTGTCCAAGGAAATTCTGTAGCTGGGGCATCCATATGCCTTACAGGCTAGCATAATTTCTTCCCCCACTCACTTCGCTCAATTCCCTCCTCTTTACACAGAAATAGAGACAATGGGTGTATTAGTTAGGGTTCTCTAGAGAAACAGAATCAACAGGGAACACTTGCAAATATAAAATTTATAAAAGTGTCTCACGTGACCGTAGGAACGCAGAGTCCAAAATCCACAGGGCAGGCTGCGAAGCTGATGACTCCAATGGATGGCCTGGATGAACTCCACAGGAGAGGCTCGCCAGCCAAAGCAGGAATGCAACTTATCTCCTCTGAGTCCTCCTTAAAAGGTTTCCCATGATTGCATTTAGCATCACTAATTGCAGAAGACACTCCCCTTTGGCTGATCACAAATGGAATCAGCTGTGGATGTAGCTAACGTGATCATAACCTAATCCTATGAAATGTCCTCATTGCAACAGACAGGCCAGTGCTTACCCAATCAGACGAACAGGTACCACAACATGGCCAAGTTGACACCTGTCCCTAACCATGACAGTCCACCCCTTGTCAACTTGGCACCTATACCTTAGATTTCCAAATGAAAACAAAAATAAGCACACATTTTTTCTTTTACCTGACAATACTCAACTGTCCTGCATATAACTGGAAACACATTAAATCTCTCCAGAATAGGGTGCAAATCCTTGGACAACATTCATTCTTAAACTTGATATCTTACAACTTAAATAGTATAACACAAACAAAACAGCATTACAGTCCTCGTTTCTGTAACTGATCACGTGGTCGAAGTTCATATTTATCACTACCTTCTTCCACTACCCATTCCATGTTCCCTTTCCCCTCAGCAAGCACTTCAGCTGGCCGTGGTTCTTTGCCTGGTGGGGTGACCCAAACCTTCATTCCTGAAGTCTCAGAGCCATTAGTGGTCCTGCCTGGATTGTGTTGTTGCAGTTTTCCATTGATTTTAATCACAGGGCATGGTAGTACTAATAGACGCCCCAGGGGATCTCCTATATTCCAAGAAAACTCTTCTTTACCTCCATTATGTAGTTGCAGTCCTACTTCCTTCTGATAGTCAGGGTCAATTACCCCAGACAATAATGTAATTCCCTTCTTGGTGTGTTGATCCAGAGGCATAAGTAGCCCAAAGTGGCCAGGTGGCAATCTTAACTTCCAGTTCAGTGGTATCACTGTTGTTTCTCCTGGAGAAAGCACACCCCATTTTGGAACTAAAACCTGTAGACCAGCAGAACTCAGGGTAGCAGGGACAGGAAGCAAAAATTTTCCCAGTGGATCACTAGGAGTAATAGTGAGTGGCACCACACCCATTTCCACCCCTTGGTTCCTGGACCCATGGATCCTGGCTATGGGAGAAACAGCACCATACAGTGGACGCTGATTCAGAGCATACACAGCTTCCTGGAGAACATTACCCCAGCCTTTCAAGTTTTTGCCACCTAGTTGGCACCGTAATTGAGTTTTCAAAAGGCCATTCCACCGTTCTATCAATCCAGCTGCTTCTGGATGATGGGGAACATGGTAAGACCAGAGAATTCCATGAGCATGTGCCCATTCCCGCACTTCATTTGCTGTGAAGTGTGTTCCTTGATCCGAAGCAATGCTATGTGGAATACCATGGCGATGGATAAGGCATTCTGTAAGCCCACGGATAGTAGTTTTGGCAGAAGCATTGCGTGCAGGGAAAGCAAACCCATATCCAGAGTATGTGTCTATTCCAGTTAGAACAAATCGCTGCCCCTTCCATGAAGGGAGTGGTCCAATGTAATCAACCTGCCACCATGTAGCTGGCTGGTCACCTCGGGGAATGGTGCCATATCGGGGGCTGAGTGTGGGTCTCTGCTGCTGGCAGATTGGGCACTCAGCAGTGGCTGTAGCCAGGTCAGCCTTGGTGAGTGGAAGTCCATGCTGCTGAGCCCATGCATAACCTCCATCCCTACCACCATGACCACTTTGTTCATGAGCCCATTGGGCAATAACAGGAGTTGCTGGGGAAACAGGCTGACTGGTATCCATAGAACGGGTCATCTTATCCACTTGATTATTAAAATCTTCCTCTGCTGAAGTCACCCTCTGGTGTGCATTCACATGGGACACAAATATCTTCATGTTTTTAGCCCACTCAGAAAGGTCTATCCACATACTTCTTCCCCAGACCTCTTTGTCACCAATTTTCCAATTATGGTCTTTCCAAGTCCCTGACCATCCAGCCAAACCATTAGCAACAGCCCATGAGTCAGTATACAAACGCACCTCTGGCCAGTTTTCCTTCCAAGCAAAATGAACAACCAGGTGCACTGCTCGAAGTTCTGCCCACTGGGAGGATTTCCCCTCACCACTGTCCTTTAAAGACACCCCAGAAAGGGGTTGTAATGCTGCAGCTGTCCACTTTCGGGTGGTACCTGCATATCGTGCTGAACCATCTGTAAACCAGGCCCGAGTTTTCTCTTCCTCAGTCAATTCACTGTAAGGAACTCCCCAAGAGGCCATAGCTCTGGTCTGGGAAAGAGAAGGTAATGTGGCAGCAGGAGTGGAAACCATGGGCATCTGTGCCACTTCTTCATGTAACTTACTTGTGCCTTCAGGACCTGCTCTGGCTCTATCTCGTATATACCATTTCCACTTTACAATAGAGTGCTGCTGTGCACGCCCAACTTTATGGCTTGGTGGGTCAGACAACACCCAACTCATGATAGGCAACTCAGGTCTCATGGTAACTTGGTGGCCCATGGTTAAGCGTTCAGTCTCTACTAAGGCCCAGTAGCAGGCCAAAAGCTGTTTCTCAAAAGGAGAGTAGTTATCTGCAGCAGATGGTAAGGCTTTGCTCCAAAATCCTAAGGGTCTGCGTTGTGATTCTCCTACTGGGGCCTGCCAAAGGCTCCAGACAGCATCTCTATTTGCCACTGACACTTCCAGCACCATTGGATCTGCTGGATCATATGGCCCAAGTGGCAGAGCAGCTTGCACAGCAGCCTGGACCTGTCGCAGAGCCTCCTCTTGTTCAGGTCCCCACTCAAAATTGGCAGCTTTTCTGGTCACTCGATAAATGGGCCGGAGTAGCACACCCAAATGAGGAATATGTTGTCGCCAAAATCCAAAAAGACCAACTAGGCGTTGTGCCTCTTTTTTGGTTGTGGGAGGGGCCAGATGCAGCAATTTATCCTTCACCTTAGAAGGGATATCTCGACAAGCCCCACACCACTGGACACCTAGAAATTTTACTGAGGTGGAAGGCCCCTGTATTTTTGTTGGATTTATCTCCCATCCTCTGACACGCAAATGCCTTACCAGTAAATCTAGAGTAGTTGCTACTTCTTGTTCACTAGGTCCAATCAACATGATATCATCAATATAATGGACCAGTGTGATGTCTTGTGGGAGGCAGAAACGATCAAGGTCTCTGTGAACAAGATTATGACATAGGGCTGGAGAGTTGATATACCCCTGAGGTAGGACAGTGAAAGTATATTGCTGACCTTGCCAGCTGAAAGCAAACTGTTTCTGGTGGTCCTTACTAATAGCTATTGAGAAAAAAGCATTTGCCAGATCAATAGCTGCATACCAGGTACCAGGGGATGTATTGATTTGCTCAAGCAATGATACTACATCTGGAACAGCAGCTGCAATTGGAGTTACCACCTGGTTGAGTTTACGATAATCCACTGTCATTCTCCAAGACCCATCTGTTTTCTGCACAGGCCAAATAGGAGAGTTGAATGGGGATGTGGTGGGAATCACCACCCCTGCATCTTTCAAGTCCTTAAGAGTGGCAGTAATCTCTGCAATCCCTCCAGGAATACGGTATTGCTTTTGATTTACTATTTTGCTTGGTAGGGGCAGTTCTAGTGGCTTCCACTTGGCCTTTCCCACCATAATAGCCCTCACTGCACGAGTTAGAGAACCAACGTGGGGATTCTGCCAGTTGCTCAGTATGTCTATGCCAATTATACATTCCGGAACTGGGGAAATAACTACAGGATGGGTCCGGGGACCCACTGGACCCACTGTGAGACGGACCTGAGCTAAAACTCCATTGATCACCTGGCCTCCATAAGCCCCCACTCTGACTGGTGGTCCAGAGTGACGTTTTGGGTCCCCTGGAATTAATGTCACTTCTGAACCAGTGTCTAATAATCCCCGAAATATCTGATCATTTCCTTTTCCCCAATGCACAGTTACCCTGGTAAAAGGCCGTCGGTCTCCTTGAGGAAGACTTAGAGGAAGGTCAACAGTATAAATTTGTGGCAGTGTAACAGGTTTCTTCCCCATAGGGACCTGGCCTCCCCTTCATTCAAGGGGCTCAGGGTCTGTAAACTGTTTCAAGTCTGGAAATTGATTAAGGGGCCGTGATTCTGTGTTTTTGTAATTCAGGTTAGACTTCTGTTCCCTTGACCTAGAACTCTTTTGTTTATACAGCTCCAACAAGAATTTAGTAGACTGCCCTTCTATTGTATTTCTACGCACCCCATGATTTACTAGCCAATGCCACAAATCTCTGCGTGTCATATAATTTTGATGCCTCCTTTGAGTTTGTTGTCTATTATAATACCCACGTCTACCCTGTCTTTGGTGATTAAGTGCTGCCACCTGGCTTCTGCCAACTCGGGATCCTGTCATCCCCATTGTGTTTAAGGATTCCAGCTCAGTGACAGCAGTTCCTACAGTAATATCTGACCTACAGAGAATTGCAACCACAGAGCTCTTGAGGGATGATGGTGCTAGTCTCACAAACTTATTTCTCACTGTTCTGGTAAAAGGTGCATCTTCTGGACATTCCTGGGGTGTAAGAGCAGGCTTTGCATGATAAATCCACTCTAACATCCCAATCTCTCTAAGCCTCTGGATCCCCTCATCTACATTATACCAGGGCAGTTCTGGCATTTCAACCTCAGGTAATGTTGGCCACCTTTTGATCCATGTTTCAACCAACCACCCAAACAAGCTGTTAACACCTTTTCTAACTGCTCTAGCTATAACATTGAATGCAGAATCTCTGCTTAGTGGGCCCATATCAATAAATTCAGCCTGATCCAGCCTTATATTCCTCCCACCATTATCCCACACTCTTAAAATCCATTGCCACACATATTCCCCTGATTTCTGTCTATATAAATTGGAAAACTCACACAGTTCTTTTGGAGTATAACGTACCTCCTCATGTGTGATACTTTGTACCTCACCTTTAGGGGCCTGTTGGGACTTTAGTCTAGTTATAGGTCTAGAAGAAATGAGGGGTGGTGGGGGTGGGTCATGAAAAGAATTAGAAATATCTTCCAAGCCATTTGCTTCAGGGCTTTCATTTGCAGTTTCATCTGGTGAAACAGGATTAATAACTCTAGGGCTAATCCCTTCAGGAGGAGGTTGGGTGGCCAATTCCTCAAGGCAGGCTGAAGGTGGGGCGGCTATGTCCTCAGGGCAGACTATTACAGGGTTATCTAAAGAAGGCTCAGCATGGTCTAGGGTTTCAACCTCACCCCCAACATCATTATCAATCCATATGTCACCATCCCATTTTTCAGGGTCCCACTCCTTTCCAATCAATGCCCTCACTTTAACGGCAGACACCATGCAAGACTGAGATTTCAGTTTACGTTGTAAAGTTGCTACTCTAACAATAAGATTCTGAGTCTGATTTTCAGAGATCTCAAGTCTACGGCTACAGGAAATAAAATTTTCCTTGAGGATACTCATAGAAACCTCTACATCTTTCAGACGGCACTTAAGCTTCTTGTTTGAAGCCTTAAGCCCATCCCTTTCACCCTTTAATGCAGACAGTGTATCTAACAACAACCAACCAACATCTCTATAACTCTTATTTCTACAAAACTCTGTAAAGGTGTCAAGAACATTATCCCCCAGAGTCTGGCTTCGTACAAGCGAAGCATTAGGAGAATCGAATGATGATATTTTGACTATCTCCTTTGCCAACTCAGTCCATGGATTGGGAGTGTCATTCTGATTATGGGAATCAGAGTCCTTAGTGTCTCTGAGCCCAGTCAGAGTAGAAAACCATTCATAAAAACCCATTTTTAAGATTCTGTTCCTTAAGAACCACTCCTGGTACCAAGATGTATTAGTTAGGGTTCTCTAGAGAAACAGAATCAACAGGGAACACTTGCAAATATAAAATTTATAAAAGTGTCTCACGTGACCGTAGGAACGCAGAGTCCAAAATCCACAGGGCAGGCTGCGAAGCTGATGACTCCAATGGATGGCCTGGATGAACTCCACAGGAGAGGCTCGCCAGCCAAAGCAGGAATGCAACTTATCTCCTCTGAGTCCTCCTTAAAAGGTTTCCCATGATTGCATTTAGCATCACTAATTGCAGAAGACACTCCCCTTTGGCTGATCACAAATGGAATCAGCTGTGGATGTAGCTAACGTGATCATAACCTAATCCTATGAAATGTCCTCATTGCAACAGACAGGCCAGTACTTACCCAATCAGACGAACAGGTACCACAACATGGCCAAGTTGACACCTGTCCCTAACCATGACAATGGGGGATGCTGCTTACTAAGTTTAAAAGCCTAAGTCAATAAAATGAGGACCTGTCCTTGTTCTGGTCACCCATAATTCCAATTTACACACACACACACTTTTGCCTTTCCTAGTTGCCCCAGGTGTTCATGCTAGTAATTGGTGGGAAGCCAGATTAGCTATTGATGGATAACAAGTATTCCAAGCTGACCAGGTTAAAGCAATTCTTCCTATGTATCTTTTGTTTTTCATGATTCTATTGGTTAACTGGTTGGGTCCTCAGACACGGGTGACTCGGCCAGGTTGAAGCTGTAGGATGGCTTCACTCACGTGCCTGACAGCTCCCTCGATGCCAGATGGGGCACCAAGTTGGGTAACTTGGCCATGTGTCTCATCATTCAGCAGACTAGCCTGGGCTCATTCACATGGTAGTGGCTGCAGGGCTCGGAGAACATGCCAAGAGAACAAGCCTCCATGCACAAGCACTTTTTAAGCCTCTCCAGGTATCACATTTGCTACTGTCCCACCGGGCAAGGCAAGTGCAGAGGCCAGCTCCGAGTCAGCGTAGGAGGGTACAACCAAAGGCTGTGCTGGAACAAGGGGAATAATTTGTGGCCACTCTTTATAATCTATCATATTTGTTCATGAACAAATATTTAATGAGCACCTTTTTGTGCCAATCCCTATGCCAAGTGCTAGACATCTGGTGAGCTCTCTGCATCGAAGGAGCTTAAAGACTAGGGGAGCAGGCATCCATTAATTAATGACAGTAATAAATGTATAGTTTCACATGAGTCAGGGAAAGTGCCCTGATGTGATACTTCAACCTCACCCTACAGGATAACTAGGAGAGTTACAGCTTGGTCCCAGGAAAGAAACTCTGATATGCAGATCTGAGTGTAGAGCACTTGGGAAGTGCTCTCAGGAACAATCCCTGCGAGGGAGTGAAGGACGCTGGATGGAGCAGAGGAAGAAATTGCAATAGAGGGCTCAGCCACACCCACAGGGAGCTCTGGAGCTCGGAGGGCTTATGAGAAATGTCCCAGGAGAGGTAAGAAGCCTGGGACTTTGTATCTTCACATCAGCCAACCATAATCTTGGGCAAGCTAACTCTCTTTAGTTGCTGACAAATCCTGGGAAAGAACTCGGCTGTCACCAAGTGACATTCCTGGCAGTTGAAGGAATGAATGCTCTGTTCCCAAAAGAGAAAACTGAGCAGTGCCCCACAGCATCCCCTAAAAGGAGTTAAAGCCAAAGGGGAAGGGGTACTATACCAAGTAGGAAGGAGGAGCATGTGCAAAGGCCCTGTGGTAGGAGGGAGCATGAGACATATGACCAACACAAAGACCACCCATAGGGGACTGGGGCTTGGAGAGCAAAGGCAAGCTTGGGATAACATGAAACTAAGGAGCAGGTCAGTATGAGATCACGCAGGGTTTCATGGTATGGAATTGAGGAGGAGGGGGAGAAGGGAGGTCGAGTAGATACAGGAAGACCAGCTCATCTGTCCTTAAATGGTGGCTAAGGAGATGGTGAGAAGTGAATGAATTTGGGAGATGTTTAGGAGAGAAAGTTAATAGGACTTGATAATGGATCAGATGTTTGAATTGAGGGCAAGAGGACAAGGCAGAAACCTTGTTTGGCCAGTTGAATAAATGGAAGGTGTCACATGCTGAGATAGACAACAAAAGAGGAGATGTAAGAGGTTGGCAAGAGGAGAAAGGTCACAACTTTAGACCTGTCCACAGCATGGGGCCATTTAGTCAGCACTGGGATCTAAGTGTCTGGCACTCAGGGGTCTGGGCTGAAGGTCTAAATTTGGGAGTTACAGCATAGGTATTGGTAACAGAAGCCTCCAGTGGGGATGAGATTTTCCAGGGAGCATAGAAGAAGAGAAGAAGAGGATCCAAGACCCAGGAAACTCTGCCATTCAATATCAGGTAAGAGGAAATGGAGATGATGAAGGACTCTGAAGAGCAGCTAGAGAAGTGGCAGGAAATAGGGGGAAATGAAATCACAGACCCCAAAGGAGAAAAGTGTTTCAAGGAGAGAATGGGCCAGAGTCAGATGCTGTTCAGGGGTCAGGCAGGACCAGGACTGGACATTTTCCACTAGGTTAAGTCATAAGAGACACAGAGCTGAGGTCTCCAATGGGAGAAAACCAATAAGCAGAAAGTTTGTCTCTTTGGGGAAAGATAATCCTAGCTCTTATGGAGACTGACTATACTGTTCTACTGGGCAACCAGGTCCCTCTTCTTTTCTCTTTGGCTCACAGAAAGAAAAAGCTACAGGAATTTTCAGCTTAGAGAAATGATTGCGTATGATTTAAAGCCAACTAAACACTCTGCCTTTGATTAGCTTTGGAACAGTGTGGTCTCTCTTGCTAAAAAGATGATCAAAAGCTTGGAGAGAAATCAAATATGTGAAAATTAAGCAAAATCAAGACACTCTCTCAAACCTAAATTTTATAAATTGTAACACTAATTGCTGGTGAGTTTTTAGAGGGTCCCCCTATATTGAGTCATTCATTGTAAATTGACAAAACCACGATGGAAAACATTTTGACAATACGTAAAAAGATTCAAGAAAACAATCCTATGCCTTAAAGTAATGATTCTGTTTCTCTGAATTTTATCCGAGGATATAATTCAACAGAAACAGAAGAAAATAAAATTATATGTGCGTGGATATTCAATGCAGACTTTCTCTAAGAGCCAACCTTTAGAAACAACATAAATGTTCAATATTTGGGGAGAATTTTAATAAATATTTGTAAAGCAACAAAATGAAATACCGGGGAATCATTAAAATGATTTTATAGTGCCATGGGGGAAAATGTTGAAGTGAATATAAAACACACAAGAGTAGGTTTGGTATTGTTTTATCTGTGTAAAAATTACACATGAATGTGAAAGTATCAAAAGTGAAATCTAGTGTTAGGTAATGGGGTCATAGATTTTCAATTTTTTAAGCCATTAATGCTTACATTTTGCCTATTCATTTAAAATATGCAAGAAAAATGTCTGGGGAAAAAAAAACCAAGAGAAGGAAACAGAGACTGGGCTCAGAACTAAATGATGTCTTGACTCCTCACTTAAGTACTCACAGTGAATTAGAAGGAAATGTCTCACTCTCTAATAGGAGTTAAAATGAAGACTCCAGTTAGCCTGTGTTTGGACACTTTTAAACCCCGCTCAACTTTCCCATCACCTCTGCAAAGGAAATCACTTTGTGTCTGCAGAGAATCCTGTAGAATTAAGCAGACTGTACCTACTTCTCAGGTAATTCTAGCCAGAGGGATCTGGAGATCCTCCTGAGACCAATAATGAAGGTTACGACTTGTGTGTTCTCTTTGGAGAACTTTCTCCCCAGCTGAGACCAAGGATTAGACCCAGAAGAGTTCAACAGCTCCTTGAGTACTCTCCAAGCTTAACCCAGATGCCATGCTGCCCTGGGGTTGAGAGATATAAGAGGCAGACTGGTGCCCAGGGGCTCCTTTCCTCTTTGATTCTCCCTGGTCCCTGCTGAAGATGCAGGGCTTGATTTGTAGGTGGCCCTGGCCAGGAGAATGTGCCTCTCATGCTGTCAGAATTAGAAATAAGGACTGGGGTTCGCTGGAGTTATGACTGAATGCTTGAATTCTAAGTAGCCACATGGCACATGTCCACCAAAATTAAAATGTCTTCTTTCATTCTTACCTTGCTGAATCACAGGTGCTCCTTCTAACCAGCACAGCTGTCTTCTTGAGAAACAGCAGTCATTAAGTCCTGGCATGGATATTCCATCTTAGCTCTGGTACCTATGAAAGAACAGGACCTTTTCTGTTCAGGGAAGGAAACCATTCACTGTCAGTCCTAAATAGGGGGAGGAAATACATACCAGGAAGTGACGACTATGGACTTGCTTCTTCTGATTGCTAATTAATGGTCCCTGACAGCTAGTCCTCATAGCAAATATGTGTTATAAGACAATGTTTGCACTGACATCATCCTCAGAGGGAAAGAGAAAGAAAACCTAGCCACTAATTTTGTTAATATCACCCGCTTCTCAGAGAGAGATGATCTGGAGTTGTTGGTTCTGATGTACAATTTATTGTATTTGCTACAAAAATGCCTAACTGTCTCCAGAGAATTATGACTTTTGGGGGCCAAGTGTATGCTTCAAGGATCCAAAGCCATTTGGGGATTCCAGAGGAAAATCAAATCTTTTCAGAGCTTCTTTAAATTATCCTCTTCCCAAACTTTTAATCTATACCCTCCCCCAACCAAGAGCTTATTTCCCAACATCAAATAGCAATATCAGCTTCTTAAATCAGGGCCTCAGACCAGCCAAGAGAAGTAGAATCCTGTTTGCCAAAGTCTAGGCCTTGTTAAATAAATCCTTCGTTGACAGCAGAGAAAGGTCTGGCTAAGGAAATGGCTTCTTAAACATTTTAATTTAATTCAATAAGGATTTATTGTACATCTTATATTGAAGGCCAAACTCAGGGAGCTGAAACTTTCAGAGAGAGAGGAAGGCAGAGAGAGGCAGGCAGGGAGGCAAACAGACTGATATGCATTCTCATGCATTTGGCTTGGAGGGGTGTAGGTTCTGGACCTTCAAAGAGCAACTTAGCTTCATCCAGCATTCCTTTTGATTGTCTGCATTTCCATTCTGTTCCCGAAACTTATCTTGTCCGTTTCACTTTTTGCAACATATGTTTCAGTCTCCCCCTAAATTCCACCTCTTGTGAATGACACGGACATTCCCATTTGGGCCTCCAGTATCTCACCATTATCAGAACCCAGCCTGTTCCTTCTCCCTAAGCCCTGCCTCAGGCAGACTAAGCTTTGGCGCTCAACCCTGAATGGTTTTCTGATCCTCTAGCCCTCCACTCATTTTCCACTGCGAATGTCCTACCATAGCCCAGCACTTCACATCCCACCTCCCAAACCTAGAAGACCAGACACACCCTATGGGCACTGCAGGCCATGCCTAGGGAGGCTGCACCAGATGGAAAAGCAGCAGCTCGTGCACTCCAGTCTATCCCAACAGAAACACCACCACTAACAACCTAAGGCCCAAGTACAGCATTGGCCTAGGGTGCTAGCTCAGCCATCAGACTGCCAACCCTGTGGGTGGGTGGGTGACCTTGAGCACATTACTCATTCCCCAGACCTTTCTTTTCCTCCTCTGTGAAATGGGGACACTAATGGTATCTATCCCCGGGGGGTTTCATTAAGATGTAACCAGATAGCCCACCTAAAGCGTTTAGTATTGTGCATAGTACTTAGTCTTCCACTGGCTGTTTAGCGAAACTCATAATAATGATAGGAGTCTCTTGTCAAAGCCAACCTTTAAATATTCATGCAAGCCCAGAAAACCTATGGCTATTTGGTGCAGCTCCCTCCTTTACCACCCCCCTGCTGACGCACAGAGCCATCACTCCTTCCCATGGTCTGATTGAAGATGTCTAGGACATAAGCTGTACTCCTAAAAGGCTGGGAGAGGTTCTCCTTCCAGTACTGACCGAGGAGCTCTCATCGAAAGTACTCTCCCCAGAGATAACAAAGAACTCTGGACAAAACATCTACTTGCATAGGTTGGAGAGTGACCCAAAGCAGACGGATCTGGACGGGTGTGACACTTGGAAGAAGGAGCTGGCATGGAATCTGCACTATAAGACATGTGAAATCAAGTTCTTGAGGCTGAAGGGAAATGATACAAGAGGGGAACCCAGATTCTCGGGAAGAAAGAAAGAGCTTCTTACATGGTAAATCATCTGGGAACCCATAAAAAGACTTTTCCCCCTCCTGATTTCCCTAAAATACATATGGATATTTAGAGCAGGGTTCAGCAAGCTTTTTCTGTAAGGGGCCAGACAGTTAATATTCTAGGGTTTACAGCCCATGTGGTCTCTGTTGCAGCTACTCAGCTCTGCTGCTGTTACACAAAGTAGCCATAGACCACATACAGATGATTGAGCATGGCTGGGTTCCAATAAAACTTTGTTGACAATACATGAAATGGGGTATATTGGCCTGCAGACTGTATATTACCAACCTCTGGTTTAAAGCAAAATATAAAATTGTACTTGGGTGGGGGTTATAGCATATGTAGATGTGATATATATATATGACAAGCCTAACAAAGGATAGGGTGGGGTAAATGGACCTATACTGTTTAAGGTTTTTCACACTCCATTTGAAGTGATACAATATTAACTCTAAGTAGACTGTACACAATAAAGAATACATATTCTAGCACCTAGAGCAGCAACTGAAAATATAAAACAAAGAGGTTTAGCTAGAAAGCCAATGGATAAAATATTAAATTCTTATATTCGAACAAGAATGAGAACTAAAAGATAGGAAAGTAGGAGTCAGAGGCATGAAAATAAAAGACAGAAAACAAACAGTAAACTAGAAGATCAATCAGATCAAGAACAACATTAAATGCTAATGAATTAAAAACACCAATTAAACAAGCAGAGATGGTAGAATGGACAGAAAATTAAGACCCAACTATGTGCTGTCTTTAAGAGATGCCCCTTAAATAAAAAGACACAAGGTAGTTGAAAGTAAACAATTAAAAAGATACATCATTTGGAAATACAGTCTCTGCAGATATAATCAGTTAAATTAAGACGAGGTAATACTGGAGTAGGGTAGACCCTAAATCTAATATAACTAGTATGAGGACAGGGAAATTTTGCAGACAGGGACAGAAGGGAAGAGGCCATGGGAAGACAAGGGCAGATATTGAGGTGACACAGCCAAAAGCCAAGGAACAGAAGGAGCCACCAGAAGCCAGAAGAGGCCAGGAAGAATTCTCTAGAGCCTTCGGATGGAACATGACCCTGCCGACATCCTGAGGTTAGACTTCTGTTACCAGACCCTGATACACACCCCAATCCGTTACTCACTCTACAGTGACAAAACCAATTCACCAGGGTCATCCATTGCTTGGAAAAACTCCAAGAAGAGTCAACACATATCCCTACCTTATCACCAAGTTGTTTGTTTCTTTTTTTTACTTTTTTAATTTTAGAAGAGGCAAAAGCCTTCAAAGTAGCTTTGTGGAATTCTGAGCCTCGATGAGTGGGTTGTAAAATATTTCATGAAAAGGTAAACTTCAATGTCTCAGGAAATGAAAAATTTGCCTCAAAAATACAAATTACATTTCACCTCTCTGTGCCTCAGTTTCCCTATCTGCAAATGGGGATAATAAAAATACCTACCTCCTAGGCTGAGGAGGAGATTCAGTGCAATGACAGTGTAAGCCTGGTTTGTGGAAGACACCCCCGGCATTTTTCTTTGTTGTGACCCACGCCAGCAAGGGAGAGGAAGTCACTCCCAACCTAGAATTGTTCATTGCATGGCATTTGCTGTAACCTAAACAATAAACCAGTGTTCCCGGTGGTTCGCCTACCAGGAAGAGAATGTCCCTGTGCCCAGTTTCTCTCTGTTCTGAAATTCTGGTTGGAGTTGTTGAAAAGGCAGCACAATGAGCCACGTTGAAGGGAGGGTCCCAGCTGAAGGAATTGCTTGCTGTCATCTAGGGGGACTGGCTATCAGCGAAGAGGTCAGCGGAATAAACCCTGCACAAGGCTGGGCCGCAGGCACTGCTGTGCTTGAGCTTGATGGGGCCAGGTGGGGAAGGGTTACCCCTCTACCACTCACCAGAGCTCTCCATTACCATCGCCATTGCATATATCTGAGGGCTTGTAGCTGGCCAGGCATGGTGCCAGATGCTTCGCTTGTATGATTCTATGAGAATCGTTCTATGAGAAGAATTCCTGCTTTTACTCTATGAGGTCCCATTTGCTAATGGGGAAATCGAGGCAGCAAGAGCTTAGAATGCCTGTCTGAGATCATATGTTTGGAAATGGCAACGCTACTTGGTGTGTTCAGTCCCCTCTCCCTGGACCTGAGCTTTGGGTGCTGAGGTGGCCTTTCTCAGTCCTGGACGCCCCCTGCTCAGCACCTGCTCATCCTGCAGCCTCTCGCCTTGCCTGGCCAGAGGGTGTCTGCTCTCAGGAGGAGCAGGAGAGAGAAGCCCCTGCCCCCAGCCAACCCCCCAGACAGCCATTTACCCCCTTCTCCCCACCACAGTATTTTTAATACTGGGGAGTGGGGAGGGGTGTTCACAAGTGTGTGATTTTAGAGTTTAAGCAAAAGTAAATAAGGGAAAGTTGGAATCACAAGGATACCTTTCTGGAGAGGGTCACCTCAAGGTGGGAAGCCAAACCAGCTGCTCTGCAGAGTACAGCTGTCACTTTTTCAGTTCACATGCCGTCTGCACGTGTTCCTCCGATCTCTTCCAATTTCCGTGTTTCTAAATAAACCCTCTAAGTCAGGCGTTTCATGGCCCCCCACCCCGACCCCATCCAGCAAACCCCGCACGCTCCTGTGCTCATGGGTGGCGGGTACCGCACATGTCTTCCCCTCTGGCCTTCGCAGGGCGGTGGCAGAAGCTGTCAGTATCCCGCACACTCTCAGGAACGCTCGCCCCAGCATGTCGCCAGCCACCAAGCTAAGGGCCAACGGGAGCTGCCTCACTTCTGCCCCCCACGTATAAGTTAAGTGTTATTACTCTCGTTTTACAAACTAGGAAACTGTAGCTCAGAGAAGCCAAATAACCTGTCCCAAACAATGTGGCTATTTAAGCAGCAGCAGCAGAAGTTGAACCCTTACCTGTCCAAAGTCAAAGACCATGGGCCTTCACCTTTACATACACCGACTCTGAAAACCAGAGGCCACCCGAGAATAGGAGACGATAACTGTCTCATCCGGAGACACGGGGACCTCAAAGGAGCCAGCATCACCTCCTCCCACAGCCCAGGAAGCCAACTAGTTAAATAATTCTGATTTTCCTCTAGAAAGAAACTATCCCAACACCAAAGCCCTTCAATTACTCTGTGCAATTAAGTCCCCAGTGCTTGTTTGAACAATTAACTGAAATAATTATAAATGTATCTCTCTTACTACAATTGCATATTAACAAAGGCTCAGGGCCAATTAATCATTACTCCATCAATATCTAGTTTGCATAAACCTATTCTCTTTAAAGACTCCAGGTATAGGGTGACAGGCTCTCTCATCGATTATGGAAATATTCCCATGAAACTTCCCCGAGGCCGTCAAAAGGAATAAGAGGGGTTGTCTGTTGTGGGCTGCTTAGCACCCCTGCCCAGCCTTCCCCAGGACAGGCAGGGATGGAACGAACAAGGGAATGGACACAACTGATGGGCACATCCCCCCTGGGAGAGGGGCCTGGGAGGGCTCGGGACACAGGTGTGATGGCAGCAAGGGGACATCAGGTCATGGCCTGGGGAAACCAGCACTGAGAATCCTTTGGAGCAATCCAAATTAATTCATTCATTCATTCATTCAGGCAATCCATCACTGATATTTTCCCTTCACCACGTAGTGGGTACAACACCTGCGACAGTAATGGGGACTTTTCTTGGACCAAGCAGATGTAGGTAGACAATTGACTAGGTGTCCTATGATAAGTTTCCCAGAACAGATACTGAGATGGAGCTTGAGGGCCAAGAGGTTTGTTAGAGTTTGTGGTGGTTTAAAGCTGTATGTACCCCACAAAAAACATGTTTTAATTCTAATCCATTCCTGTGCATGCAAACCCATCACTAAGTAAGACCTTTTGATGAGGCTACTTCAGTTAAGGTGCAACCCACCTCACTCAGTCTCAATCCTATGACTGGAATCCTTTGTAAATGGAATGGATACAGGGAGAGAGAAAGAAAGCCTCTGAAAAAGCAAAAGCAAGGCAACCCGGACAGGAGAGAGCCGCAGATGCCGCCATATGCTTTGCCATGTTGCAAAGGAGCCAAGGGTCACCAGCAGCCAGTGTTTGGGAAGAAAGCATTGCCTTGATAATGCCTTGATTTGGACATTCTCCTAAATACATTCCCACTCTTTGAGCCAACCCATTTCACAGTATTTGCTTGGAACAGGCGAGGAAACTAAAACAGGCTCAACACCTGTGAAAGGAAGGGAAGGAAGCAGGACTGGCAGAGGGAGAAACTGAGCTGTGACATAGGCTCACTGAAGGCTCGGCCAACCTGTGAGTTGCCCTGGATGCATATCACCTGTCTGAGTTGTTCTGGACCGGGCTGAAATGGTAGGATCCACGCATCTCACCTTTCTCCGTCACGGGATACACTGCACAGGCTGTACCAGCCAGGGTGACTCTGCAGCTCTGGGAGTCCCTGGAGAATCTGCCTGTGTACTGTCTATACTTCCCGAAGCTGGGCATCAAATCCTTTCTTAGGGGGGAACTGGCCAGTGCATCTCCATGTCTACCATGCCAGAAAATTTCTACCGAGGCTAAACCAACTCTGAAGGAAGGGAAAGAATAGATGCTATGGTAACACAGAGAAGGGGCACCTAATGTCCCAAGGCAGAGGGAACTCACAACAGGCTTCCTGGAGGAGGTGACATCGAAGTTGAGATCTGAAAGGCGAGCAGACTGATCAGGCTAAGAGGACAGGGATGTACTACCTCAGGCAGAGAGAAATGCTGGATTTGTGGTTGGGCAAAAGGGTTATTGAGGGGAATAAAAAGAGCTGGGCTGCAGACATGAAGGTAAATGGTGATGGGTGCAGATTTAGCCAGACTAGCGCTAGGGGGTGGGGAGAATGGCAATTAGTGTTTCACTACAAATGGGCTCCTCCATCTTCAGGAGGAAGGCAAGGTTAGGGGATATTACCATAGAGGCAGGCTGGTCTCCAAACCTGGTATTTTATACAGTCCCCCTTCTGGGCATGAGAGTGCTGCTGCTTTGGTTCCCTTACATCTATTTGTAAATAGGCAACACTAAAAGATTTTGAAAGATAAGGCACAGGCACTTTGTTTATTCTTTCTTGATTTGCTATGTATCAATGGCATGTCTTCAGAGAGCCTGGGCATAACACTTCATTCACGAAGCAGTCACAGAGCACTCATGCACCCTGGGGTTACCAAGAAATGGGTCGGTCCAACCCCTGATCTCAGAGAGTTTAGAGTCTGACTGCAAGGACAGAATACCAAACATTTTTATTCCGGGTATTAAGTAGACAGTAGTGAGCACCAAAAAGAGTTCTGGATAAGAGAAGAAAGTGACTAATGCAGAAAAAGCCAGAGACTTTAGAAATATGCAAATTAACCTCTCCCAACTCTTATCTGCTTGGCCGAGGGCCCCAGGTGCCTGTGTTGTCCCATGAGGGTTCGGGAGGAGCAGGAGGCAGAGAAATCGAAGAGGGCTTCACCCCAGTATGTCCAGGTAAATGCTGCAAGGTGGCCGCATGGGGACAGCACTCCCATTCCTTGGAGGAAAGGTCTCATCTTAAACAGCCCGGACATCTTAAACACATGGATATAAATAGAAGCCCCAGAAGGATTTAGTGAAAATAAAATGAAAGGTGAGAGCCCCAGAGGCAACCCAGAATTTGCTAGAAAGGCAAAGCAAAGTGCAATCTGAGGGCCCCCCAAGGTCAAGGGCAGGAAGCATTACTGGAGGCGAGAGCTCAGGGAGGGGCAGTTTGACCTGGCCCCAGGGTGGACAGAAGGATGAGAGGACCAAATGACAACCATGATTTATAACGGGGATCAGGCTTCACTCAGTGCTCACAGATGCTTCAAGAAACCCTTAGTTTTGCAAAACTGCCGAACCTGCCAGACTCAGGAAAGACAGAACGTTTTACACAAAATAGTACCGCAGATCCGCCGTCAAGAAATGCCCTCCAGTGAATCCTTATAAGCTGGGCACTGCAGTAGGCACAGCCAGGGAAGTCTCCAAAACAGCCAGGCTCCTTGCTAATGCTTCTGGAGGCCAGGCAGCAACAGCATTTAACTCATTATACCAGTCTCCATTCCAGAAGCCCAGGCATAGAGAGAGAGGCAAGGAATCTGTCATGGAGAAACTCAAGGACCAGTTGGCAAAGAACATCACCTCACCCAGTGATTCTCAAATCTGATTGTTGATCTGAAATAGCTGGGGATCAATTCCAGGGCCTCATCCCCATATCCCCAGATCTGCTGAATCCCAGTGTCTTGGGGAAAAGCCTAGGAATCATATAAAGGAGAAATTCTCCAGGTGTGGCTATTGATGGTCTCAGTTTAGAGAAAAAAAATAGTGGTTTTTTTTCCCTCATAGAAAATGTTTACCCCATTCACATGTTTTTAACAGAATACCTTTGGCTTTTAATACCCAAACTTTATAGAATGTAAATAATTCCCCATGAAATATTTGTTCCACTTAAGTTTACAAAGGAAAATATTTAAATCCCCAATACTTGGTATATTTTTAAAAAATAGTGTTTGAAAACACAGCATAATCATAGTCCAACAGTAACTAGAAGAACATCAGAATGACATGGAGATGTTTCTAAAAACTAGCTAAGGTCAACATGAGATGTATGCCTCAGACGCGGCAGGGGCTAAGGAATATATCTCCTTGTCACTGCAGAGAAAACAATTGATTCATAACATCCATATTAATTGTTTGGCATTGAGCAAGTAAAGTTTTAAACATTTTATATTCTCCTAGTTTACTATATAGAGAGGTGTTTCATTCCATTTTAAGAAATTAAGAGTTTGAAGTTGATGTATAATTCCTTATTATTTTCTATTAAAAAAAAAAGATACAGACCCCTGGTTAACATTTTTAAGCAGAATGTCTGCTATTTGGGGATGGATTATTGACATGATATGGGGGATGCCTATAATTCAAACCCAGTGTGGCACTCGCAGCCTTTAAGAGCTGGCCCAGTGCTGGAAGGGCTTGGCTTGGAAAGCTATTGCCCAGGTGTTGAGAATGGAAGTGGACCTTGAAAGCTGGAAAAGAGCTCTCCAGGCTGAAAAAGGGAAAAGGAGAAGGAAAGGAAATTCCAGGGAAAGAGAATTCCATGGGAAGGCAGAGACAAGGAAAAGAGCTTGGTATTATCTAAGGAATAGGACTCTGTAGTACATGTGAAAATCTGGAGAGAGGAGACTGGAAAAGAAGGGATGGGTAGATGGTAAATTCATGCACGTATGCATGCAAGCAACAAATGCTTAAAGAGCATCTACTATGTACAGGACTAAAGAAGGAGAGAAGAAAAAAGCAAACAACCACAAAGATAGTAATTCTTTCTGCCCTAAAATAATTTATAGCTCAGTGGGGGAGAAAGACATCGCACACACATGGGTATTTAATTACAGAAATGATAGTTCAACAAGTATGTGCTTCAAGGGTATTTAATGAGTGGAGAATCCTAAACTGATTTTGAGGAGTCCTGGTTGATTTCCCTGAGGATTTGAGTTTTAAGAGGTGTCTGAAAGGTGGGTCCCAGTATGGTCCTGAATGAGAGACTGCCCCGTGTGAACATTTTATATGAGCTATGATTTGGGAGGGCATGAGGAATGGTTCCAATGTACCCATTTCTTCTGGCAGGTTTTCATGGGCAGAAGGCAAGATGGATTATTAAGGAGGCAGAAGGATTGGTGAAGCAGAGAGAAGGACAGGAAGAATGGAAAGGGGCCTGCTGACACAGGGGGACACTTCCATCACTGCCATGGCTCAGTCCACTTGGACCAATGCTCTCCAGAGGTGGCCAGCAAAGGCCATTCAGCAGCAGCCAGGCTGGATCCAAAGACAGGCAACATGGAAGAAGAGTGCTGTTGAAGCTGTTATCTCTGGAAATAATTAATGCTCTATCTTGGAGTTCAGAGTAGCAACATTCTGCCCGTGTTCCTGGAGAGCATAGGAAGTTTCTATTTGGACGTGGAGAACCTGAACAAACCAAGTAGGTGTTGTTGGCACAGGCTGACTCCCAGAAGTCCATCAGAGCCTAATAGAATCTGCAAGCCTAAAAGAATGCTTAGGACTGCCTCATTTACTCAATCAGTCATCTATTAATTTTTGAGAGCTTCCTATGTGCAAAGGAAGTTTGAGCAAAAGATGCTCAAGGAAGAGGGCACTGCATGTGCAAAGGTCCTGAAACTGCAGGGAACATGGCAATAGCAGAGACCACAGAAGGGCATCATGGCTCAACTTAGAAAGTGAACAGTGAGGCCTGGAAGCAGGTGGGGTGAGACATGGGGCAGGACTTGGTAGACTGTGTTAAGATTTGTCTAAATCACAGGACAGGATCATGATGAAGGATTTTCATCAATGATGAGCTCAATGAGCTTAGTTTCCTAAAGATCATGAAGAACACATTAGAGGCTGGAATGAGGGGCTGTGGTAAAACCAGTGAGTTAGAAGACAATTTCACCCATCACACCCCAGTTGGTTGAGTTTTGACTGGGGAAGGGCCACTCAAAGAATAGTTTTGGACTCAGCAGCATTGTATCACCTGAGAGCTTAGAAGTACAAATTCCCAGGTCCCACCTAACACACCTACTGAATTACTATCTCTGGGAAGTGGGGCCCAAGAAGCTGCGTTTTAATAGGGTTCCCAGGTGAGTCTTAACACTCAAGTTTGAGAAGCACTGGGTAAAATTAGTACTGATAGGGAAAGAAGAGGATACACTGAAGACATACATTGAAAAAGCAAATGAATTGATCAATAAAGGAATGGTAAATATGCTTTGATAAAGCCAAATTATGGAATATTATAGAAGATTTAGGACAAGGAGGTGATGTATACACATAAAGAATGATGCCTCTGTTGTACTATTGAGTAAAAAAGCAGAATGCTGGGTAGAGTATATTCCATTAAAAATCACAGACATACATGCCTCTATATTTATATGTCTACATAAGAACAGGAAGAGCTGCTGAATACCGTACATCCGTGTGGTACATTGGTTCCCCAGTGGGTAGGGACAGGAGATGAGTGTGGAAAGATGTGTTGTTTTTATTTTTTTAATTGTTAAAATAAGTATTTTTATAAATTGTTAACTTAGAAGAATCATAGTGAAGTTTTATATACGAGTATATAAAATTGCTCCCTGATAATCCTGATGCACCTCATACGACTTGAGCATATAAACTGGAGGGGGGGAAGTCTAACCTGGCCTAGGATTCAAGAGGTTTGGATTTTGACTCTGTTTCTGCCCCTGATTCCCAGCTGCTTCCCCTCTTTGGTACCCTGTGGGGTGATGTGGCTGGGCCAAATCAATAGTCTAGTGCCCAACCTTGTCCCTTGTCACCAACCAGGCCTCCATTTCTTTAGCTAATTCTTTTTCTTTATACTTCCTGAACTTGGGGCGATCACCATGCAAACTGAGCTCATTTACTCCCTGGGGCCTCTGTCACCATATCAGTGGGCAAAATTATGATTCCTCTAAGCCTTTTGGAATATCAAAATTTACCCCAAGACCCCCTTTTTGGGGACAGCTGAACAGTGTGCTGTGGTGCTTCTCAGAACCTTCCACAAGGGGTGTGAGTACAGGCAACTGAGGTAGGAGCCCTCTGCTATGCTCCATCCCATGAGGGCACCAGGACATGGCCCATATGACAAAGGCCCAGAGAGGCATGCCATTGTCCCTGCAGCGTCAGTGTCAGGGGGCTGGAGGGGACTGGGAAGTCAGGGCTTTTAGCGCAAGCAGCATTCTCGGCTCAAAAGAGCCAAGTTTGCTGATTAAAAAAAAAAAAAAAAAACATTTTCAAAAACGCCTGTGGGTAAATTTGAGCTGCCCACAGCTCCCCAGGGGCATCTCGAACTTGCTGTCGAGCCGTTTCTGTGGATTTCAGTCAAATTCTAATTTTAGTGTTCATTAAACACGGGTAATTCCCCAGCCAGTCCCTGCCTCACCTCGTACACAAAGTACATCGGCAATATAGGTCACCGGGGCTTCGAAAACACTCCCACATCAAAGAGAAACCTTTTCATTATAAGTATTAACTTTATAAATAACGATGAACTTTAAAAGTTTTCCAAAGCAGGGGTGGAGAGGGGTAGGACAGGCATGGAGAGATCTGGCATCCTCCTAGCAGACATTCACAGGAGTGTGGCCTGTTGTGGGGGACCGAGCTCACAGGGTTTGTGTTCAGGGAGGGGATATGGGATAGAGACGTATCTGCATCTGCTGCTCCATATTTAGCCTAACTAGAGTATGTAATGTTGGAAACACGCACACAAACACTCAAAGACACAAACATACACATATACATATGCATCAAAGGCATAACCATATCTACAGACAACACTGCTTAGACCAACATTTTATGGCTTCCCATCACTCTCTAAATAAAGGCCAAATTCCTTATCATAGCCAATTCAGTTAATATCACCTGAGCTGAAAATAAAAATATAAATTAAAGAGTGGCTTACATCATAAGGATATTTAATACTTTACAACAACATCCTCAAAACATCCACTCTGGTTCTCAGGCTTAAAGCCTCATGACCACAAGGTGGCTACAGCAGCACCGGACATCACCTTCTCACACAAGAGCAGCAATCTAACTTAACACATCTCAACACTATGACCAAATGTCACATTAGGCAACACTCAGAAATGTTTGCCTCCTTCTTGTACTTTTATATATACTGTTCCCCAAACTGAAACACTCTCTTTCCTTCTGTTCAGGTAACTCCCACCCACCCTTTAGGACACAGCATAGACATCAGCTCCTAGAGTAGGATGCACTTTGCTTACCAGCATCGAAGCATTCCTCACTCCTCCATGTAATTGCTCATGTGTCAGCTTACCCTGAGCTCCATGAGGCAGGAACAGTGGCTTGTTCATCTCTGGATCCACTGTGCCTAGCACAGAGCCTGACTGAACTCTATCTGTTGACTGAATGATCAAAAAGCAGAAGAGACTTACCCAATCCCCATCCTGAGCTCAGCAAACAGCCCTCTGTGTAGAGCACAGAATCGATGCGAGGGTCCTGCCTTTTCCAAGTCGCAGCCCAGAAAGCCCAATCCTGCAGTCCTGCTTTCCTGTTATACCGGCTGGAGCAGTAAAGAACAGTCCCTACCTGCCAAGCTGAATCAGGTCCCAGAAAATGACTGCAGGGTTTCCAAAGGGAAAAAACAAGGGCAGTTTTGCCCTGAAATGTGGGATTGGGGGGGAGGGGTAGGTGACAATCAGGGTAGAAGCAGGATTTAATCTCAACCTCTGTTGGCACCCCCTTGCCAGCTTCCAGGAAAGGCTGCACCTGGGAGTGGTGGCAGGCCCGTGCACTTAGCTAAAGCTCTCCCTGCCATGTGGCTGGCCTGCAGCCCAGTGGCTGTTGGCAGATGAGGAAGAGAGAGAAGCCACTTCCCGCTCCTCGCTCCTGGGCTCATGCTGCTGCAAAAGTCAAAACCAGACAGGCAGGCAGAATCCAACTTCTCGGGAAGGCCACGAGCTGGTATGGTTGGGCCAGGCGAGCCTGGACCTCCGGTCAGCCTCCTGGCTTTTGGGAGACCTGCAGAGAAGAAAGATGTGGCATCCTACCTGGTGCTGAGGCGAGGATGCAGTACACTCAGCAATGGCCAAGCCGGTCCCGGGCAGGCAGCGCTTAGGAGTGGTTCGGTGCAAAGGCCCAAACCAGACTGTCTGGGTGTGCGCTGGGTGTGCGCTGAGTGTGCGCTGGGTGTGCACTGGGCTCAGGCACTTACAAATTTTGGGTAATTAGCTCACTTCTCTGCACCTGTTTTCACATCAGCAAAGCAGATCTAACAGTATCTGCCCCGTAGGCCTATCATGAGGATTACATGAGTTAATACTGTTGGTGCTTGAAAGAATACCCAGCTTGCCATACCTTGTATTAGCTTCTAGGGCTGTCATAACAACTCAGCACAAACTTAAAACAACAGAAATTTATTCTCCCACAGTTTTGGAGGCAAGAAGTCCAGGATCAAGGAGTCCATAGGGCCACACTCCTTCCAAGGCTTTAGGGGAAGAACTCCTCCGTGCCCCTCTCCGCATCTGGTAGCTGCCGGCAAACCTTGCTGCTCCTTGGCTCGTAGACACATCACTTCACTCTCTGCCCCGTCATCAAACGGCTTCCTCTGCCTGTGTCTGTCTGCCTGTGTCCTCTCTTCCTTTTATAAAGACACCCGTCATTGTATTTAGGGGCCCATCCAAAACCCAGGATGATCTCCTCTCGAGAACTTGTGTCTGCAAAGACCCTATTTTCAAATAAGGACACACTCACAGGTACCAGGGCTTAGGACTGGGTCTGACACTTTGGGGGGGACACAATTCAACCCATCCCAGGTGTGCTATATAAACAAATATGAGCAAAGAAGTGAGATAATTCACTAGAATACCAGGGAACAGATAAGCATGGGTTGTTCACTGCATCAAGCCTTTGGATGCTGAGCCTGGCCCACGGAACAAAAGGAGGGGAGAGTTGGTGCTGCTAGTTACCTTGGCTACTAAAACCAGGTAAATGATTCTAAAAGACACATGAGGTACAGGATGTTCTTTTGATGTCAAACATGCAGCCAGTTTCACTCCCTTTTCACAGCACAGACAGCAGCCTGTTCTAGAATATACTTCAAAACAAACCAGTCTAGATCTGATCAACAATCTGGATAGTAAAGTGTTTGCTATCTGAATTTTAAGGTCATAAGAGGGGAGGAAAAGAATCTTAATTCTTGCACCAAAAGGTTACAGAATCAGGTATATGACCTGACCCTGCCTAAGACACCCAATGCTGGGGAGCCTCAAGATGTGGGGTTCAGAGCTTAGCAGGGAAAAATCTTAAAAACAACCAGGATTGAAGGTACATCTCCAAGATGCAATGCGCAAAAGAGGAAAAAACATGGTCTTCTCTCCCAAAATACAGACTTAAGTCATTACAGTTCTGATCCTTTGATCGGCATCTGTTACTAATATAGAAAACACATTTCACCTTGGGGCTTTGTCCAAGTATTCAAATGTGCATTGCTCCAATACTCCTCAACCCTTTGCATCCCACCAGTCCTGGAGTTAATATTGTTTATGGGCTGCTGGTTTCCTTTGATTATTTTTATTGACGTTCAGTGCTTATGAATCAGCAGATTGATGGCACCTCTGGAGCCAGGCACGCTGCAGGCAGATGCTGATCTGGCCTCCTTCTCTCTCTACTGAGAGGACCCAGATCCCAAGCCAGAGCCCTGACTGGCAGGCCAACCATGGGCGCCATGTTGAACAGCCAGAGGCCAGCCCTGTTAGGAAGAAGGCTGGGGGGACAGTGGAAAGGCATCTACCATGCCTCCCCTCCTTTTACAGCTACATCTGGCATCACCCCCACAGGTGTTGCTATTCCAGTCACTACATGAGCCTCCTCTGACCCACTATGGACCCCTCTGCCTCCCACCCCATGACTTTGCATATGCTGTTTCCACTGCCTGAGGCAGCCTTTTCTTATCTACATAAGGGTCATCCTTCAAGACTCTTCTTCAACCCCCCTTGACTGGGAACCCTCTTCTGAACTCTCCCCCTCTGCACTCCTGCAGAGCACCCCAAGCTTGCCTCTGTTTTAACTCACAAGGCAGAGGATACCAATTGCCCATGGTCTGGCTCCCTGACTCTGAGACCTTTGCCAGCAAGTACCTTCCTTCATCCTGGCAAGTCCTTCCTGGCACAGCTCCTTACATGAAAGATGAACCAACAATTCAATGCACAGCTCCTTGCATGAAAAACGAACCAACAATTCTTCAATGTATTGGTTTGCAAACCATTAGGTAGTGAAAAGCACTGACACAGAAGTGAGAGGCACCAGGGCTCTAGTTTCACTCCGTTCCTTCCTGCGATGTGATCTTGCACAAGTTGCTTAATCTCACTGAGCATCATTGTGTTCATCCATAAAATCCCACAGGTTACTCTGGGATAGCGAAGGATTTATAATTAAAAGAGTGGAAGTACTACAAAGTCACAGTAATCCAAGCAGTGTGGTACTACTTAAAAATAGACATGTAGACCAATGGAATAGAACTGAGAGTTCAGGAAAAAAAAGAAAAAGACATATCTATGGCCAACTGATTTTCAAAAAGGTGCCAAATACATTAATTGGCGGAAAACCAGTCTCTTCAACAAATGGTGCCGGGAAAACTGTATATCCACATACAAAAGAATGAAATAGCACCCTGTAGTGGAGTGAATTGTGAACTTCAAACTTATGTTCTTAATCTCAATCCATGTTGCCGTGGTCGTGAATCCATTATAAACAGGAACTTTCGAAAATGTTATTCTCAGATATAGTGTGGCAACTGAACCAGGGTGGACTTTAAACTGGATTACTGAAGATCCTATTAAAAAACAACCCAGAAGTCACAGAAAGATGACATCACATGATGGGGGGCAGATGCACTAGCCAAGGAACCCCAAAGGTTGCCAGCAGCCAGCCCCAGAATTTACAGCGAAGGAGAAAACAAGTCATATCGATATCTTGATTTTGGACTTCTTCTAGCCTCAAATCTGTGAGCCAATAAAACTCTGTTCTTTAAGCCAATGCACTGTATGATGTTTCGTCCTAGTGGGCTGACAGACACTTACTTCACACCATACGTTAAAATAAACTCAAAATAGATCAAGGTCCTCAACATAAGAGCTTAAAACCATAAAACTCCTAGAAGAAAACCTAGGAGGAATACTTTAAAACCTTGGATTTGGTAGTGATTTCTAAGCGATGATATCAAAAGCAGGAATAACAAAAGAAAAACTACATACAATAGACTACATCAACATCTAAAACTTGTACAAAGGATGTTAGCAAGAAAGTAAAAAGCAAACACACAAATGGCCATGGAAAGATGCTCAATATCACTGGTCAGCAGGGAAATGCAAATCAAAACCACAATGAGATACCACTTCACACATACTAGGGTGGTTATTGTTTAAAAAACAAAACAAAACAAAAAAACAGAAAAGAGCATGTCTTGACGAGATTGCAGAAGAACTGGAACCCTTATACATGGTTGGTAGTATTGTAAAAAGGTAACAGTTACTATGGAAATCAGTTTAGCAGTTGGTCAGAAAGTTGAGCATAGAATTACCATATGACCCAGCGATCCCACTTCTTGATATATACCCCCAAAAGATTCAAAGCAGGGCCTTGGGTAAATTTGTACGACAATGTTCATCACAAAGGTAGAAGCCATCAATGCAGTACCCATCAATGTGGACAAAGGAATAAGCAAAATGTGGTGTATATACACAATGGAATATTATTCAGCTGTATAAAAGGAATGAAGTTTCTGACATGTGTAACAACTAGATAAACTTCAAAGACAGTATGCTAAGGAAAATAAGCCAGGTACAAAAAAGAAAATTATTGTATGATCTCAGTTATATGAAATATCTAGAATAAGCCAATTCACAGAGGCAGAAAATAGAATATTGATTACCCAGGGATGGATTAGGGGAAGGGAGAGCTAAGGCTTAAAATCTGTTTGAGATGATGGAAAGGTTTTGGGTAATAGATGGTGGTGACAGTAGCACAATATTGTGAATATAATTAACAGTACTGAAATATCTTTGAATGTGGCTAAAAGGGGAAATTTAAAGTTGACCATGTGTATTATGCATAATTTTTCTGTAAACCTACAACTTCTCTAACAAGAGAAGGGAGAAGGGGATTTTGAGTTTTATATACATTACTACAATAATAAGTTAAAAAGTAGAAGTTCTAGTTTTAGAATTCTTCTTTTAGGGATCTATCACTGAGGCAGGACTTTAAATTGGCCTGAGGTTGGATAATCAGCACACAGGAATACAGCACATGCATTATTTAGGCACAAAGAACACCATGTAAGAAGATTAAGGATATGTTCAAAACTGCATAAAGATCAATTTGCATCTGAACTTTTCTTTTTAAAAGGCCATGTATATTTGAGCACTTAGTAGATGCTATATGCATTACCACATTTGATCTTCAAAACAACCTTACTATTACATCTCATTTTTACATAGGGAAATGGAGGTCTTAGAGATGTTAAACACACAGCTAAGTGGCAGAGGTAAATTGGGTTCAAATACAGGCTTCAGAATGCAAAACTTCCATGCTTAATCTCTATCATGTCTTTTCCAGGGCAATATCCAGTTTCTGGATTTTCTTTTCATCTGACATAGCCAACTGCAATACTCTTTCCACAGGCTCTCAGGCCCTGTGCTGATTTGAAACTGTTATGTACCCCAGAAACGCCATGTTCCTTTAATCCCAATCCAATCTTGTAGGGACAGCCATGTTCTTTAAATTCTAATCCAATATTGTAGGGTGGCACCTCTTGCTCAGGTTGTTTCCATGGAGACATGACACATCCAGTTGTGGGTGGGACTTTATTAGGTGGAGATGTGACCCCACCCATTCAAGGTAGGTCTTAATTAGTTTACTGGAATCTTTGAGAGAGCTCACAGAGAGATCGAGTTCAGAGCCGACACTGACACAAATGTTCGGAGATGCAAGAGGAAATTGCCAGAAGGACCCACAGGATCTGAGAAAGCAGTTAGAAACCAGAAGCGGAAAGATTTCAGATCCTTGTAGACAACAGAAGAAGCTCAGAGAGGAGGTCACTGGAACCAGGAGCTGAAAGCAGCGAAACCCAGGAGCAAAGGGCCAGCAGACATTGCTAGGTGCCTTCCCATGTAACAGAGGAACTCCTGATGCTGATGGATGCTGCCTTTGCTCCGAGAAGTTATTCTCTTGTTGGTGCCTTAATGTGGATGTTTTTACGACCTTAGAATTATAACTTGTAACTTGTAACTTAATAAATCCTGTTTATAAAAGCCAATCCATTTTTGGCATATTGCATTCCAGCAGCATTAGCAAAAGGAAACAGAACCCCCACACACCACTTCTGTGCACATGGGACTGATTTACTATGGCAAATACCTGCATCTTTGTTAGAGACCAGCCCACAAGACCCCAGTTTGCCCAGGGGTATGGTGAGCTGGGTGTCCCAGAATTAACACTTCCCTGAGGACTGCCCTTAACCAATGAATGACACCAGTGGGGTATAAATACCCAAGATCCCTCATGTCTATGGGAAAATCTCGGAGGCATATGTTTACATAATTTCCCAGCACCCCCTCTTGGGATTTGGCCTCAGCTCCCACCCCTCCCATCCCTGTACCTGCAGCCTTCTCTTCTCTGTACATGAACTGGGTCCTTGCCCAGGACCTGCTGGTGGGGTGGGGTGGGGCAGGGAGCTCCAAAAGGACACATACATATGACAACCTACAGAATTAAAATGGCTCCCAGCATACATGAGGAAAAAGAAAACTAAATCTGATAGCTGAATTTTAAATAAAAGAGCATTAGAAGCTGTATAGACTAGAATCAACACTGAATTAAAAAATATATATTATGGAGGACAAGGCAGGTGTTCTTTACCCACAACACCAAGTGAAAGACACAGATGTTGAGAGGTAAGAAGAACTAATGACAAGGATCCAACTCTACCACATGGAAAACTGATACTGCCAGGAAACAAACCAAAGGAAACAAAAGTAAAAGGCAAAGCTATAATGAAGCTGAATAAGTGATTCAGCAAGTGGAAAGGCAAGCAAAATTAATATAAGGGACCAACACCTAGACATAACCTGTTTTTTCTTTGTTCATTAGATTATTGTGATGATTTTAATTTAAGGACAGGAGACTATTAAGAGTATCCAGGCAGAAAAACTCTGGCTACCTATAAAGGGAGGAAAAGCACACTGGCTTCCAACAGCACATGCAGAAATTCCTGACTGATGTCCATGTTGATAGAGTTTTGGGAAAAAGAAAAAAAAGGGTAGTATGAGAATATTATACCCAGCTATATAGACAGGAGCATCTGAAGATGATTAAATGATATTCTCACGTAAGTAGCATCACACAAAACATACCATTTGTCTATGATTTGGGGGCAGGTACTGCTAAAATATTATAAAAGTCTAAAGTAATAAGCCCAACATTTTAAAATTCAGCTTCAATTGCAAACAAAGTTAAAACCGGAGGCCACAGAGAATCTTGAGTATTACATTTTGATTATTGGTACAAGACTGTAAGAATACAATACATGGGGCAAGCCATTATGTTCTATCATATAGATAAGGAAAAAGCTGGAAGAGTTGGTGCTTTAAATACACCAAGAATATAAATATTAGCCAGGGTAGGGTAAAAATGTTTCTTGGCAGAGGGATGTTTTCATCATTAAAAATTTTTTTTTTATTTGAAGCTCTGACTTAAGATTTTCCTTTAACTCCAGTTGGTTGTTTTTATATAATGTTAAGTTTGAGAAAATGATTTTTTTCATATGGGAATTTTCACTTACTCATTGCATTTCATTTTTAGGAAACTGAATTTTAATTTACTCTTCAAATACAGCAATAATATTATAGTAAGTTGTTATAATTATCTCACTCAATATAAAAATATTCCATATTCTAATGAAGTTCTGAAACGAATGCACAGAAAATACTTCTTTTCTACCTTGTACAATTATGGTACAAGCAAAAATAAATGGTGACTGTAACAGAATCATTTTAAAACAGTACCACACTGACTTTTTCCTCATCAACATTCAGAACAGGAGATAAATCAAAATAAAGAACTGAAACATTAGCACATTGTATAAAATGATCGGTGATCAATATTGAAAACTTCTATAAGTTGCAAAAATGTTTAGCAAATGCAAATAACATAAAATAGGCAATGAGATAATGCATATAAAGTCAAAATTATACTAAGGGTAAAAAAAAAAAAACTCCAGAATCTTCTCCACCTTATTTTATAAAAAGAAAACAGGTGTCTGTCTGGTTTTGCAACCACCACTGTGCATTATTGCTGACAACTCCGCAGGACAATCACAAGTCTCTGTGAATCTGGGCTGTCAAGGTTAGATTTGCTCATGCCTCTGTGGTCAGCTGGGTCTGGAGGTCAAGGATGTCGCACCCCAGGCTCTGCATCCAGCAGATTAGCAAAGATTTATTCCCACGACAGCAGCGGGGCGGGGGGCGGGGGGAAGGAAGGGGGGAGGGGGGTATAAAGGAGGGGTAGAGGTCTTTCCAAATCTTTCAAATGGACACTGTCACTTCTACCCTATTCTGTTGCCTAAATAAGTCACTAAGCCAGCAGAGATGCAAGACTATCTCTTGATAGAAGGAGCTACAAAGCATGTTGCAAAGGGCATGGGGTGGGAAAGAGATAATGAAAGTGAAATGGTGTCATCTTCTTGATATTAATATAAAATTTATATGAATTACTTTAACTATATATGCTAAATTAAGAAAAGCAAATGACAAAACACTAATCTCATATTTGTAAGGTAAAAATATATAAGTACGCTTAAGCAAATAAAAAAAGGATCATTCATATTCTAATTTAAAAATTGGGCAACTAACACGATAAGGCAATTCAATAAAGATATATAACTGTTTACCCTGAAAAATGTTCAACCTTATTTGTAATCATTGATTAGAATTTAAATATATATATATCATATAAATGCTGTTTATAAAGATATAATTTTATGAATGTATTCTAATACACATGACAAGGTAGAGTTTGGACTTCCAAATTTGCAAGATTTAAAAAAAATAGCTGCAATTCTAGGAATAAAGTTAATCTTATATAACATCAATGACAATGTAAATTTGACTAAGTGTTCTGGAGGTCAATTTGTCTCAAAAGCCTTAGAAATAGCATGATCTGTGATAAAGCAATACCAGAAAATAAATAAGACATTAAGATTTAACCTCAGGTAGGATCTTTAAAATGTTTTATATATAAAAGTAAAACACTGCAAAGGACCTCAATGACCAATTAAAGGAAGCGAATTCAGTAAATTACAGTATATCCTTGTAATAGAATACATCTTGATTGTTAGAATTATGTTGGGGATGCCTAATGATATAAGAGGCTCATAATATAAAAATTGAAAAACTCTATATACCACTTAATCTTTTTGTGTTAATATTGTATAAGCATACGCTGACCAAGAAAAGCACAAATACTAGGGTGTAAATGAAATGTACTTTGTGTTTGCTTTCATTTTTTTCTAAAATGACTTTGTATGACTTTATTAGGAAAAAGGTATTTAATAACTGGTGAAATCATTTGCAGCAAACATGATAAATAAGGACTCAATAGCTTCCATGTATAAATACTTAAACATTTGGCGAATACTATGAACACACAATACAAGATAAACAACGAAAAAAAAAGAACTTTAATGAACTATATATGCAAATTTTAACACTAGCTAAGGTATACTTTTAAAAATATTCTGATAGTTTTCCAGCGGCATTATAAATGTGTACAACTCTTCCAAAAACCATTTCCCTTGAATCAAGAGCCTCTAAATGTAAACCACAATGCTGTAAAAATATCAGAGGAAAGTAGAATATTTTAATGATCTCAGGATGGAGAAAGTTTCCCTAAACAAGTCAAAGAAGAAAAAGAAAAAACAGTAGATGCCAAAACAGAAGTATTGACAGATGCATCTACATGAAAACTAAAATCATTATATGACAATAGAGCCCACAGCTAAGTTAAAAGACAATTAAGAGATTAGGAGGCAGGGCGAGCTTTCTCACCATGGCCAAATGAGCAGATTGGCAAATCATCTCCCCAGAAGCAACTCTAAAGCTGTACAAAATTGACAAAGACAAGCTTTTCAGCAATCTCGAAATCACCGAAGGCAAACAACAATCTGAGAAGTGTTTATGCTTGTAAACCTGCTGGAAATCTGGCCTGGGACTGCAGTGGTCACCGCAGCTGCCTACCCCCACCACTGCCAGCAGGTTCTGCCACGGTGGGGAAGGAAGGTGTGGGCAGCAGCAGGTTCTCTGCCAATTAAAGGGGCTTCAGTGGAGGTGACAATCATGCATTAGGGGTTGGGGACAGCACACTCCTGGCTGAGGCTGTGCACACCCTCAGAGAGAGAAGATACAAAATTTGGTAAATCCGGGCGGGCCGCGGTGGCTCAGCGGGCAAAGTGCTTGCCTGCCATGCCGGAGGACCTCGGTTCGATTCCCGGCCCCAGCCCATGTAAAAAACAAACAAACAAACAAAATACAATAAAACAAGAAAATGTTTAAAGATGTTTCCCTTTCTTCCTTCCTTCCTTCCATCCTTCCTTCCTTCTCTCTGTCTTTCCTTCCCTTCCTCCCTCTCTCTTTAAAAAAAAAAAAAAAAAAATTTGGTAAATCCATACTGTGGTAATTAGGTTCAGGTGTCTACTTGGCCGAGTGATGATGTCATTATCTTGCCGTAGACTTAAATCATCAGCATGTGAAATTCATCTATGGCTGATTACGTTTGCTGCTGGCTAAGGGGAGTGCTTTCCACAATGAGTGAGGTTTAATTTAACCAACTGGAGACTTAAAAGAGAGCAGTCAGAGGGGAACTCAATGCAGTACAGCCCATGCAGCTCAGCATACCTCATATCTCGGCACTCACAGCTTAGCCCAGATGTTTGGAGATGCAGAAAGGAATCACCCCAGGGAAGGCCATTGGAACCCAGAAGCGAGGGCCAGCAGACATCACCCTGTGCCTTCCCACGTGACACAGAAACTCAGATGAAAGCTAGCTGCCTTTCCTCTGAAAAACAATGAGTTATTAACTAAACAAATCCCCTTATTAAAAGCTGATCCATCTCTGGTGTGTTGCATTCTGGCAGCTTTAGCAAATTAAAAAAAACATACAATGGGATGTTATTCAATAAAAAAAGAAGTCCTGATACACACTAAGACATGGACAAATCTCACAGCCTTATGCTAAGTGGAAGAAGCCAGATGCAAATGACCACATATTGTTTGAGTCCATTTGATATGAAATGTTCAGAAAAGGCAAATTTATAGAGATGGAACACTATAAATTTATAGAGATGGAACACTATAAATTCATAGAGATGGAACACTCAGCTTTGGGCTGAGGATGGGAGATTGAATTAACTGCAAATGGCCACAGGAACTTTCTGGGGTAATGGAAATGCTCTAAAACTGGATGGTTTTAGAGTAATGTGGGATGATGGTTACTCAAGTCTATAAATGTACAAAAACTCATTGGATTGTATACTTGAACAATTGGTGAATTTTAGGTCACATAAATAATACCTCAATACAAGTGTTTTTTCAAAAAAGGTCAGGAGGAAGACAATATCTACACCATATGTGACCAAAAGATTAATATCCAAACTATAGAGGCCCGGAACCCAAAAGAAGACCAGACTTAGCACATAAATGAGCAGCACCAAAGAACTACAGAGAGCTAACCACATATGAACTGGCATCCAACCTTCCTGGAAATCAGGGAAATGCAAGTTAAAACAACAATGAGATCTCATGACCTCTTTTAAGTCTTGTCACCAACCCTATAAGACCTCATATTGTTCCCATTTTATAAATTAGAAACAGAGGCTCACAGTATTTCAGTAACTTGTCAAAGTTCATTCCTTCAGCCAGTGAGTGAAGGTGCTCTATCATTAACTTATACTGTCCTGCCTCCCTATTGCTAGTTATGATTATTCTTAACCCAACACATATGTATAGAGCAAATATTGAGACGTACATTGTGAGATGAACTGGGCAAGGCTCACTTAATTCAGTAATGGGCTCTGTTAGCCATTTGTATGATTCCTATTAACACCTAATGCTCCATCGAGGCCTGTTAAAGATTTTTTACTTTCCTTTTCATAGGTAGATATTGAAATTTCATTAATGTCAATATATCACCAGAGCCCTATGTCTGGTTAATATTGCAATAGTTTGTTGTTGAAGCTACAGTATGTGACTCATTAAGATGTAGTTTTTGGAGATACCACCCAACCCACACCTTGAGCTCTCAGACATCAAAGACCCGTTAGCTATCCTGGGAGCCCTGTACAAGGGCTGAGCCTGCATATTCAAGAACCTCCTAAGAGTCAAAACTCCTTGGTTATTGTTCCAGTCACTTAACTCATTCACCATGAGCCCTTGGACAAGTTCCTTCATCTCACTTATGCCTCATTCTCCCCTTTCAACTAGAGTCCCATCACCCTTCCTGAACTGGAAGAAAATCTGAGGGGAGGCTTGGAGTGAATAAGTTCAGATATAAAACAGAAACAGTCTTCACTAAACACAGGACCTATCCTAACCCAGATGTCATGATGACAGTCATTAAAAAGAAATCTAGAAGTGGGCTTCAAACATGTTAGGAAGCCACCTCAATTTGGACTTTATAAAACAGACCAACCTGAAAACCACTTAGAGCAAAAACACACAGCATTCAAAGTCACAGGCAAAGGTAATTCTAGGTTTCCTTACACTCCACAGAGCCTTCCATTGTCAGGATTCTGCTCCCAAGACATTGGGTGCCCCCAGACATCCCACAGCAGACTGCTGGATGATTTAGGACTCAGGGAAGTGACCACACTCTGCCGTCTCCTGACCACAGTTACCCAGTAAGTGGAAGGGGAGTAAAGTCTAAGACATGATTCTGAATTAAAATCACATGAGGTGCTTGCTTGCTCAGCATTTAAGACTCTCCTTCAGGTGATTCTGATGTGCTATAAAGTGTGAGGACCACTGCTTTGAGGTAGGGTATCTCAAACTTTGATGCATATCAGAATATCCTGGATACCTACTAAATAACAGAGGACCAGGTCCTTGAAATAGAACAGCACCTGAGCCTTTGTGCGGTTACCAAGTTCTCCAGGTGATCCTAATAAAACCAAAGTTTGAGAACCAGTGAATTAGGGGATTGGCAATGTCTTTTTGGTCCAGCAATCTAACACTCTGGGAAAGCAAGTGTTGAGTAAATGATAAAGCCGTCTAATTTTCTTGGCACAAGGCACAAGAGAAATATGTCCTGGGCACTTCAGGGCTCCAGGAAAGGTCCAGAGAGACTCCTTCTGTGCATTAATTTTGGTCATCTTGGGGTGGCTCACCGTATCTTGCCCCTGCCTCATGGAAGAACAAGAAGAACTGTGGATATCAACAATTTAACAGTGTATCTGATGAGAATAGTCACTATGAAGGTGGGAGAAAGAGTGGTTATTTGCTAGGAACTGCCTCCTGCACAAACTTTCTCTTATAGTAACTATCTCAAAGAATTGGTAATCTAATCTCAAAAAGTCAAAGATGGGCAAACACAGGGTTCAGCTCATCAGAGAATAAAGCTTCCTATCACCGTAAGGAAAGTCCCCAACACGACAGAAATTATTAGACAACAAAATAGGATGAGGTGACACAAAACCCTTCATTCATTGGGAGCATGGCAGTCAGTGATCTGGATTCTAGGACCAGCTAAGCCTGGCCCTGCTACTTCTAGCTATGCGTTTGCATCAGTCTCATTGTGGCTGTTTTTTGCTTCTGTGAAGAAGGGATAAAAACAGTATTAACCTCCTGGGGAATTTGGGAGGATTTAACAAATTATTACATAAGTGTTTAGGCACATATTAAGCAGCAGATAAGTGCTAGCTATCAGTATAATCCATTTAGCTTTTCATGAGAAGTATCCGTGAGCCGCACACTGTGGTCAGAGACCCAGCCGTACCCTCAAGTTGCTGCCAGGCTAGAAAAGGAGGTGGGCAAGGGAATCAATTACTGCTGTACAGGATGGCCAGGCTCCAAAACCATGACAGTAAATAATGATAGAGGGAAAAGAGAGGGGGGCATTTAAGCCAAACTGTTCCAGGGAGTTATTTGGGAATGGGGGAATCGAAAAACTCTCCTGGATGGTTAAACAGAGACTCCCAAATCTGACTAATCCAATGAATCCACAGATTCAAAATACAGATTCCCTGGAGACGCAGCTTTTTTCATTTTTTCTTTCAAAGACCTTATATCAGTTTGTGATTAGAAGATTATTTTTTTGTGCTTGCTATCTGCACTAGATGTAAGCTCCATGAAGGCAGAGACCTTACTATTTCTTCACCACTATGTGTATGGTCCCTGGCACATGGTAGGAGCTCAAGAAATTTGATCAACAATGAACTAAATGGGTCATAGTGCATAGTTAGGTGTGGAACGTTCAGATAAATCTGAATTTATTTACAACCCATGAACTTCTGTCCCCAAATCGTTCTCAAACTCAGGCCTTAGATTTTTTGCCTCCTAAAGTTTTTCCACCACTTTTCATTTTTCTGATGCTTGGTGTTTCTTCCCTGTGCATTTGCACATACCACCAATGCTTCCTCTCAGGACCATTGTTGAACAATGATCCAAGTTCCAAGATGGTGGGCTGGGAGAAGTTCAAATCTCAATATGATGGGCGAATTCATCGGTTACATTTGAGGTCAACCCAAAAGAGCACACAGGCCATTTGTCAATAAATTTCATTGCCCAAGTCATGAAAAAGGTACACTGAACATGAAAAAATCAGGAAAAATGAAGAACATAAATTGATATAGGGCCCCTAAAATATGCATTTCAAAACAAGATTCATATTTCATCTGGACTATGAGTAATTCCAAGAGAATTTTAAATATTGCCAGGAATTATAATATGGTGATAGCTAATCAGAGAATCAGAATGTGGAATTTTAAAGGAATTCCAGGCCAGGAATTGCAAGGCCCGGGATGTTACCCTTTAGAAGATTCATCAGGTAAATTATGGTTCCATCTGTATAGTCTCTTGCTCCTTTCCTGGACAGCATGATTCCAAAGCATCTCATCTTCTCTGTCCATGATCATCCTATTTTCTTCTCTAGTTCCTTTCTTTCAAATTCTTCTGGCCCATTCCAAGGTCTTTTCTTTGCCCTCTGTTCATCTCTCTTGACTTCCTCTCTCCTGAAATGTCCATCCATTAACAAGACTAAACTTTCCTCCATGATGTAGATGACCCCAATACTTTCCACCAGCTTCACTCCATCAGTTATAACTTGGCTTCAGCCTTCCTTGTATGCTCATTGTTCAATGTCAACTTTATGCCATCCTATCATCCTTGTCCATGGTCCCTGCATACGTTTTTTCAATAACTGACCACTGATGCATCCATAAAAAATTAGGTAGAGATTTCAACCACGTGACTTGAAAGAATTATTAATGACTTGGGAAACTATTCATGGTCTAATGCTAAATGAATAAAGTTGGATACATAAAATGTGTGTATATGATATGATCTCAGTGATGTAAATACAGAAAATACTGGAATGAAATTCAAGACATTAAATGTTAGCAGGTAGTTAAGAGGAAGGCAGGGATGCTATATATATATATATATATATATATGTATGTATATATACACATATATACAGTCTTTTCTAAGATTTTGTTTTTCATTAACTGCATGTAATGATTTTATAACTAGATAAAATAAAATAAAATCACTTTAATCATCCCATCCCCAATTAAAGAAAACAAAGCTTAGAGTTGTTAAAGCATATTTTTTTCTAACCCCTTATAATGAAGTTGGCATAAGACACCCAAGGTTTTGGGTTTTTTTTTTTTAATATTTTTATTGTCAAGCCTTAACAAACAAACATACAAATATTCTTGATATACAAACATTCTATACATGGTGTACAATCAACGGCTCACAATAGCATCACATAGTTGTGTATTCATCACCATGATCATTTTTTTTTAACAGTTGCAACTCTCCAGCAAAAGAATGACAAAAGAAAAAAGAAAAAACTCATACATACTATACCCCTTAGCCTTCCCTCTCATTGACCACTAGTATTTCAATCCTCTCAATTTACTTTAACCTTTGTTCCCCTTTTTACTCATTGTTTATCATATTCTTTACATCTGTCCATACTCTAGACAAAAGGAGCATCAGACTCATGGTTTTCACACACATACATGATAAGAAAATAAATACAAAGCCTTGATATAATTACACATACACCAGACTTAGCTGTGGGCTTGGAGGAGAAATTTTGCCCTTCTGCATTAGGACAGTGACAATCAAAGGGTGTCCTGAGGGTCCTAGCTGGGCGAGAGGTGAGGGAAGGGCAGAGTGAATGCACACTGATGCCTTTTCACCAGGGCAAGAGTTTGAAACAAAGGACAAGATGTTGCAGTTTCTTGATAGCCTAAGATTTGTCACCCCTCCTAATTCTTCTTCTGTCAAGTGAAAAAGGAATGAAATATGAGTACTGCTTTTCACTACTAATCTCCTTAGCATAGAGAACTGCGAATGTTTCTGTCCAACAAAATAACTTTGAAATTCAACCACTTACATATAGCAACACGTGCCCTATATAATTAAGCCACATATATCCATACAAATGATGCCTAAAGGTTGACCTCTATATTAGAGACTCTCCTGCAGAGAAACTGACCATCTAGAATCCAAAGAACGAACATTTTACTTGTTTTTCCCCAGCTGATCACCCATTTGCCAGTCCAACTTACTCTGTCGATACACTTGGGTGATAAAGCATGCTGAGATCTTGCTCAGTCCCACTCAGGTCAGCTGGCACCATCTGTGCTGAAAAAAAAATGGTCCAAAGCCTGGGCTCCTCCAAAGGGTTTCTCAACAAACATGTGCATGAAGATCCAAGTAGCCGTGAGGATGGAGGAAAAGGGAGCATCTCTACAGGTTCCCAAGGCTCATCCCCCCACACACACACATCTCAGCTCCCCCAAACCACTCCAAGATAGGAAGCACCAGTCCACAGTTCTCAGCTTCAATCCCATCATCATGAAGCAGCTTCAAATCCTTCTCCAGCTTACAAAACATCAAAAGGATCTTGGAAAATTCACCTGGAACTTGGCATTGGGCTTCTGCTGACTTAATTAATGAGAGCTGTCATTTATTGAGCTCCTACCATGAGCCAGGTGCTATGCTAAGCACCTTAGATGATTTCATTAAATGCTCCCAACAATTCTAGGAAGTAGGAACTATTATTACTCTTTACAGCCATAATAAATAAGCCTTAGAAAGGTTCAGCAATTTGCCAAGGATAATGGAGATGGGAATCAGAGGGATTTGATCCCAATCTTGAAAACCTAGAAATTTAATCATCAACTTCATATTCCCCCAATACAGAAATTTTTTGCCATATTTTCTACTCCCTGCACTATTTTCTTACTACTTTTCATTAAAGCAACCCACTTTTTCTACTTAGATAAATGCATTTTAAATGGAAATGTTAGCTTACTGTCATAAATGGAAAACTAATGCCTCCCAATTTAAATAGTAAGTGTAAAAATAAGTACAATGAAACAAAGCAGTTACTAAATTCTAACTAAATGCTATCGCCTGTCAAAGTCTTTGAATTAGAGGCCTGCTCTCTCATTCAGTCATTCAAGACAATTCGTAGGAGTGTCTCCTGTTTGCAAAGGCACTGGTCTAAGTCCTGCGTGTATGGCCAGTAAACCAAACTGGCAAAAATTCCTGCCTTTATAAAATTTATGTTCTTATGGTGGAGACATACAATAAAGAAATAAGTAAGTATATGTCGCTGGTGATAAGTGCCATGAAAACAAAATAAAGCAGAGCAGGGAGAGAGAGAGTGCCAGAGTTGGGGGAGGGGTGGGGGTGACATTTGAAATAGGGTGGGAACTGGCCTCACAGAAAAGGCAGAATTAGAGTGAAATCACACAGCGACCAAGGGTAAGCCATACGGATTTTCTGGGGCAAGAACTCCAGGACAGAGGGAAGAACAGGAGCTAAATTTCCAATGTGTGAATGTGCTTTCCATGTTAACAAACAGCAAGGTGACCTGTGGCCAGAGCAGAGAGTGGGACAGAGGTAGAGAGTAGGCAAAGAAAAGGGGATACTGCCCAGCCGGGGAGGCTGGTGGAGCTTAAAGGGCCTTTGGGTCTTAGGTGAAGACTGACCATTACTCTCCATTAAACAGGGATGTCAACGAGACTTTGGGAAGCTTTAAAAACAAAGTCCAAAAGGAAATGTTCAGCTCATATAAACAGATTGTTCAAAGATGGTTAATGAATGAGCAGGGCACCAAATACCCTCAGATACAATTTACTGCTGCCTAAAGTTATCTGGTATACCACCAAGGGTTAACAACCCTCCCTTCCCCCACCCCGCCCCAATTAATTTGGAAATTCAGCACAACGCTATTCCTGCTTCCTACTTTTCCCCTTGAATTAAAAAACTGGGACTGGACCACTCAAGAATATGCTTTTTGCACCAGAAATGAGAGAAACTGGCCACTCCAGATATTAAATGGGTTCCCTGTTAGTTTTAGGGTTTGGACAGCTGAAACCACTGAACTCAAAAGTGCTCCCTTGATCAAAGAGACCTAAAAGGATTCCCCAGCCCTGAGAGCTGTGGCTCAAATAGGATTACGTCTGAATTAAAAGACAGAACCATTTATAACTCAGGGCACTCTCTGGCTTTGAAGTTTGCCTCAACAAATGATCCACTTTTATATAAACCAGAGCTGGAGAATGACAAGGAAACCTGCAACTATTCCCAAATGGAGAGCTTGATACAAAATAATCAGGGGAGAAAAAACAGTTGCATGAACACACTGTATCTGCTTTGAGCAAATAAAGGCATGCACAAGAAAATATTTTGTCTCTTCTGAGGTGTTCAATGAGACTAAGGCCATTTCTTTCATAAGGAAAGAATGTCCAAAGTCCCCCAATTGTGCATGTGTGCATGCATGCATGTGTGCGTGTGTACATGCATGCATGCACAGATGCACACACATCTACATGAACTCAGTGCAAACTCCAAATGGTTTTCCTAAGTTGACGCATATCAGATACTGGCAAGATGTCAGGTGGATAGAAGCTAATCAAACATGGACTTTTCCCCCACAATTTGCTCACAGAGAGAACAGAAAGGAGAAAGAGAGAAGACACTTCATTTTCCTCATCTGCAAAATGGAAATAAAAGAGATCTCCTTCATGAGATAAGTATCAGGATTAAATTATTGATATTCAAAGTGACTGGTATAAAAAGCATCAAATAAATGCTTTTTTGCCCCTTCCTTCCTCATCTTTCATGTTAGCACAATACTGCCCCCTCAGGAAAGCCTCCTCCAATATCCCTCAGACCTATCAGCACCCACTGTACAAAGCACCTGGAGCCCTTTCTTCACCTCCATCACTCACTGGAGTAGTCCAAATTACTACACACCTAGTGGCTTGAAACCACTGACATTTATTCTTATAGCTCTGATGGTGAGCAGTGTGGACTGGGTCTGATGGGGCCGACTCAGGGGGGTCGGCAGGGCTGCTCCTTCTGGGGGGTCCAGGCGAACCTTCCCTGTGTCCTGCAGCTTCTGGTGGCCGTGCCTGGCTGCAGCTGCATCACTCCCGCCTCTGCCTCCTCTGTAACCAAACCCACCTCTGCTGCCCGCTTGCAGGGATGCTCGTGACTTCCTTTAGGGCCCACCGGGCCATCACAATAATCTCCAGACATCGATGCCCTTGCGTAACCACATCTGCAAAGTCCCTCTTGTCATATAAGGTTGCATTCACAGGTTCTGGGGCTCAGGGCACGGACATCTTCCAGGGCCATCGTCAGCTACGAATCCACATTTTATATTTGTTATGAAAGTTTTTTAGCTGTGACAAAAAGGCCGGCTGATCCTGGTGAATTTTTCTCACATAAGAAGAAATCTAGACGGCAGGCTGCGGTGGCTCAGTGGCAGAGTTCTCGCCTGGCATGCCGCAGACTTGGGTTTGATTCCCGGTGCCTGCCCATGCAAAAAAGAAGAAACCTGGAGGTAGAAGGCATTGGTTTTCTGCTACGGCGCCATCACCACCGGCATTCTGTATTCTCTTGACCTTCCTCTCTTGGTCTCAAGATGGAGGCTGAGGCTGTCTGTCTTGAAGCAGGAAGAAGGACCTCAGGTGGCACCGGCCACATCTTCTGCTCTTCATTAGAAGGACAAAGCCTTTCTAGAAACCCTCCCAGGAGGTGCTCTTTACATCTCGTTGACCATAAGGGGGTCTCTGCATTCCAGAGCGGAGGCACCAAGTCCAGCTCTGACTCACAGGAGGAGAATTAGATCCACCCAGCCCCCTATAGACAGGCACATGCATATAGGGTGCAGCAATAGACTCCATCCCAACCCTCTACAGAAGGTCACATTCATACAGGGTGGAGAATTAGATCACCCCAGCCCCCTACAGACAGTCATATGTATATATATATACATAGTAGAGAATTCGACTCCACCCAAGCCCCCTACAGACAGTCATATATATATATATATACATAGTAGAGAATTAGACTCCACCCCAGCCCTTTATACACAATCATATATATATATGCAGGGTTGAGAATTAGACTCCACCCCATCTATAGATGGTCATATATATACGGGGTGCAGAATTAGACTCCACCCTAACCCTAACCCTCTACAGTATGGTGACAATAGTTGGGTACAATTAATAGCTTCCCAAGGTTTAGTGCTCACCATGTTATAGTCCTCTGCAAAATATTTTTAGACAGCAGCAGTTCACAATGCAAGCCTCATCTCCATGGTACAGGTGTGCCAACAGGCTGTCAGCAGTACATAGTCCGCCCAAGGACCATGGCTCTTAGTAGCAGGGGCAGGATTGACACGTACATCTCTCTGAACTTCAAACCCATTCTCAAAACCATTATGAAATTCTTTTAGTTGTTGAACAGATGTGAAAGCTATCTCCCGGTAACTTTTCCTTTGTATTAGAGAACAACATCCTAGGAATAGACTAGTGAAATCTCAGAGAAAGTCATTAAGGGCCTTTGGGATCAAGGGAAAAATGAAACCATACAACAGTGTGACATAGATCCCAAGTCCCTTCTGACAGAGCCCTACTGGTCTGATGGCACATGCATAACGGATTCAAATTTTAATTTAATACTAAGGGTTTATTTGGCCCTGGAACAACTCATTTCCTTTTAATTTCTAAGAAGCCCCAGTAATAAAATAAGAAGAATATCTTCCAAAGTGTAAGATCCATCTATTCACAGAAGGCTTCCAAACTGTATAGTAGTTTGCATTGGATTTATTTTCTTGATTAGATGGACCTTAGCTGGAGGGAAGTGATGCCAGAACCACCAGGCAGTTTTGTGAAGACATCATCCATCAGTCCAAAAAGAAAGCCTGTCCAGTACCCCATTCCAGGGCTTCCATAGCATTTTACACAGATGTTGGGACTGAGCTCAAGGGAGGAAGCAAAATGGATGTTTGTGCAAAGTGGCTGAGGTTGGACTTCAGTGAGGTCAGAGAATATCACCAAAGACAAAGCTGTTTCATGGTGGATGCGCTACCATCCTCAGCATGTTAGCCTGTCTTCTCAGCTTAGTTTCCCAGCCATCCCAAGATGGCAACCCCAGGTCCAGGCATTACTCTTTTTGAGGATGAAGTTACCTCTGTATGGAGAAGCCCACTAGACTTCCCATCCTGTCTCATTGGCCAGAATTATGTCCAATGTCCCTCACTGGCAAAAGAAATGAAACTACCCAGATCAACTTAAACTAATCAAGAGTCTCTCCTTCGGAGGGGGGAAGGGGAGGGACTAGCCCTGTTCCTGAGCACTTGGCCACCTGGAGAAGTGAATGTCTGAGTGAAACCAGTGCTCTGCCAGCAAAGAAAGAAGGGACAGGGGGAAGCAGGATGTGAACGAGGAACTAACAATATCTGCTAGTCTCAGGCTGGGTTTCCTAGAAGCAGAGCCTGAGACAGGGATTTAGTGTGTGTGGTTAATCAAGAAAAAGCTCTTCAGGAAAACACTGGACAGGGCATGAGGGAAATGAAAGCGCTGAACAAGGATGTGATCACAAATGAAATCAAGACTTGGTCTGATTTTTGGTATGGGAATGGGGGAGGGGCTCTGTAGCATAAATGGCATCATAGAGTTGTCCCCTCCCCACCCCCTAAGGCAAACAACTGTCATCTTTGGGCCACCTTAAGTGGTAGGGAGGAAACAAATTCCCAGGGAGAGGCAGTTCCCACCCTGAAGGAATTCTCCTGAGAAGGGGACAGGCAGCCAACATTTTAATCAGCTAGGTTGTATTCCCAGTACCCACTTTTATGAGTTGGGTGGCACAGAGGTTCAGTAAATATAATCTGGCAGATCTAGAAATCAATCCAGGTTCGGTCTCCATAACTCACTGAGTCAGGTAATGAATTTGAAATCAAGGAAGCAAGAGAAGAAAAGGAGGAGGAAGTAGAGAAGGAATGGGAGACACTCTTTTCGAATGCATACTATCCTCCAGGGCTTTTATCTGGGTTATTTAATGTTTACAATAACCACTGAAAAGTAGATATTCTCATCTCCATTCACTTGAACACATTATAGACAGGGGGTTCAGAGAAGTCACTTATCTTGCCCCATGTCACCCAGTGGGGAAGTAGGAAGCCAGAATTCAAAATCTTTCTGAAATGCAGAAACGTTCTTTGCACATATCACCTGTCTGAGCATCTCCACTGCCTCAGGCCCCAGGGAGGCTCTGTGGACTATGGGGAGGGACAGACTCAAAGACAGACAAGGCTTTATCTCTACTCTCAAGCATATCACCTTCTGACCAAGAAGAAAACGTAGAATGCACTCCTGGAAAAGCTCTGGTGACACCTGGCAGACTGTCTGGGGTTAGATGGAGAGGCTGGATAGCAGCTAATAAAGGATTTTCACAGAGAGCCCTTCTTCTTGGAGTAGGTGGGATTCCAACAGGATTCAAATAGGAAAGAGAGGATGTTCCCAGGTGAGAGAGCGTCACAAGCAGAGATCTAGACATGGCAAGCATCGGGATATATTTAGGGAATGGGGAATAGTCATCAGATAGGGAGAAGGACAGCTTGACCAACATTCAGGATTTGCACAAGACAGTACTGGCAAATAAAGCTGCTCTAGAGGGCCTTGAATGCTGAGGAGTTTAGACTGAAGAATAAAGCGAAGCCTTCATTCTGCAAACAGGATCTCATTTAGTACGGATGCAACACAGAGGAGCCAGGCTCTGTGCCAGGTGTTGCCCTCGACATTACTGCAAATCCTCACCTTTCTTACCTCTGACAACTCCCTCTCAACTGCTTCCCTCAATGCTGGGTTGACAACTGCTGCTGTGAGCCAGGCTGGACCTCTAGAAATTTGGATTGTGGAGTGTTGAGCAGTGTTTGGAGGAGGAATGACCTTTGAAGTCTTAAAACAAAGCCCATGTGCAAACTAGGGCCCAACCACAATCTTGAAGATACAGTAAAGCTTGACCCGGGTCAACACCTCAACCAGCATGTGCAGTGAACCTGGGACTCAGGGACTATTCTGGGGTGGGATGAGCTCCATGGCTCCAGATATTTGCATGCCTTTAGAGCTTGGGGATTTGTAACCTGTTATTTTTCTACCATCTTTCTCAGATGGCAGATGGTTTATAGATATTGTAAATCTAACCTAAGAGTCTTTGCCTTTTAATAGAGAAATTTAGACCACTCATATTATCTTAAATTGATATATTGGGCTTTATTCCTTCTATATTATTCCATGTGTATTTTACTTCCTCTTGGAAGTAAATTTTACTTCTCCTCCTTCCCTTTTCTTGCTTTCCCAGTTTGATTAAAATTCTGCTTATTCCTCATTTGCAAATAACAGTACCTAGTATTTCAGAGACCTGTTGGGAGTATTAGATGCTTATATGTACATAAAACAGCAAGGCACCCTTAAAGAAACAAGCATTTAAATATACTGTTGTTATTATTATAACTATTATCATTTTTCCACAGTGCAAAGAATGTATTTCTTTCCCCAGGAGAGCTCCCAGCCCAGACTGGAATCTTGATGAACAAGTGAGCTCTTGATCCCAAAGGTATCACCAATTGAGTATAGCAGCACCTTTAGAAAGGATTCCCATTGGGAGGCAAGGGAATCTTAAATGTTTCTCTCTAGTCAACATTTCAGGGCAGCTACTCTGGGTTAGGTATTGGGGATACAGTAATGAACAGGGCACAGTTTCTGCTCTCTGGTGGTTCATAATTCAGTGGAGGAAATGGATGAGAAAGGACAGATAGCTGCCATCAGTGCTGGGGGAATAGAGAAGACAGACTCTTGTCCTGCCCCAAAGGAAGGGACTTCACAGGCTGTTGTTTCAAGGGTGCTCTAAATGACTTCTGAAGGGCCACTTGCTTCACTGGTGCACATGTAAGCCTGGGGATGAGATCATCACACCTGAGGATGAAGGTGAAGGAGCTGCTCCCGTGGAGATTTCCTTTTTGGGGGGGTTTCATTACACACACTGCCACTCTCTCACTGATTTCAATTCAGCAATAAAACATTATATTTGTATTTTTCCTCTGTATTTGATGTCATGTGAATGGTATTGCTTGCTCTTAGTTCACTTAATCAAGCATTGATTAAGACCAAATATGTATCAAGTACAGGGGAAGTCTAGCTTTCCACTTGTCTCTTGCTTATTTTCACAAGTACCAAAGGACAGCAAACTTACAAGCCCTTGAAAAAGAAATAAGCAATCCCAGCCAGAAATACCCTGCCCCATGGCACAAGGCAGAAGATGGAAAATGGCATTCCTTAAGTAGTTTAAGATACTACTTAACTCCACCAGGAATGCCAAGTACATATCACACATTCTATAACTTGTATTCCTGGAAGACATTACTCATCAACCACAGTCTTCTTTCTGTGGACCCCAGACTCATCCTCAGAATCTTTCTTAACTCAGGACTCAAAGAAGTTATTATCAACCAATAGACTTGCAAGTAGGAGAAATAATTTTTTTTCTGACTTAGAGTCTTTCTTGACTATTCAATAAATATTTGTGAAGCACCTGCCATGTCCCCTGCTCTCTGGAGAACTGGGTGATGGAAAAGATTAGTGAAACAAAACAAGTGGTCCTTATCCTCAATAGCCTGTGATCTTGCTGGTGAGACAAAATTGATACATGAAACAATGAGGAAACTTATTTTAACGCGATGTAAGTGCACAGTAATAAACAATAGATGGTCTTCATCCTTGGTAAAGGAGATACAGCTAAGTGCGCTCCCTGCAACATTTTAATTAGTAGAATCTACAGTTCCAATCAGAATGATTGCTATCTTGCAATTATTCTACTTCATTGTTCTATTAATAAAATATCTTCCAAAGCTAGAGAATTTCTGACAAAATACAGGCTTTGTTAATAGAAAAAATAGACTATGTGCAATTAATACTGCTGCGGATCATTCATTAATAGGATGACACTGATGTTCATTAAATGGTAGCATTTTTTTCATAATTCTCCTCTGACCATGATTACAAACAGATCATTGCAAATGCATTGTGTATTCATTGTTGTTTATATTCCCTCAAAATAATTTCTTAAAAATACTTAGTTTTGTTAACTTGTTAGAAAAAAAAAATCCTACTCCCTCCCCCAACCGCTTCATCAGTTAAATAAAAACTTGGTTCATAATACTGATTTCTTTCAGGTTGTGCACTTCACATCAAATTTGATTAAAAAACATAACTTCTTGCATTGGAATTTGGCAACACCGCCTGCTAAAATTCCAGCTGTGCTGCAGTATCTTTAAATGAGGTTTGCATGCAATAATGTTTAACAAGAAAAGGGCCTCGTTGAAGGAGGCATTGCAATGATGATCATTTTCTTCAATATCTGCAAAAGCCATTCCTCAGCAAAGGGGTCAAGTGGAAGTCCTTGAACATTTAGAAATAGGAAAATTCATGATGGAATCTGGAATTATGCACAAAGAAAAGAAAAATCGAAAGTAAAGACAGTGAAAATTTTAGTCATGGCACAAATTCGCAGATTTCTTTGGCCAAGAATCACTTCTAGGGAGCCCAAAAAACCTGTATATATCATCTCTCTGCATCCACTGTCATTGTAAAAACACTTTAATTGGTTATCACTGTCCTTCCCTCCCCTCCACTCCCTGCCTCAAATCTGTACCCTCCCCCCGAAAAAAGATCCTCTTCTTTCATGCTGCCAAATTGACATCTTGGCTTTGATTTATAATATAATCCATAAATTATTGTAAGCCATTTACTTTTCAACTTTTACAACTTAATCTTTTAAATTCTTTGGAGATTTATTATTTTCTAAAATTAAAGTTTTTATTTTTCTTACTGTAAAAGCACGTCATGCTCATTGCAGTAAATTCAGGCACTAACCAAAAGTATAAACAGGAGTTTAAAAGATGCCTTAAACTCTCAGAATAATCACTTTTAACATTTTGGTGTCAGCAGAGACTCATCCACGTGTGCACATACACAGGTGCGCATTTTTTATAAGATGGGAGCCTGCACAAGTGACTGCCTGTGTTTTCTATCTGATAATATAGCCGGTATTTCCCCATGTCAACAAGCACAGATTTTAATAGTCATATTAAGTGCTGCATAGGATTCTACGTGGTTGATGTATTTTGTTAATCCTATGTTGATGATGTAGGGCATTTCCTTATGTCACCTCTATAAACTGCATACTATGAGCTCACAGCTTGCATCCTTACCAATCATGACCCAGTTGATCTTTGAAAAACAGAATAATGATCTTGTTCTGTTGCTGCTCAGGACACTTTTTATGGTTCCATTGCCTCGAGGTATTAGGGAAGAGAGCACAGGATGCAGATTCAGAGCCTGCGAATACAGGGGCTGGTGACTGTACAGGAGCTGCCCCCCGGGCCATCTTGGCTGACGGCCCCAGGAGCAGGACAGGAACTGTAAGGACTTCTCCAGCATTTACACAAGACATTCCCAAGGGCTCCAGAAATAACTGGATGACTTAGGCACTGCGAGCTGAACGCCTTACCAGGTATTGGTAAGGCTGCTCAGAAAACAAGACCACTGGCTCCTATTTATGCGATGGATGTCTGGCCAACAGGAGAGAAAGCCGCATGACGAAAAAGAACAACTGAATGAGCATGTTCTGGGTGCAGCATCAACAAAAGGGTCAGGCTTATTGTTCCCCAGAAACAAAGTAAATGGGCAAATCTCATAGAATCATTTTGAGAAGCCAGAGCAGAGACTACCCACAGAGGCTGGGGGACACCCAGAGAAGTTCCCAGAAGCAGGAACAGCCACCATAGGAGAGAAGCCACCTACCGTCCAACGTTACCACCTCCCAGAAGCAGGGGAGCCTTTCCTTTTTGAAACCATGGAACACAGTGGCTCGCTTTTGGTTTTTGCAGCCCGGGCTTTACAAGTGCGGCTGCAGGGGCTGTTGGAGCCCAGCAGCCCATGACCACTTCTTGTTAGAGGAAAACTTCAAAGTCACGCTGCTGGCTTTTCCCCTCGCCACTAAAAGGCAGCATGGCAGTGGACTGTGCTATGCCACCACATCATAAATGGCTCATAATTGCCGTGATCACCCTGAAATCAGTTGTTTCTACAATTAATGACTGATTTCACAGGGCATTAACCATCCCTGGCAACAGTTCATTAAGTGCTGGGGACTGGGGCTGTGCGGCTGCTAGAAGGTGCTTATGTTGCCTTCAGAAGACTTGCCGATGGTGAGTGGGGACTTGGACCCAGAGGAAAATAGCACGGCAGACGGCCTTTCTGGGCATCTGAAATCGCCAAGAAGTGTTGTGGATCTCAGCAAGATACAGCCTGAAGCTGTGGACAAGAAGCCAGAGAACGGTGCAGGGTCCGACCTGGGATCTAGCACAGGGGAGGTCTGTGGTCTGTTGCAAATAGTCTCGAGCCTGGTCAGCCTCCAGCCTCCTGTGAGGAGGGAAGGTGGGAGGTGGGCGAGCCATAGAGTGAAACTACAGGAGGTTGGGACAATGGGCAAAGGGGCAAGGGCTGCCCAATTCTGCAGAGCTCAAGCTACTGGCTGAAAGCATAGAGAGCAGGAGCCAGGTCTCTCCCGGCCCTACCTGCCCCCCTGCACCACCACTACCACTGGCCTTGCAGCTTCATGAGAGCAGGCAGCAGGCCTGCTTTTGCCCATCACAGCAGCCCCCAGGCCTCGCCCAGTGCCCAGCACATGCAAAGAGCTCAATAAACATTTATCAAATGAATGAATAAACCAGAGATAGAGAGCAGCTCAAGGCTGGAGCAAGACCTGGTGAGTACAGAACACAGACCCAGACCTGGAGGGAAATGGAGGCAGAACCCTTTTAGGGTAGATCGGCCACAGGGTCAGGGCTCACTCAGGACTGGGTTGTTGACCAGCGCTACGAGTCCCTGCACCTTCTTTGAGGGTCCGTTTTCTAATGGCCCCCACATTGGTCAAGACAGTCTCATTTCCCTGATGCCCCAGAAGCTCACAGATGGAGGCCATGCCAGTGCATCTCCAGGGGAGTGGGGCTGGAGAGAACTCTTCCTGCCCCCAGAGCAGAAGCCCTAATGACCACGAAGACCCACATCTGGCCCTACAACCACCCTGCTGCCTCCTCTCGTGCTTGTCTTCCCTCTGCTTTCTGCCACACTGAATTTTTCTCGGTCCTGCTCATGTACTCTCCCCACTTTTGGGCCTGCGGACACACCACTCTTCTCTCTGCATCTCACGTGTTTCCTCCTTCTTTGGGTTCAACTGATCTCTACTCATCCCAGACTTCAGCTTGATCACAGCTTCCTCCAAGAAGCTGCTCCTCAATCTCTCCACTGGGAGAAACCCCCTTTGGGGGCTGTACCAGCACCAGGCACCCCTTCTTAGCACAACTGCAACTTGTCAGTGTCATATCACTGTTTGGTTTAAAGTTGAGCCCCACCAGACTGCAAACTCCAGACACCTGCCTGGCGTGGGCAGAGCATCTGTCTTCATTTGCCAGCGCTGGCCGCTGGGCTTATTTAAGTGCCACTGGCCGGTGGGCTTAAACAACAGGATTTATTGTCTCACAGCTCTGGAGGCTTCAAGTTCAAAATCAAGGTGTTGGCAGGGCCATGCCTTCTCTGAAGTCTATAGTGCTTTGGAGCTGGCTTGCTCACTGGTAACCCATAACTCTCTCTCTTCCTCTGTCCCGTGGCCGGCTCTGTCTCCATCTGCCCCATCCTATGGTGTTCAAATTTCCTCTGCTTATAAGGACTGAAGGCATATTGGGTTGAGGCCCACCCTGCTTCAGTTTGGCCTCATCTTAACTGCAAGGGTGGGGAAAGGAGTTGAACATGTCTTCGTAGGGATGTGATTCAATCCTAACAGTCTCCTTTTCCCAGTGCCTACCACGGGGCCTGGTGTGTAGGGGGATTCCAACCCATATCTGCTAAATGAGCAAATTCACATGAATGGGCCCCTTTATCTCCCAGGGAACAAACAGATCAAAATAAAGGGTCTGCGGGAATCTGCCAAGTTCTCCAGTAAGAGGCTGTATTCCCAACACAGCTTTGACCATGGCAGGGGGTGGAAGCCCAGGAAGTTCCAGCAAAAGGCAAAGCAAACACTGGGCAGAAAGGGCCTGTGCTCACCCCGTGTGTTGTTTTTGGCCCACTCCGGCTAAAACAGCACATTTCCTGGGAGGCTGGGCATCTTCACAGCTGAATTCACCCCTTCCAAGCATTTGACAAAGGTGGACTTGTTCCCATCCAGGTTGGCATCTCAGTGCTGGGTCTCGTGGGTCCCTGTCCTAAGAAACACAATGAAAAGATCTAAAATCCTTAGTAACGTGAAATCAGAACCCGTTGACCTCATCTCTCTGATGCGTGGGCATGGCAGATCATTTTAAAGATTACCCTGTTTGGGGTTTGGTTTTTATTTTGTTTGTGCCTTTTAAAAATAGGAACAAGAAGAACTACGCCCCAGGGGAGGCTCTCTGGCTGGTCGGGACTGCTGGTGCTTTGTCATTTGAGGCTCCACTCTGGTCTGAAAGGGCCAGGATTAGGGGGAAAACCAGCAAATGAGCTCAGAAGGGCAAGAACAAAAGCTGAAAGAGATGATCTCACCTCCCAGCACCAAAGAAACAACTCTTCCACCCACCGCTCTCCAGTGTTGCTTTCGTTTGGTCCGGGGCCTTTGTGCCTCAGCTTAACAGCTTATGCAGGTGACACAGGTCAGAGCTGCAGCCTGCTTTCACGTTCATTCACTCATCTGATCCTCACAACTCCAGGGAGGTGAGCCGGGCAGAAAGGGCTTCACCCTTCTGCCAGATGAGGAACCAGAAACTCGGTTTGCAGCTGATGGTGACCCAACCAAGACCCAAAACCCATTATTATTATTATTTTTTAAACTATTTTTATTGAGAAACCTTAAAAACAAATAATGTACACTATAAATGGCGCACAATCCATGGCTCACAATACCATCACATGCGTATTCATCACCATGATCATTTTTACAGGTTTTTTTTTATTATTTTTTTTGTATGGGCAGGCATCGGGAATCAAACCTGGGGCCCCTGGCATGGCAGTTGAGAACTCTGCCTCCTGAGCCATCACAGCCCGCCCTCTATCATCATTTTAGAACATTTGCATCACTCCAGAAAATGAAATAAAATGAAAAAAAAAAGCTCATACATCCCATACCCCTTACCCCTCCCTCTCATTGACCACCAGTATCCAAACCCATTCTTTTAACTCCTCAATCAGTTCTCACTGTTCTGCGCAAACCCATCTCCTAAACTCCAACTCCTAAACTAAATAACATAATAAGAGCTAATATTATTGAGGATTTACTATGCAATACCAAGGGCCATGTGAAATGAATTATCTTATTTAATCCTCTTAATAACATCATAAAGGTATGAGCTGGATTCATGTGACTGTAGAAACAGAAAACCACAAACATGGTGGCTTCAAATAGCAGAAGTTTATTCCCTCATGGTTCTGGAAGCCAGAAGTCTGAAATCAAGAGGAGACTCCATTTCTTGCCTCTTCCAGATGCTTGTGGCTGCTGGCTTTCCTTGGCTTGTGTCATGGTCAGGTTCATGTGTCAACTTGGCCAAGTGGTGGTACCTGTTTGTCTGGTTGGGCAAGTGCTGGTCTGTCTGTTGCAATGAGGACATTTCATAGAATTAGATCATGATCATGTCAGCTGCATCCACAGCTGATTCCATTTGTAATCAGCCAAAGGCGAGTGTCTTCTGCAATGAGTGATGCTTAATCTAATCACGGGAAGCCTTTTAAGGAGGATTCAGAAGAGACAGGCTCTCTTCCTGCTTTGGCTGGTGAGCCTCTCCTGTGGAGTTCATCCAGACTCTCCATCGGAATCGTCAGCTTCACAACCTGCCCTGTGGATTTTTGACTCTGCATTCCCGCGGACATCTGAGATACTTTTATAAATTTTATATTTGTGAGTGTTCCCTGTTGATTCTGTTTCTCTAGAGAACCCTAACTAATACAGCTTGTGACCTCATCAGTTCAATTCTCAAGGCCAGCATCTTCCAATCTCTCTCCGCCCTGTCTTTAAAGCATGTCTGTGTAATCTCCTCTGCCTTGCTCTTAAAGGACACCTGTGCTTACATTTAGGACACACCCAGATAACCCAGAAGAATCTCCCCTCTCAAAAGCCTTAACTTAATCACTTCTGAAAAGTCTCTTTTTCCAAATGAGGTCATAGTCACAGAGTCCAGGAGTTAACATTCAGATAATATTTGGGGGGGGGGGCAATTTTCAGCCTATCACAAGTGCATTATGTCATTACCCCCCACTAGTTGCAGAAAGAGGAAACTGAGGCAAGAAAGAGGGAAGGAGGGAGGGAGAGATGAAATCACATGTCCAAGGTCATGAGTCTGTAGAGGTGAAAGTAGGACTTAAACCCACTCACTCTGGTACCGGAGCCTGCTTTGCTACAGTGTCTTCTTAATTGGACCATAACTTGGGCGTTTTTTTTTTAAAGAAGCAAAAAAAACCCTGCAGAGTGAGATTATTTGCCCCTGGCATTAGGCGTGGGGTGCACAGGGCTGCCCCCTAGTGAAACATGGTGTCTAGTAGCCGGGACATGGACCCCAACCAGCTGTACTGAGGCAGAATTGCTCGGTGCTGCTCCACAAAGATGATGATTCTCTATCACCTTGAGAATCGTGACTTGTTCCCCACAGAATCATTCTTAACGCATGGACTCCTCACCTTCACCCATCCTCCCACACCACAGGGAAGGTCAGGGAACAATCCCCACTCTGGTAGGACAGGTCCAGGAAAAACTGGGGGATTCATGATTTCTGAATAAAGGGCTGATTTTTTTTTTCCCCTTTAGAGCTAGTTTGCTATGGAAATGTATTACAGAGTGAATCAAAGTCTCATCACTTTATAATAAAGCGATTCCCACTATAGGTGCAAACTGGTAAAGAGAATCAGTGGGTGGTCCAACTTTGCAACACCTTCCAGAAGTTTGTACCACAGTAGAATTCTATGTGTGTGCACAGAGTTGGGAGGAGGGAGGCAGAGGCAGAGAGGAAGAGATAGAGACAGAAAGGAAAGAAGGAAGGAAGGAAGAAGAGGAGGAAGGAGGGAGGGAAGAGAGGAAGGAAGAAAGGAAGGAAGAAGGAAGAAAGAGGGAAGGAGGGAGGGAGGGGGAGAGACAGAAACACAGGTACAGAGATACAGAGACAAAGAGACAATGGAAAAGAGAGAAAGGAAGATGAGAGAGGAAGAGGGAGACAGAGAAGGAGAGAATGATTCCCTCAGGATTGATCAAAACCTCCTCGACCATAACTCTGTCTTAGAGAGGAGCTCATCTCCCGGCCCTCCGCGCCCTTTCCCTGTTGTGGGCGCAGGTACAACAGGCCGGAAGCGGGAGGCATTGTGACCACGGAACAAACGCCGTGCTGACCTAACCTTGGGTCTCCCAGATCCCCCGGGACTGGCCTCGTTGGCGACAACTTCTCTTCTTCCGTTCCCAAACACAGGCAAGCCGTGCCACCCAGTGCTCTGTTTGTAGGGCGCGCCACAGGAGTAAACGGAGACCGGCAACAACGGGCAGGAACAAGAAAGCAGCGAACCCACAAACAAGTGGTGAGCAAATGTGATGAAGAAGAGGAGGAACGGTTTCAGGGCGCGTCTCTCTGTGCAGGCAGAGGGGAACGGCCTGATGTTTGACATGAATGTCACACTGCCTGGGAATCAAAACAGTCATTTCCCAAAGTCTTAAGGAGCCTCTTTCAGGCCATACTGAGTTACTACAGGTGCCTTTTTGTGTTCAAAGGATGAAAAATAGATCACAGCCACAGCCCCCTGCACCCCGCGGCTACATCGCCCTCACGGAGCGGGGACCTCGGGCCGCATGAAACCCTGTGCGGCAGCCGGACGGGTCGCTGAGCCCGTTGTCAGGCCGCCGCCTGCGTCTGTGCAGCACACGTCGCTCAGTGTCTCATCGGGGCCAAACAGCACAAGCATCTCGGAGCTTCTGAGACCCAAGTCACACACTCTCTTCAAGAAGGAAATCGTGTTCCTCGAAGATGCAACTGCTCAGCAAGCGGGGAGGGGAGGCAGCTCTTTCAGCCCCAAAACCTTCTTCAGGCGAGGCCCCGAATCACAGCTTGGATAAGGATTGGAGATCAGGGTTGTATCCCCAGGGGGCCTCTGATGTACCCTGGGAACCATCCCACATCCTTTGGGGACCTTTGCGAGGCTACAAGGAAGAAACGAAAACAGTCACGTGCCACAGCAAGTGGGCGTGGATTTCTGTTTTCTTGCCTAGGCAATGGACTTCACCTCTGCCCGGATCTTGGTATGTTCTTGTCAACCCAGTAAGATGAAAATGTTTCGTAAACTACAGTGTGCTTAGACTAAATAATTAGAAATTTTCACCAGGAGAAAAGTGAAGAGCAGCAAAAAGTAAATAAATTTAAAAGTGGCTATTTGCAGAAATAGTATTACATGTCATAAAAAACACTTTTAAAGTCATTTAACTATAGTTTACTGTTGCTGAATAAAGGGGTCTTTTAAAATTAAGGTTTGGGGTCTTCCACATATTAGGAGGACAGTTCCACTCATCAACATGAGCCACTTCACCCTGGCTAGAAACTTCCCTTGGCTGGGTCAGGGTTTACATTCCAGCCATAAAAGAATTTACCCCTGACCAATATTATCCAGCAAGAAGGCACCTGCAGTTTACTGACTTGCAGTTGCACCCATTTTGCTAACCCAGAGGTGGGGTCCGTGCAGCTCTCCCTCCTGGGTATTGCCCTTGCAGAGGGCAGACCACAGGCATTCTGCCCGAAGAGTCACTGCCTCCGCTGGTCTAGACGGTCTGCAAGCCAGTCAGCTCCCAGGCAGATTGAGACCGGAGACCATTCCTTTTCTCCTGCCCCAGCAAGGAGTTCTGCCTTCTGTACTAGGGATGGGGCGGAGCTTCATGTCTTCATAAGACTGGGCATTTGTGAGAACTATAAAAGGGGGCTCCTGCTAGGTAGACAGATTAGGAAGTGAGTACAGCCCTGGGCCCGCCGGGGTCCCCAGCTTGGATATGACCCAAAGTGTTTTCCTTGGCCTGCTAAGTTCTTGCCTGCCAGGCATCTGTATACCTGGGACTACTACTCGTGGGTTTTCTGTCCAATCTCCAGTCATGCACTCGTGCCCCATTGCCTTTGCTTTCCCTCTGCTAGGAATGTATCACCCCAACCCCCATCCACCTTTGAACCTAGAAAAATCCTATTACTCTTTCAAAACCCAACAAAGGGAGACTTATTTCTCCTGAGTTTTTCACCATCTCCCCTCTGTTATAAGCCCTCTGAAGGCAGGGACTTGTCTGTTTCTTCATCCTTGACTCCCCCGAGTCTGGCCCAATGCCTAACTAGCACACAGTAGATGCTTAGTCCATGTTAGCTAAGTGAAAGAATCAGTCTTTTAAGACCCCCGGAGCACTACGTATATATCTTGATGACTCCATATATCATGTGGCACTACAAGTATGAATTCTGGGAGGAGCGGGTGTGTGCCTTTTAAGCTCTGTATTCCCCAAAGCTGGCACAGACTTTGGCAGCACAGAGGGGCTCAAAATGTGCCTGTTGAGGGTGGTGCAACCGTGGCTCGGGGTAGAATTCTTGCCTGCCATGTCGGAGACGGGGGTTTGATTCCCGGAGCTTGCCCATGCCCCCCCCCCCAAAAAAATGGGCTTATTGAACAAAGGTATCCCGAGCGGGGGTGTAAAATGGCAAGCTGCTTCGAGAGTCTTATTTCCAGCAAACCACTCCACATCCTCACTCGGCATAGGCTGAACCGTAAAATAAAAGGTTGATGCCGCTCACAGGGCTGCTGCTTTTGCTTAGGAATTAAAATCTGCTCAGAAGGTTCCTCATGAGCCACCTGCCAGTGACCTTATTCTGAAGGATGGAAGAGGCAGGACACAGGACACAGGAGGCACTGCACGCGGGATTGGGTTTCTCTACCTCCCCATCTTTACACTCGGTTGACTGTAGCTTTAAATATTTATAGCCCATGCAGGAAGTTGGGCTGGAATAGAGAAGAGGGGCGGAGGATGGTCTGTTTCCCCTCGATGCGGTGATGTCAGCAGAGTGTGTCTTCAGCCCTGGGACTCTTCCTGAGACTGGGCGCTCCCAAATGTCAGCCGTCCGCGGTGGGTGGGAGGGACTGCAAGGGGGATGTTAAATGATGGCTTTGTTTTCATTGGTGTTATTTTCCCTATTCTGAGGGACGTACTACTGACAGTCATGGGACACAGACACAATGCCTAAAATTGTCTCTCCCCCCCACCCCGTCCCAGCCATTATGTTAAAAGTCACAGAAGGTTTGATTGGAGCCCAAGATTCCAAATAAATGCTGAGTGGGCCAGGGAGTTAGAAGTGGGATGCTTCAGAGAGAGGATGGGTTTTCTGTCTTTTTTTTTGTCCCTTTTTTGAGGGGGGATGGGAAGAGGAGTGAAGGGGTCTTCCAGACATGGCCTGCCCAGTGGGTCTCAGCATAACTGCAAGGAAGATAAGTCCCGACAATCACCACTCCTTATGCAGCATCTCTGGCAAATGGTTTCCGACTCGGCGAGTCTCCAAATATGCATCACCCCTCACCCATAACATCGCCTGCCCACACTATTTCCTCCCAGTGGATCCCATTGAGGATGGATTTTATGATTTGGCTTGTTTGGTAAACCATGTAAGGGCTGTCTCCAAAAGGAGAGCTAATAAGGATTCTACCCAGAGACCTTGCCACGGAAATCAGACGTGCTGAAAGGGGAAATTAAGGGACGGGTTCGTGGCTGATTTCACAGCAGAGGTGCAGAGGGGGTCACCACCGAGCAGGGGGTCTGCAGGAGTCTGGCTGGACAATCGCCCTTTGTCTTATCAAGCATGAGGCAAGGTCTATATGAACCATGGAGCTTCCCTGGTCGCCACAGAGGGCAGAGGAGAGGGGGTGTGTATATGTGCACTGGGGGGAGCCAGGAACAGCAAACGGATTTTGCTGCCCATATGAGCTGTGAATGGCTACTCTGAGGGGCTGAGAGGAGATGCTGCCATCTGGCTCTGTGTCTGTCCGGCAGTCGTTCTATCAAGCACAGCAGGTTTAGTGAGAACTAGCTAAGTCACGTGGTGGTAAAGACAACTGAACACAAGCAAAACAAGGACATGCCCTCCCCCCTCCCTGGGTCACTGTGACTTCTGGTTCAGCTGGCCCAGTCCCAGCAGGTGAAAGTGTGACTCAGATGATAAATTAATGAGGGTCTCGTGATATGGAATCACCGAAGAAACAGTATCTCCCCAAATCGTAGAGGCATGTGTCAAAAAATACAAATGAAGAGAGCCAAAATGTTAAGTTCACAAATGATACCTGATCAGTCCACTTGTTAACTCATAGAATGGTGCTTTTTAAATCCTAAAAAAAAATTAGGAAATTCAAGAAGGCTGCCATAAATTTTATATGACTGCAGTTCATGACGGTGTTAAGTCAAACCCCTGATACGAAGATAAGCAAAGTCTAAAACCATCCTCTGATTAAACATATTTCTGATATTAATGGTCTTTTTCCTTATTTTTCAGCAATCTCTTTCTATTTCAGGAATAGTTAAAATAGCCCACTTAGTCATTTAAAGTCTTAGGAAGTTAGCTCATGCTTCTCTGACCTTTTCCTGGCTATTTCGTCTGCCTTTTTTCACATATTTCTCCATAAACACTTTCGGTGTTTAAAGACACACATATGTGTAATAAAAGACACGTGATGACCCACATACAGAAACTAACAGAATCTGTCCAGCCCAAATCAGCTCACACAGACTAGCACATTTAGCAGCTTTTACTGAAAGGAACAAGGTCATCAGTCTGAGGTTTGTTCTAAGGGCGGCCAAATAGAGAATCTGTATTAAAAGAATCACAAAAACATGGGCACCAAATCACCAGATAGAGCTCAGACCTTTTATACCTTGCATCTGTTACCAGCACTTGAAAATATAAATAAGTTGTTCAATTTTGAAATTCCATTTAAAAATTGCTGTGTTATTTTCTGCAGTCGCCATTAATATATGATAATTGACTCTCCCACTCTGTAACCACCTTTGTTGCATTCAGGGTGCACAGTCAATTACCTAGCAATAATGACAGCTGCGTGCCATGTCGCTGCTTAATTTCACAGGCATGGGTAGGTTTCCAGCTAAAGAGAGAAAGGCAGGCAAAAGTGGCAAGCTTCCCCCTTTCTGTAACACTGATAAATTCCCAACTTGCCATCAGAGATGGTGAGAGGTGGCCAGAGAGAGGAGCCTGCTGCTGCATTTTCCTCCAGGAGGCAGAGCATGCAGCAGCACAGGTGGGCGCAATCTGCTCCAGCAACATTTCCCCAAACCAGGAAAGAGCATCTTTAGTACTAGGGCCGCATCCGTTATTCCGCGCTTGCAAGCTGGCCTCCCCGACCTCTTGACAACAAGGGAAATCAGACATTGGCACTGCGGTGGGAGATTGTATGCAATTCTGTTTTATGTAGACTTCCAATTCCACCCCCAAGGAGCTGCTTTTTCATTTCACTGGTGCCCTTTTCTCGTCACCCCGACCTGCCTCTGTGTCCCCCTGCTGCTCTGCTGCCATCTTCACACACAGAGGGCAGAGCCTGCCTCTTCCAGCTCTGTGCTGAAGGGGGATTGCTCCGGAAAGCGTTTAGAAACTGTGACGATCACTTCTTCACTGAAATGCTTGCCAGTAGGCTGAGAGATTCTAGAGGCAATTTATTCCACTCCACCACCCCCAGCTCCCCAACATATCATCGGCCATTTCAGAAGCAAAAACACCCAACATGAGTGGAAAATTTAGCTAAGAAGGACAAATTTTGTGTTTTCTGTTCAGAGGAACACACGTTTAATGATTCCATGTGTAAAGCCAGTCTGCTCGAGTCTGAATCCTCACTCCATCCTTGACTCGAGCTGTTACCTCGGCAAAGGACTTCACTGCTCTGAACCTCAGTCTCTTCATCTGTAAAACACAAATGGTCTCCACTCCTTCCACCCGACTTCCAAACATTGTCGGGAGACACGCTCGTGGAGACCAGACTCACAACCGTTTAGCACGGTGCTGGGCATTGAGTAAACTCCCAATAAATGTTTAAAAGAAAAAGATTCCCAATGAGCCTGGAAATAAGACTGCTCTGAGAACAATACAAGAATCAGCAGCTTCAGATGAAAACCATGCTGACCATTAGGATACCAACTACCTGGAAATAGTGACATTGTACCTCCCTGTACTTCATCTCCTCCAAAATGCATCCACTCCAGACCGCGCCAGGGTCAAAGACAAATGCCAAAACCCAAATGTGCTGATAAAGTTGATGATTCAGCTCTCTTACACTCAAGCATGAGCTCATCTCCCTTCTTCTCCCCGTACCCCTGAACCCTGTTATCCACCAGTGATTCTGTTTCCATTTCAGTATCAACATCTGGCGCCCCTAATTCTATCAACAACTCAAGCATATGGAAGGAAAAATGAGCCCCAGCAACATGAACCATTATTTTTTAAAAACAAACCAGGTCCTAAATACCAATTGATTACTAAAAGGGCACTTACTGAGGTTTATTAAGTACATAGAACATAAATCTGTTTGGCATGTAATTAATTCAAAATTACAGGAACACTAAATGTGTAATTAAATCTACATGGAATGTTTAGGCCTTTAGCTGGCATTTACAAAAGAAGCTACGAGAAATTTATTAGCTAGCAGTTTATTGCTCAAAATACTGGCAAATTATGAGCATGTTGATTGAAATCTAGCGTGCTGTCACTCTGCCGTTATTATAGGCCAGTTAAAGGTTCAAAGCCTCCCAAAGGAGTGGCCAAACAAGTGTGTACTGCTAAGAATATAGTTTGACAACTACAGCTAACTTTGGCCTTTCTCGTCCACCTCAACAAGAATTTTCATTTCCCTAGATGATACACACCCAACACACAGTCTTTCAAATGTCGTTAAATATTTAATTGGCACATTACAATACGAGAAAAGAGGAGGCACGAGAGACCTGGTTGGTAAAACACAATGCTAATTTTGGAATCCTCCCTGACCTATGAACTTCACAACTAAAAATCAAAAGCATACGCTGAGAAATGTGCAAATGGAGGTTCTCCAAAGCCATTCCAGGGGGTTGGTTCTTCACTCATTTCTAGGCTCTGCAAGTGGTTGGACTAGGGAGGACCATCCGGGGCTGGGCTGGCCCTTGTCATGGGCACATGTCACACAGCTATGAGTTGGCATGAGTTCACGTCTCCAGGGCCACTGAGATGCAGAAATGCCACATCCACGAGCACCTGGAAGGCCTTGAGAATGGAGCAACCAGGTGGAGACAGTAAACAGGAAGGGGCTCTGTGCCGGTGCTTCCCAGGGACCCAGACTCCAATTCTTCTGTTGACCTGATCAGAGGTGACACTGCCTTCAGTTGCTGGATTTTCAGTGGCTGGAGGTCCTAAGCACTAAGCTTTCAAGAAGGATCCTCCTCACCTTCAGATTAGGCAAGACTGGAGTTGCTACTCATTCCATCTGTATTAGTGAAAAGCGCATTCGGCTGCAAACGAAAAGAAAACCCAACCACTGCTATCTTTAAAAACAGGGGTATTTTCTTTGACAAAATAAGAACCCTGGAGAAGTACAGTCCACAACATTATCTCCTACCTTCCTTTATCATTTGCTCTGTCATCTTCACTTGTTGACTTATTACCTTGTGTCCATGAAAATGCTGCTGAACTTCCAGTCATTACACTTGTACTCCAGTAGACACGAGGAAGAAGGGAAACACCTTACCATCTGGGAAAAAAGGTCACTGTGACAACACCAGTTTGAAGAAAGCAAAAGGACTCTCAGGAACTCCACAGCAGACTTACACCTCCCCTTTCCGATGGCCACTATGTCATGTTGCCACCTCTGGCTGGAAGAAGACACTGTAAAAGGAGGTTAAGTCAATTAATTAACGCTATCTCTTTCTCATTCAGTCCCAGTGACCAGACGTTCAGGGTTTGACATAGAATGAAAACTTGGTATTTATCAAATAAGTGAATAATCAATAATGGTTCCAAGACCCTCCAGAAACCACTTACAAAGACACTGTTGCAGAGCCAGGCAATACAAAGGTGAAAGGTGAATGGGTCAAATACCTACTGCTTTAGACCAGAAAAAAAAAATTCTTTTTTAAAGACAAGGACAGGCTTGGAAGAGCTAACCCTCTAGATAAGCAAGACTGAGGGAATTTTCTGTGATGATAAAAACTTCTCTACTGTCCAATACGGTATCTCCCAGCCTTGTGTGAATGCTCAAAATGTGGCTGGTGTGACCAAGGAACTGAATTTTTCATTTTAATTAGTTTAAATTTAAATAGTAACATATAGCTACCAGCTACTATATCACACACTGCGGGTCTGGACCTCGGGTACACACGCAAAATATTCAAGGAAATCATTTAGTTTAATAGCAGGCTGTTGTAGGAGCCTAGAAGTAGGAGATAATTGCAGAGAGAGCAAAGCAAGTCTTCACAGAGGACGGGGTACATAATCAGGGTATTGTAAGAAGGCTAGGAGTCTGCCACTTAATAAATGAAGGCTGAGGGAAAGCACTTACTCCAAACAGTGGGAAAATTATGTGCCAAGACAAAGGGGTGGAAATCAGGAAGAACTATTTGAGGCCTAATGGGAGCCTGAGTGAGACAGCAGCCAGGGTACACGGTGAGAGGCGGGCATGGGGAGGGAACGGCATCTGGACTGCAGCAGGAAAGCAGCAGTGGGATGCAGAAGGCGTCGGAGCGGGTGCTGTGGCATCGAAGACAAGGAAGAGAGAAAGGTCTATGCAAGTGTGCCTGTGCCCAGCTGAGCACTTCAGGACGGGCCTCCGGGGAAGCCTTCACAGGCTCTAGATAGCCCGTGATTCCAAAATAGCCAGGCCTTCCGAAAATACCCACACCTGTGCTTAAAAGGCCATTTCATGTCAAAAACAACTTTTCCAACAACCTTAAGCTAGCCTCCCTAAGTGTACTCCCTTCAAACAATTAGCTTTTCTGCAGGATGAGAGGCCCACAAGAATTTCAGGGTTGAAGGCAGTATTTTTAACTTTCCATGTACCAAACTGAGAAAAAGGGCTTTATGCAAATACAGCAAAAAATATATACACCCCCCCCCAAAAGTCATCCTAATTAGGCTTATTTCAAAATGAGATCTAATATTAATTCCCAGGCAATAACACTCTTTGGAATGAAAAGACTTGATTACTCTATAGGAATTCTAATCAATAGAACCCACTGCTCCCCTTCCCTACCCCTGCCTTCTCTAAGCATTTAAATTTTTTTTTTCCTTTTCTTTCTGGTTTTTTTTTTTTTTTTAAATTAAGTAACGCTATATGCAGCACCAAGCTGCAAAGTTTTTGACTTTGGAGTTGGAAGACTGGCCCCTTTGGGAGTCTAGGTAGCAGGGGCCAGAGTCATTGTGGGAAAAGTAGAAAGAGACCACTGCTGCCAAAGGAGGTGAAAGAAATAGGGCCAGTGTCAGTGCAGGCAGAGGCAGGGGGCTGGGGGCGCGGGGCAGGGCAGGGTCTCTACTTCAAGGATAGCCACACGGGTCCAATGCATCAGCGGAGAGAAAAAAAAAAGGACTCAGAAACAAATAGTGGGGAGGCAGAAAGCCTAAACTAGTTGGCCTTTTGAGCTCAGTGTTTTGTTTTGTTTTTTTAATTTCCAAACATTTAAGTCAAAAACTACTCTGGCGGGCCGTGCAGGCAGACACAATGAGCACGTCTCGGCACTCCCGTCTTGGGATCTACAGGTGGCAGAGTTTTCTCCCCTTCCTCGTCTCTGTTCTTCGTTAAGTTTCGTAAAGCTTTGGAATATCAGAACGGATGGGTCTCGGCAGCGATGAGGTGTGACCCTCCTTTTCACAGAGGAGGAAACTGAGGCCCGAGAGGCTATGACACCCCCAAGTGCACCCATTATGCGGAGCGGGAACAGGAGACAGGCCTCCTGAGTTTAGTCCAGGCTCCTTCTTAGCACAGTGCTTACCTCTCCCAGCAACTCAGAAGAACGAATCCAGGACTCCCTGGGTTCAGGCTCACAGAGGCTGCAACTAAATAAAGAGTTATTATTCGCACGAGCTGCTTGTGAGCTGATAATTTCTTCTAAGGGAATTTTAGACAGACATGCGCTAGGTTCTAATTTATATGCCCCTTTCAGAAATCTATTTTGGTTTCTTCCACCCTAAACCACTTCAGTTCCAGTAATAAGACAGAGGGAATAAATTTCATTCATGTGAAGTTCTGCTAGCATTCCCACATGACAAAATGATACTGGGAAATTAGCCATGAGGTGGTTTTTCCAGCTATGATATTTTTTTTAACTTTTTTTTTATTAATTAAAAAAAATTAACAAACAAAACATTTAGAAATCATTATATTCTACATATATAATCAGTAATTCTTTATATAATCACATAGTTGCATATTCATCATTTCTTAGTACATTTGCATCGATTTAGAAAAAGAAATAAAAAGACCACAGAAAAAGAAATAAAATGATAATAGAGAAAAAAAAAAACTATACATACCATACCCCTATGATATTAACAGAATCTTCTAGAAGGGATATGGGAGGACTGTTTCGGGCTGTAGGGCTGTAAACACATCCAGCCGCCAGCCACTCGGGCAGCTCTCCTGGACGATTGTCTCTGTGTCATACTGCTGAGGAGGGACTGCATTTTATGATGTTCTTTTTTTCCAGTTGAAAAATTAATACACACTTGGGGGGAAATGAAAACATAACAAAAGGATATATAAAAAATTTAAGTCTCCATTTAACTCCTGGGCCCAGGGCCTCTCTTCAGCGCCACACACTGTTAACTATATTTTGTTCTAGGCCTATATGTTTATCTCCAATTTTTTTTCCCACCAAGGGGGACAGACCAAGCTCATTGTACTGCCTTCGGTATTTTCATGCAATAAAGGATCTTTGAGATCTTTCCAAGTTACTGTACACGAATCTACTGTATTATTTTTAATAACGTCATCACATGCCATTGCTTAAATATATAATGACTTATTTGCCATTCTCCCATTAATAAATATCCTGGTTGTTCCTAGTCTTTGGTTTCTAAAATCCATTCTGAATGAATGATAGAACTAAAGGAAAAAATTCCTAGCTGTGAATTTGCTGGCTTGATGGGCATGTACATTTGAAAGTTGGAGATGAGATTCCAAAGCAGCCTAGTAGTTACAGTGCCTTTGTACAAAACCAATAGAAACCTTCCCTTCTCACTTGCACTCTCGATGTGGCTTCTTTCCCCCATTTTCTCCAGCTCCCTTGAGTCCTCCCTGATGTCTTCAGCTCATGCATGTCCCGTCTGATTCTTCCACGAGGTCAAAGGTTCATAGAGGACCAAACCCTTCATTCCCTTCGGAGTCCCACCAGATGATATCTCACTTTGTCAGTTCCTAGCTCTGCAGAGAAAAAGGATTCATTTGATGTTTGTTAAAATAATCCAGGATGCTTGCATGAGTGATTGCAGGAGCAGCAGGCACTTTCTAAGGGCTTCATATGTTTCCAGTTGGTTCTACTCTCAACCCTGTTCGTAGGAACATCAGAGGTGTCTCCCTTCTTAAGTGTGGAGGGCAACGTCTTCCTTCAGGTCACACCCATGTGTTTCAAGGTGGCCCTGCTGGTGCTGAAGGGGCAAAGAGCAGACTTAGTCCTCACAGTGCACGTGCTGTGGTGACGTGTGCACATGGACATTGGTACTACATACCTGAATGCACGGCAGGCCTCCGTAAACAAGGAAAGCAGACTGCGCCTGCTATCCCAAGCACCTGAGTTTCTTTAGAAAAAGCAGTCAGTGGGCTGCCTGCCTGCTTTTTTGTCCGGGGCTGACCAGAGGTGTCATGGGCAGAGTGCCTCTCCCAGTGGCAGCTCACACTAAGCAGCAAGCAGCAGCCTCTTGGTGCAGAGGCCCCGCCAAGGATGCCCCCATTGCTAGGTGCAGGATTCTCACTCCTCCGCTTAAGGGGAGACTGCAGGAGTAAGGAATCCTAGTCATGAGAAGCACAACAATAGCTCCTGGGGAAGTCCTAAGCACTTTGCACACTAACACATCAGATCATGGCCTTGTAGTGTCTGTGCTATCTGAAACCACTGCACCATGGAAGCAGTGGACACACAGCTCTCATGCTCTTTGCAAGGAGACCATTAATAATGCTGTTTGCCAATAAAGACTCAGCAGTCTCACAGAGTCTGTGGAAGAGCCCCCTGGCTGGTAATTGGAAGGATTGGGATTTGAACCCAATTCCCTATGCTGCAAAGCCAGTGCTCTAAGCAATGCTCTGTGCTGGCCCCGACCTGGCTGGGAATAGCTGCTCTCTGTGCTTCACACTGAGATCCCAAGTGGCGCCTGGCACACGCTTTGGACCTCTTGGCAAACATTAGTCTATCCTCAAGGGCATCATGAAACCTTTTGGTTTTAAAATGTCCAGTGTCTAGTGCTGTGGTGATATAGACAAATAGGAGGTCACAAATGCAGTCAAGTTGAATGTGGAACAAAGGTCAGTGCTCGCCCCAGCTCCCAAAGACGTTATCGATAGGTCTTGGTACTGATATGATATCTGCTTATTGGCAATACTGTTCTAGGGGCTTGACCCTTTCTAAATCATTTAATCCTTGCAACGATCTCCCAACGTAAGCAACACTGTCCTCATTATACAAGGGAGACAAAGCACAGAGTGTTCAGGTAAATGGCCCAGAGTCACACAGCTAGCCAGTGCAGGGCCAGGACCCAAGTCTACAGTCTGGCTCCACAGGAGGGCTGCCAGGCTTAGAAGGAAAAAAACAAAGGACAATGCATGATCCCCAGTTAAATTTGAGTTGTGGACATGCAAAAGCAGCTGTTTTAGTCTAAGTTTGCCCCAGGCTACGATATCCCCAATCCATAGCCCGCCTGTTTCACTGCTACTGGTGCCTTAGTGTGGATTCAGAGAGGGGACACCTCGCTGTGCTCTCACCCCACTGAGACCAGGGAGAGCTCTGGGCAGCACAACCCCGCTTTCCCATCTGCAGATGCCAAGGGTAAACGCGCATCACTGGCCTCTCCCTTCCCTGACGCCCTCTAGCATGGGGTTCTAAAGAGCAGGGGCTGAGGTGGGCAGGGGGGGTCTTACCTCGGGACCAGGGGCATGACTGTGGGGCCACAGCCCTTCCTTCCCTCCCAGGGATGGCGGGTGGAATAAAGCCGTGGTCCTTTGGTTGTGACAGCCGCACACCACAGAGGCCCAGGTGGAATCAGGCTGAGGCACGCCCTGAGCCTGGAGGCGGGGAAGAGAGCTCAAGGACCCCTCACCCCTCTGCAGGGAGACCCCAGGCAGGCGTCTTCGGATTCTGAGCCTGGAGCGCCCCCCAAAATAACCACATAAAGAGTCTGAGTGTGTGTGTCTGGGGGAGAGGGCAGGGATGGGGGGGGGGGGGGCGTGGATGCTCCCCCACTGCAGCCTAAAAGCCAGGCAGCTCCGAGACAAGACAGACTCCCCCGACCTCCACGCAGCCGGCCGCTCCACGCGTGCGGGATCCAGACGTGAATTTCGGTGCTTCTTGGGGCTAAGACCCGTGAAGACACACGTCCCCACCCCCACCCCCGCCCTTAGGGTCATGTGCAGCAGTCAGGGGTGCCACCCGCATCCTGGGACCGGCCCGCAGCCGCCTGCCTCCTCCCCCCCAGCACCCGGCAGCCTTCCACCCCCACAGAAGGGAGTCTCAGCAACTACGGCATGCTGGGCCGCAGGTAAGAACGGGCCGCTTTCTCTTTAAATAGCTTCCCTGTAACCACAAACATGTATGTTTTTCATAAAGCTCTGAAAATCGTACTAGGCCCTAGGGAGGGTACCAAGTGGAGAGGCGGGTGCTGGGAGAACAGTACTCCGCCACTCCAGAGGTACAATGTGCTGTTTGTAACAATTATAGTAATACACCTGTACCACCATTGTCAGTGTGGGCCAGCCACACGGGGGCTCATTAGTATTGTATTAGGGCTGCATGGGGAAACAGATAATGGCCCATAATGAAAAATGCCAAATTTTCTATATAATAAAAATGAACTTGATTAATGAAAATCACTTTCAGGGAAAGAGTTACAGCGTTGTTAGAAATAAAAAATGATGTATTAATCCGACATTCTTACAGATGGTCCCAACCTCCTGACAACTGCTATTCATTTGAGATGCTATTAGCATGCGTAATTATGCTAATTAAGTTGTAATTAAGCACCAATTCTTCAGAGGGCTTTTTTTGTCTATCATTTAATACAACTCAGTTGCAAAGAGTGCTCAAAGCTTTGTACAGTGTTTCATTCAAAAGGGGTTCCCAAATTTCTTAGCAAAGATTTAGCAGCTGAAGCATGGATAGGAACTATAATCCTTGTTTTGGTTAAAGAAAAGTCAGTAAATACCAGCGGGGTCTGCCAGTTGTTGATAAAATAATGAACGCTTTCTGCTAAAATAAGCGCAGTTCAAACCAGGGCAATTACAATGAGAACAAAATGTATAATTATCAGTAGTGATAGAACGATTGTCCTATTACTTGGTCGGTTTTATTCTTTTTATTTGAAAAAAGGAACTTAAGGAGTACATTCAATAAGAAATAATTAGAGAAAATGGCATTCAATATTTTATTAAAAGTAAAATAAATCACAAAGTTGGAGCTATCTCCCAAGGGAGGAGCTGTGAGTAAAGAAAGGATCAGTGATTTTGTTTCCAGCTCCAGAGGCTATTGAGATAAACATTTAAAAAAAAAAAAAAAAGACTTGATATAATGGTGAAGTGCACATAAAACGGTTTCTTTAACTTGACTATTTATAGAGGCAAACACAGGACTTTTTTGAGAGATAAATTAGCCAAACCAGCAGTATTAAGGATAGATGCTTACCAGCTAATTTGACTGAACTCTACCACTTTTGTTCCCATGTATTTATTGTGTATGAGCATGTTGGACACAGGTTTAATGTTCGTTTTGTTTTTGCACTAGTTCAGCTGTGACTTAACCAGAAGCAGAGATCATGGAACAAACGTGTGGAGAGGACCAGAGAGCATTCCAAGGAGAAGAGAGCCTACTGTGCAGCCACTGTCAGCAGGGACCACCAGGGGACCCCAGCACCCTGCCTGCCTTCCTTTCTGAGATGGGAAATCTGACTCCCGTGAACTGCCCCACCAACTCTATTCCACTCAGAGCCAAAGGATCAGAACCAGTAAACAGACCTTAAGACGTCCCAGTTCTCCCTAAACTCACTGTGACGGTCAGGTTCATGTGTCAACTCGGCAAGGCGAGGGTGCCCAGTTGTCTGGTTAAACAAGCACTGGCCTGTCTGTGGCTGGGAGGACACTTCTTGAACTTAAATCATGAGCACGTTGGCTGCATCCACAGCTGATTACATCTGCAGTCGGCTAAGGGGAGTGTTTTCTGCAATGATCTATGGAGTATTCATAAGAGAGAATCTTTTCTGCTTTAGCCAGCCAGCCTGTCCTGGGACATTTGTTGAGGACCTTCACTGGAGTTGCCAGCTCGCAGCTTGCCCTGCAGACTTTGGACTCTTGCATCAGCACAGTTGCATGAGACTCTTATGAATCTCATATTTACAGATATCTCCCGTTGGTTCTGTTTCTCTAGAGAACCCTGACAGATACACTTACCTTTAAGTGATTTATTTAAAGGAAAATCAAGAGCCTAGATCACTGCAACCCCAGCTCGCAACTGCCACATAAACCCGACCAGCCACAGTGAAAAAAACAGCTCAAGGAAAGAGAATTCTAAATGCTGTTAGGCCATGTCTTCCCCATTTCCCTCCCTCCGTAAGCATGGCATTAAAAAATAAACAAAACAAAACAAAAAGCCAAAAACTCATTCTTTGAGGTAAACTTTTGCTTTCTTTCCTGTTCCAATCTCAATCTGGACTTTGCCATTTCATTTAATTTTATTTTAAGGCTCTAGAAAACTTACTGTGCATGAAGTATGCTCAGCAGAAACACTCATTTTGGTTAATCTTCACTTTCTCTTCTTGGAGTACAGAGCAAAAGGAAAGTTTTTTCTATAAGTTTCTTGGTCTGCCTTGGCCACTGTGTAACATTTTGGTAAATGGTTTAGCCAAGTGTCCTCATCAATAAAGTGGAACACCCATTAGCTACACTGCATAGCTCACATGGGAGGATCAGATAAAGCAATAAATGCAAACACAAAGTGAAAAGTATGGACCATCCTGCTAATGTTTGAGATTTCCACTCAGAAAAGATATCTGCTGTCACCAGACCCCCAAGGGTGTTGAATGTCCAGGTACAGCCATACTATGGGCACAACCATACATTTCATTCATTCGTTCATCCATCAAATATTTATTATACACTATCTCCTATATGATTTGCACTGTTTTAGGTGCCAGGGATACAACTGTGAGCAGATGTCACATTGAAATAAGGTAACAGCTGCAAGTGCTGCAAAGAAAATAAAACTGAGGGCTAGGGAGAGAGTAACTAGAATCAGGGGGTCCTTTAGACAGGAAGGCCAGGAAAGTCCACCTGAAATGGAGACACTTGAGCACAACCTGGAACAGGATGGAGCCAGCCCAAGAGGACACTTCATGAAGAACGACTCAGGCAACGCCGAGAGAACGGCTAATGCAAAGGCCGTAAAGCAGGAGAGAGCATGGCTGAGGATGGCCGTAAAGCAGGAGAGAGCATGGCTGAGGATGGCCGTAAAGCAGGAGAGAGCATGGCTGAGGATGGCCGTAAAGCAGGAGAGAGCATGGCTGAGGATGGCCGTAAAGCAGGAGAGAGCATGGCTGAGGATGGCCGTAAAGCAGGAGAGAGCATGGCTGAGGATGGGAAGAACGGCAGTATTGTGGGAAACCCTCATGAGCTGGACGGTGGAAACCCAGAGGGTCAGAGAAGGGGCCGGATCACAGAAGTCCTTCCAAGTTAGGACAAGGACTTTGGATTTCTCTCTAAGTGCAATGGGAAAGAAGCCATTGGGTCATTTCCAATCAGATGGGGATATGCCCACAGTGACTTCAGGAGGGGATTGGGGTTTAGATGAGCAGAGGGTGAACAATGTTAGAAGTTCTTGCAACAATCCAGAGAAGAGGCATTGGTGGCTTAGACAAAGAGGATAGAATCATACCAGGCATTCCAGAGGAGAAATCAGAAAGGATGAGAGGTAGAAGTGGAAGACGAGTATCAATAATTTTGATAATTTAGATGAAATAAATGATATTAAATATATATAACAAAAATAGCCTAAGAAGAATTAGAAAATATAAATAGACTAACAGCCAGTGACAGAATTAAATAGTGGAAAAGGAATGAGACAATTTCCTGTATTGATACTGTACTGTAGATATACAGATATCAATATTAGGGAAGGCTGATGGTGGGCAGGCCCAGAACCTGCCTGGACATTTATTTGCAATTTCCTGTACTCCTATAATCATTTTTAAATAAAATAGATTTATTTTAAGGAATTAGGCTCAGAGAGATTTTCAGCCCAGTGTTACAAGACTATTCTGAAACAAATCCACCTGTAGCAAAATCAATCCATGGAACCTGGACAGAAAAGTACAGGTGATGAGGGAAAAACTAATGAACTCATTTTAAAGACCTGGCTAACCAAACTGGTAAGAACAGTCCAAGAAAAGAAAAATATAAAGTAATATGGCTCATGAACACAAATGCAAGTGGCCTAAATACAATATTACCAAATGAAATGTGGTACTATATAGCAGAGAATGATACCATATCAAGCACATTTTTATCCCAGAAATGCAAGAATGGTTCAATAGTAGAAAATGATAATTTCAAATGATACAGGTAAAGGCATTTTATAACATTTAATACCCATTCATAAGAGAAATTCTTAGGAATACAGGAATAGAAGAAAATTATTTAACCTGATACATTTAACCTGGTTTCCATAAACCTACTATAAAATTCATAGTTAGTTGTGAAACATTAGATTCTTTTTAAAGTCAGAAAAAGGACAAAGATATACTCTAAAATCACTTTCTATCTGTCGTCCTGGAGATGTTAATTCATGAAGGAGGCCAAAAAATGAAAACAAGAGTTGAGGATTAGAAATGAAAAGTAAAAAATGCTTCTATATACATTGTTATAATTATCCTAAAATTTATATAGAAAAGCAAACTATTAGAACTAAAAGAATAATTTAACAAGATGGCCAGCTATAGGTTCAATTTTTTTTAAATACCATTACTATAAACCAGCACTAAACAACTAGATAATATCATAGAAAAAAGCACAATATACTTTATTATTATAAAATATATAAGACTTCTGGATGAAATGTACTCATTTAAAGATATAAAAATTTATAAAGATAAATATACTATATTTATCGATGGGAAAATTAGTATCAGGTCAATTCCCTCAATTAACCTATAAATTAAATAGGCTTACAATTAAAATCCCAGCAGGGTTTGTCATGGAAGTTGACAAACAGATCTAAAAATTGATATTGAAGGAGAAAGATCTGAGAATGGCAAAGACAGTTGCTAAGAAGAATGAAAAGAGGAGGCTGCTATAATATACACTGCCACCTAAAAAATCACCTCAAGGCTTAGTTGCTTAAAACAACAATGCTGTGTTTTGTCTGCAAATCTGCAGTTTGAGCAAGCCTCAGTGATGAGCTCTCTTACCTACACCAAGAGGCATAAGCAGGGGACAGCACAAGTACTACTCTGGCTGGAAACAACTGAAGGCTCGTTCACCCACCTGTACGGTTGTCATTGCTGACTGTTGGCTGGGAACTCAGCTGGGGTTGTAGGCTGCATCACCTACATGTGACCTCTTCATAGGGTCACTTGGCTTCCCTGCATGAGGGCTGGATTCCAAAAGGAAGTGTCCCACGAGAGAGCCAGATGCAGGCTGTGTCACGTTTTATGACCTAGCCCTCGAAAGCCACACAATATCATTTCCACCACATTCTATTGGTCAGAATTCATCACTAAAATCTGTGATAACAAAGCATTGGGGAATTAAGTTTCTTGATGGAAGAATGTCATGGAATTTGCAGATGAGTTTTAAAATCACTACAGAAACTATGGCAATTAAGAAGGGTCCAGGGATAAATAGACAAAACATAGAATGGCATGGCTTGGGATAGGATGGTCCAGTATAGGATGGGATGGCATGGAATGGGGTGGCACGGAGAACCAAGAAGCAGTGTCCCATGTATATGACAAGGGTTAACATTACCAATCGGGAAGGGAAGGATGGACTGTTCATTAAATGTATTGCTACAAATGATATTTATAGAAGATGCAAAATATAATTAGACCCTTACTTTGCACCACAGAAAATTACTAGGTGACATAAATGTATAAAACCTAAAATCAAAATAGAATTAACAGGAATGTAAAAGAATATGTTTATAACTTAATGATATGGAATTATTTCTTAAATAAGACATTAAAGGCACCAGTCATAAAGAAACAGACCGTGAATTTTGATGATAACCAAATTTTCAGTTTCCATATAAAAGAAGGCAGGATAAAAACACAGAATAGCAAGAGCTACCTGCATTCCATTTATAGAAAAGGAATTATATATGATCTATAAACACCCATAAAGTTCCTCAACTTTTCTGGTGATTCCTCAACTAAAATAATTATAAAATTCCACTGTACAACAAAATGATTGGCAAGCTTTTTTAAATGGCAATACCAAATATTGGAGATATCGTGCATGTGCTACCCTTGGACATACACATTGGCAATCAGGCAGCATCTAGTGATATGAAAGACGCCCACATCTTGCCAGCCAGTGACCCCAATTCTCTAATGTATGTCCTCTAAAGAAATGCTCACACTCATGCCCAAGAAGAAATTAAACATGCTAATGGTTTGTGAGAGCAAAACAAATAAATGAACGAAAAAAACTAAGTGTTAATCAGGAGAGAAATGGATCAATTATGTTACGTTCAGATAATGAAAATTTCAAAACCTAAAGTGAAAGCACTTGATCTATATGTACACTGAATTTTAAAAGGACACTGTAGAAAGATAAGCACTGCATAACATAGTGTCAATGCATTTATTACCATATATTATCTATTGATATATGCTCATGTAGTAAATGTATAAAAATATGGAGTTGAAGGGTGCTCACCAAAATATAAGTTTTCTCTGGGGAGGGAGGAAGGGAAATGGGGCTGGTAACGGGACAGAGGAGGCTTCAACGATACTTGTCACATTTTATGTAATGATAATGATCATAAAATTAAAAATCTGAAGCAAATATGTCAAATTGTTAAACTATGTTATTTCTAGTTAATAGACGTAAGTATTTGTTATACCACTTTCATATTTCACTCATTTATACTCAATCTGTCAAATGCCCAATACATTTTGGTTAGTAGTTATCAGGACTCTTGGTGGCAAGTGTAACAAACTCAACTCAAACCAAGTTAGACAGTAAGAGAATTTACCAACTTATGGAATTCAAGGAAGAGTTGAAAAAGCAAACCTTCATAAGGGCAGACTTGCAGCAGCATCTTAAAAACAACTTCAACCTGGAAACTTGAATGCCAACAGTATATTGTCCTTGACTTTTCTTCTGCTGTTTTCTGCATAAAATGAAAATATGACCATTATTACAACACCTGGTATGGCTGCCGCTGCTACCAGGACCAGCAACGCTAGTTAAATCATGCTCACTCTGTGTGAAATACTGTCTAAGCTCCTTACACTTACTAATTCAATCCTCTGAACAATGCCATTTTATGGCTGAAGAAAACTAAAGTATGTAGAGGAGAGAGTGCTTGTCCAAGTCACACAGCTAATGAAGAAGAGAACCAAAAACTAAACCCAGGTGGGAAGATTTATACCTGATCACTAGAAATGGATTTTTACCACCTAACAGAAATCTAAATATTGAGCACCTTCCTTCTTTTCTCTTTTATGTATTCATTTTTTTCATCCAGGCTTTTCTCTACTGGAGAAAGACAGATGCTCTTTAGAACCTCAGATTCAAAACTCCAAAGGAAGGGCTGTGATTAGTTCCTCCTGACTAATCATCTCGTGACCTGTGGGGGGGGGGGGGGAGGCAGAGAGAGGCACATGGGGGTCATGAAATAAAATGGAAATTTCCATGGAAACCATGAGTTTGGAGCAGGTAAAGAAATTATTGGAAAAAACAGAGAGCCTCTGCGTCTTAAGGCGTTGGAGAAGAGTAGGGGTGAGGGGCTGGGTACACAAGTGATAGATGCCCACTAAGTTTTAGCAATGACATTAAATATGATGTTTTCAGTTTTATTCAAATGTCAACAATGTGTATGCATTGTTTTATAATTTAAAAAAATTAAGACTGTGCTTCAGTGTTCTCCCAGTGGCTGCCCCTCCTCTGAATTCTTCTCCTCTTGTTCTCTTTTCTCCCCATGGGAAGCAAATGCTGGCATATGGTGTTCGTGGAAGAATGGACTCAGTATCTCCCACACAGACCCTGAATTCCTCCTGAAAAGTTGAATATGTGCTTTGTAAACAAACATCCCATAGTGAACAAATTAGGAAAGTAATTGAAAGGTCATGTTTATAAATTATCTTAATTAATTAAATACTTTCATCTCATTATTTTGGAATCAGGGCCACCGAATAGAAAGAAACAGCACAAATCCTGACTCTGACACTAAAAGGAAAATAATTTTGCATGTGTTTATTAATCTTCCTTACCTCAAGTTCGTTATTTTCAAAATAGGAGAAATAACAACAACCTTATAGGAATGGAGGAAGAGTCAAGTCTGGAAAGGAGAATAACAGAGTGGTTGAGAGTTTTGTCCAAATGGTAAGACAATAACAGATTTGTAGAATTTGTCAGTTTCCAGATGAGCAATGATTGTTCTTCCAGAGCTCTGTCATGTAACTGGAGATATATTTCAAACTATTTTTCTCTTTCTACTCAAGGGAAGGGGGTCAGTTCTCTCAGATGTATGCTCTGGCAGGCCCGTGTTGGGGTGCATTGCCCTAAGACAGAACCTTCCCATGGCATTCTTGCCAGACATTCTTAACAGAAAATATACTTTACTGATGAAGAACACTCTCTAGCTCTTATGAAACTTTGTTGAACCAGGAAGAGTCTCCTCTTACTCTACTCAGGTAAGATTCAGCCCCAACAGCATTAATAATGGGATCTGCAAACACTAATGTCTCTCCACAAAATCAGCGAGGCAGACTAGTTATAAACAGCCTCTTAAGAGAGAATTCAAGAATTTGAGCTGATGTCCTTGGTTTATCCTTCATAAATATGGTAGCCAAGGAGGAGAGGGAGCAAAAGAGACCCCAAACGGGAAAGAACTCGACCCTTCATCAGCTAGAGAGGCAATATGAGAACGTAAATGGGATGTTTGGCCAATCACAGAGGACAGTCACCTTTCAGTCAGAAGGAGCAGCTTTTAATCTAAAATAATTAAAAGGAGTTCATGATTAGACTTAATCCCAAAATTGAGTTCTAGATCAATTACTCTGGAATGGTGCAGAAGGCAAATGAGAGTGGATGAACATGAAACTTAGAAGGCAACAGAGGCATCCAGGAAGGAAGTGATGGAAATCCAGACTCAGGAGTACACATGAGGATGGGGAGAAGCAAAGCAATCCAAGAAATGTCTAGCAGGCTAACTCTGTGGGTGACCAGATGTGCAGAGGCAGAAGGATGAGTATGCAGTCATAGGCTAGATCAGTAGGGTGACTGATGGGACCATTTGTAGAAAAAGGACACATAGGCATAGTAGCAAGTTCCAGAGATGGCTTTGAACATCCTCAGCAAATATTCCTGCCCTGCGGCATTGAGGATTCCCCACAGTAAATCAATACCTTGACCCTCATGAACATACTAGTTCCATGTGAATTTGCTCAGCATTACACATCCCCCAAAACTACAGGTAAATTCATAAAATTGAGGTTTTGGAATTTAGTAGCTGGAATTATAGGAACTTCCCCTCAAGCTGCCCCCCCTTTCCAGACCTGGCAGAGCTTCCAACAATTTCTCCCTCACTGGGCTGGTTTGAAATTGTTATGCACCCCAGAAAAGCCATGTTTTCTTTCCTAATCCAATCTGTGGGGGCAAACCTATTGTTTAGGGTAGAAATTTTCACTGGATTGTTTCCACGGAGATGTGGAACACTTAATTGTGGTTGTGACCTTTTGATTAGATGGAGATATGACTCTGCCCATTCTAGTTGGGTCTTGATTAGTTTACTGGAGCCCCTTAAAAGGGGAGACATTTTGGAGAAAACACAGTTGCTTGAGAGCTAACAACAATGCAGATATTTGGAGATGCCTGGAGTGCCAACAGAGAGAGCAGATGCCTAGGCTGGGACTTTGGAGATGCAGAGACCAGTAGATGTCACCATTTGCCTTCCCATGAAATGCTAAGCAAGCTAGAACCCAAAGTTGTATCCAGCAGGAGCTAAGGGAAGGCCCACAGACACTTAGAGAAGAAACCACTGGCATCAGAAGCTGGAAGCAACAGAATAGGGAACAAGAACCAACAGACACTAGCCATGTGCCTTCTCATGTGACAGGCATTGGCCTTTCTTTTTTATTATTACTTTTTAAATTGACAAGCCAAAACAACATACAAAAATGAACATTCTTGGCGGGCCGCGGTGGCTCAGCGGGCAAGAGTGCTTGCCTGCCATGCCGGAGGACCCCGGTTCGATTCCCGGCCCCAGCCCATGTAAAAAACAAACAAACAAACAAAATATAATAAAACAAGAAAATGTTTAAAGATGTTTCCCTTTCTTCCTCCCTTCCTTCCTTCCATCCTTCCTTCCTTCTCTGTCTTTCCTTCCCTTCCTCCCTCTCTTTAAAAAAAAAAAAAAAAAAAAAAATGAACATTCTTAACATATAAAAATTCCATACATGGTATACAGACAATGGTTCACAATATCATCACATAGTTGTATATTCATCACCATGATCATTTTTTAGAACATTTCCATCATTCCAGAAAAAGAAATTAAAAGAAAAAACTCATACATACCATACCCCTTTCCCCTCCCTCTCATTGATCACTAATATTTCCACCTATCCAATATATTTTAACCTTTGTTCCCCCTATTTTTTTTCCTATACCCTTTACTACTCCAAGACATTGGCCTTTCTTGAGTCAAGGTATCTTTCTCTGGATGTCTTAGTTTGGATATTTTTATGGCCTTAGAACTATCAACTTGTAACTTAATAAATTCCCTTTTTTAAAAGCTGTATCATTTCTGCTGTATTGTATTTCGGCAGCATTTAGCAAACTAAAACACTCACCATTCCCCATTTAACTTGAACAAGGCGCTGTGAGTTTAAGGCTCATAAAGTATCATAAGAGATGTGACAATAAGATGCTAAGGAAATTCAAAGAAAGGAGAAGTGACCTACATCTGGGAAGACATGGGATTTGATCTGTGTTGAAAGACAAGCAGGATTAGGGGTGGCAGAGAAGACTGGCATCTATTTGATTTTAGAAGGTGGTAGAGAGTATATCAGAGGATAAAAAAACCTGAAACAAAAATGAAAAAGTCTAGGAGCACAGTACCTGGCAAAGAGTAGGCATTTGTTAAAGGTTATGTCTATCCCCTCTCCAATAAAATACTGGAATCTTTGATCTGGTTCTGAATCTTTATTTACTGTCTTCTCAGTCAGAAGCATCACTTTCCTCCACTGCTTACTTCTCCACCTGTACTTTCAGCCCATACCCTCATAGTTTACAAGCTTGTATTTCCTCAGTGCCAACTAAGATTTGTCTTATACTTGCATCACTTTTCCTTCTAGTCCAGTAGCTCTTCTTTAGAAAAGAAGGAATTAAAAGACCACTGTGCATTGGAAGAAGAGGCTGAAGTTTCTCGTGAGCCAGTGAGGAAATAGAGAAAGCCAAACTTACAGTTGTAGATTTGACACTCATCTCTCAGTAATTAATAAAGCACATTGATAGAAAGTCAGTAATGATATAGAAAACATGAAAAACATATTAACCAATTTTACCTAATTGAGAGAATAAAATTTTTCCAATTATAAAATAAGCCTCCATAAATTTAAAAGAGTTTGCAGTATACACACACACACACACACACACACACACATGTAATTCCAACCACATGGAATTAAATTCAAAAACAATTTTAACAACCGTAAAAATACTCAAAAATTTATAAATTAAATGATATATTTATAAATAATCCATGAGCCACAGAATAAACCACAATGGAAATTAGGTAATATTTTAAATATTATAATTAAATACAACATATCAAAATTTGAAGGATAAATATGAAGCTGCATGGAAAAGGAAATCCATACCTTTAGGAACTTATATTAGAAAAGAAAAAATGATCAAAAATCAATTATCTAAAGTTATTCCTTAAGAAGTTATACCAAGAATAGAAAATTAAGTGAATAAAAAAGAAAATCAATGAAAAGAGATAAAACCAATAAAATAGAAAATGGAAAAATAGTAGATGCGATCAATCAAACCAAAAGCTGGTTCTTTCAAGTTCAGTAAAATTGATAAAACTCTAGCTAGACTGAGTAAACAAAAAGTAGAAAAACAAAAATTACCAATATCAAGAATGAATGAGAGGATATCACTACAGATTCTACAGATATTAAAAGCACAATAAAGGAATACTATGAACAATTATACGCCAATAAATTTCATATGTATAACATGAAATTGACAAATTTTTTATAAGACACAAATTACCAAAAGTGACACAAGATGAAGTAGGAAATCTGAATGGCCTCATATTTATTAAAGAAATTGAATTAATTCCTCCTCATTATGGAAGTTTTGATGGCTTCATTGGTGAATTCTAGCAAACATTTAAGAAGGAAATATTACCAATCTTTAACTCTTTCAGAAAATAAAAAAGGTAATGTTTTGGTTTGCCAAAGCTGATGAAATCCAATATAACAGAAGTTGACTGGTTTTTTACAATGAGGATTTATTAGCTTACGAGTTTATAATTCTAAGTCCATGAAAATGTCCAAATCAAGGCATCAACAGGATGATACCACCTCTGAAGACCAGTTACCAGTGAACTTGGGTTCCTCTGTCACATTGCAAAGCACATGGCTTGTTCTTTTTTCTTGGGTTTTGTTGCTCCCAGCTACTGATTCAGTGGCTTCCTCTCTCAGCTCTTCTAAGCCTTTATCCATGAGTTTCTCTCAATTTCATTTCTTTTAGCTTCTGTACATGTTTTATCCTCTTATAAAGGACTCCAGAAAGAGGGTTAAGACCTACCTTGAATGAGGAGGTCAATGTCAATTGAAATAAGTAATCGAAGGTTCCATCCACAATAGATCTATACCTACAGGAATGGATTAAAAGAACATGATATTTTCTGGGGTATACAATTTCAAACTACCACAGGGGATAATATTCCCTATCTCATTTTATACTCTCTAACTCATTTATTACCCAGATACCAAAACCAAACAGATATTACAAAAAAAGAAACTACCTTCTCTATCTCTCACAAACATGATGCAGAAATCCTTAACAAAATACTAGCAAATCTAATCCAGCAATAAAAACATTATATCATCACTATGTGGGGTTTATTCAGGAATGAAAATTTTATTTAACATTAAAAAACAACATCATTCATGACATAAACAGAATAATAATTTATTACATCTCAAGATGTGGAAAAATCATGTCAAAACTCCATATCCATTGGTGATTTTAAAAACTCCCAACAAATCATGAATAGAAAGAAAGTTCCTCAACCTGATAAAAAATATTAATAAAAAACCTACACGTTTTTCACTTAATGGTGCAAGATTGAATGCTATGTCGTGGGATTGGAACAAGGCAAAAATGTCTGTTTTCAAAACCTCTCTTCAACACTGTATTGGTGAATCTGGCCTAAGAAATAAGGCAAGAAGAAGAAATGAAAGATAAGCCGGAAAGGGAGAAATAAAACATTCTTTACTCAGAAGTAATAGGATTGTAAATGTAGAAAATTCTAAGAAATCCATAAAAGCTACTAGAGTACTAAAGCTAGTAGGGAATTCAACAAGAATACAAGTTAAATATAAAAACCAATTGTGTTTTATATATACTAGCAATAAACAAATAGAAACAAATAGACACACAATTTTAAAATACCACTTATAACATCAAAATACATTAAATGTTTTGAGATAAATTTAACAGAGTAAGTATAACACCAGACAGTGAAAACTCAAAACATTTCTGAGAAAAATTAGAGAACTCAATAAATAATGGTGTGCTGCATTCATGAATTGGAAGATTCAGTTTACTTAATATGTAAATCTTCCAAATTCTAGTTAAAAAGCTCAGTAGGCTCTTTTTTGTAGATATTGACAAACTGATTCTAAAATAATACGGAAATACAGTGGATCCATGTGCGCAGAACACTGATTCTCAGTGAACATAATTCAGTGGAGTAGGGAGAGTAATTTCAATTAACTGGAAATTAATTGGATATATGTATGGAATAAAAAGTGCAACTTTACCCTTACCTGGAACCATTACACACACCAAAAACAAACAAACAAACAAAAAACTTTGAAAAGAATCATATGATTAAAAAATTTTAATAGAAACCTTCTAAAGGAAAAAGTCTTCACATCCCTGAATTACATAATGTTAGACAGGACACAAAAATAAGAAAGCACAAAATAATAAAATGAGAAAAGTTTAATTTAAATTAAAAAATTCTCTTTGAAAGATATCACAAAGGGAAAATATTTACAGTACATATATCTGATAAAGTACACATAACTTAAATATGCAAGTAATTCTTATAACAATATTAAGATAAAAAATTAAAACAGGCAAAATATTTGAACACACACTTCACAAAAAATAAAGATATGTTTATAGCAAATAAGCACATTAAATTACTCAACATCATTACTCATTGGAGAAATGAAAATCAAAACACAGTGAGAGACAAGGACATAACCTCTAGAATGGCTAAAATGAAATACCAAGTGTTGGTGAGATGTGAAACAACTGAAAAACTCATACACTACTAATAAGTGTGTAAAATGTTACAACCACTTTGGAAAACAGTTTGGCAGTTTCTTATTAAACAAAATACACTAACCATACTACCAAGCAATTCTACTCCCAGGTGTTTACCAAAGAGAAATTAAAAGATATGCTTATGTATAGACTTATAACAATGTTCATGGCATCTCTCTATATGGTAGTCAAAAACTAGAAATAATCCAAATGTCCACCAAGAAATGAGTAGATGAACAAATTATAGCAAACCCATACAATAAAATACTTCTCAGCAATACAAAGGGATGAACTACGGGTACACACAGCATCATAGCTAAATCTCAAAAACACTGCGTTGAACAAAAGATGCCAGAAACAAAAAGAGTATGATTTCATTCATATGAATTTCCAAACTAACCGATAGTGGCAAAATACAGCTCAGTGGTTGCTTGCAGCCAGGGTTAGAATTAACTACCCAGTTTATGAAAGAACATTTTAGGCTGATGACAATGTTCTATATCTTGATTTGGTGGGAGAGATATGAGTATATTTATTTGTCAAAATATTTTTGCTATCCCACGGCAACACTAATTGCAACTGCAACCCTGGTTAGTAAACAAACCCCCGACACATACTTATTTCCAAGAGGCATGGGGCTGAGTCTTTCTTTTCCTTAGTTCTGCCTGGAACAAAATGTGTTAGTTAATTGTGTATTATTAATTTAAAATAAGCCAGCCAACCAATCAACCAATAAACAAATACCAATGCCAATTTTTTTTTCCCCTGGGTCTCCAGTTGAAATGATTTTTCACCTAGTATATCCAGGACTATTTGAAAGGTCCTTATTATGTCATGAAGGATAGCTCAAGGTTCCACGGTTATTTGTTCGCATTCCCCATTAGCACTTTGTTAGCAAGTTGGTTAATAATTAATTATAGGTCATCAGCAGCCTACATCCACCTCTGAGAAAGAAAATCTGGCAATTATTCAAGAAGTAATGAAGGGTGATGCCTAGATTCAGTGGGTGGAACATTAGAGAAATCAAAGAAAAAGATTGCCCAACATCTTCCATAAAAGCAACCAGTTGCTCTTCAGGGGAAGCCCACTTTGGCCTGTCTAATGGGATATGGCATTCAATCCCCAGTCCTACATCTCTTCATCAAGGTGACACCACCCATAATGACAGGCTAGAGCATCTTGGCGTATCAGACCAAGGCCCATCCAGTCCATTACCATCTACATATCTAGTCCTACAGTCCCTGCAATGTCCCTGCTGTAGCCTCACTCCACTTTTCACGCCAACTCCTTCGAAAGCATGGCTTTTCGTTTGGCTAAATCTTCTTTCAGATCAAATGTTACCGCTTCTCTGAAGTTGCTGTCAGCTTCCCCAAGAAAGTAGTCATTCCTTTCCCAGAGCCTTAAATCCTTGCCCATGCTGGTGATAATCCGTTGTATGGTATCTGTCATTTCCTCCCCCTAGATCAGTGCTTCTCACTCGCGCTCTCACTCACGCATGCACACTGGACTTGGCTAGCAGGTTAAGAAACAAACCTTTACCAAAGACTGTTACAGAACTGATCTGGGACATGACCTGTGCATTTTAACAGGCACCCCCATTCCCAGGTGATTCTGAAGCATAGACAAGGATGAGCACTACCACACTAGACCAGTGAGGCTCAATCTTTAATGTGCACACGAATCACCTGAAATTTGTCAAAATGAAGATTCCATTTCGGGTGTTTTAGGTGGGGCCAGAGAGCATGTATTTCTGACAAGCTCCCACAGGCTGCTGGTGGTTCCGAGGCTATTCTTTGGGCAGTAAACTTCTTGAGAGAAGGATCCTGGCACACAGGACCCTCAAAGACTGTGCTGTTAATTGTTCTCATATGCTGCAGGAGGGAGGGAAACTGATCCAGCCATTTAGAATAAAAATTTTTCAAGTATCTATTAAAATATGCATATATATTTTGACCTGGCAATCCCATTTTTGGCAATTATATTACAATACAAGTACCAGTACACGAGGCCATTTTTATGCACAAACACTTTTGCAGCACTGTTTATGATGGCAAGAAAGTGGAAATAAACCTGAATATTTATTATTAAAGGAATAGTCGAGTATAAAATATTTTCACACCCGAATGAAATATTATGAAGCGACTGAAATGAATGGTTTAGAGCTAAGATTATTGTTCTGGAAGTTCGTCCCTGATGCATTCTTAGTAAAAAAACAAAATTGCCAAGTACTATTTGTAGCATGATTCCACTTAATAATAAAAACTGATCATACAGGTATATATGTGTACAGGCCTGACTGAGTTGGCAAAAGAGGTTGAAATATACACAGCTACAAGTTAATATCAGTTTATCTTTGGTAGTGATGGTGCCAATCAAGTAAGGGTGGGAGGTCATTACCTTTTAAAAACTCTTTGCATTGTGTCCTAGGCTGTGATAAACTTATGGTTACTTCTGAAATCTTAAAAGAATCATTAAAAAGAGAACATAAATGTGTTACCGCAAGCTCCAAAACAGACTTTCTATTTCTAGTTTTGCAGTTCAGTTCAGATCATGTTTCCTACCAAAAGTCCTTCACTGGCTCCCCAGTCCCTGCAGGGAAAAGTCCAAGCTCCTCAGCAAGGTTCACAAAGCCCCCGTGATCAGCCTACAGCTGCCCCTCTACCTATGCATGCTCTCGTCTTCATGAGCACGTTCTTGCTGGCTTTGCACATGAAGTAGTCTCACTGCAACACCCCCCGCCTTTCTCTTATTTCTTCTTCCAGGCTCAGCTCAGGAAGCTCTTCTTCCAGGAAGCCTTCCTGAAAGTCCTACACCAGGGTTGGATTGGGTGCTGCCCTCTGAATTCTCATAGCCTCTGTCCAAGACTGGTTTGCTTGAATTATAATTCCCTGTTTATCTGACACATCTTCCACTACACTACCTGCTCTTGAGGGTAGAGCTTAGCTTCCACAGTTGATGCTCAATTAATATGGCTTGAATGGTTAATTGGATGGATGATAAAGATGAATAAGTGGATTTGTGGATGGAGGGATGGATGTTAAAGATGAATGGATGGCAAGGCAGATGGATGACGGATGAATGGACAGATGGTTTGGCAGGCACAGTGATGAGATGACGTTCTAAGAAGCACATAGCCAGTAGCTTCTAAGGAAAAAAAAAAAGTAAATATGCCATATCAATAATGAAAAAGAAAGAAAAGAGAGTGACTTCTTATTGCAGGACTATACCCCTGGTGATATCAGAGCTACCTTTGAATAGTCTATGAATCTAGAAATACTTCCATATGAAGCTAGGAACTAGGACTGACACTTTTTAAACTAATCCAATGCTTACCGTGTCATAACCTCTACTGCAACCAATGTACTCAGACAGGTGACTTGGAGAGCACAAGTGGCATGGTGTTATTTCCCTCTTTAAGTTCTGTCAGGACCCAAATGAAATTTCCATGTCCTTTGGAGTCCCTCACCCTCACCTGCACACTCGCGTGCGTGCACACACACACACACACACTCACTCACAGGAAGTAGATCAAATGCAATATAAGACAAAATAACAAAGCCTGGGGTGCCAGAGAGGCTGCTGCCGCTCATCTAACACCAAATCATTTGTAATTGATCAGACTTGGCATTTTCTCTTCACCTTTCCAGGGTGTCTTAATAAGCCTCCCAAAATTTCACTGCTAGCAAAGAAAACCAGGCATGTAAAAAAAATGCCCAGTTCCCAGCCTATTCCAAACCAGTTGTGAAAGTTAGTAGGAGGACTATATATTTTGTCACCCAACTTGGACAGGATGCCAGGACCACAGTAGTAAACCAGGTCTGTTCTCAACCACACTGGATATATGCTCACCTTGGGAACAAGGGTCTCTGAAATCATTGGTTTTCCAGCTCCTCGGGTGTATTTTCAAATTTTAGCAGGACTTGAACCAGCATATTTAACACTCACTGAAGGAGCATAACTTCTTATTCATCACAATATTTCTATTTGCTGTCATTGGGAGTGACACGTAACTGTCCACTGGATGACTGAATCCCACTAGGACTTTTCACAGTGAGTGTGCCTAATGCAGCGTGTTTTCTCTAAGGCCCTGCCCTCTTCTGAGCTGAGATTCCCCAAACCCACACCTTTGCCTAAGACATAAGAGCTTCCATACCAAACTCCCTGGCTTCTGCAATCCACACCTCCTCTCTGCTCCCCGATTTCTACCCTCAGACCTTCTCCCTCACTCAGCCTCCACCCAGCCCTTCAGCTCTTACATCAACTTCCTAACACTTCATGTGAGGATATATAAAATGGACCCAGGAGCTTATAATTCTTGGGAGGAAACCAAAACGAGCTCCCATGTTACTCAGGCCCACAGACACACACATACACTCCTTTCTAGGCTCTTTCTTCCAGGACACACTCTTTTCTACCAAGCTTTCTCAATTGCAGAAGGAGAAAGCAAACTCAGCTTGAACTAGCCGTGTGATATTTCTTAACAAAGAAAACCAACGTCTCTAAGGGCCAGTCTGTTCCCTCTGATCTAAACCATTACTCCATTGTGCTTGAGCTGGATTGTAAACTCTCTGAAAGAATGGACTATGTCTTTGTACCTTGAGATTCTTACTAAGATGCACATCCCAAGATGAAGCAGTATATCTGCTTAACTGCATGGGGTTTGTTTATAGAAGTGTAAGATGCCGTTAATAGTCTCTTGATTTACAGTTCTTTCTTGACTTTTTATTTAGATGAGTGCACAGATATGCACAAGGGCTTTCATATGTTTACTTCTGACCTCAGTCCCAAACTTTTTTCACTATAAAGTCTTAGATTTCTCAACCACGGGGGTTAATGCTGAAAGAAGGTGAGGTGGGGGGTGGGGGTGAGGAATCTATGCAAGTGGTTCTCAGGCCTAAGCTACACCCCAGTTCCATGGAGGGCTCATTAAAACATGGATTGCTGAATCCTACCCCTCAGTTTCAGATTCAACTGGTCTGGGGTACTGCCTGAGAATGTTCATTTCTAATAAGACTACTGTTTTATGTTTTGGAGAAGTCAGGAGAGCCACTGATATCCTAATACCAGAACAGTGCCTGAGATAAATTTCAGATTGTGCTTTCAATTCTTTAGTCTAAATTTAAAAAATTCTAAGTCAACCAAATATAAGCCACTCTTTTTACTGATCACATACTGTGGGTCAGGAATTCTACAAAGTGTTTGTCCTGCATCGCTCAATTAATCCTCCCTACCCCATGAGGTAAATCCCACTACTATCCCAATTCTACCAATGGGAGAATTGAAGTCCAGAGAGAGAAACTTCTGCCCAAAGTCACATGGGATATGAACCCAAGCAGTCTACCTCCAGACCCATGGGCAAGCCCTACACTAGCCCCAGTGTTACAGAACGATAAACAAGATATACACCCTCAGGAAAGGTGTTTGAGGAACATTCCTGAAGGTGGAACGTCAGTTTGTTGCAAAGCAGCATATCCAGGTCAGAAATCTAGACAGAGGACCTCATCTCCTTTCCCACCTCCAGTAACCTTACAGATGGCTTTCAAATGCTCAGCTGCCTTGGCTTTGGTTCCTCAGAGAGCAGGCCCTGAGGCAAGGGCTTGGGTACAAGTAGCTTATATGGGAGGTGAGTCCAAGATGCATGAGTGAGGAAGTGGGAAAATGAGATGAGAAAGGGAGGAAGTCCAACAAATCATGGCCTATGGTGAGCAAACGGGACTCATTCCCCCCCTGGGAGGGCCTCTGAGGGGCCAACTAGAGTGGACCTCAGAACTGACCGCCAGTGAGCGGGAAGTCTGGGGCATTTATCTACTAACTTCCAACCACCATGGGCTGCGCCCTCGGTGTATGGACTCCCCCACCTCGGGCTCATACCTGAATGTAGCTGGGCAGCAGCCTTCCTCGCCTTGACAGAAGGCAAAGCAGAGAGCTTCCACAGCAGGCATTTGGCATGAGGCACCAGCAGTGGCCCTAGAACCAGCGGTCACAGCTGCACTGAAGCCGGTGGGCCAAGGAAAGGCTGAGAAGGCATCTCAAGTGCCTGCTACGATGACTCATTCCCAGGAGCACAGTCGTAGGGGTGTTATACTACAACAGAAGTAAGCATGACGTTACAGCTCAGGAGGGCTTTAGTATTTAGCGGTTGTTTCAACCAGACCACAAGACAGGAACCTGGGAAAAGGAGCTGTGCAGTTTCCTGAAGATAAGCTATAACGCCACTGTTTCTCCAATCGAGAATGCACTTATGGATACAAATGAGAGTTACAGAAGATGTAATTACTCAAAAGGCAGCATACTGTAGTGCTTGCCAGCGTGGAGCCTGCAGCCACAGCGCCCAGGTTCAAATCCTGACTCCACCACTTGCTAACTGAGCAACTCTGGGAAAATGACTTCACTGCACGTTGCCTCTTGCGTCCCCATTTGTAAAATGCAAATGTTAATGAGGATTTCAATGAGTTGTTACTTGTAAAGTGTTTAAAAAAATGAGCATACAGTAAATTCTATATAAGTATGTGGTAAATTATGACTTGCAAGAAAAGACTAAAGTACTCATAAATTAAACTACTTTTTCATTTAAAAAATCATTAGTCTCCCACATCACCAATGTGTACATCTCTGTATTTTAGTGCAGAGGAGAATTCATGTATTAAAGGGTTCTTAATTTCTTAAATTTCAGACTATTCTAAATAGTCGTCAATTAATTTAGATCAATATTCTGGTACACCTTAAAAATATTAATAGTTATTGAAAGGTTTAGGAGCCGAAAGGGTAAGAAAGAAGGACCGTAGAGGGGGAAATTTAAAGCCGGCGGGTTTATTTCTGCGCACTCCAGCTGAGCTCACCAAACCCAAGATGGAGGGAGGTGAGTCAGCACCTGGGTGATGGCGTGGGCAGTTTTTAAGCAAGGGGTCAGGTGATGTCCGGAAGGGGCGGTTCTCTGGAAGTCAGGTGGCCAGAAGGGGCGTTTCTCCAGAAGTCAGGTGGTCGGAAGGGGCGGTTCTCCAGAAGTCAGGTGGTCGGAAGGGGCGGGTCATCAGTTCCGGAAGTGGGTGTCTGGAAGGGGTGGTTCCAGGAGCCATGTTGGGAGGGGCGACATATCGTCCACAGCTCCAGTTGCCGTGCCGTTCCCGGTTCCTCTGACCTAACAGTTATCAATAATTGATCAATTCCCATGTTCCAGGCGCAAAGCTAAGCATTATGTTGGGTCAGTTCTGATCAGTTTTACACCCTTCTCTGCTTTATAATGGAGGTCTCTGGAGGTCTTGAATCCATGACCCTCTGAATTGTAATAGGTAATAGCATATTCTAGTCAATATATAGCATAGACAACGTGTTTATATATAAGAAGATAGTGTGGGCTTGCGGGAACAGCCAGGGCTTTGGAATCAGGCTTCCAATACTTCTGTGCTCCTTACCAGCCATATGACCACAAACATGTCACCTTTTAAAGTTTCTGCTTTTTCATCTATAAAATGGAAATATTCATATCTAACTCATAGTGTTAAGGATTGAAAGAGAGCACAGTGATAGCTATCAGTGATAGCACTGTTCACAACCCTTATGTTTAATTCTTACCACAATCCTGGAAAGTACTATTGTGGCCCCATTTGATAGACAAAGGACCAGAGATGAGTGATGTCCTAGGTAGCCTCTGAGATGGTCCCCAGTGACCCCTGCCTACTGGTCTTCATACTCATGCTACTCCTTGCGCCCTGACTGTGAGATGGACTTAACTGTCACTTCCAAGATTAATTTATAATAAGCTCGTGGCTTCCATCTGGGCTGCTCTCTCACTCCTGAGCTGTCCTACTGAGAGGCCCATGTGGCAAGGAACCAAGAGAGGCCTCTAGTGAGCAGTCAATGAGAACTAGGTGCTCAGGGTAACAGCCCACAAGGAAATGAATCCTACCAATAACTCTATTAGTGAGTTGGAATCGGGTCCTCTCCAAGGCGAGTCTTCAGAAGAGAAGGAACCTATGCTGACAGCTGATACAGGAGACCCAGTGAAACTATGCTCAAGATTCCTGACACACAAATTATGAGAAAATAAAATTATGTTCTTTCAAGGCACTAAGTTTAGGGATAATTTGTTATGCAACAACAGATAACCAATACAACTGATGTTAAGTAAATTTTTCAGAATTACCCAGATCATAAGGATGGGCTTGGGATAATATGTCAACCAACTAATACAAAATGGGAACCACTACAATTTTAGGCTCTCAGTGAAGGGTAGTGATGGTGATGATGATTTATTACAATGATGGATAATTGTAATAAATAGTATCTAAATAAATACTGTTGCCTTGAAACTATGACACACTGGTTATTTGGATGAATTCTCAAAAAAACATACTTCTTAATAAAAAGAAATAAAGACAATCTGCCTGCTCCAGCCTCCTGTGTATGCAAAGAGATTTAGCACAAAGCAGCACAGTGTCTGCTCCCTCAGTCTGGGTGGAACTGTCCAGCAGTGTCCACATCTCACTAGAGAAGGTTCTGGTACTGGCACAAAGTAAATATGCACACCAGAGAGAATCCAAACCCCAATCACTGGGGTTTTTAAAAGCTCGTATTTGTATATTTGATGTGCAACCTAATTAGACCAGAGCATCTTTAATTAAGTGTGTCAGCCCCAGTGGAAGCCACAGAGTTCAATGCTAATAAAGCTGATAAAGGTTTTTGTTTCCCAGACTTCTTTTATTTAATGCCTCAACCATGTTAAGCCAATCTGTAACATATGGGCAGTTCTCCCGCTATGGATTTATCATTTGGGTGTTTCTTTCTGTGAATTAATGCAATCAAACTCCTGCCAGTGTTAATTATTTTTCTCCAAGAAGCAAATCCCAGAATTTAGCAGTAACCAGCTGTGATTTACTGCTGGTAGAGCAGCAGAGCGGTGGCCTCGTGCTGTCTGCCACTGCCCGGGGCAGATGGGTGGGGGAGGGTGGGTGGGTCCTGGGCTCCAGGGCTGACCTCAGCATTCAGGCCTTCCAGACACCGGCAGCTTTCTAGGCAGTGCCATCTGCCCCATCCCTCTAGGAGCATAAATTTCAGGGGTGCTGGTCACTAGGAGGTTGATTTCTAGGACGCTCCCTTAGTGGAATGTGCTGCATCCACTGCCTATCTGGACTCCATTCTCAGGTCTTGCTAACAGGAAAAAAATAATCCTCAAGTCAAAAGTCCTGCCCTCTGGGCTGCACTATTCTCATTCCCTATGACTGGAATAGCTTTGCCCACATTGGCCCCTAACTATCTATCACACAACCTCAGGTCTTGGCTTAAATGTCACTTCCTTCAGAGAGATTCTCTGTCCAACCCACTTTATGAAGTTCCCATTCACCATGACGGTCTCTCTCAGTCCCCTATTTCTCTCAAATCCTCAGCACACGATCATAATTACCCTATTTATCTGTTTCCTTGTTTATCATGTGCTCTACTGTTGCCTTGAAACTATGACACACTGGTTATTTGGATGAATTCTCAAAAAAACATACTTCTTAATAAAAAGAAATAAAGACAATCTGCCTGCTCCAGCCTATAGGGTATAATTACCCTATTTATCTGTTTCCTTGTTTATCATGTGCTCTATTTGGTGCTATGTCCTGGCATATTGTGGGCAATAAAGCAAGTGTTTAGTCTATAACCATGTAATGAACGGACAATGAAAACTCAAGGGGGCAAGTGTGTGTCTTTTCTACCCAAATCATGGTGTGTATCAGAAATACTAGAGGTTCCAAATAGCTTCAAGGAATACTTTGCTGATTGATTGGGGAGAGTCACCTTGTAGCCAATGATAAGACAAATAAAAGGTCAATAATATTAAGACAGAATATGTAGCCATACTGGACTAAGTGGTGAAGTGGGTCAGAATTTGGAATGAATGAGCAAACTGGTATTTGACTTCTGACTGCGTGGCTTCAAGCAAGGCATTTACCCTCTCTGAATTTTTGTTTTCTTATTCATAAGGAATAAAGTTAATTGTTATCAAGAAAATATGAAAGCACAGGATCTTGGTAAACATATTGTTCAACAAATATTGGTTGAATCTGAATAGAAGGGAAACTGTTCCCAGGAAAAGAAGGGCATTATCCTTAACGATAACTGTACACTGCATGAAATAAACATCCAATTGAATTCTTAAATTTATGGCATAGACCCACATGACTCTCTGGAGTGTAAAGAGTTCAAGGACCAATTCCAAAAACGGTGTGTCCTACTAAAGCTAGTTCACCATAGCTCTTAGTTGCATTGCAGAGAGAATCCTGTTTCCTGGGTATGTACTTTAAAAAGAGAAAGAAAGAAAAAGATGAGACTTCCTTCTGATATATCTTCATTTCTCTTTCACTCATTCCAGCATTGCTTAAGTTCCTAGAATGGCTTAGATGTTCATGGCAACTGGTCTTAAAGTGCCCAGAGAACAGTGGTATGGACACCATAAGGCCCCTTTAGGACGGGGTGAATCCTGGCTGAAATCCAAGGACTGTCCATTTTGCTGCCTGTCAGCTTCACAGCAAGAGCAAACACCAAGTTACCAAATAGAAAACTCAAAGAGGCAAGGAAACTCATTCAGTGACTACCTACTTGAGGCTTCAACTAAGCCGGCCCCCTTGCACATGGTATCTGTCATAAATGGACTAGAAGAGCAACTAGAGAGGTGGGGAGTCAGCAAAGCACAAGGAGCAAAATTCCACAACCATGGCTTTTTGTGTTTACTCACGCATTTCTTCAGCTCCTATTCTATGTAGGCCACAGATTTCACACCTGTTTTGTGAGTCCTCTAATATAGAATGAGAAGGAGAAATGTTCTGCTCCTCTCTATGCACATGACCAGGGAAGGAAGGACCTAGATGAGAAGCCTCTCAAAAACTCAAGATCTCAGGTCTGCTGTCTTCTAGCTGAGAAGTCCAGGCAGAAGGACATATGGGCACAGGCCCCCATAGTGCAATCCCATAGCCTCCTGCTCATTCTTCTCTCATCTCTGCTGCACAAGCATGGTCTGGCCTTTCCACTAAACCATAAGCACTGAGAGAGCCAAACTCATGTCTGTCGGTTCTCCAGTGCATCCTAAGAGCCTAGCACACCCTCCTTGTGCCCATTTGTGCTCAGGAAATGCCTGAGTATATCTTTTCACAAGGATTTTGACATGACCATTATTGCTTCTTAAATCAGTCCTATCCTCTTCCATGTAGACTATTACAAGTTTTAAATATTGCACCATGAAGAAGCAGAAGCTGTTCTTCTAAGAATGATAGCTGAACTGACAGTGTTGAACTTGATCAGGTAAGCTACATGTGTGTGCAATGCAAGTCTAATGAATCCACCATGTCCAAGAGGCCTCCAGAGTGGACACATCTGTAACAAGTATAATTTAGAGGACAATAAGAGCTTTTCATTAATCTTTTTATGTAGCTCTTTCTCTTTTTTAGTTCTACATTAACCTTCCTCATGGGGCATCTTAGAGCTACACCCTTGAATAACTTATCCAACCTCTTGCTCTTGGCATGAGTTAAAGAACTCAAGTTGGGCTGTAATTAATTTTGTATCTGTACTGATGACCCATAGAAAGGAATTTGATAATATATTCTCATTGAGTCTACAAAGGATCTAAAGTCAAGAGGTATTGCTAGAAAACTGGAAAGAAGGATTAAAATTTTGAAAGGCTCAGATATGGGAAAATTAACCCAGGGGAAGAGGACAAACTTTAATCATTGTAAACACAAAATGGTATGGTTTAGAACAAAATAAAAGTGACTGAAATGCAGGCCAATTACCTGCTCAATTGTGTTTTTTGAAACAAGTTTTATTTTGAACAGAACTAGAAGTAGTAAATTAGAAAGAAGATTCTAAGGCTGAATTTGTAGCTAGTGCCAGAGAATGGACTTAAAGTGGTCAGCATGTAAACAGAACAGCTTCTACATAAGATCTCATGAAACTTTCAGAAAAGAGGCAAAGCCCTAATGTTAAGGAAATAAAAATCATGGTTCAGACAAATTACACAAAAATTGATTTATATACCATTTTCCCGAATCTTGATATTTGCTATTTCTTCCATAGTTGATATGGAAGAAAGGGACTTGGCACATTGCTGGCTACAAGAAGAATGTGTCAGCAAAGAAATAAGACACAGGGACCAGGCCCCATGTTTGGGAGACTAAAGTTTTCTCCTCCCTTTATCCATATTTAATTTGGAATGGAGGAGAATGGAAGAAAACCAGATGCTTGAGTTGCCAGAGTTGTTACCAGTCTTCTAGCACAACCCTCTCCGTTGAAGAAGTTCAAGTTCAGAAATAAAATGACTGGTCAATGATCATGGAAACAGCTACTATCAGAGCTGGGACTAGAATTCTGGCCCCTTGGCTCACCCCATGTTTTTCTAGGACAGCTACTATGTCCTTAGAACACCAGTTCTGTGGCATTGTTCCAGGCAGCATCTCCGTCTCTGTGTCTCTTTTCTCAAGAGTCTAGATACCATTCAATATCCATATAATGCATTCCTTTTCCAGGTAGATACTGCAGAGTTGGCTTCTGATGTTTACAATCAAGACTGTAGTTGATACCAAGAAGGAAGGTGAAAGAGTAAGTTAGATGAGGATGGGGAAGGGTCATGGACATAATTCTATGAGCAAAAGCCAAGGGTGACACCTAAAAATGTGCAGCAGGAGTGGAGGAAAGGCACAGGAGGTTACAGATTTGCAGGGGTCTGATCTGGGCTTGTGAACCTGGAGGCGCGGCCCTTCAGCTCACAGGCAGTGGGAAACACTGCAGGATTTTAAATCCGTAAGAGTAAACCAGTTGGAAGGATTTTAAGCCATGATCAGATTGATATACTAGTGAATCCTTTCAGAGCTCATCGGAACCAAGGAAAATCCAGTTTCTGTCTCAGGAACACCAGTTCCAAATATCAGGGTCTCAACCACAAACATTCCTACGTTGAGGAAAGCTACACGAGGTGGGCATTGGGTAGGGTTAATCTGTGTCTAATAAAGTCAACCTATGACTCAGAGACATGCCCTCCCTGAATGAAATCATTAATGAGAACACTCATGCGTCCATTTGAACACATGGCAGATAAACCTTTTATGCAGGCTCAGACACCAGCTCCGAAGGTTTTACAAGCATTATCGTGATCCTTCCATGGGCTGCCAGGCTCCAAATTAAGCCTGATAAAGAGCCAGTAGACAGCGATTAATGCCCAGCCCCAACCCACAGTTAGGCTGACCCCATTACGCTTACCCAAAACGGGGGAGAGGAAAGCTAAATGCCCCCGAAAGCAAGCAAACGCAGGGTAGATAAGAAACTCAAGTATGTTCTGGTCTCTGTACTCTCCCAATGCGGGGGAAGTTGATTTTATGACCCTTCTCTTCCTTGTATCTTCTTCAGGTCCTTTCTTCTTTTCCCCTAGTTTTGAAATCTTATAAATTCAAGGGAAGTGGTATTTACTAAGCACTGCGTATACATCAAAAACTGAGTAGAGCTCCACAGTGGCAGTAAAGTTTTGAATATTATAGATTTTTATTGTGTGGTAAATACAACACAGCACACACATGCATGCATGCACACACAGACATATGTATGACTTCTGCTCCCAAAGCACCTGCATTCTAAGAAGTCAGCCTGACAAACACAAACAGCAGGGGATTCTTACAAGGGATAACTCAGCTCTACTGAAACATTAGATACACTTGGAAGGCAGGGGACTAGGGAAATGGGAAGGACCCACTTCTTTGCTACCTAAAGGGCTGCCTAGGGATGAAACTGATGGGTCTCACTGAGGCTGACTGCAGGTCCAAGGCCATGCTTTACCCCTAGAAATGCATCAAATAAGGGAGAGGAACTCACCTTGACTACATAAATGTTGTCCGTGACCAAAGTTGGCAAAAGGATGGAGGGAACAGCTGCTTACAGTAACTTACAGTTACTTTAGGACCAATTCTAGGATCGTGGAGAGAAGAGAGGGAGTTGCCAAAAAAGATCAAGTTATGTTAAAAAACTTAAGTTTCTGTAAGAACCCAGAGAGCCAATCGGCCTGGCTTTGGGACCTATAACTGCAGGTACTTCAGAAGCCTGATTCTCAGTAGGAACAAAACAGGGGCAGGGTCACTAAAACAAAAAGAGTGGCTGGAATAGCAGCTGCCAGGAGGAACAGCTCCAGGGGGTAGGGGTGGGGGACGTGGGATGCCATATGGGGCTGTTCAAAGGAAGTGTTCTTAGAAACAGCTTGATCCAGGAAGGACTGTTTGCAACTGGCTTCCTACGGACTCCAGTGATGGATTCAGAAAAATCACATTCCCTAAACTGTTCACTGTATAACCAATATAAACGGGCAGGGGGAGGAGGCGGTGAAGAGAGAGAGAGGTAATAAGTTGCTCAACATTTCCAGTTATCAGGCTTTCAAATTAATGTAACAATGAGATGCACATTCCACCTCTGAAATTAGCAAAGACTTAACAGATTGACAATATCGAGAGTTAAGGAAATAGGAATAATTACGATGCTGGTAGAACTATATATTTATACTACTTTTGTAGATGGTAATTTGTTATATTTTAAAAATTACAATGTCTACCTTTTAAGTTATAATATACCACTTAACAAGTGAGCACAAAACAGGGGGATGTTCGTTACAGCCTTGTTTACAGTGGCAAAATACAAGACAACTAAGTGCCTGCCCTGTAGCACTGGTTTTTTAAAAAATTACATTGTCTGTAAGCAATGAAATGTATATGCCTGTTAACAGAATGAGAGGCAGCGCTGAAAATCTGACATGGAAAGATATCTTCAACATATGATTAAGAGAACAAAACAAACTGCAGAATAATATATAATGCTATCATACTTTTTGGTAGAAATAAAAATTATGAATGTATATTTTATATATGCATAAAAATGACAGGAAGGAGACATCAGATTATGGAGGAATATCCATTATTTTCTGTTGCATCTATTCCCATGCTGTTTGAATTTTTATTAGGAGAGCAAATTATGTTTATGATCAGAAATTGAAAATTAAGAAACTAAAGAGCAAAACCTTTGACATCAGCAAATCACAACCCTAACTACCACCTGCCATATGAGGCAGAAGGGGATCTGGTGATTGTCAGTCAAAGAGCCCTGGGTCGAGGTGGGGAGCCAGTCAGCACATGTAGAGAGAACAGTATCTGGTGTAACCAGGCAAGTACAGAATCTAAACTGCCAGTTCCACAACTCCAAAGTTGATGAACTGCAGCAGATGTGTGTATTTGGACTCCAGAGTTTGTATCAAGCTGAGTGACTGGGGGTGCGCCAGCTGCAGAGAAGCCAGGGGGCATGCCAGCTTCCTGCCACCCAGAAGCCAGTCTTGGGCGCTGTGAGCCAGTTCCAGTGGAAGCAGTAGCATCATGTCATGAGAAGGAGACATTAAAGCCCATTTTATGGCATGTAAAAGAAAAAAAGAGAACGCTGAGTCTAGCGTGTTTCATGGTTAACATTTATTCTATAGACACACGTTTTCTGAATGTCTGCTCTCTACCAAGCACCAAGCTAGGTGCCAGGGAAACCAAGGCGTGCTGCAGCCATCCATTGACTGACTATGCCAAATGACAGGCAAGCTCCCATCAAAGAGGGACGATGTGGCAGCAGGAATCAGTATCTAAGAGAATGGGCACAGTCCTGGCTGGTGCGTCTCCCGTTCCAGTTGCTATGGCCTGTGTCTCTTCTGAGTGGGAAAACATCTATGCTGATTCAGTAGCGTCCACGCTGTGGCAGTTTAACCTTCTGACCATCCCACCTGCTGTGGTCCAACCTCCAAGTCACAGCTACATTTCAAGTCTGTGCTGGTTCTCCACATACAGCCCTCTCTGCACTGCCCTGCTGGCCTCTCCTTTGACTTCTGACCCTACTAGGGCTCTAAGATCTTGACTTGTCTTTTTCTCCTTGGTTGATCCCTTGATCACTACTTGCAGAATCCAAGCTGATCTGACACTGTCCACTTGTGTACTCTCCCCACCCACAACCTGGTCTTAGCACCTCTCCTCAAACTGTCCCATACCAGCCAATGGTCTTGACGTAGGAGTTCCAGATGTTGACTCTCTCCTGCACCTGAACTTGCATCTCATGCCTGCTTTAGGTGGTGGGTCAAGGGACCCCGAGGGAACCAGGAGACCACAGCCTCATAGTCTGACTCTGCCATGGATGAGCTGTCTTACCACATGAACTTTAAGTCTTTTCTCCAAACCTTTGTTTCTTCATCTATTAAATGGGGGGGTAAAGCATGAAAGATTTTTTTTTCACGATAACAGCTACCACATTTTGAGCATCTAATATTTTCCAAGGCAATACAGGAAGATGGCTATATAGTATCTCACTTAATCCTACAATATTCCCATAAGGTATCATATGACATTATAATCAGAGGAACTTGGTACCTTTCCTAGGCCACAAAGCATTGAATTTGTATAAGCGGGGCTCAAAAGTAAGAACATCCAAAGGCCATGCCCTTGAACCTTCAAACTATGCAAGATTATCATGTATATCTGAAAAAAATCATGTAAACAGAACTTTGATGCATTCTAAAAAGCGGAAGTATTATTACATTTTTAAAATAATGAAAAAATAAACAGTGCTATTCTAACACAATTTTATATAATATGCATTACATTTTTCTTCCTTCACCTAGCATCTTCCATTTTGTAGTCTGGCAATATTCATCAAATGTTCAAAGTTAAAACAGAAAACTCCATCCACTTCTCAAATGGACTTGTAATTATTTTTGTATTATTCCATACACTGTGCTCTCATAAAGCCATCTCTAATACATCTTTTCTTGGCATCTGTGCCCAGTTTATCTTCTCCCCATGCCCTGCCTTCTCTAAGCCTTATAATGAAACAAAAGGCTAAATGTCTGTTGACTCTCTCAACACCCACAACATTAAAACAATTGGATGGGAAAAAATCTCATCTCAACATGCTGGGGGAGATGTGTTGCATGCCCATTAGAGTTTAATGGGAGTGAACTGCCAAAATCAAGGTGAAGGCTCTGCCCCTAAGGGCGCAGTGGCAAAGAGAAGAACAGGGGAAGCTTAAATGGGGAAAAATGTCACAGCCACAGCAAAGGACTCTATGAATCTGAGAACAAGATGCTGTGAAAATCACTTTAAAATTGGTCTCTAGTCCTGGACTCTGACAGAGGTGGGACTAGCTCCTCTGTGTGACTTTTAGAAAGTGATTAACCCCAATTAGATCTCAGTTTACTCATCTTTAGAAAGGACATATCAGTGATATATAATTGTACAAAGTGAGTGATATGCAAATTAGCCAGGCTTATTATTATTTTCATTATCATCATCAGTAAGAGCAACATCCCTAAAGAACAGGGAATATCTTGTATTTTTTCTTTCTCAAGTCACATGGCTTCCAGGAACATTCTCATCGCATACCAACAGGACAAAAATCACAACCATCTAAACCAAACTCCACAGACAGTCACAGAGCGATTAGTTTACCCTCTTATACGGTCTCCACTCATCCTCCTAAAGGCTCTGAAACAGAGACATTATCTCCATTTCACAGCGGGCAGAAACAGAAGCTCAGAAAGGTTGAGCTGTATCAAGTGGAACATCATTTATCATATCTGACAAATAACAGGCAAGGTCAAGATTTTTACAAAGCTTTATATAGATTGAAGCCACAAGTACATACCATGCCTTCCCGGTCCTTTGTCATTTTGCCCCTGCAGTACAGGATTTTCAGGAAAGAATCAGGTTGTACACTCACAAATATGGCTTTTACCCCAGTCAGCCCAGAAAGCATTTGGACCAGCCAAGTGGCACTGACCCCAGCCAGGTCAACACCTCCTGAGGAGCATCAAGGACATTCCTCTGAACCATGAGCTCAGTGTCAATACAGAAGGTCCAAATAGCAACTGTAGAGAAGGAAGTGAGTCCCAACCCTTTCTAAAGGTAACCCAGATGCCGCAGGAAAACATAAGATATTCTAAGGTTACAAATGGCATTCTGATAATCTGAGAATGAGAAGGTGATTATGAAAGCAGCATGCAGGGAAACGATGGGGAAAGACACAGGTCTACATAGCATTAAATGCCCACTGATCTCAGACTGGATCTCCGGAATGGCTTACCCTAACTCTGTTTAAATATCTACTTCCCAAGCATCCTAAGAAGAAACTATCCAAGACTCCACCCTCCCCACCCCATGGAACACCATGGGAAACCATTCTTTCATCTATCTCTGGGGTTCTTACTTGAAGTCCCCTCAATGGGAGAATTCTTTGCTTTGGGGGGCTCAGATATAAGAAAGAAGCAGATGGTAATCTATGAGATTTTTAAATAAAAAGAAGCAAACAAGTGAAAAAAAAAAAAAAAACACCCAAACACCACCAAAAACTAGCAGCTCCAGCCCTGTAGGGTAAATCATGTGCCCTGTAGGGTAGGCAAATCATGGTAATAAAAGACTCCATTTGAATGTGAACAAGAAGCTCTATATACCTAACTCCAGTAGCCTTCCTTTCTCATTTCTATCTTTTCCCTCTCTTTCTCACCATCAGTGTCTTCGGGTGGTACGATGATTTAAGCTATATGTACCCTACAAAAACACATTCTTAAAGTCAATCCATTCCTGGGTAAACCCGCTGTAAGTAGGACCTGTTGATTAAGCTACTTCAGTTACAGCGTGATCCACGTCATTCAGAATGGGTCTGAACCATGTTACTGGAGTCCTTTATAAAATGAATGAATGAATACACAGAGAGAGTGAGAGAGAATGAAAGACAGAAAGAGAGAGAGAGAAAGCCATGGAAGCAAGAAGCTGAAAGCAACACAACCCAAAAGAGAAGGGAGAGACCAGCAGATGCTGCCATGTGCCTTGCCACATGGCACATAAGTCAAGGATTGCCAGCAGCCAGTCGTTGGGGAGAAAGCATCGCCTTGATGTACCTTAATTTGGACACTTTCTCAGCCTCAAAACTGTTTTCTTTGTTCCCATTTATCTCAAGCCAAGATAAACTAAACTAAAATAAAATAAACAGCCTAGGAAACTAAATCAGGTGGGTTACCTTTGGTTTGAAATATCACACAAAATACAAAAAGTTTCACTCAAGTTTAATTTGGATAAATACAAACATCAATCACAAATGAAGTACTAAATTATATCTGAAACTGAAACACAGCACCCTCAGGCTCAGAAATGTTCTCTTGCCAACTCAGCTTGAGTTCAGATTTCAACTCCGTTTTTTGAGTGGGAAGCCTTTCATACATTACCTCATTTAACCCTCACTACAACCCTTTGGCTTAGCATTTTCATTCCCAGCTTGCAGATGAGCAAGCTCAGGTGGGCGTTAATTAAATTAACGTGCTCAGTGCTAGTAACTCATAAATAACAGTGTTGAGATCCAAATCTACATTTCCTAATTCCAAACCAAGACTATCTACTACACCACCATATTCTCCTCAGACTTACCACCAAGATACATCCTATCTCAACACTAGGACAAGTTCTTGCTTTCATGCATCTAGACTCATGGTTGACTTCACTTTGATTTTTCTAAGTTATACTTTCTTCCCTGCTTCTATCCTCAGAAGCATTCAAACTAAAACTAAAGGATGCCTCCCCTTAAATTATCGAGTGGTTTGCTGTTTATTCCTGGATTCACAGATAACAGTGCCGACACAACACAGTCTGGGATCTCTGAAGCTATTGTCCTCTATATATTTTATTCTTTCACATACACCTTAATTTGCCCAGGAAAAAAACAGATATCTGATATGACAAGTGTATTTTTTTTTCTGGAGATCTGACTGTTCATTTTTTCCTTGGAAGGGCCAGAGTGTCTTTCAAAAGTTTTAGCCCTGGGTTTTGAGAAACTTATTCGTGTGGCATATCTGTCACTTTTCACAGTCCTCAAGCGAATCTTGGCAATTTTCACATAATGGCATTTGTTGACAGGTTGTTAGGGCTGACAGTGAATATGTTTGAAAAACTGTCAAGCTGGTGAAAAAAAAATTAAAGAGCGAGCCTCCTTACATTTGAAACAGCATGTTAAACTGTAAGTGCATCCTCAAAATGCAGAGACCTCTACTTCTCATCAACTTACATGCTCAACAGTGACAGCCTGAGAAGCTAAAATCCCTAAAAATTAATGTCATCTTGTCACTTCAAAGGTCATAAGGCACATTACCACTAAACTCTATTTATATCTGCATAAAATTGAGTTTGCCTTTAATGCTCAATAACAGGTGAACAGAAGAGAGAAGACACTGCAAATGCCATCGGGGTGATGCAAGGTGTTTAACTGAGCAAGCAGAACTGCCCAAGGAGTTGGCAGGCAGCCCTAAGATGTGGCACTGTAAGTTTAGTCAGTTGGGCCACCATTGTGGTTGATCTCTAATCAGTAAGTTTTTGAGGAATAGGCTAATTGATGAGTGGTGACTAAGGGTGGCAATGTCAGCTACCCACCACCTAGACAAAGGAATACTCACCATTCCTGAAGATTCCAACTACTGCACAAAATCAAAGGACACAGTGAATGACCTAGGGTCAAGTACATGGCAATGACATCGTAATGCACTGCCGAATACACAGAGCGGGTCATTATGTGCAGTCTTGTCTCCTATGCATTGTGTAGGAACTAGAGATGAGCACAATGTGATTATCCTGAGAAGTCTGACCTGGCCAGGAACCCAACACAAGCACCTGCACCCTGAAGTGAGAACACAATGGAGAAATAATACTTCAAAAAATAACAGAAGTGATGGTGTATATGGCAATGTCAACTTCCCTTGGCTCACTCCACTCCAGACTGCTAAGCTCCTCTCATGTATACATTTATCCCCAACCTTTGGCTGAAACAATCCTGACATCAATTGCACCAATGTTTTGAGTATGAAATTTATTGTACTTGGTAAGATTGGTGACTCTCAGCCCTGGCCAAACAAATATATCTAAAAATAGGCTATCTCCAAGTTATTTAGTAATCATATATTCACAGACAACTTATTTAAACTCTCTGAGAATGTGGCCAGTGCTGTCAATGGAATAATTGAATAATGGTATTTTTCTCATTGATCTTTCCTGAAGATCAAAGTTCAGATATTCATTATGCCAAGCCTGGCACACAGGAGGTGCCCAAATATGTTTGTGGTGAAGACATAAGTCCTTGAAGGAATGGAGAAGATCAAGATCATAGAAATTTCTAGCAGCTTTGCTTAGTGCTTCAAAAGACTTTCGTTCCTCTAAAGCATCAATCTCTTCTATAAGAGGAAGGTGTCTCTCGACATCAGTGCAGTTTATATCAGGATCCCAAGCACACAGTTAAAAAAAAAAACAAACTTTAATTCTTTGGTTGGGAATGTGAACATTTCTACCAGGGCCTCCAGCTCTTAAATCTAAGCAGAATCCTGTACTTTGCAAGCTCTGCAAGATGTAGAGTTTAATCAACCCAGAGCTCTGAGGAGCTGGCTGTGCATGGTGCCTGCAGGGCAGGACTTCTGTCTCTCCTCACCCAGGGAAGAATTTGTGGTACCAGAGAGTCAAGTCCAATTTTACAGTGTTATGTCTGAGATTACCCAGAGGGTGGGGAGGACGCTGACAACAGAGGAGTTCTGGAGCCCTGGGATTTGCTTTCACAGCAGGGGTCTCCTGCTATAGCAAGGATTGTGAAGGCGAGAGAGGCAGAGAAAGCCTACTCTAGAGACAGCTAATAATAATAAAGAACAATAATAACACCTTCATTTTTAAAGTAAACATTTTATCAAAGTATAGCAAATATGCATAAAAGTGCACAAATTATAAATGTATCTCAAAGAATTTTCACCGAGAGTACACACTCTTGTAACCAGATCAATGTGGAATACGACCAGCTTCCAGGACCCTCTTGTGCCTCTCCTGGTCACCAGCCCACTCCTCCTCAAAGGAAACTACTCTCCAGACTGCTGATTTTTTTTTTGCTTGTTTTTGAACCTTACATAAATAGAATCAGACCACATGTACTGCTTTACATCCAACTTCTTTGACTTAATGTTATACTTGTGAAATTCATCCACATTGTTGCATACAAAAATAGTTGATTTTTTCATTGCTGAAGCATATTCCAATGTGAAAATATGCCATAATTTCTCTCTCCATTCTACTGTTGACAAACACGGGTTGTTTCTGTTTTTGACTATTATAAATCACATGCTTCTATGAGCATTCTTGTACATGTCTTTTGGTTTACATACATATGCACTTCTGTTAGGTATATACCTGGAGTGGAGTTGTTAATTGTATGGTATAGATATGTTCAACCTTAGTAGATACATACAAACAGTGTTTCCAAAGTCATTGAACCAGTTTACACTGCCACTAGTAATGTACAGCAGTTCTAGTTGCTCCACATCCTCACCAACACTTGGTGATGTCGGGCAAAATGTTGGTCTTCCTGGAGGGTATAAATGACAGCTACTTCTTACTGAACATTTATTTTATACAAACTTCAGTGTTAAGAATGTTCCATATTTTATATATTTGAATCTTTCAGTATCCCCATTGTGCTGGTTTGAAAGGATGTATGTCCCCTAGAAAAGTCATGTTTTAATCGAAATCCTATTTTGTAAAGGCAGAATAATCCCTTTTCAATACTGTATGTTTGAAACTGTAATCAGATCATCTCCCTGGAGATGTGATTTAATCAAGAGTGGTTGTTAAGATGGATTAGGTGACAACGTGTCTCTACCCATTTGGGTTGGTCTTGATAAGTTTTTGGAGTCCTATAAAAGAAGAAACATTTTAGAGAATAGGAGATTCGGACAGCACAGAGAATGCTGCAGCACCACGAAGCAGAAAGTCCATCAGCCAGTGTTTTGGAGATGAAGAAGGAAAATGCCTCCCAGGGAGCTTCATGAAACAGGAAGCCAGGAAAAGAAGCTATCAGATGACACCGTGTTTGCCATGTGCCCTTCCAGATGAGAGAGGAACCCTGACCATGTTCACCATATACCTTTCCAGATGAGAGAGAAACTCTGTCTTTACCATGTGCCCTTCCACTTGAAGGAGGAACCCTGAACTTCATCAGCCTTCTTGAACCAAGGTATCTTTCCCTGGATGCCTCTGAGTGGACATTTCTATAAATTTGTTTTAACTGGAACATTTTCTCGGCCTTAGAACTGTAAACTAGAAACTTATTAAATTCCCCTTTTGAAAAGCCATTCCATTTCTAGTATACTGCATTCCAGCAGCTAGCAAACTAGAACACCCTTTTCCTGATTAGTACACTATGTCAAATATATTAATTTATTTTTGCAAAGTCACCCAATTCTTATGTGTCATGACTGGTAATCTAACCCAGCCCTGTATGACTTCAAAGACCACACTATATATTCAAAGACCACATGATATTACATCGCTCTCAACTAATTATTAATTAATTTGAAATAATTTTTTTGGCAAAGATCTCAAAACTCTCAATCAAAATGATGTCATCAATCCAGTCACAACATAATCCTTATAAAAAAGTCAATTTGAAAACTGATCCACTAAAAAGGGGGAAATTACCAGGAAAAAAAAAGGTCCAAAATGCCTATAAATATGAAAATGTTAAATGACTGGAATCTGGAACATTGTATCTAAATGAGACAAGCTTCCTCTGAACCTGCTAGAATACCTGCCATGTACTTTTTGTTTCTATAATTATGAAGAAAACAAATGGAAAACCATTGGAGCCAAAACATAGAACAGGATATGTTTGAGGCCCAGAAGCTGGTTTTCTTTTGGGGAGAAGAGAACTGAGCAGAGAGAAGAGACATAATCTTATTTTATCCTCAGTATCTGTTCCCTAATCCTGGTTCCACTAAGAGACCAAGGATGACTGAAATTAGAAAGATGTTAACCTCTCTAGGTTCTCCTCAGAACTCCAAGGAGACATTTATTAAGTTTCCAATCAACCATAGAACTGTAGCCCTTCCCCTTTCTAATATCCCAGGCTCCAGCAGTCCTCTCAGCTCCAATCTTACCCTTCCCCACTTTCATAAATGGGGGCTCCATGAACACCTGAAGAGAACTTCTCCTTGGCTTCTTCATTTCATTGTTCCAAGGCTGTTTTTCAAAGCTTACTTCTGCAGCTCTGCTATCCCCCTTACCTCTCTTTTCTTTTTCCATCCCCCACATTCCCTTTCAATCTAAAATTCCAGAGAGTTTCAGATCAATGAAACATGTCTCTAATATATGTCAGGCTATTCTGAAACCCAAATTTCTGTTGAAGATCTTGGAGTTGGGTAGGAAGGTGAACTGGAATTTAATAAAAATGATTTATAGAATCATTCTTAGAAGCATGCATACATAAAAGCATACACAGATGCATCCAGGAACACTGAAGATTAATAAAGAGTAATGGTGTATATTTTTCTTTCAAGGTACAAAAAAAATGAAATATGGGGGGAAAAAAGAGAAAAAACTAGGACCTGTAGGTTTATTAAAAGTAACAGAAAAATAGGGATCATTTTTACTTTTGTCTTCCTCATGGCAAGTGAAATCATTTTATTTTTGAGAAGTTTAGCAACTTCAGATGTCATACGACACATCAAGAGCAAAACAAGATCCATGGGGTCATCAGCCTCCAAATCCCAGCTAAGGATTTACACCTAGGTTGTTATCCTGGATAAGTAACTTAACCCCTCACAATACTACCAAACCCTTCATATTCTTGTGAAAATTAAATTAGGTAATGCATACAAAGCACTCAGAAAGTCTGTGAGCACACAGTAAGAACTCAATAGGACTTAGTTCATGACAGTAATCATAGTAATGAAAATTATGTTGATGATGATGGCTACAATCCTAAATCATGTCAGATGACAAGAATCCAAGAAAATGTATATTTCACCAATCTTGAAAGCAGAAAGAAAATAAACACCAAATTCCTCTCTTCTTTCTGTCTGTGGCAAAGTTTTCTTATCTGCTAAGAACACAAAAGGAAATCTGCTTTAGTTGTTAAAATAGGGTATGTATGAATAAGGGAGAACCTGATTATGCAAGGATACTTTAAATGTTAAAGCAACAAACAATGAAAGGTTTTGATCAAAGCAACTGAGGAAATTTGGGTGAGACTAGGAACCTAATGAGACCCCTCAGAGAGAGGAGAAAGGATCCACCAGGTAGCTGACACTCACTTGACAACTCCAGGCTTCTTAGACATCAGGACCGTTTGACTGCTGTTGGCAAGGCCAACTCCCTTTTTTCAGGCATCTTGAGAGAAGAGGATTTTTTTTTTTAATGTATCTGCCACTCTAGCCCTGCTTTCCAATGGGATTTGGAATTGAGTTAAGCTGTTAACCAGGGCTGGGGTTAGGGAGCAGCTTTACTCACCATGTTGTATCTAAGTCACTCAACCCATATACCGGATGTCCCTCTACCCAAATTTTGTAATCTATTAGTGGATCCTCAAGAATTCATGCAACTTGACAATTTGCATACTACTTTAACAAAATTCAATAAATACTAGATAAATCTAAGAGCTTGATATTTATTCTGAGTTTGGAGACCCTTCTCAAATATGCACAGATAAACTGTATAGATTTTCAAGAAAAATATCTTCAGTGGTATATTTCCTTTTCTTATCACCCCTCTCTCTTCCTGGAATTTTCTCTTTCCTGCCTCTAGATTCTTGGTGCCTATGCATACCCTTTAGCTATCCAAAGACCCCAAACCTGACATCCCTATTCAGGTTTATTTCTGTCTGAGGCTCTACTTTCTAATTGGTAACCTTTGAGAGAATGGCCAGTAAAACATTCTTGAAATTCATCATCCCTTTGCTAACCCTTAGTCTTCTTACAAAAACTCTTTTATGTCAGGAACCACAGTTTAGCAGAAGCCAAGATTTGTCAATTAAACGAATTCACACTAAAGTCATGGGCCATATCACTCTTTTGAGGGTATTTGCATTTTAAGAGGGTACATTTTAAATTATCCAATCTCTCAGGCTGTAATATGATGCCAACATGGTTAAAGAACTTCCAGGCACATAGAGGAATTGTATTTAGGAAGAAAGCATTTTCCCAGTACCACAAATCATGCCACACAAGCAACCACAGACCCTTTCTATCTGAGGGTTTCCATATGACATTTGGGCTACATTGGTTTCCTATGGCTATCAAAACCTAGATGGCTTAAAAACAAGAAACTGATTCTCTCATAACTCTGGAGGCTAGAAATCTGAAATCAAGGTGGCAGCAGAGCCATGATCTCCCTCTGAAGAGCCCTGGGAAGTATCCTTCTTTGGTTCTTCCTAGCTCTGGTGGTGGCTAGAAGCCCTTGGTGTTCCAAGACTTGTGGTAGCACAACTTCAACCTCTGCCTTCATCTTGACATGTCTGTCTTCTCCTTGTATGTTTCCCTCTTCACAGGGCATAACAAGTGTTGAAAAGGGGAGAAGAGTACTTCCTGGACTCGTTCTCTGTGCCCTGTGTGTGTTAGACGTTATGGAGGTGCAAAGGAAGAGACTCTGTGCTAGAATTAACATCACCAGGTTGATATCTCTGTCACTTCCTTCTAAGGCTGGGGACTCCATATCCAGAATCTCCATCCCTGCATAAGTTCAGATTAAAGTTTTCCAACGAGAGAAAGGTAGGTGCATAAGATTTGGAAGGTGGAAGCGAAGTGGAAGCCACTGTTTGGTAGACATGGCAGCTTCAGAGATCTCTCTGAGCTCCCACTTTGCAGAATGGTGCTAGATGTGATGGATTATTTACTTCTTAAAGAGCTTTAACTTCTCCATCTGCTCTTCTGTGTCAGGCCCAAAGCATTTGGCTGTGTCTCTGATCTTCTGGCTTCTAAACCATCACTTTTGAACTTCTCCAACTTTTATGGAATACCAGATTCCTGTATTAAACTTATTTCCAGAAATACTTGTGATTCTGTTTTACTAGCTAATCCTAGATTGATAAAATAGTTTTGCTTTTTATTTTGTGGAAAATTAATCATGGCAGAATTTGCCACTCCTCCTACTGAGAGGTGAAATTGAATTTCCTTCCCTTCAAATTTGGGCTGGCCTTACAGTGACCAACAGATGTGATACAGTGATATTTATGAGACTTCTATGACTCAGTCATAAGTAACCCTTCTACCTCTGCTTCTTGGAACACTCATTCTGAGAGAAGCCATCTACCTTGTAACGCAGTTCAACAACTCTGAGACTACCATGTTGGAGAGGCCATTTGTAGGTGCTCTGGCTGATAGTCCCAACTGAGATCAGCCATCCCATCATCTCCACCAAGGCACCAACATGTGACAAAAAGCACCTTGGACCTTGTAAACCAGTCCATCCACCATCAAAGCACATCCTGAGGAGCTGGAGAATTGTACAACAGAATCCTTCTTGAATTCCTAATCCACCAACTCATGAAATACAATAAAATGGATTTTAGTCTTAACCAGTTAAATATTAGTGTAGTTTGTTATACTATAAAAATAACTGGAAAAAATGTTTACTGTCATTTATCAGCATAGCAAAATCCAGAGTCAGATGGTCTGCATTTTAATACTAGACCTGTCATTTTCTTGACCTTTGCCATGTTATTTAACCTCTCTTTGCCTCAAATTTCTCATTTATAAAAGGGCCTAATAATAATAACTAACTCATAGGGTTCTTATATATTGTTGGGGATTGACTTGTGACCCCCCACAAAACATTTATGTTCAAATTTTAATCTGCATTCCTGTGGGACTGAACCCATTTGTTAATGGACTTTTTGAAGATACTATTAGTTAAGTTGTGGCCAAATGGAATCAGGGTAGTTATTCATCCGTATGACTGGAGACCTTAGGAAGATAGTTGGTAGAAACCAAAGAAGCCAGAAGATATAGAAAACAGAAATCAGAGAAAGACACAGGAGGAAGCCAAAAGTCAGTGGAAACAAGAAGAGCAGACATAAGAAAAAAGAGGTGGTCACATGGCAGGAGGCAGAGATGTAAGCCAAGGAGCACCAAGTATTACAGGAAGGCAGCAGACTTTGGGGAGAAACCATGGCCTTACCAACACCATGATTTGGACTCTAGTCTCCCAAATTGCTAGCTAATATTTTCCTATCGTTAAGCCAACATATTGTATGAAATGTGTCATAACAGCCCAAGGAAACTAAGAAATATGTAAGCATGTATATGCCAAGAGCTTTTAGACAAAGCCTAGCCCTTAGCAAAGGCTAAATAAAAATTAATTCATTAATTTTTAACAATATGAGTTCATTGTAAAAAGTGCAGAAAATTATAAAAATAAATAATAGTCTTCCTTAACATGCACTTCTCACCCCCGTGCCACCTCATTGTCATTTAGATTTTTGTACATTTTTTTCTAGTATGTTTTTCTCTGCAAATGTAGCAAGGGTTCAAGTTTAAGCTTGAAGTTGTAAGGCAGGTATGTCTGTAGTTAGGACAGACTTTTCAAAAGCTCCTTTGCATGAGGTATCAAGGAGCCTCTCTTGGGAAAGAATTCACCCTAATGCAAGAGGAAAGCAGGTAAAACAAATTTGCTGTTTAACAAAGGCTCAGGGTCAAGAGACAAGAGAAATTCTGAGCCCAATGTGTCTATTGCAAGCCTAACACAAAAAGACATAGGTCTGTGTCCTAGGGAGAGAGGGTGCTTTAAGTACAAATTGAAGGAGCATGTTTTACCATAACCTTTGATAAGATATTGGGATACATGTGGCACTCCTTAACTCACTATTACCCAAAACTTGGAAAGCAGCATCTCTCCCATGACAAAATCTGTATAGGCCACGAGGCACTTCAGTAGTAACAGCAGGTTTAGCTGTACCCAGCAGAAAGAACAGTGAGACTCAACAAGGCAAGTTAGTTAGGACATGTGAGTCACATGTCCTCAAAGGCTGAATACCTGCTTAAATATCGAGGTGATCACTATCTACGAACTACTGTGGTTAATGTGCCCTGTTCATACCCACAAGCTGCTAAAGCTCAGGTAAACTAGGCATACATTTTAGAGACTTGCTTATCATCATGAATCCCAATACAATGCATATATGCACCAAAAGAAAATGATTAATACTAGAATAGGAATGAATTGATATGTTTACTATAAATGTATTGATTGTTTTAGAAATGGCTGGGATTTGGAAAGGATATAGGCTCTCAGAGATCTAGAGATTCACTGAGCTGGGAAAAAGCTGTACTAATGAAACTCTGATATGAAGACTCTGTGCATTGCTGTCGGCTAAGCAAGATGTTGAGAAAGGAAGGAAATGTGAGCACAAGAGCTGAAAAGATCTTATGAGTCTCTTGATTGCTCCAAAATCCATAATTAGACACCAAGAAATCAGAAGTTATGCCAAGGAAATTATCCTTAAGGCCACTGTATAGGGACCTGAAACTTTGTAGAGACTGAAATTCTCCCTGAAAAGTAAAAGTAGAATAGACCCTGAGGATGTAGCCAGAATTTCTGAATAGCAATTGGAGGCAAGAAATGGGAGACACTGTTTAGCCTCTTGTGAAATCTATAAAGTTTATAAAACTCAGGCTGTTCCTCAAAGCAGCCACGTTATACAACTTCAGTAAACATCACTGACAATGTAGTCTGTGCAAACATTAATCTCTGTAGCAAAACCCCAGGAAAAGCGGAATATAGGAGTGCTGCATTTCTACTGGTTCTATGATATTCACTTACAAAAAAAAAAGGACAGGTGAATCCTGATCATTGAGATGCTTCAAAAGTAGCAGGTACATGAGAGACAACCTGGTAATTTACATGAAAAGACACTTTAAAATGTTGCATTCCCTTTACATCTGAAATTTCATTTTGACAATATGTCTTAAGCAAACAATGAAGACAAGGAGACACACACCCTTTTTCTTGGAGCATCATCGATTATATCAATCAATTGAAATAACTTAAATGCTGAAAGGTATGCCAAGATATGGTAAAGAAAAGGACTGATAGAAGTCAGTGTGAGACAATGGGATTAAATTAGAAATAAACATAAAGTGTATTTAGAAAATAACCAAATATTTAAAATATATACAACTGATTTCTAAATAGACCACGGTTTAAAGAAAAAAAAAAAAAACCTCAAAGGAAATGATAAAAATATGTTAACCTAAATGAGAATGAGAATGCAATGAATCAAAATGAATGGAGTAGAGCTAAAGCAGTGTTTACAGGAAAATTTATGGCTTTAATGTTTATATTAGATCAAAAAGGGTCTGAAATCAATGCCCCTTACCAGAAAGAAGCTAGAAAAGGATCAAATTTAACCCAAATAAGAATGAGGAAATAATAAAGAGGGAAAATCAATAAAATAGAAAAGAACAATAGTGAAAAAGAACAAATATTAATAAATTGAGCATACCTCACTAAACTGACCAAGAAGAAAGATAAAACACAAACTAATATCAAAAATGAAAGAAAAGGGGAACTACCTGGGAAGATGGCAGAGTAGGGAGCTCCTTCCTACAAAACAACTAGGAAACAGGCAGGAACTGTTTGAAACAATTGTTCTGGGGCTCCAGAGGCAAGAAGAACACTGTGGCCTCCAGGGAAGCAGGACAAAAGGCTAAGGAACTACAGTAAAGAACTGTGAGTAACACACTCCATGGTGGTGTGGCACACATCTCCCACTCTCAAGTCCGGCCACCACAGTCCCTGGTTGGCTGTTGTGCACAGAGAGGGACTTGGAAGTGCTCTTCCCCAAGAAAAGGAGGGAGCATGATGGCCATGCATTGAAAAGAGCTTTACATTAGCAAATCTGGATCACTGGGTCCCAGCTCTGAGCTACTGTTTCAACCCACCCCTGACAGGCTGCAAACATTGTTTCAACCACAAGCCCAACAAGAAGGGAGACTTTAAACAGTGGAAGTTTACGACACATTGGGCACCAAATGTTGCTTCCTATTGAAACAGAGCTTGAAGGATATTAAGGAATGACAAGAAGGAAGGAAGGAAGGAATGACGGAAGGAAGGAATGACGGAAGGAAGGAATGATGGAAGGAAGGAATGACAGAAAGGAAAGGAAAGAAATGGAAGGGAAAGGAGGGAGGGAGGGAGGGAGGGAGGGAGGGAGGGAGGGAGGGAGGGAGGGAGGGAGGGAGGGAGGGAGGGAGGGAGGGAGGGAGGGAGAGAGAGAGAGAGAGAGAGAGAGAGAGAGAGAGAGAGAGAGAGAGAGAGAGAGAGAGAGAGAGAGAGAGAGAAAGAAAGAGAGAGAGAGAGAAAGAAAGAAAGAAAGAAAGAAAGAAAGAAAGAAAGAAAGAAAGAAAGAAAGAAAGAAAGAAAGAAACAGATGGGTTCAGGGGGTCTGAAGCTTAACTTTAACAAACAACAGACAACTTTATTCTTATCCAGATCCTGCTTATATACTGCAGGGCGACAAAAGGCATGCATGCATTTCTTGAGGGAACAGATAGCTTATCTTTCAGTCCTCTCTTCCTTCATACTTAACATAACCATTTGGGGTAAACATTCTCTTCCTCCTAGACTGCTCTACATAACAATCTCCACAGTTTACTGCCACCATCCTGAGGCCAGCTTCTCCCAACAAATTCTGTAGGTCTTGTTTTAACCCTTGGCTCCTACACAGCAGCCCATGAGAAACAGTGCTGAAGGGCACACTCTGCTGGTCAAGCCAGGACATCAAAAAGGCATTTGGGCATCTTTCCAAACCCTTCCCTCAGCACTGTCTGGAGCTGGTCTGCGTCACCTTCATGGCTCCCTGGCCCTGCTTTAGATGGGAAATAATGACTTAGGAAAATCCTCTCCAGAGCGATCCTACTTCCAGAACTTGCCCACCAAGGAAAAGCAACTAGAGGCGGCACAAGGAGTGTAAAAAAGAAAAAAAAACTATGGAGTCCAAAAAACACAAATACAACAGACCAAGATTTCCAAAGAAGGAACAGAGGAAGGTTTTTCCTGAGGGTGCAACAATTGGACAAACAGTGCAATCTTAAAAATTGTACTGTATACCTAAGGCAAGAATAAGATGAACTGCTGGAAAAAATCTGATCTGTTAAACAAGGGTAATTCTAAATATCTAGAATAAGTTCAAAAAAGTCGAAGAAGAGCCTTAACACAGAGCCAATAAATAGTAAAACCCTAGGTAAAAAGAGAAATTGACCTTCCAGTAAACTCATCAACATAATCAGATACCTACACAGCAGCAAAAAATTATAAGCCATACTAAGAAACAGGAAGATATGGCCCAAAGGAACAAATAAATCATTGGAGGAGATGCAGAATTTGGGACAGCTAACCAAAGATATTCAAACAGATCATTTCAAAGAGATGAAGGATAATATGGCTAAAGAATTAAAGGATACTAAGAAGAAACTGGATGAGCATAAAGAAGAATTTGAAAGTACAAAAAGAAACATAATAGAAATTATGGGAATGAAAGGCACAATAAAAGAGATCAAATATATACTAGAGGAATAAAGCAGCATATTTGAACAGGGAGAAGAATAAGTGAGTTAGAATACAGGACAATAAAAATCTTATAGGTAGAAGAACAAATAGAGAAAAGAATGGAAAAATTTGAGCAGGTTCTTAGGGATTTGAATGACAGCATGAAATAGACAAACATACCTGTCTTGGTTGTTGCAGAAGAAGAAGAGAAGGGAAAGGGGGCAGAAAGAATATTTGAGGAAATACTAGCCGAAAATTTCCCAACTTGAACAAAAGAAGTAAATATACATGTCTAAGAAGTGCAACATACTCCAAACAGAATAAATTCTAGTTGAACTAGAATTATTCTAGAATATATATCAATAAAATAGGCAATCTTTCAAGAAGAAATAACAATAACAAATATTTATGTACCTAACAAAGGTGCCCCAAAACACATGAGGCAAAAGATGGCAAAATTGAAGGGAGAAATAGACATTTCTACAATAATAGTTGGAGAATTCAATTCACCACTCTCATCAACAGAATATCTAAACAAAGGATCATTAAGGAAACAGAACCAATATGTTCTGAATAATATGATAACTGAGTTAGGCCTATTAGATATATACAAATCATTGGACCACAAAACAGCAGGATATGCATTCTTTTAAGTGCTCATGGATCATTCTCCAGGATAAACCACATGTTGGGTCACAAAACAACTCTCAATAAATTTAGAAGATTGAAATTATAAAAAAGCATTTTCTCTGACCATTAAGAAATGAGGCTGGAAACCAATAACAGATGGAGAACTGGAAATTTCACAAATATATGGAGGTTAAACAACACACTCTTAACCAATCAGTGGCTCAAAGAGAAATTGCAAAAGAAATCAGTAAATAAATTGAGATGAATGGAAACAAGGACACAACATATCAAAACTTATAGGATACAGGAATGTAGTGCTGAGAGGGAAACTTATAGCCCTAACATCTACATTAAAATAGCAGGAAGGGCTAAAATCAAAGATCTGACAGCTGACCTGGAGGAACTAGAAAAAGAACATGAAACTAATCAGAAAACAAGTAGAAGGAAAGAAATAACAAAGATCCGAGCGGAAATAAATGAAATGGAGAATTGAAAAACAACAGAAAATTAATAAAACCAAAAGTTGAAAAGCAATAAAATAGACAAAACCTTAGATAGACTGATGAACTAAGAAAAGAGAGAAGATGCAAATAAATAAAATCAGAATTAACAGCGGAGACATTACTACTGACCCATATAAATAAAAAGGATCATAAGAGGATATTATGAAAAACTGCATGCCAACAAACTAGACAACTTAAATGAAATGGACAAACAGCTTCTTAGAAACACAAGAACAACCTGAACTGACTCTAGAAGAAATAGAAAACTTCAAAAGCCCAATTATAAGTAAAGAGGTTGAACTAGTCATCAAAAGCCTCCCAACAAAGAAAAGCCCAGGACCAGATGTCTTCACAGGTGAATTCTACCAATCATTCCAAGAAGCACTAATACCAATCATGTTCAAACTCTTCCAAAAAAAACTGAAGAAGAAAGAACACTACTAATTCATTCTATGAGGCCAACATCACCTCATACCAGAGCCAGATAAACATATTATATGAAAAGAAAACTAGAGACCAATTTCTCTAAAAACAAAACAAACAAACAAACAAACAAAAAAGGCAAAAATCCTCAACCAAATACTTGCAAACCAAATCCAGCAACAAATTAAAAGAATCAAATACCATGACCAAGGGGGTTTAGCCCCAGGTGTTCAAGGGTGTTTAAACAAATGAAAATCACCTAATGTTATCCATAGCATTGACATATCAAAGGGAAAAAAACACATGATCATCTCAATTAATGCAGAAGAGGCATTTGACAAAATCCAACATTCTTTCTTGATAAAACCACTTCAAAAGATAGGACTAGAAGGAAACTTCTTTCCTTCTAGTGTTTTGATCACTGTAGCTTTGTAATATGGTTTAAAGTCAGGAAATATGAGTCCTCCAACTTTGTTCTTTTTCAAGATGTTTTTACCTATTTGGGACCCCTTACCCTTCCAAATAAATTTGATAATTGGCTTTACCATTTCTGCAAAGTAGACTGTTAGAATTTTGATTGGATTGCACTGATCTGTAAATGAGTTTTTACAGAACAATGAACTTAAAATGGATCAAAGACCTAAAAATAAGAATCAGGATGATAAAACTCCTAGAGGAAAATGTAAGGAAGCATCTTCAAAATCTCATAGTAGACATCTTAGACTTTACACCCAAAGCACAACAACAAAAGAAAAAATAGATAAAGAATATATATGAAAAACCCAACCTAACACCGTGCTAAATGGTGAAAGACTGAAAGATTTCCCTGTAAGAACTGGAACAAGAAAGATAAGTCATTGTCACCCTTGTTAGTCAACATTGTGCTAGAAGTTCTAGCTAGAGCAGTTGGGGAAGAAAAAGAAGCAACAGACATCCAAATCGGAAAAGAAGAAAACTTTCACTGTCTGCAGATGACATGATCTCATATATAGAAAGCCCAGAGAAATCCACAACAAAACTGTTAAAGTTAATAAATGAATTCAGCAAAGTGGCAGGACACAAGATCAACATGAAAAAATCAGTACTGTTTCTGTGCACAAGCAATGAAAATCTGAGGAGCAAATTCAAAAATTCTATTTACAATAGCAACTAAACAGATCAAATATATAGGAACAGATTCAACAAAGGATGTAAAGGATTTGTACACAGAAAATTAAGAACATTGCTGAAAGAAATCAAAGAAGACCTAAATAAATGGAAGGACATTATATGTTCTTGAATTTGAAGACTAAATATCATTAAGACATCAAATACACCCAAAACTCATTTACAGATTCAGTGCAATCCAATCAAAATTCTAACAGTCTACTTCGCAGAAATGGTAAAGCCAATTATCAAATTTATTTGGAAGGGTAAGGGGTCCCAAAGAGGTAAAAACATCTTGAAAAAGAACAAAGTTGGAGAACTCATACTTCCTGACTTTAAACCATATTACAAAGCTACAGTGATCAAAACACATTGGTATTCACATAAAGATAGATATATTGACAAATGAAATCAAATTGAGAGTTTAGAAACACAACTTCACATCTATGGTCAATTGTTATTTGACAAGGCTGCCAAGTCCATTCAACTGGGAAAGAATAGTTTCTTCAACAAGTGGCACTGGGAGAACTGGATTTCTATATACAAAAAATGAAGAGGATCTCTATATCACACCACACAGAACAATGAACTTAAAATGGATCAAAGACCTAAAAATAAGAATCAGGATGATAAAACTCCTAGAGGAAAATGTAGGAAACCATCTTCAAAATCTCATAGTAGACATCTTAGACTTTACACCCAAAGCACAAGCAACAAAAGAAAAAATAGATGAATGGGATCTCCCCAAAATTAAAAACTTTTATACTTCAAAGGACTTTGTCAAGGAAGTGAAAATGCAACTTACTTTGGAGAAAATACTTGGAAACCACATAGCTGATAAAAGTTTAATATCTAGAATATATAAAGTAATGCTACAGCTCAATAATTTAAAAAAAACAATAAAAGACAACCCAATTTAAAAATGGGCAAAAGACTTGAATAGACATTTCTTCCAAGAAGATATATGAATTTCTATGAAGCGCATGAAAAGATGTTCAACATCATTAGCTATTAGAGGAATGCAAATGAAAACCACAATGGAAGTCATTTCTCACCTACTAGAACCAACACTATTAAGAAAACTACAAGTGTTGGAGTGGACATGGGGAAATAGGAACATTCATTCATTGCTGGTGGGAATGTAAACTGGTGCAGTTGCTGTGGAAGACAGTTAGGATGGTTCCTCAGGAAACTAAGTATAGAATTACTATATGATCCAGTGATCCTGCTATTAGGTATATATGAAGAAGAAATAATGGAGGGACTTGAACCAACATTTGGAAACCAATGTTTGCAGTGGCATTATTCATAGTTGCAAAAAGATGGAGGCAACCCAAGTGTCTATCAACTAATGACTGGATAAACAACATGTGGAGTACAAATATGATGGAATATTATTCAATTGTAGGAGGGATGAAGTCCTGATGCATGTGACAATAGGATTAAATTTGAGAACCTTATGTTAAGGGAAATAAGCCATACATGAAAGGACAAATATTGTATGATCCCACCCATTCAGATGTAGCATGGGCACCGAGGCAAAAAGCATCTGAGGACAATTACATTATTGGGCAACAGCATCTGCTAGGCAGACTGTAAAGTGCAAGGAAATTTAAGAGCTCTGCAGAAAGTCTCCTGAACATATCCCAGGCCCACAGGAGCTGGTCTATACCCCCTGTTTGGCTTGAGAAGTATGGATGACCCAACTATTAAAGCAGTGCCCTAAAACAACCCAGGTCTTGCAGGCTGGCAAAAAAAACAGTACCAGTAGGAGATGACAGACTTGTTTCACCAACAAACAGACCTTGCTGTGGTACTGACTGCCTACCCTTCATCTCTGCAGCATGCCACTGTGGATACCTGGCTTTAGGGGAAGAGCCAACCTGACAAATGGCCAGTGAGAGAGGAAAAGATAGAGAATAAAGCCAACCAACAAGAAAACACTAGGCAAAATAGATCAAATGGCCTCCAGAATAAACTGAGCAAGAAAATCAGGTGCCTCAACACCAGCAAAAAATCAAAACTTGACTTCTGGGAAGATGGCAGAGTGGAGTGGAGTAGAGTTCACTCCTGCTCTGTGAAACAAGATAGGACACAGGGAGAAAATGACCAGGACTGCAGGTCCTGGGGTGTGAGTTAAAAAGGAGGGTCTTTAGGCAATTTGGGTGAGAAGAGCATTAGGGGGATCAGATGGCTAGAGCAAGTGAGTTGGATGACAGGGATCCCCACGAGGTGGGCCATGGTACAGGAGGGAGGTGAGTTAGGAGGGAGCTGACAGTCCTTGGCTCCAACCTGCACAGCTGCTGGCTGGGGAAACCTCTCTACATGGTTATAATAGTCAGCACCTGTGGGGAGACCAGTGGCAGGGCAATCCTCCACCATGGGGCCAGGCCTCAGGGTAGGAAGGCAGGGTGAGTGATGACCTGGCCAGCCTCACAGGCACAGTATGTGTTATGATTATATATTTAAATAAAGTATCCATATAATCATTGTAAAACCTGTGTTTGCACAGTAAGTTTCATAAGCCAATTTAAAATTCAGGCAACAAGGAAAAAAATCTACAAATTCAGATAGCAAAGTTCTTACATTCTAAATATTAAAAACTAACTTAAATACCATTTGATCAGCCATCAAAACTGTGACTATTCCCAAAATATTGAGTAGAAAGTTATTATAAATATCTGACTGCTATAGTAATGTTCTAAACATAATATTATTATAGCTGTCTATAGCTTTTTTAACCATTTTTTGTTGCAAAATATAACGTATATATGCAAAGAAAAGAAAGAAAAAAACAAAAATTTTTAAAGCACACTTCAATAGGCAGCTACAGAACAGGTCCCAGAGTTTGTCATGGGCTACCATTCCCTCATTTCAGATTTTTTCTTCTAGCTGCTCCAAAAAACTGGAGGCTTTACGAAAGTCATAATGGCAGAATCATACAGTATCTGTCCTTTGGTGTTGATTTATTTCACTCAGCATTATGTCCTCAAGGTTCATCCACATTGTCATATGTCCAGGACATCATACCAGGGAACACAAAGATATGGCCTAAATGAAGGAAAAAACTAACACCTCAGCTGAAATGAAGGAGTTGGAACAACTAACTAAAAGTGTTCAAACAAATCTTCTAAATCAATTCAATGAGTTGAAGGAAAATGTGGAAGAAGAGATGAAGGATATAAAGAAGACAGAGGGTGTCCATACAGAAGAACTTGAAAGCTTGAAAAAACAAATAGAAAAACCTATGGGAATACAAGTCACAACAGAAGAGACAAAAAAAAAAAAATCCAAAAACAGGGATATACAATAGCAGATTTGAAGACTCAGAAGAAATGATTCATGAACTAGAAGACAGGACATCTGATATCCTACACACAAAAGATCAGATAGGGAAAAGAATGAAAAACCTTTAGCAAGTCCTCAGAGAACAGAATGATAATATAAAGTACATGAATATATGTGTCAGGGTGTCCTAGAAGGAGAAGAGAAAAGGGGCTGAAAGAATAATTGAGGAAAAAAATCACTGAAAAATTTCCAAACTCTTATGAAAGATATAAAATTACAGGTCCAGGAAGCACGGCATACTTCAAACAGAACTGATCCAAATAGGCCTGCTCCAGGACCCTTACTAATAAAATTGTCAAATGCAAAAGGCAAAGATAGAATTCTGAAAGCACAAGAGAAAAGTGATCCATCATAGATGAGGGAAGCTCGATAAGACTAAGTGTGGATCTCTCAGCAGAAACCATGACGGCAAAAAGGCAGTGGAATGGCATATTTAAGATACTGGTAGAGAAAAACTGCCAACCAGGAATTCTACATCTGGCAAAACTGTCCTTCAAAAATGAGGGACAGTTAAAAATATTTACAGTTAACAGACACTGAGAAAGTTCATCAACAATAGATCTGCTCTACAAGAAATACTAAATGGAGCACCATAGGTAGACAGGAGAGAGAGAGGTTTGCAGAAGAGTGTATAAATGAAGATGAGCAGTGAGAGTAACTAATAGGGTAAAAAGAGAGAGAAAAGATATGATAAATAAATTTCAAAAGAAATAATGGTTGAAGAAAGTACTGCCTTTACACTAATAACATTAAATGTTGATAGATTAAACTCCACAAGAGAAATACATTGGAAAAAATGCATAAAAAAACAGGATCCATTTATATGTTATCTACAAGAGACTTACTAAACACAGAAGGAAAAAAAAAAACAGGTTGAAAGTGGAAGGTTGGAAAATGTTTTTTATTCAAACCACAACCAGAAAAGAATATAACTATACTAACATCAGACTAATTAGACTTCAAATGTAAAATAATTAAAAGAGACAAAGAAGGGCATTTTGCAGTAATAAAAGGGGCAATCCATCAAGAAGACATAACAATCGTAAATATCTTTTCACGGAGCCAGAGTGCCCCAAAATACATGAGGCAAACACTGACAACAATGAAGGGAGAAGTGAACACCACTACTATAATAGTTGGAGACTTCAATATGCCAGTCTCATCAGTGGATAGAATGTCCAGACAGAGGATCAATAAGGAAACAAATCTTGGGAAGAATATGATAAATGAACTAGACTTAGGACTTAGAACAGACATTTATAGAACACTGCATCCAACACAGCAAGATATAAATTTTTCTCAAGTATTCATGGATCATTCTCCAGGATAGACTACATGTCGGTTCACAAAGCAGGTCTTAATAAATATGGTATTATAATAAATCACTTTCTCAGATCATAATAGAATGAAGTTGGAAATCAACAACAGGTGGAAGGCTGGAAAATTCACAAATAAATGGAGGCTAAACAACACACTCTTAAAAAACAAGTGGGTCAAGGAAGAAATTACAAGAGAAATCAGAAAATACTTCAAGGCAAAGGAAATGAGAACACAACATATCAAAACTTATGGGACACAGTAAAGGCAGTGCTGAGATGGAAATTTATAATTACTGTAAACACCTATATTAACAGAGAAGAAAGAACAAAAATCAAGTAGTTAGCTCCTCATCCTGAGGAACTAGAGAAACAACAACAAACTAACACCAACGTAAACAGAAGGAAACAACAAATATTAGAGCAGAAATAATGACATTTAGGTGATGAAAACAATAGAGAGAACCAATAAAACCAGAAGCTGGTTCTTTGAGAAAATCAATAAAATCAATGGACCATTAGCTAAGCTAACAAAAAAAGAGAGAGAGGATGCAAGTAACTAAAATCAGAAATGGGAGTGGGGCATAACTACTGACACCAAAGAAATAAAGGAGATAAATGAGAGGATACTATGAACAATTATACACTCACACACTAGACACCTTAGACAAAATGGACAGCTTTCTAGAAAAGCATGAACAATGAACATTGAAGAAACAGAAGACCTCAACAAACTAATCAAAAGAGATTGAATTCTTTCATCAAAAAACTCTGAGAAAAGAAAAAGAACAGGGCCAGATTGCTTCACATGCAAATTCTACCAAGCATTCAAAAAAGAATTAGTAACATTCCTGCTCAAACTCTTCAAAAATGTGAAGAGGAGGGAAAGCTATGTAACTCATTCTATGAAGCTAACATCACATTAATAACCAAAACCAGATAAATATTCTACAAATAAAGAAAATTATAGACCAAGTTCTCTGATAAATATACATACTGAAATTCTCAACAAAATACTCAAAAATTGAACCCAGCAACACATTAAAAGAAGTATACATCATGACCAAGTAGTATTTATTCTAGGCATATGCAAGGCTGGATCAATACAACAAAATCAATGAATATAATAGATCACAACAATAAATAAAACTGGAAAAACCACATGATCATCTTGATTGATGCAGAAAAGGCATTTGCTAAAATTCAGCATCCTTTTTCAATGAAAATCTTCAAAGAATAAGAATAGAACGTGTGTTAGGGTTCTCTGGAGAAACAAAAACAACAGGATAGATTTGTAAAGATGAGATTTATAAAGTTGTCTCACACAACTGTTGGAAAGGAAGAGACAAAAATCCAGAGGGCAAGCTGTGAGGCATGTGGCTCCGATAAAGGGTCTGGAAGAACTCCACAGGAGAGGCTCACTGGCCCTTAACTGATTGGATTATCTCACTGTGGGAGGCGTGCCTAAGTTGATCCCAGATGTAACCAGACACAGATGAAATTAACTGACTAATGATTTGATCTGGCCATGAAATACCCTTGAAATACCCTGGCCATGAAATACCCTTGCAGCAATGGTCAGGCCAGTGCTTGCCTGACCAGACAACTGGGCATCATCATTTGGCCAAGTTGACACCAGAACTCGACCATCATAGAAGGGACTTCCACCACATGATAAACAAAATATATGAAAAACCCACAGCTAACATCATACTCAATGCGGAAAGACTGAAAGCTTTCCCTCTAAGACAAGAATGCCCACTGTCACCACTGTTATTTAACACCGTACAGGAAGTTCTCCCTAGAGCAGTTAGGTAAGAAAAAGAAATAAAAGCCATCCAAAATGGAAAGGATGAAGTAAAATTTATGCTGTTTATGGATGACATGATCCTGTATGTGGAAAATCTTGAAAAAATCTATAGCAAAGCTACTGGAGCTAATAAATGAGTACAGCAAGGTGGCAGGGTACAAGATCCATACACAAAAATCAGTAGTGTTTTGGGGGGGTGCCAGGGTAGTTCAGGGGTAGAATTCTCACCTGCCATGTGGGAGACCTGGGTTCAATTCCTGGTCCACACACTTCCCAAAAAGACAAACAAACAAGCAAAGCAAACAAAAATCAAACAACCAAAATTGAACAAATGATGCTGCAATAACAGGATACTCACATAGAAAAATAATGAAATGTGACCCTACCATACAGCATACAAAAAAAAAAAACAACAGTACTGTTTCCATACACTAGTAATGAGAAATCTGAGGAGGAAATCAAGAAAAAAATTCCATTTACAATAGCAACCAAAAGAATCAATTATTTACAAATAAATTTAACCAAAGACATAAAAGACCTATACACAGATATCTATAAAACATTGCTAAAAGAAATCAAGGAAGACTTAAACAAATGGGAGGACATACCATGTACATGAATTGAAGACTAAATATAGTTAAAATGTCAGTTCTACCCAAATTGATATATACATTCAATGCAATACCAATTAAAATCCCAGCAACTTACTTTGCAGAAATATATATACATTAAAAAAATCAAATGTATTTGTAAGGCCAGTGTACCCCAAATAGCCAAAAATACTCTTGAGAAGCAAAAATGAAGTAGGAGGTCTCACACTACCTGACTTTACAGAATATTATAAAGCTATGGTGTTCAAAACAGCATGGTACTGGCATAAAGATAAATATATTTACCAATGGAATCGAATTGAGTGTTCAGAAGTTGGACCATCTTATCTATGGCCAATTGATCTTTGATAACGCAGTCAACTCAACTCAAATGGGACAGAGCACCCTCTTCAATAAATGGTGCCTGGAAAACTGGACATCCATATCCAAAAGAGTGAATGATGACCTCTATCTCATCTTCTATAAAAAAATTAATTCAAAATGGATCAGAGACCTAATCATTAGAACTAAGACCCTAAAACATTTAGAAAAAAATGTAGGGAAGTACCTTAAGGACCTTATTCATGATTGCCAATAGATAGACATAGCCCAGATGTCCATAAACTGATGAGTGGGTAAACAAACTGTGAACTTGCTATATATATATATACACAATGGAGTATTATGCAGCTGTAACACAGAATAAGATCACGAAGTATGTAACAATGTTGATGAACCTTGAGAACATTAATTTGAGTGAAATCAGCCAGAAACAAAAGGGTAAATACTGTATGGTCTCACTGATATGAACTGACTATAATGAGCAAATTCAGAGAGTTAAAGTTGAAAACACAGGTTATCAGGAAATAGAAACAGAGTAGAATTAGGACACTTCTGATGGAGTACAGAACATTCAACAGGATTGACTGTAAAGATCCAGAAATAGATAGCACAATACTGTGTAATAGTTTCATAATATTGTAAGAATAATGAACAAAGCTGAAGATTAGTATGATTGAAATGGGAAGGCTTGGGGCATGTATGCCACCAAAAGGAAAGATAGAAGATAAAAACCAGGATTGTATAATATAATGAAACCTAGAGTGGACGGTAGTGATTAAGTATATAAATATAAGAAAGGTTTTACTTGAGGGAGAACAATTGAATGTCACCATTATATGGTGTTAAAATGGGATAGTATATGGAGACAAATACAATTAATGCAAACTAGGGTCTATAGTTAACAGTAATGTTGTAGTGTTCTTTCATTAATTGTAACAAAAGCAATGGACCAAAACTAAATGTCAATAAGAGGGGGATATATTAGAGGGACATGGGTTGTGTCCCTCTTGTTGTGGTTGTTTCTGTTTCCTTTTTTTTTTTTTTTTCTTTTCTCTTCTCTTTGTGGAAGAAATGGAAATGTTCTCATATAGACTGTGGTAGTGAAACCATAACTACTTGTTTAACCAGGAACCATTGATTGTACATATAGGACGGAGTGTATGATATGTGAATAAAAGTGTTTAAAAATAAATGGAAGGCTTTTGAGAACCAAAAAAAGAGATATAAGAGTGATGCTGATCTGTTTGGAACTAAGATAAATCAGAATGTAGGGCAAAGAATACAGTGTTTGTATTTTAGAACTTCACCTGCCATATGAGACCAAAGGAAGAGAGCTTTATATTGTCCAAAACCTAAATCTTCTGTAGCAAACAACCTAACCCAACCTGTCTGGATAGTTCACTTAAACAACCCAAACACATGGAACCCAGAATGGGAACAAGGGCTTGTAATTCTGTATAGCTTAATGTAATATCTGGATACATCCCAGAGTATGTTGTAGAGATAATTAAAAAGTATTAGCAGTTCAATTTCCAGTCCATGCACTTTCCAGAGAACAAACAAGCAACAACAAATAAACATATAAAAAATTCAACAAATGGTGCTGCAATAAAGGGATACTCACATGCAAAAATAAAGAAATGTGACCCCGCCATGTAGCATACAAAAAAAAGTATTGGCAAAGTCCCTTGAGGGACTGGAGTAAAAATAAAGAACTATTGATCTTTCCCACCTGGGAAACCCTGATACTCTCTCAAACACTTGAGACTTCCAAGTAAACAGGCTAAGCCCCTGGTCTTGATACTTCCTCTTATGAAATATATTTCTGTAGTGGAGAAGCTAAGCCTACCTATAATGATGCCTAAGAGTTACTTCCAGAGGACATCCTTTGTTACGCAGATGTGGGCTCTCTCTAAGCCCAGCTCTGCAAGGAAAATCATTACCCTCCCCAGCACATGGGACATGACGTCCAGGGGTTTGAGTCTCCCTGGAAACATGGGACATGAGTTCCAGGGATAAGCTTGGCTCTGGCACCATGAGAGCGACAATGCCTTCCTGACCAAAAGGGGGAAGAGAGATGTAATAAAATAAGGTGTCAGTGGCTCAGAGAGTTCAAATAGAGTTGAGAGGCTGTTCTGAAGGCTACTTGTATGCATGCTCCAGCTAAATACTAACAAATATCATTCTTATAAACCCTAAAGAACACCCCAGCGCTCCATCAGAGATCCTACGAAAGTTTCACATGCTAAGTTTACTTTTCAGAAACCTAAAACCTTCAGATGGCTCCTATGCCAAAGAAGTCCGGAAACCCAGAGGTGCCAGTCTCTCCAAGAACATCATCTAGTTCCACTCCCCCATCCCATATTGTTGACACATCTTTAAAACATGAAAAAAGTTAGAATGGGCATAACCCAAATATCCCTAAAGATTGGGAGAAGGCTTAAAGGAGAAGAAGGAGTTGTAACAGAGAAGTTAGGATTTAAAAAATGAGTATGACTACCAAATCATTTTATTGATATTTCTTTTTAGTCTCCAGTGTCTTCAAGCAGCTAAAAAGAAAAACCTTAAATCATAGTACTACAACCCCTACAAACTCTGAAATTTGTTCTATAACTACTTGTTAAAATGTACTTTGAAATTTATTGCTTTTTTGTATATATGTTATTTCACAGTAAATATACATACATATTTCCAGTAAAATTAAATAAATAAACTGAAGAATATAAGTATGGAGAAGATGTGAAGTGAGAGATATACCGATTCACTGTTTGTGGAAAGTAGAACGGTACACCCTCTCTGGAGGGCAGTGTGGTGGTTTCGCAAGAGACTAGGTGTAGGGTTGCCGCATGATCCTGCAACCCCATTATTAGACAAAGACTTGGAAGAACTGGAAGCAGGGACACAAATAGGTATTTACACACTGGTGATTATGGCAGCATTATTCATGATTTGCAATGGATGGAGGTGGCCTAAGGGTACATTGACCGATGAACAGAAGGGTGGAGCATGGTTTATACATACAACAGAATATTGAGTGGCTGCAGGAAGGAATGAAGCTATGTGACATGCAACTAGGTGAATGAACCTTGATGACATTATGTTGCGTGAACTAAGCCAGAAACAAAAGGACAAAGAATGTATGATCTAATAATATAAAACAACTACAATGAACAAACTGAGAATTGAATTCAAGTGCACAGGTTATCAGGGGATAGAAAGTGGGCAGAGATTGGACAATTAATTATTAAGGAGTACAGAATGTTCAATTAAGTTTCATTGTAAAGGTTTCTAGATTGTAAGCTCTTATAGCAGTCACATCTATTCCTAAATTTTAACTGTTATTTCTAAGTTCTGATATGCTGTGCTCCTTGTGCATAATCTGGTAGTTCCCTGGAACATTGGGTTTCTGTGGGACACCTGAGACTCAGAGTTAAGAGTTCTGCAGTTCTGAAAGTCAGCATTACCCCATAAAGCAAGTGTTAAAGAGGCTGAAAAAGAGATCAGACTCCAACTAGAGAAATGAATGAAATGGACATGGTTAGGACTAAGATAAATCATAATACAGGATAAATTATGATACTACTCATATTTTAAAACTTCACCTTCTGTGTGAGACTAAAGGAAAAGATGTCTATTTGGTCCAAAATTTAAATTTTCTGTAGCAGACATTCTAATTTGACTTATCTAGTCAATTCATTTAAACAAACTAATTACATGGAACTCAGAATAGGGGATGAGATCTTATTCTGTATAAGGTTAATGTAATATGCAGATACATTCCAGAGTATTTTAGGCAGAAAATAAAAATGTATTTTAAAAGTCACCTTCAGAGACTGGGGAAAAAGACGGCACTATTAAGCTTCACCACCTGGGGAATTCCTGATATTCTCTCAGGCATTAGGGACTCCCAATTTAATAAGACAGGCCCTTTATCTTGGTGCTTGCCCTTAAAATTTATTTCTGCAATGGCAAAAGTAGGCCTGATGTAATCTGCCTAAGAGTCACCCCCCAGAGGGCCTCTTTTGTTGCTTAGACATGGCCCCTCTCTTAAGCCAATTCTGCAAATAAACTCACTACCCTACCCCCTACATGGGACATGACACCCAGGGGTATAAATCTCCCTGGCACAGTGGGTCCTAACTCACAAGGATGAAACTGGCCCTGGCATCAAGAGATTGACAATGTCTTCTTGACCAAAACGGGGAAAAGAAATGGAACAAAATAAAGTTTCAGTGGCTAAGACATTTCAAATAAAGTCAAGAAGTCATTCTGGAGGTTACTCTAATGCAAACTTTAGCCAAATATTTCAAGCTACCGCAATATGCCATGCCCCAAACAAAAGTATTTCTCAAAACACCTAGTAAGCTCCCTGGGCTCTATCTAAGTCTCTGTGAAAGAAATTTTCTTGGTAGGTTTCTTTCCTCAGAAACGTAAGGCCTCCAGATTGATCCTAGGCCAGATAAGTCTTGAAACCCAGATGTACCAGTCTCTCCAAGAACATTAACCAGTTTCATTCCTCTACTCCATAAGGTCAACACCCCTTTTCAGCATGAAGAAGTTAAAATGGTCATGGCTCAGATATCTTGAAGATTGAGAGAAAGATCAAATGAGAGGGAGACAACTGAGAAATTAGGATTTAACAAATGACACACTCTGACTTATTAAATAGATATTTATTTTTAGTGTCTAGTATTTTAAAATAGCCAGAAGGAAATACCTGAATTGTTGAACTGTAATCCTGTAGCCCTGATCTTTGATAACGAATGTTGTATTAGTTTCCTAAGCTGCCAGAATGTAATATACCAGAAATTGAATGGCTTTTAAAAAGAAAATTTAAGTTACAAGTTTATAGTTTAAGACCATGAAAGTGTCCAAATTAAGACAGCAACAAGAAATTACCTTCACTCAAGAAAGCTTAGAGCCATCCAGAATACCTGTCTCAGCTGGGTAGGCACGTGGCTGGCATCTGCTGGTCCCTTGCTCCAGGGTTTTGTTGCTTTCAGCCTCTGTTTCCTGTGGAGATTCCTCACTTGGCATCTGTGGGCTGTCTCCACTTAACTACTCGAGGACAAAACTCTGGGTTTCATCTCTTAGCTTAGCATCTGCCAGGGCCAGAGATTTCTTCTCTTCAGGTTCTGACTATTTCTATGAGTCCTTGCTTAGCACGCAGGCTATGTCTATCTTGATCTCCAAAATGTCTACATCGGCTCTGCCTGTCAGTTCTGAAGCCACTGTTCTCCAAGCATCTGGATCTTCTCTGAGGTTTCTTCAAAATAGTTCCTCTTTTAGAGGACCACAGCAAACTAATCAAGGCCCACCTTGAATGGGTGGGGTCATATCTCCATCTAATCAAAAGGTCAAACCCACAATTGGACATGTCACATCTCTGTGGCGTTAATCCAATCAAAAGTTTTCACCCAGCAAGATTAAATCAGGATTAAAAGAAACAGCTGCTCCCACAAGGTTGAATCAGGATCAAAACATGGCTTTTCTAGAGTACAAAATACCTTCAAATTGGCATCAATGTATAACTATATTGTAGAAAAAAGTCAGTTGCCCATGTTTGCAGGGATCTGCTTCTGAAGGTTTTGTTCTGTTCCACTAATGTATTTGCCTATCTCTGTCAGTACCACACTGTCATAGTTAACTTACATCTACTGTAAGTCTTAAAACTGGGTAGACTGCAGTGCTGGTGGTCAATAAGACAGAAGGGTAGGGGTATGGGATGTTGGCAGGTTCTTTTTTCTTTTTATTTCATTTTCTAGAGTAATGAAAATGTCTAAAAATGATCATGGTGATGAATGTACAACTATGTAATAATATGATACTCATATACTTTGGATGGATTGTATGGTGTGTGAATATGTTTCAATAAAATTACATTAAGAAAGAAAACCAAGTCACACCTATGAAGAAAATAAAAGAGGAAGCTCTAGGATGTAATATTATTAGAATAAAAATGTTTGTTTGCAAAAGCTGCCAGAATGCAATATACTAGAAATGGATTGGGGATTTTTTCCCATCCCTCCATCCATCCATCTAGTTTTTGAACATTTGAGAGCAGGTTGTACATATATACTCCCTGAAAACATGATGCTTCCATGTACATTATTAGAACCAAGGATATTCACTTATGTAATCACCTTAAGTGCAGTTATCAAGTTCAAGAAATTTATCACTGATAAAATGTCCTTTTGAGCTTCTTCTCCTCTCTTATTAGATCCTATCCAGGATTATGCATTTTTCAAAATATTTTTATTGGTAAATATTCACACACATACATTCCATACAGATGTACAATCAATCACAATATCATCACATAGTTGTTTATTCCTCACCATGATCATACAATGGGGATCTATTAATTTACAATTTACAGTTCTTAGGCCATGCAATGTTTCACTTAAGGTTTCAACAGCAAGATAGCTTCTCTAAAGAAAAATTGTTGGCCCCTGGGACAAGTGTGTCATATAAGAAGGCACATGGCTGGTATCTACTGGTCCTTCTCTCCTGGATTTCATTGCTTTCATTCTGTTTCCAGTGGCTTCCTCTGTGGGTCCTCTGTTAGTTTCTCCAGTGTTTTTTCTCTATAAGTTCTCTGGGATTTTTCTGTCTTTTATCCTCACATATAAAGGACTCCAGTAAAGGGATTAAGACCCACCTTAAATGGGGTAGGTCACATCTCAACTGAAATAACCTAGCCAAAAGGTCCTACCCACAATAGATCTGCCCACAGAATGGATTAAAAGACCATAGTCTTTTCTGGAGTACATAATAACTTCAAACCAACACACAAAAATTAAAAGATAAAACACAAGATTGTATACCACAGTGAACACTATTGTAGATGACAGGCTATGGGTTAATAGGACAAGTATAAAAATGTTCTTTCATGGTGTGCTGGTTTGAAAATGTTGTGTACCCCAGAAAAGCCATGTCCTTTAATCCTGATTCAATATTGTAGAGAGGTGGAAACCATTGATTAGACTTTTGACCTTTTAAATAGATTACTTTCATGGAAATGTGGCATGTCCAAATGTGGGTGTGGCCTTTTGATTAGATGGAGATGTGACTCTGCCCATTCAAGGTGGGTCATAATTAGTGTCCTGGAATCCTTTAAAAGGGGAGATTTTGGAGAAAACACAGTTGCTTCAGAGCTGACAGAGATGCAGGCAATTGAAGATACTTGGAGTACCGACAGAGAGAGCTGACACAGACAGAGAAGTTTGGAGACAGATAAAGAAAATTCCCCTGGGAAGCTGTTTGAAACCAGAAGCCAAAGGACCAGCTGACAACAACCACGTGCCTTCCTAGCTGACAGAGGTGTTCCAGATCCACTGGTCTTTCTTGAGTCAAGGTGTCTTTCCCTGGATGCCTTAATTTGGATATTTTTATGGCCTTAGAACTGTAAACTTATAGCTTAAATTCCCTTTATAAAAGTCAACCCATTTCTGGTATATTGCATTCCCAGCAGCATTAACAAACTAAAACATGTGGGTTATAATAAATGTGTGATGCTAATACAAGGTCGTAATAACAGAGTAGTATGTGAGAAAAAATATACCTGCTGTATGTATGGACGATAGAACTATTTTTAAAATCTTTCATCAATTGTGACAAAGGTAACTACTATTTCAATAAATTTGTACTATTATTTTTTAAAAAGTGCTATCATTAAGGATAAGAAATGCTCCACACCAATACAAGGTGTTTGTGGCAGGATGGTACATGGAAATCTGTATTTTATGCATGATTGTTTTGTAAACTCACAACTTCTTTAATCAAAAAGAATGAATGAAAGAAAGAATATTCCCACTGACCCTACAAACATTAAAATAGTAAAATATTATTATCAAAAAACGTATGACAATAAAATTAACAACATAATAAGAAATAAAGCTATCTTTATTTTTAGATAATATAATTGTTGATTATAGAAAATGTACCAAAAAACAGGATATATCAAACAATTTCTAGACCTAATAAGTAAATTATTAAGATCACAGGACATAGGTAAGTAGACAAAAATCAATGATAGTCTAAAATTCTAGCAAGGAATTGCAAAATTAAACTTTAAAATCATAGCCTTTTCAATAGCAACAAAGGTACATAGCAGTAAATTTTAAGAAAGTGTATGTAAGATGCATACTTAAAACTACAAGACACGTAGTTAAAACTACAAAAGTAAAAAAAAATCTTGAATTTTTTTTTTCTGTAAACATTTTACAAGAGAGAAATGCCATGTTCATGGATTGGAAGACTCAATAGTGTTTAGATGACAATTCTTCCAAATTGACCTACAGATTTAACATTATACTAATCCAAATCCCAGCAGGTTTTATTCTAGAAATTGACAACCTAATTCTAAGATTTCTATGGAAATGCAAAGGATATTGAAAAATCCAAACAATCTTTAATAAGAGCTAAGTTGGATATTACTTGATATTAAAATATGACGAAACTACACTGATCACATTTGTATAATATTAACATAAGGATGGACATCTAGACTGAAGGAACAAAAGACACACCCATCACAGAAAATTCCAAAGTCTGCTTCCCCAGGAACCGAGGACAAATTCCAGCCAAGATATGCCTTATACTTCACTGTAAGTGCCCCAAGATAGAGACCTCACAGAAAAACACACCAAGTTTGTGCAACAGTCTTTCATTGTACGGTGGAAAGAGTCTGAGCCTCAATTTCCCCTTTTGTACAGTAGGAAAATAATACATATCCTAGATTTTTAAATGCTATAATGTATGTAGTATAATAATGTAGTACAATGTACCTAGTATAATGGGTAAACAAAGTATGCATTCAAAGAATATTCCCTCGCATAGCTTTACTATATTTAAACTCTTATTGTAAATGTGGACTCTAACTTCAGAAAAAAATTATTCTTAGTGCCACTGGACTCAGGGATAAAATAATTACTACCTGTTTTAGCTGCTCCTCTGCTAAAACAAATAACATAGTATGGGTTGGCTTAAACAACAGAATTTATTGGCTCATGGTTTTGAGGCTAAAAGAAGTCCATAATCAAGGAATCAGCAATGCAATGCTTTCTCCCCCAAAACTATGGCATTTTGGGACTGGCTGCCGGTGACCCTTGATCCTTGGCTTTGATGTCACATGGCAAATGCACACAGCAATGCCTTATTCTTTCTCTTCCATGTTCCATTGACTTCCAGCTTCTTTCCATGGCTCTTTTTGTATCCTATTTCCTTTCCTTATAAAGACTTCAGTCATATTGAATTACGGCCCACCTTCCCTCAGTTTGGGCACACTTTAATTGAAGTAACCTCATTAAAAGGTCCTATTTACAACAGGTTCACATTCACAGGAATGGATTAAGGTTAAGGACGTGTTTTTCTGGGATACATAATGCCAAGTTACCACATTAGCACACTGAAGTAAAGATAAAATAATCTTTGAATTTAGTATTTTCTATCAATTGAATGCAGATAAAATAGACATCAAATTAAAGAGCACAGCAATAATGACTATATACAAACTAAGCCTTTTTGTTAAAATAAAAAAATAAAACAGCCTCAAATTTTTAGCATTGTATTTTAGCCTAGTCACTCAGAAAATGAGCCATGCAAAAGACAAAGGAGGAAAAAGCCCTCAGAAACAGACTTTTTGTGGTTCTCCTTCCAAACAAAAATTAACCTCAGCAGCAGAGAGCTCCTTGGGGCCACAGCTCTCCTTGGCTCCTCCCCAGTGGGCATCAAAATCCCCATCATTACCACACATTGTTTTGGGGGTGAACTAGAGTGTGGATAAAATCATGGGTTTGGAAGTCACGCTAACTATGGGTTCTGACAAGTCACTAAACTTGTACTGGTTTCCTCACCTGTAGACTTTGCCCCAAAAATGGCAAATCCCAATACAGTATGCTGACTGAGTGAGTAAATGGATGGTGATATTAAAATATTATCCTCATAGTGGTCATGTGAAGATAAAATGAAATAACCTGTCAACATGCCATGCAAGTAACCAGCCCTTAAACTACCATACCTCTCTCTGTTTTAATTGTTTCTGAAACTGAATGGATCCTGTAAAGGAGACACCCTCATACACGGATCAAAATCTCACAAATGTTCCTGATTCCTGACCTTCTGTTTTGGAAATAACCTGTATCCTGTCACACATCCACACACACACATGCACAGACACACTCCCTTCTGATTATCTCAGATAGCCAAAGTATATCCAAAAGACAGCTGAGAAATAAAAGGCAACTCTGAATTCACCAAGTTCTGACTTTCCCTCTCAGTGAGCTGATGCTTTTCGGTAACAGAAGTGTCTCTTTTCAAAAATAAGCCCTGGTGTCCCAAAACATGCCTCATCCATTATTAGCGACACTTGCGTTGAAAACATAACAGAATAATCACTGAGGAATGGTCCAAGATTTACTCATAAGATCAGTAATTTTTTTGTCATCTGTTGCCATTAACAAGTAACTTGTGACCTAATAAATGTCACTATCCATTTTCTTTAATTAAAAGAATAAATATTACACAGTGACACAGATTGGCATTTATGTCTTTGTTTCTGTGACATGGGATTTATGGCCAAGGCTTTCTTTGAGGGATTCCACAAATAAAGCTTATTAAGCTGCTCTGAGATGAACTCAAGCCCACATTGATGAAACTGGATGGGGAAGGGCAGTGATGGATGAAGCCACTGCTCATGTAAAGCAAGGGAACTCCCACCCCAAGTAAGAAGACCTCCTGGGCTGGCAAAATGTAGGTTCCATTTTTCTACAAAGTTCAACTTTAAATACATATAGCAAGGACTCAGAGGAGCATTCAAGCCTCGTTGCCCTTTCCTTTGGGAAGGGCATGAGGAAATATGGCATCCAGATTCTCTTGGGAATTGGCGCTCACCACTTTACAGTACGTTCCAAGGCAGGAGGGGTTTTCAGGTAAAGAAAAATCTCTACCATGGCAATCTGCTACTGGCCAAACAAATTGAATCACTGTAATGTCCCAACCTCCTCTTTCAAAGACATAGTTCTAGGACCTAAAACATAAACAAAAAGGGAGCTATCCTTCACCAAATTAAAAAAAAAAAAGGCTAACTAAAAACAGCTAGGAAGATACATTTAGCAGCATTTCCCCAAATAAGAATCTCTTCCTTGCCTCAGGACTGCATTCTTGCTCAAAGTCAAGAATTCCAGCGGACTTGAATCCAGTGCTCCCAAGCTGCTGTCTGCTCCTGGCTCAGCCCTATCCCAGGCTGGTCTGACCCAGCCACCTGCACTTACCCCAAGGGCCCTGAAGCCCCGCTCAGGGGAGCGTCAGGCAAATGTCATCAGTGTTGCTGTTCAAAGCCTCAGAGAGGCACTGGGTGAGAGAAATTGCACCTCCACGGACGATGTTTATCTCTGTGGATGTATTTATACCTCGGGACTGCAGACACCTCGACTCAAATCACTCTTGTCCAGCTCAGGGCCAGTTCAGGGGTTTTCCTCAATTACTGGACCAGAAGGGAGGCCCCAGACACAGGAGGCCGCTGCTTCCTGCCCCTGTGGGGTCACTGGTGCCTCTTGTCCCAGCTGCCTTTCTTGGCTGTGGCTACAGAGTAAACCTGTGCACTTGAGGCTAAGTTAGAGGTCCAATTTCTCAACTGCTGGGTACTTCAATGAAAGGGAATGAAATATAGCAGGTCTTAGCTGAAGGAGCCCCAAATTCAGGGGGGGCTTGATTTGAGTTTAAATCCCAATGCTACCACATACTGAAGAAAGCTTACACACAGTAGGGACTCAGCAAATACCAGTGCCTGGTGTAGAGGGAAAGTACTGTGTTCCCATTCCTTTCAGTGTCTCAGGTCAGGTGAGTTTTTGTGTGTACATATAAATGCACATGCATAGATATACACACGTGCACACATGTATACACTTTATATACAAAACAGTATGGCTATGCATTGTGCATACATACACACAAATTATACATAATTGGATATATCTGTACACACACATATATTCATAGTCTCACTTACGCACACATTACAGATTATATTGTCTTAATGTAATGTCAGTTAAGATACAAATAGCATAGACTTGGACTTCATAGTCCCCAATTGGTACCCAATTAAGCACTAGCAAAGAGGAGTCCCAGAAGATGGCACCCTCTCCCACTAAAGAGTTAGCATGGCCAGGATACCACAAAGCTTAAGGCTCCTTAGAAAAGAACCCTTTCCCTCTGGATGATACTTTGTCTGTCCTTTCCCACATGCTCAACTCAGAGAGGTGTAAATCAGAAACATTTCCACTCTTCTCCAATCACTGACTTGGACTGTAGGCTGTTGATTTTCCATCTCCCTTCCCTTAATAAACTTTCAGGTTGATTCTAAAACAGTAGGCTCATTTTCATTTATTAGAAATCCAGACTACTACATTAAAACTGCAGACTTACAGCTACTTTACAATTCCTCCTCCTCCTCGCCAGCTGTGGAACCTCAGGGAACCTGGAGGGGAGTTGTTTTCATTTTCACCCCCCTCTTTCTAGCACTCTGAAGGAAGGAAAACCCAAGGGCTGGTTCTGAGGTGTCTCCTTCCTTTCCAAGTTGAAGGAAGGTCTGATTTCTCTGGTATTGAAGACCAGGAGGAAAATGATGACCTGCCAGTTGGGAGATTACCACGAGTCTCTCGCCATCATTGCCTGCAGATTCTAGGCTGCTGATTCTCTGTGCCAATAAAGGAGTCTCCTCACAGGAGGCATGGTTTTCTGGAACAGTGGACAACTCCACCCTGACCCTGTCCATCCCCAAGGAGCCTACAGACAGGAGAACAAAGGGGAAGGCTTTTATCTCATTCAGCCACACTGACCTGCCCCTAGTGCAGCCCAGCCCAAAGGGGGTAACATCATAGAACTTGGTTCTTCTCTGACTCATGGAGCCAAGGGACCAGCTAGGTTCTGTGTTCCTTGAGGGTCATAATGACCTGGGGTGGAGTAGTCTCACCTTTCCCAGTCTCTAGTTCCTAAATTCAGATACATTCCCAAATGTCAGGGGATACTGTCAAAGTCTCCCAAGGATGCCCTTACTATGCTCCACTCTGCTAAAACCCACCACTAGGCCATGCCTGAAGGTTCCCAACTCAGCCATCATCTAATAGCATATGACATCAGACATCTGCTTCTTTATAGCACCCCTATTCTTCTAAAGTGATGCCCTAAAGGTATTCCCTTACCTGGCTTGGAACAAAGGAGGAAAAACTTCAAAACCCCACTATACTCGGGCCACGGTGGCTCAACAGGCAAGAATGCTTGCCTGCCATGCCAGAGGACCCGGGTTCGTTTCCCAGTGCCTGCCCATGTTAAAAAAAAAAAAAAAAAAACCCACTATACTCTAAGCCAACAACTCTTGACTGTGATAATTCCCTCGACAACACCCAACCTGATTCTTCTGATTCTTTAGGCTGGTAGGAAAACCAGTTCTGCAGACCCTCAGAAAGTTTGGGAGTGGGGGAAGGGTCCTGGAGAGTATCTAGTCCTAAAGGTCGACAGCTCTCTGAAATGGGTGGGATTCTTGGCATCTGTGTTTCAACTCCAAGGCAACAGGGAAACACTGTCATGTGCACTCTCTCTCTCAATATCCTCTAACCACTCAATATTCCAGTGCTTCCCATTTTTAATGTGCATATTAATTACCTAGGATCATGGTAAAATGCAGATGCTGATTCAGCAGGTCCAGGGCAAGGTCCAAGATTTGCATTTCCAGCAGGGTCCCTGGTGATAGTGCTGTTGATATTAGCCAGTGAATTTCATTTTCTGCTCTCAGCGTTTCTGAGGTCAAGTAAACCTCTTTATCCTCAAATCAACTAATAAATAATCGACATTCAGTGAGTGATTCTCTTAGGCCAAAAATTGTGCTAAATGTTTTTACATGCATCCCAACATTTAGTTCTCTCAACAACTTTTGAAACAGCTATAAATGGCTGTGTCCATTTTAGTGATTGGGAAACTGGCCATTAGAACGGCTTAGCAGCTAGACACAGATTTCAAATTCTCGCAATCGGCACAGCTAGGATTTAAGTCCAGGGTGTATGTTCCTATATTCAGAGAACGCAACCCCAAAATTAAGATTACAGCAAAGAAGCTAAGTAAGATACACAATCAGTAAGTACAAGGAAACTTCATTAAGAGGTGCTTATTTCAGAATCAGATTGTCCTTGAGCTGGTTATCCCTTTCAGGAAAACTGCAATACTGAGCTGCTGAAATAGCCCAGGATATGTTTCAGCACTGGGTTACCATCACAACCTCCATTACTTTCCTCTTTCTTCATTGGTAGCGGCCACGTTCAAGCAACTTCTTCTATATGTGTGTGTGTGGGGGGGGGGGAGACAACATGAATAATAGATATGTCACTTTTAACTGTCAACAAATACCTTGTAAATGGCATGTGCAGGCTTTTAAATAACCCAGACAACCATTCCTCTGACATCATTTTTATACCACAGTTTGCAACGAAACTGGAAACAATCTGAAAAAAAGCACGAGGATGAAACTCCAGAATCACGCTTACCCACACACTCTCGTCTGCATTTAATATTTCATTGGGCTCTTCTTCCCCATCCTCCAATCTGATAACAATTGTCTGCTATGGAGGCAAGACAATTAGAACATTTCAGCATCTTCCCGTGGTTAAGCAGACTCATCTTCCCCTGTGACAGTTGCTTATGAAGACAGGAAGGGATCGCCGGTGTTCATTCCCACTTGTAAGTGACACTGGGGCGATTAAGAAAAACAAACTGTTTCCTTCCAACAAGATCCTGGCTAGCCATACATTTGACTGCTCTGTGTTTGGACAAGGTGACATGAATTTCCCACTCAACCTGCAATGAAAGGACATTTATCCTAAGACAAAATCTTGTCACAGATGCATATGCCTCCACACAAAGTAAATCTTCAGACCTATTTGTCAGGTGATACAAGTGTCACGTACCTAAGGAAACAAACTAATCTGTGGCTACTCCACAATTCATCAACAGGGGACTCAGTACATTCCAGGCACATCACAAGCACTTAACCAAAACTGAAATTTAATTAATAAGTCACTAGAATAAGGAAATGGGGTATTCTTGGTTACTTTCTTTTCAGCCTTTATTTTGGGGAATTTCAAATACATACAAAAGCAAAGAGAACAGTGCAATGACTTCCATTTACCCACCAGCTTCAAAAATTTACTGACTCAGCAAAATCTTATTTAATTTCCTCCCCACTTTCAGACTACTGTGAAGAAAATTTCATGGTATTCTTTTATGCATAAATCCTAATTCTTGTCTAAAGTTGTTTAAATATAGTCTCATTTCCAATCCTGCTACCATGTCTTTATTCGGCCTCTTACCTCCTATTTCAGTGGGTTAACTAGTGGTTCCCAAGAAGGTATGTCCAGGTCCTAAAGCCCAGAAGCTGTGAATATGCCCTTATTTGGAAAACTGGTCTTTAAGTTGAGATCATCCTGGATCGGGGATGGGCTTTACCTAAGTCCAATGACAAGTGTCCTTATAGGAGAAAGAAGGAAGTAGATCTGAGACACACAGGAGAGAAGGGCGTGTGGACACAGGCAGAGAGTGGGGTGAGGGAGCCGAATCAAGGAACAAAGGTTCATTAGAAGCTTGAAGACGCAGGAAATGATCCTCCCTGAGAAACTCAAGAGAGAGCACAGTCCTGCTGACATCTTGTTTTCGGACTGCTAGCATGTAAAATGGTGACAAAGTAAGTGTCTGCTGTTTTAAGCTACCCAGTTTGGGGTAATTTATTACAATAGTCATAGGAAACCAAGACACCTGTCTTGGACAATCACCATCTCAGTGGCTTCTATCAACCTGGCTTCCTCCCCCACTGAGCACCCCAAAGACATGTAACACAAATCTGCCCATGGTGCCCCCCACTTAAGCTTTCCAGTGGATCCCCAGGGCCACCCCTGGCTCACTCAAGCTTCTTAAATGGTGTGGTCTCATGGTCTGTGCCTACCTCCCCAGCAAAGCCACATCCCTACTTCCTCCATCTGAGCTTTTGAGCTCTGCTGGGCTAACCAGTTTCCCCTCACACTCATGCTTTGGCTGCCTCTGTCCCTTTGCATATATTTTTGTTTTATGGTGTTTTTTTTTTGACTGGAGTAGCTCTGTCCAATAGAAACACTATAAAACACAAACATGAGACCCATATATGTAATTTAAACTTTCCTAATAGCAATATTAAAAAAACAGGCAAAATCAATCTTAATAATCCATTTTATTTACCCCCAAATATGCCCATTTCAACATGCAATCAATATAAAAATGGTAAGGAAATTCCTTGCATTCTGTATTTTTTGTACTAGGTCTTCAAAATCCAGTGTGCATTTATACTCACAGCACATCTTAATTCAGACTAGCCAGATTTCAAGTGCTCAATAGCCACAGAAGGCCAGCGGTTACTATATTAGAAAGCCCAGAATATCTTTAACCCTTTTTTACTTGTCTGGTGAAATGTTACCCATTCTTTAAAATCCAGCTGAAATATTATCTTCTATGTAAAACCTTCCCTGACTATTTTCTAGCTCACACCAATAGGATAAATTATTGCCAACTCCGGCCAAAGTACACACTGTGGACATATTCCAATTTATCCATTGTTCACACCGTGCTACATTTACTTGTTGCATGTATGTCCCTTCTACCGGACTCTGTGCCTCAGGAGCTCCTCACCCTTGGTCAGCTGTGAATTCTCATACCAGTGAAACGCCTGACACATGGAAAGTCAGAGTGGGTCTTAATTAAAGGTGTTTTTTTACCTAAATTCTGTCCCTCCCCATGGTGGTAGGAAGAGCATAGGACTACCGCAAATGTCGGCACACCTACAGAGTGGGTGCTCAAGTAGAACCCTAACAACCAATGACTGCATAGCACTCTATAGTTCACACTTTGCTTTCACACGCATTTCATTTAACCTCTTAGAACACATTTGGAGCCCCATATGTCAGATGATGCAGCTGAAGACAAAAGAAGCAAGGGAACTTGAGGACAGTCACAAATCTATTTGGAACAGAGCCAGGACCTGAACCCAGGTCTCTGGGTTGCCAGCCCCATGCTCTCCCTCACTGAGAATACGCCCTCCTCCTGGCTCACTCCTCTCATGGCAGCCGGTCAGGATCAGTCCCACATCCATCTGTGCCTCTGCATGGGATTACCTACACCTCTTTCACCTTTACAGGCTTTACTATTTTTTGAGATCTAGCTTGGTCCCTCTTTTTCCTTGAAGCTCTCCCTTTCTACTAGTCCCTGATCCCTGACAAGCACCTATGGCCCATGGTAGAAAATCCTGCTCTTATATGAGATGCCCTCTTGTCTTCCCTGTTAGATCATAAGCTCTTAGGAGGTGAAGAATACTGTCTTGAGTACAAGAGGAAATCCAACTTCTTCAGAGTATCTACTACATGCTAGCCCAGTTTAAATGCTTTCATATGCATAATTTTATTTAGCCTTCAAGACCCTGAAAGATGAGTTCAATTGTTCTTGCTTTTAAAATAAACAGACAAAAGACTGGAAATGTTGAGTAAATTGCAGAAGATCATCCAGGGCCACATTCATAGGGAAGCTCAGTTGACGTGCCCGTGATTGGCAATCTTGCCCCTGTTTCTAGGTCGGATGGCCTGGGTGTAGCTAACCTGTGAGCGGAGTAAGGTTAGGGACTGAGATGCCCGAGTAACATAACAACATGGATCTACCAGGCTGCCCCACAACCAGGACAGGAGAAAGGTAGGTTCCTGTATCACGGAAAACTGAGCTTACCATCCGAGACAGGCCCAGGTCCAGTATGACTCTTTTCTCTGCATATTCTAAACCCGCCACTTTCTAACCATTGTGAATGTACAGACACACATTAGTCAGGAAGAGACACAGCAGGACAGGGCACTTCTGTGGGGCTCCTCTCTGGTCCGTGTCTCCCACATCCTCCCCCCCTTTTCACCCTTATCATCAATGCCTTCTCAGGACCTCACACTAGACAACTGGTGGCCTTCCAACTGATTTCTCTGTCTCCAGTCTCACACCTCCTCCGCCCTATCTATCACATGACCATGAGGATGCTATTTCCCAAATGGGCAGTTAAACATGGTACTGTTATGCTCAAGACATTTAAAGCATTCAGTTACAAAGGACATATAATCCAAGTTCCCTTCATAATCTAACCACTACCTATCTTTCAAGTTTATCTCCCATTATTTTTAAATGTGTCCGATGCTCTGATCACACTCGACTGCTCACTGCTAAGGAGTCCCTAGTCCTCCAAGGCCCCCAGTCCTCATTCCTTTTATCCAGCCTTTTGAAATGTGGCTGGTGGACCTTTGATTGTATTATAGGACTGCCTACTGGCTTCACTGGGGAAACAGAGAAAATGCCCTGCGCACGGAAGGGGGAATGATGGATTGATGGATCGTCAACAGAAGGGAATGGGGTTCTGAGAATAGAAGATGAATGAATAGAACATAATACCTGATGATGGTATTAACATCACCAGGAAGAGTAAATAATATCAGAATAATGTCAGAAAACAACATAAGTGAACAAACCAAGACATCTTTCTGACTCGGCTGAGAATGAAAAGCAAAGTAGGGACTGCTATATGGGTGTGCCAGAGTGTTAGAATGTAAGGGCTCTTATACAAATCAAAGAGGCATCACTGGAAAGAGGGCAGGTTTGTATAGTCAATTTTCTGCTCCTTTACATTTGATCATGCTAGCTTGGATGAGTTTTGTTCCCATCTGTTGATGAACTGATGTAGAAAGATAATAAAATATGGTGAACTCTGTGTGTACTCTAATGACTGTCCAATCCTTCCACACATCAGTGTGACCTATCACTGGAGTTATAACTACAACTGGGGAACCTGGATACCTTCTGTGCTGGTCTGAATCTGTGGTGGGCCCCAAAAAAGCCATGCCCTTTGATCCTCATTCAATATTGCTGGGTGGGAGCATTTTGATTGTTTCCATGAAGATGTGACCTACCCAATTGTGGGTGGTAACTTTTGATTAGATGATTTCCATGGAGGTGTGTCACCACCCACTGAAGGTGGAGTTGCTTGGTGGAATCCTTTAAAAGAGGAAACATTTTGGAGAGAGTCCCTTTTTGGTAGAGCCACGTGAAAGCTAGCAGACACTGCCATGTTCCCCATGTGCCCTTCCAGCTGAGAGAGAAATGTTGAACATCATTGGCCTTCTTGAACTAAGGTATCTCTCCCTGGATGCCTTAGAGAAGACATTTGTATACAACTTAATTGGGACATTTTCTCGCCTTAGAACTATAAACTAGCAACTTATTAAATTCCCCTTTTTAAAAGCCATTCCGTTTCTGGTATATTGCATTCCGGCAGCTAGCAAACATAGAACACCTTCCTTCCCCAGAAGAAGATATAGAAGTATGAGCCAAACTTCCTTGTGGCTTGGCTCATGTTTTCCTCACTTGTAAACCATTTAATGAAGCATATCAGCATCCCTCCTATCCAACATCTGCTCCCTGAAACCCTTCATCTTGTTTTATCTTTGTCAAATCCTTTACCTCCTCTGAGCCTCCTTAAAGTATGTAACAGCAACACCCCTCCTACTCTAATTAACATTATTAGTACTTTAATTTCTTTTACTCAACAGCCAGCTTCTTGAAAAGAAGGGACTCTGACGTACTCAGGTCTCTGTCCACCTCAACATCTGTCTCTAAGTGGTTACTCCATAAACACTTACAGGACAAACAAATCAACGAAGCATGATGTGCTACACAGTTAAAACACCCGCAATTTTTTTTTAAACTTTTTTTTTATTAATTAAAAAAATTAACAAACAAAACATTTAGATATCATTCCATTCTACACAATCAGCAATTCTTAATATCATCACATAATTGCACATTCACCATTTCTCAGTACATTTGCATCGACCCAGAAAAAGAAATAAAAAGACAACAGAAAAAGAAATATAATGATAATAGAGAAAAAAAAGACTATACATACCATACCCCTTACCCCTCGCTTTCATTTACCAGTATTTCAAACTGAATTTATTTTAACATCTGTTCCCCCCATCATCTACTTCCATTCCATACGTTCTACTCTTCTGTTGATATAGTAGCTAAAGGGAGCATCAGACATAAGGTTTTCACATTCACAGAGTCTCATTGTGAAAGCTATATCATTGTTCAATCATCATCAAGAAACATGGCTATGGGAACACAGCACTACATTTTCAGGCAATTCCCTCCAGCCTCTCCACTACATCTTGAACAACAAGGTGATATCTACCTAATGCGTAAGAATAACCTCCAGGATAACCTCTTGACTCTGTTTGGAATCTCTCAGCCACTTTTTCTCATTTCGCTCTTCCCCCTTTTGGTCAAGAAGGTTCTCTCAGTCTCTTCATGTTAATTCTCAGCTCATTCTAGGGTTTTTCTCAGTCCCTTGATGCTGAGTCTCAGCTCATTCCAGGATCTCTGACCCACGTTGCCAGGAAGGTCCACACCCCTGGGAGTCATGTCCCACGCATAGAAGGGGAGGGAAAACACCCGCAATTTGTAAGACTTCTCCCATCCCAATAGCACTGGTAATTTTAGGTCTGGTCTATCAGGATAAGCGTTGAGGGCTCCAGGCCCAGAACCCTAAAGCAGCTGCTTAAGTTCCTCTCCAGTTCGAGAAAATAATTGATAGCTAAAAATTTATTGAGGCATTATATGTACCAGCTCATTTAATCCTCATAAGCACTCTGGGGTAGATACACTCACTCATTATCTTCATTCTGAAGCTGAAAACTGAGGTACAGAAGAGTTATGTTCCCTAAAAATGGCACATCACTAAGAAGTGTTAGGATGAAGACTCATTGTAAGTTTTGGAGCCAGACAGGCTCTCTGGCTCCAAAACTTACAATGCTCTACCAGTTTTCCACAGAAAATGCAACTGAAATGTTTTTTAAGACAAACAATTTTTTTGTGCTACTCCTTCCTAGCTGCCAGCCCTTAGACTTTACCCAATCCCTCCAAGTTTCAGATATTCTCATCTCAAAAATTAGGGTGTAGGAAAAATGGCCTAATGGATGTGCTATGTCTAGCACATATCAGGCACTCAGAAATGTTGGCTTTCTGTACCAATCATGAGTCTCTCAGTTGAAAAACCAACTTAAACTGGTTAAAGGGAAAACAACAAATTATTGTCTTATATAAGTGAAAAGTCCAGGGTAGAGGAGTCTTCAGACACAGTTGAATTAGGGGCTAGAATAATGTCACTAGGACTGGAATGTCTCTCTCTCCATTTCTCAGCAATTCTTTCCTTTGGATCAGTTTATTCTCTAACTTTCTTCATGAGGCAATTCTGGAAACTCCAGGCTTACATCAACAGCCTGGTGACTCAGAAAGTAAGAGCATATCTTTCCCAATAACTATGGCAAAACTCACAGAATTGTATTTCACTGGATCTGTTGGATTTCTTGTCCTTCCCGGAACTAACTGCTGTGATGAAAAGAGAGGATGTGTTGATTGGCTATTCTATGGAACCAGGAAAATGGGCTTGGCCCCAACCAAATGAGAGTAGAGATGGCATAGCTTGCTAAAGGAAAATGAGGTGCTGTTACCCAAAGAGGGAAGAATGGATCCTGGCAGGAACAAACAGCAGCTGTCCATTCACTAATAATATTTTCAATGTTCTCAGGTTCTAAACAGCCAGGGTTTCCCGGCCTGCTGCCCACCTACAATGGATTCCTCTAGCTTGCAACCACTGCCAGCATGTCTTGCAGACTTCTCCAAGCCTCTAAGAGTGCATGGGCCCCACACTTCCTCCAGCTACTGCAAAGCTCAAATTAGTCACTCCCTGAGCCCCTTCAGAGGCATATCAGAGACCAGCTGTGCAAGGACCTGTCACCTTCTTGTCAGCGAAAGTTTTCTGTCCAAAGAACTTTCGTCATCCCTCCTTCCTCAAGTAGCTGGATGTCACTTGAAGAGACAGCTGAAGTCACTCACAATGGCTGGTCTCAAATCAGCACTCACTGGCCTTGTCACTGAAAGCCTCACCCCGCAGCGAAAACTGTCACTGATCATGTTTAGATATGTACGCTGAGGTATTAGATTAGAAGAGAGAATACACGAGACGGGAGTTTAAAAGAGGCCAAGTTGCAAGGGAAATCTTAATAGGAAGAATTGCAGGCTTCGGTTGAGGGCATCTTTTTCCAAAACCCAATTTATTCTTCCCATCAGAAGCAGAGTGCATGTGTTTGCACACACACACACACTGACCCCACATCCTATACTTAAAAACAATCTTCCTCACACAGTGTAAACATTCTTCCCTTACCCACATGCTTTATAAATGCCTGAACCTTTCAGAAGATCAGTGGATCTGTTGCTTTATCCAGATTACTATGAATGGCTAGGTTCCACCTTCAGACCAAAATGTTGCTAAATGTCAGAAAACAAATATCAACTCAAAAAACTCAATCACCTCTTGGGAAATCATGTGATTCCTCAACATGTGAGCCAAATGGCATTAGTTGTCTTTCTGTGCATATGCTCTTTATTTAGGCAGGGGTTTCTCAATCTCAGCAGTACCGACATTTGAAGCTGGGTAATTCTTTGTTTGGGTAGGTTGAGGATATCTATCTTGTGCACTGTAGGATTTAGCAGCATTCATGGCCTCTACCCACTAGATGCCAACAGCACACCCCCAGTCATTGTCAAACATCTCCTTACCCCCCAGTGGTGAACCCTTATTTAGGTACTCTAATAAGTGCTGTTTTCCATATTACTGCTTAGGATATTGGTAATTATTCATTATATGCATCAACTGGGGACAAATTTGCACTTCAGTTTGGGGTAGCATTATTTTATTTATTGAATAGTTTTATTTCTTGGTGATGTTAATCAATATACTTGCAATTAAAACATTGACTGTACTTATGGTATTTACGTGGCTGACAGTCATTTCTGTGACAGCACCACCCAAAACCTGGAGCAGAACAGCAGGGTCAGAAGAGAGTTTGGGATTTCAAAGCAGGCAGACTGGGTTTGAATTGTAGATATGCTAATAACTAGCTACATGATTCATGATTCTTAACTACTCCATATATGAAAAACACACTGCAAAATGGAGATTATTCTAGTTACCTCACGAGAAATTTTTAAGTGGTAATCATATTCAAGAAGATACCAGCACACAATGGATACTCAATAAATGCTCTGAAAGGGCCCTTGATTAAAAACAAGCCCAAGGTTTGTTTCCACTGTAAGGATGATTAACAGAGCTGAGTAGAGGGCAATTATAACATTTCTCTGCTTTTTGTTTTCCTGGAGTTTGTAATTGCCTTTCTATTCTCCATCAACTATTTGTCCTTACCAAATCTTGAAGCTTTCCTAGGGCCTCAGGAACACCATCAAGGCTCTTCTCCCCAAGATATCTTTCCTGGAGTCTTCTGTCCTTCTTTTCTAACCTAAACAGATAGCTTGGTAGTCATATGGTAGAAATCATAGCCCAGGACTTCCATTCACTTCTCCTCTATTGAATGACATGCGTCTTGTATGAGTGACTGAAATTTTAACACATATACAACTATAAAAACTACAGATAAATCAAGTTACATAAAATGTAAGTACAAGGTCTCAAAACTGTATTTTTAACAAATAGACCTAAAATCACATCCAAGAGGTGCTGAAGTAATTACCATAGAAGACCACACATTTACTATAAGAATGCTGCCATGGCCCAGATCACATTTATCCCTTCCTTGGAATATTCTCTCAAAGTCTATGCTGCATGCTTTTGAAACTTTCACAAAAGGAGAGAGATTTGATTTGAGGAACAATCAAAAGGCCTAAAGCCAAGTGAAATAAAGAAACAAAGCATTAACCCAGGGCTTTCTTCTGCTATGGAAATTGATGAGGTCATTTCCCTAGTTTTGCACCATAGAGCCCTAACCTGAGGAATAGGTAACTCCAGACTTTGGCCAAATTAGAGGGTATAAGAAGTCATAGGGAAAAAATGTGAATTTTCTTTAAAAGATTGTTTTCCTTTTAAAAAATCATTTGCATGCTATTCCATAAAATATAATTTTAATATAATTTAAGTTTTGTTAAATCTTATTTGAGGTTCAAAAAGATACAGAAAAAATAGCATCATATAATCTTTCATGTAACTCTTAGTAGAAATCCTATTCCAGACCAAAAAGCCAGAACTGGTAAGTCAAGGAAGAAGCAAAAGAAGTAACAGGCTGCATACTGAGTCTGGCTGATGATATCAGAGCACAGGAATTTGTAGAAGAGCTGGTCATTCTCTAGCTGCTCTCACTCTCATGGATTCTCTTACAATCCTGTGGCCTCAATTTTATCATCTATATCCCAACGACCCCCCAAATTTATGTTTCTAACTCAGACGTCTCTCCTAAAACCCATTCTACTCTGTAGACTCGACATCTCCCATCCTGGGATCCTAATTACACATTTCACATCAATGTACCCCAAACCAATCCCCATCTTCCTCCCCAAAACCTTCTCCTCTGATAATCTTCCCCATCTCAACTGATGGCAACCCTATCCCACCACCTGCTCACACCCCATCCCGCCACCTGCTCACACCCCATCCCGCCACCTGCTCACACCCCTTCCTGCCACCTGCTCACACCCCATCCCACCACCTGCTCACACCCTGTATTAGTTAGGCTTCTCTAGAGAAACAGAACCAACAGGGAACACTTGCAAATATAAAATTTATGAAAGTGTCTCACGTGACCGTAGGAACACAGATTCCAAAATCCACAGGGCAGGCCGCGAAGCCGATGACTCCAATGGATGGCCTGGACGAACTCCACAGGAGAGGCTCACCAGCCAAAGCAGGAATGCAACCTGTCTCCTCTGAGTCCTCCTTAAAAGGCTTCCCATGATTGGATTTAGCATCACTAATTGCAGAAGACACTCCCCTTTGGCTGATTACAAATGGAATCAGCTGTGGATGTAGCTGGCGTGATCATGACCTAATCCTATGAAATGTCCTCATTGCAACAGACAGGCCAGCGCTTGCCCAATCAGATGAACAGGTACCACAACTTCGCCAAGTTGACACCTGTCCCTAACCGTGACAGTCCACCCCTTGTCAACTTGGCACATATATATATATATATATATATATATATATATATATATACATCACCTTAGACCATACTTAATTTCCAAATGAAAACAAATAAGCACACATTTTTTCTTTTACCTGACAATACTCAACTGTCCTGCATATAACTGGAAACACATTAAATCTCTCCAGAATAGCATGCAAATCCTTGGGCAACATTCATTCTTAAACTTGATATCTTACAACTTAAATAGTATAACACAAACAAAACAGCATTACAGTCCTCGTTTCTGTAACTGATCACGTGGTCGAAGTTCATATTTATCACTACCTTCTTCCACTACCCATTCCATGTTCCCTTTCCCCTCAGCAAGCACTTCAGCTGGCCGTGGTTCTTTGCCTGGTGGGGTGACCCAAACCTTCATTCCTGAAGTCTCAGAGCCATTAGTGGTCCTGCCTGGATTGTGTTGTTGCAGTTTTCCATTGATTTTAATCACAGGGCATGGTAGTACTAATAGACGCCCCAGGGGATCTCCTATATTCCAAGAAAACTCTTCTTTACCTCCATTATGTAGTTGCAGTCCTACTTCCTTCTGATAGTCAGGGTCAATTACCCCAGACAATAATGTAATCCCCTTCTTGGTGTGTTGATCCAGAGGCATAAGTAGCCCAAAGTGGCCAGGTGGCAATCTTAACTTCCAGTTCAGTGGTATCACTGTTGTTTCTCCTGGAGAAAGCACACCCCGTTTTGGAACTAAAACCTGTAGACCAGCAGAACTCAGGGTAGCAGGGACAGGAAGCAAAAATTTTCCTAGTGGATCACTAGGAGTAATAGTGTGTGGCACCACACCCATTTCCACCCCTTGGTTCCTGGACCCATGGATCCTGGCTATGGGAGAAACAGCACCATACAGTGGACGCTGATTCAGAGCATACACAGCTTCCTGGAGAACATTACCCCAGCCTTTCAAGTTTTTGCCACCTAGTTGGCACCATAATTGAGTTTCCAAAAGGCCATTCCACCGTTCTATCAATTCAGCAGCTTCTGGATGATGGGGAACATGGTAAGACCAGAGAATTCCATGAGCATGTGCCCATTCCCGCACTTCATTTGCTGTGAAGTGTGTTCCTTGATCCGAAGCAATGCTATGTGGAATACCATGACGATGGATAAGGCATTCTGTAAGCCCACGGATAGTAGTTTTGGCAGAAGCATTGCGTGCAGGGAAAGCAAATCCATATCCAGAGTATGTGTCTATTCCAGTTAGAACAAATCGCTGCCCCTTCCATGAAGGGAGTGGTCCAATGTAATCAACCTGCCACCATGTAGCTGGCTGGTCACCTCGGGGAATGGTGCCATATCGGGGGCTGAGTGTGGGTCTCTGCTGCTGGCAGATTGGGCACTCAGCAGTGGCTGTAGCCAGGTCAGCCTTGGTGAGTGGAAGTCCATGTTGCTGAGCCCATGCATAACCTCCATCCCTACCACCATGACCACTTTGTTCATGAGCCCATTGGGCAATAACAGGAGTTGCTGGGGAAAGAGGCTGACTGGTATCCATAGAACGGGTCATCTTATCCACTTGATTATTAAAATCTTCCTCTGCTGAAGTCACCCTCTGGTGTGCATTCATATGGGACACAAATATGTTCATGTTTTTAGCCCACTCAGAAAGGTCTATCCACATACTTCTTCCCCAGACCTCTTTGTCACCAATTTTCCAATTATGGTCTTTCCAAGTCCCTGACCATCCAGCCAAACCATTAGCAACAGCCCATGAGTCAGTATACAAACGCACCTCTGGCCAGTTTTCCTTCCAAGCAAAATGAACAACCAGGTGCACTGCTCGAAGTTCTGCCCACTGGGAGGATTTCCCCTCACCACTGTCCTTCAAGGACACCCCAGAAAGGGGTTGTAATGCTGCAGCTGTCCACTTTCGGGTGGTACCTGCATATCGTGCTGAGCCATCTGTAAACCAGGCCCGAGTTTTCTCTTCCTCAGTCAATTCACTGTAAGGAACTCCCCAAGAGGCCATAGCTCTGGTCTGGGAAAGAGAAGGTAATGTGGCAGCAGGAGTGGAAACCATGGGCATTTGTGCCACTTCTTCATGTAACTTACTTGTGCCTTCAGGACCTGCTCTGGCTCTATCTCGTATATACCATTTCCACTTTACAATAGAGTGCTGCTGTGCACGCCCAACTTTATGGCTTGGTGGGTCAGACAACACCCAACTCATGATAGGCAACTCAGGTCTCATGGTAACTTGGTGGCCCATGGTTAAGCGTTCAGTCTCTACTAAGGCCCAGTAGCAGGCCAAAAGCTGTTTCTCAAAAGGGGAGTAGTTATCTGCAGCAGATGGTAAGGCCTTGCTCCAAAATCCTAAGGGTCTGCGTTGTGATTCTCCTATAGAGGCCTGCCAAAGGCTCCAGACAGCATCTCTATTTGCCACTGACACTTCCAGCACCATTGGATCTGCTGGATCATATGGCCCAAGTGGCAGAGCAGCTTGCACAGCAGCCTGGACCTGTCGCAGAGCCTCCTCTTGTTCAGGTCCCCACTCAAAATTAGCAGCTTTTCTGGTCACTCGATAAATGGGCCGGAGTAGCACACCCAAATGAGGAATATGTTGTTGCCAAAATCCAAAAAGACCCACTAGGCGTTGTGTCTCTTTTTTGGTTGTGGGAGGGGCCAGATGCAGCAATTTATCCTTCACCTTAGAAGGGATATCTCGACATGCCCCACACCACTGGACACCTAGAAATTTTACTGAGGTGGAAGGCCCCTGTATTTTTGTTGGATTTATCTCCCATCCTCTGACACGCAAATGCCTTACCAGTAAATCTAGAGTAGTTGCTACTTCTTGCTCACTAGGTCCAATCAACGTGATATCATCAATATAATGGACCAGTGTGATGTCTTGTGGGAGGGAGAAACGATCAAGGTCTCTGTGAACAAGATTATGACATAGGGCTGGAGAGTTGATATACCCCTGAGGTAGGACAGTGAAAGTATATTGCTGACCTTGCCAGCTGAAAGAAAACTGTTTCTGGTGGTCCTTACTAATAGCTATTGAGAAAAAAGCATTTGCCAGATCAATAGCTGCATACCAGGTACCAGGGGATGTATTGATTTGCTCAAGCAATGATACTACATCTGGAACAGCAGCTGCAATTGGAGTTACCACCTGGTTGAGTTTACGATAATCCACTGTCATTCTCCAAGACCCATCTGTTTTCTGCACAGGCCAAATAGGAGAGTTGAATGGGGATGTGGTGGGAATCACCACCCCTGCATCTTTCAAGTCCTTAAGAGTGGCAGCAATCTCTGCAATCCCTCCAGGAATACGGTATTGCTTTTGATTTACTATTTTGCTTGGTAGGGGCAGTTCTAGTGGCTTCCACTTGGCCTTTCCCACCATAATAGCCCTCACTGCACGAGTTAGAGAACCAACGTGGGGATTCTGCCAGTTGCTCAGTATGTCTATGCCAATTATACATTCCGGAACTGGGGAAATAACTACAGGATGGGTCCGGGGGCCCACTGGACCCACTTTGAGACGGACCTGAGCTAAAACTCCATTGATCACCTGGCCTCCATAAGCCCCCACTCTGACTGGTGGTCCAGAGTGACGTTTTGGGTCCCCTGGAATTAATGTCACTTCTGAACCAGTGTCTAATAATCCCAGAAATATCTGATCATTTCCTTTTCCCCAATGCACAGTTACCCTGGTAAAAGGCCGTCGGTCTCCTTGGGGAAGACTTAGAGGAAGGTTAACAGTATAAATTTGTGGCAGTGTAACAGGTTTCTTCCCCATAGGGACCTGGCCTCCCCTTCATTCAAGGGGCTCAGGGTCTGTAAACTGTTTCAAGTCTGGAAATTGGTTAAGGGGCCGTGACTCTGTGTTTTTGTAATTCAGGTTAGACTTCTGTTCCCTTGACCTAGAACTCTTTTGTTTATACAGCTCCAACAAGAATTTTGTAGACTGCCCTTCTATTGTGTTTCTAGGTACCCCATGATTTACTAGCCAATGCCACAAATCTCTGCGTGTCATATAATTTTGATGCCTCCTTTGAGTTTGTTGTCTATTATAATACCCACGTCTACCCTGTCTTTGGTGATTAAGTGCTGCCACCTGGCTTCTGCCAACTCGGGATCCTGTCATCCCCATTGTGTTTAAGGATTCCAGCTCAGTGACAGCAGTTCCTACAGTAATATCTGACCTACAGAGAAGTGCAACCACAGAGCTCTTGAGGGATGATGGTGCTAGTCTCACAAATTTATTTCTCACTGTTCTGGTAAAGGGTGCATCCTCTGGACATTCCTGGGGTGTAAGAGCAGGCTTTGCATGATAAATCCACTCTAACATCCCAATCTCTCTAAGCCTCTGGATCCCCTCATCTACATTATACCAGGGCAGTTCTGGCATTTCAACCTCAGGTAATGTTGGCCACCTTTTGATCCATGTTTCAACCAACCACCCAAACAAGCTGTTAACACCTTTTCTAACTGCTCTAGCTATAACATTGAATGCAGAATCTCTGCTTAGTGGGCCCATATCAATAAATTCAGCCTGATCCAGCCTTATATTCCTCCCACCATTATCCCACACTCTTAAAATCCATTGCCACACATATTCCCCTGATTTCTGTCTATATAAATTGGAAAACTCACACAGTTCTTTTGGAGTATAACGTACCTCCTCATGTGTGATACTTTGTACCTCACCTTTAGGGGCCTGTTGGGACTTTAGTCTAGTTATAGGTCTAGAAGAAATGAGGCGTGGTGGGGGTGGGTCATGAAAAGAATTAGAAATATCTTCCAAGCCATTTGCTTCAGGGCTTTCATTTGCAGTTTCATCTGGTGAAACAGGATTAATAACTTTAGGGCTAATCCCTTCAGGAGGAGGTTGGGTGGCCAATTCCTCAAGGCAGGCTGGAGGTGGGGCGGCTATGTCCTCAGGGCAGACTATTACAGGGTTATCTAAAGAAGGCTCAGTATGGTCTAGGGTTTCAACCTCACCCCCAACATCATTATCAATCCATATGTCACCATCCCATTTTTCAGGGTCCCACTCCTTTCCAATCAATGCCCTCACTTTAACGGCAGACACCATGCAAGACTGAGATTTCAGTTTACGTTGTAAAGTTGCTACTCTAACAATAAGATTCTGAGTCTGATTTTCAGAGATCTCAAGTCTACGGCTACAGGAAATAAAATTTTCCTTCAGGATACTCATAGAAACCTCTACATCTTTCAGACGGCACTTAAGCTTCTTGTTTGAAGCCTTAAGCCCATCCCTTTCACCCTTTAATGTAGACAGTGTATCTAACAATAACCAACCAACATCTCTATAACTCTTATTCCTACAAAACTCTGTAAAGGTGTCAAAAACATTATCCCCTAGAGTCTGGCTTCGTACAAGCGAAACATTAGGAGAATCGAATGATGATATTTTGACTATCTCCTTTGCCAACTCAGTCCATGGATTGGGAGTGTCATTCTGATTACGGGAATCAGAGTCCTTAGTGTCTCTGAGCCCAGTCAGAGTAGAAAACCATTCATAAAAACCCATTTTTAAGATTCTGTTTCTTAAGAACCACTCCTGGTACCAAGATGTATTAGTTAGGGTTCTCTAGAGAAACAGAACCAACAGGGAACACTTGCAAATATAAAATTTATGAAAGTGTCTCACGTGACCGTAGGAACACAGAGTCCAAAATCCACAGGGCAGGCCGCGAAGCCGATGACTCCAATGGATGGCCTGGACGAACTCCACAGGAGAGGCTCACCAGCCAAAGCAGGAATGCAACCTGTCTCCTCTGAGTCCTCCTTAAAAGGCTTCCCATGATTGGATTTAGCATCACTAATTGCAGAAGACACTCCCCTTTGGCTGATTACAAATGGAATCAGCTGTGGATGTAGCTGGCGTGATCATGACCTAATCCTATGAAATGTCCTCATTGCAACAGACAGGCCAGCGCTTGCCCAATCAGATGAACAGGTACCACAACTTCGCCAAGTTGACACCTGTCCCTAACTGTGACACACCCCATTCCACCATCTGCTCACACCCCATCCCACTACCCGCTCATACCACAGCCCTGGTGTCATCTTTGATTTCTCTCTTTTATCACATACAATCTAGCAGAAAATCCAGTTGACTCTACTTTCAAAATATATCTCGAATCTGATTACCTACCCCCACTCCACTACTACCACCCTGAACCAAACTACCATCATCTCTACACCAGTACAATAGTTACATAATTTCTACCTTTGCCTCCTCTACAGAATCTTCTCATTACAACAACCTGACTTATACTTCTTGAGATTTCACTGTGTCTTTAGAATGGCTTTACATATACAGGGTCTGGACTCATCTTTTTTTTAAAAACTCTCTGACCTTATCTCCTAACATTTTTCCCCATTATTGCTCAACTCCAGCCATCTTTCTGTTCCTTGAACACCCGAAGTACACCCCCACCTTAGAGCCACTGTAGGGTTGTTTTCTTTACCTGCAATGCTTTTCCTCTAGCTGTCACCTGGCTATCCCCTCATCTGTTTAAGTCTTTGTTCAAATCTCACCTTTTCCTTTGAGGCTACTCTGACCATACCATTAAAAATCACTACATTCTGACCTCTGAGCTCCTATACTTTGCTCTACTTTTTCTTTTTCCACACTAATTACAACTAATTTACTTAAATATTACATTTGTTGATTATAATCTCCCTCCCACAGAATGCAAGCCCTGTGAGGATAGTGGTCTTTCTTTGTACATGGACATTCCCACACATTTAGAACAAGGCCTGACCTAAAGTAGATGTTCAAGGATGTATGTCAAATAAATGCACTAGATGATCCCACTTTTAAGAATCCCTGTAAAAGTGCTCTATCACCTAAAACATGAGAGGAGATTACTGAAGATATGGAATTGACCAGATGGATTACATGGAAGATCAAGGCAATGAGGTGGTCGGAACTGATACTGACGTGCTTCCATATGGGGTCAAGGGTGAGTAATAACAGCATGCTTATAGTGCTTTGTAGTAGGAAATCAGAAGACTGGGAGAGCAGGATGGGATGAAGAAATGCACATCATTAAGATGGAAAAAAACCACCCACTCAGGGCGGTTTGAAGGAACAGAGTAGAGTGGGTATAGGGATTATGGTCAGGAAGGGCCATTTTAAACCAATTTTTAAAAGCTAACAAATAAATATAGTAGAATTGATCAATAAAATTGAATAATAAATAGATCAAGAGAAGTTCGAAAGTATTTTGAGTTCTCAATAATCAGGCATATAATTAGAATCAAATATTCCCCTTAGATAAAAATGCAAATAGTATCATATGAGAAAAAATTCACCTGAATGTTAACAAAAGCATGCTAATTAAATTAAAGATTAGATCCCAATTTACATATTGACTGGCACATACTTAAAAAATAACAATACACAATGCTTCAGGAAAGGTAGTGTTCCAGTTTGAAAGGATTTATGTACCCTAGAAAAGCAATTTTTTAATTCTAATCAATCTTGTGAGAGCAATGGTTTCTTCTAAACCCTATTCAGTACTATAGGTTGGAAATTTGATTAGGTTATCTCCACAGAAATGTGACTCAATCAATTGTGGGTATTAAACTTGATTAGATGGAAACATGTCTCCACCCATTCTAAATGGGTCTTGATTAGTTTACTGGAATCCTACAAAATAGGATTCAGAATGCTGCAGAACCACGAAGCTGAGAGTTCCTTTTGAGAATGAAGAGAAAGCCAGCAGATGCTGCCATTTTTGCCATGTGCCCTTCCAGCTGAGAGAGAAACATTAAATGTCATTGGCCTTCTGGATCCAAGGTACACCTTAGATTGGACATTTCTATAGACTTGTTTAAATTGGAACATTTTCTTGGCCTTAGAACTATAAATGAGCAACATACTAAATTCCCCTTTTTAAAAGCCATTCTGTTTCTGGTATATTGCATTCTGGCAGCTAGCAAACTAGAATACGTAGTAAGACAAGAACCCTCATGTACTACTAGGTATGGTATAAATTGGATGACCTTTCTGAAAAGAAAAATTAGAAAATGAATCAAGAACATTCAACCATCCATATCCTTTGGCCAGGAATTCTATTTCTAGGAGTTTTTGCCAAGTAAAAATCAGAAATGTAGACAGAAATTTAGCATAAAGATCCAGTATAATAATAGAACACTTTTAATAAAACCTAAAAGCATAATTATAAATTATGGATTTCGATAGAGCAGAATATTTTGAAATCATCAAATAATTACATTTATGAAAAAGATTAGGGAAATAAATGGTCATGATGCAAGGTCAGAGATGATGCCTTAGGTGACATATGATCTCAACTAATATTTTTAAAAATCCACTTTAAATCAATTCTGGAGTAGATATTTCTTAATTTAATTTCTATTAGAGCTATCAAAAACAGTTGGTTAGTTTTTTAAGAAAAGTAAAAACATAGCCATATTTTTTTCACTCAGAGAGAAATCAATAAGTTAGAATTATATAATTTTAGAGTGTTCACACAGACCCTGAAAATCATTTACTTATGTCTAAAGATTCACTTTCCACAGCTTTGCATGAAAATAATTTTCTACTTTAATATATATTCCACCGCTCTGGGTCTCAGTTTCCCAATTTTTAAAATGAAGCATATTCTAGATCAGAGGAGAGAAATTGCTTCTGTAAAGGGTCAAATAGCAAATATTTCCAGTTTGGTGGGCCAGTTAGTCTCAGTTACAACCAGTCAATTCTGCAGGTAGGACAAGAGCAGCCTTAAACAACATGTAAACAAACAAATGGGGACGTTCCAATGAAACTTCATAGATACAGGCAATAGGCCAGATTTAGCCCACAGGCCAGAGTTTGCTAACCCTTGGATAGTCTTTATAGCAACATGGGAATTCCATCTGCTTCTATGGTGAAAAACTCTGAATTCAAGACCTGATTCACTTATTTGTCCCTCTTATGACAAGGTATTTTTACCACTATGAGTCTTAGATTCCTCTTTTGTGAAATGGGATAAAAGCATGTACTTCGCAGTCACTGAATGGCTTAAATGAGTTTACAGAAATCCAACCCTAAGCCCAGTCCTGGTAAATGAGGCGTTCTCAGTGACAGACAGATAATCTTAAAACAACTATGGAAAACTGGGCAACACAGAACCCCTTAGGCGCCTAATGACTCAGGGTCTATGAAGCAAACAGGTGGGAAGGCTGAGGCTTCAGCAGGGAAGAAACAGGATAGGTTAGGTTGTGCTGCTATAACAACCCCCACAGGATATCAGTGGTTTAAAACAATAAAGCTGATTTCCTGTTCATGCCAAATGTCTCTGGCAGGTTAGCTGGGGGCTCTGCTCTACATTATTCTCCCCCTAGCACCCAGCATGATGGAACAGTCAATAACTGGAGATTAGGGGGTTCTCCATGGCAGAGGGAAAAAAGGGGTGGCTGAATCACAGCCTGGCTCTGTAAATTTCCACCCTGAAATAGCATGCATCACTTCATTCACATTCTCTTGGCCAAAGCAAGCCACATGGCCGCACTTAACTTCAAAGGGGCCTAGAAGAGTGAGCTCCCTTATGGCTGGAATATGGGGAGATCTGGCAATATTGGGGTGTTAGCACCAATAACTACTGTAGCCATAGGATGTGAAAATAATAACAGGATAACAATAATAGTAGATATTCAAATATACTTAGCACATATTAACTCAGTGCTTATTGCTCTAAAACTTGGGGAAACTAAGTCAGGAAGATAAAAACCAGAGGAGAATGGAACAAGATACAGGACCTGGGGTTTCTTATGCCAAAACAAAGGATAATGCTTTGAACAAGACCTGCCTTTCCTAACTGCTTTCACCAGATCTCTCCCCTATTATCCCTCCTGCTCATTATGGGCTTATCATTATTAAGAAGGCTATGGGATCAGAATACGTAACCTGAAATCATGCCCAATTCTCTGAACCCCCAATTCAAAGTACTAAAGCAGGCATGCTTCTGTCTGCATTCAATTTTCAAATACCAACTTGGCCTATTTAAAATAACACTATGACATTCAGACACAGGTCTATGGAAATCCAAAACATTTAGGGGTACTGATACGATGGCAGTTACTAGGAGAAAGATACAGCCTTTGAAATCAGAGAGACCCAACTCTGCATTTACCATGTGACCTTGAACCAGTTGTATAAGCTCACTGAGCCTCATTTTTCTTGTGAAAGGGGTAACCATCTCTCTCTCATGGGTTCTAAAGAGGTCATGTATAGGAGCACAGACTATGAGAGGGTCAGGGTTTTTTCCCCCTTTTTGCCTCCCTCCTCCAAACTGGTTTGTGGTATTGCAACTTAAGGCTGACAGATTCTTTGGACACAAGAATTCACATGGAATATGCTAAGGGGAGGTCACTCTTGGCAGGTTCATCCCACCTTGACAAGCGACAGCCAACTGGTGCCTCACTGAGGATCTCTGCCAGAGGCTGAGCTGAATTTGGGGGCAGGAGGATGGGAGTTAGGTGAGTGGGGGAAACGAAAGTTTGTCCAAACTCAGGCAGAGGGAGGCGATGAAGCCAACACAAAAACATCACTCTTACATCTCTAGCACCTTGGATTTAATTTGGGATATAAGTCTAAGAACCAATTCAAGGCCTGTTTTTACATTCCTGTGGACTCTATGCATGTGAATGAGTGGCTAAATGTGACAGCTTTTGCAGAAAAATTTTACCACTCCTTCCTTCTTCCGTGGCTCTCTGTTCTCCCAAGATGGTTCTAGAAGCTTATAGCCTAGTACACAAGATGCTCAAAATATAGTCTTTTCCCCTCTCTCCCTGCCTTACTCCACCTTAAAGTTTCAGGAATCTCAAAAGTAAACACAATTTAGTTGGCAAATCTGCACCTAAGCAGGAGAAGGAAAAGAGGAGGCAGCCAACATGTAAGAAGCAATCGCAATGGTATCAAGTGTTTCCCACATGCCCTCATTTATGCCTCACAACTACCCCATGAGGTGGGCACCATTAGGCTCAAAGTACTGACGAGGAAACCAAGCTGTTAGAAAAGTGGTGTGCTTTAGTCCCAGCCCCACAGCTAAAGGACTGACCATCATATCCAAATCTTCCCAGGGAAATGGTACCTGGGGACTAGAGCCTGGCCTGGTTTTTCATTCCATGTTATTTCCTCCCACAAGAAATTAGTCATAAAAGAACAAAATCCCCAAATACTTGTACCTTATAATCCCACTGACTAGGTTTGGAGCTGAAAAGGAAATAATTTGCAGGAATGATACAGGGTATATGGAGAAGGGAGTGTGGGGGAAAGCACTTGGAAATAGGAGATTCTAATACAGAATTTGCTACTAATTTTCTATGAGGTGTTGAGCAACTTCCTGCCGCTCTCTGGACCTCACTATCCGCCTCTGTAAAACAGGAGAGTGTGTTGAATAAAAGGACATGTAAGGCCCGGCTTGAACATTTTATCATCGGCTCAGTTTTCTAGACACATTGAGCTAAAATTTTTGGAGCCTGCATTTTCCAGATAATTGGCTCAATTCACAACTTTGTTTGCCCATCCACATAGCCAAAACAACAGCAGCACTGGGCGTGCTGAAGAAAGCTGAATGGAGACCAGGGAGGACACAGTCCCCAGTAAAAAGAACAACTCGAGCCAAAGGCAGATTCGCAAACGGAAAATCACATTCCGCAAGTTCCTGGAGGAGGAGGAGAGGGGAGGAAGCTGCTGCTTCCAATAAGGATTTCATTCCAGAAATCCCACATAATGGCCTCATAAGTGCCCCGGTGTGATAAAGAGATGATTATTTCGGTTGAGAGAATCAAGTCCTGAGGGAAAGGTGGGTGGAGTGCGAGGTGAGTGCCCTTTCCTGGAGGAGTTGAGCTCAACCCTTTAAGCTGGAATATTGACTCTTCCTTTTCCAGTATATTCCTTTTCCAGCGTAATGACTTTAACCTGGTGAATACCTTGGCCCTGCCAAAAAGCTGTCGGTATTAAGTATGTTTTCAATTGGAAAATGGAAGTGCATTGGCCCTGGCAGGAGGACAGGAGAACAGATCTTTGTCAGAGCCTTACAGTTCACACCAGTATTTGGGTCTGTCAGTATCCTCATTGCCAGCACGATGGAACATTTGCCCTACCTCTGAAACTCAGAATTCAGAATCCAAGGAAACTGAGGCCAATTTTTTTTCCCCTTCAGTAAATTTCCAGATTGCAAAGGAAAAAAAAAAAAAACCCTGATTTTTTTCATTTTCAATTAAATATATCTATGTGCAATTCCTCTATGCTTGTATTATTCCCATTGTGAGCTTTTCCTGACCCTTTCCCATCAGAGCCCTCTCCCATGTGCCCTAGAGGCAGAGATGAACATTTCTTCTATGTCACCAACACTGTCCCTTGTACATCCTTCTAACACAACCCACAGCCTCACTGCATTGCCATTTTTTAACATGTCTGCTTTCCTCCTACCTTACGACCCCTTCTATCCTTCCTCATTCCCTCCCTCCCTTTGTTAAACACGGGACAAAACGATGACTTATTAGGGAGACCAGGAGCTTCAAAGTCAAGAACTGGTTCCAACCTCAATCTCACCATTTAAATCTCTGGGTTCAATGGTTACCTCCCTGTAACTTCCCTAATCGCAGAAGGTTTTTTTGTGGATCATATGAGAAAATGTCTGTAACACATTTTCAGTGTCAGTCTATTATGATCTGTTTTCTTTCTCCTTCTTCCAGACACTTCACTGGACACAGTCCCTGTCCTCAAAGGGGTCACACTTCTGTAGGAAAGATGATCATTATAATTCAGACTGCTAAATTCTAGGATGGTGCCTACAGATGATACCACAAGAGCACATGGGGCAGGGAAGGGAGGCCGGGCACCTTGCCCTGTCCAGGTGGCTGTGATGGGTTGAATTATGTACTCCCAAAACAAAGCTGAAGTCCTAACCCCCAGTAAATCAGAATGTGGTCTTATTTGGAAATGGGATCATTGCAGACGGAATTAGTTGAGATGAGGTCATACTGGAATAGGGTGGGCCTTTAACCCAACATGACTGATGTCATAAGAGGAGACTCAGAGACATAGCCACAGAGAGGAGAACACCATGAGAAACTGAGGTAGACACTGACGTGATGCAAAACACACACCAAGGATTGCTGCCCAAACCATCAGAAGCTAGAAGAGGCAAGAAGGGTTCTCTACAGGTTTTAGAGGGAACAGGGCCTTGATTTTGGATTTCTGGCCTCTAGAACAGCAAGATAACAAATTTCTGTTGTTTTAAGCCACTCAGTTTGTGGCACCTTGTAACAACAGTCCTAGGAAATTAATAAAGAGGCTTTAGGGCAGATTGCTGGAAGAGGTGACACCCAAACCCAGAACCTGGTTTTGAAAGATAATTAGAAATAAATCCAGAGGAGGGGATGGTAGCCTCAAGTACAGTAAAGGGAACAATCTGACAAAGCATAAGAGAACAGATTAAATCTGGAACCCTGCAGGTGTGTGGTATGAGCTAGGGAGTGGAGGATGGGAGAAAGGGGTTAGGAAATGGTCAGGAGTAAAGCTCCCTTCTATCACTATGGCTGGTGTATGGAAGATTCTCAAAATACTGCATCTATTAGAAAATGAACTAAGCAACCTAAAAAGGCAACACCTGGTGAGCTGAAAACCTTCTATATCCATTACCCTGACCTCTCTAAACTCTTGCCAAGATATAGATCCTGGCTCACTCCTTCCAGTATTTCTGTTTAATGGTTGAGAGTTATTCAGTTGTAAGATGATGGTTGGTGGAACGTGGGAGTTGCCAAAAAAACAATCCCACCCAAGGTGTACCTTGTCTTAGAGCCCCATAGACCCCAAGGGTTTAGTAGAAGCAGGTTTGCTTCACCCGAAGTTCTCCCTCACACCATCCATGGGGAGCCTCATAGCCATAGGGTCCTCAACCCCCTTGGAGTCTCACAACTCAAGTCTGGTCATAGATTAAGTACAGACGGATATCCAAGAGCAATATTCTTCCCACTGCTGAATGTACAAGTGACCTAGGTTTATTTGAAGACACCACACATCAGGGCAGCACACAGGCAACTACTTCCAGAACACCACTGCTACTCATTTCAAATAAATTGGCGTGCTCATCCTGGCTGACTTAAGTAGGAATAAGCCCAGAGCCCGGATCTATGGGAAACCCTCCTGACCTTTCATTTAAAAAAAAAGGAAAAGAAACCATTGAAAGTTAGATTTCTGTTTCCAATCATGTCCAGATATAATGCTCATGTTCCAAAAGATGAGTGATATGAAGGAAACTTGGGTGGGCTTCATGGATTTCCCACTATAAAATCTTAGAGCATCCAGCTGACATGGTCTGCACCTTCTGTGGCTCAGTGCTTATGAATGAATAGGCTTTCTTCTAAAAATATTTTCTTGAGGCTTTCTTATTTTTCTCTTTTATATATCTAATTCATTTTATTATTTCCTTTTATCGTAAAGCAAACAAGGACAGCTATCATTGTTCGTTTTCCATGTGACAGGGGACCTGAGATCACGTGCTCACAGGTCACACAGCCCTCCTTACACTCCTGACTGCAAAGGGCAGTTCTCCTGCTGGATTCCTTTACAGGGAAAAGCCTGCACTATCGTGAACCATGCAGGGAAAATCAGGCAACATGAGAAGGCAGGATTTTGTTTACTGTTCTTGTTGTCCTCTTTGTCATATTACTTACCAATAGTCATTGAAGAAGATTAGAAAATATGCACATGTAATGAGAAATACAACAGAGTTCTGCCACCCTGATAGCTACAGTTCACAGGCCCAGTACAGAACCTTCAATACTTTCCCCTTGTACCCACACTTGTACATCATCCACACGTACAAACCCACACACATGCACTCACAGTGCCACATGCACTCACAGTGCCGCATGCACTACAGGCAATGCTGGAGGGTCCCGGGGCAGAGGTATGGCACCACCAGCCACTGATGACATCAGAGAAATGTCTAGAACAGGAGCCATAAAAGTTTTCTGTAAAAGGTCAGAGAGTCAATATTTTTGACTTTGCAGACAGTGAGGTTTCTGTCATAACTACTCCACTCTGCTGTTGTAACATGAAACACACCCACAGACAATATATACAACAAATGGGCATGGTTCTGTTTCAATGAAGTTTTATTTACAAATCAGGAGGCCCGAGGGCCGTAATTTGCTGACCCCTGGTTTAGAACATACTATGAAAGGGCGTAAGTGACTGAAGACAGAACTAACGTACACCCTCCCCATTGAAGCAAACTTCATTTTCAGTGATCAAGTGTTTAACGTGCATCCTCTGATAAAATAATGACTATAAATAATTAAATTCAGTGAAATTCCCCTTTCTCCCAAAACAAGCCTTTTGTGTGATAGCCAATTCCATTCCAGTCTTCTAGCTCCCGTTTCAGGAAAGCGGGAGTCAGAACAGAAGTTATACAGACATGGGGAGTTCCACTCTTGTAAAATACTCTGGGTCACACGCAATCAGCAAATAATTTATTAAGGACTACAAGATAAATACCGATAAAGTCTTCAAATAGAGAGAGGCCCATGACATATGCACAGGACGAGGGGATCAGAATGATTAACAGGGAAGGCAAAGGGCTTAACAATACAAAGCACCTTCTCCGCCCATGGGGAGACGTCTGGAGAAAGCATTTCCAGGCTGTAAACAGCCCTCCAAACCATGATCAGAAAATACGCCACTAATAACCAAATCCATTTCACACCATGTTCCCCACAGGTTTGGAGACAGAACTCAGGAGCCCTTCGTGCAGTCTGGAACTGCACTTGCAAAGGCTGTTCGCAGTAGGCATGTCTGAGGACAGAGCCCATGCTTCTCCCCATTGAATCTCAATGACCAGACGAATCTTAGCACGCAGCCGCCGGGCTGGCAGCTTCGCGGGCCGACACCTGCACCCTCTGAGGCGCCCTCTCTCCCCCCCCGACGAGCAGGGCCTTTCAGGGATCAGCGCCCGCACTTAACTCAATGTTCTGCTCAGCTGCTCCCTCCAACCTCGCCCTTTCTTGCAGCTTTTGCAGAGATCCGAGACGCCTTCTGGGAATTTTAGCCAACGCAGAGAGCTTACACTCCAATTAAACCTTCCTTACAGGATTTTTCTCTTCTACACCCTAGCTTGTCCTCCCCACCTCTCACCCACCCAGGCACACACGCACACGCATGCACACACAGACACATTCAGTTACACTTGTTTTCCAGGCAACTGCTTACAGAAACCACCCCTTAGTGTGCCTGGCTCAGTGCTGCGTCCTGGAGATAAAAAAAAGTTTACTAAGGTGCCCTTGCATAGCTCATAGTCTGCAGAATGGGACAGATACAGAAACAAAACATTAAACAGAACCCAACAAGTGTGATCAGAAAACCTGAAGGGAAGTAAAGATAAGCAAGCATATGCACAAACAAAGGTAATAGCAAAAGACTACAGGAGTGCCCGCCAGCGCCGCACAGGTGACAGAGGCTGCCCTGCCCCCACCCCCGCCCCAGATGCCAGTTCAGCACAGGTAAGGAGGCTGTCAAAGAGAACCCGAGCCTTACTCATGTTTGATTTTTTTTTTTAACTAAAAGGAATTTCATGGATTTGTTTCTATCACCATTTATTAGATTTACTTTTAAAATGCTGCAGGTGCCAGAGGGTTCCAGGTAGGGTGAGGTGAGTGTGGCACTTACGGCACAAAATTTCAGGTATCTTGCACTCTTAGGGGCGTGAAAGTGTAGGGTGGTGAAGGAAGCACAGTGGAGAGAAAAGTGAAGTGTGGGGATAGGCAAAGACTTCAGGGACGGGGGCCACGGAGTGTGGGGCCCCCCAGGGAGAGGACCGCGTGGGGGGACCGGGACCATGAGTGACCATGAGTGCCCGATCAGAGAAGGTAGGACGAGCAGAGATGCTACAAAACCAGAAGAAAACATACATCTGCATATGCTCACCTGACAGCCCGAAGGGAAGGGCTTTGCATGGGGGGGGGGGCGGATGACTTCTGGGGGTCCCCGGCAGCACTCAAGGGTCAACTGCAGCCCAAGCCTCCAGGCCCCCCTAAAGTTCACTGTGATTTCTCTAGTTTCATTCTATTTCCATTGTCCTGAAAACCACTCCAAGGCGGCCTTCAGACCTCTGGCCTCCCCTTTCCCCACCCTTTCCAGGAGTTCCTGTCTTCTGGGGGTCACATGACAAGGCTAAGCCATGGAATAAAGTTAAGTTGTCTATAATTTAAAGTGAAGTCAGCTTTACAACATCTACAAAGGATGCCAGCCCTTCTTCCAAGTGCCTCACAGATGTACCTTATTTCAGTTTCACAGCCACCTGGCAGAGAGCCCTGTTATCCCCATTTTACAGATGAGCGGACTCGGTACCTGAGTGATGAAAGCATTCAGCCAGGACACCAGGTTGACGCCTAGCCTACATCATGTTCTCAGTTCCTTTGCTACTTGCAGGTGTGAAATGCTGAACACCTGCCGGAGAACTCACAGGTTAACACAATGGAGAAAAGTCCAAAGGCCTACAGGGGGTTCCAAGACAAATGGGCCAGGTCTGCAGACAAAGGAAAGCATGAATAGCACTGAGAGGTTATGGAAAGGTCTGGAAGCTTCTTTGTCAGTATCAGGTAAATAAAGTGTAGGGAAAGACCTCTATGGGGGCTGAAGTGGAAGGCATAGCGAACATCCCTTCACAGTAACAAATCAGAAGACTTTGGGTGGAGCCAGTTTATCTTCTCAAGGCAATTAACAGATTATTAGGGGCTCTTTGCACTTCAAATAGTGTGGGGGAAATGGTAGGTACTGCCTGGCTTTGTATTTATGTTATGGAGGCTAATTGTTGCGGTTTCATTTATCAAAAAGCCTATAATAGGGGCATTTAGATAAGAGAAAACTAATGAAAGCCAATCAAAGGCCAAAAAGCAATTGTTTGACTTCTCGGCACTCACAGGTGCCATTGTGCACAGTAACCAAAACAGGCCAAAGGCCTTAGAAAATAATTCTTGACCAACTGAAGGTAAGGAAAGTCATTTTCCTTAGGCCAACCCTAAATGTCCTCTTTGTGCATACAGAGGCATCTGGAATTTCTAGAGATGCTGGAACTGTCCTACCTACATCCCAGAGATGGGCCACCGGATGCCATGACCCTACAGAAGCCCAGGGCAGGGGACCTGGGCAGCAGGAAGAGGAGAGAGTGAGAGCACGAGCACGTGCGTGCGTGTGCGAGCGAGCCCGGGCCTCTGAGCAATACCGAAGCCTACAGCACCATCTGGTGGCCCAAAGGGAAAGGAGCAGTGCACACCCACGGCCTGACTCAAACAAAAAGTTAACTTAGCCAAGTAAAAGATCGGAGCATTTGGAAAACAATAGTCAACCAATCCTTAATTTACAGCATGCGAGGCAAAAACTGGCTTAGTTCCATTTTGTCTGACTCATGCTAAAAGGGGAGCGAAATGACAGCCTTGTGACAATCTTCAGTGTCCTATCAAATATGGAGCTCCTGGAGAATGGCAAAACACCTCTGGCATGACTAAGCACCATTCTTGCCCCAAACACTTGGTCACCAAAAGGGGACCAAGATGGAAGTTACAAGATCATGTGGAGGACAGAGAGAATGTGCTGCTGATGCTGTTGATGACGGCTGCAGACCAGAAGTGTTTAAGAGCTGCCAGGCACTTAGCATACCAATCCCCATGGCAGCCCCCTAGGAAGTGTGGTGCAGTCACTATCTCTGTGAACAAACTGAGCCCCACCGAGAAGGTGCACGGTGGAAGGTACTCTCGGCTAGGTGCCTCAGTAGCAAGGGCTGCAGCCAGAATTAAAATGAAGGCCAGTCTGACTCAAAATCTCATGCCCTTAACAATTACCCCTTGTGTTTCTCAAACTGTGGTCCAGAATCCAACCATACTGGAGATACATGGAGTGTGTACTAAAACCCAAAATCCTGGATCCTGCCCATGACCCCAACTGAGTCAAAATCCTGAGGGGCGCCTGAAAAATGACATTTTACCAGACTCCCAGGTGACGGACAAACAGCATCTGAGCCTAGAGAGCTCAGTTGGGGGGCTCACATACGATGCTCAGGAGACAACTGTAAAATTAAAAAATGACCAGAATACTCACAGCTGTATCCCTTGAAGAACTGCACCAAGAGCATGTGCAGCTTTTCCCTGATTTAGCCTCTTTTCCAGCCTCAAGGTGACTCTAGACTGGAGTCTACTTTCTCCCACATCTAAGAACAGACCTCTTGCCTGCATCACTAAGGGTTTGTGGGGGAGGCATTTGAAAGCAGATGTGACAGTATGGTATAAATGTGGGGAAATGAGCGTAGTAATCACAACTCAGCTTTATGCAGTGCTTTACAATTTACAAAGCTCTCTCATATACATGATTTCTTTAGATCATTGAAATTGCCCTGTGAGGTAGAAAGGCCAGATCATCATGATCTCAGTTTAAGAGATGATAAAGCAAAGGCTTACAGACTGAGGGAGCCCTGCTCAGGGTCGCCTGCCTAATTAAGCGGAGAACTCAGCCTACACAGAAGGTAGAACAGCAAAAATCTTGGTGTCACCAAGTGTCTTAGTTTTCTTAGGCTGCCAGAATGCAGTATACCAGAAATAGAATTGCTTTTTAAAAAGGAATTAAGTTGCAAGTTTACAGTTCTAAGGCCATGAAAATGTCCAAATTAATGTACCAACAAGAGGTTTCCTTCACTAGAGAAAGGCTGAGGTCATCCAGAATATCTCTGTAGATGGGAAGGCACATGGGGAAGTCTACTAGCTTTCTCTCCTGGCTTCTCGTTTCATAAAGCTTCCCCAGGGGCATTTTCCTTCTGCATCTCCAAAGGTCTCTAGCAGTGTGGGCTCTAAAGCTTTTTTCAAAATGGTTTCCTCTAAAAGGGCTCCAGTAGGCGACCCCACCCTGAAGGGTAGAGACACATCTCCATGGAAACCACCCAATCAAAGGTACCACCCACAACTGGGTGGGTCACAGCTCCATGGAGAAAACGGAATCAAAGAGATCCCACCAAACAATACTGAATGAGGATTAAAGAACATGGCTTTTCTGGGATACACAACAGTTTCAAACTGGCACACCAAGGGATGGAATTAAAGGAGTCACCGTCAACTCAGAAGAGGGCTTTACCTAGCAGGATTCTAGCAGAAAAAGAAAATTAAACCCACATATTTCCACAGAAGAGGCTTTAAGAAAAGAGGATGTGCAAGATGTGCACAGAGGCAGAGAAGTAAAGAAAAACAAATTATCATTTATGGGAAATTGAATCCAGTCCCCCCACAAAGTGAGGCTCAAGTCCTAAACCCCAGTCTGGTGGGTGTGAACTCATTTGTACATGGGGCCTTTGAAGATCCTGTTAAAATGAGGCCAAACTGAAGAAAAGTGGGCCTTAATGAAGTATGACTAGAGGCCTGACAACCAGGATAACTAGAAGCCACATGAGGAGACAGAGAGAGACATATGGCCATGTGATAGAGCAGAGACTGAGCTACGGGTGACCAACAAGCCACCAACATGATGCTACAGACTTCAGAGAAAGGGTGATCCTACCAATACTTTAAATTTAGATGCCTAGCCTCCTCCCTGTGAGCCAATAAATTGCTGTTGTTTAAGCCAACTAGTATGCATTATTTGTCATTGCAGCCCTGGCAAACTAAGACACCATTCCTAAGACTAAAATAGCAAGAGTAGGAGGAGTTAGTGTTATAAACAAAGAGAAGGGTGGGAAGTAAAGTACACAAAAAATATTCAAGCAAACAAAGACAGTTGGAAAATCACAATTAACTGCAGCCTCCCTGCTTTCCGCCTGCATGGGGGCAATTGTTTTTGAAGAAACAAGTCAACCAGTGGTCTGTGCGAAGGAGCCACCCAAGGAAGCCTGTTTCTCAATCCCAGTCATTCCTGGATGTGGGCGCAGGGCTCCCCGTGGTCCAAGTACAAAAGGAGGCCTGTGGGACCAGAGCATGGATGCGTCTCCTGGATCACTTGGTCACTTGCTCCTCCTTGGGCCCAACTCACCCTGTGCAAAGTGGAAAATTCAATGGCCAAGAAGTTGAGACAACACAGTATTCCTTCTTAGACTAACCAAACTCTTTTTTCAACAAAGGGGAAAAAATATATCCCTATTACTGAGGTTGTTTGCCATCCTGACAGACTCTCCTTAATATATTCTTTCCAGTCATGCAGAACTTTTAAAGACAAGGACACAATATTTTTTAAGTATTCCTGAGACAGGGTTTCTCGACCTCAGCACTATTGACACTTGGAACCAGAAAATTCTCGTTGGGGGGATGCCCCGTGCATTGTAGGGTGTGGAGCAGCATCCCTGGCCTTACCATGAGGTGCCAGCAGCACCTGCCCCTCCAAGTTGTGGTAGCTAAAAATGTCTCTAGACATCACCAACTGTCCCCTGGGAGGCAAAGTCACTCTTCCCCTTGAATACCCCTGTTCTAGGTGATTAAAAATTGATGAGTTAATTTTTTCCACTGGCAATGGGAGGCCAGGGTTACAGTAAAGTGAGTGAGGCAAGGTCTTACAAGGACACAGTCAGACCCTGTCTTTATTTAAGATTTGATATTTCATTCATCATGGATATTTTTCATTAACTTTGATTTTTAAAAAAAATATTGCACTAAAACCTTATCATATTTTGATGCCCCCTTAACTTCTGCACCCAAGGTGAGTGCCTCATCTAGGCCCTCGGCAATGTGTCACTGAAGCCATTTATACAAGGAAGGGCAGAATTGTTCCCTTTCTTCCACTGTTATTCATTCACTCATTCAATATCTTGGAAATACCCCCAAGTCCCCTGGTGTATAACTAGCTCATTGTATTCACTGCATAATAGCCCAAAGTGTGGCTCACAAGGACTTATGTTTCCTACTTAAGTAGGAAAGAGGAATGAATGGAGTTGCATTGGATGTTATGTGCAGAGGATATTAGAAGGGGAAGATTAAGAGCTGAGGTACCAGATCCAAAGCTAAAGCAATAGTCCAGGGTAGAAATAACTGTGGTTTGGACTAGTATTGGCTGTGGGGATGGAAAGAGGTGGAAAGATTAAGGAGACATAACCCACAGGTCTTATGGTCACATGCAGGGGATGAGGATGAGAAAGGTGTTACAGGTAATTCCCAGCTTTTTAACATAAGTAATGACAATTGATGACATAGGAGAAGGAGCAGATTGGGGGGTAACATGTAGCAGGGATAACAAGGTGAGTCTGGGGGATGGTTAGGCAAGGTGTCTGTGATACACTCATACAAAGTCCTCAAAGGAGAAAGCCAAGCTGGAGATGCAGCTTCAGGAGTCAGCAGCATTATATGGAAACTGAAGCTGTGGGAGTGCACAGAGACTTCCCAGGTAGGGGAAAGGAGAGTGACTTTATAAGCCCTAAGGAACTCTCATACTTCAATGTAGGTAGAGAATCAACAGCAGATTCAGAAATTAATGGGCAAAAGTAGGATGCAAACATGATATTTGCATAATGTCAAAGGATATCCCCCCCAGATAATTATTAATTACAAAGGGGAAAGGAGTAACTTTAAAGAGGAGAAAGCTGGCAGATGCTCCCTTAGCCAAATAATCACAATTAACATCACAGTAATAAAACAACAACATCCTGGTGTGATGCACTGAGAAAGGCACAGTATCACTTCTGTGTTACTCCTGCCAAAAAAAATTCATAACCTCAATCTGATAACAAGCTAACACCCAGAGAAACCTAGATTGATGGGGCATTTTACCAAGTTCAAATGTGTCAAGTCATGAAAGTCAAAGAAAGACAGAGAAATTGTTCCAGATTGGAGAAGGTTAAGAAGGTACGCAACTAACTGAAATGTGGGATCTTGTATTGGATGCTAGACCAAGAAAAAGGACATTTCAACACTGTTGAAAAATAGGAGCAGTAATATCAAAACTTCTCTCAGTGGTGGGATGGGTGGGGTAGGAGGGGAAAGGTGTTATAAATTAACTGTACCAATGAGTGTGAGCTCCCTTCTCACACCCAGAACAGGCCAATGGGGCATGAATGATGCATAGTATGTGGATAATTGTCTCTTCTTGCCACAATTGAGGGGAGATGCTGCTTTTCTCCCCAGTTCCAAGTCAATGCTGGATGAGGAAAGGTTTAGATGCTTCTCAAGTCCTCTTTGGGCCATGGAAAGAAGCACAAAAGGATCTTGGCTCAGCCCTTAGGAAGCACAGGAGCTGCCAAGCTGTAGGATGCTTCGTAGTCATTCCCAGTTAATTCAAACATTTTCTTGCTGAAAGAGATATTTCCATAAACATTGTTTGGCCTTCAAGGCAATGCTGTGCTGAGGTCGCTATTATTACCTCCATTAAACAGGTGAGTAAACTGAGGCCTCAAGAGCTGAGTGCCTTGTCCCAGGTTATTCAGAAAGCATGGGGCACAGAGAGGAACTGGATTGTAAGGCCTGTGGTTTCCCACTTCCTAGTAGAGTGTTCCAGGAATTGGATTCTCATTTGAAATCCAAGTTTATTTTTCCTTTAAAAAGATAATTGATCTTTTGCAGTGCTTTGCCCTAACTTCGCCCTGGAGCTTAGTTCAGCCTACAATCCCTCCGATCTGACAATCAGTATATAATTTGCTTTTATCACTCACAGCACAGCTCAAACACAACTACTCAGAGAACCAATAAAACAACTAATGAGAAGGAAAGAAACCACACCTTTTAATTCCATTGTCTGGAGAACCAAAAGTTTTGGGAGTCATAGAAGGGGGTCATGGCCCATGGTCCACAGGAGAACAAACTGGATTTTTCATTCTCATCGTTATTAGAATCTGATCTCATTATTTCAGAAAAGGAACAGAACCCCGAGCAGCCGATGGGAGCAATTTTTGGTTAAGGGATCCATTTGTTACTTTCAGCTTATTTAGCAAAGGTCACCAAGTGGCCTTTGAAAGATACACAAAAATGTTAGATCTTGCCAGAGCTGAGTTTATCAAACAGCCAGTAGAGGAGTGTAAACCTTACTAGCCTGTATCTTTCATTTTGAAGACGAAAAAAATAAAGAAAAAAAAAAAAGACAGCCGAATTTAAAAACTACCTGTTGTACAATTTTCTTTCCCAATGTGGCAAAATGACTCAATTTCTTATACAAAGAGACGTTTGCAGTCAGACTACAAGGTGGATTAATTACTAATCCCAATTTCCCATTCATTCCTCCAGGCCTGATGCTCAGCAGCTGGTCAGGGAAGTGGGGTGACAGCCTATGCACACTCCACACAGGCTGGATAATTCTGGTGCTATATAACAATAACTGAGGCCATTATCACTGAGAATATTGACTTACATACACTTTAGGGGGAAAGTTCTTAGAATGCTTTGAAATCAAGTAAATTGTAGGTCCATGAAAATTTGAAAGTCTGATTGCAAATATACCTTGCATGTATTTCTTATTCTCCTATTCTCTACTATCATCATCTACTCAGAATGCAAGATGCAGTATACAGTCAACTACTGCCAAAATAATGCTGCATAACAAACCAACCCAAAATTCAGTGGCTTAAAAAAAGCAATCAAGGATATGTGAATCAGCTGCAACTGCACTGGGCTAGGCAAAGCTCCAAGCTGTAGGCTCCAGCCTGGAGGTTCAGTCCCTCTCACATTCTCCTGCACAGGCAGCTATACTGGCAGCTTCTTCTCCTGGAAGACCATTGGAACATGAAAGGACATACCCAAATGGACAAGGGCATGGCAAGCCTCGGCTCATGCTATATCTACTAGCAACCCCTTGGCCAAGCAAGTCACATGGCCAAGAACATTCAGGTGTCAGGAAAGTACATTTCACTCACCATGAAGCTTTGCAAGGAGGTGGATATAAACACTAGTGGGGAGTACTGAAGAATTGGTACCATCAGTATAACCTACCATATTAAAGTAGAATAGTGGATGTCACTACGAAAAACAAGTGAAAAAAATGCCTGACTATTGATCAATAATAGTTAACACAAAAGCATACCTTATATCTGGGGAGCAGGGAACAGGGTTTGTATGGGTCAACCTAAAGACCAGCATTGGAATTTGCAGTTTCTTCTATATGAATGAGAACAGAGTTGATGGTCTAGGTTTCAACCTCTACATCATTGGAAATGTTCAAGAGGAAGAGAAATCTTAGATAAACACTTTTTTTTAAATTCTACTCAGCAACATAAAGAGGCCTGATCTAGAAGTTTCTATGGAATCCCGCCCAACCCTACCTGGGCAAGATCCCCAAAGTGCACCAGAAGGGGGGAGAGATTAGGCTGGGCCCTCAATTGAGATTGTCACAAGCCCTGTGGATGGCTGCACTGCCCCATGGAAGGTGTTCTCAGCAGCCAACACTGCACTGTTGTTGAAATCAGGCAAGCTGGGGCCACATTTCAACCGGATGTAGGAACATTTGGATCCTATGTCCCTCACCTTTTGGGACCTCCATTTTATCACCTGTGAATTGAAACAGATGGAGCATGTGATGCATATGACCCTTCTGGCTCTGGGAGTTTATGATTTTCTGGGCGCTTGTCTACAGGGAGAGGTCTCTGATGCACAGATGGGAGAAGTGGCCTCGGTAAGAAGCACAGTTTCTGGGGGTCAATAACAACTGTTTATGGGCCCAGGCAAAGCCTGAACTGATGGCAACACATGGGTAGGTCCCAAATGCTTCCCCTCTCAACCATCGTAGGTCCCAAATTTTCCTTCACAGTCCAACTTTGAGGTTAAGGCATGGCCTCCAGAGGCAAGAATGGTTCCGAAAGAACTCCCAAATCTCACAGTGCTCCAAAAGTCTGGGTTTCCACTATTCTATTTCCCCGAGAATGAGACTACAAGGGCTATTTCCTCTTGCAGCTCAGAAAATAGAAAAAAATAGTAATACATGCAATAAAGGAATTTTTATACAGAAAATGTATTTTGAAGTTATAATGGAAAGGCCCTTTAGCAGGAGCCACAATTTTCTTAAATAATCATTCCCATAATTGGCTACTTGTGGGAACAACTAATTGTGCATGTCGTCATCTGCCTGTACAAAGCAGTTTCAACCAGTAATTTTAAGGCAGAGCCGTCCTTTCTAAATTTGGCTCCAGAAATAATAGTAATATTTCCAAGTGTCCAATGTCTCCCTGCCAAGGAACGATTAAACTATTATCATAATTTTTTAAGGCATCTAGGGGAGACCTGCATCCTTGTCCAAAGCAAACACATGCTCTGAGAAGAACTCTTAGGAAAAAAATTCTCTGCTTGCCTATATTTTACCAGCATATATTGAGAACCTACTATATGCTGGGACAGGTGCTTTGCTCACCAGGTGTTTCACTGATCTTCTCAGCCCTTCTGTTTGCACAACATCACAGAAGGAGGTAGAAAAAAATCACCTGACTTTGCAAAAGACTCACCTTAGTTAATTTCCTCCAGGCCAAGGAGCCCAGCTAAGAGGCTGCTGGAAACTTCCAGATAGGAGATGACAAATGCAGCCCCAACAAGGTGGCCTGGCAGCAGGCAGGAGCTGCTTCATTAGAGATCTAGCACCCATCTCTTATCGAGAAGTTTGAAGCAGCTTCTTATTTCTGGTTCCATATTTGTGCCTCTTCAACCCAATCTCCTGCCCCCGAGAAAGCAAGTATCAGTCTTTAAAAAGGAGAACCTCCTATCCCCTGCTTCAACTCTTTCCATGGTTTCCCTTCACACTTTGAAAACATTTCGATCTTCCTACCTGGATTCTTATAACTACCCCAACCTCAATTCACACCTCACTCCCTACCCTCTTGCCACTCCACACCAATTACACCGCCCATTGGAAACACCCCCAGCTCCCAACTCAGGGCCTCTCTGTGTGCTGCCTCCACTGCCACTGTCAGTAATGAGAGCACTCTTCCTTTTGCTGCTCTAACTCAGCCTTCAGGCCTCAGCTGGAATGTTCCTCCAGCAGAGAGGCCTTCCCAGCCACCTATTTTGGGGAGGTCACCTGTGCTCGCCCTCCCCACACACATCTTCTTATCCTTAGCCCAGTATATCATTCATGTGTCTGGCTACTAGTCGCTTATTGGCCCACTAGAATATAAGCTCTCAAAGGAAGGAATAATGCCTGGCTCACTCATGGTTCCTTCCTCAGCAAGCTTGGGGCCCGGCAGAGTTCTGCCCAATACCCGTTTGGGAAAGGCAGGAAGCCAGGAGGAACTTTCCCCTGCCCTTGTGGTCCCGGCATCTTCTTTCACCAATGCCCTCTGGTTGGTGCCTTTTCTACCCCCACCCACAGGCCATGCAAGTGGCTGGAGGGATGGAAGTTGGAAAGGGAAAGTGTAAGTAGGATGGCCAGTGGCCAAACCTGTGTTCCTCTTCATCAAGCATAGATATTAGATCAGGAAGGATGGTTAGGTAAAAATCCAGGTCCTCAGAGTTGGGGAAGATTAAGGTCTTCCCTGGTACAACGTTATATTCACATCTGTCCCTGACTCATCCAAGGGCTCTGTGCTGGTTTGAAAGGATGTATGTACCCTAGAAGCCATGTTTTAATCCTAATCCCATTTTGTAAAGGCAGCTGTTTCTTCTAATCCCTAATCAGTACTGTATGTTTGAATCTGTAATTAGATCATCTTTCTGGAGATGTGACTCAATCAAGAGTGGTTGTTAAGTTGGATTAGGTAGAGACGTGTCTCCACCCATTCAGATGGGTCTTGATTAGTTTACTGGAATCCTATAAAAGAGGAAACATTTTGGCAAAAAAAAAGAAATTCTGAGAAAGCAGAATGACATAGTCATGCAAAGCAGAGAGTCTACTAGCCAATGACCTTTGGAGATGAAGAAGGAAAACGCCTCCCAGGGAGCTTCATGAAAGGCAACCTGGAGAGAAAGCTAGCAGATCACGCCATGTTCACCACATGCCTTTCCAAATGAGAGAGAAACCCTGACCCTGTTCACCATGTGCCTTCTCACTTGAGAGAGAAACCTTGAACTTCATCAGCCTTCTTGAACTGAGCTATCTTTCCCTGGATGCCTTAGATTGGACATTTCTAGAAACTTGTTTTAATTGGGATATTTTCTCAACCTTAGAACTATAAACTAGCAACTTATTAAATTCCCCTTTTTAAAAGCCATTCCATTTCTGGTATATTGCATTCCAGCAGCTAGCAAACTAGAACAGGCTCGCTTGCCTCCTTTGAAAGGGACAAGAATATGGATTCTCGTTATCAGGTTCATATCTCAGGTTTATGACTTCAGAGCAATCCAATCTTTAATAAGTGACTTCATCTCTCTTGCTCTCAGTTTCCTCTTCTATATGAAGGAGATAATAATAGTGGCTCCTCTTGCAGGGAGGCTGTCAAGACTTAAAGGGAGAAATCACATGACTGTGGGGCTGAATCAAGACAAAGGGACCATGTTTCCTTTCTCCTGGTTATGTCTGCTTCTTCGGTGGTGGTGTGTGGAGTGGTGGAATGGAATTTATGTTATGAAACCATTATAGTGACATTTAAGGCTCTTGATCATCTGCTCACCCTCTGGCCTCTACGCATGCCCTGTTTCCCCTCTCCCTGCTCTGTATCCCTCTAGCCCTCGGTTGAATTGTGTTCCCTCCTGCCACAGGGCCTTTGTATGTGCCAGCCCCCTCACCTCCAGTCACTCTTCCCTTGCTTTTTTTCCAGTTAGATGGGACAAAAGTGGATACCAGGAATCTGATTAGGACACCATTATAGCCACAAACCCTCATATTTGAAACATTTAGCTTACAGTCTTATGATAAACATTGCTTATGAGTTTAAATTTTACCAAACCTGTCAAGAACACAATGTTTTAGAGCAGGATCTGGCCAACTTTTTCCATAAAAAAGTCAGGTAGAAAATATTTTAGACTTTGCAGGTCATATAGCCTCAACTATTCAATTTTGCCCTTAGGATATAAAGGCAAAGATAATATGGAAACAAATGGGCATGGTTCTATGCCAATAAAACTTTATTTACAAAAACAAGAAATGGGCCAGATTTGACTAGAGGCCATAGTTTGAAGACTTCTCCTTCAGGAGGAAATTTTTAAATATCTAATTGTAACCAACCATAGTCGTACTTTCTTTCTCATTCAAGCCAGCCATCAAGTCAATAAATTGAAAAACAGCTCCAGGACCATAAGGATACAAGTGTACCTTGGCAGCTATAGCCCAAGTTTCAAGCTCTCAGAAGAAAGTTTCAAAAGCAAAAACTTGCAAAAAGGTTTCTCTTCACATTAAAAGTTAATGTATTAAATGATTTTCCCTTAAATAAATAGATCATCTTTTGAACCAGCTAATCCTTAATAAATGAGAATCTTTACAGAAAACTGAACTGAGCTTCTGTGTTCCCACAGACACGTCCCCTTACCCTGAACCTCTTCAAAGATCCATTGATTACTGCCAAGCTTCCATTGGTGGGATTAATTAATTTATGAACTTGTCATTACAATTCATTGATTAAAATGTCCCTTCTTAAAGATTTAATTATAGCCAAAGATAAAAGATCTGCTAATTATTGTCCTTTATCTAATTGAAGTTTTGTATTACAAATAAAGTTCAAAGGTTTAAGTCGGTTGCCCTTTCAAACAGTTGGACAAAAATGAGAATTTAATTAGAGCGGAGACACCATTCTTTCTGATCCTTTCCAATGAGGAAAAGACATCAGACCAGACAAAATGGCTGTTCAGTGAGGGAAGAGCCAGGAACATCAGTTAACCTTCTTGGTCACCCAGTGGTTTTTGAGCAAGCAGCTCCAATCACACGTGTTGTCGAAACTGTTTGAGTTGCTGGCACAAGCAGAGCTATCCATTGTGTCAACAGCAGGAATTCTGCAAGGAAAGATATACTGCGTATTTAAATTTTCTTAAAAATACCAATGCATGTAAAAGTCTCAATAGAGGAATGCTTGTTTTCTAACCTCATTGCTAAGACATTCTGAAAAGGAAATCAAAGTAGCCCAGTAAAGAAAACCAGGGGCTGGAAAGCCTGTTGAAAGGCACAGACACCTTCAGTCAGACAGATCTGGGTTCAGATCTGGGGCGCACATGGGAATGTGTCTCCATGTGGGAGATCTCCCCTGCAGAAGCCCTCTACACTCTCTGGATGGGGGTGGGGTGGTCACTGGATGGGTGGGGGCTCCACACTTTGGGGTAAGCCAATCTATTTAAAGGAAGCAGATACTGGGAATTCAGACTTCTTTCCTCCCCTTCCTTCCCTCACTCCTTCTCTTTCTCTCTCTCGGTCTGTCTTTCCCTCTCTCTCCCACACTCACACACACACACACACAGATCAATGTGGGGCATAACACTGCTCTTCAATCCCTAACTTTCCCTGGGCAGGATACCCCAAACTCTTAACTCATGAGAGGGGAAAAGAAGAGATGAAGGTTTCAACAAGCTCTCTGGGCCATAAATCTAAAAACGTATTTTCCACTCAACTCCATCTATTTAGCTCCTGTATTTATCAATAAGATTTGAATTTGTGATTTGTTGACCTGCTAAAACTCTAAAATTTATCAGCTGTATGACTCTGGATGTTTCACTTAATCTGAATTCCAATTTCCTCAATAAAGTAACTTCCTCTGTAGAGTTGCTGGTAGTACTAAAATGCATTTAAGGCACTTAGTATATAGCTGGCACAAAGAAAAGGAGCAAGAAATAGCAGTATTACTAGCACATCCAATGAATAAGGAGAACAAAAAAGAACAATGTGAAGTTCTTGCCATCAAGGAGTTCACTGTGTCCAGTTTCCACTTCAGAATACTTGTTTACTGATAATTCCAGCAAAATCCTCCCTTAAAAGGGATACAGGATGCAAAAGTAATTAAATATCAAAACAGTTCATGTTTCACATCTATTTTTCACATATATTCCTGTTTAAACAAAATTCACCTGCACAGAGATGTCACTCCACCCATATCCCTGAGGCTGAAATGGAGTAGAGGCAAGAAGGCTGTCAGTTTGGCGATGGGGAACAGAAGTCCTCTCCCATGCAATAGAGGCCACTGGATATCAAGTCAAAAACTTAGATTTTTGTCTGGGGAAGTGGGAGACAGGGGTGAAGAGAAAAGAAGGGCTGATGCCATTCAAGGTAGGGTTAAAATTGAAGCATATTGAAGAGAGAGGTCACTGGGTGGGGTGAAGAGACAAGAATTGCCACCCTGTGAGGAACAAGGTTATCAGGATCAAGAAGAAGAAACTGAGGTGGGGGGCATGACACATACAGCTCCTTTAAATTGCCACAAGACTGTCAAGTAGCAGAGACTAAATATGCTCTGTGTGTATTTATCATAAATGTAGTTGGATATTTTTGAGATCTTACTATGTGCCTGTGTTAGTTTGCAAGCTGCCAAAATGTGATATGCCAGAACTGGAATAGCTTTTAAAAGGGGAATTTAATAAGTTACAAGTTTGTAGTTCTAAGGCATCCAAATTAAGGTAAGGCTATAAAAATGTCCATTCTAAGGCATCTAGGGAAAGATGCCTTGGCTCAAGAAGGCCAATGACATTCAGGGTTTCTCTCTCAGCTGGAAAGGTGCATACTGATGGCTGCTAGCTTTCTCTCCAGGCTTCTTCAACAACTTCCCCTGGGCTCTGTCTGTTCTGTTGGCTCTGTCAGTTCTGGTGGCTCTAAAGCATTTTCCAAAATGGTTCCCTCTTAAAAGGCTCCAGTAAGCAACCTCACCTTGAATGGGTAGAGGCACATCTCTTCGTAAACCATCTAATCAAAGGCTATCACCCACAACTGGGTGGGGCACATCTTCATGGAAACAGTAAAAATATCCTACCCAGCAATACTGAATGAGGATTAAAGGACATGGTCTTTCTGGGATACATAATAGCTTCAAACTGGCACAGTGCCCATAAGACTTTCTCATTCACTGTTCATAGCAACACTCTGAGACATGCTCTTTTATCACACCTGTTTTACAGACTAGGAAATTGAAGGTTGGAGAAGTTAAACCTTTTGCCAAAAGTCACAAAGTCTGTGAGTGGAGGAGTCAGGACTCCAGATCCCATCTATCTGACACCAAAGCCAGTTCTGGATCATCACATGGAAATGTTGTATTATGATAGGTGTTTAATAAGCTCACATGTGGCCTTTTGACATGGTGAATTCTCAGTCCATGCCAGGTACTGAATACACCAGCCAAGAGGTGAGGTAGTCATAAATTACACTTAATAAAACTAGGCTGAAGTTATCCAAAACCACAACCAAGTTTGCATCCTACTCTGAGAGTCTTCATCACTGAAAGCCTTTCTCACTCCTTCCTCAACAGACCTCAGGGTCTCACCATCAGAGGTACAGCTCAGAGAAGATAATCCCCAAATGCTCTGCTGTCTGCACAACAGGAAATACTAAAAAGACATCAAGTCAATTATTTGGCAATGGGATAAAATACAATTATACAATAAAATGTTATTAAGCCATCAAAAATAATGTTATAGATACGTAAAAAGATTTCTTCAATTTTAAGGAAAAAATCATGATACAAAATAGAATGTGAGATAGATATGTATCTATCTTTGTGATCTATCTGACATTAATATACATATGAGAAGTGACAAAAAGAGAGGAGGAGAGAAAAAGAAGGAAAAGGAGAAACCTATATCAAATTTATGTTTTTTATGTCTATTTGATAGAATACTATGGGTTTTTTGCTTATCTGTATTTTCTTTACTTTCATTATCTAAATTTCCTGATTTTCTATAATTACCATGCATTCGTTTTCTAAGAAAAAAAAATACATGTCTTAAGCTCAGCCATTTCTTATTCCAAGAACACAAGACAAGGCTGTATGTGGAGTCCATTTCAAGTAACTTGATTACTTAGCAACGCTCCCCTCCCCCCACTACTTCCAGATCAACTTATTCTTCCCACCTTACAAACCAAGTGGTGGCCACATTTGCTTCATGGGTGACATGTCCTCTGGCTCCTAACCTGGCAACTGTGTACCCTCTCCATCCCACCCATCCCTTGCCTTGCCCTACCTGAGTCGGTCCCACACTTGCCCACATGATGGGTTTACCAGTTGCCTCCTTGAGAACAGTTACCCAGGCACACCCCTCTGGGCTGTCTGTTCTAGGATTATCGATCGGGAATCTCTACCAGGAGGGTGGTGCGCCAATCTCTTCTCTCCAAAGATAGTAAGAGTCTGGGTTCACACACCTCTTTCTCAAGTCCAGTCCTCTCACAAGTCAACATCCTTTTCCTCAGATGTTCAAGAACCTGCATCTCCAAGCCTCATTCCCTGAGTGACCTGAAAAAAATCTGCAAACTGTCTGCCCCATCCATCCTATACCCTTTGCTGTTATGATCCTTGCATATAAGCCTAAAGTCCTTGTCTCCTCTTTGTTTTTGTTTTTATTTGTTTGTTTGCTTTGGTGTTGGGTTTAACTCTGAGCACTGTTCTACTTTACTTGAAAGAAGAGCAAAGAGGTGGAAAAAATGCTGTGGGTGAAGAAAGGCCAATGGCTCCAGGCAATACTGAGGATTAGGGCAAGATTCAGAGGGCAAGCAGTGAGAGGAAGCCCCCTCGCAAGGCAACGCAGAGCTGTCTGGGCAAGCTGCCTCTGGGTGAGGTTGCACTGGCCACCTGGGCTGGTGGCTATAGTCGGGGACATGGTTCCAGCTGTCCCCATACTGCACAGGGACTCTGTGTGTCGTTCTGCTGGGGCACCAGCCCTCACGTGCTCTCAGAATATTCTGACCAGAGAGAATCCCAAGACCCAATTCTGAAAGGCAGTAGAAGCATAAGACAAGGCCAGGCTGCTGGCTTCTGTTCACAAAGCACTCCTTTCCCCACCCCAACATAACACAACCTTAGACACATCTCACACTTCCCAGGCAGGGCCCTGCCAGAGTGGGAACAGGACCCTTCTCTTGCCCCTGCCAACAGCCAAAGACAATATAGGAGGGAAGTGGCAGTAGAGCCCTTCGTCCCATCATGCAGAGTGTCTTTCTAGAACCTTTTTGGCCTCAAACAAAGAACAAAGGCCCACACAATCGTCTCCATCTGCAGCCCACGACCTCCAAAGTCACGACAGATGTGGCCAGGGTGTTTCATATCTCTAAGGAGTCAGGTGTTAGGTCTAATTTTTTTAACCTACTGGGCAAACATGATATTTTTCATGAGTTTAAGAAACAACCTTATTAATGACATTAAGATACTGAGCAGCATTCACTGACTGTCAATTTACATTATGTAATGGAATGTGAAGCTCGATTTCCTTGTGTCACATTTATAATGATTAAACTACCAGCAGATGTAAAGTCGTTCTGAGCTGTAACAAAGTCCTATAAGGCACTAATTAACTTGGCACCTTTCTAAAAAAAGAAATCCTGCCACATTTTGATGGAAAGTGTTGCTACTTGGGGTTACTTATTGGTCCTCGGTAGCATACTTAGGACACATTTTGGAAATTTTCCCTTTTCCTGGTTGCTAGTTCCCAGGAGGAATAATAACAACATAAACACATTTATTCTCCCATTTGGGTCCAGAATCCAAACTGCAACAAGCCCTCTTGGTCCTAAAATAGAAGAAACCACATTCTATCAGTGAAACAAAGGTTACTAACATTGGTGACAGGGTCAAAAATTGAAGCTCAGGGGAACCCAGGAGAAATGTCTACAAGTTGCTGGGCTGGAGCAAAACATTTCTCCCATTCCTGGGTTCAGACATATCACCATACACTCCATTGACTTCACATCATTCCTTTTCATGATTTTAGAACTTACTCAATTCTTCTTATCTGTGGAGAGGTGGTCAAATCACAAAGCACCCAGGCTTTGCAAGGCATTAGTTTATCAGTCAGCGTAGGCACAGAGAAGAGCCTCGACTGGTACACATCTTGTCTTTTTTCTCCCATTCAGAATGGCCAATGCGATTTCAAAGAATTCTTTTTAATTTTTTAAGTGTGATAATTATATTGTAGCCACATTTTTTAAAGCTTGCCTTTATGATTTAGAAATAAATATATTGAAATACCCATAAATGAAACAACACAATGTCTTGAATTTGTACCAAAATAATTGATAAGTGGAAGAAATGGAGCTGGAGATGAAATAAGACTGCACATCACTTGATCACTGTTGAAGTGGGGTGCTGGGTACATGGGAAGTCATTATTTTATTACCTCTACTTTTAGATGTTTGAATTTTCTATAGCAGAAAATTACAATAAATTCCTTAATGAAGAAAAGACAAAGAGAGTATCACAAATTGGTTTACAACTCTTTTGATAAGGATTAAAAGAATAAATTTAGTCAATTTCTTTTGTAGTTAAGATTGTCCCAAGGTATGTCTCCGAAGAGAACATTGGGCATAGAAGATGTACTTTGGGGTTATCTTAACTCATTTTAACAAAATAATCCAATGTTTTATCTCAGGACATGATTGGCCAGAGAGATTCTGAAATATTCACTTAACATCTATCACTTGTGAACTTCATATTTGCAAAAAAGCAGGGAAATACGGCAGTTAGGAAAGTTCTATCTGCTGAGTTGGAGAGTACACACTGGTGTGTGGAGAAAAAAGTTTCACCTACAAAGGAATGTTCAAACAGTGTGAGAAATGGGTAGATTCTGGGTTAGAACTTGGCATTGGATCATCTTGCATTTCAGCTCCCAAAGATGAGACAAAAATGAAAGAAAGAATCATAGCCTTCTGACAAGGTAGGGAGGTTTATGTTCAGTTTTGTAGATGGAGAAATTGAGGTTCAGAAAGGTGCAATTCTTTCCCAAATCCATTAAGGTAAGAAACAAAGCCAGAATTTAAATTCAACTTGGATTTACTGCAAAGCCCACGCTCTTGCTACATCGTGACTCCCAGAAGCTGTCAATATTAAGGATGAACGGGGAAATGGGAAAACTTTCCAGGCATTTCCAAATACAGAGGCAGTAATCACTGCTCAGGAAATTGACTTAAAATAAGCACTATTCTTACATAGCATGAATAGCCACGGGAGTAGATGTGAGAGATTACTGTGTTTATAACTATATTTATATTCAAAATATGATCAGAAAGGTTTGGCAGGAAAACTACTTGGCCTCCTTTTGAACTAAGGTTTCAGTTTGAGGGGAACTAAGGGAAAAAAGAATCCTTCTGGTAGACCATGGAGGTTATAAACTACTCCACTTTGTTAGCTGAGCTGCTTCGATGTTAATTGCTGATTCATCCTAGAAGAGGAATAAGAACTGGGGCAATGTGGCACACGCTGCATGGTGCTCGGGGTCAGGGTTGTTTCTTATTGAATAACAAGAAATGCATCATTAGTGGGATATTGAAGCATAAGACACAATAGAGAGAGATTTACCAAGAGGCAAAGCCATGTCTGAGATGTTCTGCCTTCTAAGGGGGACAGATAGTTCATCAAGAAGGGAAAGTGTTTCTAGAGGTCATCTATTGAGCAAAAGCATCATGTGTCTCCCTCTAGAAAACCAGAGAATCCTGTTTCCCTGACTAAATTCTATGAAAAATGAGTCAATCGAGATAATATAGGGAGTGCTATATATTATATTCTTTTGGAAAGTAATATAGCATTTTAAAGGCTGTATTAAGCCCAGCACTGTAGAGCCCTACTGAACACAAAGGTGACGCATCACAGAGCCATTTTTTGCATAACATTTATTAGTTTCCTACGAGACTACAGTTTGTGGCGACACCTTGCCTAAGGGTGGAGGCATACTGGCAGGACTTCACAGAATCTGCTCTGTAGCCAAAGGATCAGGAATGAGGATTAAAGGTCCTGACCACAGACACTCCATCCAAGTAGGTGTCGAACGCAAGGTGAAGTTGTGATCGAAGATGGCTTCATAAAGAGACAGCCAGTAGTATTTGCACCAGGTGGTAAGCTTAGGTGTGTGTTCTGAAGAAGATGAGCTTGATTCTGTTTAGTATTCAGAGGCAGCTATTTGGAGGGTGTAAGAATTTGAAATGGGTGTTCAAGGATGGGTAAATCCAGACACTGAGAGAGAAGAGGAAAAAAAAAAAAGGACCCATTTCAACTAAGGAAAATGATGTGTTCAAATTGCTTGTGGTTTAATCATCACTGGTCAAGCCACGTGGAAGATTCCTTTTCATTAGTGGGTGCATAGCAAATGTAAGTTTGCCATTTATTTTATGAAGCGGCAGGTCTCAGTGTAAAAAAAAAAAAAACTTGAGTTACTCAAAAATCATTAAAAACACTTCATTTTTCAGCCATTCTAAGTAAACAAGAGTTTACAGTAAATGTGATTGTCTTTTCCCCAAACTTTTATGAGAGAGCCCTAATAGATTAAATCAAAGTTCTTATTAAATTAAAGGCGTTATTTCTGTAACTTCCCTTGCATCTGCCATACTTTGCTATTAAGTGAGTCTTATGAGCTAGCATTTTCCCAACTCATTATGGCTTTGTGGATTTTACTCAGAAGGCCATGGTCTTGTGGGTCCTGTTTACAAATTAATTTTGGCCACTTTACAGCAGCAGTGTATTTCCAAGCGAGGAGCCAGGGCCAATGGACAATACCCATTATGTAGTTATTTTGTATAAATATTTTTCATTAGAAAATTTCCACACAAGCTTTTGTCTCTATGCACTTTCTACCTGGAAGGTTTTATCCTCCTCAGCCACCAACCTCGCTCCATCTGATGAATGTTCTTGCTGTTCATCCATTAATACTCAGTTCAGGTATTATCTACTCCAGAAAGCCTCTGTACTTGCAGACAAGAAAAATCCACCTCTAACAATCTTAGGCAAAAAATAAAATAATAATAATAATAATAAGGGAGGGAGCTTGGGGGGCAGAGGAATTTAGGAATTCATTGTGTTCACTTCACAAAAAGTATAAGGACTAACTCCTAGCTGTGTGTGTAGCTAGACCCAGAAGCTTAAATGATATCATTGGGCTTTCTCTTTCCCTCCGTCTCTTGTCTCTGCTTTCCTCTGGTGTTCGGTTTCATCCTTAGGCAGATGCCCCAGTAGTTCAAGCCAGTGTCACTACTGTGACAGGAAGAGCAGCCCTGTAAAATTTAAAGGCATATTTTCTGATTTTTGACATACACCTTTGTAAGCAAGTTTCAATTACCTAGATTGATTGGTGGAGAAGGCGTCTCTTCAGCTGTTTTAACCAATGTTCCATTCTTAAGCAGGTTGTCTCCAAATGATAGCAAAGATGACCACTGGTTCCCCCAAATTTGCATCCCATCAGATTAGCAAATCCCAAAAAAAATGAGTCTCTGCCAATGGTTGTGTCATACAAATCCTGGAGGAGACAGTTATCTGTCTGGGGCACATGTCCACTGTTCTTGTTAGAGGTCGCTGACTTAGCCCCACTCAGTACACATGGGATTTATTCTGGACAAGAAAGAGGTCTGTTACCCACAGAGAGGGGGCAAGGAGTGCTGGGGAGACAAGAACGGTCATCCTTGAAGCCATCCTGAGCCTCTCAGTCTGGGTGGGAAGCCTCTTTCCCACCTTTTCACATTATCCTAGGCAAACCTCTGTTGGTGCAATCAGCACAAAACATTACCATCCCCTGTACATATTCCACACTAAATGGCTGCACAGTAAACACTCATAGAATAGATGCAAGAAAAAGCAAGAATACCATTTAACTGACCTCCAAACAGGGGTATCGAGTCGACGTGAGTGCCCTGCTATAAAAGGGAGGCAAATTTAACAAAGAGATGGACAGAAGGTGAGGTTTGCTAAATGTCTGGGCATGACAATGAAAGGGGGATGCCCCTCCTGGTGATAAACTTCTCTTTATGGCAACATATATGCAAAGAACTCAGCAACATGATAGCTACCTGCCTCACATTTTTCCCATTACATTTTAAATATGCTTCCCTACAGTCCCTGAAACTTCACTCATACTTATTGGACCCTGTGTACCAATGTGAAGTTTAGAGAATGCGATCCCCACAGCTCAACACCTCTTATCTTCACCAACAGAGAGTAGAGAGCTCTAACCTCATTCCACACACAACCTTCTTGGGGACCTTTTGTGACTTCCTTTAATGGACACGCAAATGATCAGGGGTGGATGTGACTTCAGATTTCCTTCATTAAAGTAGTACATTTTACAGATAAGGAAATTGACTCAAAGCATCCAAGTAAATTTGGCCATAGTCACATAGCTGTTTTCCTTTTCAAGGCTCTTATTGATTGTCACTGTTACTTACTATACTCATTGTCATTCCTTTAATCAAAGTTTATCCATATTACAAAACTAGGCTGTGCAGAAATGCAGTGAGAGAACTCGACTCATGTATCCTTGGTCCTACAGGCCTAAGAAGGTCCCTGATTTCATGAGTTCTGAATTTTACTTGTTCATTTTAAATGTATATGGTATAACGATATTTAACCAGAAGGTAAAAGCCTGAAGGCAGGCATTTTTGCCTATTTTTTCACTGGCATGCCTTTAGAGCCTAGAACAGTACTTGGCACATAGTAAACCCTCAGAATGCTTGCTGGATAAATATTTATTGAGCAGTGTTCTAAGTACTTCACACAAATTAACATATTTAGCCCTTACAACTACCTTATGAGGTAAATTCTATATCTCAATTTTATAGATGAGGAAACTGAGGCATAGAGAATTTAAGTAAGTTGACTGAGATCACCCAGCTACTTAGTCAGGGAGACAGGATTCAAACCCAAGCAGTCTTGTTCCCAAGCCCACACTCACAACCAATTAGGAGCCACAGATGATAGATGTATCCCTTATCACTTGCTGTGTAACAAGCCACCCCAAAGTTAATGGCTTAAACAATTATTTTATTTTGCTTCCATTATTTTGGCCAGAAATTCAGAAAGGGCTCCTATAGGCAGTTTTTATCTAGCCCATGGGTACTTAAGTGGAGCTACTTCAAAGATGTGCCTTCATTCCCAAGTGTGGTATCTTGGCAGGAATAAGATACCACAAGGGAAAGCTGGGCGCAGCTGGGCCTCTCTCTTTCCACATAGTCTTGAGTCCCACAGGGAAATTCTTGAAACTATTTCAAGAGACAAGAAACGGAAGCTCACTTAGCCTAGACCTGGAAACTGGCAGATTATCATTTCCACCATATTCTCTTGTCCAAAGCAGTTACAGAACCCATCCAGATTCAAAGAGAGGATATATAGACCTAGCTCATGGGAAGTATGGCAAAGAATCTGTGGCTATTTTCAGTCCACTGAAATGGAAACCCAACCCAATTTGGACAGAGTGCCCACTGACTTCATATTATCTCATTGATACATCATAGTTCAGAATTGTAGCTCTAGAAGAATGACCTTCAAAATGGAAGCATCTATGGTCTCCACATTTTAGAAACTGTTTTATCATTGTGGCAAGACTTCACCATTCCACAACTTAAAGAACTATTTCATGATCTGAACATAAATCTTTGCAACCAAATTTTAATTACTTTGATTGAAGGAGATGCCTCTTCAGTCATTCTAATGTGTGTTTTATGTTTCCAGATGTTCTATCCTAGTTTTAGGAGAAAATGTTTCTCATTATCATAAAATTTACATGCTCATACATTTCATTGAAAGACAATCTTTCTAGGTGATGGTAAACAATTCAGTAATTTGGAGAAAAAAGTCAGGGAAATAATTGTGAGAAGATACTACAGAAATATTCTCTGTAGGAAAGAAAAGGCAGATAAGTTTGATCAACTTCTGGGGGCCTATGTTTCACCAGACAAAAAATGAAAGGTTTTTATGGACAGAGCCCTTAATGGCAATTCAAAACGTCTTCTCTTGCTTCTTAACTCTGCTTCTCACTGTTTTCGTAAACCTAAACAAAATGTATTTTGCCCTTTGGAATTTGACTGTAATGATGATCATTCTGGCAATGACAGTCAGTGCTCACAATACAGGCTATGTGAGGGCCCATATTTTCCAGGCTTTCCTGCAGTTAGGAAATGCAACCAGTGGTGACAACTGAACTCTTCTAATCACCAAAATCAACAGGGCTATCTTCAAGACAAGGTAAATCAGAAGGTAAAGCTGTCTAGATTCAAAGCCCAAAGTTTTACTTGTCCAATATAGCTTCCTTCTTTTTCTTATCTATAAAATTAAGAGTTTGTGTCAATTCTCTATATGACCCTTATGAGGGCTTAAAATATTTAAGTTGATAGTATAGCTTTTGGGAACAAAATTTAGAAATGTGAAATTGGTATTCAATGCTTGGCAAGTCTACATTAACAATAGGACTAGAAGTAATTAGATTTATATTGATTAAAAAGAAATTACACCTGACTTTTCCCTGTCACATCCATGTTCATCGAGCTTTGGATTTTACTTCTCTGGTACTTTGATTGTTTGTCTGATTGTTATTAAGTGCTCTGAGGGTCTATGGATTCCAAGTCAATGGGTTTGAATTAAGGAAATCAGATGTAAATGATTTAGATTTGTTTCAGCTTTGATCAAAGTTCATCTGTTTTTCACAGGCACAATTCTTACAGACTTAAAACCTTACAAATTCATCTAAATGATGTGGAAATCTTATCCAGTATTCAAACACCTGGGTTTGTTTTCTGGTATTTGTTGTTTGTGAACAGCCAACTGGTTTGAATTTTAGATTGTTCAGTAAGTATATGTCACTTTCTTGAAAATTCTGAGTTTTGACATTCACCCTTAAAAGGATCTTGCTTTTTAGCCCCTGTAAGAAGTAAGAAGTGGAGTGATACACAAAACAATACAATATTACTGGCATTTATCATTTTCCATATGATCACCTTTACCTCAGCTCTTTATTTCTTTATGTTGCTTTAAATTACTGTCTAGTGTCCTTTCTTTTCAGTCTGAGGAACTCCCTTTAGCATTACTTGTAGGGCAGGTCTAGTGGTGATGAGCTCCCTCCCCTTTTGTTTATCTGAGATTGTCTTAATCTTGCCCTCATTTTTGAAAGAGAGACTCACTGAAGAAAAATTTCTGGCTGGCAGTTGTCTTCCTCCAGCACTTTAAGTATTTCAACCCACAGCCTTCCTGCCTCCATGGTTTCGGATGAGAAATCAGCACTCAATCTTATTGTGATTCCCTGGTTTTTAACACGTTACTTTTGTCTTGCAGCTTTCAGTACTCTCTTTCCTTGTCCTTTGCAATTGACAGTAATTAATATATGACAGGAAGTTTCCTTCATCTTTATCCTATTATGTTCTCTAAGCTTCTTAGATGTGCAGACCTATATCTTTCGCTAAATTCTGCTAAGTTTGGGATGTTCTCTGTCATTACTTCTTTGACGTTTCCTTCTAGCCTTTTCTCTCGTCTTCTTCTGGGACTCCCAATGTGAGTATTTTGGTATGCCTGATGGTGTCCCATAGCTGTCTTAGGCTATTTTCACTTTTAATACTTCTTTTTCCTTTTTGCTCCTCATTCTGACTCATTGTAAGTGTCTTGTCTTCGAGTTCACTGATCTTTTTCTTCCTCCAGCTCCAATCTGCTCTTGAAACCCTCCTGGGCATTTTTTATTTCATTTATTGTGGTCTTCAATTACTGTAGGTCTATATGGTTCCTCTTTAAAATTTCTATCTCTTTGCTCATTCACTGTTTTCTGATATCCTTTCATTCTTCCTCTGCATTTCCTTCATCTCTTTGAGATTTTTTTAATAACATTTTTTAAAAGTCTTTGTTTACCATGTCCACATTCTGGTCTTCTCCATTGGCATTTTCTGGCTTTTCATCCCCTTCCTTTGGATGGACCATCATTTCCTATTTCTTTGCTTGTCTTGTACTCTTTTATTGCACAATGTATGTTTTAACATTTAAAAATGTTAGCTTTGGGATTTACTCCTTGTCTCTTGTATATTTTTATAACAGCTGATGATAAGACAGCAGTTTTCTTGAGCTTCAGTCCTCCTATCAGGAAGGCCTGCCCAAGGTGAATGCACTGTGCAGGGTTTATCCTGTCTTACTGGGACTGTGTCTAGTCCTGGGCTTTTGCTTGTTAGTAGTTTTGGAGTTCCCCTGTTTACAGGAGGGTGGTTTTTTCCTCTCTGTTTCCCAGGGACAAACCTCCCCATCTGCCCACCTCTATAGTTTCTTATACTCCTTTCGTTGCCTCCCTGGAGGGAAAATTCTGGGAGGAGGATCACTCCATGGAGGACTTTCCCAAATCAGTCTTTCCCAGTCAAAACAAAGCCAGGGACCCATGCAAGTGTACAGACCAGCTCCAAAGTGCCCTGGGGAGGGGACCAAGAATAATGCTAAGAGCTTCCTCCATGGGTCGCCAAAGTTGATCTTTCCTGGCCTGCCCAGCAAATGTAGCCTTTCAGCTAACTGTCCCCATAGCCCTAAGGAGGTGAAGTGCTGTCAACTCTCCTCTGCTGCAGTGGCTGGGGCCAGTTGAAACTATGGCCAGCTCCCCAGTAATCCAAACTAGCTAATCAAAAGCCATTATTAGCGATTGGCTATGCCCATTCTTGGTCTTGGAGGAGAGCTTTTCTATGTCCCTTTCTGTCACCAGCAAGCTAGCCAGCAGCCAGGCCCCACAGTGGCCTGCTGTAAGAGTGAAGGATGGATACCAGTAGCTGCAACAAGACCAATTTAATGTTCTCTCCTGCAATTATTAGCCTCTTCCTTCCACTCTTCCTAGAGTGCTGTACAGTGTTCTTCTGGCCTCTGGAGTTTCCACTCTTTCCAGAGTACTGTACAGTGTTCTTCTGGCCTCTGGAGTTTCAATGTGGTGGTTTCAGACAGTTCTTGCCTGGTTAATAGTTGTTCTGGTGGAAACACTGAGTCCTAGAGCTCTCTACTCCACCAGCTTCCCACAATACTTCCAGCTGATTTTTGACAAGGGTTCTAAGTCCACTCAATTGTTAAAGAATAATCTCTTCAAATGTTGCTGGGGAAACTGGATATGCAAAAAAATGAAGATGGACACCTACTTTACACCATATATAGAAATCAACTCAAAATGGATCAAAGATCCAAATGTAAGAACCAGAATTTAAAACTCTTAGAAGACATAGTGAAACACATATAGGATCTTGTATTAGGCATGGTTTCTTTGACTTTACATCCAAAGCACAAGTAACAAAAGAAAAGAAAAAGATAAATGGAACCTCATTAAAATAAAAACCCTTGTGAATCAAAGGACTTATTCATGAAAGTAAAAGCCTACTAAATCGGAGAAAATATTTGGAAGCCATATTTCTGATAAGGGTTTACTATCCAGAACACATAAAGAAATTCTATAACTCAAAAATAAAAAGACAAACAACCTAATTTTTAAAATGGACAAAATACTTGAATAGCTATTACTCAAAAAAAAAGATGTACAAATGGCCAAAACACACATGAAAAGAAGCTCAACATCTTTAGCAATTAGGATGGTATAAAACAAAACCATGATGAAATACTATTTCACACCTCCACACCCACTAGAATTGCTACAACTAAAAATAAATAAATAAAGTGAAAAGAAAATTACCAAATGTTGGAGAGGATGTGAAGAAATAGGAATACTCATTCATTCTTGGTGGGAATGTAAAATGGCACAGCCACTGTGGAGGACCATTTGGCAGTTCTTCAGAAAGTTTAGAATTACTGTATGAACCAGTCATCCCACTTCTTGACATTCACCCAAATGATTTGAAAACATGGACTCAAGAAGATATTGTCATACCTATGTCCAAAGTGGCATCACAATTGCCAGAAGATAAACACAACCAAGCATCCATCCACTGTTGAATGGAAAAACAAAATGTGGTATATATGCACAATGGAATATTACTTGGCTGTAAAAAAGGAATATAGCTCTAAAACACGTGACAGCAGGGATGAGCCTTGAAGACATTACATTGAGTGAAAAAAGCCAAATACAGAAGGACAAATATTGTATGATCTCAATGATAAGAAATAATTAGAATAAGAAAATTCATAAAGGTAGAAATTAGAATATAGGTTTCCAAGGGTTATGGTGGAGATAGGGAATGGGAAGTTAATGCTTGAATTGTATAGAGTTTCTATTTGGGTTGACGGAAGAGTTATGGTAATGGATGATGGTGATGGTAGCACAACATTGTAAATAAATTTAACAGCACTTACATATTTGAAGGTGGTTAAAGTGGGAAATTTTAGGTTGTATATATATGTTACTAGAATAAAAATTTAAGAAACAAACAAACATAGGGCTGTATAACACAAAATGTGAACCTTATTGTAAAGAATGAACTACAGTTAATACAATTATAAAAATGTTCTTTTATGAATTGTAACAAATGTACCATACTAATTCAAGGTACTAATAGTAAGGTGGTAAATGGGAACTCTGTATTTTATGCATGGTTTTCTGTAAACCTACAACTTCTCTAATAAAAACATGTATTTTTTTTTAAAAAAAGAAATAAAACCAGCTTCCCAAGCCAATGTAGCTCGGAATGCAAGCTCTTCAGATGCTGTGCTTTTGTTTACTCCTGAATAAGTTCAATAAAGTGCAGTAACCGTTATAATAAATGTGGATGTCACTAATTACAATACTAGATTTTAAGTGCAACATTAGTGTCTCAAGTGGCCTTTAAAACTGAGTAAAATCACAGCCAATTCAAATTTAATTAAAACTGTCAGTTTAATTTAGTTTTCTTTTACACTAAAAACTACACTAACCCATTAGCTACATTCCAAACCCACCATAGTGGGGACCAACCAGCAGCCTGCGGGCCTCCTCTTTGGTAAATTGTGCAATGCATTTATTCAACTTGTTATCCAGTGAAGTTTCGGATGCTCTAGATCCAATTAAACCAGTTTTGGCCTTTGAACATGAGGCCCTAAGACCCTTTCAGGTAACTCACCAGGTGGTTGGAATAAGTCCAGCTTCTTGTGCTCTTAAAAACTCTTTCCCAAGGGGCCTTCTGAGCACTTGATCAGTGGAAACCAAAGTGCCTGAGATGGAGACTTAATCAACTCCGGGACTCGTGATCTCATCCCATCCTATCTGTCTCTGCTGAGCTGTGTGGCCTCGAACAAGCATCCTCCCTTTTCTCAGCCTCAGTTTGCTCATGTGTAGCATTAGGGAGGTTGGGGGGATGGACGCTTTCACAATTCCAGTTGTTCATATTCTACTTTCATGATCTTTGTCACATCAGCTACCCTCAGACGGTGCCTGTAATTCAGGTGGGCTGAGTTAAACAGATTTCCCAGGCACTGCCTGCTTTAACCACATTTTAGATAATAATATTTATGAATTCCTGGGGCTCAATGTACCCGTTCTATATATTTTTCTAACGGTATTCAAGTAAATACATAACAAAGAAAATCATTTAAAATGCTCAGCTAACATCATCTCTCATACCCCCAGTGGACTGTGGACCACATTTGGAGAAAATTGGCCTCCCTGACCTGTGAGATCCCTTCCACTCCAGGGAGCTGCACACCGATGAAAAAGAACCTTATCACTTTACCCAGGTGAGCAAATGAACACACACACAAACAAAATAAACTGCCTGCAAGCCTCTCTGTTTCTTGGTAGAGGAGGTAGTTTCTGTTGAGAGAGAAGCACCAGTTTGAAACAAAATTCAGAGGCTTATATATTTTATTTCAGAAGGAGAGAAAAGCATCGAGTAAGTAATTCATGACAAACGGTACAATTCAGCCAAATGTTGTGGAGCAAAAGATAAATCTTGGGAGGAGGAAGAACTAATGCAAGAAGAGAAAACAGACGGAATTGGTGATTTTTTAACCACATGTGCAAGAGAAACCTGGAATGCAGAAGGCATCTGAGCACGTCTGGGCACATGCCACTGCACCGTGCTGGCTCAGGGATGCGACAGATATATCCCGTGGAGTGGTGAAACACTAAGGAGAAAACCACCTGCAAATGAAGGGCGCTGTACCTGCAGGAGACTTCACCTATGGTCTGGCTGGGTCCACCTGGGGGGTGCGGGTGGGGGTAGGTGGGGAGGAATATGGGCGGGGCTATACTGCCAAGAAGGAGGTTCTCAGAGGAAGATTTTCTATCAAAGGATTCACTCAAGGCTGATTTTTACAGAGAACTGGGCCTGTCAATAACTTCTCCTGGGGACACTGATTAAATCAGTGTCATGATAATTGCATAGCTCCAGACCTAGTCACTGGCTGGGCAGCAGTGGCAGAACCCAGGACCCTGCAGGCAGCAATCAGCCGTGACTGCTGGCCCCATCTTAGCATGACCCAGGAGGAAGCAGGCCAGAACAGAGTCGACAGTAACCTATATAATGTGAAAGGCCGAAGCTGCTGACAGTGGCCAGGCCACATGTGACAATACAACCCTGACCCACACGCTTTGCAGCAACCAGCCCTGGAAGCCAAACTACAATCTCTGCAGCTATAGGCTCAGGACAGTCCAGACCTGGTCAATTTCCCTCATTTTTTGCACCTGCTTCCAACATAGGAAGCCCCCAAACCAGTCACGTAGGTTCCCCATTTCTCATTGGCCACCTCCAGCTCACCCATGCCCAGCAGCTCCAGTTAGGGCAAAGCAGAAGCTTCCCCCATCCCCTGCCTGTCTGTGAATTTCTACCAAACGCAGGCAATGGTGGTCAACTCCTTTATAAGCGCTGAACAAATTGCCTGTAGCTTCTTCTCGTGTGTGTGTGGGGGGGGGGGGTCTTCATTTATTTCCACTAACGGGATGGCCCCTAATTCTGCTCCCATCTGTAACTGCCTGAATTTTTATTGGGTCCACATCCACTACAAAGTCCGATGGTTGACCTAGGAGGTAGACTACACCTTTTGGCTGCACCCATCTGATCCACATGTAATTTTGATGTTGCTGCTTCACTCAGGACATTCAACATAGCACATACTGTGCCTGTGCACACATTATTTCTGTCCTCATTTCAAGTGCAGAAAAAGCTTCTACCAAAGTTTTGTGCTAAGCCTCTGTTGGGGCCGTTGCTACAGCTTATGAGACATGTCAGGAGGAACCCAAGCAACATCATCCAAAGAGTTTAATGAGGACACTCTCTGCTGCTACCCAGAAACTGAATGACCCTGCTTATGCTGCATGCAACATACAAACCATTTCCTGATGAGTTTGAGTCTTTAGGCCAAGGTTTGGCAAACTCTGACCTGCGAGCCATATCTCGCCCATTGCCTGTTTTTGTAAATAAAGTATTATTGAAATGCAGTCATGCCTGTCCATTTACACAGTGTCTTTGACTGCTTTTGTGCTACAACAGTAGACTTGAATAGTTATGCAAAGACAGTTATGGCCCACAGGGACTAAAATATTTACTATCTCACCCTTTATAGAAATTTTTTGCTAATTCCTGCTTTAGCCTCTCCATGAATTCCAGTGACGGAGGTGTTCAAAACATTCTGTCATTTGGTGAGTATCCCAGAGTCATTCCTTGGGTGTCAGGTTGTGCCTCCAAGCATAAATAAGCTATCACTCTTGCCCTCAAGGAGCTCCCAAGCCAGCTGGAGAGAAAAAGGGAAACATCATTCACACAAGGAAAGCCATGTTTCTAGGGTGATATAGACTAGGAACAAAGAAGTGAGATCACAGGCAAGGCTTCAAGGGGGAATTCGATGAACAAATCACATAGCCCTTCTCCACCTTCTCTGACCTGTCCTGTGTCCTGGAAGCCCTGGCAGGCTGCATCTCCCAGGGTCCCTCACCTGTAGTGTCCAACTGGGTTTGGACAATGGGAGCCACCTGCTGGGAATCAGGGGCTGGGAGGAGAGGGCAGGATGGCTTGTCCCTGCCACACCATATCCCTGGTGGTGTCTGTGCCTCTTCATGATCACAGCTCCTTTTAGGTGGCTCCTCCACATTTCCAGTCCTCTCCACTCTCCATAAAACCATGTACACCCTAGGGGTTGGAACAGCTTTTTATCAGTGCTAATACCTAGGGACTTCGCCATTCCTATTTTCTTAATCCCTTTCTTAAGTCTCTCCATTTGAACCATCTGGGAACAATCTCTTATTTCCTGCTGGAACCCTGACCCTGCAGTCCTTGACTCTGTCCTTCCACAAGTCACTTAATCAACTGACTAAACCCACTCACTCAGGACACATTCACCCAACACATGCACAAATACAGCATTCTATCAGAGAACAGGCATTTAATAGCTGACATTTATATTCCTAAAGATGTCTTTTAATCAGCCTTGCTCAGTACCATTCTGAGAGCATCCTTTAAGGATAAGAAGCTCTTTCCACGAGCAGTTGGAGTTTATGTAAGGCAGTCAGTCCATATGCGCAGATGAACACCATTATCAGCCCGCTCTTGAGTTTGCAATGTTCCCAAACATTATTGCCACACAGTCAACGGTTATAATGAGTAAGGCGCTTGCTGCTCGCCAGTAAGTGGCACTGGCCTTTTTTTTTTCCCTCTTCTGAGTCACTCTCTTTATTGTGTTTACTCCTTTGGTAGAGATTGTTTTAATATGTCCCATTTCTGAGCAAATTCTCTCAGCTCATCTTCAAAATTCTGAAATTCAACTTGGGTTCCCACTGGGCCATGTTTGTTTATAAGGTCACAAAAGGTTCCTTTAAGCTAAATCAAGCTGGGTATCATTTCTATGCCTGAAGTTTCTATACGCAATATCTGTTGCAAGACGGAGTGAGTTTTAAAGCATTTTGAAGAGGTTGAACAATGGGTCTGGGCCGACCCCAAGTATGTTTCTTGCCTGTTTTTATTTTTTTTTATCTTGAATGACATAATGGATGTGAACGTCCTTTGTGAACCATAAAGACCTTTCTAATGTAGGGGTTATGACAATGACCTCAGCATTTCAGAACATCCTGTCTCCTAGGGTTTATTTTATGCCCCATTTTTCAGGGTCATCAGATTCTAAAGGAGACTAGAACTTCTGAGATCTCCTGCCACATTTGGAGTAGAATAGAACCTAATTAATAATATAGTCATTCATTCATGTATTCAAAAAATATATTTATTGGATATCTTCTGTATGCCAACCATTAGACAAGGGTGCTATAGATAAAATGGTATAAACAAAACAAAACAAAACAAAACAGAATTTGCCCTTTTGGGGATTAGCATTTATTTGGTTCTCATCAGTGACAAGAACAGCACTAAATATCTTGCACACATTATCTCAATTAGTCTTTACAACTTTACTCAGTTAATTTTATTCTCCACATTTTACAGATATTGCATACTAACAAAAGCAACAATGAGCATTTACTCAATGATGTTAAGGATGGACGTTTATTGAGTGCTTCCTCTGTATCAAGTAGTAACCTAAATGCTTTACAAGCATCTCAGTTAATCTTCAAAACATTCCTAAGAGTATTAAATTATCCCTATTTTCCAGCTAACAGCTAGCATTTTTTGACCTTTCAATACAGGTCAGACATGAACTTACATATTTTATATGCTTTATCTCATTTATTTCCTTCAAGGAGATCATGGAGGAGATACTTACTACCCTGTCCAAGTGCAGTCTCAAGTGGTGAAGGACAATACCCGAGTTTATTGGGTCGGATCTGGTAGAGTTCAGTGCAGAACTCAGCTCTCCAGAAAGCCCGTGGCATCAGCCATGACACACATGACACATAGTGCCTCTGGCGTAGGTGGAGGACATATTTTCTTCCCAGGCAACAACAGAGTCCCAGAGGAAAAGCAAAAAGCATCAAGGTATACATCACAGGCAACATTGAAAAGGGAAAGTTGAGAAGCAAAATGGAAAGGAGATATTGTTTTTATTCAACCTATAGTTTTTCTTAATATTTGATGATTTCCAGCTTTCAAATACAGACTGCAATTTATTTTCATTTACTATAGGATTTGCACAGTTAATAAATATGGCCTCTAATAGATGAACCAGTAAATTAAAAAAAAAAAAAAGATAGGGCTTAAAACCTTCAATACTGAATTTTCCTTAACTCAATGCTAATACCAATGCTTTCTAGATAAATCTATCAAACAAGTAGGTATAGCCCTATGCCTTCTCAGGAAGTGACAGCTTGCTAACAGGAAGGTTCCAATATAAGAATCACTGATTACCTTCCCAAATGTTGTTTGAAGGCAGACCCCAATGAATCTCAGCTATTTTCTCCCCTATGGTGGAATGAAATATTCCTAAAATGTAGTAAAGGAAGACAGCATCTCCTTCCACTATGAGTGTACTCCACAGTCAGTGCTTAATAAATCAGTTAACGCTTCTTTAGGGCTGGCATTAGACTCTTAAGCACACACATCAAATCTGAAAAGTTGGAAGTGTTGGCACAGAGAGGTAAGTCAACCCAAGGTAATTAGAAGTATTCCATGTGTAATGGCCCAGTGCCAGGCCAAGAACACCACACCTTTGATTCTAGAAGTTTCTAGGAGCTTTCTCCTCTCCACATTAGGCCTCCTGCCACTACTGAAGGTGATATGATGGGACAGGTACTAGACATGGACTCAGGAGGCCTGGCTCCTACACCACCCACTAGTCAAATCTCATTGTACAAACCGCTCTTCAGTCTGTGAAATGGGGATGGAAATGGTGCCCATCCCACATGGTTGTCTGGAGGATCATATTAGATAAATGTGAGATTATTGCCATTATAATATTTGATTGCTTCCCATTCATCAGGTATTGGTCTAAGTACTTCGGGTGCTTGATCTCATTAAATCCTCAAATGACCACTATGAGTTGGGAATGATTTTATCCTTACCTTACACAGAGGGAAACTGAGGTTAGGAAGAATACAATTATCACAAGGGGGAAGTGATAAAAGATGCCAATGTATACAATTAGAGGAGATGAGTGTCTTTAATGGCACAGGATAAGAAACTTGAGATTGTGACAAGAAAGGAGATAACGCAGTATGCTTTCAGTCAAAGGTGCGTTACCCAGGTGACAATGTTCTCCAAAGGATGCACAAATGGACGTTACTCCTCAGGCAGAATATGGGTTCTGTTAAGTGTGCGACGCAGGACAAGGACTAGGGTAAAAAATTTAAGGGGGCATCAAATATCTTAGTAATCAAGATAAACAATACTATGCAATCCTTTTAAAGTAAAAATTAATGCAAAAGAAATCAATTGTGAACAAAGTTTCAAAATTTTAAATAAATACAGGATCTGACCTTATACTTACATGACTAATCTAAGCTTTGTCAGTTCCTCTCTTTGTTTAAATTTTGGATATTTTGTTCATCACGGATCTTCATTCACAGTTTTGCCCTTGCCTCTCAATCAGCGGTTGTAAGACCTGCTGCACGCTCTCTCCCTGCTCCACCCCCACATGCCCTCCCTGACTGCAGGGTACTCTGGTTTTGTGCTTACCTGCTTTTCAGGTGCAAGTAACCTGTGAAGCTAAGGTCAATTTCCCAGTCCTGGAGTCCCTAACCAGGTTCAAAATGAAAGCCCTTCTAAGTAGGGTTGTTGGAAATAATACAGGATGCCCGGTTAAAATTGAATTTCAGAAAAACAATGAATACTTTTAAATTAAGCATGTACCATGCAATACTTGGATGTACTTATGCTAAACATAATTTCTTGTTTATCTGAAATTCAAATAAAACTGGATGTCCAGTATCTTTTTTTTTTTGCTAAATCTGGCAGTCCTCCTCCCCAGGTTCATTCCCATTAAGAGGTTAGATGACCTGTCCCAAATCAACAAGTAGGAAGCATCCAACAACTGGATGCAAACCTCGTTCATTATTATTTCTCTACTAGAGCATATTATGATTTTCCAAAACACTGGGTTATATTTGGATGAATTACAACCTGTTTAAATTTCTGTCTAACAGATTTTTCTCTTTCACTTTGGGACTTCTTAGAGGCCATAAAACTGATTCTGAGCATTCAGTGTTCCCCAACTGTACCTTAAGCCTTCTGAGGGCAGAGGCAGTTGAGTTCTCCTTTAAAATATTTCTGGCCACCTCTAGAATGGACATATCATGATTTGGGCTGCCCAATGCTACACCCCCATTCTACAAGAGCAGAATGTCCCCTCCTATGGGTCCTTCCATGCTTTCCAGCTTCCTTTGCAGCTAGAGCATTGTCATGTACCTAGGCTCAACCAATCAGATGTGCTTTCACTAGAATCTGAAAAGTCAAAGAAGAGTGGATAACACATTCCGTTAGGCAGGCTGCCACACGTTATTTCCATTTTTCTGCAGCAGCAGGGATTTCTGCAGTTATAGCAGAGCATCCAATGACTAGCTAGCTCCATGGAATCAATAGGGCAAGCTCTGGCCCTGAGTGCTCTGAAACAGTGGAAGGAGAGACAACATCACTGGACTGGTTTGGGGATGTAAATTTAGCTATAGTCCTGGCTGCTAGTAGCCTCTTTTGTTCCCACCCAGTTGTCCAGGCTTCCTGACAATTCTCTCCAACACTCTTTTGATCATTTCATTTTCTGCTTTCACCACTAGAGACAGGTGTTGTTACTTGCAACTGAGAGCTCTAATAGACACAGCCCTCTCATCTGAAGCAATAAGTATAATGCCCTGCAGCTATTAGGAAGTTCATCGATCATTCACCAGAAGACTACCAACCATAAGAAAGAGCGAAAGGCAGAAATGCATTCTGAGGAAGAAAGGTCTTCATTGACTCTTCAAAACAGAAAATGTTGAGAGCATCTCACAGATTGGACAAACAGACAGCTATAAATTCAGGCCACCCCCAGTCAGCATCTGAGATAGGGGGTCAAGATGAGTCTCCCATTCACATGACTACCAGCCCCTCACCCAGAGGGGTTTCTTTTTGGGCTTTTATTTCTGCACTCCTTTTCCAGCAACTACGTAGTATGAGAGTGACATAAGGGTGATGAGTGGGAGCTTTTTCTATGTCTTCATTCAGGAGGGCACAGAGGGTTTTACTGAGGTCTGGTATGCAGGTTTCTTTATTTTGTAACATTTTCATCCAACCAACATTCCTTCCTGAATATTCCTAGAGAGGAGTTCAAGAAATATGGAGTTTCTGCCAAGATAATGAAATCCTGAAATCTACTCCTCAAAACACACACACAATAATTTTCTTTGTAATGTCTAGCAAAATCCCTTGCATGAACCAAGGACTCAATACATGGCTGTGGAATGGAATGGAAAAATTGAGATCAGAATACTATAGACGATGAAGTCCTAAGTTCAAATAGAATGGGATGGCATAGAATAAAATGGCTATTAAGAGAATAGAATAGAATGGGATAGAAGAGAAGGGAATGGAGGCAAACAGACACCTGTGCATCTGAACTGATTCACTGTATGATGGTTTCTTTATACTTGCGGAACTCACAGAGGTAGGGCGTATCTGAATAACTGGTTTCTGAGAGCCCTAAAGCTCTCAGAAGGGTCATTCAGTGCAAGGGGATGCCCCTTGATTCAGAGTATCCAACACCAGGCATCTTCACCTTTGATTTCCAGGTAGAAGAGGAGCTGAGAAATCCTGAACTGTACCTTTAAGCCCTGCCTTCCTGGAAGCTAGATAACTGCTGAATTCAAGCATCTTTCTGATGTTAGGCATGAGACACATCCAAGATGAGCAATTTTGAAATAAAGCTATATATGAACAGTTTTGGCTTTGCATGGTCTGTCTACATCCTTCAGTAAGACTACATTGAAGAAATTGGATGTCACTAAGAGATTATGTAAGTTTTCCTGACTCTAAGCTGTCTGATATCTTCCATGAAGACACAGACACTTCCAAAGAGCATGTTTCTAACAGTTCTCCTGAGTCAGCTTTGAAGCCAGGAAAATTATTCTCCCAAGAGGGACTTTATCTTGCATCACCATGACATCCTAATGGACCATGTCCTTAAATGGTAGCCTGGGAGTCTGAAGATAAAGATGGGAGGCTGAGCCCAAGAAGGTCAATCTATTTTAAAATGCAGGTGGGAACTGGTGAGGTCCCCTGGTGAATTACGAGCCGACATCTCCATGTTAGAACTATAAACATCTCATCAGTTTTCCCACCTTGAGTATACCTTTATGAAAATCCACAGAAGACAATAAAATCCAAAGGACCAGATAAAACCCACAGTCCAGAATTTCAGTTGAAGGCATTATGTTAAAGTGATGATTACAACATTTGTGCGTTTTCTTTGTATTCTAAAGTATGTTTGCAAGCTTAATCTCTCTGATATTCACAATGAGCTTTGAAGGAAGCAAGGAAGATATTATTTCCATTTGTCAAATGAAGTATCTAAAGTACAGAAGTGTTTAATGCCTTGCCCAAGTCTATATAGCTCAAAAATGGTGGAGCTGGAACCAGAATTTGGGTCTTTCAGCTGGATTGCTTGGGGAGGCAATGGGGTACCAATGGCCACTTGTCTTGGGCCTCCCAGAAAATAGGCTTCTTCATGAAGAAGAGCTTTAAAGTTGGCTTGACAGCCATTAGATCACCCAAGAGCATTCCTTCTTCTTGTTACAATGGCAAGAATTCCTCTCACATGCTTGCATCAGCTGCTTTCAGCACAATTCCTACCCATAATGACCTTCTCCATGACATTAAAGCATAGTGGCTAAAGGTCTTGAGTCCTGGAGCTAGACTGCCTGGGTTTGAATCCCAGCTCTGTCAAATACTATCTGCCTTATACTTAACTAATTTCTTAACCTCTCTGTTTCCCAGTCCCCTCATCCATGTAACAGGGATGGTAGTACCTATTGCATAGAACTGGTGTGTGGATTAAATGAGCTAATATGTTCTAATTGCTTAGAACTTTGCTGGATACCAATTACAAATTCATATTATAATGGCCCTGAAGCCCTGCAGACTTTGATTTTATCACAGGCAATTTTGAAAAGCTGCTGGCACATCAGTAGATAATAACAATGTCTGTGAAGAAGAAGGAAACATTTCTGGAGAGGTGCCTACTCATCCTTTTGACCTTTGATTTTCCAGTAAGCCAGCCACCACATTTCACAGGCTGGCATTCTATCTCTGGAAGACAGGTGGCAGTAACCAAAAGCAAGATGTCCCAAATATCTTTGCAAGGCACTAAAATCCAGGACTTCTGCTAGCATCTAGGCTGAAATTCCAGTGGAGCTCTTGATAGTAAAACCCTGACTCCCATTAATGGGTCACATTTATGGGGCATTTTCTATGGGCCAAGCTCTGTGCCAAGAACTTTACATGGGTTGTATAATATATCACGACCCTATGAGGTGGGGCATTGTAGCTCCATTGTACAAATGAAAAAAAACTGAGGGTCAAAGAGACCAGAAGTCACATTGCTAATGTATGGCAGAAAAAGAAAAAAGGGAAGAAAAAAAAAAAAAAAAAAAACCAGACCCATATCTGCACCAGGAGTGTCACACCAATCTTTCTCAAGTAAGACCTTGGCTAACCACCGCAATTTTTTTTTTTAATTTTGTAAAAGAAACTCCTCTTTTATCCAAATAAAATTGCATGTGTCATCCCAATATACGAAGCAAATAAAAAAGCAAGGGTCAGGCTCCACATTAGTTTCTCTTTTGCCGTGTAAAAAGTTCCCAGTAAATTTTACCACTTAAGAGCATCTATTAGCTCATGGTTTATAGGTCAGAAATCCAGGTGGGTTTGACTGGATTCCCAGCTCTGGATCTCACAAGGCACAACAAGGTGTCGTCCAGGAGAAGAATCCTCTTCCAAACTCCTTCACGTTCTTTGCAGGACTCCGTTACTGAGGATTAAGCTCTCCACTTCGGTGCTGGCTGTAGGCCAGGGGCCACTCTCTGTCCCTAATCATCCAGATTCCTTCTCCCATGACCTCCTGCATTGTCAACATAGCAACAGTGTGTCAAGTCCCTCTGATCCTTTGATCTCTCTGATTTCTTCTTTTACTCTCAACCAGAGAAAACTCTCTGTATTTAAAGTATTCACCTATTGGATTAGACCCATGCAGATAACAGGGCATTGGATTAGACCCATGCAGATAACAGGGTATTTTAAGGCCAATGGATTTGGGATTTAAATTACATCAGTAAAAATCTCTTACAGCAACAGCTAGATGAGTGTTTCAGAGGATAGGAATTTTGGGTGGCCATCTTTAGATTCAATGGCTCTAAATTCCACATGCTTTCTGCCCTCTGCAGCCCAGAGGTTCCCCCAGAACCCTCTAGACACAATGTAGTAACTCTGCTCTCTGTAATCCAGAGCAGGGCTTTTCGATCTCAACACTCTTGGCATTTTGGACTAGGAAGGTTTGTTGTGGTGGGGGCTTCTGAGTGCCTCATAGGTAATTATAACATCCCTGGACTCTACCCACTAGATGACAGTAGCATTCTCACCAGTATGAATACCAAAATTGTGTTCAGACATTGCCAAATGACCCCAGGGGGAATGGAGACAAAATTACCCCTGTTTGAGGATCGCTGGTCTAGATTAAAAGGCAGAGAAGCAGACCATTTTATTCTCACAGAGTCAATGACTTAATTCAGAAAAATATGAAAAATTTAAGTTATATTACAGGATTTAAGGCAAAGTTCAAAAACTACAGAAACAGTGATGAGAGAAGGCAGTATGTTTGGCTGCCAAACAAGTAGTATTTACAGGCAGTAGAAGAACCACAGGTGGGAGGACAGAGTGAGGCATTCCTGTTAGAACAGTCCAGGAAATCCCAGGAAGGAGGAGAGGTCTAGACCTGTCTTTAAGAATGAATAATGCCACTTCCACACCTATCCTTGTCCGCGACTTCTCGCTCAGCGTCAAGCCCCCGGCCGGCGGGTGAGACAATGAGGAGAGACAGAGAGACGCAGACAAATCCGCGCTGGTGAGAAACACAGATCCAAGACACGTAGCAGTTGTAAGCACAGACCTTTACTGGAGTTAAGCTTGCATTCTCTGTTACAGGTTCCGCGCGGGCGAAATATCCCGCGGGGGAACAACCTCTATGCGGCCGTCAGGCACGGCTCCCTGTGGGTCGTCTCCACCCACCCTATCCGGGTAACCTCTTATATACTGTGCCCAAACCCAATAGGTTAGTGCCACGTATACAGAGGTGATTGGAAGATAGGGTTGGTGGGCGCGTACGTCATACGAAACAGGATGCGGGCGCCATCTTGACTCACTCGATGGGCGGGGGGAACTCTAGAGCAGGCTGCAGCGCGACCACTAGGCCTGACCCGGGAGGCGGCTCTCCACATATCCTAAGTGTCAAAGATACATATGTACAAAGATATGTATGTTAGTGAACCATGCAACTATATTAGAAACAGTGAAAAACTGGGGACAACCTAAATGCTTATCAATAGGGGAAAAGGCAAAGCAATGGGCACATGCATGCAGACAAAAAACAGATAGCCATTTGTTTAAAAAGGCAATAGATACGTATATTCTAACGATGAAGGATGACTATGACATGGTATTAATATTTTTAAAATGAATTGCAAATCAGTATTATACTATGCCCTACGTGCATAAAAGAGAAAGCAGACTATACATATGCACATTTATAGAATGTTTGTATAAAAAAGAAAAAGTTCCAGAAGGTTATATATTCAGCACAGCAGTTACCCCCAAGGAGTAGACATAGAAGAAGTGCATGTGATTTAGTGGGGGGCTTTTTGCTTTGAGTATACTCAATAAAATGCATTAAGGGCTCACTAAATGCCCAGCACTGTGCTAGCATGTTATATGCATAATGTCAATTAATATGCATGACAATCATGTAAAAATGCTCACTATATTTTACAGAAGATAGAACTAAGGTCTAGGGAGAGTGAATGACCCAAGTTCACATGACTAGAATAACAATTCAATCCCAGGTATGTCCGCGCAGGTTGTATCACCTCCAGAAAGAGACAGACCTGATGTAAATAAAGAAAAAATTAATTTTTTTCAATAACCCAGTACTTGTAGGAGTACTGCAAGAATAAATCGTAATACTTATTCCAAAGTAATGGATATGGATAAAATCTGGGAAAGGAGAAAAGAGAAATAAATTCAGTGTGAAAAAAATCTTTATTATTTTTTTAACTATTTCATTTTGTGTTTTCCCAAAAGCAGAGCCTGAAACAAGGATTGAGTGCACCCCATTTATTTGGGAGATGGTCCGGACAAGTAGGAAAAGCCCAAACAGGGAAATAAATTGGGGTCGCTGATGCAGACCACGGGGTTTGAATCTGCCAGGATGTCTGAGAAATAAAGGACCGCCCCAAGCTGTCCACCTGGTAAATTATCCACTGGCCTCTGTCCACCCACCCTTGGCTGAGGATTATCATCCCCAGAGATGTTAACATCCATTGGGATGAAGGATTCTGTCATCTCGACGTGTGCCTGAATTGAGGCTGAAATCAGAAATTGGCTGACGGGATATGGCACAGGACACCAAAGAAATCTGTTATTCCCTTTGAGCGTTACCAGGAAGGAGGCTCTTCAGACTGTTCTTGCTTTTTAGACAGTCTTCCTTCTAAGAACAAATACAGAGAATAGCAGCTCATCCTGGCTGGCAACCCACAGCCATTCATTTCTGAATGGGGATGGCCAGGAGAGGTGGGGCACCCAGCCAGAGGATGAAGAAATGCAGTAAAGAGAGGGTGGTTTCCTTGCAGAAAGGCCTTGCAGCAACTGATGATGAAATACACAAGCTCCGTTGCTCTGAAATGATGTTCAGAAAAAGGAACAAATGGCAGGCAGAGCTTAACACTGAATACCATCTGAACCTTCAGCTACATTCCTCATCACAGCTGCCTTGGGTAAGGATCTTGACAACTGCTTTTAGATTTTTATTCATGTGCAGACTGGAGAGGAGGTGAGAAAACAATTCGGAAATGAAGAACTCCAAATTATGAGAAGAATGCCAACTGTCGATAATCAAAATAATTCTTCTCTGCATAATCAACACCAGATCGGCACAGCTGCTGACAAAGAAACAATAAACAAGTAAAAATAAAGATCTACCCTTTTTTTCTTATGCTACCTTACAAGGAAACTCTGTACTGGAGCAAAGCTTTGTGAAGTAGTTCTTAAAACACATAATCAACATTTTCCTCAAATTACAGCTGCATCTTGCATCTAGCAAACTTCTTTCTTTCCAGTTTATTTGTTTATAACTTGATTAGACAGCTTAACGCTTCATTGCTGGCCCCGTTCGTTTGGCAATTAACCCTGTACTGTGTGATGGCACACCTCACCTTGGAGTCTTGAGATGATCTGTGTACTATACATGTGTTTTCATGTTTGTGCGTGATTAGGATTATGTGTTTCCATAGTTTACCATCAGAGTTAGTACCCAGCACTCTTCGCCCTGCTATACCTATGACTCTATGACTCTGGGTAAGTTAATTTACCTCCCTACACTGCTGTCTCCTCATCTTTAAATTAGGGATGCAAAGAGTATTTGCCTTATAGAGTTTAGGGAGACCTTAAGAAGATAATGCAGATAAAGCAGTACTTATATCATCAATAAATATTAACTTATTATCATGTACTAGTGAATATGCATAAATTTATTTGCATATTTTGCAAAATACCATTTTATTACCTACTCAGAACTAAGCTCAAGGACTCAAATATATCAAAAAGGATGAAGTGAGAGAGGAGGGCAAAGGGTACCCTAGTTTATGGATGTATGCTTAAATGCTTTCTTCTTAGAACACCTAAGCCTCTCATTCACAGCCTATTTGTTCAACAAGCTTAATTATCTGGCTTCCAGTTCCATAACAGATTAGTGGAAACTAATTTGATAGGTGCACAGAACCTCTATAAGTAGCAATATTGCCACCAGTCAGACACATCAACTGACCTAATCCTGCCCCACAGCCCTGTTTCTCACGGGTTCACACCTTCAAGCCCTTCAACATTTCTCACATGATGTGATCTTGGTTACTTCTGTCACCTTAGCGCTCTCCTTTAAATCTACTCTTATTTTCTTATATTCCTTTAAATTAAAATTAGAAGCAATGCCGCATATGTCGTGCATCAACAATGATTGAAGCCCCAGCTTTATGAGTGTCACAGGCTCAAGGGTTGCCAGGGACAGAGAGGTTTGGTAAGTGAGAGAAGAAAGCATTTTGACTGAATGACAATCAAAAATTGTGTGCTATACCAGGGGGGAGGGGAGCAGGGCAAGATGGTGGCATAGGGAGGTGGGGAATTTAGTTCATCCTCCAGCGCAGCAAGTAAATAGCCAAAAACAGTACAGAACAACTGCTGGGGCCACATCAGTGACCAGACACACAGTGTACATCAGTCTTGAGCAGGTGGAATGGCGGAGACCCCACACAGGACTGTAAGTCCCCCAAGCTGTGGAGGCTGGCACCTCTCCCCCACCGACATAGCAGGCTGGTTCCCCAAGAGGAAAGGAAACTGACTTTACTAGCAGCAAGGGCTTAGCTCAACCAAGCTTCACTAGCCAATTAATTAACAAATTCTGACTACTGAAAACAGGCCCCCAGCTCAGATAAACCTGGAATAAGCACTAAAGGTACTAAGTGTTTTAACCCTGGCAGAGAAGGGGCAAAGTTAATGGGAAAAAAACAAACAAAAAACCCTGCAAAAAACCAGAGGATTTTTGAGTTGGACAATGCAAAACACTGGAAAAGGGCTGGACGCCAAGAAAAAGGAGCACCTATAGCCTGCAGATACCTAGAGCCACATACCAGCTACAAGCTCTTGACTGACAAACTCAAGGAGCAGGGGTCCCATCTGAAAAGTTTTTTTTGCTTTTTTTTTTTTTTAATCCTTAAACAGCTCATTAAAGAGAACTGGAAATGCTCTCAGCTACAGCACTGCCCCAGGCAAGGGCAGAATTAAGTTTGTCCATGAGACAAAGTAACTAGTCAGGTGAAAGGACATAATTCCCTAAAGGGCATATCTTTCCTAAAAAAAAAAGGAGGTAGGACCCAGCTCAAGTGGAATACCTTCTTCAAGGAATCCAGACCTCAGGGACTGGAAAACAGAAGCAATTAAAGCCATCCTACTACCTCTGTCTCAACCACACCCCAGGCAAGGAAAGTCAGCTGAAGTTAAAGGAACCACATCACTTCATGCTGGTGGGAAGCCATGGGCAGACAAGCACCATATGCTGGGCAGGATAGGAAAAGCACAGAGTCCAGAGGCTTCATAGGAAAGACATAAACCTGCTGAGTATCATCTCACCCTCAGGGAAAACTGATGCTGGCCACAATTTCCTCCAGAGACATGGGCCTGTCTGGTCTGGGAAAATTTGACTGGCTCTATAATATCTAAGGAGAACCTCCTCCTCAAAAAAAAAAGGGGGGGGCTCTGAATAGGCAGAGCAAGAAACAGAAAATCAAAAAGTGAAAAATTCTGATCAGTTAAACAGAACCTATATTAGAGGTCTAGAATAAGTTGAACTGAATGTCAAAGAACAGATAGAGAACAAAGCCATACAGCAAGAAAACCCTAGGTAAAAGTGAAAGCAACCTCCAGAATAAATTAATTAAGGAAATCAAATGCCTAGATGCAAAAATAATGTCATACTAGGAAAATCGAAGATATAGCCCAAAGGAGCAAACCAACACTTCAAATGAGATACAGGAGTTGAAACAACTAATTCAGTATGTTCAAACAGACTTGGAAAATCTCTTCAAAAACCAATAAATTTCAAAATATTGAAATTATACAGAATACTTTCTAAGATCATAATGGAATGAAGTTGGAAATTGAGGAATTAACTGTTTACTTGGAGAAACTAGAGAAAGGATAGCGAACTAACCCCAAAGCAAACAAAAGAAAAGAAATCACAAAGCTTAGAGAAGAAATAAATGAAATTGAGAACATGAAAACAATCAAGAAAATCAACAAAACCAGAAGCTGGTTCTTTGAGAAAATTAATACAATTAATGGACTCTTAGCTAGGTTGACTAAAAAAAGAAAGAAAGAAAGAGAGAGAGAGGGAATGCAAATAAATAAAATCAGAAATGGAAAAGGAGACTTGACCACAGAAATAAAGGAGTTAATGAGAGAATACTATGAGCAACTATATGCTGATAAACTAGACAAAGAAGATGAAATGGACAACTTCATAGAAAAGCATGAACAACCAACACAGACTTGAGAAGAAATAGATGACCTGAACAAGCCAAACACAAAGATACTGAATCAGTCATCAAGAAGTTCCCAAAAAAGAAAAGTCCAGGACCAGATGGCTTACATGTGAATTCTACCAAGCATTCAATAATGAATTAGTACCAATCTTGCTCAAACACTTCAAAACATTTTTAGTGAATAAAGATGCAAAATCAACAAAATACTTGCAATTTGAATCCAGCAGCACATTAAATGAATTATACACCATGATCAAGTAGGATTCTTTCCAGGTGTGCAAGGATGGTACAACATAAGAAAATCAATTAATGTAATATGTCATATCAACAAATCAAAGTGGAAAAACCACAAGATCATCTCGATTGATGCAGAAAAGACATTTGAAAAAATTCAACATTGTTTCTTGATGAAAACACTTCAAAGGATATGGATTGAAGGGAACTTCCTCAACATGTTAAAGGGTATATATGAAAAATCCACATCTAACATCACCCTTAATGGGGAAAGACTAAAAGCTTTCCTTCTAAGATCAGTAACAAGACAAGGATGCCCAATGTCACCATTGTTTTTCAACATTGTGCTGGAAGTTCTATCCAAGCAATTAGGCAAGAAAAAGAAATAAAAGGCATTCAAATTGCAAAGGAAGAAGTAAAACACTCACTGTTTGCAGAGGACATGATACTATATGCTGAAAATCCAAAAAAAATCTACAGCAAAGCTACTACAGCTAATAAATGAGTGCATAAAAGTGTCAGAGTACAAGATCAACACACAAAACTCTGTAGTGTTTCTATACTATTCCACAGTGATGCGCAATATGAGGAGGAAATTTTTAAAAATTCCATTTGCAATTGCAACCAGAAGAATAAGATATTTAGGAATAAATTTAACTAAGAGTAGAAAAGACCTATACACAGAAACCTATAAGAAATTGCTAAAATAAATTATGGAAGACTTAAATAAACAGAAGGGCATATTGTGTTCAGGGATCAGAAGACTAAATATAGTTAAGATGTCAATTCTACCCAAATTGATTTATACATTCAATACAATACCAATTAAAATCCCAACAACTTACTTTGCAGAAATATAGAAAACAATAACCAAATTTATTTGGAAGGGAAGGGTGCCCCAAATAGCTAAAAATATCTTGAGAAAGAGAAATGAAGTGGGAGGTCTCACACTACCTGCCTTTAAAGCATATTATGAAGATACAGTGATCAAAACAGCAATATACTGGAATTAAGGTTGATATACTGACCAATGGGATCAAATTGAGTGGTCAGAAATAGACCTTCTCATTTATGGACAATTGATCTTTGATAAGGCAGTCAAGCCAGCCCACCTGGGACAGAGCAGCCTCTTCAATAAATGGTATTTGGAAAACTGGATATCCACATGCAAAAGAATGAAAGAGAACTCATATTTCACACCCTATACATAAAATAACTGAAAATGGATCAAAGACCTAGATATTAGACATAGGACCACAAAACTTTTAGAATAAAATATAGGGAAATATCTTATAAATCTTGTAATAGAAGGTGGTTTCCTAGCCCTTAAACCAAAAGCACAAGCATTGCAAAAAGAAATAGATAAATGGTATCTCCTCAAAATTAAACACTTTTTTAAAATTTTTTATTAATTAAAAAAAACTTAACAGACAAAACATTAAGATATCATTCCATTCTTCATATACAATCAGTAATTCTTAATATCATCACATAGTTGCATATTCATCATTTCTAGAACATTTGCATCGATTTAGAAAAAAATAAAAAAGACAACAGAAAAAGAAATAAAACGACAACAGAAAAAAAAAAGATTATACATGCCATACTCCTTACCCCTCGCTTTCATTTACCACTAGAACTTTAAACTACATTTATTTTTAACATTTGTTCCCCCATTATTTATTTATTTATTTATTTATTTTAATTAATTTAAAAAAAATTAACACAACATTTAGAAATCATTCCATTCTACATATGCAATCAGTAATTCTTAATAGCATCACATAGCTGTATGATCATCATTTCTTAGTACATTTGCATCGATTTAGGAAAAGAACTAGCAAAACAACAGAAAAAGATATAGAATGATAATATAGAGAAAAAAATAAAAATAATAATAATAAAAAATAAAAATACATATATATATAAAATACACATAAACAAACAAACAAACAAAAAACTATAGCTCAGATGCAGCTTCATTCAGTGTTTTAACAAAATTACATTACAATTAGTTAGTATTGTGCTGTCCGTTTTTGAGTTTTTGTATCTAGCACAGTCTGTATCCCTTCAGCTCCAATTACCCATTATCTTACCCTGTTTCTAACTCCTGCTGGTCTCTGTTACCAATGACATATTCCAAGTTTATTCTCGAATGTCGGTTCACATCAGTGGGACCATACAGTATTTGTCCTTTAGTTTTTGGCTAGACTCACTCAGCATAATGTTCTCTAGGTCCATCCATGTTATTACATGCTTCATAAGTTTATTCTGTCTTAAAGCTGCATAATATTCCATCGTATGTATATACCACAGTTTGTTTAGCCACTCGTCTGTTGATGGACATTTTGGCTGTTTCCATCTCTTTGCAATGGTAAATAATGCTGCTATAAACATTGGTGTGCAAATGTCCATTTGTGTCTTTGCCCTTAAGTCCTTTGAGTAGATACCTAGCAATGGTATTGCTGGGTCATATGGCAGTTCTATATTCAGTTTTTTGAGGAACCGCCAAACTGCCTTCCACAGTGGTTGCATCATTTCACATTCCCACCAACAGTGGATAAGTGTGCCTCTTTCTCCGCATCCTCTCCAGCACTTGTCATTTTCTGTTTTGTTGATAATGGCCATTCTGGTGGGTGTGAGATGATATGTCATTGTGGTTTTGATTTGCATTTCTCTAATGGCCAGGGACATTGAGCATCTCTTCATGTGCCTTTTGGCCATTTGTATTTCCTCTTCTGAGAGGTGTCTGTTCAAGTCTTTTTCCCATTTTGTAATTGGGTTGGCTGTCTTTTTGTTGTTGAGTTGAACAATCTCTTTATAAATTCTGGATACTAGACCTTTATCTGATATGTCATTTCCAAATATTGTCTCCCAAATGTCTTTCTACTTTCTTGATGAAGTTCTTTGATGCACAGAAGTGTTTAATTTTGAGGAGCTCCCATTTATTTCTTTCTTTCTTCAGTGCTCTTGCTTTAGGTTTAAGGTCCATAAAACCGCCTCCAGTTGTAAGATCCATAAGATATCTCCCTACATTTTCCTCTAACTGTTTTATGGTCTTAGACCTAATGTTTAGATCTTTGATCCATTTTGAGTTAACTTTTGTATAGGGTGTGAGAGATGGGTCTTCTTTCATTCTTTTGCATATGGATATCCAGTTCACTAGGCACCATTTATTGAAGAGACTGTTCTGTCCCAGGTGAGTTGGCTCGACTGCCTTATCAAAGATCAAATGTCCATAGATGAGAGGGTCTATATCTGAGCACTCTATTCGATTCCATTGGTTGATATATCTATCTTTATGCCAATACCATGCTGTTTTGACCACTGTGGCTTCATAATATGCCTTAAAGTCCGGCAGTGTGAGATCTCCAGCTTCGTTTTTTTTCCTCAAGATACTTTTAGCAATTCGGGGCACCCTGCCTTTCCAGATAAATTTGCTTATTGGTTTTTCTATTTCTGAAAAATAAGTTGCTGGGATTTTGATTGGTATTGCATTGAATCAATTTAGGTAGGATTGACATCTTAACTATATTTAGTCTTCCAATCCATGAACACGGTATGCCCTTCCATCTATTTAGGTCTTCTGTGATTTCTTTTAACAGTTTTTTGTACTTTTCTTTGTATAGGTTTTTTGTCTCTTTAGTTAAATTTATTCCTAGGTATTTTATTCTTTTAGTTGCAATTGTAAATGGGATTCGTTTCTTGATTTCCCCCTCAGCTTGTTCATTGCTGGTGTATAGAAATGCTACAGATTTTTGAATGTTGATCTTGTAACCTGCTACTTTGCTGTACGCATTTACTAGCTCTAGTAGTTGTGTTGTGGATTTTTCCGGGTTTTTGACTTATAGTGTCATATCATCTGCAAACAGTGATAGTTTTACTTCTTCCTTTCCAATTTTGATGCCTTGTATTTCTTTTTCTTGTCTAATTGCTCTGGCTAGAACCTCCAACATGATGTTGAATAGTAGTGGTGATAATGGACATCCTTGTCTTGTTCCTGATCTTAGGGGGAATGTTTTCAATTTTTCCCCATTGAGGATGATATTAGCTATGGGTTTTTCATATATTCCCTCTATCATTTTAAGGAAGTTCCCTTGTATTCCTATCTTTTGAAGTGTTTTCAACAGGAAAGGATGTTGAATCTTGTCAAATGCATTCTCTGCATCAATTGAGATGATCATGTGATTTTTCTGCTTTGATTTGTTGATATGGTGTATTACATTAATTGATTTTCTTATGTTGAATCATCCTTGCATACCTGGGATGAATCCTACGTGGTCATGATGTATAATTCTTTTAATGTGTTGTTGGATTCGATTTGCTAGAATTTTGTTGAGGATTTTTGCATCTATATTCATTAGAGAGATTGGTCTGTAGTTTTCTTTTCTTTTTTTGTAATATCTTTGCCTGGTTTTGGTATGAGGGTGATGTTGGCTTCATAGAATGAATTAGGTAGCTTTCCCTCCACTTTGATTTTTTTGAAGAGTTTGAGGAGAGTTGGTACTAATTCTTTCTGGAATGTTTGGTAGAATTTACATGTGAAGCTGTCTGGTCCTGGACTTTTCTTTTTAGGAAGCTTTTGAATGACTGGTTCAATTTCTTTACTTGTGATTGGTTTGTTGAGGTCATCTATTTCTTCTTGAGTCAAAGTTGGTTGTTCATGCCTTTCTAGGAACCCGTCCATTTCATCTAAATTGTTGTATTTATTAGCGTAAAGTTGTTCATAGTATCCTGTTATTATCTCCTTTATTTCTGTGAGGTCAGTGGTTATGTCTCCTCTTCCATTTCTGATCTTATTTATTTGTGTCCTCTCTCTTCTTCTTTTTGTCAATCTTGCTAAGGGCCCATCAATCTTATTGATTTTCTCATAGAACCAACTTCTGGCCTTATTGATTTTCTCTATTGTTTTCATGTTTTCAATTTCATTTATTTCTGCTCTAATCTTTGTTATTTCTTTCCTTTTGCTTGCTTTGGGGTTAGTTTTCTGTTCTTTCTCCAGTTCTTCCAAGTGGACAGTTAATTCCTGAATTTTTGCCTTTTCTTCTTTTCTGATATAGGCATTTAGGGCAATAAATTTCCCTCTTAGCACTGCCTTTGCTGCGTCCCATAGGTTTTGATATGTTGTGTTTTCGTTTTCATTCACCTCGAGATATTTACTAATTTCTCTTGCAATTTCTTCCTTGACCCACTCGTTGTTTAAGAGTGTGTTGTTGAGCCTCCATGTATTTGTGAATTTTCTGGCACTCTGCCTATTATTGATTTCCAACTTCATTCCTTTATGATCCAAGAAAGTGTTGTGCATGATTTCAATCATTTTAAATTTGTTAAGACTTGCTTTGTGACCCAGCATATGATCTATCTTTGAGAATGATCCATGAGCACTTGAGAAAAAGGTGTATCCTGCTGTTGTGGGATGTAATGTCCTATAAATGTCTGTTAAGTCTAGCTCATTTATTGTAATATTCAAATTCTCTATTTCTTTATTGATCCTCTGTCTAGATGTTCTGTCCATTGATGAGAGTGGTGAATTGAAGTCTCCAACTATTATGGTATATGTATTTCCCTTTTCAGTGTTTGCAGTGTATTCCTCACGTATTTTGGGGCATTCTGGTTCGGTGCATAAATATTTATGGTTGTTATGTCTATTGTTTAATTTTTCCTTTTATTAGTAGATAGTGTCCTTCTTTGTCTCTTTTAACTGTTTTACATTTGAAGTCTAATTTGTTGGATATTAGTATAGCTACTCCTGCTCTTTTCTGGTTGTTATTTGTATGAAATATCTTTTCCCAACCTTTGACTTTCAACCTATGTTTATCTTTGGGTCTAAGATGTGTTTCCTGTAGACAGCATATAGAAGGATCCTGTTTTTTAATCCATTCTGCCAGTCTATGTCTTTTGATTGGGGAATTCAGTCCATTAACATTTAGTGTTATTACTGTTTGCATAATATTTTCCTCTACCATTTTGCCTTTTGTATTATATATATCATATCTGATTTTCCTTCTTTCTATACTCTTCTCCATACCTCTCTCTTCTGTCTTTTCGTATCTGACTCTAGTGTTCCCTTTAGTATTTCTTGCAGAGCTGGTCTCTTGGTCACAAATTCTCTCAGTGACTTTTTGTCTGAAAATGTTTTAATTTCTCCCTCATTTTTGAAGGACAATTTTGCTGGATATAGGAGTCTTGGTTGGCAGTTTTTCTCTTTTAGTATTTTAAATATATCATCCCACTGTCTTCTAGCTTCCATGGTTTCTGCTGAGAAATCTACACATCGTCTTATTGGGTTTCCCTTGTATGTGATGGATTGTTTTTCTCTTGCTGCTTTCAAGATCCTCTCTTTCTCTTTGACCTCTGACATTCTAACTAGTAAGTGTCTTGGAGATCGCCTATTCAGGTCTATTCTCTTTGGTGTGCGCTGCACTTCTTGGATCTGCAATTTTAGGTCTTTCATAAGAGTTGGGAAATTTTCAGTGATAATTTCTTCCATTAGTTTTTCTCCTCCTTTTCCCTTCTCTTCTCCTTCTGGGACACCCACAACACGTATATTTGTGCGCTTCATATTATCATTCAGTTCCCTGATCCCCTGCTCAAATTTTTCCATTCTTTTCCCTATAGTTTCTGTTTCTTTTTGGAATTCAGATGTTCCATCCTCCAGTTCACTAATTCTATCTTCTGTCTCTTTAAATCTGCCATTGTAGGTATCCATTGTTTTTTCCATCTTTTCTACTTTGTCCTTCAATCCCATAAGTTCTGTGATTTGTTTTTTCAGACTTTCTATTTCTTCTTTTGTTCAGCCCATGTCTTCTTCATGTCCTCCCTCAATTTATTGATTTGGTTTTTGAAGAGGTTTTCCATTTCTGTTCGTATATTCAGCATTAGTTGTCTCAGCTCCTGTATCTCATTTGAACTATTGGTTTGTTCCTTTGACTGGGCCATATCTTCAATTTTCTTAGCGTGATCCATTATTTTCTGCTGGCATCTGGGACCCAGCAGGTTGAAAGATTTTCCTGTGAAATCTCTGGGCTCTGTTTTTCTTATACTGCCCATTATGTGGCGCTTGTGGCGCTCGTCTGTCTGCAGGTCCCACCAGTAAAAGATGCTGTGGCTCCTTTAACTTTGGAAAACTCTCGCTGTGGGGGAAGGTCGCCAGCCGAAGCGGCTTGGGGGAGTTCCGATTCAAATCTCCCAGCCAGCCCGGGAGTCCGCGCCTGGGGGGGGGGGGGCGCCGGCCTCCGTGGCTTGGGGGAGTGCCGGTCCAAATCTCCCAGCCGGCCCGGGAAGCCAAGCGTGGCATGGGGTGCCGGCCACTGCGGCTTGGGGGAGTGCTGATCCAACGTTCCCAGCCAGACCGGGAAGCCACGTGTGTGGAAGGGACCCTGGTCGTCGGCCTCCATGGCTTGGGGGACCTCCTATCCAATTCTCCCAGCCGGCCCGGGTGGCCGCGCATTGGGGGGGGGCGCCAGCCACTGCGGCTTGAGGGGACCACCTGTCCAATTCTCCCAGCCGGCCCGGGAAGGAGGGAGGGAGGGACTCTGGCCGCCAGCCGCCCCGGCCCGGGGAAGTGCACGCCCCTCGGGTATGTCACCACAGCGGATTCTCCCTGCCAGTTCAGCCTTTCCAGAATGGGGAACACTGTCTTTTTGGTCTCTGTCGTGGCTCTGGGAGCTGTTCTGTACCGTTTCTATTTCTTTAGTATCTGTTCTGGAGGAGGAACTAAGACCCGCGCGTCTTAGTAAGCCACCATCTTCTCCGGAAGTCCAAAAATTAAACACTTTTATGCATCAAAGAACTTTATCAGGAAAGTAAAAAAGCAGTTTACACAAGGGGAGACAATATTTGAAAACCACACATCAGATAAGCGCTTAGTATCCAGAATATATAAAGGAATTCTTCAACTCAACAACAAAAAGACAAACAACCCAATTTAAAAATGGGTAACAGACATGAACAGACACTTCTTAGAAGAAGGAATACAAATGGCTGAAAGGCACATGATAAGATGCCAACTTCACAGCTATTATTAGGGAAATACAAGTCAAAACCACAATGAGATATCATCTGACAGCCACTAGAATGGTCATTATCAAAAAACAAACAAAAAAACCAGAAAATGCAAGTGCTGGAAAGGATGTGGAGAAGTGGACACACTTAGCCACTGTTGGTGTAAAATGGTACAACCACCCTGGAAGGCAGTTTGTGTGAGTCCTCAGGAAGCTAAGTATAGAACTTCCATATGATCCAGCAATCACATTAGTAGGTATATATTCAGAGGAACAGAAGGCAAGGACACAAACAGGCATTTGCACACTAATGTTTATAGCAGCATTATTTACAATTGCTGAGAGATGGAAACAACCTAAATGTCCATCAATGGATGAGTGGCTAAATAGGCTGTGGTATATACATATGATGGAATATCATGCAGCTATAAGACAGAATAAAGTCATGAAGCATGTAACAAGGTGAATGAACCTTGAGGACATTGTGCTGAGTGAAATTAGCCAGAAACAAAAGGACAAATACTGTATGGCCTCACTAACATGAACTAGCATTAATGAATGAACTTTGAGAGTTGAAGATAAGAACACGAGTTATCAGGAAATAGAAATGTGGCAGAGATTGGGCATTTGGTGCTGAAGGAAGACAGATTGTGCAGCAGGAGTGACTGTCAATGCAGCACAGGGCTGTGCTGCATTGAGCTCTCTTCTGACCTCTCTCTTTGAAGCTCCCAGCTAATTAAATTAAACATCACTCACTGTGGAAGGCACACCCCTTAGCCGACTGCAGATATAAATAGCCACACGATGAACTTCACACGCTACTAATTCAAGTCCACATCAACAGAACTAGCCAGCATCACCTGGCCAAATGGACACCTGAGCCTAACTACCACAATGGTATACAAGAAAAAGTACAAACAATGCGAGCTAGGGTCTATATTAAAACAGTAACACTGTCATATGCTTCCGCTGAATGTAGCAAAGGCATTATGCCAAAACTGAATGTCAACTGGTGGGGGCTGTGGAAGAGGGGTATGGATTCTTCGTGGAAGAAAAGGAAAGGCCTTCATATAGATTATGGTGGTGAAGGCATGTCTATTTTACTTAGGTTAGATTGCTTGATGTGCAAATAAAACTGTTTAAAAATGAACAGAGACCAAAGCTATAGGCTGAGCCCCCAGTCTTCAAACTCACCACCCTCCCCCTGTCTATGTGGGACATGACTCCCAGGGGTGTGGAACTTTCTATGTGGGACAGAAATCCTAGAATGAGCTGAGACATCAGCATCAAGGGATTGAGAAAAACCCCAGAATGAGCTGAGACTTAACATCAAGGGACTGAGAAAACCTTCTCGACCAAAAGGGGGAAGAGTGAAATGAGACAAAGTGTCAATGGCTGAGAGATTCCAAACAGAGTCAAGAGGTTATCCTGGAGGTTATTCTTATGTATTAAGTAGATATCATCTTGTTATTCAAGATGTAATGGAGAGGCTGGAAGGAACTGCCTGAAAATGTAGAGTTGTAAGTTTCGCTGGAAGATGGCGGCTTAGTAAGACGCGCGGATCTTAGTTTCTTCTCCAGGACACCTACTAGGGGAGTAGAAACGATACAGAAAGCGCCCAAAGCCACAACAGAGATAAAAAAGACAGCGTACCCCATCCTGGAACGGCTGGCTGGCTGAGAGAAGCAGCTCGGGTGAGATCGCCGAGGCGCGCGGGCCTTACCGGGCGGGGTGGCAAGCGGCCGGAGTTACTCCCTTCCCCCTTCCCGGGCCGGCTGGGAGAATTGGAGAGGCGGTCCCCTGAAACAAAGACGGCTGGCGCCCACACCACGCACAGCCCCTGGACCAACTGAGAGAATTGGATCGGAAACCCCCAGGCCGCGGAGAACGGTGACGGGTGGGGGAGGCCCCTTCCAAACCCGTGACTCCCGGGGAACGTGCACTCTCTCGGGCGGGCCGCTGCCGCTGGCGCCCTCCCGCCACGCTTGTTGCCCAGGGCCGACTAGGAAATTCGGACGGGCTCTTTCCCTGGCTGCGGCGACCAGCAACCCTCCCTGCGTTCGGACCCCGGGCCGGCTCAAGCCGTTTCGGCTAGCGAACCCCCCGGACGGCGAGAGTTTTCCAAAGTTTAAGGTCCCACAGCACCTTTTACTGGTGGGACCCGCAGACAAACATGTGCCACGAGCGCCACCTACTAGGCAGGATAAGAAAAACAGAACCCAGAGATTTCACAGAAAAATATTACAACCTTGCTGGGTCCAACACCAAGAGAAATCTGAATAAATGCCCAGACGCCAGCAGCAGAAGATAACTGTCCACGCTCAAAAGATTGAGAATATGGCCCAGTCAAAGGAACAAACCAATAGCTCAAATGAGACACAAGAGCTGAGACAACTAATCCTGAATATACGAACAGAAATGGAAAACCTCTTCAAAAATGAAATCGATAAATTGAGGGAGGACATGAAGAGGACATGGGCTGAACATAAAGAAGAAATAGAAAAACTGAAAAAACAAATCGCAGAACTTATGGAAGTGAAGGATAAAGTAGCAAACATAGAAAAAATAATGGATAGCTACAATGATAGATTTAAAGAGACAGAAGATAGAATTAGTGATTTGGAGGATGGAACATCTGAATCCCAAAAAGAAACAGAAACTATCGGGAAAAGAATGGAAAAATTTGAACAGGGTATCAGGGAACTCAAGGACAATATGAACCGCACAAATATACGTGTTGTGGGTGTCCCAGAAGGAGAAGAGAAGGGAAAAGGAGGAGAAAAACTAATGGAAGAAATTTTCACTGAAAATTTCCCAACTCTTATGAAAGACCTAAAATTACAGATCCAAGAAGTGCAGCGCACCCCAAAGAGATTAGACCCAAATAGGCGTTCTCCAAGACACTTACTAGTTAGAATGTCAGAGGTCAAAGAGAAAGAGAAGATCTTGAAAGCAGCAAGAGAAAAACAATCCATTACATACAAGGGAAACCCAATAAGACTTTGTGTAGATTTCTCAGCAGAAACCATGGAAGCTAGAAGACAGTGGGATGATATATTTAAAATACTAAAAGAGAAAAACTGCCAACCAAGACTCCTATATCCAGCAAAATTATCCTTCAAAAATGAGGGAGAAATTAAAACATTCTCAGACAAAAAGTCACTGAAAGAATTTGTGACCAAGAGACCAGCTCTGCAAGAAATACTAAAGGGAGCACTAGAGTCAGATACAAAAAGACAGAAGAGAGAGATATGGAAAAGAGTGTAGAAAGAAGGAAAATCAGATATGATATATATAATACAAAAGGCAAAATGTTAGAGGAAAATATTATCCAAACAGTAATAACACTAAATGTCAATGGACTGAATTCCCCAATCAAAAGACATAGATTGGCAGAATGGATTAAAAAACAGGATCCTTCTATATGCTGTCTACAGGAAACACATCTTAGACCCAAAGATAAACATAGGTTGAAAGTGAAAGGTTGGGAAAAGATATTTCATGCAAATAACAACCAGAAAAGAGCAGGAGTGGCTATACTAATATCCAACAAATTAGACTTCAAATGTAAAACAGTTAAAAGAGACAAAGAAGGACACTATATACTAATAAAAGGAACAATTAAACAAGAAGACATAACAATCATAAATATTTACGCACCGAATCAGAATGCCCCAAAATACGTGAGGAATATACTGCAAACACTGAAAAGGGAAATAGACTCATATACCATAATAGTTGGAGACTTCAACTCACCACTCTCATCAAGGGACAGAACATCTAGACAGAGGATCAACAAAGAAATAGAGAATCTGAATATTACTATAAATGAACTAGACTTAATAGACATTTATAGGACATTACATCCCACAACAGCAGGATACACCTTTTTCTCAAGTGCTCATGGATCATTCTCAAAGATAGACCATATGCTGGGTCACAAAGCAAGTCTTAACAAATTTAAAAAGATTGAAATCTTACACAACACTTTCTCGGACCATAAAGGAATGATGTTGGAAATCAATAATAGGCAGAGTGCCAGAAAATTCACAAATACGTGGAGGCTCAACAACACACTCCTAAACAACGACTGGGTCAAAGAAGAAATTGCAAGAGAAATTAGCAAATACCTCGAGGCGAATGAAAATGAAAACACAACATATCAAAACTTATGGGACGCAGCAAAGGCAGTGCTAAGAGGGAAATTTATTGCTCTAAATGCCTATATCAGAAAAGAAGAAAAGGCAAAAATTCAGGAATTAACTATCCATTTGGAAGAACTGGAGAAAGAACAGCAAGCTAACCCCAAAGCAAGCAAAAGGAAAGAAATAACAAAGATTAGAGCAGAAATAAATGAAATTGAAAACATGAAAACAATAGAGAAAATCAATAAGGCCAGAAGTTGGTTCTATGAGAAAATCAATAAGATTGATGGGCCCTTAGCAAGATTAACAAAAAGAAGAAGAGAGAGGATGCAAATAAATAAGATCAGAAATGGAAGAGGAGACATAACTACTGACCTCACAGAAATAAAGGAGATAATAACAGGATACTATGAACAACTTTATGCTAATAAATACAACAATTTAGAGGAAATGGACGGGTTCCTGGAAAGACATGAACAACCAACTTGCACTCAAGAAGACATAGATGACCTCAACAAACCAATCACAAGTAAAGAAATTGAATTAGTCATTCAAAAGCTTCCTAAAAAGAAAAGTCCAGGACCAGATGGCTTCACATGTGAATTCTACCAGACGTTCCAGAAAGAATTAGTACCAATTCTCTTCAAACTCTTCAAAAAAATCGAAGTGGAGGGAAAACTACCTAATTCATTCTATGAAGCCAACATCACCCTCATACCAAAACCAGGCAAAGATATTACAAAAAAAGAAAACTACAGACCAATCTCTCTAATGAATACAGATGCAAAAATCCTCAATAAAATTCTAGCAAATCGTATCCAACAACACATTAAAAGAATTATACATCATGACCAAGTAGGATTCATCCCAGGTATGCAAGGATGGTTCAACATAAGAAAATCAATTAATGTAATACACCATATCAACAAATCAAAGCAGAAAAATCACATGATCATCTCAATTGATGCAGAGAAGGCATTCGACAAGATTCAACATCCTTTCCTGTTGAAAACACTTCAAAAGATAGGAATACAAGGGAACTTCCTTAAAATGATAGAGGGGATATATGAAAAACCCACAGCTAATATCATCCTCAATGGGGAAAAATTGAAAACTTTCCCCCTAAGATCAGGAACAAGACAAGGATGTCCACTATCACCACTATTATTCAACATTGTGTTGGAGGTTCTAGCCAGAGCAATTAGACAAGAAAAAGAAATACAAGGCATCAAAATTGGAAAGGAAGAAGTAAAACTATCACTGTTTGCAGACGATATGATACTATACGTCGAAAACCCGGAAAAATCCACAACAAAACTACTAGAGCTAATAAATGAGTACAGCAAAGTAGCAGGTTACAAGATCAACATTCAAAAATCTGTAGCATTTCTATACACTAGTAAGGAACAAGCTGAGGGGGAAATCAAGAAACGAATCCCATTCACAATTGCAACTAAAAGAATAAAATACCTAGGAATAAATTTAACTAAAGAGACAAAAAACCTATATAAAGAAAACTACAAAAAACTGCTAAAAGAAATCACAGAAGACCTAAATAGATGGAAGGGCATACCGTGTTCATGGATTGGAAGACTAAATATAGTTAAGATGTCAATCCTACCTAAATTGATTTACAGATTCAATGCAATACCAATCAAAATCCCAACAACTTATTTTTCAGAAATAGAAAAACCAATAAGCAAATTTATCTGGAAGGGCAGGGTGCCCCGAATTGCTAAAAACATCTTGAGGAAAAAAAACGAAGCTGGAGGTCTCGCGCTGCCTGACTTTAAGGCATATTATGAAGCCACAGTGGTCAAAACAGCATGGTATTGGCATAAAGATAGATATATCGACCAATGGAATCGAATAGAGTGCTCAGATATAGACCCTCTCATCTATGGACATTTGATCTTTGATAAGGCAGTCAAGCCAACTCACCTGGGACAGAACAGTCTCTTCAATAAATGGTGCCTAGAGAACTGGATATCCATATGCAAAAGAATGAAAGAAGACCCATCTCTCACACCCTATACAAAAGTTAACTCAAAATGGATCAAAGATCTAAACATTAGGTCTAAGACCATAAAACAGTTAGAGGAAAATGTAGGGAGATATCTTATGGATCTTACAACTGGAGGCGGTTTTATGGACCTTAAACCTAAAGCAAGAGCACTGAAGAAGGAAATGAATAAATGGGAACTCCTCAAAATTAAACACTTTTGTGCATCAAAGAACTTCATCAAGAAAGTAGAAAGACAGCCTTCACAATGGGAGACAATATTTGGAAATGATATATCAGATAAAGGTCTAGTATCCAGAATTTATAAAGAGATTGTTCATCTCAACAACAAAAAGACAGCCAACCCAATTACAAAATGGGAAAAAGACTTGAACAGACACCTCTCAGAAGAGGAAATACGGATGGCCAAGAGGCACATGAAGAGATGCTCAATGTCCCTGGCCATTAGAGAAATGCAAATCAAAACCACAATGAGATATCATCTCACACCCACCAGAATGGCCATTATCAACAAAACAGAAAATGACAAGTGCTGGAGAGGATGCGGAGAAAGAGGCACACTTATCCACTGTTGGTGGGAATGTCAAAGGGTGCAACCACTGTGGAAGGCAGTTTGGCGGTTCCTCAAAAAGCTGAATATAGAATTGCCATACGACCCAGCAATACCATTGCTAGGTATCTACTCAAAGGACTTAAGGGCAAAGACACAAACGGACATTTGCACACCAATGTTTATAGCAGCATTATTTACAATTGCAAAGAGATGGAAACAGCCAAAATCTCCATCAACAGAAGAGTGGCTAAACAAACTGTGGTATATACATACGATGGAATATTATGCAGCTTTAAGACAAGATAAACTTATGAAGCATGTAATAACATGGATGGACCTAGAGAATATTATGCTGAGTGAATCCAGCCAAAAACTAAAGGACAAATACTGTATGGTCCCACTGATGTGAACGGACATTCGAGAATAAACTTGAAATATGTCATTGGTAACAGAGTTCAGCAGGAGTTAGAAACAGGGTAAGACAATGGGTAATTGAAGCTGAAGGGATACAGACTGTGCAACAGGACTAGATACAAAAACTCAAAAATGGACAGCACAATAATACCTAATTGTAAAGTAATCATGTTAAAACACTGAATGAAGCTGCATCTGAGCTATAGGTTTTTGTTTTGTTTTGTGTTGTTTTGTTTTGATTTTACTATTATTACTTTTATTTTTTTCTCTATATTAACATTCTATATCTTTTTCGGTTATGTTGCTAGTTCTTCTAAACCAATGCAAATGTACTAAGAAATGATGATCATGCAGCTATGTGATGATGTTAAGAATTAATGATTGCATGTGTAGAATGGTATGATCTCTAAATGTTGGGTTAATTTCTTTTTTTCTGTTAATTAAAAAAAAAAAAAGAGAAGGGATAATTGGAGATGAAGGGATACAGACTGTACAACGGGACTGGATATAAAAACTCAGAAATGGACAGCACAATACTACCCAATTGTAATGCAATTATGTTAAAACACTGAATGAAGCTGCATGTGAGGTATAGGTTTTTTGTTTTTGTTTTTTTTGTTTTTTTTTTCTTTCTATTATTGTTTTAATTCTTATTCTGTTGTCTTTTTATTTCTTTTTCTAAATCGATGCAAATGTACTAAGAAATGATGAATATGCAACTATGTGATGTTATTAAGAATTACTGATTGTACATGTACATTGAAATGATTTCTAATTGTTTTGTTAATTCTTTTTTTAATTAATAAAAAAAATAAATAAAAAAAATAAAATAAATAAAATAAAATAAAATAAAATAAAATAAAAAAAATGTAGAGTTGTGTTCCAGTAGCCATGTTTCTCAAGGATGATTGAATAATGATATAGCTGTCACAATGTGACTGTGTGATTGTGAAAACCTTGTGTCTGATGCTCCTTTTATCTACCTTGTCAAGAAACGAGTAGAAAACGTGAAATAAAAATAAATAATAGGGGGAACAAATGTTAAAATAGATTTAGTTTGAAATGCTAGTGATAAATAAAAGTGAGGGGTAAGGGGTATGGTATGTATAATCTTTTTTTTTTCCGTTATTGTTTTATTTCTTTTTCTGTTGTTTTTTTATTTCTTTTTCTGAATTGATGCAAATGTTCTAAGAAATGATGAATATGCAACTATGTGATGATATCAGAATTATATGTTAATGTTTTTGTTTGTTCTTATTTTTTTTTAATTAATAAATAAATTTTTTAAAAAATGAACAGAGAAACAAGTGCTAGAGAAAATGGGGGAAAAGATACGCCCTATTCACTGCAGGTAGGGAAAATGAGAGGCGAAGCTCCTTGGAGGGCAGTGTGGTGGTTCCACAGGAGGCTAGGGGTGGGGTTGCCATAATCCTACAATCCCATTGCTCAGTGTATACCTGGAGGAACTGAGTGTGGGGACATGACTGGACATTTGCACACTGGTATCTACGGCAGCAGTATTCCAGACAAACAATGGATGGAGGTGGCCTAAGGGTACAACAACTGAAGAATGGAAGGGGGAACTGTGGCGTACACATACAACAGACTGCTGAGCGACCCCAAGAAGGCATGAAACTGTAAGACATGCAATTAGAAGAATGAACCTTAAGAGCTGTATGCTGAATGAAATGTCAGAAGCATGAAGATAAATGTTATTATGCTCACTCATATGGACTAACTATAATATAGACACTTGGGGAACTGAAGTTGATAACATGGGCTATCCGGTTGGGACCTATTGTAAAGGGTCCTAGACTGGAGGCTCTTACAGCAGTCACACATATTCAGGAGGTGGAACTGTTCATTATAAATTCTGAGATACTGAGCTCTTTGTATATAACCAGGTATTTATGTGACATCTGAGACTCAGAGCTCTGAAGCTATGCAAGTCAGCACTACCCCATTTAGGAACTGCTTAAAAAGTAGAAAAGGGATCAAACTTCAAGTAGAGAAATGAATAAAGCTGATCTGGATAGGATAGGGTAGATCAGAGAATACAGGGTAAAGGATGATACAGTTCATATTTTAACCCTTCAACTACCGTGTGAGGCCAAAGAGAGAAGATGTTTATTTGGTGCAAAATTTATATTTTGGATAGCTTGTTACCTAATTTAACTTGTATGGTCAGTTTAGTTGAACACCATAAGTACATGGAATCTTGAATAGGGTTTGTTCAGGTTAGTGTGATGCCTTGCCAAATCTCAGAGTGATTTGGGCAGTGAATAAAGAAGTATTTGCAAAGTCCCCTTGGTGAATGGGGAAAAATTCAACTTACCCATTTGGAAATTTTCTGACATTCTTGCAAGCAATGGGGACAACCAAATCAACAGGCTGAGCCCTTGATCTTGAGGTTTGCCCCTATGAAATGTACTCCTGCAAAGGATAGGATAAGCCTTCTTAAAATTATGCCTAAGAGTCACCCCAGAGAACTTCTTGTGTTACTCAGATGCAGCCTCTCTAAGCCAATTCAGCAGTTGCTCTCCCTCCTACGTGGGACATGACTTCCAGCAGTATAAATCTCCCTGGTAACACAGGACAGAAATCCTAGGATGAAACAGGACCCAGCATCAAGTGATTCAAAAAGCCTTCTAGACCAAAAGAGGGAAGAGAGAAATGAGACAAAATAAAGTTTCAGTGGCTGGGAGATTTCAAACAGAGTCGAGAGGTTATCCTGAAGGTTATTCTTATGCATTGTGTAGATATCCCTTTTTAGTTTATAGTGTATTGGAGTGGCTGGAGGGAAGTACCTAAAACTGTTGGGCTGGGTTCCAGTAGCCATGATTCTTAAAGATGATTGTATAAAGATATAACTTTTACAATGTGACTGTGATTGCAAAAACCTTGCATCTGATGCTTTTATCCAGGGTATGGACAGATGAGTAAAAAAAATAATAATAATAATAATGGGGGGGATAATGGGTAGATTGAAATACTAGTGACCAATGAGAGGAAGGGGTACAGAGTATGGGATGTATGCATTTTATTTTTTTTTTTTTTATTTTTTTACATGGGCAGGCACCAGGAATCGAACCCGGGTCCTCTGGCAAGGCAGGCAAGCATTCTTTGCCCACCCGGGATGTATGAGTTTTTCTTATTTCTTTTTCTGGAGTGAAACAAATGTTCTAAAAATGATGCTGTGATGAGCACACAACTAAGTGATGATATTGTGAGCCACTGACTATACACCATGTATGGACTGTATGTGTGTGAAGACTTGTCAATAAAAATATATTTTTAAAAAAGATAAACAGTAGTTTGCAAAATGAAAAAAAAAGAAAAGAAAGAAAGGCTGCGCTGTACACGGGTCAATGGAGAGCAAAGGCCCAGCTCATCACAGGCATCTTCACATCCATCCCGTCCCAGGCGATTTGTGCAGGCAGCTGGGACACAGCATTCTGGCACATTCAGACTGCAGGAAAGAACAAGCATTCCATGTTGGGAAGAGACGTGTCTTCATCCTTCCTGCTGGGTGAAGCAGGGGCCTCCTGCAGCCGCTGCCGTCCTGTGCGGGGAGAGGACGGCCCCCCGCTGAGAGGGCCAGAGAGGAAGGGAGAGGACCTGGTGCCAGCAGAAGGACGAGCCCACCAGTCCTCCAGCCCCCTAACTCTGACTTTCCTACAGGAGCAAAGTTCTCTTCCTTTAAGGCAGTTTAGGTTGGGATTGCTCAACTCACCCTCAGCATCCTAGAAAATACAGAACTCAGTTTTTAACTTTTAAGCAGGGGGTGGGGTGGCGGGATAACTGAACAAGACTCAGCTGGGAGTCAGATACAACTCTCGAGTACTTGAAATGTGAGATATGCTGTAAATTTTACAAAAAAAATAATAGTAGTAGTTTGAGAGACAGTATGAAAAAACAAATTAAAATCATTCATTAATAAAATTTTATCTCAGTTACTTATTGAAAAGGTAATATTTTAGATATGTTGGGTTAAATAAAAAATGTTTAAAATTCATGTAATCTGCATCTTTTTACTTTTTAAAATGTGGACTATCAGAGAAATTTAAATTACATGTGTGTTCACATTACATTTCTGGTAGACAGAGCTGAGTGAACACCTCCCAATCAGCCTACAGACATCGGCTGGCTGGTGATCATGCAATACTATTTACATGTATTTTACTTATTGTAAACAAAAATCCCCAAACTTTTCTTACCCTTTCTTGTGCTGAGTCATTTTTTCCCCGTTCTGTTTTCTGAGTGAGTGAATTTATATTGAACCTAATCATACTTTATCTTAAGGCTATACCGGGGGATGCATTAGCAATTTGTGGGGGCCGCTTGGGCTGTCCCATGATCAGAGTGGGCATTACTAGCATCTAGTGGGCAGGAGCTTGGACAGCTCACAGTGGAGATGATCCCACAGCATAAAGCACTTTCCCAGCCCATGTGATATTCAGATATGTGAAAAAAATTTCTATATTTATCGGACCAGAATCTTATTCCATTATTATTATAAAGACAAGGTAGTTTTTGCATGGAATTAATACATAATGAATTTTCCAGGAAATCAACAACTGTTTCAATCAAGGGAAAAGTGTACTTTGTTGTGTTCAGAACTTAAGATGAAACTATTCACCATTTTACAAAATCACGTCATTTACAATAAGGACGCTACTGATATTTGAGTCACCAGCACAAGTTAACATTATGGTATTTCTATACATATGTACTAATACTTATTTAACCCTCATTTTAAAACATTAAATGTAAATAAAAGTGTCAGCAATACTTCGTTGAAGGCAAGTACTTACTTCTCTTAAATCCGAACTAACTCATTATATCAGGGGCAATTATCTATTTGTAGTCAGTTCTATCACTCATCAGAGATGGTGGGTGTGGCTCATAAAATACAGGGTAAACTGAGGCAGCGGGTAGGTGTTTGAGGCAGGTGTGTGGACACATCTGTGTATTCCCAAGCAGCTCCAATCAGTTGGATGCTCGCCTAGTGTTTCTCATGGATGAAACTGCAAATAAGCAAACACAAATGCTCAAATAGTTCCCTAATATACCAATCACACTGCAACAAATTTGTGTTTACAAAACAAGCATTATAGCAGAACTGACGGTATTTCATTATGTCTTTTTTTTGTAATTTTAAAATTTTTTTGTTTCTCCCTTATATTACATTTAGGACATTACATTGTTTTTTTTAATTGCACGTATGTTATTTTATATTATCTATGACATTCATATCACAATAGTGAAAGAGCCATTCCAAAATATTTTACATACAGAGGTTTGGGGTCTGAGAGAGTTGAAAACTTTTGCTCTAACCTATTGGGTAGTTTTTAAAGAGTTGCCATTCTATGCATATATTCTCCATCTCTGGTTGTATGTCAACCATAGATTTGATAAGTGTGTCTCTGTCAGCACCTCAAGTTATTCTTTGTTTTTTTTTGTTTTGTTTTTTTCCATTCAAGTTTCTGACACAACTTTTTCTAGAACGGGATTAAAGAAAGAGCTAAAGTCACGCCACTAGAAATCACCCCCTCCCCCCACCAATGCTTCCACCCACTGGCAGCCTACGTACTCAAAAAGCCATCACACCCCTCGTAGTTGTCCATCTTGCCCAGACGCTAGCAAAAGAAACCCATGCTGGGCATTTCTGAGGTTCAGCCAGCCACTTTTCATCACTATATTCCCATCACCTTCCAGTCTTAAGATCCTCACAAAAGGAGGAGCGTAGGTCCTTGAACTTTTCTGGAAATGCCCGGAATCTGCCAGTGTTCCTTTTATAAAATGGTGCCCTCAACAGAAGCCAGTGCTCAGTGGTCTCACGAGGGTAGGAAACACTCAGCAGATGAATTATCTATCATACATGCACATACACTTTTCAATATATGGGGACATTTTCAAAAGAAAAGGAAGACTGATTTGTGGGCTGGAGCAATAGTTCCCAAATCAACTAACCCAAGAATCACTTTAAACACACTCCCAAGCCCTACTCCAGATCCACTCATGTATATTTCTGGAGGTAGGGTCTACAAATTTGTATTAAAAATTACTGTGGCAGGTGTTTCTGATGTTGAGCCATCATCCTTGTAAGCAAGCATCTCAGTCATCATCTACTACTTCAAGTAAATAACTAATAAATGCTAACATATACCAAGTACTGTGCTAGAAGCTGGAGCTGCAAAACCATGTTTTTTCTAACTCATAAGAGAAACAGGCTCATACCAGGTGATGATTGCTGTACAAGGGGGCAAAAGTTGTGATAAAGCAGTGTTCTTCAACCATTTTTCATTATCATCACCCTAAGGAACATTTTAAAATATCTTTTTCCGAATCTGCTCCCACACCACGAGCTGCTATATCCTGCACATCTGTTTATGCATTGTATGTATATCTGTGTCTTATACATAAAAAACAATTGGATTCCTTTTGCCTCTCAAGAACCAACTTTTGCCCCCTCTGGTGTGATAGAAGCATGGACAAAGGATAGGAAGAGCACAGAGATAAGGGTGACCGATTGTCCAGGACACTTCTGGAGTCAAAGGAGATGTGAAATTTGAACTAGGTGTTGTAGGATGAGTAAGAGTTTGCCAGCTGGGAAAAGGGAGGGAAATTGTTCCAGGAGGAGCCTCTTCCAAGCAAGTTTACAAAGGGTTTGTAAAGCATGGTATGCGTTGAGATCTGCACAGCCTTGGAAAGAGCGGGGCATTTTAAAACTGCAATGTTAGTACAATTTTAGTTACAAACTGACACTTGGAAGCTATCAAAAAATCCTGGAACCCTTTGGGGCAGGGGGGCGTTGCATAGAGAGCAGAATCTGGGAAGAACATTGAGTTAGTAAAGGTAGGTATTTGCTTCCTTTAATTTCAGCCTATGTCTCAGGTGGAAAGACTCTTGAGTAATAAATAATAGAACACACTTTGGGCATAGTTCATTCGCCACACTCCCAGACACATTTCGAATACCATTCAAAGCAAGTCATGAAAGCTCTGATTAATATACAACACAGAGCTCTCTCTAGATATTCTCCAGGGTAAAAATACTGCTGAAAAGCCAGTTCTTTTAAAAGCTGAACAGCTAACACTATCTCGTGAATGGTAATAAATGGCAGCCTAAAGCCCAGAAGGCAGCGTGGCCCTATGTCCAGGTCTACAAGGTTTCTGTATACATAAATACATACCTGTGCTTTGGCCGAGAACTCAGGAGTGCCTTCTGGTGAGATAAGATTTCCTATGAGACTCCTGGTATTTCCCAAGTCTAACTCAGTCAGAAATAGCAACCCCAGTTCTCCTGGGTGTTTTTCCTTTCTTTTTGCTTTTATTCTTATGTCTCATTCAAGGAAATAGAATGTGCATCTATTTGCTATTAGAATAATACGGGATTAATTTAAGGTCAGAGAACCTTAGGATTTTTCAACAATCCCAAATCTTGCTGATTGCCTAGGGAAAAAGAGGCCTAGATATGAGACAAAAACATGCAATGAAAGAAAATTAGCATGCCACCATCTCTACCTAGCCAGGCACAGACACAGAAATCATATAAGAAAATAGAAACTCTTGGATAAGCATCCAGCAAAGGGTGCCAATTTGGATACTCTAGGATGGACATGAAGGCGCCAGTTGTAGTACATCGAGGCCTTCCCCTTCACTCACCCCCAGTGGTTTCTCTAATGCAGAAGTAAGCTGCTTGCATCTTAATGGAGATATATTTTTCCTGTTTTTTCCTATTTAGAGCAGCCTAGAGCATGATGGAGTAGAACTTGTTGGCAGCTGGGACATCTGCCTTATGGTTCTCTGAAAACCATCAAAGAGCAACCAACTGGCTGGTCTGTGAATCAAATCAGGTAGGATATGTGAATGTAATTCACAAAGGGCCGTGAAAACTGCCATACCCACCTCTGCACCCTGGGTGTATCTATTTTATAAAGAGTTTTCATCATGTACTAAACTGATATACACATTTTCCCCACTTTTTTATGGGCTCCTTACGGGCAGAAACTACATCATTTCCATATCTTCAGCATCTAGAAAAACAGATGCACCTTATGAACATATTTTGAGAAAGTGAATGAATGAATAAATGAATGATGAACTATAGGAATTTAGTATATTATTGTGATTAAAACCCTTTCAGCATAAAGGGCATCTCCCCATCATGGACAGTAGCTTGCAGTGGGGGGGGGGGGGTCATTAATTCATAATGGTAAAACTAATGATAAAAATCAGAAGAAATTCAACCCTCCAGTCCATCTTCCCCAAATCTCTTATCTCCAAATGATTGTTTTGTCAATTTCCTATACAAACTGTTCTAGTTTGCTAGCTGCCAGAATGCAATATACCAAAAATGGAATGGCTTTTTAAAAGGGGAATTTATCAAGTTGCAACTTTACAGTTCCAAAGCCATGAGAATGTCCAAATTAAACCAAGTTTATAAATATGTCCAAATTAAGGCACCAGCAAGAGGTTACCTTCACCCAAGAAAGGCCGATGAAGTTCAGGGTTTCTCTCTCAAATAGGAAGGCACATGGCAAACATGGTGACATCTGCTAGCTTTCTCTCCAGCCTTCCTGTTTCATGAAGCTTCCCCAGGCACAATCTCCAAAAGTCTATGGCTGCTGGGTTCTCATGGTTTCCATCATTCTGCTCTGTTGCTCTCCCTTCATTCTGAAGCTTTCTCCAAAATGCTTGCTCTTTTAAAGGATTCCAGTAAGCTAATCAAGACCCACCTGGAATGAGTGGCGTCACTGCTCCATCTACTCAAGGTTAATACCCACAATTGGGTGAGTCACATCTCCATGGAGATAATCTATCAAGTTTACAACCTGAAGTACTAAATAAGGATTAAAAGAAAGGCTGCCTCCACGAGATGGAATCAGGATTGAAACATGGCTTTCCTAGGGTACATAATCCTTTCAAACCAGCACACTAAGAGTGGTCCCCATTTTTGCGGCAGTTGTTCTAAATTAAAATGTTAGCAGTCTGATTTTCAAACTACTATGGGCAATGGTGCTTAACTGAGAGCACAGGTTAGATGCCAGCAACTATGTCACCAAAAACGCAGGGGCAAAAATAGGGACAAAATGGAAGCAAAGCTTGGCATTATACTGCCATAAGCTAAGGAGTGCCAGGATTCGCTGGAAGCTGGAAAAAGCAAGGAAGGATTCTTCCCTAGAATTTGGAAGGCACATGGCCCTGACAACACATGTATTTCAGATTTCCAGCCCCCAGAACTGTAAGCCCAGGGATGTGAGCTGATTTCAACTCCTGCTCATGACAACACATACTCTACCAAGTGCCTTCAAGTGCTCCACAAGAGAAAGACCTACAGGTTGATGTGATTGTCACATGGGGAAGACTTGCTGGATGTTTTGACCAGAGTATGGCATCCATAAGTACCCTGTTTCAAGCAACAGGTATCCTTTACAAGTTATAATAATTCAAGGGAAATCTCTCATCTACCTGCTCCAACCAGGAAAAGGCAGATTTCAGGTAAACACTGGAATGGAAGGTGACCGGTGTGCCCTTATTCCTCTTGGACAGCCATGTAACCAAGTGACCACACAGGCCTCCAGTGGAACCTCCCAAATCATGAGCGTGGGTTTGGAATCCTGGTCAGCACTTCTAAGACCAACGACGGAGCTGGGGTAGTGACTGTGGGAACTGATCAGGTGCTCCTCTGGACCATGGCCATCAAACCGTAGAGGTGCAAGGGTGGTTCAGTGGTAGAATGCACACCTCCCATGTGGGAGACCTGGTTCAATTCCTGGACCACACACCCCCAGAACCTATCTACCGGCATCCACAGGCGTGCCTCTGCCTTACCTCATCGCCAGTGATGTACTGCTCAGTAAGAACATTTCACCTGCGTTCACCAGAATCTACACTTTCCTGGAAGCCCACTAGTTTTAAGGATATTATTAGATAATCCAAGTGACATTATAAATGACAGATCTGAATTTTACAGTAAGAGGCAAACCATTATTTTTAGGAAAGTAAATAAGCTCTATTTCTTTGAGTTGGAAACTAATATGAATCATTCCATTATAAAATGCAGCACTGATTACTTATTGTGTTGCTAATCATTCCTTTTATCCTAAAAAATTGTTTTTAATTTTGAACCTGATAAAATTCCTTGCCCCTGTTGCCCATCCTTAAATGCTTTTAACAACAAGGGCTACTTCTGAATGCCTTTTAATGTTACATTAATATAATTTATATCACCTTTTACTGAAAAAAAAAAGTCCTTTGAGATGGGGGATGTTAAAACCATACTGTTCACTCCAGCCTATCACCATTTCTGGTATCATCTTTTAAAAAATAAATCAAGTCATTGACCTACGTATTAAATTTGAGAACAGGTAATTATGTAAGTTATAGGTGAAGAAGTTATAGGCAGGACGGGGACAAGAGCACAGGCTCTCATCTCTAGACTTTTTATTTCACTGTGTTCATTTATCCCCATAGCCTGTGATAATGAAAGATAAATGATAATTCTTGAAGCCCACCAACATATTAACCCTGAAACTCAGCTTCTGAAATAAATGCCCTCAACTTTAGTGGAATGACAGATCAAAATTGTCCCCACATAACTGGAAATGAGATTGAAAACTTGTACAGAAGAAACTTAAGCATAAAAATTCATTTTTGTTTTCTGGCACAACTCAGACTGAAAAAAAATTAAAAACAAAACTTGGTTCATAGAGCACTATTATATTCAAATACCAGAAAACGGTTTAACAGGCTATGGGGATAAATGAACACCGTGTAATACAAAGTCCAGAGATGAGCGCCTGTGTTCTTCTCCCCACCCTGCCAGTCAGCCAAGTTCCCGAACCCCTTTTCTCATCTGTAAAATGGAAGGGGTTGGACTGATAATATTGAGGTTCCTTCCCACACTCAAATTGTAAACACTGGCACCTTGCCCTTGCAAGGCAGATAATATACACAGTTACTGACACAGCCAGGCTGAACAACCAGATCCATTCAAGTTGCTTTTATAATGGGACCCTCTTTACCAGACTTTACCCTTTACTATATGTCTACGAAACCAAATGTTGCCATGCAAACAATGGTTTAAACAAGAACCCACCTAACCTGCTTATGTGCACACCAAACCTCCATTGCTATAAGGAAAGGGACCAGCAGCTATTTTCTTCCCGGTGCCAACAACTTCGATTATGAAAGGACAGCATGAGACTTAGACTGGACACAGAAAATGAAAAGGGAATCAGTTGAAACTAGCATGCAATTCTGAACCGTTACTCATTAGGAAAAATGTAATTATTTTATGCAAATACATATGAGATTGAAATCTGATCAAATAAAGATACCTAGTTTTCAAAAAATTAAAAATAAAAAAATTGGAAGAAATATCAAAGCATAAAGCGTCCTGCTAAGACCCACAATAACCTTAGTCAATGAGTAATGTCCAAGTGGGGTTAAAATTAGAATTAATTATATCCTACTTGTAATTTATATTGCATCTATTCATTTGCTTAATATCTACATAGCCCTTTGGGGTGGTTAGCAGGAAATTTAAATTTAGTACCCATCTTGTTCATCCTCTCTTTTGTGAATATTTATTGAGGAACTGCTGTGTGTCAGACACTGCACAGGTGATGGAAATACAGCCGTGCCCATGACAGACATGGTCCCTCCCTGGCCTCATGCAGTGTTCCTTCTACTAGGAGAGACAGGCCCTGGACACAAAACTACACAACTAATTTCAAATGTGATAATGGCCAAGATGAATTAATTAGTATTAATATTAGACAAAGGCACTAAAACAAAAAAACGTAACTCAGAAACTTCATTTGCAAATCAGGATGCTTAGAGCTGTGCAGGACATCACTCCCAGAAATTATATTATGGATGGGGACAAAAGATGAGAAACCCATACTCAAAAAAATAAATACAATTGTATTTGCACACTCCAATTATTATAATTAGAATTCCATCCAATTGAATGAATAATATGCAACATTAGATTTATTTTTTAGTGGTCACCATCGACCCAATAATGATTATGTAAGGATATTGCACTATTGCTTTTAGAAATAAGAAATAATAACCCAAGAGTATGTCAAAAGTGTATTGGTTATACAGATAGAATGCCTGATGCAGGACTCAAAAGAATGAACCAGGGTTATATATACTGATATGACAGTATGTTCAAGGAATATTATTGGGTAAAAAAAAAAATAACCAAGTATAGAATGGCATGTAGAGTATGCTTACATTTGAGTGAAATAAAGAGAGGCATACAGGTTCAAATATACTTGCACGTACCCAGAATGTCTCTGAAGAATATATAAAACTTGAAGACAGGGATTGCCTCTGGAGGGGGGAACTGAGAATTTGAAGGGCTGGAGTGATAAAGAGACATATTTATAATTTTAATTTTGGAAATTTGCCACACCTGGTAAGAGTAACAATCAATCTCAAATACAATGTAAGAAGAAAAAAAGCTTTAACCAGCAACAGAAACCATTTATTGTGTCATCTGTCCTCTGTCCCAAGTGTGTTGCTTACCAAAATTCTCTACATGTTTGCATGGTAGAAAGCAAGGTTTAAATACCATTGGCAGTAAATTGGGGAGTAAAGAGTGGGAAAAAGGTTCATATAAGCACCAGACACAGCCACTATTTGTTACAAAGAAGGAGCATGCAATTTTGGTGGGAAACATGGTTTTTAGTGATAGGTAGACACTTCATTGGCTAAAATTGACTTATGTAATAAGAATTGACTCATAAGTGAGAAAGGTTTTTTAAAAATATTTCTTTAAATCTATATAAAAAACCTTCTGAATTTTAAAATCTTTTCTTATTCCTCAGATTTAATCAAAGAGGAATTCTCAGTTTGGTGCAAGTGTGTCTTTAACACCTCTGAACACTTCCCTAGAGTCAGAATTTGATAGCACTGTTTTGATTTAATTGTATTTATTTTCACACATACCCTTCTAATAGCAAGTGACTCTGATTTCCCATTATGGCTACAAAACAAAGGCTTCTTTTAAAATAAATGTATTTAACTTGGGATTTTTAAAAATGAGACATTTTAAACGAAAATACATAAAATGAGACTATTAATACAAGGGGTACAGGGATATGACAAAAATTGTGAAGATGAATACTGAAGTTTAGGAAGCTGGGTCCTAGAGCAGGTGAGCTGCATATTTGTGCGGTTGTTACTCATTTTTCATTTCACCCAACAAGCACTGAAACAACATGAGAGAGAATTTCAAGAAGCTGTTTCAGTTTCATTTTCATTGTTGCCAATGGTACTTAACAAGAATATCATTAGTTTCCCAGGGTTTATTCTTTGGATGAGTAAAAATACTTAGAACCAAAACTGCAGGCACAAACTCTGAAGGCCTAATTAAAAGCACTGTTCTTGCCAGAGTGAAAACACTACCCCTTTTGTTAGCATCCCATGAGAGAAGAAACACCTCAACTGAATTCACATTTTCCTACTTTCTCCCTCTCCAGTTCCAGCCACTTTTTCATTAGCTAATCCCAATTAGAACACTTTTTTGTAAAAGCCATAAATCTCTGCCACTCTCAGCAAGCATAAGTTATATAGTAAATAACTGTATTCTCTGTCCAGAAAACAACAACTTTTTTTTTCTGCAATCAATGGGACTCAGCTACTAAGTGAACACCTACGCTTTTTGGATTTGGGTTTTTCCCTTCTAATAACTTGTCTATAAAACTGATACTTCTTCTAGGAAGAAAATGATCACCATTGTCCTCCAAAATTAATTGCTATGAAACTGTGCTTTTTAAAATCTTATCTGTAAGCAATGTGAAGCGGTGGGGAAAGCTTGGCCATTGTGTGAAAATCAAATTCCACCATTTAGGAGCTGGAAATCTGGGACACTCATCCTGTCCATGCCCAAGTCTGTATTATAAACTGATGAGATGCTTTGCACTGGATTATATTTCAAAATAAAATAAGAAACATATAGACAATGTTCAGCATGGTGCAGACAAAGAGCATATGCACCTTAGTATTAGTTGTTCATATTGTATAAACAAATGTGGTGAGTTTTTTTGCTTCTTTTGTAGTCAGCAGTTGCTAAACCCAACATTTCATATGTTAATCTAATTAAAAGAAGCACACCTTATCCTGTGATTGATTTTCAAGCTCATTTGATACTCATTTCTCTATGGTTTAATTTAATTAAATTGAGTAGCATATCAAATATTGATTTTAATAAAGTCTTGATTAAGATTCAAGCGATTATCAAACAAAATTGTTCATACCATTTCTGCATTTCAATAGAACCAAACTGAAACCAGTTTGCTTTTAAATTAAAGTGGTATATATATATATATACCACTTTATATATATATATATACCACTGGCTGGATATATATTTTCATTTTCAGAAATCAAGAAAAAAGGACACCTGATCTTTTTATTAGCAAAGACAAGAAACAATGCCCAGCTAGGATTTTACTTTTTTTGTTTTTTTTTTTTTTTGCATGGGCAGGCTCCAGGAATTAAACCCAGGTCTCCAGCAGGGCAGGTGAGAACTCTGCCACTGAGCCATCACTGCACCACTGCAGCCAGGGTTTTAAAAAAGCTTAATCCAGCTGATCATCATGTCCTTAATCAATAGTGGAAGGAAAAAGTAAAAATAAAAATTCATTTGACAAACATTAATTTAGCATCTACTATGTAGAAGGGACTGTTCTATCCAACTCAAGCAGAGGTAAGGACGAGCTAATACTATAGCAAATTATAAGGTGTGTAGAAAAGTCAGCCAGACAGGAAAGTTTTCAACTTTATTAACTAATAACCAGAGAAGTATATTTGCTCCAATCCTTGAAATTACTCTATGCTGTGTAATTTTTATATTTAAGCTCATTTTTTGCAGAATCCAAGTGAAATGTGATGTGTGAATTATCAATAATATCATATTAGTAATTAATCACAAGTACAACACATCGAATAAGTTTAATATTTGGCTTGATAGTAAGCGCGCAATTTCTAGCCAATAGCTATAGCAGCAGCACCACCTAGAGGATTCTTAGAAGTAACACAAGGTCATTTCCCCCCAAACTGTCTTTTTCCTGTTTAGGAGGAAAAATAAATAGCTACTGTATTTTGGCATCTTATGCCATTTTAAGCAATTTAATTCTATTCAGATCATTTAGCCTCTACTTGAAACTGAAAACTTTTATGGAATAGCTAAATGAAGTCGAATATTCTCAAAATCATAATACATCTGAGCAGAGGATCCCAATTTTTCTCCTGGAGGAGGGGGGAGAACTGGGCGTGTGCTGAAGCCCCCCAGGCTGTGGGATGCGATGACATAAGACCTGACTGCCCCCCCACACACACACACATACACACTCCTAGGCTGTCTCAATCCTACACGCACGCGTGCCTACAGCAGACATGTGCTAACACTTCAAAGTCAGAGTCCTAGTCACTGTCCCACATTTATACAGAGGAGCTGAGAAGAAAGTACGTTTCTACTGTCAATTTATACCAGCAGATTCACTTACTAACCCCCTTCCGCTGGCCAGAACTGAGTCAATGCTCTGTTGGGTGTGAGGGGGGGAGGAGGATGATAAAATATTTCTCATTTTATATAGTTCTCATTCTTTCTTCTGTTATTTTTTTTTTGTCATTTTTCTCAACTGGGAAACTTCTTAGGAGACATATTAAAAGGATTGAAATCTAGATAATACAAAAAATTACCTCCTCAAAAGAAGTAGCATTCTCCCTGCACTGCTTGGTTTTGGAGTTTCAGCAGACCATGCTCACTCCCAGCTGACAGCGGCTTCACAGGAGAATGGCAGAAACACATATTCGGTGTGCACGCGAGGTTCACGAGGAGCATGCATTTCCACGTCCACTCGAGGGCACTGTCCGCCCCAACTAGAGGGACCGATGTACATTTTGCCAGCCAAGGAGTTGAATGTGGAAATCTGAGTCAACCTGCACTTTCTCTCCTGCCTGATCCCACCAGTAAAGATTAAAGCAGTGGCTCAATTCATGGGGATGCTTTGAATTTCAGGTGATGTTAATTAAGGCAATGCTAGGTTTTAGCAAGAGAAACCTTTCCCCCATTCCGCATGCTAGAGCCACACTAAACTACAATAATTTTAGTTTTTAAAATAACCTTAATTTCTTGGACATGTATTTTCCCTCTGTTCTACTCCCATACCTATTCAGCTAACTAGGGTCTGACGCCCCTTTGGGACTCAGCTTAGACATCATTTCCTCCAGAAATCCTTCCAGGACCTCCTCACACTGGTTCAGATTCCCTCCTTGCAATAATTGCAACCTATATACCGCCCATACACAGTTCTGTAGTTACTTGACCATTAATGTATATTCCCCACTAGACTGTAAGCACCATGAAGGCAGTGGATATTTCTGTCTAATCACAGATGTATTCCCTGCATCCCCACAGTACCAGCTCATATACTCCATATGGCTGAAGGAATGATTGTTCTATGTAAGTATGATTTATCTTGGGAGGGACTTTGATATTTGAAACAGTTTCCATTTCTTTGCCTTCCAGACACATACCTCAACCCCACCATTTTCCTTCCTCTCTTACCTTACTCTCCTAATCCCTAAAGTGCTCAGAAGAAACCATCTAGATCCCTCAAGGTAAGCTGCTTCAGGCTAGTCGATGATTACGCCCATTCCACTCGGCAATGTCTTCACCGTCTCTCGATTTATTACTGAATCTGCCAGGCCACCCATCCCAACCCTGAGTCAGCTGCAAGAGAAGTGGTCACCCAGTACATTTACAGAAGGGACCTTTCTGGGATGTCTCAGTGCTACTGTGAAGCAGAACATCCACCAGGATGGAGGTGAGACCCTTTCCTTTCGTCAGGGATGTAACACAGTCCTCTGCTCTCTTGTTTGTGGTTGGTGTAATAGCACAGGAAGACAAGTAAGCTCAACTCTGTTTCTGACTCGTCCACTTATTGTGTACATGGGAGGATGGAGGACTGACTCTGGAATGAGACTAGAAAAGGGTCACCAAGGGAACAAGGAGAGAATGTGACAGATGCTCAAATGCAGAGAAGCAGAGCACCCTAGAGGGGTGGGGAGAGTTCCAGCGTGGTATGGGAGGAGATTTACCATCCTGGACCTTTAGTCTGTCATGTGGCTTCTTCACCTCAGTGACCACATCTGCAAAATGGAGGTAATGCCTGCTGCTAAGCTCCAGGGTGTGGTTACAGGGACAACGGAGACAGAGTGCATGTAATTACCTGCAAAACTATGCCCAGCTAACCAAAAGAAGGAATTAAGTGTTAATATAAGGACAGCAGACCACTTCACCACACAAAATCCACTTTCCTTGAATTTTTAAAGGTCTGAGGAGACCTGCTTAAGCCCTGACAAATGTCCACTTTAGTTAAAAATTAAATTTATAACAAAATTAGCCTATCATGTATTAAATGATAGGCAATAATCAGTAGCTCCTGAATGTGAGGGCCTGGTAGGAATCATTAAAGGTGGAATACAGGGGAAATAGGATATATATATACATATATAGTTCTTTTTTGTTTGTTGTGATACTTATGTAATTGTGCAGATGAGAATATAACTCAGAATATAGTTGGTAACATGTAAATATTTCTCAGCCAATTCCCTTAGAAAAGAATATTAGTCTTTATTCTTTCATGAAAACTTTTTTATAATGACTGAGAAGTGGAAAACCCAGGATAAAAATCTTCCAAAGTGACAAAAGACATCAAGCCAGAATGTCAACAGTTGCAACAAACCCCAAGCAGGATAAATGTGAATAAAATCACACATAATGAAACTGCTAAAAACCAAAGACAGAGAAAAGATCTTTAAAATAGCAAAAGAGTAAAAAAATAAATTATCTTTCTGAAGTAACAATAAGACTAAAAGCTGAATTCTTAATAGAAAAATGTAAGGCAGAAAACAGTAGAACAATATCTTCAAAATGCTGGGGAAAAAATGACTGCCAACCTGGAATTCTATACCCAGCAAAAATATCCTTCAAGCATGGAAATGAAATAAAAACATTTCCACATGAAGAGAAACAGAATTTGTCAGTGGCACATAGCACTAATGCAAATACAAAAGGTTACTAATAGAAAAAAAAAATGAACCCAGATTAAAGTTGGAATTCCAGAAGAAATGAAAAGTAATAAAAAGGGAAAATATGTGGTGATTTAAATAAATATTGGGTTATAAATAAACATAAATATCTTATTGGGCTTAAAATTTATACAGAACTAAATATATGACAATAGCCTATAAGTTAAGAGAGTGATAAATGCAGTAAATATTGTAACATTCTTGTCTGGAAAAAGAGTACAAATACCAAGTAACATTAGACTCTGAAAAATCAAAGTGTGTGATGTGATATCTAGGGTAACTGCTAAAAGAACAGAAAAGAGAGAAAGCCTGAAACTGTCGGAGGGAAAAAACATGAAAAAATAATTCAATCAATCCAAAAGACAGGAAAAGAGCATGGAAATACAGAAATCAAACAGTAAGATGGTAGATTTAAGTATATTGGTGATTACATTAAATATAAATGCACTAAATACTACAATTTAAAAGCAAAATTTATAAGTCTGGATAATAACACAAAACTCAACCATATGATGTTCACAACAGACATATTCAATGGAAGGTTACAGAAAGATTGAAAGAAAAGAATGGAAAAAGCTGTACTTTGGAACCTCACCAAAAGGAAGATTAAGTAGCTGATATTAAAGGCAGACAAAATAGCCTTTAAGCCAAAAGTCATTACTAGAGATAATGAGGACAATTAATAATGCTAAAGGCCCAATTCATTGAGAAGATGTAACAATTCTAAATTTGCATGCATATAATTACATAGGCCCCAATTATATAAAGCAACACTTAACAAAATTTCAAAAAGAAATAGAACAACCCTATCACAGTAGGAAATCTAACAAACCTCTCTGAGTAACTGAACGAACAAGGAGTAGAAAATCAATAAGTGTTATAGCTATTCTCCAAAAACGATGGCCCTATTTTCATCCATACCTCTGGTAATCAGGCTCTTAAGTAGAACTCTCCTCTTCAATCACTGCTAAACCTGTGATTCAGTTTTCCACTCAGTCTCATCAATGTGACTTTTCTGTTTATGTCAACTAGGTTTTTTAATTAACATACAATAAAACTGACTTTCTCTTTAGTGTACAGTTTTATGAGTTTCCAGTTATATGGATGTGTTTAACAATCACGATAATCAATTGCGCAACTCCAAAAACTGCCTTATGCTACACCTTTGTTGCCACACTCCTCCCCCACCTTAATGCTGAAAACTACTAATCTGTTCAGACAAAACTACAGTTCTGTCTTTTCAAAGTTACATTCTGATTCACTCAGAATGAATGAGACTTTTTTTCTTTCACTCAGCATAATGCCTTTGAGATTCATACAAGTAGTTTCATCTATCAATAGTTTGTTAAGTTTTATTGCGGAGTAGTGTTCCATGAATTCATATACCAGAGTTTGCTCATCCATTCAGTAGATAAATGATATTTGGGATATTTGACAATTACGAATAGAGCTGCTATAAACATTCATTTATCAACTTTGGGTGGACATAAATTTTCATTTCTCTAATACCTAGCAGTGATATTGCTGGGTCATAAAGTAAGCATATATTTAACTTTGTAAGAAAGTCCAATCTTTCAGTGTCAAGATCATTTTGTATTCCCATCAGCAATGTATGAGAGTTCCATGTGCTCTGCACCCTTGCTATCATTCAGTATTGACTGTGTTTTTTATTTTAGCCATTCTAATAGGCATGCAATGGTATTTTGTTGTGGTTTTAATTTTATTTCCCCAGTGGCTAATTATGTTTCACATCTTTTCAGTTGCTTATTTGTTGATGTGTCTGTTCAAGTCGTTGGTCCATTTTTCCGTAGGTTGCTTGCTTTCTTACTGTGAAGTTTTGAGAGTTCTTTGAATATTCTGGATGCAAGTGCTCTGTTGCTTTGTGGTCTGCAAATATTTTTTTCCCAGTCTGGAATTTGACTTTTCATTCTCTTAATGGTGTCTTCTACAGATTAAAAATTCTTAATTTTGATGAAGTCCAATTTATCAATTTTTTACTTTATGAACAGTGCTCTGACGTCACATCTAAGAACTCTATGCCCAACTACAGGTCATGAAGACATTTTTATAGGTTTTCTTCTAAAAGTTTTGTAGTTTATATTTAGCTTTATTATCCATTTTGAGTTAATGTTTATATAAGGAGATTTAGGTTGAGATTCACTTTATTGCATATGGATGTTAAATTTTTCTAACAGCATTTGTTTAAAGGACTACCTTTCCTCCGCTGAATTGCTTGTATGCCTTTGTCACAGTGAATTGGCCTATTTCTGGGATCTTCATCCTGCTCCACTGAACTGTCTACTCCTTCAGCAATCATATCTGAACTACAATAGCATTATAATAAGTCTTAAAATCACACAGTGAGATTCTTCCAAATTCATTATTCTTATTCAAAATTATTTTGACTGTTCTAAATGCTTTGTCTTGTCTTTGTCTAAACATAGCTTGTCTTGATCTACACAAATTCTTGCAGGGAATTTGGTTGGTGTTAGATGAAGTCTTTGGATCAACCTGGGGACAACTGACATTTTTATGATATTGAGGCTTCCAATCTATGAACACAGGATGTCTCCAATTATTTGGGTCTTTTATTTCTTTTCCGAGTGTTTTCTAGTTTTCAGCACACTAGCACTGTACACATTTTGTTAAGTATATACCTAAGTATGTTATTCTTTTTTAAGATATTATAAATGTGTTTGTTTGTTTGCTTTTATTTTTGGCTTCCATTCGTTGATAGCTAGTATACCGAAACACAACTGATACTTATATGTGCATGTGTGTTGATCTTGTTATCCCGTGACTCTGCTAAATTTATTTATAGGTTCGAGAGTTGTTTTGAGACTCCTTGAGATTTTTCACAATCATGTTATTAGAAAGTAGGGAGATGTTTCTTTATTTCCGATGTGTATATTTATATTTGTCCTTTTTGCCTTACAGAACTGGTGGAGACTTTCAGGAAAATACTGACTAGTGGTGTCAAAAGGAGGAATCCTCACTCTCTAAGCCAACACCGCAGGTAAACTCACTGTTCCTCCCCTCTATGTGGGACATCATTCCCAGAGGTATAAATCTCCCTGGCAACATGGGACATGATTCCAGAGATGAGCCTGGCCCTGCCATCATGGGATTGAAAAGATTTCTTGACCAAAAGGGGAAGAAAAAAGAAACAAGGTTTTAGCAACTCAGAGATTTCAAACAATCAAGAGGTCATTTTGGAGGTTATTTTTATGTATTACATAGATATCCTTTTTCAGTTTTTGGTGTATTGGGGAAACTATAGGGAAATGCCTGAAACTGATAAATTGTAATCCAGTAGCCTTTATTCTTGAAGATGATTGTATAATTATATAGTTTTTACAGTGTGACCATGTACCTGTGAAAACCTTGTGACTGGCACTCCCTCTGTCCAGTGTATGGACATATAAGTAAAAAAATAAAGACAAAAAGTAAATAGAAGGGGGAATAGGGAGTATGGGGTGTTTTGGATGGTCTTTCTAACTTTTATTTTATTTTATTTTAACTTTTATTTTTATTTTATTTTAAAAAATATTCTTATTTTTATTGTCTTGAGAGTAATGAAACATTCAAAAATCAATGGTGATGATGAATGCACAAATATATGATGATACTGTGAACCACTGATTATATAATTTGGATGATTATATGCTTTGTGAATATGTCCCAGTAAAATTGCATTTAGAAAAAAAGAGGAGATGGAAAAAGAATGAAATGTGATCCCCACCATACAGAATACAAAAAAAATAATAATAAAGAGGAGGCATCCTTACCTTGATCCTGGGAAAAGTGACCAACCTTTCACAACTGAGTATGATGTTTGCTGTAAGTTTTGCAGTTGACCTTTATCAGATGGAGGAAGTCCCCTTCTATTGCTAACTTGCTGAGAATTTTTACTGTGAATGGCTGCTAAACTTTGCCAAGTGCATTTTCTGCATCAATTAATGTGATCATGTAATAATTTTTCTTTGGAATATTAATTTGGTTAACATAGTGTGCTGGTTTGGAACTGTTGTGTATCCCAGAAAAGCCATGTGCTTTAATCCTGATTCAATATTACTTAGTGATAACTTTTTATTGAGTTGTTTCCATGGAGATGTGACCCACTCAATTGTGGATGGGACCTTTTGATTAGGTTGTTGCCATGGAGATGTGTCACTATCCATTCAAAGTTGGTCACTTACTAGAGTCTTTTAAGAGGGAACCATTTTGGAAAAAGCTTCAGAGCTAACACAGACAACGACATTTGGAGATGCAAAGAAAACGTCCCTGGAGAAGCCATTTGAAATGAGAAGCCAGGAGAGAAAGCTAGCAGATGTCACCATGTGCCTTGCCAACTGATAGAGAAATCTCAAACGTCATTGCTTTGGGTTTATTTTGAGTCAAGGTATCTTTTTCTGGATGCCTTAGTTTGGATTTTTTATGGCCTTAAAACTGTAAACTTGTAACTTAATAAATTCCCTTTTTAAAAGCTGTTCCATTACTGATATATTGCATTCCAGCAGCTTTAGCAAACCAAAACACGTGGATTGATTTTGGAATACTGAACCAATCTTAAATTATTCATCAGATAAACCTCCCTTGGCCATTTGATATTATTTTTATATATTGTTGGTTTGATTTCCTAATGTTTTGTTGAGGATATTTACATCTATGTACATGAGAGATACTGGTCTACAATTTTGTTCTTTATAATGTCTTCATATGGTTTTGGTATCAGAGTAATAACATCCTCTTCTATTTTCTGGAAAGAATTGTACAGAATTGGTGTTTAAATGCTTCATGGAATGCAAACATCTGAAGTCATATAGCCCTGGAGATTTCTTTTTCAGAGATTTGTAATGAAGAATTCAGTTTAATAGCTGTAAGTAAGTCAGCTTGTCTTCAGTGAGATTTGGTAGTTTTGTGGTTTGCAGAATTGGTCCATTTCATGCAAGTTGCTGTATTTATGTATGCAGACTTATTCATAATATTCTCACATTATCCTTTTGATGTCAATAGCTCTGTAATACTATCCCCTCTTCCATTGCTAACACTGGTAATTTACTTATTCTTTTTTTTTTTTTTTTTTTTTTTGTCAGCATTGCTTGAGACTTACTTATTGTTTTAGTTTGCTAAAACTGCCAGAATGCAACACACCAGAGATGGACTGGATTTTAATAAGGGGATTTATTTAGTTAAAAATTTCTAGTTCTTCATAGGAAAGGCAGCTAGCTTTCATCTGAGTTTCTCTGTCATGTGGGAAGGCACATGGCATCATCTGCTGGCTGCAGGATTGCTGAAGTCAACCCTGACTTTTGGGTTCCAACAGCTTTCCCTGGGGTGATTCCTTTCTGCATCTCCAAACGTCTGTGCTGAGCTGCAGGTTAAGATGAGGTATATTGAGCTTCTGAGCTCTCTTCTGACCTCTTTCTTTTAAGCCGCCAGCTAATTAAATTAAACCTCACTCATTGTGGAGGGCACTCCCCTTAGCCTACAGCAAATGTAATCGGCCATAGATGAATTTCATATACTGGTGATTTAAGTCCACAAAAACAGCTGGGCATCATCACCTGGCCAAGCTGACACCTGAACCAAACTACCACATTTATTTTATTGATATTTTCAAAGAATCAACCTTTAGTTTAACTTATTTTATCCAATGATTTTCTGTATTCAATTTCATACATTTCTTTTCTTTGTTATTACACTATTCTTTGCTTGCTTTGGGTTTATTTTGCTCTTCTGTTCAGTAACTACATAGAAAGGTGCTCAATCTCATCAGTGATTATGGAGATGCAAATTAAAACCACAATGAAACACCACTATACACATACCAAAAATGGCTAAAATTAGAAATCCTGACCATATTAAGAATTGGAAAGGATGTACAGAAAAAGGAATTTTCTTGCACTACTGTTTGGAATGCACATTGTTACAACCCCTTTGGAAAACAGTCTGAATTGCCTGATAAAGCTGATGACACCACAGACTTTTGGACGCAGCAATTTCAGCCCTACATATATTCTCAAAATAAATGCATGCACATGTGCACTAAGTGTGCAAGAATGTTTTCAGCAGCATTATTCATAATAGTCAAAACCTGAAAACAACCAAAATATCTATCAACAGGAAAAGTAGAAATCAATTTTGGTATTTCCTTATAGCTGAAAATAACACAGCAGTAAAAATGACCACACAACCACATACAACACAGATGACTCCCATAAACATTTTGAGCAAGAAGAGCATGATACAAAAGGTTACATGCTATTTAATTACATAAATTAAATACATAAATTTTAAAACAGGAAAGTTAAATTATACTGTTAGAAGTCAGACAGACAACTCTGAGAGAAGGGAGGAAGTAATTTGGGGAAAAAACATGTGGAAGTTTCTGGGGTATAATTTTTTGACCTGGTTGGGAGTTACATGGCATTTCACTTTATGGTAATTCATTGAACTGCACCTTTATTCTGTGCACTTTACATTTTTGAGTGTTATACTTATCAATGAAGGAAATTCTGAAAGCAAACATTAATGAACTTGGAAAAAAATAGATCAGAGGCCTTGCAACTGGATTATCAGTGAAAAGAAGGAGTACATCAAGTTCGTGGGATTTATTCCTCCCTTTAGCCCTTTCTTCTTTCTTTGAACAATTTAACAGATCAGGAAATGTTGATGGTTTTCCTTCAACCCTGAGATACTGAGACTATTTGAGTGAAATGCACTCATTCTGAAGCTACTTACTAGAGCTAGAAATTCAAAAACTGGAATTGTGGAATAATGGGATTAGAGGTAGATGAAAGTCCTAAGTGCAAAGCTGGTCAGAGTCTAACAGGAGAAAGGGAAAGATGTTCCTTAGTGAGAAAGTTAAAAATATGAATTCAGGAGATGTTTCCCATGGAGAGGAGGTTGAGGAGAAAGTGGCTGAGAAGAGAGAGAAAAAAAAACATGGAAGTGAAGTAGGGAGATCAAGACTGAAAGATGGAAAGATAAGAGGGACAGAGGGAAGGAAAGGAAGAGAGGGAGGAAGGAAAGGAAGAGAGGGAGGGAGGAAAGGTAGCCTGAAGGAAGAAAAAGACAGAAGGAAAAGCGGCTAATTGAGCCATGGTGGGTACCTGGTATGAGCCAGGCATTTTACATACGTATTATCATTTAAACCTTATTACAGCTTTCTAAGGTAGGTATTATTTCTCCTATTTTACAGGTGAGGAAACCAAAGCTCAGAGAGTTTATTTTATTCAGTGCAATACAACCAAAAATGTCAACCCTAGCTGCATATGACCTCTAAATGCTGTGCTCTAGGAAACCACTTAATTCCAATGAGGAAGATTCCCTTATGGGAAGTAAGTGCTTACATTCCACCTGGGACTTGAAAACAACTGTCCCAGAGGGTTCCTTTGTCCTAATAAGAAGTAGAAAATGGTCACTCTTTTAAACCCTAAATCTATAATTCTAAAATAGCATGGCATTGGGCCAGTTTGGTAGAACACTTGCTGATAACACTGGCACCCTGTAATTGAGCCTTAGTAGTAGAGGGATTTTAGGAGACTCTAGTGTACACTTTCTTGAGGGAAACCAGTAGAGGACTAGAAGTTCTGTTTAATTGTACAAACAATGTCTTATATTACAAGAAAATGAACACATTATATTATATTATATACCTTATATTTCAAGAAAATGACCCAGTTTATATTTGAAAAGTAGCAGGACTACCATAGATAGATATATAGGTTCGTATTGAAAATTTCAAGAGAAAACTCAAGATGATGAAGTTACCCAGATTTGTGCAGACCAACCAGAGAGCAGTAGCAATTTATCAAAGAGAGGAGAAAGAGAACCCAGAAAAAAATCACCTAGATTTGACAAAATATATGAGCAATAGCAGGCTTTGTCACTGCATATCCCACAACTTCTGGGGTCACTTCAGACTACTTGCTGAGAGTATTCACTAATTCTTGCAAACATCAAAGTTATTTAGCATTTACAAGGAGTCTAAAAAAGAAGAGGTAAGGGGGTGGAAAGAGGAGAGGGGAAATGGAGAGTTCACATGCATTGTCAGACACTCCAAAATACTTTATAGAACACAGCTCTGGATATTCATTATAGTCCCAAAAAGGCATAAAAATTAAACTAAGCTACCTCCAAGGAATAATTAGAAGTGAAAATCGATAAGGAGAAAATGGCTCATATTCTCCTCATTGATTTCCTGTGCTTGGTGAGTCAATCTTGACTGTTGGTTGAAAGTCAGTTTGGCTACTTCTTATTTCCTTTTCAGCAGTTGGGCAGTCCTGTCAAGGACTTTCTTGTCAGAGTCTTTCTTTGCTCTAATCACAACTGTCAGCTATTGAATGAATTGATACCCTCACTCCCAACACAAGGGAATCCACACTCCATACAAACTGATTGACATAACAGACATGATGCACTGTCACTGATTTTCACAAGCAGAACAAATGGCTACACAATCAAGCAGAAATCTACTTCATCAGAAATACCCGGGGGGCCAAACTATTGTTGGGCTATCCCTGTACCCCAAGAGTCTTTACACAATTCAGAAACCATTACTAGAAAAACCTGCATATTCTTACTGCAAAATGCTAGATATACGCAATCACTTACTAGAACTTTTGTATACACAGATACACATACGCATACACACACACACTCATGCATGCCAGACTCCTCCCCCACGATCTTAGCTGCCCATTCCAAATCATCTCAATTGGAGTCACAGACAGTGAGCAACAAAGGAAATTTATTGGCTATTGTGACCTAGCTTTTTAGAAATACAAGTTACTTGGAGGAACAAAAGAAGAGAATAACAGCAACCAGAATTGACTTCTCCTCAAAAGGTGAAGCAGAACTAGAGGTTCTCAGAATATTTGTGACTTGATACCATAAAATGATAGGCTCAAAGTAGAAATGAATCTTCTAATCCAGACCACTGATGAATACAAGACAATTCCAGAGCCCAAACCATTCAGACTCTAGCTGACATTTCTACAATACGCCTCTCTTGATTTGCCTCTCTTGATTAGCATGTGACCACTTTCTGAAAAGGGAAGCACAAAATCTGTTCTTTAGGGAGGTCCCTGTGGAGATGCATTCTCAACTTATTTAGTAATCAGTGTTTGTCCTCTTCAGATCCCAAGAAATCATAACTTGCCTCCTGCCATAACATTTTCCTGCTGTGCTACACAGAATTCTTGGTCTCTTCCTCCCAGGCTACAAAGACAATATCAATGTCTTTTAAAAAGTCAAGTGGCTTCTGACCATCCTGAAATGACCTATTGTCTTTATCTTCTGTTTCCTCCATCAGTCAGTTCCTTAAATACCAGAAGAACTTCAGCACTACCATTTGCAAACAATTTTTTGGAAACTCTTAACTGTCGACAGTGGCAAAAAAGAAGTAAAGGATTAAATAAAAATAGCAGCCACCCTTAAACTGAGTTGAAAGATGTGCTACAACTGGAGGACATAAGATGTAAGATAGTGCTTGCTCTTCACTTTGGGGATGGGAAAGATAAATTAATCAATATACAATAATACAAAATGATTATTAGATGCTGTCATACACTTTTTTCTTTAATATAAAAACGACTTCAGTGACAAACCTATCAGCGCTGCACAGGGCAGGGCTAAAGCAAGCGTGCCGAGAGCCATGAGGCAGCTGAGTGGAACAGTATCTAAAGCTCGAAAACCCCGGAGTCTGATCAACCTATTCCCTGTTTATTTGCATGTATCACACCTGGAAATTATGGCTTCGTTACTTTTTGTCTCCCTCGCTAGAATACAGTCCAGACCCAGGACTGTCCCATGTATGCATGAGTAAGTGGCTGTTAAATTAATGTGTGCCTGAATGAATGACCGACCGAACGCACCAACGAGCGTGTGACGGGAAACCGGGCCTCCCGCCCTCCCCGCGGCACGTACCCATCGACGTGAGCGCCAGGTGAGCGCCCCGCGCCCCCACCTTCGCCTACGGCGGCCGGGAGGCATCAGCACAGCGGTCAGGGCGGAAGAGAAGACCCCGGGCTGCGGCCCAACCCGCGCGTGCGCAGGCGCAGGCACCTTCGCTCGCGAAAACTCACTTCCTCCCCCGTCTCCTAGCAACGCGGGAAGCGTTGCTGCCATCCTGAGAAGCCGCGGAGCCCGACTGAGCCCAGGGTCTCGTCGCCCTCGTGATGGTAAATCTGGGGTCTCCTTCCGCACCTCGCTGTTTCAAGGCAGTGGACCGTCAGGGGCCTTAGCGGCCCGGCGCCGGGGGCGACCCTGGGTCGGCAGGAACCAGGAGCCGCAGCGAAGGCCAGTGGCTGTAAGGGATTACTGCAGGGGCGAGGGGAAGACCCTGAAGGTCTAAAGGGAGGCCCTGGAGAGGGGAAGAAACTGAGATGTCTAGGTAGGAAGTGGGAGGTATAGATGGGGTTACCCTCTGCGCGGGGTGTAGAGCTCTAAGGAGTTGATTTTGAAGGGAGGAGTATGGGGGGACGCGAGCGTGGGGGGGCGGGGCGGGGAGAGCTGGATATCGAGAAAAGCAAAGAACTCTAAAGGGAATGAAAGATCCTGATAGCTATGAGAGATCTCGAGAAGGAGGAAAATTTGAAAAGTGGAGGGACAAGATGAAGAGAAGAAAGTTCAGATCTAGAAATAGAAGAAGCTGAGAGAGTGGAGGTCAGGGATTAGAAACGAAAGAAGAAAGGAATGCTGAGAGAAAAAAGGAAAAATAAAGAGGAAGGAAACATTGAGAGGGGAAGGGAAGAAGAGAAGAAAGAGCAAATGAAAATGTAAGAAAAAGAAAGAACTGAAAGAGAAAAGTCAAGAGCAAATAAGGGTTTTAAGAGAAGAATGGCCTAGGGATAGATGGGGATTAAGAAGTTGTATTAGGGCTCGAATCTCATGACACAAGGAGAAACAACTGAGAAAAAAGAGGAAAAGGTTACAACTGGGGAAAGAGAGGAAAAGATCGAGAAGAACAGAGGGAGGAGTCTGGGAAAGAAGGAGAAGAGAACATGATAAAAGAAGAGCTGCAGACGCTGACTTAAATATTACAAAAAAGTATTAAAATATCAATGTCTTGAACAACTATTTTACTTTAGTGCAGTGTTTCCCAAAGTGAGATGGGATGGTACTCTGCAGACCACTTCTTGAATTCAGAAAATCCAGTGATTTCTTAGTCATAAACAATATGCATTTCGAAAAGATTATTCTTGATGTTGGCATTTCTATATCAAAGGGAACTAAAACCAGTACAATGCAGTTTATACATAAGATTCATTCACAAAGATGAGTTTAAAAATTAATAATAATAGTGTTCCAGCACAATCACTCATGGTCGTACATTTGGCTTGCGCTAAGATCTGAAAAACACTAAGATAATCCTGGAATCCTGGAACATATTTCTAAAGACTATCCTTCTGCAAATGTATCACCTGAACTCCCAAATAAGTAACCTTTAAGATTTAGAATAAGATTTCTCTTGAAGGGATACTTTTAGGCAGAGGGAGATCATAATATCTATAGGATACATAGATAGATGAGAGAGCGAGAGAATATATGCACAGGGTCTGCTAGGTTAGATATATTTAAAAGGTTATAATGAAGAAAAGGGATTTTCCATGTTAAACCAGAAGGAAAACCTTTGATCAGTGGATGAATGATGATCCAGAACAGATTTATGTTCAATGTGAAGAATGGTTTTCTACCAAATAGAGACAGATAGAACTAGAACAGAGACAGATACAACTTGTGAGGTGATAAGCTCTCTGTATCTAGGAAGGATCAAGCCAAGAGATTTGTCAGGGTTGTATACAGGGGTGCGTGTACATGGGTCATCTAAAAATTTAAGATTGTAGCATCCAGTACCTTAGGTTAGGGAGATAGAGAAGTGACTTTCCCTGTAAATGTTGTTCTATTTGGGATTAGGTTCACCAAGAAGACCGTTATGGTTAATTGCCTTCCTGATCTCTTTCAGGCAGAGGTGGAGGAAACCTTAAAGAGGATTCAGAGCCATAAAGGGGTTATTGGCACTATGGTTGTAAATGCAGAAGGTAAATATATCACAGCCTGCCACCTTGACACATAGTGCTAACCAAGAACCTGTTTGTGTCAAACCTTAAGGCAAACACCTTAGAATTTGAAGTCAAAAGCATATTCTGTATATTTTAGTAATAACATTCATTAATCAAACATGTGCTGGATATCTATTATATGCCAAGCACTCTGCTAAGAGCTGGGGATATAAGTATGAATAAATGCATGTTTAAAAATGTCTATATGTTTATAAGAAACACTGTGCATTATCTGATTTTTAAAGGATTGGTAAACTCTCTTCCAAACTCTCAAGAGTTTGATAAACTGTTTTAGTTTATCAGGCTGCCCTGACAATTACCACAAAATGGCTTGGCTTAAACAACGGAATTTATCGGCTCACCGTTTTGAGGCTAGAAGTCTGAAATGAAGCGTCAGGGAGAGGGTACTTGCTCTCCAAAGTCTGCAACACCCTTGGGGTCCCTTAATTTGTGTCTCTGCCTCACGTCACGTGGTGGTGCCCTCTCTTTTCTCTTCTGGTTCCGTGGACTTCTGGCCTCTGGCTCCTTTCCGTGGCTTCTCCACACGCATTGCTCCATGCTCAGCTGTGGTGGGGACCTCTCAAAGGGTCCTGCTGCTTCACTGAGTTGGGTGTTTTGTAAAGGCAAGAGGTGCCATGAATTCCAGAGCATTTTGTTGACATATGATTAGCTTCTCCACTTTATCCGTGGTGCAGCCATGGAATTGCACATTTCCTACCCCAGTGGCTGAGCAAAGAATCTCACAGCTAATTATTCTTTCAGAGCAAGTCCATCAATAAATATATATCGAGCAACTACAAACAAGAAGTCTTTAAATTCTGAGCTTCAATACTTTATCATTAAAAATGGAAAATAATGTACTTTACTGGGCTTTTGTGATAATGATTGTCAAGTGTCCAGCACAATACCTGATGTTTAAGAGAATTATGGTTAAATGATTCTGAGAATGTGGAAATTTTTAATTTATTCGTGCAGATAAAACGATATGGTTCCTAAAAATGAAATTTTTAGGCCAAATGAGTAATGTATATAATGCATATAATAAATTCACCCAGTTTGAGTGATTAAGGGAAGAGAGAGGATTTAAGTTCAGTCTTGCAGGTAAGTGAAGAGCTAGTGTGCAATATTTCCAGGAAGCAGCCCAGCCCTACTGCATGGTTCTGTTTGAACTGATTTTATGTCCAGGCATGTGTACATTCCCTGCCACTCCCGTTGAAATGGCCTCTCTGCATGACTTCATACGAGTGCATTCACCTACGATACCCTGGACAACTCATCTGTGACTTTGGCAGGTCTTGGTCTAAAGTACACAATCCTGGCAATAGGCATCAAATGCCTGAAAAATATTCAGGCTCTTTGATCTGTAATTCCACTCCTAAGAATTTGTCCTAAGGAATGATGGAGATTTAGGTTAAAAGGTTATTGTCTGAAGCAGTATATATAAAAGCAATAAACCCACAAGCAAATAAGTTTCCAAGAGTAGGGGAATTTTAAAATTAATTATGAAATATTCACTTGAAGAAACATTACTCCCTTTAATTTGTGGGAGAATCTTTGTAGTCATGGAAAACCATTCAGAGTTTTCAATGAAAAAAGCAGGGACAAAGCAAGACCCAGGATTATCTTATCATGTATGTAATGAGGCACACACATATACTTAAAGTAAATGCAGAACAAAATGTGGTTATTATCTCTGAATGGTGAAATTAAAGGTGATTTTTACTTAATTTTCCTGGGGAACCTTAATTTTTTTCTTATTTAAACACATTAAAATATTATTTTAACACTAATTAACTTCTAATTAAACTCTACAAGATATAAGGGTTGTATTAGGACTCAGGCTACTTTTCAAGAATTGTGGATACCCAGGGTTTTTACCTGAAAGCCATATTCAGCTTCCCATAAATATAAATGGGGGGCTTATTTTTGGGGTCAGATTATTAAGCAGAGTATATGACAAGGTTGTTATTAATAGCATATGGTATAAGTTTTGTGACCACAATTTAACAAAATACTCAATTTCAACTGCCTACTCAATTTTAGATGAAAGGGCCATTTATGATAATATGGCTTTGCAACTTTCAGAGGTTCTACAAAGTTCAACACTGAGAATATTTAAGATGGTGCTAATTGTTCTTGTTGTCTACTGACAGTTTTGGTTTATCTAATCTAGGAAAATCTTTTTAGCATTTTAAGATTTGATTTGCAATTAGGTTGCCCTTCTACTATATTTATGCATTTAGATCTGATCATATGCTCTGTAAAATATTGTCATTTGGTTTCACCATTATTAAAACATTGATTTCCTATTATAAGAAAAGTAAATTTATCATTTTAGCCCAACCCTGAGTGGTACAGATTTTCATTAGAGTAGGTTCTTTGTTAATGCTGGTTTCTCATTTATGAAACCATTCATTGCAATATTTCAGCACTGATCGTTGAATTAGATACTGATGGAAAAAAACATACATATACATGTCTGTTTCCTGGGCTAAGCCGGATTTCTGTAGGCTCTTAATTTTAAATATTCTTGACATTTTAACAATCCATCATTTGAATTTCATTAGATTTTATCAGCCACTCAGCCAATTCATTTGATTTTTGAAACACGATCTATCAACCAAAGTACAAATATACAGTTGAAGATGAAAGCTGAAATACTAAGAACCAGCTTAGTGGGATATTTAAAAGCATGTTTTTAAAGTAGTGCCATAAATTTAGCAATAGAAAAATTTTAAGATATACATACTCTTTGTTCTAGCAGTTCCATTTTAGGAAGTTTTCCTACACCTGTATACATACGTGGAATAACATGCACAGGACATATTCCTTACTTCCAAAAGTCAAAGATTGGGAACAACCAAAATGCCCGTTAAGAGGATATTAATGCATTACAACACATCCTTTCAACAGACTATTAATTGGTTGTTAAAATGAATGGCTTAGCTTTATGTGTACTAAATGGAACAATTTCCCAAGTGTGTTAAGTGAAACAAAATTTTAAGAGACACAACAGTGAATGTTGCTAATAGAGAATAAAAACACAAAGACAAGCCCACACATCCTTGAATAGACTTAGACTATCTCTGGAAGGATGCACAAGAAACTGAATAGTGATTGCCTCTGAGAAGGGCAAGTGGGTGAATTTTATACCATGTGCTGAAATGCTCAAGAAAAAAATTTTAATTACCTATCCTGGTACAAAGCAAGAGTTCAATAAATATTTGTTGATGTTTTTAAGGTCACTATAGCAGATAAGAAAGACACCAAGTGTTTCCAAAGTTATTATTCAGAAAGACGAGATGCTTTATTTATTGACTTGGATCAAATTCAACTAAACAGGACTCAGCATCTGATTTGTAATCAGGTCTCCTACATTTTCAATAATTTATTCTGGCAATATTTTTTTGTTTTGACACTGAGCAATGCAGACTTTATAAGTAGTCACCATTTAGGATGCAAAATAAAACTTTGTCAAAAATTGCTCTTAAAAGGATGATGGGTTCTTAGATTTCAGTATCCTGCTCGTTCAAGATGCATGCCATGTACTCCTTGAAACCTTTTCATCAGGTGTGAAAGACATAATTGCCTTCTGGGTAAAAAATGGCCAACGAATAAAAATTCAAAAATGAACAATGTTAAAAAAAATTTTTTTAAAGAATGATGTTTATATGAAACCTCTTTTATTGAATAGATTTCCTTATAAATATTATTCTCATATAGTTTAGCAAGATCTATTCTGGAGATAATGACTACCATAAAAGAAAAGGAAATTAAACTGTTTCAAAGTCAAAATTGAGAGTCTCAAAGAGTTTCATGAAAACACTATCCCACTCTTGAAGTACTCATCTTGTTTAATAGTTCCTGGAGCTACGTTCTCTATGGGAAAACCAAGATCCGCATTCAACTCTTTTTTATTAATTTACCTTAATTAAGCAATCCAAATTGACCTTCATCTGTCCCCCAAATTAAAGGCACATTTGGAAGTCAAATTCCTGGAATTCCCTGGCTATCTGGTGGTTCCCAAAATAAAAAAATAAGAAGGCCATCTCTGGTTAAATACAATACATGTAAAACACCTAACACAGTGCCTGTCAATTCATAGACATTTGGGTAAGTGCTGGGTAACCCGAACTGAGCCAGATTGATGGGAACAGAATCAAATTATACTTGTATATTTGTCTGGCTAGAATTTTCCAGTTTAATGCATAGGTTCTATTTTAAACTCATATAATGGAACAACAGAGGACACAAGTAAAATTTAATGTTTAAACCAAGGATAAGTACAAGCCAGGGAAAGCACAATAAAAGTACAAATATCTTTGCTGCTATGTTTTCTAACATAAAATGTAAGGCGTGCAAAGTATTGTGTGAGGAGTCATGAAGAAATTCTGGAAATCCCCTTTGATCTCCCCTCTGGCATGTACAGTGAAATCCCTTTGCATTTCTGAACTCAGTGCAGGACACTTAACACCATGTCCCAGACCGAGCTAGCATTTGAAAGCAGACTCGCACAGACAAGATGCTAGAGGTGGGAGTGGGGGGATACATTTTTGTGCAATAATGTCAACTTAGTACTGCAATAACTGACTAGCATTTCCAAAAGATTTATGTACAAAAATGTTGATCACTATTACCTACTAGAATTATAATCTACCTCACAATCCAACAATAACAGACTGATTATATTTCCATAAAATAGTAAAATGACAACTAAAAATGTTGATGACATTTTCATCAACAAGGAAAACTTGCATGCTATAATTTAAGCGAGGAAGGAAAAGCAAGCACTAGTCAAATTTATAAACATAGTTTGATTCCAGCTATATTGAAAAATCTGTGTACTGACAAATTCCTTCCAGGAAATTAAACTTGTTACCAGGACATGAGATCAGCCATCTTTCTTTCTTCCTCTTTATAGTTGACAGTAGGCACCCATATTTCTACAGTGTGCATATTACTTTAATAATCAGAAAAAATATTTAACCCAAGCTCATTAACTCTCTTACTAGGCATTCCGATCCGGACAACCTTGGACAACTCCACGACAGTGCAGTACGCGGGTCTTCTTCACCAGCTGACAATGAAAGCCAAGAGCACTGTCCGGGACATCGATCCTCAGAACGACCTGACTTTTCTTAGAATCAGATCAAAGAAACACGAAATCATGGTGGCTCCAGGTAATTCGGCATTTCGTTTCATATTAAATAAGCATCTTTCTACTTTACTGGATAAAAGCCTTGTTTCAAAGAATATGGAGTGTAGATTTTTAAAAACAACCTGAAACGTAGTACTCTTGAATGGTAAAATAAGGAAGCTTGAATCTGAAAATTCCAGACTGAAAATTTTGTGAAATTAGCAATGAACTTGACCTCTGAACAAATGGAGCTTTGCCCACTTGCCTTTGTTATGAGTAATTTTAAAAAACTTTAGGCGATGTAGGTGTCACTTTCAATGAGCTTAGCACAGAGACTGGGAGAGCGGGAGAAGCGTCCTTCTTCGTGGGGATAAAGCCCAGGGTGGAGCAAAGATAGTGGAAGGGCCTGTAGGGTTTTAACCTCCCCTCTGGGGAAAGGGTGTACACTGGCCTGGCAGAAGATAAGCGCCACAGAAACGCTTCTTTCCCTGAAAGGAAAGACATTTATGGTGTCATCAGAGGTCGGTGTACAGGACCCATGGCTCCTAAACCTAATCTGCAGCCAATGTCTCTGTTGCACATCTGTAAAATCAGAATTACTCATAAATGCTTTTCACCTCGGAAACCACTTGGAGAGCTTTAAAAAAAAAAAAAAAGGATGGATGCCTGAGAGGCTGTCCAGACCCATCAGGACAGAATTTCTGGGGTTTGGCCCTTTGGCAGTGGGTATTTGTTAAAGCTTACAGGGGGATTCTGATGTGCAATTACGGTTGAAAATCAATGAAGAGCAAAGAAGATCAGTTGAAATATTCATTTTTAAATTGAATTTTTAGAATGAATTAATTTTGTGCTCATCTCTCCATAGATAAGGAATATCTTCTGATTGTCATTCAGAATCCATGTGAATAGACCTGCTATGGCCAAGTCTGTCCTAGCGATGCTGGGTTTGGAAACATTTTACTCTTCAATGATTACTAAAATTAACTCCTTATCTTACTGATCTTTTGAACATTCTCTTTTCTCACTTTTTTGGGGGGTGGGGTGCATGGTCTGGGAATCAAACCCAGGTCTCCCACATGGGAGACGGGCATTCTAGCCACTGAACTACCTGTGCACCCTTCTCTTTTCTTTTTTTACATTTAAGCTAGTCTGTGTGTTTCATTGAGTTCCTTTCAATTGTATTGCAAAGCTGTACTTTAGCTCTGTAATAAACAAATTCTGGTGTATATGTGTCTATGTTTTTAGGATACATAAAACTGAAGGATTGTTGTGAGAAGACGGCCTTTCTTACAGCATTACTTTTGCTCTGGAAATAACTGTCAGCAAGCATAGTGTAGAAGTATAATTTTGCCTAATTGTTGAATATGCCAAGGAAACTCAGTGATACTATAAGGAGCTGCATGGGAAGCATAAAGTCCCAGCTTTAGATACTGTATCAGGTCAAATAAGAACAGTAATAAGTCAAAGTCCTGGCTCTTAGCTAGGGGCTCTCCCTGGCAAAGCTCTTAGACCTACACTGCCATCATGCCAGTGTGAGGAGAGCAGGGCCGGGTTTTGAGCAAGGATGCACACATACAAGGCTGACCTGTTAACTCCAGAGAGTTTTCATTCAAAGGCTCAGAAAATAATATGACAAATAAAACAGATTGCCATGTACCCAAAACATATATATAGTAGGCATTAATGTAATATTTTGCCATATTTGCTTTTTATCCTTTCCTTTTTTTAAAGGAAACTTTACATTTTAAAGTAATTGTAGGTTCCCATACAATTGTAAAACCTAATGGATCCCATGTATTCTTAACCCAGATTTTCCCAATGGCAATGTCTTTCAAAACTCCAGCACAATACTACACCCAGGAGATTGACGTGGAGACAGCTGAGATACTACAGAACATTTCCTTCCTCCCAATTCTCATGTTGCCCTTTGATATCCTCCTCCTCCCAATCCTTGATGCCTGGTGACCATTAATCTGACCCCTATTTCTATAATTTAATCATTTCGGGAATGTCATATACATGGAATGATATCGCATGTAACCTTTGGGGGTTGGCTTTATTCAGCCAGCACATCCTGGAGGGCCGCCACCGCCCCCAAAACAGACATTGATGTGAGCGAAAGGAGAGGCCAAGGGTTTACTCTCCAGGGTGTAATGGGAGAGGAGACAGGTCCCAGATGGCATCACTCTAGTTTTAGACAGACATTGGAGGCAAAAGGTCAACAGCCAAGCCCAACCCATGCAATGGAGCCCTGAGACCCCCTCATTTCACAGTGTTTCTGAGAGCAGCATCCAGACATGGGCATTTTGAAAACATTCACCAGGTAATGACAATACACCTCCAGGCTGAGATGGCTCCAGAATGGTCACATACAAAGGTTTTGGAGTCATCAGTCCTGGGTTCTCCAAAATCTTGGCTCTGCCATATATAAGCAATATGAACTTAAGCAAATTGCTGAGCCTTGCAGGCTCATCTGTAAAATGGGAGTGTTTAGAGAATGTAAGCAAGCTTTGGTTGGGACAGATAAAATATTCTGCCAGGAATAATTTACCCATCAGTGTTAATTCCCTACCACCACCACTGTTACTAACCATGGATCTTGCTGCAATGGTGGGGAGGGTGGCCCAGGGCACATGTAAAAATGAGCTCTGGGAACAGCCCTGAGGGTCCCCACATCATAAAGCAGGCCAAGCCCTACAATTACAAAGAGAATGCTGATTTGTCTCCAGAAAGAACAGAAAGAAGGCAGAAGAGAGCTTTCAATACAGCAGGAGTGAGTACTTCCTTAACCTGTGGGATGAATAAATACAGGAAGGTGTACATTTGGAGCTGCTTTCCCACCCTTTTTATTAAAAATAAAATTCAAAGTTTCAGACAAGTCAAATAGCACAATGAACATATGAACTTTACCCACACTCACTAATTGTGCTATGACATTTGCTTCATCTCTCCTCTGTAAATAAATACATGTTTTAATATATTACATGTGTACATATATATGTTGCTAAATCATCTAAAAGTGCAGATAGCATGATATTTGAAACATTTCAGCAGTTATTTCCCCCAAATAAGGAAATCCTCTTGCTTAATTACAACACCAATATCACACTTAGGAAGGAGAATATTAATACAATAATATCATCTACTATGCAGTCATATTAAAATTTCCCCAATAAACTCAAATGATGTACTTCATAGCATTTTTTTTTAATCCAGGAGCCTATCAAGTGTCACACATCACTTTGGTTGTCGTATTTCTTTCGTGTGTTTTTTTAAGCTATTTTTAGAAACCCTGATTTTCTACATCTCCACCTCTAGGTGTATCCAGTATGTAATTGCTCTCCCTAGAGCACCTAGGGCCACCTGTCCCCACTTCCCTTGAGCCCCTCCTAATTGGACTCAGATGCAGTCTGCAACTTCAGGTCACGTAGTCACAGCGCTTCACCTGCACTTTGACCTCAGCCTTCAGCCCAGAGGTCTGGGACTGTGATATCCACTCATCCCAGAGCAGCTTAAAGATCTGCTGACAGTTTCCAACCTAAACAAGATCTTGTTAGAATCCAAATGTCCAGGCAATACCCCAAGGAGAGGAAATCCATTCTATTTAGTGTCCCAAATTCTCAGAGCTGAACAGGATTGTGGAGAGCATCTATCCAACGCCTTGATCTTACAGGTAGGATCTCACCTGAGCCTGGAACCAGGCATCTTTAAGGCATCAGGTCCGATCTTATCTATGGAGTTGGCACTTAGGAACTTTTCAGGGGCCTTGTGCTGGAGACCCATGCATACCCTCAAAAATATCATTTCTAGGAGATACAGAAAAGCTCCTTATCTTAAAATGTAGCAGAGGAAGCATTGGATCTCAATACCTAAATCTGTCTTCTGCCCAGGGTTCCCCAGCCCACCCGGAACTCATCAACAGAAGCACGGCTGAGTTGCAAAACCGCTTCCTTCCTCCTGGCCCAGCCAGAAATTTCAAGCCTCATTGGAAATGCAACCATGAAATCTCTGGCAGGTGCAGCTGATACTGCCACAAGTGCCAGGACTCTGTGTGGGCTTTTCCAGGGAAGAAGCCCTGCCCTTCCCTCTGGGCGAGGAACTCTGCAGTGGTCCTGTCTGCACCTTTGGGTCTAAAGCAAACTGTAACCCTTTGCTGGGGGCAGAGACTATGGCAGCAAAGAGTAGAACTTGCCAGAGCCAATGGCCATGGAGGATATGAACTCAGGGAACTTGGGCCACACCTCTTTGCCTTCCAGAAAGCAGACACCCACGTTCCCTCCTGGATTCATAATCATATAATTAATTAGCTACTTTCTAAAGATGTCAACCTATAGACTGAAGTTCCACACCCATACAAAATCACTGGTAAAGCTCTCCTTTCCTATGAGAAGTACAAGTCTGGGCTCATTCGGTGCCTCCTCTTAGACCAACTTGCGATAAATTTTACCTGAACAATAGGATAGCTATTTGCTGAGTCTCAGGAGGAACGTATCCCGACCATAAATATTAACGATAATGAACCTGGAAAGGCCAGCTTACTAAAGTAGCTGAAAATGCATTTATGCATCTTTAGCATTACGAGCTCCCAAATCATCATCTCTCAACAGCAGGTTCATCCCAGCCAAGGACCTGTCCCCAGTCCCAGCAAGGTGCTGGCCTCTCACTGCCCCCCTCACAGGGTCACTGCCTTATGACTGGTACTTTGTGGTTTTTGAACTAGATCACCCATCCTTTTCCAAAACAAAAAATTACCAAAGACTAAGATCACTGGAGTGTGTTTTTCTCCTTTCTCTGCCTTTGATATTTCTCAGTATCTGTATGTAATCCCATCAAGTTTGTCAGGGGTGAAGCCCTAGCCCAGTCTAGGCCAATGAAAGATGCTTCCTTGTTATTTACACTTGGAACACAGCCAGAGAGACACATCCCATAAAGCTGGACCTATGCACAAAAACACAGATGTTGGGGCTGGCCATATTTTCCACACACGGCCTGGATTGCAGAGAGAGTCATTTCTCAGAAGGCAAGAATGCAGAGCATGAGGGAGAGCAGTCAGCCCATGGGTTTCCTACAGTTTCCAGATTCTTGGCTGTATTTCTCCCTTCAGGTTCTATGAAGCACCCGTAAGGCCTTATAAGTTTTCCTCTTTTGCAAACACTTCCAGGGTGGGTTCCTTTTGCCTGGTAGCAAAAGAACCTTAACTAACACATTCAGGCTGTATTTGGGTCACTCCCAGCCGCTTTCATCAGACACAGCCAAGGAAGCAGTGCCAGCAGGTGGCTCTCCAGAGCGGTAAGCACTAAACAGAGGTCCTGAACAGATGGCGAGTGGTCAACCACTTCTTGATCAAAACATGCCCTGTGGATTTGGCCAGATGGGAGGAGAAGGCACTGATGGGCCCTTTTGGAGACAGAGTTCTGGATGGAAAGGGAGGGAAGGGGGTACTGCTCCCACTAGGGAGCAGAGTGTCTGGTTTATCTCTACCAGGAGAGTGGCCTCTACTTCTGTCATTGGCAGCAAAGAGAGTGGACCAGCTGGACTCGGGGCAGATGCATTCCCCAAGAACCACTCTAGATGTACAGGGGCATATGGAATCGTAGGGAGTCTTATGAGAGAGAAAAGGGGTACAGGGGTGCAGTGTAGCCTCACCTGACTTCTATCCCCTCGTCCCCAGAAGATAGTATGGTGCAGAAGAAAGGATTCTGCTTTGTAGCAAGATAATTCTGTCCCTGGATCCGAGCTCTGCCATCAATAGTAACGATAACAACTGAAGCTAACATTTGTTCATCACTTACTGTGTGATAGGCACACTGGATTCTAACAATAGTCTCATTTTAAAGATAGAACAGCAAGGCTTGGAGAAGTTTCATGGCTTGGCCGAGGTCACTCGAGCTTTTAAGTGGCAGAGGTACCCAAACTGCAGGACTTGCATCTGGCACAGAATTGTAACCCCTCCCTTCCATTGTCTACTCACTCATCAGACACATGCAAGGAAATTAACATTTGCTGATCCTCAGAATCCACATCCATAATTCCTACATTGTAGGTCACTGGAAGAATAGAAGAAATTACATAAAGCATCTGACACTTAGTAGATGCTCAACAAATGGTAGTTTCTATTATCATCACCATCATCAATACTACTCAGAGAACCAATAAATGTTGGATGACGACCGCCATAGCAGTTTTGTTACTATTATAAATATTATCAATGTCACAACTTTGACATTTTATAATATACCATAGAATTCATCCAGTAGATGTTACCCCAAACCTCTCATCAAAGTCCCTCATATCCCTAGCAATCAACTATCCATCAAAGTCATCAGGATGGCAGACCATCGTTCTGATAACGAAAGGCATGTCAGAAGTTGCTCATAGGATTCATCTGCTCAAGAATGCATCTATTGCCTTGTATATTCACCAGCTCATGCTTTTTTTCTACACAGAAACTAGCTTGTGCCGTGCTTTATCCTCATCCCATTCTATATATACTTCTAATCATTTTGAACCATGCTTTATTTCCCTTCCATACTCTGCATGCACTTGTAACCAGTTTTTCCATTTAGTCTGGATTGTTGGGTCAATTTAATCCATCAGACTGATTTTCTGGTCTGTATTGACTGGCTGCATTGACCCAACAGCTCAATGAAAAGAAGTTGAATTTGTTGTGCATTTACAGTCTGTTAGGCTTGAGGACACAGGCTCTTTCTTATTCTTATCCTTTATGCCTGGCAGAGAACCTGGTACAAGGTGGGTGCTGAGTTTCTGTAGGGCCAAACAGTCAACGTTTCTCTCCCTCCCAGGCCCTATTTTAGAAACACTGTTCTGTGGATTATGGGTTTGGTTGCAAAAGGGTCCACCAAGTTAACAAGAGCCTTTTAAGTAGGGATAATTAGTTATTCCAGCTCATAATACTAGAAACAGGAGATCCACAATGAGAAGCTTTAAAACCTGAAGTTCTCAATTCAGATTGCATTAAATGAATCAGGCAGGTCATTGGGTCTCATGGGGCCCTTTCTGCATCTGCTCCTGCCTGACTTTTGCTTCCTGAATAGCCTCCAGCAAATATTCAGGGCCTTCCCATCAGTGCCAGCAGAGCAGAGGGCCCATTTTCTCAGAAGAGGCTCCAGCATGCCCAGCTGCACCCTGTGGGGCATAGGTGAGAGGCCTGTGCTGGCAAGTCCCAGACTCTGGGGAATGGGCTGGCACCGCATCATCAGATTGCAATGCCCCAAATGGGGGTGTCAACCAGATCTTTTATCCAACATGGACTTTAAGTTTTTCACCAACTCTGAACTTATGGTTGGGTATTTAATCATATGTTTAGTGTTTCCAGGAGAAAATAAAATAAGCACAGCATTATCACTGAATGTATTTACCTGCCCCTGCCAAGCCCAGCAATTTCTGGAAGATTCAAACAGAGATTATTAACCATGTATGAAATCTCAAATTAATAAAAATATTGGCTCTATCTGAGGATTTAAGAGAAATGAAGTTTTCTTCTTAATTACAGAAGCATTAACCAGAAGCTTCCCCATTCTGCAAGCATTTACCTAGCATTTGCTTTATGCCAGGCCCACTGCTGGATGCCGGGAAGCAGAGAAGGATTAGGCCACCCCTGCCCAGAAGAGCACCAGATATAATAATGGAAATAGGCATGAGAAAATATACATATTCAATAGCGTGAGATACTAGCAACAAAATGCAAATGTGCGAGTTGAAATGCAAACCCAGATAAAGGACCAACGGAGTAAGTGTGTGGTGCATTAAGATAGACTTAAACTGGATTTTGAAGGCTGATTAGGAGTTTACAATGGACACAAGAAGGGAAAAAACCTGGGCAGAAGGAACTGCAAGCAAAGCATACTCTACAACAGTGCTTTTCAAATCTTGCACAAATAGCAAATGGTAACTCCCAAAGATATTAATCAGAGGCAAGCAGAGCTGGACTCCGTGAGGCAAGGATGGGCTCTGCTTTCATTTTATCCCTTTCTCCTGACTTTTTGCCCCCCACACTTACACAGTGCTCCCTCAAAGGGCCCCGTGGAATGTCAAGGCTGTACAAGACAGACTTGGGAGACCACTGAGCAAAAGAGGTTCTGAATTTTCAATGGCTTCGGCCACAACCAATATGATTTTTTAGAACTGGGACTCTTAAGTCACCCAGGGTCCTCTCAACTGCATAACCATGGTCATATCAGATGATCTCAATCTCCAGAGGTACCTGAAGTTATCCTTGAGGGGAACTCAGCAAAATCAGTTAGATGTACACATTTCCTTCTCTCTGTGCATCCCTGAGCATCTTCCAAACAAAGCTACTATCATCTACCTGCAGGCTCTTTAGAGTTTTCATTTGATAAACACTTGCATACACTCAGTATATGCTTTCAGATCCAACCGACAGAATAGATGCTCTATAAATATTTGGTGATTTAAAACGCTCTTCCAGATTTCTGCTGGAACTGTTCAATATGATCTATTCCAGGGTTTTCCAAACTTACCTGATCCTAACAGTTAATAACCCACAGTGCTCCTTGAAAACCCAGATTCTCAGGATTCTGGTCAGTGCTTGAGGTGCTTCTCTCTCCAAGGTGGTCCCCGGGCCCGCAGCTTGTTAGGGACGCAGAGTCTCTGGTTCCTGACCCAGAACCCATGTGTAACAACATCCCCAGGTGATTCCCGCTCCCATTAAGTTTTAAGCAGGACAAGAAGATCAATGTTTCCCCCGACAGTTGAACAGATGGGGAGGGGGTTATGATCAGCCCAGCTTAGGAGAACTGCTGCTCTTTCCTTTTTCTCTTCATGTAATTTTTCTCCATCTCGGAGTCCAGGTCACCCAAAGCCACAGTTAATGCGAGTGAGGGAAGTAAATGAGTATTGTATGGAATTCAAGTCATGCCCCAGTCCTAACGACAGGGACTTGGTAGAATGAATTAGGAACCAGGCTCCGTGGCATTTGTTTAATGCCATGTGGCGCACATGTCAGGGCACCTCCTTTGATCACAAACCAACCCTGCCTGGTGGGTTTTATCATCATCACTTTGCTGGAAAAGAAACTGAGGCACGGATCGGGAGAGTCTCCTGCCCTGAGTCACATGGCTCAATCCAAAGCTCCTCGAGGGCAGAACCCAAGTCTCAGCCATCACTGCACCCCACGCCCCACCCTCCCGGCGCATCGCTCAGCATCCACACTCGGTCTGAGCTCAGCAAACACCTGTCGAATGAAAAAATAAATTCTATATGGTGCACTCCACCGGTTCGGGAAATACAAATAGGGGTGCGCACTTTAATAAGTAAGGGCACATTTGTCCCTAGATCCCCCAACTCCCAGATCATTAGGACGTCCAGGGTTCCACTCAGACCTGTTCCTTCCCAGCTCTTCCCAGAGCACAGACCCCATTTGGGGCTGCCATTGCAACTTCTAGGCTGCCACAACTGAAAACAGGCCATTCTACTTTCAGGATTAGGAGATCCAGCTCCTGCACAGCCAGGAACTCTGTCACACAGGTTTGTGAGTGTGTTTGTGTACATGTGCACATGTGGGAAACATTTGAAGGCTGAACAATAGTGGTATCTGAGTCAGTAGGATTATACCTGATTTTTTTTTTTGTATGCTGTATGGCAAGGTCACATTTCATTATTTGTCCATATAAGTATCCTGTTATTGCAGCACCATTTCTTGAATTTTTTTGTTTTTGTTTTGCTTATTTGTTTGTTTTTTTGGGGGGATGTGCATAGAACGGGAATCAAACCCGGGTCTCCCGCATGGCAGGTGAGAATTCTACCACTGAACTACCCTTGCACCCCCACACCTGATTTTATTTTCTACCTTTGTCCTTCAGTATTTTTTTGATATTTCTTTCCTTATCATTTATCACTTCTTATTTAGATTTTATTGAAGTATAATATGCATATAAAAAGCACACATATTAAAAGGGCAATGAATGTCCACAAATGGAACACACTTGGGTAACCAGCATCCAGATCAAGAGGCAAAACCTGATCAGCCCCCCAAGAAGCACCCCTTGTGCTCCTTTCCAGTCTCCAACCCAAATCCCAAGGGTGACCAAAAGCCTGACTTCTTTTTTGTTTGTTTGTTTAGCTTGGGCAGGCACCAGAAATCGAACCTGGGTCTCCAGCATGGCAGGTGAGAACTTTTGCCTGCTGAGCCTCCACAGCCCACCCAAGCCTGACTTCTTATATTATCGATAGATCAGTTTTCACTCTGTGTGTATTTTGTATGACTGGAATCAGACTCCTTTGAGTCTGGCTTCTTTCAATCAGTACACTTGATAGATTCACCCACATTACTGGGTGAGCGATGGCTCATTCATTCTCATTGCCAGTTTTTGCTTTCTTAAGCATAGAAAATGTTTTTTTTTGCCAGTGGCATGGAGAGAGTCTGTGGAACAAAGTATGGAGCTAGTTCTCTTCTTCCTTGCAGGAAGCAGGCTCATGAAATCAGGGTTGGTGTTATCTGAAAAAGATGGTGAACAGAAAAGCGAGGACCATGCTTTCAGCTACAGGTTCCCAGACCCGAGAGGTGTGCCATCACAGTGCAGTGGAAAGAACATCCCCTTTGGAGATTCAGATCCTGGCTTGGCTACTCACCTCTCAAGAGTTGCTTCATTCTTTGAGACTCAGTGGGCTTCTTAATCTGTTAAATGGGGAGCTTACTGATTCATTGTTGGCTTCCACTCAGACGCCCTCCAATATTCATCACCATTTCTGTGTGCTCTTCAGCAGGCTTCGGGATCTTTTACTTCCACCTGCCCTCGGGTTACTGGAGTCACTCTGCAGCTGCGCACAGCCAGCCACGAGTGCCTAGACGTTTGCCCGCGCTGGCCCTCGAGGCCTTCAGCCAACGGCCGATGGGACCAGGGGAGTGAAAGGCCAGCGGGCTTGTGCCCTCGAGGCCCCTGCAGAGCTGGACTAAAGTGCCCCACCCCAGGTCTTGGCCTGGGACCGCAGGCCTGCTCAGCTTCCCCACCTCCCCACCCTTCTCCCCTCTCCCCACTGGCTCCCCCAGGAGTGACTTCATAAGTACAGGAATCCGCCTTCAGGGCCTGCTCCCCGAACCTGACCTAAGGCACCCTCAGGGTCGTGGAGAGGTTGGCACTGATGACTGCGGAGAAAGCACCTGGCACCCAGTAGGTACTCAGTCCTGCGGGCAGCAGGCTGCTGGCCTGGCCATGGGGCCTTCCTCATCAAATCATAAACTCTCCGGCGAGAAGGACCCCTAGACACCACAGACTCCTACAGCCCCGAATTACCGCGAGTCTCTCCTGCCTCTCTGCAAAGAATATTAACAGTGGCTTCTAAATTAAATGACCAGAGCCCCCCACGGACCCTGTCCCCGCCCTTGCTGCTTTATCGCATACAAGTCAGCTCAGCCTTCTCTGGTGGAGATGAAGCCCTGGAGAGCGGATATTAAAGGCTCTGGCTCCGCTGAGATTTTCCAGATCGGCGGCCAGATATACCTGGTCCCTCCGTGCGGCGTTTGCACCCCTTCGACCTTACCCTGGCTGGGGGCGCTCTGCTTCTGGGTGGGGGTGGGCAGTGCTGGGTGAGTGAGTTCACACCCATCCTTCCTGGGGAGGGAGGATTCCTGCATCATAAACTCAGAAGTACAGAAAGACATGGAAAAGAGGGGGAAAAGGATAAAAGAATTATCCTTTCTTTTGACAAGAAAATTCTGTGTTTTCTTAATAATCCATGACACTGATCTGGGCTAGAAGAGCTGGTTTTGGACGTGTTCCCCTCACCTGGAAGGCAGTATGAGGCCCAGGTACTGACCAGAGACAGTTGTTTAATGTTAACAGCTGCCACTTATATCAGGCACTACTCTAAATGGTTTGCTGCCTCTGAGTTAGGCATATTCAGCTCTAATTCACAGAGGAGGATATGAAACTCCCAGAATAGGGCTTACCCCAAACCACGCAGCTCATTGGAACGGAGTTGATTCATCTTTGTAGTTCTACTGTCTAGCGCATGGTAGGGACTCAATAAATGTTTGAATCAGGGACAAGGCCTCACACTGATACATAATTATATCAATCAGAAGTGAAAGAAGCTGATAGCAGTGTTTCAACAGATAGGGTGATGCGACAGTGGCTCAATGGCAGAGTTCTTGCCTGCCATGCCAGAGACTCAGGTTCAATTCTCAGCGCCTGCCCCTGAAAAAAAAAAAAAGGTATCTTTCTCACCTAACAAGAAATCTGATGGAGAGCAGTTGGAAGCTGCATGTCACAATTTCACAAATGTCCTTCTACTGTTGTTTTTTCCTCTTTAGCATGTGGCTTACGTCCACATGTTCTCAAGATTGCTGCTGAAGCACCAGACATCATGCCCATGTCTAGAGGAAGAAGGGAGAGACCAGTGGTTTTCTCTGTCAAGCTTTAGTGGAGAAGGGATGCCTTCCCCAGGAACCTCTGTCTACATTTCAGTGGCCAGAACTAGCTACAGGGGATGCTGGGAATTTAAGTAGAGTAAGGCAAAGGAGAAAGGAGTTGATAAATACCTGATCTGAGCCAGCTATCAGTATCTGAAGATGTGAGGGACATTCCAAGAGCGATAATTGCTACTAAAGAGAATAGCAGAGGCCTGCAAATGAAGAAACTGAGGCTCAGGGAGACTAACTCCCCTAAAGTCACACAGCTAGGACCCAAAACCAGCTCTAGGGGACTTAAAAGCCCAGTGTCTTTCTGTCCCCTTGCAGCACCAGACCCACAGAGCCTTAGCATGCAAGGGAGACATGAGCATTTGCCCTGCCTCTTTTCTCTTGTTCTCCCAGCTCCTTCTTGAGCTTTGTGCACTGTCTTTCTGAAATGCCAGGCCAAGCCAGTCCTCCTGGCAGAGCTCACCATCTGGTGACAAAGTCTTAGAGCCAACAAATTAAAGGTCTCTCAGCGCTGCTGGGTCCATGGGGGTTGTGACTCTTGGGGGGAGCCCCAAACAAAGCTGCAGATGAGGCCAGGGTGGCCCCAAGGCGTGGCCTGCAGGGGCCCTGCCTTAGCTGGGACTCATGCCAGGGCCCCCCTGCCTTCACCCCGGGGCCCCCCTGCCCTCACCCCGGGTCCCCCCGCCACATCCACTGAGGTGCCAAGCCTGTCCCCAACTGATGAAGCTGCATTATCAGAGACCACAAGGGACACAGAACAAAGGTACAGAGTCCGCAGGGAGAGAGCGCAGGGTGGAGGCAAGAGCTCTCAGGGCTGCATTTTCCAACCTTCCTCTTGGCCGTGACCAGCCATAAGAAATCGGTTTTTCATCACAACTTGGAATATGTTCATCTATCTATCTAGATACCTAAAAAAAGAGAAACAAATATTCATGAAGCAATCCTCCTCTTTACCGCATGCAGTATACATCATGATATATTTTATTCCATCCAATTCTTTTATATTTTTCATTTTTGGTTTTTGGCAAATGCTGGTTGTGACTCTCACACTCACAAAAATGATGTGAATCCATAAGGAGAGAGCCTGCAGTTAGAGTTGTGGTGACTTAGCACACAGGTTTGCAAGACAATTGAACTGGGTTTAAACTGGCCTCTGTGCAGACCAGGCCAAGTGACTTAGCTTCTGGCATCCTACTAGTTTCCTTCCCCACAAACCCCAGAACCCCAGTTCTGGGCCTCCCTTCTGGATGATAGCCTGGACTCCTGACTGGTCTCCCTAAAATGCACCGTGGAACCCCCTCCCCCCACATTCCACCTGTAGCCTGCGGCAGGTCTGTAAATGTGAACATGTCAGCTCTTGCTCAATGCCTGCCTGCCTTCCCTTTGATCACTGGATATAGACAGAGCTGAGGCTTGGCTGGCAGAGCCCTGTGCGGTTTGGCTCTTGCCCACCCACGGCTCCCGCCCTCCCCAGGTCCGTGGAGCAGCCACACCACTGCCTCTGGGCTGCTTCACCACGCTCCTGCTGCCACAGAGCTTTTGTTTGTGTCTTTCCTTCACCTCCTTACCTGGTTCGCACTTACCTGTCCTTCAGATCTCAAGGCTCATTTCCTCAGGGAAGCCTCCCTGACTTTCCAGCTAAGTCAGATTCCCCAAATGTCCCCATCGGACCCCTCCCCCACCCCAAACCACTTGTCAGGGTTGTAGTTTCATGCTTAGGTGGAAAGATATTCGGTTAACTAATCAGACCCTGGGAGCAGGACTTCCCAGCTTCTCAGTCCCAGTGGGCATCAGAATCCATCAGAGACATTTCAGAAACTGCAGAAGCCTGGGTCCCTCTTCCACCCTTCCAGCCCCCACCAGGAAGATCCCCATTCAATTACTCCGGGGTGTGGCTTAGATATCTGCACTTCCCAGAAGCTCCTGGGCTTATTTTAATGTTCCATCGGGGATGAGAATAGCCCGGCTTTAAGATGGCAGCGATCAGGTCTGCTTTCCTGACCCAGGGCACGCTCCCCTGCTCAGCTCTGCCTCAGCAGGCACTCCTTACCTGTGTGTGGAAGGCAGGGGGAGTGGGGGGGGGGGGGGGTAGGGGCGGGTGCGGAGAAGGGAGGAGAAGGGGGTGGGGAAGACCAGCCTCCCCGAGGGGAGACACAGGTGTCTGCAACAGGAAGCTGTGGGATGGCTTGGCTTTGCTCTGCACCAGCCCCTGGAAGAATCTAAAGCTCCCCAGACGAACCACGCAGGTTGTCCCTGTGCAGGCCTGTGTTCTAAGCTCCCCAGTTTATTGGGGAGCATCCACTGACCCTTCAGCCTCCCCCCCGAAGCAGAGAAGGTGTTTCCCACAGCTGAGGGGAGGACAGTCTGGAACAGTTCAGAGGGGACAGGATTTCTCCACATTTCCTTCCAGGAAGCAACAATGTGACCTCTCAATGCAGTGGGGGGCGGGGGGCGGGCATTGCAGATGACACTTTTCCAAGCTCCTATCTGGCTGTGCCAGGTCTTTGCCCCAAGCCTGAGGAGCTAGCAGGGCAGGAGAGCTACCGGTCAGGGACAGTCCCAGCCCACAAGCCAGAGGCTGTTGTGAACAGAGCACACAACAAGACAGCAAGACTGTCCATGTCCTCCCAAAGGCTGCACTATGGTGGGGAGGAAGTTTAATAAATAATTTATGATAACTAATGAATTAAAGAATTACAGCCATGCAAGCTGCTGCAGGGTAGAGTATTAGAAGCACAGGCTTTGGAATCACCTAGGCCTGGGTTTGGGACATGCCTTCCAGCCACGGGGCCTCAGGCAGGTAGCTCCATCCTGCTCAACCTCAGGTTTCCTAACGGTAGAATGCAGATAACAAAATGTTTGCTTTCCTCCTCAGCGGGTTGTGCAGCCAAAATGGGACACTGTGCATAGAGAACTCGGGACACTGCTTGGCCTGGGAGGAGCACTCGGTCAGAGTAGATGTTACTGTGATTCCCAAAGATGTTGAAACTAAGGCTCAGAGAAGGGCATGCAGGCACGGGGGTGACAGGATCAGAGCTGTGTTCCAGGGGCATCACTCTATTGCTGGCTCCTCCAATGCTGCATCTTTAGAAGTTCAAGTCCACCAAGACTCTGCCCATTGTCTTCTGCTCCTGACACTTGCTTCCCAGGTGATCTCGGCCCATCCTGTGGTTAAAAGGCTGTGTGCTGCTGGCTTTTATATCCTCATCCCTGACCACTCCCTTGAACTTATCTTATCCACCCAACTGCCTAGCTGATTCTTCCACTCACTCTCAAATAGGCATTGAAAAATAAACATGACCAAAGCAAAATTCTTTAGCAGCCTCCCCAGGGTCAAACCTGCTCTCTCCCCACGTAGTTGAGGACTGCCAATTCGTCTAGTTGCTCAGACCAAACACCCAGGGGTTGTCCTTGCTTCATTGCTTGCCCTCACAGTACATATCCTGTCCATCAGTGAGAGTCCTGTTGGGTCCACCTCTAAAACGAATCCCAATCCACCCACTTCTCTTCATTCCCACTAGCCCCATCTAATCCTGCAACATGGTTCATATTCCATGGTGGATGGAACAATGGGACCTAAAGATGTCCATGTCCTCATCCCTGGAACCTGAATATGTGACTTTACATGGAAAAAGAAAACTAATTAAAATAAAGATCTCAAGACGGGGAGATTATCCTGGGTCACCCAGGTGGGTCCCATGTAACCACACAAGAGGGAGAGAGGAGGGTCAAAGTCAGAGATGTGATGATCGGAACATGTGGCGCTGCTGGCTCTGAAGGTGTGGGAAGGGGTCACAAGCCAAGAAGTGGAGGCAGCCCCTAGAAGCTGGGAAAGGCAAGTGTTCTAGTTTATTAGCTGCTAGAATGCAATATACCAGAAACAGAATGGCCTTTTAAAGGGGGAATTTAATAAGTTGCTGGTTTACAGTTCTAAGGCCGAGAAAATGTCCCAATTAAAACAAGTCTATAGAAATGTCCAATTTAAGGCATCTGGGGAAAGATACCTTGGTTCAAGAAGGCTGGCGACGTTCAATGTTTCTCTCTCAGCTGGAAGGGCACGCGGCGAATATGGCGGCATCTGCTGGCTTTTTGTGGCTCTACCAAAAGGGAACTCTCTCCAAAATGTTTCCTCTTTTAAAAGATTCCAGTAAACAACTCCACCTTCAGTGGGTGGAGACACACCTCTGTGGAAATCATCTAATCAAAAGTTACCACCCACAATTGGGTGGGTCACATCTTCATGGAAACAATCAAAATGCTCCCACCCAGCAAGATTGAATGAGGATTAAAGGGCATGGCTTTTCTGGGGTCCACCACAGATTCAGACCAGGACAGTAAGGAAACAGGTTCACCCCTGGCGCCTCCAGAAGGAACCAGCTCTGCCCACATCTTGACTTTAGGCCAGTGAGACCCATTTTGGACTTCTGACCTCCGGCACTGTAAGAAAATAAATTTGTGTTGTTTCAAACCACTAAGTTTGTGGAACTTATTATAGCAGCTGTAGGAAACAAACACAACTTCTTACCATGTTCACCTCCTGACTGGTGTCCCGGGCTCTCTCTTGGCCCCTCCCATCCACTCTCTGCACAGCAGGCTTTGTGGGCTTTCCAGAAGCATAGAGCAGATCCCAGCACTGTGGTACCCGCTGTGCTTAGAATAAACTCCTCGTGGCCTCCGATGGCCTTCAAGTTATGGCCCCTGCCACTCTCTCTCTGACCACATCCTCCCTTCCCCGCCCCCCACCTCTCCACCAGCTTCTGACCACGCCGACAGTCACGCGTGTTGCCCACTCAAGGCACTTGCGTTTCTGTCCATATTCCAGAACTTTCTCATCCCTTGCCATTTAGGGCTCAGCCTCAGGTCTTCCCTGATGTCACACTGCAGTTCAAGAAGCCCTTCACGCCTGGCATATCTGTCACGTCCCCATCTTATTTTCTTCTCATCACACATCAGTAACTGAAGCTATCCTGTTCATTTCTTTATTTTTTTGTTAACAGTTTTGTGGATGTGGGGGAAGGGAGGAGAGCTTGTTTTTGTCTCCCCTCTACATCCACAAAATTGTAGGCTTCGTGGGAGCAGGGACTTCGCTAATTGTTTTTTCTCCACTCCAGCATTAGAGTAACGATACGGGCGTGGCGACAAGCAGTGTTTCCCTAGATGAATGAACGAATGAACCAACGGACAGCGTGGTGCTGGCCCACTGTGAAAGTGGTTGATTTAGCACTCTCAGTGACTGGGTGCCCTCCTCGTTAACACCCTCGGCACCCTGGGGAGGGCGGACAGCCAACTTTGGGTCTCAGTAGACACAAGAGTCAAATCGGGAGTGACAGGGTCCGTAATGGGCGCAGGCAGCCAGGGCTTGCAGGCACCTCATGGTGTCCAGATGTGGGGTCAGAAACTTCCTGAGAAGGCACTTGTGTTACTACAAGTACAAAATCAGAGGCGATAATACCCCGCCTCTAGTTGCATGGACACACGCACACACAACCTGCCAGGTAGTTCCAGCCAACGAGGACCCTCTGGAGGGCAGATTTGCCGGCGCCTCCCTGGGCACCATCTGGAGCGGCCCTCCCTTCCTGGATGCCCCATGCAACTGAGCACATGCTTTTCATTGGGCAAAATATAAATAAACAGCCACAGAAGGCTTGAAAGAAAAGACCCCCAGAGGAAACCTGATCTGCAGGCAATTAGAGCCCTTCTGTTCAGGTAATTGCTGCTGACATCATGAGCTGGGTGCCAGGCCTCCCATGGCTCCAGTGTTGGCCACCCCAGGCAGACTGCAGCCCCCACCTCTTGCCCTGGGAGATGCAGCCCCCACCCCAGGCAGCCCAGCCTTTGTCGGTTGTACTGAGAGGGAACCCAGACAGTGTATAGGCAAGACCAAGAATGGCACATGCACCATTTGCAGTGAAGCTGGGGATGAGGGTGGCTAGGACAGGGGTTCTCTTCTGAGGAAAGTTTTATCCCCTCCAACATCACCACCATGGTCAACTGGCCATGTCTGGAGATATTTTAGGTTGACACAGCTGGGGAGGGAGTTTGTTATTGGCATCTTGCGGGTAGAGGCTAGGGATGCTGCTCAGTTCCTGCAATGCACAGGAAAGCCCCCACCACAGAGAATTCTTCAACCCCATCATCAATGGTGCTGTGGTTGAGGGACCCAGGACTTGAGGGAGAAGAAACTTGGAAGGGAAAAAGTTGCTTCCCTGGTACCCTCCTGTGCATCAAACACCCATAGGGACCAAATGCTTTGTCAAACATAAACCTCATTTATTTAGTCCTCATTACATCATTCCAATTCCCACTGAGTCTCCATCCCATTCTACAGGTAAGGAAACAGAAACAAAGGTTTTAACAACTTGCCCAAGATCCAGCTGGTAGTGAACAGCAAAGCCAGATTTCAAAGCTGAACTGATGTCAAAGCCTGAGCCTTTGCCCACAAACTGGACCAATTCTTCACATTCATAAAGCCCCTCTTCTGTGCCAGCCACTATCTCAATCATAAATCTTTCAGATACAATGGGAAGTATGAACTAGTGGGAAACCTGTGGCCTTTGGATTCCTGTAGACCTGAATTTAATTCCGTGCTCTGCTATTAACCTTTCACCCAACCTTTGGCATGTCAGTGGAACTCTCTGGGTCTCAATTTTCTCATCTGTAAAATGGTTGGATAATAGTTCCATCAGAGGGTTTATATGATACTGAATGAGACCAGGTATGCAAACACCTTTGCATAGTGCCTGGCACATTGGCAACTTCAATAAACAGTAACTTTGATTATTACTGCTACTACTAAGTTTGAAATTCAAAGCCACAGAGGCTGATTCTCATCAGGGAAGTGGGTCAGTGTGGGGTGAGCAAGGAGAATTGAAGGTAGAGGGTAAGCAAGGAAGGGGGTGGGAGGAGGAGAAAGGGGGTCAATTCCTGTGACTGCCAAAACTATTGTCTCTGACTCCCCTCATGATGATGATGGTGATGATGGTGATGGTGGTGATGGGGATGATGGCATTGATGGGGATGATGGTTATGGGGATGGGGATGGGGATGATGGTGATGGTGATGGTGGGGATGCTGATGATGGTAATGGTGATGAGGGTGATGGTGGTGAGGGTGATGGTGGTGATGGTGATGGTGATGATAGTGATGGTGATGGTGGTGATGGTGATGGTAGTGGTGATGATGGTGATGATAGTGATGGTGATGGTGATGGCGATGATGGTGATGATGGTGATAGTGATGGCGATGATGGTGATGATGGTGATGGTGATGGTGGTGATTGATGATGGTGATGGTGGTGATGGTGATTGATGGTGATGGTGATGATGGTGATGATGGTGACTCACGGTGGTGATGATGATGATGGTGATGGTGATGGTGATGGTGGTGATGGTGATGGTGGTCATGATGTTCATGATTACAATGATGTCAAAGGCAGTATAGATGAGGTAAGAACTTATACGTGGAGTCACTCTCTCTCTGGATTCAAATTCACATTCCTCCATTTACTAGCCATGAAACCATAGGCAAGTGACTTAGCTCCTTTGACCCTTATACTTCTCATTTAGAACAAAAAGGTTGTTAAGGGCATTTTCACCCAAAGTGGCTGAGAGTGTAAAATAAAATATACAACATACATGGTGTAGTCGGACATCTAGAAAGGACCCCATAAATGTTAGCTTTTTAAATTAATATTCACACCAGTTTTTCAGGGCATGCTATTTCCTGGGCTAATGCCTTACACAATCTCAATGACTCTTCACATTGGCCCGACTCTCATCCCATTTGACAGATAAGAAAACTGAGGCTCAGATAATGTTAAAAGAGTTTCTGAAATTATTAGAGCAAGTGGCACTGTGGCAGGGTGAACCTCCATCTACATGACTTCAAAACCCATGCTTTTTAAGTTGCTTTATTGCCCAGCATCCTACAAAACAGAGGTGATAAGGGCTCTGGCAGAACCAGTGAGGCATCAGAGAAAGAGACCAAATTCTGGAGCCTGTTCCCTCCATGACTTTTTCCCCATGCTCCCATCTGTTGAATGATATACAGGGATGGCCTCTAAATCCCTTTATCTGAGTGCGCTAAGTAACGTTCCATTTCTCCACATAGCTTTGAATGCCTGGCAAGGCTACCAGGAGGAGAAAGCAGCCCCTCGAACCTGTTCTCTGTGAGGTCATGTTAATAAACCCTCCCTGGAGGGGAGATGACCTGCCCCTTTTGATGATCACCCTGATGAATCGGATTGCAGGGGTCCACAGAAAGCCTGAAGTCATTGACAATGAGGTGGGGTCAGAACTGCCAGGGCAGGAAGTGGGTATTTATAAACTTGGCTCCAGTGCCCTAGCCCTCAGGAACCTGAGAAGGGGAAGTAGCTTCCCCATCCCGCAGGATAATCAAAGAGGAAAAGTCAAAAGCTACCAAAGGTGCGTCCAAGTCCTCTTCTAAATTTACAACAGCCAAACCAAATCTCCAGCTCACCTGGCATCTCTCTCCTTTGCTGGACAGGAAGTACTGAGAGCCAGGGACACAGATGGGAGCCCAGGGCGAATCCCACTTTGACTCTCTTTCTTTTCTGTTCACACTGAGAGCCAGAATCTCAAGGGCCTTTCTCACACCTAAGATAGCACCATGAGGTAGGAAGGGATGTGAGGTCAGAGATGAGAGTCCAAGTATTGGCTCCAGCTACTGGCTTTAACCAGCTGCAGGTCTCGGACAACAAGTGCCTTGAGCTTCCTATGTCTCAGTTGCTTCATAGATAACCTGAGGATATGAGTGTCTGGGCAAGCCCTCACTTCATCATCTGTTAGAAGGGGAAAACAAGACTTAGTTGGTATCTTCCTGTCCCCAAGCCCTTCCCTGTCTTCCACAGGGGAAAAGTATGCCTTAGGAAACTGTTAGGATGAACTACAGTGAGCAGGTAAGATGCCCAGGGCAGCACATCTGTGAGGATGCCTTCCATGGGGGTTGAATGGACCGAGATAGGAACAGGAACCTGAAAGCCCCTATGTTCTGTGTCTCTCTCCTTCTTTACTAAGTTCAACGAATTTATTAAATAGTACCTGTGTGTGCCTGGATCGTATTATTAGTCCCATGATAAAAAAAAAGAGTCACAGTAATTATAATCAAAGGACCTTTCTCTGTCCATGACCCTGTCTAAAATTGAGTGGCATCCGGCCCATCTTTAAACTGCTCTTGGCTCCTCTTCCTCCTCCTGGTGCTGCCACCTTCACCAGAGTAATGACAACATGAGCCAGCAGTTGTTGAGCACTTCTTACATACAAACATTGGGTGATGGGTCTAACACGAACTATCTTCTTTAATTCTACTATCAGCAGTCAATACGTATAAAAACCAAGGTCCATTTGACAAGATAATAAAAAATGTAGAGGCAATACTAATACGTGATGTGTCCAGAGGATTCACCATCTGCTAAACATATTACTTTTATCATGTCATTGAATCTTCACATCCTCCCTACGTTATACCCCAGGGGGCATCACACAGGTGCTCCACGGAGCCTGCCATAAACTTTCCCCCACCTGCTCTAGCTCTATCTCTCAACGGTGGGCCCAGAACCCCATTGCCACAAACTTCTCTAACTCGACATCATTCTGTGCTCCAACAGCCACCCCAGCTGGGAAAGCACCTGCCCCCATTTGCGCATCATCCTGTTTCCCTGGTTATAAAACAATGCAGCCTATGCATGCAACATCACGCCAAGGTTTGAGAGGAGGCAGCCCTTTAATTTTGTGCTCAGGATTGATTGTAGCTGCCTCGTCCTCAGGGAGGTCAGCCAGTATGTGTGTTCCTCAGACATGGAGCCCTGTTCTCAACCTGGACTCAGTCTCTCCTCAGAATCTTCTTTTCCAGGAGGCCTGAGAAAGAACCCCTAGAGGCCATCCACCAGCCGCTAGACTTGCCTGCACATTTCCAAATTCCAGTGGGAACACAACAGTTTGCATTGCCCAGCTGGGACTTCCATTCAGAAGACTGAGCTGATGAGATTTCCATGGAGGTGCACATCTTCCCATGTCTTCTTGGTACCAGGAGGGTTTTGTAACGACTCATCCACAGGCTCCCTCTGCTTTTGTACCTGGTGCATTGTGGAGGCAATTGGCCAAGGTCTGGAGTGCTTCTGTGCTCGTGATGACTGTCCAGCAAATGCTCAATGACTTACACCATGCTTTCTTCATGCATTCACCCATTCAGCCAACACCAACTGAGTTTCCCCTCTGGCCCAGGCCCTGGGATGGCTGCTGGCAAGGTAATAAACAAGACATATCCCTGCCCTCAGGGAATGCAAAGGCTACTGGAGGGGGTCACATATTCATTCAACAACGGGCATGAGAATGAACCAAACAAAAATCTCTACTCTTAGGGGACTTGCACTTGGAGAAAAATGTGAATAATTGAGTGCAACAGAGCACCAGAGAAAATGCTGTTATTAGAGAATTCTGCGGGGTGGAATCAAGAGGAGTCATAGGAGGCTTCACAGAGGAGGTGACAGCTGAGTGACAGAAGAATAGGTATTTGTCAGCCAGAATGAGCAGGGAAAAGTTTTTGAGACCAAGGGCACAGTGTGAACAAAGGAGTGAACCTGCTGGCTGGTAGAGGAAAATAAAAGTGATTTGTAAAAGTTGGCACATTAGGTACGGAGAGGAGTGGCAGCGTGGGAATTGATGAGAGCAGTGAGGTCAGGTTATGGAGGAGGCCCGTGGGGCCCAGGGGAGTTGCCCTTTACCCTGAGGTCTCTGGGGAGGCTGCTTTAGCCAGCAGTTCCCCAGAAAAATGAGCCTGAGGAAAAGGCTCACATGCCAGCACTTTATTAGAGAGTACAATCCCAGGGAAGTGGAAGTGAGGGAAAGCCTGAGGCAGGGACAGAAAGAAAGCAAATAAAAGGAAGATGCACCAGCTGGCTGTGGCTGGGGGACAAAGGGATTTGCCTGGCTTCAGGGGGCATCTTCGGAGAGACCAATGCAGGACGGTGTCTCTGAAACACGAGTGTGGGAGGAAGAAGACAGGTCACCTTACACACAGGCTCCCATAACACATTGGCCAATGCCCATCTCAAGGATGGTTTGCGCCTATACTTTTGAGCTGTGCGTACGTGGATGCCAAGTGGGTCCTGCAGTGGCTTGTACCCAGAGACCACAGGGAAGCCTCCATGCAGGAGGGGGGGGGGTCCATTCCAGCTCGAGGCAGGGGGCATGTCAGGATGCGCCTATTGGCAACAGTGAGCCCCACAATTCACAGCAGCAGTGGAGGCAGTGACTCGGCCACAAAACTACAGGATGCAGGTATGGATGCTCCAGCTAGAAAGCAGGGGAAGAGCTCAAATCGAGGGCGGTGTGGGAGCTGGATCCTGTGGAGAGCCATGGGAGGCTTTTAATCCAGGCAGTAACAAGTGCAAATTTGCATCTTCAAAAGACCCCTCCTGCTGCAGAGTGAAGGGTGGAGTTTAAGTTCCACAAAGGATGATACATGTACCACTGGGGATATAATGAGATTATTTTATGTAATGCACACGTGTATTTTAATAGCTAAGTTTTTATCTTAACATATGTGTATCTATTTTAAAGATGTGTATCTAACTATCACAATATCAAACATTGATATAATTTAATTGAGGCTAAAGGTGTTTAAGAGAAATGGAGTCGATATAAAGAAGCATGTAGGCAGTGTTGAATTGTATAGGTGGGAGAGAGAGACGACAAAAAATAATATAAAAGGGAAGTTTAGGAGATGCTGGAGTAGAGGAAGGCAAAATTGGCATCCAGAAGAAATGAGAGTGTATTGTGACAGGAGTGAGAGGAGGGGCTATGGAAAAAACTGTTGAAAAGGCAGGTCTCACAGGACTTGGTCAGTAATTGGACCTTGGAGCCTGAGGGAAGAAAAGAATTCAGTGATGATTTAACAACAGAAAGGAAAAGGGTCCATATGAGCTCAGACCTATGACTTCAGCCTCTTCAACCCCAGCGGCTGATTGGAAGGAGGATTGGTTTCTGCGTTCTCAACCAGAAACTCCAAAGCAAGATCTACTGGAGATCTGCACAGATGTAAAATGAAGTGTCCCGCAATGTGGAATAATCATCAAAAACGGTGACCCAGCCTGGCCTGGCCTGGAGACAGCCCGATACAGCAGTGCCAAGATGGTGCAGGTTGATGAAATGCTCTTGCAGGAAACAGCCCAAACGCCTTGGCTCCCAGCCTGATGAGTCAGCACCCTTGGCTACTGCCTGTTATTCACCATGAAATCACACGTGTTTGGAAATTTGGTGACATCTGGAGTTTCAGTCTTAATCAGGCTGGTTTTGACCTTTCCTTTCCTGGCATGGAGCTGTTTCTGGGTATTTTTTACAAGTGTCTGTAGGGAATGCCATAGAAAACCCCCTAAACTGAATCCTCTTAAAGTCACAGCTTAAAAGCCCATGACTTGCACGTTTGCCTCATGGCTTGATGTGCGTCCACACGGATAAAGCCTGGAACAGGAACCATGATGGCATAGAACCAAACTGTACATAGGCAATAAACCTCCCTCCACCTCTTACTCAGCTCTGCCACAAGCCAAGAGTGACTGTAGCAAATCACTTCTCTGAGTTTCTCTTTCTTCATCTAAGAAAACATACTGGATGAAACCTTCCCCCCATGTGGACAAGACATCCAGGGGTAAAGTCTCCCTGGTGACATGGGACGTGGCTCCCAGGGATGAGTCTGGCCCTGAGACCATGAGACCAACAATACCATCCTGACCAAAGGGGGAAAAGAAGTGTAACAAATAAGTTATCAGTGACTGAGAGAGTTCAAATAGACTCAAGAGGCTACACTGGAGGTCACTCTTAGGCAAGCTTCAGTTAGACATTGCTACCTATCGTACCTTGCCAAACCCTTTCCAAAACCATTCCTGCTAATCCTAAAGAACACCTGGGGCAATATATAGGATTCTACAAAGGTTCCATACACTAGGGTAACTTTCCAGACACCTACAACCTCCAGATGGGTCCCTGGACCAGATAAGTCCTGAAATGCTGAGGGGCCAGCCTCTCCAGAACATCAACTAGTTCCATCCCCTTATACCATATTATTGACAGCTCCTTCCAACATGAAAAAGTTAGAATGGGCATAGTTCAAATACCCCTAAAGAGTGGGAGAAAGGCCAAAGGTTATGGTGGAGTTATACAGAGAAGGTAGGGCTTAACAAATAAGTATGAGTGCTGAGTCATCATATTTATATTTCTTCTAGTCTCCAGTAGCTCAGAGAAACTAGAGGTTAAATCCTAAAATTGTGGAATTGTAACCCATACCAAACTCTGAAATCTGTTTTACAATAAATCGTTGCAATGTGCTTTGCAATTTATTGCTTTTTTTGTATATATGGTATTTTTCACAAAAAAAAGGGGAAAAAAAGAGGAGTGGTATTTTTCACAAAAAAAGGGGGGAAAAAAGAGGAGGAGTGTAACAGGAAAAAAAAGGCACACACACCCAATTTTATAGCTGTGGTAAATATTTACTAAAATTCTATCAAATTAAAAAAATAATAGAGGAAATGATATAGGTAAAGCACTGCTCAATAGCTCATTAACTTGTAGTCATCTTTGTTAAAAAAAAAAAAACATTTTATTGGGTTAGCATGATATGGCACAAAGTTTCCCACTTTCAGCCATACAATTCAGTAGCACCATTTACATTTGCAATGTTGAGTTGCCATCACCACCATCCATCAAAACTTTTCCATCACCCCAAACAGAAGCTCTACACCCATTAAGCAATAACTCCTCAATTCTCTCCCAGCCCCCATCTCAACCCCCAGCCCAGCCCCTGATAGTCTGTAATCTACTTTCTGTCTCCATGAATTTGCTTACTTTTGATAGCGCCATATAAGTTGAATCACATCATATTTATCCTTTTGTTTCTGGCTTATTTCCTTCAACATAATGTCTTCAAAGTTCATCCATGATTATTATTTGGAGACATTTTATGTATTTTATTTTTGTCATTAGGACTCCTCCGGCTATTAGAGTCTCTTACTTTCTGTGAATGATTCTTGGGCCAAGAATAGCTGCATCTATGAGCTGCTTCTCTCCTTTGAGCCAGAGACCGAGACCTCAACTGCTACCATCTGATTCCTGGTCTAGGCGATAGCACTGCATCTTCATCCCTGAAAGAGCTGTGTTTAACCTCGCCCTCTTTCTCCTCTTTGATGCCCTGTGATGTAGAGTAGCCATTCTCAAAGTGTGGTCCAGGACCCCTAGGCATCCCTGAGACCCTTTTAAGGACTCTGTGAAGTCAAATTACTTTTATAATAATACAAAGACATTACCAGCCTTTTTCACTTTCATTCACTCATGAGTGTCCAATGGAATTTTCCAGACACTAAATGACATGTAATATCATGTCTATTAAACCAAACATTAAGAGATTTGCAAAAATACATAATAATGCCACTCTTCTCACTTTTTTTAATTTTGGGAAAATATAGCTGTTTCCATTAAAAATTTTGTAATATTTGTTACTATGTTAAGGGTTTATTAGCATCATATTTAAATGAATTAATAAATATTTTAAAATTTGTCTGTTTAATTTCTAATATTTTAAATATCAGTGGTTACAATCCACATAAAGAAAAGCTGTTTGGGGGCCTCAATCATTTTTTTCCGATAAGTATTTACATATTTCTAAAAGACAGGGACGTTTTAAAAGGCTTAACCACAATATTATTATCACACCTATAAAAGTAATAAGAATTCACTAATATCACCAAACAGTCAATGTTGTAATATTTCAGACTGTCTTGTGCACACACACAAACACACACATACTCACTAACGTGTATTTCCTCAGGTCCAGATGTGAAGTAATTGGTTGATATGTCTCGTAGGTTCCCCTTTCATCAGTATTTTCTGGCCTGAAATTCACTTGGTAAAGGATCAAACGCCAGTATAGTTTCTTTTGTGGCTTCCCACACTCTAGATTTGATGAATTGCATTGATGGGGTCTCGTTTGATATATTTCTCTGTCCCCTGCATTTCTTCGACATTGGAAGTTCAGTCAAAGCATACACATAACCAGGATTCATTGTCTTGGCAAGCATACCATCAGGTGGTGGTGTGTCTGTCCGTGGGAACACATTTTCAGAAAGTTAGCAGGAATAGTGGTGATGACCTAAATCTAATAATTCATTGGAGTAGCAACACAACAGTTTTTAAAAGCAAAAAAAAATGGTTCTGAGGCCAAAAAGTACAAGGGCCACCAGTGTAAAGGGCGTGGGTTTGAAATGAGATTCCCCCACACACCAAACCCAGCTAGGTACATGGACTTGGAAGAGGGACTGAACTTCTCTGAGCCTCGGTTTCTTATCTGTAAAAAGAGGTACGTAATGTTACCCAGCAAATTGGTTTGTTGTGAGGATTAAACAAAACAAATTGTATAAAAGGTATGTATGGCATTCGGTGGTTGGAAAGTGGTCAATTAATGATATCCTCCCCTTGATAACAATCTAATCTAGTAAGTGATCAATTAATGATATCCTCCCCTTGATAACAATCTAATCTAGTAAGTGATCAATTAATGATAACCTCCCCTTGATAACAATCTAATCTTATAGCTGATAGGGGAACCACACTGAGTGAGGAGGCCCAAGGGAAAGGGTGTGTGATGGACTGAAGAGGCAAACAACGGAACTCCCCCTTACCTCTTCCGAGGTACAGGAACAAGCCATCCTCCCTGACCTTGGGTTGTGATCTCCAACCAAATGAGTGTGGGCTTCTGACTCAGACAGGGCAGGGTTCAACGTATGATTCTGCCACTTACCGCTTGTGTGACCTCTCAGAACCTCCAGGTCCTTGGGGACCAGAATACATACTCGGGTTGATCGTGAGGATTAATGATAGCGTTCAGATGACACAATGACTATGGGAATGTCACATTACAGACCGTCAGCAAAGGCAGTAGTTAGTTGTACAGCGCTACTAGTAACCTAGGACGTAACAGCTGCTGTGGTTGCTGGCAGTGGTGGTGGTGGTGGTGGAGACCCTAGTGAAGAGCTAATCTCCAGCCCCTCAGCTGTGAGTCATGAAGGGTAATCTACTGATTCATTCATGAAGTAAAATTATCCAAGTTGAGCTCCATGGTAGAGCATGAATGGAAATTGCCAGAGGCCCTCCTACTTTCACGCCATCTACGAGTAAACCTTCTCTTACTCCTCTCTTCATTCAAGGCAGAGAAGTCAAAGAATGGCAGCCTCCATCAAGGGGGGCACACTCTGCCCCAGGAAAGAGACACTTGTGCTGCTTCCAAAAAGTCTCTCCTTGGAAAACAAGGCCCAGCTAATGCTGGGTTCTCAAGATCAAGGGAGCACCCTCTTCCCGTGGAGAGACTCAGGCAAGGGATGAGAGAAATGAGAGCTGAACCCTACACCTCTGAGCCATTGACAGGAGTTCCTAAATTACCAGTAGAAGTGAGAACATGGGAAGGGGAAGGGAGTCCCCCCCAGGAATAATAAAAATAAAAAAGTGCCATCGGACCAGGCTGCACAGAAGCAACATCCTCAGACTCACAAAATCATACAGGTCACTGATGTGCAGCCTTCCGAATTCAGGCCAACAGAATGATAGTCATCGCTGATAAATTACAAGAGCGATGTCAATTACAAAAGCCCCTAATTTATAAGTCTTGCCCCACAGGACCAAGGAAGAGGCTTGATTTCTGCCCCAGGCGCAAGTGAGATGTGGCTAAGGGAAGCCCATTCCTCCTGCTCACCATTCCCCAGCCTAGTTCTCCTGGCTGGGGCCACACAGAAGCCCTCTCCCGTTCTCTGGCCTGACTCATAACTTCCAGGCCATCCCTGCCCTCCTCTTTTCAGACAGCTTCCCATGGCAACTGAATCCTTCTCCTCATTTCCCCAAAGGATTATTGACACAAAGGGAATTCGTGCAGCAAATTTTTACTGATGACTTGGCCTGAGCAGAAGACAATTATACCCCAGAAAGAAGACAACAGTAACAACCAACAACTTCAAATTCATAGTCAGGAGGTTACCTCGCTAAGGCCAGCCCAAATGCTGGCCCTGGCTACACTGGGATTTTTCCTCCTATGTATTCAGCAAATACAATGACTTATCTGTGAAACAAATTGCACATCAACTTAGCAACTTAAAATGGACGCAAGTTGCTATCTTGTAGCTCCATGGCTTTAGAACTCCAGGCACAGCACAGCTGGGTTCTCAGCTTGAAGGTCTTTCCAGGCTGAATTGAAGGTGTCAGATGAGGCCATGGTCTCATCTGAGACTCGGGGTCCACTCCCAAGCTGATTCAGGTTGTTGGCAGTATTAAGTTTCCTTGTGTCTGTAGGGCTGAGATCCCCCTTTTCTCTCTGGCTGTTGACTAGTAGCAGCTCTCACTGCCTGCCATGAGGCCATCTCCACAATAAGAAAGTTTTGTTCTTCAAGGCCAACAGCACAGAATCTGCTGTAGCCTTAAATATCTGACTCTCCCATCTCTGATCTCTACACCCAATTCTTACAGGCTCAACTGATTAGGCCAGGCCCACACACACTCTAGAGGTGAAGGTGATACAGGTCTTCAAATCATTAAGCTGATTTCTTAAACTAAAGCCCTTGGTCTTCATTTCCAGAAACACCAAGAACAACCAGAGATGTGAAATTTATTATGTATTTTTACATAATCAAGAATAAGTCATTAGGCAGAAATATCTTTGTCTAGAAAGCAGAAATAGCTAGCAAAAAATAGCTTTTTTTGTTTTATAAAATATGCACTAGGAAAATTCAGTTTCATTCACTCAAATTTATTTAAGTATCTACTATTTGCCAGGCAGGATGGAAAAGAAAGGGATAAATAAGATACAAGTCCCCGCCCTCAAGGAGCAAACAGCTCTGAGACTCTCATTCACTCCTGCAGCTATTATTTCACCTATTCATTTGTTCAACAAACATCATCTAAGCTCTTCCTATGTGCAAGGCACAAAAGTTCTAGAGATTCACAATTGGTTTTTGCCCTCAAATGAACTCACAGTGTAAAAGCAAAATCCTAAGTCCACAATATCATTTGGTATTATTTTCAGCTGCTTTAATGACACTGCCAGTTCTGACAATCTGAGCACAGTACCAGAAACCAGTCTCTGGGCAGCGTGGCATGGCTGAAAGGATGCAAGCCATGGACTCAAACCCCACGCTATTGAGTCAACTCCACCAGTTAGGGGACACATGGACATCTGTCCCCCCATATCTGTCCCTCCAGATGCACTGGGAAAGACACAGCATCTGTGAATTTTATGCCAAAACTACATAACCTGAATTTAATATGGGAAACATCAGACAAGCCCCAATCAAGGGACATTCTGCAAAACATAATCAGCCTGACCTCTTCACGATGTCAAGGGCAAGAAAGTCTAAGAAAGGTGGAGAAACTGTTCTAGATTAAAAGAACACAAAAGAGGCATACCAACTGAATATGACATGATCTAGGGTTGAATTCTGGACCAGAAAAGGGACGTTTGTGGGACACTTGGTGAAATTAGATAATTAGATAATAATATTGTTATTAACGTTAATTCCATGATATTTATAATTGTGATGTGCTTATTTGCAAGATTCTGACACATAGGGGATCTTGGGGAAGGATATGTGGGATTTTTTTTGTACTATTTCTGCAACTTTTTATTTTGTAAGTTTGAAATTATTTCAGAATGAAAGTTCAGAAACAAACAAGCTGGAATGCCTGTTCCACTGCTTACCTCTCACTGTGCATCCTCCAGCCAGTCAGGTTGCCTCTCTGAGCCCTGGCTCCCTCTCCTATTGAATGGAGGCAATAAAAGAGATTGGACATAAAAATACCTTATAAATAAAGAAAAGGGACTAATCTTAAATAAGCACATATTATATGGTAGTATATCCACATGTTATTTTTTAATCCTTGGGCAGACCCTAGAAGAGGAATCTGAAGCTCAGGGGGCTATGACATCACACCCCATCTCACAATGATGGAGGTGGAATTTGAACCTGTTCTGATTTCAAAAGCCACACACTTCCTGCTACACCAGAGCTGTTACAATGCTGATAAAATGATGGACAATGTAAGCTACTGGGAGGAGAAGGGGGAGGGAATCAAACAGGATATGTGGCCACACAGAGATACAATCTGAAAGACAAAACCATAGTCTTATAAAATTTAAAAAAAAGAGTCTTATTTCACCCGAATTGGCCTGCAGCTCAATTTCTTCCCTTTTTGTAACTTCTCACTCCCTGCCAAATGACAGTGTGAGCAGCTCATGTGACTCTCTTCGGAAGTGGACGCGTAAACAAGCATGGTTGCACAGGTGGCATCCTGAGAAGCTGCGTGTGCCAGAGAAGACAGGCCCTATCAGGTGCCCTGTCACCTTGAGACAGCCCATTTGCCATCTGTCCTGGCAAAGCCTCGGGCTCTGGGCTCAACATTAACTGGAAAATGGCCAGGACAGCCTTTCCCACACTCAGCCACCAGCTCGCCCCGAGTGCTCTCTTAGCGTGTGCCCACTGCACACACTGGTGAAATGCACGGACCCCAACCACCCAACATCCAGCAATCATTTTAAATCCAGGAGGTATTCAGTTACCCCCTAAGACACCATCTGGCTGGGGGATTTTGTGCGAGAGTGGCATCTCCGGCAGTTCTAGAATTACATCAGTCTGGATGTCAATGCCCTAGGAGAGCCATGGACACCCTCGTGGACACCCTCTCAGCCTTCCAGTTTGCTCCCCTTGTCTCGTCCCTATTCTTCTGCCAGGTTTCCATTGCTTTTAAGGGAAAGGAGAGGAAGTGGATGTCAGGGAATTAACCTACCACGTGCCAGCCCCTCCTCTGAGCACTTACTGCATTTAGCTCACATCAGCCCCATAGCCCTGCAGGAGGTCGTATTGTGCCCATTGTACAGGTTAGGAAAGGGAAAGTGAAGTGACACAAAGTCGTGTCGTTTATCAAAGTCAAATTAGATTTGAATGAAAGGCTGTCTGACTTCAAGCCATGCTCTTTCCAATAAGACCTAAGAATCTCTAACATCCTTGCCTTTGATTTCTCCAATGGCTTCTCTGGGTAAAATCTCCCCATGCTGTTACAAATGACAGCCCTAGAGCTGCAAGTATTGTCACTGGTTCATGCACATGCTGGTGCTTCCTGCCCACTTGATGCCCTGGGCAGCCCCTTCCCCAAACTTGGGCAAGATGGCAGCTGCCCTAGGAAAGTGCACAGGGTCTGTCCCAGCCTATATCCTGAGCCTCCCCCCAGGGCTCCTGTGCCTACTGTCCACTCTGGGTTCTGGATTTGGGCCAGATGCCCTCCATCTGAGCTCTCACCTAACCATCTACCCAGCTGGTTCCTGGATGCTGACTTCTGGACTTTGCTCCATGCCCAAAGGACTCTCTTAGACCCACCCCACTTAGAAGCCCTCCCAGTCCATCCCTGGTTCAATGCCACTGCATCTGTACTTCCAAGAAGGGTTTGGCTGTTGGATAAACAACAACCTCACTGCAAACTTCAGGATCCAAGAGCTCCATGGAATCCCTGAGGTTCCATGCCAGAGCCCTGCTAACCCACTCATTTAACCCTATCAGCCCTGAGAGAGGTTGTGCCCACCCCATCTGCAGATGAGGACATAGAGAGGAGAAGGGATGGGCCAAGGTCACCCAGCTGGGGAGCAGCAGGGGCAGGGTTTGAGCTTGTCTCTCTCCCATTGAGGCCTTCCAGGTGGCTCCTATGGGAGGACCATACTCTGCTCGGCTGCACGGGAGACCCCACCTGCAGGTCTCACCTGGGAGACCAGAGGGCTTTAGTACAGTATGCCCAGGTCTTGCCCAAGCATTTCAGCTACGCCCAGACCTGTGTGTGCCCACGCCAGAACACACTGACGGCGTGCCCAGCCTCTGCTGGGGCATTTGCTAATGTAAGTACAAATACAGCTCATCTTGATTGCATGGGCACAGCATGCCAACCACACACAGTCTTACAGACAAGGTGCATTTTGTATATGTATACTTTATATATATAAGGTCTTATTTTTATATAAATCTAATGCAATTATAATCTTATGGATAAAGCTCATTTAATCACTAAAGAGGGATTATGTGCCAACAACTAGTCTAAACACTATAGAGAGATATAAAACCTCTTTTATAAATATGTATATAATCTCAACTATCATAATCCCATATATTTATATAAATCTCATAACAATAAAATCTCACACATAAATGCAAATTTCATTTAATCATTATATAGTGACTATGTGCCAACAACTGTATGAACATTTTACATAGATAAAATCTCATTTATATATGTATATGATCTCATTCATGTCTTTCATATATTTGCATAAATCTCACATATTTATAAAACCACACATACATACGCACATATGTAAGCACACACATACGTAAATCTCATTAAATCATTATAGTGATTATGCCAGAAACTGTTCTAAAAATTGTCATTTACATATATAATCTAATTTATGTAAATCTCATATATGTAAAATCTTGCATCTATATATACATATATAAAAATTTCTTCTAATCATGAGTGTTTTATGTTAACAACTATTCTAAACAGTATATAAATAAACTAATTTATATATATAAATCTCATGATGTAAATTTTATTTAATCAAACAGTGACTATATGCCACTGTTTTAAATATTATATACATCATCCAGTTTTGTTTTTATAAATCTCATCTATCAAAGCTTGCATATATACTGACACAAGCAGATATAAAAATACGTACACACACGTTTTATATATATATACACACACACATACACACACATATAATTTCATTTAATGTTTTAACCCCCCTAGGAGGCAGGCAGCCAATATTCCCGAGGCTGAGTGAGACCATACGCCCCTTGTGTGTTGCATGGGGGCTCCCCCCAAACCTGCTGCTCCCCCTTAAAGCCCAGAACCGTCCCTGCCCCGGTGGCAGTTCCACCTTGCCAGTTCTCAGACACGATCTCACGGGCCCATTCTTGACTTCTCGTTTTCATTTGACTCCTCAGCCAATCGGTCCGATCATCTTGGTCAGCCTTCGAATGCTACTCAGAATTCCACAACACCTCGCCACCGCGGCCACCAGCCTCATGCCAACCATTCCTTCCCATGCGGGGAGAGACTGCAGGACTTCTCCCCTCACCTCATTTCAGCCAGTCGCCAGGGAATGACTTTGAAAATGCAGGCAGGACCCAGCCATCGCTCTCTTCTCAGCAGCCCCCAGGGCTCCCCTCTCACTTGGAGTGAGAGCCGAGTCCTCAGCAGAGCCCAGGCGGCCTGTGGACGCGGGTTCTCAGTAACTCTGGGACCCCTTGTCAGAGCCCTAACAACTTCTGATGTGCTTCACATACTGCACATTTATGGAGACGGGTTTGCAAGGAGGGTTTCTTTGATGGGAGCTGTGTTGCCGCCCCACCCTCTTGCCCCACACAGAGAGCATGTGAGGAGGCTTCCCCTTTCATCCGGCCAGAAGAGAATGGATGGAGCTTCTGGGACACCCAGAGGAGAAACAGATGTGCCTCCTCACACATACACGGTGGGCTGTTGTCTGACTCATGCCAGAGACATTCAGTGCTCAAGAGGTGGAGGCTGCCAGCTACTCCACTCAGGAGCGGTAGCTGCTGGCCACAATGGGCCCGCACCCCTGCATCAGCTTGCGCAGAGGATGCAGGAGATTCCCGTGAGCGACACGTGGCCCCAGTGCAGCAAAGAGCTGGCCTGGGGACTGACAGCGGTGGACCTGGACCAGGCTCTGCTGGGCTGAAGAGGAAGGAAGGGGCTGAGACAGATGTGATCTGGCATCTATAGGGGAATGGCCACCATCAGCTTAGTGGGGTCTCTAAGAAACCTGTACAGGTTCTCTGTAGGGCAGAGAATCAGGAATGAACATTTATGGTGCCCAGAGAATGAAAAACTCCCCCTCAGTCAGGTAAAATCTTTCCTGCTTTCCCCAATTCAATTGGAAAAGGCAGCCCAAATGACTAAACCTTGAAGGAAGCTGGAAGCATTGATTCTTAAAGGGAACATGCTCAATTTGATTCCTGAGCTAAGACTGAGTGGTGACTTTAGGAACTATTTATTACGTACCAGTGACCAGGAAGGCCCTGGAGCCTGCTTCTGCTTCACAGCAGGGTTAAGGGATGACTGACTAGTCTCACTGAGATGGTTTAAAGAGCTAGCAAGAGAGACTGCTGGCTACTGTGATTACACACTTCACTGCCTCGTCAACATACCAGTCAAGCATTGAAGTGTTAATACATCTGATGTGATGGAGAGTCTCAGCCTTCTTCACCTCTTTGTTCTTTCTTTTCTTCTTCTCTAATTGGGTGGGGCTCTTTCAGCAGAATAACGCATTCAAGTCAGCCTGGGAGACCAAGAGCCAAATAACAAGGGCTTTCCTTCTAGCCCTTCTCCTGAAGCACCCGAAAGGCCTGTGCCAATCTCCTGGCAGGATTGCAAGAGGCTGGGCACAGAAGCCTCTCCAGCTTTGACCCCGACTCCTCAGGGAGGGGTCAGGGCCTGGAGACAAGGCACAGAGACACAACACACTGGACCACGACGAAGGGGAGACCAGCAGAGGAAAACATCCTCGGCTCCATCCGAGGCCGGGGTTAGAGGTGACCCGACAGAAGAGAAGCCACTGAACGGGCACTGTCTCCTAGGCGCCGAGCAGGTGGCGTGATGGCGGACACGGACCTCCTACCTCTCTTCTCTCCCCTTGGTGGGCCCCAAACCCTACCATAGCGACGGCATCTCAGTCATCGCCACAGCCCAGCACCAACCTCAGTGCCTGAGATGGAGCCGAGGGCTTGATTGCTGTCGAATGGACAGGTGACCTTGTGCAAAGCACTCTCCTGGAGTTCCCAGTTACCACATCCCTGAGACTTCTTCCTTCTTTCTGAAGCCCCCGCTATGGCCCCGAGGCCAGGCTCTGTGGCCCAAAGGTTCCCCATCAGTGTGCTTTTGTAAGGGCCCTGGTGGATGGTTGAAGCCACGAGATCACGAATGTGAAGGGACTTTGCATAATTCCATGTGACAAGCATAGTTGCTGGGCACATGTGGCACTGGGACTGTAGAACAAAGCCTCGAGGACGTTTATCTAGTGAGGGTACTGTGGCATAAGGAGACTCCAGGGGCATCATGGAAGGGGCAAAGGCTGACACTGACCCCTGAGAAAAACTCCTGTGTCCCCTGTTCTGGGGTCCTTTGGCATCAGTTGTTACCCTGCCCTCCCCCAGTGACTACCTGCCTGCCTAACTGATGCCTCAAGCCAGGTGTGGGTGGGTGGGTTCTACAGTCTCTAGGGACCCAGGCCCAACCCAGGAGCTACAGAGGGCTCAAAGCCTAGAAGGCAGCAGAAACTTGTCTGTTGGGAAACCACAGAATCTGTCCATGAACTTCAGGTACAGGCTGCAAAAGGAGGAGCACAATCAAATGGAGGTGAAGTTTCAACCTTTTTATTCAAAGCAGCTTCTCACAATGTATAAATACTGCATATTAGCACACATGAAAAATACAACTTCTAAGGCACCCAGAAATGTGTTCATACACGTTACAGGACCATTCACGAAGAGAGTGTACAATTTGCTCTAGACAGTCAGCATTTGATAAATCAGAAGATTATTATCCCTTAGTACTGCACCCTGTCTCAGGAAATATTTACAACGTGGTTGAGAGAGGGTCAGCTGTACCTGCATTATAATTCTATGAGTACTTCTTACTTACAAATATTCAGAAACTAGTTAAAGACTCTCCCATGACAATCTGGCAAAACAAAACGAGTAGCCTAATTTGCAAAGGTCTCCGTGGATTTTGGTGTGTGTGCTACATCCATGATCAAATCCCAACACTCCGAGGATAGGCTGGATAAGTTTTTGGTAGCCTGCTTCATTATCAGAAGTTTGGTAATAAGCCTTACCAACAGAATACCACTTCTTCAGCATCAATCATTTCTCAGTCGGCTTAATGGATAGGTGATTTCAGCATTAATGAGAATGGAGCATGCCCTGGTGTGAAAACTGAAGTGTTAATAAGTGGATACAGAACAAAAGGAGGTGAAGTTGGCAACTGTATGATCTCACACTGCTCAGCGAAGACACATCTGAAAAACACCCTGGAGGCTCAGGTTCAGATGGACCAGGCTATACCCATCAGATCACCTGGAGGAATGCCAGACCTTCACTTTTTATGATATGGATAAAGGCTGAGACTACACAGCAGAAACACCACCCGAGAGAGTGAGTTTCAATCTTGGAAACTCATCTTCCAGAGCCTTCTCAGTGTGATAACCAAGTGGTTGCTCTGTATGGTCAGCTGGGGTGGGGGTATGAGGTTGATGGACGTGAGCAGTTCCTCAGTGCCAAAAAAGCATGCACAGCTCTGGACAGACGTGCTCACAATCTATGAGACTCACGCTTTGTTGGAATAATGGAATTCTTTGGTCCTTGGTTTTATGAAAGGCAATATTCTTACAATCCTATCAACATGGAAATTAGAAAATGACTTCAAGCCGGGACTAATGGCACAGGGACAAACTAAATACTGATGGAAAACTCTAACCCTCCAAACTTCCCAGATTCACCTTAACAAACTCCAGCATCAGGCCAGGATGTTGGACCAATGAGGTGTGGTCAACGCACAGGGATGCCGGAGCTGAAACTCAAAACAAGGCATCAGTTTTTCTGACTGCCAACACCCTGCAAATATTAGAAGCACACGTCCATTCTAATGGTCTATAATCCGTCTCTATGAACACTTACTAGAGATGAGCCAAATGACTTGACTTTAGCTAAAAGATAGTCTTGGACTCAAGATCATCTTTAAAGTTTTGGCAAGGAGAATCACCTGGTGGCTACTTATAGGTGAACAACCAAAAAGAATCATAATTTTAAAAAAGTTTAAATCCAATTTCTAGTTGGTTTTAATAGATCCTACTTCCGATAGGCTCAACCCGTTATACTCTTTCCAGACAGCCCCATGTGGACTGACAGTGGCTGTGTGTGCCCGGCGTCCCGCTTGATTTTGCTGTGCTCACCTCAGGTTTAGTATGGCCTAACACACACAGTTCATTGCTAAGACACTGAGGTCACGTGGGGATGCTGTTTTACTGTGACTGAAATTGACTTTAGATTGTCTACACAGTAAGACTCATGTAAACTTCGTTAATGTCTCCCAGGGAGGGCTGACTCAGCCACACTGGACATTTCCAAGCCATCTAGCAAGAAGCTAAGGTCAACTGCCAGGGCAAGGAGGGGCAGGAGATGTCATTTGTTGAGACCTAAATGAAGGACAAGCACCCATCCCTGTGACCGTATCCAAACCATATGAAGAGTATGGAAATGGCTCCGGAAAACCTGTCCCTGGTCCATTCCTATGGCCAAAGATAATCACCAAGGTGCCCCTGTTGGGTCCCTGCTGCTCTCAATTCAACCAAATCCTTCTGATTCGCCATGAGCTACAGACGACATCGAGTCCTTGCAACATGGCCTTTGCTGCTTAGAAGATACAACCCGTATAACCCTTTTTTTTTTTTTTTTTTTTTTTGCAACAAGCTTAAGGCTCTGTTCACAAACTTCATCAACTGCCACACAGTAAGAATTTTAAGGGGGAGATCTCAAAATAGACGTGTAGTTGTAAAGGTTGAAAAATTTACTGATCCTAATGGTAAGGCTTATTCACAAATTCAATACATTTTCAAATTATACTTCAAACTTAACTACTTTAAGAAAAAGAAAATTAATCTGCTCTAATAGAAGAGCAGTAGATTCTAATGAAAAAAACTATTGGCACCAAACCAGTATGCGACTGTTGGAAAGAACAAGTGATATTAATTGGAAAAGATTGCCTAAAACGCATATCCTAACTTACCACAGAAATATAAAAGTTTATATTCTGAAAATATATACTGTATTAAAGTCTGTAAGCATTTCAACCAAAATTTGCAGAAATAACTAAGCAACACTTATCTACAACAAAAATATACATGCAAGACAACCCCCCAAACAGTTTCCCTTAAATATCTACAAAGGCAAAGTGTAGATTTTTAAAGATTATACAAAACCATTTATAGAGAATAAAATAAAATACTTAAGAAATCTCATTTAGAGTCTTAAATACTGTGTATGTTAGTGAGAGTGTCTAGACTAATATATACAACAGATCTAAGTATCTGAATACAGAAACACAGAAAGGAAGCAATTCTGCATTTTAAATATCCAATTAGGAGGATTTGAAGATGTTCCTATTTGTTTTTTCTGTTAGAAAAATTTTCACAGGAACAAGATTGTAAAATGGCATAATGTGACTAAATGACAAATTAAAAAAGTTTACAAACTTTTTTAAACCAACAATTAATAAAGGGAAATGCAATTCAGCATATTCAGTCAAAGCTATTTTTAAATGCGGACATTCAGAGATACAGTTGCATTGTTCAAAATCCAATTTGATTCTCGATTTCCCATCTTCATACTAAATTCCATATGGGAAAAATCTATTTCCATGCTTCAGAAAGAACAATTCCTAGCTTAATCTGCACTGAACAAGAATAACATTTTAAGTCAATTCTCTACTACCTTCTCACAGTTATCCAATTTCATTTCCTTGCAGGAAATTTTGATGGTTTTTACTCAAAAGCTTTATTCCAAAGCAGGAAGGGAGACACGGGTGGATCGGCAATAGGCTGCGCTTCCATACCGTGGAGCGGGTCTGACCACCTGGGCAAAGTTCTGCAAAAAGTCGTCTGGACCAGGGCTGTGAAATCAGACAGTTCCACTGGACAGGCTGGGAGCTACCCATCATCAAGATTGGGGCAAGAGAGGGAAAGCAAGTTTGGAGCCAGAGCTAACAGAGTGACGGGGATCCGTCTCTCTAGAGACGCTTCCTGGGCCAAAGAGATGCCTTCAATTTCCTGCCTACAGCCATTCTTTCAACTCCAAAGGAAATTCTGACACCAGCCACAATTCCTCACGGGTCCTCCAGGCTCTACAGACATACCCACAACATCCAAACCAGGGGGCAGGGGTGGGCCAAAGCGGTGGAGAGAGGGGAGAAAGGATCCCATGGATGGAGAGAGGGCACTGGGATAGAAAATTTTTTTTACAAAAAGGAGGTTTGAGCCGTCTCAAGAAAACTACTGAGATACAAGCCCTGGCCTGACAGGTCCAGTGTTTCCCATCCCAGGGCAATATGCTCTAAGTGACCTGGGTTTAGTCTATATAGTCTCACAACTACCTGGAAAGAGAAAAATTCAGTAGCTCAGTCCCTCCCACACAAAGAGACTTAACCAACTTTTGCCAAATTGGTGCAACAACCTTATTGAATTGACTACATGAAAACAATAAAAATATAGACTTGTCTTTTTAAAACACCCCATTATGTCCAGAACCTACAAATGAATGGCATGAATTTTACCTTAGAAATGGTTCCAATTCCTACCTTAGTCATCAGAGAGCCCGGAAATGTTTAGAAATCTGGATTTCATGGTATGTTTAAAGGAAAACATTTCCAGTTCTTTCAACTGGGAGCAATTATGGGCATTGGTCAAAAGGAAATTCCAACCATCCTCTTCCACTTCCACAGAGAATCCTGACACTCCACCTCCACAGACAGTGTATGTAGCTGCTCCTGATCAAGAGCCAAATGGAATGTGAGGGGCTCTTTCTTTAGAGGACTAGCAATGGTACTGAGATCATCTACCATAGCATAGAATGAAGGTTTATCTGAGAGCTTTGAGAAATGGGTATATTTGCTTTCTCATGGGAAAAAAAAAAAAAAAAAAAAAACCCAAGTGGAGATGTGACGATAGGCTCACTCAGGTGGGGGCTGAGCAGCACTCAGCAGCCCACATCCAGGGGCTTATGGCTCTGTGTTCCCAGCAAAGACCCTACAGCTGTCCCAGTCCTCCAAGGAGTCCCTCTGCCTGAGCAATTGCACAGCACTAGGTGTGGTCACTGCTCAGCCAGCATGATTTGATCCCCCTGCTGTGAGCAATATCATAGGGTGCGGGGCAGGAAGGGAAGATGGGAGACAGACAGCGCTCAAGCTCCTACATGATTCTGAGGACAGTGTTTCTCTACAGCATGTATAGTATAGGGCTGCAGTTCCTACCCAGAGGAAGGGGAGGATACGAAGGACTACAATTACTTCTACTTCTGGCTGGGTTTAGCCAAGTTGCTGTCCCCTTCTGACTCCAGATGATACCAGGTGGGAGGGGAAGAGAGAAGGGAAGAAGCTTCTTTTCATTCCAGGGCCTCATGAAGTCATGGAGAAATACAAAGCGATGAGGGTTTTCTAAAAGGGAGCCAAGGCTATCCATCTTAAGCATCAAGAGTCCAAATAAATTTCAGAGTCACTGTTTAAGGGACCATGTCTGTAGCTCTAGGGTAGACACTCAATTGGTTCTTTGAAGCCCCAAGCTCAGGGCCGAGAGCCACCCCTGCCCTGTTCAGCACACATGGTCGTTTGAGGAGAGGATGAAGGACCAAAGAGGAAAAACTGTAGCAATGACCCTCCTGCTTCTCAGCCAGCCTCACCTACCCCCAGCTCTGCCCAACTCTGGCTGTTCCGTTCAACCACCTCCAAGGATCTAGAGAGGTGGGTGACCAACTGAGGGACATGGAAGGGAAGGGCAAAGGGCCTCTGCGGGCAGACAGAGGTAATTATGGAAATGGGAAATCCTACCATTTGGAGAACCAAACTTTCTCTGGGTGTTTGACTTATAGCTGGTTTAAGCCACTACATAACACACTCCTTCCATTTCTCTGCTCTGTCCTTGATCTCCCTCCTCACCATCCCAAAAGAAAACCAAAAATCCTCTCTCCCACAGTTGATCCAGGGACTTTGGTCTGATGGTCTAAACTTCACCCCCCAGTTACTGCTCCCGTGTGGCAGTAAACAATCAGAAAAAGGACAGATCACCTTGGCTTTAGGAGGCGAAAGGATTCAGACCTTCTGATGACAGTTGGACAGAGAGGAAACTTGTCTCCACCTTCCTCAAGGGCCAAACCAGGAACATGGAAGAAAAGGGCCTAAGTCCAAGTCGAGTCATTTGCCCCAAACAAGCTTGACTCTAGACAATGCACAACCCCCAGATAGGACCCTGTTCCTCACCCCTTCCTGGCATTAAACAATTAAGAACGGGGTGCATCAACCATGTGGGCTGGAGGTCCCTTTATCTCCTAAAGGCAGCAAAAAAAAAAAAGAACTCTCTTCCAGGATTTCTCCTAAGGACAAGCATAAAAACTAGGATTATACTATTATTATGACTGAGAACCATTTTACACATAGAAGACAAATGTAGAGTTATTCCTTTTACCCATAGAAATCCTTCTGTTTTCATTTATCTGAATCTTATTTCTACATGGCTCATTGCTAGAACACACCAAATGGCAGGAACCTTGCGCGGCATTTGGTCCAGGGCAGTATGAAAATAATATCTGTGTGAACAACAGACATCGTAATATATAAACACAAAATAAATAAATTAAATAAGTCTGGTTAAAGAAAAACTTTTTCCTAATAGTTCATGTTTTTGCAAAACTAGCTTTACATATAATACACATAAATTATCAGAATTTCCACTTACATTGTTTTAAAAATATATATTTAACAAAACATTTCTAAATGTACAATATCTGGGTTTGTAAATCACTCAATTGGGTTTCAAGACCAAGCCCTACTGGTCACACAGATTTGCATCAGAGAGAGGACTGAGGCAGGTCTACACTCATTTTGCTCATCAAATTGACCGTCCCCCTGTCCCACGATGCACACGTCACCAGATATGGCCACAACAGCCAAATCTCCAAAATGGAGGCACTGTGCAGACACAGCCTGAGTCAAAAGGAGGGAGGAAATTGGTCTTCTCCTTCCTGGACCATGACGTTGCATTTAGCAAGTGGGGAAAGGATAGGGAATCTGGCAGAGGCCTGGGAAGAGTAGCCCTCAAGAGCTCTCTGGCCAGTAGGGGCAGGAAGGAGAGAGGGAGGCCAAGTACGCTGCGTTTCCCATCTGTTACACAAAATCAAACCAATGAGAGCAACCAAAGAACACGAGGAAATAGACACAACTGTAGGTATAAAGAGACACCTAGACAGGCTTCTTGGCTGGGCATATGCTGTGCTCCCATTTCTGAAACACAGGGCGAAGCTGGAGAGTCAGGTGCCCATGAGCACTGGGGAGGTGAGCTGGGGCCCTTCAGACTTCGTAGATTTTGTCCTGCAGGTAGCTGAACAGGGAATCCAGGCCTTTGGAAGAACTCCAGAGCTGTTTGAGCATGAGGCATTCTTTCTCATTCACATCTTCGAGCACCGATTTCAGGAAGCTTCGAACGAGGCATTTCGACTCCTCCAAGACCTGAAGGGAAATGGACAAGCTTCATCATCTGAGCCCTGGGCACTTTGCTCCAGGGCAAAGCACTGGCCTCTGAGGCACTGGCTAAGCTTCCAATGTTCATGTCCATGGGAGACTGCTTCTAGAGCCTCCAAGCTGACGTTCCCAGCAAGGCCATGCAAGGATTCCAGTGTGCCAAGATGTTGAGCTTTCCACCCTGGGATGGCCACAAAAGACCTGCTTTCATCCAAGGGTAACATAAACCCAGTAGCATTTTCTATGGGTGCCATGAAAAGGTTTGGGAAACCCTGCATTAGCCTCATCATGTCCCAGTTCCAACACTGCCAAGCAGGAATTGTGATACTTAACTCAAGGATTGCTGGGGACAGGGCATGACAAAAGGAACTAATAATGGGTGGCCCACCCCAACAGCAGTGCCCTTGGTTCAGGCTTAGTAGCCAGATCAGCAGTTACAATAGAAGTAATTGTGGGAATGAGTAACAATGAGAGTAATAGCAGTGATAATACTTTTAATAACAGTAATAATACTCGTAGTAATACTAGTCATTAATAAAAACATTGCCACCACAACCACCACCGACTGACAAGCTCTGTGAGAATCAATTTCCAGGCCATCTGGAGGTGGGAACTCTGGGCACCTTCTGCCGGCCTCTGCTGATGCCCAGGGGAGGTGAACGCCCCACAAGGCGCCCCTGCAGGGACCCCAGCAAGGCCAGCACTCCCCTGCTCAAGCAGCTGGCAAGGCACTGTGCCCGCAGCCCTCAGCCCGGCTGGAGGCTGGAGGACGATGGGCTGACAGAGAGAGAACGCCCCTTTCCTCCCAAGAATCTGACCTGGCACCTCGCCTTTTAGAGTAGGTTCCTTTTTCAGGCAAAGCTCCTCAAGGCTCCCGAATTCCTAACTGCCGATAGGAGAGAGAGTCCCTTGCAGTATTCCCGGTCAGCTGGCCCCTCCTCAGGCTCTGTACTCCTTGGCGGTCCCTGCAGTTCTCTGGCTATTTGCTATCAGCTGTCTTCACTGGGCTCTCTCTCCACTGCCCAGAGAGAGTGATCAAACTCATCAACGTAGCTTTGAGAACTGTCCCCGACCCCCGCTTTCCTTTTCCATCCTACTGTCCCTCATACACCTACACTTGCTCATTCGGGCTGTGAGCCACTTCCTCGATTGCCTGTGGTTTTTCCCACGCCAGGGTCCTCACTTGCCCTGTTTGGTTTTTCCCACGCCAGGGTCCTCACTTGCCCTGTTTCCCTAATGGAACTTCTACCTGCCCCTGGGAAGCTGACCCCAGGGTGACCAACCATCCCCGTTTACCTGGGACTAAGGGGATTTCTGGGATGTCCCAGCTAAAACCAGCAGTGTTCCAGGCAAACTGCAATGAGTTAGTCACTCTAGTCATTAGAAGATTAAAAGAGAATCCACAGAGAGCTGAGCAAGGGACATGGCCCACCCTGAGGCTGAGATCATCCTCAGCCAGCACCACCACCTTTACTTTTAGGGCTATATTCTTTCCTTTTTTTTTTTGGCATGGGCAGGTTGGGAATCGAACCCGGGTCCCTGGTTTGGCAGGTGAGAATTCTTGCCACTGAACCACCGTTGCACCGCCACAACCTTTACTTTTAAACTTCCAGGGAACGGGGCGCACATACAACAAGTGCTAAATAGATGGCTGACAATGGAGGGAATCAGGAGGATCCTGACAGCAAGGCGGGGGGGCTGGGGGAGAGGGGGAGAGGGACAGGGATCCCGCCTAATAAGTCCTGTGGCACCTCCCTGTTTCTGGGGACCCCGGGAAGTTTTCCCTTGGGTGCTGTGGCTCTAGGACCTGCCTTTCTTCCATCTTTCAACAGAATCTTTCCGTACTGTGCTCAGAATGACTTGTGCAAGATAAACACACATAGTTAAAACCCTGCACTGCTGAAGAGATGTTGCTTATTTTTCAGCGTTCTTCAGGGTGAAATGGTGGCCTTTAAATGTGCCCAGCACTCAGTGGACAGGCGACTTTAAGTACAAGGAAAGCAGGCACTGCTTGCTCCAGTGGTCTCCATGCTGGTTTAACAGCCTTGGATTTCATTTGCCTTTGCTTCTTTGAAAACCGTAGGTGTTTGGGGTTTCTGTAAGTGTTTAGGAATTTTTTTAGGCCATGCACCCAACCCTGGAGTATAATCCCAAGTTGGAGATGGTGGGGAACAGCTAATTGTGCTGTCACTCTTCCTCTACTCAGAACTGAACAACTCGGAGACTCCAAGTTGTTTAACTGCACAGGCCCCATCACTCACTACCTGCCTGACCCCGGACAAGTGAGCTACTCCCTCTGGGCCTCCTTGTCCTCATCTGTAAAATGGGTCCACCATAAGGAGACGCACACGGAAAACAGGGACTCACCACTGCGCTGCAGGATGCCATCTCCTTGACCCGCAGCATGACTTCCTGGCTGAAGGTGGTCGGCCAGAAGACTTGGGACACGAGCCCCCTGCTGCACGCTTCCTGGGCAGTGAGCTTCCGCCCGCAGAACAGCATCTCATTGGCCTGAAAGGCAAAGGCAGGAGAAGGCTGAGGGCTGGGAGCTGCTCCCAGACTGAGGGAGCCCTGGGCATGTATGGGCAAGACTCTCGCAGGCAGCGTTCTTGATTTGGGCTGGATCGGCCTTGGGAGCTGCAGGCAGATGCTGATGTCCATGTGCATCGCTTTGGGTAGCAGGGCCACGGCTCTGATCACATTCTCAAAAGAAGCCTTTACTCTGGCCCTGTCTGCCCCACACCCCTCCCTACTCCTGGTGATGGAGTCACGGGTAGTGACATGCCTCAGGCTGGGGACATTTCAGTCCCGAGACTCCGGCTGTGACACTGTTCCAGGCAGGAACAGATGACTGCTCCCAGACCAATAAAACCCTTCCTCTTTGTCTAGGCAGAGAGGATAGGGAAGAGAGTCTTTCTCCCCCTCTGGTTCTGGCTAAAGTCAGTGAGCCCAGAGCCACCCATTGTCACGCTCCTGCTCTGCGAACAGGTAGGGGTCACGAGGAAAGGAGATATGGAGAAGGAGTGTCGAGGGTACCTGAATTCCTGGACCCTGCCATCCACTTGGGAAGCTCTACTTCTGGACTTCTGGGTTATAAGAGCCATTCAATTCCTTTTCAATTTCTTAAGCCAGTTAAAGTATTGCTTCCGTCACTGGCAACCAAAAGGGCCCCTAAGGAGACCAACTCAGCGAGGCGGGTCTCTCGCAGGGGCCCGGGGGCTGTGAACAGAGGTGCTGCCCCGTTGTAAAGTGGCAACCACAACCATCGGCCTTCTTCAGCTCTAGTACCCTGGGCTGGCTCTGCACCCTGCTGCCCAAAGAATTTCCTTTTGCTCTGAAATTTGCAAGTGTTCCTACATATTCCAGGAGGAGCCACATTTATGGGTGAGTCCTGGGCAAAGAGCTGCTGAAACTTACAACCGAGCAACTCTCATGCAGGACCTGAGGGTCACAGCCCCATGATGGGGCCCGCAGCTCCTTCAGGATATATTCCCAGCTAACTCCAGGTGGTCAGCACCTTCCCTGGCCGGCTTGCCAATGGTACCCACCCTCCACCTCTCTTCCTGCCCCAACATGCTGACCCTCCAGATCCGGGGTCGAAATGGGCTCCCCCAGCCTCTAGGGTTGCGCATGTACCTCGGTTCTGGTTGACCCGATGGGCCGTGATGATCAAAAGGACGTTCTATCTTGCCAGAGTAGAGAAAGTATTAGGTGGGAAGTAAGTCTATAGCATACATGTGATAAAAGTTTTAAAGAAAACATATGTCACTCTACTCACTTAGAAACCCCTATCTCCGCAAGTAGCAATGAGCAGACTCTGTAGGAGGAGCCCAGCTTGCCTCGCTCAGCAAGGAGGACAGGCTCAGTCAGCAACATACTTAGAGTTTCAGAAACGAGCAAAGTAAAAGAGAAAGAGACAAGCCTGTATGGCTTGGACATTTCTGTGACCACAGGACGGGGAGGGCCTGGAGTGGACCTTGGGTGAGTCTGGGCATGGCACAAGGCTCAGATTCAAAGGGAAAGTGTGTGCTTCTTGGGCTGGGCAAGGGCTGGCTTTGCCACTGGTGAGACTGTGAGCAGCTCCAATCGACCCAGAGTTCCTGAATCCAAAAGACCTGACTGGTCCTGCAGCAGGGCCCCCTGCACTGAAGAGCCAGTGCTGGTGGGTTTCAGGCTGAGAATGAGGTCAGCTGCCCTCTGGATTGCTTTTCCTGCCCACAGAGAAGGGACAGAAAGGGGGACCCCATCCTTCCAGACTCATCTGGGAGGTCCTGGGGCCTTCTTTCCCACCTGTTCCATGCAGGGCTGAGTTTCTCTTTAGTGCTCTCCAGCCCTTCATGTCCATGTGTCCATCGGAACCTCACAAACCACAGCGCTGATGACATGTCTAGCCCCAGGTAGGAAGGCAAAGATGTGAAGGATCCGTGTAGAGAAAAGCACGATATCCCTGCCCTGCCATTTGCTTTGCCCTGGTATCCTATGCAAACTTCTTTGCCTCTCCAAGCCTCAGTGTTTTTGTCTCTAGGGCAGTAGTAACTATTGCCCCAGATGGCTTTAGTGAGCCTATGCTAAGGCCCAGATGCACCTGGCACCCCAAGGGCTTTGGTCTGGGGCCGGGGACAGACCTACACGCCTACTTAGGAGTGCAGAGGAGGCAATGAACTCACTCTGCTGGGACTGGGAAGGTTGGCGGTACCAGAGCTGAGCCTAAAGGGCTTTGGGAGATACCTGGGAAAAGAGAGCATTCCGGGCCTCCTGGTCAGAATTGAGAAAGGTTCAGAAGCACAGAAGAGCCTGATGTGCACAGGAAACCCCGGGTGGTTTGGTGTTGCTGGAATGTGAAAGTCAAGGAGAGAGCAAATGGGAAAAGTAGTGAAAAGGGCTAGGTCATGAAAAAAATTTTGAGCCATGGCTGAGGAGCTCAAACTTAATACAAGGTTATAATCTAAAGCCATTAAGTGGCTTTATAAGAGACTCCTAAAGAAAAATGTGGGAAGGTCAAAGGGCTCTCAGACTGTGTAGTCGAAGGACGAGAGGGTCAAGGAAGGAATTTCCAGAAGCTTCCATCACAGCACAGCAAGCAAACATCGACAGGCCCACTGGGCTTAACAATTAGGAGGTCAGAAGCATCCTCTGCCACAGAAGGAGGGCAGTTTTCTCCCTTTACTACTAGAAGAGAGACCACCCACCACCTCCATCCACACCTCTGGGTGCTGGGACTTCAGCCTAAAGACCTGGAGTCTGGGGTTTGGAGGAGCCAAAGGCCCCCGGCCTGCTCACTCCCCTCTGCAGGGATTAGCTGTTACAGGCAGGATGAAAGATGATTTCACACTAAGCTCCTGTGTCCTCCACAGGATCATCTTGCTCAAACCAACAACAGCCATTTGTTGCGAGTTCTCACAGCATATCCAAGGCTTGCACCAGAACCTCAGATGCAGGTCCAGCTTTATCTACTCTTACGGATCCTGGGGACAAGGCAAGGTCTTTGTACATGTGGGAAGGCAACTGACGGACTGTCACAGCCTCCTCTTAGCCCCTGCGTCCCTTAAGTTTCTGGAGAGAACTTAAAAGGGTCACCTTGAAACCCTGAGTGTCCCGGGTGATGACCAACAACTTAACAGGTCACTCACGCTAATAAGAAAATAAGAGCACAAACCGAGAGTTTAATTATTCATTAGATGTGTGACTGGGCAAGTCATTTAACCTCACAAAGCCTCGATTTTGTCCCTTGTCCATCAGGCACGAGGTGAAGACACGAGACGGTGCTCAGAGCAAGGCCTGGTCCATGGGGAACGTGCCATCAGGGCCATGACTTTTATGCCTGGTGGTGTCATTTCCAAAAAGCAGCAATGAAGACTATTAAGGACACAGAAGGGAGACTGCTAGCAAATCTCTCTAATTGTTGTAACAAAGGCAGGACTCGAGAGATAAAAAAGAGGACTTGCACATTCTCAGAGGAGAGCCAGGGAAGACAGCCCGCCAGCAAGTGTAAAACCCAGTGCCTTCCCCAGAGGACATCAAGAGCAAGCGTTTCGCTGGACACAAAGGATCATGGGACTCAGAGTGCCCACAGGTTGCCCTGAGATGCTCACAAGCAATGGTAAGAGTGGACGCTTACGTTCCGATAAGACCCAGAGTAAAAAGGGACATCTTAGAGTGCACCCCCAGAAAGGGAGAATTCACAGTAGATGCAGCCCCACAATGGACATGGAAGAAGCAAGGCTGAAGGTGGAAGGAGGCAGGTTTGGCCCCTTGCAGTCCTGCTCCTTCAGTGTTTTGCGGGGTCTCTACAGGCACGCGCTCCTGCAGTCCTCGCAACCGCCGCCAAACAACCCCAGGCTGACCTCACAGGAGGGGCCACGGGTCGGCACTGCCCTCTCCCCGGCCACGCCTGCTCTGTGCTCCCACCCACCCTCACCAGGCCCGGTCACCGGACCCCTCCTTCCACATGCCCACCACACTCATGTTCCCAGGGCTGCCTCCCTTTGTCTTCTCTGCCTGGAAAGTGAGTGCTTGTTCCAGTCACCCCCTCTCAGCGAGGCCCTGTCTGTCTGAAGCGGCCCCTCTCCTATGCCCTTGAGGGCAGGGAATAGAAGCAACACCTTGGGGACAGAACTGAGTCCCCAGTCATCAGCACAGGGCTCGGCACTCAGTGTCAGAACAGTGAGAAGCAGAGGGAGTGGGGAGGGGGAGAGGAGGACAAGAAAGAAAAGTTAAGGGAAACACTAAAGAAGGAAGAGAAGAAGTCAGGAAGGAAGGGAAGGAGACAGAAGAAAGGATGAAGGAAGGAGAAAGGAGAGAAAATGGAGGCAGAGTACTTAGTTAAGTGCTTGGCATTAAATATGTGCTCAGTACATGCCACCTCACCACCCTCACATCCCAGTCCTGGGTGAGGCAGCCCTGGCTCTGCCGGAAGGACCTGAGATGAGCCAGGCCTCAGTTTACAGGCCGGTCTGGGGAGGCTGAGGACGCCGAGACGAGCAGCAGACTCTGCGGGCAAAGGCACCCTGGGGCTCTGTCCACACGGAGGGCCAAACCCTAAACCCAGGACCGCCGAGGGGTCCTCTGGGCTCGCAGGTCCACGCAGCGCAGCGTGGGGGGCCACGGGGGCGCAGCTTACCAGCGCGATGCCCAGGATCTGCGGGAAGGTGTAGGAGGAGCAGCCGGCGGGCGTGAGGCGGATGGTGGCGTAGGGCGTCTGGAACCAGGCCTTCTCGCTGGCCCACACGATGTCGCAGAGTGGCAGGATGGAGGCGCCCAGGCCCAGGGCGGGCCCGTTGATGGCCACCACGATGGGCTTCTTGAACTGGATGAAGGCCTTCACGAAGTCCCTGGGGAGAGAGCGCCCTGCTTGCCAGAGGCCTGCGGCTGGCCGAGGCCCGCGATGACAGAGGCTGAAGTAACATCCCAGGGTGCGGGACGCAGCCTCGGGCAGTCAGAAGCCCAGGGGCGCCCACCCACAGCCCTCATCACCGGACCCAGCCGCCGGCCGCAGTGGGAGAAGCTCGGCTGCATGGCCCCTGGCGCCCGGACTACAAGGCGGGAGAGCGAGTGGCTATGTACCCAGACTGTCCCAGCTATCAGCTCTTTCTGCTCTCAAAAGTCCTGGTTTGGGCAATAAAATGGCACGACACCCCAGATCCCGACTGAATCGTATAGCTCCTAAGAGAGAAGAGCCAATGTTAAGTTCAGAAGCCATGCCACAGAAATATTCAGGAAGGAGCGTGTTTCAGGGAGGACAGTTCACCCCAGTGAGAGGGAGAATGTTCTACCGGCACTGCCCTGAGGTGGGACGGTGGACTGGGGAGGAATGAATTCCACATCACTGGAGGCATTCAAACTCAGAAGAGAGACCACGTTTGGTGATGTTGCAGTGGGAATTCAAACTTCAGAGCGTACGACGATACCATTTCAGATTTCTTCCAGTCCCAGGACTGTCTGATTCTGAGTTATCTAAATGGAAGCCAGACTCATCAAGGGGAGCTCCAGAATGCTGACCAGGGTGTACAAGTTGGGGTGGCCTTGACTAAAACAGGGGAAGGATGCTGGTTCTTCCGAAGGTTTCAGACATCTGGAATCATAGCTCCGGGGATAGGCAGCATGTTCTCTCTCTGCCTCTCTGCACTAGGCAAGCTTACAGCATGCATCTCTGCACATTAAACAGAGTCAGCAGCATGAACTTCTCTTTCTTTTGCCTTAGAACACCTTTTCTGCCTCTCCCCTAGTTGCTGCAGAAGATCTAGAAGGCTTAAATATTCACCTGGATACGAGGAGATCCAGAATGACTAGTAACACCTGCATTCTTCACTGTTCTCAGACGGATGATTGGGAACTACCAAGAACTCAGGAGTAAGGAATGAAATGCAAAGGCCTGCCCATGATCAAGTCTGCTTCCACGGACCTTTCCAGGCTTATCACACATCACTGCCCCCTTGTTGGCTGCGCTCAAGCCACACAAACTCAGAATGGTCTTCTGAGAAGACACCACTGTTCACAATTTGCAACTATCCTAATTATTTGCTTGCTTACTTGTTTTTTAATTCTTCTCTCCCTTTCATTTCTTAAGTACACCCACAAGTCTGCCTGGAACTCACTGCTTGGCTGCTGTTGGAATTCACACTCAATAAACAGCTGTTGAGTAAATAAATGAGTCTCAGAACAACAGCAAAGCTTGCAGATATGTGACAAAGACAAACCTGTTCTCCCTTCTCTCTTCTTCCTGGGTCTATCGCAAGACCACATTTCCCAGCCTCCCCTGCAGTTGACTAGAGCCAAATAACCAAGCAGGTCAATGGGATGTGAGTGGAGAATACACCACTCCAAGCTTGGAGCACAAGCACCTCCTCTAAACCCTTTCATCTAGACGAGTGTGGTGTTCTTGGAAGATATCTGCCAAGCCACAAGGTGGAAGGAGTCTGTTTCTGGGTCACCACTTGAAGGACAGCCGTGGGCTGATGAGTAACATCTGCTTTAGGCTTTACATGTATGAGAAACAATTTTTCTTTTCAATTGAACCATTATATATATATTTGGAGTTTATTTGTTTCAGCAGCTAATACTTCACTCACACAAAAGTTGAAAAAGGGATCAGACTTCAACTAGAGATATAAATGAAGCTGATCTGGACAGGATTGGGGTAGATCAGAATATAGGGAAAGAGATAAAATGGCCCATATTTTAAAACTTCAACTTCTGTGTGAGACCAAAGGGAGAGATGTTTAGTTGGTGCAAAAATTTATTTTTTGGGTAGCACCTTACCTAATTTAACTTGTATGGTCAGTTTAATTGAACACCATAAGTACATGGAATCTTGAACAGGGCATGTTATTTTGTTGGTTTGTACAGGTTAGTGTGATGTTCTGATATATCCCAGAGTAATTTGGGCAGTGAATTAAGAAGTATTTGCACAGTCTCCTTGGAGGACTGGGGAGAAAGGAAGAAATAATCAACTTCCCCCTCTGGAGAATTTCTGATATTCTCGCAAGCAGTGGGGAAAACAAAATCAACAGGCTGAGCCATTGTCTTGGGGTTCACCCCTGTGAAACTTATTCCTGCAAAGGACATTCTAAGCCTACTTAAAATTGTATCTAGGAGTTACCCCAGAGAACCTCTTTTGTTGCTCAGATGTGGCCTTTCTCTCTCTAAGCCAATCCAGCAGGTGGACTCACTGCTCTCCCCACTACATGGGACATACTCCCAGGGATGTAAATCTCCCTGGCAAGATGGGACAGAAGTCCTGCGATGAGCCAGGACCCAGCATCATCGGAGTGAGAAAGCCTTCTTGACCAAAAGGGGGAATAGAGAAAAATGAGGCAAAATAAAGTTTCAGTGGCTGGAAGATTTCAAATAGACTTGAGAGGTTATCTTAAGGTTATTTTATGAATTATATAGATATCCCTTTCTAGTTTATGATATATTGGAGTGGCCGAAGGGAAGTACCTGAAATTGTTGAGCTGTGTTCCAGGGACCTTGATTCTTAAAGACGGATGATGTAACTTTTACAATGTAACTGTGTGATTACAAAAACCTTGTGTCTGATGCTCCTTTTTTCCAGGGTATAGACAGATAAATTAAAATACATGGATAAAAAATAAATGAATAACAGGGGGGATAAGGGGTAAAATAAATTGGGTAGATGGAAATACTAGTGGTCAATGAGAGGGAGGGGTAAAGCTTATAGGATGTATGAGTTTTTTCTTTTTACTTTTTATTTCTTTTTCTGCAGTGATGCAAATGTTCTAAAAATAATGGTGATAAATACACAACTATGTGCTGATATTGCAAGCCACTGATTGTCACCATGTATGGACCGCATGTGTGTAAAGATTTGTCAATAAAATTATTAAAAAAAAAAAAAAAACAAATCCTACCTGCCAAAGAGCTGGAAAAAAAACTCAAGCTGATTTATCACTTAATTGATACAGTTCTCCCCATTGCTTACCAAAAGACATGGGTATCATGGTGATATGCTGGAGCAGGGTTCACCCATGAAAGTCTAAAGATTAGGCTGGGGTAGTGGTATCTGATGACCTACATGAATCATCATAAAATTCTGTGCCTCTGACTCAGGCTTAAGGCATTACACTGGTGGCCTTTGGGATGACTCTTTCATTGTGAGGAGATAATGGAGTTATCTCAGGCCAGTACTGCTGTTGACCCCAAAAGAATATGGCTATAAAGATGGAGTCCTGACACCATGACTCCCTGATTCTGGTTTTCCACTGGCCCATTTCCTGGCTTAACTGCTGATCTCACGGCATTAGACACTCACTTCTGCAGGACTTTTTACCTGGAGACTGTAGGGGATATGGGACTTCTTTGCAGGTCTGAACCCACAGGGCTGGGGTGATTTTTGGTGGATGTTTTGTTCCTGAGTACCCTTGCACAACTCCAGGATCCTGTATCTCAAGGCTCAGAGTTGGAAGGACATTATAAGTCATCAAGTTAAATCCCCTCGATGCAGAATTCCCTCCACGACATCCTGAAGGACACGCTAACTTGTGTCTGTTGAACATCCTCCTTCCCCAACAATTCAGCCTCCCTGCTGTGGACATTGCATCCTTGGGGAGGCCTTTCTCCTACCTCCAACAATACTGCTTCACCATTCACATAACAGCCCTTCAAGGATGGACTTCAGCTTTCATGACCTTCCCGAGCCTTCCCAATTCCAAGCCCTGGACCTGTCCCTTGGTGGTTTTCAACCTGCAGTCTGTGCGGGGCCTCCAGAGAACACCAAGGAAGGGCTACAGGGACCATATGGAGCTCTCAACCCTCTGCCCTCAACCCCTCCCATTGCAATCAAGCTGGCCTCATCATTTCATTTCTGTGATTAAAAATGTGATGCAGAGACCAGCCTCCCCATTCTTCTTCTCTCACCTCCAGCAGCAGATCTCTATCACAAGGGCCCCGCAGAGGCAGGAGCCAAACAACAAACAGGATATTGCCTTACAGACACTGAGGCTCAGCTATCTGATCCTAACCCTGGTAGGGGGGCTGGGTGGGCAGCTGGCTCACTGCCTCCCCTGTATCAAAGGCTGCCACGCTGACCGTGACCCCTGCAGATTCCCTGTTCAACCGAGCCCTGTGGCTTCCGGCTGACCGAGCTTTGGGGCTATTCTAACATGGCAGAAAGAGTAAGGGCTTTGGAGTCTAAAAGACCTGAGAACAAGTCTTAACTCTGCCCCTAATTAGTGAAGTGACCTTGGACATGTTACACAGCCTCTCGAGCCTCGTTTGCTTCCTCTGTAAAATGGGAAGGCCGATGATGCCTCCAAGCAGAGCTGGGAGGGAATTGAATGAGACAGGCCGTGTTGGGCCCTTAGTAAGGTGCCTGGCACATGGGGAACCTGTGGTCCCTGCTGCTTTGTTCCCCATGAGGGCATCTGCTGGGGATGGGTGAACACAGGTTTCACTGGATTCTCAAAGTGGTCTGTGAGCCACCCTCCCAGCCTGAAGGAGGCTTGGAAGCAAAATTCTGCACTCCCAGATTTTACCTGGAGCAAGGAGCATTTTTTCTGTGACCTCACCACCAATTCCCTTTACTTAGAGCCATCTTGCTGCCAAGGTTGAGAGCTAATTCGGCTGGTCTGGGACCCCTGAGCCTCACTACACTGTGTGTCCTCCTGGGACACCCCTAGATGGGAGCTCCTGGAGTCCACTCCATAGTCAGACCCAGACTTGGCCAGAACCCATGGCTGGAAATTACGGGAGCTTTAATAACGATGGTAATAATTCCTTACACTTAGTCCATAGTGCTTATTACATTCCAGGAACAGTTAAAGCATTTCATGTGAATCATCCGATTACTCTCCAGCTCAGCAACTGGCCCACAAGGTCAGTACCATCATGTGATTGCTCCCACCTTCCAGATGAACTACCAAGCTCTGAGAGATGGGTGATGAGCCACTGCCTCCCCATGCTGGGTGGTCTTGAGCAGTCAGGTCTCTCCTCACCACACTGCTTTATCTGCTTCTCCATCCCTCCTCCTCGAAGCTTCTCACCCTTCCTTACCAACTCATCTCCACCTTCTCCTCCTCATAATCACCTTTTCTCTTTTGCAAAAACTAAGGATATTTTTGTCCCTTTGCTAATGCTCTCAGTCCCAGGTGCAGGATAGGGCAGGGTTCTCAGCCCTGGCTGCACATTAGAACCACCCAGGGAATTAAAACAAAGGATATGCTGGCCCTACCCCAGACTAATTAAATCGGAATCTCCCCTGGGGGTGCAGCCAGAGCACCTGTGGCTTGGAAGCGCTCCCTGGGGCTGCCCTCCGTGCAGTCAGCTGGGCTGTCTCCTTTCCCTTTCCCTGCATCCCCTGCCAGCTCATAAAATAGCAACTTCTACTCCCTTTGAAGCATCTGGAAGGATTCCCTCTGCATTGCACTCTCTGCTCTGCCAAAGAGAAGTCCAGCTACCCTACGAGGCAGCAAACAGCTGGGCTACACTGGCCGCATTCTCAACAGGAAGGGCTAACACACCGGCCAGCGTCTCTTCGTGTCTGAGACTTCTACTTTGAGCTTCCCGGACTCCTCTCCTGGGGTCTTTGGGAAGCAATTTGCCCCAGGTCTCAGCCACCTTCTCCACTCCAGCTTCATATGTCTGATTTTTTTTTTTTAAGGCCCAGCTTGTCTCCTAAATCTATGTCTCCACTGGTTTTATTCTCAGAGTTTAGAGGGTACCTTTGTTTCCTAGGATCCCCTAACAAATTAGCCCCCCACCCCTGCTGGCAAAGCCTGAGTACCACCAAGCCAAGATGGACCTGGGGGCTGTACCTGGGGTAGTCAGCAGGGACTATGTGTGCATGGGTAGTCACCCACCCAAAGGACTGGCCTTTCGGACGCTGGGGCAGAGGGTGCTGGGGACTGAACCACGTGCCCCACAAAGGCATGTTCAGGTCCCAACCCGATCCACTGAGTGTGAACCTATACGTATCCAGGAACTCTGAAGATGCTATTATTAGTTAAGGTGTAGGCTCATTTATGAATGAGATCTCTGATGATCTGGAGTCTTTATAAGAAAAGGAAATTCAGTTGCAGAAGTCAGCAGAAACCAGAGGAGCAGACATAAGGAGAGAGAGCGCCACATCACAGGGGACTGCTGGAATGCGACAGGCCCCAGGAGAAGCCAGCTTTGCCAATGCCTTGATGCTGGACTCACTCCCAGAATCCAAAACCAGAAGACAATAAAACCCCATTGTTTGGGCCACCCAATGGTGTGGCATTTGTCACAGCAGCCCTGGAAAACTAAGATGAGGGCAAGGATGGAATGCTACCCAAGAGGAGAGCCCCCCAAACACAGAGCTTTTCAAGGTGATGATTTCCTTCAGGGGCTGTCTTAGATTCCTGGGGCTGCAGTAACAAATCACCACAAACCAGGTGACTTACAACAATAGAAACATGTTATTTTATAGTTCTAGAAGCCAAAGGCCAAAATCAAGGTGTCAGCAGGACTCCTGAGGCTCTGTGGGAGAAGCTGATCCTTGCCTCCCCTCCTAGTTTCTGGGGGCTTTGGGCAAGCTTCGGCAAGCCCTGGCTTGAAGCTGCAGGGTTTCAACCTCTGTGTCCGTCTTTGCTTCCCTTCTCTTGTCTGTGCCTTCTCCCCTTCTCTTCACTTTTAAAGATATTTGCCTTTAGACTCAAGGCCCAATCTAGGCCAGGATGAGCTCATTCCTAGACCCTTCACTTAATTATACCAGCAAAGACCCTTTTCCAAAGACTTGGAAAAAAACCTAAAACTTTTTCATATTCATAGGTTTTGGGGTTAGGACTTACACATATCTGTTGCCGGGCCACCATTCAACAAGAGGTTTGCATATTAATGAGCTGCAGGTGCATGGAATGGAAGCTCAGGGTTATGTGAAATTATTTCCCTGGGCTTCCTGAAATCCACCTACAGCTTCCACATGGGCCAGATAAAGGCTGCCAAGGCTTTTCTGTAGGCCACAGTGAGGGGCATCCCACTTCTCTGGGTGGGCTCTGGTGGTCCCATAAATGAAGAGGGGCACATATCCAGGACCCCGTGGTTCCCCCAGCCATGTGACTAGGCAGCTGTGAGAAGACACAGTTGAGTCAAACCAGACGACTATCTGCTGTGGACATGGCCAGGGCTGGCCTGTACCCAGGGACCTGAATCTATCTAACACCATTCACACGTCTTTTGGAAAGAATCCTGAAACAGGAAGCAAACAGGTATTTTGGAAGAGAGACTCAAATGGATGTTCACTCTGAAAATGAACTCAGAATTGCACACAATCTGAGCACCCCAGTGCCATCTCCTGGAAAGGCTGCATTCCTGAACATCCCTGGAGTCACGTGGAGATTGGCCACCTTGGGGTACTGTCACTGCAGATGGAGAAGCCACGGAAAACCTCCTACAGGCAGCTGAGGCTCTGTGACCACCATAGAATATATGCTCCTTCTTATAAGAGCAGAAGGGATTACCAAACTATAACTTGTCTGCTTCTTAAACAATGTATAGCAGCAAGTGTACGTGCTCTTTGCCAGGAGATCGAGAAATATCTGTAAACCCTAAGAGCTAAAAGGCCCTTGATGGAAACTACATGCATTTGCTTTTGAAAAATCTGAAGAGAACAAGGGATTAACTTTCCTATACAGAGTCCTAAAATGGCCCCTGACTGCCGGGACCGGATGTCACCCCCAGGATCCCAACATATCCCTCAAAGGCCGCAGGAGAGGTAGAAGCAGCCCCCACCCCACTGGGTCTGCAAATGGTCACCTCCCCGGGAATCCCTCTATCCACCACTCCATTGCTGAGCTATGCCACTTTCAGGACACAGGAGTAGCCAGACAATTGCAAAATCCCTCCATCGGGCAGAGGGGCAGGGGTGGCGTGGATAACACAGGGCATTGCTACATGGTAGACTTGATAAAGAACAAAATCTCTTTGTGATCAAAAGAATGAAAATGGGATCTAGCTTAGCGAACGAAGCCTCCGTAATTTTATCAAGGCTGTTTGCAGCTAAAATACAGGATGCCCAATCAAGGCATGCATTTCAGATAAACAATGAATAATATTTTTAGTATAAGTATATTCCAAATATTGCACAGGATATACTTATACTAAAGAAATTATTCACTGTTTATCTGAATTTCCAGTTTAACAAGGCACTCTGGACACCAAGGCCCAGAGTGTCCAAACGTGCACAGAGCTCACCTAATGGCTTCTGCGATCCGTGTGCTCTCCTTTCTCCGGTCGCTGGACAACCTGCCGATGAGGTAGGAGTAATCCAGGCCACTGCAGAACACACTCCCGACGGCGCTGAGCAGCAGCAGCTTGCTATCGTCGGTGGCTGCGTTGCAGAGGGCTCGCCGGACCTCCTTCATGATCTGCAGGCCGAGACGAAATTGCACAGAGGTGAGTTGCTTCCTAAGCCGGGGCTCTGAGGCTGCCAGGGGCCTGAACCCCTGCAGTTAGAGTGAGAAAATCCACTTATGCCCTGTGTAGGGAGCCTCCCCTGAATCTGAACACATGTCCAGACCAAGGGAAGAAGTACATATCAACACCCAAAGCTCGCCAGCACAAGCCCCGGAGTAGGCACGTGGGTGCTAATAGGCAACAGTGTGGTAACTGGCTGCAGATTTTGAAACCTGGCTTGCAGCAGTTTAATGCCCTGGTAAACGCTGCAAATCTTGCACAGGTGTTTACTTGTCTAGCATTTTACAAGGAGAGGAAAGATACGTCTCTTGCACAAAGCCCATGTGTGGGGATGTGGCATCACTAGGTGGTCCAGATTAATTATATTCTTGCTCAGGTTTAATTCAACAAAGACCCTCGCATGGTTCAAGCTGGCACATGGCAAATGGACTTTGGCATCAGACCCTTCCCTAGTTTCAAATTCCTGCTCGATTTAGAAATCCTTGGCCCAAATACTGGAGCTGCAACTTACCAGCTACAGGACCTTGGCCAAACTAGTTATATTCAATTTCCACATTTATAAATGAGGAAACAGTGCCCATTTTCAAGGACTCCAGTGAGGAATAAATGAAGAGAAAAAAGATGCCATGGTCACCTGTGATGTCGCATTCCTGGGAGGCATGGCGAGTTACAGATAAGAAGTATTTTGTTCCTCCTCTCCATCCACTGACACGAGGGCCCTGTGGCTGTCCCTCCACCCTCCGCCCCGCATCATGGGGTGATATCCTCTTATCTCTTGTACACACACCCTATGTATTTTTAAGGTCTTGGGCTGGGGTAGCAGAATCTTAGAGACAGATGCAGGTGCCATGGAACCCTGATGTCAGGTGCCACCTAGGTGTGATATGGGTCTCCCAACATCTCCAAAGGTGGGCACCATCTACTCACAGATAGACGTGCAAACGGAGGTGTAGGGAGGTGAAGGCCATAGTCTCAGGTTACACAGGTAACACATGCTGAAGGCCGGACTGGAACCCAGGTCCGACTCAGGGCCACACCCTCTCTATGCTCTCTGGCACTATATTCTCAGTGAGTTGAATCATGTCCCCTCAAAAGATGTGTTAAATTTAATCCACATGCTTAGCTCTGGAAAATGTCACCTTTTATCTACTGACTCTACAGAGCACTTACAGATGCCAGGCTCTGCCCTAAGAGTCTTAAATCCCAGCTCCTTGGACCCACAACATCGGAATCACCAGAGTTTGTTGGAAATGCAGCATCTCAGGCCCTACCCAAGACCTACAGAATCAGACCCTGCATCCTAGCAATCCCTGGGTGATTTATATAATATCAAAGTTAAAGAAGCAATGCTTTAAAATATTAACTCAGCCCTCCTTCAGGCCTTATGAAGCAGCTATTATTTATATTAATGAGGAAAATGAAGTCCGGTGAATTTAAGTAATTCTCCAGGACATAATGGATCTGGGACCTGAACTCAGAAAGTTGAGCTCCAGGGCCCCTGACCTTCACCACCTGCCAGGCTGCCACTCACAGTTTTATCTAAGGCCCTCTATGGGATTTGGCTTTAAGACCAGTACTGAGCTCTGCAGTGCAAGGGGGAAGCAGATCTTTCTTCCCTCCCCACCCCTGGTTTTGGTGGAGACAGGTCTGAAGCTGAGCTCCAAACACACCCATGCTGGCTGTGAATGCTAGAGCCTCACACACACCTCCACGTCTGGGCACTGGCCAAACCAACCCCCTGCAGCCCTTTACAAACTCTGACTCCTTCCAGCCACTCTGCAGCCAACACTTTCAGGACCCAGGACCTGGACTTCCAGGGTGACTGAGGGCAGTATGGTTGAGCTAAAAGAGCACAGGTTTCAGGAGAGAAGTCTGTGCTGGCATCCCAGCTCTGTCACAGCCTTTAGCACAGCCTTTCTGGTCCCTCTCCCATCTGTTCTCTACACTACAACCAGAGCGAAACACGCACACAAACCATTTTTCTTTGCTTGAGACAGAATCTCCCGTGACAATGTAAAGCCCCAAGCCTGCACTGTGCATGGATTTGAGGTTTCAGGTTGCCATATACACAGAGGGGAGGAATCCCCAAATTAAAGAAACTGCCATGGAAATTGGACATTGGACATGGGTTGGGGATGTGACTGAGGTACCTACCCAACAGACATGAATGTAATAGTGCTCTGGAAAGAAACTGCAACTCAGGAAAGAAAGGAATTACACAGGGGGAAAAAATCCTGGCTGAAGATGAACTCACAGTGAAAAAGTACAAAACATGTAAAGAAATACTAGCCAGGACTCAGTCAGCATACTCAACACACAGGAGGGTTCCATAATAGCATTTCAGGTAACAGAACAACCTGAGAGAGATTGCAACATGAGGATATTTAAAATAATAAAAGGAAACATATGAATGATAAGAAAATAGCAGGAGACTATGGAACAATAGGCAGACTTGTGGGGAAATCTACTCAAAATGAAAAACTAAGTTATGGAAATCTGCTGGGATCAATAGAGTAGATAGAGCTAAAGGGAGAATATGTGAACTGAAAGACCTGAGGCAACTCTCAAATCTAGCACAGAGACATTGAGATGGAAAATATGAAGCAGCAGCTGGAGAGCAGATGGAAGAGAATTTCATGGGATTGATAAAAGATGTAGCAGTTTTCTACTACTGCTGTAACAAATTACCACAACCTTAATGGCTTAATCCAACACAGACTTATCATCTTATAGTTCTGTAGGTCAGAAGTTCAATGCCGGTCTCAATGGGCTAAAATCTAGGCAGCGGCAGGGCCACATGACTTCTGGAGGCTCTAGGAGAGAGTCTATTCCCTTGCATTTTTCAGCTTCTCAAGGCCTCCTGTCTTCTTTGATTCATGGCTACCTTCCATCTTCAAAGCCAGCAATGGTTGGTTGAGTCTTTCTCACGTTGCATCACTCGGTTTCTGACCCTCCTGCTTCCCTCTTATGATCATACTGGGTCCACCCAGATAATCCATGAAAACTTCTTCATCTTAAAGTCATATTAAGACTTACGTTAAAGTTTATTAATTTATATCAGTTATTTAAGTTACATTATGTAAGTTATGATTAACTTATATTAAAGTTGATTAACAACTTTAGTTCCATTTGCAATCTTAATTCCCCCTTGCCATAGAACATAACATATTCACAGCTTCTGGGGATCTTTGGAGATCTTTATTCTACTTAACTGCACATCTGAATTCTGAAATTCAAGAACTGCCACAAAAAGCTAAGCAGAAGAAATAACAATAAACACATGCCTAGACACACTATATGTACACTAAAGAACATCAAAGACGAAACAAAACCTAGACTATATCCAGAGTCAAAAGAAAGATTACCTAGTAAGGGGAAACATCTGGCTGGTGGCATAATTCTCAACAGTAGAAACAAATGCCAGAAGATAACAATATTTTCAAGGTGCCGAGGAAAATAACTGTCAAACACAAATTTCACATCCAGAGTGAGAGTCAGCTGAGCCAGGAAGGAGGACAGGCTGCTCCAGGTAGAGGGATGTACAAAGGGCCTGGGGCAGGTGTGAGCACACAGGGAAGCCAGCTGACAAGGAGTAGGGTGAGGTGTGATGACGGATGAGGCTGGAGAGGCGCAGGGGCAACTGTGCAGGCCTCACAAGTCACACTGAGAACGTGGATTCTTCACCAAAAGCAGTGGGGAGCCGCTGACATGTCTGAAGCCGGGGTTGGGGGGGGTGAGTGATCAGCTCTGCATTTTGCCTGCTCTGTGGAGAAGGGACATGTATTACAGGGAAGGAAACGTGAAAGTGGGCAGGCCTGTCAGCAAGTTATTGCAGCAGTCCAGACAAAGCAGTCTACTAGTCTGGACTATAATGGTGGAAACAGAAGTGAACACACTCAAGGAATCGTCAAGAATTAAAGTTAATAGCCACGGGATGGCTGGCATCACAGGCATGACTGGGAGGGGGTGAAATATGACTCTGGCAGGTCTTGTGCATCCTGGTGGATGTGATGGTCCCAGGGCTGAGGGTGGGAGCACGGAGAAAACCAGGACGTGACAGTCCACGGGCTGAGGGCGGGAGCATGGAGAAAACCAGGATGTGACAGTCCACGGGCTGAGGGCGGGAGCACGGAGAAAACCAGGACGTGACAGTCCATGGGCTGAGGGAGGGAGCACGGAGAAAACCAGGACGTGACAGTCCACGGGCTGAGGGTGGGAGCACGGAGAAAACCAGGATTGAGCGAGGGCTGGTGACCCCAGTCTAGCTTTAATCACAAAGTTTATGCAATCTATTTTGCTGGTTTTTTCTTTAAAGGATATTAGCATTAATCTTCTGGTTCTCTGCCATGTTCCAGACAGGAGAAATAAGACCACACATCCACTAGCCTCAGTAAAACCTGGGAGGCCAACCCAACCACTGTCAAACAAACAACTAGAAAAATATCACCTTTACTTTCCTCCATTAACAAGAAGGCTGGGTCTGCTGGTGGCCACTCAATCACCTGTTTCGTCAAAAACAAGAAAAGGAACGGGTACTGAACCCTCCTGCTTGCCTGGGACTCTACAGACCTCTCTGCAGACATTATCTCTAATCCCATAAAGAAGAAATTACACGATTTTTAAAAATGAAAATGCTTGGGGGTGGTGGCGACAGTGGCTCAGTGGTAGAATTCTCACCTGCCATGTCACGGACCTGGGTTCAATTCCGGGTGACTGCCCATGCAAAGAAAAAAAAAAAGAAAAAGAGAACCCTCAGACAGGCAAAGCAACTTCTCAAGGTCACAGAAGTCATAAACTAATGGAGGCAGAATTCAAACTCAGGTCTACTGAACTCCAAAATCTGCCTTCCTTCTCTAGCACTGCCTCTTTATTTCAGTGGAATCTTTACTGGGAAATACTTTATCCAATCAGTCCACTCACCCACACAGCTGATCCACTTTGGTGGTTGAGATAGCTTAAAGCACTGAATTGCTCTTTTTTCCTTCTGTTTTCCTCCTGTTGCCTTCAGACACTGATTAGAAATGGAACACCTAACTAACCTGCCCATGGCTCGGGGGGTGGGGGTGAGAATCTGTGCATCTTAAATCAACTTAAATCAGCATTAATCTTCTGGTTCTCTGCCATGTTCCAGACAGGAGAAATAAGACCACACATCCACTAGCCTCAGTAAAACCTGGGAGGCCAACCCAACCACTGTCAAACAAACAACTAGAAAAATATCACCTTTACTTTCCTCCATTAACAAGAAGGCTGGGTCTGCTGGTGGCCACTCAATCACCTGTTTCGTCAAAAACAAGAAAAGGAACGGGTACTGAACCCTCCTGCTTGCCTGGGACTCTACAGACCTCTCTGCAGACATTATCTCTAATCCCATAAAGAAGAAATTACACGATTTTTAAAAATGAAAATGCTTGGGGGTGGTGGCGACAGTGGCTCAGTGGTAGAATTCTCACCTGCCATGTCACGGACCTGGGTTCAATTCCGGGTGACTGCCCATGCAAAGAAAAAAAAAAAGAAAAAGAGAACCCTCAGACAGGCAAAGCAACTTCTCAAGGTCACAGAAGTCATAAACTAATGGAGGCAGAATTCAAACTCAGGTCTACTGAACTCCAAAATCTGCCTTCCTTCTCTAGCACTGCCTCTTTATTTCAGTGGAATCTTTACTGGGAAATACTTTATCCAATCAGTCCACTCACCCACACAGCTGATCCACTTTGGTGGTTGAGATAGCTTAAAGCACTGAATTGCTCTTTTTTCCTTCTGTTTTCCTCCTGTTGCCTTCAGACACTGATTAGAAATGGAACACCTAACTAACCTGCCCATGGCTCGGGGGGTGGGGGTGAGAATCTGTGCATCTTAAATCAACTGCACCCAATACATTTCCTGTGATGAGTAGGCAAGAGTCGACATTCAAAGTTGCTCTAAAGAGACAAAGTATACTAGGAGAATTCATGTTTTTTCCATGCATTGAAGGAAAAGGCTGAGCCTTTTAAAAGTATCCTTTTAAAAGGAGTCAGGCAGAAAATGTTCAAGAATTGGTCTCGTGCTGGTGTTTTATGATGTGTTTAAAATAACAAGGTTCTCAGGCATATGGACGTGTGAAGAGCAGCATCTTGGGTAAACTCCAGGCTCTGGACATCTCTGAATCCGAGAGCCACCCACAGCCAAGAACCCCAAGGCAGTGCCCAGAGGGTGGAGGAGGGAGAGGCCCCAACACACCAGCTCACCGGAGGGACAAGCAACACTGCCTCCTGGGCCTCCGGGGTGCCATGAGAACTGCCAGGGGCAGCCTACAGACCCCAGGCTGGGGGGGTGATGATTCCTTGACCATGTCCTCTGAAACTCCTGTGGTTAACCCTCTGTGTTTCCACTGCTACTATGGCAAATGAAGTGCAGGGCATTGCAGGGTCAGAAAAAGGGGGTATGGAGGCAACTCTGCAATGGCTCAGGAACTGGACCAGTGCAAGGGACAAAAAGGGTGGGCTGAAGCAGTGATGGCCCCCGCCCTCGGGAGATTTACCCCCCGTCAAGCTGGGTGAACCAAAGTTTGCTCATCTTTAAATGGGGTCATAATGACCCCTACCTGGTAGGATGAAGTGAGATAAATAGAAAAGCACAGAGGGTCACTGATAGCTGGCACATCATTATTTTTGCCACTTAGAACTCCATTGTCCTCTCCCAGGCCTGACTAGTTGGGCACAATGACTTAGATGAGTGTTTTCCAACATCTCAACCATCAAGAATCCCCTCATTGCTCCCTCCTGTATATCTCATATTTTGAGTGATGGTTTCTACCTCACTGCATTAAATTATCATTTACTTCTCTGTTTTATTCACCTAAGACATAAATGCGATTCACATTTAAAAAGTAACATCGACTTCGTCAAAATTAAAAATGTTTCTGCTTCAAAGGACACTATCATGAAAATAAAAAGACAACATATATTATAGGAGAAAATACTGCAAATCATGAACTCATGAGGGTCGTGCATTCGTAATATTTAAAGAACTCAAAATCAATCATAAAAAAAAACCCAACTGAAAAATGGGCAAAGGATTCAAATAGACATTTTTCCAAAGAAGCTATACAAAGGGCCCAAAAGCACATGAAATAATACTCGACATCATTAGTCATTAGGTCAAAGCAAATTAAAATCAAGAGATAAGGCATTACATTCATTAAAATGGCTAGAATTAAAAAAGGGCGGATAATAACAAGTGTTGGCGAGAATGGAGAAACTGGAACCCTCACACTCAGGGCTGGAGGGAAGGTGAAATGGTACAGCCCCTGTGGAAACATTTTGCCAGTTTCCCACAAAAGCTAAACATAGAGTTATTACATGATCTAGAAATTCCACAACTAAGCATACATCCAAGAACACTGAAAACTAGAGATCATGCAAAAACTTTGCAGACAAAGTCCATAGCAGTGTTATACATAACAGTCAAGAAATGCCCACCAACTGATGAAGTCATAGGCAAGATGTGGTCTATCTGTACACTGGAATATTATCCAGCTGTGAAAAAGAGTGAACCACTGAAACAGCTACGATAAGGATGAACCTTGAAAACATCAGGCAAAGCGAAAGAAGCCAAACACAAAAACCACACATGTGCCAGTTAAGTGAAATGTCCAGAGTAGGGAAATCCATAGAGACAGAAAGCAAACATTAGTGGTTTCTAGGAGTGGGATGGAGGGGAAATGGGGAGTAACTACTAATGGATCAGGGGTTTCTTTGCAGGGTGATGAAGCTATTCTGGATTGGACAGTGGCAGTGGTTGTGCAATCTTGTGAATGTTCTAAAACCTACTCAATTGCACACTCTGAAAGGGTGAAGTTTATGGTATGGGAATTATACCTCAATAAAACCAAAATGCAATGCAAATGAACCAAGTAAATAAAATTCCATCTAAAGCAAAGAAATTTGGCACACTATTCACAGTGCAGCTTAGCTGGAGAAGCCCCGGTTCTGTGCCCATATTCAACTCAACGAAGCTCCCTGCACCCCAAGTCTTCCCTCATCTGCAAACGGGGTGATACTGTTACCTTGCCATGAAGGGCCAACGGAATAATGCACCTACACTGATTAGCAAACTGCCCATCCTGCGGGCTATTTCCACCGGCTCCCTGTTCAGAATAGGAGCTCCCCTCCCCCAGCGGCCCCTCCCCTCCTACCTCGGGGGTCAGGGCGTTGTTGTCCGAGGTCTGGCTGGACAGCAGGATGTGTGTGAACCCCTCTTCCTTCCGCACGACAATGTCTCGAAACCTACAGTTGCTCTCGTTCTGGCGGACGCTGTACCTGAGTCTCTTGTCAAAGACGTAGTCCTTCTCCGTCTCCAGCTTCCTTTTCGTGGGGCTGGGCAGGCTCAGTCCCCCGTGGGCCAGAGCGGAGCCTTCCAAAATCAGACAGACACAGTGAGACAGGACACGGCAGCATGCGCATACAGCGGGGTCACAGAGGGTTCGCTTTTCAACTGAAAGGAGCAAATGGGGCTGGGAGGAGTGCCCTTGGATCTGGGGTGGAGAAGCTTCTGGGGCTCAGCTGCCACAGGCCCACATTCAGTAGGGGCTGTGGAGGGCTCTGGGAAGACCCAGTGTCATCCTTGCTTCTCCCGTCCCACGTCTCTGCCCGCGAGCACCCAGCTTCCACCTGGATTTCTTTAACCATAGGACCTGCTGGCCACCCAACAAGGCAGCCCTTCCACTGAGCACATCTATGTGGACAGGAAATTATTAGCAATAACAGAAGCTGACTGTGTTCAGTCTGTGTTGGGGGCTAAACACCGCCCTGCAACACTACGTGTGTATTATCCTGTTTAATGAGGACCACGGCTTTGGGTCCCCCAGAGCCTCTCTGGCAGCTGCCCTGAGATGGGGTCACAGAGTAGACTAAAGAAGAAAACTTGGTTTGATCATGTCAGATGATGCAGAAAAAGCATCTGACAAAATCCAACACCCATTCCTGATAAAAACTCTCAGCAAAATAAGAATAGAGGGCAACTTGATTAAAAGCACCTACAAAAACCCTACAGCTAATATCATAATGGTGAGAAACTGGACACTTTCTCCCCAGACCAGAACAAGGCAAGGATCTTCTCTCTCACCACTCCTATTTAACGTCATATTGGAAGTCCTAGCTGACATAAGGCATGGAAAGGAAATAAAAGGTATACAGAAGCAGGTAAGGAAGAAATAAAAGGGTCTTTGTTTACAGGTGACATGATCTACAAAAAAAATTACACAGAATCACAAAAAATAAAAACACTCCTTCAGCCACTAAACAAATATAGCAGCATCACAAGACACAGGGTAAATCTGCAAGAGAAACGCTTTCCTAAATACCAGCTATGAACAATACCGTTTTAAATTTGAAAAATAACACTATTTACAGTAGCATTCCAAAAATGAAATAGTCAGGCATACATCTAACAAAATATGTACCAATATCTATATACAGAAAACAATAAAACTCTTATGAAAGAAATCAAAGATCTGAACAAATGGAAAGTGATTCTGTGTGTTCATGGACTGAAAGACTCAATATTGTTATGATATCAATTCTTCCTATATTGATCTTTAGATCCAATGCAATCCCAATAAAAATCCCAGCAAGCTATTTTGCAGATGTTGGCAAAATGATTCTTTAAGTCCATGCCGATCTGGGTTCAATTCCTGGTGATTGGCCATGTTAAAAAAAAAAAAAATTCTGAAGTTACTTAGAAAGATGAAAAACCTAGAATAGCCAGCAAAATATTAAACAAAAAATACAGAGAGGACTTTCACTACCCAATTTTTTTCACACTTTCTAATTTTAAGACTTACTATAATTTTACAGTATCAAAACAGTGTGGTATTGGTGAAAGAACAGATACACAGATCAATAGAACAGAGAACCCAGAAATAGACACACATAAACCTTTTTGACCAAGGGGCAAAGGCAATTCAAATGAGTCTTTTCAATAAAGGGTGCTGGAAAAACTGAATGCCCATATGCAAAAATTGAACCCAGGTACTGACCCTAAACCTACTTCCCTAAAATTAACTCAAAATGAATCACAGACTCAAATATAAAATGCAAAACTACAAAATCTAGGATAAAACAGGAGAACCATCTAAGTGACCTTGGGTTTGGCAATAAGTTTTTATACACAACCCCAAAAACAGGATCTATGAAGAAAAAAATTGGTATAAGTTGGACTTCATTAAAATTTAAAACTCTACAAAAACACTGTTATGAGAATGAAAAGACAAGCCACAGAGGGGAACAAATATTTGTAAAACGAATCATTAATCAAGACCCTATATTCAGAATATACAAAGAAGTGTTAAAACACAACAATAGAAAACAAACAAGCCAATTAAAAAATGGGGAAAAGATGTGAACAGACACCTCACCAAAGAAGAGCTACAGATGGCAAAGAAACATATGAAAAGATGCTCAACATCATAAGTCATTAGGGAAATGCAAATTAAAGCCACAACAAGATACCACTATAAACATTTAAAAATGGCTAAATTCCATGATACCCATTGCTGGTGAGACTCAAAGCAACAGAAATGTCACTCATTGCTGGCAGAAATAAAAACGGTCCAGCCACTTCAGAAGATAGTTTGGCAGTTTCTTACAAAGCTAAACATAGTCATACCATATGATCCAGAAATCATGTTTCCAATTATTTACTCAAATGATGTGAAAATATATCTTCACAAAAATCTGCATGTGAATGCTTACAGCAGCTTTATCCATAATCACCAAAAACTGGAAGCAACCAGGGTATCCCTAACCAGTGACTGGATAAGCAAACTGCAATACATCCATAGCATGGAATATTCCTCAGTAATAAAAAGAAATGAGCTATCAAACCACAAAAACACATCATGGAAACTTAAATACCTATTACTAAGTGAAAGAAGCCAGGCTGAAAAGGATATAGAGTATATTATTGCAATTATAAGACATTCTGGAAAAGGCAAAAGTACAGAAACAGTAAAAAGTTCAGTGGCTGCTGGGGTCTGGGGTGGAAGGAATAGAAGGCTGAGGTGGGGTGCAGGGGATTTTTTAAGGTGGTGAAACTACTCTATATGATACTGTATTGGTGAATATGAGATATTAAGCATTTGCCAAAACCCACAGAAGCTTTGCCAAAACCCGCAGAACTATTCAGCACAAGGTATAAACCTAAATGTATGCAAAACTTTTAAATAATCATTTAGGTGGCCAGGGGATTCCAGGATTGAATGTGACAAAGCACTATAACCTCACTACAAATGTATGAAATAACCACACTGAAGGGAAAGTGCTGACCTACGTAACTTTGGAAATGAGTGGAGTTAGTAAATCTAAAGGTCAAAGAAGCTGTACACAAGCCTATAGGTGAACAATTCTGATTCTGTAACACGTGAATACTGGAAGTGAACAACTGAAAGGACAGCGGATTGGTTAGGGATCAGGTTTCTCACCACTGCGGATGGAGTTTACAGACAAGCAAGGGGAAGAGGCTAAAATGATCCAAGTGGTGATGGGTTTGAGTTGAGGTATCAGTATAAACTCATGTTTAGCTTAAAAAGAATACAAATGGCTACACTCAGAATTCATTAGTTAAGTGTAAATATACAAGTTAGGGCACACATGTCCTTATCCTTGCTTAGTCAGCTGAGAGGGCCTAGAAGCAATGATATCTAGGGCACGACACACCAGAACCCTGACCGTGGGCTATAATTCCATTCTCCAATAGAAGAACATAAACTAAATGAAAGGGGGAAAAAGGAGCTGACTAATGTAATGATGTAAGACAGTCTTTCAATGGAATAAAAGAAAGGCTAAAGATAAAAACCATTGTACACATACAATGTGTATTCTACTGTATTCTAGTTGATAGATTTGTTTCTCACAGGGGTACAAACAATTTAGAAATGACTAGGTTTGAACAAATCCATGAATAAATTGTAGATAATATGAGACAGATTTCTCACTGTCAAAGAAAAAAAGTTATAAATAAGCTAAAGGGAAGGCTAGAATGAACCCTGTGGGAGTGGATTTGAGTCTGAGACATTAGTATAAACTCATGCTTATTTCAACATAGAGCTAGCTATGGAAATAAATACAGACATGCGCAAACGTGGGTTAGTGTACACATATATTTCCTAGCTCTTTCCTTTGAGAAAGCTGAGAAGCAGTGACATACCACTAGCAAACAACCCACTCAGCACCCATTTCTTGGTTTCTAAATACCATTCTCCAATATTAAGAAACCAGGGCTCTCTGGAGAAATGCCTGACTCTAGGGCTGAGGCAGAAAATATGCCAAATGAGCCTGGAGTACCATTTAGTCTCAGAAAATAAGAAAGTGCTAAGAAAAATATATAGAAGGGCATGTCAAAAGGACACGAATCATCCTGAAAGAGCCTTCAATGGCCAAAGCTAGAAAATCTGAGCAACACAATAAATGATGGTAGTATTGGATTATAACCCACAATATAAAATAAGTATCTACGAGTTCAATGTTATGAATGAATAATGGAACAAATAACTTGATGAGACAAATCTTTCCTGAACAATTATTCCAAATAACTTATACAGATGCTCCGCCTTCCTATGCCAGCTCCCCACTCCTCACGTGTGGGGTATGCATATAGTTTCCTTCCAAGGCTGCAGGACGGAAGGGGGTGGGAGAGTGGCCTGACAGCGGAGAAACCTGACATACTCGACTTCAGCCAGGAGACACAGGTCAACCGTAAACATGGTAGTATACAGCCCTGATACAGTGCGATGAAAATGGTAATTTGCCTGTTTGCTCTTCCTTCCCAAATCCCATAACCCCAGTTTAATTACAAGAAAAACATCAGATAAATCCCAATTGAGGGACAAAATAGCTGGCCAGTATCTTGAAACTGCCAAGGTCATCAAAAACAAGGCAAGATGGAGGAACGGTTACAGCCAAGGAGATATAACAAATAATTATAATGTGGTGTCCTGGATGGGACTTGGGACAGAAGAAAAGGTATTAGGTAAAAACAAAGGAACTCTGAATCAAGTATGGGTTTTAGTTAAAATAATATTATCAGTATTGGTCCAGCAATTATAAAAAATGTACCAAACAAATGTAAGACACTATTAATAGCAGAAATTGGGTATGGGGTGAATGGGAACTCTCCGGAATATTTTTTAAATTTTTCTGTAAATCAAAAACTATTCCAAGGGGTGCATGGGTGGTTCAGTGGTAGAATGCTCGCCTTCCATGCAGAGGACCTGGGATTGATTCCTGGAAAACTGTTTCAAAGAATAGATTTTAAAATAATCCATTTCCCAAATGATTCTGACAGGCAGGCAGGTTTGAGAACCCAGAACGATGGCTCCTACGCTTGTCCGTGCCTCAGGATCACCTGGAGAACCGTCACAACGGAGCCTGCTGGGCTCACCCCACATGCAGTTACTGTGGCTCCAGGGGTCATACTTTGAGAACCAGGCACTAGATGACCCAGGGATTCATCTGTCTCCAGGTATCTCTCTGATGGCAAGGTGTGCAGTTTCCCTCAAGCCCCCTGCAGAAAAATAGGTGTTGTTCTCTACTCATGCTTTGACAAAGATCAAACGATTCTACTGAATGCCACTATTTCTACTGGGAGTGTGGGAGGTCACTGCCCAGGCAAGATGGCACCGCATCAGCTCCAAAATGCAATGATGCAGGAAGGGAAGCTGCAGGTAAGGACCCAGGTGCTAAGCACTTTTAGGCACCTTCATTGAACTTTAGGCAGGGTTGGAAAGAATGGAGGAACACGGAACCCAACGAGAAGCCTGCAACTCTCCCTCACCCACCCCCAAGGCCAAGCCTGCCCCCTCCTTAGGAAAATTACTGTGTGGACAGAGTGGATAAGCCCCATTTTCTTGTCCTTAGAGAGCAGATCAAGAGGCTCAAATAAGATAAAATATTTAAAGAAATCAGTATATAGTAAGTAGTGAGTAGAGGTGGTTCTGATTTGTCTAATCATTACAGCCTGGCTGAACACGAAGTTATTCTAATAATATTTTCTGTGTGAGTCAGACACTGTAAGTTTCTTGAAGTCAAGGCCACTGTAGCCATCACTGCCCAGCCTAGCCGGTCAGCCTCAGGGTGGATGTAGACTCTCCGTGACCACTGGGGGCCTCAGGGTCTTGAGAAGAGGCTACAGGCAGGGCCAGGAGTGTGAGGGGAGCTCTCCTGCAGACAGGTCACCACGGGCAGCAGTGACCACTGGGGGCCTCAGGGTCTCGAGAAGAGGCTCTAGGTAGGGCCAGGAGTGTGTGAGGGGAGCTCTCCAGCAGACAGGTCCCCATGGGCAACAGTGAGCAGCAGCTCCATCGAGGCCACCGTCACCAGGGCCACAGGCAAAGGACGTGCCTTTGTAAGCCCACAGCTCCCCTGATGCCTCCTCATTTTGTACTTTTCCATGTGGTTCTGGAAACCAGACAAAATGATTCAATGAACTCTGGAAAATAAACATGAGTATCTAATCAAAAGATTTGGTATGAAGACCTCAGAACCTTCAGCTCCCTGGAACGGCTTCCTAACTGGAGCTGGCCACATCTTCCTCAGCCGCCTTGGCAGATGCAGGCCATGTTCCTGCTCCAGGCATCATCAAATGAGGAGAGTTGCTGTCACTGGGCATCGGCGAGAAGTTAGAAGATCAGAGCTTGCGTGCATGGATGCTTTCAGGAGCTGGGCAAGGTTTGAACAAAATCCTCCTGGTTCCTGCTACCCAGCTGAGTCAATCATGAGAAGGAAGGATTACCTTTTTTGAGATATGTCATCTCTAAGTCCCTCGACGGTTGTGCGAGACTGCCACTGGTCTGGGTTTGAGTCCAGCTGTCTCGCATTTTATTCTTTCATTTGAACTCTAATTATTTATCACCCAGGATGGCCTAGCTCCTCTACAAGGTGATGGGGATTCAACAAAAAGGTAGATAAATCAGGTCCCTGTCCTCACGGAGCTCATTTTGGGTGGGAGATGACGAGTTAACCATAAACGATAACCTAGACCAACTGCAGACTGGAAAATGACAGAGATGTGTAAGAGTAATTGTGGACAGGGTTCCTGAATTCCAAGCCCACGGCCTTGCCACTGGAGTGCAGGGTGAGGCAACCTCCAAAGGAACCAGGGCTCTGAGAGCCAGCATCTGACCCAATAAAGCTAGTTAAACCATTTGAGGAAAAAAGACCTATTTATTCTCTGTACAGCTGCTGGTGCCACATCTCTGATGGTGACTGGGAAAAACACATTACTAGACCAAAAAGGAAGCAGCACCTTCCTTCACAGCAAGTGCAGCTGCCTTGTGCTACATTTCTCAATGTAAGTGGCTGAAAACAGGCCCTCCTAGATGCACAAAGCTGCCCTCAAGGCTCACCCCTTCTGGGGACATCGTGCCTCCTGAGAGATGGGCAGGCTGGCTGGGAAGGCACCATGGGAGGTAGAACATGCCAGAAGCATGAGATTTGGGCTCTGCAGCCAGACAATGTGGAAATCGAGCTCTGCATTTGCAAGTTGGGAGAAGCTGGGAAGCCACATGAGCTCTTGCACATTGGGCTCTTTGTTTATAATTCAGGTTTTTAAAAAACCTCCTTTCTAGGGTTGTTCTGAGCTGATTCAGTCAAAGAACTGAAATGGGTTTATCAAAGTGTCCAGCACATTCCAGGCACTTCACAACACTGGCTGAAGGATGCCGAGTCCTCAAAAAAAGAGGAATTAACCAGCGGGACCTCCAGCCATGTCTCCTTCTACTCCCAACCCTCATCTTTCTCTCCGAGCCCAGGGTGCAGACCCAGGCTAAGAGCTGGTCCATTCCAGGCAGAGAAGACCCAACCACCCCGCTGAGCCCACAGCCATGGGGAAATCCATGACCGGGGCGGGGCTCCGTGCACCGCACACAGAGCCGGTCATCTAACCCCACAACTCCTTACCCTGGCTGCATGGCCAGGCAACTCACCAACCACTGGCCCCAGTGACCCCTTATGAAATGGGGGGAAATGACCCTCCTCACAGAAGTGCTGCAAAGTAGAGGAAATGATGCACATGGTGTTTCTGGGACATGGGAGACACCCCCTCCATACATACACATACACATTACTTTCCCTCCTTCTGTTCTCTTCAAGCTTTCCCATGTTCCTTCCTTGAAAGTAAAAAGGAGTATTTCCTATTAAAAGGTTCTATATAGTCACACGTCAATACATCCCCTCTGCCCTAAACACACAGAAATGACGGATAAAATACAAAATGCAATGACATGAAGCTGGGCTCGCTAACAAGAAAACCATCTCTGAGCATTTGGTTGATGCTCATTGATGATGATGGAAAGCAGCAGGGGGGCTGGGAGCAGGCAGTGGGGGGTGGAAAGGGGGCTCTTCAAGGGAAACCTGACCAAAGGATTCCACGCAGCCCAGCAGAGCGAGCCAGGTTCGAGGCTTGGAGCTGGAGGATGGAGCAAGGTCCCTCCCTCTCATGCAGGCAGAGCAAATTTAGCAAAAACAAGTCCTGCTGCCCACGGCTAACACTCTATTGGGAGCTCTGGGACAGACGAAAGCAACACAAAATTAGTAGAGAGAAAGGAAGAGTGAAAAAGTAAAAATAACTTTCCTCTCAAAATGAACTTGCAAACCAAAATTCCAAAACATGAACACACCCAATACTTAAAAACTGGACAACAAAAATCAACACTGAAGCATGAATTACTCCAAATAAAATAAAACTATGGACTACAATGAAAAGCATAATTATAATACTAATTGTTTCATCACTTGTAACAAAGGCATTAGGGAAAACGGTGTCAGTGTGTGGGGAGAGTGTGTGGGAACTCTATTTTCCACAGGATTTTTCTGTAAACCTACACTATTCTAATAAAAATTGAATTTTAAAAAAGTCATAAGAAAAATGAAAGTTCAAACAACACTGAGATACCATTTTACCCACAAACTTGGCAAAATTTTAAATCTTGACAATACACTGCTGGAGATGCTGTGGGAAGACTCACAATTGAGGGGGAAATGCAAAATGGTACACCTGCTATGGAAGGGGATTTGGGATCATCTGACGGAATAGTTCATGCATATACTCTTCAACCCAGCCTCCAGCAATTTCAAAACATAGAAACATAAGTTCAATCTTTGCAACATTAACAAAAATTGCTAAATACTGCATTCTACCCAAATGTCCAAGCATAGATTGGTGGAATAAAACAAGGTGCATCTATGCAATGGAATATTGGGCAGCTATAAAAAGAATGAGAATGAACTCTATGATCTGATATGGAATGACTCCTGAAATATATTTTTAAATGAAAATGGGCAATATACAAAAGTAATCTACCTTTCCTATAAGAAAGAAGAAGAAATAAATATGCCAATTTTTGCAAAAAGAAACTCAGGAAGAATCAAGCAGAAAACAATGGGTTTCTGACAAATGATGGGAAGAGAGAAGAGAGGGGAAAGAATGAGGAAGGAGTGGTACTTCTCTGAGTAGGCTTTTTTTAATTTTGATTTTTGGAAGGACATTAAGCATGTTCAAATATTAAATAAAATCAACAAGGATGGAAGAAAAAAGCTAAAACTGAATGGGAACAGAAATAAATGAATCTAATCATATTTCAAATTAATCACATCACCACACTGGAGGGGAAGGGGACTAATACAAATAATTTTTCGATGTAATATACCATGATGGAAAGTGTTCGGTGTCACGTGGGCTAAGTTATGATGTCTGGTTCTCTGAGCAAACATGCAGCTACATGCTGTTGTGGAGGTATTTCATAGCTGTGACTCGCATCTACAATCAACTGACTTTTTCGTAAAAGCGATTACCTCCACAATACAAGGCAGGACTCCTCCAATCTGTGGGAGGTCTTAAAAGCAAAGAACTGAGGCCCAAAAACGATGATGCAATGTAGACTCAAGACACTAACAACTATTACTGGAATTTCCAGGCTGCTGACTTCCCCTAAGAAATTCAGACTCAAGACTTCTACATCACTCTCATCGGAATTTCCAGCCTCTGGCCTGCCCTAAAGAATTTGGACTTTCCAGACCCCACAACTGTGTGAGCCAATCCCTTAAAATAAATCTCTTCATACACATTCATATATATATATATATATATATATATATATATATATATATATGAATTCTGAAGGTTCTGATTCCTGTAAGAATCCTGACCAATACATATAACTTCAAATGGATCATGAACTCTTCTTACTAGATTTGTTTTTTATAGCAATAAGGGTTTAATAATACTCAATTTATCTGATCAGTATTCTAGTTTTGAGAAAATGAGTTAATGTATGATGTTACAGAGAGACAGAATTCCCTTATGGAAGGTATTCAAGTTTGCTAGCTGCTGGAATGCAATATATCAGAAACAACAGCTTTCAAAAAGGGGAATTTATTAAGTTTCAAGTTCACAGTTTTAAGGCTATAAAAATTTCCAAATTAAAGCAAGTCTATAAAAACGTCCAAACTAAGGTACCAAAAAAGAGGTTACCTTCACTTAAGAAAGGCCAATGAAATTCGGGGTTTCTCTCTCAGCTAGAAGGGCACATGGCGATGTCTGCTTGCTTTCTCTATAGGTTTCTTGTTTCATGAAGCTCCCCTGGGGGTGTTTTCCTTCTTCATCTCCAAAGGTCTCTCTGACTACCTGGACTCTTTCAGCTCTAAAACTTTTTCCAAAATGGTTCCCTCTTAAAGGGCTTAAAGCAAACCCCACCTTGAATGGGTAGAGACACATTTCCATAGAAATCATCTAATCAAAAGTTACCACCTACAACTGAGTGGGTCACATCTCCGTGGAAACCATCAAAAACCTCCACCCAGCAATAGCGAATGAGGATTAAAGGACATAGCTTTTCTAGGGTACATGACAGATTCAAACTAGCACAGAAGGGGAACGCAAGGAAGAATCCTGTGGGCTCTAGTAGAATTGGAGGTATCAGTAAGGACTCACTGTTTTTTTAATTTTCTAAAAAAAAATTATCTAGTGGACATTATTAGAACAATCAACAAAAATGGGATAGGGACTATAGATTAATATTATATCAATGTTAAATTTCTTGAGTTTTATAACTTTTATTCTTTTAATATGTTAAATTGAGAATAACCTTATCCTTATAAAGTAGTACTGAAGTAAACATATTCAATCTACACTCATATGTTTTAGAAAAAGAGTTTTTATATAATTTGTATTATAATTTGCATGTAAGTTGTGAGTGTGTGTATTCGTAGATAAAGAGAGAATAGCAAAATGTTAAAAATTGGTGAGTATGAAAGGGTTTCTCTACAATGTTTTCTTTAAATTTGAAGTTTTTTCAAGGTCAACTGTTAAACACATTAAGAAATACATTCTGTAAATAATAATCAAATAAAACCCCCAAAAAAGATAACCCAAGGAAAAGAATATTTGAAGACATAATAGCTGAATATTTTCCAGAACTAAAAACAAAGACGAGTTGTTAGTTTGAAAGAACACTCTTGAGTACTAAGCAAAATAAACAGACAAATGACAATGAAACTTCAGAGTACTGCAGGTGAAGAGAACATTTTAAACACTATCAGAGAGAGAAAAATAAGATTATCAGAAAAGACTGAAAAAGATAAATTACTATCATCCAAGTGCTGAAAGAAAATAAGTATCAACTGAGAATTTAATACCCAGTCAAAATAGCTATTAAAGGAGCATATAAGAGGATATTTTCATACATAAAAACACCAAGAGAGTTTATCAACCATAGATCCTAAAAGAATTATTAAGAGAAACTTTAGCAAGCCAAAAAGTTAATTCAGAGGAAGGCATGGGAGAAAAGAAACAAAGATGATAAAATATACATTTCTGCAAATTTAATTATTGGCTATAAAATAATAACCTGCTTAATGAAGTATTCAACAGCATTGGATGCAGACAATAATAACAAGATGTGGAAAGGATAGTGTTCAATGAGAAGTTAAAGGTAGTTAGGGTTTTCCTTGCTACAGTCATCAGGAAGACATCATGTAAGGAAAAAATTACACTTAACCCTGTACTCTAAAACTTAAGAATACAAATAAAATCTATAGCTACCTTCCAAGTCAGCCCAGAAAAAGGGAATATATAAAATTTATCAATCTAATAAAAAGGATGAAAAGGAGAGGAAAAGGGAGTGAAAGAGGGGGGCAGAAGAAAAGATGATAGATAAATAAAATAAAATAGGAGAAACAGTTCAAATATATCAACAACCACAATATCTGTGAACAGATTAAACATACATGAAAAGATAGAAATGATAAGATTGGATAAAAGAATAAAGGAACCCAGGTGTGTGGAAGATTCCCTAGGGAGAGACTCTTAAAGATAGAAAAAGGCAGCTCACTTTTCTATCCGAGCGAACGACGGAAGGAGACCTGCCTTATCCACAAAGAAATGATTCCAGGGGAGTAAAGAAATGATACACAGCTGTCTACGTGCAGCAAAAAAAGGGAGTGTCAGGCAATGTACTGTAGTTTGCAAGACACAAAGAGAAATAGGTACCTCTTTTATGAAAGCTAAAGAGGAGCTGCCCTGGGACTGGGTGAGATGTCTAGGAGGGCAGAAGATGAAAAAACATTGGGGTGGGGTTGGGGGTTCAGAGGAGAGGACAGACGAGGGACAGACCACAGAGAGCTTCAACCGTGCTCCATCAGTTTTCAGAGAACCCAGCCACTACAGGCAGGGTTCATGTTCTCTACCAATAACATGCCTAACCCCAGGACTAACTTTGGACAGGGAGGGAGTAAAGAAAGTTTAAACAGGACACCAAAGTATGCTATCTCCAATTGAGAGATGCATGACTGGTGCTGGTCCCACACTCACACGGTCATTCTAGAGCCTAGGGCAGCTCTTGGAATCACCAAGGGCAGCTGGGCTAGGGGCGAGCTACACCTAGAATGTTCTGAAATGGAAGTTTCCAGTGTCAGTTCATCATCTGTCTCAAAGTCCTTCCCCTCAACTGTTCACTATAACGCAATAATAGTTTATTGAGGGCTTGCTACATGATTGACACAGCTCACCTCATTCAATCCTCACAATCACCCTGTAAAGATGCTGTTTTTATACCCACTTTACAGATGAGAAAGACAAAATTCAAAGTCATACCTCTAGGATGTGTGCCAGGAAATGGTTTAAACTAAAGCATACTAACTGAAGCATCAAGACTTTGAAACCCAACTTTGTACTTCCTCAAGCTGCTGGGAGTCAGGGTCCTCCTGAATGTACCCATGTGCTCAATGGTGTTGGCTCTGAAGGATGTTCTACTCTTCTTCATAAGTCTTTACTGAACAAGGCAGGAAAGAAAAATCTTGCTGCAGCATCTTCTATGCCATCGCCTGTCAACCTACAACAATGTGTGCTCCTTGAGGACAATTCAGAGATCTGGTCATCTTCATGTCCACAGAACTGGGCACAGTACTTAAGAGACGCCATATGCTCAATACGTCATTTGTCAAGAGAACAAACAAGCGAATAAACCAAGGAAGGGGTTACCACATCGCCCCATTATCGCCAACTTCATAATAAACTCTCCTGGTGTTGGACCCCTTAAACCATGTTCACTTCACTCCGATTGTGAAGCCTTCATGTGTTGGCCACACTTCCAGACCTTCTTCTTAGTCTTGTGCACGGCAACAGTTTTATGAAGTCTCGTGGATCTCGCACCTAGATGACAGATTCATCCTTATTCACATCTGGCTGTTATCACAAAAACAGAGTGAGATCTCACCTCCAAGGATGAGAGAAACAGGGTGAGTGCTATGAATTTCCTTTCCCCTGCGAAGAAAATAGTAGCACCTTTGTGCGGTTTGAGTCATGAGAACACAGAAGGGAGAAATCTGTCCCCTGAAAGCCCTTCCTTGCTGTCTCTACCTGCTGAAAGTCTTCCCATCCTTCTAAACGCAGCTCCAGTGCTAAGTGCTGCTCTGGAAAGTCTCCAGAGCCAGTACATCCGTCTTCTTGTGGCTGTTTGTACATCCTTCTTTTGTAGCCCTCAGCACCTCTTCTTCCATTCATTCAGCAGATAATGAGTGCATGTCCACCGAAGGCTTGGCACCTGAGAGGCAGTGACGGGAAAAACCGTATCTGAGCCCTGTACTCTAGGAGCTCACAGTCTGGTCCACTGCCACCCAACAGAACATCCTGCGATGGTGAAAATGCTCTTTATCTGCACTGCCCAAGACAGCAGCCAGTAGCCACATACGGCTATTTGGAATTTAATTTTGTTTGCTTTTAACTAATTAAAATTTAACTTTAATCACATGTGGATAGTAGCTACCATATTGGACAGTGCAAGTAATTATGCTGTAGTATAATTATCTTGCATGTCTGGCTCCTTACTTTCAGATGGAAAGTTTCTCAAAGGCAGAGGCTTTCTCACTCATTCCTTTATCTTCAGAACCACTGGAGCTTCAAACAGGGTAGGAGGCTTGGTAAATGCTTGTTGAGTAAATGAATGAATGAATAAGTGCTAGATGTATTACAGAGACTCTAAAGAAGTTCCTTTCTCTTGACCGTAAGAGACCGTTTAAGTGAAAGGCCAGAAAGCAGGATAAGGAGATTGCTGTAACAGCTACTGGTCTCATGAAAAGACACCACACCAGGCATTTTCCTCCCTGTGCATTTACCTAGGAGCAGTTCAGAGTCGAGGATTTTCTACTGCAAACCATGGCAGAGGGCTGGGTGGAGAGAGGGGTTCAGACAAACAAAAGAGAAGAATCATCAGTTCCACCGCTGAGTAAAACCCGCACTTTTTGGCTACAGGGTTGGGTTTTCCAGCTGCAGTTCTTAGAAAAGAAAGTGATAGTTCTTTTGCACGGCCACCATTTCCTGATATGTGGTTGACTCACAAGAGAACTGGAAAGTGCTGTGGACTTTTCCATGGGTGGGATGGAAGGAGAGGTACGAGGGTCTAATATTGAAGTGTCAAGGTCTTTTTTCTGTCTTGCCATGAAGGAGATGACATGCAGCCATCAGACTCAGCAGTTCAGGACAGCAGCTTCTCTCATTAAGAGGGAATCAGAGGTTGACAATCTCTCAAAAAGGGGAAGGATGATGACGATGCTGGGAAAACCCACAGATCACTGCACCCACTCAGGTCATGAGAGTTCATGACCTAACGCCAATATGCACCACCTCTGCACCCTGAAATGTCGATACCTGTGCAGTTCTCTCACTCCGTTTGCTGACCCAGCCCTGATCATCTTCATGCACAGAAATCCGGATCTTGGGGCCTGGAGTCACAGCAAAGCTGAAACTCATGGGTACATTAAAAAATACATATTACAGCCATGGTAGCCATCATCTACCTGATAAAATCCATACACTGTGAATTTTAAGAAAGTTTAGGCTCCAAGATTACTTAGGATTGCTGGGAGTGATGATTACCATCTTATGATGCTTACTGTCAGATGTCCAAATGTTTTAAGCAGCAGATCAATATTCAAAAGGCAAGATAATCTGATTAAAAGGAATTTTTACTACAGGTCAAACTGTATCTCCTACATTAAAACTCTCCAAGACCACTGTGACTCTCAGCACTATTATGAAAGATTTCTGTTCCATGACAAAATATTCTATGAGGTCTTCAAAGGATAAAGTGACTTAGCTTAAGTTTTTTTAATCAACTTTTCTTGCCACCCTTCGGCTCGAGACCTTGCATGCCTCTACCTTCTGGCTTCATCCTATTTTCCAACATTAACTCCCATCCCTCCCTGTTAAGCAGCCTAATTTCCAGGACTATTTAAGGTTCTCTGAAACTTTCTGCACGTTCCTGCCTCTGGGCCTTTGCTTCAGCTGTTCTTTTGGCCTGAATGCCCTTTCTGCTCACTTTCAAACATTGAGTGCTCCTCACGCCACCTGCAGTGCTTCTCTTCCTAGCAGCCATTTCTTCCTCCCCAAGTTTCTTGGAAATTCCCTGTCCCCAGTGCTCCCATGGCCATCTGTCCAGGTCCTTCTTGGGCTCTCTGCACACTCAGCTTTGCGGTAGGGTCATCTCAATTAGCTCAATTAGCTTCAAGTTCTTTGGAAGAGGAAGCCACTCATCTCTACATTTCTAGTTCACACAGCACACAATGGTGGCAAAACAAATGCCTCTTCAGCTGAACTATAGGGAAAAAATTATCTCAAAGGATAAACAAAATGTTTTCCAATAGATGAATTCTTCCCAGAACACACCACCCATCAAGAAGCAGAACAGTGGCCGTTAAGAGCATATATCCAGAGCCAGATCAACTGGGTCTGAATCCAAGAGCAGAATCCTACCAAGCTATAGACTATATGCAAGTTCTGTAACATCTGCATATTTAGTTTCCTTATCTGTAAAGTGGGGAGAGTAGGAGACACTGCCTTCTAAGAGTGAGTTACTACATACAGAGTGCTAAGAACGGGACATAGCTCAATAAATGCCAGCTACTTTGACATGTTAGGGAAATGGCCGATTTATTCATCTGCTTTCTTCCCTAGACTGTGAACATCTTGTCTCATTCACCAATTATATTCTCAGAACAAGGCCCACCGTGCCCCATGTATAGGTACACAGTACCTGGCCTGTGACTGTACCACAGTAAGTGCTTGACGAAGAAAGGATAAAGGTAGTTTACTGATGATGCCCGAGGTTGATGATGCATATTTTCTAGGAATTTTCTTAATATGATTCCTGCTTTCCAGAACATTCTTCACTCTCTTTTTTGCCTGACAACTCATACACATCCTTCACGTCTGTTTCGGTTTACTAGAGCTCATGAAATGCAATATACTAGAAATGAGTTGGCTTTTACAATGGGGATTTATTCATTTACAAATTTACAATTCTTAGGCTGTGAAAATGTCCAACTCAAGGCATGAATAGGGTGATACCTGAACTCTGAAGACAAGCAGCTGGCATCCAGGACACCCCTGTCACATGGGGAGGCACATGGCCAGCATCGGCTGGTCCTTCACTTGTGGGTTTTGTTACTTTCAGCTTCTGATTCCAGCGGCTTCCTCTCTGAGCTCCTGTGGGTCCTCTCCTAGCTTCCCTGGGGCTTTCCTCTATGAGCATCTCCTAAATTCATCTCTTTTAAAGGACTCCAGCAAAAGGATTTAAGACCCACCTTGGGGCGACTCCTCAATTGAAAAAACCTCATCAAAAGGTCCCACCCACAACAGGTTTGCACCCATAGGAATGGATTAAAAGAACATGGTCTTTTCTGGGGTACAGAACAGCTTCAAGACATCATAAGGTCTCACATTAGATGCTGCTTCCACCCAAGGTGATTTCTCTAGTCTCCCAATTTCAGCAGTTTCCACAGTCATGGAGAACGTCCCCCAAGCCATTCATGCATGGCCCTGTCATGGTCTGCTGCAACATCTGGCTCTTTCCTCAGTTTTTCCCACAACAGCGTGAGTTAAATGAGGACACAGATTGTCTCTTACACGTGGCTGTATCCTCAGCATCCGACACAGTGCCCAACCACACGCAGTTGCTCAGTGAACCTTGGATCAACTGTTTTTCTTTCACCACAAAGTGCTCGACTTGCTGGAAGGAAAGTCAGGCCAGCAATAGGGCATCTTGTTGAAACTCTGGGAACTGGCCACTTGGCACAGATCTACTCTCCACCAATTTTCATAAGTGGGAGAGAGTCAATTACGAGACTAAAGAGGGAAACGGCTGTCAGAAGTATACATATATTACAAAAGAAGAAACAGTAAACTTGGAGAGCGGAACTGCCAACTCAGAGGTATTGTCACCAAGACAGAAAATAGGAAAACTCAGGACTCTGACTTTCACAGAGGAAGGTAGAACAGGGCTCAGTCGTGCTGCTACCCAGTGGTGGGCCTTTTGAATTTACCTTGCTGGTTTACATAAACAGAATGAAAATTAATGTCCTTGCATCACTAAAAAAGCAGCAGGGTCTAGTGGGGACAGGGTGAGAAAGCACATCTTTTGAATAAAGCAGAAGGTTCTGTAAGTAGCACAATCTAACCAAGGACAGGGAGAGCAATTAATATTTACGAGGACAGACGGTGTGCCAGGACCTGTTATTTAATTCTCTGGGGCAGTGATTCTTATTCCCATACTACAGTGCAGAAAAAACAAGGCTCAATCAGCTGGCAAAACTTGCTTGGAGCCCCTCACTAAGTAGAAGGGTGGTTTGGATCTGAACTCACAGACCTTCTGTCTCTAGCCTGTGCTAGCTTTTTCCATTTTCTTCCTCGCCATGCCACCTCTCCAGTTTACAGCAATTTTAAAGGAGAAATCATAAAATCCTTTCTCACACCAGGACTTCTATTAAAAAGTCCATAGATTTCATGGTGTGTATAACCTCAGAGCAGTCATAAATTCTATAAATTAGGCATTTTCTCTTCCATAGAGAAGGACTGTATGAACCAGGGAAAGTGCAACCCAAATGAAATGCACTCTGCTGGAAAGGACACATGATACCTTTGATGGAGGGTGAGGGGGTGGGGAGCCCAGGTGTTTAATTAAGAGCGGGCGTGAGTGTGTGACTATTGGAAGGGGAAGGCAGCGAACAAGGCTGCCACGGCAGACAGCGAAACAACTGTCAGACAAGACAAGTGAAAGGGAATCCTTTAGCTGCTGTTAAGAGCCCTGACAAAACATTAGCTGGCAATGACATATTATCAAGAGCAGAGAGCGCAACGTGAGAACACAAGACAACACAAGGTGGGCGGGGAAGGCTGAGACAAGCGACGGGACTCATTGACAGATGTTCGGAGGATTTACAGTGTTGGGGAGGTCTGGAGGGGGGTGGTCCCCACCTGAGGACCCACATTTTATAGGAGGAAAAGCCTCTCACCTTTGCTTTCACCCATTTGTTCACTCACCCACTCGTTCTGCAGCTATTGCTTAAGCACCTACTATGTGTGAGACATGGCAGGTGTTGGAGATCCAGCTGAGATCAGGGAGAGGTTGTCCTTGTCTTGCGGAGCTTATGGTTTTGGGTGTGGACTATATGAACCATCAGGTCACGATCATGACAGAGGAAAGGGCCTTAAATGAAAAAATGTGCTTCTTTGAGAGCAAAGGAAAATGTAGGATGACGTAGACTGGTGGTCAGGAGAGGCTTCCCAGGGGGAGACATGAAGGAGGACCAGTTGTGAACTAGTTAAGAAGGGGCTGGCAGGGGAGGAGATGTCCCAGGCAGAGGGAACAGCACACACAGAACAAGGAGGGAGGGGAGCAGGAATGGAACACAGGGCAGGGACAGACCAGCCAGGCTTTGCAGGCCTGGGGACCTGCTTTCCCACATGGCAAAGCCCTGGTCTTCCTCAGCCCCTTCCAGAAAAACTCCCAAACACCCTCTTCCTGTAGGCTCCATCCATCTAGTTCTTAAGCCAATCTTGACTGAGCAGGGAACTCACCAGAGCCTCAGCCTCTCCTGCAGGTCTAGGATTGGGTGGGCCGCCATATTCTTTAAGGCTGGCCCTGTGCACCCACGGCCGCTTCTTGGCTCTATGTCCTTGTACAGCTGTCATTGCCTCCCACCATCCATGCCTTTTTCCCGGATCACTCAGCATCTCCTAACAGATTTCATTTAGGCACTGCCTCCTCCAACATTCCCTCCTCTCCCAACTCCTTCAAGCTAGCTTAGGGGCCCCTGTTTATAGCGCCCACAAATCTCTATCATAGTATAAGATACTGGAATTATTTTTCTAAAATATATTCTTATAGGAATAAAAAAAAGATGATGTAATAGAACCTAACCAGAGAGGACTATTTTAGGAATTGATAAAGGTATCAATTAAAATAAGTGGGTTAAGGATATTCAATAAAAGTAACTGGGGCAAATGACTATCGACTTATAATGAAAGAAAGTTAGTGCCCTCTGACACATCACATACATGTACATATACCTGTATAAAATAAAACTATAAAGACAAAACAAAAGTTATTCTTAGGGTAAAGGAAGGACTTTCTAATCATAAATCAAAACACAGACTGTATTACAGAAAAAGTGGAATGATTTAACTGTATACAAATCTAAAACTTCTCAAGTAAAACATGATCATGCATACCACAGATTACATGATAGTCCAAAGAGGGAAAAAACATGACTTAATAACAGAAAAATCTGACTGCCCTTACCTTAAACCAGGGATCATTCATAGATAAGGAGACAGACTTCATGTGCTTCATGATGTGATACAAACAGCATCGCTTATGAAGTATTCATCCAAAAAATAAGTGTTTCAACAGAATTAGATTAATCCTCAAATCTAACTTCCAGTTCACAGGAAGCACGGGAAACAAAAGAGCCAGTTCACTGACACTGTAGGGAAACACTCTGCCCAATCCAGAAGGTGGGATATTCTCTAGGACAGGACATGACATGGCTGCAAACTCTCTAATACGTCATTGTCAGGAAAAGATGAAGAGGGAAAAGGAGGAGAAGAAACAGAAGGAAACGGGAGGGCTGCTCTAGTTGAGAATTAAGTGACATATCTTGATGTAGTGTATGGGTGCTGACCAGACTCTGACTTGAACAGAGGGTCATAAAAGATATTTTAGAGACAATTAGGTAAGTCTGCATTAAATTCTGAATATTGGGCAATATAAGGGAATTACCGTTGACTTTCTTAGGTGTGTGATAATGGTCAGAAAGAGGAGAATGTCCTTTCTTAAGAGATGCATGCAAATATTTAAAGGTAAAGTGTCATGGTGGGTATAATTAACTTTAAAATACTTCAGAAGCAAATATGGCAAAATTCTGAACTATATGTCAAGTCTAGAAAATAGGTATACAGATGTTCATTACAATTCTCTCAACTTTTACGTATATTTGAAAATTGCCATAAGTAAAAAAAAAACAACAACAAAATCACAGAGTTAGAAGACAAAGAAGGAGGAAATACATACATGCCACACTCCCTCCTAAATTCTCCTTGCCTCTGTGCCTCTGGAGCCTACTGTCGCCTTGCTGAGCCCTCAGCCTGGGGGCTCTTCTCCTGGATGTGCCCACTGCTCCCTCCCTCACTTCCGCAGGTCTCGCCCAAACATTATTTACTAAGGCTTCCAGGGAGCAGGCAGGTAAGTAAGGTAAGAGAGGAATCTGGGCAGCCTACAAAGAATGGAAGTCTATCTGCAGAGCTCCCCAGAGGAAAGAAGATGACACGGGCCAAGTTGGGATTTTGTTATTTCTGTCTTTTCTGCCAGCTCAGTTATTTGGGATCAGAAAATCGTTGGGAAAGAAAAAACCCCAGTCCTTGCATTGATAATCTACATGGCAGCTGCTCCCCATAAGTGCTGCAAGGGTTCGACCCCCAGACATCCAGGCATATCCTGCAACTGACCCCAACTCACCTCTTGGCAGTCACCTACCCTTTCCTCCAAACAAACCAGTCGCTTGCACCAAACTCACCTCCTCACCCAACTGCCCTGTACTTTTCTCCTCTATCACTCACATCACATTTACCCCCTAGGTTTCTACATTCTCTCCAGTCCCAAAAGACAGGAACAGATAACCCACTAAAGAGGACAAACTAAGTAAATACGCACATGGACAAAAAGCTCAACCTCAGTGGTAAGAAAAGAAATGCAAATGAAAGCCATACAGTATTTCTTCTTTATTCCTATTAAATAATGTTGACAAGATGATGCCAAAACTAGAAATGATATGTTACTGGTTATCATCAAATATTCTTTTTTGGGGGGGAGGGGAAGGTATATGGCAAAATTACCAGTTTAAGTAAACCAGTGTTAAATAGAAATACAGATATGAAGACACTTGTCCAATATGGAAATAGCTATTTGTTATATTAAGGAGAAAGGTCAAAATGCAAATGTTTTCCTATGAAATGTTTTCTATACACACACATATACAAACACACACACACACACAAAGATGAGGAGCAAAGCCATTTTCCTCCACGTGATTACAATCTGGTAAGAAAGTTGAACAGCATATGATAACAGCAGTATAAAAACACAATTTTAAAAAGACCCTGATTCCAAAAAGTAAGCTGGGCTTTGAAGCTCTACCATGTTACCCTCTGTGGGTCCATGGGCAAGTTGCCCAACTAATGTTTTAAAGACTCAGTTTCCCCATCTGTGAAGTGGGGATGAAAGATGACCTACTTCACACAGTTGCCAGGATTATCTGGGCTATGGCATGTAAAACCCTCACACTTGAGACCTGACCCAGCATGAGGGTTTAATAAATATCAGGTGGTGATACCACTGCAGTTACTATCATCACTGGCAGCAGTTTCAGCCTTAGGAGGGCTTGCAACAGCTTTTCTAAAATAACTGCTGTCTTGTAATAAATGTCACAATGAAATACACTGTAGAATTAAAACATGCTTTGTGCCGTGTAGGAGCTTCCTGCCTCCTCTCTTTGCAACTGATAAGGAAACTTAAGTCAACTTCAATGATCACTAGTTGTTCAAAACCCACATCAAGCCTATTATTTCGTTTTAACTTATTTTCTAATCCAACTGACAAAATTAATGTTTCCTTGTTACCAGTCGGTTTCTTGCTCATTCAAAAATAAAAACCCATCTGCCTAGAGTTTTTCCCCCAAAAGCCCTCTACATGTCTGCAATAGGCTGAGATGTCCAGATAGTTGTGAAAGATGTTCACATCCCAGTCCCCAAAACTATAAATATGTTTCCTTACATGGCAAAAGAGACTTTGCAGATGTAATTAAGTTCAGTGTCTTGCGATGGGGAGATAATCCTGGGTTATCCTGGTGGGCCAACGGAATCCCAAGGGTCCTTATGGGAGGGAGACTCAGGGTGGTGGTGGTGGGGGGTGTCAGAGACAGAGGAGATGTGACCATGGGAGCAGATGATGGAGTGAGGAGGCCCCGAGCCAAGAAGTGCAGGCAGCCTCAGTTGGAAAAGGCAAGGAGTGGATTCTCCTGGGAACCAGACAGTAGTAGCAACCATACCAGCCCATTTCAGACTTGTGACTTCCAGAATGGAAAGATAATAGATGTGTTGTTGGAAGCCATGAAGCCTGTAGTACTTTGTCACAGCAACAAGAGGAAACCAACGCAGTGTTCTCTGGCCCACTGAGGGCCATCTTGATTTTGTAGAAAAGAGCTTGGGCCAAGGAGTCACACTGTGGTCACATTTCAGCTCCACCTCCTGCTCCACCCAGACAAACTCAAGTGATGGCCTGCTTCTCTTCAGGCATCCCTTTCCCCTTGAAGAAATGGAGGTGGTCAAAGTCTTGAAGTAAGTGCCTTTGTGGACAGCACCCAGAGATTCCTGGCCCGTGGCAAGCACAAGGGTCATGATAGCTATCATTCTTATGCTACTTGTTATGTTCTAGTTTTATTCCCTTTGTTTAAACAGTTTTATTGGGATATAATTTATACGCCATAAAATTCACCCATTTAAAGTGTATAGTTCAGTGGCTTTTACTATATTCACAGAGATGTGCAACCATCACCATAATCTAATTCCAGAACATTTTCATCACCTCCAAAAAGAAACCCATAACCATTATCAGTTACTCCCCATTCTCTCCTCCCCTCAGCCCCTGGTAACTACTAATCTACTGTCTGTCTCCGTGGATTTGCCTGTTCTGGAACAGTTCATGTGAATGGAATCATACAATATGTAGCCTTTTGTGTTATAACATATATTAGTATTTCATTCCTTTGTATGGCTGAATCATATTCCATTGCATGAATATACCACCTTTTGTTTATCCAATCTTCACCTTTTTTTTTTGGCCATATCTTTTGGCATTGAAATACATTTTGAGAATTAAGGGAGTTCCCCTTAAGATTTATAGAGGGGTGTGTGTGTGTGTCTGTGTGTGTGTGTCTGTGTGTGTCAGGATCTACGGCACAGAGGCAAATCATGAGGACTGGCCCTATCTCTCTGGAGCCACAAGCCTTTGATATCTTTGGTACCACTCAAGATATCTCAAAGGAAGGCCCAGGGATGCTGGCCAGAGCATCACTCCAGGACTCTGGGAAAGGGCTGTTGGGTTCAACCCAAATCCCCAAAGTGTCTTTCTTCCTTTATAAAACTAGTCACAACTCTGACAGCTTAAGAATAACCAGACCAGCACTTCAAACCAATTCCTTCCCTTGGCGTTGAGTCTTAACCTCTCTGTACCCCAGTTTCCCCATCAATAAACAAAATTAATAACAGTGAACCTTGTTATGTTGCCATGTTGCTTAGTTGCTATGTCAGAGGACCACTGGGGGGATTAAATGATATCAAGTACAAGAAACACAAAGAGCAATACTTGGTCGACAGCTGGAGTTCAAGAAGTGTTAGCTACTCTTGCTGTTGCCGCCACCAGCACCACCATTATCCAATCACCAATGAAGGCTCACTGATGGATGAGCAGTGGGGATGGGGTGGGGGACGGTGGCATGTGGACATGGTGGGGAGGGTCGCTCCACAGGAGGGCAGAGGATTTTATCACAGACCCTTGGCAAACTGATTTTTATTGTTGTTTTGAAATTCTATATGAACACCACACCCCCCACTGTCTACACCGGTAGACACCCCCTCCCAACCTGCCTTGGATCACCACTGATAAATGGCAACATGGAAACAGTTTCTCAGACTTTTCTGAGGTAGTCGAGAGAGGAAAACAGAATCTGAGCTGGCAGGGAAAGGAATTTGTTGATTTCCGAATCTCGAGAGCAGTCAAGATTCCATAAGCCTCCTCTGGATGCCAAATTCAAATACATGAGTCAGGAATTAAGTGGGTTGAGTCGATTTCCCCCCTCATCTTGCCTTACGTCAAGCTGCTCCCGGTGAAACAGTCACTTTTTCCATCCCTCTGGCCTCTCCACACCAGCGTGGCCAAGTTGGACAAGTCTCAACATTACCACATAAAAGGATTTTGCGTTCATTCATTAGTACCAGTTACTCACTGGCCACACTTTGAAAGACAAATCAGAGAAACCCTTTAGGCTTTTGTTGCTATTATCAGTTGGGAAAATGACCCACTTTTGAAATAACAACAAGATTGGTCAAGGTTTGCTAGCCTTGGAGTGGGCGTCTGAAGACTGTAAAAAGGACAGTTGTGCCCAAGGAAATGGATACCTGTGCTAACAAAACCATGTGGGCACACCTCATGGCTTTTCTATGACTCACTAGGCATCAGGGCCACTGCTTAGGACACTCAGAGCTTTCTGAGCCCAGCTGTCCCTTGGCCTGAGAAGCTGTGGTGAGTCCGACAACCCCAGAGGTGAACTGGGGTCAAGTTGAGGGCAAGGAGTGAGAAGTCTCAAAAAGTCACGATTTTGAGGAAGCATCAAGACTGTAACAAGCCCATAAAGATTATGGACAACTTTTACAACTACATTCCTTAGTGATATCAACCCATCATTTTTCCTTCTCCTCCACTCATTGTCTGGTTTGGAAATCCCAGTTATACCAGCCTGGGATTATTTTTTTCTGTTTTCTGTTCTCTACAACAGTTTGTCTAAGGTAGGGATTACCTGTCCTAGAATGTTTGGTAGACTTGCCTGTAAAACCATATGGGCCTCGTGCTCCTTTTTCCTGCTTTTTAGGAGAGTTATTAAATTATGGCTTCAGTTTCTTTGTTACTGCTCTGCTTGGGTCTTCTACTCCTCCTTGAGTCTGTTTTAGGTTGTATTTTTTCTAGGAAATTGACAATTTTATATGCATTTTCAAGTGGGTTGGCAGAGTGTTGGTCATCTCAGGCTTAAAAGTATTGTATCCTTCTGGCAATAGATAGGGATCGTGAGTCAAAGAAGCTGACCCGACCCCAGGAGTATTCCCTGCTCCCAGTCAGGTCACATTTTGTCAGTTATCAGGGTTTAGGAACTGCCAGCTGGGCAGTGGTTTAGAGAATCAGCTTTGGAGTCAAATTGCCTGGATTTCTCCTCTCTTCAAACTGGGCAAGTTGTAAGATCAGTCTCGTCCTCTAAAAGAGGGATAGAGTAACAACAACAGCTGCTCAGAACTCCCAGGAGGGTCACAGGAAGAGCTCTGCAAAACCCAAGCCCTCATCACATGAAGTTCCTACACTCATAAACCTTCAACTTACAACTTTTCATCTCATAAACTCTGAACTTATAACGTCTCATAAATAGAAACTCAAGGTCCAGAGCAACCATGCTTCAATCCTCCCCAGCCACCACTGCCACTCCCAACCACGACCCATCATTCTCATCTCATTTTGGTGCTCACTGGGCAAGAGCTGTGGTTCTCAAAGTGGGGTCCCAGGCCAGCAGCATCCCTCACCTGGGAGCTTGCTAGAAACACAAATTCTCAGGGTTCACTCCATACCTAGTGAATTAGAGACTGAAGCATAAGGCCCGGCAATCTGTAATTTCAAAAGGCCTCCAGGGGATTCTGATGCAGGTTCTTGGTTTGAGAAGAGGACATTTCCAGGCCTCCAGGGGATTCTGATGCAGGTTCTTGGTTTGAGAAGAGGACATTTCCAGGTTTCAGCACAGTTCAGCAGTGTTTTTTGAACACTTAAAATACTGCACGACATTTTTGTAAACCTACAACGTCTTAAACAAAAAATTTTATATATATATATATATATATATATATATATAATATATATATTTATATATATTATATATATATATATATATATATATATACACACCCTTGAAGGCTTTTTAATTAGCATAAGGGATATTAGAGATAATCTTCTTCTGGTGAAAGGACTGATTCTGAAGACTGAAAATGTGAAGTATTGTGTAGGTCCTGTTATTCTTGCATGAAGGAGGCACAAGAATCTGGCCAACCCAGCTTTCTAATGCCAGGAATACAGCTTTCAATGACCAGCACTCCTGGGTCCTCCACTGTCCCTCCAGGGTACCTGAGCTGACCACAGGCTAGGCTGCCTCTGGGTGAGACTTCCATGCAAGGACAGGGAGGTGTTGGTGTGGTCTTAATAATAAATCATTGATTGTTTGGAAGAATTTGGTCTAAACCTTGCTTTCATTGTAAAACACCTTGAAGTGAGAGTGAAGATGGGGGACAGGACCTGGAGACCCCACCCTACCACCCCCCAGCTCTAACCATGAGAGGCTATCAAAGAGTTTGTATTTATGAGCCTTTATAAATTCAAAGACTGTCTAATGAAAGCTGACATCGGGCAAATGGCCAAATTTTCAGAGGTCTTGTGGCAAGACAGGTGCTCCTAAATCCTAGCTTTGGTATCATCCCTTAAAAAAAGAAACAAAAAAACATGGCTAACTCCATCATGATCCATAAAGGTTAAAAAAAAAAAAAAGTCATCTTAAAAGCATGAGTAGGAAGAGAAAAACAAGCATTATAAAAATGAAACTTGAGATGATTTTTTAAAAAATCAATGAAGAGAAAACGACAAATGTGGTCTTTTTGTGTGGGATGACTCATTCAACAACAGGAACGACTCTGAAAACACTGAGTCACGAGGGTCTGAGCGGGGCTGCCCATGTGACATTCACCATCACAACGCAGGGGCCATGGTTCTCAAAGACAAAATACACGTGACCATGGGCCCCAAGGCCAGCACTGACAAGGCATGCCTACAGGCTTCACAGGCGCTCAGGGGACGCTGGCGCCTCTGTGTCGTGCAAGGGCTTAGAGTGAAACGTCTGGATATTTCCATGGGTTAAAGGCTCTTTTTAAACTGTAAGGAAGCATGATGCTGTGACCTATAAAGACAACAGAGCTGCTAGGAAGCTCTCCTAGTTGGGACCCTGGAGGGGTCAACTAACCCAATGGGCTTTTCCGTACAGGTAAATGCAGTGTGTTTTGAAAAAAAGATGACCATTAGAAAGCTCATCAAAAAGGAAAAGACAACAGGTCAGGTTTTAAAACTCTGAAGGACCGATTCATATTCCTACTTATGAGCTTAAGATTCAAACAATAAAAGGGTCTACCAACAAGTGGATCAGCGAACCATCTCTTGCAACAACACACAACTGCAGGAGCTACTCTACAGACCCAAGGTTGTTAAATTCAGCTTTTACAATAAAACCCCCTACCCCCTGAGATTCTGATTCATTTGGCTGGAGTGGAGCCCATTTTTTTTTTTTTTTTTTTTTTTTTTTTTTTTTTTTTTTTTAAAGGAAAGACAGAGAGAAGGAAGGAAGGAAGGAAGAAAGGGAAACATTTTTAAACATTTTCTTGTTTTATTGTATTCTGTTTCTCCGTTTTTGTTACATGGGCTGGGGCCGGGAATCGAACCGAGGTCCTCCGGCATAGCAGGCAAGCACTTTGCCCGCTGAGCCACCGCGGCCCGCCCAAGGAGCCCATTTTTAACAAGCTCTCCAAGGGGCCCTAAGGCACATGGTCCCCAGATCACAAAGCAGCTGGTCATAACTGAAGAAGAATCAGAAGGAAGAGCAGGGTTGCATTGCTGCAAACACTTCATACACACTGCTGGGGGAAACACAGCCTGAAAGCAAAACATGCCCGCCACGGCCCCGATTTAGCACTTGTTCCCACAGCACAGATCAAGGAAGTCAGCAGTAAATGAGTAACAGGTTACGTAAGTCACTTTTCTGTATGCAGAACCTTAATTCACCAAAGAGAAGTCAAAACCATATAAAAAGCAACAGTCCACCCCCAAAACAAATGCTGCGCAAGCATAGCCAGGATCTCCCCATCCCCTTCTGCCAGGCAAAGATGAGCCTCCCTCTGCTCTGAAGAGCTGTGCTGGCAAACCCTCATATCCACCAGACCTGGAACCATGAGTTGAATCAGGGACAGCGGGGGGGAAGGGAAGGGATGGGACTAGGACACTGCAGGGGTCCATGGTGGGTGTGGACACTGGCATCATCAAGGCTTCCCTCTGGTTGAAAACATAGAGGAACCATATTTTGCTTGACTATCCCTCTGACCACTTGCTGGGAAGTTCTAGAACCAAAGCTCCCCAGGCTTGGGACTCGTCTAAGAACCCCAAACCACTCTTTGGCATTGTCCTATCTCTCCCTGGCAAAGATCCCTAATCTTTTCCTCTCCTTAGTTCTCCCAAGACTTGGATAATAAGCTAGTTCTTACTGGAGTGCTAAGAGCTGACAATGGCTTATCACCCCAATAATCACAGTAGACTCTAATACAGGTATGACAAATACATACCATGTGTGTCACATACAAGTAACTCATTCCACTGAGTCAGCCTCAAGAACTTTCTCAACACAGAGCCAGAGGCAGCCATTCCCAAATCAATGGCAACAACACTGCAAGTTCCATAAAAGAGAAGTCCTCAGCTATCTTATGACTCCATCCCAAGCGCCTTGTATGGTGACTAACCTTGAACAGGTGCTTGAAAGATAAATTGAATTAAATTAAGGCATGACATGAAACTTAATTGCCATCCCCATTTTACTACAGAGCACTTCTCAAAATGCACTAGAGTCACATGGAATGCTTGTGAAATACACATCTTCTGGGTAAATCAGACTCCATGGGGGTGGGGCCCAAGAATCTGCATTTCTAACAGGGTGCCAGATAAATCTTAAGCACACTGCCTTCACCTTCCAGGGAAGCCTCATGGACATCAACACTACAGGATGTGAGCCAGCAAAAGAGCTCTTTCCAAACACTGAAACAGATCAAAATACAGACAGGCACTTCATCTTCTCCACCCAGGCACTAGCCCAGGACAGTAGAGAACATGTAACATTAGATAAAATGAAGCAGAGAAGAGAGAGGTCTAGAGAAGCATCTTGGAGTTCACTAAACTGACCTCACAAGGCTCATCCTTGCCTCTGTCCCTTCACCCTGGTCATGTACTACCATGTCTCATTAACGAGTCGTGGATGGAGGCATCGGCAAGACCTAAGTATGGAGCACCAATGGCCAGCAGCTCTGCCTCACTGAGGAAGTTGCACAGGTTGCACAGGATGAGAGGTGCATCTTCATCTAGACTTATCTAGAAGTCTGGCCTCCCTCCTTCATGTTGCAGTCTGCCAGCCACAGTAAGCCACATGCCTTCTTCACGCCTCTCCCGTGGGCTCCAGCTACTCTTGAGGCAGAGTGGGGGCAGCCAACAGCCAAAATGCAGGAAACTATGCCCAGAGCCCTTCTGCCAGCACACGGAGAGCCAACAAGCTCCTCCGGCACTCTTTCCGAGACAGGGAACTAACTTCTCTGCTGCTGGCAGCTGTCACAGAAACATCAGACCCGGCATGCTGAGGCCAGCTCTCATTTACACAAGCCCATTTCTCCCCAAGTGATGCATTTTTAAAACAAACAGCTTTCATATATGTCAGCCGGCACAGTCATGACAGCATCAGGGACCCCCAGACGGAAACATGAGTCAATCTGGGGTAACAACTGCTAAAAAAATCCTGCTTTGGCAAAATTCCTCTCTCTGGAGGAAGAGAACCTCAAAGCAGGCTGCTCAGATTCCCAGGCAGCAGCCCCTGAAGACACTGCGCTCTCCCCAGCAGAGAATGCTCCAAGCACACTTCACTCTAAAACAACCATCCTTCCGATGTGCCTCTGCCTCCGCCACCTCTTCCTTCTGTGAACTCTTCTGGATAATTCCCCTCTGAATTCCAGCTTCCCTATTTCCTCCCACACTCTAATTCCCCACGGGGTGCCTGGACACTCTGCTCTGTTGGGCATGTGTTGTCCAAACTCACGCAGGATTTCCTGAGAGCCTGAGGTTCAGGGTGCTGGCAGCTGAAGAGGACAGTATCCAGGTAGACATGGGGGCACAGGTGTCTGAGAAGCAGAAGAGTGCATGCAACTGGTTCTGATAACTAATTTAGAGAATATGGGCCCAAAGGATCCAATTAAGGAACACATGGACGATTAAGGAAATGTCAGGTTAGGGACCTTAAACTGCCTGGGTCAGTGACTCTTCTTTTCTTAATTTTGCCTGTAGGGACTTAGGAAAGAGGGAGGAATTCCATGATCTTTGCTATATTCCTTCCAGAGATGGAGTAAGAAGGTGAAATTAAAAGAATTCACTTAGGAAACCTTTAGGACCTAATATAGAAATGTGGCCAGATGATCCAACCAAGCAACGGATGAAAGGAAAGGGGCTCCAGCTTTTGGACTGGTTGGAGAATTCCAGGTCCAATCTAAGAAGGAAGAGCAGACCCCACCCGAGACCCCATCCTATGGGGGCATGATAAAATTGAAAGCCAAGGTTCTGAGAGCTGTGTGTTGCCTTGTAAGGTACTGGCCCTCTGGGGATATGAGTCTCAGGTCCTGGTAGAGGAGAACTCTGAGCTGCCCTCTGAGAAGTGTCTTTGGAGTGGTTACCATGACCGCGGGTGCCTCAAAGCACAGTCAGCAATTTCAGACTCATGAGAGACCCTGGTGGCTGCACCAACGGCTTGGCCTCCCCACATGCATAGGTGTCTGTAACCAATGTGGGCATAGGACCAAGTCCACATGGCCCTGGGTACAAGAGACGAAGGGACAATTACTGGCTAGCTAAGTCAGGGATGGGGGTGGGGTCTTTAGGTTTCCCTAGGCTGCACGCAAAGCCCCCTGTCCACCAAGGACAGGGCCAAACCCAAGAAGGAAAAGCAACATACCAAGCCCGTTCTCGGCCAGGGCTGCCTGGCTGACGTCACAGTCCCCCAGGTCTTGCTCTCCAACAGGATCACTCAAATCCAAGTCAGGCTGGTGGGACCCATTTCCAAAGTGCCTCTCATCCTTCTCTGAACCAGCATCCCCATTTTCCATCCCATTCTGAGCCTTTTTCAAGGGCATTATCTGCAAGCCACTGGGGGTAGTCCTGTAAGATACGGTCTTGGTGGCCCTGTCGCCTCCCACGGGGGGCTTTGCCGAATACCCCTTTTTCGTCTTGGACAGGGAAGGATGTATCCGCTTCCGTTTATGGGAAGTCCCTTTGCTCTTTCCAGATTCGGAAGGTCTGTGGGAGAGTTTCTCAACTGACGCCCCTCGACTGTCACGCGGGGGCTTGGAGGCACTGGCCTGCTTCCCTGACTTGATCCTCTTGTCTTTGGACACATGCAGCCCGTTGAACTCATCAATAAACTCCTCACAGTGCAAGAGGTGATGCTCCGGCTCCCACGTGTCCTCTGTGCTCCCATACCCCTTCCACCGGATCAGATACTCCCATTTTCCTTTCTTGTTCTTCCTCTTGTCTACAATCCTTTCAACCTGGGAGGTGAGATGAGAGAACCAGAAAAGAGAGAGAAAAGAAAAAGATCAGTCTGGGGGCAACAAGAATATCCTGATGGGGGCGTGACCCATTTGATGTCTGCAGCCAGCCCTTCCGGGAGCATCCAGGAAGGCTGGAGTATTTTAGGACACCCCTGAACAGAATCAGAAGCCCCCAGACCTGTCCCATGATAGCACCATACCTGGCTGCTGCCATCTGCCTGTCCCCCCAAGACATATCTTGGTTGAAACTGTGTTGCACACTTTCACTACAGGTCTTTATTCTTTTCACTGCACCAAAATAGACTCATTTTCAAAGACCAGTTGGTATGGGTTTTTCATCCTTAGTTATAATAATAAGTGACATTTATTGAGCATTTATGTGGTAGATGTTATGTTAACGCATACGTATGTGTAATAACACTAATAATTAGAAACATTTGTTGAACATTTACAAAGCAGGCACTGAACTAAATGCTGGGCATACATTCTCTTGTTTCATTTTCTCCAGGCAACAACCCCATGAAGGTGTCCTTCCTATTCCCATTTTACCAGGACTCAGGGAGATAAACTCAACCAAGTTCCAAAGCTGGACCCACTCTCCTATATTCTCTTCATCAGAAAGCCATACTAACTCTCAACTACATGCAACTTCCATATTGACCAAAATGGACTTTGGTTGACAAGGTCCAATCCCCCGTTTTCAGCTCTCCCAGCTTCTACAAGATGATGGGTAACGTTTTTTGAAGGCCCAATCAGTGCTTCACATAACTCCATGGGTTACTCACATTTGATAGATTAAGGACTTGAGTGTGAGGTTAACTCATCTACAATCCCCCAGCGATTGCAATGAGGTGGAGCTGGGATTCTAACCCAGGTCTATGTGGTTCTGATGCCATGTGCTACTGTCTAGGTATCTTTTAAAGTAAGAAAACCTCTCCTGTCTTTATTTCCCATGGGGAAAAAAAAAACACAGAAAAATCACTGGTGATACTTGGTGAGAAGTATGCAAAAGTTCACTTTTTATGCTTTCAAATTTCCTCAAGGTTTGATATTTTTAAAAGTAAAAATAGGGAGAAAACGCCCAATGCTCTACCAAAATAAATCTAAATTTCAATGAAAAAAGTAAACAAAAAGAGGCAAAAGTTTATTATATATCAATGACAATATAACCCACTTTTCTAGAATGGAATTTTAAGCACTGAAATTAAGTAGTAAGTGGGAAAATATGCCTTCGGATGTCGTGAAAAGAAAAATTATATGGGAGGTGTTCTAGTTTGCTAGCTGCTGGAATGCAATATACCAGAAACGGAACGGCTTTCAAAAAGGGGAATTTAATGAGTTGCTAGTTTACAGTTCTAAGGCCGAGAAAATGTCTCAGTTAAAACAAGTCTATAGAAATGTCCCATCAAAGGCATCCAGGGAAAGATACCTTGGTTCAAGAAGGCTGATGAAGTTCAGGGTCTCTATCTCAAGTAAAAAGGCACATGGTGAACACAGTCACGGTTTCTCTCTCAGCTGGAAGGGTACATGGTGAGCATGGCATCATGTGCTAGCTTTCTCTCCTGGCTTCCTGTTTCATGAAGCTCCCCAGGAGGCATTTTCCTTCTTTATCTCCAAAGGTCACTGGCTCCTGGACTCTGCTTCTCGTGGCTACGTCATTCTGCTCTGCTCTCTCTGAATCACTCTCATTCTCCAAAATGTTTCCTCTTTTATAGGACTCCAGAAACTTATCAAGACCCACCCAAATGGGTGGAGACATGCTGTCACCTAATCCAGTCTAACAACCACTCTTGATTAAATCACATCTCCAGGGAGATGATCTAATTACAGATTCAAACATACAGTATTGAATAGGGATTATCCTGCCTTTATGTAATGGGATTTAGATTAAAACATGGCTTTTGAAGGGGACGTACGGGTACATGAAGATTCATTATATGACTCTGTTTATTTATATATGTTTGAAATTTTCCATTTGTAAAATAATTCTTAAAGTGGGATTGTTTTACAAATGGTTTGTATACAACAGTGGCTATGAAAAATAATTTCATTGCTTTGCATGTAACCAATATTTAAATAGATAGACCATATTGTCTTTGTACAATACTGCCTCTTCAGAAACCATTTTATTTCCTTAATGGATTTATCTCAAATTTCTATCAACATTTCTTTCATTATAAAATGTTTTATAAACATCAGTTCTAGATTTATGTCATAATCTTGAGATGTATCATACAAACTCTATAACAGTTTTTTAAAAATAAAATCATGCCAATGCCATCCAACCTCCAACCTTTGAGCCAAGGAATGGGGCTAAATGAGCATTCATTTACAGTGATGTTTCAGAAAGCCAAGAGGGCCTATAGGAGATCCTGAAGCTGTGACTCACAGATGGAACTTTTCACATTTTGAAAGCTTTCTAGGGATAAGGCTTCTGCAGGTTTACAAAGAAAGGAAAGTGAAGAAACAAGTTGGCAACGTCTGAAATAGCAGTATTCCTGAGGAAACAAACCTAAGAGCAGCAAGAGCAAGTCCAGATATTTCTTGGGAGCTAAGGAATGTGTGTTTCCCCAGGGTAAAGCTGAGAATGATATTAGAAAAAAAGCTAGCACAATGGATGGATGGATGGATGGATGGATGGATGGATGGATGGATGGATGGATGATGGATAGACAGATAGATGGATGGGTGAAATGGTGAGTAGAGAGCTGGGTCCATGAATGGATGAATGAATGGCAGTCACTCATCAAAAGGAGCTTAGTATTTAAGAACACAGGCTTTGTGGCAAAAATATCTGGTTTAAATGATGTACTTTTTATCATGAGACTTTGTGCAAGTCAATAAACCTCTTAGGGTTTTGGTTGATTCATAAAATAAAGGGGAGATCACAGAACCTATCTCATAGGTTGTTGTGGAGAACACATGAATATGTAACTTTATATTTCACAATAAAAGTCACTTAACTTCGTATATGACCTTGACCAAAAATCTTGCTGGTATCTAAGGACAGCTGCTTCTCCACCCTGCAGAACATGTCCCCCTTAGGATAATCAATTGCTCCCTGGGAAAAAGAGAGAGCTCACCCAATTAGGTGAGTCCTTCCAGGAGTGGAAGATGGCTAACCGTAGAAGGAATGTTCAAGAAGCAGCAGAGTCAACAAAGGAGCAGAGTCTAGATGGCTATTTCGGGTCACACTCAGGGAGAGCTTGGTTTTGTTTGCTCCCAACCTATTTAGCAAACTCTTCCTAAAGACCTGAGTTGGAAGTTGCTTTATGGGGGAAAGGAAAGCCACTTGGTGGCCTGTGTCCTGTTTCCACTAAGTTAACAATGAACACTATCAACATGGTCATCACTAATAGCCTGGTGTTGGGGAAAAACTTCTGGTTCTGCCACTTTCCATATATATGGCCCCAGGCAAGTCACCCAACCTCTTTGGGCCTCAGTGTCCCCATTTGTAGTTACAGGGTTGTTGGGTGAACTGAATGGATTAGATATGAGGGAAATAACTTCAAAACCCAGAGCATTACAAGGAGATGAACAATAGTGAGCTTATATGGTTGAAACTTCAATTGATAAAAATGTTTTATATCTACTATTTCATTCACAGCTAAAAAATTCTCTTTCAGGTTCAGGAAAACAATGACTTTTTCTGAAAGACCAAAATGCCCACAAGGAGCGCAAAAGAAATCTGGTTCCTAAATATCCTATCACATCTTGATCTCTGTCATCCCCTGATACCTAATCTTCTTCTGTCCCTGGGTAGGTTTTTTGACTCTCCTTCCTTTTCTCAAGAGTGCCTCAAACAGAATCAGAATTCTTATTTGTTCTGTTGATTACAAACATGCAAGTTATTTAGGACTTGATCTTATGAGTGATGGCAACATTTTAGGAACCTTTCTTCCTCTAATATCCCCCAAACCTCCTCCACCATTTCCTAACTCCTGATAAAAACAGAGAATTGGCCAACCTGGTCCTGGTCACTTTGTTTCTTGATTCCCTACCCCCACCCCATCTTCACAGGCCATGGGCATTAGTTTGAACTGATATTTAGTTTGTCCAAAATGGAAACAATCTTTAATTTTTCTCCCTTGTACCTACTGACAAACACATGAATGATATTAGAAACTGCACATAAACTCACAATTGAAGATAAGTAATCCAAAACCCTGGGCAGTTCCTTAGAGTTTAACCAAATTGCTAATTAACATTTATTCTCAGTGATTCCAGTTGGTATCGAAGGTTACTGTAGGTGGGGGCAGGGAAATTCTAAACACTTATTACCAGTTTTACTATGATGGGTAGATGGCTGTCTCATTAGGAAGAATGATGACAATCACCTTTACTGAGTATATGCTAAGCTCCAGGAACTGTGTTAAGCCCTTTATAAGTTGTCATAGCTAATCTTACATCTAGCCTTTAAGTATTTTTCTCACATTGACAGATGAGGAAACTGAGGCTCAGAGAAAGTAGGTAACTTTCTGTAAATCACACAGTGGGTAGTTAAGCCAAGATTTGAACCCAGGTCCATCTGACTCTATGCCCCAGCTCTTAGCCCCCTACCCTCAGCTCACCAGTGATTAGAACCAATTAGAAAAAGGCAGGACCCAGCAAAGCACCAACTGCAGGAATCAGCAACACATAGACACAGGCAATGGAGAAAGGAACAGCTTCATGGAAGTCATTCAATCGAGAAATCTTGAATGAGCGTCTATATGAAAACCACTGGTAGACAATGGTAAAACCAAAGACCAAGCTAATGGGGGCACTGCCCTTAAATGAGTGAGCACATGCAATAAGTAGTCACAAATAATGATAAATATACTGAAGGAGAAGAGTAAAGGTGCTGGGAGAAAGAATGACAGAGGGTTTACTTCAATTGGACAGTGAGGAAGATTCCTATGAGAAAGAGCATTTTAAACTGAGCCTGAACTGGGCCTTCAGGGAAGGAGACAACTGAGACCAGTGAGAAGCCTTTTCAAGCAGGAAGAGGTCATCCCCCCTTCTCTTCACTTGTAGGCTAATAAAATAACAGCAACATCATCTGGCATTTATTGGGCATTTACTAAGTGCCAGCCACTGCTGTACACAATCCCCACTTATTAACTCAAACTTTGAAATAACCTAGTGAGGTAGGTCACTGCATTCTCCCTTTATCACAGAGAGGAAATGGAGACACCAGGTTAAATAACGTGACCAGAGTCCCACACCTAGTAAGGAGGAGCTATGAGCTATGAGCTCAGGGAGCTATGAGTTGGTCCCATGTGTCTTGGTTCATAATCCCAAGCTCTCTCGGACCATATAGTCTATGCCCTCCAGTCCATTCAGTGGTCCCACTCTGACCAAGGCTGACAGTATGTCCACAGCTGCAGAATCTTGCCCTCAACTCCTGCCAAGGGCATCGAATACCTGTGGCACCTTTAAAAAGTCTAGGATCAGCTTCCTGACCTTGACTCCTCTAGGGACCTAGCATACCATGGAGGCCTCCTTGCCATTCTGCTTTAATTCTTCATTGGTTCAAACAGCATTAGATCAACCATCATAGTTCATACCCCTCTTTCAACCAAACTATCTAAGTTGGTGCATACAAATTACAACAACTCAGGAATCCAGAATTACCCATCAAGGTCTACCAGTTCTTGAGGGAATGTCCCAAAACAGATGGAGCTGGATTGAGAAACTTTGGGTTGCCTGGAAATGTCTTGAAAAACACAGAGCTTGGACAAAAAAGAATAAAGAAAGCTGCCCCAGCCTGCTATCTGCCCATACATACAAAACAGCCATCCCTAGACAGAAACAACATAGTTCCCTGGCATGGGACCTCAAACCCCACATCCACAAGGATCTCTTTTTCTCTCCTTTCCACATCCTGGGGCAACTCCCTTGGGAATGGAGATGCAAAGACACCCCATTCTTACAACTTGGGGTACAAAGTCCTCAAGAGGGATATAGACAGGATAAGATCTGGGAGCAACTCAACACAAGCAGTTTCTGGTTCTTGAACACTGTGATTGCTTCAGATTATCTAGTCCAAGAATAAGACAAAAAGAACAGGAAACTCTCCCTGATCAGTCCAGCAAAATTACACCAGGGAAATAGCTGTCAGGCATAAGAAATTTGGCTCAGAACCCTGGAACTCAAGCTAACCTTTGGGTGAGGATCTGACTGGGGACTAAAAGGGATCCCCACATCCACTCAGTTGGAAAAGATTATCCCTCTCTTTAAGAAAACACAAACAAAACCTAGCAACATCATCATCACAAGACACATTTATAAAAATTTCTAAAACATAACAATATGATCATAACTAAAAATCCTCTGTAAAATCATACTAGTGATTTAGTATGTACTGTACAGTTTTGGACAATATTTGTGCTGTGTTTTCAAAGACTACAGAAAATGACTTCTGTTTTTAAGAGAGCAAGGGAGAAATGATTAAATGAAAACCCTTAGGCAGAGCTGCAAACTGAAATTAAAGATCTCATTTATATATATAAAAAAAAAGGTCATAAGAAAACCAAAGGAAAAATGCAAACAAAGAAATAAAATTTCTGTTGGAGCCAGGAAAAGACAGATTCAATACGTAGAAAGTCCAGTCAGTGATATAGACAACACACCTGAATACCTCTTCAAGAATGCAGAAGAAAAGGATGCACAGGCCTCAAAGAAAACATCAAGAAGAAACGAGGTCTCTGGGAGAGTTAACACAGAGCCAACCAATATAAGTATGACAGAGGGAAAAATGAAAAAGGGTCAGGAACACTAATCAAGGCAAAGTAGATGAAATCTATATGCCAAAAAAAAAAAAAATCTTAGTGATAGAGGGGAGATTGAGAATATATCAAACTTATTTCTGCCTTTGAAAATTTCTAGAAGTTAAACTTCCCACCCTCATACTCTACCCTCTCCATCCAAAATGGCAGAAGCAAGAGCAAATATCAGACAGAACCTCAGAGAATACAAAACAAAATTTGAAGAAATAAATATTGTGAACTTAAGAATTCTATAACCAGTCAAGGGGTCCTTTAGATGCGAAGGAAAGCATCTCATATGTCAGTGTACAAAAATAAACCTGTCACCTAAAGAGAAAAAAGACTCAAACTGGTACTTCAAATAAGACTTTAAACCTAATTTTTAAAATTTAAAACTCAAGAAGGTGAAATGAGTATGTACTAGGATTAATGCTAAACAACGAGAACAAATAAACATCCAGAGTGAATTACTGCAATTGTGATAAAATTGAAAGCAAATTTTAAAGGATGATTTCTATTTATAATGGAAAAACAGAAAGCTAAAATATTTAACAATGTGACTTTTAAATGCCAAGCTAACAAAGGTAGGAAATGGTCATATTTGAAAGAGTTAAAATGTACTGTATTGTTTTTGCATTTTAACACTGGAGAAACATATGCTAATGCATATTTTCTTTTTATTTTATATCAGAAAAGGAAAATTGTCCATAAAATGACATATATACACATGATCACACCATTTTATTCATAATGGACAAAACCTGGAAAAATGAAAATGTTTTAACAAGTAAATAAAGAAACTAGTATATTCATGAAATGGAACACTACTCAGCAATAAAACAAACAAACTACTGACAACACTCAATATGGAATATCTCAAAGGCATTACGCTGAATGAAAGAAGCTAGACAAAAACAATACATATCAGGTAAAGTAATCTAAAGTGATGTAAGTTAGATCAGTGGTTGCCTGGTGTGAATGGGGCGGGTGGATGGGGAGAGAATGGCTGCAAGGGGCATGCAGTAGTGATTCACGGCCCTCACAAGACTTGTTCAAGTCCCAACTCCAGTCCTGCGGGTGTGACTCGTTTGTAAAATCTTTGAAGAATCTATTAAGATGAGGCCAAATTGAAAGAGTGTGGGCCTTAGTACAGTTTGACTGGAGTTCCTATAAGCCAAGGAAATTCAGACACACAAGGACAAGCCACAGGAAGGACAGTAAGTAGCATATTGCCATCTTACAGAATGACAGCTGACCGACAGCCACCTGCCACCTGAATACTACAGACTTTGGAGAAGATCTGGCCTACCAACACCTCGATCTTGGACTTTCAGCCTCCAAACTGTGGGCCAATACATTCCTGCTATTTAAGTCAACCAGTTTGTGGAATTTCTTTATAGCCTGGGAAATCTAAGACAAGGAACAAGGAAACTTTCTGGGGAGACAGAAATGTTCTATACCTTGACAAAGGTGATCATGTACACATTTGTTAAAAGTCATCAATCGTCACACAGAAATCGTGTGGATTTTATTCTATACAAACTATGCTTCAATAAAGTTGCTTAGAAAACACACATGCTCTGAGAAATTTTAAAAGGAGGAAATATACATTTGAAATCAAATGATAACATAGAAATGTGGCCCACAGTGCAAAATACATTCTAAATGTGAAATTTCCATAAAGCATAAAATCCCAAAAGCATTAAATAAGAGATGAGAAACTAGACCAAACAGTATCATATAAAGAAAATGTAAATATCAGAATTCCATCAATAAAAGGTGAAACTTTCAGACGGAATTTAAAAAATAGTGTAAGACATACCTCACAATTTATGCAAAAATTAGCTCAAAATTAGTAAAGACCTAAGAGTAAAATTTAAAACTATGAAACTTCTAAAAGATAGGAGAAAATCTTCATGACCTTGGGGTGGAGATGACATTTTAGAAATAGCACCAAAAGCCAAATCCATAAAAGAAAAAAAAATGATAACTTAAACTTCATTAAATTATAAAACATTTGCTCTGTCACATACCTGATTAGAAAAATATTTACAAATAACATATACAAGAAAAGATATTCATTCAGAATATACAAAGAATCATAAAACTGAGGAAAAAGAAAACAAATGGCCCAAGTAAACAATGGGCAAGGGATATGAATAGGTACTTCACTAAATAAGGTATACAAATGTCAAATAAGCATATGAAAAGATGCTTAACATAATTAGACAGGGAAATGCAAATTAAAACCACAATGAGATACTATTATACATCTATTAGAATGGTTAAAATTAAATATATACAGACAATAATAAACCTGGAAAGGCTTTAAAATTAAATATATACAGACAATAATAAACCTGGAAAGGACACTAAGCCACAGGCACTCAAATTTATTGCTGGTGGGAACATAAAATGGTTCAGGCATTTTGGAAGAGAGTTCAGTTATCCAGCCTTCAACAATCAATTATAAAGCATACCAATAAAAAGTATGGCCTGGTCACAGAAGAAATCAACAGAAACTTTCAGTGAGGAAGCATACACATTGAACATACTGGAAAAAAAATTTAAATCAACTGTCTTCAACTGTCTTAAATACGCAAAGAGAGAAGGAAACCATCAAGAAAGAGCTAAAGAAAATCAGGAAAATGATCTATGAACAGAATATCAATAAAGAAAAATTACAAAATGCAAACAAAAAGAAATTATGGAGCTTAAGGGTATAATAACTGAAATTAAAAGGGGTTCAACAGTTGATTTGAGCAGGCAAAGAAACAATAAGCAAACTCAAAAATAAGTCTGTTGAAATGATTCAGTCTGAGGAGCAGAAGGTAAAAAGAACAAGGACAAATTAACAGCATCGAAGGTATCTGTGTAATGCCATTAAGCATACCATCATACGCATAATGGGAATTATAGACAGAGAAGAGGGATAGAAAGAGGAAGAAAGAATATTTAAAGAAAAAATGGATAAAAACTTCTAAATTTAATGAAAGACATAATCCACACATCCAAGAAACTAATACACTCCATGCAGGGTGAACTCAAAGAGATCCACACCATGGATTAGAATTAAACTGCTGAAAGAAACAAAGACAAAGAAAGAATAACAAAAGCAGACCTATAGAAGAAACCTATCATGGACAAGGGATCAGCAATAAGATTAACAGGTGATTTCTCATCAGAAACTATGGCAACCTGAAGTCAGTGGGATGCATATTTAAAGTGTTGAAAGAAAAAAAAACTGTCAACCAATTTTTCTGTATCTGGCAAAGCCATTCTTAGAAAATGAAAGAGAAATTATGACATTCCCAGATAAACAAAAAGCTGAGAGAGCTCATCACTAATAGACCTGCCCTACAAAAATGCTAAAGGAAATCCCTCAGACTGAAAGGAAAGGATACTAAACAGTAATTCAGAGCCATACAGAGAAATAAAGAATTCCTGTAACTATAACTACAAAGATAAATACAAAAGCCAGTATTATTGGTTTGGAATGTCCCTTTTTATCTCCTGTATGGCTTAAAAGAAAAATGTATGAAATGATAATTATGAATCTATGTTAATGGTCATACAAGGTATAAAGATATATTTTGCGGCAACATAAACGGGGTGGAGCTGTGCAGGAACAGATTTTTTGTATGCCATCGAAGCAAACTTGGTATTAATTAAACAAGACAGTTAAAAACTTAACAATGTGGATGATAAATACCCTAGTGCCCACTAAGTAAATATCTTAGTAGTACACAAAAGGAAACATAAAGGGAATCCATGTGGTACATTACAAGACATTGAGATGAGGCAATAAAACAGTCAAACGTCTAATGAATCCATTGAAAAGAAGATCGAGAAAATACAAACACAATGAATCATAAATGAAATGAGAATATAATAGATGTAAATTAAATCTTTTCAAAACCATGTACTCTAACATGGTGAAATCTTAGATGAAAGCCACATTATGAAATAATATATATTAACAAAAATGACTCAGAAAGATGATGAAAACATAAACAACTCAAAAACTAGGAAAGAAATATAGTTATTAAAGTTGAACACATAAAACAAATATTAACTATAAAAAGGATCGTTATTAACAATATCCTACAAAAAGGCTGTAATCCAAAAGAGATGTACACATGAATCTTTTTGATGTTCAAGAAATAGGTAATTCCTATACTCCAAAAATTACTTTAGTGCATACAGAACGAATGGTTTCCTGATCAACTGAACAAATCTAACACAAACTTCACAATAAGTCTTGAAAAAGACAACATAACAAAATTTATGGACCAATTTAACTGACCAATATGACTTAAACATTGTACATACAACTAGAAAATAGAACACAATAATATATTACAAGGCTAATTAATATATTAAAAGGCTAAAACATTATGAAGTGACAGAATGGTTATATTTAAAAGTCTGCATACAGAAATTTCATATTAACTGGTCAAAAAAGAAAAAAGAGACACTTTAATTAATGTTGAAAAGTCAGTCACCCAAATTTCAAATTCATTCCAGATACCATCCCTGCAAAATAGGACTAAAATACATAAGAAGAATTAAAACTACATCAAACTAACAGTATAAATATGAATAATTTGCTATCAGCTTTGCTCCAAAACAAAACTATATATTACTTTAAAATATGAAGTGAGTGCTCACAAAAACAAATACGTTTCATATTTCAAGAATATCTCAATACATTGGAGGGAAAAAATAAAAATCACACAGATCATGTTTTCTAAATTCATTCTAATAAAAGCCTATATCAACAACAAAATGAAAGAAAAAAAAATCTATGGACTAGCTTCCAGTTTTTACTTAGTATGTGAGGAGATAGAAAAAGCACTGCTACTCCCTTCACAACAACAACCAAAACACAAAAATCAAGACAAACTGAATGCTCATGACTTCTCCAGAAGTCATTAAACAACGCGGATTGAAGGGAATTCAAGTAGCCAGAAATCTAAGTTACCTACGTGGAAAGACAGAACACAAGCACTGATTTACCTGGGGCAGAGGCTCCCAGACACAGTTCTAATGGAGAAAATGAATAATGTAAGATTGGATGGGGAATTTCAGCAGAGAGAAGGAAACTATAAGAACCAAATGAAAATGCTAAAATTCAAGAACCTAGTAAAACAAATAAGGATTGTCTGTGGGAAATTCATCAGTAGACACAACACAGCTGAGGGAAAAATCAGACAATATGAAAACAGGTCTACAGAAATTAGCCGAACTGCAAAACGAAGAAAAAATTGGGGAGGGAGGAGGAGAACACAGCATGCAAGGGCTGTAGAACAATAGCAGGTGGTCTGACACATACATCACTGAAATCCTAGGAGAAGAATGAGAATGGTGAAAATAAATTTAAAAATGAAAAGCCAAGCATTTTCAAAATTAATGGTAGCAACAAAAGGGCGTGACCTTTTGATCAGATGGAGGTGTGACTTCATTAGCTTACTGGAGTCCTTTTTAGAGAAAGCTCAGAGCAGACAGAGATACAGACATCTGGAGATGCTTCAGATACCGACAGAGAGAGCAGACACCTAGAGATGGACGTTTAGAGACGCAGAGCCCAGCAGACATTGCCATGAGCCTTCCTATGAGATGCGAAGTGAGCCAGACCCAGTGTTGTGTCCCAGAGAGGCTAAGTGAAGGCCACAGGCACTTGGAGAGAAAACCACTAGCATCAGAAGCTGGAAGCAATGGAACCAGGAACAAGGATCAGCAGACACCAGCCACATACCTTCCCAGGTGACAGACATCAGCTTTTCTTGAGTCAAGGTATCTTTCTTGAGTCAAGGTATCTTGCCTTAGGTTGGACATTTTTATGGCCTTTGAATTGTAACTCGTAACTTTGTAAATTCCTTTTTAAAAAGCCATTCCATTTCTGCTATATTGCATTCGGGCAGCATTGATAAACTAATACAGGCCATTTCTCCAAATATGTGTAACAATACAAAGTGCACTTAATGCCTGGTTGACCAGGATGGTGCATGCTGCTCCACAGTGCTATTCCCCCACCTTTGATCAACTAGCAAAAACTGACAGAGCAATCTCCCTCAAAACTCAAGAAAGCAGCTAAATGGTTACAGTAATTGAGTGAGTGCTGAATCAAAAAAATGCAGCTTTAAAAGCAGTAGAAGAAGATGACAGAACCCTTGGTGGTCCCTCTTGCACCTTCTCTGCAGCACATAGTGAAGCCAGCCTGTGCTCCCACTATGGGTCCCTGCCCTGTTCCATAGGGTACAGAGTAACCCCTATGTGCATACTGGGGTACCTGTATATCCATGCCAATCTATCAGGTAGCAATCTGAAAGTCTGGGCCAGGAAACTCTTCTTTGGATCACCCTCCAGAAATTGTTCTGTAGGCAGAAAATGCTTGCTCACAGGTAAAGTAATATATGAAACAATTATGCCAACGTGGCTTGGGACAAAGTAATAGTTTTTCTAAATTGCCCAGGACTCGGAGAAAAGTCTATCTTATAAGGAGTGGTGAGGATATTCAAATTCCTGTAAATTGGGTAATTCTAAGGTTATGAGCAAGTACAAGCCAAGGACAAGATGCAAACACAGAAACGATGGAGGGGACCCTGCATTTCACTTTTGTTTCAAGTTGATCTTTTTGATAAGAGGGCTAATTCTGAAGGAAAGCACCAACAAAACAGAGCCAATTTGCAAAGACTGTGAACAGTTTCTTTTGTCTTGCATTGGTTTCTTTTGTCAGGTCCTGGCACTCAAGGAAATCTCTGTCATATCACTAGTTGGATATTAAAAAACAGCTCAGGGGGTACAAGGGTAATTCAGAGGTAGATTTCTCGACTGCCATGTGGGAGACCCGGGTTTGATTCTTGGCCCATGCACTTCTCAAATAAACAAACGAAAAACCAAAACAAACAAAATTTCATCAAATGATGGTGCAATAAGGGGACACTCACATGGAAAAAGAATGAAATGTGACCCCCGCCATACAGCATACAAAAAAAAGACAGCTCAAAGACTAAATCCCACATTAAAATATTAAAATGTACAATGTGTAGCAAAAAACTAGAAAATAAACAGGAAATGGTGAACCATCCAAAGGAACAAGATAAATATTCAGAAACCATAAGACCAGACTTCCAGACATTCCAAACCAAGACTTTAAAAAAATGATCAATATGCTCAAGGAGATAAAGGAAAACATAGAAAAGGAACTAAAGGATATCAAGAAAATAATGAATGAACAATACGGGAATCTCAATTAAGAGACTAAATTTTTTTTTTATAAAAGAAAACCAAATAGAAACACTGGAGTTGAAGATTAAAATCACTGAAGTAAAAAATTCCCTAGAGAGTTATTCAGCAGTTTGGAGCTGACAGAAGAAAGAATCAGTGAATTTGAAGACAACACAACTGAAATAATTCAGGCTGAGAAACAGGATGAAAAAAGGAGAACACAGCATAAGAGACACTGTGGGGTACCAAGCATACTAATATATGCATTATGGGACTCCCAGGAGAAGAAAGGGAGAAAGGGTAGAGCAAATATTCAAATAAATAATAGCTGAAAACTTCCCAAATTTAATAAGAGATATGAATATACACATTCAGGAAACCCAACGAACCCCAAACAGGATAAACCTAAAGAGACCAATGCCAAGACACAAAGTAACTGTTGAGTGCCAAGGATAAGGAGAGAGTTTTGAAAGCTGCAGGAGGAAGCATGTTATGAATAAGGGAGCCCCAATAAACTTAACTGCTGATTTCTCATCAGAAACTATGGAGGCAAGAAGGCAGTGGAATGAAATATTTAAAGCACTGAAAGAAAACAATTGCTAGCCAAGAATTTCTTATCAAGTGAAATTTTCTTTCAAAAATGAGGGAGGAAAATAAGACATTCCAAGATAAACAAAAGCTGAGGGAGTTTATAACCACTAGACCTGTCCTAACAAACAATGCTAAAGGGAGTTCTTCAAACTGAAAGGAAAAGACACTAGACTGTGGATCAAAAAGGCATAAAGAAATAAAGATCTCCAGTAAAGGTAACCATAGTCACAAATGTCAAAAGATGGAAGCAAACCAAGCATCCATCAGCAGATGAATGGATAGACAAAATGTGCTATATACATACAATGGAATGTTATTCAGCCACAAGAAAGAATGAAGTTATGACATATGCAACAATACAGATGAACCTTGAAGAGGGCATATTAAGTGAAATAAGCCATTCACAAAAGGATAAATATTGTATGAGCTCACTGATATGAAAATTAGAATAAGCAAATTTGTAGACCAAAATCTAAAATACAAGTTATCAGGGTGTGGGTTATGTATGGAAGTTAATGGTTAATTGGTACAAAGTTTCTGTTGAAGTGATGGAAAAGTTTTGGTAATGGATGGTGGTGATGGTAACATAACATTGTGAATGTAATTAACACTGTTGAATTATATATTTGAATGAAGTTAAAAAGGGAAACCTTAGATTATATAAAAGTTACTTAAAATTCTTTAAAAAAAAACTCTAGAACTTTACAACACAGTGAACCTTAATGTAAACTATGGACTACAGTTAATAGCATAATTATATATTGTTTCATCAGTTCCAACAAACGTACCACACCAATGCAGTGTTAATAATAGGGAGAATTGTGTTGAAGCATATGTGGGAACTCTATTTTATGAACGATTTTCCTATAAACCTACAATTTCTCTAATGAAAAAATAAATTTAAAGAACTGTTAGATGCATATAAAGTACTGTTAAGAGGGACATTTATAGCATTATATATTAGAAAAGGATAAAGGTCAAAAGTAAATAATCTAAGTTGCTATCTTAAGAAACTACGATTAAAAGAGAGCAAATTAAACTCAAAGCAAGAACAGGAAGAAAATAATTAAGAACAGAAACAAATTGAAAGCAGTAAGACAAAGAGAAATTAATTAAACCAAAAGCTGGTTCTTTAAAAAGAACAATAAAATTGATAGACTTCTAGCCATACTTTCCAAACAAAAGAATTTCAAATACATATCACCTACAAGAGAAATGAAAGAATGGACATCAATAATATCCCCAAAGATATTGAAAGATAATAAGGAAATACTATTAAGGATGACCCTAAATTTGACAACTAAGATGAGACAAACAAGCTTTAAGACAGAAACTACCAAAACACACTCAAGAAGAAACAGATAACCTGAATAATCCTGAATAATTCTTTAATTCTATTAAGTGAACTGAATTCATAGTTTAAAATCTTTCAACGAAGAAAACTCTTGGCCCAGACGGTTTCACTGGTGACTTTTGTCAAAAATATAAGGGAGAAATAATACCAATTTTACACAGTGTCCTCCAGGAAACAGAAGCTAAAGGAATGCTTCCCAATTTATTTTATAAAACTAGTTTTATCCTTATACCAAAATTACACAATGACATTAGAAGAAAATAAAAACTACAGACCACCACACTCATGAACATAGATGCAAAGAATTAACAAAATATCAGTAAATTCATTCCAATACCACATAAAAAGGATAATGTATAACAACCAGGTAAGAATTATTCCAAGAGTACCAGGATGGTTCAATATTTGAAAATCGATCAGTGTAATTCAACATATTAACAGATAAAAAGAAGTCAATATGACCATCTCAAAAGATTCAGAAATAAAACTTTGAAAACTCCAACAGCTATTCATAATAAAAATCTCAGCAAAGGAGGAATAAAAGGAAATTTCATTAACCTATTAGAGGGCATCTACAGAAAATCTACACTAACAAATTACTTAGTGGGGAAAGATTGAGTACTTTCACCAAAGAATGGGGAAAAAGTAACCATGATCCCCCTCACCACTCCTATTCAACATCATACTGAAAATCCTAGCCAGCTGAAATAAGGAAAGAAAGGAAAAAAGGTAAAGAAATTGCAGGGGAAGAAATAAATCTGCCTGTATCACTTACAACATTGTCTAAGTAATTCAATGGACTCTATAAAAAAGCTTCTAGAATTTAAGTGGATTTAGCAAAGCTGCAGAACTCAAAGTCAACATACGAAAATCAATTTTGTTTCTATTTTTTAGAAGTGAACAATTCAATTCTAAAAGTAAAAATAATTCAAAACTTTTAAAACAGTATTATTTATAATAGTACCAAAACTGAAATAGTTATGTAAAAATTAAGAAGTGCAGGATCTATGGGCAGAAGCCATAAAAGATGGATGAAATAAATTAAAGAAGACCTAAATAAACTGAGAGCTATACCATGTTCATGGATTGGAAAACTCAAAATTTTTAAGATGTCTATTCAATTGAACTATAAATTTAATGCAATTCAAGTCAAAAATCCCTACACGACTTTATGTAGATAACAAAATTCTGAAATTTACAGGGGAAAAGCAAAATAACTAGAATAACCAAAACAATTTTTAAGTGAAAAAAAAAGTTGGAGAAGTTATAATACCTCTGCAATATGAGATTCCTTGTTTCACCCATAACATCCCAAAAATTTTTAGATGAATTTAAAGGTATACAAACAGAGCGTATCAATTTCAAAATTTTTTTTTAAGTCTTGGGATAGAGAAGGTCTCTGAAGCACAAATCCAGTGACAATAAAGAAAAAGTGACAAATTTCACTACACAAAAAATTGAAACTCCAATTTAATAAAAGAAATCACAAAAAAAGACAAATGACAGACTAAGAAAATATTCACATTTGTAACAAATATGTAAAGAATAAATACAAAGAATTTCAAAACCAATAAACAATCCAGTAAAAATGGGCCAAAGAACCAGAACAAGAAATTATTCTTTCAAAAATGGACATAAACACATTAAAAAGAAGGTCAATCTTCTTGCTAATCAGGGAAATTAAAATTTAAACAATGAAAAAATTGACAAAAATTTTAAAGGTTGATAATATATGTTGATAAGGGCATGAGGAAATGAATAGCTGTAGAACTCTTAAGAGTATAAACTGGTTCATCCTAAGTAAAGGTAATTTAAAATATAGCTATAAAAATTAAGAAGGCACAATCCCCTTCTCCACACACGAGTTCACATTATAATAACTTGGGCCACTGGGCAGCATCAGAACTATTCACCTCTAAAGAGAGAGCAGGAATTTAGTCCTCTCTCCCCTCTGCTACTGTAACAGATGGGCCATTAGTTGCAATTACAAGACAGTTGAGCCTCTACCATCAGCCTGGACCCAGAGGGAGCAGGTGGACTCCAAGCTCCAACCACCCAGCACTGGACAGGTAACATGAGTGAGAAATAAACCCCTGTTGTGCTAAGCCAGGGAAAAATGCACAAATTCTTGACCTGGCAATTGACTTTTGGGCATTGATCCTAAATATACAATCCTTTCTAACAGAAGAAAAGAAATCAAGATAGATTCTAGGTAATTATCTATGAAAGGAAAACGGTAAAAGAAATGAAGAGTGCTGTATGTCTTGATATATAGTGTGATATTTATGTTAAAATATGCATGTGTAAATAAATAGCTAAAGGTCTGGAATATTTCCTTGTTAACTGTCTACAACTACTGCCTAATAGCAATGGTTGAAGTGGGAATAAGGGAAGAGGGAAAAAGCTTAAGGGGACTTTACCTTTTAATTCAATTTCCTGTATTACTTATCTTTTTTCAATGAAAACTATGTATATAGTACCTGTAATATTATTAAATCAATAAAAATGCTTTAAACTTATACTAGTCCTACATTGACAATGACCCATCAGAAGGTAAATGGAAAAAATTATCACATTCCAAAAAGCAACAGAAAGATTTAATAGAGAATTTAATTTTAAAGAGAATATTGAGAAACTGTAAGAAGAAAAACCACAAAATTCTACTGAAATATTTTTAAGAACTTGAATAAATGAAGCTGTATGCACCATGTTTTTGGATGATGAGTCCTAATATATTAAAGATGTTTGTTTGCAACAACTATTAATAAATATAATGCAGTTACCATCAATATTCTAGAGGATCCATTTTTAGAATTTGGCAAAATGATTCTCAAGTACCTCTGGGAGAAGTAAAAAGAGCCAAGATATTTTGAAAAAGAAGAAGGATGAGAACGCACTTTCCTTCCTGATTATACAACAAAACACACTTGAAAGTCACAACCATCGTGAGTATAGTATTGGGAGAGGAAAAACTCAATTGAGTAAGAAGAAATGCCAGAAACATTCCTTAGCATATTAGGAAATAAAATCTGTAAAAAAGTAGCATCAAAAACCAAGGTCAAGGCAGTACAATGGTGGTTCAGTGGCAGAATTCTCGCCTGCCATGCCGGAGACCCAGGTTTGATTCCCGGTGTACGCCCATGCAAAAAAAAAAAAAAAAATCAAGGTTAAATAGAAGAATTGCTGGGTAAATGACACTGGGACAATTAAATAGGAATAGGCAGGGAAACAGATCCCCACTTTGCAACAGACGAATCAGAGCACTGTTTTTATTTATTTTTAAATTAATTCCAAGAGACTCAGAGTTAATAACCTCTTTTAAAAAAAAAAATTTACTATGAAAACCCGTAAGAAAATACAGGTGGGTAACATAAGCTCTTTGGTTGAAAGTTATCCTATGTTTTTTTTTACTCAAAAAAAGAACCTTTGATATTAAAAACAAAATTAAATGGCATACAACAAACTAGAAAAAAATCAAGAAATATATCAGACAAAGGTTTAATGATTAACACATGAAGATCTCAGGAATATCATTAAGAAAAGTGCACACAAGGGCAAAGGACATGAAGAAACAGTCCACAGATGGAAGATCCAAATGGTTACATCTCACTAATAATCAAAGAAATACAAACAAAAGCAACGATGAGGTTCCTCAAATTAGCAAATGTTTAGAAAATCAAGGACGCTCAATGCGGGCACAGGAGGGGCTGAGGAAATGGAAGTCTCAATGCACCACGGGGAACCAGCCCAACTTTCCAGAAAGGAACTTTATAATATATATTAAAAACCTTAAAATGTCCATACCCTAAGGGGTGTGCGGGTGGTGCAGTGGTAAAATACTCGCCTTCCATGCAGGAGACCCAGGTTTGACTCCCAGACCGTGCACCCCCACCCCCCAAAAAAAGTTCATATCCTGTGACCCAGTAATGTCTCTGTAAACTCTAGAAAACTGGCAAAGCATTATGTATGTTTATTGTAGCACTGCATGGAAATAGGTTAAAACCTAAGTCCCTAACAGGCTGGAATGAAACATGCAGCCTCAAAAATTTTTATCACCAAATAGATTTTAATGATGTGAAAAAATAAAAAGTAAGTGAAAAATTTGTCATCGTTGCATGTCTTAGTCCCGTAACGGCCGTCTCTTGGCCCATGGCCTCTGCAATGAGACAGTCCCCGCCCCCACTACGGAGTGGAATCTATTTAAGCTAAGGAATGTTTCTAGGATTTCCTTGAGTCTGGTCTGGGATTTCCTTGTGATTTACTTTGACCAACAGAATGGGGCAGAAGGGACTTTATGCAACTTGAAAAGCCAGGCCTCAAGAGAAGCTGCAGCTTCTGCATTTATGCCCTGTTTGCTGTCAAGGCCACCATGTACAGAAGCTGGTGCATCTACAGGAGGTAGAGAGGACTGAGCTGCCCAGACAACTGCGGCCCCACTGCCAGATGGGCTTGCGGTCATCTCGGACCTTCCAGCCAGCTGCGAGAGTGAGCACAGAGGAAACCAGCAGAGGCACCCCCAGCCCACACCCTGCAGCTCCAGATGTGTGTTTTTACAACTGGTACACCATGATATAAAGTCGTATCTATAGAGTTAGCTCAATCATGTAGAATATGGACCACATAAACCTAGGCAAAAAGACAGAAAGGACATGTTAGCAGGAATGTAAAACCTTATCTACAGAATTATCTCAACCATGCAGAATACACACACACACACCTGGGCAAAAGGAGAGGAAGATATGCTAAGAGGACTGTTATCTCCAAAAATAAGGAATAGGGTTTCTTATTTTCTATTTACAAAACTTCTCACAACATTGAAAAGAATATATATATATATACATATATATTTATATATATATGTATATATATTCATACATATATATATATTCACACACACATATATAATGGTATTGTATTTTTAAAATTGATTTATCTCTCCAACTGAGCTGTGAATTCCTTGACAGCAGGACCTGTGTCTTTCAACTGTGAACCGAAGATCCCAGGATTATCACACAGTAGGTGCACAATAAATGTTCTGAATGAAAGAACATGGAGAGGCTTTGACTTCTCACCTTTTCAGATTTGGAATTGGGCCACAGCTACCAACTCCTTTCTGCTTCCCTGAGCTCCCCTAAGGCCCATGGACCACACCTGACATCCATGAGTCACCCACCCATGTCACCTTACACAGCTCCCCCTCGCCCTGGGCCGGCTCAGGCCTTCCAGTGGGGCCTTGGGGTCACTCCTCATCCTGCATCGGCGGTGGAGAAGCAGAGGGGTCTTCACTCCCTCCTCTTTCCCTGCTGTACAACACCATGTGCCACTTTCAAAATTGACAGGGTTGTATTTTGAGCTACAACAAGATGGCAGAAGTGGGAGTATGGTGGGGGGGATTGGGCAGTGAAGTGGACCAGTAAAAACTCAAATTATCTAAGTTGAAGCAATAAATCACACCCCCAGACCTGTCTCCTCAAGATAAAATGAAGGTCTGAAACAGAAGTAGCTAGAGGGTTTCAGCCCGTGTTCTGGAAAGTCCTGCAAATCAATGGAGGCTTCACAGGAATGCATGCAACGGGCTGGCTTAAACAATGGGAATTTATTGGCTCATGGTTTTTTTGGCTAGGAGAAACCCAAAATCAAGATGTCATCAAGCCAATGCTTTCTCCCAGAAGACTGTGGCGTTTTGGGGCAGCTGCTGGCAATCCTTAGTCCTAGCAACACATGGCAAAGTACACGGCAGCCTCTCTTGGCTTATCTTTTGGGGTCCACTGGCTTCCAGTGGATTCTTCCCTCAGGATCCTCTCTCCATGGCCTTCCCTCTAAGGCCTTCAGTAATAAGATCAAGATGCATCTCGATTCAATGGGGACACACCATAACTGAAGCAACCTCATCAAAATGTGCTACCGACAATAGTTCACACCTGCTAGAATGGGGTACACCATTCCAAATGACCACAGTTGCTCTAAAGGACACTTTTAAGTGATAATGATAAACGTAAACAACTCTGGACAAAATGATCTCCAAGAGGCTCCTTCTGGAAGCCTGGCTGGGGAAACAGAGTCAAATAGCCCAGGAAGCAAAGATTCATTAGGATGCCTTCAACAAGCTCAGAATGCTTTAATGACATCATTCTGCAAGATCAGAACCAATGGTGAAGTCATGATCCTTTCCTGGTTTGTAATAGGATTCCTCTTTGTACAAAAATTCCCATCGGTAGCAGAATGGCCAAGGTCAGCACTCCAGAGAGATGGACCCATGAAGTTAGGGAAACGCACCTCATCTGAACCGCAGTGCTGGGTTAAGGGTTGGTGGTTTAAAGGGCTGTAACACAAAGATGCAACTGTCTCATTACTACTGGCTGAGAAAATTCCAGTAAGGGATCCTTGATATCTGTTAAACTACAAGTTTTTCCTTCTAATAGCAGAATCAGGTTTCCGAAGGAGGCTCCATCACCACAAGGTTATCCAGAAAGCAAGGAAGAATGGTTCTTCTACCAGGTAAAACGATGTAGTAGATCAAACCCTCAGGGCTGGGGAAAGGAGGGTGCCCTTTCCCTGTCATGGGCCATGGGAACCTAGTAATTAGGCTCCTCCTGATTATTATTACCTAGGTTAAGGCAAAAATCCAAGAATGGGATGGAAGGATAGGAAGAATCTCACATTTACCCAACTGGCATTGGAGCGCATGTATCATCTGCACTCCGCCTCACCACTCCCTTATGCCAACACCTTCATCATTTGGAGGATTTTCAGCAAAAAGAAAACTCACCTTGACCCTCCTAACTGCAAAGGACACCGTAAATAAATAAAAAGACAGGGGTTTTATTTATAAATGGAAAGTACTAGAAGCTCATTATGTAGTTCAAGTTGTTCCCAGTTCCAAAGTACAAAGACAGAGCAGACAGGAATCTGTTAATGATGGAATTTATTAGAAAGTAAAACTGGTGGCAATTGTTTATTATAAAGTAAAATGATGCAATTATATATCTATATTCCTATTTTTAAGTACGAAGATAAAAATGTTCTTCTGGCAACCCAGCTCCTGCCTGCAAACTGAACAGAAGCTTAAGATGCCAGTCAAACGAGAGGAAATACAAATAGGAAAAGTACATTCCGTTCTGCTGTAAACTTGTTTTGAAAACACTTGTTACAAAAACACAAATTTGTTCCAATGTGATTGATATATTAGGGAGCAATTTGCGCATGATGTGAATTTTGCACAATTTCATCTATGAGAAACACACTGGATGAATGCAGAAAATTGTATCCAGCCGAACTAGTTAGGGAGACACAAATGTGCACGAACACACCTCAGCACCTATCAGCTGCCTCAGTTTACCACATGTGTTAGGCGCCACACCTACCTACGTCTGGTGTTACAACTTTCCCTCAGATTCAGAAAACCCTCCTTTCACACTTCACAATAGCTCACAAACTGCAGCCCTTCCAATGCCCACTGCTACGAGCCAGTTTTAAGTCTCTTTCAAGGTGAAGTCTGACATTTCCTGCAGTATTTATGTATTTCTTAGCCATTTAATGTGCAAAATTGTGCTGCCTATCTTTTTTGTAATGTGTGGATGGCAGTGTTTTTAAACATTATGCCCTAATTTGATTTTTCCCCCAAGCCCTGTGTTTTATTCCACGACTTTGCAGAACATGGTGACTTTTAGAATTTTTGTGTTACAGCAGAATGTTCTATACATCGAAAAATGTTCTTCCACGGCTGGTCTATTTTAAAAGGAAATATACAGCACTAAAAATTGATACCACCCTTCTCACACTCAAATGATCATATTTACAAATTAGCATTTATATCTTTTGACCAAGTAATCCCATCCTAGGAATCATATCCTAAGGAAATAACTTGACAGGAAAAAAAGGAACAAGATGTGTGTCTTAAGATGTTCACTGTGATACTGGTGTGTGTGTATGTTTGTAAAAAACACCAAATATCACAATAACAGTGTAACAAAATAGTAAATGACTGATATATTTATAAGTGAACAGGAAATAAAAGTGCATGTAAATCGAGTAATCATGAAAAACAGGCTTATGAACAAGAACTGAAAGGACAACAATGATTAGAGTTGTATTAGCATCATAGGATTAGAGGTGATTTATTATGCATCATTGAAAATTTCCTTAATGTTATAATACTGTTCACACATATACACACACGGAGAATTGCACTTTACTTTTTTAAAAAAATCTAAGTCTTCAAGAAGGGTTTTAAATATGATAATTTTCAGATTTGCTAAAAATCAGAAATAGCTCTCCCCTGCTTATCCTATGCCCCGCACACTGTCTCAAGATGTGAAGGAAACACATAACGTGAAATTTTCCTTTTGCGAACACATATATTTATACCAGTACAAATCTGAATGCTGGACTACAGCTGGTTACCTGCAGTCTGTCACTAAAACTAATTGGCGGCCCACTGCTGGATATAAATAGGGAAACAACAGTCCCTTTGCAACACATAAACACACAGGGCAAAACATGAGGGTAGAAAGGAAAGGGTCTGTTAAACGACTGGCAAGAGTGCCCATGCACGCCTGCTGTCAGTCTACAGGAGGGCCACGAGGAGGCAGGGTTTGTATGAAGCAGGGCTGTGACCAGGAAGACAGTTCTGGACAAATCAGATGGCTAAAAGGAAGTAGGAGAATTCTCATGTTTAGCAACAACAGACTCACCCAATGGATTCTATGGGAAAATACAGTCATAAACGTCTGTGCAAGTATCTCTGAAAAGCTCAGACTCCCAGGCAGGTTCACAGACATAGACAGTGCTTGTGGAGGCCAAGTGTAAGTGAATGCACCTGCAGGCTCACCTGAGCGGGGGTAACTTGGAGAACTTAACAGAAAGTCCTGTTTTCATTAACATTTCATGAGTTGGCCTTTCCCATAACAAAGTTTTCTCCTCCTCTGAACACTCAGGATACAGAGTGGTAGAGAGTTCACTCTTTGGGTCCTGACAGCCCTGGGAGTTAATTGGAGCCATGTGCTGTGTGACCCTCAGCAAATGTTTCTACCTCTCTGAGCCTCCCTTTCCTCTTCAGAGTTGCAGGGATAACAGCATCTCTCAATGGATGTTCAGAGGACTAAATGCCTTAAAAAGCAGCATACCTGGCCCTAAGAGGGGCTCAATAAATGCTCATTAAATCTGAACCTTAATGTTTCAAGAGATACTCCCATTGCCTCTTTTCCCAAATGTGGCCCTCTTATCACCCTGGTGCTGTCCCTCAAAAGAACGTAACGCTCTAAGCAGATGACACTCAATATGGCACCAGCAGGGGAGAAATTCCTCCTGCTTTCCTTCTCCCAAAAGGATCCTGAATTATCCATTACCCAACCAACACTGGATAATGCAAATCAGCTTCACCCACCCCCATCCCCTGAGCCATAATACATATGGGGTATGATGAGGTTGGAGGGTGGAAGGAGAGGGTAAGGGAGACAGTGAGCTTCAGTATTTTTCCTTAAAAAAAATATCCAAACCACTGCTGACTGCGATTGAACTCAATGCAATGAAATTTGTTTATGTTTTAGAATAATGTCCAAAAAGTTCCTCAAAAAACATCCATTTGTTCACCTGAAGACTGCACATGAAACCACTGATATAAATGATCTCTGCATGATGCCTTTTGTGTGCCCTTGTAATTTCCTCTTTGGTCCATTTATCAGTGTCACAGCAACGCTGGTCTCTGGCTCCTCTACATGTCAGCTGGTCCCTCACTTCTTCAGAGCAGCAAGAAATTGAATCCTGGTAGACACGAATGATGCAAAATGGGTACCACCCTTATCAGCACATCAGGGTCACCTGTGTCTCCCTCTGCCACACAGGAGAAGGGGGGTGGCTGAAGCAGACAAGAGGGAGGAAGCATTGGCTGAGCTGGGCGTTTGGAAAGGAAAATTGGAACGCTCCTTTGAAAGGTGCATATGGTAATGCAGCCCTGAGCTGCAGGGATGACAGCGAAACAGGTGGCTATAAGAAAATGCAACCAGCAAAGAGGACTGCATCCCAACTACCCCAGGACAGATAATAAAAAGTCCAGCCCTGTCCCTCTTCATCTGATTTATGTAGAATGTCAGGCTGGTTCTGTAAATTTTAAATCTCCTAGGTGTCATAAGCTCAGTCCCGCTCAGCCCAAAGGGGTGCTTGGCTTCCTTTGCAGCAAATGCAGACTTTCTACAAATACCAACCAGAAGGGACAAGACAAGGAAAGCCACAAGGATACTGGAAGTGTCGTCCACCTCAGGTCCAGTGGATGTGGCCTCATTAATAGAAAGTTCAGGTATAGCCTCACCTCACCTACATATACAAGAGTATCTCTCAAGAGACAGTAATTTCTTGAGGATATGGCCCAAGATCTATTAAGCTCTGAATCTTCTCCTACCTCACCTCCTGCCTGACACACAGTAGGCATTTAAAAAACACAAGATGGACGGGTGGATGGGTGCAAGATTGAACTGAAGGATGGACAAATAGGTGGATCAGTGGCTGGATAAAATTTTGAGGCAAGCCAGGAAGGGCTGTGTGTAAAGGGAAACGTCTGAAATCATTCAGGCAACTCAGTCAGGTTGTCATCTGCTACCTGCAGAGAACCCCCCAGAAGACTGGCAGTGTTCTTCGTTAAATCCAGGGGCCATTCAGACGCAATACAACCACAGCTATGGGTTACTGTTCAGGATGTTCCACTTGAATATTAAATAATGACCCAAACTCAAAAGATCCCTGTGGGTTTTTTTATTAGCTTCCATCAGAAATTCAATGGTCTTCTGGAAGACGACCATAATCTTGATACCTGTTCTACCATCCTATTGCTGGATGTGAGTATTCTGCAAGGATGTCTGCAGGGATAACACCCATCCCATGTGCTCTTCTTACAATGTGGCCCATGGGACACTCCTATCCCACCTAGCAGTGAGGTCCATGTCCTGTCCTCTTTGAGTCTGCCTTGACCAATAGAGTTTATGGAAGTAACTCTATGTGACTTCTGTGACTAGATCATCAAAGTGCCATTCACTTGCACTTTTGCTTTCTTAGGATGCTCATTCTTAAAATACAGCTGTAAGGAAGCTCAGTCAGCCCACATGGAGAGCCCATGTGGAGAGACTACATATAAGTGTTCCAAATAAAAGCACAGCCAAGGTCCAGGCCAACAGCCAACTGCATGTACTCAACATGTGAACACAGATACCTCCAGATGATTCCTTAATATGATCTACAAGGCCCTGAGAAGCATGGCATCTACCTACTATCTCTTCACCCTGTCACCTCCTCTACTACCTTCCAGCTACTTTCTCTCATCAGCCATGCCACTCCCCCTATCTCAGGGCCAGCCCTTATGTCCCTCTACCTGGACAGCACTTTCATTCTGCATCCCTCTTCACCTAACTATTTATTCCGTAGGTGGAGGAAGAAGTGAGACAGGCTTCCTGGATTCAAATTCCAGCTAGGCTCTGGCTTGAGGTTATGCCTGTAGGTAAATGTCTAAACCTCTCTATGTCTCAATTCCTCATTCCTGCTTCTTGGGTCATTATGAGGATAAAAGAGTTAAGATACATAATTCAGATAAAAATAATTCCAACAGGCCCTAGCACATAAGAAGCACTCAATAAATGTTAGCCCCATATTCTTTTTTTTTTTTTACATGGGCAGGCACCAGGAATCGAACCCGGGTCCTCGGGCATGGCAGGCAAGCACTCTTACCTGCTGAGCCACCGTGGCCCGCCCGTTAGCCCCTTATTCTTATCTCAGCTCAAATATTTCTGCAGAGAGACCCTCCTCAGTGGTTACCCACACTAAATCATATTCCTTCACTAAATGTTCTTTTCTTCAAAGCATTTATTGCATACTTTAGTATGAGTATTTGATTAGTGTTATGTCCCACACATTGATCACAAGAGCACGGTTTTGCTCACATTATATTCCAGTAGTTCACATAATTCCTGATACACAGTTAGATACTCAAATCAAAATGAATGAATGGATGGACGAATGGATGGATGGATGGATGGATGGATGGATGGATGGATGGATGGATGGATGAGAGGGAGACAGCCTAGCAGGTATGGAGGCTAGTCATTCTCACTATCCAGATTTAGGCCCAAGAGTTTCATGCTCAAGGAGCTACCTGGTGTCCTAGACTGCCTGGATAATGGTCTTGAGCATCACCAGTTCTCTTCCCCCATCACATTATTTTTGGTGGGCCCTTACATCCATGGGGCATGGATGAATAGAGAGTGAGGAGGAAGAGGGAGGGTAAGGAGACAGGAGATGTAGGTAGACTGTACCTAATGGAATTTTCTGATAGCACTGGAGTAAGAAAGACACTCCAAAGACAATACTCTATACATCCTATACAGTAGTGTACACGCATACTACTGCTGTAAGGGAAGGCTGATAGAGGTGGACGCAATCACAGCTGGGTGATTCTGAGCCCCCAGCCCTCTTTCCAGGATTCTACCAGGGCAGCACCTAAGGAGGGTGCTTCACCTCCTTGGGAAACACAGAGAGAAAATCCCTATGGTAAACTAGAGATTGAAACAGAAACCTCGGGTCTCCTCCAGTGTCCCGGAGGCAACAAGTATTCATGAGATCTGCTGGGAACTAGAGCAGGGAACAGGACAGACAGGTCCCTTCCCTCAGACATGTTGAAGGAAGCCAGGCAGTGATAAATAATTAAAATAAATGATTAACTAACTGCACATGTACACAATACAGGACATCCCAGTAAATATGGAAAGAAAATCTCCATTAGATTCCAGAAGTTCTTAGACATGCAAAATGTGACATGGTTCTTGGAACAGTTTTCCCATATGATCTATGGATGCAAAAGAGAAACACATTTAGGTTTCTAATAAATCTCTCCACTTGAAAGGCCAAGCAGAATTGTGAAGCACTTGTAGAGAGGTGTGAAAGGAACCCAACTTTCCTCTTCACATACAATGTGTCTCTGATGTCCAGCTTATGCTGGGGTGCTTTTCTAGGCACTGTCATTAAGCTACCCCAACAAAACCAGGAAGGGTTATTATCCCCACTTTTCGGATGTAGCAACTGAGGCTGAGAAGAGGTTAAATGAGTTGCCTAAGGAACAAAACCCAGGATTATCCCCCAAACCCATGCTCTCTTTCACCTATATCAGGCCTCAAAGTAATTGAGAATTGTGCTTTTTGTTTTGGAGGCATAAAACTGAGGAATCTAACAAAATAAAACATTGATATTCACTACTTATGGGCAAGACAATCTTCAAGTTATATGCACATGCAGAATGCCACAAAATGGTTATAACTGCACATTAATACCAAAGCACAAGCATGCAGGAAACTAGATAAAATTGATTTTATCAAATTTTAAAACTTTTGTGCATCAAAGGACATTATCAAGAAAGTGAAAAGACTACCTACCTATACAATGGTAGAAAACAGTTGCAAACATGTATCTGATAAGGGTTTCATATACAGAATACATAAAGAACTTTCACAATGCAAATAACAAAAAGACAAACAATCCAATTAAAAAAGAGGCAAAGGACTTGAATAGACATTTCTCCAAAGAAGATAAACAAACAACCAATTAATTAGCTTACGAAAAGATACTCAATATCATTAGCCACTAGGAAAATGCAAATCAAAAGCACAATGAGATACCACTTCAAACCCTCAAAGATGGCTACTTTTTTATAAATGGAAAATAAGTATTGGAGAGAGAGTGGAGAAATTGGAACTGTAGTGCACTGTTGGTAGGAATGTAAAATGATGCAAACCATTGCAGAAAGCAATATGGCGGTTCCTCAAAAAGTTAAATACAGAATTATGATTTGACCTGGCAATTCTACTTCCAGGTATATAGTCAAAGAAAATGCAAACAGTGTTCTCAAACAGATACTGGCACACCAATGTTTATAGCAACACAACATTCAAAAGGTGAAATAACCCAGGTCCACAAAAAAATAAACAGATAAAATGTGATATATAATACAATGAAATATCATTCAGTCATAAGAAAGAATGAAGTTAGGAGACAGGCTGCGACATGGAAGAAGCTTGAAAACATTATGCTTCAGTGAAATAAACAAGATGCTTATACATGAGCATGATGTCAGTTATAAGAGATGTCTACAAATAACAAATTTGCAGAGACAGAAAGTAGATTAGAGGTTATCAGAGGAAGGGGAAAAGGAAGATGGGGGAATGTGTTTGGTAGTGTTTGAAATTGAAAAAGAAAGATTTTTTTAACTGAGCACTAACCATCTGGCAATTTTGATGGTAAACAACTCATACTCACAATCCTACTTAATCCTCAGATCACCACTGAGGGAGAGACTATGACCATCCCACCCAATTTACAGATGGGGAAACCAAGGCTTTGGGGGTTCAAGTGCTTACCTGAAGGTCACAATTTGAACCCAGGCCCACCTCCTCCAGTGTCTGAGATCTGCATTCCTTGAATATCTTAGAACGGGGCTGATTTCCTACCCCAGAGCAAGGCAGGCTGGATGGTGCATGGGCTCAGGAGCTAGAAAAGGTCACTACAAGTAAAGGAGGTAGCTGAAGGAGCTGGAGGCCCAGTCTGACGTGCGTAACTGACATCCAAGGCTAGGGCAGCAGAAGGCAGGTGGTGCCCTAGCAGACACCTGGGTCATGTGAAGGAGAACTCAACAATGGGCCAGCAGGAAGCACCAGTAAAGCCTGCTCCAGGTAGAAAGGTCCCAGCAGCCAGGTCCGGTTGACAGAAACTGAGTCCCTAGGGAATGACAAGAGCATTTCCCTATACAAACAGGGAAGGTGCTAAGGAGGTAAGCATGTCAAGGCATGGAATAGTGCAGAGATCCAGGGAACAGAACACAGAAAAAAAAAATTATTCTTGGCAAGAGACCCAAACAAAACACAAGTTCCAGGTTTGATGACTTAATGCAGAGTCCCAGCCAACTGGCCAGGGGCCTGTGAGAGTCCCAAGGGGACTCCTTTGCTGAGAAGGACACTCATTCACTTTATCAAGTATTAGTGGAGCACCTGTTTTCTCCCTAACCCAGGGTAAGCACTGGAGATAGAGCAGAACACAATACAGATGCAGCCCCCACCTCCTGTGGAGCTGAAGGCCAATGCAGTAATTCTCAAACTAGGGTCCAAGGACTGTCTGGGGTGCCTATAAAACGTAGATTACTGGGCCCTGCCCCAGACCTATTGAAAGAGGTTAGGAGTAGGAATCTGTGTTGGCCTTGGGCAAACTGTCTCAGAGCTTCTGTCTGAGACTAGACTGACACATGGGTTGTTACATTACATAAATTTATTAGGGCTTCAGCACAAACCAGGATCATCAGGATCTTAATCATTTTAATTTTCTGCATCGTCGTCTAGGAATGGGGTCTGTGAGTATTTTAACAAGACTCTAGTCAATTGTAGGAGCTGAATTTTCAGAGTCACTAGATTTTTTTTACCTATGCAATCAATTAGACTCTGTTCTTCCAACGCGGAAATCATCTAACAACTCAAAATTGAGCCAAACAAGGATCTGTCCCCCAGGCTGTCTAGGGGTAACAAAGTCACTTGGGACCCCAATTCAGAGTCCCTGCGGCATTACTGTGTCTCCTGTAAGCTAGACTTAGCAACAGGAAACCAGAAGGCCGTCCCTGACGAGCTTCACGCTATGCAGTCATGAAGGACAGGAAGCACCTTGCTCACAGCCTGTGTTTGCCTGTGCAGAGATTGTGACGACAGAATGAGACCAAGAGGAAAGCAAGAAGGTCCTGGTCTGCCTTGGTCGCCTTCTCTCCCACCCCAGGCCTCCTCCAGCATCTCTGCGCCCAAGCCCAGTTAATTTGGGAAGGGTTTTGGAAAGCATCAATGATATTCACAGTGGCTTAACCATTTTCCAACAGTGTCCCTGACACTGTAAAGCTTCTAGTCTTTAACTGTAGAGCAAAACAAAACTTAGGCAAAAATGGGCAGGTGGAAATTGGAGGTGGAAAGAGAAAACCTGGGATTTCCACTGGGCACTGAAATTGCCCAACATCCACACACACCAAGGAGGGGGATCCATCTCTGCTCATCAAGGGAATCCCCACTCTCAGTTCCTCTCACTTCTCCTCTCCTTGTAGACATGCAGTAGACATCACACAACAGTGACGGCCACCCATCAACATCGGATCCCAGGAACCACTGACAGGCATCTGAATTCTAAATACCAGAAAATCAGCAGAGCAAGGAAAGGAAAAACCAGGACTGGGTTTGGCCGTGCGGATCTGATGCTACTTCCTGCCAGGTTTGTGAACAGCTACCATTTTGTGCCCAATGACCAGCAGTGCAGAAACAATCTATGTCCACAGACGCTTCTGTTGAGCCCTACTGTCACTTTTTATCAGATCCCTATAGGAAATACTCTGGCAGTGAATGTTCACTCTTCTACATTCCATGAGCAAGGAAGACTGATCTCTGCTAACAACTCTTTAAAAGTTGAGGGCACTTTACCCAAGAGAATCTACCCCTTTCCTTCAGCACGGCTTCAGAATAAGCTATTGCTGCTGGGAAAATATATTATCAGAATTTCAGGCTGGGACTCACGATGCCGTTTCCTCTTGGACCAATTTATAAATACAGATTGGTGGCAGTTAGTACACCATTCTACTTCTTACTATAATTCACTGGCATTAGTGACTGAAGATGTCTGTAGGCTGCCTGGGAATCCAGCTTTTAATGTTGTTTCTGGTTTAAAAATAAACTCTTCAGAAATTGAGCATGTGTGGTTGCTTAAAAGGCTTTCTTTAGAGTCACATGTGGGGTAACTTATGTTAAATAAGAGAACAGACTAAAATAACCAAAGAGAACCCACATCACATCATTATAAGGAAGTGGCTACGAAGTGGTCATCCCACAGAGACTCAACACAGGGAACACAATTACACGAAGACCCCAGGAAAGCATCACCTCCTCCCAGGCAGTTAGGACACCTTCCTTCTCAGTGTCCTCAGACCTGGCCAAAATGTGGAACATACAGAGAGACAAACAATGCCCAACTACCACCAGACCAACAGCATTAAGAAAAGCAATCATTGCTCTTTGCTGGCTGTTTCCTACATGCTGACCACAGACTAAGCACTTTACTTGCAGTACCTTACTCCATCCTCACAACAATCCTCTGAAGTAGTGACTATTACTCCCATTTGACAAGTGAGAAAACTGGGGCTTAGGGAAATTAAGGAGTCATCTAGCTAACATACGCTGAAGGCTGGATTTGAAACCATAAACTGATACAGGAAGCTGAGCTCTTAACCAAAGCAGGAGCAAGCTGGACAGCTGAAAAATGTCTCACAAGGGAGTCATTCAATCTAGTACTATTCGGGAAGGTGGTAAGGAATTCCTTGAGCTGTGAATTTTTCTTTATACACCAGAGTCAAACACAAGCCTGGGCATCTGTTTCCGAGATGTCAAGGAAGAAAAGCCAAGAGCCACCAGCAACCATCTCCTTGTAAGCAGATCTGTCATGTATTCCATCACTGACCATACTTCATTGATTCCAAAATGCACACAGTTTTACATTTTATCACCTCTGCAATCAAGATCAATATCACGAGTCAATCAAGGGTGCCCTACAACCACCCAGCTTGGCTACTCTCTGCTTCTCCAGGACCAAAGCTAAGCAGCAGCTACAGGGAAGACTTGCTGTTAGACCCTCCTTTTCGTGTCCACAGTCCCTTCCTTTGCCCTGTCCATCCCCTCTGCCTGACCATTGAAACTGGGGAGTCTCTGGGCTACAAGACCAGCCTGGGCAGGGGAAATCTTGGCCATTACCCAGCAGTGGTGTCTGTGAGCTGGCAGAGCACTGCCACCAGAGGCCCTTTGGCCTTTTCAGGCACTTTTCAGGAGCTGTGGTAACAAATGCAAGGGCTCTGTAAACATATTAACATAAAAATTCAAAATTAGAAGGAAGCTTCGAGTCATCATTTCATTGGCAGCGGTATTTCTTACAGTGTATAGGTTCTCAATTTGGCTGCACATTATTATCACCTGAGGAGTTTTTAAAACCACCATAAATAAAGAAATGCATACGTGCATACAGTGTCCAACCTCAAAAGATTCTGATGTCATTGATGTGGAGTATACTCTGAGCACTGAGATACTGGAAAGCTCCCCAGGTGATTCTAATGTTTAGAGGTACAGAAAATAATACTGTATCTGATCATCAATAGTGTGTTCAACTCAGTGAAAGCAAATGCAGGGCAAAACCCTCAGAGTTTACCCAAGAAACTCAGCTGGATCTCCCACACTCCCTAGATCCTGGGGAAGAGATGCTTTATCAAATCAAAAATGACAAAGTCACCAACAATACAATGGCTAACCAAGTCATGTATTTTATCTGTAATCCTCAGAACAAACCTAACACTTATTTTATTAGGCCCATTTTACAGATGAGAAATTTGAGACTCAGATAAGTCAAATAACTTGCTCACAGTTATAAAAGAAGTAATTGGCAAAACCACCTCCAAAGTTTATGCCCTTTTCAAAACCCCTTGCTGACTCTTCTTTACATACAGAGATAAAAGCTGGAATCCAAGGATGGCTAAACCACAGATCATGCACTCTAAGATTTTCTAATCTACTCCAGGAGGCAGACTGGTTCACTACTCAATACCTATAAGTTGCCCTGAGCTCTCCAACATACACTGAGCTGAGGGAATCCACAAGAGGGGAAATGCCTTCTGACTGGAGGATTCGAGCTCCACAGAGAAGATTCAGGACTTGGTCCTGAGAAGGTAAGCAGGATTTCCATTAACAAAGCAGAAGGACAGGGCAAAAGGCAGACTAGGAGCACAGAGGGGCCAAACTTCAGGGTCCATCCTTCTGCCTTCCCCATATCTGTTGCAGATTAGAAGCTTGTTTAATTGTTAAGCTCAACAGGAGTGAGTTTATAATCATCCTCTATTGCCCCTCTGTGTCACGTACCCATTTCAGGCACCTTCTTAGGCTAACCATTTGCTTCTAACTGTATCAGATGTGTGTTCCAAGAATTCCTAGAGAGAGGAAAAGCAGCCCTAAGAAGCCATCTCAAACCACCTCCTTCCACCACAAAGGCCATAATTACTGATGCGTGGCCCCTACAGCAAGGCTCTCTGCCCAGAAGGGCTGTGTTAATTAATCCCTGGCATGGTATCAAGTCCAACTTCAATTTAGCAGCACTGAGGAACTGAGCTGAGCATTCAATTTACATATTTCATTCTGTCTGTGGCTGAATCTCAGGCCAGAAGTCTGGACATTTCTAAGTTAGGACCTTAATTCCAACTACTTCTGAATCCCAGGCTCCTTCAAATGCAAAACTTCTGCGTGTCAGAATGCATTTTTTTTGCTGCCCTCAGCCCTACCCAAGTGCCACTGCAATTCTCCCACTGAGAGGATAAGGTGGGAAAAACACTATCCCCACAGCACACTGACCTCTCAGTGTGTCCTTCTGCTTTCTTACTGTTCCTACAGGTCACTCTCCTCCACTCCTTAGAGCAGAAGTCAGCAAGCCATAGCCTCAGGCCAAAGCCAACCTGCCTCAGCCTCAAGCCAAAACCAGCCCACCACCTGTTTCTGTAAATAAAATCTTATTGAAACATTACCATACCCATTTGTTTACAGAGTCTATGGCTGCTTTCACACTACAATGGCAGAGTTCTTAGTTGTGACAGAAACCAAAGGGCACCCAAAACCTAAAATTTTTACTACCCAGTCCTTTATGGAAAAAAATTGGCAACCCCTGCTATAAAAAAGAATAAAAAAGAAAACCTAAAGAAGTTACTTATATTTTAGTCTTCCTGTCATAGGGCTCTTTCTTTCACGCCATTAGGGTTCCCTTTTGCAAAGAACATTATCTACTTTAAGAATTTTGGAGATTTCCCACTGCATTCAAGGTGAAGATCCAGATTCTTTATGATGGGTTCATCAAGTCCCATAACATGTTCTGCCACCTTAAACAGAAGGCATACAAAGAATTCTCCAGAGATACTGAGCTCCTAGTTGGGCCTCAGGTTCATCTTGTGTCAGACACAGTGGGGAAAAATGATTAGATAGTGGTGTCTAAGGCATATTTTTCAAACTGTAGGTCATAACCCATTAGTGAACTATGAAGGCAATTCAAATGGTCATGACCAGCATTTTTAATAGCATGGCCTGACATGCATCAAATACATCAGTGTGCCTTGCCTGTAATAAAGGTACTATTTTATGAAATTTTTGCTTCGGACATGTATACATAGATACACATTTGTATACTGGGTCCATGAGGTACAATACATTTCTTTCTGTAGGTCACAGCCTCAAAACTTTGAAAGCCACTACTCTACAAGTCTGAATTAGATCTCAAATCTATTCATTATTCTCTAACAACAAGCCACAAAATTTCTCTCCCAGACTTTGCAGTAGCCTCCCAAACTGATCTTCCTACTTTCAGTCCCGACACCCTACCAACACATTCTTCACATGGCAGCCTGAGAAAGCCTTTAGAACTGTAAAGCCAGCTCTGCATGGCCCTGTCTGGTACCCTTTGGTGGTTGCCCCTGCATTCAGAATAAAATCTAGGTTTCTTCACACGGCACATGGAACTAAGCATGTTCTGGAGCCCACCTACCTCTGACCACATTCCAGGTAGAGTGCCCATTCTGGGTCCTGGGACGTTTCACCCCATTCCCACTGAAGAGCCTTTGTGGGTACTGCTCCCATGGACTGGGGCAACCAAACTCCCACTGTGCTGGTCTGAAGTTGTCATGAACCCCAGAAAAGCCAAGTTCTTTAATCCTCATTCAATATTACTGGGTGGGATCTTTTTTATTGTTTCCATGAAGATGTGACCCATCCAACTGTGGATGGTAACTTTTGATTAGATGGTTTCCATGGAGATGTGTCTCTACCCATTCAAGGTAGGGTTGCTTACTGGAGCCCTTTAAGAGGGAGCCATTTTAGAAAAAGCTTCGGGGCCACCAGAGCCCACGTAGCCAGAGAAATCTGGAGATGTAGAAGGAAAACACCCCTAGGGAAGCCATTAAAGAAACCTGGAGAGAAAACTAGCAGACATTGCCATGTACCATTCCAGCTGAGAAAGAAACCCCAAACATCACAGGCCTTCTTGAGCTAATTTATCTGTGCCAGTTTGAAAGGATGTATGTACCCTAGAAAAGCCATGTTTTAATCCTAATCCCATTTTTTAAAGGCAGCCATTTCTTCTAATCCCTATTCAGTACTGTATATTTGAAATTGTAATTAGATCATCTCCCTGGAGATGTGACTCATTCAAGAGTGGTTGTTAAACTGGATTAGTTGGAGGTGTGTCTCCACCCATTCGGGTGGGTTCTGATTAATTTACTTGAATCCTATAAAAGAGGAAACATTTTGGAGAATGTGAGATATTTGGAGAGAGTAGAACAACATAGCCATGAGAAGCAGAATGTCCACCAGCCAGTGACCTTTGGAGATGAAGAAGGAAAATGCCTCCAGGGGAGCCTCATGAAACAGGAAGCCAGGAGAGAAGCGAGCAGATGATGCTGTGTTCACTACATGCCTTTCCAGATGAGAAAGAAACCCTGCCCATGTTTGCCATGTGCCCTTCCACTTGAGAGAGAAACCCTGAACATCATCGGCCTTCTTGAATCAAGGTATCTTCCCCTGGATGCCTCAGGTTGGACATTTCTATAAACTTGTCTGAATTGGAACATTTTCTTGGCCTTAGAACTGTAAACCAGCAACTTATTAAATTCTGCTTTCTAAAAGCCATTTCATTTTTTTCTATATTGCATTCTGGCAGCTTGCAAACTAGAACAGTATCTTTCCTTGGATGCCTTAGTTTGGACATTTTTATAGCCCTGCCTTAACTTGGACATTTTCACAACCTTAGAACTGTAAACTTGAAACTTACTAAATTCTCTTTTTAAAAGCCATTCCATTTATGGTATATTGTATTCCAACAGCTTGCAAACTAAAACACCCACCACACTCACACCCACGCCCACAAACATACACACACACTGTGCCTCATTAACTCCTATTTATCCTTCAGTCTTAGTTGAATGTCACTTCCACAGAGAATCTTTCCTGACACCCCAGACAAAATTAGAGCTCTAATACTTTTTAGCACTCTTTTCTTTCCCTTTATAACACTTAGCAAGATTGTGATTCATGGTCACTGTCCATTTCTGCAAGCCCCACATTGCAGGCTCCATTTGTTCTGTTCACCACTGGGTCCTTAAGCATAGGACCTGGCCCATAGCAGGTGCTCAGGAAATATTTGGTAAATCAATGAATCCACAAGTTTCATCCTATAGTCTACAAGTTTCAAATTCTCACTCCATGTCTATGAACAATACTCAGTTACTGTGGCCTAAACCAGATAGGGAAGTTTCAGCAGAAAACTTCTGCTGAAACTTCCACAAGAAATTCTGGCTATCAGGCTGGAGTGCCTAACCTGAGAAACAATGCACACCAAACAGAAAAATATCTGACATCTTTTGCTCCTGAAAGCCTGACAATCCCAGTGTGAGCAACACGCTTTCATGACAAGCACGCCCCTGCTATTCAAGAAGAGTGAAATCTGGATTCTAGGACCCAAACGAGTGAATCTCCATTTTTCCCAAATCTCACATGTTACAAATGTTCTTGGTGTTATTCTACCCAAAAACTTCTAATAGACTGGGGCGTGAATCATTCATCTTCTGAAGTGGGATGACAATCAGTCACTCACTTGCTCTTAAAAAGGTCAACTGTTAAATGTTCCTTAGAATTTATTTAAGCTTCTTCCATTATGCATGTCTGAGTCACAAAAAAAGTGGTGATAACTATCTCAAGTTCAAAACCAATTCTGTACTCTAGAAAAGAAAAAGCAGGGTTTACATGAAATAAGATTAGTCATGAGTTCAGCTGAAGCCAGATGATGGGTTCATAGGGATTCATTATAATATTCTATCTTTGTACATATTAGAAACGTTCTATATAAAATTTTGAAAATTATTTGATGAGCATTTAGTGACTCAAATCAATATATCTCAACTGATCCCAAAAAAAGTATTTGTTTATAAAATCAGCAGTGAAATGAAAGGTTTATAAAGCAAAGGGACTGATTTTAGACCAACAAAAAAAATCTATCTCCAATTAAATTTTAATCCTTTACTAAAATAACATTAAATTGTGAATGAATTTCTAATTATTCTGTATAAAATGATACAGAGAATACTTTTTCTTTTTTAGTTGTTTTTTTTCTTTAATATGGAACACTTCACGAATTTCCGTGTCATCCTTGCACAGGGGCCATGCTAATCTTCTCTGTATTGTTTCAATTTTAGTATATGTGCTGCCGAAACCAGCACCAGAGAATACTTTCTAAATGTATAAACAATCTGAAATAACTAAAAACATGACCCTAAGCACGGAACTTGGCATTCAAAACTTATTTGTTGAATGAAAGATCAGCTAAGGTATCTTTCCCAATTAAACTGCAATCATTTTTAGCTTCACCAAAAAGCAAAAAAAAAAAAAATTTAATAGTATCAAACATTCAAACATTTAGATATTGGTTCTAATATTATTTTCCAATAAAAGGAAGAGGGGCCTTTAGACATATGGCTGATTCTAGGGCAGGGGCAGGGAATATATGAGATAAGCCTGCTGCATCTTACACTCCAGAACATAAGGAAAAGCTCAAAAAGCAAACCAATGGAGGCCTGTCACAGGGATATGGAAGCCAACCTAAAAGAGTTCCCAATGGCCAAAGCTGGAACAATTTGAACAAAACAAACTAATATTGGATTATAACCCAAATTACAAAATAAGTAACCATGAGATCAATCACATAAATGATCGAATAAATAATAAAGGGGGAAGACAAGACAAATCTCCCATAATGAAGAATTTCAAATAATTTATATAGACATTCCTCCCCCAAGAAGGTGGAGCTTTATTTCTCGCCCTTGAGTTTGGGCTGAGCTTGGTGACATCCTTCCAAAGAACAGTGTGGAGAGGAGAGGGGGTAGTGATTGTACAGTGGAGAAACTTGCAGATACCACTTCAGCCGGGTGACCACAGGAAACATCATCAGTGAGAGGCCGTGTTGATAGCAAGCACCCTTGATACAATGAGAATGGAGCATCACAACTGTAATCTTCCTCCTCAAAACCCATACTCAATCTAACCATGGGGAAAATATCACACAAACCCAAATTGAGGAACATTCTGTAAAATACCTAATCAGTACTTCTGAAAACTACCAAGGTCATCAGAAATAAGCAAAGCGTGAGCAACTATCATAGAACAGAAGTTAAGAAGACATGGCAACTAAACATGATGCATGAGCCTGGATGGGACCCTGGAAGAGAAGAAGGGTATTAGGGGAAAACCAATGTAATCTTGTTAAAGAACAGAGTTTAGTTAGTAATTTACCAATGTTGGTTCCTTTGTTGTGACAAATATACCACAGTAATCAGAGGAAACTGGGTAAGAGATGTATAGAAAATCCCTGTACAACCCTTGCAACTTTTCTGCAAATACAATGTCTATTTAGATTTGAGTGTCATTAATAAGAACTAATAGAGGGATGGAACTTCTGGAACAGCTGTGTGAGGAGATCGGGGGAATCCCTTCCCAACAAAACAACCATTTAACTGGTGAAAAGTATTTAAAGAGTAACCATTTAAAGTCCCTGGAAAATTGTGCTAAGCACACACAGCAAATGGAGAAACATTTATAAAATACCCTGCAAATGAGAAAGAGTTTGTGGCACTTGATCTATGACCTACCCCTAATACACTCCCAATTTCATACTATGGAACCTCCACTCTGGACTGTGCAACCAACAAATATAGACTTTCAATTTCCACCAGATTCTGGTGTAAATCCCAGGTAGGCCACTAGGGTCTCTCATTACCCCATTTCCAGCACCATCTTGCAGAAACTAAGATACTGAGGGATGAACTCTGGCCTGGGCTTGTCTGGCCAAAAACACCAAGGCTGATTGCCCCTCCCACCCAAACTGCTTTTAGGGTGAAGCTCCACACATGGAGGTGCAAGCTGGCAAGACCAGAGGTGACCATCCTGCCACTGATGGCCACTCACAGAGTGGTGGTGTCACTACTAGAGATATGAGCTTCTGTCCCTATCCCCAGCTTTGGTACACTGACACAGAGGTTTTGCTTAAGAGGAAAGAGGCCATAAGGACTGGAAGCTCCACAGCTATGCCTGAGGAGACTGACTTTTTATTTTGAACAGAACATGGAGAAGATCATATCCAAGGGCATTGTTGAAAACAACGGAAATCTTGTTGGCCAGCAGTTAAAGGGGGTTAGGAGCTCTGCGCAACTAATAGCAGCACACAAAACGACAGACCAGCTGGAAGTTTAAATACAGAACCAGGGAAAAAGTCAGAAAGGACCCTCCTGGGATCACAATCATCCCTGGTTATTCAGATGGCTGCACACTTGTGCTAGGCTGCACCCATTCAGGGGCAAAAAGGGTCAGATGTGGCTTAGAATTGAAAGCATTTTGCTACATGGATCCATCAGCAAAGGGTAAGGTATTTAAGTATAATCTCTCAAAAATCACTGGCTGAACAATAAACTACAATTACTCTAGGAAGCCAGTCTTAAAATCACACTCACCCTTAGTGTTCCTGGAGACTATGCACATGCCCAAGGCTGCACTCTCTTAAGAGTGACCAAAGAGGGAATTTCCCACTTATATGTCCCTGATGCAGGACGAAATTGCAAATACCACTAATCTGAAAACAAACACCAAGCCACAAACAAATCCAAGATAAAATGTGAAAACCTAACTAGAAAAAGGGCATAAGCATAAATTTTGACCAATAAGTAGCTTATGCTAATCCAAGAAAATTTCCTAGGAAGTTCAGGCTAAAAGATAAAAACCAAGGGGGTGGTGTGATGGTAGCTCAGTGGCAGAATTCTCGCTTGTCATGCCAGAGACTCGGGTTTGATTTCCAGTGCCTGGCCATGCAAAAAAAAAAGAGATAAAAACCAAGGGAAAAAACCTAAGCAAGGTTATCAGAGGCTACAAATCATGGGGATATTAAATTTTTCAGAATTAGTCCAGGTAATTAATTAAACAAAAAGTGAATGACCAACTAAACAGTAAAAATAAGTCCTGGCTCAGGGGACAAGGGAGTCACTATCCAGAGTTGTTACAACATGTGACAACAAATTATCTAAGATGCCCAGCTTTCAAAACAATATGATACATGCAAAGAAACAGGAAGGTGTGAACAATAAATGGGGGGAGGGGGTGATCAGGAAACACCTGTCTTTGAGGGGGCCCAGATATTGGACTTAGCAGACAAAGTCTTCAAAGCAGCTAATATAAGTATGCTCAAGGAAACAACAAAAAAAATATTTAAAGAATTAAAGGAAGGCATGATAATTATAACTGATCATACAGAGAATATCAGGAAAGAGACAGAGATTATTTTATTTTAAATAACTGAATAGAAATTCTAGAGTTCAAAATTACAATAATCAAGCAGAAAAAAAATCCTTAGAGGGGCTCCACAATAGCTAAGGGTTGGCAGGGAAAAAAAAGTCAATGAGTAGAAGATAAACTAATAGAGATTATTCAGTCTGAATAAAAGAGGTGCAAGAAATGAAGAAAAATGAACAGAGGCTCAGTGATATATGGAACACCATTATGCTCAGCAAAATATATCTAACAGAAGTACTAGAAGCAAAAGAAAGAGACAGAGAAAATAGTCAAAGAAATAATGGCTGGATATTTCTCAACTGTGATGAGAAACATTAATCTATACATCGAAGAGCCTCAAGGAACTCCAAGTAGAATAAATGTGAAGAGATCCACACTCAGATGTATCACAGTCAAAATGTAAAGAGAAAATAAAGACATAAAGAGAAAATTTTCAAAGAAGCAAGAGAAAAATTACTTACCAGGAACAAGAGAGCCACATTAAGACTAACAGCCGACTCCTCCTCAGAAACAATGCAGGCCAGAAGGTAGTGTGGCAATATAGGCAAAATGCAGGAAGAAGAATATTGTCAACTAAGAATCCTATATCCAAAAAAAGATAACTTTAAAAAATGAAGTTGAGGAAAAAGACAAGATGGTGGCTTAGTGAGGTGTGGAATTTAGTTCCTCCTCCAGAGCAGCTAGTAAATACCCAGAATAGCACAAAATAACTCCTGGGGCCACATCAGTGACCAGACACTCACTGTACACCAGTCTGGACAAGTTGGACCAGCTGCACTCCCACAAAGAACTGTAAGTCCTCCCAGCCACAGAGGCTGGCCTCCCTCCCCCATGGGCATGGCAGCCTGATTCCCCGAAGGGAGAGGAAACTGACTTTACTAGCCACAAGAGCTTAGCTCAACCAAGCTCCAATGGCAGAATTAGCAAATTCTGACTACTGAAAATAAGCCCCCAGCTCAGATAAACCTGGAATAAGAGATAAAGGTATTAGGAGTTTTTGCCCAGGCAGAACCGAGAGGCGGCTGGGCTGACAGAAAAACAAACAAACAAACAAACAACAAAAAAAAGAGGCTTTTTGAGTCAGACAGCACAAAATACTTAAAAAGGGCTAGACCTGAAGAGAAGGGAATACTTTTCAACCTACAGGACTAGCGTTATTCTAACACCAAAGCCAGACAAAGATATCACAAGAAACGAAAACCACAAGCCAATAACTACCATAAACAAAAATGCAAAAATTGTACCCAAAATTTCAGCAAACACAATTCAATAACATACAAAAAGGACTATACATCATGATCAAGTGAAATTTATCCCTAGAAATCAAGGCTGGTTTGACATGCAAAAATCCATGTGGATAAAGGTGGTGGAGTGAGGAACTATGGCCCCATCCCTCCAAAGAAACATTAAACAATCAGCAAAAATGGACAGAAACATCCTTCTCAAAGCTGCAGAAAACACTTAAAGGACTGCATTAACAGGGCAAGTTCTGAATCAAGAAAAAGAACATACCCAGTACCTGCGGCCATGGGGAAACAGCTTTTTAGGGAAGAGGAGTCACTTTTTTCAGGAAGAGGAGACTGTAAATTCCTGGGGCAAAAAAAGACATGCATGCCCAAGACAAGATGCGCTTGGACTTGATAACTACACTTTAGGTGATTACATAAGTGAATATCCTTGTTTGTAGGAAATGTGCAAGGAAGTACTGCATGTTCAAGGATCATGATGTGTTTAACCTGCTCTCAGATGTTCAGAAGACATGTATACATATCAAATGTTGAGAAGACACACATGCATACATACATTTATATATATATACAAATAAACACACATACATACATATATATATATGTAAGGAGACAATAGGTAGATAGAACAATACAGCAAAGGTGGAAAGATGTTAAAATTGGTGGTTCTGGCTGTCTTCAAAACTTATACATACATCTATTCATCCATTACACTCAGAGGTTTTTACTCAAAAGAAATAAAAGCCTATGGCCTTACAAAAGACTTGTGCATGGATGTTCATAGCAGCTTCATTTTTAACAGCCAAATATTGGAAACCCACATGTTCAGCACTGAATGAAAAATAAATTGTAGTGCTATCTATGCAAAGATATATTACTCAGAAATTAAAAGGAATGAACTATTGATACAACATGGATGAATCTTAAAATAATTACACTGAGTGAAAGAAATCAGATAAAAAGGAGAACATATTGCATGAATCCATTTCTGTAAAACAGTGGGAATGCAACTAATCTGTAGTGACAGAAAAAACATAAGTTTTTATGTTTTTAATTGGGCAGGATATTTGGGGGGGGAATGAGAGTAGAAATAGAAGGGTCAGAAGATGAAGTTCAAGGAATTTTCTGAAGTGTAAAAAATAACACAATCACAAGGAATATAGGAGAGGGAATATAAGAAACCAGAAATTCCACATCTGAATAACAGAAGTTTAAGAAAATGAGAACTGAGAAATTAGAGAGAAGGAAATCAATAAAGTAATTCTGGAAAATTCCCACAACAAAGGAGATGAGTTTCCAGATTCAAAGAACCCAGCAGCTACCCCACACAATGAAGAAAAAATCAAAGCACATCCCTCTGAAAATTCAGAACACTGCCATCAAGAACAAGGTTCTAAAATCCTTCAGAGTAGAAAATAAAGATTTCCATCCAAAGAACCAGGAAGCAGAAGGGCTTCAGCTTTCTTAACAACAGTACTGAATACTAGAAGCAACAGAAGAATATCCTCAAATTCTTAAGGAAAATGATTTCCAACCTGGAATTCTATACTTAGCCAAATCATCAATCAAGTGAGAGAGTAGAATAACGACATTTTTAGAAATGAAAATCCAAAAAAACTAACTTCCTGTACACTTTTCTCAGGAATCTATTTGAGAACATGATCCACCCTAACAAAAGGGTAACACAAAAAAGAAAACTCATGGAACACAAGACAGAAGAGATGGAGCCCAACTGAAAATGGCATGACGCTCCCAAGCTGAGGCTTTAAGGGACCGGGGAAGGAGCGGAGTGCCCTCTGTGCACTAGACGGTGAGGGAAATCAGTACAGACTGAAGCAAGTTTGACATTTTTTGGCCAAGAATAGGGCTAGTGTATTGATAACCACTTTCCTCTCCAGAACAGACAGCCAGGCACAAGGCAGATCAATGGAACTGGCACTTTTGGGGAGCCGTCATCCCTGAGGATGATGGTGGGGGGGTAGGACTGAGTGATGAGAAGATGAAGTAGCATGTTTTACCAATGCTGAGAATTCTTTTTGCACATTTCCACACTTCTGAAATTAGGATATATCTCACAACTGATGGAGCATCATAGTTTACTTGGTTGCCCATTGTTTTCTGTCTTAGTGGTGCGTCTTCTTATTGACCACATATGGTATGATCCCAAATGTGTGGGTACACTGAGTCTCGAGCCCTTCCTTTAATCAACATTCTGCTCCCAAAGCCTTCCTGTCCCCATTGGATGCCATACAGAGCAAAACACAAATCTGCCCAAATAAGAAAGTCTCCAGTGCGAACACGCATGCTTGAATAGAGCACAGAACATCTTTGGAAGGTAGTAGCTAAGGTTGTGTCCATGAGATATGTGAGGGTAAATACTTTCCCTATTTGTCCTTCTGCTTTTTTGAATTTTATATCACAAGCATGTTATGCATTTTTTAAAAAAGTAAAATAAAATGAAAAGTACCTAAAATAACTAAGGAAATTAACATATAAAAATATTTAGAAGGAAGTCGAAGAATGCAGGAATTAGCTGAGATTTAAGGATGACTTTGAATTGCGGGTCAGTGCTATAAGGGCTTCCTTTTGTTTCTTTTGTTCTCAAAAAATTAAAGTAACTTCTCTAAAGGTACAAACACTTTCTTTTTTTCAATTGGTCAAACACTTTCTTTAGTCCTCTCTAAACAAGGTTCAAGTTGGGAAGGCTAAAGAATGAAAATACACATATACACGCGCTTTTTAACTCTGTTGCCTGCCTCAGGCTGCCATAACTTATTCTATGAAAAGGCCAATGACCAAAATAGACTCAGAGACATCCACCGACAAAGGGTGAAGGGTGAGGAAAGAAGCCAATGTATCTTGCCTCTTAATAATGACCTGCCCCCCACCATTCCTGCCCCCACCCTCACCCTGCTGACAGCCCTCGTGGGAGGTTAAGGGGGGTTATCAAGAGGAGTAGGGAGTTATAAGGAGACTGAAGAAGCAGGATTCATAAAATCACTTGTTAAAAAAACTCTTATGACAATCCCAGAGTCTGCTGCATGTACTCTCATTTGCCTTATCCTCAGAGCCTCAAAAGAACCATAATTGCAGGGAGTGGGTACAGTCTGAATAAGTGGAAGACCATTTTCTGTATCTTCTGAAAGCACTCTGAATAGTTTCAGGATGCTTGGATGTTCTCCAAGGATCCCTAGACAGGTTTTTGGCAGCTTCCTTGGAGGCACTTGTGTCCTCTCTTCATATCCAGCAGGACATGGCAACTTCTAAACTCCAGTCTGTGATGCCAAAGTGGAGAGGTGCCTACTGGAGGAAGCAGAGATGGAATACCTTGGCTATACTCTTTCCAACCCAGTGTGCTGTCAGTAAATGCAAGTAAAGCAGAAGCCACAAGAGGAAGGTGCCCTGAGGTGCTCTGAGGAGAAAGTACTGCCTCAGTGCAATTGTCAAGGAGGTGAAAGCTCTACCACAGCAGAGCACAGAGAATTACCTTTCACCAGCACCGATGCAACAGCCTCCTAACTGATCTTCTGCCTTCACGCTCCTTCCTCCAATCTATCTCCAGTCAGAAACCAGGCTGAGCTTTTAAATTATAAAGTTTATTGTCTCACTCCCTTAAAACTCTGCAATGGCTCCTTCCAGGATTTAAACCCATTTCCAGTGACATGAATTACAAGGTCTGCCAGAACTGTTCTGAATGGAAAACTGGCTTTGCTAACTAATTATTGCCAAGTATAAAACTAACAGATAAACTACTATGGATAAAATTGTTATAGCCAATGACCTTATAATTGTAAACTTCCACCCACAGACATCAGGATGCATGTTTCGCAACGGTTATCTCCTTGTTGGCCATATTAGGAAATACCACCATTCAAAGCTGGCTATTTCAAGATACTTTATATGTTCAATGGATAAGTCTTGTTGCATCGACTAGGGAAAAAAAAACAATAGACAGATTGGAGGAAGTAGAGACAGACTGGAGGAAGGAAAGTGAACGCAGATCAGTTAGGAGGCTGTTACAGCAATGCTGCAAAGTTCTTACATGGAGAAGAACTTCGGGGCCAAGATCACCTATTTGTACCATGGAGTTGTTTTGTTCTTTCCCCCGAGGTGCAGGGTGAGGAATCAAACCTGGATCTCCCTCCTGACAGGCAAGAATTCTACCACTGAGCTACCCTTGCACCGCCTTGTACCATGGAGTTTTTGAGGAGCATTTTACCTGGGCATGGGGTTTTAATGCATTTTACCTGGGCATGGGGTTTGAACCAGTTGAGATGCGGGCCAGAAGATAAGAGAAAGCTAGAGCTCCTTGAGGATAAAGGCAGAGTTGGAAACCAGAGCAGCTCAGAACTAGAGGCATGGAGCTAGAGCGGCTGGGCAGAGAGAAGACATCTTGGTAGATGGACTGGACAGCAAGTGGACAGCAACTCAGAAAAGGGACGCAGGTTTGGGAAGGGAGACAACAGAACCTGGAGGGAATACTTCTCCTAGGGAGACAGCCTCATTGACAATTAAAGACAAGGGATCTGGAATCACTCATTCAACAAGGTTTATTACATAAACACAAAAATACTGTGCTGGGCCTTGGGGGTACAGATATACAGGTTCAGTTTGGGAATGTACTCAAGGAGTGGAACAAATCATTGCCACAAGCATATCCCCTACAGAGCTGGTTCTGGGAACCTGGTGCTAGTTCTTCAGTTAAGCCTAGGAAGTCATCCTGGCCCACTCCCCACCCCCCGCCCCCAGCACACCGTGTTCTAACTACTGACAGTCATCGGCCTTCCCATGCCTTAGGCATCTTGTCCACACCCTTCTACCCAAAGGCTTCTCAGCATTCCTGAATACTGAGTTCCGTCCTCCGCTTTCTTCACTAGTCCCCTGAAGGCGCCCCTACCTCCAACCACCGCCACCTTACTCTTATCACCCAGCTCGATCCTCTCTGGTATCTGAGTGGTTCTTCTAACCACTCCACTTGCCTTCCTTCTGATCACCATCAAGGGCTGGAACTGTTCAAAAGAACACAAAATAATGCCAGGAAGAAAGAACCTAACGGAGTACACAAACTGAGCCATGCTGCAGCAGGAAAGAAAATGCTGAAACTTAGCAGTCAAGAATACAGATGCCTATGCTACTGTCCTTACCAACAAGCCAGGAAGAAAATGTATACGAACTGCATTTGCCTGCATTATAGTGGGTCTGTACATCATAAAATATATTTCTGAGATGAAATTACAGCACAAAGCAGTACTAAACCAAGTGCAATCTGAGTCAGACCCTTACCAGTCGCGTGGATTCAGCAAGCTTTATTTCCTCCTTTATGTATCAGTTTCCTCATCTAGAAAATGAACTTAATAATGAAGAACTCTTTGTCAGAAACAAACTCATGTGAAGCACTTAGCCCCAGGCTGAAACCAATCAATGGTAGTGGACAGACTATAACATGGTTGATGCTACAGAGCTCCAGCGGCCTTCCTGGGGAGGGAAAAGGGGATTCCCAGAGACAGCAGAGACCCCGGAGAATTGCCCTTGGCTCCCAGGAGAGCACTGGGGGTCTGGGCTAGAAGAACGCCCGGGATATTTGCTCGTAGACATTTTTCCCCAAGGAGCTCACGGAAATGATCCCTTGACCCCATGAAGTACCTGCGAGAGACCTCTACTGCTTGCAGACTGTGCTTTCCCCTTGCATCTTCTCTCAAAAGAAACCTAACTCATCAGGGACCTTCCAGAGACTCCCACTTCTGGACAAGACTTCTATCCCTCACAGGCCTTCAGCACAGCCTGTCCATAACGAAGGCAGGAGAAAGGATGAAAAGAAGGGGGACTTTGGAAATCCAGAGACCAGGCCCAGCACCTGAAGCTGGACTTACTAGCTCAGTGGTCTCAAGCAGGTTAAGAAATTCTCAACACCTCAGTCTGTTCGGACCTCTGTACTGGGGGTCACCTGTCCAACTTCTTCTTAGTGACTGACCCTTTGTGATATAAGCAGTGACCTTAAGAATAAAGAAACCTCAGCTGTCACAGGCAGCCACAGGCCCAGAGGCAACGTGTACAAACCTGTCCTGTGAGCCACTAGTCAGTTTCTAAATCTAATTGCAAAGATGACACGTCATCACCATCAATACATTCATAGTTCACTTGTTTCCGAGCTCTTTAATGAACATTTTCTCATTTGTCTGCTCTCATTCCTAATGGCAAAACATGACACATAAACATCAGGCACAGAATACTAATAGGCATAAGCCTTTGCATGTGTTTAGCTGGCAAAACTGTCCAACACACAGCATCCAACAAACGTTTGCTGAGCACTTATGTACCAGATAACCAGATGCAAGAGAGGTACAGAACTGCACCCCAAAAGCTGTATCCCAGAAACCCTCACGGAGCCAGGAAGGTAAAGCAAGTAAACACGAACTTGTCAACAATGTGTGAAGGGGCAGGCAGGTCAGCAATGCGATGGTGCCCTGGGACTCTGGAATCAGACTTCTTGGGTTCAAATACACAAAAACTTTGAGCCATACACAGGAATGAAGTACCGATCCGTGTTAGGACATGGATGAACCTTGAAAACATGATGCTAAGTGAAAGAAGCCAGTCTCCAAAGTCCACATATTGTATGATTCATTCGTACGAAAGTCCACAATGGGCAAAGCTAAAGAGACAGACAGTAGATGAGTGGCTGGGGGAAGCTGGGGGAGATTGGAGAATAGGGTACAGGGTTTCTTTTCAAGGTGATTAAAATATTCTTGTATGGATCTGTGTATACACCAAAAGCCACTGAATTGCAGGGTTGTCACAGCTAAAGGGTACAGGGTTTCTTTTCAAGGTAATTAAAATATTCTTGTATCTATCTGTGTATACACCAAAAGCCATTGAATCACTCACTTTAAATGAGTAAATTGTATGGTGTGTGAATCATAGGTTAGTAAAGCTGCTTTTAATTAAAAATATATATATATAATTTTGGGCAAATTACTTAACTTCTCCAAGCCTCAGCTTCCTCATCTATTAAATGGACATGATGATCATGGCAAATGTAAAACTACTGAGACAATTCACAGGGATGACTTTGGCAAAAGCGCTAGCTCCTATAATCATTAATATTATCAGGTATGAAAGACTCGAACACCCAGGAAGGGAGAGAGAAACAACAAGAAGGCTTTCTAGAATCAGAGTCAGAAGCCCACGCCTTAGCAGGGGAGACTCATCAGGCATCTTGGTGCCACAGTCTCAGTACAGAACCTAGCAAGCCCCCTGGACCCTCCTCCTGCCTCCCAGCAGTGTATGACTCCATCCAGCTCTGCACACACACACGGCACAGCACCTGCCCACGGAACATGAGGCATCAGCTCCCAGCTTGGGGGCATGAGGAGCAGGAGTGAGTCACAGCAGCTCACGCAGTGGGGTTCAGAGGGAAGTCACCACCTCTCACCCTACCAGTCAAGGAGGCTCCAAAAATAGAAGCTCCCCACTAGAGACCTCCATGCACGCACCAGCCCTACAGTCCAATTACCCAGAACTGCTAAATTTCTGGATTACACCAACAGAAGAGCCAAATTCTGCAGTAAGTGAAGCTGAATCAGACTTATTTATGCTCAGGAACAAAAGCACTTGGAGCGACGTCATGGTTCCAGTTTGTTTTGTTTTCTCCCTATGACCATGGAGGGGGGGTGAGAGCAGAGAGTGTGGAGAAGTTACAGAAGTAGGAGAGCTGCTGATGGGTCTCCATCTCAGAAAAAGAGGGGCTGACTAAATGAGCCAGGCAGGGTGGGTTGCCCACAAGGACTAACTGCCTGTTTAGTGGCCCTTGTTAACTCTCCTGCAGCCCATGGAAAAGGCATGTCTAGGAAGGGGCAGCAGGAACCAAGGTGGCTTAAATTTGCTACAATGTTCCCCACTGCAAACCCACTGGGTCAAGGCCCAAGACCCCACAGTATATTCTCATCTTTATCTTTCACTCCTAAACTGGTAGAGGTAGAGGAGGGGACAGAAACAATAGCATACGTACAGACAGACAGGTGTGTTTGAGAAGTACTTGGAGGACCTAATTCAAAAGTACAACCATGACCATCTACCCATCCAAGTTCTGCAGGGTGTTCAAGTGCAGCCCTGACCTCCAGAATCATTACTTAATACTGTTTTAGAACTTGTAACCAATGCAATAAGGTAGGAAACAAAAATAGCAGGTAAATCTAAAAGAAAGAATCCAAAAAGTGTTAGCTGCACACATAATCATATATTTAAACAGCCCAAGAGAAAGATCATTGAGAATAAATAAGAACATTCAGGAAAAAATCAACAATCAGCAATAACCACTTAGAAAATATAGTAGGAAAATAACATTACTTATGGAGGCAAAAAAAATATATGAAATATCTAGGAATAAATTTAACAAGAAATGAACAAGACTAAATGAAGAAATTCACAAAACTTAACTTTGACACATTAAAAATGTTATTTTACTAAATCAAGATGCTTCTATATTTGTAGATGGGAAGTTTCAATACTCTCAACATGTTAATTTTCTCAAAATTAACTTTCAACTTAAAGCAATTTCAATCAAAATCCCATCTGGACTTTTTAAACCTGACAAATTTATTCTACATAAATAAAAAGCAAGAAATAGCTGGGAAATTTTTGAAAAAAAACAAAACAAAAAAACCAAGATTCAAGATTTTCACTACCACTTTTTAAAACATAAAGCTATGGCAACATAGTAACTGGTATAACTGTAGCCAAAAAAAAAAAAATAGAATTGAATATAATCCCCAGAAACATGCCTATATATATATTTATATATATATGTATATATATATAAGCATACCTATATATATACTATATATACATTTGTGTTTTATATATAACAAAAATGGCATTTTTAATTCTAGATATGTTACTCAAAGTGGATTTGGAAAATGGTTAACTATTCAAAGAAAAACTGTAAGATGCTTTCCTCATATCAACCAACATGAATCCAATTTAATTCCAGTATTAAATGTAAAAATAGATAAATTAACACACACAATTTAAGGATAGAGAAGGGCTTTTCTAAGCTTACAGAAAAATTTAAAAACTTGTATCACATATATGTTTTAAATTTCTGTATATCAGAGCATCCTATCTGAATGTGAAAACATTATGGGGAAAATATTTTCAGCATAAGTGTCAGATAAACAGTTATTCTTAAAACTGAAATGGACCCCATGCTTCAGCAAGAAAGAGAAGAACACAATGATGCAAAAAAGATCAAGAATAAGTGTGCAAAATTAATTATCATCAAAGGACTAGTAAATAAATGAATAATACTTAAAATCACTGATAATGAAAGTATGAAAAGTAAAACAATTAGCACTTTTCAAACAACTGGCAAAGATTAACATGCAATTAAATTGCCCAGCAGCGGCAGAAACTGAGGTAAATGGGCAGTCTCCTATGCCTTTGTTGGGATGTAAATGATTGTGCTGGTTTGAAATGATGTATGTACCCTAAAAAAAAATGTTTTAATCCTAATTCCATATTGTAAAAGCAGCCGTTTTCTTCTAATCCCTATTCAGTATTGTATGTTTGAAATTGTAATTAGATCGTCCCCCAGGAGATGTGATTTAATCAAGCTGGGTTAGCTGGAGGCATGTCTCCACCCATTTGGGTGGGTGTTGATTAGTTTCTGGAGTCCTATAAAAGAGGAAACATTTTGGAGAGCGGTTCAGAGAGAGCAGAGGAGAAGGAACAGCCACAAGAAACAGAGCTCACCAGCCCGCAACCTTTGGAGATGAAGAAGCAAAATGAGTCCTGGGGAGCTTCATGAAACAGGAAGCCAGGAGAAGAAGCCAGCAGATGATGCCGTGTTCACCATGTGCCCTTCCAGATGAGAGAGGAACCCTGATCGTGTTCACCATGTGCCTTTCCAGATGAGAGAGAAACTCTGACTGTGATCGCCATGTGCCCTTCCACTTGAGAGAGAAACCCTGAACTTCATTGGCCTTCTTGAACCAACGTATCTTTCCCTGGATGCCTTAGATTGGACATTTCTAGAGACTTGCTTTAATTGGGACATTTTCTTGGCTTTGAACTGTAAACTAGCAACTTATTAAATTCTCCTTTTTAAATGCCATTCTCTCTCTGGTATATTGCATTCTGGCAGCTAGCAAACTAGAACAATGAAGCAAATACTGGACGAATTTAAAATATTCCTGAAGGGCAGTTTAGCAGTGCCTGGGAAAAATCTTCGATAGAGTCACATCTTTTGATCAGTAATTCTACTTTCAGAAAACATCCTAAGGAAAAAAAAGGAACAATGTGCAAAGGCTCAACACCATCACCCCAGTAGGCGTAACATATGCACTTCACATACAACACAGTTCTAGACTCTAAATGGACTGTGTAATTTAATCATTACAAAATAAGAAGACCCTGATATGATCCCTGTTTTCACAGATGAAGAAACTATGGCATAAAGAGGTCAAAAAAAATTGCCCAAGGTCATGCAACTAGTCTGTGATAGAGCCAGGACCCAAACCCATACTACCTCGCCCAAACTCTAAACACAAAGGGGCCACTAGCACAACATCAACACAAACAGCAAAAGCATGAACATAACACAATATCTAACAATAAGGGATTGGTCAAATATGCTCTGGCATATGCACATGAGAGAATTAATGGATAGAGGAAGGGTGGATGAGTGGATGGGTGGACAGATGGATGAGTGAGAAGATGGGTGAATATATGGATGGGTGTATGGGCAGGTGGATGGATGGGTACATAATAGACAGGTTAAGTGGTAGATGGTTAGATAGATGGATAGATGAGTAGCCCAAACGACAAAGCATTCATGTGGGATCTGCCTATTAACATGTACTGAGCAGTATCTCCAGGCACTGTTCTAGCCCTTACCAAAAGGGGCACGAAACAAAGAGCAAAACTCAAGGCTGCTACTTCCAGAAGGAGAACCTCAAATGGTGAACACAGACATTATTAGATAGCTCTCAAACTGGAAGGTTTTCTCTTCCCCAAGTGCTTAAAACCTCGTTGTTTTATAAAAGAGAGAATCCAGAAGTAGTCACAATGCATGAGAGACTGTATTTAAAGTCTGCTCCTCAAGGACTGGCAGACAAAACGCTGAGGGTTGTTTACACTCATAGACAGCTCACAGAAGGAGGCGGCACTTCCACGTGGACCGGAAAGACGTGAGATACGGAACATAGCAGAGATGAAGTAAAGGTGGGGACAGGAGCAAGAGGATGCAGGGCACTCCAGGAGGGAGGTTCCCAGAACCTCACTTAGCCACAGTCTCACCCATGTCCTATGGGGTGGGGGGAGGGATTGGCATTAACACCCAAACTACATGACAGGGTGAACTGTGTGTTAGTTAGTTGTTTTTATTTTCTATATGAAACACTGTATTATTTTGAAATTTTTAAAATACATAGTTTTGAAAAAAACTATATAGTTTTGAAAAAAATGTAACCCCTTAAAATTGGATTAAGGGTGAAGCCAACTGACAACAGAAGGCAATATTCTGGGGTGCTGATAAAGGGCCTGAACACAATCCTTGGCACATAGTGAGATCTCAATAAATCTTAGTGGGAGGAGCAGAAGTGGGATTCTAGTATTCCTACTGCTACTGCTGATTCTCCTAAGTGTAAAGGAAACACTCAATTTTAGTGTATCATAGAGATACGTAACACCTACTGATTCATTTATTCACTCATTTAACACTTACAAACCCCTAGGAGTTAAGTATCATTATTATTCCCATTTGAAAAAGAAAGAAGCTGAAGCACAGAGAAGTTAAAGCAGCTCACCACAGGTACACACCTACAAGCATCAAAAGACTCAGCGCAAATCAGCCGGATTCTAAGTCCAGAGACACAGAAAAGCCGGGTACCCGTGGGTAATCCCTCCAGGGCAGAGCTAGGACACCTGGGCAGATGCTACCCTGCTCTCTAGGCCATCAATTTCTTGCCTTCATTTTTCAACCTCCCCATTCCTTGAGCAACTCCATAAGCCACCGGAGAACTCCAGAATGTTGCCATGGGTTCTTTTGCCCAGTCACATGTTCAGTCCTTTAATGCTAGCTTCCTACGAGATACCATGAAGATACCTTTCTTGCAAGAAGCCCTCTCCTGAAGTCCCTACTGAGAAGGTAAAAAATGAATGAAAAAGTATGAGCACCCTATACTAAGTATTTAACATTCATCATTTTACTTTAATCCTCCCAAAAAACATCCCAAGGAAAATACCTTTGTTCCCCACTCACAGGTAAAGAACCTGAGGCTCTGGGAGGCTGAACAACTTGCCCAGCTCATAGGTACTGAACCAGTTCACTGGTGAATCTAGTCAAAGGCCTTGTGGACGTCTCAACCAAACGAAGGCTTTGGTGGCACATGTCCACACAGCAAAGGGTCTCTCTGGTTAAGTGAGCTCTGGAAGGCTTCTCTCTTCCCAGTCGACAGGGAAGCAAGTCAGTCTTTTTATCCCTGAACAACTGGTAGTACAACCACTCCTAACTGGGGAGGTGACAGTGTTGGACCACCATCCACGGCAGCAGGTACCAGAGGAGACCCCCTACCTACAGGTGGGTGGCAAACACAGATAATAAAACCACCATCTCTAGAGGTCTTCCAGGGGATGAGGTGCTGTCACAACACTGGTTTCTTTACATCTGCACAAGCAACCCAAGGGGCAGGTGTCAGGATCCTGCCCGTTAAAAAAGTAATCAAATAGGGGTGCAAGTAGCCTGGCCAGAGGGTCCAACAGCTAGAAGAACGTGGGTCTGGACTTTTAACAGAGAACTTCTGATTTTAAACCCCATGGTCTGTCCATGGTATAAAAAACTTCTTGCGTCAACTGGAGCATCTGGAAAGCCAGATGTTCACTCCCTAAGAGTTAATGACCCTGCAACCAGGAGTCATATGAAACCCCATCATAAATACTCAAAACACCCCACGGCAAAAGGCAGGCTAGCAAAGTGGGTAAAAGCATGAGCTCTGGAGTCAGAGCACTGGGCTACATAATCCCATCCTGGCCACTTATTAGCTGTGTGTCTTTGGGAAAGCCATCTAACCTCTCTGTGCCTCAGGTTCCTCATCTATAACACATGTAAAGTACTTTAACAGCTCCTGAATACCAAAAGCCCTCAATAAGCCAATAAATGTCAACAATTATCAGTATTGTTACAATTACCACTACACTAAGGTTGCAAAGAGGTGACAACCTATAATAGGAGGTGATTTCAGCCCTAGATTTGGCTTGCAGTAGCAAAACCACATAATGGTAAATGAGCACTCTGTGATGTCCATGAGAAAAGGCGAATTCCATCCCATACATCGCCTGGGTTTTCCTACCACACACCAGGTGATTCTACTGACTTGAAAGGTTTCTGCACCAATCTTGCAGTCATGTTTCCCCTCTTGCCTCAGAGGGTGGGTGAGGAAAGGGAGAAGAAGAAGGTAACCCCTGCTTACCTAGGACAGGTAACATGTTGCCACAACCTAATTAAACAGTCCTGTGGGTGTTACAATACCCCTTCTGCCATGGGTTGAACTGGGTCCCTCAAAAAAGATATGTTCAAATCCTAGCCTTGGTACCTGTGGAGGTGACCTTATTTGGCAGCGGGCCTTTGCAGGTATTCAAGGTAAGATGAGATCATGCTGGACTGGGGCAGACCCGAATCTAAGGACAGATGTCCTTATAAGGCAAGGAAGATACACAGATACAGAGACACACAGGGAGAAGGCCATGGAACAATGGAGGCAGAGATGAAGTGATATGCCTACAAGCCAAGGAGGGCCAAGGATTGGCCCAAATGCCAGAAGACACAAGGAAGGATTCTCTCCAAGAGCTTTCAGGGAGAAGCTTGATTCCAGAGCTCTGGGAGAATAAATGCCTGTTGTTTTAAGCCACCAAGTGTGTGCCCATTTGCTATGGCAGCCCCAAGAAACAAATATGCTTTCCTACTTGAGCAGGTAAAGACTTCTGTCTGTATCCATGCCACTGGCACACAGTTTCTGGAAATTTGCCATGCAGAGTGATAAGGGATGAACCTCACAAGACTAGATCTTTTCCCAAGGCCCTCCTTGGACCTTTGGCTCTGGGATAAGGAAACTCTCTACCAAGAGTTGTGCCCAGGATGCCAGGCTGTGAAAATAAGGGTATTTGTTCCCCTGTCCCTGAGCTCATCTGCACACGATGGGACACCAAAATTCAATTCTCTCTGCCTAGGCAGAAGCCTGAGCTGTGCGTATAAATGATTCATGCAAAATTACCCTCCCCTTGCTGACCCTGTGGAGATTTGACTTTATAATCCTACAAGGCTATGAATTCGGTAGTGAATTGTGCTGCCTGAAGAAAAGGGCTCCTTCCAACACGCTCTAAACATTCTATCTGGCACTGACTCCAGCAATAACCTCTTATTCTCGTATTACAGTCAGATTTTTAAAGTGGGGAATCTAAGCAATTTTCCCTGCATTCTCTCAAGTGCTCTGGGTTTTCTGACTGTTCTGACCTGGTGCTAAAGTCAGGGAAAATGCCCCTCAAGAATGGAAGGCATAGGAAGCCAAATGCCCAAGACAGATGGGGAATAATTCCCAGCTCAGATGTACAAACAGGGGCTTCCCGCGGTGGCCAAGGCATGCCGAGAAACAGCTGCATCCCAGGGGTCGAAAAGCGCACCCCCACCCCTGCAGGGCTGAGGGGGGTATGCTGGTGGGAAGGGGTGCGGTCAACCAGGAAGGTTCCAGCACGTTCTGGGACAGTCTGGCATCGGCACAGAGGCCACTAACAAGGACCCAAGGGCTTTCAGTAAATCCATTATTGTTGGAACGTGGTTGCTCAAAACCACACAGCCAGCTTTCAAACACTGGTAGATTTCACTGAAATCCAGTTTCTTAACTTCTTTTCAAAAAAAAATTAATAGAAAAGATTGGCAGCCCTTGGTCTCCATTCCAACAGGGCAGCAATTACTAGATTTTAGCAGCCCCAATCTTCGTGGGTTGGCCACAGTCCCCATTACTCTGTTGGATCCACAAGGCTAAGCGCCAGTTGCCATTTATCATGATGTTGTGCTGTTGATTTTTTTATAGAATAGAAATCTCTCTCTGTACCCAAAAGCCACAAAACAAAAATGCTACACGGTGCATTTTACTAATTTTCCTTACCAGGCTGGGCCCCAAAAAGCACAGCTCTTTAGAATAGCTGAAAGAAAATAAATTCCGATTTAAAATTCTTGACCACATGAAAATATCTTTCTAAAGTGAAAGTAAATTAAAGACATTTCAAGGCACACAGTAACAGAGAATTTGCCTTAAACTAGGGTGTGCTGGTAAATTTTAACAACTGGCCAAAAGATGATAATAATGACATACAGGTTTAAAATAGATACAGAATTAAAATGCATGCCAACTTTAACCCTAAAGAAAGAAGTGGGAGTAGGTGGAGTCAGTTTTCTAAGGTAAGAGAAATTGTAAATTTCTCATTTATAGTAGTTTTTAATAAGTCAAAGATGCACATTGTAATCTCTAGGATAACTACAAAAAAAACTAGTACAAGTATGTTTAACCATGAAAGTAATCGAAAGGGGAAATGGAAGAAGGAAATAGACTTGATTAATCCAAAAAAAGATAAAAACAGAGAGGAGTTTTGGAATATATAGAATAGACAACAAATAAGTAAGATAATAAATGTCAACCCGATATTTAGTTGATGATATTAAATGTAAATGGATTCACTCCAAAAATAGAAATTGCCCATGGAATAAAAAAGAAAAAAACAAAGACATCTATTTATTGAATACAAGAGATATACCTTGTATGTTACAATACAGAGAAGTTCAAAGAAAATAATGGGAAATATATACCATACAAATACTAAAGAAAAGAAAGCTATTGTAGCTATACTAATATCACAGAAATAGTATTTAAGGTAAGAAATTTTCCTTTCATAGAATTTTCATAAAAATTAAAAGGCATGATCTACCAAGAAGAACAGCAGTTCTAAATTTAAGCATTCCTAATAGCACAGGTTAAGAAATATACTAAAACAATAAAATGAAAAAGACAAATCCATATGAGAATGGGGAATTTTTTTAATATACTTCCTCTGCAACAGAATTAGCAGGCAAAATTCAGAATAAATATGAAGATAAAGATATGCAGACATAGCTGAACAATATATCTGTGCTGAACAACCACACAATACCAATACTGTCTATATGCCGAGTCATAAGGAAAACTTCAACTAGATTCAAAGGATGAAATTACCCATGGTAGGTTCTCTGACCGGAGATGAATTAAATTAGAAATCAACAAAAAGATAACCAGAAAAACTTTCAAACATTAGGAAATTAACTAATGCACCTCTAAAAATCCTATGAGTCAAAAAAGAAATAATAATGAAATATAGAAAATATTTTGAACTCAATTATAATGAAAATATTATATGTTAAAACTTGTGTGATGCAGCTAAAGCTATGATTCTATGGAAATATATAGCTTTTACTGCATGGATTAGAAGAGAAGAAAGGTTGAAAATCAATAATCTAAATATCTATCTCAAGAATTTAAAACAACAATAAATTAAACTGAAATAAAGTAGAAGGAAGTAAAAGACCAGAAAGTAATTAAATAGAAAACAATGCTGAATTGAGAAAATCAACAAAGCCAAAAGTTGATTGTTTGAAGGGACTAAAAAAACTGATAAACCCTTAACAAGGAACAAATTATCAAGACCTAGATTCAAAAATATTAATTGTTAAGAGAATTCACAAGTAATTTTACGCTAACACATCTGAAAATTTAAACAAAACAAACAAATTCTTAGAACAATAAAAACTGACATATGACATAAGAAATAGAAAATCTGGATAACCCTACATTTTTACAGACATTGAAACAGTTATTAAAAACCTTTCAACAAGGAAATCTCTAATTCCTGATAGACTCACTAGCAAATTCTTCCAAACACATAAGAATAAATATAACCAATTATATACAACTATTCCAGAAAACAATAAAAGAGGAAACATTTCCAAACTCTTTTTCTAAGGCCACCGCAGCTTTGATTCCAAATTATGACAAAGACATTATAAGACAGAAAACTAAAGGACAATCTCACACAGGGACCTAGTCACAAAAATCCTAAACAATGAAGTGACAAACCTAACCCATGATATATAAAAGTATAAGCTATCACAACCAAATTGGACTCCAGAAACGCAAAGTCGGTATCGATAGAGCAGAAAGACAAAAACAATGAAGAGAAACCAAAGGGATAAATACGTGAGGAAATCTACATGAATACTGATTTATAAAACATGGTTTTTAAAATCTAGCAAGCTATGAATGGAAAAGAGCTTTCTTAATCTGATAAAGGATATCACACACCCCCAAAAGTCAAACAACAAATATTCCACAGCAAACATGATTAAAATTGAAAGCTCTCACCCACCCACCCTAATCCCCTACTCCAAGAACAAGATAAGGATCAACGCAAAAATATCTGTTATGACTACTTCTATTCATTAATATACACATGGCCCAAACTAGTGCAAAAGACAAAGAAAGAAAATATAAAAGGTACAAGGACTAGGAAGAGAGATATGAAACTGTCAACATTCTTATATGGAATAACTACATATGTAGAAAATTCCGATGAATATACTAACAAACAATTCAATTTAAAAGTGGGTTTTGCAAGGTCGCTGACTACAAAGAAATATGCACAGTCAATTTTATTTACATCTTTTAGCAACAAACAAAACCATTTACAATAGTAACAAAAAACTTCAAATACATAGCTATAAACCTAACAAAAAGCATGCAAGAGTCCACACTTGCAATATCTTAGAATATTACAAAGCAATTACTGAGAGAAATTAAAGACCTAAATAAATAGATAGATAAACCTTGTAAATGGACCTGAAATCTCAATATAGTAAATATATCAGTTCTCACCAAAATAAGCAATGAATTCAATGAAACCTTACTCAAGATCACAGTTGTTTTTAGAGAACATTCATAAGGGATTCTAAAATTTATATGGAAACACAAACAGCCAAGTCATTCTTACATAAAATAACAAACTTGGGGGACTTACATTATCAAATATCACAATCTATTATAAACCTTATTATAAAGCTCAGTAAATAAGACAAACGTAGTATATATTGGAGCAAGAATGGACACACAGACCAATGGAAGAGAACAGAAAGTTCAGAAACAGAACTACCCATGGATGGCCAACTGATTTTTGACAAAAGGGTGCTGAAGTGGAAAGAGAACAGCCTTTTCAATAAGTGGTGGATTCCCAACTGAAAAAAAAAAAGAAACTGGTCCCTACCTCACACCATTTACAAAAATCAGTTCCAGATGGAGCACGTATCTAAATTTAAAAGACAAAACAATAAATCTTCCAGATATAGAGAAGTGCAGGAGGATATCTTCATGAACTTCAGACAGAAAAGATTTTCTCAGCTGGGACCCAAAAAGCACTAACCATAAAAGACTGATAAACTGGACTTCATTAAAATTAAAAACATGCACTTATCAGAAGACAAAAGAATAAAAAGGTAAGCCAAAGATTGGGAGAAGATACCTCAGAGATAGATTTCTGACAAAAGATTTGTCTCCAAAATATATAATCTACTTTCTCAGGAGCCAGGGCAGAGAGCCAGGTGTGTGAGACTCGATGAGGAGGCACAAGGAGAGTGGGCTGTGGGGGCACAGTGCAAGCCTGTTCTATGCATTATTTTATTTCATCTCTATTTTAAAGGCTCAGCACGTGCTCAAGCTTCCTCCCCTCTTCAGGCACAGGGATGGGGACTGCCATTCCTGCTTAGACACAAACTGCAATGAGTCCTCCCCAAACATGCCCCAGCAAGAGGGTGAGTGTATCTCCAGTGTACCTGGGAAGAGCCCAATGTCAAATATTTGCTTGGGCTGGTGGACCAGTCTTGGAACTGCCCCAAACAGAGATTCAGCTAGCAGTTAAGGTCAAGCAGGAAGACAGGGTCTCAGGTGGGAAAGCTGCTCGCTTCCTGGTTGGCTGAGAAGCCCATGAGACTTCCCAGGAGAAAGGCCACCAGAACCTCACTCCTGGCCCTTGGACCATGACCCACCCACACAACCTGTACTTTGCAGGGCTTGGAAGTCAAACAGACCTGAGCTCTCTCCCCCGATAGCTGCTGACCTCAGGCTGCAGTCTTCACCTGCCCTCTGGGAGCCATGTTCTCCTCATACGCATTATACTTAACATACTTGGAGGTATTTTATGATGAATTAACAGTATTTATCAATTGTATGACATATTTTGGTTCCTCTGCAAATGTCAGGGCCCCTGTAAGGGTCAGTGGGGATGCTCGGAGGCTGCCTGGTTGTGGAGGGAGAAATGGGTGAGGTTCGTAAGCCCCACTCTACCAAGGAGTGCGGACCTAGCGAATCCATGGAAGGATTCCCAGTGCCCTGAACAGAAGAGCCCTTACTCTGGAGGAGGAGAAATCAGTGGAAACTCTTTGTCTACAAAGAAACCTGGCATCAGACAGAAAAGGACTTTTAATAACTAGAACCAAAGAACGACATCACTTTTGCTCAATGGCAAAAAAGGCGAATAAAGAATGTGGCCATTCCCATCAAAAGGTCTATAAGGTATTCTCACCCTTTGATATACTAATCTTGCTTCTAGAAAACTATCCTAAGATGGTAAATTGAGATGTAGAAAATTGCAAATGTTCACTGCAGAATTATAAGGAAGTTACAAACATACAAACAAAACCCTCAGCCACTCAGAATTGACTCCTTTACATAATTGTTGGGTGAACAGGTAAAGAAACAAAGTTAAACTAGTTAAAAAATAGCAATAATGATAATGCTACATGTAATAATCTATCATAAGAAAAAGCCAAAAATATAGCCAGAAGAAAACTATGAAATGTTGTTACTATTAAATAAGAAAAATAAAAGTAAAAGTAATGATCAAATTCAAGAAGTGAAAAAGAGGGGAACAAAATAAAATAAAGGAAAAACAAAGTAAGGCATTCATAAAAGTAAGAGTAGAAATGAAGTCACTGGAAATAAAACACAGCAAAATTCAAATGCTCGTTCTGTGAAATGCACTGCTACAAACAAAAACTACCACCAAACAGATAAACGAGAAAACACAAATACAATAAAAAATGAGGAAAAGTATTTAGCAACAACCAAAAAAAATGCCAGCGATTCAAAAAACGGATACTATTTACAACTTATTAAAATTGAAAATGTTCAGTGAAATAGACGATTTTCTCGATAATTACGAAAGAACACAATGACGTGAAAAGAATTAAGAATATCGAATTAACCAAAAGCCATAAACGAATGTGAAAATGCTGCTAAAGAATAATCTTTGATGCTTTCTAAAATGTGGCTAAGGCAAGTTTCTCCACTCATCTTATGACATTTAGTGACAGAAAATGTTAACAATGTGCAACCAGGCACAAGCACACACACACTAAAACCACATCCCAGTATGACTTAGGAATATATAGATGCAAAAGTCTTATACAACCACAGTCACTACAAAAGAGCAGAGTAGCCTAGCCGTCAGCAAACTGGGGGCAATGCTGAGATCCAAAATGAACTCACAACAGCTGAAAGGTTAGACAGCATCAGGCCATTTCAGATCAAAAGTAATACAAGGTGGAGCATTCCACCACTTGGAAAAGATTAGCTCCAACGATACCAGCCCATCATCTCCAAGGAAGAGGATGTTCCAACTAGGAAGGATAAAACAAAGAGGAAGAGAGTAAGGGAACACTAAGCCACTTAAAAAGTTTCAGACCTCTGAGCTCAGATTATTGCAATCTGGAGTTCTGAAATAGTTTGCAGATTCATTCATTCAACAAATACTTAACAAGGCTCAGTGTTAGGAGCTGTACGCAGGCATACAATAGTGAAGAGATACTAAAACCCCTGCCCATGTGGAGTTTACATTCTACTGGGAGAACATAAACATTAAACAAGTTCAAAAAAAAAAAGAGAGATGCCAGAGAGTGCTAAGAATTGGGAAGAAAGATAAAATGAGGGAGGGAGATATAAAATAAGGCAGTGTTGAAAATTAAATAGGGCACCCAGGAAACTCACTACAGAATTAAGAGACGTAAAAGAAATGAGAGTTATAAATATTGAAACGGGCAAGACAAAAAAAAGTCTTTAAATATGGTATGACTTAATATGTAAAGAAAAGAACTGCCTGAAAGATAGGCATTTAATAAAAATCAAAAATTTATTAAGGCAGATATATTTATAAGAGGAATACAGGAAAATCATACACATGTCTACATGCCAGCAATGGCCAATTATAAACCATAACTGTAACCCTAAAATTTATATAATATCTATGAACAGCCTTAACTAGAAATACACATGACCTATATAAAGACAACTGCAAAAATATCTGAGACATATAAAAACAGAAATGGAAAAACTGAACTATGTGTCTTATTTCAGAGAGGAAAACCCAAGAGCAAAAAAGTGTCAAACTCTCCCCAAATCAATTTTTAGGGCTAATGTAATTTCAATCCCTATACCAGTGGGAGAAGAGGAAATAAAATCTTTTAGTAGTTAAAAGAGATAAGCAGTACCAATACTAAAATATTTATGATAAACAGAAATGTATGTTTCTGGGACAAGAATGGACAGACAGAGCTATAGAAAAGAACCATCATAATAAGATATGAGCATAAGTGGTAATTAATACTTAGTATTTACTGCAGGAATCATTCCTACTGGTGGGGAAAGAAGAGTTAACAAATTTAATGAAGTTGGAACAAATGGTTAGTGATTGGAATAGGATTAATTTAGTTCCTTGAATTAATTCCATACTGACTGTAGACCAGGAAAAAGGAAATGAATATGTTAGTTAATTTTTTTAATTAATAAAAAAAAGGAAATGAATATTGCATAAATGATTTCTTAACGTTTTCCTGGTTTTTCTCTCATCATAGAGGATGAGCAAAAGGACGAAGTGACAGTCTGGCAACAGGGAATTTTCAACAAACTATTGCTACGATTATTTTCCTTTGCATAAAGAAGTTTCAGGGCAGTGTGATGGTGGCTCAGTGGCAGAGTTCTCGCCTGCCATGCCGGAGGCCTGGGTTTGACTCCTGGTACCTGTCCATGCCAAAAAAAAAAAAAAAACAAAGAGGAAGAAGAAATTAAAAAAAAAACAAAACAAAGCATGCTGTCTACCATCACAGTCATATAATACATTTTCATTTAAATGTGCAGTGAAGGAGATACAAGTTGTCATGGTCAAAGATCATTTTATGCTCTTGGGTAAAATACAGCAGTGGGTCTACAATCATATTCAGATCTCAGTTCCCTAAACTAGATCTTGAGAAAATAGGAGTAATGACAAGCCAACACAGGATTCAGATGACCAAGCGGGAGCAGCAGATCCAGGGACTTCCTAATGGAGAGGAATGGGGGCGGGGTACAGTCTGGGGCAGCATTCTTTAAGAGGGCAGTGAGTGGGGTGGTCTTAGCATCCACCTTACTGTTGTTTCAGGGATGCTCTAAAAGCTACCTTAACTCGGACAAGCTCTTCATCAAACTAAACAAGCAAGAGGGGCCCAGGGCCAATGACATCAAAGCCATCCTCACCACTTCACCCTGACAAAGCCCGTGGCATTGAGGATGGGAGAACAGGACAACGGGCAGCTGCCACTGCCTCTACATTTTACATCATTTTTGCAGAGTACAATAAATAGGACTCTTTGCCCTTGATGTCAAGGGCCCTCAATGCAGATCACTGCAAATTAGGCTAGATGAAACACTGATAAGCTTGTCCATATCCTATTCTGCAATAAATATTTCCCAAGCGTTCATCTATGGGAAGAAATAACAAAAGACAAAAGTAATAGATTTGACTGCATAAAAATTAAAAAGCAATTTTTAGGGCGGGCCGCGGTGGCTCAGCGGGCAAAGTGCTTGCCTGCCATGCCGGAGGACCTCGGTTCGATTCCCGGCCCCAGCCCATGTAAAAAACAAACAAACAAACAAAATACAATAAAACAAGAAAATGTTTAAAGATGTTTCCCTTTCTTCCTCCCTTCCTTCCTTCCATCCTTCCTTCCTTCTCTCTGTCTTTCCTTCCCTTCCTCCCTCTCTCTTTAAAAAAAAAAAAAAAAAAAAAAAAAGCAATTTTTAGAAAACAAACAGACTAAATGTCGCAATAAACAGAACCAAGATCTGAGACCCCTAAGTAAAGAAGAGCAAACAAATTTATAAGAAAGGCTCTGCTAATATTGACCAACATAATTAGCAGTGGAGAATTCTATTTCCATTAAACTTTGGTCAACAGTGAAGACTGTAGTGGACTAAACTGCAGGCCCAGCTTGGACACGTTCTTGGCCTTAGTCTGCATTCTGGTTGGTGGGAACCCATAAATCTGTTCTAGTTTGCTCGCTGCCGGAATGCAATATACCAGACACGGAAGGGGAATTTAATGAGCTGCTAGTTTACAGTTCTAAGGCCGAGAAAATGCCCCAATTGAAACAAGTCTATAGAAATGTCCAATCAAAGGCATCCAGGGAAAGATACCTTGGTTCAAGAAGGCCAGTGAAGTTCAGGGTTTCTCTCTCCAGTGAGACGGCACATGGCAAACACAGGGCTTCTCTCTCGGCTGGAAGGGCACGGGATGAATACGGCGTCATCTGCTAGCTTTCTCTCCTGGCTTCTGGCTTCATGAAGCTCCCAGGGAGGCGTTTTCCTTCTTCATTTCCAAAGGTCGCTGCCTGGTGGACTCTGCTTCGTAGTGCTGCAGCATTCTCTGCTCTCTCCAAATCCCTCATTCTCCAAAGTATTTCCTCTTTTATAGGACTTCAGAAACTAATCAAGACCCACCCAAATGGGTGGAGACATGTCATCCCTTAATCCAGTTTAACAACCATTCTTGACTAAATCACATCACCTAGGGAGATGATCTCATTACAGTTTCAAACACACAGTATTGAATAGAGATTATTCTACCTTTATGAAATGGGATTTATATTAAAACATGGCTTTCCTTAGGGGGCATACCTCCTTTCAAACCAGCACACCCTTGTAAAGAGGACCTTCTGATGAGGCTACTTCAGTTAAGGTGTGACCCAACAGAGTCAGGATGGGGTTATTCCTGGAGGCCTTATGGAGAAGGCCACAGAGAGAAGCCACGGGGAGCATCCAGAAGACAAAGAAGAAGATACCACCATGTGCACTGTCACGTGACAAAAAAGCCAAGGACCAAGGATCACCTGCAGCCAGCCCCAGAGTGCCACAGTCTTTGGGGAGAAAGCATCAACCTTCTGATGCCTTGTCTTTGAACTTCTTCTAGCCTCAAAACTGAGAGCCAATACATTGCCACTGCTTAAGGCAACCCACTGTATAGTATTTGTTTTAGCAGCTAGGAATCTAGAACAAGTATTTTTTTAAAAAGCCTTCACTAAATTTAAATTTAAACTAAAGTGAAAATCTAATTTTCACCTATAAATTTAATGAAAAGAGCATCCTCCAATGCTGTTGCTGAGAGCTATAACTGGTATAACACTTCTGTAAAGCAAAAGGATAGTAATAAGCATCAAGAGTACTTATAATAACCCAAGCCCACCACAAACCTATTTTACTCCCTCTTACAAATGGAGAATCTGAGATCCAAGAGATGGAGAAATTATCCAAAATCACTACTAGTAACTGATGGAAATAACTACAAATATATCCGACTGCAGATTCTAAGGTCTAAAACACAGCACAAAACTACCTCTCCAAAAAGAAGTTTGAAAGCCAAAATCTCAAAATGGAGAGTAACATTAGAAACTTGAATAGTGAAGAAAGAAATTTCAGCCACCTTTGCAGTTTAAATCAGAACAAAACATTTAGTAAATGCTTACTACATGGCAGGTGATATTTTTACATATATTAACTCAATCCTCACAACAATCCTAAGAAGCAGATACTATTATTACCCCTACTTTGCAGATGAAAAAATTGAGTCACAGAAAGTTTACAAAATGTATTGATTGTTACCCAGCTAGGTAGTGGTAGAGGGGGGTTGCAAAGCCAGCATCGTGTCCCAGAACTTTCACATTCCCCCCACACATGCACCATACTGCCTCTAATAGTCTCCAGAAGACAGAGAGACAGTCTTAACATGGTAAAACTTTTATCCAACCATATAACAAACACGTAGGTGAATTTTTCCTTTTATTCCCATATTACCAAACCATATCAAGTAATAGCCCAATTGCACTTTTGCACAGCACTTTCAAAAGAGCTCTCTGGGCATATTTTACTTTGGAGATACTAAAAGCTATACTTCTCAGAGAAGGAGAGTTTCATTTCATTTATTACTTTTAACAGGTGTGTAAAGCAATAGGGAGAATATCTGCAGTCATTTATTCTAGGATGGGGCTTTTGCTGCATACAGATTCCTCCACTCAACTGCATTTACAGAAAATGGAACCCTCTAAATAAAGGACTATCAGAATGTCATAAAATATGAACACCTAATAGAAAATTATTTGGTTTCCAATCATTTCTTCCTTGTCCAAGGCATCCCCAGAATTTCAATCAATGAACAAGGCAGATGAGGCACCGAATGTGGAAGCAGCCAAGGCTTCTCTAATGCATTCCGTGAAAGCTCGTGTCTATGCAGTCATAGGATGTTAGAGAAATGCAACTGAAATGCTAGCTGGTGCCAGATCACTCTTTCAACCACTATTTACTGAAAGCTTATATGCCAGGAATTAAAGAATCCTGATCTTTCACTAGAAGCTGCAAAAGGAGCTAAAGGTCGAAACTGTCACCAAATGGCTTCACGTTCCCTATGGAAAGAATGTCCAGGTACTCCCCAGTCTCCCTTCTCCTCCCTGCCCTGTGACTATTAGAGAGAATGGTTCCCTTCTCTGGAGTGCCTGCTATGCACCCAAAGCTTTGTGAGTAATTATCTCATTCAGTCTCATATCAACCCTTTAAGATCATTTCTACCCTTCCCAATCTTATACAATGGAAAACCAGGATTCACAGACATAAAGCCAATCCCCCCTAGCATCACTCTGTTAGTGAGTAAAAGAGTTGTGATCTGGACCCCAGTCCAAATGATTTCATAGCCGGCATCCTTTTACAAATTCAAACAGCCACACTATGGCCTATGAAGGGACATGAGGGGTCTACCCCTCCCTGGTTCACTGGCCATCAGACCTAGATCCTAAGTATCTCTTGAATTTCGTCCACTCCTCACTATCCCCAACGTCAGTGCCTCAAGCATTTCTTATCTGCACTATTTAGTTCCAAGCTTCCTGACTTTCTGCTTGAGAAGCAACTGAGCATTAGAATGATCACATTCTAATCAGCTTTAATCTATTAGCTCATTATGTGATTGAGACAACAATGATATGTCAGAAGTTTTTAAGAATATAAAACAACCTAAGTATAGAGGTGATGGTATAGGTCCATATGTATTTAAGTAGTTACTATGTGCCAGAAAAGATACGAAAGCTTAAAAAGCACTGTCTCCAGTAATTCACAAATTCTAAAAGGTTGGTATTATTATCACCCCTTGGTCTTGGCATGCTAAGTAAAAGAGGAGTCACACCATGGCTGACTCTTAATCAGGGCAACCAATGGTGTGGGAAGCGACCCTGTACCCACTGATACCAGGGTGTCACCGTGAATGTGGGAGGAGTCCTTCAGCAGAGGAAGGAAACTCCCAATCATGCCAACACCTCTGACTTCAACCCCTTCAGCTAATAAGGCAAAGCAAAACTGCAAGAAGTCTAAACTTCTCCTAGATCTCTTCAGCTCAGCCTGAAAGGTCTAAACAGAGACCAGTATTGTCACTGAAAGAATCTCAGCTCAAATCACAACACTGGAAAAAATATATATATATGATTTCTGAACAGGTGAGGTAAAAAAATAATAAACAGATATATCTGCATATGTAAAAACAAGGAGGCCAAACTGGGTAGCCAGACCACTCATTTCCTAGTAAAACAGTATTGCAAAAATTTCAGAAGACTTTATAAAATATACAATATGTACTCTCAGTGATTTTCGAGAATACTATATCCACGAAAAGGAAAAAAGAAAGATTAAGAATATGATAAGTGCAAGAATACAACCTAAAATGGATTTTATGTACTGTTTAAATGAGAAAGTACCAAATTTTCAAAAACATATGATAAGTGCAAGAATACAACCTAAAATGGATTTTATGTACTGTTTAAATGAGAAAGTACCAAATTTTCAAAAACAATGACACTATTTTGTAAAATAAATGGAATCAGTAATAGTAACTGCAGAAAACTAAGTAAGTGACTTAGAAAACTACCTTAAAAATTCTCTGATGATTAAAAATTTTTAAAGATATGAATTAAATGATTAAAACATAGAAGAAATATCCAAAAACATACACAATATATTAATCAATGTAACACGAATTAAGGAAGAAAGTAATAATCAATGACATAATTTTAATAACTTCACAAAGATCAAAAGACTAAGTACCAACTTATATTAATGAAACTACATAACTAGATATATTTTTCTGGAGTTTATAAATTTAAAGGACAAAGAAAAAATCTTTAGAAGAGGCAAAAAGCAAAGTTATCAATTTTTTTTAATCATAGTACCATCAGACTTCTCCTCCACACTATGGTTTTCAAAGAAACAAATGTGAGACAAAATCTTCATAACTGCCCAAGTTAAATATTATACACAGGAAAGAATAAGATTTTCCAATCTACAAGATCCCAGAAGTTAAACCTCCCATATATTCTTCCTTACCAGAGAAAAAATAGAATTATATCAGTAACCAGAAATGAAAACTAAAATAATAAACTAAAAAATGGATCAGGTGTGGTATCAAACAATACATGATAAGAAAAGACACAAGTACAATTTAGATCTATAGTCTAATTCTTTTCAGGGTGGCTATATAAAGGTTAAGTTTTCATTTTTCTTTAAATAACATCCATATATTTTTTTGAAATTTGTAAAAAAAAAAAACAAATCTAAAATCCAAAGTTATTCCCAAAAATTATTGGGAAGAAGGTTACTATCAAGACAACCACTAACACTTCTGTCTCATTTTTGACACAGGAAAATTAAGAAACAGAAGAATTGAAAAGGAATTGATCAACTGCTCGTCAAGATCATGGAGAACAAAGCCAGAGAGTAATTCCAGAATTGGAGTTGTAAGAGCAAATTTCCACGAGAAGTATCTGCTGAAAGGACAATAAAAGTTGGCCTCCTGGGAACTTGTATTGGGACTCTGAAGGGCTAAACTCTAGGAGTAAAGGTAAATATTAAGTAAACCAGTCCTTATAAGACTACCCCTAGTTTTGATTCATGTGATGAATCTTCATTTTACAGGAATTTACATTTTACAGGAAATCTCCATCCCTGTAAGAGGTTTAAGGTGACTCGATATTGCTTTAGTGCCCAGCAGAAAAATAAAAATCCAATCTAGAGAAAATAAAATTATCTCAAACCTCAGGCGATTTCTATGCCTTTTTAAATATAGTGCTAAAAACATAATAAAAGATAACAAGCTACATGAGGAGAGAAGACAATATTAGAATTGGCAGAAATAACAGTGAAAGCAGACATACAGGTACTCCAGATGTTGAAATAACAAATAAAGACTTTAAAATAAAAGCATGTCAAAAGAGATAAAAGAAAGTACTGAGATTGTAAGAGCAGGAAAAACTATAAAATATGATACTGCAGATTTCAATAACTAAATATTACACTCATCAAAATTAAGACATGAGAGGATGGGTTTAAAAACAGACATGGGTGATTAAACAATTAGTGAACTGAAATGTGAACCCAAGGGATATATCCATAGTGCAATAGAAAACAATTTATTAAGGCAGAAAGGGGAGTGGGGAGGATGGCGGAGTAGATAACTCCAGAACTCATTTCTTCCTCCAAAACAGCTAGTAATCAGGCAGGAACTGGTCACAATAACTGTTTTGGGGCTCTGAAGGACAGAAGAAAAACATCCAGAGAAGAACACAGGAAGCGGCCAAGAAAGTGTAGTAAAGAACAGAGGCTGCTGATGCCCATCTTCCACTCTCCTGGCAGGAAGATCTCCTTGGGATCCCGGCCCTGGCTAGTGGGTACTACCAGGAAAAGACTTAAAAATACTCTTCCAGAACAATGGGGTGGGGCATAGTCAAACACTGATCATGGCTTTTGATTGACAGAGTCTAATAGCTGGATCCCAGCTCTGAGCTACTGTTTCAATGGCCTCCTGAGAAGGTGGCAGCCGCCATTGTTCCAACCACGCCTCCAACAGAGGTGAAGGCAGCAGAGGGGGTTTAAAGACCCAATGTCTCCTTAGGTCTGCAGGGAACAGTTTGCTGAAGAGTGCCATCTTCTGGGAAGGCCAGGAAAGAGCAGCTTTGGGGAGCTGTAAAAAAGATTTTGGCATCTTTCTTGACCCTCTCCCCAGAGTACTACGGAGGCAGTTTACACACCCCTCATGGGTCCTGACCTGGTTTGGGCTGGGAAATAGTGAGTTGGCCAAGTCTTCTCCAGGGTGACCCTCCTTCCAGAATTTGTCCCTCCAGGTAAAAGCAGCTAAAGGCAATGAAAGGAGTGTTAAAAAAAGAAAGAAAGAGAGAGAGAGGCAAAACAAAACCACACCAAACAAATCAAGATGCCAGGAGAAGGAAGACAAAAAAAGGAAGCTTTCATTTGGGGTGAACAACTGGACAAATAGTGCAGTCTTAAAACTTATACCACATATACAGGGCAAGAATCAGGTGAAGAAGAGCTGAAAACATCTGAATCAGTTAAACATGGGCTATTGTGAAGGTCCTAGAAGAAGCTGAACCAAGTGCCAAAGAAGACCCTAATACAAAGCCAATCAACAATAAAATCCTAGGTGAGAGAGTAAAACTGACCTTCAGAATAAAGTCAAGTTATTCAGATGCCTAGATGTCAGCAAAACATTACCAGCCCATACTAAGAACACAAAGTTATGGCCCAGTCAAAGCTACAAATTAAAACATCAGAGGAGACACAGAATTAGGAACAATTAATCAAAGACATTTAAACAAATTTCCTAAATCTATTCAAGGAAATGTAGGAAAATATGGCTAAAGAGATAAAGGATAATTAAAAAAGACATTGTGTAAGAATAAAAAATAATCTGAAGTTTAAAAAGAACATAACAGAAATTATGGAATGAAAGGTAAAACAGAAGAGATTAAAAATATATTAGAGGCATACAACAGCAGACTTGAACAAGGAGAAGAAAAGACTCGGTGAACTAGAAGGCAGGACAACTGCGATCTTAAAAACAGAAGGAAAGATAGAGAAAAGAATGGAAAGTATTAAGCATGACCTCAGGAATTTGAATGACAGCACAAAGCAAACAAACACATGTATCACGGGTGTTCCAAAGGAGAAGAGAGAGGGGTAAGAAAGAATGTCTGAGGAAATAATGGCTGAAGATTTTCCAACTCTTTGGAAAGACATAAATACACATGTCCAAGAAGTGCAGTGTACTGCACACAGAATGAACCCCAACCGACCTACTCCAATGCACAGGCTAATCAGAATGTCAAATGCCAAAGATAAAGAGAATCCTGAAAGCAGGAAGAGAAAAGCAAATCATCACATACAAGAGAAACACAATAAGACTAAGTGTCAATTCCTCATCAGAGGCAAGAAAGCAGAGGCATGATTTACATAAGGTACTGAAAGAGGAAAACTATGAGCCAAGAATTCTCCTCCTGAGACCTGGGCCTGCCTTGTCTGGGAAAATCTGATTGGGATCAATCACACCTGAGAAGACTCTCCTCAAAAGAAAGGTTCCACTTTTTTATTTTTTTCTAAATCGATGCAAATGTTCTAGAAATGATGAATATGCAACTATGTGATGATATTAAGAATTACTGATTGTACATGTAGAATGGAATGATATCTTAATGTTTTGTCTGTTAATTTTTTTTTAATTAATAAAAAAATTTAAAAAAAAAAAAAGAAAGGTTCCAAACACGCAGAGCAAGAACCAGGAAACCAAGAGTGAAACATTCCCATCAGATACACGGAAGCTATGCTAGAGGGCCAGAAGAAAAGAATGCCAAAGACAGAGAACCAAGCCAACCAGCAAAAACACCCTAGGTAGAAGAGTGAAAACTACATCCAGAATACACTAATCAAGGAAATCAGATGCCCAGACACCAGCAAAAAATTACAAGTCACACTAGGAAAAACAAAGGTATGGCCCAAAGGAACAAACTGATACTTTAAACGAGACACAGGAGTTGAAACAACTAATTACAGATGTTGAAGCAAACACATTAAATCAATTCAAATGAGTTGAGGGAAGATGCGGCAAGAGAGATGAAGGATATCACGAAGACACTGGGCAAACACGAAGAATGGGAAAGCTCGAAAAAAAACAAATGGCAGAACTTATGGGAATGGGAGGCACAACAGAAGAAATGAGAAACACAATGGAGACTTAAAACAGCAGATTTGATTATATACTTGAGATGATATACGGTATACGAATGTATCTCAATAAAATCGCATTTTATAAAACACATGAAAAGAGGCTCAACATCATTAGCTACCAGAGAAATGCAAACCCAAATCACAAGATTATCAGTCATCACCTACTAGAATGAATATTATTTAAAAAGCATAAAACTGCAAGTGCTGAAAGGACTGGACAAAAAGGAACACTCATTCATTGCTGATGGGAATGTAACACAGTACAGCTGCTATGGAAGACAGTCTGGTGGTTTCTTAGGAAGCTAAGAATAGAACTGCCATATGACCCAGCAATCCCACTACTAGGTGTAAACCCAGAATAAGTGAAAGCAGGGACTAGAGCAGACATTTACACAGATGTTCATAGTGGCATTATTCACTACTGTCAAAAGTCGGAAACCACTCAAGTGTCCCCCAATTGATGAATGGATAAACAAATGTGGTACATACATATGATGAAATATTATTCAGCTGTAAAAAGGAATGAAGTCCTGATGCAACAACAAAGATGAACCTTGAGGACGTTAATTTGAGTGAAATATGCCAGACATAAAAGGCCAAATATTGTATAACCTCACTGTTATGAATTAATTATAATAAACTAGTTCATAAAATTAGAATCTAGAATATAGTTTTCCAGGCAATAGATTGGCCTTAGAGAATAGGAAGTTGATGCGTAACTTGTACAGAATTTCTATTTAGGCTGATGGTAAAGGATTGGAAATAGATGGTGGTGATGGTAGCACATTATTGTGAGAGTAATCATCAATAGCACTGAACTATACAGGTGAATGTGGTTAAAAGAGGAAACTTAAGGATGTATATATTACTAGAATAAAAATTAAAAGATAAAACATAGGACTGAACAGCAGCGAACCCTACTGTAGATGGGTTATTGTTAACAGTTCAAGTGTAAGAAAGTTCTTCCATGGATTATAAGAAACGTAATAATAGAGTGGTATATGGGTAAAAATACACCTAATGCAGATAATGTAAATCATGGATGATAGAACTACTTCAACAATCTTTCATCAACTCTAACAAAGGTAACTACTGTTGAAAATAAACATACAATTACTGAAAAAGTGCTATCATCAATAGGAACAAATGTTCCACACCAATGCAAGGTGCTGGTGGTGGGGTGGTATACAGGAATCCTGCATTTTATGCATGATTTTTTTATAAACTCACAATTTCTTTAATAAAAAAAAATAGATAAGGGATATGGCGGTGGAACTTACTCATTTAAATGGACTGCCTTAAATAAGTGCCAGAAGGAGGAAGGGTAGAGAGAGAATAGCAGAGAACTGTCCTAAATTAGTACAAAATATCAACCCCACAAATTCAAATAGTCCAACAAACACCACACTATATAAATTTTAAAATCACATGTAGACACGTAGGAGTAAAGCTGCAAAAAACTAAAGGCAAACAGAAAAATACAAAAGTAAAAAGATTACCTTCAGGAGAGCAATGTTCAACTAATTTCCTCACAGAAATAATAAAATCCATCAGATGAAAGAATGACCACTGAAAGAAATAATTACAACCTGAGAATTCTTTACTCAAAAAAAAAATGCCTTCAAGAATGAAACAGAATGGAGAGAATTTGTCACCTGCAGGCCCTCACTAAAGGAGACACCAAAAGGTATGCTCTTCATAGATTAATTTCAGACAGAAGAATGGATGTGGTGTGAGAAATGAAGAACTTTCGTAGCCCTGGGAAATACAGGAAAACGCACAAAGAATAATAATAATGTGGATTTAAAATAAAGTGAAAGTATACAGAAATGAAATACTAAAAACAATAACCCTTAAGAAAAAAGGCCATAAGATAAAAAGACAACCTTAACGAGATGGGGCAGAACTAACAGATCTACAGATCTGACTAAAGATTTGTATGGTCTCTGCATTGTCTGGGAAGAGAATAGAGCATCAATTAGCACTGGAATTTAAGTAGGTTTCTGTAATCTCTAGAGTAAACACTAAACATAAAAAGGAAAACTAATAACAGAAAATGAAGCACACAGCTTTCTCAGCTAATCAAAAAAGTAAGGCAAGAAAGGATAGAAAAAGGAATAAAGAATAGGTAGACAAACAGAAAGCTCAGAAAGTGAGATGGTCGTTTTAAATCTAAATACATGCATAATTATATTAAATACAAATTGTCTAAATATTTCAATTAAAACAAAGATTTTGAGTGAATCAATCTAACCACAGACCATTTACAAAGACATCTAAAATATAAGAACTCATAAAAGTTTGAAGTAAAATAATAGAAAAAGACATGCTATACAAATACCACTGAAAAAATATTTTGTGGAACTACTAATATGAGACAAAGTATACTTTAAGGCAAAAATTTTACTAGAGTTAATAAGAAGAATATTTATGTAATGATAAAACTATAAATTTCCAATGAAAATAGAAAATTATACATTTGTAAGCACCTACTCATTAGACTCAAACCATATAATACAAAAATTGTCAGAATTACAAGGAAAAACAGACATAACAATTAGAACATAGATTTTCAGTTGTTCTCAATTACTGACAGAACAAGCAGACAAAAAATCAGCAAGACTAAATATCTGAATAATAACACATTAATAATCTTGATATAAAGGACATATATAGAACATTGGGCATAACAATTTTAGAAAATACAATTATATTAGAACACACAGAATATTTACAAAAAAACACACATACTAAGTGATAAGGCAAGTCTCAGCACATTTTAAAGTATTAATATATAGAATATGTTCTCTATCAATATAATTAATCTAAAACTGAACATAGCAAAGGTAACTAAAAAATCTTGCTGTTCAGAAATTTAGAAATATGCCTCTAAGTAAAAATGGGAATTAGAAAATGCTTTGAACTCAATAATTTAAAGCTTACTTATTAAAACCTATGAGATATAGCTAAAAACAGTGCCTCAATTAAAATACATAGTTTTCATTTATATATATGATATATTTAAAAACTCCTAAATAGCTCTTGGGTAAAAGAGAAAATAGCAACTAAAAATACATGCTATTTAGAAACAAAATATCAAAAAGAGTACATAATAAAACTTTTGCAATTAAAACTGTACTCTGGGGGTAAACATCACAAACAAGTATGAAAACAAATAATTATTTAACTCAATTCAACTCAAGTAGTTAAAAAATTAAAAACAAACTAAGTCTAAAGAAGACGTAAAAATTCTGGAAATAATTTCATGACTATGTTATAATCTAGTAAAGCTAAATACGTGAGTACACTAGTACCCAGTAATTCCACACCTTAGTATTTATCCTAGATAATCTTTGGCATGGATATACAACAGACAGATACAAAAAAATCCATATCAGCATTGAATGTAATATCAAAACACATACAAGCAAAGAAAAGGAAATCATTCCAAAAGTCTACTCACTACAGAATGAATATATAAATTCCATACACTTTTTATGTTTTCATATTTGCATATCATATATTTTATATTTGTATATTACATATTTTATAATTTTAATATTTTTATATTATATATTTGAACATACATTCATATATTCTTATAGAGAAATATTATAGGCTAGGGAAAATCAGCTAAAGCGCATACACTAATATGGATAAATATCAAAACTATTATGATGAGCAAAAAAAGCAAGAAGCAGAAAAAGTCATAAAATTTTATTCCAATTCAATAAAGTTCAAAACCAGGAAAAGTGAGGCAATGTATATTAAAATAATGTATAAATACATTCTAAAAGAAATAATAACAGGAAATTCAGAAAAATAGTCGCCTCTTTGAGAGGGAAAGGGGCAAACACTGAGGAAAGAGAGGGCTAAAAAAGATGTTTGAGTTTTTAAACTCTCTAGTTAGGCCACTGATATTATTAAATCATATCTACACATTATGTATGTATGTGTTTTTGTGCTTTACTTCATAATTAAAACCATTAATAAAGTAAGCATATGACAGAATTAATGATAACAAATCAGAAATCGAGTAAAAATAGAGCAGGAAAACCATGAAATGGGAAAATAAAGCCAAGTGTTGACTTGATGAAAAAGTAGCAGAGGTAAATTTTGGACAACCCTAAAAAACAAAATAGGAAAAGGGCAAATAAACAACCTCAGGAAAGAGAAGAAGAGCATAACCAAATATATGAAAGAGATATTTTGAAATTACAAGAGAAAACTGTTTGTTGTTCTTCAAATAAATACATTAATTTAAAATAATAATAATATGAATGGTTTATTAAGTATAAATTACTAAAAATTAAGAATAGAAAATATGAAAAAGAAATCAACAGTCAGTAAAATATTATTAAATATTGTCTCAAAAAATATAACCAACTCTTTTCCAAAACCATTCAAACTTATTCCTGCAAAGGAGAAGGTAAGCCTACTTATAATTATTCCTAAGAGTCACCTCCAGAGAACTTCTTTTGTTGCTCAGATGTGGCCTCTCTCTCTAAGCCAACTCAGCAAATAAACTCACTATCCTCCCCACTACATGGGACATGACTTTGGGCGGGGCTGTAAGTCTCCCTGGCAACATGGGACATGACTCCCAGGGATGAGCTAGGACCTGGCATCGTGGTATTGAGAAAGAGTTTTTGACCAAAAGGGGGAAAAGAAAGTTTTCATGGCTAAGAGATTTCTAATACAGTTGATAGTTCATTCTAGAGGTTATTTGATGTATTACATAGATATTCCTTTTTAGTTTCTAGTGTATTAGAATAGCTAGAAGGAAATACCTGACATGTTAAACCGTAATCCAGTAGCCCTGATTCTTGAAGATGACTGCATAACCATATAGCTTTTAGGGTGTGATCGTGTGATTATAAAACCCTTGTGACTGACACTCCCTTTACACAGTGTTTGGCAGATGAGTAAGAAAATAAACACAAAAAAATAAATAAATCACAGAGAGGACAGGGGTATGGAATGTTTGTGGTCCTCTTTTATACTTTTTTTTTCTTTTGAGCAATCACAGTGCTCTAAAATTGATTGAGCTGATGAATTCACAACTGTATAATGATACTATGAGACAGTGATTGTATACTTTGGGTGATTATATGGTATGTGAATACATCGCAATAAAATTACATTAAAATCATTCAAGAAAAAGTGTAATGGACATGTTGTAAAAACTATTTTGGAAAACAAGAAAAAAAGAAAAGGTTAATCAATTAATTTCATGAAACAGTAATATCCTGACACTAAAAATTTGACTAAATTTGCACAACACAAAAAGAAAACCACCGACTAATCACATTTACGAATATCAATACTAAAATTTTAAACATACACAGCAACTGGCTGAACATAGTCAAATATTGAAAGAAAAAAAATGCACTGTCATCAAGCTTGATTATTCCAAAATATGGAAGATTAGCCTGAGGGAACATGTTACAAAATTATATCAAGTGACAGAGAGAAAGCTTCTAAGATTACCTTAATAAGTATCAAAAAAGTACTTAATAAAATATAATAGTCATTCCTTTTGAAAAAAGAAAACAAAAACAGGAAAAACAATACCTTAGTATTAACAGCTATTAATTAACAGGGAAAAATAATGCCTACCTCATATCAATAGCCATTGCCTTAATTAGGTGAAACAAAGGGCATTTTTATTAAACTAGAAGCAAGACAAGAATGCCGGCTATCACATTATTATTTCAAAATTTCTAGCTAATGAAATAAGAATAGAAAAATATATAAGGGCATAACCAATAAAAATGACAGTTAGATGAAGATAATTTGAGGGTCATACTACTCTCAACATAAAATTCTCCAAGGAACTGAATGAAATAGATTAATAGGAATTCAGAAAGTGAATAATCACAAAATAAATATTAAGAAACAATACCTTTCTAATATATAAACAATAATAATGATAGATGGGAAATGACCCTATTCACCAAAGCAACAAAAATTTAAACTACCAAGAAATGAACTTGGGAACTTTATCCAGAAAACTTTACTACAGAACATAAAAAGAAGTTCTAATAAGGGGAAAGAAATATTATGTTCTTGAATGAGGAGACTCAATATCACAAGAATGTCAACTTTCCCCAAAGTGGGAAATTTCCACAAATTCAGTGCACTCAAAAGAAAATCTTATCTGGATTTTACATTGGAATATTAGCAATAGAAATAACCAAAACATTTCAAAAAATGTATTCCAAAAGTGCAGGAATCAAAACAGTGTGGGAGACAGAAGGCCCCGAAACAAACTCCTTTTAAAATATGCAGTCATTTCATCGTGATGAATCTGACATTTCAAATCAGTGGGAAAATAACAAATTATCCAATAAATTGTACTGACACGATAGATCAACAACGGTGAAGGTTCTCTTGCTACTTCACACAATACAACAAAACAAATTCCAGCCGTAATAAAGACCTAAGGGCAAAAATTAATCCATAAAGTAAGTAAAAGAGATAGGAGATCTATGGTTTTATATCTTGGCATGAGGAAGCCCCCGCCCCCACTTCAACGAGGAAAGGAAAGAAGAAAAGTAGGTTGAAAAGGGGAGGAAGGGAAGCTGGGAGGCAAAAGAGAAGAGAAAAAGAAACCGTAGAAAAATATATTTAATTTGGCATAACATTTTTAATTACTCTCGGGAAAGGGTTGAGGCATCTGAAGTAGATGCAGACAGGCCAGGGGGGAAGACAAGGAGCTGCAGAGGCTAATTTTCTGGACTGGAAACCTAAGGGAATTTGCCTACTGGTTTTGGAGTCTGCTTGGGATAAATGAGCCCTTCATTCCTTCCCCTTTTTGGAATGCACATGTCTATCCTATAACCATTCTTCCATTCTATTTTGAAGCCCATAACTTATTTTCTAGTTTCACAAGTCCACTGATGGAGAGGGATTTTGCCAGAGATGGACGATACTTAAAGTCCTACTCATATTTGGTTTAAATGACTCAGCTGATGAGATTAGCGGCTTCTTGAGGTGCTATTTAGATGACATTTGGGACTTAGAGTTGATGCTGGAATGGGTTGACACTTTGGGGATGCTGGGATGGGGTAAATGCATTTTGTATGGGGGACAGATCTAAATTTGGGGAGACCAAGAGGTCAGACCATAGCGGGTGGAATAGTGCACCCCCCCCCCGCCCCAAAATCCATGCCCACTCAGAACCTCAGAATGTGACCTTATTTGGAAAGAGGGTCTTTGAAGATACGACATCATACTGAAATAGGGTGGGCCCTGATCAATGATTGATTTAATAAGACAAGGAGAGGACACACAGAGAAAGCAGAGAAGAAGAAGTAGAGATTGGTGAAGTACAAACCAAGGAATGCCAAAGACTGTCAGGACCACCAGAAGCTGGAAGAGTCAAAGAAGGATCCTTCCCTAGAGCCTTCAGAGAGAGCACTGTCTCACCAGCACCTTGGTTTTAGACTTCCAGCCCCCAGAAATGTGAGAGGATAAATTTCTGTTGGTTTAAGCCACTCAGTTTGTGGTCACTTCTTATGGCAGCTCCAGGAAACTAATATAGTCTCCTTGGAAAAAAAATCCACAAAAGACAAAATAAACAAATAACCAGAAAGGAAAATGAATATTTTTGTTAATGTATGTGATAGATAAGAATAAAAGCCTTTAATAGTTTAAAGAAATACAATTTAGAAACAAAAAATGAAAACTACCTCACAAATTGCATTTTTAATAATACCAGCAGAGCTGAGAGTGAAAGGAGCACGCCATCTCTGATGGTGATATCCTTACTGCAGGCAAGTGGTCCTTTCTGGAAGGCAAGCTCATCTTTTCTGGAGACAAGCACAACTTCCCAGCGGGCAAGCCCACCTTTCTGGAGAACAATTTGGTAGTATGATCAAAAGTCTTTATAAAGGGCTTTCGTAGGATTCATCCCAGGTATGCAAGGATGGTTCAACATAAGAAAATCAATTAATGTAATACACCATATCAACAAATCAAAGCAGAAAAATCACATGATCACCTCAATTGATGCAGAGAAGGCATTTGACAAGATTCAACATCCTTTCCTGTTGAAAACACTTCAAAAGATAGGAATACAAGGGAACTTCCTTAAAATGATAGAGGGAATATATGAAAAACCCACAGCTAATATCATCCTCAATGGGGAAAAATTGAAAACTTTCCCCCTAAGATCAGGAACAAGACAAGGATGTCCACTATCACCACTATTATTCAACATTGTGTTGGAAGTTCTAGCCAGAGCAATTAGGCAAGAAAAAGAAATACAAGGCATCAAAATTGGAAAGGAAGAAGTAAAACTATCACTGTTTGCAGACGATATGATACTATACGTAGAAAACCCAGAAAAATCCACAACAAAATTACTAGAGCTAATAAATGAGTACAGCAAAGTAGCAGGCTACAAGATCAACATTCAAAAATCTGTAGCTTTTCTATACACTAGTAATGAACAAGCTGAGGCGGAAATTAAGAAACGAATCCCATTTACAATCGCAACTAAAAGAATAAAATACCTAGGAATAAATTTAACCAAAGAGACAAAAAACCTATATAAAGAAAACTACAAAAAACTGCTAAAAGAAATCACAGAAGACCTAAATAGATGGAAGGGCATACCGTGTTCATGGATTGGAAGACTAAATATAATTAAGATGTCAATCCTACCTAAACTCATCTACAGATTCAATGCAATACCAATCAAAATCCCAACAACTTATTTTTCAGAAATAGAAAAACCAATAAGCAAATTTATCTGGAAGGGCAGGTTGCCCCGAATTGCTAAAAACATCTTGAGGAAAAAAAACGAAGCTGGAGGTCTAGCGATGCCAGACTTTAAGGCATATTATGAAGCCACAGTGGTCAAAACAGCATGGTATTGGCATAAAGATAGATATATCAACCAATGGAATCGAATAGAGTGCTCAGATATAGACCCTCTCATCTATGGACATTTGATCTTTGATAAGGCAGTCAAGCCAACTCACCTGGGACAGAACAGTCTCTTCAATAAATGGTGCCTAGAGAACTGGATATCCATAAGTAAAAGAATGAAAGAAGACCCGCATCTTACACCTTATACAAAAATTAACTCAAAATGGATCAAAGATCTAAACATTAGGTCTAAGACCATAAAACAGTTAGAGGAAAATGTAGGGAGATATCTTACGAATCTTACAACTGGAGGCGGTTTTATGGACCTTAAACCTAAAGCAAGAGCACTGAAGAAAGAAAGAAATAAATGGGAGCTCCTCAAAATTAAAGACTTTTGTGCATCAAAGAACTTCATCAAGAAAGTAGAAAGACAGCCTACACAATGGGAGACAATATTTGGAAACGACATATCAGATAAAGGTCTAGTATCCAGAATATATAAAGAGATTGTTCAACTCAACAACAAAAAGACAGCCAACCCAATTACAAAATGGGAAAAAGACTTGAACAGACACCTACCAGAAGAAGAAATACGGATGGCCAAGAGGCACATGAAGAGAGGCTCAATGTCCCTGGCCATTAGAGAAATGCAAATCAAAACCACAATGAGATATCATCTCACACCCACCAGAATGGCCATTATCAACAAAACAGAAAATGACAAGTGCTGGAGAGGATGCGGAGAAAGAGGCACACTTATCCACTGTTGGTGGGAATGTCAAAGGGTGCAACCACTGTGGAAGGCAGTTTGGCGGTTCCTCAAAAAGCTGAATATAGAATTGCCATACGACCCAGCAATACCATTGCTAGGTATCTACTCAAAGGACTTAAGGGCAAAGACACAAACGGACATTTGCACACCAATGTTTATAGCAGCGTTATTTACAATTGCAAAGAGATGGAAACAGCCAAAATCTCCATCAACAGAAGAGTGGCTAAACAAACTGTGGTATATACATACGATGGAATATTATGCAGCTTTAAGACAAGATAAACTTATGAACCATGTAATAACATGGATGGACCTAGAGAATATTATGCTGAGTGAATCCAGCCAAAAACTAAAGGACAAATATTGTATGGTCCCACTGATGTGAACGGACATTCGAGAATAAACTTGAAATATGTCATTGGTAACAGAGTTCAGCAGAAGTTAGAAACAGGGTGAGACAATGGGTAATTGAAGTTGAAGGGATACAGACTGTGCAACAGGACTAGATACAAAAACTCAAAAATGGACAGCACAATAATACCTAATTGTAAAGTAGTCATGCTAAAACACTGAATGAAACTGCATCTGAGCTATAGGGTTTTTTTTGTTTTTGTTTGCTTGTTTGTTTGTTTGTTGTTGTTGTTTTTTACTATTATTACTACTTTTATTTCTTTTCTTTATATTAACATTTTATATCTTTTTCTGTTGTGTTGCTAGTTCCTCTAAACCGATGCAAATGTACTAAGAAACAATGATCATGCATCTATGTGATGATGTTAAGAATTACTAAGTGCATATGTAGAACGGTATGATTCCTAAATGTTGTGTTAATTTCTTTTCTTTTTTTTTTTCTTTCCGTTAATAAAAAAAAAAAAAAAGTCTTTATAAAGGGCTTTTTGTCTGCCGGCCCGCCGCGCAGCGCCCACGCCCCGCAGCAGCGGACCCGCCCGCCCTCCTCTCCCCTCTTCCGCCTTCACCAGCTCCTCCGCCACCAGCCTCAACAGCCTTGCCGCCCTCACCTTTCCTCCTCCAGAACAGCTACTGGGGGAGTGGAGATAATACAGAGCAGCTCCCGGAGCCACGAGGGAGATCAAAGGGACAGCGTACCCCATCCTGGAACGGCTGACTATCTGGGAGAACCAGCTCCGGTGAGATCACCAAGGGGCACGGGCTTTCCTGGGTGGGACGGCAAGCGACCGGAGTCCCTCCCTTCCACCTTCCCAGGCCAGCTGGTAGAATTGGACAGGCGGTCCCCTTAGGCCGTGGCGGCTGGTGCCCCCACCACGCGAGGTCCCCCGGACCAACTGAGATAGCTGGGTTGGAAATCCCCAGACGGTGGAGAACGGTGACCGGGGGGTCCCTTCCAAACACGTGACTCCCCCGTCCGGCTGGGAACAGTGCACTCTCCCGGGCTGCGACAGCTGGCGCCCTCCCGCCACACTTGGTGCCCCGGGCCGACTAGCTAATTCGGCCGGACGCTCTCCCGTGCTGCGGCGGCCGGCGACCCTCCCCGCATTCAGAACCCCAGGCCGGCTGGCACTCTTCCAAGACGCTTCAGCTGCCGAACCTCCCCTACGGCGAGAATTTTCCAGAGTTAAAGGACCCACAGCAACTTTCACTGGTGGAACCCGAAGACAAACGTGTGCCACGAGTGCCACCTACTGGGCAGGATAAGAAAAACAGAACCCAGAGATTGCACAGAAAAATCTTTCAACCTGTGGGGTCGAACACCCAGGGAAATCTGACTAAATGCCCAGACGCCAGCAGAAGATAACGGATCACGCTCAGAAAATTGAACATATGGCCCAGTCAAACGAACAAACCAATAGTTCAAATGAGATACAGGAGCTGAAACAACTAATGCTGAATATACGAACAGAAATGGAAAATCTCTTCAAAAACGAAATCGATAAATTGAGGGAGGACATGAAGAAGACATGGGCTGAACATAAAGAAGAAATAGAAAAACTGAAAAAACAAATTACAGAACTTATGGAAGTGAAAGATAAAGTAGAAAAGATGGAAAAACCAATGGATACCTACAATGACAGATTTAAAGAGACAGAAGATAGAATTAGTGATTTGGAGGATGAAACATCTGAATTCCAAAAAGAAACAGAAACTATCCGGAAAAGAATGGAAAAATTTGAACAAGGTATCAGGGAACTCAAAGACAATGTGAACCATACAAATATACGTGTAGTGGGTGTCCCAGAAGGAGAAGAGAAGGGAAAAGGAGGAGAAAAACTAATGGAAGAAATTATCACTGAAAATTTCCCAACTCTTATGAAAGACCTAAAATTACAGATCCAAGAAGTGCAGCACACCCCAAAGAGATTAGACACAAATAGGCGTTCCCCAAGACACTTACTAGTTAGAATGTCAGAGGTCAAAGAGAAAGAGAGGATCTTGAAAGCAGCGAGAGAGAAGCAATCCATGACATACAAGGGAAACCCAATAAGACTATGTGTAGATTTCTCAGCAGAAACCATGGAAGCTAGAAGACAGTGGGATGATATATTTAAGTTACTAAAAGAGAAAAACTGCCAGCCAAGACTCCTATATCCAGCAAAATTGTCCTTCAAAAACGAGGGAGAAATTAAAACATTCTCAGACAAAAAGTCACTGAGAGAATTTGTGACCAAGAGACCAGCTCTGCAAGAAATACTAAAGGAAGCACTAGAGTCAGATACAAAAAGACAGAAGAGAGAGGCATGGAGAAAAGTGTAGAAAGAAGGAAAGTCAGATATGATATATGTAATACAAAAGGCAAAATGGTAGAGGAAAATATTATCCAAACAGTAATAACTCTAAATGCTAATGGACTGAATTCCCCAATCAAAAGACATAGACTGGCAGAATGGATTAAAAAACAGGATCCTTCTATATGCTGTCTACAGGAAACACATCTTAGACCCAAAGATAAATATAGGTTGAAAGTGAAAGGTTGGGAAAAGATATTTCATGCAAATAACAACCAGAAAAGAGCAGGAGTGGCTATACTAATATCCAACAAATTAGACTTCAAATGTAAAACAGTTAAAAGAGACAAAGAAGGACACTATATACTACTAAAAAGTACAATCAAGCAAGAAGACATAGCAATCATAAATATTTACGCACCGAACCAGAATGCCCCAAAATACGTGAGGAATACACTGCAAACACTGAAAAGGGAAATAGACACATATACCATAATAGTTGGAGACTTCAATTCACCACTCTAATCAATGGACAGAACATCTAGACAGAGGATCAATAAAGAAATAGAGAATCTGAATATTACTATAAATGAGCTTGACTTAACAGACATTTATAGGACATTACATCCCACAACAGCAGGATACACCTTTTTTTCAAGTGCTCATGGATCATTCTCAAAGATAGACCATATGCTGGGTCACAAAGAAAGTCTTAACAAATTTAAAAAGATTGAAATCATACACAACACTTTCTCGGATCATAAAGGAATGAAGTTGGAAATCAATAATAGGCGGAGTGCCAGAAAATTCATAAATACATGGAGGCTCAACAACACACTCTTAAACAACACGTGGGTCAAAGAAGAAATTGCAAGAGAAATTAGTAAATACCTAGAGGCAAATGAAAATGAAGACACAACATATCAAAACTTATGGGACACAGCAAAGGTAGTGCTAAGAGGGAAATTTATTGCCCTGAATGCCTTTATCAGAAAAGAAGAAAAGGCAAAAATGCAGGAATTAACTGTCCACTTGGAAGAACTGGAGAAAGAACAGCAAACTAATCCCAAAGCAAGCAAAAGGAAAGAAATAACAAAGATTAGAGCAGAAATAAATGAAATTGAAAACATGAAAACAATAGAGAAAATCAATAAGACCAGAAGTTGGTTCTATGAGAAAATCAACAAAATTGATGGGCCCTTAGCAAGATTGACAAAACGAAGAAGAGAGAGGATGCAAATAAATAAGATTAGAAATGGAAGAGGAGACATAACTACTGACCTCACAGAAATAAAGGAGGTAATAACAGGATACTATGAACAACTTTACGCTAATAAATACAACAATTTAGATGAAATGGACAGGTTCCTGGAAAGACATGAACAACCAACTTTGACTCAAGAAGAAATAGACAACCTCAACAAACCAATCACAAGTAAAGAGATTGAATTAGTTATTCAAAAGCTCCCTAAAAAGAAAAGTCCAGGATCAGACGGCTTCACATGTGAATTCTATCAAACATTCCAGAAAGAATTAGTACCTACTCTCCTCAAACTCTTCAACATAATCGAAGTGGAGGGAAAACTACTTAATTCATTCTATGAAGCCAACATCACCCTCACACCAAAACCAGGCAAAGATATTACAAAAAAAGAAAACTACAGACCAATCTCTCTAATGAATACAGATGCAAAAATCCTCAATAAAATTCTAGCAAATCGTATCCAACAACACATTAAAAGAATTATACATCATGACCAAGTAGGATTCATCCCAGGTATGCAAGGATGGTTCAACATAAGAAAATCAATTAATGTAATACACCATATCAACAAATCAAAGCAGAAAAATCACATGATCACCTCAATTGATGCAGAGAAGGCATTTGACAAGATTCAACATCCTTTCCTGTTGAAAACACTTCAAAAGATAGGAATACAAGGGAACTTCCTTAAAATGATAGAGGGAATATATGAAAAACCCACAGCTAATATCATCCTCAATGGGGAAAAATTGAAAACTTTCCCCCTAAGATCAGGAACAAGACAAGGATGTCCACTATCACCACTATTATTCAACATTGTGTTGGAAGTTCTAGCCAGAGCAATTAGGCAAGAAAAAGAAATACAAGGCATCAAAATTGGAAAGGAAGAAGTAAAACTATCACTGTTTGCAGACGATATGATACTATACGTAGAAAACCCAGAAAAATCCACAACAAAATTACTAGAGCTAATAAATGAGTACAGCAAAGTAGCAGGCTACAAGATCAACATTCAAAAATCTGTAGCTTTTCTATACACTAGTAATGAACAAGCTGAGGCGGAAATCAAGAAACGAATCCCATTTACAATCGCAACTAAAAGAATAAAATACCTAGGAATAAATTTAACCAAAGAGACAAAAAAAACCTATATAAAGAAAACTACAAAAAACTGCTAAAAGAAATTACAGAAGACCTAAATAGATGGAAGGGCATACCGTGTTCATGGATTGGAAGACTAAATATAATTAAGATTTAGTCTAAACTGATCTACAGATTCAATGCAATACCAATCAAAATCCCAACAACTTATTTTTCAGAATTAGAAATACCAATAAGCAAATTTATCTGGAAGGGCAGGTTGCCCCGAATTGCTAAAAACATCTTGAGGAAAAAAAAACGAAGCTGGAGGTCTAGCGATGCCGGACTTTAAGGCATATTATGAAGCCACAGTAGTCAAAACAGCATGGTATTGGCATAAAGATAGATATATCAACCAATGGAATCGAACAGAGTGCTCAGATATAGACCCTCTCATCTATGGACATTTGATCTTTGATAAGGCAGTCAAGCCAACTCACATGGGACAGAACAATCTCTTCAATAAATGGTGCCTAGAGAACTGGATATCCATAAGTAAAAGAATGAAAGAAGACCCGTATCTTACACCTTATACAAAAATTAACTCAAAATGGATCAAAGATCTAAACATTAGGTCTAAGACCATAAAACAGTTAGAGGAAAATGTAGGGAGATATCTTACGAATCTTACAACTGGAGGCGGTTTTATGGACCTTAAACCTAAAGCAAGAGCACTGAAGAAAGAAGTAAATAAATGGGAGCTCCTCAAAATTAAACACTTTTGTGCATCAAAGAACTTCATCAAGAAAATAGAAAGACAGCCTACACAATGGGAGACAATATTTGGAAACGACATATCAGATAAAGGTCTAGTATCCAGAATTTATAAAGAGATTGTTCAACTCAACAACAAAAAGACAGCCAACCCAATTACAAAATGGGAAAAAGACTTGAACAGACACCTACCAGAAGAAGAAATACGGATGGCCAAGAGGCACATGAAGAGAGGCTCAATGTCCCTGGCCATTAGAGAAATGCAAATCAAAACCACAATGAGATATCATCTCACACCCACCAGAATGGCCATTATCAACAAAACAGAAAATGACAAGTGCTGGAGAGGATGCGGAGAAAGAGGCACACTTATCCACTGTTGGTGGGAATGTCAAAGGGTGCAACCACTGTGGAAGGCAGTTTGGCGGTTCCTCAAAAAGCTGAATATAGAATTGCCATACGACCCAGCAATACCATTGCTAGGTATCTACTCAAAGGACTTAAGGGCAAAGACACAAACGGACATTTGCACACCAATGTTTATAGCAGCGTTATTTACAATTGCAAAGAGATGGAAACAGCCAAAATCTCCATCAACAGAAGAGTGGCTAAACAAACTGTGGTATATACATACGATGGAATATTATGCAGCTTTAAGACAAGATAAACTTATGAACCATGTAATAACATGGATGGACCTAGAGAATATTATGCTGAGTGAATCCAGCCAAAAACTAAAGGACAAATATTGTATGGTCCCACTGATGTGAACGGACATTCGAGAATAAACTTGAAATATGTCATTGGTAACAGAGTTCAGCAGGAGTTAGAAACAGGGTAAGACAATGGGTAATTGAAACTGAAGGGATACAGACTGTGCAACAGGACTAGATACAAAAACTCAAAAATGGACAGCACAATAATACCTAATTGTAAAGTAATCATGTTAAAACACTGAATGAAGCTGCATCTGAGCTATAGGGTTTTTTTTTGTTTTCGTTTGCTTGTTTGTTTGTTTGTTGTTGTTGTTTTTTACTATTATTACTACTTTTATTTCTTTTCTTTATATTAACATTTTATATCTTTTTCTGTTGTGTTGCTAGTTCCTCTAAACCGATGCAAATGTACTAAGAAACAATGATCATGCATCTATGTGATGATGTTAAGAATTACTGAGTGCATATGTAGAATGGTATGATTTCTAAATGTTGTGTTAATTTCTTTTTTTTTTTCTTTCCGTTAATAAAAAAATTAAAAAAAAAAAAAAGAATTACTGAGTGCATATGTAGAACGGTATGATTTCTAAATGTTGTGTTAATTTCTTTTTTTTTTCTTTCCGTTAATAAAAAAATTAAAAAAAAATAAATAAAAATAAAAAAAAGTCTTTATAAAGGGCATATCCACTGACCTGCCACATCTAAAAAACATCATCAAGAAATTATCAGCAACAGATGCAAAGATTTATAAAGAAGGCTTAGTTGTCACACTATTTAAAGTACTGAAGATTTTAAAACAAAATATATACACTCTCATATGGTACAATAAGGTGATAAACTACATGGACAGCATATTAAAATTGTCATATACTAGTAATTTGAATAAGGAAATATTTACAACATATTGTTAAAAGGCATTACAAAACATATTGTACAGTATGGCCATAATTTTGTATATAGGTAGTAATTAAACATGCATTTGGAAATTCTTCGTGTATGTAGAATAAGACTAGAAGGATATATGCCAATGTTAACAGTGGACACTACTAAATAAAAGAAGTATGCGTTATGAGTTATTTTGTTTTCTGTTTCTATATTTTTAAAATTTTTATAATAAGTATGTATTTGCTTTATAACTTGAATTTTTAAATGTAGTTATTAAGAAAATATATAGCAGGGAGAAGAAACTGAGCTCAGATAATTTAGAAAAATGACACATGAGCATCTGTTACTGTAGGTGATTTCAACCCTCCAGACCCCATCTTATTATAATCTGAGGACCCCACCTGAAAACAATCATGTAAGGAAAATTATATAATTATGACTGGCAATTTTTAAGAAATCCTGAAAAATTAGAATTGCATACAGAACAGAGACATATTCCCTCATTTTCTTAGTGCACAATCTCTTAACTAAGGAGCTTTTTGTAAATACATGGTGAAATTCCGTTTTTTTCAAAGGTCGTTTTGTAGGTCTGCATAAAAGCGTAGAGTGATTTCTCAACAACTGTTTTTGGAGTCTCAATAACATGGATCCACTATAAGCAAGTTCTCTACACCAATCTCATTTCCTCCTTTAACAGGATTTGCAGAGTACTGTGTAAGGAAAATGACACATTTACAATATTTTGAAAGCAAGAAGCATTTGACAGAGTCTCTCATATCATTTAGAATAAGATTATAAAATGTCAGTCACACAAAAGGTAATCTCAGTGACAATGGCGAAGTAAAGAGCTCCAAAAATTCTCTCCTCCCAAAAAGTAGTAAGACTGACAAAAATGGTCAGAATCAACCTTTCAGAACTCTGGAAATTAACCAAGCATTTGTGGCAATCCTGGGAGCATTGTTTCAAGAAAAATGGCTGAATCTCAGGAAGAACCATGAGCTCTTGGTATTTTTAACTTGCTCTGCTTCCATCCCACCCTTCACCAGCTCCAAGGTAACCTTGAAAACCAGCAGTCCTGCAGCCCATGGAGGGGGACAGCAATGGGATAGGAGCTACTTCGAAGTCCAATTCCAAGCAACTATCATTATTTGACCTGGCTGATGGTTTCCTGGAAGACCCTGTTCCAAAGTATCTTTAGGTGACATAAGCCAGAACTCACCCAGTGAGAACAAGAGCCTTTTCCCCAGGAGTGTTTGATGAAAACAACCAAGGGCAACTGATTAACTTTGTGGCTGTCTGAGGCCATGGGTAACAGCTGAGGCAAACAACAGACTAACCCAAAAGTGTAAAAATGCAGTGAATGAGATGCCCATAGGGGCTTTGAAAAGCTCCAACATATTTCTAGGAATTTAGAAGGACAAGCAGAAGCCCAGGGCTGTACACATCCTAAGGAAAGACCCAGAAGACCCTAAGCTCTTATCAGCTGACCTTGACACTCTGCACAAGCAGGAAGTGAAAGCTAAGACAGAGTTGACAGCTGCCAGGCTGAATGTCGAAGGCATACCACAAGATGTACACAGAACCAACCCTTCTTGGTTCTGGGTATTTAAGAAAATCTCTATCCAACTTTAAGTGACCTCTAACCTAACTGAGTACAGACTTAAATGACCAAACTTGACTAATAAAAAAAATACTTTTTAAATAACAGGAATAAAACAATAATCTTAGAACTGCTACAAAATGGGTAGAGTAGGAAACAGAGGAATATTCAATTCACAACCTTAAACACATATATGAAAAACCAAAAAGAATAAATTTAGCATTTGTCAACAGGATCAGTACAGATTAATGTGAACGAATGGATTAATCTAATAATCCATGACAGGATTAGTTCAGAAAAGTAACGAAATAAATAAACAACAGCTACTAAAACAAACAGCAGCAAAAGAAAACCTGGGTGGGTGGGTGAAAATCTAACTTCCAGTGTTGCCACATTATAATATTTAAAATGTCCAGTTTTCAGTTAAAAATTAAAAGACATGCAAAGAAACAACAACATGTGGTCTGTACACAGGGAGAAAACAGCAATCAGCAGAAATGTCCTGACAAAGCCCAGACACTGGACCCACTAGACAAAGATACTAAATCAGAAAATTTAAATATGTTCAAAGAACTAAAGGACTATGTCTAAGGATCCATAGGAAAGTGTGAGAATGATGTCTCACCAAATAGAGACTAACAATAAAGAGATCAAAATTTTTTAAAAAAAGAAGAAGAACCAACTAGAAACTCTGAAGTTGAAAAGTACAATAACTGAAATAAAAAAATCCACTGGAGAGGCAGAAGAATCATCAAACTTGAAGACAGTTCTACCGAAATTATCTAGTCAGAAGAACAGAAAGAAACAGAGTATCTGTTGAGGTGGAAACTTACCTAGTTGAAAGCACACCTGAAGAGTCTTGATTAGCAAGTATGAGGTTTCTCATAGAGTCTCACAGAACTTCCTGCTTGAGCACTTACTCACCCAACACACTTCTCTCCGTCACATACAGAAAGCTCAGAAACAAAAAGCTCTCACAAGCTGAAAAGAACATCCAACCAAAAAGGTGACATTATCAACCAAAATAATTTCAACAGACTAAAAAGTAGGAATGTAAGAGGATGAAATTTAACAATTGTAAAACACAGATTTAGATTAGAAAATCAAAAGAAACAAAGATGCTAGTACAGGCTCTAGATCCAGTACTTGGGAGTGTTTGTGTGAAAAGAAATTTGGGAGATTTTAATTGATTCAAGATTCATAAGACCCAACAAAATAATAACATGTATTTTAAAAGACAGTAAATACAATCTTTAGTACTCTTATCCTAGTATTTTCCTATTTTTGCTTTATTAACTTTTTTGCTTTTATTTACATTTATTCCCTTGGAATATTCTGATTTTTTTTTCTAACTCTTTCAGCTAATTCTTTTTGGTTTTTCATATGTGTTTGAGGTTATGAATGTTCCTCTGAGTACTGCTTTACTCATTGCCCAGAAGTTCTGAGATTATTGTTTTATTCCTGCTATTTTAAAAATATTTATTCTTCAATTTGGGGTGTTTTTTCTGAGACTAAATTAGTTAAAAGTACTAAATTAATTAAAAATCTAGTATCCAAATGACAAGAAATGACCTTTGCTGATGAAACACAAGAATTATTGTAGATAATACATTTGAAGTAGGGCACTGAATAGCAAGAGGGTGAAGGTTTGGGAAAACATATCATGCAAAAAGCCGGAAAAAGAGGTAATGCTTAATTTGGAGAAGACTAATTTCTAGTAGCCCAGAGCTTTTTGGAATATTTGAAAGACTTCCACAAGAACCTCTGATGCTCTAGGTGCTGGGGACACACAGCAAAATAAGCGAGGCATGACCCTGCCTCCAGGGAGATACTATTTAAGCAATAAACACAAAGATTACAGATGCATTACACTCATCAAAGTTACAGAAGAGAAGTGCAGGATGCAGAAATGTTATTACCAAGAAGGCATTTACCCAAGATCTGGAGACCAGGGAAGGCACCTATCAGGTCAACACTAGACATGAAAAGAGAGGAAAGAGGACATCCAGAAAGAAGAAACAGTATGAGCAAAGGTCCTGAGACAAAGGACCTTTGAATAAACTGAAGAGGCAGCGAATCTGGTACACAGAGAAGAAAAGGGTGAGTGCTGCTAGTCAAGACTGGAAAGGTAGGCATGAGTTAGATCACACTAAGAATTTGGGACTGCTGCAGAAGAGTGGGAGGCCACTGAGGCTTTGGGAAGACAGTGACATTTTCAGAACAACCATTTTGCTGTTCAAGGACAATCTCTTTGGATATGGTGTGAGAATAGAAAGTGGTAAAGAGGAAATGCTGGGAGTCCAGTTAAGACGCTACTGCTTAACCCAGATTGGAGAAAGGAATGACGTGGACTAGGATGTTATCAAGGGAAACAGAGCTAGTTAGGAAATGGCTCTGATAGGTCTGGATGGCTGATTTCATTGCTCTTCCCAACAGGTGGAAATTGTACTAAAGGGCAGCTTTGGCTCATTATAAGAAAGCATTTTCTAACAGTTAGCACTATGCAATAATGGAAGAGGCTATTCTTCAAAATAGTGTGCCCCCTTTCCTTGGGACATTTCCTAAAATGGACCAGTGATCATATGTTAACAATGCAGTAGGTTAAAAATTAGATAACATGGCATGTAAAATATTCCTACTTCTAGGACTCTTTGTTAAAATGAATAGAAATGTCAGGCCATCTAAGCAATTTAGTGTAAAACTCTTAAGAAAGAAATAAGTTGCATGTGTATGTGTATATTATCTCATAGCTGTTTTTTTTTCTCTATTCAAGGTGAGAGCTACAGAAAAGTACACTGATAATTCACTGTCAGTACTTTACAGCTTGTCACTCAGCTGGTAAAAAAAAATAGTGTTAGATATCTCTTTCTCATTCTTTTTATTCCTTTAAATGTTGTATAAATGGTTCTGTTCATTTGAACATATTATGCTAACTTTAGTGAAGATTAGTAATGCTTTATGCTCTATTGCTATGAAAAAAAGCCAGGTGTGCAGATCAGTTTGCTACAGCCTGACATTATTTGCCTGGGAAGCCTAGCTGTTTTGAGCATTTAGCTATACAGCTGTATAACATACGTATAACGTATGCACATAGACACCACTGCCCACCAGACACCAAACTACAATCACAGCACATGGTAGCAAAGAAAGAGTTTTCAAAAATACTATCCTGGCCAATTCCAAACATGAAAGGCTGCAAACACCACATCAACCAAAACACACACATACGGAAAAATGCACTGAGGCTCCTAAATATGTAAGATGATATGAAATGGAGACTGACCAAGAAATGCTAACAGCTTCCCTCAAAACCAGAGTTTCCTACTCCATGCTAAAGCCAGAATAAAGGCAGATCGATCCTGCATTGCTTCCATCATCAGAAGTACCAATGCGTGGAAGCATCACTTTTACGGAAGCAGCAGGGCTTACAGCAATTTTGACAAACATCCACTCAGACTCAGGCAGTCACTTTCCCATCCTGATTACTCATTTCACAGGAACTCCTTCACATGCCAACACGCAGGCTGGCCTACGTCATCCCTCTCTTGAACAATATGACATACACAATTGTGTTTTTGTGCTATAAGCACTGAGAAGCAGGAATGTTTTCCTTTTCCTTTTCTTGTTCTTAATGCAATATTAACTAACCTATCCCTGGCATTCTGTATAGCCAGTGCAGTGGCAGAAGGACCAACTGGCAACAAAAAGGAGGGAGGTTAGAAGTAAAATCTTTGGGCATTTTATAATTTATCATGAGATGAATACTAGCGCCTTGGATGACCTGGTTTAAATCCTGGTTCTACCACCTGGTACCTGTAAGCCAATTTCTGAATCATAAGATGGAGAGAATACTAGTTCTCATCTCATAGGAAGAACTGAATGAGATAATGTATGTAAAGAATTTAGCACAGTGTCTGGCACATAGCAAACACTTATTAAATGTATTATTGTTCTTTTTTACTGTATTAAGATTATTTTATACAAAAAGCATAGGCTATTGCATTTCATCAACCTCTTTATGCATCGTGCAGGATCAGAGATTAGGTTTCTTCAAAAGATATACAGCAATTTATTAAGTCAACAAGCAAATAGGATTTGCACAAGCATCTCAAAAAAGTCAATACCAGACCCACGACCACAGAGTAGAGGAAGGGATGGGGGCAGTAAAACAAAATAAATGCTCAAGATAGCAAACACTTTGCCATCTCTGCCATATTTGATAAACAAAGTGAGAAAAATAATCCATGATTTTCTACATAATATCAAAATATACATCCATTCAGAAAGAAAATCAGGTCTAGAGTCTGAACAAAGAGCCATGTGTTTTGTTATGTTTGCTAAAGGTAACCACTGGGTGATTTCCTTCTTCTTTCTAATAACTGTAAGACCCTTACCAAAGTTGTTTCACATGCCTCCATGTACACCATAATCTTCCAAGTGAATGTGATTTTAGGTAGAACACAGACAATCAAATACAGAAATGTAAATATGAAGAGATTGAAACTTTAGGCCTATACTCTTTAACGCCACAGATGCTTTGGATTCCATTACTTGATCTGAGTTTCAACAGTTTCTATTAGTTTAGGATTCTAGAAAAAGTTAAGATACTAGATGCTCCCCATAATGTCAACATCAGACCCCAATCTTTATCACTAATGGAGTGAAACCAGACTCGAGGTTTGCTGAGCCTCACTGGTCTCCTCTACAAAATCTTGCATAAGAAAGCAATAGTGGCATCAAGATTTTCAAGGCAACTATTCAGAATAGTCCAGGAAGATGTTGTCCGTGTCTCATGTGTACCTAGATTTTAGTGACGACACACAGCCAGTTTAGCCTCTCAAGCATATGTAAAAGCATGGAAGCCTTCATTTTTGATCAGTTGTTGGAGGTGATAGTGAAAGATTTAGGAGATTACTTCAGAACTCTCAACTAATACCAAGATTTACCAAACCTCTGAATATGAGGCTGCATTTTCTTTATTGATAATGCAAAGCTGGATTCTGTCAATGAGTTGTTCTTATATGAAATTAGTGTCCACTTATTAGTTGATCAATAAAGACATACAAAACAGACTCAAGAATTCTATGCCCTTACAAAAATCAAAAGACTGAAATGCCTTCAAACTTTTGTAATGAAATCTGAGATAATTTTCCTCTCTTTCATATAAATGAAAGACCTTTCACTGAACACATTATTTTTGAAACCTGCCACCTCTAGGTGCTAGAGACAGAGCAAGACAGACAGACTCAGTGCCTTCACAAAGCTAACAATCTAATGGAAGATATATACAATAAGCTATTGAATTAAAATATATTGAAGTGAGTGCTATAATGAAAAAAGTAAAGCGTTCCATAGGAGTCCAAAGAACAGCAAACACTCAATGATTAGTGGAAGCTTTGCCAAGAGCAACATTTCGACTGAGACCTGAAGGATGAGTACGAATTAAGCAAATGAAAACATAGTTGGGGTGGTGATGGAGTGCCCCAGCCCCTTGGAAAGATATGACTAAATGAGAAAATTAAGAAAAAGTTAAGATACTACGTGTTCCCCATAATGTCAAGGCCTGGGATATCAGTCAATGACTGAGATACCTGGCCCCATTCTTCAACGCCAATGAAGTGAAACAAGACTCAAGGCTGTGCACAGCTTCATTGGGCATGACTGTTCTGTAAACTCACAACTTCTCTAATACAAAAAGGAGAAATAATGGAAGACTCAAGGAACTAAGATTAGGCCTCTGTGGACAGATCACATGCTGTAAGCAGAGAAACAGCAGGAGGTATGCAGGAGTCAAATCACAAAGAGTTTATACATGACTTAAAGGCACATCATCATGATACAGACACAACAAAATGAGGGTTTCAGAAAGATCCTTACGAGTGTAGCGTGAAAAATAAATGAGAGTGCACAGGCCAAGACAGAAATCAACTGGGAGGTATTGGGGTGCACTGGGTAATATCTCCTAAGTTAGGGTGATGATAGCATGTATAAAGAGGAAAAGATAGATTTAAGAAATATACAGCTTGCTAATTCAGCAGAACACACACGATATCAGGAAGAAACGAAGGAGGTCATATCTCTAGCTGTGAACTGGGTAGACAGAGGAACTACTGAAGCTGGGAATCCAGAACAAAAAACAGGTTTTGCAGTGGAAGACAGAAGTTCAACTTTGTAAACTTTGAGCTTAAGAGGCCCAAATGAAGTTAAATGGATGGTTCTGGAGCTCAGGAGAAAAATCCAGACAAAAGTCAGAGACCTGGAAATCATCAGTTCAGTCACCAAAGCTAAAGGAATAGATGGGTTCATTCAAAGGAGTGTGCACAACAAGAGAACAGAAGGTCCAAAACAAAGATGCTCTGCAAGCAGAGGAGGATGAGAACACAAAGGCAATTGAGAAGTAGAAGAACCAATCAAGAAAGAACAAGGGGTGGTCACCCAGCAAGCACAGTTACAACCTCGGACATTTTTCCTTGCATGTGATCCCTGCACAGTACATCAAACAAGGGGTCAAGGTGATCACAAGCATGATTCTAACACATGGCCATTCTGTCGGTACTCAACACCAGGTTGCCTCAAGAAGCTGGCAAGTGACAAATGACATCTTCAGAGAAGCATGAAAATTTTTTAAAGTACAACCAAGGTGCCAGGTGTGTCTTTGGGGAGATTCACCAATCAGTGAATGGCAAGAAGAGATGCTATAGTGGATATTGCAGTCAAGTTCTCCCCTAAGGGTCAATGCACCCATCCTCCCAGGTACTATGAATTCCCTGCTTCTAACAACTCACAGTTGTGTTCTCAAAGGGAATTGCCCTCTGCCAGAGGGAACTGCTGTGCCCAAAGATATGCCCCTTCCCAGAAGCAGCCAATGACTGACTGATACAGAGATAGGAAGGCCTGGTACCCTTGCTACAATTTGGAACACCTCTGAACAGCCACCCAGCTCCAGAACTCCCTGCAGGATCAACTGAGACCTTAATGGCTTCACCATCGATCCAATCCAATCTTCCTAGCTTCCTTAGGCGTATCTCCTAAGAGTATTCCCTGGTAAACCCTCTGCATACAATTCCCCATTTCTGAGTCAGTTTTCCAGGCAGCCCAACATAAAACAGATGGTATATATCAAACTGGACCAAGCCACAGAGGCTAAAAGAGAAAAGAAGCAAAGCTGTAAATGGAAACTGCAGCTGCAAACCACACGGTGGTCTCTGTATATACTTGATATGAAAGGGGCTCTCTCAAATGCAAGACTTTACAGAGAATAGCCACTCTCAAGCTAGTCAACACTCTGTATGAGGAACGGCTCAAATATTCCAATTCATTTGAAGGTACTTTCGTTACCTAATAAATATACACAAGACCTTGTGGAAGGCTAAATGGAAACCTGGATTTCAAGAACAGTCTGGAAGAATCTCCTTAGCAAAGGGAAAGCCTACTGTCATACAGAAAGCAGTAAAGGAGGGTCACTTAAGAAAAGAAAAAAGTAGCCTAGAAACATAGGCTCCAGACATCCTCAATCATCATTCAATGAATATTTACTGAAAGGTTCCCACAAGCCCAGCAAAATGCCATGAACTGGGATATAAAATCACAAATAACACAGACTTGGTCTCTGCTCTCACAGAGCTTACAGTCTAGTAGAAACTTGTGGAGCTTAGCAAAGGAACCCTATACCCCAAACAAAATCCTATAAGAAACCCTAACACATAAAAACAGGTACATGTGATAATTTCTTAATGTAAATGTCTTTTTAAAATTTTTTGTAAATTTAACTTAAGACACTTTATTATCACCGAGTTAAGACAACAGACAACAAAGCCCATTTTCATTAACAACAAAATTTTAAAATGAGGTCCAAGGGTGTTAGCTGCCTCCCTCTAACAGTCTTGGCAGTCCATTTATTTCTGCATAAATGAGAAAACATAATGAGATCGTGTAATGAGAAAACGATCTTTGATTCGCCATGAAAAGTAACTGTAAATGGCATCAGGTTTGGTTTGGTTTCATTTTATCATCTTGCCTGGCAATTTCTGCATGCCTCATTTTAACAGATTCAGAAGTCTGAAAGAAGAGGAGATGGAGGACATTCCCCAGAAGTTCAAATACATGCCCACAGATGGCAGAAAAAAGCTGTATACTAAGGTCTGCCCACAAATCTTTCAATATACCAAAAACTCCAATGAATTAAAAATTTGGTATATAAACATATATACACATTGGATTTCTTTAATTATTACATTCTAAGGGATAGTTTCAAAGACATTCATGATTGTAGCTCCAGCCCTAGAACAGTTCTAGGCATGCATCTGATACACAATAAGTATTTAATGGATGGATGATTTAACATATGAGTATTTTTAAATAAAACTCAAATTCAGAAATTGTATAACCTCCATACTCTGTTAGAAAGGACCTCTGGCAAATAGATTTTACAACACTGGAGAAGAAGACAAGGAAATGAAGACCAAGGAGGAAACTTCCCTGATCAGGAATCTGAGAACAAGAGAAGAGGCCTCTCAGTGGGGGATTCCTAGTGGGGCAGTGCTGATTCTTCTCTAAATCACTTATAAAGCAATATAGCCACATCTCAACCCTCGGGAAGTCTGGGAAAGATGGGGTGACTGGAATCAAGGGGGAATATTTGGGGAGCAGCACCCTTTAAAAAAGAAAGTGGGCTCGTCTGCTATGCCAGAGACCCAGGTTCGATTCCCGCTGTCTGCCCATGTGGGAAAAAAAAGAAAGTGGGACTTAACAGTGAGCAAATGCCCTCCAAGGCTTCTCAATAACCCATCGCTTTATAATGGTCTGGACAATGGTTGGGACTTTCATTGGAGCATTCTGATCTTTGGAGGTCATGGAGGTATCCATTGGTTAAGGCTAGCTGGCAACAATGGTGGATGAGAAGGAGATGAAGAAAGAGACAAGAAGGGTTGGGTCAGGACAGAGAGCAGCTACTCCACAAATCCCACCATTCACTCAGCTACCAGAACCAGAGCCCTACTTGAGGATGGGGTGAATCTCAGACACTGGAGAGGCCTACCCTGGAGGTTCAACACCACTAAGGCCTGCCATCCCAAACACTGCCCCACAGAACTCCAGTCTAACAGAACACCAACGCCTGGAAGGTTCTTGGAGTTGTCAGTTCTGATCCAGAGCCTAGAGCTCTAGGCTGCCCCTCTTCACACAGGCATACAAATGACGATGGCAATTACCAATCCAGCGGGGAGTTTACCTGAAGAAGATATAGACTCAATCAGGCAATTGGATATCTCATTTCACAGCAGAGGTGAGAAACATTCAACATAACTAAAGATTTTCCCAGCAGCACCATTATCAAATGGTAGAGTCTGGATGAGAACTCTGACTGTCAGGGTCAACTAAAGAAGCAGAAACAGTAGGAGACTGATGCTAAGAGATTTGTGGCAGGATCTTGGCTAGACAAGTTCAAAATCCATAGCACAAGGCATCAGTAAGGGCAGACTGGAACTTTCAGGCAAAGGCTTAAACTGTTGTACATGACAGAATTTCTACTTCTTCAGGGAAGCCTCAGCTTTCTTCTTAGAGCCTTTTCATTGACTGAATCTAGCCACACCCCACCCTCAGGTTGTCTAAGCCAATCTCCCTTATTTAAAGTCAACTGATTAGGGACTTCAATCACATCTACAAAACTGTCTTCAGTAAAACACCTAGAATAGTGTCTGACTGACTAACTGTAGCCTACAGTTAGTGTCTGATGAAGCCTAGCCAAGATAACTCATCAGAAAGACCTCACATAGATTTATCAATATGACCCAAGTAGTGCTATTTATCAATAGCACACCTTACCTCTCCTCTCAGTGGAATGATGGTGTAACAAACCCTTTAATGCCAAACTTTACCTCCTTGTCCTCAAATCACCAAGACCTTATCCTTGAGAAAAGTTTATTTAGGAAGATTCTGTATGACTTATACATATTCCACTACCTTCTTTCAGCAAAATTACTGAAGATGTCAAACCCAACTGTCATAAGCCAACCGGACAGGGATGTGTGGGGTTTATGGAAAATCACTTCTTCTAAGAAGGTAGATCCAATCACTCAATGTCCATACTGCAATACTGCAGTCCAAGTCATCCAAGGTAGTAAAGGATGTGGAGAACTTGGAGAATGGAGATGGGTGATTCATTCTCCCCATTCCACTCTTGGGTATCATATTCACTCTCTCCTCACCATCAAACCCAAGACTCTTCAAAGAGTTGCCCATATTTGATGTCTCTACCCCTGTATTTTCCACACCAACCCATTCATCATCACACTGTAATCAAGTCCTCTCCCACCCAGCAACATGCTCATGGAAGAGAGCCTCCCAAAAATTAACAATGACTTACTGGCTGTGAAATCCAAAGGACTACTGCTGCATTTTTCCTCTTTCTGAAAATTCAATCTTCCATTGGCTTCCTTAACAACAAGGTCTCTTGTTTTTCTTTGACCTCTCTTACAATTCTTTGTGAGTCTGATCTTCATTCTCTTCTCCCATCCTTTAAGTATCCTTTTCCCAAGTACCCGTTCATTGGACCCCTCATGTTTACACATGGTCCTCTGGCTGTCACTGTAAAATCTATAGACGAATGCTTCCCAATCTCTTATCCCCATGCTGGGTATCTCTCCTGAGAATCAGGTTTACATGTCCTACTACCATGAATGGCTATAGCTGGATGTCCCACAAACATTCCAAAATCATTATCCTTTTTACCAGACCTACTTCCTTCAAGCAATACTTCTTCCTGGGCTCCCTATCTCAGTAACTGGTTCCACCATCCACCTAATGGACTAATATAGAAATCTAAAAAGTTATTCCTCAATTCTTGCCTTTTCTTCATGCCTACAACAGGTTCAGTTTGAGTGGAGGGGGAGCACAGATAAAAATCTACATTTTCCACATTTCTCCTGCTAGCAATCACTGTATAATTATGTTCTGACCAATAACTCTATGGTACTTCCAGGAAAGTACAGAGAGATGACTTAAATCTTACCCTTGCCTCCTTTCTCCTTCCTCTTCCTGTTAAAGGTGGTTAGAGATGCATGGCCACCTGGACCATAAAATAACCCTGAGAACAGAAGCTATAAGCTGAAGATGACAGAGCAGAGACAGACAGAGTCTGGGATGCTAAGAACTTCAAAGTGCCATCATACCAACCCTGGACTGCTTAACTCCAAACTTATTTTATGTAAGAGAGTAAACCTAGTTTAAACCACAGTTATTTTGTGTATGTTTTCTTCTTTAGCCTAAACTAATCTTAGATTAGACAGAGAAACTAAATTGTGTTGATTCTTTTTAAATCTTTGTCTCTCTTCCATGTCTTTCATCCCTACTACCACTACCTTAGTTCAAGCCACCTTCATCTCTTCATCCATGTTAACTGGTCACCCTGTCTCTAGTTATCCTCCAATCTAATCCACTGTCCATTTCTGATGAGATATTTGACAATATGTATCAATTACATTAAAAATGTTCAAGTAATTTCATTTCTCAGAATTTATCCTAGGGGAAACAGTCAGACATGTATACAAATAATTTGTACATGGATGCTCATAACAGCAGTATTTATACTAGTTTACAAATTGAAACAATCTAGATGTCCAACAATAGGGGATTGATTACTGGACAAAATGGTGTATCTATTTAAGGAAAAATTAATCTGTCATTAAAAAATCACAATATAGAATAATACTTTAGGGTAAGGGGAAATACGTATATATTGTTAAATTAAAATAAAATGTTAGAGAATAGCATTTACTCTATATTGCAACTGGGTTTTTCAATAATTTTTTTTTGGGGGGGGTGCATGGTCCAGGAATTGAACCCAGGTCTTCCACATGAAAGGCGAGCACTACCACTGAACCACCCATGCACCCTGCAATTGGGTTTTTACATTATAGAAATACGTATGGAAAACAATTCTTAATTTTGTATCTACACCAACAAAGCTAACATTAAATTAATTCAAATACCACATTAGTATTAACTAATTGTATTAATCATGTACCAAATGAATAACAATAATTACCTTCAGTCATTATAACTTCTATTTATTCTTTATACTCTTATTTCCCAAAATTGTAACAACAAACATAAGTTGATTTCAAAAATAGAAAAGACAACAGATATTTGCAATTAGCCCTTCAAATATGACAGTGTCCACCCTTTAGCTTAAAAATCCTCAATAGCCATCACTTTCTCAGGAAAGCCTTCTCTTATTCCCCAAGGCTAGATCATGGATCCCACATGCTCCAGGAGAACCGTGTCTTTCCAGGACCAAATACTTTCAGGCTGTTCTCTTAACTATAACTCCCAACAGACTGTAGAGTCACAGAGGGCACAATCTCTTTGCTTTCCTGGTGCCTGGCATATACTTGGTTCTTTGAATATGAAGTGAAAAAAAAAGTAATGACGATGCTATGAATCTAAAAACACTTATATCTTCTTCTCATCTTCCAAGGGCTGCAAAGAAGACCCATACCCTTAGAATCTAATTTTTAATCTCCAAAGCTTAAGATCTTCAAAAATTCCTATGACTGAACTATTACTTAACAATTGGCAAGGCTGAAAAGAGTCATACAAACCCCTTTTAAAGCCCATGTATGCTCCTGAAGAAACGACTTAATGCTATGATGACTTGACATCAAAGTTTACTTGAAAATAAGATGATGACTATCCAAAGGGGAAATTTTAAAAGAACTTTCAAAAAGTGGGAGAAGCCATACATCCATTCAGTATTCATCAGGTGCCTACTCTGTGCCAAGGTATCAATCCAACTCAAGGGATGATACATTATCTCTGGAACTTTAGCTACTTCACATACAGGTACAGAGACTTAAGTTGCATCACATTTGATATTTTCTACTGTCACAACACATGTTCTTTGATGATAATTACTTCAGATGTGATTGGCAAATAGGGAAATGATGTCAGTACATAACAAGTCAGCTGTGTTGGTTCATATGAAATTTTTCCTAGCTCGTTAGTACATTGAAGCAATTATAGGCAAGCATTTTCACAAGGAAATACTTAATATACAAAGACTTAGAATAAAGCTGAGAATGCACATACATGCCTTTCTTTTATATGAGTAGTGACTGATTTAGTGGCCCAAGAATCACTACACCTTCTACTCTGGAAACCTATGTGGAAAAGCTGTAAGCGCAGTTGGAGAAGCTACAAACATTTCCACTTAAATGGATGAATGAAGAAGGCTATGCCCCGGACCAGATTTTAATTTGGATGACAATGAACTATTAGAATTGAATGTCCTGTGCAATCTACAAAAAGAAGGACAAGCCCAAGGTGAAGACTATACAGGTTGGACTGACTGTTGAGTGCCAACACTAGCCGGCAGAATTTAACCAAACTTTATTTTTATTAGAATATTGTCCTTGTTTTTATTAGAACTTTGTGTTCTGGTTTGCAAAGTTCCATAGGTTTTCAGTGGTCTGCCTCAGTCCTGTTTTTCCTGCTATTTTTAGTGTATGATGTTGCATAACATGACACATATATATGGCACGATAGCAGAAATGCCTGTTTGTCACTGTAGCAGGGTTAATTTTTAACTAAAGTAAATTTCTTCCATCAAAACTAAAATTATTGGAAGATGGTGGAATAGGAGAGGTTGAGTACACCCCTGCTCCAAGGGATAGCTAGAGAAGGGACAGAAGATTCCAAGGTGTAGGTGACCTAGGAAAGTCTTCTGCACCTTATAGAGAGACCCTAGTTGCAAAAGCTGAGGAACTAAGAAGCAAAGAACCAGAGACTGTCTGGCTGGTGCAAACAGCCTAACGCAGACCTAACATGGAAGTCAGGAGCCCTCAGGAGTGCAAGGACAGGGAGACCAAGATTAGGAAGAAAGCCAAGTCACATTCCTTGAACTTGCTACCCTCACCAGCGCAACCCCACAACCCATGACTTGCCCCACACCTCATGCACCTCAACCCCGTCACCCACCCCTCTCCCTGCACTCCAAGCACCCCTGCCCCAGCAACCCTTTGTGCATGTAACCACTCCCACCCTAAGCGCATTCATGCCTGCCCCAACCCAACACACCTCTGCTGCGCAAGTGCAGTCTCTCCCCACCCCCTCCTTGGCGCTACCTCCCCCTCCTCCACTGTTCCAGGCCATAGCCAGCACATAAAGGCTGCAGGCACTTAACCTACAAACCAGGCTACACCCGCCCCCAGCCCAAACAGTTCTGCAACCCCACCCCGCCCTTCCTGAACTTTACATCAGTTTATGGCCCTCCCACATCTGCACATGCGCACAACCCTCAAGCTCGCCTTTCAGCTATGGGCAATCACTGACCTGCACAGCCTGGCCACATCTGCCCCCAGCCCACGCAGGCGCAACACTGACCCACTGCCCAGAGCTCTGCACATGCGCACAAAGACCCCACCTACCCAGAATGCCACAGCTACCCTAGTGCTGGGCGCCCATGCTCACAGGCACCAGCGTAGCATCCCCAGCCTGCGCTGCAACACATCACTGCACTGATGTGCCTTGCCCTGTGCCCCTAATCCTGCTCCACATCCATCCTGAAAATACAAAGTTTTAGGCTACTGAAGGAAATCAACTTCCAAAGTAAACCAATCAGATATTTACAGGCCACAAAGACAACAGACGATCATTAGGCATATCATGATGCAGACAGATAAAGCCCAGCCTAATGACCAAATTAAAACACCGGAGGAGACACAGATGTTGGAAAAACTGATCAAAGATGTTCATTAAACTCTACCAAATAAAATAAACTGGGTGGCTAATGATAAAAAAGGAGTTCAAGAAGAGCATAAAGAGGAATTTGAAAGAATAAATAGAAAAAGAAAAAAGAAAAAGAAAAATAGCAGATATCGCAGAGATTAAAAATGCTGTAGACCAAATAAAAAACATACTAGAGACACACAACAACAGGTTTGAAGAGGCAGAAGAAAGAATAAGTGAACTAGAGAACAGGACACCTGATTTCAAACACTCAAAACAGCAAATGACAAAAGAGATGGAAAAATTTGAACTGGATCTCAGGGAAATAACGGGGAAAACAAAGTGTACAAATATAAGAATCACTGGTACCCTAGAAGGAGAAGAGAAGAGAAAAGGGCTAGGTAGATTAGTTGAGAATTTAAAGGGGGAAAACTTCCCAACCTCTATAAAGGGCATAAATATGCAATCAAAGAAGCTCAACAAACTCCAAACAGAATAAATCCAAATAGGCCTTCCCCAAGACACATACTAATCAGACTGTTATATATTGAAGAGAAGCAGAAAATTCTGTAAAAAAGGCAAGAGAAAAACAATCTACTATATACAGGGGTAACCACATAAGACTGAGTTCAGACTACTCAACTGGCACTATGGAGCCTTAAGAAGGGAGTACTATGTTATATCCGAAATCCTGAAACAGAAAGACTTCCAGCCAAGAATGCTGTACCCAGCCAAATTGTCCTTCAAAACTGAGGGAGAAATTAAAATTTTCACAGACAAACAAATCCTGAAAGAATCTGTCAAAAAAAGACAGGTCCTGCAAGAAATACGAAAGAAGTTCTGCCAGTTGAAAAAAAAAGACAGGAGAGTGAGGTGTTGAGGAGGGCACAGAATTGAAGAGTACCAGTAAGGGTAACTTTAAGGATAAAGAGAGAAAGATGGAAAAGAATATATAGATTTGACAAATAAAATCTAAAACATAAGATGGTGGATTCAAGAAACACCTTTTCAGTAATAACTTTGAATATTAACAAACTAAACTTACCAATTAAAAGGTAGAGATTGGTATAAGGATTAAAAACTTAATCCAGCTATAGGCTGCTTACAGGAAACTCATCTTAGACGCAAGGATACAAATAGATTGAAAGTGAAAGGATGGAAAAAGATGTTCCATGTAAGTTGTAACCAAAAAAAGCAGGAATAGCTATACTAATATCAGACAAAATAGACTTTAAATGTAAATACATCATAAAAAACAAAGAACGACACTATATATTAATAAAAGGGGCAATTCACCAAGAAGAAATAACAATCATAAATGTTTATGCTCCCAATCAAGGAGCTCCAAAGTACATGAGACAGACATGGGCAAAACTGAAGAGACCCACAGATGTTTCAACAATAATAGCAGGAGGCTTCAATACATCACTCTCCTCTGTAGAAAGAACAACCAGACAGAAGATCAACAAGGAAACAGAGAAGTTAACTTGATAAATGAATTAGACCAAGCAGACATAAATAGGACATTACACCCCAAAACACCAGGATATACATTATTCTCTAGAGCTCATGGAACATTCTCCAGAATTGATCATATGCTGGAGAATAAAACAGGACTTTATAAATCTAAAAACACAGAAATTATTCAAAGCACTTTCCTTGATCACAATGTAATGAAGATGGATATCAGTAACTACCAAAAAACAAGAACTTACACAACTATATGGAGATTAAATAACACACTCTTAAACAACCAGAGGGTCAAAGAAGAAATTGCTGGAGAAATCAGTAACTATCTGGAAATCAGTAACTATCTGGAGACAAATGAAAACAAGAATATAACATAATAGAACTCATTGGATGCAGCAAAGGCTGTGCTGAGAGGGCAATTTATTGCCCGAAAATGTCTTTATTAAAAAACAAGAAAGAGCAAAAATCGAGGACTTAACTGCTCCCCTGGAGGAACTTGAAAAAAACAGCAAACTAACCCCAAAGCAAACAGAAGAAGAGAAATAACAAAGATTAAAGCAAACTTAAATGAATGGGAGAACAAAGAACAATAGAAAGAATCAAGAAAACCAAAAGTTGGTTCTTTGAGAAAATCAATAAAATTGATGGGCCACTAGCAAAACTGACAAAGAAAAAAGGAGAGAGGATGCAAATAAACAAAATCAGGAATGAGGAGTGCATTACCACATACACTAAAGAAATTAAAGAAATCAGAAGACAATATTATTAACAACTATACGTCAACAAACTAGACAACTTAGATGAAATGAACAAATTTCTGTTAACACACAAACAAGCTACATTGACTCATGAAGAAATAGATCTCAACAAAACCAATCACAAATATTCAATCAGTCACCAAAAATCTTCCTACAAAGAAAAGCACAGGGCCAGATGGCTTTACAGGGGAATTTTATCAAAATTCCAAAAAGAACTAAATCAATCCTACTAAAACTTTTTCAAAAATGGAATACAACCTAACTCATTTTATAAAGGCAATATCATTTCAATACAAAAATTGGTAAAGATGCTATAAGAAAGGAAAACTACAGGCTAATGTCCCTAATGAATATAGACACAAAAGTTCTCAAAATACTAGCAAATCAAATTCAACAACACATTAAAAGAATTATACACCACGACTAAGTGGGGTTTATACCAGGAATGCAAGGATGGTTCAAAACAAGAAAATCAATTACTGTATTCATTACACATTAACAAATCAAAAGGGAAAAATCACATGATCATCTCCATTGATGCTGAAAAAGCTTTTGACAAAATTCAGTATTCTTTTGTGATTAAAAACACTTCAAAAGATAGGAATCAATGGTAACTTCCTCAATATGATAAAGGGCATATATAAAAACCGACAGCCAGCATAGTACTCAATTAGAGGACTAAAAGCTTTCCCCCTAAGATCAGGAATGAGACAAGGATGACCTCTGTCACTACTATTATTCAGCATTGTACTAGAAGTTCTAGCTAGAGCAATCAGGCAGGAAAAAGACATAAAAGGCATTCAAATTGTGAAGGAAGAAGTAAAACATTCATTATTTGCAGATGACATGATACTATACTTCGGAAATCCTGAGAAATCTACAGCAAAGTTACCTGAGCTAATAAACAAATTCAGCAAGGTGGCGGGATATAAAATTACAGTGCAAAAATCAGTAACATTTCTGTTCACAAGTAATGACCTAACTGAGGAATCAGTTAAGGAAAAAAAATCCATTCAAAATAGCAACTAAAAGAATCAAGTACTTAAGAATGAATTTAACTAGAGACATAAAGGATTTGTACACAGAAAAATACATAATATTGCTAAAAGAAATCAAAGAAACTCTAAATATGTGGAAAGATATTTCATGCTCATGGATAGGAAAGTAAAATATACTTAAGATGTCAATTCTACCCAAATTAATCTACAGACTCAACACAGTATCAATCAAAATTCCAACAACCTACTTTGAAGACTTGGAAAAGCCAGTTCCCAAATTCATCTGGATGGGAAAGAGACCCTGAATAGCTAAAAGCATCCTAAAAAAGAAGACCGAAATGGGAGGATTAACACTTCCTGAATTTAAAATTTATTATAAAACCACAGTGGTCAAAATAGCATGGTACTGGCACCAAGATAAAAGTACTGACCAATGGAATCTAAGTGCAGAAATAGACCACCAAATCTACGGTCAAATGATTTCTGACAAGGCCTCCAAATCTACTGAGCTGGGACAAAATAGTCTTTTCAATAAATGCGCATGGGAGAACTGGATACCAATAGCCAAAAGAATGAAAGAGGACCCTTACCTTACACCCTACACAAAAATTGATTCAAAGTGGATCAAATACCTAAATTTAAGAACTAGCACCATGAAGCTCCTAGAAGAAAATATAGGGAAACATCTTCAAGGCCTAGTAATAGGAGGTAGCTTCCTAAACTTTACACCCAAAGCACAACAAACAAAAGAAAAAAACAGATAAATGGGAACTCCTCAAAATCAAATGCTTCTACACCTCAAAAGACTTTGTCAAAAAGGTGAAGAGACAGCTAACTCAATGGGAGAAAATGCTTGGAAATCACCTATCGGACAAAGGTTTGAAATCCTTTATACATAAAGAAATCATACAACTAAACAACAAAACAACAAACAACCCAATTATTAAATGGGCTAAAGATATGAATAGATATTTTTTGAAAAGCAAATAAAGATGGCTCAAAAGCACATGAAGAGATGCTCATTTTTTATTAGCTATAAGGGAAATGCAGATCAAGACTACAATGAGATACTACCTCACACCTCTAAGAATGGCTGCTATTAAACAAACAGGAAACTACAAATGTTGGGGAGGATGTGGGGAAATTAGGACACTTATGCACTGCTGGATGGAATGTATAATGGTACAGCTATTATGGAAGACAGTTTGGTGCTTCCTCAGGAAACTAAGTATCAAGTTGCCCTATGACCCAGCAATAGCACTCCTTGGTATATACCCAGAAGAGTTGAAAACAGTGACACAAACAGACATTTGCACACCGATGTTCACAGCAGCATTATTCACAATCACCAAAAGATAGAAACAATACAAATGTCCATCAACATACAAGTGGATTAACAAAATGCAGCATATTCATATGATGGAATATTATACAGCAGTAAGAAGAAATGACGTACTGAAGCACATGACAAGATGGCTGAGCCTTGAGGACATAATGCTGAGTGAAATAAGCCAAACCCAAAAGGAGAGATACTGTATGACTCCACTTTTATGACCACAGCAAAGGTAAAATCAGACGTTTATAATACAGAATATAAGGGACTGAGAAATACATAGAAGCTAGAGATGGTTGAATGGTTTTAGCTAATGCGGTTGAACTCAAATGGAAGGGAATAGACAGAAGTGAAGGCGGTCCACTAGTGGGTCTATAAGTAATATTGCCATATTGAAGGTGAACATGACTGAAAAAGGTTATATAGACCTATGTGTCCCATTGATTAAGAAAGAAATATAAATAAGTTTTTGCAAGAACTATTTCAAAAGTATGACTCATGTACAAAGAGTATTTAAGTCCGGGGTTCAGGGGGGAAACTGTTATTGCATGCTATGGTCTATGTTTAACAGGAAAACATCAGAAGTACCACAGCAACAGCAGGGGTAAATAATGTGGGGAGGAATAAGAGTTAAGGGGAGGTTTCAATTTCCGATTCGGTTGAGGGTGTGTTCATTGGTTATCTTTCTCTTGGGAACAATGAAATTATCTAAAATTGAGAGCATTGACGGGCTGTGGACTTTGAGCATTATACATGATGCCTAATGAATGTAGGTGGCTGAAGGATGAGAAGTAGATTGGCGAACAATGATATATACATATGATCGAATATTTTGCTGCTACAAAAAGGAACGAATTCGTGAGGCATGAAACATTGTGAATGAACCTGTGGGACATTTGGTGAGATAAAATAAGCCAGAAACAAAAGAAGAATTATTGTATGGTCTCCTTTAGAAAGTGCTTATAAGAAAACCAGGGGCCTAGGCTGTAAGCCCTTATAACAGACAAATTTATTCCAGAGTGGTAATTATTATTTCTGGATTTTGAAAAGCTTTTCATATATGTAGAACCTGGCATTTAGAGATAAGAACAAAACAGATCAGGTTTGGATTAAGGTAATTCAGAACACAGGGATGAGGAAGACATTGCCTATATTTCAGAACCATGCCTACTCTTTGAGACCGAAAGAAAGAAGGTTTATCCTATCCAGAACCTAAATTTTCTGTATCACATAATCTAACTCAACCTGTCTGGATAGTTTATCTGAACAATCGAAATACAGGGAGCCCAGAATAAGAATGAGGGCCTTTAATCCTGTCTAGCTTAATGCAATGCTTGGATACATCCTAGCATATATTAAGGAGATAATCAAAAAAGTGTTGGCAAAAAAAAAAAAAAAAAGAAAACATTGGCAAAGTTCCTTGAGAGATGGGAGAAAAAAATATGGAACTATTAAACTTTACTATCAAGGAATTCCCTGATATTGTGTCAAACATTAGGGACACCCAAATCAATAGGCCAAGTCCTTGATCTTGAGGCTTACTCTTGTGAAGTTATGTATATGTTGCAGAGAAGCTTAACCTACCTGTAGGTATGCCTAAGAGTTACTTCTGAAGGACCTCTTTTGTTGCTCAGATGTGGCCTCTCTCTCTCTCTAAGCCCAACTTTGCAAGTGAAATCATTGCTCTTCTCTCTACGTGGAACATGACATCCAGGAGTGAAAGTCACCCTGGAAGCATGGGAGATAACGTCCAGGAATGAGTTCAGCCATGGTCCTATGGGATCAACAATTCCATCCTTACCAAAAACGGGAAAAGAAGTATAACTAATAAAGTATCAGTGGCAGAGAGAGTTCAAATAGAGTCGAGAGGCTATTCTGGAGGTTGCTCTTATGCAATTCAGTTAGACTTCGCTACCTATCATAACTTGCCAAACCCCAACCAAAACCATTCCAGCCAATCTTAAAGAACCCCTAGGGCAATACTGAAGATTCTACAAAGGTTCCATGCACTAGGTTAACTTTTCAGAAACCTACAACCTCCAGATGGGTCCCTGGACCAGATAAATTCTGAAACCGAGAGGGCCCAGCCTCTCCAGAACATCAGATCGTTCCATCTCCCTACCCCATATTACCAACAGCGTGAAATATGAAAAAGTTATAATGGCCATAGTCCAAATACCCCTAAAGAGTGGGATGGAAAGATCAAAGGTGATGGTGGAGTTATACAGAGAAGGTAGGGTTTAACAAACGAATATGACTGCTGAATCATTAAACTGATATTTCTTTTAGTCTCTAGGATCTTAGAGCAGCTAGAACCAAAAACCCTAAAATTGTGGAACTGTAACCCATATCAAACTCTGGAATCTGTTCTACAACTAATTATTGTGCTGGGCTTTGAAATTTATTGCTTTTTTGTAATATGTTATTTTTCACAAGAAAGGGAGAAAAAAGTCATTGTGATGATAAAAGAAAGCATTTATTCCTGCTAGCCTCCTACACTCTGGTACAGCTAGAAGGAAAAATCTGAGATGATGGTATGGTAGCCCAAGACACACTCTGGGATCTGTCCTGTAACTCCTTTTTGAAGAGTGCTTTGAAAACTATCGCTTTTCTCTTTCTTTGCTTTGTATAAAGGTCATATTATACAATTTTTTTAAGTTAAAAAAAAAACTAAAATTATTCTATTTGTTATTGCTATCTGTCTTATTTGGAATTAAATGAAAATAGTATTTTCTCATATATATTATATAAACATACCCAAATACATACACAGATAGACAGACAGACAGATGATAGATACGTTGGCATGTATATATCTATATTAATCCCCAAAGAAAGAATATAGCATATTTCATTCTTTTAAGATAGAACTTGGGAAAATATGAACTTAAGATTGACAAGCACACAAGGAAATATCACTCTCAAGTCCATCTCAATACATTTCATCTTGAACACTACTGATTTACTCTACAGACAGAGAATTCTCTTTGAACAGTCCTCCTCACAAACGCTAACTAATCACAGAAGATGGAGAGAAAAATACCACCCAACAGCAAGAAAAGCCACATGGTTAGAGTTTAAATGCCTTCAATCCTCATAATGAAGAACAGCCTGGGTTCTCTGATATGGGACTTGACATTTCCTACCAGAGAAAGAAGTAAGCCACACTACACATGGTGTTACCAACACCAGGAAATCACTAGCTGGGGAAGAAAAGAGAATGAGGGGTAATGCTCAACATAAGGCTATAGAAAGGTCACCCAAGGTGTGTATTTAATTCAGACTTCAGGTCAATGGCTCGATAAATATCTGAATGTTAAAGATCTGGGGATACACAGATGGCCAAGACAACAGAGCTGGGCTTGTCATTTCACCAATTATATCTTCCTGATACCCAACATCTTAGTGAATAACTGACTAGAACCCCACAGTTGCAAACTCTAATGTGTACTGGAGCCCATAAGTAATGTAAAAGAATAAAGTAGAATGGGTGCATGGTAACAGAGAGCATAAGAGGATAGTGAAAAACTAGAGTCCATTTGCTTTATCTAAAGGTATTCAAATCCATTTTTCTTAACTTCTATCAAGGCAAAGCAGTCAATAGCCCACATCTGGCTCACAGGCTGACAGTTTATGACCTCTGTGTTTAATAGAATATAGACTTGAACATCTGGCAAAGGAGTTTCAATTTGTATCCAGACAGATGTCTGTCTATAAGAACAACCAATATTTACCTTCCCATTGGGTTATGGTCATAACACACCAAAAGATGACAAGAACTCTGATACAAGAGCAACAAAATAAGACAATCTATCAAGATCCAAAATTGTGGAAGCTGAACTTGAATCCACAGTTCTTCCTTATGATTGGAGGGGGCCATTAAATAAAGTTCTCATTTTCTGGTGTCTTTAAAATCAACACCTGTTCCTAAAGAAAGCTATTTAGGGAAGGTTAACTCTTTATAACTCTTGTCCCAAATTTAATTGTCTGAAAAGAAAGAGAAGATGAGGAATTACTACAATCCAAATCAAATCTTCACCATAAAGCGTCAAAGAGCATGTCAGCAGACACACAGGTGAAATAATATCAATCACAAATGTAAAAGTTCTTAGCCTGCTCAAAATGTGATTTATCAGTCAGAGGTTATAAGAAGCCATTCTATATACACTCAAATACAAAATTAAATTAATGCAATAACATTTTATGTACACTCAAGTATAAAATTAAATTAATGCAATACCATAATTCACAATGAGATCTGTTTTCTTGTTGTTTTTTTCCTTTCAGAGTCAATCAATGTATTGGATATTCCAAAATTTGTCCTAAATCAACCACCTGTTTAAGTGCACAACAATTTACTGCTAGAAATATATGTACTAAATGTACACTTAGCACTACTCATTGTTTTTAAATCTAAATTTGAACAATAAACTAAATTCCTTGGTCTGTGTTATGTAACTTAGACACAGGCTGTTAAAATGTTGACATTCGTTATATTCTCACAATGCAATTTAGCCCTTTTAGTAATGAGTATGCCAATAATCAGCAAGGGAAAAACCATTTCACATCTAGTACAATTACCTACTATCACAGAAGTAATTATTATTATTGTCCTGTTTATTGAACTTCAATAAGAACTCTTGAAGGTGCTAAGATAGTTGCAAGGCCATTGTGAAAACTCCCCTCTTAACAGACTCATTCAGCAACTATAATTACTGATGTTAAAGAGGGTAGTGTCAGATGAACATTAAACATGAAATTATCCCCTGAAGGTCCATACGTTCTGAACTTCAAGTGGGGAAATATTGACAGCTCCTAACATGTCTTGTTACCACCTTCACGATGCAACTTTTCACCCAACGGAGGTCAACAGCTCTAAGATGACTCACTGTCAATGGGAAGAAAAATCTACAATCCCAGCAGGATGAGTTCTGCCCTTGAACAATGCGTTCTTTGGGCCAATGTCCCAATATTGCAGGTCATACTTTAGGAAGCTCAATCGAACCTCCCCTTTCTCACTGTGCTTCAACTTTAAGTTTCAGAAATTGCTCAATCGTCTTGAAGCAGACCAAGGAACTTGGTTGACCATTGGCCATGCCATGCAAAAGTTCCTCATCAGGTCTCTACCCAATGTCACCTCTATTATGATAGGGATGGAAGAGAGAAGAGGGTACCTGCGTCATTCATTCAAGGTGCAGTAAGAGCCATCTGCCCCACCTGAAACCATTGGGTGGCAGTTCACGACTGGGCTCACACGCACCTAGAATCATCCATAAGAACCTGAAGGCACAGGAGGCCTTGATGTTAACTTGCCTGCTGGGTACTCAACTCTGGCACCAGTCCACCAAGCCACCATCTGAAAAAGGTCCAGCTGGCCACAAGGCCCCAAAGGACAAAGCCCAATATAAGAGAAGTTGCCTCTTCAGGTTATAAGAATCATCCCCACCCCACCCCCTTCCCCCAGGCTACCCAGTGGCCAATGCCACTCCTTCCAGGTACTCCTCCCCACTTATCCTAAAGCCATGAGAACCAGAGCTAGTGCTAACTGATATATGCAGGAGAGTCTCGGTCCAAGCTGACCCATGGCTCTGCTTCCTTGAAGAATCAGCAGGCCTTCGGGTTGAAGATGGCTGGTCTCTTAGAGTCTTTATCCTGAACCTTCTCTTGGGGACCAAGATTTCTTTGGGGGCTTTCTCCCCAGGGTGTGGTGGTTGTTTCTTGTTTTATCCTCCTGCCGAGGATCCAAAAGCAGGAATGGCTGTGTCCAGAGCTAGGTTGCTAAGCCCTGGCTAGATCCCGAAAGGCCATGGGCATTTCTCCACTGCTTCAAAAAGGCCAGACTAGCGTCTTCCTCATTGACCACCTTTGTGAAGGCTCCAGAGTATCGAACGCAGGTCACTACCTGTGTGGACCTGGAGACAGGTACCGGCTGAGGGTGACGCTGAATGTTGGCGGCAGGGCTCACCTCCGCTGTCCTCCAGCAACGTGTTTCCACCCACCTCCGACTTCCATGTTCCCTTCCCTCACACCGAACGCCCTCTGCAGTGCCCCCTTTCGCCCCCAAGGGGCATGACACCCGTACAGACCGCCCCCACGCCCCAGCCCGGAGAGCTCTGGAACCCGTGGCCAGGGCAGCAGGTGGGGGGAGGGGAGGCGGCCTGGTGGCCCCGGGGAGCGTTTTGGCGGGGTCTCCAGACCCCCCACCCACCTGTCCCCCGCGACATCCCTCCGCAGCCCCCCCAGGACCCCGCCCTCGCCCCCACCCGACTCCGCGCCGCTCGCCCTCCACCTTCCCTCCCGCGCCCCCGGCCCAGCCCGGGCCGCGCAGCACCCGCCCCGCACCCCCGCCAGCGCGGCGCGGCCCCCCGCATTCCCCGCACGTCCGGCGCCGACTTTTACCTGTACTTTCTGCACTCGAGGCGGCTCGTCGGGTGAGGAGCACCTCCCCGGGACCGCTACCTCCCCCGCCCCGGCTCCGCCCGGCTTCCTCCTTCCCCTCCAAGGCCGCAAAGTAGATGGAGTAAGAGAGTGTGTGAGCGAGAGAAAGAGAAAGAGGGAGCGGGCGCGGGCGCCGCGGGAGGGCGGGCGGCGGGAGGACGGGCGGCGGGCGGGAGGGAGGCGCGCCCGGCCCCCGCCGCCCTCCGGCCCCGCCGCCGCCGCCGCCGTCACCGCGGGCTCGGCAACTCCGGCTCGCGCCCGGCCCGGCCCGCTCCCCGCCGGCCGCCCGACCGCGGGCTGGGGCGGCCCGCACCCCGCGTCCCCGTACCTCGTAAAGGTCCCCAGAAGCCATGCCAGGCTGCGGAACTTGGCTCGCCGGGTGTGCGCGTCTGCTCGCTCGCGCCCTCCGTGCGTGTGCGCGCGGGGGCCAGTGTGCGCGTGTGTGCGCGCGTGTGTGTGTGTGTGTGAGTGTGTGTTGAGTAAACTGTGTTTTTGCAGAATGACAGGCTTGGGGGCTGCCTATGCGCAGAATCAGAGCGGGCGGCGGCGGGGCTGGCGTAACCGGCGGCGGCGGCGGCACGAGCGCGGGCAGCAGCGACGGCCGCGCAACGCGCCCGGGAGGGACGGACGCGGCCCGAGCGCCTCGGCCCGAGCGACCCGGCGACCCGGTGGCAGTGGCTGCAGCCTGCAACGGCTCGCCCCGGCGCCGCCTGCAGGAAGCCGCCCCGCGCCCGCCGCCGGCCCGGACGCTGCTGCCACTGGGCGAGTCCCCGCCCCCCGGGAGCCCGGCCCGGCCCCCGGGGCGGGGTGGGGGGGTGGGGCGCCTGCCCGACCGCGCCCCGGGGGACCCGGCCCCCGGCCGACGAGCGCCCCGGCCCTCCCCGCCGCCCCGGGCCCCCTCCCAAGGCAGCCGACAGGGCCCCCGGAGGGTGGCAGCCAGGTGGCCGGCGGGTGCGCCCGGCCGCGGGCCACGAGGGGACGGGCGAACAGGCAGGTAGAGGGCTGCGGCTCCAGGTCGGAGGGCACGGTCCCCAGCCTGGCTCCACCGTCTGGGTGCCCCACCTCCCTCCTGTCCCGGGAGGGGAGCGGGCTTCGCCCTAAGAGACCTGGCCCCCCTGGGCTGCGCAGCCCCTCCCTCCAGTCTGAAGTGTAAAATGTGGAGGCCTCTGGGAGAAAGGAAGAAATGGCCCATCCAGAGGCGCCATGAAGGGCCGGGACAGCGTGGCCACCCCTAGAAACCCCGGAAAGTCCTTCGAGCCAGGCGTGGTTCTTCCACCCCCTATGCGTGTACTCGTTCATTATTCCACGTATATTTCCCGAAGTCTGTGCACCTCCACATGTCCCCGGGCAAATACAACTGGGGCCCTACCCTGCCCGCGGGAGACTTTCACTCCAGGAAGAGGGACTAGCCACTGTGTCACGAGGTGTTGAGTAGTGAGGCATTCAACAACGTGTTCAACAACTAGGGGTTCCTGTATGTGCCAGACTTGAGAGCTGGACGGAATGGAGAAGCTCTCTAAAACACAGACCTTATCTTGAGCCATCTTTTCCTAACAATATCATGGATAAATGGTCACCCTTCTACTTAAAGGCTTCTCTGTCTAAAAGACACAGTAGACAGACCCAGAACTTGGGAAGTAAGGCTGCTCTGAAATTGAAGGAAATGTCTTCCTCATCGCTGCCCCAAAAAGATGCCCAGCTGGTCACTTCCTACAGATGGAATATGAACTTAGGTTCACACCCTCCGTCATTTCTGTTTGTGAGACCGTGGATAAGTGTGCTTTCCTTCTGTCTAAAATGGAGATAATGGTAAACGCCTAAGGTGAGGTGAGAATTAAATACAGGGTCCATGTATAAATGAAGTGGCCTATGCCAGAAACCAGCTCAGGAGAGGAACTCAGCAAAGGCTGTAGGTATCTGAATCTGGACCCTGAACTGCCCTCCTGGAGAATTAGATGCCAGAAGAACAGTTTAATTAAGAGGTTGTCAAAGGTTAAGAAGTTATCAAATCTTTAAATTAAAAAAAAAAAAAAGATACCATAGACTGAACCATAAAATATTCATGTCTGTCTCACTCAAGGTCACATTAAGTTTACATATGCTGTTCCCTCTGCCTAGACTGTCCTTCCATGTTGACTCCATCTGGAAAACTCTCCTCTTCAAGTGCGGGCTTGTTTATCTTTCTATCGTGAGCATCTGTCACTATTCCTAGCAGAGAGTAAGTGCACAATAAATGTTTGTCAGACTGAATTAAATATGCCAGTGCAATAAATTTTATGCCAATTTCTGGTTAAAATTCCATATTTAAAAAGGTAAGTGTGTGGAAATGATATTGAATTGATTTATATTGTTACAACTGTATATATCATTATAGCAGTTCTCTTTCCTTTTTATATCAATATTTTCCCAATGGTCACCATTTTAAATAGTAACAATAATAAGTAGTTCTCTGTAGGTGGCAAAACAAATTTTAATGATCCTTAATTTGTACTTAGAAACAAATTCACCACCATAGCATGAGGATGTAATTTGGAAGTAGAAGACGAAAAAGAAACTGGGTTTGGAAATGATATGCTCAGCCAAATTTTAATATATAATCAGTAGTTTCACAAAAACACCAAAAACTTTTACTTTTGTTAGCCGAACACTCCCCGCAAATGTGAATGCAGTTTACAAAACCCTTGTCTGTACAACAAATGTTTACAGAGTTCACAGAAGGGGATATTCACTGTGGATTGATATTTTCAGGGAATATGTTTTGGATGAGGTAGGATTGAAATGGAACTTGAAGACTCATAGAAAAGGGGGAGGTAGTGTTCTAATTCAGAGAAAGAGGTAAGGAGAGGTAGCAGGCAATGCTGCTTCGGGAGGAGGATGAGAAGAAAAACCCTGGCTGGAGAATGAAAGGATCAGTTCACGGAGAGCCTTGAGTGCCCAGGCTAAGGAGTTAGCGATTTATCAGATCAGCAGTAGAAAACTGGTAAATATTTTCTAATCAATCCAATGTGTGCTTTCAGAAGCAAATTCTAGAAGAAATGTGAGAAATGCAAGGAGTTGAGGTTAGGGGCAGGGAGACCAATTGCATCAGTGGTCCACAATGGTGAAGGTAAAAATGAAGTAGAAAAACTGGATTTGCAAGATGTTCAGAAGGAAAGACCTCACTGACTTGCTATGGTTATCCCACCTACTTCCATAAATCTCCAGATCAACAAGACTGATGACTAACAGGATGTGAGTGTGTGTGTGTGTGTGTGCATTTTGAGGATTGGGGGAATTTGTGTGTGTGTATGTTTTGAGGATTGGGGGAGGGGGTGAGCAACTAAGGAGAGAAAGGATGCAAAGATGACTAATATGTTAAACCTGAGTGACCAAACTACCCATAATGCTATTCTGAGCTTCCCCCAGATCATTGTTAGCTTCCGGTAAAGCAGATGCTTCCTGAGGGATGAAGGGACAAGTCTCTCACCTTCCTTGGGGTGGGCAGTCCAATTAGTGGACAATGCTGCTCATATTTTTCAGATGACATAGAACCATCGTTGCTCATGGAAAATGGAAAATACTTGACAAAATGGACTAGGTCTGCACACTAGTCATAGCTCAGGGACAAAATCTAACATTGTCATTTCCACCAGTTTCTATTTTTTAGAAAGGAGCCATTAAATCCAGCCCATGCTCAAGAGGTGGACAGTCAGACTCCACCTGTTAAATGAAGGACCATCAAAAAATTTGTTGACATATTTCGAAACCACCACACAACATCTGTCAATTGAGATGACAGATCTCATTGGGCTATCTTGAGAATTAAATGAGATAATCCATGCAAAGCATACGCCACACAATAACTAAATAATGTTACGTCTTATAACTGCTATTACAACTACTATTACTAGCCTCAGATTTGATATGTGTTCCTAATATCTTTAAATCCTCAAGACTCCTATAGAAAGGCATTAAATCAAATAAATTACTAAAGATGAATGTTGTCACCACGCCATGCAGAAACCTGTTACTAATTAAACATTATTTTCTGTATTAATTTAAAGACATTTTGCTTCCATAATAATAACTGAAGGAAGTCATACTTACTCAGGTTCTGCAGTGTGGTAGGTATTATTCAAAGTGAATAAAATAAATGGCCTGCCATCATGGTCCTTACATAATAGCGAGGAGGCTGAAAATAAACAAGAAAACAGCATAAATATATGATATAATTTCATGTAGTTATAAGAACTATGAAGGAAAGTGAAGCTAGATAAAGAGATGGAGGGGAACTGAGGTATGTGTGTTCCAGGGGCAGTGGGTGGGTGCTGGTTTAGTTGAGGTGATCAGGCAAGACCTCACAAAGGCAATTGCACTTGAATAGAAACCTGAACAAAGTGAGAGAGAACACAAAATCAGAGGGAAGAGATAGGCTAGAAGAACCCTGGTGTATTTGAGGTTCAGCAATTAAGCCAGTGCCAAAGCTGAATGAGCCAGAGGCAGCACAGTAAGTGATAAAGGCAGAGAACTAACCAGGAGCTAAGTTTACATAGACCCTTGTAGGCCAATGTAAAGAATTTGGCTTCCATTCTAACAGACAGAAAAGGTCATTTGGAGGACTTTGAGTGAGGGAATGATATGATCATGTCACTTGGCTCCTGGATAGAGAATGGAATGAAATGGGACGAGCGTGGACATGGTGGAGATCACAGAAGTCCAATGTGCTAGGTCTCAGTGATGTGGAGTAAGGAGAAAGCCATCAAGCTGAAGAGCAGTGGGTGTACTGAGGGGTATACAGGTCTCTGCTGGATATGAGGAAAGGGGATCAATCAAGGATGACTCCTCAATTTTTGCTATAAGCTTCGGGGTGAGTTGAGGTGAACATCTGAGTAAATGAGATGAAAAATGGGAAAGGCAGTTAGAGTTGGGTGAAGGGAAAATGGTAGTTCCATTTTAGGACATGTTAATTTTGAGAAGTTATCCAGGTGCAGAAGAGGAACTTCAGTTTATGAGTTAGAAACTCAGGGGAGAGAACAAGGTGGGACATATAAATGGGAGTCATCAGCTTCTCAGTGATGAAGAGGGTTACAATCTATGATCATTGGTGAGTAGCACAGATCTAGGCAAGAAGAGGATCCGGGATGGAGTCCCAGAGCAGTTCAGAAAAAGAAGGCAGAATGACCAGAAGAACTTGAGAGAGGTATGAAAGAACCAAGAGAATGTGATGTCCCAGGTTCAAGTGAAAGAGAGGATGGATCATAAAATATTGGTGGGAGACTGGATAAAATGAGGACTATCAGATTTGGTAATGTGGAGATTTTAGATGACTGACGGGAGCAGTTTCAGTGGAACAATAAAGTGGAACATTAGATCGAAGTGGCTTAGAGAGAGCTTTGGTAGAAAGGAAGCAAAGATGATGAGTACAGGTGACTCACTCAAGGGCTTTTACTGTAACGAGCAAAGAAGTGGGTCAGTGGGTAGAGCAGGGTGTCAGATGCCTATTCAATATAGGCAATATTACAGCATGTCTGAACAATGATAGGAATGATGCAGTAAAGTGGAGGGAATGCTCATGCGGTCAAGAGAAAAGAGAGAATTGCAGGAACAGTCTTTAGAAAGGCCAGTGGGGAGGTGCTGCAGAAGGCCAAACTGGAGGGGCCGGACTTAGGAGCACAGAGAGCCCCTCCACTGGAGAACAGAGAAGGTGAGTGAGGTCACGTGGCAGGATTGGAACACTCTTCTACTATTTCTATATTCTTCTTGAAAGAAGCCATGAAAGCATCAGGAGAAAGTGAGGAAAAAGGAAACATCAAATTGAGGGAACATAACTTGCCTGGAATGATACTAACCCAGCAAAACTATTAATAGCACCCCCTTTCACTCCCAAAGGCATCGACAATTGGACAATAAATTACAAAGTTTTTCTAGTGTTAGATGGTTGAGGACAGATGAAAAGGTATGAAAAATCAAGTCAGACAGAAGAGTGAATTCGCCAGGAAAATATAATTCATTGCAAGGAGATTCTGAAGCCCTTTGGATGTTTGTGGTCATAAGTTGAAGTCAAACTGATCAGACCAGTAAGTATGACTGTGTTTTGTCCAATCACACTCAGTGGTGTGATTGGTAGGTAGGATGTAGGTAGGATGTTGGATTGAACCAACGCTGTGTTCAATAGAAGAAGAGAAGGAAAGGGAATGAAAAGTGTATGTAAGTCAGTGATTATGGTGATGGAATGAAACTTACTAAGTGAGGAGGTACGTGATGATATGGAAGGAGGGAATATAAACAAAATGTTGGGTTCTATGGATTAGGACAAAAATTGATACCTGAAATGGCACAGTCAGTAATGGTAACTTCCATGCTCTATGAGCTTTCTTTGTGTGATCGTCTTTTGTTTCCTTCATCTCTTTCTCGTTTCCTCCACTCATACTGTAAAGACCTGCTGCCGTCCCACCAGTTATCAGCATAAGGTTAGCTAGAGTCACACAGCCTCTGGAAGACTCCTCTGTACGCTGGTGAGAGAATGAGAGTGGAAATGGCAAAAACATCTTAGTATTATTATGTAAACCGTTTTGACATTATGGATTCCCTGAAATGGTTTCAGGGGCATAGCTTTCCCTGGACCACTCTTTGAGAAACGGCTCTACAGAATCATGAAAAAAGCCACTGCTGCTGCGGGTAGAGTTGCATCTTTGCAGGTCATGTGAAAATATTTCTTTCTACGTACAGATTTAGACTTCATTGTTCCCACATATTGGAGGTGAGAGGGTGCTCTTCAAGCAGCTTGCCTAAGAACGCCAGGAATGGAGGCTCCAAGGCTTCACATAGGACCCAGGAGCATGTTCTTCAATGCAAGCTTACGGAGCAGCCTGACGGAACACAACTGGAGAGTACTCGTGAAGACCTACAGATGCATTTCTTTTACTCCTTCTTCCTCCGCTTTCTCCACTGCTATGTACCACAGAAAATCATATTCTCAAATTTAGTCCAATCCATTAGGTAATTTCAATTGGGATGTGACCCACCTTCAATGAGGTACTAATCCTCTTACCAGAATCCTTTATAAGAGTATAAAACACATAGAGGTGAAATTAAAAGAAGCTCACAGGGCAGTGCAACAGTGGCTCAGTGGCAGAATTCTCTCCTGCCATGCTGGAGACCGGGGTTCGATTCCCGGTGCCTGGCCATGCAAAAAAAAAAAAAAAAAAAAAAAAAAAAGAAGCTCTCAGAAAAACAGAAGCTGGAAGCAACGAAACCTGGGAAAGAAGGACTGGCAGACGTTGCCATGTGCTTTGTTATCTGACAGAGGACCCAAGCTCACCAGTAGCCAGTCTTCAGGGAAAGTATCATCCTATTGATGCCTTAATTTGAACATTCTTCATGGCCTAAGAACTGTAAGCTTGTAAGTTAATACATAACCATTGTAAGAGTCAATCCATTTCTGGTATATTGCATTTCATCAGCATTAGCAACCAAAATGGCCTCTTTCTCTTCCTTTTTTTTTTTTTTTAACCTTTTTTTAAAAGAAAAGTCCCAAACATAATGCACAAGTAGAGAGAATAATGCAGTAGGCCTTGTACCCATTACCGAGTTACAACAGCCACGAGTTACAAGAGCCACCATATCAAGGCCCCTCGTGTTTCATCTCTACCACTCCATTCTCCCAGTCTCCCCACTAGATATTTTGAAGCAAGTCCCAGGCATCACATCATTTCATCTGGAAACATATCCGTACATATCACTAAAAGATAAGGACACAATCACCATGCCCCCATCACACCAAAATTAACACTAATTCTTTAATGTCATCAAAATTCTGTTGTTGTCCAAGTTTCCCCAGTTGTCTCATAAATGATTTGGGGCAGTTTGCATAAATCAGGACCAAAACATCCACATACTGCATTTGCCCATTATATTTCTTAATCTCTTTTAGCCTTTAGGTACTCCCAACCTTTTGTTTTTTTTTCCTTGCAATTTATTTGTTATGGAGAGCAGCTTACCTGTCCGCAGTGTCATTTTGCATGTTCCTTGGTACTGGGTACTTCCTATATACTGGTAGCTGGATCTAGAGGTTTGATCAGAATTCAGTTTGTTTGAGGGGCAAGAATATTTCATGACTGGTGTTGTGCTCTTCCATCAGAAGGCATATAATTTCTAGTTGTCTCTCTTACTGTAATTTTAGCAGACACTGAGGATCGTTACATAGATTCCTTATTTCACAAGGGGTTGCAAAATGGTGATCATCTGTTACTCCTTCCTTATTTATTCGCTGGATACTTCTGTGAAAACGTCCATGATTAACACTTTGGTTTCCCTGAGGTACATTTGCACAGGAAAAGTTGACTCAATTCTTCATTCTTTCCTTTTATTTATCAATTTTCCAAATAATGAGTTCTTTAACATCCTCCAAATGATCAATGAGGTATTTTTTTTAATGTTATTATGAACTCATGAATGTTAACATATTTGGTATGTTTCCCCCTATTCCATTGTTTTTATTGCTGCTCAAATTGCTCCTGTTGGAGCAGCAGCTGCCTCTTCAGTTGGCTTCTGAGGCTTTGATAGCATCCTCCTTTCCGGTGTGATAAAATGTTCACACTCGTCTTTACCATTTCCTGCTCCAGACTGGGAATCTGCCGTTTCACCAGTGATCCCTGGATTCTTTTCCTGGGAAATGGTATTTAGAGACCAAAATCTGGGCACTCACGTGTGGCTATGGGTTGGTCGTTGTCTCTGCGCTTTTTTAGGGGACAAAGCTAGACATTTTTCCCCAGTTCTTTTAATCCTTAGGGAATATCCTGCAAGAGATATCTAGTCAAATTACTTTGTTTTAAAGTCATTTGAAATAATTTCTCCATGCTTGGTTATGTCACCAACTCACTATACATTTAGATCCAGTTGTTTCATTTTGGTTTTGATTTTCGGGGATTATACTTTTATTTTTATCTTGCTTTTTAATTGTGTAAGACATTAAAGGGGCTTTGAAGTTAAATCTACAAACAAGGTATAGAGAAGGCTAGCTTCTACCCTTTTCCTTCTCCCCTGTTACAGGGCTCCCTCTCTTTCTAGGTAAACATTTTACTTATTTTATGCTTTATTGCTGTATTTTTAGAGTAAATAAATATTTATTTTTATTTATGTAGTCATCTTTCTTGGATAAATGCTAATATACCATGTATACTTTTCTTTAACACTTTTTTCACTTAACATTATATCCTAGAGCTCACACCTTAGCATTATTTAGAGATATTCCTTCCTTCTTATAACTGCATAATAGTCCTTTGGGTGGCTGTATAATATTCATTCAACGAGTCCCCTGTAGGTGGACAATCTTTTATAATTATAAAGAGTAGTGCAATGATTAGCTTTGTACCTGTGTCTTTGTAAATTTCTGGTAGCCTGTAGGAGGATTTCAATTGTATGCTGAATAACTTGACTTCAAAAAATGTACAGGTGAAAAAAATAAAAATAATTTAAAAAGTAAAATGTACAGGTGTCTGAACATTACCATCCCTTGCGAGAGGGGGTGTCCAAAAGCAAGCCCCACCCCTGTGGGCTGGGCATCGGTTTATTTTTATCCCTGAGAGAATTGTTCATTGCAACTGTCAGTCACCCTGGCAGGGAGCCAATGAGGAAATGACAATTGAATGAGGTGGACCCCCCCCCCTGCGCCCCCCCTCAATAAAGGTCAAAAGCATTAGAGGAACCCATTGGATAACAGCATAGCCCAGTCTGGGAAGTGTCTTGGGCACTGCCAGCTGGGGATTCAGTGGAGGAACTTGAATTTGTGGACCCAGAAAATAATCATAACCAATAGTTGGTTTGAATTTTCTTTGTGTTCAAGTTCTCTTCTTTCACCTCAAGGTCTTTAGACAAGTTTTGTGGCGTGTTACAACCATATCTTAGTTGTGCTGTACAAAATTGAGAGACAAGCCTGTGTAGATGGCTGGGATGTGGGAGTAAAGCAGAAAGTAGAAGTCCCCTCACCTGCTCCCTGCCTCAGGGCCAAGAGGGTGGCAGCAGCAGCAACTCAAGCAAACACAGCTCCAGGAGGTCGGTAAGCTCTAGTACTGCAGAAATCCTTGTGACTTAGGAATGGTCCATGGAACCAGGAAATAGTTCAGATTTAAGGCCTTATCAAGATGTTGAAAGGCGTCAGACTTGCTGATAAAAATCACAAACACATTCCAAAAAGGTCTTTCCCCATTGTGTATCAGCTGGGGAAATAATAATATAACGTTAAGTGTTAAAAAGCAAACAACAAAAAAAGAATACAGTGTACCACTTTTCTAATTACCCTTATGTAAAATATAAAATATTGTTTTATATATCCCAAATGTAGTGTGTAAATAGATACAGCAAAATGAAAATGATAGCAATGAAATCAAAATCAGTGAAAAGTCATGAGTGTTTTTTTTGCATATTCAAGTTTTCTAAATTTAGTGTGTATATTTTGAAATTAAAATGTTACTTAGAAATAATAACAAAAATAAAATTACCTAAGTAAAAAATGGTGACCAAAAGCATTAACCGACAGTGCAGAAATAGAGAAAAATAAATGGGCAATAAACTTAGGAAAAGTACTTATCAAAAACACTTGTAATAAAAAAATTCAATTTAAAACAATGAGATGTCATTTTAATTATCAATTGATTTTTTATTATACCAATACCAAGACTATAGAGAAAATGGCTTATATATAACACTGGAAGGAACCTAAATTGCTGCTATCTTTTATGGAAAAAAATTAGCATTGTGTATAATCCTCCTTAAAATTTTCATATGCTAGGGGCAAGTAACTTAACTTCCAGCAAAATACTCTAAGAAAAGAATCAGATAAATGCATAATGACATATGTTTAAAGGTATTTATTTATAGTTATTTAAAATACCAAATTATTATCATTTAATTGCCTGTCCAAAAATAGAAGTTAACAATCTCCAGGCAATTAAAATCATGACCTTTAAAACAATGACAGAGGGAAAGACTCATCATACAATAAAGTAGAAAAACAGACTATAATACAGTATTGTAGTATGCGCTGATTGTTGATAAAATTGTGTGTATGTGTGTGCCTTTAGTAAAATGTTAACAGCAACTGAATCTGAATGAAGATTCAGGTTTCCTTCTATAAATATTGTTGAACTTTCCAAATGCTCTAGAATGAACATGTAATACACACACATGAAAATACAGACATAGTTAGTTAGACATCTGATAGATTGCTTTTTAAGGAAATATTATTTTTGATTTTGGTTTTTGGTTTTTTTTGGGGGGGTGCATGGTTCAGGAATCGAACCTAGGTCTCCCACATGGAAGGCAAGCATTCTACCACTGAACCACCTGTGCACCCAGGAAATATTATTTTAAAGGCAAGGTTCTGGAGTAAGATGTTACAGATAACCAAAGGGGGGAGGCTAGAATGATCCATGTGGTAATGGATTCCAGTTGAAGACATCAATCCAGACTCACATTTTAGCTTAATATCAATACAAATGATGACATACAGAAATATTTACAAATATGTGTACATAGGTTAGTATACACACATATATTTTTTTGCTCTGTCAGCTGAGAGAGCCTAGAAGTCATGAAGCCCCAGTAATAGTGACCACAACAAGTGTCCAAATCTTGATTCCTAATTCCATTTTCTAATTAAAGAAACCAGGATCCTTTAGAGAAATGGCTGATTCTAGATCTAGGGTAAGAAATACACATATGAGGCAGGAGTATATCGTAGTGCATAAGATAAGTACTCAAAACAAACTCACAAGGATAGAGTTATGTCCGAAGAGCCAACTGAAAGAGCTCTCAATGACCAAAGCTGGAACAATTTGAATAACAAAAAACGAAGTAGTATTAGATTATACCAAAGTATAAAATAAATATTCATGAGTCAATAACTTACAGAAATACATTTCGAATAAATAAATAAATGGAAAAGAAGAGATAAATCTATGCAGAAGAATTAAAAATAGTTTATGAAGATATTCTTCCCTCAAGGAGATGCAGCATAACTCCTTATTCCTTAAACATGGACTGCACATAGAGACTTCCTAGGAGAAGAAATACCTTCTAAACAATAAGAAACATGGGAAGGAGACTCTAGAGGAAGGTCTGCCTCTAAAAATGAACTACAACAAGATCCAGAAGAAAACTTTCTTATTCTCAAATTGTTTCTTATTCTAAAACGAAAGACAAAAGTAATAGACTCAATGAATAATGATCAGTGAGTCATATGAAAAGATTGAAACAAATAGACAATAAAAAGAGATAAAAAGGGTGATGAGTGACATAAAACACTTTAAAGAAACTTAAAATGTTGCTTCATAATAAAATTAATATTGTAAAGAAAAAGAAAACAGAACAAAAAAATTAGTATTGTAGGCAACATAAATGGCAGCATGTGATATGGACTTCAAACAAGAATATCCCTCAGAATTCAGAACAGAAGGACAAAAAGATTAAGATGAAAAGAGAAAAGTAATCATGGAAAAGGAGAATGGAGAACCAAGATACTGATAAAAATGTTTCTGAAGAGAGAAAAAATGGAAAGATAAAATATCTTAAGATATAATAGAAGAAAATTGGACAGAGCTAAAGACTGACCAGTTTATGTAGATTTAAACATTAACCATTTTAAAAAGAAAATAATCATTTATATGTAAAGGGAACATAATGATATTCTCATATTAACAAGATCTCCGAAAATATAATTTTCATGTGTCCTTCTTGAAAAAAATGCTGAATTAAACATTCTAATCAAAATGAAAAGATCAAGAATGGAACAGTCATTAAGAGATCATCAATAAACAATAAAATTGGTCAAAATAAGTAAATCTAAATAACTGTTTTAAATTTAATTTTAAAACTGAAAGTAAAATGTAAAAGTAACAGTGTAATAATAATCTGATACTAAAACCTTAAAGAAGGAAGAAAGTAAACTGTGCTAAATACTTCATCTCAATTGAGAGTTGAGAACCCCAAAATGCTGCTTTGCTCCTGATCTTGAAAATGGAAAAATAGAAATCAAAGAACAAATTTTAACAGTAAAGATAAGCACTACTAAAATTTGCATGATATATTAGCCTCAAAAAAAGACAATTGTAGAAACAAAGTCAATATATCCCTATGGCAATAGATGGGAAAAAGGAGGCAGCAAGTGTAACAGAAAATATGATAAAATTACAAGGACAATTTCTATTATCACAACAAATGTAAATGTAAAAACAAGTCTTAAATTAGGCCTCAAAATATGTTAGACCAAAAATAGCATTTTTCAATAAAATAAAAATGATATAACATTTAAAAACTGAGAGAATACAAGAATACATTGGACAACATAAAATGAATATTAGAAGAAAAAGAAACCTAGAAGTCTAGGGAAAAACACCAAACAGGACAAAGAAGAACATTTTAAACTGGCAAGGCATACAATTCAAAATGATGAAATTATACAATATTTGGAAGATATAAATCAATGCTGACAGATTTCCAGCAGTAAAAAAGGTAGATATAACATTTAATGCTAACTACTACTAAAATTTAAAGTATGTTATGTAATTTTTTAAATTATTCTGTTCTTCATAATATTCCATTTAAATATACAAAGAAAAAAGTGTAAGAAAATCTGACAAAAACACTGTAATTTTGAGAACCTCAACATGCCATTGTTTTTGAAAGGTATACTTGACAAGAAATATGGATGAAAAGGATCTAAATAATAAAATTAATGTTTAATCTTTAAAATGCAGTGGAGAGAGAGTACATTTTCCTGACAATTATAGAAGACATAAAAATGGAACATGATAATAATAAAATGCAAAAATGCAATAAAAAATAAATTAACAAAGGCATTACTGAGGATAACATGGGAATAATCTTCTTAAAGTAAATCCCCCTTGGGCAGTGTGACAGAGGCTCAGTGGCAGAATTCTCACCTGCCATGCCGGAGACCCTGGTTTGATTCCCAGTGCCTGCCCTTGCAAAAATAATAATAATAATAAAGTAAATCCCCTTTGAGAAGAAGTTCAAAGTTTCATGCTGAGGGAGAAAAGCTGGAGTGGAACTTTATCTTGGCAAATGAAACAAAAAGTTATCAAGGTAAGTTTCCTTGAAATTAAAAAAACAAAACAAAAAAAAATTAACTACTGATGTTTGACATATATTTATGACAAAATGTGGAATCTCAAGATACAAATCTTTCATATTTGAATACTATAAAATGTCATTTTAAAATAAATTTAAAAATCAAAGCCTTCATCAGTTTCCCAAAGGGTTCTTTAAGTACTCTTCTACTTTTCTCTTCTGAAGCTATCACGTCATCATCTTACAGGATTTTCTCTTCTTTTACCTTGGATTCTAACAGATCCTTATTTGTCAAAGAAAATTGGGTGGTTCCAACATCAACTTCATCAATGTTATAAAATCCCACGGTGGACTTATGGGAAGATGGCAGAGTAGGGCAGGCTGGATTCACCCCTGCTCCATAGAACAAGACGGGGATAGTTTAAAAAAGACCCAGACTGTACTCTTGGGGGGTGAGTGATTGAAGAGGGTCTTCAATATTTCATAAAGGGGAGAAAGGCAGACACAGGGCAGGGAGATCAAGGTAGGTCTGCTCGGCCATGACCCCCACCAGGGGTGGGCAGCGGTATGCAGGAAAGTATGGATGCAGGGAAACTGACCATTCCCCTGCTCCAGCCTGCCCCAGCTACTGGCTGGGGAAAACTCCCATGTGGCTCCACAGCTGGCACTGCCAATGAAGAGCCCAGAAGCATGCCTAGCCATTCGCCCACCACAAAAATCTGCACCCCTGGGCACTGGGACCAGTTGCCCTGCCAGGTGCTGTAAATAGCTGTTCCATTGGGTGCAGTGAATGGCGGATCCACCATGCACCACATGCTGTGATCAGCTGTTCGGCTGAGCACTGTGATCAGCTTTCAGTCCCATGTTCCAGGACTAGACATCCCGCCACCACATGCTGGGAGCAGTTCCCCTGCTGAACATGCCATTTTCCAGCTAGCTGCTGCAGTCAGGAAGGAACAGGCCTGAAGGAAGGAGGTGCTTCAGGAGTGCCAACTGCTGGGAAAAAACATTAAATGCAGGCTGGCAAACTCCCTATCTACCCAGGTTTTTAAAAATATATAGATTTATTCTATATTTTTAATAATTTTTAGTTTTATTTATCCATTTTAATATATATTTTTTGGTTTTTAAATTTTTAAAAAATTTTTTCTCCCTGTGGACACCAGTCAGAGTTCATCCCCAATATACCTTGGGGTGTCCCCTTATGATTTCAGGGCCTACTACTGCTGAGGTGTGTGGGTAGGTTTTAATATTTTTATTTCATTTCATTTGGTGGGGATACATGTGCCAGGAATTGAGCCCAGGTCTCCCACATGGTGGGCAGGTATTCTGCCACTAAACTATCCATGCACCCCTGCCTAGCTTTTAATATACCCTCAAGTTGAATTGTACCCCCACATGTGATCTGGGCTTTGGATTGGTGGGTAATTACTGGCAAACTAATTGCAAAAGGAAACTTTCAATTCAAAACCAAGTAAATACAAAATTGCAGATGAGTGAGGGAAATGAACTTGCAAAATAACCTTATTAAGATTATCAAATGCCCCAAGCACAACAGAAAATCCCAAAGCACATGAAGACTCAGCCATAAATGGCCCAGCCAAATAACCAAATCAAAACAATGGAGGGGATACAGAATATGGAACAACTAGTCAAGGATATTTATAAAGAAATAAAGGATAACAGGAAGATACTAGAAGAGCATAAAGAAGAATTTGAAAGGTTAAACAGAAAAATGGCTGATCTCACAGAAATGAATGATATAGTAGACCAAATTAGAGTATACTAGAGACACATGATACCATATTCAAAGAAGCTAAAGGAAGAATAAGTGAGCTGGAAGACAGAACAATTGAACTAGAGCCAATTGAAAAGTAATCACAACAAAGATAGAAAAAACAGAACTGGATCTTAGGAGATGATGGACAACAAAAGGCACTCAAATATAGGAACCACTGGTGTCCCAGAAGGAGAAGAGAATAAAGGGCTGGGAAGGTTAGTGGAAGATATAATTGGGGAAAACTTCTCAATCCTTATAAAAGACATAAATATGCAAATCAAAGATGCCCAATGAACCCCAAGTAGAATAAATCCAAATGGGCCTACCCCAAGACACCATACTAATCAAACTGTCCAATGTTGAACAGAAGCAGAAAGTCTTGAAAGTAGCACAAGAAAAGCAATCTACTACATAAAATGGAAAACAAATAAGACTGAGTTCAGACTACTCAACAGACACCGTGGAGGCGAGAAGGCAGTTGTATGATATATTTAATGAATTATAAAGTCTTCCAGCCAGGAATTTTTTATCCAGCCAAGTTGTCCTTCAAATTGAGGGAGAGATTAAAATCTTCAAAGACAAATAAAGACTGAGAGAACTAGTCAACAAGAGACCTGCTGTTCTAGTTTGCTAGCTGCCGGAATACAACACACCAGAGATGGATTGGCTTTTAATAAAGGGGATTTATTTCATTAGTTCTTCAGAGGAAAGGCAGCTAACTTTCATCTGAGGTTCTTTCTTACATGGGAAGGCACAGGACAATCTCTGCTGGCCTTCTCTCCAGGCCTCTGGGTTTGAACAACTTTCCCTGGAGTGATTCCTTTCTGCATCTCCAAAGGCCTGGGTTGAGCTGTGAGTGCTGAGATGACGTATGCTGAGCTGTTCGGACTATGCTACGTTGTGCTCTCTCATTTAAGCACCAGTCAACTAAGTCAAACATCATTGCAGCAGGCACACCTCCTAGCTGATTGCAGATGTCATCAGCAACAGAAGAGGTTCACTTACCATTGACTCATGTCCACAGCAACAGAACTAGGTGCCTTCACCTGGCCAAGTTGACAACCGAATCTAACTACCACACCTGCCCTACAAAAAAATATTAAAGGGAGCCCTGTCAGCTGGGAAAAAAAAAACAGACGCAGGAGGTCTGGAAAAGGGCACAGAATTGAAGAGTACCAGTAATGGTAATTTAAAAGATAAAAAGAGACAGAGGGAAAAGAATATATAGATCTGACAAAATCTGACAATAAAACCTAAAGGATAAGATGTTGGATTCAAGAACTGCTTTTACTGTAATAACTTTGAATGTTAAAGGACTAAACTCACCAAGTAAAAGATACATAATGGCAGAATGGATTAGAAATATAATCCATCCATGTGCTGTTTACAAGAGATGCATCTTAGACCCAAGGCCACAAATATATTGAAAGTGAAAAGATGAAAAATGATGTTCTATGCAAGATGTAACCAAAAGAAAGAGTAGCTATACTAAGATCAGATAAAACAGACTTTAAATGTAATGATGTCATAAGAGACAGGAAGAACACAACATATTAAAAATAATGATAATTCACCAAGAAGAAATAAGAATCATAAATACTTATGCTCTCAATGAAAGGACTCCTAAGTACATGAGGCAAACCTTGGCAAAACTGAAGATAACGATAGACATTTCAGTAATAACAGTGGAAGACTTAAATATCCCACCCTCCACTATAGATAGAACAACCAGACAGAGAATCAACAAGGAAATACAGAAGTTAAAAATTGTGATAAACAAATTAGATCTGATAGACATATATAGATCATTACACCCCAAAACACCAGGATATACAGTCTTATCTATTGTACATGGAACATTCTCCAGGATTGAACATATGTTGGAGCACAAAATAAGGCTTTATAAATTTAATAAGATTGAAATTATCCAAAGCACTTATTCTGACCTTAAAGAAATGAAGCTGGAAATTAATAATCACTGAAGAACCTGAGCTTTCACAAACATGTGGAGATTAATCAACACATTCTTGAATAATCAGAAGGTCAAAGAAGAAATTCCTAGAGAAATTAGTAAATATTTGGAGATGAATGATAATGAAAATGCAAAATATCAGAACTTATGGTATTATGCAGTAAAGGCAGCACTGAGAGGGAAATTTATTGCCCTAAAAGCCTATATTTAAAAACAAGAGTGATAAAAAATCAAGGACTTAACTGCTCACCTGGATAACTTAGAAAAAGAACAGCAACTTAACCCCAAAGCAAAAATAAATAAATAACAAAGATTAAAGCAAAAATAAATGAACTGGAAACAAAAGAAAAACAACAAAAAGAATCAACTAAACCAAAAATTGGTTCTTTGAGAAAATAAATAAAATTGATGGACCGCTAGCTAAACTAATAAAGCAAAAAAGAGAGAGGACTCAAATAAATAAAATCAGAAATAAGAGGGGGTCATTACCATGGATCCTGAAGAAATTTTAAAAATCATAAGAGAACATTATGAACAACTATATGCCAACCAAAAATTGGTTCTTTGAGAAAATAAATAAAATTGATGGACCGCTAGCTAAACTAATAAAGCAAAAAAGAGAGAGGACTCAAATAAATAAAATCAGAAATAAGAGGGGGTCATTACCATGGATCCTGAAGAAATTTTAAAAATCATAAGAGAACATTATGAACAACTATATGCCAACAAATTAGACAACTTAGATGAAATGGACAAATTCCTAGGAACACATGAACTACCCATACTGACTCAAGAAGAAATAGAAGATCTCAATGAACCAATTACAAGTAAAGGGATTCAATCAGTCACCAAAAATCTTCCCACAAAGTAAAGCCCAGGACTAGACAGCTTCACAGGGGAATTTATCAAATATTCCCAAAAGAATGACCACCAATCCTGCTCAAACTCTTCCAAAAAATTGAAGGAAAAAGAATGCTACCCAATTTGTTCTATGACACTAACATCACTCTAATACCAAAACCTGATAAAGATGCAAGAAAGGCAAACTACAGACCAATCTCCCAATGAACATAGATGCAAAAAATCTCAACAAAAGACTAGCCAATCAAATCCAACAACACATTAAAAAAATTACACATCACAACCAAGTGGGGTTTATACCAGGAATGCAAGGGTGGTTCAACACAAGAAAATCAATCAACATAATACAGCACATTAACAAATCAAAAGAGAAAAATCACATGATCGTATTGATTGATACTGAAGAAGCATTTGACAAAATTTAGCATCTTTCCTGGTAAAAACTTTCAAAAGGCAGGAATCAAAGGGAACTTCCTCAAAATGATAATGGGCATATATGAAAAACCCATAGACAGCATCATACTTAGTGGTGAGAGATTGAAATCATTCCCTCTAAGTTTGGGAATGAAACAAGGATACCCATTGTCACCACTATTATACAGCATTGTACTAGAAGTCCTACCTGGAGTGAATAGACAGGAGAAATAAATAAAAGGCATCCAAGTAGGAAAGGAAGCAGTAAAATTTCCATTATTTGCAGATGACATGATCCTATGCTCTGAGAAATCTGCAACAAAGTTACTTGGGCTAATAAGCATATTCAGCAAAGTGGTGGGATACAAGATTAATGTACAAAAATCAGTAATGTTTCTATATACAAAAAATGACCTATCTGAGGAGACAATTAAGGAAAGAAATCCATTCAAAATAGTGACCAAAAGAATCAGGTATCTTTGCCTGGTTAGGAATAAGTCTAACCAGGGATGTCAAGGACTTGTACACAGAAAACTACAAAACATTGCTAAATGAAATAAAAAGTGACCTAAATAGATGGAAAGACACTTCATGCTCACAGACAGAAAGGTTGGATGCCCTTAAGATGTCAATTCCACCAAAATTGATCTACAGGTTTTTAATGCAATACCAATCAAAATCTCAACAACCTATTTGAAGATTTGGAAAAGCTTGTTATCAAATTTATTTGGAAAGGAAAGTGACCCTGAACACCTAAGGATATCATTAAAAAGAAAAGCAAAGTGAGAGGACTAATACTTTCTGAGTTTAAAGCTTACTATAAAGCCACAGTCATCAAAATAGCATGGTACTGGCACAAAGATAAAAGTATTGACCAATGGAATCAGATCAAGAGTGTGGAGATAGGCCACCGAATTCATGGACAATTGATCTTTGATAAGGCCCCCAAATCCACTGAATTGGGACAGAACAGTCTTTTCAATAAGTGGGCAATAAATATATAATCAATAACCAAAAGAATGAAAGAGGAACCCTAACTTATACCCTATACCAAAACTAATTCAAGATGGATTAAAGACTTAATTATAAGGGCCAGTACCATAAACTTTTAGAAGAAAATATAGGGAAACATCTTCAAGATCTAATATTAGGAGGTAGCTTCTTAAACTCTACACCTAAAGCACAAGCAGCAAAAGAAATGGGAATGCCTTAAAATCAAAAGCTTCTATGCCTCAAAAGACTTTGTCAAAAAGGTGAAGAGGCAACCAATTCAATGGCAAAAATATTTGGAAACTACATATTGGGTAAGGCTTGATATCCTGTTTACACAAAGAAATTATATAGCTCAACAACAAAAGAAAAAACAACTCAATTCTAAAATGGGCAGAGAATATGAGTAGACATTTTTCTGAAGAGCAAATACACATGGCTAAAAAGCACATGAAGAGATGCTCATTCTCATTAACTATAAGGGAAGTGCAAATCAAGACAAAAATGAGATATCACCTCACACCTATAAGAATGGCTGCTATTAAACAAACAGAAAATTACAAATGTTGGAGATGATGTGGAAAATGTGAAACACTTATTCACTGTTGGTGGGAATGTGTAATGGTACAGCCACTGTGGAAAACAGTTTGGCGATTCCTCAGAAAACTGGATCTCAATATTTATGATCCAGCTATACCAATACTCAGCATATACCTAGAAGAGCTGAAAGCAGTGTCACAAACAGACATTTGCACACCAATGTCCATAGTGGCACTATTCACAATTGCCAAAAGATGGAAACAATCCATCAACAGACAAGTAGATAAACAAAATGTGGATACACATACAATGGAAAATTATGCAGCAGTAAAACAAAATGAGGTCCCAAAGCATATGACAATGGGATGAACCTTGAAGACATATTGCTGAGAGAAATAACTCAGATGCTAAAGTATAGATACAGTATGATTTTATAAAATCATACTGGTAAAGGTAATCTCAGAGGTTGCCATAGAATATAGCAGACCTAGAGGTACACAGAAGCTTGAGATGGGGGAAAGACTACCCAACGAAGTTGAATGTAAATCCATAGGAATGGATAGAAGTGATGGTAACTAATTAGTGGGATTATAAGTAACATTGCCATGCTGAAAGTGAATATGATCGAAAGGGGATATATAATGCCATGTATCACACTGATTAAATCCACAATTATAAATAAGTTCTCACATCAACTATTTCAAAGCTTTGATATTGGACAAAGAGTCAATAGTAGAGGGGTGTAGGGGAAAGCTAAATTTGCATGCTATGGCCAATAGTTAATAGAAAGGCATCAACAGTACCACAGCACTACCAGAGGCAGTTAATTAAGAGGGAGGGACATAAAGTATAAGGGGTAATTTTGTTTTGCTATTTGGTGAGGCTGTGTTTGTCAGTTCTCTAGGGACCAATGAAAATTGTCTAAAATTGAGAGTGCTGCTGACTGTACATCCAAGTGAGGATACTGTAAGACATGGTTTGTTTATTTTGGACCTTATCCATGATGCCCAATAGATGGAGGAAGACAAAGGATACAAGGACTGAGAAGCATAACGGTGAACAGTCATACATTTATAGGATGGAATCTGGTGCGACTACCAAAAGGAAGGCCATCAGGAGACACACAATGAACTGAATAAACTTTGGGGACAATGTGTTGCGAGAAGTAAGCCAGAAACAAAAGAACAAATATGCTACAGTCACTTTCAGAAAATACTTATAAGAAACTTGGAGCCTAGATTGTAAGCCCTAAGAGCAGCCAGTTTAGCCTGAAGTTGTATGTGTATTTCTAGATTCTGAGACACTGGACTATATGTGTATCAGCTGGTATTTCCCTGGAACTTTCAGTAACTCTGTGACATGTGAGACCCAGAAATGGAGTGCTGCAGCCCTGAAAGTTAGCACAACTACATACAATAACAGTTAAAGTAACTGAAAAGAGATCAGGCCTCAATTAAAATGTTAAAAATTAATAGAGTTAAAAATGAAGCCAACCTGGCTGAGACATCTAAGATAAATCAGAATATAGGGTAAAAGATGATAGTGTATATACTCTAGAACTTCACCTACTGTATGAGACTAAAGGCAGAGAGGTTTATTGTGTATAGAACCTAAATTTTCTCTAGGACACAATCTAAATCAACCTGTCTGGATAACTCATTTAAACAACCCAAACTCCTGGAGTATTCAGGGAATGAGGCCTTGTAATTCAGAATAGCTTAACTTAATAGCAGAATACATCTCAGACTATGGTGGGCTGATAATTAAAAAAGTACTTATAGAGCCCCTTGAGAGTTTGAAGGGAAAATGAAACTATTAAACTTTTCCATCTGGGAAACCCCGGGAACCCTCTCAACTGGTGGGGACTCCCAAGAAAATAGGCCAAGCTCTTGATTTTGAGGCTTGCCCTGTGAAACTTCTTCCTGTAGTGGAGAAGAGAAAACCATTACTGGGTAAATGTCATGGGTTCTTTTGCCTGACTCACTCAATAACCAATTCCTGAGACATCAGGGCTTCAAAGAGAGAAAGAGTTTATTACTAGGCCTGTAGAAGGAGAGCAGATGGCCTAGCAGCCCAAAATCTGTCTCCCCAAGTTTAGAGGGTTCAAGGTTTCTAAGGATTTTAGCAAGGGGAGATGAGGTCATTTCGAATAGCAAGTTCGAAACAGAAAAGGAGACAGTGTTATCATTATCATTTCAATAAGAGAACAGAAATTGAAAGGAGGGGAGGCAGGGCTATCACTGCAGCACTAAAGGTGTGAGCCAAAAGGAAGGGAGATGAGTTATCGGTCCATAGCAGAGTCCATCTGATATGATTTACCAATGACATGGCTGAAGCTAGTTCATGGCTGATTTCAAATTCTTCAGTAGCATTAGGGCCTTTGCCCTAGAAGAAAATGACCAGATAAAGGGCGTAACAGCTCTTACAGTCACAGAGGCACAAGAAAAAGGCTTTTACAATCATTTCAGATATCACAGCAGCTGGATTATAAATTAGAGATTTCAGGAATTTCCCTCTGTCTACTCCAATATACCAGAAAGCAAAAAGGAATACCTATATAATGATTCATTAATCAAAATCATCCCTTAAATCCTGATTTCTCAGTTTCAAGACTACCTATAATGAGGCTAAAAGGTTGCTTCCAAGAAACTTCTTTTGTTTCTCAGATGTGGCCTCGGTCTCTAAATCTTTTAGCCTCCAGTGTTTTGGAGCAGCTTAGAAAGAAAAATATGAAATAGTAGAATTGGTAACCCACAATAAACTCTGAAGTCTGTTCTGTAACTACTTGTTGAAGTATACTTTGAAAATTATGCTTTTTCTCTCTTTTCTTTGATATATATTATATTTCACAATAAAAAAAGGTTAAAAAAAATTCCACAGGGTCCCTTTTTAAACAAATTGCAATGTCAACCATCTCGGGGTTACTGGTCAAAGAGATCTGACCAGATGGGTAGGCATAGATCCTGATCTTAAGACTGAAGTGACCTTTGAAATGAGATTGATTTTGTAAACAGTCAATTCATTAGTGAACATTTCATGTTATGACAATTGTGCTGCCCTATATGACTTCATAGCTGTAGGGACTAGATAGTGAAGACTCACAGTCATGAAAATGTAAAACAAACTCTGCCCTACAAAATTATGCATGAGAGGATATCAAAATTGCAATGATAGATTACTTGGGAATTAATCACAATGAAAATAAATCATATTAAAACCAATGGGATACAACCAAGGCATTAATCAGTGGGAAATTTAGGCATTAAATGCTTTCATTATCGAATAATATTGAAAATAACTAAAGAATTAACAAATATATATATATAGATGTCAAAAAATAAAAATAAATCCAAGCTCTGATTCTTTTATAAGGATGACATATTCCAAGACTAGGTAGGTAAGAGGGGGCAAGGTGGGGGAAAGTAGGGAGGGGAATGGGGGAAAAGCAACAAAGGAGGAAGGAGAGATGGAAGGGAGGAAAGGAGAAGAGAGAGGAAGGAGGGAAGAAGGAGAGAAAAAACGAAGATGCAAGCACGATTACATAATATTAGGTATGGTAAATGGTATTGTAATGAACAAATTAGGTTCTGGAAGACTTTCAAAGTTCTTTTGCTCTTAAATCCGAAATCACAATATAAAGTGATTGCTATCGCCCTCTGTTGGTGGCAGGTAGACTTCACACCTTTACTTTGGCTTTGTTCACATCTAAGAAATATTATAAATTGAAATTTCAAATTGTTTTTAACGTACAACTTCTGGAATATTTCAAACGACAAAAGATACTCTATAAGGTACGTCAATTTAAAAATCTTGATTGAGTGGAAATTTCCTTGGAAATTTCAAATAACTAAAATTGACTCAAGAAGGGGTAAAAAAATAAAATAAAAGTCAGAAACATGAATGACTATGGGAAAGGTAAAAGAAAAAGTTTTCCCAACATGTCTATGGTAAGACAGTCTAATAGGTGAGTACTGGTGAGTTAAGAAAGTGATTCAATCCTGCATTCTTGAAGCTATTCCAAAATGTAGAAAAGAGTAAGGTTAGAGAATTTTATGAAATCAGCATAACTCTAATACCATAAAAAGCTGACAAAATACAAAAAGAAAATTTTAAAACAAATTGCAATTATAAATATATTTTAATATATTTATATTTATAAATATAAATATATTTTAATATATTTATATTTATAAATATAAATATATTTAATATATTTCCTAGTCCTGTTGTAGGACCAGGAAAAAGCACAATGAAGCCTAATGGAAGGTCCATAAATGGAAAGAAGTGTCCGTAAGAATGTGGTATGTCAGATTGTGCAACAGGACTGACTGTAAAAATTCAGAAATGGATAGCACAATCCTACCTAACTGTAACACAATAATGTTAGAACACTGAATGACACTGAATGTGAGAATAAAAGTAAAAATTTAAAAATGTTTTTGCAGAGGAAGAACAAAGGAACGCAAAAAATCTCATTTACAACCATAGCAAATTAAATACAATCATATATTCAAAGAATATTGCTATTTATCCAGACAGTATTATTTCCAGACGTGCAATGATAGCTCAACATTTTGAAAACCACCAATCTGATTTGGCATGGAAATGGTCCCAAGGAGAAAACCATGTGAAGATCTCAAAAGATTAAAAGAAAGTCCTGTGATAAAATTAACTGCATTCCTGGTTAAACAATTCTAGCACACTAGGCTTAGAATAGTTTATAAATACCAGTAAGATTTCCTCTCCTTCTAAAATTAGAAGTGAGAAAAGGATTCCTGAAATCTACACAACTTTTCAGTTTTGTCTTGGAATTTTTGGTTAGCGCAATAGGTCAGATATCATGCAAAGTATAATACTATGTATATCTATCTACTTGGCTTCAAGAGCCAAATAGAATCAACTAAAAAAATGATTAAAATAAATTCATTCAGAAGTGTAACAAGCTAAAAAATAAATAAGAAACAAAACATATGCGTGCTAGTCTCACTCACTATTAAAATATCATGGGAAGAAAACATTTCACAAAAGCATAAAAAACTATAAAAATGTCTTAGAAAAATAAGTTTTCATTTTGACACTTTTTAAAATCTACACAAACTCTAAGAAAAATTTTTAAAAGACTTGGACAAGTAAAGAGACATACTATGTTCATGGAAGAAAAGACAGACTATGCAAACAAATTAGTCTCCTCCAAGTGAATCCATAAATATAATGCAATGCTAATCAATATGCCAATGGAACTTCTTAGAAATAGATTCAACTTTTCAAAATTTCTACAAGAACAATAAGCACAGAGAATACTCAAGACTTACTTTTTTTAAATGAAGGGAAATAATAAGGGCCTTGCCCTAGCAGACTTTAAAATTCCTAGTCCTGTTGTAGGACCAGGAAAACACACAGTGAAGCCTAGTGAAAGGTCCATAAATGGAAAGAAGTGTCCGTAAGAATGTGGTATGTCAGGTTGTGCAACAGGACTGACTGTAAAAATTCAGAAATGGATAGCACAATCCTACCTAACTGTAATACAATAATGTTAGAACACTGAATGAAGCAGAATGTGAGAATAAAAGTAAAAATTTTAAAATGTTTTTGCATGAGGAAGAACAAAGGAATGTCAGTACTGCAGGGTGTTGAAAATAGATAGTAATTAATAATTTAGAACTTTAACTTATGTGTGAGACTAAAGCAAAAAAAAAATGTTTATTTGGTACAAAATTTATATTTTGACTAGTATATTTCCTAATATAACTTATGTGGACAGCTTAAAAAATGTAACACCATAGTACATGGAACCTTGAGTAGGGCATGAGATTTTGTGGTTTGTCCAGAGTGATGCCCTGATAAATCCCAGAGTGATTTGGACAGTGAATAAAAAAGTATTTGCAATGTCCCCTGGGGGGAATGGTGAGAAAGGGGGAAAATTCAACTTCCCCAAGTGGAGAATTCTTGATATTCTCACAAGCAGCGTGGGCAACCAAAGCTATAGGATGAGCCCCCAATCTTGGAGTTTGTTCATATGAAACTTAATCCCACAAAGGATACGCTAAGCCTACTTAAAATTAGGCCTAACAGTCACCCCCAAGAGGACCTCTTTTGTTGCTCAGATGTGGTCTCTCTCTCTCGGCCAAGACGACAAGCAAACTCACTGCCCTCCCCATGTCTACATGGGACATGACTCCCAGGTGTATAAACCTCCCTGGCAATGTGGGACAGAAATCCTAGATTAAGCTGGGACTCAGCATCAAGGGATCGAGAAAACCTTCTCAACCAAAAGGGGGAAGAGAGAAATGAGACAAAATAAAGTGTCAATGGCTGAGAGATTCCAAACAGAGTCAAGAGGTTATCCTGGAGGTTATTCTTACGCATAATGTAGATATCACCTTTTTAGTTAAGGTGTAATGGAGAGACTGGAGGGAACTGCCTGAAAATGTAGAGCTGTGCTCCAGTGGCCATGTTTCCTGAAAATGATAGAGCTTTTGCAATGTAACTGTGTGATTGTGAAAACCTTGTGACTGATGCCCCTTTTATCTACCTTATCAACAGACAAGTTAAACCATATGAATCAAAAATAAATAAATAATAGGGGAAACAAATGTTAAAATAAATTTAGTAGATTAAAATTCTAGTAATCAATGAAAGGGAGAGATAAGAGGTATGGTATGAATGAATTTTTTGTTTTCTTTTTATTTCTTTTTCTGAATTGATGCAAATGTTCTAAGAAATGATCATGATGATGAATACACAGCTACGTGATGATATTGTAAGAATGAAATGATCATATGGTAAAAATGTTTGTGTTTGTATGTCGGTATGTTTAATAAATAAAAAATTAAAAAAAGAGAGACTGTAGTATGAGATAAAAGTGTCTCCAGATGGTAGCACATTATTTGGAGTGTAATTAACTGTCTGAACTATGGAAGTGAATGTGGCTGAAAGGGGATGTTTGGGGCCATGTACGTTACGAGAATGAAAGAAGATAAGGCACTGGACTATCCAACAGTGAACTCCGTCCTGGACGATGGACTGGGGTTAACAGCACAAGCATAAGGACGTTCTTTCATTAGTTATAACAAGGTGCTAATAATAGGTTGGTATATGGGAAAATGCATCGAATGTAAACTGTGGACTATAGTTAATAGTGCTATTTCAATATCCTTTCATTGACTGTAACAAGGGTACCATACTAATGCAAAGTATCAACAATAGGGGGTATGGGGAAAGTTGTCTTTTTCACATGACTTTTCTGTAAATCTGCAACTTCTGTAATTAAAAAAATAGTATAATTTTTAAAAACATACTAAGGGAAAGAAACCAAAACAAAGTACTACATATTGTATGATTTCATTTATATAAAATGTAAATATAGATAAATCAATAGAGAAGAAATAGATAAGTGGTTATGAAAGGTGAAGAAAGGATAGAGGGATTGAGAGGTGACTACCAAGGGGTATGGAGTTTTTCTTTTTGGAGTTATGAGAATGTTCTAAAATTGATCATGGTGATGAATGCACAACTCTGTGATTATACTAAAAGCCACTGATTGTACACCTTGAAGGGATTGTATGGTAGTTGAATATATCTCAATAAGACTACTTTTTAAAAAAGTGGTATCACAGAGTAATATGGAAAAGTCAAATTATTAACAAATGGTATTGAAACAATTGGTTACACACTGGGAAACCCATAAAGTTAAACCCTGTTCAAAACCTGTAGAAAATTATACTTTGTTCTGAATTATCCACTGCTCTTCCTGCAACATTATACTTCAATTCCCACTGACATCAGGCTTAGCCATGTGACTTGATTTGGCCAATGAAATGTGAACAAAAATGACATATGCCACATGTTAGAAGTTTCATATGCCATCACATGGTTCCACCGTTGCTTTTTCCTAGCCAGGAGACTGGGAGAGAGTCCATGGCTTTGGTCAGATCCTAGAAATTAGCACACCTGCAACAGTGCAAAAACTAACAGGAACCACCATGTAAAGTGAGTGAGAAATATAGATTTATAATTACAAACCACTGAAATGCTGGGATCATTTGTTACCACATACAATCTTTAAAAAGGTGAGTGATATAGAATGCATAAAGAAGAAATATAAAAGAGAAACTATGAAGTCTTTGAAATAAAATACTGATGAATATTTATATAATTTTAAGTCTAAATAGTAACATGGCAGAGAAACACTCAAATGAAACAATTTAAAGATTTGGTTACATTACAGTTAAAATTTCTGTTCTACAAAATATTCAGTGAACAGCAAACCAAGAAAGTTTATCTGCATGGTTTATGCCAAAGGATTCATATGTAAAAAGTTCTTACAAGTAAAGAAAAACATGCGTCAAGGAGCCAAGGACATGAATAAAAGTCAGTTCTCAAAAGAAGATGGGCAAATAGAAGGAAAGTTAAAATATATTTAACTTTACTAGTCACCAAAGGAATGAAAAAATATATTGAGATTTATTTTCAAACTTTCTTATTAACAGAGATATAGAGTGTGATTGTTCCCAACGTTGGCAAAAGAATAAAGAGGGACTCACAGTCCTCACTGGTGTAAACGTTTTCAGAAGGCATTTTGACAAAACATCAGAAAACTTAAAAAGTGACTCAAGGGTGGGCCATCGTGGCTCAGCAGGCAGAGCTCTCGCCTGCCATGCCGGAGACCCAGGTTCAATTCCTGGTGCCTGCCCATGCAAAAAAAAAAAAGGTGACTCAAAAGTCTGCTGTCTGAAATTTATACTTAAAAATAATTGGATAAATGAGCAAAAATGTATATTCAAACATACTCATCACAGTATCATCTATAATAAAGAAATCTAGAAGAATCTTAAACTACAATAAATTATTACACATTAATGCAAAGGAATACTAGGTAGTCATTATAGAGGACATAAATGTATGTTTATTTATAAAAATGATATACATGATAAAATAGGTGAAAATCAATTTTTAAATATTTGGGCTTTATTTGATATTTTATTGTAAGAATAGGTTTTAGTTTCCCAGCTGCTAAAACAAAAACCATGCAATGGGAATTTACTGGCTCGTGGTTTCAGAGACTAGAAGGCTTGCTGCCTCCCAGGTGGGGATCTTCTGGCCGGCCAGCAGTCTTTGAGGTTCCTCAGCTTTTCCAGCACACAGCAATGCACATGGCGGCACCTTCTCCTTTGTCTTCCAGGTTCCGCTGACCTCCAGCCTCTGGCTGCTCCTGCGGCGTCTCTCTTTGTCTGATTTTCACTCTGTTTATAAAGGACTCTGATAACCCAGATGAAAGCCCAGCCTGACTCAGCTAGGTCACACCTTCACTGTAGCCACATCTGGAAGGGATCTTATTAATAATGGATCCACAGCCACAGGACTAGGGCTTGGGACCTGACCTGCCTTTTGTGGAAATTATGATTTAATCAATCCCTAACAGAATGTATAATATATAGTTAGATGTGTATTAGATGCATATTTTAGTTCTTGTCTGTGGACAATGTATCTATAAATTATATACATATAATTTTAAAAGCACCTAAAAACTGGAAGAATAGCTTATTAATTAGTCTTGTGGTAATTATTTTGTTGTTCATATGAGTTTTTGAAAACTTCAACAACATATTATTTATGTATTAGAGAATTATTAATTTTTAAGAGAGTATTCTACAAGGCTGGCTTTTAGGATCACAGGTCTCTGGGGATATATTGAAAACCACTGATCAGGTGTCCATGAAAATGCCCGTATATAGCTAGACACAGAATGTTGTATTTGCATTAACTCTCTTAATCACGACAGGCAAGAGAAAAGTGGTTTGCTCTGGGTTTGGTGTGAGCTTTTTCCAAGGTCTAAGGCTCCATCCGTCCCACGCTGGGGTCCCTGCTTCTTGACTCGGGGATTTTTATTTTTTTAGCATAAACAGGCAGCAAATGTATTAGGTACACATGTACGAGGGCATGTGGGCACTCGCACAAAGACAGAGGTGAGGGAGGCAGAAGGCAATGTGGGGGCATTTGCTTTTATAGATTAGCTTTATGTCCCTTCCTCCCCCTTCCTCATTTAGGGCTCTTTCTTTGACCTTCCCTTCTCTCCAGGATGGTGCCTGCTGGTAGATGGAGCATTTGGGTGGGTCATTGGGTTCCACCCATCTCCGCAGATGACCCATTCAGGTGGGGGTCATTTGGTTCCAGATGACAGCTGTCACCAGGTGTTTCCTGAAAGTGGGTAGCCCCGGGAGGGTGTCTGTGCCAGACAGAGGTCCTCCTGACCTGGATTAACCCCCCTTGTTCAGGGCTCTTTCACAGTTTTTCTCCTCTCCCCTCTCTCCCTGCTTTAGCCTGCCTCAAATTCCCCCTCAGACAGTTCTCACCCCTTCATCTTAAGGGGTGCTAAAGGCTGAGGGTCTACCTTCTGAGGCTGCTTCTGGCTTGTCAGGGGGCGTAGGTCCTGCCTGACAGGGCATAGAACTTTCTGGCTATCTTATTTAAGTTGAGAGGGGAAGAGTCTGAAGGGGCGGTTAGAATGGCTGAAAATGCTTGCATCTGCATGGATTTGGTGTGACAGGCTTCTAGTCTGGAAGGAACAACCCAGCGAGAAATTCAAAACCCAAGGGCCAATTAATAGCAAGGCAAGGATAGAGGTGAGCAAGCTTAGGAGAGGAATTAGCCAAGCAAGACCGAGTAAGAGGGAAGGCAACGACTATCCTTTAGGTCTAAGAGTGAACTCTAGCTAGGAGGTTCGTTCCTTTAACTGAGGAATAAGAGGGTACAGGTGCTAGGTTAAGGGTGCAGGAATGAGGCTTGGGAGGGGCTCCATTGATTGGACTGCAGCCTTGGCTGTCATGTCGGCCCAGTTATTTCCTTGAGAGATGTTAATATCATTTTCTGATGGCCAAGGTAACGAGTTACTGCTTTTTGTAAATTGGTAAGCGTATCGGCATCATTTACATGTTGCTGTTGGAAGAAATGTTGACTTTCAGAGCTGGAGAACTTTAATTCTGAGTCTTGTTTACCCAGGGATTTGCAGATTGTAATTCTGAGCTGTCTGCAAATGTTTCATGCTCCCTTTAAGACTGTCTTTATGGAGACTTCACTTCCTTTCTGCAAAATTCTAGCTGCCTGTGTTATGTGTTGGGAATGACTGAGTGATGCTCTAGTCTTCGCACGTGTATTTTGTCCTACATTATGTTCTCTTTACCTGCTCCATTCTCTCCCCCTCTTATTCCCTCTAATGGGTTGAGGGAGGGACTTTGCCGCCGCGCCCCGCCCCCATTCGAAGGGTACTGCTGCGGAGTCCAAACTGAAAACCCATCACCTCCTAATGTCAGACTATAGCAAAAGTAACCCTGGGTGTCTGCTCTAACCAGCTCACACTTTCCAACCCTGGGCTCTGAAAGTTTATACCCCTCCTAGACAGCGCATTCCAAGGCTCCTGAAATACCCCCTCGGGGGGAGCAACTGCTGACTCTTGGAGGTGTGATTTGCTTTTTCTCAATGTGACACACACTCTTGAAAGTAAAAGCTGAACAATTGAAAGAATGAAATCACAACGCCCAACAGCTTCTATAAGTAAAGTAAGTCTAAGCAATAGCTCTTTATTGGGAGTCTGTGATGGTTTGACCTCATAGGAAGTATTAACAGAGATATAAATTAAGAATTTAAGAAGACAAAATTTAAGAAGATAATCCCTAATAGAAATACCTAGGCAACAAGATATTATGTTTATTCAAACATTTAAAGTGAAATTTTCCTGATATGTGAAGCTTACCACTTTCAAGCTAAAGCTTTAAGAAAGAAAGGGAAAAAAAAATATATATATATATATATATGGAATTCTTTCAAACAGAGCTAAAACATTTCCCTGCCTTAGGCAGAATATACAGAACATAGACTAACCTTTTCTATATGTCTCTGGATGATTATGAATGCCAACTATCACACTATGCTGTGATTTGGGGATTCCCTTGGGGATTTGAAGTGTGCAGGGTGCCTGCAGCTACACTAAATGACTTAGAGCTACTACAATTTTCACTTTCCATTTTTGCTTTTTATAGGTGGGTTTTTTTTTAGTCTCCTCCCGTGTTGTCATCAGTTCTTGCTGCAAGCAGCCTCCCAACCATCCTCCAACTTTAAGTCTGCTATCGGCTGGGAAACTATTTGGCCAAGTTTTCATAAAAATTATGTTAAAAGTAAGAGGATATAAGCTATAAAGATCTGAGGTTCTCTGCTTAGACTCTATCACTTTTTTTAGAATATGACATTTTTCTCATCTAATTTGCTGCATAATTGCCAGTAATTATTTTTTTCCTGCATTCCCAGCTATGTTGAAGAAAAGTAAGTTTGGTTGATAGGTTACATTCAGTCAAGTAAGATGTTTACCTAGGGATCTGCAGATCATAATTTTACTGGATAAAATAAATGTGTCACAAGAGTGCAAATGCTTTAGATGTACATGAAAGAAAGAGATGAAGTCCCTGGAAAATGCTTCACAGGAAAAGCAAAACTTAAACCAAACCAGAAGAAAGAAAGAGAAGGGAAAATCTTAGCATTTATCAAATCTCACTTTTTGTACTGGGATGAGTAGATACTGTTTCACAGCATTCACAGTTAGGATTGCATTTGTCTACATGCAACTGAGAATAAGAATTATTTATCTCAAAAAACAAAAAGCTTAGATGTTAATGGTCACTGCCCTTGGTTCAGCTGCTCAATGACACTCTCCGAGACCTAGGATCTTTCTATCTGTCATTCACAAAGTGACTTTGTTCTTGTGGCTACAGGATGGCTGCTGCAGCCCCAGACATCACATTCAACATTCAAGGCAGAATAAAAAAGGAAGGGGCAAAGGCTTTAAATTTGTGAGGTTTTGTCTTTTTATTTGGAAGGTCAGCCTTCTCTGAGAGCCTTCCTCTAATATGACATTATCCAGGCCTGCAGGCTGGAATAGGGTTCTATCACCCTGGAATAAATAGGGATGTTCTGAGTAGGCCACAGATAATGTCCACCACACAGATATTGTCTCGTTTAATCCAAACAACAATAATCTTCTCTATTCTGATAGGGAAACTGAGGTTTGGACACATTACTTATCCAAATGCCCACAAAGCTAAATTGGAAATTGAACCTAGAACTTGCTCTTGCCCTCTCCGTGATCATGCTACAGAGGCAAAGACACACCGGTCATCTTTAGAAAATACCTTCCAGCATGGGGGCTAAGGCTCTTTCCTTATTATATATGGAGTCTTCCAAGAAGCAGTGTATCTATCTTTTCCCAACTTGTAAATGATGAGTGGCCATTCTCCCAGAGCCGTGCAAGAGGGTAGAATTCTAAGAGGAGTGAGGGAGCAGCTGAGAGCCCACTCAGTGCACTGTGCCTTCTCCCATGGCTCTAGGGGAAAACATCACTCTCCCTGCCTCTTGCCAGGCCTGCTGGTCCATGGCCAGTGACTTCACCAGGCACCTTTGCCACAAATCAAGCCTGCCTTGCCCTAGGTATTGAATTTTCTGCAACATCAGTACCTCTGGCCCAGAAGCTATAGAATTCAACCCCTCCATCCTCTCCCTCACCACCCCACCTAATTCCAGTGAATTGGAACAAGACAGTATTTCCCCTTGGACATTCTTCCTCTTTGCAGTACTGCCATACTTCTAAGCACACTGCAGAAATTTAAATCGTCGTTGAGTTTTGCCTTATTAAAAATTCTGCCTTGGCATGCATGATAAGCATCCTTATTAATTTTCTTTTGTATTTAAATGTTTCCAGAAAAATATAATGCAATGTTTTGCAAAACTGTGAAAGGAAGACGATTGTGCCATGATTCTTCCTCAGTGTTTCAAATCCCACTTTATCTTCTATGTTGCTTCCACGATTATTGTTCTGAAATTCTGACTCTACGGGATCAGTTAATCAATGCCCCATTATTAAGAAGAAGAGTTCGTAATCATTAAATTGAAAACACAACTGTCCGTGTGTATACTTCCTAATTTTTTTCCTGGGGAAATGATCTATAGATTTCATTAAATTCTCTAAGGGAAACAAAACCCTAAATATGTAAGAACAAGTGAACTATGGGATAAAATCCTCAGCCCTTGGGGTAACATGCGAGGGCCTCCATTGGCTACACCCTTGCATCTTTCTGAACCCATCTCCTGCAGCCACATTCCAGTATTCTATGCTGTTCCCTGCTCCCCAAAGCACTGCACTGGTCGGCCACTCACACTCCCCAGATGTCTTCTCTCTGCAGCTTTTCATCTTCCCACGCCCTTGGTGTGGATGTCACACTCAACTCACTCTTCGATCTTTCGCATCTTTGCTGCACACTCACCCTGCTGAGAACTCAGCCACGTTCATGGCTGATGTTTCATTTCCCTGAGAAACACCAAACCTGCTACCCTAACCTAACCAGTGCCCATTCATAAGAATCAACATCTATTGAGACTTCCATCATTCTTTGGGTATGTTGCCCCGTGTTGTTACCCCCTTTGGGATAGCACCATCAGTATTTCTATATTAGTTTCCTAGTACTGCCATAACAAAGGACCACAAACTGGACGGCTTCAAGCAACAGAAATTTATTTCACAATTCTGGAGGTTGGAATTCCAAAATCAAGGTGTCGGCAGGACCATGCTCTGCTGAAGGTTATAGGAAAGGATCCTAGAGGTAGCAAATTTAAACTAAGACCTGAGTAATGAGAAGGAACCAACTACATGAGGATCTAGGGGCAAGACCCAGTGGGATACAGAGAGGTTGAGAAAGAGAGAGAGAGAAAGACTAAAGATAAAAGTGTTAGAAGTGATTTAATGAGCAAGTATACAGGAAAGGGAGAAGTTTATGGGACTAAGAGCACAGGAGTAAGACACAAACATTACTATTTCTACAGCTGCATTTAAACAGCCTTGGTAGGAGTGAGAAAAAGGTGAGTGATTGTCATCTGGATACTCTGTAACTTCATGCATACTCCTGATTAATGGAAGATGACAAAGATTGGGCATGACATGAAAAATGACTGCAGCAAATGTCTTGACATCTCCTAACTCTTCACCTTTGGCAAGTAGCCTGTTTGACGGTCTTTTTTGTTATGGTTGGCAGCTGGGTACTCTCAGAACTGCAGGGAGACACAGCGGACGTGATGCTTGCAATATAGCAAACCCAAGAGATAGTCAAGGGACACATCCAGAAGACAACGTAGAGTTCATCCACCTTCGGAAACATATGATGCCACTGGAAAGCCTTGGCCCCAACACATGCAACTCCAGGCTGCACCACTGCAGAACCACCTCCTATCACATCATTTTTCCTTTCTTTCCTGTAGCCCCAGCCTCTTCATAAAGTTTCAGACTGCATACGTCACCAAAATCTCTGGAGACAATTATGAGAGCACTTCTAGATATCTGAGTAGGAAATGTTTTCCTAAAAAGACTTGTGAAAAGGCAGGACCCACTTTGCAGAACTGGTAAATGACGTCTTGTTTGCCAATTCTTCTCATTCACTCGGTTCTGGTACCAATTCACACGCTACAGATTCAACACAGCTGTGAAGCAGATGTTCCCGAATTCTCTTCTCCTGGTTGAAGGCACACCTTCTTTTATTATCCAAATGAAATGGCTCAAGCCCAAATTCCATGTGCTGTGAGAAGTCCTGTGCCCTTCCTATTTGAGAGTAGAAATAAGGAGAAGCGAACGGTAAGATTTACTTTTCCAATGGTCACCTCTTCTGGACACTGCCTGTTATGGATTGATTTGTGGTCCCCCAAAAGATATGTTCAAATCCTAACCTTCAGTCCCATGAACATGATCCTCCTTGGAAATAGAATCTTTGAAGATGTTATCAGTTAAGATGAGGCCAAATGGATTAGGGTGGGTCCTAATCCTGTAAGACTGGAGTCCTTATGAGGAATGGAAATTTGGAACCAACAGACAGAAGACAGCCCTGTGACAGAGGCATAGATTGAGTTATGCCACAGAGTGCCGGCTGATCACCACCAGAACCCTACAAACTTCAAAGGAAGTATGGCCCAGCTGACCCCTTGATTTTGGACTTCTAGCCTTCAAAACTGTAATGAAAAATGGCTGTTGTTTTAAGCCAACCAGTTAATGATACTCTGTTATGACAACCCCAGCAAACTAAACACCACCCATCTCCCCTTTTTTTGCCCCAAACAACATTATCACAAGGCTATTGTGTGCTTTTATTGAAGCTTTGTGGATAATAGAAATGGTTTCTTTACAACATGGAACAGCATCTCATCTAAAACCGATAACTGTTCTCATATAGTTCCCCATAATTCCTCCTTCTCAAGGAATTCCTCACTGCCTCAATGTCCCTATCAAGGAAATTTCTTAGGTCCTCTTTTCACATTCTGGGAGGTCCTCTTTCTGAGGCTGCCTCCAAACTCTCAAAATTCCTTTCTTTATTAGTTGAGTGTTCACTCACTTACCCTCACAAATCTAGGCTCTACGTGGTAGTGGGGTGAAAAAGCAAGTCAGAACCTCATCTTTCTCAGCCACACAGTCCCACCAAAGTGTTTTGCTCCAAGAAAGAGCCATTCACCTTTGTTACTCATGCTGTTCTTCCTATAAAATATAGAAAGCTGGGACTCACTGTTTTACTAAATAGCATTTTTTTTTTCATCCTTCCACACTGTCTCATGATCCTATCAAGATATATCAACAAAAACATAATGAATTCACTTTCTTCCACAGTACTGACATAATGCTTTAATGAAAAAAGATACCCGGAAATTGAATCAGGTCTTTAAGGTGTATGAACTGGCAAAACAGCCTGATAGCAACATGTGATGGTGCCCTAGACTCAGCTCTATGGCGAATTAATGGTTGTAGTGGATTCTCTTGGCCTGGGGACTTGTGTAAATCCTTGGAGACTTCCGAGCCAATACTGGCATGTGCCCCAGCCACGTGCTGAGAAACTGGGCAATTCCACTCACACACACCCCAAGCCAAAGGAGCCACAAGCATTGCAACTATGCAAATAGCAATAGTCACAGCTTCTTTCACTTCACTCCAGCTTTTTACCTTAATTTCCATTCTCCAGAATCTACCTGTGTTCTGAACTTTTGGCTTTACTTCTTACTCTAAGCCCCATACTCATACCCACTGCAGTGGCTTTTTGCTCCTCTAGTTTTGATGTTTAGCATTCTCTACAGCACACAGAACTTTTCAACCTCGGGACTAGTGACATTTGGGGCCAGATAATTCCTTGTTGTGGGGAATGACCTGTGCATTGTAGGATATTTACCAGCACCCTAACCTCTGAATTCCCAATGTTAACCATCAAAATGTCCCAAGAGCCCACCTTCCATGCTGGAGACCCGAATTCAATTCCTGGACCATATACCCAAAAAAAAAAAATTGTCCCAAGACATTGCCAAGGGTCCTATGGCCCCCAGCTGCAACTACTGGTCTACTGAACATGATATGCACTTGACACATCTATTTATACCTGGATGCTATGAAAAAACATCTCACTACAGCATCAGTTCTTCCAAAGGGAATCAGTGCAGATGTGATGTTGTCTGCACCTACCATAGTTGGCTTGGGGGAAAAATGGCTATCCATGAATATCTGCATTCAAGACTCCTTGAAGAAGACCCCTAATGATTCAAATCTAGAAATTAGTTTTGTCTGACTGGCTGAAACTAAAACATCAGGTTGAACGTTAATTTATTCCAATTTTTGGAATGCTAGCCAGACCCAAAATCTGAATGAGGTTTTTCATCTTTCACTCATCTTTTGGGTGCTTGTACCCAGCCCAAATACTGGAAAACCAGTAGTATCAAGAGGACATAGCTAATTGCCACCAAATGTTCTAGGTGCTAGAACAAAAATCTCATTGTGTGCAGTAAGGACACACAAAAGAGAATATTTAATCATTCTACAGTAGAAAAAGGAAAGAGGGGGGCATCCTAGAGAAGGTAACCCATGAGGTGGCACTGGTTATTGTATAATCATTCCTCTCCTCAGGAATGTGGACTTTTGACCATAGTCTTAAAACCATCCTACTTGGGAATCCAGAGGAGCCTCCAACACATCTACACAGCCTCTGCTGTAGCAGGAAGAGAGGCGAAGTTGCACATCAGCTAAGTCGAAAGGAAAGAAGTCGAGGAAAGAGGGAGCAGAAGGTCAAGAAAAGGAGTTGGAACGGAGAGCTCAGCCCTGGACAATACTTGTCTCCACACAAGGTCTGTTGTTTTATTTGTTTGTTTGCCCAAATAAACATGGCAATTTATGCCATGCTAGCTTCCTCTGGTAGCCAGTGACCCCTGTGTTGCACCTTTCGCCACCAGTGGCTGGAGGACTTTTTTTTGAGGGGGGGGATTCCAAATTACATTATTTGAATGAAAGAACTTAGTGGATGTTTTGATACAACTCATTTAAAAAAACAAAAGTAAGCCCGGCGTGCATGCACTGCCTCAGTGACCACAGGAGTCCCTGTCACGGCCGTGGAAAAGCCAGCCTTCAGGTGACAGGATCCTCATCTTGCACAGGTGAGTTACATAATTACCCAATTCTCTGATGGATTTCACCTGCTCATTCCAGTAATGTGTCTCAATAAGGTCACACAAAGGAGGGTCGTTTTTTGTCAGTGGCCAGTTTGGGCAGTTCTAATAGCAACTGTGTATTAAAATGCAATATAATGATCTTTTTAAATGCTGAATTTAAAATAATGAAAGTAAGAACAACTAACCTGATAAAACAGTATTGGCAGACTTGAACACTATAGAAAATAATTATTTTTAAATTCACTTTCACTATCAACTCCAAACTATAAAACTTAAATATAGACTGGCATATATAGCACAATATTTCATATAAATAGCTTTAGCCTTTATCAAAATGAAGTTACAGGCTGACATTATGTTCTGTATTTGAGTGTCCATGACCTTTGCCCTTACATATTCAGTGTAAATGGTTTCAGATGGTCAGCTTTTTAAAAATGTAATCAGGCTATTTTATTCATTGTTAACACTTTGATGAAAAGGCTTTGTATATAGACCTACAAAAATACTGTTCATATTGATCAGAATTAAATTTGTACAGAGCAATGTTTGTGCATGAGGAAGAACAAAGGAGTGTCATTACTGTAGGGTGCTGAAAATAGATGGTAATTAATATTTTAAAATTTCAACTTATGTGTGAGACTAAAGCAAAAAATATTTATTTGGTACAAAACTTATATTGTTACTAGTGCATTTCCTAATGTAACTTATGTAGATAGCTTGATTGAACACTATAAGTACTTGGAAGCTCGGGTAGGACATGAGATTTTGTTGGTTTGTCCAGAGTGATGCCCCGATGAATCCCAGAGTGATTTGATGAGTGGAAAGTATTTGCAAGCCCCCTTCAAGGAATGGTGAGAATGGGGAGAAATTCAACATCCCCAAGTTGGATTCTTGATATTCTCACAAGCAGTGTGGACAACCAAAGCTATAGGCTGAGCCCCCAGTCTTGGGGTTTGTTCATATGAAACTTAACCCCGCACAGGATAGGTCAAGTCTACTTAAAATTTAGGCCTAAGAGTCACCCCCAAGAGAGCCTCTTTTGTTGCTCAGATGTGGCCTCTCTCTCCAGCCAACACAACAAGCAAACTCACCACCCTCCCCCTGTCTATGTGGGACATGACTCCCAGGGTTGTGGACCTTCCTGGCAACGTGGGACAGAAATCCTGGAATGAGCTGAGATTCAGTATCAAGGGATTGAGGAACACCCTAGAATGAGCTGTGATTCAGCATCAAGGGATTGAGAAAACCTTCTCAACCAAAAGGGGGAAGAGTGAAATGAGACAAAGTGGCAATGGCTGAGAGATTCCAAACAGAGTCGAGAGGCTATTCTGGAGGTTATTCTTATGTATTAAGTAGATATCACCTTGTTACTCAAGATGTAGTGGAGAGGCTGGAGGGAACTGCCTGAAAATGTAGAGCTGTGTTCCAGTAGCCATGTTTCGTGATGATGATTGAATAATGATACAGCTTTCACAATGTGACTGTGTGATTGTGAAAACCTTGTGTCTGATGCTCCTTTTATCTACCATGTCAACAAACAAGTAGAACATATGGAATAAAAATAAATAATAGTGGGAATAAACGTTAAAATAAATTTAGTTTGAAATGCTAGTTATAAATGAAAGCGAGGGGTAAGGGGTATGGTATGTATAATCTTTTTTTTTTGTTATCATTTTGTTTCTTTTTCTGTTGTCTTTTTATTTCTTTTTCTGAATTGATGCAAATGTTCTAAGAAATGATGAATATACAATTAGTGATGATATTGAAAATTACTAACTATATATGTAGAACAGAATATGTTAATGTTTATGTTTGTTCTTAATGGTTTTTAATTAATAAATAAATAAATTTTTAAAAATTGTACAGAGCAGAGTTTTAAAAGGAATGCAAATAAACACTAAACATTTTCTTTCTGCAGCCTCTACTTAATAGAATCTTTCTGTAAATTAAATTAAAAAAATATTGTAGTGTAAAAAAAAAAGATGATGGTCTATTTACAAATAAATTCATACTCACAGGAATGTGGATTAAGATTATTCACATGTCTTTAGAGGGCGCATATAATCCAATCTACCTCATCCTAGAAGCGAACTTGGTGAGTAATATGTTAATTCTATGTTTAGCTTTATGAGGAACTGCCAAACTGGTTTCCACAGCAGCTGCACCATTTTACATTCCCAGCTGCACCATTTTACATTCCCAGCAGCAATGGATGAAGGCTCCTATTTCTCCACATCCATATCAAGTCTGGTTTTTTTCTAGTTTTTAAATAATAGTCACCTTAACAGGTGTGACGCAGTCAGCATCTGCTTTAAGGAGATCTTATTTACAAATGCCCACAACCTAAGCCCGAGCAGACAGGGGATAGAAAACTAGAAGCAATTCTGTTTGCAACAACCAATATGTTGGGCATTTCAGATACCCCAAAATTCTGGAACGAGCCAGCCCAGAGAGGATGACAAGGGTTTTATAGAGGAAATAAATATTGGCATTAGAAGGTTTCCTTTGTCTCCACAAACTATTAAAATGCAGTTGCCATGCCCTCTCCTTCTTGTAATTTAGATGCATATTTTATTCTCAAGGTAGAGAACTTGCAAAGAATATAGAGTTTTATTTAGGGGCAGAATCTCAGGGCACCACATTTTCTCAAGACCTAGATGAGGAAATGGGATCCAAGTCAACACTAAAGATGTCAGAACAAGGGAAAGGGTTAATAGCAGTATTGTTCAACTATTTCTAGTGTACAGAATTGCCTTGGGAAAAAATATATTGTTGTTTTTCTTTTTTGTAATGCATCTGCTTTGAAGCTTTTCCTGTTTTGAAATCGTATCAGGGTCTAAAAATCAAGAGATTTCCTTCAGCTTATTTATGTAAGAAGAAAGATCCTGATTGATATTTCTTTCACAAAGACATTGAGAGTCTTGGGATAAGAAGTTACTCAGAAGCTGCCTATTTTGGCATATGCTTTGCTATTTGCCTTTTTTATTTCCAAGTCCTTGAAAATGAACTTTCAACACTTTGTTCTGATTGCTAAGGTACATGTTTAAATTGTCAGTGGAAATGTAAAAAAAAAAAAAAAGCTGGTTATATTTTTTAAGATCCCAGTTATTTCCTGTGTAATTATTGGTTATTATTCAAGATTAAATAGAATTAAAGATTTTGTTTTTCCTTTGTGGTTTTCTTTCTGTGTGCATCCCACTTACATAGCACACACTAGTCTCAAAACAGCACAAGCTTTCATAAAGAGATTGCGATGAGACTGGTTAACAGAGAAGTTTAAGAGCTTGTCTTCATTTTGGAAAGGATGCTTACTTTAAAATTCTTTAGACATTGAGCTTCCTGTCTGTTTGATAAGATAAGAAATATATTGTGAAATAAATTTTATTTAAAAAAACAAGCAGCTGATTCTTCAACGGTGTTTTTTTCGGCCTTAACATGCCTGGTTATGAGCCTGCAATATTTCCCAGAAACCATCATAAATGCGATGTAAAGATGTGATATTTTTTGGATCCAAGGTAGAAATGTAAATGAAATATGCTCTTGCCTCTGGGGTCCAATCTCCTGCCCCTTGAAGGAAGAGAACCCTGTTGGGGCACACCTGCTATCATCAGGTGCTTACCTTTTGGGGGATTTAATCTTCCATCCAATTAATATTTATTGATATCATTTTGTGTGCTCATTACCCAGGATGCAATACTGAGCAAAAACAGACGTGGTCCTCGCCCTCATGGGACTTATACTGAGGGGAGAAAAATACAAGAAACTACTGGTCTGATGGGGGTGGGGGCTGGAGGACGGAGGGGGTTTCAAGAGGGCTTTCAAGAGGGAGCACTGAGATCATGGATCATGCTTGGCTGGCCGGGCCAGGATCCTTAATCTGACATCCAGCTGGTTGATAGAGCTACAAGCGCCTTCACCTCCAGAATCAAGGGGGAAGTACTGAAACATGTATCTGTGTCATGCCAGTGAAAACTGTCCTAAAATTAAGTTCTATCCAACTAAATGAAACAACATTTGGGGAGTTTCAGGAAGATGGCAGAATAGGGTACATCAAGTTCAGCCCTGCTCCAAGAAATCGTTAGAGAAGGGACTGGAGGGTGACTGAGACAGCGATTCCAGGGTGCAACTGACCTGGGAGAGTCTTCTGCAGCACATAGAGTGGCCCTGGTTGCAAAAACTGAGGAACCAAGGAGCAGAGAACTGGAGCCTAACATGGAAGCCAGGAGCCCACAGGAGTGCACGGACGGGGAGATGGGAACTAGGAAGTAAGACAAGCCACTGTTCTTTGAACGCATTACCCTTTGGAGCACAGATCCACCACCTGCGACTCATCCCACACCCCACACACCTGAACTCCTTTATCTGCCCCCACTCCCCATGCTCCAAGCACCCCTACCCCACATCCCCACCCCAGGTACAGTCCAACCCATGTCTTCTGCACCCCTCCCCGAGCACTACCTCACCATCCCTGTTCCCTGCAGACTGTCACCAGTGCATAAAGACTGCGGGTGCTTACCTCCATACCCAGGCTACACCTGCCCCAGCCCATATAGTTGCATAGCCCATGCCCCTGAGCTCTGCGCATCAGTTTAGGCACTCCTAGACATGCACATGTACATGGGCCCCAGGAACACTTCCCAGCTCTGGGAGCATCAATTTATGACACTTCCAGACCCATGCATGCACATGGCCCTCAGTCACATCCTTCAGCTCTGATAACATCAGTTTACAGTACTCTGAGACCCGTGTGTGTGTGTACGGCCCCCAGTCATGCCCACCAGCTCTGGGAAAGTGCTGACCTGGGAGCCAGGTCACATCTGCCCCCAGCCCTCAAAGGCATAATGCCAACCTGTTGCCATAGCTCTGCATGTGTGCACAAAGGGTCCTATGCCCTAGACCAGCACACATCAGGGTTATGACCCCAGACCCATGCACACACGCAGCCACATTCACCCTGCCTGCTGGGCAACCACATTCACAAGCACCAGCAGAGCTGGTGCACCTATATCTGTGTTGCAATGCATCACTGCACTGCTGTGCCCCGCCCTGTGCCCTGCATCCTGCTACACATCCATGCCACAAACACAAGGCTTTAGACTAATGAAGGAAATCAACTTACAAAGTAAATCAATCAGATATTTACATGCGACAAAAACAATAAAAGATCACTGAGAAAATCACAATGCAGACAGATATAGCCAGCCTAACAACCAAATTAAAACACCAGAAGAGACAGACGTTGGACAACTAACCAAAGATGTTTATGTAACACTACTAAATAAAATAAGTGGGAAGGCTAATGACATAAAGGAAATCAAGAAGACATTAGAAGAGCATAAAGAAGAATTTGAAAGAATAAATAGAAAAATAGCAGATATCACAGATACTAAAGACTCTGCTGACCAAATAAAAAACATACTAGAGACACACAACAACAGATTTAAAGAGGCAGAAGAAAGATTACTGAATAGAGGACAGGATAACTGATTTTGAAGACTCAAAACAGCAAATGGCAAAAAAAGATGGAAAAAATTTTAATTGGGTCTCAGGGAAATGGACAAAACAAAGCACACAAACATAAGAATTATTGGTGTCCCATAAGGAGAAGAGAGGAGTAAAAGGCTAGGAAGAATAGTTGAAGATATAATGGGGGGGAAAATTCCCAACCCTTATAAAGGACATAAATATACAAGCCAAAGAAGCTCAATGAACTTCAAATATAAATCCAAATAGGCCTTCCCAAGACACATACTAATCAATCTGTCAAATGTGGAAGAGAAGCAGAAAATTCTGAAAATGGCAAGAGAAAAACAATCTACTACAAACAAGGGTAACCACATAAGACTGAGTTCAGACTACTCAACTGGGACTATGGAGCCAAGAAGGAAGTGGTATGATATATTTAAGATCCTGAAAGAGAAAGACTTCCAGCCAGGAATTCTGTATCCAGCCAAATTGTCCTTCAAAATTGAGGAGGAGATTAAAATTTTTACAAAAAAACAAATCCTGAAAGATTTGTCCTACAAGAGACCAGCTTTACAATAAATAATAAAGGGAGCTCTGCCAGTTGAAGAAAAAAAAAAAAAAGACAGGAGAGGGAGGTCTAGAGGAGGGCACAGAATTGAAGAGTTAACCAGTAAAGGTAACAAAGGATGAAAAGAGAAAGAGGGAAAATAATATACAGATCTGACAAATAGAATTTTTAAAATATGATGGTAGATTTAAGAAATGCCTTTTCAGTAATAACTTTGAATGTTAACAGACTAAACTTACCAATTAAAAGATACAGATTGGCAAAAGCATATAATCCAGTTATACGCTACTTACAAGAGACTCATCTTAGACACAAGAATACAAATAGATTGAAAGTGAAAGGATGGAAAAAGATTTTCCACACAAGTTGTAACCAAAAGAAAGCAGGAGTAGCTATACTAATATCAGACAAAATAGACTTTAAATGTAAAGATATCAAAAGAGGAAAGAAAGACACTATATATTAATTAAAGGGACAATTCACCAAGAAGAAATAACAATCATAAATGTTTATGCTCCCAATCAAGGGAGCTCCACAGTACATGAGACAGACATTGGCAAAACTGAAGGGAGCGATGGATGTCTCAACACTAATAGTAGGAGACTTCAATACACCACTCTCCTCTATAGGTAAAGCAACCAAATGGAAGATCAACAAGGAAATAGAGAAGTTAACTTGATAAATGAATTAGATCAAGCAGACATGTATAGGTCATTGCACCCCAAACATGAGGATATACATTCTTCTCTAGTGCTCATGGAATATTCTCCAGGATATCATATGCTGGGGCACAGAACAGGTCCTTATAAATTTAAAAACATTGAAGTTATTCAAAGCACTTTCTCTGATCATAATGGAATGAAGATGGATCTCAATACCACCAAAGAATGAGAACACTCACAAATATATGGAGGTTAAATAATACAATCTTAAAAACTAGGGGGTCAAAGTTGAAATTGGAAGAGAAATCAGTAGTTATCTGGAGACAAATGAAAATGAGAATCCAACGTATCAGAACTTACAGGATGCAGCAAAGGCTGTGTGCTGAGAGGGAAATTCATTACCCTAAATGCCTTTATTAACAAACAAGAAAGAGCAAAAATCAAGGACTTAACTGCGCACTTGGAGAAACTTGAGAAAGAACAGCAAACTAACCCCAAAGCAAATAGAAGAAGAGAAATGACAAAGATTAAAGCAAAGATAAATGAATGGGAGAACAAAAGAACAACAGAAAGAGTCAATAACACCAAAAGTTGGTTCTTTGAGAAAATCAATAAAATCGATGGGCCACTAGCAAGACTGACAAGGAAAAAAAGATAGAGGATGCAAATAAACAAAATCAGAAATGAGAAGGGGTGTGTTACCACAGACCCTGCAGAAATAAAAGAAGTGATAAGAGGATAGTATGAACAACTATATGCCAGCAAACTAAACAACTTAGATGAAATGGACAAATTTATGTAAACACACAAACAAGCTACACTGACTCAGGAAGAAATAGAAGATCTCAACAAAACAATCAAAGAAATAAAAGCATCCAAACTGGAAAGAAAGAAGTAAAACTTTCATTATTTGCAGATGACATGATACTCTACTTGGAAGATCCTGAGATATCTACAGCAAAGTTACTTGAGCTAATAAACAAATTCAGAAAGCTTTTCCCCTAAGATAAGGAATAAGACAAGAATGCCCAGGGTCACCACTATTATTCACCGCTGTGATAGAAGTTCTAGGTAGAGCAATCAGGCAGGACAAAGAAATAAAAGTCATCCAAACTGGAAAGAAAGAAGTAAAACTTTCCTTATTTGCAGATGACATGATACTCTACTTAGAAAATCCTGAGATATCTACAGCAAAGTTACTTGAGCTAATAAACAAATTCAGCAAGGTGGCAGAATATAAAATTAATGTGAAAAAATCAGTAACGTTTCTATACTCAAGCAATGATCTAACTGAGGAGTCAGTTAAGGAAAAAATTCCTTTCAAAATAGCAACTAAAAGAATCAGGTACTTTGGAATGAACTTAACTAGGGACGTTAAGGACTTGTACACAGAAAACTACATAATATTGCTAAAAGAAATCAAAGAAGCTCTAAATAGGTGGAAAGACATTCCCTGCTCATGGATAGGAAGGCTAAATATAGTTATGAAGTCAATTCTACCAAATTGATCTACAGATTCAACACAGTACCAATCAAAATTCCAACAACCCACTTTGAAGTCTTGGAAATCTAGTTACCAAATTAATCTGCAAGGGAAAGAGACCCTGAATAGCTAAAAGCATCATAAAAAAGAAGAATGAAGTGGGAAGATTAACACTCCCTGACTTTAAAACCTATTGTAAAGCCACAGGTGTCAAAACAGCATGGTACTGGCACAAAGATAGATGCACTGGCCAATGGAATCAAATCAAGACTGCAGAAATAGACCACCAAATCTATGGTGAACTGATTTTTGACAAGCTCCCCAAATCCACTGAATGGTGACAAAATAGTCTTTTCAATAAATAGGCATGGGAAAACTGGATATCAATAGTCAAAAGAATGAAAAAGAACCCCTACCTTACACCCTATATAAAAATTAACTCAAAGTGGATCAAACACCTAAATATAAGAACTAGCACCATAAAACTTCTAGGAGAAAATGTAGGGAAACATCTTCAAGGCCTAGTAATAGGTAGGAGCTTCCTAAACTTTACACCCAAAGCACAAGCAACAAAAGAAAAAATAGATAAATGGGGACTTCTCAAAATCAAATGTTTCTACACCTCAAAAGACTTTGTCAAAAAGGTGAAGAGGCAGTCAACTTAAAGGGAGAAAATATTTGGAAATCACATATTGGACAAAGGTTGATATCCTGTATACACAAAGAAATCATACAACTTAATAACAAAAGAACAAACAATCCAATTATAAAATGGGCTAAAGATATGTATAGGCATTTTTCTGAAGAGCAAACACAAATGGCCCAAGAGCACATGAAGAGATGTTATTGGCTATAAGGGAAATGCAGATCAAGACTACAAGGAGATTCCATCTCACACCTATAATAAAGGCTGCTATTAAACAAACAGGAAACTATAAATGTCGGAGAGGATGTGGAAAAATTGGAACACTTATGCACTGCTGGTGGGAATGTGTAATGGTGCAAACAGCATGGGTGACTGATGATTGTGATGATAAAAAAATATATTTATGCCTTCTAGTCTCCTATATTCTGGACCAGCTAGAAGGCAAAATCTGAGAGGATCATATGGTAACCCATGACAAACTTTGGGATCTGTCCTGTAACTACTTGTTGAAGTATGCTTTGAAAACTATCATTTTTTTCTTTATTTGCTTTGTATATATGTTACACAATCAAAAAGTTTAAAATGAAAAAAAATCATTTTGATTTCTGTAAATAAAACAGGTTCTACCTGTTGCTTACTTTCATATTCTCTCTCCACTCCTCTTCTGAATCATTATTTATTCATTTTACTAACCATGTAATGATCTATAACACAGTAGAGTCTTATTCTACAATGAGACTGGGGGATGAATCATTGTTCAGTGAAAAATTTTAAAGTCAGTGAAAATGGTATACTGTTAAAAAGGTAACTTTTTAAATCTAAAGGTAAAATTTCATCTTTAGGACACATATACATATTGGTTAACCATTGTTTTAAGTGGAGAGGCAAGAACTTTTCTGTGAGCATGAACAACTGATTGGAGTTTTGTTCAGTAGAACGTTCCAGGATGATGGAAACGTTCTATACCTCCATTGTTCAATACAGTAACCACTAGCCACATGTGCCGTTGGGGCTCTAGTGCAACTGAGGAGCTGAAATTTTAATGTTGTTTAATTTAAATTTAAATAGTCATATGTAACTGGTTGCTACTATTTTGGACAGCTCAGGATAAGAATTCTGTGTAAACTTTTCTGTATAAAGCACACCTACAAGCCCTGTTGGTGATTTTCAGTCTTTGTTTCTGTGGTGGCTTGGAGTTATACTCCCAGAAAAAAAAAAAAATGTCCTTAATCTTACTCCATTCCTTGGAGTGTGAACCCATTGAAAATAGGACCTTTTGATGAAGTTATTCCAGTTAAGGTGTGGCCAACTGAATCAGGATCTTAATACCATTACTGAGGCCTTCTTGAAGGGGCTGCATAGAGAAGCCATGAGAGCAGCAAGAAAGTAGAAGTCAATGGAACCCAGCAGAATAAGGAGATGGCACAACCATGTGCATTGCCTTGTGAAGGAAAAGCCAAGGAATCCCAAAGATTGCCAGACAGAAAATAAAGATCCTGGAAGGAAGCAAGCCTTCTAGCCTCTACAATCATGAGCCAATAAATCCCTGTTGTTGCACAAACCCATTGTATGATATTTATTTTAGTAGCTAGGAAAGTAAAACAACTTCTTAAAAATGGAATGAGAACTTAAAAACCATTGTGAAACAATCTGAGAACAGAATCCTTCTATATTTTAATATTTATTTCCTAATAATTTACAACTATTTCACCCACATTGAAGCGACAGTTGTTCTCTGTAGCAACTTGCATCTTTTAGGTCTCTCCAGTCCTCAACACCTATTTTCCTTCCCACTTCTCTCTGCCTCTCGCCCTTGGGACATTCAGCTTCACACATGGATAACCTGGTGGTCGAAGGGAATGACTCTCAGTGGGCAGAGCTTCTGTGGGGCTCCCTTACTCTGAACTGAGCAAGAACCATACAACAGAATTTGAGAAGTCAAAGAAGGGATTGGAAATGGCAAAACTCACAAAAAGTATAGCCCAGGGGGATCCAAGTACCTCTGAGATGAGGGTCAGTATCAGTCTTACATGAATGCATTTGGCATCTGTGATGGATAAGTTTATGTATCAATTTGGCCAGGTTATGGTGCCCAGTTTTCTGGTCAAGCAAGCACTGGTCAAACTGTTACTGTGAGGTCATTTCGTGGACTTAATGCATCAATAAATTGATTGCATCTATAACTGATTACATCTACAATCAACTAAGGAGAGTGTCTTCAGCAATAAGAGATATTTAATCCAATTGGTTGGAAGCTTTAAAAGAAGAAGTGATGCCTTCACAGTCAAAAGAGAGAATTTTAATCTCTACTTCAGCCAACCAGCCTCTCTCTGGGAATTCAAGAAAGCTTGCATCGGAATTGCCAGCTTGCAGCCAGTCCTATGGAATCTGGACTCATGCATCCCCATAGTTGTGTGAGCCATTTTCATAAAATCTCATATTTACACATATCTCCTGTTGGCTCTGATTCCCTAAAAAACACTGGCTAATACAGCATCCAGGGCCCCTATGAGAACACAACGAAGCTAAAGTGTTATGGGCTTAGTCCTCCGCATCTGCGAATGTAGGAAATCACAGATACCAAAAGGTTTCTTCTCAGGCTCTCAGGAGAGACTACACCCACCTTCAGCCACATCCTCTCCTTCTCTGGTAGAAAACCCTTCGCTTTCCACTACCAGAGTTTGGCCTCCACCTGGGGCCCTACAATAACTAGACCTGTGCCCCATTTTAAAAATAACCTATGAAAGGGAACTTGGCAGCTGGGAAGACCAATGAGAGTAAAGAAAACACTTGGCCAGTGAGATAGAGCTTTTATAAAGTGACAGAAGACTATTCAAACAAGCAAATAGATAAAGACACTTAAGGAGATTCAAATGCATTACAAAAAAGAATGAATCTTTTAAGCATTCATCACATGATTTCTACACTGAACAGCATAGCTAGATACAGCAAAAAAAAAAAGTATTAAACTTTAATTTTGGATAAACAAATAATTTTTAACATATTCTGTCCTATACCATATTTGGGACCTACTTTACTCAAAAATTATTTACTATTTATCTGAAACTCAAATTTAACTGAGTGTCCTAAAGAGGACGGTCATTGATGAGATATAAACTAGTAGCTGAAAACAAATTGGAAAACTCTTGCTGGACAGAAAATGCAATGAGATGGGAAAATGAGGTAAAAGATGAGACAAAGGGCTACATCTGGGAGGTCAACAATTAAAAATAATATTAATTGTAAAAGAAAAAAGGAAACAAAGGAGAGGCAATAATTTTAAAATGTGTAATAGCAGAAAATTCTTCCAAAGTTGAAGAGACCCAGGAGTCTGGAGATTGAAAGGACTCCCACAGTTCTAGACTTGAATAATAAGGAAAAACACTTGGGCATGTTTTGGAAAATTCCCAACAGAAATATCAAGTTATCTGCAAATAGAAAAACATCCTATTGACATCTGACTTCTCATCTGCAAAACTGCAAGCTAGAAGATGATGGAATAATATTTTCCGATGACTGAGCTGAAAGCAGTTCAGAAATCCTCTGTTCAGTCAGATGGTATTCACCAGCCAAGGTAAAAGGAGAATACTGTACACATTCCTATCTGAGGAAAACAATCAAAGACTTTGAAAGGAGAGCATTAAATCAGAGACAGCAAGATACAGAAAGAGAAGATGAGAAGAAACAGTGATAAACAATGAACACAGTGGCATAGACAGATAAAATTAAGTGCATCTTGACGAGCTATTTGGGACTACGTAATGTAATCACCAAATAATCCCTTTGGAAACAGAAAGGAAATTTTAACTATTCAGATCTAAAGTCCTAAAGTATCTCAGACAAGCCTAGAAGTTAGAAGTGGAGAGGAAAAAGTGAAAATGTACCAAAAGTCTCACCTGAAGGAGTGGGGAGGTACAATGAGGAGAGAGAGAAAGGGAACTTTCTAGAGGTTTCATCTCCTGTAGTGTGGAGCCATGTGGGAAGCAGACTATGATGATGGGAGAGCAGTGTACCTTTCCTGAGGAAATAGAATCTTATATATACATAATAATATATAGATGCCTTATAAGCATAGAAACGGGAACAGGATGGAACAAAATTTCAATAGATCATGCAAATCAACAAGGGGGTAAAATAGAATGAATAGTAGCCTGAAGAAACCAGCAAAAATAATTAATAATGTAAATAAAGCAATATAAGATTTGAAAAATTTATAATATAAAATTTTGAAGTAATATAAATTATAGAATTAAATATATCAGTCTTTATACTACAGAAAAGCTAAAAATAAAGGGCTAGGCAAAGAGATGCCAGGAAAACACAATGAAAAAATCTGTAGGAAAGAAAGCAATAATATCAAATAAGATGGAATTTAAGTCTAAAAGCACTAAACAGGGCAAGGAGGGCTATTATTAACGGTGAAAGATATAATTTGTTAATAGATATAATAGTCAGAAACTTATATAATAGTCAGAAACTTATTTTCACCAAATAAAATAGCAGCTAATACAAAACAACATGATTTTTTTAAATACAAGGAAGACTTCAATACTCCACTTTTAGAATCGTAGGTATCTAGTAGACATAAAGTTAAGTAAGACCATAGAGGAATTAAAAATATAATAAACATGAGTTTAGATAGATGATAAATAGCTGATAGATGGTGTTCTAGTTTGCTAGCTGCCAGAACGCAGCACACCAGAGACAGATTGGCTTCCAATAAAAGGGGATTTATTTCATTAGTTCTTCAGAGGAAAGGCAGCTAACTTTCAACTGAGGTTCTTTCTTACGTGGGAAGGCACAGGATGGTCTCTGCTGGCCTTCTCTCCAGGCCTCTGGATTCCAACAACTTTCCTCAGGGTGATTCCTTTCTACATCTCCAAAGGCCTGGGCTGAGCTGTGAGTGCTGAGATGAGGTATGCTGAGCTGCTTGGGCTGTGCTACATTGCACTCTCTCATTTAAGCACCAGCCAATTAAGTCAAACATCATTCATTGCACCTGGCACGCCTCTAGCTGATTGCAGATGTCATCAGCAACAGATGAGATTTACGTACCATTGGCTCATGTCCACAGCCACAGAACTAGGTACCTGCACCTGGCCAAATTGACACCTGAATCTAACTACCACAGACAGATTATAGATTGTATGGATGAACGAATAAACAGAAGATTATATTAGATAGAGAGACAGACAGACAGACAGGCAGGCAGGCAGGCAGACAGACAGACAGACAGACAGACAGACAGACAGACAGATAGATAGATAGATAGATAGATAGATAGATATAGATGATAGATATATAAATAGATAATTGATGATAGAAAATAGGCTGTGTTGTGAGTGGAGGGGCAGAAACAGAGACTGTTTCTTAAATAGGAAATATATGTTTTGCATGTCCATGAAATACACGAAATATTCATAAAAACTGGTCTCAAAGGAGATTGTTTATATTACAATAAAATTCGAAATAATTATTTATTTATTCATTTTATTTTCAGCAAAAGTGACTGAAAATTCTTAACTTTTTAGAAGTTAGGAAACATACTCCTAGGTGATCCTGGGAGCAAATAGAAAATGAAAATGAAAATTAATAACTCTCTGAAAATAAATGAAAATGAAAAGGCTCCATGCCAAAACTTAAAGGACATAGCCTAAGCTCTATTCAGAGGAAATTGATCATTTTAAATGCCTTAATAATTTCTTACAGAAAGATGAACAATAGAGAACATAGTATTCACGTTAAAATGTAGATCAAAAATAAAATAAGACAAGAGGAATTAGAAAAGGGAATCAAGAACACATGTTCTGATATAATAAAGTAGATTTTAAAAATCATAGAAAGGAAATATATAGCCCAAAGCAGGTTGATTTAAAAGACCCATGAAATATGGACAGACAAGTTAAAAATATGGATAAAGATAAATAAATAATAGGGGGGTAAGATGTAAAATAAACTGGGAAGATGGAAATACTAGTGGTCACTGAGAGAAAGGGGTAAGTGGTATGGAATGTAAGAATTTTTTCTTTTTATTTCTTTTTCTGGAGTGATGCAAACATTCTGAAAAATGATCATGGTGATGAATATACAACTATGTGATGATATCGTGAGCCACTGACTGTACACCATGTATGGACTGTGTGTGTGAAGATTTCTCAGTAAAAATATTTCTTTTTAAATAAATAAAAAATAAAAGACCCATGAAATGAGTAGCCCCATTCTGAGTTTAAGGAAAAAAGGAGAAGATAGTGTTATGCAAAAGTCACAACTGCAGGCAAATACTGCTAGTTAAAAAAAGCTTATACAAAAAAAAAAAGTAGCTAAAAATCATAACAATGGCACTGCTTAGTATCTTTAAATAAAATTTTCTTCTTTGTACATGACATTTCTTTGCATACTCTAATGAAATCTTGTTTTGAGTTCCTATGAGAAGCAAATAACATATTATCCCACACTACGGGACAGCAAGAGGAAGAAGATACCCACCTCCCAACTGATTACTTAAGATCATGAAGTTCTGCCCCTAAGAAGTAACACTGAGAAAAGAAAGATGCAACCAACAAATCAAGAAAATAATATTTATGTGACTATGTCTTAGTTTAGTTTTAACCAGAGACCCCTACTTCTACCTATAAAAACCCTAATTTACATCCTCATTTTGAACAGATTTGAAGAAGATTCTTCCGGTTTCTTGCTGTGCATTTGCAATAAAATCACCTTCTCAATGAGAGACATGTTTCTCCTTTGTAGCGCCAGATCAGACAGGCCCATCTATTGGAAAAAGACGGGCTTATGGTATCAATACTACCTGTAACCCTGTAGCAAATATTTAAAAACCTTTAGGTAATGAATGATTTCCTAGAAATAAACATATATCACCAAAATTTATCCCCTCAAAAAGCAAAATACTTGAATAGACACCACGGAAGAAATAAGAAAGATGATGAAACATCCACCTTTGAAAAAGGCCCCAGGTCCACATGGATTTATCTTTAAAGAGGATATAAATCCAATATTATTTAACCCCTTTCAGGTCATAGAAAAAGATGGAAAACTCCTTAATACACTACACGATTTCAAGATCACTTTAATGCCTATACTTAACAAAGATATTTCTAAACATTAAATGTATACCAAAAATTGTCTCTAATAAAACCTCTTTGCCTTTGAGCCCAGGTTTCAATAGTTTATATAATATTTAATTAGATTATATGAATACAACAAAAGTTCAATATACCTCAACAAGATTAGGAGAGAACTTAACTGACTCTTGATAAGTACATTAGTCAGCTATTTCCAGAACAGTGCTGCATAACAAACTACCCCCATACTCAGCATTTCTGTGACCACATTCAAGCTCATGATCATGGGTCTACAAGTCAGCTGCTGTTTGCCTTATCTAGGGGGGCCCAATGGGAGCAGTGGAAAGGGAGGGAGAGCACCTAGCAGTGTGCCTGGCATATAAATAAGCACATGGTCAATTTTCTGGAGGAAGGAATGAGTCTCGTTGGCCTGTCCCAGGGCTGAGATTGCTACAAAGACTCCTGACTCCAGTTGGATGGCCCTGCCATTGGAAATAGCCTCATCATTCCAGACATGAGCTAGTGGGAGCTTCCACTATGGGATGACTCTGCCCCTGGGACCTCAGATCCTCTCTCTTAAGATGTTTGTTAGAATTAGGCCTGTTGATCTCCCCAGACCCATCCTTCCTGCAGTAAGGCAGAAACAGGCTCTGAGTTTTCTACTGGCCTGTTTCCTCTTCTTCTCGATCTGCCTTTCCCTTGTCTCTGTCAATGCAATCGACATTTGCTGAGCACCTACTGTATGTAGACTTCATGGGAACATAAAGGTGAATCAACAAATGTCTGTCCCCTGAAATTTACATCCTTTTATGAGGAATTTTCCCATCCCACTTCCAAGGAAAATGCCTTATTTCACATTTGCAACTCTACTGTTGATTAGACCTTATTTTCTTATGATGCTGCAAAGATTTTCCAAAACTAACTTCAGTGGTCGTGTGAATATAGTTATTCTAGAAAAGGGTCATCTGGTGGAAATATAATATAAACCATAAATGTGATATAAAAAATTTTAGTTGCCAAAATAAAAAAGTAAGAACAAACAGGTGAAACTAAATTTAATTAAAATTTAAATTCAACCCAATATACCCCAGAATATTATCATTTCAGTATGTAATCAATATTATATTATCAATGAGATCTTTTATAGACTTTCAGTACTAATGTTAGTTATTATTATATCATTAGTAAAATATGAATGAGATATTTTTCTTTACTTTGAAGTCTGATGTGCATTTTAAACTTGCAGCATTTCTCACTTTGGACTAGCTGTGTGTTAAGTGCTCGACAGTCCCCTGGGCTAGTGGCCACCATACAGGGCAGTGTAGTTCTAGATAATCAATGTCTTCCCTCAGAATCTTGTTGAAAGTTATTGTCACTGAAATTTACTGACATGGCCTTTATTTCAAAAGTCTGTCACCAGGGCTTAGGTCAATTTTTCCCATTTATTAATAATAATTCCCTGAAGGCCTTCTATGCTAGGTTGTTTTAAATAAGCAATTTCATCTAAACCAAACTCAAAGATATTACTATCCTCATTTTCAAGATGGGAAACTGAAATGCACAGAGGTAAATTCATACATTAGGACATGGTAGCTGTTTATGCTTGCTCTTATCTCCTAGCAGAGTTCGGCAAACCTATTCTATAATGGAGCAGATAGCAAATAATTTAGTTTTTGTGGGTCATAAGGTCTCCATCCAACTACTCAACTCTGCCATTGTTGCGTGAAAGCAGTCATAGACAATATATAAACAGATGGGTGTGTTTGTGCTCCAATAAAACTTGATTTACAAAAGAAGGCAGTGGCTGGATTTGATTCATAAACTGTAGTTTGCTGACCCCTGACCTACAGCAAACATAGCTTGTTTAACTGTCACCTTTTTTTTAACTCTTAATGTCTCAGGATGCTTGGAAAAGGTTATTCTGGACAGTTTAGCATTTACTATGTGCATAAACTCTCAGAATGAGATAAAAGGCACAGGCTTAAGTTTAGAGACAGCTCAAAGAAATGAAGAATCCCACCAAATTCTGTTCTTTTAAGTATTCTCTTACCTTATTCTTGAAACAACCAACAGGAGATTATATATAAGAATCACATACACACTAAAAAAATAGAATACTTCCTTCTCAAATGAAAGATTGTTCAGCTATGGAGGCAGGGAAGAGAGAGAGATATACTAGGGCAGTATTGGTCTTTCCATTGGCAGACCAGGCCAATGAACTAATCATACCACCAACTCCATGTTTTTCCCATTCCAAGTTCTGATTATGAAGCCTGAAGCTTGTCTACAAGAAAAGAATGTGCTAATCTACCTTTGGCAACTGTCCTATCTCCCCAATCTTGTTTCTTACTGTAAACTAATAAATTGAGAACCTCGTTAGCATGAGTCCATGATCCTGGGTCAAATAAACTCTGGTACAAAGAAAAATCTAGCTCCTTGGCCTGAAAAGATGAAGGAATGACCCAGATGGTAATAAATTTACCAAGGTCAATCAAGTTCGCCAACTGCTATTCCCAGCTTTCTGGGTTTTGCAGTTTCTTTGACCTGAGAACTTCAGAGGGAAGAAAAAAAGAAAAAGAAGAGAAAAGAAAAAACCCTCGGTTTCTTTCCCAAATAGCCATTTTTCTCTTCTCTGTTCTTAAGAGCCATCAGCAAAACCCTTTGCTAAAGTACTTAGTCTTGAAAATTAGTACCTCCTGCACCGCATGCAGCAGTACCTAGATGTAGAGGCTGAGGACCGAGAGGCAGAAAGCTGGAGCCAGGTGCTGAGATGTGGAGCCCATGGGAGTGCATGGATGGGAGTACGGGACTAGGAAGTAAGCCAGGCCACGTTCCTCGGTGTGCTACCCTCATGAGCGCAGCCCTGTGACCAGGGACTCACCCCACATCCTACGCACCTGAACCCCATCACCCGCTCCCATTCCCCACACTCCGTGCCCCCCACCCCACCAGCCCCCAGTGCATGTACCTGGCCCCCACCCCCACCCCAAGTGCAGCCCAACGTACCTCTCTTGCACCCCTCCCAAGCACTACCTACCCCTCCCTGTTCCCTGCAGGCTGTTGCCAGCGCATAAAGGCTGAGAGCACTAACCTCCATACCTAGGCTACCCCTGCCCCCACCCATAGGGTTGCACAGCCTCACCGCCATCTCCGAAGCTCAGCACATCAGTTTATGGCACTCCCAGGCCCATGCATGCACTTGGACCCCCAGTCACATCATTCAGCTCTGGGAAACGCACTTTACAGCCGCATGCACGGCTCTCAGCCACATTTCCCAACTCTGAGAAAGTGCTGACCTGTGCAGGCTGGTCACATCTGCCCCCAGTCCACAAAGGCATAATGCTGACCTCCTGCCACAGCTCTACGCATGTGCACAAAGGGCCCCGTGACTTAGACCAGTGCACACCAGGGTTATGCCCCCAGGCCGATGCACCCACACAGCTACATCCTCCCTAGCTGCTGTGTACCCATGTTTGCAAGCATCAGCATAACATCCCCAACCTGCGCCCATACCTGCCCTGAAACAAATCACCACCCTGAGTGCTCCACCCTATACCCTGCTCCCTGATAAACATCCATCCTACAAACACAAGGCCTTAGACTACTGAAAGAAATCAACTCCCAAAGTAAATCAGTTAAGATATTTACATGCCACAAAGACAGCAGAAGATCACTAAGCATATCACAATGCAGACAGATATACCTCTGCCTAATGACCAAATTAAAACACCAGAGGAGACACAGACATCGGAACAACTAATCAAAGATGTTCCTACAGCTCTACTTAATAAAATAAGTGGGATAGCAAATGACATAAAGTAGATGAAGAAGACAGTAGAAGAGCACAAAGAGGAATTTGAAAGAATAAATAGAAAAATAGCAGAAATCACAGAGAGTAAAGACTCTTTTGACCAAATAAAAAACATACTAGAGGCACACAACACCAAATTTGAAGAGACAAAAGAAAGAATAAGTGATAGAGAGGACAGGATAACTGAATTCAAAGACTCAAAACAGCAAAAGGTGGCCAAAAAGGTGGAAAAAATTGAATTGCATCTCAGGAAATGATAGACGAAACAAAGCACACAAATATTAAGAATCACTGGTGTCCCAGAAGGAGAAGAAAGGAGTAAAGGGCTAGGAAGAGTAGTTGAGGATATAATGGGGGACAACTTCCCAACCTCATAAAGGACATAAATATACAAGTCAAAGAAGCTTAAAGAACTCCAAACAGAATAAATCCAAATAGGCCTTCCCCAGGACACATAATATCAGCCTACCAAATGCTGAAGAGAAGCAGAAAATCCTGAAAGCAGCAAGAGAAAAACAATCTACTACATACAAGGGTAACCACATAAGACTGAGTTCAGACTACACAACTAGCACCCTGGAGGCAAGAAGGCAGTGGTATGATATATTCAAGATCTGAAAGAGGAAGACTTCCAGCCAAGAATTCTGTACCCAGACAAACTGTCCTTCAAAACTGATGGAGAGATTAAAGTTTTTACAGACAAACAAGTCCTGAAAGAATTTGTCAAAGTGACTGGCCCTACAAGAAATACTAAAAGGAGTTCTGCCAACTGAAAAAACAAAAAAGACGGGAGAGGGAGATCTAGAGGAGGGCATAGAATTGAAGAGCACCACCAAGGATAATTTAAAGGATACAAAGAGAGAAGGGGAAGAGAATATATATATCTGACAATATATAAAAAAAGGTAAGATGGTGGATTTCAGAAACCCTTTTCAATAATAACTCTGAATGCTAATAGACTAAATTTATCAATTAAAAGATACAAATTGGCAGAATGGATTAAGAAATATAATCCAGCTATATGCTACTTACAAGAGATTCATTTTAGACACAAGGATACAAATAGATTGAAAGTGAAAGGATGGAAAAAGATTTTCCACACAAAATGTAACTAGAAGAAAGCAGGAGTAGCTATACTAATATCAGACAAGATAGACTTTAAATGTAAACACATCATAAGAGACAAAGAAGGACACTATATACTAATTAAAGGGTCAATTCACCAAGAAGATATAACAATCATAAATGTTTATGCTCCCAATCAAGGAGCTCCAAATGAGACAGACATGGGCAAAACTGAAAGGAACAATAGATGTTTCAGCAATAATAGTAGTAGACTTCAATATACCACTCTTCTCTATAGCTGGAACAACCAGACAGAAGATCAACAAGGAAATAGAGAAGTTAAATAACTTGATAAATGAATTAGACCTAAAAGACATATATAAGTCACTGCACCCCAAAGCACAAGGATATACATTCTTCTCTAGTGCTCATGGAACATTGCCCAGAATAGATCATATGCTGGGGCACAAAACAGGTCTTTATAAATTTAAAAACACTGAAATTATTCAAAGCATTTTCTCTGATCACAATGGAATGAAGCTGGATCTCAATAACCACCAAAGAATGAGAGCATTCACAAATATATAGAGATTAAACAATACACTCTGAAACAACCAGTGGGTCAAAAAAGAAATTTTTAGAGAAATCAGCAGCTATCTGGAGATGAATGAAAATGAAAGTACAACTTATCAGAACTTGTGGGTTGCAACAAAGGCTGTGCTGAGAGGGAAATTTATTGCCCTAAATGCCTATATTAAAAAACAAGAAAGAGTAAAAATTGAGAACTTAACAGCACACCTGGAGGAACTTGAGAAAGAACAGCAAACTAACCCCAAAGCAAATAGAAGAGAAATAACAAAGATTAAAGCAGAGATAAATGAATAGGAGAACAAAAGAACAATAGAAAGAATCAATAAAACCAAAAGTTGGTTCTTTGAGAAAATCAATAAAACTTATGGGCCACTAACAAGACTGACAAAGAAAAATAGACTTTGGGGCCTATACACGATGCCCGATGAATGCAGGTGGCTGAAAGATGCACTGACGGAGAAGTAGATTGGCAAACAATGGTGTATACTTACGAACAAAGGTTGTGCTGCTACAAAAAGGAATGAAGTCGCAAGGCATGCAAGGATGTGAATGAACATGTGGGACATTTGACGAGACAAAATAAGCCAGAAACAAAAGGACAAGAATGGTACGGTCTTCTTTAGAAAGTGCTTATAAGAAAATAGGGGCCTAGATTGTAAGCTTTTAGAGAAGACACATTCATTTCAGAGTGGTGACTATTATTTCTGGATTTTGAGAGGCTGTTTTATATCTATAACCTGATATTTAGAGATAAGAACAAAGCTGAACAGGTTGGGGTTAAAGTAATTTGGAACATGGGGTAAAGGAAGACAGTGTCTATATTTTAGAACCACACATACGCCTTGAGACCAATGGAAGAAAGGTATATTTGGTCTGGAACTGAAATTTCTGTAGCGCATAATCTAATTCAACCTATCTGTATAGCTCATTTGAACAACTGAAACACAGGGGGCCCAGAATAAGAAAGAGGTCCTTTAATCCTATATAGATTATTTTAATGCTTGGGTACATCCTAGCGTATATTAAGCAGATAATCAAAAAGTATTGGCAAAGTCCCTTGAGGGATGGGAGAAAGAATATGGAGCTATTTATTAAACCTTCCCATCAGGAAATCCCCTGATACTATGCTGAACTTCAGGGACACCCAAATCAATAGGCAATGCCCTCCATCATGAGGCTTACTCTTGTGAAACTTACGTAGGTAGCAGAGAAGCTTAGATTACCTAAAGGCATGCCTAAGAGCTACTTCTGGAGGACCTCTGTTGTTAACTCAGATGTGGCTTCAGTCTCTCTAAGCCCAACTCTGCAAGTGAAATCATTGCCCTCCCCCCTACACAGGATGTGACATCCAGAGGTGAAAGTCTCCCTGGCGATGTTGGAGAGGACTCCCAGGGATGAATCCAGACCTGGCACCATGGGATCAACTATTCCATCCTGATCAAAAGGGGGAAAAGAAGTGTAACTAAAAAAGCATCAGTGGCAGAGAGAGTTCAAATAGAGTCAAGAGGCTACTCTGGGGGTTGCTCTTATGCAAGCTTCAGGTAGACCTTGCTACCTGTCATAACCTGCCAACCCCTAACCAGGACCATTCCAGCCAATCCTAAAGAACACCTAGGGCAATACATAAGATTCCACCAGGGTTCCATGCACTAGAGTAACTTTCCAGAAACCTACAACCTCCAGAAGGGTCCCTGGTCCAGATAAGACCTGAAACCTAGCCCAGCCTCTCCAGAACATCAGCTTGTTCCATCTCCCTATCCCATATTAGTGACGGACCCTTCCAATATAAAAAATTTAGAACTGCCATAGCCCAAACATCCCTAAAGAGAGGTATGGAAAGATCAAAGGTGATGGTGGAGTTATACAGAGAAGCTAGGATTTAACAAATGAATATCAATGCTGAATCATCAAATTGATCATTCTTTTAGTCTCCAGTATTTTAGAGCAGCTAGAAGTAAAAAACTAAAATTGTGAAAGTATAATCCATGTCAAAGTCTGAAATATGTTCTACAACTAATTGTGGTGCTGTGCTTTGAAATTTATAGCTTTTTTGTATATATGTCATTGTTCACAAAAAAAAGAAGGAAAAAAAACAGTCAATTGTGATGATTAAAAAAAAGTATTTAAGCCCTCTAGCCTCCTATATGCTAGAGCAACTAGAAGGAAAAATAGGAGAGGATTGTATGGTAACCCATGACAAATTCTGAGATCTATCCTGTAAACACTTTATGAAGAGCGCTTTGAAAACCATTGCTTTTTTTATTTCTTTGTTTTGTATAGATGTTATACTATACAATAAAAAAAGTTAAAATTTAAAAAAAGAATGGGAGACAGATCAAAGGTGATGGTGAATTTATACAGTGAAGGCAGGGTTTAACAAATGAGTATAAGTGCTGAATCATTATGCTGATATTTCTTTTAGCTTCCAGTACCTTAGAACAACTAGAAATAAAAGCCTAAAATTACAGAATTGTAACCCATATCGAACTCTGAAATCTGTTCCACAATTAATTGTTGCAATGGACTTATTGCTTTAATGTGTCTATGTTATTTAAAGAGAAGAAGGAGTATAATAGAAAAGACAGGATTTAGCAAATGAGTATGCTGAATCATTATATTGATATTTCTGTTGGTCTCCTGTGTCTTGGTGTAGCTAGAATAAAAAATGAAAAATCATAGAAATGTAACCAAACCAAACTTTAAAATCTGTTCCATAACTACTTGTTGAAATGTACTTGGAAATTTATTTCTTTTTCTGTATATATGTTAAATTATACAATTAAAAAAATGTTTTAAAAAAATTGGTACATCTGCCTCCTGATGGCAGCCATGAATGTATCTTCACAGTCACTTGCTTATCATTCTTCAAAGCTTTCTCAAGAAGAGGAATTTCTGGCCCCCACCCTTGGCCTTGGGGAGCTCACATACTCTTCTGGTATGAGCATCAGTTCCCAGAAGGCTTGAGCTTCCTGACGTGATTGGAAGGCCTGGCTTATCTGAGATACGCCACAAGAACAAGCCTGGGCTTCACAAAGAATCAAGAAAGTGAGAAGTTATAATGCTGTGGGAAATACACAAAGGGATTTAGAGTCCACCGGGAAACGCTTTTTAAGGATAACTCAGGATTTCTTCACACAAACATGGTCTCAAGGCAGAGGTTGGGCACAAGAATGAAAATCAGGAGAGACTGTATCGTGTTCTCTTTGTTATTTTTAGAACATGCCATTCACTTTGCTCTTCCATGTCTGTGAGGAATGCCTTCCATTTGCCCCTCCAGGTCTATTCTCTGTTCCATTGCACCAGCTCTCTGCCCTAGGGGGCTGGCCTTTGCAGATTACATCAATGAGCTCTCTTGTTTTTAACCTCTTGTTCACTGCAGCCAATGAAAGGAAGCAGCTGCAGATCAGTCAGGAGGAGAATAAATCAGAGCAGTTATTCCCTGGATTCCCTCACTGCCAGCTCACTGGCTGTTGCTGTGTTCCCCTGCAGGAACCCCCTGTCTACAGCTACCTTTTCCGTGTTCCTATAATGACCTCCAACCCTAGCTCCAATGCCGCAGGTTATCCCTTTCCCAGGTTTGGTTCCCTTAAGCTCTATCCACACCTTTGGAAGTAGTCACTTTATTGATCTCCCAGATTCCATGTGCCATCTGTTTCCCTTTCAGGATCCTGGCTTGTGCTATATCTCCCTGCATGGAATGCCCCTCTCCATCCATCTCTTCATCATAGATACTTCAAGAAGGAGAATAAATATCACTTCCTCTTTGAGAAACTGTGGGAAGAAACAGTGTTACCTGGAGTTCTACAGACCTGGCACCATGGCTTGGCTCTGTTCTGTTACCAGGAAAATGTTATGTCCATTCTTTGAAAATAGGGAGGATGACGCTCACCTCACAAACTGTTCTGAGGATTACACATTCTGTAAATGCTAGTTACCATCTCCATAACATTGGCAGTGATCTATATACTTTCTTTGCTCCTGTATCATTTTTGACTGAGATGTAATTCACATACCATACAATTTACCCATTGAAAATGTATGCCTCAATGACTTTTCATGTATTCAGAGTTGTGCATCCATCACAATCAATCTAAGAACAATGTTTTCATCATGTCTAAAAGAAATCCCACACCCCTTAGCTGTCACCCACCTGATTGCCCCATCCCCCTCCAACCCTAGGCAACCACTAATTCTACTTTCTGTCTCTATAGAGTTGCCTATTTTGGACATTTCATATGAAAAGAATCATCCAATGTGTGGTCCATTGTGTCTGGCTTCTTTCACTTAAGACAATGTTTACAGAGGTCATCCATGTTGTAACATGTATTAATATTTCATTTCTTTTTATTGCCAAATATCTTTCCATTGTATGGGTGTGCGTTTGTGTACCCATTCATCAGTTCATGGACATTTGGGTTGTTTCCACTTTGTGGCTGTCATAAATAATGGTGCTATGAACATCCATGTATCCCAGAGCATTTTCTACACACCAAATAGGGTTTTTATCACACTGTATCATTTGTTGACCTGCCTGCTCTTTACCCTCCACCCTCACTCACTCACCAGACTGGAAATTCCCATGGGCTGTGTGTATTACCTTGAAAAAAATTCAAGGTAATTTTTTATATACATAGGAACTAGCACAGTGCCTGCTTCATAGCAGACACTCAATACCGTGTGTGGAATAATGAATCCAGTCATTCCATCATCTTTGTTAACAGTAAAAATGTCTGGGGCCATATCTATATTTGGCGGTTTAAGAGGCAAGAGAGGAAATTCTCTAGTCTGACACTTCCTTTGTCCTTCTGTGAGCCAGGGCCTTAGTCATCTCACAATCAATGTTTTTAAACCATTGGCCTCACCTTTCCTCATTTCCTAAACCATAACTCAACTTACAAGGGTCTTTTGTCTTGCCTAAATTGCTCAGAGGTTCTTGGATAGTAAGGAAGATTTCATTAAACATTCACTATGCACCATAACAGCTAGGCATGCTCCATACAAACCCAGCCTCAGCCCCAGAAATGGGAGAGGTTTCCACCAGTATTCCTGTTCGTTTGTGGGAACTGGAAACAATACTGACTGCTCTCTCCAACAATGGATCTGGATATATTACTGTACATTCAGGAAGGAGTAGACAGAAAACGAAAGTCAATGTAGTGCCTGATGAGTCATATGGATCAAGATTGAAAGGGAACACATTAAAATAGAAAAATATTGGTATCCTGTTAAAATTGTATATGGAAAATGGGCTTTCATGAGGTTCTGTATATGGCGATGAATGTATGAAATTATTTAGACTAAAGTTGTAATGACTGAAACCAAATATCCTGAATTAGAATTAGACAAATATCTCACTTTGAAAAAAAATATGCCTCTGAAAAACAGATGGGCCTGCACACCAGATAAAAAATGTAGAAAGAGAGACAGGTAGGGAAGAAAGTGTGGTGGAGTTTGGGAGCGATTCATTTGGGGATGTTTTTTGGATGGGTAAAGGGGTATGTTGAACCTCTATATTTGAGATCACTTTAGTACGGAATCATCTCATCATCTGTTGCAGTTTGATGTTTCAATTCTGCAAGCACGCAACCAGCCATGCAGACTCATCTGTCTTGCTTAGAAGATCTGCTATGTAAAGAGTATATCGAATCCAAAGATGATAACAATATTTGTATGACAATTTTTTAATATTGGCTGGTGTTTGTGGCAGCAACTAATTGCTCTTCCTGTTTCTTGCCACCACCAGATTTGGCAGTGTACACCTGGAGATCCCATGAGAGGAAATGTCCTTAGCTCAAATACCCCCACAGAGTGGTGTAGAAAGATCAAAGTTGATGGTGATGATAGAAAGATTAGAGAAGGTAGGGTTTAACAATTGAATATGATTGCTGAATCACTAAATTGATACTTCTTTTAGACTCCAGTATCTTAGAGCAGCTAGAAGTAAAAGCCTAAAATTGTGGAATTGTAACCCATACCAGACTTTGAAATCTGTTCTACAGCTAATTGAAATTTATTAGTCGTGCTGTGCTTTGAAATTTATTGCTTTTTTATACATATGTTATTTTTCACAAAAAAGGGAAAAAAAGTCAATTGTGATGATAAAAAAAAATATAGATTCCTTCTAGCCTCCTATGTTCTGGACCAGCTAGAAGGAAAAATCTGAGATGATGTAGGATGATGGTATGGTAGCCCATGACAAACTCTGGGGTCTGTCCTGAAACCTAGTGGTTGAAGAGTGCTTTGAAACCTATTACTTTTTTCATTTTTGCTTTTTATGTATGTTATGTTATACAATAAAGAACGTTTTCTAAAAAGTTATTGAAAATAAAATGTATACAGAAAAGAAAAAAAAAAGAATCTAATGTCCTGACGTTCAAGAGAAAGGAATAAAGTGCTAAGTAAGGCTCAAAGATTTTCCCATGAGATAGTTTTACACTGGGAGAACATTTAGCCAGAATAGCATGATCTGACCTCTTACAGATAACAGATAACATATTCCCAGACTTGGATATCTTAATCTCAGATGAGCAGAATGACAAGAAAGAAAGAAAGAAAAACACATCTTAGAACATTTGGGGAGACCTATTGTATAGTAAAAAATAAATTAGATTTAAATTCATGTGTATCCTAGAAATTTTGTTTAATATGAATGCATCATGCAAACTACCTGAAGAATGTGCTAAACATAAGTCATCATTTTGCACTCATAAAAAACATGTCATTAACTTGAAATGGAGAAAATAAAATAAACCTAAATATTGAGCAATGGAAACAGCAATATATGTTACTTATCCATTCTAATGCACACAGAAAGAATATGCTTTATACCCATTCCCTTTTAAAATGATACACACATAAAAATGATAAAGTATTTTTTTTAATGAAGTTTTTATTTTCCAGGAAATCCATGTTGATCTAAACAGCGGACTGTGGCAGAGGTCCCTTATCGACAGGATTTGATGTAACAGCAACACAAAAACTGAAGGAATGGAAGGATGCCGTAACTTTGATGAAAAGATACATCATTTCCGTTTCATTGCTCTGCTTTTCTTCTTGAGGTTTCTCTTTCAGCCTCTACATACGAGCCATCAATTGCACAATAATAAATGACATTTGTCCCACGAAATTTATACACTTTTCACAGTACAAAATAGCATTGGGTAAAACCATTCTTTATCCATCCTATATAATTCTCACCATCACAGATCCAGTCCAATGGCTCTCACCCCAACCATGGACAATCCACTGTAGGAAATCACTCTTCAAATATAAAATAAATGATTTTTAAAGTAGACGATGTTTTTAAAAAAAAAACAAACAAGTATGTAACAATTCCATCGTAGGCTCCTTAGGTTATGATACATGGGGTATATTTTCTATGAAATAAGAACAATCCAACCTAAACAGAAAATCAATCCATATAAAAAGTTTAAGTTTAGAGAAATAGTTGTATGGGAAATGGTAAAGGTAAGGCTTACTGCTGCCAAAAATTGATTGGATGATGCAGAAACTGAGTCTGAGAAACACCACCAGAATTTAAAAAAATGATTGAGGAAGTCATGAAAATATTAGGAAATAACAGATAAATTGGATAAATCACAAAGATTCAACTGAGTAATTTTCCAAAGAAAAAAATAGAAAATAGATCAAAGTGGTACTCAAAAGTGTTTAAGAGAAAACTTAAACTAAGCATTTTTAATTTTCAAGAAAAAGATAAACCACCATACATCAGGGGAAATTGACAAATAAATATCCCTACCAAGATATTTACTGGTCAGATTTTTAAAGACTGTAGGATTGCAAATTGTTCTCTGGGTTAGGCAATCCAGAGGTCATGCTCAGAGTTAAACTTCTTTAAAGAGTTGTCTAACCTCTCTACTTTCATTTCTTTACCTTCAACTTAGTCCTCGAACAACTCATGACTTCTACCAAATCCACTGAAGTTTCTCTCACTAAGAAAACCCAGGGCCTTCTTGTAATGAAACCACAGACACTTGTCTGCCCTCATCTTGCCTAATCTGCCTGCGATATTTAACACTGTTGACTACTATTTTTGAGAAATATCTCTTTTTTCCCCTTGATTTCAGGAATGTCATAGTTCCCTTGTTTCCCTCCCACTTCTAAGTATTTTGACTCATTCTCATTTCCTAAATCCTCATTTTCTCCATCCTTAACTTTCAACAATCATCCAGGCTCTGTTCTTCTTTTTGATTCCAGCTACACAGCTTTTGTGTGCAATCCCACTTTTCCCCCATGCATTCCTACCATGGATATGTCAACATCCAAATCCATATCTCCTGCTCAATCTTTTCTCACAAGCTCCAGACCCATGTGTTTTATTTTCTGAACAGGGCTAGAACTGAGCTCATACTTTTTTTGTTTCCCTCTTTTCCTCTCCCAAACTTGTTTCTGTGCCATTGTTCTCTATCCTAATAAATGGCACTATCATGTATTCTGTTGCTCAAACCAGAAATCTCAAGTCATTTTTCACTCCTCTCTCACCATCACATATACTCAAAAACCTAGTCCTATTGATTCAGCCTCTTCAGCATTTCTCTCATCTGTATATTCCTCTCCGTTGCTCCCACTGCCACCCAAGACCAAGCCACAATTATGTTTCTTTCTTTCTTTCTTTAACATGGGCAGGTACCGGGGATCGAACCCATGTCTTCTGGCATGGCAGGGAAGCATTCTTGCCTGCTGAGCCACCGTGGCCCACCCAATTATCTTTCAAATAGGCTCCTATAGTGGCCCCTGGTCTGGTCCTCTAACAACCAATGTTACATTGTTACACACAAGTCCATTTGCCACTATGCAACCAGAGAGATCTTTCTAAAATAGAAGGCTGATCCGGTTACCTACCCAGGCCCACCACATATACTTCAGCCATCAGGCTCCCCTTTGCAAGACATCCTGCAGTCTTCCTCAAATGCAGCACCTATTTTCTCTACTTCTGGCATTGGCATGCTATTTTCCCTCTGTCTATACACTTTTTGTTCCCCACCACTTCCTATCTCTCAGCCTGGCGAACTCTGACTCATCATTAAGATTACCTCTTTTGAGTTATCACTATCTCATAGAAGATTCTCTTTCTTCCTTAGCTGAACTATATTCTTTAGCCATATGTCCTGTATAACACTTCGAACTTTGCTAGCTGTGAGACCCAGGGTATTTGAAGATGTAAACAGCCTGGTAAAAATGGCTACAATAGAACTTCTGGTTTTGAGCTTCCGAGAGAGAATGATTCAGCATCTGTTATATAACCATGATTCAGCACCTGCTACATGACCATGATTCAGCACATTATGTAACTTTTTTGGTATGTTGCCACCTTTGTGTAACAGCAGAATAAAAGCCCACCGCTGCATAGCTTGCAGCGCAGAGGGAAATGATTAATGTCTGAACATTCTACCGACAGCTCCTTGTGCTTTCTTTCTTTTTGCTACCAGACCAGAACGACGGAACCTTGAGCTGGGACCTGACATTCGGTGTGATCGGCAGGATATGGTGAATGGCCCCTCCACCCCAGAGGACGAAGGACCAGATGGGATGTAGCCCCCCACAGGACTATGGTATCCCATAGCAGCTGTCTTGCTTCATTGGGCTGCTCCAGAGGCTTGGGGTCAGGTGGGTCGCACCGCACAGCAATTGCCAAGGTTTTGAAGGACTTTGAAGCCGATATCCTGGTTCCCCGGAAAAGCATGGGTTGGGGGGAGCTGTCTTGGTTTTTTCTAACCATGCTGTGAGAACAGCACAAGGAAGCTTTAGCAGCACAAGTGCATGCTCAGAAGCTGCAGCAATGGAAAAAAGAATTAGAAACCTGGGTCCGCGCCCTGGAAGAGGAAGCAGCGATGCCAGAGCCTCCTGGAACAGAGAGAGTCGGAAGCACGTCATTGCCATCCTGGGCAAGTACTCCCCCCTTACTTCATGCCTACCCCATAGTAAAACAACAAGTCAAGCATGACCAGCCCCTGGGTCCAGGGGGTGGACTGACGGGCCCCGCACAGGTCTACCGGCAGACGACATACACAGCATATGCTCCGTAGGAATGCAGGGATCTCATGAGACAGTGTATACAAAGCAGCTGATGACTAGCACAAGGTAATCACGCATTGATCAACTGGGTGATGAGTCTGGCCTGTCAGGTCTTGCAGAAACTGGGAGAACTCCCAGAGAGTAAGTAAGAGGACTATGTATATGGACATAGTCCAAATCACCCAGGAAATGAGGATGTAGCAGATGATGTACCAGGTCCAGTAAAGAGCCCCTGATGATGAGCTGTTCACCACCTGAACATGATTTTGGCCATGGCACCTCCTGGTACCTTTGGTTGTTTGGCTGCAATTCTAGCCCCCTATGTGGACTGTAGTGTGTATGAAGTAACCATGGCCATGGCACAGTTGGGGGGTGTGGAAACATACAAACAAGAAAAGGGGGTGCATCCAGTGTGGAAAGGAGTAGGGCCCCTGACTGAGTGGAAGAGCCCCATGAACAGACAGGGGCTGGCAAAGCTGATGGTCCCACCAGGGTGGACTTCCTGGCCACAGGGATGGATCCAGAGAAGATTGATCAACAACCCAATGAAGTATTATTATTGGCTTTGTGGAAAGAGTTGCCCCTAGAGCAACAATTCATCAAACTAAAAGGGAAAAAGCAAGTAGAAAAGTCACCCACTGTGCTTGTGTGATGTCTTACGAAGCAGTAGGGGTAACAGACTCATTTGACTGACAGGCCAGCTGAGGAGCCCAGGTGGTGAGGGAACCAGGAGACCAGAGGCCACATGTAGAACTATCCATATACTGTTCCCCTCACAATGGACAATGCATTTTAGCTCCAGTGGATATATTGGGCATGGACATTTTACAAGGACTGACTTTGAGAACAATCCAAGAAGAATTCTGGTTATGGATACTGGTATTGAAACTGGTGTGCCTACTGGAGCTTCAAAGGGTCATGAAGGTATGACACTACCAGTTGCTTGAAGGATATGAGGAAACTGGGCAAACAATCCTACAGCTGGAAAAGGCAGGAATCATAAGAATGGCCCATAGCCCCTCACAGATCTAGAGGAAGCCATGGCCAGCTTGTGCTGTGCACTAGATACCTGGGGATGGGCAATCAACGAGGCCAAGGTCCAAGGGCCTGGATGGTCTGTTAAGTTCTTGGGAGTTATCTGGTTGGGTAAGACCAAAGTGATCCCTGAAGCAGTAACAGATAAGGTAGAAGCATGTCTGAGACCAACTATGTAAAGCACTACAAGCTTTTGTAAGCCTCTTGGGGTACTGGAGGGTGTTTTTGGCTCAGATTTTACCCCCTCTGTATGCCTGGCTTAAAAGGAACCCCCCGAGACTGGGAGAATGACCAGAAATGCATGTTCACAGCAGCAGAAAGGGCAGTAGCACACAAGTGCTACAGGTGGTGGATAAGGCAGTTCCTTTCCACCTGGATGTGACAGTCCATCAACTAGGTTTTGGATGGGGCTTTTGACAGCATCAAGGCAGACGCAAGGTTCCCACAGGATTTTGGTCCCCATTATGGATGAAGCTCAATGCAAAGTCTAGAGTGCATGTGGAGGCACAGGCCATGACTGGTGGCTGGTAGTTCAACAAGAGAACAAGACGGATGCTGGGGAGACCAGCATAAATTGCAAGTGATAGATGGTCCCATTTTACTGGGTTTATGGTTAAGGATTGGGCCCAAGGTCTCACCAGGATTGGTGAGTCTGGATATACAGTGGACATGGCATTCTCATATAAGCCACATACTGTAGGAATGATTGAAAGTTACCCTGTAAGAAAAGCTTGGGGTTTTAGCCCAAAGGGGCTGACATTGAAGGGGTGGGCTGTCCCAATTGGCTACTGCTGTTCACTTACTGACTGAATAGCCTCGGCACACAAGCTATTCCTCTTTAGACTTGGATGAGCATTGCCCTTGCACATACAAGTAGAAGGAAGCTATGTGTTGTAAACACCTCATGTGTGGGAAGGAGGGTTGTTATTACTACTCCCCTGTGTTTTACAACCAGGGACAATAGATGAATGGACCTGGCCATGGAAAATGCTAACAAAAGCCCCTTCCTAGGTGGTATGTCTTTTGCCTTGGGGTTACAAGATAGCCAGAGGTTTGCAGGTACAAACTTGGATTCAGGGGTGGCCAGCTCCTGTACATGTGTCCCTTCTTGAGGATGGGAAAGGTTCTTTGCTTCAAGGCTTCATCCTGATCATGCCAGCATGGCCTGAGGGACCTAGTTTGGTACTCCCACCTGGGGCAGAAACTCCTTGCTGCCACTGTCCTTTCACAGGAGGAGCAGGTGGCATGTATTATGCCTGAGGGTTGAGATTTGCCTATAACGGTTTCTAAAGCTTTGTTATCTCCTTGACTGTTGGGTAGCTGATGGCTGGGACCAGGCTGATTGCAGCCAACAGTCTGGCATTGTGGGCCCACACATACGCAAGGGTCCATAGCGTCTCTCATTGCTGGATATGTAAATGAACTTCTAGCAGATGCAGCCAAAGGACTCCCATGGCAGATACACCTGCTACTGAACAAAACTGGACCTGGCTAGAGGAGACTAAATACAGCTCCCCAGCCTGGAAAGAAGTACGGCAATGGGTGATAGTCACCTTGGCTTGTCTGGCTGGGTTTTTGGTAGTCTTTTGTTGCTCTCTCTATTGTTTTTGATCTATGAGCCAAAGGTGCTGCCCTGTGGGGTAAGGTATCCCTCAAAACACAGGTCGTTTAGGGGTGGAGTGTGGGGCCCAGGCTATTTGAAGATGTAAACAGCCTGCTAAATGGCTGCAATAGAACTTTTGGTTTTGAACTTCCAGAAGAGAATGATTCAGCACCTGTTATATAACCATGACTCAGCACATGTTATGTAACTTTTTTGGCATGTTGCCACCTTCGTGTAACTATGGTATAAAAGCCGATCAGTGCATAACTTGGAACGTTGAGGGAAATGATTACCACCTGACCACTCTACCAATGGCTCCTCGTGCTTTCTTTCTTTTCACTGCCAGGATGGAACGACCAAACCTTGCTTATTGAACAAGGACCTGACACTAGCATTCATCATATTTTAATTATACATTTAATACCAATCATCCACAATTGACTCTAAGCTCTAGGAAAGTTGAAGCTGTCAGTTTAGCTGCCGTAGGTCTCAAAAAACTGCTTAATCCCGATAGATGCTTGATTTATATTTGTTAAACTGAACTGAAAGGAAAAATACTTTAAGTGCTTGACCAGAGGAAAAAGAATGAAAAGTTCTCCTCTGCCATAATACATGCCATAAAAAAATGAAATAGTTGTTTATTACTTATCTTTCTCTTGGAAACAATGAAATTATCTAAAATTGAAAGTGTGGAAGGACTACTGACTTTGGATATTATAGATGATGCCCAATGGAAGGAGGAAGCTAAAGGATTCACTGACTGAAAAGTAGATTAGCAAATGATGGCATATACATATGATAGAACATTGTGCTACAAAAAGGAATGAAGTTGTGAGGCATGAAACATGTAAATGAACCTGTGGGACATTTGGTGAGGCAAAATAAGCCAGAAAGAAAACAGCAAATATTTTATGGTCCCATTTAGAAAATATTTATAAGAAAACTGGGGCCTAGATTATAAACTCTTATAGCAGTCACATTTAGCCTAGAGCAGTAAGTGTTATTTCTGGATTTTGAGAGGCTGTTTTATATATGTATAACCTGGTACTTAGAGATAAGAATGAAGCCAGTCAGGTTGGGATTAAGGTAAATCAGTATACAGAGGTAAGGAAGACACTTTCTGTATTTTAGAACTTCACCTACTCTTTGAGACCAAAGAAAGAAAGGTTTATTTTGTCGAGAATCTAAATTTTCTGTAGCACATAATCTAACTCAGCCTATCTGGATAGATCATTTAAACAATCCAAACACAAGGAGTCCAGAATAAGAATGAAGGCTTTAATCCTGTATAGCTTAATGTAATGCCTGGATACATCCCATAGTATGTTAAGCAGATAATCAAAAACTATTGGCAAAGTCCCTTGAAGGAAGGGACAAACCATGTGGAACTATTAAGCTTTACCACCAGGAAAACCCCTGATACTACGTCAAATATTAGGGACACCCAAATTGATAAGCCAAGCCCTTGGTCTTGAGGCTTGCTCTTGCAAAGCTTATGTATGTAGCAGAGAAGTTTAGCCTACCTATAGGTATGCCTAAGAGTTATTTCTGGAGGACCTCTCTTTTGCTCAGATGTGCCTCTCTCTCTCTCTCTAAGTCCAACTCTTAAAGTGAAATCATTGCCCTCCCCACTGCATGGGAAATGACATCCAGGGTGAAATCCTCCCTGGTAGTGTGGGAGATGACTCCCAGGGATGGGCATGGCCCTGGCACTTTGGGATCAACAATTCCATCCTGACCAAAAGCGGGAAAGAAGTGTAGCAAATAAGGTATCAGGCTCTGAGAGAGTTCAAAGAGTCAAGAAGCTACCCTGGAGGTCATTATTATGTAAGCTTCAGTTAAACATTGCTACCTATCATAGCTTGCCAAACCCCAGTCAAATGATTCCTGCCAATCCTAAACAACACCTGGGGCATTATCTAAGATTCTACAAAGGTTCCATGTACTAGGGTAACTTTCCAGAAACCTACAACCTTGCAGATGGGTTCCTAGGCCAGATAAGTCCTGAAATGCAGAGGGGCCAGCCTCTCCAGAACATCAACTAGTTCCATCCCCTTATACCATATTATTGTCAGCCCCTTCCAATATGAAAAAGTTAGAATTGACATAGCCCAAATACCCCAAAAGAGTGGGAGAAAGATCAAAGATGATGGTGGAGTTACACAGAGAAGGCAGAGTTTAACAAGTGAGTATGATTGCTAAATCATTATATTAATATTGCTTTTAATCTCCAGTGTCTTGGAGCAGCTAGTAGTAAAAACCTAGAAATGTGGATTTGTAATCCATAGCAAACTCTGAAATCTGTTCTACAACTATTCAACCACATGGTGAGCTGTACCACAGACCCATGGTCCCGCACTGCACCTCTACAACCCCACAACCCATACCCATTGCTCAAAGGTACCAGTGTAGTGTTCCCAACCTGTGCCTATACCTGAGCTGCAATGCATCACCATACTGTTGTGCCCCACCCCATGCCCCACATCCATCCCACAAATACAAAGTTTTAGACCATTAAAGGAAATAAACTTCCAAAGTAAACCAATCAAGATGTTTACATTCTACAAAGACAACAGAAGATCACTAAGCATATCAAGATGCAGACATAGTCCAGCCAAAGGACCAAATTAAAACACCAAAGGAGACCCAGACTCTAGAAGAACTAATCAAAGATGTTCATATAACTCTACTAAATAAAATAAATGGGATGGCTAATGACATAAAGGAGATCAAGAAGACACTAGAAGACCATAAAGAGGAATCTGAAAGAGTAAATAGAAAAGTAGCAGATATCACAGAGATTAAAGATGTTGTAGACCAAATAAAAAATATACTAAAGATACACAACAGCAGATTGGAAGAGGCAGAAGAAAGAATAAGCAAACTAGAGGACAGACCAACTGATTTTGAACACTCAAAAAAGCAAGCGACAAAAAAGAGAAAAATTTGAATCAGATCTCAGGGAAATAATAATCAAAACAAAATACACAAATATAAGAATGATTGGTGTCCCAGAAAGAGAAGACAAGACTAAAGGGCGGGCGGGCCACGGTGGCTCAGCAGGCAAGAATGCTTGCCTGCCATGCCAGAGGACCCAGGTTCGTTTCCCGGTGCCTGCCCATGTAAAGAAAAAAAAAAAAAAGACTAAAGGGCTAGGAAGATTAGTTGAAGGTATAATGGGGGAAAACGTCCCAACCCTTATAAAGGACATAAATATGTAGATCAAAGAAGCCCCATGAACTCCAAATAGAATAAATCCAAATAGGCCTTCCCCAGGACACATACTAATTAGACTGTCAAATGTTGAAGAGAACAGAAAATCCTGAAAGCAGCAAGAGAAAAATGATCTACTACATATACAGGCAACCACAGAAGACTGAGTTCAGACCACTCAACTGGCACTGTGGAGGCGAGAAGGCATTGGTATGATATATTTAAGACCCTGCAAGAGAAAGACTCCCAACCAAGAATTTACCCAGCCAAATTTTCCTTCAAACCTGAGGGAGAAATTAAATTTTCACAGACAAACAAATCCTGAAAGAATCTGTCAACGAGAGACCGACCCTACAAGAAATACTAAAGGGAGTTCTGCCAGTTGAAATAAAAAAGACAGAAGAGGGAGGTATGGAGAAAGGCACAGAATTAAAGAGTACCAGTAAGGGTAACTTAAAGGATACAAAGAGATAGAGGGAAAAGAATATAAAGAATATCTAGGGTTTTCTAGAAAAACTGAATCAGCAGTAGATATCTGTAGATATAAAATTTACAAAAGTGTCTCACATAACCATGGGAATGTAGAGTCCAAGGTTTGTAGGGAAGGCCATAAACTGGCAACTCCAATGAAGGCAACAAACTCTTAAAAGAGGCTGGCTGGGCAACCCTGGGAATGTAAGGGTCCAAGGTCAGTAGAGCAGGCTGTGAAGCTGGCGACTCCAATGAAGGGTCTGGACAAACTCCACAGGAGAGGCTCGCTGACTGAAGCAGCAAGAGTGACTGTCTCTTCTGAACCCTCCTTAAAAGCCTTGTGGTGATTAGATTATGTGTCACTCATTGCACAAGACCCTCCCCTTAGTGATTACAAATGCAGTCAGCTGTGGATGTGGCCAACATGATCATGATTTAAGTCCATGAAATGTCCTCATAGCAATAGTTAGGCCAGCACTTGCCCAACCAGACAACCAGGCACCAGCACCTGACCAAGTTGACACATGATCCTGGCCATGATAGTCCACCCCTTGTCAACTTGGCAGCTATACACATCACCTTAAACCATAGTTAATCTCCAAATGGAAAAAAATAACAGACACATTTTCTTTCACCTAACAATACTCAACTGTCCCATGTACAATTGGAAATGCATTAAATCTCCCCAGAATAGGGTGCAAGTCTTTGGGTAATATTCACTCTTAAACTTGATATCTTTCAACTTAAATACTATAACCTGAACAAAACAGAATTAAAGTCCTCATTTCTATAACTGATCATGTGGTCTTGGTTCATATTTATCATTACTTTCTTCCACTATCCATTCCATGTTCCCTTTATCCTCAGCAAGCACTTCAGCTAGCCATGGTTCTTTGCTTCATAAACCTTCATTCCTGAGGTTTGAGAGCCATCAGTAGTTCTGCCTGGATCAAGTTGTTGCATTTTTCCATTGATTTTAATCACAGGGGTGTCTGTGATGAAAATCAATGTACTAAAAGACACCCTAGGGGATCTCCTATATTCCAGGGAAACTCTTCTTTACCTCCATTGTGTAGTTGCAGTCCTATTTCCCCCTGATAGGGTCAATCACCCCAACCAGTAAAGTAACCCCCTTCTTGGCTTGTTGATCCAGTGGCATGAGTAACCCAAAGTGACCAGGTGAAAGTCATAGATTCCAGTTCAATGGAATCATTGTTGATTGTGGAAGCACTTCCCCTTCTGGAACTAAAACCTGTAGTCCAGCAGAGCTCAAGGTTACAGGGACAGGAAGCAAAAATTTTCATAGTGGATCACTAGGGATAATAGTGAGTGGTGTCACTCTCATTTCCACCCCTTGGTTCCTGGACCCATGGATCCTGGCTATGGGAGAAACAGCACCATACAGTGGATGTTGATTCAGAGCATACAGAGCCTCCTGGATAATATCACCCCAGTCTTGCAAGGTATTCCCACCTAGTTGGCACATAATTGAGTTTTCAAAAGGCCATTCCACCATTCTATCAATCCAGCTGCCTCTGGATGATGGGAAACATGGTAAGACCAGATAATTCTGTGAGCATGTGCCCATTCCACACTTCATTTGCTGTGAAGTGGGTTCCTTGATCAGAAGTAATGCTGTGTGGAATACCATGATGATGAATAAGGCATTCTGTAAGTCCACGTATGGTAGTTTTGGCAGAAGCATGGTGTACAGGAAAAGCAAACCCATATCCAGAGTATGTGTCTATTCCAATTAGAACAAATCACTGCCCCTTCCATGATGGAAGTGGTCCAATGTAATCAACCTGCCACCATGTAGCCAGCTGATCACCTTGGGGAATGGTGCTATATTGGGTCTCTGCTCTTGGCAGATTGGGCACTCAGCAGTGGCTGTAGCCAGGTCAGCCTTGATGAGTGGAAGTCCATGTTGCTCAGCCCATGCATAACCTCCATCCCTACCACCACTATTACTTTGTTCATGAGCCCACTGACTAAATGACAGGGATTGCTGGGGAAAGAGGCTGACTGGTCTGCAGAATGGGTCATCTTAGCCACTTGATTATTAAAACCTTCCTCTGCTGAAGTCATGCTCTCGTGCATATTCACATGGGACACAAATATCTTCATGTTTTTAGCCTACTCAGAAAGGTCTACCACACACCTCTTCTTCCCCAGACCTCTTTGTCACCAGTTTTCCAATCATGTTCTTTCAAAGTCCCCAACAATCCAGCCAAACCATTAGGAATAGCCCATGAGTCAGTATACAAACACACCTCTGGCCAGTTCTCCTTCCAAGCAAAATGAACAACTGGGTACACTACTAGAAGTTCTGCCCACTGGGAGGATTTTCCGTCACCACTGTCTTTCAGGGACATCCCAGAAAGGGGTTGTAGTGCTGCAGCTGCCCACTTTTGGGTGGTACCTGCATATCATGCAGAACCATCTGTAACCCAGGCCCGAGTTTTCTCTTCCTCAGTCAATTCACTGTAAGGAACTCCCCAAGAGGCCATAGCTCTGGTCTGGGAAAAAAGGTAATGTGGCAGGAGCGCAGACCATGGGCATTCTGGCCACTTCCTCATGTAACTTACTTGTGCCTTCAGGACCTGCTCTGGCCCTATCTTGTATATACCATTTCCATTTTACGACAGAGTGCTGCTGCGCATGCCCAACTTTATGGCTGGGTGGGTTAGACAGCACCCAGCTCATGATAGGCAACTCAGGTCTCATGGTAACTTTGTGGCCCATGGTTAAGTATTCAGTCTCTATTAAGGCCCAGTAACAGGCCAAGAGCTGTTTCTCAAAAGGAGAGTAGTTATCTGCACCAGATGGTAAGGCTTTGCTCCAAAATCCTAAGGGTCTGCATTGTGATTCTCCTATAGGGGCCTGCCAGAGGCTCCAGACAGCATCTCTATTTGCCATGAACACTTTCAGCACTATTGAATCTGCTGGATCATATTGTCCAAGTGGCAGAGCAGCTTGTACAGTAGCCTGGACCTGTTGCAGAGCCTCTTCTTCAGGTTCCCATGCAAAAGTACCTACTTTTCTGCTCACTCAATAAATGGGCCAGAGAAGAATGCCCAAATGAGGGATATGTTGTAACCAAAATCCAAAGAGACCAACTAGGCATTGTGCCTCTTTTTTGATCATAGGAAAGGCCAGGTGCAGCAACTTATCCTTCACCTTAGAAGGGATATCTCAACATGCTCCACACCATTAGACACCTAGAAATTTCACTGAGGTAGAAGGTTCTTGTATTTTTGTTGGATTTATCTCCCATCCTCTGACATGCAAATGCCTTACCAATAAGTCTAGAGTAGTTCCTACTTCTTGCTCACTAGGTCCCATCGACATGATATCATCAATATAATAGACCAGTGTTGTAATGTCTTGTGGGAGGGAGAAATGATCAAGGTCCCTGTGGACAAGATTATGACAGGGATGGAGAGTTGATATACCCCTGAGGTAGGACAGTGAAAGTATATTGCTGACCTTGCCAGGTGAAAGAAAACTGTTTCTGGTGGTCCTTACTAAGAACTATTGAGAAAAAAAGAATTTGCCAGATCAATAGCTGCATACCAGGTACCAGGAGATGTACTGATTTGCCCAAGCAATGATACCACATCTGGAACAGCAGCTGCAATTGGAGTTACCACCTGATTGAGCTTACAATAATCCACTCTCATCCTCTAAGACCCATCTGTTTTCTGCACAGGCCAACTAGGAGAGTTGAATGGGAATGTGGTGGGGATCACCACCCCTGCATCCTTCAAGTCCTTAAGAGTGGCAGTAACCTCTGCAATCCCTTTAGGAATCCAGTATTGCTTCTGATTTACTATTTTGCTAGGTAGAGGCAGTTCTAGTGGCTTCCACTTGGCCTTTCCTACCGTAATAGCCCTCACTCCATGAGTTAGAGAACCAATGTGGGAATTCTGCCAGTTGCTCAGTATGACTATGCCAATTTTGCATTCTGGAACAGGGGAAATAAATACAGAATGGGTCCAGGGTCCCACTTTACACACTATGAGGTAGACCTGAGCTAAAACTCCATTAATCACCTGACCACCAGAAGCCCTCACTCTGACTAGTGGGCCAGAATGATGTTTTGGGTTCCCTGGAATTAATGTCACTTCTAAACCAATGTCTAATGATCCCTGAAATATCTATCCATTTCCTTTTCACCAATGTAGAGTTACCCTTGTAAAAGGCCATCAGTCTCCTTGGGGAAGGGTTGGAGGAAGATTAATAGTATAAATTTGTGGCAGTGTAAGAAGGTTGTCTGCCAAAGGGACATGGCCTCCCCCTCATTCAAAGGGCTCTGGGTCTGTAAACTGTCTCAAGTCTGGAAATTTAGTAAGGGGCCAGGACTCTCTGTTTTTGTCATTCAAGTTATACTTCTATTCACTTGACCTAGAATTCTTTTGCTTATACAGCTCAAACAAGAATTTAGTAGACTGCCCATCTATTATACTTCTGGGTACCCCATACTAGCCGATGCCACAAGTCTCTGTGAGTCAAATTATTTTGATTCATGCTCTGAGTCTGCTGTCCATTATGATAGCCACATCTACTTTGTCTTTGGCAGTTAAGGCTGTTAACTGGTTTCTACCAACTTGAGATCTGATCATCCCCATTGCAGTTAAGGATTCTAGCTCAGTGACAGCAATTCCCACAGTAATATCTGACCTATATAGAAGGGCAACTATAGAGATCTTCAAGGATGATGGAGCTAGTCTCACAAATTTATTTCTCACAGTCCTGATAAAAGATACATCCTCCAGACATTCCTGGGGTGTATAAGCAGTCTTTCCATGATAAATCCACTCTAACATTCCAATCTCTCTGAGCTCTTAGATCCCCTCATCTACATTATACCAGGGCAGTTCTGGCATTTCAACCTCAGGTAATGCTGATGACCTTTCAATCCATGTATCAGCCAAACATCCGAACAAACAATGCCTTTTCTAACCCCTTAAACTATAACATTGAATTTAGAATCTCACTTAGTGGGCCCATATGAATAAATTCAGCCTGACCCAGTTTATATTCCTCCCATCGTTATCCCACACCCTTAAAATCCATTGCCACACATATTCCCCTGATTTCTATCTATATAAATTGGAAAATTCATACAGTTCTTTTGGAGTATAATGTATCTCCTCATGGGCGACACTTTGTACCTCACCTTTTGGGACATGTTGGGACTATAGTCTAGTTATAGGTCTGAAAGGAATGAGGTGGTGGGGGTGGTTCATGTAAAGAATTAGAAATATCTTCCAAGCCATTTGCTTCAGGGCATTCATTTGCAGTTTCATCTGCTGAAACAGGATTAATCACTCTAGGGTAATCCATTCAGGTGGAGGTTGGGTAGCCAATTCCTCAGGGCAGGCTGGAGATGGGGCAGCTATGTCCTCAGGGCAGACTATTACAGATTATCTAGAAAAGACTCAGCATGAGATATCTGTAGATATAAAATTTATAAAAATGTCTCACATAACTGTGGGAATGTAGAGTCCAAGGTTTGTAGGGCAGGCTGTAAACTGGTAACTCCAATGAAGGCCTTCAACAAACTCTCAAAAGAGGCTGGCTGGGCAACCCCGGGAAGGTAGGGTCCAAGGTCTGTAGAACAGGCTGTGAAGCTGGTATTTCCAGTGAAGGGTCTGGACAAACTCCACAGGACAGGCTCGCTGGCTGAAGGAGGAAGAGTGAAACAGGAAGAGTGCCTCTTCTGAATCCTCTTTAAAAGCCTTGTGGTGATTAGATTAAGTGTCACTCATTGCATAAGACCCTCCCCTCAGCTGATTACAAATGCAATCAGCTGTGGATGCCAACCAACATGATCATGATCTAAGTCCATGAAATGTCCTCACAGCAACAGACAGGCCAACCCTTGCCCAACCAGACAACTGGGCACCACCACCTGGCCAAGTTGACACATGAACCTGACCATGACAAGATCTGACAGATAAAATCCAAAGTATAAGACAGTGGATTCAAGAACCACCTTTTCAGTAATAACTTTGAATGTTAACAGATTAAATTTACCAATGAAAAGATACAGGTTGGCAGAATGGATTAAGAAGTATAATCCAGCTATATGCTGCTTACAAGAGACTCATTTTAGACATAAGAATAAAAATACATTGAAAGTGAAAAGATGAATAAAGATGTTCCACACAAGTTGTAATCAAAAGAAAGCAAGAGTAGCTATACTAATATCAGACAAAATAGACTTTAAATGTAAAGGCAACATAAGAGACAAAGAAGGATACTATATATTAATAGAAGGGACAATTCACCAAGAAGAAATAAAAATCTAATTGTTTATGCTCCCAATCAAGGAGCTTTGAAGTACATGAGACAGACATTGGCAAAATTGAAGGGAGTGATGGATATCTCAACACTAATAGCAGGAGACTTCAATACACCACTCTCCTCTATAAAGAGAGCAACCAGACAGAGGATCAACAAGAAAACACAGAAGTTAAAACAACTTGATAAATGAACTAGACTAAGCAGACATATATAGGTCATTACACCCCAAAACACCAACACATACATTCTTCTCTTGAACTCATGGAACATTCTCCAAGATAGATCATATGCTGGGGCAAAAAAACAGGTCTTTATAAATTTAAAAACATTGAAATTATTCAAAGCACTTTCTCTGATCACAATGGAATGAAGCTGGATATCAATAATCACCAAAGAATGAGAATTTGCACACATATATGGAAATTAAATAACACTTTCTTAAAACAACCAGTGGGTCAAAGAAGAAATGCTAGAGAAATAAGTAGCTGTCTGGAGATGAATGAAAATGAGACTACAACATATCAGAACTTATGGGATGCAGCAAAGGCTGTGCTGAGAGGGAAATTTATTTCCCTAAATAAATTACCTATACTTAAAACAAGAAAGAGCAAAAATTGAGGATTTAACTGCTCATCTGGAGGCACTTGAGAAAGAACAGCAAGCTAACCCCAAAGCAAATAGAAGAAGAGACATAACAAAGATTAAAGCAGAATTAAATGAATGGGAGAACAAAAGAACAATAGAAAGAATCAATAAAATCAAAAGTTGTTATTTGAGAAAATCAATAAAATTGATGGGCCACTAGCAAGGCTGACAAAAAGAAAAAGAGAGAGGATGCATAAACAAAATCAGAAATGAGAGGGAGGTCATTACTACAGACCCTGAAGAAATAAAAGAAATCATAAGATGATACTGTGAACAATAATATGCCAACAAACTACACAACTTAGATGAAGTGGACAAATTCGTGGAAACACACAAACAAGCTACACTGACTCAGGAAGAAATAGAAGATCTCCACAAACCAATTAGTCATCAAAAATCTTCCTACAATGAAAAGTCCAGGGCCACATGGCTTCTCAGGGGAATTTTACCAAGCATTCCAGAAATCTAACACCAGTCCTGCTTATAAAAAGAAAAAAAAGATAGTACTATCTTATGCAGTATGATAAGAATGCTTGAAAAATATTTTCCTTTGAATAAAAATACATGAAATGAAAAGAAACATGATGGAAAATGATTGATGCTGACTGCAACTGTATCTTTGACTGTGACTTCAGCTGAAGATAAAGTGGTTAACTACGAAAGGGAAAATGCTGTAATTACTAATTTCATTAAATTTATTTAATTACATCAAAACCAACCCACCCCCAGAAAAAGACCTAACAACCAAAAAAAAAAGAAAGAAAGAAAAGAGGTTTTCGAGGCTTTTTAAATTCAAAATTAGTATTTCTCACTATATTGTAATTAGTGAGCAAAAAGTATTGCCCACTTTGAACCTTGTTGTAGAATTAATACAGACTATCCTTCCCACTGTACACAAATGCTAAACTAGAATAAAAAGAATTATTGAACAACAGATGATGCAAAACTATGATCCCTGAAAAAGGAAAAACCAGCATGGAACCCTAAAATCACCCTGGCTTTCTGTTTGAAGGTACTTTCCAAACTGCAGCACAGGTTAGTAGGCAGAGACCAAGCAGAGTGTGGAGGTACCACTGAGCTGAGGAGATAGATTATGGAATTTGGAGAGGCCAAGACAACTGGAATCTTGGAGGCTTATTCCATAAAGGAGAAAGCTACACAGAGAAAGAGCAAAAAGTCTGTATGGGATCTCTTTGTGCATGTTGATGAATAGTAGATTCTGCTTGTGTAGGGTGGACCTAGGAAGCTCCACGTTAAGCCATTCCTAGAACTGGGAAACTTTTTACTTCCAACCAATCAGAATGGATGGACTTTGTTAAACATCTATATCCAGTAAAAATAATCCTTTAAAATAAAGATGAAATACTATTTTTCAAATACACAAAGCATGAAAGAATTCATCAGTAGTAGTCCTGTACTAAAAGAAAGCATAAAAATGTACTTCAAGCTGAAGGAAATGACACCAGATGGAAAATAAAATCTAGAAAAAGAAATAAAGAGCACCAGAAATTATAAAAATTATAAAAAAGAAGGAAAGAAAAGAGTTAGAAGGGAACAAAGAATGAACTAGAAAACAAGTACCAAATGGAAGACTTTAACACAGCTGTATCAATAATTACACTAAGTATAAATGTTCTAACCTCACCAATTAAGGCAATTATCAGACTGAAAAAAGAAACCACAGCTATATGCTACTAAAAAAACTATATGTCTTCAAGAAATGAACATTAAATATATAGACAAACTTAGGTTAAAAGTAAAAGAAAAAGACATACCATGTAAACAGTACTATAGGAAAGTTGGATGGATTATATTAAGGTCAGACAAACTAGAATTGAGGGCAAGATGTATTGGTTGGGACAAAGATGAACATTCAAAATGACAAAAGAGTCCACAAGAAGATAATTATTTTCAATATGTATAAATTTAATAAAAGAAAATTGTGTAAAACTAAAAGAAGATATATAAAATCTAAGTTGAAAATTTCAACACTCTTCTTCCAGTAAAATGGGAAACATGGAAAAACAGCAGGGATGTAGATTACTGGAACAACAGTATCAACCAACTTGTCCTCATTTAAATTCATAAAAAACTACACCTAACTACTGTAGAATATACACTGTTCTCAAGAGCTCATAGAATATAGCCCAGAATAGAACATGTGCTGGGCCATGAAAGAGGTCTCAACTAATTTAAAAGAATTGAAATCATCAGCGTACATTCTCTGGGAAAAGGGAATTAACTTAGAACTTAACTGAAAAATATCTGGAAAATCCCCATATATTTGGAAATTAAGCGATACGCTTCTAAAAAGAAAACCCATAGGTCAAAGAATAAATCACATAGGAAATTAGAAAGTATTTCAAACTGAAGAGCAATGAAAAAAAACATATAAAAATTTGTGAGATGGAGATAAAACAAGGCATAGAGGGAAATTAATACTTTAAATGCTTATATTAGAAAAAAAAAGAAAGTTCTAAAATCAGTCTAAAATTCCACATCAGAAGCTAGAAAAAGAATAGGAAATTAAGCCCACTGTAAGTGTGAGGAAGCAAATAGCAATGATTAATAGATGAAATAAAACATTGACAAACACTTGATCAGTAAAATAAAAATCTAGTTCTTTTAAAGGATGAATCATAGTGATAAATTCTAGATTAACTAAATAAGAAAAAAGAGAAAAAGAACAAATTCTCATACCAGAAATTAAAATGGAACATCACTACAGATCTTACAGACATTAAAAAGACAAGGGATTACATTAAAAAGCTTATGCCAGTAAGTTTGACAATTTAGATAAAGTAGACAAATTCTTTAAAAGTAAAAAAATGAGCTTCCAGAAATATGGCAAGATAGGGTAGGCTGAGTTTCACCCCTGCTCCCTGGCTATGGGCAGGGGTAGTTGAAATACTCAGTCCACAGCTCAAGGTCTTTCCATGTGGGCACCACCAGACCCATCTGCCCACAAGTGGATTCTCCACTGAGGTGCCCACAGCCCACCTTCTGGGTTGGCAGCTCTCAGGACACATGGAGCCCTATGGATTTGACTGGATTTGTACCTTATTGAGTCCTGGCCCAGTCAGCTGACCTAGTGTGGGGAAACTGGGCCTGAGGGGAAGTGGCGACCCAAGACAGCCATCTGCTGGGAAGAAGTGGAAAGTGCAGTCTGACAAACTGCCTTTTTTGTCTGGCTTTTTACAGATCTCCAATTAGAACTGTGCCTCTTGTCCCAGCCGTGGTTTGGTGAGGAGTTATTGACAAACTAAGCACAAAAGAAGACCTTCAACACAAACCTGAGCAACTACAAAATCTTAAGAGAAAGAGTGAAATCAATCTTCAAAATAGCCTTATAAAGATAATCAAATGCCTCAAAGGCAAGAGAAAACTACAAAGCAAATGAAGATGTGAGAAAATATGGCACAGCCAAATGACCAAATTAAAATCCTGGAGGAGGCACAGAATTTGGAACAATTAATTAAAGATGTCCATACAAATCTCCAAAATAAGTTCGATGGGTTGGTTAAAGACATAAAGGATATCAAGAAGACACTAGAAAAGCATAAAGAAGATTTTGAAAGAGCAAATAGAAAAATAGTATATCTTACAAAAATGAAGGCTACTGTAGATCAAATTTTAAAATATACTAGAAATACATAACAGCAGATCTTAGAGGCATAAAAAATAAGCAAACTAGAGGGCAGGACAACTGAATTTGAACACGCCAAAGAACAAATGGCTAAAAAGATGGAAAATTTTGAATTGGATATCAGGGAAATGATGGACAACATGAAGCCCACAAATATAAGAATCACTGGTACCTCAGAAGGAGAAGAGAATAGTAAAAGGCTAGGAAGATTATTTGAGTACATAATCAGGAAAAACTTCCCAACCCTTATAAAAGACATAAATATGCAAATCAAAGAAGCCCCAACGAACTCTAAATAGAATAATTCCAAATAGACCCACTCAAGACACATATTAATCAGACTGTCACGTGCTGAAAAGCAGAAAGTCCTGAAAGCAGCAAGAGAAAAGCAATTCACTACATACAAGGGAAGCCAAATAAAATTAAATTTGGACTATTCAACAGGCACCAGGGAGGTCAGAAGGCAGAGTATGATATATTAAAGATTCTGAAAGAGAAAAATTTCCATCCAAGAATTCTTTATCCAGCAAAGTTGTACTTCAAAAGTGAGGGAGAGGTTCTGAGAAGATGGTGGAATAGGATAGGTCAAGTTCACCCCTGCTCCAAGGAACAGTTAGAGACATAACAGAAAAAAATGACCCAGACAATGATTCCAGGGGTTGGGTGACCTTGGCGGGTCTTCTCCACAACATAGGGAGGTCCTGGTTGCAAAAGCTGAAGAACTGAGATGCAGAGAACTGAAAACCATCCAGCTAGTGCAAACAGCCTGTTCTATTTAATAAGCTGCTAGAATGCGATATACCAGAAATGGAACAGCTTTTTAAAAGGGGAATTTATTAAGCTGCCAGTTTACAGTTCTAAGGCCATGAAAATGTCCAATTTAAGGCACCCAGGGAATGATACCTTGGTTCAAAAAGGCTGATGACGTTTGGGGTTTTCTCTCTCAGCTGAAAGGGCACATGGAGATGTCTACTAACTTTCTCTCCCTCATCTTCTTGTTTCATGAAGCTCCCCTTGGGCATTTTCCTTCTTCATTTCCAAAGGTCTCTGGTTGCGTGGGCTCTGTCGGTGCTGGTGGCTCTCTAGCTTTTACCTAAATGGTACCCTCTTAAAGGGCTCCAGTAAGCAACTCCACCTTGAATGGGTGGAGACACATCTCCATGGAAACCATCTAATCAAGAGTTACCACACATGATTGGGTGGGTCACACTCCATGGAAACAATAAAAAAGATGCCACTCAGCAATACTGAATGAGGATTTAAGGACATGGCTTTTCTGGGGTCCACAATAGATTCAAACTAACACACAGCCTAATGTGCCCCTTTCCAAATGGAGGCCCCGAGCCCTCATGAATGCCTGGACAGAGAGAAGGGGACTAGGAAGTAAGCTGTATTAGCTAGGGTTCTCTAGAAAAACAGAATCAGCAGGAAATAGATATAAAATTTATAAAAGTGTCTCACATAACTGTGGGAACTGAGGATCCAAAATCTGTAGGGCAGGCTGTGAAGCTGATGACTCTGATGAAGAGTCTGGATGAACTCCACAGGAGAGGTTTGCTGCTGAAGCAGGAAGAGAAACTGTCTCTTCTGAATCCTCCTTAAAAGTCTTCCAGTGTTTAGATTAAATGTTACTCATTGAAGAAGACACTCCCCTTGGCTGATTACAAATGCAATCAGCTGTGGATACAGCCAACATGCTCATGATTTAATTCTACGACATGTCCTCATAGCAACAGACAGGCCAGCACTGACCCAACCAACAAACGGGTACCACCACCTGGCCAAGCTGACACATGAACCTGACCATGACATAAGCCAAGCCGCAACACCCACAAGTGAAGCCCCAGCCCAGCGAGCCATGGCCCCACACACACACCCCATGCACCTTAATGCCATTGCCCACCCGACCCACCATGCTCCAAGCACCCCCTCCTTGACCCCCCACATGTGTATTCCCACCCCGAACCCCTGCCCTACACATGCCTAACCCAGCCCGATCCACCTCTCCCATGCAAGCACACACACTTACCCTGCCCCTCCCAAGACTTGCACCCAGCCCCCCGTACTCCCACCTAACCCCTCCCTGCCCCCCTACAGGCGCTTACCAGCGCATCTGGGCTGCAGGTGTTCACCTGCAAACCCAGGCTACACCTGCCCCCAATGCATGCAGTCACACAATCCTGCTTTACCATGCCCCACCCCAACACTATGCATATGCACATCAAAGTTTGGGACCCCCTAGATCTGTGCACACACATGCTCAAAACGACATCCCTGTCTCCATGCACGGACACACACCTATCCTGCCACCCCTAGCTGTGGGCAGGTGCTGACCTGTGTATACAGGCCATACCCGCCCCCAGCCTATGCAGAAACAACCTACCCCATTGCCCCTGTGCTCTATGCATGCGCACACCAGCACCCAGACCCCCAGACCCATGCACACCAGGGCCCTGCCTCCTAGACCCAAGCATGCACACAGCCACATCCTGCTGCAGGGCACCCAGGCATCGGTGCACCAGCCTCTCAAATCCCAGAAACCTGCCCCGCCTGCCCCACACATGTGCATGCCCTTGTCCCACCCCCTGGTACAAGCACCCTGACAGGTGCTCAAGCACACATCTGTAACACACAGCCCCTGCCCTGCACAGGTGTGGACCTCTACCCCACCTCCCTGCACCTGTGCATCTGCTCTAGGGCCATGGCCCACCCCACAATGCCTACACCTGACCCACAGTCTCCAACCCCCATGATCTGCACCCACAGTTACCAGTCTCTCCAAGAACATGAACCAGTTGCATTCCCCTACTCCGTAATGTGAACACCCCTTTCCAACATGAAGAAGTTAGAATGGCCATTGCCCAAATATCCCTAAGGAGTGGGAGAAGGATCAAAGAAGAAGGAGGAGTTGTATCAGAGAAGATGGGATTTAAAAAATGAATATAACCACTGAATCATTATATTGATATTTCTTTTTAGTCTCCAGTGTCGTAGAGCAGCTAGAAGGAAACACCTGAAATGGTGGTACTATTTGTTAAAATGTACTTTGAAATATATTGCTTTTTAAAATATATGTTAATTTCACATAATAATTTTAATAATAAAAAATGATTAAAAAGATAAAGTAAAAAACTACCAAAACTAACACAAGGAAAGATATAAAATTTGAATATCCCTGTATAAATTAAAGAAATTGAATTCATAATCGAAAGCATTTCCATAAAGAAAATTCCAAGTCCAGGTGGCTTGACTGGTGAATTCTTTCAGACATTTAAGGATAAAATGATGCCAACTACACATAATCAACTTAGAAAATAAGTGGCAAGGGAACACTTTCTAAATCATTTTGAGATCAGCATTACCTTGATATCAAAATGAGACATGAGAGAGAGAGAAAAGTTCTAAAGTTCCAACTTAATTTATTGAAGAAGAGATACTCTTTGGAATGAAAGATACTAAAACAATTAGAGATCTATATCTATATGGAAATAAATAAACCTCAACCATTATTCAATCCAACCACTATAATTAATTCAAAATGGATTCAAATCTAATTATGAAATATAAAATCATAAAAGTACTTGAAGAAAAAACAGGAGAAATCTTGATAACTATGGAGCAGGCAACAATTACCTAGAACATGTTAGGTACTAAACATTAACAAAAATAGTTAATAAATTGGACTTCAATGAAACTTAAAACTTTCAACAGGAAAGGATGTTGAATCTTGTCAAATGACTTCTCTGCATCAATTGAGATGATCATGTGATTTTTCTGCTTTGATTTGTTGATATGGTGTATTACATTAATTGATTTTCTTATGTTGAACCATCCTTGCATACCTGGGATGAATCCTACTTGGTCATGATGTATAATTCTTTTAATGTGTTGTTGGATTCGATTTGCTAGAATTTTATTGAGGATTTTTGCATCTATATTCATTAGAGAGATTGGTCTGTAGTTTTCTTTTTTTGTAATATCTTTGTCTGGTTTTGGTATGAGGGTGATGTTGGCTTCATAGAATGAATTAGGTAGTTTTCCCTCCACTTCAATTTTTTTGAAGAGTTTGAGCAGGATTGGTACTAATTCTTTCTGGAATGTTTGATAGAATTCACATGTGAAGCCGTCTGGTCCTGGACTTTTCTTTTTGGGAAGCTTTTGAATGACTGATTCAATTTCTTTACTTGTGATTGGTTTGTTGAGGTCATCTATTTCTTCTTGAGTCAAAGTTGGTTGTTCATGCCTTTCTAGGAACTTGTCCATTTCATATACATTGTTGTATTTATTAACATAAAGTTGTTCATAGTATCCTGTTATTACCTCCTTTATTTCTGTGAGGTCAGTGATTATGTCTCCTCTTCCATTTGTGATCTTATTTATTTGCATCCTCTCTCTTCTTCTTTTTGTCAATCTTGCTAAGGGCCCATCAATCTTATTGATTTTCTCATAGAACCAACTTCTGGTCTTATTGATTTTTCTCTATTGTTTTCATGTTTTCAATTTCATTTATTTCTGCTCTAATCTTTGTTATTTCTTTCCTTTTGCTTGCTTTGGGGTTAGTTTGCTGTTCTTTCTCCAGTTCTTCCAAGTGGACAGTTAATTCCTGCATTTTTGCCTTTTCTTCTTTTCTGATATAGGCATTTAGGGCAATAAATTTCCCTCTTAGCACTGCCTTTGCTGTGTCCCATAAGTTTTGATATGTTGTGTCTTCATTTTCATTCGCCTCGAGGTATTTACTAATTTCTCTTGCAATTTCTTCTTTGACCCACTTGTTGTTTAAGAGTGTGTTGTTGAGCCTCCATGTATTTGTGAATTTTCTGGCACTCCACCTATTATTGATTTCCAACTTCATTCCTTTATGATCCAAGAAAGTGTTGTGTATGATTTCAATCTTTTTAAATTTGTTAAGACTTGCTTTGTGACCCAGCATATGGTCTATCTTTGAGAATGATCCATGAGCACTTGAGAAAAAGGTGTATCCTGCTGTTGTGGGATGTAATGTCCTATAAATGTCTGTTAAGTCTAGCTCATTTATAGTAATATTCAGATTCTCTATTTCTTTATTGATCCTCTGTCTAGATGTTCTGTCCATTGATGAGAGTGGTGAATTGAAGTCTCCAACTATTATGGTATATGAGTCTATTTCCCTTTTCAGTGTTTGCAGTGTATTCCTCATGTATTTTGGGGCATTCTGGTTCGGTGCGTAAATATTTATGATTGTTATGTCTTCTTGTTTAATTGTTCCTTTTATTAGTATATAGTGTCCTTCTTTGTCTCTTTTAACTGTTTTATATTTGAAGTCTAATTTGTTGGATATTAGTATAGCCACTTCTGCTCTTTTCTGGTTGTTATTTGCATGAAATATCTTTTCCCAACCTTTCACTTTCAACCTATATTTATCTTTGGGTCTAAGATGTGTTTCCTGTAGACAGCATATAGAAGGATCCTGTTTTTTAATCCATTCTGCCAGTCTATGTCTTTTGATTGGGGAATTCAGTCCATTAACATTTAGAGTTATTACTGTTTGAATAATATTTTCCTCTACCATTTTGCCTTGTGTATTATATATATCATATCTGACTTTCCTTCTTTCTACACTTTTCTCCATGTCTCTCTCTTCTGCTTTTTGTATCTGACTCTAGTGCTCCCTTTAGTATTTCTTGCAGAGCTGGTCTCTTGGTCACAAATTCTCTCAGTGACTTTTTGTCTGAGAATGTTTTAATTTCTCCCTCATTTTTGAAGGACAATTTTGCTGGATATAGGAGTCTTGGTTGGCAGTTTTTCTCTTTTAGTAATTTAAATATATCATCCCACTGTCTTCTAGCTTCCATGGTTTCTGCTGAGAAATCTACACATAGTCTTATTGGGTTTCCCTTGTATGTGATGGATTGCTTTTCTCTTGCTGCTTTCAAGATCCTCTCTTTCTCTTTGACCTCTGACATTCTAACTATTAAGTGTCTTGGATAATGCCTATTTGGGTCTAATCTCTTTGGGGTGCACTGCACTTCTTGGATCTGTAATTTTAGGTCTTTCATAAGAGTTGGGAAATTTTCAGTGATAATTTCTTCCATTAGTTTCTCTCCTCCTTTTCCCTTCTCTTCTCCTTCTGGGACACCCACAACACGTATATTTGTGCGGTTCATATTGTCCTTGAGCTCCCTGATACCCTGTTCAAATTTTTCCATTCTTTTCCCTATAGTTTCTGTTTCTTTTTGGAATTCAGATGTTCCATCCTCCAAATCACTAATTCTATCTTCTGTCTCTTTAAATCTATCATTGTAGGTATCCATTGTTTTTTCCATGTTTTCTACTTTATCCTTCACTTCCATAAGCTCTGTGATTTGTTTTTTCAGTTTTTCTATTTCTTCTTTTTGTTCAGCCCATGCCTTCTTCATGTCCTCCCTCAATTTATCGATTTCGTTTTTGAAGAGGTTTTCCATTTCTGTTCGTATATTCAGCATTAGTTGTTTCAGCTCCTGTATCTCATTTGAACTATTGGTTTGTTCCTTTGGCTGGGCCATATTTTCAATTTTCTGAGCGTGATCCGTTATCTTCTGCTGGCGTCTGGGCATTTAGTCAGATTTCCCTGGGTGTTGGACCCCACAGGTTGAAAGATTTTTCTGTGAAATCTCTGGGTTTGGTTTTTCTTATCCTGCCCAGTAGGTGGCGCTCGTGGCACACGTTTGTCTACGGGTTCCACCAGTAAAAGTTGCTGTGGGTCCTTTAACTTTGGAAAACTCTCGCCATGGGGGAGGATCGGCAGCCGAAGCGGCTTGGAAGAGTGCCAGCCGACCTGGGGGTCCAAATGCGGGGAGGGTCGCCAGCCGCCGCAGCCCGGGAGAGCGCCCAACTGAATTTCCTAGTCGGCCTGGGGCGCCAAGTGTGGCGGGAGGGCACCAGCTGCCGCAGCCCGGGAGAGTGCACTGTTCCCAGCCGGACCGGGGAGTCACGTGTTTGGAAGGGACCCCCCGGTCACCATTCTCCGCAGTCTGGGGATTTCCGACCCAACTCTCTCAGTTGGTCCGGGGGGCCTCACGTGGTAGGGGCGCCAGCCGCCGCGGCCCGAGGAGACCACCTGCCCAATTCTGCCAGCTGGCCTGGGAAGGAGGAAGGGAGGGACTCCGGCCGCTTGCCGTCCCGCCCGGGAAAGCCCGCGTCCCTCGGCGATCTCACCAGAGCTGGTTCTCCCAGACAGTCAGCTGTTCCAGGATGGGGTACGCCGTCCCCTTTGATCTCCATCGTGGCTCCGGGAGCTGCTCTGTATCGTCTCCACTCCCCCAGTAGCTGTTCTGGAGGAGGAAAGGTGAGGGTGGCAAGGCTGTCGAGGCCAGTGGCGGAGGAGCCGGTGAAGGCAGAAGAGGGCACGGTGGTGGTTGGAGAGCTGCCGGAGCAGGAGGAGAAAGGGAAGGATAAGATGGTGGATGGAGTGCTGCCGGAGCAGAAGGGGGAAGAGGGAGAGGAGGGCGGGCTGGCTGGCGGGGCGTGAGCGCCGCGCCGGGCCGGCGGACAAAGAGGGACTTAAAACTTTTACTCCTTGAAAATCAGCTGAAGTCATAAACTACAAACTGGAATAAAATATTCACCCTTTCTGTAGACAAAGAAGGATTTGTGTCCAGAATATATAAGAAATTCTTACAAAGTAATTATAAACACACAAACCACGCAATATTTAAAATGGGCAAAATATTTGAACAGACACTTTAAAATAGCAGATGTACAGCAGTAAAAAAAAATTAAAAAAAAAACACATGAAAACTAGAAAGAAGAAAGTGTGACCTAAGTTTATATCTTAAGCAACCAGATATAGAAAAACAAATTAAATCCAAAGCTAGTAGAAGAAGGAAATAATACAGATTAAAATAGAGTTTTAAAACAAATGGAAAATATAAAACAAAAGACATAATCAGCAAAGCCAAGAAACAGTTCTTTGAAAAGATCAACAAAATTGACAAATCTTTAGCTAGACTAAGAAAAGTAGATGCAAATAACTAAAATTAGAAATGGAAACTTACCCACTACTATCAATCTTAGAGGGAAAAAAGATTATAAGAGAATACTATGAACACTGTGCACCAAAAAATTAGATAACCTAAATGAAATGGACAAATTCCTAGAAACACACAATCAAGTTGACTTGAGAAGAAATAGAAAATCTGAACAGACCTATAATTAAACAGATTGAATCAGTAATTAAAAGCCTCCTAACAGTGAAAAGTCCAGGACCAGGTGGAACCACTGGTAAATTCTACCAAACATGAAAAGAATTAATTCAATTCTTCTCAAGTCTTCCAAAAAATAAAAGAGGAGTGTATACTTCCTAACACATTCTACAAGCCCAGCATTACCCTGATGCTAAAGCCCAGATAAGGAAAAACTATAGACCAATATCCATTGTGAACATAAATGCATAAATCTTCAACAAAATACTAGCAAACCAAATCCAGTAGCATATTAAAAGGATTATACACCATGATCAAGTGGGATTTAACCCAGAGAGGCAAGAATGCTTCAAATATTAAAGTTAACCAATGTAATACATCATATTAACAGAATAAGAGGGAAAACTACATAATCATCTCAATTGATGCAAAAAAAGCATTTGACAAAATCCAACACCCTTTCATGATAAGAATATTTGACAAACTAGGAATATAAGGGAATTTCCTCAACATGATAAAAGGCATTTATGAGGAACCCATAGCTAATATCAAACTCAATAGTTAATGACTGAAAGATACCCCCCTAAAATCAAGAACAAGACGAGCATGCCTGCTTTCAGCACTCTTACTCAAATTGTACTGGAAATTTAGAAAAGGCAGCTAAATAAAATGAAATAAAAGGCATCAAAATTTGAAATGAAAAAATAAAACTATCTCTATTTTGATACGATATTATATACAAAAAATCTTACAAAATTCACTAAAATGTTGGACTAATAAATGAATTCAGCAAAGTTGCAGGATATAAGAGCATTACAAAACTCAGCTGTATTTCTATATACAGCAATGAACAATCTTAAAAGGAAACCAAGAAGATAATTACATTTACAATAGCTATACAAATAATAAAATACTTAGGAATAAATTTCACCAAAGAAGTAAAAGACATACACTGAAAACTATAAAATACTGTTAAAAGAAATGAATGAAGACCTAAATAAATGGAAAGACACTCTGTTCAGGGATTATCAGACATAATATTTTAAAGTTAGCAATATTCCCCTAAGTGGTCTACAGATTCTATGCATATATAAAAATTAACTCAAAATGGATCAAAGACCTAAATATATGAGTAAAACTATACAACTCTTAAGAAAAAACACAGGGATAAATCTTCATGACCTTGGATTTGGCAGTGGTTTCTTAGATATGACACCAAATTCATAATTTTGGGATGAATTTACTGACATAATTTAATACATCTGTAAAAAATACATAGTTTGAACAAAAAATGACTAGCTAGAGAATATTTTTACAACATATATCACAAAGTTTTAACATCCTTTCAAGAGCAGATATGAGTTAATAAAGAAAGACAATCAACCTAAATAGAAAATGAGAAACAAATTTGAACAGGTTAGTCACAAAACAAGAAATGCAAATTGTCAATAAAGATGAAAAGATATGAAACATAAACTCTCAAATATACAAGGTTAATAAGATAGGTAGCTAGGTTTTGGTAAATTGACAAGCCCATGCATTTTTGAAGTGAGTGTAAGATTTGGCGATGACTGGTTAATATATGAAAAATTTGAATAATCACATCAACATTCAAATACATTATTAGTGTATCCATAATGATAGTGCATCCATAAAAGTGTATTGCAAATCATTCTTTAAAATGAATTATATATGTATATCTCATATATACTTCCAAGTAAGAGATCTACTAGAAATTGACAGAAAGAAATAGGTATTAAGAAACACAGTATTGAAAATAGTATTTAAAATCTAGTTACACATCTAGATAAAGTTATGATGATGAAAATGATGAAGAAAAGACAAAAAAAGTAGATTAGAGAGAGAGAGAGAGATTGTATAACTACATACTTGTGCACATAAGTGTGAGTGTGTTATGGCCTGTGTCTGTGTATGCATATGCATAAATACTCAACTTTTTATACACACAAATATGTTAGTATATTCTTAAACAATATGTGGAAGAGTAAGTACCACATTGTTATTCTGTACATAATGATTCTCTTTGGGGGGGGTGTGGAATTAAGGAGTGTTTCACTTTCAATTTTATACATCTGTATTATTTTAATGTTTACATTGTTTGTCTTACTTTTTTAATAAGAATATTAAGGTGAACAACCATGTGTCAAGAATGGCTAGTCAGATACTGTAAAAAAATTTTTAAGTTGGGCTGAATTTGTGAACCTTAGAATATGGTTGTGTCCTATGCAGTGGGCTTTTGGGGACTCAGAATAGCACTACATCCCAATCTCTGTTTGAGATTTCAAACAGGGTCGAGAGGTTATCCTGGAGGTTATTCTTACGCATTATACAGATATCCCCTTTTTAGATTAAGGTGTATCAGGCTAGAGGGAAGTGCCTGAAACTGTAGAGCTGTGTTCCAGTAGCTATATTTCTTTAAGATTCCAGGCCTAACACAGAGAAGGAGAGGCCAGGCAGAACCTAGAGGACTCTGAACTGTGAAGACAAAGCTAGGAGTCCAAGGAGACCAAAGTAGCTAGCATTTACAGCTCAGAGTACCAGAGAGGAGAGAGCTGCCCCCCAAAATGGAATTCCAAAGATCTGCAGATGATCCCTCTGGACCATCCAGTGCAAGTATATGAGGAAACTACCCAAGCTTTGAGAAAGACCACATGAAAGGAATAAAGATGACAGCAGCCAGGGTCTGGAACAGTGCCTGCTCCTGTCAGCAAGACTAGAAAACCTCAAGATATGTGGGCATTGGTTAGAGAAGACAGTAAGACCTTAACTCAGTTATGGGGAATAAGTAATCCTAGACTTAACACTGTTCTATTATTTCCTAACCAACCTTAAATGCAAGAGAGGAAAGAGATTGAACCATTTTCCAACAACTTAACTGCATCCCAGAACAAAACACAGGATTATTTATAGGAAAACAAAAATATATAGCCCCCAATAAGACAAAAATTACAATTCTGGCATCCAATAAAAAATTACCAGGTATACAAAGAAGCAGAAAATATTACTCAAATTGAGAATATAATTCAATCAATTGAAACTTACCCAGAATTGACATAGATGTTATAATAAGCAGACAAGTACATTAAAACAGTAATTATTATGATTTCCATATATTCAAAGAGTTAGAGACAGAGCATATGTAAAAAGATCCAAACTAAACTTCTAGAGATGAAAATTATAATGTATGAGATGAAGGGATTAATGGCAAATTAGACACAGCAGAAGGAAAGATTAGTGAACACCAAGATGCAGCAATACAAACTATCCAAAATGAACCATAAGAAAAGATAATTAAAAATATATAAATACAATATCATTAAGCTGTGGGACAACCTCAAGTGCCCTAATATGCATGTTCCTAAAAGAGAGGGAAGATAGGATGGACAGAAAAAATATCTGAAGAAATAGTGGCCAAAATTTTTCTAAATTGGGTGAAAATTACAGACCCAGAGAGCTAAAATACTCCAATAAATCCCAAGCACAAGAAACATGAAGAAAACTACACTAAAGCACCTCATAATCAGATGGCAGAAAATCAGTGGTGAAAAGAAAATCCTAAAAACAGTCAGAGAAAAAACACTTGTTGCATACTATTTTAGTTTGCTAAAGCTGCTAGAATGCAATACACCAGAGATGGATTGGCTTTTATAAAGGGGATTTATTTAGTTATAAATTTACAGTTCCTTGGAGGAAAGCTGCTTTCCTCTGAGTTTCTCCATCTCATGGGAAGGTACGTGGTGACATCTTCTTGCCCTCTCTCCCAGATTCTGGGTTCAAATGGCTTTCCCCGGAGCATGTCCTTTCTACATCTCCAGATGTCTGGGTCTAAGCTGCTGAACTCTCTTCTGGCCTCTCTCTTTTAAGCCTCCATCTAATTAAATTGAACATCACTCATTGTGGAAGGCACTCCCCTTAGCCAACCGCAGATGTAATAAACCATCAATGAATTTTACATGCTGATGATTTAAGTCCACAGCAACAAAACAACTGGGCACCATCACCTGACCAACTTGACACTTGAACTTAACTACACATACAAATGAACAAAGAAAACAATGACAATACATTTCTCATCAGAAACAATGCAAACAAGAACAGAATGGAGCAACATCTTCAATTGAAAAACTATCATCTAAGTATGCTATATCCAGCCAAAAATATCTTTCACAAGCAACAATGAAATAAAAACTTTTTTGCCATATAAAAGCTGAAGGAATTCATTATAAGTACTATAAGGAATTTTAAAGGGAATCTCAGGAATAATAAAACTTATACCATATAGAAATATGAATCTATTCAAAGGAATGAAGGTCACCAAAAATGTTAATTGCATGGATAAGTATAGGATCAATACATTTTTTCTTATTTATATCTCTTTAGAAGACCATTGAGAGGTGCAGAACTTACAACTATGATCAAGAGAGAAGATCCTTTCTGGGTAAATCATTTCCCCAAACAAAAAACTATACAACTGGACACAATTGACAAAAACAACCATTTCAGCACTGTGTAAACTAACCAGAGGCATACAGCAATCTGAGAATTGATGCTTGAAAAAATTGCTGAACTTTGAGTAAGAAGACTGAGAATCTATGGCTTTCTTGCCTAGAGCTGCTCCTATTTCCCCCAACGTGGAGATTCTTAGAGGGTTGGACATACATTGAGGACCAATGCTATGGTCAAAGAGAGTTCAATCAATATGTAGTGGTAGGCAATAGACAAACTCAGTGGTATTAGCAGTGTAAGTGACAATTTTGAGGCCCAATTGTCTCTCCTAGCCTGAGGGTACAGTTGTCACTGGGGCAAGCATATATCCAGCAGATGTTGCATTCATGTGTACCAGACACCAGAGAGGGGATAAGATATTCACACAATCCAAACCGAACCAGAGGCTCCACACATACATATGAGACACAATAGGACCCAGCAAAAGTTAAAGCTACTGAAGACTTAAAACATCCTAAACTTTGCATGTACTCCTCTACCCACACACAGACCCAAAAGCAGAGGATGAGGCCATATTAACTCAAGGTGTTTGAGCACAACTTCTGTCCACTCACTGGATGTCCACTAAGCTAGGCAGGCACAGAGGCAACTCCTAAAAATCTAGGCTTAAAGTGAAAAATAAGAATTTTTTAAAACTGAGCAGAGACAGCAGTGGCTGTCTCCTACCTACCACCAAAGAGACTAATTTTACAGGTTTATGCCCAGCAAGTTACTAGACAAATGCAACAATAACCATAACATTCAGGGAGATAAAAACTCAGAATCCAAAGTTACTATATTGTATTATCTAAAATATTCAGTTTTCAATAAAAAGTGTAAAACACAAAAAATAGTAAGCAATACAGAGTAAAAAAAGTATCCAATATAAACCACTTCTGAGTGTCCCCAGATGTTGGACTTAGTATTAAAAGTTGTTAAAGAATCTTTTATAAGTATATTTGAAGAACTAAAAGAAACTTTGCTTAAACAATTGGGGAAAGTATGGCAACAATGAATCAAACAAATAGAAATTTTCAATAGGGAAATAGAATATTTTTTAAAAGGAACCAAATGGAAATTCTGGAGTTGAAAATTTCAATAATTAAAATGAAAAATCTCAGAGGGGCTCAACAGTAGATTTGAAACAACAGAAAAAAGAATAAATGAACTTAAGGAGAGATCAATAGAAATTATCCAATCTTTAAAATAGATTTTAAAAAGGTTCAAGAAAAGTGAACAGAACTTCAGAGCCATATGAGAAAACATCAAGCACAACATACATGTAAATGAGAGTCTCAGAACAAGAGGAGAGTGAGAGAGTTGGAAGACTTTTTGAAGAAATAATGGTGGGATACTTCCAAAATTCTGTAAAAACACTAGTCAACACACCCAAGAAGCTCAACAAACTCTAAGTATAATAAAAATAAAGAGCCTCACATTTAGAAACATCACAGTCAAACTTTAGAAAACCAGAGACAAAGAGAAAATCTTGACAGCAGTAAAAGAGAAATGGCATGCAGCCCAAAGGAGACCAGGATGAGGCTGGGCATCTGGTCAGCTTGTGGTTTACCCTCACCCACCTAAGACCTCCAGTCCATCCCAGTCCTAGTCCTGGCAACACTTGTTTTCAGGTGTCACCTGAAGACTGCTTTTATACAGTTTGCTCCAGAGCTGACACTTCGGGTATGGAATTGGAATCAGAGGAAGCACTAAGACAGAGTTCCAGGAGGCTGGTAGTGACAGCAGCATCATTCCAGCCACAGTGCCACTGAAGTGAGAAGAAATTGCCCTCATGGCAACCACAAGATTAACAACTTATTTCTCATTGGAAACGAAAGATGCCAGAGGCAGTGGAATGACATATTTAAAATGCTGAAGGAAAAAATGAGTCAACTAATAATTTTATATGCAGCAAAACTATCCTCCAAAGATGAATGTAAAATAATGGCATTCTCAGATAAATACAGACAGAGAATTTGTTGCTAACAGACCCATCTTATAATAAATAATAAATGAAGTTGTTCAGGCTTAAAGTAAATGATAACAGACAGTAACACTTATCCACAGAAATGAAATCCAAGAAATGAAAATCACTAGAAATGGTAAATATATGGGTTAATCTAAAAGACAGTATAAATATGTTTTCTCATTTCTTGTTTAATTGCTTTAAAATACATTAGATTAGGCAATGGTTATAATATTATATATTAGATTGGTGGCTTTTAATATAGAGAGATGTAATGTAAATGACAACAGCAGTATAAAGTGTGTAGGAATAGAACTGAGTTGGAGTGCAGTTTCTATGTTATTAATATTGAGAGTGCATTAATCAGAAATAGATTGTAATAAATTTATGACATAAATTGCAATCCTTATAGTAATCACTAAGAAAACAATTTTTAATTATATAGTAAAAAAAATTAATGGAGGAATTAAAATGAACAAAATAAATATAAAACACACTAGAAAGCAGTAAATTGACAGCTGAGGAACAAAAAAAGACAGGAAACATATAGAAAACAAATAGGAATGCAGCAAATGTAAATCACATTTTATTTATAACATTAAATGTGGTTGCTCTAAACAACCTTACTAAACTTCAGAGATCAACATATTGCATTTAAAAAGCAAGATTCAACTACCTGCTGTCTACAAAGAAGCATACCTTAAATTCAAAGTCACAAATAGGCAGAAAGTAAAAGGACAGAAAAAGATAATATGTAACGCAAAACAAGAAGAGTGATTATATTAATCTATGATTAAAAAACTTTGAAATAGAAATATTAATAGAGATAAAGAGGTGCCTCCAAAATACATAAAGCAAAATTTACAAAACTGAGGGAGATATAGACAGTTAAACAATATAAGTTGGAAATTCAGTAACTCACTTTTGATAAATGATAGAGCTAGAGAGAAAATCAGCAAACTTGAACAATATTATCAACCATTTTGACATATTTAGAATGCTCCATACAATGATTGTAGAACATACATTCTTTTTAAGTGCACATGAAACATTTTCCAGATAGGCTACATATTACCTATAAATTAATAACAATTGGACAGACAGTGGACTCTCAACAGCCACAACAGAAGCCAGAAGATGAGGGTATAATATCTTCAAGGTTCTGTGGAAAAAGGACTTTAAACCTAGAACTCTTTATCCTCCTAAACTACCATTCAGAGTAAGTCAGGGAAGGGGGATAATTTTGGAATACAAAGAATGAAATAATTAATTATCATTGGAAGAATTACTAAAGACTATAGAACTTAAGGAAGTAGGAAATTGGACTTGGAAGGAAGTAGAGGGATGCAAGAAATCACAGTAAGTGAGACACTGGTAAACATATCAATAATTCTAAAATAAATATATAATAATGATAACTAATAACAATAATAACATAATTAACAATAGTAAACATGTTGATGGATTAAAATGAAAACCATAGTATGCTCAGCAGTAAAAAGGAGTGAAATGATGCTTTTGACTACTTGCATGGATCTCTAGGGCATTATGCTGTGTGAAAAGAGCCCATCTGAAAAGGTCACATACCATGTGATTCCATTTATATAACGTTCTTGAAATGACAAAATTATTAAGAGGGCAAACAGGTTGGTGGTTGCTAGAGGTTAGAAGGGATATGATGGGGGAGTGAGACCTAAAAGAACACACAAGGAAGGTCATCATGGTGATGGAACTGTTCTGTTTATTAATTGTGGTGGTGGCTGCATGAATCTGCATGTCATGTTAACGTGACACACACATGCCCTGATCCAGATTATGTCTATTTCCTGGTTTAGAAAGTGCACTGCAGTTACATAAGGTGTAACTATTAGGGGAAACTGTGCAGAAGATACATGGGACTTCTCTGTACTCTGAACTTCAAGTTCCCGTGAATCTATATTTATTTCAAAATAAGAAGTTAAAAAAAAAAAAACCCAAGATGTAACTAATATAATGCAATAAAAATGGAGAAAATGGTAGGGGAGACCAGGGTTCAAGCATGTTAAAGTCTTCATATGTTTGGAAAGAGGATAAAAATAATAATTAATTTTAAACTTTAAGTCAAATACACACATTGAAAATTTAAGGAAAACACAAAAAGAATAAGAAAAGAATGTATAGTTTCTAAATCAGAAGTGGCAGGGGGATGAAAACAAGGAGAACTTGATTAATCCAATAGAAAATATGAAAGTGGAAAATAGATAACACTGAAGTACCTTGCTAAAACACATACACTTTTAAAAATCATAATTTTACTTTAATATTAATAACCAATCAGAAAACATTAGGGAAAAAAAAGCAATTCATGATAACAACAAAAGAACTCCAGCATATATAAAGCATCTAAATGAAAAATATTGCAACATACAAGGAAAACTAAAAATATTTACTGATAAGTGCTGTTTAATTATTATCTAGCCTTCAGAGATAAGAAAAGGAGAACAAGTTCCAAATGTGTTTATGAAACAGCATGTGCTTGTTAAAAAAGCAAAAGTACCACTTTGTACTGGCCTGCCAGTGATAAATGTAAGAATGTTGTTGCAAACTGAAATTTTGCCTACCTGAGTAAAACAAAGGATATGAGCCAATAAGTTCTTTTAATAACTTACTAGTGTAATTGTGCTGGTTTGAAACTACTACGTATCCCAGAAAAGCCATGTTTTAATCCTGATCCAATCTTGTGGGGTCAGCAGTTTCTTTTCATCCTGATTCAGTATTATAGGGCAGCAACTTTTGATTAGATTATCTCCACAGGGATGTGATGTGCCCAGTTGTGGGTACGGCCTTTTGATTAGCTGCAAATGTGACTCCACCCATTCATGGTGGGTCTTGATTAGTTTACTTGAGTCCTTTAAAAGGGGGGACATTTGGAAGAAATCTCAGGTGCAAACACAGACATTTGGAAATGTAGATGCAGATGCAGCTGCTTGGAGAACAGTTGCTTCAGAGGTGACAGAGACACAGATGTTTGGAGATACCTGGAGTACTGCCACAGAGAGCAGATGCCTAGACATGGGCAGAGCCAGGCAGACGTCACCATGTGCCTTCCTATGATATGCTAAGCAAGTCAGAACCTGGAGAGAGCCAAGGGAAACCAAGAGATGAAAGCTAGCCTAGGAAAGGCAAAATGAGGAATCCCCACAGGAACAGAGGCTGAAAGCAATGGAGCCCAGGAGCAAGAGACCTGCAGAAGCCAGCCACATGCCTTCCCAGTTGACAGGGGTGTTCTGGACAGCATCAGCCTTTCTTGAGTGAAGGTAGCCTATTGTTTGTGACTTCATTTGGACATTTTCTTGGCCTTAGAACTGTAAACTTGCAACTTATTAAATTCCTTTTATAAAAGCTGTTCCATTTCTGGCATATTGCATTCCAGCAGCTTAACAAACCAATACAGTTATTAATAAGGGAACAGACAAGTCTGTACAAATGAATCCCTCTTCTTATGTAACAAGCTTAGGGGTTAAGGCTTCCACTTCTAGCTGGAGCAGTGTGCACACTCTGAAAAGGACTGGAGACTGGTCCGGGATGGTGGGGGGAGGCTGAGCTGTTCTCTTTAACAAGCCTGCTTAGCGGTAACCAGAAGCAGTTGAGCCTACTGCACGTTGCCACTGTTCCAGCCACATCTGGCCCCAGCAAGAACATCCAAATCAGAGAGGGTCTTGCCTGAGGATCAAGACTCACATCAGTTTGAACAGTGAGTAAAAAAGTATTTGCAAAATCCCCTTGGGGGAAGTGGGAGAAGGGGAGAAAATCCAACTTCCCCATTTGGAGAACTCCTGATATTCTCACAAGCAGTGGGGACAACCAAATCAATAGGCTGAGCCCTCAATCCTGGAGTTTGTTCCTATGAAACTTATCCCTGCAATGGATAGACTAAGCCTACTTAAAATTAGGCATGAGTCACCCCCAGAGAACCTCTTTTGTGGCTCACACGTGGCCTATCTCTCTCTCAGCCAACATGGCAAGCAAACTCACAGCCCTCACCCTCTCTACGTGGGACATGACTTCCAGGGTGTAAACATCCCTGGCAACATGGGACAGAAGTCCTAGAATGAGCTGAGACTCAGCATCAAGGGATTGAGAAAACCTTCTTGACCAAAAGGAGGAAGAACAAAATGAGACAAAATAAAGTGCCAGTGCCTGAGAGATTTCAAACAGTCAAGATGCTAAATATATCTATTAAATAACCTCCTGGAGATTATTCTTATGCATTATATAAATATCCCCTTTTGAGATTAAGGTGTGTCAGGATAGAGGATATTCACTGAAACTGTAGAGCTGTGTTCCAGTAGTCAAGTTTCTTGATGATGATTGTATAATGATATAGCTTTCACAATGTGACTGTGTGATTGTGAAAACCTTATGTCTGATGCTCCTTTTATCTATGGTATGGACAGATGAGTAAAACATATGGATTAAAAATAAATAAATAATGGGGGAACCTGTTAAAATAAAAAATTTATATATGTTGCATAGATGGAAATACTAGTGGTCAATGAGAGGGAGGGGTAGGAGGGATGGCATGTATGACTTTTTTCTTTTTGCCTTTTATTTCTTTTTCTGGAATGATGCAAATGTTCTAAAAAATAATCATGGTGACTAATATACAACAATGTGATGATATCATGAGCCACTGATTGTACACCATGTATGGAATGTTTGTATGTTAAGAATGTATGGGCTTGTATGTGTTACATAAAAAAATTTTTTTTTAAATGACACATCAGGGAGATGTACAGTTGAGCCACCTGTACTGTCTTTATTCACTGCACCCTTTTCAAGAGGCAGGTGACAAATATTCAGTTCAGTGGTCACATCAGGCTGGGACTGGGAAGATCAGATCCCTCCTTGCCAGCCACATCTTTTTTTTTTTAATTTTTATTGATACAACAACATACAGGCACATACATTCTTAACATACAAACATTCTGTACATGGTGTACAATCAATGATTTGCAATATCATCACATAGTTGTATATTCATCATCAAGATCATTTTTTGAACATTTGCATCACTCCAAAAAAAGAAATAAAAAGAAAAAACTCATACATATCATAACCCTTACTCCTCCCGCTCATTGACCACTAGTATTTCCATCTGTCCAATGTATATATATTTTTTTAATTTTTTACCTTTTTCCCCCATTATTTACTTACTTTTAATCTATATGTTTTACTCATCTGTCCATACCATAGATAAAAGGAGCATCACAGACTCAAAGTTTTCACAATCACACAGTCACACTGTGAAAGCTGTATCATTACACAATCATCTTAAAGAAACATGGTTACTGGAACACCTACAGTTTCAGCTCTACAGTTTCAGGCGCTTTCCTCTAGCCTGATACACCTTAATCTAAAAAGGGGATATCTATATAATGCGTAAGAATAACCTCCAGGATAACCTCTCGACTCTTTTTGAAATCTCTCAGCTACTGACACTTTATTTTGTCTCATTTCTCTCTTCCCCCTTTTGGTCAAGAAGTCTTTCTCAGTCTCTTGTTGCTCAGTCCCAACTCATTCTAGGATTTCTGTCCCACATTGCCAGGGAGGTTTACACCCCTGGAAGTCATGTCCCATGTAGAGAGGGGGAGGATGGGGAGTTTGCTTGCCATATTTTGCCACCCACATCTTAACTGCTCTCATCAATTGAGTCCAATTGCAGCACTATGTATGCGTAAAACTGCAAATGCTTATTGATTAAATGGGCATTATTACTTGAATAAAACAAGTGAATTTCCTGAACAAGGAGCTATTAATTCCTTCTAAACCAATGTATAGATTTGGTTTATATGATTCCAATTAATATTTCAATGGGATGAGTTTTGAACTTGACAATATTGTGATAATAATTAATGTTATTTAGCACTTATTCTATACCAGGTATTGTATTTTAACTTATATTTTATATATTTTCACCTATTAATCCTCAAAACAACCCATGAAGAAGATGCTACTATTATTCTTATTGCACAAATGAGGAAACTGAAGCATACAGAGAAGTTAAGCAACCTGTTCAAAGTTTTATGGCTAGTGAGCTCCAACACAGGATTTGAACTCAAGAAGTCCAGCTCCAGAGTCCACACTCTAAATTCCCCTGCTATTTGTCTTTTAAAACAAAGTGGGAAGAATAATTAGTTAAGATTATCAAAAAAAAAATACTAAGGGAGGTACACTAGCACTAACAGCTATTTCAAGGTGAATAAACAGTGTGATACTGTAGGAGAATAGATAAAGAGATCAGTGGAACAAAAACAATCACTGAGCAATAGAATCTACTGTGCACATTAATTTAATTAAAATAGTATCAGAAATCAGAGTCAGTGATTTAATAAACTGTGTTAGTACAACAGGCTAACAACTGTGAAAGGAGTATAAAGATTTGCTTTAAATTAAGAATTTTTCCTTTCACCATACTAAAAAAGAAATCCCAGCTGGATTGGAAAGTTAAACTAAAAATTATATCATAGAAAAAATAGAACAAATATTATTAAATACTTATCAAGCTCTCGAAGGAGGAGTTTTATATAAATTATATAAGGGAACAGCAACTAACTTGATAACATAAAAATATAAACTTCCTATTTACCAAAGAAAAGCTCAGAAGGAAAATTCAGGAACAAAGGCAGACAAAAAAATTGCAACAAGTATAATTCAAAATCACACAAAATCCAACTGCCGTATTTTTTCAAGTTTCTTTAAATTTGAAGGATGATTTAATATCTCTGATATAGAAAAGCTTTTCAGAAGTCTAAAATGTAAAATACTAAACCTACAGTAGAAAAATTGAAATAAGCAGAAAATCTACAGAGGAGACAATGGGTATTTTACATTTATCTTTGTTGAAAAAGAATTCTTTAAATCACAGTAGTATAATTATATACTATATATAATTATACATATATAGTATATATATGTATAATTATATACTACTTATATTATATAGTATAAGTAGTAGTGATAGAGATACACTCATGCAAACTTTCTGTAATACAATTTGACAAAATACTGCAGTCTTATTTTGTGTGATTTTAAATTAAACAAATTAAATAGTGTGATATAGACATATTAAGAAAAGTTTACTGTATGTGCAAAATTTGAAATAATGCAAAAAATCCCATAATTTTTAAACTTGAAAAAAATTAGAAAAATTACAGAGCTTCCATACAGCATATAAAAAATAACAAAATAATAATAATAAATTTAAAAATAAAGAATTAAAAAATAAAAAAGCCCTACTTTAAAAAAAATTACAGAGCTTGACAACCAATTGAATAAACTGTGTAATAGCTTAGTGTGGTAGCTGGGATTTTGGACTCAAGGGCCAGGCCACCTGGGTTTAAATGACAGCTCTGGCATTTACAAGCTCCTCAACCATAGGCAAGTTAGTCTTCCTGTGCCTCGATTTCCTCACCTATGAAATTGGGATGATAATAGCTACCACATATGAGGTTATGAGAATTAGGTGAGTTAATATATTTAAAGAATGCATATAATTTATAGAAAGAAAAGTATATTTATAGAACAAGCCTGGCATATGGAAGTATTGTTTCGTGTTTGCTATGGTGATGATGATGATGATGCTTCATGAGGTTACCACATGATGTCACCATGTTAGCAGAAAACAAATGCACTCACTGTCCTTGTCTTTGTCCCAGAAACCATATTGCTGTTAAATGTGTTAGAACTTTTAAAGATGGTTTTGTTGAGCATTGATTATTTTACTGTAGCATACAGTAGAAATAATAGGCTGTAGTAAACATAGTTTATAACTTAAATACTTGTAAATTTATAGAATTTTCATTAAATAATAATATAATTACTGTTGCAGAAAATGGAACCCCAAAATCAGTAACTTTAAAAAAGACAGTAGATTTGATAAGATGTTATTTAAAAAGCTGGGCCACAGTGGCTTAGCAGGCAGAATTCTCGCCTGCTACGCCGAAGACCCAGGTTCGATTCCTGGTGCCTGCCCATGTGAAAAAAAAAAAAGAGAAAAACATTATTAAAAGGGGAAAAAACATCATGATACGCCATGCCTACAAAAAAAACATATGAAGAAGGTTGAAAAATAAAGAAGCGTTAAAGCAGAAATATCCTACAATGGTTGAAGATTTATGCACACCAAAAATACATGCTCCCACACACACTTTACATTTATTCTGAAAGACAGTCTTGAATTTAGATAGGCCTTCAGGAACATTTCGCTCACATAAAATGCAACAACAGGGGTGCAAGGATAGCTCAGTGGTAGAATTCTTGCCTGCCAGGCAGGAGACCCAGGTTCATTTCCCAGTCCATGCAGTTCCCCAAAAACAAATAAGCAAAACCAACAAACAAAAATTCAATAAATGGTGCTGCAATAACAGGATGCGCACATGGAAAAAAAATGAAATGTGACCCCGCCATACAGCACACACACACACAAAAAGCAAATACCTGGTAAAAGGTACAATCAATAAACCCACAACAGTCAAGACCTTTTATGTACTAGCACCAAAATACAGAACGCAATTATTACAAATTTCAAGGAGGAATTGACTAAAGAAGTAAACAAATACACTTGCCTTTGAACTAAAATAGGTAGAGAGATTATTTCCTTACTCTTACATAGATAAGAAATATGAATTATGAACATTATAATTAGACAGCTTAATTAAAGAGTTATCTATAAAATTTGTACCATAGGCAATAAACATTATTTTCAAATATTAACAGGACTTTACAAAAACTGGTTATCCAAAGGCTAAAATATATTTGGTAGATGGAAATACTAGTGGTCAATGAGAGGGAGGGGTAAGGGGTATGGTATTATGAGTTTTTCTTTTTTCTATTTCTTTTTCTGGAGTGATGCAAGTGTTCAAAAAAATGATTATTGTGATGAATACACAGCTATGTCATATTGTGGTGAGCCACTGATTATACACCATGTATGGAATGTTAGTATGTTAAGAATGCTTTTATGTTTGTATGTTATTTTATCAATAAAAATATATTTTTTTAAAGTGGTTATTAGTCTATAAAGAAAACCTCAAAATCTTTACAAAAATGGAATTTTTACAGGCCATGTGTTCGCACTATTGTACCACGGAAAATTTTTAAAGGCTTTACCAACTAGCTCTTGAGTCAGATTGGAAATAAAAACATATTGATACAATTTAGAAAATTGCACCAACAACAAAAAATAGTACATTTCAAATACTTCAGTTAAAGCTGTATTCAGAAGAATATTCATAGTTTTAAATGTTTTGTAATTTAAAAAGAAGTCATAAAATGAACATTCAACACAGGGAACTATAAACTTACAGAAAAGGAAGTAAATATTTACAACAAAAGGAGAAATTACTACACTAGAAAATACAGTAGAACTGATAAATCTGAATACTGTTTCTTTAAAATAGTCAGGTAGAGGATGCTTTAGCAAGTTTCATAAGGAAAAAAGAAATGAGAGAGACAATACAAGCACAGAACATTAAGATTGAAAGATGAGATATAACTCTGTGTATGTGTCATTTTCTCTGTCTCTCGCTCTCAGAAATTTCATTTGTAAATATCACCATAGAAATTCAAACAACGTTCAAACAAACTTGACTAAGCAGCATATTAAAAGATTCATATCATACAACAAAATAAAGTCTATTTTAAGAATGCAAAATTGGTTCCCATATTAATAGGACTAAATAGGTAAAACTTCGTTCATTTCAGTAAAAGTAGAAAAACATTTTATAAAATACAGCAGCCATCTGTGATTATTTTTAAATGTCCCAATAAAATAGGAATTGAAGTATACTTCTCTAATTTAGTAACGAATATCAATAGCAGTCCAGGAGGTAACAGCATACTTATCATGAACAAAATACTGACTCATTAAAATAGACAAGAAGACAAGGACGTCCATAATTGTTTCTGCTATTTGAGGTTATGGCGGAAGCTCTGCCTGTGCCATTGCAATAATGCAAGAAAAGTAGGTGAGACACCTACTTGAAACGAGACATATGCATTATTATATATACACAACACAATTATATAATTACAAAACAAAAGAATCTATTGTAAAACTATTGAAACTAAAAGGAGAGTTTTCTAAAGAGTCTGGCACAAAATACTCAAAAAGAATCAATGGCTTTTCCATATACTGGGAATAAGACTGGCATTACACGAGTGCTCGATGATTTTTTCTTTGAATTTCTGACCAGTTTTGAAAAGTTAATAGGGGGGAACGAGAAGAACTCTGCCAACATGGACTTGGAACAGAGAAAGTGAATAAAATATTGAAAATAAATGAAATATTTTTGCCTAGTATGTGAGCCTACCTTAACATCCTGAGACTACTAATATTTTCTAAGGATGTTAAGAAATTTTGTGTATTTTACAGACAAAGAAAAAAGCATAAATCTGCACTCCTTAGGATCCTAAACTTTCAGATTCCTGTGGCATTATGACTTTCATACTAGGCTTCTGTGCAATATTACCATTTGCATCCCTGAGGGTAAAATTTCTTTTGCCTTTCAGAGGAAAAAAAACTGTACTGTAGGTTCCAGAGCATTGTCATTAAAACCTTTAAGTACACATTGCTGCCAAGGTAGTTTTCTTGCATTTTGCTCTCCATTTCAGCATGTGGATGGGTGTGAATGTCAATAAGCAAGATTAAATCTGCTTTCATAAGGGCTTTCTAAAATTAATCCTGTCCAATAGAATATGACTTTCTGCTTTGGTATTATTAAAAATTCAATGAATAAAGCAAAAGCTAGTGAAATTTAGTAGCAGCATGCAGAACAAAAACTTCATAATCTCTCTCTTGCTAATAAACAGTCATGTGTGAACATGGAAAAAATGTTGATCATGTAACTGAGATTGTGAAGTCTTTAACGAGCTTTAAAATAAAGCTCATCTTATGGTAAAAAAAAAAAAAGTTAATGGGGGCTCGGGGAATCTACTCGCAATAGATACCCACCCTTAAAAAATATATACGTAGGAACCATATGAAGCCAAAAAAGTGTTTATTAAGGAGTATCAAAATTTTTTTTGACTTTTAAAAAGAAAAATATATATATATATCATATTCCTGGCTGAAAATATTCAATAGTGCAAAGATCTAAAATTTCCCCCAAATTAATCTTTAAATGTAATTCAATTCCAGTCAAAATATCTGCAGGATTTCCCTTTCAGAATTTGAGACGGTAATTATAAGGTTATCTGGAATAATGAGCGTGAACAACTAAGACGATTTTGAAAATCAGTAATGAAGAAGCCATACTAGAAGTGCATAACGTGTTATACAATTTCTCTTACCGTCTTCCAGAAGTCCAGGAGTTCGGCTTCTTCTAGCTCACTCAATGAAGGAAAATCATATTGCTAGAAGTTGCATTTCTCTAGTAAACCACACTTTCAGTAGAATGCACAGTCACTTTTAGGATTGTCTGTATTTTTATTTTTAAAATAGAGCTGTGCAATTGAAAATGAGACGACTAATACACTGTATAAATTAACCAAAATGAGTTAACAGAATGCCATGGCTTGATAGCCTGTGATTTGGGCTCTAAGTTTTAAAAATATTCATGTATTATCTTCTTGTAGAGTCTATGAACAAAGTCTATTAAAACGTAAATTTTTCAATAAACATTGAAAAAACATAAATGAAAGTAATTTTTAAAAGGGTGTGGTAATGGTATAAAATAGACCAACAGATTTTAAAATGGAATAGAAAATGTAGACACGGTACCTGGTAGATATATGACGTATAGTGCTTCAAGTCAAATGGAAAAGGATAAATTACATTCGCTAGTAAGGTTACTGACTAATCATTTACGGAGTAATATAAAGATCGTTCCCTAAATCACACATATAAAATAAATGCCAAATGGATTAAGAGTTTAATTCTTCCATACATTTAAAAAACACTTGAGATGGTGCAATGGTGGCTCAGTGGCAGAATTCTGGGCTGCCAGGCCAGAGACCTGGGTTCGATTCCCAGATCCTATCCATGCCAAAAAAAAAAAAAAAAAACACGTATCAAGTACAAATTACCAGCATGACCACTGCTAGGCAGTGAAGTTACGTTAGTGAACAAGATCCCTGCATCCCTACACTTATGGCGTTTCCAATCTAGCTACACCTAATGGTGACTTAATAGTGTGCTCCAAAAACTTCACAGGAAATGGGAAAATATGCTAACGTTAAATATCAGGGGTCTACTCACAGCTACTCTAGATTTAGGTAATGTTTCGCCTTCCATCTTGCATTTCTTTTATGTGGTGAACCAAGCCACCAGAAAGCTCTTTACTTTCTCTTGGTGATAGTAAGATAGAAACTCCTGGTTTCCTGTTTACCCATGAAAAATATTGGATAGGGAAGTAATCAAGCACCGGATGTTTTAAAGCCCGGCTTCTTCAGCTCTTATGAGTAAATGCTGAAGGTAGAAAACCAAAAGCTCCTAAGAAGAGAGAGGAGATCTCCCAGTCAGAGTGCAAAGGTAGAAATAAGAAGATAATATATCCTGTCAGCCCTGATGTTTCCTTAACCAGGGGCACAATTAATGAGGAAAGAAGAGAAATTCAACTTTAAAAAATGTTTACGTGCCTAAGTCCATACATCTGTCTCTTCCTCTCTCCTTTCCCCACCCTCCATCTCTCTCTCTCTCTCTCTCTCTGATTTGTTTGAACAGGTATAGTGTGAGGTCTCTGATTCTGTCTTCCAGTTGCTTCTGTCTGAATTTATATGGCAATTGTAAAGCAGACATCAAAGCCTGAATTGCCCGATCAGTTATTTAATCACATTTGTGATTATGCCAAAGAAATCCAGGGTCAAGGAATTCACAGAACAGCGGCTCTGACCTAACTTCAGGGGTCAAGCAAAGCTTCCCTGGGGATATGTGAGAACACTGAAGGGTGAGCAGGAATTAAACTAGAACAGAGAGGCTGAGGGGGAGGTTGGGCACACATGGAGGAGCCCTGGTAGCTGGCAGGGGCATGCAGTTCAAAGAAGTGGAGGATAGCCACTCAGGCTGGAGTTCAGAAAGTGGTTGAGAGAAAGGGGCAGGATAAGCCTGTGGAAGCGGCAGGGATCAGTGACCATGAAGGGCCCAGAAGCTCAGGGTAAGGATCTTTTTGGCTCAGAACAATGAGAAATCATTGAAAGGCTTTAGACAAGAGGGTGACATAACTAAACTTGCATTTGAAAACATCACTCTGGCTGTAGAGTAGATTGGAAGATGGAAACTGGAGACAGGGAGAACAATAAGAAGTCTCAGAAGCAAGAGGAAAAAATTTTTAAAAAATTGGTATGGAGGGCTAAAGTGAGTGCAGGAGAGATAGAGGTTCAAAGATATAAAGCACCCTTAAGGGTTAGATGAACAGGACTTGGTAGTTGATTTTCTGTGGGCGTGATGCAAAGGGAGGTGGCACAGATGACCCCAAGGTCAGGACTGACCAACAGTGACAGGTGGGCCATTCAGGGAATCAGGAACAGGGGAGAGAGACCAAGTTTGGCAGAAGGAGGGCAAGAAGGGGGAGATATCCTGAGTTTAGTTTTGGACTCATAGGATTTATTTCTAAGTGTCTATGAGACAGCCACAGAGGACAAAGGAGTAGCTGGAGATTGTCCCGAGCTTAGAAGAGAGTCTGGAACGGAGATGTAAATTTGAGAACCGTCAACTCCTAAGTACTCATTTAAGCCACAGAAGTGGATGAGGTATCCTAGAGAAAGAATGGAGTGAGAAGATTAGAGTCCAGGACTGAAGTTTCATAAACAACAAATTTTCAAGATTGAGCTAAAGAAGGATGCACATGTGAAAAAAGACTAAGAAGAACTATCCAGAAGGAAGGGCCAACACCAAAAGAGGGTAGAGTCTAAGAATCCAAGGCAAGAAGCTAAGCAGGTCGCCAGTGTTCCAGAGAAGTCAAAGAAGATGAAGACGGAAAAACGTAAGCTATATGATAATTAAAGTGTCATTTAAAAATGGGGCACAATATTCTTTTAATCTTTGAATGGAAAAATTCCTTCTAATCATGAGAGGGGAGAAAAGGCAGAAATCAAAGGAAGACTGACACATCTGACCACATAAAAATGCTAAATGTCTCTATGTCACAAACTTCACAACAAAATTATAATGTGTTCTGGCTAAAAGCTATCCCCTAAATGTATTTTATGATGTTCACAGATTTTGTGGGTGGAGGTCTGGAACTGGGCATGACAGGGCCGGTTTACTTCTGCTCTGGGAAGGCTGCAGCCTCAGCCAGCTGAAATCACTCAAAGTCTGCACGTGCTGGTGGGCTGGAATGATCTCCAGGTGTCTTCATCCATGTTGGGCTGTGGGTAGTGGCTTTAAATGGGATCTTAGGTGAGACTGCCAACTGAAGCAGTTACACAAGGCCTCTCCATGTGGCCTGGGCTTCCCGACAGCATGGCTGCCTCAGAGGAGTCGCTCTTCTTACATGGAAGCTCGGGGCCCCAGAAGAGGGTGTCCCAGTGAACAAAGCAGATAGCCTTCGGAATGCAAGCTCCCTGGGATTCAAGAAGTTCCCATCAGCCCACCACTTGGTGGGAGGAGTGTCAAGATCATCTTTGGAAAACACAAGCTGCCACACTGGGTAAATCACAAACTCGAGAAGTTACAGGGTGGAACAAAGGACTGATAACAAGCATTTATCTTTAAGAAAATATTGAAGTTGCAAAAAAGAAAAAAAACAAACAAAGGAAAATAATATAAATTGGCAATTCACAAAAGAAGAAAGTAAATGATGAAGAAAAGTAGAAAATATGTTCATTCTACGGCTCTATCCTATGCAACTACTTATGGATATGCATAATTTAGATACATGGTTATTTATTGCAGTAAGGCAATTAATTACAAAAAAATTTTAAGAATAAATTTCTAGCAATAACTACTTGATTAAATAAATTGTTTATTTCCTTCCCTACAACAGACTACTACACAACCATTAAAATAATCATAGGAAAAGATATTCAACAATATGGAAAGATCTTCACAATACATTACTAAATGTAGAAAAAAAGCAGGCTATAAAACAGTATGTATATTGTTTTATAGATGATACACACAGATAAAGAGAATGATATAAACAAAAATGTAAATGGTAGCATAAAATAAATTTTCTTTTCTCTTTTGCTTACCTACAGCTTCAAATTTTTCTGCAATAAAAGAGTATTGTTGGCTGACGGATTCATAGGAGTTTATTATTTCTATCTTTATGTATTTTTTAACTCCATAATAATTAAAAGAAGATTTAAGAGAACTCTAGGACAAGGAAAAAGCTGATATTAAAAAAAAGGGAGACTGACATGCCAGAGACCCAGGTTTGATTCCCCGAGCCTGCCCTTGCCAAAAAAAAAAGAAGGAGAAACTAAAGGAAGGGATATTTCTTTTGATGATCCAGCCAACATCTGAATAAAGTGTTGTTTATTTATTCATTTTTGGCATGGGAAGGCTCCAGGAATCGAACCCGACTCTCCCGGCATGGTAGGTGAGAATTCTGCCACTGAGTCACCGTTGCACCGCCCAATAAAGTGTTACTTTAAAATTAAAAATAAAAGTTATTTTGCTAGCCGCAAAAAAAGATTGGAAGAAACCCATATTTCAGCATAGGAAGGTGTTTAAATATATTTTCATATACTGAAGGGAACTGAGTTCGGCGAGTGAATTTTTTTTTTTTGCCGCGGGCCGGCTCCGGGAATCAAACCCGGGTCTCCAGCACGGCTGGCGAGAAGTCTGCCGCTGCGCCGCCATGGCGCCGCCCGAATATTTTGTTTACGAAGATTTTGTCCTAATATAGAAAAGTGAAGTGGTTAAATTACCCACTTTTTCTCCCCCACCCACCCCCAAATGTCATTCCCACCCAATTATGTTCATTAAATCCAGTTTCCTTTCCCCCTTCTGCTGAACAACGACCCCATCCTCTTTCTCATACTTAAATTTTTACCTATATATTTTCAAATATTATTTTTAAACACTTTTTAAAAAGTCACATTATTTATCTAATTACGACAGGAATGTATCTAGAATAAAATACAGGTTTGGGTACCCAGGAGGCTTCTACAGAATTCTGCTTTTCAGCAGGTACTTTTCTGGACCATGACCTCATTCCAACTCAAAGTCTGTTGTCTGGGGAAGAAAAAAACTTATTAATCTTTTTTCAAAACCCTTATTTAAATTATGCTCAAAATGTCCTATTCCATCAATTCAGAGGGAGAAATGCAAATAAATAATAAATATGAAAAAATGTTCAGCACTCAACTAATTAAAGAAATACAAATTAAAGCAAGGTAATATTTTTTACTTATCAAATTTGCAAGTATCTTTACATGCTGATACTGAATGCTGGCAAAGGCAATATACAACTTGTATAATAGTGCTCACAATGGTATGGACTGAAAAATATTTTGGCAAAATATACCAATGCCTTATAATTAATCAGATCCTTTGATTACTAGAAATCTACTGGCATGAAATAATCTGATCGAATGTTTACATACAAATATTTCAAATCAATGACATAATAACAAAAACTGTCAAAAACCTACAACTGCCAGATGGGTCATGGTTTTCATGCTGTGATATAGAATCCGAGAATTAAACACAGCACCCAACAGTAGGGTCAGAAAATACTCAAGCTGAATGAACCCTGAGTTCTATATTTCCAGTACAAGCAGTTCTTCTTTAATTTATTTTATATATTGACCACCTGTTAAGATTCATATATATATGTATATATATATTCACATTTATATATATATTCACATTTATATACACATTCACACTTATATGCACATTAACATTTATATGTAAATAAATTACATAATTAGATATTATTTATATATAAATAATAAATATATGTTATTGTCCATCTACCCCAACTAGAATATAAGATCCATGAAGAACCTTCCCATGAGTTAGGTACTCAAACTATAGCACAGTACTTGGCTCATCATAGGTGTTCAATAAATAAATGTTTGTTGTGGAATTAAGTATTTTTATGATTAAAAAGAAGTTTGAAAACTATTCTAATGAAGAGATTGAACAAATACCAAGGGATGGCAAATTATAGCCATGGGCCAAACTCGGCCCACTACCTGCTTTTATAAAAAAAGCTTTTTTGGAACACAGCTATTATCATTTGTTTGCATGTTGTCTAGGATGTCTTTTGTGCTGCAGTGGCAGTGCTGAGTAGCTGCAACAGAGACTTATAGGCCTACAAAACCAAAAATATTTACTAACTGGCCCTTGTAGAAGAAGTCTGCTGAACCCTGCTCTATACAATAAAATTATATGAAGCCATTAAAATAATGAATACTCATAACACTTAAAGTATTCGTGATGTGATGTTAAGTGTAAAAAAAGGATTCAAGAGCAAAAGTACAATGCCAAGTGTTGGTGAAATTGTAGGGCAACAGGAAATGTCTTATACCACCGACGAAAGCGTAAATTTTTAAAAATGTCTTAGGAAATCAGCTGGGCATTATCTACTAAAGTTGTAGTCATGCATGACCTCTGACCCAGAAACTTTACTCCTAGCATCTATCCTATCAAAATGAGTATATACAATAATCTCAGTACCATCACCCGTGTAAGTCTTCCTGGGGTATAAGTCTCCCTGGCGAGGTGGGACATGACTCCCAGGGATGAGCCTAGTCCTGCAGTAGAGGGATTAACAATGCCTTCTTCACCAAAAGGAGGAAGAAAAGCGAAAAAAAATGAAGTTTCAGTGGCTAAGAGATTTCAAATAGAGTCAAGAGTAACCTCTTCTGGAGGTTACTCTGATGCAAGCATCATCCAGATATTGCAAACTGCCACAATATACCAAACCCCAACCAACAGTATTCCTGAAAACCCTAAAGGATACCCTGGGCTCTATCTAAGACTCCATAAAAGTTTTGCCTATTATGTTTTTTGCAGAAACATAAAGTCTCCAGATGGCTCTTACACCAGATAAACCCTGAAACACAGAGGTACCAGGCTCTCCAAGAATTCAACCAGTTTTGTTCCTGTATCCCATGATGTTGATACCTCTTTTCAGCAGGAAGACATTAGAATGGTCATTGCCCAAATAACCTGAAGATTGAGAGAATGAACAGATGAGAGGGAGGAGCTGTAAGTGAGAAGTTATGATTTAACAAAAGATTGTGACTGTTGACTTATTGTATGGATGTGTCTTTTTGGTTCCTGGTGTGTTGGTGTGTCCAGAGGAGGTACATAGAATTGCTGAGTTATAGTGCAATAGCCTTGATCTTTGATAATGATTGTATAACCAACATAGCTTTTATCTGTGATTGTGTGATTGTGAAAACCATGGGATTGACACCCCCTTTATCCAGTGTATGGGTAGATGCACAATAAAATAAATACATGCATGGAAAAATATAATAATAGGTTGGGAATTTGGGGGAAGAATAACCCTATGTAAACTACAGACAATAGTTAATAGTACTACTTTAATAATTTTTAATCACTGTAATAAATGTAACTACTGTTAAAAAAATAGAATTACAAAAAAAGAAGTGCTATCATTAACTGTAACAAATTTTCCTCACCAATGCAAGTGTTAGTGGTGGGGAGGTATATGGAAATTCTGCATTTTATGCATGATTGCTCTGTAAACCCACAACTTCTCTAATAAAAAAGGTTTTTATAATTTAAAAAAATGAGTGGATGCATGCACTAAAAGATATATTAGAAGAATGTTCATAGCCACATTATTCATAATAGGCCCAAAGTGGAAACTCCAACATCCATCAAAAGTAGAGTGGCTAAATAAATTATGGTATATTTGTACAATGGAAAACAATCCTCAAGGAAAATGCATAAATTACTTCTACATGCAACAAGGATAAATCTTAAGGATGAAATATACTGTTGATCAAAAGACAGACACAAAGAGTATATTCTACATCTTCTATTTACTACCCAAAGCGCAATATTATGAAAAATTAATTTATGTCAGACGATAGGATACTGTTTAACTTTGGGAAAAGGGAGAAGATAGAAATTTGTAGGGGGCATGAGGAGGACGTCTGAGTGGCTGGCAGTGTTTTATTACTAGACCTGGGTGATAATTATATGGCCATGTTCACTTAGCAAAATTCATCTATTTTGCACTTTTCGGGTATACATCATACTTCACTAAAGATGTTTTAAAAATTGTGTACACATTATGGCCCTAATTTGGTTGGAGAAAGAAAGTGTGACTTTGCATATGTAAGTGCATCAAAAAGAGTGACCAGAGATAACCATATCAAAATCAGAGACTCTGGATTATGATTGCTATTCATTTTCTTCTTCTATAAAATGTTTAAAAGTCTACAGTGGTTAAAATATGAGAAAACCCCAAGAATGATAGCTTCAAGGCAGCGATCTGAAACTTTCAAGCCTAAAATTGAAAGAAATGCGGGAAAAGTAAAATTAACAAAGAATATGTTGTGAACATTGACAATGTCACTGATACCCCCCAACTTGGAGGGAAAAAACTGGAATTAAGGGCGCGTGGGGGTGGGGGGATGGACAGGGGGCTCCATTTGGAGGCAGTTTCTCCACTTTGGATGAACAATGCACTGAGTCCCAAGTCAGAGAATGACTAAACTCTGTCATTTCCCCTGTGAAATGGCACCCAAGGACAGGGAACCATTCTCTGATGAGAAAGTGCCTCCACCAGAATCAGAGGCAGCTGGCACAGCACCCCAAAGTCCAAGACCTAAAAGCACCGCACAGCAAGGTGACCTGTGGGTCCCCTGAAGAGGGCAAGCACACCAAAGTCCTGGGGGCACCTCTCAGTCATTCACTCAACCCATTCTTCAAGCATATATCATGACAGGCATTCTAGGTGCCGACATGCAGAGTTTTGGTTCCCTTGGCTGCTCAAGCAACTACCATGCAATAGGAGGGCATAGACAGTGGAAATGTATTTTTGAGGCTAAGATAAAAGTCCAAATCAAGGCATCGTCAAAGCAATGCTTGCTTCCTGAAGACTGCACTCTGCGGCTGGCTGCTGGTGATCCTCGTCTTTAGCTTGCATGTGGCAAGGCACATCTCCCGGTCTCTCCCTCCTCTTCTGGGTTCCACTGATATTCAGCTTCTGGCTGCTCCCTCTCTGCCTGAATTTCATTCCTCTTATAAAGGACTCCAGTCATAAGTCCCATCCTGATTGAGGTGGCCGCACCTTAAGTTATTACAATGGGCCCACACCCACAGAATGGATTAAGATTAAGACTGTCCTTTTCTGGGACACATACAGCTTCCAACCATCGCACCACCAAAGAGACACTTCTCATAAAATTGGAAAGAGTAGAGAGACAAAATTTCCGGTCTGGCTGCCCAAGACTCCAGAGCCCTTCTCCATACGCTCCACTCTCCCCACCTATCCCTTTCATAGCAAAATGACGACTAAAGAAAGGAAACCATCCACCTCCAGATAAAAGTTCATCTAAGGAGAGAATCCAAACGTAAATTCACATATTTGGGGAAAATAGCCAGACTGGTCAAAGTTATGTAAGCAAAACAAAATGTAATAATGATAAAAACGGATTTTTGCAAAATGTCTTGCAAAAAACTTTTAAGGAAGGAAAATAGTATATGAGATAGGGAATAGTCTTGGAGAAGACTTACCCAAGAAAAGAAAATGGGGAAAAAAAAAAGCAAGACAACAAAGGCACAAGAATAGGATGAACGGATCAGAATTTTAAAAAAAGAAATTGAGGTGAAAAAAATACGACTACTGCAGAACTGAAATGCATCAGCAGTCAAGGAATAGCGCAAAACTGAGTCAACAGTGCAAATACTGAGTCAGTTACATGGGAGACAAGTCTGAAAAAATATAAAGCAGGGGAAAATAAGACAAAGGATGAAAGTAACTTTAAGATTAAATACCAGGGGAATGAGAGATTACGTATCATAAGATTCTAGATCTCTGTTGTATACAATAGAATGAATAAAATAGATTTAAAAACAAAGCCATAGACATAATGGAAGTAAACATTCACAACATAAAAAATAATAATAATCGGTAAATCAAAAAGGACCTCTGAACTAGAAAAAAAAAAGAGAAAATAATTCAAGACATATCCACCAGAATGTTAGTCTCACTTTTTTACTGGTTATCCGATTCAACAAAGAAATTGTTTACATCACTGACAGAAATCCCTACATACACCTCTGGTTGTTTCACTTTCATCTTACTGGTTATCATACAAGAAAATATCAACATTCATGTTGGAACTACACTAGCTGCTCAACTGCAGCTATGTAGCTATGTAGCCATAGCTATGGCTATGGATACAAGATTACAAAAAAAAAAAAAAAAGAAAGAAATCAGTGAACACCCCGTGAAAAGCGATCGGCTCTATGAAATTTACAATTAAGAGTATTGCAGTAGTAGTAAATTGTGTTGCGAGGTAAACATACTTTAGATCAGTAAAATTCATAATAAACTTCTGCATATATATATTTTTCAGACAGCTGGTTGTTAAACATTTACCAGCACACCACTGCCTAAAAACACTTTTTCTCAGTAGGAATTACTAAAACAAGTGAAAGAAGTCAAAGAGCTATGGGAGGGGCACACTAAAGCAAAACTGTAAAGGTAAGGTGAAAAAGCATCTAAACAACTGGGTAAGAGAAAGAGAGTAACAGGTTTTGCTCCCTCTGTATGGGAGAGGAGCACTGTATGAGGTTAATTCTTCATCTTTCAGGTACTGCTCCATGAAGAGAAAGAAACAAAAATCTGAGTGCGAAAAAGTTAAAGACCTTCTCTGTAATTAGCCTAACAGAAAAATTAAGGTGCATGGATTTCCAAAGGCTAAAACAGACAGAAGTGGGGTGCTCTAGCCTTCCCCAACTCTCTGAACCCTCTGCTATTCATCAAAAAAAAAAATGCCCTTTTCCTTCCTAATTAGGTTGTGGCGTGATACAGCAAATCTATTTCCCTTACATTTATACAGTATCTCATCATTTTCAAGTGCAATTACATTAATCATCTCAGTTGACCCTCATGACAACTTTATGCAGCAGGAATGGCAAATTTTTAAGGGGAAAAAAATGCTAGGAAAACTTGGTATTCTTGCGTACTTAATTTAACTCTAGCTTTAAAACCAGACTTAAGAAAATAATGCTTCTTTCCAATCACCTATATTTCCTTGACAGCACTCATAGCTCTAGTTCTTAAAGATTTCAGCAGAATTTTGTTTCTAAAGCACTTGCCCTTTATTATTCTTCCTGGGAACAAAGATAAAATCACCTGATTACAATGATTTAAAGGGCAACCACTAATTTTTTTAAACCCTGGCCTCTGCTTTATCATAAAAACTTGTGAGGAGTAGATAAATGGATCTCCTTTCCAGGCCTTGATTGTAATTGTCTTCCTTAGCACAAAAACCTAGATAGAGAAGGTGCTCAAATAAATTAGGTAAAAATGGTTTCCCCAGCCTGCCTTGCTTGGGTCACATGACAAGCACCACGTTGGAAGAAGGCACATTATGAGTTGTGCACTGTTATAAATTTCCAAGCAGGGCCCTGAAGATGGATGATTCTGAATCAATGAGAAAATAAAGTACCAGCAATTCTTTCTCAGAGGGAGGTGTGGGAAGCAGGAAAGAAGGAAGAAAAGAGGGAGGGAAAGATAGAAATGGCCAGTTATTGAATTCCTACCACATGCTCCAGGCACATTCACAGATCTCAGCTACTTAATTCTCAAATCACCGTACAAGGTTGTCATTAGCCCCATTTTACAGATGAAGCAACTGAAGTTCAGAGAGGTTAATTGCTTGACTGATAATACCACTACTTATGTTTCAGTGACTTCAAAAGGACCATCCTTTACCTCTAGACCAGTGGTTCTCAAAGTGTGGTCCCAGGACCATCAGCAGCATAACCACCTGGGAACTTGTTAAAAATGCAAATTCTCAGGCTCCATTCCAGACCTGCTGAACCAGAAACTCTGGGAAGCTAACAATCCCTTATTTAACAGGCTCTCCTGATGATTCTGAAAAACACACTAAAGTTTGAAAAACACTTCTCTAGAGCAGAGGTGAACAAACTTTTTCTGTAAAGAGACAGGTAGAAAATATTTTAGGCTTTGCAGGTTGACTCTGACTCAATTACCCGGTTTTGCTGTCCAATAGCAAAAGTAGCTGTTGACAACACATAAACAAATGAGCATGGCTGTATGCCAATAAAACTTTAGTTATGGACACTGAAATTTGCATTTCATATTATTTTCATGTGTCATGACATATTATTCCTCTTTTATTTTTTTCCCCCAACCATTTAAAAAAGTAAAAACAGGCTGTGGGCTGGATTGAGCTCATGGGCTGTAGTTTGGCAACCCCTGCAACCTACTAAATGGGAACTTTCTAATGGAATAGTGAGATAAAGATAGGTCAATTTTAATGCAAAATAAGATGTTGCAAAGTCAAGACAACTTCCAAAGTTTTCTGTGGTCCAATAGAGGCAAATAGCTCATGTGGTTGTGGCCATTAGGAAGGCTTCTGTGAGGAGGTGACAATCTGTCTGGGCTTTGCATGATGAGTAAGAGTTCAACAAGTAAGAGACAGTGAAGACAGACTATGAGGAAGGAATGGCTTGGCAAAGGGTGAAGCCTGGTGTGTGCAAGGCACCTGCTCCAAAATACTCACTTTCACCCAAAATATTCCAATCTCTTGAGCAAAAGTTTTTGAAGCATTATATTATCTGAAAAGTGTTTTACTTCTTCTGTGAGTTCCAACTCAACCAAAGTATCAGGAAAGGGAAAAATTCTAAAAACTGAAGTGATGGCTTTACACATAAAAGACGTTATCAGTGATATATTATTCTCTTCCTACAGGCCACGTGTTTGGGTTGTACGTGTGTGTCATTACTTCCAGATGCAAATCCGACAGCATGAAATACGTTTCCAATACTATACAATGCAAGAAATAATTCTCTGGAGATCTTTTCCAGTTATACAAATTAGTTCCCTTGAGTATTGTTTTGTTTTCCTAATTCTTTAGATAACGTTATTTTCAAACACAAGGAATCCTTTTATGATCATAAATTACTACAATTTCAGAGAGTTTTTATTTTCAAGTTACACATTTCATTAGATTTGCTTTGATGCCAGCTATCAAAGAAAAATGCTATCTGGTCTGGTAATATTTCCCAGAATGAGAAAGAAGGCAAATTGTCAACTTCGTAAGGCATAATAAATTTCTCTCCTGATAGATATCCAACTTTAGATAGCAGAGAGGTTAAGATATCATGTTCTGAAATCAAACTCTGTGGGCTCAAATCCCTGCTCTCCTGCTGAACAAAGCTATTTGACCTTGACAAATTACTCATTTCTCCAAGCCTCCATTCCTTTAATAGTAAAAGGAGAAAAAGAGTTGTAGCCACCCCTGGTTAGATATGTGCTTGCAAAGTACAGAGAAAGGATGCAGTGAGTTTTAGCAATTATTACCATTTATTTCCAAAAGATCCCTCTCCTCTAAAACTAAAAAAAAAGATCCTTTTTTTTTTTTTAGCTAACAAAACCATACCTTTATGCTGCCATGTGATATGATGGCAAGTTCAGGACAGATGTCAGCATGAACTCCGTCTTCCATCCCGGGATCCTCACTGATTTCCTAAATGAAAGAAAGTATTCTAAATAAATATTTTATATTTGATTTTTATGAGAACAGGTGTCCTAACACCCACACACACCCCTGCTAAGTCTGCATTTATAACCACGAGCTTTCCCACAAGGCCATCTCTCCAATCAGTGTTTACACATTGATCTGTTTCATTTGACCAGTGGGAATCACAAAAGTCCTCTATACTCTGAAATACAATGTAACTGCTGACACATCCATAGTCCAAAAGCAAAGGTAGGGTGCTCTCTAGAACCCCCAAAATCATATCCCCCGTGGCCAGAAAGGATTGCCACCCCTAGACCCTACCTCCTCAGGCAGAGGCTCAAAAGGAGGGAGGAACTGGTTTCTGTTCTTCGGGCAGCAGGAAATAAGGATGCAAGAGCAAGGCCGCGTGGCCACTTTCTTGTCCATCTGTGCCTCCAGACGAGGCTTCCCTAACTTCCTCGAAAGAGACCTCCTTGCCCCTCCTATCTTGGGGGTCTCCGTAGCCCAGTCCACTTGCACCAAAGGAAAGGAGCCAACGGCAGAGACGTGCTGTTTCCAGGTGAGAATCCCAAGTTGCACAGCGCCATGTCCCACCAGGCCACACCCTCCTGTCCCCATGCTGTGGCAGGACAAAAAGGCTGTGTGCTGTTTCCAAACCAACTGCGACACTGCGCTTTCCTGGTCGTGCGTGCAAAGAACCCCATGTGCATGCACGCACACGCGCGCACACAGGCACACCTAAGGATTCACGTGAACAAACCCAGGCCCGCATCCCCTTTCTCATGGAGTATGTGAGTCTTTTAAAAAGGAAAAAAAAATCATTTTATTTCCTATTCTGGCCAGAGAAGTAAGCTTTCCAGGAAGATATTTACTTAGTTTTATATCTGTCATGCAATATTTCTTATAGGTATCTTGGGGGAATTGAAAACCCATTGCTTTTTAGCTGTTTTATTGGAAATGTCTCTTGTTGCTATTAGTCCAACTCCTCTCCCACGGGAAAGGGTAGGGGTTATATCTGGCTTAAGGCATGTGGCCCTTTCTCTCAAGGCCACAATTAGTGACCTCGAATGGGCCGTCTCTCCCTATGCTCTTTCTCCTCTTTCTCATTCTCTTCCCTCCCCTTTTCCCTGAAGCTCTGCCCTTGTCTGAATCCTCCTCCCAGGAAAGTCAGAAACCTGAAGCCTCCTCCTCCTCCTTCTGGAGGATGGGACAGAGAGAACCATGTGGGCCATCCAAAGTCCTCAGTCTGAACGGGCAGGCGCAGGGACAAAACTGCCCCATGGTCAGGCAAGATGCAACCGGTGGGGGCATGAGTGCAGCAGAATCCACGGAGGGCGCAGGCCCGGCCTACAGAGAGACTCTGCCGGTGGGACAAGGGACACTCGGGGCTGGACTGGGTGTCACTACCCCTAGTGGCCACGAGGGAGGGTGAGGCTGTGAGCAGCGTGTCTGGCACGCTGCTCACATGAGTCATCAGGCGTCACATGGCGCGGACATAAGCAACTTGATTTCATTCTCCCCACAGTAGGACAGTTTTGGGGTGGTGTGGCTTTTCCGGCCACTCTCAGATTTAACTGGAATTTAAACTCTAAATTTAACTAAACTTTCCAAAGTCCTAGCTGCCTTGGTTATAAATATACACACATATACATATATTCCTATACATATATTTTTAATAAATATAATAAATTTATGCTATATAATAATAGGTGCTCTTCCTAATCTGGATTGGCCTGTCTGGACAGCTCATTTGAATGACCCAGACTCCCAGGTCCAGAGAGGAATGAGGCCTTGTAGCTCTGCGTAGCTCGGTGTAACGTGGGGACACATCTCAGACTGTGTGGGCTGATGACGGGGGGCTGTTGGTGGAGTCCCTCGAGGGCCCACAGATGGGGACAGGAATATATATATGTATATATATATGTATATGTATGGAACTATTGAACTTTCCCATTTGGGAAGCCCTGGATACCCTCTCAACCATTGGGGGCTCCCAGGAAAATGGGCCAGGCCCTTGATTTTGAGGCTCTCCCTTATAAAACTTGTTTCTGTTGGAGAGAAGCAGGTGAGGCCTGGGAATTGCTTCCAAGAAGCCTCTTTGTTGCCCAGATGTGGCCTCTCTCTCTCTTTCTAGGCCCAACTGTGCAAGGAAGGTCATTGCCCTCCCCCTCTGCGTGGGAGCTGACACGCAGGGGTGAAGGTCTCCCTGGCGACGTGGGCCCTGGCTCCCAGGGAGGAGTCCTGTCCTGGTACTGTGGGACTGACCACACTGCCAGGGTGAAGGGGAGAAAAGGAGGTGAAATAACACAAGGCCTGAGGGGCCAGGAGAGGTGGAGTGAGGTCCAGAGGCTATTCTGGAGGCTGCTTTTATGCAAGCTTCAGCTAGAGAGTGCTGACTGCCAGGGGTTGCTAAACCCCAACCAGCGTCTTTCCTGTTGACTCTTGAGAATACCTAGGGCTTGACTTGAGCTTCTATAAAGGTCTCTTGCACTAAGTTTACTTTCCTGGAACCTATAATTTCCAGAGGATTCGTAGGTCAGATAAATCCTAAAACCCAGAGGGACCAGCCTCTCCAAGATTATCAACTGATTACATCTCCCTATCCTTTAGTGTCGACACTCCTTCTCAGCATGAAAAAGTCAGAAGGGCCAGTGCCCAAAGATCCCTACAGATCGGGAGAAAGATCAAAGAAGGAGGAGGTATAACAGAGAGAATGGGATTTGGCAAATGAGTACAATTTCTAAATCAGTATATTAATATTCCCTCTAGCCACCAGTATTTAGGAACAGGTAGAAGGAAAAATCTGAGATGATGGAATAGTAGCCCATGACAAACTCTGGAATCTGTTCTGTAACTACTTGTCAAGTGTGCTCTGAAAATCATTGCTTTTTTCTTTCTTTACTTTGTATATATATATATTATACATTATGAGTAAAAGTGTTTAAAAAAATAGGTGCTCTTTTCCTTGTCCCCCCACCCTCAGCATTTATTTTTAAAGCATTTCCCCATAGAAAGGTCATGGTCACTGCCTAGGGAGTGGGGCTTATGGGGGTACAGGGAGGCTCCTATTAGAGTTTTGCCAGAGGAAAATGGAGCTTACCTATGAGGATGCTGAGGAAAGGCTTGACTATACTTTCAAGAGAAAAATGTGACAAGTGATTCACCAAAGCTCCATTTTTTAAAGTTGCCACTGAAGAGACTTTGTATCAAGTGATAGAAAAACCCCTGCATCCATATCTTTCCCCATTTCCTGATGGCATGTGCCCATCTGACAGGTGAAGGCCAAGGCTAGAGGCAGGCAGCAACCAGCCCTCCCTGCCCAGCGCCGACATCCTCCAGCCCCGGCGTATATGGCACTTCTTCCAGAAACCTTCTCTGAGCTGCCAAGCCTGAACTAGGTGTCCCTTTTGTGCGCTCTTGTCTCTTCCTATTGTACCAGTGGATTCAGCAGTTGACGGATTTATCCCCAGGAGACTCTACACTGCACGATGGCAGAAAGTTCGCCCACCTTATTGAGCACAGCAGCCTGAGCACCCAGCACAGACCCTGACACTCTGGAGGTTTTGGTATCTTGTAATGAGTGAACGATGGTGAGAAAGAGAATGAGTCAGGGTTTGGGGAGGATTCTAAATGGGCGTGGGCACAGCAGTGTTTATAAGAGGGGATTCTTGGCCCTGCCCCCAGTCAGATCCGGGAAACCAGACACATCACTACTTCCGTTCAAAGACAAGGAAAATGGGGGTCTGGAATTTCTGAAAGTGGGGATGCACATGCTAATGGATCAAATAAACTAACTCTGCAAACTGAAAAAAAAATAATTTACAGTCAATGTTTCCAGAGTACATATCCACAAAGTTAAAAGCTCATATAGTAACATGAGTCCCAGCCATTTGTGTGCAATGTGGACCAAGAAACTGCACACATGCTTTGGCCAGAGCAAAGGGAGAACAAGGTGCCCAGTATGGCCTGCTGCAAGCAGGAGGGAGGCAGTGTGGACCTAAGCTCCATGCCAATGTCCAGGTCTCTGAGTGGCTGCCATCCAGCTATGGGTCTGCACGGGGCCTGCGGCTGATAAGATGAGTTCTGAGACGGGATGTGGCTGGAGGAGGGGGCAAGCAGGGCCGGCCTGCAGAGTAGCCTAGGAAGCTTGGATTTCAGTGAGGGTGTCTCCCAGTGGTGATGGGAAGGGTGGGGAGGTCAATAAATAGAAGGAAGTTTAGGCAACAGGGTTCCCTGGGGCTTTCGTCCCTTTTAGGTCACAATTAAGAACTGCTGGCAGAACAGAAAGTTGCCTGGAAAAATGAAAGTATTTCAGAAGCTGCTGAGTGGACTTTGCCTTGAGTGCAGCCAAGTCCCTTACTGTAGCTTCAAAGTGGCAATGGGCAATTTCTGTGCCGTGTTGCCAAGGCCAGGTCACCCAACAGGACAAGAAGATGGGTCATTCAGGGACTTCTCAAGAGAAGACTTTTTTGAGACAATCAGTCAATCAGCAAAAGCTTGCTGAGACTCTGCGGTGTGCTCCAGCACTCTGCAAAAGGGCTTCACAACCTGTTGGTGAATTTAGACTTAAGCTGCTAATGAACAGCACAAGTGAAACCATTGGTCAACTGTGACCTGCTCAGTGTGTGCAGTGTATGACATCTTTGATGCTGTTCCTTTGCTGAAAGTATCCCAGTTCAGACCCTTCCTCTATTTCCTTTTAGAAACAAAACTAAGCAAACTGAGTAAGCAGTTTGTGTGCTTGGAGACACAACTGGAAGTTTGGGTGAGCTGGAGCACAGCAAAGGACTGAGACTTACACATTGGATATCATGTTTTTCCATTCCTCTGGCTCTTCCACCAGACAGTCTTCACTGGTCAGTTTATTCCATGTAAAGCACCCAGAAGAAGACAGGCCTCTGGCTAGTCTTTCCTTCTTCCTTCTTTCTCTCTTACCACCTCATTTCTTGATTACCTTCAGGAACTTCAAATGCCCTTCCTTATCTCTTGCAAAATAGGGAACTCTCCCCAGTTTTCTCTCCCAAACTCAGCTCCAAGCATGCCTCTGAGAACTGTGCTCATTGGATCAGAGGCTTGGCTTTGGCAGGATCCTGAGAAGACAGAAGGGGCTGGTGAATACCATTATTTCCCTTCCTTCTATGGATCAATTATTCTCTCTCCTGACTTCCTTACCTCCAGACTCTCCCCCTCAATCCTCCACCAGCTGTTCTAAAATATCACTTTTATCTGCTTACTTCTTAGCTGTTGAAAGCCAATGTTCATCCTTTGTCTCCCTGCATTAGTTTCCTGGCACCACTAACCTAGTGGAGAGCGTATTTTCTCATAGCTCAGGAGGCCAGAAGTCCACAATCAAGGTGCCGGCACAACCAGGCTCCCTTCTAAGGCTCGGGGAAGAATCCCTCCTTGCTTCATCCTGGCTTCTGGTGGCTGCCAGCAATCTTTGTCATCACTTCACTTGTGGCAGCATCACTCTAATCTCTGCCTCTGTCTTAACATAGCCATCTTCCATGTGCGTGTTTGTCTCCTCTGAGTCTCTGTGTCCAAATTCCCCTCTTCCTATAAGGACGCCAGTCACTGGATGTAAGGCCCACCCTAACCCATATAACCTTATCCTAACTAATTACATCTGCAAAGATCCTATCTACAAATAAAGTCACATTCTGAGGCTCTGGGTGGACATGAATTTGGGGGACATTATTCAACACAGTATAAACTCCAAATCTGCTCTTTCTTCCATGTTCCCAGTTTCACAACAAACTGCGCAGAGGATCAAGTCAGAATACCAGATGTCATCTCAACTCCCTCTTCCCGCTATATCCAATGGACCTCCAAATGCTTCTTGGTCAAGAATAATGGTGTACAGAATAAGCATGGAGGCAGATAGGTGGTCCAGCGGAGGGAAGGCAGATACTATGGCTGGCAGCCCTAAAAGAAGCACATGGAATAGGAGAAAGGAGGTTTTCCAAAGGAAGGATGATGGACAAACAAAGTCCATGATGGCACCATGAAGGGCTTATAGAGCAAAGTAACATGAAATTCAGGACCAATGATCTTCACAAATTCTGCGAGCCAGCATCATGAAAGTGTAAATGCAGAGAACCAGGCTGTAACACAACGAGAGTACACACTCCAGCCCTGGGAGGTTGGGTGGAAATAGTGGGCTTGGAGGTAGGAGGCATCTTACAGAGAGGGGTCCAGGCAGAAGTCCATTTTTAGAACTAGTGCCATGGTCATCACCAAACTGCTCACAGAGATGGCCTAGTAATGACTCTCAGAGTGGAGAAGCCAGAGCTACTGAGGAGCCTTCTTGTGGCCTCCAGCCAAATATGCTCCTGAGGCCCTTCTTGTTTATGGCACTTTTAATTTTTATTGGCCGACTTCTAAGATGGAGTTGGATAAGGGCTTCAAAGCATCATCAATTATTAAAGCAGAATTAACTCAGTCACTCCAAATTGGCCTCCATTCATAACTAAAGACTGAACAATCTTCCCAAGTCATCTAGAAATCAGAAGACCAGATTGCTTTTGCCACTGTAATGAGTTATTTGGAATTGCAAACTTAGTTTTTATGTCACAAAACTCCAAATTTGGGCAATTAATGGGCAATTCCGTCATAAGATACAGAAAGATACAACTGAAATTTTTAGTTTGCTTCTTCAGACTTTAATGAGGTGTCTGGTGGAAGAATAACAAGTCAAGAGTCATCACTTTCTTACACCTCTTTGCTTTCTTTGGTAGTATCAGAGCTAGCATTCTCAGAAAACATTTTTTTCATCTCTTTCCAATGGCTGCCTTATGAGCAGCAATGAGTAAAGGTCTATTGAGCCATTCTGAGCAGTGGAAGCCTGCTAGATCAGTTTGCTAAGCTCACTCACCAGCTAATGCCTAGCCTCAAACAAAAATTCACTTTCACGTTTATAGTTAGGGAAAATAAGTTACCAAGCACTGTGCGCCATCACAATCTTTGGGGAGGAGCTGAAATGCAGAACGTTGAATTCTGGATGCTAAGAGACTCTTGCACTCGGTTGCAGGCAATGGAAACCCAAAGGAGCTTCTTAAAATGTGGTGGTGGGCTGACTTACTTGAGCAGTATGGGACAGATCATAAAAGTAGTAACAGAAAAAGTGGAAGAAACAGATCTTAGAAAGAGCAAGACCAAGCAGCCTGGGTATTGAGGCCACAGGGACTAACAGACTTGTGCGATGGCCATCATTTTGGCGAAGCAGCACCAAGTGTTTTCTGTTGTCATATAAGTCCTATAAATCAATGCTTCTCTAACTTTCATGTGCATATGTGCATCTGCAGATTATGATACAATAGGTCTGGGGTGGGATCTGAGCTTCTGTATTTCCAATAAACTCTCAAGTGATACTGATGGCACTGATCCACAGACCACACTCTCAAGAGCAAAGCCCCGGAGACTCACATTTCCAGAAGAAAGAGTAGCATGGGCATAAACTGAATCCATCTCTTGGTTGGGGGGTTGACAGTCCTGCCAAGATGTCTGCAATGGGAGCTGGGTAGTTCTGCAAGGCAAACTCAGGGGGCTGGATACCAGAAGGAGAGGCATAGGATACTGGGCAGGCAAAAAAGAGCCACCCCTGCACACCCCAGTATTTATAAGAAGCAGAGAAAGAATGTTTCTCCTGTAACTTCAAGCATGATCTCTCACTCATTGTAATTCCCAGAGCACATCAAATGGTCTCTTATCAATTTATAACACATTCTGCCCTATACGCTATGTCCTGCTCCCAAAATTGTTAGGAATCAGCAAATGGTCATCTTCTAGACTGCCCACAGTTCCACTGAAATCAATGAGAGTTCAGCAGGGCAGAAATAATATCAGTAGTCCTTACTCTACAGAACCACAGATTTTAGAACCAGTTTGGCCTGTTTCTCAGTGCCCTGAGCACATTAGCAATTCCATCCATGGCAGCCTAGTCTCTAAAGCAGCCACAATCTCTACATCCTCCCCTGCTCTTCACTTAGACAGCTGGGAAAATCCTACTTCATCATATGACTATCACTAGGCCAGCCCCATTTCCCAGTGATTGGGCCCTGTCTTCTGGTTTGCCTGGTCTTGTTTTCATCTGGCATATTCAAAAAATCCATCTGCCTGGAATGCCAACTCTCTCTGCCATTTCCCTTCCCTTGATCTGAGCCCCTCTGGATCTCAATGCATGCCCTCGCTTGACTTTATCTCACCATAAACCCCTCCCTAGGGCCATTGTTGGTGACTGTAGTTTATCCAATTTCCTACAACCCTCAGTTCTCCTCCTTCTTTGCTCCCCAAATTGCTCCATGCCATGAAAATGCAAGTTGGTGGGTTATAACATCCTCCTCCAGGCTTTTCTCTCTACCAGAAGGCCCAAGAGAGAGACAAATTTCTATGAATGCAAAGGCCCCATTGAACATACATGATTTGGTGGAGAGGGGCCATGACCCCCGTTCCAAACCCACCCATGAGGACACTGACAATGCATCAAGTCTGACGTGATGCTGCACATTTACTCATTGGTCATACAGAGGAACCGAGCATTAGAGCCTCTGCAGAAGTGATGCAAGAGGAAGGCCAGAAGTGTGTGCAGAGGTAAAAAGAGGGCATCTACCTCATCCCTCCATCGGGTTAGGGCTTATTTCCTCTCCTCTGTATTCCCACAGTACTATTACCTTGAAAAGAAACATGAATGGGTTTGCACTAACCCACACTGGGCCCCAATCCAGGCACAAAGGTCTGTATGGATGTCTCAGGCCAGCCTAGTCCATGTTTCTTGCCCATTTTGTTACTTTGAGTAGAGGCTGTCTTTGAACCTGCTTTTTGGAATTCTTGCTTACAAACAGCAAAGGCCTAATTTAAACCTGCGGAGGGAGAACGAGGACTTCACTGTCCCACAGTGGGTGAGAAGTTTGGAGGAAGCAAGCCTCAGTTAAGGAGTCTGAAACATGAGGCTTGCCTCACTCTTGCACATCTGCTTCTGTTGGAGCCCTGCTTTCTCAAGCACTCATCACACAGCAGGGGACACCATGTTGGCAGCTCTGAGCTTTGCTGCAAGGCCGGCAAGGACTTCTTCGCCAGTCTGAAAGGTCTGGGGGAAACCCTTGGCTTGGCTCAGCTGGGGTTCTGTGCCTGCCGAAGGACTAAACATGATGGCAGGAGTGGTGAGGTTCAGCGGAGCCCGGTGTTTCCCCTCAAGCCAGCAACGTAAGAAAATGGCGGCTCCCATTGCACTCCAAGATAAAGGGCAGGGGTGGAAAATAATCTTCCCGATGTTGGCGGCGCTGTTGTTGCCAAAGTAATAATAGTAGTTAATGCTTTTAGAGCCTTCGTCATCTACCAAGCATGATGGGCTATAGACATCTAATTCCTTTCATTTGTACCACTTCCCTATGGAGTAAATGTAGTGGGTTGAAAAGTATCCGCCCCCCCCAAAATCACATCCACTGGAAACTCAGAATGTGACCTTATTTCAAAATAGTCTTTGCAGATGTCATTAGTTAAGGATCTCAAAGTGAGGTGATCATTCTGAATTTAGAGTGGGCCCTAAATCCATTGACTGGTGTCCTTAGAAAAGAAGAGGATACACAGGGAAGAAGTTCCATCTGAAGAAGAAGACAGAGATTGGAGTGAGTCTAACACATGCCAAGGAATGCTGGGGCCACCAGAAGCTGGATGAAGCAAGAGAGGAGCCTTCCCTAGAGCTTCCAGAGGGAGCACGGCCCTGCCGACACCTTGATTTCAGATTTCTGGGTTCCAGAGCTGTGCGACAATAAATCTCTGTTGTTTTAAGCCACCTAGTTTGGGATACTTTGTTACGGCAGCCTGAGGAAAGTAAGACAATAGGTATTATTATCATCCTTCATCTTAAAGATGAGGAAACTGAGGCACTGAGAGGTTAAGTAATTTGCCCAAGGTCAACTAATGAGTAATTGAGCAGGATTTTTTAAACAGCTTCTTTTTGAGATAGAATTCACATATCATACAATTCACCCATTGAAGGTACGCAATCCGTTGCACAGAGTCGTGCAGCCATCCCTGCTAGAACTGGGATTTGAGCCCAGGCAGCTTGACTCCCAAGACTATGCTCTCAGTCCCCATGCTCTTTGCTGGAAGAAAGAAGAGGTCCAGGGCAAGCAAGAAATAACAATGCATGTCCCCAGGAAACCCACTCTAGAATGTCTTTTGTGATGACATAGAAAGCTCCCAGCACAAGCCACTTGCTTTGGGGAGCCAAGATACACTTAGATGATTCAAACTGGGATTCTTCTTTTCTATTTGCAATAGAATTTGTGAAATCTCTGAGTGTACTTGTCTGCTGAGACTGAACATGGGAGAGGATGCCTGTGACTCTAGGAAGGATGCCCAGCTAGCTATCAGGACGGTGGGAAATCCTGGATTCGTGCAGCAAATACCTGAGATCAACAAGCTTTCCAAGAGCCTCCAAGTATGATTCAGACAGGGAAAATAAAAAGAATTTGCCCCAAAATACCAAATTAATAGATGTGTGATTAAACATCTATAGAAGGTAACATTTTAGAACACAACTTAGAATATAAGCATAAGAGATGTTTAATTAAAAATGTCTACAGAATGTCAACTAGTCATTGTAACTCAACATTCCTTTATGAATTTTTTTTATTGTATAGTATAACATATATACAAAGCAAAGAAAGAAAAAACCAATAGTTTTCAAAGCACTCTTCAACAAGTAGTTACAGGACAGATCCCAGAGGTTGTCATGGGCTACCATACGATCCTCTCAGATTTTTCCTTCTACCTGCTCCAGAATATAGGAGGCTAGAGGGCTTAAATTTTTTTTTATCATCACAATTGACTTTTTTGTGAATTGCATCTCATATGGGATGCAGCTGTAATGTATTGTGATTGATCTGATGTAGGAAGGGGCTTCACAAAGCGAAGTGCCTAACACCTAGGGAGAGCCTAAAATGGCCTGCCTGGATCTTGGGAGAATTCTAACCACAGCTTCCTCTTGGAGCCTGGGCATTCACCGGTGCGCAAGATCTCCAGTAAACGGGTGGCTCTGCAGACTAGCTACAGGTTTCAGCAAGGGCACTCCCACAGCCCAGTGGGCAAAGAGCCCTAATTCACCTTGTCCCTTGGGGGGCCTTTCACATTGAATCCCTGAAAAAATGCATCCCATTGGATCATCCCCAGGTTGGATGCTGCCTTCCTCCCTGGCCAGCGCCACCCCACAGGGGCAGAGGAAAACAGGCTGTAACCTGGGGTAAATGCCTCTGTCCGGAGCAGCCAGTGGCACTTGGAAGTCGCAGCTCTGCCCCAGGCTGGTACAGGGAGAGAAAAGGAAAGGCTGCGATATTGCATTACCCTGTCAGTCAGGGGAACGCAATTCTTTAGGTCATCAGTCAAAAGCCTCCTTGGAAATGAGAAATGAGCCAGAACACCAGGCCGTTTAAAAAGATATTTATTGTGAAATGTAGAGGCAGCAGCACCTTCCTGGAGACGAGACAAGGTGCTCAGCATGAATTACGCCAGATAAGTCTAGAAAAGCTGGCAGCAGGCACCTGGATATAAATGAGATATGGCCTCAAAGCCATCACTACAAACACCAGCGGTGGGAGGAGAGCGCAGGCGGGAGGGAGAAGAAGTCGGGGCCCAAGGCTTCAGGAGGGAACAAATGAGCCCCAGTTACCCCAGGTCCCCACTAATGAGAGGGGCCTCAGCACAGCATGAAAAAGAATGAGGCAACATCAGTCAGCAATGCAAACTGAAGTAGGACAGTTTAAGTGACTGGTTGCCTGGAATTTGCTTCAAAATACTCCAAGGAAAGAAAATGTTGCAGAACGGACAGATACTACCTGAATAGCAAAAGGTTGATAATTGCTGAAGCTGGGTGATGGATACTTGTAGGTTCATTATATTATTCCTTCTACTTTTGTGTATATTTGAACTTTCCAAATTAAAATAAAAATTAAGAAAATAGATGTTTTCCCCCACTTGCTCTGCAGGTATGTACAACGGAGCATGAGGAGCCAGCCAGGTTTTCTAGACTCAATGAGAACTAGCAAATGCAAAATTATGTTTAATATATAGATATTATGTATGGGGACAAACACAAACACACATGCACACACACACACACACACACACACACCAATATAAGTCATTGCTTCATTCTACTATATGGTATGCTACTGGGAACAGAATATATCATTCTATGCGCATTTTATCATTTAATCTTCGTAACACTCACATGAGGCAAGAGACTTAGGAAAACCATTCAACACCAAATGCCCAGTAAATGTCAATTTCAGGTTCCAAGCCCACATCTCTCTGACTCTAGACCCTGCAATCTTACCCATCCCATCACAAGAGCCCACACTCACCAATGGTACAAAAAGCTTCAGTGTAATGATTATCAAGGCCAATGGAAATGATGCCCATCTGTCACTGGGGTAAAGTCAAAGGAAGCCCAGCCTGGTCTGGCTGGTTATATTCTCTCTTAGGATGTACCACATCAATCCCCACCCTGCCCCCAATACACACACACTTCTTAAGTCACTTTGAGCACATCTGTGTGTGCCCGAGCAGCTTCTGCATGTACAGTCCATTCGGCATCGTGTGACTGCCTGCCCTCACACATCTGCAGTTTACTATCCCATAGAACTGTGGAAGTGAGATTGGGGGCCAGAGAGGTGGGTTTGGGGTGAGATGGAGTTTCTAAGAGGTTTATCCATAATTATCTTTTAAATAAAATTGACTATATTTTACTTTCTATTTATAAAAATAATTGGGGGTGGTGTGACTCCGACTCAGTGGCAGAATTCTCGCCTGCCATGCCGGAGACCTGGGTTCAATTCCCAGTGCCTGCCCATGCAAATAAATAAATAAATAAATAAATAAATAAATAAATAAATAAATAAATAAATAATTGGGTTTCCCCCAAAGCAGACTGACACCAATTGAGGATTTGAGTGCAAGTAATTTGAAAGGGAGCACCAGATAGGGAATGGGGAAATGAGTCAGGGAGTGGAAGGCAGCTGATAAAGGAATGTGCTACTGAGCAAGTATGATGGCTCATTTTATGTGTCAAGTTGGCTAGGTCATAGTGTCCAGTTATTTGGTCAAACACTGCCCTAGATGTTGCTGTGGAGGTATTTTATAGATGGGACTAGCATCTGCAATCAGTTGACTTTAAGTAAAAAAGATTACGCTCCATAATGTGGGTGGGCCTCATCTAATTAGTTGAAGTCCTTAAGAGCAAAGAACTGAGCAGTTCCAGGGAGAAGAAGAAATTCTTCCTCAAGACTATATCTTATACTCCATCCTGAGTTTCCAACTTAAGGAATTCAGCATCACCCTTACCAGAATTTCCAGCCTCCAACCTGTGCTAAGAATTTGGATTTCCTAGCCCCTACAATCACATAAGCTAGTTCCTTATAATAAATCTCTTAATAAATACATACATACACTTTTCCTGTTGGTTTTGTTTCTTTGGAGAACCCTGAACCCTGGTAGGCAACCATGGTGGGCAGCTGGGACTCAATCCCACTGGGCAAGTCTGGGAAACAGTGTAGAACATGCCGCAGAGTTTTCCCATCTAACAGGTGAAGAAGTTGGGTAGTTAACCTCTAATTCCCACCCACCATTGGCCAAGGGATATTCCTGGTATTAGTGACTCTTCGGCACTTCCTGCCTATCCCCCTTGCCTGGGCTGGAGCAAGCCCCCAGGTGGAGAGCCAGGGATACTTGCAGTAGAAGATGTTAGAACAGTGAGGCCAAAGGATATGGGCAGGGCATGGGCAACATTGCTTCATCTGCAGTAGAAGTTTCACCTTCACCTCATCACTCTCCAGATGAACCAGTATTCTCTATCCTTTCTGTAATTCATTCTGATAGTACCCACTGAGCCCTTAAAGCTGATAGGTATGCTCAACACTTCTTCCTCTACCTGATGACTTGTCTCATCTTACCAGGAGTTGGTTGCATTTATCCCCCACTTTAACTGACTTTTCAAATTAATCACCTATTAGTTCTGTACTGTTAGAGGTGAGGACTCCTACTACAAGCACACCCACACACACAACTGTATTTGTCTCTTTCAATGACAATGTCATTAATAAGAGCAATGCTCTAGGCAAGACTAAGTTCCATGACCGTTTAAATCACTACTGCACACCCACACCTAGAATAGAGTTTGACATCAAAGAAACACAATAAATATTTGAGGAAGGAATTAATTAATGCTTCAGTGACAGTGAGCACCTTGGTATGCAATCTTTGCCCACAATTATTTCCCTAGGACAGAGATTTCTAGAAACAAAATTTCTAAGTCATCTGTCCAATGATTTAGATATAGCAATATATACATATATATATCAAAATATTCTTTAGATCCTTCACAAGTAACTGGTAGTGCCATAAAATTTTCCTTAACCACTAAAATTATTGCTCCCTATATATACGCTCTTGGCTTTCATCAAGTGTAATTATAAGGACAGTCTTATGAAACGGGTCACAGCATTATACCAGGGATGACATTGGGAAAAATGGTCCTACACGTTGCCCCTACCTGAAAATCCATGGGAGAAATTCTCCTATTTCCTGCCACCCCTGTAAAAACGGCATGCCTTCTAAAAAATCTCTGACACAGAACCTATGCAATAACAGTGTCTTCCTTTTTGCACTGGCTGGCAGTCACAGTTGAGGATGATTCCCATTCTTATATATAATTATGCTTAATTTTTTAAATCTTATGTACATTTTACATATGGGTTATTTGTAAATTGGTTCAAAACATGACAGGATGTAAACAAAATCAGGCAAGGAGATAATCTTATCCTTCTCTGCTAAAAGAATGAATCCATCAGTGGTTTTACCACCTGTTGGCCCTGAGGAGCCTGCTGGCTTTCCCCCAACTGCAAACCCTTAGCTCTCAGCTCTGGAGAGAGAGTATAGAGAGTAGTAAAAAACGTCCTTAAAGTCCTAGTACTGGCTCCTTGTGATCTCTCGATCTGGCACTTTAGACAAGTCACTTAACCTGATCTCAGGGCCTCCACCTCCTCATTTGGATAGCAAGGGGGTCCCTAAGGCCACAAAGAGTCCTTCCAGCTTTAAGGGCATCCACCCAGGATGATTTCACAGAGCAGATGGCCAGTTAACCGACCAGTGCTCCAAGTAATGGATGAGCAAGACCATGAGTACCCAAGGGGCACTTCCTGCTTTCTGGTATGATGGTGTGATGAGGCCACTCCCAAAAGAGCCAAATCAGTCTCTCAGGCTCCCGTCAAAGCTCTCAGCCTCCTCTGCTTTGAGTGACTCCTTCAGTGACTCAGCACAGTATTTCCTACAGTCATCTAATAAAAATACAGATTCCCAGTTTCCTCTCCTGGAGATTCTGATTTAGTAGGACTTGAGTGGGGTCTAGAAACCTGATTGTGAACAAGAACTCTGAGCAATTCTTATGCCCAAGGTTGAGAAACAATGACTCACGGAAATGTGATTTGAGACAATCAGGGGACCTAAATCACCTGAGAGCCACATTCAGTCCTGAATTCCCATCCTGGTCCCATCCTGGTCCAAGCTGACCCATCTACCAGCTATTTACTCTTTCCCCTTATCTCCCACTCAACCACAACTAGGGCATGGTTTCTCAGTCTCAGCACTGCAGACATGTAGACTGGATGACTCTTTTTGTGAGCTATCTTGTGCACTGCAGGATGTATAGAAGCATTCTTGGTTGCTACCCATTAGATGGCAATACCACTCTCCCACAGTTGTAACAACCAAATATGCCTCTACACATTGTCAAGTGTCCCCTGGGATGGGATAAGGGAGGTGAGGAGCAGTGCAAAATCAACACAAGTTGAAAACCATTGAACTAGGGTAACCAACTATCTTGATTTGCCTGGGACTCTTCTGGTTCTAATATTGAGAGCCCCACATCCTAGGAAACCACTCAGTCTTGGGCATCTGAGACTGTTAGTCACCCTAAAACACATTCCCTTTGGAGAGCTGAGGGCAGGCAGCACATGCGTCATTGAGAAGCACCAAATCCTCCAGGCACCCAAGCCCATACCTAGATTGTGTAGGGGAACTTAAGGTGGGACTACAGACAGGAAAATCTCAAGATATCCTCCCCAAGCAGCCTTGGGAGATCTGAACACACACCCCACTAGGCTGTGAGCTCCATGAAGGAAGAAGTCCAAGTGTCTCCTGCCCCAATTTTACTCAGGTGTCCAGCACAGAACCTGGCATATGAAACATGCTCAATAAGTAATTACTTGAGCAATGGATGAATAGATGGACAGAGAGACAATTGGAGGCATATTTGGGCAGACAGTTGGATGGATGAATGGATAGATGGGCAGACAGATAGAGGAATGGATATACTAACTAGCTAAGGGACTAAAATTAGGTAACCCAATCTTTCTTAGCTTCTGCATATCTTCACCCATACAATATGGCTAAAAATACCTTCTATATAGGGAGGCTTGGAGAATTAAATGAAAATCTAAACTGCTGTTAGTGGTTTTCAGGATTAAAATGCAGTGCCTAGCACATAGCAAATGCTGGTTCCCTTCTTCCTTTTCTGAGGTCCAAAATAACTTAATTAAATGATTCTGGAAGATGCAGAAAGGTGGAAGAGGCCCACAACATAGACAAGCAGAGCCAAAGAATATTGCAAACACTCTTATCTCAATATCTTTTATTTCTTTCATGTTCATAATTTCAAATCATTCCCAATTCAGATAATGGATCCAATAAATGAGATCCCACAGTGTCCTGCCAAGTGTACTCTGTCTTGCATGCTTTGGCATATGGAACCCTTTAATAACCAAACCTCTGAGCATTAGGCTGGTTCTGCCTCAGAGCCTTTTGCACTACCTCACCACTTGGTTCACAAAGAGTTAATCCAATCCTCCACCCAGCAGCTAAGAGGAAGAGAGAATCAAAATGCAACAGCCCAGACATTGCTCAGCATTTGTAATTTCTGGCTCATCCAGGGGTCTCCTGATCCTGTGTCCTTCTCAAAATCAACAGGTGACCTTGGTCTGGAGACCTCTTTAAGACAATTTTTTTTAGAAGAAAATAAAATGTAAGAATGTGACTTACAAACTGGCTAAACATGAATTGGAAAATAGCTCATGAACTTTGAATCCTAGACCTCAAGGAGACGAGATAAGAAAATAGTCAAATGAAGTCATATCCCAGGAGGAGTGAGCAGAGAAGACTGAGGTGAAAGGATGGGCAGGATAAATGAGGTGAAAGGGGTTGTGTGCATGGGAGGAAGGGATAGGGCATCTCAGATAAGGGGACAGACTCTGGGACAGAAGGGATCATGAACTGGGGAGAACTGGAAGAGGGCCAGTGTGGCTGGAGCTTAGAAATGAGAGCTCAGCGCATGCCCTACCCCAAGAGCTTTTGGTTTTTATCACAAAGGATGATGGAATCATTGAAAAGTCTTAAGTAGAGGAAAGACATCATCCAAACTGTGTTTGTTTTTTTTCATTCCGATACCCTTTGGGGAATGAGCTGGAGTTGACAAGAGTAGAAACAGGGAGATGTAGGAGGAAACATAGGCATGGCCCAGATAAACAATGGCAGCAGCTTGGAGATGAAGAGATGGATAGATCTGTAGGTTAGATCAAAATCAACAGGACTTGGTGAGAGATGAGAGTGAAGATAAGGTTTGTGAGCTCTTCACTCTTGGCACAGCTTTCCATTAAGGATGTTCTAGTTTTTCTGTGGCCTTTAGTCTATGATCCAAGGAAGTCTTGGGGATTATCTTGGCTGCAAAGAATATAAAACAGACTCCAAGCTAAAACACACCTAACACTGTCACAAACTTCCTCATTCTACAAGAATAGGATAGTGTGAGCTACACTGGATTTTAAAGTCAGTCACCTGGGTTCCAATCCCATCTCTGATCCTCAGCTGGATGCCACGGATGAGTTATTCTTCAATTTCCAAATGAATAAAATGGGAATTATAATACCCTATTTTAACCTGGACTGACTCAATCATATATATATATATATATCAGATATATATATTCCTTTGTATTTTATATTTTTATATATAAATTCTTTGCAAAGGGTAAAACATTATAAAAACACTAGTTAGTTTAGAACTGTTTTAAGAACATTCATTCTCTTACAAAACTCCACTGAGTATATTTATCTGGCACATTGGTTTCTAGCAACAGCTAGTTCTATATTTAGTCACACCCAAAAGGGAAATTGTTTCTTGGGTCTTTGTTGCAATGTTACACACCTAGAATGAAGGGGACAAAACCTCTCGGTGTGACTTGACAGTGAAGCCATTTCAAATGGAAGAGCAGTAAGTATACTATTTTGGGGACGAATTTTGCCACTCAGAAAACCTGTGTCTACACTAGTCCTCTTTGATAAATTACACAGGTGTTGAAGCCACCGGGGAGTAAATGTTCAATGCACAATGAGATCAAAAGAAGGCAAGCCGAGGGCTGTGTTGGTCCTGAATTGTAGGCATGGGATCAGACGAGGGCTATGATTAGAGACATCCCAAAACGACTTAAGAAGGAAATTTATTGGCTTATAAAGCTGAAAAAGGCCTACCATAAGGCAAAATGCAGCATGGTTGGTTTCAGGGGCTTGGACACCCATTCCAGCTCCTCTCCACCTTTTACTTCTGTGTGCCAACTACAGCTCACACAGACTTCCCTCTCACATCTTCCCAGGTTCAACTCCCGCAGGAAAACAAAACAAAAAAAAATTTTCAGGGTAGCTCTTGGGAAAGTTTTGGCCTTCACTCTGATTGGATTAACTTGGGTCACATGCTCAGCCTTCACCCAATCACTCGGCCAGAAGGCTAGCGCCATGCCGATTGGCTTAGTGCTAGATCCCACGCGCATCTCTGGAAGGTGGGGGTACGAAAGTGGCTTCACAGGACAAAAGTACAGGAAGCACCCGGTGCTGGCAGGCGCTGACCTCAGGTGGACATGCCAAGTGGGCAGAAGTTCATGGTGTAAACCTGTAGTCCCCAACCTAACAGGTCACCCTGATCATCTGAGGGAGTGTTTTAAAAATGCAGATACCAGGGCCTGGCCCAGCACCCACTGAATTAGAATCATCAGGGGCAAACCGAGTAATCTGTATTCTCATCAAGATCCCAGGTGATTTATACGTGGTACTTGGGGAATCCTGGTTTAAACCACCTACAGAGAGAGTTTAAAAACACTTTTCCACTGGATTTTATACTCCGTTAAATAAAAAAAATAAAGTAACAAGGCAAAACTTTCTAATTTGCAGATTACATTCGCTAGCCTACTCAAAGTAGTATTTGTTTGATGAGGCAAATCTCTTCATACATCTACTTAAGTTGATGTACATGTACTTAAATAAACTGCTATGCTCACCTTGACTGATCCATTTTGCAACAATAGCAAATTTCACAGACCCTGGTAAATACAGAAAGGGCATATGCTGGGATAGGATGGAGGGAAAATGAAGTAATAAGAAGGTTTTCAAAATATATAGTAATAAAAGTCTCTAATCAAATCAAAATATAACCCTAAACAAAACGAATTCAGGACAAGATTTCAAGATATGCAAACATCCACATCCAAGTTGGTTAGCCACCTTTCATTGCTCTCTACCTTTTAAGCTTACGTTTGTTTTTATTTTCCCAGGTATAATTTTCCTTTGCAAACCACCCTGAAGCTGGAGAATATTCTCAGGCTTACCTGTACTATGTTCATCTTGAAGGTAATGTTCTATCAACCACTTTTTTAACAGATCTGTCTGAACTTATAAATAACTCAAGTAAACTCTGGTACCTGCTTTCAGCCTTTCAGAATGAAATATGCATTTTCCTCTGTAATTTTTATGGTCACTTTCCCCCTGGGATTTAGGGAAAAAAAGACAGGGGGGGGAAATCTTAACACAGATATTTATCACTTCTAAACAACTCCAAAACCCCAGAAATGGGGAGTTGACACTGTCCCTGGCTGCTGACCCACTCTGTAAAACCATCAAGTCCTTCCTGCCTGCCCCCCCACAGCCCAGCTCTATCTCCAGGTCTAAGCAGTAGCATGAGTCCAAGACCCCTGACAGGGAAATGAGGCTTGGGATCCAGATCTGCATGGAACTGGGAACCTGCCTCTCCCAGCATCCAGAATACAAAAAAAAAAAAAAGCATTCTAGGGAAGCTGGAGTGTATGCCTCTCCTGCACAGCCTTAGACAGCTCTGGGCACCAGCCAACTTCCTGGTTGGTTATGTTTGCCTTTTGCAAGCAGTAGATAAAAGGCACTGCTGTGATGGATTCTGACCCGTCTCTATTGTAACAGGTGAGAACTGCGTCCAATTCCTAAGAACCTGCTGCACCTAGTGAAAAGCCAGCCAGAAGTTTCTCACGCTGACTCTTTCCTCTTGGTGATTTCAGTCAGCAGCAGCCCAGTTTAGACCAGAGAATTCTAGAATGCCAGTGCTGGACAGAGCTTTAAGAATCATTTCCAATAAGGAAAGGGGCTGCTGACTCTTTGCCCAGTGCTCTTTCCATGTGAAATTCTGCCCCTTTCTCTTTGGAATCAGAAGTGTTCATTTAAAGCATCTGCTACAGCAGAGCAAACAAGTCGCAAGAAATCTTACTTGGCATCCACAAAAGCTTCCTAGAGCTGGCCTGGACTCTCAGAAGGACAATGAAGTAGGCGTGTGTTCTCCCTGCTTGCTCAGCCCACTATTTCTTCAGGAAACCTTTCTGTCTTCATCTTCTGAGGGGCGGTAGGTTTTGTCAATCATGGAGCCCTGCCCACTTTTCCCCACTTGAACCAGGTTGGGCCAATTTTATTTTCTGTCTGTGGTCGGAAGAAAAATGCCCCACCCCACTCCCACAGATGTCCATGTACTAACACCCGGAACCTGTGAATACTTGACCTTACCTAGCAAGGGGAAATTAGGGTTGCAGATGAAATGAAGGTTGTTAATCAGCTGATTTTAAGATAGATTACCCTGGATTTTCTGGGTGGGTCCAATGTAATCACAAAGGTCTTTAAAAATGGAAGAGAAAGGCAGAGAAAGAGATGTAAAGATGGAAGCAGGGTCAGTGAGATGGTTTGTTGCTGGCTTTGAAGATAAAAGGGAGCCATGACCCAAGGAATGTGGGCAGGTACTAGAAGCTGGATAAAGGAAGACATGGATTCTCCACCAGAGCCTCCAGAAGGAATATAGCTCTGCTGATACCTTGGTTTAGCCCAGTGATACCCGTTTCAGCCCTCTAACCTACAGAACCCGTAAGATAATGAATTCATGTTGCTTTGAGCCACCAAGTTTGTGGTCATTTATTACAGCAGACACAGTAAATTCATGCACTACCCTATCTTTGGGCAATGGCAGTTGGTCCAGGCCTGGGCTTGTGACCCAAAATAGCCAATGAGAAGTCTCACCTGGATTAGTGTCTGGCCAGTGAGGAAGACAGTCCTTCCTGCTGAGGTTGCCAAGCAGGAATAGAAACCACAGACTGCCAATGGGTTGCCTGACTACCTAATTAAGCCATTAATCAAAGACACCAAGTTGACAGATAATACTCTACTATGTCACTTGATCATCTAGATCTAGCCTTTCCTGAAACCCCCAAACTTCCCAATTACATGAATTAATAAATTACCTTTTGGCCTCAAGGTGGGTTGAATTAGGTATTTCTCACTTGCATCTGAAAGGGTCCTAACAAAAACAGGATGTTTGCAATATTAGTCCATGATTCTTAGCTTTTAGAGTTGTTCTAGATCCCTCTAAAAATCTAAGGGAATAATGTAAATACAGATGACATTTGTTAAGAACTGAACTTCTTAGGTTTGAATCCTGGCTCTACTACTTAATGGCCATGTGACTTTGGGCCACTTTTCAAACCTTTCTGTGCCTCATTTCTACATCTAGAAATGTAGATAATTATAGGTATTAAATAAATGTAAAGCACTTAGAAAAGTATCTGGATTTTGATAAATTCTATATAAATTTTGGCTATTGTTACTAGTATCATCCTTATTATCTGCCCCCTCATTAGACTCTGAGCTCCCCCAGGTATGATCCATTCCTGTTTTGGTGATACCAGTATACCCAACTACCTAGCACTCATGTAGGCACTCAATATGCACTTTTGGAATGAATGAATAATGAAAGGACTATGAACCCTTTTCCATTAAAAAATATTCATTCTCACATGCACCTAAAATTCTGCATTCAATGTCAAGATTTTTCAGCCACGATCCCCAAGTTCAAACTTCCTGATGTGGTTCCAGATCCTTATTCTACAGGACCAGACAAGGAAGGCTCAGAAAAGGCAAATGATTGCCCTAGTTCATATAGCATGTGAGTGCCACAGCTAGGATTAAAACTCAGGTCTCCCACATCAGGTGATGAAGACCCCACTGTCTTAGTATCCCACTCTCACTAGAGATCAAATATCACTGTGAACATTCCTTAGGTCTGAGCCTTCAAATTCTGTAAAATTAGTCTGTTCCCAAATGGACAGACTCTAAGATGCCCCCCAGTGATCCCCACATTGGGTATTCACATCTGTGCAATACCCTTCCCTTTAGTATAAGTGGGACCTTCTTGGATGGCATGGCAGGGCAGGGGGCGACACAGAAGTGACTCTGAGGGTCCTGGCACTGGAGGTAGCAACAGAAGCTCTCTATTGATTTTCTCATGTGTTCATCTATCATTTTCCAGATTTCCTTCAGCTCTTTGAACATATCTAGTATTACTGCTTTGCTGGTATGCCCCTGGTCTAGCCCTTCTCATTGGGGTTTCTAACGCTGTAATCTTCTCTTTTGCCTGGACCATCACTTCCTATTTCTTTGTATGTTTTATAATCTTTAGTTTCAACCTGGATATCTTGATATTTTAATGTGTTATCACCAGAATTTCAACTCTGAGGAGTCTGTTCCTTAAGTATGTATCCAACTAGTGTTATGATAGAGCTTTCCTTTAATGCCAGGAGCTAACCAAAACAAAGGATAAAAGAAAACACTTCTCCCAGTCTTTGCAGATTGACTCCTGTGAGTTCTCTCCTTCAGAGCTTATCCATACAATGAGTTTAGAGAATAGCTCCAGGCCAGGCGTAGGGGTCCTTTCTGCATATGCCTCTTATCTTGAGCATATGCATGTGACACTAGGAAATCCCCATTTACATGGATAGGAATGTTTCCTCCTACCTAGGAAACAGTTTCCTCACAGTCCAAGGCACTGCACTGTCTGTCCTACAACCAGCAATACCTTGCCCAAACAGCACACCTTGTCCCAAGCAGCGCAACTTACCCCAGCAGTACAGCTTCACTGCCTTAGCATTGCAAAGGAGAGGACTGTAAGCTCCTGTCCGGTTCTTTCTTTGGGGGGACACTTTCTCTTGAGAAGCCAGTCATCAAACTGTGAGGAAGCCCAAACCAGCCCAGACAGACACATCACATGGAAGGAACCACATTAAGAAGAACTGGGACCCCCAGTTAATAGCAGTATCCACCAACAGCCAAGAGAGAATGAGCCTCCAGACAGTTCCAGCCCCCAGCCTTGTATCCACCCCAGCTGAGGCCCCAAACAAAGGGAACAAAAACATCCATTGAGTCCAGCCTGAATTCCTGCCCAAGGGGCATAAATTCAAATTTCCATAAATTTTTTAAGTTCTTGTTTGATACCACTGAGTATGGGGAACTTGTTATGCAGCTTTAGGTAACCAGAACAGGGGAGGAGAGAAAAGAGTAGAAGCCCCTTCCTAGATGTTTCAATTCTTGAAAGTCCAGTCCAAAAGAACAAGATCCAGCTATAAAACAGGGTGCTTTTTCTTCCCAACCCTAATAAAGGACATAAATATACAAGTCAAAGGAGCCTAATGAACTCCAAACAGAATAAATCCAAATAGGCCTTCCCCAAGACACATATTAATCAGTCTGTCAAATGTTGAAGAGAAGCAGGAAATCCTGAAAGCAGCAAGAGAAAAGCAATCTGCTACATACAAAGGAAACCAAATAAGATTGAGTTCAGACTACTCAACTAGCACCCTAAAGGTGAGAAGGCAATGGTACGATATATTAAAGATCTGAAAGAGAAAGACTTCCATCCAAGAATTCTGTACCCAGCCAAACTGTCCTTCAAAATTGAGGGAGAGATTAAAGTTCTCACAGACAAAGAAGTCCTGAAAGTATCTGTCAACAAGAGACCGGTCCTACAAGAAATACTAAAAGGAGTTGTGCCAGATGAAAAAAAAAAGACAAGAGAGGGAGGTCTGGAGGAGGGCACAGAATTTAAGAGTACCGCTAAGGGTAATTTAAAGAATACAAAGAGAAAGAGGGAAGAAAATATATAGATGTCACAAATAAAATTAAAAAAATAAGATGGTGGAATCAAGAAGCACCTTTTCAGTAATAACTTTGAATGTTAACAGACTAAACTTACCAATTAAAAGATACAGATTGGTGGAAACATAATCCAGCTATATGCTGCTTACAAGAGACTCATGTTAGACACAAGGATACAAATAGATTGAAAGTGAAAGGATGGAAAAAGATTTTCCACACAAGTTGTAACCAAAAGAAAGCAAGAATAGGTATACCAATATCAGAAAAATAGACTTTAAATGTAAAGACATCGTAAGAGACAGAGAAGGACACTATATACTAATTAAAGGGTCAACTCACCAAAAAGATATAACAATCATAAATGTTTATGCTCCCAATCAAGGAGCTCCAAAGTACATGAGACAGACATTGGCAAAACAGAAGGGAATGTAGATGTTTCAACAATAATAGTAGGAGACTTCAATATACCACTCTCCTCTATAGAGAGAACAACCAGACAGAAGATCAACAAGGAAATAGAGCAGTTAAATAACTTGATAAATGAATTAGACCTAATAGACATATATAGGCCATTGCACCCCAAAGCACAAGGATACATTCTTCTTCTGTGCTCATGGAACATTCTCCAGGATAGATCACATGCTGGGGCACAAAACAGGTCTTTATAAATTTAAAAACAGTGAAATTATCTAAAGCACTTTGTTTGATCACAATGGGATGAAACTGGGTCTCAATATCCACCAAAGAATGAGAACATGCACAAATACATGGAGATTAAAATAGCACACTCTTGCTCCCTGTTGCTGGATTTTCAGGTTTCGTGAAAGCTGCATGCTTGAGAACAGCTACTGGGGAGTGGAGACGATACAGAGCAGCTCCCGGAGCCACGACGGAGATAAAAGGGACAGCGTACCCCATCCTGGAACGGCGGACTGTCTGGGAGAACCAGCTCCGGTGAGATCGCCGAGGGGCGCGGGCTTTCCCGGGCGGGACGGCAAGTGGCCGGAGTCCCTCCCTTCCTCCTTCCCAGGCCAGCTGGCAGAATTGGGCAGGCGGTCCCCTCGGGCCGCGGCGGCTGGCTCCCCCACCACACGAGGCCCCCCGGACCAACAGAGAGTTGGGTCGGAAATCCCCAGACCGCGGAGAACGGTGACTGGGGGGTCCCTTCCAAACACGTGACTCACCGGTCCGGCTGGGACCGGTGCACTCTCCCGGGCTGCGGCGGCTGGCGCCCTCCCACCATGCTTGGCGCCCCAGGCCAACTAGGAAATTCGGTCGGGTGCTCTCCCGGGCTGCGGCGGCCGGCGACCCTCCCCGCGTTCGGACCCCCGAGCCGGCTGGCACTCTTCCAAGCCGCTTTGGCTGGTGAACCTCCCCAACGGCGAGAGTTTTCCAAAGTTAAAGGATCCACAGCACCTTTTACTGGTGGAACCCACAGACAAACGTGTGCCACAAGCACCACCTACTGGGCAGGATAAGAAAAACAGAACCCAGAGATTTCACAGAAAAATCTTTCAACCTGCTGGGTCCAACACCCAGGGAACTCTGACTAAATGCCCAGATGCCAGCAGAAGATAACAGATCACACTCAAAAAATTGAAAATATGGCCCAGTCAAGGGAACAAACCAATACTTCAAATGAGATACAGGAGATGAGACAACTAATGCTGAATATACGAACAGAAATGGAAAAACCTCTTCAAAAAAGAAATCAATAAATTGAGGGAGGACATGAAGAAGGCATGGGCTGAACAAAAAGAAGAAATAGAAAAACTGAAAAAACAAATCACAGAACTTATGGAAGTGAAGGATAAAGTAGAAAAGATGGAAAAAACAATGGATACCTACAATGATAGATTCAAAGAGACAGAAGATAGAATTAGTGATTTGGAGGATGGAACATCTGAATTCCAAAAACAAACAGAAACTATCGGGAAAAGAATGGAAAAATTTGAACAGGGTATCAGGGAACTCAAGGACAATATGAACCACACAAATATACGTGTTGTGGGTGTCCCAGAAGGAGAAGAGAAGGGAAAAGGAGGAGAAAAACTAATGGAAGTAATTATCACTGAAAATTTCCCAACTCTTATGAAAGACCTGAAATTACAGATCCAAGAAGTGCAGCGCACCCCAAAGAGATTAGACACAAATAGGCATTCTCCAAGACACTTACTAGTTAGAATGTCAGAGGTCAAAGAGAAAGAGAGGATCTTGAAAGCAGCAAGAGAAAAACAATCCATCACATACAAGGGAAACCCAATAAGACTATGTGTAGATTTCTCAGCAGAAACCATGGAAGCTAGAAGACAGTGGGATGATATATTTAAATTACTAACAGAGAAAAACTGCCAACCAAGACTCCTATATCCAGCAAAATTGTCCTTCAAAAGTGAGGGAGAAATTAAAATATTCTCAGACAAAAAGTCACTGACAGAATTTGTGACCAAGAGACCAGCTCTGCAAGAAATACTAAAGGAAGCACTAGAGTCAGATACGAAAAGACAGAAGAGAGAGGTATGGAGAAGAGTGTAGAAAGAAGGAAAGTCAGATATGATATATATAATACAAAAGGCAAAATCGTAGAGGAAAATATTATCCAAACAGTAATAACACTAAATGTTAATGGACTGAATTCCCCAATCAAAAGACATAGACTGGCAGAATGGATTAAAAAACAGGATCCTTCTATATGCTGTCTACAGGAAACACATCTTAGACCCAAAGATAAACATAGGTTGAAAGTGAAAGGTTGGGAAAAGATATTTCATGCAAATAACAACCAGAAAAGAGCAGGAGTGGCTATACTAATATCCAACAAGTTAGACTTCAAATGTAAAACAGTTAAAAGAGACAAAGAAGGACACTATCTACTAATAAAAGGAACAATTAAACAAGAAGACATAACAATCATAAATATTTACGCACTGAACCAGAATGCCCCAAAATACGTGAGGAATATACTGCAAACACTGAAAAAGGAAATAGACACAAATACCATAATAGTTGGAGACTTCAATTCCCCACTTTCATCAATGGACAGAACATCTAGACAGAGGATCAATAAAGAAATAGAGAATCTGAATATTACTATAAATGAGCTAGACTTAACAGACATTTATAGGACATTACATCCCACAACAGCAGGATAGACCTTTTTCTCAAGTGCTCATGGATCATTCTCAAAGATAGACCATATGCTGGGTCACAAAGCAAGTCTTAACAAATTTAAAAAGATTGAAATCATACACAACACTTTCTCGGATCATAAAGGAATGAAGTTGGAAATCAATAATAGGCGGAATGCCAGAAAATTCACAAATACGTGGAGGCTCAATAACACACTCTTAAACAACGAGTGGGTCAAAGAAGAAATTGCAAGAGAAATTAGTAAATACCTCAAGGTGAATGAAAATGAAAACACAACATATCAAAACTTATGGGACGCAGCAAAGGCAGTGCTAAGAGGGAAATTTATTGCCCTAAATGCCTATATCAGAAAAGAAGAAAAGGCAAAAATGCAGGAATTAACTGTCCACTTGGAAGAACTGGAGAAAGAACAGCAAACTAATCCCAAAGCAAGCAAAAGGAAAGAAATAATAAAGATCAGAGCAGAAATAAATGAAATTGAAAACATGAAAACAATAGAGAAAATCCATAAGACCAGAAGTTGGTTCTATGAGAAAATCAATAAGATTGATGGGCCCTTATCAAGATTGACAAAAAGAAGAAGAGAGAGGATGCAAATAAATAAGATCAGAAATGGAAGAGGAGACATAACTACTGACCTCACAGAAATAAAGGAGGTAATAACAGGATACTATGAACAACTTTACGTCAATAAATACAACAATTTAGATGAAATGGACAACTTCCTAGAAAGGCATGAACAACCAACTTTGACTCAAGAAGAAATAGATGACCTCAACAAACCAATCACAAGTAAAGAAATTGAATTAGTCATTCAAAAGCTTCCTAAAAAGAAAAGTCCAGGACCAGATGGCTTCACGTGTGAATTCTACCAAACATTCCAGAAAGAATTAGTACCAACTCTCCTCAAACTCTTCAAAAAAATCGAAGTGGAGGGAAAACTACCTAATTCATTCTATGAAGCCAACATCACCCTCATACCAAAACCAGGCAAAGATATTACAAAAAAAGAAAACTACAGACCAATCTCTCTAATGAATATAGATGCAAAAATCCTCAATAAAATTCTAGCAAATCATATCCAGCAACACATTAAAAGAATTATATATCATGACCAAGTAGGATTCATCCCAGGTATGCAAGGATGGTTCAACATAAGAAAATCAATTAATGTAATACACCATATCAACAAATCAAAGCAGAAAATCACATGATCATCTCAATTGATGCAGAGAAGGCATTTGACAAGATTCAACATCCTTTCCTGTTGAAAACACTTCAAAAGATAGGAATACAAGGGAACTTCCTTAAAATGATAGAGGGAATATATGAAAAACCCACAGCTAATATCATCCTCAATGGGGAAAAATTGAAAACTTTCCCCCTAAGATCAGGAACAAGACAAGGATGTCCACTATCACCACTATTATTCAACATTGTGCTGGAGGTTCTAGCCAGAGCAATTAGACAGGAAAAAGAAATACAAGGCATCAAAATTGGAAAGGAAGAAGTAAAACTATCACTGTTTGCAGATGATATGATACTATATGTCGAAAACCCGGAAAAATCCACAACAAAACTACTAGAGCTAATAAATGAGTACAGCAAAGTAGCAGGTTACAAGATCAACATTCAAAAATCTGTAGCATTTCTATAAACTAGTAATGAACAAGCTGAGGGGGAAATCAAGAAACGAATCCCATTTACAATTGCAACTAAAAGAATAAAATACCTAGGAATAAATTTAACTAAAGAGACAAAAAACCTATATAAAGAAAACTACAAAAAACTGTTAAAAGAAATCACAGAAGACCTAAATAGATGTTCATGGATTGGAAGACTAAATATAATTAAGATGTCAATCCTACCTAAATTGATTTACAGATTCAATGCACTACCAATCAAAATCCCAACAACTTATTTTTCAGAAATAGAAAAACCAATAAGCAAATTTATCTGGAAGGGCAGTGTGCCCCAAATTGCTAAAAACATCTTGAGGAAAAAAAACGAAGCTGGAGGTCTCGCGCTGCCGGACTTTAAGGCATATTATGAAGCCACAGTGGTCAAAACAGCATGGTATTGGCATAAAGATAGATATATCGACCAATGGAATCGAATAGAGTGCTCAGATATAGACCCTCTCATCTATGGACATTTGATCTTTGATAAGGCAGTCGAGCCAACTCACCTGGGACAGAACAGTCTCTTCAACAAATGGTGCCTAGAGAACTGGATATCCATATGCAAAAGAATGAAAGAAGACCCATGTCTCACACCCTATACAAAAGTTAACTCAAAATGGATCAAAGATCTAAACATTAGGTCTAAGACCATAAAACAGTTAGAGGAAAATGTTGGGAGATATCTTATGAATCTTACAACTGGAGGCGGTTTTATGGACCTTAAACCTAAAGCAAGAACACTGAAGAAGGAAATAAATAAATGGGAGCTCCTCAAAATTAAACACTTTTGTGCATCAAAGAACTTCATCAAGAAAGTAGAAAGACAGCCTACACAATGGGAGACAATATTTGGAAATGACATATCAGATAAAGGTCTAGTATCCAGAATTTATAAAGAGATTCTTCAACTCAACAACAAAAAGACAGCCAACCCAATTACAAAATGGGTAGAAAGACAGCCTACACAATGGGAGACAATATTTGGAAATGACATATCAGATAAAGGCCTAGTATCCAGAATTTATAAAGAGATTCTTCAACTCAACAACAAAAAGACAGCCAACCCAATTACAAAATGGGAAAAAGACTTGAACAGACACCTCTCAGAAGAGGAAATACAAATGGCCAAAAGGCACATGAAGAGATGCTCAATGTCCCTGGCCATTAGAGAAATGCAAATCAAAACCACAATGAGATATCATCTCACACCCACCAGAATGGCCATTATCAACAAAACAGAAAATGACAAGTGCTGGAGAGGATGCGGAGAAAGAAGCACACTTATCCACTGTTGGTGGGAATGTCAAATGGTGCAACCACTGTGGAAGGCAGTTTGGCGGTTCCTCAAAAAGCTGAATATAGAATTGCCATACGACCCAGCAATGCCATTGCTAGGTATCTACTCAAAGGACTTAAGGGCAAAGACACAAACGGACATTTGCACACCAATGTTTATAGCAGCGTTATTTACAATTGCAAAGAGATGGAAACAGCCAAAATGTCCATCAACAGAAGAATAGCTAAACAAACTGTGGTATATACATACGATGGAATATTATGCAGCTTTAAGACAAGATAAACTTATGAAGCACGTAATAACATGGATGGACCTAGAGAACATTATGCTGAGTGAGTCCAGCGAAAAACTAAAGGACAAATACTGTATGGTCCCACTGATGTGAATGGACATTCGAGAATAAACTTGGAATATGTCATTGGTAACAGAGTCCAGCAGGAGTTAGAAACAGGGTAAGATGATGGGCAATTGGAGCTGAAGGGATACAGACTTTGCAATAGGACTAGATACAAAAACTCAAAAATGGACAGCACAATAATACCTAAGTGTAAAGTAATCATGTTAAAACACTGAATGAAGCTGCATCTGAGCTATAGGTTTTTGTTTTGTTTTGTTTTGTTTTTTACTATTATTATTACTTTTATTTCTTTTCTCTATATTAACATTCTATATCTTTTTCTGTTGTGTTGCTAGTTCCTCTAAACCAATGCAAATGTACTAAGAAACGATGATCATGCATCTATGTGATGATGTTAAGAATTACTGATTGCATATGTAGAATGGTATGATTTCTAAATGTTGGGTTAATTTCTTTTTTTCCGTTAATAAAAAAAAAGAAATAATCTGAAAATGGACAGAGATTATTGAAGAAAGATGTTAAATGCAATATTTTAAATAAACTTTTAAAGAATTTCCCCCCCCAAAAAAAGGTTAATACCCACAATTGGGCATGTTACATCTTGGTGGAGATAATCTAATCAAATTTCCAACCTACAGTACTAAATAGGGTTTAGAAGAAATGGCTGCCTCCACAAGATGGATTAGGACTAAAACATAGTTTATCTAGGGTAAATAATCCTTTTGAATGGGCACAATGCTCCTGTACAAAAGGAATGCAGGAACAATGAAAAGAATGGCCAAAAATTCAACCCTCTCCTTGCTTTCCTGTGTACTCTGTTTGCTGTGCCTAAATTTGTACAGCAAGTTACTACATGATGGAAACATAGGCTCAGGTAAAACATAAACTTTCAGGAAATGACTTATACAGCACAAATAATGTTCAGCAATTTATTTACATAGTCAAAGGGTCCAAGACAGTAGGGGAAGAGATACCATAATGGCTGGTCTCCTGGGGAGGAAAATTCCTTAGGTCAGGGTTGGTAGATGGCAGCTATACATGCCCCACTTTGGATGATAGGGGAGAGTCAAATCTGTGCTGCTAAGGGTAGGTTATTTATATGAACCTAAGGGAGAGGGCCCTGACAATAAGAGTTCCTACCCTGATAAGCAGCTGGCGCTACTTTTTCTGGTTTCTGGGTTCAAGGTATAGTTGGGCCTTTTCATTGGAACTAACATCTCCCCTGGTTTGTGGAATGGAAACAGCCTGAAGTATCTATGCACAATAGAAAGGGAGGCAGGGTCAGGGGAATAGGCAAGGACTGGGAGATGTCTATTTAGCATGTGTCTGTGACATCCACAGCACCATTTTTACTTGTATTCTATTGCAACTTTCTTCATCACTTATTCTTTTTCTTATATCTACAACCTTTCTGTTTATTCTATGTTCTTCTTTAGAGCTATCAACATGCTAAGTTTTTCCCTGTCTTAAAAAAGTTATTTAAATTCTGTTCTTTGACCTTTCTATCTTTGGAAGATGTATTAGTCAGGGTTTTCTAGAGAAACACAACCAACAGGAGATCTCCATAAATATGAGCTTTATAAAAGTGTCTCATGCAATCGTGGGAATGCAAGAGTCCAAAATCTGTAGGGCAGGCCAGGAACTGGCAGCTCCAATGAAGGTCTTCAATGAATTTTTCAGGAGAGTCTGGCTAGGTGAAAGAGAAAGAGAGATTTTCTCTTCTGAATTCTCCTTAATTAGCCTTGGGGTGATTAGATTAAGTATCACTCATTGCAGAAGACACTTCCCTTAGCCAACTACAGATGTAAACAGCCATGAATACAGCCAACATGCTCATGATTTAAGTCCATGAAATGTCCTCACAGCAACAGAGAGGCCAGTGCTTGCTTGACTAGACAACTGGGCACCATCACTTAGCCAAGTTGACACATTAATCTACCATCACAGAAGATATTGCTTTACTTCCATCTTTCTTATAGTTACCAAACCTTTGGAAATATTCTAGATCCAGGCTCATCATCATCTCAGTATCAATCACTCTCAAGCAAGTTGGTTCTAACACCTCTCTTAAGAAAATTCTCCTTTTAAGATAAACAATTATGTTTTAATTTTAAGGTCTAATGCCTTTCCCCATTCTTTTTCTGACTTGGTCTTTATATTTTATTTGGATCTAACCATTGTTTTCCTGAAATTTTACTCTCCTTGGTTTCCATGTTTTTTATCCCCACATTTATTGTTGTTGGCTTCCCAGTGTCAATTTGAATTTCATTGTGTAATAGTACTCGAATTCTTGTTAAAGGCCTACTTCTCCTAAATTGGAGGAAGGGGACTTATTAACCAAGTCCCCATGCCAAAGGGCAGTTATGTGAGTCCAGCTAGGCCAAATAGGTCCCCAAAAGGTCTTATTTCTTAGACACTTTGGAGTTGCCTGTTCTCTTTTCCATGCTTGGTTCTCCAATCTCACATTTTTTTCTGTATGCTCTTACATATCTTTTTTTAAAATTCCTTTTTTAGGCTAACAAACTTAAACTTTAAGCTTAATATATATACAGAGACTTCCTTTCTGTTTCTCCCTTTTGTTTATTTCATTTCTTTTTTGCCATCCCTGAATTCAGTATTTCCCAAAATATGATCCATGGATAATTGTCCTCATGAAATGCTGTAAAATAAGGGTTCTATGGTCAAATTAATTTGATAAACATTGCTTATTGTATTTCTCTCTTGTAGGGTCACAACATCTATTGGTATGTAAAGATATTAAACCCTCTTTCAGTAAATAAATTTATTTGACCTCGTTTGACCTAAAAAAAAAAAACAAAAAACAAAACACGCTCTTAAACAGCCAGTGGTTCAAAGAAGAAATTGCTGGAGAAATCAGTAGCTATCTGGAGATGAATGAAAATGAGAATACAACTTATCAGAATTTATGGGATGTGGCAAAAGGCTGTGCTGAGAGGGAATTTTATTGCCTTAAAAATGCCTATCTTAAAAAACAAGAAAGAGCAAAAATCAAGGACTTAACAGCATACCTGGAGAAACTTGAGAAAGAACAGCAAGCTAACTCAAAAGCAAATGGAAAAAGGGAAATAACAAAGATTAAAGCAAAGATAAATGAATGGGAGAACAAAAGAACAATAGAAAGAATCAGTAAAGCCAAAAGTTGGTTCTTTGAGAAAATCAATAAAATCGATGGGCCACTAGCAAGTTTGAGAAAGAAAAAAAAGAGAGAGGATGCAAATAAACAAAATCAGAACTAAGAAGGAGTGTGTTACCACAAACCCTGAAGAAATAAAAGAAATCGTAAGAGGATACTATAAACAATGATATGCCAACAAACTAGACAACTTAGATGAAATGGACAAATTCCTGGAGACATACAAACAAGCTACACTGACTCAGGAAGAAATAGAAGATCTCAACAAACCAATGACAAGTAAAGAGACTCAATCAGTCATAAAAATCTGCCTACAAAGAAAAGCCCAGGGCCAGATGGCTTCATAGGAGACTTTTATCAAACATTCCAGAAAGAACTAATGCCAATCCTGCTCAAAGTTTTCCAAAAAATTGAGGAGAAAGGAACTCTACCTAACTCACTTTATGAAGCTAATATCATTTTAATACCAAAACCAGGTAAAGATGCTACAAGAATGGAAAACTACAGGCCAATCTCCCTAATGAACATAGATGCAAAAATTCTCAATAAAATATTAGCAAATTGAATCCAACAGCACATTAAAAGAATTGTACACCATGACCAAGTGGGGTTTATACCAGGAATGCAAGGATGGTTCAACACAAGAAAATCAATTAATATTATACAGCATATTAACAAATCGAAAGGGAAAAATCACAGGATCATCTCGATTGGTGCTGCAAAAGCATTCGACAAAATTCATCATCCTCTTCTGATAAAAGTACTCCAAAAGGTAGGAATCAAAGGTAAAGACCTCAATATGATAAAGGGAATATTTGAAAAACTGATAGCCAGCATTTTTCTCAATGGAGAGAGACTGAAAGCTTTCCCCCTAAGATCAGGTACAAGACAAGGATGCCTACTGTCACCACTATTATTCAACATTGTGCTAGAAGTTCTAGTTAGAGCAGTCAGGCAGGACAAAGAAATAAAAGGCAGCCAAATTGGAAAGGAAGAAGTAAAACTCTCATTATTTGCAATGATATGATACTATACTTGAAAGATCCTGAGAAATCTATGGCAAAGTTACTTGAGCTAATAAACAAATTCAGCAATGTGGCAGGATATAAAATTAATGCCCCAAAATCATTAACATTTCTATACACAAGCAGTGACCTAGCTGAGGAGTCATTTAAGGAAAAAACTCCATTCAAAATAGCAACTAAAAGAATCAAGTACTTAGAAATGAACTTAACTAGGGATGTAAGGAACTTGTACACAGAAAACTACATCACATTTCTAAAAGAAATCAAGGGAGATCTAAATAGGTGGAAAGACAATTCCTGCTTATGGAGAGGAAGCCTAAATATAGTTAAGATGTCAATTCTCCCCAAATAGATCTACATATTCAGCACACTACCAATCAAAATTCCAACAACTTTGAAGATTTGGAAAAGCTAACTACCAAATTAATCTGGAAGAGAAAGAGACCCTGAATAGCTAAAAGCATCTTTAAAAAGAAGAATGAAGTGGGAGGATTAACACTCCGTGACTTTAAAACCTATTATAAAGCCACGGTGGTCAAAAGAGCATGGTGCTGGAACAAAGATAGAAGCATTGACCAAAGGAATCAAATTGATAATGCAGAAACAGACCACCAAAACTATGGTCAAAGGATTTTTGACAAGCCCCCCAAATCCTCTGAACTGGGACGAAATAGTCTTTTCAATAATTGAGCATGGAGAACTGGATATCAATAGCCAAAAGAATGAAAGAGGACCCCTACCTTACACCCTATAAAAAAGTTAACTCAAAGTGGATCAAATACCTAAATATAAGAACTAGCACTATAAAGCCTCTAGAAAAAAATGTAGGGAAACATCTTCAAGACCTAATAATAGGAGGTAGCTTCCTAAACTTTATACCCAAAGCACAAAAGAAAAAATAGATAATTGGGAACTCCTCAAAATCAAATGCTTCTGCATCTCAAAAGACTTTGTCAAAAAAGTGAGGAGGCATTGAGTTCTCCCACTCGTTGGGAAAAAAATATTTGGAAATCACATATCAGACAAAGGTTTGATTTCCTGTATATACAAAGAGATCATACAACTCAACAACAAAAGAACAAACAACCCAATTATAAAATGGCCTAAAGATATGAATAGGCATTTTTCTGAAGAGCAAATACAGATGGTTCAAAAGCACATGAAGAGATGCTCATTTTCATTGGTTCTAAGGGAAATGCAGATCAAGACTACAATGAGATACCACCTCGCACCTATAAGAATGGCTGCTATTAAACAAACAGGAAACTATAAATGTTGGAGAGGATTTGGACAAACTGGGACACTTATGCCCTGCTGGTGGGAATATATAATGGTGCAGCCACTGTAGAAGACTGTTTGGCGGTTCCTCAAGAAACTAAATATTGAGTTGCCCTATGACCCAGCAATAGCACTACTTGGTATATACCCAGAAGAGCCGAAAGCAATGACACAAACAGACATTTGCACACCAATGTTCATAGTAGTATTATTTACAATCACCAAAAGATGTAAACAAACCAAATGCCCATCAACAGATGAGTGGATCAACAAAATGTGGTATATGCATACAATGGAATATTATGCAGCAGTAAGACAAAATGACATCCTGAAGCACATGACAAGATGGATGAACCTTGAGGACATAATGCTGAGTGAAGTTAGCCAGATACGAAAGGATAGATACTGTATGAGTCCACTTTTATGACCAGCATAAAGGTATAATCAGAGGCTTATAATATAGAATATAAGGGACGTAGAGATACATAGAAGCTAGAGATGGGTGAACCATTAGCTAATAAGGTTGAACTCCAATGTAAGGGAATAGATAGAAGTGAAGGTGGTTCTCTAGTAGGTCTGTAAGTAATATTACTATATTGAAGATGAACAAGATTGAAAGGAGTTGTATCGACCTACGTGTCCCACTGACACTGGAAATATGAATGAGTTCTCGCAAGAATTGCTTCAAAGATATGATTCTTGTATAAAAAAGTGTTTAAGTCCAGGGTACAGGGGGAAAACTGCCATTGCACACGATGAGCTATGTTTAAAAGGAAACCATCAGCACTACCACAGCAACAGCAGAGGGTCTATTGTAACAGCAGAGGTAAATAATGGGGGGACAGACAAGAGTTTAGAGGAGGTTTAGATTTCCTATTTGGCAAGGGTGTGTTTATTGGTTTTCTTTCTCTTGAGGCAATTAAATTATCTAAAATTGAGAATGTTGATGGACTGTGAACTTTGGGCCCTCTACATGATGCCCAATGAATGCAGGTGGCTGAAGGATGCACTGACAGAGAAGTCAATTGGCAAACAATGGTGTATACTTATGAATGAAGGTTGTGCTGCTACAAAAAGGAACAAAGTGTGAGCATACAATGATGTGAATGAACACGTGGGACATTTGGTGAGACAAAATAAGCCAGAAACAAAAGAATAAGAATGATATAGTCACCTCTAGAAAATACTTATGAGAAAACATGGCCTATATTGTAAGCCTTTAGAGCAGACACATTAAGTCTGGAGTGGTGATTATTATTTCTGGATTTTGAGAAGCTGTTTTATATCTATGACCTGATATTTAGAGATAAGAATGAAGCTGAACAGGTTGGGGTTAAAGTAATTCAGAACATAAGGGCAAGGAAGACAGTGTCTATATTTTAGAACCACACATACTCCTTGAGATCAATGGCAGAAAGGTTAATCTGGTCTGGAACTGAAATTTCTGTAGTGCATAATCTAATTCAACCTATCTGTATAGCTCATTTGAACAACTGAAACACAGGGAGCACAGAATAAGAAAGAGGTCCTTTAATCCTGTGTAGATTATTTTAATGCTTGGGTACATCCTAGAGTATATTAAGCAGATAATCAAAAAAAGTATATCACCCCTGAAGGATGGGAGAAAAATAAGAAACTATTAAACCTTATCATCAGGGAATCCCCTGATACTGTGTCAAATGTTAGGGACACCCAAATCAATAGGCCCTGCCCTCGATCAGGAGGCTTACTCTTGTAAAGCTTATGCAGGTAGTGGAGAAGCTTAGACTACCTATATGCATACCTAAGAGTTACTTCTGGAGGACCTCTGTTGCTGCTCAGATGTGCTTTCAGTCTCTCTAAGCCCAACTCTGCAAGTGAAATCATTGCCCTCCCCCCTACGTGGGACATGACATCCATGGGTGAAAGTCTCCCTGGCAACGAGGGAGATGACTCCCAGGGATAAACTCAGACCTGGCACCATGGGATCCACAATTCCATCCTGACCAAAAGGGGAAAAAGAAGTGTAATTAATAAAGTATCAATGGCAGAGAGAGATCAAATACAGTCGAGAGGCTACTCTGGAGGTTGCTCTTATGCAAGCTGCAGTTAAACCTTGCTACCTATCATAACCTGCCAACCCCCAACCAGGACCATTCTAGCCAATCCTAAAGAACACCTAGGGCAATATAAGAGATTCCACATGGGTTCCATGCACTAGAGTAACTTTCCAGAAACCTACAACCAGATGGGTCCCTGGTCCAGATAAGTCCTGAAACCTAGCCCAGCCTCTCCAGAGCATCAGCTAGTTCCATCTCCCTATCCCCTATTAGTGACAACTCCTCCCAATATAAAAATTTAAAATCACCATAGGCCAAACATCCCTAAAGAGAGTTATGGAAAGATCAAAGGTGATAGTGGAGTTACACAGAGAAGATAAGATTTAACAAATGAATATGAATGCTGAATTATTAAATTGGTATCTCTGTTCGTCTCCAGTGTCTTAGAGCAGCTAGAAGTAAAAACCTAAAATTGTGAAATTATAACCTGTGTAAAACACTGAAATATGTCCTACAATTAATTGTGGTGCTGTGCTTTGAAATTTATAGCTTTTTTTGGTATATATGTTATTTTTCACCTAAAAAAAGAAGGAAAAAAAGCCGATTGTGATGATGAAAAAATATTTAAGCCCTCTAGCCTTCTATATTCTGGAGCAGCTAGAAGGATATGAGAGGATCATATGAGAGGAAATATGAGAGGATCATATGGTAGCCCATGACAAACTCTGGGATCTGTCTTGTAACTACTTGTTGAAGAGTGCTTTGAAACCTATTGCTTTTTATTTCTTTGCTTTGTATATATGTTATACTATACAATAAAAAAAGTTTTAAAAAGTCATTTTTCTTATATTATTATAAAATAAATGCATGCTGATTGTACACAATTTAGAAAATGCATAAATAAGATGGAGAAAGAGGAAAAGAAGGGAGGAGGAGGGGGAGAAAGGGGGAGAAGGAGGAGGAGAAGGAGGAGGGGGAAGGAAAAGGAAGGGGAGGGGAGGAGGAAAAGAAAGAAAAGATGAAGAAAAAGAGGATCACTTTTTATTCCATTACCCAGAAATTCAGAATTTCCTATTAATGCATACTGATAGGACTCTCATGTCTATTTTATGCCAAGCCAATCTCTCTCTTACTTTTGATCATTCATTCATTGTAAAAACATTTATTAAGCATCACTGTGAGCCTGGCACTGTAGTAGGCAATGAAGCTACAACAGTAAACAGGTAATTACAATGCAGCCTGTCCTTTGCCATGATGGGGGAAGCAAGGGGCTCTCTGGGGATGCACAGAAAGGCCCCTACCTTGCCTGCCAGACTAGGGGGCCAGTGAATGATGTCTAACTAGACACAATGGGTGGGAAGGATAAGCCAGGCAGGGGGGTAATGAGATGGAGTTGGGGGAAGTGCAGAGAGTAGCCCACATATTAGAAGATCTGAGAGAGCGGTTCCTCATGTCTGGGACCCTAGATTGCAAGGAAGGCTAAGTCAGGAGATAAAGCAGGAGTTGTCAGGGATAACTCACAAAGGCAAGATCATGAAGGAACTCTATCCTACGAGAATGCAGAGCCTCTGGGTCATGGTATGTTGGATTTGAGGACTGGAATCATGAGGGAGATCCATTAGGAGAATTCCACACTCATTAACCCCGGCAAGAGATGCTAGAGAACATGGAGAGAAGGGAAGGATTGGAGAGACATGTAGGACATATAGTCATCAGGACTTGCTGATTGACTGGGTACGGAAGTGAGGGGAAGGAGAAAGTCAAGATGACTCACAGTCTTTCTCCAACATGAGAAAGAAGATACATTGGAGCTGTTTCTCATGGAGAGAGGAGTCCCCAGGAGAATGTCAGGAGTTCTATTTCTGATGTTTTGAGGTCCGGGGTTTTCCAGATATCCAGCTAGAGCTGAGCAAAGGGGAGGTGAATGTAGTTTGTGTTTCTGTCATTTGTGACTGATTTCCAGGTTCCCTGCAAGCAACTGTCCCTGTCAGACTTCTCCATGTTGGCCAGTAGCTGTGTCTCTGCTTGGATACCAGGTTGTGGATTCTGGGCCTTAACTAATTCTGAAGCAAATGGTTACAAAGAGAAAAAGTTCAGCAATTTGTCACTTTCGTCTATACAATAACAACATAAAAAAAAAGACACAATAAAACAAAAGCGATGTTGTGGATTCATACAGATATTTGGGCTCCACCCACAGCATCTGCCCACACAAGGATATGCCCCCTTTCCTTTATCCAAGGTACCCACTTGCCCAGGTCTGCATTCCTATGTGGCTCAGTAAGTCCCACTACTGAGGTAGCATCACTTAGTTTAAGCTGAGAATAACAATCCATGTCTACTGCAGCTGGTTTAAGACTTAGCAACTGGTGGTGGCTGCAGGCATATTATATTGAAGAATGAGGCATTAAAGATACAAAAAGAGGTGGCTGTGAGGGCATAGAAAATACATACATTCAGGAGATTTGGTGAGGTTTACTCCAAAACAGCCCAGTTAATGGCACCTTCTTGTACCAAGGAATTGTCTTATGTCTGCTCCTCTGAATCTCCCTCTCCCACCCCATATTTGGGAGAGAGCCCCCTCCCCCCATCAGGCTGAGCTCAGCTTTTCTGGCCTTGTTGACTATCAGAGTGAACCGCAGACTGTTCTTCCATATCCTGCCGGGTCAACTTCCCATGGATTATCTAAACATTCAGAACTTCCTCAGCACAGGTTTGTGTCCACTTTTCAGCCAGATCTTTGGCATCTTGGAAATTAAAACATCTTTCAGGTAGCTCTTTTGCTCCCAGCTGAGGTCTGCCTTCCAAACTCACATCCCACTGCATCTTGAGGGGAGAGGGGAGGATGGTCTGCTTCCCGAATGTATTTACATGATATATGTGTTTGGAGCTTCAGAAAATTGAACAAAAAGTTTTCAGTTCATTAGTTCATCCATACACCCATCCATGCATCTATTTACTAAATATTTATCAAGTACTACATCCTGATGATATGATGGTAAGGAAAATAAACATGGCCCTTGCCTTCATGGAGATTATAGTCTAGTGGTGGCAACAGGCATTAATCACAAAATCATATAAACGAATGTGTAATTATAAACCAAGATAGTGCTTGGAAGAAAGGAATTTGTTCTATGAAGAGGTAATAAAAAGATGATCCCTTAACTTGAACTTGGCTTAGTTTTCATTCAGCTGCAAATCTTCTGAGTTGTGGCTCAGACCCTTAGATATCTCCATATGGGATGGTCCTGAAGGGAAAACTGGGCTCCAGGGGAGGGTTCAGCCTTTCAGGCACCGTGTCTTCAGCAAAGTCTTCTCTGACCCCCTTGCTGGTAGCTATTGCTTTAGAATACTTTTGCTAATCCTAGAGCCCCCTTCCCTTTCATTAGAAATCCAGTCCCAGCGATTTGGAAACTTCCAGTATTTAGGGACACAGTGTTGAACTTGAAGCCTAAGCTTTTTGGGTAAAACTGAAAATCATGTTCAATTATTTATTCATTCAATAAATATTTATGAGTGCCAACTATATGCTATGTGCCATTCTAAGTACTAGGGATGCAATCAATGAATAGGTAAATCTGTATCAGGGGATGATGAGTCTGATGAAGAAAAACCAAAGTGGGTAGTATAGATGGAGTGACAAAAGATTAGACACACTCTCTGGCTCTTTGCTGTCATTCTGGTCTCAGAATAAATGTCACCTCCTCAGAGAGGTCTTCCTGGCTCATCCATATAAAGTAGTTTCCCAGAACTCTCTATCACTTCCACATATTTAGACTCTGCACACAGCACTTATTATTCCCTGATATTTTATTTGCTTGTCAGATATTGTTTTCTGTTTGTTTCTACCACTAGACCCTAAGCTCTTTGAGAGCAGACCTTGGCCGCCTTGTTCACTGTTGAAACCACAGCACATAAAACTGCACCTTGGAAAATGTTATTTGAATGAATGAATTTATCAAGCAAAGGTTGAATGAGACACACTGGACACCGAATTTCCTCCCCAAGCATCCTTCCTTAAATGGGCTGCCAAGGTGATGGCGGAGGGGAAGGAGGACACAGGGGAAAAGCTAGGTGTCTAATATAATATAAAGACTTATAAAGTCTTGGTGACTGGGTTCAGGAGGGTGCAGGAACCAACTCATGCCTGCTAGCTAGCAAGTGCTGATTGCACTCCTCTCTTTCCAACTCCATGTTCAGTGACATCACATTGGTAGCTTGAAATTGGCTATAGTAAAAAAATTTATACCATGGAATGGGCAAATGCTACAAACCACTCGGGCTACATACCAGTCACTTCAAAGAAATATGTTTACGATCTTGCAAATCCCTGCTTGGCTGTGTGCCTTCCTTGGTCCCTAGCCCATATAACCTCCTGTAACCCACTGGGTGACTCTCAAAAGCTGGGGAGTTCTATATAATCCTTAGCCACACGTTCACACTTTTTCAGTTTGAAGCAGCATACTGAAAAGAGCTTATTTGTGGACTTTGCTCCAACCGAGGTAGCGTTCCCTCATATGAGAAATAGTACAACGTGACTCTATTCCAGACCTCACCATCCCTCAGCCTTCTGCTGCTACCTGGGGCAGCTTTCTGATTCCTGAGGCTCCAGGTAGCTGTTTCTATCCAGCAAGCTACTCTGCCAAGGGAGACAGAGAAGAGTGTTTGATGTATCCCCGGTCATGATCCGGCAACTCCCCAGATTCTTTGCCATATGTTCTTCCCACAGCACACAAGAGTCCCTCTGCAAATCAGGTCCATGAGCATACGACTTCTCCCACATATCTCCAAGGAAGCTATACAAACTCAATCTTAATAATACCCTAGTCTAGGAATTGGAAATAATCTATCAGGGGCTTTAAGAAGTTGCCAAGGAGACTGTCTGATTACTGGAGTATTCACCTAATACAAAAACAAACCACTTCCTCAAATTTAAACTAGTGCCCACTGTGGAGTGCATCAGAGTATTCCAACCAGGCAAGATGCTGTTTCATCTCTCTTCCTCCTTCATGATATGGTATCTCTGCTGCACCAGGCAATCACTTCTGCCTTTAGCAGAACACTTTTACTTATTTTCAGCATTTTCATTTCTACTGCTGATGATTAAAATTCCATAAAAATAGAGAGTTCATAGCAAGAGAGCTCTCAAGATTGTGCCATGCAACCCAAGATGTCCAGAAATTGGTCTATCATGGTAGAAGAAGGGATGTTGACAAATGTCAGTAGCTCCAGGAAAGGACAGTGAACAAATGTATGACTTGTATTCTTTCAATTCTTCTATTTGCAGAAGCGATTGCATAAGTAAAATCTTCTCAATAGAAGTGATTTTAAAGGAAAAGGTGGGCCGACAAACTTAAATATTTAAAATTTACAGCTTTTAGAAAGGCAGATGTCACAAAACCAAAAATAGCAGATAGGGGATAAACAGACTGCTACAGCCATCCAACCGAATCCAATTCAACAATGAGAAAGAACACTGTACCAGGAAGAATCCAAAATGTAGTGTGCTAAGTGAAAGAAGCCAGACTCAAATGGCCACATACTGTATGGTTCCATGTAGAGGACATTCTGGAAAAGGCAGAACTATGGGAGAGAAAAACAGATCAGTGGTGGCCAGAGAGGGCAGTTGGTGGAAGGAATTGATTACAAGGGGACTCGAGAGAATTTGGGGGGTAATGGAATTTTTCTTGATTGTAGTGGTAGTGACACTATTATATGCATTTGGCAAAACTCCTAAAAACAGTGAATTTTGCTACATGTAAATTACAAATTTTTAAAAAATTAAGTGTGAAAAAACAAACTGAGGAAAATAGTTAAATTAAGTATGTCAAACCCTGAGGCAATTCAGATTTATATGGCCACTTCAAGATCCAATAAATAGATAGGTGAAGGACATAAAAAGATTTATACAAATGGCAAAAAAAAAAAAAAGCATAAGGGGAAAAATCCATGCTATTAAATTTTAATGCAGGCTAAAGCAACCTTAACATATCATTTTGAATCTGTCCAACTTGGCAAAGTTTCACAAAATAAACAATATTTAATGTAGGCCAAGTTGGAGTGAAATGAGAACCCTCATTCATTACAGGTGCCATTATAAATTAAGACAACCTATTTGGAAAGCAATGTTATAGAACATTTCCTGTAATTTCACTCCAGAAAACATCCTAAGGAAATAATTCAACAAAAGCAAAAAGCTTTATGTCACAAAGATGTTTATTATATTATCAGCTATATTGTCAACGGTTACAGAAAAATAACAATAAATAGAAACTATCTAAATGCCCAACTCTTGGAGAATGGCATTGTAAATTATGACATAGCCACTAAAATGACTGCTGGGAAACTAAAGAGAACTGAAAAATTCTAATGACAGTGTTGAGTAGGAGAAAAAATTGATGCAAAATTATATGTACAGGGCAGTGCTACGGTGGCTCAGTGGCAAGAATTCTTGCCTGCCGAGCTGGAGACACAAGTTCAATTTCTCAGAGCCTGCCCATGCAAAAAAAAAAAAAATTTATGTACAGTAGGTTTTCATCAAAAGTAAGAATTAAATTTTATTCCCTTTAAATACCTTGAGTAGGGCACGAGATTTTATAGGTTTGTCCAGAGTGATGCCCTGATAAATCCCGGAGGGATTTGAACAGTGAATAAAATAGTATTTGCAAAGTCCCCTTAGGGGAATGGTGAGAAAGGAGGGAAATTCAACTTCCCCAAGTGGAGAATTCTTGATACTCTCACAAGCAATAGGGACAACCAAAGCAATAGGCTGAGCCCCCAATCTTGGGGTTTGTTCATATGAAACTTAACCATGCAAAGGATAGGCTAAGCCTACTTAAGATTAGGTCCAAGAGTCACCCCCAAGAGAACCTCTTTTGTTATTCAGATGTGGTGTCTCTCTCTCAGCCAACACGACAAGCAAACTCACTGCCCTCCCCCTCTCTACGTGGGACATGTCTCCCAGGGGTGTGGACCTTCCTGGCAATGTGGGACAGAAATCCTAGAATGAGCTGGGACTCAGCATCAAGGGATTGAGAAAACCTTCTCTACTGAAATAGGGAAGAGTGAAATGAGACAAAATAAAGTGTCAATGGCTGAGAGATTCCAAACAGAGTCGAGAGGTTATCCTGGAGGTTATTCTTACGCATTAAATAGATATCACCTTTTTAGTTAAGGTGTAACAGAGAGGCTGGAGGGAACTGCCTGAAAATGTAGAACTGTGTTCCAGTAGCCATGTTTCTTGAAGATGACTGTATATTGATATAGCTTTCACAGTATGACTGTGTGATTGTGAAAACCTTGTGTCTGATGCTTCTTTTGTCTACCTTATGGACAGATGAGTAAAACACATGGATTAAAAAAAAATAAATAATAGGGGGAACAAACATTAAAATAAATTTAGTAGATTGAAATGCTAGTGATCAACGAGAGGGAGGGGTAGGTGATATGGTATGTATGAATTTTCTTCTGTTTTCTTTTTATTTCTTTTTCTGAATTGATGCAAATGTTCTAAGAAATTATCTTGAGGATAAATATGCAACTATGTAATGATATTGTGAACTACTGATTATATATGTAGAATGGAATAATCGTATGGTAAGGAAGTTTGTGTTTGTATGTTGGTACATTTAATAAATAAAATACATGGAAAAATATTTATTCCCTTTAAACAAAACCATCCCATATATTTAAAGATAGCAGGGACCAATAATATTTGGAAAACAAGTATATGGATTATTGAATTCTGCTTTTCTTCTGGATCTTTCCCTTGCCAGCTGTGTACAAAAAGCACATCCTTGGAGACCCGGGTTCGAATCCCAGTGCCAGCTCATTCCCCCCCAAAAAAAGCACATCCTCTAAGTTTTGGTTTCTTCATTTGTATTTTGAGGCATATAATGAGTGTCAACTAAACAAATCTGAAGGAAAATAATTTCTAAACTATAATGTGCTATGTAGGCAAAAATGTTGCATTTAGCAGATAATAACAAAAACTTTAGGGAAGAGTTCAAAAGGAAGTTGGAGGACTAATAGCTGGGCTGATGACATAAGGTTTTAACTAATCTCAGGTTTTGTGTATATATTTTATGAGTATGTCCTGAAGTGAACTTGCTAGAAGACTTCATTTTTTTTTATTTTAAACTGTTTATTGTAGTAACAAATATACAACTCAAAATTTCCTATTTTAACCACTTTCAACTGTACAATTCAGTAGCATTAGTTACACTCAAAATATTATTTTCCAATCACTGATATGCTTTACCCATACATTTTCATCATCTCGAATAGAACTCTCTACCCATTAAGCTATAACTCCTTCTCTCCGCCCTCACTCCACTTCCACCCCCAGTCGAGAGGTAACCTATTAACTACTCTCTGTCTCTATGATGTTTGCTTTGGAATATTTTCTAATTGAAAGAATATGTTTGCAGTTGAATGTATTTCCCAAGCTGCTTTTTAGCAGCTTGGAAAAAGTTTCCAAACCCAACTGAATAAGCAATACTTTCACTTTTAAAACTGTGCCTCATTTTAGGGGAAAGTTTAGGACTATAGCACTGAATTATGTTATTTCTACCACAAAGCTAATCACTGTAAAAAAAATAGTCATTTTCTATTCTTTCTTGATATCTAGTATAGATCTACTATCTTAATCTGTGTTACAGACAAATCCATTTATGATATTTCTATTACTTACAAATTTTCCATTTATAAGTGGAAAAATGATTTTTTTTGTTATTTCACCCTTGAAAATTTGGAAGGTAAACATTTTTGTATATATTTCAGCCAAACTAGAAAGCATGTACAATACAAAGAAGTAAAACAATTTTAAAAGGTTTAACAAAAAGTTTCCAAACAAACTTAAATTTTTCATTTCTGGCAGTTCTTACATAATGTGACAATACTCTTGATTTAGTTCAACTGTTTGGATCTATTTGATGTGGGGATGTATGTACAATTTGGAAGTGTAGAAATAGTATAATTATTACAGTGTCTTGGACATAGTGTTTGTTGAATGAATGATCAAATGATTGAATGAATGAATATGGGTAAGGGCCAGAAAGGAAAGTTTTTTAAATCAAAGTGATGGGCCTGTGGGAACTTGGATATCATGAAAAGAGCACAACTTCAGAAATTAGGTTATGAATTTAAGATGGAGGCTGAAATCGCATTCCAAAATTTTTCAATCCCAATACCTATCACAATAAACAAAATAATTAAAATAGCTACAAAGAAGAGCAAAGGTGTAAACTAATGAAAGATCAATCAAGGAAAGAAACAAACAATTCTGGAGCAAAGCAAAATATATAACATGTGTTGGCTCTCCACCTAGCTGGAAGTTGCATCTATAAATCACCAGTATCGGAGAAGTTTTACTTGTTCTCCCAATACTGATCTTTTTCCCACTTCCCAACTGATCCAGCGTATTTGACATAATCTTAGGAAAGAGAATAGAGCACAGCCAACTCTAACATAGAGCATATTTGCCCTGCTGATCTCGTTCCCTTCTTCCACTGTCTCCCCAGGCCACAGGTAAGTGAATGGAACACAAGATAGCTGGTTCCCAAAATATACCTTAGAGGGGTAACAATCTGGTTTTCAGATGGGGTAGGAAGAGAATCAAGAACTCATCTATACTGTGAAATTGCAAAAAGAATCTCCAGTTAGAGCTACTTAAGAATGAGCAAGATGAGAAGAAATGTCATAGAAACATTACAGACTTATTACAAAAAAGGAAAGAGGAGGAAGGTAGGAAGGAAGGAAGAAGTAGGGCATGCTAAACTAAAACAAAGAACTCAACTGAGAAGAAAGCATGGCTCAAAGAAGAGAAGGAAATCTCTTACATTTACTTCATACTTCACAACAACATAAATAAGAACATGAATCTCAATAAAGCAAGAGCTCCAGAACAAGATGATAAAACAACAAAATAATATTTTTAATAGCAATTGAAGATCTAAGGAAATAAATTAAGGACCAAAACAACAGAACTATGGTACCAATAAATAATTTGGGGCAGCAAAGAAAGAATAGACTCTATGCTGAAAATTGAATTACTCAAATAGATAAAAAGGCTTGCATTACAATTAAAATGACCAATATCTTAAAACTTTTAGAAAGAAGATAATATAAGTAGAAGACGAAACTCATCCAACACATGGATAGTTGATCCCTTAAGTGGAAAATCCAATAAATGGAATAGAAGATGTATTTCAAGACATAATACAAAATGATTTTCCTGACATGAAGGAAGAAGTGACTATTTAGCTCAAAGGGGCACAATCTATTGCAGGAAATTTTATTCAGAATGTCCAATGCCAAATAATCCCAGTTAAACTGGGATTATATAGAATCAAAAGGAATTGTTCCAGGGTGCAATGGTGGCAGAATTCTCGCCCTCCATGCCGGAGACCTGGGTTTGATTCCCAGAGTCCGTCCATGCAAAACAAAAAAAAGGAATTCTTCCAGCATCCAGAGACAAAAATTAATCATCCACAAGGAAGGAAAAAAAAAAAGCTGGCTATCCTCAGACAATCCTACAGTAGCATATGATGCCAGAAGAGAATGGAATAATGGCTACAAATTTCTAAATGAAAGAATGTCTCCAGAATATTATATCCAGCCACAATGCTGTTCAAGGAATAAAGAACCCATAAGTCATTCCTGGAACAATTACTTCAAAATGAAACCCAAGCAATTAAGAGATGACATAAAATAAATAATTCGGGAATGGAAAAGACATGGTCAAAGAGCCGGTGGTGAGCACTGAATCTATTTAAATATGGTATCAATACCAAAAAAAATGTGGATATGTATTTATATAACTGGATGTGATGCTATAAACCTGGAAAATTAAAAATAATAACAATGTAATATGTAGCTTTAAAAAAATCAGGAAACCAAGACAGAAGTAATAGGAAATGTGTGGTAATGCTCTCATCTTTCTTAGCAGGGATTAATAGTAACTAAAACTGAAACAACGGTTTTCAAAATCTCCAATCACTTAATTCCTTCTCTTTTTAAAAGGAATATTTTATTATATCTCTTGTGGTAAAAAACACATTTCTTTACAGTTCAACATTTCTTTCCGTTACTCTATAGTTTCTTTTCTTGATTTGAATTCAAGTAAAATTGTATTGAAGACTTTTTCATAAAAAACAGCATCTGCTTTATAATTTCATTTTTAGATAATATTTATATCTATCCTCTAACTGCATATATACATGAAAATTTATCTGGCTAGAGTTCACCCAGGGTTAACTATGCCTGTTTCTGTGGTGAGATTTTTCTTTTTTCCATGTGTGGACTTTTCTGCATCTTTTGATTTGTTTATAACAAACATGTTATCTTTTATTAATTATTAAGTAAACCTGCCAAGAAGTTAAAGGAGAAGAGAGGCAAAAAAAGAGCGGAGAGGAGGGTGTCAGGTGGACAGAAGGGCAGAGACCAAGGGGAGAGAAAGGAGAAGAGAGTAGAAAGGAGAGAAGCAAGAGAGAAGGGATAAACAAAGGGGAAAAAGCACAGTAAAGGGGAGGAGAGAAAAGAGGGAGAAAGAGAACAGGAGAGGAGGGCAACAGGGAGACAGGGCGGGCGGGGGGGAGAGCAGAGGGGAGGGCAGGAAGCAGAGTCGCCTCCGGAAGCCATGGCCACACTGACCTACTTTCTTGGACCGCGGAGTTTGCTGCCAAAGGTACTGTTGAGACAAAGCCAGCGCCTCGGTGAGATGTGAGTTCAGACTCTGGAGGAAGTTGACTGGGCTCCCTGCCACCCCTTCCTTCTCCTGCCACAAGAGTTGCCAGTTTAATCTAATCCTGGCTTCCCTGGAGAAGAAGAAAATCCCTTGCAGTCTCCTGGGCCTGGCTTCTTGGACAAAGAGCAGAGAGTCTGGGAATGAAACCTGAGTGGCCCATGGGACATCTGGCCAGAGAACAGGCTCCTTTTGCCTTAGGAGCAAAACCCCCTGACCCTGGGAGTTTGTTTAGACCCTCGTGGAGCAGCCTGGGCACAGACAGGGCTCCGGGACCCTGAGTGTTCCTATGGACCATCTCTCCAGGTCAGAGAGATGTGGTCACAGAGGTGAATTTCCTGGGGCGACCAGCTTTGCAGCTGTCTTGCAGGGTGGTGAAAAGTTGGAAAGAGGCCTGGTCTTGTGGACAGACAGGCTCAGGTTGGCACCTCGGCTCCCACTTTCCAGCCCCATGGCCTTGGGCAAATCACTTGGTATCTCTGAGCCCTACATTTCTCCTTCGAAAAACTGGAGAAGATGCCATCTACATCTCAGGGTCAGGGTCAAGAGTAAACAAAGTAACATGTATGAATAGTCCATAAGCCCCGTGCCTGGACCCCAGGCCCTCCTCTCTCCAGAGCCCTAAACTCAGGCAATTGATGTTCCAAGGACACTAATGTGTTAAAGAATGAACTCACTGTCTTCCCTTTATTCTTACCCTGCTCCTCTCCCATGTTTCTTCTCTCAGAGACTACCACCATTCACCCAGTTTCCAAACAAAGAAAACTGGGAGTTATCCAGGACCTTTCTTTTTCCTCATCTCCCATCTATCTTGTCCCCCGTTCTGTCAATCTACCTCATAAAGAGCTTACAAATCCATTCCATCTTCATTGACTTCAGTTCAGGCCTTCATCACTTTTCTCCTGGAAGGTGGCAACAGTTTTCTAGATGCCTCCTACCTCTAGGCCTTTCTCCTCCAATCTGTCTTCCATGTGTAGTCAAAGTGATCGTTCTAAAATGCAAATCTGGTTATGTCAGGGGCTTAAAACTCTTTGATAGCTTGCCACTTGTCCTTCAATAAAGCCAAGACTTCTCATGATAAACAAGGTATTGTGCTCCTTGTCACTCTTCCCAGTCCCTTCTCATCTGCCAGGACTCCCACTCAAGCATCCTCCTCTAGCTACATGAAACTCTTCACCATTTTCGGAACACTCCTTGCTTTGTCAAGCCTCTAAGGCTTTGCATATGATGTTTCCTTTGCTTAGATCGCTCTCAGTTGCTTCTCTACTTGGAAAATGCTTCTTCATGCTTCAAGACAAAGCTTAAATATACCCTTTTCAGGGAAGCCGTCTCTGAATCCCTGAACAGAATTCCTTCTTTTAAGTTCTCATTACATCTATTCCCCATCTCTATCCCCACCATACGTAATTTACTATATTATACTTGCTCTATAAGTTATATCTCAGTCTACCCCCTCCATATGCCACACGACTTCAAATAAAGTAGGTGCTCAGTAAAGGATCACCAAGGATGAATGAATAAGTTTTGGTTGGAGATGGGGAATGGAGATTATCTTAGGTTTGTCTGTTGGCTGCTAAAGCTGCTGGAATACAATATACCAGAAATGGAACAGCTTTTATAAAGGGAATTGATTGCATTACAAGTTTACATTTCTAAGGCCAGAAAAATGTCCAAACTAAGGCTTCCAGGAAAAGATACCTTGACACAAGAAAGGCCGATATCTGTCTCCTGGGAAGGCACAGGGCTGTTATCTGCTTGTCCTTGTTTCCAGTTCTGTTGCTTCCAGCTTCGGATGCCAGTGGTTTCCTCTTTAAACATTTGTGGGCCTTCACTTAGCTCCTCCAGACACAACTCTGAGTTCTGGCTTTCTTAGCATCTCATGGGAAGGCAGATGGTGACATCTTTGGGCTCTGCCTATGTCTGGATATCTGCTCCCTCTGTAGGCACTCCAAGCATCTCCAAACATCCGTGTCTTTGTTAGCTCTGAAGCAATTGTTCTCCAAGTGTCCGCATCTGAAGTTTCTCCAAAATGTTTTCTTCTTTTAAAGGACTCTAGTAAATTAATCAAGACCCTACTTGAATGGGTGGAGTCACATCTCTAATCAAAAGGCTTACCCACAATTGTGTGTGTCACATCTCCATAGAAATAATCAATCAAATTTCCTCACTTTAAACAATAGGTCTGGCCCCACAAGATTGGATCAGGATTAAAACATGGCTTTTCTGGGGTACATAATAGTTCAAACTAGCCCATTCCACCCTTTGAACTCTCAAAAATACATGTTTTTTTTCCACATGCAAAATACATTCATTACATCACAGTATCACAAAAGCCTTAAACTATTTCAGGAACAATACAAATACCATACAAAGTCAAAAGAGTACAAAATCTCATCAAAGTCAGGCATGGTCTGTTCTAAGGCAAAAAATTCTCTGACTCTGACCTGTGAAACTCAGAATAAGCTATCTGCTGCCAATATATACAAAGGAAGGACTGTCACTGAATAAACGTTTCCATTGCCATACGGAGAAATTGAAAGGTAAATAGGGGTCACTGGACCCAAACAATTCCAAAACCCTGCAGAACAAACTCCACTGATTTCAAAGTCTGAGAGTCATTTATCCTCAGGGCTTTAGAAAGTCGCAGTCCTACTCTTTCCAAGGGCCAATGCAGCAGCCTTGCTCTCTCCAAATGCTGGGGTGATGCTGCAAAACTGGGGCTCAGTGGGAGGACCACCTTTTTTCTCGGCTCCAACCTCTCCAAACACTGAGGATAGCACCCAGGCTGTTTGCCATCTCCAGGGCACACACTCGATCCCCTCATCCCCTCAGAGCAATGTGGCAATTACCAGGCTCCCCCCAATCCCTGGTTTATGTGCTCCACACTCTCTGTGGCCTGGGGCACCGAAACTCCCCTGAAAAATGAAGTGGAAGGCCCATCCTCTGCCCCAAAGTCACTGTCTTTAAGTGCTTGGGTGGGTCAGCTCTCTTAGCAGAGGTTTCTTGGCTTCAAACCTTGGCTTCCATCACTCTGCCTTTGAAGTTATTTTTCCTTCAATTTGTCCCTTTTCTTTCTCTTTTAGTCCAGACTGGCAGTGGTTCTGTTCATACAGACCCCACAACACTCTACTGGTTTTCTATGCAGGATACTGGCATCATAACCATGAGACAACAGGACTTTCCACAGATCCTTTCTGGAAAACTCTATCTCCAATCCTTCCTTGTCTCATAATGGCTGACTGCTTCCATGGGGCCCTTTTCATTGGGGTCTCGCTTTCTGGAAGCCCAAAATTTTCCAGACCATGAATTTCTGCTTTCTTTGTACCCAAGATTACAGTTCAACTTTTTCCTCTTGCATTTTACTATAAACCTCAAGAAGCAACCAGGCTTCATTTTCCACATTTATTTTGGAAATCTCTTCAGCTAGGTATCCCAGATTGTGGCCTTAAATTCTGCCTTCCATTCAACACTAGCCATCAATTTTGCCAAATTCTTTGCCATTTTAAAACAAGGATCACTTTCCTTCCAGTTTGCAACAACACATGCATCATTCCCAAGGCCTCATCTAAAGTACTCTTATAGTCCACATTTCTACCAACAGTCTCTCAAAAAGCATTCCAGGTCTTCCCTATCAAGCTCCTCACAAATATTCCAGAATCTTCCCCTTATCCATTTAATGAGCTGTTCCAATATGTTTGGTATTTAGAAACTGCAGCACCCCACTTCACTATATTGGTTTGCTAAAGCTGCCGGAATGCAATATACCAGAAATGGGGTGGCTTTTATAGGGAGAATTTATTATGTTACAAGTTTACAGTCCTAAGGCCAGAAAAATGTCCAAACTAAGGCATCCAGTAAAAGATACCTTTACTCAAGAAAGGCTGATGTCACATGGGAAGGCATGTGGCTGGCATCTGCTGGTCTTTGTTCCCAGTTCTGTGGCTTCCAGCTTCTGATGCCAGTGGTTTTCTCATTAAGTGTCTGTGGGCCTTCACTTAGCTCCTCTGGGACACAACTCTGGGTTCTGGCTTGCTTAGTAGCTCATGGGAAGACACATGGTGACATCCGTTGGGTTCTGCCCATGTCTGGGCATCTGCTCTCTCTGTCAGCATTTCAGGTTTCCTCAAACATCCATGTCTCTGTCAGGTCTGAAGCAACTGCTCTCCAAGCATCTGCATCTGATGTTTCTCCAAAATGTCCCCCCTTTTAAAGGGGAAACTAAACTAATCAAGATCTACCTCGAATGGGTAGAGTCACATCTCCAACTAATCAAAAGGCCACACCCACAATTGGGTGTGTCACATCTCCATAGGAACAATCCAATTAAAGTCCCCTCCCCAAACAATAGGTCTGGCCCCACAAGATTGGATCAGGATTAAAACATGGCTTTTCTGGGGTACATAATACTTTCAAACTGGCACTGTTTCCTTTTTCCCAGGCAGGTCTTAGGGAACTTGTTTCAAATAGGCTTTTTTGCATTTCTGAGAGTGTAGAAAGGAATAACTTATCAATAGAGTGAGACTAAGCTCCAATGGTAACATTTGAGCCCCTAGCTAGAGTTGTACTTGAAGTCAGCTGTGACTCTTGAACTTTTTAGTTGGGTGAGCCATTTCCTCTTTTTACCTAAATCATTGTGAATGTGGATTTTCCATCTATTGTAAGCAAAAGTATCTTGATGTCCCTGAAGAACTTTGAAATAAGAATATCTTTTGGGAGAGAAACTTTAAAATCCACATGGCATCCATCAAAATAAAAGTATGTCATCATCTTGAAGAGACAGAATGGACCTGCGGCTGGCAAGACTTGACTGTAACATAATGGAACAAAGATATATCGAGGGCAAATGTCATGTCGAGACCTGACATAGACTGTGTCTATCAGAAGGAGTGTTGGGCAGACACAGATGCATGGACAAAGGAGGGTTGTGAAGGTAAGTGTTGGCAGTGCCCATTCCAGCACCACCCAGGTTAAATGAATGTCAGAGTTTCCATGGCAAGATTACCCATTGAGTGCAGGGGCTCTGGACCTGGAGTTCCACAATTGAGCTTCCTGGAGTTCTGTGAGCCTCCTGAAATTGTACGTGCAATTGTGCATCTTTCTGAGGAGATGTCCATAGCATCCATCAAGTTCTCAAAGGGATTCATTATCCCAAGTAGGTTAAGTGCTAGGATAATGAGTGAAAATGTTTCGGCATGCTAGCTAAATTCCAATCTCATTCTCCGCTGCCATCTGATAATCTGGTTTCCCATGTTGCTTGCCTCCAGGGAAAGAATGCAGTGGGCTCCTGATGGGAACCCCTAGGTCCATTTGAGAACTGTATTTCTCACCGCCAAGTAAGAAATGGGCAAGTCACAGAAGGGAGGGAATGCATTATGTATAGGCAGCCCAGGTGCAAGTATAGCAGAACTTGGGGAATAATAACTAGCATTAGTTAAGCATATGTTCCAGGTGATTTCATATGTTCTCTCATTGACTCATAAACCTGGGAGGGGGAAATTATTATCCCCATTTTTATATGAGGACATCAAAGTTTATTAAGTAATATTCTCAAGGTCACACAGCTGTCCAACTTCCAAGCTCTGGTGTTTTTCATGCTGTTGCCAGCTACCACAAAACCACCTCTAAGCTACAGTAATTGCATGCTGGCTTTTGTGATGACTTTTGTTATTTGTTTCTAGCAATGGACCCTGCCTCCATTCCATACCATAGGAAAGTGTAAAGGAACCCAGGTACAGCTACCTGGACTGAGAAGGTTGGTTTGAGGATGAAAACATGGCAACCCAAGTCAGGCCCATCAAAGTTCTTCCCTGAAACCACTGTAAATGGAGTCATATTCAACAAATAAATGGAGATTGTTGTAGGTGGAAGTCCTTTGCCTCTGGGATCTTGGAGAAAGACAATATTTAGGGATAAAGTCAATCAGAAACAATAAGGGATGAGAGACAGGAAGCAGGAGTTCCAACAACCCTGGGCCTGCAATACTAGGTCTAGAATTCTTCCTTCTAGTCTATGAGCTTCCCTCATAACAGCCTAGACAGAAAGAGTCAGTCATTTGGAAGGAGTGTAATAACAATAAGCTTAATAGCTATCTTTTATTGCATTTATGCTTTTCATTACAACTGTAAGGTTTCTATTCTTTATACCAAAGTGAGTGCAATAAGGAAAAAGGTGGTTAAGCAAATTGCCCAAGGTCACGCAGAGGTCAGTGTGTGAACTTTAGATGCAGGCCTCTCTGGCTACAACTCAATCACCCTGCTAGATTGCTCTCCATAAACATGATGGAAAAGCACGCAAATACTTGAATTGTATCAGTGATGTTATGCCTCTATTCAGGGAGGAGGCTGGAAGTAGTTTAGATACCTACAGTGAGCCCCCAAAGATGTGGGGACACGCTATGGCTTATTAAAGAATCAAGTATATTAGTCAACTTCTACTGTAACAAACAACACAAAAACAAAGGTTTATTTCTTACTCTCAAGTTTGCAGGCCAGTTGCATCTCTGCTCAGCTCTGTTCCACATGTCTTCGCATTTCAACACTCAAGCTAAAGAAGCAGCTACCATCTGGGACATGCTAATCTTATGGCAGAAGGCAGGAAGAGGCCAAGTCCAACTATGCAATCTCATCGAAAGCTTCTGGTAGGACATGGCATAGATCATATTGACCAAATCAAATGGCCAAGTCTGACAATACATTCCACCTACTGAAATAACTCTCGGAAGAAATATATTCCGTTTACTGGAATAACTCTTGGAAATCAAGCGGCAAGGGATGTGGATGTATAATCCCCTCAGATGGAGAGAGATGATAGTAGCAAATAATAATACAATAGAGCATGCCAAGAAACGAACAAGTGCTGGAACAATGGAATTTATGACAAATCTACCTTTTATCCCAGGGAGCCCTCCAGGAGGGAGGAGAACAAAAAATTCCCAGATGAGGGAATTGATCAGAGACAGAGTCGCAGCTGCAGACAAGCCAGATTTTAATGGCCAAAAAACCCCACAAAATAGCCCTGAATGCTACAGCTTTCAACTGGAACCCAGACAGAGATCTAATGAAAACCTAGAGTTCAATGGCCTGAGAGGATGCCTGATGAGTGTGTAATGAGAATACTCATTGTCTCAGGGCATCGGGGTTATGAGTAATTTCCTCTTCTGTTTTCTACTGCATTATTAGGCTACTTTCATAATTATAAAAATAAATATTTTTTAGAGACGTACGTCCTTTCCAAAACCTAAGATAACATGAAACAGCCGAGGCCAGTGCTTTCCAATGCCAAACCTCAAAATGTTTGTGAGACACCAAGAGAGTTTAATTTCAGTCCCATGGGGCAAATGGTCCTGCCCCCTCCTGTAGTGGCTGACCATTGGAAAGGCAGCGATGGGGTCATCTTTTCCTCAGGATTTCATTTCATGGCCTGGCTCAGCTTTGGACAAATTAGACTTCACTTCCAAAACCCAGACATTTCAGGAATTTTCCACTCACAAATTGTGTCTGAAGTTGAAGAGAGAGAAAGGCTGCTGCAACTCAGTAGGAGTTGGAAATCCAAGACTTTTGTCTGGCCCAAGAAGGTAGATTAGGCAACACGGGCTTTAAAATGTCTTCACTGGCTTTGAATCTGTGAAGAGTCAACCCTGTGGGTTTTTGTATTTTTTTTTAATTTATAATTTTTAAATTTATTTTTAAACATTTGTTATGGGAAATTTAAACATAAACTAAAGTTGACTCAGTAGACTATTAAGCCCCCAGATACAATCCCCAGCTTCAAATATTATTTTTTACTATAAAAATCATTGCTTTAATAGATAAAAATTTGGAGCAAAGTGAACAGACATTTAATGACATTTAATGTTTACTGTGTGCTGAATAGTAATTGGATTTAGTTAGGAAACACTGTATAGTCACCTTTTCATTAACCTATTTATTCAAAGCATAAGGTACCTATTGTATGCAAGGCACAGCACTGGCCCTACTGAGTACAGCTGTAAATTGAACATGAGTTCAAATGTGCCACGTGCATAGAACACACAGTAAGCACACACTCCATAAATGTTAGCTTTTATCATTCAAAACTTGTCTTCTATACCGTGTTTATGCACCCACTTGCACATGCATATATACCTTAAAGTTTTTTAGAGAAGTTGTGGTTTCACAGAACAATCATGCATAAAATACAGGATTCCCTTACACCACCCCACTACCAACACCTTGCATTGGTGTGGAATATATGTTACAACTGATGATAGCACTTTTTTGCAATTATACTCTTTTTCTAACAGCAGTTACCTTTATTACAACTGATGATGGATTATTACAATAGTACTATAAATTATCATCCATAGTTTATATTAGATATATTTTTCCCATATACCACCCTATTATTAACACCTTGTGTTAGTGTCCTACATTTGTCATAATTTATGCAAGAACATTCTATACTTGTACAATTAACCAAGAACCATCATCTACAATAGGATTCACTCTGTTATACAATCCTATGTTTTATCTTTTGATTTTATTCTAATAACATATAAAACCTAGCTAAGGTTTCTGTTTTTAATCACATTCACCTATATAATTCAGTTTTATTAATTAGGCTCACAATTATGTGCCACCATCACCACCATCCATTTCCAAACTTTTAAATTGAACTAAATAGTAATTCTGTACAAATTAAGTGTCCACTCCCCATTCTCTACCCCCAGTCTATCCCCTGGTAACCTATATTCTAGATTCTAACTCTATGAGTTTGCTTATTATAATTAGTTCATATTGGTAATATCATAAAATATTTGTCCTTTTCTGCCTGGCTTCTTTCACTCAGTGTAATGTCCTCAAGGTTTATCCATGTCATCATATACATCAGTATTTCATTCCTTTTTATGGCTGAATAATATTCTATTATATGTATTGTGTCAGCTTGAAAGGATTATGTACCCTAGAAAAGCCATGTTTAATCCTGATCCAATCTTGTGGGAGTAACCATTTCTTTTTAATCCCTATTCAATAATGTAGGTTGTAATCTTTTGATTAGAGTATCTCCGTGGAGATGTGGCACACACCCAATTGTGGCTATTAACTTGATTAGATGGAAATATGACTCCACCATTCCAGGTGGGTCTTTATTAATTTACTGGAATCCTTTAAAAGAGGAAGCATTTTGGCGAGAGAACAACAGAGCCACAAGACAGCCAGGAGAACCATGAGAGCCCATGCAACCAGAGACACTGGGAGACAAAGAAGGAGAACACCTCTGGGGGAGCTTCATGAAGCAAGAAACCTGGAGAGAAAGGTAGTGGACGTCACCATGTTCACCATGTGCCTTTCCAGTTGAGAGAGAAACCTTGAATTTCATCAGCCTTCTTGAACCAAGATATCTTTCCTTGGATGCCTTAGATTGGACATTTATACAGCCTTGCTTTAAGTTGCACATTTTCACAGTCTTAGAACTATAAACTAACAACTTATTAAATCCCCTTTTTAAAGAATCATTCCATTTCTGGTATATTGCATTCTGGCAGCTAGCAAGCTAGAACATGTACATACCACATTTTTTATTCATTCATTGATTAACGGACACTTGATTGTTTCCATCTTTTGGCAACTGTGAACAATACTGCTATGAACACTGGTGCGCAAATATCTGTTGGACTCCCTGCTTTCAATTCTGGGTGTATTCCTAGTAGTGGGTTTGCCAAATTATATGGTAATTCCATACTCAGATTCCAGAGTGACCACACCATTTTATATTCCCACCAGCAATGATTGAGTGCCCCTATTTCTCCATATCCTCTCCCAGTATGTGTAGCTTTCCATTTTTTTAATAGTGACCTGTCTAATGCATGTGAAATGATATCTCACTGTGCTTTTGATTTGCATTTCCCTAATAGCTAGTGATGTTCAGCATTTTTTATGTGCTTTTCAGCCATTTGAATATCCTCTTTGGAGAAATGTCTATTCAAGTCTTTTCCCCCATTTTTTAATGGTGTTGTTTGTCTTTTTATTGTTGAGCTGTAGGATTTCTTTATATATTCTGGTTATTAAACCCTTATTGGCTATGTGGTTTCCAAATATTTTCTCCCACTGAGCAGGTTGTCTTTTCATTTTCATGACAAAATCTTTTGATGTACAAACGTTTTTAATTTTGAGCGGACCCATTTATCAATTTTTTTCTTTTGGTGTTTGTGTTTTGGGTGTAAAGTCTAAGAAACCATTGCCTAACACAAGATCCTGAAAATGCTTTCCTATATTTTCTTCAGGAGTTTTATAGTCCTGGCTCTTATATGTCAGCATTTGAACCATTTTGAGTTATGTCAGAAACAAAAAGACAAATATTATCATGCCTCACTCATATGGACTAACTATAGTAAACAAACTCAGAGAATTGAAGTTGAGAGCATGGGTTATCAGGTTGGGGCCTATTGTAAAGGTTCCTAGATTGTAAGCTCTTATGGTAGTTACGTTTATTCCAGAGCTGCAACTGTTATTTCTAAATTCTGAGATGTTGAACCATTTGTGTATAACCTGATCATTTCCTGAAACTTTAGATATCTTTGTTTAACACTTGAACCTCAGAGTTAGAGGTCTAAAGGTATGAAAGTCAGCATTACTTCATACAGCAACTGTTTAAAAATTTGAAAAAATGATCAGACTTCAACCAGAGCTATGAATGAAGCTGATCTGGATAGTACTAAGGTAAATAAGAATACATGGTCAAGGATGATATGGTCTATATTTTAAAGCTGCAACGTCTGTGTGAGATTAAAGGAAGAGATGTTTACTTGGTACAAAACTTTTGAGGTAGCACATTCCATAATTTAACTTGTATGGTCAGTTAATTTGAACACCATAATTACATGGAATCTTGAATAAGGAGCGAGATATTGTTGGTTTGTACAGGTTAATGTGATGCCCTGATACATCCCAGAGTAATTTGGACAGAGAATAAAAAAGTATTTGCAAAGTCCCCTTGGAAAATTGGAGAGAAAGGAGGAAATATTTAACTTTCCTATCTGGGGAATTCCTGATATTCTCATAAGCAGTGGGGACAACCAATTCAATAGGATGAGCCCTCAGTAGGGGGGCTTGCTCTTATGAAGTGTTTTCCTGCATAGGAGAAGCTAAGCCTACTTAGGATCATGCCTAAGAGTCACCCCCAAGGAACCCACTTGTTGCTTAGATGTGTGGCCTCTCTCTCTAAGCCAACTTGGCAGGTGAACTCACTGACTTTCCCCTACATGGGACGTGATTCTTAGGGGTGTAAATCTCCCTGGCAATGTAGGACAGAATTCATGGGATGAGCTGGGACTAGGCATGATGGGATTGAGGAAGCCTTCTTGACCAAAAAGGGGAGGAGAGAAATAAGACAAAATAAAGTTTCAGTGGCTGAGAGATTTCAGAGTCAAGAGGTTACCCTGGGGTTATTTTTATGCATTACACAGATAGCCCTTTTCAGTTTGTGGTGTATTGGAGTGGCTAGAAGGAAGTACTTGACACTATTGAACTGTGTTCCAGTAGCCTTTACTCTTGAAGATGATTGTGTAACTGTATAACTTTTACAATGTGACCGTGTGATTGTGAAAACCTAGTAGCTGACGCTCCCTTTATCCAGGGTATGGACAGGTGAATAATAATTTTTTTTAAAAGACAATAAATAAATAAATAATAGTGAGAGGATAAGGGGTAAAAAAAATAATAGGGTAGATTGCAATACTAGTGGTCAATGAGAGCAAGGGGTGCAAGGTATGGGATGTATGGGTATTTTCTTTTTTCCTGTTATTCCTTTTTCTGGACTGATGCAAATGTTCTGAATTATCATGATGATGAATACACAACTTTATGATGATATTGTGAACCATTGGTTGTATACTTTGGATGGACTGAATGTGAGTAAAAATATCTCAATAAAAATATTTTTAAAAATAAGAGTATTATTAACCTCTTTGGGATGGTTATTATGATTAAATACATACACTTAAAGCTTCTAACATAATACTTAGCAAATAGTAAGCAAATAACAAATTTTTGTCATAAATATTAATTTAATAGGGGGAAATTGTTGATTTATGTATATCTGTTGCTTTTCCCCTTCCTCTCCTTTTCAAGAAAGGCTGGTATTAGTTGGTCAGCATTTCCTCCCTCACTCCCTTCTCCAATGCTCTCCCCTCTTTGAGGTCTTATTGTGAAAATCTGGTTAATCAATAGGAGAAGAATAATAGAAGTAGGGATGGGGATTTTCAATGGAAAAGAACAAAAACAAAAACAAATAAAGTAAGAGAGAATCAAGAAAAGTGAAAGGACATCCCACAGAATGGGAGAAAATTTTTGCAATTTATATATCTGACTTTTGTATCTAGACTATATAAAAAGCTATAAAACTTCAATAATTAAAAAAAAATAACTTTAAAATGGGCAAAGGATCCAATAGGCATTTTTCAAAGAAGCCATACAAATGCCAATAAGTACAGGAAAAATGGCTTAACATTATCAAGGAAATGCAAATCCAAACCACAATGAGATATCATTTTATATCACTAGGAAGGCAACAGTCAAAAAGACAATAACAAGTGTTGACAAGGATGTGGAAAAAATGGAACCCTCATACATTGTCAGTGGGATTGTAAAATGGTGCCATCCCTTTGGAAACCAATTTAACAGTTTCTCAAAAAGTTAAACATGGACTGCTCATATAACCAGCAATTCCTCTCCTAGGTATATTCACAAGAGAAATGAAAACATATGGCCACTCAAAAACTTATACACAAATGTTCATAGCAGCATTATTCCTGATAGCCAAAAAGTGATTAATAAAATGTAGTGAATAAAATGTGGCTTATTCATACAATGAAATATTTTCAACAATAAAAAAGAATGAAGTACTGATGTATGCTACAACATGGATGAACCTTGAAAGCACGCTAAGTGAAAGTCGGGTACAAAGGACCACATATTGTGTGTGGCAGCTCAGGGCCCATGCCCCCTCCTAAATGGGAATAAAACCCCAAGCACGTAACAGGATTGCATTGACCAACACAAAGGTCAAGAAAGTAAACAATCTCCCTGGAGGGAGAAAACTGTGATCACAGATGTAAAATGGACTGGTTGTATCTTAGTCTAAAAATTAATCTTAGTAAAACATCAGATCTTAGACCTATAAGTGATTATATTAGACCCTGATATCTTCATACTATATGGAATGTCTGTGTTCTAAAATCATATACAAATTAAACCTTGGCACTCCCATCCCCTTTGTGGAGTGCTATTTCCTGGACCAGCCACCAGAAGAGAATCTCTCCTGTACATAATAAATCTGTGTCTACTTCTGTCCCTGGTGTGTTTTTTGGTCTCGTGGCAGCACTGCTTTGCATGAACTCGGTCTGGGCCTGAATACTATATGATTCCATTAATATGAAATGTCCAGAATAAGCAAATTCATAGAGAAAGAAGGTAGGTCAGTGGTTATCTAGGGCTGAAAAAAGGATAGGGCTTGACTGCTAATGGGTACAACGTTTCTTTTTGGGATGACAAAAATGTTTTAAAATTGCATTGTGTTAATTAGCATACAACTCAGACTATCCAAAAGTCACTGAATTCTACAATTTAAATACGTGAACTTTATGGTATATGAATTATATCTCAATAAGGCAGTTAATAAAAGAGAGAGATGCAGAAGGAATAGGAGGTAGACAGAAGTGGGTCTGCACAGTCAGGGTATTTGTGAAGGTTTTGAAATAATGGAAAATAAGAAACAAGACAAGATGTTTTAGAGCAGTTGCATAATGTGAGAGATGATTTTCACCAAACTTGGGGAGTTTCAGGCCCTTAATAGTTATTCAAATTTATTCAAATTGGGAAAGGGGATTGAATTAGTCATTTACATCTGCATAATAATTTATCCCAAGAGTTTGCAGCTTGAAACAATAAACACTTATTATCAACTGTTTTTGAATGTTAAGAATTTGGGAGAAGCTTAGCTGAGTTATTCTGACTCAAAGTCTCTCAGGAAGTTGCAGTCAAGATATCAGCCAGGGTCAAAGTCATCTGAAGACTTGATGGATTGGAAGACTACTTTCAAGATGGCTCACCTAGATGGCTGAAAACAAGAGGCCTCAATTCATTGCTGGCTGATAGTAAGAGGCCTCAGTTCCTCCTCAAAGGCTTGCTTGAGTATCCCCCCTGCATGGCAGCTGGCTTCCCTAAGAATGAGGGGTCTAAGAGAGAACATGGAGAAAATCAATGCCATTTAGGACCTAATCTTTGAAATCACATAACATCCCTTCATCATATTCTACTCATTATTAGTGAGTCACTGAGTCCGTTCCACAGTCAAGGGGTGGGGAAATAAGCTCTCCCTTGTAAAAGGAGGCATGTCAAAGAATTTGTGGACATTAAAACCACCATAAGGATTTCGGGGATTGTCGCTATGTGTTGTGAATTTGACTCCCTTGAATACTACTGGGGTTCTCCATGTGAGCCTTGGAATTATTTTTGCTTTGGGCTATATGATTGCTTTTGTTTTTGGTGGTGGTGGTGCTTTAACATGGCACGGTCCCTAGATTGATCCATATTGTTATTTGGGTAACATTAATAATAAATTTAAGCATTATAGACTGATTCATAGAAGGTGAATTTTCAGGTAATTTACCATCTCTATCACTGGGAACTTAGAAAAAGGGAGAAATTGGCTGGAATTTTTCTCCTGCAAGCAAAGGTGTCAAGATCTGGTCATGCTTATCTGAGATTATTGCAAGAGAAACAAGGGAGGAAGAAAAAAAAGATTTCTCTAAAGAGACTCACAAAGGGTCCTCCTGAATTCCCTCCATTTTTATAAAAAGCTCTCACCTCATTACCACTCTCCATTCCCTTATTCTACTTTATTTTCTTCATTGCACTTATCATCATTTGAAATTACATTATGTATTCAATTGTTTACTTACTGTTTGCTGTCTTCTTTACTAGAATGAAACTCCACTGAGGAATGGATTTACATGCCTTGTTTATTGCTATATTTATTGTCCTTGTAAGAGAACCTGGCATTGGTAGGGGCTTAATAAGTACTTACTGAATAAACTCTGCATCTTCAAAATACAGGCTGAAAACTTTCATTTCTCTTTACCTACAATGTGCTAAAATTTCACAATTTCTACATGCAATTTTTTTTCACTCCCTAGGTTGGGTACTTAGTAGTTCTCTTCAGTAGGAAGATTCAGTTTTTTAAGCTCTGAGAAATCATCTTATTATTCTTTCACAATCTCTTCTATTCTCTCTTTTCTATTTTCTCTTTCTGGACCTCATATTAGGAAGGTGTTGTACCTTCTGGATTAATTCTCTATCTTCCTTGTGTTTTCTCGTATAGTGTCTCTTTGTTTATCTCTGTATTATTCTTTTTCATAGACTTTCTGTATTTTATCTTTCAATACTTTATTTGAATTTTTAATTTCTGAAATAACACAATTTCTGAAACTCTTTCTTGTTCTCTGACTTTTCCTTTTCATAGCTTATTATTACTTCATGGATCACTTTCCTAAGATGATTTTTTAAATTTTTAAATTTTTAAATTTTTAAAATTTTCATTCTGTTCCTTAAATTATTTTGCTTTCCACTAGGGTTCTACAGCCTTTTATTTTCTTTATCTTACACTTATTGCTTGCATTTTTTTCAAATCTTTTTACTTCCAACATATCAGTGTCTTAATATTTAAAATGCATCCCTTAGAGACAACATATAATTCAGTCTCACGAATCTCTGCTTTTTTTTATTTTTTTGGCCTATATCCCAGTTTGAAACTATTCTGTACCCCCAGAAAAGCCATGTTTTAATCCTGATCCTATCTTTATGGGGCCAGACTTATTGATGAGGTTGTTTTCATGGAGATGCAACACACCCAGTGATGGTGTGACCTTTTGATTATATTACTCCCTTGGCAATATGGCATATCCTATTACAGATGTGACATTTTGATTAGACAGAGATGTGACTTTGCCCATTCATGGTGGGTATTGATTAGTTTACTGGAGTCCTTTAAAAGAGACATTCTGGAGAAAGCTCAAATACAAGAGAGGCACAGACATTCAGAGATCTATGGAGTGCTGACAAAGATAGCAGATGCCTAGACAGAGATGTTTGGAGATGAAGAGTCCAGAAAACATCAACATGTGACTTCTCATGAGATTATAGCAAGCCAGAGCCCAGAGTTGTGTTCCAGAGGAGTTAAGTCAAGGTCCACAGATGCTTAGAGAAGAAACCACTGACATGAGAAGCTGGAAGCAAAGGAACTGGAAACAAGGACCAGCAGATGCTGGTCACATGCCTTCCCATGTGAGAGACATTGGCCTTTCTTGAGTCAAGTTACCTTTTCTCGGATGACTTAGTTTGGACATTTTTCTGGCCTTAGAACTATAAACTTGTAACTTAATAAATTCTCTTTTTAAAAGATGTTCCAGGTGGGCCATGGTGGCTCAGCAGGCAGCGTTCTCACCTGCCATGCTGGAGACCCAGGTTCAATTCCCAGTGCCTGCCCATGCAAAAAAAAAAAAAAAAAAAAGATTCTGTTCCATTTCTGGCATATTGCATTCTGGCAGCAAATTAAAACAACCTGTCTTTAAAAAAAAAAAAAGGTAATTTAATCTCCACTTTTTAAATTAGTGGGTTTAATCCATTTACATTTAATGTAATTATGGATGTGACTAGGTTTAGGTATAACATCTTGCTATTTTTTCCATGTTTCTTGTTCCTTCGTTATTCCTTTTCTGACTTCAGAGTTCCACATACCAACCTAATATTACATTAGTAAGGTACGTTCGTTAAAATTCATGAAAGAACATTTTTATAATTGTGTTTTAACTATAGACACTGTTAAAAATATTAGTCCACTGTGTTGCATAGTCCTATGTTTTTTTAACTTATATTCTAGTAACACATATAACCTAAAATTTCCCCCTTTTAACCACATTCACATGTAGAATTCAATACTGTTAAGTGAATTCACAATGCTACCATCACCACCATCCATTACCAAAACTTTACAAGCAACCCTAATAGAAATTCTGTACAATCTAAGCATTAACTCCCTATCCCCTACCCCCAACCAGCCTCTGGTAACCTGTATTCTAGATTCTGACTCCATGAGTTTGCTTAATCTAATTATTTCATATCTGTCCCTTTCATTTATTTTTATATTTAATAGTTGATCTAAGACTAAAAAGTATGAACTTTTATCAAAAGCCAACTATAATTAAGGTTGTGCCATTTTCCACTCTCTGCTTCACACATAATTTATAACAGCATAATCCCATTTGTCTATTCCCCTCATTCTTTGTATAATTATTGTCATTTATCCTTACTTCTAAATACAGTATAACCTCATCTTTCAGTGTAATTATTTTTGTTTTAAAAAGTCAATTATCTTTAAGGAAATTACAAAAAAGAAAGAAAACATATTCTTATTTGCCCACTTATTTATCATTTTAGTTGCTCTTCATCTCTTCCTGTAGATTTGAGTTTCCATCTGGTATCACCTTCCTTTGTCTGAAGGACATCCCTTGACATTTCTTATAGTGCAGGTCTACTGCTGGTGAATTATCTCAGCCTCATTTTTGAAGGTATTTTCACTGGTTGTAGAATTCTGGGATTGATTTCTTTCAACACTATAACAATGCTTTTCTTTGTGTTCTGTCTTCAGTTTCTGACTAGCAGTCAGCATTCTAATCCTTGCTTCCCAGTATGTCAATGTATCATTCTACTCTTACTGTTTTCAAGACTTTTCTCATTATCCTTAACAGCAGTTTGACTATGCTGGGTATAGGTGTAGTTCTCTTTACATGTATGCTGCTTGGGTTTCACTGAGACTCTTAGATTTGTAAACTGGATTTTTTTCACCAGATTTGGGAAATTTTATGCTGTTATTTATACAAATATTTCATCTTTCCCAAGATCTCTCCCCACTCTCTTTTCATTCAAGACTCTAATTAAACACACATAAGACCACTTGAAAATTTCATACAGGTTCCTGAGGCTTTGTTTTTATTTGTTTTCAGTAAATGTTACTCAGATTGGACAAATTTCAATGTTCTGCCTTCAAGTTCCCTGATCCTTTCTTCTGCCATCTCCAATCTGCTGTTAAGAGCCTGAAGGTCTTTTTCATTTCAGAAATTTTACTTTTCACATATGGAATTCCTATTTGTTCTTTTCTGTAGTTTTGATTTCTTTGTCAAGATTACTTATCTGTTTGCTCCTTTAATTCTTTGAACATAATTATAACAGCTCCTTTAAAGTTTTATTTTCTAAGTTCAAAATCTGTACAGTTGGATGTGGCTCAGTTTTTAATGACTATTTTTTTTTCTTGATTACTGATCACATTTTTCTATTTCTGTGTGTGTCTCATATCTCTTGGTTGAAAACTGGATATTGAGATTAATACATCCCACAGAATCTGACTCTTATCTTCTGAAAACTATTGATTCAGCAGTTCAGTTGCCAACTAAATACCTTGAACTTGTATAGGTATGGTTTTACAATTTGTTAGTGCAGATCTGTGGAAAGCCCAAAGTGTTTCCCAAGCCCGTATAACTTGGTAGGAATCAACCTCCAAAATCTATCTCCACTGCAAATCTTGTCAGGGCTTTATTCTGAGATTTGTTAGGGAGGGTACAGAGTAAGTCTTATTCTAGGGCAGTGATTTTGTCCCTGAGGGGATATCCAGCCATGTCCAGAGACATTTTTATTCGCACAATTTGGGGGTGGGGGGTGCTACTGAGACTGGGAATACTGCTAAACTTTCTATAATGCACAGGACAGCCTCCCACAACAAAGAATTAAGTTGCTCAAAATGTCAATAGTGTGGGGGTTGAGAAACCCTGCTGTAGGGCCCAATTCTTATTCCTAGAAGCATGGTATCCCTGTTAGTTGCCAAAGATATTAATAAGCTGTTAATGAAATCTGTTCACTCTGACAAGGCTGAAACCCAATGAGTTCCAGCACTGCCCTTCCCCTAGGATGGCTCAACCTCTATATTTTGCTCTCAACCTGTAGTAGCCACTATCCAGTGAGCCTCAGATGGCCTTACTCTGTGCATGTGGTTCTCAGCTACAGACTTTTGGGGGATCTCCACACACAGCTCTCTCTGTACACCTCCTCCTCTCTGGTATCCTGCTGCACAGAATCCAGCTTCTTTAGTCTCCCTAAACTCTTATCTCTGTCTCCTTCAGTCAGTGGAATCATGTTGTTCTGCTCAAATTCCAGTTCTCTTTCCTACAGTTGGGAAACTGACCCTAGGGAGGGAGCTAGAAAATTATGGGACTCAACTCTTGAATTTCCCTTCTTTCAGGGATCACAGTCTTGTTGTGCACTGTCAGAAAAAAAAAGTTGCCCAAATATTTTCCAGGTTTATATTTGTTTAGAGTGGGAAGGCTAATCTGTACCTATTACCCCATGATGGCTAGAAATTAAAGTTCAGTTTTCCATCTTGACCTCTTTCAAGTTGAAGTCTTATAGAAATTGGCTGAATCTGAAGAGTTGTAATAATGCACCCACACTGTAGGTGCTCCCAAACTGCCACCCACTGAAGACATTTCTAGTTCAGATTTCCATTCAAGAAACATTTCCTAAGCTTCCACCCTGTGCAGTTATTCTCACAGAGGACAATTCAGTTTATCCTCTTAACAACTCTGAGAGCTATGGATCATTATCTCTATTTTTATGAAATAAAATTGTGGCAGGAAGTGAAATTTTCCTAAAATTTAGAGGAGAGAAAACAGATTCAGGAGAGCACATTACTTACCCAAGAACATATGGAAGTATGGCAAAAACATAAATCACATCTAGCTGATTTCAAATCTGTTGTCCTTTCTCTTCTTTCCAACGACCACACCTGTCTTTCTGGGATCCATTTACAACCTCTCAAAGGAGATTAAATCACCTAAAAACATGGCTAGTTTTTCCCTTCTCATATGCATCTGCTCTCTGATACTTTTATGGGTATTTTTTTCCCCTGGCAACACTTTATCTGACAGTGAGCCTCTTTGCCACGTTTGTCCTAGGACGTATCTGAGACTGAGCATTGCCTGTCTCCCAAAGAGTCGGAATTTACACTGTCAAAAACACGTGGACTGATATTTACATGTCCAGCTTTACTTTCTCTGTTAAAATCTTTAAAAACAAATCTCTCAAGTGTTGACTAAGCATTCATCTAAAGAAGACAATGCTTTCTGTGGAACAGGAGTAAGACTGATCTATTTATTCCTGTTTTATGAATCAGAAATGACTTTTCAGGTTGAATACAGATTCACGATTTCTGTTGCAGAGAAGACCAAGGAAGAGCAACTATATTGTAATTAGTTAAATGGTGGACCTCCAAATAAGACCCTGTGAACATGACCTTATTTGGAAAATGGGAATTTGCAGATGTAGGGAAGGATCTCAAAATGAGGTCATCTGGATTATATGGGTGTCCTCAATCCAATGACAAGTCTCCTTAAAAAAAGATAGAAGAGGAGATACACAGAGTTACAAGGAGTAGGTCCTATGAAGACAGAGGCAGAGTGGAGTGGTGCCAACAGCCACCAGAAGCTGGAAGAGGCAAAGAATGCAATTTCCCCCATAGTCTTGGAAGGAGTACAGCCCTGTCAACACTTTGATTTTGGGCTTCTGGCCTCCAGAACTGTGAAAGAATACATCATTATAGGCCACCTAGTTTATGTTACTTTATTATGGCAGCCGCAGGAAACTAATACACATGTTTTTAGAAAATTACAAGCTGACACACTGGACTCCTCATGATCATTTACATTAATATTTGTTTCCTTCTTATTCTTGGGTTTTCTCAGTGTCTAACCATTGCTAGGACTAACAGTCAGCCATCAGAGCAGGCTACAAATGTTTAAGTATAAAAAAAGGAGAGAAACTTAAAATTGAGTAAGTTAAGAAATGCTTAATTTCCCTGCTGAATAGGAAAGGCTGCTAAATGCTTCCATAGCAACCCACGTGGTACAGTTAGAAAATTTTCAGCTGAAAGACAATGGAAACCCCAGATCACAGTAGCTTAAACCTCAGGAACAGTGAGTGACTGACACGTTCTGGAAGAGCAAAGGTGGAGAAGGTTTTAGTGCTGGGTTGATACAGTTGATATGACATGGATTTGATTATCTCTCTACTCTGCCATGCGAGCAAGGCTACATCCTTCCTCTTTCACATCCAGAAAAAAGGAGAGAGAGAGAAAAAACTGCCTTGTTGTAGCTCTCTCCTTAGAGAAAGTGCTTCTCAGAAGCCTACAGCAAACCTCTCCATGTTTAATTGGCTAAAATTAGATCACACTCATTTTCTTGAACCAATCACTGCAAGAAGTATGGAATCACCCTTAAATCATTCAAGCCCTGCACCTTGAACGCGAGGGTGGGGTCAGCAAAGTGGCCCCATAATATGCATAAAGAGAGGGGTGGTTACTTAAACAAAATAGAAGTCTTGTGAGGAAAAATAAAGAGGAGATTCGATGCTGGGTAGATATCTATTATATACAAATGATAAGGCAATAATATCATGTGTCCTCCAACCCAGCCACTTTAAAACATAAAATACAGCCAAATATATCGAAGGTCCCTGTATTCCCCTGCACATTACTCCTGCCCTGAGATAGCCACTAATTTGGATTAGGGCTTATCATTCCCATGTATTTTGTTATATTTGTACTATATGTGTTTGTATGCCTAAGCAATATTTTGTATTTTGTTTGTTTTAAAACTAAATATAAATGAGATCATATTGTAATTATTATTCTGAAACATGTGTTTATTGTTCTTCATACTTGTGAGATGTATCCGCTGGAATCAGTGAAGTTCCATTCACAAATTTTCCCCATGTATGAATGCACCAGAATCTATTTATTCATCCTCCTGTTCATGGATATTTAGGTTGTTCTTTGTTATTGTTTTTGTTTTTTTTTACTGCTACAAAGAAAGCTGCTGTGAACTTTCTCAGTACGTGACTCTTTGTGTATTTGGAGGAGAGCTTTGTTAGCTATATAAATAGGACTGGAATCATTGAGTCATAAACTATGTTCACCTTTAACTTCTGTTGTTCTCAATAGTGGTTGGTTGGACCGATTTGCATTTCCACAATTGTGTTTGAGAGTTCTGTCCCTCCACATCCTTGCCATCATACTGTGTCCACCTTTGTGATTTGTAAATCTCATGAGTCTTCTTTAAATGGTCTGTTGCTCTTACTGTTTCCAGTCTCTAAATGCCATGTAGGCAAGGACTGTTTATTTCATTCCCTCCCAGACCCTAGACAGTGCTTAGCTCTTGGCAGTTTTCTTGATGGAAATGATGAGTTGTTTTTTTTAATTGTTTTATTGAGAAAAATCTTCACACACATACTTTCTGTACAAGGTGCACAATCAATGGCTCACAACGTCATCACATAGCTATATGTTCATTATCATGATCATTTTCTAAAACATCTGCATCATTCAAGAAAAAGAAAAAAGAAAAAACACATACATACCATACACCTTACCCTTCCCTCTCATTGACAACTAGTGTTTCCATCTACCCAATTTATTTTACTTTTTCCCCCTCTATTATTTATTTATTTATTTTTATTCATATTTTGTACACATCTGTCCATACCCTGGATATAAGGCACATCAGATACAAGGTTCTCACAATCACACAGACACACTGCAAATGTTATATCTTTATACTATTATCTTCAAGAATCTAGGCTACTGGAACCTCCAGCCACTCCAATGCACCATAAACTAAAAAGGGATATCTATGTAGTGCATAAGTATAACCTCCAGGATAACCTCTCAACTTTGAAACCTCTCAGCCACTGAATCTTTATTTTATCTCATTTCTGTCTTTCCCTTTTTGGTCAAGAAGGCTTTCTCAATGCTGGATCCTGGTTTTCCCATGCTTTCTGTCCATGATGACATGGAGAGTTACACCCTGGAAGTCATATCCCATGTAGAGGAAAGGCAGTGAATTCACAGGCTGAGTTGGCTTAGAGAGAAAGAGGCCACATTTGAGCAACAAAAGAGGTTCTTTGGGGGTGATTGTTAGGCATAATTTTAAGTAGGCTTAGCCTATCCTTTGCAGGAATAAGTTTCATAGAGGCGAACACCAAGCTCAAGGGCTGGGCCTATTGATTTCATTGTCCCCACTCTTGCAAGAGTATTAGAAATTCTCCAAATGGGGAAGTTGAATATTTCCTGTTTTCTCCCCATTCTCCCAAGGGGACTTTGTAAATACTTCTTTATTCACTGCCCAAATTGCTCTGGGATTTATCAAGGCATCACACAAATGGGGACAAACCAACAAAATCTCACTCTCTATTCAAGATTCCATGTACTTATGGTGTTCAACTCAACTGACCACAAAAGTTACATTAGGAAATGAACTACCCAAAATATAAATTTTGGTACCAAAATAATTTGGCACCAAATAAACATCTCACCCTTTGTCTCACCCAAAAGTTGAGGTTTTAAAATATGGACGATATCCTTTATCCAGTCTTCTAGTAAACCTTAGTCCTATCCATATCAACTTCATTCACATCTCTAGGTGAAGCCTGATCCTCTTTTCAACTTTTCAAACAGTTCCTGTATGGAGTACTGCTGACTTTCATAGATTTAGACTCTAACGCTGAGTCTCAGGTGTCACATAAGTACCCAAAGTAAGAATGAGTTTTTTGAGAGCAGGGGCCCTGCCTCATTCTTCTCCTCTCTGTAATTCTGTTGCTGTGTTGTTAACAGGAAAGAGGTAAGAAAGGTATCATCTGTTTACTGGGAAAGTCTTGCTATTAGCTGCATCAGCACACACACAGAATCTAGAGGACAGGGCAAGGGGAAAGATGTCTTTACTTTTGCCTTTCAGGAGCTTATCAGCTTTATCAAGGAGTCCTCCCTCTTTTCTCCTACCCCACAGTGCTCTGGGTCACTTAACCCTCCGCTCTCATCCCTGCTGGCCAGGGTCTTGCTCAGGCTCTGAGTCAAGCTATCGGTCATTCAGGTCCATTTGGTTTACCTTTAGATGGAGCTGAGGGGTGGGACAGGGAAGGGGTGAGTGGTGTGGGGAATGTTTCAGGCTGAACACATGAAAGGAGAGATGGAGGAAAGAGCAGCCTTCCTGGTCCAGCCTCAGCGGGAAGCCTCTAAAAACATCAACTTTCTACTATTAAGATTGACCAAGTCTCAGCATAAGACCTGCTAAATGGACTTGGCTTTCTCTCTGCTTTTTTCAAATACCACCTTCGACTGTCTTAACTAATCTGAGAAAAATTCCTAGAAAAAAAGGCAGATGTGCACCACACCCCAAGATGGGATTCATGGGGACTCCAACTGTACTTATTTTTATTTGTTCGGAGTCAGTTTTACCTGCCTTGGTTCTCAACCAGGGGCAGTAGTGCCCTCTGGAGGCACATGGAAATAATGATGGCAGTTTTTTGTTGTGACCCTGTTTCAGTTTGATAAAGCTACCAGAATGCCATATAACAGAAACATGGTATATTTTATTAAGGGGATTTATTAAGTTACAAGTTTACAGTTCTAAGGTCATGAAAATGTCAAAATTAAGGCATCAACAAGAGGATACCTCCACTTAGGAAAGGCCGATCATGTCTGTGGTTTCTGTGTCAACTGGAAGGTACGTGGCTGGTGTCTTTTGGTCCTTGACTCCCGAGCAGTGTTGCTTTCAGCTTCTGATTCCAGTGGTTTTCTGTGTCAGCTCTCCAAGCATCTCCAAACGTCTATGTCTAGGTGCTTGCTCTCTGTGTCAGCTCCTTTGAGGACTCCAGTAAACTAATTAAGACACACCTTAAATGGGCAGGGTCACATTTCCATGTAATAATCTAATCAAAAGAACCCACCCAACAACAGGTTTGCCCCTACAAAAATGGATTAAAAGAGCATGGCTTTTCTGGGGTATATAACAGTTTCAAACAAGCACACACCCTGTCTGGGAATTTACTGTAAGGGCTAGGGGTGTTAAATAGCTTGCAATGAGCTGGACAGACCCACAAAATAAAAAACCTTCTTCGGGCCCTCAGTGAAAGTGCTGTAGGCTCTGGGTGGCCAGGGCCAGGTGTACTGTGTTCATCAGCGTTCCCCCAACACCTGACCCAGGGCCTGGCACAGAGTGGTAGTTCAGGAGGTATTTACTTGAAAGACTGCATGAGTGAATGCAGGATTCTATCACATCAGCTCACAGAATTCAAGTGCCAGCTACAAGTACACTGAACACCAGGCTGTTAACTCATCAGGAAAAAAAAAAAACTGATTAGGAATCTGAAGGGTAAAAAATATTCTTCCTGTTGGGAAGTAAGTGAAACATTCTTTGGATGTAGGAAAAAGATTTTGTCCTCCATCCCTGGGAAGTTATAGAACCCTGTTTCCTCTCCCATTTAGAAATGAGGGATGTTGAAGAGCTATAATCAAAGTGAAATTTGCCTAAGTGCTGAGAGACTGCAAAGTAGCCCAAACCGTATACACAGCCATCCCTCCTGATGACAGCTACCACGGCTGAACACAGAAGAGCAAAATTGCCAGAGCAGTCATATGGGCTTTCAAGAGAGGCAAGGGAGTTCAGGAAGTTCCTGAGCCCATCATAATCAGAGAGGAAAGAGCAAGTGCTCTAAGAGCTGGGCTCTAAATCAGACAGCAATGCGTTCAAATCTCACTTCTGACACCAAGCAGCCAGGAGACTTTGGTTGAGTTGTTAAACATCTCCTAGCCTCAGTGTCCTCATCTATAAAATGGGAATAATGATACTTACCCTATAGAATAACATGAAGATTTAATGAGATAATGTAAGTAAAGCACAAAACACAGTGCCTGGCACTTAGTAAATGCATTATTATTATGATTAATTCTTCGAAAAGCAACACCAATGAATGGCTGGTAATAAAGCCCCTGACCACATAGGGGAACTGCTTTTTAACCCAAGGATGTGAGCAGACCGAAAGAACATCATGTCCTTAAGAGACATAAATGAAGTAATTTCATCCTGCCTCTAAGTCATTTTGTTCCCTGGTTGAATAAGGCAGTGTTGTGACTCACACTTTAAATTATAATTGTGTTTCCATATCCCCCTAGTAATAAATATTTTATGTTTCAGCCTATGTTACAAAAATTATTCTCTTCCAGCCAACTTATTTCTCATTCAAATTTTACAAATACATTTTCCTCTCCCCACCCTCTGTGCTCCCCCACCCTAGACCATTTCTGACATTTTGCTTTATTGAGGAATAGATTTGTGTTTCCTTCCAATAACTTTGAACACTAATGATAATGAAAACACTTGGCATCTGTTTTCTGTTGAAATTTGAAAGCTTCAGAGAAATATTTACAAAACCCACTTCCCCAACCATTGCTCTCAGATTCAATTAAATAACAGGAAAACATGGCATTCCAAATCAGAGTTACAAGCTGTTCTTGAGCTGTGGCAGAGCCAATCATTTACATTTTCAAATTTATGAATACACTATTAGAGAAACACCACTTACCCAGCTGATCAAACAAATGTTTTTTCCTCTCACTTGGATGCAACACAGTTTGGGTTTACCTAACTCAAAGCCCAGTCACACACATGAGACTCAAAGCTAGAGTTCTGCAACTATGAAAGCCAGCATTACCCCATACAGCAACAGTTAAAAACACTGAAAAAGTGATCAGACTTCAATTAGAGATATGAATGACGCTGATCTAGGTAGAACTATGGTAAATCATACTAAAAGGTAAAAGATGATATTGACTGTACATTAAAACATCAACTTCTGCGTGAGCCCAAAGGAAGAGATGTTTACTTGGTGCAAAATTTATATTTTTGATAGCATCATACCTAATTTAACTTGTATGGTCAGCTTATTCGAACACCATAACTTCATGGAACCCTGAACTGGGAGTGAGATCTTGTTGGTCTGTACAGGTTAGTGTGATGCCTCAATACATCCCAGAGTAATGTGGGCAGAAGAGAAGAAAGTATTCGCGAAGTCCCCTAGAGGGTCTGGAGAAAAAGGTGGAAATAGTAAACTTCCCCACCTGGGGAAGACCTGATATTCTCGTAAGCACTGGGGACTGGCAGTTTGATGGGCCAAGCCCTCGACCTTAGCCCTTGCCCTTATGAAGCTTTTTCCTGCAAAGAAGCTAAGCTTACTTATGATTATGCCTAAGAGTCACCCCCGGAGAACCTCTTTTGTTGCTCAGATGTGGCCTTTCTCTCTAAACCAACTCTGCAGGTGAACTCACTGCTTTCCCTCCTACATGGGACATGACTCCCAGGAGTTTTGTAAAAGCCCAAGGCACAGGGGACATGGCTCCCAGGGATGAGCCTGCCCCTGGCATTGTGGGATTGAGGAAGGTTTCTTGATGAAAAGGGGGAAGAGAAATGAAACAAAATAAAATTTAAGTGGCTGAGAGATTTAAAATAGAGTGGAGAGGTCATTCTCGAGGTTATTCTTATGCAGTATATAAACATCCCTTTTTAGTTTGTGGTGTACTGGAGCAGCTAGAGGGAAATACCTGATACTGTTGAACTGTAATCCAATAGCCTTGATCTTTAAAGATGATTGTGTTGGTTTGAAAGGATGTGTGTTCCCTAGAAAAACCATGTTTTAATCCTAATTCCATTTTGTAAAGGCAGTCATTTCTTCTAATCCCTATTCAGCACTGTTTGTTTGAAACTGTAATTAGATCATCTCCCTGGAGATGTGATGTAATCAGGAATGGTTGTTAAGATGGATTAGGTGACGACATTCTCTACCCATTCGGGTGGGTCTTCATTAGTTTCTGAAGTCCTATAAGAGAGGAAACATTTTGGAGATTGAAGATTGGAGAATGCTGCAGCACCATGAAGCAGAGTCCATCAGCCAGCGCTTTGGAGATGGAGAAGGAAAATGCCTCCCGGGGAGCTTTATGAAACAGGAAGCCAGGAGAGAAAGCCAGCAGATGACGTTGTGCTCTCCATGTGCTCTTCCACCCAAGGGAGAAACCATGACTGCGTTCACCATGTGCCTTCTTGGATGAGAGAGAAACCCTGAATTTCATTGGCCTTCTTGAACCAAGGTATCTTTCCCTGGATGCCTTTGATTTGATGTTTCTATAGACTTGTTTTAATTGGGACATTTTCTCAGCCTTAGAACTGTAGACTAGCAACTCATTAAATTCCCCTTTTTAAAAGCCATTCCATTTCTGGTATATTACATTCTGGCAGCTGGCAAACTAGAACAATGATTGTTTAACTATATAGCTTCTATGCTATGACCTTGTATTTTAATAATAAGGGGACTGGGAGCTATGGGATGTTTTGGGGATTCTTTTTTACTTTTATTTTTAGTTTTATTCTTATTTTTTTGGAATAATGAAAATGTTCAAAAATCTATTGCAATGGTGAATGCACAGCTCTATGATACTGTGAACCCCTGACTTTGCACTTTGGATGATTATATGGTGTGCCAGTTTGAAAGGATTTTGTGCCCTAAAAAAGCCATTGTTTTAATCCTGATCCGTCTTGTGGAGGCAGCCGTTTCTTTCCCCTATTCAGAACTGTAGCTTGGAAAGTTGATTAGATATCTCCACAGAGATGTGACACACCCAATTGTGGATATTAACTTTTGATTAGCGGGAGATGTAACTCCAGCCATTCTAAGAGGGTCTTGATTAGTTACTGGAATCCTTTAAAAGAGGAAACACTTCGGAAAAAGCTTCAGAACCATGAAGCCACCAGAGCCCACTCAGCCAGAGACCTTTGGAAATGAAGAAGGAGGACACCCCCAGGGAGCTTGATGAAACAAGAAGCTTGGAGAGAAGGCTAGCAGATGTTGCCATGTTCGCCATGTGTCTTTCCAGTTGAGAGAGAAATCCTGAACTTCATTGGCCTCCTTGAACCAAGGTATCTTTCCCTGGGTGTCTTAGATTGGACACTTCTATGGACTTGCTTTAATTTGGACATTTTCACAGCTTTAGAAGATAGAAACTTGCAACTTAATAAATTCCCCTTTTTAAAAGCCATTCCATTTCTGGTATATCACATTCTGACAGCTTGCAAACTAGAACATATGGTGTGCTGGTTTGAAATTGTTACATACCCCAGAAAAGCCATGTCCTATTCCTGATCCAAACTTGGGGGTGGGGGGACAGCCATGTTTCTCTTAATTCAGACTCAATATTGTACGGTGGAGGGTGGGCCACATTTGCTCAGTGGGCAGAGTTCTCGCCTGCCATGCTGGAGACCTGGGTTCAATTCCTGGTGCCTGCCCATACAAAAATACATATATATTGTAGGGTGGAGACTTTGATTAGGTGGTTTCCATGGAGATGTGTCTCCATCCATTCAAAGTGAGTCTTAATCTGCTTACTGGAGTCCTTTAAGAAGAAACCATTTTGGAAAAAGCTTCAGAGCTGGCACAGACAAAGACATTTGGAGATGCACAAAAAAACACCCCCAGGCAAGTGGTTTTAAACCAGAAGCCAAAACAGCAGCAGATGCCAGCCATGCACTTTCCCTTGGCCTTTCTTGAGTCAGGGTATCTTTCTCTGGATGCCTTAGTTTGGATATTTTTATGGCCTTAGAACTGTAAATTTGTAATAAATTCCCTTTTTAAAACCTGTTCCACTTCTGGTATATTGCTTTCCAGCAGCATTTACAAACTAAAATATATGGTATGTGAATAAATAATATATATCAATAAAATTGCAATAAAAAACTCATTCGTAATCCTCTTCTACATGTTTTTGAGACCAGGTGTGATGTGGGAAGTATTTCAAATACTGGAAGAGTATGTTTTGGAAACACATTCATGAGTTAATCAACCTTTAAGTAAAGATAGTCTGACCCAAAGCACTCAAGGTAATTCATAGTAGGGCAGTGAAGGGTAATATTTACTCTTAAACTTCATGTCCTATAACTTAAATATTATGGCATGAAGTTGATATGACTTATGTTATATGATAAGGGGATAATAAGGAGGAAAACAAAGATATTTGCTTTATGTCTATATACAAAATATAACAAAACAGGGAAAAATAGCCATTACATTTCTCATTTCTGTATCTGGTCACACGGCCATGCTTGTATTTATAAGTACCTTCTTCCACTACCCTTTATCCTCAGCAAGCACCTCAGCTGGCCGTGGTTCTTTGCCTGGTGTGGTGACCTGAACTTTCATTCCTGAAGTTTCTTGCCCATTAGCAGTCCTGCCTGGATTAGGCTGTATTTTCCCACTGACTTTAATCACAGAGTATGGTAGTACTAAGAGATGCCCTTTGGGATCTCCTGTATTCCAAGCAACTCTTATTTACCTCCATTGTGTAGCAGCAGTCCAATTTCTCCATGATAATCAGATCGATCACCCCAGACAGAACAGAAATCCCTTCTTTTCCTGTTGATTCAGAGGGATGAGAAAACCAAAGTGATGTCTTGTGGAAGGGAGAGGCAATCTGAGGACTAAATTATGCCATACGGCTGAAGAATTGATATATCCCTGAGGTAGGACAGTGAAGGTGCCTTGCCAGCTGAAAACAAACTGTTTCTGGTGGTCCTTTCTAACAGGATTGAGAAAAAGGCATTTGCCAGATCAATAGCTGCATACCAGGTGCCAGGGGGATGTGTTGATTTGTTGCTCAAGCAGTGAAAACACATCTGGAACAGCATTTGCAATTGGAGTCATCACCTGGTTAAGTTTATAGTAATCCACTGTCATCCTTCAAGATCCATCTGCTTTCTGCACAGGACAAATAGGAGAATTGACTGGAGATGTGGTGGGAATCACCATCCCTGAATCTTTCAAGTGCTTGGTGATGGCACTAATCTCTGCAATCCTTCCAGGAATGTAGCATTGCTTTTGATTTACTATTTTTATTATGTAGAGGCAGTTCTAGTGGCTTCCACTTGGCTTTTCCTACCACAATAAGCCTTCATTCCACAAGTCAGGGAACCAGTTTGGGGATTTTGCCAATTGCTGAGTATGTCTTTTCCAAGTATGCATTTTGGAACTGGAGAAATAACCACAGAACATTTCAGGGACCCACAAGCCCTACTGTGAGACAGGCCTGAGTTAAAACTCCATCGATCACCCAAGCCCCTACTCTGACTGGTAGACCACAGTGACATTTTGGGTCTCCTCAAATTAATGTCACTTCCAAGCCAGTATATAATAATCTCTCGAACGTCTGATAATTTCTTTTTCCTCAATACACAGTTACCCTGGTAAGAGGCCAAAGGTCCTTTGGGGAAGGTTAGGAAGAAGATGAGCAATTTTGGCCAGTGTAGCAGGGTCCTTTCCCAAGAGGACCCAAAATTCCCTTCATTCAAGGGGTTCTGGACCTTTAAACTCTCTAGTCTGGAAATTGATTGAGGGCCTGTGACTCTGTCTTAGTGATTCAAGTTAGACTTTTGTTCACTTAACTTAGAACTCTTCTGCTTACATACATCAAGTAAGAATTTAGTAGACTGCTCATCTATTTTACTTCTAGGTACCCCATGACCTACTAGCCAATGCCATAGGTCTCTGCTATTTTGATTGCTGCTTTGAGTCTACTGTCCGTGATAGTAGCCACACCCACCATCAAGTCACTTGGCTTCCGCCAAACCAAGATCTGAGCATCCACATTGTGTTTAAGGATCCAAGTTCAGTGGCAGCAGTTCCCACAATATCTGACCTACAGAGATGGGCAACTGCAGAGCTCTTTATGGATGAAGAAGTTAACCTCACAAATTTATTCCTTGCAGTACTGGAAAAGGTGCGTCCTTTGCACATTTCTGGAGTGGGTGAGCAGGTCTTACATGTTAGATCTACTCTAACATTCTAATTCCTCTATGCCTTTGGAGCCTCTCATCTATACTATACCAGGGCAGCTCTGGCATTTCAACTTCAGGCAAGTAGGCCATCTTTTTGTCCAGCCTTCAGCCAACCACCCAAACACACCGTTAGAGCATTTTCTATTCCCTTGAGCTGCAACACTGAATCCAGGATCTCTGCTTAGTGGGTCCATATCAATAAATTTAGCCTGGTCCAACTTTATATTCCTTCCATTATCCCACATCTTTAATATCCATTTCCACACATATTCCCCTGATTTCTGTCTATATAACCTGGAAGAATCATGCAGTTCTTTTGGAGTGTAGTGCACCTCCTCATGGGTCATACTTTGTACCTCACCTTTTGGGGTTGGTTTTCAGTCTAGTTATAAGTCTGGATGTAAAGAGGGATGGTGGAGATGAGTCACAAGAAGAATTAGCAGTTTCTTATAAGCAAACTATCTCAGGGCATTCTATTGCAATTTCATTTGGTGGGACAGGATTAATCTCTTCAGACAGAGATGTGAGCACTGCTCCTCAGGCAAGGCAATTACAGGTTTATTAGGCACAGTATAGTTAATCTCTTCAGGTGAAGGCTGGATTGGCTGTTTCCCCAGGGCAGAATGGAGGTCAGGCAGCTCCATTCCTCAAGGCAGACTATCAGGGTTTTATCTGACAAGGAAGACTCAACAAAATCTAGGGTTTCAATGTCCTCACCTTCATTAATATCAACTCATATGTATCCATTGCAATTTTCTGGATCCATTCCTTTCCAGTCAATGTCCTCACTTTAACAGCAGATTCTCTGCAAGATTGGGAATTCAATTTATGTTGTAGTTCAGCCACATACACAATGAGATTCTGGGTCTGCGTTTCAATCCAGCTCTTGGAGGGCTTAGGTCAGGACAGTTTAAAGACCAAAGGACATGTCAGGCATGGAGTTAGACATGAATTTTATTAGAACTTATGGACAGGAAAAGATCTCCATGGTGGCTGTCAGCTGTGGAAAATGAAGTTAGCAGCCTTTAAAAGGGGCAGGGGAGTACAAGGGCTTGTAAGGGTTTAGCACAATGGTATAAGAACAGTTTTGGCAAGGTCTTGGGGGTTTGGAGGTTTTTTATCAGCAATGATCAGGGAAGGGGAATTTCAATACCTTGTTTATGATACCATTTATACATTCTTTCCCCCCTGAGGTCTGATGACCGTTAATGTTTGTCCAAGTCATTTAGGTGGCTACGTGCAATGACCTTCTCTCAATAGGGAGGGGAATGCACTCAATATTGAGGGGAATCCTGGGCCCTGGATCTCCAGTCTGTTTTCCAGAAGTCTCAAGTCTACAGCTACACAAAATAAGGGTTTCTTTCAGGGAATACATAGACATTTTCATGTCCTTCATGCAGCACTTGAGTGGGAATTTGAAACCTTGAGCTCATCCCTTTCTTTAATAACTGTATCCAGCATACTTACAAACAACCAACCAATGTCATTAAACTTTTTAACTCCACAAAACTCTGTTAAAGTGTCAATTAGTCTCACTCAGGGCCTTGCCTTTTATAAGCATTTGAATAGCAGTATCCGATGATGATATTCTGTCTATCACTAATAGCAATTCATGCCATGGAATACCAGTGACAATTTAATCACTGGAAATTAGTCATTAGTAATTTTGCATCTAATCAAATTAGAGAACCAATTACAAAAACCCCAGAACCAACCCAGAAATTTCATCAAGATTCTGTTTCTCAAAGTGTTCAGACATCGAGTAGAAATATAAATGAAGCTGATCTGAATAGGACTAAGGTATATCAGAAGACTGGGTAAAGGATGATATCATCCATATTTTAAAACTGTGTGAGACTAAAGGAAGAGCTGTTTATTTGGTGCAAAATTTATATTTTTGGTAGTGCATTTCCTAATTTAGCTTGTATGGTCAGTTTCATTGAACCCCATAAATACATAGAATAGGGTGTGAGATTTTGTTGGTTTGTCCAGGTTAGTGTGATGCGCAATAAATCCCAGAGTGATTTGGGTAGTGAATAAAGAAGTATTTGCAAAGTCCCCTTGGGGAAATGTGAAGAAAGGGAGAAATATTCAACTTCCCCATTTGGAGAATTTCTGATATTCTCACAAGCAGTAGGGACAACCAAATCAATAGGCTGTGCCCTTCATCTTGGGGTTCGCCCCTATGAAACTTATTCCTGCAAAGGAATTAGGCCTAAGAGTGCACCCCCACAGAGAACCTCTTTTGTTGCTCAGATGTGGCCTCTCTCTCTAAGCCAACTCAGCAGGTGAACTCACTGCCTTCCCTCCTACGTGGGTCATGACTTCCAGGGGTGTAAATCTCCCTGATAATGTGGGATGGAAAGACTAGAATAAGCCAGGACCAGCATCAAGAGATTGAGAAAGGCTTCTTAACCAAAAGGGGAAGAGAGAAATGAGACAAAATAATGTTTCAGTGGCTGAGAGATTTCAAATAGAGTTGAGAGGCTATCGTGGAGGTTATTCTTATGCATTATATATGTGCTGGTTTGAAAGGATATATGCCCCCTAAGAAAGCCATGTGTTAATATAAATCCCATTTCATAAAGGTAGAATAATCTCTATTCAATACTGTATATTTGAAACTATAATGAGATCATCTCCCTGGTTGATGTGATTTAGTTAAGAATGGTTGTTAAACCGGATTAGGGGATGACATGTCTCCACCCATTTGAGTGGATCTTGATTAGTTTCTGAAGTCCTATAAAAGAGGAAATATTTTGGAGATTCAGAGAGATTCAGAGAGAGCAACACTACAAAGCAGAGAGTCCACCAGCCAGCGACCTTTGGAGATGAAGAGGGAAGACACCTCCTGGGGAGCTTCATGAAATAGGAAGCCAGGAGAGAAAGCTAGCAGATGACGCCGTGTTCACCATCTGCCCTTCCAGCTGAGAGAGAAGCCCTGACTGTGTTCGCCATGTGCCTTCTCACTTAAGAGAGAAACTCTGAATGTCATCGGCCTTCTTAAACCAAGGTATCTTTCCCTGGATGCCTTTGATTGGACATTACTATAGATTTGTTGTAATGGGGACATTTTCTCGGCCTTAGAACTGTAAACTAGCAACATTAAATTCCCCTTGTTAAAAGCCATTCCATTTCTGGTATATTGCATTCCAGCAGCCAGCAAACTAGAACAATATAGATATCCCTTTTTAGTTTATGGTGTATATTGAGTGGCTGGAGGGAAGTACCTGAAACTGTTGAGCTATTCCAGTAGCCTAGATTCTTGAAAATGATTGTATAAAGATATAACGTTTACAATGTGACTACGTGATTGTGAAAATGTTGTGTCTGATCTCCTCATACACAGGGTATGGACAGATGAGTAAAAAAATATGGATAAAAATAAATAGATAAGTAATGGGAGGACAAAGGGTAAAATAAATTGGGTAGATGGTAACACTATTCGTCAATGAGAGGGAGAGATAAGGTATTTGGTATACATGAGCTTTTTCTTTTTATTTCTTTTTCTGGAGTGATGCAAATGTTCTAAAAAGTGATCATGGTAATGAATACACAACTATGTGATGATATTGTACACCATGAGCCACTGATTGTACACCATGTATAGAATGGAGGTGTGTGAAGATTTCTCAATAAAAAAAAAAACAGATTCTGTTTCTCAAGAACCAGTCCCTCTACCAAATCTGCATCAGTCAAGTTCTCCAAGTAAACATCCCAATTTGCGGTTCATACATACATTATGTAAATATTATAAGATTTATTATAGGTATTGGCTTATGTGACTGTGGGGATGAGCAAGTTTGAGTTCCACAGAGCAGACTGCAAGTTGGGAACTCCAATGAAGGTTGTAGATGAACTCCCCAAGAAAATTTGGCTGGCTGAAGTAGAGACAGAAATTCTTCCCTCTGACTACTGAAATCATCGTTCTCCTTTTAAGACATTCTACTGATTAGATGAGGCTTCTCTATTGCAGAAGATAATCTCCTCAGTTCTTTGTAGATGCACACAGCCATAGAATAAATCAACTTACTGATGCTTTAAATCCATGAAATATCCTCACAGTAACAATCAGGCCAGTGCTTGCTTGACCAAACTGGACACCATAACCTAGGCAAGTTGACAAATGAACTTAATAATCACAGTATCTCACCATACTTTTTATTTGCATTTTATTGATGGCTAATGATTTTGAGCATCTTTTTATGTACTTATTGGTCTTTGTATATCTTCTTTGGAGGAATGTCTGTTCAAGTCTTTTTTCCCCATTTTTAAACTGAATTATGTGTCTTTTTGTTGTTGTGTTGTATAAGTTTTTTTTTTTTATAAATTCTGGATACCAAACCCTCATCAGTATTTGATTTCCAAATATTTTCTCCCATTCTGTAGGTTGTCTTTCTATTTTCTTGATTAAGTCCTTAGATGCACAAATGTTTTTAATTTTGATGTAGTCCCATGTATCTTTTTTGTTGTTGCTGCTCATACTTTTGGTGTAAAGTCTAAGAAACCCCTACCTATCAGAATGTCTTGAAGACGTTGCCCTGCTTTTCTTCTAAGAATGTTATAGCTTTAGTTCTTATATCTTTGACCCATTTTGAGATATTTTTTGTATATGGTGTGAGGTAGTCCACCTTCAATCTTTTGCATGTGGTTACCCAGTTCTCCCAGAAAAATCTGTTGAAGAGACTAATCTTTTCCCACTGAGAGGACTTGGATTGACAAAGATCAGTTGGCCAAAGATGTGAGGGTTGATTTCTAAATTCTCAATTCAATTCCATTGGTCCATATGCCTGTCCTTGTGCCAGTACCATCTGTTTTGATTACTGTAGCTTTGTAATACCTTTTAAAATTAGAAAGTATGAGTCCTCCAACTTTGTTCTTTTTCAAGATGGTTTTGCAATTTGGGACTACTTACCCTTCCATAGTAAAGATGATCTGACCCAAAGCATTCATGAAAATTCACAGTAGTGGCATGAATTTTTAAATCAAATTCAAGTTTCCATTCAGAAAACTAGAAAATACTTCCCTTAGTGTGGGGCTCTAAGGCCTGGGATTCCCCTCAATACTGAGTGCATTCCCTTCTACATTGAAAGCAGGTCATTACATGTGGCTGCCTACATAACCAGGACAGATAATAAAGGTCACTAGACTTTCTCAGGGGTTAAAATATACAAATGGTATTGTAAACAAGGCATTGAAACTCCCCTCCCTTGATCACTGCTGATAACAAAGCTTCAACCTCCTGCATCATGAGACCTGGCTGAAATTCTGTTGTCACACTCTATGAAATTTCTTTGTTCTGAACACTTATAAGCTGACCTCTGGCACTCCCCGTTCCTTGCAGAGCACTAACCTTCATTTTCCACAGCCAGCTGCCACTGTGGAAGAGATTTTCCTGTCTGTAAGTCCTAATAAACTCATGCCTAACTTGACGCCATGCATATCCTTTGGTCTTAGGACAGAGCTGGGTTGTAACACGTGAACAGACAACAACTTCCATGCATCCAACAGCCACAGCATTTGATTTAGAGCAAATCCACTATTACTAGATTACTAGTGAGAAACAAATCACAATAAAATCAAGAATATAGCACTGAACGCCCATGAGGGCTGATGCCCTAATAGCTAGCAAGGAGCGAGAGGCTGAGGAATGCTGGCAGCTGACTCCTTCCCCAGCTTGGGCCACGGGCCAGTGCCTCAGTGCATCCACCTCCTATCCCTGCTCCTCTCTGGGGCATTTTTCTCCTAGAGTGCTCCCTCCAGCCACCCCTATCTGCAGCCACCACTCCTAGAAATGCATATGCCCTAACCCCTTTTCCAGGACACAAGGAGCCCACACTTCCTCCTCTAGAGTTATAATACATTAATTAAAAAGAAGATTTTTCCAAACATTTACTTTGTACTTTTGATGGTGTATTGTGGATACCAAGCATTCCAGTTTGAAAGTGTTGTGTACCCCAGAAAAGCCATGTTCTTTAATTCTGATTCAATATTGTAGCTTTTTTATTAAGTTGTTTCCATGGAGATTTAACCCACCCAATTGTGAGTCGGACCCTGTGTTTAGGTGGTTTCCATGTAGATGTGTCTTGACCCATTCAAAATGGGTCATTTAATGGAATCCTTTAAGAAAGAACAATTTTGTAAAAAGCTTCATAGTCAACAGAAGTGACAGAGCTAACATGAGACCAAGACCTTCCCAGCTGACAAAGGTGTTCTGGACCCATCATCCTTTCTTAAGTGAAGGTATCTTTCCCTGAATGCCTTAGTTTGGACATTTTTATAGCCTTAGAACTGTAAACTTGCGACTTAATAAATTCCCTTTTAAAAGCCATTCCGTTTCTGGTATATTGCATTCTGGCAGCTTTAGCAAACCAATACACCAAGGAAGAGAAGAGGGAACAGAAACAAAGCTATTTTGTTCTATTGAAAAAGAAAAAACAAGCAAAACAAAATGCAGTGACAGTTTCACCTTCAGCCACAAGGACCCATACTGGAAAAGAAGATGCTAATACAGACATTCTAGAACAAGACAAGTGCAACATTCCCGTGGACAAGGAGGAATACATTATTGACGAGGAAAAAAAAGAGAAAAATTTATCATTTAAAGGAGGTCAAGCATACAGAGCTAAAGAGATACTACAGTATTGGTGACAAAAAGAAACACATGATTAAAAAAGGAAGAAGATGGAGATTCAGAAGCCCCACGGGACTACGGCATACACTTCTGGAAGCCAGGACATTCAAACCTCCATAGCACTGATGTTTAACATCACTCTAAATAAATTAGTAAAACTGAATAAACTTTTCACACATATTTGTGTTCCAGGCCAGGTCCTTTTTGTGCCAGATGCCAACTTTTCTCCTAGTACCTTAAGTTTATCAACATCTAATCTTGGTGCTATTGACTCTCCACCATCAGATGCAGAATATGATAAACTGTCAGATGCTGACTTAGCAAGAAAGGCCTCAAAACCTGTTGAAAGAGTCTTATCATCTACCTCTGAAGAAGATGAGCCAGGAGTGGTAACGTTTTTAAAAATGGATTGTCGAACTCACTTTATCCAGGGTATGGACAAATGAGTAAAAAACTAAGGACAAAAAGTAAAATAATTGAGGGGGGAAATAAGGGGTAAAAAAATTATGTAGATTGCTATACTAGTGGTCAATTAGAGGGAGGGATAATGGCGGTTTTCTTTTCCTTCTTTTTCTGGGGTAATTCAAAATTCTAAAAATTATCATGGTGATAAAAACATAACTATGTGATGATATTGTGAGCCATTGATTGTATACTTTGAATGGACTGTATGGTGAGTGAAGATATCTCAGTAAAAATATTGAGATAATTTTCAAAAAAAATAAAAAATGAGTTGTCGATACATCACTTATGGAAAGGGTGTTGTGGGTGGCATCATGATTGTCACCCCAAACAACATCATATTTGACCCTCACAAGTCTGATCCTCTGGTTATTGAATATGGATGCAAGGAGTACGGCCTCATCTGCCCCACAGAAGACGTGGTCTCCATTGCCCTCTGCAAGGACATTTCCCACATGAGGGTCAAAGATGCCTTGCCATCACCTGGAAAATGGGCAGACTTAACTTCTGAAAAGGACATCAACCCATTCAGTAAGTTCAAATCTCTCTACAAAGAAAATGAGAGCAGAATGGAGAGAGAACTATCACTTCAGATTTCAAATCAATAACACCTTTGGAAAAGTCAATAGATTGCACACATACAAAGCCCCTAGAGAGCTCTGTATCTGGAAAGTTCAAGAAACTGGAATTCTCTAGGGAGGCAAACAACAGATCTACCACCGTGACAGAGCTCAGCAAGGAACTTCCTGACACTCACGCCACTTTTGAATCTACAGCCAAAGGAAATTCCCTTTCAGGGGAAGATGATGACTTTGTTGACTTGGAAGAACTTTCTTAAACTGTTGGTGGATTGGCAAAAGGGACACCTCAAAGGAGTGCCTTGCTCTTGACTCAGAGAACCTAAAGGAGGCTAAGTCACAAACAATCAGTTTTGCTACAGAAAAGCAGGTACAGTCAGCCCTGAAGTTTTCAGGAACAGAGAGTGGTACTGAACTGAAGGGGACCCCAGATTTAGAAACATGTGAGAAGCAAGACATAATGCCAGATGTGGACAAGCCATCTGGTTCTCCAGCAAGCCAGGTGAAAAACACACTGATCATAAATGAAGATCTAAACAAAGTTAAACTCATCAAATGCTACCTTAATAAGAACAAAGATGGGTCATAGTTATAGAAAAATTCACAGAAGACAGAATTAAGTGATGAAAAAAGACTTGAACCAGTGGGGATAGAATCACCCTTAGTAGTTCTCTTCCCCAAGCAGGTGATCTCCCAACTGAGGGCAATAAACCACCAGCTGAAGCCAGGATGAGAGAGATCCTTTTCCAATGACACTAGGCTCTTCCACAGAAGAAAATAGGGTTAAAGAGTCTCTAGACTCTTTTTTGGAATCTTCCCTGGATAACAGCTGCCAAGGTGCATAAATGGATAATAAATCCAAAATTCACTTATGGCTATTAAACAGAATTCAGGTACACTTCCTTCAAAGGAAGAGAAAAGCAAGACTCCACCCATGCTTCTGTGTATCAAAGTGGAAAAACCAAAAAGAAAATCCTTTGTCATTCACACAGCCATCATGGTCCAGCAATAGTCAAACAAGGAAAGCAGCCAGAGTACTGGTTTGCCGTTCCTCGGGAGAGGTTGGATCCTTTGTACACATCCTTTGTTCAGTAGTTTTCTGGCATTTATGGGAAAGATGCCAAAGAGCAAGGCATCTTTGATTGTGGAAAGGAAGAACTGAAGAGGATTGTCAACTTCTTCAGCTAGCCAACCACCAAGAGCTGGAAGATCATCACCTCTTAGGAGGCAAAGCACCGGAAGAGTGCAGCTACTATGTAGAGAGGATGAGGAGATCCTGCCGATCCTGCAAGTCCCACAGTGCACTGCTGGAGAACATGCACGTGGAGCAGCTGGCCCAGTGGTGCAAGGGTATCCATGGAGACTCGCATATAGCACATTAGAGCATGAATCAGCTTGAAAACTTTCTACCCAAAGTTGGCTTGGCTGGATAGTCCTGTCTTACTGGTCATCAAAGATATGACAACCAGATCTTTGGAAATATGCAACTCATCCATTCAAGTTCACTGACCACTGCTATGGTACAGGTGAAACTTTTCTCTACATATTTAGCTCTAATTTCAAGGTCTTTAAGTGGAATGGAGAAATCCATAACTTGTCAATGGAGACCTAGGTGCTTCAGAACTTGGCAGTAGTGGGGGATGGTTTGGTTTATGGTTAGATGCTGATTACAACCATAGATGAAGCAACTCCTATGGCACTTTCAGTGATGACATCCTTTCTGAAAAGGAAGACTTCATAGTTCAGGACCTAGAGGTATGGACATTCGAGTAAAATTCAGACTGCCTTAAAATATGACATTAAAAAGACTAGATTCAAAACAGAGAAGATAAATGAAGCAAAGTAAAATTTCAGTGGCTGAGAGATTTCAAGTAGAGTCAAGAGGTCTTTTGGGAGGTTCTTGTGCAGTGTATGGATGTCCCTTTTCAGTTTTCGGTGTGTTGGAGTGGCTGGAGGGAGATGCCTGAGGCTGTCGAGCTGTGGTCCAGTAGCCTTGATTCTTGAAGATGATTGAATAACTATAGAACTTTTGACATGTGAGTGTGTGAGTGTGGGGACCTTGTGACTGACACTCCCTTAGTCCAGTGTACGGACAGATGAGTAAGAGTAAAAAAAAGACAAAAAAATTAAAAAACAATAGGGGGTATGGGGTGGTGGAATGTTTTGGGTGTTCGTTTTTGCTTTTATTTTAATTTTCGTTCTTGGTTTTTGGAGGGATGAAAATGTCTGGAGGTTGATTGTGATGATGAATGCACAGCTTTATGGTGATGCTGTGAACCATTGATTGTATACTTTGTATGATTATATCACAATATAAAATCATTGGGGGAAAAAAAAGACTGACTTCGATCAGCCATCATACAATGGGCTGGAAGACAAAGCCCAGCCCAAGTTGCCTCATCGCACCATAATTCTTTCTTTCTGCCATCATCTCAGAGCATGACCACATTGCAGAAAGATTCTGAAAGGTAGTGTGAAAGACATCTGCAGTCCACTGTTAAAAGACTTTGCATTCCCATTTCTTCAAAATTCATACAGTAAAGAATTAGAATGTTTATAGATGTAGAGTTGTATGCAATTTTTATTTTTGGTAACTGTGAAAATATATACATGTGCTGTATATTTATCAGCATAATTTTCATAACCAAAATCTGTAGCATGCCATTGTTAGCCATGGAGAGGGCTAGTCTCATTTAGGAAAACTGAAAATGCATAGCACTTCAAAGGGAATATATGATTTTTTTAAATATTTATTTATTATTTGTAGTACATTGTCAAAATGTGTTGGACTGTTTTTTTCTTTTAATGTGTCAAATCCTGAAATAAAGAAGTATATTGATTCTGCGCTAAAAAAAAAAAAATTTTATCTCATCCTTCCTAGTTTCCCATTACAGATCAGGAAACTAAGCTTAAAGGAGACCAACTGCCATGATGAATCCATATTCACAGTGGGAGGCAGATCTAGAAACAGGTCTTTCGAAGTTAAGCCTTTGACCTGCTTAGATTCTCTTCCAACCTTCTCAGAATGTTTCCAGGGCTGTCCAATATTGTCCAATATGGTAGCCACTAGTCATGTGTAGCTATTTAAATGAAAATTAATTAAAACTAAAAATTCAGTTTCTCAGTTGCACTACCCACATTTCAAGAGCCCAATGCTCACATGTGACTAGTGGCTACTGCACTGCATAGTGCAGCTACATAAACATTTCCATTACTATAGAAAGTTCTACTGGAGAGTGCTGGACCAGAGACACGCAAGGTCTAGCAGAATTCTCACCAGATTTATAAACCCCACATCTGTTGTTTTCATGATTATCCCCAACGCTAAGTACACTGAGTATACACTTTGGGAATTCAGTAAGGACTTCCTGTATGAAGGCACATAGTGACACCATAAACTGTGGTTTCTCATGGCTTCCCTTTGCTGAGTAGGACTTCCCTACATGCTTCAAGGGAGGTGGCAATATGGACTTGGGACCACAGCCTGGGAAACTTCCTTGTCTGGGCCCAGGACAGCAGAACAAGACAAAGGGGCAACACTCTTCTTTAGATCCTCTAGGCCCAGCTTATCTTTCAGACACTATAGACAGGAGAGTCTACAGAGCTCCCAAAGCCAAAGAGCAGTCAGCTCACCCTTCAGGGGCTGCTCCTCACTTGTTCTAAAGCCTCTTGGAGTGCCAAAAGAAGTCTTACATTCTCTCTCTAGAAAATAGTAGCTGGTATTTCTACAGACAAATAGCAACACTGGTTCATTTAATCCACAAAACTGGTAAAGCAGAGATCCTCATTTTATGGATGAGAAAACCAAGTTTGAAGAGGTAAAGTGAGGCAACTTGCAAAGATATATGGAGAAGCCAAGATCCCAATTAAGATTTCTGATTCTAAAACTTGCCTTTCATGCCATCACTACTTCTTCCTTCTCCCCTTAAGACACACAGCTATGTCCCAAGTCATTTTGAGGGAACAAGCTGGGTCTGGCTCATCTGTGTAGCCCAGGTGGCATCCGACAGAAACTTCCACAATAAATCAAAGTGTTCTTAAGTCTCATTTTTACCTCTTACTCTCTTCCCTGTGGACAGACAGGGAAGACAAGTCAAGTTTAATTTTTTTGTAAACAAGTGGTACTATAATTATCTCCATTTTACAGATGACGAAACCGAGGTTCAAAGAGTTTCAATAAACTTGTCCCACATCACCACAACTCAGAAGTGACAGAATTGGGATTTGAGTATAGATCTGTCTGATTTCAAACTCCTGACTATAGCAGAACAATGCCTCTCAACAAGGTCTGAAACAGACATTTTGGATTTATAGGAATTTGTTAGGGAAAATGAGGCCCTAGGAAGAAAGAAAAAAAAAACCTTCAAAATTGTTATGAGGTGACAAGAATGTTTGTATGTCAAGAATGTACGTGTGTTCATTGTTTATAATAAAAATACTTTTAAAAATTTGTTAAGAGGATTATATAGATATTTCTTTTTAGTGTCTATGTTTTAAAAGGAAATACCTGAAGTTGTTGAACTGTAATCTAGTAGCACTGGTCTTTGACAATGATTGTAAAACTATATAGCTAAAAAAAAGTCAGTTGCTCAGGTTTGTGTGGGTCTACTCCTGGATGTTTTTTTCTATTCCACTGATACATACATACATACATATATATATATATATATATATATATATATATACACATTTCTGACAGTATTTACACTGTCTTAGTAACCTATATCTATTGTAAGTCTTTTAATTGGGTAGAGTCTAATACTAGTGGTCAATAAGTGGGTAGGGAAAGAGGTGTGGGATGTTTGGGGGTTTCTGTTTTCTCTTTCTTACGGGTTATACAAATGTTCTAAAAATGACCATGGTGATGAATGCACAACTATGTGCTGATACTGTGAGCACTGACTGAATGTTTTGGACAGACTGTATGGTGTGTGAATATCTCTCAATAAAACTACCTTAGAAAACAGTTACAGGGAAACTTCTATGTGGCCATATATATCCCATATTTTGGCCATATCCCTACTCCACCCCTAGCAGATCCATTACCAGTATCTGTCTTTATTTGAAAGGGTGCTTTTTCTTTAGCAGCAAAACCCAGGAGCCTTCAGAGTTAAAAAGGGCAAAATAAACCTTGTGCATTTAGAAAAAGAAGAACCAGCAAATTCTGAGTCCTTTGCTCTGAAAATTATGTATTTCTGACAAGTTATATTCTAAATGAAATTGCTTCTTCACTCTAAGACTCTAAGATTCGTTTTAAAAATTATATACATTTTCAAGCATTCATTAAAGGGAGAAAAGTGTAAGAAACCCTTATGAATCTATCACTCAGTTTGAACAGTTATCAATTCATAACCAATCTTGTTTCATCTAATCCCCTCAACGTTCACTTTGCTGGCATTTAAAAAGCAAATCCTACGTATCTATCATTTCCCCTGTAAGTACTCCAATGATGCATCTTTAAACATCACTGATCCACTTTTACATCAGGGGTTGCAAATGGTGATTTTCTAATTTTGTCATTCTTTCTATGTTTATGTGCTGAACTTCTTCAATAAAGAACTTTATTCTGCAATAAAGAAGAATGAAGTAGATACATGCTGTAACATGGATAAAGCTTGAAAACATTATGTAAGTGAAGTGTCACAAAAGATCACATATTGTATGACTCTCTATATATTTGTCCTATCAGGAATAGACAATATTATAGCGCTAAAACATACATTATGGTTGCCTAGGGCTGGGAGGTGGAGGGGCCTGGGGAGTGGCTGCTAAAACAGAGTTTTTGGGGAATGATGAAAATGTTGTAAATTTAGACTACGGTGATGGTTGCACAACACTGTGAATGTGTTTAAAATCATTTAACTAAATGGGTGAATTTTATGGAATGTGAATTATTTATATATATACACACACACACACATACACAAACAGTAGCATTCTATCAACAGTATTCTGTACTTGGCTTTTTCACTTAATATATCCAGAAATTACTATATCTATAGCTATATATGTATATCTGCCTCTATCTCTATATAATCTTTCTTATTCATTTTTACAGGAACGTGGTACACCTTTGTGTAAATTTGCCATTGTTTATAGAACCTGTTCCCTATTGGTCGACATATGGAGCCTGTCATGGTCAAGTTAGGCTGTCAACTTGCCCATTTGTCTGGTTGGGCAAGTGTTGTCCTGTCTGTTGCTATGAGAACATTTCATAGAATTAAATCATGATCACATCGGCTGCATCCACAGCTGATTGCATGTGTAATCAGCCAAGGGGAGCGCCTTCTGCAATGAGTGATGCTTAACCTAATCACTGGAAGGCTTTTAAGGATTCAGAAGAGACAGTCTCTTCCTGCTTTGGCCGTGAACCTCTCCTGTGGAGTTCGTCCAGACCCTTCCATCAGAGTCATCAGCCTGCCCTAACGGATTTTGGACGGTACATTTCCATGGTTACATGAGACACTTTTATAAATTTTATATTTACGGATAGTTCCAGCTGATTCTGTTTCTCTAGGGAACCCTAGCTAATACAGAGTCTTTCTCATTTAAACTGCAAATAGCCATCCATGTACCTCCAAGAAATCAACAGAAAAAGACAGGAAAGTGCATTTTAAAGCCCTTCAGTCTAACAATGAACTCAACATAATTTGTTCATTCTGGCACTGTTGTAAGAATTGCAGGTACAGAAATGAACAAGAAAGGAAAGATCCCTGCCCACAGTGAGCTTCAGTCTACCTATAACCTCAACCCCACACAACATGGGACATATTGATAAATTATTTTTTTATGTGAACTAAACTATAATATTAGCAGGTGAATACCTCATGCCAACTTGTACTTTTTATAAGAAGTTTCCTCCTTTATTTTAAATTTGTTTTCTTTGCCATGAAAAGACCCTTTAATATTTTAGAATATTCCTAGTGAGTTTAATCAACAGATCAACAATCAAGGGATATTTGGAAATATGGATGCCTTACAAACACTCCAGTGAAAAATAACCAGGTCTAAAGCTCTGTATACAGAATTGCAGAATGCTTCATGTTTTCAGTTCTCTACCCTGTCGGGCTGGTAGAAAGCAAATACTCTGAGAATTTCAAAATGGGTTTGCTCTCAAGGCAGGTTAGAATTTGCTAGCATATTTCATATGACACTATGTCATATTATAGCATCCTCAATATAATACATTGCCAATAAGAGCTGTTCTCAAAAACTCCAGTACAAAAGCCTTTTCAGGGAAGTGCATAAAATTTGACTGAAGAAAAAGGGCTAAGCTAGAAATCCTTGACAAGAGTGGAAGTAGGTCTTTAGCCTCAAAGAAGTAGTCATTGTATGGAAGGCAGCTACATCAGAAATAGTAGTCTGAGTGTTTCTCAAATTTTTATGTGCACACAAATCACTCGGGCATTTTGTTAAAATGCAGAGTTTCAGTCACCAGAACTTGGTGGAGTGTGAGACTCTGCATTTCTAATAAGCTTCCAATAGATGCTGAAGCTACTGGTCCATGGACCACAGTTTATGTAGAAAGGGTCCAAGTGTAGATAAATGTAGCTGGGAAGGGGATGTTTTCTTAAACTCCTCTCTTTGCCATAAATTCCCTACCACCCTCCACTCTCCCTATGCCTTTCACCCTCTTCTTTCCCTTCAGGAATGAGGAGTTATTTCTTCAATTGCTCAAAATGCAATCATTCCTACTGGGCAGAGTATCTCCAGGTCAAAATTTTATACATGCGACATCTGTTTCTGGTGATATGGCTGATTGAATAATCTGAAAAACCTCCTGCTACAAAGCTTTCTAAAACTACTACCTAACATATATTAAACACATATTTTTTTAAATTAGAGTTGAGCTCACAAGAAAGTAAAGAAAAATCCCTGGGGGTTGAAAACAACGAGACTGTAAACCAGAGAGGTAAGTGCATCGGCTCACCTCCAGTAACCTAGGAGGCTGAGGTTTTCATTCCCACACTGGAAAAAGAGGGAAGACTTTGAGTCTGTACTAGAGTTGGTATGGTAACTAAGAATACCACATGAAACCAGGTCCACCACTGGGTATCCCCTTTGTAGCAGGTTGAACAGTGGATCAAATAAGATAGGTTCGAGACTTCCGGAGAAGATGGCGGCTTAGTAAGACGCGCGGGTCTTAGTTCCTCCTCCAGAAAAGCAACTAAAGAAACAGAAACAATACGAAACAGCTCCCGGAGTCACGACAGAGACCAAAAAGACAGCGTACCCCATTCTGGAACAGCTGAACGGGCAGGGAGAATCTGCTGCGGTGAGATACCCGAGGGGCGCGCGTTTTCCTGGCCGGGGCGGCAGGCGACTGGGGTCCCCTCCACGCACGTGACTCCCCGGTCTGACTGGGAACATTGGATAGCGGGGTCCTCCCGCCACGCTTGGCGTCTCGGGCCAGCTGGGCAATTTGGACCGGCACTCCCCCAAGCCGCGGAGGCCAGCGACCCCCCCCTCCACGCGCGGTTTCCCGGGCCGACTGCCCCGCAGACAGACGAGCGCCACCTACTGGGCAGGAAAAGAAAAACAGAGCCCAGAGATTCCACAGAAAAACCTTTCAACCAGCTGGGTCCCACACCCAGGGAAATCTGATCAAATGCCCAGACACCAGCAGAAAATAATGGATGACGCTCGGAAAATTGAAGATATGGCCCAGTCAAAGGAACAAACCAATAGTTCAAATGAGATACAGGAGCTGAGACAACTAATGCTGAATATACGAACAGAAATGGAAAAACTCTTCAAAAACCAAATCAATAAATTGAGGGAGGACATGAAGAAGACATGGGCTGAACAAAAAGAAGAAATAGAAAATCTGAAAAAACAAATCACAGAACTTATGGGAGTGAAGGACAAAGAAGAAAAAATGGAAAAAACAATGGATACCTACAATGGTAGATCTAAAGAGACAGAAGCTACAATTAGTGAACTGGAGGATGGAACATCTGAATTCCAAAAAGAAACAGAAACTATAGGGAAAAGAATGGAAAAACTTGAGCAGGGGATCAGGGAACTGAATGACAATATGAAGCGCACAAATATACGTGTTGTGGGTGTCCCAGAAGGAGAAGAGAAGGGAAAAGGAGGAGAAAAACTAATGGAAGAAATTATCACTGAAAATTTCCCAACTCTTATGAAAGACCTAAATTTGCAGATCCAAGAAGTGCAGCGCACCCCAAAGAGAATAGACCCAAACAGGCGTTCTCCAAGACACTTACTAGTTAGAATGTCAGAGGTCAAAGAGAAAGAGAGGATCTTGAAAGCAGCAAGAGAAAAACAATCTGTCACATACAAGGGAAACCCAATAAGACTATGTGTAGATTTCTCAGCAGAAACCATGGAAGCTAGAAGACAGTGGGATGATATATTTAAATTACTAAAAGAGAAAAACTGCCAACCAAGACTCCTATATCCAGCAAAATTATCCTTCAAAAATGAAGGAGAAATTAAAACATTTATAGACAAAAAGTCACTGAGAGAATTTGTGACCAAGAGACCAGCTCTGCAAGAAATACTAAAGGGAGCACTAGAGTCAGATACGAAAAGACAGAAGAGAGAGGTATGGAGTAAAGTGTAGAAAGAAGGAAAATCAGATATGATATATATAATACAAAAGCCAAAATGGTAGAGGAAAATATTATCCAAACAGTAATAATACTAAAAGTTAATGGACTGAATTTCCCAATCAAAAGACATAGAATGGCAGAATGGATTACGACCCAGCAATACCACTGCTAGGTATCTACTCAAAGGACTTAAGGGCAAAGACACAGACGGACATTTGCACACCAGTGTTTATAGCAGCATTATCTACAATTGCAAAGAGATGGAAACAGCCAAAATGTCCATCAACAGACGAGTGGCTAAACAAACTGTGGCGTATACCTACGATGGAATATTATGCAGCTTTAAGACAGACTAAACTTATGAAGCATGTAATAACATGGATGGACCTAGAGAACATTATGCTGAGTGAGTCTAGCCCAAAACTAAAGGACAAATACTGTAAGGTCCCACTGATGTGAACCGACATTCGAGAATCAGCTTGGAATATATCATTGGTAACAGAGACCAGCAGGAGTTAGAAACAGGGTAAGATAATGGGTAATTGGAGCTGAAGGGATACAGACTGTGCAACAGGACTAGATACAAAAACTCAAAAATGGACAGCACAACAATACCTAAGTGTAATGTAACTAGGTTGGAACACTGAATGAAGCTGCACCTGAAATATGGTTTTTTGTTTGTTTGTTTGTTTGTTTGTATCTTTTGTTTTTGTTTTTTTTCTTTTTCCTTTATATATATATATATATTATTAGTATTATTATTTTAATTCTCTTCTCTATATTAACATTCTATATCTTTTTCTGCTGTTTTGCTAGTTCTTTTCCTAAATCGATGCAAATGTACTAAGAAATGATGATCATACATCTATGTGATGATACTAAGAATTACTGAGTGCATTTGTAGAATGGAATGATTTCTAAATGTTGTGTTAATTTCTTTTCTTTTTTTTGATTAATAAAAAAATTAAAAAAAAAAAAAAAAGATAGGTTCAAGTTCTAACCTCCAGAATCTGTAAATGTGGCATATTTGGAAAAGGGGTCTTTGTAAGTGTAAGCTGAGGATTTCAAAATGAGATCCTACCAGATTTAGGTTGGGTTTTTAATCCAATGACAAGTATACTTAAAAGAGAATGGAAGAAGTTTTGACACACAGAGTAACAGGGGAGATGATCACATGAAGATGGAGCCAGAGATCAGAGTTATGCTGCCACAAGACAAGGAACAATTGGAACCATCTGACACAGTAAGAGGCAAGGAAGGACTCTACCCCAGGAACCCAGGGACTGTGATCCTACCAACACCTTCATTTCAGACTTATGGCTACCAGAACTATGGTAGAATAAATTTCTGTTCTTTTAAGCCACTAACTTTGTAGTAATTTTGTTACTGCAACCTTACGAAACCAATACATTTTGAGAAACATGCAATTAGGTGAATGAACCTTAAGGACAGTATGTTGAATAAAATGTCAGAAACAAAGAAAAATATTATCATGCCTCACTCATATGGATTAACAAATTAAAACAAAAACTAATACACCCTTCTAAGAAAAGGTGACTAGAAAACAACATCCAATCATCAGCATACAGAGAGAATAGCTTCCCTGCAATTCATAACCACGAAACTTCCCTTCTCTAAACTTGAGTATTTTCATTATGCAAGTAATTTTCACTACTCAAGTGATCCAGGAACCACAGAGTCTAAAAGGTGGTTTTGAGTCAGGAATATCTTTGGGATGCCTACCCAGGGCCAACCCAATACCTCTCAGGAGAGTTATACCTTCAGTTTAGACTCCCCAAAACCCAATAAAATAAATCCTGCTAAAAATATGCTTACAATAAAGAAATGAAAAATCACACAAGGAAATAATCTACCATGAGGAAGAGGCAGCAAACAAACAAACAGAAGTATTAGATATCAAGAACCTCAAACAATAGGACTATTGGATAAAAAATATTTTTAAAAAACTTTAAAAATAAGACATAAAAGAAAGAATTAAAAAACTAAGAAAACGTCTTTACATCCAGGAGTGAAAGTCCCCCTGGTAGCGTGGGAGATGAATCCCAGGGATGAGTCTGACCCGGGCACTGTGGGAGCAACAATTCCATCCTGAGCAAAAGGGGGGAAAGAAGTGTAACAAATAATGTATCAGTGACTGAGAGAGTTCAAATACAGTTGAAAGGCTACTTTGGAGGTTGCTCTTACACAAACTTCAGGTAGACATTGCTACCTATCATAACCTGCCAAACCCTAGCCAAAACCATTTCAGCCAGTCCTAAAGAACACCTAGGGAAATATATAAGATTCTACAAAGGTTCCATGCACTAAGGTAACTTTCCAGAAACCGAGAGCCTCCAGATGGGTCTCTGGACCAGAGAAGTCCTGAAATCTAGAGAAGCCAGCCTTTCCAGAATATCAGATAGTTCCATCTCCCTACCCCTTATTATTGAAGCCCTTCCAATGTGAAAAAAAACAGAATGGACATAGCTCAAATACTCCTGAAGAGTGGGGGAAAGATCAAAGATGATGGTGGAGTTATACAGAGAAGGCAGGGTTTAAAAAATGAGTATGATCGCTGAATCACTATATTGATATTCTTTTAGTCTCCAGTATCTTAGAGCAGCTAGAAGTATAAACCTAAAATTGTAGAACTGTAACCCATAACAATCTCTTAAATCTGTTCTATGCTAATTGTTGTTGTGCTTTAAAATTTATTTCTTTGACTTCCGCAAGTTGAATTCTTGATATTCTCACAAGCAGTGTGGACAACCAAAGCTATAGGCTGAGCCCCCAGTCTTGGGGTTTCTTCATATGAAACTTAACCCCACAAAGGATAGGTCAAACCTACTTAAAATTTAGGTCTAAGAGTCACCCCCAAGAGAGTCTCTTTTGTTGCTCAGATGTGGCCTCTCTCTCCAGCCAACACAACAAGCAAACTCACCACCCTCCCCCCATCTACATGGGACAGAAATCCTAGAATGAGCTGAAACTCAGCATCAAGGGATTGAGGAAAAACCCTAGAATGAGCTGAGACTCAGCATCAAGGGATTGAGAAAAACTTCTCAACCAAAAGGGGGAAGAGTGAAATGAGACAAAGTGTCAATGGCTAAGAGATTTCAAACAGAGTTGAGAGGTTATCCTGGAGGTTATTTTTATGCATTAAGTAGATATCACCTTGTTATTCAAGATGTAATGGAGAGGCTGGAGGGAACTGCCTGAAAATGTAGAGCTGTGTTCCAGTAGCCATGTTTCTTGATGATGATTGATAATGACATAGCTTTCACAATGTGACTGTGTGATTATGAAAACCTTGCGTCTGATGCTCCTTTTATCTACCTTGTCAACAGACGAGTAGAACATATGGAATAAAAATAAATAATAGGGGGAACAAATGTTAAAATAAATTTAGTTTGAAATGCTAGTGATCAATGAAAGCGAGGGGTAAGCGGTATGGTATGTATAATTTTTTTTTCTGTTTTCGTTTTATTTCTTTTTGTATTGTCTTTTTATTTCTTTCTGAATTGGTGCAAATGTTCTAAGAAATGATGAATATGCAACTATGTGATGATATTATTAATTACTGATTATATATGTAGAACAGAATGATCATATGTTAATGTTTTTGTTTGTTAAATTTTTAAATTAATAAATAAATTAATTTTTAAAAAAATTTATTGCTTTGTACATATGTTATTTTTCACAAAAAAGAAAGTGATGATAAAAATATATATATATTCCTTCCAGCCTCCAATGTTCTGGAGCAGCTAGAAAGAGAGGATGGTATGGTAGCCCATGACAAGCTCTAGGATCTGTCCTGTAACTACTTGCTGAAGAGGGCTTTGAAAACTATTGCTGGGCAGGTCATGGTGGCTCAGCAGGCAGAGTTCTCACCCACCATACCAGAGACCCGGGTTCATTTCCCGGTGCCTGTCCATGTGAAAAACGAACAAACAAACAAAAAACTATTGCTTTTTTCTTTCTTTGCTTTGTATATATGTTATACAGCTAATAACATTTTTTTAATTATAAAAAAAAGAAAATGTCTCTATGAGAACAGAATAGGCATATTTGAAAATAAATCAAATAAAGCTTCTAGAAAAAGAAAATAGTCGATATAAGAATTGGAAATTTTCAAGTTGTTGAAAATAAAAACTTGATAGATTGATTAAACAGCAGAGAAGACACAGCAGAAGTGATAATGAAACTTGAAGACAGATTTTAGATTTTCTAAAACAGAGAGGTAAAGTGTCAGAAAATTTGAACAAGTATAAGAAATACAGAAAACAGAATAAGGAGGCCCAATATATGTCTTATAGGGGTTCTAAAAGTCAGTAATAGAGTAGAGGAAAATAAACGATTAAAGAAATGATGGCCAAAAATGTTCCAAAACTTCAGAAAGGCATGAATCCTTAGATTCAGGAGGCAGAAGAAATCTCAAGCAAGACTTTTAAAACCCACATGGAGACATATCATAATGAAACTGGTGAGCACTAAAGACAAAGAGATCTTACAAGCAACCAAAGAAAAAACAGATTACTTTCAAAGGAGGAGAAATTAGACTGACCACAGAATTCTCAGTAACAATAGGCTAGGAGACAATAGGAAAGTTTCTTTACTATAATAAGAAAAAATGATATTCAACCTAGAACTCTATAGCCAGTTTAAATATCATACAAGGATGAAGACAAAAATAAAACATTTTCAGATAAACCCTGAAAAAGTTTACAACTAATACAGCTTGACTAAAAAGACATTCTAAGGTTTGTTTTTCAGAACAAAGTAATTAAACCTAGAAGGAGAGGGATCTAAGTTGGAATACAGAGCAAATGATGGCAAACCTAAACAAGTGTTGAATATACAAAATAAAATAATCATTAATTCAAGGGATAAAAACAGAATTCTCTAAAACAGAGAATAACAATAAGGTGTAAGAAGTGAAATAAAGCTCATTCTATCCAGGAGATTAGAGATATTGATTGACTTAAGCCTTTGTTAAGTCAAGTATGCATATCAAAAGGTTAATGGTGGGGAATTCTGGGAAGAAGGGAGTGGCTCTGGAAGCATAGGCTAAGTTGAAAATAGAGATACTGGATAGCAAAACCAAAACCCATAAACAAAATTTACAACAAAATTGATGACAAGGCAAAACCACAAACCCCAAAATATAAGTGAGTGAGTGAGGACAAATCATAGAGTCACCTAGACCTGTAAAGTGTCAGCATCTTGGCTGAAAGCAGCAGCGGGAAGTTAGGGAGCATCTGAAAGACCCAGGTATCAGAAAACCCCAAATAGCCGAAAGCTATTCATTGTAAATGCCGGTGAGCCAATGTGAGAATAGCAGTTGAAAATGGGCATGGTTTTGCCACTTCAATAGTGGTGAGTAAAAGGGACCGGCAGGAAGATCTGAAGGGGCTGAAGGTTAGCTTGTATGAACTCCAAAACCCGTGCTCCAGGGTCCCCTTCCACTGCTGGAGTGGAATTGAAATGAGCAGGATAGTGGCAACGAAGGTGAAGGAAAGAGAAGGTCCAGAAAAAAGTGGAAGAAGGAACAAAACCAAGAACCTCAGAAAGGAAGCAGGTGTATTTTTTAGTTCTAACAAAAGCAATAGAAGAGGGAGCTCTGTAAAGCTAGAAAATGTATCTGAATCAAGACTCCTACAAGTTGAGAAACTAAAAAGGGCAGAAACTGTTATCAAGATGCAAAAACTCAGGAAATACTGTTCCCATGAGACATTCCTGAGGAATGTGTTGGAGAACAAACTTCAGACAACCAAAATGACTAAAGATATTGACGTAAGACTAGTGGTGAGTATTAAATACATACTCACTTACAGTTTATATAATGAAGGTTAAAAGGGAGAGTGTTGTATGTAATAGGGAAAGGTATTTATTACAGGGTATTAATTAACTACATAACTATTGGAAGGGATGAAAAGACTTTAGCAACAATTCCCAACACCACACTGCAGAACTGGATAGCTGTCTCTGACACAATCAGGGAGATGTCCGGTAAAACACAGACAGACAGACAGACAGAGACACACACACACACACTGCAGCTAAAGTTGCTGGGTTTATAACTCCACCATCTCTGCCATGATCTAAACCAGCAAAATGGATGCCTCAAATCCTGTTTCCTCCCCTGCTTAAGTCAAACCATATTTAAATCTCACTGATTTATGAATACTAAATCATATCTGGAAGCCTAGCTGTAAGAGAATCTGTGAATTTGCAATTTTTAATTTTCTAGCTTCAGCAGTACAGGGAGGTGTACCAGAAGGAAGTAGGATTGATGTTAAGTGAGTCTATCCACAATATCTGCCACAAAAAGGAGCTTCTTTAATGAGATACAAGTTATCCTCTGCCACAAACATGTTACTTAATGGTGAAATGTTAGGATTCCCTTTAATGTCAGTAACAGGAGAAGTCCAATGCTTTTCTGAAACATCGTACTGGATGTTCTAACCAAGGACAATTTTTGAAAAAAGGCAGGCTAAGCATTGGAAAGGAAGATGCAATACTGCTGATAAACGCAGATGGTCTGGTTGTACAGAGAAGAATCTAAGAGTATCTACAGACTATTAAAATTAAGCAAGTTCAGCCAGCTTTCTGAGTATATGACCAACGTACAAAAATCAATTGTCTCCTAATATACAGTAATAAGAAATTAGAATATACAGTTTTTAACTATCACCTCAGAACAAGTCTAGCAAAAGATGTACCAGATCTTGAAAAAAAAAATGAAATTGTCTTTAAAAATATAAAAGACCAGACTAAATGGAGATATACTAACATCATATACATAAAATCATAATACTATTAAGATGTATTAATTAACAGTGTACAATCATTTGGGGGTCCAATTTAGCAACTTCTAGTAAGGCTGAATACTTTACTAGAAGGTATTTAAGATACGTACACAAGAGACACTCACAAATGACTACAAGAAGACATTTGTAAGACTGCTCATTAAAGCGCCATTTATAATAGCAAACATTGAATAGCTAAATAGCCATCACCAGAAAAATACACAAACAGTGGTATAGTCATACAATGGAATACTATATAGTAGTTAAATGAACAAGGACTTCATGAATCAATATATTTCATGAAAAAGCAAGCTACAGAAGGCTATGTATATCATGTTGCCTTCTAAGCAAAATGCTTAGACATGCAAAATAATATATTGTTTATGGAAATCAATATATATTGTAAGTATAGACTCATGTATGGGAATGAAATATATTAAAGTCTGGGTGGTAGTTACCTCTGACAAAGGAAGGAGGGGAACAGGATTGGGGTGAGCTACACAAGAAGCTTCACGCATATTTATAATGTTTTATTTTTAAAAAACTGAAACAAAATGGCAAAATATTATTAACAAATCTAGATAGTTGTCAGTCAGGAGAGACACCTAAAATGTCAACCCACTGCAATACAGGCATCAGGGTCGCCAACAGAAGCTGGACTTTGTTGGAAAGGCTCTGACGGAAAGATGTTTTACTCACATGGAGAAGAGTAATCAGTCAGCTTCACTAGTGGACTATTGGTTTCCCACAGCCAGTGGATCTCAATCTGTGGCCATCACAGGGAGATGTCTTATGCACGAAGTCCTTCCTTGTGTCCGAACTGAAGTGGAGGAACCCCGCTCTCCCCACCAAGGACAGATATGCCAGGCTGTGAGCTGGATGCCATAAAACATGCCCACCAGAGATCGTGTGTCCAGTGAATATCATGCTTGGGTCAGCAGGGGAAGGAATGTCCCAACAGTTTCCTTATCTATTAGGGAAGTGTGCTAATTGAGTGTGGTCCTGAGCAAAGGATGGATTTGTGGGTCCCAGGAAAGGGCAGGACATGCTAGGACTGCCTCCTACCACAGGAGGTATTGGGTGTTCATACTGTATACTTTTCTGTAAATGTGAAATAGTTCATTTTTTAAAATAGCAACGTTAGCACAAATAAAGTTCATTCACATGCATGTGGCACTCTTTTCTCAAGACATTGATCCAGTTTCTATTCTACCCACAAGAGGCTCAGCCAACTTGTTCTCTTACTCTGTCTCTCCAACATTCTCGTGTTTTCAATCTCCCATCTTCCCGTGGGACCAGATGCTGATGGGATCAGACTTGAGCTTAGGAGAAGGAAACTATTTCAAAGGATTCCAGCCTAGGCCTCCTGCTCCAGCTTGAGTCCACTGAGGCAGGGGAAGGTAAAATAAAGTATCCCTTTGCTTTCTCTTGCCAGTCTCCATTGTGCACACATCTCCTTCAGCAGGAGAGGCAGGCATGACTATGGATTCAGATAGGATTCAGGCATGCATAGATCCCCGGATATAACATCACTTAAAGGGTCCTAATTTCAATTTCAAGGTATAAGGGAAAGACAGCTGCTCACTTGGAACTTGGCATGCATCAAAGACATAACACATTTTGTTCAGCCTGAGCTGCTTCTTTGAGAAGCTCTTCTATCTTAAGCTAAAAGTTCCTTGGAAATTAACCTGATCTTAAAATCCTTGTATGGAAACTCAGAAAAAGCTCAACTTTCTATCCTCACTCTTAAATAAAATTGTGTAGTGCTGGGCAGGCCACGGTGACTCAGCAGGCAGAGTTCTCGCCTGCAATGCCAGAGACCCGGGTTCGATTCCCAGTGCCTGCCCATGCAAAAAAAAAAAAGGTTGTGTAGTGCTTCTTGCAATGAAGCACTAATAAACTTGTTATGCCAAGAACAGCAAGGTTCACAGCATTTTCTCAGGAAAACCTTGACCTGAGCTCTTCAAGCAATGGTCCTTCAGATGAGTAAAAATAATATGGATAAAGAATAAATAAATAATAGGGGGGACAAAGGGTAAAATAAATTGGGTAAATGGAAATACTAGTGGTCAATGAGAGAAAAAGGTAAGGTATGTATGAGTTTTTTACTTCTTTTTCTGGAGTGATGCAAATGATCATGGTGATGAATACACAACTACGTGATGATATTGTGAGCCACTGATTGTATACCATGTATGGAATGTATGTGTATAAAAATTTATCAATAAAAATGTTTTTTAAAAAAATGGTCATTTATGACCCAAAGGCACAGACTGGAATCTATTACTTTGCTCTGCAACTTGCACAAACCCTATTATCTTCACCTTGGACTCAGAAGAAGACAAACTCCTTAACAGGACATAGTGGTCCTTCCTGCCCTGAATCATCTCCCAGACTTACCTCACCTACGTGGACACACGTCTATTATTGCTTTTCCTAAAAATGCTATTTTGGGTCTGGGAGGTTCTGTAAACTCAGTACCAGTGCTAGCTATGTTCTATGCATCTTACACACTGGCAAGAATACAATGTTGGGCCTTTCAACCACTGGAACAAAATCCTTTAAATTGACAGTTGCAGAACTGTGGAGAGTTTTTACATTGATCTTTTGCTAGTGCATGTATGACTTAATAAAACCTTGAATCCAAAAAAAAAAGTCCCTCGCTCCCATCACATTTACCCCAACTTCAGTTCTTCGTATAAGCGGTTTTGTTGCCTGGAAGGCTCTCCCACCCTCCCCTGACTCATCTCTCAGGTTTTAGCTTAAATTTTCATTCCTCACAAGACCTCTCCTGACCACCCCTCCTCACCTGTCGGTGTTTTTCCCACTGCATTTGAATTGTTACTTGATTTGCCTGTTGTTTTCCTGCTGAACAGATCTGCATGAGGGCAGGCTTGGCCCATCTTGTTCATCATAGGACCAGTGCCTAGTACAGTGCCAGGTATACTGTGGAGACTGGGTAAAGACAGAAGACACGGAGACAACCACTCCCTCCCCAACTCCAATCTCTCTCTAGCCTCAGGCTTCTATAGAAAGTGGCAAAAAAAGAGAACAACTTAGAAATCCTCAGAAGGAATGTGTGCTTGCTTGAAAAAAGAGAAAACTGAAATCTCACTTTGATCCATAATGGACTCCACAGTTCACAAATAGGCAAGACTGGAGACGTGCCCTAAACCAGAAGGTGGTGTGACAACAGAAAGAAATGCAGACAGCAGACCACTAGGACAGGATTACTCTATGACAAGTATTAACAAATCCATAAAAAAGTAAATATATGGGGAAAAAAAATAGGAGTTGAAGTCCAGAGAGGCTGAGCACCTTGTCAGAAGTCGCACAGCTAGGTGACATCCTTATAAATAGCTTATGCCATCTTTTGAAGATCCCCAGTCTTTGAGTTGGCTGCCAGAGTGATGTGACTGTGGGAAAGGCAGCAGGAGGCCAGCAGCATCTGAACTTCTGAAATCCTGGGGCTCAAATCCTACTATCATGGCAGAGGCCAGCCTCTTTCTCTTCTAAACCCACTGGGCTATGGTTATTTGTCTTCTGCAAAGTGACACACCCCAGTGGTCCTGAACTAGAGCTGCTCTGTCACAGAAGTTATAACAGTCTTGCTTTAGTATACTCCTCAGGTTCTAGGTCTTTCAACTGGAAAAATGCTGAAGGTGAAGAAGGTGCCTACGGTGGGCAAGCACTTGTCTTGATCATTCTTCCCGGCTCCTCCGCATGGCAGCGGCATGCAGTGGTGCGCTGGAGCCACCCTGGTACCGGTTCAGGAGCACCTACTGCGCAAATCTCTTCCCACCCCACCTTCAGTGATGCCAGGTAGACAGCATGAAATCAGCCAGGGCAGAGGAGTATTTACACCACAGAAAATGAACAAATGCTACATATGAGGACCCTTTTCCCCACAAAGCCAGTTATTAAACATTTACAGGTATATCACTAGTAATGGGTGTTGTATTAATATGTCTGAGATTTTGGCCCTCAGGAAGAAGAAACAAAGCCTGTGCTCTTAATTCTTTGTAGAAAGTAAAGCAGTGCATTCTGTAAAAATAGAATTCACTGCTCTATGAAAGGAATCCTTTACATTTTCTCTAGTGCTTCAAGTTTTTAGAGTGTCTGATCTTTCTAGAAAAAGTAAATTATTGTCAGTGTAGGCCCAGAATCTCATCTATTTCTATATCCCCAAAGATATCATTCCCCATAAATTAATCCCTCCTTCTTTTCTGGCATTCTTTTCAGTATAAACCCATTCCCAAGTATTACCACCATTTTCTTGTTTCAAATCTGCTTTTCTCCTACATTTCCACTTCAGCTTCCAATCACTCCTCACTACACCACTAAAGTGGCTCTAAGGTCACAGTTGGCAGAAGAACCAAATCAACTGGCACCTCAGCCCTTACTCTGATCCAATGGTACTCCCTCTTCATTAACCCCCTTGGCAATCTGTGACACCACTCTCCGTGGTATGTTTTGGAGCATCCTTTTTCCCACATATGGGGCTCCTCTTCCTGTCCTTAAATGTATTTATATAAACACATGGAAAATCCACCTAAGTGTCAGTTTTAGATACTTCTAGGGAGTCAAGTAGTACCAGGGTGTGGACAAGGATACCAACCTTTACACTTATACATTGTTTCAACGTTCCATAAAAATGTACTAATGTATTACTTACATAATTAAAAGAAAAATTAAGTGATCCCCAAAGTTTCACTTTGCTCTTTATAACAACCCTCTCTCTCACATGCGCGTGTGCACACACACACACAACCATAATCCTCAGTTGACTATGGACATTAGTCCAAAGGGCTATAACTGCCACCTGCATGCAGTTATCCCCCAGTTCTGATTCAGTCCATGCAACTCCAACACGCTCCAGATCTGAGCACTCTCTGTGGCCTCCACCCACATCTCCCACACACATCTGAAACTCAGTACATCACACCACACCACACCAGTACTCCTACCCTACTGGGGCAGGTACCATCAGCATCCGAGCACAAACCTAGACTTTTCCTTAAATCCTACCCTTACTCAGTCATGATGCTTCTATAGCCAAACTCCCCTCAAGTTCAGTCTCTCCTCTTGATCTCCAAAACCACTTCTTTCACTCAGGCCCTCATTTTTCACCTAACTTAAAGCAAAAATCTAATTGTTCTCCCTGAGTCCATCTCCCTTTTCCTTCCAACTTATCCACCAAACTACAACCATAAAAATCTCACTACAGTAAAAACTGAAACACATCATCCTTCCAACTAACCCTCCCTTCCCAAATTCTAATCAACATATTAGAATCTGCAACCAGTCATCACAGCACTGAAGGTAAAATTCCATCAGAATTCAAAGCCATTTGTGGTCTTCCTCTACCATCAGCTTCCATATTCCAGTCATGCCATACAATCTACAGTTCCCCAAAAAATACCGTTTTCCACTCAGATTGTCAAAGGCTATCTTTTCTAAGTAGCTTTCGTGGAATGGCCCCCTTCTCCCTAAAGGCTGGGCATGGATACCTCTTCTATATTTTCTTTCATCAATCTAATTTTGGCACTCACCACCCTACTACAAAATAGTCAAATGGTCAGTTTACTACACACCTCTAAAGGCAAAATACCTCATTTCTGTACCTATGTCTGTGCTATTTGACGTTTCAGGGAAACTGAGTAATATAATACAATCTCAATCATGACTTCAGAATTAATTCTACTTCTTCCCCCAATCCCTTCATCTAAAGTCTATTAACCTCTATAATCACCTAACTAGGTGACTGTCTAGTCTCCTGAACACCTCATGTGGCGGAGATATTACTTATTAATACTGACGCCAACAAGCCCTCATGCTAGGCATTATACACAAAATTCCACTGGCTGGAACTCACAATCTATCCCCTGACTCCTCATCAGACAAGAAAACCAAGGTCCTCCCATGGCAATGGCTAGAAGCTGCTGACTTACATATTAACACAGGTCTCAGAAATATGATTAAAATACATTATTTTATTGAGGGAGATAAGTTACTTAGAGGTGAACTGGCTACAGACAAAAGGAAGGAACGTATTAGAAGTCGGGTTTGTTAGCAGGAGATACTACTATTACTAAAGCCTCCATGCAACACATATTCAGATTCTAGGATCCCCTTTATTACATGGTTCAAAAATGGGTCGCATCTTTTAGTCAAAGGACCATGGAGATGTAACAGGATGCTTCAGCTAACAAACAAGAGTCTTTAGGTCTTCTCTCAGCCAAGGCATCCAGTGAAAACATAATTTACTTTTCAGATTCCTCTGGAGGATTAAAAAGTCTCTTTCTCATCGCATTGCCATGCTCCCTGCTCTTGGTTCTCTTTGCTGCATACTGGAAAATAAAAGGAAGAAAGGGAAGAGAAAAGAGACAGCAGATTACAACACTATTTACATGAATTAAATCTTAAGAAATATTTATAAAATAAAAATGCTTTTACTGCCAAAGTTCTGACTTTTTCTACCATTTCAAATGAATCTAAGATTTGAAACAGTGACCTTAGAGGAAATGTAACATAATTTCATTCAATATAGTACAGCACTTATGTCCTAACACGGGCCTAAATACTTTCTGAATTAATTTCTTCCCAAAATACGGATTAAGTAAATATCCAGGCATGAACTAGGTTTGTTTGTTGCCCAGGTCATATTACTCTGCTAGTTAGAGGGACTCTACCTTTAGAGGAACCCTGTTTTTATTGTTGGACAATTTTACCTGTTCCAAAGTTCATGTCTTCCTGTAAATTCTCCTACTGCCTTCTATTTCTTCTGGCCCGCTAAAATCTTCCAAATGTCTTATTACAGGTAAGCCACTGAATACCTAGGCTTATTCTTCAGGCTGAACATCCCTGGTTTCTATAACTGTTCCAAAGAATATGGCTTCTACTTTCTAATGTCTTATGTAAAAAATGCCTTTTATTTTAGAAAGCATATTGATGTCAATGTTCCTCATAAAAAGTATCACAAGCAGAATTAAATAAAGTCCTCTAGAAATAATCTGGCAGATGTGGACTACGTAAGCCTATGATTTCTTGTGACTCAGACACATTAAATTTCTACAAATATTACCGAAAAGAACAAATTGGGTCTTAGTGACTGTTCTAGTTTGCTAGCTGCCGGAATGCAATATACCAGAAATGGAATGGCTTTTAAAAAGGGAATTCAATGAGTTGCTAGTTTACAGTTCTAAGGCCAAGAAAATGTCCCAATTAAAACAAGTCTATAGAAATGTCCAATCTAAGGCATCCATCCAGGGAGATGATCTGATTACAGTTTCAAACATACAGTATTGAATAGGGATTATTCTACCTTTATGAAATGGGATTTTGATCAAAACATGGCTTTTCTGGGGGGCATACCTCCTTTTAAACCAGCACAGTGACCATATTACACTATCAGCACTTAAGATCAACTAAACTTCTCGGGTTTTTTCTCATCATGACAAAGATCAAAGTTGATTCTCCCAAAATCTAATGTTTCTGTCATCAATTGGCTCTAGATGCAGTTTTCACCTTAGAAGCCTAATATTCTAATCTGGCCAGCAGGTTATAAATTAACAGGAAAACAGGAGCCTATCCCTTAGAAAAAGTACTTAGAATTTCTAAAAAACAAAAAGACCCATAAGGTTATTAACGTATGTTTAAAGGAGAGAAACTTGAATATAAATATTTATATATATGTGTATACTTATAGGCTTGTAATATATACACCAATATAAACATATTTTAAAGGTGAATGAAGGATTCCTGGACAAAGCGGGAAAAAAGTAAAACTTTAAGAAAATCAAAACAGAAAACAAAAAAATACCAAAAACAAAAACTTAAGAATATTGGAATAACTGAACATCAAAATCTTTTAGGATATGGCCAAACATCAAAATCTTTTAAGATATGGCCAAAGAGGCCATAGAAATCAAAGTGAGAGAACTAAACAAGGACTTGACCTAATTTCCACCCACCCTCCCTTCCCGGAGGCAAAATGATTTTGAGTTACTTCATTCTTTTGGGCCAGTATTCTCACATATAAAAATTGGTCTAGATAACAATTAACAAGTTTCCTAGGCCTAAAGTTTTGATTCTAGAATCCTAACATATCTTCTTCTGGAATGACAATTCTCAAACATTTTTTTCTCCCTCATAAAGGGCCACTTCTAATTACAGAAAAAGCATTAGATCCCTTCAACTGAAATCATTCTTTTTATCAGCCATACATCAAGTTTCCTTTTAAAATTGTTGGGAACAAAAGATCTTATTACTTTAAAAAAGTTTTATTTTCAAAAACCACTATTTTAGAAGATGGAGAGATAGCCCGTCTGGCGAAAATACTAGTACATATCCTTAATTATGGATTAATTATGGATTAAGGATATGTACTAGTATTATACATAAGGAATGATGATCTTGAAAGTATGTCTTCAGTAGGTAATATTTCAAAAAGTAGGCCAGTAAAGTAAGTTGTAGAGCAAATTAAAATATAGTCTATCCACAACATTCCACCAAATACTCACTAACAGAGCTGAGAACCACCTGGGAAGAAAATTTCATTAGAAGATCTCCTCACCAAACCAATGGCAAAATTATTGAACTATGGGGGAAAAATATCTAAACATAGGAAAAAGCTATCCTATATGACTAACTGAAAGGGCATGTGAAAAATAAACAATCATATTGAATAAAATACTACAAGCTTTATTTTTCCATAAGCTTATTAAAACAGGGACACAACCCTAGGTTTAGTTTCCATATAAACTAGGACTTAGAAAAACAGAAAAAATGTTTTCAAAATAATTTTAGAACACTTATACATGTACACATATGTGCACACAAAGAAAACTTTGACCCTTAACTGAGAACTCCAGAAAGTATTTCAAACAATATAGATAGCACACTGAAAATGGATTCCAGGAAAGAAAACTAAAAAGCCCTAGAGTGAAAAATACGCAAAATAAAGAAAGATAAGATGCTTGATAGCTTCCAATATTGTACCTAATACTTTCATGAGTAGTAGGTACAATATTTTTCCCCTTATTAGGCTAATAAGGGGAAAAAAACAACAGTTCAAAAACAGAAAATGAAGCTAGGAAGGTTGATTTTCAGTAGTTATACATTTTTAAAGGTTCTTAAAACTCTGATGGACAAAGCAAAAATGGAATGAAATTTATTTTCAAAGGTATAAGATGGGTTCTGCTTGGTTAGCAGATGTACAAACAAGGCAAAAAATGGAATGGAATTTATTTTCAAAGGTTCAAGATGTGCTCTGCTTGTTTAGCAGTACTTGGGAAAGACAATGGACTAGGAGCTTTAGCTTTTTGTCCAACTCCAAGTCACAGCCTAAAACTGGGTTTAGATGATGGTTTTCCCAAACAAGTAAAAATAAAAACCCTGTGGCTTGTACCTACCATAATTACAGAGAAAATCAGAATTTTAAAGTTGGAAAGAGTCTAAGCTTAACCAACTCATTTTATGTATAAGGAAATTAGGAACCAAAGAGTTTTAGTTGCCCATAGCCCAGTATTTCTGTTGAAAAGATTCAATTCCCTAAACCTTAAAATTCATCTATAGAGATAAGAACGGAGCTGATTGGATAGGATTAACCCCAGAATACAGGGTAAAGGATGGATATGGTCCATTTTTTAAAACTTCAACTTCTCTGTGAGACTAAAGGGATAGATGTTCATTCGGTGCAAAATTTGTATTTTGGGTAGTACATTACATAATTTAACTTTTATGGTTAGTTTCATTGAATACCATAAATACACAAAATCTTGAACAGGGCATGAGATCTTGTTGGTTTGTTCAGATTAGTGTGATGCCTTGATAAATCTCAAAGTAATAGGGACAGTGAATAAAAAAGTATTTGCAAAGTCCCCTTGGGGGACTGGGGAGAAAGGAGGAAATATTCAACTTCCCCGTTTGGGGAATTCCTGATATTCTTGCAAGCAGTGGGAACAACCAATTCAATAGTCTGAGCCCTCCATCTTGGGGTTCTGCCTTCATGACACTTATTCTTGCTAAGCCTATTTATAATTATGCCTAAGAGTCACCCTTGGAGGACCTCTTTTGTTGCTCAGATGTGGCCTCTCTCTCTAAGCCAACTCAGCAGGTGAACTCACTGCCCTCCCCCTACCCCCACAATACATGGGACATGACTCCCACATGGGACATGACTCCATGACTCCCAGGGAGTATAAATCTCCCTGGCAATGTGGGAAAGAACTCCCAGGATGAGCCACAACCCAGCATCATGGGACTGAGAAAGCCTTCTTGACCAAAAGGCAAAGAGGGAAATCAGACAAAATAAGGTTTCTGTGGCTGAGAGATTTCAGAGTCAAGAGGTTATCCTGGAGGTTATTCTTATGCATTATATAGATATCCCTTTTTAGTTTATGGTGGATTAGAATGGCGGGAGGGAAGTACCTGAAACCGCTGAGCTGTGTTCCAATAGCCTTGATTCTTGAAGATGACTGTATAACAATATAGCTTTTACAATGTGTGTGATTGTAAAAATCTATGCCTGTTGTTCCTTTTATCCAGGGTATGGACAGATGAATAAAAAAAAATAAGGATAAAAAATAAATAAATAATAGGAGGGATAAAGGGTAAAAAACTGGTTAGACTGAAATACTAGGGGTGAGTGAGAGGGAGGGGTGAGGGGTTTGGGATGTATGGGTGTGTTGGTTTGAAAGGATGTATGGACCCTAGAAAAGCCATGTTTTAATCAAAATCCCATTTTGTAAAGGCAGAATAATCCCTATTCAATACTGTATGTTTGAATCTGTAATTAGATCATCTCCCTCGAGATGTAACCCAATCAAGAGTTGTTAGGCTGGATTGGGGGAAATGTGTCTCCACCCATTTGGGTGGGTCCTGATTAGTTTCTGAAGTCCTATAAAAGAGGAAACATCTTGGAGAATGAGAGAGATTCAGAGAGAACAGAACGACATAGGCACAATAAGCAGAGAGTCCATCAGCCAGCGACCTTTGGAAATAAAGAAGGAAAACACCTCCTGGGGAGCTTCTCTGAAGGGAAGCCAGGAGAGAAAGCTAGCAGATGATGCTGTGTTTGCCACATGACTTTCCAGATGAGAGAGAAACCCTGACCCTGTTTGCCATGTGCCTTCTTACTTGAGAGAGAAACCCTGAACTTCATCAGCCTTCTTGAACCAAGGTATCTTTCCCTGGATGCCTTAGCTTGGACATTTCTATAGTCTCATTTTAATTGCAACATTTTCTCAGCCTTAGAACTGTAAAGTAGCAACTTATTAAATTCCCCTTTTTAAGAAGCCATTCTGTTTCTGGTATATTGCATTCCGGCAGCTAGCAAACTAGAACAACGGGTTTTTTTCTTTTTTCTTTTTTATCTCTTCCTCTGGAGTGATGTATATGTTCCAAGCATGGTCATGGTGATGAGTGCACAGCTATATGACAATGGTATGGGCCAATGATTGTGTACCACGTATGGACTGTATGTGTGTGAAGATTTCTCAATAAAAATATTAAAAAAAAAAACTTGTCTAGATGAGTTGCAGCGATTATAATAAGGAAGTTGTTTACATTTGTGTGCATGGCCAAAAAATGCAAATGCTCTAAAACTATCCCCAAAGAGGCTTTCATTTCTCCACTAGTTTTCGGAGACGTTATATGTATGAAGTCAACTTTCTCGGTTATACTAAAATTTGGAAAAAATTTAATGATGACAACAATATATAATATTGTTCAAAAATATTCTGTCCTAAATATATATATATATATATAGATATTCTGTCCTATTGTTCAACCATTTTCATTCTTTGGCACTTTTCTTACCTCATTCTTTAAGCATTTTCTCATCTCCCGATCAAGATCATTGCAGTGACCAAAAAATTTCAGAATGCTGTGCTAAAAGGAAGAAAAGGGCAAAATATTTCATCCCATAATACTTTAAAGTCTGTGGCACATAGAATTTAAACACTTATTTCTACAGAAATGAGTTTAATGTGTTACTGTATTAGGAAGCAATAACAGTTAAATTACATGTATAAAATTTACAAATAAACAGGCTTCTCCTGGTCCTACCTACTAAGGAAGAAAATAAATGAAAAATAAAAAGACCTCTTCCTTGATAAAAGGGAAGCCTATTATCCCACCAAAACCTTACAAAGATCACATGTAAGCAGCTATAACCCTCTACTAAATTTTTTCTTTAAGGAACATGCTAAAACCACAGCACAACCAAACTAGTAATCTCACTAGCAAAGACTCCATTCCATAGAAAGGTTATCTGGTAAATGCTTGGTGGCAAAGTAATTTTCTAATTTGCCTCCATTAAAAATACATCATAACTACGCAACACTATTATTAGGCAACCCGCATAAGCCATATAAAATAAGCCAAAAAATTCACAATATAAGAATACTCATGAGCCCTTCCGGAGAAGATGGCGGCTTAGTAAGACGCGCGGGTCTTAGATCCTCCTCCAGAAAAGCAACTAAAGAAACAGAAACAATACGAAACAGCTCCCGGAGTCACGACAGAGACCAAAAAAGACAGCATACCCCATTCTGGAACGGCTGAATGGGTAGGGAGAATCCACTGCTGTGAGATACCCGAGGGGTGCACGTTTTCCCGGCTGGGGTGGCTGGCGTCTGGGGTCCCCTCCACGCACGTGGCTCCCCGGTCTGACTGGGAACATTGGATAGCGGGGCCCTCCCGTCACGCTTGGCGTCTCGGGCCAGCTGGGCAATTTGGACCAGCACTCCCCCAAGCCACGGCCAGCGACCCCCGCCTCCACGCGCAGTTTCCCGGGCCGACTGCCCCGCAGACAAACGACCGCCACGAGCGCCACCTACTGGGCAGGAAAAGAAAAACAGAGCCCAGAGATTACACAGAAAAACCTTTCAACCAGCTGGGTCCCACACCCAGGGAGATCTGATCAAATGCCCAGACACCAGCAGAAAATAATGGATGACGCTCGGAAAATTGAAGATATGGCCCAGTCAAAGGAACAAACCAATAGTTCAAATGAGATACAGGAGCTGAGACAACTAATGCTGAATATACGAACAGAAATGGAAAAACTCTTCAAAAACCAAATCAATAAATTGAGGGAGGACATGAAGAAGATATGGGCTGAACAAAAAGAAGAAATAGAAAATCTGAAAAAACAAATCACAGAACTTGTGGGAGTGAAGGACAAAGAAGAAAAAATGGAAAAAACAATGGATACCTACAATGGTAGATCTAAAGAGACAGAAGCTACAATTAGTGAACTGGAGGATGGAACAACTGAATTCCAAAAAGAAACAGAAACTATAGGGAAAAGAATGGAAAAACTTGAGCAGGGAATCAGGGAACTGAATGACAATATGAAGCGCACAAATATACGTGTTGTGGGTGTCCCAGAAGGAGAAGAGAAGGGAAAAGGAGGAGAAAAACTAATGGAAGAAATTATCACTGAAAATTTCCCAACTCTTATGAAAGACCTAAATATACAGATCCAAGAAGTGCAGCGCACCCCAAAGAGAATAGACCCAAATAGGCGTTCTCCAAGACATTTACTAGTTAGAATGTCAGAGGTCAAAAAGAAAGAGAGGATCTTGAAAGCAGCAAGAGAAAAACAATCTGTCACATACAAGGGAAACCCAATAAGACTATGTGTAGATTTCTCAGCAGAAACCATGGAAGCTAGAAGAAAGTGGGATGATATATTTAAATCACTAAAAGAGAAAAACTGCCAACCAAGACTCCTATATCCAGCAAAATTGTCCTTCAAAAATGAAGGAGAAATTAAAACATTTATAGACAAAAAGTCACTGAGAGAATTTGCGACCAAGAGACCAGCTCTGCAAGAAATACTAAAGGGAGCACTAGAGTCAGATACGAAAAGACAGAAGAGAGAGATATGGAAAAGAGTGTAGAAAGAAGGAAAATCAGATATGATATATATAATACAAAAGCCAAAATGGTAGAAGAAAATATTATCCAAACAGTAATAACACTAAAAGTTAATGGACTGAATTTCCCAATCAAAAGACATAGAATGGCAGAATGGATTACGACCCAGCAATACCACTGCTAGGTATCTACTCAAAGGACTTAAGGGCAAAGACACAGACGGACATTTGCACACCAGTGTTTATAGCAGCATTATCTACAACTTCAAAGAGATGGAAATAGCCAAAATGCCCATCAACAGACGAGTGGCTAAACAAACTGTGGCGTATACCTACGATGGAATATTATGCAGCTTTAAGACAGACTAAACTTATGAAGCATGTAATAACATAGATGGACCTAGAGAACATTATGCTGAGTGAGTCTAGCCAAAAACTAAAGGACAAATACTGTATGGTCCCACTGATGTGAACCGACATTCGAGAATCAGCTTGGACTATATCATTGGTAACAGAGACCAGCAGGAGTTAGAAACAGGGTAAGATAATGGGTAATTGGAGCTGAAGGGATACAGACTGTGCAACAGGACTAGATACAAAAACTCAAAAATGGACAGCACAATAATACCTAAGTGTAATGTAACTATGTTGGAACACTGAATGAAGCTGCACCTGAAATATGGTTTTTTGTTTGTTTGTTTGTGTGTTTGTATCTTTTGTTTTTGTTTTTTTCTTTTTCCTTTTTATATATATATATATTATTAGTATTATTATTTTAATTCTCTTCTCTATATTAACATTCTATATGTTTTTCTGCTGTTTTGCTAGTTCTTTTCCTAAATCGATGCAAATGTACTAAGAAATGATGATCATACATCTATGTGATGATACTAAGAATTACTGAGTGCATGTGTAGAATGGAATGATTTCTAAATGTTGTGTTAATTTCTTTTCTTTTTTTTGATTAATAAAAAAATTAAAAAAAAAAAAAAAAAGAATACTCATGAAATTCAAAGTCTACTTCGTTTAAAAAATAAAAGTTAAAATGTCCTAGTGGTCTCAGGTCCTACAACTATTACTATGGCAAAAAGTATGAGTACGCCAAAGAGTGTTAAGATAAAAGACAGTCAAAGACTCTGAATTTTAGCAGAGTCATAATGAGCGTGCTTGCACTTACTGATATTTAAAGGGGGGTCAGATAACATGGTAGATGATCTGCTGTAATGACATTCCGCAAACACTAAACTTATAGTTGTAATAATAAGCATATCTTTTCCTTTCTTTCAAAATTAAGGCTTTCATGGAAACCAGATAACACATAATTAATAAGATATGCCACATGCTGTTTCTTTTTATCCTGCTTCATCGCCACTTTAAATGTCCTTTCTTCATATAAATGGTAAGAATTTTTCTGGCAAGAATTTAAGATCAACTAAGATGTCTTCCTGATTACAAATGGTATGGCCTTTTCAGAACAAATATTTGCTATGCATTTTTCCTAAACTTGTCCTTTGACAACAAAAAAACAGGGACAATGCATTTTCCTACATCTTCTGGCAAAGTAGAAAATACAAAGAATTAGACTTTTAGAATTTAAGGCAGTAAGTATTTCATTATTTAGTTTACATTAATCCATATCATCCCTTATGCATACCTTGATCTCTTATGTCAAAGATCCAAAACAATAACTAATGTATGCTTGCTTTCCCCTCAGTATCAGCTAAGCCCAAATCAGAATTATACTCTTAAGACATTACATGAAAAACACTAAGCCCCACATGCCCTGGTGGAGTTGGTAAAAGGAACACCCACAGACTGTGATTCTCGTCTATGTACATGGTGTAAGTCTCTAGGACCTGATGATACCTACTCCTAGAGAACCAAAGTGACAGAGCAATTGAGTGAATAAAATGAGTTCAGCAATAGATTCCTGAGTACAGTCCACTGGAGGACAATGTCCCTGGCACTAAGGATCCAACAGTGAGCATGGCAAACCTGGGCCCTACTTGCATAGCACATAGTCAAAGAGAAGAACCTAAGTAGAAGCGAAGTCCAGGAATACTTAGAGGTTCCCAAGATTTTCAGGGGGCCATGAGGTCAAAACTATTTTCTTAATAATAAAAATACTTTGTCTTAATAAAGTGTCAATGGCTGAGAGATTCCAAACAGAGTCGAGAGGTTACCCTGGAGGTTATTCTTATGCATTAAATAGATATCACCTTGTTAGTCAAGATGTAGTGGAAAGGCTGGAGGGAATTGCCCGAAAATGTGGAGCTGTGTTCCAGTAGCCATGTTTCTTGAAGATGATTGTATAATGATACAGCATTCACAACGTGACTGTGATTGTGACAACCTTGTGTCTGATGCTCCTTTTATTTACCTTATCAACAGAAGAGTAAAACATATGGAATAAAGATGAATAATAGGAGGAACAAATGTTAAAATAAATTTAGAGTGAAATGCTGGTGATCAGTGAGGGGGAGGGGTTGGGGGTAATGGTATGGATGAATTTTTTTCTGTTTTCTTTTTATTTCTTTTTCTGAATAGATGCAAATGTTCCAAGAAATGATCATGATGATGAATATGCAACTATGTGATGATATCGTGAATTACCAATTATATATGTAGAATGGAATGATGAAAAGTTACGAATGTTTGCGTTTGGTTCTTTTTTGGTATTTTTTTAAAAATTTTTTAATTAATTAAAAAAAAAACTTTGTCTTGCTCACTTTTATTCTATCACAGGGATACAGTGGAGTCATCCAGAGGCTACAAGTGTGGCAACAAAATAAATGTAGGTCCAGCTGTATTCTACTAAGTTAGACATTAGAAGAAATTGCAGAAATGCAAGGGCAATGTCACTATTTTCATCCTTTTGTTTTGGAAAACATCTTTATGAAAAATAAACATTTAAGTTAACATGTAATTTTTAAATAAATTAATGTGATTTAAAATTTGTATTAATTTCTAAATTCAGTAAATATTGGTAGATATAACCCACATAAACAAAAGCTCATTGGGGTCTTCAATAATGTTTAAGAGTGTAAAAGAACGTGGAAGCAAAAAGTGTAAGAAAAACTGTCATAAAGTAAAAAATATTTAATGTTAGATGAAATACATGCTGCTCCTGGAGTTCAGAGTGACCATATTAAGAGAAACTAGGCTGGGAAAGGAGAAAAGGAAGAGGAAACAACAAATTAAGCTAGTAAAGCCTAGTATGAACAAAACCTGGTATAGTAAATAGTAAGTGGAGATAGGAAATTTCTAAGTTAAACAAAGGAAAAAGTAAGTACAAAGTCTTATGAGAAAAAAATATCAGGCTCCAGGAACTAAAATGGTTTAGTATAACTGCAGAAAAGAACATGCAGGAATGGGAGTGGGGTTATTGGGGAAGCTAAAAAGATAGGTAGGAACTAGGACCATGAAATCCTAGAAATATGAGTTAAGAAACTTAGACTTTGTTCTATACGCAAAGGAAGCCATGAAAGGGAACAACAATTAAACTTTTGGAAAAATCAATCTAGCTGTAGTATGGAAAGTGGGTTAGGAGAGAGGACAAAATAGGAGACCAGTTAAAAGTCAGTTACAGGGTTCTCAGTAAGAAAATGTTAAAATGGACTACAATGGTGGCACTAACAATGGAGAATAATGACTGAACAGATGATCAGCAGAGACAAGGGGCTGTACTTGGTGAGGGCTGAGGTGTGAGAGGTGAGGGAGATGGAAGAATTAAAGATGACACTAGTTTCTGGCTCAAATAACTCACTCACTAAGGACATCCTTTAAAAAGAGGGAAGAAAATGTGCACGGGTAGTTCAGTGATAGAACTCTCGCCCTACCACATGGGAGACCTGGGATCAATTCCCCAGCCCATGCTCTCCAAAAAAAAATCAACAAATAGTGCTACAGTAACAGTATGTTCATATGGAAAAGAATGAAATAAGAGCCTCACCGCTAGACACACAAAAAACAGTTAAGGCAGAGCTCTGGGAAGATAGGGGAGTGGGGAGGACTGGAGCCACCCTGCTCCGTGGGTCAAGATAGGAGACAGGGAGAGAATGACCCAGACTGCAGTCTCGAGGAGTGAGTGATCAAAGAGGATTTTCACTGTTTACTGGAGAGACGTGAGGGGATCGGAACAGGGAGAGCAGGGTGGGTCTGACAGGCTCTGACCCCACCAAGAGCAGATGGAGGTGCATGGGGAATTGAAGATCTGAGGGAACTGACCACCCCTCTGTTCCAGCCTGTCCCAGTTTCTGGCTGGGGAGGCCTTCCCAAGCGGCTCCACAGTCAGTGCTAAGCACAGGAAGCCCAGAGACATGCCTGGCCATCCACCACGAAGACCCACACTGCTGGGGCACTGGGGAAAGTTGCCCGGCCGGACACAGTAAATGGCAGATCTGCCGGGTGCTGTGGTTCAGCTGCTTCTCCAGCCACTGCAGTTGGCTACCCCATCTCATGCTGGGAACAGACACTCCTCTGCCCCCCATCACACATGCCCTCTTCCCAGTAGGCAGCTGCAGTCGGGGAAAGGTGGGCTTGAGGAGAGATGCCTCAGGAACACCACCTGATGGGAAGAAATGGTAAGTGCAGTCTGGCACTTTTCATTTAAGACATTTCTTTCTATTTATTATTATTTCTTATTTCATAACTTTACTTTTATATATCTTTATTTTAATATTTTATTTCTTATTTATTTCCTCTCCTTTCTGTAGGCATCGGTCTGAGTTCATTCCCAATATATCTTGGGGTGTCTCCTCCTGACTTTAGGGCCTACTACTGTTGAGGTATTTTTCTTTTTTTTTCATATTTAAAAATATATGATTATTATTATTAAGTGCGTGGGCTGGGAGTCTAGCCTGGGTCTCCAGTGTGGCGGGCAATATGAGAATGAACTATCCATGCACCCTTGTCTAGATTTTAATAGACTCTAAAGTAGAATTGTACCCCCTACAATTTGGCAGAGAATTACTGGCACACCAAGCACAAAAGGAAACCTTAAACACAAAACCAAATAAATACAAAACTTTAGATGAATTAAGGAAACTAACTTGCAAAATAACATTATTGAGATAATTCAATGCCCCAAACACAACAGAAAATCACCAAGCATGTGAAGATCAAAGTAGAAATGGCCCAGCAAAACGACCAAATCAAAACACCAGATGGGATACAGAATACAGAACTCTCAAATGATATTTATAAAGAAATAAAGGATATCAGGAAGACACTAAAAGAGCACTAAGAAGAATTCAAAAGATTAAATAGAAAAATGGGAGCTCTCACAGAAATGAAAGATTCAGTAGACCAAATTAGAAATATACTAGAGACAAACAATAGCAGATTCAAAGAAGCAGAAGGAAGAATAACTGAGACAGAAGACAGAACAACTGAACTAGTGCGCACAAAAGAGTAAACGGCAAGAAAGATGGAAAAAATGGAACTGGATCTTAGAGAAATGATGGATAACAAAAAGGCACTCAAATATAAGAATCACTGGTGCCCGAATGGGGAAGAGAAAGGGCTAGGAAGGTTAGTTGAAGATATAGAGAACTTTCCAACCCTTATAAAAGATATAAATATACAAATCAAAGAGGCCTAACAAACTCCAAATAGAATAAATCCAAGTAGTCCTACTCTAACACACATACTAATCCAACTGTCAAATGTGGAACAGAAGCAGAAAGTCCCAAAAACACCATGAAAAAAGCAGTCTACAACATACAAGGGAAAACATGTAAGACTGAGCTCAGATGACTCAAAAGGCGCCATGGAAGCAAGAAGGCAGTTGTATGATATATTTATACATACATCATTTATACATATATTTTGAATGAGAAAGGCTTTTGGCCAGAATTGTTTATCCAGCCAAGTTGTCTTGCACAATTGACAGAGAGATTAAAATTTTGAAAGACAAACAAAGTGAGAACTAGTCAACAAGAGACCTGCGCTACAGGGCGCTGAAGATAGATGGTAATTAATATTTTAAAATGTCACCTTATGTGTGAGACTAAAGCAAAAAACGTATATTTGGTATAAAATTTATATTTTGACTAGTGCATTAACTAATATAACTTATGTAGACAGCTTAATTGAACACCATAAGTACATGGAACCTTGAGTAGGACATGAGATTTTGTTGGTTTGTCCAGAGTGATGCCCTGAGAAATCCCAGAGTGATTTGATCAGTGAATAAAAAAGTATTTGCAAAGTCCCCTTCATGGAATGATGAGAATGGGGGAAAATTCAACTTCCCCAAGTTGAATTCTTGATATTCTCACAAGCAGTGTAGACAATCAAAGCTATAGGCTGAGCCCCCAGTCTTGAGGTTTGTTCATATGAAACTTAACCCCACAAAGGATAGGTCAAGCCTACTTAAAATTAGGCCTAAGAGTTACACCCAGGAGAACCTCTTTTGTTGCTCAGATGTGGCCTCTCTCTCCAGCCAACACAACAAGCAAACTTACCACCCTTTCCCTGTCTACGAGGGACATGACTCCCAGGGGTGTGGATCTTCCTGGCAAAGTGGGACAGAAATCCTAGAATGAGCTGAGACTCAGCATCAAGGGATTGAGGAAAAACCCTAGAATGAGCTGAGACTCATCATCAAGGGACTGAGAAAACCTTCTTAACCAAAAGGGGGAACAGTGAAATGAGATGAAGTGTCAATGGCTGAGATATTCCAAACGGAGTCGGGAGGTTATCCTGGAGGTTATTCTTACGCATTAAGTAGATATCACCTTGTTATTCAAGATGTAATGGAGAGACTGGAGGGAACTGCCTGAAAATGTAGAGCTGTGTTCTAGTAGCCATGTTTCTTGAAGATGATTGTATAATGATACAGCATTCACAATATGACTGTCTGATTGTGAAAGCCTTGTGTCTGATGCGCCTTTTATCTACCTTGTCAGCAGATGAGTAGAACATATGGAATAAAAATAAATAATAGGGGGAACAAATGTTAAAATAAATTTAGTTTGAAATGCTAGTGATCAATGAAGGCAAGGGGTACAGGGTATGATAGGTATAATCTTTTTTTTTTTCTTTCCTGTGTTCGTTTTATTTCTTTATCTATTGTCTTTTTGTTTCTTTTTCTGAATTAATGCAAATGTTCTAAGAAATGATGAATATGTAACTAGGTGATGATACTGTGAATTACTGATTATGTATGTTGTTTTATTTTGTTTAGTTTTTTAATTAATAAATAAATAATAAAAAAGGATCCTTCTATATGCTGTCTACAGAAAACACATCTTAGACCCAAAGATAAACATAGTTTAAAAGTGAAAGGTTGGGAAAAGATATGTCATGCAAATAACAACCAGAAAAGAGCAGGAGTAGCTATACTAATATCCAACAAATTAGACTTCAAATGTAAAATAGTTAAAAGAGACAAAGAAGGATACTATATACTAATAAAAAGAACAATTCAACATGAAGACATAACAATCATAAATATTTATGCACCAAACCAGAATGCTTTCAAAATACATGAGGCAAATACTGCAAACACTGAAAAGGGAAATAGACACATCTACCATAATAGTTGGAGACTTCAATTCCCCACACTCCTCAATGGACAGAACATCAATAAAGAAGCAGAGAATTTGAATATTACTATAAATGAGCTAGACTTAACAGACATTTATAGGACATTACACCCCACAACAGCAGGTTACACCTTTTTCTCAAGTGCTCATGGATTATTCTCAAAGATAGACCATATGCTGGATCACAAAGCAAGTCTCAACAAATTTAAAAAGATTGAAATCATACAAAACACTTTCTCAGATCATAAAGGAATGAAGTTGGAAATCAATAATAGGCAGAGTGCCAGAAAATTCACAAATATGTGGAGGTTCAACAACACACTCTTAAACAACCAGTGGGTAAAGGAAGAAATTACAAGAGAAATCAGTAAAACCACGAGGCAAATGAAAATGAAAACACAACATATCAAAACTTATGGGACGCAGGAAAGGCAGTGCTAAGAGGGAAATTTATTGCTCTAAATGCCTATATCAAAAAAGAAGAAAGGGCAAAAATTCAGGAATTAACTGTCCACTTGGAAGAATTGGGAGAAAGAACAGCAAACTAACCCAAAAGCAAGCAAAAGGAAAGAAATAACAAAGATTAGAGGAGAAATAAATGAAATTGAGAACATGAAAACAATTGAGAAAATCAATAAAACCAGAATCTGGTTCTATGAGAAAATCAATAAGATTGATGGGCCCTTAGCAAGACTGACAAAAAGAAGAAGAGAGAGGATGCAAACATATAAGATCAGAAATGGAAGAGGAGACATAACCACTGACCCCACAGAAATAAAGGAAGTAATGACAGGATACTATGAACAGCTTTATGCTAATAAATACAACAATGTAGATGAAATGGACAACTTCCTAGAAAGGCATGAACAACCAACTTTGACTCGAGAAGAAACAGATGACCTCAACAAACCAATCACAAGTAAAGAAATTGAATCAGTCATTAAGCTTCCCAAAAAGAAAAGTCCAGGACCAGACGGCTTCACATGTGAATTCTACCAAACATTCCAGAAAGAATTAGTACCAATTCTGCTCAAACTCTTCAAAAAAATTGAAGTGGAGGGAAAGCTACCTAATTCATTCTATGAAGCCAACATCACCCTCATACCAAAACCAGACAAAAATATTACAAAAAAAAGAAAACTACAGACCAATCTCTCTAATGAATATAGATGCAAAAATCCTCAACAAAATTCTATCAAATCGAATCCAGCAACACATTAAAAGAAGTATACATCATGACCAAGTAGGATTCATCCCAGGTATGCAAGGATGGTTCAACATAAGAAAATCAATTAATGTAATACACCATATCAACAAATCAAAGCAGAAAAATCACATGATATCTCAATGATGCAGAGAACGCATTTGACAAAATTCAACATCCTTTCCTGTTGAAAACACTTCAAAGGATAGGAATACAAAGGAACTTCCTTAAAATGATAAAGGGAATATATGAAAAACCCACAGCAAATATCATCCTCAATGATATTAAAAAAACTGAAAACTTTCCCCCTAAGATCAGGAACAAGACAAGGATGTCCACTATCACCACTGTTATTCAACATTGTGTTTGAAGTTCTAGCCAGAGCAATTAGACAAGAAAAAGAAATACAAGGCATCAAAATTGGAAAGGAAGAAGTAAAACTCTCACTGTTTGCAGATGATATGATACTATATGTCGAAAACCCTGAAAAATCCACAGCAAAACTACTAGAGCTAATAAACGAGTACAGCAAAGTGGCAGGTTACAAGATCAAAACTCAAAAATCTAATATTTCTATACACTAGTAATGAACAATCTGAGGGGGATTTCAAGAAAGGAATTCCATTTACAATTGCCACCAAAAGAATAAAATATTTAGGAATAAATTTAACTAAAGAGATAAAAGACCTATACAAAGAAAACTACAAGAAATTGTTAAAAGAAATCACAGAAGACCTAAACAGATGGAAGGGCATAACGTGTTCATGGACTGGAAGACTAAATATAGTTAAGATGTCAATTCTACCTAAATTGATTTACAGATTCAATGCAATACCAATCAAAATTCCAACAACTTACTTTTCAGAAATAGAAAAACCAATAAGCAAATTTATCTGGAAGGGCAGGGTGCCCCGAATAACTAAAAGTATCCTGAGGAAAAAAAATGAAGTCGGAGGTCTCACGCTGCCTGACTTTAAGGCATATTATGAAGCCACAGTGGTCAAAACAGCATGGTACTGGCATAAAGATAGATATACTGACCAATGGAATCGAATAGTGTGTTCAGATATAGACCCTCTCATATATGGACAGTTGATCTTTGATAACGCAGTCAAGCCACCTCACCTGGGACAGAACAGTCTCTTCAATAAATAGTGCCTAGAGAACTGGATATCCATATGCAAAAGAATGAAAGAGGACCCATATCTCACACCCTATACAAAAGTTAACTCAAAATGGATCAAAGATCTAAACATTAGGTCTAAGACCATAAAACAGTTAGAGGAAAATGTAGGGAAATATCTTATAAATCTTATAATTGGAGGCGGTTTTATAGACCTTACACCCAAAGCAAGAGCACTGAAGAAAGAAGGAAATGGGAACTCCTCAAAATTAAACACTTTTGCACAACAAAGAACTTCACAAAGAAAGTAAAAAGACAGGCTACACAATGGGAGACAATATTTGGAAACGACATATCAGATAAAGGTCTAGTATTGAGAATTTATAAAGAGATTCTTCAACTCAACAACAAAAAGACAGCCAATCCAATTACAAAATGAGAAAAAGACTTGAACAGACACTTCTTAGAAGAGGAAATACAAATGGCCAAAAGGCACATGAAGAGATGCTCAGTTTCCCTGGCTATTCGGGAAATGCAAATCAAAACCACAATGAGATATCATCTCACACCCACCAGAATGGCCATTATCAAAAAAACAGAAAATGACAAGTGCTGGGGAGGATGTGGAGAAAGAGGCACACTTATTCACTGTTGGTGGGAATGTCAAATGCTGCAACCACTGTGGAAGGCAGTTTGGTGGTTCCGCAAAAAGCTGAATATAGAATTGCCATATGACCCAGCAATACCACTGCTAGGTATCTACTCAGAGGACTTAAGGGCAAAGACACAAATGGACACTTGCGCACCAATGTTTATAGCAGCATTATTTACCATTGCAAAGAGATGGAAACAGCCAAAATGTCCATCAACAGACGAGTGGCTAAACAAACTGTGGTATATACATACGATGGAATATTATGCAGCTTTAAGACAGAATAAACTTAGGAAGTATGTAACAAATGGATGGACCTTGAGAACATTATGCTGAGTGAGACTAGCCAAAAACAAAAGGACAAATACTGTATGGTATCACTGATATGAACTGACATTAGTGAATAAACTTGGAATATTTCGTTGGTAACAGAGACCATCAGGAGATAGAAATAGGGTAAGATATTGGGTAATAGGAGCTGAAGGGGTACAGATTGTGCAAGAGGACTGAATATAAAAACTCAGAAATGAGGTGGTGAGGAGACAATATGACAAAAAATAAAAAATATTATACACGTAAAAAAAAAAAAACTCAGAAATGGACAGCACAATATTACCTAACTGTAATACAATTATGTTAAAACACTGAATGAAGCTGCATATGAGAATGATAGAGGGAGGAGGGCTGGGGCATAAATGAAATCACAAAGAAAGATAGACGATAAAGATTGAGATGGTGTAATGCAGGAATGCCTAGAGTGTATAATGATAGTGACTAAATGTACAAATTTTAAAAATGTACAAATTTTGCATGAGGAAGAACAAAAGAATGTCATTACTTCAGTGTGCTGAAAATAGATGGTACTTAATATTTTAAAATTTCAACTAATGTTTGACACTAAAGCAAAAAAATGTTTATTTGGTACAAATCTATACTTTGACTAGTGCATTTCCTAATATAACTTATGTAGATAGTTGATTGAACACCTTAAGTACATGGAACTTTGTATAGGACATGAGATTTTGTTGGTTTGTCCAGGTGATGGAATCCCACAGCGATTTGATCAGTGAGTGGAAAAGTATTTGCAAAGTCCCCTTCGGGGAATGGTGAGAATGGGGGGAAACTCAACTTCCCCAAGTTGAATTCTTGATATTCTTATGAACAGTGTGGACAACCAAAGCTATAGGCTGAGCCCCCAGTCTTGGGGTTTGTTCATATGAAACTTAACCGCACAGGGGATAGGTCAAGCCTACTTGAAATTAAGCCTAAGAGTCACCCCCAAGAGAACCTCTTTTGTTGCTCAGATGTGGCCTCTCTCTCCAGCCAACACAGCAAGCAGACTCACCACCCTCCCCCTGTCTACATGGGACATGACTACCAGGGGTGTGGATCTTCCTGGCAGCATGGGACAGAAATCCCAGAATGAGCAGAGACCCAGCATCAAGGGATTGAGAAAATCTTCTCGACCAAAAGGGGGAAGAGGGAAATGAGACAAAGTGTCAATGGCTGAGAGATTCCAAACAGAGTCGAGAGGTTATCCTGGAGGTTATTTTTATGCATTAAGTAGATATCACCTTGTTATTCAAGATGTAATGGAGAGGCTGGAGGAAACTGCCTGAAAATGTAGAGCTGTGTTCCAATAGCCATGTTTCTTGATGATGACTGTATAATGATATAGCTTTCACAATGTGACTGTGTGATTGTGAAAACCTTGTGTCTGATGTGCCTTTTATCTACCTTGTCAACAGATGAGAGGAACATAAGGAATAAAAATAAATAATAGGGGAAACAAATGTTAAAATAGATTTAGTTTGAAATGCTAGTGATCAATGAAAGGGATCAGTAAGGGGTATGGCCTGTAAATTTTTTTTTTTCTGTTTGTTATATTTTTCTTTTGCCTTATTTTTTTTTCTGAATTGATGCTAATGTACTGAGAAATGATCACGATAATGAATGTGCAACTATGTGATGATATTGTGAATTGCTGAGTGTATGTGTTGGGAATGTTTGTTTCTTGTAATTTTTTTTAATTAATAAAAAATTAAAAAAAAAAAAGATGTAATGGAGAGGATGGAGGGAACTGCCTGAAAGTGTCGAGCTGTGTTCCAGTAGCCATGTTTCTGGAGGATGATTGAATAATGATATAGCGGTCACAATGTGACTGTGTGATTGTGAAAACCTTGTGTCTGATGTTCATTTTATCTACCTTGTCAACAAACGAGTAGAACATATGGAATAAAAATAAATAATAGGGGGAACAAATGCTAAAATAAATTTAGTTTGAAATGCTAGTGATCAATGAAAGCGAGGGGTAATGCGTATGGTAGGTATAATCTTTTTTTTTCTTTTTTTCCTGTGTTCGTTTTATTTCTTTTCGTATTGTCTTAGAACACTTACATGCTATATATGTTGGGTAGATGGAAAAACTAGTGGTCAATGAGATGGGGGGTAAGAGGTATGGTATGTATGAGTTTTTTCTTGTTATTTCTTTTTTCTGGGATGATGCAAGTGTTCTAAAAACTGATCAAGGTGATGAATATACAACTATGTGATGACATTGTGAGCCATTGATTGTACACCATGTTTGTTTGGAAAGTATGTATGTTAAGAATGTATGTGCTTGTATGTTATTTTATGAATAAAATTTAAAAAAAAAAAAAAAACATTGCCCCCTCCCCTATATGGGACATGACATCCAGGGGTGAAAGCCTCCCGGGCAACATGGGATATGAATCCTAACAATGAACCTGGTCCTGGCACTATGAGATCGACAATGCTTGCCTAACCAAATGTGGGCAAAGAATTGTAACAAAATAAGGTATCAGTGGCTGAGAGAGTTCAAATAGATCAAGAGCTATAATGGAGGCTACTCTTTTGCAAGCTTTAGCTAGATATTGCTATTTACCATGGTTTGCCAAAACCATTCCTGCTAACCCTAAAGAACACCTAGAACTCTATCTGAGATTCTACAAAAGTTCTATGCCTTATGATTACTTACCAGACACCTATAAGTACTGAAACCCAGAGGGGCCAGCCTCTACAGTTCCATCGCCCTATCCCATATTTATTGACAGCCGTTTCAACATGAAAAAGTTAGAATGGGCATAGCCCAAATATCACTAAAGAATGGAAGAAAGATTAAAGGAGAAGGAGGAGTTATAACAAAGATAATAGGATTTAACAAATGAGTATGACTGCTGAATCATTATACCAATATTTCTTTTAGTCTCCAGTGTCATGGAGCAGCTAAAAGGAAAAACCTAAAATTGCAGAACTGTAACCCATACCAAACTCTGAAATCTGCTCTATGAGTAGTTGTTGTGTGCTTTTAAATTTATTGTTTTGTATACATGTTATTTTTTACACACACACAAAAAGAACACCTGAGACTTGAACTCAGACTCTACAAGTTTCATGCACTAAATTTGGTTTTCTGAAACCTACAATTTGCAGAGCATTCCTAAGCCAGATAAATCATGAAACCCAGAGGGATCAGACTCTCCAAGATTACCAACTAATTACCTCCCCCTATCCTTTAGGGTCAACAACGTTTTTCAAGATGAAAAAGTCAGAATGGGCATGGCCTACTGTGGTAGTTAGATCCAGGTGTCACCTTGGCTAGGTGAAGGTGCCTGTTCTATGGCTGTGGACATGAGCCAATGACATGTGAACTTCATCTGTTGCTCATTACATCTGCAGTCGGCTAGGAGGCGTGCCTGCTGCAATGAATGATGTTTGATTTAATTGGCTGGTGCTTAAATGAGAGAACTCAACGTAGCACAGACCAAGCAGCTCAGCATACCTCATCTCAGCAGGCACAGCTCAGCCCAGGCCTTTGGTGATGTAGAAGGCAATCAGTTTCCCTGGGTTCCAGGGAAAGTTGTTGGAACCCAGAGGCCTGAAGAGAAGGCCTGTAAAGATCACCCTGTGCCTTCCCACATAAGAACCTCAGTTGAAAGTTAGTTGCCTTTCCTCTGAAGAACTAATGAAATAAATCCCTTTTTATTAAAAGCCAATCCATCTCTGGTGTGTTGCATTCCGGCAGCTAGCAAACTACAACACCTACAGACTCCTATAGACTGGGAGAAGAATCAAAAGAGAAGCAGAAGGTATAACAGAGAAAATAGTATTTAATAAATGGAATGACTTCTGAATCACTATATTGTTATTTCTTTTAGCCTCCAGTATTCTGGAGCAGCTGGAAGGAAAAATCTGAAATAGCGGAATAGTGACTCATACCAAACTCTGAAATCTCTTTTGTAACTACTTGTTGAAGTGTACTTTGAAAGTTATTGCTTTTTCTTTCTTTTCTTTGTATATATATTTCACAATAAAAAACGTTTTGTTTTGTTTTTTTAAAAAAAGAGGTAAGATAAGTTTGTATCTGGACCTGTTTATATTTATCTGTGAAGTCCAGAATATAGTTGAGATAAACGGATCTGACTCTCAGGGAAGAAATATGAGTCAAACAGAGATTTCAGAGCTACTGAAACCATTGGAATAAATGGATTTTCCCAAATAAAGAGATATAAAGCCTAGGGTAGAGAAAGGGGAAGTTGGCCAAGGAGACCAGTCAAACTGGCCAAGGAGACTGGAGGTAGCCAAAGAAATAAAAGAAAAATCAGGGAAGAGATAAGTTTAGTAAAAGCCTGTAGAAGAGAGTGTTATAAGAAGGAATCAAATTCTGCTTTGGAGAGAAATTAGAAAATTAAAATGGCAATCAAATTTAACAGTAGTGCAGTAATTAGTGACCTTGGCAGTTGCAGGACCTATTGATGGGGGAGGACAAAGAAAAAGAGAAGAGAAAGTGAATAATCTTTCTTTTCATAGTTAGCTCTGAAAGGGAAGCTAGACATAGAATGCCAGAAGTTTGGGATTATGGTATCAGATATGTTTTCATTTGCTCAAGATGGAAAGATGCAAGCATTTTAAAATGCTAATAAGAGGAAGTCACAAGGGGAAAATCTGAAGAAAGATAAAAACCATGCTGGATAGACCCAAGCTTATCTCTGGGTGTTAGAATAAAAGATAATTTTTACTTTCTTTACACTTTCCCAGGTTTTTACCACTATCTACAATGGCATGTACTACCTATGTATTCTTTTATAAATCATGTAAAGACTTCCAGGTAACTGATGAAAACAGCAGTTCTAAATTCTGTATTTTAACTGTAGATGCTACTTGCTGAAAAATGGATGCAAAATATGCCAGTGGATCAGTAGATACTAACAACCATGGAAGTGATATTTGGCTGCACAGACCAGAGAAGAACTATAAAACACTGAAAGAATGAAAAAGATCACAGCAAGTTAGGGCCATATGGAAATAATACAGCCACGCATATCTCATGAGGGTTAGAGAGTACTGTAGCACTCCAGGCATTCAGAATGATGACTTAATCAGCAAAAAATACTGAAATACAGAATTATACAAATTCAAGGACAGAAGTCAGTTTTGATTATTTCATCCATTTATTTTATTGATTAAACAACTAAGACCCTGAGTGGATATGTATTTAATATGCTTAGAAAATTCTGGAAAGTAGGTAGAAAGGTTGAGCTCTATCAAAGTACAATTTTACACACACATACATTTGGTATGTTCCCATTTATATCAAGTACAAAGCCAGTCAATATTAAACTCTACTGTGAGGAGTTATGAAAGCAGTTGATTGCCCTTGGCAGGGACAGTAACTGGGCAGGGAGCATGAGGGTCCTACTGATATAGTTGCTTGACCAGAAGGGCTGGTTAAATGGCTATGTGAGTTTGTGAGAGTTCATCAAGCTATATAAACTTATAAACACTTATCTGCATGTATAGTCTACTTCAATAAAATCTTTAGAAAGAAATAAAATCAAAGGCCATATCCTCCATGTAAAATTTTAGTTAACTTTTTTAATTTTAACACTTAAAAAGCATAAGTGTTTCAAAAGAAAAAAAAGCATAAGTGTATCAAAAGATCATTTAGGTAAAATATTTCTGGTAATACAAGATAAATAAGATGTCAATGAACAATTTTATGACATGATACATTAGAAACCCTTTTTAAAAGCTTTTGGCAATTTCAGACTTAAAGAAGAGCTGCAACAACAGCATAACAAATTCCCATATACTCTTCACCCAGATTTTCCCAAAAGTTAACAGTTTACCACATTTATCATTCTCTTATTCACATATACACACTCTTCTCCCCTCAACATATAAAGTTGCACACATGATATATCCTTACCTCTAAACAAGTATGTTTCCTAAATGAGCAAGAACTTAACACAGTACAATTATCAAAATCTGGAAATTAACATTAGTACCATACCAGTATCTAATCTACTCATCTTATTCAAATTTCACAAGTTGACCTCATATTGTACCTCAGGCAAAAGAGAAAAAAAAGATGCTTTTTTCTTGGTCTAGGAACACTGCATTTAGTTGTCTTTTCAGTTTCCTTTGATTTAGAACAATTCAATCTCTTTGTCTTTCATTATTTTGATACTTTTAAATACAGGCCAGTTATTTTATAGAACGCTCCTCATTTAGATTCATCTGTTGTTTTTTCACAATTAGATTCAGGTTACATTTCACAGAAGTGATGTTGCATTCTTCTCAGTGTGTCAGTTAAGAGGCACATAAAAATCTGTCCCATTATTGATGATGTTAACCCTGATTACCTGGGTAAGGAGCTATCTGCTAAGTTCCTTCATTTTAAAGTTAATAATTTTTCCTATTATTATTAAGGGGAGATACTTTGAGACCATGTAACTATTCTGTTACTCCTCAAACTTTCACTCACTAGTGATGATTCTTGCCTGAATCAGAACTAAGATGATTGCCAAATAGTGGTTTTCTAATTATTGTTATATTAGTTGGCATTCTAATATAAAGAAAACTTTCTCTCTTCATCCACTTATTTATTTGTATGTATTTATATTCAATTGATTACATTATATTTTCATTTCTTTGATGCTGTGAGAGTCCCTGCAAAGTTGGTTCCTATTCTTTTGACAATCCCATCATTCTTTGATAACTTTCTTACTTTCTGGTATAAGATGCTGCTGGTTCAACTTGTTCTTTCCAAGCCTTAACCTAGAATCACCCATTTCCCCAAGGATCCCTGTTTCCTTTTAATGGAGAGTGGATTTAGTAACCAAAACCTGGAACCGCATATGTTCACTGCTACTGGAATACACACGCATGCACACACCTGTATCTATTCTGTATCTAAAATATATAAAGAGCCATTAAGCTTACACTGTCACCTCCAATTCCAACAACATAGAATTCACTCTAGCCTTCCCCCTTTCCATATTTATACAATGAGAAACTTGTCTCTTATTATGTAATTATTCTACTTACTTGTTTAATCCTGGAATACAATGAAGCCAGCTTCAGAACTGCTAATCCATACCAATGCAAAAACCAAAGTTATTGACAAGATTTCTTTTTCTCTTCAGCCTATGTTTAAGTTATTTGGGTTGGTTCATTTTCTCCCTTTATTGTTATTATATGACTCTTCTGAAATACAGCTAGTTAGATTCATGTGGTTTTGTTTGTATTCCATTTTTGAGTTCTTTCTCCATCCTTGCTTTTTTCAACATGTGAAAGATTAATAAGTTTCCAAAAGCAAGAACCATAGATAGAATCAAAGGATAAAATAAAAAACATGTCATTCTTCGATTCTCTCAACCGTGCTCCCACCCCACCTCTTGAAGGTAATGAATCTCATTTCTGGCTTATCTTGTATTTCTTTTTGTACAAATGTGCAGATACATACACAATTTAATTAGCGTCCCCCTGCAACTGCCCTTTTTATAGAAATAGAAGGATATTACTGACATTCTTTTGTACTTTGATATGTCCACTTAATACATCCTCAAAGTTATTCCATATCAGTTTGTAGAAATTTTTTTCTTTAAATAGCTGTATACAGGAGCCAACTGAAAAAGCTCCCAATGGCCAATTTGAGCAACAAAATAAAGAAATATTATTGGACTATAACCCAAAGTATAAAACAAATATATCCTTAAGTCCCCATTAATATAAACAAATAAATGGAGAAGAGGCAAATCCCCCTGCAAAAGAATTCCAAATAATTTTTGTAGATACTTCGAGGAAAAGCATAACTTCTAACTCCTTAAGTGTGGACTGTACATAGTAACTTCTTCCAAAGTGTTCATTATGAAAACGGGGTAAAAAAAAGATGAACTTTACAATGGAAGAACCTAACAAACACTACCACAACCAGGTGACCAAGGTCAATATCAACAGTGATAAATAATGCTGATGTATGTACCCTTAATATGTTGTGATAAAAATGGCACTTTACCTCTATAGTCCTCTTCCCCCGATAAAAACATTACCACAGTCTAACCATGAGAAAAACATTAGAATTAGAAGGGGATTCTACAAAATACTGACCACTATATGCCTCAAAACTGTCCCAGTCATCAGAAACAAGTACAGTCTGAGAAACAGTCATAACCAAGAGAAATCTAAAGAGATATCACAAATAAATATAATGTGGTATTCTGGGTGGGATCCTGAACCAGAAAAAGGACATCAGGTAAAAACCTAACATGATTAAATCTGATTGAAGTATGGACTTTAGTTAATGGTAATGCAGTATTTTTGTTTCGTTAATTGTAACTAATGTACAATTATGTATTTGAGAACTCTGTACTATCATTTCAATTTTTCTGCAAATCTAAAACTGTTCTAAAATATAAACATTCAGGTTTCCCCAATATTTTATATTTGTAACAATGGTGCAGTGAACAACTTTATGCTAATGAATCTCATGTTGCTGGAAGTATACTTTTATGATAAACTCTTAGAAATGGAAATATGATAAACTCTTAGAAATGGAAATGTTGAGTCAAAAGGTAAGCACAATAAGCAGTTTTGTCAGACTATCAAATCCCCATCACAAAGACTTGTCTCAATCTGCAGTCCAACAAGATATGTACGAGTGTTCCTTTCCCACATCCTTGCCAACAGAATGTATGCTCATACTGTTTAATTTTTGCCAAGAGATAAGAAATGGCATCTTAGTGTAGTTTTTAATTTGCATTTCTCTATGATTGAGGCTGAACATCTTTTCACATGTTGAAAAGACATTTCTTGTCTTTTTCTTGGATTTTCTGTTCATGTTTTTGCTCGTTTTTCTATAAAACCTTTGGCTTCTTTTCCCTCTCAATTTTTAAGTCCTAAGTTGGCTATTATCCCATTACCTGTGTTACATGTTATCAATACTGTCTCTCCATCTGTGGTTGCTCTTTTGACTTTGCACCTGTTTTTTTTTTAACATATTCAAACTTATCAATTTTTTATTTTATTGCCTTTGTAATAAAATGAGTCCAAGTTAGGCATATATGAGTTATAAAGGAATCTATCCATGCTTTCTTAGTATTTGCATGGCTTCATTTTTTAAAAATTTTTATTAATAAAACCAATCAACATACAATATGAACATTCTTTTTTTATCACATAGTTGTATATTCATCATCATGATCACTTCTTAGAACATTTGCATCGATTCAGAAAAATAAAAAGAAAACAGAAAAAATTCATACATACCATATCCTTTACCCCTCCCTTTCACTGATCACTAGCATTTCAATCTACTAAATTTATTTTAACATTTGTTTCCCCTATTATTTATTTATTTTTAATCCATATGTTTTACTCATCTGTCCATAAGGTAGATATAAGAAGCATTAGACACAAGCTTTGCACAATCACACAGTCACATTGTAAAAGCTATATTATACAATCATCTTCAAGAAACATGGCTACTGGAACACAGCTCTACATTTTCAGGCAGTTTCCTCCAGCCTCTCTGTTACGCCTTAACTAAAAAGGTGATATCTATTTAATGCGTAAGAATAACCTCCAGGATAACCTCTCAATTCTGTTTGGAATCTCTTAGTCATTGACACTTTATTTTGTCTCATTTCTCTCTTCCCCCTTTCGGTTGAGAAGGTTTTCTCAATCCCTTGGTGCTGAGTTCCAGCTCATTCTAGGATTTCTGTCCCACATTTCCAGGGAAGTCCACACCCCTGGGAGTCATGTTCCATGTAGACAGGGGGAAGGCAGTGAGTTTGCTTGTTGTGTTGGCTGAGAGAGAGCGTCCACAACTGAGCAACAAAAGAGGTTCCCTTGGGGGTGACTCTTAAGTCTAATTTTAAGTAGGCTTAGCCTATCCTTCGCAGGATTAAGTTTCATATGAAAAACCCTAAGATTGAGGACTCAGCCTATTGCTTTGGCTGTCCCCACTGCCTGTGAGAATATCAAGAATTCTCCAGTTGGGTAAGTTGAATTTTCCCCCTTTCTCATATGGTTTCATTTTTGACATTTAGATCTCTGAGATATTGAAGTTGATTCATATGTATGGTATAAGGTATAGATCTAATTTTATGTTTCCAAATGGCTATATAATTGTCTTAGGGTCATTTATTTAAAAATCCTTCTTTCAAATGTCTGCTTCCAGCCATGAAGGAATAACTGATAAAGAACTAGCCCTCTCATTGCAAAATACTAGAAAACTAGGCAAAAGATATGAAACCACTATTTTCACACATTGAAACAATAGCCCTATGTTCACCCCAAGCTTTCTACCTAGAGGAATTTCAAAACAATGAAGCAGGGAAATGTAACTCAAGAGAATGACAATTTCATTGTGTGGGAGAGGCAGATATCAGAATCTGGGAAAGTTAATATAGCTGGAATTTGTGAGTTAAGAGTAGAGGAGAGAGATATGCAGAAATCTACACAGGGGTTGCCTTGAGTCACTGACTGAATACTCATCTGCACGTGTGTGGGTTTAAACTTCACAAAGCCAGGCAAAGAACAGTAACAGTAGCTATACACTGAAAAATGCAAAGAGCTCACACAGGACTGCGAGTCTATGTGTAGAGATCTCATTGGCCACTCAAGTCGATCAATGAAGACCCCAAAAAATCATGTTTTAGTAGTTGCACTAAACTAATACCATAGTAAACACTACTCCAGATATGCCATAAAAATACTACTAAAAAAACTACTAACCACTTTTTTTATAGAAACCAACAAGTTGACTCTAATATTAATATGGTAATGAAGAGGACTTAAAATAGCCAAAATGATTTTGGAAAAGAACAATGGTGGAGAATTTACACCATTTAATTTCAAGACTTGCTACAAGGTTACAACAATCAAGACAGTGTGGTAGTAATGTGAAGGAAAGGCACAAAACCAATGGAATGGACTAGAGAGCCCAGAAATAGATCCACTCATGTCAATTGACTTTTGACAAAGGGCTAAGGCAATTCAGTGAAGAACAGTCTCCTCAACAAATGGTGCTAAAACAACTGAATAACCATAGAGATAGAAAATAAACCTTAACTCCTCACACCATACAAAAAATTACTTTGAAATGAATCACAGACTTAAATGTAAAAACTAAAAACTATACAACTTATAGAAGCAAACACAGGAGAAAATCTTTGTAATCATGTAATATACAAAGGACACAAAAAACACAAACCATGAAAGAAAAAAAGAATGATAAATTATACTTCATCAAGCTGCTCTTTGTTACATCATCTTAAGAAACAGAAAAAGGATGCCAAGGCTGGGAGAAAATATCCACAATACATATTTATCAGACAAAGGACTTGTGTACCCAATGATATAAAAAGTTCTGACAACTCAATAAGAAAACAAACCGAATTTTTAAATATGGGCAAAAGATTTGATAAGACTGTCCCAAAAGCACATGAAAAGAGGCTCAAAATCATTAGCCATCAGGAAAATATAATTTAAAATCATAATGAGATACTACCACATACCCATAGGATGACTAAAGTTGAAAAGACAACATCAAGATGTGCTGGTAAGGTAGCTGGTGGGAGTGTAAAATAGTTCAGAATGAAAAAGTATGGCAGTTTCTTTTAATTAAACACACATTCACCACATGACCCAGTTATTTCACTCCTAGGTATCTACCTAAGAGAAATAAAAAAGATATCCATACAAGGACTTGAACATGAATGCTTATAACAGCTTTATTCAAAATTGCAAATTAAATAATTGGCCATCAACAGACAAAAACAAATAACGCACAGAAACACACACAAAAAAACTGTGATTTATTCATACAGTGGAATGACTCAAAAAAGAAGTAACTGCTCACATACACAATTGCAGGTATGAACCTCAAAAAAATATGCTGAGCAAGAGTGTACAACGCAGATTCCATTTATAAGAGATTCTGGAACAAACAAAACTAAATTATAACAACATAAAGTAGTTCAATGATTAAACCAGGCCAGGGTAGAGGGTTAGGGATGACTATGAAAAAGCACAAAAGAACTTGATATAATGGGAATGTTTTATATTTTAAATGGGATGGTGGCTTTGTGAATCTATATTTATCAAAACTCATGAAACTACACACTTAAAATAGGTACATTTTATTGTATGTAAATTATACCTCAATAAAATTAATTTTTTAAAAGTCTACCTTTAGTTTCAATGAGCTGAGATGCCTCCTTTATTGTAAGAAATAATTTCAAATGGGGGAAAATTTTAAATTTGACTCCAATTTTAAAATAACCATGGACCAAAGGGCAATATGCAAATATAACCATGTAACAAAGATTACTTAAAAGGAAGGACTGAAAACTCTGGCCCTTGCCTTAATTTGATTGACCTAAGAAATATAAATGAATAGCTGATATCCTTCTTTACGTTTAATGTTATGAAAAACATTCACATCTAAAGAGTAGTCATGGCAAAAATCCTCAAACACAAAACTATGTAATTCCAGACAGTCTCCATCTCCTCACTAAGCTTTTTTTCTGCCAAAAGATCCTCTTCACTTTTACCTCTGCCTGTAACTGACCATATATAAAATGGAAATATTGTCAATGCAAATTATCAGTTCCTATTCTTAAAAAAAAGTACACATTTTATATCTTTTCTTTTAAAAATCTAAAGTTGTGCTTTATTTATGTGGTGGCACTCATTTTCACTTAAAAGTTCCCAAGTTTTTTTTGTTTTTGTTTTTTTAATTTTTTATTAATTAAAAAAAATTACAAGAAGCACAAACATTCCCAACACATACACTCAGCAATTCACAATATCATCACATAGTTGCATATTCATCATCATGATCATTTCCCACACATTTGCATCAACAGAAAAAGACATAAAAAGACAACAGAAAAATAAAACAAGAACAGGAAAAAAAAAATTTTACATACCATACCCCTTACCCCTCGCTTTCATTGATCACTAGCATTTCAAACTAAATTTATTTTAACATTTCTTCCCCCTATTATTTATTTTTATTCCATATATTCTACTCATCTGTTGACAAGGTAGATAAAAGGAGCATCAGACACAAGGTTTTCACAATCACACAGTCACATTGTGAAAGCTATATCATTATACAATCATCATCAAGAAACATGGCTACTGGAACACAGTTCTACATTTTCAGGCAGTTCCCTCCAGCCTCTCCATTACATCTTGAATAAGAAGATGATACCCACTTGATGCAGAAGAATAACCTGCAGGATAACCTCTCGACTCTGTTTGGAATCTCTCAGCCATTGACACTTTGTCTCATTTCCCTCTTCCCCCTTTTGGTCAAGAAGGTTTTCTCAATCCCTTGATGCTGAGTCTCCACTCATTCCAAGATCTCTGTCCCACGTTGCCAGGAAGGTCCATGCCCCTGGGAGTCATGTTCCATGTAGAGAGTGGTAGGGTGGTGAGACTGCTCGTTGTGTTGGCTGGAGAGAGAGGCCACATCTGAGCAACAAAAGAGGCTCCCTTGGGGGTGACTCTTAGGCCTAAATTTTAAGTAGACTTGACCTATCCTTTGCGGGGTTAAGTTTCATATGAACAAACCTCAAGACTGGGGGCTCAGCCTATAGCTTTGGTTGTCCACACTGTTCATGAGAATATCAAGAATTCAAGTTGGGGAAGTTGAATTTCTCCCTGTTCTCACCACTCCCCGAAGGGGGCTTTGCAGATACTTTTCCACTCACTGATCGAATCACTCTCGGATTCATCGGGCATCACTCTGGACAAACCAACAAAATCTCATGTCCTACCTGAGATTCCAAGTACTTATGGCATTCAATCAAACTATCTACATAAGTTATATTAGGAAATGCACTAGTCAAAATATTAATTTTGTAACAGATAAACATTTTTTGCTTTAGTCTCACACAGAAGGTGATATTTTTAAATATTAATTACCATTTATTTTCAGTATCCTGCAATGACATTCCTTTGTTCTTCCTCATGCAAAAACATTTTTAAAATTGTACCTTGTACATTTCACTGTTATTATATACTCTAGGCATTCCTAGATTATACCATTTCAATCTTTAACATATATCTTTCTGATTTCAATATGTCCCCAGCCCTCCTCCCTCTATCATTCTCACATGCAGCTTCATTCAGTGTTTTAACATAATTATATTACAGTAGGTAGTATTTTGCTGTCCATTTCTGAGTTTTTGTATTCAGTCCTGTTGCACAATCTGTACCCCTTCAGCTCCTATTACCCAATATCTTACCCTATTTCTATCTCCTGATGGTCTCTGTTACCAACGAAATATTCCAAGTTTATTCACTAATGTCAGTTCATATCAATGAGACCATACAGTATTTGTCCTTTAGTTTCTGGCTAGTCTCACTCAGCATAATGTTCTCAAGGTCCATCCATGTTGTTACATACTTCATAAGTTTATTCTGTCTTAAAGCTGCATAATATTCAATTGTATGTATATACCACAGTTTGTTTAGCCACTCCTCTGTTGATGGACATTTGGCTGTTTCCATCTCCTTGCAATGGTAAATAATGCTGCTATAAACATTGGTGCGCAAATGTCCATTTGTGTCTTTGCCCTTATGTCCTCTGAGTAGATACCTAGCAATGGTATTGCTGGGTCATATGGCAATTCTATATTCAGCTTTTTGAGGAACCGCCAAACTGCCTTCCACAGTGGTTGCAGCATTTGACATTCCCACCAACAGTGAATAAGTGTGCCTCTTTCTCCACATCCTCCCCAGCACTTGTCATTTTCTGTTTTGTTGATAATGGCCATTCTGGTGGGTGTGAGATGATATCTCATTGTGGTTTTGATTTGCATTTCCCGAATAGCCAGGGAAACTGAGCATCTCTTCATGTGCCTTTTGGCCATTTGTATTTCCTCTTCTAAGAAGTGTCTGTTCAAGTCTTTTTCTCATTTTGTAATTGGATTGGCTGTCTTTTTGTTGTTGAGTTGAAGAATCTCTTTATAAATTCTCAATACTAGACCTTTATCTGATATGTTGTTTCCAAATATTGTCTCCCATTGTGTAGGCTGTCTTTTTACTTTCTTCATGAAGTTTTTTGATGCACAAAGGTGTTTAATTTTGAGGAGTTTCCATTTATTTCTTTCTTTCTTCAGTGCTCTTGCTTTAGGTGTAAGGTTTATAAAACCACCTCCAATTATAAGATTTATAAGATATTTCCCTACATTTTCCTCTAACTGTTTTATGGTCTTAGACCTGATGTTTAGATCTTTGATCCATTTTGAGTTAACTTTTGTATAGGGTGTGAGATATGGGTCCTCTTTCATTCTTTTGCATATGGATATCCAGTTCTCTAGGCACTCCCAAGTTTTGATCTAAATGTTTGGTGAAAACAGTTTGTCTGAAGGATATTATCATAAACAACATTCTTCGATCAGGTAAAAATATATGACTTCACCAGTCATATTACTACCTCATTGTTGGTCTTTATACTTTACTCATTTAAATGATGCTTACTATTATTATAATTTAATGTATGTAGTTTATGAATATCATTGAGAAAAATAACTAATGCATCATGCAAATTTAAAAACATGAATGTCTTAAAACAACAGTGTCATGCATCAAATAAATGAAAAAAAGCTAGATAGTCCACATCTATAAAAATACCAGGCTGATTTAATACATTCCAAGCATGGACTTTTCTATTTTGGTTTTAATTGTGGAATGTTTTCTATTCCACTAAAAATTAAGTAAACCGGTCAAAATAAGCCAAATATAAATTAGATCTAGTTAACATCTAATTATAAAATGTTTCAATTTCCTTTAAACAGAAAGGTAGTCATCAAGAAGCAGAAAATCTTACAATAATTCCATCCTGCTCAGAAGACTCAGAGCCTAACATTGTTCCAGCACTCTTTAATTAGGAAGAGGAAAGCAATTTATAGTAAAAACATGGATTCCAACTATAACATACCATTTATAAACTGTCATGTTTGAGTGGTTTTTTTTTTTTGGATGAGCAGGCACCGAGAATCAAACCCAGGTCTCCAGCATGGGAGGTAAGAACTATGCCACTGTGTTACCATGCTTGAGTTTTACTAATCAACAAAGGAGGTGTTTTTTGAAAATTCACAAGTATCAACTGCTAATCTTTAATAAGCTCTCAAATCCACATTGACTAGAGCATTATCATTCCCTCTATAAATACAGATAACATTTTATATTAATGTGTTGTACCTAAGTTTCATTCTTCCTTTATGGTATTTTTTCTGAACTCTTACATTTTTATGACATTCCTTTAGCAAGTTAATCAAGACGTTGCATTCTTCAGTATGCAAGTGTGCAGATAAGTCCGGGTGCATCTTTAGAAGGTGATAATCACAGGAGAGCAACCTGTGGATACAAGAGTGCCTTAAATATGCATGAATATATTTGTTAATGTGATCTAAAACTATTTTCAATAAGAACCTGCAGTGACCGTTACCAGACAAAAATGTTGACCATTAACCAGCTGTATGACATCAGACAAGTTATTGAACTTCAGTTTCAGCTTCCTTATCCAATGATTTAACATATTCAGTAAGTTATCACAAGTATTTAGAGAACCTGTAAATTCAGAAGTAGGAAAAGGAATCTTCAACAGACCCAACCCTGGAAAACAGAAAAGGCTTGCCTGTATTGGTAAGCTTGACTTCAAACATTTTCCCCACAATTCCTAAAGTTCATTATGACTCACTTTGTTCAGATGAAATTCTACCAATTAAGATAACTGGCTTATTGATCATTTTAATAATGTGCATTCATCTGAGAGAGCATAAAGAGCCATTAGTCAGACTCGCATTAGTGTGAATTTAGACTTTTTTCTTCCTAACATGTGGTTGAGGAAGCATAAACTAAACAATGAAGTGAAACATGAGAAAAATTTTCTTCTGAAAGCTCAAATTTAGCAGTCTGCTAAAGCTGCCAGAATGCAATATACCAGAAACAAGATGGTTTTTAAAAAGGGGAGTTTATTAAGTTGCAAGCTTACAGTTCTAAGGCTGTGAAATTGTCCAAACTAAGGCATCCAGGTAAAGATATCTTAATTCAAGAAAGGCCAATGGGTCCAGGACACCTCTGTCAATTGGAAAGGCACGTGGTAACATCTGCTAGCTTTCTCTCCTGGCTTCTCTTTTGTAAGGATTCCACGGGGGTGTTCTACTTTTGCTTCTCCAAAGATCTCTGGCTGCGTGGCTCTCTTAGCTCTAAAGCTTTTTCCAAAATGGTTCCCTCTTAAAGGGCTCCTGTAAGCAACCCCACCTTGAATGCATGGAGACCCATCTCCATGGAAAACATCTAGTCAAATGTTGCTATTCACAATAGGGTGGGTCACATCTCCATGGAAATAATAAAAAGATCCCACCCAGCAATACTAAACAAGGATTAAAGAACTTGGCTTTTCTGGGGTACACAACAAATTTAAACTGGCACATTCCATCCTTTGGACCCCAAAAAGACATGTTCTACTGCAGGGAGAGCCAAGATGGCAGCTTAGCGAGGTGTGGGATTTAGAGCAGCTAGTGAATAGTCAGAAACAGCAGAGAAAAACTGCTGGGGCCATGTCAGTGACCGAACACACAGCATATCCCAGTTTGGACCAGCTAGACAGGCTGCAAGCCCCCCACAACCATGAGTGCCCCAAGCCACAGTGGCCGGCATCCCTCCTCCACAGGCTGCTTCCCAGAGGGTAAAGGAAAGAGACTTTACTAGCAGCAGAGGCTGAACACAACCAAACGCCAATTATGGAATTAATTAACAAATTCTGACTACAAAAAAATAGGCCCCCAGCTCAGCTGAACCTCAAGTAACAGCAGAGGTCACTGGTTTTTGCCCCTGCGAAGAGGGGGCAGGGCTGACAGAGAAAGAACAAAGAAAAAAAAACAGGGTTTTTTGGATCTGAAAAGGCCTGGGCCCTGCAGGAAAGGAGGGGGCACACAGGACCTGGAGATACACAGAGCAACATACCAACTTAAGCTCTTGATTGACAAACCTAAGGAACAGGGTTCTGCTCTGAAAAGGATTTTTCTTTTTCTCTTTTTTTTTTTTTTTAATTTTTTTATTAACAAAAAAAAAAAGAAATTAACACAACATTTAGAAATCATTCCATTCTACACATGCACTCAGTAATTCTTAGTATCATCACATAGATGTATGATCATCATTTCTTAGTACATTTGCATCGATTTAGGAAAAGAACTAGCAAAACAGCAGAAAAAGATATAGAATGTTAATATAGAGAAGAGAATTAAAATAATAATACTAATAACAAATATATATATATAAAAAGGAAAAAGAAAAAAACAAAAACAAAAGATACAAACACACAAACAAACAAACAAAAAACCATATTTCAGGTGCAGCTTCATTCAGTGTTCCAACATAGTTACATTACACTTAGGTATTATTGTGCTGTCCATTTTTGAGTTTTTGTATCTAGTCCTGTTGCACAGTCTGTATCCCTTCAGCTCCAATTACCCATTATCTTACCCTGTTTCTAACTCCTGCTGGTCTCTGTTACCAATGATATATTCCAAGCTGATTCTCGAATGTCGGTTCACATCAGTGGGACCATACAGTATTTGTCCTTTAGTTTTGGGCTAGACTCACTCAGCATAATGTTCTCTAGGTCCATCCATGCTATTACATGCTTCATAAGTTTAGTCTGTCTTAAAGCTGCATAATATTCCATTGTAGGTATACGCCACAGTTTGTTTAGCCACTCGTCTGTTGATGGACATTTTGGCTGTTTCCATCTCTTTGCAATTGTAGATAATGCTGCTATAAACACTGGTGTGCAAATGTCCGTCTGTGTCTTTGCCCTTAAGTCCTTTGAGTAGATACCTAGCAGTGGTATTGCTGGGTCATAATCCATTCTGCCATTCTATGTCTTTTGATTGGGAAATTCAGTCCATTAACTTTTAGTGTTATTACTGTTTGGATAATATTTTCCTCTACCATTTTGGCTTTTGTATTATATATATCATATCTGATTTTCCTTCTTTCTACACTTTACTCCATACCTCTCTCTTCTGTCTTTTCGTATCTGACTCTAGTGCTCCCTTTAGTATTTCTTGCAGAGCTGGTCTCTTGGTCACAAATTCTCTCAGTGACTTTTTGTCTGAGAATGTTTTAATTTCTCCCTCATTTTTGAAGGACAATTTTGCTGGATATAGAAGTCTTGGTTGGCAGTTTTTCTCTTTTAGTAATTTAAATATATCATCCCACTTTCTTCTAGCTTCCATGGTTTCTGCTGAGAAATCTACACATAGTCTTATTGGGTTTCCCTTGTATGTGATGGATTGTTTTTCTCTTGCTGCTTTCAAGATCCTCTCTTTCTCTTTGACCTCTGACATTCTAACTAGTAAATGTCTTGGAGAACGCTTATTTGGGTCTATTCTCTTTGGGGTGCGCTGCACTTCTTGGATCTGTATATTTAGGTCTTTCATAAGAGTTGGGAAATTTTCAGTGATAATTTCTTCCATTAGTTTTTCTCCTCCTTTTCCCTTCTCTTCTCCTTCTGGGACACCCACAACACATATATTTGTGCGCTTCATATTGTCATTCAGTTCCCTGATTCCCTGCTCAAGTTTTTCCATTCTTTTCCCTATAGTTTCTGTTTCTTTTTGGAATTCAGATGTTCCATCCTCCAGTTCACTAATTGTAGCTTCTTTCTCTTTAGATCTACCATTGTAGGTATCCATTGTTTTTTCCATTTTTTCTTCTTTGTCCTTCACTCCCATAAGTTCTGTGATTTGTTTTTTCAGATTTTCTATTTCTTCTTTTTGTTCAGCCCATGTCTTCTTCATGTCCTCCCTCAATTTATTGATTTGGTTTTTGAAGAGTTTTTCCATTTCTGTTCGTATATTCAGCATTAGTTGTCTCAGCTCCTGTATCTCATTTGAACTATTGGTTTGTTCCTTTGACTGGGCCATATCTTCAATTTTCCGAGCGTCATCCATTATTTTCTGCTGGTGTCTGGGCATTTGATCAGATTTCCCTGGGTGTGGGACCCAGCTGGTTGAAAGGTTTTTCTGTGGAATCTCTGGGCTCTGTTTTTCTTTTCCTGCCCAGTAGGTGGCGCTCGTGGCACTCGTCTGTCTGCGGGGCAGTCGGCCCGGGAAACCGCGCGTGGAGGGGGGGGTCGCTGGCCTCCGCGGCTTGGGGGAGTGCCGGTCCAAATTGCCCAGCTGGCCCGAGACGCCAAGCGTGGCGGGAGGACCCCGCTATCCAATGTTCCCAGTCAGACCGGGGAGTCACGTGCGTGGAGGGGACCCCAGTCGCCAGCCGCCCCGGCCGGGAAAACGCGCGCCCCTCGGGTATCTCACCGCAGCAGATTCTCCCTGCCCGTTCAGCTGTTCCAGAATGGGGTACGCTGTCTTTTTGGTCTCTGTCGTGACTCCGGGAGCTGTTTCGTATTGTTTCTGTTTCTTTAGTTGCTTTTCTGGAGGAGGAACTAAGACCCACGCGTCTTACTAAGCCGCCATCTTCTCCGGAAGTCCTCTTTTTCTCTTTTGTGGCTGTGTTTCTACAGCTTGACTGCTCTTTGGATATAGCTGCAGGGCTTCTTGGGCTCTACAGCCCCAGGCATAGGTAGAAACAAGCTTGTTTGAGACCTTGTCTGGAGCCTGTACCTTCCCCAGGGGAGGGGTGAGGCCCAGCTCAGGTGGAATCCCTCCCTCAAGGAATTCAGACACCAGGGTTTGGTAATTCGAAGCCATTAAAGACAGTCTAAGACCTCTCCTCTGTCTCCACCACACCTCCAGCAGGGAGAGTCTGCCAAAGTGAAAGGTACCGCATCATCTTATGCTGGAGGGACCTGCAGACAGACAAGCACCACATACTCGGCAGGATAAGAAAAACAGAGTCCAGAGACTTCACAGGAAAGTCTTTCAATCTGCTGGGTCTCACCCTCAGGGAAAACTGATGCAGGTGACTCTTTCCTCCTGATAGGAGGCCAGTTTGGTCGGGGAAAATCCAGCTGGGATCTATAATAGCTAAGTAGACCCCCTAAGGGTGGGGGAAAAGGCACCATAAGGCAGGGCAAGAAACAAGAAAACAAGAACTGAAAAATTCTTCTCTGTTAAACAAAACCTAAGCTAGTGGTCCAGAAAAAGCTGAACTAAACGTCAAAGAAGAGACAGACAACAAATTCATCCAGCAAGAAAACACTAGGTAAAAGAACTGAAAGCAATCTCCAGAAAACTAATAAAGGTAATTAAATGCCTAGACACCAGCAAAAAATAACAAATCACACTAGGAAAACTGAGGATACGGCCCAGTCAAAGGAACAAAACAACAATTCAAACGAGATACAGGAGTTGAAACAATTAATTCAGAATATACGAACAGACATGGAAAACCTCATCAAAAACCAAATCAATGATTTGAGGGAGGATATAAAGAAGGTAAGGAATGAATAAAAAGAAGAAACTGAAAGTCTGAAAAAACAAATCACAGAACTTATGGGAATGAAAGGCATGGTAGAAGAGATGAAAAAAACAATCTACAATGGTAGATTTCAAGAGGCAGAATATAGGATTAGTGAACTGGAGGATGGAACATCTGAAACCCAACAAGATAAAGAAGTATAGGGGAAAAAATGGAATAATATGAGCAGGGACTCAGGGAACTGAATGACAATATGAAGCACACGAATATACACGTTGTGGGTATCCCAGAAGGAGAATAGAAGGGAAAAGGAGGAGAAAAACTAGTGGAGGAAATTATCATTGAAAAATTCCCAACTCTTATGAAACACTTAAAATTACAGTTCCAAGAAGTGCAGCGTACTCCAAAGAATAGATCCAAACAGATGTATTCCAAGACACTCACTAATCGGAATATCAGAGGTCAAAGAGAAAGAGAGAATCTTGAAAGCAGCAAGAGAAAAGCAATCCATCACATACAAGGGAAGCCCAATAGGACTATGTGTAGATTTCTCAGCAGAAACCATGGAGAAGAAGAAGACAGTGGGATGATATATTTAAATTATTAAAAGAGAAAAACTGCCAACCAAGAATTCTATATCCAGCAAAATTGTCCTTCAAATATGAGAGAGAAATTAAAACATTTACAGACCAAAAAGTCACTGAGAGAATTTGTGAATTTGTGACCAAGAGACAAGCTATGCAAAAAATACTAAAGGGAGCTCTAGAGGCAGATACGAAAAGACAGAAGAGAGAGGTGTGGAGAAGAGTGTAGAAAGGAAGACTATGAGTAAAGGTTAAAAAAAAAAGGAAAATTAGATATGATATATAAAATCCAAAAGGCAAAATGGTAGAAGAAGTGTACAGTAATAACACTAAATGTTAATGGATTAAACTCCCCAATCAAAATACATAGACTGGCAGAATGGATTAAAAAACAGGACCCATCTATAGGCTGTCTACAGGAAACAAATCTTAGACCCAAAGATAAACACAGGTTGAAAGAGAAAGGTTGGGAAAAGATACGTCATGCAAATAACAACCAGAAAAGAGCAGGAGTAGCTATACCAATATTCAAAAACTCAGACTTCAAATGTGAACAAGTTAAAAGCAACAAAGAAGGATACTATGTATTCATAAAAGAACAATTCAGCACGAAGACATAACAATCACAAATATTTACGCACCAAACCAGAATGCTCCAAAATACATGAAGCAAAGACTGAAAACACTGAAGACAAATAGACACATCTACCATAATAATTGGAGACTTCAATTCCCCACTCTCATCAATGGACAAAACATCTAGACAGAGGATCAATAAAGAAGCAGAGAATTTGAATAATATAATAAATGAGCTAGACTTAACAGACATTTATAGAACACTATACCCCACAACAGCAGGATGCATCTTTTTCTCAAGTGCTCATGGATCATTCTCAAAATAGACCATATGCTGGGTTACAAAACAAGTTTCAATAAATTTAAGAAGACTGAAATCATACAAAACACTTTCTCAGATCATAAAGGAATGAAGTTAGAAATCAATAATAGGCAGAGTGCCAGAAAATTCACAAATATGTGGAGGCTCAGCAACACACTTTTAAACAACCAGTGGGGTCAAGGAAGAAATTACAAGAGAAATCAGTAAATATCTTGAGGCAAATGAAAATGAAAATACAACATATCAAAATTTATGGGACGCAGCAAAGGCAGTGCTAAGAGGGAAATTTATTGCCCTATATGCCTATATCAAAAAGGAAGAAAGGGCAAAAAAATCGAGGACTTAACTGTCCACTTGGAAGAACTAGAGAAAGAGCAGCAAACTAACCCCAAAGCAAGCAAAAGGAAAGAAATAACAAAGATTAGAGCAGAAATAAATGAAATTCAGAACATGAGAACAACTGAGAAAATCAACAAAACCAGAAGCTGGTTTTATGAGAAAATCAGTAAGATTGACGGGCCCTTAGCAAGACTGACAAAAAGAAGAAGAGAGAGGATGCAAATAAATAAGATCAGAAATGGAAGAGGAGACATAACCACTGACCCCACAGAAATAAAGGAAGTAATGACAGGATACTATGAACAGCTTTATGCTAATAAATACAACAATGTAGATGAAATGGACAACTTCCTAGAAAGGCATGAACAACCAACTTTGACTCGAGAATAAATAGACAACCTCAACAAACCAGTCACAAGTAAAGAAATTGAATCAGTCATTAAGAAGCTCCCCAAAAAGAAAAGTCCAGGACCAGATGGCTTCACATGTGACTTCTACCAAACATTCCAGAAAGTATTAGTACCAATCCTGCTCAAACTCTTCAAAAAAATTGAAGAGTAGGGAAAGCTACCTAATTCATTCTATGAAGCCAACATCACCCTCATACCAATGCCAGACAAAGATATTACAAAAAAAGAAAACTACAGAACAATCTCTCTAATGAATATAGACAAAAAAATCCTCAACAAAATTCCATCAAATCGAATCCAGCAACACATTAAAAGAATTATATGTCATGACCAAGTGGGATTCATCCCAAGTATGCAAGGATGGTTCAACATAAGAAAATCAATTGATGCAATATACCATATCAACAAATCAAAGCAAAAAAACCACATAATCGTCTCAATTGATGTAGAGAAGGCATTTGATAAAATTCAACAACCTTTCCTGTTGAAAACACTTCAAAGGATAGGAATACAAGGAAACTTCCTTAAAATGATAAAGGGAATATATGAAAAACCCACAGTAAATATCATCCTCAATGGGGAAAACCTAAAAACTTTCCCCCTAAGATCAGGAACAAGACAAGGATGTCCACTATCACCACTGTTATTCAACATTGTGTTTGAAGTCCTAGCCAGAGCAATTAGACAAGAAAAAGAAATACAAGGCATCAAAATTGGAAAGGAGGAAGTAAAACTCTCACTGTTTGCAGATGATATGATACTATATGTCGAAAACCCCGAAAAATCCACAGCAAAACTACTAGAGCTAATAAATGAGTGCAGCAAAGTGGCAGGTTACAAGATCAAAACTCAAAAATCTGTAGTGTTTTTATACACTAGTAATGAACAATCTGAGGGGGAAATCAAGAAACAAATTCCACTTACAATTGCAACCAAAAGAATAAAATATTTAGGAATAAATTTAACTAAAGAGACAAAAGACCTATACAAAGAAAACTACAAGAAATTGTTAAAAGAAATCACAGAAGACCTAAATAGATAAAGGGCATAACGTGTTCATGGACTGGAAGACTAAATATAGTTAAGATGTCAATTCTACCTAAATTGATTTACAGATTCAATCAAAATCCCAACAACTTACTTTTCAGAAATAGAAAAACCAATAAGCAAATTTATCTGGAAGGGCAGGGTGCCCAAATTGGTAAAAGTATTCTGAGGAAAAAAAATGAAGTCAGTGGTCTCACGCTGCCTGACTTTAAGGCATATTATGAAGCTACAGTGGTCAAAACAGCATGGTACTGGCATAAAGATAGACATATTGACCAATGGAATCGAATAGAGTGTTCAGATATAGACCCTCTCATCTATGGACAATTGATCTTTGATAAGGCAGTCAAGCAAACTCACCTGGGACAGAAGAGTCTCTTCAATAAATGGTGCCTAGAAAATTGGATATCCACATACAAAAGAATGAACGAGGATCTCTATCTCACACCCTATATAAAAATTAACTCAAAATGGATCAAAGACCTAAACATTGGATCTAAGACCATAAAACTTTTAGAAGAAAATGCAGGGAAACAACTTATTTATAATAGGAGGCAGTTTCCTAGACCTTACACCCAAAGCATGAGCATTTAAGAAAGAAAGAAATGGGAACTCCTCAAAATTAAACACTTTTGTGCATCAAAGAACTTCATCAAGAAAGTAAAAAGACAACCTACACAATGGGAGACAATATTTGGAAATGATAAGTCAGATAAAGGTCTAGAATCCAGAATACATAAAGAGATTGTTCAACTCAACAACAAAAAGACAGCCAATCCAATTACAAAATGGGAAAAAGACTTGAACAGATATTTCCTCCAGAAGAGGAAATACAAATGGCTAAAAGGCACATGAAGAGATGCTCAGTTTCCCTGGCTATTAGCGAAATGGAAATCAAAACCACAATGAGATATCATCTCACACCCACCAGAATGGCCATAATCAATAAAACAGAAATGACAAGTGCTGGAGAGGATGTGGAGAAAGAGGCAAACTTACCCACAGTTGGTGGGAATGTCAAATGGCACAACCGCTGTGGAAGACAGCATGGCAGTTTCTCAGGAAGCTAAGTATAGAATTACCATATGATAAAGCAATACCACTGCTAGGTATCTACTCAGAGGACACGAGGGCAAGAACACAAACAGGCATTTGTACACCAGTGTCTTTTAGCAGCATTATTTACAATTGCCAAGAGATGGAAACAGCCAAAATGTCCATCAACAGACAAGTGGCTAAACAAGCTGTGGTATATACATATGATGGAATATTATCCAACTGTAAGACAGAATAAAATCATGAAGCATGTAACAACATAGATGGACCTTAAGGACATTATGCTGAGTGAGATTAGCCAGAAACAAAAGGACAAATACTGTATGGTCTCACTGATATGAACTGACATTAGTAAATGAACTTGGAGAATTTCAGTTGGTAACAGAGACCATCAGCAGACAGAAATACAATAGATACTGGGGTAACTGGAGTTGAAGGGATACAGATTGTGAAACAGGACTGATTGTAAAAATTCAGAACTGGATAACACTATACTACCTAACTGTAACACAATAATGTTAGAACACTGAATGAAGCTGAATGTGAGAATGATAGAGGGAGGAGGCCTGGGGGCACAAATGAAATCAGAAGGAAAGATAGACAATAAAGACTGAGATGGTATAATCTAGAAATGCCTAGGGTGTATAATGATAGTAACTAAATGTGCAATTTTAAAAATGTTGCTGCATGAGGAAGAACAAAGGAATGTCCTTACTGCAGGGTGTTGAAAATAGATGGTAAGCAATATTTTAAAACTTCAACGTATGTGTGAGACTAAAGCAAAAAATGTTTATTCAGTACAAAGTTTATATTTTGACTAGTGCATTTCTTAACATAACTTATGTGGACAGCTTAATTGAACACCATAAGTACCTGGAACCTTGGGTAGGACATGAGATTTTGTTGGTCTGTCCAGAGTGATGCCCCGATGAATCTCAGAGCAATTTGATCAGTGAATGGAAAAGTATTTGCAAAGTCCCCTTTGAGGAATGGTGAGAACGGGGAGAAATTCAACTTCCCCAAGTTGAATTCTTGATGTTCTCACAAGCAGTGTACACAGCCAAAGCTATAGGCTGAGCCCCCGTCTTGGGGTTTGTTCATATGAAACTTAATCCCGCAAAGGATAGGATAAGCCTACTTAAAATTAGGCCTAAGAGTCACCACCAAGAGAACCTCTTCTGTTGCTCAGATGTGGCCTCTCTCTCTCAGCCAACACGACAAGCAAACTCACTGCCCTCCCCCTCTCTACATGGGACATGACTCCCAGGGGTGTGGAACTTCCTGGCAACCTGGGACAGAAATCCTAAAATGAGCTGGAACTCAGTATCAAGGGATTGGGAAAATCTTCTTGACCAAAAGCGGGAAGAGTGAAATGAGACAAAATAAAGTGTCAATGGCTGAGAGATTCCAAACAGAGTCAAGACGTTATCCTGGAGGTTATTCTTACGCATTAAACAGATACCACCTTGTTAGTCAAGATGTAATGGAGAGGCTGGAGGGAACTACCTGAAAATTTGGAGCTGTGCTCCAGTGGCCAGGTTTCTTGAAGATAAATGCATGATGATATGGCTGTCGCAGTGTGACTGTGTGGTTGTGAGAGCCTTGTGTCCAATGCTCTTTTTGTTTACCTTATCAACAGACAAGTAAAGCACATGGATTAAAAATAAATAAATAATAGGGGGAACAAATGTTAAAATAAATTTAGTAGATTGAAATGCTAGTGATCAATGAAAGGGAGAGGTAAAGGGTATGGTATGTATGAATTTTTTCTGTCTTCCTTTTATTGCTTTTTCTGAATTGATGCAGATGTTCTAAGAAATGATCGTGATGATGAATATACTACTATGTGATGATAAGGTGAGTTATTGATTATGTAACAAGAACGGAATGATCATATGATAAGAACGTTTGTGTTTGTATGTGGTTACGCATCATAAATAAAAAATTAATTAATTAAAAAAAGAAAGGAAGGGGTAAGCGGTATGGGCTGCATGAATTTTTTTCTGTTGTCTTTTTATTTCTTTTTCTGAATTGATGCAAATGTTCTAAGAAATGATCATGATGATGAACATGCAACTATGTGATTATATTGTGAATTACTGATTATATATGTAGAACGGAATGATCATATGTTAAGAATGTGTTTCTTTGTTGTCATATTTTTTTAAAAATTTAAAAATTTAAAAAATTTTAAAAAAAGACATGTTCTTTCCAAATACAAAATACATTCATTCTATCACAATATCACAAAGTCTTAAACCATTTCAGTAACAATATAAATAGAATACAAAGTCAGAAACAGTATAAAATCTCAACAAAGTCTGCTACAGGTATGGTCTGTCCTAAGGCAAAATATCCTCTGGCTATAGAACTATAAAACTCAGAAAAAGTTATCTGCTGCCAACATACAAAGGAGGGACAGTCATAGAATATGTTTCCATTTCCATAGGAAGAAACTGGAAGGAATAGGGGTCACTGGACCCAAACAGTTATGAAAACTTACAGGGCAAACTTCATTATTTCAAAGTCTGAGAATCATTTATCCTGGAGCTTTAGAAAGCGGCAATCCCACCAGTTCAAAGGGCCTATGCAAAGGCCTGGCTCTCTCCAAATTTAACTTTGGGGTCATTGTGGAGACAAGTTTTTTTTCAGCTTACCCTCTCCAGGGTTTGGGGCAGCACCTGGGATCTCTTCCAACTCTGGGGCACACGCTCAATCCCTCCAGAACAATGGGGTAGCAGTCAGGCTCTCCCCAATTCCCAAGGAATGTGCTTCACCCTCTCCAAGGCCTGAGGCAGCACAACTCTTCCAGAACACTGAAGTGGAAGGAAGGCCTGTCTTCTGCCTTCAGGACGAACTCACCCTCTCCAAGTGATGGGTGGGTCAGCTCCTCTAACCTAAGGTTTCTTGGCTTCAGACCTTATCTTCCATGGGTCTGCCTTTGAAGTTATTTTTCCTTCAATTTGTCCTTTTTAGTCCAGACTGGCAGTGGTTCCATTTAAATAGATCCCATAGCACTCTTGTTGGGTTTTCTATATAGTAGGCAGGACATTTGGTGAGACAAAATAAGCCAGGAACAAAAAAAACAACAATGGTATGATCACCTTTAGAAAATGCTTATTAGAAAACAGAAGCCTAGATTGTAAGCTTTTATAACAAACACATTAAGTCCAGAGTGGTGATTTTTATTTCTAGATTTTGAGAAGCTGTTATATATATATATCCTGATATTTACAGATAAGAACGAAGCTGAACAGGTTGGGGTTAAAGTAATTCAGGACACAGAGGTAAATATTTTAGAACCACACATGCTCTTTGAGACCAATGGAAGAAAGGTTTATTTGATTCGGAACTGAAATTTTCTGTAGCGCATAATCTAATTCAAACTATCTGCGTAGTTCATTTGAGCAACTAAAGCACAGTAGCACAGAATAAGAAAGAGGTCCTTTAATCCTGTATGGATTATACGCCTGGAAATATCCTAAAGTATATTAAGCAGATAATCAAAAAGTATTGGCAAAGTCCCCTGAGGGAGGGGAGAAAGACTATGGAACTACTAAACCTTACCATCAGGGAATCCCAATACTGTGTCAAACCTTAGGGATACCCAAATCAAAAGGCCATGCCCTCAACAATGAAGTTTACTCTTGTGAAGCTTATGTAGGTAGCGGCAAAGCTTAGACTACCTAAAGGCATGCCTAAGAGTTACTTCTGGAGGACCTCTGTTGTTGCTCAGATGTAGCCTCGGTCTCTCTAAGCCCAACTCTGCAAGTGAAATCACTGTCCTCCCCGCTATGTGGGACATGACATCCGGGGGTGAAAGTCTCCCTGGCGACATGGGAGAGGACTCCCAGGGATGAATTCAGACCTGGCGCCGTGGGATCAATAATTCCATCCTGACCAAAAGGGGAAAAGAAGTGTAATTAATAAAGTATCAGTGGCACTCTTGAGAGAGTTCAAATAGAGCCGAGAGGCTACTCTGGAAGTTGCTTTTACGCAAGCTTCAGGTAGACCTTGAAACCAACCCCCAACCAGGACCATTCCAGCCAATCCTAAACAACACCTAGGGCAATTTATAAGATTCCACAAGGGTTCCAGGCACTAGAGTAACTTTCCAGAAACCTACAACCTCCAGATGGGTCCCTGGTCCACAGAAGTCCTGAAACCTAGCCCAGCCTCTCCAGAACATCAGATGGTTCCATCTCCCTATCCCATATTAGTGACAGACCCTTCCAATAGCAAAAATTTAGAACTGCCATAGCCCAAACAACCCCAAAGAATGGTATGGAAAGATCAAAGGTGATGGTGGAATTATACATAGAAGATAGGACTTAACAAATGAACATGAATGCTGAATCATTAAATTGATATCTCTTTTAGTCTCAGCCTTTTAGAGCAGCTAAAAGTAAGAATCTAAAATTGTAAAATTGTAACCCATGTCAAGTCTGAAATACATTCTACAACTAATTCTGGTGCTGTGCTTTGAAATCTATAGCTTTTTTGTATATATGCTATTTTTCACAAAAAAAGAAGGAAAAAAATCGATTGTGATGATAAAAAAGTATTTAAGCCCTCTAGCCTCCTATATTCCGGAGCAGCCAGAAGGAAAAATATGAGAGGATCATGTGGTGGCCCATGACAGACTCTGGGGTCTGTCCTGTGACTGCTTGTGAGGAGTGCTTTGAAAACTATTGCTTTTTTATTTCTTTGCTTTGTATATATGTTATACTATACAATAAAGAAAAGTTTAAGAAAAAAAAAAAAGAATACGTAGGGATTGAACTGTGACTCTGTAAGGGTTTAAGTACTTGGAACATAAAACTCCTAGAGGGTTCCTAGGTCAGATAAATCCTGAAACCCAGAGAAAGAAGCCCCTCTAGGGCTATCAATTAACCACATCCCCCTATCCTTTAGTATGCACACCTCTTCTCAACATGAAAAAGTCAGAACAGTTATTCCCCAAAGATCCCTATAGATTGAGAGAAGGATTAAAGTAGGAGGAGGAGATATAAAAGAGAAAATGCGATTTAACAAAGGAGTATGACTGCTGAATCACTATATTGATATTTTTTCTAGCTTTCAGTGTTTTGGAGCAGCTAGAAGGAAAAATCTGAAATGATGGAATGGTAGTCCCTGACTAACTCTAGGACCTGTTCTGTAACTACTTGAAGTGTGCTTTGAAAATTATTACTTTTGTCTTTCTTTGTATGTATGTTATTTTTACAATTAAAAAAATTTTTAAGTGGGTAGACCAACTCAGTTGGTGAAATCACTGCTCTCCCCACTACATGGGATGTGACTCCCAGGGGTGCAAATCTCCCTGGCAACATGAGAAAAAATGAGACAAAATAAAGTTTAGTGGCTGAGAGATTTCAAACAGAGTCTAGAGGTTATTCATATTCATTATATAGATATCCCATTTTAATTTTTAGTGTATTTGAGTAGTTAGAAGGAAATACCTGAAACTGCTGAACTGTATCCCAGGGGCCTTGGTTCTTAGGGACGATCATACAACTAAGTAGCTTTGAGGTGTGACCATGTGTTCTGAAAACCTTGTGGCTGACACATACTTTATCCAGGGTCTGGACAGATGAGTAAAAAAATAAGGGCAAAATAAATACAAACAATGGGGGGATAAGGGGTAAAAAATTTTGGGTAGATTCCAATACTAGTGGTCAATGAGAGGGAGGGGTAAGGGGTATGGGACGTATGCGGTTTTTATTTTTATTTTTCTGGAAAGAAGTAAATATTCTTAAAATGATCATGGTGATGAATACACAACTATGTGATGATTTTGTAAGCCACAGATTATATACTGTGTGAGGACTGCACGGTGTGTGAGGATATCTCAATAAAAAAAAAATTTTTTTTTAAGTGAGCAGACTACAGTACTAGCAATCAATTAGAAGGAGGGATAAGGGGTAAGGGATGTTTGGAGTTTTCTGTTTTCTTTTTATTTCTTTTTCCGGAGTAACCCAAATGTTCTAAAAATGATTATAGTGATGAATGCACAACTAAGTGAGGATTTACTAGGAACCATGGATTGCCTGGTGTGTGACTATATCTCAATAAAATTACATTAAAGAAAAAAATGAAGGGAACACTTATTTGCTATCAAGACCCTGGGCGTGGGTGTCTGCAGTGAGAGAGAGAGATAAAATCCATTTGCAGTGAGAGAGCTATTATTTAATTAAGCACAATATTTCAGTCAGAACTTATAACACTGGCATTTTGCTAACATTAGAAGGGTCAACTTGTCAAAATTACACCTCCTTTCTTTGATAGTACCCCCTTACTTCCTTAAGGATGCACACACACTTCAATGATTCCAAAACAGTTCATTGAAACTTAAAAATGTTCAGCTGTGGCAATTAATTTGCTGTTCTGATATCTGAGAGGCCATTGCAAAGCAATTTTAAGATTTACTGGGGTAGGCTGGGAGGGTAGAAGTGGTAGGGTCTCTCACTGACGATATAAACATTATAGTTTTATTTTATTCACTTCTTCACTTTATTCTATAAGATACAGGTAAATTTTTCCTGATGAGTATTCTAGGATAGAGAGCAGACTTCAACCACCAGGTGGCATAATTTCAGAAAATAAAGAAATCTAGAGTAAGAAATATATTAACTCTAGTAAAGAAATAGGGTAAGGATTCTGATAACACACTTGAGCAGATGTATAATCAAAGGCGGGAGGGGAACCCTGTATTTTAAGGCCATTTGTTGTTTCTTAAAAAAGATTTTGCTAACTGTGTGACTAACTTTCCACTAAAGAAAGAACTTTCCACTAAATTGCAATTTCTAATGTTATTTTTAAACAAGCAAAAAAACAAGGTCAGTAAAATGATCTTGTTCAAAATCTGAAGAATCTGTTTTCCAGGGAAAACTGCAAATTAATACTTTAAATATTTAATGCAATTTAAAACATATTTTTAAAAAGCCTACATTTCTGAAAGCACTGATATTAAATCAGTATTGTCCAATCTTTTCAAACTATGAAATGTTATTTCAACAGAGGCAGCAGACACAGCAGGGGTCTATCTACCCTATCTACTTTGACTTATCACAGACAGACAGACGCAAAGTCACCAAATGTAAACAGATGCTTCTGAGTACGTGGTGCTACCAGAGTACAGACCATGCCACATCAATAATGACAACAACCCCAGGGCTCCTGGGGAAAGGGATGCTGGGAGTCTTCCACGCATAGTTTCTGAAGGAACGGAACCACATGGTATCTTTCTCTGAACAAACATTTACCAGCGCTTAATAGATGCAGAGCATTCTGCCAAGTAAGATGAATTTCAGAGAAAAAATTCGTCCATACACCTCGAAGTTCTACTAAGGGAGTATTCTTGTAAATGCACAGTAAATTTCCCAAAAATGTTAACAAAAGGTTGAATTTATGATTAAAAGAAATTGAGAACTGGTACGTAGCACAATTGGTACATGGTAAAAATAAGAATGGAGATAAAGCTGATTTCAAATCCACTAAATAAACACAAAATCCTGAATTTACATGAAAGGAGATATAAATGGCAGAATTCCTTTGCCAGTAAAAACTTCTTTAAAGTGAAAAGCTCCATTTAAAGTGAAAGTTTCCAAACGTTCTCTTTGCTTAAGCCTCTTCACGGAACACTATTGTGAAAATACAAGTACAGTAATCTTTAAACCCAATAAAGGTTTTTTGGTTTTGTTTTATTGTAGAATATAAAATATGTACAAAAAAAAAAAAAGAAAGAAAAAAGCAATAGTTTTCGAAACACTCTTCAACAAATAGTTACAGCATAGATCCTAGAATTTGTCAAGGGCTACCATACCATCATCTCAGATTTTTCCTTCTAGCTGCTCCAGAACATTGGAGGCTAAAAGGAATATATATTATTTTATCATCACTTTTTTTCTCTTGTGAAAAATAACATACACACAAAAAAACAATAGATTTCAACGCACAGTGCAACAACTAGCTATAGAATAGATTACAGAGTTTGGTATAGGTTACAATTCCACAATTTAGGTTTTTACTTCTATCTGTTCTAAGACACTGGAGACTAAAAGAAATATAAATATAATGATTCAACAATTATACTCATTCGTTAAACCCTACCTTCTCTGTTTAACTTGACCATCACCTTTGATCTTTCTATCCCACTCCTCAGGGGTATTTGAGTTATGCCCATTCTAACTTTTTCATGTTGGAAAGGCTGTCCACCCTGGTGCTCTTTAGGATTGGTTGCAATGGTTTTCATTAGGGTTTGGCAAGTTATGATAGGTAGTAATGTCTAACTGAAGTATGCGTCAGAGTGACCTCCAAGAATAGCCTCTGGACTCTATTTGAACTCTCTCAACCAGATACCTTATTTGTTATACTTCTTTTCACCCTTTTGGTCAGGATGGCATTGTTGATTTCGTCGTGCTAAGGCCAGATATCCCTGGGAGCTATCCTTGGGAGCGGCCAGTGAGATTTTCACCCCTGGATGTCATGTCCCACATAGGAGAGAGGGCAATGATGTCACTTGTAGAGTTGGGTTTAGAGAGAGTGAGGCCACATCTAAGCAACAAAAGAGGTCCTCCAGAAGTAACTCTTAGGCATACTTCCAGGTAGGTGAAGCTTTTCCGCTACATACATAGGCTCCACAAGAGCAAGCCTCAAGATCAAGGGCTTGGCCTATTGATTTGGGTGTCTGTAATGTCTGATACAGTATTAGGGGTTTCCCTGGTGGTAAAGTTCCATAGTTTCATATTTTTTCTCCCATTCCTCAAGGAACTTTGCCAATACTTTTTAATTACATGCTTAATATATTCTGGGATGTATCTGGGCATTACATTAAGCTATACAGGATTAAAGGCCCTCATTCTTCTTCTGGGCTCCCTGTGTTTAGATTGCTTAAATGAGCAGGTTGAGTTAGATTATGCGCTACAGAAAATTTAGGTTCTAGACAAAATAAACCTTTCTTTCTTTGGTCTCAAAGAGTAGACAAGGTTCTAAAATATAGACAATGTTTTCCTGTGTTCTGAATTACCGATAAAGGGGTTTTTAATGTCTACTCTTCCTGAAAAGGGTACTGCTGGAAAACTTACTGGATTCACGTAGCAAGATGGATTGGTGACAACCATCACTGCACTAAGAAAAGCTCTAACAGGCACCCATTTTTTACATGCAAATTCGAAATTTCTAAATGAACGAGAATTGGCAACAATATGATCTACTGAGAACTCACCAAGTTAAACAGCGTTAAAGGTTCAATCTCACAGCCGATGAGAAGGCTTACACCCATTTCACAGACAAGGAAGTCAAGGCGGGGTGGGAGTGGGGGGACGTCCAAGGTCACACTGCTATGAGTCGCCGGGTGGATCCCAACAGATCTACTCTACACCACCTGAGGGCAGAGGTCTTACAACGCACCCCCTGCCATCCTCGCAGAATGCCTAGGATCGCCCCCCAAAGCCAGGCGCAGTGACTTGTCTGCATGGCTCCGGGTGCCAAGTCCCTTTCCCCAGGCCCCTAGAGGCCGGTCTCCCTGGCCCGAATCCAGGAGGGCGGGCGAGAAGTCGGGCACAAGGTGGCACGGCGGGGCGTGAGCAAGGCCAAGCGGGGTGCCCCGTGGCCTCCCCGGCGCCCACAGGCAGGGCGAGGCCAAGAAAGAGGCCACTCCTCAGAACAGCCCGGATTCCTGAGACTCACCCGACTCGCAGCCACTGGAAGTCTGAAGCGCTATTCATTCACGAAGACTCATGACCCCTAGGCCACCTGTCCCGGGAAGCCTGAGCCCTGCCCGCCCCGACCCAGCGAAGACTCGGGCGCCCTCCACCGTAAACTTGGACGGCCCCGCCCCCGACGCGCGGCCACTGCGGCGCATGCGCTATCCGCCCTGGGCCGGCCCATTTTCTAGCGCTGTGGGGGTTGAGGAAGTGAGTCCACTGAGGCACAGCAGTGTCAAAACTACAAACCAAACCATCAGAACAGATTTGTTACTCAGAAACAATTCACGTAAACATCTTTCTATTAAGAAGAGTGACGCTGGGGCTCGGCGCCTTTCGCTCCTTTCGCTCCCCTCCCTGTGGTCCCCTATACTTAGGGTGCAGCCTAAAGTTTGAGCGCCGGTGGGCGGGGCTCAGGAGGCAGCGGAAACTGCCATTGGTGGTTTTGAAGGTACAGAGAGCGGGAACTGCTGCTGAGGCGTGAGGCCGCGGGAGATGTGGGACGGTAAGGGAGTCCCTGACTGCTGGGATCGGGCCGCGGAGGGTGGTGGGAGCCTCAAGGAGAGCAGGTCCCGGGCCTCAGGGGCGGCCTCTTCTTGACAACCGCAGGCCCTAAGGGTGCGGGGCGGACGCTTGGCCTCAGGCGGGGGGCGGGGGACTCCCGAGGAGGCTGAGATGGCAGAGAACAATGCAGTTCGGTCGTGGCGTCACGTCCGCCGCGGACGGGGCGGGGCCTTCCGTAGGGCCCGAGTCTGCGCTGGAGCGGGCTTCAGTTGTCACGTGACCAGCTGTCTCCGCCACCCCACGTCATACCTTCATAGCTTCGTGAAAGTCTTATTCACCCAGAATTAGGAGTTTTGTTTTGATTTTCACTTTGCCTTGGCTTCCGTCCTTTTTCGTCCATGCTGCCTCTCGTATTACCCGTTATACTCCTGTGGCAGCTCTTCAGCGGTATGTGTACAGGATCGTTATTTAAGAGAGGTCTTTTATCACGCGTTTATTCCATACATATTCTGCTACATTCCAGATACTTTGCTAAGTAATACGTAAAAAATTAAAAAGACAATCATCGGAAATCAGAGAAGTCTTTTCAGGGATTTTCCGACTATATTGGTGAAATGAGTTGGGCTCCTTCTCCCAGAATTCTTTAGAATGGCGTTCTGCACACTTTCCCCCAGAATTAAGAATCGTCTGATGTGTTCTTTTAAAGTGCAAAATCTCAAGCCCTACGTGCGCCACACACACACACCTCCCCCTCCCCCGCCCCAATTAACTGATGGAGCCTAGGAATCATTATGTTAAGCAATTCTCGTTCCCCACAAAAATATTCTCGATGGGAAAAGTGTTGGATTGATACTTCACTGGCTGTTGAACTTTTTAATCATTCCCAGGTTGATTTATCTCCTCAGGCATATTGTTTAGGGAGAGTATCTAGTCATTCATGCCGCAAGTATTTATCAAATATATATTAGACGGTGGGCTGACAAGAATACCGTTCTAGTTTTTAGGGCTATAGCCATGAATAAAACTGACATAGCCCCTCCCCTTAAAGAATAAACAAGAACATTTTAGATCAAGTGGAAGGTGGAACTTGAAATTGGGTGGTCAGAAAACGCCTCTTTGAGAAGACAAGCTGAGATCCAAATTATAAGAAGCAGCCACCCATATAGTATGTTTAGGAAGAACCTTCTGGGGAGAAATAACAGCAGGTACAATGGTTCTTTGCTGAGAGATCATTCTACATTAGAGAAACTTAAAGTCACTGGAGCTGGGGCTCAGAAAACCAAGGAGAGAATAGTTGATGATGGGGATGGAGGCAAGGACCAGGCAAGGCAGAACCTTGTAGACCACAGTAAAGAATTTAATCTTAACTATAAGGCAGGATGGTCCTGTTTTCTGACGAGGAAACAAATCAGACTCAATTTTCATGATCTTGGTTCTGTTCCCATGTTTTTATTTCAATTATTTTTCTCTTTCTAAATGTTTCCTAATCATTCCTCTTTATCTTTGTTTCATCTATAATTTTTAGTATCTTAAAAGTCACTTGCCCATATCTTCTCAGAAATGGGCAGTTATAATAAATTATATGTAGTATTCAAAAAATACTCAGTATAGAAATAAGTCACATCCAGGATTCTTATAGGGGAACACTCCTCTGTTGTGTGATTGGAAATTCTATAGTTAACGTGGAAGCAAGCGGAATTGACAAACTTATTTCTGACAGACTTATACCAGTATCTGTGTGCTTGGAAGATAGGCTGTTAAGAGAAGTTAAAATCTGTAGATATCCAGCTCATTCTTTGTTTAGAAACCATGCTTGCTTTCTATGTCATATATTCAAAAATGTACCCAAATGAGGTAGCAAGAGTTTGCAATCAGCTGTCACACTTGGCACACAGCTTATGCCCTGAGGAAAGTAATAAAAAAGAAAGTAATAAAAGGGCTCTGAATCCCCTTTCCCTGTACATCATCTTTAATACTACTGCTAGGTCACGCTCTTGAAGATTATTGTCCTTCCCTATTATGGGGTGAGCCACAACAGATTTGGGGTTCAAGACTTTGGACAGTTGAAGAGTATCATCTTCAGGAATGGGGCCGGAAAAGTGCAGGTAATAATTCCATGTTATTGGCAACTCTATAAAGAATCAGCAGACTAGAACTATTCCTTTCTTATCTCCAGCTCTGTCATCTATACTCATAAATCCAGCTGTTTATTCAGTATCTCCACATGGAGTCTAATGCTTATCTTAAAATTTACAGGTTCCAAATAGAAATTTTGTGCTTTCTTCTGCCCCACCCACAGTCTTCTCCATCTCAGGTAACTGTAAGTCCATCCTTTGCGCTGCATGGGAAAAAACTTGGTATTAACTTTGATTCTTCTCTTTCGCTCACACTCTATTACTAATCCATCAGGAACTCCTATAGGCTTTCTCTCCAAAATATATTGAAATGGTGGTGATAGTAGCATAACATTATGAATGTAATTAATACCACTGAATTGTATATTTAAAAATGATTAAAATAGGAAATTTTATGTTGTATACATGTTATCACAATAAAAATTAAACAAAGTAAACCAAAACCCACCTACCCATAGACCTGTACAGTGCAGAAAGTAATCCCTAATGGAAACTGTGGACTTTACTTAATAATATAATTCTAATAATATTGGTTCATCAATTATAATAAATAGCCCACACTAATTCAAAATGTTAACAATAGGGAACACTGATGGGTGGGGGTGTGTATGGGAACACTGTACTTTTTAATTTTCCTGTATACCTATAATTACACTAAAGTATAAAGTACTTTAGAATACTTTATATTTGACTGCTTTCCAAGTCCTCCACATTGGCCCAGCATTATCTTGTACCTGTGTTATCCTAGCAGCCTCCTAATTGGTCTCCTGTTTCTGCCCTAGTCTCCCTGGACGACATTCCCAACACAGTAGCTAGGTTGATCCTGGTAGAAAACCAGGATGAGAACATAGCGTGCCTCTGCCCAACACCAGCACCATCCAGTGCCATGTTTCTCTGAAAGTACAAGTCATAAATCTAACAGTGGCCCAGACAGGTCCTTCATTACATCTGATCTCAGTTCCTTTTCTGTGCCCCCTCCCTCTCTGCACTCCTCACTGTTTCCTGAAGGCCCCAGGCAGGCTCTGCCTCCTTCTACCTGGAAAGGTCTTCCACCAGATAGCCATGTGACTAGCTCCCTCTTCTCCAAGGATTAGCTTAAATGTCACCTTCTCTAGGAGGCCTAATCTGTTCACCCCCTGCCTCTGCCTCACTCCCAATCTGCCTAACAGCACTCCATTTTTTTCCAATACACTTACCACTTTTCTCTCTCTTTCCCACTAGAATGGGTGCTCCATATTGGCAGGAAGTTTTCTGTTTTGTTCATGGATATATCAATCCCTAGTGCCTAGATAAGTGTCTGGGATAAACAGATGCTCAGTAATTTGTTATAGGAATCAGTGAATGAATGAATGATTTATATATCACTGCCATCAAAGGATTAAAATACTCAAAGAGATAGCACTAATTTTTTAAAACTATCGCATATTGAAATATATAGCTTAATGAGAAAATAATTAAGTCCTTACGTGAAACTATTTGCTATGTGACTGAAAAAGGTAAAAATTTGGGTGTTTGACCTACAAGTAAAAATACCAGCTAAAAATATGGTGCTGAAAAATTCACAATTGGTTAAACTTTTGTGTTTGGTTAATACTTTGTGCTATTGTTGTTAAAGTGCCAAAGAGATGGATGAGACTGTTGCAGAGTTTATCAAGAGGACCTTCTTGAAAATCCCTATGAGTGAAATGATAACAATCCTAAAAGCATGGGGTTTTTTGTCTGAAAAGCAACTGCAGACTGTAAACTTTCGGCAGAGAAAGGAGCCTCTTGCCCAGGACTTGATTCTGCTTTGTGAGGTAACAGGGTTCAGACTGAGTAACCTTGAATGTGCTACTCTGCTGTTCTTTTTCTTTCTTCTTTTCCTTAGTCCAAAAGGGATTTTGTATAAAAGGAGGGGGTTTAAGGCAGCTACTGAACTGAAGCAATGAAAGCTATGTGCTACTCTAGTGGAGAGGTAACTATTTTTTAAATAGCTTTAACTTAACAAAGAATGTTTATAAATCAATCAGGAAAAAAGTGAATACAATAAAAGGGGGTCAAAAAACAGACAAGGAAAATTCAATAATGAGTGGTACTTTTTTTTAACCTATCAGATTGTCAAAGATGAAAAGATAATGATACTCAAATGTGATGGCAAAGTCATGAGTAGACCTCTCACATGTTTTTATTTATTGTAATATAATTTCAGACTCAGAGAAGCTGCACATACAATACAAAGAATTTCAATATACGCTTCCTTCTTTTACATTTAAATATACTTACTTTTTAATCCATCAATTCCACTTCTGGAAATTTATACTAAGGAAATGCTAGAAAATAAACCGGCATATATAAATAATAATATTATAACAGGAATATTCATGTGGCATATTTTATATATATATATATAGGTATTAGCTGTAGTGTCGTGTAAAAAGCAAAATTTGGAAACAACCTTAAGTAGGAGATCGGATAAATAATAATACATCCACATAACAGTATTCTTCAGCCATTGAAAAAAATAAACTAGTTTTTTGTATACAACATGGAAAGAAACTATATAACTATGCATATAAATAAATGTATATATCTGGAGCAGTTGTTCTCAACTGGGGCAATTTTGCCCCCCTCCAGTGGACATTTGGCAATGTCTGGAGACATTTTGGTTGTTAAAACTGGGGGAAGATAAACCAAGCCCCAAAAGACAAATTTTGTATGATAGCAAATGAAATACCTAGAGGAAGCAAATTAACCTATGGACAGATAATAGATTATAGGTTACTAGGAGTCGGGAATGGGGAGAGGGAGGTATTACTTAATGGGTACCAAGTTTCTCTTTGAAGTAATGAAAATATTGGGATAATGGATATTGGTGATAGTAGTACATTATTGTGAATGTAATTAACACACCTGTATTGTACACTTAAAAGTGGTTAAAATTGGAAATTTTGAGTTGTACATATGTTACTACAATAAAAAGTTAAGAAAAAAAAAAGGACTTTTTGTGTGTGGCTACATCCTAATTCCTCCCAAAATAAAAAAAATAAATAAACTGGGAAGGGGATGCTACTGGCATCTAATGGGTCAATGCTAGGGATGCTCGCTAAATATCCTACAATGCACAGGACAACTGCTACCACAAAGAAGTGCCCAGCCTCAAATGTCAATAATGCCGAGGCTAAGACCCCCTGACACAGAAAGAGTCTGGAAAAATACATACCAGATTGCTAACTGCTTGGCTTAGGGAGCATGACAGTGAGGAAGAGAAGAATTTTTACTTTATACTGTATACATTTCTGTATCTTAATTTTAAGATACTTAATTTTTATTAAGTTTAAAATCTAATGGGAATCTACATATACAGATATATGTATTTTCACAAACTGAACATGCCCATGAAACCAACACCAAGATGTAGAAATACGATAATAGCCCTTCCACCTGCATGGATGCCAACTATCCTGACTTCTAACAGCATAAATTAGTTTTGCCTGCTTTTATACTTTATACAAGTTGCATCATACCATATGTACTCTTTTATGTCAGCTTCTTTCACTCAATCTTACCTTTGTGAGATTCAGCCACGTTGTTGCTTGTAGTTGGAGGTTGTTCGTTTTCGTTACTGAATTCCACTGTGTGAATATACAGTGCATTTATCCATTCTAATGGTGGTGTCCATTTTAATGGTTTCAAGTTTTTAGCTATTACAGTACTGTTAACTTTAAACATTATAGTCAATACCTTTTGATGACTATCTGTATTTATATCTGTTGGTGTATTCCTAAGAGTGAAATTGGTAGTTTCTAGGGTGTGCCTGTGTTCAATTTTGCATGATAACAGAATTTTCTAAAAGGGTTTTGCTAGTTTACCTTCACCAGCAGTGTGGAATGGAATACCTGGCTCAAAGGGTATAAGTATATTTGGCTTTAGTAGAAAACACCAGGTTTCACAAGTAGTTGTGCCACTTTGCACACCGAGCAGCAGTTTATGGAAGTTCAGCTCCACATCTTTGTCATAGTTGGTATTTTCTATCTTTCTCTTTTTAGCCCTCTGGTAGGTAATGTAGAGGTTTCTCACTGTAGTTTTAATTTACATTTCCCTGATGACTAACAAAGAGCCTTTTTCATTTATTTATTACTCATTTGGATATTATCTTCTCTTAAATCTGTTCAATAATTTGCCCATTTTTCTATTGGTTTATCTTTGTCTTATTGAGTTGTGAATTCTTCATATATCCTGAATAAGTCAGAAAATGTATAGTGAATATTTGCTCCCAGTCTGTGTTTGTCTTTTCACTCTCATAATAGTATCTTTTCATGAAGAGAGTTATGTCCGAATTTTTTATAGTATGTTTATAATCATAATTTAACATTTTCCTTTAAAATATACAGAGTAAACAGGCATTTTTTCCTCCACACTGCCAAAACCCAATAAAATGGTAAGGAATTTTTAAAGCATAGAAATTTTCAAAGACAAGAAAGAAAAGGATTCCACAGCAGACAAGAGAGGTCAACAGAATTTAGGAACCTGGAAAGCAGATGAATGAGTAGAACAGAGAAAGCAGACACCTAACTGCTTTCAATTCTACATACTTCCAAAAAAGGAAGGGAATCCAACTCATTCTGTGAGGCCAGCAGTCCCCAGATACAAAATCAGAGAAAGATAATGCAAAAGAGTATTATAAATTATTATTGTTTATGAAGATTGATGTAGAAATTCTCACCAAAATCTAACAAATTGAATCCAACAATATAGTAAAATAATAAAACATCATAACAAAGTGGAGTTCATCCTAGGAATGTAGGGCTGGTATAACAATTGAAAATCAATATAATTCACCAAGTACATTTTTAAAAGTATATATGATCATTACTATTGATGCAGGAAAAGAATTTGATGAAATCCATTCCTGTTGAAAACTTGGCAAACTGAATAGAAGGTAACACCCTCAAACTAATAAATGACATCTACAAAAACCCTGTAACTAAAATCCTACCTAATGATGAAAGAGTGAATGCTTTTTCTCTAAGGTCAGTGACAGGGTAAGAATATTCTCTCACCACTTTTCACCATTGTACCAGAAGTTCGTGTTAGTGCGGTCAGTCTTTAAAGATAAAGAAATAAAAGCCATCTAGATCAGAAAGGAAGAAGTAAGACTGTCTGTATTCCTAGGTGACATAATAGTCCATGTAGAAAATCTAATGGCATTTATCCCCAAAAAATCTACTAGAACTAATAAGGTAGATTTAACAAAGTTGCAGCAAGATCAATATATTAAACTCAATTATATTTCTATATACAAGCAACAAATAGTCAGAAATTGACATTTAAAAATACTTTACAGGGCGGGCCACGGTGGCTCAGCAGGTAAGAGTGCTTGCCTGCCATGCCCAAGGACCTGGGTTCGTTTCCCGGTGCCTGCCCATGTAAAAAAAAAAAAAAAAACTTTACAACTTCAAAAAGTAGGAAATAGGGATAAATCTGACTAAAGATATGTAAGACCTCTATACTGAACCCATAAAACTCTGCTAAAAGAAATTAAAGACCCAACTCTGCAAGTAAAATCATTACCCCCTACACGGGACATGACATCCAGGGTATTTCCCTGGCAACATGGGATATCACTCCCAGGGATGAGCCTTACCCTGGCACCATGGGATCGACAATACTTTCCTGACTAAAAGGAGAAAATGAATTGTAACAAATAAGGTATTAGTGGCTGAGAGATTTCAAATAGAGTCAAGAGGCTCCCCTGGAGGCTAACTTCAGCTGAGTATTGCTTATCATGGTTTGCCAAACGCCCACCAAATCCATTCCTGCCAGCCCTAAAGAAGACCTAGGGCTCTATATTTTATATTTATATTTCCTTTTAGCCTCCAGTGTCTTAGAGCAGCTAGGAGAAAATACCTGAAATTGTAGAACTGTAACCCACACCATATTTTGAAGTTTGTTCTATAACGAGTAAAAATGTTTTAAAAAAAAAAGATTGTTTAGAGAACAAAAAGACAAGCCGCAGACTGGTAGAAACTACTTCTAAATCATTTATCTGATAAAGGATTTGTTTGTAGAATAATAAATAATTCTCATGCTCAATAATAAGAAAACAACCCAATAAGAGAAAAGGTGGGCAAAAGATATGAACACACGCTTTTTCAAATAAGGTACGTGGATGGCAAATAAGCACATGAAAAAAGATCCTCAGAACAGTATTTATCAGAAAAATGCAAATTAAAACTACAATAATATACCCCAACAGACTTAATAGAATGAAAAAATTACAAAAGACTGGCCATACATAGGTAGCTAAGACTTAGAGTAACCAGAACTCATATACACTGCTGGTGAGAATGTAAAATGGTACTGCCGCTTTGTAATTCAACTTGGCAGCTTCTTTAAAAGGTAAATGTATAACCTACCATATGATTCAGCCATTCCAGTCCTAGGTATATACCCAAGAGAAACGAAAGCATGTCCACACAAAGATGTGGACAGGAATGTCCACAGCCTCATTATTCATAATAGCCAAAAGCTGGAAACAACCCAAATAAATGTCCATCGACTGATAAATGGATAAACAGATTGTGATATAGCTATACAATTGAACACATGCAAAAACATGAATGACAATTATATGGAGTAAAAGAAACCAAACGAAAAAAAATACAATTATCCCGTCCACATCATGACTTCCCCAGCACAGTTTTGATATATCATGGGTTGGCATAAGAAATTAAATGGGAATTTGGGGAGAGTTTTGTAGAAGCTGCAGACAACCACACAAAGGCCTGCAAATGACATGAAAAGTTTAGAAACTCAGTAAGGCAGTGGGATATTATTTGGTGTAGTCTGGCCTTTCCTGATTCTGTGTTAGCTTCTCCCAGATGCACCTTCCCTCATCCCCCCACCCCAGCCTTCTCCTCTGGGCCCCCACCGCTCTCTTCTAAAGGAATACAAAAGGCCCTTGAGGAGTGGCCTGGCCAGTAGAAGGACTTGGGTGGCCTTGGTGCCTTCCAGGCTTTTCTGCCTTCTCACAACTGCTGCTGGAGGTGGACCCAGTTGGCAACTGGGTGTGCTGCCTGCTGGCAGATATTAATGACAATGTTTTTCAGGCATGGCTTAGAAATAGCCCAATACTGTTTCCAGTCCGTCCTAGCAACAAGGCTTTACTTTACAAAAAAAATTCTTTGGATACTTGCTTGATTTCCCTGTGCCTGTGCTTCCTCTTGAAAATGAAGGAACACAAGTCCTTAACTCAAATTTTACAATAAAGTACTATAAAAACGCCATAAAAGAAAAACAAAAAATTCAGACTTCTCTGATAGGAAAGGAAGGCCAGATAATTTTACATGGACTTTCCAAATCACAGGAGCACCTCGTCCTTAACCCCTGTGATATGGAAGAGATAACGGTATATTCTTATACCACTCATATGAAACTCTAGGAAATGCAAACAAATCTATAATGACAGCAGATCAGGGTTTCCTTAAGACCAGAGGGTAGGAGGAAGAGGTATTTGAGGGAAGGATTGGAAAGGGACATAAGGAAATTTGGGGGATTGATGGATATATTTGCTGTCTTAATTGTGGTGATGGTTTCACAGGTGTATTCAGATGCTGACACTTCCCAATTTGTGCACTTTAAATATGTGCAGTTTATGGCATGTCAGGTCTACCTCAATAAAAGTGTTTTTGTTTTTTTAAAAAAAGAAAGCAAGGGCGGGTCATGGTGGCTCAGCAGGCAGAGTTCTTGCCTGCTGTGGCGGAGACCTGGGTTCGATTCCAGGTGCCTGCTCATGTTAAAAAAAAAAGCAAAACCAGAAACTCAGGTGATAAATGTGGAGTAAAGCGGGAGAAGAGTTGTAAGTGCCTGTACTGAGATATAAATCAGAAGGTATATTTGTTGGTTAACAGGAGAAAGTAGATTGGACAGAGGGTCCATGTCAGTAAAGTATTGAAAGGATACTTATAGTCACCTCTAACCAATCCTTTCAGATGTGCTTCAGATAGGACAGAATGAAACCTATCACCATACTTAAAAGTAACTTATCATCTCTTTCAGGAGAAGCATGCAACTCTCAATGATGCAGCCTTTTTAGACATCATTTGTAAGTTTTGGTGATTTATGTTTACACTTAACCAGTTTGTTTCATCAGAGAATCAATATTGTGTGGAATATGTAAAGACTCAAATTCTAGAGTCGAGGTGACTTGGTTTCGAATCCCAGCTCTGTAACTTCCCAGTCTTAGTCTTTGTCAAATAACATCACCTTTCTAAGCCTCAGACTCTCCTAAGTGAAGTGGAGATCATAATAGTACTTACTTCACAGGATTGTTGGGAGGATTAAATGAGATAATGCTTGAAAACTCCTAACTTGGTAACTGGTACATAATTAGCATGTCATAAATATTTGTTGGGTTTTATGTTACTATTATTAATTATAATTACAGAATTTGAAAATATATTTCTGAGTATTTGTTCTTATTCTCAAAGTAGGTTATTGCATCTCCCTTCCATTTCTTTGTTGTTGTTTTTTTTCCCTTATGTTCTAGTTCCCCTCTCTGCATTTTTTCTGGATATCTGTCTATTTTATTGAGGAGACAGCCTGGTTTAGGGGCTAAAAACACAGGCCCTGGTGGTTCACTTGTAGAATTCTTGCCTGCCATGCGGGAGACCCGGGTTGGATTCCTGGCCCATGTACCCCAAAAAGAAAAAAGACCATAAGCCCCAGCACCAAAGTTCCAGGGTTCATATCATGGCTCCCTCATTGCCTCTCTGAGTTCTGGGAGAAAGTGGTAACATTCCTATGCCTTGGTGTTATCATTTAACAAATCTGGATAATAATGATAATGCCTCATAAGGTTATGGTTTGGATCAAATAAGGGTACAGGTACCATAAGAGTACAGGAATACTTAGAACAAGGCCTGGTGTTTATTAAACAATGTAAATTAATTGTTTTCATATTAACGGCTTTATATGACCTGGAAGTGTAACAAAATATTAATACTTTGCTCCTGCTATGACATAGCTAAATTTATTTAAAGCATATTCCTCTAGCTTACTTTATCTCATTTTCAGTGGTTAGGTCATATTTAGATCATGAAGACTGGACCTACACAATTACCATTTCTCATGCATTTATTCAAATGGGCATTAAGCCCCTACTGTGTGCCAAACAACAGCATGCTAGGCACTGGTAAACAAACAGGTGGTTCATACTCCGTTGGCGGTCCCAGTCTAATCAAAGAGACAGGTTAATTAACCATGCAAATGCATTCTTGCATATCATAAAGAGAGCTTAGAAAGAGAAAAATAGAGCAGAGTCTTATGAGAACATAGTGGGACATGCTTTACTCTGGGTTTTAGGAAAAACTTCCTTAAGAAATGACACTTGAGCTGGCATCTGATGGATGAGTTGGTGTTTACTAGACAAAGAGGAGAAGGGAGGTTAAGGAGTATGAGGGGCAAAAAGCATAGCAGTGTCTTTGAAAGTCTTTGAGTGGGACAGAGTATAGCCAGGAGCTGAGGGAAGGCTGGGTGATGGAACTTAGTGGTGGAGGAGGAAGGCCAGGTTAAATGAGGTGCAAGTGCTGGGGGTGGGAGGCCATAATATAGAGACTTGAAGGATTTTAGTCGTTACTCTAAGACTAATGCAGTCTTTGAAAGATTATGTGCAAGAAGGAAATATAATTAGGTTCCTGTTTTTTGAAAGATCACTGGTTATAGTACAGACACTAGAGACCAGAGAGAGAGAGAGAAGTGAGTGGGGTCAAGAAATGTAAGTACTAAAATCGACAGGACTTGACACGGTGTGGTCATGAGAGGGGGAGAGTGGGAGGTAGCACAGATAACTCCAAGAATCTGGCACATGTAACTAGAAGGAAGGTAGAGCCACTTGTTAAGATATGGAACAGTGGAGGTCAACCAAGTTTGTCACAGAGATCATAGATTACTCTAGGGCATTTTCAACTTGAGGTAATAAATGTCATTTGTATTAACTCCTTGCCATTTATTTCATAAACTTTTAGAAAATGAAGTTTAATAGAATCATTAACAAAAACTTTTAAATCCTGTTATTATTGTACCACCCTTTTACAGAGTTTAATTACCCTCTGATCTCTCTGAAACAGAGCCAAGCAACAAGCTACTAGCAAGAAAAAAAAAACACACACACACTTTGAATGCAGTCTTTTGGGCAGATATCAACATTGTGCCTGTTAATACCTGCTTTAAACAAAACCAGATAATTAATTAGGAATTGTCAAGCACATTGCCATAAATGGGCCAAAAGGAAAAAGACGAAAAAAAAAGATACCAGGCCTAAGGAAACATAGAAAAAGTAATAAATAACAAGACATGGCAAGTTGGTACCCTGAGGGTTGGGCCCACCAGCCCCTCTTTATAGGGTAGAAAATACCTTGGTCCTGGGTCCGAGGAAGTCAGTGCAAAAACAAAGACAGTTGTAAGCTGGGAGGATTGTACTAGTTCACTTACAAAGTCCCTTTTTCTCCAAAATACTCTGAGTTGTAACTCCTGAAGGATGTCTTCTACAACATATATATTCATTCATTCATTCATTTATTCATCAAATATATAATAAGTGCTTCCTTATTCTGGATAGTGTTTAGATGCTGAAAGTACAACAATGAACAAGACAAAAGCCCCTAATTTCCATGAGAATCTAGTTGGGGATACAAGCAAGAAAAAATAGAACCTATAATGTCAGGCAGTGATTAGTGCAATGAAGAAAACTAAAACAGGCTATAGGGGGCTATTTTGGGTAGGGTCATCAGGGTAGGTCACTGAGTAGGTGACATTTTAGTAGAGGCCAGAATGAAGTGAGGGCACTGGGTGTGTAACCAGCTAGGAGAAGAATATTTCAGGCAAATGGAGCAGTAAGTGCAGATGTCTGAAGAAGAGATGAGCTTGGAGTGTTCAGAGAAGAGCCACTGTGGCCCAGGTGAAGTAAGCAGATGGGGAGAGTATGGCAGACACAGGCACAGTGCTCATAACCCCCTGCAAGAAGGACTTGCTGTTGTCAGCTGTTGGTACTTTCAAGGTCAACCTCAGCTTTCAAGCCGAGGTCATTGTCTTGGGCGGCCCCCAGCCAGTGACTGAGCGAGGCAGTGGTCACATTGCGGGGACTATTCTTCTCAGTCAGGCCCCAGCCAGTGACTGCACAAGACCTGTATATGGACTTAGCTCATTTGTGTCCGATTTTGGCTGCTCTAACTGGCTCTAACCGTCTTATCACCAGAGCTCCCTGTTGGGCTGGAAAGGCCAGGACTGCGAGCTCATGGCTCCCCTACCCAATCCTGCCTCTCCCCATTTTCTTCTCATGGGGATACTCCCCAGTACACCTTTTGCATTCCTGTCTCAGTGGCTGCTTCACAGAGAACCCAGCCTATGACAGTGAGGTAAGGACTAAATCATGTTGGGCCATGATGGCCATGGCAAAAAGTTGGGTTTGTGCTCTGCATGGGATGGAAAACCACTGGAGCATTTTGAGTGGAAATCTATCTGATTCATATTCTAAACCTGTTACTCTGCTGTGTGATGAAGAAACCCTAGGAAGGGTGAGAATGTGCACTGCCAGACCACTTTGGCATGCCACAGTATTTGACAAGAGATCATGGTGGCTTGGCTTCACCATATATGGTATTTATTGTTTGTTTGTTATTTTCTGCCCCCTGCTAGAATATAAGCTTCTGAAGACAGAGATCTTTGCTTCTTTTATTCACTGATGTTTCCTTAGTGGCTAGGATAATGCTGGCATATACATACATGTATAGTATCTAATAAGTATTTGAATAAAGGAAGGAACCCTGTGAAAAGCTGCTGCTGCTGCTGAGGGGTCAAGAAGGAGAAGGATGGAGAATTGGCAATGTAGAAATCATTGCTGACCTTGACAAAGGCAATTCTAATGAGGTTAGAGACTGGGAGGGGAGGAGCTAGCAACAGTAAATCAGTAACTCTCCATGAGTAAGTAGAGTGACAGCTGGAGGGGACACAATTCACTGCTGACAGTGATGGCTGCACCGTCAAAGTTCAATTATTCCTTATAAGCAGGAAAGTAGGTCTCTGCTTGTTTCATCATGTTTATTGGATACCTGCTATGTTTGAGACAGTGTGCTAGATGCTGAGGAAAGCACATTATTCCCTGTCATGCTGATAAATGTGGTATTCTTTTAGAGCAAACCTGCATGGAAACAGAATAAAATGGTCTGACTAAACTAAAAATAAATGCTGAAACTGTAATATATTAGCAAGGTTGGTTGTAGTAAGAAATTCTTAATGATTTATTTCTCTGAAATAAATTTAATCCATGTAAAATTTATATTTTGAATAAAAATTTGCATAACCTGATTTGTAAATTAGTAAAATTTTTTCCATTATTAGTTTCACATTATTGAAATTATTTCATCATTCCTCAAAGTTCTATGATATGACAGTAAGTAATATACTCTTCCTTCCTCTCTCAGATACTCAGGCTCATCGGCACCAGAAAATTTGGGATGTCTATCAGATGAGTAAAGGACCAGGTAATATTTTCCATTTTAAAGTGAACATTTGCATTGATGTGATTTGATTATTATTGCTCTTTGTGGTTACACAAAATGTTAAGCTTCAGGATTTTTTGCAAATGTATTTATTAAAGAGGTGTACCTTTCTTGATTTTTTTTCTTTTCATCTTGATAGGTGAAGACATTGACCTTTTTGATATGGAACGTTTTAAAAGTTCATTTAGGAAAATTCTTCAGAGAGCATTAAAAAATGTAAGAATAAAATTCATCTGCATTTCTATCAAATTTAATTTCATGATACCTATGTACTTGTTATCTTTTTTAATTTTTCAGAGATTCAATTAGTAATATTCCACTTTATTCTACTTCATATCAGAGACAGTCTGCATGTATTAGGAAAGCTTTTCTTTCCTCTCACCTCTCAATTCGGGGTCTGATGCCTCTTTTCCAAGAGCAGCACTGTACAGTAGAATCCTCTGCAATGATGCAAATGATCCATATCAGCACCATGCTGTAGGCTGGGGCGTAGCCACATGTGGCTGTTGAGCACTTGAGATGTGGCTAGTGTGACCAAGGAAATAATTTTTTATTTTATTTAACATTTGTTTTTTTAGAGTAGTCATGGGTTCATAGAAAAATCACAACATAAAATACAGGGTTCCCGTATACCACCCTATTATTGACAACTGACATTGGCGTGGTATATTGGTTACAATTGATGAAAGCATATTTTTGAAGTTGTACTATTAACTATAGTCCAGTTATTTAACTGTTATTAATTTAAATTAAGTAGCGACACAGAGCTAGCGGCCACCCTGTTGGCTGGGCAGTTCCAGAACATTCTCAGAGTGTTCCGCCTCTGCTCCTTTCCCTCAGCACCACCGATCACCTTGTCCTGGGCGGAGGCCATGGTTTTCCCACAGTATCCCCCACTTCATCCTCTCACCTTCGTCTGCCTTCACCTTCCTTGTGTATAAAGACAAACTAAAAACATCTTTGTCACATCCACCATCCTATGGCTGTCCTCTCTAGAATAACTGTTCCCTTTGTTCACACACAAACTCCTTGACCTTTCTTTCCATTTCTTTACCTTAAGCTTCTTCTGTAACTTCTGCCATACTTGCTATTTATTCTCTGATTTCCTTTCCTATACTGACCCTTCTGTGTGCTTTCAGAATCCATTTCCTACATCCTTTTCGGACCTTCTTTGTCTCTATTCTCTTTCGTATTCTTAATCTCTTCTACTGCTGTAAACATGTTCAAGTCTCAATAAAAGCACATCTGTTTCCCATGCCTATCTTTAAGCCCTATTCTTTTTACCACAGGACTGTCAAGGGGAAAGACTTATTTCTTGCTCCTGATGTTTCCCTCTTGTGGGATTCCTCAGTGAGGAAATCCCACTGACATAACATCTGGCCCCTCTTCACCACCAACTTTCACCTTTTTCAGGTTGGAGCAATGACTTAACCTGATTGAGAGCAGCTGCCTGCAGGGAGCATGTCTTCTGGTCTGTTCCTTCAGCGCAAGCTCTGCCCCTGCAACAAAAGCCTCCAAGGGCGGTTCAGCAGTAACTGGGTGGGTCACTCTGCCTGACTCTGGGTTTTGAATTAGGCAGTCGCCAGTTTCTTGGTATTATAGGTTATATGTTGGTCTCCATCTGCCAACTCTTTTGCTTTAATTCTCAGCTGGTTCGGAAGAAGGGTATTAATGATTGGCCCCCTTCAAAGACCTACCCCCCGAACACTTTGAAAGGATTATATATCTTTTCTGACTTCATGGTTAAACCCCTTGCATTCTGGCTACTGCCCTCACCACCATATTGAAACTGAACTTCAAAAGGCAGTAGTTCCCAATGTGACCCCAGGCCCAGTAGCATCATTGTCACCTGAGGACTTGTTAGAAATGCAAATTCCCAGGCCCAATCCTAGACAAATAAATCATACACTCTGGAGGTGGATCCAGCAGCCCGGCTTCACAAGCCCTCCAGGTGACTCTGCTGCACCATTAAGTTTGATAACTAATGTTCAAGAGGCCAGTGATATTTTTTCTTTGAACAGCATTGCCAATGGCAAATACCTGTGTATTCCAGCCCTATTCTAAGCACTTTACAGTCACCAACTTATTGCTTCCTCAGAATGAAGCCAGTTAGGTCACAACTGGTGAGCAGCAGAGTCAGGGTTTTAAACCCAGGCAGGAGGATCTAGAGAGCATCCACATATCTCAACACTTGGCCATGTACCAGATGCTAAGTATTAAAAGATGTGCGACATTTACTTCTTATGTTCAAGAAAGTCACTCTCAGAAAACTGGCAGTTGATGACTCCCTCATTCCTGATTCGTTGTCTTCTGCCCAAGCTAACTGCTCCTTTATTGTCTCCATGATGAAATCTGCCCTGTGCTAGAGCATCCCACAAGGTTCTGCACTCAGCCTTCCTTCTTTAATGAGGATAAGCTACAGGGTTTACTTTGGCGGAAGGAAGGAGGGGGGCTAGGAATATAACTTAGACTATCATTTCCTTTCCAAAACACCATTTGATGGCAAATTCACCTTTCTCTACTGCTGTACCATCCATGGATTCTTCAGAGTCCTTCAGTTTATTTCTAGTCTGTATTCTGCTCATTGATTTGATTTTTCTCATGCCCTTCACGATGCACTGCCTGCCCCTTTGATCTCATCCCCTGTACTCTGCACTCCAGCCATATATCTTCAAGATCTCAAACTTGCCTTGCTCTTCTAACTTTTAGGCTGCTTCCTCCCCTTGGAACAAACTCTAGTTACCCTGGCCTTTGCACAGCTCACTCCTTCCTGACCTACTAACCTCTGCTGAAATAGTATTCCCTGTCTTGAACTTCTATCTCTCTTTCCTCCAGTAACAAAACATCATATTTTCTGCTTTCACTGTCAGTCTTCCTCCCCTACCTGTAAGGTCCCTGAGGGCAAATTCTGACCATCATGCTCCCCACTGTCACAGAGGGAAGTGCCCAACAATATTCCAGGGGAAAAATGAATTTCATATATTCTTTGCAAATTCCCCATTCCTTTCATCAGTGGCCAGAGAGTGCAGGCTTTAGACGATGAGAATAAAAAGATAAAGCTGCTGTGTCCTCTCTCTTCCCTGTTCCCTACTCAGAACTGGCCCGTATCTCCTAGCCCCTTTTCTCTTTTTATCAACGATTCCCAGCATGTCTTCACTTGCCCCCTCATATCTTCACTAACAATGGCTAATCTCCACTTTCCTAAAGCCTGATGACTATAATTCTTGCAAAGTTCAGTTCTTAGTAGTCAAGAGTAAAGAGTAACTTACCTGTTGTTCTAGAACAGTTGTTTTAACCTTTCTTTGTGCCAAGCACCGTTTATTGATCTAGTGAAGCTTATGGACTACTTTTTCAGAATAGTGTTTTTTAATGATATAAAATAAAATACAAAGAGTGCACAGGTAGTTTAGTGGTTAGAATGCCCACCTTCCATGTGGGGGACCCCGGTTCGATTCCTGGACCATGCACCCAAAAATAAATAAATAAATAAATAAATAGAATACACAGAGTTACAGGGAAGCCTATTATATTAAAATATTATAATTGAGATTTGTGATTTAGTAGTGCACGTGCTTCTTTAGTAACAAAATAATTATATAACAGGATCTAAAATCAAATAGATTCAAAGTGATAGGCATAAATGATTGTTTGAAACATGCAACAATTGTAATATCATAAAACATTTGGGATTTCTGTTGATAACAAACTTACAGGTCCAACAAATTTGACTGTTTTGTTGCCTGGGAGAAATAAAATTTCAGTTAGAAATTAGTGCAAATAAAACTGGGAAGTGATGAATGGAGCCTATGATTCGGGGAATCTAGTCCAGTGTCTGAAAGAGAGAGAGAGGAAAGAGGAAAATGGAGAGAAATTGGGGGGCGGGGGGGAGAAGGGTAGGGAGAAAGAGAGAGAAGGATTAACTGTACATCTTACCAGGTCTTAGAAAACTATACAAAGGTCTTAGAAAACTTACCAAGTAAGATCAGACAAAGTTTCCATTATAAAAAGTTACCACATTTTACTCTCCTTTCTTATGCCTGCACACCATATAGTATAATGATGCTAGTCTGTGTTAAATGTTAATATAGTTAAATATGTGGTGATTCTGTTTGTCACAAGTTTCATTTGATTCTCATACTACATTAGTTTCTAGTCTATTCAGTGGCTTATGGGTCATAGCCATGTACTGAGTTTATGACTATTCACAGCTACTCTGAGCAGCGGTTTGTTCTCAGGTTAGCCTGCCATTTAGGACACTGCTGGATTAGTTACCTAGCAAAATTAATCTGTGTTAAGCCTGGTGGAAAATGCCTATCCATGTCATTGCAGAGTGGCATTTATTGAGATAGTTTCTTAGGAAAATAATAAAGGTCTATACTTGGGCCCTATCTTTTCAGGTATCAGTGTAACTCCTTTAGTACAAGAATATGAAGTGGAGCTCTTGAAGGCTCATGAGTATACTGTATTTTCTGGACAACCTTTTCTCTTACTCCATTGATTTTTAGCCTTTTTTGGATCACAGGCCTCTATGAAAATTCTGATGAGAGAGAGAGATGGCACCTCTCTCCAGAAAAAGTGTATGCTTAGACATGTACACCCCACTTTGTTTCCAATTCTTCAAACCACCCTATGAGCCCTTACTTAAGTACCCTTATTCTAGACTAAAGAACATGAACATGAGTGCTGTCATTTTCTTCTAATGAAAATGTGCCCTCCAAATACTGCAATCTCAATTCTACAGGCATTTCTGGAGCTACAGAGGCCCCCTAAGCACCTCTCAGAGGCCAGGCGTTGTGCTGCTTGCTCAGGGGAAAGTTGGACAATTCCACGCCCCACAGTGGGAAGGGTTCCGAGTCTGGCACACCACAGGAATTTAGGAAAACAGCCAGATAATGAGTGGCGGGGTCAAAGTAACTGCCTTCTTTGCTAATGCCAGCAACTACTATAACAACTGCTTTTCATAGAGGAAGACACCAGACAGAGGAAACAAGAGGTGCAGACAAGCAGAGTTTGCTGTCCCAAGAGCCTGCTTTCTACAAGGCAGACCTCCAGGGGAAAGCTGAACCAGGGATGAGCTGATGATCTAGGGGCTAGCTTTAAATTTCAGACCAGTAGGCAATTAAGTTGAAAAGTTTAGAAAGGCCAGTATTTTAGCCATGAAATGGAAACCAAATTTCCTATATTTTCACCAAATAATATTCCTTTAGAGTAATTTTTAGTGTCAGAGCTAAATGCATGAAAGCATTAGGATTAGAATATTTTTAAGCCCAGTACTATATGGAAATCTTACTATTAAGCTTTATAAGCACGCTAGGTCTGTCCTAGATGCTAAAAAGACTTCATTATAAAATAAGTATCTCCTTTGTAAGGCTGTCTTACTTCATAAAGTTTTATGGATCGAGGAACATAGATTTTTCAGGACAAGCCCAAGAAGTTATTGAAAATTCCCTGATTATAGTTTAAAAAGAAACAAAACTGTTCTTCCAAATGACTTTGCAAGGCATGAAAGTACCTCTAAAAAACAACTGTAAAATATTTTCCCAAAGATCCCCAAAGCACTGTAATGAAAAATAGGAGAAAAGACTGCCAGATCACAACCTGTGTGCAAGATTACAGTGACATCTTTCACCCCTAAAAACTACCTTTATTTAGTGCTACCATGAGATTTTAATTAGGAAACGTAAATCTTCTTTTTTAAAGGTGATGGTCAATTTCAGAGATGCTGAGGAGAATGCAGTGTGGATTCGAATTGCCTGGGGAACCCATTATACAAAACCAAACCAGTACAAAGCGACTTTTGTTGTGTATTACCCCCAGACTCCATACGCCTTCACTTCTGTCACCAGGGTAAAGAGCAATATACCCCTGCTGGGCCAGGTATGGAACAAAGGATTATAAAATCTAGGATTATTTTATCATCCTTATTTCAAAAGTCAATTAGATTTAAACTGCTCAAGAAACATTTGCTTTAGAATGTCACCTATAATTCTTGATCTCCTTAAATAAGGAGTGCAAAGTTTTTCTACACCTGGGAATTTGGCATATAGGACATTGACTTGGAACTGTTTGTTTTTTGTCTTTTAATCTGGAAGTAATGCATACTTAATGTAAAAAACTCAACCCATACCAAACTCTGTAAAAATAAAAAATTTGTCATTAAGAGCTTTCCCAATCCTATTCCCTCCAAAAAACTGTTAACAATTTTGTTTTTACCTTTTGGAAGATGTTCTATCACAGAAACTAAGTGGTACATGTTTTCTGCCAATTGCTTTTTTAATCTAACATAACCTTTCCAGTTGGTTACATATGAATACACCTCGCTGCTTTTTCATGACAACATAACTTGCCTATTGGTGAATGTTGTTTTCCTTTGTAACCATTTCTCCCACATTCTGTACAGAAATTAAAAAAAAAAAAAACTGCTTTAACTTAAAAAGTTTCCTCTGTTCAGAGCCTACTTCTCTTTGTTCCTTTGGCTTCATAGGCTTCCTGACCTCTTTCTGCAAAATAAGCCATCCCTACATTGGCCTTGGCAGCTGCTGCTGCTTCTACCATCTCTTATCAACCTTGACAGCTATACTATAGCAACATCCCAAATTAGTTCCTGAGCTGAGCTGGATGTAGGGAAGCAGCTCTGCCTCCTGTGCACACACTGGTAGCCAGGTAGAGCACTGGGGGCTGAACCAGATAGAGGGTCCCAGGGTTCCTGCTCTCTTGGTATTTAAGCAACTTGGTTGTTTGCTGAAATGGCAGCAAGATTTCTACTTCTATTTCCCTATAAATTTACATTTGGGGCCTCTTCCCCCATTATAGATAGTGGTCATTCTTCCACTTACAGTGAGATTAAACTCTGCCACAGCTGGCTTAAACATTAATCCAGAGGCTAGTGTTCACTTCCATTGTGTATCTTAAAGCAAAACTTATCTCTGTTCTCTAGTTCCACATAAATATCTAATTCTATTCTGTTTCTTTCTGCTAGCGTGTTTCTCCATAGATGGAAGGCTTTTACAAATTGCCTTTAATATACATTTTTTCCTTCAATATTTGTTCTAAAGTATACATACTGTATTTTTGTTTGGCAGTATCTAATATTAGATGATTGGTATTCTAAAACTGTCAGCATTTTAAGTATTCATTGTTTACTGCTAAGTATGAGGTTGATTTATTATAATTCCTAACTTTAAACAGGATCACTTTTCTAAAACTTGTACAAAATTTTTACATTTATGGCATTCTTAATGCCAGTAGCCATGTTTTTTGTTATTTAAACTAATAGGTCATAAGATTAAATTTGTCTGGATTTCCTTTTCACTCTTAAGTGGAAACTCTGCATTGATTACAGCTCCTACATTTTATTTTCACAAATACTGTAAATCCAGGAACAGAAATTCTAACAGTCTTGATGATTTTCATTTCAAGGCATTGACAATTGCTAGCAAACACCACCAGATTATGAAAATGGACCTCAGAAGCCGGTATCTGGACTCTCTTAAGGCTATTGTTTTTAAACAGTATAATCAGGTGAGCTGATCAGTTGGTCTCTTGAAAGTTGTCTCCCTTTTAGGTTTCCTACATGAGTTAGGAGCCACTGAGAGGTGGGAACATCCCCTTCCAACAAGGGAAGATCATGCTAGATATTCCTACAACAGAGAAAGCTTTCACTTGATTAACAGAAAAGGAAGCAAAATAATTGCTTACTATCATTCTATAATTTTGTCTTCACTTGCCATTGGAGTATATGTTATAGATCCCAGTTTTCTATTTACCTATTCCAATTAGAATTTATTTTCTCATTAGACTTAAGGTGATGCTGTCTTTTGAAGCTAATTATATCATTCTATTATACAAGATAGAAGCAGAATTATTTTTTATCCCTTCTAGTAAGCGATACAAGGTTTGGAATGAAAGGAGAAAGTAATGGTTTATTACATCCCACAATTTATTTATTTGCTAAAACTATTTAAATGTAGTGTCCCACTAATGACGAATGTATCTGTCCTTTATTCACAGGCTCAGGGTTTTTTTTTCCCTCCTCTGCACAGCAAATGTGTGCTCACGTGTTTGATCTCCTGTAGGTGGATTATTAATGCTCTGTGTGTCTTTGAGTTCTTGAATGTGTCATACTTAGAAATTTTCATCTGTTCTAAAGGAAAGACGTAATGGCTGTCTGCAAGGCACTCTTTAAGGAAAAAAATCTCACATTAAGAAGTTAAATACTGATTTTTTCCCATAACCAGCCTCTGTGCTCCTACTCATCACCCTCCCACAAAATTGGTATAAACTCTTCTGCTTCAATGTGACAATCACATGCCTGGGAAAATTCACATTGTCAAACCTTAGAAAAACAATGGCTTTAGTGAAGGAAGGTGGGATAAAGGAAGAGATTCAGACTTACAGTAGGAAAGTTACTTTATTCCTGAAGGAATTAGGGCTGTAAAGACATGGCTATGAAGTTGGAACATCACGTTGCAAATCCAGCCTTTGATTCCTCTAGCTTTTGCTCTTACCACCTGTACTTCTTACAGATCCAGTTTATGAAAACCAAGTACAGGGCAGGCTCCTCACACCAAACACCCTGCACTCCCCCCAGCAGTCACACTGTCAGCATCCTGCTCCAGGAGAAATGCTTAACTCAGCCAGGATGTGACCCCAAATGTGTTTTTGTTGGAAAAAATAAAGAAGATAAGATTTGGCATACATTTATATACTAAAGCCAATTACTATCTATCCTTTAAATGTTACATTAGGAAAATATTCACTTTACTTATTTATTTGTGTCTTCTAGGCCTTTGAAACTCACAACTCTGCTACACCTCTACAGGAAAGAAGCCTGGGGCTAGATATAAATAGTATGTGTGCTTTAAGATAAAACTGAAATATGGAAGTGCTTCATTCCTTTTTACATTCCTGTCACTCAGCAAAACATATATGTAATTGGTTTCTGATTTAAAACCATTTGACTGAGGTGGTACAATGGTGGCTCAGTGGCAGAATTCTCACCTGCCATACCAGAGACCCAGGTTTGGTTCCGAGCCTGCCCATGAAAAAAAAAAAAACAAAAAACCATTTGACTGCTTTCAGAAAATTTTACAGTTAAATTTTTGTTGAAGGAGCCATCTAATAATAACAACAAAAACAAAAAAATAGCTAGTAGTTGAGCATTGCTTTGTGCCAAGCACCCTGCTAAGATGATTATATGTATTGTTGTCTTAATCTTCACAATAGGCCCATTAATATACTGTACAGGAAACTGTATTTCAAAGAGGTTTAGTAACTTGCTAGGCAAAATCACACAGTTAGAATTGGCAATGTAGGATGAGAAGCCTGGGTCTGCCTGAGTCTAGAATTCAGAGTTGTAGTGCTGGATAAATTGTTTTTTGAACAATCAGAAGTGGGACTGGATCACTGCTCAAAGATGTCACATGTTTGTTCCTAGAAGGCCCAAGAGAATAGAACATAAAACTGCTGAAGTATACAAGAAACTTCAGAAACATGGTGGGATACAAAAGAAACATATTAAAATGAAAGCTTTTCTATCTCTTGGCAACAATTTGGCAATAAAATGAATGGTGCAGTCATTATGAACAGTTTTTTTTTTTACTTTCCAATGACATGGGACTGCTGATGTCATATTAAGTGAAGAAAGCAGAACGGAAAATTGTGTTTGTTAATCAAGAGAAGAGGCAGTAAACATTATTTTAAAATTGTACAAGCAAATTGAGGGGTTAGGAATGAAAGGCGAATACTTTGAGGATGAAATATGTCCCTAACAGCTGTTTTCATTTGAAATCTTCCATTTGTAGTGGATTCGAGGATCATTCATGAAAATAAAATAGAAAAAGAGAGAGTCCAAAGAGTGACAGAAGAAACTTTTGGAAACTATCCTCAGCCAAGATTAGAATTTGCACAATACAAGGTAGGACATTGCTGTAAACATTAGCTGTAAGTTATCAGTTTTTTTTTAACGGACAAATCCTTTATGGAAAAAGAATTTTAAGGAAACTTCCCTTTTCATTTATCACTTTTTTGTATCATAAATTTATGTGTTAAATAGACCTCTAGATTATAAGATCTCACAGTAGCAGAGAAGACATTTTGAAAATTTAAATTTGTCTTTTCAATGCATCTTTCATATCCAGTTATGCATAATTGGCTGTATCTGTATTTTTGTGGAAAAATAAATTGCTCAATTCTTATCTGTAAGTTATACTTTTCTAACCCATCTGTACCTAAAACAACACATAATAGGTGCTCACAGGTACTTGTTAAATAAAAGTGACTGAATAAGTCATTGCTTAACACAGTTGTCATGGAGAAAACCCTGCTTCCCAAACAGTACTGTGAACCACACAGAAGTGTGCCAGCTGGGAGGCTGCAGGGGTTTAATGCAAGCCCATGGCCACCATTAGAACCACTCATGTTTCCATCATCACCTTACTCCAATTCCAAAGCCTGCCGTAAATACTGTCTTTGCCCCAAATCCTCCAATAAGATTCTTTCTGCTCAGCCTCCCCATAGTCCTACTCTAAATCTGCCACTGATCTGCTCTTAGGCTCAGGCTTTTTAGTTTGTTTTGTTTTCAGTAAGAGAAAATGATTGGCAGCTTTCAGGTTGGGTTCCCTTAACTGCAGGATTTAACCCAGTTCCTTGAAACAATCAGCTCATAATTTGGGACAGTGGTTCTCAAACTGTAGACCAGCCGTATCAGCATCACCTGGGAAGCTATACCCCATGTATATTCTTGGCCCTGTGCTAGTACTTCTCAATCAGGAACTCTGGAGGGGAAGCCCAGCCATCTGGCTTTAGTAAGCCTTTTAGCTGATGCTGCACACTAAAACTGGAGAAACACTGGTCTAGGATATATATGATTTGATTCACCTAACTACCCTTTACACACAGCTAGATGGCTCTATTCTTTAAGTCAGTGTGCACATATATTCAGACATGCTACTGATGTTTCCCTATATTTTCTTAGATAACTTCCATTTGCCCTTTGTTTCAATTTGCCAGACATTTTACCACAATTGCTTTCTTTCTTTCTATATTCTAGATAATTTTGATTTCGTTGCAGACACTGTAAATTTCCTGAATATTTCAGCATAACAATTCTAAATTTTAAGGAGCATTTCTAAGAAAATTTGAGACTTAGAGTGTAAGAGATAAATGTCTATTGAAGTACCTATAGCAGTACTTGGATATTTGATGATAACTAAGGAATTGGTATTAATTCCTTTAAGTGTAATAATGGTATTACAGTAAAGCTTGTAAAAGGAGTCCTTTTCTTCTAGATACAAACTGATAACTTTACAGATATAATGCTATGCTGTCTTAGATTTTATTCAAAATAATCCAATGGGGGATGGAAAGTGGGGTAGTTGAAGAAACAGGATTGGTCATGAGTTGATCATCGTTTAAGCTGGGGGATGTGCACACAGATCCATTTATACTGTGCTCTTAATTTTGTATGTGCTCAGTATCTTCCAAATTAAGAAGTTAAAAAGAAATAGCAATAGGGGTTCAGAAGACATGGCATTTTTACATTGAAATGACAGATTACAAAAGATAGTGCTAATCTTCCATTAGGAATGCAAATTGTAAAGAGCATCTGAGGGTGGAACTGACATTCATCGTCTCCTGTGTGTCAGGTGCTGGGTGTGCTTGGCATTTTACACATGATGTCATTTAACTACTAATTGCTCTCTACATTTGCAGACAGCAAATTAAATGTTGTCTGCCCCCATTAGTACTTACATTTCTTGATGACAAGAATTTATGAGATGCATGATCTGATTTTATTATATTTATTTTATTACATTCCAGCTGACATATTTAACAGTTATTTATAAATATATCTGTTGACAGCTCGAAACGAAGTTCAAAAGTGACTTAAACAGGGGCATCTTAGCTGAAAGGGAAGAACCCCTTAGGTGCCTAATAAAGTTCTCTAGTCCACATCTTTTGGAAGCGTTGAAATCCTTAGCTCCAGCCGGTGAGTAGTCAGCTTATTTTACAAGCTAGAAAAATTAGCTGCCTACCTACATTCAATCCTCCGTTTGCTGGCCGATTATCTCCAGTCTGATGTCTCATCATGCACTGCTTTGCACATTCTGCTTCTGCACTTAATGGGGGCGTCCGTGTTCTACCCTCTCATCTTGGCCATTTTAAAACCGATTCACATCTTGCCCCTGTGATTATATCAATTTTTTTTTTCTTTCTATTTCAGGTATTGCGGATGCACCACTTTCTCCGTTACTCACTTGCATACCCAACAAGGGAATGAATTATTTTAAAATCAGAGATAAATAAGATTTATGTGGTTTTGTAAGCACAGCAGCTCTCTGACTATATTGCACATACATTTAAACTAATGGCTAGCTGGGTTGCTTCTGCCTATAAACTTGCATTTTAGAAATTTATCCTTGGTATTGAAAATTTAGAATGCTAATATAATTGTTGGGACTGATTCTTTCCTCCTCCACTACATGTCCCCTCCCTACCCCAGTATCCTGCAAAATCTAACAAACGCGGGCATTTGAGATGGATAGGGTATATATACATATGGCTCTAGACTTGACCTTTTGATGCCAAAATGCTCCAAAATCAAGTGTTTGGCACAGCGATTGAGACTGTATGGCATCATCCCTGGTGTCCTTTTCCCTGACCTCGCTCCTCAATCCTGGGGTGGTCTGATTCCAACTGCTTATTTCCAGGGATTTTCTCTGAAGCCTTGGATCACAGAATGAAACAAGAAACCATACCCAATTCAAAACTTTCTGGGAGAATCATTAAATCAGTCCATTCAGAGAGTAGAGTTAGGTCCATTAAAGTATTATTACAGGATTCCGTTATAAAAAATGGTTTCAATGTAATTATACATTTCATTATCTGTTTTACCACAAATATGGCATTCAAACTGACTATGGCATATTTACTGATTTATGAATAAAGATATTTAAAAACTGGTACATTGGTTACTTTTTTGTGAAAATCCTTCAATGATCATTATTAAGTAGTATGTCCTTTTATAACAATATATTTTTTTGTTTTTAATCTATTCCCTGTCTTGCTCCAGGAAGGGTCTGAGATTACAAAAACACATGGTACAATTTTGGTAAAATTAGAAGGTTAGGAAAATTGAGCAAATGGGAGAACAAAAAAAAAAGGAAACAAAATGAAGCTAGGGATAAGATTACTATGTAAGAATATACCAGTTGCCAGAAGAAAACTGGGCTTGGAGTTTGCCAGGGGCCAAAGCAGAGAAGAAAACAGCAATTATAAAATCCATAGAACCTGTAAGATACAAACAAGCACATTACCTAGGCCGCTCACTGAAGCATGCAAACATTGTACACTGCATACCCGCTCCAGCCAGCATATCTGGGTTCCATGATCCAGGCTTTATTCTAAACTAGGCTATTTCACATATGCTTTGGGCATAAGAACGTCAGAGAAATGGCTGAATCCTGCACCCCATGAAGAAAACAACTCAAGGTGTAAAGGCCTATTCTCTATCTACTTACTGTAAGGTTTTAGGAGGTGAAAGAAGAGAAGAGGCAGACCAAAAAACCTCAGAGTGAGTGAGTTTATTCCTGCGCTCCTGGGCAGAGCTCAAAGAACTCCAGGTAGGGAGTTGCGAGCTCACCACTGGGTCCTGGTGCGGTCGGTTTTTAAGCAAGGGGGTTAGGTGATGTCTAGAAGGGGCGGCACATTTTACACAGCTCAAGTCATGGTGACCTTCCCTGTTCCCCCGACCTAACACTTACAATCAGACAAAAAAAGGTTCAGTAAAGGTATTGCCCTTGATTGTAAGTTACTTAATATGAAAATTATTATATTTTTCAATTTAAGTAGCAAATATAATACATACTTCCATTATCTCAGAGTGAGGCACCAAGTCCATAGGGGCCTAACAATGCCAATTCCATTGTAGATCATAGTCATTGGTTTAAATCAGGCATCTTTCCTGATGTGTGCACACGGTCAGCGCTGCATGCCTGTATTGCATCTGCACACAAGCCCTGCATTTCCCAGAATGACTTCCTACAGTTTCACAGCCCTCCTTGAGGAACTGGAGGTCTGGAGGAGAGACATAGGTGGTCTCTCCTTCAGTTTACCCTGAAACCACTTGAGGTTGCACCCTGTGGCTCTCCTAAACAAGCTTCTACTCAAGGAGATGAGAGGACTCACTGAACTCCTCTTATGTACCTGATACTCCAGAGACACATACTACATTCATACGCAGTAGTAGATTCAGGGCCAGTGATTTCCAGATTCAAAGGAAAATTTTCACATTAGTCAGAATCTACAAGAATGAATAATAGCTAACATTTATTGAGTACTTACTATGCCACAGGCACGGTGCTGTTCTAGGTGCATTATCTTATTTTCATGAAGATCCTATAGCACAGGCAGCAGTATTAGTCTCATTCTACTGAAGTGGAAACCAAAATTTTGATTATTAAGTGGCTGCACTAGGATAAACTCCAAGCCCCATAGATACTAGCCTGCCCATAAATCTGTTTACCACCCCCCACCCCACCCCAAAAAATGCCCATGTGTTAATCCTGGAAATCTGTACATTAGGAGGCAAAAGGGACGTGGCAGTGGCTAGCATAGCCTGGATTATCCCGGTGGGCTCAATATAATCAAAGCAGTCTTTAAAGGTGAGAGAGGAATGGAAGAGAGAAGGTGGTGTCACTACTACACAACTCAGACCAATGAGATGGGAGAGACTTGAGTTGCATTGCTGACTTCAAAGATGAAGGAATGGGCCACGGGTCAAGGAATGCAGAAGGCCTCTAGAAACTGAAAAAGGCAAGGAAATAAGGTCTCCCCCAGTGCCTCCTGATAGGAACTCAGTCCTGCTGGGACCTTGGTTCTAGCCTAGTAAGACCCGTTTCAAATTTCTGTAAGATAGTGTGTGTTGTTTTAAGTCTTCAGTTTTGTGTGGCTTATTATTGCAGCAACAGAAAACTAACACAGTTGCTAGTATATAAAAGGAATTTTCATGTAAATATCTTGAAAACTAAATCTAGCAATACCAAATACGAGTTGCAGCTGCCTCCTTTAAACAAAGGATGTATTCTTCCCTTCGCTGCAGAACCCCACCCCCACCCCCACCTCCTTCCATTTGTCTACACCTTGCCTCTAGGTCCATTTATGACCTACCTAGTCTCTCTAGGTATTCTGGTTTGGGGACCTTGCACTGAGCTACACTGACTCACCGGAAATAACAAAATTTCAGCAATTAGATAAGTACATCCAGCCTCCCTAAAAAGATAGCACTGTCGTTTGCAACAATCCTTTCATTTGTATAGTGTGGCCCAGGACAAGTTACTTAATTTCTCTAAACCTGAATTTCCTTCTTTGCAAAATGCGTAGTGTGTGTGTGTTGCGTGTGTGTATGTGAGAAAGCGAGTGAGCGTGTAACTTACAGTACATGGCCCCTAGGATTGTTTCGAAGACAAAATGAAGTATTAAATGAAAACTGCGTATATAGGAAGCCCTCAATCCTTCATCGCTGTATTTAGAGTACAACCTGCGCGGAGGTCTTGGATTCTTTCTAATCCTTGGGGAGTAGGGTTTTAACTGAACGCATTGCTTCTTCTTCTATCCAATTACTGCCGAGGCCACGTTCGTAGGAAGGCGAAAGATAGATGGGTGGGATCAATACCTCCTACCTCTCCCCACGTACGCCGCGGAGCACTGAAATCAATCAGGCGCCAACCTCGCGGAGACCCGGCGCGGTCCGGGGCTCGCCGGATGCTAATGAGCCGGTTGCCCCGCCCCATGCCGGAAGTGGTGCGGCAGAGGGCGGGGCCTGCGAGCTCGGCCCTGCTGCCGTGCGGGAGCCATGGCGGCCTCTGAGGCGGCGGCGGCGGACCCCGCGGCTCTGTGCTCGGGCGCCCCGGCCGTCCTGGCGGCCGCGAGGGCAGCCGCCGCCGCCTCGGGCCCGTGGGGTCCCCCTGGACCGCTGAGGGGCAGTCGGTCGCGGCCCGCAGCGCCACGGCAGCAGCCCGCAACCCCGGCGCTGCCTGCCCGGGAGCTGATCCAGCCGTCGGTGAGCGAGCTGTCCCGGGCCGTGCGCACCAACATCCTGTGCACCGTGCGCGGCTGCGGCAAGATCCTACCCAACAGCCCCGCGCTCAACATGCACCTGGTCAAGAGCCACCGCCTGCAGGTGAGCCCGCGCCGCGGGGCCGCCGGGGGTCGCGCCGGTCCGGGGAAGCCTGCGCGCAACAAAGCGCCCGACGCCCGCAGCTGGCGCGGGAAGGAGGCAGAGTCCCGGACTCCTGGGCGGCACCGGGGGCACGTCCACAGTTTGTGAATTGCAGTTGCTTGTATTCAGCATCTTCGTGGTTAGAGTCTGATACCTAAAGCAGGCGAAATAAAAAGGGGCATCCTTTTTGGGGGGGAATTAAGAGCTGGTGTACATGAGTACACGATATGGGGCAAGTACTGGGTCAAGCCGATCAAGTGTCAGGCTCAGACAGGCCATTAGTGACTGGCGTGTTATTTCGTGCCAGACACTGGCCCAGGCATTTTACGCGTCAGTACCCACAGCAACTTTGTGAGGTACGCGTTATGCCCATTATTATGACGAGAGACCTGTTACACAGCATAGGCAGTGTTGGGATTTATACCCGGGTCTCGGGTCCTAAAGCCCGTGTGCTTTCCACCGCCCCCGCAGGACCGCCTTTAGGCCTTTGCAGCCTGCCTGGTTGTTAGAGGGGAGCTGCAGAGTGGGCTCTAAGCACATCGGTTACAAGTTCCACCGTGTTAGTAGGATCGGGTTTGTTCAGGAAATGAGACCTACAGGAAATCTAGGTCCCCTTTCAAAAGGGAACACAGTGCAGTGCAGGGTGACAGTAATCCGAACGGCCCCTCCACATTATGTAAAATGAGGCCGAGATTTTCAACCTTTGGTTCATATCTGTGGAAAGCTTATTTAACATACCGATGTCCAGCTCCACCCAAGACCTATTAAATTATAATTTCTCAGTTATTACCATAGGAAGTTTCCTCCCACCACTTAGAGTCTTTCTCTGGCCAGCACTGACAAAATATGAGAGCACAAGTCACTAAATCATTTGTGAATAGGTACCTTTAGATGGTCTGAGTTGATTCCAGAGTAAATTTAGATTACCCAGAGGAGAATGAGTTCTGTCAGTCCTTCCGGGAAATTCTTAGGAGCTTTCTTAGAATCAGGCTTCTGATAAGAATTTCACAGTAGAGCAGATATGTTGCAAACGAAGGGCAGTGTACTTTGTCCACCAGTAACAGAGAGGGAGCAACATTCTCAGGAAGGTCAAGGAGCAGATAGATGTACGTGGAGGTGTTCCCAAGAGGTCTTGCAGGTGGGGCCACGGTTTTCTGCAGAATAGTTTGAGCGTCCTCTAGCACAAACACCCTCAAGTTCAGGAACTCGGGGAATGGTCTACAATCTACTGTCTGCTCTCTCATACTGAATTGTTACCAAAGTGTTCCTTCTCTTAACCATATCCCAACTTGGGTGGATGAGCTGTATATTTGTAGGAATTCTACAGCCTAATCCCTTGGTTCTCTTAGCTCACATATAATGTCCATCACTGAGAGATAGCCGTGGCAACCCTTACACCCTGAGCACAGCAGGAAACTGCCAGTCCGAGCAGGATCCTCCTCGCATTGGCCTGGACATCACTAGCAAGCAAGTCTCAGCAGTTTATATTGTTCTTTCCTCTGGAATTGCTATTTGGCATTCTGTCTCTCAAGACTTAGTTAAGGCAGTTAGCATAAAGATACCACTTACTCTTTAGGACTATATTGATAGTATACAGTAGGTTTTTCAAATTGTTTTTAATTTTTTTTCTTTTTATTTTGAGATAATTTCAAACTTACAGGACAGTTGCAAAAATAATTCAAACTCCATAAGGAGAACTTGGACATACCCCCAACCCTATCCCCCAGAAACCCATATCCACCAGTTTTAACATTTTGCCATATCATTCGTTACTCTCCTTCCAGGACTCCCACAATGTGTCTATTGTCATTCTTTCTATTTACTGAACACTGGCCAGCAGATTGTACACATCATCATCCTTGAATACGTAATACATCCATGTACATTCCCTGTGGGCAAGGATATTCAATTTATGTAATCATCTTAAGTGCAGTTATCAAACTTAAGAAATTTGACATTGATATAAAACTTATATTCTATTATCCATTTTTTTCTTATGTCCCAATAATGTCCTTTGGGCCTTTTCTGTCTGTTCTTAGATCCCATCCAATATCAAATACTGCATTGAATTGTCATCATCTCTTTAGTTTCTCTTTCTTTTTTTTATAATTGTGGAAACATAAATAACAAATTTTCCTATCCCAATCCCTCCCAAGCAGACTATTTTGGTGAGATTAATTACATGCACAATGTTGCAATACCCTCACCAACTCCATTGCTGGAACTTTCCTTTCACCCCAAACAAAAACTCTACACTCACTTGACATTAACTCCCCACTGCCCCTCCCCCCCCTCCCCTGGTAAACTCCATGCTACTTTCTGTCTCTTAGAGATTGCATATACTCTGTTTTCTTTGTGGTTACCATGGGCCTTGCATTTAGCATCCTAAATCCGTAACAATCTCATTTACTTTGATATCACCTTAACAACTTCAAAAGTATCCATAAACTATGCTCCTCTACCCCTCTGTCCCCCCACCTTTATGTAGTTCTTGTCACAAATGACATATTATATATGATGAGTCTAAAACCATTTATATATTAGATTTTATACATTTACCTTTCAGATTTTTTACGGTAGAAGTAAAAAGTAGGGTTACAAATCAAAAATGCAGTAGTACTGGTATTTATATTTACCCATGTCATTATCTTTATCAGAGAGCTTTATTTCTTCATGTGGCTTCAGTCAATTGTTTAATGTCCTTTCTTTTCAATCTGCAGAACTCCTTTTAACATTTTTGTAGGACTGGTCTACTGGTGACAGGGTCCCTCAGCTTTTGTTTTTCTGGGAATGTCTTAACCCCTCCCTCATTTTTTTGAAAGACAATTTGCCAGATATAGAATTCTTGGTTGGCAGATTTTTGCTTTCCGTACTTTAAATATTCTTCCAACTGCCATCTTGCCTTCATGGTTTCCGATGAGAAATTGACACTTAATCCTGAGGCTCCTTTATATGGGATGTGTGTCATCTCTTTTGTGGCTTTCAGGAATCTCTCTTTATCTTTGGCATTCAACAGTTTGATTATAACAAGGTCATTGGGGTCTTTTGGAGTTTATCCTGTTTGGAGTTCATTGAGTGTCTTAGATGTATATAATCAGGTTGTCGTTAAATTTGGGAAATTGTCAGCCATTATTTCTTTGAATATTCTGTCTGCTCCTTTCTCTCCTCTCACTTCCAGGCAATGTATCTTTTGCCATCCTTGCTGGTATCCCACAGGTTCCTAAGGCTCAGTTTACTTTTCTTTATTCTTTCCTCTTTCTGCTCCTCAGCCTGGATGATTTCAATTGTCAAAACTTCCAGGTTCATTGATTCTTTCTTCTGCCAGTCCAATCTGCTGTTGAACCCCACTAATGAATTCTGTTACTGTGGTTTTCAGCTCTGTTTTGTTTCTTTTCATAATTTCCATTTCTGTATTGATATTCTCTTTGTGGTTTCTCCCTTTGCCATTTTAGTCTGGCCAGGGCCCTAATTATGTTTTTAAAATATGTAAAGTTCAAGAATTCAGAATCGGGGTACACAGGTGGTTCAGTGGTAGAATGCTCACTTTTCATGCAGGAGACCTGGGTTCAATTCCCGACATGCACCGAAAAATAAAATTGAAAAAAAAGAATTCAGAAGATACCAATACATAAACTATGATTGGACTAAGAAGGAAGAATACATTTGAGGCAAATACAAATTTTAACAGTCAAATCTTTACTTAAATTGTAGCTTTTCAGAGAATCAGTATACACCCTTAGGACCTGTTTCTGTTTGCTAAAGCTTCCTGAATGCAATATGCCAGACATAAATTGACTTTTACAAAGGGAATTTATTAGGTTACAAATTTACAGTTCTAAGGCCATGAAATTATCAAACTTAGGCATCAACGTCACCTTCACTCGAGAAAGGCCAATTGAGTCTGGGTTTCTCTGTCACAAGGGAAAGTACTGCTGGCCCTTCTCTCCTGGGTTGGTTTCCAAAATGGTTGTCTAGGCTCCTGTGGGTCCCTCTGGCCTCTCCTGTGGTATATTCCCTCTCTCAGCATCTGTGGGTCCTCTCTTAGCTTCTCTGGATTTCAGTTTATAGCTTAGCATCTCCTGGGGCATTTTCTGTCTCCAAGCATCTGTGGGTCCTCTCTTTGTTTCTATAGGGGCATTTTCTTTCTGCATCCTTCACTAGGTTTCATCTCTCTGCTCTCTGTGTTGGCTCTGAGCTCTCTGTTTTCTGCTTTTTATTCTCTTCATGTCTCTTCATGGAGACATGTCATCCTCTAATCCAGTTTAACAACCATTCTTAACTAAATCACATCAGCCAGGGAGATGATCTCATTACAGTTTCAAATATACAGTATTGAATAGGGATTATTCTACCTTTAAGAAATGAGATTTATATTAAAACATGGCTTTTCTTAGGGGGCATACTTCCTTTCAAACCAGCACACAGTATATCTCCTTAGCAGAGTTTCTTCAATATTCAGTGGAAATTTTCCTTTCCATTGCTTGTCTACAGTTATTTGCATAACTCCAGTTCCTTTCCTTGTTTTTGTGTTTTCTAGCTTATCATCTTTTATCCGTGTTCTAGTTTGCTAGCTGCGGGAGTGCAACACACCAGACATGGATTGGCTTTTAATAAAAGGGGATTTATTTCATTAGTTCTTCATAGGAAAGGCAGCTAACTTTCATCTGAGGTTCTTTCTTACATGGGAAGGCACAGGACAATCTCTGCTGGCCTTCTCTCCAAGCCTCTGGGTTTCAACAACTTTCCCTGGGGTGATTCCTTTCTGCAAAGGCCGGGGCTGAAGATGCAAGTGCTGAGATGAGGTATGCTGAGCTGCTTGGGCTGTGCTACATTGCGCTCTCTCATTTAAGCACCAGCCAATTAAGTCAAACGTCATTCATTACAGCAGGCACGCCTCCTAGCCAACTGCAGATGTAATCAGCAACAGATGAGGTTCACGTACCATTGGCTCATGTCCAATGGTGCTTTCCCCTGGCCAAGTTGACAATTGACTCTTACTACCACAATTCCCTTCCCTATGAGTTGCTATATTGTTCTTATTTTATTCTAATCCTCCTTCATAAGACACCCCCTCACCTACTTCTGCCAACCAAGCAAACCCTCCTTGACATAGATGATGAACAAACTCTTCCAAAGGATGATGGGGAAGAATGGGAAATTGAATTATAGATGTTGAGTACATGTTCCTTGTTTGTGTGACTTCTTAATATTTATGTCTATATTCTATATCCTGTAAGGGAATTTGGAAATAGCCTAGCCTAGCATTAAACCTACAGTGGCATCCATGGACAAATGAAAGCTAGTGATAACAGGGAGAGGAAGAATAGAAGCAAATGGGCTTTTCTAACTCGGTTACTCCCCATGTCTGAAAGCAGTGAAGAGGGTGGTAGGGTACTTGAACCAATTACCAAGCAATATTTGCACTTTAAATTCTTAGCGGATTTTGTATTGTGTTCAGGGCAGGGTTTACTTTTTTTTATTTTTATTATATTATTATTTTTTTTATTTTTTATTTTGTTTAGCATGGGCAGGCTCCAGGAATTGAACGTGGGTCTCCAGCATGGCAGGCAAGAATTCTGCCACTGAATCTCCAGGTTGCTCTATAGACCATATTGGACAAAGACAGCTCTAACTATGCATTTACATTAAGATGACAAAGCAAACTAGTTTTCTGTGAAGGCAGTCAGATTCTAGACTAGTTATAAACCCCTCAGTTGTTGCTATGGTTCTTATAATCCTTTGTTTACCCTCCTTTTCAATTGTGTCCTCCCTTTTGCTTTTTTCTTTCAAATCTGTACCTTTTTTCTATCGTGTTTCTGTTATTTCCTCATGTTTCTTTTTCAAATTCTATCACTTAAAATGTTTCATAGACATGAAGTATTTTTGTATAATTTTTTTTTAATTTATGCACACAAAAGATATAGTACAAAAAGATTGGCAGATTTTATTCTTGAAAAAATATATAGGGCAGTGTGACAGTGGCTCAGTGGCGGAATTCTCACCTGCCATGCTGGAGACCCGGGTTCAATTCCCAGTGCCTACCCAAGCAAAACAAAACTATATATATATTTTAATCAGGACAGAAACATCACTTTCTTACTGCGATTCCTGTTTTAGTACCCCACCATCACTGAGCTCCCCTGTTCTCATTTCGGCCAGCATTCCCACTGAGTCTTATCTGATAGCAGGCATGGGAAGAAGGCCCAGGAACCAGGGCACAGAGGTGGAGATGGGGAGGACTTAGGAGTTGGTCCTCAGAAACAAGGAAAGTAGGCAGAGCCAGGCTGTCGTGTGGCCTTTGTAAGAATAACAACAGTGGTATTATTAATGTCTAATTGGCTGCTGACGGTGGTCCTGTCCCACACATGATAACATTTGTGATTTAGCTGGTCATTTGAACACATTCTGTTTCATGCCACAAGCATTTATGGAACATTTACTCTGTTCAAAATACCCCCAAATGCAACAGAAGAATCAAATATACCCCTGCCCTTGAAAAGGAATTGAAAAGGTGTAGGGAACTGTGAAAAATTCCAGATGGTAAGTATTAGATATAATGCACTAATGAAAGAAGAGAAAAGTATTCAAAGCGATTGGTAAAGGACTTTGAATGTTAGGGTAGAGAAATTTGTACTTGGGTGGTATTGGGTTGCCATTTAAGATGCTTGAATGAGGTAATAAAATGATCAGAGCTATTCTTTACAAAGATGAACCTGGCAAAGTGTGAATGAAAAAGAGATTGAGGGTCTAGGAATTAGTGAAAAGGTTAATGTCTGAGTCCAAACAGTCCCGAGGGCATGAAAGGAGAAGTAAATAGCTACTATGGGAGGACGAAGGTGAGTGTGAAAGGGGACACAAAAGGATTTGCTCAGCAGCACTGAGAGCGTCTCCAAGGTGAGCATGAATTTGGTAGTGACCCCATGAGCACTTTTATGGAACGTTTGACAGCTGAGGAACAGGGAAGGAGATGTTACCCTGGAATCTAAATCTTTTTTTTTCCATCTACTGTAACTGAAGAGAGAAAAAGAATTTGTGTGTGCTTGTGTGGATAAAATGAAAAGTGTATCATAAAAACAGAACATCAGATGAATTGTTGAGTGGAGTGAAGTTAGTGAAAAGGGAGTATCAGTTGTTGAAAGCTGGCAGATGCCAGTGTTTAACAAAAGCATCAGTCCAGTGAGACTTTCACAGGATCAGTAAAGTACTAGTTTAGATTAGTTTATTGGCATTATGTTGTTGGGCAGCTAGCAAATGAGGAAATGAAAATCTCTACAGCAAATAAAGTCTCACAGTTAATCTTGAATACTTATGTGATAGTCATTGTCCTAAGCCCTTCACACATAAATCCTCACAAAAGCCCTAAAGTAAGTACCATAACTATGCATTTTATAGATGAGGAAACAGTATTTTTGCTCAAGGCCGCAGTAAACTGACAGAGTTAAAAATTCAACGACAGCACCCACAGGTTTAACCACTATACCACTATTTAACCACTCTCTTAAGCTGATTCACATTGGAATCATCTCAGGGGTTTGGTTTCTTGGGGGTTTTTTTGTTTGTTTTTTGTTTTTTGTCTTTTCATTGTTGTTTATTATTAGAGAAGTTGTAGGTTTACAGAAAGTCTTTGCAGAAAATACAGATACATATTCCTTCTCCTACTTCTGACATTTTGCATTAGTGTAGTATTTTGTTACAATTGCTGAGAGAATATTACTATGATTATATTATTAACTATTACAGCTCACTATTTGTGGTGAACGGCCTTGTGTTGGGATTTGTTTGTTTGGTTTTGGTTCTAGCACTATAAATACCACCTAAAATTTCTCCTTTTAACCAAATTCATTGGTTTTAATTACATTCACTATGCTGTGGTACCATCATCAGTATACATTACCACAACTTTTCTGTTACCCCAAACAGAAACTCTACATCAGTTAAAAATTAACTCTCTACTACCCCACGTTGGTCCCTAATAACATTTATTCTTATTTTTGACTCTATGGATTTGTTTGTTCTAATTATTTCATATTGGTGATCTCATACAATAGTTGTCCTTCTGTGTCTGGCTTATTCTACTCAACATGATGTGTTCAGGGTTCATCCATGTTGTCACATTTACCAGACCTTTGTTCCTTTTCGTGGCTGGATAATATTCCATTGGATGTATATACCAGATACTTGGGTTTCGTCAACCTTTAAGTAATTGTGTACAATGCTGCTGTGAACTTGGGTGAACAAATATCTGTTCTGCTTTCAATTCTTTTGGGTATATACCTAGAAATGGGATTGCTGGGATTATATGCTAATTCTACACTTAACTTTCTGAGGAACCACCAAACTGTCTTCCATAGCAGCTGTACCATTTTACATTCCCACCAACAATGTACTCCCTTCCAATACTTATTTTCATTTTGTTATTACTAACTATTGTGTTTGTGTTAGGTGTAGGATGGTGTTCAAGTTTGCTAGCTGCCTGAATGCAATATACCAGAAATGGAATGGCTTTTAAAAGGGGAATTTAATAAGTTGCTAGTTTACAGTTCTAAGGCTGAGAAAATGTCCCAGTTAAAACAGGTCTATAGAAATGTCCAGTTTAAGGCATCCAGGGAAAGATACCTTGGTTCAAGAAGGCTGATGAAGTTCAGTGTTTCTCTCTCAGCTGGAAGGGCACATGACGAACATGGTGGCGTCTGCTGGCTTTCTCATGGCTCAACAAAAGGGACTCTCTCCAAAATGTTTCCTCTCTTAAAGGATTCCAGTAAGCAACTCCACCTTCAATGGGTGGAAAGACACCTCCATGGAAATCATCTAATTAAAAGTTATCACCCACAGTTGGGTGGGTCACATCTCCATGGGAACAATCAGCAATATTGAATGAGGATTAAAGGACATGACTTTTCTTTGGGTCCACCACAGATTCAAACCAGTACAGATGGTATCTCATTGTGGTTTTGATCTGCATTTTACATGAGGAGTTTTTAAAACCAGGTCTGGATCCTTAATTTCCACCCAAGACCATTTACATCATAAAACTGGGGGGTGGATCTAGACATAGTTGTAAAGTACCCCAAGAGTTTTCCCTGTGCTACCAGGGTTGAGAACCACTGCGCGCTGGCCTGCCTTTCTGAAAATGCTCTGCATTTAGCATGTGATTTGCTCTCTTCATTAAGCATGAGCACAATATCAAGACGTATAAAATTGTTTCTGCCCCTAAGAAATTTAGTTGGGGAGACAAGAACTATAGGTGAAAAGTAACAGTATTTAAGGTAGCTTAAATTGGGGCTATCTTAAAATTCAGAGAAGAAATAGCTCTTTAGATCTGGAGTGGTGCCCAAACAATGGAGCAAACATTTATTGAGGATATGATCTGGACTAGGCTCTATGCTAGTTAAAATGCCTATGTTCCATAAGCCACAAGATAAGCCTGAGCTGTTGGGTGTTATCTCAATTTTATAAGCAAGTAAATAGGCTTAGAGAGGTTAAAGAGATTCCAAGGTCATGCCACTAATCAGTGATAGAAATGGCTTACAACCCCACCAAGGTCTGTCTGATGCCACATCAGCCACAAGGTTTGGCGTGCTTTCTCCACTCTCGCATTTTGCCTGAAGGAAGCCACGAGGAAGGGTCACAGAGTGGGCCTTCCAATGAGAGTTGTCCGTAAGAATGGATATAGTTTGTGGGTTTGAGGTGGGATAAGTATTAGGCTGAGCGGGGCAGTGTGGGGAAGGGGACAGAAGCAGATAGGGTTGTCAAGGTAGTTAGAAGTATTGTGAGGAGTTGGGATTTTATTTTCCATTCCTTTTTTTTTTTAAAAGCAGTATTAGAACTCTGGGATCTGTCCTGTAACTACTTATTGAAGAGTGCTTTGAAGGTTATTGCTTTTTTATTTCTTTGTTTTGTATATATGTTATACGATACAATAAAAAAATTAAAAAAAAAACAGTATTAGGGAAGTAAATGCTTAATTGGTACAGAGTTTCTGTTTGAGATAATGGAACAGTTTTGGTAATAGATAGTGGTGATGGTAGTACAACATTACAAATATAATTAACACCACTGTTAATTATATTTAGTTATGTTAGTGGTGGTTAAAGGGGAAAATTTTAGCTTGTATATATGTTACTAGAATAAAAAAGATTTTTGAAACAATAGGACTGTACAATACAAACATTGTACCCTAACATAAACTTTGGACTATAGTTAATAGTATAAATAATATTGTTTCATCAGTTGTAACAAAGGAACCATTAACACTAATGCAGTGTGTTAAGAGGGAAAACTGGTGCGAATGGGAGTATATGTGAACTCTGTATTTTCTGCATGATTTTTCTGTAATAAAGAAAAATAAGTTAAGAAACAGTGTTAGGTAACTACAAAATAATTTTTTGGAATGTCAAATTTTGGATAAGGCTTGAAGAAGAAGGAAAATTATTTGGGAGAGCAGTTAAATCAAATGAATTCCTAGAGTTCCTTTAACACCTTTAGGATTAAAAAGAGTAGATAGAGGAATAACTGAATTTGATAGCAATGAAAGATAAACTGTATAGTTTAAAAATAAAACAATGGGATGCATGGTTGGTTCAGTGGCCCATGCACCCAAAAACAGAAAAATAAAACAAGAATAGCTACTTTTCCCCCCACTAAATGAGTGGACACAGGTTCAACAGAATCAACATGTTCCTCTTGAGATTCAGTGGGAAAGAAAAGGGAAGGAGTCTTAGCCAGAGCAGTAATTTACTTCTCACCTCTTAGGTATGCAATATGGTAGAGAAGAAGGTAGGATGTTCCAAAAGCAGTGGCTCCTTTCTCATCAGAATACTACACAGACTGGACTTCTAGTAGTGGATAAAGCCTGTAGGAATCCTGCTGCCTGAGGTGACCAATAGAGAGGGCTGTCACTGGCCCCACTTCCTTCAGGGCCAGCTGGGAGGGGCCAGACAAGAATTATCCCTGAAGTCTCCAGGGATCTTATACCTGATCTACCTGGGCACATCAAGGGCAACAAGACAGCTGGAACACCCTAAGCTGAATTAACTCACCAAGGATTTTTAAACTCCAAAAGTCAATGACATACTTAATAACAAAGGCTCATTAGGATTAAATGAGTTAATATATATAAGTGTTTGGCACAATAGGAAATGCTATTATTAGTATTGGCCACTAATAGTTTAATATTTTAAATTTCTTTTTTTTTATTAAAGGAATTGTGGATTTACAGAACAATCATGCATACAATACAGGAGTCCCATGAAACTCCCTATTATCTTGCTTTGGTGTGACACATTTGTTACAATTGATGAAAGCACATTTTATAATTGAACCAGTAACTATAGTCTATGGTTTAATTAGGGTTCACTGTATTGTACAATTCCATGGGTTTTCTTATTGTTATTCTAGTAACATATACAACCTCAAATTTCCCTTTTGAGCCACATTCAAATATAAAATATAGTGCCATTGATTACATTCACAATGTTTGGCTACCATCACCATCATTTTAAATTTCAAACATAGCATGGTGCCTATATATAAAACAGTATATAAAAATTATGTCAGCTGGCTTCAGCTCCTTAGGGGAACTGTCATGATCAGAGAAAGCCCATTACACAGTGTTTTTTCTTAGGAAGGCCCTCGATTTTAATCGAGGTTTTAATCGAAGAGGTTTTCTTCAGGGGCTCAGAATAAGACAATTGGGTGGGGAGATACCAGGGAACAGAACTCCTGCAGATGACCCAGATCCTGAGCCTGGGTCACTGTAAAGACAATTCTACTCACAAATACAGACGCTGGCTTCAGGAGCCGAGATTTTAAGTTTAAGAGGAAGCATGTTAAAGGAATAGATAGCAGTATGGTTTTAAATTCCAGTTCTTTTCTCTTTCTTAATAAACAGCTTTAATAAGCTATAATTAACAAACCATAAAATGCACAGTGATCAGTGAATAATTATGATTTTTTTTTTAGTAAATTTACAATTGTGCAACTATTACCACAGTTCAATTTTAGAACATTTTCATCACCCTGAAAAAATACTTTGTAGGGTGGGCCACAGTGGCTCAGCAGGCAGAATTCTCGCCTGCCATGCTGGAGACCTGGGTTCAATTCCCAGTGTCTGCCCATGTAAAAAAAAGAGAGAGAGAGAGATCCTTTGTGTCCTTTCGGTCATTTCTTCTTCCTACCCCCAACCTGTTCTGTTGTTTTTTTTTTAAGCAATTATTTAAAGTAATTTTTCTTTTGCAGGATGGCATAGTAAATCCAACTATAAGGAAAGATTTGAAAACTGTACCGAAATTCTACTGCTGTCCAATTGAAGGATGCCCCAGAGGCCCCGACAGACCATTTTCTCAATTCTCTCTTGTTAAACAGGTATTTCACTTGTCTTAAGTACACTTCTCTGAGGATGAAACACAGATGGTATGAACCTGGCGGGCATTCTCATGACGTACCACACATAACTAGAGGCATCAGCAGAAAGCGGCTTGTGAGAGTAGAGGCCCTGGTGTCCCCCAGGTTGGGGAAAGAGTGTGAGTGCAGTGTGAGTGGAAGGAACCGTGGTTTGATTTGGAGGAGGTGTCCAGAAGTGGGTTCTGAGACAATGAGAATAGACCCATTTGGAAAAGAGTGAGGAAAGGTGCTTTGGGATCTGCTGTGTGAATGTGTGTGCCTCCAAGGGCATGCATGCAGAAAGCAAGAGGACAGTGTACTTCGGGGGAGAAGGAAACTAGAGGGAGCCTTTCAGAAGCAGATACTTTAAGGAGAAGAGGGCCCCAACATCTGGGAAATGGACTGATTCAGGACCGGAAGAGACTGCCTTCTGAAGTATTGCCCCGAGGATTTTCTATAAGGGTGTCTCGGGAAGAGCATTTGCAAAGATATTTTCTCTGTCCACATCACTGATCTGTAGCCTGGAGCCTAACTGTTGGATATGGATTGTTTCCAAAACCATCTCCTCTCATTTAACAAAGCAAAAGTGATAAAGTGAAGAAGTCTTTGATAAACTGCCATTTGTCCTCTTTTATATTCTTTTGATTTGGTCTGCTTTATTTTATACATCTAAAATCATTGTTGATTGGCTTTGTGATATTTGAAATGTTTTCAGCAGTTGCTGTTTTTCATTTTAGTCTCTTTTATGTTCTTTCCAGCACTTTATGAAAATGCATGCTGAAAAGAAGCATAAATGTAGTAAGTGCAGCAATTCTTATGGTACTGAATGGGATTTAAAAAGACATGCAGAGGATTGTGGCAAGACCTTCCAGTGCACGTGTGGCTGTCCTTATGCCAGCAGAACTGCCTTGCAGTCACACATCTACCGAACTGGCCATGAGATCCCTGCTGAGCACAGGTAAAGAGGAAAGAAAGAGTGCCGAAAAGTCAGTAGCTAAGGGAAGAATTTCACATGAAGCTTCCTGGAGTGTTGTGTTGGAAAAATAAGGAATGGTGGGGAAAATATATAACATGGAAGAACTGCTACTTTTGAATTGTAGCAGCTGGTGAAGGGCCCACACGTAGGACTGTAACTGAAAACCCAATTGATCTTCCATGGTCTTTCTGCCAGCCCCTTTGAGATTCCCATTCGAAAATCTCAACTTCTAGCATTTTCTATCAGAGAGAGATATTATATTGTGAAAGAGTACGTTATTATGAAACAATGTCATTTTAAAGATCAAATATATATTTGGTGTAACATAAATGATAAAAGTTGCCTTATATCATGTTAGCTTCCTTATGCTTACAGATCTGAGTTGAATTCTAGAACTTGGAGCTTTAAAAAAAAAAAGTATGCTCCCTCTTCCCTGTTTACATGTTTTTGAATCTCCACCTACTATAATAGGCCCGGGTCTCAGGGTTACAGAAGAAGGGATTTGTCTTTTGGGGGTTAAATCTGATCTCTGCTGTAGCTGTGGGAAATGGAGTAAGTTGAAGAAAGCTGCATTTTAAGCTGCTTTTCTCTTTTACCCTGTCATTGTTTTCAGGGATCCACCTAGTAAGAAAAGGAAAATGGAGAACTCCATGAACAACCAGAAGTTGTCAAAAAAGACCATTGAATCATTGCTCAATAAACCATCCTCAACGCCAGACACACAAGAACTAGAAACTTCAGAAATAAAGCTGATGGCTTCCTTTGAAGACTCCTGCAGCTCTAATGCCAGAAAACAGACTCTTACAACACCTCCAAGATATCCTCAGAAGTTGCTTTTACCAAAGCCCAAAGTGGCTTTAGTTAAACTACCAGTTATGCAGTTTTCTCCCATGCCTGTCTTTGTGCCTACTACAGCCGACTCCTCAGCCCAGCCTGTGGTGGTGGGTGTGGATCAGCAGGGCTCTGCCATGGGCACCATTCACTTGCTTCCCTTGTCCATAGGAACCCTGATCCTCGGCCTAGATTCAGAGGCTTGCTCTCTTAGGGAGAGCCTGCCTCTGTCAAAAATTGTGAATCCCATGAATGTGGAGCCAATTAGCACAGGTATTCAAGTGAACTTGGGTAAAAGTCCACCTAGTACTTTACAACAACTAGGGAATACATGTCAGAAGAACAGCATTTCTTCCATCAATGTGCAGACAGATCTGTCTTATGCCTCACCAAGCTTCATGCCTTCTGCACAATGGGCTTCCCCAGACTCCTCTGTATCGTCTTGTTCTCAGACTGATTTGACATTTGGTTCTCAAGTTTCACTTCCCATTAGTGTTCATACGCAAACACTGTTACCCAGTTCCAGAGCAACTTCATCCATCGCTGCTCAGACCGATCCTTTTTCAGATGCTGGTTTCCAGTCAGGTGGGATCTCCAGAGAAACTCAAACTAGTGGACTGCAAAGTTCCACAGATGACGCAGTACACATGGACCAAGCAGTAATGTGTGGAGACATTTTTGAGAATGTCCATTCTTCATTCAGGGTTTCTACAGACAATATTATAAGCAACAGTTTGGTAGCAGAGACCATAACTCATGATTTGTTACCTCAGAATGACCCTAAGACTTTAAATCAAGATATTGAGAAATCTGCACCAATTATAAACTTCAGTGAGCAGAACAGTATACTTCCTTCACAAAACATGACAGATAATCAGACCCAAACCATAGATTTATTAAGCGATTTAGAAAACATCTTGTCAAGTAACCTGCCAGGTCAGACATTGGATAATCGCAGTCTTTTGTCTGACACGAACACTGGACCCGACACCCAGCTCCCATCTGGCCCAACCCAGAATCCCGGAATAGATTTTGATATTGAAGAGTTCTTTTCAGCCTCAAACATCCAAACTCAAACAGAAGAGAGTGAACTTAGCAGTATGAACACTGAACCAGTCTTGGAATCACTGGACATAGAGACCCAGACTGACTTTTTACTTGCAGACACCTCTGCTCAGTCCTACAGTTGTAGGGGAAATGCTAACTTCTTGGGCCTTGAAATGTTTGATACGCAGACGCAGACAGACTTAAACTTCTTTTTAGACAGTAGCCCTCATCTGCCTCTGGGCAGTCTTCTGAAACACTCCAGCTTTTCCATGAGCACTGATTCATCTGACACAGAAACCCAAACAGAAGTGATTTCCACTAAAAACCTCCCTGCTCTAGAAAGCAAAGTTCAGCTGAACAGTACAGAAACACAGACCATGAATTCTGGTTTTGAAACCCTGGGGAGTTTGTTTTTCACCAGCAATGAAACTCAGACAGCCATGGATGATTTCCTTCTGGCTGATTTGGCCTGGAACACGATGGAGTCTCAGTTCAGTTCTGTGGAAACTCAGACATGTGCAGAACTACACACAGTCTCCAACTTCTAAAAGTGAAGTCCACATTCAGGATGCCATTTAGTTTTCTTCTGGATTTAGAAAATGGGGATTGGGGACAACAGTATTAACTATTGAATGTAGATGTCTAGATTCTTTGTGGTTCTTTTGCCTTTTGTATTTGTAAACATGAAATTTGCGTATAAATGTGAGTGTATTATAAAGTGTATGATATTGATCTAAAAATGATTTCTGTGTTGCCTACCATTGCCCCTTCAAAGCTAGTCTTTCCTTCTAAAAAGTAAATGTATTTCACACCTTTAAAAACAATATTAGCCATTTAGCTAAAGCTAAACTTAGCAAGTACAAACTAACTTTTCAAGAAAAAAAGTACAAACTTTTCAAATCTTTAAATGTTTTATGTTGGAGTGTAACATACTTAAATTAAATTACACCTATAATATATTTTTAACAGTGCTTGTTAGAAATTCCTATTTCCTGATAGTAACCTGTAAAGTGGATTTAAACCACAACACTTACATGGTTTGAGACTCGTGCCGCCTACAGCTTCATCTGCTTTGCCATCTCACCCTTCTGACTTGAAGACACAAAGGAAAACTATAGTTGTCTCTAATTTTTGAAATAGTTTTCATGTAGTCAACTTCTCTACATGAGCTGTTATCGATACCAATGTTAAGTGTACAGTATTTTATTCACGAGAGGCTCATGGCTGTAAAATTTTGTGTAAAGGAATAACTGTGAGGACTTATGTGTAAATAGTGATCCTCCCAGTTGAATTAGCAGTAAGTCATCCACAGCATGGAAACATTGGGGTGCCCTACCCACACCCTGCTGTGTAAGTCATAGTAGTTTAGAGTGCTCCCCAGAGCTGTTCCCAAAGTGCACCCACAAGCTGAATCTGAGCTTTATTATGCTGTATGTTTAAAAAAGGGAGGGGGGAGGACACTTTCCCCTAAATTTCAATGTGTAACACTTCTACTAAGCTTACTAGGGCAAGAATGAAGTAACCCACCTTCCTTCAACCACCACCCATCTCTTTTCCTTGAATGATTTCTGAAAGACATCTGTCTAGCAAGGGAATTACTTGTGCCTTGAGGGTAGCAATTATAGAATAGAACTACTTAAAATACAATAGCCTGCATTTTTTTCTCAAAAAAGTTATACCCAACAGTCTGCTTCAAAGAGAATAAAGAAGGCAAAGACTGTTGTTTCAGTCAACACGAACATTTTTTTTGTTTTGAGATAGGAACATGGTCAAGTATGCTTTCAGGATTTTCTGTATTTAGGAAATTGTGCTTAATTGTTGGCTAACATTCAGAAAAGTAAGAATTGGTGCAGTTTGTAAGTGTTCTAAGTTTACAAAGAAATGCTTGGTCCCTTCGTTTATACACACTTGTGCTACTGAAGGCTAAATCTCAAAAGAAAACCTTGCAAGGGGACTAATAATTTCTTAAAGTAAAATGACGGCATTACTACTAATTCATACTCCATACATCAGATACAGAGGACATGTTGGCAGTGGGTAAATAACATACATCCTGGGCAGATGAACTCAATTTAGTAGAAGAAAGAGTTTGCTTTGATCACAGTTGCCTATGAATATGGGTTTCAAAATAAAGCCTTAACTTAGAATTTCATTATGATTTAGAATCATCACTGCCTTAATGTTTAAACATCTATTTAAGACCTCCCAATAAAGGAGAAATGCATGTTTGTTTATGGCTTTTTGTAAATATAAATGCATTGATCTATGGCTTAAACAACAAAAAACACTATTTCTGTGGCAGTATCTGTTAATCTAGCCAATAGAATTATTTGCAGGAGCATGTAATAGAGTTCTTCAAGAACTGTTCCCCCCAAAACCTTAGTTACCTGAATTGTTCTAAAAGTATTTGTAAAAACTGAAATTCAGTGATTAAAAAGAATTCTACCATTATTTTGTGTGTGTGTTTTTTTGTGTGTTTGACTACTTCAGTCTACTTATAAGGTGATAAAAAGAATTCTACCATTATTTTGTGTATGTGTTTGTGTGTGTGTGTGTGACTACTTCAGTCTACTTATAAGGTGACTTTTGTTGCCTTTTCAAAAATGCATTTCAGAAAGTCACATAATGAAATGATTGTACCTGGTTGTTGTTTTACCGTTGTTCATATAAATATTGTTCTAGTTTGCTAGCTGCTGGAATGCAATATACCAGAAATGGGATGGCTTTTAAAAAGGGGAATTTAATGAGTTACAAGTTTACAGTTCTAAGGCCAAGAAAATGTCCCAATTAAAACAAGTCTATAGAAATGTCCGATCAAAGGCATCCAGGGAAAGATACCTTGGTTCAAGAAGGCCGATGAAGTTCAGGGTTTCTCTCTCAAGTGAGAAGGCACATGGCGAACACAGTCAGGGCTTCTCTCTCAGCTGGAAGGGCACATGGCAAACACGCCATCATCTGCTAGCTTTCTCTCCTCATTCTACAGCGTCATTAGCTAGCTTTCTCTCCTGGCTTCCGGTTTCATGAAGCTCCCCGGGAGGCGTTTTCCTTCTTCATCTCCAATGGACTCTCCGCTTCGTGGTTCTGCAGCATTCTCTGCTCTCTCTGAATCTCTCTGAATCTCTCATTCTCCAAAATATTTCCTCTTTTATAGGACTTCAGAAACTAATCAAGACCCGCTCAAATGGGTGGAGACATGTCATCCCCTAATCCAGTTTAACAACCATTCTTAACTAAATCACATCAACCAGGGAGATGATCTCATTACAGTTTCAAATATACAGTATTGAATAGGAATTATTCTACCTTTAAGAAATGAGATTTATATTAAAACATGGCTTTTCTTAGGGGGCATACTTCCTTTCAAACCAGCACAAATATGCTGACAATTTTCTTAATAGTAAATGAAAAGACCCTCCATTACCAAAGTTCTATTTTGATTTTGATCAGAAATATAAACCTTTGGATTTAATTTTTCGGAAAATGTATTCAAAGGAAACTATTCCAATGCATGCATTTGCCATATATGACAATGTTTTATCTTTGTAAATAATGATGTAGTTCTGGCTTAAGAGGGTTAGAATATATGAGTAGTTCTTGGCTCAGTCACTGATTTGCAAGAAGCCAAATCAGTGTGTTTCTGATATCCTTGAGATAAAAAATAAAGTATTTAGGAAAAAAGTATAGATTTACCTGAAAGATGCTGAATAAGGTTTGAAGCCACTTTGATCTGAAGAAAATAAACATCAATCTAGGAATAGTTTCATTAATAGTAGCAAATGACAAGGTGGTATTTTCACTTAGCACTCAATTTCAGAATGTTTATCTTAATTCCAGTTCAAATCTAATATTGACTCCATGGAGCATTGTTATATGATATATTTAAAGCAGTGCTTCTCAAACTCGTCCTCTGAAAGCTTTCAAAGAAAGGAAAGAATGAACATGTAACTCTGAGAAATTTAGGGGTAAAGGAAGTGTGAAGCATTAAACAGTTTTCTTTTTCTTCTCTCTCACAATGTATCTTATGTGTTTTCACCCAGAAGTGTTTTAAAGTACCATTGATTAGATTTGACACTTAAGAGAGGACAGCATGTTAACTTTTGGCTACATATATCACTGATAACACTCAACATACTCCCAGTATCCAAAAAGCTCTCATTGTTATATGACATGAATTTTAATTTAGTTTCTTCAGCAAGATGAGGGCTAGTAAATGTTCTTAAAGCCAAGAAGATGAATAAATACCCATTATTTCGCAATTGTGTAATGCCAAAGGCATTGTTCAAACTTTTTTTATTAGTAGACACACTGATACATTAGTTTGCATATCAAGAGAGGCAGGCTAAAGTACAAATGGGGACAATTCTCAGGTTGTCTTCAAACGTTAACAAATGTGGGCACTATATTTTTAAATATGCCTGTTAGAAAAGAGCAAATGTCCAGACTACAAGAATGAGTAAAAGCAGAACTGTCTATAAATGAACTGGAAGAATACCAATATTCATTCAGTTCTTCCAACAAACCAGAAAACACTTAATACAAATTTTATATTGCCTAACCAAAAATAACAAAATTAAATATATATGTAACTTTGTTCTAAATCCACAAATCCCAAAATAGTGAAGCTTGGCCTATAAGAAACTCAATACCACAGACCTCCCGTTAACTTTTGATATTTTATACTCTGAAGCAAGTTAATACAGGACATGAGACTGAAAAAACAAAAAATAAGTGATACTCTCTTTTCCTTTAGCAGTGAAATAGAGTCAAATATTTCTGAAAACAAGAAAAACTTTTTGAAATACATTTTCTCCTTGGTGACTCTTACTCTCAAAAGTACCTACGTTACCTCAACATGAACAAATACTTTTATTTTTCGCCAAAAAGACTGAGCTTATTAGCATGGTACATCTTCTTACTACTTCTGCTTGCAGCTTTCTACTCTTCACTTTCTGCTGATCCACTGCTTTTCCAAGTCCTGGCTGAAATATTTGGTTTTATGAGTGCATCTCAAACATGTTGCAGCTTAGAACTGAATTGAAAGTGATCCCTCTCCTACTTTATCTTCTTTTTCCTGTGCTGCAACGAGAAATTTAGTGACTTCAGAAAATGTAGAGCCCATGCTGCAATAAAACTGGCAGAAGTCAATGCATTAGCTTATCACAAAAGGGTATTTACAATTAAAACCATCCACAGTAATTTTTCCCTATTTAAAAAATGAGCCTGCTTGATACTGTGAACCACTGTTGTACACTATGGATGATTACATGGTATGTGAATATATATCAATAAAAAATAAAAAAAATTTTAGAATGAATCTATAAAATCAAGATTTTTTTTCTTTTTTTTGCATGGGCAGGCTCTGGGAATTGAACCCAGGTCTCCGGCATGGCAGGCAAGAATTCTGCCACCAAGCCACCATTGCACTGCCCTAAAATTAAGATTCTATATTACACTTTTAAGAAGCCACCCAAACTTTGGCAAATTATGTGTAATATGTTAGGAATTATATACTCTAACATTGTCTTATTTCAGTTCATGGGCAGTTTTTGTTTTGCTCTCTTTCAGAGTGCTATTAAAGAATTACAAGCAGGTATTACTTTTTTTTGTTTTGTACCTTCTCTGGTAAAGATGTAGTATAATTAAAACCATTTAAATCACTATTCTGTAGAAAGTTCTAATTAGTATCTGAAAGTATCAGATTTAACATTCTCTAAATATCTACAATAACTCTCTCCTGACATCCTATTTTCCTAAAATTTTCATTACAGAAATCAGTCCTAGGGATTAGAGTGAAGAGCCAAACAAACTAATCATTCACAGAACCATAAAAACAGTAGCAAGATCTGTGATATTTATCCAAAACAAAATGTTAAATTTGTGGTTTTCTTAAGGTTAAAACAAATGACATAACAGTGAGGTTTAATGAATAGTCATAACCATTTTGAGGTGCTGAAAATAAGAGACTAGCTGATATTATGGTTTCGAGTCAGCTGTCCTTAAATTTTAATAAGCAGGGAAACTGTTCTCTATTAAAAGAAAAATATTAAAATTGTTCCATATTAAAGAACGGTTTGCAGTTTGAGGCAAATGGGAAAAGCTATTTTCATGTGCACATCAAATACAGTGTCCATTAGTGGTTACTAAGATGTGTCATACGCAGTGTTGGCTGCCTCTTAATATTTATACCTGTATATCACAAGCAATGAATGTGGAAGCAATATTATTGCTTAAAACAATAGAGAATTCTGAATAATAGTATCAAATATAAATATAAGATATTGATTTAACACGCTAGAATTATCTTGAAACCCTTGCAAAACAAAACTGCACATTTTCCTTATGGAAGAATAAGAGAATGCCAACAGTTATTCCTGGCTCTGCCTAAACAGGTCCTACTGTTAATATGAAAGACACAGGCAAAAGAAGGAATGCAGGCTTCTATCACTTCTCTCTTGGGGGGGGGTGGGGGGTAGGTGCCATTGGATAGACCTGAAGGTCCAGGGTAAACCAGAGAGCACTGTGGAGTGTTAGAATCAGAACACCTGTGCCTTGTGGAACAAGGCCAGCAGAATTTTCATCACATTCCCTTCAAGCCTGGGCCAAGGCCTCTAACTGCCATTTAAGTAGAGCTGTCAGAGAAGCTGCAAACAAGCTGTAGAAACCCATGGCCAAGGCTCCCTCTCTATACTGGGAGTAAGTTGCTGCCTACGTGACCAGGACAGAAGTTGAAGGTCAACACACCTCCTGGAGGAGGAAAGAATGTACAAATGGTATCGTAAACCACTTATCTTATAAAGCATTGAAACTCCTCTCCCCTGATCACTGCTGGCAACAAATCTCCAGACCCCTGTGTCATGAGACCCTGCTGAAACTCTATTCCTATACCTTATAGAATGTCTGTCCTAATTTCATATAAGCTGCCCCTTGCACTCGCACCTTTGCAAAGCACTACTTCCATTTTTTCTGGATGGCCGCTTCTGGAGACCTTCCCCCGTTTGTAAGCCCTAATAAAACTCACATCTAACTCTGTGCTTGGCATATTCTTTGGTCTTGGGGCTGCACTGACATAAGCCCTTCAAGAACCGAGTTGGAAAAGAAGCATTTGATTTTAGAATTATTACTTCTCTAGAGCAGTGGTTCTCAACAGAGCAATTGTGTCCCTACGGGGAGCTGCAATATCTAGAGACATTTTGGCTGTACTTGGGAGGAAAGGGAGCAGTGTTTTCTGGTATCTAATGAGTAGAGGTCATGGATGCTGCTACACATCCTACAATCACAGGACAGTCCCCACAGCAAAGAATGGTTCAGTCCACAATTCGAGTATGCCCAGGCTGAAAAGCCCTGCCCTAGAGGTAGACCACTTGGGTGGAAATAAAACATATGTTGTAAATGCAATATCAAGCTGGGCCCTTCCATCCCTTAAGAAGCATATGTTTTATTTTTAGAAAGTATGTGGTACTAGAGAGGGTTGAGTCCTCATAGTCCTATTTAAAATATTTTTTGAAAAATCTCCAGAGAGTTTATTGTGAGCTAACAATGCTGGAAAAATACAAACCAAAACTCACTTGGATTTTTTTTTTTAATTTCATCTGAAACCAACCCTGTCTCAGAAAGAACCGTTCACCATTTTGAATCTCTAACAATAATGTGTGCATGCAGGTTAAATGTGCTAAACTGAGAGAATCGAGAAGGACCTTACGTATCGACCCCTCATTTTACAGGGAAGGGCAGCAGTGCGCAGTTGCAAATCTGGGGTATGAGAAAACCAAGGCTCTGAATGCCTAGTTCTGAGCCTCAAGGAAAAGGGAGGGTAGTTCAGTTTTTACTTATCGCACTGGATACTGAAGTTACAGTAAGACTGTGTTCAAAAAGATTTACAGTAGCTTTGGTCTGGAAGACGACACTTGAGGAGTAAGGTTTTTTCTACACCTCAGGATGACACAAAATCAGTATAAGAGGCATGATATTAGACTGCAGAGCACAGATGCTCTGAGTAGTGCAGTTGAAATTCACGCAAATGAGAATGATGGACAGGAATGAAGACTGCTCGTGGACTGGCTGGGTGCGGTCTTAAGCCTGGATGAGATAGTAAAGAGTGATGAACCATCAAACCTCCAAATGACAACTTGGCACGCCCACAGGATTTCCGTACTATTTTGAAAAGCCAATTATTCATACTGGGAAATTATCCAGATACTTACATTTAGCTGATCAACACATTAAGGAAAACTGCAAATCTCTGTTGGCATTTTATGTGCATTACCTCATCTTCTTGACCACAATCCTGTGTCTGAAAGTTGTTCCCATCTTACAGGAAGGAAGGACATTCCTAAACCTTCCTAAACCTTATGGGATATTTTCCAACTGGTGTTCCGACTGCCCGACCTGTGACACTATGAGACTTCAGAAGCCCAAGCTACAGACCCTACCCTGGCCTGAGTGAACTTGATCCCTGGTTATCAGTTTCTCCTTGGGTCAAAGGAAGAAAATGATCTCTGATTCTCACGTCCATGCCCAGAAGAAGCTTTGAACTCTTAGAAAGAAGTGTGTCTGATAAATTAAGTGGAATTATTGTGTCATATGACTGCCTGTCAGAACTATGAGCAGAGTATAGCCTGGTAATCATGTACACTGAATCCACTTCTGGCTCTAGCAGTCCCAGTTTAACTAGCAGACTGTCTCCTACAGTCGCCGGCAAGGACTGCCCTTTTCCCCCTTGATCCAAGCCACAGGAGCCTCTCTGTTTCTTTCTTTTCTGGTCTGTTTATCAGTAACCTCTAAACTGTAGCACTGAGGTTTGCATTGGGCCAAAGCTAGGCATCACGAAACGCCCCAGCCGAGGGCCTCCAGCCTCACAGCTCTGCCCCTAGCCCAGCAGAAGGTGCCTCACTTAGAAGAGCTGGAGCTTCTGTCCTCATTCTGGGTCACTGAAGCTCTTTAACTTAAGAGGGAGAAAGAGATTGAAAGTAAATTTGTTTCTGGATTCAATAAATTTTTAGCATGATCTTTAAAGACAGGTAAATTTCACACTAGGGGGCAAAGACCAGAATAAAATGAATAAAGCTAAAAATTAGGGAAAGTCTCTCCAAATAGCCAAAATCTTATGTATTTGTCCAAATGCAGTCAGGCTTTATCCCGATTTAAAGCCTTCACCTTGTCCTTTAATCATTACACAACTCGGCTCGCTCTACGGTGACAATCTGGCTGCCAGGGAGCTTCCCAGCCTCTCCAGACCCTCCCTTGCCTCACCTGGACCCTCAGCAGCATCCCGGGCTTGGGCCTGGCCCTGCACTATGAGTGACCTCAGGCCAGGTGGGAGCCTTGGGTCAGGTCACTTGTTGCCAGAGAACTACTTGGTGACTGTTAAGACTTTAAGACAAATAGGAGTTTGGAAAGTTCTACTAATGAGATATAAAAAATAAGAGGGGAAAATTTTTTTAAAATAAAAAATAGGAGGAATGAAACCCATCTGGAAAGGACTAGGTAGAATCACCTTAGGATAGGAAGAGGCTGTTAGCACCTACATTCAAATATGATAACATGTTCAACTTTCCCCAGAAAGTTTTGTAAGGGATGCAGAGGACCAGTTTAGACATACTGATCTAATCTGAATGAAAATTGGGACAATTCCTAGAGTGACTTTATCCACAGAAAAACAAACTAAATCCAGCCTAACAAAAATACACTCTTTTCTACTCACAGAGGAATCTTTCTAGTCAATATTTTGTTGGCCAAATTAATTATTTGCTCAAATAGAAGGATACTATACATCTTTAGTAAATTTGGGCCCTTCCTTTGTCCAGGCTGGCCCTCCTAATTCTAAATTATTGTAGTTTACACAAAAATCTATAGAATTTACCATATGAAAAAATCTATAGAATTGACTTATATGAACAAAAGACTTTTTTCTTAAAAAAAAAAATTGTTGTATCTTAGATCAGCATTTTCAAAGTGCTTAAAGATGTCTGAGGGGAAATGTATCTGGGCTGAGTGGCTGGGGCTTAGCCCCTCCCTCATGCTGGGGGACTGCCCACAAGCATTGCTGACTGTTTTACATTTTGGGTTGTTCATTATTCTGCTGCTTAAAAAAGGGGGCTTGAGAAACCACGGCCTCAGGTGGCAGGCTGCCAGGGCAGGAAGCTCATCCAACAGCAAAGGGCCCAACATTAATTGGTTCTAAAGCAGCCTTCCTCTTGGTGACAAATCCACATGGTTTTCTCATTCAGAGAGGAAGGCAAAACCTAAAAACTACTTCTAGACTGTAAAGAAGCACCAAACCTCAACAGGTAAAATGTACCTTCCAATGACTCTTGTGCTATTGTCATCTAGCATTCCTAGTGTTTCTTATGAGCAGAGAGACAGAACAAAATAGAATACCTAACCTTAAACAGACCCCACATGGCAAAGAACAACTATGGAAAACAGACATTCACAAATACAGCTGTATATTCTATCAAGTATGGAGTACAAATACAGCCCACCTTAAGCAGATTCAAACTATGTAATTACAAAGAGGACAGTTATTGCACCACAAAATGGTTTGTCAGAGCATTTCTCTACATCACCTAGCATTTGAAAAACAACTCATTTACAAATGTTTAAGTTACATACAACTTTAGGAACTAAAAGGAGTGGGGGTGGGGCAGAAATAGGGAGGGGGGAACGGACCATCCCATAAGTGTCTGAGATGGTAGTTCCCAAATTTAAGATACAAAGTGAAGGCCATGCAGGTGACAAAAATCACAGTGGTTTTTTTCTTCCAAATACTGAAAACCCTTAACCTACTTCTCAGGTTGAATTTTGTAGAGCTGTGGCTAAAGTTTCCCAGACACAGAGGACTAGTCTGAGGCTGCAATAACGGAAAGACGTGACACCTATCTGTTCACTTGGACATCGGCTGAAATCTTTTATAAAAGAAATATGTCAGACCTTTGCTGCAGGGGCAGGTGGGCAGCAAACAGGTATGTACCTGGTTCAAAGGATCAGGAAGCAACCTGCTCTAAACCAGCCCAGAATACCTAGCTTAAAGTACTGGGGTCCAGCAGAAGAACCCCTGTCGGATGCCCACCGTCCACTGAGCTTCCACTGGTTAGTGGAGATGAAGGTACCTGGAGGCCAGGGCTGGCAGGACCAGTATACACTGTGCAGAGCTAGGCAGCAGAAGCAGGTAACCCATGAAGATTTCAACCCCACCAGTGAGGTTTGATATGGTTCTACTACAAAAAAAAAGTCAGAGAGAAGGAAAGTGAATGAGAGACAGAGAGAGCAAAAGACAGAGGAAGGAGAGAGGGGAGAGGTTGGAAGGAGAAAAGAGAAGGGAGAGTGAAAGGACACAGAGAAGGAGAAAAAAGTGAAAGAGAAGGAGGGGAGAGGCGGGGAGGGAGGGAGAAAATGATGAAGGGAGTGGGAAGAGAGAGAGAGAGAGTGGAGAGAAAGGTTGAGTGAATTTCGAACACTGCTGGTTTCCTGGGAATTGTATTGTGCCAACTCAGAGGAGTCTGTGAGTAGAGGCCGGGATAACAACTCTGCTCACTGTGAGGGATGGCAAGAGAGGTCTTGGGAACACTTTGGCCTCCAGCATTTGAGGCCGGTTTTCCTGCTTGGCCTCCGTGAAAAAGCGCTTTTGGATGTTCATGGGAAGTCCCGGCTCCTCGGGTTTGAATTTGGCTTTGTAGTTTTGTACTCCCTGTTTCTGCAAAAGCCGCAAGGTGGCGAGATACTGCACGTTGTTGGGGTTGGGTGGACAGAGCAAGTTTTTCTCAGGCAGGAAAGACCAGTACAGGCCGCACTGCTCAGCAGGGGCCAGTGGGGATGTCCGGGCCACTTGGGAAGGGAAAGGAGGCATCTTGTTGAACTTAAGATGCTTGTTCAGCTCAAAGGATCTCTTTTCACCTTTCCCATCAACTGTTCTCCATCTAAATGTACAAGCCACACACTCATCCTTCTCCACACTCAGCACCTTCTCTTCAGGCTGCAAGAAAAAGTTCTTACTCTTCTTACCCAGAGCATCAGAGCCATTGGCGGCCGACGCCTTCAGAGGAGGCAACACTAAAAGGGCCTTGGAAGTCAATGAGTCGGAGAGGGAGAAACCTCTGTCAGTGCCGCTTCCAGAGGGACGCTCCTCATTTTTAGAGTCCTTGCCTTTAAAGGTCTCAGGAGCGGCCCAGTCTTCTGTGCACCATATGAACTCCTTTATTGGCAGGCTTTTTTTCTCCAAATGACTGGAGGGAAGGCAGATTTTGCTGATCTCCCTGGAGGCTATGTTGGGACCTTGGGAGGCCCCATGAGGCTGGGAAGGGCTGCTCTGATTTCTTTCGGGGTCCACCTCAGCCAGAGCCCCGGCCTCTGCCTCTAATTTCCCAGTCTCCATCTGAGGCCTGACCTCGGGGTTTCCTTGGGAGAGATTGACACAAAGTAAGCAGCTGCTGGCACTTTCTCCCATCCTTGTCTTTTTGAGTTTCTTCCTTGACCAGATGCAAGCCGTTGGAGAAGTCCTTCCCCAGCCTCGGACCTGCAATTAAAGTAGCCTGTTACTCTCCACCCTGCTTCCCAAATTCCAGTCTTCTTGGTTTTGCACCCCCATTTTGGCAGTCTTATTTTAACTGATATTTTTCTTAAAATTGATTTTCACCCACTTTTTTTTTTTAACCTCAAATACCCACTTGAGCCTCATACGAAGCAATAATATTTGTAACTGGCCATTTTGATGTGCTGATACTACTTTTTTCAGATATACATTCAAATAAATTCTGAACTATCAAAATAGGATAAGAACTGTTTGTCCTCTTACCACCTTGGAGAAGCACTGTTTATCACACCTTGGGGAAGTACTGTTTGGAGGGAAAACAAAGGAGCAGAGGCAGTTGCTGGGGTGCATAGGAATCCTGCATCCCCCCAGGCCCACCTACATTTCCCCAATTCCCATCTGTATTAGTTAGGGTTCTCTAGAGAAACAGAATCAACAGGGAACACTCGCAAATATAAAATTTATAAAGTGTCTCACGTGACCGCAGGAACGCAGAGTCCAAAATCCGCAGAGTAGGCTGTGAAGCCGACAATTCCAATGGAGGGTCTGGACGAACTCCACGGGAGAGGCTCACCAGCCAAAACAGAAAGAGCCTGTCTCTTCTGAATCCTCCTTATAAGGCTTTCAGTGATTAGATTAAGCATCACTCATTGCAGAAGACATGCCCCTTTGGCTGATTACAAATGGAATCAGCTGTGGATGCAGCTGACATGATCATGATTTAATTCTATGAAATGTCCTCATCGCAACAGACAAGGCAGCACTTGCTCAACCACCACTTGGCCAAGTTGACACATGAACCTGACCATGACAGTCCACCCCTTGTCAACTTGGCAACTATACATACCACCTTAAACCATACCTAATTTCTAAATAAAATACAATAAAACACACATTTTTTTCTTTCACTTAACAATACTCAACTGTCTCACATACAACCAGGTGCAAGTCCTCGGTGAATATTCATTCTTAAGCTTAATATCTAACAACTTAAATACTTGATATCTTACAACTTAAATGGTATAACATGAACAAAATAGCATTACCGACCTCAATTCTGTAACTGATCATGTGGTCGTATTTCATATTTATCACTACCTTCTTCTACTACCCATTCCATGCTTCCTTTACCCTTAGCAAGTATTTCAGCTAGCCATGGTTCTCTGCCTGGTGGGGTAACCAAAACCTTCAATCCTGAAGTTTGAGAGCTATTGGTAGTACTGACTGGATTGGTTTGTTGTAGTTTTCCATTGATTTTAATCACAGGGCATGATAATACTAAAAGACACCCTAGAGGATCTCCTATATTCCAGGAAAACTCTTCTTTACTTCCATTGTGTAGTTGCATGCAGCCTTATTTCCCTGACAGTAGGGTCAATCACCCCAGCCAGTAAAGTAATCCCCTTCTTGGCTTGTTGATCCAGGGACATGAGTAGCCCAAAGTGACCAGGTGGCAGTCGTAGATTCCAGTTCAATTGAAACACTGTTGTTTCTCCTGGTGGAAGCACCTCCCCTTCTGGAACTAAAACCTGTAGACCAGTAGAGCTCAAGGTTGCAGGGACAGGAAGCAAAACTTTTCCTAGTGGATCACTAGGGGTAATAGTGCATGGTGCCACTTCCATTTCCACCCCTTGGTTCCTGGACCCATGGATCCTGTCTATGAGAGAAACAACACTATAGAGTGGATGCTGATTCAGAGCATACACAGCCTCCAGGAGAACATCACCCCAGCTCTGCAAGGTATTGCCACCTAATTGGCACTGTGTATTAGTTTTTAAAAGGCCATTCCACCGTTCTATCAATCCAGCTGCTTCTGGATGATGAAGAACATGGTAAGACCAGAGAATTCCATAAGCATGTGCCCATTCCCGCACTTCCTTTGCTGTGAAGTGTGTTCCTTGATCAGAAGCAATGCTATGTGGAATACCATGAAGATGGATAAGGCATTCTGTAAGCCCATGGATGGTAGTTTTGTCAGAAGCTTTGCATGCAGGAAAAGCAAACTCATATCAAGAGTATGTGTCTATTCCAGTTAGAACAAATCACTGCCCCTTCCATGAAGAGAGTGGTCCAATGTAATCAACCTGCCACCATGGAGCTGGCTGGTCAGCTCGGGGAGGTGCCATATCGGGGGCTGAGTGTGGGTCTCTGCTGCTGGCAGATTGGGTACTCAGCAGTGGCTGTAGCCAGGTCAGCCTTGGTAAGTGGAAGTCCATGTTGCTGAGCCCATACATAACCTCCATTCCTACCACGATGACCACTTTGTTCATGAGCCCACTGGGCAATGACAGGAGTTGCTGGGGAAAGAGGCTGACTGGTATCCACAGAACGGATCATCTTATCCACTTGATTATTAAAATCTTCCTCTGCTGAAGTCACCCCCTGGTGTGCATTCACATGGGACACAAATATCTTCATGTTTTTAGCCCACTCAGAAAGGTCTGTCCACATACTTCTTCCCCAGACCTCTTTCTCACCAATTTTCCAATTATGGTCTTTCCAAGTCCCTGATCATCCAGCCAAACCATTACCAATAGCCCATGAGTCAGTATACAAATGCACCTCTGCCCAGTTTTCCTTCTAAGCAAAATGAACAACCAGGTGCACTGCTCGAAGTTCTGTCCACTGGGAGGATTTCCCAGCTCATGATAGGCAACTCAGGTCTCATGGTAACTTGGTGGCCCATGGTTAAGCATTCAGTCTCTACTAAGGCCCAGTAGCAGGCCAAAAGCTGTTTCTCAAAAGGAGAGTAGTTATCTGCAGCAGATGGTAAGGCTTTGCTCCAAAATCCTAAGGGTCTGCGTTGTGATTCTCCTATAGGGGCCTGCCAAGGGCTCCAGACAGCATCTCTATTTGCAACTAACACTTCCAGCACCATTGGATCTGCTGGATCATACGGCTCAAGTGGCAGAGCAGCTTGTACAGCAGCCTGGACCTGTCGCAGAGCCTCCCCTTGTTCAGGTCCCCACTCAAAATTAGGAATTTTTCTGGTCACTCGATAAATGGGCCGGAGTGGCACACCCAAATGAGGAATACGTTCTCACCAAAATCCAAAAAGACCAACTAGGCGTTGTGCCTCTTTTTTGGTTGTGGGAAGGGCCAGATGCAGCAACTTATCCTTCACCTTAAAAGGGATATCTCAACATGCCCCATACCACTGGACACCTAGAAATTTCAATGAGGTGGAAGGTCCCTGTATTTTTGTTGGATTTATCTCCCAAGCTCTGACATGCAAATGCCTTACCAGTAAATCTACAGTAGTTGCTATTTCTTGCTCACTAAGCCAAATCAACATGATATCAATATAATGGACCAGTGTGATGTCTCGTGGGAGGGAGAAACGATCAAGGTCCCTGCGGACAAGATTATAACATAAGGCTGGAGAGTTGATATACCCCTGAGGTAGAACAGTGGAAGTATATTGCTGACCTTGCCAGCTGAAAGCAAACTGTTTCTGGTGGTCCTTACTAATAACTATTGAGAAAAAAAAGCATTTGCCAGATCAATAGCTGCATACCAGGTACCAGGGAATGTACTGATTTGCTCAAGCAATGATACCACATCTGGAACAGCAGCTGCAATTGGAGTTACCACCTGGTTGAGCTTACGATAATCCACTGTCATCCTCCAAGACCCATCTGTTTTCTGCACAGGCCAAATAGGAGAGTTGAATGGGGATGTGGTGGGAATCACCACCCCTGCATCCTTCAAGTCCTTAAGAGTGGCAGTAATCTCTGCAATCCCTCCAGGAATCTGGTATTGCTTCTTATTTACTATTTTGCTCAGTAGGAGCAGTTCTAGTGGCTTTCACTTGGCCTTTCCTACCATAATAGCCCTTCACTGCGTGAGTTAGAGAGCCAATGTGGGGATTCTGCCAGTTGCTCAGTATGTCTGTACCAATTATACATTCTGGAACTGGGGAAATAACTACAGAATGGGTCCAGGGGCCCACTGGACCCACTGTGAGACAGACCTGACTAAAACTCCATTGATCACCTGGCCTCCATAAGCCCCCACTCTGATTGGTGGTCCAGAGTGACGTGTTAGGTCCCCTGGAATTAATGTCACTTCTCAACTAGTGTCTAATAATCCCCAAAATATATGATCATTTCTTTTTCCCCAATGCACAGTTACCCTGGTAAAAGGCCATCGGTCTCCTTGGGGAAGGCTTGGAGGAAGATTAACAGTATAAATTCGTGGCAGTGTAACAGGGTTCTCCCCCAAAGGGATCTGGCCTCCCTTCATTCAAGGGGCTCTAGGTCTGTAAACTGTTTCAAGTCTGGAAATTGATTAAGGGGCCATGATTTTGTGTTTTTGTAATTCAGGTTAGACTTCTGTTCACTTGACCTAAAACTCTTTTGTTTATACAGCTCGAACAAGAATTTAGTAGACTGCCCTTCTATTGTATTTATAGGTGGCCCCATGATTTACTAGCCAATGCCACAAATCTCTGTATGTCATATAATTTTGATGCCTGCTTTGAGTTTGCTATCTATTATAATAGCCACATCTACCCTGCCTTTGGCGATTAAGTGCTGCCACCTGGCTTCTGCCAACTCGGGATCCTGTCATCCCCATTGTGTTTAAGGATTCCAGCTCAGTGACAGCAGTTCCTACAGTAATATCTGACCTACAGAGAAGTGCAACCACAGAGCTCTCTAGGGATGATGGTGCTAGTCTCACAAATTTATTTCTCACTGTTCTGGTAAAAGGTGCATCCTCTGGACATTCCTGGGTGTAAAAGCAGGCTTTGCATGATAAATCCACTCTAACATTCCAATCTCTCTAAGTCTCTGGATCCCCTCATCTACATTATACCAGGGCAGTTCTGGCATTTCAACCTCAGGTAATGTTGGCCACCTTTTGATCCATGTTTCAACTAACCATCCAAACAAGCCAGTAATACCTTTTCTAACCACTCAAGTTATAACATTGAATGCAGAATCTCTGTTTAGTGGGCCCATATCAATAAATTCAGCCTGATCCAGCCTTATATTCCTTCCACCATTATCCCACACCCTTAAAATCCATTGCCACACATATTCCCCTGATTTCTGTCTATATAAATTAGAAAACTCACACAGTTCTTTTGGAGTATAATGTACCTCCTCATGTGTGATACTTTGTACCTCACCTTTAGGGGTCTGTTGGGACTTTAGTTATAGGTCTGGAAGAAATGAGGGGTGGTGGGGGTGGTTCATGTAAAGAATTAGAAATATCTTCCAAGCCATTTGCTTCAGGGCCTTCGTTTGCAGTTTCATCTGGTGAAATAGGATTAATCACTCTAGGGCTAATCCCTTCGGGTTGGGTAGCCAACTCCTCAAGGTAGGCTGGAGGTGGGGCAGTTACGTCCTCAGGGCAAACTATTACAGGGTTATCTAGAGAAGACTCGGCATGATCTAGGGTTTCAACCTCACCCCCGACATCATTATCAATCCATATGTCACCATCCCATTTTTCAGGGTCCCACTCCTTTCAATCAATGCCCTCACTTTAATGGCAGACACCATGCAAGATTGAGATTTCAGTTTACATTGTAAAGTTGCTACTCAAACAATAAGATTCTGAATCTGATTTTCAGAGATCTCAAGTCTACGGCTACAGGAAATAAGATTTTCCTTCAGGATACTCATAAAAACGTCTACATCTTTCAGATGGCGCTTAAGCTTCTCATTTGAAGTCTTAAGTCCATCCCTTTCACCCCTTAATGTAGCCAGTGTATCTAATAACAACCAACCAACATCTCTATACCTCTTATTTCTAGAAAACAAAACTCCTGAAGGTGTCAAAAACATTATCCCCCAGAGTCTGGCTTCTTACAAGCAAAACATTAGGAGAATCGAATGGTGATATTTTGACTATCTCTTTTGCCAACTCACTCCATCAACTGGGAGTGTCATTCTGATTACGGGAATCAGAGTCCTTAGTGTCTTTGAGTTCAGTCACAGTAGAAAATCATTCATAAAAATCCATTTTTAAGATTTTGTTTCTTAAGAACCACTCCTGGTACCAAGATGTATTAGTTAGGGTTCTCTAGAGAAACAGAATCAACAGGGAACACTCGCAAATATAAAATTTATAAAAGTGTCTCACATGACCGCGGGAATGCAGAGTCCAAAATCCACAGAGGAGACTGTGAAGCCAACGATTCCGATGGAGGGTCTGGACGAACTCCACGGGAGAGGCTCACCAGCCAAAACAGGAAGAGCCTGTCTCTTCTGAATCCTCCTTATAAGGCTTTCAGTGATTAGATTAAGCATCACTCATTGCAGAAGACATGCCCCTTTGGCTGATTACAAACGGAATCAGCTGTGGATGCAGCTGACATGATTATGATTTAATTCTATGAAATGTCCTCATCGCAACAGAAGGGCCAGCACTTGCCCAACCACCACTTGGCTAAGTTGACACATGAACCTGACCATGACACCATCCATGGCCCGAGTCCCCTCAGCCACCTGACCACAGAGGACACCGTTAAAATAGATACATGGAACAACATGGATGAACCCTGAAGACATGTTGAGTGAAATAAACCAGACACAAAAGGACAAGTATTCTATTATCTCACTGATTTGAAACAATTAGAATAAGCAAATTCAGAGTCAGAACCTAGGGTATAGGTTACCAGGGGACAAGGTGGGGCCAAGAAATGGGAAGTTAAGGCCTAAAATGTACAGGGTTCCTATTTGGAATGATGGAGACATTTTGGTAATGGATGGTGGTGATAGCAGCAAAACATTGTGAATGCAATCAATAACACAAATACATATATGAATATGACTAAAAGAGAAAATGTGAGATTCTATATATGGTAACAAAACAAAAATTTTAAAAGAAAAATGCATGGAACTACACTACACAATGAACCATAAGTTAAACCATGGCCTTTAATTAATAGTATTGTAACTATAATATAATTATAAAAGTGTGTGATCATGCATTGTAACAAATGTTTCACATCAATGTAAGGTATTGGTGGTGGGGTAGTATATGGGAACCCTGTATTTTATTCATGATTATCTGATTAAAATCCATAATTTCTCTGATTAAATATATATATATTTAATATATATATAATTTAATATATAAAATATATTTTATATATATATATAATTAAAAATTGGCTTCAGTTGTTACTATACTCCAGACCCTCAGCTGAAGACCTACTAGCACCACTTCATTTAATTCTCACAGTTTAGGTATCCTGATGCCCAGTTTACAGAGAAGGAAATTGAGGCTCAAAAGTCATGCAAGTCAAGGACAGTTAGTTCTTGCCCATTCAGATTCAGTGTATTCTAAAGCAGAGGACAAAGTGAGCCAATGACGAGCAGCAGTGGATCTTAGGACTGATGGCTGGGCTGCAGCCTGCACAAGGACATCCCTTTACCGACCTTCCTCCTTACCTCCCCAGGCCCTCTCATTAAAAATGCACAAGCATTAAGAAGCCTCACCTAAAAAAAGTCTAGTAAGTGCTTGGCCTGGAATGAAGTATTAGGTTCTCCCCACTATACCCGATGTTACAGGGTATACATCCCTAATTTACAGCTGAAGAAGCTGATGCCAACAGAAATGAACTCTCCCTGAGGTAAGCTGCCTGTAGAGGTGGAGCTGGATTCGAATCTGGTTCTTTCTTATCCAAAAGTCCTTGCTCTTTCCAAAGCCTCACTGATGCCTTGGATATATTCCAACAGGGAACAGATTTTCTTTTGCATGATTAAGTCCAGATACTTTGATGTCAATTATATATGGGGACTGCAAATTACCTGCCCTGCCCACTGAGTCCAGTCCAGGACACATTCCCTAGCTTTTTCCTCCCTCTGCTTTTGGTTTTGGAATCATCTCATTTCGCAGGCTGCCTAAGCTGGTGACGGAGTCTGCAAGAGGATCATGCTGTCTGGCTTTAAACCTCACTGCCCTGAGAGCTGTGCTACCAGGGTACAAGGCAAACCCCAGGTGCTTGTTAGCTATTTCAGAAAACACTGGTCAGGGACTTTAATTCTGAAGTGATCTTTGTGTTTCCGACTCTACTGAACAGGCCCACCTGATGAGCCTGCACCCTCGGTACCAAAAGCTTTCTACTTCTTCCAGACCATAAGACTCCCCACTGAAGAGTGGTTTAAAAACCTAGATTCCTAGACCCACCCACGACCTACTAAGTCAATATTCAGGAGAGGGCCCAGGAAAGTAGACTTTTAAAAAGCACCTGAGCCCACACTGGGATGAGGCTGGCACAGAGGACCTGAATCGCCTAGTGGGGGATCCTGTCCTGAGGTCGGTGGGGGTCACGCCTGGCTCTCTTGACCCTTCAGGCTGGGTGTCCCAGGCTAGCTAAGCAGTCCCAGGAAGAACCAGATGTCTCCTGGGACACAGGGCCAATCTGCAGGATGAGCTGACTATCCCTCCATTCTGATCGTATCCCCCGACAGCCGCCAAGAGGTGGGAGAGGGCTACCACTGGGAGGAACTGTAAGGCAGTGACAGGAAAGCCTTCTCGGGTCAGGTCAGTCCCGGTTGAAAAAGTACTCCTTTGAAGCATCCATTGGCAGTCTTGAGGGATGTGTCTCAGCTCCACAAGATAAGAAAACCTCACAAACAGCTGCCTACCAAGGTGTTCTTTGTTCTTATCCATATCCAGAGCCTCCTTCAAATGCTAGCAAAGGGGTCCCTGGCACATAGTACAGAAAGGGTTAAAGGGTCACGACCCAGCATAGGAAGAAGGGACTGGCCTTTGGGGGAAGCAGGCTCACATCACCCTCTTCCGCAGGCAAGGTCACCAGTTGAAGTGGGTATGGGGTGGGGGCGTGGAATGGGCAAAAAAAAGAGCAAAGAGTGGCAGGCAGTCAGTTAAGGGTGAGAAAATGGGGCAACATGATCATTCTAGACAGAGTGTGAACAGCAAACATTCCTGAGGTAAAGCATGTGGACATATGGAGAACGTTTTGCAATGAAAAAAAAAAAATCCTTCTAAACAGCCCCTGGATATATATTTCAAAGTTGTTACCTTGAATAGTAAACTGAACATTCTAAACTTAGTTTTAATTTTTTAAACAGAACTCTCTACAACTGTGATTGATCCAGCATGGGTGTGGGAGTCTGGAAGGTCACAATGTTTACAGCAGAGGTGGCGTTATGTGCAGTAGAGAGAGAACTAGGGGAGGGCTCTGGAGCCCCAAAGAAGACATGATTCATTCTTTCAACAGTCACATGGATTTGGGGAAGTCATTCTGCCAACCTTGGCCCCAGTTTCCATATTTATAAAATAAACGAATTATATCAGGGTTTCTCAACAGAAGCACTACTGACATTTGGGATCAGATCATTCTTTGTTGTGGAGCCCTGTTCTGTGCCTTATAAGAGGTTTAACAGCATGCCTGGTCTTTACCCACTAAGTGCCAAGAGTATCCACCAAATGAGAGAGTCAAAAGTATGACCAAATATTGCCAAATGCCATTTGAGAACCACTGTGTTTGTTTAAGGTTCCTTACAGTTCTAGAATTAGGATATTTGAAAATGGTTAAAGACTATCCACAGGGTTCTGAGTAGAACCACTATGACAGAAGCTCCTGGTTTCTCAGGAAGTTTAGCAAAGTGGTTAAGGAGCTCAGAAAAAAGAATCTGGCCTTGCCCAAAAGAGATGCTGGGCTTTGTCCTTGGCTCCTGACACTTAACATCTAAACCTTGGAATTTCCTGTGTAAAAGTGTTGTCTATGTTATACACAGTGGGCCCCTCAGACCATATGTGATGGTTTATACCAACAAGGTAACACATGTTAGGCTCCACTGTTACCAACCATACTTTTGGGGATGGGGGTATGGAGACAAAGTTTAACCAAATGAGCAACACATCACAAAGTCCCAACAAAAACTGCCCGCCAAAGCTCTAGTGAGCTCCCGAGATTGGCAGTATTCCATGAATACTGTCACACATAGCTATCAAGAGGGTGTTGTGTCCTGAGGACAACAGAAGCTTCACATTTGTATCTTCTCTGGCTTTACCCTATGTGTCTTCTCCTTTGGCTGATTTTCCATATCGATTCCCAGTAAAAAACCGTAATGATGAGTACAATAGCTTTCAGTGAGTTCTTTGAGTCCTTCTAGTGAATTAGTAAACAGAAGGGTGGTTTTAGAATCCTCAAACTTACAGTTGGTGTCAGGAGTGAGATGGTCTTGTGTGGTCTTCTAACTCTGGAGTTGGACCCTAAGTCCTTGCAGTTGTGGTCAGAAGTCTTGGGCAGACATGGCAGTTTGGAGGATGTGTCTATCATCACAGTTTGGCTCACTCTAGGCATTCTGCAGTCCAGAAGATCGGGATTCAAGTCCTGCCTCAGCTACTTACTAGCTGTGGTCTTTGGCATGTGATTTCAGTTTCCTCATGAGAAATGTAAGGCTATTAATAATACCAGCCCTACATGGCTACTGAGAGGTTGAATACTTAATGTATGTGAAGCATTTAGCACTGTGCTTGCCACATATTAAGTGCTCAATAAAAGGTACTGCTATTATCATTGCCATGAGTATTTCACCTCTGTTCCCAGGGTTTCTATATTTCATCAATTCCACATTTTTTGATAACAATAACTATTATGGAAAAAAAAAGACATACTGAAAATATTGATGTTCAAGAGATTGAAATGAAGAGGATACTCACTGCTTCTTCCCATCCAGTTCCAATAACAAACTCATTGGTTTTTTCATCTTGTTCAAGTGTAATGTCACTGATATTAAGAAGACAACAAACATGATTCTTTTCACTCTTTTCATCTGGACAAGTATAGGTGAATTCAGTTTCTTCTGTGCTTTGAATTTCATTATTTTCAGTATTTTCTAAATCAGTCTCACATTTCTGACAGAGATCCATTACTGTGATTATTTCTTATAGATTTTAACATCTTCTGCCTGCAGTTTGAAATGTGGATTGAACTTAGTTTTTAATTCTGACTGTTTAAAAAAGCAATTTAATAACTCAGAAGAAATATCTCTTAGACACACTTAGGAATAGACTAGGAACAAACAGCACAAAACCATCATTGCTAATATTGGTACTGTAAAAAGGTAAGTCTCGTTTTAATTAAAAACTAATGGATTTAATTAAAAATCAAAGTTATAGTTGAAGTTAAGAGGATAGAAAGACTTCAAGATAGGCATTATACCTTGTGATGGGGCACAGTGTGAATAAGGAATGAAAGTTGAAGTATCCCCACCCTACCACTCCAAAAATATCCAAATGATAATTTAATAATATCAAAAGAGCTAAAGTAGATATATATGATTTTAGTACCTCCACCCCCCTTACCCTCCTCCTTGCCTTCCCTTTCCCAACAACACTTGATTTTCATTAAGGAGCCTCAAACTTCCAAGGAAGCTGGTACAGGATAAATTAATTGGTGCATTCCCTTTCTATACCTCTTCCTCTATGTCCCCACACCACTTCCCAAAATAAAGACTGGTTCACACACACACACACACACACACACACACACACACACACAAGAAACAAAAAAGAAAAATAACAGGTGTTTGTGAGGACGTGAAGAAATTGAAATTCTCATACATTATGGAGGGAATCTAAAATGGAAAACAGTTCACCACCTCCTCAAAAAGTTAAACACAGAGTTTAACACAGAGGTAGCATATGACTCAGCAATTCTGATCCTAGGTATATAGTCAAGAGAAATGAAAACGTATGTCCACACAAAACTTGTACATGAATTTTCACAACAGCTTTTTTAACAGTGGCCAAAGTGGAAACAAAATAAATGTCCATAAGTCAATGAGTGTGTAAACAAAACATGATGTATCTATGCAATAGAATATTATTCACCCATAAAAAGGAATAGAGTACTGACATATGCTACAACATGGATGAATATTGAAAATATCATGCTTAGTGAAAGAAGACACAAAAGGCCTTACGGTGTAGGATCCCATTTACACAAAATGTCCAAGGAGGAAAATTAGGCAAATCCACAGAGGCAGAAAGCAGATTAATGGTTACCAGCAGATAAGGGTAGGGGAGAATTGAGTGGTACAAAGTTTCTTTTGGGGGTAATGAAAATGAACCAGAATAAGACAGTGGCGATAGCAAGATGACACTGTGAATAAACTAAAAACCCTTGAACTGTACATTTTTTTTTTTTTTTTTTTTTTTTTTTTTTTTTTTTTAAAGGAAAGACAGAGAGAAGGAAGGAAGGATAGAAGGAAGGAAGGAAGGAAGAAAGGGAAACATTTTTAAACATTTTCTTGTTTTATTGTATTCTGTTTCTCCGTTTTTGTTACATGGGCTGGGGCCGGGAATCGAACCGAGGTCCTCCGGCATAGCAGGCAAGCACTTTGCCCGCTGAGCCACCGCGGCCCGCCCTTGAACTGTACATTTTTAAATGGTTAAAATGGTAAATTTTATGTTAGGTGAATTTTTTCTCAATAAAAAAATTTTTTAAACAATTGGTTAACAAGTTGGCTTGTGGCCTAAGCTGGCTCAATCAAAATGAAACAGAACTTTTGGGGGACTGATGGGACAAAGATACTCTTTTGGTTCTGCTAGTCACAAAAGAAGAAATACATAGCCTAGGAGATGTTTAATATTATGTCTGAACTTTAAGGGACAATTTCTGGACTAAGGGGAAAACAGCCTGATGCTGAGGCCAAAAATGCAAAAGGCAGAGCAAAGAAGTGGAAAGAAATCAGGTAACCTTCAGCTTCTGGTAAAGGATGAAAAAACTCCTATTAAATGAACCTTCTATTATCACTGAAAAAAACATAAAAAAAAATTTCCCAAAGGCAATGGAGAAGAACTAAAAGCAAGCAGGCAGTCATTAGGATTTCAACCCTGGAAAAGACAATGAGATGAGTGAGTTTCCTGTTTTCTACAAGCGGCAGAGTTCAGGATAACCACAGCAGATGGAAAGTGTAATAGGGGAAATTCTGGAAAAGAGCAATCCAGAAGAGGGGATGGATATCCTAAAATTCAGTAGATAAATTCTTCTCAAATCTCTGGTTGACTCCTATTTATGGATTAGAGTCTTAGCAGCCCAGAAACAGCTACAAGAATTAAATACAGATCGTTACTGCTGCTAGATATAAAGAATTATACAGCAAATGTGGCAAAATGCTAAATTTGGTGGATTTGGGGCACATGGGATGGGTATGTTAGAGTTCTCTGTATATGTTTTCTGTAGTTTTATAATGTTCTTTAGGTTGCTTTTTTTTTGGCATGGACAGGCACCAGGAATCAAACCCGGGTTTCTAGCATGATAGGCGAGAATTCTGTCACTGAGCCACAGTCACAACGCCCTATTTTGTTTTTATTATATAATCTAGTGTACTTTTTTGCAACCTTACTGAGATATATTCACACACCATAAAAACCATCCAAAGTATACAACCAATGACTCACAGTATCATCACACAGTTGTGCATCTGTAAGTTTGATTTTTTTTTAATTTAAGAAAATAATATAAGTAAATAAGTGGAGGGGCACGTCATAGGAAAGGGGGGCAGTAAAGAAGACAGGAAAGCAAAAAACAGAAAAACTGAGGGGACGAATAGTAAAAGGGCAGACCTAAATCTGACTATGTCACATTAAATTAAATGTAAATGGACTATATTTGAAATTAAAAGTTAGAGGTTTTCAGAATGGATGAAAAAGCTAGAACTAAACACGCTACCAGAGATGTACTTTAAATATAAAGACACAGCTTGAAATAAAGAGATGGAAAGAAGTCACATATTTAGTTACTGCTGGATTATGCCTTGCCTGAGACCTGCCTATAGATTCCTCAGTTATATGCTCCAATGAGCTGGTATTTGTTACTTAAAACATAACTATTTCTAATTGATATGAATACTAAAAAGATTTCTAAGAGGCCAGTATTCATGTAGATAATATGGAGAGAATAGAGAATCCAAGTAGGTCAACATAGCCTACGATATAACTCTACTTTCCTCTGAGCAGGAAAGTGGTCAAACTGTTAATGGTGCTTGGTATATATGCCACTGCCAAAATGTATTTTGTGTTGGTCAAGCTAAGAGGGGATGAATAGAGGGCTAGCAGTAGAGCGTAGAGACTGCCAGGGAAAAGCAAGAAAATGTAAACGTTAAACCACTTGGGACTTGGCCAGGAATGGAATGACGGAAGGTAAGAAATATAGTTAGATAAGAAAATATTCTGGGCTAAGACCACGCCTTCCTATGGATAAGGCAAAGTTAGCACAAGGTGCCTAAAAGCAGTACATAGCACATAAGAGGCTTTGAAATATTTGCTGAAAGAATAAGGCACAACTGCAAGGCAGTACACATATTTACTTCACTGGAGTTTTTAGGGAATAAGGTGATAAATAGGAGGGAAATGCCAGTTTGCCACATTATGTCAATCAATCTCTCTCAGCCTTAGTTTCCTTACCTGCAAAATGGGAATTGACCACTTCTGAGAGTTGTGAGGGTTAGTTAATACATATAAAATATCAAGTATCTGGCTCAAAGGCTCATAGTAAAAAATCAATAGATAGATGGTGATGGTAGTGGTGGCGGTGGTGGTTGCAGCAGTGGTAGTGGTAGCAGTAATGATATTATCTGTCCTTAACTGATGATTTTCAGGGTTTAAAAATAGATCTGGCAGGGTGGGCCATGGTGGCTCAGCAGGCAGCATTCTCGCTTACCATGCCGGAGACTCGGGTTCGATTCCCAGTGCCTGCCCATGCAAAAAAAAAAATAGAACTGGCAATTGTAATCCAGTCAAAGGGTTTGGACACATGTAATCCTCATCAGGATAGTACACGTTTAGAAGCATGGACTCTGATGTCAAAGAGCTAGGGTTCCAATCCTGTCTCTATTTACTAACTGTGTGGCCTTGGATGAGTTACTTACTTTACTGGGTCTATTAGTTCATTTACAAAAAAGGGATGATGACAGTACCTTCCCAACAACATGGGTTCCCCCTGGGGACCATGTAAGCCAGGGATATTTACCTCAAATGCCTAAGCAGTGACTACCACCCACCTCATTTGAGTGCTGATGAGCATTCAGTAACTTCTCAAAGAATTCCTTGCGTGTGATGAGATGGAAGCCACTGGGGACATATACCTTGCTTTCTCTCACCCAAACTTGGCCTTGACCAGAATTTTGCTTATTTCCATTTTCTCTTGATGTAGAGATCAGTACTTCTTATAACAGTTTATGTTTAAAGATCATTTTTGCTTTTCAACACAGACTTAAAGTGGCACTTTGATGGTAATAAAATTTACTCACCTATAGAACTTTCAAATATCTTCAGACACCCCAGTCTTTCCAAATTTGACATGGAAGGAATTGAATGATATCTGAAAGGAAATAAAATTATTTAACAAATGATTAAAACTATAAGCACTGTTCCATATATGGAGAGAGATGAACAGCAGAGGCCAAAAGATGTGTTTCTGGGTAAGCCCCTAGTTCCCTATCCAGGAGAAAGCAGATCCAGTGAGGGCATCAGAAGAGGTTCCAGTCATGTTTTACTGCAAAATACCAAGAGAGACTTACTAAACAATAATAACATTAATAACAAAACTTACTGTTGCATTGCTCTATGTGTCAGCCATTGCTATAAGCACTTTACACATGTTAACAAACACTACATTCTTATAAGCACTATATTCACTTAGTGGAGGACTGTGGGGATCTATACTGACTTGTTATGCCCCAAAACAGGGTAGCGCTATTTGTCAAACTATCAGATTACTGCATACTAGATTGCTATGTGCTCCTTCAGAATACTGATGTTCTTCAAACTGGACCAAGAAGTTTCACTTATAAAATATAATATTGGTAGTCCTTTACTACTCAGAAAAAAAAATTGGTTAATGGATGGAATAGCCCTAAATTCAAATTTTCTTCCTATAAATGTACATTGGTTGTCCATTCTTATCTTCTAGCATCCGCTAACATATAACAAATATAAAAGAAGCAAAGATCAACTAAAACAGTGCAGATGTGACTTCTTACAAATTTTATGTATTTACTTTCATGTTGGACTGCAGAAATCTGCATTTATATAATACTCATATTTTCTGATAATAAAATTATCCTAACTCACACATTTGAAGTAAATCAATAGCTCATGCTATTCTACATCTCTTGACTTCAAGGAAGCTTTGCAACCCAGTTCAGTTTGAAAATCACTGGTATGAATTATTTCCTACTAATATTTTCCAAGAAAATCACAGTGAAAATGCTGCCAAGGAAAATGCTTTTGCCAATGCAACTAGAAAATTGGATTTGAAGTACAAAGCAGAAAGGTGCACAAAGGGACGTCAGAAAGCTTTGAACAAATAACTACACAGCTATTGCCATGACTACAACCCAAATCTTCAAAGAAGAAACTGTTGACTGAGCTCCAACCCCCAAAAGCACGTTTAGATAAACAAGAATAAATCCAAAGAAAAACTCATGAAAGCACTTAAGATATTTAGAAAAGAAATAAAGTAAATGAGTGTCTAAGAAATATAGCCTATGGGAATCACTAAGATCCAGAAAATATCATCTTTCAAGAGGCATTAAAAGACAGGAACAGAAAGGAAATGATCAACCCCCCAAATTGTAAAATACTTTACATTACCAATGAAGCATAAGTCAGTATGATTTGCTTCAAAATAATCCTGAGGACAGGGGGCAATGGTTACAGAGGGAATGATGAAACAAAAACAGCCATGAGTTGTGCCTGCTGAAGATGGGTATAAGGGAATGAAGATTCATTATACTATTCTCTCTTATTTTTATTTGTGTGAAATTTTCCATAATAAAATGTTTTTTTTTAAGGCATTATTTAAGGAGAGTGGTTTTAAAAATAGAAAATGGAATCATGGTGGAGGTGAGGGTACCATGAATTTTGACCTTAAGCAAACTGAAATAAATGATTAAAGAATGAATAACATGCTTTCTGTAATTTTAAGGTGTGATACAGACCTTGAACAAGGACTTACTGGAAAAAATAGCAGCTGTTAAAAGTGTAAAGTATTTGCGTCAAAAGCAGGCTGTAGTCCCTAAAAAGTCCTCAAAATTCTTTACCACTTTGAGGCAATTCCTCAGTCACTCTCCACTGTGGCCCCACCTCCACCCCCATCTCCTAGAAGTTGCAGGTTTAGAGGAATCTTTTCTCTATTGTTAGGATTTCAGACAAGAGAAGATAGGTTTCTGGTATTCTGAATTCTGAGCAGACTTTCCTGTGGCTTCTCAACAATGCATTTTGAATGAAGACATACACGAAGAGAAATACTGTTAGTAGAGTGGAAGTTTAGTTCTTAAGTACAGAGCTAAGCTTCAGGAATACCTAAGTGGTTAATAAGTATGGGCATCCTATTCCAGGTAACAGTTCCTACAGGAAAATGCCTTTTGGACTCCAATAGAACTTACAGTTTTGGAGTACAACTCAGCAGGGAGTTGAACCTTTACCTCAAAGTCAAGCAAATGTACCACCACCTTGCACAATTTGTTCACATTCTCAAGAGTATTATCTCATGTTAATTCTTTGTACCTTAAATTTATTTACACCCACACGCCAGAGTGGTCCTGATGAAATATTCATACAATGATTCTAAGAAGCGGAATCCCCCCTGACAGCTCATTTCTACTTCAATCCCAGACCCCAACCCTTACGTACTGTACTTACATTCATTCATTCAATAACAGCCGATTAGATCCCTAGCACTGGACTCAAAATAGTAGAGCAATGCATGTCTTCCCAGCCCTTACACTGCAAACGCCTTATAAGAAAGTACCAGTCATCAAACACACAAACATCACCTGTCCCTCCCGACGCCCCCGCCCTTCTCACCTGGCCTCTGTTTCCCCCGTGGCCACGCCCTTTTCCCCAATGACCCCGCCCCTCCCAAGCCCCTCCCTCTTCCCTAATAGCCCCTCCATTTACCTCACAGGCCCCCCTTTTCCTGACAGGCTCCTCACTTTCCTCCGCCAAGTTCCTCCCCTTCAACCAAAATCCTCCTATCTTCCTCTCCTGGCTCTTCCCAGTCCTCCAGCAATTCCTACCGTTTTACATAGCAGGTTTCGCCTTTCAACAGCTGTCTCAGCAAAAGTCCCCACTCGACCCAAGCGCTTCCATCCACAGCCCCGCCCACTCGACGGCTCCTCCCACCGCCCCAATCCACTGCGTCCCGCTCCTCCCCCAAGTCCCGCCTACTCTTACCCCATCCTGTCCCGCACTGCTTCTACCTCAAGCTTCATTCACTCAGAAGGCCGCGTATTTTAAAACTGGGCAGGGCTTCTCGCTTTACCGCCCTGGGGTGGTCTGGGGCCTTCCCCAGCGGCGGGGAAGCCGCCGCGGCCGCTCACACTCTCATGCGGGGCCGAGCGGCGTGGAAAGCCCCGGGTCAGGTAGTCGCGGCCCGCGGGCTGGAGAACCACTCACTCCGCCGCAGGCCCGGCCGTTGCCCTGGGTTACGGACACTGTAGGCGTGGCCTGGAGGCGACCCGCCCGTGTCCGTAGCGGAAGTGACGCGAGGGAGCGCGCCTCACGGCGAGCTCGCTGGTGGCGGTTGGCGCGTGCTCCCGACAGGCTCTGCGCTGTCGCGCATCTGGTCCCTCTGGTCGGACTAGGCCGCGGACCCCCGCCACGAGCGCCTGAGGAAGCCGGGGCGACGCTCCCTTCTCGAGGTACAGGGTGACCACCGTCGGGGAAGTAGACGGCGGGGCTGGGTGTCTAACTGCTGTGCAACCCTCGGGTTGAGAGCGCGAGGGAACTTGGATAAAAGACAGGCACCGCCACAGTTGCTCAGGCAGGGCTTCGCAGCATCGCCATTGGCTACCTTTGGGACGGAATAATCCCATTGTCGGAGGCTGCCCTGGGCTTTGATGTTTAGAAACATCCCTGGCCTCTGCCCATTAGGTTCTGGTAACACCCAAGTTGTGACAACCAAAATTGTGTTCGGACATGACCAGATGTGACCTGGGGGACAGACTCGACCCCAAACCTCCAACCACTATGCTACGGTGATGGAGGCCGAAAATTTCAGAGTAAGGTTTATTCTTTAACTTCTTAAGCACCGGCTTACTTGACTGGAGAGCACTGCTGGTTTGAATCCCCTGGCAGTACCAATCTACGATCCTTGAATTTCTCTCCTGTGGCACTACAACCCTGTGACAGGGGCATTGGCATTTTTAAAATTATTATTATTAGAGAAGATGTCCATTTATACAACAGGCAGGGATAAAACACAGGATTCCCATATACCACCTATTACTAACCCCTTGATTGGTGTGGTATTTATTCAAACTGATGAAAGCACGTTTTAAATAATTGTACTCTTAACCGTGGTCCATGGTTTGACTTAGGGTTCATTGTTGTGCCTTATGTTTATTTTTAAGTTTTTATTCTAGAGACATGTAAAGAACCTGAAAAATTTAAATTAATTTCTTTTTAGTTTATATTATTAATATGTACAATCTAAAAATTCTCCTTTAAATCACATTCAAATGTATAATTCCGTGTTGTTGTATCCATACACAATGTTATGCTACCATCAGCACTATCCATGACTAAAATTTTTTATCCTTCCAAATAGAAACTTTATTGTTCTATTTTACATTTTAAGCCTTAACTCTCTATTGTCTATCTCTCCTCTGTTCTCTGGTACCCTATATCGTAGATTCTGACTCTGTACGTTTGCTTATCCTAGTTTCATATCGGTGATATCATATAATGTTTGTCCTTTTGTGTCTGGCTTATTTCACTCAACATGATGTCTTCAGGCTTCATCCATGTCGTAATATTCATCAGAACGTCATTTCTTTTATGGCTGAATGATATTCCATTGTATGCATATACCACATTTTGTTTATCCATTCATCATTCAGTGGACATTTGGGTTGCTTCCATCTTTTGGTAGTTGTGCATAATGCCACTGTGAACATTGGTGTGCAAATATCTGTTCCTTGCTTTTAATTCCTTTGAATTACTTCATTATATATTCTGGATATTAAACCTTTATGGGATATGTAGTTTCCAAATATTTTCTCCCATTGTGTGGCTTTTCATTTTACTTTCATGGTAAAGTCCCTTGAGGCACAAAAGTTTAATTGTAAAAAGGTCCCATTTATTTTTTCTTTTGTTGCTTGTGTTTTGGGTGTAAAGTCTAAGAAATGATTACCTAACACAAGGTCTTGAAGATGCTTCCCTACATTTTCTTCTAGGAGTTTTATAGTTCTGGCTCTTACATTTGGGTCTTTGATCCATTTTGGGTCAATTTTTGTTATATGCTGTGAAGTAAGAGTTAACTTTCATCTTGCAAATGGAGATCCAGTTTTCCCAGCACCATTTATTGAAGAGAATATTCTTTCCCATCTAAGTGGTCTTAGCCCCCTTGTCAAAAATTGGTTGGCCATAGATGTGAGGGTTGATTTCTGAGTTCTCAATTCAATTCATTTGGTCTATATGTCTGGTTTTTTGTTTGTTTTTGTTTTTGTTTTTTTTAGGTACATGGTCCGGGAATCAAACCCTGGTCTTCTACATGGAAGGCGAGCATTCTACCACTGAACCACCCATGCACCCTATGTACCATGCTGAGTTGTTTTTTTTGTGGGGGTGGGGGTGGGGATGGAGGGAGAGTGGCGGTATGGTAGAGTGCTTCGTGGCTAAGATTCCATAAGAATGACGGAAAGCCTCATGACAAGGTTGAAAACAGCCTGGCCTTTTGGGATTGCGCCAGCTAGGTGTCCTGTTTTCCTTCATACAAGATGTTTTCCTCCCTTAGAAAATGTTCCTCGTGGCTGGTTCTTGATAAACAACTTAAAGAAAATCTTTTCACATGCGTATGTATTTCTTTAGTATGTATGACTTCAACACTGTTCTAAAAATAGTAACAATAGCAAAGGTATATAATCAACTAAGCAGCTCCAATAAACAACTTCAAGAAGCTCACTTTCTTTTCATGTGGCTCCCCTAAAACTCTCTGCAGAACAAAGAGTTTTGGAGACAGCAGGGCCAGGAATTGAACCCTGGTTTCCTGAGTGGCAGGCAAGCATTCTACCACTAAACTACCGCTGTGCCCCAGTATCATGCTGTTTTGATTACTGTGGTTTTGTAATAAGTTTTGAGATATGTAAGTCCTCTAACTTCTTTCTTCTTTTTCGAGATGGCTTAGAATATTCAGGGCCCCTTACCTTTCCAAATATATTGTCACAGAATGCTGTTGGAATTTTGATTGGGATTGTGTTGAATCTGTAAGTAACTTGGGATAGAATTGACATCTTATCTATGTTTATTCTTCCCAATCCTTGAACACAGGATACCCTTCCATTTATTTAGGTCTTCTTTGATTTCTTTTAGCAATATTTTGTAGTTTTCTGGGCACAAGTCCTGTACATCCTTGGTTAAAATTGTTCTTAGATATTTGATTCTTTAGTTGCTATTGTAAGTGGAATTTTTTTCTTGATTTCCTTCTCAACTTTCTCGTTATTAGTGTATAGAAGCACTACTTATTTTTGCATGTTGAACTTGTACTCTGTCACTTTGCTGAATTTGTTTTAGCTTTAGTTGCTTCCTTGTTGATTTTTTGGGACTTTCATATGTAGGAGCAACATATTATCTGCAAATAGTGGAAGTTTTACTTCTTCCTTTCCAATTTGGATGCCTTTTATTTCTTTTTTTTGCCTAATTGCTCTGGCTAGAACTTCCAATACAATGTTGAATATTCATTGTACTTACTTCAGCCATTTTGTCCTTTTGTTTTTATATGTCATTTTTTTTTTTTGGTCCCTCTTTTTGTTTATTGCACCCTCCTTTTCTGTATAGTTGATCTTTTGAAATGTATCTGAGTCCTTTCTCCTTTCTGTTTCTGTGTGTTTTAAAAATACTTTCTTTGTAGTTACCCTGGGGTTTCTATTATACAATCTACATCTGTAACCTACTAATTTGTAAAAGTACCACCTTAGCTTCACTATCATACATTCTCTCCTACTATATCCCTGTTTCCCTTCTTTATGTTGATTTTGTCCCACTTTACATTTTGCACACCTGTTATCAGGAAATATACCTTTTTCTTATTTAATTTTATCTGATTCTTATATGAATTAAAGAGTAGAGTTGTATATTAAGGATACAGTACTATGGAATTTTGTATTAACCCTTCTAGTTCCCCTGACAGTCATTTCTTCACTTGACTCCAAGTCATGTTCTCCTGTCTTTTCCTTTCAATCTGCAGAACTACCTTTAGTATAGGGCAGGTGTTTTGTTGATGAGCTCTCTTAGCTTCTCTTTATTGTGAATACTTTAAACTCTCCCTCATTTGTGAAGGACAGGTTTGCTGAATAAAGAATTTTTTAGTAGTTTTATTCTTTTAGTACTTAAATATACCATACCACTGCATAATCATCTCCATAGTTTCTGATGAGAAATTGGAACTTAGTCTTATTGAGGATCCCCTGTATGTGATTAATCTCTTTTCTCTTGTTGCTTTTAGAATTTTCCCTTTATTTTGGCATTTGACATTCTGATTAGTGAGTGTCTTAGAATAGGTCTACTAGGATTTATTCTTTGTTTGAAATATGTTGTGCTTCCTGGACATGTAAATGTCTTTCAGAAGAGTTGGGAAATTTTCAGTCATTATTTCCCAAGTATTCTTTCTGCCACCTTTTCCTTCTCTTTGCCTTTTGGGACACCCATGATGCCTATGTTTGTGCTCTTTATGTTGTCACTGAAATCCCTGAGATACTGCTCAGTTTTTTCTATTCTTTTCTCTATCTGTTTTTCTGACTATAATTTCAATTCTCCTGTCTTCTAGTTTGCTGAGTCTTCTGCCTGTTCACGTCTGTTGTTATATGCCTCTGGTGTATTTTAAATCTACTATTGTGCGTTTCATCCCCATATTTTCTTTTGTTTCTTTTTATACCTTCAATTTCTTCTTTCTCACACATGGTCCTCTTAATATCTTCATTTTAATGAAGTTTTATTGAGATGTATTTACACACCATACAAACCAAGTTATGCAATCAGTGGCTCACAGTAGCATCACATAGTTGTACATACAACCCCCATCATCAATTTTAGAACATTTCATTACTCCAAAAAAAAAAAAGGAAAACACAAATCCTCCCATACCTCTTATCCACTCCCCCATTACTGAACCCCATAGTATTTACTGTTGATGAAAGAGTATTAAAATATTACTGTTAATTATAGTGCATAGTTTGCAATTTTTTCCTATATACCCCTCTACTATTAACTCCTTATAATAGTCATACATTTGTTTTAGTTCATGAAAGAACTATTTTTATTTGTGCAGTTAATCACAAACATTGTGTACCACAAGATTCACTGTATTATATATTCCCACGTTTTAACCTCCAACTTTCCTTCTGGTGATATGCATGATTCTAAACTTCCCCATTCCACCAGTCACACACCATTTAGCACTGTTTCTTCATCCTTTTGCATATTTCCCTGCATCTTGAATTGCTTTAGATTTGTTTTAACATCTTTGTTCCAACTTCTGACTCTTCTCTGAAGTTTTAATTTGTTCCCTTGACAGGCGTATCTTCCTGTTTCTTTGCATGGCTTGTAATTTTTGGCTGATGTCTAGGCACCTGGTTATCTAGAGTTAAATCTGAAGGCCCACTTGCCTAGGGTTTTATTCTTGATCGCCTTTGTATTAAGGCTCTTTGATGCTTGGTCTAGCTTAATCTAGCCCTTTAGAATAACCTGTTTTAAGAAACTGTTTAGATTTTTTCAGCTCGTCATCTGATTCTGCCTTGGCTACATGATAAAATTTTTGTCACTTCCAAGAGAGAACTTCTTTTTCATCTGTTCCTTCTTCAGGTATCTTGATCTGTTCCATTCATTTTTGTGCAGACTTTTCCCCCCAGCTCCTGTGATTTGTTTAAATTCTCTCCCTCACTCAGTGCCCCATTTTCCTTACACTTTTAAATTCTGGGGCTCATCCTATTTTATAGCAGTTCAGGTTTTTTTGCATGGGCAGGCACCAGGAATCAAACCTGGGTCTCTGCCATGGCAGGCAGGAACTCTGCCTGCTGAGCTACCATGGCCCACCCAGCAGTTCAGTTTTATATTCCCCTCCCCTTTTTTCCTTCCATTTTAGTATGGGTTCTTCCCTCTCTCCTCCCAGGGATCCTTTTCTATGAAGCACTCCTTTGCAGTTTGTGTTCTTCCCTGGGTCTCGGTAGACTTGGGGCCCTATGCCTGTATATGCATGGAGTTCTGACTTGCTGCTTGAGTTGGTCTGCAGTCTGCCCACGGTAGAAGGCACCTGGGCCATGCTGCCTCTGTGCAACTCCCAAGCTGCATGGGACCAAGTGAGGGGGAGAGGAATGACAGTCTGGGACAGAATTTACTTATGTGATATTTTTTGTTTCTTGAAGTGTTTGTGGAGTTTTTCTCCATCTCTGCCATTGACCAGAGTTCTAAGCAAGTGGGATTTGTTCTTTTATTTGCTAAATCTCTAGCAAGTCTTTTTCACAGGATGTCTTCTGTCACCATGTTGATGACATCGCTTTTTTACTTTCTTGATAAATAAAGTCTGTTTCTTTGTTTGTTTGTTTGCATGGGCAGGCACCGGGAATGATAAAGTTTGTTTTTGCATAAATGTTTTTAGTGTGATGAAGTCTTATTTTCCTTTTTTGTCAAATGTGTTTTGATATTCTATTTACAGATAATTTTTGTTATTCTCACAAATCAAATTATTAAAGATTAAAATTTGGAAGGCTTTAAAACTACACAAAGAATACAGTTGCAAATAAAAATTTATAACTGATATAATCTGCAAAATTATTTAAACTATATTTTAACTTTTGATCATCTTTAGCAAATAAGCATTTTTAGAGGAGTTTCTTTAAAATAAAACTAATAAGCAAATAGCATAAATGAAGCAGAACATAGCTCCAGCCCCCTCCAACCCAAGCATTTGGCCTTATGGAGAGGTAAGCAAATCACTTTACCTTTGAGTTTCAATTTTCCTTTCAGTTGGATTTCATCCCATTTGGAAACTCTAATGTTAAAGGGAGTGGCTCTAGAACATTTACCTCATTTTCATACTAGCATGCCTTTGTAGATAGCCCTTAAGTGGTTTATGAAAACCTAATACTGTTAACTTCTTTAAACTGTTAAACTTTCCAGGCAATCTTCTCCATTTCTTGAGTTTATTAGGAGATACTCTTCAAAACCTTTATTGAACTGCTATATAAGGCCGAAAATATTCAAAAGGAATATGAGGTTTACAAAATTAAATTTCCTGTTTAGTCAATTTTGAAGGCCCTTCAAAGCCTGTTTTTGGCAGCACTAGGATAGAAGTGAGGGTGGAATTGGCCCCATATTCTATCTAGTGAAAAACCAATTTGCTATAGTCTACTATTTGAACAACCTCATAAAAGAGTGGGTGTTACAGAGATAGTTTGTCTGTCTTTGGAAAGGGGAATAAAAAGCTGCTCACCAGGCCATGGTGGCTTAGCAGGCAGAGTTCTTGCCTGCCATGCCAGATACCCGGGTTCATTTCCCAGTGCCTACCCATGCGAAAAAAAAAAAAAAAAAAGGCACTCATCTATTTCGGAAAGAGACCACAATCACTGATGGACTTAAGGCCATTTCTACTTCCTACTTTTAGTAGTCAATAACCTGATTACATAAAAAAAATAGACAGTTATCCAGAATACCTTGGCAATAATTGTTTTCTTTTTTGTTGAAGATTTGTATGTTATTTACCTACACACTTCCTCTAGGTTCTCATATTTGCTGTTTATTCACCATGAAAAGGTAATTGTATCTAAAACCTCCCTTTTCTTGTTCGTTGTACCTGATAGAGCAGTTTGTCTGCCTTTCTGGCTCTGTATCTGTGTGTGTATGTATGTGTACATAATAAACCTTTCCCCCAAAGTATCAGCATACGACAGCTGAGGCTTAATTAGAGAATATGCATATTAACCATTGAACATGTCACGCTTAGCACTCTGAACTTATATATATATACTTAAGCTGCAAACAGTATTCATCTTAGTGTCTGAGCTCATAAAGTTTCACTCTGTGTCCATTTCTATTCTCATTACTTAAGTGGAAGTCTTAATATAGTTTAACTTCTTAAGACTACTGTGTGTTATGCTGACCAAAATTTTCACCTTTCTTTGTCTTCTCTCTTTTAATCTAGCATGACAGAAAACCAAAGCTAGTTATTTATTTTTTGATTATACCAAAGATAATAAAAATAAATACATAAAGCTATCAGGCAATTAGATCTTTAATCAAGAAAAATCAGATTTTGACTAAAGTACCATTTCAACAAATAGAATCACTGAAACATTAACATCAAAACAAAAACGCATGATTAATGGAGAAGTTGAATGTTTTATTGTTATTAAAGGGTTTCTTCTTTTGCTGCAAGGCTGTTGCTTTACTGTATAAAACACCACCAGCAAAAGTGGTATAGTACTCTTCCTCACTGACAGTATACAGCTAACAAAAACTTACCTCCACTCCCAGTTATTTCCATTGAAAATTTGAGGGTATTCTGACTCAAATCCAGGGACTGATGTAAGACAGAATATCATGTAAGCTTAAAGTAACCATGTTACCCATGCATTACATAATTTTTACAAGAAGTTTTTACCTCAGATAATTTCATGAATTCTGAATATAATAACTAGATCCTAGTCTAAATCACTGAGTTTGTGAAAAAAAGATGCAAATTGTGTTTCTCTGCTATCATTAGAAAGTTAAGGAGTATTTTTTTCAGTAACATAGTTGGAATGAATAGTTTCTGTTTTCCTATTGGTACTGCTAAAAAGTTGCAATTACAAATTTTTATCCACCAGTAATTTAAAATATTGCTGGATAAGTTATTTCAGACTAGTTTATTTAGGGGTTCCATTTTTACTCTTCAATAGATTTTATGTATTTCTCATATGCTTCTTCACTCATTAGTTCATCAAGTTCTGAAGGGTTACTCAGTGTCATCTTGATGAGCCAACCTGCAATCAAAAGGGGAAAAAGTGATCTTTCATCCCAAATTGTCTTTTTAGAGTACAAATCAAAATAAATATTTGAATGCCTCAAAATTAGTACTTTTTACATAAACCACTCAATAAATATTTGTTCAGGGAGCTTTTCAGAATTCAGTTAATGTGCTTTTATATCACAACTGAAAAGAATTCCAACCAGATAGAGTCTATCATAGTGGATTGAGAACTCGGATTGTAATAAATATCAACAGCTGACATTTAAAAATGTAAATAAGGATGCCAAATACATAAGGCCAGGTGTATCCTTCTTTAATGAAAGGAACACCAACAAAACAGGAGAGGTAGAAGGGCTAAGTGATATAAAACAGAAAGCTAATCCTAGCTTTGCCATTTATTGGCTGTGTGACCCTAATAGATAAATCCTCTGGAGTCCTAAATCATCTACAAAATGCATAAAATTGCTGATAGCCTACCTCATTGAGTTACTGTGAGGATCAAAATGAACTAATACGTGAGAAAGGCAGTATCATTCTATTCCCATCTACATCACACAATGTGTGGATGCTTTACATCTGAAGAAACATTATAATCAAGTAGTCCACAACTATGACACTAAGAACTCTGAAAAATAAGGCAATATTTTTAATAATCAGTTATCTTAAGCATAATCTCATGTATTCAGCTAATCAGTGTTTTCCTTTTAAAAACAGAAGAACAATTTTGTTTGATTCCAGGAAGTGGAAAAAGATTAAATCACAATTGACTAAGCTTGCTTTAAATTCTAGATTAAATATTAACTACAGCAATAAGCCTTTGAAAAATTTTCAGCAACAACTTACCATCTTCATAACAAGATTTGTTGACAAGTCCTGGATTTTCTGCAAGAGCTTCATTAATTTCTGTTACTTCTCCTGATAGAGGAGAATAAAGTTCACTAGCAGCTTTCACACTTTCCAAAGCACCAAACTCCTCTAAAAGCAAAAAATTGATGAAAATGTTACATGTCAAAAATAATACCCTGAAAATATAAACGTGGAAGGTAATACAGTCATGATAAAATAAAAAAATCTATCTAGCTTTAAAAATAAAGTCACAGGTTTTGTTATGCTCATATCACCTATAAGAATATGAATATCCTTAATAAAACGGGCACAGTAAATAACAAATGATGATGTATCTGAATACCAAGTATATTTAAATTTAATAAAATTCAACTTTATTTCAATATATTGTGGCTCAGAAAAAAATTAAAATATTAGGAGGTTCCAGTAATGGTGGAATAACTCCTATCAGGCTAACCTTCTTGCAGATGACCATTATAAAAGCTGAACAAAATATAAAAAACAATTATATATTTTTTATATTATAATATATATATTATTATAATACAGATCTAAGGATCTGTAGAGTGACCAAAAGGGGACCCAGTCCTTGAAAGGACACCAAATTCAATGAGATTCTTTTCCCTTGGTAACAATACATCATCCAACAGCATAGGGTGACTAGAACACAAGCAGAGAGCCCTATCTTATTTGCTTGGGGAGTCAGAGGATGGAGTATGGGGCTACCAGGATGTCTGGAAATTGAGGGCTGAAATCCTAGAAAGAAGGGCAAAATAGTTCATACAGAAAGTATGACAAAAACATCCCAAATGGCATGCCTATTAGAATTAGCAGATAATTTTATAGTAGTAATTATATGTTCAGTGAATGAAAAGAAAAGGTTATATATAATGAGCAAGGGGACGAGGAATACTTGCAGAGAAACAAATTATTTAAGAAGTGGACATTCTAGAGCTAGAAAGCACAATATCTAAAATAATTCACTGGATGGCATTAATAACAGATTAGAGACAGCAGGGAAAATGTGAATGAACTTTAAAAACGCAACAGAAATTATACAACCTAAAGACCAGAGTTAAGAAATTAAGAGTGTTCCAGTAGCCTAGATGATTGTATAAAGATGTAATGTTTACAATGTGACTGTGTGATTGTGAAAACCTTGTGTCTGATGCTCCTTAAATCTAGGATATGGACAGATAAGTAAAAAATATGGGTAAAAAATAAATTAATGGGAGGGACAAAGGGTAAAATAAATTGGATAGATGAAAACACTAGTGATCAAGAGAAGGGAGGGGTAAGGTGTATGGTATGTATGAGTTTTTTCTTTTTTCTGTTTATTTCTTTTTCTGGAGTGATGGAACTGCTCTAAAAAGACTATCATGAAAAAAAAAGACTATCATGGTAATGAATACACAACTATGTGATGATATTGTGAGCCATCGATTGTACCCCATGTATAGAATGTATGTGTGTAAAGATTTCTCAATTAAAAAAAATTTTTTTTAATTAACAGAGCCTCAGTGGCGTGTGAGATAATAGAGTATCAAGTGATCTGACATATATATAATTAGACTCCCAAAAGGAGAAAAGAAATGGAGTAGAAAAATATATATATTTGAAGAAATGACAAAACAATTTCTAAATTTGGTGAAAAAATATCAACTTACATATTCATGAAGCCCAGCAAATCTCAAGCAAGATAAATATAAAGAAAACCATGCCTATGTGCATTATAGTCAAACTACTAAAAATCTTGAAAGCAATTAGAGGAAAAGAAAACATTACAGAGGATGACAATAGGAATAATAGCTGACTTCTCATCTAGGAAAATGGAAGCCAGGCAACAAATGAATGAAAACTTTGCAAAGTACTGGTGGGTGAAGGGAAGTAGGATTTGTCAACCTAGAATTCTGTATGCAGCAAAAATATCATTAACAATAAATGGAAAATATGAATATTTTCAGATAAATGAAAACAGTCACTGCAGACCTTCACTGCAAGAGATACTAAGGAAGTTTGTCAGGCTGAAGGTAATGATACAAGATGAGATCTCAGATGTACAGAAAGAAAACTAGAGGTTTTTTTCTCATGGCAAATATATAAAACACTACGTTCACTATATTTTTTTCTTAATTCCTAAAAAGGACACTTCACTGTTTAAGGCAAAAATTATAATACTGCGTTGTAGAGTTTGTTACATATGTTGACGTAAAACATACTAAAAACAATAGCACATTGAATGCACTGGCAAATGAAATTATACCATTCCAAGTTTCTTACATGAAGTGATACAATATTAACTCAAACTGATAAAGTAGCATATTAGAATAATTGCTTAAAAATAGTAAAAAGAATAGAAGAGTTTAAAAACCAATGTAGGAGGGGGTGCAAGGGTAGTTCAGTGGTAGAATTCCCACCTGCCATGTGGAAGACCTGGGTTCGATTCCAAGTCCATGCACTTCACCCCAAACAAACAAAACTTCAACAATTGGTACTGCAATAACAGGATAGTCACATGGAAAAACAATGAAATGTGTCCCTGCCATACAGCATGCAAAAAAAAAAAAAGGGGGGGGGGGGGAATGAAATCAAACACTAATATCCAGTTTACTAAAAAAAAGGCAGGAATGGGAGAGCAGAGGGAAAACAAACAGGACAAATAGAAAGCAAAGAGCAAAAGCATTTAGACCTAACCTCATCTATATCAATATTACATTAAAGGTAAATGGAATAATCATTCCAATTGAAGGGCAGATAGAACTGGATAAGAAAATAAGACCCAACTATAAATTGTCTTCAAGAAATGCACTTTAAATATAAAGACACAAAGAAGTTATAATTAAAAGAATGGAAAGAGATACCATACAAACAATAAATATAAGAAAGCTTGGATGGGTACATTAATATCAAATAGAGGCCAAGACAAGGACAATTACCAGAGATAAGGGATATTTCATATTAAAAGGGTCAATTCATCAGGAAGACTAAGAATCTTAAAAGTATGTACACCTAAGAAGAGAGCTTCAAAATGTACCAGGCAAAAATTGATGGAACTAAAGGGAGAATCAACAAATATACAATTATTACTGAAAAACTTCACATTATTCTCATTAAAAAACCCGTAAGGTCATTTTGAACAGTTTCATCATCCAACTTAGCCTGAGATTTATAGAACACTGTACTCAACAAATAAGGAATATAGAATCTTTTCAACTACAAATGGAACATTCATGAAGACAGACCACTTGCTATACTATAAGTCACAATTTCAAAAAAAAATGAAATTGTATAGAATGTGATCCTTAACTGCAACTAATTCAATTAGAAGTAACAATGAGCTATTGCGAAAAAAACTAAATATCTGGACATTTAATGATATTCCTAAATAACTCGTGGATCAAAGAAATCCAAAAGAAATTAGAAAATATTGTGAACTGAATTATAAAATAAAACATTTGTGAATATAGGTAAAATAGTGATTTTAAAGGGAAATTTTTATGTAGCTTTTGTTAGAAAAGAACATTTGAAAATCAATGCTCTGGGTACTAAAGACACTAGATAGTGAACAAAAGCAAGCAGATTCTAGAAAGGAGGCATAGGTGAGTTTTCACGTTTTTCAATGGCTTTTAACTTGAAGAGAGTGACCCATCTATGCCATGTGGAGTAGTCAAAACCATGAAAGAAAACCTTCAGTTTTGTCAATCAAAACATGTCTTGCTGTGATATAAGAAAAGGTTTCTAGGAAGGCCTTTAAAAAGGACATAACCTTTACAAACCATATCATTAAGAGCCAGGAAGCTGAAAAAATTCAAATAAGGGAAATTAAGGAGGAAAATGTAAGCACTATAAGCCATTATTCAGATAATGGCTAATACTGTCAAATATGTACAGAAAATAGGTACTTCTGCTGGTCTGAATCTGTTGTGTACCCCAGAAAAGCCAAGTGTTTTAATCCTTATTCAGTATTGCTGGGTGGGATCTTTATTCAGTATTGCTGGGTGGGAGATATGACCCACCCAACTGTGGGTGGTAACTTTTGATTAGATGGTTTCCATGGAGATATGTCTCCACCCATTCAAGACGGGGTTGCCTAACTGAGCCCTTTAAGAGGGAGCCATTTTGGAAAAAGCTCAAAACTAACAGAGCCCACACAGCCAGAGACCTTTTGTGATCCAGAAGGAAAATGCCCCCAGGAAAGCCTTATGAAATGAGGAGAGAAGGCTAGCAGACATCACCATGTGCCCTCCCAAATGAGAGAGAAACCCCAAACTTCATCAGCCCTTTCTTTAGAGTTCTTTATCTGGATGCCTTAATTTGGACGTTTTCATAGCCTTAGAACCATAAACTTAATGCATTCCCTTTTTAAAAGCCATTCTGTTTTTGGTATATATCATTCCAGCAGCTTACAAACTAAAACAATACTTAAAATTCTGTACAGCTTACATATGTCAAGAAACTCATGAATAATAGATGTGGTACCCCTGGCAAACATTTGTGCAGCACTTATTTTATGCCAGGCATTGTACTGATTTCATTTACTCCTTAAAACAACCCTATGAGGTGTAGGTATCATTACCCCATAGATATTTATGAGACCTAATTAAGTAGTTTCTCCAAAGTTACACAGCTTAAAAATTATGAAGTGAGGCTTAAAAACTAGGTTCTGCCAACCTAACGTAGAACTGGCTAATGAGACATGAGAGACAGTCTGCTGGGTAATTTCTGGTGAAGATGTTCCTCCCCTATAATGAGAATAAGATGAAAGCTTGTCTCTTCCTTCCTACTTTTGGATATTATCATTTGAGAATGTGATGCCTGAAGATTTTACAACCATCTTATTATCTCTGACACATTTAAGGCAGAAAAAGACCAAAAGATGTTGTGTCCTTCATGACATTCACTCAGCCTCCAAACCAGCCCTATACCCGTTAGTCTTCAGACAGTTTATATTAGCTATTAATAAATCCTATTGTTGAAGCTACTTTTATTTGAGCATTCTGTTGTGTCAGAAACACTTTAACTGATCCTGGATGCAAGCAAATTATTTATTCCAGGTAAAGATTAGGTGAAGAATTCAGAGCACATAAAAACTTACCTTGTTTGTTCAATTTTGTCCCAACCTCAGGAAGACTACAGTAAACAACATCTCCCAAAGCCTCCTTTAAAAAGAAAAACAAAAAAACAGTAAGAAATCAAATTGGATCCCTAGTAAATAGGCAGAAAACCATACACTGAATCCCCTACAGCTGATGAGCCAACATAAATTTTCTGCCTAATAGGCCACACAGTACATATTTAAGGCTTTAGGGGACTACATTCTTCATTTTTCCTTAAAACACCCTTTTTAAAATGTAAAAGCCATTCCTAACTCAAGGGTTGTAAAAAAAAAACAGCCACCAGCCAGATTTGGCCAATAGACTATAGTTTGTCAGCCTCTATCTATCACAAATCATATATTCCCAAAAAGATTTCTCTCAAAACACACTTTGCATTTTTCTTAGTACCTTACTCTTTGTACTAAGAGCAGAATAAACAAAATTTTTTAAAAGTTCATACCATCCCATTTAGGCAAGAACAGACTGTCACACATTTCAAAACAATCCAATACCTGTGCAAAATTGCTGATTCCCACTGTTCCAGTTCCATTTTCTGTTGTTACCCATTCATGTTTGTCTGTGAATTTTCGCACTAAAATAGAAGACCAGTATTTTAGGAAAATAGCAGCACTACTTTTTTTTTTTTCAAGAGGTTGCTGATTTTATTTAAATCTTGGGACGCAATGATTTCAAGACTAACTTTTTAAGAAAACCTGGTAAATAAGAAATATGTTCTCTGTTAGAAAGCACTACTTTTTAAAACACCCTTTTCCTATCAATGCTTTCAAAAGGCAAGACTTTCCCAATATTTGTATTTGACTTTTTGACATTGGCACTAAATAGTACACTGCCCAGGAAAGACCAGAGATCATGTGAAAAGATGGCACCTCTTCTCAACAGTAGTAGGTATCATTTAGAAAATCACCTTGTGCATATTCTGGAAGTTTGATTATTTGCTCTAACATTCCTTAGTCTACAGTATACACGCAAAAAATTGGAGCAATTTTTAAAATGTGTCCTTATCTATTAATTGACATAACAGGACTTCCCACTACAACTTAAGTTATTAAGTGAAATTTCACAGGGATCAAATTGAATGACTGAATTCCTAAAATTCAATTTTAATCTAACTAAACCCTGCCTTTTAAGAGAATGACTACCATCATTTAAAGCAGCAAACTATAAGACAAGAACTTAAGAGCTGTGCCACAGATAAGCCATTAACTGATATAGCAATCAAGCTCTGCTCATAATTCATTGGACAGTTTAGCCCTTGGCTTTATGAGATTCTTCTGTTCAAAGACTGGGTCAAACTATTCAGCAATTCCTGCAAGAAAGACTGCCCAAAATTCAAGAGATGAAAAAAGTTATTTCAGATTTACAGTTAAAAGTACTTGCTTTAAAAAAAAAAAAAAAACCAACAAAATGCTGTATTCCTAAATATATATTACACTCTTAAGCCAAGTGTCTTTCCAAAGAGAATGCATGAGAAGTTAGTAGCAAAATGGTTTAATTCAAATACTATATTAAAGTAAGCCTTGCTGGTTCATTCCTAGCCCTTAATGAAACATAATTGTACTTAAAACAGCATAAAATTGCTTTAATGACAATTCTGATATGCAGTAAAGGGTTTAACTTATAACTGCTTTCCTCATCCCCCTAATCATTGTAAAACTTTCTACATTTTATACTTTTCAGAGGAAGAAGTTGCAAAATCCATCATAAGGGAATTTGCTTTGCTTCATTCCACTTGGTGTAACTGAATGCTTCAGACCAATCTGATAAGAAAGGTTAGTTGTCTTGTATTGCTCTGATTGTAATACTCTCGCTTCCACCTTTTTTTGTGTGTGTGTGCTGTATGGTGGGAATCACATTTTATTCTTTTTCCATATGGCTATCCCGTTACTGCGCACCATTTGTTGATTTTTTTGTTTTGTTTTGTTTTGGTGGGGAAGTGCATGGGCTGGGAATCAAGCCCAGGTCTCAGGCATGGCAGGCAAGAATTCTGCCACTAAACTACCATTCTACCCCCCTCCACCCTTTCTTGATTACTTCAAGTCTCAGCTTAGTAGCCCTTTCCTCCTGAGTCTCTTCTAATCCTCTAAAAGGCTAGGTTCCTCGGCAATCTAAGTGCTATCCCACCACTCTGCGCTAGTTCTCCCCAGCACTTAACAGCTACATTGAAATAGCCCACTGGTCAGTTGTCTCCAAGGAGGAAAGCACAGTGCAAGCAAGAGCAGGGTCTGTCTTATTTCCATTTGTATTCCCAGCTCTATACAGAGTTTGGCACATAGCTGGGACTCAAAAGCTGAAAGAGTGAAATAATTTTTTATTTTATTAAGTAAAAAAGATTCTGAGCAAATTAATATATATTTATTTAGCTACTACATTCAATTCTTCCTGTCATTCTGTTACAACTATGGAACTGGCTAATTACATGAACAATTATGAGCAATTAAAGCTAATATACCCTTTAAGCTATATCTAAAACAAATATACATTTATGACCTCTCAAAACATCATCTTGATTTTGGCTTTGCCACCATAACTAATGGTAAAAATTATTTTAGGAGTAACTCTGCTGTCACACTCAATTTAGTAATTGAGTGACCACCAGATTAGAGGAAAAGCTAGCAATATTATGAAGCTTACTGCATGTAGGTCCACTTGACTTCAAAGTCTATAAGCCTTTTTTAAAACTATGCCATTCTTTGTAATTCCTCAGGAAGCAAGTATAGAATTGCCATATGATCTGGCAATACCATTGCTAGGTATCTACTCAGAGGACATGAGGGCAAGAACACAAATGGACATTTGCACACCAATGTTTATAGCAGCATTATTTACAATTGCCAAGAGATGGAAACAGCCAAAATGTCCACCAACAGACAAGTGGCTAAACAAGCTGTGGTATATACATATGATAGAATATTATGCAGCTGTTAAGACAGAATAAAGTTATGAAATATGTAACAACATGGATGGACCTGAGGGACATTATGCTGAGTGAGATTAGCCAGAAACAGAAGGACAAATACTGTATGGTCTCACCGATATGAACTAACACTAGTGAATGAACTTGGAGAATTTCAGTTAAGAACAGAGACCATCAGGAGGTAGAAACAGGGTCGATATTCAGTAACTGGAGCTGAAGGGATACAGATTGTGCAACAGGACTGATTGTAAAAATTCGGAAAAAGAATAGCACAACACTACCTAACTGTAATACAATAATGTTAGAACACTGAATGAAGCTGAATGTGAGAATGATAGCAAGAGGAGGCCTGAGTACACAAATGAAATCAGAAGGAAAGATAGACTATAAAGACTGAGATGGTATAATCTAGGAATGCCTAGAGTGTACGATAGTGACTGAATGTACAGATTTAAAAATGTTTTTGCATGAGGAAGAACAAAGAAATGTCAGTACTGCAGGGTGTTGAAAATAGATGTCATTCATATTTTAAAACTTTTATGTGTGAGACTGAAGCAAAAAATGGTTATTTGGTACAAAATTTATATTTTGACTAGCGCGCTCATTTCCTAATATAACTTGTGGACAGGTTAATTGAACACCACAAGAACATGGAACCTTGAGTAGAGTATGAGATTTTGTAGGTTTGTCAGAGTGACGCCCTGATAAAATCCAGATTTGAACAATGCATAAAAAAGTATTTGCGAAGTCCCCTTGGGGGAATGGCAAGAAAGGGGGAAAATTCAGCTTCCCCATGTGTAGAATTCCTGAAACTCTCACAGGCAGTGGAGACAACCAGAGCAATAGGCCGAGCCCTCTGAGGTTTGTTCATATGAAACTTAACCCCGCAAAGGATAAGCTAAGCCTACTTAAAATTAGGCCTACGAGTCACCCCCAGAGAACCTCTTTTGTTGCTCACATGTGGCCTCTCTCTCTCAGCCAACACAACAAGCAAAATCACTGCCCTCTCCGTCTCTGCGTGGGACATGACTCCCAGGGATGTGGATCTTCCTGGAAACATGGGACAGAAATCCTAGAATGAGCTGGGACTCAGCACCAAGGGACTAAGAAAACCTTCTTGACCAAAAGCGGGAAGAGCAAAATGAGATAAAATAAAGTGTCAATGGCTGAGAGACTCCAAACAGAGTTGAGAGGTTATCCTGTAGGTTACTTTTACGCATTATATCACTTTTTAGCTAAGGTGTAATGGAGAGGCCGGAGGGAACTGCCTGAAAATGTAGAGCTGTGTTCCAGTAGCCATGTTTCTTGAAGGTGATTGTATAATGATATAGCTTTCGCGGTGTGACTGTGTGATTGTGAAACCCTTGTGTCTGATGCTCCTTTTATCTACTGTATGGACAGATGAGTAAAACATATGGATTAAAAATAGTAAGGGGAACAAATGTTAAAATAAATTTAGATTGAAATGCTGGTGATCGGTGAGAGGGAAGGGTAGGGAGTACGGTATGCACGAATTTTTTTCTTTTTATTTCTTTTTCTGGATTGATGCACATGTTCTGAGAGGTGATCATGGTGATGAATATACAACTATGTGATAATATTGTGAGTTACTGTTTAAGTACCGATAATGGAATGATCATATGGTAAGAATGTTCATGTTTGTATGCTATATTTAAAAAAAATTTTTTTTTAAATGATTAGTACAGTTTTCCTTTAACCCTTGGCCTAACAGGAAAGAAGTGGACAGGAGATTAGGTAAATAATTATTTTCTTACTGAGCTGTGAAAAATATGGTTCTGGGGGCTCAGGAAATCTGGAGTTTTGAGTTATATATGAAAATTTTGCATTTTCCTCCTTCAAAGTCAGCAGTCAAAATATTTCATATTAATACTGGCAAATATTTTTACTATTCATTTTACACTATGCACTAATATTTAATAACAAGTAACATTGTGTTATTAATGTATATATTGTATGGACAAAAGTTACATTATTTCATTCCATGCTCTTAACAATTCTTTGAGGTAGTTATCTCCATTTTTCTGACAAGAAACAATCTTACACGAGTGACGTGACTCTGTCCAATACCACATAGCCTTTAAGAGACAGAATCTGAAATGGAATTCAGGTCTGTCTGCTATAAAAACCTAGATGCTTAACCTGATGGGTAATGATATTTTGGGCAATATTTAACCACATAACTAGAAAATACAAACAGCTAGCTATAATGTAACAGTGAATAAAGAAAAAAACAGATTGGAAATTCTTACCTGAGAAATGCTCCACCCTTGTATTCAAATTAGTAACTTATGGATGTCACAACATAGCTGAAGGAATATTAATTAGCAAGGAGAGAGGAGCAAATCTTTATGCTTCATATGCTTATCATTCTTCCTACACCCTGATAGCTTTCTAAAACCATGAATTCAAATGAAAAAACAGCCATCACAGATCTGTATATACACCCTGAATAAGATCGGGCAGTGTCAAATATTTGCCCAAAAACATAAGAAAACTTTGCCCCGGGCGTTATGTCTTTCTAAGGAGCACAAACGGTCAAAAACAGATGGGTAGTTTTCGCAGTTATTTCAAGTCCGTTTGGCCTCATTTTAGACCCCTAAACACAGTGACTCAATATACTTTAGCAGAACCTCCTCTGTAAAAAGTCCAGACACTTTCTCTTAACGTTTGGAAAACATCTGAGTCTTCAACGTTATGCTCATTTTGGCTAGCAAAAATCTAGACCCAGTGCTTTAATTTTAATGTTTTTGCCTTAAATTTTACATAATGTTCTCAGTAGTCTAGTTAGTAAACTAAAGCCTGTGATTTGTAACCACATGGAGGATCTCACGAGGCACACAAACGAGAGATAAACTGAGGTCACTAGAAGTTTAGCGACGCTTCCCCTGGCTTCTCCGGCAGTGCGCGACCACGGGTACCATCGCCTGGCGTTCATACCAGGCTCTCCACCGCCTCGCACGCCGCCTTCCTCTCGTCTCCATCCAGCCTCATACTACGAAGGCGGATTGTGCCTTTCCATGCCTACTTAAAAGGAAGGAAAAACGGCCAGATAAATCCAGGGATCCAGCACTAATAAAAGGAAGCATGGAAACGGTTAACCCTCGCTTTGATCTGGGCCGGGTGAGGAGTTGAAACTTAACATTCTACAAGTTCAACTCCCTGCGGGGAAGGAGCGAGCCGCGGCCCGCCCCTCCCTCGCCCCGAGGCTGGCCCGCGTCTCCCACGTGTCTGGTCGCAGGGTCCCCGCGCCAGCGCTTACCCGAGAGCAGAGCGGGGCGGGTGCGCAGCGTCCGGACGGCGGCCGCCCGCAACCCCCAGGGCCGTCGCGGCCAGGAGGTGGCGGGCGCGGAGGCCGCGCGCAGGCTGCAGACAGCGGTCTGCACGCTCCGGGCCGCGCGCAGCGCCATGTTCACAGGGGTGCGCAGGTTCGCAGTGTAGCGACCCGGACAGCCGGCCAGCGGGGACTGAGCGGGGAGAGACGAGCCGGGGAGAGGATGGCTCCGGACCGGAGCAAGCCGGCTGGACCTGGGCGCGGGGCGGGGCCCCAACGAAGGGGTGGGGATACGCGGGGTGGGGGAAGCTGCGCCGGGTCCGATAGGGCAGCGCTGGGAGGCGGGAACTCCTGGGAGGGCGCAGCCTTGGATAGGGTGGCGCCCGCGGGGAACGTGGGCGGTGGAAGACCCTGAGGCTAGAATGGGGCCGTAATCGAGGGGCGGGGACGAGCGCGGTGAGCGGGGGCCTGGATAGGCCGCCTGTGGGAGGTGGCCGGGCCGTGTTCACTGGGGCCTCGTGGCGCGTGAAAGGGCTTGGTCACCCGCGCAAACGGCTCTGTCTGCAGAGAGCTGAGGCGAGAAGAGCTCCAGGCGGGGATGGCTTTGCTGGGCTGGCTCATTTTCATGCTAGTGAACCCTAGAGTCCGGGGATCCTGGCGCCCCCAATCCTGTAAAAGGTTACAGACTCGCCCTTCGTCTGAGGATCAAGGTCCATAGCCCGATTCATAGCCAGGTCTTACCGGGATCTCCAGCCGAAAGCTAGTTGTTGGGCGTTGGCTAAAGCCGCGCTGACAGGCAGGCAGTTTCCTTTTTGAAATACCGAAAATATTCTCGGAACCCCCTTTATTGCTTTGCAGATCCAAGGGGCTCAGAGCCCCAGACGGGACAAACAAAATCATGAAGCTCAGAGAGGAGAAAGGACTTTTTCAGGGGTCAGTGGCTTCTTGGAGACCGGATCAGAGCCGGTCGACTAACGCAGGAGCATCCGAAGGCAAAGTTGAGACCCAGAATAGACAGTTCCTTACTTAAGCTGCTTGCCTGTGACCAGGGCCTTCCGAGAACAGAAGAGACTTGTCTCCCCAACCAAGGAGTTCTGGAAAAGTCCTCACCATCAGCACAGATTTTACGGACTGGGCTTGAGTTAGCAAAGAAACAGAAAATCCGTCCTTAGGTGCCATTGCTACCGCATCATAGGGTGGGCACGTGAGGAGACCGTATGTTTTTGCGTTGTGCTTTGTCCCACGTATAAACCAGCGATTGTCACCACTTCTGGTTGTCACCACTTCTATGCAGCGGTTTGCAAGGGCATTCATGCTCCATATTCCTGAGTAAATAATAGCCATTTATTGCCCCCTTACTGTGTGGCAGACAGTGTGCAAACTATCTTTTTTTTCTTTGCATGGGCAGGCACCGGGAATCAAACCAGCTTTCTGGCATTGCAGGTGAGAACTCTTGCCACTGCGCCATCACTGCCCGCCCTGTGAAACTGTCTTTTAAATTCTCTCCAAACCCCTTTTTGGTAGCAGTTACTCTCATTTTATAGCTGAAGTGCCAGAGCCTCAAAAAACTTGCTCAGGAGTGGGATGAGGAAGGCTTCTGATAGTTTAAGCAACCATGTGGTGACAGTGGTATGAACTGACCTATAATCTGACCAGTTTGTAAACTCCTGGTATTAAACTGTATTATACTTGCTTCCTTTTGGGATGCTGACTGGCTCACACTGGCCTACCCTAAACTGCTGACCTTGACTAGATTCTGTAATAGTCAAAATTTTCTCTCTCTCTCTCTCTTTTGGTATGCTGTATGGTGGGCACGTCACATTTCATTCTTTTTCCATGTGAGTATCCTGTTATTGCAGCACCATTTGTTGAATTTCTGTTTGTTTGTTTGCTTGTCTGTTTGTTTGGGGGAAGTACATGGACCGGGAATCGAACCCAGGTCTCCCGTATAGCAGGTGAGCATTCTATCACTGAACTACAGTTGCACCCCAATATTTTTATTGTTGTTTTGTTACCATATAAATCAGAGCAGTATAATCTAACCCATGCCCTAAAATGCAGATTTATTCCCTACTCAGCTAACTCATATGATGGAAAGAACAAGGTCATACGTCAGTGTATGCACTACATGACAAGCCTTTCCACACACACACAAAAAAATGGAGTCTTTTTTACCTAAGAAGATTGAGGACACTCAAGACTTCTTTTTTGGGGGAGGGGGGATCCAACCTGATAATATTTGTAACATCCATAGCTTGAGATTTGAAAATCTCATTGCACATTTGATACAGGCTCCTACAAATCACAGCAAGAAGTACAGGCCACTTCTTGCAGGTGTCTCAGAAGAGGCCACCTCATCTCTTTGAACTGATACGTATTTTTTCTCTTTTAACAATATGATTGAAGAAGTCACCAGTTTGATTTTTGTAGCAAATAAGGAAGTGGAGAGTAGATGAGAAAGAGGGAAAAGAGAGGTGAAGAATTTACATCTTCTCAACATATCAGTTGGCACCTTTCTATTTAAAGTCGATGTGGATGAGTTTCTGTACCAGTCCCTGCAGACTGTGTGGTGAGCACTTTTACGAGCACAGCTCAGGTTCATGCTTCACACGATAAAGAATGGTTGGTGAGCTTTTGAGTGGATAGCAGATGATGGAATTTCCCAAGGTTTTAGGTATTTTGTATGTTATGTGACTCTCTGTTTATGAAAGATCTTGGGTCTTTGGGTTTTTGTGGTCAGGTTGTAATAGGATGTAGTAGGGTGGGATCCTAATTCAGCTGTCATAAGGAGACATTCATGGCCTCATCCAGTTAGAAGATTAGCAGTTGTTCAGTTCCAAAATTGAATATATCAGTGGTTTAAAGACTTTATCAAGCACCCAGGTTCCTCTCATGTTTCTGCTCTTCCATCTTTAGATTGTTCCCCAGTGGTCTCACAACAGCTGCCAAATTCCAGACATCATACCTGGACAAGTCAGCAGCCAGGGGCCTAACAAAGCACATGTGTCTCTATTGGCAAGGAATCCCTCACTTTTCCTTGGCTAGCATTGGGTCACATGTCTACCCTACACCACTCCCTGGCAGGGGGTGTGGATTACCATTACTGAGACAAATCAGAATTTACCTTTGAGATGTGTACAGGGTTACCGTCCCATTGGCTTGTCATGGAGGGCTGGATAGCTACCTGAACAAAGTTAGGATTCTGACAACACAGAGGAAAGCGTGGGAAGGGTTTGGAGTAGGCAACCTACAGTATCTGCTACAACCAGCAAGGCACAGGGTGAGCTGGAAAGGATGCATAAAGCACTTTCCCTGGATGGAGGAGGGAAAATATGCACTTACCCTCGAAGGCATCTTAAAGCCTTTCATGATCTAGACCCCTGGTTCTCAGTGCGCTGGTTCTAAAGTTTGACCTCAATTGAAATTGCCTGGGGAGCTTAAAAAAATAATGATGATATCTGGGTCTCACGCCAGAATTTCTGATGTATTGGGATAAATTTTGGGACTTTTAGCCTGCAGTCAACATTGACAATCACTGGTATAGATCAGCAATTCTGAAAATACTGTCTAAGGGACACTAGCCCTGAGTGAGATGCTTCTGTACTCAATGCCTTAGTTGTACTCAATGCTTTAGTCAAAGAGGTTTGGGAATCATTACACATTTCATCTCCTATGCTCATTCCTGGACACTCATGGTGCAAATTTAGCATGTTTAAAGCTCCGACAGTTCCCAGGCTAAAGAACTCCTGGAACCTTGTGGAACTGGGTGTTGATGCATTTGTGCCCTATGCACTCCAATAATCAATCCCTGAGACACCGGGGTTTCACAGAAAGAAAGAGTTTATTGCTAGGCAGGAAGCAGGAGATCAGACTGCCTATTCGCCCAAAAATCTGTCTCCCCAAGTTTAAGGAGTTCAAACTTTTCATGGATTCAAACATGGGGAGATGGAGTTGTTACCATTACAACAGCAAGTATAAGCAGCCACAGTTTGTAAATGTGAAGGAGTAGAACTATGCTAGAACTAAGCTAACCATTACAAAAACAAGTCAATGATTAGTTCTGAGTTGACTCAAGTTCCTTTATTAACATGAGGGGGTTACCTTTGTGATTTTAAGAGTCTTAAGTTGAAAAACCGGAAAAAGGGGCTACAAATGAGGGTAAGTCACAAGTTTTTTACAATCACAAGGTCACAAGAGAAAGGCTATAAAGTTATATAATCATTATCAAAGATCAAGACAGCTGGATTACAGTTCAGCAATTTCAGATATTTCCTTCTGGCTCTTCTAATAATACTAGACAGTAAAATGAAATATCTATATATATATATATTCAGAGTCATAATCATTTGTTTTTCCTAATTTCTCCATTACAGTGTTTTCCACATTTATTTATCCAGAAACCTTTGAGGGTTGAAGAAGATTCTGATCATCTTCTCCCGGACGCAGATTGTGCAACTCTGAACTAGAACCACTTAAAGGGAGCCCCAGGCCGATGCAGAAGATGAAACAGATGGAACAGAACTTTTTCCCTAATTCTAGACAATATTCCTTTTATTTCTAGGAAGAAATACATTTGCATAAACTGTCATAGTAGTCACAATGTCATGTATGTATGTATGTATATATTTTTTTAATTTGCTGGGCTTGACAGCTCTTTTAAAGACAAGGAAAAATACTGATCTGGAGGAATTATAGACTCCTTGGTGGGTGTCGGCCCAAGTCTCTGCAGGTCCCACACTCGGGATGACTGCCTGAGGGTGGACCAGCAGCTCAACCCTAAGGCACAGCTTGTGCGGGTTGAGGGGATTGGGTCTCTGACGGCTCCTCAGGTTTTTCACTGCTGCTTCCAGACTCATCTTTTTTACACTTAATGCCCAGGAAACTGAGTATTTTCCTCTGCAGCAAATCCACAATTTCTCTTTCCTCTGATAGCTGCAAGGGAAAAAAAAGAATCACACAGAATGTGTAAAGCCATGGTTTCATTGTCCCATTTGGTCACAGGCTAAGACATTTCACATTTTTAGAGGCGGTTTTATATTGGGATTGGCCCATGTCTGTGAGTCCCGAGGGTATGTGCTCCCTCCTTTATCCCCAGTGGATTCCCTCTTCCTCTCTCCTGTGATGCCAGGGTTTTCCTGGCACATTTTAATTTCCAAGCCAGAACTGAGAGAGCCTCAGCTGGATTACTGACCGTGAACTTAAGAGCACCTGCAGTGTGCAGACCTGTTTCTGAAGTGGTTGTCACTCATTTCCCTCCAAGGTGGAGTGCTCATAGTGACTCTTTCTTCTTCCCCCTTTCTTATTTCTATTTCTGACTGTTCTTTTTACCCTCTAGCATAACTAGCAAAAGAGGAAATTCTGAGGAACAAAAAACTAAATTGGTGTTTCTCCCCAGCTTTCCCATTGTTCCCAACCTCTTAGATATAAAAAATTAAAGTGACAAAGCATTTTCTAGGAAATAGAAATAATTTTTCCTCACTTTAAATCAAGACAGTGCATAAGGGCTGTAGATACAAAAGATTATGTTCATTACACCCTCCCCCACCCCAGACAAGCTGTTAAGAATGTGTACGTGACGGCCTTCATCTTTCACAGCTGTGGCAGTGTAAAATGGCTGTGTCGCTTTGGAAAACAATCTGGCAGTTCCTTAAAATTTAAATATACAGTTACCATATGACCCAGCAATGCCGCTCCTAAGACTCTACCCAAGAGAAGTGAATATACATCTGCACTAAGACTTGTATATGAATGTTCATAGCAGTATTTTTCATAAGTGGAAATGGTCCAGATGTCCATGAACTGATGAATGGATAAACAAAGTGTGGTGTATCCATGCAGTGGAATATTATTCAGCCATAAAAAGGAATACAGTACTTATGCCACAACATGGATAATCCTTGAAAGAAGCCAGACACAAAGGACCATGCATTGTGTGATTGCACATTCCATGATTTGATTTATATAAAATATCCAGAATAGGCACATCTATAGAGAAAGAAAATAGATTAGTGATTGCCAGGGACTGGGGGGAGGAAGAAATGGGGAGTGACTGCTGATGGGTACAGGGTTTTTTGGGGGTTACAAAAATATTCTGGAGTTCGATATAATGATGGATGCACAACTCTGTGAATATACTAAAAACCATTGAGTTGTACACTTTAAAATGGTGGATTTTATAGTATGTGAATTTTATCTTAATATAAAGAAAGAATTTATGTACAAACAGACAAGTTTAGTCCTCTGCCAGAAGGAACCCACTCTGAAAAACTGACTTCAATTAAAAGTTTCTCCCCAATTGCCAGTGAGCTACCTCCAAATTAGGAAGATACAGTTTGAACATCTGGCACCAGCAGTGGTGTCTGCTTCCTTGCACAAATGAAAACATGTTTCTTGAACATTACAAAATGGTTTTGATTTAATTTACCAAGAATTTTCAGGTCAAGGGCGCAGACAGACTCAGGACACACAAATTACAAGGGTGCCAGTGATGGTGCAGCAACAGACAAGGGGCCACCATTGTTTCATTCTGTGGTTGGTAATTTTGTAGATTCCAGAAAAACACCCCTATCTTTAAAATGATACTTTAATGTGGTGGAATTCATCTCCATTATATAATGTTTTACAATGAATTTTTTTTTTTAATGCTGCTCTTATAGCGAAATGGAAAAATCAAAGTAACAATGTCGTAAGGATTTCTTAGTTTGACACATAGCTCCGTAAGGTTTTAAGGACTCTTCAGACCTGGAAGGGAAGGGTGAAGCTATTACTCAGCTCCCCCTTAACAAGAGGGACAGGGTAAAGAAAAAGCAATATGAGTCCAAGTCATACAGACTTCGGTTCAAATCCCATCTGTGGTTCTAGGCAGATGAAGTTCATTGAGTCTCCTCTGCAAAATGTGGATAATCACTTATTTCACCAAGTTGTTTTGAGGATAGATAAGATAATGTATGTGAAGCCTCAGCATGTTATGAAGAAAGCTTTTCATAAATGGAGGCAGTTGTTAATAATAAAATCCTGGCACAGAGCAAGTACCCCATCATGTATGTTCAAATTTCTAAAATCCTTCCTACAAGAAGCATAGTGGGCAGACAGTCCTCCATGACATCCCCCATCCACGTGATGTGGAATCAGGTGTCAGAGTGTAGCTCAGGGGCTCTAACCCTTGGATGTTCATTAAAATCACCAGGGGAGATTTCAAAACAATACCAATGCCTGGATCATTTCCCCAGAGATTCTGTTATAATTGGTGTCAGGTGGGGTAGGGTGGCAGCGGGTTTCAAAAGTCTCCAGATGATTCTAATGTACAGTCAGTGCTGAGAGTCACTGGTATCATGAACCAGAGTTCCAACTTGGGAATCAGGAGATCCAAGTTCTAGTCCCAACTATGTGATTTGGGAAACTAATTTTTCCTTCTGGGTCTGTTTCTCCTGCTGTGAAATGAAGACCTTGAGCTTCAGTGTCTAGGAAGCCTAGTTCAGGTGAGAGTGAGGGAAAGTTCAGAGAAGGAGCTACCACCCTGCACACCTTTCCCCATTCCTAGGCATCACTGGAATGCCACTCAGCCAGCCTCTTCACAGTACAAGGTCATTGTTGAAGAACGGTCCAAAGGGATTCACCTCATGGTATTTTTGCTCCTCGCTGAAGGCCACCAGGATGACAGAGATAAACAGATTCAGCACTACAAACGTCATGAAGACAATGCAAGACGCAATCAAGAAGGAGCCCAGGACTGGGCTGTAGTCCAGGACCTGCCAGGAAGAAAGCCAGAGCCTTGGCTGGTGTCCCGGCTCCTAGAGGTCACCCCCACGAAGCACCTTCAGAGGGAAAACTGATCTTCGGCACTAAGCTGAATTTGGAAGCAAGGATGTCCCTTTCTTCCCTAAGGGCTGAGTAGGGACAGTGCTCTCAAGAGCTGGCCAGGGGAGGGAAGGGCAGCACCCTCCTCCCCACTGCCAGCACCTCCAAAAATGAGCACTGTTTCTGGGTAGGGCAGGAAGCAGTTCCTTTACAGAGGCCCCGAGTACAGTCCTCCTCTGGGTAGCAGGCACCTGCTGTTCTGTAAGCAGGGGCCCCCTAGGTGAGCTGTCAGCCCTGGCATGGAGCTGTCTGCCCAGAGGAAAGGGAAATTTTATTTGTCCAAAGTCTCCCTGTATTTGCCAAGCCATGCACCCATCCATGGGGAGGACAGCAGGAGTGCTGTTTCTAATTTCATAAAGGTTTGGTGTAGGTTGACAGTGACCATGCCCCCACCCCCAGCCCACACATTACCTCCTCGTAGTTGAAGATTCCTAGCTGAAGACTGATCATTGTTTCTGCTGCATCAAAAAGGGTTTTGTAGGAACGGAGTTTCCAACCAAATATTAAGTTTGACTGTCATGGAAAAAATTCTCATAAATAGGGAAAGAAACCGTGAAGACCCCCAAAGCCTGCTGTTTGATGACTGGTCACATCCTCGGCTTGGCTTGGCAAAAGTTGTGCATGCCTGCAGAGGCGTGCAAGTTTGTACGCGTGTGTACCTAGTTCTGTATTGGTGCGTGTGTTTCTCACTGTGGGCATGTGTGTGGAAGGCCACAAGTGGGTCCCTATCTGTGAGTGTTCACAGGTGAACCCAGGTGTGTTGGTTTGTGCATACATGTACTTGGGTGTGAGCGCGCATACACATGCACTTCTGGATGACCTTGTCCAAGACCTTTGCTGTTGTTCACAGCCCCTCGGGTGACTAGCTGTCCGTCTTTGAGACTCCCAGGAAAAGGGAGTGCTCAAACTTCCTGAGCCAGTGCTGTGTTCGCCCAGATAGCTGCTCAGAGTCTCCGTGTATGAAACTGGGCTCCCCTAAGCCCCAACCTCTGTACTCTGGGGTAGGCAGTGGGATGGACAGACGGGGGGCTTCCTTGTCTAGGCAGGGCCCTCTCCCACCACAGCTCCTCTCGTACCCCAAGGACCTCCCTAGGCTGTTTGTGAGAGGGAAGCCCAGCACCCCCAACCCTGGTTGGTGATTCCTGGTTCCAGAGGACACTGCAATCTCCCTGTGGCCCATGCACTGCATATGGAGAACTGAACAGATCCACCTGAATTAGGGTGTAAGGACACGGTATTTTCAACAAAACCATAGAATCCAACTTATCACCTGTTTCTGAGGAAGACAGAGTGGGGTAAGGGATGGTGTGGGATCAGTGTAGAAGTGACAGTCAGGGATAGGGAAGGGATCAGGAATGGAGAGGCTTAGGGCTGGAGTGAAGATGGATAAGTTGGGTCTGTGATGGCGTGTGGACATCAGGGGGATGATGGAAGGTGAGAAACTGGGTGGGGGCCTAGGAGAGAATGCAGAGAGGGGCCTGGGGTGGGGAGTTGGTGGGGATCAGGCTGAAGGATCAGATGAGTGGGGACCATGGTTAGAATGGGACTCCTAGGGTCGGTGGGGATGGGGGGCATGTTTGGATGGCGAGCATGATATGGCAGGGAGGGCGGGGTGGGAAAGGGTCTGTTTCTCACTTGGTTTTAAAAAATAGTTGAAAGTTTAAGATTTGACTTTTTTTCAGCCACAAAAGAGATGTGATTGTCCAAATGTTCTCAATGTCAATGTCAAGGGTTTGTATGAAAATGACCTTGGCCCTACTGAGACCATGCCCTGCGTAGGGCATTGCCAGTGGGTGTATTCACCCCCACACACCCCACCTCTGCCCTAGCTCAAGGACAGTACTTCCAAATTCACCTCTGCATCTGCCGGCATAGAGGGAGTGCTCTGTACACATCTGGGAATTAACCAAAAACCACCACGCCTTTGAACAATTGGGATGGGAGGAAAAGTGGCACATCCAAGCAGATCTGAATGCAGAAAGAGATCCTTCTTCAGGGGAATTTGGTTCCTTTCCGCTTAGGCCTCATCACTCTTACCCCACTGAAGTCTTTATCCCTTGCCGTTTGGGATGACTGGTGCCAAGGCCCCAGGCTCAGAAGATCCACCATCTCCCTCAGGTTCCCAGGGCCTCCCAAACCCTAAACACCCAGTCCCGTCACTGAGAAGCCTTAGCTTTCCTGGAGACCAGCCCTGAGGGTTTCCCAAATGAGGAGCTACTCACCACAATAGAGTAAGCCAGGAGCATGATGAGGATGACGATGATGAAGCCTGAAATGTCCCCCCAGGCACGGCGCAGGGCTGATGTAATCATGTTCATTTTGGGGTTTAACCTGAGCAGATGCCATAGCTTCACCGTGGACAGGAGTACCAGGAGGGCGATGATGTAGCCAAGCACCGCATCCGCTGCTGCTGTCTCACTGAAACTGACTCCCCTGCCGGACCAGAGCAGAGAGGCTGGGTCTCAGAGACTGAGCAGTTCAGTGAGAGCTCATCTAGGCTCAGTTCAGCTGAAAATGAAGGATTAGCAGGATCTCAGAGGCAAACAGGTCCAGGAGACAGGGCTGTCCCAGTCTCCCCAGCTAGGTGACGACGGTGAGGTTGAGGTGATGATGAGGGTGATGTGATGATGGTGGTGATGACATTGGGGCTTCAGCAGAAGCAGTCGTGGCTAATGGTTGCAGGGCTGTGGCTGAACGGCAGAGGGGGTCCTGCCAGGGTTAAGAGGGTGGGGCCATGAGGTCACTAGATGCCACATCTTCCTGCACGTTTGTCTGATTATATGTCCATGGCCACCCTTATGTTTGAAGGAAGGATGGAAATTACTGTGCTAAGTGTCTAATGCGCTTCATTTGCATTGTCTCTTTTCAACTTTAAGACCATCTATAAAGTAAGTGTTGCTACCTCTGTTTTACAGGTAAGGACAGAGGGTTGGCCCAAGGCTGCACAACTGGTGACAACTGAAGAGACAGCTTTTTGAGCGGAAGAATGAGAACTGGAATCCAGATGCGTCTGATTCCACAGTCCAGTTCTTCCCACCAGCCCATCCTGCCCTCCGTTGTCCTCTTGTGCCTTTGTACTTTAAATTATTAATATTAGCATGCCATTAAAAATGCCATAGATCAATCCTATTGGCAGGGAATGAAAAAACAACTTACAGAACAATGTGGTATGATCCCCATTTAATGAAAGCATTCATATATACAATTTAGATATTTTATTATATATACTATGTAAAAAATTATAATGCAAATATATTTCCATATATTTAGCATATATAATGTATCAATGTTCTATAATAGAAACATATGAAATATATGGAATATATGGAATCTAATTCTACCCAATAAATAATGATATATACACACATACGTATATATATGTTTTCCTCTAAGAAAACAGATCAACAGGTAATCCTCTCTTGGGTGTTAGAGTTCTGTTTTTGTATTTTTCAAGTTTTATGCATAAATCTTGTATTTATTATTAACATAAAGAAGTGTGGGGTATACTTTGAAGCCAGTCTGAGAGAAGCAGCTTTCCTAAACCCCTGCCCAGGGAGACACTGCCTTACCTGAAGCCCAATAACTGCCTGGCCTTTCCTGTACAGTTTCTCAGGGTTTAGAAACCCACAAAGGGCCCGTCTCTGCAGGGTCACACAGAGGGAGCAGGGACAGGGTCCTGCTGCTCCACGTGGGTCCTGGCCAGACCTGGGTGAAAACTTAATCTCCTACCTCCAGAATCTTCCTCCCCTGTGAGGCGACAGGAGCAGCTAGGATAGACGACTGCTTCCACCTTTGACTCCTGCAGCATCTTTTTCCTGCCCCTTTTAAATATCTAACCCTCTCTCATGCCATTTAATTGCTCATATATGTCAAAGCAATCATATAAGCCCCTTTTATGAGGACGGAAAATATAAAACTACATAGGTAAGCCCCTCTTCATGAAGGGAGTTAGCTCTAATGGGGGCATGGTTCTCAGTCCTGGCTACACAGGCAATCCCTTGAGAAACACTGGTGCCTGGACCCCAGGCCAGAGATTTTGCTTTGGTAGCTCTGAGGTGCTGCCTGGCTGGGGCTTTGGGATTACTGATTATCTTTCCACCTAATTCTGCTGAGAAGCCAGGGTTGAGAATCATTGAGTTAAAGGGAAACTGAAACAAATATCTGGCCTTTTTGTTTTGTTTTGTTTTGTTAATATATGGGCTGGGATTCGAATCTGCGTCTCCCGCATGGCAGATGAACATCTACCACCCACTCCGTTTAAAAGAGCGCTTTTAATAGTCAAGTCCTGGGTTTTAAAATGGTTTGTCTATTCCAGGAAGAAAATTAAATTTATAAGTTCTAGAAATAAACACAAAACTTTAGTTAACTGATTGATCAGTTTCAACTGAGGGTTTCAAGTCAGACCAAATTACACTATTTTCTATCACAAGTGGCAGATTTCTTTGACGTTTTCTGACATTCAGTGTAGAAAGAGAAGAACTCTGGCTATAAAATTGTTTTATTACCCATCGAGGTGAGAAGCCTTTCTTCATGGTTAAAAGAAATAAAACAAACTCCAGTTTCTATGGCTACGAGATTTAAAATGGAGTTGGGGGGTTAGGGGGTTATTCCGGAGGCGATAGGTCTTACCAGATAACAGTCTGCCACAAGACGCAAAGCAGCAACATTCCCGAAAACCCTAAGGACATCTGGGCACCATAAAAAACCAAAAGATAAAGAACTCAGTTAACTATCTAACCCGAAGGACAACTGAAGTACCTCTAGGATCCACCTAACTACCAACAATTTGTGTAATCTTATTTTCTTTTAAAAATCCTTGCTTAGAAATGCCAAGACAGGACATGATTTGGGTTGCTACCTGAATCTGTGCTCCTCGAATTACAATTTTAAGACCCCCAAATAAATGCCTTTTGTGCCTTGTGGCTTAGTTTGTTCTTTCTCCATCGACAGTGTGGATGTCAAGAATCAGACATGTTTTGGATCGTTGTTAGGAGAATGAAAGGCAAAAGGTATAGAGATGGTTCAACACTTGTGCTTAAAAAAAAACAAAAAAAAACAAAGACCATTTTGGGCGATGCAACAGTGGCTCAGTGGCAGACAGAATTCTCCCCTGCCATGCCAGAGACCCAGGTTCAATTCCCGGAGCCTGCCCATGCCAAAAAAAAAAAACCTATTTAAAAAACATTGTACTTGATGTTAATTACCTCAGTCACATGTGATCTTAGACTCACCATTGTTTCCTTCTTAGAGCAAAGGCTCTGTGCTCTAAGCAGGAGTTGACAGACTTCGGAAAAGGGGCAGATGGTAAATATTTTTTGCTTTATTTACCAAATAATATAAAGGTAAACAAACAAAGGGCCAGACTGTCTGTTCTATCTACTCCACTGTCATTGTAAGCAAATACCTGTGACTGCATTCTAATACAACTTTATTTACAAAAGCAGGTAGGGCTGGCTTTGGCTCTCAGGCCATATTTTGCTGATCCCTTTGAGAGGTGAAACATCCTTTAGTTTTTGAAATGATTGTTCTGCATAAGTTTCCAGTCACCCTAAATAGACATAAGTGCATCTACCAATTTAGAAGACTTTTCTACAGAAGAGGGCCCCTAGACAGGGTGTAGTGTTTATTCTTTTTTTGGTGTGGCACAAACATGAGCTCAGTGCTGGCTTGTTGAATGAAGGAGGCAGCCCAGAGTGGAGGTTAGGAGTGCACAGTTCAAATTCTGACCTCTGCATTTATTTGCTGTGTGACCTTGTACAAGCAATTTAACTGGTCTGAGCTTCAATTGCCTCATCTGTAAAACAGGTGAAAATGATAATAGGATCTCTTAGAGGTTTGAGAAAGATTAAGGTAGATGAGATAATGCTTTTAAAGTAGTGTTTTTATAACAGTGGATGGCATCCAGGATTAACTTAATGAATGTTAGCTACATCTATAAAACGAGTGAGCGTGTTAGGTTGAATTATGTAAATGTGCTCTAATTTAGATGTGGGTAAACGAATTTGATCCACATTCCTATGGGTGTGAGCCCATTTTAAATAGGAACTCCCCTCCCTCCCCCACCGGGGAAATGGGTTTATTTAATATGATCATGAGCTAACTGGTCAACTTTTTGTGAAAACTAAAATTAAATTTCTACTTCATACCATATCCCAAAATAAATTCATGATGGATTAAAAGTTCCTTTTGAATTAAAGATAAGTGATATAATAAAAGTACTAGAAGAAAATAAAGATACTGAACCATTCCCAGGGAAGGGGAAGGCATGTTCATATGTACATGGAAAGAAAAGAACTTCTACACTGAAACACCACAAACTGTATTAAAAGGCAAATGACAGGGTGGTGTGATGATGGCTCAGTAGCAGAATCCTCACCTACCATGCCGGAGACCCGGGTTCAATTCCTGATGACTGCCCATGCAAAAAAAGAGGCAAATGACTCTAGAAAACAATTACAGCATATGACAAAGGAGGGATATTCTTAATTCAAAAAAATTTACAAAACAAAAATGGCAAACTCTCCAAGAGAATAATAGGAAACAAATGAACAAGAATTCTCAAAAGAATAAATATAAATAGCCAATAAACTTGGGGGGGAAAAAGAAGACCTCTTGAGGATGCTATTTCTAGTTAAGGTGTGATGGACTTAATCCAGACTACTGGGGTCCTTTTTAAGCAGAAGAAATTCAGGCAGCAGAAGAGAGAGCCACAGGGAGAAGCCCAAGCCAGCAGAACCCAGAAGAGAAGGGAGAGGACATTGCCATGTGAAAAAAAAGCCAAGGCACCCAAGGATTGCCTGCCAGCCAGAATCCTACTGACTGGGAGGAAGCAAGCCTCCTAGCCAATGTCTTGCTTTGAATTTCTGGCGTCTGAAACTAGGAGTCAATAAATTCCTGTTTTTAAGCCCCTTCATTCATCATAGCGGGTGAGTTGAGACAATGGTTCACAGTAAGGGTCCTTCCCGGATCTGGAGCCACACAAGCCAGGCTTTATGTTACTTCTCTGCCACCTTTAGCTCCGTGGCTTTGGGTAAGTTATATTCCCTCTGTGAGTCTCGATTTCGTTTTTTGTAAAGTGGAATAATGGTAATGTTTACCTCTGTAGGTCCTCGTGAGGATTTGATGCCTGGTGCCAAAGGGACCTGGGTAAGCAGTTACAGAGGGGGCACTAATGTTTTGTAAGGGGTCTCCCCAAGGGGCTAGGAGGGACTCTAACAGGTGTCAGATGGTCCTCATTTTGGTAAGATTTTCAAAAGTAAGATATTTTTATATTTTGTTTTCAAGAGTTCTCTCCAAATGTATAGGCTTCAATTCCCAAACCGGAATCTCAGTGGCAGCTGAATCTAAGTGATCAGCTTCGATGAATGATCCTTGATCCTCTGAGGTCCGCAGGCCTTCTTAAGCCTCCCTTGAACCCTGGGCCTTAGACAGAGCTGAGGGAGGGAAGGCAAGTGGTAGGAGCACAGCGGGCTGGGGCAGAGACGCTTACTCCTCTCTGTGGCTCCGATAGTGCTGGATATCACGCTCTGCCAGCACGGCCCTCTTCACAAACACCGCCAGGGCGCTCCAGCTGGCCAGGATGATGGCCAGCTCCAGAAGGTTCCATTTGCTGCGGAAATAGCACCACTTCTGCTTCCTCATGAGCTTGCCCTAGGAAAAGAACCCGCAGCTCTGCTGAAGGCTGTGCCAGAACCCTCCCCCTACCCACCTGATTGCTTCGCACCTGGCCCAAAATGACCCCTGGCCAGAGATTACCAGATCCTGGGGGTAGGGGGTTGGGGGTAGCTTCCCACAGCCATAGTCCCATAGTCCCAGGCCTCTCCCCATCTGTTCCCATCACTAACCCGAGCTACAGGATTTGGGAGTGTCACAGGTCAGAAATAATTACCCTGTGCATGTCCTCAGCCTTCCTTCTATTTCCTTCTTTTCCTTTCCACTCAAGGGAACCTTCTACCATCTGTTCCCTTTCTCTCCTCTTACCCACTCCTAAGGATGAAAGATTCAACAGTGGTTTATAGGAGGCTAAATTTGCCTCCATAACAAAGCAATGGAGAGAGAAGATTTTTTAAAGCTGCCTAAGCAGCATTTTGAGGGAGATTTGAGGATTTTGGAGAGACTGTGAAGCAGCTGCAGACAGTATAAGAGAAATCAAGAGGAAAGGAAGGGGTGAGCCATGGTGGCTCAGCAGGCAGAGGTCTCGTCTGCCATGCTGGAGACCTGAGTTCGATTCCTGATGCTTGCCCGTGCAAAAATAAATAAGAGGAGGAAAAAAATGGAAGGTTAAGTGGCAAACAAGCCACCTTTTATATCCTTAGAGAAATGCAAGTAAAAGACTCCAGTTGCATTTTGATAACTTTTGGCAGTTGGGCTTGAATTGGCAATGCTCAGAGATCACGTGGGCCCTAGGCTTTATGCGGCTGATGATGTGGCGTAGGGGTTGAGTGTGAATATCTGGGATCAGACTACTGGGTTCAAATCCTGACCTTGGAAAATTTACTTAACGTCTCTGAACTACCTACCCTGTAATGGGAGCCAATAGGACCTTTCTCCTGGTTTTGTTAAAGGAGAAAATCCACACTCAGCTCAATACCTGCTGCAATGTAAGCATCCAAAGTATTGTTACTTTAAAGAGGTGGATGGGGCAAGGAATGGAGGGCCAAGATGCTCCTTTGAGGCATTTTTAGTGAGGTGAGGGGCAGGGGCAGAGACCATATAAACAGCCTCAGATGAGTTCCCACCATCCTCAAGGCTCTGTCATAGTTAATAGTCACACTTTCATGTGCAACGATGTGGTAAAGGTGGTGTGGTGGTTAATTTTAAGTGCGAATTTGGCTAGATTATGTTGTCCAGTTGTTTGGTCAAATACTGGCCTAGTTGTTTCTATGGAGGTATTATGCAGATGGATTAGCATCTGCAATCAATTGACCTTCAGTAAATTAGGAGATAACCCTCCATCAAGTAGGCGGTCTTCCAATCGGCTGTAGGTCTTAACGCAAGCACTTAGGGATTCAGGGATCGGAGGGAATTCTGCCTCAAGATTATACCCACCACTCTGTCCTCAGTTTCCAGTCTAAGGAATTTGGGCTTGAGAATCAGCATCACACTTTCTGGAATTTCCAGCCTCTTACCTGCCTATGGAATTTGGACTTTACAGCCCCCCCGACTGCATGAGCCAATTCCTTATAACAAATCTCTTAATATATATCCTGTTGGTTCTGTTTCTCTCTGGGAAACCCTGACATCCAGGTGGCAAACAGAATTTTTCCTATTTCTCAGGGACCACAGGTGAGAGAAAAAGATGCTAAGACCCCCACAATCTAAGTTCAGAGAACCCCCAGCTGTGGGGGCAGCTGCTTCCCCAAGGGCTTTTGGGAAGGCCTCAGTTCAATGGAAAAGAGACCATTGCTCCTCTCCCTTCCCCATCTAGGAAGGACCAACCTTGTGTGTTCTCAGTTCCTGAGAGGAGCCAAAGTTGGGTTTCTGAGGCTACAGCTAGCAAGCTCCATTAACCATCATGACCAGTAGATGCGTCTCAAGGTTGCCAAGGCAAATGCATATGGGAAAGTCTTTCCCGTCCCCTTCTTCAGGCCCCAGCCCAGAGATGGAAGAAGTGGGAGAAGGAACAGGCACATCTCCACCTCCATTCCTGGCCTACGGAACCACAAACCCACCCCTTACCTGCACGACCATGTAGTAGAGGAGGAAGAGGAAATAGACAACCTCTGCTGCCACCACGAAGGGGTGCCAACCATCAGTGAAGGGGTACAGGCGGAGGCTCTGCAGGTCCGTGTGCAGAAAGAAGGTTCCTGGGAAGCAAATCATATTCTACTCATCCCCCGCCACCCTCCATCCAGAGCCGCCCCTTCTGACTTGGATGCCATCAGGTTGAATGACTCAGGTTCAAATACTGTAGGTTGGGCTGCTCTGAGCAGAGGAGCATGTAAAGGTCCTTCAGACCCAAAGACTGAAGTGACTGCATATAGATATAGATGGTGGACACCAAGGGCAGTGGGTAGACCAGAAGGAACAAAGGGAGCTGTGATGGGAGACCTGCCCCCAGCCCTTTGCCCATGGGGGCATGCTCAGTCACCTGCGGCCACTTGTGCTCATGTCAAATCAGTCTGCTTCGGGGGGGGTTCATTTAAAGCAATTTTGTCCAAACCCAGTTCACCAAAGAGCAATTCATCTCATCACCAATATGCCTACAATTCAATCTTCTTTTGAATCATTTTTCATCTTTTTGGGTGTCTTTCCTTTTTCGTATCTTTCTTGTTTTGGGCATTGTAGTGATTTTTGTAATGATCTTTCAAACCAATTTGACACATAAGGCTAATGCCCATGAAGACAAAGTCACCCCAAGGATGACAGACTGGAGAAACAGGTATGATCTGAGTCACTGCTGACATCAGTGAGCCGCTGAACCAACCAGGCCTGAAACCAGCACACTTTTTATTTAGAAATATATCATTTTATCAGCTGAGGTTTTGGACAAATTGCTTAAATAATCCTTTAAAAAGCAAAAAAAAAAAAAAAAAAACATAGGATAACAAAAGAGATACAAATCAGCACCCCCACCCTTAGCCCCCCCAAAAAAAATTTGAAAGAAACTATTAGTGGGGAGCGGTAATGGGATGTGAAGGCCTTTTACCTTTTACTTTGCACGATTCTGATATTAAGAAAAATAAATGTAGCATGTATTGACTTTTGAATAAAAAGGTAACATTATTTTTTAAATGTTCAGTTTTTAAAGGAGAGAAAGTTGAATTTTAGGGAAATTCATCATTAGCCAAACAGACTTTAGGTTAGTGTTCTTGGTGGATTGTGATTAGGCATTTAGAAAATGAGGGTGGATGGGAGAAATAAATAGAACAGAAAATACCAGAGTGCATCACATGTAGTTAAGGAAAATATTATTTCTGAAACTTGTTTCACTTGTAGGTATTTGTTGTAAGGATAAGTTGGAGAAGAAAAAAATATTCCCTCATGCAAAAAGGGAGACTTTTTCATAGAGCATTTCTTTTAGAAAACTTACAATTGTACATTCCTTCTCTGTCCCTGTGAGATGTATGTAAATCTTTTTAAAAGCTAAATAAGCATCTAGCCAGTTTTGGAGCCCAGGAATGTCTTTCTCAAGGACCTGGCAGCCATCTCTTTGGAATGTGACCATCAGGGAAGCTAGCATCACTTTCTCCAGGTTCAGTGGGGTATAGGAGGCTCACTCTAGCTTCAGGGGGCGCCTGGCTCTAGGTTGGAAACCTACCTCCTGTCATTAAGACATGAGAAGTTAATTTTTCCTTTGGATAAAGGCAATTAGTTAATATAGATGGCCACCCCAATTACCAGGGGAACAAAAGATGAACTGCGTGTGACAACAGGTGCTATCAGGCCCTCTTATTTGAGGACTAGTTGTGGTTTATCTTGAGAACACGTAGGTAATGGGTTATATCTACCTGGCTATATAAAAGGGTGAGCTTTCTGCTTTGTGATCTCTTTAGTAGGTTGCCTGTGATGCATCACATTCTGGTTTAATGCTTGTTCAATAATAGAACTGTTTTCTTTCTCGTCTACTTCTGTGGAGAGATTTTTCTGGGTTGGTAGGTAATTTTGCTTTTAATTATATTTCCCCAACAGTGTGGGGGTTTGAGTTACAGTGTAAAATGTATTCCGTGCTGTGGATTGAGGTAGAAGTTGTAAAATATTGTTTTAGACCAAGTCATCCATTACCGGGTCAACCTCTCCCCACCTCCTCACTACCAGCCTCCCCCCAACAACCTCTAACCTGCATCCCCAGTGGGGTGGGACCCTCAAGCATGAGAGGTGGCTAAGATGCTTTCAGATCCCACCTGGGTCCCTCAGGGTATCCTGGGAGGCAAGACCAGAGAGAACGAAGGAGGGCCAGCTGCCAGGAAGGTGGGAGTGACCCAAGGCCTTGCCTTTGAGTTCTCAGGGGCATATGGCTGAAGGGAGACAAAGTTTCCCAATAACGATATGCCCCAGAGCTCTGGCCTGCTGGCTCAGGAGGCTCTAGCCCGGAGGGTAAGGACAGCAAGCTCCTCGGACATTGCAGATTCACAAGCAAGGCTGCCCACCCAGGGCGTTGGTCTCCAGGGTGAGAGTGACGACGCAGAAGAGGTTGATGTTGGCATTGTAGACAGTGAACTCCACAAACACAGCTCTGGTCAGGGTGTCCAGCCAGGTGTTGTCAAAGAGATACTGGAGAATTCTGTGGGAAAAAGGGTATTCAGGGGCATCTCCTTTGGGTTTGCTCCCTGTTCATGGGTGGGGTGGGACACCTAGCCATTACCTACAGCTTCAGTGTTGTAATACAATGGAGGAAACTGAAGTTCTGAAGGTTCACTAATTTGCCTGAAAGTATACAATTATAAAAAAGCAATGCCAGAAAAGTCCCTTGAGGGACTGGAGAAAAAATATGGAACTATTAAGCATTATCACCGGGGAAATCCCTGAGACTGTCTTAAACATTAGGGACTCCCAAGTCATTAGGCTAAGCCCTAGATCTTGAGGCTTGCTCTTGTGAAGTTTATTTATCTAGCAGAAAAGTTAAGCCTACCTAAGGTATGCCTGCAAGTAAAATCATTACCCTCCCCACTACATGGGACATGACATCCAGTGGTGAAAGTCTCCCTGGCAATTTAGGATATGAAACCCAGTGATGAGCCTGGCCCTGGCACCATGGGATTGACAGTGCCTGCCTAACCAAATGGGGGATAAGAATTGTAACAAAATAAGGTATCAGTGGCTGAGACGGTTCAAATAGAGTTGAGGAACTATTCTGGAAGCTATACTTATGCAAACTTCAGCTAGATATTGCTCTTCACCACAGTTTGCCAAGTCCCAACCAAAACCAAAACTATTCCTGCCAACCCTAAGGAACATCTACGGCTCTGAGATTCTACCCAAATCCCAAGCACTATGTTTACTTTCCAGAAAGTTAACCCATCTCCAGATGGGTTCCTAAGCCTGATAAGTCCTGAAACCCAGAAGTGCCTCTCTAGAACATCTTTCGTTCCATCCCCCTATCCCATATTATCGATTGCCCTTTCCAACATGAAAATGTTAGAATGGGTATAATCCAAATACCCCCTTAATATCAGGAGAAAGATCAAAGGAGAAGGTGGAGTTATAACAGAGAAGATAGGATTTAACAAATGAGTATGACTGCTGAATCATATCGATATTTCTTTTAATCTCCTGTGTCTTGGAGCAACTAGAAGGAAAAACCCAAAATTGTGGAACTATAACCCATACCAAACTCTGAAACCTGTTCTATAACTACTTGTTATGTGTACTTTGAAGTTTATAACCTTTTTGTATATATATATTATATTTCACAATTAAAAAAATAAAGCAATGCCAGGATTTAAAATCTAGGGCTCCCTGACTCTAGGGCCCAATAGGAGTTAGTCCATCATGTATCCTGAGTATGTCAAGAATGCAAGGCCCTGGCTGTTCTTTACCCAGGCTATTTCTCGGGGTTGTGTTTGCAGAGAGCAACCCTGAGGGATGTGAATGTGCATTCCCTCAGACAAAGAGCAGGTTTGCTTCCACTTGCTATAAAAGCAGTGACTCTGCCAAGCTCAATGATTCTCTCCTGAAACACAACCCACCTCACTTGCTGGCATTTATCATGGCCTTTTGTATTGCCTTTACAGGACTTGGGGAGCATGAAGAACTGGTAAAAAAAAAAAAAAAAAAACTTGTAGCTGTGGTTATTGCTTTAGTTGTAAGTAATAAAATCCTTTGTCTCTGACCCAAGAGCCTTGTGTCTTCTGCCCACATCCATGAAACAGTAATAGGCTAGCTTGTTGGTGAATAGGGCAAACTCTTAGACCCTATACAAGTCTTGGCAAAGCCTTAACCGCCTAGTGATGGACTGCTCTGTAAGGTGGTGAGCTCTCAATCCCTTGTCAGCCTCTAGCAGGAGCTGAATTCTGAGGTTCCAACATTTCCAGGGGGCCTGGAAATGCCACCTGAACAATTCTGAAGCCCCCAGGCGCAGCCAAACTGACATGAACAAGCCTGAATCAGCCCTGTTGTGAAGGTTATACCCTCTGATAACTCCTGAACTCTAGCCAAATTTCTGTGGTCTGCTGCATATGAATCAAATCGGCCTTACCTTGAAGCACTTTGGCGATCAGTCCCCAAGGGAACAACGTAGCCTCCTCCCCTGTACATAGTGAGTTTACCCCAGATGGGATACCCTCGGCGTTGACTCTGGCTCTGGTAATGCCAAGCCTGGGGAAAGCCATTGCTGTTATTGGGGGTAGAGGCATTCCAGCCTTCCCCATAGTCTGACAGGTCTTCAACATCCAGGGAATATGGTGCATGGCATTCATGGAGAGAAGACTGAAGCTGATGGGCAAGAGGGCAAGAGCTTCTCTGGACCCTGACTTGGCGAATCTGGGCACTACCAACCAGCTTGGCGTTTCCATCGGTGATAAAGCCTAAAGATGAAAAGCAGGTGGGTAAATCTAGCAATTAAAATCATCTTAACACATGCCCAGTTCCCTGCTGACGTGAAACTTAGTGTACCCATTATGGAGACACCTAAAAGGTTTATGGCAAACCACAGGCTACATTCATCCAAATGACCTCTCCATCTCCCCACCTTGGACTTGTTCTACTTCCTGTATAACTTCTTTTTGTGAATGGCACCCTATCACCCAGTCATCAACCCAGAGACCATCTGTGTTCTTTTCCGTCAATCCACACATCAATTCCACCTCTTCAGTGCTTTATATACTCATCCCTTTCTCTCCATCTCACTGTCCCTTGTCTCTGGATCAGCCCCCATCATTTCTCCTCAGCATCCTAATTTGCACACCATCTACTCCAACATCTGCCTGTTTTTTGAGTGATCCTTCTTATACCATAGATTTGATTATGTTACTCTCTCACATAGAAAATATTGGGGATTAAATCATGTCTCCCACAAAAGGGATGCTTGGTTCTCGACCTCCAGGGCTGTGGGTGTGAACCCATTTGTAAATAGGGCCTTTGAAGACATTAATTAAGGTGTGTCCAAACTGAATGAGGGTGGGCCATGATCCAACATGCCTGAAGTCCTTATAAGCAAAGGAAGTTGAACACAGAGAAGAAGCCGCAGGAACAACCAGAAACTGTAATTGAACAGAACCAGAAAAGAGAGAAGTTGCCACCATGTGCATGGCCATGTAGTGGAAAAGACCTGGAACCCCAAAGACTGCTGAAGCAGGAGGAAGCTTGAAACACCACAGCATATTCATGGAGCTACAGAACTGAGTATGGCTACAGGGGTGGGGGCTGGTGAGTTGAGGACTCTGAAATGGAGTTCAAGGATCTCTGAAACGGTGAGCCAATAAATTCTGTTGTTAAGACAACCCATTGTATGGTATTTGTTTTAGTAGCCTAGAAATTAAAACCAAAGCTTCAATAGCTCCTCACTTCCTTGAGGATAAATATGAATTTCTGAGATCCCTGATGATTTCTCTGTCCTCAACTCACCACCCCGCACCCCTGTAGCCACACTCAGCTCTGAAGCTTCATGAACATGCTGTGGTGTTCCAAGCTTCTTTACTTTTTCATCTGCTGTTCCTTCTGCCTTGTGCACCGTTTCTACCTAGTGGGTTCATACTCAGCTATTCCCCAGCTACCAGGCTGACGGTGACTCCTAGAAAGGAGTGTGCTAAGGAGGCGCTGGCAACAGACCCAGGGAGGGGGTCGTACCTGGGTGCTGACCGTACAGGTTGTTCACAAGGGTGGTGTTGGCCCATGCAAAGAACTCCTGGAAGCCTAGCCTGGCTGAAAAGCCTCGGGTGAAGCTGTGCTCGAGGTGTCTGTTGAAGTGGTAGGCGCTGGGGTCCCTCTGCCCATAGGCCACCAGCAGCAGCATCCACAGGAAGCCCACATATGCTGAGGAGGGAGGTGCATACCCTGGTCAGGAAGGATCCTTGGCTCCCACCAAGGCAGTGAATACGGGGCAGGAAATGAAATGGATCCAGGCAGTTAAGGTCAAGTACACCCGGCATTCTGCCCCTCTAGTGACAATGGAATTAATCCTCATGGAGGAAGCGGCCAGGAGCCACACCCACAGACCATGCAGGCTACTGCCTCAGTTCAATTCCCAGCTCCGCCACTTCCTGTCATGTGAGCTTAGCAAATGACTGAACCTCTCTGCCTCCCTCCTCTCATCTGTAAAATAAGGTTGGTAATTTGATTACACAGGGTGGGATGAGGAGCCACTGAATTCATATTTACAAAGCACGTAAAGCAGTGCCTACAGTGTTTGTTAAGTAGAATTGTTTTTAAAACAGGACACCTGCCGTGTCCAATGCTGAGGATATAGCAATGAAAAAGTAAGACACATTCCTTGTCCTCATGGAACGCACCTGTTTTGTAGGAGACAGGTGACCGAGATACAAGGGTACAAAAGATGCAAAGATTTAGTTTAGGAGACCTGAATCATGTGAGAGATGAAGAGTACCACTAACCAGAATCTCCCTGGGGTGGGGTTGGGGTGGGGTGGGGCCTGGGAATCTGCATCGTGAGCAACCACGCCCACAGATGATTGCGTGGACACTGCAGGAGATGCTCTCTGGGCCCTGCCCACATCCCCCTTGGCCCTCTTTATTCCTGCACACACTACTGCCTATTACTGCAAGTGCCAGGACTCTACTTGAGGCCTTTCGCCGGCCAAAATAGCATGCTCAGCCAGTGGGTAGGGCAGCTGGCAGTGCTACAGAGTGAGTGCCCTCAGGAGCAGCGCTCCACAGAGACCTGGTGGGTGAGGGCTCAGCTTGCTTACCGCTGGGTAGGACAACTTGGAGATGCTCGTACATCCTCCCCCAGAGATCCCCAGCAGCAGTGAGCCCCAGTTGTCCACACGGACCCAGTCATCAATGCCCCTTCTATTGGCTTCCTGGGATCACCTCTCAAATAAACTACTTGCAACCAACTTTGCTTGTGGGGGAACCCAGACTAAGACATAGATAAAGGTTTGAAAGCTCCTGGTCAGGGGAAGACTCTGAGGATACAACCTTTGAGTTCAGAATAAAAGAATAAGAGGAATTTAGCCAGAAGAAAAGGTGGGGAGGAGAGGTGAGCATGTTGCAAGCAGACAAAATGGAATAGCCTTGACAAAGGCCTAGATCAACAGCGGGCACAGTGTCCCTGGAGCTGTTGAATCCAGCATGATCAGAGCTCACTGTGCAATGGGTTGAGAAGGGACTGGAGGTGGGCAGAGCCAAAGTAAGGAACTTAGGCTGTCTGAACGGCCACAGAGAGTCACTGAAGGATTTTAAGTGTAGGGGAGAGGCTGCAGCAAGCTGACATCTAGGGAAACAGGCCCAGAAGCAGCATGGGACTCACTGAGGATTGCACCACAGGTCTCTGGAGAACCAGTGAGTGGGAAGATTGCCAACAGGCTGCCTACCCAAGATTTCTCTGATCAGGGAGAATGCTTTCTGTTCCTTGAGGTGGGTGTTTCTCATCTTCTCAATGTCAGCAGTGGGAGGTGGCTGGTAGATGGCCTTTCTGCTCTCTCTTCGTGCTTGAAACAAGGCGTAGGGGTCTGTGAAAGCAAGGACACAAGGACAGTCCCCAGATGGGCAGTGACACAAGGCTTTACTTTCATAACCAGAAGATCCCTCTTTCACTGGGCCCAATGGACTCCACCATTCCTCCTCCTGGGAATCCATTTCTCAAGTTGACACTTAGTGCCTCTGCCCATGCTATCCCAAAGCTTAGAATTCAGAGTCATCCACATTCCTGAAAGCACAAATGCCCTCCCCTCCTGGAAGTCCCCTCTGACCCCCTAGATGCTGCCCTCTGTGTTTGCATTTAATCATGTAAATACAATTTACATAAAATTCAACCACTGAAAGCGTTTACTTCAATAATTTTCGTACATGTATAGAGTTGTGCAAACATTGTCACAATCCAGGGTCAGGATATTTTATCACCCCAAAAGGTTCCCACTTGTCCATTTTAAGTCAATGGATGGTCAAACCTATATGAAAAGGAGAGTTGAATGGTATACCACTATAATTCAATGTTTTAAAATTGAGATTAAATTCACATACCATAAAATACACCATTTTAAAGTATATAGTTTGGTGATTATTACCATATTCACAAGTTTGTACAACTAATCCAGAATATTTTCATCACTCCCAAAAGAAATTATTATAGCAGTCACTCCCATTCTCTGCTGTCCTCAAACCATTATTGATCAGCTTCCTGTCTCTATAGATTTGCCTTTTCTGAACAACTTCATAAAATGGAGTGATATAGTATCTGGTGTGGTGTCTGGTTTCTTTCACTTCACATACTGTTTTGGGGTTTATCTGTGTTGTTGCATGTGTCAGTAGTTTGTTCCTTTTTATTGCTGAGTAGTGTCCCATTGTAGGGAGATGGCACCGTTTACTGGGCCGTTCAACTGGGCCATTATGAATAAGGCTGCTGCGAATGTCCACATCCAAGTCTTCGTGTGGGCATATAATCTCAGTTCTCTGGGGCAGATACCTAGAAGTGGCCAAATGTTTTCTGTTTGTTATAAGTAAAGCTGCTATGAACATTTATGCACAAGTTTCTGCATGAAAATGAGTCTTCATCACTCTGGGATAAATGCCCAAGAATGCAATTGCTGGGTCATACTGTAAAGCCATTTTTAGTTTTGAAATGAATCCCCAAACTATTTTCCAGAGTGACTGTACTATTTTACATTCTCACCAGCAATGTGTAAGTGATACAATTTCCCCACATCCTTACCAGTATTTGGTATTATCACTATTTTTTATTTTAGCCATTCTGATAGGTGTGTGATGACTCAGCTATCTTTTGTACCTGTGTAGTCCTGTCCACCCCACCACCACTGCCATCATGTTTTATCTGGACCATTACAATGGCCTCCTTACTGGCCTCCCCACTTCTACTTTTAACCCAATACCATGCGGTCTCCAAAGAACAGCCACCGTAATCTTTCTAAAATTGCAAAACAGATCGTTACTCTCATATTTAAAACATCCCAAAACCCCAGCTTTGCACCAGGCCCTACAAGACCTTCCATGAATTGTCTCCTATGCCTCTCTGACCCCATCTTGAACTGAACCATTCCCCCTCCACACTGTCAATGATTCCTACAATAGGACCAGCTCTGTCCTGCCCCAGGGCCTTTGCACATGCTCACTGTGCAAACACTTACTTCCCTTATCCTTCAGGAGTCAATTTAGGGCCCACCTCAGCAGAGAGGCCCTGTACCCTCTTATCTCCTCCCATCCCCCAGTGCTGATCCCATTTCACATGTATACATCTGTATTTACTTGTTTAGTGTCCTCTTGCTAAGTGGATTCTTCCCTCCAAGGACAATGACCTGTTTGGTCAAGTCAGTGCTGTGTTCCCAGCATGGTCCCTTGCACACAGTACCCCCCCCCCAAATTGTTGCTGAAGGAGTAACTGAAGGAACACTTCATTGTTCTGGAGGCTAGCATCCCTGTGGAGAAACATTACTCTGTTGTTTTGGAAAGGAGATTTTAATGGGCCTTTTGGATCTGCAAAGCTAAATGCTGTCCCAAAGTAGGAGAATCCAGGACCTGAAGAGGTGACCAGCCTGGCTTCTGGTGTGTGCACAGGGCCTTTAGTTTGTTTTTGTTTTCCCTGAAAGCCATGATCTCCTCATAGATGGTTAAAGTGTGGATTCTCTTTTCTTTGTGGGAGTTCTCTTGTTGGCAGCTCCCTCAGGAGTTATGGTTGGGAAGTGAGCAGTCAGGTCAGAGGAAGGAGAGTGGCCACTGGTCTCCTAGAACAGGGGGGCAGACAACTACTCACCTCTGCTATTGTAGCACTAAAGCAGCAGAGACAATATGCAACCAAATGGGCATGGCTGAGTTCCAATAAAACTTCATAAAAACAGGAAGTGGGCCAGATACGGTCCATGAGTCATGGTTTGCAGACCCCTGTCCTAGAGCTTCTTAACTTAAAATCTCACAGCTCAGCTGCAAGATTGTTCCCATCCTGCTTTCCTTCTAAAGTCCAGAGACTCTGAATCCTTGAGTCCCTAGAACACAGCAGCTTGCGTGAGATCACATGGAAAATGAGGGCCAGTGCAGAGTGTGGTCCCCAACCTGCCACCTGGCTGAGGGGTTACGCTCAGGTGTCAGGGGGAAAAGCCCAGTTAGGGCAAGAACAAGGCTCGTCAGGAGACAATGAAGGAGTCACTTTTTTCTGGATGGTTTTGCGGGTGGTTAACAAACCCTGAGAGGGGTGAAAGGCTGAAGGGGAGCAAAGATCTGGGGAGCTGCTTGACGCCAGGACCACCTGGGGTCTGGACTACCCAGGGATTGCTCAGATCATCAGGACCACCAGTTGGCCTGGTGCCTACCTCTCCACCAGATGCACCCTTACCTGGGCCAGACAGCTGTCCCACCAGGGACATGGTGGGCTCCTCCTCCTCCTCTTCCTCTCTCTTTAAGACCAGCGCAAAGAAAGCGGCAAACCCCAGCACCTGCAGAAGACCCACCATGAACCCCAAACCCACGTGGAAACCGTCTCTTGGCTCCTGGTTGGAGAGTAGGGTGGGGACTGGGGCCACATTAGTGTACTGGGCTAGCAGCCACGCTCTGGGGATGTCAGGTGGGAAACGGGCCACCCTCTGCACAGAGGGAGGTGCCTGCGAAGAATGAGAGCCAAGGTTTGCATGCACCTGGCCACCAGTCCCAGGCAGGGACCTCCTTGAGCTACCCCAGCGCCTCCCACCTGGTGTTCTCTTGCCAGACATTCCTTCCTCTTAACTCTAGCATGGCGGCTTCACCTTTTCTCATCGCCCCCATCCCCCTTTCCTTACCGTATTAATGAATTCATCCTTTTACATGAGCTCTACCCCTACTATGCACAGGTGTAGCAGGAGTCTGTGATTTGGTTGGGGAACTGAAATGCTCACAATGCCCCCCTGTTCCTAATATGCCCTGGGTCTATTTGGGGGGTGGGGTGGGGTAGAAGAGAAGTTTTTAAAATCTTATGAAAAAGCCTGTAGAATGGGGGCTCAAAGGGTGGAATGAGGGTGGGGAGGATATGACAATATCTCAGGTGTAAAGACTCACTTTCAGTGTCCCCTCTGTTCTGCAGCAACCCTCCCCTAGGCACAGTATCCCCTCCTCCCATGGGGTTCCCCAGAGACTGTCTGGCCTCTCCCGCCCCCACTCCTTCCAGGAGAAGCTGTGAACCCCCAAGCTCCAGCCCTGGGCTCAGCATTTCTTTGATTCTAACGTGCTCCCCATTGTAATTTCACATTTCAGAAACAGAAGTATTATTGCTTCTGCATTGTGATTGATGCACGGGATTCACGGCTCAGCTTTTTTCCAAAGGGAAAGTTGGTTTAAATTGCTGACCTATCCCACCTGAGCATTAGGATTTACGGTCTTATTCGTATTTATACACGCAGCATAGGGCAGGAGGTTCGTGGCCTTAACTTTGTAACCTCAAGCGTCCCGTCTATAAAACAATGGGGACACCTCTCCCAAGGGTGGTTGAGATTATGAAAGGTGACAATCTTCGGAACAGCCTGGCCCCAAGAGAGCGTCTAATAAGCAAATATCCTGCTATCTTTACTATCGATCCTGTTAGCCGCACGAATAACGGGAGGAACGACCTCCACCCAGGGCCAGGGTTGCCGGCAGGGGGGAAGGGGCGGGCGCAAGGGAGGGGCCCGACCTTCAGGGGCTGGGTGACGAACACGCTCTCGGCGAGGGAGACCGCCATGGAGATGAGCCACTGGAGGGAGCTGGCGCGCCCGTAGCGCAGGCCGTAGAGCGCCGTGAAGAAGGCCGCCGTGCCGCTGGTGGCCGCCACCAGGAGCCAGCCCACGAGGGCGCACCACCAGGGCAGGCCGCCAGGGGGCCGGCTCGCCCGCGGGCAGCTGCAACGGGGCGCGCACGGTCAGCGCCGAGCCGGCAGGGCGCAGCGTCAGACCCCACCGCCCCTGCCAGCGCGCGACCTCGGTTTCTTGACTTCTAGGACCCCCGGTCTCTTCCTCTGTAGCCTGTACCGACCTGGAGGGCTGTTGAGAGCTAAAGAATTCTACAGAGGGAAGAATTCACGTTCATTCGGAGCTTACCCGGCGGGGGTGGGAGGGGGTGGGCGGGGGAAGGGCCAGTCCCGTTGCTAAGTGCTTTAAGGGGATTTGCTCCTTTCTCACAGCAAGTCTAGAAGGATGGTACTGTATAGTTTTAAAAAAAATCTGACGATCATCCAAAAATTAGAGAGCACAAGGAACCTCTATGTACTCATCAACCAGTTTCAACAGCCATTACCACCACCTTCTCAGACTCATTTTACCTCTCTCTACCCTCTTTTCTAGTGTGTGAGTGTGTGTGTATTCTTAAATTTCAGGCATAATATAACATCACTACTTCAGAAAGTATCTCAAGAAAAGTTCTTTTGCCTACTGAATTACAATGCAATTGTCACGCCTAACAAAATTAATAATTCCTTATTATCGTATAATAACCAGTCCATTCAGATTTCACTGGTTATCTTTGAAAATGTGTTTTTAAAAAGTTTGAATCAAGAGATGGGTATTCTTATTACTCCCATTTTAAGGGTAAGGAAACTGAGGCTTAGAAAGGTTAAGAGACTTGCTCAAGGTTGCACAGTGAGAAAGTGGCCCACAAGAAAATGGTTATAAACTGCAAAGTGCTGTACAAAAGTCTTTAACTAAGTCTCTGGTGAAGAGCCCTGTCAAGCCCCCACCCCCTGCATTTGTGCAGGAATCCTAATCACTCCTGCCTGGGGTACCTGGATGAGCATCTTCCCAAGTTTGCCAGCACGCCCCCTCCCCAACACGCCCCCTCCCCACCACACCAGGCTGCAGGGGGCAGGTGCCCACTCAGAGCCCAGGAAGTGGATTACCAGGGGCCTGCTGGGCCAGGGGTGCTGGGCTGTGTCCCCAGGCCCTCTTGCAGGGTCCGCAGCTGCCTGAGGGCCCGGGCGTGGCTGTGGCACTGGGGAAAGCCCTGGGGTTCCAGCAGCCGCAGCTCTTGCTCCACGTGCTCCAGCTGGGCATAGAGACACTGCCTGTAGGCGCTGTCCTTCTCAGGGCCACACATGGCCACCTCAGGTGCGGGACGCTGTGTTTTCTCTGGGAGACAAGAAGGGAAAGAGCATGAACTGGCATCGAGTGACGGAGCAGATCGGCTGCCATAAAACAACAGGAATAGTGATGTAGTTGTGATTTTGCACACTGAGCCCTTACTACGTTCCAGGCCCCGGAAGTCTGAGGCTCAGAGATGCGGGGTACAGCTCAGGGTTTGAGTGTTTCTCCTTTAGTCTTCAATCAAGGAAGTTTTCCAAATTTCCTCAAGTGAGAAGAGAATAATATACCTACCATCCGACTGCAACAATTGATAACTGTCGATAGCATTTGGCCCATCTTGTTTCCTCTCTGCCCTTTCCTCCCCAAACATTTTTGGGGGAGTATTTTCAAGCAAATCCTAGACATCGGATTACCTCATCTGCAAGCACTTTAACATGGATAAGATTCAAATTTAATTCCCAGTTGGCCAGTGTTGAAAAAGGTCTAAATCGTAATCTTTTGCTTTCAACTTGTTTTTGTTTTTAAATGAAAAGTTTCAGAAAGTAAAGTAGAGAGAAGGATGCGCTGAGCCCACATGCACTCAGTGCCCAGCTCGGCCAGGCAGCACCTCTCGGGCGCCCGTCTCTCCCCAGCACCCCTCCCGCTCTCCCCACGTGGATGATTTTGAAGCAAATGACAAACCCGATAGCATTTCATTAAACATTTTAGTTTGTTTCTGTAGAATAAAAGGACTCATTTTAAAAACAACCACAATGTTATTATCAAATCTTTAGAACAATTTACCCTAATCCCTTATTGTACCTAAATATCCAGTTAGTGGTCAAGTGTTGCCTGCTTTGAATGTTTTTCTATAGTTAGGTTGTTCACATTTCAGCTTCCTAAAGAAACTTTCTAAACTTTTTAATTTTAGATTAAAGAGGTAATGCATATTCACTTCAAGAAAATGAAGCAAAACATTTCCACTATCCCCTGTGCCTTTTTAAAGAAGCTTGGCCTCTAAAGGCGGGACGGGGCTCTGTCCCTGGGACACACTCTCCCAGGCGGTGTGGCTTAAGGCCTAAAATTAATATTGTGTGTGCTCTGATGTGCGAAATGGGGAGGGCCTCAGACGGCCTGACCACAAGCCCCTCCCCATTCCGCTCCCACAGCTAAGGGCCCAGGGCCAGAAAGCACTCCCTGTTGCAGGGACCAGGCCCAGTGCCCACTTAGGCCTGAGTGGTGGCCTTCAGTTCCAGCCAGCCTGTGGAGGTGGCAAACAAGCCACTCACTGCCTCCCGCGGGAGCCGAGAGCTCTTATTGCTACACAGCCGGCCTCCTGCAGCTGCTGCCTGTTCACTCTGCTCCTGTGAACAGGGCCTGTGGCCCTGAGTAAACTGCTGCGTCCTCCTGCCCCGGATTGTGAGGGTAGGTGACTAGTAAACTGTCCAGCGCAGGTGCTGTGTGTTCCACCGTCCCCACAACCCTAGGGAAGAGGGGTGACTAATACAGGTGATCGGGCCCAGTCAGCCCCATGGTATCTGCACAGGGGTGCATGAAATTGGCTATAGGAGATGGCAGGATGGAGTGCCACGCCCCCCCCCATGACCCCCTCCAGCACCAGTGAGGGTTAAATGAGAAACAACACAAGTGTGTGGAGAAGGCTGTGTCGTAGGCACGTCACAGCCTCGTGACTCATAGACTAGGTTAGGGTGTTGACAAAGGATCGGGGTATTGGTAAAGGCTCCTAGCCCCCTCCCACCTGCAACTTCCGCCCTTACCCTTCTGACCTGGGCTTTTTCCCAGAAGATGCATTCTGGCGAGGTTTCTGGAAGATGCTATCATTACCAATCATAACACCACTTACTGAATGGCTGCTTTGTCAGGCTCGGTTCAAAGTGTTTTATGTATGTTAAGATCTCATTCATTCTGAACAATAACCCAAGAAGTTAGGCAGATCAATAGCCCCAGTGTATGGGGAGGAAACTAAGGCACAGAGAAGTTGAGCAACTTCTCCAAAGTGGCACAGCTGCTACTGCAGTCAGTGCCCACAGATGGTTCTGCAGAATGGCCCAGGTTAGCAGGCCACCCACTGCTCCTCCTACCACCCTACACATGCCATCTTGCTTTATGCCTTCCACAGGGGCCTCCTGACCTCTCACTTCATGGATATTTGTTGCACAATCTCCAGTTGGGACATGGGGCCAGACGCTGGGGAGATAGTAGAGACAAGACAGAGGGTTGAATCCCACCCCAAGGAGCCCACATTCCAGAAAGCTGGGTGCAGGCATCAAGCAACTTGTCTCACAATTCATTTTTAGCAACAAGCAGGATGGAGGCGATGAAGGAGAAGCTTAGGGGCTAACAAACATGGGACTGGAGGTCCTGCTGCATGCAGGCTGGAGGGCTCTGGTGGTTCCCCTGAGGAAGTGATGCTTTAAGTCGAGACTGAAAGTTGAGTAGGAATTGGCTAGGCAAAGACTGGGAGAAGAACATTCCAGACTACGGGACCAGCATACGTGAAGGCCTTTAGTGGGAGTGGGAGGGCAGTGTGGTGTTGGGGGAGGCGGTGAATGGTTTGAGCCGAGGCTGGCGATGGAGACCCTGGTTCACTTTCTGACCTCACCGGGATGCAGACATGGCCCTTGGACCTTTTCTACCTGATTCCGAAATGCTGTTTCTCCTGACCAGAAGCAGCAATGCCCAGGACTTACCTTTTACATGCACGGGCCCAAGAGTGAGGGTTACAGGGTCCTCTCTATTTCTTTCTTCTCCACAGAAGTACTGTCCGGCCGTGTTCTGCAGACAAATGACATCTTCCACCAAGGCCAGCAGTTCGTTGATGTCCCACAAGCTCGCTGAGTCCCAGCCCGAGGCAGGGGGTGGCAACTTCAGAGCTGTGAACAGTGAGCTGACGAGCCTCCGCACGTCCTGCAAGGCATGCCAGGTGGACTAAGGCGACGTGAGCCGCAGGGGAGGGGGCTGCGGACAGAAGCTGAGAGCAAGCATCCTGGTGCTGAGTGAGTTGGGCTCGGATCTCAGCTCTGCCTGCAGAGATGCTGCCGGACCTCGCTGAACGCCCACCCTTCATCTCTAAAATCCCTTTTCAGCGGTGTGAACAGACGCCTTCAAACCTCTACTCCTCAAGGAGTCAAATATGGCAGCTGCTTAACAGTGCTTATTGAATCTATAACTGCAGAGGAAGGAGCCCTGTCTGTGATTCCACCCTGGGAGTCCCTATGAGGGTGTGATGTATTGCACAAAGTAGGGACCCCAAAATGTGTGTATGTGCGTGCTCGGTTGATAAATCTTGGTGACTGATGTTTCCAGGCCACGTGGGGTTGCAGCTGGTCGCCTGGCACCAGACCCCAGTCCTACCCCCACTTCTGCCAACCCGTTCCCCACCCCCCACCCCCCACCCAAGCTGGACATGCCTTGGTCACTGCTTCAGGAGTTAGAGCGCCACCCCCCACTGGCTGTGAGGAGGGGGCCCGGCTGGGGGACTCCCGGCCCCCTTTCCCGGTGATCTGCTCCTTGGGGGCCCGAGGACGGGTGTTCCGAAATATCTGGACGATCAGGAGGTTGATGGGGAACATTAGGAGGGAACTCTCCAGCCCGATCATCACTTCCTGCCAAGTGAATTCAATTTTGCCTGGCGGAAGAGAGGGAGAAGGTCAAAGGAGAGACGGAGCCCCGAGCCCAGAGCCCGGCTCCCTTCCCCACCCCCACCCCCACCCCACCGTGATCGTGGGAAATACCCAAGTCCAACTTTTGCTCCACCGGGTCCTTGGGGACACCCCAGAACATGATGCTGGTCAGCATGGTGCAGAGGAGCAGGGAGAAGCAGCAGGACAGCCTCTGGGTGCGGGTGAAGCGGCTGCGAGGGGACCGGCTGAAGATGGAGTACCAGATGTGGCCGTCCTGGAAGCCGGCCGAGGTCTTCGTGAAGAACAGGTGCCTGCGGCGGGCGGGAGGGAGGCAGTAGTGGGGAGAGACTAGTATCTTTGGAGCAACCCTGGCATGGGAGGGGGGCAGGGATTTGTTTCTGAGACTTATTATATGTTTTCTCTACTATAGAAGAAGTACAGAGACACCTAGCATCGCTTCGAGTTAAGGGCAGGGAGCCTGGACAGGGCTGGGGTGAAAACCTCAACTGTCTTCCTGCCAGCCGTGTGACCTCAGGCCACTTTGCTTTTTGTGTCTCAGTTTCCTCATCTGTAAAATGGGGATAGTGACAGGAACTTCCTCTCCGGATTGCTGGCAGAATTAAAAAGAATCATTTTTGTTAAGCATTTGGCACAATAGCTGGCATGTGATGAGTGTTCAATAAACACTAGCAATTATAATAATTAGTTTTGTTATAATGAGGGCGTTAGAGTATAGTGGCTAAAAATCCCGGGTTCTGTTGTGTTCAGGCGGTTTGAGAGAATAAAAGTTGCGAGGCGGGGTCTCTGAAAATTGCACCCTATTCGCTTTAAGAGTTTGCATTATTTCCCTAGAAGGAGAGTGTAGTTTCTCCCAAGGAGCTCCTCAACGGCCCAGGTTTTCCTGAGAGGGGGCAGAGCTGAAAGTCCCAGCTGGTGACTGTTCTGGTTGGGCAGCGCCAGTACCCTCCAGGGTTGTGAAATACTTTGACCATCACTCCAGGGTGTGTATGTGGGTTGGAGTTAGAATGAAGGCACATAAAGAAAGAGGCCAGTGCTCCCAGGGATGAGCCCGGCCCTGCCACCGGGGGATGGATAATGCCTACCTGACCAAAAGGGGGAAAAGAAATGTAGTAAAATAAAGTATCAGTGTCTACGAGATTTCAAATAGAGTCAAAAGACTATTCTGGAAGCTATTTTTATGCAAGCTTCAGCTAGATACAACTAAATACTATGGGAGGCCAAGCCCCAACCAACAGTATTCCTGTAAACCCTAAAGAATACCCAGGGCTCTGTCTGAGGCTCTATAAAAGTGTCACTCACTGAGTTTATTTTTCAGAAATCTATAACCTGGGCCAGATCAGCCCTGGAACCCAGAGCTACCAGTCTCTCCAAGAGCATCAGCCAGTTGCATCTCCTACCCCACAATGTCAACACCTCTTTGCAACATGAAGAAGTTAGAATGGTCATTGCCCAAATATCCCTAAAGATTGGGAAAAGAGTCAAAGGAGAAGCAGGAGTCGTAACAGAGAAGATAGGATTTAACAAATGAATATGACTACTGAATCATTATATTGATATTTCTTTTTAGTCTCCAGTGTCCTAGAGCAGCTAGAAGGAAATACCTGAAATGGTGGAACTGTAATCCATATCATACTTTGAAATTTGTTCTAAAACTATTTTTAATGTATTTTGAAATTTATTACTTTATCGTATATATATATTTCATAATAAAAAAAGTTTAAAAAACCAAATCAGGAAATACCACAATAATTGCCTGCATTCCACACTAAAAGTAATTTGTATATAACTGTTAAAAAAAAAAAAGAGGCCAGGTACCAATAAGAATGATTTTTCATGTTATTATATTATTCACACAACAGATATTTGGCGAGCCTGGATCAGGGTGCCAGGCACTCTCGTGGGCAGCTGGATTCCTGGGCTGAATGATGGAGTCCTGCCTTCACAGAGCTCCCTATCTGGTTTCAAGGCATCCCGTGCCGTGATGCCATCGGACGATAATATTCACTTCTGAAATTGACACTTATTCTGAGCCACGTACTATCCTAAGCACGTTACATACATCACGTGATGGGATCCGCACCGGTCCCCTTGGGGGTAGGTAGAGTTAGCAATTCATTTTTCACAAGAGGACACTGGAACCTACAGAGGTGTCTTATCCAAGGTCATGGGCAAGTACATGGAAGGCATGTCTTTGTGTTCATGGCTATGTTTTATCTCTCGTGGGGTTCAAAACTGATTGAGACTTGATTCAATCTGATTCACACTTTTTTCCCAAGTGGAGGCCAAGCCACTGACAGTGGCCTTTGGGAGAAAAGTCACCTGAGTAAATGTGCTGGAAACATCCTTAATGCCTACTGGCACGAGAATCGTTGACTGTGTGGCAGAACTTCTATTTTATTTATCGTAGCCAATAAGGAAACAACGTGGTCCAAATACACTTTGCCAGAAGGATGTTCCTCACATATTGTTAAGGAAAAATGGCAACACATTTGGGATAATGTGTATAGGATGGTGCCATTTAAAAAGATACATAATCAACCACAATCTGTAGTGTGTGCGTGTGTGTGCGCGTGTGCATGTGTTTATACTTTTCTGTGTTTGGAGACAGATGTGGACGTCTACACAACAGGAGAGGGAATGGGGACGTGAATAAAACAAAGGAAAGCATCTGCTGAAAGAAACATCCGCGATAAAACAAAACAATAATCATTCAAATCACTCTGTTCTCTGATATAAAATATATTACTCTATAACATGCACAAAGATACACCCTCTCACCACCTGGACGACAGTTTGGTCCCCAGGGACCTCATTCCCAACAAGAAAACCTGACTGGTCATTATAGACATATACTCAAACCTGCCCAACCCCTTTAGATGAAACTTACTTTTATTTGGCTGTGATTGAATTGTGCTGTAACTCCCTAGAGATGAAAGAACAAAGTAAAGAGAATTTGCTAGAAAAAAAAAAACTTGTAAAGAAATTACCTGAATTGTTTCCTGTCCTGCTCTGTGGCCACTGGAAACACCTTGTCCAGGACACAGTCTCCAACGTCAATGGACAGCCAAGAGTTGCAGAGGAAATACCACTTCTGGCCCAACGCCAGGTCATGGACCAGCACCCGACTCACGTACCTGGAGAAGGGACCCAAACTTTTGAGATTAAGGTTGGGGAACGAGATTTATTTGGACACCATGCAGGTAACACCTTTGCAAAAACGCACCTCAAGAATAAGAGCTCCTGGAAAAAAATACTTTGTATTTCTCTTCAGTGTTCTTGGTGTCTTGATCAAACTGCCCCAATCTGTAGGTGGATTTGGCCTTATATGGAGAGTTCAGTTAATTTAGAGGGCCCACTTGGGAGATTGCCATGTTTTTACAAATATGTTGCAAAAGGGTGTGTTTTGAAACTGTGAAACCCTAAGGATGGCTCCAAGCCCAGGGCCAGTGTTCAATCATAGGTGAGTAAAGCCAAGTTGTAGATTGTAAATTGTCTGTGTTCAGGGAAGTGCAGGCTGGAGAACATAAATGTGTTCTTTCTATAGGCATCTAACCAGCAAGTGAACCTTCCATCTGTCTTGGGCCCAGGGCGTCATGGGTCTGATCAAACCCAATATAGGTCTTTGAGGTCCAGGGATGGAGTGAAATCATCTTGCCTATCCTGGGGTGTCAGGGCCAGGAGCAGCAGTTTTCCCTGTTGTTGCATACCCAGTAGGAATAATAGTGACATCAGTAGCTTCTCTGCACGCTGCATTTACTATACAAAGGGAATTATGGTAAGAAGCTCTTGAGTTGCGTTTACTCAACCCATCCTCACAACAACCCTATAAGGAAGAAACAATGATCAACCCCATTTTCCAGATGAAGAAGTCAAAGTTTATAGAGCTGGAGGGATTGCTCAAGGTTGCACAGCTGCTCAGGATGGGGTCCCTCTCAGGTCCCACCTGGCCTGTCTCTTGCAAGGGTCTCCTTGCAAAAGGGTGTGTTTTGCAAGTGGTGGGGCAGAGACCTTGGAAGATTCCGGTCGGAAGCAATGGCTCCCAAACCTGTCACCTGGGACCTTTACAATTACAAATTCTCCTTCTCCAAAGAAGATATACAAATGACCAGTAAGCACATGAAAAGATTCTCTACATTATTAGCCACTAGAGAAATGCAATTCAAAACCACAGTGAGATACCACTGCACACACACTAGATCACGATAATAAAAAAGATAAATAATAGTAAGTATTATTGTAGAGATATTGGAATCCTTACTTCTTGCTGCTGGAAATACAAAATAGTGCAGCCACTTTGGAAAACAGTCTGGTGATTCCTTGGTTCACCATGGAGTTACCAGACAATCCGCAATTTCCAAAAGAAATGAAAACATATGTCCACCCAAAAATGTGTACATAAATATGCACAGCAACGTATTCATAAGAGGCCCAAAGTAGAAACAACCCAAATGGCCATAAACCAATGCAAGAATAAACAAAATGTGGTACAGTATATTCATATAATTGAGTATTATTCAGCCTTAAAAAGGAGTGAAATACTGATTCGTGCTACTCATGGATGAACCTTGAAAACCTGATGCTGAATGAAAGAAACCAGACACCAAAGGTCACATGTTATATAATTCTATGTGTAAGGAATGTCCAGAAGAGGCAAATCCATACAGACAAAAAGTGGTGTCCTGGTTGCCAGGTACTATGGGAGCGGGGCAGGGAGTGGGGTGGGGAGTGACTGCTAATAGGTGTGGGATTTCTTTTTGGGGAGATGAAAATATTCTAAAATTAGACTGTGGTGGTCACCATTGCACAATACTGAGAATATAATAAAATCACACTGAACTGTACACTCTAAATGGGTGACTTGTATAATGGGTGAATTATATCTCAAAAAGCAGTTATGTAAAAAATACACATTCCCAGGTGTGCCCAGACCCAACAAGTGGGCATGCCGTTAGTGGGGCCCAGGAATCTGCTTTGCTAGAGCTGCCCAGGTGGTGCCGCTGGGTGGTCCGGCCAGCGCCCAAGGCGGAAGTGGGTGGAGCCCGCTGGAGGGCAAGGCCCCTCCCTTCCCTGAGCTCCTGTTCTCCTGACCTGTAGAGCCAGGACAGCAACAGGAACTGCCCCATTTGATCCTCAGGAGGCTCAAATGAGAAAATGACCGAAGGGCACACCCGGTGCTCAGGGCAGCGGCCTCCTCTCCCACCGGAGAGTCGCCTCTCCCCTTCCACAGCTGCGGAAGCCGGCGGCTAAATGAGAGGTCGTGGGTGGGGCCAGCGCTGGACCCAGGGCTGCGACTTCTGGTCCCTCTCGCTACTGACCCAGGCGGTGTGGGCCGGGGTCCAGGTGGTTACAGATAACCTCGGGCTCCTCGCTTGGGAAATGGGGGTCGGTTCTGTGTGTCCTGCAGTTTGTGAGGATTAGCCAGAACCCAATGTAAAGAGCCTGTCCCTGAGCCCCGCCTTCAGTAGGCCTTCTCGGTTGGCCCGCCATGACTCACCAGGATGGCCGGTCCCCTGAGTTGTCATGCCACAACCGGAGGCTCTGCAGGTCCCCCAGGGGGAAAAGGGTGGAAAGCAAGAAGACATCCACTCCTCCTCGCTCAAAAACCGGGGTTTCAGGGTCTGACAGGTGATGGGGCTCACTCTCTCCGTCCAGGCCGTACAGGGTGGCAGTCACCTGAAATCCAGAGACCAGGAAGGGCTAATTCCACCTGGTGGCTGAGCTCCGCTGGCCCCCACTTCTGATGAAGGATGGTCCTTTCACCCTGCCCTCTCCTCCCATCTCAGGCCTGAGTTAGTTTTCAGTGGCATGAAGATTTGGGGTAACACTACTTGCAGTCAGGTCTTCAAGAGAAGTTAAACTCATAAAATGCTTCCTGGTGATTGTTTCAAATGCTCTGTATATTTATTTGTGAGCCTTGTAGGGCAGGGACTGTGCTTCTCCACTCACCCCCACACCCCTGCCAACAAATACATTCCCAGTGCTTCTCAGGTGGCCCAGTGCTGGAAGAGGAACAAGTGCCAGCTACCTTAAAAACTCCCAGGCCCCTATCCAGACCTAGCAAGTAAGAACACTGAGGCTCGGGCTGGGAATCTCTCTATTTTTTTTTAAGAGCTCCAGGTGATGAGTGAATCCCCAGTGAAAAAGATAACTACAGCAGAGGTCACCTGTGCCTACCTATATCCCTCAGCCTCACCATTACCTCACCATTACCTGCACCAACTCCTAATGGCACATCCATGTATCTTTGCTTGAGGACTGTCTTTGGTGGCTAGAGCAGCAGGTCAGACGTGCAGGAGAACTAATGCCCTCTGCAAGCCGTCCTCAATCAGTGACGATGGGAGATGGTGGATAGATGCTCTGGCTCTCTCATCCCTCAGGTGGGAGGGCTTGGGGGCACATGCTCCTCACTTTCCTGGAATTTCCCAGTGGGATTGGGCTCCAGTTGCCCACAGGGGTTGATAATGCCTCTATTGACTGCTTTGCTTTCCCTATCTCTTTCTCACCCCTTTTTGGTTTATTCTGAGATCCCCTCTCAAATAAACTTCTTGCACTTGAATCTTTGTTTCTGACTCTGCTTCTACAGACTCTTGCCAACCTTGGCACTGTCGATGTGTTGGGTAGGGAATTCTGTTGCGGGATCTGTCCTGTGCACTGCAGGACGTTCAGCAGTATACTGGACTGCTGCCCTTTAGATGCCTGTAGTACCCTCCACCCTGTTGGAATAACCAAAAATCTCTCCAGTACTGCCGAGATCACGTGCCAGTTCAGAACATACCATGTTCTAGGGGAATCCAATCTAAGATAATATCGAAGCAAAATGTGAATGCAACCATTCACAGAGAGAAATGGCCTGTGGATCACAGGTTTTCCAGTTCTTTTCTATTGAGGTCAAGTCCTCAGTGTCAAGAGGAAGTGTGATGGGTTGTTCATTAGATGGGTGAAAGTGATTCCTACATTTGTTTCCATGGTTACTGAGCACCTAATCTGTGTCAGGTGCCTGTCCTAGCTGCAGAAGGCAGTAAAGTCAACAGACAAATGTCCTGTCCTTGAGTATCTTAATGACAGTTTTGAAGACAATAGAGCTTTCTCCAGGATGTTATACGCAGGTCCAGTAGTTCTCAAACTGTGTTCCTTAGAACCCTCAGTTTCAGTAAAGGAAACCTGGAGGCTAAGGCGGGGGACGAGATGTTCTCATGAGTGATATGGCACAGGCTGGACTTACTAAGGATGCCGAGATGTTACAGAGACAATTTGCGGAATGCTCCACAGCCAAACTCTCAAGGGTTTTGGAGAATCCATACACATTGAAATAATTTCTTCAATATCTCTAAATCAGCCTGCTTCAGGTCAGATGGCCCAGGCTGCCCTCTTGGTTAGATGCCAGCTAACCAATTTACCTCTCCAAAAATGGGCAACATTTTACCTCTTCCCCTCTTCCTCTCCTCCCTTTTAAAGCCTGTTTTCACTTTTTGTTTTTTGTTTTTATTATTTGTGTGTGTGTATGTGTTTTTCACTTTCATTCGCTGATAACAGTATGCTGTCCACTCTCTTTGCCATGTGAGCAAATTTGTGAGTCTGAGATATTCTTTGGAAAGGATAAGGGAGGTGGCCAAGGGTAGAGCATCAAACCCCAATGTTCTCTTAGCCCACTCCTCCTTTATCTTTTAATATATTAGGACTTAAGATAGTATTTTGTTTGACAAAAAGATTCTTTCCTCTAAAAAACAAAAACCAAAAGAGTAGGGAAAAAAACACCCAAAATACAAAAATGCACTGGGCTAAAGTAAAAGCAGGGCCTGGGGAGAGCTTCCCTGGGGGGGATGTGCTGATGAACCAATAGGCCCCAAAGCTCCAGGTACCTTTGAGGAGGTGGCTGCCCCCCGCCGGTGTCCAGTGTAGACCGTCACCAGGTAGTGGTATTGGGCAAAGGGGTCATTGTCCTCCAGCACGGTGACCTTCACCTGGAAAGAAGGGCAGCATTGGGTGGGTCTGCTCAGTGGGTTCATCCACCACCCAGCAACCAGGTGTGAGCTGGCACTCATGCCACAGTGAGAGAAAGCAAAATTCTGCATGCACTGTTTATTCACTCCAACAAGGGAGAATGGCTCTTTCTGAAAGCAGGGTTTCAAGTAAAAATAGCTGTAAAATTAAAAAGTACAAAATGCATTCTTTATAAAACATGGCCCAACGTAGTTAAACTGAAAATGAGATTGGGTATTAAGTTGAGGATATTCAGTGTTCGAGCCAGTGAACCACAGGAGCTCTGTTCCCATATAATTTCGCCCAACACTGGTAACGAGATTCTGCTGCTGAGGGCATTTAGAAGGAACAAAACATTGAGACGGTTTCGCGAGAAAAGTTCCCAGGCTGCAGTGGACTCCGCGATGTGGCTGCTGCGCCTCCCGCCATGTGGCCCCATCTGCGGGGGGCGGTGCTGGTTGCCAGCCTTGGGGGAGGACGGGCCCGTTAGGGATGGATGCAAAGGGCGCCTCCGTCAGGTCACGCTCCCTCATCCATGGCCAGCAGGTGATGATGCAGGTGATCGAGACCTTGGATCTTGGCCAGCGCTCGCCCGGGGTCAGCTGAGCCGTCCTGGGCTGCACTGTGGCTCAAGGCCTCCCTGCCCGGCCTGCTTCCCTTCTGGTCTCACAGGGGTCAGCTTCAGTGATACCCAGCCCTGCTGGGCACCCTGCACGCTCTCCGTCCCAGAGCCGCCTGCCTCAGGAGCCAAACTGCAGCGGAGGCACTTCGAGTATTAACGTTTAACCCTTTAGGTGAGTCCAAGACTGCCATATAAACACTGAAGCTCTTACCTGTTAGTCTTTTACCATGTCACCATCCTGAGGTGGGGGGGCTGTGGGTGGGGCAGGCGGGAAAGGGAGGGTTTTTTCCGAGCCTCGCAGCAGCGCACCCTGCTACCCATTGATTTGTTCATTGAGGTGCCACTCAGAAATGTTTATCCAATGCCTGCTCGGTGCCAGACGTGGTGCATATATTGGGAATAATCATAGGGACTTCGTTTTTGCAAACAATGTGTTGTACACGTTGTCACTGTTTGAGCTCATCTTCTATCCCCAGACCTGTCTCATTGTCAAACAGATCTGGGTTTGGACTGGGGCTCTCGGTCGGTGGCTCTGGGCCAGCCACTTGCCCTCTCTGATTCTTGCCTCTTCCCTAAGACCATGAAGGCACCTTTCACATCGGGCAGCTGCAAGCATTAAATGGGGCATGCCGAGCCCCAAGTGGCTCCTTGGCAGATGGGCAGGATCATACACTTCCTCATGATTTGGTCTGTGGCCACCTACAACCGTTCTCATTTTGCAGACCGAGAGGCTGAGGGACGGCCAGCCTGAGCCGCCCCAGCCATCATGGCCCGATGGGCAGCTGGCCTCTCGGCTCCCACCTGGGCTCCATCACCCGGCGCCCTGGACGCAGACTGCCCACAGCGTCTGCCCTGGGGCCCCTGGACGTGCACCCGTCCCCACTCCTCCCTCCCGCTTCTGGGGACCGGCCTCACCTTGGCGCGGTCCTGAGCATCCTTTCTCCTCGCCCAGATCACCCCCAGCACGTAGACCACGCAGAGGCAGCCCACGGCGGTCACCACCACGGGGTTGTCCTCGAAGGTGGCAAAGAGCGTGGCGGCCTGGCGGACGTCGATGGCATTGGGCATCACCAGGAACGTGCTTCCAAAGAAGGTCAGGTGGTTGCAGCGGCAGTGGGTCTGGGAGGGGCTGGTCCGTGGCCCCACCTGCAACCCCCAGAGAGGCCCTGGGTGAAAACGCCCACTCGGGGAGCGCAGCCCTAGCTGGGCCTCTGGGAGGAGAAGGGTGCCCACCTGGAGGGATGGATGCTGTTCTGGGGTGTGGGCTGGGGAGACTGCCGAGAGGGTAGCCTCACGCTTCCCCCCCCGCCCCGGGCCTTTTTTAAAATTAGAAATTAATTTAGAAGTGCAGAGAACATTTATAACAAACATATTTTTACCCAGTATTCTCAAAGAGCAGCTGTGTACGTTTTTCTCAATCTGCTTTTTGAGAAATAGTGCAAGTAAAGTTAAAGTTTCCCGCCCTCCATAAGCAGCCATTGGCATAAATTTGGAGTGTATCCTTCTGGTACATTCTGCCACCTGATATTCATTTGAGAAATGTTCACTGCGTTCTAATTTCATGCGCAGTGGCGAGGAACTGGGAGGAGCCGGGGTGACCAAATTATTGCAGATTGCCCCGGAATTTTCTGCTTTTAAAACTGCAAGTCCTGCATCCTGGGGACCCTCCTCAGTTCCGGGCAACCTGGGAACAAACAGACAGGGTCTGGGGAAACCAAAGACAAACATTTACATCCGAAGCTGGTGTCTCAACCCCAGGAAGATGTTGCCTAAACTTCCCCACCCTTAGATCCAGATGACAGATCTCCTCCCCGGGCTCCTGCTTTGAAGGGACCCCACTCTGAGCCTCCCTGAGCTGCACCTCTGCCCCCTCTGCACAGGGTGAGGAGTCACCTGGCCTAGAGGATGTGCCTCCCCGAGTGAGTCTTTACACTGTGCCCTAGATGCCTCACCCTAACTCCAGTGCGGGGACCCCTTTTCTAGACTGTGATTAGAGTACCTAGAACCTCAGAATTCCCTGCTTCCAGAGCCTGCACAGACCTGTTCCTCAGCTTCCTCCTCCCAAGCCAGACGGTGCCACTGGTGTGCCCACTCCTGCGCCCGCAGGTGGCAAGAGGTGGCTATGGAGATGCGTGGCTGGAGTGTGGGCATGGGGGCTGGGTATGCGAGATCACTTGTGGCGTGGGACAATGAACGGGTTAGGGGACAGGAGTGGGTCAGGGCAGGGGCCTCCTGTGCACTGAAGCTCCAGGCTCTGGAAGGTTCCAGGAAGCCCTTACCTAAACCCCACAGCGTGCTTGCCACCCCACACCCCACCCCAGTGCCACTTGGTGGCCAAGGAAGATACAACCCTACAATTCAGCAGCACCTTTTCATTCCAGGGTTCACCACGAGGTGTGTGGGGGGGGGGGGGGCGGGGGGTGCAGGTAGAAGAGACAGGCATCCAGGAAGCTCTTTTCTGTTCAAGCACCTAGTAAAGGAGAACCTTCCACAGACCAAAACATACCCCAACAGTAACATTTGTCTCTCTTCCCTAACAAGCCACCCAACAAAGGGCTGACCCCAACACGTGGCTTGGTGCCTACTACCTATTTATATAGTTCACGTGGGTCTCCTTTCTGAGTTTCACTGTTTTTCTCACTGTTTCCCAATCTTTGTCAATATCTGGCATGCAGCTGCAGAACTTACTGGAATACCCCGTCACACCCAGAAGGGGTGGGGTTGGCTTCAGAGAAGAAACCCTAACAGAGGTCAGTGACAAGACCGTCTTAGGTGCTGGGAACTTGAGCTCTAACATCTTTGCCCTCCTGGGTTCACACATTTTTGGCATGTTCACACATCAGAATTAACCAGTGGCTCCCCTCACAACAGTGCCTGTACTTTTAGTACCTTTGACAAGATATATGGATGAGAACGTGAGTCCTCAGGCTCCTTTGATAATTTCACCCCTCGCCCTGATAAGGGTTTATAGTCCATAGATTTGGGACTTTCTTGAGCTCTGAGATGATGATAGTGGCAGTCTTCCTCCCAAACTTGATGATCCCACACAATTATTTATGACTCCTCAACAATCTCTATGTAGCTCTATCTCTGGCTCTGCCTCTGTTTCCATCTCCTTCTCTCCCTCTCACTCCCTCTCTCTCTCTCTATCATCTGTCTACCTACCACCTATTATCTATCCATGTTATCTATCATAGGATGAAGTCCCCAGCCTTGGTCTAATCATGGCTTTTGGTTCATGACACTCTCATGGGTGGTCTCTGCATATCCCTTTTTATGAAAGTACACGTTAGTAGTGTCAAGTTTTAATAACATAATAAGCACCTAAGGACCCACCAGTGTACTCCAAAGCTAGAAACTTCCCTATACCTTACATTTAGCAATATGGTTCTACCCCCGCCATCCCTACGCCTCCCCCCACCCAACGACCATCCTGAATCCCATGTTCATCACTGCCTTCTTTCCACTCTATACACACGTCTGTCTTCTATCCACACAAAGGGTGTGTTTAAAATAACAACCACTTTCATCAGTGGAGTTTTTACTGTAACATGCCAAGTGCTTTAAGGTCTTAATCTTACCCTAGTTCTAAGTGATAACTGTCCCTTATCCCTGCTTTTGGGTGCAAAAGCTCAGAGAAGTGGTGTGACTTGTCCAAGGTCTCCCAGATAGTAACTGATGAATTGGGATTAATCCCATGTCTGTCTGATGGCAAACACCAAGCCATTGACCCCTACACCATCCCACCTCTTTCTGGCCCTCAGAGGGAGCTGCAGAGGGCATTCTGTGTGAGCAACGTGGGAATTAGCTGCTGGGTGTGAGGAGCTCTAGAACGTCACCCCACACCCAGGGGCTCCTTCACAACGTGCCAGGGCTTGCGCTATGAGTAGGTTCCTTGTTGTCTCTTTGGCACCTCAGTGGGCTCCTGTCTCTTCCTGGTGCTTTGGGGAAGGCCCAATGGCCAGCAGCCGGAGGCCAGCACTGGGGCTGACCAGGAACCCAGGCTGCAGCAGAAAAAACACAGATGGAGTTCAGCTCGGAGACTCTGCCGAGGTGGCTTCTTACGGAACTTTTGACTGTTGTCATTTTACATCAATAGGTGTTGTGTGATTCTTGCCTGGTCCTCTGCTAGATCGAAGGCTCGCTTTTGTTCTCACCATTATATCCCTACCACTGGCACACGGTGAACATTTACTGAATGAAGGAAAGAACATAGTTCTAGCCAGTAGGGGGCACAGGTGTGTAAACAGATCAATTTCAGCCTAGAGGTGGAGGCTGCCGTCCTTGAGAAGGGTAGGAAATTCTGGGAAAGGCCAACAGAGGGAACCCTGAGATGTCTGGGAGTCTCCCCAAGAAGACTTGGAGTGGAAGATTAAAGAGTGGATAGGAGTTTTCCAGGCAGGGGTGAGAAGGGCATTCGGGGGAGAGGACGGCACATGCAAAGGCATGGAGGGGGGAGGGGGACAGCGATGACCCTGGAGATGTATCCAAGGCCTCAAAGCCAGCATCTACTTCTAGGACACTGTCACAGACCTGGGCTCCTGGCGGCAGAGCTGAGACGGTGACTTGACTGCAACTACAGTTACTTGAAATTGATTGCAATTAACAAAACCATTCGCCACCCAGCAAGATTGGGCCGAGAGCTGGAGAAGCTGTGACACATTTTGCTAAGGCTTGTGCTCTGGAGACCTACAGACCTGGGTTCCGGTCCCAGCTCCTCCACTTATAAGTTCTGGGATTTGAGGCAGGTGATTTGAGCTTTCTGAGCCTTTGTTTTACTGCCTATAAAATGGGAATACCAACCATCTTAGAAATCATTGTGAAGACTTGATGAAACAATGGAATTAAAGCAGGGAGTGCCATACCTGCATATAATAAACAGCTCCGCTGAGGGTTCATTTCCTGAGAAGTGACACGATGGCCTTCCTTGGCCATCCTCAGGGCTTCCTGAGTCAGCCTTGCCTCTGCTCACCAACAGTGGAGAACAAAGCAGCACTGTTCCTACCCTCACCCGGCTCATGGGGCACTGAGGAGACAGACACTAATTAAATGGTCTCACGAGTACATGTGAAATCACCACTCCTTTGGGTGCTATGGAGGAGGGATGTATGTGCTCTGAGGATTTACTGGCAAAGTCTGGTGTAGTGAGAGCGACACTTCAGGCAAGACCCGAAGGGGGAACCATGGAGGCCATGGCGGGGCGGGGGTGGGGGCAGTCCAGGTCCAGGAAGCAGCATATGCAAAGGCCCTGGGGTGGGGTATGAGATGGTATACCAGGGGCGGACACTACACGAGCTGGGCACGTCCAAGCAATCCTGCCCTGCCTGCCTCTTCAGTTCCCTCACCTTACCTGGCACCCAGAGTTGTCCCAAGTCCCCTGGATCTCATCCCAGAACACGCAATGGGACAAGAAGGTGGTGATGCCAACTGTGAGGTCCACGCTGGTGGCCAGCTCCAGGTCAGACTCAGGGACCACAGTCAAATAATAGATGCCCTCGCCAAACCCCAGGTCCTCCAGGCTCAGGATCCACGTGGGCAGCTCATCTGCAGGAAAGGGGGCTCCAGGTCAGCCTGAAGCCGCATGAAGATGGGGCTAAGAGGATGGGGGAGGGGGACCGAGGAGTCCCTGCAGGGAAGGAGACCCTGATGGTCTCCACCAAATTGAGGAGTCCCCCCTCCCCCTGAGACCAGGAGCAGTCTCTTCCAGGTGAGGGTTCAGAGCATGGGCTGGCAGGTCAGACAGATGATGGTTCAAATCCCAGCTCTGCCCCTTACTGGCTGTGTGACTTGGGCCAGTTACTTGATCGCTCTGTTCTTATCTGGAAAGTGGCAATTTCAATAGTCCCTACCCCAGGTGGATCACGTGAGGTCAGTTCTGCAAGTGCTTCTGACTCTCAGGTTTTGACCTGGTAGCACCCCAAGAAGCAGCAGGAACGAGACTACCTGGAGCAGCCGTTGGTGGAAGGTGAGTTTGGGCATCGTAGCTGGTCTCATTAGGGTGGTAGCCATAGCCCAGGCTGAGGGTGAGTGGGATGCCAGGTCTCCAGTGCAGCTGTATTCCCAGAGCCGCCTCCCCTGAGGTCAGGTTCACCCGCAGAGCCTCAGGACGGCTCAGGTTCAGCACGGTTGGCTCGCCGAGTCCTTCCGAAAGCCGGGGCAGCAGGATCTGGTACAGAAACGATCAAGTCAAGGCTGTGCAGATGCCAGTGGGTGTCAGGGCTGGTCACCGATTGAGGGTGAACGCCTGGGGAACTGAAATCCAGTCTGTGATTCGCTCATTATATTAGTTCCTATTGCCACTGTAACAAATGACCACAAGCCTGGTGGCTGAAAAAAGCCCCATTCCTTCTTCTGCAGCTCTGGAGGCCAGAGGTCCCACATTGATCTCACTGGGCTGGAGTCAGGGTGTCGGCAGGGCTGGTTCCTTCCTGAGGCCCCAGGGGAGCATCTGCTCCCTTGCCTTTTCCAGCTTCTGGAGCTGCCCACACTCCTGGGCTTGTGACCCCTTCCTTACACCACTCCCACCTCTTGCTTCCCCATCACAGCTTCTTCCCTGTAGTCAAAAATCTCACAGCCCCCCCTCTTGGACCTTTCTGATGCCACTGGACCCACTGGATAATCCAGGACCATCTCCCCATCTCAGGATCTTTAACTCAGTCACATCTGCAGAGTCCCTTTGTCATGTGGGCAGCATATTCCCAGGAATCCGAGGGCAGGATGTGGCCATCCCAGGCAGCTGCCACTCAGCTGACCACACCCACCAAGCCACGCACCGTGGCTCGGGGCTGCATCCCAGCCGACCTCGGCCCCCTGTTTCTCATCTGCACCAGGGGCTGCGTGAACTAGTGATGGAAGCACCAAGCAAGGACGTGCAAGCTGGCAGCACAGGCCTTGGAGGCAGAGAGCCTTCTGTTTGAATCCAGACTCTGCCCCTGGTTAGCTGTGTGACCTTGACCTTGAGACAACTAATGTACCACTTTGAGCCTTGGTATCTTCATCATCAGTAGAGTTTAGAGACTTTAATACTGGAGAGTATTAAAGGTGAAGTTGCATCCAAAATACTTAAAGTGCCAAGTACAAAATCACACCCAACAATGAGCAGCTGCTGTTTCTCCTGCTGTTGTCTGTTCACGCAGCTCTCCACAGCTGACACTCTAAATTCCCCCCTTCTTCCCCCTTTTTGGCGATTTCTTATTTTATTCTATACAGGTGTAATTCACACAACATAAATCCAAACATTCTAAAGTGAACAATGCAGTGGCATTTAATACATTTAGTACATTCACAATTTTGTCTTGGCACCACCTCCATCTACCCATTCAGCTTTTTTTTTTTTTTCAATTTGAAAGCAGTCATTGTTCATTCATAGACCAGATTACAGAAATAATCGTAGTAAACACTTCAGTTCATCCTTCTAATAAGCCTATCGATCTGGTCTTCCCTGTTGCCAGCACCTCCCCCTTGTACAAAATGGGTGGTCTTTTTCTTCAATTCGACCTCTGGGAGAAGATAATTTAAAGGGCCACAGGAAGTTGTTGGCTTCTTTGAAGCATTTTCCAACAGCATAAATCTCGTGAGTCAGGTCCTCCATGCCGATGACGCCGTATTTACCAAGAGATTGTGCGAGCAAAGAGTTATCTGTCAAGGCAACCCACTTCTTATCGATGTTGCCGTAACCACACTTACAGATCCATCCTCCACCGACATCAGGTTTGGGGAGCCCCGTGCAGTATGCGGTTCCACAGTTCTCAAGGAACTGAGGCCTTCCTTGTTGAGCTCGACAAAGGTGCCATTAAAGATTTGGACAAGGCAAAGAAGCTGCAACACTTCTCGGACCTTTGGGCTCACACCATTGATACCTGTGCATCTGATGACAAATGTCAATTTGGGTTCTGCAGGTACACAGAAGTTGCCAGCTTTTCTTGCCATTCTAGCCATTCAAATCTCAGTCCTGGACATCTGCTTGTTTTCCTTGTGATAGTGCTTAGCTTTTTTATAAATAAGCTTCCTCCTTGCCTTTCGAAGCATCTTCTGGGCAAGCTTCTTGCTTCTTTCTCAAGAGCTTGATCTTGAGTTTGGCAAAACGCCTTCACTTTTTCTGGCATAGCCAGAACCTTCTTCTTCTCTTTGACACCCTCCGTGATTCCAGCCAGAAAAGAGGTCATTCTCTTTTTAAGCGTATTGGTGATGCCTGCTGTGTGCTGCCCCCTTATTGCTGGTGGCCTCCCATGGTAGACATGGAAACGTGCCCTCCTGTGCCCCTCCAGGAAGCACTTGCTGCCCACGAACAGGGAGTGAGGTCAGCAGACAGGTCCAGCTGCCAGCTTCTCCAGGGTCTGCCAGCTGCAGAGACCCACCTCGCCCAAGTCACACCCTTTCTGGGACACACACTCCCTTCCAGTGGGGTCACACCCCACCCTGGAGTCTGTACCCAGTGATGGAGCAAGGGTGCAGGGAGAAAGTCCAGGAGCTGCTGGGGGAATCCTGATGGACAAGCCTTGCTCCAAAGTTCCCTCTGGGTTGGCTGAGGCTTTGTCAGGCCTGCACTGAGTCTGATGTCTCCTTCTGCCCAAGCAATACCAACAGATATTGCCCTTCAGGAAACATCTTGAACCCCAAACTCTCGGTCAGAGGCTGCTTCCAGAGAACCCAGCCTGTGACAGCTTCTTTTTAGTGACCCTGGGCAGATATCTTCTGCCAGATGAATTGTATGCTCACTGAAAGGCAGTTGTGTTTAATCCCAAACCTGTTTATGCCCCTTGTACTTGCTACAATTAGAATTAGTTCAAATAGGACATAAAGTGACAAAATCGGAGTGTGAACAGAAAGAATTGTTTGCATAAAAAACTTAAGTTGAATAAATTAAATGCTTTGAGAAGACTCAATAAAGATGAGCTACTAAAAATTGTTAGTCACTGATGAGAAAACTATATGGAAGATTAGGGAAAAAATGATTAAAATCTTGAAGGAATCTGAACTCAGATTGCATCATTAGTATGCTTAAGTTTTTGCTTAGCTTGTATGTTAGTCTGAAAGCTGCTGGAATGCAGTGTACCAGAACTGGGGCGGCTTTCATAAAGGGGAATTTAATAAATTACAAGTTTACAGTTCTAAGGACGTGAAAGTGTCCAAATTAAGGCACCAACAAGAGGTTACCTTCATTCAAGTAAGACCAATGCATCAGGAACCCCTCTGTCAGCTGGGAAGTCACGTGGCTGGCATCTGCGAGTCCCTTATTCCTGGGCTCCATTGCTTTCAGACTCTATTTCTGTGGCGTCTCCTCCCTTGGCTTCTCCGGGACTGGCCTTCATCTCTTGGCTTCCCTTGGCTCTCGCCAGGTTCTGGCTACAGCTGGGCTCCAGGCATCCGTGTGTCTGTTCTCCATGTGCCCACATCTGTGTCAGTTCTGCTGTGAAGTTTCTCTGGGCTCCAAGGCTTCCACCATTTCTGACTCTCTCAAAAATGTTTCCTCTTTTAAAGGATTCCAGTAAATGAATCAAGACCTACCTGGAATGGTGGAGTCACATCTCCCTCTAATCAGAGGTCACACCCGCAATTGGGCATACTGCATCTCATAGAGATGATCTAATCAAAAGTTTCCAACCTACAGCATTGAATCAGAATTAAAAGAAACGGCTGCTTCCACAACATTGGATCAGGTTTAGAACATGGCTTTTCTGGGGGTACATCATATTTTCAAACAAGCACAACTTGGAAGAAAAGCTAATGGAAATTGTAGAAGATGCATTTTGGAGTGGTTTACTCAAAGAAAATGAGTAAAATTCCAGTTAATGGATTTATAGAAAACTTCTTTGTATTATACCCAAAGAGTGGTAAATGAAAGTACATATATCGTTTTAGTTAAATACATGTTTAAGGTTAATACTAAGGGCCCTGTTTTATGGTTCCCCTCCATGCATTTCTTTTCATAACCATGTAAATCGTTGGTCCCAACCAGGTTAAAGCAGAAGACAGAAGCGCCACCCGCCTTCCAACAGCACCCCCAACTTCTACCTCGATATTCTCTTGCAGATTCTTCACAGGCAGGGACCGTCCACTAGGGCTGGTCAGACAGAGGCCACCGACAGTTCCACTGACATTGAAACGGCCACGGTCCGGGAAGGGGCTGTTCGGGAAGCTCATGATCTGCAACCAAGAGCAAGGAGTGTTGGCCCAGGCGCCTGCAGGACTGGAAGCTGAGCAGGGTCCTTCTGTGAGTGAGACGGTGTCCCTGGATAGGACAGAGGCGCGTGCCCTGCCGTGTGGGGCGGCTGAGGCCACCACCTGCCTCTGCTGCTGGTTTTCCTGGCCCATCCCTGCACTTCTGGTCTGTGGCTTCAGCAGTCTTGGAGCAGAGAACCCAAGTCACACGTGCTCTGGCTGAGCAATTACTAGAATGCAGAACGGTTTAAGCCTTTCTTCCTGGAGGAGTCAATACATCTCCGAAAGAAAGATGCTTCTCACTTTCATTAGGGCTCGGGGGGCAGACAGTCAGAGGCGCCCTCATTTGGGGGTAGAAAAGAACACAGGATCTTTTCTAGTTGTGGAACTAAGCCTGAAGGGCTTTCTTTCCAATAACTATTTAAACTAAGGCTGCTGGAGAAATATTGCAACACAGTGAAAGAGAACACGGATTTGGGAGCCAGAATCCCAGCTCATCTGTAAAATGGGCACAATGATCCCATGTAGTGGACAGGACTACACACGTGAGCAAATGCGTGCAAAAACGCTTGGCTGACCTTTCCTGAGGAGGTGGCCGGTACCATTACCCTTATGTCCACAGGCTCCTGGGCGTCTGCCAGAGGGATGAGCGAGGAGGCTGCCGGCAGAGTGAAGGCCGCAGAGCTGGCAGAGGCCAGGTGCATGGAGGGGCTCAGCCAGGTCCGTGGCTGCATCCTGGCCACAAGGTGAAAGCAGAGGTGCCAGGAGAGAGAGGAGAAAGAGGCAGTTAGAGGGAAAGCCCCATGTTCCCTGCCCTGCAGGGAACCTTTGACGTTACCAGAGTGGGCTGCCCTGTTTACATCCCTTTAGATAGCTCTGCCAGTTCACAGCAGGAGGGTCAGAAAAGGCCCCTGTCCTGAGCTGTAGGCTCTGTGGAGACAGGGCTCCAGTCTGCTTTGTTTGCTTCGGCACCCCCAGTGCCTAGAACAGCACCTGGCACATAACAGGAGGCCAGTAATAAACGGGCTTTGAAGCAGGTCTCTCCCTCCTGCCTGTCTTGGCCCCTGAGTTCCTGGGCTCCCAGCACCACCTTTTTTCTGGCTTTTGGCCTTGCCCCGTGGTTGAGATTGGATGCGGCGTTGGGAAACGGCCCCTGGACCGAGAAGGGCAGTCCTGGCAAGAGGAGCTGAGGGATGGTGCTGGGTGCAGGGGTCTGACGCCACTGCCTATGGTGCCTGCAGCTTTGCCCAGCCCCTGCCTGCCAGCTGGAGGAACGGAGGGCCGAGGACATCCCCGCGTCCTGGGCCAGTGCTCAGTGACAGAGAGCCTCCCGGACCGGTTCTACCCTGAATCCCCGCAGCCCCGTGGACCAATGGGCTGGACCAGACACACCTGCGCCAGGGTTCCAGGTGGGGCGGCCCCCATCCTGCAGCCCCCTGGCCTGCACAGCTCCAACATGTCCCATCTCTGGGGACTCCGGTGGTCCCGACCCTAGGCCAGCACCCGATGCCTCCCTTCCTGAGCTGAACAAATACACAGCCCAGGGTCCTTCCTGAAGCAAAAAGCCCTTCCCAGCTCCAGGCCCCCTCCCTGCTCCAAGGCTGCTCTCCTGGGCTCTGCCTTCCCCCGGGTCTTGGGGCACAGCTGTGAAATGAGCAAGGTCGAGGAACAAGGTGTCATGGGGCCCACAGAGCAGCCGGTCACCTGTTTGTGTACACGGAGACAGAGCGGGTGACCAGTGAGGCCGGAAGGGCCCCGGGCAGCCTCCCCAGCAGCAGGACAGTCTGCACGTGTTCTACAACCGCGAGCAGCCGCGGCACCGTCTGGGAAAGGAAGCAGGGAAATATCAGGGCAGACCCATCAGCCTTCGGTGGCTGTCACCAGACCAGTGCAGGACCCTCAGTGGGGACTAGGAGGGCAGAGAAAGCACAGGGGACATGGAGCACTGCGGACTGAGTGCCCCGCTTTGTCCATACTGAGAAGAGCAACACATGAAGATTCCAGACACAGGACTCATGGGAGCCCAGTTCACCCTCAGGGCAGCCCTGCAAGGCAGGTCCTTTTGCTGTCCCGGGCTGGCAGATGAGAACGACACGGCACAGGCAGGGGAAGGGACTGCACAGGCCCCAGGTGGGCAAAAGGGGAGCTGGAAGATTCACACCAGAGCCCGAGCCCTGGGAGCCTCCGCACGGCTCATTAGCCCTGCCCGCCCCCGCGGCCCAGCTCCTACCCAGGGCACCTGGAAGGCCAGAGGCAGGGACCCCGCGCAGACCCCCTGGGAAGGTGGGCCCCGCTAACATTAGCTGGCCTGAGAACCGGGAAGGCTGGATGTTGGCACAGAGCTCCTGTTGGAGCAAACTGTGCATGTGCGTGTGTGTGCGAAGGTGTTTGAGTGTGTCTGGTTGTGTGTGGGGGGTGTAGTTCAGCTCTTCCTGGAATAGAGACAGTGACTTTTGCAAGGGGTCTGTGAGGTGGCTCCAGCGTGTGGCCTCTCTGAGATGGTGCAGCCCCAAGGCCTGAGCAGCGAGGCTCAGAGCAATCGTGTATCTGCCCGAGTTACGCAGCTCGGAAGTGATCCGAACTTGGGGTGCCTCCTCCAGAACCGGCGCTTGGTCCCCTACACCGCACTGCTTCCTTGAAGCTCTGGTCTCCGGATCTTTCATCCAGCAACCTAGGAAAGACTTTGACCTCTGGAGCCGCAGATGGGGAGAGTGACTCAGCTAGGAGTGCTCGTGTGAGCTGGACCTGCGGCCAGTGAGGCCCACGCTGGGCCCCGCACCCACCTGGCTCCCGTGGGCCTCTGCCGGCTCTTCTGCTTTGTGGCTCAGGGAAGCTTCCAGCACACTGCCCACCGCCTGGAACAGGTCCCTAGTGGCCGCCTGGCGCTGCTGGTCATCAGGATGGGCCTTGGCACTTGCTGCCAACAGGGTCTCACTCGCATGCAGGAGGGCGTGGCTGGCCTCCCGCTGGGTTTCCCCAAAGGAGAAGGAAAAGCCACATGAGCTCCTGTCCTGGGTAGAACATCCCCCCACCATTTGAGGGGTGAAGGGCTGCAGCAGAGGGGAGCAGTGGGCTGGACTGTGCAGAGCCCTCCCCTCAGCTCCCTGTACTGCTGAGTTGAGGCCAAAGCCTGCGTCCCTATGCGGCTCTACGTTCCTGCAGGGGAGAAGCCCAGGGGGAGCGGAGGAATGGATGGATAGATGGATGGACACAGCATTTTTTCCAATTTTATAATTATACATATATTTGTTCAATGCCTGGCTCTCCCAGCGGTCTCAAGGTCTGAAAGTATCTGTGTGACTTGCAGCTGACTCCCCAGTGACGTGCACGGTCATTGCCTGCCACCTCCTCGTCATTCAGAAAGCACAGCTGAATGAATGAATGAATGAATGAATGCCTATGCAAATGAGAAGAAGGATGGAGGGACAGAGGTCTCTGCACAGACGTGTATACGTGCGTGCACGCGGAATACATGGATAAGCAAATGGAGGTAAGTGGGAAACATCCTACAGGCGGTGCTTCTGCCCCTAAAGTAGCAGCCGGACCCTCTGGCTTCAGCTGGGGGTGGGACGGGGAACAAGGGGAGCCCAGGCCCTGCTCACACCACTATTATTTCCATAAGCAGATGAGGACAAACCCTGCTCAGCTCTCCTTGCCTCTCCCCCCGCTCCCACTCTCAGCCCGTGGAGAAGGGAGAGCCAGCCTCGTCCAGATCCCGGACCCTGCAGGGACCCACAGGAGAGGACGGCATGGCTGGCCTCCCATGAGAGGCCAAGTTCACAGCCAGGACTTTCTGCGCGTAGGTGAGGGACTCTCCTGGAGCTGCTACGACTTCCACCCTCTTGTTTCCATGGGTCCTGCATGGGTGTCGCCAGACCCCAGGACCGCAGGCCTCGCCTGGGCGAGGTGACCTGTCTGCCCATATGCCGGGAACAACTTGAGGAACAACTGAGCCTTATTAACCTTTGGGTGGCCAAGTGTGTGTACAGATGCTGCCGCTGACCCACCTGTGCCCCCACTTTGGTGAACGCCAGCACCTGCCTTTCTATGCCTGGGGGCTTCTCTGACCCCCAGCACCCACTGTGCCCATCCACGTGGCAGGCTGGAAGTGTCAGGGAATGGGTGCGGGGCTCACTGATGGATGGGGCTGCTGTACAGATGCCCCAGCTCCCCTGCTCCTCTTGATGGAAACTCCCCAGCAGGACTGAGCCCCCCAGGTAATGGGCTGGCTCCACCAGCCTCACATCCCACCCACGCCCTGTGTTTCTGCCCCCATGGGCTCCTGCTCTCAAATCCCTGCCCCAGGGTCTTGGGGAACCCCCATGAAGACACCATGTTCCTAGGGTTAAAGCACAAATCACAAGTTTGTGGCAAGGGGTGGCCCCGGCCTTGCTGGGGTGAGTTTCCCCCCTCCATGGGGGCACATGCCCCAGGGCCAGCTCAGTGGGTGGGACCAGCTCACCTGGGCTGAGGGTGTGAGCTCCTCGCTGTGGCGAGTCACCTCTCTCAGCGCCTCGGCCAGCCCCTGCACCCCTTGCATCTCCTCCAGGGCGGTGGTAACCGCAGACAGAGACCCCAGCACCCACTCTCTGACCTGGGCACAGGGGAAGGAGGTGGGGAGAGGAAATGTAATTCCAGAGGCTTGATGGAGTTGTTTCAGAAAGCTGTGGGGTTGGATCAAGGGACCAGGACCATCTGGGTTTTCCAAAGCCCTGTAGACCTTCGTTTGCCTCAGGATGTGTGGGAGACAGAGTGGTGACCTCCAAAGACCTCCGCATCCCCCAGAGCCTGTAGAATGTGCCCTTGCCTGGCAGAGGGCCTTCGCAGATGGGGTTAGGTTGCATGGGCAGATTATCTTAGACTATCTGGGTGTACCCTAAGTGGAGTCACAAGGTCCTTAGAAGTGGGGGGTAGGAGGGACAGGGCCAGAGAAGGAAATGGAGGACAGAAGCAGAGGTTGGAGAGTGAGAAAGCTGGTTTTGAAAATGGAGGAAGGGGCCATGAGCCAAGGAATGTGGGCGGCATCTAGAATCTGGACAAGGCAAAGAAAGGGAGAGTCCCTTAGAGCCTCTGGAGGAAGCAGGTCCTGACGGCACCTTGACTTCAGCTCAGTGACACCCATTTTGGATTTTTGACTGCCAGAATTATAAAAAAATTAATTTACATTGTCTCAAGCCACTTGGTTTGTGGGTATTTGTTATAGCAGCAAAGGGAAGCTAATATAGGATGCCTGAAGCTTTCTCCAATGCCTCAAATCCAATCTGTAAAATGCAGCATTACTCAAAAAACTTTTGTCCCAGGGGAGCAGCAGTGACTAGAATGGCATGAAATCCAGAAGTTGCATTGTTTTGTTGGCCCTGGGAGGATGGGAGATCTTGATGGAGACTTGGGGTCCTGCGTGCCTTTGGAGGGCTCCCCAACTACCCCTGCTCGGGCCAGACCTGCAGCCTCTGGGCATATGATTCCTAAGCCACAGAGTAAAAATGGCAGGGGTGGGGTGGGGGGCTGGCTTCGGCAGTGGCAGAGAAACGTTACGAATATCATTTCAACACTCGCTGCCTGATAGAACTTTCCAGATTGATGGAAAACGTTCTATGCCCACAAGGTCCAATACAGAAGCCGCTAGCCATGGGTGGCCACTGAGCACTTGAAAAGTGGCAAGTGCGACGGAGGAACTGAATTATTCATTTTAGTTCTAATCTTAAGTGGCTGTAGGTGGCTAGGGGTGAGCGGTTTTGGCCAGCAGGGCACAGGTGAGCAGGCACAGGGCTCCCCGTGGCCCTCCAGCCGCAGCTCCCTCGATCTTCTAAGGCAACTGCAGAGCTGGGGAGCGTCTGCCCGTTGCTCAGCGTGGCCCTCGCTTCCAGCCACGAGAGAAGCAGGAGGAGACTCTTCTCTGAGTGTTCTGGAAGGGAGACGAAGGTAATGGAGTAATCTGGTGTCCACCTCTGGGCCCCTTCTTTGCCCTGCCCCGGGGGCTGCTGATGGGAGGTGCGACTGTGTGCGTGCGTGTGTGTGATTTCCCATATATGTGAGTTTATGTGATTGTGTATGTGAGTGTGTAAGGGTTGGAAGTGTGCAAGTGTATGTAAGTGTGTGGGTCTATATTAGGGGGTTGACATGGAGGAAAGGTCTGGGGCGGGAGGGCTCGGAGTGTGGGAGGTGGGGAGGGAAGAGCCGCACCTGGGTTGTGGACGGGGCATGCGACTACAATTTTCTCCCCTGTTTCCTCATCTGCAGCATGGGGAACTCACCTTAATGGGGAGTTGTAATGGGGATTACACATACAAGAAGCCCTAATTCAAGGCCTGGCAGCCCCCAGCAGGTGCTCAATACATGTTAGTGATCCTATTGGAAATGCTGACAACGGCCAATGCTTTTTTATATGAAGTGCTATCTGTGCCCTGCAAGTCCCAGGTACTTTCAAGCAAACCCTTCAGAGCCGTTCTTCTTTCCTGTATGCCCAGTAGGTGCGTGTGGGACAGTGTGTGCACACACACAAGCACACTCCAAAGTGGAATGGAAATAATCCATATATTCTTCAGTAGTGACTTCTATTAGGCTGAAACATATGAAATGGTCATTTTTGTGGTTCAGGACCAGTTGAACATCAGCAATTCTATATGGTGCAAACTATACTACCACCAAATGTATTATTATCCCCCATCTTCTAGATGAGGAAACTGAGGCTCACAGAGGTTGTCACCACGTGTGGCAATACAGGTGGTAAATAACAGAACCAGGATTCCATTTAAGGTCCAACCCCAAATCATGAACCCTGCCATCTAGGCCCAGTCACTTTTCTGCTCTGGGCCTCAGTTTCCCCACCTTTAAACTGAAGGGGCAGCCCTAGAAGTATGTCACTCCATGAAAGTGCATGGAGAAAGCAGATAATTGACAAGGCAAGCATTTTCTCTGCTTCCTGGCACTCTCCAAATGGACCAGGAGAGGGAGGTGATGTCAGCTGCTTGGGAGGTACCCCAAACTTCTCCACCCATGGATGAACCATGTTCCCACCCCAGATGGCTGCTTGCAGGCTCTGGAGACCCAGTGGAAAGGTATAATAAGAGCTCATCTTGTGAACCTTCTTCCTGGTGTCCATTCTCAGCAGCTGCCTGGAGCCCTCCCCCTGGTGCTCCTGATTGAGCATGGAGGACAGGGACTTGGCCAGCTGGATGATATGCTCAGGACCATGCTCGCCTTCCAGAGCAGCAGTGATTTTCTCTGACACTGAAGACTGGAATGCCACATCCTCAACATGCACATCTCCAAGACCCACCTAATGGGAAAAGCAGAAATGAGCTCAGTGCAGGGGAAGACCTCAACTCTCTTGTTTTTGTCCAAGAACCTGGCGCCTAAAGTCATGGGATCTTCATGTGGAAAACCAGAGCAGGCATGGAAGACTTTGTGCCTGGCATGGGGGCTCTTGGGCCCCTCCTGAGGGGACTGGACCCACTGATAGCTACCAAAATCTACCCTTGGACAAGGCAACACTTCTCCCCTCCCACTGCCCTCTTGATCATGCTCTCAATTCCTGCTGACTGCACTTGAATTCTCATGCTTGAAATCTCCCGACAATTTTATTCAGGCTTTTGCTTTGCGACCTTCTTGGCTGATCTTGGTTCCCAGGGTTCCTTCCTCAGGACTCTGTAAGGGCATTGGACTAACTCATCCTTGGGCCCCTCTGCCCCTCATGTTTCCCAACTTAGCCCCCACAGTATGTCCCAGGACCCAATCCCTATTCTGCCACTAAGTCATAAGATCCACAAAGATGGAGACCATGTCTGTTTTTTCCCATGGCCCCAAGTCCTGGCTCTGTCTACATTTGCTGCAAGAATGAATGAACGAATGAATCAGTGACCCAGCTGGCCATACCCTTGGCTGCCTTCAATCAGCCACCCTCTTGGTGAGGGCAGACCTGACAATAATTTTTCTCAGTAAAGAAGCAATCGCTGGGGGTCAGCTAGGACCTCATGGGTATGACGTTTCCATTTGAAGCAATGGAAAAGTTTTGGTAAAGGATAGTGGTGAAGGTAGCACAACATTGTGACTGTAATTATCACTATGAAATTGTATACTCAAAAGAAGTGAAAATGGGAAACTGCTGTGTTTTAGATATGTTTCACAATAAAAATTTTAAAAAGAAGCAATGGCCACTGCTTCCACCCACCTTCACCTCTGCATGGGTCTGCTGTCTGCCTCCTGCGTGATTGGTGACGGATATGATCACTGTCTGTATAAAGTCATTGCTTTCATTTCCAAGGGGTAGATACACTGATGGGAGGGCTGGTTCAGGGCCACAATGCAGGCAGGAACCTGGAAAAATGGGAAGTGAGATACTGGGGGCATCTCCAATCCCAGGAAGACAGCAAACCTGCCAAGGTAGGGCCAGATGACAGGAACCCCAAGACCATCTCCCAGGAAGGGGCAGTAAGCACTCAGGGGTCCATATATGTAGGGAGAAGACAGCTCATTATCCTCACTAAGTCATGCTGGGACTTTGGAATAATTTTACTAAAATCTATTTAAAGTTGCAGAAAAAAATATACTGTGTATAGTTTTTGGTTTTTTTTTTTTTTTTTAATTCAAGGTGGTAAACCAAATTGCAAAAACATACCTTAAGTCTAGCCTAAAACATACTCAGGCTTATGGCCACAAGCAAAAGAATGAAGGTGGATCCCTACCTCATGCCAAATACAAAAACCAACTCAAAATGGATCAAAGACCTAAATATAAGAACCAGAACTATCAGACTCCAAGAAGAAAACATAGGGAAGAGCTCCAGGACTTTGTTGGAGGCAGCAGTTTCTTAGACTTTACACCCAAAGCACAAGCAACAAAAGAAAAAATAGATAAATGTGATATCCTAAAAATTAAAAACTTTTGTACCTCAAGAGACTTTATCATGAAAGTAAAGCAACAATTACACAATGGGAGAAAATATTTGGAAACCACATGTCCGATAAGGATTTTTTTTTTAAAGAACCACCAAAAATGGATATCTTAGCTTAACCATAGGCATATTTTAAAAAATATCTAAGTAATCATCATAAAGCCTGTTTGTTCAATATGCTTCATAAGCCAATTTAAAATTAAAGCAAGGAACTGTGTGATTGTGAAAACCTTGTGTCTGATGCTCCTTTTATCTATGGTATGGAGAGATGAGTGAAAATATGGATAAGAAATAAACAAATAATAGGGGGAACAAAGGTTAAAATAGGGTAGATTGAAATACTAGCGGTCATTGAGAGGTGGGATAAGGGGTGAGGCATGTATGAGGTTTTTTCTTTTTTCTTTTTTATTTCCTTTGCTAGAGAGGTGCAAATATTCAAAAAAATGATCATGGTGATGAATACGCAACTATGTGATGATACTGTAAGCCACTGATTGTAACCATATCAAGAATGTTTGTATTTTTTTATTGTTCATAATAAAAATATTAAAAAATTAAACAAGGAAGGAAAAAATCTATAAATACATTTATCAGAGTTACATGAATGCTAAACTGATAGGAATTTAATACACAGTATATATAAAGAATCCTACAATTCAAACAACAAAAAGATAAACAACCCAATTTAAAAATGTACAAAAGACTTGAATAGGCATTTCTCCAAAGAAGATATACAAATGGCCAAAAAGGACATGAAAAGATGTTCAATATCATTAGCTATTGGGAAAATGCAAATCAAAATCAAATGAGGGGTGGTGTGATGGTGGCTCAATGGCAGAGTTCTCACCTGCCATGCAGGAGACCCGGGTTTGATTCCCGGTGCCTACCCATGAAAAAAAAAAAAAAAAAATGAGGCACCATTTCACACCCACTCTAATGGCTACAACTCAAAAAATGGGAGATCACAAGGGTTGGAGAGGATGTGGAGAAATAGGAACATTCATTCATTCGTTATTGATGGGAATGTAAGATGGTGCATTCACTGTAGGAGACAATTTGGTGGTTCCTCAGGAAGTTGAGTATAGAATTACCACATAACCTAGCAATCTCACTTCTATATACCCCAAATAACTGAAAGCAGAGGCTCAAAACAGATATTTTCACGCTGATGTTCATAGTGGCATTATTCACAATCATCAAAAGATGGAAGCAACTCAAGTGTCCATCAACCAAGGAATGTATAAACAAACTGTAATATATATCATATTGGAATATTATTCAAACATAAAAAGGAATGAAAGTCTAATACATGCGACAACATGAATGGTCCTTGAAGACGTCATGTTGAGTGAGATAAGCCAAACACAAAAGGACAAATATTGCATGATCCTGCTGATAGGAAATAATTGGAATAGGCAAACTCAGAAAGTCAACAATTAGAATATAGGTTATCAGGGGCTGGATTAGGCGTAGGGAATGGAGAGTTAATGCTTAAATTGTTCATACTTTCTACTTGGGTTGATGGAAAAGCTTTGGTAATGGATGTGATAATGGTGGCTCAACAGTGTGGACATAATTAACAAAACTGGAGTATGTATTTGAAAGTGGTTAAAAGAGGAAAATTAAGGTTGTATATATGTTACTAGAATAAAAAATTAAAAAACAAATAAACAAAAAATCATAGTACTATATCACACCAACAGTGACCCCTGATGTAAACCATGGATAGTAGTTAATAGTATAGTTATAAAAATGTGCTTTCATCAATTGTAACAAATAGACCACACTAATCAAGGTATTAATAATAGGGTGGTATATGGGAACCCAGCGTTTTATGCATAATATATTTTTGTAAACCTACAACTTTTCCAATAAAAAATAAAATAAAAAGTCAAGTTCATGTTTTTAAAAAGGCAACAACAAACATACCTAGGCTCAAATGTCACCTTCCCTGGCCCCTCTATCTAAACCAGCATCACTAATCATATTTGCCTTTTCCCCCAACTTTCTCCACCACTAAACTGTAAAGACAGTGAGGATGGGAATTCATCTATTTCTTTCCTGCTATATATCCAGCACCTAGAATAGAGCCTAGCATTCATTACATATTCGTAAAAATGAATGAACATTTTTTGTATCCTTAAATGTGGCTCACCGAAGAGTGAAATGAGACAAAATAAAGTGTCAATGGCTGAGAGATTCCAGAGTCGAGAGGTTATCCTGGAGGTTATTCTCACGCATTAAATAGATATAACCTTGTTAGTCAAGATGTATTCATGAATTTCAAAACTATGCATATATCCCTTTGAGGTGAATCATTTGCTTTGCACCATGTAAATATTAAAGAAAAAAAAAAGATGTAATGGAGAGGATGGAGGGAACTGCCTGAAAATGTGGAGCTGTGTTCCAGTAGCCATGTTTCTTGAAGATGATTGTATAATGATATAGCTTTCACAATGTGACTGTGTGATTGTGAAAACCTTGTGTCTGACGCTCCTTTTATCTACCTTATCAACAGATGAGTAAAACATATGGAATAAAAATAAATAATAGGAGGAACAAATGTTAAAATAAATTTAGATTGAAATGCTAGTGATCAATGAAGGAGAGGAATAAGGGATATGGTATGTATGAATTTTTTTCTGTTTTCTTCTTATTTCTTTTTCTGAATAGATGCAAATTTTCCAAGAAATTATCATGATGATGAATATGCAACTATGTGATGATATTGCAAATTACTGATTATATATGTAAAATCAAAAGTTAAGAATGTTTGCATTTGGTGGTTTTTGGTATTTAAAAAAATTTTTAATTAATTAAAAACAAAAATGTGGCCCACCCACTATTGGAACCACTAATCAATTATGCAGAGGGCAAATAGTCTTAAAGTCATTGAGTTGTGATTGAAGACTCGTTTTTTCTATGGTTGCAACTTCCCTGACTTCTTGCTCACCTACATGAGCCATGGAAGTGCTAAAAAGGAATAACCAATTGGAACTGGAGCAGCTCTCCTGGTCTCTCCACTTAGGTGGAAGCAGGTTTGCATTGAAATCTACCAACCTTGGCTTGAACTTTTCTTCTCCAGGCTTGGACCCATCAAAGGCCTTTCATTAACCCTGCATTTCTGCGTCTATTCTCCAGAGCCACCCCATGAAAACTACACTCACTTGGGTCTTAGAGTCTTTACGTCTACCTTCCCTTAGTCAAGTGTGCAGTTTATGCCGCTGTGGTGTTTGGTGCTAGGTACGGGGGCTGGAGGGGGGCCCCCTAGCAGCACTCCTGGTGCCTGGGTTCAAGGAGGTTCCAATCTGACTTGACAATTGTTCAGAACTCGTGTGAGGGTCACACATGCCAAAGCTCACTAGGAGGGAACGGGGACTCAAGTGAGCCCTCCAAAGATAGTCACCTCCAGATGGGGAGCAGAGATGCAGTGTGGGCTGCCCCCCGTCTCTCCTCCTAAGGCCCCCACTGCCATCCTGGGGCAAGTGTTGCTATGGTGATGGGAGGGCGACGGTGCAGGGACTGGGTAATGGGGACGGGGTCTTCAGTAGTCCATCACCTGTAAGCCTTTTTAGAAATAGTCTCCTCCCAGTTTAGCTTGTCCTGTGACCTTGCCCATTTCCCAATGTCATTGGCAAAGTGAGATTAATAAAATTATTGTAGATTCAGGCTCACCTGTCTTCCTGTGTAGTGCCAGATTTCCCCGGAGCCACGGCCACTCCGAGTGGATATGGGTTGGGGGATGGGGTCCTGGTGGTAGGCAGCCTCATCTGTCTAACCTTCTCCTTATCCCTCAGGCCAGGACAGAGGTCATTTTGGCCTCCATGGTTGTAGGGATACTGACGGTCCCACTTCTCATCTCTCTTGGGGTATTCGAGGGATGCAGAATCATGATGCAGGGTTGGGACTGGGGCTAAGGTTTAGGGGTGCCCTCATCCTGCAAACCTCTCTTTCACCTGGGTCACACTCTCTGCAGTCCCCAGAGAGACTGGACCCTGTTCTAGGAAAAGGTACGCCCAGGGGCCGAGAGGAGGGCACGGTCGCCGGCCACTACCTGATTCCAGACAGAAGCAGAACTCCAGGGGGCCCTCGGCTGTGGAGGCGTTGCAGAAGATGGCGAAGCTGGTCAGAACCGTGCCCTCCCATGGGGCCATGGTGCAGGCTGGCACCTCGGGGAGAGGCCCCGTGCTGATGACATAGGTGTCCTCCCCATAGGCGTGCCCGGCCAGTGCTGGGGTGCAGAGACAGAGGGGCTTAGCAGGCGCCACTGTCCTCCTGCATCACCCAGGGAGCTTGTTAAAGCTGCAGATTCCCAGGTCCTTCCACCGAACCAGCGCTGCAGCTTCTGAGGTGGGGCCTAGAAATCTGCATATCTATCAACTCCCCCTGAGGCAGGGGACCCCAGGGTCTCACTTTGAGAAACTGGGAAGAGAGAGAAAAACAGAACCAGGCAGACCTGAGCTTGAAGCTCAGGTCAAGATGACCATGTACGAGCTGTGTGAACTTGGACGTAACCTTTTTGAGAATCAGCTCATCATCTGTAAAACAGGGCAAGCAATACCTTCCTGCCAGGGCTCTAGTGAGGAGCAAGAATATTGGGGTAAAAACGTCTTGTTCACGATCATAGAACTACGGAGGGTCAGGGCCGGGGTCTGGAAATAACCCGAGCCCCATCACACCCCCATTCTCTTTCCAGGATCCCACAGCCTGTGAAAAGCCACTAGATATGTGACAACACACCACATCACCTGGTATAATTTGTTTTTCAAAAAGGGCACGCGTCTTGGAAGAGCTGGGCGTGAAGAGAATAGTAATCAGCTAAAATTAATTCCTTGGCCTTGACAATTCAGGAGACTCGGGGTGGCCCCAGGAGTGAGCAGTTTTAACTAGTACCCCAAGTTATCCTGGTGTAGGTGGTCTATGGGCCACACTGAGAAATTCTGCATGAAAGGAACTTTTGCCAAAAAGAACAGTGGGCCCCGCCATTTGTCTTTTGGAGAATCTACATTTCCCACACTGGGTTTATCTCAAATGAGAAGAACTAAATTATCCTGGCGGGCACACAGTTCGCATGAGCCCAGAATGATCTGCTTGTACTGCCGATTTCATTTCATCCATCTTCAGAATAAGAATTGCGGGGCAGCCATTTTTATTGTGCCCAGTTTACGTAGGAGGAAACTGAGGCACGGTGTGGTTAACCTCCTCTCCCAACATTGCCCGGGTCGCGTGTGGTAGCGGTGGGATTCAAACCTGGGCCATCTCCACCAGGGCCTGCCCCCCAGCGCCCACTGACCCACGGAGCCCCACGGTCCAGCACTTCGGGCCTGTGCCGGTCCTCCCTCTGCCCCAGGCCGAATCTGTGCCGCGGCTGCAGGCGGCCTTCGCACCTATGGCTCGGATGCGGAGGCTGGGCCCCCAGCTCTGCAGGAAGGAGCTGTTGAGCAGCAGCGTGGAGGCCTCACTCTGAAGGAGGGTCAGAGAGCGCCGCCAAAATCCGCTGAGTGTGCAGGCGGCCGGGAGGGGCGCGGCCTGAAAGACAGCATGGCCCGGAGGCCGGAGGCAGCAGTCAGGCCCCCCAAGCTCCGCAGGACCAGTTTGGAGAAAGGGTGACACATTCAGCCCATTCTCCAAACTCCAGGCCTGCTCGGGAGCTTGTCATGGTCACTTCCCTAGAAGTGGGGCCTGAGATGGGGTGAAATGTGCAGGTCATTTATGGAGATGGGGAGTTCAGGGGAGCCAGTGGGGGTGCGAGGGGAGCAGAACAGGGCAGAGAATGAAACGAGCAGATGTGGTTTCAGGTGCAGCCTCCACGGCAGCCTGATCCCACGGGGAGCTGGGGAGTGTGAATCACAGCACAGAAAGGGTCTCGTGCAGAGGAGGGGGCCAGGCCGTTGGGTGCCCGATCTGTCTGCCACTGACAGCCTCTGGGGCATGGGTCACCAGCCCCTATGGCATCTGGCTGGGATGTCCCCAGCATCTGCTGCAGCTTCCCCCTTGGTTTTGCCCCCTTGCCCCTGTTCTCCCTTGCAGCCAAGGTCCCCCCTTCTCCTCTGGGGATAATCCCACCCTGCCGCCCACTCCCTTAGCCCCGGGTTGAGATGACACATCCCGGGGGTCAGTACTGGGCATGTGACAGTCAGATTATACTCCTAATACAGGCAAGCACTGTGGGTCTCATCAACCAAAGAGGGAAGAGGGTTGCTGTTTCTGAGTTGCCAGTGTCCTCACCCTCTCTGGTGAGGGGTCATCTAAATACCAGCTGAATGTGGCCGCCAGGGAGCCATCGTCTATGGTGACCTTAAGCCTCACGTTATCATGGGCATGCACGGGTCCGCAGTTCCTCTCGCAGCTGTAACGGAAAGGAATGGGTTGGGGGGCTCCTCGGGCGATGCCCCGGGGAGGTGGCCACGTGGCCATATGTTCAGGTGACAGATGGACTAAAGCCACCCATCCCAACCCAAACGGAGACACGGTCTTGCTCGTGAAGCTGGAGTGGCTCTAGCTGACTGACTTCCCTTCTTCATTCACTGCACAGGGTGAGAGCTGGGGGGGGCGCACGAGGCTGAGAGGGAAACCCTGGGTCTGCAGGCTGACCCTGCCACTTACGCGTGTTCACCTGGGGCGAGCAACAGAAACTCTCATCCCAGTTCCCTCACCTGCAGGCAAAGGGAGAAGACCAGGCTCTTTCTGTGGGTCTCTCCAGCTCTGATGACTTCCACGGTTGCTGGCTTAGCAGACTGTGGTACTCGCTCACCCCAACCCCAGGGCGATGCCTCACACCCCGCGGAGACATGAGCTGCTGTGACCTGGCGCAGGCGGCCCCCTCCTGGTGGCCGGGACACAGGCTGACCCGTCGTGGGCCAAGTCCCGAGCCGTCTCAAAAACGTCACACCCCCTCCTTCGGCCTCTGCTGTGCGCCCAGTCCATCTCCAGGCCCTTAATTTCATAATAGCTCTTGAATCTTCTTACTTCTCCTACCCGTCCATTCCCGTTTAAATGGCCTGGGTGCCTGCTATCTACCCCTCCAGAGCTGCTCTGCACCGACGCGTTCTGGCTGTGTCCTAGGACACTGTCCTCTCAGACCCCATCACCCAAGTCCCCGCACCCACTGGCTGGGATCGGCCGGTGGGAAGGATTGGCAAGGGACTGCAGGGTGAGAGCAGAGAGGATGTTCCTGGCTCCTGCTCCGACCCACTGCAGCCGGCTGAGCTGTGTTTCTCTAGCCTGGGTTCCAAGGCCCTCTCCCTCCCCCTGGGTTCCAAGGCCCTCTCCCTCCCCCTGGGTTCCAGTATCCTCCCCCTGGGTTCCGCAGCCCTCCCTCTGGGTTCCCGTGCCCTCTCCCTCCCCCTGGGTTCCAGTATCCAGCCCCTGGGTTCCAAGGCCCTCTCCCTCCCCCTGGGTTCCAGTATCCCCCCCTTCCCGGGTTCTACTGTCCTCCCCCTCCCTCTGGGTTTCCCTGCCCTCCCCCCCCCCCGCCAAGTTCCCCTGCCCTCTCCCTCCCTGTACCCTGGAGGCCTCCTAGGGTGATGGCCATCCGCGGTGTAGCCCTGCCTCACCATCCCCAGCTCTGTCTCTTATCCCTGCCCCCTCCTTTGAGAACAGACTCCCTCCCTTCCCACATCGAGGGCTCAGTCAGCTCCCCGCAGGGGCCCTGCTCAAGGCAAAGCTACTCTGAGCTCTCACCTTGATTCCTCCAAGAGTCTGAATGCTCTCCCTGAGATGTTTCTGGCCCTCTGCCAGGCCATTCCCACCCTGCAGCCAAAGCTTTCCAAGCACAGGGTGATGGCGCCCCTCCCTGCCGCAAGCCCTTGCATGGCTTCCCCTACCTGAGGAACAAGACCACAAGACTTGACATCACCTGCACAGCTGACCTGGGCCAGGCCTGCCCAGCCCTCTGCCTCCCTGGCCCTCTCACCCCACACACCCAGCCACCCAGCCTCTCTCGCTGGTTACTCCGCACTGCCTGCCTTTGCCTGCTCTGTTTCCTCCCCAGCGCCACCCTTTCCCGGCCAGGTTAATTCCCCTTCACGCTTCACCTCTCTGCTCAGCCCCCCACTCCTGAGAAAGCCCCCCCCCCCAAAGCCCTGGGCTGGCCAGTTCTCCTGAAGTGTGCTCTCTCCTTACTTCATCTGTGTGAGTCCATCTCATTGCCAGATAACGAACCCCGTGAGAACGGAGATGGGTCCGGTTTTGCCCCCATCGAGCCCCCGCCAGCCTCAGGGTGGCACTCACTCAACACCGGCTGCACGAAGGGATGGAGGGTGCTGCTCGCATCTCACCTGACTCGAGGCCTGAGTTCCCGGGGAGCAGAGACGTACAGGCACTGCTCCTGGCTCTTCTCCAGCTCCTGGCCTCTCCTTATGGCCAGCCTCAAGGTGCCGGCAGAGTTGGGCGGTGGCAGGCAGGAGGGGGGAAGCACCAGCTCTCGCTGGTCCGTGTGGAACAGCTGCCTCTGCACACAGTGGCTCCAACGAGCCCAGCAATGGCCTGGGAAGCGGGGATGGATAGACACTACTAGGCACCCAGGGAGCAGGGCCCTGAACTTGACACACCTGGCTGCCTTCTTGCTGGGTCATGGATAAGAAAATAGGCTCCCAATATTTTAATTAAAAAAAAAACATTTCACTTGCAGGTGGCAGGGTTGCTTCTGCTGAGGGATGCTTCTGGAAGAATGGCCCACGTTTCACCCAGCCTCAGAGTAAACCTGCAAGATCTGCTTGGGTCAATTTGCACCAGGGACCTGCACCTGGCGAGCGGAGCAGCCATCTAAGCAGGAGAGGCAGCCAGGAGGATGGAGAAGAGGGCCAGGAAGAAGTGCCCAGGGCTGCATCTCATCCCTGCTGTGGTTCTCACTCCACGTGGATCTGACTGTCCATGGCTGTATCACCTTTGGGGGGTGCTGTTGGGACCTGGGAGGCCAAACCTCCACCTGGAGGGCTGCTCTGCATCTCCTGTTAGTATGTTAGCAGCATCATAAGTTTTTGTTTCTGCTAATTGATGTTTTATCCACCAATCACCCCCCTGCACGCGCGCGCGCACATACACACACACACACACACACACACACACACACACAATTGTCACAGGATACACTCGAGGGTCAGGCTCAGCAGCTCAACTGTCTAAATTCTATTCATCTATCGTATCCTCTCTTAATTCAGATAGCAAGACCCACTATTCAGAAGGATGGACTGACCATGTGGCAACCAGTATCAAAAGCCTTAAAATTGTACCAGACTTGAAATTTATTTATGAAAATAACCACAGATGAACATAAAGTTTGAACCATAAGAATGGTCACTGCAGGGTTGGTGAAAAAGGCAAAAAAATTGGAAGCAATCTAAATGTTCAAAGGCAGGGCACTCGTAAATGCGTGACAGCACGTGAAACTGGCAGTCCGCTAGGCAGCTATTATCAAAACCAAGCTGGGAAAAACCATAGCACAATATTAAAATATGCAGGATGTATTCTTTTTTTTTTTTTTTTTTTTTTTTTTTAGGGAGGAAAGGAAGGAAAGACAGAGAAGGAAGGAAGGATGGAAGGAAGGAAGGGAGGAAGAAAGGGAAACATTTTTAAACATTTTCTTGTTTTATTATATTTTGTTTGTTTGTTTGTTTTACATGGGCTAGGGCCGGGAATCGAACCGGGGTCCTCCGGCACGGCAGGCAAGCACTCTTGCCCGCTGAGCCACCGCGGCCCGCCCTAAAATATGCAGGATGTATTCTTAAATGAATAAAATAAAATAAATACGAACAGTAGGAATGAAATTAATTTTATTTCTAAAAGTGTGTGTGTGTAGAAGGACATATCTCAGTAAAAAGAACACCATCTCTAAAAAAGGAGCATCCCTGCTACCATCTCGGTTTGCAGAAAATGCCTCCTCTACTTCCCGCTTCTAGACTCTTTCCCCAGTGACATACAAAGGGAGTGGGGATGAAAGGCAGGGTCTGTCCCAGAGGGTAGGAGCATTTTATTACTGATATTATTTAGAATTGCTGGTTGTGATGGTTTGGAGGCTTTACAGACCCCAGAAGATCATGTTCTTAAAGTGAAGCCATGCCTGTGGGTGTAAACCTATTGTGGGTGGGTCATCTGAGTTGAGGCTCGCCCCAGGGGGGCCTTAACCCTCCAACTGGAGTCCTTTATAAGAGGATGAAATTCAGGGAAACAGACAGGAAAAAGCTACCAAAGCAGAGAGAGAAAGACACGGAAGCTGAGAAAGAAAGCCACACATGCAACAGCCAGATGCTGAAAGCAACAAATTCCGGGAGAGGAGGGGACCAGCCAGCACGCCATGTGGCTGGCCACCTGACAGAGGAGTCCAGGATTGCCAGCAGCCGGTCTTGGGGGAGAAAGCATCGCCTATTGATGCTTTGGCATTTTCATGGCCTCAAAACTGTAAGCTTGTACGTTCACAAATCCCCCTTGTAAAAGCCAACCCAATTCTGGCATATCGCATTTCAGCAGCTTTAGCAAACAAAACACTGGCACATGGTGAAAATAAAAAAAGCAGACCAACTTTTCATTGGTTTTACTGCTTTTAAATTCTCTACAGACAATGCATCTCTTTGCTTGTGCATTTGGGGCCAAGCCCTCCCACAGTGAATAAATACTGCACCCCCTCAGTTTGCCCTTGTTTTCCTACCTCCTATTTCAATGGAATTCACAATCTCTGGCACATATAGGTTAAATAAAATGTCAAACATTAAATAAAATACAGGTTAAATAAAATGTCAGTTACTCAGCACCTGTTCGTGAGATAGGACAGTTCAGGAACTCTGAAGTCACCTACCGCATGACCACTGGAAGTGTAACTCTGTGTCATTGCCTGGCCAGCTCAGGGTTACTGTTGTGAAAGGATCCACATATCGGCCAGGTTCGATGTACACCTCCATTTCACCATCAGCCACCTGCAGAAAAAGGCAGACAGCTGTGAGGCGCCCCTCTCCGTGCAGCAGCACATCCTCACTATAGGGTGCTGTGGGCACCCCACCCTTTGCCCCAGAGCATCTGTGCCATGTGTGGCAACAGTATAACGCACAGAATGGAAAGAGACCATGTCTGATTCACCCGACTTCTCCTCAAGGGACATGCACTCAGGAGCTCAGATCCTTGGCTGTGGGTCCACCCTGCATTCTGCAGCACAAGCAGAGCCTGGCCGGGGCCTGCCTGGGCCCTGTGCTCCACACCTAGAGATGCAGGAACAAAGAGACCTGGCCTCTGTCCTTACGTTTAGTACAGAAGACAGAAGAAGGACATGGACTCTTAAAACCCAAAGGGATCATTGCTCCTGGAGAGGGGACCCTCGCGGGTTCTGAGAGTGTAGAGGAGGGAAATGGAAGGAAAGAATGTAGGCCCCGGGGTCAGCCGAATCTCACTAGCCCTGTGACCTTGGGTCAGCTTCTCAGCCTCTCTGAGCTTCCTTTCCTCCAAGGGTTTGATAGCAACTAATCCTGGAGTTGCTGCAGATTAAATGAGAGAAATGTGGTAAGCTGCTTAATATCATGTCCAGCACAGAAAAGGCTGTTGGCTGTTAGAATTATAAACCAGCCAGTGCTGGTAAGGGGAAGCTTCCCCAGAGGGCAGGGAACCAGAACAACCTGGAAGGAGGAGGGCTAAGGACCCACTGGGTAGAACAGAAGATGTGGGTTCTTTTAGGAGGGGATGGCGGGGGACAAGCTCTGTTCCCCCAGTACATTCTCACGGGGCCTGTTCCACAGCTCAGGCTCTCTGGGGTTTTGCTCCAGCCTGAGGGCCTGGCCTGGAATAACACAAGGCTGCCCTGGAACTCAAGCCCCAGGAGCCTCCCATGGCCTGAGAATAAAATCCAAACTCCCTGCCTTGGCAGCTAAGATCCCATGTCCTTGGGCTTCTGTCCACTTCTCTGGCCTCATGTCCTGTCACCCTCTCTCTCCTTCACCTTGCTCCAGCCAAGCTGGCCGCAGGCTAAGTCCAGCCTCAGGGCCTTCTCATCCTGTGCACCCAGAAAGCTTCTGGTCTTCTGTCCTGCCTGGTTGACTCTCTGATCTTCAGGTCCCACTTAATTGTCACTTTTTGAGGGGCCTTGTCTGACCGCATTTGCTAGTCCATCCTGTGTTCACTGCTATCACTGCACCTAGTGGTTCTTGCCGTAACACTTATCACTTATCCCAGTTCCTAATTATATGCTAATTTATTTGTTAGTCTCATCCACTATGGTACCGCCTGCTTCACAAAGGCAGGGACAGTATCTGTTAATCCCTGGCCCCTAATGCCAGGCTCTCTAATTTTTTTTATTGAATTAATGCATGCATGAATGAATGCAAACAGCAAGGAGTCAAAGCCTTAGTCTTGTTATAAATTTGCTTAAAATTAAGGAACCTTGGCCTGTGTTCTAATATAAGCATTAAAAGCTATAAATTTCCCTCTGAGCACTTCTTTAGCTGCATCTCACAAATTTGCATAGGTTGTATTTTCATTATCATTTGTTGAAATATTTTCTAATTCCCTTTTGATGTTTTTCTTTGACCCATGGATTTTTTTTTTAGAAACATGCTCTTTCATTTCCAAGATATCTAAGACATCTCTAGATAGCTAAGATAGCTTGATATTGTAGATTTCTAACATAATTTTGTTATGGTTAGAAAATATGTTTTGTTTGATTTTAACCCTTTTGAGTTCTTTTCAAACAAGACACTTCAGTGACTCCTGGTGCTCTGACTACTGGCATCAACAAACCAAAATTCAAAAACTAAAACAGGACTTGGACATCTTTTTTCTTGTGAGGTTAAGCGTTTAAAAAAAATACTCACATTTTCATCTTCAGCATTTGTTTCAGTTGGTTCTTGGAGACTGGGAGGGGCTGTGGGCATAATGAGAACGAACATCAATCTCTGGTGGTTTTTACAAAGTTGCTAAAGGACAGAATCAGAGGGACATGCTGACATGACAGTGTGTGGAGCCTTTTGTCCATCTTTGGAAACGTTCTAGGGGAACCCAGTAAACATCCAGGTCACAGGGAAATGATGCCAGGGCAGAGACCATCATATCCAACATGAGGATAAAGACTTCTCTTTGGTAGAAAGGAAACAAGCAACTATCCATGCAGACAAAACACAGGATTTAGAGCCAGACAGAGACAGCTGTACACTGCTGGTGTGTGACATCCTGCCAAGAGGTGGATGGAGACCTGGTCGGTAGTGTTTGCTACTTTCTGTGTTGTAACCACACCCACCAAGGTCCATTTCAAGCCACTAACCTGACTTCATTGAATGTGGAGTTGAGAAATGATGGCACAACCAGCTTTGGCAAACTAGAAGGGGTTGGATCCAAAACTCAGTGTTTCACAACCTGAGACTGCCTCTTATCAGCTATGTGAACCCAGGCAGGCTAGTTATTCTTTCCAAATCTCTTCATCTATAAAAGAAGGCTGAAGCCAATCCCTTCTCAGGGCTCCAGGAAGACAGACTGCTGTGCTGTCCATCATATTGCTTTGTAAACTATCCATCTATTGACAATGTCCACATGTCAAGTTAAAAAAATGGAAACGGTACACTCAATTAACATGCTCAGAAGATATTAAAATGTTAATATGATTCATGTCTAATTACAGCATAGTAATTGAGATAGGAATTTAGGGCTAGGTTTTTTTTTAAGTTGGGAGCTACCAGGGAAATTTTAATATCTGCAGAATGAAATAAGTATTCAGAGCCCTGTTTTAAGTATCCTTCCTCAGATCCTGAGTAAGTAAAATGCATTTGACTTCTAACGCCAGGTTTTCATGTCCCCTGCAGACACTCCTTGCCTGAGACAGTGATGCTTCCGACTTCCAAACTCAAGTTTGAGATGGCATTCCTCACCGTCACAGTGACCAGAAAGGTGCCTGCAATGCAAAGGTAGGAAAATTATTGGGTTTTGTAGTTAATTGCTTGACTTGCACAATTGAAAATTCTCCCAGGTGGTACTTATCCAGTCCACTGATGGCAGTACCTGAATCATTCATCTTCTGAATATTTAATGAACCCTTACTGTATGCCAGGCCTGGTACAAGGCTCTGGGGACACAAGATGAATGAAACACGGTCCAATCCTCAGGGGCCTTATAGCCTAGTAGACACATAAGCAAATTAGTGATGGTGGCACCAGGGTAAGAATCAATGGGGGGCACTCTGGGCATGAGTTTTGTGGGCATGGGTTGGGGAGGGGTCTCCCTTCAACTTCAGAGGGAAAAGAAATTGTTCAATGGGGTTAGAGCTAAATTTCAAAAAACTAATTGATTGTGGTTCACCAGTTAGAGGAAAAGACACAAATGAGAGCTTAAAAGGGTGAATCAGCCTGGTGCCTTTTGAGGTGGATATGAGAACATAGCAGAACAGCTGAGAGGTAGGTAAGTGCCAGATCCTAAAGGGCTCAGGGGGTACGTGAAGGAATATGGGAACTATTCTACAGGCAACAGGGAATATTTGAATGGTTTCAAGCCAGGGCGAGACATGGTCAAAATTACATTTTGTAGTTTTGTTCACTTTCTTTGCAGAGTTTAATTCTAAAGAGGGCACCCTGAATGTGGCGTGAAAGATGGAATAGAGAGGAGCAAGACTAGGGAGTGGGGGTCAGCTTGGAGAATGTTGCACTTGTTTGGAGGGTAAATGATGGCAGCCTGACCTGGAATGGCAGCAGCAAGGATAGAAAAGGGTGATGGAAGGGAGTGAAATTAAGAAGGGAGGGTCACAGGACACGATGTCTCGGTAGATATTTCTCATGGTTTAGCTTCTCCGGTGCTCCTTCTCAACCATTTTTTTTCTTTACTTTTCTTTGGGTACCCACCTGTCATGGTTTGGAACTATGTACCCAGAAAAACATGTTTTTAAACTTAATCACTTCCTATGTTTGCAAAGCTTTGGAAATAGGACCTTTTGAGGAGGTTACTTCATATAAAGTGTGGCCCAGAATGAGTTTTAACCCTATTACTATTATAAGGCCTTATAAAGGCAGAGAAAAAAGCCCCAGAGGGTTCAGTCAGAAGCTGACAGTCAACGGAATCCAAAAAGAAGTGAGAGGCCAGGACAGGCCGCCATGTGCATTGCCATGTGACAGAGAAGCCCAGGACCAAGGCGTACTGGCAGCCAGCCTTAGAATGCCAGTCTTCAGGAAGAAAGCATCGCCTTGATGATGCCTTGATTTGGACTTCGCTTAGCCTCAAAACTGTGAGCCAATAAATCCCTACTGTTTAAGCCAGACCATTGCACGTATTTGCATTAGTAACAAGGAAACTAAATCCCTGCCCACCTCCGACAGCATACAGCCTTGGCAGACTCATCAAGCAAGGTGTCCCATCTGGCCCAGGTCAGGGGATGGACATGTGACCTAAGATGGAGCAACAGATTCTGCCAGGAATATTTTTAAAATTCTCTTTCCTATTTGGTTAGCATGACCTAGTGTCCCTTGCTTACAACTGAAGTTCCAAAGATATCTGAAGGGGGCTGAGCAATGAAGACCTGTCTGTGAATCCAGGTTTCTGATTTGGATAACTGTAAACCCTGATTGTGCCATTTGCCAAGGCAGGAATTTTGGAGAAGGATCAGATTGAAGGGGGTACAGATGATAGCTTGAGTTTGGGATGTAGTGAGTTTGAGAAGCCCATGGGTCATAATGGTGGAGATGCCTGGTTGGTGGGTCAGGAAAAGAGTCCAGGCTGGAGATAGAGATATGGGAGTCCTGTGGTGGGGATTAAGTCTATGGGACAGAACTAGATACATCTCTGAGAGAGCATAAAGGAGAAACGAGAAGGGCCAAGCACAGAATCCCAAGGAATATTAAAGTTAGGGGTGGTGGAGGAGATGAGGTCAGCTGAAAAGACAACGCATGTGAGAAGACCCAGTTGATAATATTCATGATGTGACACAGGGTAAAGAGCTATGCCCTGGGCAGCAGAGAAGGGAGAGACAAGCTCCACAGTCACCAGGTGAGCCTAGAAATAACAGTGTGGGGCAGGAGAGGAGGCTGCTTATCTTATGGGTGATGAGCATTATTGATTTTTAATATTCAACTCACATCTTACATAGGTTTGGAATTCATTATTTAAAGGGATACTACCGGGAAACATTGTGAAAAATGGAGACTCCATTTAATATCAACAAGCACTCTCTGTGAGTTGGGGCTTGCTGGCTGAGGGAGGGGGTGCCCCTGACAACTTAGTGGGGTGGGGGTCTGTAAGGGAGAATGCTTTCTATTACTTTAAATCTCTACTTTGAAAAGCCTGATATTTCTGGTTTAATATGGTTCTTCTGTCCGTAACATAAGCTCCTATTATCTTCTGAGAAATCAGTCGGAATCCATGCATATTGCACTAGTCAGATAAAAGATATCACCAGTTGTTAGGGGCAACCACACATGTGAAGTTATGCGTTTCCATCTTAGGTCCTGCCCCAAATGGCGGTCATCGTTTTTGTGAAGGGTTCTGGAAGATTCTAAGGAAAGACCCCATTTTCTAAAACTCCAGCCAGACTCAGGGGGTCATGGCAGATGGGAAGAAGGAGAAGAAAGGATGACAGATGGTTGAACTGGCTCCATCCTACCCTCAGAAGGGGCAAGAATGCTGGTGACAATGCCGTCCTCTTCCTCTACTAGCAAGAAGACCCGGAAGGACCAGGGTGTGAATGGACAATCCAATTTGCACTTGGGTTACACCCATGTGCTTCCCCAGACTCCCCCCACCCTGCATCTTCTGCCCTCACACCTCCAACCCCGTGACTATTTGATTCCTCGCCGCCCCCCTTCCCAGCACAGTTCTTAGCACTCAGTAAGTAACTGTTGAAAGGAAGAATGACTGATCACATTGTGTACTGCTAAAGGTATTGTAGCAAGTTGTTAATATTTGATAGTTCAATGAAGGCGTCAATATAGATGCGTATTAGATACAAAAGTGAATGTAGGCAGATTCCCCTAGAGGTTTCTTAATTCCCATTAAGAACCAGTTCCACGAATCTTGAACTTCCCCATGTACTTTAAGAATTCTTTAAAAGGGTCAAGAGAGTAGAAAAGAAAGAGTAGGATTTGTAATTACATTTATTTTGAAAGAGCTGCTAATATACGCATCTCCCACACCTCTCCGGCAGAGAAGGGATGGTGGGTGTCATTTATTCTCTTCTCAAGTCTAGAGAGTGGGACTTCAATTGGAACCCTTGGAGCACTTGGCATAAGTTCTTTGAGGTTGAGGGACCCCATGCTCAGGTTCCTTTTCATGCCCTTAAAGGAAGAGTCTACAATAGGGGAGGGGGACACTGCATTTCTGCACTGGGAAATACTATTGTCCACTGGCAGCAGGCCAAGGAAGGATAAGTTTTCTATGGGCCAGATGTGGTCTTGGGGAGAGGGGGTGCTGAAAAGAGTAAGGAGAATGAGGGACTCCACAGAGAGAGTGGGGAGGCACCCAGGAGAAGCAGCGGTGGGGGGGGGGGGGGAACAGGGCATATCCACTTCCCAGGAAAGTGGTCCAGGGGCCCAGCAAGGCAACTCAAGAGCCCACAGAAGCTCCTAAAAGAAGCGGCTTCAAACATCTCCTTGGCCCAGAGGGCCAAGTCAGCCAGGATCGGGCTACAACACAAACGGAGAATGTTCCCACATCCTACTGCTTTCCCTTTCTTCCCTCCCTCCCCCTTTACCCCTGGAGGAGGATAAGTTTATTGGTCAGGGGAAGGAGGAGAAGACTGTTCACCATCTAAAAGTGAGGGGGAAAAGGCATGGAGTATGCAGAGATTCTATCAAACTGCCTCCACTGAGTAACTTTAATAGGCACAGTGGGACAAAGACAATTTTGCATTTAGATTATATCCTATGTATTGTGCATATTAAACTTTTTAGTTTCAGTGACCTCTGGATTCTCCTGTTCCGTGCTGGACCCTTGGTACCTGGCAAACGTCCAGTGTTTTTCTGCTCAGATCTACCGTACCCTGCCATTATGCCAATCTCTTGCTGAGGGTGCGGCGACCCCCGCCTGCAGTTTCACCTCCGATATCCAGGGGGAGCAGTGGGCAGGGTGGAGGGCGGGATAAGCCACCTCCGGGCCTCACCACAGCTCCCACCAGGACTCTCCATTCCCTCCAGATTAAATGCAAGTTTCTGCTCTGGCCTCCTCCTCTGGCTGGTGCATGTCAGTCCCGTCCCCCCACCCCACCCCTCCAAGCCAGTCTGCCAGGTCTATTTCTTTTGCAGCCCGCTCAGGGAGCTCTCCTCTCCATCCCTCTCCCTGCTGTCTCCAGACCAAATGATGGAAGAAATCTAAATCTGCCTGTTCTCTCCCAGGGATGTTCAACCAGGGTGATTTTATCCCCCAGGGGGCATCTGTCAATATTATCAGGAGATATTTTTAGTCGTCAGGACCGGGGGTGGGTGTGTGCTTGTGGCATGTATGGGCAGGAGCCGGGGATGCTGAGAAACCCTAGGATAAAGCAGACAATATCTGTCTCTTCCTTACTCTGTGACCCAGGCGGGATGCAATTAACCATGTTTGTGTCCGGGACACACTTAAAAAGAACGGACTGCCTCCACCGCGGCGACAGGTCAGACCCGAATGGAAGCCAAGCCACCGACCCCCGGTACCTTCAGCAGGGACTGGCACGTGGTGAATCCCAGATGGCGCCCCGGAGCTCTCTTCCTGGTGGGTGAAGTTTGCGCTGAGACCTGTCACCTGGAAGGTTAGCTCCTCCGGGGTGCCCTGAGCCACCGACACGTTGAGCAGGAGGTCCTGTCCGAGTTGCAGGCGGCCGGAAGTCCAGGCGGCCTGCAGCCCCAGCAAGGGCTCCAGGAAGTGCGCCGAGACGGTGCGCGAGAGCACGGAGGGCGCGGTGCTGCCGCGGGCCCAGATCTGCAGGGCGTGCACCCCGGGGCCCACCCGCCGCTGCGCGGCTCGGTCCAGGGTCAGGTTGTAGGGCAGGGCGCCCCTCTGGGTGCTGTACTCAGCCAGGGTCACGTCACCCGACAGCACGGTGTAAGTCACCCCGGCTCCTAAATGGGTTAAGACGCATTTAAGAATTTATGAAGTTGATATAATGGGATCGTTCTGACTCAAGTTCTAAAGTCAGATTCTGGAGCTGGAGCTGGCTATAGGTATAGATAGTGATAGAAATAAAGATATAAGGTTACGTACACCCCCCAAATATAAACAGTGGTTATTTCTGAGGCTTGGGTTAATGGGCAATTTATCTTTTTGCATCCTCTCTGCTCATCTGCATATTCTAATTTATTCTGCATGTATGTTACCTGTGTAATTTAAATTTTGCAATAAGAAAGGTAAAACATTTTGTTGATAGGGACATCTTGGGAGAAGGGAGCATTCTTTTGGGGATGCTGGCCAGTGTACCCTCTTAGTTGCCTCCTTCGTGCAGTGTAAATCATATTCCTGAAGTCAGTGACTGTTGGGGAGGCTTGAAGGGGCCAAGATGTCTTAAGGAGGCCAAGATGTGAGGGGGTGGGGAGAGATCCATGACTTAAGGGCCAAGTGTTAGAGTATTACAGATGAAACCCTGCTCCTTGGACCTCTGCCATGGGTGTCACCTGGACCTGTAGGAAATGCAGAATTTGGAGCCGCACCTGAATCTATTGATTTAGAATCTGTATTTTCACCTGCTCTCTAGGTGGTGTGGGCACATTAAAGTTTGAGAAGTACTGGGCCAAAGCTGACTTTTATGCAAGGGGAATTAGACTCAAGGCTTTGTTTTCAGCAGGGGCCTGTGAAGCTATTTCCTTCTAACTCCACTGGTGACCCCTGACCCCTGCCCAACCCAGTACTCAGCCTGCTGCTTTGAAAGTGGGAGCTCCCTGAGAGCTTGGGGCTGGTCATCCTAACTGGATGCTAAATGTTGTGGTTAACTTTAAAAATAGGATTTAAACCAAAATTAAGAGTCTTTCCTATAGAAACTAAGCTATGGTATTGCTTGTTTGAGTGATGATGATGGTGGTGATGGTGATGGTGATGGTGATGATGATGATGATGATGAGGAGGAGGAGGAGGAGGAGGAGGACAATGATATAAGTCCCACAGGAGCAAGAACCCTGACTCATATTTACTGCTGCCTCCCAGGACCTGGCAAAGAGCAGGCACACAGTTTTATCTGTAGAGTGAATAAATACATATTTTAAATGTCCCCAAATGCACTTATCAACCATCTTTAGCCAACAAGCCCACAAGGACAGAAAGGATTCCCACCAGCATCCGAATGAAGCCCCATTATCACTCCATTAAATCAAGGCTGGAAGCGATGCCCCACATGGCACATAAGGTGACACCAAGCCATGGCCTCACCTGCACAGTTTAAATTAGGGGGCCTCCCCCCAGATCTCAAGTTGGGCCTGTGCATTGAGGAAAGATGCTGTCCTTGGTGAGGACATTGAAAATGGTCATGTTATTTAAAATATTTAACTGAAACTGGCAGGCACCTGCCAATCAGAATGTATGCCATGAGTCAGAATCTGCACCCTTGGCAACATCAAACTGGATGCTGCCACCAATCAGAATGGATGCTCTGACGAATTAGAACAGTGTGATCAATCAGAATGGATGCTGTGACAAAACAGAATGGATGCCATGACCAATCAGAATGGACACTATGACAATCAGAATTGATACCACTACCAATCAGAATGGAGGTCATCCATCAGTAGGAACACCATGACCAATCAGAATGGATGCTCAGTGAATTAGAATGGACATTGTGACCAATGAGAAAAGACACTGTGATAATTCAGAATGGGCAGCAGCTATAAGAGCTAGTAGAGAAACAAGCAACACCATAGCTTAGTTTTCTATAGGAAAGACTCCTAATTTTGGTTTAAATCCGATTTTTAAAGTTAACCACAACTTTAAAATCCATTTAGCATCCAGTTAGAATGACCAGCCCCAAGCTCTCAGGGAGATCCCACTTTCAAAGGAGCAGGCTGAGTGTTCAGTTGGGCAGGGGTCGGGGGTCACCAGTGGCATTAGAAGGAAATGGCTTCATAGGCTCCTTCTTAAAACAAAGCCTTGTGTCTAATTCCCCTTGCATGAAACTCAGCTTTGGCTCAGTACTTCTCAAACTTTAATGTGCCCACACCACCTAGAGAGCAGGTAAAAATACAGATTCTAAATCAATAGATACAGGTGTGGCTCCAAATTCTGCATTTCCTACAGGTCCAGGTGACTGCCCATGTGCAGCTGAGAATCCTGGAAGGCAGGGAGCTCTTACTAGCTTACTAGCCTTGTGACTTTGGACCAATTTCTTAACCTTTTCGTGTCTCCGTCTCTTCATCTGTAAAATAGAGACAATAACAGTGCATATCTCACAGGATGGTTGTGAGGACTGAGTGAGCTAGAGCACGTAAAGCCCTCAGAAGTATGCCTGGTACACACTTGGTGATAAATAGGTGAAGAAATGATAGCTAACAAATTAACTCAATACATGAGAGCAGTCATTATTTATGTGGGCCTGGGAGCTAGATGGATACACTTGGAGGCAACTGAGAAAGATTTTACAAGTGGCCTCAAACTGACCATTTCTGCAGGCTTACCTCCTTCCAGCTCCACCTGGATCCACATGGGGTCCCCAAAGACAGTCCAGCAGAGGGGGTCGGTCCCTGACACAGACAGGCCAGAACATCCGGTCACACTGAGCCTCTCCATCTTATCTCGTATCGTCACGTGCTTCTGAGCTGTCACATGCCACTCGCTGGTCGTGCACTCGGCAAACACGGTGAATTCCCCGGGAGACGTGAATTGGTGGATCACGTCGCTGGACAAACTGCCAGCATTAGGAGAATTAGCCATGTGAGACACGCACAACACATACACATTCACACATGTGTGCACACCTGCAGTCAGGTACCTCACACCTCCCTGCTCTGCAGAGATAATAAGTTTAAGAAAAACATTGTATATGACCAACCCAAACTCTTGGTGTTGTCGAAAGTTCCATTGAGATGACGGGAAGGAGGTGAAGACTGGTGGAAACAGCGCAGATCGGGGAGTTGAACGTTTGGCTACAAATCCCTTTTCTGACATTTACTCCCCCTGTAAATCTCACTACAAATCCCCCTCTCTGCACCCGCTTGCTTCATAAGTCAAATACTGTGTCCTCGTCAAGCTTTCTGAGCTTTATTTTTCCCTTTGTAAACATGGCAGAGTTATGGGTATGTTTATTCCCTCACTTTCCTAAGGCACCTCATGAAAACTCTCTAAAACATAAGTACATAACCTTATATCTCACTTTTTAGGTTACAGGACAGCAAAGGAAAAATGTGACACAATTAGAAGAGGAATCAATATCATCTGAAATTGGATAATGGGACTTTGTATCCAATTTTGGAAATAGGATCAGCACGTTTTTAGTAGCATGGAGGATAACTGTCCTATGTTAATAGGATGGAACTGTGACTGTGCTACTGTTTTTATTTGGAAGTTAAGTATTGTTGAAAGCAGTGCCTAAGTGTGCCCAGTTGATAAAGGGTAGACTGAGGTGGAATTGTATTATGCCAGTTTAGCTAAGTAGGAACTACATTTCCCAGAATTCTCTTCCCTACATAATTTGGGTTTAGTGTAGGCCACAAGAGATATCTGCTCAAGATGTGGAAGGCAGAGTGGAACAGCAGCTTTCTTTTCATGCACCAAAGGCTGCTGCATGGGCAGGAGGTCCTGTGGCAGCTCATACATGTCATTGCTTATCCACTGGCTCGCCCGCTTGGCATGGGGCTGCAGTTGAGTCCGCAGCACCTCCAGCTCCTGCTGGATCCTTCTTCAGCTTCTCCACCCCAGGCCAGGTGTGTGTGTGGAAGTCCTGCACCTTCTCTGCAGGTCCTCCCCATCATCAAAGTTGGAGAACTGGAGACTAATGAGCATCCCATCTAGACCACGTGGGTTCCAGCCCAGCCTTGCATGCCCCAGCTTATCCTTACTTCCTTCATTTCCCTTTCACCTTCCCATCCCACCTGCCTGAGCTGTGGGACTCAGGTGCCAGTCCCCGATGCCGAAACAACAGCCTCGCAGAGATGGTTTTATCAGAACCACAACTGCATAAAGTTCAATCTTTATAATAAATTCCTAATACATCTCCTAAATAAAAGAAGCTCTAATAGAGCATGCAAATCTCCATATGTCCTTGCCATCCTGCCCTGCCCTGCTCATACACTGCCACACTTCTTTTGCTAACTGTACGGTTATTCAGCATAGACCAAGGCCTCAAGGCCTTTGCATGCGCTGTTCCCATGACACAGAAGGCTCTTCTCCAACTCTTTGCTCATACTCCACCTCCTCCTTCCATTTTCAGCGTAATCATCACCTCCCCAAGGAAGCCTTCCTTCACCTGCAGGCTAGGTTAGCTGCCACAGCTCCCCTGTTTCTCCTGTGGGGCACTCATATCACCTGTGGCTGCTTATTCAGTGCCATCATTCCCTGCTACGCCATCAGAGCTTCAATGTCTGTCTGGTCCTCTGTTACAAATATGGCACCTAGTGTAGTGTCTAGCACATAGTGAGTGCTCAAGGAATATTTGGCAAATGTATATATTTGTGAAAGAGCTTGGAAAACAGTAATCCAACTTTCAGGGTTGGCTGAAATGGAGCAAGCCCAGGACAGCCTATCTCGTCTACCAACTACAACTAAAAACTCTGGGCGCAACACGAAAAGAAACTAGTTGAGGGCTCTGAACATTAAACAATAGTGAGTACACTGGGGAGGAAAGTAAAAACTTGAAGAGTGACCTGTAACAATGAAAGTTCAGTGTTTTGTTTTGTTTTTTAAATCTCTTTTATCTGTCAGCTTTGACCCAAGGGTGGCCTGAGTCATGCAATTGCACAGTGGGTGAAGACAACAAAATCCCACTCTGTTTGGCCAGAGGTCCAGGAAAAGGGGTTCGGTGAGCCAGAGAGTACATAAAAAGGCACTGGTTTTGTTTCTTTTTTTCTGTCCTGGCCCCTGACTTGAAACTGCCCCACCAGTGTGGCAGTGATACTGGCACCTGAAGTCCCAAGAGAAATTCCATCTTTCTGTCCAATGGAACTGAGGAAAGGAGACTCTGGTTGTTGGGGAGGTGGAGAAAATCCTAGAAAGGAGAAATCTAGAGAAGGGGATCCCTTCTGTGTATGAACCAACAATCATGGGCTCACCCTCCAAACTGTATGTGTGTGGAACAGACCCAAGGAACACCCAAGGAAAGCTTGCAAAGGCTTTGCAAACTAAATCAATCAAAATATAAACCACCACCCTGCTGTGGCATATGCCTGGGGCAAACCCAAACAGCACAACAAAGCCAACTGACATTTGCGAAACCACTGATCACAAAAGGCAAGGCAGAACTTGTGGTCTGAACAGGTTGGATGCCTGATGAAACAAATTTTCCAGAAAATTTTTGTAAAACCCAGAGATTCAAAATATAATATTCAAAATATCCAGAATACAATCCAAAAGTGTTTGATATACAATGCACCAGAAAAATGTGATCAAATTTCAAGGAAAAGCATAATCAATGCATGCCAACCCTGCAATGACTCAGATGTTGGGATGGCCAGATACAGACTTTAAAACAGCCATTATAACCATGCTCTGTGAAGTAAAAGTAAACACTTTTGGAGTGAAATTATATATATAAAATAGAACCAAATGGAAACTTTAGAAATTAAAAATACAATATCTGGGACAAACAATTCACTGAAAAAGTATAATAGCAAAATAGGGACAGCAGAGGAAAAAGTCAGTGGATTGAAACTATATCAATAGAAACTATTCAATCTGAAGAACAAAGAGAAAAATATTAAACTTTTAAAAATGAACAGAGTACCAGCAACTCATGCAATAGTTCAAAAAATTTAACACTTGTGTCACTGAAGTACCAGAGAGGACAGATCAGTGTACAAAAGTTATGTTTGAGGGAAAAAAATTACTGAAAACTTCCAAAATTTTGTGAAAGACATAAATTTGCAGATTCAACAAGTGAACCCCAAACAGGAAAAACTCATTAAAAAAACAACAACACCCTGACATATAATAATCAAACTAGTGAAACTCAAAGATAAAGAAAAATATTTTGAAAATACAAAAAGGAAATGGGACATTACATATAGGAGAAAACAACAATTGGAATGACTGCATATTTTTCAACAGAAACCGCTGGAGGCCAGAAAACCACTAACCATCTTTAAAGTACTGAAAGAGAAGAATAGGCTCCGAGAATTTTATATCCAGCAAAAATATCTTCCAGGAATGAAGGCAAAATAAAGGCATTCTCATATAAATGAAAAGAGAATTTTTTGCTAGAAAATCTGCTCTGAAAGAAATGCTAACAGAAGTTCTTCCAGCTGAATGAAAATAATACTGGAGGGAAACTTGGCACTTTAGGACTGAGGAGCAACAGACATGGTAAATATTTGGGTACATGTACATTCTTTAAAATAGGTTATGACTGTTGAAATAGATTTTCAGTGTATGTGGATATCATACATGTGACAATTATAAAGAAAGGTGAGTAAACAAACCTTTTCAATAATAAGGTGCCAATGTTAAGTAGTAAAATAGTAACTCTAAGTAGACAGCAAACAGTTAAATATGTTTTTTGTAACCCCTGGAGCAATCATTATAAAGAGCAATGTAAGGAGATCTAGCCAAAAGCCAGTAAATAATTTAAAATGGAATACCAAAAATCTTCCAATAATCCAAAAGGAAGCAAGAAAGGAGGGGGGGGGCAGAGGAAAACATCAGAAGGGGCAAGCAGAAAATAAATAACAAAATAGTAGTTCTAAATCTAACTATATCTGTAATTAGATTAATTGTCAATGGCCTAAACACACCAATTATTGTGCCAGATCAGATTTAAAAACAAATGAATAACAAGACCAACTATATACTTTCTACAAGAAACCTGCTTCAAATATAGTGACATAGGTAGATTGAAAGTAAAAGGATGAAGGAGAGATGTACCAGCAAATACCAATCAAAAGAACCCTGGAGCAGCCGTCATTAACACCAGACAATGTAGATTTCAGAACAAGAAAATAGTAACCCTTTATGGAAATGCAAAGGATGGTTTTGAATAGCAAAAATCCACCTGTTTTTCAATCATCTGTTCTGGAGAAAGCAATTCATTCTTTTCTCTGGGCTCTGGTCCCAACTGAAACTGCCTAGGCCTAAAGAGCAGAGAAATGGATTTTTCCTGATTTCTCCCTCAGTGATCTCACCCAAGGGAAAAGACCACAAAGTGGTTTCAGAAACTGCTGCCAGCAAAGGAAAGACATGCTTGGAATTCAAAGAGATGGAGACGCAACTCAAAAATGTGTGCTATCATCCTATAACCCAGCAATTCCACTCCTGGATTAATGCATATATTCACCAAAAGACGTACTAGAATATTCACAACAGCACAATCTGTAATAGCTGAATACGTGAAACCCCCAAATGACCATCAGCACTAGAATGGATTAGTTAATTGAGATATTTTAGCACAAATAGAAGTTTATACAACAATGAGAACAAACAAATCACTTTTATACACCACAACATAGATAAACCTCAACGAAATGTTGAGCCCAAGTCAAACACATAAAAGTATATACTTTATGATTCCATGCATATGAACTGATATATCGAATCTACACTAATCTGGCAACACGAGTCTTTGATGTTAGCAATCACTCTAGCAGTCATCCTTGTGGGTGGGATACGGGAAGGGGAGATGAGCAAGAGTCTGGGAGATGAGTCATGCTTTGTTGACTACTGTGGGTGCTGATTACATGGGTGAGTTCAGTGTGTGAAAATTGAGCTATACTCTTTTTGCATTTTTCTGGATGTACATTATACTTCAAAATAAAGTTGAAAAGTAGTTCAAGACTGTCATTCAGTGATTTATACACGTTATTTGATAGCTGATGCAAATTTTCTTCAAAAAGAAAGAAAATGGAGAGGAAAGCTCACAATGTTGGTCTTAGCTCATAAAACCAAATCGCTAAGAACACACTACAGTCTGTATCATATCTTATTATATTATGTATGACAAATCGCAGCTTCGGTGGATAAAGCCATCTGACCAAGGTAGGCCACGTCAGGGAACCGCTAATTATATTCCTTAGGTCCCCACCAGTTACTTGAGTAACCAAATTACCCAACAAACCTTTGTGAGCCTCAGGTCCCTTGTCCACAAAATGGAGACAATGCCAATCTTTGCTGGATTGTTGTATGCTTTAAATGAGACAGCAGCTGAGAAAATATCTGACATGTAGTAGACTCAGTTATTGTAGCTTTTTGCATAATAGAATGACAAAAATCAAAGGATTTTCCTTTTCCCCAGACTAGTCAGTAGGTAGCACCTAGTTCCCCAGTACAGGAATTGGGCAAATTTCACCTTGTGCAAATTGTTCCCCCAAGGGCCACGATAAACTTTTGGAAACAGAAATTTTCTAGGACGATCAGGGGAGCGAAGCAGCTCACCTTGCTGACTGAACACAGAAATGGGGAGTTCAAGGCGAGAAGAAGCTTCTAAAGGGGAAATCCTTTGACTTTTATTGTGCTGCTGCTATTTGAGGCTGGCTTCTCCCCCATAAGCCATGTTAGTTATCACTGATGGAGAAGATGGAGGGACCAATTTAAAAACATCTACTGCCTAGCCTCAAAAGGACTGGAGAAAAGCAGGGGAGCGTACAAACATAAAAGCTGTGTGATGTTCTTATAAAGTATATGGCTTCTCTATAATAAAAAAATCACACCGTTTTCTGATGCTGTGAAATGAGCTTGGAGGCTCCTTATGTTGATAAGAAAGCACCAGAAACGTATCTTCCAATGTAAACAAAAATGATAAAAGAAGGTAGTTAGGTAGCTTCATGGTCCAAGACATCAGTAAGGAGATGAAATTGGATTATTTGGGCAGAGTGATGGGGCTGGGGGGATACCAGAGAGGACATTTCTTTTAAAAGAGAAAAAAAAAAATGCCAGCAACTTTCACTTAGAGATAATGCCCTGGAGTCTACAACTTATCAGCAAATACCCTTGGACTCACCATCCATAATTAACAAATATGAGCATTTTGTCCTATTTGCTTTCATTTTTAACCACTATTTGTTTATTTCTGGGGAAGTAATCGTGTATGTAAAGGTCTTACTAGGACGACATACAGTTGGTTTTGAATTATGTCAAATTCAAGTTGAATAAGATTTGGGAGCTAAAAGATTATGTAATTTAGTATCTATTGTTTTACTGATAAATTGATAGCAAAGAGAGAAGAAACAAGCAGAACAATGCCTTAAATATTTCTACCATTTTGACACTTTTTTTCCTGAAGAACCTTCACATTATGGGTTCTCATTTTACCCCATGAAGCCATCGAGGTGACTATATAAAGCCTGCAGGGAAGTGGAGGGAAGCCCAGCAAGGCCGGGCGGGTCTCAGGGTGTCACATCCCTTTAGCAGCAGCACTGGGGTTGGAACCTCAGACTCCAGGCACCCAGTGTGAACCACTTGATTTGGCATCATGGTGCCATGTCAGTGGCACCCATGAGCTCTGTACTCGCTGCGTTAGAGCTGGGCTCTGGACAGGGCTGTGTCCCTGCTGGTCCACCCCACTCAGGGCTGCAGGGCACAATGGGTCACTCGGGCTTGAGAACCTCCAGCTCCACAGGCGAGAGTGGAGCTGCCTGGGGCTTAGGAGAAGGGCTTCCTGCCCGGGGAGCCTGGGCCACTCTGATTTCCTTGGGTAACCTGATTGCATCGGGGTCCTCTGTATGGTCCCCCAAAACCCGGTGAGGGCCTGGAGATTCTAGGATCAGTCTGGGGCACCCACAAGGACAGAACTGCCTTTTCCCCAGGCCTAAGGAAGTCCTGGAAATGTTAAGAATTGGGTTTAGCTTCCAGTGGGCCCAGAAGCACAACTGGGAGGGGGTTAGGGAAAGCGCTTCCAGCTCCAGGGGAGAGGCAGAGAGGCCGGAGGCCGATGAGTCTGCGCTTGGAATGCCAGACAACCGCAGCCGCGTGGCTTGGGAAACGCCCCTGTCCCACCCTGACCCCAAGTCCCTCATCTGTAAAACAAGATGATTCTCCAGCTCGGTGCTGTCCGAAAGAAATATGAGGCAAACTATGTGTCGAATGCTACATTTTCTAATAGCTGCATTGAAACCTTGAAAAGAAACAGGTGAAAGCAATTTTTAAATATTGAAAGCAATATTTTACCCCAATCTATCCAAAATATTGTCATCTCAACATGTAATCACTGTGGAAAATACAAGATATTGCACTATTTAAAAAAAAAATTGTACTGTCTTCAAAATCCCCTATGTATTTTGCCCTGGGACCGTATTTTAATTCAGACCAGCCACATTTCAAATGCTCAGTAAGCACATGTGTCCAGGTGACTCTGGATTAGATACCACAGTTCTGGCTTATGATGGTGTTTGTGAGGATTAAATGGAACTGGGGGTGAAAACTGCTTAGCCGAACTGCATTTAATATTTCTATTACCCAAATAAACAAAAAAGTCCCCTCTCCGCCCCTGAGATGAGCCTTTCTGTCTATTCACCCCTGACTCCTTGGAGTGGCACCCAGCTGACAAAGAGGCTAGACAGAACCAGGTCAAAAGGACCCAGCGCCCTCTCGTGACTTGGCCAATGGCCTCCACCGTGAGAAAACCTATCTGAGTGGTCACTGGTGAAAATGGCAGCCACGATCCCTCTCCGTGCATGAGCCCCCTATGCAGCGTGGCTCTGCCACTGTTGGAGTCTGTTTCTCCACCCCTTGAATCTTGGCTTTGGCCAATTGAGACATCAGAAAATGTGATAAAAGCAGAGGCCTGAAAAGAGCTTGCATATTGGGGGTTGCTCTCACTGGCTGCTGAGAATCCTTCTGCCACCATGGGAAGGAACCTGGAGATGACAGAGGCATGGCATCAGTGATGTCCAGCTAAGCCGCTGACCTGAGAGTGAGGACTTCCTTGGCCACTGGGCCCCAGCTCAGCAGGCCCAGACAAGAAGAGCTATCTGGTCAACCCAGGGACCATGAGAAATAATGTTGTTCATTGTTGTTGTTTTTTGGGGGTGCATCGGCTGGGAATCGAACTCGGGTCTCCCGCATGAACCACCCATGCACCCCATAATGTTGTTTTGAGCCGCTGAGTTCTGGGGTGATTTGTTACACAGCAACCTGATTCAATTCAACACAACCTGATTCAAGGCTCAGAGATTCATCTTACCTGGGTGGGTAGTAGGGATCAAAAGTGTGGCCATCTCCCATATTAATGAGACAAGACAGGTTTCCAATGTAGGGAGAGAGGAGCCACGTCAGGGAGATGGTGACATTGTCAAAGATGAAACTCTCATTGGCCACCATCAGCTGCAGGCCTGCAAAAACACCGTGTCATTGCAAAGCAAAACTGCAGGTTTCTGTTTAAAACCTGCTCTCTCCTAGCCACAGGCCCTTTATTCTTCCCTGGGGTTTTTAAAGTTTTTAAACTTTTCTTTTTACCTTTTAAAGCTATTTTGAATTTTGTTTTTTGTTAACAGGTAATACAAGCCCAAGATACAGAATTCAAAATGTGTAAAAGGGAGTACAGGGACGAAAAGGCGTCCCCTCCCTTCCCATCCTTGGGTTACCCAGTTGTGTTCCCCAGAGGCAACCATGGTTTCCTGGTCACCTTCCAGAGACTTCTACACATTACACAGGCACATCGTACCTTCTGTTTATAAAAATGGTGCATGTATATTCAGTATTCAGGACCTTATTATTATTTTTTTCACTTAGTGTTTCTTGGATTTACTTCCATATGAATATTTAGAACCTTTGTTCTTTTTTAATAGTGGCATAATGTACCCTCTTTATTTAACCAGGATTCTGTTGATTGCGCAAATGTTTAAAAAGACAAAGGGCAAAGCACCTTTAAGAAAATCTGCTTAGCTTAGTTGGCTGGTGAATCATCGTAAGACATTCAGGGCATTAAATCTGACAAAACCTTTAGCTTCAAAAGCTGGCGTGGGGGATGAGGTGAAGGAAGTAGAATTTGCCGGGGCTTCACACAGTCCTGGGCTAACTTGGAAGCAAAATCTTTCAGCTTTTTAGCACAAAATGAGAAGGGAAATGATACAAGAAACAGAATGCAAATGAAAAGGGCTTTCATGAGCTAACAAGAAAGCCATCATGTCCCATTTGTGGGGACAGAGTGATTTACAACCACCTGAGAATGCTCCGGAGGTCACTAGGCCCTTCTGGGGACACTCACTGGGGCTGGATAAAATCTTTCTGTTCCCAAATCAGAAATCAGGACGCAGAGATTCACAAGGCCATGAGGAGCAGAACATTTGAAATCAGGAATGGGGCAGAAAATCTGCCCGTGTGGTCACTAGACCTAAGACACCGGGACACACCCTTTGCCCTAAGCCATGCATTTGCCAGCACTAGCCTGGCAGCCATCCAAAGGGCATCAGGCGCCTTTTGTCCATTAGCAAAACCACCAAATGGACGTCACTCCAAAACACGTGACTTCTTCCCAGAAAGTAGAAGGTGACGTCTTGCTTGCTCTTATTTCACCCAGGCGTGTCCAACAAACCAATGCCACTGGAATAATCTGTCTTGGATGCTGCTGTCCCCTCTCCTCTGTGTTGTCCTCTTTCCTTCTACCACAAGGCCCTGCTGGGGACCCCAACCTCCCCTGACTCATCATTTCCCTGCAGAGCTGCCTTAGCCCCTGCTCTCAGTAGAAGGAGCTATGCTGACCCATTAGCTCATCAAACAATAGCATCATGTTGTACTTCATAGCCCTAGGGGAAACCTGTGCGCTCATACACTGTTTCTAGGGATGGAAATCAATACAACCATTTTGGAGGGTGATTTGGCAATTCTATTAACCCAAAACTCATACTACTAGGAATCCCTCCTCCAAAATAATACCAGGCATGTAGAAACAAAAATGCCTAAGACTGATGAACATTGCAGTGTAATATGTAACAACAAAAAATGTCCATCAACAAGGGAACTGGTTAAATAAATTCTGCCATAATTTTAGGATGGAAATCTATGCAGTCATTAAAAGGATAAGAGGGTGCCTTAGAAAGAGGCCAGGATAAATTATTATGCTGTAGACCAATAAAATTAAAACGTGAGCCAATACGTTTAACATGATTATATTTTTATAGAAGATGTACATGTATTCATCGACACATGCAGCTCTGCATGTGCATGCAAACATTAAAAAAATTATTCTAAACACTTAGAAGTGATTTGTTTATGGGAAATAAGATAGTAGAATTTAAAGGAAAGATATTACCTTTTTAATTTATAAAATTTTTATAAATTGTGATAATGTGGGTTATTTTTATAGCTTTCAATATTTTTATTTTTTAAAAGTCCTTATGTGTTCCAAATGTCGACTATGGGATGGGTGGTAGTTGAATGAGTATGGGGTGTGGGGGTGAGGGACCTGTGATCCCTTTCAATAAAGCAGCCTTGCTTCTGTTGTGTTTATTGGGTCACCCTATACAATTTAATTTGAAGGTTCCTGGGGCCAAAGAAACTTTTTTTTTTTAATTCCTGGCTTAATGGCTTGTTTCTGTTAAAGAACATTTGGAATAGGAGCTTCAAATCTTTGCCCCAAAGAGGCTAAATCAAATGGAATAGTCAGGCTGCAAGGAAGGTATTTTGCAGGGAAAAATCTCTTTTTTCAGGTGGGCCCACATGGGTGGCCGCTACCTCTGCTCCCCAGGGAGCTGGTCCTGCCATGGAAAGAAGATGGAAACTCCCGTTTCTGAGCCAGTTGGGGACTCACCTTCTTGGCACTGGTAGCGCACCCACAGGTAGCTGCCCATGGCGGGACAAAGGTCTCCAAAGTAGGTCCCATCTGCTGCCACCTGGCATGCCTGCAGCCCCTGGCACTGCCCTGAGAAGCAGCCGCATTTAGCAGAAGCAGGAGCAGCGTGGAAGGCAGAAGGGAAGTATGTTTCAGACAGAGCTGCACAGAGACTGATTGTTCCTCAGTTTATCCGACACCCACCCAACAAGTATCTCTTGGTGTCTACTCAGACCAGACACCATGGTGGGAACTAAGAGAGTAAAGAAGTAGGATTCCTGTCCTCGAGTAGCTCATGGTCTGACACAGGGGTCTCAAACTTGAGCAGGTGCCAGATCGCCCCAGAGGAGGGCTGGTCAGGACACAGATGGCCGGGCCCCACCTAGAGTTTCTGATTCAGGAGCTCCCAGGTGCTGCCTCTGCCCCGGAACCCTGCTTTGAGAATCACCGGTCTTCTGGCATCTAGTAGAAAGCCACACCTGACGACCGACAGCAGGGTGCCAGGTGCCCACAGGAGGAAGAACATGAAAAGCCCTGCCGAAAGCCTCGGGGTCACCCCTCCTCCTCTCCCTCCAGCCCATCGTCCGTGTCAGATCTCTGCAAAGAAGCCTGGGGGCAGGGGGGCGCAGGCCATGCAGCCACTGGGGCGCTGGCTCCCTCCCCGGCCCAAGAGCATCCTCATGGCTGTCCCCCATGCCGGGGTCTCTTTTCCTCTTAGGAACCCATGCTTGCTCCAGACCCTGACATGCTCTCTTGCCTGCCCAGTCGCTCAGCCAGGCACTGCCCCCACCTCCATCCAGAGGGTTGCTTGGCCCTGGATCCCTCCCAGGTGTCACTGCCATTAGCCATGTGCTGACGACTCCCCGATCCATCCCTCCCCATGAGCTCCCAGTCGGGGTGTCCGATTAGTTATCACAGAGGAACCCAGGCTTCTCGCATCCCCAGGGTAGGTCTGCTCTCCGTCCCCACCCACCCCCACCCTCTCCTCTCTCCATCCGAGGACCCCCAGATGTGGAGAGACCCTTGAGCAGTGCTTTATTCAACTCTTAGCCCCAGAGTCCAGGAACTCCAGGACCCAACGCTGGGGCTCGGCAACTGTTTATTGACCAACTGATCGAATGAGCGAGTGATAGTGGAACTTAGCTACAGACACCCCCAGGGCCTGCACGCTTCTCCTCCGATGCCTCCCAAGTGGGTGCAGGGGTCCCCCAATGGTGTCCTCACGTTGAGGGAACCTGCAGCTAAGACTTTGAGGAAAGAGCCCGCCCGGCCTGCTGAGTGCATGTGCCGGGCGTGGGGGTGACAGGAGCCTGGAGAGAAGCCAGGAGCTGATTTCACCATTTCTGCGCCCTCATCCACTCCCGGGGGAGCGAGGACACTGTGGGCCAAAGGACTGTGGTGGGGGCAGGGGAGCAAGAAGCGGCTCTAAGGGAAGAGGACTGCGGGTCCTTCAGCGTGCACAGCCAGGGAGAGCAGTCGCCGGCCCCCCCCCGGGACCCTGCGGGCTGACCCGGACTCAGAGCGGCGGAGGGGAGACAGTGGAGGTCTCTGAGCCTTCACGACAGAGGCCTCTGAGGCTTCTACACCTGCCGGGAGGGTGCAGGCTGCCCCGTAACCCTGAGATCAGATCCCTGCCACCCTGGGGGAAAACCTCCCTGCCTGATCAAGAGTTACCGTCAGGAATAGGTTCCAGCATTATTCCCACGGGCAAAGGTTAAGAAACATCCCAAAGATTGAGAACCAGTCTCTCAAAAGGAAGACAGACAAATCTCGGCCTGTTTATACAAGAGATGAATGACTAAATTCGAAGGATATGCATCAAGATAGAGAATACATCTCAAAAACATAATGAGCAAAAAAAAAAAAAAAAACCCAAAAAAACGCACAGTGACACAGTATGATACCATTTGCATAAACATTAAAAAACTTGCAAAGCAATGTTATCAATTCTTTAGGGAGGCATAAATTGAAGGCAAAAATAGAAAACAATGTACGCAATTAGTAAACACAGAATTCACAACAGGAACGGGTCCAGGGAGGGCTGCCCAGGGGTCTGAGCTGCTGTAAAATTGGATTCAATTTCAATTTTTTCCCCCTGGAGGGAATCTTAAGCAAAGAAGGCATCATGTTAAGATTTGACAAAGTTGGGTGTTAGGTATATGGGAGCTCAGTGAAATATTTTTCATTCTTCATTATATGGTTGAAATATTTCAAAATAAAAGTTAAAATGAGAAAAAAAAACCGTGATGTTTCGGGCATCCCAGTGCAGCAGGAGAGCCAAAGGCTCGCCTGCTCCGCCACGGTGGGCTCGGGTGTCCCGCGCCCGGCGAGCCCCAGGCCCCCTGCTTCCCCGCGCAGCTCTGCGGGCGGAGGCCGCCCGGGTTCCCCGCATTTGGAGGCCCGAGGCGGGAGAGGCAGGCGGCGGTGCCTGCGGAGCCGGGCGTCCTTGGCACAGAGCCCTGGGACCCGCCCTCTGCGCTCAGCCTGAGCGACGGGCCCTGGGGGCCTACCTGCCACCTCGTCCTTGACGCTGAGCCAGCCGCACGCCTCCTCCGGGGGTGGGGGACGCCGGGGGTCCCGGGTGCAGTAATGGGGGGTCTGGCGCCCGTAGAAGGCCTCCTGGATCTGGATGGCCTCCCCCGAGCCGCAGTGCATGGTGGCAGTGGAGCCCTCGCACGCCAGGCCCTGGCCGCGCCCTGCAGTGAGGGGCGGGAGACACCTCAGGACGGCTCCCGGCCACCAAAGGGCAGGGTTCTGGAAGGTTCTCAGGGGCCAGGGCTGGGAGACACAAGGACACAAGAGGGGCAGGGTGGGGGCAGGGTGGGGGCGGGCCACATCCTGGCCGCCTCGCTTCGGTTCATGAGAAGCACCAGAAAAGGAGGTGAGTGGAGCTGAGGCCCCCTGGGTGAAGTTGGAGACAGAGGCAGGTGGGCAGGGAGGCAGCAGGGATGTGTGCTGGAGAAACACAGAGAGATGAGGAGCATCACAGAGGAGGTGGGACAGGCAGGCATTTACAGAGAGACATGGACAGACAGACAGACAGACGGCGAGACAGAGACAGAACATCACATGGGTGGAGGGAGAGAGAGGGAGGCAGAGAAAGATACAGAGCATCACAGAGAAGGAGAGGGTCAAAGAGAGATGGAGGCACCACGAGGAGAGAAAAAGACACAGCTGGAGAAAATGGGCTATCAGAAAGGAAGGGGGAGAGGGCAAGAAGAGGGGGAGCCCAGCCCAAGGGCCGGCTTACTGAACTCGCAGATGAAGGCGAAGGCTTGGCTGCAGTCGCCCACGGCAGCCCACGAGGACAAGGGGCCTCTCCCAATGTAGCCGCAGGTGCCGGGGGCAGCCGTGTCCTGCCCTGCGCCCCAGTGGCTGTAGCTCAGGTTGGAGGTGTCCAGCCAGGTCCCCAGCCCTGCGATGGAGCAGAGGGTCAGGACGTGGCGAATGTGCAGGGCTTGCCTCTAGCTCCTCACTTTTATGCAGTAATGCTCCGTGCATGCTGAAAGGCTAAGGGTCTCCCGTCCCCCGGCCAGGGAGGGACATTTCCTGATCATTCTTGTCAAACCCTTGAACAAGAGAACCCGCCTGACTTGAAAACTTGGACACCAAATTGGAGAACCCATAAAAGGGTGATGGATTAAATTAACAAAGCGTGCGGCTCCATCTAACCATAATCCAAAAGCGCACGGAAGTGTGTCTGGGCGTTCAAAGGCGTCCCGCCCCCCCCCCCACAGCTCCCCTCTGGGGGAGGCTGAGTTAAAGTGTGAATGTTCTTCTTTACTTCAGGACTCTTCAGAGACGTCAATGCACGGATGTGGCTCTGGAGACGGTGCCTCCTGTGTGTGTGTGCGCGTGTGTGCGTGTGTACACGTGTGTGTGTGCATGTGTGTACACGTGTGTGTTTGCATGAGAGAGACAGAGAAAAGCATTTCAAGAACACTAGAGTGCTAGACAACAATTTGGGTGACATTGATCTAAACTACATTCTAGAGGATTCCAAAATGTATCTTTTAATTTTAAAAAGAAAATAAATCCAATCACACGGTAAGAAAAAAAAATAGGGCAAAATGTATCAGATGAAAAATAAACATCTCTCCCAATCTATGAACCGCTCATTATTATTTATGTAAATCTCTTATGTCCCTTTCCAGGCAGGACTGTAACCATCTATCAGCATCTATGAGTGCCTGAAATCTGCTTACACAAATCCCATCATACTGCACACGGAGGCCGCCTCTTGCTTCTTAACTAGGTTTTCAGAATTATTCTTAACAGCTATATTAGAAGATGTTATATATCAGCCTTAGATCTACCTCATTTTCTGCAATAGCTGCATAATATTTCTTGGAGAGTTTAAGTAGACATATCTCCTTTAACTCCATATGAATGGACTTTGCATACAAAGAAGTTCACAATTGCAATGTCTACACATCAAGAAGCCATTCAGTAGACACTGCCTGAAGATGCAACTTAAGAATTCAAAGCCCTTTGGCTGTGCATTTCCTTAATGTGCTTCCCCAACTGCTCATGACTTCCAGCATTTCCATCCACTCTGAGATGTTTCTGTAGGTGCTTAGCTCGGACCAAGTAATGCATTTCTAAACCCAGGAGCTTCTGCAGGGACAAAGGGAGTGTCTGGGCAGCCAGTGGAAGTGGAGTCTGGTCTTAGGAGCTGCTCCAACTTGGTTCAGCCTCTCACTGCCCTTCCCAAGCTGGGTCATCTTGAGTGAGTCAGTTCCTCTCTCTGGATTTCCTCTGCCTCCTCCACAAAGTAAGGGGAGTTGTGTCCGGGGGTCAGTGTAAGAATGGAAGCCAAGTGTCCAGCTATTCATTTGCTGCTATGCGCAGGTCGTGGGGGAACAAAATGACCAGCATATGTGATGAATGGGGTCCCCCCAAAAAAGACATGTTCAAGTCCTAACCCCTGGTCCTAAGAATGTGGCTTACGTGGAAATGGTATCTTTGAAGGTGTGATTAGTTAAGATGAGGCCAAACTGGTTCAGGGTGAGCCCTAACCCAAGATGACTGGTGTCCTTATGAGGAGAGGACTTTAGGACACACAGACGCAGGGTGACACCATGAGAAGGTGGAGGAACAGGAAGTGGAGTGATGTGTCCACAAGTCAAAGGACACCAAGGGTGGCCGGCAAACACCAGAAGTGGGAAGAGGCAGGCCCCCTCCCCTCCAAGTTCCAGAGGGAGCAGGGCCCCACGGAATCTTTTAGACTTCTAGCCCTGAGATGATACATTTCTGTTGTTTTAAGCCATATCAGTTTGTGATACGCACCCCTAGGAAACTAAGGCACTTCCCTAGAAGCACTCAGTGTGGGGCAAAGACAGCTGCCTGAATGATTTAAGTCATGCCCAAGGTACTATCATAGAGGTGTATTCAGAAGGACTCACCAGACTGCGCCTGGGGTGGGGCGGGATGTGGTGGTGGGTCAGAGGACCCCAAAGGATAAGTAAGAGTTTCCTGGAGGATGATTAAAGTGAGACTATCAAAACAGAATGGAGGAGGTGGGCCACCGTGGCTCAGCAGGCAGAGTTCTTGCCTGCCACGCCGGAGACCCGGGTTCGAGTCACAGTGCCCGCCCAATGCAAAAAAAGAAAAAAAGAGAGAATGGAGTTTTGCCAGGTGCTCAACTTGCTTTAATCTCACAGCAAGTGGGAAAAGACATGTGGGAACACTTTGAAATAGATTAGCAATTGTTTTCTGAGCCCAGGAGCTCAGTTTCCTCATCTGTGTAGTGGGGCCACAGGAATAACTACCTCATCAGTTGTTGCGAGGAGTCAACGCAATGACAGACTTAAAGCAGTCTGCAGAGGCCTGGCTAGTAAGAACAGAAGTAACAGCTATTATTATTATTATCAATGCTGTTGTTATTGTTTGTTTTAGTTTCCCAGCTGCTAAAACAAACACCATACAATAGGTCGGCTTAAATAATGGGAATTTATTGGCTTATGGTTTTGAGGCCAGAAGTCAGAATTGCAGCATTAGCAAGGCCATGCTTTCTCCCCAAAGCCTGTGGAACTCCAGGGCTGGCCACCCACGACCCTTGCTCTTTGGCTTTTCTGTCACATGGCAATGCACATGGTTATGCTTTTTCCTTTCTCCTTTGAGGCCACTGATTTCTGGCTTCTTCCCTTGCCTTTCTTTCTGTCTTTCCTTTGCTTTTAAGGATTTCAGTCATTTTAGATTAAGACCCCTACCCATTCAGTTTGACCACCCTTAACTAATCACGTCTTCAAAGATCCTGTTTACAAATAGGTTCACACCCACAGGACCAGGGGTTGGGGCCTAAACCTGTCTTTTGTGGGGGGTGTGATCCAATCTCCAATATTGTTATTGTAATTTTTGTTATTATTTGGAGCATACGAAAAACCCTGACATTTCTAGAGCATCGGCTATGAGCTGGAGTTGGTGCTAAGCACCATACATGAATTATTTTATTTGCTCTTCAAAACAAAGAGGAGGCTATTCTTACCATGAGTACTGGGCAAGATTAATTTGCTCCACAAGCTCTGGGTGAGAAGAGATGGCAAGAATTTCAGCTGCCAGCTTCCCGTAGGTATCACCTACCTTCTGTTCCATTCTGTGCGGATTTTCCCATGAATCCAATCCACCATTCTCTGTCCTGGGAGATGTGCTTCTGCAGAAACTGCTGGGTGCCTTCGTCCCGAATGAAGACCAAGTGGCCTCCTTGCCCCTCGCACCAGCTCTGGGCACCACGGAAGGTATGCCTGAGTGGTACAAATTCATAGCAAGCATCTCTGAAGGCTACCTGGCTCTGAGAGCAGAGGCTGTTCTCTGGCTTAGCAGCAGTGGCCCTAAAACTCAGAGTGAGCCCCAAGAGTACCAAGCCCCCTGCACTCATCCTTGAACTGCTATGGGAGCATCTCGATGGCGCTCACTCTCCCGAACTTCTTATGCTGGTCTTTTGGCAATCATCAGCCATCAGTCTCTCCTTGTCTCTTTGCATCAAATCATAGCGGCTACCTTTTGTTCAATAAACAAAAGTCTCAGGATGAATGTGTCTGCATTTTGTCTTGCCCAGTTCTGTGTTCAAAGCCTGTGCCAAACCCGATGAATATGCAAAATTGTCTTCTGGAGAAAGATAAAGTTGCTTTATCTTCTGTCTGTTTGTCATTTGGTCAACTGTTAGTGTTTGATAAAAAAAATCCTTCCATCGATTTTATGTCATTACCCTTGAGAGCCAGCTCTTTCATGAGAAGCATGTGGGAGGCAATCGATAAAAGAAAAAATAGGAGGAAAGTTAGAGTTATGGGATGGCAAAGACCCCACATCGCCTTCATGTCCAGTTCTATTGTCTAGAGGGACAGGTGTGTCCAAAGGATAATCATTCTCTCCCAGCCTGACTTAAGTCCTAATAGATATTTGTACCTCTCTCTGATTCGTCATGTTATCACTCATGCCTGGTTGGAGAATAAAACTTCACTACATTCATTAGATGTCATCATGAAAATAAGCTTCCTTTCAAAAATTCATGTCTGCTCATCCTCGCCTCTGCTTAAACCCACCAGTGGGTTTCCATCACCTCTGGATCAGGTTCACACTTCTCGGCTTGGTATACAGACTCTGAAATATCTGGCTTCTGCCACCACTTTCAAAGACTTCCCGCAAGATGTGGGGAAACAGGAACTCTCACCCAGGGCCGATGGGAGTATAAGTTAGTACACAGTGGGCAGTTTTGCGATAGCTGTCAAAATTTAAAATACACAAACCCTCTGTTACAGCAATTCCACTTCTAGGAATCTATCGTACAGATAAATTTATATGAGTGCAAAAATGCTGACTGTGTAAGGTTGTCTATTGCAGAACTTTTCAAGAGGGAAAAACTGGAAACACCGGAAACATTCATTAGTAGGAAACAGGTTAACACAATGTGGTACATCCTACATACCCAATTAAAAATGAGCTAATTCTCTCTATTTTGTCTTAGTTTTTGTTTTCTGTATGCTGTATGGTGGGGGCCACATTTCATTCTTTTTCTATGTGAGTATCCCCTTATTGCAGCACCATTTGTTGACTTTTTCATTTTTTTGGTTTTGTTTGTTTGGGAAGTGCAAGGGCCAGGAATCAAAGCCGGGTTTCCCGCATGGCCGGCGAGAATTCTACCACTGAACTACCCTTCCACCCACTTTAGGGTTTTTATTAATATTAAAAAGCAAAGTGTGAGACACTGTGTATGGTCCACTAATCATCTGTATAAAACCTTATATTTATATGTGCAGTTATTTATATGCGTAGGATTGATCCCTTGAAGGACAAACAAGAAACTGGCAATGGTGCTTGTCTAGGAAAGAGGAGCTAGGTCACTGGGAGATAGAGAAGGGAGGGGGACTTTTGTGGGTTTTTTGGCCATATTTTTGCAACTTTTCTGCTTTGTACGATGTGAATGTATTACCCAGTTCAAAAATAATAATTTTTTTTTTTAATCTCATTGGTCCATCATGACCCCCTTCTCCCCACCCACCTAAACTGAAAACCCCAGCTCTGCTTGACTCTCCTGTTCCATTGGTGGTGATCTTCCTTCACATCCCTGTGCTTTGCCTGGGCTGACCTTCCCTGGCCACCTCTCATCCTTTTCACTCGGCTCGGACCTCACTGCCTTGGTGAGCTTTGCAGAACTCGCCTCACGTGATATGCCTCTCTTCTCTGTGAATTTCTTTCTTATTTCTCTAAACAATATTTTTGTTAAAATCCATATAAAATACCATTTGCCCATTTGAAGTGTATAATTTGGTGGGTTTTAGTGTGGTCACAGAACTGTGCAAACTCACAGTTTTAGAACACTTTTGTTATCCCGTGTCCGTGAAACAGTCACTGTCCTTCCCCGTTTCCCCAGCTCCTGGCAATTACGAATCACCTCCCTGGCTCTGAGGATTTGCCTGTTCTAGACATTTTATATAAATGGATGCATACAATACGTGTCTGGCTTCTCTCACTCGGCAAAATGCTTTCAAAGTTTATCCATGTTGTAGCTTGCACCAGACCTGCATTCCTTTCCAAGGCTGTAGAAAATCCCATTGCATGGAGAGAACACGTGTTGTTTACATTCATTCATCAGTTGATGGATGCTGGGTTATGTGACTCAGTGAGATACTTAGGGAGAGGCACCGTATCGTTCCATCTCTGCTTATCCCATGGCTGTCACATAGTAAGAGTCAGTGAACACTTGCCATCTGGTTCCATCTCCCCTCCCTTTCCTAGAAACTTCTAAACCCTGTGGGGTGGCTCTTCCCAACAGAATGTAAAGAAGGGCCAGTGCCCGGACAGGACGTGGTCTCGCTGCTGACTCACAGCCTGGACAGATCTGGTCTGTTATCTCTGGGGGCCAAACTCCTAATGACTTCCACTGGAAAACGATGTGGATGGCTGCACGCGGTGATAACGTTATCTCCCGGGTAAAGGCCTCATTTATTTCCCTAATGGAACATGCTTGGAGACATTTGATAATGAATTCAGATCTGTGGGCTAAATTCCATTTGAGGATGCTTTACACTCTGACAAATCGCAGACTCCTGGGTCTGGAGTACATCTTGGTGCTGTCGGCTCCAAATGTGCATTAACCTCTGGGTACACGAAACTCACATTGGAAGCAAGCAGAGTGTGGCTGAACCTCTGTGTATGTGTTTCGTATGATTTCATCCAGCTGTCTGGGCCTGCGAGATGTATGAGCAACATGAAAACAGCATGAGAACAAATCTGATTTAAGCAGGGCACCGAGTCAGATAAAAAGAACCATAAAGATGCGTACGCCCCGCGGCCCTAACCTTTCAGTGCAGGGGATATTCAGTGGCAAGCAGTTTATTGGGGGAGATAAGGGGGTGGCCCACGGGGAGGGGGGAATGATTCAGGGGATCACCATCAGAGGAGGAGGGAGTACAGCTCTCTAAGTGGATTGGCATCTTTATTGTCATATCCATCCTTTGTCTTCTTTTAGGTCAAAATGATGACACAGCGAAAGCCGCCTTAATACCTTTTCATTTCTTTCCAGGTCCCTTGTATGCTTTTTCCCTTGCAGACAGAAGTTTGTCCAGGCACAATTCCCGTGGGGGTATAACGAGCTCATATTGCATCCCGCATTCCCTCCTTAGCATTGGAGGGTAAACCTTATCCACGTCCACTAATGGACCTTGAAATTGACCTGCCACGTGGCTTAGCCCCCCTTTCCCTGAATGGACACTTACTAAGCCGTTCCCACATTGCCAGGCATTGGTGTAGTGTCCGGTCTTCTTTCAGTCACCTGGATTGGGGATTCCGGGCCACACCGTTAGGAACATTTTCCTGCACTTTTTTACATGTAGCCTGGGCTGCACGATGCCTCAGGGACAGCAGCAGGCACTGTCAGTCCCCACCCCACCCTGTAACCCTCACATTTAACACTTCAGACTTCGGAATGTAACACCTGTGACTCTGACTCCCTCTGCACCCTTGGGATGGGGTGGAAGTGCCTGGGAGTTAGCACCCCTCAGGAGAAACTCTCGACTTGGACGATGACCAGCATCGTCCAAGTCGAGAGTTTACCATCATCATCCAGTAACTCTGAGGCATGTTCCCTTCGTCTCCCAGAGCTCCCCACTGGGCCAAGATACAAAGGTAACAGGTCTGATAATGCTCCTTCTCCTTTCCCTCCCGGTCCCACTTCCCTACTGGCATTTCTTGGGTTTGTCTCCCAAATCAACTACTTGTGCTTGAATCCTTGTCTCAGGCTCTGTTTCTGAAGGACCCTGACTTAGACAGGTACACTCCCAGGCCTGGGAGGGCTGGACCCCAGGCGTGCACATCTGGGAACTCAGTGCTCTGCTGGGTGCTCGGCTTACTGATCCTGCCTGAAGACTCCGACAGCTGGATCAAATCCTGGGGCTCTGTTCACACGGCTGAGCAGAATCCAGCCGACATTCCTGATGGTTTCAATTGTTTGCTCGGGGGCCACCCCAAAGCAACTGAGAGTAACTTGAGTCATTGGAAAGGTGAGCCGTGTTCTATTGATTTTGGGGGGTGTGAGATGGGGTGGGTACATGGGCCAGGAATCGAACCCGGGTCTCTGGCAGGGTAGGGAAGAATTCTACCACTGACCCACCCACGCACCCAGTATCCCAGGTCCAACCTAAACCACAACCACCAACACCTGATCCCACGATGGGTAGCAGTGCCTGCCCAGTCACACCTCCACACTTTTGCACACGTTTCCTTGATGGAGAATCCCTTCCCATATAGACTTGCTTATAAACTTAAACTCTTTTACAAGAATAATTCAAATATAAAGCTTCTCTCTAAAGCCTTCCCCAGACTCTGCAAGAGTTAATGCTATAGCTCCTATGCAAACATAGCAACCTAATATGCTTCCATTCTGGCACTGTTTAAACATGATGGCATGGTTTAAAAAAGAGAGGAAGAGAGGAACTACCAGAACTTGTCTGCAAAAAAGCAAATCTATCAACAGCCTTTTCTATCACCATTTTTAAATTGTCTTGCTAAATTTCTATGTTGCGCAATGAGGTCACTTCCATTCTTTCATTCATTTGTTCGTTCATTCAGTAAATATTTGTTGAGCACAAATATTTGCCAGGCGCTGTGCTAGACTCGATTTTAAACATGGGAGTGCCATGATCAGGTTGGAATTTCGGCCAGGTTACCTGGTGACACCAGGATAGGTGAATTGGAGTGGGTGGGCCTAGAGGCAGGGAGGAGGCTGCTCCCTGGAGGTCAGTGCCTGAGGAGCTAGGGAAGAGAGGAACAAATCTAAAAGATTATTTTGGAGGTAGAATTGCCAGAATTCGGTCCAGATGATAACTCAAAAGTTATTTTTTTAAATAAATATTTGTCATGCTTCATTGATAGGTGGAAAGTTGAACAGTTCCATTTCAGGCATTAGGAGACCCTTCTTTTTCTACCAGTAATACCCTCGGTATTTCATTCCTGCCAATTCTACCTCCTGAGTACAGCATATCAGTATTATACATTATTATTACATAAACTACAGCATGCATCAAATTATGTTGTAATTATTATTTGCATTTCTATCTCCCTTATTAGACTTTGTGCTCATTGAGGTGAGGAGCTATGATATCCCACTGTCTTATCTTTAAGGTCTAACATAATGCCAGTCCCAGCTGGTCAGTAGGACTTTGTGGAATTAATGGAGTCTATTAAATGTAAATGGCATAATTAAGGGTTTTTGTTTGGCGGGGAAATTTTCTCTCCCAGAGGCCTAGGAAGGCTCTCTAACTACTCTCTAGATCCTGCTTCCTGAACCAGGCCTGTAGAGAGGGAACAGTTCCTCTTTCTAGGTCTCAGCACCAATGTTCTTCTCCCTTGAGGAGGCAGCTGCCACCTCTGCACTGTGGGACTTTGCCTGTCACCTTGAACCCTGCTATTCTTGCTAACGATTTCAATGTTATCTGCTCACCTTATCACCTTGGCTAATTAGAGGCATCATTTAGAAGCTGACTTAATTGGAAAATTGTAAAGTAATTTAGATATGATAACGAAAGGGAAATATTAACTCATTTTAGATAACTTTGTAACAGGAGATACAAAATTGCAAAATAAGACCAATGCTAAAGCTTTTCTTTATGAATTTAAATTTTACTTCCTAACATCATGACTATTTATAGTCTCAATGCATCCTATGGAAAAAGTGGTCCCAGGGAAGTATAGCCCCCTCTTCCCTACTCCTTCCTCCAAATTACCGAAGTAAGAAGATCCCACGATCAAATCTTCTACCTCTGCCACCTACAGTGTGATTTCTGACCTAGGGGCACAACCTCACCAAACTGCAGTTGTTTTATCTGTAAAATGGGGAGATTACTACCTGCATCACAGGGTCTTTGCCAGTATTAGCAGATGTAATGTGTGTACAATACAGAGCAGAGAGCATGCCATAATGTGAAATCCCTTCCTTCTCTAATCCCAATGTTCGTGGTTTTTCTCCCTCTCAAAGGGAGGAAGAGTTGAAGCCTTCCTGCTTTCCCAGTGAGCAGCTAGGACCCTCGAGGGCAGACAGTGTATGATTCTGTCCCAAGTCTCCACCCCCACCCTCTGGAAGTGAATCCTCTTCTCCAAGTCTCTGGATTGCTACCGAGGCAGCATTGCCAACTTGTGCAAACATGTATGATTTGGGAGAGGCTTCTGGAGATGCCCAACCCAACACCCAGGGGCATTAGTAAATGCCTCCATGGAACGCCAGCTCTCCTCTCTACCCTACTTCCTTGCTCTTTTCAACAGCCACTCACACCTCCAGTCCTAATCTCCTCACCTCTTCCCTCCCTTCCTCTCCTGCTTACCATTTCCCCTGGCCCCTGCTCCCCCTTCCTTCTTCTCTCCTACCATGGCCTCCACACAACACACCCCGTCATGGGCTGATGAACTGTGTCCCCCAAAGAGATATAGTGAAGCCCTCACTCCTGGTACCTGTGAATGTGCCCTTATTTAGGAACAGGATCTTTGCAGATGTCATAAATTTAAGATAAAGTCATACTGGATTAGGGCAGTATTGTGGGGGGTCAGGAGCAATAAATCAGGCAATAAATCAGGCCCTAGCTAGAAGAAGGTATCCAGAGTCACAAGATCCAGGGCGGGAAGTTCCCAAGAGTTAAAAGTGAACAATAATCATTGTTAAGAAACAAAAAGAATGGGATGTATTGTGCAAGAGCAAATGGCATTTCTCTGCTTCTGTAGATAAGATTGCTTGCTTACAGCTGCAAACCAAGATGTGGCTCAAAAAGATAATGTCCTTTTTCCTGCTTCTGTGGATATGCTTGTGGTTTTTACCTTTATAAGCCCCCCTTGAGAACTCCTCAGGGCTGCTCTCTGATTCCTTCTTCTTGAGTTTCTGAGGCAGTCGCAGGCCAGCTAATAATGACTCCTGATTGGCTTGCAAATTGCTTTGACTTGTGTGGTCTCTCTTCTGGTGCGCCCCGCAACAGTATAACTGGTATCATTACAGGAAAAGGGAAATTCGGACACAGAGATCCATACAAAGAGAGAAGAAGGCCAGGCGAAGACGGAGACAGAGATTGGAGTGATGCTTCCAAAAGCCAAGGAACACCTGGTGCCACCAGAGGCTGGAAGAGGCCAGAAAGGATCCTCTCCTCGAGCCTTCAGAGGGAGCGTGGCCTTTCCAACGCCTTGATTCAGACTTCTAGCCTATAGATTTGTGAGTGAGTACATCTCTGCTGTTTTAAGCCCCCCACTTGGTAATTTGTTATGGCAGCCCTTGGAAACTAATAAACACCCCATTCCCTCCAATAACACAGAACCACTGTGTGGCAGCTGTGCTGGGTTATGCCTCTGAAACTTTGCACACCCTGCTCCCCTTTGTAATGTCACTCTCCCCATCTTCTCTATTCGACAGTTCCTGACTGAGATCCTTTGAGCCTCAAGCACTGCTCCCGTCTGGAAGCCTTCTGTGAGGTGGAGAATTTTCCACTGGTTCCTCCCACCCACCATGGGGGGCTGTTACCTCTGACATGGAGCTGCTCCCCCTGGACAGGTGAGACTCTGTATCTATGGAACAGATGAATGAACTGAATAAATGAGTGAATGAATGAACAAATGGACAAGTTAGCATTCTAACCATTGTCAGCCACGGGCCTCTCTGATGCTCATACCCTGTAAACTGACCTGTCATGCTGGTCCTCACTCTCTGTCCACCCTCCACAGGTAAAGGCCATCGTAGCAGCTCTCCCTCTAGCTCAACACAGTCCATAGAACTTTCTGGGGTGATGGGAATGGTCTGTCTAGTGGGACAGCCAGCAGTCACGTGTGGAAACGGAGCCCTGGAAATGGGGCCAGAGCACCCAAGGAACTGAATTATAATTTAATCAAATCATGATCAGCTTATGATTAAATTTAAATAGGCACATGGGACTAGTACAGCTAAGCTCTTACATTAATGCCATCGTTTGACATCACCTCTTGACTTAGGACACCACTGCCTACAACATAAAGTCCCAGTTCTTATAAATCCCTCTGTGCCTCACCCTCATCTGTAAATGGGACTGAAACGCCCACACCCAGGATTATTGTCAGGAGGCCACGACTCATAAGTACAAAAGGCTTAGAGCATCTGGCACTTAGGGAGCTCTCCATAAATCTCACCTATAATTATCATTCCCTCTCTCTACATCCCTGGCAGAGCCAACCAGCTTCTTTGCCCTCCCCATCCCCCATTGCTCAGCTCTGTGCCATCGTCCACACTGGTCCTGCCGCCTAGAAAGGCCTCCTCCTCCTCTTTGTCCATCCAAATCCTCCCCACCTTATAGGGCTTGGCTGTACGTCTCCTCCTCCAGGAAGCCTTCCTCCCAAACCCTCCCAGCATGAGCACTCTCTCCTTCCTCTGAACTCTTGCGATGCTTCCTATCTGTGCCTGTTAGAGAACAGTTATGGGGGACAATGAGTTATCACTTACTGTGTACTTGTCTTCACTCCACATCCAGGTTAGAAGAAACTTGACACCTGACCCAAGGCCCTTGGTGTCACTTCTTGTTTCAGGGATGGGCCAAAGCTTCCTGCATTGTAATTGCTCACGGCAATTAATTATCATATTGGCAGATCTTTCCAGCTCTTCTCTCTTCCCCGAGAAAAGACAGGAAAAGGAACAAGCTGTGAGCTTCTATTATATTCTAAGCACCATGACAACCATGCTCACAGAGCTTATATTCTTTAATTTAAACTTTGCACCCACCAAGCAGATCTTATGACCCCTATTTTAGAGATTAGAAAACTGAGGGTCCGAGATTTAAGTAAGTGGCTGGAGAACACTCAGGAAGTGGAAGAGCTGAGGCTCACAACCTAATGGGCCTGCTGGCATAGCTAGTCTCCAAAAGTCACCCCCAAAGAATGACATGGTCCAGAGCCCAGTACTCATGCACTTATGTAGCCCCTCCCCATTGAATCTTGGGGGCCCTGTGGCTTGTGTTAACCAGCAGAATGCAAAGGAAGTTGAACTCTGCGAGTTCTGCTGTTAGCCTGGAAGGAGACTGGTAGCTTCTGCTTTCTCTCTCTTGAGATACTCACTTTCGGGAGCCCTTGGGTGCTATGTAAGAAGTCTGGCTACCCTGCTGGAGAGCTCCCATGGAGAGTCTCAAGAGGGAGGTTGTGAGATTCCAGGAGAAGGAGTAAGGTCAGGCCCAGCCCCCTCAGCATCCTAGCCAGCCACCACCCATCTTGCAGCCATATTAGGGATACTGAGCTCTAAGAGTAGAAGAAACACCCAGCTGAGCCCAGTCAACCAGCAGAACTGGGAGGGGTATTAAAAATGGTGGTTGCTTCAAGTCAGTAAGTTTTGGAGTCATTGATTACACAGCCATAAATAACTGAAATGCTTGTGTAAGGTCTACTACTTCCTTCTACCTTCCCAGTGCCCTTATTCTCTCAGGCACTGGCCAGTTCCCAATCCTATTTTAAAACAGTGAATACAGGATAGAAACTGCCAATGGGATATCCACTTTTGCTCTCATATCTACTTCTATTTCCCATCTGGCAGCTCACAAAAGTGGAAGGTGTGGCCACGCAGTGGGGAAGAACATGCACTGATTCATTGCATGGCCTTGATCGAGGGACTTAATATCTCTGAGTAAGGTTGCCAGTGACCCCCTTGCAGGGACATAGAGGAGTAGAGGAAGGACTGCTAATGAAATGCATGGCACAGTGCTTGGCTCAGGGCAAGCATCCAGGGACTAGAGGCTATCACAGGCTGGAGCAGATCAGGCCTGGAACCAGCTCCTACTGGGGACAAGTCCTTTGTCCTGCTCTTACCTTGTTATCTAAAATGTAGGAAGCAGGGGTCAGGCCTCCAGGGAGCCAGAATGAGCCCAGAACTACTTGGAAGAGTGAAGCCTCTGCTTCTTGTCATTTCTGTTTATAAAACGGGAGGACAGATGCTTAGCCGGAAAGCATTCCATTAATCACTGCAGGAGCCCTAATGCTTTTGGGAAATGCATGTCCACCCTCTGCCCTTGAACAAAAGGAACAGGATGGGAGCCCAAGAAGGCAGAGTCTGAGTCTCATTCACACCTCTATATCCCCAGTTGACACATAGTAGATGTATGAGCCAAGAAGTTACAGAATTTTTTTTCTGTTTTGTTTACCGCTTTATTTCCAGTGCACAATAGTTGCTCAGTAAATATATGTTGAATGAATGAATGCACGCATTTAAGATACTCTACGTTGCCATCTATCTCACACCATCCCCTTCTTTTTCCTTGCTCATGGGATCCCAATGGTTCAGAGGCAATGCAGCAGCCTGGGGAGACTTGCAATTGGTTTATGGAAATCAAGACACTCCTGTTCCTTTTTGCCATGGGTTGGGTTGGCGGGGGTGTGGGGGGAGGCACGTCACACAGTTCAGCCAACGAGCTATAAGAGAAAGTCTGCTCAGAAGGTTCTGGGGAAAAAAAAGAGGCGCAAGAAGAAAACTCCTCAGTCCCCACCTTACCTCCCTGTTTTGGCAATTATCAAGGATGTAATTCCTGGACCAGAGGCAAACGTTTGTAACCAAAACTGAACAAGCCCAAGGATAGGGACAAGCAAGTCCTCCTCTGAGGATGATGGTCTGGAAGGATGAACTTGGCCCTGACTTGATGGCCCAGTGGAGCTTCTGAGCAACCCGGGACCCCCACCCCCAGATGACTTGATATCTAGGATAAATGCACATCCTTGGGGTTTCACTAGACATTCTGTTACTTGCAGCCAAAGTGTCATCTCTTAACTCATTGTACCTTAATAATATCTATTGTTATCATCAACTTAACATCACCGCCATCAAAACACCTTTACTTACAGTGTTAACTGTCTGTGGGGTGCAATTGGGTCCTCAGTATTATATAAAAGGCAATGATATCAACATAAGACTGTCCCTCTCAGGGCCATGCCTCCATTGATACATATGACCATTAATTCATCCAATAAAAATCTGACAAACATCCTGTATGCATCAGGAGCTGTATAGAATTGTCACAGAGTATGTACGTTGCAGTCAGGCCATTTGGCTTTGATTTCCAACTCCGTCTCTTAGTAGCTGTCTGATTTACAGCAAGCAAGCTATCTTCTCCGAGTTTCCTCCTCTCTAGAAGGGTGATTAGAAGACCCAACTCATGGGATTATTGTAAACCCAGAGCAAGCTGAAACATGTAAAATACTTAGCGGTTGAAATGCCAGTGATCAATGAAAGGGAGGGGTAAGGAGTATGGTATGTATAAATTTTTTTCCTGTTTTCATTTTATTTCTTTTTCTGAATAGATGCAAATGTTCCAAGAAATGATTATGATGATGAATATGCAACTATGTGATGATATTGTGAATTACTGATTATATATGTAGAATGGAATGATCAAAATAGGAATGTTTGCATTTTCTTTGTGTTTTTTGGTATTTAAAAAAACAATAATAAAATAAAATACTCAGCAGACTCAGAGAGTGTTCAATGAACTGGGCCATTGCTTTTCTCAATTTGCAAAAATGAAGAAGAAATGATGACACGGTGTGACTGTTTGGAGATGTTATGCACTCCAGATCTTCTCAAAGCTAATCCATTCATTCCTGTGGGTGTAGACCTATTATGGGTTGGACCTTTTGACTAGTTTATTTCTACTGAGGCAAGCCCCAGGTGGGTCTTAATCCTCTTCCTAGGGTCCTTTATAAGAGGATGAGAAAAGAGGGAAAGACAGAGAAGCTGAGAGAGAAAAAGAAACAGAAGCCAAGAAAGGAAGCCACAGATGGAGAAGCTAGAAGCTGGAAGCAGTGAAACTGGGGAGAGAAGACCTGCCACATGCTTTGCCTTGTGGCAGAGTTGCTGAGGATGCCGGCACCTGTCTTCAGAGTCCAGGTACCATCCTGTTGATGCCTTAATTTGGACATTTTCATGGCCTTGGTACTGTAAGCATCTAAGTTAATAAATCCCCATCGTAAAAGCCAACCCTTCTCTGGTATATTGCATTTTGGCAACTTCAGCAAACTAAAAGGCACAGTCATGTCTTCACTTATAAAATGTCATCATAATCCTCCCAACAAACCCTGTGAGTATTGCCATCCCCGTTTGCAGATGAGAAAAGTGAGGTTCAGAGGGATCGTGTGACAATAGCCTCAGTGTGACTAAATCACACGGTCTTCTGAGCTCTTGGCCCTGTGCTTGCAGTCTGCTCCCTAGCTGTCTTGCAGTTTTTTCCGAGCCCTTAGTGTGGGCCCGACATTTTCATTTAATCCTCACAAGAACATGGCTCTCATAACCTAGAAATAAATAAATCTGAAGTGGATATACAAGTTTAGACCAGACAGCAGAAAATAAAACAGGCAAGTTATGGGGCTCAATGGAAATGTGGGTCTAAAGAAAAGTGCCTTAAAACGGGGTGGGAAATAACATCGACGGAGAACTATTTAGAGCCAGGCTCCCCGCTAGACCCTTGACTTTGCCTTGAGACCCCGAGGTCATTACACCCCCAGTTTACAGTTCAGGGGATGGAGGCTCAAGAGGGTAAGTAACGTGCCCCAAACAAACAGGAAAGGGAGAGCTGGAATTTGAATCTAGTATCAACGCCAACATGTAGCCTCTTTGCCTCGCACCAGAGCTTCTCAACTCCTGCTGCCCATATTAGAATCATCTGGAGGTAATTCCAAATCAGTGGTGCTGGAGTGGTCCCCAGCACGGGCATTTCAAAAACTCTCAACCAGGTCATTCGAGTGCTCAGCCGAGGCTGGCAGCACAGCCCCTAGCTCACTCTGCCCTCAGGAAGAAACAGCTCTGAGTCCTTGGAACAAAGTCTCAGCCCAGATGGAAAAACCCAGATCCAGCCACCTTATTTAAAGTTTGGCCCCACACCCTTAGCTTAGTCTACCCACAGAGAGAATGAGAGGGGATTTTTTTCTTCCTTTAAGAAACAATTGTTCACTAACTCATCACCCAAAATTTTTGCAACTTGAATACCAATTTTAGGCCAGCTTCACATCTTGTATAAGAAAACCCTAAACGCAAATACAAGCAACTTTTCACCCTCTCAACGGGCTAGAAGATAGAACTGAAGTTCGGTTTCTACGATTCCTCAGAGTTCCCAGGTAGAGTTTTTTGTTTGTTTCCTGGATTTATTTTTCAAATGGGTACACGGAACAGCTTCTATTTCTTTCCTCAAAAATGAAAACAACTCATTAAGCGGCTCTTCACTTATGATTTTAAGAGGGAGGGTCAGGGGTCTTTATTACAAACAAAACAAAGCATCTTTCCATCCTTGCCTAAGCAGCTCCCTGAAGTGTGACTGCAACACATGGGGTGCCGGTGCTGTGGGTTCCCCCGACTTAGGCACCTCTGAGCTCTCCCAGCCGCGCCTCTCTCTCCTGGTTCCCATCACCCGCCATTGCCGCCTCTGAACTGGGCTATTGCCACAACATAATTAAGCGGAATGCACCAAACTGTCTCCACCAATTTAGGACCCAACCAGCTTTCCCAGATTAAGCCAGAAGTGAAACTGGAGCAGCTGAGTTGGGCAATCCAGTAAGGAAGGCTTCAAGGGGAGCTGCCGCTCGGCTGGGCTGGGGAGTGACCTTCGACCAAGGCCCCAGAAGGTCCCGGGCCCTCGGACTGGGAAAGGGAGACCGAGGAGCAAAAAGCGCCAAAGGAGAAATAAACGGCCTCGGACGGGAAGCGGACGGGAAGCCGGGGATAGAGGCCGAGGCAGAAGAACAGAAAGGAAGGGAGAGGGGCGGCCACTCCCTCCAAGCGCAGGAGGGCGGCGCTCACCACGAGGGTCCCTCTCAGCACCCTCCCATGATGGATAAAATATTTGGCAAAAATAAGAAAGAACAGCCGGAACCTGTGAAGGCCAAGGTCACAGGTGAGCGTGAGTCACTGTTGCATGAGAGATGGGCTCTTGCTGCTCTGTTGCTATGTACATACATTCTCTGATTATAAAAGTAATACTTGTAAATGATTTTTAAAAAAAAAAACAGTATATAGGAAAAGAAAAATATAGCCCATAATCCAGGCATTTATCTGTGAAAATCTAGGTGTACATTGTAACTCAAGGTGCCTAAGGAGAGTTGTTCTCGCTGCTTCCAGGGGGAAAGTCCCAGGAATGCTATAATTGGCCTATATACATTTAATAGTTATAATTACATGTAAAAACAGAAACTCTATAATCTCATTATATGTTATTATATATTATTACACACCATACACTATATTATATATCGTTATATGTATTGTTTATTACATATAAATATAATGAGGTTATAGAATTTCTGTTTATGGTGGTGAAAAAGTTTTGGTGACGATGATATGGCAGCAAATAAATGTAACTGATGTCGCTGACATGTAAACGTAAATGTGGTTAAATTGGCAAATTTTAGGTTTCATATGGCACCATGAATTTTTAAAAGGGAGATTATAATGCAAAATGTTGTCTGTGTGAACATGTGCAGTATTTGTGCAAACGCCCGTGCCCTGAGTGGACTTTGCAATGGTGAGAGAAGCGGTGTGAGCTCTCGCAGGGCGCTGCCGATGCCCGCGTCCACGCGGCCTGGGAGTCCCCGCAGAGCGCGGAAAACAGACCCAGGGACGCCCCGCCTCAGGACCCGCCCCTCCGGGGGCTCCCTGCCTGGCGTTTCCCTGTTTCTCTCGCTGTCTTTCCCCTCCTGTGCGGCCTGGCACCACCTTGCCTCGCCCGGAAGGCCTTGAGCCCCGGAGCGCCGCTGCCCTGTAGCTCGAGGCCAGCCTCAGCCGGGGGCCTCTCCGCCTCTCCTCCACGGGCTCGGGACTTCTCGCAAGCAGAGGGCAGCAGAGAGCGCGCTCTGGGAGAAGGATCTCAGACCTGCAGTTTAGGATAGGGTTTAGAAGACTTCTTAAAGAAATCGTGCTTTCATGTGTATATATTTTTCTGATTGCAAAGATAATGCACTATAATGGTATATATATGTATCTGTATGTAATTTGGAAGCATAAAGGAAAACAGAAGGAACTAAATACTACTGTATTCCTTCTTTGGTATATTTCCTTTGAGTTTTTAGAGATTGTTATATTTTATTATATAGATATATGAATTGCTTTCAAAAAGCAAATGTATATTTACTGTTAACTTTGTATTTTCAAAAAGGGACCAAAAGATACCCACTGTTTTGTGCTCTGTTTGGTGAACAAAATGGTGAACATTTTGCCCTGACATCGCTCCCTTTACCTGTCATGCTTTATTGGCTGTATGGAAATCCTTGGAAATTTTTGAAAATAAGTGTCGTAGAAACTGAGAGGCTGGACAGACCCCCTGAGAGCATCTAGAACATTGGTTCTCAAAGGGAGGTTCCCAGACTTGCAGCATTGGCATCACCTGGGAGCTTGTCAGAAGCACAAGTTCTCTGGTCTTACTCCAAACCCCAAGAATCAAACGTGCTAGGGGTGGGCCCCAGCCACCTGCACTTCCACAAGCCCCCCAGGTGATTCCAGGGGTCAAAGCCACTGTTGTAGACAGCGCCTCTCCCAGATGTGAACGGAGGGCTAGAGAGCAGCCCACAGAGGCTGGGCCTCCTGACCCTCAGTCCAGGTCTCTGGCCGCGGGTCAAGCCTAAGCAGTTGGTCAAGTCCACTGGCAGATAGCTAACTGAAGATTGCACCTGTGTCACCCATTCGTCCGGAGGGGCCATACCAACATTTTGGCTTCATGTCTGGCTGCTCTTTATTGGCTCTGAGACCTGCTGTTGCTAAGTTACTTAACCATCCCTGCCTCAGTTTCCTTAGATGTTCAAGTTTGCATGGTACCTACCACATAGGGTTGCTTCAAGAATTAAATGATTTATTCCACCTAGAATACAGTGCCTGGCATGTGAGTGCTCAATAAATGCTTGCTGTTATCATACCTAGGGCTTTAATTCTCAGATTCATCTTCTCTCCCTGTTCTGCTGCAAACCTGCTCCTCCTGTGTCCTGGGCCTCCTGGAATAGTCCCATCAGTCACCCAGTTGCCCAAGGCAGGAGACTTGGCTGTCATTTTTTAGTCTGCCCTTCCCCTTATGCCCATGTTCAATCTACTTCAAGTCCCATCAGTTCTCCCTCCTCCATATCTCCATCCATTTCTCTGCATCCCTCTGCTCCCACCCTGATCCTCCATCTTGCCATCTTAACATCTCTCTGCTCCTGCTCCCCTGCCTATCTACAGCCATGCCACAGTCAGAGACAGCTTGTGAAATTCCGAATCTGATCATATTCCATTTATATGGAATGTCCACAACAGGAAAATCCATAGAGACAGAAAGTAGATTCATGGTTGCCAGGGGGTGGGGCATGGAGGGGATTGGGAGTGACTGTGAATAGGTTTCGAGCTTCTTTTATGGGTGATGGAAATGGTCTGGAATTAGATAGTGATGGTGGTTGCATGACATTGTGAATATTCTAATGACCCCTGGATTGCACATTTTAAAATGGTGAATCTGATGTGAATTTTATCTCAATTAAGACAATTACAAAAAGAAAGCTGACTACATCACTCACTGCTTATAATCTTCAATAGGGCCCCATTCTTCTGAGGCTCAAATCAGAACTCTTGGTTGCAGTCTTGTTGACCTTTGTCATTTGAACCCTACTTAACTCTCCAACCTCATTTCTCATAACTTCCTTGCTTAAAAATTATGGGTTAGTCTCACTTACACATCTCCTGGTCTTTGGACTGATTGCATCTGTCTTGGTCTGGTTCTTCCAGAGACAAGGATTCGAGTGTAAGTCGTTTATTTCAAAGGTGTTTTAGTTTGTTAAAGCTGCCGGAATGCAATATACCAGAAATGGAAGGGCTTTTAAAAAGGGAATGAATAAATTAATAAAGTTGCAACTCTGCAGTTCTAAGCCTTTAAAAATGTCCAAACTCAGGCATCCAGAGAAAGATACCTTGGTTCAAGAAAGGCCGATGGGTCCAGAATACTTCTGGCAGCTGGGAAGGCATGAGCCTGGCATCTGTTGGTCCTTTGGCTTCTTGTTTCAGACATCTTCCCCAGAGGCATTTTCATCTTTATCTTCAAAGTTCTCTGGCTGTGTGTGCTCTGTCAACACTAAAGCTTTTTCCAAAACGGTTCCCTTTTAAAGGGCTCCAGTAAGCAACCCCAGTTTGAATGGTTCTCCATGGAAACCATCTAATCAAAAGTTACCACCCACAATTGGGTAGGTCACATCTCCATGGAAATAATAAAAAAGATCCCACTCAGCAATATTGAATGAAGATTAAAGGACATGACTTTTCTAGGGTACACAACAGTTTCAAACCAGCACAGGAATTGATCCCAAGAGACACTGGGAGGAAAGCCAATGAAGAAAGAGTTATCAAGCCATTGAACACTGTGAACAATCAGAGCTCAGTCCTGTTGGGAGTTGTAGGGACAGTGTCAAACATGCTGGAGTTATCCCAGCCGAGGACATGGAGTTGTGGTATTTGTTCACCAGCTCCCCATTCATCCTTGGTTGAGAACTGCTTTCAGGGACGTTACTCTGCATGGTGGGTAGATCATCCAAAGTTTGGATGAAACATGTTCCTGCGGCCAAACATAAAAGGCCAAAAGGTAGAGAACCACTGGTATTTGCAGGAGAAGGGACATGAGTGAGATGCCACCAGCTCTGCTATAGCACCCCATCTCTCCAATAGAAATAAAATGCGATAGCCACTCACAGAATTTTTAATTTTCTAGTAGCCACATTCAACAAAGTAAAAAGAAATAGATGCAATTAATTGTAGTAATCCCTTTTTACACAGCCTATCTAGGATATCATCACTTTAATATGGAATTAATATAAGTAATGACTAACAAGATATTTTACATTCCTATTTTCATGCTCAGTCTTTGAGGTCCTGTGTATATTTTCCAGCACCTGTCAACTCAGACTAGATGCATTTCAAGTGCTCAGTCACCACATGGTGCTGGTGCCTGCCATATTGGATAGCCCAGCTTTATAATATCCTTTCCTTATGCCTTTCCAAGGCCAACACCCCTGTTCTCTAATTCTCAGCCAAGTCACCTCCTCCAGGAAGCACTCTGCACCTTCCAGCTCTCACCTACCTCAGGGTGAAGTTCTGTTCCAGGTTCCTGCAGCACCGCCTGCTGAGTCCTTAGCACTCTACTTTTCACAGTGTATCTTCAGTGTCCGTGGATTCATTGGTCAGCTCAGACAACATGAGCAGTGAGAGGACAAGGCAAAATGTCCACTCAGCTCAGTGTCCTCAGTGCTAGCACAGTGCCAGACACATTACCCATTTTCTGGAAATGACTGCTGATAAAATGAGCACATGCCACATTGGGACTCGCTTCCTTTCCATGACCACTTCTAGTTTTTTAGTTTGGACTTGCAGATTGGAAACTAAGCATCCTTTCTCTTCACAGGCAAGATTCCAGCATGGCTGCAGGGAATCCTTCTTCGCAACGGGCCTGGGATGCACACAGTGGGGGAGACGAGATACAACCATTGGTTCGATGGCCTGGCCTTGCTCCACAGCTTCACGATTAGAGACGGTGAGAGTGCTGTAAAAACTGACCACAGACTGAGCGACTCAAAACCGCACACGCTTATTCTGTCATGGCTCTGGGGGTCAAAAGTCTGTAATGGGTTGTCAGGTGTTCCTTCTGGAGGCCCCAGGAGATGATCCATCCCATGCCTTTTCTAGTTTCTAGAGGCTGCATTCTGTGGCTTGTGGCCCATGTCCATCCTCATAGCCACATTAATGACCTTCTCTGCATCTCAGTCTCCTCATCTGTAAAACGGACCTATCAGTCACCTATCTCACAGAGTTGTTGTGAGGTTTGAATGAATATGTGTGAGCAGCTTCACTAAGTATGAGCTATTATGTTCCCATGACAGCTAATTTCTTCAGGTTAGCCCACAATTATTTTTTGAGTTCATGCTCTGTGCCAGCAGCTTGCCCTAACATTTAATGAATAGGGGCAACATGTACGAAGGTATAAGCTCTGAGTTTCTAAAAGCTTACAGTTCACTGTGCCTCAGCTAACAGAGTAGGTGGTGCCATATTCCCCAACAGCCCTAAGTCTTATGAACCCCCCAAGCCCCTTTCCTAAAGAGAAGTTGCCGATGATTCTTGGGGAAATGGGTGCTGGTCTGGAGGTGCACAGAAGGTCAACCAATGGCTCCCTTCCCTCGAGGCTCTGCTTTGCCAGGCCACCAGGTCCTTCGCGGTCTCCCTCCAGGGTTCATGTTAACGCTGTGTGGGAGTCATTCTTGTCCCCTCTTTGTGGATGAGGAAAAGGAAACTTTAGGGGGTAAGAGTGACATCCAACACCATTGAAGTAGGGTTGGGATTTGAACCTGTGTTGTCCGGAGTTAAAGTTTATAATGTCCTCTGCTGTCCTAAACTGTTCTCCCACTCACATACACACACACCAACTACCCAAGGAATGGCAGGTTGTTGAAATGGCCCCGCCTGCACCGGCACGGGTTGAGGGGCGCCCTACAACTCCCAGAGCTTAGGGTCCCGCAACCTCCACAGAGACCACCAGGGACACAGGTAACACAGGGGGAGACGACTATCCAAATGGCTATCTTAGGGAGGAAGCACACCGTGGTCCACTAAGACCCTCCAACAGGCTAAACACATGAGGGACAAAAGTTATCCCTTGCTGTTTAGACTTTCCAAAAAGTTTACTAGGTTTTCAAATTCAAAATCTTTATTGTAAAAGGTAAGTGACACGGCCCCGAGACGCTTCCCGAGCAATGGGCGGAGCTGCCCAGCCCGACCCACCTGCCGGCCTCGCCCCCTCTCCCTTGCTCAGCTCGCCAAGGCCCTGGGGAGCGCGCGGGTCTCTATCCGGCAGTGGCTGCGCTGGGCCTGGCTGTGGCTCCCGCGGCGCCGGCTCCTATGGGGTCTTCTGCAAAGTCCCACCCGCAGCTGCTCATCTTTTCCAACCCGGCCTGGCACTGCGCATCCACTTCCCTCGCTCTAGTCGCAGCTTCCATGGTGCGCCAAGCCCGCCTGCAGGTTCACAGTGAGGTCCGTTGAATGCCTTCCTCACAGGCTCCCTGAGTCGAGGGATACAGAACACGAGGGATGGAAGAGGGGCCCTTGGCAGCCGCCTGGCCACAGCCGAGGTGCGGGAGGACACGCCTCGGCTGCACAGGCCTAATGACAGAAAACGGAGGGGGAGTCCTTTCCACCCGTCTTCCTGGGTCATTAAAGCAGCGGGCCAGAAAAGGGGAGTCACAGAATGAGTTAGCATTGCTGTGCCGTTTTGAAAAGATTTATGTACTCTAGAAAAGCCATGTTTTAATCCTAATCGATCTTGTGGGAGCAACCATTTCTTCTAATCCCTATTCAGTACGATAGGTTGGAAACCTGATTAGGTTGTCTCCATGGAGATGTGACTCAGATCAATTGTGGGTATTAAACTTGATAAGATGGAGACGTGTCTCCACCCATTCTATGTGGGTCTTGATTAGTTTACTGGAATCCTTTAAAAGAGAAAGCACTTTGGAGAAAGCTTCAAAACGACATAGCCGCAAGAGGCAGAGAGTCCACCAGCCAGCAACCTTTGGAGCTGAAGAAGGAAAACACCTCCCAGGGAGCTTCATGAAGCAAGAGGCCTGGAGAGAAAGCCAGCAGATGCTGCCATGTTCACCATGTGCCTTTCCAGCTGAGAGAGAAATGCTGAATGTCATTGGCCTTCTTGAACCAAGATATCTTTCTCTGGGTGCCTTAGATAGGACATTTCTATAGACTTGTTTTAATTTGGACAATTCCACAGCCTTAGAACTGTAAGCTAGCCACTTATTAAATTCCCCTTTTAAAAAGCCATTCCATTTCTGGTATATTGCATTCTGGTAGTTAGCAAACTAGAACAACTGAAAATGAAAAATTATTTGAGCAAAACTGACCTCTTGCTTCTCAATGGCAACAAAATGCTGCCGTGTTTGGGAGGATCACTAAGAACAAACTAAGCATCCCCAGCTGCTCCGGGCACAGCCGCAAGTCTGTCCTGTGCTCCAGTAGAAAGGCACTTTGCTGAGGTGTGCCCTACTGCTGGCCAGGCTCTGGTGGGGGCACTGACTGTCGCAATGACCCTGCCATCAAAAACCGAATCTGCTGCAATTAAAAATGGGAATTTTTGTGGATGAACTGCCGAGTGTTTTCCTCAAGGGATGGGCTCTGAGTTGGAGTGTCTGGCTTGCATTCCATCTTTTCTGCAACCCTGTTGGCGTGTCCTGAAGAACTCTTGAGTGATGAGACAAAATATGTTTTCTTTGATTCATTAAAGCCCAGGATTTCAGAGCAAACAATAGAATACAAGAAAACGTCTGCAAGTGTAAAAAGTGCATTCGATGTTCTGCAGATGACACTGGGATTAATGGCTCCATGAGCTCTTGGATTAGCAAATCTGTTATGCCATAGTTAGGGCTCAGGAAGAACAATAGAAACAGTGAGATTAATTTTATAAATTGTCTTAGAATGATTTCTTTCACACTAAATCTAGATGCAAACAGTGCGGCCATTAAATTCCTGCATCAGTTTGTAGGACTCGAGAACTTTAAGTGCCATTTAAACCCTTGACAAGCTGGGTGATAACAGAAGGGTATTTTTGAGAGGCAACTGAAATGTTTCCATTGCAGTAAGTTCCCAGTTTCTAGGGATCAATCTTTTACACTTTGGTGTTTTCTTTTTTTTGTTTTGTTTTGCAGTAACTCCTTTTGTTGTATGTGGATAACTTTGATAAAAGTCATTTAAGAATCATCTTTGTGTATAAGTTTTTAAGGTGTTCCAAAGTAAGACTTAAAATAATCATTTGGGGGATTATTGATTGTATGTATCAGTTTACATTGTGTGCTTAATTACCATGCTGTGTGCTATTTTAGTATTTTGAGAAAATGTAAAATATAATCTGTCCTTTAGCTAATAAAAGTCTTATTTTACATGAAAAAAAGTAAGGAGCATGAAAGGGACAGTTTTCACTCAGAATCTGAAACTATGGGGGGAAATGGGAAGTACAGGGAACACTCTCAACTACTTGTTCCCTCTGCTGTCCCACCTTTGAGCCTGTGCAGGTACCATGGTGTGTGTCCCACTCGGCTTTGCAATGGGATTTGCTTTACTGGGATCCTATGCCGGCTGGGAGGCCCCGGGGTACAGGGCTCCTGTCACCTGGCATGGAGCCAGGCACAGAGAAGTACTTGGAAACTTGATGGAGCTGAAATAGTATGATGATGTGGATGTTGTCTGGAAAGAAGAAGGCAACGCTTTCTCAACTGATCTCCTTAAGATTTGCTCCATGAAGAGGGTGCTTGCTGACATGCCCTAACTGCTTCATTCACAGCCACTCCTCAGCCCTCACTGCATCTCCTGAGCCAGGTACCATGGTTATTATCACCATATTAAAGAGGAGGATCCAAGGCCCAGAGAGATCAAGTGACTCCCCCAAAGACACACAGCTAAGAAGTGACAGAGGCTGGATATAAACCCAATGCTCTAAAATCCAGTATCCCAAATCCTAACTCCAACCCAGCTTCTGTCTTTCCCCAGCTCTCCAACCAGCACTCTTGGTGCCAACAGATGGCCAAACATCATGGTGTGGCACAGCCCAGTCTCTTCTCTCCTCTCCTCTAAAACTCTCGGTAGCTCCCTGTTATCTAAGGATGGAAGTAAATCCCCAAGTGCTAAACACAACTACAGCTGATTCAGAAGAGGACCTGCACATAGAAATCAGGGTATCTGATTTGCAGGTAACCTGAGCCAGTGTTTCTCAATCCCCTAGGCTGCTTCTTAATGCAAATCCCCACCCAGAACTTCAGTGAATCATCTGTTTCTAGCACGGTTCCCAGGGGAGCCCAAGTACACTGAGTTTTGAGACTCGCTCTACCATGAAAGTTCAGCCTGTTTGCAGAGGCCAGCTCAGGACCAAGTGAATGAGAGGTGCTGGAGGGTGGAGCCCAGACTTCTTTAATTTAAAAAAACACTCCAGGTGATTCCAATGTGCAGTCAGGGTGGAGAAACTACATTTAAAGCCAAGTGAGAAGAAGACTTTGGAGCACAAAAGTGAAAAGGCAGAAAAAAAAAATAGGTCTCTTTTGCAGAGGACAGCAGACATTAATGCTTTCAAAAAGTAATAGTGGACAGGCCACGGTGGCTCAGCAGGCAAGAATGCTTGCCTGCCATGCCAGAGGACCTGGGTTTGATTCCCAGTGCCTGCCCATGTTAAAAAAAAAGTAACAGTAAGACGGGGTGTAAGGGTAGCCAGTGGTGGAATTCTCGCCTGCCATGTGGGAGACCCAGCTTCCATTCCCAGTGAATGCACTCCCCACCCCACCCCCAAACGGTGTTGCAATAATGGGATAGCGACATGGAAAAAGAATGAAATGTGTTCCCCACCATACAGCATACCAAAAAAAAGAAGGTAATAATAAGGATTTGAATTGAGGCAGAATGGAGAAGGGAGGAATGCTGGCACGGATGAGAGGGCTGGGAGCTGGTCTTGGCCCCCTAACCACAGTGTGGCCTTAGGTGCCTCTGTTCTCTCCCTGAGCAACCTCAGTTTTCCAACCTTTCAAACGTGGGTGTTAGAAGGAAATATGGAAGTGCCCAAAAGATGACCAAGGATCCAACCAGAAGGAGCTCCAAATGGCCTAAGCCAGAACGCTTTGAACAAAATAAATAATGATAGTATTGGATCATAACCCATAGAATAAAATAAATATCCAGGCATCCATAGTGTTAGAAAGAAATACTTGAAGAAATAAACAGATGGGGGAGAAGGAACAATTCTTCCTTACAGAATAACTACAATTAATGCATGTAGAAGGAATGAGGGAGATGGAAACCCATTTTAGAATACCATAGTAATATTAATCGCTGTATGCAAGGCACACTGATGGATGCTAAAATTAGTGGGCAAAAGCTTGAGAAGAAACAGAATATTAGCATAGTTACAAAGTATCTCACCCAAGGTACTTACCAATTAAAAGGGAGAAATAGTAACTTTTCAGTGGCGAGATCCAACAGATATTGCCTTACCTAAGTGGTGAAAGTTACAACATCACCAATAAAATGACACATTCATGGCATGTTTCCCCCGGATATGACACATTGAGGAGGATACAGCATCATTTCAGTGTTTTTGCCAATAAAATGCACAACCTGAATCTAACCATGTGAACACATCAGACAAACATAAATCAAGAGACACTCTACAAAATAATTGACGAGTGTTCATCAAAAGTGTTAATGTTGTAAAAGACAAGGAAAGACTAAGGACCTGTCACAGACTGGAGGGGACCCAAGGGAGACCAACAACAACTGGAAAAAGGACATTGGGGGGAAAGGGAAAACTGGTGAAATTCAAATAAGGCCTCTAGTTCACGTAATAGTATTATTAAGTATGCCAATTTCCTGACGTCAGTAGCTGTCCTCTGGTTAGGTGAGTTGTAATGAACCAAGATGGAGAATCTACACTTAATGACAAACCAATAAGAAAAGACTTTGATACTGATCAAAAGCAGTGGGTTCTCCACCTGATGCGTTCAAATGACCAATTCCTGGGACACCCGGGGTTTCAGAGAAAGAAAGAGTTGACTGCTAGGCGCGAAGCAGGAAATCCAATCACCTATCGGCTCAAAAATATGTCTCCCTAGACTGCAGTAACTCTGATGGCTTTAGAGTATCAAAAGCTGCACAGGTTTTAGGATAGTGAGCACAATAGCTGGAGATGATGAGGTCAGAGACAGTCTAATTATTGAGCACGTGCAGACTGAGTACATGCTTAGCCACAGAATGTGTGTTAGAAAATGGCCACCTTAAAATGATGATGGGCATGATTTTTAGTATTATAATAAGGTAAAGGTCACTTGAAAGTCAAAGTTAAAGCTACTGCACATGTCAGGTGGGCCCGTTTTGGTTAGATCCAGCTCTGTCCATCAACATGGCTTTGGAATTGGGGTGGGTTAGTTCTGGGCTGACTAAACGCCCTTCATTATAAACACTAGGGGCTGTCTTTAGTGGTCATAAGGCTCTAAAGTTGGGTGGGCCACGGAGGGTCAGCAGGCAGAGTTTTCACCTGCCACGCCGGAGACCTGGGTTTGATTCCTGGTGCCTGCCCATGTTAAAAAAAAAAAAAGACTCTAAAGTTGAAGAACAGGATAAGGGGATATAAGTGAGGGGCAGACAAAAGGTCTTAACAGTCACAAGGTAAAGGCTGCATAGTTATACAATCATTACCAGAGATCAAGGCAGTTGGAATACAGTTTAGTAATTTTAGGTGTTTCCCCATGGCTATTCTAATATAGTAGGAAGTTAAGAGAAATAACTACGCAATGATTCCATAATCATAATTTTTGTTTGTTTGTTTTTCGCATGGACGGGCACTGTGAAAGCAGTATCATTAATCCACCATATCATTGATACCCCTTTTCAACATGAAAGAGGTAGAATGGGCATAGCTCAAATATCCCTAAAGACTGGGAGAAGGATCAAAGGAGAAGGAGGGATGATCATAGACAAATTAGGATTTAACAAATGAATATGACTGCTGAATCATTATGTTGATATTTCTTTTTAGTTTCCAGTATCCTGGAGCAGCTAGAAGGAAAAACCTGAAATTGTGGAACTGTAACATATACCAAACTTTGAAATCTGTTCTATAACTACTTGTGTATTAGCTAGGGTTCCCTAGAGAAACAGGATCAACAGGAAACACTCGCAAATATAAAATTTATAGAACTGTTTCATGTAACCATGAAACACAGAGTCCAAAATCCACAGGGCAGGCTGTGAAGCCGACGATTCTGATGGAGGGTCTGGACGAACTCCACAGGAGAGGCTCGCCAGCTGCACTGGTTTGAAAGGATGTAATGACCTTAGAAAACCCATGTTTTAATCAAAATCCCATTTCGTAAAGGCAGAATAATTCCTATTCGATATTGTATGTTTGAAACTGTAATCAGATCATCTCCCTGGAGATGTAATTTAATCAACAGTGGTTGTTAAACTGGGTTAGGTGACAACATGTCTCCACCCATTTGGGTGGGTCTTGATAAGTTTCTGGAGTTCTATAAAAGAGGAAACATTTTGGAGATGAAGGAGATTCAGAGAGAGGAGAGAATGCTGCAGCACCATGAAACAGAGAGTACACTAGCCACTGCTTTGGAGATGAAGAAGGAAAATACCTCCCAGGGAGCTTCATGAAACAGGAAGCCAGGAGAGAAAGCTAGCAGATGACACCATGCTCTCCATGTGCCCTTCCAGCTGAGAGAGAAATCGTGACTGTGTTCACCATGTGACTTCCACTTGAGAGAGAAACCCTGAACTTCACCAGCCTTCTTGAACCAAGGTGTCTTTCCTTGGATGCCTTTGATTGGACATTTCTATAGACTTGCTTTAATTGGGACATTTTCTCAGCCTTAGAACTGTTAACTAGCAACTTATTAAATTCCCCTTTTTAAAAGCCATTCTGTTTCTGGTATATTGCATTCAGCAGCTAGCAAGCTAGAACACCGGCCGAAGCAGGAAGAGAGCCTGACTCTTCTGAATCCTCCTTAAAAGGCTTCCAGTGATGAGATTAAGCATCACTCATTGAAGAAGACACTCCCCTTGGCTGATTACAAATGGATCAGCTGTGGATGCAGCTGACGTGATCATGATTTAATTCTATGAAATGTCCTCATTGCAGCAGCCAGGTCAGTACTTGCCCAGCCAGACAAACAGGTACCACCACCTGGCCAAGTTGACACATGAACCTGACCATGACAACTTGTTACAATGTACTTTGAAATGTATCAGGTTTTTTTGTTTTGTTTTGTTTTTTGTTTCTTTGTATATATGTTATATTTCATAATTTAAAATGTTAAAAATAAAATCAGTTCAGACTTTAAAAAAAAAGTAGGCATAGGGATTTGGTCTCTCTCCATTTGATGTTTGATAATTTTGTAATGAGAAGCAGAGTCCTTCCAAGTGTCCCTCGAGGACTTGACCACATGAATTCCAAGGACCAGAGTCACCATGAGTTGAAGCAAATGGAGCTCTTGAGAATTTTGCTTCGGCAGCGCGGCTTTTTTCTATTTGTAGTTCCCAAGCATTCTTTTGGAAAGTTTGCTTTTTTGTTAGGTAAATGCCTTCCTTCTCCACCCCCCCGAATGAAGCATGACCCATTTCTAGGCGCTCCACAGCAGCAGCACGTCTGTGTACTTGAGTCCCTCCAGGTGGAATGGGGCTAATTTCCACCCCCACCCCCCGCCGCCAGCAGGGTGGGGGAATATGTGGTGGCTCCTTCTTTAACCTCAACCTCTAACTCAAGTGTCTGCCTTGAGCAATTCCAGAGACACATTTACCCCTGTGGCCCCTGGGAGCTCTGTGCTCTGTGGCTGGATGTTTTTAGGCAATGGGCCATTTGTTGACAAGCCAGCCCGGTCTATATATTTCAAGGGAACAAAATTCAGAATTTCTGGCAAACGGCCCATATGGCCATGGTCAATGCCATGTGAGTGCCCTGGAAGTGACCAGCAGAGGACAGACGGGCCCACAAGGAGGCCAGACAGCCGTGAAACAGGTATCTCCTTCTATGTAGCATGTCTGAGGTCCACCCTGTGTGGCCTTCCTGCCACCAGGATTTTGTTGGACAGTCCAGAGTTACAGCACCCGTGACTTTCCAAAGGCACAAATTCCCAGCCCTGTGAGGGGATGACTTTCTGATCCCTGGTACCCAGATGGGGAAACTGAGGCTGTGTAAGATGGAGCAGCTACAAAGCATGGGTTCTGACTAAGCCCAGAGCTGAAGCCTTTGACCCATCTTTCTTTTTCATCTCAGTATGCATGTGGAGAAGTTAATCTCCTTGAGGGTGAGGCCCTTGCTTGCCCTGCTCAAGGTTACAGCCCCACTTCCTGACCCACCATAGATGCTTAATAAATATTCTCCCGTGGCAGTGAATATGCTGGGGCATTTCTCTTATCACTTTTTTTTTTACTAGAATAAAAATGTCAGTTGGTGCCCCCTTTTCTGCACACCAGTAATCATACTAGCACTGGAAGCACATATTACACTACAACTAAGAATGTGTCCACTAAGAAAAAAATTAACATATTTTCATTTGCTAATTAGCAGCAAAATAAAACTGAATTAAAAAAACTCTCCAAGGTCTCCATTGCCTACCTAATGAAGTGTGAGAGCCTTGGGCACTCATGGACTACACGGCCAGTATGACACCCTCCCACCCTCAACTGCCCTCCCACCCCATAACTACTCTCCCACCCCACAAGCACATCTCATTCTTGCTGCTCCCAAATCCTGACCTCATGCTGCAGCCCAGCCTGACTCTGCTCAAGTGGGACATGCTCTGCATCTTCCCACCTCCTGACCTTGACTTACAGAGCTCCTGGGAAAGGTGAATCGGAGCACTCTACCTTCGCCCCTAACCCCTCGCCAGTCCACTGCAGTCAGATCCTACTCATGCTTCAAGGGCTATTACAAGTGTCACCTCCTCCATGAAGCCTTTCCTGATCCACACCCAGCTAGGAAGGATCTCTCTTTCTCTTTTTTGTTCTCTCTCACTCTCTTTCTGTCTTCTCCTTCTCTCTCCTTATCCCTGTATCTTACAAAACTATGAGATAACAAACTTGTGTTGTCACTAAGTTTTTGGTAATTTGTTACCACGCCAAAAGGAAACTAATATAGGTCAGGAAGCACCTGGCATATTTGAGGTTGGTCTTGATGGGCTGGTCAAGAGACCACACATTGCTTTTATGAAAGAGTCAGGCTCTCTCCGGTGTCCACACGAATCAGACATTAAGCACATGTACAGACTTGAAATGTACACAGAATTCGGTGTTAGGTCACTCCCTGGTTGCAGCAGATATCAAATGTCATTCCAGGGGCATGAAATTGTCAAAGGAAGCTGCTGAAGGCAGGGCTACCAGGACTGAACAGGGCCTGGAAACTCAGCCCAAGTCTGCAGCCTCCTGGTCCAGTCCTCCAGATCTGGACTTTAACCTGGGGAGGATCCCCATAAGGCAGATTGGGTGGTCAGGACCTCTCTGTTGGGCAATGCTGGGCAATGCTGTGGACATTTGTGGGCCTCAGCTCCCTCGTGTATTAGATAGAGTTAAGAATAGGAAGAGTAACCTTGGGTTGAGCCTCAAGTTAGAAAATGTGTGGGACCACACACTACAAATCCTAGTTGTATCGGGCAGAAATGTTAAAGGAGAATGTCCTACACAGCGAATCTGCCCCACGTTCCCAGAAAGACCCTAGCAGGGCTGACATCAATTTCAGAGCCCCGCAGAGGTGTCCACCTGAGATGCTGCTTATTCTCTTCCAGGTGAAGTCGAATACAGAAGCAAATATCTGAGAAGTGACACCTATAACGCCAACATCGAGGCAAACAGGATTGTGGTGTCAGAGTTTGGAACAATGGCCTATCCGGACCCTTGCAAAAACATATTTTCTAAGTAACAGCCCATTTTTAATCTGCTCATGGTTTTCATTATTTTGGGTGGTCCAAACAGCTAGCATTGGCTCCTCTGACAGTTCTCTTTAGGACTAATGAAGAATTTCCCATCTGGCCTTTGGCCACACTCTGTGCAATTCTGGATCACTGATAGCAAGAGAGGCCAAGGGCACTTGACAAATTATTTAATGTTCTCCCACATAGCTGGTGCGAGGACAATTTGGAATTATTTACCAAAATTACAAAGGTGCATTCCCTTTAGCCTAGAGATACACTTACTCATATCTGAAATGACAAATGTCCACAGTTGTTCATGGCTGCATTATTTCTAATAATAAGAAATGGGAAACAATCCAAATGTCCAGCAACGGGGGACTGGTTAAATAAATAATAGTAAAATGATGCAAGAGAATATGACACAGAGGTAAATAATGAAGATGCTCTCTCTGCCTGCATGGAAAGATTTCCAAAATATGTTCTTAAGTGAAAAGGAAAATTAAAAAAAAAAAAAACTAGGAGCAGAAAGAGCATATATTATGCTATATTTTCTGTATAGAAAGAAGAGGGACTCTAGATTGGCTATTGTAAAGAAATTCTGGAAGGACATATGAGGGGCATGGAAAATAGGCAAATGGGGGACAAGGATGGGGGAAATTTTGTAGGTATATATCTTTTAAAGCATCTAGGTTATGATGTCAATGGATGAATTACATATTCAACAATTAAATTAAATTGTTGGCCAGGGGATCAGGCCTGCCCTCAGTATTTCCTTCCCGAAATTCTTAGACATAGATATGAGTTAATGAAATGCCTTACGGGTAGACTGACCCAGGGGTGAAAATTGCTTCTGCTTTTCCAAAACTGAGTTCATCCTCCCGCTTCCAGAATCCAGAGCACTGAACTCTCATTTGCAGTTGGGGAGGAGTCAGGGAGGAGGGCAAAGGAAAGGGAGAGAGGGAAGGAATTTAAAGCCACAATCTGTAAGGCATCCCTGCTGTTGCACCATCTGTCAGCAGGGGGCACACTAACCAATACGTGGATCTAGAATCGGCCAAGGTCACCAACGCCAGCCTTTGCTTTTTCTTTGTTCCTACTGAGTTTAATTATGAGTTCTTAACTCATGATTAACTTGTTTTCCAAGTTTTAAAAAACTATTACCATAACAAATTTGAGGCCATCAGTGTGCATTCACATTCTTGCCAAAAGCTGGGATTTGCTGTTTTGCTAGTCTTTGAGGGCCATTAATGGTACATGTATGATTTCCACAAAGCTTCTTGAAATCCTTCAGAGCAACCTGCCAGCTCCTGCTGGCTGGCTATGCCAAGCCTCTTTGGGTTTTTGCGAGCCTGGTGGGGGTGGGGTTGTTCAGGCGGCTGCACGTTGTTTCAGCCGACTCACTCCTTAGCTGATTCAGCATGGTGATTTCTTTGGGCAACCTGATATCTGAGTTCTCGGGATTCCTCATATGACCCATTGGGACCCAGTCCTTTTTTTCACCCTTAGTTGAAGTAAAGTGCTTTAAGTGGTAGGAAGAATAAAGGCATCCAGGGTGGAACCTTCCAGCTAGTTGAGCAGAGCTGCTGTCTCCATTGATTGGCTTTTCTCCCCAGAGCTTTCTCTTACTTGTCTCACATCATCCCGGACTTCACAGACAACTGCCTGATTAACATCATGAAGTGCGGAGAAGACTTCTATGCGACCACAGAGACCAATTATATCAGGAAAATCAACCCACAGACTCTGGAAACCCTGGAGAAGGTATCAGCAAATCTACAATCAGCATCAGTTTCTAACTCAAGAAAGGGGGCCCCTGGGTGAGGCCGGCTTGGCTCTAATTTCCTTGGATCCTGGGCTTCTCCTCACACAACATTTAGCCCTAGAGTCTAAGCTCCTTTGTTATTTTCGTCTTTGTGTTTATCTATGTAGGAGCTCTGTGGGGGGTTGAATGACTGATGATGCTGGATGTCCGAGGCTCCCAGCAGCCCTACCTTTTATTGACCTGAAGAGGGAGGCATTAGGCAGAAAGCAAGGGCACAAAAATAAATGCCCCAGCAGATAGATACCTTTCCTGGGAAAACTCAAGTCAACATTTTCATAAAAATCAATAGACCCACTTTCCGCTTTCTCCAGCTGGCTGTTCAAAGCCCAGATGTCTTCACAATGCAGTTTAACGATCTGTTAAAGAGGGTACTTTTCTTAGCTGTGAAATTACGGCCAGCTTTTTTAAGCAAGACAGCATGGACCCAACTGATGTACGTTTTCCCCAAAGTTACAGAGAGTAGATGGCGGGAAAGAACGGAGAATGTCTTGGCTGGAGCCTCTGCGGTTCACGGGAAGGAAGGGTGGACAATTGGTCCTTGGCCACTGCATTGTTCTCGAGCTGTGCCTGTTGGGCTAAGGGGTCATTATGTAGCTTGTTAGCTGAATTTCACTTTCTTAGATGTTTTTGTAACCTCTCCATTACCAGAAGAATCCTAGGAGAGAGGCCTGGAGATTTATGCCTCCTTGTAATTCGAAAGGGAAATATCTAAGTGACTTCACCTGAATGACCTAAACCACAGCCAACATGAACTCCAAGGCTAACTCTAAGTGAGGCAGGACAGAATAGGACAACTGCAAGTCCCTGGATTCCTACCCAGCTCTGAAAGAGCTAACAGACAACTGCAGGGCTCTAGTTTCCTATCCACCTCTTAACAGAATTAATGGACAACAGCAAGTCCCTCGTTTCTTATCTAGCTCCAGAGGAAGTAAGGCAAACTGCAAACTTCAGCTGCAAACATCCTGGGACAAAAATGTTCCCTAAATCCCCAAAACCTCCCCAAACCATCAAAACCTCCTCGAACCAAAAAAGCTTGTAAAATCATGGACCCAAAGCAAACTCTTAGTTAAAAACAGAAAGAATAACTGAAAGCCTGGGGTTGTAAAGATTGCTAAACATCTGTACAAAGACAAATTTTGGATACATAACCAGCTGGCCACCAGCATCAATAGTTCTCTCTTCCTGAAACTATGCTAGCCCTGTAAGCACCAGTTAATACAAACCTTGTAAGCTTCTAGTGTTCAAAGGTTACCATGGAAACCTGTCACTAGCAAAACCTTCCCATAAAGCACCGAACCCTCTCCCACTCAGTGTGAATCCCTCCCTTGGGCCCATCAGCATTAACCTCTTTAACCTGTATTCTTTCTCTTTCTCGTTGATAAACTTTACTACTTATTCCTTATTGCCCTCTGTTTGTCTAAATTCTTTTCTCAGTGGGACCCCTGAACCTGGAATGGGGCTCAGCTGGTACCATTGCCAGCAAGGCACTGGTTACATCAGCGTGGTCATGGCTTAGAGCTTCCTCTGGTGAGGAGGCCTGTTTCCACTACTGAAGAACCCCTGGCAGGGCCAGGCAGCTGTACCAGAACAAATACCCCCCAAAACACCATCAGCTCACTCATTCTCCTGCAATCAATTTGCTATAGGAGACCCCTTGTTTGGAAGTTATATCGGGTCCCAAGAGTGAACAGGACTTTAAGGTGAATTCTGTTTTATTTTTGGGTCAGGAGACAGGCAAAAATATTCACAACCTCTCTGAACCTAGAATAAATCCTGGGCACAGGATTTCACCTTCCTTTCTTTTAAAAACTAAATGGCTGTTGTATTTTGCAGGTGGATTATCGTAAATATGTGGCTGTAAATCTGGCAACATCACATCCTCATTATGATGCGGATGGAAACATTCTCAACATAGGCACATCCATTATGGACAAGGGGAAGACAAAATATGTGATATTTAAGATCCCCGCTACAGCCCCAGGTAGGAGGTGACCCACTGTTTGTCTCTCTGGGAAATATAATGAAGCATAAATGGACAAATATGACTCCTTTTAAAGAGTTTTGAATTATGTTAATGACACAAGACTCAGTTTGACACCTCCCCCATAAATTATTCAGATGACCCTAAAGATAGTTTTCTTCTATAGGGGAAAGGGAAATTGCTGGGCTCCCTTTGGAGGCAGATGGAAGAAGAGAATCCCTTTCATTCTAACCTGCTCTTTACAGTATCCATCCATCCACCCACTCATCCATCACCCATCCGTGTATCCATCCACTTATCCTATTCTTTGGGATTTAGTACATTAATTCATTAATTTAGTCATCCAACCAACCATCATCCATTCATCCATCCATCTGTCATCCATCCATTCATTCATTCTTTTTTTTTTGTCAGTCTCTTAACAAACCTTTATGTGCCAGGGTTATGCCATCCACTTTCACCCCCAGCCCCTGAAGCCAGACTGGCTCAGAGAGCTCCACCCTGCTGGGAACCACTCCAGATCCCCACCCTTCTCCCTGGGCCTCCTGGACCGTCTCCATTTTGGGCTAGGATGCTGGAGCAAAGCCCAGGCTGACTGTGATTGTAATTTCATGAGGGGAAGGAGGGCAAGGCTCCTAGCCCATGTGTATTCAGGACCCTCCTGGGAACCACACCCAGGAAACTAGACCTCCAAGGATTCAGGAAACAGAGTGAAAACCTACACGTGTGCTCGACAGGACCTTCTGGCGTAGGAAAACTGATTTCCATCTGTGATCCCTGCTGGTCTCCTACCCCATCCCCGTCCCGTAGAACTTCCTGAGCAAATTACCAGGTTTTGTTGGGAGATAAGAACCCCTAGAGGTCAGAAGGTACAATGAGTACCTGGCCTTCCTTCAAATAATTCTTGTTAAATGGAACACCCATTAATTAAGCCAATAAAGGAAGTATCGGGTTTAGCTTGGAATCCTAAAATGTCAGACCAGGGCATCATCTAGGCATTTGAATTTGCCGTGCTTTTACAGAGGAAGAGTATGAGTTCCAGGAGGAGCAGGTGATGTGCCCACGGTCACACAGGAGCCATCGACCTCTTCCAAGCAGCTGCCCTCTGAACACCTGCTCCCTGCTGGTGGCTGCACTGGGCTTCATGCCTGGAATCCTGCCTCCCAGGCCCATGTACTTTTCATTTCAGCTTGCATTGTGCTCCATTTGTTTTGTAAGGAAAGGTAGTTTCCTTTACAACCCCATGGCATCCCTCCCACCAGCCAGCTGTTTACCAGTGTGCACAGGTGGCCACAGGAAAGGTGGGGACGCTTGCAGATCACTCATTATAAACAAGCCCCAGGCCCAGGTGGGGAGGCCTTTTGGCCAGTGAATGATGCATCCTTGCATAGGAATCAGCAGAAGGAGCATATATGGAGCACTCCTGGTGTTTTGAGAACTGACAAAGGAAGTTGAGCTTCTATATTATTTCATTCTGTTCCTACCTTCACTGTCTGAGTGTTATAACCCCCCCCCCCCCAAACAGAGAAGGAAGCCAAGGCTAAGGGAGCTGTCTTCTTGGCTTATCTCCTTGGCTTTGGTCATAATGGCAGACCATTCCACCCATGGTCAGTTTCAAGAACCTGTGAAGTGGAGATCATAAAGCTTATCTTCATTGTCAGGACATCTATAAAAACACATTAGGTACTTCATCCCCATTTCAAGTCATTCTGGAATGGGCAATGCTAGGAAGAATTCACAAAGGTCCTGTGAGGTCTATGCCAAATGGTTCCCAGCAGAGTGCCAGAGCTGAATCCCGGGAGGCTCACCCATCACCTGGGAGCTCAACAGACACGCAGAATCTCAGGCCCCACCCCAGGGTTCCACATTCTCGTATGAATCCCAGATGATTCACATGCACATTACAGGGGCCACCAAACTTCTGTAAAGGGCCAGATAGCAAATAGTGAAGGCTTTGCACACCATATGGTCTCTCTAGCATCTACTTGGCTCCACTCTTGTAGCTGGAAAACAAAAGCAGCCATAGACAGTGCCTAAACCAGCGGCTGTGGCTCTGCTCCAAGTAAAACCTTATTTACAGGAACAGGTGGAGGGCCGGGTTTGGACCATAGTGGGTGGACCGCAGGTCTAGAGGCCTAACTCTGTGGCCAGTGGTTTTCAGATTGTGAACCAGGTCCCACCAGTGTGTGTGCGTGTGTCTGTGTGTGTGAAAGAGGGAGGAGGAGGAGGAGGAGGAGGAGGAGGAGGCAGGGAGGGGTGAGGGAGGGCTGGCAGCAAGGTTTCTGAGCCTTTGTCCTGTGTCAGCTGCAGCAGCTCCCCTTGTGTCTGGGTAGTTCTCAGCACCAGCGTCAGTGTGAGAGCCCGGCTGCAGGTGAGCGCGGGCACCCTGGGGGCAGCCAGGCTCCCCTCCACACACACACTGTTCCCAAGGACTGATTTGCTCTAGGGGCCGAGAAGGCGGGCAAGAGCCCCCTGAAGCACACAGAGGTGCTCTGCTCCATCCCCTCCCACTCCGTCCTCTCCCCGAGCTACCACCACAGCTTCGGAGTCACCGAGAACTACATCATTTTCCTGGAGCAGCCCTTCAGGTTGGATATTCCCAAGATGGCGACCGCGTACATCCGGGGAACCAGCTGGGCTTCCTGCCTGGCTCTCCACCGGGAGGACAAGGTAAGGCCTGGCCGGGAGGTGCGGCCCAGGGCAGCTGGCCGGGCCTGCAGCCGGAGGAAGTCCAGAGGGGGGTGCCCTGGGTGGGCTCCCCGGAAGTAGACGCCGAGGCACAGACGAGCCTGCAGGGGGGCTGCTGGGGAGGGTTTCCGGATGTAGACGAGCAGGATGGGGGGTATCAACCCACCCTCGGGACCTCCAGGGTTGTCCCAAGGTGGGGCAAGGGGTCCCGAGCCTTAGGTCGTCCAGGAAGAGGATGTGACCTGGGGCAAGGTGGCTGCCCCGCCCGAGGCCCTTCCCGCTTCTCTGCAGCACCGTAGCATGGGCTGGGAGAGGAGGCCTCGGAGCAGACGCGGGAGCGGCAGGCCCTTCCCTCGGGGCGCAGCGGGAACCGCTGCTCAGTCCAGATAACGCCTCAGAGCTCCGGGTTCCAACTTGATTTCATTTTGTTTTATGTTTTGCTGTTGTTACTTTATTATTTTTTTAAATCAAGCAATGCTCAGTGTTCTCTAGTCAACTATTGCACAAATACAGAGGGTGGCACAAGAAAGTTCCCCCCCCCCCCGCCCCGTTCGAGAGGGAGCCGCCACCGCGTCCTTCCGCTCCCTTTCTGTATCTTCACGTGCACTTTTTTGTCCATCTGTAAGGATTTGCCCCCCTTGTGGCTGGCCACCCGCTGGGAGGACAGGGGTTAGGTCAAGGCCCTCCTCTGCTCAGAACTTTCTAGAAATTTCCTGTCTTCCTCAAAATAAAATCCAAAGGCTTGGGCGGGCCACGGTGGCTCAGCAGGCAGAGTTCTCACCTGCCATGCCCGAGACCCAGGTTCGAGACCCAGGTTCGATTCCCGGTGCCTGCACATGGGGGAGGGAAAAGTCCAGAGGCTTCACCGCAGTCTGTAAATCCCTGCCTGTCCACATTCCCAACTCAGGCATCTGCGTTTCCATCCCCTCTGGAACACTCATCCTCCCACTGGCTTCCTCCCTCCGTTTTGGGGTTTCCCTCCATGTCCCCTGACCCACAGGTTTCACAGTTAGAGCCCCTGGGCTTCTCCACCTCCATCTGCTGTCTTCTCCCCAGTGACTCTTTAGTCCCTGGCACAGTCTATATTTTGTCTGTTATTGTCGGCCCCACTAGAACATAAGCTTCATGAAAGCAGAGCCTTAGGTTTCCTTTGTCTCTCCAGTTCCCCAAAAAGTGCCTGGCACACAGTAGGCCCTCCATAAACTTGTGTGGGATGAATTGCAGAGTGGGGGAAAGGGCAGGGTGCCGGCTGAGACTGAGTCGGCTCTGCAACCCTTTTCCCAGAAACCGTGATGGAGCTCCCCACACACACCCCTGCGGGGAAGGCAGGGTGCTAGGCCTGGAACCTGCAGCCCTGGCATCTCTGGGCCTGTGGAAGGTCCCACAGAGAGTAGAGTGCGAGCTCCCGTGTGCAGGGCAGAGAACCCTGGGAAGGGCTTTGAATGCAATTGGAAGAGAACTTTCTGAAAAGTCCCTGTGAGCGGCCCAAGGATTGGGGTTATGGGGAAGGAAAGACTAAACTAATCACACCTCTCTTGGCCTTCCCTTACAGACACTGTCCCGGCACTTCCCCTTGCCGTGCGTGGAAGCCTGCTTCCTCTGATCCCCTCTTAAAATTAAAACTTCGATTCCGGAGAAGGGGAGAAAGGGGCAAACAAGTCGAGGAGGAGGTGCCAAGGGCACCTGCAGGGGCCCCTCCCTATTGGAAGGAGGATGGTTAGGCCAGAGGTGCCAAAGGAGAAAAACACCCCCCGCCCCACCCGTTTGGGTTTGGCTGCAGATCTGGCTCATGACCACCCAGGGGGATGCTGGCTGCCAGAGTCCAGTGAGCTGATGCTCCCAGGTGGTCTCCCTGGCACAGAACGGGGGCCAGGCCATTCTGCAGCCCTTGGGGAAGGCGGGTGGGCATTGCCATGACAGCCAGGTCCTGGCACACTGGGAAAAACAGCCTTTGCAGCAGAAGTCAGGAACCTAGAAGGGCAGAGGTGGTCTTGGGGTTTAAGCCCCCTGGACTTGGATGGAGCCCACGGAGACCTAGCAGGCCCCGGCAGACCCTCCCCGGTGGGCAGTATTAGGTGGCCCTCCTGGGATGGAGTGGAAGTCAGAGGCAAAGCAAGGGGTCAAGGCACCCTTTCCTGGAGGTGGCCCCAGAAGCCCCAGGGGCAAAGCTTCCCTGCTCTCCATCTTAAAGCCAAGCTCATGGACAGGCAACAAGGAACAGCTCCCGTCTCCTGGGTGCTCTTATGTGTCTGGTGGTTTTGGGGGTAGGACACAGGCTCAAGGAGGGAAGAGGACTTCCGAGGCCTGCCAGCTGGTGGAGAGCAGGGCCGGGTTTCGTGCACACGGGTCTGACCCCAGCACCCAGATGGCCGCAGGGACCGTTGGTTAGAAGGCGGGGGCACCGAGCGCTCCTTGTCCATCTTCTTCCAGACGTACATCCACATCATCGACCGGAGGACCAGGAAGCCTGTCCCGGCCAGGTTTCACACGGACACCATGGTTGTCTTTCATCACGTCAATGCCTACGAAGAGGGGGGCTGCGTGGTCTTCGACGTCATCGCCTACGATGACAGCAGCCTCTACCAGCTCTTCTACCTGGCGAACCTGAACCAGGACTTCGAGGAGAACTCCAGGGCCACGTCCATCCCCAGCCTCAGGAGGCTCGCCGTGCCCCTCCACGTGCCCCAGGTAAGCGGCCAAAACAGAGTCTGCTGTCATGGGGTCGGGCCTTGGCAGAGTACTGGGGCCATTCTGTGGTGGACATTCAACTCCGGAAGTGAGTTGTCCTTAAAGAAAAGCAGAAAATGGTGTTCATTATTTTTTCAAAAATGGAATGTACTTGTGGCAGCAATTTGTAAAATATAGGTAAAAAAATTTAAAATCCCCATAAGCACAATATGAGCATGTGTGGGTATATTTGTGTTGTCTCCCAATCTTTATAGGTATGTGTGTGTGTGTGTGTGTGTGTGTATGTATATATATATATATATATATATGGAAGGATAAGAGTGTCTGTTATATATATGTATGTATATGTATACCTATTTTATCAATTTTTAAAAAAACAAATTTTGCTGTAGTCCGTCAAATGTTGAAGAGAAGCAAAAAATCCTGAAAGCAGCAAGAGACAAACAATCTAATACAGACAAGGGAAATCAAGTAAGACTCGCCTGGAGGCGAGAAAGCAGTGATATGATATATTCCAGATCCTGAAAGAGAAAGGCTTCCAGCCAATAATTTTGTACCCAGCCAAACTGTCCTTCAAAACTGAGGGAGAGATTAAAGTTTTCACGGACAAAGAAGTCCTGAAAGAATCTGTCAACAAGAGACTGGCCCTACAAGAAATACTGAAAGGAGTTCTGTTGGCTGAAAAAAAAAGACAGGAGAGGGAGGTCTGGGGGAGGGCACAGAATTGAAGAGTACCACTGAGAGCGATTTAAAGAATACAAAGAGAAAGAGGGAAAAGAATATATAGATCTGATAAATAAAATAAAAAAGATAAGATGGTGGAATCAAGAAACGCCTTTTCAGTAATAACTTTGAATGTTAACAGACTAAATTTACCAGTGAAAAAATACAGATTGGCAGAATGCATTAAGAAACATAATTCAGCTATATGCCACTTACAAGACACTCATCTTAGACACAAGGATACAAATAGATTGAAAGTGAAAGGATGGAAAAGATTTTCCATGCAAGTTGTAACCAAAAGAAAGGCGGAGTAGCTATACCAATATTGGACAAAATCAACTTTAAATGTAAAGACATCATAAGAGACAAAGAAGGACACTATATATTAATTAAAGGGTCAATTCACCAAGAAGATATAACAATCATAAATATTTATGCTCCCAATCAAGGCACTCCAAAGTACATGAGACTGACGTTGGCAAAACTGAAGGGAGCAATAGATGTTTCAACAAAAATAGTAGGAGACTTCAATACACCATTCTCTTCTACAGATAGAACAACCAGACAGAGAATCAACAAGGAAATAGAGAAGTCAAATAACTTGATAAATGAATTACAGCTAACAGACATGTATAGGTCATTGCACTCCAAAGCACGAAGTTGCATGCTATGAGCTATGTTCAAAAGGAAACCATCAGCACTACCACAGCCACAGCAGAGGTAAATAATGGGGTGAGGGACAAGAGTTAAGAGGAGATTTAGATTTCCTATTTGGTAAGGACGTGTTTATTGGTTTTCTGTCTCTTGGGAACAATTAAATTATCTAAAATTGAGAATGTTGATGGACTGTGGACTTTGGTCCCTCTACGTGATGCCCGACAAATGCAGGTGGCTGAAGGACGCACTGATGGAGAAGTAGACTGGCGAACGATGGTGAACTAAGGTTGTGCTGCTACAGAAAGGAACAATATCGTGAGGCATGTGACGATGTAAATGAACCTGTGGGACATTTGATGAGACAAAATAAGCCAGAAACAAAAACAACAATGTTATGGTTACCTTTAGAAAATGCTTGTAAGAAAACAGGGGCCTAGATCGTAAGCTTTTAGAGCAGATACATTAAGTCCAGAGTGGTGATTATTATTTATGGATTTTGAGAGGCTGTTTTATATATATAACCTGATATTTAGAGATAAGAATGAAGCTGAACAGGTTGGGGTTAAAGTAATTCAGAGCAGAGGGGTAAGGAAGACAGTGTCTTTATTTTAGAACCACACATTCCATTGATCTTTGAGACCAATGAAAGAAAGGTTTATTTGATCTGGAACTGAAATTTTCTGTAGTGCATAATCTAATTCAACCTATCTGCATAGCTCATTTGAACAACTGAAACACAGGAAGCCCAGAATAAGGAAGAGGTTCTTTAATCCTGTATAGATTATTGTAATGCCTGGTAACATCCTAGAATATGTCAAGGAGATAATTTAAAAGTATTGGCAAAATCCTCTGAGGGAGGGGAGAAAGATTATGGAACTATTAAACCTTACCATCAGGAAATCCCCGGATACTGTGTCACAATTCAGGGGTATCCAAATCAATAGGCCATGCCCTCGATCATGAGGCTCACTCTTGTGAAGCTTATGTAGGTAGCGGAGAAGCTTAGCCTACCTATAGGCATGCCTAAGAATTACTTCTGGAGGACCTCGGTTTTTGCTCAGATGTGGCTTCAATCTCTCTAAGCCCAACTCTGCAAGTGAAATAATTGCCCGCCCCCCTACGTGGGACATGACATCCAGGGGTGAAAGTCTCCCTGGCGACGTGGGAGATGACTTCCAGGGATGAATCCAGACCTGGCACCTTGGGATCAACAATTCCATCCTGACCAAAAGGGGGAAAAGAAGTGTAATAAAGTATCAGTGGCAGAGAGAGTTCAAATAGAGTCGAGAGGCTACTCTGGGGGTTGCTCTTATGCCAGCTTCAGGTAGACCTTGCTACCTGTCATAACCTGTCAACCCCCAACCAGGACCATTCCAGCCAATCCTAAAGAACACCTAGGGCGATATATAAGATTCCACAAGGGTTCCAGGCACTAGAGTAACTTTCCAGAAACCTACAACCTCCAGATGGGTCCCTGGTCCAGATAAATCCTGAAACTTAGCTCAGTCTTTCCAGAACATCAGATAGTTTCATCTCCCTACCCCATATTAGTGACAGACCCTTCCAATATCAAAAATTTAGAATTGCCATAGCCCAAACAAGCCTAAAGAGAGGTATGGAAATATCAAAGGTGATGGTAGAATTATACATAGAAGATAGGACTTAACAAAGGAATATGAATGCTGAATCATTAAATTGATATCTCTTTTAGTCTCCAATATTTTTGAGCAGCTAGAAGTAAAAACCTAAAATTGTGAAATATGCCAAAGTCTGAAATACGTTCTACAACTAAAAAAAAATGATGGTGATGAATGCACAGCTATGTGCTGATATTGTGAGCCACTGGTTGTATACTATGTACGAACTGTATGTGTGCAAAGATGTCTCAATAAAATTAATTTTAAAAAAAAGAACAACAACAAAACCACAAAATCTTGAAGCCTGCTTAGTAGGTTGGTGTTGATAGTGGAATAGATGTAGCAATTTCTGAAGCTATTTTGTATATAGCATAACATTGAGCAAATGAATAAATACATGAATACTTTGGGAATCCAGAGCTCTCGTTGTGGGAGATGGGAGATGCAAATGAGGATTGGGAGAAAGAACCCCGTAGCTCTGAATTAGAATGAAAGAGGTACCATTTGCAAACTCATGATTGAAAATAGTTGAACTGCTCTTTTTCGTGGCACCTAGGAGGTAGTTGGCTGCCTCAGCATAAAGCTGGACATCTGCTTCCCAGCCAGTGGCTGCCAGGAGCTCATTGAAGTGGAAGATGAATGCAAACTTGGTACCCTTTATGAGCAGTGAACGGCCACAGAAGTTGCTGCCGATGCTCTGGGCGAATGGTGGAAGGGTTATGTTGTCTGAATCAGTGGTGGAAACAACAAACAAGGTTTCCCCATGAAACAGGGCGTCTTGGCCCACGGCTCTGTCTGTCTCTTGCTGAGTAAGGGGCGTTCCTGTTATGGACCAAGGAGAACTAGAGAAAGAAAGTGCAAATCTGTTCAAGGTGATTGTATTGTGTGTGCCAATCTGTGTGTGCTCAACCGTTATTGTTTAAAAAAGAGAGAAGGAAATTCCTGGACTGACTGATACTACTGTGCCTTGTCACCTGGGGCCCAAAAGAGCTAGCAGATTCAGCGTCTGGCTACTTCACATGTCCGGCAACATCAACATCAGAATACTAAGAAAAATAAGGAGGAGGCCACAGGATATGCTAAACTTTTGGCCAAGAGAATAAAGGAGGCTAAAGAAAAATGCCGGGAACAGATTGCCAAGTGACAGAGGCTGTCCTCTCTGAGAGCTGCTAGGTCTGAGTCCAGTCTGAAATAAGATTTTCTAAGAGTTACAAATAAATAAGATCAGACATTAAAAAAAAGAAGTTGTGCTGTGCATAGCTGTTTAATAGCTTTATTGAGATTTAATTCCCATACCATACATTTTGTCCCCTTAAGATATACAACTCAGTGACTTTCGGCATAGTCACATTGTTGTCCAACCATCACTGCAATCGATTTGCGAACATTTTCACAACTCCTAAAAGAAACCCCGCTGCCTTGGCCATCACTCCCACCGCCTCCCACCCCCGAGCCCCTGCCCACCACGAATCTACTTTCTGTCCCTGTGGATGTGTCTGTCCATGGCGTATAAATGGAATCATCCATGTAGACCTTTGCTGTCTGGCTTCTTTCATTGAGGGTGATGTTTTCCAGGTTCACCCACACTGTGCATGTGTCAGGACTTCTTTTTTCTTTTTTGGTGCGTGGTCTGGGAATTGAACCCGTGTCTTCTGCATGAAAGGCATGCGTTCTACCGCTGAACCACCTGTGCACCCAGGACATCAGTTATTTTTACTATCTAATGTGTACACACTGTTTTGTGTACAGCTTTTCTCACCTATTTGTATATCTCAGCATATGTCCATGACTTTAAATACTCACTTCCAACATTAGGTTTAATTGTTGTCTGGCAGTCTAGGGAAGTAGCACCGTGTGCTGACCCCCTGCCCTGCCCTTGAGTCATCCTGTTCTTACATTAACAGTGTCCATCAGGCAAGACGTCACCCTCAGTCAGGGACTGCTGCCAAGGCTCTGGGCTTGACTGAAAGAGGCTATAGACGCTTCTGGCTCCAGAACCTACTGACTTCATGACTTAATTAATGTAAACGAAACCAAATTAAATGAAATTAAATTTTGAGGGCTCGAAGTGTACCAGGTGCTTTGCTAAGCATTTTCTTGACCTCACTTCACTTCATGATCAAAACCTATGCACGAGGTTCTCAGGTTAGTCTCATTTTACAAATGAAAGAACTGGGGCTCAGAGAGGTTAAGGCACATGCCCAAGGCCACACAGCATACAATGGCAGAACCAGGATGGGACCCTGCACCCTCATGTTTATCTATCACTGTTTCTGGGGCAGGGTGACTCTGCTCTTCTCCCAGGGCTAATTCCTGGAAGGAACAAGCTCCTGTAGCTCATGCTGACTCCTCTTCTCTCCCCTGGACTTTTGCTGGTCTGGGGGAAACTTCTTCCATGCACACTGCAGAGGGCTCTCCAGTACGGGTTTTAGCCATGCTTCCAGCCTGTGAACAGGGAAACAGGGATTTGAACTTAGGTCTGCCTGACTCCGGAGTTGGGGTTCCTTCTGATATTCCCCACAGTCATTGTGTGTCTCCATCATCATTTGTGCCATATTTCACATCACCTCTATTAACAGTCACAAATTCATGTTTTGTATAAAATCAACTCACTCTTTACTTAACTCGTTTGAAAGGAAACATCTCAGGATCCAATGAAAAGCCAGCATTGCTTGCTGCAATTAGAAGACAGTGGTTGAAGATAAAACAAAGGAAATCAAACAAAGGTCTGAAACTCTAGCCAGATCATATTTTAAAATATTAGGCGTAAAAGACATAGCACCTAACTGAGACGTTCTCCAGGACACAGGCAGAAAGAGTGGAAGAGAAAAAGGAATTAATTTTCTCCCCAGTGTGATTCAGGACTGTGTCCCATAAAATCATTGCACCCCTGGCCTCTGGACCCCTTGCTCTGGGAAACACCACATGTTCATGTCACAAAGCCCTCGGGGACAAACCCCAAGACCCGGCCCCTGTCTCAGACCACCCTGGGCTGAGAGATGCTACTGCCCACCCAACTTGGGATTTCAGAGCCTTTATCATGCTCTCTTGAGAATTGATTAGCTTCCGTGGAACCAGTCTAAGAAGCTGAGCAGGTATGTTTTAAAGCCTGCCATGTGAGCCATCTGCTGCTTTGAAACTAGCAGAGAGGAGGTAGTACTGGGAAAGGTAGCTCTGGCCACGCTTTTAAATTGCTCTTTATTGTCCCTTAAAAATGTCTCGGTAACTTCACTTTCAAGTCACTCCACCTGCACATTGAAAGAGGGACGTCGAGCAGGTGGGCGTGGGCTTAAGTGTCCCATCGCTGCTGTGACTCCACGGGAGTCAACGATTTATTAAGGAGGTGACAGCAGGGAGATGGCTGTCCTTTCTGAAAGGCTCCCTCTGGTCTGGGGGCCCTTGCACACGGCTGTCCCCTCTGCCCGCAGAGCTGTCCTCCCGCCGTCACACCTACTACTGCCATTCCCATCTGCTGACGCCAAACCCTGGCTGCCCACGGGGTCGGGCAGGGGCTTTGAGACGGTGCCGACCAATTAATTTCCTGTCTCCAGGGGTGGATCGTGGCTTCAGCTCCCCAGGCCGTGGCAGGCACAGAGAGCTACCGAGTCTAGTAAAGCCCCCGCATCCTCAGCCCTCAGCCACGGGACTCATGCTCAGATCAGTTCGTGTGCCCACTCTTGCAGCAGGCACTCTGTAGCTTTTTGCTTGGCATTTATGTCTAATATACTTAACTTGCTTGCCACCACCCCCCCACCCCCCGCCGCCTTGTTGCTGAGGCAGGGTCGGAGAGGAACTCTCTGTCTTGTTCAGCAGCTCATTCCTTTGCCTTGGCAGGCCCTGCCACTAAGAGGTGCTCATTAAGCACTTGAATATTTCGAGAGAATAGATGGATGGAAAGTGGAAGGCAGGTTCTCTAAAAGGATATGGGTCCTCTCGCAGCCTTTAAAACATTTGCCAAGTAAGAAGTGCTTGCCACGCAAAGCAGGTAGTCATGAGTTATACTGAAAAGCCCGAGGCCTGCCCACTGCCCCAGATTCTCTGCAGGTCTGTGCCAACTGGGGGCAGAGAGGAGGTAGGGCTGGCAGGGCCTCTGGGCACCCTTGGCCCTTTGTGTTGGGTGGTGTGGGGGTGTCCAAGGCAGGGCTCAGCTGGGGAGGGGACCAGGTGGGGAGGGAAATGGGCATGTCCAGACAGCTCTGAACCGGCTTCCCTGCCCTCCCCCAGGTGGCTCCCTCTGGCCTCGGAAGTGGGGTCCATAGCACTGACTTCCCTCCCGACACCCTCTGTCCATAGGGAACAATCACAGGAGGCCATAAAGGGGGTAGCTTCAGCTGCCTCTTCAGGAGATTTGCTTTCTGCCCTCCAAATGCAAAAATATAGACAGATGTAAGAAGCTATCATTTATGGAGAGTTCAGTATGTCCCAGGGGTCCTGCCTTGTGCTTGGCACTTTGGAAGGCCCTGATCTGGCCTTTCTCCAGCAGAGCTCTTTCTCCCCAGGGTGAGGGGGTCTTGCCCACCCAGAGTGGCACCCTCCCCCACCCCAACCATGCTCCAGATACCTGGGATCTGAGAACTCCCTGCCCAAATGGCCCCGGGGAGAGCTTCAAGTGCTGCCTCTGTCCTCTTAAAAGCAGACTGCACCACTGCTGTGCTCACTCCAAATTCACAAGGTGGCCAGGGTTGGCTGTGGTTTGCTTGTGCTAGCTGGGTGTCCATATAGCTTGCAGGCAAGGGATAGAGCTGGGCGTGGGGAAGAGAAGGGGCCAGAGGCCAGGGTTTGGCTCTCGCTGGGTCGCCCTATCCCAGCTCAGAACTCCAAGGAGTCCCAGAATTGTATATTCATACCCCTCCTTCCAGACTTGCACTGTGCACTAGAATGTTCTGCAGTAATGGGAACCTCTTCTGTCTGCACCACCCGACACGTTAGACGCTGGCCACGTGTGTTGTTGGGCTATTGAAATGTGGCCAGTGCGATGGAGGGACCAAATGATCAATTTAATTTGCTTTAATGAATTTAAAATTAGATCGGGATAGCCTCACGTGGCTGGTGGTTGCTGTCTGGAAAGCTTGGTTGTGCAACATTGAGAAGGAATAATGTTTGTCAGAGCAGGGGAGAGAAGGGTATTTCACTCATGAATTTGCTTGATGTAGTTGGACCTAACTCTGCCCTGAGCCCTACAGATTTCAGCTGCTGCCTGTTTTGTGTGCTTCTTCTCATCTAATCACATCATCACGTCCTTCAGAGGTGTTTAATATTCCCAGTCCACAGTTGAGAAAGTGACTTGCCCAATGTGTCAGGATTACTCGTGGGATTTGAGTACATGCCCATCTGGCTCCCAGTTTCTGTCCTCAGTGTGTCTTGCATTGTACAAGGTGTTTCCATGGCTGCTGTTTAATTTAATCCTAACCCTGATCCTCCACGGCAGGTCAGAGCAGCACCGGCCGCTCACCACCCATAGGCGGCTCACCACCCATATGTGCCGCCAGCCCAGAAGTTATGAGTCACCCATTTCACAGAGGAGGGCACAGGCTCAGCAAGGTGAAAGGGTCTTCTCCATACCTGGGGCTGCCTGATCCCAAAGCCAGCATGTGAGCGATGATAAAGATTACCGCTTCTCCTGGGAATTTAGTATTTTCAAGGCAAGCCTGCAGGGCTTTGTTAATTCTGGCTGGAAAGAAGTTTCTTCCCCACACTGAGCATGATGCCGCCCAAAGCTGAGTCAGGTTTGTTACTGCCTCGGTGGAAAAAAAATTCCCATTTTATCCCTCAATCTGTCTGGCCAGTTTCAGTTGGAGGTCTGTGGCTTCTCTGCAGACCAGCTCGCTGAGGATCAAGTCCGGGACACACCTGGGAGGCTTTGTTGCTGTCACCAGCCCTGCAGGCCCCAGCGTGGCCTCTGACCTGGTTTATAGGGGCTTGCTATCGGAGGCACCGAGATCTCCTGCTTGTAAGAAACCACTGATGTGCCTGGCACTGGGTCCTTTTCCATGCACTTCATCTCTTTTCGATCTTAGAACCACCCTGCAAAGCAGATGTTTCTCCCCTTAACAACTGAAGGAGAAGCCCCATCGAGTCATGCATTCATTCAGCAGTTATTTACAGGGAGCTGACTATATGCCATGAGCTTTCCATGTCCTTGCTCTCCCTGAGAAGACAAGCATGAAAGACAATATCCACCCAGCAGATATTTACAGCTCTGAGGAATGCCTTGCAGAAAATACAGATTGAGTCATCAGGAAAGACCTCTCTGTGCAGGGGGTGCTTGAGCTGAAACTCACAGGCTGGGAACAGGTCAGCCTCAGGGCCTTTGCACCTGCTTTGCATCTGCCTGCAATACTGTTACTTCCAGGAAGAGGATTTACAATGCAAAGGCTTGGGGCCCCAGGCTCCCGCTCCTTCCTCTGTGGCTTTGAACAGGTCACCTTCCCTTTCTGGATCTCAGTTTCCTTTTCTAGAAATTGAGGGAGATTGAACTAAGCACATCTCTAAGGATCCTTGCAGTTTGACCTCAAAAATCCTAGAAACTTCCCTCCACTCCCAACAGATAACTGTTATAATGTAAATGGGTTTGTTTTAATTATTAAGTCTCATTTTGGAAAATTTAGAAAGGAGAGTTTGAATAGGAGACGTCAAACATATGGATAATCCTCCTGCCATCCCTGGGGACAAGGCCTGGGGTCTGGTTCCACAGTGTCCTCTAGTGCCGTCCCTGTACCCACTCCCAGCAGCATAACGACAGCCATAATAATAGCAGTGATCCTGCCATCAGCAGCAGCAGCAGCAGCTAGCATCTATTGGGCACACTCTGTTAACCGGGCGCTCTTGGAAACCCTTTGCATGGATCATCATATTTAATCTGTGCGGAACATTTCTATTATCACCCTCATTAGACAGATGAGGACATAGCTGAGGAGAGGCTAGGTGATTTGCTCAAGCTTCCAGAGCTTGGATGTGGGGGGAAATAGGAAGTAGTAGATGCTCAGTGGATATTTAATTGACCACATTAAATCCCTTTCTGGAATATACAAAGATGGCAGTAAAATACTGAATGGGGCAAAGCCTGGCTATAACTTGAGACCAAGAAATGTCCTTGAAAGCTCCTTTTCTTCAAGTAATTTTCATTGCATATTTATTTTCATTTCAGCACTGATCCATTTTCATAGGAAAAAATACGGGAAAAACAGATAAGCGTAGAGAAAGCAAATACTATCTCCCATAATCCCAGCACCCACTGTACTGTTAATGTTTGATCTTTTTCCCCCAGTCTCTTTTCTATGTAAAATTTTTTACATGGTTGGGCTCAGGCTGTGTATATAATTTGCTCTGCTGTTTTTTTCACTCAGCATTAATTCATAAGCATTTCTCATGTTATTATAAACTCTTTATAAACATCCTTTTAATGACTGATGCAGCCTTTAATAGGTGAATCATCCAGTATCTTAAAAGTGAGAACTCATTCTTATAAGCACAGTAATTTTACCTCTGAGGGCTAAGGTGGCCCAGAGCGGGAGGGAAAGAGCCCCGGGTTTAGGCCTCCTTGTTCCTAGCTGTGCAGTCCTGGGGAGCTCACTTCTTGCCCATTCTCGTTCTTTTTAAACTAAAAAAAAAGAATAACAACACAGTAGCTACTTCCCATCCTTAAGGTGAGGTGGAAACAAGATGATGTATGCTAAAGCATTATTTTAAGTGTACACGGCAAAGCAAATGTTTGCTCTGGATAACAAGGTCTCATTTTATTGCAAACGGGTTCTTTTCAGAATGCAGAAGTGGGCTCGAATTTAATCCAGCTGGCCTCCACAACAGCAAGAGCCCTCAAGGAAAAGGATGACCAAGTGTACTGCCAGCCTGAATTGCTTTGCAAAGGTAAAATGCAACCTCTAGCTGCGTTTGGAGAAGGGGCGGACTTTCGCGGAGATTCCTCGGGCATCTTTTTGTCGCACCTCCTTCCCTGGGAGAGGCAATGTGCCTGGGCAGGGACCTAGAAGAGGGCTCCTGGGATGTTGAGAAGCATTCAGGACTCACCTCTTTAATGTACCTTCACATTCCTCCCAGGAAGGCACTGGGGTGGCAGTTGACCCGCCGATTTTCCCAGCCTTCTGCAAATGCTGCGACTTCTTGAACTCGACTCTCTCTGTGTGCCAGGCAAAGTGCATTTGTAATTCGACCTCTACGTGCTCGCAGTGAGGCTGCCGAATAGATATTATCAACCCCATTTTCTAGCTGAGAAAGCTGGGCCTCAGGGAGGCTGAGTTGCACCCAGAACACAAATCCCCACAGAATGAAATTCTCAGCCTCAGCGCTGTGGATGTTTGGGGAGGGTAATTCTTTCTGGTGGGTTGTCCCGTGCACTGTGGGATGTTGAGTGGCATCTCTGGGCTCTGCCCCTAGATGCCTATAGCCTCTTCCCCCAAATGCCAGTGTCCCCTGGGGTGGGGGGAGGAGAGACCAAAACCCCAGTTGAGAAGCTCTGCCCTAGAATCCAAGTCTTTAAGGCCAGGGCCACGTGTGTGCGCTCACTGTGCATCACCAGGACGTGACAGGTCCAGCAGAGAGGGTGGATGCACTGGCTTTGCCTGAGGCTGTGCAACTAGAGAGTGGGAAAGTGTGGATTTCTTCGAGGGGCCTGATTCTATCGGCTGCCCCGTGCCAGGTTTAGGCATAGGAAGGACACATGATCTTTGTGGCCTCACCTAGGACAGCCTTAGATTTGGCCCCTGTGAATCTACTTCCTTCCCTAGAAGGAAGTCCAGGGATCCTGTGACCAGTCTGTGTGGCATTCCAGCCTCTTGGAGTCTCTAGAAAGAAATATGTAGATCTTTGTCCCAGATCCTCCTCCCTACGGGCAGATGGAGGGGGAAAAAATTATGGCCCTTTTATTCTGAGAAGAGCATTCTTGTTTCTTGTAGCAAACTCGGGCAATACCGAAATGTACAACTATGGACAAAGCACCTATAATGGTGTGCCCAAGACAGCGCTTTGGAGATTTCCATCCCATCTTTCCATCATGGATGAGTGGCTTAGCAGATGCCAGGCAACTTCTAGAGGCTTCTCAGATGTCCTCTCATGTGGTCCCAACAGCCTCATTTGTTATTATTGACATCGGACAAGTTTATGCTCATAAAGGGATTAGTTTAGGGCCTGGCTTAGGAGAGGTGGGTGCTACTAGAACAATTCTCAGAGGCAGGAGTTGCTACGTATTCTTATTTTAAAGATGAGGAAAGCAAAGCTAAGAGCAAGTAAGTGACTTAACAAAGGAGAGGCAGGAGAACCAGCACCTGACCCCAGGTTTCTCCAACTCAAAAGCCTGCAGCCTTAACATCTGCACTTATACTTTTATAAGATATATATCATACCTTCGAGAGGGTTCTAAAACTGCTTCTTTGTCTTAACCAATGCAACATGAGCATTTTCCCATATCCTGAAGATTCCTTCAAGAGCCTGGCTTTTAATGACTGCACAGAATTTCATTGCAGGGATGAATTAAACTTCACTTAGCCAAGTGCCTAGGGTTGGCCATTCATGGGGTGGGAGGTGGGGTCCTAGGTCAGGAACTGAGAGTGTCATGAGAAGTTTCAGGTCTAATTGGGGGCCACCTGTGGGCATCTTTCCCTCTTTTTAGTCTATGGATGGTCCCTTCTCTTCACATTCACTTTGACCTGTTTTTTTGAAGCTTCCTTCATTTATTTATTTATTTTTAAATATTTTTATTGATAAATCTTCACACATATACAGTCCATACATGGTGTACAACCAGCGGCCCACCATATTACCACACAGTTGTACATTCATCACCACCATAATTTTTTAGAACATTTGCATTACTCCAGAAAAGGAAATAAAAAGAAGAACTCATAATCCCATAGCCCCTGCCCCTCCCTCTCATTAACCACTAGTATTTCCACCTACCCAATTTATTTTACCCTTTGTCCCCCCTATTATTTATTTACTTTCTTAATCCATATTTTTACTCATTTGTCCATACCCTGGATAAAAGGAGCATCAGACACAAGGTTTTCACAATCACACAGTCACATTGTAAAAGTTATATCTTTATACAATCGTCTTCAAGAATCAAGGCCACAAGAACACAGCTCAACAGTTTCAGGTGTTTCCCTCCAGCCACTCCAATACACCATACACTAAAAACGAAAATCTATACAATGCATAAGAATAACCTCTAGGATAACCTCTCAACTCTATTTGGAATCTCTCAGCCACTGAAACTTTATTTTGTCTCATTTCTCTCTTCCCCCTTTTGGTCTAGAAGGCTTTCTTAATCTCTTGATGCTGGGACCCAGCTCACCCCAGGAGTTCCGTCCCATGTTGCCAGGGAAATTTACACCCCTGGGAGTCATATCCCACTTGGTGGGGGTTGGGGGGGCAGTAAATTCACTTCCGTATTGGCTTAGAGAGAGAGAGAGGCCACATCTGATCAACAAAAGAGGTTCTCTGGGTGATTCTTAAGCCTACTTAATTTTAAGTAGGCTTATTCTGTCCTTTGCAGGAATAAGTTTCAAAGGGGTGAACCCCAAGATCAAGGGCTCAGCCTATTGATGTGGTTGTCCCCATTGTTGGCAAGAATATCAGAAATTCTCCAAATGGGGAAGTTGAATATTTCCTCCTCTCTCCCCAGTTCTGCAAGGGGACTGTGGTAGTTAGATTCAGTTGTCAACTTGGCTAGGTGAAGGCACCTAGTTTTGTTGCTGCGGACATGAGCCAATGGTACGTGGACCTCATCTGTTGCTAATTACATCTGCAGTCGGCTAGGAGGCATGCATGCTGCAATGAATGACATTTGACTTAATTGGCTGGTGCTTAAATCATCTCAGCACTCACAGCTCAGCCCAGGCCTTTGGAGGTGCAGAAAGGAATTGCCCCAGGGAAAGCTGTTGGAACCCAAAGGCCTGGAGAGAAGGCCAGCAGAGATCACTCTGTGCCTTCCCACTAAGAAAGAACCTCAGTGGAAAGTTAGCTGCCTTTCCTCTGAAGAACTAACAAAATAAATCCCCTTTTATTAAAAGCCAATCCGTCTCTGATGTGTTGCATTCCAGCAGTTAGCAAACTAGAACAGGGACTTTGCAAACACTTCTTCATTCACTGCCCAAATGACTCTGGGATTTGGAAGCTTCTTAACTACCAACTTGTGGGACTGGGCATTTCCTTCCTATCTCAACATTCCATTCCCACTCCATCTTCAGCTGAGCCCCATAAGCAGTTATACCTCAAGGTCTGTTTTACAAAACCTTTCCCTGATGGGCATTTCCAGCTCTGCTTCCTCTGGACTGAGATGTTAAAGCTTCACCAGCAGTTGGGTCCAGTTACCTGGACTAGTTCATAAGAGGCTTTAGGGAGAATTTCATTTCAGTATTTGAACTTAGAAATTTAATTTAACACAACAGGTACATATAAGCATATATATTTATATAGAAACATTAAAAAATTTTTTCTTATAATAGTTACACTTAATGAAAAATTTAAAAGGTACATATAGAATATACACATAGAAAGAAATTACAATCCCAGTAATACTTCTAGGCTTTTTCTGTTTATTTTGAAGATAGATCTATAACTAGCCTTTAGCACTCAAGTAACCTTACAGTATGAACACTTTCTCATGTTATTGAAAAATAGTTTGTGAACATTGTTTTTACTTAATAAGTTGTTATATGAGTTCACCAGATTGATGTAACTATTCCCCACTGATGTTGCTTTAGATGGCTTCTCTCACATCCATAAGCATACCATGCATATATACACACAGACACGTGCACACAAATGCACACACATGCACACGTGCACAACCATACTCTTTTTAAAAGAGCATTAAGAAATTACAGTAGCCTCTGATTTTAACCATGCATTTTCCTTTGATTTTTATCTTGGATAATTAAAGATGTCTGTACTCTTAAAAACCCAGGTCAATCTTACCTTGTTCCTGAACCTTCTAATAGAGTCAGGTTAATTGTCAGATGTTCCCCTCCCCTTGCCCTTTGGCTTCCTTGTTCCAATGAGTTCCTATTTCCTTTGATCCGACCCTGGGCCTAACCCAAGCTCAGGAGCCCTGGGATTGGGAGCTGTCTTTGTGGAAAGGGTGCCCAGCCTTGCACCAAATGTGAGCAATCCCAGACCCCGTGACAGGGGCTTCATCAGCTGTGTCATTTCTCTCTAGGCTTGGAATTACCTCGGATTAATTATGCTCACAATGGGAAGCCATACCGATATGTCTTTGCTGCGGAAGTTCAGTGGAGTCCCGTCCCAACCAAGGTACTCATTCCTGGGTTATCACAGGCTGCCTTTCCCCGCAATCATGGTGAGTTCTGAGGGTTGGAGACTAGGTGAGGCTTGATCAGAAGAGGGGAGAGCAAAAGCGAGGTTTCCCTGGGGACAGGAGGTTGGTCAGACAGTGAGGCCAGTGTGGGGAAAAAATTGATTTCAAGAAATGAGGAACCACCCAAGAGAGGGAGTCATACTAAACTGGCTGAAGCTCAGACAACAGGTTGTGGCCAGAATTCATTTATTGATTTCTTTATTCTATATGCATCAACTGAGCCCCTACCATAAGCTGCAATGCAGTGGGTATGATGAGAAGGAAATGGATGGGGGCCCTGATCCCTGTCCTTAAGGAATTGGCCTTCTCAAGTCCCAGCAGAGAGGCGTAGTGAAACTTGGAGGTTGGTTTGGTTTTCCTAGCTCCTCTCTGCAGAGCACTCTCTCTGTCTGAAGGCCTGTGCTAAGTGTACCATCACCCCTGTCCCTTCAAATCTCCACTTTCAAATGACAAAATGGAAAGTCATTTTTAAAAATGCCGACAGTGCAGAAATGCACAATGCAAAAAATTAAGGTTCTCACACACACGATGCACACACCCGAGTCCCTCTCCACTAATCCCCAGCCTGGGGGGATGCAGACCTATGGGAGATAAAGAGAGTGCCAGGAACTTCCCCTCTCAGAACAACAACGGAATTGTATTCTACGTGAAAGGTTTGCCTCCCGTACATCAGTGTGCCAATTATCAGAGAAGTTCAGGATTTTTATTTTTAAAAGAACTCAGCGTGCAGTGTCAGCTTTGTGTTGGCCAAAGGACCTAAGCTAAAAGCGGGTGGAGAGAGGTCAGCTTAGCTCCTGTCGTTTCTGGGGCTCTGCTGTCACAGGGCTGGCTGGCATTGGGAGGACGTGCCAGCAGGCGTGCCCTGGCGCCATGTGGGCCTCGGTGCCCGAGGTCTAAGCCTGGTCTCAACACGCCTTTCACCTTTCTCCCTTTTGGATGCACAGATACTGAAATATGACCTGCGCACCAAGTCATCCTTAAATTGGGGAGAGGAGCATTGCTGGCCTGCGGAGCCCCTGTTCGTACCCACGCCGGGCAGCTGCGAGGAGGATGATGGTAAGGTTCGGAGACGGCCAGGCTACTCGCTGCCACTCCCAACAGAGGCAACCCTCGGGGACAGCTGACCCCCAGCTCACGCAGCTGGCACAGCTCCCAGGAGAGCCCATGTCCCACACTGAGCGACAGCACACGCCCCCGGGGCAGAGAACCGTGGTCTGAGAACCCATCGGCATGGCCAGATCGGAATCGTTTTCCCCCTACATTTCTGAGTTTGTTCGTTAACCCTTTATTTTCCGTAAGTGTGGCAGACGTTCCTTCCTGTTTGTCCTTTGTCGACCTTAATTTCAGTAGGGTTCTTCTGATTTGTTGATTTTCCCATTCTTCTAGTAAGTGGAAATCGGACCCAAGTTTTAAACTCTAAGTCTAGCCTTTTTGCAGAGTCCCTGGAAATGCATCTTTGTGGCCTCCCTCTTTTTCCCAGATTTTTACACGAACAAGTGCTCCTTCCCCGTCTTGCCTCAGCCTCAGCCTCAGAAATGTCCTTCCCGCATCCCTGGGGATGTCCAGGACCTTGGGTGGGGTCAGTGAGGGGGCACGCACACCTGCCGGGAGGGTGGCCCTCCACTGGGCCTGCCCCCTTCTTCCCTGCAGGTGCGAAGAGCATGGCTTTTCCCCTGGCCTGGTCTGCTGTGGATCCAGGCATGGCACTTCAGGCCAGAGACCCCCATGTCACTGTCACCTCATCAGTGGGGTACAGGCTGGCACGACCTCCTGCTGTGGCCCCTCTCCCGCTGGGCCAGTGCTCCATGCACATTCTCTCAGTGGAGAGGGAATGCCAGGGTCTTTGTGTGACCAAAGATGACACACCCAAGGCCACTCAGCCAAAGCAGGATTTGAATCCAGGCTGAGCTGACTGCCCCTGTGCTTGACCACTGTGCAACCCGGGAGGCCTAGGAGGAATCACTAGAGTTTACTGGATGCTGACTCCCTGCTGGAAGTTTATATGCATTATTTTATTTAACCCTCTGTCATCTGAGGGTGAGCACTTGGAGTAGTTCCATTTTAAGGAGGGTGGAAATGAGACTCCTGGGGTGCTACACATACAAGAGGGAAATTGGGCTCATTCAAATGCCATTTGAGTGCAATTAGCCCAAGCATAGCTGAATGTCATGTGTGATAAGCACAGCACCAAAACTAATTTTCTGTAGTTTCTACAAACTAGTAGGAAAATAGCCATTCTTCAACACATACAACAATCTACAATGTGCTTTCACAAACTACCAGGCCAGAGAGGCACCCAGCAATTTCTTGAGGGTAGGTCTGACGATCCCCACTCTACGAATGAAGAGACTGAGGTTCAGAGAGGTAAAGGGACTGGTCCAGCCAAGCTTTAGAGCCAGGTCTTCCCATTCCTTTCCCTTCTGTTTTTTCCCTTCTGCTCACACAGAATATCACATTCATTGCCCTTCTGTTCTGATGAGATACTTAAAGTCAAAAGTGACAGAGAGTCACAGCTGAGAAACTTACCCCTCTACCCGAAAGAGGTCCAAGGCTACATTTTTTACTGAGCATCTCTTTTTGTGCTCCCCAAAGGAATTATCTTATCAGCTGTCATCTCCACCGATCCTCTGAAACCGCCTTTTCTGCTTATTCTGGATGCCAAAACTTTCACGGAATTGGCTCGTGCATCTGTTGATGTGGAAATGCATCTGGACCTGCACGGGTTATTCATTCCAGACGTGGATGGGGAAGCGAGAAAGCAGGTGCCTTCCCAGGAACAGCAGGACGGGGCTTTGGTCGGGGAGGCGGCTGCACAGACCTGATGGAGCCGAGGCTTGTCTCCTAGGCAGCATCCTGCAGGGCTCTACACTTGATTCCTTTCTCTGGGCGGAGGGGGGTCCATCTTTCATTTTGTATGTCTTCCTTCTGTGGGTGCTTTCAGACAAGGGCATGGGAGATGGAGCTTGTCAGAATCTTTGCTTTCATTTTATTTTAGTCACAAAAACACTTGTTTGAAAGTCAATCAAATATTTATTAACTCCATAGCACTTCGAAGAAAGCCTCTTTTCTTTGTTACAAAGGCCTTGATCGTGAATCAGATATTGTATTAAATCACTATTATCAAGGGGTGCATGGGTAGAGCTCTCACCTGCCATGTGGGGTACCCAGGTTCTATTCCCAGCCCATGGACTCCAAAAAAGAAAAACAAAACCGCTAACCCATGAGAGAAGAAACAGATAAATATTAGTCATTGCTCCTTCTTCCCTCTCTTTCTCCTTCCTTCCCTCCCGCCTTCCTTCCTTCTAATGGACTAAATGAGACCTCTGGGAATTCTAGCTTTCTCAACCATGCCCTGTTAGTAAATTATGTGGCTGGGAAGGCATGCTGCATTGTGGTCATTCTGTGCAAGACATGGCATAATGCAAAATAATAAAAACTTTAAAGTCGATTCAGACCTCACTTTATTTTTACATGGCTTCTTTCCTCTGAAGTTCTTCTAAGGCAATAAATGAGAGTTGTAGAGCTAGACAGCTTGTAGCCAACAAGATGCCTTGTTGTACGACTGAGGAACGGGACTAACAGATTTGTGTTGGTCTCCCTTCTGCAGGCAGGGTTGAGGGGTGGGACGCTGACCCGACTAGCCAGGGTTGACTGAGTCCTGGGACCGTGGCTGACACGGGGAGTTCTTGCCTGATACTGAGAACCAGAACATGAGCCAAGTCGGCGCGCATGGCGGAAAGAAGGTTCTCCCAGCGTCATGCACGGCATGTCAGGTCAGGCATTTGGGCAGCAGGGAAAGGAGGTTGGTGTGTCTCTGAGCCAAGTGGCAATAGGGATGGAGGCAGTTGGGAACAAGTCAAGCCAGACTCCATGGGACAACTGGGAGCCCTGCGGACATCTGGTCCTCACATTGGTAGTTCACCAGGTGCCTGGTGCATGACTTAAAGAACCAAGGGCAGGCCAGATAATTCCCAGGCACCCACATCACTAGTTGAGGATGACTGGTATCTGCACCCAAATTCTATACCTGCCTCCTCCTGGAGCCTGAATTTTATTCAACCACCAACGGGGATTCCATGATGTGACTTGAGGCTGGGACAGCATCTCCAGTGGCCTTGGGTGGAATAACCCAGAGGCAGCCGTCCTCTCCAGGATGGCCTTGGCATTTGCCCTGAAGCCACCATGAAGCCACATTTAGCTTCTGCTCCAAGGTAGGCTCCATGAGGACAGGGAGTTGGGTATGTTTTTTTTTTTTAATTTAAAATTTTTATTGAGAGAACTGTAGATTCACATGCAGTTGTAAGAAATAATACAGAGAGAGAGCCCATTACCCTTTATGCAGTTTTCCCCAATGGTAACTGCTTGCAAAACTATTATACAATATCACTACCAGGATATTGATATTGATCCAACCCAGGAATCTTATTCAGATTTCCCCACTTTTATTTGCACTTGTGTGTGTGTGTGTTATATTCTACACAGTTTTCTCCTCTGTGTAGGCTGTGTATCCACCACCACAGTCAAAATACTGAATAGTTCCATCACCAGGGGGTCCCTTCTATTGCTCTTTTATACCCAGCCCCACCTCCCTCCTGCCCTGCATACCTTTCCCCAACCTCTGGCAATTACCATTTCTACAATTTTGTCATTTCAAAAATGTTACAATGGACTGCTACAGTATTAACCTTTTGGGATTGGCTTTTTGCCCCTCAGCAAAACTCCCTGGCGATTCGTCCAAGTTATTGCGTGTTGTGTATATTTTATTCAATACTTTATCCTCAGCAGCTAGAACGCTGCCTGGCACAATGCAGGCACCCAGTAAATATTTGTGGAACGAATGAATGGATGCCCAAAAGGCAGATCCAACTCCATAATGCACCAACAGGTAATGGGAATTTTCCCGAAGATCTCCTGGGAAGACAGAGAAGAGAGTTCACATACAACGCACACGGTAATACCCCCAATTCTCCACTATGTTTCCTCTTTCCCCTCCCCTGGGCCTCTGCCTGTCATCTCCAGCATTTCCATTGTCACCCTCAGCTTGTACACCCCAACAGAGACACGGACCCTGAGCTGGCAGAGCAGAGACCACTCTCTCTTTCTCAGAATTACCTCCAGCCACATGAAGATGGAGCAGGAGGAAAGATCAGCTAGGGTGGCCTAAGAAAAGCATCACTGAGGTCTGCATTTGGGTTGCAGGGAGGGAAAAAGAGTTGAAAAATGTGAAAAGTGAAAGACTTTCAATGCCTACTTCTTCTATTTCAAGTATTTGAGAAGAGGGTGTAATAAAAAGACATACTTCCCCACCTCTGTGCCACTCAATTCCGATTGCCAAATAGTTCCAGACCTAACCTTGACAAAAGGGTGCACTTCTGTGGGGAGGAAAAATATGTACATGGTTTGTTTACCTTGTTTAAAATGAGAGGTAAAATACCAGGCAGATGAGGAAGTCTGGTGCACCAAATCTGTTCCTCTCCGTTTCAAAAACACCATAGACTGAGATATTCAATTTATCCTGATCCTTAATTCCATCATATTTCACATGCAAACCAAGGGATCAGCTCAAACCTCCCCAAGATCTGAGATGCACTCTCCCTTTTTGAAGGAGCTGCTGGAAAGTCCATTTCATCCGCCAAGACTTCCTTGTTATGCTTCATGTGGGTGTAATCTTTGACCAGGAAGCTCTACAGGAAAAAATCACCCAGGCTTTGTTTATTGCTTTGATGAAACCATAGCATTTCCCAAGGGATGTAAGACATTCAAGTGTCGGGCACGCAGTAGGTGTTCAAACATTTACTGACGCCTAACTTTTCCCTTCCACGTTCCTCTAATTTGATTCCAATTCAGGAATAAACTGGATATGGACTTGGCCAAATCATTCTACAAGAAACATAAGTGCATTGGCGTCACATCTGCAGTATTGCTTCATTCTCCTTTTCTCCTAACCAACGCGGCCAGCGCCGGGCTGCCTTCCTTCAGAAGGTTGCTCCCTCAGGTTAAGCACAAACACCTTTGATCACTCCTGAAGCTGTTTAAAGACTGTTTGGGTGGTTTTTAAATGACCGGGGGAAGTCTTTCCCATGGCAGATCAGGACATGCAGGTGGAAAAGTCATCCTCATCTTCCTCATCGTGCAACAATGATGAAATCCATGGCCTCCACACTTCAACTCCCTGCTGGCAGTTTGTACACAGAGACCCCGCAGAGAAATATGCACCGGGCAGGCAGCACCAGCTGGGTGGCATCAGGAAGTGTCCTCTTGATGTAGGTTGGGCACCAGCAGAGAGACAGAATATTTTCCTGGGCACAGCCTGCATGGAGAGCTGGGGGAGCATTGTGTCTGGACAGGGTGGGAATGAGGAAGCCTCTTCTCTTCCTGGTTGGCAGGAAAGGCTTCCCGGGGAGGGTGGGACTTCAGGAGCTGCTCCAGAGCCACCTGGCAAGGGGTGGTCCCTGTGGGTTGGGTGCAGCTGGGGGTGAGGCGGCTGTGGGTTGACTGAGCCAAAGGACGTATAGAGTGAATTTCCCAAGAAAGGGCAGTGGAAAGAGCGAGAGAATTAGAGGAGGTTTTTTGTTTTGTTTTCTGATGAAAAAATACATCGTGATGATGTAGAAAGTATGGATAGGTTAAAAAAAAAAAAAAGGAATGGAGAAGATGCCTACAGTGCCACCATCCAGAGAGAACCATTGAAATCATCCTGGTGTGTTTTTTCCAGCATTTTATTTTCTTTCTTTCTTTTTTTTCCCCTCTGTGCACAGTTTTACATATTAGTGACTGGGTTATAAACCTACACGTCAGTTTATAACCTGTTGTTTTTCACTTAACATATGACACAAGCATTTTCCCAGCTCATTAAATTCATTAAATGGGTGCATCTTCAGGACATGGCAAGATGTACTTACCCAGCCACTCCACAACTGTTGGACACTTAGATTGTTTCCAATTTTTGGCTATTATAAATAACACCAAGGTAAGTAGATTTATATATGAAATTCCAGCATTTGATCCCCTCCCCCACCCTAAATTCAGGTGGTTGTTGTTATTTTCTTTGGCTAGATTCCCAAGGTGGGATTTCTGAGCCAAAGAGTAGAAGAACAAAGTTTTGGATGTTTTCCTTAAAGGCCAAAGGTTTTTGGCTTGATTCATAGGAAACTATGAAGTCGTTCTGGGATCTTACAGGTCAAATGGTCAAAATAGCTGTAGAGCTCAGAAAATACATTTCTCAAAAAATAGAAAAAATGTGTACATGTGTTACTGTAATTTTAGCTCAAATTTTCCCCACTTACTTTTTCCTATTCTTTCCTATCCCCCATATTCCCAACTGTATGTAAATACATATTGTTTTTTAAGCATACATTCCTTTCTTCTCTCCCTCCCTCCTTCCTTCCTTCCTTCCTTAATATACGATGGTGAACAAAACCAGTATCTCAGCTGTCCTCAGGGAGCGTCTAACAATGAAGGACCCAGCCCAGGGAGCGTCTAACAATGAAGGACCCAGCCAAGGAAACCACCATGACGCTGGGGAATGGGATTAAGAAGGGGGAGCATTCAGAGGGCACCAAATGCCGTCTTGGGACCCAGGAAGTTGATATGTTCACGATGATAGCAGGTAGGTAGCAAGGTGAAACTAAGGATTCAGATGGAGAAAGGGGCGTGTGTAAAAGCATGAAGTTGGGAGAGAACATGCTAAGTTTGGAAAACCTGAAGATGGGCCGTAGCAAAAGACAAAATTTCAGCCAGACCTTGATTTATGTGCACTCAACTAAAGACAAATGATCTACTTTTAACTAAAGAGAAGTCTTTGATGGCTTCTTCAAGGACAATCAAGGGCTAACGGTCACTTTTTAAAAATAATAGCTTTCTTATGATCTTATTCACATACCACAAAATCCACACTTTCAAAGTATATAATTCAGTGGTTTTTAGTATATTCACAGAGTTGTGCAATGTTCTAGTTTGCTAGTTGCTGGAATGCAACACACCAGAGACGGATTGGCTTTTAATAAAAGGGGATTTGTTTTGTTCTTCAGAGGAAAGGCAGCTAACTTTCAACTGAGGTTCTTTCTTACGTGGGAAGGCACAGGGTGATCTCTGCTGGCCTTCTCTCCAGGCCTCTGGGTTCCAACAACTTTCCCCAGGGTGATTCCTTTCTGCATCTCCAAAGGCCTGGGCTGAGCTGCAAGTGCTGAGATGAGGTATGCTGAGCTGCTTTTGGCTGTGCTACATTGAGCTCTCTCATTTAAGCACCAGCCAACTAAATCAAACATCATGTGTTGCAGCAGGCATGCCTCCTAGCTGACTGCAGATGTAATGAGCAACAGCTGAGGTTCACGTACCATTGGCTCATGTCCATAGCAACAGAACTAGCCACCTTCACCTGGCCAAGTTGATAACTGAATCTAACTACCACATGTAACCATCACCAAAATAGATTTTAGAATATTTTCATCACCACCCCAAAAACTTTGTACAACCACTGGTCTATGTGAGGCAGGGGTCCAACTCCATTCTTTTGCATGTGGATGCTCAGTTGTCCCAGCAGAACAGTCATCTTTTGGGGTTGATAAAATTCAAGGTAGAAACAAAAGATGTATCCCCTTTCTTCCTTCAGTGCCTGGAAGATGTCTCCTGGATCCAGCAAGAACAATGGTAAGGCAGCATCTCTGCTGGCCCTAGCAAGGCCATGCACCAGAGACCAGGAAGCCAATATGGAAGCCTCAGGCAGTGGGATTGGCATGGCTCTTCCTGCAGTTGAGGTTTAGTTATCTTCCTCCATCATCATCACTGGGTCCTGGTGAAGATCCAGGTAAGTCCAACACATCTGTGCTCCATTCACAAAGTCATAAATCCTGGTGGGATTGACCAGTATTTTCTTTATTTATGTGCATCACTTGTGTACTGAAGGACTGAGGACAGTTGACATCCCTGTAGATTATACCCCATTCCAGAGGTAGGAGAGGTGGTAGGTGGCTTTGGTAACCATGAAAGGCATGAATGTCTGAAGGTCATTATAGCATTCTGATTTTGTTTACCGTGTGCCATTTAGTTTGGGCCATCAGGAGGCCTTAGCCTAGTTCAAGGCTCTTCAAATTACCATTGGAATTAATGTGGGTGGGACATGATAATCACATTATTTTAATATCCTCCCTAGTCTTTGATGTCCTTAAGGGCAGGAACTGAGCTTTCTTGTTATAACAATAACAAATAATAACAATAATATGGATGAGGAAATTGTATCTCAGAAAGGTTAAGTAACTTGCCCAAGATCACATGGCTAGTAACTGAGATTCCAAACTCCAACTTCTCAATCACCAGCTTTAGTGTCTCAATCTCATTCATGACTTGCCCTTGGGGCTAATACAGTGCCTGGGACTGGACTAAAAGGGTAGCTCAGTAAGTAAAGAGCAGGGTCCCCAGTCTCACTACCAGCTCCTGATCCTCTCTGTGTCTCAGTTTCATTGTCCATAAAATAGGCATAGTAGTCCCTCAGCCAAAGAGAGGTGAAACTTCAATGAAGATTGCCTGACACCTAGTAGCTGCTCAATACATTTTAGCTATTTTATTAATGAACCCTAAAAGCAGGTAAGAGAATGGATTTTGGGTCCTGACCCTGACTACCCTATGACCTATTCCTTTGGACAAGTTATTTAACCTCTCTGTGCCTCAGTTTCCTCATCTGTAGAACAGGGAAAATAACAGAACCTACCTCATAGGGCTACTGTGATGAAATGAATTAATGTTCTTAAAGCCCTTAGAACAGTCCTGCCACTTAGTTACTTGCATGTAAGTGTTAAGATTATTTGAGCGATTCTCGCAGAGGATGCTACTCACAGAAGCTTGACTCAAGGACAGTCCACCTCTGTTTGGGAAGGGTCTCACCCCTGGCACAATGAGAGAGGAAGGGACCAACTTCCCTGGGACCCAGAGTGGTCCAGTCAACCTGGACCAAATCACTGGTTGTGATTGCAACCAGTGCAATCACAGATGGCACAAGCAGATCACTGGCCTATCCAAAATAGTCATCGCTCAAGAAATCCACACCAATTTTTGGACAATCAGAAGGCTCTTCAGGAGGCTCTTCAAGAGGCTCTGGAGCCCACTACCTTCTGCTTGAATCCCGGTTCCTCCTCTTACTGCGGCAGCTTGGACAGGCTCTTCCCCTTCCCAGGCCCTTCCCTGCCTGTCCAATGTGGAGAACAAGAGCAGCATTTCCTAGGCTGGATGTGATAACTGCAGGGGTACTGCACACCCAGGACTCAGGCCAGCCCAGGCTCAGAGTGAGTGGTCACAGATGCGGCGCCCACATGGGCAGGGAGTTTTGCTCTTAGCTATAAGCTGTGTCCCCAGCGTGTAGGACAGTGCTGTATTTGTTCCCTAGTACTGCTTAAAGCAACACAGATTTATTCTTTTACAGTTACTGAGGTCAGAAGTCCAAAATGAGTCTTATGGGGCCAAAATCAAGGCGTCAGCAGGGCTGATTCCTTCTGGACGCTCTAGAGGAGCATCTTCCTTGCCTTTTCCAGCTTCCTCATTCCTTGGTTCCTGTAGTCAAACCTTCTTCCTCTTCTGTAGTCAAATGTCCCTCTCCCTCCCTTATATTGGGCCACTCAGACAACACAGGACAATCTCAAGATCGGTAACCTGATCACAGCTTCAGAGTCCCTTTGCCACATAAAGTAGCATATTCACAATTTTCAGGTATTGGGACCTGGATATCTTTGGGAGCCTTTATTTAGCCATCCACAAGTGCCCTGCTTGTACTGTACTCAATATTTGTTGAGTGAATGCTACTAACCAATAGCATTATTATTGGAAGCATTTGGTTCTTTATTTTCAGGAATTACCCCCAGCAACTTGGGTGGTATCACCTCCTTGAGATTTAGCCAAAATCTCCCCTTCAGTGAGGCCTTTCCTGAAAACTTGAACATCATAAACTGCCTTCTCTATTGCACACACTCCAAATCCCCGTATCCTGCTTAACTTTTCCTTTTTTCCCCCATAGCACACTTTACTTTCTCAAGTAGTGTGTAATTTACTTATTTAATGTTTATTAGTATTTGTCTGTCTTCCCCACTAGAATATGAACTACCCTGGGGAGTTTTCTTGGTTTTAGAGTCAGATGTATTCTAAGGGTCAGGAATAGTGCCTGGCACACAGTAGGTGCTCAATAGATGTGTTGTGTGAGCATATGAACAGCACGGCCTCAGCTGTGAGCCTGGTTCTTTATCTACAGTGGAGAATTTCGGCTTTCACAATGATGAAGACACTGCCTGGCCTGAGGCCAATAATCATAGTTCATCTCAGCATTGCCCTGTTCACTGGGTGCCACCCAATTCCATTAATACACAGGCAAGTTTGGTCTATAAAATACAGATAATCTCCATTCTCATCTCCTCCAACGCTTGCGAAAGTCTGGGAGGGAAATGGATGCTTTGGCTTTGTGTATTTATTGAAAGATAAACTTTACAAATTAAAATGATTATAGACCTGGGGTGGCAAATTGTGCCTGGCTGAAGCCACTGACGTTTGCTGTGCTGGTCAGGCTGTGGTGGTTTCTGCGGCCTAGTAAGGCTCAGAATGTTTGCTTTAGAGAGGCCTGAGCATCTGAGGGGGCAACGAGGGGCCTCGGGGAGCCCAGGGACCTCCTGAAACAACTTACAAGTGTATGTGTGTGCTTAAAGAGGGTAGGATCCATCGCTTGCTTCACATTTTCAAAAAGAAAAGTAAAGAACCTTTGCATGCATCAGCTTGGAGGATTAAGGATTTAATAAGGATAGCTCTACTTTCTTTAAATTTTCTGTGAATATGAAAGTGCCATGGAACTACAAAGTATTAATGACAGAGGGACTAGGTGACTTTTTTTGCTATGTAGCGACAGACTGGTTTATTCCCTACCCCATCATCCATCCATCCAACCATTCACCCACAGTTCATTTCCTCACAATAAATATAAAAGCTACAATGTAGGTGGGAAAGCTTTATATGAAACAAAAATCCCCACAGAAACCATGAAGAAAAGACAAGATTCAGAGAACTCGGGCCACTTGCCTGAAGTCACACAGAAGCAAGGCAGCAAGACCTGGATTGAAACCTTGGTCTGTCCAATGCCAATGGCAGCATTCAGCTTCCACCAAAACACTGAGAATGGCAGAGGAGAGGAGATCCCCCTCACCAAGGAGGACGGCAGGGTATCTACCTTACATAGCACCTTGAAATCTTCTGTTTGACCTTAAAATGCACGCACATGTTGCACTGTACTCCATATTATATCCATGCTCGTTGTAATGTTGGACTCTTCCCCACAAATCTTGGAGGTTACCCAGGGAAGGTCTCTGCTACACTCCCACTGCACACATCATTTTCCATATCAGATGTTAGTTGTTTATGCTTGAATCTCATCTCCTGGGCTAGACCGGGAGCTCCTGATTCCTCTCTTCTCCCTTCCAAGACCCAGCCCAATGCTTAGCATGAAACAGGTGCTTGAAAAATGAATTTGGCAAATACTTAACTGAATTCCTGCCTGACCAAGGTCAGGTACCATTGGACAGACAGACGGACACGATGCCGTCTCTCCTCTTGATTCATTTACAACTGGTCTGGAGAGGGTAAGCTTCCAGAATCTGTCTGAAAAGGGTCTTCCCAAGACTCTTGGCACACCGTTTTAGAAGCTGGAGACTGTAAGGTTGCAATAGAAGCAGTGGCAGGTAATTAGACACCAAACAAAAAGTTTCATTAAATAGGACAAATTTTGTCAAAAGTGACAACCTGTTCCTCTGGAAAGGCAGCTTTGTGTCAATTAAAGAGCACACCTTGAAGTCACAAAGTACAAATTATTGATGTCGAAATCTCTGTTTCCCAAGAGGTAAAAACTGAAGACACATTCACCTGTGCTAGATGTCATCTGCTTTGCCTGAAGGGTCTCAGTCACTGATGGCTGGATTTTGAGGGGTATATTCAGAACTTGAGCAGCCCAGATAAACCCATGTTCCTGACAAATTTGGAAAGGTTCAGGATTTATTGCACTCATTCCCATTTACTTAATACTTAATCAAACTCACTGTACAGGTGCCAGGTTTGCACAGAAGGGCTCACAGGCTTTACGATGCAGCAGGGATCCAAAATCCTGGCTCTTCCACAAATTCGCTGAGGGACTTTGGGTAGATTTGAATCTCTCTAAGCCTCAGGTTCTTTTTAAACCACAGCCTGGAAATCCTGATACTTCTCTTTCCGGATGGAAGGATTCACTGGGCTAATGAACATAAAGCTCCTGTACAGGGAGTTGTATGGAGTAAGAACTCCACAAAGGAGAGCCACTACAAGTGCAATTGTAGAAAAATTAAGGAAATGATCTCTGATTTCAAGAAACTCCCAGTCTGGTGAAAATACTAATATATTAAGAAATGAATGTCATATGATGGATATGGCTATTTTTTAAAGCTAACCTTTCCTGAGCATTTATTTTATGCCAGACACTATATTAAGCAACTGTATATGAATAATTTCTTTTATTCTGCATATAAAGCAGGGGCCACAATGGTGCCCAGTGAAGAACCTGAGGCTTAAACAGATTAAATAACATATCTAGGGTCATCGAGCTGGTAAGTGAGACAGGCAGGATTTGGGCCCAGCAATCTGGCTCCAGAGGTAGATTCCAAAACTCAGCAAAGAAAGAAAGAAGCCAGGAGAGGCTTGCAGAGGGTGATGCTGGAGCAGGGAGCAGAAGTTCTTCAGGCATCAAAGTCAGGGAAGAAGGGTTCCAGGCAGGAGGGAAAAGCAGCTACAAAGAACTAGCAGAGTGAAAACAGCTCAACCTGCTCAGGAACTCAGGTGGGTCAGCATTGAGGGTTTAGGATGGAGGGCAGTGATGTCCAGAGGACGGTGAGGAGGGAGAAAATTTCCTGGAGGAAATGGGGGACCGTGAACTATAGCAAAGACAGGATCACTGGCAGGTGCGGGGAGTAAGCCATCGTTCAGAGGAGATTGCTCTGGGAGGTATATTTGGATAGTCAGGCCCCATCGTGTTTTCCATCTAAGTCACTACTTTCTAGATAGTATTCATGTGCAAATCTCACTCTTTTCCTTTAAGTGTCTGTAAGTTCCTTAAATCTCAACTCTCTAACTGCTTTTGGTCTCTCAGAAGTGCCTGTGGCAGATGGTGGATGCGCAACATTTTTGTTAAGTGAATGAATGATTAAAAGCATGAATGAATGAATGAGCCGGTGAAGAATTGAATTTTGAGCCGAATTTAAGAAAATCCACATATCTGAGGTGGCTCATAGACGTAAATGTGAAACGGAAAACACACAAAAAACAACCCGTAAGAGACTAATCGTCACGACCCCAAAGATTTCTTAAGCAGAACAAGAAAAGTACTAGCTACAAAAGAAAAGATTGATAAATCGAACTGCATTAACAGTAAGAATGTCTGTTTATAAGACACCATTTATAGAGTGAAAAGGCAAGTCGCAGACTGGTAAAAGAAATTTGTGGTTAAATATTTATATAATAAAGAATTCCTAAAAGTCAATTTAAAACTCCAGTGAAAAGATGAGTCAAAGATTTGAACAAACACTTAACAAAAAGAAAGATATTCAATGGTCCAAAAGTATATGAAAATGTGCTCAACCTCATTATTCATGAGGGAAATGCAAATTAAAACAACAAGATAATCCACCTCACACCCACCAGATGGGTATAATTAACTGATACCACCAATTACTTGATGTGGAGCAACCAGACCTCTCCTACATTACCGGTGAGAGTGCAATTTGGTATAACCACTATGGAAAACTCTTTGGCAGTATCGACGAAAGCCGAGCGTAGACCCAGGCCATGACCTAGCAATTGAAATCTTAGACATGGCACCAAGAGAAAAGGGCATCTGCTCACCAAAAGACTTAAGGATGTTCACAGAGGCTTTATTATAATAGCCCCAAACTGTAAATAATCCAAATGTCCATCAGTAGGAAAATGGATAAATAAGTTGTGGCATATTCACACAATGGTATACTCACAGCAATAAAGAACCAGCTATGGCCACAAGCAACAAAATGGAGGAGTTTCAAGGAGTGAAAATTGAGTGAAAGAAGCCAAACACAAATGTTCAAAAACAGGCAAAGCTAATCAATACTGAGAGCAAAAAGAAGAGTGGATTCCTCTAGCTGCTGTTGATTGGAAAGGGAGCTGAAGGAGTCTTCTGGATTATTGAAAATTTTTCTTATCTTGATCTGGTTGGTGATTTCATGGCTATAACCATGCGGAAACACTCATTGGGCTATACACTTGAGTAGCGTACTTTATTGTGTTACCCTAATAAGGAAAGATTTAAAAGATAATAAATGCATGAAAGTATCAATTAGTTTACAAACTTGCTGGTTAAAGAAGAGGTCTGATGGATTTTTAGGAAATATCAGAAAGAATTTAAATGTTAAAAAATAACTAAAAGCCTGGAGCATGGAATAAAGGAAATAGAATGAGATGCTTTAAGACCTAGAATAGGAAATAAAGATGTCAGATAGAATATAGAGGAAGTTCACCTAAAGCCAAGCATTAAAGTATGGGAAAAAATGAGAAGGGAGGTTGTGAGCCTAAAACTGGAGAAGGTGTGCCTGGTGGGGGCCCTGGGAACTGAGATAAAGAGGCTGTATGCCGACATGAAAGTCAACTAGAAGCTGTTGCTTCCTGAGTTGGGCAAGGCTGCCCCTAAAAGCAGGACCATGATGGTGATATCAGTTATCACTATAACAGCATGTAGCATTTATTGAGCACCTACTGTGTGCCTGACCCTGCTCTTAGCACTTTTCTAGTATCATCTTATTTGATCCTCACAACCTTTCTGTAAAGAGGTACTATATTATCCCAAGTTTAAAGACTGAGAGACTGAAGAGGTTAAGTAACTTATCTGAAGTCTTATCCAAGGGTTGAGAGCAAGACCCAGGGAGAAGGCAGTTAGGAAAGCCAGTTATTTAAAGGAATTCAGATGACTTCATAGAAATTTAAACAAGTCTAAACATTAGATTTAAGGGATAAAACCAGGAGTTTATTTTCTGACATGTTACATTCCACAAGCTTATTTGATATTCAATTAGAGAATGAATTGGAAACAGGCTGTCAGATATACCAATTTGGAATACAGTGGGGAATATAGAAAATAAATCTGAAATAAGCCATCCTGAACAGAAAAATCTCAGTTCTTCCTATCTCTTAGCCTTTATTCATTCAGCAAATATTTATTGACCATTACATGTCAGGCACTGTGCTGAGTGCTGGGGGGTGCAGCACAGATTTGGACAGAAACAGTTGCTACCTACATGGAGCTTCATTACAATTTAATTAGTGCACTGGTGTCTGAGACATTTCTGAGTACCACGGAAATATATAGAACCAACTGTCAAGCATTATAAATACTGAGATGTTTTCTGACTTAGCAATAGCTTAAATTTCTGGAAAGAAAACAGCTATATAAAGATTTGGGAAAATCACAGATTACCTAATAAAATTACCTATTTTATTACCTAATAAAATATTTGAAGGCTGCCTTAAATTGAATCAGAATAGATTGTCTCAACCAAATTCATGCTTAAGAAGAGTCACTTTGGTATAACTGAAAAGCTTACAGGGCTGGAAGACAAAATGACCCAGGCCTCAGTCCTGATGAAGTCATACGTGAGTCCTTCACTCGTGGTGCTTCAACTTTCTCATCCATGCAATGAGCCTGCTGGATTTAGATGTTTTCTAAAGAACATTCCAACTGTTAATTTTTTTATAGTATTTCTTTTACTTGATTCCTCTTTAGCTTCTCCTCTTTCTAACATTTGTTTTAAAAAAAATAATAACCTCCCAAACTCCAAGGTTATTCTTCTTTTCTTCAAGAGCTTATTTTTCAAAAGTAAAAGAACTAATTTTTTTTTTTTTTTTTGCAAATGGAGACTGTTTCTTGTATTTTTTTTTTTCCTGCTTGTAAAATGATATATGCTAAGGGCAGAACAGGTGAACAATAGAGAAAAATACAAAGAAGTAAAATGCCTTAATGACACCGCTGAGACACCTCTGTATTTCACCATGGTCTCAGCATATATCACTTAGAAGGTACTTAATATATTTTGTTGAATGAATGACTACTATTAATATTTTGTGAATACACTCCCATGAACATCAAAAGAAAGCGCTTAAGAAAAAAAAACAAACCCTTGCTCTGGGGTTTAGCTTCTAAACCAGGAGCATTCAGTTACAGTCATCAGAGACTGAAATTGCCAGGACAATATTGGATCTCTTAAATTACACATTTCACAACCACCGTTGACGTCTGGTAGCTAGATAGCTATGGAATGTAGAGACACAATAAACACAAAATATGATATGATGGGCCCAAATCATATCAAGGGCAGCTCAATTTGAGCAACATCAAGCAAAACAGATCATAGCCCAGTCAGGAGTGGCTGCAGCAGCAGTTTGGAGGGTGGACTCAGCCCCCAAATCCTTTCCCAGAGCAACAGAATGAACTTTTCTTGGACATCTGAGTTCAACTCAACAATTTTTACTGAGAACTCAGCATTCTTTTGATTAAGACAATTTCCCTATTACCTCTAGAAATGAACTGAGGCTAGATCCTGTCTGTAGACAAAATTTGATCCATTGTACATTTCCTTTTCCCCTATGTGTAATTAGTTTGTAATGCTGTAATACTGGGAAATCCCAATTGAAATCTGAATCTTCAGAATCTCTTGAAAATTTGTTAGATCTGGCACTACTGGGTGTTTATCTCATGGACCAATCAGCTGGAGCTGAGGGTAGCCTCCCATTTCAGATGGTGTGCACGTTCCCCAGTTCCTATTACTACCACCTGCTCCTACTGTCTGACATCGTCTGCCTAGATCATTTACTTGGTTTGCCATCACTGTTCTCTCTACGTATATAAAGCATTCGGAAGGCACCTAATACTAAGCATCAGGTATGATGTGAGCATCAGGTATGATGTGAGTCTCTGGCATGTGGATAAATACAACCCTGCTCCTATACTGCAGGAACTCATGATCCAATAGGGGAACAGATGTATAAATCCATGCATTACAGTGTCATGTGGTAAATGCAGCACTGAACGTGACATAGCACAGGGAGCACAGAGGTGACTTAATCACTCTGCCCTTAGAAGTTGGTTGGGGGAAGGTTTTCTCAAGGTTATGTTTGAGTTGAGTTTTGATTCATAAGAGTTCAGCAGGTAGATGGGGAGAACAGGGAGTACCAGAAACAATGGGATGGCATCAAAAGTATACATAAAGTCTTCAGCTGATTCGTTTCCTATTACATGTGACCCTCTCAAGCCAGCAACTACCCTTTCCCTGACCCTCTGCCCAAGCCATCTGTTTTAGTTACTCAGCTATGAAAACAAATACCATACAATGGGTTGGCTTAACAGCAGGAATTTAGTGGCTTACAGTTTCAGAGGCTAGAAAGCTTACTTCCTCCTAGGGTCAGTATCTCCTGGCTGGGTAGCAATCTTTGGGATTCCTTGGCTTTTCTGTCACATGACAATGCACCTGGCAGTCTTCTCCTTTCTCTTCCAGGTTCCGTTGACTTCTAGATTCTGGCTGCTCCCTGTCTTTTCACTCTGTTTATTAAGGGTTCCAGTGATCCAGATTAAAGCCCCATCTAATTCATTGGGTCTTATCTTAACTAAAGTAACATTCTGCAGAGATTTTATTTACAATGGGTCCACACCCACCAGAATGTGGACCAAGACCGAGAACATGTCCAAACTGGGGCACACAACTCAATCCGCCATACTATTCTATTCCTTCCTCCCGTCAAAACACAGAAACAGTTCACCTGTACTAGGAAGAGCCTGCTTGACTAATACCTACACTTCAACTAAAGCAACACTCCCATTCTGGGGTTACCTCACTGTGACTCTGTTTTTGAGCTCTGTTTTGCTTGGAACCTCTGACATTTGAAGAAGCAATTAGTCAAAGGTATTTATGAAATATGGAAATTGTACAGAGAACTGTCCCTCTCATATATGCCATTTTTTACTTCAACAACAGCCCAGTTGAGAAAGAAGACAAACATTAAGAATGGGGAATGCAATTCAGAAAATATTTATTAGGTATCTGGTATTCAGTTTTTAAAATCCCTCCATCCATCCAACATTCATTGAGCACTACCATGTGCAAGCACTGTGTTTGGGACCTGGGAACTGACACAAAATAAGATGTGAGCTAGCAGGTGATATGGATAAACAAACCCATTACAATAACTTTCCAGACAGAGCAATGTTCAAAGTTTGGCAACTGTTCAGGGAGAGGACTGTCAACTGCTCCCAGGGAGTGGGGCAGGACAGATATCATGGAGAAGATAAGCTTGAGCTGCATATCTTGTTTGTTATTTACATTTTATTATGAAAATTTAACACAAAAAAATACAGAAGAGAGTACAATGAATCTCTACATCAATTATTAAACCATGGCCATTTTTTAGTCATCTCTATCCTTATCCACTTCCCCCCTTCCCTTTACTTAGAAGCAAATCCGAAGACATTTTATCATTTCATCCATAAATACTTTTAGCTGCATATTAAAGAAAGGAAAAGTCTGGATTTTCCACTAGTGATATCCTTTCCTCCTCTTATATTGCCCTGAAAGCAGATATATTTTCTGATTCCTGCAAGTGACTCCAAAATCTTGACTGGTGCAGGATACAAACCCAAGACTTTCTTGGTGACTCTGAGTTGGTTAAAGAAGACTTTGATGATTCGATGAAGCCCTATCCTGCTTTATCTGGAATGCTGGCCTCTTGTCCACATTCTTTCAGACCTTGGTCTTAGGTCCTCATCAAACTGACAATTTATTGGCACCTTATTGAGTACCTAATGTTTGAACAAAATGACAGCTACATTCCACATTCCCATGTGGAAACATTAGGGTTTGAGAGATCGCTGAGCCTATCCAGTGTTGATTTCTGCGGTCTAGATCTTTGCTTGGCTGGAGCCTGGTTCCATCTGAAGCTCTGGATTCTCTACCTCCCACTACTCCAGCGTTTCCTCTCTTGCCCTGAAAGATACCAACATCTAAGCAGTTATTTAACCCAGAATATTACCGCGACTTCTCCTTCACAATCCAATTCTTTTAAAGCCATCGACTTTGGTCCACCTCCATCAACACCCATTCATCCAGACCAACATTCCTTCACCTCCAGTACTGCAATATTCAAGCATCTTTTCACTTTTAGCATGCCCCTCCCTCGACGTAGCAGCTGAGTGCTCTTTATAAAACCCCTTACTTAAAACCCTTCCGTGTCTCTCTCTCCAGCCAACACAGCAAGCAGACTCACCACCCTCCCCCTGTCTACGTGGGACATGACTACCAGTGGTACGGACCTTCCCGGCAGCGTGGGACAGAAATCCCAGAATGAGCTGAGATTCAGCATCAAGGGATTGAGAAAACCTTGACCAAAACGGGGAAGAGTGAAATGAGACAAAGTGTCAATGGCTGAGAGATTCCAGAGTCGAGAGAGGTTATCCTGGAGGTTATTCTTATGCATTAAGTAGATATCACCTTGTTTTATCCAAGATGTAATGGAGAGGCTGGAGGGAACTGCTTGAAAATGTAGAGCTGTGTTCCAGTAGCCATGTTTCTTGATGATGATTGTATAATGATATAGCTTTCACAATGTGACTGTGTGATTGTGAAAACCGTGCGTTTGATGCTCCTTTTATCTACCTTGTCAACAGATGAGAGGAACATACGGAATAAAAATAAATAATAGGGGGAACAACAACAACAAAAACCCTCCCGTGATTTCCAACACCTTTAGGATCAAGACCAACCTCCTAACAACCGCGGGGGAGGTTCTGCACATTCTGGGGCTCCCTGTTTACCTCACCTACCACTTCTTACTAGCACGCAACCAATACGCCCTCATTCAGAGCCAGCGTGCTCTCATCCGGGAAAGTCTTTCCTCTCATAAATAAAGCAAGCTACGTCTATTGAGCTCTTGCTATAAGCCAAGAACCGTGCTGGGCGTTTCATATGCATTATCTCACAGGAGTCCACAAAAACACTAAGACGTCATCGTCTTCATTTTGCCAATGGGGAAACTGAGGATGGGCACTTCACCCCCGGTCCGACAGTTAGGAAGTGGAAGAGCCGAGTCTCGAACGCAGAAGCGCCGCTCAACCACAGAGTGCCCGCCTGCCCGCACGCCCCTCCGTCGCCGAAGAGCCCACGTGCAGTCTCCCACCTCGCCCTACTGCACCCCGACCGTCGGGGCGCGGGGACCCGCGGGCAGGACCAAGGCGGGAGGCTTCTGATTGGCCGCCTCCGGCGACGGCGCGCGAGAGCGAGCGGAGCCGGGGAGCGGGGGCGTCGCGGAGAAGTGACGCAACGCGGCGTCGCCTTAAAGCCGCCTGCCCCGCGGGCCGCGGATGGCGCAGGCGCGTTCCGGGGGCTCCCGCTAGTGCTCCGTACGCCGAGAGCCGGGCCCGGCGGGCGCGCGCGCGGGGTGGGAGGACGGGGTGCGCGCCGGACGCGGACGGCGCAGGGGGTCCGGCGGGGCGGCGACGCGAGCGGGACCGGCGGGCCGAGGAGAGGGCGCACGGGGCCAGCCGGCAGTGGCGGCGGCGCGATGGCCGAGGGCAGCGCCGTGTCCGACCCTCAGCACGCCGCGCGCCTGCTGCGGGCGCTCAGCTCTTTCCGCGAGGAGTCCCGCTTCTGCGACGCGCACCTGGTCCTCGACGGGGAGGAGATCCCGGTGCAGAAGAACATTCTGGCGGCGGCTAGCCCGTACATCAGGTGAGGACTGGCCCGCGGCGGGCCGGGCGGGGCCGCGCTGCCCGGAGCCCGGGGGCGGGGCGGGCGTGTCCACCGGGGCCCCCCTCGGCGTTGCTCAGCCGGCTGCCCCTCTCGGGGGACACCCCGGGCCGGGCCCTGTGTGCCGCCGCCCCTCAGTTCAGCGCCGGTCGGGCTTGTCGCCTCGGGACCCGGCCTGTGCTCCCCGCGGGACCCCGCGCCCCCCTCGAAGTTGACCCGGACCCGGGCCGCGACTCCACACCCGGCCGCCTCCGGGTTCCCGTCGCCGCGGCGAACGCCCGGCCCCTGGCCCCGTAAGTCCCCCTGGCACCCGGACCTGGGCCGGCCCGGACCCGCCCCGGCGGGCAAGGCGGAGCCGCACCCGGGCCCAGCCCCAACCGGCCATCCCGGCTGAAGTTTGCCGGTGTGTGGTTCGACTCCACATCCACCCGCAGGGGGCCGGGCGTCGCGAACCCGGCCGGGGAGTGCCCTTGCCCGCGGAGAAACCAAAACAAACAGCTCATCATGGGGTGTGTGACGACGGAAAGCCCTGTTGGAGCTTCACCTTAGGATAGGTAATCCGATCCTGAAGGTAGAGGCTTTTCCCGTCGTAAACGTCACTCTCCCACTCCGGCGTTGGGAGCCCCGGTTCAGACGAGGGTGGTGAGTTATACACCGGCTCACGTAAGCTGCAGCGCACGTGAAAGACTTACTGTAATTCGTAGGATACAGTTGCAATCCCGAGGACTAGGAGATTCTAGCGACCAGAAGGGCATTTTAAAATCTAAGTAAAACATAGCTTAGGTTGATTTACCAGCTCAGCAAATCTCATACAAACTACGTTGCTCTTTCAGTAATTAAAAAATGCTAAAAGTTGGAGAAATTGCCTACCAAGTTATTAAATACAGACTACGGTAGAGAATGACACTAGAATTGACAGATCCGAAAAAGCAAAATGATGTACACTGTATTCCTACAGCTTTTTCCTAGAACTCGGCACACAAACTGCGTTTTAAACTTTGCATTAGGAGACGTTTGTGCTCAGTTCAAGTGCTCCTGTAATTTCTCCTGGCTCTCTTTTGTAAGTCCGTTTGCATTTTTTCCTTTCTGGCTTTAAAGATGTGGGAAAAAAATTCTTTGTTAGTATGGAATTTAGACCAAGTTTTGTCCATGTGACAGACACCTCACAACTGGAGGTTCGGGGTTTGAACTATCAATATTAAATTGGAATCAGCAGGCCAGAGTCTTCCCTGTATCCAGAATGTTTCTTGTTTGGGGAAAGATGCCTTATTGTTGTAGTTCTTTAAATGGCATCCAGTTGGTTTAAAAGAAGAAAATTGGTCAAAGGTTCACTGTCCATAGTATTTACCACAGTAGTAGACCCGATATTTTACTCTTTGATTTTGTCCATCTTCCGCAATCGTAACGTCAGCTTTCTGAGGTCAGGGATGTTTCTTTTCTTTTACCCTGTATGCCTAGCACTCAGAAAAAACAGTGCCCAGTGGTTTAGTGAAGGTGTTGAATGAATGACTACCTTCCTTTTACCCCAGCAAATTGGATATCAGCGAAAATTGGCTCTGTTGCATCTCCCTGTTTAGCATTCAACAACACCGAATTGAAAAGAGCACTGGACTCAGAGTTTGAAGACCTGCCTTCTGTGTCCAGCTTTTATTGACTGTACCTTGTTGGTATATGACTTAATCTGAACTTCAGTTCACTAGTCTGATAACTGGAGGATAAAATGTGTCTTTATCTCATTTAATTCTTGACTGTCCCTGTGAATACAATGTAACAGTGCTTTGAACAAGGCAGTAATAATCACTTCTCTATCCCTTGAGTTGGGAAAGGTAGAGTATCCACTTTTTATGACCTGGTAGCATTTAAAGAGAATATTTAGTCATGTGAAATGTTGCTTATATATAATAGCAGTAATTTGGGTGTGAGATAATACTGTCACAGTAGCAGAGCCTAAAGGGACTTCAGATCTCCCCTTGTCCAATCCCATCACTTTCTAAATAAGAAAATGGCAGCCCAATAACCCTTAGTGACTTGTATTACATTATGAGGTTACTGGTACTCTGTAGTTGAAGTAGGTAATCTTACCTCTGTAAGATTAATGATGCCTAGTCTCCTGCTCTTTTACCATACCAAGCTATAGCATTACTTGTATGTAACATTTTTGTGTAAACTACCACTTGGAGGCTTACATTATAACTGAAATGTTTATCAAGCATGTTCCATACTGTCTCTTTTTGATTTTCATTCTCAACCACCTTAGAGGGTAGGGCAGATATTTTTGACATTTTACACATAAAACATCATGTCAGTCATTATGTGTTTAAATGTTTTTCACTGATTGATTGCTTTGAGGTTACATGGCTTGAATGATAGAATTGTCTTAGGGTTCTTTTAAAATTATCAGTTAATTTGACCAATATGTATAAATTCTTGGCAGCAAACACTTTGGTAACTTTGATACCTATAATACTGTTTTTTTTATGGTGTATCTATTTGAAAGGAATTTTAAAGAATTATATTGAAACAAAATGTATTTGTATGTTTTGGAAGTTGATGTTCTAAAACTTAAGCAATTAGGTCTATGATGTCATTAATAGATGAATTGAGTATTCAAATGTGTGGTAACCTCTCAAGTTTTATAAAAGTCTGAGCTTTGTTTTATATCTTCAGTCTTGTTTTAATAACTGTCATGAACAATGTAGAGTTGTTTGGTTTAGGCCCATGCATGCTCAACCAAAAGAAGACAGTCCGACTTGGTCACATTTGGAAGAAAAGCAGCTTTATTTAACAAAATGAGTTTCTATATAATTCAGAAAAGTCAACTTAACTTTCTGCTTTGTTTTTTTTCACTATGCTTTGCCTTTGGATTAGATGTCTTAGGAATCATACTGCATTAGAAATATTTAAGTATAAAAGGAAAAAGCCAGAATGCTCAACTTCAGCAACAAAACCTTCTGATAGTAACATCAAAAAAGGGGTGGTGTTTCTGGGTTGTGTAGAGTATGTGTCATGCAGCTTTAGGATATAGATGCTATAGGAGGACAAATAGATAGAACCTTCCGTATTTTATCATTCTGCTAGTAAGTGATCAGCATACCCTTTCCCCAGCCTTTTCTCATTCTGATCCCTGATAACATTCTTCCCTTACTTTGTTGGGGAAACTAAATCTAAATAGACCTAATAATCTTGAAGCATAGTAAAGCTGCATTCATAGATACAGTTACCCACAGTCTTTCCTATCTCAATTGTGAAACCTTCTGGGAAAGGTTCTCAGTGGCAGATAGGGAATTTCCCTTTCTCTTGATTGCTTCATGTCTGAGACTCTTCTGGTTCTGGTACAATCTCATTGACTTGATGTGGCATTCAGACCCCTTTCTCCCATCAGCAGTGGTTCTTGGGAATAAAGTATGCGAGAAGGATTTGAAGGTGAATTCTTCGGTGCTTCTGCATTGACATTGTGGTGGTTCTCTTACAGATTCCAGAATTCAAGAATTTAGGTTTTTCTAGGGACCTCTTGGAAGAGAGGTCTGTTTAACTTTCAGTCCTGTAAAGTCAGGGGCAGAAAGATTCACAAGATACTTGGATCCCCAGTTCAGTCAGACAAAATGTAAATGACTCTTTTCTCTCTCTCTTTTTTTTTTTTTTTTTGAGGGATACTTCGTCTAAGAAAGGTGGAGTTGAGACATTGGGCTTAGAGAGCAACCTAGGTCATCTTGGACAGCTTTCCTTAACTAGGAAGTGAAGTTGGTTGGGCTGCGTGATAGCAAGTCCCTTGAAGTCTGAATTGTGTGTTTTTTGCTGTGCTTTGTGTGTATATGTTGTGTATGTGAGGTGGGGGAAAGGATGTCTGTTTCTATTCTTAGAGCTTTATTGCATTTTTTAAAGTTGTGTTGTACGGTGATGTTAAAGTACCTCTTTTCCTCTGTCCTACAGTACTTGGTTGGGTATTATGCTGTATGAATCCAGCCCAGCAGAGATAGGTTGTAACAAGCGTTTGTTTAATGCTGTTAATCTGGTTATATTCCAAGGCCTAATTATTGATGAGTCTGTTTTGTTATTTAAATCTAAAATTTGACTCATAGATGAAGCTGACAAAACTACTTGAGACTAATAGGATTTCTGTAGGATGTCCAAGTTTCATAGTAACACAGAAATTGTCATTATCCTTGCTTGGGTTACCTGCAAATTTGCTCTAGTTTAATGTCACATAGATGGCGCAGTCCATCAGTATTACCTGCTTCTTGCAGGGCATGTTGTCAAGTCCCTAGTTCCCTTTTCTTGATTCGTTTATGTGAGTAACTGAACAAACTTGTATTCAATTGTGTGCTTCCTTGTTACTCAGTGCTGAGAATGTGCTATTTAGGAAGCAGCAGCAGCCACTAAATGTTCCCCCTGGTAATGGTGAAAATCTGGTTCTGTGAAGGGAATCTATGGGATAAAATGATCTCAGAATAATTTGCAGTTAATAGCATTTTGCTTTCTTTATGAGCTTTTCAAAATCTTTCTTTCACATATGCTTTCAGAAAGTAGTCATCCATATATGCTGTGCCTATATAATGGTTCAGTTAGAACCTCCTGGGGTCTGGGTCTCTTACTGAACCTTTGAGCATTCTTAAATTGAATTGACCATTCCTTTCTATTACTTTGAGTAATAATATCATGTTAGAAGTACAACCTAACTCAGTAAATATTCTCTAATTGATAAATTCTTACTCTTTTACTTATATCCTTTTGCATTCTACCTCTTCTTATAGTTTGTATTTTTCCCTATAAACCCCCCTCGTGTTCTTTAATCTTTATTATGTAACTTAGATTCAATTAAAGTGCTTTTCTACGTAGAAATGTTGGTTCCTTAGGATTTCAAATTGAATAATATAGTCCAAGCGTTCAGATTACAAAACCATCTCATCCATTGTTTAAAGTGTTAATTCTTCTCATGATAACAACATGATGCTTGAAATCTATTTATAATACATAAAGAAAACATATTCAATATAAATAAGGAGTCATTCTGCTAATGAGTACTATAGTAAATCCTTCTGAAGGACCAAAGGTATCATTTGTGTACAAAGCTGGAATATAAACGAATAATTTGTAAGCTAGAATTCTGGGTTAAGGGTGGGAATGTGGGGGAGTTGGGTGTGACAAGTAGCAGGCTGTGGTTACAACCTTGACTTCCATGAGCTTTCTACCTCCTATGACATGATGAGTCCAAAGAAGAGGAAATCACAGTCTCTGGTAGAGAGGGCAGCTGTAGCTTTCTGAAGGGTTAGTCGTTGTGCTCCCGCTTAAAGCTCTCTGACGCTCAATCACTGTTCTTGAGGGTCAGTTACAGAAAATGGGAGAATTAAATCATCTTCTGAATTCTTATTGCCAATGAGCCCCTTAGGCATAGAATGATGGTCTAGTGTTTGTTGCCTCCATTTCTACCAGAACAAATGTGAATGCCCTAACTTATCACAGAATTATTATAGGAATAATGTAAAATATAAATATATAGCATTTGTCATTTACTATTTTGGTAACTTGCTTTTTTCTTCTGTTCAAAAGACATTAGAAGGTAGTACAGTGATGGCTCAGTGGCAGAATTCTCGCTGGCCATGTGGGAGACCCAAGTTCGATTCCTGGAGCCTGCCATGCCAAAAAAAAAGTATAGGAAAAAAGACATTAGAAACATAGACTATTCTAGGGAAAATAAAATCTTGGTGAAATGTTTTTTTAGGTGCGAGTTAGCCTTCAAGCAGTAAAGGTTTGAGAGAGGCGCTATGTAGCACGAGTGAAAGATGGGAAGGACTAAGTTTAATAGAATAGAGACCATTAAGGTATTGTGTTTTTTGCTTCTTGAAGTTAATGGACATCGAGATTTAATATATTTTTGATCATAGCTGTTTTGTGGTATCTGGTTAGAACCTCCCAGGGTCTAGATCTCTTACTGAATCTTTTAGCATTCTTAAATCAAATTAACCATACCTGTCTATTGTACTATTATGTCAGTGGGAACTAAGTTGGGCCTGGATATCTTTTAATGGATTTAGGCCTTGTTTGTTTTTATGCATCTACTATAAGGCATCCTAACAACTGCTTAAAAAAATGAAATGTTCTGAAGGTCTTATAATCACAATTTTTTTTTTGCAATTGTGTTTGATTAAACCTTGCTCTTATGTGAGTTTTTCAAAAATGGTATTAAAATAATATGTTCACTTTCAATTTAAAATAAATTGAAAATATTTAAATATATAAAATATATATATAAATATATGGTATTTTTTATTATTATTATTATTATTTATATATACATAAAAATATATATATGTAAAACTGTGTGATGATATTGTGAGCCATTAATTGTATACCATGTATGGAATGTTTGTATATTGTTTTATCAATAAAAATATTTTTTTTAAAAAATAATAAAATATGTTCAATTTCAGAAAATCAAAGAAATATTTTCACTGGGTTTCTAAGCAAACTAAGTGCTTATCAATACAAGCTCTATGTTTTAATACCAATCACTCATTTCAGCTTAAAATTATTTATTTATACAAGACAGTGATTGCCAGTGTCAGTAGTTAGCAAATGCTCTAATTCTGGAGAGGTTTTGGAAAGTTTCATGTAATGAAAACAAATCATAAGATTCTTTTTAGTTTAATGACTCTAACAGATGAGAAAGTGTTGAGTGTTCAGATTTATTACAAAGCTTTCCTGGTTTGAGTGATAGTAGTATGTTAGAAGTACAGCCTAACTGTAGATAGATTCTTGGTCAAGTTTCTCTAATATGTTCATTCATTTGCTAAATTTTTCTCGAGTATTTATGTGCAACACTGTGCTATAGTGGTGAACTAGATAAACAGGCTTCCAGCATCTGTGGAGTCTCGCTGGGAGGCAGGTAATAAAGAAAAAGCCTGGTTACAAAGAGATGTAGGTGCTATAAAATAATAAACAGGAAACAGGAGTTTTGCAGCTACAGATGGGGTAAAGAGAGCACCATTCTAGGAGATGAACAGATCTGAAGGATGAGGAACACTAAGCATGGGAAGAGCTGGAGGTGGGGAGGTCACAGAGAACTGAAGTGCAAAGTCCAAAGGGAAACTCAGTTTGCCTACTGGGGGAAAACCAGCATGACTGGAAATAGTACTGGGTAGAGAGCTGTGAACTAACATTCTCGGCGGCGAGAGACAGGCAGGGATTATAGTTATTGAATTCTGCTTGGCATTTATACTGTTTCCAAATAAGATGAACAGTTTCCCTGAATGTGTATTAGAGGCTGTCTTGTGAGGGGTGGGGGAGGGCAGAGGAAAGGGGGACAAAAAAAATAATCGTACAACACAGTTTAGTGTCTGATAGTTTAGTTTTACTTTAAGGGTTATGAAAAGGCATTGATAGAATTTAAGAAGGAGGAAGGTGCAGTCTTATTGGTACATTTCTTTTTTTAAGGTCACTCTGGCTCCAGTGTTGAAAATGGGTTGTAAGAGTCAAGAATGGAAGCAGAGAGACCAATTAGGAGGGTGCTGCAGTTGTGCAAGTGGGAGATAAGGATGATCTGGACTATGATTTGGCTGTGGAATTGGCACGAAGTGGCCGGGTTGAAGATATTTGGTAATAGGACTTGAGGAAAAGCAGAGAGACCAGAGACCGGAGATGACTTTCAGGTTCACTGTGGACTTCCTCATTATCATCAATAAACAATGGTTATCACTTACTGTGAGGTTGGGAATAGTTTTAAAAGATGACAAGTACGGCATCTGCCCTCAGAGTTTACAATTCACTTGTGAAAAAGCAAGTTCAGAACAAAAGCTATTTTAATTGTGTAGCTATTTCTCGCTCTGAGGAGAAGAAACTACTCCAGTGAGCAGGTAAGGTCATGGAGGAAGCAGTATTTGAGCATGGCCTTGGAAAGAGGAGGAGGATTTTGGTGGTGGGTGGTGATATGTAAGGAGAATGGCCAAGGAGGATCATTCAGACAGCAAAGGTATAACTGCAGGAACGTGAAGTCTGGTTCAGGGTGGTGAAGGCTGATTAGGCTGGTCTCAGGCTTTGGATAAGCCTTTTGGGAGGTGGGGAGGGATGGAGGGAAGAACAGTATGTTAACTCGTTTAGATTTTCAGACAACCAATTGGTAGCCATTAAACAGTAGTACTAGTAATATAATGGAGCTGTACTTTAAGAAGGTAATTTAGTTTTATTTTTAGGACAGGTGGGGATGAAACTAGAGTTGGTAAATCTGATTCAGAATAATAGGACACTGTGGGAATGACTTAGGCATCTGAGTAGTGGCAAATATCAGGAACTGTAGCAGAAATCAGCTGATTGCTAATTGAATGTGGAATATGAGAGAGAAGAGGAAAAGTGGGACAGGCAGCCATCCTCTTAGATTTGTGAAATTTGAGTTAGCATTGCTGTGTAAGCACATTAATTATGCTTTTCTAATATTGGCAGTTCTGCAGAGTGCTTCACAAACTTAAGGCTTCTTATTTGGTCTTCGTCCTCTAGTTTTGCCTGTGTGTCTTATCTCTGACTTTCATGACCTCTTACTCTTTTTCTAGCAGGTAAATTCATATTCATCCTTCAAGACCTGTTTCTAGTATCCCATCTTCTGTAATATTTTTTCCAACCTCTCCCCTGATCACTCCCTTCCAAATATTCCTTTGTATAGTATGTAATGTCAGCATAGCATAAATTTATTTATCTTTTATTTAGATTGGAGAAACAGAACAAAGGGACTGAGTGCTTGTAAAAACCATCTTTTATCCCCAGGGCCAGAGAGGTGTTAAATTCTTGAGTAGAAATTCCATACATAAGAGAATTGAGTTAACTGCACTCTATATGTACCAATGAAGAAATAACAGATCAGAGTTCAAGATGCTGTATATACTACTTCCAAATAAGATTAATCTTTTTGCTATAATATTTACTTGATTGCTGAATATGTACTAGGAGCTGGGAGAAAGACAAAATAAGCCATTATGCCATGTAGTTTTACTTACAAGAGAGTCTGTAATTTTGTACTGTCTTAGCTGGTATGGTCCATTCCATTAAAATTCATTTCTGGTGCTAAGAAACCTGGTAGAAGAGGGACCTAATTCTTTATTCAGAATGAGTGGCTCCAATGAGCTTTTGTTCCAACATGGCCGAAGAATTGAGAAGTATTCATTCCCTTGGCAACAATTTGGAAGACATTGTCAACTTCAAGTTGTTTGGGAAAGGTTGTCTGTAGATTATACACTAAGATGGTGCCAGAAGCAGAAAGGTGGTTTTAAGATTGGGTTTAAAGATGCTAAAGCAAAGCTCATCCTGGAGATGGGTTTCATTTATTAAAGGGAACTGAAACGGAGGGGTGGTGTTTGAAGCCAGTTTTTTCCCCCAACTCCTGCTATCTCCCTTTATAAAAAGAAAAAAGGAGTTTCTTTCCATTCACTTAATGCTTTGGTTTGAACTATTTTGAAAGGATAACTACAACGATGACAAATTAATAATTCTTACTTTCCCTTTGGATTTATTTAGAAGTTCTACTTTCTCTGTCTTTGAAAGGCATAAACCTTCCTTTTAACTATTTTTACTGGAAAGAGGGAATAGAAAGTGAGTAAAAATACGAATCTCCTGGAACTTTTTAAGCATTTAGTGCCATTTGTCTACTGCAGCACAAAAGAACCAGATAGGCCAGTTTTTAATTGAGGCTTATTCTGATCATTTACGTGGGGTCTTAAGGTTATAGAAAGAGCCTCCTTTAAATAACATTTGAAAAAAATACATAAGCAGAAAATCTGGAACTGTATGACAGGTTGTGGCATGAATGTCTTTCATGTGTGTTTCCAGAAGGTCAGGGTGTAACCAGAACAAGAAATCAGACTTGTTTCATTCTAGAAGAATTTTTTACTTCATGAGTTGCTGCATCATGATTCTGTCTTTGAACTCATCTTAAAGTTTTAACATGCTTTTTCAAACCGTGCTTTAAGAAGTAAATCTTACTGTCTGCTTTACTTTCAGAATTATAAGAACTAGATTTAAAATTTTTAAAATCTATTTTAAGCACAAAAAATTATGGAAAGTTATTTGAGAATTCGATTATTTATGTCTTCCTAAATTAATATCTGGCTCTAAACAGTATGATCAGTTGTCATCTGTATATACATATTGTATATACATATTATTTAGGGCTCATCTTTTCACTTGAAGTCATTTTATATCCCTGTTTCCTGATATCTCAATATAATGAGATTATCCTCATTTCTAATAGCTATTTGTTATTGCATCATATTGCTATTGCACATAATTTGCTTTATCATTCCCCTGTGTGACATTTTAATTTCCAGTTCTTTTTTTTCTTCCAAACAGTGCGCTATAAACAAATCAGAAAACACTTATGGGTTTGTTTTTCTTTGTACTTTTTTTGTGAGTACAGGTAAACCCACTTTGAGGCTATATCCCAGCTCAGAGGATAGAAACAGATTTGTTTTTCTTATCACATGAAACTAGATTACTGTAGGGAGCAGGAATTATTTTATAAAGACCCTGGCCATGTGAATCTAATTTTTTTTTCCAGGTCTTTCACCATTGCTTTGTCATTTTTACAAGCAGTCTCTTAAAAATGTTTTTCTTTGTATATCTGCATATCATGTTGTGTGTTTGCTACTATAAAAATATCTAGAGTAGGGGCTGCCAAACTTTTTCTGTAAAGAGCCAGATAGTGAATATTTTAGCCTTTGCAGGCCACAAGTGGTCTGTGTCACATGTCATCTTTGTTTTGGTTTTTGTTGTAACACTTAAAAAATATGAAAATCATTCTTAGCGTACAGCCATATAGAAAAAAGCTGCAGGTTAGCTATAGGGCAAACGCTGATTGATGGTTTTAGATGTTTTTGTTTAGACATAGAAACTTTAACTCTGAAGATTGCTTTTAATGATGTTTAAATGTAGTGTAATGATTATTTACATGCCAGTGTTCTAGAGCGAAAACTGACAATCAAGTCTAATTTTCCCTGTCCCCTGTATTTTCTTGTTTCTTCTAGGATGTCATTTGTGCCAGTTTGAAAGGTTGTATGTACCCTAGAAAAGCCATGTTCTAATCCTGATCCCATTTTGTAAAGACAGCCATTGCTTCTAATCCTTATTCAGTACTGTATATTTGAAACTGTAACTAGATCATCTCCCTGAAGATGTGACTCAGTCGAGAGTGGTTGTTAAACTGGATTAGGTGGAGACATGTATCCACCAATTCAGGTGGGTCTTGATTAGTTTACTGGAATCCTATAAAAGAGGAAACATTTTGGAGAATGAGATTCGGAGAGAGGAGAGAATGCTGCAGCACTATGAAACAGAGTTTACCAGCCAGCAACCTTTGGAGATGAAGAAGAAAAATGCCTGCCGGGGAGCTTCATGAAACAGGAAGCCAGGAGAGAAAGCTAGCAGATGACGCCGTGTTCACCATGTGCCATTCCAGCTGAGAGAGAAGCCCTGACTGTGTTCACCATGTGCCTTCTCACTTGAGAGAGAAACCCTGAACTTCATCAGCCTTCTTGAACCAAGGTATCTTTCCCTGGATGCCTTTGATTGAACATTTCTGTAGACTTGTTTGAATTGGGACATTTTCTTGGCCTTAGAACTGTAAATTAGAAACTTATTAAATTCCCCTTTTTAAAAGCCATTCCGTTTCTGGTGTATCGCATTCCAGCAGCTAGCAAACTAGAACATCATTCTATCATATATCCTCTTCATTCTCCTATCTCTTTTATTTTTTTTCCCTTTTCTTTTGGCTCATTTTCCCCAACATAAAAATATGCTTAAGTCTTTTCCATTGCTAAGCATATGGAAGATGTGCAAATGGTGAATGAATGCATCTGTTAAAAGCAAGCAAACTCTGTATCTTCTTCTGACAAGTGTACTATTACATTTCCTTTCCAACCAAAATGAAAGAATCATTCTGTTTATTATGTCCACAATCGCACCTCCTGGTTTTCTTTTCACTCTGCATTTGGGCTGTGATTCGTCATTCCATTAAAAGTGTTCTAAAAAAAATAAAACCAATAATAACTATATAATTGCCAAATCAAGTGAAAACGCTTTGGTTTTTATCTTACTTAACCCATCTGCTATATTTACCATGATGATGATTTTTTTGATACTCATTCTCTCTAGGCTTAAGTGACAAAATGCTCTCCTTTTGTCCTGTTTCCCCTTCAGTCTACTTGTCTTGCCCTTCTCTCTCTCTGGCTCACCTTCCCTTCTGTTCCTTATACTCTGATGTTGTACAAGATACTGTCCTCACCCTGTGCTCTCTCCTAGGACATTCCCGTCTATAGCCTCATCCTCTCTCCTGAGCCCCAGGCCTGTATATCATCACTTACACCGTGACCGCAAGGAACCTAGTAGGACTCAGCTCCTTTTCTTGGATAGATTGTCCATCATTTGCTGTGTGCTGATATACCACCAGATACTGGCAGAGAAACCTAGCAACCCTCTGGGATGCCACCCCTCTCCCTAATTCCTCAACAGCTAATCGATGCCAACACCTAGAATTTCTACCTCTCAAATCTCTGGGATCTGTCTCCTCTTTACCCCACTTCCTCTGGTCAGGTTGTAGCTTTTGTTATTTCTCTCCTAAATTGTAACAGGAGTCTCTCAATTGTCTCCATGCGCAGTCCTTGTTGGTCTTCCACTCTGCTGCTACCAGAGTGACTTTTCTAAAATGTAATTTGATCATGTTTAAAACTCTAATGTCCTTTGAGACATGGCTGATTCCATTTCTGTGCAGGAAAAGCACAACAAGGGCCCTGACATCTGGTGGGTATCACAAAGTAAGTAGGTGGTCAAAAGAAGATGGCGGCATCACAAAAAGGCACAGGAGCTAATCTAAAAGAGCTCTCAGTGGCCAAAGTTGGAACAATTTGAACAACAAAAAAATAATGTTAGATTATATCCCATAGAATACAATAAACCTTCGTCTGTCTATAAATGATTAAATAAATGAAAGGGGGGGAAGAGATACTTTCCTTACCAATTTGCAAGTGCAATTAATAAATTAAATTAATAAATGTAGAAGGAATGAGGGAAATAGAAAGTCATTAAAATGCCATAGTAGTAACCATTGCAGATAAGACCTACCAGCGGATGCTGTTCTAGTTTACTAGCTGCCGGAATGCAATCTACCAGAAACAGAATGGCTTTTAAAAGGGGGAATTTAATAAGTTGCTAGTTTGTAGTTCTAAGGCCGAGAAAATGTCCCAATTTAAAACAAATCTATAGAAATGTCCAATCAAAGGCATCCATCCAGGGAAAGATACCTTGATTCAAGAAGGCTGATGAAGTTCAGGGTTTTTCTCTCAAGTGAGTAAGCACAAGGCAAATACAGTCAGAGTTCCTTTCTCAGCTGGAAGGGCACATGGCAAACATGGTGTCACCCGCTAGCTTCTTCTCCTGGCTTCCTATTTCATGAGGCTCCCCAGGAGACATTTTATTTCTTCATCTCCAAAGGTCGCTGTCTGGTGGACTCTGCTTCTCATGGTTATGTCGTTCTACTCTGCTCTCTCTGAATCTCTCATTCTCCAAAATGTTTCCTCTTTTATAGGACTTCGGAAACTAATCAAGACCCACCCAAATGGGTGGAGACATGCCTCTACCTAATCCAGTTTAACAACCACTCTTGATTAAATCACATCTCCACGGAGATGATCTGATTACAGTTTCAAACAGACAATACTGAATAGGGATTAAAGGAAATGGCTGCTTTTACAAAATAGTATTAGGTTTAAAAGATGGCTTTTCTAGGGTACATACATCATTTCAAACCAACACAGATGCTTAAATTGGTAGATAATAGCTTGAGGAGAAACAGGAGATTTGTATATTCTAAAATTATCTCCTCCAAGATATTTATTTGTTAAAAAGGGAAAAGTAGTAACTTTACAGAGGAGAGACCCAAAAGACACTGCTTTAACCCAGTGAACAGGGTTAAGATCACCAGTGAGAAGATACTTCCCGCAGCATGTTTTCCCTGATAGGATGCAAGGGAAGACATAACCTGCTTCAGTGGTGTTCCTGCCAAAACGTGTAACCTCAGTCTAATTGTGAAGAATCAAACCCAAGTTGACTTACCTTGTTAAAAATAATTGATCAGAACTCATCAAGTGCCAAGGTCATGAGAGGCAAGGAAAGACTGAGAAACTGTTGCAGAGACGCAACAACTAAATGCTGTTTGCAGCCTCAGATTGAATCCCAGAATTGAGGAAAGAAATAAGGGGAAAAACGTGTGCAATTCGATTAAGTCTGAAAAAAATTACACCAATATTAATTTACTAGTTTTGATAATTGCACTAAGATTATGTTTAAGTTGTTAACTGTTAAGAAACTAGATGAAGGGTAAAATTTTTAAAACTTTCTGTAAGTCTAAAATTATTTTGAAATAGAAAACTAAATTTAAAAAAAAAAACCTTCCTTATAAGCAGCTTCATTTCCCTCAGGGTGAAGTCAAATTCCTTTGATACACAGACCCTCTCAGAGCTGACCCTTTACTCCACCTTCCCTTCTCACTCTCCTCACCCCCAGCCCACACACATATGTACACTTAGCTGTCAGTCTTTCAGAATTACCTGCATTCTCTCTTACCTGGAATGTGCAATTCTCTACTATTCAATGCTTTGCTGTCCCTCTTCTGGGTGTACTCCCTTCCCCCTCCTAAGGTGCCTGTAAATTCAACCAAGCCTTGCTCCAGTACCACTTCTGGGGAGAATTGTCAGAGAAAGCTTCTCAGAAGTGGTACTGGAGCAAGCCTTGGTTGAATTTACAGGCACCTTAGGAGGGGGAAGGGAGTACACCCAGAAGAGGGACAGCAAAGCATCGAATAGTAAAGAATTGCACATTCCAGGTAAGAGAGAATGCAGGTAATTCTGAAAGACTGACAGCTAAGTGTACATATGCGTGTGGGCTGGGGGTGAGGAGAGTGAGAAGGGAAGGTGGAGTAAAGGGCCAGCTCTGAGAGGGTCTGTGTACCAAAGGAATCTGAGAGGGTCTGTGTACCAAAGACAGTGAATGGTCTGGAAAAGCAAAATTTTGTTTTGAAACATGATGGGTACTTTACGTTGTGGAACATAATGCTAGAGACTTCAAGTGAATGGGATAACTCCCAAATTCCTAGGAGTGATTGGTAACATTTCAGTTTATTGACATTATGCCCATGATTAGAAGCAATTATATGGTTAGTTCCTCAAGGGCAGGGCCTAACAACTACTTGAAATCTGATTTCAGAATTCATACCTATATCCTAATATTGTGACTGCTATAATGAGGAGGTTGGCTATACAAACCAATCCATGATGTCTACCACTGTACTTTCTATTTGTTTTTGTCTTAGTTTGCAAAGACTGCTATGACAAATACCACAGACTGGTTGACTTAAACAGCAGGGATTCATTGGCTCGCAGTTTGGAGAGTAGAAGCTCAAAATCAAGGCATCAGCAGGCCATGCTTTCTTGGAGATAGTAGAGTTTAGGTGGCTTGCTGACAATCCATAACTCTGTCTCTGCTTCCATCCCATGTCCATCTGTCTCCTCCTCACTCCTCCTACCATGTCCAGATTTCCTTTGCTTATAAGGACTCCAATCATCTTGAATTAAGAACCACCCTAATTCTGTTTGACCTCGTTTTAACAGGTTCTTCAAGGATCCTATTTCCAAATGAGTTAATACCCACAAGACTAGGGTTTAGAACTTGAACATGTCTTTATGGAGGACGTAACTCAACCGTCAGCTGTTTGTTTGCACTTGAGATCTTTCTCTGTAGAGCTTGCCACAGTTCTTCTAAGTATAATTAATGCTACTTGGGGTAATGCATCTCCACAATTCCTGCGATCTTTGTATGCACTGCCTCCCTACCCTTCCTCGCCCTATACTGAAGTTTCCTTGAACTGTCCCTATGTGTAAAGTGCGGATTCACACTTCCCATGTTCTCTTTTCAGAAAACATAATCTTCCCAAAGACAGTGTTCCTTTGTTCAAATCACAGGACCCTCAGAGGCATACGATTGCTATTTTTTAATTTCTTCCAGATACTGATATAATTGAACATGGTTACTTAGAGTAAATCTAAATACAAAATGCTATATATGATCTTCAAAGATGATGATCAAGAGAAAAATGGAAATTTTCTTCTGTCATATGATAAGAGGAAAACAAGATATTTGCTTATGTACAAATGCAAACATACTCATAACAAAACAGGGAGGAAACATTTATACAATCCCAGTCCTTGTTTCCATAACTGGTCACATGGTTGTAGTTCCTATTTATCACTCCCTTCTTCTATTACCCAGTCCATGTTCCCTTTACCCTCAGCAAGCACTTCAGCTGGCCATGGTTCTTTGCCAGGTGGGATGACTTCATTCCTGAAGTTTCTGGGCCATTAGTAGAAAAAAAAAAATAAAAGGAATTCATTATTTTGAATTCTCCTGTGTTTCATAGTTTGGGAAGAGAGGTTGTCGGGGCTGTAGTTATGGCTTTTTCTGAGTTGTAAATTTGCCTTTGTTTCAGCTTTATTACCACCTTTTTGTTGGCATGATAGTAAACCCTTGAGTTTCTTGAAATTTTTCTTAATCTTCGTATTTTTATAGTGCATTGTCCCTTCTCATTTTCCTGTGCGGGGCACCAGTGATGATGAATAGTGAGCAGTGAAGTGAGTGAGGTTGGCCTGCTGGACAAGTAGACAGTCTTTTTCATCAACTAAAACCCTTATTTCACTCACCAACCATAAAGTAGTACAGCTTACGCTTGTGCCTCAGCACAAGGCAAATTATTGCACAATGGACATTTGGGTAGCTTTGAAATACTTGAAAATTTAAACATTAAATCCTTAAATTGCTGACTGTATTGCAAACCCAAGAAATCAGACTGTAGAGGGAAAGCTTTTACTTTCCACTCATTATGAATGAATCGGGAAATATAGTCCAGGGATACTCAAAACTTCAACTTTTAAGTAAAGTTTCTTACTTTTAAGAAAATTTCTAAACAGTTGTCATTTTATTTCATGGTGGAAACAGTAACTAACATTACAGTATTAAAATCTGTTGCTTCCCTAATCTGTCTGTGTTCATTTATCAAGTCAGTAAATATTTATCAAGTACCCAGCCAGTGCCTGACACTTTATTAGACGTGAAAATACAGCAGTAAATAAAACAAAGCCTTTATTTTCATGAATATGGACATTGAACAAGTACAGTTTATTAGATGGTGATACATTCTATGAAGAAAAGTAGAGTGACTGGGGATTGGATGATTATGCTCCTGCCCTTTGGAGGTGTTGGAGTAGAGCCTGCACTCAGTGAAGGAGTAAACCTGTGAATAGGCAGGTGGAGGTGGAGAGAACCTTCCAAGCAGAGGCAATGTATCCAGATAACATAGAGCCTTGGACCTGACTGAATCGGTGTGGTAAAGGACCCAGGAATCGGCTTTTTTATAAAAGTTCCCCAAGAGATTCTGGGAATCCACGTTTGGGAACTACTCTTGACATCTATTCAAATTATTAATAGTTCCAAGACATATGTGCATAAAAAAGTTTTAAAGGTAAATAAAAAACATAATCTGTTTAGAGTAAAAGAATTTGGGGGAGAAATGATAACAGGGAAATTAAAGGAAATAAGGAAGGAAAAGAAGTGGTACTGAACCTTTCTCAGAATTCTTGGTAAGGCTTAGCTCTTAGACTAGTGCTGGGAGGACTGAGACCTAGCACCCAATTATGCTTCTTGCTCAGCTCTGGCTTTGTGATCTTTATCCTCAGGATGGTGCTTCAGGCTGTCCCACAGCCAGGCCTTGTGGTGTCATTCTTGTGCTTTCTTGTTGTTTCCTCTCTTAAGTACTCCCTCTCCCTTGTCACTTAGGGAGACCACTGCGGCAATTTGTTAGTTAGCCCGTGTAGGTCATGGTATTTTGAAAAAGGAAGCTTAACCACAGCTCTCTTACACCCAGTTCAGATCCCACCACTTGGCTTCCTTCTGAGATTTCGGGTCATGTATCATAAATATGAGTAAATGCTTTACTTCCCATGTAGACAGAATTCTTAGATGGTAAGACCGGTGAAATAGATGGGCTCCTGTTTTCCCACCCTTAAAAATATAACACAAAAGGCCTTGAGTGAAAGGATGCCATCTGTTGATGCAAATATTAATTGCAAAGGTATACTTAAATTGCATGTGGACTAAAATGATCCATTTTTGGTGTGGTTTTTAGGACCTCACGAAGACAGAAAGGGGAGGGATATCATCTATACTCTTAAAACAAGATCCCCACAGGAACCTGAGTTGTTAGTTTGGTGTAAGTGGGTAAAGGCTGTGGAGGGTATAAGCCCCTCTCCACATATTTCAAAGAGCCTGCTCTTAGCTGAACAGTTCGAGAGGACAGGAATCCCTTGAAGTGATATGCGTCATGCCCATGAATCACCAGAATTTCTGTAAAGCTTGATTTCTTGAACATTACATTCTATTTGAGAATGTTTCCTTGCTTTTATTGGCAACGAGTTTTTACATCAGAGGAAGAAAAGTCTCTTAGGCTTATTCTGTATTACCTTACTCCAAATCCTGTTCAGTAATATCTAAATAATTTTTGGGAGCGGAGGACCAGGCCTGATTGTCTGGTTTGGTTATTACACACTTAGACACAATTTGGATATCATCAAAAGAGGACTATACTGAACAGATTACCTTGTTTAAAAGTTGCAGACCTCTTTCATGAATATAAAGATTTGAATAGCACAACATTGTTATTAGCTAGTAGCCAACAATTTTTGTCTTATGAAACCTTTTTTCTGTTTTGTCAAGAAAAAGAAAAATTGATTTTTGTTTTACTCCCTATTTAACTTTGTTAGAGCAGATAGTAAAAAATGATTGGCCAAATGATAAATAATTGGAGAAAAAAAAATCTAGTTTGGAAATAACTTCCCTTCAGAATTATTATGTATTTTTCCATTGCTGTTTAACTTCTATTTAGAAGTATGAAGCCATTCTGATTCCTTTTCCTTTCTATGTAACCTGTTTTTCTTTCTGGAGCTTCTAAGAATTGTTTCTTTGTTTTCTGTATACTGAAATACCAGGAGGGTGTGTCTTGGAGTGGGTCTATTTACATCCATTGCTATGGGAACACACTTGATAGTCTTCTCTCTTTTTTTTTTTCCCTAACAATTGTATTTTTATGATGTTCAACCTACTGGATTGATCTTCCAGTTTTCTTAACTTGTCTTTCTTAATTTCTTTCTTTGTCTTTTGCTTCTCTTTTCCTCAACTTTTTATTTTGACCCTTCCATTATATTAAAAAAATTTTTGCAGTCATTTAATTTTTGTTGTTGTTCTCTGAGTGTCCTTTTATAGTGTCCTATTCTTGTTTCATAGGTACAACATACTCTCTTTTCTCTCTAGGAATATTAACAAGAGGTTTCTTTTGTTTGTTTTGGTTTCTATCTTTTGTCTTTTTCAGATATCTTGTGATTCTTGTTTGCTTGGTTGTAAGAGTCAGGGTCCAAAACAGAGCTTCTTAACCAGTGTGCCGCCCCACAAAAAGAACCCCCCAAAACCCCAAAACAAAATGTGTTGCAGGATGTGAAGATAGTGATGGCATCAGCCTTCAGAGTGGCTAGACAGCATCTGAAGAGGTGGGTGCCCTTGACTAGCCTCTGACCTAGAGACAGCCTTATCTATTTATCCTAGAGTAGTTAAATTGTCTGCCTATGGCGTGACCAAGAAAAGTTTCAAAAGCACTGCTCCAAAAGGTATTGGAATTTCAGAACCCCTAGGTTAGGTTTGTTACTGTGGTTTTCACTGTAGAATGATCAAGCTGGGTCTTTTTCTTAGGAAAGGTAGATATCAGCATTTTTAGGTCTTTCCGTATTAGGCTGATCAAATCCCCCAGAAGAGTCTTCCACTTCTTGCCTGGAGGATATATGCCTGGCTTCCAGCATATTAAGACTGAAGTTGGGGGCGGGCCACGGTGGCTTAGCAGGCAAGAATGCTCGCCTGCCATGCCAGAGGACCTGGGTTCGATTCCCGGTGCCTGCCCATGTGAAAAAAAAAGAAAATGAAGTTGGGAAATAAAACTGAAGACTGATGATCTCAGCATTCAGTATTTAAACACTTTCTTGCCTCTCTGTTTTTTGATATAGAATATCCACCCTTTTATGTATTCAATATGCTCCTGTCTAGAGATCTTCAATTTTATAATCTTCAGAGTATAAATTGTTTCTCTTCAAAATAAGCAGTTGGGGTTGGGGAGGACCTTCCTAAACTGTGCAGGTGAGTTGTATACATACATAGAGAAAGATTCTGGGAATTCAGCTGTTTCTTAAGATTTTGTCAATCAGTTCTTTTATCTTTCGTTCATCTTGCACCACTACTTCCACAGGGAATGGAAACTGTCAATTCCTGAGTCTTTGAGAGTTCTTGAGTACAAAGTAGCTTGTGTCTTACTTTCCTCATTGCTGAATTAGGATTAAGCTTCCTCAGATCTTCCAAATCAGTTATCCCAGTCAGATTGTAGTTTATGAAGTTTTGTTAATATTGCTTCCTGTTCTCTTTCTATTCCCTCTATCAAAAGTCTGATTGTCTGTTGACTTTATTAGAGAAATCTGAATACAAAGGATGAGTTTAAATGCTTTGTTTCTAAAATGTTCTAATTTAACATTTGATATTTTATTAAAATAAAAGTATGTCTCACTACTTGTCTACCTGCATTCTTACGTGTGCTTTTCTTAGAAAGCATCATTAAGGAGCAGTTTTCATGATTAAAGATTTAATTGTTAAGATTTAACAGATTTATAATTCATATCAGTAGCATGTGTCAAAGTTGCTTTTAAATTTTAGCTTACCTTAAAAATAAAAAACTTTAAACCTATTAGTATAAAGTATAAGAAATATGTTTTGGACCTTGGGCAAGGTAAGAGTTCTTAAACAATACATAAAAAGCATTAACTGTGAAGAATTGTTTATCAAAGTGTTTATCACCTTAAAAGTATAAAGTTTGCCAAAGGTTTAGTATTAAGAATATATAAAGAATTTCTATACCTCAATAGGAGGACATTGAATTCAATTAAAAAAATTAAAATGAGCAATAGACATGAGCTAAACTGATGCTTCTCAGAAGACGAAATGCAAGTGGCCACAAACATATAAAGAGATGTTCAACACCTTGGCAATGAAAAAAATGCAGATCACAGTACAATGAGATAATATATTTCATCTATTTGATTGACAAAAATTAAGAATTTTGACATATGTCATCAAGTTTGTGGATCCACAGATGCCCTTATACATTGCAGATGAGGCTGTGAACTGGTCCAACAGCCTTGGAGAACACATCACCTTCCAAAATGGAACATTTCCTTTCCCAGGGATATAACCAAGAGAAATATGTTTTTACAGAGTACAAAAGGAGACATACAAGAACAGTCATAGTGGTGTTGTCCACAGTATCAAAAACCTGGAAACAGTTCAGGCTCATCAACAAGAATATGGAATCTTATTAAATAGTAAAAACCAAAAGAAGCAGTGTAATGTGCAACAATATGGATGGTTCATAGCAAGATAATATTTAATGAAAAAGAACCCAAAAGATTACATAAAGCATGAAGGAAACACATTTTTTTATAAAAAATAAAGACAAAATAAAAAATATTTCGTGGGTACAGTAATAAAAAAGAAAGCAAGGGTAAGCTGCACACAGGGCTTAGGATTTGGGTTCCCTCAGATGGGGAAAACAAGGATTGGATTGATGGGGAGGACCATTTGACTAGAAGCAGGGTTATTTTCAAGGTCCTAGCTTTTTATTTTGGATGGTAGGTTTGTGGGGGCTGTATTATATTTAAAAAAATAACTAATTAGATAAACACATATGAGGGAAAAAATAAGCCTAAAGAGGATGGGATTTCCAAATTGAAATAAGATTCAATTTGAATCACATGGATCTTAGTTTTCTGATCGTCTGGGGGTTTTTTTGTTTTCGTTTGTTTTTGAGAAGTAGTATTCTAAATCCTGGAACAAATATTTTGTAGTTGAAAATTATTAAAAATATATTTACCTAAAATTAACAAACTGAAATTTCCAGGTGAGCATTCATACACTACTATAAGTATCATGTACTTTAAAGTATTTAGTGCATAAATATCTGTAGCTATTTCTGTTTTTTTCATAGAAATTTTGCATTTTTTCCCTTTCTTAGGACAAAGTTAAACTATAATCCTCCAAAAGATGATGGATCAACTTATAAGATTGAACTTGAAGGGATATCGGTAATGGTTATGAGAGAGATCCTGGATTACATCTTCAGTGGGCAGGTATGATGAGAAACAAAGGAAGGAAGAACTAAGTAGAGGCTTCTCAAGCTCAGGGTGAGGGTCTCCTTTCATCCATTATGTGACAGAGTAACTTACTTGCTGTCATCTGTCATCTTCCTCCTGTGCTGTTCTGTGCTTGACTATTGTTTCCTGCCAGTAGCGGCACCCCAAGTGTGTTCTTCTAGGCTCTTGCTTCTAAAAGAGAAGCAGACTGAGTAAGATCTTAAATCTAAACCCTAGGTTTTGTTTTCACCATTCTGAGCTGTAGCTTCCAGCATGAGATATGAACATAGGATGCTAGTGTTAAGTACACACTGACTGAGTAGCTTAAAACAAGTCTCCATGGCATTGAAATAAGAACTTCCTTGGACATTGGGGATTACTTTGTAGAAATAGAGTTCCCTGTAGTTCATTCCCAGTAAGGGGATTCACACAAATGACAGGGCACCCTCAGTAACACCAGCGTCCCCATCCCACCCCCATTCTTTCTTCCACATTTTCCTTCACTCCCTGTACCATTTATATTTCTGGAGATTTAATAATACCCAGGGAAAAAAGTGATATGTGATTAGACGTCTTTCTTTTTTTCCCTTTGCCCTACTTCTACCCCTCTTTAAATCACCCTGTTGCATGATTTAAAGTATAGTGTGAGGACACTTAAAATAATCTTAGTGTTAAGAAAATCTTGGGTGTGAGCGAGGAAGGAAGAGGTTAATATACCTTACATTTGGTAATGTGGGAATGTGCTTGATCCTTATTCTTTCTGAGATCTTACTCCCTATTCTCTCTTTCATTCCTTGTTCATCCCTCTTCTCTTTCCTTTTCCTTTTTTGTAAGGGCTGTTTCTCCTACATATTTTCTAAGTATTCTGAGTGTATTGCTTACTTTCCCTACGTGTTGTCATTCTGCTGAGAGTCAAACTTGGTGGTTTGTCATCCTTTTTGAAGATTTTGGTTTGTTATGCCCTTCTCTTTTCTCTCAATGCTAGGTGGTGGGTGTGTGGGTTTAAGGGTATGCACATGTGTATGATTGTTAAAATAAATGAATTTAATTTGGGGACAGCCCTTAAAATAATTAGAGATACTCTAACATCACAAAACCAGGCTTAGGACCAACTTCTTGTCTATCTTGTAAAATCATTTCAGCAGCTATTCATATAGTATCATAACCAATAAGAAAAATATTCATGTTCAGGCTTGGATTTGACATGCAACATTTTATTTACAGATTGACTTCTGTCTTTTGTTCCCAATTTAAATGTAAAACCTCAGTTGCAGCGTAAGATATAACAAACTCCTGATTTGGTGATTTAGTTTTATTGTGATGCAGTGTAGTGTTTTTTCATATGCCTATATCTGAACAATCTGTAGCTATCTGTTCTTTTGTGGTTAAATTTAATAAGTTATGTAAACAGCAAGTTTCCTCCTACTTGTGACTTATTCAGTATACTTCTTTCCACAGTTTTGTTGCCCAGTTTCCAAGGTGACTGGCAATTTTACTTTTGTTTTATATCTTAGAGAAACGTGATAAAAATATTTTTTGCTGTACTGTCCATTTTGGGTGGGGGAGTCTGGACTACTTGTAATCGTGGGAATATATTATAGGCCTGTTTCTTTACATTGCCTTCCTATTTCATGAAAAAATCTGTTAAGTGGGTAGAGGAAAAAGCGTCAATCAGAAAATTAAGGAGAAGGAAAAGTTCATAATGAGAAAAAAAATCCACTGTTGGGGATTTATTTCAAAAACTAGTTTTAAGACCAAATTGTACCTACTGCTTTTGTGAATAGTGTTTTGGTATTCAAAGTTAGGATTCCGAGACAAAATAAATCCTCTCTTTTCAAAGCGCTCACACTGAGTTCACCATACCATTCTCCAAGGCAGAGGAGTGAATTTAATATGTTTAAAGACAAGATTTTCAATAGTTCAGATGCTAATATTAAAAAAAAAATCTTCAATTTCCCATAGAATTCAGAACTTTCCATTTTCCAAGCATTTCAACTATGTTAGGTTTTTCTTATGGTTAGAATTGAGCAACATGGCCAGCTCTTCTCAGAAGGGCTGTTGGTGGATGAGATTTGTCCAGCAGGGGAAGAGCCGAGGAGTTGACCAGGTGTGCACTACTCGCATCATTCAGAAGATATTTGGGGCCCTGGGATTCTTCTTGAAAAAACAGATTAGATTGAATTGTTTGCAGCTGTCAGTATTTACTTCTAAGCATGGAATTTCATGTAGTTCAACCTAATAGATCTGTGGTTTGTTTTTTAAATATATAAATTCAAATAGGAAATATTTGTGATATTCCTACAGATCAGACTAAATGAAGATACAATCCAAGATGTTGTACAGGCAGCAGACCTGCTACTGCTAACAGACCTTAAGACCCTGTGCTGTGAGTTCTTAGAAGGCTGCATTGCTGCTGAGAACTGCATCGGGATCCGTGACTTTGCGCTGCATTACTGCCTGCATCATGTACACTACCTTGCTACAGAGTACCTGGAGACTCATTTCCGAGACGTCAGCAGCACAGAAGAATTCCTAGAACTGAGTCCTCAAAAGCTTAAAGAAGTGATTTCTCTTGAGAAGTTAAATGTTGGCAATGAAAGATATGTATTTGAAGCAGTAATTCGATGGATAGCACATGATTCAGAAATAAGAAAGGTACCTGTAGTTTATAACATTGTCTAATTTTGTCTTTGTTTTTTAATCTAAATTATAGATGTTTTGTCTTCCTGCATAAACTTGACTTATAAGGTTGTAATCCCAGAGGTATCTGTCCAATGTCTTCCCACAGAATCACTGAAGTGCTTAGGTTTCTAGACCATTCCACAAAAGCCTATTTAGTTCATAATATATCAATGAAAATGTTGATGCTTATAAGGCTCATAATATCCTTTGTACATGATTTTTAGTGAAGAAATGCATTCCACTTATAAACTGGGGATTATAGAATTGTAGTTCCCACTCTTGCTTTTCACACCCCATCCCACCACATCCTTGGGCTAACTCCTCCAGGGACTCTGATGCAGGTGGCAGGGCATGAGGGTAATAAACGAAGCTCTGGCAGAGAGGTGAGAATACTACGTCCTAAGGAGCTTTCCAGGGTGTGGGCTGTCCCCTGGAATACTCAGTGCCATGAGGGGGGCAGCGGAGAAGGCAGAAGAGCATTCTAGAGTTTTTGTGGCAAAGTACTTCCAAAAGGGAAGTTCCTAGGAGTGATAGCCTGGGAAGAAAGGATCTTAGAATATCACGTTCCAAGTTGTTAATACATTGGGGAGGGAGCAAAATCACAACACTTTGTCTTTAATATAATATTTATAAATAAGGGACTAGCTGTAGTTTCTGTATTCAAAATATGAATTTTATTAGGTTTTAGAGAACTATTTTCAAATTATATTAATTGTTCTTGATAACTATCAATTTATGTTTGAATGATTATCTTGTAAATTTTTTAATAATTCTGTAAACCTGTGAATATGTTTACTTAGAAACCATGTTTGTAGTCTTTGCGTAGTAAACTTAGCGTTCTATTTTCCATGGGATTGGGTAAATTAGGATAGGAGGTAGAAAAGTTCCTAGTTTGCTTCCACTCACCTGGAGCCATCTTCTAGTTTGCTAGCTGCCAGAATGCAATATACCAGAAACGGAATAGCTTTTAAAAAGGGGAATTTAATGAGTTGCTTGTTTACAGTTCTAAGGCTGAGAAAATGTTCCAATTAAACTAATCTATAGAAATGTCCAATCAAAGGCATCCAGGGAAAGATACCTTGGTTCAAGAAGGCCGATGAAGTTCAGGGTTTCTCTCTCAAGTGAGAAGGCACATGGTGAACACACTCAGAGTTTCTCTCTCATCTGGAAAGGCACATGGTGAATATGGTCAGGGTTCCTCTCTCATCTGGAAGGGCACATGGCGAACACGGCATCATCTGCTAGCTTCTTCTCCTGGCTTCCTGTTTCATGAAGCTCCCAGGGAAACATTTTCCTTCTTCATCTCCAAAGGTCGCTGGCTGGTGGACTCTGCTTCTCATGGTTATGTCGTTCTGCTCTGCTCTCTGAATCTCTCATTCTCCAAAATGTTTCCTCTTTTATAAGACTCCAGAAAGCAACTCCACCTTCAGTGGGTGGAGAAACACCTCCATGGAAATCATCTAATCAAAAGTTACCACCCATAATTGGGTGGGTCACATCTTCATGGAAACAATCAAAATACTCCCACCCAGCAATACTGAATGAGGATTAAAGGGCATGGCTTTTCTGGGGTCCACCACAGATTCAAATCGGCACAGGCCACTATAGGAAACACTGCTCATGGTGTTTTGCCTTGAACTTCTTACTTTGAAGTGATCAGGATGCTTAAGGTCGTCTGGCTACTGGGGAAACTATGGCTGTTCTTTGTCTTTTAGTTAATCTGAACTTTATGCTAAGAACTGATTCACTTTTATTACTCAGAGTACAAAAAAGTGTATCATAAAATGACTATTTCAAAATGAAGAAAAATTTCCTGAACATACCAATTAATAAATTATCATTAAAAAGTTTCACCTTACATATGTAGAATGGTTGGTTCTTAATTGAGTAGCAAAGTATATAGTTTGTATTATACATATTAGATATTCTTGAACAGTAATCACTACAGAAATGATTATATAGTATTCAGAATGTTTTTGAATTTTAGGTTTCCCATATTTTTCTTTATTAATGTTGAGGCATTTTAATTATCTATCTTATTGTATTGCGCTGTTACTATATATGTTTATATAAATGTGATTTAACCCACAGCACATCCGGATATGTGAAACAAAGCAAATTTTAGCAGAATTTTACTGTTTTTCCTATTGCTATGGGAATGCTTTATTTAGGGGCTAAAAAAAGCTACTTGAAACTTTGCAGTGGTGGATTAAATCTAAATCCAAACTGATGATTTTTAAAAAACTTTTATTAATTGAGGCTATGAGAAGTAGAAGGGAAAGGGGTCAGTGAAATATATTCAGTGATACTGGCACTTATAACTTGCTTGTTGTTAATCTGCCCGTTAACAATTTTAGTTTTCCATGAGTGGGAAAGTGTATATTCTAAAACTGTATTTCATTCTCTGTTTTTGTCTCTCTTCATCCTTTCTTCCCTCTTTGCAGGTCCACATGAAGGATGTTATGTCAGCACTGTGGGTCTCGGGGTTAGACTCCAGCTATTTACGGGAACAGATGCTGAATGAACCATTAGTACGAGAAATTGTCAAAGAGTGTAGCAACATACCACTCAGCCAGCCACAGCAAGGAGAGGCAATGCTAGCAAATTTCAAACCCCGGGGTTATTCTGAGTGTATTGTAACTGTTGGTGGAGAAGAAAGAGTGTAAGTATGGGTGTGAGTTGCTTGAGAAGTGATATAAGGGAAGAGGTATTTCTGTGTAACCAAGAATTCATAATACTTTACAGTATCTAGAGCATAATAGAAATCAGCTTTTAAAATGGTTCATTAAGCATTCTTTACTAGCAATAAAAATAGTAGTAGTTATTATGAACAGAACTGCTTATCAGTTATTTATTTCCTTAGTTCACGGAAACCAACAGCAGCGATGCGATGTATGTGCCCTCTCTATGATCCTAATCGGCAGCTTTGGATCGAACTGGCCCCTTTAAGCATGCCAAGAATTAACCACGGTGTTCTCTCAGCAGGTACTGTTCTGGGATAAATTTTACTTAGGCATAAGATCAAGTCATGTAATTTCAGGGTTGTACAGAATGCCTCAAAACCTTTTAAAGATGCATTTTTTAATTATCTCTGCATGATGGCCTTTTCAGTGTAGGTCTAGCTTTCAAGACTTTGGTAAGGAGAAGAGTGTCTTACATCAGTCCATATTGTTCCCAAATCTTTAGTACATAGCTATTTTTAAGAATTTAGTAGTGGAACATTTATTTGATGGCCTAAACTGATAGAAGAGCGAAATTCAATGATTCTTACTACCAATTAGCTGAGTAGACATACCAGGAAAACAAAATTTCTTGAGCCATGATATTCCTACCTTTGAAATTCATGCAATTTAGAATTATAATATCTAACTATTTCAAAAATTAAAGTGCTGTGTAAAAGCAGACATCTCATATGAGACTTTAGAAACTATTACTTGAATTAATAATGGTTTAAAATTAGTTTACTACAGAAATTGTATTTTACTTCATGTTTACAAGTTTGAAAATGGGCACCACTTCATTAAGAATGTTAACAGATAGAAATGATGGGAAAGATGGTCATTTGTGCATTCCTGCTGTTTGCTGGCTTTCTCTTCTCCTTGGACCAGCCCTTTCTGAAATGGCCCCACAACGGTCATTTCATTTCATTCTGATGTTTGTCAGCAATCCTCCTGGAATCTTTCTTGTTTAATTTTCTCTTCTTGCCCACTAACCTTAACTTTAAAAATGTTAAAGCTATCCCATCCCATCCAATACCACACCATATTATAGCACTGGATAACATTCTCCTGTAGTACAGAGATGGAATAATTTTGTGGGTTTCAAAATTATTGAAGGTTTTGTCAGTATAAAGGGCTGGACAGAGTGGCGGGAACGACCAGATGTGGATCGTGTTTTCCTGTTCCGCTTCCTCAGGATTAGCTCCCTTAGGTTTTCCTCCCATAATATTTATACAGGGTCATAATTTTCACCTGTGTACATCTATCACAAAGAGTCCTGTATCATTAATTTTCAAAGCCTTTCCTACAGGGAGCGATACTTCAGAAACTTTTAACAATGAAAAGAGCAGTTTTATAATTACATTGACTGAAATTGCGAAATGATTGAATAGTTTCTTTCTATTTGTCCACCCAAGTCTGTTTCTTTTCCTTTCCTGCCTTGCTTTTTTTCATTCCTTTTTAAAATTGATTGACTGTTTTTTGTCATTCAGTTTTTTCCTCTTGATCAGTTAGAAGTTATATGCTTCATATTCTTTTGAAGGTTATCTTTGGAGTTACAGCATGCAACCAAACTTGTCAGTACTTTTATTCTCCTTCAGGACAACCTAACTCCATTTTTTCCGCATTCCATAGTCTTGCAGTAGTAAATTACATGATTTTATATATATAATCAGTAGAGGTTATATATGTATGCTAAATATATGTGTAGAGAGGGAGAGAGCATCTAGATTTGCCCACATATTTACTACTTTCTTTGTTCTTTCCTCTCACACCTCACACCTCTTTAATGTGGGTCTACAAGTGACGAACACTCAGATTTGTTTGTCTGAAAATGTTATTTTGCTTTCATTATTGAAAGGTATTTTTTCCTAGGTATAGAATTTTAGGCTGGTATTATTTCTCAGCACATTGAAGAAGTCTTTCTATTGAGTTATGGCTTTCATTGTTATTAAGTCAGTTGTTGGTTTGGAAAACCTTCCTCTCTTTTTCTTTGGACTGTACTGAAAATTTGTTTTTTGTCTTTGTTTTTCTGCCATTTCACTATGCTGTGTTTAGGCCTACATTTTATTTTAAATTTCATCATAGTTGGGAATTATTGGGCTTCTTGACTCTCTAGCTTGGACTTTCATCAGTTCTGGTAATCTCTTACCCATTATTTCTTCATGTGTTACCTCTGTTCTTTTCTTCCTTCTCTGTCTACATTTGGAAGTTCGTTTAAACAGGGCTATACGTTTTCAACTCCATCCTCTTCCTCCTACCTTCTCTTTAGTTACTTTCCGTATTTTCATCTCTCCATGCTGCTCTCTTCATAGTTTCTTTTTGTTTTCCATTAAATGAATTTTCTATAACTATCACAAATCTGTAAAATCCATCCATTGAATTTTTTATTCCTTTTTTTTTTTTTTCTAGAAGTTCTTTTTTTTTGTCAGGGGAGTGGAGGAGGGTACATGATCTGGAAATCAAACCCGGATTTCCCGCATGGAAGGCGAGCATTCTATATTTCAATTTTAAATTCGAAGCATCTATTTTCTTTGTATGTTAGGTGCTGGTCATTTTATTAAAAATTTTCTGTAACAATAATTTGATGCCTTAAATAACGAATTTTAGAATCAAAGACTTAGATGAAGTTCTTTTTTTCCCCACAGAAGAACTTTTTTTGCATTTGTTTCTGCCAGTTACCTGAAAATACTACTATTTGAGTTTATGTAAATCAAGTTCAAGGCTTGAGATTCCCTAGACAGGCAAGGAGATTTATATCTGGGTACTAATTCTGATTAGTCCTCACCTGGAATGTATAGAACTTTGGAGAGGATCTCCTGCTAGAAGCCTTATGTTATGTGGGATTTAGATTTCTGTTCCTTTTCTTCCCCCCAAAGAAAGCCACTAAAAAGAACGTTACAATTTTTCCAGACTGGCAGATGCCCTCAGAACAAAATTTCTATGCTTTTCCCTTCAGTTTTGACTTACTGTCTTGTTGGCTTCTCTTTTAGGAAGATTATTTTTTAAAAAGTTTCATTCAGCAGTTTTGATGTTTTCCTTGTGAGAGAGTTAATAAAAATAACTTAATCTACCATTATCTGAAATAACTAAGTTCGACAATTACTTAGATTCTGTTTGAATATAAAGTGCACACAGGTGCTCCATCTCTGAGCGATCTGGGGCTCTTGACTGAACAGATGTGTACTGTGGTTCACAGAAGCTAGAGGAATAGACTAGAGGAACTGACATAACCTAGAGTTGCCTGTAACTGCATCAGGTCAGAGTGAACTGAAATATATTGTCTCTGGCACCAAGAATCAAATGAATGTGATAAAGTCCTAAGTAAATATTCTCGTTGTTGGAAGTTATATCTACATTCTATCTCTGAAAGCTATATTCAACAGGAGATAGGTGTTGAAGACTCATGTTTCAGTGTTTGTGTCTCCTTTGATTTTTGCAGAAGGATTTTTGTTTGTATTTGGAGGCCAAGATGAAAATAAACAGACACTGAGCTCAGGAGAAAAATATGATCCAGATTTAAATACATGGACTACATTGCCACCAATGAATGAGGTAAAATATTGTGTGTGTGTTTAATAGCTTCTTTTTTCCCCTTGGGTACTTTTGTCTGTTTTGCATTTGAGTATAGGAAGAGAAATAGAACACTGCCAGGGCCTGCCCACCATGCTGGTTCCTGCTCTTCTAGCCTTTCCCCCCTTCCCCTTGCTTATTCTGGCCTCCTTGCAGTTTCTCAGACTGTCTAGAAATCCTCCTGCCTTGGGGCCTTTGCGCTTGCTTTTCCTCTGTCTAGAATGATCTCCCCCTAGATGGCCCCATGGCACGCCCCCTCGTCTCCTTTGAGTGTTTGCTCATGTAACAGCCACCCAGAGAGGCCTTCCTCCTGCCCGGAGCTCTGCTGACTTTCTCCCTGCCTTCTTTCTCTTCAAGCCATGTAACACCCTCAAATTTTTAGGTAGATGAGTCCAGTCCTGGCACCATCTGACCGAAAAGGGAAGAAGTGTAACTAATATAGTATCAGTATCTGAAAGAGTTCAAATAGAGTCAGGAGGCTACTCTGGAGATCACTCTCACGCAAGCTTCTGTTAGATATTGCTGCCTATCATAATTACCAAACCCCAACCAAAACCGTTCCAACCAACCCTAAAGAACACCTAGGGCAATATGTAAGATTCTACAAAGGTTCTATACACTAGGGTAACTTTCTAGAAACCTACAACCTCCAAATGGGTCTCCTGACCAGGTAAGTCCTGAAACCTAGGGGGCCTGTCCTCTCCAGAACATCAATTAGTTCCATCTCCGTACCCCATATTATTGACAGCTCCTTTCAACAGGAAAAGGTATTTAGCCATAGTTCAAATACCTCTAAAGAGTGGCATAGAGAGATCAGAGGTGATGGTGGAGTTATACAGAGAAGGTAGGGTTTAACAAACAAATATTGCTGAATCATTAAATTGATCTTTCTTTTAGTCTCCAATATCTTAGAACAGCTAGAAGTAAAAATCTAAAATTCTGGAATTGTAACCCATACCAAACTCTGAAATCTGTTCTACAAATTAATTGTTGTATATGTAGAATGGTGTGATCTCTAAATGTTGGGTTAATTTCTTTTTTTCCGTTAATTAAAAAAAAAAAAAAGAGAAGGGATAATTGGAGCTGAAGGGATACAGACTGTACAACGGGACTGGATATAAAAACTCAGAAATGGACAGCACAATACTACCCAATTGTAATGCAATTATGTTAAAACACTGAATGAAGCTGCATGTGAGGTATAGGTTTTTTGTTTTTGTTTTTTTTGTTTTTTTTTCTTTCTATTATTGTTTTAATTCTTATTCTGTTGTCTTTTTATTTCTTTTTCTAAATCGATGCAAATGTACTAAGAAATGATGAATATGCAACTATGTGATGTTATTAAGAATTACTGATTGTACATGTAGATTGGAATGATTTCTAATTGTTTTGTTAATTCTTTTTTTAATTAATAAAAAAAAATTAATTGTTGTGCTGGGCTTTGAAATATATTATATTGGTTGTTTTTTTTTTTTTTGTATATATGTTATTTTTCACAAAAAGGAAAAAGAAAGGTTGATGGTGATGATAAAAAAAATATTTATTCCTTCTACTTACCTAAAAAAAAAATTTATGTAAACTCTGCAGTAAGGTAATTTTGCCAGTTTTGTTCAGTATATCTCTAGCGCCTAGAATGGTGCTTGGCACATAAGGGCACAATGAGTGCATGTTAAACCCCTGAGACTTCTGTAATTACAAATATCCTTTGCATGAATACGTCTTCCACGTTGCCTGTTCAAAACACAGAAAGCTCTTGTGGCTCTGGTTCTTACTAGGCTTTCACACATCAACATGGAAGCAACTGGTTGCCCATTGCTATACAAAAAATTTCACTGAATCAGAGGTGATAGTTTATTTTTTTGTTGTTATGAGCTATTGTGAGTAAAAGATAAAGATTCTGCCAGTGAATATGCCAAGTATGTAATTCTCTTGTTCTGAGAAATTGCTGGATTTGCATTCTCTGTTGTGATGGAAGGACGAACTGCTACAGAAATCAGAGAGATTAAAAGCCTTAAGTGTTTTGAGCATAGCCCTTCATTGCTGGAACACTGGAATAAAATTATAATTTTATATTAAATATAAATATAACCTTTCTGTATAATATTAGCCTTTTGTGTATAAACACCTTTGATATTTTTTCAGGCAAGACATAACTTTGGAATTGTGGAGATAGATGGAATGCTGTATATTTTAGGAGGCGAGGATGGTGAAAAGGAGCTAATTTCCATGGAGTGTTATGACATTTATTCTAAAACTTGGACAAAGCAACCTGATTTGACCATGGTCAGGAAGGTGAGAACTAGTTTATTTAAAAATTGGATTGTAGAGTGAATATTCCTTTATTTCCTAAATATGCCTTTTAATACAATTGATGGTTTTAAAAGAATTAACATTGCAGAACTCTTTCTCTGCTGGTAGCTTGCCTTCACTATCAACAGGCTAACATCAGGACAGGAAGTTACCCTGACTGAGCTCTGGGAGACCCTCTCCTAATTTCTACACTTGGTAAATGCTTTTGGAGACACTAACCTGATGAGCAACCAGATCTTCCAAACATGTTTCTTAAATCGTATTATGCAGGTCTGGGATGTGGGGAGAAAAGTAACATCTACAGTTAGAGAACTACCATTGTTCTCTGAGTAGAGTAAAAACAAATGGCTTACATTGGATTTTTAGAACATTATGTCTTTTTATCTACATTCCCCATCATATTTTGGGAGTTCATCCATCAACCCAAAACTTTGCCTGCACCATGCTTATTTTACATTGTCAGGTACTGGGATATACTCTATGATATGCTTGCTCATGAGATGTGCTCTTTTAAGTAAATTATTTTGGGTAGACAATGAGTGGCATCCTGTTCCATGGAATTGAAATCTTGGAGTCTTCAGGCAATGGTGAAGGGATAGAGACTGAAATGCTCTTTAAAAAATTAGGATATTTACTTAACACACTTAGTGAAATAGATGGATTAAGAACTCGTTTTCTGGGGATTAATACTATGTGAATTATAGTGCTCCTTTCATTTTAAAAATCCTGTACTTTAATATTGGAAAACCTTAGTTTTAGTCAGATCCTTTTATAAATATCTTTAAGTGCTCTCTAGACAAGTTAAGCCTTCCCCTTATCATTGTTTTCTCCTATTCAGATTGGCTGCTATGCGGCTATGAAAAAGAAAATCTATGCCATGGGTGGAGGGTCATATGGAAAACTTTTTGAGTCTGTGGAATGTTATGATCCAAGAACCCAGCAGTGGACTGCTATTTGCCCACTAAAAGAGAGAAGGTAAATGAATGTGGATATGGGCCTTGTAGATTCCTTACATGTTTGTTGGGTCTGAAGCCCCTCAGCATTGATAAATATCTAAATTGAATGTCCTTTTATGAAAACGTATGTGTTCTTTTAAAGAACTGTTAAATACAGTTCTTATATGAATATAGTAAATTACTTATTTTGAAAATTTAGATATACTTCTTTTACCCTTTTTGGGGACAATAAAATAAATCTTATTTTACCCAAAACTGTATAACAAAAATATTGAAAGGTTTACAAAAGATCATTTAAAATTAGGGAAGGTTGAGCAGTTCTAGAAAAGAGAAAATCAGAAAAGCCTCCCAGTGATAACAATTAGAAAATGCTTCCCATGTGTCATTGACTTTTTACTGTATCTCTGTGAGGTAGGTAACCTCATTATCCCTTTTATAGAGGAAGAGACAGACTCACCGAGAGGAAGAATAATTTCAGGGTCACTTGGGAAGAATAATTTACCCAAGTTCACTTTGCAGGATTTGAACCGAGGCAGTCTAGTTCTAGAGTTCATACTTTTAAAACGGTTTTCGAGTTTATGAATATCTTTGGAATTAGATAGGAAAAGTCACTGTAATCACTCTTTGCAAAGGTGATACTAAAACAATGCCTTAAGCAAAAATAAATTTCTGGAGACGAGGAAAAAATGAAATTTTATTAAACAATGAGACAGGTGGTCAGAATGTTTTTGTAATTATAGCTTCTCTTGGGAAGATAATTTTCAAAGGGTGCATTTAGGTATAGAAAGGCCCCCTTCCCCCTTTATAGTTTGGCCCTAATTTCCTTTATTAGCTTTAGCTCCTACACATCTTTGTTCTACCCTTACTAAATTTCTTGTAGTCCTTGAATGTGTTGTATCATTTAAAGCATATAAACCTTTGTACACACCAATAAAGCAGATTATCTTGAGGCCAGTGGAGCCTTCATTTGGAATCTCTGCATCCATATGGAAGTGTGTAAAGTTTTCGCAAAAAAGCAGATTATTTGCTTTTAAAAAAGGGTTTTGTAAGCCATGCACATATAAAGGATTGTATGAAATAACCCCATGGAATTTGAGTACTATTGGATAACTCAGTTATTTAGGATTCCCACAGCAGTCAGGCATCCCATACTGAAGCTAGGATTCCTATCAAAATAAGCTAGTTTGGCTGTTTCCTGTTTCCTTTTAAGTTATTTCAGTAGGTCAGTATTGTCTAATTGATAAGTTATAACTTTTAGGCATTTTGTCATATTTTACTGTTGGAATTCTTAATGGTATTAGAATAGTCTATCTCAGCTCTGTCTTCATTCTGTCCCTTTCTGCCCTCATTAGAATTTAGCCTTTGTCAGATTGCTAATGCTTTCTGCTTTATCTAATTCCCCCAGGAATAGTGAGCCTTTAGCTCCTCCCTTCTTTCAGGCTAAGCTTTTAATTGATTTGGCATTTGGTTATATAAAAATAGGCAAAGAATCTATTTCCTGAAAGAGGTAAATTCACATATTCATTAAAGATTGAATATCACAAAGTTAAAACAAGCCTAAGGTAATTAGGGAATCAGGTCATGAATTGTAAATCCATTGTCTAATATACTCTGTGTGAATGAGTATGATTGCTGAATCATTATATTGATATTTCTTTTAGTCTCCAGTATCTTTGAACAGCTAGAAGTAAAAACTTAAAATTGTGAAATTGTAACCCATATCAAACTCTGAACTCTGTTCTACAAATAATTGTTGGGATGTGCTTTGAAATTTATTCCTTTTTTCTATATATGTTATTTTTCACAAAAAAGAAAAAAAGTTGTGATAAATGCACAGCTCTAAATGATGATATTGTGAACCATTGATTATATACTTTGGACGATTACATGGTATGTTAATATATATGTATCAATAAAAATAAATGAAATAAATAAAGCAAAAAAATTATTTAAAAAATATATGCATATACTCTGTGTGGCCTTTCAGATTTGGAGCAGTAGCTTGTGGCGTTGCTATGGAACTCTATGTGTTTGGGGGAGTCAGAAGTCGTGAGGACATGCAGGGTAGTGAGATGGTTACTTGCAAGTCGGAATTCTACCATGATGAGTTTAAAAGGTAATTATGAATGGTTTAACTTAACTCGTATAGATTTTTCTTTTGGTTTCAAAGTCACGTTTTAGCTTTGTTTTAAAGTTACTTCATTGAATTATCTTGTTTGTGTAGGAGATATATCTAATGCCTCCTACATATTTAATCAGTGACTTCAGAATTACTGGTAACTTAAAGGAAAACTAGAGAAAAGATGATGTTTCTAAAATGTAGATCAGATCTTGACTCTTGCTAAAATCATTCATTGGCTCATATGTTTTAAGAAAAGGGTTAGCCTCAGTTTAGCATGTATGGCCTTTGGTGATACTGCCTTTGTCTACTTTTTCTGCTCTTGTCCAAAGCACACCAAACCCCAAACATATCACGATTATCTGAACTCTGTTTTTGCGTGGTTCCTCTTGCCTAAAATTTCCCTTCCTCCTCTTTATCTAGTTAATTTGGCCTGTACCAAAACTCAATTTGGTTATCACTACCTGGACAGAAAGCCTTCTCATGTATCCCCCCAGTCTGATTTAGATTCCTCGGTCTGTGACTTCACAGCACTCTATACATGTCTTTCTCTTGGATTGTAATTGCTAATTATAAGCTCCTTTAGGCAGGGGCCAGCTTAGTTAACTTGTATCCTGAGTTTTCAGCCTCATATCTGGCCAGTATTAGACACTCGATAAAATGTTGATTTAAAAAAATGTGTTGTATGAGATTCTGAAAGTATCTAATAATCTGTCCTGTCTGTCTTGTAGAGTAGGGGACATCCTTCCAAACTCCCCTTTCCCTGCACATGAACACATTTTATTGTTATAACTACTAAATAGTATTTTTATTGCAGTAAATTATTTGAGTCCTACAGAAAAACTGCCGTGCTTAACAATCTAATATAGTATTTTAATCACGTTACCAGAAGGGGGTGCTGTATACAATACTTAATTTTATATTTTTTAACAGGGCAAACAATGAGGAGTTGCCAAGATTTTAGAAATACATATAAATGTTACTTGACTTTTAATGTATTATAAATTTAAGATATTTGCATAGCTTTTTTTTTCAGGTTTAGAATTAGACTGTGATTTTCACTGCCAAATAAAATTTATATCTTTAATTTCCTTATTTCTAAGCTTTCCAAGGTTGGTTTATAAATAAAATGAAGAAAGCTGTTAATTTCTCTTATCAATATGATATATTACATTCTTGCTTATTTAGCTAACACTAAACACACACTACAGTACTTACTAAATGCTATGTATTGACTCGTTTAATATTCAAACAACCCACTGAGAGACAAGCAGTAGTAGTAATCCTGTTTTACTTGTGAGGAAAGCAAAGCACAGAAAAGTAATATGCCAAGGGAGGATATGTATATGTAGGTAGCAGCTGAAGAATTGGGATTTAATCGCAGGGTTTGATTCTGGTTCCAGAATTTCTATTGGAAAAGGAAAAAAACATATAGAAGTAACTCATATTATAAAGATCGGACATTTCTGAGAATGTTCTATTTGCATACTGTTGCCAGATGAGCGATATGTGTTAGACTGGAGACCATTTAGATTATTTTCAAGTAATCTGTTGTCATTCCTGTCTTTATTCCCTATTTTTAGGTTAAAATTTTCCTGGAAAAATGCTGTATTTATTATTTTCTGTTTCTAATCAAAAACAAAACTTTGAAGAAAGTAAAGAAATTACTATAAGTTATTAGCAAGTGCTAGTCACAAACTCTGCCTGGAATGGCCATGTCACTGTTTCTGTTCCCGAGTCCCTGTTCCTTTAGTAACACTTGTCCCCCTGTTATCCACACTCGAAACGAGTCTTCTGTGATTCTCTCTTGAACTTCACATCTAACCAGTTGCCAAATCTGTCTTTTTTTAACTCTGTAAAACTTTTCACATTCATTCCTCTGTTACTGCCCTAATGCTGACATGCCTACATGTGTGTAATTTCATCAACCTACTAACCAGTCTTCTCTAATACATTTTACTTGCTTGCGCTTTTGAAGAATTACTGGCAGAACTTTGGTTATTTCATTCTCCTGCTCAAAATTCTTCACTATTTCCCCACTGCTTGCCAAATAAAGATAGTAAAATTTTGTCTCATACTGAGTCCTCCATCATTTGAGGTTATGAAAACCTCTCGGCTTCTTAATTCTTTTCATGTGTCCTGTACTCCAGCTCATTTCTTATTACCGCTCTGTTTTACAGCTTTCGCTCAGCCCGGGTCCATTCCCCGTTTTCGTTTTTATATGTTAGTCGTGGTGATTGCTCTTTGATATTAAGAGCTGTCATTTTCATGTTCTGTTGTTGAAGAACAAAAACTTTCTCTTTTTAAAAAATTTTTATTGATAAAACAATGTAGAAGCACATATATTCTTAACATACAAGCATTCCATACATGGTGTACAATCAGTGGCTCACAATATCATCACGTAGTTGTATATTCATCACCCTGATCATTTTTAGAAGATTTACATCACTCCAGAAAAAGAAATAAAAAGAAAAAACTCATACATACCATCCCCCCTTACCCCTCCCTCTCATTGATCACTAATATTTCTGTCTGCTCAATATGTATTTTTTTAATTTTAACATTTGTTCCCTCTATTGTTTATTTTTAATCTATGTGTTTTACTCATCTGTCCATACAGTAGATAAAAGGAGGATCAGACACAAGGTTTTCACAATCACACAGTCACATTATGAAAGCTGTATCAGTATATAATCATCTTCAAGATACATGGCTACCAGAACACAGCTCTATAGAAAAACTTTAATTTTTATATGGTTGATTTTATCCCTTTTTTCCCTTACAGTTTATGCTTTTCATGTACTGTCTAAATCTTTGCCTCATCTAAGAGTTTTATAATTTGAGCTTTTATGTTTAAGTCCATGGTCTATTTTAAGTTAAATTTGTACATGGTTTGAAATAAGGATTGAAATTCATTATTTTCCTCCAGATATCCTATTTTTTTAGCACAATTTATTGAAAAGACTTTCTTTTCCTCTTTGTATTGCCTTTGGCAAAGATCAGTTGCCTGTGTGTGTGTGTGTGTGTATATATATATATGAGTCTGTTTCTGAGCTTTTCATTATAATTTACTGATCCTATGTCTATCCTTTCACTAATACCATGCTGTCTTGAATATTTTTACTTTTATCGTAAGTCTTGACATCAATTAGTATAAGTTCTCCAACTTTCTTCTTTTAAAAAAAATTGCTCTCCCTATTCTAGGTCACTTGTATTTCCATATAAATTTTAGAATCAGCATGTCAATTTCTTCACAATTGAATGTTGATTGAGATTATGCTGAATCTGTAGATCATTTTGGGAAGAATTGGCATCTTAACAATATTGAGTCTTTCAATCCATTAACATGGTAGAAGTCTCCATTTGTTTAGGTCCTCTTTAATTTCTCTCAGTGTTTTGTTTGTCAGTGTAGGTTTTGTACATATGTTGTTAAAGTTTATTTGGGTTTTATGTTTTTTTGGTGCTACTTTAAATGGATTTTCTTTTTATTTCACTTTCCAGTTATTACCTGTTAGTCTACAGAAATAGTCAATTTTCAAACATTATACTTGTGTCCTGCAACCTTGCTAAATTCAGTAATCCGTTCTAGTAAGTGTTTTGTAGGTTCTTGAAGATTTTCTGTATATTAAACAGTTATATCATATGCTGATAATATGGTTTTGCTACCTTCTTTCTGGTATTTATGCTTTTTCCCCTTGCTTCACATGTTGACTATTAGTGTTACAAGGGATATCATTGCCCTACTTTAGATATTAAAGGGTAAGCTTTCACTAATTCACCGTTAAATGTGATGTTAGTTGTAGGTTTTTCGTAAATGCTGATTTTCACATTAAGAAGTTTCTTTCTATTCCTAGATTACTGAGGGTTTTTGTCATAAATGTGTGTTGATTTCTGTCAAATCTTTTTCTACTATTAAAATGAACATGTGGTTTTTCTTCTTGATTCTGTTAACAGGGTGAATCATGTTGATTTTTGAATGTCAAACCAATCTTGCTTTCCTGGGATGAACTCTACTTGGTTGGATTTGATGTCTTCTTTTTATATATTGCCAGAATGATTTGCTAATTTTTGCCTCTATATTCATGAGGAGTATTGGTCTGTAGTTTTATTTTCTTATAATATCTTTGGTTTTGTTTTAAGGGTAATGGTGGCCTTTTTAAATGAATTGGGATGTATTCCCTCCTCTTCTAATTTTTCAGAAGGGTTTGTGTAAAAGTGGTACCATTTCTTCTTTAAGTGTTTGGCAGAATTCACCAATAAATTTATCTGAGCCTAGAGTTTTCTTTATGAGAAAGTCTTTATATATGCAATTTATTTTATAATATAAGACACTTTGGTCATCTATTTCAAACTTGAGTTTTGTTAGTGTGAGCCTTTCAATTTTCAGTTTTATCTTAGTTGTTTTAGATTTTATCTCAATTGTTGAATTTTTAAAATAAAGTTACTCATAATATTATTTTCTTATCTTTTTAATGCTTGTAAGATGTATGCTGATGACCCCTGTTTAATTTCTGAAATTATTTGCTGTTTTTTTTTTCTCTTTTTCTTGACTGACTAGCTAGTGGTTTATGAGTTTAGTTTATCTTTTCGAAGAACCAGTTTTTTCTTTTGTTAATTTCTTCCATTGTTTGTTTCATTGATTTCTGCTTTTATTTCTGTTATTTCCTACTTTTTACTTTTTTAAGTTTATTTTGTTCTTCCTTTTCGAGCTTCCAGGGAGACTTTTAGATCACTGATAATGGACCTTTTTACTTTTATAATGAATGCATTTAAAGCTTTAATTTTCCTAGAGCACCACTTTAGTTGTATCCCAGAAATTTCTATGTATTTTATTTTCATTGTCATTCAGTCTAAAATATTTTCTGTTTTTGTTATTTCTTCCTTGGACCCATGGGCTATTTAGAAGTGTGTGGTTTCATTTCTAAATATTTAAGGTGTTCTTTAATACCTTATTGATTTCTGATTTATTTCTACTGCTACCAGAAAATATACTCTGTATGATTTCAGTCATTTTAAATGTATTAAGGCTAGTTCTACAGCCTAAAAGCTGTCTGTTTTGATGGGTAACAGAACTTGTGTACTTGAAAAGAATATTTCATATTCTATACTGTAAATATCAATTAGGTCAAGGTGGCTGATCTCCCATGGCTTTACTGATTTCTTTTTTTTTTTTTTTCTAGTTCTATCAGTTGCTGGAAAAAGAAGTTTAAAACTCCTAAGATTATGGCATTATCTGCTTCTCCCTCTAATTCTGTCAAATTTTTGCTTCATTTATTTTGAGGTTCTGATATTATCTACATACACATTTGATTATAGTGTCTTGCTGATGAATTTACTCTTACCATTATGAAGTATACTTTTTTGCCATTAGTAATATTCATTGTTTTGAAGCCTGTTTGATTTGATAATAATACCATTCCAACTCTCATAGGTTTTGTTTGCGTGTTATATCTTTCTCCAACCATTTACTTTTTTTTTGCATCCCTTTACTTTTGACCTTTTTGACTATACCTCTTTGCATTATTTTTTTATTGATCGATGTAGGGATTGCAAAATATATTCTCCATTTTTCACAATTAATATTTTACTACTTCCTGCAATACATAAAAAGCTATGTAGATCCATTTACCTGCCCCCCACCATCCCTTGTTATAGTTTTAAATGCATTAAATCTGCATACATTGCAAACTCCACAAGACATTATTAGATTTTTTGCTTTAAACAATTGTATGTCTTTTTGTTAAATTGAGAGAAAAAAATAATCTTATATATTTACCCATCATTTTCCATTTTTATGCACTTCTTTTGTTCCTGGAGTTTTTATTTTCTCTCTGATATCATTTCCATCAGCCTGAAGAAGCTCCTTTAGCATCTCTAAAGAGTCTAATAGCTTGAATTCCCTTAGTTTTCATTTACCTGAAAATATGTTCATTACACCTTTCTTCTTGAAGAACATTTTTGCTGAAATTCTGGCTTGGCAGGAGTTTCTGTTTGTTTCTCTGTCAGTAGTTTAAAAAAAACGTTCCGCTGTCTTCTAGCTCCGTGGTTTCTGACTAGAAGTCTGATTTTCCACATCGTTGTTCTCTTCATGTAGTGTTCTTTTTACCTCTAAATGCTTTCAGGATTTTAATCTTTTTAATGTGCTGCTTTTCTCTGGTTGCATCAATAATTTAACTTTGGTTTTGAATTTAACTTTGCCTGCAGCATACCTCAGCATGAATCTCTTCACACTTATCTGCTTTGAGGGTCACTGAGCTGAGCATTTTGAATCTACAGATTTTGTCTTTCAGTTATACCCGTTATTTCTTCAAATGTTTTTTTCTCATCTCTTTTTCTGTTCCGGCTCCTTCTGAAACTCCAGCTACCTATATGTTAGTGCCAGAAGTCCCTAAGCCTCTGTATTTGCTGTTGTTACCTATCTTTTTCTTACTCTGACTGGATGATTTCTTTTGATCTATCTTCAACTTTGCTCATTCTTTCCTCTGTTCCTTCCAGTTCTAAAATTTCTGTTTGGTTCTTTTTTAGATATATTTTTTTCTGTGATGAGATTTCCTGGCTTTCCATTATAAGTGTATTTTCTTTTCCCGTACTGAGCATAATTATTATCAATGCATTCAAGTCCTTGCCTGGTAATTCAGCATCAGAGTCATTACAGAATTGGCATTTGTTGATTGTTTATTCCCTTTAGAATGGGTTCTTATATTTCTGTCTCTTTTGTTGAGTAATTGGGGATTGTCTCCTGGACATTGTGAATGGTATGTTGTTGAGGCCCTACATTCTCTTATATTGCTCCAAAGTGTGTTGCTCCAATGATTTTAGCTGCAGTGCAGCAGGTTACATCTCAGTTCTTCAGTTTTTTAGGCCCTAATTGCAAGCATACGTGGTTTGGATGGTAGACAAGGACTTGAGAAGAGTTGATGCACATGATTTTAGGGGTTCCTCTTCTCTGCAGACTCTTCTTCCTGGTACCCCCATCATGCTTTGCTGATCCTGATTGCCTCAAGGCTCCCTGTCCTGATTCTTCTAGCCAGAAAGAGGGTTTAGGGGTTATAGCTACCCAGAGCTGCCACCCTCAGGCTTCCTGCAAATAAAGCCACAAAATCTTGGGGATTCATTCCATGTGGGTTGCTTACTCAAGTTTTGACTTCTTTCCAAAGTATGCCTGCTTTCGTTCCATATCCAGAGCCCTCAAGTAGTACTCTCACTGGCTGGATGAGGAAGCTCCCCACTTGCTGAGGGCAATCTCATTTATTGATCATAGTTACAGTCAGCTGATTGTGCATGCAAACACCCTCACACCAACAAGCAGGTCGGTGTTTGACCAAACTACTGGATATCATAATCTAGCCAAGAAGAAGCATGAAATTAATTAATCATCACAGCCCACCCCGGTCAACCTGGTTATACATCTCCTTAAAACATTCTTAATCTCCAAATAAAGAAAACAAAAATAGTCATACTTCCACCTAACATGATAAAACTGTCCTACATGCAACCAAAAATACACACTAGCCCTTTCCCGAGAAGAGGATGCAAATCCTCAGTGCTAGTCACTTTTTTTTTCCCATTGTACTTTTTATTATTATTATTATTATTATTATTGTACCAAATAAACATTTTTTGCTTTAGTCTCACACATAAGGTAAAATTTTAAAATATTAATTACCATCTATTTTCAGCACCCTGCAGTAATGACATTCCTCTGAGCGCTAGTCACTCTTATCCATGATATCCTGTTACTTAAATATTAATGGTGTAAACTTTATCAACTTTCGCTATATGATAAGGGGATAAGACTGGGAAGAAAATAAAGATTTCTGCCAGATGTGTAACACACGTACACATACATGCAAAAATTCATAACAAAATAAGAAATACAAGAATACAATTTCTGCAACTGGTCACATGGCCATAGCTAGAATTTACAACCACTTCATTCACTACCCCATCCCATATTCTTTTTACTTTCGGAAAGCATCTCAACTGGTCATGGTTCTATGTCTGATAGGATCACCCAAATCTTCACTCCAGGTGGGTGTGGGCCATTAGTAGTCTTGACCGGATTAGGTTATACTTTTCCATTGACTTTAAGTACAGGACATGGTAGTACTAAGAAACAACCTAAAGGATATCATGTTTTCCAAGTAAACTCCTGTTTGCCTCCACTGTGTAGTAACAGTCCATTTCACCTCAGTAATCAAAATCAATCAATCACCCCAGTCAGTACACTTAACTCCCTGTTTTGCCTGTTGATTCAGTGGCATGAGGAGCTCAAAGTGACTGGGTGTTTTTTAACTTCCAATTCAGTGGATTCATTGTTTTATCTCCTGGTGAAGCACCTCCCTTTGGAACAAAGACCTCTAAACCAGCAGAGTATTAGGTGTAGGAACAGGGAGCAAAAATTTTGCTAGTGGAACACTAGCATAGAATAGTAAGAGGTACCATTCCTATTTCCACCCTTAGTGACCCACTAGCAAAATTCCTGTTTCTTGACCTAGCAACCTTATGCTCTGCTGGTTTAGAGGTCTTACAAAAAATAAATAAATAGAACAATCCATAAAACTTCTTACTTTGAAATAATTTCAAATTTATAGGACAGTTGCAAAAATAATACAAAGCCAGTAGAGAGAACTCCAATATATGCCCTACCCAGATACCCAGATTTACCAACTTTTTAAATTTTGCCACATTTGCAAATCTGTCTGTCCATCCACCAGTCCATTTATCTTTTATTCATCCATCCATCCATCGTCTTTCTGTTTTCTGAACATTAAACAGCGTATTTCATCATACTCCTTGAACATATAATACTTCCGAATACTTTTCTTTAAAAACAAGGATATTCAATTATGTGACCACCTTAAGTGCAGTTTCAAGTTCAAGAAATTTAACATTGATATAGCACTTAAATTCTGTCTTCCAGTTTTTTCATATGTCCCAGTAATGTCTTTTGAACCTTTTCTCCTCCCATCCAGGATCACATTATTGCATTTAATTGTCATTGTCTCTTTAATTACTTTTTCTTTCTCTTTTTCTTTCTCTCTTTCTTTCTTTCATAGTGCAACTGCCATTTTTCTTTTCAATCTCTCTTTTTTTTAATTGTGGAAATATATATACAACATAAACTTTCCTATCTCATCCACTTCCAAACATATAATTCATTGGGATTAATCACATTTACAATGTCATGCTACCATCACCACCATCCATTATCAAAAATTTCAGTCAACCCAAACAGAAACCCTGTATCCATTGTGCATTAATTCCCCATTTCTCTTGTTCCTGCTCCTGATAGCCTGTAATCTACTTTCTGTGCAAGTGGGGTCATGCAGTATCTGTCCCTTTATATTTGACTTACTTCACTCAGCATGCTGTTTTCAGGGTTCATCCATGTTATAGCATATATTGGCACTTCATTCCTTTTTATGGCTAAATAATACTCCATTGAATGTATATACCATATTTTGATGATCCATTCATCTGTTGATGGACATTTGGGTTGCTTCCACATTTGATGTACTATGAATGGTCTGGAGGTCCTCACATTATTACATCAAATAGATCATCTAGCCTTGTATTTCTGAAACCCGGGAATTCTGGATCTGAATCACTGATTCATTTCAGACCTGATTTGATACATCATCTTACACAGGCTAGTTTCTTCAGCATTGTGTAATTATTCTAGGGATGGATTTTGTTAAATTCTCAACTCTACAAAATTATTCTGAAATATCATGTTCTATATGCTTTTTCAGTAGAAAATCACTCATTTAGGTTAATTTAAAAGTGCCAGTTACCAAATGTTTATTTGTTGCAAAATTTATATTTTGACTAGTACATTTCCTAATATAACTTATGTAGATAGTTTGATTGAACGCCATAAGTACTTGGAATCTCAGGTAGGACATTAGATTTTGCTGGTTTGTCCAGAGTGATGCCCCGATGAATCCCAGAGTGATTCGATCAATGAGTGGAAAAGTACCTGCAAAGCCCCCTTCGGGGAGTGGTGAGAACGGGGAGAAATTCAACTCCCCCAAGTTGAATTCTTGATATTCTCACAAGCAGTGTGGACAACCTAAGCTATAGGCTGAGCCCCCAGTCTTGGGGTTTGTTCATATGAAACTTAACCCCCAAAAGGATAGGTCAAGTCTACTTAAAATTTAGGCCTAAAAGTCACCCCCAAGAGAGCCTCTTTTGTTGCTCAGATGTGGCCTCTCTCTCCAGCCAACACAACGAGCAGTCTTACCACCCTACCCCTCTCTACGTGGGACATGACTCCCAGGGGTGTGGACCTTCCTGGCAACGTGGGACAGAGATCTTGGAATGAGTGGAGACTCAGCATCAAGGGATTGAGAAAACCTTCTCAACCAAAAGGGGGAAGAGGGAAATGAGACAAAGTGTCAGTGGCTGAGAGATTCCAAACAGAGTCGAGAGGTTATCCTGGAGGTTATTCTTATGCATCAAGTAGATATCATCTTGTTATTCAAGATGTAGTGGAGAGGCTGGAGGGAACTGCCTGAAAATGTAGAGCTGTGTTCCAATAGCCATGTTTCTTGAGGATGATTGAATAATGATATAGCTGTCACAATGTGACTGTGTGATTGTGAAAACCTTGTGTCTGATGCTCCTTTTATCTACCTTGTCAATAAAGGAGTAGAACATATAGAATAAAAATAAATAATAGGGGGAACAAATGTCAAAATAAATTTATTTGAAATGCTAGTGATCAATGAAAGCGAGGGGTAAGGGGTATGGTAGGTATAATCTTTTTTTTTTTTCTTTCTTGTGTTCGTTTTATTTCTTTTTCTATTGTCTTTTTATTTCTCTTTCCGAATTAAAGCAAATGTTCTAAGAAATGATGAATATGCAACTAAGTGATGATATTGTGAATTACTGATTATGTATGTTGTTTTATTTTGTTTATTTTTTAATTAATAAATAAATTTTTTTTTAAAGTGCCAGTTACCCTTGTGAATCCACTTAGGAACTAGTTAATGAATTAGCTTAAAAGAGTTGTGTGTCTTTCCATTTGAGCCTAGATTTTCTGATTCAGCTATAGACAAGATGTAGTCATACTCATCAGGAATGATTCAGAACTTGGAAAGAACTTAAATGCCAAGGTTTCTTTTTTAGCCCTGAAGAAATATAATATGAATAGATCTGTATTGCAGTTTGGCATTTTTCAGTCTTTTTTTTTTCTTCAAAGCTCTGTTCAGGTCCCTATTTTCTCTTTTCAGTGAGAACTTGAGGTTTTTCCCTTTTCCTTTCCCTTACAAGCTGTCTGATACCAATCAACATTCAAATGTTAGACAAAATGTTCGATAAACGTTTTTGGAAACATTGCAGCTTATCTTAGTTTCTGAGTTATTAGATGATCTTAGACAAATCATTTTGTCTTTGTACTTCTTGGACTTCAAAATATGGAAGCTACCTATTTTCTAACAGTCTAGGAAAGTTTTTATTGAAGGAACATTTCTGGTGTTCTACATTTGTATTTAATAATTCTACATTTGTATTTAACATCAAGATGCTCTAGACCTAAGCCACTGGCTTTTGGGTGCTTCATAGGATAGAATTAAAGATACCAGGATCAATGCCAGTATATCTGTTTGTTCCAGTGTCTAGGCCTGGTCGTTAGTAGCTTTTAGGCTATTTAGATGCATTCTCAGGGTCTTCCTGGTCTGCTGTGGCCTACCTGTGTCCATTAGTTATTAATGGGAAATTGTTTGGTCGTATTACCCTGAGTGAATGTTATTACCTAGAAAGATCTAAATTTCCTTTTTTTTTTTTTTTAAAAAAAAAAAAAGGCCTTTGTTTTGGAATAATTCTATTTTAGAAAAATTGCAAAATAAGAGTTCTTGCATGCTTTTCATCCAGCTTCTCCTGAAGTTAATATCTTATGTATCCATAGTACAGTTATTAAAACCAGGACATTTACTTTGGTACAGTATTATTAACTAAAGTACAGATTTCATTCACATTTCAGGATACAGTCCAGGACCCCACTTTGCATTTAGTTGTTGCATTTCTGTAGTTTCCTTTAATCTGTGACAGCTCCTCAGTCATTCCTTGTTTTCCATGACCTTGACACTCTTGCAGAATACTGGTCAGTTTTCTTATAGAATATCTCTTAATTTAGGCCTGCCTAATGATTTCTCGCTATTAGATTGAGTACACTTTTGACGGGACACCACTGAATTGAGATTGTGTCTTCACTGCACCATCAGGGAGAATATGCTCTGAGGGTGTCGTCACTGATGGTGTTAAGGTGGTGTCTGTTGGGTTTCTCTAGTGAAAAGTTACCATTTTTCCCTTTTTAATAAGTATCTTTTAAAGAATAAATGTGAGAGTATGCAATCTTCTATTTCTCTCCAATCTTCACCCACTAATTTTAGCATTCATCATTGGGTCTTGCCTGCAGTAATTATTACTGTGGTGTTTGCCTCACAGTGATTTTGTGTTTCCGTCATTCCTTCTGCACTTATTAATTGAAATTCTTCTGTAAAGAAGAACTGTCTCTTCTTCCCTATTTAAATTTATTCACTTATTTGTAAAAGTATAGATTCATGAATATTTGTTTTATTCTATGAATTACAAATCCAGTACGATCATTATTTATTTTGTTGCTCAAATTGTTCCAAACTTGGCCATCGCGAACTGCTTCTTTTTGGCTCCTGTGTCTTTTGGACATCCCCCCATCTGTTTTTGAGGCTTCTTCTCTGGCACCACAAGATGCTCCAGGTTCATCTTGTATTTTCCCTGCTGCAGCCCTGGAATCAGTCCTTTCTCATTGAGCTCTGAATCTTTTAATTTATTATTAAGTTGGTTTTAAGAGGTATCAAGGCAATTTATTAGGGAAAGAAAAGTCTTTTCAACAAAAGGTTCTAGAACAACTAGGAATCTGTATGGAAAAAAATGAATTTTGACCCTTATCTATCACATGTATAAAAATTAATTTGAAATGTATCATAAACCTAAATGTAAACATTAAAACCATAAAATTTCCAGAAGAGAAGCATAGGGGAAAAAATCTGTTAAAGATTTTTTAGGAGGACACAGAAAGCATGAACTATAAAAGAAAAAAAGGATAAATTAGTGTTCATCAATATTAAAAACATATGTTCTTCAAAAGACTCCGTTAAGAAAATGAAAAGGCATTCTGTGCGCTGAAAAAACATATTCATAATACGTATGTCTGACAAAGGACTTGTATCCACAAAATATAAAGAATTTTACAGTTCAATAATAGAAAAAAAAACAAATTTTAAAATGGACAAAATCTCTGAATAGATATTTCACAAAAAATGGTCAGTAAGCACATGCAAAGATGTTCAGCATCATTAGTCATCAGAGAAATGCATGCCATTAGGATGGCAACAATTTAAACAGACTGACAATATGTAGAGTTGGCAATAATACCAAGCAATCAGAACTCTAACAAGTTGCTAATTGGAATGTAAAGTGGCACAACACTTTGGAAAACAGTGGGCAGTTTCCTGTAAAGTGAAACATGCACTTACCATACAACCCAGCAATCCCATCCCAAGAAAAGGGAAAACATAAGGCCAAAGAGAGACTTGTATTCTAATATTTATGGCAGCTTTATTCAAAATATCCCCAAATTGGAAGCTACCCATATAAACATCAACAGGTGAATAGATAAACAAAATCTGGGACAGCAATATATTGGAATCATGCAGCAACATGAATGAATCTCAAAAACATTGTGCTGAACAAAAGCAGCATATTGAAAAGTATAAACTTGTTACGATTCAATATATATGACATTCTAGAGCAGGCAGAAGTAATGTCCTGATGGGAAGCAAATCAGAAGTTGCCTGGAAGTGGAGTATGGGGATCAGCATTGACTACAGAAAGGCATGTGGAAAAACATGCCATTTTGAGAAATAGCATATTTCTCCATACCCTCTCCATATTTGTTGTCTGTTTTGTTTTGTTTTTAATAGTCGCTCTTCTGGTGTGTGCATGGTGGTTTTGACTTACATTCGCCTAATGGCTAATGATGTTAAGTATCTTTTCATGTGTTTACTGGCCGGGGTGGGGTTAGGGAATTTGGAGTTAGTGCATGATTGGTACAGAGTTTCTCTCTGAGGTGCTGGAAAAGTTTTGGTAATGGATGGTGGTGATGGTAGCACAACACTGTGAATGTAATTACATCACTGAATTATATATTTGACTGTAGCTAAAGGGGAAATTTTAGGGTATATGTATGTTACTAGAATAAAATTTTTTTAAAAATCACAGAACTGGGTGGTCCACAGTGGCTCAACAAGCAGAGTTCTCGCCTGCCATGCTGGAGACCCGGGTTCGATTCCCAGTGCCTGCCCGTGCAAAAAAAAAAAAAAGAATACAAAAATCACAGAACTGTACAACCAAAACAGTGAACACTATTGTAAACCATGAACTGTAGTTAAGACCAAAATTATAATAATGTTGCTTCATTAATTGTGGCAAAAGTACCATACTAATGCAAAAGTGTTAATAGTAGAGAAAACTGTATGTGTGAATGGGGTATGTGGAAACTCTGTTTTCTGCATGATGTTTCTTTAAACCTATAACTTCTCTTTAAAGAAAAAAGTTAAGGACAAGGCTTCAAACTGGTTTTGGATCTTAACTATGGAGTCTGCCCTGGACACCATCTAGCTTTCCTCCTAGACTGGGTTGGTAATACTCATCCCTACGTCATCAGAATTTGTGATCAGTAAAGCACTGAGAGCACCCTTACACCCAGTAATTTTGCTTTTTAATGGATCAGCTATTTTCATTCATTAGTCTTGTTGGCCTCAGTGCCTTTCCTTATTATTAACAACTTAAGTCTCAGAAACTCACCTTTTGACTTCTGTAATTTCACTTCTGGTTCTTCTACTTTTGTTTTTCCTTCTGTATCTCTTTTGTCCATATGAGTATTAAAAAGGAAGAAATAGAACAATGTATATATAGTATGTTAAATGTTTGCTTAAAAGGAAGGGTGAAATAATAACTTATTAGCATACGCTGGCAGATGCATAAATAACAGGAAGAATGTACAAGAGATGAATAACAATTAACTATTTGAAGGAACATACGTATTGAGCAGATGGGAATGAGATGGGAGGAAGACTTTCCTGTGTACCTTTTTGTATTTTCAGATTTTTGAACCATATAATGTATTAATTCTTTAAAAGTTTAAAAAGAACCCTAGGCATTCCCCAGGGACCTTTTTGTTCTCCATGCCCTTTTGTTCTCAACGTTCTCTCAGCTTTAGGTTGAGACTCCGAAATCTATTTCTTCAGTTATTTTTTGCCTTCACCTGAATGAAAACTTACCTTGTCACTTGTCTGTAAGATCCTAACTGATTGTTCCCTGGACAACTTAAATTTTTAGGATATCATATACTAAGTAGTTTCCTTTCCCTTCCATCCCTACTCTGCCTTTTAAATTGTCTGCCTCTACAATGGTATCTCCATCCAATCAGTGTTTCTGACTAGAAACTTGGTCCTCTTCAACTCCTTCCTCTGTTTCACTGCCTTCCATCCCCAGATCCAGGAGAAACCAATTATTTCATTCTATGTTAGAATTATCTCTGTTTTGGGCCTCTCTTTTCCATTCGTGTTGCTTCTGCCTTGGTTTTTAGCTCTTATCCCATCTAGACTGTTAAATCCACTGTTAGCTGTTCTTTGCTTGTCTTGCGATCCTCCGGCACAGCCTCAGCCATACTGCGAACAGAATCTGCCTCAGAAACCTTTCCACTTATAGCTGATATCCTTTGATTCCTTGTTTCTTTCAGCTCCTTGGCTGTTCTTTCCCTGTGAGGCCCAATCTCTTTCCAGCCTCCGTCCTGTGGCTTCGGCCCCTGCATTGCAGACACGCTGTGAACTTCTTGTGGTGTCCCGAACTTGCCATGCCATCTATGAGCATATCTCATTGTACATAGCCTTTTCTCTCTTCCTACCAGGCAAACTCCTTTTTATCTTTCAAAACCAAGTCCCAATATCACCTTTGTGAAACCTCCTCTGATTGCCCCTTTCATTTCCCTGCAGGAATTCATTGCACATTGCTAGTACAATGTCTTGTATGTACCAGGACTCAGTGAACATCCAGTTTCTCTGTACCTTCATCATATTTCGTAGTCTTTTTCTCATCATTTTCAAATTGCAAGGCAATCAATTGGCTTTCAATCACTATCACTTTCCCTCAGCCCCAGTGGACCGTGAGTTCCCTATGTGCAAGCATCTTATCTGCTTCAGGACTGTGCCGTCAGTTCTAGCATGATGCCTGATTTGTGGCTCACCAAGTTTTATTGTCTCAGTCATCCTAGATGACATGATCATCCCTTTGATTTCCTTAATTTTGTCTTTTTGTTTGGTTTCAGGTGGATCTATCTTAATGACCAGAATTTGTGCATTCCTGCCAGTTCCTCTTTTGTTTATGGAGCTGTTCCTATAGGAGCTAGTATTTATGTTATTGGAGATCTTGATACAGGTAAGAATATCATGGTGCCCTTCTTGCAACTGTTTTCTGGCACGTCATCTAACCTTTGCTTGTGTTCATGTTTTAGGTACAAATTATGACTACGTGCGTGAGTTTAAAAGAAGTACGGGAACCTGGCACCACACTAAACCACTTCTTCCATCTGATCTCCGCCGCACTGGTTGTGCAGCCTTACGCATTGCAAATTGCAAGCTCTTCCGCCTGCAGCTTCAGCAAGGCTTATTCCGTATCCGTGTTCATTCACCTTGAAGAGGAAGCAGAGCACAGACAGAGCTCCTGGCCCAAGTGCGCCATAACATAGCTTTACATAAGGGAGTACAGAGGTGGCAGCTGAAACTTACTCTGTGTACTCTGCTTTGGAATGGTAACTTCTTGGTGGTTTTATAATTCTTTAAGGCTTGAGTTTCGGCTTTTGTTTGTGAGAACATGTAACTGTTGTAAAACTACCTGGGAGGAATCAGTTCCTTTGGTTAGAAGTGTCTACAGACAAGTGGAGGCTAGTAAATGTCAAAAGGAGAAGGAAAGTGGGAGTTGGTCCAATATAAAATATTGAAGTTAAAGTACTGAGGTGCAGCTGTGAAGGGACCTCATTTCTGACTGACTACTGTGGTCAAGTACCTGGCTTTGGTACAGAAAAACAAAAAAATCCATATATGCAAATCAACATATCCAGATATACCAGGATAGCTTTTCTATTGCACTTGGAAGGAAATATTATGCCTAACTCTGCCCAACAAATTAAGGTTTGTGCCTAAAGCATTAGATTGGACTATATGCCAGTTAGTTTCCATTTATTACCAGTATTCTGTCCTAAGAATCTTTTAAAATCTATTATGATAAATTGAAACAAAGAAAACAGAATTTCTCTTTTATAATATTCTGTCATAGTAATCTGCAGATTCAGTGAATTAAGGAATCAGGTTGCAGCCCTCATGAATTTAAAGAAAGCTGCTAATTTCTGTTAATTTGGATTAAGATATGTCACACCATAATCTCTGGGGGAGGACGTTTAGAGTTGTGAAGGATCTCATGCAGTGCCATTCTTCCTTTTCACTTAGTGAAAATCATTTTATAAGTAGGAGGATATTAGTAAGTAGGAAGTTTTATAAAAGAAAGATCTGGGTCAGACAAATAATTAAGGTCTTCTGTGATTTTAAAAACAAAAAACAAACAAAACCTGTCCAGACAAAATATATGGGGATCAAAATCTTTTAAAATAATCTGTCTGAAAGCACACAAAGTCTTGTTTACTAACGTTGTCTTAGAATGCAAATCTATGTTAAGAAGCTAGCCTTTTATAGTAGAATATTACTGATGTTGTTTCCTAGTGAGAGTTTTAGACAAATTGTGTTAAAGTTTGGCAGGTAGAATAAACTACCTCACTTAATTTCATTTTTTTCTTAGTATAGGAAATGAATCTTTTCCTTCTTCCCCTCCCTTCCTGTCTCTCCCACCTTAACCCATTCTACCCACTTCCCATTGGGGAAAAAAAGCCTTTTGGTAGTAGAACTTCTCTTGTACGATAACTGTGTTTTCCATTCAAATTACACCACCTTAGTGTGAAATCAGGGACTTCAAAGTGCTTGATTATGTCATAATTTGAATTTTATGCAATATCAAATTTCTAATCGATTTAATATGCAGTACTTCATTTTTAATCATTTTTACAGCTTTTCTTTCTCTTAGAATATAGTCATAAGAATCAGCATTTTATCTTAATGATTAATAAATCTATAAATGTGTCCTTTGGTTATAAATTGAAAAACAGGAATTTCTTCTAGAAACTTCCTGTATGGAATGTTTTAAGTACTGTTAACATGCATAGAAAACATTGCTTATGTTTTTCCTACACATGAACTGTTGGAAGTCAATACAGTTGTCCGAAAGTTGCTGAAAGAATCCATGCCCACGAGGTCCGAGGTCCTAAAGATGTTCCGTGTGGCACATTAACTGTCCTTTCTGGCCAGAAGATGCCTGGGAAGAGAGTTATGAGGTTTTTATGTTAATATACCAGAGGCTCTAGGCCGGATTTCCTACACATTCACGTAATACAGCCAAAGCTGGTGTTTACACTAAAACCAGGGTTTTCCTTCTGTTAGGTATCAGTCAGCTGTCTTTGCACATTTTCCCAATGATACTTTATCTTTTAATCACAGCAAGCCACTTGGCCCCTACAAAGAAACAATGATTTCTTTTTGCAATTAGATTGTTCGTTTTAGAAGAAACAAATTGCTCAAAAAGTGAATTTTCTTTGGTGAAATATCCTGTACATTCCTTCAAAAGCTGTATGTGAGGTAGATTAAAGGTGGTAACAGATACTCTATTAAAGCCATGCTAGTCAGTAATTCGGTTTTTTAATTTCTGAAGTTTAAAATTCGTCCGACACTTCATAAGGCCCCTTAAAGGAGACAGTTCATTGTTTTGGAGTGAATGGGTTCCTAATGCAATATTATTGTGCCTGCATGATTTGGTAAATTAATTTTAAGAAAATAGTTCTTTTGTTGTTTTTCTTTTTTTAACTCAGTTCATTGACCCCATAGTTGCAGAAATTAGATAATGTTTTATAAAATAAATCTGCCGCATAATATGGGATGCAATAACCAACAAAAGCTGCTAAGTGCCAAACTGTTATTTTACTGCACACACACACACGCACATATAAATATAAAAATATCGTGTTGAAGTGTAGGGAAGTATTGAATTTTATGTTACAAAAGTATTCATGACTTTTTTTTGTAAATTACAGTTATTTCAGTAATGTGAAATAAATTTTAACTCATTTCATGCAGGTTTGTGTTTTAACATTCCACTTATGCCTTGAGAACATCATTTCTAGATGCATTTTTGATACTTTTTTCTTGTAAGGCGCTCTTACAAGAAATTGACAGCTGATGATAAGTTTTAAAATTTTAACTATAAATATTATGGGGGGAGTGCAATTTATATTTTCATTATTTCACCAACAGAAAGGAAGTTGTCTCAGGTTACAATCAGTGAATATTTAAAGGATCTCTCCTAGAATACAGTGTAAAGTAGATTTGTTTGTTTCTTTAATACATCCAAATATAGATTTTTTCAAAGATTTGAGTGTTTAATTTAAAATGAAGTTATGTTTTGTTTTTTGATAGTGTTTACATCCTATGAGAGGAAAAAGTATGAGAGATGAGTCTGTGTGTGTGTGTGTGTGTGTGTGTGTGTTCTGATTTAGTGAGTCTGTTTGTTTATGTTTACTTTCTAAATTGTTCCAAACTACATACATTACTGTCTCCTGGTGCTTCAGATAAATTCTTGAGCCTGCTGACCTTCAGTTTATACTACTGTGTTAACTCATGTTGAGTATAAATATTGAAATACCTGTAGTTTCTAGTAAATTTTACTTGGTGTTTGCATTTCTCTTCTTTAGCGGGAAACAGTGTTTACCAGCTAGTAGTTGGTATGCTATAAAGATTTGACCTAAGAAGTTTCCACATTCAGTGTTTAGCTTAGTAATTTATTGCTGTAAGGAGTTGAGAGCTAACAGATTTTTTCAAACTGTACAACAACCAAAAAAAGGGTGCGTTGAACAGTATATAGTTTGTATTAACGTGTTGTATTGCACTGCCACTTTAATGATGATTCTTTCTTTTGTGGTGGTTTGGAAGTGTCATGTTTTATAATTTATAAATTAGGGGTGGGGAGGTTCCCTAGGCAATGTGTAGGTAATAAATTTCTATTAACTAAGTGTCAAAGATAGGACTCTATTTGCTGCGGCACCTAAGTTACCTGTGGGTAGTAAATTAGGTTTTTAGAGATATTTATTGACTACTTTAGTCCATTAGGGTTGCATTGGGTAGGCACATTCATTCTTCAGTGTACCAGACCAGGGATCTCAAAGCATTTTCCAAGGAGTGCTAAAAACAATATTGCCTTTTGGATGTTGGTTTTCTTGATTGAAGAGGAGTTGCTCTAGTGGTCAGACAGTAGCATCTGATTAGCTGGGGAAGGAATGAGGTGACATTTTTATTGTATTGACTTAAAAGGTGCTGGAAACCCCTTAGAAAACACCTGGTGGAAGGGAAAGTTGAGACTGCTCTTTGTCATCAGCTGCCCTGCGAGCTGGGGGAGCTGTGGGGAGGTGGCAAGAGAAGTGACTGGTCAGTGTAGTCATGTCTGCCCTGGTTAGTCAACAAATATTTATTTAGCACCCAGGACCCATGAAGGATTGTGCTCAACTTCCTGGGGTACCTGACCATGAGAAAGATATCCTTCTGTCCCCTGCATCCCCTCTAGGTTATGTGCGAGAGCTCTATTTTAGTTACCTGCTTAACCCTGGCACCCGGCTCAGCGTGTAGGTAGTGAATAAATATTTAATGAATGAATATATTATATTTGTGATGATGTTCCTCAGTGGGTTAAAAAGTAGTCTCTGAGAGTGACTCATTTTATGGGATTTTAAATGAGTAACTTTGTCCAGAGCTGAGCTGGTCTCCTAGTGTGGGAAGTAGCATATAATCAGTGATGCCGAGTGCTTGACATACATGATGCACAGCCACGTGGACTCCGTATGTTCTGTAAGAGCTCTGAGAGCTTCATGAGGACTTTGAGAACTTAGTGCACCTAATGATGTTGACCACTTTTAATGTTGGTTTTTGTTTTTGTATTTTATCTGGGGCTTAAAATCTTAACCAGAATGTGTTGCTTTTTCTCTTCCTGTCTCTAGGTGGGGTGCAGGCACTATCCCCTTTCTGCTAAGAGCAATTTTTGAGGCCCAGGCAAATGATTTGACTTCTCACTTCAGATGTAAGCACAAACCAAGAGCAGAATCCACATTTCTGGATTATCACTTTATTGCTCAGCCCACTAAACTCTCACTTCTTTTCTAGGCATACAAGTATTTTCTTTTTAATCACAGAATAATCATTTGTAGTGCAATTTAAGCTACCAAAATATCCTTTGCAAGTTGCACAGATAAAAGCAAAGATCTTTGGTTTTCTTTCTCAGTTAGCTATAGGAAATGTAAGAATTTTATAAGGTCATAAGAATAGAAGTGTTTGTGATTGAAAAAGAAGCTGTGTTTACTTTTAAAGAGCTGAAGCTTCATTTATGCCACATACAATCAGTAAGGGAAAATAAACTGTTTTGACATATTGAGGAAAATATTTTGCTAGTTTTGGAATAATCCTTGAAGTATTCTTTATAGCTGACTCAGGATTATAGAGATTAATGGTAAGGGTGAATAATGACTCACTTGCCCACATTTGAGACGAGCGTGGCTCCAGGTGGAGTGTGTGCCTGCCAATTGGCAGTGAAAGCTCAATAGGTTTTAAAAGGTAAAACCTTTTAAAGTTTTGTATTTCTCAGAAGAAATATTACTATTTTAATTTAAAAATAGGTCATCCTTTGTCTCGTAATAATTATATGATGAATAAGGAGTTCAGTCATGATTTCAGATTGTTTGGTCTTCTGTGTATAGTTTTGGAAGGTTTGTTCTTTTTCAGTTCTCTCATCGGAGTTCTGTACGTGATTAGATTATTAAACTCCGCTTCTCATAAAGTCAGCTGTCTAATAAAACTACATCGCATAATGTAGTAAGAAATGTCTTTTGCTTCTCTTTTTTTATTTTTAATTTTTTACCCTAGAGCTCTGATTATAGGCAGCTTTTTATTATGTTAGAGTAGTTGTAGATTTACAAAAAAACATATAGAAAGTATAAATTTTCCATTCCCTTCTACACACACTGTTTTCCCTGTTATTAACATTTTGCATTACTGTCGTACCTTTGTTACAATTGAGATTTTTGTCTTTTTTTATTTTGAGGTAAAACTACTCTGATTAAATTGCTTTAACAACTGAAATTTGGGCAAAATTGAATTTTTGATGTAGATGTCCTCGTGGCTACAAAATTGTGGAGCTTCCTTTCCTACATAGGTGACAACCACATCATGACTTACAGCTTCTGAAACCACTGGTTTACTTTGGGGGGGGGGGGGCGGGTGCCAGCCCATTGTGCGTGGGTAGCCACTGCAGGAAGCCAGGTGGAGAAAAGGGAGCTGATTAATTTGACCCATGAAGATAAATGGCCATTTCAAATCATTCAAATCCCAAGTAAATGTTTATAGGTTCATCTTTCTGGTTGGTGAATTTTACTTATTAGGCACTTACTTTTTGCATTTTAGTTCAAAAAGTAGGTTTTCGAGTACCTTATTTTTGTTGTTCTTGCTCATCAATTACCAGTGGACCTTAGGATATTGGGTTACAATTTTTAAAGTTAAACTAGGGAACTTGACTTAAATATGACTATATGTAGTTTGCTTTATCATGTTTCTTGTTTAATTGGATGAGAATTACATGCATTTATGCCCTTGTTCTTTGTGTTTGTAGGAAAAACTCTGTTCTCAGCTACCTCATTATGTAGTGGTGTGCTTGATTCCCTGCCAATTTAGAAGAATGCAACACATTCTGTCCTTTAACAAAAGCCTGGAAGCAAGCAGTAAGCGGCCTTGAGGAATACAATTCTCTGAGGCATATTTTCCTTTTTACTACTTTCTTTAAAAATATAGGCACTTTTCATCAGGAGGGACAATTATTCTCCTAAAGCTGCTGCTAAGTGATTACTTGAAACTCAACTTGAACTTTAAAGAGTATTTAAAAAGCTATGTTTTCATAGCATAGAAGAGTAGTGTATTTAAACACAACTGCTGTGTAAAATGGAAGGCTTCATTTCCATCCTTGTTGTGTCAGGCAGGGAAATGTGCCTATCTGTAATTTGACCCAGTGTTTGGAAGATGAATATTTAGAGCTACTGTTTTTCATTTTGTATATGGTGCTGCTATAGGCAGTTTAAGGATCTATTAATTGTATTTTTATAAATTTGTATCCTAGCAGTGTTTAATTTTGATGAAAATGTAGACCCCTTACTACGTTCCTCGTCTCTGTTTACCCGGGGAAACTCTGAACATGTTCGCTGGGCGTGGGGATGGGGTTGGCCTTAGAACATAGAATTGCATTGTATTTAAAATCATGACTCATCTGATTTGTTCTGAGTGTCCGTGAAATTCTCTATGTTTGCACTGGCTACACTCCCTCTTCTCCACTGTCTCTCAGCTCTTCTGGTCAGGAAGTTAGGAGACACTAAGGAGAATCATTAATTCTGATAGGCATATCTTTCCAGGAATCATGTCATGTAGGAAGTAACCAATTTCAGGCCACAACTTTACGCAGCCTACTTAAATGGAGGACTTTAATGCTCCTTAGTGGCCAAAAGAGTTATCTCCATTCCTAAAAGCCTGTCGTGAGGAGTAACTTAAATGTCAGGTAAAATCTAAAACGAACTCTTCTTATACATTAATAAGATGCAGTTTTTATGTTTGTGTTTTTTAGAGAACAGGGCTTGCTGCTACTGAATGGAATGGCAGTTTCTCCTCAAATGACACCATGTTTATCTAGCAGCAGGTCAGGAGACATTTCCTATGAGTAGTTTCCAAGAAAACCAGAGTTTACTGTCTTTAAAACCCCCAAATCTTACTTTTATTATTTTGAGGAAAACTTGTGTACATGTGTTAACAGCTTTCCTGAACAGGCCTGGTGCAGGGCAGGGGCTTTGGCTTTGGGCCATCAGGGTGTGATGCCTTCTGCCTCTTCCTGCTTCACTTCGTGACTTGAGGAAGCTCTTCCGCCCTGAGGCTCGGTTTCTTATCTGTAGAAATAGCATAATAAGGGTATTTGCCTCTTAGGGTTGTAGCGAGGATTAATTAAAGAAATGAAAATAGTGTCTTGCACACGAATGGTGGCTGGAGGCCTGTGGGTGGGTGGAGCCCCCTGCCCTCGCTTATGGTCCCTGACTGCCTGCTGGCCTCGCTCTCCTACCTGCGCCCTCACGGCAAGTCCCAGTAGCCGTAGTAGGCAGATATGCTTGAAGTAATGTTTGTGACTGAAGTATTTTCTCTACTGGTAGTTTCAGGGAAATATTCTGATAGTTATATAAAACTGATAATTAAAAAAACACACGTACACACACACACACACACACACACACCTTGGTTCAAAAAAGCTGTTTAATCCAGGCAGTAGAAATTCATATTTTGTTCAATTGATTTTGGAACCCCTAACCCCCTAGCTTTTGAAGAGGTTGACAATTTGGTTGGTTTGTTGTTCATTTGAAAGAGAAAGGAAGGAAACGGCACAGCCAGCATCATTTGCTTCTGGCTCATCCTTACATGGGCGTCCCCGTTCCTACTTTTACAGTAAGGAGAGTGAGGCTGAGAGAGGCTCAGCAATCTGCCCACAGTCCACAGCTTTCGGGCTGTGTTGTCTGACTGCTAACCCTCCACCCTGTCCATGTTGTCTTTTTGGGTTAGTTTATCTAGTCATACCCTGGCTATAAGAGAAGGGAGGACCTTAAAAGATTTCGGGAGTAGAAGGCATGATGAAATCTACTTTCTGGACCTGTGCCACCATTCTCCTTTACTTCTCTACTGTTTGAATGCAGAATAATTCGAGATAGCTAAAAACATCCCAAGACATGTAGTTAGAAGATTGAGCCTTGCATTATCCTGTCTCTGGGCCAGGAGGGAGGTGAGTCTAGGAAAAAAAATAAGAAAATAAATTATTATAAATAACTGCATTCATAATTTGCCTAAGTCGTCTAATAATATTTAACTTTACTGAACTTTAATTGTCCCTTTTTTCACTAAAATATAAAAGGTGTAGTATTCTATGTTGGTTGGAACATTTTCTGAATCTCTATCCGAGATCAGTAGACCTCAGCTATGCTTTCTTAATTTGGATGTTATATAATACTTAAAATAAGCAAACAAACAGAACTTGTATTACAAGTGTGCGTGAAGAACTTTTCTCCCTTCAGAGGAAGAAGGCTTATTTAACAAAATGATACAAAAGTGAACTTTGTAATTCTTTTATAATATCATTTCCTTTTGGGTTCAAGTTATGGGACTGGCTGATTTAGCAGGATGTAACATGCCCAGCTTATCTTAATTTCAATAGGATATTTGATAAAGTCATCTTGTTATCTTTGTGAATAAGAAAGGGAATTTAGACATAGGTACTAATAAGTACTGAGAAATAGGGCTAGCAGCTGGTTAGTCATTCAGCCTGTTCACTGGTTATAGGTATGGATCCCTGACACCTTGGAGTGAGGCACTCTAACAGTGACTTATTTTACATTCTTGTTAATAACATTTATGAAAAGACAAAACAGAAGTGAGAGTGGGGTTGGGATCTTGGGTGCTCTTTACATTTTAATAAAATGGCTAAATGTTAAGTCTTACATCTAGGTTCAAAAGAGTGTTAAAGTTCTGTATGTAGCTACTGGTTGCAGTACCGCTGTTTGAGAGCCGTCTGCAGGTGTCCTAAGGGACAGGGCTCACGTGGTGGAGGCTCTAGAGCCATAACAAGACCTTCGAAGGCCCCGCATGCTCCTAGGGCCTGCCTCCAGCCAGTAGGCAGAAAGTAAAAAGACAGAACTTTAATTAATTTTAGAACTGTCAAATAGCTGCCTCATTATAAAATGGGGGTCTTCTGAGCTCTCATCTCTGAAAATGCACATAAAGGAAGACTTTCTGCAGCTTGGACTATGAAGATATGACAGTGTCAGTGGGCAGTATCAATGATGCTTTTTAGGTGGGATTTCTGGTATTGTGGCAAGATATTGGTCACGATTCCAAGGCTTCTTGCCAACATCAGATTCTGTGGCAGCTTATTTGGTAAAGGAAAAAAATGTTTTTACTGTAACTTTAAAATTTTTAAATTGTTTTTGAGAAGAGTCTTTGTTCCTTTTTAACCTATCCTCTCTACCTTGTTCTTCTCTCCTTTCCTCCCTACCCTTCTCCAGTAGTGACAGAGACAGAGGTGGTTGTCTCTGTTGACTATTCCTTGGGACTTGCAACTACAACCATCCTTGCCATTTGCACGAGGAATTGGAGTTTAGTGGAACTTTCAGAAATGAACATATTTTTAGAGGTTTTCCTAAACCATATTGTCAAACTAGAATAGTGATACTTTGTGTACTTTATTTTTTAATCTCTCAGTGCATCCACAAATCTAAGAAAATTAAGTAAAAATGTTCCTTTAAGTGGGGTTTGGATGACTTGTGTCCTGGGCTGCTCAGAGAGGCTTCCTGCACGGGGAGGGAATGGGAATGGCTGACCTCTTCTGGCCCTTCCAGCTCGAGAAATCACTCGCCTTGTCCATGGATCATTTTGTTGTCCTTTGGGGAGAATTTCCAAAGGCTCTAATTCTTCTTGTGGTTTTGTTGTGTCATCTTCTCCTTTGAAAGCACGCTGCAGTTTCACTCTGTTTCTGGAAGGGGCAGGACAAGGAGCTGCTCTCACATGCCTCCTTGTGTGCATCTCTCCCCTGAACTCCTCTGTCTTGTGAAAGATGCGCTAGACACTGATGCAAGGTGAGCTCATAGTCCTGCAGGCTCGCAGCCTGGGAAGCACATCCAGGTCATCTGGCGCTAAGTTGTCTGTATTTAAGAATCTTACTCTTGGTGTGTGTTTTCTCCCCGCTTCCTAAGTCATCTTCACTTACTGATAACCTTGTGTTTAAATCAGTGTTGTTTTCCTCCTGTGTCTTGTGCTTGGTTACCCAGAAGACAGCTAGGTGGAATTTTTTGAGGAAATAAACCCTCCCCACAGTTGATACTTCTTTCTGTAACTGCTTAGAGAGACCTTTAGTCAAGGTGGGGAAAGAGTCACTCTTTTTGGCAATCACTGTCACACCCTACCCTCTATTCCTCTACCCCAGACTTCCCCTAGCCTGGCCTTTTCACTGCTTGAATTGTGTATCCTAAAAGAAAAAAAGACATCTGGTTGCCCAGGAATCGTTGTCTAGACCATTAGCTAAGGAAGTATTCATGGAGAAAGGCGCTCTTCTGGGTGCTCCTGACTTGGGCCTTCGTGGCTGCATTTCCCACGGCCAGCTGGCTCTGGCTGGAAGAGAACCAGACCTGTCACCCTTGGCCAGGGTACTTCCCACAGTGACCCTGGAGCAAGGATAGACTAGGACCCAGGTTGGTCCCACCTCCCATGTCTGCCCCGGAGGTCACCAGAGCCCTTCTCTGAACTGAGAAAAGGGGCTCAAAATGCTCTAACCCACCAGGCCACACAAACTACCTCAGCACCCAGCTACCACCCCAGGCAGACCCCGTGGTCAAGGGAGAGTGCTCAGGGCCTGGGTAGTCTCTGGAAACTCACATAAACCAAACTTTACTGTTTCTTGCCTGCAGAACCCCTTCAGGAAGTCTCCAGGCAGACCCTATTCTGCACCATTCTAGCTAGCATGCCTCAACAGAGGACAGGAAGGTCTTTGTTTCCTTTTCTCTTAGTTTTTTTTGTTTCGTTTGTTCTGACTTATTTAATTCTCTTGTTTAGTTCTGACTGCAATCCAAATTGTGAAAAAAATTGGAAATTTGAATGTCTTGCTTACCTTCATATTTTTTTCTAAAGGAATTTTTGTTTCAGGAAAAACTCCAGAAATCAAATTTATTATTATTAATTTAGCATATACTCAGTGAATTAGACTCTTAGGCTTTGTAAAAAATCATGTAGAATCTGGTACATGGGACAAAAGGGTATCATCAGCTCAAGAAACCATCGGTATCTGAGTTTATAACATCTTCCTATATGCATGAACGCAGAGATCACCTAAATTCCAAGATAATAAATTACCTTGGGGTAAATTATTTTATGTTGGGAACTATGTCAAGTGGCCGTTAGTAGAAAAGCACAGGCTATTTAGCAAAACTTGCTTAGTTTAGTAATCAGTGGCCATTTTCTGCCAACGGGACTCTCCATTTTGAACTCAGTAACAGCTTCTGTTTGATTCCTCACTCCTCTACCGCTTTGCATCCCCAGTGACAGAGTAAAATTCATTTTGTTATGAGCAGTGCCATTTGTGGGTTGTGACAGCCATTAAAAAAATCATTGTGGCCTCAGCAGACATTTTGAACAACCAGAACTATAACAGTTCTGGAGCATGTATCCATAGAATTGGGAGTGAATAGCAGATTTCACAAATCACCTCACTCACCTCTCTACCAGATTTACTCCCATCTGCATCAGAAACTGTTGGGCAAACCCCTGGAGCGGGCTCTGGCATACTGCATTTTATCACTTGTGTTACTGCTGACAAAAATTTTGGTGTCTGTGAATGAGAGCCATCCATAATCCATTATAAACAGGTAAATTCATTTGTTTTCTATCACCGATGTCAGTCTTCTGCTGTGAGAGAAAACTGTCAAGAAAACTTCCTTAAAATAACCTTGTCAGTTCCTTTTGACTCTCCCACAATCACGGCTGCTCTCCCAGCAGGCCCTGGCCCAGCCGTCTCTGCCATTGGCTGGTACCCGAGGTACCAGGCACTAAGTATATACCGTCACGCTTGTCAGCTTCTAGCAGACTCTTTTGATTTGTCACTTTCATGTACTTGATTCCGTCAGGACACAGTTGCTCTAAGACAGAAGTCATCCTGTTAAACACAGATCTTTGTTTTATTAAAATATCTATATGTTCTGACATGGTACATACAGAATACGGGCTTGTTTTGTTTTTTATTTAAATCCTGCAGCTTTTATTAACGAGTGAAATTCCAAGTTGAGAAGTTTAGTTAGACATGTATTCAGATGAAGTTATTTTGTATGATTAAAATATCCTGATATTTAAAGAAAGACCTACTACTGAAAAACTGGGATTTGCAATAAAAAAAGGACAACAGAAGACATTATATGGAAAGTTTGAAATATTTAAACTTCTGAAAGCTTGCAACTTATAAAATTATACTTCCCAAATCCAGTGGGATAGAGAAATTGTGCTAACTTGATTTAATTGAAATGGCACGTTTTATATCCTGTGGTCCAAATGTATTGGTTGGTTTTGTGGAGTCATTTTCTATTCCTTTGCTGGTATGAAAATTAGCCAAGTCAGAAGTAAGTTTTAATTATTAAACTTTCTTACGAAGTCGCTTTATGGTTTACAACTAATGCTGATGCGGAAAGGGTATGTTAACTTTCTTAAATTAAGTAGCACTTACTTTGTTTACATGCTTCAGTATATTGTGGGGTAACTAGGGGGCAGACCCTTCTCATGAGCCCAGGAGCTGTGTTCTGGGAACTGTTGCGATTGTGCTGTTCTCTTGTACCAAGGGTCAGTGAAAGTGTTTTACCTTTTTTATGTAGTTTGTATTGACTGGATTTTATAACTGTAAGAAAACAGAAACAGAGTGTTGTATTTTGATCTGAAATTTGTGTATGGTAAAGTAATTTGGTAAGGTAATTGTTTTATGTATTGGAAGTTCATTTAAAAACTTGAAATATTTTCTAGAAGGGTACCAAACAAAATGAACCACCTTTAATCTGTCTGATTAACCTAATAAAACAATTTAATGGGGAAGGCCTTCTAATGGTTTGAATTTTTACACTGGTTCTCACTGCATTAGTACTGTTGATACCTGGTGACTTGATTTATGAACGGAGTACTGTCATTTTTACTTCTGGCGGCTGTGTCACAACTTCAGCGAGCCAGGAGGCAGCCCGTGGGGGCCTGGCTTGAAGGTACATTCCTTAACCGCCTCTTCAGTCGATGCCTTAGTCTTTTCCATCTCTGTCAAAATGAGTCTCCTTGCAGACTCCCTGTTCCAGATCGGTTTCGTACTTGGTTTTCATGGAAGAGTGAAAGTAGACATCATAGAAATAGAAGGCCTTGATATCAAGGGCTTAGTTATATGTTGGGGAATTCCATCTGTGGAAAACAGAATTCCTGTCTCTGTAATTTCCTCTTGCTGCTATGCCCAGAACAGTGAAATCTTCCCTGGAGGCAAGGGTCAGAGAGCCTTGAGAATCTGTTAATGTCAAGGTTAAGCAAAAAAGCCTCAGGCTAAAATCACATGAAAATGAGGAAGAATTGAATATTCACCTTAAGTCTTGCTGCATAGCATAATGTAGGTTTGGGATTTGGTTTTTAAATCTTTTCCCACCTCCCCTAACAAGGTTATATGATCCAGTGGTCTGCAAACCTTTCTTTGAGGGCTGGGAGGGTTACTATGGGGCTCTCATTAAATAAAATCTTAACTGGAAAGCAGCGCCCCAGTAGATGGGTGTTGAGCCCTGTGTACTGGGGGGTATTGGAGAGCCTAAAGCCCACTCTCACTGCCCAGGCCTCTCCAGAAGCACTGGGTTGTCAGTGGCACTCAGGCAGAAATGCTGAAATGCTGGTCCTGCCACCGTGTCCTAGTCCTGCCCGAGCCTACTCACTCGCCCGCCAGGAGACCTCAACCAGTCAGCCTATTTCTTGTCTCTAAGACTAAATCCCTAGATTTCCTCATTATGTAAAACCAGAGCAATGCAGAACCCAGTGAGAAAACTAGGGTCCGTTTATTTTGAATGCATCTGACCTGTGAATCTGCGAAGGCCTGCCCTACAAGGGATCCAGTCTGGGAGGTGTGTGCCTACAGTGACCTCCTGTAAATGGGAGTGGGGATACTGCTAGTTGTGGTGAAGGTTGGAATGTGGGAGGTGGGAGGTGGGAGGGGTTCAGTGTATCACTGTCCTTAGTGCTGCTGACTGCCTTGGATGTTATTTATCCTTTACTGAACAACTAGGTCACAGGAACTGTGTAAGGACTTCATGTGTGTTCTTGTTTCATCACAACAACCCTATGAAGAAGGAACTCTTTTTCTCTCCATTGCACAGCAGAAAACTGAGGCATGGAAAGGTTAATTATCTTAGCAAACTGATGGGCTAAGTATGGAAGCAGGACAGAGTTGGGATTCACCCCACAGGTGTCCAGCTCCAGTGTCCACGCTCCTGAAAAGGGGACTGACCTTTTTGAAAGCTGCTCACTTGTTACTGGCTAAGGAAGTACAAACAGTTTCGTGGCCTTAAGGGGCCAGTCAGGGAGGACTTCATGGGTAGGAACTGAGTTAGGAGGGTGAGAGCTGCTGCCACCCACCACTTTAGAGCTGGAGTAGAAGCTGATAAAAGTCAAGATTTTTTTTTCCCAAAAAGCCAGAACCAGGTATAAGTGAGATTTTGTTTGTTTTTAAAAACCTGTAGCCTTCTGGAGAAGCAGAGGGAGTTCATTCAAGTTAGTTCTGCCCATCAGGTTTCAGGGGAGACCCCAAAACTTGGGTGTGAGAGAGTAGGGCCTGCGCCTCATCTCCAGTGTTGTGGAGACAAGGACAAGACTTGAGTTCTTCTAAAGTCTGGGGTCTGCCACTTCCATGGACCCTATTCTATTTCTGTCCAAGGGTTCTTCTCTAATCCAAGCATTTCCTACCAATGGAATACCCCCTGAGCTTTCAGGTAAGAGCCTCCTTAGCTCCCCAGGAGCTGAGGGGGCATGGGGATGGCATGCCAGGGAGTTGAGTTCTAGGCTGACTTTGGAACTTTGCTTCCTTGGCTGGAACAGTAGGATAGGACCACGCAGAGTCTCAATTCTGCTCTTAAATGTGAGGATAGACACTCCACTCTCACTAGGGTGGCTATAGCAACGCAAGTGGAAGCTAACAGGTGCTGAAAAGGAGGTGGAGAAGTTGGAACCCTCATACACTGAAGGTGGGAGTGTGAAATGAGGCCGCCACTATGAAGAACAGTCTGGCTTAAACATATAATTACCAGATGACCCAGCAGTTCCACCTTTAGGTATATATACAGGGGAAATGAAGAGTTCACACAAACACTCATACTCACATGTTCATGGCAGCACTAGTCACAATAGCTAAAAGGTGCAAATAGCCCAAATGTTCATCACCAGATGGAAGGATAAACAAGATGCCTTCCGTCCACACAATGGAATGTTACTTGGCCATGAAAAGGAGTGAAGTTCCAGTACTAAATGGATAATGCTTGAAAACATGACACGAAGCCAAACACAAGTGCATTATTGCATGATACCATTTATGTGAAATATTCAGACTAGGCAAAGCCAGAGAGAGAGAGAAAGCAGATTAGTAGTGGCCAGGGAGTAGGGGGAGTGGGGAGTGCGGGTTGACTGCTTACTGGACTCAGAGTTTCCTCTGGGGGTGATGAAAATGATTTGGAACTAGATAGAGATGGCGGTTGCTCAACAACAGGAATGTACTCAATGCCACTGAACTGTTCGTTTTGAAATGGTTGATTTTAGGTGATATGAATAAATTTTTTTTTTAAGTGAGGGATGGACTAGGGCAAACAAGATCACCTCTCCCAGCCTGTTGCTGGTGATGCTGAGGAAATGAGTCCAGTTCATATCCAGGTTCAAGTGGTGGTTATCGTGGATGGTCTGGAAGGCAAGGTGTGCAGGCTAGAGGGCTCCTTGCTGGAGATACCAGAGGGGCCTGGCACTCACCGAGTATTGGCCAAGGTTCCCGCTGATGAGCAGATTGCTCCTACAGCATCACGGAATCAAGAGCAGCCCTTGAAGGCATGTCCCCACACCCTGTACACCCCAGAGGTGGCAGCCTAGCAGTTAAAAGCCCAGGTGTGAATCCAGGCTCCACCCTCACTAGTTCCTTAGACAGTTCCTTCCCCTCTGCGCCTCAAGTTTCCCGGTGGCCTTGGGGTTATGGTGAGAACTCAGTGAATTGCTCAGTGGCCTATGTTAAGAGCGGGTGCTGGCTACTAAGCTTTTGTCCTGAGCTCTGTTAAGTACTGGCTTGTGATAAACAGGTCTGAAGAAAGAGTCTGTTTTTCTGCACACTGTCACCACCCTCTTGCTTCTCCAGCTTGCAGCAGAGCCTCTCCTCAGCCCCAGGGCCTGGACAGAAGAGAGTGAGATCCTCCTGGGGAGAGCAAGGTCCTCCAGGGACAGCGAGGTCCTCCAGGGGACAGCGAGGTCCTCCAGGGGAAAGTGAGGTCCTCCAGGGGAGAGTGAGGTCCTTCAGGGACACCAAGGTCCTTCAGGGGAGAGCGAGGTCCTCCAGCCATTCCCTGCTGGCACAGGAGCTGCAGCCGCTCCTATTACTAGGGAAAGGCAATGGACACTTCCTCAGCCCAGAGATGGGTGCACAGGGAGTTTCCAGGCTAGGAATCTTCCCGTAAGGGTGGATATATTTTTATCCAGCAGGATATACTTATCAGCTATGGTCAGGAAAGGGGAAACTGACTCACAATTCTAGCATGGTCAGAGAGCAGCTGCCTGTGTTTCTGGCATGCGGCTGTGAGATATGGAAGGCGGTGGAAGAGGGGGGCGTACCCCGTTTGCCTGGGGTGTGACCAGAGCTTTTGCCCCCTCCCCATCCTCTAAGTGGCCCAGGGCCTCTGGGGGGCCAGCATCCACTGAGCACCTCCCACAGCCGAGCCCCCATGGAGGGTCTGCTTTGTACCTCTGTCCTAAGAGGCAGTTGGCCATCCTCACTGCACAGAAACAGGCTCGCCTTACCTGGCCTGCACGCCCCGTGCGCGCCCCGCTTTGAGTCAGTGATCCCGGCATAGGGGGCAGTGCTACCAAATCCTCCTGAGTCCCGTGAGCTCCACGGCCTGCTCAGGGCCCTCCCTGCCAGGGTCTCCAACCCCGCAGAGGAAGATGACGCCTGGACCCCCACCCCAGAAGGGGCCCAGGTGATCCTAGGGCGCCGCGGAGCTGGGGCCTTCGCCCTCAGGACGTCAGGGAAACGAGACGCCCGCTCCCAGGCCGACCCAGCTAGCTGCTTCTGCTCCTCCTGCACTGCTGTGTTCCAGGCCCCATCCGAGCTGCTCCTCTCCTGGGCTGTTCTCAGGTGGCAGCCTGCAAGGATCGGGGATCTGGGCTCACAACTTCTCGAGTTAGGTAGGAAGCCACTCCCAAAATCCTATACCCCTCCTTTGGGGAGGTGCTTTCTCAGTCAGCGATGTCCTCCTTTGAAAAGTCTGCCATGCCACTCCCCAGCTTACACGCATAGCTGCTGCCCGCCCATTGGAAGTGAATCCCACGCTTGGCACTGTGGCCTCCCAGCCACTGTGAACTGTTGCCTTACCCAGTGTGCCCGCTCCTCGCCCCGTCCCGCCACGAGATCTCCTTATTTCTCAATCCCAGCAGCACCTCTGTGACCTCAGGGCCTTAGCACATTCTGCCCCTGGCCCTAATGCTCAGCCTGGCTGCCAGCCTCTCATCCCTGAGGTCTCAGCAGCCGGGCCACGTCTTGACAGAGGGCTTCTCTGCCCTTTCCCCCAGCTCTCTGTCAGAAGGGTTGAAAATGCCAAAAGGGCTACCAGGTTACCAAAGAGAAGTGAAGGTGTAGAGAAACAACTGCTAGAAAAATAACCAAACACACGCTCCTTCACAGCCCACTTTTCACTGTTCTGCTTTCAATAGGGTCACAGGTAGGAGAGCCATTTCACTTTCCTCTTAGCTCTACTGAGAGAACAACAAGAGCCCAAGAGGCCTAACTAAGCCATAGACACCAGGCTGGGTTAGAAATCAACAGGGAGAGGCTACAACTGGGCTCCCTGGAGAGCGAGGCCCAGCCTGGGGAGGAGGCCGAGCTCAGCACATCCCCTCCCTTCTGTCGTGGGAAGAGCACGTGGGTCCAGTGTTGCCAGGCCCTCAGATCTTTTCCTGAAGAAGCTGGAACATCTGGGTGTCCACATGAAATATTCTGGGTTTTGCCTTTAAAGTTAATTGGTTTAAAAAAGATACCATGTTTTCAGATCAACCCAAGAGTTCTGGGGTCTGATTTGTGACTTTGTCCCACTTCTTCGCCTTGTTTATTTCCCTCCTGGCTGTGAAAATCATGGTTGTATTATTTTGCAGCTAAGAAATGGGAGTGGATTTTGCCATCTCTTGAATCTGGACTGGTCTGTGACTTGCTTTGGCCGGTGAAATGTGGTGGAAGGTGACACGGGCGGGTCCGAGCCGGGGCTCGCAGGGCCCTGAGGCTTTGCTCGGGCCTCCTGGGAGCCTGGAGCCCTCAGTCTGGATGATTGGAAAACAGGGACCACAGGGAGAGACCACAGCCCCAGACATGTGAGTGGGGCCCTCTGATCCCTCTGGTCCCCATGGAGCGACCAGATGCCAACTGAGGCTGTGACTGCCCTTAGGCAAGCCCAGCCCAAATGGCAGAATCATGGGGAAATAAATGGTGGTGATTTTAAGCCATGAAGTTTCGGGGTGGTTTATTATGCAGCAATAAATAACTGATATGCAACCCTAACTACAACCTTTCCTCATTTTCGTGTATTTGTTTACTTCTTGGACTCTCTTTTCTGCCCACCCCATTCCCCACACACTCACTGCAATGTCAGCTCAATGAGACACAGACCCTGTTTGTCTCATTCCCTGTTGTATTTGTCTTCCATAAGCCCAAGTAGGCGCTCAATAAATATTTGGAAAGAACGAATAAATAAATGTTTACGTCAACAAGCATTTTTGGAGCCAACGCCTTGTGTCCCAAGACACCAGGCTGGAAATGAGAGCAATTCTATCCTTTCTGGACTGCAGCTCATCTTCCATCATGTGTTTTCTGTTTTTATTTTTTACTTTTTCTACAGGATGGGGTGGGTGGTGCATGCCCCGGGAATCGAACCGGGTCTCCCCCATGGCAGATGAACATTCTACCACTTAATCACCATCATGCAATTCTTAAGTGGATAGTTTAGGGAGGCCACTGCGGCCACACCTCTTCTAGCCTGCCCACAGGGTGGGAAACCTGGAGCCCAGAAGCTCTCACGCCAAGGTCGTCCCGTGGGGATAAAAACTCCGTGGAGGGCTGCCAGGAGCCTTTCTCGAGATGTGAGCAACCCGTGGACACGCTCCATGCCTGGCACGTGACAGGAACTCAAGAAATGCTGAAACCCTTGTGTCTTGAGGGGGCCCATTTTCCAACCTGGTCCCCAGACTTGAGGCCCACAGACGGGGGGTACCCCAGGCCTGCAAACAGACTCCCCATAGGGCCCCTGGATGTGACCCCTGTCCAGCCAGGACCAGACAGTTCACCAAGTGAAAGCAAAGTCTGTCCAAAGTCAAGTCCCCGTGGGAACCAGCCTATAGATGGTGGTGCAAAGATCACTTTGCCTGCTCGCCCCCTCTGCCTTCCTCCTGGGTCCAGGAGGAGAAATTCAGGGTCAGTGCGGGCGTGGGGGCAGGGGGAGGACATCCGGCTGTTGTCTCGAGGCTCTGGTCGGGGTTCCCCCCTCCAAAGCAATGTGGGCAACTCATGCCATTTGGACAAACACCTTTTTGGCAAATGACTTCAGCTGCCTACACCTTGGTTTCCTCACCTGTGAACACTCTGCAGGTTATCAGGCGTCAAATGATGGATGCCACAGTAAGGGGCTTTGGTGAGAGGTGCTGCCACCCAACAGTCACGCTGAGCGTTGGCTGTGGGTGGCGCAGGAGTGGCCGGCAGTGCCATCATGGACGGGCTGTAACCACATCGCCTGGTGTGGGGCAGCTGGCAGGGCTGAGTTGGAGGGCTGCCGCCAAGGAAGCCAGGTGCCGGCCGCAGGTGAATGAGAAACTGGGCGGGCCCCTTGTGGGGAATTCTCAGGGATGTAGGCCCCTTGGCAGGGGCGGGCTGGGTAACTTCATGCCCATCTCAGGGACTTTGAGGCTGGAACAAAGGCTGTCTTTATGTGAGGGCCGATGACGTCGGTCTGAGGGCACCCTCCCTCCTACCTGCTGAGGGCGGGTGGGGAGATCAAACTTGCCCTGCGCTCCACGAGTGAGTAGTGACGTGGACACACAGGGCGGCCACACCAGCCCCCAGCCTTTCCCGGGGGTCTGCCCTAGGCTGGGGGACCCAGAAGATCAGCTCTGTCCTTGAAGCTCTGACCCGGAGCTTCTCACTGCCGGCTGCATGTTAGAATCACCTGGGGAGCTCCGCAGAGCACCGCTGCAGCTCCACCTGAGACCAATCAAATCAGAGCCTCTGGGCCCCACGTGTTGGCATTTTGCTGACGCTCCCAGGTGGGTCTGCAGTCAGAGTCGAGAGGAAAGAAACCAGTGGATGTTAAAAAACCACATTTGTTGAGCATTTATCTTGTACCAGAATCTAAGAATGTCATACATGAAAATATGAATTCGTTTACTCATCACATGAGCCCTGTGAGGTGGGTACTGTTATCAGCATCCCCACTTCACCGGGAAAGAAACAGGTATGGTGGGGGAGGGGTGTGAGGCCATTTTTCCAGGGCTGGCCAGCGGGTGGCCTGTTCACTTAGTCCCCGCCTGCTGCTGTCGGGTGGGACAGGACCAGCCTTGTGGAACCCACAACAAAGTGGGCCACACGTCAAATGCAAATTTCACTTTAGTGGAAACGATGTGGGTTTTAGAGACAGAAAATCCCGCGTTCATGTCCTGGGCCTTTGCCTGCCCAGCCACATGACCCTGCACAAGTAAGTTACTTAACACGTCTGTGCCTCGGTTTCCCCATGGGTGACAGGTGCATGCCCACCTCATTCAGGGCCAGTGAGTGGGTGGATAGAAGCCCCCAGCACAAGACCTGGCCAGCGGACTCCGGGTGTCCAGGGGGCTAGTTCTGCACCTGTCCTCCCTCTCCCCCAAGAAAAACCCAGAAGGGGCTCCTTTGGGCATGCTAGGTGAAGACCCAGCAGCCGACAACTCTCCTGCCACAGAGCTGAGATGGATTTGTTTTGAAAGGCTGTTGTTGGAAGAAGCTGTTCTTCCCCGGCCAAGAAATGCCCATTTCTTTCATCAACATTCCCGAACACACAGGCTCGTTCGCCCAAACCCCTCTTCTGCTCCCAGGCTGTCCCGGGAGACGGGTGGGTTCCCGGGAGCACGGGCTGTGCTGAAGGTCTGCTCAGCCCACCCAGCCATCCAGCCCCAGGCTGGGCCCTTGCAGGAGCTGCAGCAGGCCCTCCAGGACCTCGGGGTGTTTCCTCAATTCCTTCTCAAAATAAGGAGCTGCCAGACAGAGCCGCTTCCAGAAGGCTGGCACAAGACAGCGGGCCCCTCTGCTCCCGTCCACAAGTGCAGTGCCCAGAACTTCTCCGCAAGCCTCGAGGGTAAGTACGGGAAGGTAAGGTCTGTGCCTGGCCTCGCTGAGAGGGGCAGCCGGGCTTTGTCAGTTCCCTTGCTGCTAAAGCAAGTTCCATATAAAGGTTTGATTGACGCAATGGGAATTTATTGGCTCATGGTTTTGAGGCTAGAAAAAAGTCCAAATTTGAGGTGTCATCAAAGCACATCCCCCCAAGACTGTGGCACCTGGGACTGGCTGCCGGGGATCCCTGGCGCGGGGCTCCTCTGCAGTGGCAGTGCACATGGCAGCCTCTCCTGCCCTCTCCTGCCCTCCCAGGGCCCCTCGACCTTCAGCTCTTTGCTTCCTGTGTCTGAGTTTCATTCTGCTTATAGAATACCCGGTAATAGGATTAAGACCCATCCTTGTCGAGGCACGCCACACCTTAGCAGAAGGAAGGGCCTGATTTACAATAGGTTCACACTGACAGGAAAGGACTACGTTTAAGAGCAGGGTTTGCTCCACCCCACCACACAGGCAAAGGGGCAAGAGCACCGGTCGGGGAGTCAGGTGGCACAGGGCTTGCCCTCACCAACTGGGCAGCTCTGGGCCTGGGACTGCACCTTCGGGGGCCTCCGTTATTTCATCTGAAAAGTGGATTCTATCCTAGTGCTTATCCAAATGAGGTGGAAACTCATATCCACAGGAACACCTGCAGATCGATGCTCATTGTGGCTTTATTCACAGCTGTCCCAAATTGGAAGCACCCGAGAGATCCTTCAAGAGCTGAATGATTAAACGGACTGCACTGCATCCATACAACAGGGTATTATTCAGCTATAAAAGAAAATGAACTCTCAAGCCATGAAAAGACATGGAGGAATCTTAAATGCATGTTGCTAAGTGAAAGAAGTCCGTCTGAAGAGGCTACATACCATGTGACCCCTGCTAGATGACATTGTGAGAAAGGTAAAATTACAGAGACAGTGCAGAGAGCCGTGCGTGCCAGAGGTTCAGGGGAGGGGAGGGAAGAATGGGTGGATCCCAGGGCTTTTTGTTTGTTTGTTTAATATTTTTATTGACACATCTTCATACACTATACATGGTGTACAATCAATGGCTCACAATATCATCACATAGTTGTATATTCATCACCATGATCATTTTTTAGAACATTTGCATCACTCCAGAAAAAGAAATTAAAAGAAGAAAAGAAAAAACTCATCCATCCCATACCCCTTACCCTTCTCTCTCATTGACCACTAGTATTTCCATCTACCTAATTTATTTTACTCCTTATCCCTCCTTTTACTTATTTATCTTTTATGCTTATTTTTTCACTTATTTGTCCATACCCTGGATAAAAGGAGCACCAGACACACGTTTTCACCATCACACAGTCACCTTGTAAAAGTTATATCATTATTCAATCACCTTCAAGAACCATGGCTACTGGAACAGAGCTCAACAGTTCCAGTACTTCCCTCCAGCACTCCGATACACCATAAACTACAAAGGGGATATCTATATAATGCATAAGAATAAGAGTAACCTCCAAGGTAACCTCTCAACACTGTTTGGAATCTCTCAGCCACTTAAACTTTATTTTGTCTCATTTCTCTCTCCCTCCTTTTGGTCAAGAAGGTTTTCTCAGTCCCTTGATGCTGGGTCTCGGCTCATCCCAGGATTTCTGTCCCACATTGCCAGGGAGATTTACACCCCTGGGAGTCATGTCCCATGTAGAGGAGGGCAGTGAGTTCACCTGCTGAGTTGGTGAGCGAGAGAGAACACCTCTGAGCAACAAAAGAGGTTCTCTGGGGGTGACTCTTAGGCATAATTTTAAGTAGGCTTAGTCTATCCTTTGAAAATCTATACAATGCGTAAGAATAACCTCCAGGATAACCTCTCAACTCTACTTGGAATCTCTCAGCCACTGAAACTTTATTTTGTCTCATTTCTCTCTTCCCCCTTTTGGTCTAGAAGGCTTTCTTAATCTCTTGATGCTGGGACCCAGCTCACCCCGGGAGTTCTGTCCCATGTTGCCAGGGAAATTTACACCCCTGGGAGTCATATCCCACTTGGTGGGGGTGGGGGGGCAGTAAATTCACTTCCGTATTGGCTTAGAGAGAGAGAGAGGCCACATCTGATCAACAAAAGAGGTTCTCTGGGGGTGACTCTTAGGCATAATTTTAAGTAGGCTTAGTCTATCCTTTGTAGGAATAAATTTCATAGGGGTGAACCCCAAGATCGAGGGCTCGGCCTATTGATTTGGTTGTCCCCACTGATTGCAAGAACATCAGAAATCTTCCAAATGGGGAGGTTGAATATTCCCTCCTTTCTCCCAGGGCATTTTTCTGAGTGATGAAATTATTCTGTACGATATCGTCTTAGTGGATCCACAGCATTATGCATTTGCAAAAACCCACAGAACTGCACGACACAAAGAGGGAGCCGGACTGTGAGGTCTGGGCCAAGTTCCTGACAGTGTATCAACACTGATTCCTCAATTATAACAAATGCACCCACCCTAGTGCAATGTGCTCATAAGTGGGGGAACTCGGCATGTCCCAAATGCACAGGGGGACATGTGGGAACTCTCTGTACTTCCTGCACAACTTTTATCTAAATCCAAAACAGCTCTGAAAAATAAATTCAATGAAGAAAAATGGGTTTGATCATAGAGGTGTTGGGAGAATTAAACCAGGTGATGAAACATCAGGCACATTAGCTGACTGGTAGTCACAGTAGTTTCAGCAAAAAAAAATATAGTCAGTTTAATATGATCATCACGTGCAACTGTGCATCCTAAATAAAAGATGAACAAAAAGATGGCCTGTGGGGGTCACATGAGAAGGGGTGAAAATAAACCAAAGTGAAAATGTAGGCACAGCTGTTCTATCTTTTCCTCTTTTTTTTTTTTTTTTTGCATGGGCAGGCACCGGGAATCAAGAGCTGTTCTTTGTTCTTACTAGTGAGAAGACCAGCTGTCTCCTCCCTGTGACCTGCCCACTGCCCCGACCCTCTCCCACACCCTGTCCCCTGCCCTGCCCCAGACACCCAGACAACCAGTTCCTGAGGTGGGTCCTGCCATCAGAGAGCGGAAAGGAAGGTGCCCAGCAGAGGGCACTCCAAACCCACAAGGGCCGCCTGCACACACACACACACACACACACACACACACAACACACGCACACACACACACACCACCCCTGCTCGCAGGCCTGGGGAGATTGGGCGCCTCGCTGGCAGCTGGTCCCCAGGGCAGGGAGGGAGTCCCCTCTTCCGTCCTCTCCGCTCCCAGCCAGACGGTCTTGAGAAGGCCCACTGAGCACAGGGCAGGGCTGAGCGGGCGGTGGTGCTGGTGGGGAGGCGAAGGGAGGGGCGTCCTGACTCAGGGCTGCCGGTGGCCCTTGGTTGCCTGCAGCATTCTGTCCGTCCCCTGCCCTGGGGTGGCCAGATCGGCAGACACAGAGGAGGCTCTCGGCCCCTCTTGCACCTGCCTCCCTTGGCACGTGCCAGGGCCGTCTTCCCTGGAGGAACAGCAATGAGCAGGTTTGAGTGGGGGCCCCAGAAACCCACCAGGTTCTTGGTGCAGGCAGAAGGTCAGGCAGAGCCCGGAAGCCTCCAGACAGGATCCTCAGTGTCAATCAACCAGGACACCTGCCGGTGCGGCCTCCTCGAGCATTCTGGAATCTACGCGGCAGCTGGCGTGCCGGGTAGGAGGCAAACTTCGGTGTCCCCGTGCTGAAGTGGGGACATCAACCTCAGTCACTGAGGTGACGATAGCCAGGGCTTGAGCCTTCTGTGCCTGTTTCCTTATCTGCAGACATGGTGGTAGCCATATAGCTCTGACCAGGGAGGTTCCCTTGGGAGGGTTAGGGGAGCGGTGCCAGGCACATGGCCAGGGCTACGGAGGTTTTGCACGTGGCTGTTTTCCTCACCGCCCATCTGTTTTTCTGGCCGGGGTTGTTTCCCTCCAGTGATCCAGGCCCCTGTCCTCTGCCTCCCCAAAGAATCTGGAAGGTTCTGCACTGGTCTCAGTCTCCCCAGTCTCGCCATCGTCCACTCTGCAGCCGGATTGATCTTTCCAAAACGCAAATCTGATCATGCTACTCCCTGCTTAACATTCACCGGCGTTTCTAGATACACTCAGGATTAAGTTTGAGCTTTTTAACGTGATTTATGAGCCCTCTGGGGACCTGGCCGAAGCGTGTCCCAGCCTCAACCCTCGTCGCGCTGCGAGGGGCAGCCAGGCTGGAGCTCGGGGGTCCCAGGCGGGGTACCAGTCTGACAGCCTGTCAATAAGTGTGCTTTCATCAGACAAGGGAGCTCCTTTTTAGCAATAGAGAGGACATTCCTCTTTCTTTTATCCAAAAAGGGGCTTTAGACCATTCACTCTATCAAGTAACACATCACCTGGATGGAACGCAAAGCCATCACATTGAGTGGGATAAGCCAGACAGAAAAGGACAAATGTTGGATGATTCCACTTATAGGAAACAAGTAGAATTTGCAATTTCATAGTAGAGACAGAAAGGAGAGGTACCTGGGGCACGGGAGGTGGAGGCGGAATCTGCTGGGCACAGGGTTTCTGTTTGGAGGTGCTGGGCAAATTCTGCCACGGATGGCGGTGGTGATGGAAGCACAACACGGAATGCCGTCAGCGCTACTGAATTCCAGATTTGAAAGTGGTTAAAATGAGGGATGTTATGTGGTGTATTTGCTACCAGAATAAGAAAGAAAAAAAAAAACCTGTCAGCTCATCTGGCAGTATCTTTCTCTTGACATTTCCCTGCCCTCCTAACGGGTGACAGTGATCCCTGCGCTCCTGGAAGGATGACTGTATCTTCCCTGGACTCGGTTTCAGAATCTCGCTCGCTGTGGAGAGCCCTCCACCTTTCTGATGGGAACAGGGGCTGGCGCTCTGCAGACTTCCTCCTGCTGGGGAGGGACGGGGCGACGGGAGTCCCCTGTCTCGGCGGGTGCCCACGGTAGCCGTCGTTCCCGGTGGGTGCCCTGGCTGCGGCCAGGCTGTGTGGTCCTTGTCACCTATGAAACCGTTTCCCAAAACCCCGACACAGAGGCTCACGAGCTTTCAGACCCAGCACCCCGTTTTTGAAAACCAACATTTGCTAAGGTCTTTTCACCCTGAAATTAGTATTTGCGGGCATCTGAATCCAATTTTACATTGTATGTGTAAGTGACATTTCATGCCTATGCATGTGATTACAAAATCATCGCCATCACGCCCTAATTATAATATAAAGGAGGACCACATGAGGTGACAGCGTCAAACCCTCCCAGGGCACTCCCGGTTCCTCCAAGCCCTCAGGAAGGGCCGGACGCTGCCCCTGCTCGCAGTCCCCCAGGGGGACTCGGCCACCAGGGCAGAGGGTCCCGGGGGCGCGGGGTGGGCGAGTCCCACGGCACGGCAGGGAGGCCACTCTGACCCGATTTTCCAGTGACCAAGGCTTGGTCAAGGCCCAGCCGGAACAAAGAACCACCTTCCCTCAATTTGCGCGGGGGTTGGAATTCACTGAATGTCAAGACTGGGCGGGGAAAAAACCAAGTGCCTTTAGGTGTAAGACGAAGTGAGATTCTAGACTTGCATTCTAGACTCAGGTGGTCTCCAGCAGGGCTTTCGCCTGCGAAGGCGTCCGGTGACAGGTTGTGACCCACATGGGCACCTGCTTTGCCGTAGGGGACAGGCTGGGGCGCTGCAGGGCATCTCCTGCCCACTGCTGCCGCCAAATGCCGGTGGCTCACGCGTGCGTGCACTGACACACACTTACACACGCTCATGCATTCACACTCAGCACACTCTCACACTCTCATACAGCATCGGGACGGACTTCAGTCCCCAGACCCTGCCTCTGGAGACTCGCAGGCCTCGCTGGTCAGGTTGTTCCCGCCCCCAGTCCCCCAGGGGTCTTTGCTGATGCCTGTCCCTCTCACTCCTGTTCCCTGGGGCCGGGACGTGGACTCTGCAGGTACACACACCCTGCTCGTCACCCAACCCCCCACGCCTGCCCTGCCCCCCTCTGTGCCCCCTCCACCCCTTTAAGTGCCTGTTCACTTGTCTCCCCAGCGAAGGAAGAGACCTCGCCCCTCCACCAAGGAACCCCAATTCCAGCCTCAGGGCCTGGCATACAGCTGACACTCCATAAATGTTTGTCAAAGAAATGAATTCCAGCCTAGGGGCTCCCACTTCTGTGCTGTGCTCCCTCGAAGCTCACAGCAGCCCTAGGAAGCAGGCACTATTCTTATTTCTATTTTTCAGTTAAAAATAGAAATGTTTTTATTTTTCTAGGCACACAGAGCCCGGTGCCTCAACTTCTCCAGAGAGGCACCTTCCTGCCCCACCACTGCTGCTGCTCAGGCCCCCCACCGCACCCCAGTGGCTTTCCATCAAAGGCCCCACGCTGGGCCCCTGCCAGCCTCTTCAGTCTCGGGGGGCTCAGAAACAGCCTCTGGCCCCACTCCACCCCCACCTCAGGCAGCCCCTCTTTCCCGGGCACAGCCAGTGCTGTCCTCCTCCCCGCCTTTGCCGCCCCTTCTCCCACGACGTGGGGGCTTCCCCTCTCTCGAAGGCCCACCTCCAATACTACACCCCCCCCCCAAATGCCGCCCCCCCCCCGTTCCCCATTGCCCCCCGAGCTTTGCAGCTCCAACCCCCCAGCACTTTGCCCCTCCCCCCTCTGCTCTGCAGACCGCAGTGATGGGAACCCCGTTCCAGCCCGCACTGGGCAGCAGGCATCTGGAGGGTGGGGCCCAGGCCTTACTCATTCCAGAGACACCCTGGGGCGCCCGTGCAGGGCCGGGCCTGTGGTGCATGCTTGGTGGACACGTGCAGACCCTGGCCGAGCACTGTGCGAGCTGAGCACCTGCAAGTGCTCACACCCACAACTGCACACATCCACAACTGCACACATCCACAAGTGCTCACATCCACAAGTGCTCACACCCAGAACTGCACACATCCACAAGTGCACACACAGGCGCACAGGGGCAGGCAGGGGCACCGGGGCCAGGGAGCAGGGGGTAGGGGAACCGTGTGGGAGATGGCTGAGGGTGCTGCTGACATGGGGGCTGGAGGGGGCACAAGGCCATCATCCAGCCGCCACCATCCAGCAGCCCTGTGTCCCGCTGACCAGGTCTGGGCCTGGCTCCAGAGGCTTCCACAGGCTTCTAGCCACCAACAGCCCTGGCGTTTCCCCGCACCGGCTGCCGTGCAGTCGTGGGTGAGGGCCAGTGATACGCGGGCCGAGCCACCCTTTTAGGACCCACAAGACCCCATTATCTTCTGGGACGGGGTCCTGCCAGGTCTGAGTGACATTTGGCTAATTATTCAGCCTCTCCAAGTCACAGCCTCTTCATCTGTCTACTGAGAGTTTGGAAGCAGACCGTCTTTAAGGTCTCTTTCGGCTTTTATAGTTTAGGATTCATTCACAAATATGTTTCAAGCACCAACCATGTGCCAGGAGGTAAGCTGCATTCCAGGACAAACTTAAAGGGCCCGTTCTGTCTAAAATTACATCTCCCCCCACCCCCAACCGGCCTCCCTTGCTCTCTCTCCTTAGCATTTAACGACATCTGATAAGGCTTTGGTTTTGTCTGTTTGTCTTGTTCTCTGTGTGTCTCTGTGACAGCTTCATCCCCCGCACCCAGATAGGGCTTGGCACATAACAGGCGCTCAATAAATATTTGTTGAATGAGTGAATGAATGAACAAATGAACTGTTTTCTGGATCAGATGATCAATGTGACATGCAGAGTCTGTGTCAACTCCCAGCTAATATCACAAGAACAAGCAAGCACAGTGAGAATAATCTGTCCAGGGCAGTTACAGTTAACGCGATTTTCCTGATACCTCTTTCGAGCCTCCCAACACCTGCAAGAAGCTGTGGGCAGGTGACTTGCTACCTTCCCTTCCCCGGGAGGCAAGCGGCCCCCAGACGGCGTGTGATTCACACAGGGCTCCCAGAGACTCTCCAGGATGAGTTTCACCCTCCCCGGCCGCCACCCATCCGGCCGCCCAGGCTCCCCGGATATTCCTTCCTTCTTTTTTTTTCCTCTCATACTTCCGCGTTTTTGCACGTGGGGCTCCCTTTGTCTGAGAAGCCCTCCCCAGCCCCTCCTTCTTGGCTATGCACAGCCATTGTTCCCTCCAGCTCTGGCTTCCTGCAGCATCTTGAACAACCATCGGGGGCCATACAAATGGCCAGGTGGGTGTTGCCTTCTCCCCCCAGCTGGGGCTGCAGTGGCTAGGACAGAGGCTGGCTGGGTGTCCTCACCTGTGCAAACACATGGCCCCACCCTGTCCTGCGGGCACCCCCTCTGCACGGCTCCCAGAAGGTTCCGGAGGCTGATGCGACCTCACCTCCCGGGGGGCTGCAGGGGGATGCGGGGTGAGCAGCTGTGGCTGGCGCATGGCCCCTGAAGGCGGGTGCGTCGCAGCCACGGTGCCCCCTGGGGCCAGAAGTGTCCAGGAAGCCCATGTGCAGACTTTTGGTGCTACTCACAGAAGACTTTTGGGGTAACTGCATTTAAAACAATCTGTCTGTCTCTTTATAGGGGTCTTCTGCCCCTATAAAGATGTTAATTTAATTTTTTTAAGGTTTCCTTTATATATATTATATATTTTATAAAGGTATAACTTACATACCATAGCATGAACAAATCTAAAGTCTACAGTTTAATTTTTTTTTCTATTTTTAAGCTGTGACAAAATAGATCTAACATACAATTTGGCATTTTAACCATTTTTAAGCGTGCAATTCAGTGGCATTAATGCATTCCCAATGTTGTGTAAATATCACCACTCTCTAGTTACTGAGCTTTTTCGTCAGAAGAATTTTCACCTATGACCCGTGTTGACCTCAGGCGGCTACCACTCAGGGCAAGATAAAGAATATCCCAGCACCGACTCCCTCCCCCCAGCCAATGCCCCCCCAACCCCACGCAGGGTAACCGCTACCCTGGGTCTCTCACCATGGATCAGTTTTGTTCTTGAGCTTCAGGCGGGCCCACCTGGGCACCTTTGTGTTCAGCATCTCGCACCTGGCCACCCTGTGCAGCTGTGAGCAGCAGTGGCTTGTTCGCTTTATCGCTGAGAATTTCCGTTGTACGCCTGCCTCAATTTACTCACCCGCTGGGCTCTCCGTAGGTGGGGGGGCTGCTTCCCATTCGGGGCGATCGTGAATAAAGCTGCTGTGAGTGTTTTGTAGCTGCTAAATTTAGTTCAAGTAGGTGATGCAATCATACGTTACCGAAAAAGTCCAAAGGTGCTGCATTCGTGTCCTCGGGCTGCCCTGACAAATTGCCCCTTAAGACAACAGAAATGTATTCCCTCCCAGTTCTGGAGGCCAGTGTCCGAAATCAAGGTGTGGGCAGGGCTGCGCTCTCGAGGAAGGCTCTAGGGGAGTCTGCCTTCTGACCTCCCCCAGCTTGCAGAGGCCACCGGCAGTCCTTGGCTTGTGACTACATCACCCCAGCTCCTCCTGCCGTCTGCCCACGGCCGCCGCCACCCTATGCGTCTCCCTCCTCTGGTGTCTCTTACAAGGACGCTTGTCACTGGATTTGGGACCCCCCTGGATAATCCGGGATTAGATCATCTCGAGGTCCTTCATTACGCCTGCGATGGCCTCTTTTCCCAATACGGCCACATCCACAGGTTCAGGAAATGAGGATGTGGATATATTTTGGGGGCCCACCACTCAACCTTCCCCGGGTGCCAACTGTGTGGGGAGGAAAGTCAGTTCCTCCACCCTCATCTCCCGGCACCGTCCGCAGAGGCCTCGGCGGCTACGGTGCTGGGTCTCCTTCCCAATTTAGTCCCTGCGTACATGGGGTTGTCCGTATATGCGTGCACAATTATCACACAGTAGTAGCATACTCCACATTCTGATCTGCACTTTGCCTTTCTTACTCAACGCATCTTTTTTTTTTTTTAGAACATCTTAAATTTTTAATCCTTTCTTTACAAGTACCTAGACCACTTTGATTAAGGAAACTGTTGGAAGTTAGTAACTGCCACAACTCAATGCATCTTAAGGGCCGTTCTGTATCAATGAGTGTACAGCCACCTCATGCTTTTTAACAGTTCCAGAGTACCCCACGGTGTGGACCACAGGCTATTTAACAGTTCCCCTCTGGATGGATATCCCACTCACTAGTTATTCCCATCAGGGCTGCAAAGGGAGGTCTACTGTCCACAGCCTATCTATATGGTAAATTCCTGCCTTCCCATCCTTGCTTTCTAAAAGACAATTTAACAGGATTAAAAACGATGGTGTTAAAAATATCTCCCCTTATTTCCACTGCAGCCACCACTGTGCATAGCCTCATCATCAGCCAGGAGCATTTTGCAAAAGGCACACGTCATTTCCATTCTGTTCCATAAGGTATTACCTTATAAGAATTTCCCACGTGGCTCTACGGCCATCACAGTTACATTGTAATGGCTGCGTGACGATGTCATTTGGCAGATGGGTCATGATGTACAAAGCATTGCTCTCTGTGGCTTTTTAGGTTTATTTTCTATTGCAGATAATGCCGCAGAGAACATTTTTCTTTCCAATAGCTTTTTATTTCTTATTTTTTTTTAAAGATAATTCCCTTAGAATAGATTTCCGAGCGTATTCACTCAAAGGCTACGAACAATTTCATGGTGTGAACGACGAGTTGCCAAATTGCTTTTCCATAAAGGCAGTTTACATTGTCGCAGGTGGGTGAGCAAGCCTGCCCAACTCACCAGCCCTGAGCAGCCACGGATGACTAGCAGCTCTTAGCAAAAAAGAAGACATGGTTGCGGGGGGGGGGGGGGGTCCCTCAAAGTTGCTTTGCTGTGGATGTCTTGGATTTCTCTCTCTCTGCCCCACCCACACCACTGTGGACTCCCACCAACCTGGCTTTGAGCCCCGTTTTGCGACTTGACCTTCATCAATTACTTTATGTCTCCAATTTCCTCATCTGTAAAAGGCGAGATGAGCAAGGTCTCGGTTTCCCCGGGATTGAGGGTGTTCCTGGGATGCCTTCAGTGCAAAACTCAGGAAAGTCCCGGGCAAACCAAGAGGAGCCGGTCAGCCTGGGAAAAGGCAGATAATGCTGTCTCCCCACAAGACCCACTGTGGGCAGGAACTGAGCTGATGGAATGAAAGGGCAGCTCCAGGCCGATGGGAGGTTGAACTGTGGAGCCCAGTTTAGACAGGTTCTTAATCTTAATCCCTGTCCCTGCAGGTATGAATCTCCTGTAAACAGGACCTTTAGAAGATGCTATTTTTGGTTAAGGTGCGGCCACCTTAATCTGGATTATTGGAGGCATTATAAAGAGAGGAAACTGGAAGCCAGGGTCAGAGAAGCCAGAAGCTAGGTGGAACCTGAAAGAGAAAGGAGAGGACGTTTCCCTATGATAGAAAAGCCAAGGAACCCCAACGATTGCTACAGCCAGCAACACAATGCTACGATCTCTGGGAAGAAAGCAAGCCTTGCCAACATCTACATGTTGGACTTCTCCAAGCCCCCAAACCATGAGCCTCTATACTCCTGTGGATTAAGCCAACCCATCCTGTGGTCTAGGGATAGTAGCTCAAGCAAACGAAGACAGAGTCCCTCCAGATCCACTCTTCCTGAAGGTGAACCTAAATCCTCTGGCTGGCAACACCCAAGGACCCCAGTGTGTGCGCACACGCACGTACACACCATGCACACTTGACCACGTGGCTCACCAGGGTCTCAAATCAGTTCTGTTAATGAGTTTAGGTGCTCTCACGAAACATGTATTAAGTGAATTGATGGCAGGTTCCAATCCCACTTACACATCAATTCCCATTTTCCAGTTCCACCACCTTTTCTACCTTAGGTGTCATCATCCCAAAAACCAGAACTAGAGCAGAACCAAATGGCTGTTTGATCTTGATTTCCTTGCTGAGCCATTCACAAACAGCCTGTGTGTGAGGCAATCCCCGAGGAGCCCCTCACCTTTCCCCCGTGATCCCACATCCCCACCCTGTCCCACCTGATCTCACGGCCCATCTGTGAGAATTAACCCCCATGGCCTCTTGGAATCTGACTCGCTCTCTGTAATTTGTGGGGCATCCCTCTCCCTGGGGTTTCTGACTTGGACAGCTCAGTAGAAACCTCCAGACCCTTCCTCAGCTCCAGGAAGCTGACTCCACCCTGCAGCTCCCTGATGCAAGCGTGCGGGCAGGTGGGGAGGGGACATTCCGGCCACTCTTTTTATTTGAAGGAGAACTTTCATTTTTATGTACAGAAAAGTCAAGTGTGTACCTTTAACCCAGCTGAGAGGTAAACCCTTTGGCTTTTGCCTCCCCAGTTTGGCAACACGAGTCTCAGATTCTGGACCCAGAACACTGTCTCCCCAGACGGCAGATCTTATCACATCTGTCGTTGTAATTGGTCCTCGTAGTTTCCACCCGCTTAGCAAGTGCTCCTTTGTCTTCTGAGCTGACCTGGGTGAAGGCGGCGGTGGTGTAGGTCTTCCGGCGGATGGGGCACCCCGGCCTGGCCCTCCCCTTGTCGACGCAGTAGGGGACCCCGATTTTGCGACACAAGGCGGGCAGGAAGACAACCAGCTGGATGGGGTCGCGTCATGTACCATCACCACCAGCTGGGCCTTCTTGTTTTCCACCAACGTGGTGACAGCAGTCAGTCACCCTGCTTGAAGCACAGGTGGCCTCTGAGTGGGGACGTCCCCTCTGCTGGCAGCTTTCTTCTCAGCCCGGGCCAACAGCCTCTGCTTCCTCTCTTGCTTTGTCCTGGGTCTGTACCTGTGGACCAGCTGAAGCAGTTGAGCAGCCGACTGGGGGTCCAAGGCCTGGGTAAGCTGCCCAACGACGGGGGGCGCTCTTGGCCGCTTGTGGGGTCAGACGTGGTGGGGCCACTTGACCAAGCAGGTGAGGTCCCTTGTGGGCTGGATGTCCTGCCCGGTGCCAAAATCCTTGGGCCTTTTCAAACAGGGGATTTGCCACCTTCTTGGCCTCCTCCTTCCCGACAGCAGGAGCTGGGGCCACCTTTCCCCTTCTTTTCTTTCAGCATCTCGGGCAGTAGGGCGAGAGAGTCTGGCCACTCTTGAGATGGAACATTTTTCCATGAATTTGTTTACTCTCTGGATTTCCTTCTGGGCTTTTGTGGGATTAAAGGCTCTGGGATTTGTATGCTTTTTTCACTGGGAACTTCTCTAGCCGACAGCCTCTTTCTTGGTATATTTTTGTTCTTTTCTATGACCGTGATGTGAAAGATGGATCTTCTTTTTTTTTTTTTCTTTATAGGAATAAAAAATAGAGAAAATAGCTATGCTATGTGGTTCTTTTTGAAGTCTGCGTGTGTGTGTGTGCATGCTTGCCTGAGTATGGGTAGGTTGCTGCTTTCTAAAGCTCACCTTGTATAGGGAGAAAAGCTTATAATATTTGGTGGGGAGAATGGAGTGATGTATGTCTAAAGAGGGATTGTGGATTAAAACAAATTTACCCAGACTCTGCTGGGGAGGGGGCTACCCCGACCTCACCCAAGGAGCACTCAATTAATATTCATTGAAATAATTAATTTGACTTTTTCTTTTGATCCCTTTAAAGAAATGTAACATGATAGTAAAGCTGAAGCCCCTGACTTCAGAGGTCTTTCTCATACCTGGGTGCTCCCTTCTCTCTCCAGGGATAACCATTCCCCTGATAAAATTTGGTGCTTCTCTCCCCACTCCATGTTTTTACACTATTACTTATCTAAGTTGGCAAAAATGATATATAAAATTGTTATGTTTTCAGACTTGGTCTAAATGTATTGCATGACCCACGTCGCTCTGTGACTTACTTGCGTTGATTGCTTTCAGTCTCACATAATATTCCATTGTATGGATACACCACAGTTAATTAGCTATGTTCTGATTGCTGGCCAAATAGATGATTTCTGAGTTTCCAATGTCAAAAGAAGGCTTCAGACATCTACTGGCCGTGCCCTATTCAACATGGCAAGCTGAGACACTTCAGGGCTCCATCCCCAGTGGAAACTTTGAACAAATAACAACAACCGGCAGAAACATCTTTCTCAAAGTTCCAGGAAACACTTAAAGGGCTGCAGAAACAGAACAAGCATCAAATCAATAAAAAGTCTACTTAAAAGTTAAAGGACCTGGTGGCATCCTGGCTGGCCTCTCCACCACCCTCCACCAGCTCAGTGTGGAGCTAGATGAGCTCCCAGTGTGCGTCCCTGGTCCCGGTGCTGGAGGAGCAGAGCAAATCTTGTGCACGTACTGGGAGCGTGGATGTCTGACCCAAGCTGTCTAGTGGTGGCCTGAGGGACTTGGTGTCCCGGCACTTGCCCTTCAGGTATAAGGCGGCTCACAGAGCTCTCTCCTCCTGGGTGCTGGGGGAGAGCAGTCAAGTTGTGCTTCCTGGGAATGGCTGTAGGACATACGGTGCAGTGCCCAGAACCAGGAGGAAACTGTTTCCTGGGGAAGAGGGAAAATTTGGAACTGTGTAAATGTGGGAATTCCCAGGACAACTGGTGCAGGCCCAAGACAAAGATGCATGCGCAGAAAGGATCAAGGAGGCTGTGCTGATCTGAATCTGTGGTGGACCCCAGAAAAGCCATGCCCTTTGATCCTCATTCAGTATTGCTGGGTGGGAGCATTTTGATTGTTTCCACGAAGATGTGACCCACCCAACTGTGGGTGGTAACTTTTGATTAGATGATTTCCATGGAGGTGTGTCTCCACCCACTGAAGGTGGAGTTGCTTACTGGAATCCTTTAAAAGAGGAAACATTTTGAAGAGAGTTCCTTTTTGGTAGAGCCACGAGAAAGCCAGCAGACGCCGCCATGTTTACCATGTGCCCTTCCGGCTGAGAGAGAAACGTTGAATGTTGTCAGCCTTCTTGAACAAAGGTATCTTTCCCTGGATGCCTTTTTTTTTTTTAATACATGGGCAGGCACGGGGAATCGAACCCAGGTCCTCTGGCATGGCAGGCAAGCATTCTTGCCTGCTGAGCCACCGTGGCCCACCGCCTGGATGCCTTTGATTGGACATTTTTATAGACTTGTTTTAATTGGGACATTTTCTCAGCCTTAGAACTGTAAACTAGCAACTTATTAAATTCCCCTTTTTAAAAGACATTCCGTTTCTGGTATATTGCATTCTGGCAGCTAGCAAACTAGAACAGAGGCCCCTACATATTTACCTGGAGCTAGTCTCTAAACTCGTTGTGTGGCTAAGCCCTGAAGGAGAGTGCTAACACAGGTCACTCTGCAAAGATTGGGATAGATGTTTTCTTTGTCTCCTCCTCCTTCTTCCTTTTTTTTTTCGTTAGTTCCGGGCCTCCAAGGAGAGATCTGTCATAACACTATATGTTTACAACTTAAGGAACAAATGCCTCAGAGTCTAAATTCCAGTGATAATACATTAAAATATCAAAATGTCCAGGTTACAAAGCATACAAAGAAACAGGAAGCAATGAACCAGACAAAGGAGAAAGTTGAAGCATCAGAAACCATCAGTGAGGAGGACCAGGCCTGGGACATATCAGATAAATCTTTTTAAAAAATGGTCCTAAATAGATTCAAAGAGCAAAAGGAAACCATAGACGAAGAACTTAAGGAATCAGGAAAATGAGAGATGAACACAGAGGATATCAATAGAGAGATGGAGATTATGAAAAGAAATAGAACAGAGCTGAAGAGAAAGTAACAGAACTAAAACATTCCCTACAGGTGTTCAAGAGCAGATTGGAACTGGCAGAAGAAAGAATCAAAGAACTTGAAGATAAGACAATTGAAAGAAGAAGAAGCAGAAAGAAGAAAGAAAGAAGTGAACCGAGCCTGAGAACCTGTGGAACACCATCAAGCATGGACACTGCGAGTCACAGAAGGAGAAAAAGAAAGAAAGGGCAGAGAGAATATTCAAAGAAATAGTGGCTGAAAACATCCCAAATTCAGAAACATGAAAATACACGTCCAAGATGCTCAATGGACTCCAAACAGGATAAACTCCAATAGACCCACATAATGTCATGTTATAATCAAATAATCAAACTGTCAAATGCCAAAGATAAAGAGAGAATTCTGAAAGCCACAAGAGAGAAATAACGTGTCGCATACCAGGGAGTCTTAATAAGATTAAGTGCTGATTTATCACTGGAAACCACAGAGGCAAGAAGGCAGTGGGAAGACAGATTTAAAGCGCTGAAAGCAAAAAGTTGCCAACCAAGAATTCTTCATCTGGCAGAGCTGCCTTTCAAAAATAAAGAAGAACAGCTAGAGAAGGGACAAAAGAAAGAACGGGAGAGCGATTCCAGGGTGTAAGTGACCTGGGAGGGTCTTTTCCACCACATCGGGAGACCCTAAGTTGAAAAAGCAGAAGAACTGAGATGCACAGAAGCGGAGACTGGTCAGCTGGTACAAATAGCCTGACGTCCATTTCCAGACGGAAGCCCCGAGCCCTCAGGACTGCATGGACAGGGAGTCGGGGACTAGGAAGTAAGTCAAGCCGTGGTCCTTGAATGCTACCCTCACGTGTGCTGTCCCTACCCGGCAATGTGCAACTCTCTCCACACCCCACACACCTGAACCCTGACACTCCCCCGATGTGCCAAAGACCCTGCCTGGAGCGCCCCCTGCACATGCACACAAGCCTGTCCCAGCCTGTTCTAGTTTGCTAGCTGCCCGAAGGCAATATACAGAAACGGAATGGCTTTTAAATAGGGGAATTTAATAAGTTGCTGGTATACAGTTCTAAGGCCACGAAAATGCCCAATTAAAGCAAGTCTATAGAAATGTCCAATCTAAGGCATCCAGGGAAAGATACCTTGGTTCAAGAAGGCTGATGAAGTTCAGGGTTTCTCTCTTGGCTGAAAGGGCGCATGGCGAACACAGCGTCATCCGCTAGCTTCCTCTCCAGCTCCCCAGGAGGTGTTCTCCTTCTTCATCTCCAAAAGTCGCTGGCTGGTGGACTCTCTACTTTATGGTGCTGTGGCGTTCTCTGCTCTCTCATATTCTCAAGCTTTCTCCAAAATGTTTCCTCTTTTATAGAATTCCAGTAAAGTAATCAAGACCCATCTAGAATGGGTGGAGATACGTCTCCACCTAACACTGTTTAACAACCACTCTTGATTGAGTCACATCTCCAGGGAGATGATCTAATTACAGTTTCAAACATACAGTTCTGAATAGGAATTACTAGACTGATTGGGATTAAAACATGGCTTTTCCGGGGTATATAAACCTTTTTAAACCAGCACACAGCCGGACACACCTCTCCCGCACAAGTGCACAGTCTCCCCACACCCCTCCCGAGACGTATGTACCCACAGCCAGTCTCTCCACCCCTACCTCCCCCTCCCTGCCCCCTGCAGGCGGTCACCTGTGCATCAGGGCTGCAGGCGCCCACTTTATACCTAGGCCACACCACACCCAGCCCATACAGTTGCTCAGCCCTGCCCAGCCTGGGCTCTGGGCTCTGTGCACGCGCACATCAGCACCTGGCCCCCAGACACGTGCACGTGCACGCACCCAATCACACTGCACCCCTCAGCTCTGGGCAAGTGCTGACCTGTGCATCCGGGCCACGTCTGCCCCTAGCCCATGCAGGTGGCAATCCCATCCCACTACTACCCCTGAGCTCTGCACACGTGCACATCAGGAAACTGCTCCCCAGATCTGCGCAGACCAGGGCCCTGCTCCCCAGATCCATGCACAGCACAGCCACGTCATCCCTGCTGGGCACCCTCATATCTGTGCATGGACTTCTTGAACCCTGTACCCCACTCCCCTACCCCACACACGTGCACACCCTTGCCCCACTCACGGCACAAGTGCCCTACTCCCACACCTGGCAGGTACTCTCAGGCACATCTGTGCCACATAGCCTCTGCCCAGCACAAGCGGGCACCCCTACCCCACCTGACCCCTGCAGCTGTAGACCTGTGCCAGGGCCCCACCCACCCCTGACACATGGCCCACAATCTCCGTGACCCGTGCCCCGCCCCTACACACTTGTGCATCCACATCCCACCACCTCCTCCCCCTGCAAAAGGACACACCTGCACCCCAACCTCCCTGGGCCCTATACACCACATCCTCACACCCACAACCCACACACTTCACACATCCACCTGCATCCTGCCCACATACCAGCCCCAGCACATTTGCTCAGCCTACCCGTCCAACTCCCACCTTGCCCTACCTCTGTGTCCCCCACGCTGCACCCTACTCCTGCATCCAAAGCCTGCCTGAGCTGTACCTCGCCCCCATGGCTCCTGCGCCACATGTCCACAGCCCTGTGACTCACACTCTATGCTCACAGGCACCAGCACAGAGTCCCCGACCCGTGCATATATCTGCACCGCAACCCATCACCGCACTGTTGTGACCCTCCCCACACCCCACATCCTACTGCATACCCATCCTGCAAATACAAGCTTTAGACTACTGAAGGAAATCAACATCCAGAGTAACCCTATAAAAATATTTACATGCCGAGAAGACAACAGAAGATCACTAATCAAATGAAGATGCAGTCCAGTCTACTGACCAAATTAAAACACTGGAGGAGACACAGACCTTGGAACAAGTAATCAAAGATGTTCATATAACTTTACTAAATACAATCAGTGGGATGGCTAATGACATAAATGAGGTCAAGAAGACACTAGAAGAGCATAGAGAGGAATTTGAAAGAATAAATAGAAAAATAGCCAATATCACAAAGATTAAAGATGCTGTAGACCAGATTAAAAATATACTAGAGACACGCAACAGCAGATTTGAAGAGGCAGAAGAAAGAATAAGTGAACTAGTGGACAGGACAAATGATTTTGAACACACAAAACAGCAAATGACAAAAAAGATGGGAAAATTTGAATTGGATCTCAGGGAAATGATGGACAAAACAAAGCATACAAATATAAGAATTATTGGTGCCCCAGGAGGAGAAGAGAAGAATAAAGTTCTAGGAAGATCAGTGGGGACATAATGGGGGAAACTTCTCAACCTTCATAAAATACATAAATATGCAAATCAAAGAAGCCCAATGAATACCAAATAGAATAAATCCAAATAGGCCTACCCGAAGACACATATTAATCAGTCTGTCAAATGTTGAAGAGAAGCAGAAAATCCTGAAAGTGGCAAGAGAAAAACAATCTACTATATACTAGGGAAACCATATGACTGAGTATGTACTACTCAACTGGCACTACAGAGGTGAGAAGGCAGTGGCATGATTTATTTAAAATCCTGAGACAAAGACTTCCAGCCAAGAATTCTGTATCCAGCCAAATTGCCCTTCAAAACTGAGGGAGAGATTAAAATTTTCACAGACAAACAAAGGCTGAGAGAATATCTCAACAGGAGACCAGCTCTATAAGAAATTCTAAAGGGAATTTTGCTGGTTGTCAAAAAAAGACAGGAGAAAGAGGTCAGGAGGAGGGTCCAGAATTGAAAAGTACCAGTAAGGGTTACCTAAAGGATAAAAAGAGAATGAGGGAAAAGAATATATAGATCTGATAAATAAAATCTAAAGGATCAGATGGTGGATTCAAGAAATGCCTTTATAATAACAACTTTGAATGTTAATGGACTAAACATACCAATTAAAAGATAAGATTGGCAGAATGGATTAAGAAATATAATCCATCTATATGCTGCTTACAAAAGACTCATTTTAGACACAAGGATACAAAGAGATTGAAAGTGAAAGGATGGAGGAAGATGTTCCATGTAAGCTGTAACCAAAAGAAAGCAGGAGTGGCTATATTAATATCAGACAAAAGAGGCTTTATTTTCTTATATATGAGCAGGCACCGGGAATCAAACCCGGGTCCTCTGGCAATCCAGGCAAGCGTTCTTGCCTGCTGAGCCACCATGGCCCACCTCAAAAAAAGACTTTAAATGTAAGGACATCATAAGAGACAAAGAAGGACATTATATATTAGTAAAGGGACAATTAATCAAGAAGAATTAACAATCATAAATATCTATGCTTCCAATCAAAGAGCTCCAAAGTACATGAGACAGACATTGGCAAAAATGAAGGGAGCAATAGATGTTTCCACAGTAATAATAGGAGAATTCAATACACTACTTTCCTCTATAGACAGAACAATCAGATAGAGGATCAACAAGGAAATAGAGAACTTAAACAATTTAATAAATGAATTAGACCCAACAGAAATATATAGCTTGGTACACTCCAAAATACCAGGATAAACATTCTTCTCTAGTGCTCATTGAACATTCTCCAGGATAGATCATATGCTAGGGCACAAAACAGGTCTTTATAAATTTAAAAACACTGAAATTATTCAAAGCCCTTTCTCTGATCACAGTGGGGTGAAGCTGGAGATCAATAACCACCAAAGAACAAGAATTTTCACAAATTTGTGGAACTAAATAAAACACTCTTAAACAATGAGCAAGTCAAAGAAGAAATTGCTAGAGAAATCAGGAGCTGTCTGAAGATAAATGAAAACAAGAATACAACATATCAGAATTTATGAGATGTAGCAAAGGCTGTGCTGAGAGGGAAATTTATTGTCCTAAATGCCTATATTAAAAAAGGAGCAAAAATTGAGGACTTAATCGCTCACCTGGAGGAACTTGAAAAAGAACAGTAAACTAACCCCAAAGCAAACAGAAGAAGAGAAATAACAAAGATTAAAGTAGAGTTAAATTAATGGGAGAACGAAAGGACAACAGAAAGAATCAGTAAAACCAAAAGTTGGTTCTTTGAGAAAATCAATAAAATTGATGGGCCATTAGCAAGGCTGAAAGGAAGAAAAAAAGAGAGAGAGGGTGCAAATAAATAAAATCAGAAATGAGAGGGGGGTCATTACCACAGACCCAGAAGAAATTAAAAAAAAAAGTCATAAGAGGATACTATAAACAATTATGTGCCAACAAACTAGACAACTTAGATGAAATGGACAAATACCTGGAAACACACAAACCAGCTATACAGACTGAAGAAGAAATAGAAGAGATGAACAAAACAGTTTCAGTAAAGAGATTCAAACAGTCATTAAAAATCTTCCTACAAAGAAAAGCCCAGGGCCAAATGGCTTCACAAGGGAATTTCATCAAACATTCCAAAAGGAACTAACACCAAGCCTGCTCAAACTTTTCCAAAAAAATTGAGGAATTTTTTTGAGGAGCTCATTTTATGAAGCTGACAGTACTGTAATACCAAAACCGGGTAAAGATGCTACAAGAAAGGAAAACTACAAATCAATCTCCCTAATGAACATAGACGCATAAATTCTCAACAAAATATTAGCAAATTGAATCCAACAGCATACTAAAAGAATTATACACCATGACCAAGTGGGATTTATACCAGGAATACAAGGATGATTCAACACAAGAAAATCAGTTAATGTAATATAACACATTAACAAATCGAAAGGGAAAAATCATATGATTATCTCAATTGATGCTGAAAAAAGCATTTGACAAAATTTAACATCCCTTTCTGATAAAAACACTTCAAAAGGTAGGAATCAAAGGTAACTTCCTCAACATGATACAAGACATATATGAAAAACCCACACTCAGTGGTGAGAGGCTGAAAGTTCTCCTGCTAAGATTGAGACTGAGACAAGGATGCCCTCTGTCACCACTATTATTCGACATTGTACTAGAAGTTGTACCAGAAGTTCTAGTGAGAGCAGTCAATCAGGAAAAAGAAATAAAAGGCATCCAAATTGGAAAGGAAGAAGTAAAACTTTCATTATTTGGAGATAACATAGTACTATACTTGGAAAATCCTGAGAAATCTAGAACAAAGTTACTTGAGCTAATAAACAAATTCAGCAAGGTGCCAAGTTATAAAATTAATGTACAAAAATCAGTAATGTTTTAGACACAAGCAATGACCTAACTGAGGAGTCAATTAAGGAAAACATTCCGTTCAAAATAGCAACTAAAAGAATCAAGTATCTAGGGACGAATTTAACTAGAGATGCAAAGGACTTGTACACAGAGAACTATATAACACTGGTAAAAGAAATCAAAGAAGAGCTAGATAGGTGGAAAGACATTCCATGCTCAGGGATAGGAAGGTTAAATGTAGCTAAGATGCCAGTTTTTCCCAAATTGATCTACAGATTCAAAGCAGTATCAATCAAAATTCCATCAATCTATTTTGAAGACTTGGAAAAACTAGTTACCAAATTCATCTGGAAAGGAAAGAGACCATGAATAGCTAAAAGCATCCTAAAAAAGAAGAAGAAAGTGGGAGGATTAACACTCTCCGATTTAAAAACTTATTATAAAGCCACAGTTGTCAAAACAGCATGGTACTGGCACAAAGACAGAAGTATTGGCCAGTGGAATCAAACCAAGAGTGCAGAAATATATCACCAAATCCATAGTCAACTGATCTCCAACAAGGCCCCCAGATCCACTGAACTGGGACAAAATAGTCTTTTCAATAAATGGGCCTGGGAGAACTGGATATCAATAGCCAAAAGAATGAAAGAGGACCCTTAGCTATACAAAAATTAACTCAAATTGGATCAAACACTTAAACATAAGAACCAGTACTATAAAGCTCCTAGAAGAAAATATAGGGAAACATCTTCAAGACCTAGTAATAGGAGGTAGCTTCTTAAACTTTACACCCAAAGCACAAACAACAAAAGAAAAAATAGATAAATGGGGAGTCCTCAAAATCAAATGCTTCTGTGCCTCAAAAAACTTTGTCAAAAAGGTGAAGAAGTAGCCAACTCAATGGGAGAAAATATTTGGAAATCATACATCAGATAAAGGTTTGATATCCTGCATACATAAAGAAATCATACAACTCAACAACAAAAGGGCAAGCAACCCAATTACAAAGTGGGCTAAAGATATGAATAGACATTTTACTGAAGAGCAAATACAGCTGGCTAAAAAGCAGAAGAAGAGATGCTCATTCTCATTAGCTATAAGGGAAATGCAGATCAAGACGACAATGAGCTACCGTCTCACACCTATACGGTTGCTATTAAACAAACAGGAAACTACAAATGCTGGACAGGATGTGGGGAAATTGGGACACTTATGCACTGCTGGGGGAATGGATAATGGTGCAGCTGCCATGGAAGACAGTCTGGTGGTTCCTCAGAAAATTAAATATTGAGCTGCCCTATGACCCCATAATAGCACTACTTGATATAAACACAGAAGAGCTGAAAGCAGTGACACAAACAGACATTTACACACCGGTGTTCATAGCAGCAGTATTCACAATTGCTAAAAGATGGAAACAATCCAAGTGCCCATGAACATATGAGTGAATTAACAAAATGTGGTACATACATACTATGGAATGTTATGCAGCAGTAAGACGAAATGATGAGCTGAACCACATGACAAGATGGATGAATCTTGAGGACATAATGCTGAATGAAATAAGCCAGACACAAAAGGACAGATACTGTATGATTCCCCTTTTATGACCATGGTAAAGGTAAAATCAGGGGCTGATAATACAGAATATATGGGACCTAGAGATACAAAGAAGCTTGAGATGGGTGAACAGTTTGCTGATGAGGTTAAATTTATGTAAGGGAATAGACAGAAGTGAAGGCAGTTCACTAGTGGGTCTATAAGTAATATTACCATACTGAAGATGAATATTATTGAAAGGGGTTGTATAGACTCGTGTGTCCTACCAATTAACACTACAAATATAAATAAGTTCTTGCATGAAAAAAAAATGAAGGAGAGATTAAGACATTCCCAAAGCTGAGGGAATGTGTCACCACTAGACTAGCCCTACAAGAGATGCTAAAGAGAGTTCTGCAGGTTGAAAGGAAAGGACAAGAGCAATAGATCAAAGCTGTATAAAGAAGGATCTCCATAGGGTAATGACATGGATAAATATAAATGCCAGTACCATTGCATTTTTGGTGTGTAACTCCACTTTTTACTTCCTACAGGATCTAAAAAGCAAATGTATAAAATGTAATGATGAGTCAAATGGTTTTAGACTGATAAAGTATAAATATGCCATTTGTGAGAAGAACTACATAAAGGCGGGGTAGCCAGAGGTGTATAGGAACATACTTTGCATATACTATTGAAGTTAAGTTGGTATCAAAGTAAATGAGATTGTTGTAGATTTAGGGTGTTCTATTTAAGCCCTACAGTAACTACAAAGAAAATATCAGAGGTATGAAAGCTCATAGAGACAGAAATTAGAGTACAGGTTGCCAGTGGCTGGGGACGGGGGGAATGGGACTTAATGCAAAATGGATGTAGGGTTTCTGTTTGTTTGGATGGATACATAGGGTTTCTGTTTGTTTGGATGGGTCTGCATAATGGATGGTTTGTTTGTTGGATGTAGTTGTTCTGTTTGGGGAGATGGGAAAGTTTTAGTAATGTAAGTGGTAAGGGCATCGCAATATCACAAATGTGATTAATCCCATTGAATGGTATGCTTGCAAGTGGTTGGGATGGGAAAGTTGTCGTTGTCTATAAGTTCCCACAATTAAAAAAGAAAAAACAACCAAAGGGACAATGAAAACCAAATGAAATACATGATCCTGGATGGGATCTAGCAAGGGAGGAGAAAAGGCTTAAAGGGACTTAATTGGGACATATGAAAAAATTGGAATATAGACTAAGTTTTATATAAAAATTTCTTGAACTTGATCACTGCACTTTGGGTGGTAACATACATGCATATGCTTGTTCTTAAGAAGTGTACATGGCAGTATTAAGTGTTCGAGAAGTGTGATGTATACAACCTATCCTCAAGTGTTCAGAAAATGGATTGATAGATCGATATGCAGACAGATGATAATGATAGATAGATAAAATGACATGACAAATGTGGCAAAATGTTAAAATTGGTGATCTGGGTTTCAGAAAGGGTGGGGTGGGACTAAGGGTATATTGGAGTTCTCTATATGGGGTTTGTATTATTTTTGTAACATCCTATAAGAACGTTTGAAACCTTTGAAAAGATTTCAAAATTAAAAATGTGTCAATGAATATTCTAAGCTGTCTCTGTGTACGAATACAAGTAGCCACTTATGACATTGGTTCTCAAAGGAGGGTCCCTGGACCAGCCACATCTGCAGTGCTTGGGAATTTTCTAGAAGTTCACATTTCTGGGCCCCACCTCTGACCTGCTGATTTCCATGCGCTGGGGTGGGGCCCAGGAATTTGACCTCCAGGGGGTGCTGATGCGCATTCAAGTATGAGAACCGCTGGTCCATGGTGAGTGATTCTCAAGCTTTGGAGGGTGTTGAATGATCTGGGGGAGGTGGTAAAACCGCAAAGCCACACCCAAGTCTACTTCATGGAGCCTGCGTCTCTGTGGCACTTTAAAGGCTCTGCAGCAGATTCCCCTGCTCTAGGACAACACTTCTCACTCCCGGCAGCTCTTTGGAGCTACCTGGGAGCTTCAAAGAACACCCTCGCCCTGGTCCAACCCAGAGCCTGACTTCATTGCTTTGGGGTAGGGCAAAGCTCCATCAGTCTCTCTGGATGATCGCAAGGTGCAACCAGGGTTAAGAACCACTGGATTGTCTCCTCGTGACCAGCAGCAGTATATGGAAGCTCGTAAGAAATGCAGTCCTTAAAGCAAAAAATGTTTATTTGTTACAAAATTTAGATTTTGACTAGAGCATTTCCTAATATAACTTATGCAGATAGTTTGATTGACCGTCATTAGTACTTGGAATCTCAGGTAGGACATGAGATTTTGTTGGTTTGTCCAGAGTGATGCCACGATGAATCCCAGAGTGATTCGATCAGTGAGTGGAAAAGTATTTGCAAAGCCCCCTTCAGGGAATGGTGAGAACGGGGAGAAATTCAACTTCCCCAAGTTGAATTCTTGATATTCTCACAAGCAGTGTGGACAACCAAAGCTATAGGCTGAGCCCCCGGTCTTGGGTTTGTTCATATGAAACTTAACCCCACAAAGGATAGGTCAAGTCTACTTAAAATCAAGGCCTAAGAGTCACCCCCAAGAGAGCCCCTTTTGTTGCTCAGATGTGACCTCTCTCTCCAGCCAACATGACGAGCAGTCTCACCACCCTCCCCATCTCTGTGTGGGACATGACTCCCAGGGGTGTGGACCTTCCTGGCAACGTGGAACAGGGGTCCTGGAATGAGCTGAGACTCAGCGTCAAGGGATTGAGAAAAACCCTAGAATGAGCTGAGAATTAACATCAAGGGATTGAGAGAACCTTCTCAACCAAAGGGGGAAGAGTGAAATGAGACAAAGTGTCAATGGCTGAGATTCCAAACAGAGTCGAGAGGTTATCCTGGAGGTTATTCTTACGCATTAAGTAGATATCACCTTGTTGTTCAAGATGTAGTGGAGAGGCTGGAGGGAACTGCCTGAAAATGTAGTGCTGTGTTCCAGTAGCCATGTTTCTTGATGATGATTGAACAATAGTATAACTTTCACAATGAGATTCTGTGATTGTGAAAACCTTGTGTCTGATGCTCCTTTTGTCTACCTTGTCAACAGACGAGTAGAACACATGGAATAAAAATAAATAATATGGGGAACAAATGTTAAAATAAATTTAGTTTGAAATGCTAGTGATCAATGAAAGAGAGGGGTAAGGGGTATGGTATGTATAATCTTTTTTTTTTTCTGTTATCGTTTTATTTCTTTTTCTGTTGTCTTTTTATTTCTTTTTCTAAATCGATGCAAATGTTCTAAGAAATGATGAGTATGCAACTATGTGATGATATTGAGAATTGCTGATTGTATATGTAGAATGGAATGTGTTAATATTTTTGTTCGTTTGTTGTTAATTTTTTTATTAATAAATAAAAAAAAGAAATGCAGAGTCTTAGGCCTCACCCCAGATCAGCTGAACCAGAATCCCCAGGTGATTTGTGTCCCATTAAAGCTGGAGAAGAACCTCTAAGTAAAAGGCAAAGTTAAAATGCAAATTCTGATTCTGGAAATCCAGGATGGGGGTTGAGAGTCTGCATTTCTCACAGGCTCCCGGGGTGGGGAGGGGCTCTGTGGCTGGTTCTGGGACGACACTTTGAGTTCCAGGGGACTCAGCTTCGTACCTAAGGGTGAGCTGTGGGGAGGAGGACTTGAGAGTCTTTCCCTTAACCAGGTAAGGCCAAAGGCTTTCCAATCTTTACACCAGCAGAGAGCTGCCTGGGAAGCACCGGGTCTCCTCTTCCCCACGTCTTCACAGGCTCCTGCCAACATCAGACCTTGTCCAATGATTTCAGTCTGACGGAGGCGCAGTTGTTTCATTCGCAGTTCCCTGATTTTTTTGTGAAGTTGAGCGTCTTTCCATATGTCACTGCTTCTGCTGGGGGGAATCTCCTATTCATGTTTCACCCATTTTTCAGCTGGAGTTGAGGGAATCTTCTCTATCAATTACGCAGAAGAATTCTGTGTAGATCCTGGACGCTAACTTGCGTGGCTTGTCTTTTCACTTGTTCATGGTGTCCTTTGAGGTACAGAGGAGTTTATTTTTAATGTAGGCCAACATTTCAAATGTCTGTGTTTAGCTTGTCTAAGACATCCTTCCCTACGCCAGTGTCACGGACGTATCGCCTTATGTTTTCCACTAAATAATTTCATGTTCTGTTTCTCATGTTTTGGCCTCAGTCCATGTGGAATTTATTTGTGTCGGTGATGTATGAAAAGGATCTAATTTTGCTTTCCCATTTGGGTTGCCAGGGGCTGCCCCTTGCCCCATTTCACGTTTCAGCTGCTCCAGTGGGCCAAGGCCCCTCTCCCCCGTCCCCACGGCAAACCCGGACGCTTCTCTAGGGAAGCTTTGAGTATTTGGAGTAAGCCTTTGCCTGCCTGCTCCGAGGATGAGCCCAGCTGGAGCCTGCAGCCGTGGCCACGCCCCTCTGGAAGGGGTTGCAGAGATGGGACCATATTAGTTTCCTGCTGCTACTATAACAAATAACCACATATCTGGGACCTTGAAAAACAGACATGTATTCTCATGAGGCCAGGAGTCTTCTAGGTTCATCCACGCTGTAGCATGTATCAGAACTTCATTCCTTTTTATGGCTGAATAATATTCCATTTTGTATATATTCCATTTTTGCTTACCCTTTCATTTGCTGATAGACTGTTTAAAGAGCCTCCCCTCTCCACTCTCCCCTCCCTTGTGTTTTTTTCCTTGTCATTTATTTGTTAAAGAAATTGCCATTCACCTTGTAGACTTTCTCCTTTAGTTGTTTTGAGGATCAAATGAGCTAACACATGTATGGGCTTAGCATATAGCAGGTGCCTAATTAATATTAATTAGCATTTGTGTTTTAATTTATCTATATTTTCTTATTTTCCCATGTGAAAATACATCATTTTGTAAAAAAAGAAAAAATAGCACTAAGAAGGTCCCTGGACTGCTATGACTTTCCACAGCCGTATCAGGTGACAGCCACCTGGTTTGCTGGGTCCGCCCCATCCAGTGGGACAGCGCTGGCGGGAATGGGCTGGACCAGAAAAGGCCACTGGCCCTCAGGAAGGACCACCAGTGACGGGCAAGGGAAGGTGGCAGCACCAGGCACGGTTGGGATTGCAGGGAGAGCAGCCCTTTTCCAAGGTACTCACAGAGCCCGAGGGACGCAAAGCAATGGCTGGGGTGGAGCCGGGACAAGCTGCAAGGCCAGCGTTTCCCAGAGGCCGAGGGTGCTGACATGGGCACGGAAGCCCAGAGGAAGGCCAGGGAAAGGTGCGAAGAGCTGCAGAAATCTCAAGAGTGGGTGGAGACAGTGCACTCATCAATAGGGTGATGGAGCGGGCACCCAGCTGGGTTCTGAGGGGTGGGGGCAGGGGGAGCCAGGGCCAAATGAGCCTCCCTGGGGTCTTGCGATGAGTAGATGGGTGAGAAATGCACACGTCCCAGGGGCTATCAGCGGAGCAGCAGGAGCCTGGCCTGGGTGGAGGTGGATGGCGGAGCAGCAGGAGCCTGGCCTGGGTGGAGGTGGATGGCGATATGGGGAAGGCTCTTCCTTCCCTTCTCTCAGCCTGTTTCCCACCTGCAAAAAGAAGATCCCTGCACTTTCCTTCAGTGCTGGCAAGGCAAAAAGCTTCAGTTTGCAGCAGGTCGAGGCTGCTGTGCTCTGGATGTGTCTGTAGCCACTTCGGCTTTTTCCTTTGAAAGGAGGCAAACCCTGAGTAGAGAGAGTCCAAAATGGACACCAACTCTCGCGTCAGTAGTGCTGGGTTCCGTCCACACCTGGCCGCAGTGGCCTGGCCAGCTCCATCACGGTGCTGAAGTGGAGAGTGGGCTCGTCCGCCTCGAACCCAGGTCCAGGGCATTGAAATGCAACCAAGCCCAGGGCAGTTTGGGCCAGTTAAATCTCAGGAAAATCTGCTCAAGATTTTTTAGCCAAACAGATGAGAAAAAATGAATAAAGGAAGAAGCAAGCCACTGGAAGCCCTAGTGGTGACACTGCCCAGCTTGGCTTCGCTGCAATTTGTAGCCGGCACTGATGACACTTGTCAGGCTGCTGTGAGCTGCTCGGTTCTGGCGCCTCTGAAGTGGCCCCAGTGAAATCGGAGCTCAGCCCCGCGTGGAGTCCCAACCCACTCCAGCCGCCCAGCAGGGAGCCTGACAAATTACACTGCTCCTGATCAATGTTGCAGTGTGAGCTCCACAGGGGACAACCGGGTCCACTCCAGTGAGGGGCAGTTTCTGGGGCTGGAAGACAGGTGGCAAGTCAAGCTTTGCGCAAGGACCAGCCATGGACAGCATGGGGGCTTTGGGCTCCGCAGACCAACACCTGGCTTTGCGCCCATCTCCCTGGGAGACCTGGGCCAGTTGCCTTCCTTAGAGCCCGGGGCCGGGTGCTTGAGAGAAGTCATGGGGCTGTACTGGGGCTCGCCAGGCCCGTCGGCTCCCTTACCTGGATATAAGGAGGTGGGGACCTCAGTGACATCCCCACATGGCTCCCAGGAGCTGGGCCGTGGCGGCGGTCCTGCAAGCAGAGGCAGCCAGCGGGGAGCTGGACTCCTGGGAAAAAGGTGGAGGGGGGGAAGGCCCTTTCTGCAGACCCTGCTATGCTATGGTTTCTGATCATTCAGATTTGCTGGTTCCCGTGTGTGTGACTCCCCTTTCTTTAGGTTTTGTGGGGACCCTGTTTGAATGGATCCCTTTGCCTGCCTTGGGAAGTGCTTTGATAACTGTAAAGTGGGGTACGCATTTTTTCAGCAATGACAAGCCTTATTGAGTGCCCACTGTGCCGGGTGCAAGAGAGGCGGGGAAAGGGGAAAGGGGAGCGGGCTCAGGCAGGGGCAGCAGTAAAGAAGGTAGGGCCTGCACCCAGTGGTCCCAGACCTCAGGGCTGGGTTAGAGTCCGAGGCTCAGAGAAGTCTGCCGTGCCTGCTCCAGCAACACCAGTTAAAAATAAAAACTGTGAGGACGGCCAGCAAAGCCTCAGGGACTTCCCTTGTCAACCATTAGGTGCGTTTGTGGAATATCAGTTATCAAATCCCTCCCTCCACATTTCTATTCTCATTTTGAGAGCCAATGGCTGACAGATGATTATAAAGAGCATGGCCGGGGCTGAAACAGGCCACATGGCACCATGGCCAGAAGAGCCGGATCTGGAACTAGATTCACAAAGTTCAGGTGTGAGCTGGGTATGTCGTTAACCTCTCCGCACCTTGGTTTTGTCATCTGTACGATGGAGATCATGACCATCCTTGAGTTTTCATGAGGCTTTTGGGCTTACGACAGTGGCTGGCAGGTGGCGGAGACCTACACGGGTGTCAGCTATTATTACGAATAAAATCAGGACATACATGAGGCTGGGGGCCCGAGGACGAAGTGGTTATTAATCAGAATAAGGCACTTCTTGGGGGCTGTGCCCAGCCCACAAGGACTCGCCTGGAAGTCCTTCTCACCTGTATGTGTTGGATGTCAGCAACCACATTCCCAAACCCTGGCTGGGACACTGAGCCCCAAAGCCAGCTAAGCTCCCGTGGGACTGGGCCAAATAGGTCCTTGTTCAAGCCGGGCCAGTTTCTCCCACAGCTGCCTGGTGTCATGTCAGAGGGACGTAGCAGAGAAAGTCTGTCTTTTGGGAAGATGAGGCAGGGGGATGCAGAAACATAGAGGAGAGGGCCCTGGGCCTTTGTTGATCCTGGTTTGGGGTCCTTTCTGAGTCCTGGCTGCCTTTGGGGTTCTGTGTCACACCCTTAAATCCTCATCACCCATCTCTGCTCTTTGTTGAAGCTGCTCTGATTGGTTCCTGTCGCGACCAAGGAGTCCTGGCTAACTCACCCTCAGGCTGTGACCTGCCTTCTCACTTCTCTGCTACCTGTGGCTACAAGGAAATATCTACGCCTTTTCCCTCAGCTCAGACTGGCTGAGATCAGTTTTGTGCTGGAGTTGCAGAGTTAAGAAACTGCTTTTTCCCTACCATTTATTGAGTGCAGACTTTTTCCTAAGCCCGGTCTTGAAGACTTTACACAGCTTATTTCATTAATCCTCTCAACTGTGTTTAGTCTCTGTTTCACAGATGAAGAGACGGTGGTTCAGAGAGGTCAAGGGATATGATTACTGTAACACAGCTAGTAAGGCACAGAGCTGGGATGCAAATCCAAACTCGTTGCTCTCAGCTTCCTGGCCATCCTACCTGGAGAACTGTTAGCATTCCCCCTGTCTCTTGCTGTGGGATCTAAGGATAAACCTGTCGACCTCACTAGGCCTCAGTTTCCTGATTAGTGAGGCAGGGTGCAGCCATCACCCAAGCCAGACCAAGGGCTTGTCTAGCTGTTTGGAGGTTCTGATGCGAAGGTGGATTGGGGTGAGTTTTGGACGAGCACTTCTCCTTAGCAACTGGCTCCGAGCAGATGGAGGGGAAGAAAGGAGGTCACAATTAAATTGGTCAATTTGAGCAGCTTCACCGTGAAGCCTGGTATGGGAGAGAGACAATTAATCTGAAAAAAAAAACACAGTGTTTTGTATTTTTAAAAATATAATCTGTGGCCTGCAATCCCCCATGTGGCTCTGCCAGGCTTCCATTTCCATGCGTCAGAGACAGCCTGGCATTTGGGCACTTCACAAAATCCCTGTGAATTTAAAAAAATGAATGGCACTTATCCTCTTTCTTTTTAATTGAAAGAATCAATACATGCGCACTGTCGAAAATTTGGGGGGAAAAAAGAGAAGAAAACTAAATTTACCCATAAACAGTATGTCTATGTAATGGTTACGTTAGTCACCAACCAAAAGGCTTCACCACGGATGCATCTCAAAGCAGTCAGATCCCAAACAGTACGTACCTTCTGATTCTATTTATATGACGTTCAAGAATGGACAAACTATCCAGTGACAGAAAGCAGATCAGGGGTTGTCCGGGGCCAGGAGGAGGTGGCAGGGACCCTTTGCAAGGGAATGCAAAAAACTTTGGGGGGTCGTGGGAAGGTTTTATATCTATACCTTGACCGGGAAGGCAGGTACGTGAGTGTACACACTTGTCAAAACGTATCAACCTGTTCCCTTAAAATGGGTGCCTTTATCATAAGTCAATTACATGTCAAAACCACTGATTGGGGGTGCGAGGGTAGCTCCGTGGTAGAATTCCCAAACAAACAAGCAAGCAAACAAAAACCCAACCAAACAAAAATTCAACAAATGGTGCTGTAATAAGGGGCTACTCACATGGAAGAAGAATGAAATGTGACTCCTGCCATGCAACATGAGAAAAAAAGAAAGAAAAAAGAAAAACCACTGATTGAAAAAGGAAAAATATTAGCCGTAATCTCATCACTCCAGAGAGAACCTCAACTAAAATTTGGATGGATACATGTAAATTAAGCAATCAATAAGTCTTCGAGTGTATGTAAAACAGACTAGTTCCAGTCCTCCGTGTTTCATTTCCATTATCCTCAGACTTCATCATTTGGTGAAGAAAGGGGGGTGGTGGTGGTGAATGTTGGAACCTCATGACCCCCACCCCCCGTTGTCCCCTGGAACTAGCCCAGGTGGACTGACCCACTAGAGTTCTCATCAGCCTCCCATTATCACAGGCTGCTAAGTGTGCCCCCCACCACCTCCCCTCCACAGCCCCTCTGATGGAGCCTAGAAAATGGACGGTTCTCGTGTCAGCTCCGGGAGGAGAGGGAGGAAAGTGTTCACCCACCTCACGGCTGAAACGCGACTCTTGTTTCAGTGGGGAGAATAAGTGCATTTTATGATTTGATTAGTACATTAAATGTCATTTGTACGGAGCATGTGTTCCGCCGGGCTCTTGTCTGATGACTGTTAAAAACGAGGTGCGGGAATGTTCTCCTGGCTGATGCAATTACTAGTCGGGGTTTTGGGACGGGGCTTCCAGAGAATTTCCCAGCAGCAGTTGTGCCTCGGGCAGCTACAAGCTTGGGACCACGTGGGAACAAACAATTTCGCTGCCTGCTTTTTGCGCTTGGCAATTTATGACACACGTGGCCTCATGCCATTAATCAGGCTTCAAAAACGCGGCTGAAAGGGAGGAAGGTTGCATCTCATTCTGTGCTCGGGTGTGCGTGTCCCTTGACAGCCGGATAAAGGGGCGGGGAGTGAGGGTGCTGCTCCCAGCGCCCGGGAATCCGCGTCTGAGAAGGAAGGGACCCTGCGTGACTGTGGATGAGGAACGCACATCTCCCCCAGACGGTGACCCATGGATGCCAGGGAGATGGCAGCCCTGCCCTGTGGCCACGGCACAGCTGATAGGGAGGGAAAAATAAAACATCTTGTAAACCAGGGGTTCTCAACCCGGTACGTGGGCCCCACCCCACGTGACACATGGCCATGTCTTGAGACAGTTTTGGTTGTCACAAAAGGAGGTGATTGCTACTGGCATCTCGGGGGGGGGGTGTTCAAACCACAGGTGGTGTTTAACATCCTACAATTCACAGGACAGCCCCCACCCCCAAAGAATGACCCATCCCCAAATATCGACAGTGCTGATTAGAAACCCCTGCTTCAAATTCTGCGGAGATGCCATTATCTAGGGGTTCTACACCCCCAGGTTGTTAGGCAAATGGGAAAGGCTCAGAGAAGTGGACTGGATGGAGGGCCCCTTATCAGCACCGTTTGAACGTGGGTTCTAAAAATGATGATGGTGGGGTTGGGAAATAGCTAACGCTTACCGAACATGCTTGGTCTGTGCCAGGCTCTGAGCTCACTGTTGGTTGTTTCATTTAATCTGTTCCACTCTGGAGGAAGGCATTGCTATGACTTCCGCTTTGTGGTGAAGCAGCCAAGGAGACACACAACCGGTGAGGAGTTTGATTTCTTGGCCTCTTTTTTGTTGTTATATATTTCGTGGGGTTGTGGGATGTGGGTCTGGCTTTCCAGGTGGCTGTATTAGTTGTATCTGTAGTAGCTGGCAGAGGCCCTGGCACTCAATAGGTGCCAATACATAGGTGTTTAATGAAATGGAATGAATGAATGAATGAAGCAGGACTGTATAGTCTAATGGTTAAGATCATTGGCATTGGAGTTAGATATTCAGTCATTCAATAGATTATCATCGTGCATCGATTGGGGGCCGGTCCCTGAAGAGGCAGTGGTGAACCGGCTCACAAAAGCTGGTTGTTCATTTCTCAGGGATTTGGTGAACTGGTTGTTCAACACAGACATTAAAACAGATTAAATTATATAAAGTTGCAATTAAATAAGTTATATTAAAAACGAAGGTACCAAGTAATCAAAAACTCACCACTCCTTAATAATTTTACTGCATTTTACTAGTATATCAGTTCTTGCAATTACGTCGATGGCAGGAGTTGGCAGAGGAGATGACACTCCTTTCCTGTAAAAGGGCCAGATAGCAGGTATTGAGACTTTGCAGCTTGTGAGCTGAATCCAGCCCTTCGGGGTGGTTTGCTGACCTTGGTATTTGCATGATGGGACCACTCCACAAGTGAGGGCTTGTCTTTCCAACTCTGTATTCAGTGATGCACGCTGGTTAGGCTGAATTGGCCACTCCGGGAGTTTTTACACCAGGGAAATTGGCCAACATCAAAGGTCAGGGCTTTCCACTTTTTCAGCAAGTTAAATGTTATACATTTATCAGTGTCCCGCTGGATACAGTGAGGAGCAAAATAGGAAAGGACTGTGCCCACTTGCAGTGTCCAGTCTATGGGGTCAATTTTAGGTGGGCATGGGGCAAGGGGGGCATTGTGGGAAGGCTGGTGAGGATCCCCCAGAGACCACCCTGCCTCCCACGGCCAGTCTGCTGAGCCTCAGGGCAGGGCTGTTGGAAGGGGACTTTGCCAGACCTCTCCCTGGTCTACTGGCAGCTCTGCTGTTCTCCTCTCCCCAACAGGGACTTTGCCACTCTATAAAATCCCTTTATGGGCAGTCTGAGGGGCAGGTCTCTTTCCTGTCAGAGTCAGCCTGAGGGGGGACTTTAGAGAACTGGGAGTTGAGGTCTGAGCTTCTGAGGGTATCCCCAGCTCCTGGCACTGAGCCTGACGCATATCAGGCCCTCCACCAACATGGCCCAGGGTGCTGCTGAACTGCGAGGGGTAGTCCAGAGAGTGGGTGAGGACAGAAAGTTGTACTTGGGGACTTGGCTCAAACAAGGAGGGACCTCCAGCAAAGAATGCAGAAAATGACAGCCTGACGGTGACCTTGGATTAGGGAGCCCAAGAAGAACCCAAGGAGAGCGAAGGGTGTGTATGAGCTTCCAAGCCCTTCCTGTTGTCCTGTAAACCTCCCAAGTTCAAGTTCAATGCCAGGAGGATGAACTCTAAGGGATCTGGGCCATTCTTTGGTGGGTCTGGGTTCCCATGGCCTCAAGAATCCATCCCTAGAGAGGATGGGGAGCTGCAGGGAGGGGGCTTCTGATGGAATCTGACAACTGGTCTCAGACTCACTTGAGTCAGGGCCCGGATGGAGGGAGGCAAGGGGCTCTGCGATGAGCCACAAGAGTCCCATCCTGGAGGCTGAGACTTGGTTCTCATGGTCGTCCCATCCAGTGCCCTCCCCTCTCATGCCGTCCCAACTTGCTGATACCTTCCTCAGCACTAGGGAATAGCTGAGTTCCACCACCAATCCATGCATATTTTCTGGGTCCTACTGTATACAGGCACAGAGCCAGGTGCTCCCAACAGCCAGGCACTCCTGCTGCCTGCCCGCCAGGAACTCTTCTTGCAGTATTTTTGGGTTCCAGTTCAGTGTCTTCAAACTAAAATCTCAAAATATTATTTAAAGATGACATCGACTAAATTCTGAGTGTCTGGTCAGGAAAATATTACTAAGGAAGACACTAAAAGCCCCAGAGGATTAGGAAAACCATGGAATTTGAGGTTAATCAGAACCTCGGATTCAAATGTTGGCTGGATCCCCACGTGTCCTACCTGCTGTGAGTCTCAAGCTCCCCAACCTTAAGAGGGGATGATGATAATTTCTTTCCCCTGGGCTGGGAAGGGAGAAAGAAATGAAACAGCATATAGTCCCCAGAGAAGTTCCTGGCACTTGGCAAATGTTGGTCATTATGAGATCCTGATTTACTGTTCACTCATCTACCACCGTGTCACCTGGGATGGTCCTGGGAGAAATCGGGGATGTTTGCAACCTGGTAAATCTCACCCTCTGAATAGGGGCACAGGGTCAGTAGATGTCTCAGAACACAGCAGCTGCTCTGCCTACTGTGACCTCCTGGTGGCCCCATCACCTCCCTTCTTGGTGCCTGTGACAGCCTCCTTCTTGCACTGCCTGCCTCCAGCCTGCTTTGCTGTCACCCTTGTCCACACTGCAGCCAGTGATCTCTTTTTTTTTTTTTGCATGGGCAGGTACCAGGAATTGAACCCGGGTCTCCGGCATGGCAGTTGAGAATTCTGCCTGCTGAGCCACCATGGCCCACCCCCCTGTAGCCAGTGCTCATTTAAAAAAGCCTTCTACGTGTCATGTCCCTGCTGGGTCCGTGGGGGTGACTCCCACTGCCCTTGGAGAAGTTGGGTCCCTGGGCCTGGATTTCTGGGTGCTGCCTCCTCAGCCCCTGCTCACCTCTAAGGCATTTGCCCCATTTCCCCAGGCACTTCTACCACCCACTGTGACCAATGAGTGCAGATGCCTAGATATCCTGGTGTCCTTACACCTCTTTGCCTTTGTATGTGCCACCCCACACCCCCTTTCCTGGAGCACCTCTCTCCTTCTTCCCCTTCGAGTCAGGACAGGTACCCAGTGGCCACCCCCGGATAGGCCAGGTGACCCTCTTTCTGTTCCTCTGGTTCCAGCACAGCGTGGTCCTTGTCTCACGTCTTCCTGGGCTCTGAGCTTCATGCCTCTGACTAAGCCATAGGCTTGGGAATCAGAAACCAAGCCTGGCTCCTAACTAGCTAAGGGACCCCAGGCCAGTCACTTAACCTCTCAGTACCCTCACCTGCAAGAGGAATTGATGGAAGTACCTGCTTCACAGATGTCGCTGTGGCATATGCATGCAAAAGGTGAAGCACAGAGAAAGCACTCAGGACACTGGGGCTATTACAATAATTACTACTAATACCCCAGTGCCTGAACCCGGCTGCATACAGCTGGAGCTCAGTAAAGGTTTGAACAATAGATCTAACCCCATCTTGCAATGAGTCTTCACTGTACCCCCATCTGTATCTTGAGGTGGGGTTCTCACACGTGCCCTGCTTTGCCTGATGGTTTTCTCAAGGGCGATGCCATCTAGAGACTTGAAGGAAAAGCCAGTACAAGTGTGGGGAGTTGATGGGAGCCTTTCCTAGGGTGCAGGAGGGCAGCCTGCCCCTCTCCCGGTGGGTGGGCCCAGGCCCTGCCTTCCACCCCCAGCTCCAGCCCTGGCCAGGCCCAGGGGAGCCCCTTTTGGAGAGCGCCTCTGCCCTGTGTTCTCTGGATAGAAGCGGTGTGTGCAATTGCGGCCACATCAGCGATGCAATTCAACACACGCTTCACATGTTCATCTGAGCGTGGCCCAGACACCTTTGTTTAACAAAAAGGCAGAAATCTGGGGTTTTAAAAGCATTAACTACAGAAGTGCCTGGACTTGGGAAAAGCCTGGCTGAAGACCCGAGCATTTTCTGGGTGGCTTTAGGTGCCGCTCAGGGTGGCAGAAAGGGAGAGCTCTGGCTTCCAAGTTGGAGTTGGCCACATTGTGTTTCATTCCCCAAAGACACTTAGACCATCACTGGCTTCTGGGCCTCCGGCTGGGCCTGGAGACTTGCAGAGGCGAACGGTCAGGTCCTGTCTGAGGGGGGCAGGTGAAGAAGCGGGAGCTGCAGGGGGCGCGGGCAGAGGAACTGCGGGGGCGAGGGGCTTGCTTATCGGGCTCCCACAGGGGATCAGTCAGAGGCTCTTCCTCCAGGGGCAGGAGGGGTCGGCCGGGGCCCACTGCTCGGGCCCTCCATTTGAGGATCCCCCAGGGCCGGGGCCAGCAGGCGGCTTCACCGGGCCAGGAAGAGGCCTGCAGAGGCCAGCGGCCTGAGCCGGGGCGGGTCCCGCGAGCTCTCGGGATAACCGCGCACGCTTCTCAATTCGAGTCCACGCCTCTGGCTTGGGGCCTGGGGGGCCGCCGGGGCAGGGGAGGGGGTGGCAGAGGTTAGGTCGCCCAACCCCGGGCGCCGAGCAGGGCTGGGGGGAAAGGGGGCGCCAGGGCCGGGGCTCGGCACCCGCCTGGGCACCCGGGGCGGGGTGGGGGTGGGGGGCGCGGCCGCCCGTGACGCCCCGCCCCCACCGCATTCCAGGCTCGCCCCGCCCGCGACCTGTCTGGGCTCGCCCGCCCCAGCCCCCTCCCCAGGGGCCGCTCCCACCACCCCCGTCTCCCACCCGCCGGACCGCGCCCGGGCCCCCGCCCCCGTCCCCGCCCGGGCTCTGGGCTCCGCCTGCGAGAGGAGCTGCGGCCGCCGCCGCCGTTGCCGCCATTGACGTCAGAGGGGCGGGCACATGACCCCGCGGGGACCAATCGCGCCGCGGCCCCGCGGCTCCGCAATCTCCCGGCCGAACCCCCCCCGCCGCCCCCCACCCCGACACACACTCGCACCCGGACGGACGCAGGGACACACGTACTGTACACACGAGCGGCCCGGCACAAAGACACGCCCGCGCCCTGTCCGCGCGTCCACCTTCGTCGTCGCCTCCCCCATCCCCCCGCCCCTCCCTCCGCCCTCCCTCCCTCCCCGCCAGCCCGGTCCAGCGGCCGCGAGCATGCACCCGACGAGCTAGGAGGAAGCCAGGAGCCCCGCAGGAAGGACCGACCGCCCGGTCGCGCGAGCCGACCCCCGAGGGGGCCTTCCCGCCCCCCTTCCCGCGGGGGCGCCCCCAGTCCCACGCCCCCCCCACCTTCCTGGGGGGTGGGGGGGTGCGGGCTGCCAGATCCGGGGGCCCCGCCGCCCCAGCCGCCGGGGACAGCCCCCTTTCCCCGCCCCCCGCCCCCTCCTCCGGCCCGGCCATGGATCTGACCAGCAGCTCGGGCGGCGGCGGCGACCCCCGGCAGATCGAGGAGACCAAGCCGCTGCTGGGGGGCGACGTGCCGGCCCCCGAGGGCACGAAGATGGGCGCCGTGCCCTGCCGCCGGGCCCTCCTGCTCTGCAACGGGATGAGGTACAAACTGCTGCAGGAGGGAGACATCCAGGTCTGTGTCATCCGGCACCCGCGGACCTTTCTCAGCAAGATCCTCACCTCGAAATTCCTGAGGCGCTGGGAGCCGCACCACCTTACGCTGGCCGACAACAGCCTGGCGTCCGCCACGGTGAGTCGCTCTACGCGGCGGCCGGGCTGCGCCCCCACCGCCCCCCGGGGCCCGGGAGAGGCGCCCCCCGTGGCTGCCCCCGGGCGCTGCACCTGGAGCCTAGCGCCTCCCTACTGGGGAGGTTGCTGGGGGGCGGCGGGGACCCAGGCGCCCCCTCCGGGCCCGGGGCTGGGTTTGGGAATCGGAAGCTGGCAGCAGCCGGCCGCGTTCCGGGAAGACCCTGAGAATCCTGGAGAGCGTTTGGCCCACCCCAGGCCGGGCAGTGGGGGACCTTGTGCGCCCCAGCGCTCGGCTTTCTCATGGATGGGGGGACCCAGGACTAGACCCGAGGCAGAGCCCCGATGGTGCTGGGGGATCCCTTTCGGGAGGCCGGCGCCCCATCTGCCCATCTGGATCTGAATTGGTGGGGAAAACAAAACACAAGTGGGGGGGTGGGGGTGGGGGTGGAAAAAAAAAAGCAGCAGCTCTCCAAAGCCCCAAATCCGAAGAATTTCCAGAAGCCAATTCCTTTCTTTGCTCTAACCCGTCTTTTATTCTTTTTCCTGCCGGGGCTCTGGCAGGCCAGCTGGGTGCTTCCCTTTCTGAAAAATCTCCTGGGCACCTTGGGAGGCTGGCGCTGGAGGGGGTGGGGGCAGGCGTCCTGGAATATCTTCTCCAGACCCAGGTCCTGCCAAGTACTAGGATGGAAACCCGTTTCGGGCGCGCCGGTTGTGCATTGTGCGTGGAGTATGTGCAGACGTGTGTTTTGTTGCTGGTGGTTTTATTTTGTTATTGTTTTAAAAGAACATGGCTAGAACTGAGTCTGCTAGATGAGACCCGGCAGGAAAAGCCATTGATCTGTTTCTGAAATCAAGTCTGCAAATGGTGGCCTTCATCCGATGGAGGGAGACAGCTGTGGTGGGGTCGCCGGGTGGGGGTGGCGGGTAGGAGGGGGAACAGGATGCTTTGTGTTTTGAAACGAGGACTGTTGAAAACACCGACTCCTGCTTGGGCCTGCCTGAGCCTGGCGGTGGTGGTGGTGTGGGTCCCATCCTCTTTGGAGAGGTGGAAGGTCTTTCCAGAATGCACTGCCCCTCCCCCTACACCCCACGTCCCCCCTGGGCCCACCCTGATCCTGTTTACCAAGTGCAGTGCGAGGGGGTTGAACCCCACGCCTGCCCACACCTGTGCCAAGAAAACCCAGCTAGGAAACAGGGTGTCTCCTGTCATAGACGTTTGCCCCGCACCCATATTCTCCTGGTGTGTGTTGCAGGCTGTGTGGCACATGCTCCGAGGAATGGGGAGGGGGGAAAAGTTCGCTGGAGAAGCCATACTCCTCTGATCACTCCCCCCACCCCCCAGAGGGCCTTGAAGACTTTGATTCTGAATTTTGGGTCTGTTGCACTCCGACCACCTATTTTTTCTTCCCGTGGGCAATGTTGGTGCAGCGTCTGCAAAGACTCCTTTCTGGGAGAGGCTCCCGGAGAGTCGCGACCCGTCCCGAATTCAGGCTGGTGCATGTTCTTAGACCCGTCCTGAGCCACAGGCCGCAGCCTCTGGCTCTTCGCTTGGTAGAGGGAGAACCTCAGAAAATTTGCCAGCACAGAGGAGGGTTTCAAATTTGGAAGGAATTAGTGACCTCAGCAGTTCCTGCCTGGGATCTGGAGTCCCCAAATCTGGCTTCAGAATTCTCATCTGGCTTGGGAGGGGTGGGGGGCAGCGGGGCTTCTCTTCTTCTTTCCCCCCCCCCCCCCTGTTGACCTCTGAAAATGAAGGGGAATTGGAAGGGGGAGAGACAAAATGGTCGAGAGGCACAGTGGCCTGCTGTGGATGGGTGGTCATGCTCCTGCCCCCCACTGGGGGAAGCCAGCTTTGGGGGCCAAAGGCTGCTGGCTGACTTCCCGTTGCTCAAGAGGTGGGGGCGGGGGGAGAAGGAGAAAGAGAGAGAAGGAGGCAAAGCCTGAGGCCGTGGTTTGGTTTCTTAAGCAGCCAGATGCCCCTATACCACCTTCATCCACAAAGGATGGCACCTTTTGGGTAGCTTGGGCCTCTCTGGAGAGCAGCTGCGACTTCCTGGACTGGGGACGTGGTGGCGGGGGGGGGGGGGGGTTGTCCACGGAACAACATTTGCCCTGGCTAAGCTTGGCTCCAGTGCTGGGGAACATGGAAGGAGGAACCACGAGGCAGTGTCCAATGAGCTGGCGGCGTCCCCTTTCCCTTCTTGTCACCCAGCCCCATGGGCAGGGGGTGTCCTGAAGGCTCTGGGGGTGGGGGGGCAGGTCCATTGCGTGCCCAGCTGTCTGAGGGTGGGCCCAGTGAAGTTGAGGGGTCCTCAGGGCAACGGTGGGGTTGGTCCCATGTTCATCAGGCGCTGTGGAGGTGGCCAGGTGGCCAGGCTCTGGGGGGGAAGCAGAGGAGTCCCTGTGGGGTTTCCCTTTGGCCTGGGTGTTATGTAATCTGTCTGCATTTTAGTGTGGCCCGAACACTAGCTGAGAAATATTAGCCCAAATGAAACAAAGGTGAATTTGCGTGCACGTCACTACAACAAAAAAACCCTTTTCAACCTTTGTGGCTTTTTTGCACTACCACCTGGTCCAGTCTTGAGCTGCTGTTAGGGCAAGTATGTTTCATGTCTGGTTGCATCCGTCCATGAAATGTGTATCATCTGTATTTTAAACCGTCTACACAGCCCACCTCGGAACCATCTGGTAATTATACTGTTAACTGTGTGGGCTCCAGGAACAAGATCCAGAATGATTGATCTGAATTTAAACAAATAAACAAACCAAATCTACAGTCTTTGCCCCCAAAAGATCTGCTGAGTCTGTCTACACTGATCCAATTACCTGGATCGTTGTCAGAAGTAAAGACCAGGCTTGTGAGAACACCACGGAATGGAGCCAGGGTGAAAACATATGGCCCCTCGAGCTCAGGACCCCAGCAGGCTGACCATTTCCTGCATCCCTCTGGAGAGATCTTCAGCTCCAGTGGGGTCCATAAGGAGGCCAGTTCAGTGGGTTCAGCCCTCTAGGTCATCTCAGCTGGGGGGTCCCGAGACAGGAGTGGCAGCAGCCTCTCCTTGGCCTGGCTGCAAACTTGGCCTCCTGTGGGGTTAGGTTGGGGCCGGCCCCTGGGCCCCCTGTCCTGGGCCAGTTTACTGATTAAAACCTTCTGGAGCCAACACTGCCGTGGCCCGTGACAGCCGGCGGGTTTGAGGCCCCCTGTTCTTGGAGACTTTGGATCCCGGACGCTTGTAAACAAAGAGGAAACACAAAAAGGCAACGCTGACCTGGCTGACGTGGGAGGGGGTGGGGGGTGGTTTGGAGGCGTTTGCCCTTCCCGGGTGCACACACGGCCGCACCTATAGGGGGAAGGGCCGTCTTGGACAGAATGCTCATTCACCGGCCCCATCCAGGCCGCCCAGGGCTCGGGCCTCGCCGGGAATTTTGCGGCTGACTGCCATGTGGCTTGTAGGTGACAGCCAGGACTCCTGCTCGAGCCTGGGGTTTGTCGGGAGCAGGACCCATTTTGTTGTTCTCAGGCTCTGGGTTGAATTTGATCACCTGCTAGACATGTTTGTCAGCTGGAAGAGGGCTTTGTCTGTGGGCTTTATTATTTCCCCTGCAACAGAGAAATACAAATAAGCTGCTTACCTTTCATTCCATCCGTTTTTTTGTTGTTTTTTTTTTTTTAATGCTGCCCACGGCATCTCAGAATGGTGGGTCTAGTCTGAAAAGCCCCGTATTTGTGGACCAAACAGTGAATGGAGCCAGGTGGACAGTAGGGCTCTTTATTTCCCCAGCCGTCATTCACCAACAACAGGGTTTTACGTTTTCACCACTCCGCCGCTCCGACTGAAATGTTTCCGGGCAACTCTTGTCACAGAGAGGAGGGAGCAAAAGCCACCTTAATCCTTATCGGTTTCTTTAGTTGGATGTTTCCTGGGGGAGCACCTGTCCTGGACTCTGACCCTGTGAAGCTGTTTCGCAAGACCCCACTGGGGGTCTCGGGCCAGGCGGGCAGCTCGGCTCCCAGAGCTGGTGCTTTCTACCCGATACTTAGAATCCTTCTTCCAGAGCAGTCATAACTCCCTGGGGACTCATCTGTGCACATGCACATGCTGTTTTTTATCTTTTGTCACATATACCATCCTCTGTGAGCCCACTCTCCCCAGCTCTGCTTTATTTGATGCTTTTAGTGGTAGTTAGCAAAAATCAAGATTTTCTTTTCTTCTTTCAGTGCCATTGGTCATAAGTATTTATCAAATTAGGTGCTCAGAAAACTTGGCTGACTGGAAGTAGCAGAGGAAAGGGGTGGAAGAAAGGAAGAAAGAAAAAGTCAAATCTCCCTGTGACCCGTGGCTAACCTTCCCAGGCTGCAAATCAGCATGTTGCAAGTGGGGAATAAGCTTTGATGCTGGTGTTGGCCTCGTGCAACCAGAGATGCCATTTCTGGCCACAGGTGAAATTGTGCTGCCCAGGTGGAAGGCCTGGGACTGCTCCTGGGCTGGGGATTTGCTCCCCCGCTGGCCACGGAGGCTGGTGTGGGGCTGCCCTCCAGGTGGTTTCTGCCCAGCTCCGCTCGCTCCTCAGCCGCCTGTCCATGCACCTGGCTTTGGGAGGGGGCACTACTGGGGCACTACTGGGGCACTGCCAGGTGAGTTTTTTGGAGGAACTTAAGGTGCCCCAGGGGGGAGCAGCGTGGCTCCATCTCGGGGCCCACTGGGGTTTGACCTGAGCGGGTCTCGGCTTTCCTAAGGGAATCCCACTTGAAGTTTTGCTGGAACGGACCTTTGAGACAGTTGAGTTATGTGTTTGATTAAATGATTAAAAGAGGCATTAGGTGAGGCAGGCTGGCCTAGGCATCTCCACCCTGGGGCAGAATGTCCCATCGGGTTCTGCCGTCACCTGGCGCCGGTCTGGATTCTGAGGCCGGGACTTCCTGGCCGTGCCTTTCTCTGTAGGATGGGACATTCGTACTTCCTTCCAGGGTGGGGGTGAGGATTGCAGGTAGTTCTGGCGAGTGCCCAGCGCACGGCAGGGCTGTGATAAGCGCTCTGTACCCCGATTTCGTGCCTTCCTAATTGCCCTGGAAGAGCTTCACGAAATGCTGCACAAATGGGAGGGCTATTTAAAAACGAACTGTCTCCAGAGAAAAGTCTGCTGTAATGAACAGTGCTTTGGGGAAAGTTAGGGGTATTGAGCCGCTCTGGCATGTTTGAAGGCCATGAAATTGTTGAAAGCAGTTTAAGAAGGATTTGTTGGGGGACACAGTCTCCTCTCGTCAAAACAAAACAAAACAGAAACTAACACACCGAATGCGTTCAAATGGCACAGTAAGGCATCGGATGACAAGTGAAATTTCTCTCCTACCCCCGCACCCCTACTTCCCCTGCTTGGAGGCACATGCTGTTCCCTGTTTCTCTTGTCTAGCTGGGGCATGCGGGAACTGTTCTGCACTGGGCAGTGGATGTCGGACAGCCCCCTGCCGATGGACATGTAGGTTATTCCCAGTATTTTGTTGCTTCGAATACAAATCCTCCCATCTTTATTCAGCGGAGTCATTTCTGTTTCTGTTTCATCCAAGGCTTCTGCTTCCTTCTTGGGAAAGTGCTTTGTAAGGGGGAGTTGACTCTCCGCAAGGAAGAGGAGGGCAGCATGGCCTGGAGTCAGGCTTCAGTCCGGCTGGGTGCCACCAGCCCCTCCGAGGGCCCACTGGGGGCTGTGTGGGGGTGAACAGGGGGTCTGACAAGGTCCCACTGACCTCCACCCCGAGGTCCTGGGGCGGCTGCTTCCTGCCCCACCTGAGCACATCATCTTCTGTCCCCAGACTTCCTGCTTTCCCCAGGATGGAAGCTGGACTGCCTGGCCCCTGGTAGAGAAAGGGAGGAAGTGAGAATTTCTCTTCCTCGCTGTCTGCTGATGAGGCGCCCTGTGCACTGGCCGGGGCACCAGGAGGCTGCGTGTTTGGAAAGGAAGCTCCGCTTACATCAGCAGAGCCAGTTTGGCGCTGGGAGCAACCAAAGGTGGGGAGGCCTCGTGTGAGCATTCGGAGGAGGCATCTGAGTGGATTGAGGCAAAGGGGAGCGCTAAAATTGGTCCCATCTCGCTCAGCCATTTCTCTCCACCAGTCCCAGGCGCAGTGTTTACGGGGGCCTGTGGGCCGTGGGAGGGGGGCGCAGTTAGACCCGGTGGAGGGGTAGGATGGGAAGGACACAGACTTGCAAGTTGGACCCACAGGACTGAGTCCTGGCCCTGCAACTTCCTAGCTGGTGACCTTGGGCCTGTCCCCTAACCTCTGTCCTTATCTGAGCAAGGAGGATTATAGGAACTTCCTTTTAGCCTGGCGTCAGGGTTAAGGGAGGTAAGGCGTGGCAATTCATTCCTGCATTCGCTCAACAGATAAAGTTCTAGGCACCTGACCAAAACAGGCCCCCGCCCTTGTGGCGTTCTGTGGGGACAAGTAAAAGCGAGTAAGTAAATATGAAATCCCCCAGGTCGTAACGGGGTCCACGAGAAAACACAGCAGGCAGTTGGGGTGGGGTGTGAGCAGTGGGAACGAGGAGCCTTTGCTGCTTTATTCCTGGTGGCCAGGGAAGGAGGTGATATCTGGGCAAGGGCATTCCAGGCAGAGGAAATGGCAAGTGCAAAGGTCCTGAGTCAGGACCCAGCTTAGGAGTCACCTAGCCCAGTGGCTGGCACCTACTAAATGTCCTACAGTTGTCAATTTCCGTCCCCCTGCTCTCCAGGAGCTGTCATCTATTGAAAACATACTTAGGCGCACCTAGACTGTGCTGGGTTCTGGGCACATGGTACCTCCTTGGCCACTGGAGTTTCCATTTTCATGCCTCTATTGTAGGTTTGTTTTTTTTAAAACCTAATTCCTTCCCAACAAATAGTGAAGAAAATAGCTTTGAAGCAGTGCTTCAAGAGACTCTTAAATTTAAAAGCCCAGCAAACTTTTAAAAACTCTCTCTCTTGTCCATAACTCTGCTCCAAGGATTTAGAATATACTGATTATTTAATTTACCATTTGCTTTTTGCTGATGGGGAAGCAGTGAGGGGAAGTGTGTTGCCCAAGACCCTTACAAAATGACTCAGAATCCAGCAGGGCCTGGATTCAAACCCAGTAACTTCCTTTGTCCATGGCTCTGCTGCTTTCAAGCTGCTGTCAAAAAGGACAAGATTGAGAAAGCTTATGAACAGATTAGCCGGGTAAACTCACTTTGGAGGGAAGTGGATGAGCTGGATTCTCCAGTCCGTATGTGGGTGGACGTGTAGGCATCAGGCAGGGAAGAAGGTACTTCCCTGGGGCAGGGCTGGCTGAGCCCAGCTCATGTGGGGCTATCAGGAGGGGCAAGACAACACTGGAAATTCTGGCAGCTTCCTCAGCCAGTCCTACACTCATTAGAGGCCCAGAATAACAGAAAATAGGAGTACAGTCCCCTGGTATCCCTGCTTCCCGCTTTGGCTTGCTTTCCAGCCCAGGTGAATCTGTGCATGGGTTTTGGAACAGGTGTGGATACTCAGCAGAGAAGTGGAGCAGCCGTTGTAGTAGAAAGGAAGTGTGCCAGTTAGCACAGGCTCACTGCTGTAACAAATAGCCCCACATCTGGGTGGCTTCATGCAGCACAGTTCCCTTCTTGCTCACCTCACAGTCTGATGGGGGTCCTTGAATGGATCTTCCTTTCTTGATGCAAGCTCCTTCAGACCAGGTTTGGGCTCTTCCCTCCTCTAGGTTCTGCATTGAGTTGGGGTTGGGGAAAGAGTGAGCGCCATGGTTGGATGGTTTGCAGGTCCGGCCATTCCAGTGGCCAGAACCTAGCCACATGGTTACAACGAGGAGCAAGGGAGGCTGGGAAACATGGTTTCATATGTGTCCAGGAGAAAATGGAGGATGTGGAGTGATTACTTCCCACCCAGGGTCATTATCAGAGGTGTCAGTGGGTCTTGAGGTCTCCAAGATGCCAGCAACAGAACTGCTTCCCTGGAAAGGATATTCAAAATGACACAGTCTCTTTCCTACTTCCTGCATTTGAGGTTGGTGGCAGGTTAGGAAAGTTTGCAGTCTTCTCTCTGTTGGGAAATAAAATAGAGTAAGCAAACCTCCTGCAAGGGATGGAGCAATGCATTAACAATTACAATGACTCTATTGTATATCAGCCATGTGCCAGGCACTGTGCTCATTTAATTTTTAGAACAATCCTATGGGATAAGTATTCCTAGTTTACAGGTGTGGGAATGAGGACCCAGTCAAGGAGAATTGGGCAGAGGAAGAAGAGAATCTAAGCCAGATCTGACCCCATGTTTGTGTGTGTGTGTGTCTACAAATGTATGTCCATCTGTCAGACATACGTAAAATTATTTCAGCTTCTCGAAGAAGCATCTTAGTAGGAAATGAGCAGGCTTATCGGTTTAGAATATTTGGCAGATATTCCTATGTGAATTTGTCATGAGAGTTCAGGGAACTGGCGTTGTAAAGTGAACGCCAAGTATTTATGAAGTGAAGGCACCAGGTACTACTAGGTTTGTGAAGCAAGTACCAGATATTAGGTGTGCAAAGGAAGTGCACCTAGGTACTGCACTTGCAGAGTGAGTACTTGCAGGTACTATGCTAGCAAAGTGAGTAGTCTCAGTTACTATGCTAGCAAATTGAGTACTCTTAGGTACTGTAATTGCAAATTGAGTACTCTCAGGTACTGTGAAGGCAAAGTGAGTACTCTCAGGTACTACGTTTGCAAAGTGAGTGCTGCAGGTACTGTGCTTGCGAAGTGACATGGAATCTTTGCTCCCAAAGGGCTCACTGTTAAATTGGGGTACACAGACGATTACGATACACGTAGAACAAAGCACGTTCCCCAGAGAGGTGTATGTCTTGTCCTTTTGTTTGGCAGGGGGAAGAACTGGCACGATGGGAGTGGGTGGCCCAGGGGGGGACTTCATGGGAGAGACTTGCCTGGGGGGATGGAGATGGGATTGTGCCTGGAGGAAAGGAGGGTTGTAGGCGGCGGGCTGGGAACGCGTGGAGGGAGGAGTGTGCCCAGGCAGGGGGGCGCATTCAGAGAGGTTGACGTGGCTCGTCCTGAGGGGTAGGCACCATCAGAGGAGGGTGGGAGACAGATGGAGGTAGGGTAGGTTCCTGGAGCCAGGAGGCCACCAGAACTTGCTGAAGTTTGGGGCTGGATTCATCATGGCCATTTCTGAGGAGGGGTGTTGGTGGTTTAGGACAGTCTGGGGACTTCCAGATGCCCCTGGATGGGAGCCCCGGGAGCCCAGGGACCGCTGACATCCCGGGCCAGGTGCTCATGCCTGTGGTGGCCACCATAGCCACCCATATGGATCTGGTTCTGCTTTTTGCCAGGCGCTGTGTCACATGGGCTGCGTTGCTGATCCCCACAACCGGCCAAGGAGAGATTGTGACTCTCTCCATTTTACAGTTGGGGAAACTGAGACAATACTCTCAGGAGACACTCGAATGAATGAATGAAATTACTGTGGTTGTCCTGCTGAAAGGGGAGAGGAACATGGAGGGAGTGGGATGAGCTGCGTACGTGTCTTTGCCTGTCCCCTTCCTTATGACCCCACCTGCCTCTCAGACCCCATTGCATCCTCCAGGGCTGCTGTGGAGATGGAAGGAGAGTGTGTGGTACCCCCAATGTTTCTTGGCTCCTAGCAGGTGCTTGGCCAACCCTAGGTGTGGGCACAGAGCCCCAGGACTCCCAGCTCCTGTCGTGGCCCCTAAACAACCATGGTGAAGGCGGCCAGTGCTGCTGGGCTGTGCCCCCCGAGGTCTCTGATTCTCCCCGAATCCTAGGCCTGACCCCCCCCGTCCCCATTATGCACCCCCATCCTGGAGACCTGGTGGCAAGGCCCAGCCCAGGCAGGGGCCTCTTGGGCAGGTGGCACCAAGTTAGACCAAGGCCTGGGAGACAGGGGGACGGGGGCACCTTCCAGATGCTGAAGGCGTGGCCTGCGCTCTGAGCCTACCGGGGAGGAAGCACGCTGGGGCCCTGGTGGGCTGTGGGTGGGGAGGGGCAGTGCCCACTGGAAAGGGGTACAATGGTGACTTGACCTCTGTCTCTTCCACGACTCTGTGACCAGGCTGGCTTCAGGGCGGGAAATCGAAAGAGATTGAATTGCCCCAGCAGTAGGTTGTTACTGAGCTTGGCGGATCCCAGAGCCAACTGGTGGGACGCCTGGAGGTGCGTGGTGGCTGGATAATGCTCCTAATTTCCTCCAGCCGTCTGAGTCCTCTCCTCATAAAAACACATTTAATCCTCACCACAGCCTTTCGATGCAGGAACTCAGAGGAGCTCCCATTTACAGACGGGGAAACTGAGGCCTGAGAGTTCAGGTTATAGAACTGGAACCCAGACAGTCTGACTTCTCCATAATGCTGGGTGGAGCAGCAGTGGCCACTGGCATGCAGGGCTCCCCTTCTTGTGGATGGGCTGAGTTTCTTTCATAAGAACCTGCGAGCTGCTGCTGTCACTGCCCCATCTTGTACATGAGCAAATGGAGACATGGGGAGAAGTCGCCATTCACCCAGTTGGCTATGATGGGTCTGGGATTTGAACCAGAGCATGACGTAATGGCGAGCAGCTGGTGAACAGGGATTTAGGGCTCAAGAGAGAGGGTCCGAGAAGCCCCCAGTGGTGAGGCTGGCCCCATGCTGAAAGGGGGGTGGCGTGCAGAGGAGGGGTGTGGGCAGCAGGTTGGAGCTGCTCTCAGGGGCCCCCAGGCCATCTCCCTACACATGGGTCTCCAGAAGAGTCCAGGCAGGGGTTGGCTTCCCAATTGCCCTTGTCCATTTTGGGATAATCAGGCCCACCTCTTGAAGCCTCAGTTTCCTCCCTGAGATGGCCTGACACTGAGGAGCTGAACTTGACTTCCCCGTGGTGAGCGGGACGCCTGCTGTGCTGGTTTGAAAGAATGTATGTCCCCTAGAAAAGCCATGTTTTAATCGAAATCCCATTTCGTAAAGGCAGAATAATCCCTATTCAGTACTGTATGTTTGAATCTGTAATTAGATCATCTTCCTGGAGATATAATCCAATCAAGAGTGGTTGTTAAGCTGGATTAGGTGACGACATGTCTCCACCCATTTGGGTGGGTTTTGATAGTTTCTGAAGTCCTATAAAAGAGGAAATATTTTGGAGAAAGAGAGAGCAGAGCAGAATGACATAGCCGTGAGAAGCAGAGTCTACCAGCCAGCGACCTTTGGAGATGAAGAAGGAAAACGCCTCCCAGGGAGCTTCATGAAACAGGAAGCCAGGAGAAGAAGCTGGCAGATGATGCTGTGTTCACCATGTGCCCATCCAGATGAGAGAGGAACCCTGACCATGTTCACCATATGCCCCTCCACTTGAGAGAAAAACCCTGAACTTCATCAGCCTTCTTTAACCTGGATGCCTTAGATTGAACGTTTCTATAGACTTGTTTTAATTGGGACATTTCCTCGGCCTTAGAATTGTAAACTAGCAATTTATTAAATTCCCCTTGTTAAAAGCCGTTCTGTTTCTGGTATATTGCATTCCAGCAGCTAGCAAACTGAAACACCTGCAGACCCTCCCCGGAGTGGGATTTAGCGCTGCAGGCTCTGCCCTTCCCGGGTGTGGGCAGCTCTCTGGCGCCTCCGACCCCCGCCTGCCTGTACCGCCTGGCCCCTGCCTCGGGCGCCTTCAAGGGCCACCTGCCCCTGGGGTCTCCCCCAACTCCTCAGGTGGAGTGCGGGATGCTCCCATGTGTCCCTGCACCCCTGCACCCTGCCACCCACCCTTCTTCCTCTACAGTGCAGCAGTGCCTCTTTGTCCGTCTTCTCTTCTCGCTATTCACCTCCCCACTTGTAAAAATAAAGCAAAAATAATCACATTATAGGATGTTGCGCTTATAAAATAAAGAAGAAAATGCTGGTTGAAGAAGAAGAAAACAATTCTCCCATAATTCCACCACCCTGAAATCTCCCGCGTTCATGTTTTTGGCTTGTAGGCATCCACTTTTTTCCTCGGCGAGTCCATATTAAACACATGGGATGAGATCTTATGTAGCTTGGCATTTTATTTTTATTTTTATTTATAAAAAAAAACTATTTTTTATTTATCTTATGTAGGTTGGCACCTTTATTGAGCACTCACTGCACCCTAGGCCCTTTTCTTGTATCATTACAGGGTTTCTCAGCCCAGCGTCTTTGACACTGGGACTGGATAATTCTTTCCTGAGGCAGGCCGCCCTGTGCACTCGAGGATGCTGAGCCGCGTCCTTTGCCTCCACCCCGTAGACGCCAGTAGCAGCCTCTCCCCAGTTACGTCAACCAGAACTGTCCTGAGACAATTCCACGTGTCGTTGGGAGGACACTGCCGCCCCGGGTGAGAACCGTGCATATCTCATTTAAAGCCCACTGGCCCCACAAGGCCCCATTTACAGAGCCGGCTCCAGCCATCTGGGCTGGCGTGTGACTGAGTTGGGGAGTCACGCCCAACCCCGTGATCCCTTGCTGGCTCAGAAGCTGTCACAGAGGAGCCCCCTTAGGGGCCTGCAGGAGTCCAGGTCCCCGGGTGCTCTGCAGTGTGGGGTCAGTGCCCTGTGGGCCTTGGCATCTGGGCCCTGGGCAGGAAGTCTAGGCTGGCCCAGGCCCGCAGCAAGCTCCTTCCCCTTTGATCCCTCTGGAGTGACCTCCCCTGCTGTCCCTGCCTTCCTCCTGATGACTCAGGACTTCAGAGATCTGGGTTGTTGAAAAGGGGAATTGCATCATGCCAATAAAAAAGAGAGCACGAAAAATTAGCATTAGAAAGTTTTAGTGTGGGGAAAATGACTTTGAAACCTGCTTCTCACATCCTGTTTGAATTGAATCAGTTGTTTTGGGGTGTAGTGGGCTGGGGTAGGTGACTTGGCTTTCCCAAAAAGTGGAACCACCTCACTGGGAAAAACATTAAAAAGGAAATTCACCTGCCAGTAGCTTGGTGATGAGGGACCGTGAATGTCTTAGTCTGGAGAGTGTTGCAGGTAGGGGTGGTCTGGGGGTGCTGATACCCCACTGGTTAGCTGTGTGCCCCTGTGGGCCCATTAGCCCTTGCAGGGGTCACAGCTAGGGGAGCGGAGGCCCTCTCAATCTTGGCCCTTACCTGGTCTCTGCTGGGCACTCTTGTGTAGGGCACATCCCAACTGGGCATTTAAGGTAGCAACACTTGAAGGGGTCTGCACTGTGCATCAGGGGCCCGAAACACTCTACCCCTGCTTTGAAACCTGGAAATCTTTTCTCAGTTATATGTCGGGGGAAGGTGGGGATGAAAAAGATATGTCCCCGCTGGTCTGTCTTTCCCTAAGACTCATTGGGCATGGTGGTTCTGAGTACTTTTTAGATTCAGCCATTTCATATTAGACCATTTAGCCAGCAGTGTGATCCAGCTCTTGGTTTCCCCATCTGTAAGCTGCTGTAGTAATACTAGCTGCCTTCCACTGTCCTTATGAGAATAAAGGAGACAGTATGTGGAAAGAACTTAGAATGGCACGCATGTAATAATGACTCAACAAATGCTCATTATGACCATCTCCGTCATCAGTATCAGTGTCGCCATCACCGCCATCATCAGTGTCACCATCCCTATCACCACCATCAATACCACCATCACCATCACCGCCGTTAGTATCAATGGCATCATCACCATCATCGCCATCACCATCATTGTCACTGTCACTATCAGTGTCACCATCACGATCAGTATCATGGCGTCTGGTGATACTTCTGTGATGTTACAATTACCTGACTACAGGTCTGTTTCCTACACAACTGTGAACTTGCTGAAGGCAGCGTTTTGGGTTCTAGTCATCCAGGAATACCTAATCTCAATCAATATAGGGCTTTAAATGACTATGGTCGATGGTGGAGGATCTCGGGACCCCAGGTATCCTAGGCTGTGAAGTGACAGAAAAGTGTTACAGTTTTCTTTTGAACCCCACATCTGACTGGGACCTCAGAGTTGAGGGAGTCTCCACTGTGAGCTGTCCAGAAATCCTCTAGGATGTGCCTGTGACCATGTGACCCCAAGACCCTGTGACCCTTTGGCCCTGTGCTTGTGACTCCAGCACCTGAATCGGGAACGGACTTAGCCTCGGCTCTGACCCCAGCAAGATGAAAACCCGCTGTTGGGAGGATTAAGATATGCTTGTTGGTTTCTTCCTCAGCTTTCAGCAGCAGTGCTTGGGAAATAAGATTTGGATCTTGGAAAATATGATTTAAAAACAGAATTGAAAGTCAGTTTTATTTTCTAAATGATATTGCCCCTGACAGATGCCTGGATGCACATGGAGGCCTCTGATGTAGCATGCGCATGGGGACCTCCTTCCCAGGCCTTCCACGGGGCACAGTTTGTATACATCTTATAGCCCCCTCCCCAGAAGGGTTTCTATTCCGGGTCCCTCACCCATGCACTGGTTGAGACAGAGCCCAGGAAATAACCCTCCTCTTGGGGGGCCACTTGAATCTTCTCGGCCCCAACTTGACTCATGGGGACAGTGTCAAGTCCCCATTTAGCTGCTGCTTGAAGGAGAGGTGGCTTCTCCCTCCAGCCTTACTGAGCCGTCCTCACGAATGCCATGAATTAGACCCTTTGATGGCAGCGACTTCAGGGAGCTCTGAGTCTAGTTCTCAGCACATCCCACTGTTCCCATCCAAACCAGGGGAGGGAGGTTCCTTTCCTTCCTGTTGGTTGCGGCCTGGGAGCTCGGCTCCCCCACAAGCCCCCCCTTTGGAGCCTTCTGCAAGGCAGGGTTGGCTCCCCTGGTCACATCCCAGCACCAACACAGAGTCCCAGATCCATTCCTTTTGCTTCAAATCCTCAGTCCCTTCTCTGCCCTTCGCTGGCCTGTGAGGGCTTCCTCAGGGGGCTTCTGTCCTTCCAGTGGGCTTGGCCAGTAGAGAGTGGGCAGAGATGGAGGCAGGGAGGGGGCCGAGGAGAAGGTGCTTGGTGTTTATTCCGACTCTTCCCCCTCAGGGCCACTGCGGGGGCTGCAGTCCTTGGCCAGACTTTAGCTCCTGTCCCGTGACCCCCTCCACACACGCAGGTCTCTGAAACCGCTCTCTCCCCTTGCCCCTTCAGATAAGGTGACCAGCCATGCTAGCTGACCCAGGACTGTCCCAGGTTTCGGCACCAAAAGTCCCACCTCCAGGGAAGTCCCCCAGTCCCGGGCAAAGTGGGATGGCTGGTCACCCTGGGTAAGAACCATGTCTTAGGCTTTCCCCATGCTTTGCCCACACCTTCGTATATTGTCCTTGAATTAAAATCCCTCAAATTATGCCATTTGAGTGCCATCTGTTTCCTTCCTGGACCCTGCCTGATACATGAGGAGCTGGAGGGGGATGGAGTTGTTTTCAGAACGGCTTCCTCTTCAGAGTTCAGAGGAACCAGATGGGTCACAGGGCTAAACACAGGCAAAAGACACTCACCCCCTACACTCAGACTCTTTTCTGAAAATTTGCCCCCTTTAAAGATAAAAACAAATGTTGCTAGCCTTGATAGCAAGAGGCCCTTTGTTGCCCACTTACTTTGGGCTTATTGTTGGGTTAAGAACTTTGGTGCATGATTGTGTTTAATCCTTTGACAATCTCATGAGGATTTTCTAGATGAGGAAAGTGAGGCTTAGAGAGGGGAAGTAATTTGTCTAAGGCTCAAGATGGGCTAAGTGGTAGGGCCAAGATTTGAACCCACATGGTGCTCCCTGCTGAGTGGTTACTAGGCTTACTGATGAGATGTTTTATAACCAAGGCCAAGCCAGACAAAACCACACTTGTGCTGCTTCTGGCTTGGATGGGGTGTCTTATTGGGTGTGCAGGCAGCTGATGTTTTGCACTTCCTCCCATGTGTTGGGCTGTGTGCATGGAGCACGTGGGACTGGCTGGGCGGCAGGTTTTGGCTTTGCCCAATTCAGCATGGCCAGTGTTGGAAAATGTTAGTCTTTTCTTTCTTTTCCATCTGCCCGCTCCCTTCCAAACCTTTTAAACTTTTCATGAATCAGAGCGTGTCAGAGTTGGAAAAGAACTTGCAGATCATCTAGTTCTAGGATGGCAAATATATTACACATGCCGCCTCTCCTCCTGGATCAGACATTGCTAATCAATCTTGGCCTTGCTTCTGAGTGGGCCCAGAGACAGGCATGGCTAGTCAGTTGTTGTTGACATGCAACGTGAAGCTGGTCCAGCGTCTCACACTGTGTAGACTCCGAACCAGAGGCTCAGAGAAGTTAAATGGCCCTCAGGGGAGCCGCTGGGTTGCTGAATCTGAAGCCCACTCCACCCCAGGGTGCGCTGTAGTAAGACATGACTTTGGATTAAAAATTGGACATCTAAAAAGAGTGGTGCACAGGGGAGAGGACCTGGGTTTTGCATGGCAGTGCATGGATCCTGGTTCACGTTCTAAATCTCTTACTGACTGCAATTTTGGGCCAATCGTACGATATCTTTGAGACTCGTCTGTGAAACCTGAAATTACCATCCTTACCTCCCCGGGTTGTGAGGAATAAAATCAGCACATTCAAACAGATATTTATTGTGTGCACAGTACATGCCAGGCACTGTCCTAGACATTGCATGAGTGGGTGAGCTGTGAGACGAGTCCCTGCTCAGTGGAGCTTGGTGTTTGTGAGGGGCCCTGCTTTGCAGGGAGGGCTGATTCAAGTAACATTAGTTTTTTTTTCCTTTTTCCTTCTCTGAGGCCCATGAAACTGTATTAATATTGTTATTTTTCAAGTACTCTTTTATTGTCTGCACTTAAATTTGGCCAGTTTATGCTTCTATGACTTGCTTTGGGAAGTGATTTATTTTTTCTTTCATTCCTGGTCTTGTTTCCATCCTCTTATGGGGGTGAATGGTCAATGATTCTGTTTGTTGGTTGCAAAAAATAGAAATGACCAAAATCTTCCCAACTGAATAGATGTTCCAGGATGTTGGATCTTTCATTTTTTGAGTAATGGGCTCCTTTTGAAAACTGGGTGAAAGATAGGAACCCTTTCCCTGGACAAAATGGTAACATGACAGGCTCATGAAATTTAGCACCTTTTTTGGGGGGGTGTGCATGGGCCAGGAATTGAACCTGGGTCTCCTGCATGGCACATGAGCATTTTACCACTGAACCACCCGTGCACCCCAACACCTATATATTTTTAAGCATCTTTACTATAGGCATTCTTAGGGATTCATGAACCCCAGGTTAAACACTTGGGGGTCTGTGATGTTTCAACATCATGAAATGGAACTCTCCATGGAAATAGCCATGGTAATGATAAAGAATGTTTCATTAAATATGAAAGATCAAGGTTTTTATTCAGAGTTCCCAATCCTTTGGCCAGGAAAGCAGCATTTTCTGTGCTCACTTGAGCTGTGTTTAGTCTTGGTTATGGTGAAATATTTTCTTTTAATCCTAGTCTGGAGTTTCAAGGTTGGCACTTCTTGCTCCTAAAATGTTTATTTTGAGATTTAAAACAGTTTCTCACTCTTTGATAAGGCAGATCTTACTGCCAGGGCTGTGTTGTGGTGGAGTCGGGGGGCATTCCCCTTAAAATCAAGTAGATGGTGGCTCAGCTTGGCCCCCTCCAGCACACTTTGGACATGACTTTGGGCCCGCTATCTCACCTGTCTGACCTGGAAAGTGGAGGGACAGCAAGTACAAACCCTTGATGGCCAAGGATTAAAGGATCTCAGGCATAAAAAAAATATGCCCGAGGAGTCGCCATATAGGCCACAGCGGATCTTGTAGCTGACCAACTTAAATTTGACCTTGGAAGGATGGGTTTCTCCATGCTGGAAAAGGTTGGCATCTCTACCGAGTCTCTGTTAGGAGGCTACTTAGCAAACTCAGCTGGAGTGAGCTGTGTTTCCCCTGTGATGTGGACGATGTGAGCAGTTAAAGTGGGTTTCTTTCTCCTGGATTCCAAAGACTTGAGCGAAGCTGACCCAGCGTAGTTAAAGAGACCGAGGGTCATCCTTGGTGGCGGGTGACATATAAAAAGGACCCCAAGAAATGAGTTTCCTTCTTGCCGTTGACTCGACTTTAACCAGCACAGGTCTTTAGCCATATCCTGTAGTGGGACATGTAAGTGATGGGCGAGAGGGGCTTCCGTGGGACCACTTCATATTGAGAAGTGGAATTTTGCTGCAGTGATTTCTTGGTCACTGACTTTTGCATTTGCATGTTCTTAAGCCAAAAAAAAAGAAGTTGAACTTTCCCTTTTGTTTGCCTCATTACTCCCACCACATTCGGCAGTTTGGCGGGATGTGGCTGTTTTTATGACTCTGAAATTCGTTTTTATAAGTGCTGTGTGCATAGAGACCTCTTCCCTCCCTGTAGATTTTGTAGGGCAAGTCAAGACTCCTGTCTGCCCAGGCTGGACTCCAGCTGCCGAGGGCTAACCTTGGTGAAATGATAGAACCTTCCATTTCTTGAGCACCTACTATGTGCCAGGGGCTTATGTGTCTTATTTAATTCTCACTACCACCTCCTAGTGTGGGTGATGTCCCCGTTTCCAAGAGAGGGGTCGGCCCCCAAGAGCCCCCAGGGCCAGCCAGCTTTCTGTCATGGAGCTGCGATTCAAGCCCGGGTCAGCTGACCCAAGTGTGGGTTCTTTTTCCTGAGTCCTGCTGCTTCTCCTGTGACCCCAAGCGACTCCCTGGGTCTGTGACTCTGGGTGCCCTCTGATGTTCCCACTAAGAGTCCACTTAGGGAAAAACGAAGTAGGTGTTGGAGAGCAAGGAAGGATGTGGGTGCCCCACATTTCCTCCCCCAGCAGCCTCCCTGTGGTCCCAGGAGCTCAGGTGCAGCCGGGATTGACCCAGCCCTCTGAGTCACCTGGCTCCTGCACCCACGTCTCCAGGCACCAGCACTGGGGTGAGGTTAGGGATCCTTCCAGGAGAGCCTTTGCTGGAATCTAAGGGAAGAAGGGGTGTGGAGAAAGGTTGTTTTATCAGTCTCCCTGTTTCACAGGCAGAGAAACTGAGGCTCAGAGGGCAGGGTGGCCTGGGCATCACTGCTGAGATGCTGGGGGAGGTGGTCAGGCAGGGCCTGAGCTGTCCCTCCTGGATGTGTACTGTCCATTTACACGGAAGAGGGTGTGGCTCTGGTGGCGCCATGACCAGGTGGCCTTCACCTGCCAGGCTGGCTTCCTGGAATTAGCTCCGTGTCAGGAGGCAAAAAAATGAACCTGGTTCCAGACACTGCATCTCATTTCATGGGCCTTTTAAGATCATCTAGGCCGGTGCTTTTCGTTTTACAGTTGGGGAAACTGAGACCCAGCGGGAGAGACCTCACTGTCCCCACCCTTCCACATTTTCTCACTTTATCTACCAGATAGAAAATCTTGGAAATCTAGGAAAATCTTGCTTGGAGAAGAGGGAAGGTCTCATTTGTTTTTTAAAGATGTTAATTCCACATCCACCCACACCCCCCATTAAACAAGGAACCCGGGTTCATTGTAGAATAAGTAGAAAACACAAATAAGCAAAACTCACCCAGAACGCAAACACCCAGAGGTAATAATTGACGTTTTGATAGGGCATGTGTTTGCTTGTGCTGTTTCCCTGTCCACGTGGGAGTATGCGGTGTATGCTGTAGCATGGGCTGTATCTCCCTTTGGGATTATAAAACTCTCTGGGTGGGCACTGATGCGGAGGGAGGAGGTGCCGCTGGGGCTGTGAGACTCCTGTCCCCTTCGGGGAAGCAGCCTTCATGGTCAGGACGAGTCCCCTGCCCTGTGACCACCGTGTCCTGTTTTGCCTGCCTCCTTTTCCTATTGTCCGCCCCTAACTGGATGGTGTGAGTCCCGGGCGGGCTGCCTAGCACAGCTTCCGGTTGTGGTTGATGCTCGATTACTGTTTGCTGAATGAATAAGTGAAACGGATAAGTGAGCTGACTATGGGCCTTAAGTGAGTAGCGAGGTGTCCTCTCCAGCCGGACCCTTGGTTTGCAGCAGGTGGCTTTGTTGGGGGCCCAGCTGGGCAGAGTCGCTAAGAGCATGGAGACTTGTCTCTCTTCCTTCCCTTCTGGGGGAGAGGCCAAGACTGGCTCCAGAGGCCGAGCTCACTCCCAGAGTTGGGGCCGGGCACCTTCCTCCACTGCACAAATGTCCAGCTACATGGGCCCCCCCTCAGGGAGCTTGCATTCTGGGGGAGGGCTGGTGGGGAGGGTTACACACACATGCGCACAGGATCATGACCACAGCAAGTGTGAAAAAGAAAAGGAAGACTCATTTCTTTCTGTTTTCTTTTCCTCCCCCCTCCTTCCCTCCCTCCTGGCTGATTGGAGGCCAGGAGGTGCGGCCACCAGGTTCCACTCTTAGCTCTGCCACTCACTCGTCATGGCCTTGGGCAATGGCCTTAAGTTCCTCGAGCCTCAGTTTCCTTGTCTGTGTAGCGAAGGATAATGATGTCTGCTTCGTAGGGTTATGCGAACTTAAAACTGAGGTTTGCAGGCGAAGCTGTTCACATGGTGCCTGGCACATGTGGGTTCTCAGTCGCGTTACTCGTTATTGTTATTATTCCTGCAAAGGGCCCATCATACAGCATTGAATTTGACCTCTGTGTGGTTTTAAAATTACACCCCCCCCCATCCAATCGAAAGGCGATTGACCCAGGGTTATTGGGAAGCAGACTTGGGTGGTTGCGGGTGGGGCCTCTGCACTTGCGGTGCTGGGAGGGGCCCCGGGTCCTTGGGCGGGGTCCCATCTGCTCAGCAGCCCCCGCCCTGTGCCAGAGAGGCTGCCCCCTCCCTGTGAACCAGGAACAAAAGGGCCGAGCCTTGAAAGAGGCTGTTGTTCCCTCACCAAGCAGGGGAAAGCCAGAGCCGAGTTTCCGCAGCCCGGCCCAGGAACAGGGGCTGTGTGGCAGGGCCACGGCTTTCTCCTTCCCCGGGAGCCTCGTTTGCGATGCAGATCCTTCCCGTTAGAGGGTCAAGATGGCCAGAGCGGACAGGCAGACGGCTCGGCGGGATGGACAGACAAATAGAAACCCCAGGCTGCCTTTCAGAGTGCTTCCGTCTGTCCATCCATCCGCCTTCGCAGGGTGGGGACAGGGCTCCTGTCGGGCTCGGAGGGTTTGTTACGGGATGCGTTTTCAGTTTGCTACACCGGGGCCTCGGTGAGGCCGCGTGGCACCTGCTGGCCGCGCTGACCCAGCTCGGGTGTGGCCACTGGACTTTGGCCCATGTTTGTCACCTATCTCCAGCCCCGTCCCTGCCCCTGAATGTTCGGCCCGGGCGGGTCAGGAAGGGGTGGGAGCCCATCACGGAGGAGACCTCAGAAAGGGGTTCCAGCACCCCCCCCCCCCCCCCGCAGTGTGACAGCAGGAGGATTTGAATGCCACACCCTCGAAAATGCCCTCTGTACCTCAAGTTCAGATCTGGAAAGAGGGAATCTGGTGTCTCATTTCCCCGAACCTCTTTTACGTTACTCTCCCTTCCCTTTGCCCTCCTTTTTGTGCCTTCTTTTCTAACCTGAGGGCGCCTGTGGGCCGCTAGGTCCAGGCGAGCAGGGCAGGATGCACACACTGGGGGAGGCGTTTGGACCAGGCTGCGAAGGGGACGGACGGGGACAGGCAGAGGAGGGCTGGAGAAGGCCACAGCATGCCGTCTCCCGGGTGCAGCTTGGGCCCCCAGTCCTTGCTCTGAAATAACTGTGATGTTGGCTCACCCCCACCCAGATGTCCTAGATGTAGAGAGGACAAGCTCTGGCGTTGCAGAGACCTGGGTTCGAATCCCAGCTCTGCTGCCTCCCACCCCCCTGACCTCAGGCAGGCTGCTGCCCCTGCCGAGCCTCCCTCTCCTTGTGGGCCCGTCAGAGGCAAGGACAGGACCTGCCGCGCCAGCGGTGGCAGGAAGGAAAATAGAAAATGTTCAATGTCAGACTCTCACCTGGTGCCTGCACAGAGTGGGGCCTCAACATGCGTTCACATCTGTGTCTGGAGCACGCATTTAGGGGACACCTGCTGTGTACCAGCCTTGTGCTGGGGGTTGGGGATGTGGAGGAGATGAGGAAGAAGAGAGAGCCCTGGATGGAAGATTCTAACTCTGAGAGGATGGTGGGAGCGCGCAGGAGCTCCAGGCTTCCCCGCAGAATGGGGCGCTGGCCTGGGGAGCAGCGACGAGCATTCCGTCGGGGGTCATCGGGAGAGCATGTCCTGAGTGGGCTGGGGACACTCAGGAGGGAGCACACTACCAGGGAGAGGTGGCCTGTCTGCCGGGGTCAGGACTTGCGACTTCAACATGGACACTTCTCCTGGAATGTTCCTTCCTACTCAGTCTTGCTTGAAAGGATCTCGTTCTTTGCCCTGACTTGGGCCATCCTTATACCTGAGAACCTGCGGAAGGCCGAGGTAGTGACGTAGGTGGGGACTCAGGGCATTGCCAACAAGGAAATGGCCTCCCTCAACCTTTGGAGTGGGTGGAGAAACGCAAAGCGGCTGGCCCTTGAGGTCACTCTTGGCCAGAAGCATCTAGACCCAGGATATGGCGAGGACTGTCTGGTGCTGGGAACACTGGGCTGAGTGTTCCATGGCGAAAAGCATAATGCAGTGATCAGAGCAGCGAGTGGGGAGCTTACCCCAGGCTCTGTACTTGCCAGCTGTGTGACCCTGGGCACATATCTTAACCTCTCTGAGCTGTTATTTCTCATTAGTGAAATGGCTCCGAGTGGTACCCATCCCTTGGGTTTCTGAAAGGATTCGATGAGATAATGCATGTCCAGTGTTAGCATTGTGTCCAGCTCATAGTAAGTACAGAAGAAAAAGAGGGAACTATAATTACTACTTTCTACCACTACTATTTTTACTGCCATTAGCAAATCACAAATGAAGGAGGGACCCAGAAGGGCTTCCAGAGCAGGTGACATTTCAACTCTGGAGCCAGACATTCCTAAGTTCAACTTCAGGCTCTGCCAGTTTCTAGCTATGGTGACACTGGGCAAGTTGTTGAAATTAAGTTGGGTAAGTTATTTTATATTCTGACCACCGTAATTATATTTCATCTGGAAAATGGGCTAATAATGCTCCACTCCCAGCTTCCTGGAATTGTAAAAACCTGCTGGGTTAATTCTCCTGTCTTAATAAAGTTTTCCTGGAAGTCTTTGGGGGTGGAGAGCTTTCTTTGGCTTCCTCCTTTGTCTCCATTGTAAAGCCCAGTGGGTAGATGGGAGTCTAGGAAACTGGCCTTTGCAAACCCTTGGGAGATGTATTTCTTGGGGTCCCTTGATTTGTCCTGAGACCGACTGCTGTCTGCAGGTACAGGGCTGGCCTCCTTCATCGCGTGCATTTGCTCCAGCCCCAGTTGGAAGCCCTGGCCTGGCCTGACACTTCATCAAAGCTTTGTGCTATCTCTCGCAGAAGTCATGAGCAGGAGGAAGGACAAACCACTTCCTCTGTCACTTTCAGACTTATCAGACAGAACTTGTGACAGTTTCCGTTTGAAGAGAATAAAAGATGTTGAAAAGCGTTAGATTAGTGAAGTGGGCTTGATGTCTCTGCTTTCTGCTGTTACCACGTTTAAGAGGAGGCCTCTCGGGCGCCTCTTAGACGCTGGGGGAGAGGGTCAAGGGTCCCCAGGGGCAGCCCGAGTCCTGGCATTCTGTGTTAGCATCTGGAGCTTTCTTTCTGCTTGCTGGTCATCTTTGGTGCTGACTGCCCTGTGAGACGGCATGCTCCATGAGGCCAGGTTGGAGACAGATGTTTTAGAAGTTTGACCTCGAAACAGCTTTGTTCCCCCTCCTTAGTGTTGTCTGGAGAAGGTACGAAGGTTTCAGCTAGGTGGGGACTGAAGTAATTGACAGGTTGCCTGGAAATTCTGGTCTAGGCGTTCTCTCCCAACCTGCCTGTTAAGGCGCCACAGCAAAGGTGGGATTGTGTGAATTTGCCATTTCCCTAAGTAAAAAGTGGTTGAATAGTGATAATTCCATATAGTGTGACCTACTAGTTAGGAAGTAAATGCAATTCCTGACTTCCTGGGTGCCGTCTCTTTGCTGTAGCCCTGAGAATCCTAAGACAGTGCAAAAGGAAGCCCCTTCTTAGGGAGGGGAAGAGAACACTAATGATTGTTAAACATATAAGTATATCTGTACATGTACACATGCATGTACACACTCACATATAAACCTGTACATGCATATGTATACACACACATACATACGTCCGTGTATACACTGATGTATATCTATACCCTCATATACATATATGCCAGTATCTAGATACATCTATATACATATACACATACATATATGTGCGTATACTCATATACGTATGTGCTCATCCACGTCTACACACACATTCATGGATGTCAGTCTTCCGATGCTGACTTGGGCATACCATTCCTTAGAATTCAAATTCACTAGGTGTGTGATTTGGGCAAGTTATGTAACTTTTGTGCCTCAGTTTCCTCATCTGTAAAATATGGCTAATAGCAATATTTATAACCTGGGATTGTGGTCAAGATTAAATGATAATGCATGAACCAAGCTTGGAATAAGACCCAGGACGTCAGAAGTGCCTAATAAAGATGAGCTGTTTGTATTTCTGGTGTTTTGTGCTGTCCCATGAGTTGGCTGTCTTCAGAGTTTCCACAGCACTTGATTTGCCCCCTGAGTGGAGCGCTTGGTCCATCTGCCCTTGGCTCCCCCTGGTTAGGAGTAGATGGTGAACTCTGTCATTTAGTCGGTGCTGCCGGAGGTCCGCTCTGTGTCCTGCGTTGTCCCAGGGCAGTCAACACGGCCCCTGCTCTCAGGAAGCTTCTGGTTTACTGGGGTGACAGAAAGATACAAGTCAGCAGATCACCAAGGTTATTTCAGATGTGACAGGTGCTAGGATGAGTATGGAATGCTATGAAGTGGTAAAGAGTGATGGGAGGGAGGGCACATGCTTTAGAGAGTGCAGTCAGTGAGGGCTTCTCTGAGAGAGGAGGTGTCACTGATGAAGGAGCCAGTTCTGTGCAGATCTGGGGAGAAGTTCAGGTGGTGGGTACAACAAGTGCAAAGGCCCTGGGGTGGGAAGGCCACAGTGGCTGATCTGTGATGATGGGTATTGGAGGGGCAGGCAGAAACCAATCATGTTGAAACTTGGATTTTATTCCAAGTGTCTTTGGAAGCAGGGCAGTGACAAACTCTGATGACCTTTTCTAAAGATTGGCAAGAGAGGGGTCAAGGTTGGACTGTATGCCCTGTTCCTCTTTTGTCCCCCTCCAGTGCCTAATTCTGGGCTCAGCCACTCAGTAGCTGTCCAACAAGTGTTTGAGGGCTTGACCTATTGAACTGCAAACTCTAGGGTGTGAGGACAGCCCATTGTCCTTGCATCTGATGGACCCGGGTGACAGCTTGTCACCTCTGCATGCCCTCAGTGCCCTGATCTGTAAAACGGGGATGAATGTGGGGGTCCTTAACCACCCCTCCCTCCTGCCTCCCCCACTCCCTTCTGTGGCTGGCAGTGCTGTGTGGAAAACTCACCCACAAGTGCAAAGTCAATATGAGCCGGCAGCGGCCCCAGCGGTCACCGATGTTTCTTTCTTTCTTGTCTGCAGTGATGTGGGGGAGGGGGGGTGCTGGGGGAGGGGGTTGTTAATTGCATTCCTCCCAAGTGAATGACACAGAAAGGGCAGGGGTAAATCAGAGACACTGCCCTATAATTTTCATGTCTGGGACGGGTTTCAGAACTGGGCTATTTTCCTCTTTGACTGGCAAAGGCTACTTGTTGCCCAAGTCAACAGCAGTGCATTTTTGAGTCTGCCTTTGTTGGTTTCCTTTCTTTCTTCTTCTTCTTCTTTTTTTTTTTTTTTAGTAGGTTCTTTCTTTCTTTCTTTTTTTTTTTTTATGTATGAAATAAAACTGGTGGCTTGGATGTGGTGGGTAGGAATTAGTAGTTCCTGTCCTTTTGGTGTGGGAGTCGGCTGGGGGTTGATTTAAACATTTATTTCTCATTAAGAGATTCATGGGCTTGGAAGCTGGTGTGAGAAGGGTAGTGATCTCTAGCCCAGGTAGAATCTGCGGTGCCTGCAGAACTCGGGCTTGCATAGAGGGAAGGAGGGAAGCTGGGAACGCGCTGAGCAGAGGGTTGCAAGGCCGGTGATCCACGGGCCAATTCCAGTCCGCCAGTATGTTTGACTTGGCCCTCACAGTGTTTTTTAAAAAAGTGTTTCAAAGAGCTGTCCACATTTAAAAATTGGGAGAGTCCTCCAAGTAAAAAAAAAAAAAACAAACAAACAAAATTTGAATTTCTATTTTCTAATAATAACAGCAGAAGCACATGTATTGGTTGCACTTACTCCACGTCCGGTGGTATGCTCGGGACGTGCAGCTATTTGCTCATCCGGTCCTCGGAACAGTTCTCTGACGTGGGCGTTTTTTATCATTATCCCCATTCTACAGCTGGAGAAACAGAGGCCAAGGGAGTAAACCAGCTGGCCCCAGGCTCTGCCCACCTTCCCGTGTGGCAGCCTGGAGTGGAGTCAGTGTGGCTACCCGCCTGGGGCTGGGCACGTATGTTCCAGTCCCCCCAGACCTGCTCAGCCCTCCCATACCCCTTCGGACCTTGTGGGCACCAGACTTTGTACCCTCTGACCCTGGAGAGGTCAAGGCGTGCGGTAGGAGTAAAGCTGCCCATCCTTGGGTAGAGCCACTGAATTTATTGCTGATTGGCTCCTCCCTCCTTCCTTCCCTCTGTCCCGCCATCCCTTCCCTCCAGCTACCGTTCACCCAGGGCCCACGTGGGCTTGGCAGATCACACGCCACTTCTGCTCTCTGTGTGGGGAATTAGTACTCGCTCTAAATTCAGCCCAGACCTTCAGTGGGAGGATGCTTCCCTATTTAAAATTGCTGCCTGAGGGTGGGTGGCTTGGTGAGCAGATCCCAGGGGTAAACTGAGTCAGCTGACAGGAGAATGGGGGCCCCAGTCCCTGGTGTCCTTCTGGCCATGTGATTCCTCAAAGCACAGGACTCCTGTCCGGGCCAGGCACATTTGTGATGCAGGAGAGTTGGAGACCATGGTCCACCTGCCCGGGACCACAAGGGGCTTTGTTGGGGCATCCTCCCGGGGCGTCCAGCTCTGTCCTGGCTCCCCCTCTCTGGCCCTGCCCCTCCTGCCCTGCAGTCCCTCCCCGTGGCCCACCTGGGAGCCAGGGCAGCGAGCCCAGGCCGCTCCCTGCCTCCAGCCGTGCGTGGGGGCTGGCGGGGGTGGAGAGGAGAGGGACATGGCCACGGCTTGTCTGCCGAAGTTGCTGGTGGGCGGAAAGTGGTTCTGGGGGTGGCCAGGCTGGGAGGTGACTCATTTTGGAAGCTCTGAGACGTCATTTCACCTAAGGAGGCTTCAGCAACATGAAGGTGAAGTGGCCCTTTTCACGGAAGACTGTGGCTTCGTGGGTGAGCTGCTGTGGTGTCCGTGGCAGAGCGGCGTGGGCACTGGGGAGAGGCTTCTGCATCCGGAGGCCTTAACCCCTTCCTACCTCCCTCCTTCCCAGCTCGTCTCCCCTCCTCCCCTCCCCTCCTTTCCCTTCCCTTTTTGCTCCTTCCTGTGCATTTTAAAAAAACAAAACAAAACCACTTTATTGAGGTATAATTGACATGCAATAAACTGCTCATCTTCCCCTTTGGTTTAAAATCATGAACTGTTCCAGGTATCGAAAGCAATATTGAAAGTTGCCGTCCAGTTTAATAGGCCATTCCAGCTGCGATTCCTGATGTGCCCTGTGTTACCTTCTCTGATTCCTACCCCCTCCTTTCTCTCTGGCCTGAATTTGGTGTTTATCCTTCCTTTATGCATATCTCAGCATTTGCACCACTATTTGCTATTTATAGGAGCCTCCATATTGTTTCCCAGATTTTAAAGTTTTATATTAACCGTTTCATAACTTGAGTATTTGTTGTGTGGCTTGCTTTTTAATATTTGTTTGTTGACCACGGTGTTTGTGAGATCCATCTAAGATGCCACAGATGGTTCTGGTCCATTCCTAGGACCTTCCTTAGAGGGTGCTGCGTTGTGGGACTAAACCATGGTGTAGTTATTTATTCTGTTGGTGGACATTTAAGTCGTTTCTAGATTTCTATGGCTATAAGCAGTGCTGTAGCGAACGTCTTTATAAACATCTCTCTCCATGGAGGTACAAAAGTGTCTCCTGCTTCCCCATCTTCTCATCTGCTTCCCTTCCTGTGCCCTCATTCTCAGGGTCAGCCTGGCTCAGCCTCTTGGGCTTCCTGAGGATCTTCAGGAGACAGGGAAGAAGAGTAGAAAGAACTCGAGGTGGAAGTCGGCAGGCCTGGGTTCCCATCCCGACTTGCTAGGCCTTTTTGGGCTTCATCTACAACTGAGGATAATTGCTTCTGTCTTGTGGGGATGGTAATTCAGGCAGAGTGTTGAGCTGAAAGGTACAGTAGGTGCTGGGGAAACGGTGGCCCCGTGTATTACCATCTACCCGTAAAACTAATCCATCCATTGCTTTTGCAGAAACATAGCACCTTGGAGATGCTGACCCTGCATTCTTCAGGGGCAGATACTGGGATATAGGATGAGCTGGACGTTGACACTGCCAGGCCTGGTGTTGGCTTCCTCCCTCTGCGGGATGGCTGAGTGCTCCACCTTGTGTGAATGCAGTGGCCATGACCATCTGCAACCAGATCTGATGCTTCCAATATTTAGGTTCAGGGATCATATGATACTAAGAAAAAATGAAAACAAAACCAGCAAAACACAGAAACTTAAACACAAAAGAAGTATTTTTTTTTTTCTCCCATGTAAAAGAAGTCTAGGCCATGGCTCTCACGTTAGGACTGATACAATGGGTGTATATTTTTCACAGACCCTGGTTCCTTTTTAGCGCCTTCCATCATGCTTAAGCTCCTGCCATTGCATCTCTGTTCCAGTTGCCAGGAAGTAGGGGTGGGGGTAGTGGAGACGAAGGGTACACCTCCACCCTCCTAAGGAGATGTCTGCTTTTATCACCTTACCCAGACGGAGTCACGTGACTACCTCTTGCTGCAAGGGAGTATGGGAAATGTAGACTTCACCTGGGAACGTGCATCCTGCTGCAAGGGGGAAGACAGAGGATCTTAGCATGGGAACTCACAGCCTCCCATTCAGAAAGTCTCTCAGGGCCAGCCTCCATTCCATTGCTGATGGGAAGGAACGGGCCTGGTCGGGGAGACACCCTGTGAGCAGGACGCTGACATACACTCTTGCCTCCAGAGCAGGCTGTCGTTTGGGAACTTGTTTGCACATTGAAGGTATCAAGCCTTTTAGCAGGGGAAGAAATAAATTTTCTTCAAACATCAGCATGGGTGTAAAGTAGAACAAGCAATTGTCATAATTTGTATGGAACTGGAGATTGCTAGCCCTCGGAAGGGTTGTTGGGCAGGGATTTTAGCCCCCTGTACATGGAGAAGGAGGCTGCTGGAGGAGGTAGTGAGCCCTCCAAGGAAGGAAATGTGCAAGCAGAGGTTGAATGGATGTGGGTCAGCCAGGGAGGCCGAGGAGTGCACGCCAGCTCTGAAACGCAGGGACCAAACCCGGTGGTAGACCGGTGAAGGATTTCATCCAGGGATGGGAAATATAGTGGCCCTCTGTGGCTGCCCCCTGCCCTTCTGCCATCCTGCCATGGCAGACGTTGCTAGTCCACCTTGGTGTCCCTTTCTCCTGTACCTAAGTGCCATCAGGGCTCCAGGATGCAGGTCCCTTTCGGCCATGCGGCACCCCTCTTAGGGGTCCTTTGGAGAACCCCACCTCCCAGCAGGGAAGCCTGGAGCTGCAGAAATGGCGTCCTGGAGCTAGCACAGCTGTTCCTTGTTGATTGGAAACAAGTGGGGACAAATCCCACTCTCCCCTCCCCCAGAGCAGGGGTGGGAGGCATCACCCGCCACTTCCGCTTCTGGGCTTTGCTGGATGCCCAGAAGAAGTTGGAGGCCTTGGGCAAGTGGGAAGTGAAAGCCCGCACCAGCCCTTTTAGTTCTGCTATTGACTGGAGAGGGTTTTTCCTTGGTAGGGGATCCACTGTGTTTTCTTTGCTTAATCTCGCCTTGCCCCATAGAGAAAACAAATGCACAGCCTCCATCCTGTTTGTAAAGAGGGCGTTCAGTTACTCGAAGTTGTTCTCCTGGAAAAACTGGGACAGTGTCACCTCCTCCAGTGGCAAGGTCTGTTGTGGACAGCTCAGCGGGAGCCAGGCAGCTCCATTTATCATAGCAAAGAATGTCTTTGGGGTGTCAGCATTTATTATTATTTATTTGTTTATGCATTTTTCAAATTGAGGTGAAATTTTGTAAATGAACACTTCAGTGGCATTTAGTGCATTCACAGTGCCGTGCAACCACCACCTCTATCCAGCTCCAAAACATTTTCATCACCTCCAAACAAAACCCTGTACCCATTAAGCAATCACTCCCCATTACTCCCTTCCCTTGGCAATCAGCATATGATTTTAAACTTATGAATTTGCATGTAGTAGGACCATACAAATGTTCGTTGAATGGATGAATAGAAATCCCTGTCAGCTGATGAAATAGCAAGAGAAGCTCAGATTTACCCAGCACCTATGGTGTGCTGGGCCTATTGTAAACATCCATGCTTCTGAGTTATCAGGGTGATCTTAAGAGCCCCTGATGCCCGGGCCCCACCCTGGCAATGCCGACCACTTGGGTTTAGGGGAAGGCCTGGGCAGAGCCTTTCTAAAAGCTCTGGAAGTGATTCCAGCATGAGAACTCTCAGTGTGCATTATATCATCTGTCACAACCCTCCTTTGGTATAGGTGATATTTCCATTTTATAGATGCGGTAACTGAGGTTCAGAAAGGTTAAGCAAGTTACCCAAGCTCACAGAGCTTCAGATTTTCCATCTGTGTCCGGAGCCCTCGCCCTTTCTGCCACCCAGTCCTTCCTCACCTAGTCCATTTGTATATGATTTTGATATTGCTGCTTAAGTGTATGGTATGGGATAAAAAAATTAAACATTATGTAACTAGCATTCATGGAGGGCTAACTGTATGCAGGCGCTATATACTTCATATGTTTTCTCTCCTTTTACCTTTACAGCAACACCATGGAGTGGGAGTAGTGAACTTCGTTTCCCTGTGAACTGGCCCTTAAAGGGATGAGATTTGTTCAGGTCTTGGTCTGCCACCCCAATCCTTCTTAACACCTCTAGGGAAAGACAAGTGGGTGCGCCTCAGCCATTGTGGGGTCTCCCCTTGGCCTTTGTGGGGATCTCCCTGCGGCCATTGTTAAAGTGGGTCTCCCCTTGCCATTGTAGTAGAGTCAGCTGAAGCAGAAGGGAGAGGAACGATTGGCCAATGAAATATCGGTCAGAGTGGATGCAGCATTTTTCCTGGGAAGGTCTTGCTGACCATCTGTGTTCCCACTGCCTGGTTTGAAATATTTGGGGGCCATTGGAGTTAAGCCCAGGAGAAGCTCCTGTTCTTCAAGGCTCAGCTGCCTGTCTTCCTTAAGGGTCCTTGCTGTCAGATAGTTGGTCTCTTAAGTGGGTGTTTGAGATTTTTTGATGCTGCAGGGATTCATTCATTCATTCATTCAACACATATTCAGATCTGATAGCCTGGCTGCTATTTGAGTCTCTGGGATTATAATGGACAAGACATGCACAGTTTATCTTACAGCCTGGAGGATCTTACAGGTCTCAGGGGCAGACCTCATTCCAGCTCCCTAGATCCTGTCTCTACCTGAATTCTCTCTGCATCATCAGGGTTTGCCTCTTTGGGTGGTCCTGAGTAACAGATGAGCAAAAGGAGGCCCAGAGAGGTTGGGAAATTTTCCCAAGGTTGCACAGCTCATAAGAAGGGGAGGCTGAAATTGAATGCAGGTTGTCTGGCTTCAGAGCATGAGCTCTTCACCGCTGATACACAGTTAAGGAAGAAGGAGTCTGGGGATCTGAGCAAGCTAGGGGACCAGGGCAGGCCTCCCTGAGAGGTGCCCTTTGACCTTAGAGCTTAGTGGATACATTAGTTCCCTCTTGCTTCTATAACAAAGAGCCCCAACTTAGTGTCTTAAAACAACATTGGTTTGTCATCTGACCATTCTAGAGGTCAGAAGTCTGAAAACAGGTTTTATAGGTCCAAAATCAGGGTGTTGGTGGGGCTGAGTTCCTTCTGGAGGCTCTAGGGGAGAATCTCTCTTCTAGCAAAGAGAGACTGCCTCCGTTCCTTGGCTTTTTGCCCCATCACTCCAACCTCTGCTTCTTCCTCTGACTCTGACCTTCCTACCTCCCTCTTATAAGGACCCTTGGGATTACATTGAGCCTGCCAGGATATCCCAAGACAGCCTCCCTTCTCAAAGTTCTTAACTTCATCACATTTGCAAGTCCCCTTTCCTGCGTAAGGTCCCATATTCACAGGTGTGGGGATTGAGGCCATTCTTCAGCCTACCAGGGAGAGCGAGGGCTGGCCGGGGCTGGCAGGGACGCCAGGGGACAGTGGGTCTGGAGATAAGAGAAAGGAAGGCTGGGTGCCAGAATACCTGGCTCCCTCTGAGCCTCTGGAGGGATGTGGACGCATGTGTTCTGGGAGAATGGGGCATGGTGGGGAATAGCCCTCCCCTGCCCCCACCTATCTGTCCGCATAGAAGCCCCCTTCCACAGGGATGGATGGCAGATGCCCTCCAGTGCCCATCAATCCCTGAGACCAGAGGGTCCGCCGAGCCCTCTCGGGCATCCTCACGGTACAGAGGGAAGCGACACACCTGGGTTCAGGAGTCACTGGGCCTGGGTTCAAATCCTGACTTCACCGCTCCTCAGCCGAGCCCCCTCCCTTCCATAACTAAGGAGGGCGTGAGAGGAGGGCCAGAAAGGATCAAGGAAGGTGACTTTTTGTTGGCACCTGCTGTGTGCCAGGCCTCATTCGCGGCATGGAGAGAGCAGCCATGAGCAAAGCAGACAAGATCTGGCCCTCCTGGAGCCCCAATTCGACTGGGGGAAGGAGAAAATAAGCAGGTCATTGTAGAATCATGTCAGCTGGTGATAAATGTTGTGAATAAAAAAATCTCGCAGGTTAAGGAGGACAGAGGGTGCTGGGGAGAACAAAGGGGAGGGGGGCAGGTGTCTGTGGGTGGTGGTGGTGTTTTAAAATAGGGTGGCCAGGGAGGCCCTAGGTAAGAAGGTGACATCTGAGCAGAGGCTTGAGGAGGTAAGGGAGCAAGCGAGGCAGGTAGCCACAGCAAATGCAAAGGCCCTGGGGCAGGGCTGGGCCTGGTGTTTTCTAGGAAAGCAAGTAAGTGAATGTTAGCAGCAGAGTGCACCAGGAGGGTGCTAGGAGGGTGTAGGGGTCAGATGGGTAGGTCCTTCTCCTTAAGGGAGAAGGGTGACGATAGAGCAGACATTCAGGAAATGGCAGGTCCCAAACCCTACATGCCTCCTTCCCTGCCTCTCTCCCTCTACTGCCCACCCTGTTTCCAGGGGCCTGGCTGGGTGCATCAAGGAGTGCTGGTCTGAGCCCAGGCTCCATTCCCACCCGTAGTCCAGTCTGAGGACCTGATTTCCTATCCCTCTTCCAGCTAGCTTTGCTGCTGGTCAGTTCAGGTTTTGGCTATTTATATAGCACAGTGGTTTACAGACTCTGCTTCTAGAATTTCACAATCTTTCCTCTGCAGCATGTTATCTCTCTAGGCAAATAATGGTGATTTCTGTCCAAATCAAAAGACCAAAATTAAGGAGCTAGATAGGGATTGTCTGTATTTTGTGTTTTCTACTCATTATATTTTCTTTTATCCTTTGACTCCCACTAGAATCTTGGTGTAAGGTAGCATATCTAGTTGAGCTCAATTCTCTATTTATCCCTTCTAAAGTTAATTAATTAGTTAATATTTGTTGAACACCTACCTTGTGCTGAGTTTTCTTCTAGGCAGGAAAGTCAGGTGGGGGGCTAGAGATACCTTCCCAGCACCTTGCATGTTAGCTTTACAAGCAGAAACGCAAAATGGTTTGACCTGTTCTGAGGGTATCCTGTCCCCAGGAGCCCCAGGCCCGCTTGGAGCCCCACCTGGTAGAAGTCAGCCTTCCCTTGCGGACCTGGCTGGTCCCCATTCCTTTGGGTACAGCCAGTTTTGGTGACAAATGAGGGTGGTGGGTGTGGGGGGCAGATGGGCGGGGTTTCCTTAGCAGCCTGTGGAAGTGTTCTGGGATGTGCCAGAAGGAGCAGAATCCACCTGTGCTGGGGAAACCCTGACAGTTCTCATCAAGCCCAGCTTGGGCCAAGGTTTTGGACGCGCAGTTGTCATGGCAACCTACCTGCTGGCTCTCCCGAGGAGCCTGGGGCTGTTGCAGGTTGAGCTCTGTCTTGACTCTGTTGGAGAAATAGCACCTGCTTGTGAAAACCCCAGTGTCTAAACAGTTTCCCCTTTGTGGGCCCAGGCCAGCAAAGGGTGAAGGTGGGGCAGGAGTGGGGCTTTTCTAAATGGGACTGTTGGGTATTTATCTCAAGCTCACCACTGCAGCTTGTGTACGTTGGACCATTAAGTGACAGATCCAGGGCAGATGTAGTACTTGGAAGCTCTGGCAGGACTGAAACGAGTGTGGATGCAGTCATTCTCCTGCCCAGCAGCCTGCCCGGGTTGACTCTTGGCTTCCTTATTGCTCTGTCCTCTTCCTCCTTCTCAAGTCACCTTCCTCCCTCCCTCCCTCCCTCTTCCCCTCCCGCCTGCAGGCAGTCTCAGAAGGCTCTTTTCTGTCCAAGGCTCTCCTTATGGGTTTAGAAGAGCAGCCCCCCAGCTGGGCAGCAAACCAGCCGCCTGGGACCTGGGGCGCTTTATGAAATGGACCGACGCCTGGTCCCACCCTGAGGTTTGGATTCATTTGGTGTGTGGTGGCATCGCGGCATCATATTTTTTATCGTGACCTCATCTTTTTTATTGTGACAGCCATTTTAATGGTTACAGAGTATTCTATGGCATACAGATACCAGAACTTATTAAACCAGTTTCCTACCAATGGACATTTAAGTTTTTTCTAAACTTTTCCTACTATATGTTCTACACCCATCTTTTTAGACTTGTGGAGTCACATTTATGAAGGAATATTGCAAAAGACTTTGAAATGGGTGAAAAAGGATGACTGGGTGACCTTTCTAGCTCACCCATCTGAATTATTTCTGCCTTTTGAACTATTTTACATTCTTTCATTATAGAAAACTGGTAATAATGCAAATGATTCTTGTCCGTAGCAGTGCACATTAGTTCTGCTGGGCAGCATCCCGTGGACTTCTGCAGGACATGTATTTTGTGTACACCCCAGCTGATTGTCAGCTGAGGCCAGGGTGGAGAGCTGGGGGTTGGAGGGCTGGAGGTGACGCCTCACCACAACTCTGCTGTCATCCCTCTGGAATCAGTGTGCGCCAATGGCTTCGTTTTAGCCGTAGATTTAGGCAGCCAGCGGAAGTAATCATGAAAGCTACACTTATTGAGCACCTACGCTGTTCCAGAGACTTTCCTGAGAACTGGAGGTATTTTTGAGTTACGTGAATAACATTTTACACAGTCATGAAGCAACTTGAGGAAATGGGCACCGTTATTATGGCCAAGTACAGCAGGGAAGAGGAGGCAGGGGTCGTTGCTAATGAATGGGAGTGTGGGCTGGGACTGGGGTGCTGGGTCCCCACATGGACCCTGCCACTTTCCTGCACAGGTCAGTGCTGCGTGGGGCTCATTAGCCTAGAGGCGATGGCTGAGGCCCCACGAGCCTGTGCCTTCAGCCATCCTCATGGGCTCCATGTGCCCATCTGCACAGGGTTTAACTGCTTGGTCCAGGCGAGCACATGCTTTGGCTTAGGTGGAGAAGACAGGCTTGAAAAAATAATAAATCAATCAAAATGAGGCTTCCGGGATATTCATTGTTCACAAGAACTTGGCCGTGAGGTTGGCGGGAGGGGGGGGGTTGACTTTTCAACATGCTGCTGTGCCAAGTACAGACTTAAAATTTTAAAAATTTTAAAAGAGCTGAAAAATTAAAAGTCCTCTGTGTCCAGGCTTTCCCTGTCTTCTATCAGAAGCACCCCGAGAGGTAGAGCTCATCAACCCCGCTTTACAGACAAGGAAACCAAGGTTCCTTTAGTCTGTTTGGGGTTCACCTGATACATGGGCCTGATGCGTGCTCGGCCCTGAAACACAGTGGCAAATAGGAAATGGCATGTTAGGTCCTCACCAGAGTTGCAGTCTCTTCTGGGAGAGGTGAAATGTTTTGCCCAGCAGCCCAGAGAGGTCGAGAGAGGTGTCCAGGGCCGCACAGCCAAAAATGCAGGGGTGGGGTTGGTGCATCCCCTAGGTTCTCTGCACCTGGGGGTATGCCATGGCCCCCCAGCAGACCTGAAGCTACCCCCCAGACCTAGTCAGATGGCCTTGGATGCCCTTAGCTGGCCCAAGGGTGTGGGGCTAGCCTGGGCCGCCCCTCACCCGCTCCCCAGAGGGCCCCAGGCTTCCCAGGAACTAATGTCTTAAGAGAACTTCATGGCTCTTAACTTCCTAAGCGGATCCAGATGTGCCTTGTGGCCGCGCTGCTGCAGATGTCCTGGCCAAAGCCAGCTCGGTTTGGAAGCCCGGCCCGGCTGGCTGCCAAGTCTGGAAATGAAGTAAATGAGCGAGTTGTTCTTGGCCTTTTCCCCTCATCTCAACCCAACTCAAATCCAGCCCAGGCTCTGACCTCAGGCCTCGCACATTCCAGTATTTCCTCAGCCCCTTGGGGTTTAAAGGCACAAGGCAGGAGATAACCGTGCTGGGGGCGTTGGAGGGAGCGTGGGACATGGGGACTGGGCGGCCGGGCAACTGCTCTTCTCCGGACCCTGGTCCTTGGAGAAACCGGAGTGGCGCTTGCTGGGCCAGACTGGGCCTCCGGCCCGCGGGGGGTCCTGGGAGAGTGTCCAGGCCCTGCTGGGAACAGGGAGGCCAGACTTGGGCTGAGGACGCAGGGGTGGGGGCCGGCTGGGGCATCCCTGTCCCTCCCAGGCTAGGAAATGGCGGCCTGCTGAGGAAGGTGGCGCCCGCTGGGTGGTCGTGGCGGGCGGACACCCGGATTCCTCAGGCCCTGGGGATCCCGGTTTAAGCCCGGGGGGCCGGGGGTGACAATGACTCCGACCCCACTTCCCAGGTCCCCAGACCAAACCGCACAGCCATTGAGGGTGATGGGTTTGGGGCCTCTGGGGGGCTGGGGGAGCTGACTTGGTGGGAATGGGCAGGCCAGGCTGTCTTGTCCTTGTCCCCGCTTGGCTTCCAGGCTGCTCTTCCCCTCCAAAAGGGGAAGGAGGCTGGAGCCAGAGGGCAAGGGTCAGGCTCTTTGGTCAGAGAGAGGCTAGGTGCAAATGTCACTTCCTAGCTCTGTGACCTTGGGCAAGTCACCTAACCTCTCAGAGCCTCCGCTTGCTTCACCTGCAGACTGGGGTTCTTATGGCAGCACCCTCAGAGGGGAGATGTGCGGGCTGAAGGAGAAATCCACGTGAAGTGCTTAACTTGGTGCTTGCCTAGAGAAAGGGCTCAACGGTAGTGCTGGGGGGTCACCCAGAGTCATCTCGGGGCCACCCCCACCCAGCGTGCGGTCCTAATGCACATGCAGTCACCAGTCTTCTCATGCCCTGCTCTATGGAGTTACTGTCCCCAAGCCCCTCTGCCATCCAGATTTTAGGGGTGCATTGGTACTCCCTGTTTATTATTATTATTATTGACTGGCTTTCTGATCATAGCATATGAAAGCTCAGAGCATTATTACTGTTATTATTAGCTGTACGGCCTTAGCACAATGAAGCTGAGATTCTTCTCATTATATTGGCTACCTGACCTTAGTCTACTAAAAATGAGAGGTGATGATGATGATGACGATTGGCTATATGACCTTAGCATATGAAAGATGAGAGGAGTAGTTATTATTAGTGACATGCCCTTGCACACTAGAGCCGAGAGACAGTGTCCACAGTGACTAAGAGTTCAGAGTTTGGAGCCTGGCTGCGTGGGCTCTGTGCTTTTTGTTCTCCATGCACAGGCTGTGTGACCTTGGGCAGCTCCCTGCATGTCTCTGTGCCTCAGTTTTCCTGGCCTCTGTCTCCCTCATAGGGTTGTGCAGATTAGTGAGCTGATACGTGTGAGGTGCTCAGCTGGGCCCTGGTGCACAAGGGAACACTTCACAGGCTTGGTCCCTGCGATGCGTGCACATTCATTCTTCCGGCGAGCCTGCCTTGTGGGCCTGTTTTCTGTCTCCTTCAGGACATTCTCCGGGTACTATGGGAAGGATTAAATGTCAATTTCTTTCCCCTTCCACTTTTGGTGGGCTGCACCCCTGTGGGGTCCCCCTAGTCCCACTTTGGCTCCTGGGGCTCCCAGAGAGGCTTGGGAAGGCCTTGGAGCTCCTAGACTGCACTTAGGGGACTCTTGCCTGGGTCCCCTGCTCACTGTGTTGCCACACGCCCCTCGTGATCTCGATGTGGCTGATGGGGTTGCTCAGGAAATTCGAATGTACACTATTGTCATTTGATACTCGACTTGAGGATCACTGGGTGAGAGGGTTTTCAGCCTCTTTTTCCAGTTTTCACTCACACTTCATTCTTCTGTTCATGTGTTTTTATCCATCCATCTGCTCCCATTCCATTTTTTTCTTTCATTTTATTCATTCATTCTGTCTTTTGACAATCATTTATTTATCAGTTTACTGAACACCTGTTATGTCCTGGCTACACTGTCAGGCTCGGGAGATGCAGCAATGAGCAAGACCTGCCTTGTCCAAGGCCTCAGAAGGCTCACGTCCCTGCTGACCTGTGCAGAGGTGGGCAGGAGGGTTTCCCGGAGGAGGCAACATCTAAGCGGGCACATTGGGAGGAGCTAGAGTTGGCCAGGTGAAGAGGGAGGTGGTGCTTGTTTCTGCAGAAGGAATGTCACCCATTTGGGTGAGGCAGAGACCCAGAGTCACTGAGGAGAAGAAAGTGCTTCCAGAACTCTGTGTACAGTGGTCCTTTCTTCTCCTCTATTGTGAGAGGCATCATTTGGATGCAGCAGCTTTGGCGAGAGACCAACAGTAGAGTCTTACTTGAGGTACTTGTTCCACAGTCTGTGTATGGGGGTGGATGGGGGTGGGGTGCAGAAAGTGCCACTGCACCCAGAGGCCTGAAAGCCCTTTGGGATTGTTCTATCTTGTGGGGTGCTTGGACCCAGCATGTGTAATTACTAAACAGACCCCATAACTGCCATTTCTCCCAGAATCCAGCCCCTGGGGTGGCCTTGGCCTGTGCATCTGGATTTTTGGACTTCCTTCTATGTGAAATGGTGCTGGCTTCGGGTGCAGGAGGAGGCTGAACTGTGATATGTGGTGCTGAGTGCGATGCCCAGAGCGCAGGGCCTCTAGCAAACACCAGCTCCTTTCTGCAGGTGCCAGAGATCCCTGTCCTGGCTGGTTGAGTTCCCCAGGCAGCAGGAGGTGCAAGGTGGAGAGACTGGGGGAAACCTCTCCAGGCTGCTCAGTGCTAGGAATTTGGCTTCCACTTCCTCCAGGGGTTCCGGAATCCAGTGGCTATATTGAAATCTGCAGTTCCAGCCACAGCAAGACATTTATTTTGGGTGTATCTGGCCAGTAGGATTCTTGAATTTCTTCTGGGTGCCAGCCTTTGGACTGGCGCCCTTTGATCCCAGGGAGCAGGGAGGGACATGAAGAGGGTGTGGGGCACGTGGACATCCCAGTTGCCTGGGCCAGAGGCCCACTGTGTCCTGGGGTGTCTGATGGCCCTTGGGGAGCCATCAAGGCAGTGTCAGCCCTTGGTTAAGAGTGGACCGAATGTTTTTATTGCTCTCTGATAAAATCATCTCCACCACATATTAATTAACTAGTTCACCCCCCTTCTGAGCACTTGCCCCACACCTGGTGCTGTGGCAGGAACATGGCACCATGGTGGCCCGTTGCTGTTCTCACGCAGCCCTCTCTGGGTGGGAGCCTGGCACTACTAGACCAGCCCAGAAATGCACATCGTGTCCAGAGTAGATGGATGCCACAGAGAAGACCAAAGCGGCGTGGGTTCAGCATGTGGGTTTGTCCAGGGGGTGAATGCTTGAGCAAGACTTGAAGGAACTGACCGAGTAAGCCACACGTGGGGAGAGCATTCCGGATGGGAACATGCGCAGATAGATGCCTGAGAGAAAGCACGGAGGGCGCTGTGGGGCATAAACTGTGGGCCAGGCATCCAGCTGGGTGCACACAGTCCCCTCTGTCCCATAGTCCTAAGAGGAAGCCCTACCGTAATTTCCACTTTACCAGTTGGCAAGGTCAAGGCTGTGTGTGATTCCTCACACAGTCTGACACAGGAGGAGCTGGAACTTGAACTTAGGACTGATGCACACCCCTGGCTCTTGCTTCTGGGTGGTTTTTCCTTCTGGCATCACTTTTAGGCGAGCGGCCGGGGGAGAGGTCCCGTTTGTGGGTGCCCCTGGGGTGGGTGTAGCCCTGGGCCTGCGGGGACTCCTTTGGTTACTGTGAATCAGGGGCGCTGCTTTGTAGGGTCTCGGCTGGCAGCCCTGGGGTTAGTAGGTGGTCCAGGCGGTCATGCGCAGTGGGCAGCTGCAGCCAGAGTGGAGGGGCTGAGCCCCGGTGTCGGCGCCTGAGGGCCGTGGGGACTGAGGTCTGCTTTCAGTCCTGTCTCCGCCGCCCCATGACTCTGACTCGGAGGAAGTCACAACCTTTCTGATTCCTGGTTTTCTCCTTGGTAAAAATGGGGTCAGTAAAACTCTCTGCCCTACCTCCCTTCCAGAGCTTTTGTAAGGATCAAGTAAGATTATAGGAGAAAGCCCTTTGTTCAACTCTAAAACCTTGTACATGCGAATCCTGCTTTTTTCCTTTTTTTAATTGTAAAAACTGAATCAAAGCAGCATTAAAGAGTTTTTTTTTTTAAAAAAAAAAAAGAAACAAAACATCTTGCCTTACAGTTCTAACACCTTAACATAGCCACGGACACCCCAGCCTGCCCAAACATGCAAAAGTTGAATGCGTTTGGGTATACTTGGGTATACTTACCTTCCAGACTCTTGCTGTGTGCCAGTCTAGACCCAGGAACCAAACACATTCGGATGGTTTGGTGTCCTGCTCTGTCTGAACTTGGGAGCCGAATGGATTTGACTTTCAAGGGCTACTTTATTGATTTTCCACTCATTTCTCTTAGTCGTTATCGAATATCCATGTATTTTTCTGTCACTGCAAGGCTAGTGAACAAACCTGAGGCTTTTCATGCTTTGTTTTTTTTCTGTACTGTCATCAGCATGGGTTATGTTTCTTCAGCGGCTGCCCGACAGTCTCTTGAGTTGTGCCATATTTTACGAAACCATTTCCCTTAGGTTGGGTATTCAGGCCATTTCCAGTGTTTGATCTTCCGTGGAGTATGCCGCAGGGTGCGTCTGCATGCTCGTAGCTTTTTAAAAAATTTATTCCCCTTATGATGATGAATAATTCTGTTTGGAAAAGTTCCCAGGAGCGAGATTAGCTGGTCAAAGGTATATGGACATTTTTATGGCTTTTGATAATCATTGAGGCCATAGAGCTTTCCCAGAGTCGAGCCCCTTTGTAGTGACGTCGGGTGTCCAGATGTCTTGGTTCCATAGAGCCTCGTTAGTTCCGGGTGTCATTGTTTCTAATTTTTTTCCTTAGTTAGTTTTGTGAGTTGATGGAGGTGCAGGTTTGGCTTTGGGATGCTGCCCTGGTGCCTTCAGCTCATGGATGTGGTCCTTGGCCATCTTTCTCCTGTCCCCCTGTCCTTCTGTCCCCCTGTCCCTCTGTCCCTGTCCTTCTCCCCCTGTCCTTCTCTCCCCTGTTCCTCTTTCCACATCCCCCTGTCCCCCTGTCCCCCATCCCTCTGTCCCTCTTCTCTCAGCCCTGGGGTGGCTGTCAGCGTCAGAGATGAGGCATGTTTCTGAACCCAGGACCCCTTCCTTCTCTGACTGAGTGCAGGGGAGGGGGCTTCAGGGAGCTGCAGGTGGCCAGAGCCAGGGTAGCCTGAGGGGTCTGGGGACAAGGGCACTTTAGGAGGAGGAGGGGCCAAGAGGGGAAGGGAAATGAGGGCACCAGGAAAGATGGAGGGAGAAACAAAAGACAAAGGTGGCAAAAATAGATGACGGGAAATGGCAGCGAGGATAATGGGGACAAGAACCTCGGAGGAGAGAGGCAGGGTGTGGGAGAGGAGAGGAGGGGATGGTGTCTGCCGGGGACGGAGGAGAGGCGGGGGTAAAGGAGAAAGGGTCCCGGGGAGGGCTGGGTCCGACTGTGTGGGTGAGAGAGAGAGAGAGGAAGTGTGAGAAAGTGTGTGTGAGAGAGAGAGTGTATGAGAAAATGTGTGGAAGGTGAAAGTGTGTGTGAGTGTATAAAAGTGTGGGGAAAAGTGCGTGAAAAAAGTGTGAGGAGGTGCGTGTCTGTGTAAAAGTGAGAAGGTATGAGAGTGTGTGTGAGAGAATGTGTGAGAAAGTGCACATGTGTGTGACTGTGTGTGAGAGATTGTGTCTGAGAGCAGGTGGAGGACGCAGAGGAGAGGGCGAGAAAGGAGGGTGCAGGGGTGGGAGTGGGGGCGCGTGGAGCCCCTGGCCATGGGTGCTGCTTTCTGCTCCTGGGCCAGGCTGCAGGGCGAGGGGAGTCCCACCCCCGGGCCTACCACTGATGAGGGGACCCCCCAGGGGGGTCCCACGGGAGACACAGCCATGGGGAGATGTAGCCCACGGGAGATGCAGCCACAGGGAGACTCAGCCCACGGGGAGACTCAGCCCACAGGAGACGCAGCCACGGGGAGATGCAGCCCATGGGGAGACACAGCCCACGGGAGACGCAGCCATGGGGAGATGTAGCCCACGGGAGACGCAGCCACGGGGAGATGCAGCCCATGGGGAGACACAGCCCACGGGAGACGCAGCCACCGCAGCCCACGTGGAGACGCAGCCCATGGGGAGATGCAGCCCATGGGGAGACGCAGCCCATGGGGAGACGCAGCCCATGTGGAGATGCAGCCCATGGGGAGACACAGCCCACGGGAGACGCAGCCCACAGGAGACGCAGCCCATGGGGAAACGCAGCCCATGTGGAGACGCAGCCCACGGGAGATGCAGCCACGGGGAGACTCAGCCCACGGGGAGACTCAGCCCACAGGAGACGCAGCCCACGGGGAGACGCAGCCCATGTGGAGACGCAGCCCACGGGAGATGCAGCCACGGGGAGATGCAGCCCACGGGAGACGCAGCCACTGGGAGACGCAGCCCACGGGAGACGCAGCCACAGGGAGACTCAGCCCACGGGGAGATGCAGCCCACGGGAGACGCAGCCCACGGGGAGACGCAGCCCATGTGGAGACGCAGCCCACGGGAGATGCAGCCACGGGGAGACGCAGCCCATGGGGAGACACAGCCCATGGGGAGACACAGCCCACGGGAGACGCAGCCCACGGGGAGACGCAGCCCACGGGGAGACTCAGCCCACGGGGAGACGAGGCCCACGGGGAGACGCAGCCCATGTGGAGACGCAGCCCACGGGAGATGCAGCCACGGGGAGACGCAGCCCATGGGGAGACGCAGCCCATGGGGAGATACAGCCCACGGGAGATGCAGCCCACGGGGAGACGCAGCCCACGGGGAGATGCAGCCCACGGGAGACGCAGCCATGGGGAGACACAGCCCATGTGGAGACGCAGCCCACGGGAGACGCAGCCAAAGGGAGATGCAGCCCATGTGGAGACGCAGCCCACGGGAGATGCAGCCACGGGGAGACGCAGCCCATGTGGAGACGCAGCCCACGGGAGACACAGCCATGGGGAGACGCAGCCCACGGGAGACACAGCCACGGGGAGACGCAGCCCACGGGGAGATGCAGCCCATGTGGTGATGCAGCCCACAGGAGACACAGCCACGGGGAGACACAGCCCATGGGAAGATGCAGCCCACGTGGAGACGCAGCCCATGGGGAGATGCAGCCCATGGGGAGACGCAGCCCACGGGGAGACGCAGCCCACGGGGAGACGCAGCCCACGGGAGACGCAGCCCACGGGAGACGCAGCCACGGGGAGACGCAGCCCATGGGGAGACGCAGCCCACGGGGAGACACAGCCCACGGGAGACGCAGCCAACGGGGAGATGCAGCCCACGGGAGACGCAGCCCATGTGGAGACGCAGCCCACGGGAGACGCAGCCAACGGGGAGATGCAGCCCACGGGAGACGCAGCCCATGTGGAGACGCAGCCCACGGGAGACACAGCCCATGTCAGACGCAGCCCATGGGGAGACACAGCCCACGGGGAGACGCAGCCCACGGGGAGATGCAGCCCACGGGAGACGCAGCCATGGGGAGACACAGCCCATGTGGAGACGCAGCCCACGGGAGACGCAGCCACAGGGAGACGCAGCCCATGTGGAGACGCAGCCCACGGGAGACGCAGCCATGGGGAGACGCAGCCCATGTGGAGACGCAGCCCACGGGAGACACAGCCACGGGGAGACGCAGCCCACGGGGAGATGCAGCCCATGTGGTGATGCAGCCCACAGGAGACACAGCCACGGGGAGACACAGCCCATGTGGAGACGTAGCCGTGGGGAGACGCAGCCCATGTGGAGACGCAGCCCACGGGGAGACTCAGCCCACAGGAGACGCAGCCCACGGGGAGATGTAGCCCATGTGGTGATGCAGCCCACAGGAGACACAGCCACGGGGAGACACAGCCCATGTGGAGACGTATCCGTGGGGAGATGCAGCCCACGGGAGACATAGTCTACGGGAGACGCAGCCCACGGGAGACGCAGCCATGGGGAGATGTAGCCCACGGGAGACGCAGCCCACGGGAGACGCAGCCCACGGGGAGATGTAGCCCATGTGGTGATGCAGCCCACAGGAGACACAGCCACGGGGAGACACAGCCCATGTGGAGACGTATCCGTGGGGAGATGCAGCCCACGGGAGACATAGTCCACGGGAGACGCAGCCCACGGGAGACGCAGCTACAGAGAGATGCGTGCATCACAGAGCATGGGTGCTTTGGGGGTCAGCGTGGAGTCGGGTCCAAGAGAGGCCATGGATGCACGACCACTGCGGTCAGGGGCGTCGGCGCTCAGCTTTGAGACCCGTATTTCCTCATCTGCAGAGCAATGAGAATGATACGGCCCACCGGCTCGTAAAGCATGGGGGCCTTGGCATAAAGGTCATAGTGCCAAGTCACTGCGCAGCCCAAATCCCTGCCAGGGCTTTGCTTCTTTTAATCCTCCCAGCAACGTGCCAGTAGGTCCCATTTTATGCAGGAAAGCTGAGTTGCAGGTCACTAATGAAACTTGTGACAGTGGCAACGACAGACTGTTTCTGAGGGTCTAAACCAAGCATAGGTTCCTTCTGCAGTCCTTACAGCAGTAGAATTGACAGAGGAGGAGACCGAAGTTCAGAGTGGTGATGCGACCTGCTGCAGTCAGGCAGTGACCAGGTGACAGAGCAGAGATTTTCGTATGGCCCCGCATGATTCCAAAGCCTAGCCCTATCCCGTGATTCATTTGTTTCATTTTTCAGGCCCATCCTATAGACTGGAGCTATTTAGGAAGTCTTAGGAAAGGTGATTTATTTATAAGATGACTTATTTGTTATCTCAACTTTTTTTTTTATCTGTGAGTGTTTAGAAATGTGATTCAGTGTGATGTGAGAGGTTGAAGCCAGAGTCCTTGCTCAAAGGTAACAGCCGAGTCCATGGGGTAAGGAATGTTCAGGAAGCTTCCCTCCAGGTGCTGTCCTCGCCCACTGAGCCATCCCTGGGGGAGGGGGGTTGGGGGGGTAGTTTGGCGTCAGGCTGTTGGAACCGCCTCTTCCTGGGTCTCTGGCTCATGGTCACCCTGGATTCCATGCACGTCTCTGTCCCAGGGTGGAGTTGGCGCCACAGCTGACCTTGGCGTGGTGCCCCTGTACGCACCTGCCCGGTCACTGGCAGTGTCCTGCCTCTCTGTCCCCAGCCTGGTGTCGGAGGGACCCAGAGCATATCCTGGTCACCTGAGGGTGTTCCCAAATGTGTGCTGAGAAAGGAGTAGATGCAGAGGCTGACGCTTTCCCCAGAATTGACTTTTATTGATGTAAAAGGTGGAAAGAAGCCACGTGGCCATACCCGGGGAGGGTGGGCCCAGTTCTCACGGAGCCCGGAACCTGGGCTGGTCCTTCTTAGGAACTTTCCAAGGGAAGACCAGACAACCCACTTTTCACCTTTGGGAGGAAATGAAACAGGACACACTTCCCACAGGAAATACAGCATCAAAGGAGGGGGTTAGAGAGGAGCCCAGGCTCAATTCCTTTCCTGAGGACCTAAGTTCGGTAAGACCTCTTGGGCCGAGTACTGCATGTATCACCTACACCTTTCCTATAGGTTACAGGTGGCCCCGAGGGGCTGTCCTGTCGTCTTTACAGTGACAACGCTGACAGCAGCAGTCCCGGCCTCATTTAACCCTCTCAGTAATGCAGAAAATTAGATCTGATTGTCCCCATTTTACTCACAGAAAAACTGAGGCTCAGAGAGGTGGAGACACCTGCTCAGGGTCACACAGTAAGAAGTGTTGAGCCGGGATTCCGACTCAGTTCAGGCAGACGCGAAATCTTCTGTTATTTTTACTCTTCAGTTTCGCCGGAGTGCCCCTCGTACCTGGCACTTTTGCCCCCAAACAACAAGAAATATAGTTTTATCATGAATATTGTTAATAAGAATATATAATCTTAATTGCCATTTAGTGAGAGATTCTAGATGCCAAGCTCTTTCCTGCACTCTCTCATTTAACCTAGGGAAGAACCCCTTGCGATGGGCATCATTATCCCTATTTCACAGATGAGGAAACCAAGGCACAGAACAGTTATGTAATTAGCCATAGATCACAGAGCCAGCGTCAGAGCTGGGATTCATGCCTGATTCTGATGACTGAAACTTTAGACTGGGGTGCTTTCGAGGATTTGCCACTTTGGGTGGCAAGACTTTGGCCAAGTTGGGTGACCTCTGTGAACCTCCGGTGTCTCTTCTATAAAATGGGCCTAATCATGCCCCCCTATAGCATAGGTTTGAACTGCGTGACTTAATGACTATAAAGTGCCTGGTACATTCTGAGTGCTCAGTCAGCATCAGCTATAATCATCACCATTATCATCACCATCGCCATCAGAATCTCTCCGGAGAAACAGATGGTGCTGGTCAGGGTGGGCCTTGCAGTCCTGGGGAAAGGGAAGAAGGAGCCCCCTGGATGACCTCTCCAGGGAAGGATGGTGGGAGCTCACCGAAAGCCGAGGCTGCTCTGACGAGGCCAGCTGGGGGCCTCTGTCTCCTGCTCGGGTGAGGGACATGGAGGAAGGCTGTCCTGCACAAGTGGGTAGCAGGAGGGACCTTTGAAGAACAGCAAGGCCTCCTCTCACTGGCTGTTCCCTTTCCTGCAAGGAGGGAAGTTACGGATTTCCGCCTTGGCTCCCAGGGAAGGATGGGACAGAGGCCGATCAGGGGTGCGGTCCCTGCGTGGGGAGGACAGCACGGGAGGCTTGCTGAGCTCCCCACCTTGCCTGTGGGCTCCCCCCAGCCCAGGGGCTCAGGCTGCTACTGGGCTGGTGGAAATCTGAGACCTGTTCTTGGAGGGTTTGCAGGGGAGTCCCCTCATCCGAGAGAGCCCTGGGCTCCTTTTATTTAGTGGAGGCATGACTGAGACTCCAAAGTGGTTGGCCACTGCCCTGGTGTCCTTGAGCGCTGTCACCTGGAAGCCCTCCTGGGTTCCAGCCACCTGGCTCCCTACTGGCTATTAGCCCTGCTTCACTACTTTGCTGCTGGCGATTGCTTTCTTTCTGCCTTATTCCCCCCACTAGACAGGAACCTGTCCTCACTCTTCTTGTCTCTAAGATGTATGTGACAAAGGAAGCAGTGCCCTGGTGAGGGCCCAGAGGAGCAGTGAGCTGAGGACTGAATCAGCGCAGGGGTGAGGGTGCGGTGCGAGCTCGGCTGGGCCTGTTTTCCCCCTGTAAGATGGGGATAGCTATGGGCCCTCCCTCCCTCAAAGGGTAGATGTGAGCAGTGGGTTGAGTTGATATTTGTGATGTTAAGAACAGTGTCTGGCCCAGAGTAAGTACTATGGTTGTTATTAGTCATAATTATAGAAGTTAGTTATTATTTAAAAAAATATGCAATATTCCACAAATATTTGCTGTGCCTGTTGAGTGCTCAGGATACAATAGTGAACAACGCAAAAAAGTCCCTGGTCTCCCAGAGGTAACCAGTAGCCAGTGGGGGGAGATGGACAGTCCACGAGGAAGTGAAAGCCAGGCCTGCGCGTGCCAGGGCCATGGGGAAGGGTAAAGCTGCCCAGCTGGAAGTTCTGTGGGACAAGCGCTGCAATTTTAAATGAGATAAACTTTAGTGCCTCCTCTGTCAGGGGTTTTGAGGTCACATCTCTCCTCTGAAACACCATCGTGAACAGAAGGTTCATAAAAGCACGTCGTGCAGGCTGGGATGGGGGTCAGCTCCTGCAGGACCCCTGGAGCAAAATTGGGGAACCCGCAGGCACAGGAACACGGTGTGCAAAGCACTGCACCGTCTCAGGAGCCTCCTCTCAGTTATAACTATAGGAGGCCAAGAGCATTCCTCCGAAGAGCACAGGGAAGAGAGGACAAAGGACGTTTCCTAGAGGGAAGACCCAGGGCTGCTTGGAAGGCAGTGCTGGGGTCCCTGCACACCACTGGGCAGCTGGCCTTTTCGTCCTCATGCTGCAGGCGAGTCTAGTGGCAGAAAGAGGCCATGGAACTGGACTGCGGGGGTGGTGCCCTGGGTGACACCTTAAGGGATATTGGGGGCTCATGGTAGGGTCTTGGCTCCGAGACAGGTGAGGGCACGGGACCCCCCAAACTCTCCTGGGCCTGGGACTCCTATCCATCCAGATAATTTTGGGCCTTGGCTGCCTTTTCTAAGATGACCCCCCAGTTGGGAGCAAATGCTCCTGGGTCCTCTCCACCAACAGCCCTTGGTAGATAATCGGTCATCAGTCCGTGTCCCTGGGGGAAGAACTTGGGGTTCAGTGAGGTTGTGTCACTTGTCCAGTGTCATCCTGCAGGTGAGTGGCACAGTCGGGGCTCAGGACAAATTGGAGTCTCAAGAAACCATTTCCACTAAGCCCCTGGACCTGGCTATTGGCTTCCGGAAGACTCTGCAAGGGGATGGGGGAGGGAAACGTTCTCTCATTGTTGTCACTGGCTGGAGCCTTCCTGGGGCTTTGGACACGGCTGCTTTAAGAGATCACGGTAATAGCTCATTTGCTCTGACGTCCGGCCTTGCAGGCTGGTTCTCCAGAGGGCACCTGGGCCTGGCAGCTGGGCTCTTATTAATCGAAAATCCCACAGGACTTGAGCAGCCCACAGTGCCAGTTTTCTTAATTTACACCAAAGACTGGAGTGCCCCAGGCCCTGCAGTCAAGCCGCCAGGCTGGGTTTTGACTCTCTGGCAGGGCCAGGGCTGGAGAGGCCACTGCAGGCAGCTTTGCAGACCTGGAAGCCTCGACCTGCAGCCAGGTGCCCTGATCCCCTGGCCCCTTCTCTGTCGCAGCCCTGGGCCCAGGTAGAGGGCTCTTTTGGCCTGCGTGGCATGGGGTCCCGGGAGTCCCTGCCTCCTCAGGCTGCCACCATCGCCTCTCCAGCCACTGCTATCCACAGGGAATTGTGCACTCCCTCACTTCCCTTGCTCTGCTCCTCTTCTGGCGCCAAGTTTTGGTTTCCTTCTCATTGTTCCTTGTTGGTTCATTCATTCATGTATCCATTCATTCATGCATCGCAGTACAGCACAGAGGCTGGGATGGCAGACCCCAGTCAGACGGAATGGGGTTGAGACCCGCTGCTCGCCAGCTCTGGGTCTGTGGGCAAGTTCTTGAACTCACCAGGGCCTTGGCTTCCCTGTTGGGAAAATGGGGCTGTTCCTCCCACCGAGGCTGTGGAGAGGTCGAATGAAGTAGCGTTGAGGAGGGCTGTGCTCTCACCTTCCCTTCTTTCCCGTGACCTTTGTGAGCACAGACCTGCCATTGTCTGTGTAACCCGACCGCCCACAGGCTCCTCAGAGCTGCATTGCCCTGGGGTATCAGACCCGCACCCCGTGATTTGCTCCAGCACCCCTCCCCCACTTCCAGCTCATTCTCTGTTTCCTCCCACTCGCTGGGCTAGAGAGGGAAGTGGCCCCCCAGGTTGGATTCACCCATTCCAGCTTCCAGGGCCAGCCTGGGGCTCACTCTGTCCCCACTGTCCCAGCTGGCTCTTCTTCACGATGCCCCCTGCTCTCTCCTCTGCCCTGGCTCCCCCTTGGTCACTTTTGGTTCACCACCATTGCCCTGGACCCCAGCACCTCCCCCACTTCTGGGAATCTGGGCACAGCAGCCTAGAGCCCCAGGTGGCAGAACTGTCTGTCTGCAGGTGCCCCACGAGCTGGTGGCAGAAAACTCACATGTCCTCCCCCTAAGTCCTCACATCTCCTGGCAGCTCTCCATACCCCCCACTCCCCTGCAGCTCATGTACCCTAGCAGAGCACTCTGAAAAACCCCTCCCATGTCCACCATCCGCTGCCAGCTCTGCTCGGCGCCTGCAGCTGCTCCTTGTGCTTTCAGATCCAAGTCTGGACTTGTCAGCCTAGGACGAGTCTCTCCTATTTTGGCCCATGGTGAGCCTCCCAACTCTCAGCCGTGTCTCCCAGTGCCCCAGGACCCTTGCGGGGCTGGCACCTCAGCACTCTCCTTCCATGTCTCTGGGCCTGGCTTGGGCTTTTCCCTCAAAGCCAGGAGGGGCCCCTTCTCCATTTTCTCCCCTTATCCAAAGCATTCCCAGCCTCCAGGAGGCATTGAATCGCTCCTTTTGCACATCTTCTTCATCCGTTTCTTCATCTCCACCCCTCCTTCTTTCTTTCCACATGCCAAGCACTGTCAGGCCCCAAGCCGCTGCCTCTTTGAGGGTCCCAAAAATTGAATTAACAAAAGAAGTAGAACCTAAGGAGAGGAGAAATCATTTGATTGCTTAGATACCCTCTGCCAATCGGTTAAAAAGTTTTTACGAGCAAATCTAGTGGTTATCCTTTGGAAAATAAGCAAATGCAAACCACTTCCTGCCGCTTCCAGGAGCTGCTCGAGGGCCTGAGCTTTCTAAGACCTACCAAGAATCTGAAACTTCAGGCAAACTTCCTCCTTTTTCCTGGATAACTGGATAATTTGTGTTGGTGAAATTCCACTCCCCATAGGGGTGGAGATTGCATGCCAGTTTAGTCTTACAAAGGAATTCCTGAGATCGAGTAATTTAGCAAGAAGGGAAGTGGGGAACTTTGGTGTGGTGGAGCGCAGGCAGCAAATGCCTTCCTACTTTGAGGCTGGGATCTCTGTGTGCTCTAGACAACCTCACAGGGCCCAAATTCCCTTCCTTGAGTCAACCCCTTCTCTGGGCACAGGGTAGACCCAGGAGTGCCCTGTGCCATGTGTTGATTCAGGGACTCCTTGGACTTCTTACCTTGACCTGTGCCCTACATTCCGAAATGGGGAAAGAAAATGCCATAGCTTGTGGCCATCAGTCCTTTAGCGAGTGGGGGCAGGCAGGATTGTAGGGTGGTTAAGGGATGAGCTCTGAGTCAGTTTGAATCCATTTCTGCCACTAATTAGCAAGTTACTTAGCCCCTCTCTGCCTCACTTTCTTTCGCTGTACAGCAGTGATGATTATGGTGCCGCGTCTCGGAGATGGTGGGAGCATTGCCCCTCTTGTGGGCTAGATCCCCTTCTTTGGCTTTACCAGCATTAACTGGTGTGATCGTCACAGCAGTCCCATGAGGTGTTTACTACCTAGTCCATTGTACAGATGTGAAAACTGAGGCCCAGAGAGGATAATGGTTCACCCAGCCAGCAGGGGGCACGACTGGATGCAGACCAGGCAGTCTGGACTTGTGACCATTGGACCATACTGTCTCCCTAGGTGGACTGGGTGAGATACACTTCAGTAGGGTGGCCTCCCGGCCCAGTGGTCCTGGCATGATCCTGCTTTATCCTGGTCCTAGTATAATTATTAGTTGTGCCCCTATTTCATTCTCAAAAGTATCCCGATTGGCAGGGTAGGTTATATGGTCAGCTTCTGTAGCAAGGACAGTCCCAGGTATGTGGGTACCAGGTCCAGGTGAGCAATGGAGGTGGTGGGGACATGTCATCGAGGAGGGGTTCTCCTTCGGCAGCCCACCCCCCTTAGCATCTGTCACATGCCAGACATTTGAATAGCATGCAGGGTGTGGGGGGAAGGTGGGAGGGACAGATGGACACACGGATGCAGCCAGCAACTCTGGGAAATGAAGTCACGGCCAAGACCAGCCCTTCTGAGAAATGCAAAGTATTACCGCTATGATCACATCCTCATTGCTTTGTTTGGCGGATTGCGGCATTATAGCCATTAACCAGGTTCATTCTGATTACCTATTGTCTGAATTAAAAAAAAAAAAAGAAGAAGCAAATGAGAGAAAGGCTTCCGGCTAAGTAACCGGGATTTAGAAGTTTCCACTTGTGCACAGACCTCGGGCTGTGTGGAGCCATTTGCTGTCCCCGGGACAGCGGGTAATTAGTTTATGTTGGGCACACATCCATCACAGTCCTTGTCTCTCTGTCCTTATGTATGTTCGCAAATGTCATGGGATGGAGCTTTCCCAGGCAGTCTGTTAAGCAGCTAGGTGTCTGCTCTGGCCTCCTGGTTCATGTTTTAGTAGAGACTTGTCCTCTTCAATGCCTGTGAAATAGGGGCGGTTAAACCGTGTGTCTTGGGCAAACCGAGGTGCTTAGTCACTCTGCTCTGGAGTGAAGACAGACCTGGGTCACAATACATGGCTCTGCTGTGTGACTGCGGGTATTTGACATAGCCTGACCAAGCCTCAATTTCCTTTACTGCAAAATAGACTTGACAATACCTAACTCCTGGGGTCATTGTGAAGCATCAATAATTGAGGGAAGAGTCCAGCACAGAGGTGCCTCACAAATGGCTGTGAGCATTGGTTTCATAATGGTTAAAATGATCTCAGGATTTTCCCCACAGTTACTAAGGCAGTAGATGTTATCCTCTGGTCTCAGTGGACCACCAGATAGTCTGCCAAGTCCCAGAGAGCTCTGCCCCCTTTGAATGCCTATCTGGCTACCCTATCCCAGAGTGGGTGGCTGGCAGTGACTCTCCAATCTCAACTTGCTGCCTTGATCTCTGAGGTTGCCTGGAGCCCTCAACCCTGCTCCAGATGCTGAGCTCATTGCCAGGCTTGTCTGTGACACATTTATTATCAACTGGGAACAAGGAAGGACGTGGACAAGTAGCTGACATTTATTGAACACCTTCTTTATACCTGGCATTGTGCTCTGTTTTACATATAAATCCTTATATGAAAATCCTCATTTTGCAGATAGGGAGTTGAGACTTGGAAAGGTTTAACTATTTTCCCTAAATGAGAAATGTCAGATGTGGGACTTGAACCCACATCTCCCTGACTCCACAGGCCGTGCTGCTCCGAGTGTAGTAGTCCACAGGCCTACACAGTTCTACGAACTGCTGGTTATGGGTCTGTTACGAGCTAGGTGCAGAGAGCAGGTGTAGGGTGTTGGCAAGGGTGTGGAGAAGAGGGAACCACGTGCACTGCTTTTGGGAATGTGCAATGGTGCAGCCGCTGTGAGACGCAGTTTGGTGATTCCTCTGAAAAGTTAAGCATAGAAGTACCGTATGACCTGGCCATCCTCAAATGGTTATGTGTACACCAGTGTGCATTGTGGCATTATGCACAATAGTCAAATGGTGGAAACAGCCCAACTGTCCCCCTCAGCAGGTGAAAGATAAACAAAATGTCATCTGTACACGTACAGTGGACTCAGCCTTAAAAAGGAATGAAGTTCTGATACCTGATGACATCATGTTGAGTGAAAAAGTCAGGCAGATATTGTATGATTCCACTTATATGAAATAGCTAGAATATGCCAGTTCATAGTGACAGAAAGTAGAGTACAGGTTCCCAGGAGTGGGTGGTGGTGAGGGAGGTGGAGTGGGGAGTTAGTATATAATGAGTTTAGGGTTTTTGTTTGGGGTGATTGGAAAGTTCTGGTAAAAGATGGTGATGAGTGTGCTGAAACATCGTGGAAGTGATTAATCCCACTGGAAGGTGTGCGTGGAGGGGTTGAGGGGGGGAAGTGTGTGTGATACATTTGTTTCTACAGTTCAAAAAGAAGGAGACTAAAGGGACAAAATGACAGTTAATGCAATGTGTTTATTAGATCTTGGACTGGAACTAATAATGAAGGAGAAAAGGCCCAAGGACGTTGTAGAATATATGAAGAACCTGTAATATAGACTGTGAACTTTCTGTCAGTCTTAATTGCTTGAATTTGATAATTACACTCAAGGTAGTTACATAAGTGACTATCTTTAATGTGGTTAAAAGGGGAAATGTTGGGTTGTATATATGGTACTAGAATAAAAATTTAAAAGTAAAAATCCATGGAACTGCCCAACCCAAACAGTGAGCCCTAAGTTAAACCATGGATTATAGTTAATGTACATTTATAAAACTCTGCTTCCATCACTTGCGACAAATATCCCACACCAATGCAGGGTGTTAATCATAGGGTGGTGTATGGGACTCTGTATTTTGTATGTGATTGTTCTATAAACCCACAACTTTTCTGATTAAAAAACTGAGTATCTTTGTTCTCAGGAAATGCACATGGAAGTATTAAGCGGTTAAGGAATATGCAGCATATAACCTCCTGTCACATGTTTGCAAAGTAGATATATAAATAGATAGCCAGATAAACAGACAGAGAGGTGGGCAGATAGACGGCTAGATAGAATGATACAGCAAATGTGGCAAAAGGTGGTGATGCTGAGTATCTGGAGGGCATAGAGCTATGTTAAGAGTTCTCTGTATGGGGTTTGTATTATTTTTGCAACTTTTCTGTAAGTTTGAAAGTATTTCAGAATAAAAAGTAAAGAAAAAAAAGAGTAAGGGATATAGAACCTTTTCTAGCAATTTGACATTGCCATGCCATTTTTTTTTTCAAATTGTACTTTTCCTAAGTATTGGTCTGTGGCGGATTGAAAATTAAAGGATAAAAGCTGAACTTTCACCCCTAATAGTTTGAGAAGTGCTGCCATGCTCTTTAACTCCTTGTATCGGCCAGTTAGGCAGGTTATGCTACAGTAACAAACAGACCCCCTCCCTCTCCCACCCCTCAGTAGGTTCACACAAGAAGTTTACTTTACCATTCAGGCTAAATGTCCAAGACTCATTGCAGAGAGCTTTGCTCACCAGTCACTCAGGACTCAGGATGATTAACATCCCATGGCAACATGTACTTTCACGGTCACAGAGTCAGGCAAGGGATGGAGCAACTTGTACATGAGCCTGGAAGTAACACACATCACTTCTCACATTTTGTTAGCCAGAGCAACTCACATGGCTCTACTGGGGTAGGAGGAGAAGGGGAATCCTGCCATGTGGCTGGAGCAAATGTGCTCAGAACAAGTCCTAGTGACTGTTCAACCCTGCCCCCCACTCCTTCCCTGTGCCATGGATTCTCTGGCCAGGATGGGCTCTCCCGCAGCCTGGAGAGCTGCAGAGTTTGTTTATTTACATCCCGGGTTTCAAAGACAGCAGAGTCTGTGGGCCCCTAAGTGTCAGGTGAGACCCACTGGGCTGGGTCTTTGGTCCCTGTTGGAGAATAATTTTAATACTTTCTTGGTGTGGGAACTGAAAGTCTTCTTGCCTTCTTCTATCAGGCTATGGAAGGAAGAAGTTGTGAGCTGTTTCAGGAAACTCTTAGGAACCTGGACCGAGATAACTTCCCCTCCCTGGCCTTGGGGTTCTGGGTGAAATAATCAGCTGGGTGGACTCAAGAGTAATAAGAACTAATGTTTATCAAGTTCCTTCTGTGTGCTGGGCACTATACTGAGTAACTTATGCAGGTTTATCTTTAGTCATCCTGCAGCCCTCACAGGTGCCTCAGTTTAGTCTCATTTTAGGAGTGAGGAAACTGAGGCTTAGAGAGGTTGAGGAACTTGCTTCAAGGTCACACAGCTGGCTGAACGGGGATTCGAATCCAGGTCTGAGAGATTCTGGTGCTGAGCTTGCACTCTTTACCATTTTGATGGTAATTACTGAGTTGAGTTCTGATGAGGTAGAAAGGATGATGGGTCCAGGCAAAGTTTTCGTTCCTTTAGAGAACCCAGTGAAATCTCAACATTTGTTCTTGAGAGGTGGATCCTGGCTTAGGTGTAGTCGTGTCATTACATAGGGAAATCCGAGCCTTCCTTTTGCTGCTATTCATGGCCTTATACAAATTGTATCCTTATATTATGTATTAAGATAAATGGACGTAAGAATGGAAAGCAAAATCAATGTTGGATGTGGCTCAGTATTTTGAGGGGGGAAAAGTCTTCTAAATATAAAGAGTAAGTGGGAAGAAAATAAAGAGGTTCTTTGAAGTTGAAATGGCTCAAAGGCTTGTTCCTGAATGTTCCTTAAGGTGAAATTATGTGTCCAGCCTGGCTTTCTGGGGGTCTTGGGTACCTTCCTTCAGCAAGTACTAAAGATTAGCCTGATACCACCCCACTGGAATTGGGGTACCTGCAGCCCAATGGGGCTGGGGGTGGGGGGTGGTCAGGAGTTCAGGAAGTAGAGTGTATTTCCCCCCATGCATCCATTTGACTGGTTGATTCAAAGGGAGAAGGTTAAGTAATTTAATTGGTATGCAATTTAAAACGCGGTCCATTCTCCTGGAATACATATCTTGAAAACTTTCAGGGTGGGGAAGGTTAAGTGATTTAACTGGTATGTAATTTAAAACATGGCACCTCTTTCTGGGAGCATCCACTTCAGAAGATTTGGTGAAGGGGGAAAAGGTTAAACAGTTTAACTAGGGGGTCATTTAAAGTATTATTTTGCTATTAGCGCAGGCACAGACATGGAGCGGAAAGCAAAATTTTCACAAGGCTTAAAATTAAACACAAGCCTTGAATGAAATCTCCTGATTGAGGTGGACAGATCACTTAGCGTTTGTCCTTCTTCATATTTTGGGTTCTTAGAGACACAAGAGGACTGGGTTCTTGTGAGGACAGGGCTCGGTGGTACTGGGGGACCTGGGACACGAGCCCTGCCTCGTGAGGCCGGACCGTTCTGGGGAGTTTGTAATTTCGCCGTTCTTACTGGTTTTCCCAGGCCTTTAGTCGAGCCCATTTGAGATGTGCCAGCTTGTGCTTCATACTGAGGAAGGACAGTGTTTTCTTCTTCTGTCAGGCCTGGGGAGAAAGGTGATGGGAAGTCCTGGCAGAGATGATTAGACCAGCATGGAACAATACAGGCGGGAGCAGCCCCGGCAAAGCGAGTGCTGGAGCCCCTGTTAATCTTGCAGTCAAAAGATTAAACGTACACACTTATTTTTTAATAAGTAATACTTTCGCATCATGCAGCTCTCAGAAGGTCTATAAGGATGGTGTGCGGTGAAAAGACTCCCTCCCACCTCACACCCCAGCTACCCAGGCCCCCGCACCTTCCAGAAGAGACCCACCTGCTCCTTTCCAGTCATTTTGTTTCCGGAGATATTCTAGATATAAACAGATGGATCCATGCACGTTTTATCTCCTCGGTTTGTTTGTTTAAACAAATGACAGAACCTTAGACGCATGTTCCTGTTTTATGTTTTTCACTGAACAGGTGTGGGGTTGCTCCCCATCAGCTCAGCGCCCTCATTCTCCTTTTGTGGTTGCCGAGTTCTCCACGGTATGGACGCGGCATGGTAGTTGAACTATTCCCCCTACTTCTGGGCTGTGGCTTGTTCTCAGCCGTTTGCTCCTTCTAAATAGCACAGCAGGGACCATTGCTGCATGCAGATCTTTGCCACACGTGTGAGGATGTCTCTGGAATGGATTACTAGAAGCAGACTGGCTGGTCAAAGGTTACGTACTTTGGGATATTGATAGGTATTTCCCTACTGCACTGGGGCTTTGGACCCCTTCCGTCTTTTCTGAGAGGAAGACGAAGTAGGAGGCAGGGCTGGGATGGTGAGAGAATGATCAGATCTTTCCAAAGTGGATGGAACAGGTGCCCCAGTGGGGCTCCCCATCGCATCATGGCCTTTCGTGACATGACGTGCTGTCAGCTCTGCAGTGTGGGCTGCGCAGTGCTCAAGAGACCAGGTGTCAGGTCCAGAGTGGGCCACCCTGGCCCTGCTGGCGGGTCATGTGCAGACCTGAACACCTGGCGTGTTCATTCAGAAGTGGAAATTAGATGTTTGGAACCCGAAGCCCCCTTCTTGCTCTGGGCTTGCTCAGTCCCCCACTCCCAGCAGGGAACCCTTTAGTAGAGTTCAGGTTACCTTCCACTTTGCCTCAAGAGTGGCCACTTTCGTAAGGTGAGATGAATTATGCAATCACCATTGTAAAAATAAAGATCTGCCCTTCAGGAGAGAAATGCCAGCAGGTGCAGGTGCAGAGCAGGGCTGTACGGCCCTCTTGAAGTGATGGTGAGGACACCCCGAGGTGGGTGGCCAGAGTCAGCACGTTGGTCCTTTCCTGTACCCTCTGCAGCCCTGCGTTGATTCACAAGGTGAGGCACAGAGAGGGGCAGTGTGGGCAGGACCTTCCTGCAGGGTAGCCAGCCCCAGGGACGCCGCTGTCACACTCTTGGCCTGCACGCTTTCTCTTGTATCTCCCTGCCTGGGTTTGACCCCTGCACCAGGAGCCACTCTCCTGCCTGCTGTTACCTGTTGTGCTGCTCTGAACTCCAGGTTTTCCAGCTCTTAAGGCGGGAATGGTCTTCAGGCGTGTGCCTGCCTTCGGGTGGGCTCTCGGCGAGTTGTTGTGGTCTGGCTGTCTTTCCTTGCTGCCTTATCTGTCTGCCTCCCTCTGTCCACCCTGAGCAGGCAGGACCCATTTGGCCCAGAGGTCTACCCTGAATCAAGTGCTCAGACCTTTCAGATACCTGCCCCGACAAGGGAAGGCTCTCACCAGGTGTCTGCTAGGGCTCACCTGTCCCGCAGCACACTTCGGGGTGCAGGAGTCCCAGACTGCCACCTTCGTGCTCCCCCTTAGCACATGGGAGGAAATGACCTGGGCCTGGGTCGGACTGGAGGATGGAAGTATGATCGTTTGGATGGGACAAGGGCCCCAGGTTGGGGACTCCAGACATCTTTCTCCCTACCTAGAAGTCCTGTGCCCCTGGAGGCGCTGTGGCTAAATCGGATTGGGCAGGCAGATGGGACCTCTCTTTCTGTTCGATTTCCATTATAATTCTAGGTGAGGATGCTTTTCTTTTCTCTCTCCAGTAGGGCCTTTGACATAGGCCCTACATACTTTGGCTTCGAATCTTCTGTCCCATGAGCACCCTGTCCTTACAGATGGCACTACCCTTTCCTATGTCATTTATGGTTCTCAAGATTGTTCCCTCCTGGAGGACATTTGCACCCCATAGAGCCTTGAGGGCGTCATTGCCCTGGGTGGGGAAGCCCAGCTCAAACCTGTAACTGGAACTGCCCTAGTGGGACCAAGATTGATGCCCCGGTCTCCGATATTCTCTGCTGATAGTGATGATGGTTATTAATGTTAATGAGCTAGCATCATTCTGTACCTTTGGCTAAACATTTAGCTTGGGCTATTTTATTTAATTCTTAAGTCTCTAAGTCTTGTGACTTAAGCGCTTTTGTTGGTAGCTCCATTTAACAGATGGATAAACTGAGGCTTAGCAACTGAAGGGTCGTGCACAAGGTCACATAATTAGCCAGGGAAAGTGCTAGGATTTAAACCCTAGAGTGCAATTCAGGAGCTTTCTTCAAAACTACACCCCATTCGCCCTTCTCCAGGACAGCTCTGCCTAATCCTAGACAGATCCCGCTTTTCTTTAATTAAAAGAACACACACAGACACACACACAAAAGACAACAACAACAACTTTATTTGGGGAAATGTTTTAGACATGCTGAGAACACAAAAGAGTAAAATGAACTCGCATTTATTCGCCACCGGCTTTCGCAGTTACCAGCTCACAGCTGACCTCGTTGCGTTGCTGACCCACGCTCCCTTCTCCCCCACCCAGCGAATTATTTGGAAGAAAATCCTCAACGTCCTATCATTTCATTAGAAAATACTCTAGTAGGTATCTTTAAAAAAAGTCATTTTTTTAGTACAAATAAACACAATACCATTATCATATACCCAACAAAACTAACAAGAATTCCTTGCTATCAAATATCCAGTCAATATTCGTGTTCCCACTTGTCTCGTAAATGATTTTTTGAGAAATGGTATCATTTAACACATTCCTCTGTGCCCTGTGTTTTCTGTGAGTCCCACACATTTTTAGTTAGATGTGGATCTGCATAGCCCAGTATGGCAGCCGCCAGTCAGATGTGGCCACTGAGTGCATGAAACGTGGCTGGTCCGAACTGTAAGTGTAAAAAACACCCCATATTTTGAAGAATGGACCAGTTTAAAAGAGTACAGAACTTATGAAAAATGCTTGTATTGGTTGCATGTTGAAATGATAGCACATTGACTATATTGGCTGAATGAAATATACTACTAAAATTAATTTCAGCTGTCTGTTTTTTTAAAGATGGCTAGGAAAAAATGTCAACTTACGTAGGTGGCTGGCATTGTATTTCTATTGGACAGTGCTGGTTGAGAGACTTGATGGGTGTAGGTTAAAATTTGGGGCACAGATCCTCTGTCAGTGGTGCTTGGTACTTCCTGCGGCCCCTCTGGGCTGGGGTCTCGGGGTGTGATTGATCCGTGGCCCCTGGGTGGCAGCTGGCCCATCCGCTAACACCTTCCCCACCATCTTTCCTCCTGACATTTTAGCTGCCAGCTGGGATCACTGTTCAGATTCATTATTCCATTAGGGGTTGCAAAGTGGAGATGTTTTAAGTCTACTTTTCCTTCTTCATTTATGAGATGGAATCATTTGAAAGAGAGCGTCTCCTTATCAGCCGCTTGGTTGCTCCCATGTGCAGTGTGTAGAGGAAAGGCAGAAAGTACGCTTCCTTCTTCCTCTCTACGTCAAGTTTTAGAGTAATGAGCCGATTTTGTGACTCCTCCAAAGATTAGTGGGTTTGTGGTTGTTCCTTTTCTATCAGTATGAATTCATGACTTTAAACTTAAATTTGACAAGTTTCAATCCCTTGCAGTTATTTTTATTTTTTTGATTTTTCAATGCTCAGATTGCCCCATCTCTGGCCGGTGAGTGCCTTTTACTTGGATTTTGATCCCCTTTCATGAAGCTAGAAGCCCCTTGCTGCTTTAGCTGGTTGAAGAGTCCCCCTTTTCTAGATGGAGTTTTCCTAGAGTGGGGCCTGCCTGTGCTCATCGCTCTTCAGCAGACACAGGATGTGGGGCTTCCTGCCGGCCAACTATTCATAGGTGCCACCTTCCCCCCCCCGGCCTTGGCTGCCCAGGCCCCAGCAAGAAGCTGGAGCCCAGAAGCCAGGCTGGCCGTGCTGGCTCGGGCCCCACGCATAGTAGGTATTCCGGAAACGGCTGTCGAGTGAATGAAGCGGCCGAAAGCTGATCCATCACACCACCTGGTCCGCCTGGGCTCCGCTCCACCCTGGGATCCTCCGGGGAGGCCAGCTCGCAGACACAGCCCGCCTTTGATCCTCTGCCGCCGCGCAGGGGGATGCTGTCCCAGGCCGAGTGCGCGTGGAGTGACGCCCAGGAGCCAGTGCCCTCTCTTCGTTTCTGGCCTGGCTGCTGCACAGACCTTTGGGGCACGCGCCACGGGGGCAGGGGTCGGATTTGGATGCTTCCCAGAGTGGATCCTTCCCCCAGTTTCCAGACCGAGCTGTTTTGCAAGGGGCAAAGGCCTGGCTGGAGCTGGCTCCTGACTTAGTAGCTTACTCCATCCTGGTGTGAATTTTTAGAATTCCACCTCTCTGAACCTCCGGGGTTGGCTTTCACCCCCATTGACTTGCAACCTTTGCACTGTCCTCTCTGTGCAAACGGCATTTGCTTTGCCTCCCCCCTTAGCCCCGGCCGGGCATTCCTGGCCCCACTGCCTGGTGCAGTGATGGGGCTAAAGGAAGGCGCTGTGCTTCGGCCCCAGCAGACCATGAACTTTCTGTCGTGGTTGTTGCTGTTAGTTAAAAAACAAAACACTGCCAGCTTTGTTGATGTCCAGAGAATCTTCGTCCCCAAAATAATGTATTTGTTTATGGAGAATGATTTCATGTATTTACTATATGAGAGGCTAGAATCCGGTGACACTTCTGGTCTATTTGAGGAGTGGATTTGCATCTCTGGTTTTGTTATGAAGAGGGCAGGTGCTCTCAGCTCTTGCAGTTGGGCTTGGGGGGTGGGGGGTGGCCAGGAAGGGGGAGGATGACCAAGAAAGCTTCCCCTTTGGGGGGGCGTGACCACCTCCAGAAGATCCGGGTGAGAGAAGATTCCAGAAATGGCAGGAAGGGGCAGCTCAGTTTGACCTTAAGAGCGCGGCTGACCTCAGATGGCCAGGAGGGTGAGTTCTGGAATTAGACCACCTGCACCTGGTCCAGGTAGCTACTGCCTAGTCTCTGACCTTGGACAGGTTGCTTGACCCCACACAGTCTCGATTTCTTCATCCGCAAAATGGGGATGTTGTGAGGAGTAAATGGGGCAGACCATGCAGAGCTTTTCGTTTGGCTTCTGGCATGCCGGGACACCCCATGACAGAGCTCTGTGTAGTGGTTAGTCGCGGGAGCTCAGAGGGTAAGTCCAAGCTCCACCGTTTATAAGCTCTGAGTCCCTGGCTTAGTTTCCAAACTTTCTGTGACTTCTATTATGCAAGGATATGCCATGGTTTTATGGAATGCTGCCCAGGGGAGACTGAATCCTCTCACCTGTGTGGGAGACCTCCAGGTGACTCAGTTCAGGAAATCCTTTGGCCTCCTGGTTCTCCTCCATCAACCTTTGGGGTCCCTCACACTTCGAAATGTAGGCCCTGTTTGGATAGCACCAGTGTGGGCAGCAGTGGGCAGGGGGTGGGGTGGGGGGGAGGCACATCTGCTCTTGGCTTTGATGGCCGGTCAGGCACCGCTTGGCTTCTGGGAGCAGAATATCGATTTACTGTGAGTACTCGGGTGTTCAGGGCCAGGATTGAGGCTGGTGAGAGGCTCATTTTGTCCGTCTGAGTACAGCATTGATAGCTGTCAGGAAATCCCGGGAATGGGGGTCCTGAAATATCGCTTGATTTATTTATGCTTTTAGCCAATGTATATTATGCTCCAGATGCTATTCTTAGTATCAGAGGTTGATCGCTGTGCCAGCCTGGGCCTGTCTGCCCTTGGGCCCTGCAGGCTGCATGTCTCAGGCTCAGCTGAAGGCTGGAGACGGGAGGGAAAGAGAAGCCAGAGGATTTCTCCCCCTGTGTCTCCAGAAATCCCTTTGAGAGCTGCTGTGTCTCCTCCTTGCCTCCAGCTCCCACTGGACAGGCCCGCGGTCCCAGCCCCTGGGCTTTAGTAACACCCCTTCCTCCCCTGTCGTCCGGTCTGTAGGTGGTGGCGGCTTCCTGCGGCAGCTAACCTCAGCTCTTCCATCCCCAGTGCAACCATTTCCTTGTGTTTAAGTCCCTCTGTTCAAACACTCAAGTGGCTTCTGTCTCCAGACTGGGCCTTGACTGATCCACCGGGTGGAGAGGACATGGTCCCAGCTTTTGAGTGATTTCCAGTCCAGTCAACTGACTTCAGGTCTAAGCCAGGAACCCTTTTGCTCTTTGCACTTTTCTGCAGATGGAGATTCCCATATTCTCCTCCTCCCTCTGCTCCCCCCAGGGCTTCCTCCTGCAGATGCCTCTGCTTGTGGAAATCCATATCTCTTGGGTTTTCATCTCATCCCACTTTTTTACTCTTGGTTTACCTGGGAACTTTCTGAAATATAAAGCCAATCATGCTGCTCCTTGATGTTAAACCTTCTTGCTTCCCAGTGCCCTCCCCAGTATCTTACTGAATATCTTTCCTTTCCTAAATGAGCCAGACTTTGCTCACCTCTTGCTTTTTCTCATGCACATGCTGTCTTCTATCCTGGATCTCTCCCTACCCCCTGCCCCAGCTCTCTTCCTCTCTGTCCTTTCTCTTGGCCAGCTCTACCTTCAGGACTCACAGAGCCTTCCTGACTCCCCAGCTGGGGTGACCCTCAGCGATTTCCCAGGCTCCCTCTGCTATCTGGCTCACTTGGCCTCAACCAGATCATACGGGGCTGGGCCTGGCTTGTTCATGCCTGTGCCTTGACACCTAGCAGCAGGTATCAAAGCATCCATGGGATAGCCTAAAAATGTCTCCCACATGTGCACAAAGACAGGCCCCAGGATGTGCACGGAGCAAGGTGAAAAAGTAGCCAGCATGAGCATTCATCAATGAAGGAATAAGTCAATACATTTTTGGTATATTTTTTTGTTATGCAGCAATGAAACAGAACGAAATCATTCTAAAATTCATTGCTATGGAAAGATGGCCAAGACGTGTTATTATCCAAGACTCCTTGTTATACAAAAGCATCAAGCAAAATACATTTTTTTTATATGAACATAAATGCCTGGAAAATTGACTCCAAGGAAACTCCCAGACTGGCCACAGGGATTTTTTTGGGGGAAGAGAGGGAGATTGAATTCAGTTGAAGGGGACTTGGTCGATTTCTGTACTTCTGGCAAAATAAATAATGAACTATTTAAGAGAAAGAAAAACCAACACTTAAACCAGTCTCTCCTAGGAATCTCCAAAAACATCAGGGAGGCTAGAAACATTTCATCAAGAAGAAATGTGAAGAAACGGCAGTTCTCTTAGGAATATGTCGGAAATGATCCCATCCTTTGGGAATGCCATTTTTGGAGTTAGACATTCTCTGGAGGATTGGAAGGCATAGCCGTGGTACTAAGTTGGCAGTGCTTTCAACATCTATTTTAGATGTTGCCCTCCCGCCATGACAATGGGAACCTTTTATAGTTCATGAATTTTCTAGGAAAAGTAACACGAGTAGATTTGTGGAATTTCTTTGCAGGCAGAGTAAATGAAAGGAGCCCCTTTGGCTGCCCCCCCGCCCCCCTCCATGGCTGGGCGTGTGTGTGTGTTGGGTGTGGAGGAGGGGCGGGCACCGCGGCTCTTCATGGATTCACGTTTCTTTGGAAATCTTGGGTACTGGGGTGCTGTTTCCTAAATCATGTTTGAGACTCCCAGCGCTAAAGCCTATGGACTACCTCATCCCCACATTTTCTGTCTGGTTCTCTTGTGATCGAAGAAGAGTTGAACACAAAATCTGTCATGATTTTGAAAAAACCCATCTGCCCATTGCTGTCCTCTGGGCTTGCTGACCCTGCAGGGTTGGGAGGTGCAGAGCGACGTCCGGGGCAGGAGCGAAAACGACGACCTGAGATGGTGGAGGGAAATACGGGAACAGCCTGACCCGACCTGGCTGGGAGGGAATGCTGGGAGAGGAAAGGGGAAGGCTTTCTCCCGTACTTCCTGAGGCATCCAGGCTGGGCGGTTGCCCCCAGTGAGCGATCCAAAGGCCGGCTGTGGATAAGGGGGCAACACATACTGGGCACCACACTGGGCAGCCATGGTGCTGGGCTCCCAGCTCTCATTTTGCAAACAGTGCTGGGAGGTGGGCGCTGGCCTCCCACCTGGGGCGTCGGCACCCACCTGGGCACTGGCCCCCACCTTGGGCATTAGCCAGCGAAGTAACTGTCAACCTGTTCTGTACATTTGGTGTCTGCTGGTAGTAAGACATATAAACTAAAATCACTGTGTGTGTTCATCTCACCACTAAAGTGGACGGGCTTCTACTTGAGAGCAGACCCTGAAACCCCAGAGAAAGCCCTAATCCCCCACTCAGAAGTGGTTTCTCTGGTCTCTTTTCCCACTCAGTAACACCTTCCTGGGCTTCCCACACTGTAGGGCAGTTGGGGAAATGGCCTCTGCATGGGAGAGGGAAAGGACTTTGACTTTGAAACCAGATAGGCCTGGATTTCAGTCCAGGATCTGCTCCTTCCTGTCACTGTGACCCAGAGCAAGCACTGACGCTCTCTCAGCCTCATGTCCCCCCTCTGTAAAGTGGGGTTGTTGTGAAGCTCAGATAGAAGGATAAATTATAGGGATTGCCAGTGCTCGACCACTTTTTAACTTACAAAATGGCAATTTCATATGGTGCAACCTAATATATACATCATGAAAATGTCCTCCCAAGGAGCCGAAACACGCGGGACTCTCCGTCAATGGTAGTTTTCTGCCCTAAAGCTCTTAGTGTTGAGAGCTCTCTCGTCCTGAACTGCAGGGAGTGGGGAGTGGGTTCTGCAGTCACTGCTTCCAAGTGGAGGAGGGAGAATTAAAGTTCTAACTCCCTGGGAAGATCCAGTCTGCACCGAAGGGGGCTGAAATGAAAGCAGTGATTATTCCAGATTTGTGCCTGGGACTGCAGGAACACAGCTGTGGGTGTGACGCAGCTGCCCTGTGAACCGAGCAGGGGTCATTTTGAACAGTTTCATGGGGTGATGGGAACAGGTGAGAGCAGTGGGAGGCCTTGGGAGGCCTCAGAAGGCCGTGGTGGGAGGCTGGGGTCTGATATCAGTGTTCCAGCCGCCCAGGTAGTCCATGAATGGTGTAGTGACGTGGCTGAGAGCCAGGCTCTGGAGTCCAGCTGGCTGAGTGTGACTCCCAGGTCCACTTTTGCTTGCTGTGTGTCCTTAGACAAGTTAGTTAATCTCCTGCGTCTCACTTGTAATAGCATCTACCTATAGACTTCCTATGAGACACAAATGAAATATTACATGTGAAGTATTTAGCATAATGCCTAACACAAAATAAGCAATCTTTATGGAGTAGTTATGAATGTTTATTAAAATGATGCTTAGTAAACATCAGTATTATTTGTTACTTGCAAGTGCAGTCTGATTCATGGGACATTGCATTGCAAATGATAACAGTTGACCAGAATTTCTCCAGGCCTGTGAGTCAGATTCACATAGCCCTGTCTGGTCTTCTGTGTGACGTTGGACAAGCCACTTAACCTCTCTGAGCCTCATTCCTCTGTAAAAGGAAGTGGGTGGAAGTGGGAACTCAGACTTCTGAGAAGGATTGTTGTAAGGGTGAAATCAGTCTGCTGCTTCTGGAAAAGGGCCTAACCCAGCACCTTGCCTGCTGTAGGGGGTGAATCCGTGTGAAGTTGGGGCTTTAATCATGGGGAGCCCCTTGGTTTACACCCTTCCCTCTTCAATTCAGCCATGCCCATGTGTTGAAAGAAGTCCCCCCGGTGCCCTTATCTGATGCATTTTACCCTGGGGATTTTTGCAGCCCAGGATAAAGGATTTAACTTTTGCGGATATTAATTCTTGAGGAGTAGGAGGAGGGCTTTTGAATCAAAAAAATTATTGGCTTCTGCAGGATTTCCTCTGTCACCTCCTGGTCCCATGACTGTGGACTGCAGGGCCCTTTCAGCTCCAGTCTTGCAGCAAAGCCTTCCCGAGTGTCCTCTGTATCATTGCTTGCTGAGCGGATGGTACTGTGCAGTTGCCATGACAGCAGCAGGATGTGGTTCCTATGGTGATGGTCGGTAGAGGCAGGAAGACAGTAGAGGTTTTAGTTATCTGGCGGCCCCTCATTCGCCGCCCCCCTCAGCAGCACAACACGAGCTGCCCCCACTGCTGCTTTGTAAAATGGTGAGACTCTGGGGCCGGCCACCTCCCCGAAACGCCGCCAAGGGTTCCTGGAAGGACAGGGCTGCATGGCAGGGATTTTACTTCTAACAGGAAGAGAGGAGAGGGCCAAGTGTCCCCAGGGGCACCTCAGCTAGAGGGTGATGGGGTGACATATGGATTCTGAATCTAGCAGGCAGAGTGTGTGGGGAGCTTTTCCAAAAAGCCCCTCCCACTGGTTCCCTGGAGCGAGTTTTTTTTTTTTTTTTTTTTCCTTTTCCAAGGCCTTGTTTATTTGCATGCAGATGTGGTATGATCAACTAACAGAGAAACCAGACGTTTTTTCCAACTCCTGTCCAGTGTTCCATCCAGATCTCAAATGGCCCCTGTTTAGGGGGATCAGCTGGCTTTTCAAGGAGGTGATACTTTTCTTCAGTTGGGGCTTAGCTGAGTTGGGGGAAAAGGGGAAAAAATGCTTCTGGAATGTTTCTTTTCCTTGTTGGCACGTGAAACCCTATAGATAAAATTTCTCAGTAGAGAGGCGAGTGTATGATACAGTGATGGGCTGGGGCCCGGAAGTCATTTCTTTTGTACCTAGAAGTAAGGGAAGGAAAGTGTGTACGCAGGATTCAAGTTTGGGAGGTAAGAGTGGGTGGGCGTTGGGTCTGCGGGCGGTCTCAGTGCCCGGAAACGCTGCCCGTGACCTGACACTGGAGAAGGCCCCCGAGGGAGAGGAGCGCGGGCTCATTGCCTTTCACTGGAATCCCGTCAGCCCAGTGTGGCAGCATCGATTGGCTCAGGCCGATTGGAAGCTCTGATTGGCGATCGATGACGTCATTGGGTTTCCCGGCGCCCGATTGGTGGCTTGGACCCTTGTCAGAACCCGTGTCAGGTGGGTACACCTGGGCGGAAGGGAAGCGAGGTGGAGTTGTTGGTGCTGTGGCGCCCAGCAGAGGAGAGGCCCAGGTCTCCCCCCAGCTGCAGTTCTGCGGAAGGCAGGGCCGTGGCAGGCCCAAAGCCAGCTGTGATGGGTTTTCTGTCTTTGAGTTTTGAGAACTACAAAAACAAATACCCAATTTAGGAGTCACAGTCAATCAGATGTGTTGTTTGGCCACACACAGATGTGGAGATGACTCCCAGGTTTGCTAATTAATAAATGAGAAAGCCGGAAGCTGCGCCTACCAAAAAAACCACATTTCTGCCATCCAAAATTGACCATCGTTACTACTTTATCTCCTTTGCTTTGCTTTCTTAAGTGAAAGAAATAAAACATTCCTGGAAAAGTTGCAGTCACCTTGACATTTACTTCTAGGTCACCTGCTTGTTCCTGATGCTCGGTGTCATAAATGTGGTGTGGATCTGCCCGTCTCATTTGAAATACTTTTGCACATACACACACACACACACACACACACACACACACACACGACCATAAGTGATATGCAGCTTTTTGTGTTTTAAAAGATTCTTCCACGCTGCTTTTCTTCCCCGCCGTGACATGTGTATGCTTTGAGGTCTCTCCCCGTTGACTCTTGTAGGTGCAGATATCTCTGTTCACTGCTGCAAAGTGGCTGTGTTTGGCATCTTATTCCACCGAGGTGGCAACTCTGAGGAGGGGGACAGAGCCCCCGTTTTGGAGAGGGGGGCCACACAGCTGTGCGGTGGTGGGCTTGGCCGTGCTCCAGAGGCAGGGCTTCCCTCATGACACCTCAGAACTGCTGGTCCCCAGCCAAGCCACCGACTAATCCAGTCTGACGAATCCAGGTCGTCGAGTCACCCGGCCCTACGATGCATAATTTAGGTCAGTCCCCCCCTGCCCTGGAAGGGCATGGTGGCCTGGAACGCTGTCTGTAACAGAAATGGCACGGTGACGCTTCTTGCTCGGCGCATGCCGCACCCATTTCCTTGACCACCCCTTGGCACCTGGTCAAAGGTGGCAGACTCAGCCCCTGGCGTGAGAGCTGCTCAGCCGGCCCCCTCCAGGCGTCCCCTGGGCTGAGTCACCACTAGGTAACCCTGAACTTCTGCCTGGGCCCAGTTCCCTCAAGCAGGGCGATGGGATGTAACACTGACACAGACCTCATCCCCCAGCTCTCTCTGAATGTCAGTGCCTCTTGAACCAAAAACAAGCCTTTGGCAGGCTGGCAGAAACCCGTAGCTACTGGTTTTCTGCTCTGCAGTACTCCTGAGTCATAGGTGTTTTCTCAGCAGTGTGAGTATATGTGCAGCCGTGGGCGGGTGTGCTTATATGCCTCTTGGGGTAGACTCTGTGTCTCTTTAACTGCAGCTTCCTGGGAGCCCACCTCTGTGCCAGGCTCTGAGTGGAACATTCTGCCCTGCAAGATTCCAGGCTTATCCCAACAGCCATCTGGAGACCTGAAAGACCAGACCCTATAAATGCTACCATCTCTCCCTTATAAGGGAAGCGGCTTTGGAGTCGGACAGATCTAGATGCTCTCAGTCACTCAGCAAGTATTTATTGAGTGCTGCCTCTGTGACAGGCGCTGTGGACACCCGGATGGTTGGAACAGAGATGCATCTGTCCTGCTGGAGCCTGCAGTTTGGAGGGAGAGGCTGGCTGTGAGCACAGAGGAGACAAACACAAAACTCTAAGTCAGAGTCCCCCTCCCACTCGGCTTCACCAGATCCTAGTGGGTGAGCCTTGGGAAAGTTATCTGAGTCATCTGTAGGGCAGCCACCCATCACTGCTGACCTCATGGGGCCACCAGCCACCTCGGTACAACCGTGCTTATGTGGCGCTCATCACCCATCCGGACAGGTGTGTCCTTGTTGCCCACTGAGTAGTGGCTGCAGTGGTGACCATGACCCTCCTGTAGACATGGGAATTGTCACCTGTTGAGAGCCACCAGACAACTCTGCTCCTTCCCTTGGCCATCCTATAGAGAACATTTTATCATCCTAACAAAGTAAAGAAAGTGAAAAGGAAGCTCCTTACTTCCAGGCATTCTTAACCTGGGTGCGTGGGTAGAATTCAGGGGATCTTTGAACTTGAATAGGAAAAACGCAACTTCTACCTTTATGGTCATAAGCCTATAACTGAAATTTAACATTTCCTTCAATGTGGGCAACTAACCTCAGAGTTATTAGTGAACCTATGATTTGGTTACCAGTAGAAATCATAGATGTTTTCATATCCCATACCGTGGTCATAGATATCTTGAAATACCATTTATGTTCATCAGCACTCCAAAATTATGGTAGTTCTTAGATATTCAGCTAGATCTTGTTATTTAATACATTAATAAAGGCAACATCTATTACTCAACCACAAAAATTTAAACTGTTTTGATAACTGTATTTCACTATGATTGGTTTCCTTTGGAATACTATGAATTTATTTTATATATTTGAAAACATTGCTCTAAGAGGTCCACAGCCTTCACTAGATGCCAAGGGGCCCAAGGCTCAAGGCAGGTGAAGACCTGTCACGTCTTTTCCCCAGCTCCATGAGTGCACGTGGCCTCGCCGTGCCCTCCCGGTGCTTCCGGCCCACAATGCGGGAGCTACCGATGGGAGAGGCTCTGCCTTATTCCAGGCCAGCCCACGCAGGAGAATCAAAGTGTTTTTGCGAGGTCCGGGTGATTTAGGGTCCTGGGCTTCCACTGCTTTCCAGCCTTCCTCCCTGCCCCAAAAATAAGAAGAGAAATTTCCCTTTATAATGACCGGGAATCTTTTCCCATATTTATGTGATAGCTTTGTACATGTTTCAGGTCTGTCTGGACTCCCAAGAGTGAGCTCACAGGGCGTGAGCTTTGCAATCCGAGGCCTGGTTTCACTGGAGGAAACTGCATCTTGCGGTGACGGGGCAGTTGAGACATGAGCAGGCCAGACAGGTCTGAATCTGCAGAGGAATGTGTTCTCTTGGCTTTCTCCTGCTTCAGAGAATCTCTCTGCCCAAAGTGGGACAGGGAAGGAGAAGTGCTAGGGAATCAGTGATGGTGAAGAGTTAGGTTTGGGGGCAGCCTTCTGGCTTGGCCAAGAGGCTGTGGTGGGGCAGCTGCGCGGAGGGGCTTAAACTGGCTTCATGACCTGCAGGTCAAAAAAAGTCATTCCGTCTCAATAGCAGTAACGGTAATAATCAGATGGCCTGATGGATGGGTAAAGGAATGGACAGATACCTAAGAAAAATCAAGAATCGTAAACTTACAGAATCCACATGATGGGTATATGGGTATTCACTGTAAGATGCTTTCAACTTTTTAAATTCTTTCTTTTTATTGAAGTGCGACTTCGGTAATAATGTACACAGCCCAAATGAATAGCTCAAGGAATTTTATAACATCCCAGCTTCCACCCAAGTCATCAGTTAGAACAGTGCTTACACCAGAAACTACACTCAGGCCCCTCCCTGCCAGTAACCGCCCTTATTGATTCTCCCCAAAGTTAACTCGACTGACCACCATGTCTTTGCCAATTATTCAGTTTTTCTTAAGTTTCAGCACAGTGTGGTTGTGTGTCTGGCTTCTTTGGCTCGATATTATGTTTGTGAGATTAATCCACGTTTAGTACATAGCTGAAGATGAATGTATTTATTCATTTGCATTGCTGGATAATACTGCATCTTAAGAATGGGCATTTGGGTTGTATCCATTCCTTGACTTTTTGAATAATGTTGCTAGAAATACTCTTGCCTGTACCTTTTTTGGAATACACATTGCAATTCTGTTGGCTTATAATGTTAGGAATGGATTTCTGGTCAGAGGGTGTGCATGGGTTTAAGTCTTGTAGATAATGCCAAACAATTTTCTAAAGTAGTTATACCACTCCCAGTAGCTGTATATGAGATTTCTGGTTGTTTCACATCCATGCCAATGTTTGTTACTGTAACTCTTTTTAATTTCAGCAGTTTTGAAGGGTATGTATCAGTATTCAACTTTTGTTTATCTTTGACAGTTTCCATAGCAACGCGTTAGAAAAAATAGCATTTATACATAGGTAACAACTTCATAGAAAAAGGAACAGTTCAAATTGGTGCTTGTCTGGCCTTGGGATAAAGACACTTATTTTTACTTTGGATGACTCCAATGTCAGTCCTACCTCCTCTGACCCTGGGGCTCCCGACTTTGCCATGGTCTCCATGCTGAGCCCAGGATAAAGTATGAAGAGCCAGATGTAGAGAAAGTCTGGTCCCTGAGTGAGTGTTCTTTGAGTGTACTTTGAAGCTCTGCTTGCTCATGCACTGGGTTATTATGATATGAAGTTGGAGCTTAGAACTGATTTCTGGTCTGGAAGAAGTTCTTCTTATATCTGATCGTTCCCTAAGAGATGCACTTTTGAGTCATCATGAGAGATTAAAATAGTTTATTGACTTTTTTTGCTAATTCTGTTTGACCTTGTGTCTGTTACTCTTGGCCGTTGTTCTAAGGTCCCAGCTACCTGCTTGCTGGGGCTTCCCTGTCTGACTTAGCACAGAGGATGCCCAAGTCTCAAGATTATTCTTCACATTGGCTTGGCCACTGCTGAGTTGAGTTCTCCCAGCATAGGCTGGAGCCCTGCTTCATGCCCTTTCCCTTCCTCGCTTCATCCCTCCTTCCTTTCATTCAAAAAATATTTATTGCGCATGTACTTTTATTCCAGGCAGTCATGCGTTCCCTTTCCCTCCCCAAAGTTAGCTTTACTGACTGTTCCTTTCCTCCTGGCCACCCATCCATCCATCCTTATATCTGTCCATCTAGCACTTACTGAGTACTCATTATAAATCATGCCTTGGACCAGACACAGATAAATAAACTGTGGTTCTTGTCTTTGAGGTACTTCCCCATATTCTTCATAGGAAAAGACAGATGGGTAAACAGATACAATATAGTCTGACACATATGATGGCATAAGTAAGGGGGATCAAGGGAGAGGTATCTAGACTGCATTGGGGGATCAGGAAAAAGCTTGGAGGTCAGGATGTTGAAGCTGAGTCTTGAGGATATCTTGAGATGGGCCCAGTGAGGGAGGATAACTGGGGAGAGCAGGAAGATGGTTTCCTGATGGAGGAACATGCATGGTGATCAGCGCCTGGAACATTCAGGGAATGTCAAGTGGCTAAATGTGGATAGGTAGAGGGCGAGAGCCCAGGTGTGAGACTGGGCTCAGGAGAGGTCAGCAGGGCAGATCAGGTGGGCCTTTCAAGGAGTGTGGGCTCTGAAGCTGGGGGCACTGGGAAGGCTTTTATGAAGGCGGGCCCCCAAGGCATTGAGGTTCTCCTGAACTCCTGAATATGTTATCTGACATGGCAAAGGAGACTTTTGCCGGTGTGATTAAGTTAAGGATCTTGAGATGGGAGGATTATCCTGGATTGTCTAGGTGGGTCCAGTGTAATCACAAGGATCCTTATGAGAGAAGAGTGGAAGCAGAAGAGTCCGAGTCAGTGAGAAAGACTCAGCTGGGCACTGCTGACTTTGAAGAGGAGGAAGAGCCCATGAGCCAAGGAATATGGGTACTCTCTGTAAAATGGAAAAGACAAGGAAATGAATTCTTTCCTTAGAGCCTCTAGAAGAAACACAGTCCTGCCAACACCTTGATTTTAGCCCAATGAGACCCATTTTGGACTTCTCTGACCTCCAGAACTGTAAGAGAATGAATTTAAGCCCTAAGTTTGTGGTACGTGGTTACATTGGCAATAGCCAGAACAATTAGGCAAGAAAAAGAAATACAAAGCATGCAAATTGGAAAGGAAGAAGTAAAATGTATACAGTTTGCAGATGTAACAATCTTATATACAAAAAATCCTGAAAAATCCACAACAAACCTCCTAGAGCTAATAAATGAACTCAGCAAAGTGGCAGGGTACAAGATCAACACCTACAAATTGGTTGCGTTTCTAATCACTAGTAATCAACAACTGGAAGAAGAAAAAATCTATTCACAACAGAAATTAATGAATCAAATATCTGGGAATAAATCTGACCAAGTTTGTAAAGGATTTGTACACAGAAAACTGTGGAACATTGCTAACAGACATAAAAAAAAGACCTAAAACAATGGAAGGACATTTCTTGTGTTCATGGATTGGAAGACTAAATATTGTTAAGGGGTCAGTTCTACCTAAAGTGATTTGCAGATTCAACACAATCCCAGTCAAGACTCACCTACCCTCAAATTTATATGGAAGGGTATAATAGCCAAAGCTATTGAAAAAGAAAAATGAAGGTGGAGGACTCACGCTTCCCAATCTTAAAACTTATTACAAAGCCACAGTAATCAAAACAGCATGGTGCTATTACAAGGACAGACATAAACCAATGGAATTGAATTGAGAACTCAGAAATCAACCCTCAAATTTATGGCTGGCTGATATTTCACAATGGGGCAAAGACCACTCAATTGGGAAAGAACAGTCTCCTCCACAAATGATGCTAGAAAAAGTGGATCTCATTTCAAAAGAGTGAAGGTGGACCCCTACCTCACACCATATACAAAAATCAACTAAAAATGGATCAGATACCTAAATATAAGAGCCAGAACTATAAAACTCCTAGAAAAAGATGTAGGGAAGTATCTATAGACGCTTGCAGTAGGCAGTGGTTTCCTAGACTTTATACCCAAAATAAAAGCAACAAAAGAAAAAATAGATAAATGGGACGTTATCAAAATTAAAAACTTGTGCGTGTCAAAGGACTTTATCATGAAAGTAAAACGACAACCTGCATAGTAGGAAGAAAATATTTTGAAGCCACATATTCAATAAAGAATCAATATCCAGAATATGTAAGGAAACTCTTCAACCCAACAGCAAAAAAAAAGACAAACAACCCAGTTGAAAAATGAGCAAGAGACACCAGATAGACATTTGTCCAGATAAGATATATGAATGGCCAAAAATCATGTGAAAGAATGCTCAGCATCATTGACCATTAGGGAGATGCAAATCAAAACCACAGTGAAATACCATTTCACACCCACTAGAATGGCTACTATTTAAAAAATGGAAAATTGCAAGTGTTGGAAAGGATGTAGAGAAATAGGGACACTCATTCACTCACGTAAGATGGGGCTGCTTCTGCAGAAGAGAGCTTGGCAGTTCCTCAAAAAGTTAAATATAGCATTACCATATGATGTGGCAATCCCATTTCTAAGTATATACCCAAAAGAATTTAAAGCAGGGACTTCAACAGATATTCATACACTGATGTTCATAGTGGCAATATTCGCTATTGCCAAAAGATGGAAGCAACTCAAGCCGACTGATGAATAGATAAATAAAATGTGGTGTATATATATATATATATACACACACACACACACACACACAGAGTGGAATATTATTCAGCCCTAAAAAGGAATGATGTTCTGCTACATGTGACAACATGCATGCACCTTGGAGTCATCAGGTTGAGTGAGATAAGCCAGACACAAATGGACAAATATTGTATCGTCTCACTGACATGTTATAATTAGAATAAGCAAATTCATAAGAGTCAGGATCTAGAATATACGTTATCAGGGGCTGGGGTAGGGAATTGGGAGTTAAGCCTTAAGATGTGCAGAGTTTCAGTTTGGGACGATGTAGAACTTTTGGTAATGGGCGATTGTGATGGCACACAACACTGTGAATGTAATTAACACTCCTGAATTATTTGAATGTGGCTAAAAGGGAAAATTTTAGGTTGTATAATGTTACTAGAATAAAAATTTTTTAAAAAGTCCATGGAACTGCAAAACACTAACAGTGATCCCTGAGTTAAACCAAGGACTGTAGTTAATATACAGTTATAAAAATGTGCTTTCATCAGTTTTGACAAATGAACCATTTCAGTGCAGAGTGTTGATAACAGGGTGTTATGTGGGAATCCTGTATTTTATGTATAATTGTGCTGAAAACCACAAATTCCTTAATAATAATAATAATAATAATAGTAATAAAGAGTACATCTTCTAATCAGGTTTTCTTTGTAGGTGAACTATTACTACAATTAAGGTCAGGGGAAAAATTAAACCTCATTTAAGATCAAGAAAAATCCCATTCTTAGCCAGATCCCATGCATTATGATGTTTGAGCCTCTTACTATGGGATTCTGATAGTAACTCATCCCAGGCAAATATGGTTTGAACAGGGCCCCACTTTTGGGGGGGGGGAAAAAATCCCAATAAAGGTGTGTCTCCCTGCGGGACCTTGATGGATTTCCCGTTACTCATTTCTCCCCTCCGTAGAGCGGGAAGGAGGGGTGTTTAGTGCGTCTCACTGTAACCTGTACTTTTCTAAAGTCAAACAGATTTCTCCTGGTGGGAGGATTCATCGTTTGTGGGATCGGTGCAGCCCATCTGACTCCGTGACTCACCCAGCACCCTCTGCAGCTGACACTCCTGACAACTCATTCGCATCTCTTGCCTCCTGCTCACAAAAGCCAGCTTCATTCTTCAGCGTCACCCCCCCACCCCCACCCCCAGCAGCGAGGAGCCTCTCCCGCCCCCCACCCACGTCTCTCTTCGCTGGGTGCCTGCGTGGCTGCTGCCTCCCAGACTTGTGTGTCACCGGGAAACGGGATGTCGCCTAGTGATAGAACCAGCAGCCACCCCCCCCCCCACCCCAGGCACCATTCATTGAGGGCAGCCTCGCTCGGTGCCTTGGCTCACCAGGCCCTGTGCTAACCTCTTCTGCATACACTTTTTTAGTTAATCATTACAACCCCTGCATTAGAAATATGCATATATTTTCCCAAGGTTCCAGGGTTAATCATTGGAAAAGTGAAACCTAGCACCCAGCACTTCTGCTCCACTCATTGCCCACTTGCCATCCACTGCGGAACTTCGGACGTTTGCCATTGGCTAACGTCTGCTTGTTCTGATAGCCTCTGGGTGGTCACCCAGTTACCTCACAGTTCTGCCACCCTGCCCTTTTGTCGTCTTGTCGTTGTGGACACCACCATCTCCACCCTCCTGTTTAGAACTGGCAAAGAAGAGTTAGGCACTTGACCCCCAAGGCATCTCCATGACATGCCCAAATGGCCATGGAACGTTCCCCAAGGAGCCAGTCGAGATCTGCTCTCTGACCTTTGCATGGAGAACTGGGCCCATTGGGTTCAAGAATCATTCCTTTTCCTTCCAAGGTAACTGATTTCAAGAGGTCAAAGCATTTGTTGTGGCTTTTTCCAGACTGGCTGATTCAAATCATGCCACAGCCAGGAAAGAAAAAAATGAAGACTATTGCCTGAGAGATGTTCGTTCTTGTTGCAAATTGTTAGTTGGCACTAGTTGTTGATTATCTCACCTCTGCTGCCATATGTGTTTAGAAATGGCTCATAAACTTGCTTACGTGAGTCTGGTTTGCCCTCTAAAATGAAACAGTTACACTGCAAATAGTTCTGGAAACATACTGTGATTTGAAAGCTTCCATTTTGTGTATTGGACAGAAAGCATAGTGCTTTTCCTGGTTTTACCTGTCACTTTCACAGTAATCCAGTGAACCCCAATTTATCGATGAGGAGACCGAGGTAGAGGGCAGTTAAGAAAGTCCGCTGCCCAAGGCAGCACGTAGCTTGTGAGCATTTGAGCATGTGAGCTGGGTTTCAAATTGCAGTCTCAGGACTCAGGATTCCAGGCTTCCCTGCTCTCTACATACTAACTGCATACAAGCTCATAATTTAATGGCTGAGAAAGCAAATGCAAGCTGTCCCCATTTGGTTGTGTGTTTGACAGGTGTGTGCGTATGTGTGCACTCGTGTGTGTTACATGCCTGCACGGGCGTAGACGTAGGTCCATAACTGCCTTCTAGGACATTGACTATCACTCATTCTGAAAACTTTCCTGAATGACCTCTCCTGCCAGGCTGATGAATTGAGCCCCACAGACAAATTGCTGGGCTTATTTGCTGTCTCTTCAAATACCTTCTAAATCCTGCAGATAGCTCCACACGTCTCCAGGGACTGGGCTGGCTCTGCCCTTGGTACTAACTGCCGCTGAGCTGGGAGAACCCTTCCCTGGGTGGAGAGGAAGCAGGCGAGGCTGTGTGGGGTGCTGCAGGGTTGGGGGGTGGCTGGGTCCCGCCTGGAGCCGGGAAGAGCTGCCATCCTGGTACCTCCTCTCCGTGAGCAGCATCAGGGAAAGAGAATGGCCGAGTGCTTCTGGGGGAGGCAGGGGGTGTTTCTTCCTGGGATGTGGTTCTCTGTGCCTGGCGTCCTTGCCGTCCCTTCTAAAATGTGACATCTCCCCCTCCCCGCCCAAATATTTCATTTCTCACCTTAGCACTTACCACAATCTAACCTATTGTGTTTTTCCTGTTTGTTTATTGTCTCCTCCTGCTAGAAATGCAGTTTTTGTCTGCTTTGGTTTTTCCCTCAGTGGTCTATCCCCAGCATTTACCCCAGGGTTCGTGCCTGTTGGCTGATCCCTAAATGTTTTGTGAGCGAGTGAATGAATGAATCAGCTTCCTTCCCAGAGCCACACTTTGCTCCTCAGCGTGAAGTTTGCCTGCCCGGGCTGTAGTGGGCACTCACCAGATGATATTTTTATTTTTAGGGCGGTGCTGTGCATTATTAAAATGAGGTGTTGCAACAGGGGTCTCCCCAAGGGCCCAGGTGGAGAAGGGAGACCCGGGCGATGAGCGTTTCTGTCTTCTGCTGTCTGATTCACGCTGGGGCAGGAGAAGGGTCTCCAGCTAGAAGCTCCGGCTGCTGGACGCTCCCACTGCCCCTCCACCCTGGGCCGGGTGGCCTGTGGCGTGGGCCGTTGGCAGTGGGACCCGTTTGCCCTCCCTGCCAGGCCCCACGCGCCCGATCTGAGCGGGCCAGGCTGTGTGCGGCCTCGTTTGTCTGCCTCGTTCACTATTTGTGAAAGTGAATCTCACTGGCTCCCCCTTCTCTTGTGTTTGTAAACTGTTTAGATTTTTCACTTTTTAAGAAGATTGGGGGTAGATCCCTTTAAAAACTGTGTAGGGGCTTCTGTTTTATCATAGAAAAGCAATTAATCCTTTTACAAATATGTATATGGCAATTATCCCCACCCACCCACCCAGTCTCTTAATTTTGTTTGAGGTGTGTTTTGATATATGGAAGACTTAAGCTCTTTTCTCTGGGCACATCTGAGTGTCTTAATTAGTGGCTTCTGCCGTTACTTTGTGGCTTACTTCAATCTCAAGGTCACACAAATATTCCCCATTTTTTTTTTGTTTTTGTTTTACATGGGATTGTAAATTAATCTAAGTTAATTTTTGGTATAAGGTGTGAGACAGGGTATCACGTTTTTTTCATTCCCTCTAAATAGCTAACTAATTATCAAATATCATTCACGGAATAAGACTTCCTTATCCATTTAAAAATACCCTATTATTGTGTAGTATTTTAAACATACACCCTGAAGTCTGTGTCTAGACTCTCAGTTCGTTACTGCCGATTTACTTACTCTGCCACTGTGCTGTGTTAGTAAGTCTAGATTCATAATTTTGCTATATTTTATTGGGGAGAAATTCACACAATGTAAAACTAACCATTTTAAAGTGTGCAGTTGCGTTGTTTGGTAATTCACAGTCCTCTGCAGCTGTCACCTCTGTCTAGTCCCAAAACATTCCCATCACCCCAAAAGGAGATCCCACACCCCTTAAGCAGGTGCTCCCCATTCCTCTCTCCCCAGCCCCTGGCCCCACCATTTGCTCTCAGTTTCTATGGATCTTTCATATTAACAGAATCACCGGATACGTGCCTGGCTTCTTGCACTCAGCGTGCTGTCTGCAGAATCCATCTGTTTTGTCACATGTATCAGAATGTCCTTCCTTTTCATGGCTGAATAATACTGCGTGGCATGGATAGACCATATTTTGCTTACCCATTCACCTGTCGGTGGATGCTGGGGTCCTTCCTGAATCGCTCCTTGTCCTGGCCTCTCCCGCCTCCCTGGGCTTCCTGTTTGTTTCTGCTTCTGCCCAGCGTGTCACTAGAATGCTTGTTTTTATTAGGCATCCCTCACTCCAAGTGGAGCTGTTCGCCCATAGCTTCCACATAGTTATCGGCAAGAAACGAGATAGGATACGTGCTTGGCTTAGTACCCTGCCTGGCACCTTATTTTAGCAGTTATTATTTCCACCGATGTCTCAGGCCTTCTGTCCTCACTTCTCAGAATTTACCTTTGAGCAGAATTCATTGGTAACTCCTGTGGCCATTTATCCTTGAATTTCCAAAACGTTCCCAACTACAGGTATTCTGCACTATTGCCCAACCTAATAAATTATTGGATTGGCTCAAAGAAATTATTGGATTGGCTCAAACTCTAAACAGAGTTATTTCTGTAATAAAAAGTTTTGCAGTGAAACCTTGAAAGACTTTAGGCCAGTTTATGGGCCGCAGACTTTTGGAAAAAATTGTCCTTTCATTCTTTAAGGTCAGAGGGTCTTGGATGTCCCCTCCCCCAGAGAGCCATGTCCCCCAAGGGTCCAGAGAACCTCCATGATAAGGGACCTCGTGCCTGCCACGGCTTCTGGGCCACACCTTCCCTGTTTGCAATGTGAACTCTTAAGCCAGGGGTCCAAAGCAGCCAGTGTCTGCAAAGCAGCAATAACTAGCCAATAGAGATTAATTTCCCTGCAGAAACTTTGAAATCAGATAAGTGTTAATTACTGGGGGAGACCTGGAGGCCGTGAGAAGGCAATAACTGGTTCTTTGAGCCTGCTGGGAGGGTGACCAGAGGTGCTGGGAAAAGCTCCTCAGTCCTTGTGGTGGGAATGGGCAGTTGCCGTCTTATCGCTCACACGGGGGTGGACAGGATGCACCGTGGGGGGCCCAGGTGGCACCTGCTTGCTACCCCTGCCTGGCATCTTGCACCCGGGGAGGTAAGCCCAGTTGTGTTCACATTGCCTGCCAGGTTGAAACCATCCTTCTTCATGCTCCTACTTCATGCTCTTGGGGGCTACAGCTGCCATGGTCTTGATTTGGAAATAAGCGGAGAGTAAGCGCGCAGCCAAAGGGAAGGGGTCTTGTTATCAGAGAGCATGGTCATTCACACGTGTGGTTGTTCAGCTTCTCAGCACCTCTGCGTAGAGCTGAGATGGGGAGAAGAAGGACATAACTCAGCCTGCACGCCAGCAGCCTACATTTGAATTGAGGGATCAGACAAACCCATAGGAGCAATGGAGAGAGAGTATAATTAGGGATGGAATATGTGTTCCACAGGGTTGGGACTGTGTTAAGAAGGATCCGGAGACTTTATCTGAGTTCAGTGGGAAAGAGGGCTGAAATCTTTTCATGACAAGGGAGGAGCAGCGATGACCCCTTAAGTGCTGTAGGAATCTAGAGAGGCACGAAATAAAACTATGGAGGCTAAAGAGACACTTCATGAAATAGCGGAGATTAGCCTTGAAGCATAGATAAAATTTACTTACTTTCATTTAGTTATATGATTAAGAAATATGATTATAAAATACATAAAGTGTAAAAAAACAAAAAATCAGAATTCTGCTGTCCAGAACAATATATGCTGTTATTTGAGGCTATTTTTCCAAGTCTTTTTCTAAATCTTTGCATGTTTTAACATTTTCTAAATACATAACATTTTATATTCTGTTTTGTTTTGTTTTTAAACAGGTGCTGCTATTTACACATCTTTCCAATGCCTTAGGGCAAGAGTTTTAAAACATTATAAGCTCTGGGATGCAATTCGGTGTCTTTCTCATAAGCGGGTTAACTCTGAGGCATTATAAATTGATCTTTGAGATTAGAATATTCCCTTATAGTTTGTCTTAAATGCACTTCGTAAGTTTCACCCCTGCCCCTAGTTCGTGACTGTTGGATGAACGTGGGTAGAATTTACGTAGTGCAAGAGGCAAGAGGTCAGGGAAGAAGAGGCATGAACAGAGACCTTCACGGTAGTTTGTTAACTTCCCGAATGCCTTCTGTTTACAGGTCATGAGGCTGAGGCACATGTTTAGAAATGCACATTGGTAGTGTACGGCTCAGTGAATTTTTGCAACCTCAACACACATAGGTAACCAGGATGCAGATCAAGAAATAGGGCATGATCTCCCCTGAAACCTCCTGGGCCCCTGGCCAGGTGCCACCTCCCCAAGGGTTCATGCCCTCCTGACTTGTGTCCGCTTGGAGAGTTGTACCTGTTTCTGAACTTCACAGAAATGGGATCAGTCATGTGTGATTCTGCCTGGCATCTTCTACATGCAGGGGTTGTGTGGGGCTCGCAGACTTTAAAAGGAACTTGCAAGCAGGCAGAGTTCTCACCTGCCGTGCCAGAGACCTGGTTCAATTCCTGGTGCCTACCCCCATGCAAAAAAAAAAAAAAAAAGAGAAAAAGGAACTTGCAGGCGATCTCACAGTCAGGGGAGAACTGGAATGTGACTCTCAGCCTGCCCCACCATCTCCTCTCTCTGCCTTTCCTGGAGCACATCAAGAGGCACGTTTGCTGGCCATGCTGGGGGAGCCTGAGAAGGAAAATTGGATAAAAATGGTCAAGCTGGATTTGGGCACATGAAAGTTCAGCAGAAGAAACAGACCTGGGCATTTCGGGAATTGCTCGTGTGGAGCAGGGCTGTGACAGCACACACTGGGTGGAGTGCATGGCCAGGGCCGAAGGCGTGAGTGGGAATTGCTGCACAGAGAATCTTGAGCAGCCCAGCAGTGCAGGGCGAGTGTAGGGGGCAGGGGCCACGGGTGGGAGCAGACCCGGTGTTCAGGGTTGAGCAAGGACAGAAATAATTTTGTCTGGGCTCCCCCCCATGCTAGACAGTGTGCCCAGAACACACACACACACGCACACACGCATGCACACATTGTCTTGTGCATCTTCATCATAACCCTTTGCAGTACTTGCTCTCATTGAACGCAGTTTTAGAGGGGAGAATTGAGGTTCAGGGAGGTACAACGACTTTCCCCAGATAGGCAGCTGGAAAGGCGTAGAGGTGGGTCCTGACTCAGGAAGTTGTGTTCCAAAGCGTCACTCCCATCACTGCACCCAGGAAGTAAGGGATAAACAGTCACTCCCGTTTCCAGTAGTTTGTACTGCACCCAGGAAGTAAGGGATAAACAGTCACTCCCGTTTCCAGTAGTTTGTGTGGCATAAATGCTGTGATAAAGGGCTTAGTCTGACTGAAGGGATTATTGGAACAAGGTTGAAACACAGTTGGAAGTAAATGTGCTGTGAATGTGCCATGTGCTGGGGCTTCACTGGATTTTCTTTCAGTGGATTCGCTTGTGGTGAATGTGAGTCTCCCTATCCTTCATAAGCTGAGTGTGTTAATATCTGCAGTTTTCAGAAGAGCCTGGCATGGGTAGGAAGTTGATTTGATTATAGTTTTATAAGGTTTGCTTAGTCTGGTCTTGATCCTGTGGATTTCTCTTGGTTTCAGTAATTTCAGGGTAGAGATCTATCCCCAGCCATTTAAGCCAAGTTGCACAGATGTTCATTCCACCCTAAGAGAACGTGTTAGCATAGCCCCATTCCAAGAAAACTTAAAAAGGGGTTAATCTCAAAATAGACCACGGCATCTCAAACTGAGTCTGTGCTATTGTCCAGGCTGTAATGGGTTTATCTGGTTTGTTTTTTTTTTTTTCACAGACAAGTTAATTCCTTTTAAGGTCATTAATTTTATCCGTATTCAATGGAAATTGTGCTCATTTTAAATTAAAATAAAAGTAACAGCATCCATCTGTTTTTTGGAAACCTACTCTATTAAAACTGATAAAATCAGGCTGTTTACAAGTTCATTGTGGGCCAGTATTTATCTATACACACACACACACACATTCACAGGAAATTCGATTAGATGGCTCAGAGGAAGTGCGCACACCGGTGGGACGTGATTATCCTGAGTTCAGACTGCCCCGGGTTCTCCAGTGCATTTGAATGTCATCTTAGCCAGGGATATCCCTTTTGTGACGCAGAATCTTACAGCAGAAACGGTTGGGTGTAGCCGCCTGGGAGAAAGAAATGCTTGCACCAGGGCTTTTCCAAGCAGGCGCCTCGATTGCAGGGAAAAACCTTTTTGGGAACGTTTCCATAAACCCAGCAGTCCAAGGGTTTTGTGCAGAATGGTAAAAGGTTTCCAGGCAGGCCATACACGGGGGTTGAGAACGAAGGGCCGGAGCAGTTGCAGAGTGCCAGGCCATCGCAGGGGCTTGGCACACATTCGCTGGGTGAGAACGAGGGCCATTTTGGAAGCACAAGGCTGCTTGAGCAATGCTTTCAGCTGGCAATGTGCAAAAGGTACCGCAGGGTGAAATCCCACTCCTCTGCTCGAAAATCCTGGAATGGCCCCCCCATAAAAAAATTCACAATTCTTCATCTGGACCGCAGTGCCATGCGTGATTCCCCCGGGGCCTCACAGCCCACCTCCGCAGTGCCATCACATCACGAAGCCTTCTCACTCACCTGGGTCAACCTTCTCACCGGCTCGGAGCACACACCCATCTCTGCTCAGACCCACCTCCTCTCCTGCCTTCCTTCCTTCACTAATTCTCAGTTCCTCTCCTGATCTCAGCTTCAATGTCACCTGCCCAGGGGATCTTCCGTGTGCCCATAGGACACCTCCTCCCACCTGGGCTAGGACAGGTAATTCTCTTTACAGGCTCTGTAGCGTGAACACAATTTACATGAAATGATTGTTTGTCAGTGGCTGCTTACTGCCTCCTCTGTGCTGGGCCCCAGCCCCTCGCAATCTGTTTCCTCCCTGATAGGAATAGACATTTGCCATGCGTGAGGCTGAAAGTAGTTCTCTAATTTGCAGAATAATCTCAGCCACTTTGCAAGATCCTCCACTTTTACTCCTCAGTGGATTTGTCAGTTGAGCAGCCTACGAAGCTAAATGGCTGAAGAGACAAATCATAGGTCAAAAGCAGTCGGCCACTGCAGCAGCTTAATGAGTACCGTGGTCCTCACATCGGGTCAAAACACACTGGTTTGATGAATCCACTAAATTTTTTTTAGTCCCTGTCCATTGAAACGCTCCGGCCATGAGTGCCTTTGGCCTGTGCCTTGCCTTGATCCCCTGACAAAGAAGAGGGCAGACAGGCTTTTCACTGAAGCCTCTTAGATGTCTTTTATTTTGAGGGTTATTTTGAATTTTTTTGAAAGCTATGTACTTATCCGGCTCTGGCTTATTTGCTTGGGGTGCTGAACTCTTCTGTTAAATCTAGAGGATTACAAAAGTAAAACTCACTTGCATACTGAATATATGAATACATTCTCCCTGTGAAAAATGACACCCGACGGAAAAGTGGAAAGTCCCTGTTCTTCCACCACACCCCAGTCCTACTAGACCCCCCGCCCTTCCAGTCTTTTCTCGATATCTTCACATAAGAAGCAGGTGGATCTTTAGAAAGCGGGTAGTGTAATTTGACATGAGATTCTTTACGTAAACATAAAAGGTGTCATAGTGATTGCATCTTTTTGCAATTTGCTTTTTCACTGAACCAGATAGAATGGGGCTGTGTCTGGGTTAGTGCAGCAGAACCGCACCGGGTGGGCTATCTGTCTACAGCCCTCTAATTTTAAATGGCACAAGTGTGTTATTTAACATGCTGTCCATGCCCTGTGCCCGTTGTTCTGGCTGACCCGAGGGCTCCGAGGGCTCACCCAGGAGTCCCCATGTGTCTTTCTTCCCGGAAGTCCTCTTGTGCTTCTTCCGGGCCCTGATTATGCTGGTTGCACATCACAATGACACAGTTTGTTTGAACAGTCCATCAGTTTGTGGAGTATGTGTATGAACAGAGCATGGTTTGTTTATGAAGATGGAATGGAATGCTTGGGAAAGACTCAGTAGAGGTGTCGCTGAAAAAAACAATAGCTGCTGTGGATGGGAGAAGGGAAAAGAAGGAATGAGAACGCCAGAGCTATGCCTTATTCTGGTCGATTGCTGCATCAGATTCCATACAGTGCAGCAGGGCCCTGCAGCTGGACAGAGGGTCTCTCCCTTCCTTGTGTCTCACTCTGGAAGCTCAGTGCAGGAGCAGAGAGCTGGAGCTGTGTACAAATCAGGCCTTTCTGAGGTGGAGGCTGCCTCTCAGAATGCCTGGGTCTGGTTGTTCTTAGTTTGAAAAGAACCTGGACTGGTTCCTTTAAGCAATCCCAGGCGGGGGGTTCCTTGAAGGCAGGACTTTAAGTCTTTTACCAGTGAATAGATGCCAGATGTCCCAAGGCTCAGACCCTCAACCAGTGCTTGGCTCTGTTCCATTCAGCAAGCTTCTCTCGAGCCCCACCATGCTGGGTGCTGGGGTGGGAGATGGACAGCCTCGGGTGTCTGGACTCGAGAGGCAGGTACTGTTACTCCCTCTTCAGAGAGAGGAGATGGCAGGAATGGTTTCCTGGACCTTAGTCTGATGGCAGTATTCTCTGTCCCCAGCGTGGAAAAGCAGAGAGAAGAGACTTTTCACGAAAGGGTAGAGTTGTATAGTAGAATTACGGTTTTCCTGTTAGGGTGTGTGAATTTTCTGTCCCAGGCCTAAGTGAAAGGTAAGCGCAGATATCCGCCTGTGAGTTTGTCTGGGCATCATGGGACGTGTTTCTGCCCTTGCTTGCTGTGTGGCCTTAGAGGAATTGCATCCCCTATCTGGGCCTCAGTATACCTGTTGATATAAAGGTGGGCTTGTTTGGTTTTTGGAATCCGAAGAGAGAGTGGTCAGGAGATGGCTCAAAGTGGTGCAGCCAACTGAGCTTTGTGGCCATCTTGGTCCTGGGCAAAAGTCCCCTGTCACATCAGTGGCCACATGACAGCCAGATGGCCCTCTCTGCTTGGAAACAATTGCGTCGAGCCCCATGGACTGCTCCTTATTGCTAGAACATCTTGTGGGCCTGCCATCCCCATGGGGAAGGTTCGGTGATGCCCAGTTCTCTGCCACTGTCCTCCTGGGCCCTGCTGAGGGTACATGTGGGCTTCCCCAACAGAGCCATGGACTGAACGTGTGGGAGGGAGGTCAGGGTCGAAGTTTGAGAGCGTGATCCCAGGAGTTAGACCCTTGGGTTCAAACCCTGGCTTTTCTTTGGTGGCTGTAGGCAAGTCACTTCCTCCCTCTGAGCCTCAGTTTCCCTATCTGTGGCTGTGGCAAAGACTATAAAGTGCTTCATACACTGTCTGACTTCATAGCAGGCTCAGTTAAACCTCATTAAAGATGAGGTTTAATTTTCTGAGACCAAGAGAAAATTCTTACCTGGCTCAGGCAGTCAGTCTGACCTTCCAAGAAAATAGCTACATTCAACTTTGTTGTTTAAAAAGGTATTCCCTCCGAGCCAACTGTGACCTCTGAAGTCCCATCCATTTCCAACTTCTACTTTGTCTCTAAAGAAAAGGGTTTTTTGAACAAATTGCTGATATGAACCATGTTGCGGGGTGGGGAAAAAAATAGGTTTATCCCGCTTAGGACAATGCAACTGTTTTAAGGAACTTGAGCACATTTTTATTTGCATCCTCCTGACACCAGAAATCTTTACTCTGAATGAGCTCCTTGGGGTAACAGTCCTGCTCAGAAAACAGTGCATTTGCTCTGGAGAGGGAGAGGGGCGGAAGGAGAATGCAGCACAGCTGTTGGACCTGGTACCGTTGCCCCCGGCCCAGATGCTTCCCTCCATGTGTTCCCCTTGTCCTCTCTGATGGCCACACCACATGTCCAGATTCACAGAGTATTTGCCAGTGGTCCGTGCTGCCACGTCCCATTTAACTCTGGGTGACGGAGAGGGAGGGGATTTCGTTCTAAAACAAGACTGAGGCCGGGAAGTTATGCAACTGGAAAATGTTGGGTTTTTATTGCCAAGTCACTGTGATGCGCTGCGTGGCAGACCCAGCGTGCTGGGAGCATATCATGAAGGAATTGCCCTGAGGGCTGGCCTGCCCTCGGTGGGTAAGTGTGTATGTGTGTGTGTGTATGTGTGTGTGTGCGTGTGCAGGAAACCTCTTGTTTATAAATATTTCCTACCCCCAACAGCTGGTGACTGCCCCCCAGGCCTCTGTGTGGCTCCTGGTGCCTCCTTCTTGTACATCTGGGAGCCTGCATGTTCCCATTTGTGCTGTGGCACCAGGCGTACCCAGGGTGCGTGCATGCATGCATGCATGCATGTGCATGTGTGTGTGCGCGCGCGTATGCATATGTGTGACTATGGGTATGTGTGGAGGGGGTGTGTTCCCAGTCTCTGGAGTTGAGTAACTTTCTGAGTGCTACTTCAAACCCCCTGTCATCCGCAAGTCAAAGTTCAACTCCTTATTTTCCTGGCAGACAGGGCCAAATCTGGCCCCGATTCAATCTTTTCATTTTCATCTCCTGCCAGTTCCTTACCAGGCACTCAGTGCTCCAGCCACAAACAACGCTTTGCTGTTTCCCCAAGAGCCCATAACCTTGTGCTCTTCTGGACCTTTGAAGGTGCCGTGCCCACGGCCAGGGACCCCATCTCATTCCTCTCACGGCACAGTCCAAAAGGTTGTGAACCCTTCTAGACCTGCCTCGGACTGAGCCCTGCCTCCTGGACCCCTTGGCCTTTCCCATTCTCGCAAGACGTACTTAGTCCATGTAATGATAATTTTTGAGTTTCTGCGTCCATCATCCCAGCAAATGCTGTGCAGCCTGAGAGCAGGGACAGTATGCAGTTCATCTTATAGTTGCAGAGCTGAGCACAGGGCCTGGCAGGGGGTCGCAGTTCCACCGGAAGACACTTATGCTGTGTAGCTAAAAGAGATGCTTGTGAAAAGCAACCACAATGTTGTGTTTAGGCGTGCTGGCTCCATGCGGGGCCCTGTGCCAAGCCCTTTGCTGTTAGGAATGCATTTGATCTGCATAGCCCCGGGAGGCAGGTGCCAGCCTTATCCCCAGCTTGCAGATGGAAGAATGAGGCTCAGAGAGGTGTGACATGCCCAGAGTTCCACAGTTAGCAGGTGGTGCCGCAGGGTGCTCACCCTAAAACTGGGACAAGTTACCACTCAGCTGATGTTCTGTCCTGGGAACCAAACCCTTCTTGGTGTCATTTCCACACGATGGTGTCTTTTGAGCTCCAAAGGCCCAACTCTCTTGGGCACCGGAACCACCATGCCTGCCCTCCCACATGCCCCAGGATCTTTGCACAGGATTTCACGTGTGGTTGGCAAGTTTTGGTCTCCACTGAATGAGAGGGCCTCTCCCTTCAGGCCTGTAGGAAAATCCCCAAGTTCATTCCAGGTGGTGCCAGCCTCTAGGTGGGGACCTGTGTAGCGTGTTCACGCTCCATCTGCAGGAAGAGGGATAGGGCAGTGGATTGGGAGAAATGCAGGTGACACGTGTCGCAGGTGGCGACACTGGAGAGCATCACGGCCAGCGGTGGGGGACGAAAAGCATTTGACTTCTACGAGACTCTCCCATTTACTCTCATGGTCACGAGTTATCATTTCCACCAAAGCTTCCTCAAGGGACCCTGCTGCCCATCTGGGGAGGCAGGGAACACAGCATCGGGAAGATGAGGAACCTCGGTCCTTTGCTCGGAGCCATGAGCAAACAGACGTGCCCTGATTCTTCCAGGGCGTCTGGGGGAGGAACACGTGAAGAGGGCTCATGCTGGCGCCAGGCTTGGCAGAGCTGGGGACACGGGGAAGGAATACTTGGGCTGTAAATACATTCAGAAATTAGCCCCACAGACTGCCCTTCTCTTTGGGCTTGGCAGAGAAGGGAAACAGGCTGACTGGCTGGCCCTTCATTCATTCATTCAACAAATATGGATTGAGGGCCTATCTCCCATCATGTACAAAACACTGGGGATAGAGTACTGAGTATTCTGCCCTCAGGAAGCTTCCGGCCTGGGGAGAAGATAGAGGATTGCACAGATAGAGTGCCGAGGGCAGCGCTTGTCACCCATCATTCATCCGCTCACTGTCCGTCCACTGAGCATGTGCTGGGCCCCTGCTTACTTCAGGTGACCACTAGCTGCACGTGGCTGCTTAAGTTTCATTAAAATTAAACAAAATTGAAAACGCAGTTCCTCGGGTTTATGAGCCCCATTTCTAGTGCCCCCCAGCCCCGTGTGGAAGGGCACATATCCAGAGCGTTTCCAGTACTACAGGAGGGTCCATTGGGCAGCACTGTCTGGACGCTGAGGTGCTGGGAAAGGCTCCCTGCTCTCCTGGAGTTCACAACCTTGTGGTTTGGGCAAAGACTAGCATGTATGGCATGCAATTCAGGGCTCTACCTGGGTGCACAGAGTGGACCCCTCAATGCCAGTGTGGCTTCCTGGAGGAAGCGTGTTTCGGTGACATTGCAGTCACATGATGGGGAGTGTGGCAAAGGGAGAGGGGGGCATTGTCCTAGGTGGAAAGAAGAGCAGTTGCCAAGGCCTCTGGAAAGAGCCTGGAGGGATGAAAGAATCTGTATGGCTGACTGTGGATTCCGTGGGTTTATGTGACCGTGGTGGGAGGGGGCACTGCGACACAAGGCTGGGGGTGGACAGAGACCAGGCCACATGGGACTGGCAGGATCTCCTACATCTTGGCATGCCAACCCCTCCTTGGGCCCCCTGCTGGCTTTCCTAGTCCCATGGTTACAGAGCACCTTTCACCCTGGGCCTGCAGGCAGGGGTCCCGCAGCCAGGGACAGCCAGCTTGGAGGGGGTCAGGTTTGCAGGACCAGGGCATGGACATGTCACTCAGAGGTGGAAGCTGGGTCCTGGAGACAGAAAACTGCCCTTTCAAGCAAAAGTTGGGGGTGGCAGGCAGGGTACAGGGAGTGGACAAAGGCAGGGGAAAGAAGTGGCTTGCATGGGGCCATCTAGAGGTTCCCAGCATGGTGTCCAGTGCACTGAAGAAAACAATTCAGAACCCCTTTGCAGAATTGCAAAATGATCTTTGAGAGGCTTGGGGTGTGGCAGGCCTGGCGCAAGCTTGTGCTCCACTTGCCATGGGGTAAAAATGCTCCTTGGAGTCAGGAAGACCCCAGTACAGCTGAACTCCTTGCTGAGACCTGAGGGAGTCACAGCCCCTGCGACCCCTGCGACCCCAGCTTCCTTCTCTGCAGAATGACCATTCTCATGTCACGTGGAAGGGCTTTTGGAGCAGCTCTGAGGTGAGGATTCCAACTATCCTTGGTTGAGCACTTGCCTTGGGCCAGGCATCGGAATGGACGCCTCACGCCACGAGCCCCCAGCTTTGGCGCTGCTACCTCTGGGCTGGGTCATTCTTTGGCTTGGGCGGAGGTGGGGGTGGGCAGTGCACAGTAGGCTCGACGCACTGGATGCCAGTAGCACCCCTCCCTGCAACTGTGAAAATAAAAATTGTCTCTAGACATTGCCAAATGGCCCCCGGGTGGAGGTGCAAATTTGCCCCTGTCCAGAACCCACTTTTATGCTCACAGCAACCCATTGTATAGGCTGGGAGCCAGCAGAGTCTGAGCTTATCCATCAGTGCTGGGGTTTGAGCCAGGTTTATCTGCCCTGGGCCTGCGCTCTCAGCTGCTAATGCTGTTTGTTTGCTTGCTTTGCATGGCAGGCACTGGGAATCGAACCCGGGTCTCTGGCATGGCAGGCGAGAATTCTGCCACTGAGCCACACTGTTGCACCCATCCTGCTAATGCTGTTTACTAGCCGCCCACTTTGAAAGGGCCCAGCCCAAGGCCGGACACATAGTAGGTGGGCAGGATAGAGGGCTCTTTTGATGATGGGTCACGGGCTTATTCAGCCATCAAATTGGACTTCAAGAGCTGGAGATGCAGGGAAGAGCAAGGCCAGGGCTCTGATTTGCTGCCATTTGACCAGGAGTGACCAGGGTGATCAGCTGGAAGGCTTAGGGAGCCATTTGTACTTCTTAAGCAATGATTAACCCGGCCAAGCCAGTAAATCACTCAGTAGTCAGAACTTTACCCTGAAAAATGCCAACCTTGCAAAGGCAGGTCATTGTTTCATATCTGCTCTTTCTTCATCAGACTTTTATCCCCAGCGAGGCTGGGAGCAGGCTGAGTGCTATTGGGGAGATTCTTCTCCAGTGTGCTCTTCCCTGTTCCCTGACAGCCCTGGTCTGCCGAGTGTCCCCAGGAAACTGTCCTTCCTAGGGGAATCTCTTCTGTGCTCTGTGTGTGGCGGTGGTGGTGGTGGGTTCTACAAGAGGAAGACTGAGACCTCCTTGTTTGTTTATCTTTGGCAGTTGCACCATCAGAGATGAAATCACCCACAAAGGGCAGGGGTGGCAAGGACGGGCCTTTGCTAAACACGGCAGTCTGGGTACACAGAGCCCAGAGTAGGGCTTGGCTGCCCCAGTAGGGCACAGGGTGCTGGAAGTCTCTGTGCAGAGAGATGGTGTGGCCTCTTCTCTCTCCATGTTGAGAAACTACGTGTCTGCATGCATGTGTGTGTAAGTGTGTCTCTGTGCATGTGCCTGTGCGAGTTTGTGTACGTGTGTGTGTTTGCGTAAGTGCCTGCCTGTGCATGTTTGTGTGTGTACGTGTGTGTGTTTGCGTAAGTGCCTGCCTGTGCATGTGTGTGTGTGTGTGTGTGCTATGTGTATATGCAAATGTGTGTCTGGACCATCAGATGTATGTGTGTCTCTGTGTGTGCATGCACGGTGTGTGTGTGTGTGCTGTGTGTGACATATGCAAGCCCACCCCACCCCATGGCTGTAGGTCTGAGACCCTAGGTACGGGTCCCCTGGTGCGTGCCAGTGTCAGCTCTTCTCCTCCCCCCATTCTCATGCTTGGTGAACACCGAGAGGCCTGGGCTGACCCCTGACCTTGACACTGCGTCGTTGCATGCCCCAACACTGGCCATGCGCGTTGTGTGTGCCTCAGTGTTGCCACCACTGAGGGGAGGATGAACGCAGCCACGCGGAGTTGTGATGAGGATCAGGTGGGTGCCTGGCGGGGGCCTGGCTCAGACAGGGCGGCCCCTTAGTGCCATCTCCTCCTGGCTCTGGCCTGTGGGGTTGTGGGGGAGGCAGCAGAGACTTTGGCAGTTTGCCTCCTCTGACTCCCCTGCTCCCACTCTCTGAAGCCTCGGCAGCACCAGGCAGGACTGTGTAGGCCTGTCTCCACCGCAGCAGAGCATGCCCGTGTGGCCTCCACCCTCGCCCTCCTGGCATGGCCCAGAGGCATTGGCTCCAGGTGCCGGGAGAGGCCAGACCTCCGGGGGGGCTGTTTGTGCTTCTGAACTCACCCTCTCAGACTTAGAATGTATTAGAAGCTGAAGTCAGGGGCTCCAAGGACCCTGACATTTGTACACTGGTGACCACAAGGCTGTCATTGTTAAGTGAAACTGCCACCCTTTTCCCTGATGACAACCCCTCAAGGTTCTCAAGATTTCCCAGGCGAGGACAGAGAAATCTCCACCCCCACCCCCATCCCCTACGGTTCCATTGCCTGTATCCAGAGGGTCCTGGGTAACCACGGGCAACCAAAACCCAAGATAATGGGAGTCGTGTCTCTGCTTCACCACTGTTTTCTGATTAGTCACTCCAGCTAATCAGCAAGCAACCAATGGGAGAGTAGAGCCCTGAAAACATCCACTATCTTCCTGGAATCCTGGCACAGACGTGGCCTCGTAGGCCTGGCAGAGGAGCAGGGCACCGGAGGTGCACTGAGGGGCCTGAGAACGGAAAGGCAAGGGGACCAGGGGTGCTGGTCATGGTGGCGGGTGGGCGACTGGGGTGCTCCTGCAGGTATGGGTCCCACTAGATGTGGGGGGTAGGGGTGTGATGGCGGGGAGGCTGCCCGGAGCCAAAACAATTCCATCTTCCCTTTTTTGCTCCATGCCGTATGGAAGAAGTGAATTCATTTCCTGGGCGTTCAAGACCAAAGGTTAACTTCCCCATCCAAGTTGGGAAAACGGCAAGGGAGCCCTGGGATGTTGTCAGGGTCTGGGGCGAAGGTGGCATCTGCTGCCAAAGTGGCTGAAACCCCTCTTGTAACTGTGCCACCCGATGTGTGTGGGTGACAGCTTCTGGAGCCAGTTCCATATGTTTCAGTGGATGGGCGAGGTTATGCTGCTGTGACAAATGATCCCCAATCCCAACAGCTTAAAACAAGGATTTCTTCTGGTTCATTCACCATCCCCTGCGGGGGTCTGGGCTGGCAGATATTCTTCTAGGTGGTGATGCCGCCTGTTCCCCCAGAAGCTGCAGAGGCTGGGGGATCGAGCACTGGCAGTACTGCCCTTGGCCTCTGAAGCCATGTGTCGCTTCCTCTTGTATCTGATTGGTCAGAACCAGTCATGTGGCCATGGCTTCGCTTCCAGGGGGGTAAGGAATTTTATTCCTTTGTGCACCCAGATGCACAGGCAACCCAGATCTTGGCGGCCCTGAGTAGTGTCTGCTGCATCACGGATGTTGGCTCAGTTGGGTGATAATCACTGCCTGGGGGTCCCGAGAGTGTCCCCTGCATGGACTGAGTGCATGAGGCTTTTCCTGCTGCTATAACATATTATCGCAAACTTAGTGGCTTAAAACAACACAGATGTATCACTTACCATTCTGGAAGTCAGAAGTCCAGCGTGGATTTTATGGGACTGGTGGAGTGGCAAACACGGCCCATGCCCTGGTGATGCTGCCAGTCCATCCAGAAGGCAGGCTGATGCCAAACAAGGGGTGTGGGAGAGGTGAGAACCTTTTATCAAGTGTCCTGGTCTCCCCTGGGGGTTGGCGCACAGGAAGGCTTCTCTTTAGAAGTGACTCTTAAGCTAAGATCTGGGGAAGGAGGACATGAGGGAAATGAGTTGGGAAATCAAAGGTATAAATTGAGGGCCAGGCACCCGGGGCCTTGCCTCCTGCCTGCTTTTGCCTGCGCTCTGTCTCTTAGGGCCTGCTCTGGCCTCTGGCCGAGGCTGCCCTGTTTGCCCGCTTCCCTAGGTGGGAGGGGATGCCTCTGGCCACCCTGGGCTGGAGGGATGCGGAAAATCAGGTCCAGGACCATATTTGCAAAGGCAACAAAGTTGAAAGTCGGGCTGGGCAGTCTGGGCTCGGCCATTTGCACTGGGGGAAGCACGGGCTTCGGAGATGCCCTCCTCCTCCCCAGGCCAGACAGAGTGGTTGTTTAAGGCTCCTCGGCTGAAGGACTTCTATTCCAGACAAGCCCCGTCGGCCTGCTCTGGTGCCAGCTTCCAGCCAGGGAGGCGACTGGAGGTCCCCGCCGCCCAGCTGAGGGGCAGGAGAGACCTCTATCACCTGGTGAGAAAAGCCCTCCCCCAAGACCCCCTGAACTGCCGTGCGTGTCTTCTCTTTCCCTTGGCCTCACCCCTTGCCAAAAGCCATAGGCAGTTGGGCCAAGATTCCTCTTTTGGGTGGAAAAAAGTCGAAGAAGACGCATGAGCTTTCAATTAGCAAAGATAGAAAAATTGCTGGCGGGGAAGGATCCCTAACTCTGTGTGCCAAGAGCAGTGGGGTCTGTCGCTGCCACCCATGCCGCCCCTTTATGCTGCATGCCAACACTGCCTGGCCTTCCAACACCCTTCTAGGTGCCCGAGCCCATGTGTGAGTGTTTCCAGTGGCTGTGGACAGAGAAGTAAGTTTCCATGTCGGAATCAAACCTCCACAGGGAGGCAGCGGCTGCCCAGGCAGCGGGAGTGACAGCCCCTGCACTGTCCATTTCACGGCCTTGGGAGCAGCTATATTAAATAATTATTGAGTTAATTCTCCAACATCTGTCTCCCGTGCTAAACTCAACAAGGGCCCAGTTGGTGCCTAAGAATTGAATGTTGAATGGGAGCTGCCTTTCCAGTAAGATATTTTTTTAACTTCTGAATTCACAATTACCAGCTGTGTAGTTGAACATTCAAAAAAAAAAATTCTCTGCTAAAGGTGTTTGAGATCTGGTACTCTCCATCTGAGCTCATTTTGTGCAAGGGGAAGCTGATTGGCCCAGGGAGGCTCAGAGTAATGTTCCGGATTGGAAGGACGGATGGTAGACTAGTGATGACAGATGTGGCCCCCGTGCTGCCGCTTCCCGTGTTTGTGCCCAGGGCAGGCAGCTGTAATCAATCCCCGTTCTTGCCTGCTGAGCCAGATTCTGCAGCTGCAGAATCCTTCACAACACACCCCTCCAGGAAGCCCCTCCCAGGAGTTAGAGATGTTTGCAGAGCCCTGGATTGGCAGAGATCTCTGTCCGACCTAATTCATGGCATACTGTCCCTTTCTTCCAAATAACTGCTCTCTGGCTTAGGCCTGCCACCTCACTCTCTCATCTCCTTCAGGCACCAGTTCCAACAGGTGTCCTTCCTGCGGCCACTGTGCTGGCCGTGTGACTCTGGGAAAGTCACTTCATTTTCCTCTGGGCTTCGGTTCCTTGTCTGTGGAACGGGGACCGTCCTGCCTTCCTGCAGTGCTGCTGCGGGACCGACCAAATCCTAGCGCACTGAGCACGGTGCCTGCTGGCACAGAGGAGGCATTCGGTGCAGGGCAGCAATTTCAGAATATATTTGTCTTCCCCCTAAGTTGTCAGCAGAGCGAAGCCCCAGCCCAGGGGGGCCTTTGGCTGAAAGCAGCCAGGGATGGGCAGCCTCACCAAGGCAGGGGAATTCCTGGACCCTGGCAAGCCCCTTCTCGCCTCAGGCCACACACCTCCGCGCTGGCTGTCCCTCCCCACCCCACAGGCCTCCTGTTCGGGTCTGCAGCCCCCAGCCGGGCCTCGAGGGAGCAGAGAGCCTGTCATGTCCCCTGCTGCGGAAATCCACAAGAAATATTTCCAGTGTTGTCATAGTTATAAAAAGCAGCAGGCATCATCCACCGAGGAGAAACGTGATGAAGCAGAGCAGAAAAAAAAAATACCCTGGCTTCCTTTTTCCCCCAGCATGGATCACTGTGGCCCTGAGGAAATCGGAATCCCCGGGGGCTTAGGTGGGAAGGTTTTAACTCTGGGGGAGATGAGGAGATGCTGACCCCCTACCTCCCCACCTGCCCCACCTCCACACTTAACGTCATCGCCAGACCTCCCGGGGACGTGAGGTCCCAGGCACATTCGAGGGGGACTTGTGGGTCCCATACCCCCACCAAAAGGGACCTGGGGCCAGGGCGTGTTTGGAGCAGGCCTGTTGGAGAAGTAGCATGTCCACCTGTCAGCTGGGAGACGCTGACAGCCATTTCCTCCGTGGCCTGCCGCCTGGTTCCAATTCCAACCTGGCTTCCCGCACAGCTGTGTGTGCCCGACCTTGCCGGGCGCCTTGGCACCCACACTTCCATCCAATGAGCCCTGCAACCTGGCTGCATGTCCCAGCCCTTCCCCTTACGTAGGAGAGCACTGAGGCTCCTGGGCCAGGTGGCTCGCCTGAGGTCATACACTTGCAGGTGCAGAGCCGGGCCGTGCACCTGCTCCTCAGTACCCCACAGGTGTGCAGTGGGACTGGGTCGCCTCCCCTGAATACATAGCGAACCTTTGCCGGAACTTTCCATGGATGAGTAAATAAAACTGGTCGTAGGAAAGAAACACAGAAATGAAGAGGCAGAAATGAGAAATCCTGGAGTTGGTTTTGATGTGGGTCAGCATTGAGAGGCCTGCCTTCCTGCCCTTTCCTCTAGCCCCACAGCCTCAGTGCAAATGTCTCCACCTTATCGACCCTCTGCCCCTCTCCTGCAGGGATCCAAGACTCCCTCCTACTTAGATGCGTCTGCCCACATACCCCAGGGTCAGTGGAGGCCCTGGGCACCAGATCCTTGCTATTGGAACTGTTTACAGTCTGTCCTGTTCCTTGCAAAATGCTCATTCTCCCTGAGTCTCAGTTTCCCCATCACTAAAATGGGGCAGTAATAACATCTTCCTGTGGGGAGCTGAGAAGATGACAGCTCAAGAAGATAACCTTGGCGGGCAGTAAGTGCTTGGTGAATAGGAGCTCCCATTGCTGTCATTCACTCCTCGTACAACTTGAGTGCGGTTGGTCCCCACCAAGTGGAATTGCTGTCTCCTCTATATTTAGTCTCTGTCTCTGAAAGATGCAGCTCCGGTGGTGAGCGGGCATTCCCATCAGTTTCCGAGTCCCTCAGTGGGGTGTGTCCTGTGGCTGTGCTTCCCTAAGCCTTGAAGCCTCCTGCTGGCAGAGGCATCCTGTTCCTGGGTCACACCACTGGGTTGAGACCTTGGCCAAGTTGTGTCCCTTGTCTGAGCCTCAGTTTCCCCTTCTGTAAAATGGGGGTTTGTAATAACACCTTTCTCCTGGATGAGACAAAGACCAAACGAAACCTTGTAAAGTGCTGTGCGCGTGGCACAGTATGAGTGCTTGCTGGGTACTGGCATCAGCAGTCCTGGTACCATCTTGTTGGATGTTGTGGCTCTCATTTCCTGGGGGGTGTGGCGGGGGATGGGGGCTGCTGGGGCAAGCCATCCTTTGGGGAGATGAGCCTCCTTTGCTGCCTTTGCTCCAAGACCCCTCGTCCCACCAGAGCCCCCAGACAGTGCATTAAGCGCCCGAGGCATCCCAAAGGGCCAAGGAAGGTGCATTTGTGGGCCCAGCCCAGGTGCCAAGACACCCATGGCGCTGGCTGCCCACCTCTGGTCACCAGCCCTTCCGGGAAGGCAGCAGCTGTCTGGGGCCGGAAGTGCTCTGCTGTGGGCCTCTCTGCTACAGGCCCGTTTCGGATTCACCAGAGGGCAGAGTCCTCGGGGAAGGAGCAGATCCCTCACCTGGCCCCAGGTGGGCTGGCTGGCTGCTCTGGCGCCTCTGGGACATGTGTGCTTGTTGGGGTGGAGGCTGCCCCTTGAACGAGGCAGATGCTGCCCCTGTGGGGTGGAAGGTCGGGTGGGGAAGGCAAGCAGTGACCTGCTTATGACAAGGGGGATGGATGCCTATTTTAAAAGGAGATTCATGTCAGCAAAACCCGAATCGAGGGACATTTGGGCAAAAACCTGGCCGGTATTTCTCACACTGTCAAGGTCAGCAAGGACAAGGAAAGTGTGGGAAGCTCTCCCAAACCAGAGGGTGCTAGGGCGGCATGCCGACTAAATGCAATGTGGTATCCTGGAGGGGATCCCAGGACACACAAGGACGTTTGGGGAAAACTGGTGAAATCCAAATAGAGTATCTGGTGAAATTAATAGGTATGAGCCAGTGTTGGTTTCTTAGTTGTGACGAATGCTCCTTGGTTATATAAGATGTTAGCATTAGGGGAAACTGGGCAAGGGGTACACTGGAATTCTTTGTACTATCTTTACAGCTTTTCTGTAAATCTGAAACTATTCTAAAATAAAAAGCTTGTTTTTTTTAAAAAAAGAGGCAAAATGTCTGGTCTGGGTAAGAGCAATCACGGAGGGCTTTTAGGAGGAAGTGATGGTTAATCTGAGGCTTGAGGCATGGCAGGAGCCTGCTGCGGGAGCATGGAGGGAAAAGCGTGCTGGGTGGGAGGAATAGCACATGAGATGGCCCAGAGTTTGTTGAGGTCTTGGTATGTATAAGATCCTGAAAGAACTGAGTTGCTGTTGTGTTCACTGCTGCTCCACCCGGCACAATATTTTCAGTGCCTTGGGCTCGTTTTTTTCAAATGCCAACACCCCTTTCCTTCAAAAATAGTTTAACTGGAATATTTCTAGATCTGCATTGTGCCCTCAAAAAAGGATTAACTTCTCTATGCTGTTAAAAATAATTCCTTGAATGTTATTTAATTTTCATGTATGTGAATGAAATGCCTTTACTCTTTTTAAAAAAGTTAACCTTTACAGCAAACAGCTCTTGCTTAGAGGAGGTAAAGGAAAGCAGAGCAAGTAGGAATCCCTTATAGTCCTCTCACCCAGGGCTGAGCACTTTAGTATTTGGGATATATAATTCTAGGCGTTTCTGTTTTTAACCTTTCTTTTTTTCCCTTGAAGATTCCACTCATTCTTTTGAATAGCCCCCTTTTGTGCTAAAATCCAGGGCACTTGCCAGCCTGTGGATGGTGTGGGCTGTGCCTGGCAAGGTGGGTGGGCAGCCCCCCAGGTAGTTACTTGTGAGCCAGGCCTAAGGAGAAGGGGCCATGGGGGGCACATGCTGGAGGAGTGGGGAGTTGGGTTCGAGCAGGCGCTCTCAAGCAGGGGTAGTTTCGCTGCTCAGGAGAGAGTTGACAGCATCTGGAGTTATTCTTGATTGTCACAGTTGCCACTCAACATCCTATCCTCCAATGTTCGGGACAGGCCCCCATGATGGGCACTTGCCCAGCCCCAGAGTGAGCAGTGCCGAGGCCGTGGGGTAGCATCAGCGCGCGGCAGGGGAGGCAGGACTGAGGCTGGAGAGGGAGAGGCAACCAGGCAGGCTGCTCTGGAGGTGGTTCCAAGAATGAAAACCATCATGACAGCAGTGGTTACCTTTCACTGAGGGCTTCTGAACGTGGCAGGCACCCCGGGAAGTGCCTTTCTTGCATTCTGTTATTTACACTCCTCACCCCCAGTGGGGCGCACAGTAGGCCCGCAGGGAACCGAGCTTTCCTTCCCCCCTACCTCCAGCCCCTGGCCCTCTGGAGCCTGCCTCTGATTGCCTTCAACTGCCATTAAAGAGAGGCGCAAACAATGGCTGGGGGGCCCAGCAGATAAGGCTGCTGTGCAAACACAGGCCCTCCCGGAGGCGGGTGCAAGCTGCCCCAGGTTCGGGAAGGACTGGGGTTGCCTGGCAACCCAGCCCTGACACCCCACCCCCCCAGCCTGGGGACTTCCTTCTTGGGTGGGGGCCGCCGGCATCCTGGCCCTCGCAGTGGAGAGGGTGACCAGGAGGGGCTGGCGCCGTCTCTTTGTTTGGTTTGTTTGCCCTTTTCATGCATAAAACACAGGACTCGCATATACCAACCTGTTATTAACACCTTGCATTGGTGTGGCTCGTTTGTCACAATCGAAGAAAGCGCATTTAAAAAATTGTACTATTAACTTCAGTCCATGGTATAACTTAGAGTTCTCTGTTTGCACCATGCAGTTTCATGGGTTTTTTTTTTTTAATTTAATTTTAGTAGCATAATATACTATCTGAAATTTCATCCCCTCTTAACTACCTTCAAATATGTAACGCAGAGTGTTAATTACCCTCACTGTGTCATGCTGCCATCACCACCATCCATTACCAAACCTTTTCTGTCATCCCATTGGACATTTTAACTCTATTCTCTACCCCCACCCTATCCCCTGGTAACCTAGATTCTAGGTTCTGACTCTGTGCATTTGCTTATTCTGATTGCTTCCTATCAGGGAGATCATACAATATTTGTCCTTGTCTGTATTGGGTTTTGTTGGAAAGGAGAATGCCAAATTTGGCCACGTTCATCAGGTGGTTTTGCCGTCAGACCCTGTCGTGGGTGGGTTGGGTTGGGATGAGAATAATTATTACTATTACAGCACAACCGGGCATCATTTATTGAGCACCTACTATGTATGGGGTATTTGACCTGTGACACTTTCATTTGCCTTTATTGAGAGACTGCCACGTGCCTGCTGATGTCCTAGGTCCAGGGACCCGGGCACAGGTAAGAGAGTAGAGCCTCAGTTGGCCTGGTTCCCATGTGCTAGAAGGAGGAGAGAGAAGAAACATGGAAACAAGTAGATCTGTATTCCAGGTGTGTTCATAGGTGCCTCAAGGAAACATCGAGGCAGAAGAGGGGAGGGTGGGAGTCTTAGGGTGTCATTTCTCAGGGTCTGGAAAGACAGTTGAGCAGAGCCCTGGATTAAGGGAGCTGGCTCTGTGGGTATTTAGAGGAAGTTGCACTGGTGGGAGGAAATGGGAAGTGCAAAGGCCTTGGGGCAGGAGTGGGCTTGGCAGGTTTGAGGAACTACAGGGAAGCCATTGTGGCTGGAACAGAGTGTGTGAGGGGGAGAGTGGTAGGAGCCGAGGTCAGAGAGAGTGTGTGGAGGGGGGCGGGGCAGGTCATGGAGGGCCTTGCAGGCCTTGCAGGCCTTGCTGGAACTTTGAATCTTCTTGAGTGAGAGGGGAGCCTTAGGAGAATTTTGAGCAGAGGGTGGAGAATAAGCCTAAACCTTTGCTATCCAATAAGATTGCCACTAAGCCATATGCGGCTCTTTAAATGTAAATGAACCCAAACGAAAGAAAGTTGAAACTTCAGTTCCCCAGTCCCAGGAACCACAGTTCAAGCCCTCATGAGCTGGTGCAGATATGAGACATTTCCACCGTGAGGGAATGCTCTCTGGACAGCCTGGTCTAAAGGGGGCAAGAGCGGAAGCGGGGGCAGCTGCTGGCGGCTCCTGTGACAATCCCGGCAAGAGGTGATGCCAGGGCTTGGCCATGGAGGGAGCGTTGGAGGCTGGAAAATGGCCAGATTCCGAGTATGTCTGAAGGTAGCCATGACAGGTTGCTCCTGGGTTGGAGGTGAGAGGAGCGGCAGCTTGCTGGACCCTGGAGGCGGGAGGTGCCATCTATGGGATGAGGAGTAGAGGGTGGCCTGGCCCCACCGTGATGAGGGAGTGGCCGGGGCCCTCTACCGCCCGAGTTCCTGACACCGGGGCTCCTGGAGTCTCATGCAGAGCTCAGTGCACTTTGAGGACATGGGGGCCTGTGCGGGGCCACGGCAGATGGTTTAAAGGCCCAGGTGCAGTGCCGAGGCCTAGCCCTGTTCGCAGGGAACGTTTTCATTGGCAGCTCCCGCCCCCAAAACCACCTGTGGGGTGCTAGACCCTCCTGCCCCGAGGAAAAGCAGGGAGCCCTGGCCACACTTGGCAGGCACCTGCTCCTGGTCTCGTGGTCCAGGAAGACCCTTGCTGGACTGTGTGGCCCATGAGAACAGCTTATGAGCAAAGCAGGGCTGCACTGGGCTGCCCTCCTCCTTCCTTCCCAGCTGCACATGGGGCCCCCCAGACTGGGATTCGGCCTGAGAACCTTTGCTCCATCTCCTATGGACGCTGACTGCATCAGCATGCTAGCTCTCACAGCTGTCCTGCGGAGGGGTGGCTCCCCCATTTTCCAGATGTGGAAACTGAGGCTCAGAGAGGTGCAGTCAGGCTTATTCAGAGTCACACCCCTGGCAAGTGATAGAGTCTGGGTTTGAACTCAGAGTTGTGTGAGTCTGAAGCCCTCACCTGTTACCATGAGGACCTACCTCCTAGGGCTGAGGAGGACGCGGCATTGGGGCCCATGCCTCTCGTCAAGGGTGATGTGGAGTTTTAAAAATCGTGGCAAAATGCATGTAACATAACATTTGCCATTTTAACCATTTTTAAGTGTATGATCCATTGACATTAATTGCGTTCACAATGTTGTCTAACCATCACTGCTATTTCTAAAACTTCTTCACTGCCCAAACAGAAACCCTATATCCATTAAACAGTAGTTCCCCACCTCCACTACTCATGTGACTCTGGGCAAGTTACCGTTCGATGACTGCAGCTTCCTTGGTGTTAAAGGGGAAGCGATGATTATGGCCCCTCTGCTCTTCAAAGACCGGAGCGGTCAGTCTCACCTGGGGGCTTGTTCGAAATGCAGAGTCCCAGGCCCCGCCCCAACCCACTGCATCATAAACCCCAGGAAACGCATCTGCAGGTTCAGGTTGAGAGGTCCTGGTGTGGCCTAAACCAGGCAGTCGGGCACCAGCTTGAGCAGGGGGGCTGCGCTGCAGAAAGCACGCTGCTGCATTTGGTAGGCAGGCTAATCCTGGCTGGGTAATCTTGGATAGCCCGGACTCCTCTCAAACTCTCTCTTTTACTTGTGGGGCTTCCTAGTGCAGAGATGAGGCTCCTGGAAAACTGATCCACCCTGAGAAAAGCTCTGCCTTCGGCCCTGCGCCTGCTAAGGATCGGTGCTGGCCTGGCCATTTGCAGCACTTTGGAAAATTAAAACTCCTATTGCAGACCACCGGCGCAAGGCCAACCCCATGGCTGCAGCCTGGCTGTCTCCTCCCGAGGGTGTCTGGGTCTGGCTTTTGGAGCTGGTCGTTCGCTGGCGGAAACAGCCGGAGCCCAGGACAGGCCAGTAAGCCGGCCAGCCCGCCCGCCAGGGAGCCCAGGCTTGAACTGATCAAATCAGTCTCCCGGGGGAGAAGAGACGGCGGCCCTCCTACAGCCCTAGGAGGGGCGCCATGGGGGAAGAGTTTCTTTGTGGCCTTTGTCGGGCTTTCTTGGGGGAGTTTCCTGAGGGTTCGCAAAGGCCTCCAAGGGACTCAGTTTCAAAGTACGTCTATCTTGTGTGTGCGTGTTATGTATTTAATGCTTTCAGAGCAGAAATGAAACCACAGAGCTGTCAGAGAGGAGCGTTGTCTCCATCTCATGTGGGTTTTGAGCTCCTCCCTGGACTCTGCGAGGAGGTGGGGGACCCAGAGGAATGAAAACGGGAGCAAGAGTGTGGGTCTGGGGGCTGCTGTTGGTGTCAGGTGCCCTCTCTGTGTTTTGAACGAGCACAGCCGGGTGATTTTAGTGTCTGTGGCCCTGCAGATCACACTTTTAGAAATTGGGTGCACAATAGGGGCTTGATCGGTATGTGATGAATGGAAGCGTGTATGCAGTGCTGGATAAAGCGTGCACGCTGTTGGGTGAGTGCAGGGAGGACACGTTCACGGATGAGAGTATGCCGGGAGGACGCATCCTGGGAGCAGGGAAGGCGTGGGTGCGTGCAGACGAGCTGCCCGGGTGAATGGACATGGGTGGGTGGACGAACAGGAGCGGTGCTCTCCCCGAGCCGGCCCAGGGAGGGCTGGTGCTCTGGTGTGCCTTGAGAAGGATGGGACACTTCAGGAGGGGACACAGCACGTTCTGGCTGATGTCTGGGGAACAGTAGGAACAGGACGGGCTTCTTTTACAGAAAGGGCCCTCTTAGGACCCGGAGTGCCCGTCCCAGGGAAGGGCCAGTTCCCTAAGCCTTAGCCCATGGAGGGCCTTGGAGGGAGGCCTTTGGGCAGCATGGCAGACCTTCCAAAGGGGAGTTTGCCCCTTGGGACGCCAGGGGGACTTACTCATCCTTCAAGACCCACTGAAAAGTGCAGAGTCCAAACAGCCTTCCCCAATCCAGGTGGATTGCAGCAGCTCATCTCAAGGGGTCATAGGAAAGCAGTGGGGCAGGGACCTGAGCCTTCCTAGCATTTGCTCATTCCTTCATCTCCACTTCTCTGCATTTTGGGTTTCTTCTTACTCCTCTCTGTTGCTAAAATACAGCCTTCAACATGCCCCAGCTGAACTTTTGAGCTCACCTTAGGAAAGGAGACAATCTGGGCTTTCTCACTCTGTTTCCAAATTCCCAAAGAAGGAGCCCAGTATATCCCCAGTGTATCCCCAATGTATCCCAGTGCCACCCCCTGAACCAATGACAGTGACCACTAGGTGGGGGCGGGGAGGGAAGCCTCATGGTAACTAACAGCAGTGGGGCCAGGGGAAATTCAGAGGGGAAGTTTTCAAAGGGAGGGAGTGAGACAGAGACAATATAGGCATACCTTGTTTTATTGTGCTTTGCGGATAGTACATTTTTACAATGAGAGGTTTGTGCCAACCGTGCGTTGAGCAAGTCTACTGGCACCATGTTTCCAACAGCATGTGCTCACTTTGTGTCTCTGTTCCATTTTGGTAATTCTCTCAATATTTCAGATTTTTCATTGTTAATATCTGTTACGGTGATCTGATCTTTGCTGTTACTGCCGTTAATTGTTTGGGGACGTCACGAGCCATGCCCATATACGAGGGGAAACTTAATCAGAACTTACCTTTGTGTTCAGGCAGCTCCACCAACCAGCCATTCCCCTGTCTCTCCCCCTCTGCTCGGGCCTCCTTATTTCCTGAGACTCAACAGTATTGAAACCAGGCCAATTAATAACCCTACAGTGGCCTCTAAGTGTTGAAGTGAAAGAAAGAAGGAGTCCCATGTCTCTCACTTGAAATCAAAAACTAGAAATGACTAAGCTTGGTGGGGAAGGCATGTCAAAAGCCAAGACATGCCCAAAGTGAGGCCTCTTGTGCCAGGTTGTGAATGCAAGGGAAAAGCTCTTGAGGGAAATTAAAAGTGCTACTCCAGTGAACACATGAATGATAAGAAAGCGAAACAGACTTATTGCTGAGATGGAGAAAGTTTTAGTGGTCTGGGTAGAGGCTCAAACCAGCTATACCATTCCCTTAACCAAAGCCTAATCCAGAGCAAGGCCTTAACTCTTCAGTTCTCAGAAGGCTGAGGGAGGTGAGGAAGCTGCAGGAGGAAAATTTGAAGTTTGCAGAGGTTGGTTCTAGAGGCTTAAGGAAAAGAAACCATTTCTAGAACATGGAAGTGCAAAGTGAAGCAGCAAATGCTGATGTAGCAGCTGTAGGAAGTCACCCAGAAGATCTAACTAAGAGAATCAGTGAAGGTGGCTGCACTAAACAACAGATTTTCAAAGTAAATGAAACAGCCTTGTGTTGAAAGAAGATGCCAGCTAGGACTTTCCTAGTCAGAGAGGAGAAGTCAGTGCCTGGCTTCTAAAGATAGGCTGACACTCCCTCATTAGGGGCTAATATAGCTGGTGACTTGAAGCCAATTCTCATATACCACTCAGAAAATCCTAGGCTCTTAAGACTTTGGCCAAGTCCGCCCTGCTGTGCTCTGGAAATGAAACAACAAAGCCTGGATGACAGCACAACTGTTTACAACATGGTTGACTGAACGTTTTAAGCCCACTGTTGAGATTGCTTTCAAAATATGACCGCTCATTGACAATGCACCTGGTCACCCATGAGCTCTGAAGGAGAGGTGCAACGAGATGAATGTTGTTTTCATGCTTGCTAACATAATATCCATTCTGCAGTCCATGGATTGAGGAATTTTTTTTACGTTCAGGTCTTATTGAAGAAATACATTTCTCAAGCCTAATAGCTGCCAAAGATAGTGATTCTTCTGATGGGTCTGGGCAAAGTAAATTGAAAACCTTCTGGAAAGGATCCTCCATTCTAGATGCCGTTAAGGACAGTCGTGATTCACGGGTGGAGCCAAAATATCACCATACGTAGGAGTTTGGACGAAGTTGATTCAGTCCTCGTGGATGACTTTGAGGGGTCAGGACTTCAATGGAGGAAGTAACGCAGATTGGTGAAAACAGCAGGAGAGCTAGAAGTAGACATGGAGCCTGAAGATGTGACTGAAGTGCTGCCGTCTCATGATAAAACTTGAACGGATGAGGAGTTGCTTCTTATGGGTGAGCAGAGAAGGTGTTTCTTGAGATGGAACCTCCTCCCGCTGAAGGTACCGTGAGCATCGATGAAGTGACAACAAAGGATTTAGAATATTGCATCAAATTATGAAAAAAGTTCTACTGTGGGTGAAATGCTATCAAACAGCATCGCGTGCTACAGAGAAATCTTTCGTGAGGGGAAGAGTCAGTGGATACAGCAAACTTCATTGCTGTCTTATTCTAAGAAATTGGCCACCACCCCCCAAAACTCCAGCCACAACCACCGTGATAGCCAGCAGCCCCCAACATCAAGGGAAAACTCTCCACCAGCAAGGAGGTGATGACTCACTGAAGGCTCAGATAATGGTTAGCTTGTTTTTTGGTAATGAAGCATTTTTAAAATTAAGGTATATATACTGGTGTTTTTTTTTTTTTTAGCAAAATGCTTTTGCACACTTAATAGATTGCAGTATAGTGTAAACGTGACTTTTATATGCACTGTGAAACCAAAAGATTTGTGGGACTGGCGTTATTGGGATACCTGCTCTACTGCTGAGCTCTGCAGGATCCCCGGGGGATGCCTGCAGGTGACTCTACCTGCTCCCCACCCCACCCCACCCCACCCCCAGGAAGCCTGAGCTGCTTCCCCACCTCTGATGCTCCAAGACATCACTCCCCCTCCCCGGGGAGAAGTGGCTTTCCACACACCTGTGAGTCCATTTCTCGTCCTGGCAGGTAGGAACCCTTTCAGGGCTTGCTGGCTCCCACCCCGCTTTCCTAGCCCCGTCTCAGGGCCTGGAGCACAGGGAAGTGGACGCAAGTGTCTCAAGAGGGATGTGTCACCTTTCCCTTTCCTTCGGGTTTCAGGACTAGGACCCTAACAGCCAATCAGAAAACTATAGGCGAGAAACTGGAGACTGGGGGCGGGGTGGGGGGGTAATAATTGGGTCTTTGAGGCTGAACGGGGTGGTGAGGGACGCAGGAGACATTTGGCTGTCATTTGTTTGGACAAGCGAGGCTTCTGCCACTCTGTCTCAGACCCTCCGGGGGAGACAAAGGCGCTTCAGATCGGAGGCTGCCCTCTCCCCAAGAAGGAGGGCGCGCCAGCATGGCTGGCCGCCTTTGGTTCCAGATAAAATTATGTGCTTGGGTTTGGGTGGACTTAGCCCTCATTCATGCGTCTCTGTTTGCTCAGCTCGCCAGGCCCAGTACCTGGTCTCTTGGCCTCCCAGGAGCAGAGTGGCGTCTAGCTCCCCATCCAGCACATGAAGGAGCCGCTCTCCCGGCGCCCTCTGGCGTCTCCTTCCTGGGAGGGCCACTCACAGCGCCCGTGGCAGGAGCCTGGGGGAGGAGCCATGGAAGCCGGAGGCACGCAGAGCTGGGTTCGAGTCCCCACGGTGCTCCCCGCTGGCTCCATATCCGAGGGCATACTCCTTCACCGCTCTGCTTCCTCATCTGCAGAGGAACCAAGGTTCCTCTTGCCTGCCAGTGAGGTCTTGGCAGAGATCAAATATGAATTCACTCAGGCCTATCTTAGGACCAGCAACTGTACTCCAAGTATATTCCCAAGAGAATTGAGTGCTTCTGCCACCAGAAGACATGAACACGAACCCCTTTGTTGATAATAGCCCTGAACTGGAAATAACCCACACAGCCATCAGTAGTAGATGGATAAATAAATCGTGACGTGATCATGCGATGGAATACTATGCAGCAGTGAAAAATAGCCAGCAGCCTGGAAGAATCTCACAGACATTGTATTGAGCAAAATAAGCTAGACACAAGCAAGTACGTTTTGAATGATTCCATTTTTATGTGACGTTCCAGAACCTGTGATGATAGAGGTCAGATGAGTGGTCACTTCTGGGGATCATTGATCAGGAAGGGGCACAAGGCAGCCTTCCGGCTGCAGAACGGTGATATCTGTGAACGTTCATTGAGATGCTGGGGCCTCGCCTCTCCTGGCCCTAAAGGAAAGGAACCTCCGACCATGGCCTTCTGTTGATGCTCACTGAAGCATTCCTGGAATAAAATCCCGGGGTTTTGCCATCTGGTGGGGAATGCCACCAAGGTAGCATCCCCAGAAGCCTAGGCTGCCCTCGAGGGACTTGCTCATCCCCACAGCACGTCCCTGCCTGGTGCTGGGGGCATTGTTGCTTCACCGCGGAGCCTGCTTCTTTCATCCTTGGATGTGGCGTGAATGTCTCTGGGTGGCGTCTCTGGCTGCACTTATTTGCCCTTCCCGCACCTGGGAGGCCAGAGTTAAGTGTTATTTGGGCCTTGGGAGAACCGTGTGTCTTAGGCCCACGGTTGGGGGAAAGAGTCAGGCTTGCATCAGAAACCCTCTTGTTGCACAACTTTAGGCAAGGGACCTCCCCTCCTGGGCCTCGGTTTCCACATCCATAAAGATGAGGGTGTTGAAGGGATGGATGGTGTGAAGGTAGTCCAAGGAGAGGGTGCAGGGGGGTACCCACCCCTTGCCTGGCTTGCAGCAAAGTTGAAATGCCCTTTCTGTTTCTGATCCTTGTTCCAATGCCATTTTGCCATTAGGACCTTTGTTCTCTGTCTCCCCGTGCCTTCCCCCTTCTTCCCTGCCATGCTTTCTCCCCAGGATTGATCACCACCTGAAAGTGTGTTTGTGCATTGGTGCATTACTCTGCCCCTGTCACCTCCCTGAGGGTAGGTGTTTGTCAGTTGATTCACTGATTTGGTACTGGCTTGGTGGAAGCTTCTAGAAGGTTCTCCTAGTCTTTTCTTGCTCTAGATGCTCTTTGGATTGAAATTGAGGCCAGAAAACCTCAATAGACCCATCCCAGGGATGCTGGGAGCTATGTGCTAAATGGTCATGACCGTTAGATGAGATTTTTCTTTTTAAGTGGGAGGTAACTGTATAGAGAAAAGGCCTGTTTTGCACATAGAGAGACTGAGGCCCAGTGGGGCAGGGACTTGCATTCTAGAACGCCTTTGATGTAAGACTCCCCTGGCGTGATGTTGAAGCCTTTTGGCCTTCTGTCGTGGGGCAGGGGAGCTCAATAGAGTCTGTCTCTCTCTTTGACTTGGAGCTCTTTCTCCCTCCCTGTATCTGACCACACCTGTCCTTTGCCTGCTGGGGGAGAACCCACAGCCTGTGGGCTGTGTCTCCCGGCTCACGCGTCCAAGTTCAGGGTGAGGGCATCGTGCCTTGGGCATGACTCACTCTCTCCCCTTGCCAGGCAGGAGCTCTAGGGGACTGGGGAGGGACCCCACAGAGGGAAGGCATGGCAGGGAGGAAGCCCAGCCACGGTCCTGGCTTGCCTGGGGATGGAGGGAGGAGAGCGGAAACTTGTACGTTTGTTTCTCACTTTCAAGCCAATTGCCAGGGATCGGGTCACAGATCAACAACAGCCCCGAATGCTTGGCTCCTTTTGATGAAGAAGGGGATGGAAACCAGGGACAAAAGGAGGAATGGATCGGGCTACATAAAAAAGGAGACTTTGAGCAGGGAAAAACAGACAAAACAACCTCCCCATAAACCAATTTGAAGGGCTAATGATAAATTTGGAAAATGCAGTTGCAACATATGTGACAAACAAAGGGTTAAATAATCTTCCTATGTAAAAAGTGTATATGAATCAATAAGAAGCTGTGGCCACCTCAAGGGAAAAATGGGCAAAGACACAAAAGGTGAAATGCAGGGGCCAATAAGTGTGTGAAAAAAGAATCAACATCCAAGTAATCAGAGATGTAAATTGAAAAGCACGTGTTGTTTTTCTTCATCTGGGAAACTAACAGAAATGTAACTGTGACAATACATTTGACAAAGAAGATGGTGCCTGCTGCACATCGTGGTCCATTTTGCTTCTGTGTGTGTGGTTTCCCTCCTTTAAATTGGTTTACCTTTGGGTGACATAATCCTGTCATCTCTTGCCCTTGTCCCATAGTCACCGAGAATTTCTGTAGCTTTGGGGATTTTATACTTAAAAATTTACCAGGCATTTTATACTTAAAGATCTCATTCTGGACGTCCTGCTTGGGAGGACTTATTGCCTCATTTTGCAGATGAGGAAACTGAGGCTCAGAGGGTACAGTCACTTGCACAAGGTTCCACTGTAGATAGAATCAGGATTTGAACCCAGAGGTAGCCCTGAAGCCACCGTCTCCTCTCTGCCCTGTCCTGGCTGTCAGGGGTAGACTGTATGAACTGGGGCCCCTGGGGGTCTGGCATCTCCTCACTGCAGTTGAACCTTCCTACTGCTCATTGGGACAATCATCCCATAAGTATTTGTACCCTCGTGTGGGTGCGCGAGTTTCTTTTTAAGGCTGTGAACTCTGAAGGGCAAAGCTTTACACACACACACACACACACACACACATCACACCATATACAACCTGCTTCCCCACACACAGGTACACAAATATCACACACACACACCACATATCACATGCATACCATACACATGGACACGTACACATATGCCCACAGTACACAGACAGACCCACACTCAGTGAGAGCCATACAGCCCGGTGATCGAAAACGCAAGTGCCTGCTTTAAGCCAGCACACACTGGTGAATCTGCTTTCTGGTGGGGAAGGTGGAGGCCCGAGTGTAGCATTTGCCAATTACCGGGGTGTAAATTCTCCCACTGTGGCCGAGTTCCACCAACCAAAGTGACATCACTGAGTGCAACATTGGGAAGAGATGTGCACTGTCGGCTCCTGTGAGCTAGTGAGAACCGGCCCTCGCACCTACTGCTGTGACTCTCAGCCCCACCCCTGCCCAGCTGGGTGACTTTGCTCACATTACACAATCTCTCTGTAAAATGGGAACAAAACCTGCTTTATAGAATTGTTGTGTGACTGAACAGACGGATGCATGTACAGTGCTTCGTACAGCTCTCATGTGTCGTGGACAGTCTTATGCGTATTATTTGTAGACACTTCATTCATTTAGCTTTCACTCCTTCAGCTGATCAGCATTTCTTTATTGAGGGCCTACTGTGTGCCGGGCCTGTTGGAGTCTTCCTTGGCCCCTCTCTACCCTGGAGAACCAGCAGAGAGTCTCTCAGCCTCCCACCAAGCCCTTCTGCAGAGGGGTCCGGCTGGACCCCTCACTTGCTGTGATTTGAGCCACGGGCACCCGTGCTTTGGCACCTTGTTGGAAAAGCACATTTGTGCAGCTGCCTGATTTTGTGCGACTAACAAGGGAGTCATAGGGTTCATGCCTGATGCTGGGTGTCTGCTGTGCCTGAGCCCTGAGCAGCACACATTGCGACATGTGCCCACGTCAGTAACCCCTCCTCGTTTCCTGTGTGGTCGGTTCAGATGACGTCAGCCTGGGCTTCCGGCGCGGTCATCCTGGGTGCAGGCTCCAGGCTTGGACCCCCAGCCCTGCCCTCCCCACTGGATGACTGCAGGCAAACCACGGCCTTGTTCAGAATCTCAGTTTCCCCGTCTGTAAAATACGAGTTGGTTTTGAAGAGGCAAATGCTGAAAGGCCCCGTTCAGGCGGCTTGCTGCACCTTAGGTGGGTAAATGCACCTTGTTGCAGCCCTGGGACAGGGACCCCACCCCATCTGGGACTGAGACCCTCCTCATCAGTCTCCTTCTTCCTCGAGGCTCCTGGGAGGAGAGATGAGAGCAGGGAGGGAGGGGCAAGGCTTCCCTCTTGAAAACACCGCCCATTGGGACAGATTCTCTGGTGCTGCAAGAAGCCAGCTGCCTGTAGTCACGAGGTCCCCTGTCCCCTTCTGTCTGTCCTGCCTTCCAGCCTCCTCCTCAGTCTCCCTCCAGGGCCTCCAGTTTGGCTCTTTACGGTGCTCAGACTGCCATTGCCTGAGCCCTACTGCATGCCGGCCGTGTTACGTGCGTGACTTCTAGTCCTGCCACCAGCCTGCACGGTGCTCTCCCAGTTCCCATTCGATGGGACACGCACATCACCCTCCCACTGCCACAGCGATGAGGATGGGCTGGAACTCGCATCTGCAGCCTGATTCGCCCCACTTCAGTGAGCTTCTCCCGCCCTCCCACCCTGCCTGGTAACACAGCATTGGGGTAATTTGGCTTGGTAAAGCGGTAGGGATGGTCTTGGCCATACCCAAAAGGTCACCCAGAGGGGCGTGGCTTCACGGCGCCTGGGTGCAGAGGAGCACAAGGCCCCTCCCCTCACCCCCTCGCTGCCCCACGCCCTGGGACGCCCAGCGGGACCCAGGAAGAATCACTGTCACTTCTTGTCACCAGCTGGGGTGGCCCCGTGCTTAAACGTCCTCTTCGCAGGCCCGGCCTACCCCACCCCAGCCCTCTGCCTCGCTGCAGGAAGGGTGTCTGGGAAGACTTGCATCACGGGATGCTCGGTGGCCTCACTCCCCAGGAAGTCCTTGCTCCCGGCCACGGGTCCCACCCCGCTGACTTTGATGGATTCTTCTGACCGGTCCTTGGGCCGCTTTCCGTTTTTCTCATGCCTGGGGCCCTTGAGTGCTCCTCCCAAGGCTTTGCAGGCCTTGAGCTCCCGCGAAGGAGAGCCCACCTCCTGGCTGTCCGCGGGCCTGCCTGAGCCTCGGGTCCCATAGTTCTGCCTGCAGAATCAGCCTCCCCCTTGGCGGTGGGTGCGGGATGGTGACAGCCCCTGCACGCTCTTCCTCAGGGCAGGAGGACCCTAAATGACCCCACCCACTCCAAGGCAGGGCTCTGGGGCTTGATCTTGGAAAGTCCCCGTCCGCCATTCCAGAGTTCACAGGGTGCCCTGAGTGGGTGTAAGCTGTTAAACAGACCATTTCGCATCCTCTCTTGCAATTTAGCAGCAGCATTAATTGTTCCTCTTCCTGGTCTTTAATGGTGGACAGAGGAAGGGGCGCCCCAGCTCCTGAGTGCCTCCTGCGGGCAGGCACAGTCTCTCTAATTCCCGGGACAGCCTATGGGTGGGCCTTGCTGGCCTTTTACAGCCAAGGAGACCGAGGCTGCAGACGCTCCTTGCTCAGTGGTGCCCAGCTTGCCTGTGGGGACCCAGTCCAGTCTTGTTTGCAGTCCCATGCTCCTTCCTTGATGTCCCTGGCCCCCAGTCCCATGCTCAGCACTGGCCAAGGCCAAGAACACAGCGTGCCCCGCAATGGCTGTGAAATCGGCCCGGTGCTTCTATGAAAGGTGACAAGCGCTGTTGCAGTCCTCCATGCAATCGAGATGGGGGACCAACCGGCCCCGGCTCCCTGGGACGCCCCCCTCTTCACCACTGGTGGTCCCACTTCCCAGGAAATGGCTCTGTCCCAGGCACACGGGTGCTGGCACCACCCTCCCCCACCCAGATTTCCTCGAGTATCGGTGAGTTTCAGACTGAGAAACAAGAAATGTAATAAAGTGACCTTTGGGCCCTACTAGCAAAGCCGTCATAGTCAAGTAAAAAAAAAAGGAAAAAAGCTTGTCATCCTATAAGAACAGTCGGAATTTCAAACAAAGCCACTAGGGGAGAATTTTCTTTACCAAAAGAAAGGCCACCCACTGTCCCTCATCCAGGAGCAGTGGTGAACTTGACTGCTGGACCGGGGGGTGATTGGCCAAACCTAGGCTCAGACATCATCGTTGAAAAGAGGTTTTGGGGGTTGTGTTTTTTTTAAGTGTGTGCAATGTATTTGTCAATTTTCTTGAAAGTGACTTCATGGTTTGGGGGCTGCAAGCCTGGAAGGAAGCTTCCCCTGTGCCATGGAGTGTTGGTAGTCAAAGAAAAATAAAATCTACACCCCCACACCCAGAGAGAAACTGATGCTTTCTCCTCCCGGGTGGGGGCGCTTTGCTGACGAGGGGAGGTAGGGAGCCGGGTGTGCACTTTGCCTGACTCTATAGGGCTCTTCCATTTCCTGCGGCTGAATAGAGCGGATGGCCTCTCCATGCCCAAGGGCCCCCAGGGTCCCGTGGGTACCCCAGAGGCCTCACTACCCACCAGCTCTCGCTCCTTAGACATGCTCAGCGTCCCTACTCTCTACAGGCACCAACCGGGGACTTGCCCAGCGGCCCCCTGCTGCCTGGGGCCTGAGGGTGGGAGTATGTTGAGGTGGTAGTGGGAGGGGAGAGGATGGGCTCTGACTGTAGGTTGGTGGTCAAAGCTCCGGAACCACTCAGATGTGAGTTCAGATCCCGTGAGCCCCGCTTTCCCAGCCTCGGTCTCCTCATCTGTATAATGGGCACCGCGATCGCGCTCCCCCCTGCTGTCTCCTGTGTTGTGATGTGGGTTAATGCACTGGAGGCGCAGGGTGCAGTGCTTGACCCAGACTTTCAGGGTCACAAGTGTGAGCCTGCGGGCCTTGGGGCAGAGTGGGGCTCATGCAGGCGAGGGCAGAACTCTGGGGTGCTTGCCTTCGTCTGCCCTGCGCTCTCTGCCGCTATCCTGGGGGTGCAGTTTAATCCCCAGATCATAAGCTTAACCGCCAGCCTCTGGCCCTGAGCTGTCCAATACAGTAGCCATGGCCACGGGTGGCTGTTCAGATTAGAGTTAAAATTCAGTAAAATTAAGTGAACTTAAAAAGTCATAATCCCTCAGTGGCATAGGCCCCACTTTAAGTGCTCAGCAGCCGCCTGGCTGGTGGCCACCGTCTTGAACGGGGACTTTTCCGTGAGTGTAGAATGTTCTGTTGGGCTGTGCTGGGGTGGACGGCTGGCTCTCCAGGAGACCCCGAGAGAACAGGGGGCCCACGGGGCTTCTGTCCCTCCCCTAGTGTCCTGCCGCAGCTGGCCGTCACGTTGCCTTCCTCCTCAGATCTCCCGGGAACCCAGCAGACGGCCAGCCTCCCTCGGCCACCCTCCCCACCCGCTGTCCTTCCTCCCGGCCACCTCTGGGCCACCCCGGGGCCTGGCATGACCCGCTGCCTGGCCGAGGGGCCCTTCCCTGGCAAGTGGGAGAACATGGGGGGTCCTGGCCACTGGTGGGACAGGGCAGCACCTGTGAACTCAGCCTGGGCAGTGCCTGGCCCGTGTCCCTGGTGTCCGTGTAGCCCACTTGGAAAAGGTGGTGGTGTTTGGTATTGGACAAGTTGCAGAGCTGTCAATCATTAACAAAAAGAGGGAGGGGGAGCCGGCAGGTGGTTCTGTAAGGGGAGGCTTCCATTTGAGTTTCCTTACCATTGCTTATTATGCCACCCACCTGGGAGCAGGTGCTGGGGATACAGGTCCCATCCCTGCTCTTGGGGGGCTCTGGGCCAACAGAGGGGAGCTGTCATAGAAATAAAAGGTCGCTTCTCAGCTTGCTTAGCCCTGACACCAAGTGCAAAGGTGGCCCAGATGTAAGTGCATGTGGGTGAGGATGGCCTTGTCCCTGCCATAACCCCAGGATCCAGTGCAAAGTCAGTGCTTGGCAGGCAGTCACTGAAGGGACATCCGTACAGGGCTTTGCTGCTCACCAAGAGCCCTCTCAGTCCATCCTTGTGGCCCCCTGAGAGGGGATCCCCTCTGTCCCCAATCCACAGAGGAGGTAGTGGGTTCAAAGAGGCATGTCCTGCTGCTTTCAGAACATTCTAAAGGAAGTACATTGCTCTATAACACCATACCTGAGATGGCCTGAGCACCTACTGTGTGCTTCCCCAGCACGTGCTGAACACTTTACCTGGATTATCTCATTTCACCTGCACCTGGTGAAGGGGCCCCTTATTGTACCAAGTGCCCGTTAGCGTCTCCATGTAACAGAAGAGGAAACTGAGGCCCAGAGAAGTTTGGCAGTTGAGCCAAAGTCACGCAAAGGTGCGACGGGGACCTTGCAGCTCCTCTGAGGATCTGGTGTTCTTGGAATGTTGCTGAGAAGCTGACTTGGGCTGAACTGACCTTGGCAACTGTCCCCTTCCTCTCCTCCCTGCATCCCCCAGCAGAGACTGAAGTCTCTTCCAAGGCTTTTGCTGGCCCAGCTTTTATAGGAAGCCTGGGAGCGAGGGTGATGCATGGCTGCAGGGAACAGAAAACATTCCCTGAGTCAAGCCACTGGGTCTCCAGGGGAAGAGCTGGGTCCCCCAGGAAGGAAGGTCCCGCCAGACCGATTTCATCCATTAGTGCTGGGTAAACAGGTCCCGGGCCCAGGAGGCTCCAACTGGGAGCCACTCCTTGCCTTGACATCCTTGATCCCCTGAGGATGCTTGAGTTACTGTGACGTGACAGCAGTGAAGAGTGAAGATGAGAGGCCGAGTATCGTGAGCAGCTAAGAGCCCAGGAGTCAAGTCCCCCCTTCACCCTTCTCAGCTGCAGGAGCTTGGGACCTGACAGGGTGACTCAGAGCAGGGAACCCCGAGAGAATGCTGAGTTGGGCCGGAAGCCTCAGTTTTCTCATCTGTGAGATGGGTACACCGTGGTACTGAATTCACTCCTATCTCCATGGCCTTGCCACCTCCCTCACCACATGCCCCTTCTGTCTTGAACCAGTTCAGGGAAATGAGCATGATTTTTCTAATCCCTGAAAATCTCCCCTTCCTGGGGAGCTTAGGTGATGCGTATCTGGGCTTCCTCTGGGGTTCTGAGGGGGTGTCTGTCGTTAGAGGCACAGAGCACCGAATGGGACCCTGAGCACTCAGCACCAACACAAGAGGGTTTGTCCCCGCTCAGGTCCTCGCCTGTGGAGGAGGGAGGGTGGCAGGAGGTGAGACTGAGCATGAGCCCAGCACCCAGTTGTCGGGGCCTCAGCTGGCGCTTTATCCAGGAGCTGAGGCGACGCCACCACAGTCCCTTATGAAGGGGAACGAGCTTTTCCCTGTGGGGGACAACGATTTCTCCTCTGTCCCAAAGTGGAAGTTACCACTGTCACCCACCCCCTCCCCAATGAAATCTTAGCTGGGCATTTCCTGAAAAGGGTTTTGTTCTAGGATGTTAATCGATGTGCCACTGACCAGCAAACACAGCAGCAGAGTAAACAAAGCACACGGGTTCCGTGGTGTGGGTGTGGAAGTGGCGTAGACAGCATTCTCGGCTGCAGTACGTCTCAGGGTCTATAACCTGCTACCCTGAGGGGAACAACAGAGAGACGGATCGCGTGTATTTATCCACGGACCCCTCTTCTTTCTTTTCATCAGAAAAATCCCCCTTTGGGTTGGAGTTTCTTGGAGCCATCATTGAGAAGACCTGTCTTTGTGAATTTTCCCCACCCTTCCCAGTGCTGCCTTCAGTCCAGAAAGCACAGACTCTGCATGGAGCAGGCCGGCTGGCGTGCACGATGTTGCTCCCAGCCTGTTGGATGGGGACACCTGGGGCTTTCCCTTGTGGGGAACCCACACGGGCTGCGGGCATCGACGGCAGACCCCTCGCCCTGGCCCTCGGCGCTGGCTGGCCTCTCAGCCCGTCAGTAGGAGAAGCACTGGAGTCTCCTCGTCCAGAAGGGCCGTCCCAGACTGGCTCGGCTGTGTTTACTCCAGAAAGCAGCTCCCCTCTTCTGAGCCTCTGTTTTCCTCCTCCGTAAAATCTTGGATTCAGGTCCAGTTGACCTTAGGGCAAGCATCCTGACCTCTGTGCCTCAGCTTCCCCTGCAGTGAAACAGGGATGGCGCCGTCTGCCTCTTAGAGATCTTGCGGGGATGGTGAAGGGTCTTTTAGCAACTAGGAGGACGATGAGGATGGGGTGGGGGGAGGCCAGCCCAAGACCCAGGCTTTGTCTGAACATGCTGAGGCTCCTTGCCTCTGCCCTCGGGCAGCCTGGAGGGGTTTCGGAGGTCTTTCTGCTGTGCCAAGGTCTGTCCCTCTGACTTGCACCCTTGAGCCCTACTTCAGTCCTCTTGAGCCATCCCCAGCCCTCCACACTTCAGAAGGTGACTTCTCACTGGACAGCAGTTCTGTCTCTCTGTGGACAAAGTTCACCTGGAGGAACCCAGCAGAAACTGGCTGGACTAGTTCTTGGGCGTCTCACTAGGAAAGTGGAAGGAAACGGGGCCTTCCAAGATTGTTCCTGAACAGGAGGGAGCGGGGAGGGCTGGTGGGGTAGCAGCCCAAGTCTCCCCAGGACCACTCCTCCTGAGTGTCTCACACAGGGGGATCCCGGTAACATTTCATTTGAAGAGATAAAATTAAATGATTCGACAGGTTTGCAAAGTACTAAGCTGGGGCAGAGAGGGCTCAGGTTGTCTTTTTTTTTTTTTTTGGCATGGGCAGACCCTGGGAATCAAACCCGCATCTCCTGCACGGCAGGTGAGAACTCTGCCACTGAGTCACCGTTGTACCGCCCTCAGGTTGTCTTTTGAGCAAAGCATGTTTGTGGTAGAACCTAACCTGTATCTTTGGGCCCTGAGAGTTCCTTGCCCCTTAGGATCACTGTGAGCAGGGGCGGGTGGCGAGAGGGAAGGAAGGTGCTCCCCTCTGCCTTTGGACACCCCTGCTTTATTGGCTCTCACACCTGATCCCTGACCTTTGACCACCTCCAAACTCCCCACACCCACCACCGCCTGCCCTTCCCCTTTATCGTCTCGGATTGAGCGTTGACGCTTTCCGCAGGCACTGTTTCCTGCCCTTTGCACCATCGTCTCACTTGGTGCCCTCAACAGCCCCGTTGGGTGGGCAGGGAGCCTGTGATGCTGAGAAGGGGGTCCCCGCTGGGTGCCAGGCTCAGCTCTGCTCTTTTTTCTTTTTTGAGGGGGGAAGGTTAACTTTTTATTTTGACCACAATTTCAAGCTTACAGGACAATTGCAAAAAATCATGCAAACCCCATACAGTGAACCCCAGCCTCTCACACCCCCAGATGCCCAGACCCAGCATAGATGAAACATTTTGCTGCATCTGCCTTATCATTCTGTTCATCCATCCATCCATTTTCTTTCTAACTTTTCTTATGTGTAATATAACATGTTTACAAAGCAAAGCAAAAAGAAAAAAGCAATAGTTTTCAAAGCACTCTTCATCAAGTAGCTACAGAACAGATCCCAGAGTTTGTCACGGGCTACCATTCCATCATTTTGCTGTTTTCTTTTTTAAACTCATGTAAAATGGACCATTTTTTTTTAACATTTGTTCCCCCTGTTATTTATTTATTTTTAATCCATATGTTTTACTTGTCCATCGATAAGGTAGACAAAAGGAGCATCAGACACAAGGCTCTCACAACCACACAGTCACACTGCAACAGCCATATCATCATGCAATCACCTTCAAGAAACATGGCCACCCGAGCACAGCTCCACATTTTCAGGCAGTTCCCTCTAGCCTCTCCGTTACACCTTAACTAAACAGATGATACCTATTTAATGTGTAAGAGTAACTTCCAGGATAACCTCTTGACACTGTTTGGAATCTCTCAGCCATTGACACTTTATTTTGTCTCATTTCGCTCTTACCCCTTTTGGTCGAGAAGATTCTCTCAATCCCTTGATGCTGAGTCCCAGCTCATTCTAGGATTTCTGTCCCATGTTGCCAGGAAGGTCCACTCCCCTGGGAGTCATGTCCCATGTAGAGAGGGGGAGGGCAGTGAGTTTGCTTGTTGTGTCGGCCGAGTGAGAGAGGCCACATCTGAGCAACAAAAGAAGTTCTCTTGGGGGTGACTCTTAGGCCTAATTTTAAGTAGGCTTAGCCTATCCTTTCTGGGGTTAAGTTTCATATGAACAAACCCCAAGATTGGAGGCTTGGCCTATTGCTTTGGCTGTCCCCACTACCTGTGAGAATATCAAGAATTCTCCACTTGGGGAAGTTGAATTTTCCCCCTTTCTCCCCATTCCCCCTAGGGGACTCTGCAAATACTTCCCTATTCACTGTTCAGATCGCTCTGGGATTTATCAGGGCATCACTCTGAACAAACCTACAAAATCTCATGCCCTACGCAAGGTTCCAAGTACTATGGTTATTGATTAAGCTGTTCACATAAGTTGTATTAGGAAATGCACTAATCAAAATATAAATTCTGTACCAAATAAACATTTTTTGCTTGTCTCACACGTGAATTAAAGTTTTAAAACATTAATTACCATCTATTTTCAACACCCTACATTATTGACATTCCTTTGTTCTTCCTCATGCAGAAACGTTTTTAAATTTGCACATGTAGTCACTATCATTATACACTCTAGGCATTCCTAGATTATACCATCTCAGTCTTTATTGTCTCTTTCCTTCTGATTTCAAAATGGACCATTTTTGAGGTGAATGGCTCAGCGGCACTGAGTACGTTCACTATGTGTGTGTCCGCCACCTCTCTCTAGCCCCAAAGCATTTTCATCACCCCCAGAAGAGAGCCCATGTCTGCTAGGAAGTCTCTCCCCCATTCTCCCCCCCCCCTTTTCTCCCCTCCCCCTTACTCCCCTCCCTCAGTTCCTGCAGCCACCTGTCTCCTTTCTGTCCCGATGGCTTTACCTATTCTGGGTATTTCATATAAATGGAATCATACAGTATGTGACATTTTGTGCCTAATTCTTTTCACTCAGCACCATGTATTTGAGGTTCGTCCACATTGTGTAGCATCTGTCAATAAGCATGTCATTCCTTTTCTTGGCAAATAATGCTCCACGGTATGGGTGGATCGCACTTAGGTTATCTACCCGCTTGTCAGTGGCATTTGGGTTGCCTCCACCTTTTGGCTATCGTGACTGTTGTGCTGTGAACGGGTGTGTGCTTTTATCTGTGTGAGCCTCTGTTTGCAGTTCTTCGGGGTGGATACCTGGGAGTGGAATTGCTGAGCTTAACGTTTTAGGAAGCGGTCTTCTTTAGTCTTCACAGTAAAGCCCTGAGGTAGATACAGATGGGGACACTGAGTCACAGAGTGATGCCGTCCCTTGTCTCAGGTCAGGCAGCTCCAAGGTGGCAGAGCTGGGATTTGAACCCAGGGAATCTGACTCTGGAGCCCAAATGTTTTCATAAAAGGGCCCACAGCTCTTTAGCACCTGCCATTTACCTCTTTCTTGCAGGGCCTGGAGACCCCTCCCCGAGCAGCTGCTTCCCACATAGAGGAACATCCTTGCACTCAGCCCAGTGCTCCCAGGAATTCCTCCCACAATGTTCATTTGCCAAGTTGCCAGTGCAGCCTGATCGCTCTGAGGCTCACGGGGCCTTAGGGATGCATTTCAAGTCGCTTATTGGACTTGGCTGGAGCAGGGCTGGCATGGGGAATGGGGAATGGGGCGGGTGCCTCTCAGAATCAGAACCCTACCCTAAAAGGCAGGAGGTGGCTTTTAATCGCTCCCTGGTGCTCAACGGGATCGTTTTTCAGTTGTAAGGATGCTAATCTTTGAGTGTGCAGTGGACCTTGCTGCCAGTAGACAGAAGAATACCCCGTGCCTCCAGCGAACACCCTGCTCGCAAGCACAGCCCAGATTCCCAGGAAGCGGTGCCCAGCAGACTGGTCGCTGGCTGTCTGGTACCCACGGGCTCCATTTACAGGAAGGCACCTGATGCCCCCACTGGATACAGTTCTGACAAGTGTATTGCTTGGGTTTCCAACACCAATTTCCAAGAAATTAGGAGGTGGGTATCTTGCATGGGCTGCTGTGCTGTCCCTCAGAGAAAAGGGAGCGGTGACAGCCTGGACACTGGGAACAAAAAGAAAACAACAGTGGAAAGAAAAAGAAAAGAGAAGTGCAGGATGCGCAGCCGCTGGGGGCATTTTGTACAGGGACCAGTAGCTTTCCACCATTCAGTAGCTCCTGATGGTGGCAGGGTGCAGCAGGGGATGCTACGAATGGTGATTATGTCATCAGGAAAAGGGCAAAGGATATTCTGTCACATCTGTTTAAAGCTAGGAAAGAGGGGGTGTTTCTATTTCAGTTTTTCTAAAGGCCCTTGGCACTTGGAGGGTAAGCTCTGGCTTGTGTTGCCTCTGACCTTGGCCGCCTGGCTGGGCCGTGAAAGACGGACTTGTTCCCAGAGCTGCAGACGGGTTTCTGCCAGCCTCTAGGTTGTGTAGCCCCTTTGTCCCCCTGTGGATGGTGGGCAGGCTGGGAAAGTGCTGGGCCTCGAGTCTGTGCAAATCCTCCCCTGTCACCAGTACTTCCCCGAGGTTGGGGCTTGGGACCTCTTGGACAGCTGTACTCCCAGACGGCAGTGAGGGAGGCTCTGTTCTTTGACCCTGAATGCAGTCGGCCACCGATCTATTCTTATAAGGTTTTGAGCACCCATCCTTGGCTTAATAGGAATTCTTTAAAAATAAATCATTGGGAAAGCTTGTCACTGCGGAAAGAGGGACCCAACACTCAATGAACATGGTCAGAAGAGTTTCCTACGATCGGGTCAAAGATGCACAGTGGAGTGGCCACATCCCAGGAGGAGGCCTATTGCTTCGTCGCCCCTGCTTTTCACTGTCACCTGCAGTTGAGACTGATGATTGGGGGTGCCCTTTCCTTTCTCTGGACCCAATGGCCAGAGTCAAGCATTAGAGACAGTGACTCAGACTATGCATTAGGTTTTGAGTGTGGACAGCTGGTCGACGTGGTTGCCCCAGTCCAGGCCCAGGAAGACAGCAGAGAGAGCCCATTGCGTGCTGACCTTGAGTCTGGAGGACATCAAGATGGCAGCGCCCAGCAGGCACCTGGTAGAAGGTAAGGCCTCCACGCCAGTGAAGACCCCAGGACCATGAGGAGATCTCGTCTGTTTGGTTTAATGACATGTCCCCAACACTTCGCATGCATTGGAAGTGCTCTCGTGGCACGTAGGAAATGCTCACAAATATTTGACAAATGGCTAAACTGTGAGTCCGAAGCTCAGGAAGCAGATTCTTTTTTTTTATTAGGGGAGTTGTGGATTTAAGGAAACAGGTTCTTAATCCCGTTTTTAGATTACTTATTTTGAGCTGTGTGACAAGCCAGCGTTTGTATTTTATATCTCTATCTGTGAACAAAAGAAAACCTTCCCTCCTTCTGGCCGAACAACCCTGCTGTCACCTACAGGGGCTGGAGAGGTCTCTGTGGAGCCCGATCCAATGTTAAGAGCCATCAACAGGGATTGATTGCAGCAGCCTCCGAAGACTCGTGTCGGGTCCTCCACCAAAGGAGAGCGTGCCCTTGGAAATAAGTCCCAGTTCACCCTGTACAGGCCAGCCAGGCGTCATCCACCATCTAAAGTGCCTACTCGTGATTAGAGGCCCGGATGAGTTTCTGTTCTGGAAATGGCCTTTGAATGTGTCCTCTAAGACCCCAGTTCTTTGCCTCCCTCTCTGTCCGGTAACTGATGCTTCTCCCCGAGGATGGAGGCTGCCCTCCTGCACATGAGACACTTCTCTGATCCCTGGTACGGAAGAGCAGAGGCTTCTGATACCTCAAGACGTTTGGCAGAGAAGGTCACCACAAACTGTAGAACTTGTAGATGCCCCGTGGTGTAACACCTCCCGATGAGCCCTCTTCCCTGGACCCCGGACGTTCTGCATCCCTGTCAGGAATGAGCTGGAGGAGAATCCCACCTGTCCTACTGCATCCAGCTCTCCAGCTCTCCAGCCAGCCTCTCCGTCTGTCCAAAGCCACAGGACAAAATTGCACCCCCGTAATGCAGCTTTTCCAGCACTTCGCAAAACAGCCTGGCTCTCTAGTCTCATCCCTCAGCCTCCCGCCTCGTAAACTCCAAGCTGCAGACACTCCCCACTTCCCATCACGCCCTGAACGTGTTTTTCCTTCTGCCTAGAACACCGTTCCTTCTCCTTGGCCCAGCAAACTCCTACTCATGTCTCAGTATTCCACTTTGAGCAGTTTCTACGCTATCTCCCCTGGGGTTTCAGCACCCCTCTTGTAGCCTTTATGTCAGCACATTGTAATCATGTGCTCCACTCTGTTTGTGCTCCATTGTCCTTTCCAGCAAAGGTGCCAAGGAATGTTTGTTGAATGAATGAGTGATCAAACAAACAGGTATTCTGACACTCAGATTTCATTGCTCCCCTCTCTGGCTTTTGTGATTTGTTATGTTTTATTTATTCATGCATCTGTCTTTTTCCAAAAAAAAAGAATTTGGGGTATGTGTAGGTCTAAATAGCCCCTTGCAGTGAATGGTGTTGTCTGTGCCCACCCTTCTGTCTTCAGGACCTAACCCATCCAGATTTGTTCAGAGATAGGATTTGAAAATCATTGGGTAAATGGGATGCTGAAATGGATAAACCAACTTGTCTATTACTATTTTGATAGAGCGAGGTGTAGAAATACTTTTTGTGGAAGTGGCAAAAAGCACATCATGTCCTCTGTGTCCTAGGAAAGACCTAATAGAAAAGCAAAGCATTCTGTTCCTTCATTAGAGGATGATGGCAGGTTGTCACTATTATAGTAGCAACATTGATAAAAGAAAGCAATGGTTATTCAGGGCTCACTTTGTTGAGAGGCACATAGCCACAGCAGTCCTTGGGAGCTATCCCTTGGTTCTCTATTTACAAGCCAGTAAGCTCTCAAATGCACTAGCTTGCTGATGCCTTATCCCCTAGGGGAATTGAACCCCTTTGAGACCCCATGGGAACACAGGCACCTCAGCTTAGCTTTCAAGACCCTTCATAATCTGGATCTAGCCAGCTTTTCTGATTCGTCTCCGTCTCTGCCTGATAAACTCCTATTCACCCTTCAAAACCCAATTCAAATGTTCTATACTCTCTGAAGGCTTCTTGAATGATCCTTCCAGGAAGTGGGGGAAATTAGTCCCATCTTCTCCAGGGCTCCTCTACCTCCCTATCTGCACATATTACACCCACAGAATTCTAACAAGCTACAGATGTGTCTGATTCCCCAAGAGGTCCTTAAGCAAAGGGATTCCAGGCTACCTTTATTCTTGGAGAAAATGCTGACAAGTGAATGAGTAGGTATCTGGTAGGTGCTTGTTTTAGATTCCTGAGGCAGCCATACAGAGTGCCACAAGCCAGATGGCTTAAACCAGCAGAATTTTGTTGACTCACAGTTATGGAGGTCGGAAGTGTGGAGAGAAGGGGTCGATGGGGCCACACCCCCTCTAGAGTCTGTAGGGAAGCCTCTGTTCCCGCCTCTTTCCTGGTTTTGGCAGGGGCTTGGCCGTGAACCTTGGCGCTCTCTACCTCAGTCGTCGTTTGGCATTCTCCGCTCTGTCTGTGTCCAGGACTCCCCTTCTTATGAGGACACCGGTCATATTGGATGAAGGGCCCACCCTGATACAGTTTGGTCTCATCTTAACCAATCACATCTTCAAAGACCCTATTTATCATGAGCTATTTTCCCAATTTTGAAAAGTGTGAAGAGCAGGCTGAATGAAATAAAATCTCTGGTTCGTTCTTTCCAGTAATGAGAGGGTGCGTGAGAACCACTTAGCACAGCGTCTGACACTCAGGAGGAGCTCAAGAGACGTCAGCGTTTGTAGCACTGAGCACCTACTATGTGCTGTGTGCAAACAACATCCCGACCCTCATGGAATCTTCCTCGTGTGGGAAAGCCAGGTGGAGAACAAGATAAGGAAGTAAAATGCATAGGGTGTTCCATGATGAGTAAAATATAAAGCAGATAGGAGAGGGGATGGGATGTCGGTGGAGGCGGGGCAGGGGGCAATTATAGGTGGTATGGCCCTCTAGCTTCCTAGTAAAGTGAAGTGGAATTTACCCATCACACAGAGGTAATGCTGGAGAACCCTCAGGAACTACTGCTTGATATATCCCCTGGTAATACCCCCACCTTGCAGGTGAGACCACCGGCTGGTGACGTAACATACATGCTTCCAAACAAGGACGTTTTGATGAGAATTTAAAGAGACACCTTCTGCCTTTGCTGAGCCTTTGCGACTGATGAGTTTACCCAAAATTTCGTACCTAAACTTCCCCCGTGGAAGGCAGGCCCACTTTAGCCCCACACCTGCGGGGAGAGCCTGTATTTCTTTTCCTCTCCCAGAAAAGACCTGTTCACCTGCCCAGGTTCTTGTGCCTGTGACAGGATCACATCCCCCAGTTGTGCGCCTTGAAGAAGAGCTGGCGTTAGCCTAGAAAACGTGCAGGGCAGAAATCGCCGACACAGTGACCTCAGCATGACCCCCCCAGGGCCCCCCTGGCCACACAGCCTCCCACGTAGGCCAGGCCGCCAGCCTCGGCATGTTGGAGACCAGCCGTGGGAACGCTGGCCGCACAGAGCCATCCCCCGCCTGGGTCAGTGCGGGCTGGTACCTTCTGGAAAGGGTGAGTCAGCCCGACGTGACAGGACCTGTTGGGTCCCGGGCCAGACCTGTGCCAGGGCTGAACGTGCGGTTCAGACGAGTCTGCCTCCGTTTCCTTCTCGCAGCAGACAGCAGGTCAGCAGCGCCCTTTCAGCTTGTAATTGGAGTTGTTTTGTCTCCGCACACTTGTCCATTGTGCTCAGACTCGGGTGGCTTTGCAAGTTGCCGAGTGGGTTCTGGGCAGGTCCGTCTGGTGCCCGGGGCTGGCAGGGGTGGTCACAGCGGGTTTCAGGACCAGGAAACAAAGCATAGCCTTGTGCATCTCATGCCCGAGGCCCCTTCCTTCCCTGCCCTGCTTCCTTCCCATCTTCCCCCCTTTTCTGCAGCCTGTGACTGACTGTGGCCGCCTGTGCGTCGGCATCCCGGGGCTTTGGGGCAGTGTGGACATGGCACGGTGACTGACAGCTGGGGCCATCAGGTATATGGCAGCTATATATGGCATCAGGTATATCAGGTATATGGCAACATGTCGGGCTTAAGTCCTGCGTCCATGGCCTGCCTACAAGTGACCGTGCCTCCTGCTGCCCCAGTGACGCATCCGTAAAGTGGGGAGAGTCCCACTCCCACCCCAGAACCTCTCGTGGAGATTGACCTGGTGCAAAGACCTTCCCACATTGTGCAATGCATAATCACGTTTCCATGGAAAGTAGCCTTTTCTCCCTCGTTTTCCTTCTCGCCTTCCTCCCCCCTCCACTCCTCCCTCCTTTCTTTTCCTGACTTCTCCCTCCTGCTCTCCTTCCTTTCCTTCTCCCCTTTCCTTCCTCCTCCCTCCTCTCTCCTCCCTCCTTTCCTTCTGCCCCCACCCCCAGCTTGTTAAGGGCCATGGGGCTGACTCCAGCCACCAAGTTTCTCTGGTTGCTGAAAAACATGACAAGACCGTCCCGCCACGTGAGGGTGTGTGGTGACCCATGGCGTCCCCGGGGGATTCCGTGAGCTCAGAGAAGAGGAGCCGAGCCCCCCGGGCCAGGCGCTGAGGGAGGGGGGGTCCCGGGACAGAGTGCCCCACTTGCTCACCACCCCCAAACGGGCACGAGGTGTCCACAGCTGCCATAAACCTGATGGCCCCAGCTGGAAACAGCCCACCTGTCCATGGAAAACTGGGGTCCTTCCTTCCAAAGGATGGCTCCTCAGCGGGCCAGAGAACATGCCGCACCCATTGCAGGCGTTTTGCACCATAAAGAGAAAGCAGACCTAGCAGTGCAGGGAGGTGGAGGGAGGTGGGGTGGGTAGTGGCCCGGGAGGGCGTCCCCCATCCCCACGGCTTGACCTGCGTTGTGGCTGCACAGGGGTGTGTACATGTGTAAACAGATCCCGCCCTCTGCCGAGGATGTGTGCCCTTTTGCACTATACACGCTTTGCTGTTCATGCAGTACACCTTAACAGGATACGGAAGGAGGGGTGCTATGAAAGAGGCGAGGTGGACCAGGTGGGAGGGAGGGGTTGAGAAGGCTGGGTGGTCAAGGGTGGGCGAAGCCCTGCCCTCCCCCTCCCAGCCCCTCATCTAACAGCTTCCCATTCCCAGGCCAGGGGCCTGCCCACTTCTGGCTCCAGGGGTGCCTCTGGGAAGCTGCACCCCCCATTCCCTGCTTGCCACATCATGTTGTCGTTCCCAGATCGGTCAGTCCTCTGGGCACCCCGTGCGTCTTGGCGGGCCCAGGGCGGGGTGTGGGAGAGGGGGTAAGGCCAGAGCTCGACCTGGAGGCAACGGTCCTGGCTGCCCGCGTCCTCCGGGTGTTTGTCAACTGTCACAGCCCGCAGGAGCCTCGGCCCAGGCCTGGGGGTCAGAGGCCAAGCCCCTCACCTGGGGACCCAGCCTCTCCCTCCCATCTTCCCGTACCCATGGAGACAGCTGTGATTGGAGGGTCTGATGTGGGAAATCTGCCTTCTGCTCTATTTTAAGCCTCTTGAACCATTTAGCCATAAAAGGGGAGCTGCCATAGCCGGATTCGTGATTAATGAGCCCAGAGCATGCCTCCTGACCGTGTCCGCGGGCCGGCCTGTAGGCAGCTTTGGCTAGCCCTGTCCTTTGGCCCTGTCCTGGCCCCAGCTGCGGGCAGCAGGAGGGAGGGTGGTTGTCTCCCCAGGCAGCCCCTCCCAGGCCCCAGGGAGAGATCAACTCAGGCTGAGGAGGTGGGTCAGCCTGGGGGAGACCTCTTAGGGGTGCCTGCGGGTCTGAGCCAGACTGTCCCTGTCTGATGGGGCCTGCTGATCGCCGGCCACCCAGCTGGTCACCCCAGGTGCCGGGCAGACTTTGAGCTGGACCTCCCCTCTCTGTTCCGTCTTTGTGCTTGGTGGGAGAACTTGGAGAGTGTTTGAGAAGAGCCCCCTTCTTCCCTCTTGCTGAAGTGTGGAAAGAATCGCCTCCGGGTGCTGAGCCCACTGTGCACCTGGCACCAGGCTGAGGGCCCACCCAGACCTGTGAGTCCTCGTCTCGTCTCACCCAGTCCCTGCCCGAGAAGAAACCCTAAGCCTCCTACTCTCTTCTCCTTCTAGCCCCCAGTAGCCCACGTCTACCTCCTGTCTCTGTGGATTTGCCTGTTCTGGATATTTCCTATAAATGGAATCATAAAACATGTGCCCTTCAGAGTCTTCCATTCGGTATAATGGCACCAAGGGCCACCCATGTGGTGGCACGTCCATGGCTGATTAAAATCCCATTTATGGAGAGACCACATTTTGTTTCTCCATTCACCTATCCCTGGACACACCTGGGTTGCTTCTACCTTTTGGCTGTTATAAATAATGCTGCTGCAAGCTTCACGCACAGGTTTTTGTGTGAACGTGTATTTTTAGCTCTCTTGGGTAGATAGCTAGTTGAAATGACTGGGTCATGTGGTAGTTTTGTGTTTACTTTGTGAGGAACCATCAAACTGTTTTCTGTGGTGGCTACACCATTTTATGTTCCCACCAGCACTTCTTCTTGGTGGTGTTTTTGATTGTAGCCATCCTAGTGGGTGTGGCTGTTAACTCACTTTTACAGGAGAGGAGATGGAGGCTCAGAGAGGCCAAGCGACTTGCCTCAGGCCACACAGCCGGCAAAAATTGTGGAGCCTGGATTCTACTTTAGAACTTCTGATTTAAGAAAAAAGAAATCTTTTTTTGACCCACAACATACAGGCAGAAAAGTGTGTGTGCTGGCTACTGCTTGAGTTTTCACAAAGTAAGCACCCTGTGTCCCCACCACCCAGAATCCCCCTCATGTCTCTTTCCAGTACTGTCTGTCCCCATCCCTGCCCCCAACCCCCCGCAAGGGTAACTAGCCGGGTCAGCACCTCACTGCAGTCTGCCCAGGGCTTTCCCAGCTTTGGCCGTGACTGTCTGGGAAGCCCCTCGGTCCCAGGCACACCAGATGGTCAGTCACCCCAATAACCTATGTGCTGATTTCTCCCAGCATGGATTAAGCTTTATATAAATGGAATCCCACAATGTGTGATCTTTTGTGTCTAGCCCCACTTCTGCCCAACATTAGGGTTGTGTGATTCATCCATTTCTTGTGTCATCATAGATCATTCTTATTGCTGAGTATTTGCCACTGGGGGACATTTTGGTAGTTTCCATCGTGGGGCTGTAATGAATTGTGCTCAGGGAACATTTGTGTTCGGGTCTTTGGGGAAATAAGTGCAGACATTTAGGCCTGGGAGTGGAGTTGCTGGGCTGTAGGGTATTCATATATTCAGCTTTAGCAGATGCTGGCATACTGTTTTAAGAGTAATTTAATGATTTATCTCCAGCCAGCCATTTAGGAGCATTCCAGTGACTTCTTATCCATGCCAACACTTGGCATTATCTGTTTTTTCCATTTGAGCCATCCTGCTGGAGGGGTACGGTGGCATGTCACTGAGGTGGAGCTTTTTACCTCATGTGGCTGTTGTTGACAAACCCAAGGTCGTGATGTCCAGAGGTCTCTTCCCAGCCCCGTTCTTGATAGTTATGTGTTGATCAAGTTGTGCAGCTGCCCAGAACCTCCATTAATGGTTTGCCACGTGGGATGGGGCACCCACCCTCCCGGGAGGGAGGGTTGTAGGATGCAGGGGCTAGCAGAGGTGGGAGGGAGCCGTGGGGGGCTAGTGGAGGGGAAGGCAGTGCAGACTGGGAGGTGGGTGCGGGGGGCCGCAGGGGTGCATCCCAGCCTCCAGGGAGCATTTGGGCCAGGCGCCAGGCCTCCCTGGGGAGGCCCTGGCAGAACGCAGTGGGAGGGCTGCCCAGCACCAGCGCCCACTGCCAACCCCGTCGGGCCTGGGCTGGGGAGGCTGGCCGACTTGCTGGGGTGTCGCAGCAGCCGCAAGGGACACAGGGACACAGGTTTCTATCCTTCTGACCCACATTGAGGGGTCACACATGAAAGGGGCTCCGTTTGTTGAACGATGACATGAATCCCAGTCCTAGGTGAGCCTCCTGTGGGGACAGCTGGGGACGTCTGGGGACGGCTGGGGCTCTCAGTTTTCTCGTCCGTGAAATTAAGACCAACAGCGCTGACCAGCTGTCAGGTGAGATGTATTCGTTAGGTGGCATACCAGGTAAATGTCAGGTATCATACAAAACTGTGCTGATCACATGTGGCTATCGAAATTTAAATTAAGGGAAATTAAACAAAATTTAAATTTTCATTCCTCATTCACACCATCTGCATTTCAAGTGCTCAGTAGTCACATTTGGCTGTTGCTACTGTATTTTTTTTATAACTTTTTTATTGTATAGTATAACAATATACGAATTGTACATTCATATATACGAATACGTATGTGCATTGTATATACAAATATACAAAGCAAAGAAAGAAAAAAGTAATAGTTTTCAGAGCACTCTTCAACAAGATGTAATAGGGCAGATCCCAGATTTTGTCATGGGCTGATATACCATCATCTCAGATTTTTCCTTCTCGCTGCTCCAGAATATGGGAGGCTAGAAGGAATAAATATTTTTTTATCATCACAGTCGACTTTTCTTTTTTTTTGATAAATAACATGTACAAAAAAGCAACACGTTTCAAAGCATAGCACCACAATTAGTTGTAGAACAGATTTCAGAATTTGGTATGGGTTGCAATTCCACAATTTTAGGTTTTTACTTCTTGTTGCTACTGTATTGAATAGCCCAGACAGCAAATGTATCCATCACCTCAGGACACCCTCCTGGCCAGCACCGACTTGGGGTTCCTAGTCCTTTGGAAGGACTCGGCACCCTCATCCCCACCACCGAGAAAATGAGATAAAACAAAATACCACAAAACATATGAAGGGCATGTATTTTTTTTTTGGCTAATAGATTTTCTTCCTCCAAGCCCTCTTCCCTTTACTTTACCTGTAACTTTAGCAAGCTGGGCCACGTGGTTTCCTTTTGTAGGTCACGATTCGGGGAGGGAAAAGGTGTGTTGGCAGCGATAGGAAGTAGCCCTGGGCCGAGGAGAAAGATTGGAAAACTACAGAACACAAGAATCAGGCTCCACTCCTGGGCCTGCAGGAGGCGTGGTGGGCTGGTGGTCGCACAGCTCCCTTGATGGGGCTTGGCAGTGGGCATGGCCCTGGGGCAGCTGAGTTTCAGCCAGGACCCGTGTGTGGTTTACAGATGCCAGGGTGGGCACAGGAGGTGTTCGCAGAGGTCTGTCCTGCCACTGGGGCCCTCCCTGGCCCATCTAGCAGCGTGTTTTGCTTTTGCTGTATGGTTTTCCCTTTGTGGGATTAGAGGAAACATCAAAATGTTTTGACAGGCCTTTCCCAAATGAGTATCGGGGTGGGGGGGGTCCTGCCCTTCAGGCCGAGCCGGAGATACCATGGGGGCCGGGTGGCAGCCGTCAGGCCCGAGATCCCTGCTGAGCTGGGCCTCGGCGCCTCTGCCCAAGTCCGTGTCTGCAGCGTGCTGCACCCGGCCAGCAAATCCAGCCATGGCCCGAAGGGTCTGGCAGAGGGGACGGACAGAGGTCGCAGTCTTGTTGCTGTGAGAAGGGGTCCTGTATCTGTCCCCCGAAAACAGGGCCTTCTGCATGTCGCCACCGCACCTGCCTCGATTTCTTCTTGGGTGGCTTTGGGATAATGGGCATAAGCCCCTGCCCCCACGGTGCCGTCGGGTTCAACAAGATGCCATATGTGAAGCCCCTGGCAGGCACCTGTCCCGTTTCCACTCGGCAGGGGTGGAGTGCAGAAGCACCTGGGGTGCTTCTTTCCACCGCCACTGCAAACATGTGCAGCGGGGTGGGGCTGGGGGCTGCAGCCCACTCCCCCCCGCCTTCCAGGCCACTGCAGGGCGCCACCACGCAGTGAGGTCAGCCCGACTATGGCCGTGGCTGGGGTTGTCTCAGGAGATGTGGGGTAAGGCCACAGGGAAGGTTGCGAGGGGGCTCCCCACCATCAGACATGGGATTTCTCCTTGGAAGTGGGGGTTTGGAGGTGGGGGGCAGGGGGAGCCAGTCCTCTCATGGCTCCTTCGTCTCCTGGCACCAGGCTGTGCGGTGCCTCCCCTGCGTGCTGCCTCGGTGGCCTCCACGCGTGGGGACAGCAGACGCACCCCCGTGGCTCGCCACGGGCTCCCACACCCCCGGCCTTGGGAGTGCGCTCGCGGACGGGCTTCCTGACCCTGCCTTCTCCTTTCGGGGCACGGGCACCTCTCCCACGTGTGCCTTGGGAGGAAGCCTAGAGCCTTGTCTTGGAGCATCATGACTCATAGTTGCTTCTAGAGATATCGCCATGGAAACCAGCAGGCCGGTTCGGGTGGGGGGAGCTGGTTCCCCAGAAACGCAAGGGGAGGTGGAGGCTGCGCCTTGAGCAGACACCTGGGTCCTTGGGGAGCTGTTTTAGGGGCGACTTTGGTCTCAGCGTCCCTGCCCGCTCCGGCCAGGTGGGGAACCTGGAAAGGTGCCAGGCTGGCGCGCCCGGCTCTGGGGGCTCCCCCCGATCCCGCACTCCTCGCCCCCCATCCAGAAATTGGCAGGGTGGGCATAACCCCTTCCTGGCCTGGAAGAGAAAAGACTCCGGATGGCTCCCCATTATCCCTGAGTGCAGATGGACAGGGAACAGTTTGCTGACCCTTTCCCGGACCCTCGGCACGGCAGCATCCCCAGGGGCCAGGAGCCCGGCTTGCAGGCCTCCCTGTCGCCACCAGCCCGCGTGGAGCTGTCACGGTCCCGGGCGACACCCTACAGGGACCTGCTCCAGCAGAACCGGGGGACCTGGGGGCCAAGCTCGCCAGACCCCTCCACCTCAGCCGGGCTCCCCCATTCACTTTAATATCTCTTTAATGAGAGCAGTTTGGCAACAATGTAAAACATGCTCTTACCCTTTGCCCTAGTAATTCCATTTCTGGGAATCTGGCCTAAGGAAATAATCCTAAATACAAAGCAGAAAAACGTGTTCCACAAGGATGTTCATTGTGGAGTTGTTTATAGCAGCATAAAATGAAGCAAAGGCCCTGCCTCACAGGGGCGGGGAGAAGGGTATGATTAAATAAATGATGGCAGAATAGTTTACAGCCACTCAAAGAATAGTCCTGAAGATTATTTCTCCAAAAATGGGATATGCAGCATTGTGGGTTTATTATTTTTTTCCAAAAGTGGATTACAAAATAATATATATTATAGGATTTTGGCTATGTAAAAAATTATTTATAGAAATTAATCAGGAAATAAATAGAGCCATGTGCTGAAGGCAATATTGATATGATTTTATGTGATTTTATTTTACTCATCATTTTCCAAATTATCTTTAATATTCATGCATTGTCTTTTTAACAGTCAATTATAATTTACATATAGTCAAATTCATTGTTTTTAGTGTACAGATCTGTGAGTTTTGACAATCATACACAGTGAAGTAACCACCACCACAATCAAGATAGAGACTATTTCCATCACCCCCAAAAGTTCCCCCATATTCCTTTGTAATCACCCCCTAAAAGTCCCTTTCCCCACCCTAGCTGCTGGCAACCTGTTTGGGTTTCTGGTCCTAGAGTTCTGCTCATCCCAGGATGTCATATCATCCGAATCACACAACATGTCATACTTTACTTTTAGAAGAAAACCCTTCAGTCTGAAGTCTTCTTAAATAACCTCTGAGAGCTGGATCTCCTGGCTTCCCTCGAGTAGAGGAGAGCTTAGCTCTTCTTTCATCGAATTCAGTCTCTTCCCACCCCCTGCAGGAACCTCTTCCACCACAGCTCTGATTTTCATGTGCAGATTGGCAGAGAACTCTCAGTTTTCTGTAAGACCATCCCAGGATTGTGGAAGTGCCTGGCGCGAAGCGCTGGCTGCCGTCGGGCCCACGGGCCGTGTGGGGGCCCTTGAGTAGTCCCGCTTCCCTTTGCAAGCCCACATGTCCTCCCCTGGGCTCTGATGGTGATGATGATGGCGATGAAGACGATAGTTGCAGTAACACACAGCTCCTCTCTCTCACTTCAACTGCAGCTTTTAAAATAAATCTTTCATTGCTGAATAGTTTTAGATTTGCGGGAAAATTGTGAAAATCACTCAGAGACTTCCCATATACCCCACGGGTGGGTTCCCCTGTTGTGTAATGATGCGTTTGTCACAGCTGATGAACCAGTGTTGACGCATTATTAGTAAAGACCATTCTTGACTTGGATTTCCTTTTTTCGACCTGATGTCGTTTTCTCTTCCGGAATCCCAGATTACCTTCAGTCCTCAGGTCCCCTTCGGTTTCTCTTGGCTGGGACAGTTTCTCAGGCATCCCTTGCATTTGGTGGCCCTGGCAGTGCTACGCAGTGCTGGTGAGGTGTTCGGTGGGCTGCACCTCCTTCGGGGTTTGCCTGGTGTTTTCTCATGGTTAAACTTGGGTTATGGATTTAGGAGAGGAAGACCACAGAGCGACGGGGTCTTTCTCAAACAGGTCATTTTTATTGAGCTCTTCATATGTCCCGGATGTTGTGCTAAGCCCCTGACAGACAGGTGCTTCTTTAACGCTCTGATAATCCTTTCTCTCATTTGACTGCTGGAGAGACAGGCTCAGAGAGGTGCAGTAATTTGCATCCTTACACAGTAAAGTGGTGCAAGTTCAGGTCTCATTCATTCAGGAAACTCTGCTTTTCGCCAGCAGGGCTTCAAATAGTGGAAAAGGAATGCATCTGCTTTTAGAAAACTGTATAGATTTATTTATGCCCAACTCCAGAACGCCTTTGTTGCAACTTATGATTAAGGCCATGCTAAGAAAGCTAAAGCAGAGGTGGGAAATCAGGGTCACGAAGAAGAGGAAGCCCGTGTCGCAAACCATATGACTCACTAACGTCTGCCGTGTCGCCGTCCCCTTGCATGTCGCTGTCACCGTGTGTCGCCATGGGCTGGGCCGCTGGGGAGGCAGGGCCCGTCGGGATGCAGGTGTCGGGGGGCGGGGGGGCTGTGGTGGGAGCTAGCAGCCTCAGGGTTCCTACTTATGTGCACACGGCGTGGTTCTAAAGGAACAAGGCTGGTCACTCGTCAGGTTTGAGTAATCACGTTCCTTGCTTCGTGGTCACGACACAGCCCTGCTGTCTGTGGCTGCGCTCGCGCTTGCGCTGGCCGGGGCTTTGGGACAGGGTTTTCATTTCTCTGTACCGCTTGGTGCAGCTCAGTGATTTTCCAGATGCTTCGGATGACCACATCGCAGCCCGTTCCTCCGGCCTTCGTGTGCATCGGGGGTTCGGGGAGGCTGGGGCTCGGAGGATGATGGGACCTGTAAGAGGAAGGGAGGTAGATGGGGCCCAGCAAAGAAGGGGCACTGGGCTACCCAGCGGCCTGCGGCAGGCGCACTGCCTCCAAAGGACAGACAGCATCTTCCCAAGTGCACTATGGGTAGCGATCATAGGTAGGACACAGGCGAACCTTTTTATATTTTAGTAAAATATTCATTCATTCATTAAGAAAATAAGTACCTCTTAAGTACTAGGCATCTTTTGGTGCTTGGAACAAAGCAGGGCGAAAACTGCTACCGCTGCGGTGCTGCCGCCTAAGCAAGGGGAGAGAGACAATAAGTTACAGATGCAAATCAAGACTTGACCATAGGTCAGGATGAACACTGAGCCCAGCCCTCCAGCCCCTCAGACTGCTGATTTCCCTGATGCTGCCCAGGACAAGATGTCCTGTTAGGGCTGAGTCGTTTATTGCTGAAGATTGAGAACATAACAGCACAGGGGGCACGGAGCAGGGCAGAACGGGGAAGGGGAGCCCCACTGGCTGACTCGGGGAGGGGCTGACATCAAGAGAGCCATCCTGGTGGGGACACTGAGGCCACACTGGGCTGGTGGCCTGGGGGCTGGGCTGAACTGGGCAGGGAGACGGGCAGGATTCATTCGGCTCCCTCCTCCCTGCGCCCACTGGGTCCGCAGCCCAGTGTCACCTGCTGGGACCCGTGGGGGAGCTACTCCCGCGTCCGCCCTCTCCCCCCGGGTCTGTCTGTCCTCCACGCGCAGACCCAGTGAGGCCGGTAAACTTACCGAAAAGCCCCACAATGGCTCCGTCCTCTGGGGGTGACACCCGGCCCCGGGATGTGGCCCCGCCCATCACCCCGTGTCACTGCCCACCGGCCCCAGCCCGTGCCCGCCGTCATGCCCTGGCCTGCCCGTCCCCTCAGTCACCCTGCCGTGGCCCCAGCCATCTGAACAGCCACCACCCGCCATCTCTTCTAAGGCTACTCCGACCGTTCCGCGGTTGTTTATTTCTCTAGGTGCAATGTTTGTTTATGTGCCCTGCTGGCTCAAGGAGGGAAGGATGTCGCCTGCCGTGTTCCCTGCTGCATCCCCAGCACCCTACATGGGGCCCGGAACTCAATAGATGCATGATAAATATCTGTTGGAAGCGAATGAATGAATGAGACACCCCCCCCACGCGCTTACTTCCAGAACCTGGGGGCTGATCATGTCAGGGAAGTCGAGGCAGCCCCAGTCGTCAACCTCGCCTCCCATATCTCAACTTTGGCACGCATGATGGAAATTTTTTTAAAAAGCAATGGAGGCATTACTTTTACAACTGTTCTATAAATTTGGAATTGTTTCAAAATTAAAAGTTAAAAAAAAAAGTGAAAGAAAGCCATGGCTGTGGCCCTAGACCCTGACGGGAGAGTTAGCTTGCTGGTCCACGTTCTTTGAATTGCGTTCCCCCATTGCTTCCAGCAGGGCCTGAACTCAGTCCTGGCCGCGCCCCATCAGGGGGACCTTGGACAAGTCACATGACCTCCTGGACCTCAGCAGCCTCATCTGTGCACTGGGCTGGTCACAGGAGGGTTTTGGGGATGGAGTAAGACCCTGCCTGCCAAGTGCCTGGGTGGGTGCTGGGAACCTGGGAGCGTGGGGGAGGGGCCTGTCTTGCCTCTTCTTGGCTCTGCTCCACTTGTCTCTGCTTCTCCTGATCTCCAGCTTTTGGGGCCACCTAACGAGAACAGCACCCTAGACTGGTGGCCAGCGTGCCCCCCTGGCTCCTGGAACCTTCTCTCCAGGGCACTGAGACTCAGCAAGCAATGAGTGGCCGTGAATTTGTGTTGCCCCAGCCCCACCCACAGCATCAGCCAATAATAGCTGCTGTCATTCTCTCTTTCAACACATATTGCTGAGCCCTTGCCATCTGCCAGAGCTTGCAGTCCAGCCAGGGAGGCAGACATTAAACAGAGAATTATACAATATGAGTCTACAAATGGTGAGATAGGGTGGAGATAAGCATGTGTGATGGGGTCTGCAAGAGAGTGGGGGTCCCCCAAAAGTTCTGTTGAGCTGAAGCCTAGAGAGTTGCCGAGGAGACAGCTGGGGTAGGGGTGTGAGAAGGGGCGTCCCGGGGTCTGCGGCTCGGGAACAGGAACATGGATTGTATTGTTGGGGTGCTGGGAGCCAGTGAAGGATGTTGACCAGGGGAGTTGCCGTCTTCGAACGTTGCCCTGGAGATTGAGTGGAAAAGAGCAGAACGGTACTGGAGAGGGAAGGCAGTGAAGCCTGTGGGGCCGCCGTTGGGTCTTCTGTGCCGGAGGTGATGGTGGCTGGGAGACGGTACAGGTTGGAGGGACCCAGACTCCATCCTGTGCAGACCCTGCCGATGCCGAGATGAACTGTGCACAGTGATGGCCTCAGGGGCTCCCCAGTTAGGCCCGAGTCTGCACACCCAAACATCGAGTATGGATTTCCACCGTGCCAGTTGCCCCTCTCAGCTGGATGCCACCAGCAGGGAAAGACAGGGTTTCCTTTGGTCCCCAAAGTTGCCTAATATCTGTGCCACCTCGGTTTGCTTGTCACCAGGGTGGGGATGTTTTCAGGAACCTTTTTCTGAGGGCTGGATGTTATACTTGATCTTGTAACCAATGCATGTGTTTTCTCTTTCTTTTTGCTACAGCCAACTGGGTACATGGAAAACTCAGTGTCCTACAGTGCTATTGAAGACGTTCAGCTGCTGTCCTGGGAGAACGCCCCGAAGTACTGTTTACAGCTCACAATTCCTGGGGGAACTGTCCTACTGCAGGTAGGATAAATAAACATGAGTAAGCAGTTTCTTCTCCCTCATGCCCACTCTCGCCCTCCACTTTTCCCTTGGAGAGAGACAACTAACTACCAGGGGGAAAGGCTGTTTAACTTAGGGTTTTTTTCCCCTTCAAGTATATCAGAGGTGTAAACTGGGACTCATGAGAGGGTGGGGTGGGGTATGCACATGGATTGAGCTCCTACTGCATACTGGGCACAGTCTTGGAGCTTTGCTTGTTAGCCTTTTCTCCTAATGAGCTTTACTGGTTTCTCCTAACAGAACTTGATTTCCATCGTACAGATGGGGAAACTGAGGCACGCAGATTGGTTGTTAGGCCTTAGAAGCCTGTGAAAAGAAAATGAGCCACAGATGCTACCTTTTGCTATACTTTAAGTGAGGGGGCTTCTTCTTTTTATCTAGTTTTTTTAGACTCCCATGGAAGTGTGCGCTCTTTCCTCAGAAAAATGCTCATGGTTGGAAATGACAAAAGCACAATTGTGACAAAAGGAGAATTTAATGCTGCAACTGTATTAAAGTAACTTGGAAGTCCAAGAGAGAATTTCAGGCATAGCTGGATCCATGGGCCAAATTATGTCATTAATACTCGTCTTTGGCTCTGCTTCCTTGCATTAGCTTCACTGACATGCAGGGTCTCTCCCTGCATGTGGAAAAATGAGCCACTGGCAGCCACAAGCCACGCCCTGAAAGAAATGGGGCCTTGTTTCCCAGAGGTTTCTTTTTATAAAATCTCTTGGAAGATCCTGAGTGGTTTTGCTGCAGTCCCATGCACCCCTGTCCCCCTGCCATGGGATGCTGCGTGCTCCCATGGTAACCCTACCATGCGGGGGGAGGGAGAAGCCCACTGAGGAAGGAGTAGTGGCAGGCAAAAATGAATGGCCACCAAAGCACATGCATAAGACATGCTAGATGGAGCATCAGTGGGATCCACCCCAAACTCCAGGCAAGGATGCCAAGGCAGAAGCTCCTCTTCTAGAAAAAACTTATTCTCATCAGTGGAAGGAAGGTTGACATTGACCTTTCTTTTAAGAGTTATTTTTTCTTTCTAACCCTGTCACTCCAGGGAGCCCTTCTCTTAGCCCACAGAGATGCTCTCTGAACATCTCTCTTCAAGTGGCCGGTGGATTGTGTCTCCACGTTGGAGCTAAGAGCCCCGCAGTCTGCTCCTGGGGCGTATCGAGCTCGGCAGGCCGTGTTGAACAGCTGAACACCATTTAGGAAAAGCCCATACGCGTCTCTCTCAGAGGGCTGCAAAAGCCACCCTGTCCCCAGGCTATTTTCTTCTTAAATCTCTCACACTCTCGAAGTTTGTCTTTCCTTCCCCATCTCCCTCACCATTTCCCTCTTCCCCCCCAGCCAACAAAGCTTCTCTCGCTGCCTGTCCTTTCCTCCACTCACCTCTGTTACAGAGAGCAGCGCAGCCCCTCCTGACAGCCGCCCCTCCCGCCACTTGCCTGCTTGAGGACTCAGCCCAAAGCCTGTGGAGGGGGTGGTAGCCCCAGGCCTCCATGGGTGACTGGGGGAGTGGGAGTGGGAGACTGGGTGGTCAACAACAGGATTCTATGGCAAGCGAGAGAGGGAAGCCTGAGAATGTTCCATTGGATGATTTTCATACCGTCACAGCGTTCCTCTCTGCTGAGCAAAGCTGCCAGTGGCCCCATCCCTGAAGAGCTCCTGTCCCTCCCGGGAGACAGACAGAGCCATAAACAAATGACTGCTGAGCTGATGGCCTGGCCCAGAGGGACGGACCCAGAGGAGAGAGTGACTCATCTGTCCTGGGGGTGCCAGAGAAGGCTCCCCACAGGCGGTGACATTAGAGCTGGGTCCAGAGGGATGAGGAGGAGTGTGCCTGGGCAGAGGGAATGATGGGTGCAGACCGTGAACATGTGGGGGGAGGTGTTTGCTCTGGCCGGAGGGGAGGGTGAGGTGGGCAACAGGGCCTTGTGGGAAGCGTCTGGAGCTGTGGGGTCCTGGCCTTGTTAGTCAGATTAACAAGCCACGTGCTGTATTTATTCTGAGGGCAATAGGGAGCCATTGGAAGCTCTTAAGGGATAGCAGGGATGCAGCAGGGTCAGCATGTGCTTGAGAGGGATCACCTCTGAGTCAGGCTGGGTCTGCGAGTGGCAGAGAGCTGCAGTGGGGGAGACAGGAGGGAGGGAAATGCTTGAACTAGTGCATTAAGAGAAGGTAACCCCCCCCCCCAGTGCTTTTTGTCCCAGCTGTGGAGGTCTCCTGCTCTGCCAGCAGAAGGGGCAGACCCTATGGCCAGGGAAGGCCAGAGCAGCAGGACTTCCTCCCCGTGCCCCCCACCCTGGGGACAGAAGGGCAGTGAGACTGCTGGCGATGCCGGTCCTGGGATGTCCCTTTAACCCTGGTGGTGGCCACGAGCCCAGCTGTGATGATTCGCCCGCCGGGCTGTGTCCGGCCAAGGCCTCGCGTCAGCGCTCCCTCTGCGGGGGGCGGGCCCCCAGCATCCCCTCCAGGAGCCAGAGGCTGGAGCAGGAGAGGACAGGGAGGAAGGAGAGGACGAGGAGGAAGGAGAGGACGAGGAGGAGGAGGCTGCTCCTCCACCCAGAGCTGGACGCCCCGCTCCGGCCGCGCAGGCAGCTGCACCTTCCGCCCCCCTCACCCAGGGCAGCCAGGTGGGTGCGCCCCCACCCCAGCCCACGCCGGCTCCGTCAGGCCAGGGGAGGCAGGCCCGGATCAGCTCCTGCTTTGCGGGTCTGTACGCCCTCCTCCCCTCTACCTCCTGAAGAAGTCTCTCCAGGGATTCATGGGGGCCTGTGGCTGGCTCATGTAAATGGGCTCCAGCCCATCTTGGAGGTAGTTTCCGGGCTGGGAGGTCCATGGGGCTATGGGGAGTCCAGGGGACACCCCAAGCCCCTAAGGGGGTGCCTGTGAGGTGCTGGGCAGGGCTTTCTTCAGCATGAGCTCCTCTGGATGTGGCTTTAGCTGGCTGTGGGCTTGTCCTCATTCCCGCTGACACAGAACCACGGCGCCGTAGAGTGTAGCCCCTGCAGCCCTGGGGATGGAGCTTCCCTGCTCTGGGGTAGGGAGGGCCGAGAAGCAGCAGGTGTGCCGTGGCAAGGACGATTCGAAGAGCTTCACCTGGGTGCCTCCGGCCAGGTGACACCCTGTTCAGGTGCCCAGGACAGGGGCCCTGGCCATATGGTTGTTGACATTTCAACTTAATTTGTCAAATCAAGTTAGAAACTCAGGTGCCGCTGGTGCGCTTGAACTGGGCAGTGCGGGTCTGGAACATTCCATCATTACAGAAAGTTCTTTGGGATGGCACTGGACCCTAGAAACTTTTTGTTTTGACCTCAGACTCCATGCACTGGACCCCCTCCCAGGGGCAATAACCTTGTCATCGCCGGGCATTCTTTAGTCTTTCAGCACCTCTGCAAACCCTAATAGCATCCCATCCTGCTGCAAGCTCCTTTCTGCTTGGGGACGTCAGGGGCCGGTGTCCCTTCCCTATCCCAGCCTGCCGCAGCCTTTCCTGACTTGCTCTCTTTCATTTCCCTGTATCCGTCTGTCTGTTGTCCTCTGTCTCCCTGACAATTTTTTCCCTCCATGTGTCTTTCTCCTCCTTTTTCTCTCTTTACCTCTTGCTGTATTTCACTCTCAGTATCTCTCCAGGCCTCCCTGGGATTTTTTTTCTCGTTGTCTTTTCCAGGCTTCTATGACACTTTCCACCTGCCCGCCTTTCTCTCTGTGCATGGCTGCCTCCCTTTGTCTCTGTCTCTCCCCTGTTCTCTCCACTCCTCCCTCTTCTCTCTTCCTGGGGACTGCTTTGTTAGACTTGGAATCAGTGTCTCCCTAGACATCGGGGAGCTGGCCCATGTATGTTCGAGGAAGGGTAGGAGACAGTTTTAGGCACATGTGCCTTCTCCCCAGCTTCAGAGGCACTGAGCAGTTTGAATTGCCAGAGGGAGGCACCCAGCTTCTCAGCGTGGGTCCGTCTACTGTGTTTCTGGATGCTTTGTGTTCCACCTGCGCTCCCCCAATGTGGCGACAATAGAATCCCCAGCTGCAAAGAGGACGCACTGGGTTTCCTTCTTCCCTTCCTGTCCGTTCTGCTCAGGTCGCACTGAGGGGGCCACCTCCAGAAATACAGCCAGGGCAGGACGCCAGCACCCCTGGGCCTGCCTTCCTGACTGCAGGGGTGAGGCAGCGGGCCTGATGGCAGATCGTCTTCTGAGAACTGTCACCCATCCATAAACAGGGACAGATCCCACTGCTCCTAAAACAGAGTTTCGGGCAAGGCCGGGAGCATGGAGGCACTCCTTCTCGAAAGTGGGCTCTTCCCACCGACATTGCAGAAGTCCCCCACTAAGAGGGTAACTGTTTACCCCAAACACTGGCAGCAGGGACAGGGTGGGGTTCCCTTCTTACTGGAAGCTGTATAGAAAGCCCTTTCCGGTTTGGGAAGCAGGTGTTTTTTTTCCCCCCTATGAAGTCAGCCTGGAGAAGGAGAGCTTGGGAACTGGCACCCACGGTGCCCTCTGAGCTGTTTTCCTCACCTCTCGAGACAATGCAACAATGAGAGCATTTGGCAACCTTGGAGGCGGAAATTAGGCAGAATTTGCCTGGCCCGGGGCCCTTTCGTCTCTATGAGAAGTCAGAAGGCCTGAGCCGGCCACACGGCCCGATGCTTATGGTGGGGGCAAGGGGTCCTTTCTCAGGGTTAAGTCTCTGCTGCTCTTGGTGATCTTTGGGAATCTGAGCCCTGCCTGGGGACCCTAAGGGGCTGGGTTGGCCTGGTCCAGCTGCCTGCACAGCAGGGGAGCCTCTTCCCCTTTGCTTGGAAGGCCCTCAGAGAGGCCCACGCTGGGATTCGGGGAGTCTCCCAGCAGCCTCTGACCTTCTAAACTAGGAGAAATTCTAAACTAAACAAGCCCAAGGAAGGAGCAGTTTATGGCCCACCTTTGTCACAGCCTGTCTGACTCTGTCTAAGAGGGAAGTGGTCGTGAGCAGATGGGTGGCAGCGCCCCCTCTCCTGGAGGGAAGCTGTGGCCCACCCCCTTGTTTGTGAGGTGCGGCCTCCCTGGAAATCGCAGTGGGGTGGCAGTCCTTCCTCCCCTCTTTCACCAGCAGGGCTGCTGTGGGGAAATAATGCTTTTAGGTTTCCCAGCCTAACTCCAGGAATCCAGAAGAGCTCAGTGCCTCCCTCTCCTGCTCCAGGATTGGGTAGCAGGAAGAGCAGTCCATGGGGTCAGAGGGACCTGAGTTCCATCCCAGCCCTGCCACGCACGAGTCTTGTCACCCTGAGCAGCAGAAAGAACCTCCTGGGCCTCATTTGCTGTAACTGTGAACTTGGCACATGATGCCCATCTCCTTGGGCGTTGTGAAGATCAGACATATTATATATAAAATGCTTAGCATGGTGCTTGGCACATATAAGCATTTAGGAAAAGACCACTATGATTATTTCCAGAGCCACAGTTCAACACAGGGCTCTGGATACAAGAGAGAGTATGAAGGCTGAAGAGTTCTTTTGAAGTTCTGTTGGACATGAAAGTTTCTTCAGCGGGTAGAATGGGTGTAGCAATGCTTCATCCATGCACCCATGCATCCGCCTATGCATGTATCCATCTAATCATTCATTTACTCATTCAACAAGTGAATCAGTTGCTCATCTGACATATTTTTCTGTTTTCTGTGTTCACAGTAGTGCATAAGTCAGATATAGTCTCTGACCTCAGAGCACCCACAGCCTAGAGGGGAAGAGGGACACCAAGCAGGTGATTCCAGGACATTGTGATGGTGCGGTGCCCACTGCTGTGAAACACTAGCAGGGGCACCTGATTTGGCCCCTGTTGGAAAGAGAGAAAGCCACAGAAAGAAAGGTCTTCTGGAGAAAGGGTGTTTCCAGTGAGATCGGAAGAGTAAATAGAGGTCACCAGGCAATGGAGGGAGATAGGGTGCAGGTGGCACATTCTTGGTGAAGAGTACACTATGTGTGAGAGCCGGAGGAGAGAGCAGGGAATTGGTGAGGAAATAGGAGATGTTCAGCAGGACTGAGGCTTATGAGGAAGGAGGGAAGCAGAGTCACAGGCAGGCGAGGGGCTGGGCAAGGCAGAGCCTTGCAGTTTGCAGTGAGAGGTCCCCCATACAGATAGTTTGGGACATGTCAGGCTCACCAGGACCAGGAAAATCTAGCCATCGTTTGAGGCCTTGGACCCTCTATGGCAAGCTGGCAGCATCCCCTCTCCCACAGCCCAACGGGCACTACCCCTGGAGGGTGCCTAGAATCTCCAGGTAGACAGGTCTGTGCTGACAAGAACTCAGTGCCTGGCAGGAGCCTCCACAGAAACCCAGAGGCCCAGGCTGAGCCCAGAGGTGGGGAGGAGAGGAGGAGAGGAGGGCAGCCTTCAGCTCTTGGAGGGATCAGAACCTGTGGACACGCCTTCCCCCATCTCTGGCCGTTCCTGGAAAAGCTGCTGAAGGCTGCAGGGACCAGAGGGTGGGACAACAGTGGATGCTGTCTTTCAAAGCACAAAACGGGCAGATGCATTTTTTTCACAGGGCTTGGCCTGGGGGTGCATGCTTCCATGTGTTGTCACACTTCCTTCTCACAACTAAACATGGGGCAGGAGTGATGCTTTCCATTTCCAGATGAGGAACCGAGGCTTAGAAGGGTTTAAGTACCTCACCCAGTTTCATGGAGCTGGTGGAGAGCGCCGTCTCTCTAAGCCTCGGTTTCCTCATCTATAAGTTGGGTGAGTAATAATAATAGCTAGCTTCGAAGGCTGTTGGGAGGGCCGTTGTGATAGTGTACGATGCCCGAAACATAGGGAGCCCTAGGGAAAATGTTAGCTGCTGCTACTGTTTCGTATTTCCTGGACATTTATTGAGCATCTGGTGTGTACCCTCTATTCACATATCTGGCACATTATCTCAGGTCATACTGTACATGACAGGTGCGCTTAGCTCCATCCTAACTGATAATAAGAGCAGTAATATCTGCGGTGGGCAGAACCACCCCATCCCCACCCCCCATACACACTCATACACACACACACACACCCCAAGACATCCACATTGTCATCCCTGAAACCTGCGACTCTGTTACCTGACTTGACAAAAGGGGCTTTGCAGCAGAGGCCAAGATCAGGATCTTGGGGTAGGAGATTATCCTGTGTTAACTGTGGGTCCAAGGTCATTGCAAGGTCCTTACTAAGAGGGAGGCGGGAGTATCAGAGTCAGAGGAGTGTGAGGACCAAGCAGAGCTCAGAGTGGGAGAAAGCTCGGGGGATGCTAGACTGCTGGCTTTGAAGATGAAGGAGGGGCCTTGAACCAAGGAATGTGAGTGGCATCTAGAAGCTGCAGCAGGCAAGGAAACCAGTTCTCCCTAGAGCCTCCAGAAGAAACACCTTGATTTAACCCATTTCACACTTCTGCTTCCAGAATTATAAGATAATAAATGTGTTGTTTTAAGCCCATAAATATGTGGCAATTTGTTATAGTCACAATAGAAAACTAATGCAATATCAAATAATAAGAGCGTATGAAGTGGCAAACATATAAATCTTTACATATGTTAACTAATTTAACCCAGAAACCCTATTGGTGTAGGTATTTTTGTAATTCCCATTTTGTAGGTGAGGAAAAAGATGCTCAAAGAAGTTAAATGGCCAGTCTAAGAGCACACAGTGGGAAAGTATCATTAAACAGTGGGGTGCCAGTGAATTTGTAACAGCTGGCTCTCCAAGGAAGAGAGAGCCCTGAGTGGTAGCATTTGCCGGTTTTTGTGGTGTAAATACTCTTATTATAACCAGTTTCCAGCTACTGACTTGACACCACCGAATTCAGAGTTGGAAAGAGATGAGCACAGATTTTTCTTGTGAACCAATTCATGCTGGCTCCAGCACAGAACTGATTATGAAAGGGGTTAAAGTTGGATCTGTTGGGCAAGCAACAGGCCTTATTTATCTTTAGATATGTTTTTTTGTCTCCCATAACACCTTGGTTAGGATCTGGGCACAGTAAGTGCTCAGAATGTGTTGAGATTGATGCCAACCACGAAAGAGAAAAATCGGCTCATCAGAGCAGCGGATCTAGAAACAAGACCCTGCTCCCCAGGAGCCCGGAGCCCACTCAGCGATCCCTTCGCTGGGTCCTGGGGACAGTGGGGGACAGAATGTGTACGCTTCTTCCCTGGAGCAGTTGCACACAGGAGCATTCCCGGGGTCAGGGCCAGGGGCCCAGAAGAAGGAGGCAGGCGTGCCTCTCCCCATCCTTCACGGCTCCCTCTGCTCTTGTCACTCTTCAGTCTTCATTTGGGCCCAGCCAGTGACAGGGCCAGGCAGTGCCTGGCCTCGCTGTGGGCCTGCAGAGCCAGTGGACAGCCCTCTGCAGTGCTGAGCCACCTGTCCTCACGGCTGTGCTGCGGGGGCAGGTCAGCACGGACTTGGTGACTTAAAGCAGCACAAAGCGCTAGAGCCAAAGCACGAATCTCACAGGACTAAAGTCAGGGTGTCGGTGGGGCTGGTTTTTTCTGGAAACCTTAGCGGAGAATCCATTTCCTTGCCGTTCCTGCTTCCTGAGGCTGCCCACATTTCATTGGCTTGTGGCTCCATCATCCAACCTCTGCTTTGGTCCCTGACTCTGACTCTTCTGCTTCTCTCTTCTCAAGACCCCGGTGATTACCTCCTCCCACCCAGACAGTCTGGGCTAATCTCTCATCTCTGGGTTCTTAGTCACATCTGCTAGGCCCCTTTTGCTGTGTCAGGTCACCTGGTCACAGGATTAGGACACGCATGTGTTTGAGGGGGTGGTACTCTGCCTGCCCCAGCTCCCCATCTCTCTGGCCATCTTGGTGTCAGAAGTGGTTGTGGGCCAGGGGTGGGCAGGAGTGGCTTCCAGCACCTCTTTCCAACTCTGATTTACTGTCACTCCCGTGGCAGGGAGGAACCAGCTGAGGTGAGAATGTGCACATCATGGAAATCTGGCAAATGCTACAGCCTGAGGCTTTTTTATTCTAGGAGCTTGTTAAGTATTCATCAGCACACTGCTGGCCAAGACTGCTGAGATGCTGTGAGCTCCTGTCTTAGGGTGTCTTGCCTGTGCCCAGCTCTGGGTTTGGTCAGCACCCCACTCGGATTATCTCAGTTCAGCCATTGGATTCTTTGCATACCGCATCCCAAGTATGGGGGGTATTTTGTCATCCTAATGAGCAAGAATTGTCACAAGACCAAAGAACTAGATCAGTGTAGAAAGCAAGTGGTACAGCAACACACTCCTCAGGGCATATCGTCTCCCTTGGCAAACTCCTCTTCAGCCTTCGTGGCCCCACTTGGTGTCACCGACGGCGTCGTTAAGCGATTGGCTCCAGGTCACGCTCTGAGACCATAGCAGAGTAAGAACTTGACCCTGTCTGTCTGTCTCAGCCATTACCGGTCACTCTGTGTCTCACCAGGAATTTCTCTCTGCTTAGTTGGCACTCAGGATGGAGACTAGAACTCACCCTCGCCTCCATGTGTCCGCTGTGCATCCGCTCAGGGTTTGAAATGAGTCTCTGGGCTCATCCCTGAGAGCCTCACGGCACTGAACTGGTTAATTTACTTGAGCCCAGAAATTTCTCAGCCCCTGGCCCGGGAGGCCTCTGACAATCTCCTTGAATGGGGGTGAGCCCGAGTTGCCCAGGCTTGCTGGCCTGTGTGCGTGTGCACGTTTGTCTGTGGGTTGGGGGCCAGAGGTGGACGGACATTCGTGCTTGGAGAGCAAGTCCCCCTGTGGTTAGAGTCAGGGTCCCCTGGAGCAGGGTCCCCTGTGGGACCAGGCCGAGAACGGACGCGACATTTCTGCCCTTGAGGGGGAGGCCAGTGGAAAGCTACACAGTGTGATTTAAGTGTGGCTCAGACCTCATGCATTCTGGAACGTTCCTGGCCCCATCCCTAGTGCCTCTCAGGTCCTCATCTGTGCCACGAGGATGGTGATGACAACAGCGCCATCCTCTTGGGGTTCTCGCAAGGACCAGAGCCCCAGTCCACACGGAGGGCTCCATGAAGCTGGAACCCTGGGTGGGGGCGGCGGCGGTCTGTCCAGAGCTGGCCGAGGCTTCCTCCAGCCATGTTTTATTTGAGGGTAATTAATGACGATGGTGACAATGGTGATGGTGGCAAAACAATGGCTACTTTTTTGCTTGGCCACCGGCCACCAGACAGTGTTTCTTGTTGCCCTTTGAGAATCACTCTATGTTCTCACAGCAGCCCTGCAAGCTGCTTGCTCTCCAGTCAGGGCTGCTGTCCCCAGTTTACAGATAAGAAAATCAAGGATGAATTCTCCAAGGCTTCACGTCATGTGCACTCTTGGTGAGGTGTGAATCGAGATAGTTTTGCTCCCCTCACTGTGATGTTGAACCCAGGTCTGCCCACGTTCAAAGCTAGGTGCTTCTTCCAGCTGGCAGGAGAGTGGAGTGGAGGCCAGGCTTCCTGTGTTTGCCTGCGCTTACTGATGTGAGCTCGTGGGATCTCAGTTTCTCTTCTGTGAAATGGGTGCAGGGAGAGAACCCACCTTGCAGGGCTGGGCTGGGCCCTCTTGGCTGCCAGGGGTGGTTGCATTTGGTGGAAAGGACTTCCCAAGTACCGTCTTGTGATCCCAAACAAGTCAGGATGTGGGCACACCTTAAGCTCTTCCCACCAGCAGTGACTGAGGTCACGTGTACCCAGAAAAATGAGCCCACAATGGTGGGGATGGTTTATGGTTTATTTTCCAGAAAATCCCCCCTGGTCACTGCTCTTGTTTCAGTATTGCACGGCCTGTGTCTAGCTCAGCAGCTCTCTCGGGAGGCTCATTAGCTTCCGGGGTTGACACTATCTACCAGAGCAGGCTGGGCCCCCATGTTGGCCTGTAAAATGCTCTGACTGGACCCCGCTGTCCTGTTCTTGTCGTTGCAGGCTGCCAACAGCTACCTACGAGACCAGTGGTTCCATTCTCTGCAGTGGAAGGTAAGTCCCGACTCAGCCGCTCCTCCGAGGTGGCGGCCTCCGCCCTGGGCAGCCGTGGGCTAGCACGGAGCCGTCCTCTTCCACAGAGGCAGGGAGATGGGTGCTCCTGCCTTCCAGGTGGTCAGCCGAAGAACTTTGCCCCACTCCATAAAAGCATCGGCCTCCCTCCATCTGCCTTTCTCCCTGCCTTGGTGAAGTGACTGACCCCACCAGGCCCTGACTTTGCTCGTGAGCCCTAAAAAGCTGCGTGTCTGCCTCCCAAAGGGCCATCGAGCCACTTGCTCTCCAGATAAGGGCAGACCTGAGGGCCTAGAGGAGGCAGCTCTGCCGGGGCTCAGGGTTCTGGGTTGAAAGTCACTTCTGATGGCAGGGCACACCCGCTCACGTCGTTGTGCTTCCTTTCAGTTATCTGGTTCTCGGGCTTCATTTCCTGGCTCTAGCACCACATGGAGTAGTTCGGAGCCTGCGGGCCCGTATAGGGAATTAGTGTTCTGCTGGCCGCTTCCAAGACGTGGGGGCCCGGCCTCCTGAGATGGGCCCCTCGGCCCTCTGCGTCGGGGCAAGGGGAGTGGAAGCTGTAGCGCAGGGGCCGGGAGTGGAGCGCCAGCTGCCGCGCCCCGGCCACCCGCTCTCCTCCGCCTTCCGCTCTTTCAGCTCCGAACAAGCCGAGGCAGGCCTGTGGCCGCCCGGAGCCTGCAGGGTGTGGCTGGACTGACCGGCATATGCCCGGAGCTGTCGCGGCGGTGGCGGGGGAGGGGCGGCCAGGCAGCTGTGCCACCGTGAGGGATGCCGGGACGGCCCGGGGGAGGCCTCGGAGTTCCCGTCATGCCTCGGGGGCTCTCCCTCGGCCAGGGCGGGTGGCAGAAACGCAGCCCCAGGCAGCCTCTTTCCTACTCCAGCCCACCCCCAAGGAGGGGCCATCCGGTCCTCTCCCCCGGCAGCTGCTGGTCCCCTCGCTCTGTGGCCGCGGGCCCGAGTCTCAGAAGCAGAGTGTGAGTCTCCAAGCCGGGTCTGTGAAGGGAAGGCCCTTTACGGAGCTCCTGGCATGTGCCAGGGACTCTGCCAGGCTCATCGCGTCCATTCCATCCTCGCCACATGGCTCCTGTTTCACAGATGGGAAAGCCAAGGCCCGGGCTGGAGCCCAAGGTCCCGCATAGGGTGGGTTCAAATCTAGAGCTTTCCAACACCTCTGGGTGTCTGAATGTGGTCAGAGGTACAAGGTGGCAGCTGAGGTGGCCGGGTGGCCCCTGCCTGTCTGCAGGGTCAGCAGATGCAGTGGGGGGTCCTGAGTCCGCAGGGAGAACGTCCTGTTCCTGGTGTCTGGCTCTCGGTGTGCCTGGGCCCAGGTGTGTCCCAGGGCAGGTGGGGCACGTGTCCAGACCCACCGTGGGCCACCTGAGCGTTAAATGCCAGTGTCATTGAGAGGGAGGAAAGGAAACAGTGGACAGCGGTGGGCAGGGGACACTGCCTGAGAGAAGAGACCATTTCACTTCCAGGGGAAATGACTTCTCACAGGCACCTCCCCTTCTCTTTCCAGGCCTGTCTTATGTGTGAACCATCAGTCGGTGATCACCTTGTGTTTTTTCCCCTTTTAAGCTCGGGATGGGGCAGAAATGTACTTGGAGACTTATTACCTGCTACACAGGTTGGGGAATTGCCTCATTTAAGAGGTGGTCAAGGTCAGCGTCTTCAGTGATGTCTGCCCAGGCTCTGCTTTTTACCTCTTCCTGGTCAGCATTTTGTTTCTTTCTGAATGACTTCAAGAAACACAGAGCAGGCAGTGCTCGGGAAATTTGTGAATAACTGTAAGCTGTGCCGATTAAGGTGGGGGGCACAGCAAACCACCCCCCAGGAGACTTTGGCTAGAAAGATAATTTAAAAATTTCAAGGTTGAAACGTACAAATTCAAATGTCAAGGATTGCACTTGGGTTCAGACGGTTGATTGAACAAGTATAGAACCGGGAAGATGTGGGTTTCCAGCGTTTCTCATGAAGACCGGATGGCTGCACTCATTTAGGGTGGTGTTGGGTTTGTTTATGGCTATTGAATTTGATCAGTTAAATTAGTATATAAATATATAAGTAGCTTAGGAAGTCCAAGCTGGGAGTGGGAAGGAACTGGCGGGCTCTGGCAGAGTGTCGGCATTTGGGATGGTGATCTTTGTTCTCACGTTACAAGTGTTGGCTGGTTTTTAAAACTCACTTGAGACACTGGCAGTTTTTCCCCTTTAACAATTGCCCCCACCACCACCAGATTCAGGTACATTGCCACCAGGTGGCAGTGATATCTCAATGTCGGCGTTTGATTGAATTCTTTGCCACTCCAGTCTGGGTGAGATTTGAGGAGGCATGCTCTTTGCTTTAAAAATGGCCAAGAAACGTAAAGTATTTTGGAGGTACTGCTGGCTAGTCAAGCGATCTGCAAGGCCTGGGTTTGAATTCTGGTCCTGTAACTTACTTGCTTTGTGGTCTGGACTGTTTCAGCAAATGTTCAATAGCAGATGCACTTCCTGAGACCCTCCCATGTGCCAGGCATGGCCAGGTGCTTTCCTTTTCTTCTTCTATCAGCAAATGAGGAAACCAAGGCCCAGAGAGGTCAAGCGATTTGCCCATGGCAGCAGATATGAATCAAAATCTATAGGGCTGTCCTACCTTCTGCTTGATCAAGCTGTGCCAGGCCATATCTGAACCCTGGACTCCTCGCTCTCAGAAGCTGACTTTCCGCTTCTCCTGACAAACTCTTCTCCCTCTGTATTTACAAACATTTTGGGTCTTTGTCTTTTCTTTTATTTCCTCTTCTTTTCTTTTCATTTATCTCCAGCTGACAAAAACAGGATGTCAAGATTAAGGTCATTTAAAATTCCCACAAGCTCAGCTTGAATTTTTTAATTTTTTATATGCTGATTTTGTCATTTTCTCCACCACACCGATATATATTTCCATGGCAGTTCACATGCATAAAACACTTTTTTAATTGTAAAGAATGTCACTCCCTCAATCCTGTGTTCTCATTATTTTCATTTTCACGCTGCAGCGCTGACATCTTCGGGACATGCATTTGCAACTGTGGTGATAGCATCCCCGAGGGGGCCAAAACTGGTTCTTGGGGTTCCCCCAGAATTCTTAGATATTACAATGTTAAGTGGTCCTGCAAAGTTTGACCCTACCCAATGAAATCATATTAGTATTTTATTTCCAGGAGGACGGGAGAGCAATTAAGGGGAATAAAGGGTTTAAAAAGCCTTCTTAGGGAGGCAATAAGGTCGGAAAACGCTGCTATAGAATCAGCTGCAAGTTGCAATAAGACAGCGTATAAATAAAACATCTACATAAGATTCCTCCCAATCTGTTCCCTCCTGATAGTACCGTGTCTTAAGGGCTGGAGCTCAGATAGATGGTCGGGGTGTCCACATGCAGTCACCCCTCCCCTGTTGCCTAAGGTCCCAGTGCCACCGAGATGGGGCCTGGGGGCTCACCTTCAGCCTCCCAGCCCTGGAGCCCCTTCCCTGCCTCTCTCCCCGCAGCTCTCCCCTGCCTCTCGGCTTGGCCTGCCCTCGCCTGTGTGGGTCAGGGAGGTCCGGAAGCCTAGAGCACCACAGAAGGGCCTCGAGCCCTGCGGGAAGACGAGCGGCAGCTCCCACCCAGGAAGGAGGCTGGCGGTCGATCTGGGTGGCTGGTTGCCCATGGTCTTCCTAGAATGCCCAGGTGTCCGGGAGGCTGGCCCTGTTTGGTTTGGGTGCTTCACCCCGGAGGCCAGTTCCCAGGGGTATGGAGGCACTGAGGCCTCCTTACGGACTCACACCCACGTCCTTGCTTCTGCCCAGGTCCACGGAGGCCAGGCTTTGTGGAGATGGGCCTTTCCGTGTGCAGGGCCGTGAGGGGACGGTGTGTGTGTGCACAGGGCCGTGAGGGGACGGTGTGTGTGTGCACAGGGCCGTGAGGGGACGGTGTGTGTGCACAGGGCCATGAGGGGATGGTGTGTGTGCACAGGGCCGTGAGGGGACGGTGTGTGTGTGAGTGTGCACAGGACCGTGAGGAGCCCTGAGATGCTGGGGCACCCCTGCTTGGCAGAGCCAGAGCCTCTGCTGCCCTCCACGCTGGGAAGTAACGGACTTTGCACTTGCTGAGAGGCCTCCTCAGGCTGTTGCACAGAGGTCTTGGAAACCACGATGGCTCTGTCCCCAGGGGAAGCTGGGGCACTCAGAACAGCCCCGGGGGCCAAGCCCCAGTGAGAATGGGCTGGACTGCCAGGCCGTGTGTGAAGCGAAGAGCCGGCCTGTTTTCCTGTCCCAGGTCCTGCAGGGCAGAGCAATGCGCTTGGCACTGGGAAAAATCCCAGCCCAGGTTTGCGTCCCCTCTGGCTGCCTGCCCTGGACAACAGCCTCCTCTGCCCCATGCAGGGTTCCCCACCCACCCGCGTGGCCACAGCCTCGGGGCCGCCCCTTCTCTCCTCTGATGCAGACGGGGCAAGGGAATGGCCCTTGGGGTCTGTGTGCTGTGCACGCTCATGCTGAGGGGCTGTGTGTGTGTGCTGTGCACGCTCATGCTGGGGGGCTGTGTGTGTGTGCTGTGCATGCTCATGCTGGGGGGTGGATGTCCATTGGCGTCTGTTGGGTCTGGAGCAGATTTCCGTGGGCTGCAGTTTTCTCGTCTGTGAAATGGGGATGATAATCGCACCTCCTTCAGCGGGCCTGGGGAGGCTGAAACTCCTTGTGAGGCAGCAGAAAGGAGCCTGGTAGCAGTGAGCGGCCCGCAAGCGCGGGGCCCCATTGTCAGGGTGTCTGGGTACAGCCGTGAACATGGCCCTGGCCCCAGGAGGGTCCCGCAGATATGGCCTGTACCGGCCACGGTGACAGCTTCTCCCAGGTGTGTGCCTGGCAGTGTGGGGTCAGCACTGCCCGTGTTAGAGATGAGGGGACAGAGTCCCACAGTGAGAGGGACAGTCACAGCCTAGGATAGCTGTCTACTTCCACCTACTGAGTGGCTGCAGGAACCCCTGCTGTGCTGCCCTTCATTCCCAGAGCCATCTCCTCGGTCCCCAGCATTCAGATGAAGCGCGGAGGGGAGGAGGCGACATGGGCTGGAATTTGAGCCACCCCCACCACGGAGGGCCAGGACTCGAACCCAGGTTCTCACCCCGAGGTCCTCTCCTCCTGGCTGCGTCACTCAGGGAGCTGGGCCCTTCACCCTCATGCCCACGCTTGGGGAAAGGCCCCCAGCTTGTGCCAGGACTCCCGGGCAACCAGGTCAGAGGGACAAGAGGCTGCCGGTCCTCCAGCCCCCTCCCTGAGGGCCGAGCTCGGGGGTGTCCCTGGGTGGGGGGCAGGCCTGAGGCTCAGGAGGTCTGTCCTCACTGGACCCCCTCCCTCTCACGGCTTTTACTCTCTGAGGGAAGGGCCATTTCCAGTGTCCACAGCTAGGGCCTGTGGACGCCTCTGCCAAGCCACAAACCCTTCCCAAGCTCACCTTCCCCTGCGTCTTTATCCAGCCCACAGCAGTCACCCCCATGGCCCCCCAAGTGCCTTGCGCCCCTTGCTCCTGGGCCGAGCGAGGAGGCCCCACAAACTTGAGGAGACTCCTGTTCTTCCCACCCACCCTCTTTTCAGGTGTGGAAATAGACTGGGGAAACTGAGGCCGGGTTAAACCAAGCTCAGGGTCACCCAGCTGTCTGCTGGCAGAGCTGGGATTTGAACACTGGTCTGATTGAGTCCAGAAAGTGGGATTTTAACCAATGAGAGTAAGGCTTCCAGCTGTGCACACACAACACACACACACACACACACACATGTGAACACACATCCCAGACAGAGCCTCTCATACCTTACACCTGTGGGCTCGGGGGTCTTACCGGATCCCACAGTTCCCTTCAGCCCTCGTGGCTGGTGCATTTGAGAGAGCCTTGGGGTTTTGTCTCTTGCCGAGACTCCCGAGCACTTTACATTGTTCTCTAAGGCTTCCAGACGCCGCTGCAGGGCCCATGTGAATTAGCCTCTGCCCCAGCAGCTGCAGTTCTCAGGGGTCGCAGCCCACTGCCCTCTCCCCACACCACACTGCCAGGCCCCCCGCCCCCGTGCCCAGGACCATCCTGCACCATGTCTACCCCAGGCCCGCTGCTCAGGCTCCCTCTCCTGGCTGGAAATCTCAGCCCCTTTGGCCCAGCCCTTACCTGGCTGAGAGACATCCCCTTGCTCCAGCCCAGGCCATCACCTCCCAGCTGAGGGATGGTGTTGCCTTCTGCCCCCCTTCACCCTGCTCGCCCCATAGGAGCTCTTCCACATTGGTTTTCCTCTCTCTCTGCCTCCCTTTTTCTTCCTTTCTACCGTGATGGTGAAGACCCCTCTACAGCCGCCCCGAGGGCGGGTGTCAGGTCAGGAGCAGTGCCTCCCACCCCATCCATCCTGCCCCTGACTGGGTTCACTGCGGGCCCTTTCTGTCTTTGCACCAACGTCTGGACGTTTATAGCCAAGTGCTGGATGGTTTTGTTTGCTTCAGCATAATATTGCTGCTTAAACATTTCAGGAAGGGGCTTTTTGACAGCCGCGTGGTGGTCTGTGAAGAGGGCAGAGCTTACTGCACCAAGGAAGATGATGCTTCTTTGCTTCCGGGAGAATCATTTGTGCAATACTTGAGGATGAGGGCACCAGGCCCACTGCCTGGGTTCACAACCCGGCTCCACCACCTGCTAGCTGCTGTGTGATCCTGGGCTAGTTATTTCCTCTCTGAATAATATAAAAGGGAGTTGTGATAAAACCAAGCTCACCAGGCACTTGTGAGAGTTAAATGGATTAATAGCTCTGAAGAATCACACCTGCACAGGACAAGCACTCAGTAAATGTTAATTATTTTCTTTGTTCTTTGGTGAATAAGGCCTCTGTCCCTTTGGTGTCGACGGATCCTAGAAGATGGGCATGGCATACCTGCCACCAACCCCCAGTGCGCTCGTGGCAGGCATTACTACTCCATCACAGCACACTTGCCTGTGGCAGGCATCATTAATCCATTTGTGCAGTCCTCTTGCCCCTGAGGGTCTCCTGTCACCAGAGCTACTGCTGGCCAACCTGGGGTTGACAAAGAGAGTGAGTCCTCCCCTTGCTTAGTGAGTCCCTCGGCCTATGGTCATCGACTGTGACTGGAAACTGATCCCCAGACCTGTTGTCTGACTGGCCTCTTTGGGGCATGTTCATGAAACCTTTGGGAAGCTTCTAGATGGACATGCAGGTTTCCTCTTCTGGATCCCACCCTCCATGGAGGAAGGGAAAACAGGACGGGGCAAGGATGGGCAGGAGATGGGCTCCCTTCTCTTCCAGGCCAACCCCCGTCCGCTTTATCCAGACTGAAAAGGAAGGAATTCCATCCAGATTAATTTCTGGCACTCGGTCCAAAAAGCCTTTGTGACCTCCTAAGAGGGATCAAAAGGCCTCAGCTGAGACCGTGAAAGGAGCGGCTTTCCCCACGAGGTAGGGAGCCCCGTCGTGCTCCAAGACTCAATGGGGGGGCCTCAGCAGGAGGGTGCAGCTGGCCTGGAGCTGAGACCGAGAGAGCTAGCTGCCCCCAGAGCCGGCCCAGCGGCTTGTCCCTGCTCATGGGCCCCAGCAGAAGGCGGGAGGGGAGGCCTGGAGGGGCAGGGCTGGAGACCCCCAGGAGGGCCCAGTCTCCGGCGTCCGCCAGCCACCGCCCGCTCCCTTCCATGGGTCATCAGGGACCCTGTCACCAACAACAAACGAGCTTCAGGAATTGAAACTAACAAGTGGCAGAGGAATGGGCAGCCTTGGGGAGGAAAGTTCATGCACTAAGGAACTCTCCTGTCAGAAGAAGGAGAAGAAAACAATTATTATTATCTTCTCAAAGTTTTATTGGGCCCGTCTTGAAGGAGGAGTCGAGAGGGCAAGGGACTTGTCCAAGGTTACATAGCTCGAAACTGGCTGAGCCGGGATTGAAACCCAGCTGGGTCTCTGGGCCCAGGTTCTCGACTAGAAAGAGGCCTGTGGGTTTCTCGGCTTTGACAGGAGTTGGCACGGAAGAGGCCGGGTTGCGGTTTTCTCTGCAGGAGCCTCAGCCGCACTGCTGAGCCATGAAGGCTGAACCAGCCCCGGCACAGCCTCAGCCCTGGGAGGGCTTCTCTGCTTTTGCCCAGTAGAGCTCTCTTTGGAAGAGACATGGGGCATTTTTGTTTGTTTTTTAAAATAACCTTTTCATTGAAAGATAATAGCCATGTAGAAAAGTGTACATATCAAAAAACAAAGGAAAAAACCACCTGGATTCTCACAGATGGAACATACAGGTGCACCCAGGACCCGGGTCGGAAACAGAGCAGGGCCAGGCTCCCAGCAGCCGCTCAGGCCCCCCCAGGCCTGGGCACCCGCACCCGGGAGCCAGCACGGCCGCCCAGCAGCTCCCGTTCGTTTGTCTTCCCGTGGAACTTGCTGAGATGGAATCAGTCTGAAGTCTTTGAAACTGGCTTCTTTGGCCCCAAATGATGTTTACAAGATTCCTCTGTTGCGTGTAGCAATCATTTGTTTGTTCGTTGTGCTCGGTGCTGTTCCATCGTGTCGATGTCCTCCATCCGTTTGTTCATTCCACCATGGACGGATGTTTCCGGTTTGGAGCTCACACAAATAAAACCACTGGAAACAGTCCAGCGTTTGTGTGTCTTTTGGTGAATATTTGTTTACCTTCCTGCTGAGTTAACCTAGGTGGGAAATCGTTGGTCAGGGAGTCGGCTGTGGTCACCTTTTGGTCTGACGATGTGCTCTCCCCCCAGCAGCAGGGGGTGAAAGCGCTGAGGCCCCGGGCAGCTGAAAATTGCATTTATCAAGTTTGGGGCTTTCTCTTAATATGGAAAAGGACAAAGAGAACAACAACGAAAGAAATCTCACCGTCCTTAAAACCTCCAGTTAGTGCTTTTTAGCTTCCTAAAAGCACCTTTACATCTCCACCTTTAGCACCTAAAAGGTCCACCTGTAATTTACATGTGATAAAACGCACACATCCCACCTGTTCAGTGTGATGAGTTTTGAATTCACCAGAATCACCACTGCCCAAAGGAAGACAGAGACATTTCCATCATCCAGAAAATTCCCTCCTGCTCCTTCCCAGTCAATCCTTTGCCCTGCCAAATAATTTTCTTAAATTAACATTTAAGAAAAAGTTATGCATGTAGATGGTGACATTTTTTAAAGTATAGAAGCATTTAAAATCAGAAGTTAGTCTCCTCCTCCCTAGGAGGGCCGTTTTCCCAAAGGAAAGGCAGACACTTAGCATTTCATGGTTTTCTGGAAGGTTCTTACGAATATTTCTCTATAAACACCGTGCAGATTTTATGACCCGCCCTGTTCTGTTCCTTGCCCCTCCCCCCTTTTAAATTTTTTAAATTGTATGATATAACACATATACAAAGCAAAGAAGGAAGATACAATAATTTTCAGAGCACTCTTCAGCAAGTAGTTACAGGAAAGATTCCAGAATTTGTCATGGGCTAACACACCATCATCTAATATTTTTCCTTCTAGCTGCTCCAGAATATAGGAGCCTAGAAGGAATAAATATTTTATCATCACAGTTGACTTTTTTTTTCTTGTTTGTGAAAAATAACATATATACAAAACAATACATTTCAAAGCACAGCACAACAATTAGTTGTAGAACAGATTTCAGAGTTTGGTATGGGTTACAATTTCACAATTTTAGATTTTTAATTCTAGCTGCTCTAAGATGTTGGAGACTAAAAGAAATTCAGCAATCATATTTGTTTGTTAAACCCTACCTTCTCTGTATAACTACACCATCACTTTTTATCTTTCTATCCCTCTCTTTAGGGGTGTTTGAGCTATGGCAATTCTAACTTCTTCATATTGGAAGGAGCTGTCAGTAATACAGGGTAGGGAGATGGAATTATCTGATGTTTTGAAGAGGCTGGGCCCCCTAGATTTCAGGACTTACCTGGTTCAAGGACCCATCTGGAGGTTGTAGGTTTCTGGAAAGTTACCTAGTGCATGCAGCGTTTGTAGAATCTTATATATTATCCTAGGTGTTCTTAAGGATTGGCTGGAATGGTCCTGGTTGGGGTTTGGCAAGCTATGATAGGTAGCAAAGTCTAACTGAAGCTTGCGTTTAAGAGTGACCTCCAGAGTAGCCTCTCGATTCTGTTGAACTCTCTCAGCCTCTGATACTTTGTTAGTTATACTTCTTTTCCCCCTTTTGGTCAGGATGGAATTGTTGATCCCACCGTACCAGGACCAGGCTCATCCCTGGGAGTCATCTCCCATGCTGCCAGGGAGACTTTCAGCCCTGGATGGATGTCATGTCCCATGTAGGGGGAGGGTGTTCTTGCCCTTTTTATATTTCAATCATGTATCGTGGCAGTCTTCCCAAAGTGGCACTTACAGGTCTGTTTTTCTCCTTTTTAAGGTTTCATTTTGTTCCATCCAGAGAAGGGCAGAGTGAGGTGGGACTTTGGATCTTGCAATGAAAGACCCTGTTTTCCAGATGGGGAGATGTCGTCCTGAGAGGGAAGGGAGAAGGGGGACCACAGTTGCTGGGCACCTTTCCTCTCGGGGCCAGAGGCCGGGAGGCACTGGCTCCCTAATCCTCTCCCCTGCAGGTCCTGCCACCACCCCCATTTGAGAGGTGGAGAATCTGGGGTGCAGTGATCTGCCAAGGCCGCAGAGCTAGGAGGTAATAGAGCTGGGATGTGGGGCCTGTCCCTTTGTCTCCCTTTCTGCCTGCCCCAGGCCACAGCTCCCCCAGCCCCCAGAGAAGGGCAGCCTGGGCTTGTGGGTGGGGGCAGGAAGGTGCTAAGACTCACCCTAAGTCTTTGGGGTGACCGTCTTTCGTAGGCCTCAGCAGGGGCTCATTACAGCTTGTCACAAAACAAATAGCCAAGAACAGTGGCATTTGTGTGTTTTTTCCCCCTGTCCAGAAAGAGGGAACCAGAGCTTTAGTGTCATCCAACATACATGTTGGCAGGCTTGGGTGGGGGCCCATGACTCACTGAGCCATAAAAGGAAGTTTTTTTCTTCATATAAACAGTTTGCAGGTGGACTTCTTTTCTGCCCTTTAAGGCCAAACCTTTTTCCCTCTTTCTCTTTTAAGAAGTATCTTTTGTCTTTAAATAAGTGTGAGGTCATATCTTGATTAGAAAGGCCTGTTGACCCGCAGGGGTCTGCAGCCGGTGGCATTCGCAGCCAGGTGGGGGTTGCAGGCCCCTGAATGGGGTGCTGGTCAGCTCACGACCAGGGGGCCATCCTGGGAGGGGGTGGCTGCACGTGGTGCTTCTCTTTCCCTCCCCAGGTACTCTCTGCCTGTTGGCTCGGCAACGAGGCCAAACAGAGGCATAGAAAAGAGCAGCGCCCGTCCCCGCAGAGGGACCAGGCCCTCACTCACCCAGGTGACCGAAGAGGCCCAGGGGGCCGCCAGCTCACCTCTGGGATGGAAGTGTTTGGGATAGATGCTAATTGACCGCCCACAGGGGACCCCGGGGCACTCTTAGAACCAACACACAGTTTTGCAGAAGCCCTAAGCACACACTGCCTTTCGGGGGACCTGAGGCCACCCCTCGAGGGCCTGCTGGTTTAGGGTAGCAGGAAGCCAGGCCAGTGTCAGAGCCTTCAGGTGGGGCTGGAAGAGTGGCCCATCTGCCTCCTGGGCTGGAGCCCTGTCCAGGAGTGCAGGGACCCTTATCTCGCCCCAGGCCTCCTGGCCTCCTCTGACCCGGCGACTTTGAACCAGAAACCCATTGGTTCTCAGAGTGTGGTCTGCAGACCAGCAGAAGCTGCTGTACCTGGGAGCTCATTAGAAATGCAGATGTTCGCACAGCTTCCACGCCAGAGTTTGAGAACCCCAGGTTTGCTTGAAGATGGGAAAGGGGAACAACGTTGAGTGCCTGCTACTTTTCATCCACTTTGTCCATGCTATCTGATTTCAGCCTCACAGTGTCCACATCACAGGGGAGGAAACTAACTCCCAGGAAGATTCATTAACTTTCCCATGTGCATGAGCCAGAATTCAAACCCAGGTCCAAGGCCACCTTCTGTCCCGGTTAGACCCTGTGGCTGCATCACTCACACCTTGAGATCAGGCATAAATGGCTGAACCTATCCTTAGTGCTCGAATAACCCTGCCAGACTCTCTCCATCGGTGCCACTAACTTAGATATGGTCAACACCTTTGAGATCACACTCCTAATTTCTGCCCTGGCCTTGCCCTTGGAGAGTCGAGTCCTCAGCGTCCCAGTCTGAGGAGGGCCCCCCTTCCCAAGGAAGTACACATCACAGCCCCCTCGTATAGCCTGCCCCCTGTACCACCTGCCCCCGTACCACCTGCCCCCTGTACTCCTGCCCCTTGTACCACCTGCCCCCGTACCCCTGCCCCCTGCACCCCTGCCCCCTGTACCACCTGCCCCCTGTACCCCTGCCCCCTGTACCACCTGCCCCCTGCACCCCTGCCCCCTGTACCCCTGCCCCCTGCACCCCTGCCCCCTGTACCCCTGCCCCCTGTACCACCTGCCCCCTGTACCCCTGCGCCCTGTACCACCTGCCCCCGTACCCCTGCCCCCTGTACCACCTGCCCCCTGCACCCCTGCCCCCTGCACCCCTGCCCCCTGTACCACCTGCCCCCTGTACCCCTGCCCCCTGTACCACCTGCCCCCTGCCCCCTGTACCACCTGCCCCCTGTACCCCTGCACCCTGTACCCCTGCCCCCTGTACCCCTGCCCCTGTACCCCTGCCCCCTGTACCACTTGCCCCCCCCACCATTGTCCCTTCTCTTATATTCAGGGGCACCATTCTTTCTGCCTTGACATGTCCATTAGAGACCAACTGTAAATTACTTTATTGGGGCACTGTAAATCAGTTATTAGGGAACCTTTTCCAGGGTGCTCATAAATCATGGCCTTTTGTCGGAGCCCAGAGGAGGCAGCCGACAGGGAACGGGGGGCTTCCCAAGCAGAGAGATGAACAGCTCAGCTGCCCTTTGAAGTACGGCAAACACTAGATAAAGTTCTTAGTGCAATGAACAGCAGAGGCCTCTGTGGAGGTGCTACTGGGAGGCTGAGCTAGGGAAATCCTTATTTGGGACGGAGAGACTTCCCTTGTCCAGGCTCGAAGGAAACAGAACACGTCCTGCCCTCTGCGTCTCAGGGCAGGGGAGCCTGCTGGGGGCCGGGCCCCTCCAACGAGGCGGGGGAAGAGCAGCTTCTGGTAGGGGATTGTTTTCTTTTTTTTTTTTTCCAGTTTATTTGGTTAGGGTTGCTATTAATCAGTAATGTTTTCTCAGGAAATACTGCCTTATATTAATGGCTTTTTGTTGAAAAGGACCCAACTGTGGTGTTTATGATTGGGCTTGAGTTCTGCTTGGGGCCCCCCCCAGCACTAATTTTTTTTTTTAATCGTCTATCCTACTGGTAAAGTTAGAATCTAGAATATGTGTTACTAGGGGCCAGATGTGGGCAGGGAATGGGGAATTATGTTTTTTTTTTAATTAATTTTTTTTTAGGAAAGAAAAAGAGATTGAAAAAGAGGAAAGGAGAAGGGAGAAAGGAAGGAGAGAAGGAAGGGTGGAGGTGGGAGGGTAATGTGGGCAGGAGGGTACCCCATTCCCCGTCTGTCTCCGAAATTTCCATCCAGATCTCACTGGAGCAAAATATCCGAGGACGCAGCATTGACTTTCCAGCTGGAAGCTGAGCACTTCTTGGCCTGTTATTCAGGGCAGCTCATCCAGCTCACCTCGGCCTTAACATTGCCACTTTACCAGAGGCACAATATCGAGATTAGACAGTGTCTGTCTGTCTGTGACTGGCTTATTTCACTGAGGATTATGGCCTCAAGTTTCATCCACGTGGTCATATGCCTCAGGACCTCCCCTCATGTTAGGGCTGTGTAGTCCCCCATTGTAGGTATCTGCTGCATTTTGTGTATCCACTCGTCTTTTCATAGGCGCTTGGGTGGCTTCCATCTTTTGGCAACTGTGAATAGTGCCACCATGTACATCAGTGGCCCACCACCAATTTTATATCACTGGTCACTGGAAAAGTCAGTCTTTTCCGAAACAGAATGTTTTCCTTTTAAAAGTGAGGTTGCATCACTGCCTCGCTGGGAGATACTGTATTGTGTTTCAAGTTAAGGAGTGATGGGGCACCAGCCTTTGGATTTGGAAAGCCTGGGGAAGGCAGGTGAACTTTGGTACCTTGGAAGGGTGAGCTGTGCTGAGAGGGGAGAACTCAGAGGGAGTTAGGTGGTGTCCCCCTAAGGAAAAGCCCCCTGGGAGCTGAAACTGATGGCCAGTGGCAGGAAAACTGCAGAGGATTTGGACCCCATGGCTAAGCTCAGGCTGGAGCACTTGTGTCCACTTCCTTCTGACTTTTTCATTTGTATCCTCTCTTTGCCCAGTGATGTTTGCAGTGAGTGGCTGACAAAAACAGATAGCACAGGAAGATCTGCACCACCAGGTATTGTTAAGAGAAAAGCAAGACGCAAAGATAAATGCATAATGCGATACCATTTTTATCAGACAAAATGAGGAGAAAAACAACAAAAACTGAAAACTGAAAGAATCTCTCCCTGTATTAGTATTTGATTATATATGATGATGGAAAAAGATGCAAAATTATGTATACCAGGGTTTGGCAAACTCTCTGGCCTGCCTCCTGCTTTTGTAAATAAAGGTTTTTCTTTCTTAACACAGCCACACCCATTCGGGCTACAACAGCTCAGTAGCTGCAGCGGAGCCCGTCTGCCCACAGAGCTTAAGATATTTATTATCTGGCCCTTCACGGAGGAAGCTTGCTGACTCCTGATAACACACCGTAGGGTAGCGTGGGTTCTAGCATGGGGGCCGAGGCGAGTTTAAAGAAAATATAACCCCAAAAATCCATGTATGATAGGACCTAAATTGATCCACATTTATGCATTGATGTGTGTGTGTGTGTGTGTGTGTGTGTGTGTGTGTGCGCACGCACATGTATGTAAGCAGAAAGAGACTATGAGATGAGGGTCACCAAAGGAAAACTGCAAGCCCAGTGATGGCATTTCTGTGGTCTTTGTTCTCTTCCCTTACACTCTTCAATATGAATCAAAATTTTTAATGATCATAAATGTTTCAAAAATCAGATATTATACTCAAACACTGAAAAGTGAAAAATGTGAGGTCTGAGATACCTTCTAGTTCCCTCTAAGAATATGGGATCCAACTGACTTGAGTTCTGTCAGAGATACAAATTCCAAAATCCTTGGGGATTTCCCGTTTTTCTTTTCTATTTTAACTGTGCAATATGCGAGTTCGGCTTCCTGCAAAGACTGGAAACAGGACAGATAAAGCTGAGGCCCTTGATCCTTCTGTGCCACCTCCCCCTGCGAAGAAGACAGGACTGTCTGCCTGCAGCGCACCCCTCTGCACCCCCGCCCTGTGTAACATGCCCCAGTACGTGTGCACATAAAAAGAGCTTTTGCGTGTTTCTGCTTCTACCCTTAACAGCAAGCATATCATCCAGCAGAGCCCGCATGGCCCTCTCTACCTGCCCTGTGGGTGTCTTAGTTTGCCACAGCCGCCGTGATGCGTTCCACACAGCGGGTCGGCTTGAACGACAGGAATCACTTGTCTCGCAGTTTTGGAGGCTCAAAGTCCAGCATCAGGGGCTTGGTGGGGCAGGCTTTCTCCCGGATTCTAGAGTGTTTTGGCGGCCCTCCGTCACATGCCACTCCTGGGGTCTGTGCCTCTGGTTTCTGTGACTTCTGGCCTCTGCTGGCTGCTGGCTTTTTGACTTCCGTGTCTGAATTTCCTTTGCTTGTAAATCAGACTTCAGCCATATGGCATCGGGCCCACAGGGTTCAGTTTGGCTCCTCTAAATAGGACCCTAGTTGCACGTGTGCCCACACTTTCCCACATGCCTGGGCTCAGGACTTGACTGCGTCTTTGTGGGGTGGTGATTCAACCCCCAGTAGTATTGCACCCTGTGGGGGGCCCTGGATTATTTAAGCATATTTCCATTGCTGGGCATTTAGGGGGCTTCTAATCACCCCGACTTTTTTTTTTTCCTTAGAATTTAACTACCTTTCATTAACCTTCTTTTGAGCTCAATACCTACAGTTTATGAAGCACCTATAGCGCTCAGACTGAAATTTCACCTGTAATCCTCGCAGCAGCTCCGAGAGGCACAGGTGCCATTCTTATCTCCATTTTACAGAAGAGGAAACTAAGGTTCAGAGAGGTGATGCAATTTGCCTGAGATCACATAGGAGGCTTGGTGCAGTCTAAGGCCATTAGAGTGTGCACAGCTGAGAGCTGCAGACAGGGTCTCCATTGGCCTCTCTGTTCACAGGAGGTTCAGCCTGGGGTGGGCGGAAGCAGAGGTGGGGAGAGTGGAATGAGTAGGTTGTGCTGAGCATGGAACTGGGGAGGGTAGGCACTTGGGGCCCCCATCCCCACAGTACCATTGGTGGTATTTGGTGGCTACTCTGTAGGGTTGCCCTACCAGTGACTACAAAGCCAGTGGCTAAAGATAAAATAAATGTATCATCACCCAGGTCTGGAGGCTAGAAGTTCAAAGTCAAGGGATCAGCAGAGTGGAAACTGTAGAAGAGAATGCATTACTGGTCTCTTCCAGCTCTTGCTGGCTCCAGGTGTTCCCTGGCTTGTGGCCACCTCACTCCATCTCTGCCTCTGTCTTCACATGGCCTGCTTCTCTCAGTCTCTTTTTGGGGGGTGGTGCATGGTCTAGGAATTGAACCTGGGTCTCCCACATGGAAGGCGGGCATTCTAACCACTGAACTACCCATGCACCCTCTCAGTCTCTTTTAAGGACCACCAGTTCCTGGATGTAGGGCCCATGCACGTATTCCGGCATGATCGCCTTGTCTTAAGAGCCTTTTCTGAGTCACAGCTGCAAATCCCTGTTTTCCAAATAAGGTCGTGCTCACAGGTTCCAGGGCTCTGATGAGGGCATCACTTTATGGGGTCACCATCAGCTCATACCACCAGCTAATCTGACAGAGACAGCTGGGAGAAGTTTCCTTTCCTCCAAGGCCCCGTCTCCAGCCGTAGTATTTAAGTCAGATCTTGTCGGAACTGGAGCAGCAGACAGGCAGCTCACAAGCCACGGAGGGGACAGTGTGGTTACAGAACCATGGGAAATGGGCATAGAGCCATTGCTGCCTGGAGTGTCACGGCCCCATGATGACATCCCTGTCACCCCCTTTTTGTCACCTCCCGTGCCGCCTCACAGTCCCTTCCTCCTCAGCTAGTGCTTCCTGGCCTCATGCTTACACCTGAGAGTTCCTTTCGCTGTCGTGCTGGTTGCTCGGCCCTCTCCCCTTTTCCCTCTTCCTGTAGCCTGCGTGGGGACTGACAAGCAGCCCTTCTGGTCAGCTGGTGCCCGGCCCCAGAGCGGTCACGAGGGGAGGCAAGCAACGGGGTCAGGGAGAGGCTCGAGGGGCACAGAGGGGCTTGAGGGGGCAGGCGGAGAGGAGCTCCCTTGGGCTGCAGCAGCAAGTTCACTGCAGGGGGCCGCCTTTCCCCAGGGTCTCACCCGGTGCACTTCCTGTGCAAAGCAGCCTCCCCTTGGCTCAGGGAGTGTGCAACCCAGAGCCGCTCGAGGGCACGCCCGGGGCTGGCCTGTGGGTGGCCACCGGTCTCTTCAGCAAGGTGGGTTCCTGCTTAGGACACTGAGGTGACCAGAGCCAAGGGGACCCGAAGCCAGAGAGGGCTTTGGCCCGGAGCGGGGGAACTCTCCTCTGTGCTGAGGTCCAGCAGGGCTGACCCCGGCTGTACATCAGATCACCAGGGGATCTTCCAGATAGGGCAGTGTGGGGAAAAATGCTGAGGTCTGTCCTGTGAACTGGCAACATGCTGGGCACCACTGCTGGCTCCTGAGGGACCCTCGTGAAAGGAAAGGGGCCGCCACTTGCTCTGAGCCAGTGTCCTCTGACTCTTCTGAGCCTTCCCCGGTGACTCCCCTTGCGAAGATCTCCAGTGCTGACGTCCCTGCCTGAATTCTCCTGGCGCATCCCCTGCAGCCTTCCTGGTCCCTAGGTGGGGCCAGGGCTCCTCCTGACATCGCTGCTGATGCAGGGCCCAGGTGGCGGGCGCCCTGCCCCACCTGTCCCAAGGCAGCTGCAGACTGAGGCTTATGCAATCAGGAAATGGGCTGGGGGTGGGGGTGAGATGGAGAGAGAACAGCAGCATTTCTATTCTGCCCCCCCCCCTCGCCCCATGCAAGAAAGAGACTGGACATCACATCTTCCCCCAGGGAGAGAAAACCCAGTGATCACAAACCCAGAACAGAGATGGGAGGGGTTGCCGAGAGCCCCACTGCCTCCATCCCCAGGGGCTGCCTGCCCCTCCTTTGTAAAATAAGAGAGCTGTATTGTAAGGGGTCCTAGATTGTAGCCTCTGTGCAAGGCCAGGGGCAGGGATGTTTATTTGGTGCAAAATTTAGGTTCTGGGTGGCACATTGTCTGGTTTAACTTCTTTGATAATTTACTTGAATACCATAGTTACATGGACTCTTGAATAGGACGTGAGATCTTGTTGGTGTGTACAGGTTAGTGTGATGTCCTAACATGTCCCAGAGTGATTTGGGCAGTGAACAAAAAAGTGTTTGCAAAGTGTCCTTGGGGGACTGGGGAGAAAGGAGGAAATAGTCAACTTTCCCATCTGGGGAGTTCCTGATGTTTTTGCAGCCACTGGGGATGGCCAATTTGGTGGGCTGGGCCCTCAATCTTGGGGCTCGCCCCTATGAAGCTTATTCCTACAAAGGACAAGCTAGGCCTCCTGATACTTATGTCACCCCCGGAGAGCCTCTTTTGTTGCTCGGATGTGGCCTCACAAGCCAACTCAGTGGGTGGACTCACTGCCCTCCCTCCTGCATGGGACGTGCGTCCCAGGGGTTAAATCTCCCTGGCAGCATAGGTCAGAACTCCTGGGATGGGCTGGGACCCAGGATGAGCTGGACTGGCGTCATGGGAGAGAGAACAGGGAGAGAGATGGGACAAGGTGGAGTTTTGGTGGCTGGGCAGTTTTGGGCCGAGATGAGAGGGTGTCCTGGGGGTTGTTCTTGTACATTGTGTGGGTGCCTCATTTTAGCTTGGGGTGTGTTGGAGTGGTTGGGGCTGCTGAGCTGTGTTCCAGTGGCCTTGACTCTGGAGGAGGGCTGCGAGGCTGTGTAGCTTTTCCAGTGTGGCTGTGTGATTGTCGGAGCCTTGTGTCAGTTGCTCCTTGTGCCCAGGGTGTGGACAGGTGAGTTAAAAAAAGGATAAAAATGGGTAAATGGTGGGGGAAGATGGAAGGTGAAGGTTGGGTGGATTGGGGTACCATGGGTCAGTGGGAGGGAGCGTTGGGGTAAGGGGTACATGAGTTCTTATTTCTCTTGCTCTTTCTGGAGTGATGTAAGCATTGTAGAGGTGATCATGGTGAGGAATGCACGCCTGTGTGATGACACCGTGAACCATTGATTGCATAATATGATTGGACTGGATGTGTGTGTGGATATTTCTCAATAAAACTATTTTTAAAAAATTAATAAATAAGAGGGCTGGAAAGGGTGGCTTGGCTTGCCAAGCATGGTGGCAGGGCCTGAGTGCTTGAGAGCCAGCTTCTGGGCTCGGTCCCTGCTTTGCTGCTTCCCGACTGGTGACCCTGGGCCAGGTAGTGACCCTCGGAGCCTCCTTCTCTGTGACATGGGGACAGAGCCCACCTCACAGGAAGGAGTGGGCCAGACCCAGGTTACCAGCAGTATCGGTCTTCCCTGGAACCTACTTAAAAATGCAGACTCCCAGGGGCCGCCCTCTCCTGAGCCAGAGTCTGCATTTCAAACCGCCCCACCCCGCCGGGGGTTTGCGTGCACATTGGAGCGTGGGAACCATCTGCTGCATCGCCTGGCTCCGCGTGGGACCTTACTAGCCATTATTTCTGGTGATGACTCTCCTGCCACGTGCCCTTAGCGGTTCTAGCCGCCGTGGGGCTAAATGGGGAAGAAACAGAGCACAAAGCCCCGAGCAGTTCCCAGCCCCGGGAGGGAATCGGCCACGGACAGTTTTTTGAAATGCAGTAAAATCGCATCAGTGATGATTGGCTCTTATAAGAGGTGTCGCAGGCCCTGAAGTGCCAGCTCAGATTTGGTACCCAGCTGGAAACCTGGCAGCCAGATGCGTGGTTACCGGGGCAACCGGCGGATGCCCCAGAGACGCCGAGCAAGACACAGCGGCTGCGTTCTTGCCATCTCCTTGGAAGCAGTGATGACTCGGGGTGGCCACCCCCAGTGGGCACTTAGGGGACTGAGCACACAGGTCCTTTCCCCTCATTCCAACAAATTGCCCATCTCCCCCAGGAGCAGCTTTCCAGGCAGGCGCTAGCTGGACACCCGGCTGCAGGAGGCGAGGTGCGAGCCTCCGATTTGAAGGACGCTGTCTGAAGCCTCAGCATTAGTCATAGATAGGAAGCCTTTGGCTTCGCTCCCTCTGGGGTGTCTAAGCGGTACCGGGGACAGGCACTCAGGGTCCAAAGCCAGACCGGGGTCCCCATTCCAGCTCTGGCTTAGCCCCTCTTGGCATCAGTTTCCTCATCTGTGAAATGGGGGCAATTCTGTGCTCATCTCATTGCATGGTTGTGAGGATACTCTGAAGTGCTCTGATCTGGCCAGTGGGAAGCCCTCAGAAGTGTTAACTGTCAAGCCTTCGTGTCACTCGCCATAGCCCCTTACGCAGTGTACTCATCCTGGGTGGAGCGGGCTCTCGATGAGTGGAGCCCCTATTACTGTAATCAGTAGCTTCATTGGGGGGGATCTGTGCCGGATGGGCTGGGGCTTTGGCTCACTCATTCCATGTGGGCTCCTCCACTCCCCGCCCACCCAGGGGAGTGCCCTGAAACTATCCTGTAAAAAAAAGAATCCCAGGATGCTAAACATTGGTTGATTCATTTGTTGATTATTTTGTCCAGGGAGCAGGGTATTTGGTAATTGTCTTGGCTAACTGGGCTCCCCTTCCAGGACCCCTTAAGCTCTGGACTACCCTGTGGTGGAACTTGCATTGATCTGTGCAGTCAGGGGCCAAGGCAGGGGGTGCTTATCCCAGTTCTGACAAGTAGCAGTGACAGCTGTTAAAACGGCCAAAAGATAGAAACAACCCAAAAGCCCATCAGCTGACGAACAGATAAGCAAAACGTGGTCTGTGCATGCGATGAAATATTATTCAGCCATAAGAAGAAATGAAATACGATACTTGTTACAACGTGTTTGAGCCTTGAGAACATAATGCCGAGTGAAAGGAGCCAGACGCAGAAGGACAAATATTGTATGACTGCATTCATGTGACACTCCAGAACATGTAAAGCCATAGAGACAGACACAGGTTCATGGTTGCTGCACGGTGAGGGCAAGGGGAGTGGAGCTTGGCTGCTTAATGGATACGTGGTTTCCTTTTGGGGTAAAAAAAATATCTTGGCACTAGAGAGGGGTGATTGGTTGACCCATGTTGTGAATGTATAAATGCCACTGCACTGAGCACTTTAAACTGTTGTGGGGTGCACCAACAGAAGGACCACACAATTTGCAAGCCAATTAGGAGTCTATCAGCTGGCCGGCGACTGCCTCAGAAATCCCGAGAAGGAGGATTCAGAAAGCAGCCTCGTGGGGCTTGCAGGATGGGCTTATAAAGGCTGAAACCACAAGCTGATTCACAGAAGCAGAGAAGTGGCATTTGTTTCACAGACCCACATCCTGGTTTTGCAGCTGTGAGCAAGCAAGCTTATCTACAGAAGCAAAGAGTGCTATTAGCTTTTGCAAAAACAGGTTTGTATGATTCCCACATCCTGGCCCCATGACCGGGTGTTCTTCATGGGCCTGAGGGGGACTTTCCACTTGGCTGGGGTCGAGCTCCTGATCCCTTACAAAACTGGTCATTGGTTAATTTTATGCTATGTGAATGTTACTTCAACAAAAATATAATAAATAAATTATAAGCATAAAGGTTGACAACCCCCCGGACCCTTCTAGGACCTGGTACTCAGGCTTGGAGCCCCTGGGCAGGTCAGGGTGCTAGGCTCTTGTGAGGCCCTCAGTTTGCGATTCTTAAGGGCACCGGGGCTGCCCCTTCCAAGCCTGGGGTCAGGGAAGAGTCCCAAGTGGAGAGAAGAAAATGAGCATTCAGTCTAATCCCAGTAGGGTGTTGGCCCCGAAGACCTTTTCTATAACAAACAAAGCAAAAAATCAAAATGTGCATTTATAGTATCTCCTTAAAAATCAGTTTTGGGGTATCTGCTCCTAGCTATATATCATCTAGCTATGACAGGGCCCACAATTTCATTAGATCAGTGAGCACCCTCCAATTACCCTGGTGCTGAGGACACGTGTGCTCCCCTGGAAATAGGCTCGGTTCTGGGGCAACCCTGTCCTCCGGCCTGGTGAGTGGTGGCTTAAGCCCAGGGTTTGATTTGGCCATGTGGGGCAGCAGGCGTCTGAAACAAGGCTCTGGAGCTGCATTCGACCCTTGGGGTCTCTGCCCACAGCAAAGGGGCTCTTTGTGAGCTGGTCTTATGTCGATGGTCAAGACTTGGGGGTCAGATGGGCAGTTTGGAGTGAGGGGGGTTGGGGCAGGTTGTGTCTGAAGGCAAAAGGGTGGTCTTTGGAGCTAATCCTAAACGGTTTCAAGGGAAGCCATTTTGGACATCCGAAGAGAAGGCCAGAAATGTCCCAAGTGTCTGGGACCCTCTGACCCCCACACAGGTGTGGCCGAGAGGGCAGGTGGCATGGCCTGCCTAAGCATCCAGTCGAGTGGGTCTTGAGGGCATCAGGTCAAGGGTCCCCTGTCTTGGAATCAGGGAAGCCAGAGGAGTGAACGAAACGGCTTGCCTTCCTGGTGGGCAGGCAGTTGGGGTGGGGGAGTCAGTCTGTAAACCTTGGAGGAGAAGTCTGAGGGCTTCTGGTGAGGGCAGGCTTGCCGGGGGCTCCTCGTGGGAAGCCCCCTCTTGGAGCCATCAGAGTGTCACAAACCTGTGGGTCTCAGCAAGTGTTGGCCGGTGGATGAGGAGAGATGGACAGGCTTGTTGCTGGCCTCTGGGGCTTGGTAACAGAGGGGACTCCGAGATTTTTGGCAGCAGAACTGTCAGCAGCAATGGAACATTCTAGATGTGTCATTTTAATTCAGTCCCATGTGACCAGTCACCAGTGGCCTGCGTACCCAGGCAGCACAGCTCGGGGGCCTCTGGTGCTGCCCTTCCTCCGCCCCCCCTCCCCCGGCTCTCTGCGGCCGCGTGGAGCCGCCCCAGCAGCTTTTCCTCTCCAGAAGGGGGGTGGGGAGCATGCGTGCTTGTGTGCGAGCAAGCCTCAGTGCTGCTGCACGCCCCGGAGCAGCCGGCCCAGCGTCGGGAGGCATGTTTCCAGTACATTCTGAGTCACGCCTCTCCTGGCGAGGGGCACATTCCAGGTAGCAGAGCGTCTCGCGTGGAGGCACTGAGACGCTCCGCTCTCCGGGGCCTGGGAAGCCTGGGAAGCCGGCGTCTGGGCTGATTCTGCCGTGGGAGCAGTTACCAGAGCGATGGCGGCTGTTGCCCAGGTAACCTCCCTTCCCGGACCAGCAGCGAGGGCGAGGCCGGCAATGGAGTGACTGTCGCTTCGGGAAGGACAGCAGGCGGCCTCCTCCCACCAGCTCTATGTTTTGGTGGCTGACTGGGGCGGGGTGGGGCTTCGTCACGGAAGCTGGGAGCCCCCTAGGTCCTTCCTGCCCTGGACCAGGCGCTCATAGGACCGGGTAGGTGATGCTAATCGGGGCTGCTGTGTAGCCTGGAGCTGGGCTGGGTGCTACGTGTGGGTTGTCCCATGGAGTCGTTCTCACCCCACTTTACAGGGGAGAAGCTAAGGTCCAAGTGCCAGGCCATAAGCTTCTTGAACGTCGGGGTCTCTCGGCTTTGCTCACCCTGGAGTCCTTTGTGGGGGCCACAGAGCCTGGCAAGTCATGGTAGATGGTTTCTAATAATCGTGGCCGGGTGGCTGAATGGATGTGGATGGATGGATGGACGGATGAATGGACAGATGGGTGAAACAGAGGTTGGATTTTAGGTGAAGTTGGCTGATTGCGCCCGTGCTCCCAGCCACACTGCCTCTGCCTTTGCCTGAGTTGGGATATTTTTTTTTAAACAGCTCACCCAAGGTATAATTTCCGTGCCATAAAATTTGCCCATTGGAAATGTACAATTCAGTGGTTTTGGTAAATCTGTAGAGTCCATCAACCAGTACCACAATCCAGTTTTACACCATTTCCATCACCCCAGAAGTTATCCCAGTATCTGTTTGCAGCTGACCCCACTTCCACCCTGCCACCGCAGGTAACGGACTGTTCCAATTTCTGTCCCTGTAAATTCGCCCTTCTAGACATTTCCTATGAAATGAATCATACAATGTGTGGCTATCGCATCTGGCTTCTTCCAGTTAGCATCACATTTGTGAGGTTCCTCCAAAGCATAGCCTGTAAGAAAAGTCCTTTTTATGACGAAGTCTGTTCTGGGTATGGGTACACTGTTTTCTTTATCCATTCACCAGCTGATGGACATGTGGGTTACTTCCAGTTTGGGGCTTTTTTTTTTTGGCATGGACAGGCTCTGGGAATCGAACTGGGGCTATTTTGGATAATGCTGCTGTGGACATTTGCAAACATGTCTTTGAACATATTTTATTTCTGTCAGGCAGTTTCTGGGGAGCAGAATTGCTGGGTCGTGATAAATTTATGTCTAACTGTTTAGGAAACTGCCTAACTGTTTTCCCAAGTGGCTGTTCCATTTGACATTCCCATCAGCAGTGCCTGAGATCTGTTCTTGGCAAGCTGACCGCCCGTCCACTCCTCCTGACAGTAGGGGGCAGTGGGCAGGCCATATTGCCAGGCTGAGGGCTGGGCGCCTGTGAGCCCGTGAGTCGGGATTCTGCAGCCAACTTTGTCCTAGTCCCACCATGATTCATGCCTGGTGGACTCATCACAGTTCCTGGGGTGGAGTGTGTCCGTCTGTCACCTGAAGAGGGTGACTGGGCTCTAGTCGGTTCTGGATGTGCTGCCTTTGCCCCTGCCGCTACCTTGTTTGGGACTCACAGCCTCCTGTGGGAAGCAGAGCCCTGCCCCGGCTCCACCAGCTTCTCACGCCAGGGCCTGCCCAGCCACCCAGATCTTCCCCACAGCCCCTCCACCTGCTCGTCCCCTGGCCTCTGCTCCTGGGCCTCGCCCCACATCCTCAAGCATTCCTGACCTCTTCTCCTGACTCTTGGTGTCTCCACACCTCCTCTCCTTCCCTCCCTCTCCATCCAGCTCCACGGGGCCTGCTCATGTGATGGCAAAAGTGAGGCTTTGAAGTCAGCCAAAGCCAACTTTGAACCTCAGATATCCCGTCCTATCTGCAACCTTGGACAAGTCACTTAACCTGAAGGACCCTCGACACCTTATGTGTAGGCAGAGGACACCAGCGGTCATACAGCAGAAGCTGCAGGTGTCCTTCCCCTCCCAGCTCAGCTTCTGCCCTCTGAGCACGTGGGCCTGGGCACCGGGCAGCCCTGGGCAGTGAGTGCCCCCAGAAGCAGCCCTTGATCAATGGGCCCAGAGTCCCCACCTCCTCGCTCCTTGGGTGGGTCAGCTCCGAGGCTGCTTTGCACTGTCCCCCCGAGCTCCCCAGCGAGACCCAGCCCCATGTGGCTACCCGTTGCCCACTTCTTCCTGCCTTATGATGCTGAGCTTCCCACTGCCTTCTCTTCCCGGCCTTCCTTCCCACCCACCCCTCCCCCGCTGTTTCCCTCCTATTTGTTCGATCACCGCTAGAATAAACCATGTGCGCTCAGCCCCTTGTCTTCAGGTCTGCTTCTGGGGGAGCTCCCGCTTGTGCTGGAACCGCCCGGCCAGTCCTTTCTGAAGGTGGCCCCTGTACACTCTCCCGTGGCCAGCTCCTTCCGCAGCAGGGCCTGCCGGTTTCCACCCTAACGGGATGCGGCCGCGCTGGGCTGGGCGCACTCTCCCTTGGCCTGTGCCCCCACCTCCTTAGCCAGGTGTGCGGTGGGGAGCTGAAACAGGGCTGCTGGTCCCCACCCCAGCGCCTGCAGGGGTCAGCTGGGTGGATGGATGTTCACCAGATATTAACAGTGGCTCTTTCTGGCTTGTGGGATTTTTGAGGCCTTTTTTTTTTTTTTTCTCATTTGTGTTTTTCAGTATGGCTTGAGTTTTGTATAATGAGCAGGCATTGTTTTCATCAAAATAATGGCGTGGTATTTCATTCAAAAGTAAATCACCTACAGCTGATCGGAAGAGAGGGCACTGAGAGCTCAGAGTCTAGTCAAGTCTAGAAACTTCTCTGGGAAGTCAGGGGTTTGGATCAGCGTGGTTTTCTTTGGGTTTTGATAGACGGTGAGTTTTTTTGACATTTCACGGTCATTTAGAAATTAAGCCGTCCTCTGGTAAGGACTAACGCCAAGTCTCCAGGGCTCGGGGGTGTTCGCTCGGCCTCTTGTCGGAGCAGGTCCTTCCTCGGGGGTGTCTTCCCCTGGCTGGGTGACCGGCCCCTGGGCTCTGCGCCGACCCGGCCGTGGGGCATGGACATGCACCAGGCTCACGGTGGGGAGGGCGGCTGCGGCTTGGGTGACTAGGAAGGAGGCAGGTTACGCTTCTACGAGCCCACGGGGATGAGGAATGACAGAGGCTCGTCAGCCCTGCAGCCCCTCCAGATTCCCCAGGGACTTGTCTCTCCCGTCTGGACAGGCTCCACTTGGCTGGCCAAGGCAAGGTTTCTGGTCTCTCCTGCCCTGCCTGAGGGAATGAGGCTGGCTTTGCCTGGACAGCGTTTCCCCTGCCCTGCTGGCCTCTGAGAAGAGCCCCCCTCGCTCTGACTAATTCTTGTTGCAGAGTCAGCGAGGGGCTGGGAGGGCAGGGAGGAGGGGAGATGGCAGAACACGGTGGGGTGGGAGAGATGGAGGGGGAGGGAGGGAGAGGAAGAAGGAGGGATGGAGAAAGAGAAGGTGAGAGTGGGAGGAGGAGAGATGGAGAGAAGGAGAGAGAAGCTGTGTTGATTTACGTGAGCAGCATCTGGGGCGATGGGGCGATGGGGGAAAGAGTGAGCTTTTCCTCTCAGTGTGTTGGGTGTGGGTGAGGGGGTTGGTGGTGGCTGTGAGTGGTGAGTGGGGGGCTCCAGGAAAGTACGGGGCATGAAAAAAAAACACGCGGAAGGAAAATGGGGTGCTCCTTCTCGCCGGGAGTTGTAACTTTGATCCCTTTGAAAGTTTTTTTTCAAGAGAGGCAGGGCGGGGAGTCCCTCTTGTGTGGGTTCCAGCACTGCCTTTGGACTGGTTTTGGAGCGTGGCCCCTCACGGGGACCCCTGACCTGGGTCCTGGGTCTCTGACAGCTGCCGTTGGGTTTCTCCTGCCCGGTTCCGGAGGCGGGCAGTGTGCTCCCCTTCCTGGGAAGCCCAGGTTTGCCTGCACCCCACGCTGCCCAGGAGAGGCTCCACTGGGTGTGGGATGTTTCCCCCAAACACCGCTTCTCAGGCCTTGCCCCCCCCCCCCCCACCGTGGGAGGCTCCGAACTTCTCTTGGCCCCTCCAGGGCCAGCAAGGGCCCCTTGTCGCCTCCTAACTCCGTCCCTCGTTCAGATTTTGGCTCCAAGACTGTGACATGTCGCCCCAGCTGGCTACTGGCATGGTGACTCTAAAATTGGGTTTTCCCCCGGGAGCAGAGCACTTAACCAAGGAGTTCATCCGGGAAGGAGTGGAAACCCCCGAGCAGCCTGGGGCAGCGCAGAGGAGGGGGTCCGGCCCGGGCGGGCGCCTCCGCGGGCTGTTTCCGTGATGTCAGAGAGGCGGAACCCGCGGGCCTCATATGGAATCCTGGCCCCCGCCCCAACCTCTCTCTGGCTTTGGACCCTGAGCAAAGGTGAGGCAGCTGCGGCCTTCCTCACCAGCTGGATGCCCAGGACCCCCTGGCGCTCAGCTGCCCTGGGCCCCGGCTACCCCGTCTGTGGGGTTCTCAGCCCGACGCCACCCTTCCAGGCCCTCTTAGGCCTCAGACCGGCAGGAACCAGCAGAAAAGTGCCTCTGGCTCAGAGAAAGTCCTTTATGCTCTTAGCACGCTGGGGAGAGTAAAAGTTTGGCAGAAAATATGATCCGAAAGGGACATCTCAGTTCTGTTTTCTTCTTTAATCACTGGGGAAAGTGTGGGAACTTGGTCTCCCCGTGTCCGGGAGCCCTGCAAGAGGCTGTGCATGGAGCTGAGCCTCCCAGCCGCTGTCCGTCTCCTTGTGGGAAGCGCTTGGTTCACAGCTGCACTTTCTCTTTCCCCCGGTCTCGGATTCTTCCTCTTGGCTCTTCCATCCGTCACCCGTTCTCGCCTCTTTATGTCTCCCGACCAGAAAAAGATTTACAAATATAAGAAAGTCCTGAGCAACCCGAGCCGCTGGGAGGTCGTCTTGAAGGAGATCCGGACCCTCGTGGACATGGCCCTGGCGTCCCCCCTGCAGGACGACTCCATCAACCAGGCACCCCTGGAGATCGTGTCCAGACTGCTCTCCGAGGTAACGCACCCGGCTTGCTGTCACCTGCCACCCCGCCCTGGCAGCAGGTCCCCTCTGCATCCTCTGAGCACCAGCCCTCACCCTGGGAGGGGGCTCTCTCCCGCCAGGGGGTCCGAGGCAGGGCTGGCCAGGGGTTGGCTTCGTAGCTGCCGGCCAAGCTGTCGGGGACTGGCTTTGGGGTGGGGTGGGGGGCTCAGATCTCGGGCCTGAGGTGGACTGGAGGTGATGGGAGCAGCAGCTGCAGGCCCCACACATCAGGGAGCGGCTGTAGACTTCCCTAGCCCCTTCCTGGAGGGGGTGTGGGGTCTGGCTGCCCCAGCTCCACCTCCACCTCCCCCCAGAGCTGGCCCCACAGCAGCTCCTGGGGTCCAGGCTGACAAAGCACGTGGCTCCAATCACCCCACACAGCCTTAAAAAATCAGGGGATTTCACAACAAAGTCGGGGCTTGCAGATCTCTTTAAAAACAGCAGGTCTGGCAGCGCGTGTGCGACTGGCCCCTGGAAGCCGCCCTTTAGACACACCTGCCCCATGTGCTTGGCCCTTGCCCCCCTGCCCTGGCCATGTACGTGTGCCAGACCTGGTTCTGGACCCTGGAGCCAAGCAAAGGCCCTGCTCCCGGGGAGCTTACATCCCAGCAGAGAGGCGGTCAGCAGACAAGGAAGCTTCATCAGCCCGTCAGCTGTCCATGGGGGCTGGGGGATTTAGGAAACCACTTGTTTCTGCAGACTAAGTTCCAGGCTCTGTTCGGAGGCTTTCCAAGTATGAATACTTCTAGCTTATTTACCTGCCTGGCCCCAGAGGACACTGCAGTGCTCGCCCATGGTTTAAACTTTACCCACAGGTGCCAAAGTGATGCCTCTGTCCCCTATCCCTGAGACTGGCTCCCTGCTGCTCCAGCACCCTCAGCTTCCTCGGTAGCTCCCCGCTCCACCCCACTCCCACACAGGCTCCCTACTGCCTGGGATGCCTCCCTTTGCCCACCAGTCACGGGAACTGGCCCAGGCCTTGGTGTCTGCTGGGTGGAGGGGCTGCATGCATGGGAGGCGGGGCAGCAGGTAGACTGCAGACCCCCGGGATAGTCACAGGTGTGCTCGGGCTGAGGCAGCCCTGTTCAGATTCCTGCACAGAAAGGGTTCACGTGCAATGTCTGCAGCTCTGAGGCCGAGAGGCTCACGTGCCCGACTCAAGTTCAGGCTTCCCACGCAGGCCCGGAGAGAGACCACGGGCCGGCCTGTAACCGCAGAGGAGAAGGACGCGCACCACAGGCAGCACACACTGTGTGCCAGGCGGGTGCCTGAGGCCATGCATGCCGCATCACGTGCAGTATTCCCATTTTTGCCAAGTGGCGGGCTAGGCTGTGTCCAGGCTACAGATGAGGAAACTGAGGCCCTGAGACCCTGAGTGACCTTCCCAGCCCACGTGGCAAGTTTATACTTCTGCCAACAATTCCAAGTGAGGGATTGCAGGGCCCCCACCTCGATGTCACTGGAGTAGGACCTTGTCAGGATGATGGTGCACAGGGGACAGATGGCACGTGGCAGGACTCTCCCAGCTTGCACGTGCCCCAGTGATCACATAGCCATGGCCTTAGCAACACTTCTTGGGCTTTAAAGCAAGGACCTCAAAGTCAGCTGACCGTCAAGTACCAGGTGGGGTTAAAGGCACTAAAGGAGAAGGGGAGACGAGACGCTCCTGCCTGCTGTGCTCTTTCTCTGCATGCCAGGTGGTGACTTGGTGTCATTCACCAATTGCACTGGCGAGAGCTGACATTCCGGCCCTATCCCAGCGTCCTGCTCAGGCGGCTGCCCTCTTGAGCCATGATGCTTCTTGGAGGGACACTGGCATTTTTTTGAGCAAGTACTATATGACGGTCACTTTGACAAGCACTGGGGGACACTGATGTTTTGAATTTCTCCCAATGACCTCATAAGGCAAGTATTAAAATTTGCAGAGGAGTCACCCGGCCTGCGAGAGATGAGGCCAAGTTTGCCCCAAGAAGCGGTGAGCCAGGGGCTGGGCCTGCATCTGTGGTTGGGCCTGTGGCTTGCGGAGCCCACGCTCCTGCACGGAGGTGTGATGTAAATGGGAATTGGCAGAGACTTTCAGAGAGTGGAGAACAGAACAGTGTAGGACAGTGGCCAGTTCTGCCTGCAGTGGCCACGTGGCCTTAGACAAGCCATTAACCCTCACCGTGCCCCAGTTTTTCAACTTTAAATTGGGGCTAGTCATAGTGCCCAGTTTGGAGGATTGATTCGGTGATAACAGAGAAAACACTTCGTTCTGGGCCTGATGTACAGTGACTGATAAATGGTTAGAGGGGAGAGCTAGCAAGACAGATGCATCTTCCTACCTTCTTGTCCTCTAAAATATATGATGCTAGATTCCTTCTCTATCGTCTTTACTCAAGTTGTTTCCAAAGCCTCCTCGGGAGATCATCGGTGTCTTGAAACCAACACCGGTTAATGCAGTGGCTAGTAGTGAGTGCCTCTATCCGGGGCCGTGGTGGCCCTGGAAGAAAGAAGGTTTCCTGCAGACAGCTGTGGCTGTCACCGCTGACCAGGACAAAGAAGATGGCACAAGGAGAACTGGGCTCTTGTGGGAAGGTGCCTGGGGGTAAGGAGTGGGCTGGTCCCTTCGGAGCTGTCCACGGCAGCTGTCCACAGCAGGCACTGCAGCTCCGAGGTTGGAAGTACAGACTTGGGGGTCAGGACAGCCAACAGTTGAGCTGCCTGCTCTCCCTCTTGTCAGTCTGCACCTGGGCGTGGCCGCATCACTGAGTCTCGAGAAACTCATCCGAGTGAATGGGATCATGAGGGAACCTGTCATCAAAAGAAAGCGGGTGGAATGAGTCTAACAAAGCCCTTTCATGGAGCTTGTGGCACAGTGAGCTCATCAGTAGCAAGCACAGACCCAAACCAGGCTTCCCTCTACCTGGGGCTGTAAAACGACTGATTTTTAATTATCTACCATAAATAGGCTGCTCAGATTCCACTAGCATCCACAAAAGGAAAAAGATGTTAGAATCCAAAAAGCCTCCTTCCCTGTGCACTTGGATTCCAAGGCTCATGGGGGTGTTAAGTCGGCCCCTGCCTGGGTCAGCGTCTCGCTGTGAGAACCTGGGGCTGTGGAGCGATCCCCAAAAGGACTCCTGGAATTCAGCACCGTCCCCATTCCCTGGCACCCGTTCATCCCTCGGGCAGCCGCTATCTTTTCTCTCCCTTCACTGGTACAGTCGTGTCAGATGCCCCGAAGCTCTGTGCACCTGCTCAGGAGCTGGAGCTCGGGACTCCTCACCAGGCACTGGGACCAGTTGATCCGGCCAGTTCACTGTTAAATGCAGAAGGTGGTTCTGTTAGGAAAGCAGATTCACGTGCACGAAAGCCCACGCCCACGAACACAGACAAAAACAGGACACACCACCAGAGCAGCAAAGAAAGGAATTTGAGGCTGTCTTCGAGTTTTCCTGCGATGCCTTGTTTCCCGCGTATTCATCCCTGACCTCGTCTGTATACTCAGGATGGCGGTAGCAGGCACCAAATGTGTTTGGAAAATTCCAGGTGCAGGTGAAAAACAAAACTAAAAAAGTTACGCAAGTTCAATCCATTAAACCTAATTTTGTTTTTGCAAGTCAACTGCTAGAAATTTGAACTCAGCTGAAACATCTTGGGCTGGTATGGGGAACACCAGTATTCCCTAGGAACCTAGTTTGAGAGCCACTAAAATAATATCCTTGCCACTTCCAAAAGCGTCTCTGGCACAGAGTGAGATTACGAGAAGGTCTTTTGCCGTACATGTTGGTCACAAACCTGCCTTCTGACTTCCGGGCGGTATAGCTTTGACAAGGTTCAAGGCCTGTCTGTTTCTCCTCTCGCAACCCTTGAACAAGGGGAATTATTATGTTCCCCATTTACGGAAGAAGAAACTGCATCTCGCTGAGGAGAAGGGAATCTCCCAAGGTCACGGGACTGGCCAGTAGTGAATTCTGCCTGCCCCATGCTGTCCTTTTCAAGCCCTGCTTTTGAGGGTTCCATTAGGGAAAAGGGAGAGGCTGAAAGCATTTTAAAACTGAGGGAACCTTTGAGATACAAATGTTTTATTCTCAGGGGTGCAGGGGTAGTTCAGTGGTAGAATTCTTGCCTGCCATGAGAGAGAGCCGGGTTTGATTCCTGGCCCATGCATTTCCCTAAAAAACCAAACAAACAAAAATTCAACAAATGGTGCTACAATAATGGAATACTTACGTGGAAAAAAAATGAAATGTGACCCTCGCCATACAGCATACAAAAAACAAAAACGTTTCATTCTCCTAATGTTGTTTCTCCCCCCTTCTGCTTTCCCTGTTCTGTCCTTTAGAACACAAACTTGACTACCCAGGAGCATGAAAACATCATTGTGGTAAGTTTCTCACGCGCTTGCTCTCTCTTCGCTCCTGTCCTCTCCCCTGCTGCTGGTGACTCTGGAGGTGCCCGTGTAGCCCCCTGGCAGAGCAGTCCTGCCCCAGGGTTATCTTTTTGTCACGCCAGACCTGCCTCCCTCCTGTTCTTGCACATCTCAGGGTCCCGGGGCTTGAGGAGTGGAGCAGTGACCAGTCTCCAAGGCTTATAGCAAATGGGTCTCAATTGCCTCCTCCTTCCTTAGCCTGCCAGGGCGAGCCCAAAGCAGGAAATGACAGAGACCAGTCGTTTATCCAGAGGCGTAACCATATTAGCTGGAAAGTAAACGATCTCTTTCTTGTTCCACAATATGTTTCCTAATTAACCCAAAAATAGAATCTGGATTCAATTCCCACTAATATGTAAAGTGAGATATTTTCTGGGAATTGACTATGATGTAAGCATCTTTGAAGTAAAAAACCTTCCTAGTTGATCTTAAGCTATGAACTGTGACTCTTGATAGAGAGAAGGAAGAGAATAAAGTTGCACCCACTGGGTGTCAACCATTGTGCCATGATGCATTTGAATCCAGAGATGACTAAGTTGGCCCTTGCCTCCAAGGAGCTTCTCCTGTATTGTCAGAAAACAAATGTGAGTACTACACAAATAGAGGCATGAAGTATGGAGAGTGGAGTGATGCACTCACCTGGGAAAGGAGCCAGAAGGGCTTCCCAGAGACAGTGATGTCTGAGCTGGGTTTTGAAGGAATGATAGGAGTGTGCCACGTGGCAAAATGGGATAAAGGTATTCCAGACAGAAGAAACAACCTATGCAAAGGCACCGGGATTTAAAACAATATGGTATGTTCTAGAAGCAGTGACCCATTCAATGTTGCTAGAGCCTAAAGCTGCAGGAAGCAGAGATATAGAATGGAAAATGAAGCAGGAGGCTAGGTGGGGTCTTGGGGCCAGCAGTCACCTGCCCTGGCTGCAGCATCTCAGCCCCCAAGCTCCTAAGTATTCTCTGTGCTGAATCAGGGCTTCAGGGCTCCACCCACATGGCCCTGGCCAAACCCTCCTGGAGAATAGCCCTCCTTTCCTTGCTGGTTCCTGTGAGCACAAAAGGAGGTGTGGAGAACACCAGCAGCAGCTTCCGTAGAGCCTCAGCCTGTATCTGAAATTGGGAAGGGTACCGGTGGGTGTTCGCTAGAATTATACAGGCTTTTTTGGGTTCTGCCCTGACCATCCACTGCCTTCTCACCAGAAAAGGGGAAGAAGTCTACCTGGGCACACCACCCATCACCCACAACCACCCTTCTCTGGGATAATAGGAATTAATAAATGCATTTACCAAACGCTGGATGGGCAGGAGCCTGGCACTGGTCCGTATTCCCAGAGATGGGGCTGGACAAGATGTGGGCTCTGCTGTTGAGGAAGTGACCGTGTGCTGCGAGAACCTGGCAGGTTAACAGACAGTCGAAAAATAACACGATTAGGGTGACCCTTGAGATTTGTTCAGGTGTTAGAGGAGCACAAAGGGGCACAGAACCACCTCTGTTGGGGTGGTACTGGGAGGAAGGTGACGGAGGGCTCCTAGGAGGCGGTGACCGAGCTGAGTCTTAAAAGATGGCTAGCAGTGTGTGCCAGGTGAGCAGATCTAGCCGGGAAAGACAGCCCAGCACAGGGACCAGCCTGGGCAGAGGCACAGCAGAGAGACTGGCTGGGGAAGAGCCTGGAGGCAACAGGCCGCAGGGAAGGAGCCAGAGTCTTTCTTTTCCCACTGGCAGCACCTGGGGCCCCCTGGGTGTGCCTGGGCCCTGGAAGGAGGGCAGGCGCTTTGGATTTAGAGTGAGCCTGGGAAAGAAATTTTGATCTGAGAAGTCCAGGCAGCATTTATCCAGCTAAATTGGCTGCACTGACCCCTTAATTGTGCTGGCTGAGTTTTCCCTTGCCCGCTCAGCAGGGAGGCCTGAGAAAGGAAGAATTTGCTCTCCCCCCTCACCCCCACTGCACAGCCTCTCTTTCAGAACTCTTTTATTACTGTCACTGTTATTATTATCATAAAGTCTTCCAGAGCCTCCTTTCATTCTGGCAATTAACATGATTTTGTTTGACCTACTGGCAATTAGTCTTCTCCCAACGGGGCTCGGTATTTTTTTGCGTACTTCACCCCCTGCGACTTTACTTGGTTTCATTCACTCCGTCCGTCAGGCGTCTGTGCAAAAGGTCATTGTGGGTTAGGAACAGCTGGCACACGACTGGATGAGCGTGGGTGATGGGGGACTGGGCTTGGGGCTGTGGTTCAGACCCGAGTTCAGATCCCACTCCCTCACATGTGGGCTGAGACTTGGGGCGAGTAATAAAAGGACTTTTATTTAATGTTATTAACGTTTTAAATAATTTTGCTAGTATTTCATGAGTATATATTCTTTTTTTTTTTTAAATTAAAGATTTCATCTACACCCCAAGCCTCCTAAGGTGGTGACACACATACACACGCAAACACACACACACACACACACACACGCGCGCAGGAAGATGGATGGGCTTGTGCTTTTATTTTTTTGTTTTCAGCATTAACGACGTGATGCTGGGTGTATTGTATTGCATTTGTTTGTTCACCTAACAGTGTGTCTTGAAGGTTTTTCTCAGGGCACCAGGACCTCAGCACCACTGGCACTGGGGCAGGAGGAGTCTGTGCTGAGGCATTCCCGGGCATTGCAGGGGGTTGAGCAGCAGCCTTGGCCTCCACCCCCTCTAGCACCTCCTCCCAAGTTGTGGCAACCAAAATGTCTCCACACATTATCTACCACCCCTGGGCGGGGGCACAGCCACCCCCAAGTGAGAGCCACTGGTCTACCCCAATCTTTGTAATGGCTGTAGAATATTTGTATTTAACTAGATGGCCATTCAGATAATCTCCAGATAACACTCCAAGCCTCAGTCTTTTCATCTGTAAAGTGGATGTAACAGCATCTTTCTCACAGGGCTGCTGGGCGGGTTAAAACAGCTGCTGCATGTAACGTGCTTAGTAGAGGGCCAGGCTCATACACAGAATCCACAAAAATATGAGTTGTTATTACTAATTGCATGTTTAGAAATTGCTAGTTGTCTGTGACCAGAGCAGCCCTCGTAACCTCCTTCACACTCTGTGTCTTCATTTATACAAATGAAAGTAACTTCCGTCTGACCTCACAGAATTGTCATGAGGATCAGATGAGATAATGGCCATGAAAGCACCAAGCCCGTGCCTGACACACTGTGGGCACTTAGTTTCTACCCCGTTTTCCTCGACTCATTCCTGTGGAGGCTTGCAGGGGGTATAAGGGTCTCATCTGAGGGAGACTGAACCTTACACAGGGCCCAGTGAGTGGAGCCACCCACCGGGCAGTGGCTTGCGGCTGGGAGGGAGGCGTCTGGGCCTGACCTCATCCTATGTTTGCCAGCCTGACCACGGCAGGTTGCTTAGCAGCCAGCACGCCGGGAGAGCTCAGCAGCTGGCTTCTTTGCTAGGAAGGCAAGAAGGAAGGAAAGTAAGCAGAGAATCCCCATGTCGGACCAGGTGCCGAACTTCCAAAAATGAGCCTGCAAAGCTGACCGCTTGGCCTTGGCTTGCTCTGGGTTGTTGTGCTTTGTCTCGTCTGCTTTCTGTTTGCATGCAGTCCTTGTCCCCAGACTGGTTCCTGGCCGTGGAGAGAAGTGGTGCCATGAGGTGGCATGGTCAGTGATGCCCTCGGGCTCTTGAGTCCCACAGACGTGGGTACAGGTCCCCACTGGCACTTTCTAATTATCTGACCTCGGGTGACTTACTCTCTCTGACCCTCAGTGTCCCCATGTGTGAGAAGGGGGCACTTCCCAGCTTGTGAAGATGAAGTAAAAGGGTGGGGTCAGCACCCAGCCTGGCACCCGGAGGGGCCCAATTACAGCGTCCGCGGCTGTGAGGGTTCTTAACTGTGATAACCGTTACTCGTCCCAGGGACTGGTCCATGCGGCTGGGGAGGGGCTGTGCGAGGAGGGTTGGCTCTTTCCTTGCCTCCCTCGAATCCCCACCCCTCACTGCCCAGGGGAACCCCTGCAGCTGTGGGGATGTACCGTGTCTCACCATCCAGCACGGCAGCTGCTGGCCACAAACGTTCTGGAGCACTCGAAGTGGCTTAGTGTGGCTGAGGAGCTGTACTTTTAAGATTATTCCTCTCAGCTCAGGTCAAATGCAAACAGTCCCAAGGCTGGTGCTGGGGGCGACACAGCCCTGGTCTCTGTTGGCGTCCCTGGGCACTGGCTCCAGGAGCGGGAGCCTCCACGGATGGCTTCCTTCCTCACAGAGGACCGTCACTTCATAGCTGGCACTGGTCCACTTATTCGGCCTCCAGTGATACTTTCCTTTCCCTCATGGTTCTGAGAACAAATGGAAGGCCTTGAGGGACCCCTGCCAAATTCAAGGGCATGGCTTTAGGGGCAGATCTGAGGAGATCCTCCGACACCGAGGGGGCTGGATCTGTGCTGTGAGAGCAGGAGATGGGGAGCCTGTGCCATCAAGAGCCTTCCTGGGAACATGACAGTGTCACCCTCCCTGCTGCACCCTCTGGGCTGGTGTCAGAGATACGCTGGGCTGGTGGATTTCCCCCGCAGGCCCCGCTCCTGGCTGTGAGAGTGGTGGGGCTACAATGGGGTGTTCCCAAACCTGACACTCCACAGCTTCTAGATTTTTCTCTCATCATCTCCTCCCAACAGCCCTGTGAAGCACTAGCTCTTATGTTCCCCTTTCTATAGACTGGAAAGCTAATTCCTGCCCAGAAAGGTTGAGCTGTTCGCCCAGGGTCACATAGCAGGCAGTCTCGGGGCTGGGTCCTGGGTCTTGGGTGTCCTGTTTCCTAACCCTCTGCCCAAATGGCAAATGGATAGTGGACCCTGTATGAGCATTAGTCCAAGGGCTAGCATCTGCTCAGAGCCGGCCCCGTGTTTGGCTCTGTGAGCATATCTCTATACCAAGGCTCTTAGCCGGGGGTGAATTTGCCCCAGGAGGCATTTGCCAGTGTCTGGAGACATTTTTGGTTGTCACAGCTTGGGGGTGGGGGTGTGACATCTAGTGGATTGAGACCAGGTTTGCTGCTAAACACCCTACGATAGACAGGGCACCCCCACTGCAAAGAATTATCTGGTTCCAAATGTCAGCAGTGCTGAGGCTCAAAAACCCGGACTTTGACATGTGGCCCCAGCCAACCCCCGGTGCTTCTGTTGCCTCCATTTGATGGGTGGGGAAGCAGGGTTCAGAGAGCCACAACAGCCTCAGCAGTCCAGGATTCGCACTCCGGACTCAGAACTGCCGTACCCCTCATCAGGGGTCTCACCAGGGGCCTCGGGTTCTGGGGGCTCCAAGGGGTCATAAAACCCCTAAAGAGTATGCGTTGTTATTGGTGTCTGTTTTTTTTGAGGGGGGTCATTCGACTGCTTCTCTAAGGGATCCTCGACTCCGCCCCTCCCCAGCAGTGGGTTGTTTTCCTGGGTGAGTCATCCTTCTCATGTCGGCAGGCCCTCCACCACCACCACGTACGTGTCCTTCCTCGCAGCCCGACTGACGTGTGCTTGTTGTCTTTCAGGCCATCGCCCCATTGCTGGAGAACAACCATCCACCACCGGACCTCTGTGAATTCTTTTGCAAGGTACGGACGGCCTCCTGGGTCCCGGGGCTGTGCTGGCACGCCCACCCTGTGCGTGCTGGGCCACGGGTTGCATGACCCCGCTCAGGGCCCTGGACGTTTCAGAGGCCTTGCCAGGCGCCCCGTTTGGGGGTTGCGGCCCCCTTTCTGCCAGTCAGCTGATACTCAAGGCCCAGGTCCTCACCGTGGGAGGCAGGGAAGTGCCTGGCTTTTCTTTGGAATCACTTCACGCTGTCTTGGAGACAGTTTGCAGCAGCTTTTCTGAGCTTCTGACGTCAGAGCTGAGTTATTCTTAGCCCTGGCTGGCCCACAGTGGGGGAGTGGCCCTGGGGCTCTCCCTGCACGGAGACACAGGCAGGTACTGCCAGGTGGGCTGGGGCGAGCCTGAGAGCGGGCGACCACTCGCCAGGCCTGCAGCCAGCCTCCTGTGGGGTCACCCAGTGCCTGCCCAGCACCCCTTATTTGCTAGAGTACAGCTCAGTGGTCTAGGGGCTACACCAGCACACAAACCATTCATATTTATTCTTTACTGTGTGTGTGTTTAATGGAAAGACATAGGGCCTCTAGCTTGCCACTTCCTGGCACTCCCCTCGTCAGCTCCTTCCTCCCTGGCTCGTGGGCTCTGCAGACCATCATTTTGGGACTGTGAGCGCCAGGAAGACAGAGCAGCAGCAGACAGAGCAGCAGGCACTTGGAGCAGAGGGGCACAGGGTGCACTTGGCTGCCTGGCCCCGCCTGCAGCATTCTCTGTACGGGATTGTGTTGTCCTCACCTGGTCTGTTTGAGTCCATTTCTCCACCACAAGACCCTCCCCAGTGGCCTGTGGAGCAGGGGGATCCTGGCCCACTGACCCAGCATGTCCAAGGTATTTTTCAGGACTCGCCAGTGTGTCCCTTGCCCACATGCTGAGGTGGGTCACGCTGGGTGGGCAGTAGCAGGCACATTTTTGCCAATGAGGGTGTGCGAGTAGGATGTGCGTGTGCAAGCAGGCACCTGGTGTCTAGGTGTCATCAAGGTGCCAAGCCCCTAGGACACACGATGGGGAGAACCACTGCTTGGTGACCCCAAACTGCTGCCGGCACTCGGGACGGCACAGCCCCACCAGGGTGGCGTCAGGTACCAGAACTGGGGCCCTGTAGAGAACAGCAGCTGTCCCTTACCTGCCTTGCCCTGTCATCTCGTCATTTTATCCATTTTAATCCATATCCTCTCCATGTCCTCCTCTCTGGCTGCAGGGGCTCTCCCAGATGTCACGGTTTTCAAATCCTTGTTCTAAAACAATGCAACTTTGTTCAAAGTAAATCTTGCCTTGAAGCACAAACCTGGCTCAAATCAAAAAGGCTGTGGAGTATGATTTGGGGGGGTGAGGGGAGTCTGTCCCTTCACCTTCACCCCTCTTCCTGTCCTAAGGCTGCCCTCAGGGCCCCGTTAGAAAAACAGTGAAGTAAGGTAGAAACACACCCACTGTCCACCAGCTGATGAATGCATGACCAAACGGCCTGCCTGTACGGTGGAATATTATTCAGCTATGAAAAGGAATGAAGCATGGATACTTGCTACAGTGAAAGTATTATTATTATAAATTATTATGAATTATAAATTATTCATCTCAGTGAAATAAACCAGCCCCTCCCAAAAATACCAAATATTGTACAATTCCACTTATACGAAATCCCTAGAATAGGCAAATTCATGGAGAGAGACTCGTTACAGGGGCTGGAAGAGGGGTGAATAGGGCATTATTCCTTAGTAGGTATGGTCTCTGTTTGGCATGATAAAAATGTTCTGCAAATAGATGGTAGTGGCAAATTCACAACATTGTGAATGTATTTTAATGCCACCAAACTGAACACTTAAAAATGGTTAACATGGTAAGTTTTAGTCTATGTGTATTTTGTCACAGTCAAAAAAAAAATGATAGGAAAAGAAAAGAGAAACAGTAATGTAGAAGAAGCCATCCTTTGAGCATTCCCTGATAGAACTCTTTCCCCACCCCATTTAAAATGTGGGGTGGCCCTGCCACTGCTGCAGGGAGGAGGGTGCAGGCCCACCATGCAGCCTGCAGAGAGGGGAGTTTGGGGGTTAGGGTTCCCCACTCTGGCTCACCCAGGCAGCCTCTCCCACCACACTCGAGGCCGCTGGGGGGAGGAATGTTTATCTGGGATTTCCCAGGGGAGCCCTGGGATAATGTCCAGGCCCCTTGTCTTCATTCGTGTGGCCACCTTACTCACTCGCAGGGACGAGGGGGTTGCCAGCGCATGCGGGACGGTGGGGGCTACATGTCTGCTTACTCTCCATCCTTAGAAAACACACAAACAATGAAACACCAGGCTGGGGAAATAAATTACACCTGAGAGCTGGATTTGGCCAGCAGACTGCCCAGTGCTCAAAGCCAGCAGCAGATCACCGTGCAAGCTTCAGGATGCTGGCGTCCGAAGCCTGCAGCCCTGGCGCGCTGGTGCCCTGTCTCCAAGGAGGCCTTCCCCCGCCCTGTGCGCCCTACGCTGTGGTTCTGCCAGGGTCTCGTTGTGCCAGGCAAGGCTGGTGTTGGGGCGCAGTCGCCTGTCCCAGCCTTTCACTGAATAACAAGCTGCCGGCATATACTGCCCCCCGCCCACTTTTCTTGTTCTGAAAGAAAATTGCCCCAAGCCTCGCGGTATTCTCTAGCAGGAGTGCCCCCACCCCCCCACCCCCGGTGATGCGCTCCTCTCTCCCCAGCACTGCAGGGAGCGTCCCCGGTCCATGGTGGTCATCGAGGTGTTTACGCCCGTGGTCCAGAGGATCCTCAAGCATAACATGGTGAGTTGCCCCCCCACCCCACCCCGGCCACCAGGGTGCAGGCAGCCAGGGGAGGGGCCCTTCCCAGAGCCTCGGGGCTTGGGGTGCTGCCAAGGAGTTTGGGGGATTCCATGCGGCATCCCCTCCTTGGCTTTGTTTTTTCCTATTAAAGCCTAAAGAAGAATGCTTTCACAGTATGTAAGAATCCTAAAAAAGACTCTGGCTGGGGGAAAAGAGACAAACCCCTGGGGAAAAGAGTTCCAAATAATTGTCAGAGGCACACCGCGCTTGGGGAGCAGTGACTGCTTGGGAAGGGCTCTTTGAAGACATCTGACTTCAAAGGGAGAATGTCAGAATCTGGACAACCCGCCCCCCGCCCCCGACTCCACCGTACAGTGGCTCCTTTATATTTGCTTCATTTTCTGGGCCAGGACTACTGGCTGTGTAATAATTTTCTGGATAAAAATCAGAAGAGCTACAGGGCAAATCCAGACTCATAGTATCTGGCACGGCTGGCGGAGGTGAGGGGCCCCAGGGTGGGAACCCTCCCTTGTGGACGGGATGCCCCCCAGCGTTCCCGGGCCCTGGGCACGACGTAAAGCTCTGTCCACTAATTACCCGCCGTGAGCTCTGTGAAGGAGAAGCGCAGGCCCCTGAGGGGTCGCAGCTGTCTGCTGGGCAGAGATGGCACTGAGACTAGGTGCGGAGGTGCCGTCTTGGGGAGCCCTGGCCGCCGTGCCCCACAGACCTCGGACGTGCTCCCATGATGCTCCCTGACACTTGGTCTTCAGCTGCCCTGTGTCCCGTTTGGGCCCTGGGTTGGAGACTTGGTGGGTACTGAGTCACTGGGTAGCACCAATAGGACCTCTCATCACCCCATATGTGGGCTCCCTCTTTAAGGGGGCATTGGATCTTGGGGTATGGGGGCAAATCCTAGGCCTCAGTGGTGTGCTTGAATTCCAGGGCTTCCCCTCTCATTAGAAAGCATATATATCTTGCATATATATCCAGCGCCCCATTTCACAGATGAGCAAACCGAAACTTAGAGAGGTTGGAAATCTCAAAGTGTGTTCCTCACTGGGCCCAAATATGTTACACGCAAATGGAAAAGCCCTTTAGGTGTTACGTCTGGAGAAGTGATCTGGCTTTGAAAAGTCTAAAAACAATTGGTGAAGTTTCATCTACTAGAATGACCATGTATCCCTGGGCCCACTTGCCACTCATGGAGTATCCTTCTGTGGCAAAGGAAGCAAGATGTGGCTGTGGTCCCTAGTGGGCCACTGGGTAATCTAACTTCTTACTTTCCAAAGGGAGAAGATTTGACTTCCCCAGGGAGGCAAAATGTCCCCTGCACTAATGTCAAAAGGCTGCTAGATCCTGTTAATGTTCATTTCCAAGGAAATGACCTTGACCATCCAGGAGCCTCAGCAGTTTCCATAGAATTGTCAAACCCTAAAAGTGGAAAGGAGGCTTCAGAGATGTCATTTACGAGGGGAAAAGAGGCCCAAGGCCACCCAACTTCCTGTTCCTTTTCCGGTGGACTGGTGGGTTCTGGTGGCTTCTTTCTCAACAGTTTGAAAACCGTGCTAAGGGAAGTCTGAGTTTTCTCTTTACGCAGGGGCCTCATTTTCTAGCCCAGGAAATGTTTGTGTCTGTGTGCCTGTGTGTGTATTTGTATGCATGTGTGTCTCTGTGTGTGTGTCTGTGTGTACATATCTGCATAAGGTTAACGTGTGTGTGTGTGTGCATGTGTGTGTGTCGTCAGTATTTGTGTCTGTGTGTGCATGTCTGGGCATATGGTTAGTGTGCTTGTGTGCATGTGTGTGTGTGTGTGTGTGTTTCTCTGTGTGTCTGTGGGTGTGTGATCCACCTGAAGTTTCTCCTGCCCTCCTTGTGTAAAGTCTAATCCTAGGCAGGCTGTAAGGAAACGAGTCCATCTGTGTCCCCCTCCCCCCCTCCCGTCCTGGAAATTCGCTCCTGCTGCCTGGCAGCCTTCAGCTCAGGCCTTCCACGGGCCCCATGGGATGCTCAGATCCATCAGGAAGATCTCACTTTTATTTTCCTTCACAGATTGGAGTCACGACTCAGGTTGCATTTTTTTTTCAACAAGTTCCGTGGAGGAAGCGGGGTGGGGGTCAGAGGGCCAACTTTGGAGACGCCCAAGCTTCCCGCAGTTCTGGGGAGATTCGGGTCAAGAGCCTGCTGAGACCCGTCCTCCCGTTCACCATGCGGCCAAGGGGTTTGACCATCCATTGACAGAGCTGCTGCGTCAGGAGCCCAGGGGCGTCCTCCCAGCCCCTCCTGCAAGGCAGGCCGTGAGGCTGGGGTGGGGGGCCTTTCCCGCCCACACTTCTTTCTCTGCAAGTCCCCAAGCCGAGCCCCGCTGCAATGTGTAGCTCCTGGACATGCCTTTCTCCCTGCCGCCTGCCCAGGAGGGGGAGAAGACTGTCCAGCAGGCAGGGGTCTCCTCGTCCTCAGTCGGTGTCCTCAGAGTTTGGCCTCAGCCGTGGTCACAGAGGCTCCACTGAGGAGATGGACGTGGTCTCCTCGCTCCCACCCACCTGCCTCCCTTCCCCCCAGCGCGTCTCTCGCACCTGCCTCTGCTTCCTTGGCGCCTACTGTCCTCGAGCCTGGTCTCATCTTCCTTTTTGAAGGGCAGATGCCTCATGAGGGTGGCTTTTTCGACAACCAAAGAGGCAAGATCATCGACATGCTTTAAATTTTGACCTGGAACCTGTCCTGAAACCCAGGGGGGCCAGTCCCTCCAGAATATCAGCCAGTTCCATCTCCCTCCAAAATAGCGACAGCCCTTTCCACGTGATAAAAGTAGAATGGGTAACGCCCAAAGACCCCTAAAGATTGGGAGAAAGATCAAAAGAAAGGGAGGAGCTATACAGAGAAGATAGGATTTAATAAATGAGTGTGATTGCTGAATCATTATATTGATATTTCTTTTAGTCTCCAGTGTCCTGGAGCAGCTAGAAGGAAAACCCTAAAATTGTGGAACTGTAACCCATACCACTCTGAAACGTATTCTATAGTTAATTGTTGCAGTGTGCTTTGAAATTTATGGCTTTTTGTATGTTATTTTTCACAAATAAAAAAAAAAGGTAGTCCCAGAAGCCAGAGTAGGAGAAGCGCCCCACCCCCACCCCCAAGAGCCTGTGTCCAGAGCCGCCCCCACCCCCTGGCCCCCTCTGGGTACTAGGCTCTTCTCCTTCCTATTTCATCTCATCTCCCTTCAGGAGTAAGCAGGCGTCTTTTGACTAAGGGTGACAGAGTTTGGGGACATGGGGTGTTTGTCTTTCCAGCACTACCCATGCCTCATTCATATGCCTGGGAATTCCCAAAGACCCCCTCATCCCCACGACAAAATCAGTGATGAGATGGGGCATCTCATCACTTTTGCCTTACTGAATGACCTCAGATCATAGCTCCTAGAAAGCTGGGACGGGAGGGGATTAGAAACTCTCGGCTAACTGAGAAGAGGAGTTTCGAGCTTCCCCAAGGGCAAGGATGGGCATTGGAGGTCTGGCCAGACATTTGTGAGTTCCTTATGGCTGTGCATAAGGGCAGCCCTGCTTGACAGTTTTCTAAGCATGACTGTGTAGCAGCTCAGTTCTGCCCTACTGAACACAAGAGTGGGTGCCATGCCAGCGTATTAGCCAGAAAGTGCCGGAAAAGAAACTCCAATGTCCGGAAATTTCCAGATCTCCACAGACAAGCCATTAAAGGACTTAAGCAAGGATGTGACAAGGCCAGTTGTTCGAAGTGCAGAATGTGTGTGCTTTAGAGAAAACGGTGGTGGTTGGGATACTTGTTTCCCACAAGCCCAGCAGATGTGGGCAGAGCTGGGCCCCCACACCCTTGCTGGATCCCCGGCTACCTTGAGCAGTGCTCCTGGCGTCTGCAGGTCTCCCTGAGTGCTCCTCCTCTCCTCCCCCTGCAGGACTTCGGGAAGTGCCCGCGGCTGAGGCTGTTTACTCAGGAGTACATCCTTGCCTTGAACGAGCTCAACGCGGGGATGGAAGTGGTGAAGAAGTTCATTCAGAGGTGGGTCCCTGCCCCTGCCCCCGCCCCTGCTCCCACAGCTCCTGCCACCCCCCCTCCCCTCCACTCCAGAGCCACTCGCTCACTGAGGCCCGGGCAAGCCCTGGGCGGCCCGCGACAGGCTGGCATTTATGGGGGACTTCACAACTCTGTCCTGGCCCCCGTGCTGATGGGGGACCATAATAATCGTCCAGCGGGGACCTGCCTGAGAATAAAAGGGGATGTCGTGTATATTCAGTCCAGATTCATGGATGTGAACGTGACTGTGGCCGGACATGCTAGCATCGGATACCAAGCTCTTCCTGTGAATTAGAGGAGTTGATGCTCATAACCCAGTGGGGAAGGGGCCATTGTTGTGCCCATTTTAAAGCTAAGGAAGCTGAGGGCCGCTTATCCTGGCCATTCAGCTGGATCGAACCTGGCTGCATGGACGGAGCTTTGCTGGCTGCCTGTGGCAGAGTCAGCATCCAAGGCCAGAGGGGGCAGCTCCACGGCCAAGGCTCAGAGCCCCCATCCCCCACAGCAGGCTTGCTGCCACCTGCTCCCTGCCAGTGCTCAGCCCTCCCTCTGCTCTTTTCCAGCATGCATGGCCCCACCGGGCACTGCCCCCACCCCCGGGTCCTGCCCAACCTGGTGGCCGTGTGCCTGGCAGCCATCTATTCCTGCTATGAAGAGTTCATCAACAGGTCAGTTACCCTACCAAGAGGGCTCCCACAGGCTCCTCAGCCTGGGCAGGGGGATGGTACCACCCAGAATGGGGACAGTGGGTCGGGTACCACAGCTGGCAGCTTGCACGGACTCACTTACCAGGGAGGGGGCAGCTCTGGCTGGGCCAGCTTTGCAGTGTGTGTGCCAAGGCCTGTGAGCCCACTGACTTAAGGGCCAGTCCCCAGCAACATTACTGGCAGTATTGTTCACGTGCAACCCATGGGTGTGTCCGTGTGTGAGAATCTGTTGCGTGCACGCTTGTGTGTGAATGTGCATGTGTGAATGCATGTGTGTGAATGCATGTGCATGTGTTGAACATGTGCATCCATGTGTGTAGTGTGTGTGAATGTATTTGCATGTGGTGTGGTGTGTGTGTGTGTTGGCATAAGGAGTGACAATAAGGTTCACTCCCCTTCCCTCTGTTCTTTGAAAAGCTAGCCTGTTGCCCAGGGAATGTTTATTGAGCGCCCGCTGTGTGTAACGCCCTGTTCCAATGCTGGGGAGTAACTGACGCAGCCCCTGCCCCTACAGGGCTTACCTTCCGGGGAATTTAAGTGTAAATACACATGCAGGATGGTGTCGGGTGGTGAGAAGTGCTGAGGAGACAGTAAAGCGGAGCAGTGTGGTCCAGAGTGACCAGGATCAGGGCAAGGCAAGAGTAAGCTCTGGGGTCAGGGCTTGGGTGCAAGGAGCTTAGTGGGGTGATGGTCCCAAGGGCAGTGAGAGGGAGCGGGGGCAACCTGTGATGTGCGTGTTAGTAGCAAGTAACCACTGCAGTCAGGTGCCACCTCCTCCCTTGGGGCCCTCCAGAGAGGCCATGTGAGAGTGACGCAGAGTTGCCCCAGGGAGAGGCAATGAAGCTGGGGGTCATGCATTAGCTCCCATCCCTCCTGCGAGGCAGAGTGACAAAGGATGCCATCATTTCATGTAAAAACATCCTGCAGTGACCTCCAGAGTCACTGGAGGGGTATGGAGTGCAGGGTGCTCATATGTAGCAGACATAGTGTCTGCTAGAGCCCCTCCATCCAGTTGAGCAAGTAATGCATTGCACAAGCCTAAGGGGACCAAGCTGTGCCTGGAACCACTAGAGTGGGGCAGTGCACAGCCTGTTCACCCATCCCAGGCATCCCTTGTACACACGGTCATTTGCCCCTGGCCACATGCATTCCGGGTCTGGAGCTGACCTGTGTGCATTTGAAACTCACACTGCCCCAGTGGCTCCTGGGAGCGAGAACATCCGGAGTGTCAGATCCCACAGCCTCCGAGTCATCTCAGCCTCCACGGGCCTGCTCTGTGGACACCTGAGCAGGAAACAGCTCATCCCAGCGTTCTCCCTCTGTGTCTCAGAAGCCCTGCACGGCTTCTCTGGAGCGGGGTTCCCCTGCCTCAGAAGCAGGCAGCAGAAGGACTAGGAGACTGGAGATCACTGTCCCAGTTCCCACCCCAGGCCCTGCAAGGAATTCTGCTGCCAGGATGAGGTCAGGGTCGGGAAAGAACCAGCGTTAGGCACGGCACACACCTGAACCCCGATGGGGAAGGGGGACAGTGGTGGCTGGCTCCGTTTCTTCTTTTCCTTCCCTTGACATTCATTTATTGAGTGCTCGGTATGTGCCAGGCGCTGGAGGTGGAAAACGGGCTTCCTGTTCCGCAGGGAGGGAGCAAGTAAGCGAGCATTTGCGAGGCAGTGTGGTTGGGGCTGGGACCCGAGAAGCCAGCGGCCTCATCGCATTTGGGGTAGTGAGTCTCCATCCCAGCTGCACATTTTAGTCACCTGGGAAGGTTTTTAAAAATAAGGCTGTAGAGCTAAGCCTACGCTTTCCGCACAGCCCAGCAACTCTACTCCTGCATCTTTTGTTCTACTCGCCAAAAAAGGATGTAAACGAATGTTTATAGGAGAAAGACTTCCTCAGCTCAGATGGCCAGTGAGAGTAGAATGGATAGGTGGCCTGTGGCCTGGACATACAAAGGAGCTACTCGATAGCAGCAAAAACAAATAAACTAGTCCGTGAGCCCACGGTGGAGCAATCTCACCAATGTAATACTGAGGGGAAGAAGCCAGATCCAAAACACACATGCCATGAAGTTCAAGGACAGGCAAAGCTGCTCTGTAGGGGACAGGCCAGAATGGTGGGTGCCTCTGCCATAGGGCACTTGGGGGAAAGCATGAGGGAACCTTCTAGATTCCTAGAAATGTTTCAAGTCTTAATTTATGTCATTGGTTCTCAGCTGGATTTTTTTTTACTGTCTTATTATGCTAAAACATGCAACATAAGACAGCATTTTAAGCATTTTTTCTTTCTTTTTGTATGCTGAATGGTGGGGGTCACATTTCATTCTTTTTCCATGACTGTCCTGTTATTGCAGCAGCATTTGTTTAATTTGGGGGCGCGGGGGCTGGGGGCTAGTGCACAGGCTGGGAATCAAACCCAGGTCTCTCACATGGCAGGTGAGAATTCTACCACTGAACTACCCTTGCAGCCCCGTTTTAAGCATTTGTAAGTGTACACTTCAGTAGTATTAATTACATTCCCAACCTGTGCTGCCATCACTACCATCCATTAGCAAAACTTTATCACCTTAAACAGTGTATCCACGAAGCAGTAACTCCTCGTGCCTCCCCAGCCCCACCCCAGTCCCCGGGGATCTGTAATCTACTTTTTATCTATGAATTTAACTTATTCTAGATGTTTCCTATAAGAGAAATCATACAATGTCTGTTCATTTGTGTCTTATTTCACTTACCATAATTCAGCAGGTTATTTTGCCTCTGAGGGACAGTCTACAACGTCTGGAAACATTTTTGGTTGTCACAACCTGGGGGACATTAGATGTCAGGAGCTTCAGATGGCTTCCTCAAGGGAGTTTTGTTTTCAGTGGAGACCTCCTGGCTGTTAGCAGGGCAGGGGCGGGAAGAGGGCAGCATGCGCAGAGGCCAGGCATTCACTTCTATCTGTTGTTCCGGAGCACCTGCTTCAGCATCGCCTGGACGGGCTTTTTAAAATGCTCAGGTGGTCCAGTGGTAGATTGCTCGCCCTCCATGTGGGAGGCCTGGGTTCAATTCCCAGACCATGCACCAAAAAAAAAAAATCTAAAATGCATATTCCTGGGCACAGCATTTCTGGGCCAGGGCTCTAGGAATTTGCATTCTTAACAAATTCTGCAAGTGATTCTGCCCCACACTGAAGGTCAAGGGTCTCTACAGGGGAGTTGTTAAAGGAATTGGAATGTGGCTGGAGCAGAGCAAGAGAAAGAGAACCAAAAGATGATGCTAGAGAGGAAGGCAGGGCCAGGCCACAGACGGCCTTGTTGGCCAAGCCTCCCAGATAGTCTTGTGCAAACCCAGATGTGCATGCAGAGGACCTGGGTGGATCTTGGAGCAGGGCCACTACGGTCCAGTTTGGCCTCATCTTAATCAACACATCTTCAAAGACCCTATTTCCATTACCTTAGTCACCTGCACGGGACCAGAGGTTAGGACTTGAGCATGTCTTTTGGGGGACCCCATTCATGCCATAATGGGTGCCCGGGATGGAGGCCTGGTGAGGGAGAGGGGGACCTGCCGGCCCCCACACAGGCTGGTCCCAGCCCGGAGAGCCGAGCCCCTGGGAGCCCACATGAGCTCAGTTCCAACCAATGCCTCTCATTCCTCTGGGAAGGAGCCCCAAGGCCTCCTGCCATCATGTGTTTGGTTGGTTCAGGTCCGTTAGGCCCTGTGGGATGGTCCCTTCAAGATAAAACCCCGTGATGTCCTGTGGGGACCCCCACCATGCTCGTGGTGGGTACGCGATGTCCTTCCATACAAAAGGACAGCTTGACCCAGGTTAGTGTGGCTCTCTGGAAAATCACTGATTTGAGCCAAACAGCCTTGAAAATCCATTCCTAAATCCCTGCAAAGGCAAACAAAGGGAGATGGAGTGCTGAGTGTTTGGGTAGCCAATTAGATCCGAACCAATCAAGAGAGTTAGCCGCCCCCGCCCCCGCAGACCACACACAATTTTCCACCCACCGCAGCCTTCTCTGACTTCAGCTGATGGATTTGCGTTTTCCCAGCTAAGTGGCTCTATTCAGGGGCCATGTGTGCTGGATGAACGCAGACGCTCACTGTGCTTCAGGCATGCAGCTATCCTTGGTGCTGGCAGCAGGACCCTCCATGGGGGCTCAGGACACACGCATGGCACCCTTGGGGCATGGAAGAACAGCTGGTTTTCATCCCCTGTGCCCCTTAGAGCTGAGGGGACCACAGCCTTGGCCAAACACCTGGGGTGCCTTCAGAATCACTGGGATCCCCACCCCAGAGATCCTGATGAAGTCGGTCTGGGCTTTGGGGTGTTTGGGAGTGTCTAGGGGAGGCCAGTGTCCAGCCAGGGTTGGAGGCTCTGGTTTAGGAGGAGTGCAAAGTAGGAAGAGTGGGGGCGGCAATTAGGAGAAATGCTGTAGGCTTCTTGGGGAGGGAGTCCTGAGCAGACCCTTAAAGGATCTATGAAAGCCAGGACAGCCTGGAGAGGAGGAGCCTGGGCTGGGCAGAGAGCCCAATCCCAGTTCCTCCACTTGGGGGGAAGGGTCATCACACTCTGGGAGCATCCTTTCCTCACCTGAAGCAGGGAGATGATAGCACTCACCTTTCAGAGACATCTGAGCACACCTGTGTAATCGCACTGTGCATTGGCCATGACTTCCAGGGAATCGGGGACACTAGGAAGCAGTGAGAAGGGGTGCTTTAACCAAGTGCAAGGCTCTGATCAGTCCTGCTGACAAGAGACCTAATTTAGTTAGGTCTAGCCCAGCAGCTCCCAAACACATCTGACGTTAATTCTGCCACAGGGCCCTTTTCTCAACTAATGCCTCTGGACACCCCGTGTAAACATTGTCCCTGCAGACAGCTGGAGATACTGTAACTGGGGGTTGAGCCAAGAGCGGTACAGGATGGGGGATCTGCAGACTCCAGGGGCCAGGCTAGAGTTCTGGCGCCTGGGATCCTGTTGAAGTGGCTTCCCAGGCAGATGGGGATGCTGCGCTTTCTCCCTTGGCTGGGGAGGGCGGGGCCCTGTGTGGGAGAAAATTATGGCATGGAAGGAGGTTGTGAGACCAGAGCAAGCAGCTGGAACCCAACATGCTGAGTAGGTCTCGGGCATGTTGGAGGTGTCCAGGGAAGTCCACTTGGTGAAGCTGGGTGCCGAGAACCTTCACCATTCCACGTCAAAGTGAACATTTATTCATTCATTCAACAAATATTTACTGAGCCCTTGACGTGTGGGGATGGCAGCCAGGGTTTCAGAGGCAATGTAGGCTTGAGCACTGGCTCCACCATTTCCTACGGGCGCCTCTGAGCTCAGCCTCCTCACTCATAGGGTGGGGTAGTGGTCGTGGGGGTCTGCGGAGTCTTGTCAGTTCGCGGCGGGCAGGGTTCCACTGGGGCCGGGGCCGGCTCCTCTCCACGTGCCCTCCTCTGCCTGTTTCCGCAGCCGCGACAACTCCCCCAGCCTGAAGGAGATCCGGAACGGCTGCCAGCAGCCGTGCGACCGCAAGCCCACCTTACCTCTGCGCCTTCTGCACCCCAGCCCGGACCTGGTGTCCCAGGAAGCCACGCTGTCCGAGGCGCGCCTCAAGCCGGCGGTGGTGGCCTCCAGCGAGATCCACGTGGAGGTGGAGCGCACCAGCACTGCCCAGCCGGCGCTCACGGCCGGCGCAGGCAACGACAGCGAGCCCAACCTCATCGACTGCCTCCTGGTCAGCCCGGCCTGCAGCAGCCTGAGCATCGAGCTGGGCCCGCAGGCCGACCGCACGCTCGGCTGCTACGTGGAGATCCTCAAGCTGCTGTGAGTGCCTGTCTCTCCTGCGGCCGTGCCACGCTTGCGCGGTGGGAGGTGTGCATGCCCTCTGAGGATGTCTGTGAGCACACACTGGTGCCAGGGTGAGCCCAGGAGTGGCTGTGAGTGTGATTATACAGGCATGTGGGACGGAGGGGTGTGAGTTCAGTGTGTGCTGAGGCATGAGCCTGTGGGATCCAATCTCACATGTGCACAGGCTTTTGAGAGTACATGTTCTGAGCGTATGCCCAAGTGGCTTTGGGTGTGTGTGTGTGTCTCTGAACACATGCAATGTGTCTGAGTGTGTTTGTGTGTACATGGCAGGGCATGTGTAATGGTGATGCATAGACGTGCCTGCTCGAGTATAGGCTACACACACAAGCATACCTGTGTGCGTGCATGTGAGTGAACATCTCCATACTTGTGTAGGAGTGAGTGTGAATTCTGAGTCCACTTGAGTGATTTCACCCATGTGTCTTTGTGGGTATGGGTGTGTATGTGTGTTTGTCTGCATATAGGAATTGGACATGCACATGCATGTGGGTGGGTGAATAGATTTTCTGGGGACCTATTGTGTGTCTTGGGTGCTTCTGCGTGTACATGGCCAAGTGCAGAGGTATGACTGCGTCTGGGCACTTGTGCACATTTTGTGCATGAATGGCTGTAGGCGTCTTAAGTGTGGATCTGAGCATCTGTGCCCAGGAGTTGGAATGTGCATGCATGTTTCTCCGTGTATGTGTGCAAGAATGCTTGTGAGCCACTGTGTAAGTGTGGTTTTGTGTTGTGTGATTCCTGCATGCTTGTGTGAGATTGTGTGTGCTTAGTATGTGATGTCAGAATGTGTCTGATTGAGTGGCAGGTCATGTGTTCAGGTATGTGTACTGTGGTAGGTTTGTTGTGGGTGTGAGAGTGTTTGTGCCTGTGTACCTGGGTGTCTGTGTGGTTGTGTGTGCACCCTTGTGTTGCATGTATCTGTGTGTATAGAGGGATGGATCTGGAAAATGGCCCTATCTGGAATTTTCTCAGGTCCATTGAAACCCCTGCCTTGTCCTGGCTGAGCGCTCTGGTGGGGAAGCGGGGCAGAGCGCAGGATGGGGGCTTAGTGTAGGTCTGGTGACGAGCCTTGGGTCTGCCCTGGGCAGTGCTACATCCGAGCTGGGTGGCTTTGGACCCGTCCCTGCCTCTCTCTGGGCCTCAGTTGCATGACTCTAGACTAGGGGAGTGCGGAGTGTCCTTCACACCCCAAGGGTTTTTCCAGCTCTGCTTTTCACGGCTTCTCCCACCTCAGCGTTGCCTCAGTCTCGAGTTGTGCCTGGGTCCTGAGTCCCAGTTTCAGGAACTCCAGACTATACTCTCCTGCCCTGAGCCGAACTCTCTGCAGTCCCGTGGACCAGCTCGGGTCTGGAGAACCTCAGCAGAGGTGGCCTCCCTTTGCCACCCCCGCCCCCCAAATCCTTTCCTTCAGAATTGAGCTCTGGTCCCCTCTGAGGAGACCCAAATCTAGAAGTTTGCATTTCCAGAGGCAGTTGGTGGGAGTGCTGGGCTTTTCAAAGGGGCTGCGAGTCGATGGGGCCCTCTTGTCTAACTGCTGCAGGATGTCTGCATGAAGTCTGGGGGCCACTTGGAAACTCTTGGAGTGTCTGTCCATGTTGTCCATGTGTTGTTGTCTCAGGACCATGTAGCCCATGTCATCCTCAGTCAAGATAGTACTGCTAGCCGAGGAGTGGAGGTGGCGTCTGGCTGCCTGGTTTCCAGGCAGGACGTGCTGCCCGGGGATGTGCCCAGAAAGCAAGGCCCACAGTGTCTCTGTAGGTGAACACACACGCCTACGTGAACACATGCATGCACATGGACATGTGGACTTGGTGTACAGACACACACACAGGCTCACCCAGGCTTAGGCACACATGCACCTGGACACATGTAGGGCACACCCATGTACACATGGGTGCACATGGGCCCATGCATGTGCACACACACAACAAACACAGTCACGTACATGTCTTCTAGTGGTTTCTGGTGATTTGAAAGGAAAAGCGAGAGGCAACTTCCTCATCCACCTTACCTCGCCAGCAGCCAACCCCACGGCCTTCCCCTCCCAGGCCCTGGCTTTGGCTCCAGAGAGGAGCAGGTGGGCCTCCCCAGCAGGTCAGTGCAGCCTCGTGCCCTGTCCCGGCTGCAGAGGGCTGGGGTGGGGCTCAAGAGAAGTCAGTGGCCCCGCAGCCAAAGGGAATCAAATCCCATCTCACAGGGCATCTTCAAGAGAAGCCCTGGCCCTGAAGTGTCTTCAAGGTGGGGTGAGTCTCCACTTGTGCCCTCCAAGGGTCAAGCACCCATGGCCCCTGCGGGCTGCCGTTCTGCTTGGAACAGGGGCCCACCATGCTGGAGATGCCCGGGCTCTCCGCCCTGGGCCCTGACTCCGGCTGGGTTCTGCAGATACTGCGAACGCCCAGGCCCTCAGCTGTCTTGGGTCCTGACTCATGTTTCTCTTTGAGCACCGAGGATTGGGTATCATCATGCAGTTGACACACATGTTTTTTTCTTCTTCATAAACACTCCCATAAATGAGAAGTCTGTTCTCCCTGATTTGCTTCCAGGCTCCCTGCCTGGCCATGTGGTCCAGCTGCCGGGGTGTAGGCGCTGCCCACTCAGTGTGGGTTGGGGCCGAGGTCGGGGCCGGGGTCAGGCTGGAGCCGAGGCCTGCAGCAGGCTGGCTCCCAGTGGGGCCCGGGGGGCATTCCTAATGGAAGTGACTGTGGTGGGAGCTAAAGCAGCAGCAACCCCGGCCCAGGGTCTCCACGACGCAGGGTCTACACTTCCAGAGGCTTCCTTTACTTGGGGGTCTCAGAACACGAATCAGGCCAGTGTTTGCCCCCTGCTAACTGTCCTTGCCCAGTCAGGTGCTTCAGGCACTGGAGGGCCTCAGACATGGTGGAGCCAAACAGCCCCAGCAGCTCAAAAGGCCCCAGAGTATGACCCACTGGGAGAAGCAGATTTGGAGTCAGGCAGTCCTGGGTTCAAGTCCCACCAAAGCCACATATTAGGGCGTGACCTTGGATGAGATTGTTGTCCTCTGTGACCCTCCGTTCCCAGCTAGAGGATGGATGATCATAGGGGCCAGGGGCAGTTAGAGTGAGGGTGGTGAAGGCCGGGAGCCCCCAGCACAGAGCAGGCGCCCCCTTCACACTGCAGACACCGGCAAAAGGGAGTCACCAGGTGAGTCGTGACTGTGGCTGTTTCCTTTATTGTAAGACACCATTGGGCATTAAGATCCATCACTGATTTAATAATAGCACTTTTGGTGGAGGGAGGGTGGAGTTGGATAATACGACATTCAGTGCACACTTGGGTTGCAAGAAGCAAGCGTATGAGCATGGAGGGAATCAGACTGAGGGCTCCCTTGCTGGGTAACGGTGGGCCACATCCTGGGTTCTTGGCCTCAGTTTCTGCATCTGTGAAGTGAATGCCCTCCTCAGAAGCCTGTGGTGAGGGTTCAGTGACGTGGCCCCTTAACAGGGCTGGCTCGGTGATGTCTGGTTCTTGAGAAAGGTGAGCTGCTGTCAGCAGTAATAGAAATATCAAAGTGTGGGCCAGCGAGAGTTATGTGTAAGCTATTTTTAAACAGCAGGTGACTTGGTGTGGAATTGAGGTATTTTAGAGGATGTTGTGGGGGGCTAAGGAAGCTTCTGTCCATCGGAGAAGGGGCTGCTGGTCCCCAGGAGCACAGGTCGGTGCAGGCCGCCCCCAGCCAGTGGGCTCTGGAGAGCACAGCCTCTGACCCACGACTCCCATTCCCACGGGGACACCTGTGCATTGTTAGAATCTGACACCTTTGAAAACTAAGCTCCAGAAATTCCCGAGAGCCCTGAAAAGGAAAACTAGATCAAGCCCAGGTCAGCATTAATGCTGAAAACATTTTCCGTGAGGCCCAGGCCGGGGCTGGCACAGAGACCCGGGGACCAGTCACAGCAGCTGGGGAGTCAGGAGTAGTTTGGAGTCCGGCTGTTTTCCTGCTGGGCCGTTGTGTGTGACCACGCATTTGTTTATCCATCTATATATTCCTTCTTTAAATTGTCATTTACTGGGCCATCCCGCACACCTCAGTTACTTGCTGGTGTCCCATCAGCATTGACGTACATGCCTACCCGTAGGCCCTCCAAATGCCAGCATCGCCTGCAGAACGGCTTTGCCACCTGATCGGGTTGTTGAGAAGTTCGGATGGGACGGTGCACGGATAGCTGCTGGCCCTCCCTGGACCACAGGCAGGCTCACTCTCCTCTGTCCAGGAACAGGAGAGTGGCTGTCAGGGACAGCAGTGGGGATGTTCTCCTCTTTTCCAACCAGCCCACATCTGACTGCAAACTTTGTATCCTAGGAGGCCCTGATGCGCACTAGCCCTCAGCCAGAAGGGGGCACTCGAGTTTGGGATGGTCCTGGTGGCTGGGAAGCAGACATTCCTGGAATGGAGAGGGTGGGAACAGAGAGGGGAAGCCCCTGTACTGCCCAGGACTGTCCTGCTCGGGGAAGGGCTGCCCCACCAGTGCCCCAGCACCACAGAGAAGAAACTTCAGGAGTCCAGTGCAGGGGGTGGGTTGGAAACCATATCCCACAAGACAAGAGATGGAAAGGGAGGTGGAAACAGTGTTGGGTTCAGGACAAAGTCCGGGAATGTTGCTGGAGTGTCTGGTGAGGGGGTGGGATAGGGTCAACTGGACCCTTACTCGGGCCTCTGGTCCTGGTGCCTCCTGCCCACTCTTGCCCAAGGCTAAGCACCTCTCAGAGTTTGGGATGCGGGGGGGGGGGGGTCTCCATTTGACTGCCGAGTGCCTAGACTCCACCCCCACCATTTAACTGGCTGTCTGAATTTGGACAAGTTACCCCACCTCTCTGAGCCTCAGTTTCCCAGTTTGTAAAATAAAGATAATGATCCCTGTCAATGCATCTAGTTCCCAGGTTGCCTTGAGAATTCAGTGAATTGGTGTACACTAGGCTTCCGTCCCAGCCCCGGGTGCCCAGCAGGCACTTGCTGAGGACAGGTGCCCTTCTCAGCACTGTTTCCATCTCCAGGTTGGACACAGTGCTCAGAGGATGCCTGCCTGGCAGAAGTTGATTTTCATTGTTGTAGTTTCTCAGTTGCTAAAACAAAGACCATATGGTGGGTTGACTTGGACAGTGGGGATTTATTGGCTCTCAGGTTTGAGGTTAAGAGGAGTCCAAAAGCAAGGCATCGGCGAAGCTATGCTTTCTCCCCACAGGCCATGGCGTTCTGGGGCCGGCTTGGCTCCTCAGTCATATGGAAGTGTGCAGGGCAGCGTCTTTTCCTTTCTACTGTGGATCATGTTGGCATCTTTACCTCTCTGAGCCTCGGTTTCTCAACTGTACCATTATTGTGAGAATTCTGCATCTGGGAGATTGGACCTGAGGCCCATTGGAGGCCTTCGGCTGTACCGGGCACCTCCCCCTCTTTCTCCCTTTCTCCGAGCCCAAGAAAGGCCTGGCTGCCTTACCCGTTCCTCGAGCAGGTCTTAGGCCTTCCACGCCCTGGCCAGGCTGGGTCCGAGGGGAGAAAGACCCCCTTCTAGAGGCAGATGCTTATCCCTGAGTGCAGATGGGGGGCACCCTGCTGGTCTGTCACAGAGAGGCGCCTGCAAAAGGACCCATATCCCATTCCCAGGCTGGCCATCGGGCACCTTGCCCCCCCATGCTCCCCAGCATCTGGCCAGTACCGCCACCATGCACCCCAGACTGGACCCGGCTTTTATAGGGAGGTCAGAGGCTGCCCTGCAGACTGGAGCTGGGCTGGACAGAAATGGGGAAAGAGGCCAGTTGGCCTCCTCCTCTTTCTGCCTCTGAGTCCCCTCTTGGTCCCATGTGTGCCACCAAGGTGGAGCTATGAGAAGCTAAGTCTCTGGCTTTGTGCAGGTGAAAGAAGCGTGCAGGATGAAGCCATAAAGGAGGCTCCGTGTCCTGGCGTGGGTCCCACAGGCCTCTGGCTTCCGTGTACTCGGCACTGGTGTCAGATGGCCTGGCTTTGAACTCTTGCTCTGTGCATCCTAGCAGCCTGACCTCTCACAGCCTCAGTTTCCTCACATGGAAACCAAACGACACTGCTCCATCCCCCGCTGACTGTTGTGAGCACGCCCAGGGATTGCCAGAGGAAATGCTTTAGTGAGCATAAGCTCTCGTTGCTGATAAAACTCACTTGGGCTTTCCTGGGAACTCTTTTCTTTCTGGGTGTCCACGTTTAAGTCTTTCCTGTGAGCCCTTCCCGAATGTGATCAGTATTCTCAGGTCTCCACTTTAGTATGGGTTTGTTGCGAGGAGGTGGGGAGGGGGCAGCCTCCATGCAGGGATTTTCTAACCTCGTGTCTGCAGTGGGTGGACACTGGCTCTTTGGGGGTAAATACAGCCTTAGTGTGTGTGTGTATAAAGTGTAGGTGCACATACGGCACACACACAGATACACACCATGTCCCTGGTTTTAAAGTTTCACGAGGGAGCTTTACTGGCAGGCCCCTATCAGGATGGCGAAGTGAGATGCTCGAGGGCTCTGTCCAGCTACATATGCTTTGAACAACTAGCAAGAACTCAGAAACACTCACAGGACTGCAGTGACAGGGTGAACTCTGAGTCAAGGAAAAGGCCCTTCAGAAGTTGTGAGATCTTGAGGCGCCCTGGTGGCCTCTCCCCCACCCTTCACCCGCTCGGTGCAGAGCTGGCTGGGATCCCAGGTGTGCTGGTTTGAAACTGTTACGTACCCCGGGAAAGCCATGTGCTCTTATAATCCAATCTTGTGGGTACAGAAATGCTGTGGGTGGGACCTTTTGATTCGGTTGTTTCCATGGAGATGTGACCCACCAGTTAAAGGTTTTAATTCTTTTACTGGAATCTTCTATGAAGAGAATAAAAGGCAGAAGACAGAGAGAGCTCAGAGCTGAGGCAGAGAGCCAAGAGAATCAGATACTTGGAGGCAGCATTTCCCTGGGAGATACCAAGCAAGGACCCACAGAAGCTCAGAGAGAAAGCCACTGGAATCAGAAGCTGAAAGCAATGCAACCCAGGAGGATGGGACCAGGAGATGCCAGCCACATGCCTTTTCAGCTGACACGCGTTCCAGATGCTGGCAGCCTTTTCTTCAGAGTCCAGATATCATTTTGTTGATGCCTTAAATTCAGACGTTTTCTTTGCCACAATTTATAATCTAGTAAATACCCTTTATAAAAGCCAATCCATTTCTGGTACGTTGCATTTCAGCAGCTTCAGCAAACCAAAACACCAGGGCAGATAGCTGAAGGGCTCAGTAGGGAAGGACTAGGAAAGATGTCTTCTTTTTCCCATTTTTTAAAATTTTGTTAGCTCTTGGCATTCAAGGAAAGCTCTTTTGTGACACTAGCTGGGTACAGCTTAAGGGACAGTGCTGCAGAATCAAAATTCCTGCAATGCGCATTAAAATATCAAAATACCCATTTTTGAACAAAAGATTCCAAAACATAGAAGGAAACAGGAAGTGGTGGCCCAGGCAAAGAAGATTAAAGCATCAGAAACCATCAGGGAGTACCAGACCTGGGAGACACCAGACAAGGACTTTTAAGAAATGGTCCTAATTATGTTCAAAGAGCTAAAGGAAAACATGGACAAAGAACTAAAGGAAAACAGGACAATGATAGATGAACGTAAATATAATTTAGAGATAGAAGTGCTGAAAAGGAACCAAACAGAGCTGAAGATCACAGTAACAGAAATTTAAAATTCCCTAGAGGAGTTCAGCCACAGATTGGAGCTGGCAGAAGATTCAGTGAACTTCAAAACAAGACCATTGAAATCATCTGATCTGGGGAGGGTTGTGGTGGTTTGAAGCTGTATGTGCCCCAGAAAAACATGTCCTGAAACACAAGCCATCCCTGTGGGTGTGACCCCATTGGAAGTAGCCCTTCCGGTGAGGCTTCTTCAGTTAAGGTGTGGTCCGCCGCAGTCAGGACAGACCTTTATCCTATGACTGGAGTTCTTTATTAGAGAATGAGCTTCCGAAAGAGAAAGAAGGCCAGGGAAGCAAGAAGCTGAATATCACCGAAACCCCGAAGAAAAAGGAGAGACCAGCAGACGTCCCCGTGTGCACTGCCATGAGGCAGAGGCACCAACAACCGCTGGCAGCCGTCTCCAGAAAGAAACCGTTGCCTTGATGATGCCTTGCTTTGGCCATTTTCCTTACCTCAAAACCGTAAGCGAATAAATCCCCATTGCTTAACCTAGCCTGTTTCATGGCATTTGCTTTGAACAGCCTGGGAACCTAAAACAAACAGAAAGAAGAGTGAAGGAAAGTGAATAGAGCCTGAGAAACCTGAGGGACACGTCCATCAAGTGTACCAAAAGATGCGTTGTGGGAGGCCCAGAGGAGAAGAAAGAGAGAAAGAAATGGTGGCTAAAAACTTCCCAGATTCAACAAAGGACATGACTATGCACATCCAAGATGCTCAATGAACTCCAAGCAGGACGAATCCCAGTAGACCCAGGCCATGGGATGGTACAATCAAATGCCAAGGGTCAAAGAGCATTCTGAAAGCCACAAGAGAGAAGCAACATGTCACATTCAAAGTATCCTCGATGAGATTCAGTGCCGACTGCTTGTGCAGGTGAGGAGTGGGATGACATTTAAAAGTGCTCAAAGCAAAAAAATTGCCACCCAAGAATTTATGTCCCACAAAAGTATCTTTTAAAAAATGAGGGTGAGATGAAAACATTCCCCGTTAAATAAAAGCTGAGGGACTTCCTCACTATTAAACTGTAGTATAAGAGATGCTAAAGTGAGTTCTACAAGTTGAAAGGAAAAGACAACCAGACAATCGGTTGAAGGAAGGCTCAAGAAGAAATAAAGATCTTCAGTAAGGGTAATGACAGGGGTGTGTTCTGGGATAAAACTTGACTTTTTACTTCCTGCAGGATCTAAAAGGCAAATGAATAATATAAAATGATGAATCAGCGGGTTGTGGACTTATAATGTATCAACGTGCAGTTTGTGGCAAGAATTACATAAAGGGGGGTGACGGGAAGTACAGGAACATAGTTTGCATATACTAGTGTCAAAGCAAATGAGATTGTCATATAAATTTCTGGTGTTCAATTTAAGCCCTGCGGTAACTACAAAGAAAATATTCGAGAATGTTCAAGCTCATAGAGACAGAAGCTAGAGTACAGGTTTTCAGGGGCTGGGGGCAGGGGGAACGGGAGTTAATGCCTGGTGGGTGTAGGGTCCCCGTTTAGGGAGATGGGAAATGTACATATTGGAAGGTGGTGACGACACCGCAGTAAGGAGAATGTGACCTGGGTGTCTGGTGCGGGTGGTGCAAGCTGGAGTTCTCTGCATGAGGTTGTCTTATTTTTGTAAGTGTCCTATGAGTTTGAAAGTATTTCAAAATAAAAAGCTTAAAAATTTTTCAAGGGGCTGGGAGGAGGCGACAATGAAAGTAAGTCTGAGAATCACTGAATTCTAAACCTTCAGGAATCACGGGGTTAAGACTGAGGACAGCTGGAGGCCAGGTCGGTTCCACTACCTGGGCCCTGTCCGAGCGCCTTCAGGCCTCTCTTGAGGTAGTGCCTGGTATCTGTGGGTCTGGCTGCAGGCTGTTGGATAGATGGCCCTAGTGGCTCTGGCACAGCTCTGGCCGGGTCCCTTCGTGGCTGAGTCCCAGCATGCACCAGGCCTGTAGTTGAGCAGTCCTTACCCGAGGGCCACCTGTCTCCAGGTCCAGTGCCTGACACGGGGTTCCAGGTAGGGTGCTGGCCTCGTCCCCCAGGGCCGGGTACAGGGCGAGGTGTGTGTGGTCACAGCTCCTGGACACAACTTCCCAGCTTGGGCAGGGGCTGCTGCGCCCAGCTCCTCCATGTGCAAGGGTGGAAGGTCTGCGATGCTGGAGGTGCTGAGCTCAGCCAAGTCCCCAAAGCCAGAGGGATGAGGGGAGCCCAGGTTGGTGGGACTCATCACAGGGCAGCCAATGCAGGTGCTCACGGTTGCTCTGGAGTGCAGTGGGAAAGGCTTGGGGCGTGGGCTGAGAAGCCCTGAGTCAAATCTTGACTCCCGGCTGAATCGCCACTTGTGTCTTAGGGGCTGTTGTGGACCTCTGGGTCCCTTCCCCTCCCTGTGGGTGCCTGTCCTGGGCCTCCTGCTGCTCAGGGATGGGCTGTGATGGAAGCTGCACCTGTTGGAAAGGGCGGGACTGCGGCCCTGGGCTCTGCAGAGGCCTGAGAAGTGTCCCCAGTGCCATCTGTGATTCGGGGAGGGGGTGGGCATGGCTCTGCTGCCCTCCTCTGTGAAATGGGTGCATGCAGGAGCCTGGTGGGGCTCCCCTGAGCCGTTGCACACGGAGGGCTTGGGGGCAGAGTTGGCTCTCAGGACCTGGAAGCCATTGTCTGTGTGCTCGGCTCTCCTCCCTGGCCGGACTGGACCACTGTGCGGTGACTCTGGGAGGATAACTCCCCTCCTCCGGCCTCCGGCCCCTGTACCCCGAGGGGAAGGCCACCTGTGGATGGTTCAGGATGCCAAACAAGCCCGGCTTGGAGCAGGCCTGGCCTGGCACTACCATCATGGGAGCTGCTGGCTCCTGGCCCTGGTTGGAGTTTCGCGCCCCTGCCTTGCCCAGTGTGTTTGCCCGAGCGTGGGCTTCACTTGCTAAGACCCCAGCTGCAGTCCGGCAGGGCAGGCGGGACTAAGGATGAGAGTTGTGAGCCACTTCCTAGCCATGGTAGCTTCAAAAGCTCATTCACCCTCCCTGAGCCTCAGTTTCCCCTTGTCTTAAATGAGGCTCATCATGTTGGCTCCCCTGAGGTGTCGTGAAGAATAAATGAGCTGGGGTGGTAAGCCACTGGGCACAATGCAGGGCGTGTAGAAAGCACCGGTGAGATTGTGCTGCTGTTAGTTTCCATCATGACCGTCGCCATCAGTGTTAAATCCCACTATTGTCATCACCCTCCTGGTGTCCGGACGCAGGAATAGAAGCATCGGTGAATCAGGAGAGCTGACCCACGCCCCAAAGACACAGCACCGGACTTTGATTCCTTGTGAGTCAGTCTGTAATTATCGCACTCACTTCTGGTCCATCAAAGATGAAAATGGGGTTGCAGGCCGGCCACACGCTCCCATAGTTCAGAAGTGGGCACAGATAATACGGAAAATGCTGTGGGCGCCCAGAGCCAGGCGTGGGGGGTCGGGGACCTGGGGCGCTAGCCGGCTAGGCCCCTCCTGTGGCCACAGGGAATCTCTGGGCAGGTTCCGTCTTGTGTCTCGTGGCCACGTCACAGACACAGGCTGGCTGGTCCTCCCGCGCACAGAGGCAGCCCATGGCCCCGACTCTGCCATCTGTCCGTGTGCACCAGTGCCTTGTCCAGACCAATCCTAACCGCCCGCTGCTCCCTCCCCCCAGGTCCGACTACGATGACTGGAGACCGTCCCTGGCCAGCTTGCTTCAACCCATTCCATTCCCCAAAGAGTAAGTCCCGCGCATGCCGCTGGAACTCCCGGCCTGTGGGAAACTCCCAACCCTTCACTGAGTGCATGGCAGGGGCGGGCAGGGCTTTGGTGGGACGCCCACATCACGGGGTGGAGGGTAGGGGGGCCCATGGGCCGAAAGCCAGCAGACAGGCAGGTCCGGGGCTGGCCACCTCATTTGCGGGCCCGGCGAGGCCCAGCGCCCCTCAGAGACCCACCTCAGCGGGCCGTTAGCAGGAGTCAAGGAGAGGGGGATGCGCGAGGCCCTTCCTGCACTGCCTTGCATGTGGTAAAGTTGGTTTTATCATGAGTCACAGGAGAATAGTTGTACCTTCCTTGCCAGTCTCCGAGGGCGGTGCTGAAAGTCAACTGCAGCTGCTTTCCGCGCCGCCCGACGCCTTGCCCCCGCCTGGGCCCATCAGGGTGGCTAGCTCATGCTGCAGCGGTTCTGGCCAGCAGTGGACCCTCCACCTCCCTCTGGCCGGCCCTTCTCCCACTATTGAATTCATCATTGGAAAGTATGGTCTGGTGGCTAATGGCCCGAGGAGCAGGCATTGTCTAAACAGCCAGGCCCTAAAATGCCTGCCAGCCTCTGTTTGGGTGGATTAAAGGAGGCAGGCCAGGGCGGGTGGCTGGGGCTCTCTAGGGGCCCCATTAGCAAACTCGTGTTTGTGAAATGTGCCTCTCTAGGGAAGACATTACCCCCGGTAATTGCCCCATTTGCTGGCCTGGCCCACCCCAGGGGCCCCCAGGGTTGGAGACCAGAGAAATCCGACTCCTGAGGTCCTCTCCACAGAGCAGCCCTGTCATTGGCTGCAGCCCCTGTCCCTGTAGGCCCAGGGGACGCAGGAGAGAGCAGGGCCGTGATGCAACCTGCTCAGAGGAACGGCCCTAATTGCCTTCCTGGTGCATGCAGCGGTGAGCGTGTCCCTGCGGGGCAATTAGGGAGCACACCTGGGCCCCAGGGTTGCGTGCAGGCTTACACACCCATGTGCAGGCTTGCACACCCATATGCAGACACACGCACCCATGCACTGGCTCCAGCCACCCACTGCAGGCCGGGGACCACAGTGGTGAAGCAGTGGGGGCCACACAGGGGCTTGGCCTTGTGCCTGCCACTGCCACCCGCCCTCTCATCAAACGAGGTCCTTGTTCTGCAGTTTCAAGTAGGAGCAAAGCGTTGGCACCTCAATTCCAGCTCCCCCATCCTTCTTCGAATCAGCCATGGTGGCGGGGGTAGCGGCGGGGGTGGTGGGGGCACCGTCCTTAGGGCGCGGCGCCTTTTCCTAAGTGTCCGGCTAACGGCAGCGTTCCCTTGTTTCCTTGCAGAGCTCTGGCACATGAGAAGTTCACCAAGTGAGTGTTTGGGCCACACCAGCCCCCCGTCCCCCATGACCTTCTTCTTCTGGTACAGACACCCCCTGTGTGGGGCCGACCCTCAGTGCGAGCCCCTCTTCTGACCCTTTCTCGGCTCCCGGCTCCTGGGGAAAGCGGGGTGCCTGTTCCCCCTGCACCACTGCTCCTGGCCCTGCGCTCTCTCCGCCCTCCCCACACCCTGGCCCGCACGTCCCCCCACCCTGGGACTGACCCTGCCCGCCATGTGCCTTGCAGGGAGCTGAAGTACGTGATTCAGAGGTTCGCTGAGGACCCACGACAAGAGGTGAGACCCCTCCCGTCAGGTGGTGGGAGCCCCTCTGGGGCTGCCGGGGTGCCCCCGCTACCGAGGAGCCCGAGCAGCTGGCCAAGGCCCCTTTGCAGAGCTCCCTCCCCGGGTCAGTTTCCCTGCAGACCCCGCTGACCAGAACTGGTTTCCACTGGTGGCCCTTCCTGCCGGTGCCAAGGCCCCAGGGTGCCAGCCTGGCGCTCCCAGCCAGCTCCCGGTGGCTTTGGGCCTCTGCTTCTGCCGTTCTGGGGGGCGGCAGGCTGGGAAAGGAACCCGTTTCTGGTTTCACTTCCTGGGCCTGGTCGCCGGGGGCCTCCCTGGGGTCTCTCTGTCCCTTTTGGGGGGAGCGCCCCCTGTACCCCAGAGACTGAGTGTGCAAGACAGACCTGAGGGGACTGGGAAATCAGCCCCCAGAGCCTCTCCCCTTCCACTACGTCAATATGATAACGGTGGTGGCAGCACAACCGTCATTTGCCAGTGTCTGTCAAGTGTCAGGCCAGCATTTCCTCATTTAATCCCCACGCCCTAACAGCGCTGGAGCTAGTATTGGCTCCATTATCTGTCACCATGACCCTCCCTTTAGAGTTGAGAAGATTGACCTTATGCTACATCTCTAAGGTCAACTGGTACATGGCAGAGTCAGGATTTGAACCCAGAAAGTTTGCCCCCTGGCCTGTGCTAGCAACCAGCCCTGGGCTGGGCCGGGGCTGCAGAGATGAGCACCAACTCTGCCATTGAGCTGTTTATGGCCCACTTCCATCTGTGGGACAGGGATGTGGCTCCCAGGTGGGGACAGACCTGGACACATTCAAACAGCAAAACAGGGAGGAGGAAGTGAGCTCCTCTTGCCGGAGGAGGTGATGCAGAACCGGTTGGTTTGTGCTACACGGACTGAAGTGGGCCTGTGACGCTTTCCCTGGGCCTGGAGAAGGCTGCACCCCTTAAAGATTATAATTCAGTGGGTCCTGCAGGCCCAAGAGTGCATTCTGAACAAGCGTCACGGGAGGTTCCAGCGTGGTGGTTCTCCCAGCCCAGTGGAAAGTACAGTTCTAGAAGGATGTCCCGAACACACTGTGACTCTGAACCCCGATCCCCAAAGTTATCTTCAGGCGCAGTGAGGAAAAGCTGGAACAGGCTTTCTTAGACCTCGGCCACTTCACTCCCTCTCCTGTCTTACCTCTTTCTTTCCTTTTTTCTCCTGCTTCTTTTTCTCTCTCTCCCCTTTCCCACCTCACTCTTCCTCTCTCCACTCTCCCTTCCTACTTTCTCCCTTGTAAAGGAAGCCTAAAGTTTTCTTATAAATTTTTTTGCTCTGTTTGCTAAATAGAGTTTCAAACTCTTGATTCCTGTTACCTTTGAAGTAGATAAGTTAACACTTAGGTATTCTTCCAACTCCGAGGGGGAAACGGAAGCCCAGCTGCCTGTGTTGTCTGTGTGGTCTGTGTGGGGTCGTGTGCAGCTGAAAGCCTGAGAAGAGGCTCCTGGCAGAGACTGACCTTCCCTCCGGAAGGTGCCATCAGGGTTCCTGCGTTCTCTAGAGCACAAGTGGAGGGTGGAAACAGAGCCCTTTGCTTCTCTCTCTGCAGTTGTGGGGTGGGAATTCCTCCCAAACATGCACGTGCACTCACACACACACGTGTGCACAGACATGCCCACCCACACGCACTCACAAGCATCTGAGGTGTTTGGGAGCCATGGGGAGGGCTGTATTTTAGGCATTGAAATCACCCCCCACCTGGACAGGCTCTTCACTGGAGAGAGGGTCCCAGAGGCTCAGAGGAGGAGGTGGGGAGTGCCAGGGAGGGCGAGGTTAGTGGGGACGGAGACCCAGGAGGGGCACACCCGGAGAGCGTCGGTGCTGAGAGTGAAGGCGGGAGGGACAGGGGCTCAAAGAGGAAGGAGGGCAGAGACCCAGAAAAGAGAGGGGAAAGGAGCGCGCCCTCTCCCAGATGACGGCATTGGAGAAAGGAGCTGCCGGACCTCCTTCCTGCCCTGATCTGGCTGCTGCCCAAGCCGGGTCCTGGCCAAGCGCCCCAGGCCGCTGTTGGTGAATGCCTGGAGTCCGTGGCTGTGGAGACTGTAAACCCCTGAGTGTCCCCCGTGGAACTGAAGAGGCGTTTCTCAAAAAGACAGTTGTTGTTGCTCTGGTTCAAACGTCTGGGAGTGGCCAGGCCAAAGAGAAACGGGCTTCTCAGCCGCGGGCCGGCCCCAGTCCTCGGCAGCCAGTGCCCCTTGTCCCCGGTCTGCAGAGAGCTGACTGGACGTGTCTCTCCCCTGCCACAGGTCCACTCGTGCCTGCTGAGCGTGCGGGCTGGCAAGGATGGCTGGTTCCAGCTCTACAGCCCCGGAGGGGTGGCCTGCGACGATGACGGGGAGCTCTTCGCCAGTATGGTGCGTGGTGCAGGGCTCCTTGGGAGCCGCCCTCTTGGCCGTGAGCGGGGACAGCTGGGGGCCATTCCTAGCCGTGGCCAGCCCGGGGGATGTCCGGCTAAAACAGCCCCGCCAAGGATGGGGCAGCCGCGGCTGTGACGCGTCTCCTCCTGCCTCACCTCTGCCAGCCTCACACGTGCTCTGGGGGGCGGGTGCTGCTGATCACCACCCCGTTTTTCAGGTGAGGCAGCTAGGCAGAGCTGGGCAGAGCTGGGCCGATCACAGTTAACGGCACAGCAGCCACGTCACGTCCACCATGCCATAGTGACCCCCCCAACTCCTTTAATCCCTAGAATGAGATGTCAGGGTCAGGCTGATCACTCGGCACAGCCCCTTACAGGTGAGGGGCCTGAGGGCAACCAACAACAGCATTCAGAGTGGCTTCCGGAACTTTCTCTGTGCTGGGCACTGTGTTAGACGCATCCCATGTACTGTCTTTTTTCATCTTCACAACCATACTGTCAATTACCTTCATCATCCTCATTCTACCTGTGTTAGAACAGAGGCCCAGAGAGGGCTAGTGACTTGCTGAAGTCCCCCAGGCCTTCTGCATCAAAGTACCTTCCTCGGCCTTTGCCAGAGCCCACCCAGCGCAAGCTAGCGCCCCTCCTGAGGGCAAAGAATACCCATCTCCCAGGAGGAGAAGCAGGCTGCCTCGTCCCCCAGGCCAGATGCTCCGTTCAAGAGGCCAGTGGCCTCAGCCGTTCACCACGAAACCAGCTCCCATCCCCGGGCTGCTCATTCCTCTCCTAACCTCGCATGGGGAAAGCGTGAGCTTTGGCATTGGCCAGCTCAGCCGTACATGAGCTTGATGTCCTTGGCTAGTAATTGGCCTCTTGACCCTTCAGCATTCCACGTGGGAAGCGGGGAGCATGGCCACGCCTGGCCAGGCCCATTTTCCAGTCAGCACTTGGAAATGATGGCTGTCACCAGCCTCCTCTCTGCTGGGCAGCCGTGGCAGGGAACAGGCCACAGAGATCTCAGCAGCAAGCTTAGCGGAGGTCTCAGTGCAGTGACGACAGACCCAGGCGCTGCCTGAAAATGGCCTTATTTTTACGTCCTTTCCTTGACACGCTCCTGACATACTCCTTCCCTGCTCCGCGCCTGCTGCCAGCTGAGTCTTTTTGAGGGCGCTGAGCCTCCCGAAACATGCCAGTCCCTGCCTGCCTGCACCACTGCCCTCCTTCCCTCTCCCCTCTTGCTGGCTTCTCTGACGTCACCGCCTTCACCGTGGCAACACCCGGTGGACCCTCCACCCCTGATGCAGGACTAAGAGATCTCAGGGGCTGGCTGCTTCTCAACCTGAGAGGTTTCATTTGTATGCCAGGGTTGTAAGTGATGGAGCAGGGAAAAAATATATCTGGAGAAGGAAGCAGGCAGCCTCTTGGATGGAAGTGCCTCGTTTCCATGGAGACGCGTGGCTTTGGAGAGGTCCCCTTAATTAGGCTGCCATTTCTCATCACAGAAGGGCATTTGTACTGCATGAAGTTGTGGGGAGAGCAAACAGGGTACATGGCTCTTTCCCAGACCTTGGCTGGGGACCCCCACCCTTGGATCTCCATCTCCAAGATGTGCCAGAAGGAAAGCTTTCTTAATGGCTACCCAAAAGGTAACCCCAGATGGAGCAACATTTGCCAATTTGTGGATTTCAGGGGGCAGTCTCCCAAATACCTTTACAGCTCACAAGGGTACCAGGGAAGGGGAAGCAGGGTTCCCCAGTGTGACCTGTCCCTCACATGGGAGGGCTGGGCTCATGTACCCCCAAGCAAGGCTGCTCAGAGACTTCTGCTCAGTTCTCACAGTGCTGAGAATCCAGAAGGACAAAGGTCAGCAGAGTCCCGAGGGGGGCTGGCAGATGGCCATTATTTAAGGTCTACCTTAAATGATCCTGTATGGCTACAGCCCCCAGGTAGCCACTGCCTTTTCACCTGGACCTTTCTCACCTTCTAGGTGCACATCCTCATGGGGTCCTGTTACAAGACCAAAAAGTTCCTGCTCTCCCTGGCAGAAAACAAGCTGGGACCCTGCATGCTTCTGGCACTGAGGGGGAACCAGACCATGGTGGAGGTGAGGAGCTAGCCCCAAGCCCCAGACAGGGGCCTTCAGCAGCCAAGACCTGTCACAGGGGCTGGGGAGACAGCAGTGAAGAAGGAAGGTGCAGTGCTAGGAGGAGAGATGGGCCTTCCTCAAACAGTTTCTTAATTTTGATTGTGACATGTGTAACAAAGAGGGAGGACATGGCCTTAGGGAGTGGGGAAGGTTTCTGTCTTGGACGTCTGCTGCTGTGTAACAACCATCCCCAAACAGTACCTTAAAAGTATAATAACCATGCATTTTGCTCATGGATCTTGGAAAGATTGGACTCAGCTAGCGCTTCTCACGAAGGGTCGCTCAGGCAGTTGTGGTCCGATGGGAACTGGGGCTGGGTTATCTGAAGGCTTCTTCATTCCTACGCCTGGAGCCTGGCCTGGAGGTGCAGGGTCTCTCTCCATGCAGTGGCCTCAGGGTAGCCCTCTCACTCCCCAAGGAGTTCACCTCCTGACCCCAGCCCCTCAAATCATTTCTCACTTGTTCCTCTCTCTCCTTGCTTACCCCATCCCCCAAATCTCCAGAAGCCTGGGGCTCCCAGAGAGACCAGGCGGAAGTTGTATCACTTTTCCTAACTTGGCCTTGGAAGCCAGGCAGCCTCACTTCACATTAGAAGCAAGTGACCAAGGCTGGCCCATACTAAAGGGCAGGAGACACTCTTGCCTCTGGTGGGAAGAGTGTCAAAGAAATTATAGGCATATCGTAAAGCTTTCCCTGGAGATGAGAGTCATGGTGAGATTTGAGGACCAAGGAAGAGTTAGAGGAAAGCAGGAGCAGAGCATTTCAGGCCACGAGGACAGTATGTGTCAAGGGCCTGTAGCAGGAAGAGGCTTGGCGTGTTGGCAGGACTGGGAGGCTTGGCGTGTTGGCAGGACAGGGCGGCTGGAACCCAGTGAGCAGACTGGGGCCGGAGGTTTGGAGGCTGCAGTTGGACGTGCACCAAAAGCCTACTAAGTGTCAGAGGTCCTGGTGAGGATTTGGAGTTCAGCCCAAGTGATGGTCCTGACTGCGCTTGAAAGGGGGCCTTGGGGCTGAGGGTGTAAGCAGAGAGAGAAAGCAGGCAGGAAGCGATAGGAGGTGCCTGGGCTGGTGAGCTCTCCTTGGCGAGGGAGAAGTCTTTGGAAGGGGAGTTCTTCAAAGCAGGGCTCCCCACATGCTGATCCCAGGCAGAAGGGGGCTGGGAAGTAGGGTGGGAGTATGCAGCCAAATGAGGCCCTGCAGGAAGCAGGGGGCTGAAGAAGTACCCAGGTGCCTTCAGGTTGATTCCATGAACGGCACGAAAGCAGCTGCTATGTGTAGGCAGATGGGCATCTGGTCTCTCGGCCTCCACAACAGCTCCAGTGGTCCTGGCAGGCAGTCCCTGCATCTTGACCAAGGACCTACTGTGCACTGAGCTGGGTGTGCATCTATATTCCCACTTTACAGTGGGAAACTGGAGCTGACGATACGCCCGTTTTCACACAGCCAGGGCGCGCCTAGCTATAGAATCCCTGTCCAGGGCATAGGGGTGCTGTTGAGTCAGGCTGAGGGTTTTGCCATCTGGGCTCCTAACGCACCCCTGTGGTGTCGGGCAGATCCTGTGCTTGATGCTGGAGTACAACATCATCGACAACAACGACACCCAGCTGCAGATCATCTCAACCCTGCAGAGCACGGAGGTGGGCAAGCGCATGTACGAGCAGCTGTGCGACCGGCAGCGGGAGCTGAAGGAGCTGGTGAGTCCCCACCAGGCAGGCCTGAGAAGGCTGGGGACAGAGCACAAGGACTGTCACTTGCATCTGTACCTGCCTTTATTTCATTGAATGCGCCTCTAAACCCAAAGAGGGCAGGATTACCCTCTGCTGCTTTCTAGATTATCCAAGGAAGGCAGAGAGAGGAAAAGACCCTGGCCTAGAGTTACACAGCTCCTGAGGAGCCCAGCCAGGATTTGGTGCTGACTCACTCCTAGAGCCATGCACAGCAGTCACTGTCAGTGCCAGCAGGGAATTCACACCCCTGCACTCCTGGGGCAGCCTTGACTCCAGTGGGCTATCTGTGGGTTGTGGCTTCTCCACCATCACCCAGAGTTGCCCAGTGGGCTTCGGCCCCAGGTACCACCAGTGATAGCTCAGTTGATATCACCACTTTCTTCTGGGTGCCTTCCCTTCCCGCCTCACCTCCCCACCCCACCCCTGCTGATGTTTCCTGAGATCACCTCTCGAATAGACCACCTGCCATATAACCTCGTCTTGGGATCTGCCTCTGAGACCAAAACACCACATTGCTTTCTTCCCACCCAAGAAAATGAAGCTGGCACAGCGAGTGGTGCTAATAGAGGTGGAAGGGCAGGGCGGAAGCTTGGGGAACAGATGGGTCGTAATCAGCTTGGTTTATTTTGCAGCAAAGGAAAGGCGGGCCCACCAGGCTGACACTGCCCTCCAAGTCCACAGTGAGTTTATTTGGTTCACTCTGCAGGGCTGGGAAGAGGGGAGAACGTGGGTTGGAGCACCCTTGCTGGGGATTGGCAGGACAGGGTCTGTTCTGAGGTGGGAGGTGATGGGGGAGGGTGACAAGGACCCCGGGGTACTTGGCAGGCCAGCTCCTCCTGGAAGAAACCAGGTTGCGCAAAACCAAAGAGAAAATGAAAACATGATGAAGATTATTGTTGAACTAATGAACTCATAACTCTGCTGAGTATTATTCACTTTATCCTCAAAAACAGTGAGGCTGGTACATCTTATAGTCCCCATTTTACAAAGTCTTCAGGGATCTTCGTTCCTTCTATCCTGCTGTCCCACTACTCTTGGCACATCACCTCACTCCTACCTCATGATTCTCAAGGCTGCTCAAGCTCCAGCTGTCATCTCTCCATTCCAGCCAGCCAGAATCCAAGAAGGGCATGTCTCTTCTAAGGACCTTCCTGGATGTACCACTTTACACCTCTACTTCTACATTGTCCAGACTTAGCACATGCCCATGCCTAGCTGCTATAGAGGCTGGGAAATTAGTCTTAATTCAGGGTGGCTGGGTGACAGCTAAAAATCAAGTATTCTGTCACTGAGACAGAAGGAGCATGGTTATTGCCCTCAGGGACCTCACAGCTTAGTGCTTAAGCACTCACCGATCCCCACGGGAGAGCAGAGGGAGCCTTGCAGTGTTCGTTTATGGGAAATGGACACGGACTGCTGCCTAAGCACACACATGCCCGCACATGCCTAAGGGGGAACCATAGCATTGGAACACCCCAGTCGTTGACTCAGGGGATGAGTCACTGCACTGACTGCTTTCTCCTCCACCGGGCAGGCAGGCAGCCCCTCCCTTCCTCCTAAACAGCACCCATGACCCACCCCAGCTTCAGGGGATTTGCCGCCCCCAGCAGCAGCATTCTGTGGGGCCGAGGGAAAGGGCCCCTTTCCAGGAAAGGTGCTAGGAGAGGTGGGTGGGAGCCCTCAGCATCTCAGGGGGCTCCCAGCAGCCCCAGGTGTGCCCCTAAGACCCCCTACCTGCCTTCTGCTTGCAGGATGCTGACTTGGCCCGTCTGCTGAGCTCTGGCTCCTTTGGAAACCTGGAGAACCTCAGTTTGGCCTTCACCAACGTAACCAGTGCCTGCGCCGAGCACCTCATCAAACTGCCTTCTCTTAAGCAGCTGAACCTGTGGTCCACTCAGGTAGCTACTGTTGCACCCCAGCTGCCCCCTGCATCCTCTTGTCCCTCCTTCCCCCAGCTCAGTGCCCACTCTCTCAGGGCCAGAGGAGATTCAACACATCCTGGAACCTAATGGCCCATTTCACAGTTGGTGAGGCTGAGGCCCAGGGCAGGGAAAGGACCTGCACAGTGTCCAAGAGCGTCTCACCGACCTGCCAGGCAGCGTGGAGGTGGCCATGTGTCTTTTCCGTGGCAACAACAAGCAGCAGAGCAAGTGCTAACAGGGGCCGAGCTCTGAGCTCAAGACATACCGTGCCGCCCGGCACTTCGCATGGATCAGCTGGTGTGACCTTCACCCCAGGCCTGTGAAGTGCGGGCTCTGCCCTCGTCCTCGTTTTACACGAAGGGAACTGGGGCTGGGGCAGCCCAAGGCTGCCCTGGGGCCCGACTGAGCAGCCACCTCAACTTCCACCAGGTGGGAAAAGATGGCGGGCTGGGGGTGCACTGCCTGCTCCCCAACAGATGGCAGGGAGGGTTCTGCCTGACCCCCATAGAAGCTGGACTCCAACCCAGGTCCAGAGAGGCATTCAGTCTCTTAGGGAGCAGTGAGAGCGCCCCAGATCCTGCAGCCTGGGGGATAAGGGCCCTGTCCCTTGCCCTAGCCAGGTCGGGGACTCCTGGGCCTCGGGCCCCTTTCTCAGGGGTGACTGGGGGAGGTGTAGCCAGGTCCCAGTGCTGAGAGGTCTGCACCCTACAGTTTGGAGACGCTGGCCTACGGCTCCTGTCCGAACACCTCACCATGCTCCAGGTGCTGAACCTGTGTGAGACACCTGTCACCGACGCCGGCCTGCTGGCCCTGAGCTGTGAGTCCCCGGGACCCTCCTCCCCCCTCCGCCGGCCCTCCTCCCTTCAGTAGACTTTAGCTGAATACCCGCATTGCCCTTGCACTGTGCTAAGTGCTGGGATGTAGCAATCTGTCCATTCATTAAAAAACTGTTCACCAAGCGTTGACTGTGTGCCTGGCACTTAGAACAAAAAAGTAGCCCCTGCCCTCGTGTAGCTCATATTCTAGAGGAAAAAGGAACACTGGATGGCCTCGTGGGGAGAAGTGGGGGCAAGGCTGGTAGAGAGTGGGGAGGGTGAGGCTTGGAGGCACTTCTCTAAGAGTGCTTTTTGGACCACTCTCATAGGAGTCCTGCTGGGGCGCTGGATAACAATACAGATTCCTGGGCTCCCTCCAGCCACACTGTCAGGATCCCTGGAGTTGGAGCAAGGGGACCTGCATCTTTAACAAGCTCCCCATGTGACTCAGTGCACTGACTGTCCAGTTTGAGCCTTTCTGGGTGAAGCTGGGGCCTGAGTCAGCTCCTACTAGGAAAGCTTCTGGAGTTCCCCAGGGGCAAGGGCCAGGCCTGGTCCATCAGAGCTGGTCTGGGGTGTGGCAGGCGAGTGCTGGAGATGTCTGATCCAGGCAGGGAAGGGACACAACAGTGGGACGAGAAGCAAGGGAGGCTCAGAGGGTGGGGAGAGCAGGTGGGCCCAGTCCCACCCAGCACATGCCCGGAGTGGACTTGCTGTACCCGTGGTACGTCCCAGCTGGAACAATGGAAGTCCACCTTCTCCCCTCCTGTCTCCTGACAGGGCTTGAAATCTCCAGTTGGCGCCCCAGCTTGACCTTCCCTTACCCACAGTTGCCCTTGCAGGGCCTCACTATGCTAATTACTCTCTGTCTGTGTGTCTGTCCTTGTATAGCCATGAAGAGTCTCTGCAGTTTAAACATGAACAGCACCAAGCTCTCGGCTGATACCTACGAGGATCTAAAGGTAATTCCTTCTTCCCTTCATTCCTGTGCCGTATCTGGATACTGGCACTCTGCCGTCATGTCGCTGATCTCCCAGACAGACAGGCAGTTTCACCAGCAGACAAACAGATCATCAAAACGAGGGCCTATTGAACTGCATGATAAGGAAAAAGCCAGCAGGAATTTGAGAGATTGAAAATAAGGAGGGCTTGGTTGACATGGGGCGATTTTTGAAGAAGAGACTACATAACCTGTGAGACGAAAGTTGAGAAGCCAGGGACGCAAGGCACGAGAGGCTGAGCATGTGCAGAGGTCCTGGGGCAGCCAGGATTGGCCTGAACTGGCTTTGTAGCAAACAGATCAGAAGTGAGAGAGAGAAGGGGCTGGGTCCAGATGAAATAAGTCCTGTCAGTCATGGAAGGGCTTTGGATTTCATCCAAGTTGCTAGAAAGCCTTCTGAGGATCGAGAAGGGTATCTCATGCTGGCGGATATGTGGAATATGGATTTTGTGAAGATGGGGGGAGTGGCAACAAGAGTAGAAGCAGGGGGAGCATTTGCAGGGCTGGTGCAGTTATCCAGGGACGAGCCTGGGCAAAGCTGGTGAGATAAAATTGGGGAAGGATAAGGTGATCTGAAAGGCAGAAGGGGGGCATGTGCAGCTATAGAAGCTCATCCTGGGGAAGTTGAAGGGGGCAGGAGCGCCTGCCACCCCGTCATCCTGAGCCTGTCCCAGCTGCTCCAAAAGGAGCAGGTGGGGCCCCCATTGAGTTGGCACCCCTGGCCAAGACCCATGTCCAGCAGGGACACTGGGCAGCCTCTTCCAGCCTCCATCTCAAGCTCGGCCCAGGGCTTTGCGGGACCCCTGGTGTTTGCCTGGCCACACTGGGGACCAGGGATGCTGAGGCCCACTCGCTGCCTTGGAGGAAGCTTGGGGCCTGGCAGAGACAGGCACAGTGGGCCAAGGCAGGCCCAGGGTCACGGGGCCCTGCAAGGAGGGGGCATGCAGCTCGGCCCTTTGGGGGCAGAAGAGCCTTCACCAAACAGAGATCTTGGTCTTTGGTGAAAGAAAGAAGGGTCCAAAGAGTGCAGCGAACACTGAAGTGAGAGAGGGATGTAGGAAGGGGGAGTCACAGTAGGCCATGGGCACCCACTGGCTCAGGGCTTGCTGCCCTGCTCAGGGGGTAGCCCCCAGGCCGGCACAGGCAGTGGCTGGGGGACTGTCAGAGAGGCCGACTCCGGGGCCCACCCACACCTCCCGGACTGAATGTGCGATGTGTCCCCAGGTCAGTCCTGTGCTGCTCAGAGTTCGAGAAGGTCTGCTTTCACTGACCCAGTGGTATCGAAAAATCCACACACTCCCAAGACCAAGCAGGAAAAAGAACACAGTAGGCCACTCGTGGAAAAATCAAAATCACTTGTAGTCAATTTTTTGTTTTCACCCGTTTAGGAGACATGATACCAATTCGGTGACATGTAGGCTCCCATCGAGGGGACACCAGGACATACTGGGTGATGGCAGATTGGGGGACCCCCCACCCCCACCCATGGGAAGGAGGGAGCCTCTCAGGGCCCAGCCAGCCAGGCCACGCAGTTATACAGCCCAATCCTACCAGGTCCTCCACTGTTTTAAGAGAACCTGGAAGCCTGGATTCTTCCATGCAGTCAGAGGGTGGCAGGTTGGCCCACATATTTCTACAGCATGGGCCCAGCCCAACCAAATGTGACGCGGGCTACCCCTGCCTGGGCAGTGGGGAGCCATTGAGGGTTGGTCAGCACAGGAGAGAAGCAGCGAAGAATTACACATCAGCACTGTGTGTGTGTGTGTATGTGAAAAAGGCCGTGCTGTCCAGCGTCCGGGAAGGTTGAGAAGCCGGAGGCAAGAGGCAGGAGAGCAGTTAGGAGGCAGCTGTCTGGGAAGGCTCAAGAGAAAGCCAGCTGCTTAGGAGGAACGGAGGACAGAGGAAGAGTATTTGGGTGGCAGCAGTGGGAAGCAGGAGACATTTCTGAGGAGCCGGAGGCATCGGAACAGCTCCCCGCAGACCCCATGTTGGGGGAGTTCTGAGTGGGAAGACTCCCAGGAGCCTGGGAATGAGTGCCTTCCCACTTCCTCCACCCCACCCATTTCCTGATGACGCTCTGAACACAAAGGAGAGTAAAAGTAAGACCAGAATAGTAGAAATAAGACTAGCTCCCATTGGGAGAGCTCAGGGCTTTCTGTGCACCTCGTCATTCAGTCCCTAGCACTGTCCTGGGAATCAGCAACTAGACTCGGGCCCATTTTACAGGCCGGAAAACCGAGGCTCCGGGAGGCAGAACTGAGGTCCAAACCCCGGTATTCCCACCTGTAAAGCTGTGACCCAGAGCTCCTTCAAGATGGGGGGCATGGAATCCCAGCTGCTGCTGCCTGGTTTCTCTAGCCCCCGCCTGGTTTCTCTGGGGCTGGAGCACATCCCACCAACTCTGTGTTCTCCCGAAGGTCGTCCAAGTGGCTGAGAGCGCCAGGGACCCCACGGCAGGCCACAGCCATGGGGGAGAGGGGTGGTGAGGCCCACCAGCCACTGCGGCAAGGGAGCTGGGCCCTTCCAGGTCCCAGAAGGGAAGGGCGTACGTGTGACCAGGGTCCTTCTTGCCCCCTACCCCACCCCAGGCCAAGCTTCCCAATCTGAAGGAGGTGGACGTCCGCTACACGGAGGCCTGGTGAAGCTCCCAGCTGGAAGGAGTTTGCAGCCGCATCGAGACAACTCTTGACTAATAGCCGTAGAGCAGCCGGTCCTGGGGTCCACCCCCCCGCGTCCTGGCTGGGAGATAGATGGGGGAGTCTTTCTGGGGTCCGAGGGTGGAGGGGGGAGTGGGGTGGGGGGAAGGGGTCCGTGAGCTCGCCCAGCCCCCACCTAATTCTTTTAGCTTCATAATTGGAAACCTTGACCTGATCTTAAAACGGACTTTGTAGCAAGGAGAGGAGTAGCCGCGGGGTGGGGGAGGGGCGGGGCGTCGGGGGAGGGGGGCCCTTTGTGGATTTTCTTCGCCTTTGTGTTTAACGCCGCGTGGGAGCAGTTCCCTCCCCCACCCCACCCCGGCGGACAAGAAGGTTCCATGGCGTCATTCCCTCGCCCCCCCCCCCCCCGCCCCCCTCGTCTGCGCCCTCACCATTGCTATGCAAAGTGATTTCTGTTGTACATAAGATTTAAATAATGCACCTATTTAAGAAATGTTGACAAATTGCGGGTCTGGGACCCGCCCTCCTCTTATTTATGACGTCTCTGCCCCCCCCCCCCCCCCCCCCCCCCCCCGGCGTGTCGTACTGTATGGGCCCGTCCGCTGTCGCTGTCGGGTTAGTGGTGGTGTTATTGTTATTTTTTTAAAAGGAAACAAACCGAAAAAAAGAAAAAAAAACCCTCGTTGGAAAATTAATTGCTTTTTCGTAACGGATTCCGTCTGCCGCTGCTCTCCCGTCAGCCTGCCCATTTCCCAGGGGTCCCCGACTTTCCTCCCGGGTGGGGGCCTGGCTGGGGCAGGAGTAGGAAAAGGCGGGGTCCCCCAGACTGTCGTCTCACTCCCCCGCGGCCCCAGCTCTTTCTCCCGGCCCCCTTTTTGCAGATTTGGAGAGGGGGGAGGGGGTGCTAATTTTGGTCCCTGCCCAGCCCCCCTGGAAGCGCTGGGTCCCTGCCCGGTCCCCAGCCCCCGGTTGAGATCCTGCGACCCGTGGCCTCGCTAGCCACCCGCACCCGTGTGCATGCCGCCTCTGCATGGCCTCTTGGGAGAAGAAAGATGACACTGCCCTCCCCAGGTGACCCCAGCAAACAACCCCGTCCCGAGGGCAAACCCATCTCCGTTTCTTTTATAAGAACAGTTGGCTTTTTCTTAACAAGCCCTCACTGTACAGAATGGCCCCTTCATGGTTTATTTGGGGTCCCCCTCCCCCAAGCCCCCTTTTCTGTTGGTTTAGCACAAATACTTCCTTCCCGCCCCCTCCAACACCTCCAGACCTAACCCACAGCCGATGTAATTGTTTTATATATATTTAATCTTATTCAATGGAAACCATGCTTTTGTCGTTTTATACTTTGCTAGGTAGACTTTATTACCCCCAACGAGACCCTCATTTTTTTAAAAAAGGAAAAAAAAAAGAAATTGGCTTTCAGTCTTAATTCATTTTACGTGCCAGGTTTTCTTTCGTGTGCGTGCGTGAGTGTGTTTTGTTTTGTGTTCTGTTTTGTTGTTGTTGTTGTTGGTTTTTGTTGTTTGGTTTTATTCCCCCCCTTCCAGTCCCTGTACTTTACAGCACTCTGGTGCAGCAGGAAGAAGCAGAAGCAAAACAAAAACAAACAAACAACAAAAAAAAAACCCAAAAAATTAAAAAGGAAAAAAAAAAAGAAGAAACAAGACCTGCCACCTTTTCCCTTCACACTGTCGCTTTCCTGATGGTTAATACTACTGTCACGTAGCTGTGTACAAAGAGATGTGAAATACTTTCAGGCAAAAATAAACTGTAAGTGACTCATTGATGGCTGGCCTGTGTGTGTGGCTTTGCGGGGCCAGGGGTGGTGCAGCAAGCTGGGGGGGGGGGGGTGGGGGACGAGGCCGGGACCCCCAGGCTCAAGATAGCCAGGGGCCAGGGCTTGCCACCCTCAGCGCTGTTGGTGTTTGGATCGCATGAGTCTCTGCCGGGGGGTGGGGAGGTGCCCTGTGCACGGTGGGATGTTGAGCAGCTGCCCTGCCCTCAGCCCACTAGATGCCAAGTGGCAGCCCCACAGTGGTGACAGCCAAAATGTCCCCAGACATTGCCAGCTCTTCCAGGGGACAAGGTGATCCCCCAGACCCCCCTCCTCCAGACCAAGGCCTGTCCTGGGGTTCAGTGAGGCTGTGGGGACAGCTCCTAGCCCAGAGCTGCACAAACTCCAGGCCAGCTCATCACCCAGCAACTTTGGAGAAGCAGGTCTTGACCCGGCAGAGGACAGGCCCTCTGCTGTATGGACACAACTGGCTCAGGAGCTGCCCTCTGGGGAGCAGGCATCTGGACCCCTGCAGCCGGCTCTCTTCATGACACCCTTCTCTCTTCCCCATTATCTCCAAAAGGCAGACTCAGTGTGTTCCAGAATCTGTCTTTGTCTGTCTTAGTCTCTGGTGGGTGCTGTAACAAAATACCACAAACTAGATGGCTTAGAACAGCAGAAAGCATTCTCTCCCAGATCCAGGGCCAGAGGCCTGCAGCCCAGGTGTGGGCAGGGCCACGTGTCCTCCCAAGGCTCCAGGGGAGGCTCCTGCCTCTTCCAGCTTCCGGGGCCCCTGCACTCCTTGGCTGGTGGCCGCCTTCCTCCAGCCTTCTTTCTGGTGTCTGGAGCCAAATTCCCCTCATATGAGGACACCGAATATACTGGATTGGGGCCCACCCTAATCCTCTGTGGCCTCATCTTAATCACTCACATCTGAAAAGACCCTCTTTTTTCCAAATAAGGTCACCTTCACGGGGACATGGGGTGGGACTTGGACATGTCTTATCTGAGGGACACACAACCCCTCTCCTCCATCTCCCAGCTCAACAAGGGTGTCCCCACCCCCCAGAGGTCTACAGCCCCAGGATGCCATTAGCCAGTCCTGTCCAGGCTACTCCAGAATGATCCTGCGCCTGCGCCTCAGGCCAGTCCCGTCATCTGTCCTGCAACGGGCAGCAGGTCCCTCTCTGCGCTCCCTGCTCCCCCTCCCTGGCCCCGGGCTACCCATCCATCCTTCCTGCACCCCTGCACCCCCCATGCCCCAGCAGGTGTGAGCATGCACACGGGCGAGACGCGTGCCTACACCGGCTCTACTCCTTCCCCCTCAGCCAGGGCTTGCTCGCTGCAGGCACCCATCACTCCAGCACACTGGAAGGTGCATCTGGCCACTCAGAGGCCTCCCCTGCACTGTCATGCAACCTCTGGCTCCTTCACGCTAGCTTCCAGTTGAGTCTGGAGAATTCCAGCCAGAAGTAGGCGGGCAGGGAGAGAAAGAGGCCAGGGTGCCTCACCCTGCGGCCTCCTGGCTTCTGTGCAGCCACCCTCCACCTCCAGTCCACCGTGCCGCAGTTCCCTCCTGCCCTGGCAGCCTTAGCGCCATCGCGACTCCCCACCAGGGCTAGTTCTGGGGGTCTCGCCAGCTGCCGCGGAGCTCCCCCCAGACCCTTTCCTCACCCAGGGCTAGTAGCAGCTCCCCTCAGTTGCTAGTTCCAGTGGCCTCGGCATCCCTGGTCAGTCCCCAGCCCCTGCCCCTGAGCGGCTTTTCTGTCTCACACCAGGACCCGGCCTATTATCCCCCCAGAAGCAAACCCAACAGCTGATGGAGCTTGTCCCAGACAGGCCCAGTGAGACCTGAAAGCCCCAGTGCTGGGAGCCGAGTATTAGCCAGGACATTTTGAGGTAAATCCTACAATTAGGGGCAGGGAGAAATGCTCCCAAGAGAGCAACTATTGGAGCCTTAGAAACTGAGCTCTGGGATCTACGAAGCCGGTCGATGCACAGTTCTCAGGCTGGAGAACGTGCTGTCTTCAGTCATTTAGACTATAATGTGAATGGTGCTCCCTGAAGTTGTGCCATGTTGAAGCCTGGTTAGCCAAGGGGTGGCTCGTCACTGCTCTAAAGCTGGCTTGGCCCCTGCTGGAAATTTCTTTTAAAGGCAGTAGGGGAAGAGGTCCTGGAAAAGGGTCTCATTCATTTATTCACCTATTCACATGTTCAACAATTCTTTGCTATGCACCTGGTTCTACCAGGCACTGTGGGGTGCTGGGAAGCCTGCGAGAAGCAGGGGAGGTGGCCCTTGTCCTCCAGAAGCTCCAGTGACCTGGAACACACTGGTAAGGAGGCAGGTATCACAAGCTTATGTGGCAAATGCTACCACAGAAAACCAGGGGCCCTATGGGGTGGACACCTAATCCTGGCTTTGGAGGGCAGGAAGGCTTCCTGGAGGAAGTGGCATAGTTGAGAATGAATAATGAGGATGCTTGCAAAGTCAACAGCGGGGAAGTGGAATGGGGATAACACAGGCGAAGGCCTGGCAGCAGGCCAGTGCAGGTCAGATGCCAGGAACTGCAAATGTGGTGGGCACTGGGGCAGGGTGGAGGCTGAGGCAAGCCAGGACCCTGTTGACCCTATCTGGACATCTGGGACTGATCCCGAGGTCTATGCGTGATTATAAGGGGGGGGGGGGGGGTGCAAAGATTTTATTCATTTTTTTAATGAAACACTTATATTGCACCAACTCATGCCAGGTCTGAACTCATTTAACTCTCCTAACAACAAGCCTATAAGGCGGCTGCTAATGGGATCCCCTTTTGTGGATGAGGAAGCAGAGGTGGGGCAGGCAGGGGAGGGGGTTGAGATGATGATATTGGTGGGTGAATGGATGGAGGCCGAGACCAGGGCTGCCACCCTGCGGAGACACGGATGGGTTCGAGAGAAGATTGGGAGTAAAATCTGCAGAACTTGGTGATTGGAGTGGAGGAAGGAGCCCCGGATGGCGCTCGGCTTCCTTGGCTCATTCCCTCTTACTGTGCCCTGCACGATGGCCCACAGATGCCAGCACCTGGCACTCTTTGCCTCGGACCTGAGAATCAGCATCACTTTCCACCCCTACCCTCTCACTCCCAGTGGGGAGTGGGCATCTTGGAGGCCTGTGTCCACTCTCCAGGGCCCAGAGGAGCTGAACAAGCCCTTCTTGTTAGAGTTCCCTTCCCTTCTCCTTGCCCCTTCCCCATTGTCCTATTGGTATCTCCTGGGCCCACTTCCCAAATAAGCTACTTGTACTCGAATCTTTATCCTGGGGTCTGCTTCTAGGGAAGCGCAAACTAAGTCACTAGCCGCGGAAAGGGACAGAGGGAGAAGTTGGCATCGTCCCCCGCTCCCCCAAGAAGACTACAGGGTCCCGGGTGTACCTGCCCAGGCCTCAGCGGTGGGAGCTGGAAGGGCTGGGGAGCAGCCGGCCCTGGTTTGGGGGTGAGGGTGGGGGTGGCAGCTGACAGCAACCCTCCCGTACTGCTGGGGAGAGTGTAAACTGGCTCAGCCGCTTGGAGGGCTTCAGTATCTACTAAAGCTAAACACACACCCACCCTCTGACCCACTGCCAGGCCCCCGGGACAACTGAGCACATGTGGCCACCAGGAGACACGCACGGGAAGGTTCACAGAAGCTTTATTCATGACAGCCCCAAATGCGGACACAGCCCAAACGTCCGCTAGCGGGGAATGAATAAACAGTGCTGGGTAATCGGACAGCGGAACGACGCAAACGTTTCCATCGACGGGAAAACGGATAAATAAACCACGACTTATTCATAGGCTGGAATTCTACAGAACAAGGGGGAAAGAGCCAGCGACTGAGACACCCAGAGCCGTGAATTAATTGGTTAGACGTGCTGCGTGAGAGGAGCCAGACACAAAGGAGGGCTGGCCGTGTGCTTCCATTTATAGAAGGTTCCGGAACGGGCGCAGCTCATCAGGAAGTCAGGGTGGTGGTCCCCCCTGCGAGGGGGTGTTCTGTCTGGGAAGGAGCAGGAGAGAACCTTCTAGGCTCTCTACATCTTATTCTGCCACTCCATGGATGCTGATGAATATAAAATTCATGGATCTTTATCTGCCCTCAAGGTTTGTGCAATTTACTCATTTATGTCACCCGTCCGTTTTTTTTAAAGTGGCATCGAACATTTTTCTTAATGGAAAGATGGCTGCGGATCCTCTCTGCCCGCCCGTTTCTGGGCCGGGGAGGGTGAGTGATGACGCCACGGTGACTTCTGTCACTGCTAGCCACCGGTTGGGAAATGTTTTCTGTCCCTTCCTCAAGGCACTCTACTGCCACCTGCTGGGAAATTGGCACAACAAAGTACAAATCTGTGCCATGAACGCCCCCCCCGCCCTCCCCCCTCCCCCCTCCCCGTGCTCTTGTGCAGTGCGCAACCTGCACAGCTGTTCACGTGGGGCACGGGGCTTTGCTTTCTTTCTTGGTGCTCCCTATCCAGATTCGGAGGGGGTCCTGAAACCACCCCCACCATCCCCCGGGGGTGCTAGGAGGTCCGGTCTGCCTTCCTGTTCTCGCCCTTCCTGCAGATGGTTCCTACTGGAGAAGGGAATGGCTGAGCTAGAAACTGGCTAGTGAGCGTGTGGGCCATGGGCCAGCAGCACCAGCGAGGTCTGAGAGTCGGTTGGAAAGGTAGAGATGGGATCCCATCATCCCAGACGGGATGAATCAGCAAGGCCCCCAGCTGATCCCTGAGCCGTTCAAGGCGGAGGTGCCCTGGGCTCAGCGCCAGTTTCACAGTCATGGAGTCCAGAACAAAATAAAAATGTGCAGCCTCTTGTTCAGAAATTATGAAGAATTTCAGGACGGTGACAGCGGAACATTGGACCATGCACAGAGCGTCCTGAGCCCTGCAACACCACAGAGGCCACATGCCCCGGACGCCACCCGCCTGCGTGGTCCCTCTCAGATGGGTTGGGAAGGAGCTGGCAGCAAAGAAACCCCCTCGGACCTCCGAGCCACGCATGGACCTGTTGAAACCTGCCTTGCATTGGTCACCTCCACAGGACCAGGAGACAGGAAAGGAAGGAAGGGAGGGATGCCTCCCTTTCCTAGTGACAACCCCTTCCCTGTGTGTTTTTCCTTGAAGTGTAATAAAGAGAGGGGGGACGTTTAGAGGGCAACAAGACCTGGTTTCCCTCAAGCGCTGACTGGTGTCTCCTCTCTGATCTGCTGGAAAGGAGAAGGAGCTGTCAGATCCCAGCGGCTGGGAAGGCAGCTGAGGGCACGAGGCTCTGGCAATCTCAGCAGCCTCCTGGGAATGGGGCACCTCCCCCACCCCCAGGTGGAGAACAGAGGCAATTATTCCCTCTGGCTCGTCTCCTGGACGTAGTATTGCGTCTCCCTTAGGGCCTGGGGCTCCAGCAAGACCCATCCTGGGGCATGGGGTGCACTCCCCTCCGCTGGTGGGGGCTGCTCAGGACCAGCACCGCCCAGTAGAAATAAAAGGTGAGCCACGTACATAATTTTAAGTTTCCTAGTTGCCTCGCAACTGAAATGTAAAAAGAAATGGGTGAAATTAATTTTAATAACATATTTTAAGACAATAGATCCAAAATATCATCTAACATGTAATCAACGTAAAAAATTCTTAACGAGACATTTTACCTTCTTCTTGTTTGGTGTCTGCTAAGTCTTTGAAACCCAGTGTTTCTTTTACACTTACAGCACATCTTGCCTGGGAACTGCAAAGGGCAGTGGCTGCTGTGGCTCAGCCTGGCTCTAGAATTCCTTTAATCCAGGAAACGGAGGGAGTGGAAGGCAGCAAGGGGCCAGGACTCGAATTAGCCTTTGCACATGGATGAAATTCTTTTTACCTAGATTGCATGCTTATCAAGAGGCCACCCCAAGCCACCCCTGAGTCCTGCCTAGTAACTCCCCCCAGAAGAAAATGCTCTCTGGCCGGACCCTGGAATGGTCTCTTGCAGAGCTGACTCAAGCGACCTGGTTCACAGGTGTAGTTTGAAGCCCCGTTTGGAAGAGTATCTTTTTACATTTTAATTCACTTTTTCTAAGGATATATTCATTCACAGAAGAAAGGCTTGTAACCAGACACATGCGTTTCTGGCGAATAAAGTAATGAATGAATGACAAGCCTGAGTGGGGACAGCGGAGAAGCTCCGCCCCCAGCAAGAGGAGGGCGGAGCGCTCGGGCCGGGGGTCGGCTGCGCCTAACCGCGGGCTGCCGACGGCGACCCAGCTCCCCCGCCTGTCCCCACCCCACCCCCGGCTCCCCGCAGCCCATTCATTCATTTATTTATCCATTCATTTATCGAACAGAGATGTGCTGCGCGCCTTGACTGTGCCCGGCGCACGGGGACTCGGGAGGGAATGAAGCAAACGCCACCCTGGCTTCATGACACACCCGGTCTGCGGGAGGAGGCGGCCGGCCGCCAGAGTAGCACACCAGTCCCTCTTGGTGGCGGCGGTCCCCGAGCGCTAAAGGGCGGGGCGGCTGCTCCAGCCCGGGGCAGGGGGCCCTGAGGGGGTCCCTGCGGCAGGAGTGGGGTCCGCAGCCTTCGCGGGGGGAGAGTGGGAGGCTGCCTGGAAGAGCAGACGTCTGGAGGTGGGAGGAGGAAGCACGGAAGCCGTTAGGGGGTGAGGGAATGGGGAGGGGCCTATGATAAATCGGGGACCCCCTGGCTTTATTGAGGGGTTGGATGGTGGGGGCAGAGGGCAGCCTGGAGAGAAGGGCAGGGGAGCAGGCTGGGCCGTGCACATCGCTGAGGTGCTGGGGGCCTGGAACAGCTGGAGGTCCCCCTCCCTGGCGCACCCTTCCCTGGGAGGGGGCTTCCTGCTGATGAAAGCGGCAGTGAGGGCTGTGGAGCCAGCAGCCAGCTGCCAGCAATCTGAGGGCAGAGGGGTAGGAAGAGGTGGCGATGGGAAGGTGGAAGCCGGCTGACACCTGGCTGCCTGGGGCCCCTGGGGTGACCAGATCAGCAGCACCCCACCCCCACCCCGGGGCCCTGGGCACCCCAGTCCTCTGACCCGGGCCAGGCCAGCTCATGGCGCTGGGAAGCCGGGGCGGCTGCGTTGCCATGGAGACCCCAGCTTCCCAGCAGCAGCTGCTAGAGACCCCCAGTCCGGGACGCGTTCTGGGGAGGAGGGAAGCAGAAAGGACTGAGTCAGCGACCCCGCCAGAGGCCAGCATATGCCTGGAGGGCCCCTGCTGCCCCCCAGCCTGCCCACTCCTGTCCCGCAGCCGCACAGGCAGGGGGCCCCCTGAGAGCGCCAACCCTCCCCATCTGGGGTCCAGGGTCCATCCGCAATCTTGGAGATTGCTCGGCGTAAAATGGTCCTGGGACCACCCAAGACCTCCCTGTCTGGAGCTACTACCAAGGGGGGGCGGAGCAGGCACCCCTTCTTGACCCCCGCAGGCCCCCAGCCCTTCACTCCACTGCTGGGCTCTCAGTGTCCCTACATCTGGGACCCCTTCCTGAGCACCTCTGGTGCCAGGAGGCCTCCCCGGGGCTTTGCCCAGTTTGTCCCATGCCCTTGGTGGCCTCACCAGGACACGGGGGTGTCAGAGTCACCAGCGGGCCCTGAGCCCAGGAGCTCAGAAATGAAGTGCTGTTGTCTTGGTCATTAAACCTCGAGTCTTACCTCCCAGTTTCGTAAAGACTTTCGGGAGCAGAGTCCAGGATGGTCGGAAACTTGTCTCATCCCCAACGCGTGCTCCTTCACACCCCCCTCTCGCTGGGGTGAGGGCAGGCGGGGACAGGTGACCGGAGCCCAGCTGGTGTTGCGTGGCCCTGCTTTGGCCCATGTCGCTCCCTGGCTCACCACAGGTGTTGGGGCAGGCGCGAGGTGCCGGTTCCCGGGGCACGTTTCCAAGTCGTTCTCTCCCATCGCCTCCCCCCAACTCCCTCCCCTGTCACCCCATCCTGCAGGGGGGCCACCTTGCCCCTGTGGCCAGCCCTTTGGGGTAGGACACCAGGAAGCTGTCTCCAGCTGGCTTCCTTCCAGAGCATCCGCGTGGCTCCCCAAAACACGCACAGCCCTGGCACACGCCCCCTGCAGCCCTGCCAGGTCTCACCCCCTTCAGGCAGTGGCAGTGTGGAGGTCAGCAGCTCTGTGGGTCCTCTGGGATCTCCGTGCTTGCCTTGGCTGGGAGGGTGGGAGGCAGGGCCATGGGGAGATGCAGTGCACCCTATCAGGCCAGCACCCCAGGACCTGCAGGGTGCCTGCGGGCTTTCACTCTCTCTGGCTCCACCCCTCCCCCAGGCTGTTGGGGTGCAGTGGAGTCAGTCTGACCCTGGGATGACATACAGGCAGTGGAATCTTTGCAACTCCTTTTTTTCCCTACAAACTATCTTTTATAATGTGATGGTTTGAAGCTGTTCTATACCCCAGAAAAGATCATATTCTTAAAGCTGATGCATTCCCGAGGGTATGAACCCATTGTGGGTGGGACCTCTTGATTAGGTTCAGTTGAGGCCCACACCAGGTAGGTCTTAACCCTTTTACTGGATCCTTTCTAAGAGGATGAACTTCAGGGATGGGACAGAGAGGAAGCCACTGAAGCCAGGAGCTGGAAGCAGTGAAACCAGGAAGAGAAGGGAGAGGCCAGCAGGCACCACTGTGCCTGGTCATGGGGCAGAGGGGAGCCCTGGATCACCAGCAACCCGTCTCCAGAAAGAAGGTATCGTCTTAACTATGACTCAAAATGTGGACATTTTCACAGCCTCAGAACTGCCAGCTTGTAGGCTAATAAATCCCATTATTACAAGCCAGCCCATTTCTGGCGTTTTGCATTTTGTCAACTTTACCAAACAAAAACAAGTAGCTTTAAATTTACAGAAATATTTGCAGAAAGTACAGAGTTACCCTTTACCACCCACCCCCAACCTCCCGCCAACACACACCCAGCTTCCCCTACTATCCACTTCTTGCACTAGTGAGGTACATTTATTACAGCTTATGAAGAATAGTAATATATGATTAGTAAAGGAAGCCCATAGTTTACATTAGGGCTCACTCTTTGCATCACACAGATTTATGGGTTTTGGCAAAAGGATAATGTCATGTACCCACCATTACAGTTTCTTACAGAAGAGTTTCACTGCCCTAAAAAATGTCCTGGGCTCCACCTAGCCACTGTCTCTATCATTTTGTCATTTCCAGAAGGTCGTATAGCTGGGATCCCACTACGAGGCTACAGTAGGTCGAGCAGCTTCTTTCACTGAATAATATGCATTTAAGATTCCTCCATGGCTTTTTGTGGCTTGAGAGCGCCTTTCTTTTTATCGCTGGATAATACTGCATCGTGTGGCTGTGTCACAGTTTGTCACCCACTCCCCTACTGAGGGGCATCTTGATTTGCTGCCACTTTTTAACAGCCTGTAGGGGACTGGCCCAGTTTTCTGGCTTTCTCTGGAACATGGGAAACCAATTCCTCGATGCCGATTTCACGCCAGCTGGAGAAAGCCTGCTCAGTGTCCTCTTGCCATGACCACTCGTTCGTTCGTGGAAACTCGTTGTAACCCTACTGTATGCTGGCCGGCCTTCAGGGTGCTGGGATCTAGCAGCAAGCAAACAAGACCCGCACCTCTGCCCTGCACTCTAGGAGGAGTCAGGCAAGAAGCTAAATCAGTAAGAAAAAGACGAGGAATCTTAGAAGGACAACCAAGATGGAAAAAAGTGACTCTAAAAGGGGGGTAGAGAGAGTCGGGGAAGGATGGCTGGGGAGACCTCACCCAGGAGGCAACAACTGAGCAAAGACCTGGAGGAGGAGGTGGAGCAGGAGCAGAGAGGGAAGAGCTGGTGCCAAGGCCCTGGGGCAGGAGTGGGTGCCGCGTGTTAGAGGAACAGCAGGAGGTGAGTGCAGCCAGAGCAGGGTGGACAAAGCGGCAGGGAAGGAGAGGCAGGGGCCCCTGGCCAGCTGCAGGGGTACTCTGGTTTGGCTGCCACTCTGTACCAGGCTGACAGCGGCAGTGACCTCTTGTAGTACTTGCTTTTAGCTGGAGCTTTGCCTGAGGGTCCTGTGTGCACCGTGTCATCTAATCCTGAGAATATTCTCAGGAGGAAGCAGCGTTACTCCCATCCTACAGACGAGAAACTGCGGCCCCGGCATGCCAGGTAAGCCCCGAAGGACGAGAAGGGATCGGGCTGGGACTCGGTGTGTGGCAGGTCAGGCGGGATCCAGGCCCCTGCAGGGATCCGGGCACATGGTGAGGTCTCCCCCTCCAGGAAGGAAATGGGCCTTTCTGAGGCTGCCCACCTTGCCCAAAGCTTCTCCTGACACACTTCCCTGGAAGGTGGGCAGTTCTGCCATCCCCCAGCTGACCTGCCCCAAAGCTCACCCCCTGAGCTGCAGCCAGTGGCCTTAGCACCCTCCACCCCACCCTCTCTGCCAGGGGGAGGGGCTGGGGCAGAACAAAGCCCACCCTGGGAGCGGGCCTGGGGGACTGGTGGGGGGTAGGCGGGAATGAGGCTGAGTGGGCCCAGGCGGGGAAGTCCCCGGAGGCCCGAGGCCATCCTGGGCCTGCCTAGGCCTGTCCAGGGGGCCCGGACCGCTGGCACAGTGGTCTGGGTGGGTGCGTGGACGGATAGAGGAATGTGGGGCAGGTGGGTGCGTGGATGGCAGGATAAGCAAGCAGGTAGCTTGACTGCTGCATAACAAATCACCCCCAAACTTTGTGGTTTAAAACAACATTATTATCTCAGGGTTCCATGCAGTCAGGAATGTGGGGCCGGCTTGGCTGCTGGCTGTGACTGAGTCTCTCCTGGGGCTGCCCCCTGTGCAGTGGGTAGGAGGGGAATCTGATGCTCGAGGGCAACCCCCCCCCACCCCACCTCGGGCTCCTCTCCACGCAGGCCTCTTCGTACACTGCTGAGTGTCAGGGGCCCGAGGACTCGAGGGGCCGAAAATGCTCCCAGGGATGCTGTGCCTTTTCCCTGCCAGGCCTGTCTTGCTGCCTCCGATCTGTTGCTTAGAAACAAGTCGCTGAGTGCCCGCCACACTCAGCAGGAGGGGGGCTCAGCGCCATCTCTTGCAGGAGGACTATCGACAAATCTGTGGACGCATTTTAAAAATGCCACGATGAATAAATAGACCCCCTCATTCTCCGGGGTGTTGTAATCTTAGAATAATCCTAGACCAGTGCTGCTCAACCATGGCTGCAGGTGAAATCCATCTGGGGCACTTCTAGGAGAAATTCAGCGCCAAAGTTGCACCCTCGGAGATTCTTATTTAATTCTGATTTAAGATTTTTATTTAATTGGCCTAGAGTGGGGCTTGCAACCGGAGATGAAAACCAAAGACTTAGACAGGCGGGTCTCAGTCTTGGCTGCACGTCAGAAGCACCTGGGAGCTGTTAAGAAAAATAGCGACCCCTGGTCGTGACTCCAGACCAGCTGAATCCAAGTCTGCGGCTGGGACCCAGGAGTTTGCATTTTTCCTCAATTCCTTCCCGCAGCAGCAGGCTGGAGGGGCCAGAATTACTTCCCAGTCTCTGCTGCCCCCTGGCGGTGGAACCGAGCGGTGACACCCGCACTCCTGCGGCTTCTCCCTCTCTGGGGCTGCCCTGCTCCACGCCAGAGGAGCCAGGAATGGGCCAGTTCGGGGGAAACTAAGGACCATGCGCGGCGCAATCTGTCCCCCTGCACCTGTAATTCCCGGCTGACCCGCGCGACTGTTCCTGGAGGAGGGGAGACGAGGGGGGTTGGGCGCTGCGGGTAACCGTTGGGAGCAGCTACTCACTGAATGAGCCGCCCGGACACCGCGGGCTGAGCTCGTCCTGGCAGCGGAAGGCCTTAAGAGCAAGGACTGTGGTTTCCAGAAGATATTCTGTCCCAGGGCCGCGCGCCCCACTGCTTCCTGAGTTTCCCGCCTGAGGGAGGGGTCTCGAGATTGCAGCACCTCTGAGTTTCCAGCTTGCCGGCCCCTAAGAGGGATTTTTGAACTCGTGACTGCAAGCCTGCACCTCCTACAATGTCCTGCCTGCCGTCTGCCCGGCCGGTTTCGGACCTGTCCGCCTCCACAACCGGGCAAGCCAGTGCCTTAAAAGAAATCTCTTTACTTATATCCACAGGCACACATCCTGCTCCTCTAGGGAGCCCTGACTGCCAGGAGAGGAGAAACACTGTGGGTGGGAGACTCCACTCGGACCCTGACGTGCCGTTTAACGGATGCCTCAGTTTCCTGGCCTTCCCGTAAGGATGACCCCCTCCCGGTGACACAGCCTGGGGCCGCGAGTGGCTGTGCACTGCTGCCCCTGGGTTTCTGGCGCTCCGCACCAGTGACATCAGGCTGGAGGATCCCGTGGTGGGATCTGGCCTGTGCACTGTGGGATGCTTAGCACCAGCCTGGCCTCAACTCCCTGTGTGCCAGTAGCAGCACCCCCCGCCCCCGCCCCCCAGTTGTGAAATCAAAAATGTCCCCAGAAGTGGCCAACTGTTCCTTGGGGGTTAGGATACCCCAGTGAAACTTGAATTGCAGATAATGCAGAACTCTGTCAGTATCAGTATGTTCTAAATATTGCAGATTTACTTGCTAAATCTGACAACCCTACCAGTGGGGGTTGGGGTGGGGGTGTTGGGGGGTGCCCTCCGGTAGAGAACCACTGTCCTAGTGGGGGTCTCACACCTCTCTAGGCAGCCCCCGCCCTGGAGAGTCTGGTTCTGGGAGGGGAAGTTGTGGCAGAGGGGAACAGCCAGGCCTGGGGTGGGGGTGGGGGCCGGGGCGTGGGGTGGGCTGGGGTGAAGGACTCTTGTTGCTCCAGCACCTGGCTGCGGGGGCCGAGGGGTTTCTGGCTGACCACAGGTGGCAGTGGTAGTTCCCCAGCTTTTCCCCCAGGGAGCCCAGGGGCCCTCAGTGACAGGGTAATTTTCAGGCCCAACTCGCTCATTGGTGAGAGGAAGAAAACGGCCCAGAGAGGGGCAGGGACTGGCCCAGGGTCACACAGCAGCCTTCGGGTCCTCAGGCCAGGCCTTTTGCCCCTGGGGTGGCACCTGGATGTAGCCTCAATTTCTGATATGCTCTCTGAGAGCCCCTGGCATGTTCCAGACTGGAGGGCCCTGGGAAGGGGCTTCCTGCAGAGGCTGCACCTGGCCACCACGCTGGGAAGGGCCGAGACCCCCCACTCTGGGGCTGCTCCCAAGGCCGTCCCGGGCCTCTGCTGAAGGCACAGGTGGTGTGGAGGAGCGGAGAAGCACCTGTGCTCTGGAGCCGACTGACAGTGGCCTGGAGCAAGAGACTTAAGCCTCCCGGGCCTCAGCTTCCCCACTTGTAAGCTGGGGTGCTGCTTTGTAGGGCTGTTTCAGGGAGTGAGTTCAAATACCAGTGCCTAGAATCGAGCGTGGGGTGTGGTCAGGTTTGCTGTTATTTTATTTCCTTCCCTCTTCCTGGGGGAGCTCAGCCCCTCTCCCTTGGGGAACTGGCTGGGTGGGACCATCCATCTCAGCTCCCAGCCCTGCCCACTCCTAAGGGACTCTGATCCATTGCTGCGTACAGGGCTGGGCCTGAGACTCCAGCGGCCCAAGCACATGCCTGAGTCAGTGTGTGGAGTATTTCTGGTTTCTGCCCAATTCCCACTCCAGCCCTTTTACATGCACACATACAATTTTTTCACAGCTGGAGTCATGCCCAGTGCAGTGAAACAAACTTTTATAAAGTGTCTACTGTGTGCCAAGTGCTCCACTGGGGCTTTGGCAGTAGTTGCATTTTACAGGTGAGGCAAATGCAGCTCAGAGAGGTAAGGTACCTGCCTAAAGAAAACACAGCCAGGCAGTGGAGCTGCTGCAATCTGAAGCCAGGGAGTCTGGCTCCAATGCAGCGGCAGGTCCCACTAAACCGGGGAAGGAGGTGGGAATTAAAAAGGCAGACTAGCCCTTCTCAGCCAAAAGGTGACCTAGGGAATTCCTTCCTCCAATTGGGGCCATGCCCCTGGAAAGGAGAGGTCGGGCCTAATTCACTCAATCAACAGGTATTTGTTGAGCATCTATTGGGTGCTGGGTGGTGTTCCAGGCAGGGCCAGACAAGGAGGTGAGGTTGCCGGGGCAGAGCGTTGAAGGGGCGCCCACTGTCACTATCAGTGCGGAGCCCGCCCCCTGTGTGGCCCCGGCAGTGCTTTCCCTGCCCCAGCAGCTGCCTTGCTTCGCCTCCTCCCAGCCCCGGTTCAAGATGGGGAGTTTACATAACTTGGCAGAGTCTTAGTCCAGCCAGGGTGGGGATTTCCAGGACATGACCCCTGAGAAATGAATCATTCAGCGAAGGTTTTTTTTTCGGGGGTGGGGTGGGGTATGGGGTCGGGGGGTGCACCTGTTATGTGCTGGGTACCTAAGTCACCGCTCCTAGGGTTCTGGGGGGGTGGGGTGGGGGAGACAGACATCAGATGGACAGTGGTGTCTCGTCACACCCCCAGACAGCGTGATGGAGGACAGGGTCAGGTGCCACCAGGGCCCAGGGACTGGCTGGTCCCTGCAGTTCTGTGGGGCCCCTCCTTCCAGTGTCACTCGGGCACACACGCACGCACGCATTCCTGTTCCTCCAGCCCCAGGTGGAGGCTGTGCTGTCACTGTAGCCCCGGACACCTCAGCGGCCCCGGTTTTCACTTCCTGATACCTGGTTGTTCCTGTCACTCTCTCCGCGTTGAAAGAGCCACTGGGCCACACGTCTCCCGGCCAGATGTGCAGTGCACGTGGCAGGGCACGCACGGGAGGAAAAGCAGACCCCGAGAGGGAACTGCACAGTCCAAAGCCGGCAGGCTGGAGAGCACCTGGCACATTCGGGAGCAGTGGATGAATGGGGTGGCCGGTAGAATAAGATGCAGCAGGACAGGTCAGAAGGGGCGAGGCCTAGGGGGCTTAGAGGGCCACAGTATAGAGTCCAGGTGCCATCCTGAGGGCAATAGGGAGCCATTGAAAGATGCAGGGCAACTGAGTGACATGACCCGATTTAGTCCTGGTTGCAGCGTGGCTAACTCCTTGGAGAGGGCGAGAGTGGGTGGTGGTGGAGGAGGTCACTGCAGTGTCGGAGTTCATTGCCTCGTGGAGCAGCTCTCTCCAGGGTGGGATCTTTCTGACAGTGGGGAGTGGCTTGCTTATAGGGACCCCAGATTTGCACTCCCACAACACCCACTGTGGGAACTAGCTCTTCATTTCCAATAGCCCTTAAATATTCATTCCAGCGCTCACGTCCCTCTGGGTCTTGTCTGCTTGGAGGCGAGCTGTGCCAATTCCTTCAGTGATCCTTCCTATGGGACACATAACAAGAAAAAGAAAGGTTGCTCCCAGGGCTTCTTCCTGGTGGGGACCGGTGGCTGTCTTTTCTGAATAATCTTTAAGTACTTAAAATAAAATCAAAGCATTATAAAGTAAATAGTTATATTGAAATACAATTAACAAAACAGAAAAAACAAATGTGTGCTATAGTGATACCTGTGCTTGTTATTAACACATTTAATAACCAGATCTAGCAGTGGGTCTGATAATTTCTAGTGATATAATGATATTTTAAGAATTTGCAGCAAATGTAATGTGAAGTGACAATATCTGGTGTTTCCACAGTTGAGGACCTGCTGATTCTCCTGTGCTTTGTTGCTCATGGTTATAATTACAGGAGATGCTAAATTTCATCTAGAGGCTAGTGCAAACAAGATGGATTTTTTTCTTTCCCCGTTCAAGTTCATGGAGCCTTTCAATCATAATCCCCAGGCTTCTAGGTTGGCTTATGAGCTCCAGGAACCTCTGCTTTCAGCTGATTCAGAACCCGACTTCAGCAGCCAAACTTCATTCCTGAGCTTCCTGCCTGTAATACCATGATCCGAATTATCTGTAGGAACAAGATTAGCTTATCAAAAGGTGCTTCCTTCCTTTTTGTTTTCTTTACTGCTTAGATGGAACGTGATGTCTCAAGGATTAAGAAAATGGGTGAGTTTCTGGAGCAGCAGTCAGACAAAGGAGGGAGATTCGTGTCACCCCCCCAAACGAGGCTCCACCGTCAACGGGCGATGCGGCATGAAACAAAGCCAGCGGCCGGCTAAGGAGGCACTTGGTTCCTAAAGGCGGCATCTACTCCAACCAATGCCTTTACGCCACGTGGGGGCTGCCGTCCGACGGCCCCGGGGTCCTCCTGTCCTCCCACTGTCCCCCCACTGTCCCCCGAAACCCGCCGGCACAGAAACTGCAACACCCAGAAAACATCTGGGCAGGAAGCGGAAGCCAAGTGTGGGCGTGCTGCCTTCTGGGAAATGTAGTCCAAGGGGGGTGGGTGTGGCCGGAAGAGTCCGGAAAGCGTTGCCCTCCGGAAAGGTAGGGTTTTGCCATCTGAGATGAGGTGAATGTGTCTCAGACCGACCCTGCGTTAGGGGAGTATCACCATTTGGACTTAGCTCATGAGAAGGATTTGTCTTGTCTCCCTACACCGCTTCCGTCCCCCCAGCAGCCAAAGAGGCAAGGAATGGAGCTAAAAGCCTTCCACGCTTGCGTGATGGCGAAGCAGGTCTGGATACGTTAGCTGTCATTTGAGCTTGAGTAAACAGCCCGCTTAAGCTCTGTGGACTTGTTTCCTTATTTGTAAAATGGAATATTAATAATTCTCTCTTCAGAGTCTTGATAACATCACCAAGCAACTGGCAGAGTGCCTGCCACGCCTTCCTTAACGAATCTTAATCTCTCCTCACTTTTAATCATGACGGTCTACAAAGCTGAGCATGTGCTTTTTAACAAAGAGCAAAAATTCTGCTTCAGGGGAGCACTTTGGATTTCATCGTACCTTGGGAAAATAACGATTTTATTCAAATCCCAGCAGAAACTCCTAGGGGAAAGATAAAAGGACATGTACACCGAGGACAAGTTCTCAGGAATTTCTTACCACATCCATAGACTCAGCAAGGATGTGTAGACTTACCAGGCAGGACACAGATGAAGAATCACTAAAGTAAGACAAGTGTCTCATAATCCTAAGAATGCTGATTATATATCCTCTATAAAGGGCGATTTGGCAAAGGCAATCAAAATTACGATTATGTAAGTTTAAGTCCAAAGATTCCACCTGAACGGCTTTATCCTTCAGACACGTCCAAAATCACAGCCAAGAATATTCATTGTAGTGCTACATATTAAACAAACGGTTGAAACTCACTTAGACATCTACCAGGAAAGGAGAGGACCGGTTGCATAAACTGTGGTACATTCATATAATGGAATATTATGCTGCCATTAAAACAATGAGGTACGGTGTTGTCTATAATTTTCCTGCAAAAAAAAAAAAAGTTTAATCTCGACCTATTGTGAAGAAAGAATCTAACAAGTTAGAATTGAGGGAGATTTTTGCAAAGCTGGTCTGGCCACTCAAAAATGTCCATGTCATAAAAGGCAAAATAGGCTGGGGAAGTGCTCCAGATTAAAGGAGATGAAAGAGAAATGACAGCTAAATGCAATGCAGGATGCTTAACAGAAAACTGTTTTTTTAAAAAGGACTTTATTAGATACCTGGAGAAATTTGATTATGCACCACATGTTCGATAACAGTATTGTATCAATATTGAATTTCTTGAATGTGATGATTGTGTTGTAGTTATGTAGGAGAATGTCCTTCTTAGGCTCAAAATACCGACACTCAGATGGTTCAGAAAGAGAGCATTCAAATGTGTCAAATATTCATAATCGATGAATTGGAGTTAAAAACATATGATTGTTAATTTCCCTATTCTTGCAACTTTTAGAGTTTTGAAATTTTTGAAAGTAACAAACCAGGGAGAAAATAGAGTGAGGAAGCCCCATATATACTGATAGGGAAAAATCTTCCAGGAATGTTGTTAAATTAAGAAAAAAAAAAAAAAAAGGCAGATGGCAGAGTTATGTACACAGAATGCAGCATTTTTGTGGAAGGAGACCCAAGAAACAAAGGCTGCCTCTAGGGAGGGGACCTGGATTGGGAGGGAGGGGTGAGAAGTTGGAGGGAGATTTGTTTCTCACGCCTACCCTTATGGATGTTTCAGATGCTGTAACATGTGTGTGTATATCCTATTCAGAGAAATAAATAGTAACTTCAAAGAAGACAATTTCTGGTAAAGCACTTGTGGTCAGAAAACCCCAGCCCGGGCTCCCCTTTCTTCTGTTGTAAACCTGAAGACAAATCCAACACAGAAGGAAGGAAAGCCAGTTTCTTTCACATCCATTCCTTCAGCTAATCCTCGTTACACTCCTGTGAACCAGGTAGGTTTTATCAGGTCCATTTTACAGATTAGGAAAACTGAGGCTCGGAGAGTTTAGCAATTTGTCTAAAGTTGTACAGTAAGATGTTAGTACAGCTGGGATTAAAACTGAATCCTGCCTAGTGACAGGAGGGGGCCTGGGGTGAGAGGACAGGGTGCAGTTTACTTCCAGGCACCGGTGCTCACTGAGGCTCAACCCAGCTGCCTTCCTGATACTGTTTTGACCAGGGGCTCTCCAGGCAGGAAATAGACGTCAGTGCCCAAAGCATGGGTTTGATTTACATGTTCATGCAAAACTGGTTTGGCGGTTTATTTGTGGGGGCCAGAGGTTAAATCATCCAAAGAACCTCTTAGCCCATCTAGGCCTGCTGTTTACCGTCTCTGTAACTCCTGAAAGCATAGATCTCCAAAAATCCCTAGATTGGTTTTTCTCAAATTATTTTATACGCCTTGAACAAAGTGTTCTTTTTAATTAAAAAAAATTGAAATAATGGATGGGTGTGGTTTTCAATGAAATAGCAAAGAATTTGGAGGGCAGTTTGGTATTTTTCTATGAATAGTCGCCTAAGCTTTCAAAGATCCATGTGGGTAGATGGTTAGTGCTGCATTCCTTGTAAGAGGGAAACAAAGGCACAACAGCTGGAAATGGCTGAGACTCCCCCCCTCCCCGCGCCTCCCCACCCCCAGCAGCTGCACCATGGGGTGTGAAATGCTACAGCTGCCAAAGAGAGTGAGGTGTGCTAGATTTGCTACCTAGAGAGATGCCCACAATATATTTTTTAAGTAGAAAGCAAAACAAGCAAACAAACAAAATAAACAGTAGTAGGAAAATATCCCATTTTGGGAGAAAACTAACTATAAACAGAGATAAGCAGAGGTGTATATGCGTGAACAAATACAGGACAATTTGGAAAGTTAGCAAATTATTTGATGAAGATGTGGAAATGGTATTTCATTTTTATTTCTTTGGTGATGAGTGAGGTTGACAGTCTTTTTTTTTTTTTTCTTTCTGTGAATTGCTGAACTAGTTATTGATGTTCCTTGGTCTTTTGTCACTCAAAAATAATGTAAGATTCCTGTCCCATGTCTCATAATAGAAATTCATGTTTAGGTGATGCCCCTTATGAGGATATTTTGGAAAAGGTTTCTGGGCTGGAAGCAGAGGACACTTTCAGTCTTAATAAAATGAGTTGTTCTGCGAGGTGAAGTGTGGAGTGCTCCAAAAAATAAGGGAGGGAGATTCCTGCCAAAAACTGCTACTCCCTTCTTTCCTTCCTACTTTTCTTTCCTTCTTATAATTCCAGGATGTTCTTATAAAGCATATTGTTCAGTTCTTGGTGCATAGTTTGGAAGTGGGGGTGGTTGGGGTGTATGAAGGAGGAAGCCATAGTGGGAATTAGAGCCCCATTGCCAAAGCCAGGATTAGGCCAAGGGAGGCCCCCAGAGTGAAAATGTAAGGAGGAGCTCACTCGCAGGGTCCTGCCCTCTGCACTTCAGTTACCTCAGCCTAGGCCTGGCCCTGCTCTGTGCTTCTTGATGGTGGAACCAGAAAACTATAATAGCTTTTGTCCTCTCAGGCAAGAGATGGTGGAGAGTGTTTCTGCAGAATGGACTCAAGATGGTGGTGGCTGCAGACCGGAGCAAGCTAGCAGAGTTTTGGCTTTGCTGTGTGATAGTGTTTCAGATCCTTCTTCTGTGTTGTTTGGCACCTGGGTGGTGCCTCTTTTTCTGGGGGAATTTGAGGCTTAGACTGTGCTAGACAGAAGGTCAAGGTGGACCTCTGCAGAGATGGGGAGCCTCCATTTCTGACTTTAAGACTTTCCAATTCTCTTTCCATTCATGTAGCAGGGTGGCTGGTTTGCTCTGCTCCCCTGTTGCCCCCAGCCTCCACCTACTGCCAGTCCCAGATCTGGCCCCCTACGAAAGGGAGGCAACCTGTGGGCCCCAGGTCCCAGAGATTCTGCTGACATATAATGACAGCTAACATGTATTAAGCACTCACTGCATACCAGACATTGCACTTAGCACTTTACAGCTCATACCTCACTGAATTCTCAGTACCACCTTTAGAGGTAAGGACTCTTATTACCTGCATTTTGCAGATGAGGTAGCTGGGGCCCAGAGAGGGTAAGCAGCCTGTCCATGGCCACACAGCTAATAAGCCTCAGAGCTGGATTTGAACCCATGACTTCAAGGTGCTGCCCTGCTCCATGGCTCAGGGGTTAGGAGCTTACTGAATGTCTAGCACTTGTCCCCTGGGCCTCGGGGCTCCCCAAAGGCTGGAGGCCAGGAGCCCTCAGAACTCTAGGGTGTTGTCGTGACCTGGCTGCAGGGTTAAAGCAGGTTCCGTGTTTCCCGGGTGGGAGGGTCCATGAAGCACCGGGCCACTGGGGCCCTTTCTCCCCATGGGGAGGGGGCAGCACGAGTTGGGACATGTCCTCTTCTAAGGTTCTTGCTGGCCTCTGACCACTTCCTCTTTTTCCTGGTGTGGTGGCAGCTGCGGTAGCACTGATGGCAGCCGCTGGAGGCCTCTGGGTCTCCTGGAGAGGCTCTCCCAGCTGGGCCTGAGGGCCGGCTCCACTGCTTTCCACCCTCTCCTCTCCATGGGACCCTGTGTGCCCCAGAGAGCAGTGAGAGAGGGAGGGTGTCCCACCCCCACCCCCCAAGCAAGGCCTGAAACGCTGGCCCTGAGCTGGGCACCCTCCATTCAGGTTCCACCTGGGCTGCTTCACCTTCCAGCATCTTCCGGGGAGGACATGACCCAAGTCCAGGACACCCGGCAGGGACAACCAGATCCCTTAGGATACCCGGGGAGGCGAGGGCTCCAGGCCTGGATGGAAGCCCCTAGCCCAGTCCCAGGCACCTCGTGTGACGAGTGCCTGCTTGGGACAGAGGTGCGAGCTGGGGGAGAGAATGGCTGTAGGAAGATGTGGCCTCGGGCAGGTCGCTTTTCTTTTTTGGGCCTCAGTTTCCTCATCTGTGCAATGGATATAAATAATCGTACCTTGAGGGGTTGTGGTGAGAATTAAATGAGGAGATGCATTTAATGTGCTAAGCACAGTGCCAGGTACACAGCAAGTGCTTAATAAGGGTATTAACTTTATTAACTAGAGCCTGGGCCTAGTGAGCCACTCAGGGTCCCACCTACCCCCACCCCAGCTCCTAATAAGGAAAACCAGCCGCAATTACCGCGGGTCCGTTCCCTGCATCATTTACCAACCCCCCCCCCCCCCATCTGTTCTGCTCTGCCTCTCCCTTCCCACCTCTTCCCAGCAGCCCCCAGCTCCCCACCTGCAGCAGGTATGACTTTTCTTTAGTTTTTAGACTCATAGTCATATCAGCCAGTTTGGTAAGACATCGGTATTGGTCATTTTGGGGTGTCCCCAACCCAGTGTGGTGCCAGACTCATGGGATTTAAAGCAGGGCCAAGGCAATGGGAGGCCTTGGGTGGTATAAGGGATAGAAGCCCGGGGCAAGCCTTAGACGTTGTGGGTCCTTGCTCGGCCATTTCTCACTGGTGTGACCTCAGGCAGGACCCCTAACCCCTCTGTGCTTCAGTTTCCTGGATGGCAGTGCTGCCAACCCCATGGGGTAATGGTGAAAGTTAAATGAGTTATAGATGGCAAGTTTCTGCTTAGAACCTGGCACACAGCAAGCGCTCACAGCTGTTTGCTCTGTTCACACGTGTGACAGTGTCCACTGAGCTGCCTCCACGGCCACCCCCGCTCCCACCAGGCTGGCCCCTTCCTGGAACATCTCTGCTGAGCCAGCCTGTCCCTCCCTGCTGTTCCTAGGACTTGGATTTCTTTTTCCCCTTTTCTGGGTCTCTGGGAACCTCCATTTATCCTGAGAAAGCTCTTCTCTGCTGGAAACCTCTTCCATCCATGCCGTAAGCTTCTGAAGACAGTCAGGAAATAATGCCTTGAGCCAACTCTGGGAGAGCCTGAGCCCAAGACACAGTGGGGAAACTGAGGACATTGGCCACAAAGGCTGGCACAGGAAAAGGCTAGGAGGACACCTTTCTTCTTTCCCTTGGCCTTGACCGCCATTCTTGGTGACCAGGTCCAGTCTGGGTCCTGAGTTTTGGGAGGGGATGGAGGGAGATGAAATGGGCGCATGGTCTGACCCATTTGTCTAGAGGAAAGTGGCCGGAGGGCTTGGTTGGGGACTGGGGACTGGAGGATGCTGTGGAGAGGAAAATTCTAACCATACTTGGGACAGCAGCCAGGGCCTCGATACTGGGCCAGGACATCTTGCCTTTAGGTGGAGGCTGAGCTGGGGTGAGGCCGCTGACCATCCGCTTACCTGGTCTGGTCTGGTCCCATCACAGCCCTGCCCTCGTGAGGATGCTTCTGCTGAACTGGGGTGATTCCAGAAAGAAGATCAGGGCCAGACCTGGTAGACTTCTTAGGGACCATGCCAGGGAGTTGAACTGAGGACCCCCAATCCTGGATGCTCACTGCTAGGTTTGCCACCTCCACTTGTGATGTGGGAGAAGCCTCTGAGGGCACTTCTCTGACTTTTCTCCTCCATTCACTTTCATTCCCATCCCCTTTCCTTTCCTGTTCATGTCTTCTTTGTTCTTCTCATTTCCTATCAAGCTGTGTGGTAAGCAGTTTGGAAATTCACAAAGCAGTGCATCTCACTTCATAGTTTGTCAGCACCAAGGTCCTAGTAAGGAGTGGGCACTCAATGCCTGCTTTAATGAATGAATTCTTGTGTGACTCTCTGGCTGAGTTCACTAGTGGAGGCCCTGACTCCACCTGACACCTCTCCCAAGCATACATTATCCAAACCAGCTAGCTGTTTTGGTTTGTTAAAGCTGCCAGAATGCAATATACCAGAAATGGGTTGGTTTTTACAAAGAGGATTTATTAGGTTACAGGTTTAGGGTTCTGAGGCCATGGCAGTGCCCAAATTAAGGCATCAAGAGGAAGATACCTTCTGTCAGGTAAGGCTACTGGCATCTGGGGTTCCTCTGTCACATGGGGAGGCACATGGTGACATCTGCTTGTCCTTCTCTCCAAAATGTTTCTGGCATTTCTCTCTTAGCTTCTCTGAGGTCTCTCCAAAGTATCTCTGCCTTTTGTCCTCTCATAAAGGACTCCAGCAAGAGGATTAAGACCCACCTTAAATGGGCTGTGTCACATCTCCATGGAAACAACCTAAGTGAAAGGTCCCACCCACAACAGGTCTGCACCCACAGGAATGGATTAAAAGAACATGGCCTTTTCTGGAGTACATAACAGATTCATCCTGTCTTACATCTTTAGAAGTATCCCAAAAAGAACCCTAGTACTTGTCCTGGGATGTTAAATAGACTATGTTATAAAGATTAAATATAACGAAGTATAGAAAATGTCTGGCACATTTTAGGAATTAAAAATTTAGTTAACATTATTACTTATTATTTAAAAAAATAACATTGTATAAAAAGGAAAGACATTGTTTTAAAAATATTCATTGGATGCCTATGCCTCAGGTACTGCAGTATTGAAATCCAGCCCTTGGAGTCAGACTGACTTTCTGAGCCTGCATCAGAAGCAGTGGCCCCCAAAAGAACCAGCTGTGTGTCCTTAGGCAAATGGCTTTGCCTCTCTGAGCCTCCATTTCCTTATCTATAAAACGGGACTGGAAGTGCCCCCTGCCCAGACAATTTGCGAGTGGCCCAGATGAGAGACAAAGCATGATCAGCCTTGGCAGGCAGGAAGGTGTGCTGTCTATGGGACATGGCCCTGGCCTGCCCCCTTTGAAAGCCACTTCACCTGCTAATGCTGGCCTCACAGTGAAGCCATGCTGTTCTCTGGAGCTCCCGGCCATCGGCCACCATGCAGAGAACAGCCACAAAGTCCATCTGAGACCGGTGTTCCCCTGGGACCCCAGGGAAGAGGATTGCGGATGCCTATGATCTGCTTCCTGATTCCAGGCCAATCGACAGTACCAAGCCCATGTTGCCATGGAGACCAGGGAAGGCCCCAGCAGTTTCGGGATGAAGGATGGGCTCCTTGTGTTTCAAGGGCAGCCTGGGATTTGGGAGGTTGCTAGGGCAGGGGTAATTCAAGTGGCAGAGCCATCATTATTCCATCAGGGTAAAGTATGGGCTATGAGCCCAGGGATGATGAGGGGGCCCCTGGATGGGCTCCATCTTCCCTAGGGCCAACCAGATAACTGCCGCCCCCTTCCTCCTGCCTTTCAGACAGAGCTTCATGGGCTAACAGTGGTCTGCTGCCGATCACCTGACTGCCAGCGTTCAGGGTGCTTATTTTGTGCCAACCGTCCACCTGATTTATAAGATTATCCCCTTTAATCCTCACAACAACCTTCTAAGGCAGCTACTATTATCTCTGCCTTGCAGGTGAGGAAACTGACACACAGAAAGGTTAAGTATCTTGCCTAAGGTCACACAGTGGAGGAGCCAAGTCTGGTCTCCATCTCGGGTCATCTGCAACCAGAGCCTGTGCAGGTGACCACACCACAGACTGTGTCAGGCCAGAGGAGGGCAGGCACAGAGCTGATGGGGAAGGAAGGAAGGTGAGTGAGGCGCCTAGCCCCATGGGCCTTTCACCAGCACTGTCGTTAAAGGGTCTCACGGGGAGGGTGTTACTGCCATTAGCTCTTATAGATGAGGAACTGGGAGCGCAAAGATGTCGAGTTGCCCAAGCAAGGGGATTTCTAGGTTTTGAGCCTAGTGGTATCTACTGGACGGCCTTGCTCTTTCAGGGACACTGCTGCCTCATCTTGCTTCCTGAGCAGTCCATTCTGAGTCCGATCCCTCTCATGAGCCCCTGGACCTAGAGCCCGAGCCTCACACAAGCGAACCCAGTCTCCACACTTGCTTTCTGAAATCATGGAGGAGCTCCCAGTCGTTTCCACTGGCTGCAGCTTTGGGCAAAAGAGAGGACAAGTGTTAGAAGTGCAATCACGCCTTTTGTGGATGGAGTCCTGCTGAAAGAGGGAGTTTAGAAAAGAGGTGGCGTTGTTGCATATCCTTTTACTTTTCAGAAAGCTCTAGGAGGACCCAAATTGAAGATTTCATCCATCCATCCATCCATTCATAGATCTGACTTTGTTAGCTATTTCTGCCTTACCTCAAAACTTAATGGCTTAACAACAATAATCATTTATTATCTGATGGGTTCTGTGGGTCAGGAATTCAGGAGCAGCTAGTTAGTTCATGCTGGCTGTTGGGGAGGGTTCTCACGGCCAGGCAGTTGGCTAGCTTTCCTCAGAGCAACCCAAAGGACCGAGGTGGCAGTTGCGATGCCTTTTATGACCTAGCCTCAGAAACTGTACACTGTCACTTCCATAGGGTTCTATTGATCACACACATCATCCCTTATTCGGTATGGGAGGGCACAATACAAGGCCATAAATCCCAGGAGGCCTGGATCACAGGGGGCCATTTTGGAGGCTGGCTATTATCATCATCCATCCGTCTGTCCATCCATCCATCTATCTATCCATCCTTTAATCATCTGTCCTTCCATCTATCCATCAACAAATATTTGCTGGTCTCCACCTTGTGTCTAGGAAACCAAACAGGACAGAAAGCAAACAAAAACAAATAAAATAGTAAAACTCATAGGAAAAAAACTCCACATTTTTTGGCAATTTTCCCCCCAGTTTTTTTTCAATTTTTGACAGCTTTATTGAGATATAAATCACAGACAAATACAACTCGCCCATTGAAAGTGTTTTTTAGTGTATTCACCTAGTTATGCAATCTCGCTACAGTCAATTATAAAGTATTTGCATCACCCCCAAAAGAAACCCGTACCCCTTACCAGTCACTCCCCATTTCCCCCCAGCACCCCATTTCATGATCCTGGCAACCAGTAATTTATTTTCTGTCTCTGTAGTTTTGCAATTCTGGGCATTTCGTATAAATGGAAGCATACAATATGTGGTCCTTTCACTTAGCAAAATGTCTTCAATGCTCATCCACGTTGCAGCAGCTATCAGAACTTTGTTCTTTTTATTATTGTACAGTACTATATTGTATGAATATATCACATTTTGTTAACCCAGTCATCAGTTGATGAATATTTTTCCCCCCTGCCCCCACCTTTAGTTTCTTATGCATAATCCTGCTATGAACATTTGTGTACACATTTTTATGTGGACATATGTTTTCATCTCTCTTGGGTGTACACCCAGGAGTGAAATTGCTGGGTCATATGGAAACTCCACGTTTAAGTTTGAGGAACTGTGAGACTTCACTTCAGCTACACTATTTTACATTCCTACCAGCAATGTATGAGGTTCTGATTTCTCCACATCTGCACCAACACTTGTTATTATCTGACTTTTTTATTACACCATCCTAGTGGGTGTGAAGTGGTATTTTAATGTGTGTGTTTTTCTTCTTTGGCATGCCAGGCTCCAGAATTTAAACCTAGGTCTCTGGCATGGCAGACAAGAATTCTGCCACTGAGCCACCATTGCACTGCCCTTTGAGTGTGGTTTTGATTTGTATTTCTCTGATGACTAATGATGTTGAGCAGGTTTTCATGTGCTTATTGGCCACTTGTATTCTTCCTTGGAGAAATATTCTTTGCTCATTTAAAATGTGGATTATTTGTCTTTTATTTATTTATTTTTTCTATTTTTTTAAATACAAAAAACACCAAATAAACGCGACCATTCCTATTTTGGTCATTCCATTCTACATATATAATCAGTATTTCACAATATCATCACCTAGTTGTGTATTCACCATCATGATCATTTCTTGGAACATTTGCATCTATTCAGAAAAAGAAAAAAAACGAAAATAGAAAAAAAAGATTATACATACCATACCCCTTACCCCTCCCTTTCATTGATCACTAGCATTTGAAACTAAATTTATTTTAACATTTGTTCCCCCTGTTATTTATTTTTATTCCATATGTTCTACTCATCTGTTGACAAGGTAGATAAAAGGAGTATCAGACACAAGGTTTTCACATTCACACAATCACATTGTGAAAGCTATATCATTGTTCAATCATCATCAAGAAACATGGCTACAGGAACACAGCTCTACATTTTCAGGCAGTTCCCTCCAGCCTCTCCACTACATCTTGAATAACAAGGTGATATCTACTTAATGCGTTAAGAAAAACCTCCAGGATAACCTTTCCACTCTGTTTGGAATTTCTCAGCCATTGATACTTTGTCTCATTTCACTCTTCCCCCTTTTGGTTGAGAAGGTTCTCTCAATCCCTTGATGCTGAGTTTCAGCTCATTCTAGGATTTCTGTCCCACGTTGCCAGGAAGGTCCACACCTCTGGGAGTCATGTCCCACGTAGACAGGGGGAGGGATTATTTGTCTTTTAATTATCGAGTTGGAGGGTTCTTTTTTTTTTTTTTTTTTTTTTTTTAAAGAGAGAGGGAGGAAGGGAAGGAAAGACAGAGAAGGAAGGAAGGGAGGAAGAAAGGGAAACATTTTTAAACATTTTCTTGTTTTATTATATTTTGTTTGTTTGTTTGTTTTTTACATGGGCTGGGGCCGGGAATCGAACCGGGGTCCTCCGGCACGGCAGGCAAGCACTCTTGCCCGCTGAGCCACCGCGGCCCGCCTGGAGGGTTCTTTATACACTCTAAATTCATGTCCCTTATCAGATATATTATTTTCAGATAGCTTCTACTATTCTGTATGATTCCATTCTTTTTGTAAAATTGTATCCTTTTTCTGATTATTAAATAATAAACCCTCATTGGAGGATGCTAAGATATTTGAAAACTGCAGAAATATATAAGGAATGAAAAATAGCCATGCAGAGGTCACCATTGATTAGTATTTGAGCATGTTTTCTTTTGATTTTGTCTTTTTAATAAATGAAATTATGATTTATTTTTGAAAGGTAATATTTATGCAGGTACAGAATTCCAAAGGTCTAAACAGGTCTTCTTCTGCCCTGAGCCCCACCATCTGTACCCTTCCCTCGAGCCAACCACGGCTGCCACTTTCCCTGCGTCCTTGCAGAGATAAGTTATATATGTATACTCATATATGTACATCCTTAAATTCTAGGATCCTATACTTCTGCTTAGCCTTTGCCAGTATCTCCTTTCCTGTCCTTTGGCTCTGCAGTGTTTTCTTTATATAATTAGGAACCACGCTGAAGAGACAATGTATCTGTCAGTCACTGGGTGCTGAGCAGGAACCCATTCTAATTAGTGTAAGCAAAAAAGGAATTTATTAAAGGATATCAGGCCAGTCACAGAATATCTAGGAAGGCAGAGATCCAGGGTCAGAGGCTACACAGCTGGAAATGAAGCCAGTGAACATCCATTTACCCACCACCTAGTTTCTATCATGAACATTTTACTGTGTTGGTTTTATCATGTCTCTGTCCACCTATTTATACCTCTTACCATTCATTAATGCGTCTTATTTTTATGCATTTCAAAGGAATGGAAAATGCATACACATGTTGCTACTAATATTTTTTAAAAGCAAGTCTCCAATGCTACTTTTTAAACTTTTTTTTATAACTTCTTTATTATATGCTATAACATATATAGAAAGGAAAGAAAGAAAAAAGCAACCTTCAACATGTAGTTACAGGACAGATCCCAGAGTTTGTCAGCCTGCCTTGGAGCCCCCATATTCCAGCATGACACATCGCATGGTAGTCCACTGCTATTTTAAAGAATGTGTGAATAACATATACAGCTTTTCTTGTAACATGAGTTGAGTCCTATAGGATGACAAATAATTCATCAGACAGAGGAAAGAGTGAGAAAGCAGTGCAGGGATTCCTGATGGTGAGTGTTCCATGCTGGAATATGGGAACTCTAAGGTAGGCTGATCATTTTTAAATATTTGTTCAGATTTTATTTAGAGGAGAGGCAGAAGAGGCTTCAGGGAAAGTCCAAGAGAGAGAGTTCCAGGTGGCAGAACCCAAACTCTGTTCCACTGTTTGGACGATTCTGCTCTATTCCAAACGTAGCAAGCTCCACTCAGCAAGCACACCCCTTGTATTGTTATCTATTGCTGCATAACAAGTCACGCCAAAACTTACTGGCTGACAACCACAGTGATCAGTGATAATCTCTCTTTCTGTGGGTCAAGAATTTGGGAGTGGCCCAGCTTGGGTGTCTCTGGCTTGGGATCTCTTGTGTAGTTGCAGGCAGATGGTGACTTGGACTGGGGTCACCTGGACTTGTTCACGCTCATGTCTGGCTGCTGGGCTGGGAAGAATGACCAGTGGAGGGGTGGGCATCTGAGGTTCCCCGGGCATCTTCTCAAACTCTCTGTGGTCTCCCACGCAGTCTGTCCAGCACAGTGAGCTCAGGATAACCAGTTTTCTTAAGTCATATTTAGATCTCTGTCCCGAGCCAGACAGAAGCCCCTGGGCACCTTCCCTTCTGCCATGTTCTATTGGACAAGGCAGTTATAAAGATCTCCTAGGTTCGAGGGCAGGGAAGATGGACCCCTCCTCCCAATGGAGGGATGTCACGGCTGCACCGTGGACGAGCAGGTGCAATGGGATAATGGTGTGCAGCTCTGTTTGGAAAAGACAATCTCCCACAGCAGAGCTTTGAATAGACTCCCTGTCCCCCACCCCCAGAAGGCAGTTTTGACACCTCTGGTTATTACCCAAGCATGTCCTGTGGTATTTCACTCTGTACCCCAGCTTCTGTGCCGCAAGCCAAGCTCATGGGCCATTGCAGTTCTTCGAGAGGCCTTTGGAAAGCCCAGTTTTCTCCCTCTTGTTCACCTTCTTGTCTTTGGCCCCTTACAAGTTGGCAGTCTGGGTGGCTGGTGAGCAGCCAATTCAGATCTGATTCAAAGGCTCAGTTAGTGAAAGAGCATACCCCTGCGGGCACTGCTGCGTGGCCATGGAAGGTGACACCTCAGGGGAGAGCTGGTAGGGCCACTGGAATCCTACTCTGTCGGTGGGGAGGACCTGGTACCTGGTGCAGCCATTCGCTCCGAGTCATGAGACATCCGTGTGTTTTTGCTGGGTCTGTTTTTTTCTTCTAATTTGAAAATCCAGCTAGGCCTTCCCAGGTGTGTCCTGAGTCTCCCCTGTCTCTTAGAGCTGGTGTGATTCTGTCAACACAGGGGCTGCTTACAGTGGCAACAGCTATGACCTTTAGAGCCAGGAGGGAGCCTGCCACAGGGTGACTCAGACTGTTGTCCCCACGCACAGGGCCACAAATGATTATTCACCAAAATATGAAGCATGCTGGGCAGGCGAGGGAAACACAGCCTTTTCTAGGAAAAACTCTGCTCCCCTCTGCTGGACTGGAGACCCCAGAGAGAGTGCTGCTGCCTCCACCCCACCAGCTCTTAGAGATTCTGGGTTCTGCAGTCAATGCAGGACCCTCAGAAGCAATCAGGCATCTGTTTCAGGACATTTGCGCTTGCCAGACCTGCAGCCTGGGAAACTGATTCCCCAGACCTTCACTCTGCCGGCTCCTCCACATTAGGACACAGTTCCAATGTCTCCTCCTCCGAGGGGCCTTCCCTGATCATCACATGTGAAGAGCTTCCCCTACCTCCCCCGTTATGTTCATCTGCTTTGTCAAAGCATCCACACACACCCCACCTGCAATTCTCCATTAGAATGTCAGAGCCACAGTGACTTTTGTCTTTTGCAGTTGTTGTCCACTCTTGTATCCTCAGCTTCTTGAACAGTGCCTGGCACATAACAATTGATCGGTTGATGTTTGTTGAGTGACAGATATCTCACTCAAGAATGCACAGTCATAGGGAAAGAACCTCCTGACTAGCTCTACTGCTCCCAGCCTAGCTTCCTCATCCCACCCTCCCAGGGACCACAGAATGATTTTTCTAAGCCACAAGTCTGTCCAGGTCACTCTCCTGTTCCACCCGTGGTCCTGGGCATAAAGTGCAGACCCACAGGACCTGTGTGAGCTGGGACCTGCCTTTCTCACCATCTCACTGCCAGGCACATATACCCCTCACTCCAGCAGAAGTGAATCACTTGACGCTCCCCAGAGCTTACGCCATTCGTGCTGTTCCCGCTTGTCTCTACCCCACTCACTTGGATGACTCCAAGTCTTTGTACTAGTCTCAGCTTAAGGGTCTCTGCCTTTGGGAAGCCCCCCTGATCCCCCTCTCCCTGAGGCTGCATTAATAGCTCCTTCTCTTCAGCTCCCCTTGGGCTTATCATCTGTACTATAATCATAGTTATATTTAAATTGGGACATGATTTACATTCAGTAAAACTCATCCTTTTTGGTATACAGTTCTATGAGTTTTAACAAATGCATATACATTTGTGTACACACCACCACAATCAAGATAAAGAACTATTCCACACACCCTCCCCCAAAATGCCCCTGCTTTTTTGTAGTCACCCCCCTCCCTGCCTCCAGCTCCTGGAACCTACTTATCAGTTTTATGTCTCTATAGTTTTGCCTCTCCTAGAATGCCATATAAATGGAATCGCACAGTGTATAGCCTTTTTTTTATTCTGGCTTCTGTCACTTAGCACAATGCATTTGAGCTTTTTCCCTGGAGTTGTGTGTATGAGTAGTTGATTCCTTTTTATTTCTGAGTGCTAATCATCGTATGGATGTACCATCATGTTTTCATCCATTCACAACTTGAAATTCATTTGGGCTGTTTCCAGTCTTTAGCCATTATGAATAATGCTACCGTACATATGAGCATACAGATTTTTTGTAGGATATCCAGATAAGACTTGATGTTTTTTTTCTCCTGGGTAAATGCCTAGGATTGCTGGGTCATGTGGTAAATATATATTTGCCTTTGTAAGATCCTGTCCTCTCCTGAAGAGGCTGCACCATTTCACATTCCCACCTGTTGCTCCACCAGCCTTACCAGCACTGGGTGTTGTGAGTTGCTTTATTTTAGCCAAAGTAATAAGTGTCTGATCATCTTTTTACCTGCTGGTTCCTCCCGTTCATTTGTGGCCTCCTGACAGAGAATGAATCTTTCATCACATATCCCCAGGGCCTAGGATAGCGTAGCATAATACTAAGTGCTCATTAAATGCTCGCAGGCAGAATAACTGAATGATGAGCTAGGGAGCTGATGTTTAAGGCAAATTTATCTTAGTTCCCATGGGAGGTTTAGTCAGTGCACCACCCCACTACAGAGTGGTGGCCCCAGGCTCAACCTCCTTGTTATTATGGCTAATACCTTCCCATATTTGCCCAAAGTGTCCAGACTGCTTTCCAACCTCCACAAGGCATATGTGCATTCTCTTCCCTATTGTTTCAGATTGCTTATTCCAGAGGGTGCAAGAGAGTCAAGGGGGTGGGTTGCTAAAATGCAGAGCCACAGGTTCCCCCTTTAAAGCTCTCATTCAGTTGGCATCCCTGGGTGTGTGTCATACCTCATGGAGCAACCCCCTGTGGGAGTGGAAGTAATTCCCATCTGGTGGCAGGCTCTCCAGCTTCAGATTCCAGCTGCACTGCCACCAACTGGCTGGTCACCTCCATGAGTCATTCAGTGTCTCTGAGCCTTAGTTTCTTCATCTGTAAAATAGACACAAAAATAATTGAATTTTTCGGCTTTGCTGTGAGGACTAAATTTTTCTCCTGCATAAAAGGCCCTGCCACAAGGCTGATATGGAAACAAGTTACTAAATTTATAAATGCAAAGATTTTAAATGCTCCCTCCCCCCTTCGCTAACTGCTTTTTATTTAAACTTTTTTATTGATGCAAGCCATAATTCAGAAAAATGCCTTTACCTTAGGTGTACACTTCTATGGCTTTTTACATGTTGAACACACCATGCCACCAGCATTCTGACCCAGAAACCAGCATCCCAGGGACCCACTCAGCTCACCTCTTTTTACCTCCACCCTCCCAGGTGACCTCCAACAGCTTTGTTTTCAAAGCAGTTTTAATTTCCTCTTATAACAAAGACATATTCAGTAAAGAATATTTGGAAAACAAATATTCAGAGACAATCTGCTAGCATACTGAACAACCTTTTTTTTAAAAAATTAACTTTTTATTGAAGTGTAGCATAAGCAGAGGAAATTGGGCACCTTGATACATTTTCATAAAGTGTAACCTCTAGACGAAAAGCCAGGACATGCAGCCCAGGACCTGCCTTGTGCCCACAACTAGGCAAAGATAATAACCACTGTTCTGACTTCCAAGAGCATTGATTAACTTTGCCAAAAACTGCCTGGCTTTTAAACAAAGCATCTCTCCCTCTGGTTCCTTTGAAGAACTCTTACTCATCCCTCAAGACCCAACTCTGAGGTCACCTCCTCTGAGAAGTCTTCCCAACTCCTCGAGGCAGAGGGTCAGCCCCTTGGTCATCTCTCTAATGGTTCTCCACCATTTTGCCTAGTAAATGCCTCTTCCTGGTTGTCTCGACCTCAAGGGCAAAGGCTGGGCCAACTCATTTACCTAAGATGGGGTATAGTGGATATAGTTGTGATCCCCCACTCCCCACCCCCTGCCAAAGATATGTCTAAGCCCTACCCTCTCATCTGTGAATGTGGAAAAAGGTCTTTGCGGATGTAATGAAGTGAAGGATCTCTAGATGAGCTCACCTGGATTTAGGACAACTGGTGTCCTTTTAGGAGAAAGGAGGGAGAGACACAGAGAGAAGGCCATGTAAAGATGGAGGCAGGTTGGAGTGATGCAGCCCCAGGAAACTAAGACACAGTCTAGAGTCAAATAAAGGCTCAGTGTTTGTTGAATGAATGAAAGAACTGAGTAAGGGGCTTGCTTACCTATGGTGGGAACAAAAAGGAGGTGCTTGGAAGATTTCTCCCTCTGGACTGACCTGCTCAGGTAGCCCCACGACAACTGGGAGGGCTGTCACATGGGATTACCTAGTGACATCCATATCCCCTCCCCCTAACAGCTATCCCATTTGTCACATACCCACAGCCTCCTTCTCACGACTCTGCAGAAACTGACCCCATCTCCAGCTCCCAGCCAAACATAGAGTCCCATTTCCTGGGAGAGTAACTGAGGAACTGGGGGCTTGTGACCCTCCGTGACCTGATTCTGGCAATCCTGGGGGTTCTGGGGAAAGTTTCCTTTTCCTGGCTTTTTCTTTTTCGGTTCTGGCTGTCCAGAGTGGCGGGCACGGAAACACTCTGTGTCCCTGTTGATGCGGTTGAACTTCTGGTTGCATGGTACCCTCCCCCAGCTACACCTGGGCTTCCAGCATCCTACAGGGGCTCAGTTATTCATTCAACAAACACTTGCTGAGTGTCTGCAAGGCACCATGCGCTGCTAGGCTGCAGGGATGGAGTGGTAACCCAGACAAAGCCCTGCCCAGCTGGGTGTACACTGTACCTTGGGAGGACACACGAAGGCAGCTGTGGTGCAGACTGACCCAGTTCTTCTGCCTTTTGCTGCCTTCATGTTGATGCTGAACATGCTTCTTTGCTGCTCCAGCCATTAGAGGTGGGGCTTTTGGCTTTAGCAGTACAGCCTGGAAACTGAGGCTCTGGGAAAGTAAGTCCCTCCCTCAAACACACAAGGCAAGTAAGTGTAGAGCTGAGATTCACACTCATCCCCTTTTCTTTCCTCATTCTGCATTCTTGGCTGCTCTAGCACACTATCACTCTTGATTTGAAACCAACTCTTTTGAATTTTACATCAGGTTTTGGGCCTGGAATAGAACTGGTTACAGCTTGGTTCTCAGCACAGTGGGGACAGGTGGGAAGGCAGGAGGGAGGGCAGGTGTGTCATTCATCCCATCACAACACAATGACTGCACTGTCCCCTCCAGAGGCCCCACTCACCCTGGGCCGGGAACCCCGCCTAGGACTTGGTTGTGCATTAGCTGACTCGACTCTCCACAGAACCCTACGTTACAGATGAAGAAACTGAGGCTCACAGAGGCTGAAAGATCTGTTCAGGGCTGCAGAGAGCAAAAGGTAGAAGAACTGGGTCAGTCTGCACCACAGCTGCCTTCGTGTGTCCTCCCAAGCTACAGCGTACACCCAGCTGGGCAGGACTTTGTCTGGGTTACCACTCCATCCCTGCAGCCTAGCAGCGTGGTCCCTTGCAGACACTCAGCAAGTGTTTGTTGAATGAATAACTGAGCCCCGGTAGGATCCTGCAGGCTCTTGAGAGGCCCAAAGAAAACACCTGGGACCAGATACTCTTCTAAGCAGACCTTAGTTCAAAGCAGGGGTGTCCGCCTCCCACGCAGAGGCTGCTGGGTCTGGAGGCCCGTTTTGGGTGGGTGCTTCCTCTCCCGCAGGGCAGCCAGCAGCTGGGACTCAGCTTGTCCCCAGGGGACGTGTACTTCTCTGAACAATGTCGGGAAAGGAAACCAAACTCAAAGGTTCTGGGGGGGGTTGGGTCCTTTTTGGCTGCCGGGGTAAGGTTGCCGGAGAGGATCCTTGGGGCAGGGCCCTGGGCCTTTGAGGTGGGGGAGGAAGCCTGGGTTTGGAAGCCCCCCCCCCACCGTTAAGACTGACTGTTAAACAGTGGTGGCTAACTGAGGGCCCTGGAATGCCCAGCTCTGATCCTATTATTTATAGTTCTACAGCAACCTTATAAGGTGGCTCTTTTTTTTATTAGAAAAGTTGTAGATTTACAGAAAAATCTTGCATAAAATATAGAGTTCACACCTAACACCCTATTTCTAACACCTTGCCTTAGTGTGATACATTTGTTATAATTCATGAAAGAACTTTTTTGTAATTGTGCTATTAATTATAAAGGTAGTTTTTTTCTTTAAAAAAAAACAGCTTTATTGAGCTATAATTCATATAAAATACATTGCCTCCATTTAAAGTGTGTAAATCGATGGATTTTGGATATTTGCAGAGTTATGCCACCATCATCACAATCACTTTTAGGACATTTTCAATACCCCATAAAGAAACCCCACCTCGCTTAGCCATCGTCTTCAGATCTCCTCATCCTCCCTCTCCTCTAGCCCTAGTCAGCCACTAATCGACTTCCTGCCTCTAAAGATGTGCCTATTCTGGATATTTCAAGAGTAGGTCTTAAAATGGGGAACTGGAAGGTTCAGAGAGGGTTTCTGAGCAGCTCAAGGTCACACAGCTGAGGAAATGGCAGGTCACACAGCCCAGATCTCCCAGCTCTCAAAGTCCATACTTTTCTCCTGCACCATGCAGCTTTTCCTTCTTCCCAAAAGCAATGCGAAACATCACCAGCACTGATGGCTGAACTGGAGCAGGTGCCTTACCTGCATCATCTCATTTAATCCCTCCCATTACCCTCAGAGGTAGGTGCAGTTATTAGACCCATTTTCCAGAGCAGGAAACTGAAGCTCGGAGAGGTGAAAAGCCCAGTGCTACAAGGCTCTCAGCAGACGGAAAGAAGGTATGGGAAAAGAAGCTTGTGCGTATCTGTGACTGGCAAGGGACGTCAGATAGGAGGAGTTGAGATCATGCTGGTTCAAGGACAATTTTCTTTCGTGTTATTCTTTGTGATTTTGTTTTTCTGTCTTCTTTCTTTTTATATGAAAAGGAAAAGAAAGTTCCCTCCACCCTTTGAGGTCACTTCCTGACCCATGTGTGAGTCCATGTGGAGCAGTTACAAACTCAGCCCTCCCCACCCAAATGTCTCCCAGTAAAGCTGGGATGTGGGTGAGCATGGCCAGAAAGACCCAGGTTCAAATCCTGCCTCCACCACCCACCAGCAGCTAACCCGTGACAGGGGCTTTCTGTTGAACATCCAGTGCAGTTTCTATCCTATTCATCATCCCTCAGAAAAGAGGCATAGCCTTATATTCAAGTGCTCACAGAGTCTCTCAGAACTGGGGCTGCCATCTCGATTCCAGTATTTAAGTTTAAGCAACCAAGTAATGTTTGAGAAAGAGACAGGAATCCCAAATGCTCATCATTGCACTGGATACCTTCAGCTGTTACTTGAGAAGGTTGGTACAAATGAGGCAAAGAAAAAAAGGAATTAAAAATGTGAAAAAAGGGAAACTGCCATCTAATATGTGCATCATCTCCCATACAATGGACATTTTAACCAGAAGTGTTACAGGCTTACAATCACAGATTAAAGGAGAGTCCTGTAAATGGAAGCATGTTCCCGAGGTCTTCTTGCTGGAACCCCCTGGAGCAGAGAAAAGTCCAGTGAGAATTAGCATCTATCTGCACAGACTTTTAGGAACCAAGGGTTCTTAGAGTGTTCTCCACAACCTCCGATTTCATTTAATCTCATTTGATCAGTGAGGGATTTAACATGTAGATTGGGTAATAATGAATTACACGTATCAATTGCTGCATTCATCTATAAGGTACATTATTCCACAATTCTAAGTGGTTGACATTATAATAAGCCCTTTAAAGAGTTTTTTAAAAAGCAGGACAGTAAGTGGTTCTGCAGTGAATTGGGCTGGTACATGACTGAGAAAAGAGTGAAAAATAAATCAACAGATTGTTTAGTCATGGAATAAATCCTGTGGCTTGGGCTATAACATTTTCAGTGAAATTCACAAGACGCTGTTAAGTCAGGCAACTTTTAGTAAAATTGATATGCTGACTGCCCAGTAGGTGACTTTAATAAGACACCTGGTCACAACAAAGACACATATGATGGGTTGCAATAAAATTCTTTCATCAAACATGAGAATGGAAAAAAGCAATATTCCCTAAAGCACATATTAAATCATGCAATATGTGACTTGAAATAAGCATGTGCAGATAAATTTATCAGACTACCCTAAGGAGGCATTTGACTAAGCCATCCATATGGTTAGAAGCTTATACACTAAAGTGGCAGAGAAACAAATCTCAGTTGGGAAATGGGTGATGAATCGCTTGTGTCTCATTTCTTACGACAAACTTTTGGGGCGCCACTATTTTTTTTCCAGATTACCTTTTTACAAAAAAAAATTATTGAGGTGAAATTCACATAACATCAAGTTAACCATTTTAAAGTGAATAATTCAGTGGCATCTAGTACACTCACAATGTCATGCATCACCACCTCTTTTTAGTTCCAAAATATTTTCATCGAGGAGTGCCACTATTTTGATCCTGTTTTACAGATGGGGTATTTAACTCAGGCCGAGGGTATTTGAGTGGTTTGCCCTAGGTTTCAAGGGCAACTTCAGTGAAGATGGCAAATTACACCAGGAACAGCCACCTCCTTGTGGGTGAATGTGAGAAGTATATTCAATGCAGAACACCGGCGTGCAGTAGGCGCTCCATAAATGCTACGCTACCGGGACAATCCTTTCTCTCCACCTCAACAAGCGGCCTTGTGCAGGTCACTTCCCCCACCGCTGCCTCAGTTTCCTCCTCTGCGGGGAAGGCCGGCCTCAGGAGGCGGGACCCAGGCTTGGCCCGTCCCCCCGCCGAGGGCCGGGTGCTCTGGGTGCCGGGAGGCGGCCGGGGGTGGGGCCGGGCCGGGCGCGCGGGGCGGCCCGGAGGAGTCACGTGGCGCGGGGCCGCGGCCGAAGCAGAAGTAGCGAGGGCCGGCGGCCGAGGGCGTGCGCGCCAGGGAGTGCCCCGAGCCCGGACGGCGGGCGAGCGCGCGCGTACCCCGGAGCCCCGGAGCCGCGGCGGGTGCGTCCGGGCGGCGGCACCGCCGAGTGAGTGGCCCGGCCGGGCGGGAGCGCACGCGGGGGGTCAGAGGGGGCGGCCCCGCGCCTGCGGAGGACCCGGCGCCCGGAGGGGGGAACCTGCGCCCGGGGAAGGGGGGACCTGAGCCCGAGGAGGAACTTGCGCCCGGGTGGGAGGGGGGAACCTGCGTCCGCGGAGGGGACCGGCGCCCGGGCGCACGGCGCGGGCAGGGGTGGGACGGGCCGTCCGGGGTCCCCGTCCGCTGTGCCCGGGGCGGGATCGGCCGGGGTCCAGGCGACGGTCGCCGGCCACTTCCTCGCCCGGGGCCGGCGTCACCTCGCGGGCCCGTGCCCCGGGCGGCCGCGGCTTTGAATGGGAGCGGGAGGAAGCGGCGCGACTTGTGGTTTAGGGGGGTCGCGCGAGCCCGCTCGTGAAAGGCTCGTCTGGCTGAGTGGTCCCGCGTGGGGTGGGGTGGGGGCGTCTTCTTTCCTGGCAGCCCCCGCGCCCGGGGCCCGCTGGATCTGGCAGGGGCCAGGCGGGCCCCCGGCACTTCCCCGTATCACACAGGTGGTGGCCAGGGGGTGGGGTGGAGGTGGGGGTGGGTGAGGGGGGCGATCCTGCGAAACGCCCAGCCCTCCCTCATGAGACGCTTGGGGAGTTTTCAGGGGATTCGTGGCCCTTCCCCACAATAACTATATGCATAGTTATGTGTGTACGTGTGTGTGCATTTTCCTGGTTATGTTTTAGAATCCCAGAGGGGTCTTTATTCCCAAAAGGGGAAGAATTAGAGGGAGAGACGTGTACCGTTTGGACAGCGCGGTGGGCGCCTAGGTGACGCCGGAGTCCAGGGTGGGCTTTTTGAGCGCCCTGAGGCACGAGGGAAGCAGGTGGTTTTGTCAGTCAGGCCTTAATTTAAATTCTAGTGACATCTGTGTCCCTGAGCAAAGTGTATGAACCTCTCTGAGCCTTGGTTTCTCCCCTGGGAGATACTGGGGCAATCCAAGGCTGCCGCCTGGGGCTGCATTGAGAATTGGTGCTTAGCTGTGGAAAAGGGGTCCATGTGGGGTCCCTCACTATAGCCCTGCAGGGGGGCCGCACGGAATTTGGGGCCAAGCACTTATTTCTAGTACAGAGTGAGTGTACGTGTGAGTGAGTGAGTGCCCTGCCTGTACTCATTGGGGGGTCTCTTTGATGCTAAAATTACCTAATGATGCTACTGTCCCCCCCCCCCCATGTTGAGGGTGTGGAGCTTCCCTTGAAGAGGCAAAAACACAAGTCCCGACCCCCAAGAATAGCCTGTTTGTACTCTGGAAGTGGAGGCAATGGAAAGTGCTGGTGAGAAAACTTTTGAAAACACTTCTTAATTTAGAAAACAGCCAAAACACACAAAAGAGAAAAGCTTATCCATTATGACATCACCTAAATTAAAGTCAGATAATTTCCTTTACCGTTTTCCACTTTCCCAAAGAAAGTTTTATAAAGACAGCCATTAAAAAAATGGAATTATTGGTTTGCAACTTATTTTTTCATTTAGTCTTGCAAGAATATCTTTTCAGTTCAGTGTCTGTCAATCTTCCTCATTTTTTCCCAGTAGCTACCAGCATTCTTTTATGTGTGTATTCCATGATTTATTTAAGAGACCCCCCACTGATGGGCAGTTAAGCTGTTTCCTTTTTTCTTTCTTTCTCTTTTCCTGTTACAAATGATGTTTCCAGGTTTATCTTATGCATGTTGCTTTTTGCACAGGGTGAGTTACTGGATCAAAGCATGTGCTTTCACATGTTCTTTGAGCTCACAGGTTGTCCTCAAAAAGAGTTGAACTATTTTACACTCCCGCCTAGAGTGGCTGACACTGCCTCGTTCCTCTCATGAAGACCTTTATCCTCTGATGCTGCACACAGGACCTGAGAATGTAAGAAGCAGAAATAACATCCCTAGAGCTGTAGGAATGGAGTTACCTCTTAGGGATGTGGCTGTAATGAATTTTAACAGTTGTCTTCTGGGATTTGGGATGAAATTCTTCTCCCTCCTCCAAACATGTACAAAGAGCATCGAAAAGAAGAAAACGCCCCAGTTTCCTGGTTCTGGTCTCTTTTTTGCAAAGAGAAGGACATGAAAAGCAGAATGGCAAAACCTCATATTAAATCTCAACTGTGCTTGTAGTTATACTGTAAGTCATTTTACAAGGTTACCCATGGGGGATGAGAAACAGGAACAAAAAGGGATTTCATTTCTTTTAAAAGCAGAAGCAGAGTGGAAATGGCCTGTGTTGGCCAGTGCCCTCCCATGGGGCAGAGGCCTGGAGACCGTCCTTGCCTTAGCTACTGAAGTGTCCTGCTCGGGAGCCCTGGGCCAGGAGCTGGCCGGGTTTGGGGTCCTGGCTTGGAGGATCTTATGGCCACAAGTGTCTGTTTCTGGTTCCTGATGAGATGCAATGTCAGAGACTTGGTGGGCTTCGGAGCTGGAAGGATGGGAAATCCCAGGGAAGGTTAAGTCTAAGGCCCTTCCAGAGCCAGAGAGAATGGTAGGATGCTGGTACCTTGTCCTGGCCGGTGGGGTAGTCAGGGGTAGGTAGTCAGTGTAATGACGTTAGTTCAGGAAGAGCTGAGGCGCTGGAAGCAGGTTCAGCTGTGTGACCTTGGATACGTCACTTAACCTCTGTCTTGAACAGGGTCTGCCAATTTATTTATTATCCGGGCAGGTTCTGCCAAGGGATTCTGAATTCCAGAAGGCAGGTGCTGAAAGAGTGGGGGTTCAGCATTCAGACTGGGGTTCTGATCCTGTACTCCCCTGATTTTCGTTACCTTGGTCAGGTAATTTCACCTCTCAAGAATTGTATTTTGTATTGAGACAAGTGAAAGGGAGCAGGTACGGCAACTGCTTGGCACCTGGGAAGGGCCCAATAAACAGCAGCATTACAAGGAGGAGCAAGGCCACGGGTGCCTCGTTTATCCCTTTTCCTTGGGTGAGAGGTGATAGGCAGGAAGGCCATTTCTGGCTTTCATTCTCAGGAAGTTCTCAGCACACCCTAGCATTCCTACCTCTGGGCCTTTGCTTATGCAGGTCCACCCTTTTTAAAGGTTGGATTCAGTTGTCTGCTTTCCCCAGAAGCTTTCCCCTGTCCCACTCCAGACTGGGCTTGGGACCTCTTTTCACTGCTCCCTCAGCCCCCATGCATGTATCTGCTGCTGCATGTCCCTTTTTACACTGTTCTGTTTCCACATAGGTATAATTCATGATTATCTCCCCAGCTGCCAGCTCTGCGGAAGTGCTTTGGCTGTGGGCATGGAGTAGTGGGAGGAGGGGGCAAAGGGCAAGGACTGGACTCCCTTTGCACCCCAGTCCCTAGGACTAAGGAGTTGGCCAACTGGCTGGTTATCTTGACCGAGGTCCTGCTGAATGCTTGGGGCTGTACCTACATTGTAGGTTTTAGGAGTGATTCCCATTTGACACATGAGAAAACTGAGGTCCGAATTTGGAGCCATTTGGCAGGATGCTGTGCAGAGGCGGAGCCAGAGTGGAAGCCCAGGCAGCTCTGGCTGAACACCTGCCTTTCACTTCCTGATCTCTGGAGAGGCCTCTCGCCTCCCAGTGGCCTTAGAGTAACAACTGTGCGCTGGCCGGATGGGTTTCTCTGGGGAGGGGAGGGGAGGGGAGGGATGAAAAAGATACACAGAGCATTTGGTGGTCATGGTAGAGCTACATCTAACCGCTGGCTGACTTTGTATAGTTGTTTCAAGGATGTGACACGTGCTGCCTCATTTAATCCAAAGGAGAACTTTAAGTGGTAGATACTGTTTTCCTCCCATTTTAGGGGGACAGAATTGATGCCCAAAGGGCTCGAGTGCTTCTCCTAGGGGCTGCAGCCTGCGGGGCAGTGGTCATCTCCTCCTGAAGAGCAGGCGTTGTGTCTAGGAGGTAAAGGGAAGTGACTTATTGTCAGAACTCAGGATCCCATGGCCTAGGCTCGCATCCTAGTTCCACTGCTTAGAAGCTGTGTGACCTTGAGCTAGTTACTCAACCTCTCTGAACTCTTTTGAAACTGCAGATAGACGTAGTCTGTGTCTACTTTGTGGTGTTGTGTGAAAGTGCTCTCGCGGTGCTGGCAGCAGCCCGGGTGCACGCAAGCCCTCTATGGTGAGCTCTTTGTTGCTGTGGATAGGGTTCTCTTTGCACTTCTTGGATGCCCCTCATTCAGCCTGCCTAGGCTCTCAGCTTCTTGTTGGTTGGTGCCATCTTTCCAGTTAACTGCCCTGTGCTGTTCCTTCCTTATGCCCCACCTCCCTTGGCACTGATAGCAAAGTGTGGGGTAGTTGCATTCCCATTTTTGATAAAGCTGGTGTTGAATCCCAACTTTGGTACTTACCACCTGTGTGACTCTAAGCAAGTGACCTAGCTTCTCTGAGCCTCAGTTTCTTCGTCTTTAAAATAGACATATTAATAGTACCTACTTTACCAGGCTTTGAATGGTTCATTCATTCAATAGGAATATATATATATTACCAATCTCCAATTTAAGTGCCAAGGCCTCAGCAGTGGACGAACAGGTAGCAGAGACCCTGTCTTTTCTGCCGAGAATGTGCACAGTCTAGTAGAGGAGATAGAAAATGAAGAAATAAACTGAGTGATGCCAGCTGGATAGGGGTGGCTGCTTTGTAAGGGGGTGGTCAGGAAAGGTCTCGCTGCTGAGGTGCATTTGAACAGAGATCCAAAAAGAAGTGAGGGAGCAAGTTGAGTGGATTTCTGGAAGGAGAGCTTTCTAGGCCTGTGCAAAGGTTCTGTAGCAGCATTGAGTTTGGGGTGATCAGGGGCAACAAAGCAGATCAACATCACTGGAGCAGGCAAGGCAAAGAGGGATGGGAAGTGAGGGGCAGGGAACAGCCTTGGAGGGTCCGGGTGAGGGGTTTGGATTTGACTCCCCATGAAATGGGGAGCTGCTGCAGAGTTTTGAGTAGAGTAGCATGATTCAACTCATGCCGAGAAGATCCTTCTGGCTCCTGGTCTGAGAATTGACTTTGGGTGCTAGGGCAGAAGCAGGGAGATTCATGAGCAGGCATTGGGGATAATCCAGGGGAAGACTCCAGGAAGGCCCAGTGAAAGGGTGAGAAGAGAATACTTGTTTGGCTGACAGATTGGAGAAGAGGATTCTGTTTTTTTTTTTCTTCTTTTTTCCCCCATCATCATGGAGGATTCTGGTTTGGCTGACAGATTGGATATGGAATGAGAGAGTTGAAAGAATGATGACTCCAAGACTTTGGATCCGAGCACCTGTAAGCAACGAGTCCGATATTGGATCCGAGTCCGATAAACAACGACTGTTCACGAGACTCAGCAGTGGTCGAGAGCACAGGGATTGTGCCATGCCAGGCTGTGCTGGTGGCGTAGCTTTTCAGCCTTCCGGTTGCTGGTGTCACGCTGTTCTAGAAAGGACCAGAGGGAGGTTTGGAGAGTTAAGCAGCCTTTGCAAGGCCACGTGGTCAGCAAGAACCTAAACCAGGATTTGAACACGACACAGCTGGCATTTTTGCATTTCTGTCCCTTTTCTCCATTTCTACGCAGGGAAAGGAATTGCTTCTGATTTTTTTTTCCTGTTTCTGTCTTAGTTTCCTGGGGCTGCCATAACAATGTGTACAAATTGGATGGCTTAAAATGACCGAAAACTATTCTCGCACAGTTCTGGAGGCTGGTAGACTGAACTCAAGCATTGGCAGGGCCCTCCCTGGCCCCTTCCAGCCTCCATGGGTGGCAGCCATCCTTGGCCTTCTTGGCCGGTAGTTGCGTCACTTCCATCCCAGCTTGTCATTCTCTGTGTCCAAAAAGTCCCTCTTAGAAGGACATCATCCATATTGGGTTTAGGGCCCACCCTGAGGCAATGGGACCTCTTCCTAGCTTGATCCCATCTGCAGAGACCCTGTTCCCGAACAAGGTCATGTTCACAGCTTCCGGGTGGATGTGAGTTTTTGGAGGACACTATTCAACCCAGTACAGTCCCCGGCTTTGCTCAGGGAGAGAGGGATGGTCGGAAATCTCTGGGCAGGGTGGGGCAGGTTGTTGTGGGGTGAGGGGGTTGAAGGTTGGTGAGTGGGGGCTGGTCCAAGCTGCTTTGGCTATTCAAATATTCTCCAGGAGAAAAGCTGCGAGGGGAAGAGAGCTGGCTATGGCCAGGTAGGGTGCTTTGGGTATTCAAATCCCAGGTAGCGGTTGGTGCAGGAGGGATCCCTCTCAGCACGTTGACTCCCACTTCAACCCTTGTGTCCCAGTTGGGCTCTCCGAGTGGCCGCCGGTTCCCTGCCACTGGAACCTTCTCCCAAAGTGCACTTGGATGAGCATGAGACAGGATTTTGGCTCCTGAAACCCATGCCCTGTTGACTGCATTTCCCCCCAGCCAACTACAGTCAGTTCACCCTCTTCTCTCCCTCTTGCAGCCTCAGTGTTCCCCCCCAACCCCACCCCGGAGTGCCCGACAATGGCGACCGTGGACAACCTTCCGGAATATGAGAAGAGCCAGATCAAGAGAGCCCTGGAGCTGGGGACGGTGATGTCCGTGTTCAGCTTCCGCAAGTACACGCCTGAGCGGAGGACGGTGCAGGTGGTCATGGAGACCCGGCAGGTGGCCTGGAGCAAGACGGCCGACAGGATCGAGGGCTGCCGTGAGTACCGCCCGCCGTGGGCGCTGCGAAACCCGAGGCCACAGGGAGCGGCTTTGGGGCAGATGGGATGGGGGTGGGGGTGTGGGGGGGGAGGCCATCCTGGGAAGACCTGGTCGAATCACCTAGCGGAGGCCAGAGTGGGCACCTGGAAATGAGGTGCCGGCGCTTCTCCTGGGGGACAGGGCTGAGTTCCCGTCTGCAGCATCAGGGGCTGGGGGGCTCTTGGGGTCTCAGGGGGGCTGCCGTCCTCGGGCGAGCTGGCCTGAGCGTCCCCCGCTGGCTTCTGGAAGCTCGTGGCTTGGTAGCCGCACACTTGCTTCGTCTCACTGCAAACCACAGCAGTGAGAGGCTTTGCTTTAACCTCCATGGACAGGGCAAGTCGTTGAATGGGTTTGGGCTTTCAAATCAAGTCTCAGCCCTGCTGGGGTGCCTTCGCTTCCCACCCCCGTTGACCTGCTTGGTTCCTGAAGTTTCCAAGACTGTTTTTAACAAAAGGCGTAAGGGGACTTAAGCAATTATTAGTTGCAGATGCTTGTCTTACTTTGTATACTTTTAAAACAAATTATTTAGTTATTGTTTGAAAAATGTATTGTGGTAGCATGTATGTAGCAGAAATTTTTCCATTCTAACAGTTTTTAAGAATAACATTCCGTGGCGTTAATTGCATTTGCAGCCTTTTGCTACCGACACCGCCATCCATTACCAAAAGTTTTTCATCACCCTGAACAGAAGCTCTGTACCTAGTAAGCAATAACTTCCTATTTCCCCCCTTCCTCCAGCCCCTGGTGACCTCAAATCTACTTCCTGTCTCCATGAATTTGCTTATTACAGATATTTTACATAGGTGAAATCAAACCATAGTTGACCGTCTGTGTCTGACTTATTTCACTTTGCATAATGCTTCAAGGCCCCATCGGGACACCACTCCTTTTCACAGCTGAGTAATGAGTCCACTGGGTGGGTGCACCACATTTTCTCTCTCCGCTCGCCTGTTGATGGGCACTGGAGTTGTGTCCACCTTTTGGTGTGAATAATGCTGCTGTGAACGTTTGTGTGCAAGTATCTGAGTCCCTGTTTCCAGTTCTTTTAGGTATATGCCTGAAGTTCTCTGGCATATAGGTAGATAATAATTGTACATTAACTTTTTGAGCAACTGCCAAACTCTTTGCCCAGTGGCGACACTGTTCAGCATTCCCAGCAGCAATGGACGAGGCTCCCCGTTTCTCTGTATCCTCACCAACACTTGCTCTTTTCTGGGTTTTAAATAATAGCCATCCTAGTGGCTGTGATGGGCTATCTCATTGTGGTGGTTTCCTAGGTTCTTATTGACAAATTGAAATATACACTGGGGGAAAAAATTAATTAACTCATAAATAAGCATCTCTCTTTCTCAGCCCCATCCCATGCTCTGGAGACAAACTCACTGCTAATTTCTTTGATTTTCCAGAAATGTTCTGTTCTTGTATAATGTGTGTACCATGTTTTTTTCTTTTTTCTTTTTTTCTTTTTACACAAGTGAGAACCTACCACATAGGCTTCCTTTTTTCAAGTAATAATCCTTTTGGAGGCAGCACCTTTTCAGTATTATGGAGCTGTGTTATTTGTTTGGGGTCAGTAAGCTTTCCTGCCCGTGGTCACAGTATGACAGTGTGACCCATAGCAATGGACATCTTGGGCTGTTTCTAGTCTTTCGCTGTTCAGATCCGTGGTGCAGTGATTGCATAGTCCTTTTATACACGGGTCACAGGCATCTCCCAAGGGTGACTTTGGATGTGTTATTTCTGAGTTAAAGGGTAGGGTGCATTTGAACTTTGAAGGGCAGACCAGTGATACCCCCCAAAAGACGTTACCCCACTGGACACTCCAGACTCCAAGGCCCGGGGGTCCCCAGCACTCTTGTCCACACTGCAGTGTGCTGCGTTTGAATTAGTCCTTCGCAGGGGGCTCTGGGGGCTCGGCAGAGGTTTGAATTTGATTTCTCTGGCCACTAAGATTAAGCAGCAGGGGAAAGTGTCTGCCGGCCTGGGAGCCCACAGCCGGAGGCCTGGCTTGGAAATGCCTGTGTGGAAGCAGTCACCACTGCTCCCCATTCCCTGTGTGCTGCTGCTCAGAGACAGACTGGGGGTGGAGGGAGGTGGGTGGGGGGCGCAGGGGCTGGAACAGGCGCAGTGGTAACTACAGGTGGGCCATGATGCGAGCGGATTGTGCGCCCTTTTCCCCTTGGCCTGTGGGAAACACCTTGGAGGCTTTTAAACATATACAGGACTGCCCCCTTTTGATTTAGTGACACCAGGTGGCCTGGGACCCAGTATTTTACTAAGTGCTCCAGGTGGTGATCCTGGTGGCTGGCCAGGTCTGGTACTAGAGGGCCTTCCTCCCTCCTCCTCCCTGTCTTCCTCTCTTCTCCTTCCCCCCTCCCTCCTCCCTTCTGCCCCCTCCTCCTGTGCTAGGCACTGTTCTGATACTGGAGACTCCCCAGTAATTCAATTAGATCTAAACCCTTAGGGCACCTCCATTGTTTCGTCAGTGGGGCTTGACTTCTGGCCCTGTCTGATGAGCTCTGCTGTCTTGAGCAGATCACCTCCGCTCTCTGCCTGTTTCCTCCCTGTTGAATGGGGCTCACACTGGTGCTCGCTGCATGGAGTTGTGCTTGGGAATGAGTAAATGAGTAAATGCACAGAAGGGGCTCAGCAGCACCCAGTGCCTGACAAGCACGTAGCAAAGGGAGTGGCTGGTACCGTTACTTTTGCCACTGTTGTTGCTGGCAGGAGCCTCGAAGTCACCTTGCATGTGGTGCTTTATCTGGAGGGCAGCGGGGATGCACCGAGGGGCCTAGGATCAGATCCGCATATTTGAGTCCGCTCTGGCTGGCCTGTGCGGGTGGCTGTGTTGGTGCTTGTAGATGGGCAGAAGAAAGAGGCACTTTTGGAGTGAAGAACTTGGAACTGGTGCTCCCTTGACTGCTTCGGCAGCACAGGCCTTTGGCCAGGTGGGACCATTTACTGCCCGTTTCCTGGCTGCTGAGTGATATCTCGAGGGTCGCATCGCAGCCCCAGCATTCCTGCAGGAGCTTGGTGGCTGCTGTGGGTGGGCAGGGAGCCGGAAGGAGCATGGATGGGAGTGTGGGTCCGAGGCACGTGGCTGGTGGCATAGACTTCTGGACAGTCACCACAAGCTGTGAGCGGGCCTACGTGAGTCTGGAAACGCAGGGATCCCATCTCCTATGTCTCATGCAGCCAGCAGCCTCAGCCAGGGCTATTTTGCTCCCTGGGGAGCATTTGGCAATGTCTGGAGACATTTTTGGTTGTCACATCTTGGGGACTGGCATGCTCTTGGTGGAATGTGCTGAGGCCCGGATGCTGCTGCAGACGCTACACCCCGCAGGTGAGCCCTGCCATAGAGAATTATCTGGTACAAAGTGTAACTGTGCCCAAGGTCAGGAAACCCTGGTCTGAAGGCATGTGCTTGCTGTGCTTAGAGCGCAATGTGCTTTGTTTGGGCATCTTGTGGTGGAGCCATTTCATTCGTTCAGTCCATATTGTCTGACGTTTCGGGTGTTGGTGTTTGACTCTGCTGAGGGGAACGGATGGAGTCCCTACCCTTGAGAGGAGGAGGCAGATTCAGAAACCAGCCACTGCAGGTTTGTAGGATTAATGTCCTTGGGGGTTGTGTGTGTGTGTGTGTATGCACACACGTGTGTGCTGGGCACTGTGGGGAGGGCAGGCACCTGTCTGTCTGAGTGGGAGGAGGTGGTAGGGACAGGGGTGGGCTCGGCATTGAGCTTCCAAGGAAGGATTTGCCAGATGGCCAGCGGGGTTGGCCATGCAGAAGTGGGATCGGGAGGCACTCAGATCTGTGGGTCTGAGATTCAGGCAGGGCTCAGGTGGATGATTTTCTACTCTCTGTGGTATCAGCTTAAGTTTCTTGGTGGCACTCTGCTGGTACATGGCCTGATCTGGAAGATTCTAGGATCTTCACTCACATTCCTGGAAGGCTGAGAGCTGGGGTGGGCTTGGATTCTTGACCCTGTGCCTGCTGCATGTCGGTCTCAGTGTCCCTGGCCTTCTTACATACCTGGCTGCTGGCTTCCCCCAGGGTGAGTATTTCAAAAGTCTGAGGCTGAAACTCCAAGGCTTTTTATGACTTTACCCTGGAAGCCCCAGAACTTCTCTTGTACCAGCTGAGTTCATGAAGCCCAGCTCAGGTTCGAGGGAAGGGAAATTAGACTCCACCCCTTGGAGAGGGGAAGGAAGAATTGAGAGCCGCCATCTTGGAAACATGCCTCAAAAAGCTGTGGACTCTGGATGCAGACATCTGGGTTCAAACCCTAACTCTGCCACCTACTAGAAGCATGACTGGAGGCAAATTATTAACTATTCCGTGCCTCAGTTTCTCTAGCTATCAAGTGGGATAATAATAGTTCTTATCTGGTGGATAAGAACTGGGAAATATTTCATAATTGAAACTTACTAACATAAGATAAAAAAGAAAACCAAAAAAAAAAGAAGAAAACCCACGGGGTGGGGAGCCCCAGAGCCTGGCGTTGATAGAGAAGTCCAAGGGACCTTGAGTGAACCACTTCACCCCTCAGCTCTCCATCTTCCTTTTGTCATCTGAGGGTGTTGGCCAAGGTGGGCTGGGAGCCCTTCCAACGCTGGCTGCCTGCACCTGCAGTGCAGCAGTGTGCCTTTCCTTCATGGCAAGTTGGGCTCTTCGAGTACGGGGTGAGAGCTTAAAAAAGTGCTGAATGTGTGGTTTTTGTTTCCTTCCAGTGGGCACTCATTGAGCTGACTCTGGGTAGAAAGGAATTTGCCACGGGGCCTCTCTGAGTTGAACATTCGGGGTGCTCCTGCCTCTCATCCACCTGGGAGGCCTGGACTGTGTCTTCGGAGCCAACCTGGTGTCACCTGTTTGTGGGGTCTGGGCAGGGTTGGCTGGGGCGATGAGCCACCCTGGAGGGCTTGGCCTGCGTCCTCCTTAACTGAATAGACTTTTATCCTGAGGTTTTTACTTTTCCTCATGCATGTTTTCTCTGCCTGGTTATTTTTGGCAAGTGACAGCTGCCCATGAATGGGGAGTTTTCAAACATAGGAGCTGTTCTGTTACCTTGGAGTTAGGTCCTTGGCTTGCCTGATGATGATGGTGGTGACGGGGACCCCGATTGGGACGGGGATAAGAACCCCTCTGCTGAGTGGTCACTGTGCACCAGTCCCTGCGCTAATAAGCCTGACACTAAATACTCACAGTGACCCCGTGAGATGGGAATTATCCCCCCTGGACTGTTCAGAAGACTGAGTCTGGGGGTCACCAGTGGCATGCCCGAGGCCGCGCAGCCAGAAAGGGGCAGAACTGCAATTTTTTTTTTTTTTTTTTTAAAGGAAAGACAGAGAGAAGGAAGGAAGGAAGGAAGAAAGGGAAACATTTTTAAACATTTTCTTGTTTTATTGTATTCTGTTTCTCCGTTTTTGTTACATGGGCTGGGGCCGGGAATCGAACCGAGGTCCTCCGGCATAGCAGGCAAGCACTTTGCCCGCTGAGCCACCGCGGCCCGCCCCAGAACTGCAATTTGAACTCATCCTTTCTGCCTCCAGAGCCTAGAAGGCCCCACCTGCTCTGTGTTGGTTTCTTTCCCTAATGAGCTTCGAGGTATCTGGTGCTGTATCGGAATAGAGAAGCTCTGTGCCTAGAACCCAGGAACGACAGCTCTGTTGAGATTTTCTTTGTGATGTCAATGGGGAAAGGCGCTGATCCCATGTGGGTGCAGAGGACGCACTCTGCCAGGTGCCGGGAGGAGGGGGAGCTGCTGGGCTGGGCAGCGGGGACGAAACGGACCCACAGGAGGGGACCGTGAGCCCAGCATGGACGACCGCTGACGGAGCCAGGCAGTGCCCTGGGCTCTACTGTATTTCAGCTGGTTCTGACTTCTTAGGAAAAAATGAATGTTTTTAAAAGTTATGTTATCTAAAAATAATTAGGAAGTATATGTCAGAAGAATACTCCTGTTGGAAGCTATGGGCTATAGTTAACAGTAGTATTTTAATACTCTTTCCTCCGCAATAACAAATATACCACACTAATGCTAAGGGTCAATAATGGAGGCGGATACGTGGTATGGGATTTTTTTTTTTGGGTGCATGGTCCAGCAATCGAACCCGGATCACCCACATGAAAGGTGGACATTCTAAGCACTGAACCTCCCGTGCACCCGATTTTTTTTTTTTTTTTTTGAGTAGTGAAAATGTTCTAGAATTGATGTGATGAATGCACAACTATGTGATGATACTGTAAACCATTGATTGTTCACTTTGGATGGGTTGTATGGTATGTGAATAAATCTTAATAAAGCTGCTTAAAAGAAATAGTATATGTCAAACTCTTGCTGGCATTCCAGTGTGCAAAAGTGATTCCCAGGCTCTATCAAGCATCCCATCGGGAATAAAATTCACCCTGTACATCTCCAGTGTCAATATATTTATTTATTTCTTGATTCAAGGGGTACAGCTTCAGTATCTGTTCGAAGGTGCATGGACTCTGGAGCCTTCGCATCTGGGTTCAAATCGCAGCCCTGTTCTAGGGGTGTGACTTTAGACCCCTGATTTCACCTTGTTGTGCCTCCAGGTCCTCATCTGTAAAATGAGAATAGTAAAAGAACCCGAGTCCTGGGACTCTGTGAGGATTAAGTGAATTAATAGATATAAAATGCTTTCCGCAGCACTGGCCATCACTCCAAATGGAAATAGCACCCATGAAATAATAACTCCCCACCCCCCTTCCCCACCCCCTATGCTTCCCCACCCTCCCCCCTGGTAACTTCTGATCTTTTGGTTCTATGAACTTGCTTATTCTGGCATCTCACAGAGTCTTTGCACCTGGCTGTGTTCACTCAGCTCGACGTGGCAGCCTCCTCCTTGCAGCGCCTCGGCTGGTGTGAGCGGGTCGGCTGCTTTCCACTCCGGCATCTGGGCTGCTCAGCTCAGCTCTGGCCACCCTTTAGGGAGGGTGGGCCAGATGTGCTCTCCTGCTAGAGAAACTTCTGGCTCCTTCTGGGCTGGTAGGCGAGGCTGGCTCCTGTGAAAGGAGCCAGTGAGGGTGAGCACAGCAATCAACAGTACCGTTTGGTCCCTGGTATTCTGGACAAGCTAGAGTTTGCCATAAAGATATTTATTTCCAGGTCCCGTCCTCCCTTAGCTTGGCCTTGCCCTCTGCCGTGAGGGTGACGGTATAGGACAGCGGTTACCGTGTGGTTGCCGGAGCCAGCTGCCTGGATTTGAATTTTGACTCTGTGTCTTATTAGCATGGGACCTTGGCAAGAGATGTAACCTCTCCGTGCCTCAGTTTCCTCATCTGTAAAATGGGTGAAGGACATCACCTCCCTTCTAGAGTCCTTGTGTGGTTCGGATGAGTTCCTGGGGTTAACTAGCTTAGAGCCCTGGAAATGGAGCAAAGCATGTCTACTTCATCGTGGTTATTCCAGGTCTCTGGGTTCCCGTGGCTATGGGCTGTGGTCTTTTTTGGGCTCCGAGAGCCTTCCTCTGGCTTTGGGGAACTCGGCATCCGGCCCACCACTCCCCCTGGCCATCGGTGGCAAGAGATAGGGAGAGAAGCTGCTGGAATGTGGATGAGGGAGCAGCAGCCGTTGCAGGAAGTAGGGCCAGCGCTGGGGCTCAGGTGTCTCACTCCGTGTAGCGAGGGGTCCCGAAGAGCTGCTGTCCTGTTCTCGAGAGAAGGATCTACTACGAGGTGTCTGGTGGTGAAGCCTTTTGGAAAGAAAGTCGTCCTTTCCCCGGGTCTGTCTTATAATAAGTATAGATTTTCACCCATCAGGCTCGTGAACTGCTGTGCGGTCTTTTGTTTTGGGAGAGTCTTAAGTGCTGTACGTCTTGAGGTTGAACACCAGCAACTTGGTGCCTTGTTTCTCCCTTCCTGGTGATGTCTGACCACGTGGCCACGTCCCCAACTGTCCCTACCCAGATGTGAGCTCTGGGGGTTCAGGGCCCCCACCTGTCCAGCCCACTGGGGACCCCCAGCACCCCCCGCCCCTGGCCTGGTCCCCTCAGAGCCAGGAGGTCCAGTGGAGATGGTGCAGGCTGGGGTAGCCTGGGCGCCTCCGTGACACTCGCTGTCCGGCCGCCCTCTGCGGTTCTGGCCTTGGCCCTGCCGCGTCCAGGCTGCGTGACCTTGGCCGGCTGCTCGGCTCCTCTGCTGCATCCACGCTCTGCTGTCCTGTCTGGGAAATGGGGTTACAGCAAAGCCAGCCCTGGAGGTTGGTAAATGTGCCGCGTACTCGGGACTGTCCTTGAAGAGGGCGCCGAGTGCTCGTGTCACCGTGATGGCTTGTCGGGCTGCGCCTGGGCATGCGGGAGGAGCTGGCGGGTGGTTGCGGTCATGGGCAGACGTGTCTCTGCCGCTGTCCTGCCATGTGGGTGGGCGTCCCTTTGGGCTGGGGGCCTTGGATTTGAGCTTGTGTGCACACAGGCGGCCACGCCCAGGGCTTCTCGCCTTCCCTGAGGCTGGGGGGAGGCTGGGGATGCTTTGGGGGACTGGGGAGGGCTGGAAAGGGCAGGCAAGGGGCGGGCGGGCAGCGGCTGCGAGATGCTGCTTTTTCTCCCATGGGTTGTGCTGGCAGCTCCATGTGGGAGTTAGTTTTGCAGGGTGATGTGTCTGTGTGTGTGAAGAAGGATTCTGTTGGGAGAAAGAAAAAAATGGGAACTTTCTCTTCAGGATGGAAACTAGCAACAACACTGATGTTAAGCAAAGAATGGCGGGAGAGCACGTGGGCGGGAACGGAGGCCCAGCGGAGCTCAGGAGGGCAGGCGGCACCGCACACCCCTGCTGGCCTTGGGACTCAGGGGAGACTGCTGGGTGCTCCCCCCACCCCTGTTTTCTACCTGGCTCTCCCTTGGGCCAGATTTCACTGGCCAGGTGTCCATGTCCGCAGCCACGCCCTGCTGCTCTTGGGAACATGCTCCAGCCACCCCAAGCCAGCCTGTCCTGGGGGTACCAGCCCCCAGCTGGCCAGAGAAGGGGCTCTGCTCCCCAGGATGGCTGAGGGCAAGCCATAGGTCCATTTCCTGTTCAAGAGAGCTCCAAGGTGGTCCTTGTTTTATTTGTCCTAATTAAAACCTCTTTTTTTTCTTATAAAAAGAATATGCACTCACTAGTAGGAAAGTTTTCAGCTCTAGATGAGTGAGGACTATAACCCTTAGCCTCCCCCCAGGAAGATGCTGGGTAAACACTTGGTGTACACTCTTCTAGAGCTTTCTTTGTGTAAGACATAGATACATTTTCACAAAGTGAAATCCTTTCATTTTTCCATAGTAATATGTTTTTTTTTCATTTTGTACTGCACAACCCTCCCCCTCCTCTCCCTTCCTGTCTTCTCCCTCCTTTTCCTCCTCTTTTTTAAAAATTTTAATTTGCGTTTATTTTATGATGAATTTATTCCTGAGCCATAAGTTTTTGTTTCTTCATTTTCTTTTGGCATATCTTTTTCTTGTGCAACCTCCTCTTCTGGTTTAGGAACAGTCTGTCCTTTTTCAGTAGGGACCATCTCGGTGTGGTCAGGGGAGCGCACGTGTGGGTTATTCTGACCATGCACTCCGTATGTCCCACAGAGTGTCTTAGGGACTTTGTCCACCTGATGTGCTCAGTGACCAGGGAATCTGCATCGAAACCCTTAGGCTCAGCATTACTCTCTGCAGTTTTTTTTTTTTCACATGGGCAGGTACCAGGAATCGAACCCGGGTCTCCAGCATGGCAGGCAAGACCTCTGCCACTGTGCCCCCATTGCCTGCCCTACCATCTGCATTTTTAAGCATGTGCAACAAAAATTCAGCACTCTTGGGGCCACTGACCCTGTGTCCAGCCCCGCTGTTTGGCCTGGGCACACCTCCCATACCCCATTGTAGCGACAGGATGGCACATGCTGCTTCTGTAAAGTGACATCTTTCAGATACTAGGTGGCTTTTCGGATATGTATACCTTGATGGCCTAACAGTTTCTCCGGTGTTCTTCAAGTGAACACGAAGATTTGAACCTTTTGGTTTGCATGATTTTGTGAGGTTTTCTGGGTCAAGTGAATAGCGAACTGTTTTCAGAGACCACCTCGGGCTGCTTATGGAAAGAGCTCCTCCTCCTTTTTGAGTTTGAGATTGGTATAGAGGATAAGACAGACCCCCACATGCTCAGGAGTGTGGCCTTTGGGGTCTGGCTACCTGGGTTCCAACCCTGACCTGTCTACTTACGAGACCTGTGACCCAAGGCAAGTTATTTAGTGCTCCAGTTTCCCCATCTAGGCCATGGGGAGCTCAGGGGCATTCACCTGTGGATTCTTGTAAGGATCACGTGAGTGAATTGTGCAGCAGTCCTTGGCTTAGAGGCTGACACATGTGCCAGAGTACTCAAGCACTCAACAACAATTGCTGCTACTATTATTATTTCTAGAACCTCTGTTTGGCAGATTGCAGGCTCTGAAGATGTTCAGGTCCTAACCTTGGAGCTTGTGACTTACCTGACATGGTGAAAGAAGCTTTGCGGTGTGGCCAGGTGATGGCTCTTTTGAGATGGGAGAGAGTCTTGGATCATCCATGTGGGCCCGGTGGACTCCTGTGGGGCCTTAGAGGATGGGGGCAGCGGGATCAGAGTCAGAGAGATCGGAAGATGCTGAGCTGCTGCTTTGAAGATGGAGGAAGGGACCATGAGCCAAGGAGTGCAGGCGGCTTCTGGAAGCCAGGAAAGGCAGGGAACAGATTGTCCCCTGGAACCGCCAGAGGGAACCAGCCCTGCTGACACCTGGACATTAGCCCAGCAAGACCCATTTTGGCCTTCTGACCCCTGTAATAGTAAGATAATAAATGTGTTCTTTTAAGTCACTAACTTTGTGATCATTTGTTACAGCAGCCAGAGGGAGCTAATACACTCTCCTGGCCAGCTTGGGGAAATCTTAATGTTTGCTTTGAATCTTTTCCATTTGCTTTTACTAACGAAAATATAAGTATAGCTAAATCCTCATGTGTACCTCTCCCTCCCTAGAAATAACAGTATCACACTTCAATAATGGTGTTATTGGTTAATGGTTAATGGAAAAAATATTTATTTCAAAAATTTTAACATCTGACCAATACATAACTATGTTTTGCAAGTCTTTACATAAAAGGCACCATACTGTTTGTCCCCTCAGCGACTTGCCCTTTTTGCCTGCCATGTTTGTAAGGTTTCTCTGCCATGATAGTGTTAGCTTTATTTTAACTGCTGTTTCATCTGTCCTCCTGGTGAAGGGCATTGGCTTTTGTCCAGTTGTGAGGTTCTTCTCATCCAAGAAACATACATCTTCTGTATAATTAAACGGCTGTTGTTTTCCACTGTATTTTTTTTTTCAACCTGTCTCCTATCTTTGTATACTGTGGAGTTAATATTTTGGCATGGCAAACCTTGGTCCGGGGAACATTTTTTTGGGTGAATCGTAGTCATATCCGTGATCATTTCCATGGGATAACTTCCTGCAAGGATTCCAGGGCGGAAGGAAAGGGTGTGCCATAAGTGTGGGGCGCGGGGCTCGGTTATCCCCCAGGACAGCCGCACCGGCCTGTCCACTCCCCAATCCTCGCCTGCATTTGGGCACCTACTTTGACATCTTTTACAAATACTAAATCTGTAGATAAAGCCAGGGTCTTTTGCTCTTTCTCCTCCTGCTTTGGCGTTTTTTTTGGTCCAGGAAGTGAAACCTTAGGGATGCTCAGCTCCTCTTGGCTGAAGGTTTGTGCTTCTCGCTGGGCGTCGTCGTGACCACGTGGGCACGGAGGAGACCCTTGGGTGCTGACTCTGTGCTGAGCCCTCGGCCGAGCCCTCGCTTTATTCCCACCACAACCTCATGAAGTTGGTATTTTCCTAATCTTCTTGAAGAGAAATCCAGTGTCGAGGAAAGTCAAGTGCTTTTCCAAGGCTGACAATTGGGGTGTAATTGCAGCTTTTCTGACTGCTCAGCTCATGGATTTGTTGATAGAACAGGTCACCCATCTCTGGCACTTGGAATATGAATTCTTCCATTTTCCTTTCCAAGGATAAGGCTTTGTGTGACCTTCCGTTTTTAAGTTGGTTGCAGAGACGTTTGGATGATGTGGAAGAAGCTTAGGTTGTTATCTTAAGTGAATAAAGCAGCCTTCAATGCTGTAAAAAAAAAGGAAAATAGTGTAGAAAAGGAAACTTGGAATTTACATCTATCTGTAATAACTGAATGTACATTGTACTCTCAAAACTGGGGTAAGTAATGACTGTAAAAATTTGTGATACATGAACTGAAATAAATGCTATTTGGTGGAGAAGCTGCAAAACAGAACAAAAACAAAACCTGTGGGTGTGCATAGGTGCCAAACAGAGTTAGTTGTGGGTGAAAAAGCCAGCCTCTAGCTGCTTGGGCGGGTGGTGTGTTTGTCTGTCCAGCTTGTGGCACAGCATGCCCTACTGAGTGCTCAGGAAAGTGTGCTGTTGGATGAACAATTAGCACCTTGACCAGGCTTCTGTTTTGTTTTGTTTTTTGAGGATTTTATTTTTTAAAATTTCTTAAAATAATAGCTTTATTGAGATGTGATTCACATACCGCACAATGTACCCATTTAAAGTGTAAAACTCAGTGGTTTTGATGTCTTCATAGAACTGTGCAACCATCGGCACAGTCAGTTTTAGAATATTTTCATCACCCCCTCTCCCCAATTCCATACCCTTTAGCCATCACACAGCAGCCCCCCCCCCCCCATTTATATTGAGCCCTTGTCAACTCCCAATCTGCTTTCTGTCTCATGCATTTGTCCATTCTGGATGTTTTATGTAATTGAAACAACAATATGTGACCTTTTGTGTATGACTTCTTTCACTTAGCGTAAGGTTTTCAGGGTTCACCCATGTCGTAGCATATATCAGTACTTCATTCATTTTTGTGGCTGAATAATATTCCGTTGTGTGTATATGGCACATTTTGTTTCTCTGTTCATCAGTGATGGATACGGGGGTTGCTTTGCCTTTTTGTTATTGTGAATAGTGCCACTATAAACATTCTTGTACAATTTTTGCAAGGACATATGTTTTCATTTCTTTTGGGTGTATACTAGGAGGGGAATTGCTGGGTCAGGCGGTAATTCTGTGTTTAACCTTTGAGGAACTGCCAGATGTTTCCCAAAGCAGCTGCATCGTTTTACATTCCCACCAGCCAGGAAAGTAGGGGAGTTGCAATTTCGGTCTTTTTGATTCTAGCCACCCTGCTGGGTGTGAAGTGGTCCCTCAGGGTGGTTGCCATTTGCATTTCCTGATTTGGTTTCTGATTTGCATTTCAGTGTTCTGTTTTAAATAGAACTCATGTATGATTTTTAGTTGTCATGATGTTTCCCCTCCAAATACTTAACTCTCCATGCATGGCTCCCTCTTACTTTCACTTACCCAGAGCCTCGCATTGCCCTCTGGCGCAGACTGGGTACCCACTCTACAGTAGATGAGTGAGAAAACTTTAGCACATGAGCACTGACACATCAGCAGAGATGTGATTCCTGGCTGAAATCCAGAACGACTAATTTTTTTAAAACATTTTTTATTGTGAAATATAACATATATATGTATATATATAAAGCAATAAATTTCAGAGTACATTCTTTTTTTTTTGGCATGGGGACGCACCAGGAATCAGACCCTGGTCTCTGGCATGGCAGGCAAGAACTCTGCCACTGAGCCACAGCCGTACCACCCCTTAAAGTACATTTTAACAAGTAGTTGTAAAACAGATTTCAAAGTTTGGTATGGGTTACAGTTCCACAATTTCAGTTTTTTCCTTCTAGCTGCTCCAAGACACTGGAGACTAAAAAGAAATATCAATTTAATGATTTAGTAGTCATACTCATTTGTTAAATCCTTATCTTCTCTGTTGCAACTCCTCTTTCTCCTTTGATACTTCTCCCAATAGTTAGGGATTTTTTGTCTATGCCCATTCTAACTTTTTTTCATGTTGAAAAGGGTGTCTACAATATGGGATAAGGGGATGGAACTGGTTGATGTTCCTGGAGAGACTGGCACCTCTGGGTTTCAGGACTTATCTGGCCTAGGAATCATCTGAAGGTTTTAGGTTTCTGAAAAGTAAATGTAGTATATGCAACTTCTGTAGGATCTCAGATAGAGCCCTGGGTATTATTTAGGGTCAACAGGAATGCTGTTGGTTGGTGTTTGGCAAACCATGGCAATTAGCAATATCTAGCTGAGGCTTGCATAAGAGTAGCATCCAGAATAGTCTCTTGACTCTATTTGAACTCCCTTAGCCACTGATCCCTTATGTAGAACCACTAATGTTGACCATTACTTTTGCTTTAGGGAGACAAAGGAACCCTTTTGAAGGTGGTAGCCTGTTTTTGTTTCCTTAACAGATGTTTCAAGTTTGCTCGGATGCTGGTGTGAGGTGTGACCCAGATTTTCCATCATCTCAAGGTTTAAAGCCTCAGCCAAGGGGATCCGTAATCAGTGAATCTTTTCATGGAGCCATGGAAATGTCTGCTCACTTCCTAACCACCCACTCTGTCCTCTCCACCCTCCTGTTTGGCTGTTGGCTGCCCCCTAAGGAGCTGGGGGAGAAGGCATTGGGAGGTGCTGCTGGTACTTGGACAAGAGAGTGGTCTCAAAACTTTGGGAGCATCTTGAAGGCAAAGTGATTATTGCATTTGTTAAGCACCTGTTATATGCCACCTCTGTGCAGGGCACTACACAGCTGTGTGTATTCATGTGATTGAGTGTATGGTTATTCATGTGTAGTCTCTAGCCATCACGATAGGCCTGTGAGTTTTCCCCATTTTACTGCAGAGTGAGCTTGAGTGACTTGTCCAAGGTTACCAAACCTTTTAGAGAAATTGCGTCAGCCCATGTTCCCAGTCACCAAAATCTGTAGGGCAGATTCCTCATCTTGCTTTGAAAGCAAGCCTGTGTTTCCTCATTCCACTTGCAGTGTTCTTCCAATGCCCCTCTCCATCCTGCTGCAGCCATCTGGACTGCGTCTAGACCAGTGCTAATCCAGTAGACATGTGATGTGGGCCACAGATGCAAGCCATGTGTGTAATTATTTAAAATTTTCTAGTTGCCACATTAAAAAAAGATGTATGAAAGAAACAGGTGAACATAATTTTAATAACGTATTTTATGTAATTCAACACACCAAAATATTATATCAGGATGTATACAATGTAATTATTGATAGTTTACTTTTTTTTTTGTCATGGAGTCTTCAAAATCTGGTGTGTCTCTTATCCCTACAGCATATCTCCATTTGGACCAGCACATTTTGAGTGCTCAAGAGCCACACATGGCCAGTGACTACCGTATTGGACAGCCCAGATATAGAGTATCCCTCCTTCCCCCCTTGTAAGGTTTATCCCACTTTCTTTGTTCTCCCCATCCTCTCCTTTCTTCTCCAAGCAGCATAGGTGGTTCTGTGTAGAGCTGCTGTGATGATTGTGATGACAATTCTGCTTTGCTTCTTGTGTGGTCAGGTCAGACTTTGATTTCCCATAGAGACTGGAAATGCAGACTTGTACATGTGTGCTAGCTTTGCCGTCTGCCCAGCGTCTGCTTGGATTTAGGTATGAGATCTGATTGCTGTATCTGAACATCTGTTTATAGCTGCGTTTCTGCAAATTACTGTGTAGTCACAACAGAACCTTCTCCTGGGGGCTGCCTGCATCCCAGGTGTCACCAGTGAGCTTGGTGCATGGCAGCAAGAGTCTGGGAGTCTGTGCATGGCAAGATCCAGAAGTCTGCATTATCACAGGGCTGTAGGACGGTCTGTTGACATTTGGCATAGATTGTCAATAGGTCTTGTAATTTGCAAATGAGTAAATTGCATGCACATGAAAGGATCTAGAGGCTGGTGGGGGGGCAAGGGTAGTGAGGGCCAGGGGTGCAGTTGGGGGCAGGGAAGTCTCACTGGAAAGGTGACATTTGAGCAGACTTGGCAAAGGTGAGGGAGTGAGCTCTGTAGATATTTGGGGGAGAGGGATCTAGGTATAAGGAACAACTGGTACGGCTTTTGGGGTCTGGCATGTTCTGAGAATAGGAAAGTGACCAAGAGCCATGCTGTGTGACGAGGGGCAACGTGAGAGGAGGGGAGAGTTGGGGGTTGGGGGGAGCCAGAGCCAGGTAGCTTGTGGCTTTTCCTCAGCAGCAATAGGAGCCAGGCACAGGACAGTTAGCAGTAGGGGACTGACGTGGTGCCCCTGGCTGCAGAGTTGAAACTGGCCTTCCGTGTGGTCAGCTCTGCTTCTGACCAAGTCTCCCTGGTTCACGTTCACATCTGGGGTTTCCATTTTGCATTTCTTACCAGCTGTGGGGGCTGGTTTCTCTGCAGGTCTCAGGTATCTCCCTCCTCCGGTGGCTGTGGGGACCTCAGGCAGAGGCCCATCATGTCATGTTAATGAGATAGTTTCTTGAAAGCAGCGGCCTGTGTCTCATCCGGCCCTCTCCCCTCTCCCATGTCAGGAGGAGGAGGAAGGCTGGGGGGTTGAGAAACTGAGCAGGTGTCCTGGTGTACCCATGCGTAGGCTGCAGTGAGAGGAGATGCCGGGGCTGGGGGTTGGAGGGGGTGGAGGGGCTGGGGGAGGGTGTGCCCTGGGAACCTGGGTTCTGCCCTCAGAGCCTGAAGTCCAGTTTACAAAGAAAGAGTCAGTTTCAGGCAGAAACACTATTTTCAGCTTAGTACAAGGTGGCAGTTTCTGGCTAGTGGAGCTGTGGAGACAGGAAGCTCACCCATCACTGCCATCATCATCATCGCCACTCTTATCTCCCCCTACCCCAGACCCCCAGCCCCCCTCCCCCAGCCCTGTTTCCCACCCCTCGCCTCCCCACCCTCGTCACCACCCCGCCCTACTCCCTCACTTCCCGCTGCCATCATCACCCCACCCCACCACCATTACCGGTCTCAGCACTGTTTATGTGGTACTTAGTATATGCCTGCTGTAGTCCTAAGAGCTGTAGTATGCTCCGTATTATTACTTGCCTAATCCCACTGCTCCTTGAGAAGGCAGAAACTATCGTTATCCCCATTTTTTACAGATGAGAACATCGAGGCACAGGGAGGTGAATTCTCCTGCCCAAGGTCCCACAGCTGGTCAGTGGCTGAGGTTGGCTTTGCGTGCAGGCTGATGAAGCCAAGGTGTTTCCTGCCACACCAGACTGCCCTGGTGCTGCTCCCCCGTTTTCTCCTGCACACAGAGCCCCTTGCTTGTCCCGCCCTGGCCCTGCTGCCCTTAACCTGGAGGGGAGGATCCGTACCGTGAGCCATCGCAGGTGCTGCCAGGATCCAGGGGCAACAGCCCTGTCCCTTGGGTTCCAGAGGCGTATCTGTGCCCGGGTGCAGGGCCTGCACACCCAGAGCCAGCATGGGCTGCGCGTGATGCCACGAGGGGCTCTTACTGGGTGGGGCTCTGGTTAACTGGGGATGCGTGCCCCACCTGGAGGGGCGGGCACGTTGCCCACTTCCTGCCAATTAGAACCACTCTTCTGTTTTCTGTAGGGAAGTCAGGATTCTGGATTCCTCTGTGAAATCTCTCAAGTCAAAACCCTGATAGGAAAACAAGGAAACCAGTGCTTGCCTGGCCAGCATGTGACCTGAATGTCCCAAACTTGCAGCCACTGCCTTAGATGGTCCTTGAGGGGACAGAGGACCTGGGTGGCTTCTCTGGTGTCCACACCTTGTCCCTAGCTCCTCTGGGGGGTGGGGGGCTGAGACTGAGACTCTCGGGACACCCCTTGATGCCATGCTGGCAAGCACCCCTTTTCTTGGGTCTGAAAACCCCGCCCTTTCTACACAGGTGAAGCCTGTTCAGAGGTGCAACCTAGCTCACCTCTCAGAATTGCACCAGGCTGCTTCTGCCTCTGAGGTTCTCCTCAGTGGGGAGGGCTCCATGCATGGCCTGAGGTCCAGCATTCCCCCACCCCACCCCTTTTAAAGATAAATGAGAGGTCTTGGATTTTTCCAGATGCAGCAAAGAGTACATTTCCTTTAGTTCCTCCATCTCCCAGTTCTACAGTTTTGCTCCTTGGAGACAGCCTCTCATATCCATTTCTTGTCTCCTTCCAGGAAAGTGCTGTGCAGACACATGCACAAAAGTTTTATGTCCTTCTAAAGCAGAGTTCTCTTGGACTCCTTTGTCTTCACGGAAGGGAAGCCAGATCCTTGTCCAAGGCATGACGGGACAGTAGGGGCAGGCCAGTGGGAAATTGTCCCAGCCGAAGGCTCCCTGGATATAGGTTTTTGACATATAATTCACATACCAAACGAGTAACCCTTTTATAGTGTGTAATTCTGTGGTTCTTAGTATATTCATAAGGTTGTGTGACCATCACCACTCTCTAATTCCAGAACATTCCATCATGCCAGAAAGTAATGCTGTATCCTTTAGTGGTCACTCCACCCTCCCTTACCCCCCAGGCCCTGCAACCACACGTCTACTTCCCATCTTCATAGATTTGCCTGTTCTGGACATTTTATGTAATCGGAGTTGTGCGATAGGCGCCCTTTTGTGTCTGGCTTCTTTTAGCAGCACAGTGTTTTCAGGGGCCCATCCTGTTATAGCTTGCAGCAGCACATGATTCTTTTTTAGCAGATATAATAGATGCTCCATTTGTGTCTCCATTTACCAGTTCACAGCCATTTGGGTTGTTTCCACTTTTTGGCCCCCATGCATGATGCTGCTTGCAACATTCACATGTGGGTTTCTGTGTGAGCATATGTTTTCAGTGCTCATGCGTGTTCACCTAGGAGTGGAGCTGCCAAGTCACAAGGTAATTTCCTCTTTAACCTTTTGAGGAACTACCAGGCTCTTTTCCCAAGTGAGGGCACCATTCTTCATTCCCTAAGGCCCTTGTGCCTGCCAGGGAGGCGAGTCTCTCACCTCCACCTTGACAAGAGAAAGCTCTTGATTCTTTGAGGCTGGAATGTCCCAGTGATCTGCCCTCGAGAGACTGGAGGGAGAGTTCCAGGAGGCTGTCCTGTGGGAGGCTGTGGCCCCAAGCCAACAGGACAGGGTTTGCCTCCCAGTTCTGCCACGTCCTCCTGGGCGCCCTTGACAAGCTCTGCTTCCCCCTCTGCCAAATGAGGCTCGGAGCAGCGTGGTTTGAGCCTCAGATGAGACACAGGAAGAGTATGGCGTATGGTGTACTGAAACTGTCCCATGAAGCTTAGCGTCTGTGCTGTTTGATGATGCCAGCTGAGGCATTTTAGACAAGTGCTCGTTTAATTCTCACGGTGTCCCTCTCCTTCCATGGGTGAGCATGTTTGGAGGCGCTCAGGAAGGAGTTGGTGCTGGGATGGGTGCTCCTTGTTTGGACCTGCAGGTGATTGGGTTGGCTTGTGTGGCAGGGGACAGCAACTGTGTGGCAGGGGACAGCGACTGTTGTAGATGTTACTGATGTCCCTCCTTGCCCTTGGGCATAGGCCTCTGCACACCAAAGGCTGCAGACACCTGCTATGACAATGACAGATGCTCGTGCCGGTGCAGGGCAGGCCAGCAGTGTTGGAGTTTTAACACTCTTAGAAGCAGCCAGTGATGAATGGGGAGTTGGAGGGTAAACACACCAGCCCCCTTGCCTCTTGGCAAGGACACCCTCATTCTCCCTGGTTTCCCTAGGAATTAAGCCCTAGTTGCCTACAGGGGTAATGGGGCCAGTAACCTACCCTTGATGGGCTCCTTCCCATTTCCATCTCATTACCCCACCTCCCTACCAAAGTGCTTCCTGGAATCCCTTCCTGAATAAAGTACTTGCATGTGCATCTATGCCCCAGGGTTGTTTCAGCAGGGACCCAGACTAAGACAGAGACCCTCTTAGATACAGTATCAGGAAACACCTGGGTGAAACTTGAGCTGCCCTGGGACTCTGTCTTCGTGATGTCTCTGCCCTGTGTTTTGAAAGTAGTATGTTGGAAGCATGAGCATTGAAAGAACTTGTCTTGGGATGCAAAGACTGATCATAGGTAGAGGCTACCAGCCAACCCTCCTCTGGCTCTCATTTATTACTATTCAGAATCTCTGTTTCCTAGATGCTCTTTCTAGATGCTCTGTCCACTGATGAGAGTGGTATATTGAAGTCTTCAGCTATTATGGTAGAGGTATCTACTTTTCCCTTCAGTGTTGTCACTGTTTGCCTCATGTATTTTGGAGCACTCTGGCTCGGTGCATAAGTATTTATGATTGTTATGTCTTCTTGACGGATTGTTCTTTTTATTAATAAATAGTATCCTTCTTTGTCTCTTTAAATTGTTTTACATTTGAAGTCTAATTTGTCAGATATTAGTGTAGGTACCTCTGCTCTTTTCTGGGTGTTTGCATGAAATATCTTTTTCCAGCCTTTCATTTTCAGTTTGTTTTTGTCCTTGGGTCTAAAATGAGTCTCTTGTAGATAACATATAGATAGCTCCTATTTTTTAATTTGTTCTGTCAGTCTATGTCTTGATTTGGGAGTCTAAATCCATTAACATTTAATGTTATTACTGTAAAGGTATTTCTTTCTTCTACCATTTTGTCTTTTGAATTTTATGTCATGTATTATTTTGTTCTCTTTTTACCCTTACTGATAGTCTCAGTTTCTGCATTCTTCTCCGCACCTCTCTGACCTGTCCTTTCCTATTTTCCTGTAGTGCTCCCTTTGATTTTTCTTATAGGGCTGGTCTCTTAGTCACAAACTCTCTCAGTGACTCTTTGTCTGAAAATATTTTAAACGTCCCCCTCATTTTTGAAGTACAGTTTTGCTGGGTATAGAATTCTTGGTTGACAGTTTTTCTTTCAGGATCTTAAATATATCATACCCACTTCTTCTTACCTCCATGATTTCTGCTGAGAAATCCATACATGGTCTTATTGAGCTTCTCTTATATGTGATGGATTGATTTTTTTCTTGCTGCTTTCAGAACTCTCTCTTTGTCTTTGAAATTTGACTGTCTGATTAGTAAGTGTCTTGGAGTATGTCTATTTGGATCCATTCTGTTTGAGATATGCTGTGCTTCTTGATCTGTAATTTTCTTTTCTTTTCATTTTGGATCTATAATTTTATGTCTTTCATAAGAGATAGGAAATTTTCAGTGATTATTTCCTCACTTGTCTTTCTGCCCCTTTTCCCTTCTCTTCTCCTTCTGGGACACCGATAACATGTGTATTTATGCTTTTCATGTTGTCATTCAGTTCCTTGAGACTCTGTTCATATTTTTCCATTCTTTTTCCCTATCTGTTCTTTTCGGTGTAGGATTTCAGATGTTCTTTCTACTAGTTCACTAATCCTGTCTTCTGCCTCTTCAAATCTGCTGTGGTGGGTCTCCATTGTTTTTTTCATCTCTTCTATTCTGCCTTTCATTCCCCTAAGTTCTTCCATTTATTTTTTCAAACTTTCAAGCTCTTTATGTTCACCCAGCATCTTTATATCCTTCATCTCTTTTGCCATATCTTCCGTTAAGTCATTGACTTGATTTTTGATGTGGTTTTGCATGTCTGTTCGAACATCCTTAATTAGTTATTTCAACTCCTGTATCTCATTTGAAACGTTGGTTTGTTCCTCTGACTGGGCCATATCTTTGATTTTCCTAGTATGACTCATTAATTTTTGCTGGTGTGTAGGCATTTGATTTCCTTAGTTAGTTTATTCTGGAGGTTATTTTCACTCTTTTGCCTTGAGTTTTCTTGTTGGTTGGCTTCTCTATGTGTTCTTTGATCTATTCTAGACCTCTAGCAGAGCTTCTGTTTAAGTGATCAGAATTTTTCAGCTCTTGTTTTTCTGGTTCTTGCCCTGCCTATATGGAACCTTATTTTGAGGAGAGTCTTTTCAGATATGGTTGACCCCTGTCAGATTTTCCCAGACTGGACAGGCTCATGTCTCAGGTGGAGGATGTAATCAGTATCAAGTTTCCCTGAGTGTGAGACTCAGCAGATTGTCAGACTTTCCTGTGAAGTCTCCAGACTCTGTGCTTCTCTGATCCTGCCCAGCATGTGGCACTTGTCAGCCTGCAGCTTTCCGCCAGTGTAAAGTGATGCAGTGCCTTTGATTCTCAGCAGCCTCTCCTTACCAGTGGTGTGGTTGAGACAGAGGCTGAGGTAGCAGGCAGGCTTAGATTGCTTCTGTTTTCCAACCTGCAGGGCTTGAATTCCCTGAAGGAGGGCTGACACTTGAGCTGGGCCCTGCCCCCTTTTCTTGGGGAGGATCCATCCTTTAGGGTTTTATTTGCATTCATCTAACTGGTTACTTTGTCTCTCAGACATGCCTTAATTCTGCCCTTGTGTGTAACAGTGCTGAAACCTAAGAATGCTCTCAATTCTATGTAATTAGCTATTAAGAAGTAAAAACAAAAGAAGGAAAGAAAGCCTTTTTAAAGCTGGATCCCAGCTTCCTGGGTTTGCCAATCAAGAGCTGGGGTTGGTACATGGCTCTGTGCCCTCAGACTCTATGTATCCCCTTTTCTTGAGAAGCAACCCTTTTCTGGTGATTTGTGCTTGTCCAACTCAAAAAGCCTCTTTTTTTTTCCCCCATCAGTGCAGCCCCCTCTCTGCTGGGATAAAAACTCCTGGTTTCCTTTATTTCTTACTCCAGATTTACTGTGTTCGGGGCCTGTTTTCAGTAGTTTGAATTTGTTAATTCTGAGTTGGAGCTGGGTTAAACTACCTTTCTTGCTCCTAGTTGCTCCTGTTTCTTTTTCCCTCAGGAACCAGCCTGCCATGGTTGTGGGGGAGCAGCACTGACCTCCATGGCTTGGGAGACTTACAGTTCTGTGTGGGATCTCAGCCGTTCCACCCATTCCAGACTGGTGCACGCTGTGTGTCCGGTCACTGAAGTGCCCCACCATTGTTCCATACAGTTCTTGGCTATTTATTAGCTGCCCTGGAGGACAAACTAAATTCCACATCCCCCTGTGCCACCATCTTGTCCTGCCCTCCCTCCTCTGGCTTTCATTTGTCACAATTTCATTCATTCCTCCCATTACTCATTCATCCAGTCACTATTTATTGATCATCTATTAAGTATAAGGAAACTGCATTAGTTTTTTTTTTTTTTTTTTGCATGGGCAGGTACCGGGAAACCAACCTGGGTCTTTGGCATGGCAGGTGGGAGCTCTGCCTACTGAGCCACTGTGGACTGTTGCATTAAGTTTTGATTAAAATAGTCATGGTCTTTAATTTCATGAAGCTGATGGTTTAGTGACGGGCAGGGCAGTTACTTACACAGATGCATTTATAATGAAAATGAAGTCATGCTCTGCACCTCTCTAATAGGAGTTGACCCCAGGGAAGCCAGGAAGCAGCAGCCAGATTGACCTGGCAGTGACATTTCTGGTCCCAGTGGCAGTGCTCTGTGGCACAAGGCCATGTCTGACCTGTGTCCCTGGATGGGTGTGAGAGTGAGGGTCCTAGAGTGACCCTGGGGTGGTTGGTGTGCTGTGAGCAGTCAGATGGCATCACAGAGAAGAGCACGGTTTTGGAGTTGGGCATGCCTGGTCTTGATACCTGGTCTTGCCACTGTGCCTTTGTACTTGGACCTCAGTGGTTTGCCTCTATGAAGTGGGCCCAGTGGTGGTGTGTGCCTCGTGGGCTGGTGTGGAAACTCGGGCCTGGCACATGCAGCTAGGTGCTTCAGCCTGGAGAGCCTTTGTTGGCAATTTTATCGGTGGGGAATGGTGTCACTTACTGGTCCCGTCCTGCATGTGGGGTCCAGGGTGCACAGTGGGGACACCATTCCTGGTATCAGTTGCTTGAAAGGAGATGTGCTCTCCGGGCCCAGAAGCCAGTTTTGGGATGGCACTTCATTGCTATTTGACTTCACAACATTGTGACTTAAAACCACAATTTTGTGGGTCAGGAATTTGGGCAGGGCTTGGACAGGTGGTTCTTCTGTCCCGCATGGCATTGGCTAGATCACATGCCCAGCTGTACTAGGCTGACAGCTGTCCTGGTGGGGAGGTCCGAGGCTCTCCTCCAGATCTGGCCCCTTGGGGCTCCATCACACTTCCTCGCTCTCACTCTCTCTCTCCCCTCATGGTTAACTTGGCCCACCTTTAGCATGATGGTCTCCCAGTAGTTGGAATTCTTCCGTGATGGTTGGCTTCCAAGAGAGAGACAGCAGCAGCTGCCAGGCCTCTTAAGGTTTGGGCCGAGACTAGCACAGTGTCATTTCTGCCACATCCTGTTGGTCAAAGGAAGTCACAAGGCTGACCCAGGCTTAAGGGGAAGGAAAGAGATTCTAGTTTTTGAGGGGGAGAGTGACAAAGAATTCTTGGCCATTTCAATCCACCACAGATGGACTGAAAGACATCAAGTCCACCTCCCAAAGTGGGAGGTGAAGCAAAGGGAGAACAGAGAGCACAGGCCCAGGCTCCCATCCTGGCCCCACCACCCCTTGCTGTGTGACCATGGAGGTTTGACTTAACCTCTCTGAACCTCAGTGTCTTTGCTTATACAGTGGTAATCATAATGGAACCCACGCCATGGGGTTGTTTAAGGATTAAATGAGTGAATACACCCCAGGAGCACATAGAGGAAGTGCTTGATACATGCCACCTGTGGAGATAATAAATTGTTACTTTCACCGTTTTCAGGACTGCTTGTTTCAGTAGTTGACAAATCTCCTTCCAAGATGAAACCTTCAAGTTGCTGAGGTTAATTTTCAAACATTTGTTGATTTTTTTCACCCCTCATTCTTAAAAGAATGTGTGATCTTTGTAGACGGTTTGGGAGTTTTGGAAGACTTAAAATAACCCCCTTGGAATGCCACCTCCTGGAATGACTGTTTTATGGGATTATGGGGATGGAGATGGTTTTATGGGATGTGTTGAGTCACCAAACAGGGAAGGGAGGTCCTTCAGCTGTAGGATCTCAGCCCTCCTGGGAGGGCCCAGGTGAGGGTGGGGGGTGGTCTCCCAGCTTCCTGTGCCCTCACCCAGGGGTCTCGGCTTAGGCAGGGTGGGGGCCACACGAGACAGCTGGGTCCTTATGCCTGGCTGAGCCCTCCGATTCCTGGGGGCAGGCGATGTAGTCCCAGGGGAACCCCCTTCCCCCAGGAAGAAGCTTCAGGGGCTGAGAGCCCCCCACTCCCTGCTGAGTCACTTGTATTTTGCCAAGGTTGGGGACTGTTTTCCTCCCCCCTGCCTGGTTTCCATGGACGCATCCGTCATTTGGGGTCTCCTGATCCTTTCAGAGCCCAGCTGATCTGAAAGCCATTGGGCATACCAGTTCATCTCCTGTGGCTCAGGGGGTCCGCCCTTGCTGGGGGGGGTCCTTCCTTAATGGATCAGATGTGATTCTGACCTTCGAGGGGCCTCTTCGAGCCTGGGATGCTGGGGGAGCCTTTGAAGATCTCCCCTGTGCTATTGCTTAGCACACTTACACTTGGCCTTGGGATACTGGGTCTTTAGGCATGACCCAATTTGAGGCTGTGGGAAGGGCCACCTGGCAAGTCATCTGAGCAGATGCTCTTGTCCCTCATTAGCCACGCAGCTCGCTCCCAGACAGCGAGGCTCTGGAATTAGACATTGGGTGGCTGCGTTGATGCTGTGGTGGGAAAGGGCCCAGACTTGGTGCCCGGGGACGCATCCCTGTTCTGCCTCTCTCTTGCTTGTGTTGCGATCTTCTCTGAGCTGCCTTTGTTCCTGAGCCCGCAGCACAGCTGTCCGTTTAGAGTCCAGAAGGTGCATTAGATGCTGGGTAAACTGAGGCAAGTGACAGCGACAAGTCCTTCTCACACACCTGTCAGGCTGGTAGGATGAGATGAATAATAAGCGGGAAACGCAGGCAGAGTCAGGTCATTACAAACACGGACAGCTCGGGTTGGGCAGCCGAGGAGCAGGGCGGGCTCACACGATAGATGTCAGGCAGGGCCTCTCTGAGCCAGGGAGATGGAAGGCAACACCTGAAGGGAGACCGCTCCAGGCAGAGAGTGCAGTATGCCTCGGTTTCTCCATGTGCCAAGTGGGTATGGTGTTAGCCCCTCTCTCATTAAGCAGTTATGAATATGGAACAAATCAGTGCATGTAAAGGGCCTAGTTCCAACTAAGAACCAGAAAAGCTCTTTTAGATATTATAATAATTATTATTATAGCCAGAGGACAGCCTTTTTTTTGTTTTTTTGATTGCTCCCACCTGAGAACCTGGAAGGGCGTGTGTGTGTGGGGGGGTGCAGCTGCCTGCCTGGGTGTCTGGGTATTTCCCTCGTTGTTGGTTTTGGTGCCTTCTAGAGGTGTTTGCGAAGGGCAGGTGCCTTCCGCTGGATTGTGGCCGTGCTGGGCTGTGCGGGAGGAGGCCAAGGGGCTGGGGCTGGGCCCCCCTTTCCCTCTGTTGCCCTCCTAGGCCCAGCGTGGGAGGGGGTGAAAGGGGACGGCAGCCTCCTAGAGGATCTGCTGCCCTAGCCAAGGCCGTCCGGAGGCCAGGACAGCGGGACCCCGCATGATGGGGGCAAGGCGCTGCCGTCACCTGACACGGCACTCTTGTCCTGGCGCCAGTCCCCACGCGGCTTCCCTGAGCTTCTTGTCCTAATTTACGTTTCAGCGGTTCTGCTCTTTTGATGCCCAGAGACCAGGAAAAGGGTTTGTGGCTTGTATTCTAAGCCTGAGGGAGGGCCATGGTAGAGAGTGGTTCATAGTATACTTGTTCAGCTTACTTGACTGGTGATAAAAAGGCAAACAGGCTTGTAGCTGCAGAAGGAACATACTGGTTTGGGACGCTCAAGGCATTTCATCATGAGAGACGAGAGGCACATACAGGGTGACGGCCAAAAGCCAGTACCCTGGAAACACACTGTCCTGGGTTCAAACCCTGACTGATTCTCCTAGTGCTGTGACTGTGGGCAAGTTACTCAGCCTCTCTGAACTTCTGTTCCCTTGTCTAGATAATAGAATAGCCACAGCTACTTCCTAGGCTGCGATGAACCATGGCGAGTTTACTGCTTTGTGCAGCGCCTGGCACAGGCAAGGCTGGGTAAATGTAAGCTGTTGGTGCTTGTAGAGAATTAAGACCAGGGAACTGAGCCAGGCAGCCTGAGTTCAAATGCCGTGGGTGACCTTGGACAAGTCACTTTGCCTCTCAGCACCCGTCTTAGTTTACCGGAGCTGCTGTAACAAGTAGCATGGACTAGTTGGCTTGAACAACAGGGATTTATTGTCCCACAGTTTTGGAGGCTGGAAGTCCAAGGAGTCGGCAGGACCATGCTTTCTCTGAGGTCTGTTCTCACAGTGGCTCACCAGCAGTGTGCGTTCAGTCTTTGCCTCTGTCACTTGGCTGTCTCTTCCTCTCTTTCTCCTTCTGACCAGATTTCCCCTGCTTTAAAGGACTTCACTCCTGCTGGGTTAGAGCCCATCCTAATGCAGTTTAGCTTCATCTTAACTAATAACATCTTCGAAGAACTATTTACAAATAAATTCATGGTCACGGGACTGGAATGTGTCTTTTGGGGGACACGATTCAACCTGTAACAACACCTCAATTATATTATCCACTTTAAGGATTAAATGTGGTAAGATTAGTGATTGGAACAGTGCCTGGCACTGCAAGTGCCAGATGGATGATGGTTGTTGGTAATAATAGTTTTAGTTATCTTGTTGTGCAACAATTGTCCCAAAATGTGGTGGCATAGAACAACAATGATTTATTACTTTGCACAATTCTGAGATACTTTTTCTACTGGATTTGCTGGCTCATGCTCGTGGTTGTTTCTGGCCGGGCTGAAAGATCCACCATGGCCTTGTGCCTGTGTCTGCTGCTGCTGGCTGTTGGCTGGGGAGTTCTGCTCCCCTGGCCTCCCCAAACGTGGTGGTCCCAGGGACATGTCCTCCAAGGGGGAGGCAGACACTGCCACGTGTTTTGAGGCCTGGGTCCTGGGACTTGCCCAGCGATGCTTTAGTCTCGTTCTCTTGGTCAGAGCAGGTCACTGGGCCAGCCCAGATTCGAGGGTGGTGGGGAACAGGCTCCTCATGTGGACAGGACAGCTGCAGGGTGTGACGGCCCTGCTTTTAGGTACCGTGACATCCTCTCCATCCATCACTGTCATCTTTAGCCTCACTGTCCCATCCTCTCGGCAACACCCAGCCAGGTTTAGAACATCCTTTACCGGTGGTATTTGGTGTTAGGACAGCTTCTGTCAACACAGTTTGCCAAGTAGATGTTCTCGTACTGCACTAGGCCTTCGGGATGACTCCATATCTGTATGCAATCTATCCCAGGGTTTGCTGCAAGTCTTTTACTTAACATACTTACCACGTGCGTCAGACCCAGACCAGGTTGTGTAAAAAGGAGACAAGCTCCCTGCTCTCATGCAGCACACAGTCTGCTATCTGTTAATCTTTGGGGGTTAAGTGAAAGCTTGGGGTTATGCGCAGGAACCCAAAGGAGGAGTCAGATTCTGGGAGGGAGGAGGGGGCAAGATACAGAGACCCGGGGCGTGATCTGCATGACCCGGGCTCAGTCGGTGCCCCTTTCTGGCCGGAGTCCCCCTGTCTGTGAAGTGGGGATTTCAGCCCCTATGTCCTAGGGCTCCTGGGAGGATTCAGTGAGAAAGCGCGCAGAGCAGTTAGCTGCTCCTGTTGCTCTCCTCTCTTCCACCCCCTGCAGCTTGGTCTCCTTCCTAACTCAGAGTCAGTCATCCCCTCACCTGCTCGGCTGGTACATGTCTCCATTGGTCTTTCTCGGTTCCCGGTTTCTCGCTTTGGGAGATTCACCCCAAATTACTTACTGTCCTTACATTTGAATGATGACTTGCCATCATAAGCTTTGTGTGAGCATTCACTCTCCTAGACTGCCAGCCCTTTGGAGGGGGCTGTGTTTGTCCTGCTGGCAGCTCCAGTGGCAGAGACTGGCACCCACCCGAACTGTAGGCATTGTCTGAGCAGCTGGCACTGTCCGAGCAGGTGACATATTCCAAGCAGCTCAGCACTGTGCTTCCCCTGCCTGGGCCTTGGGCATTCCATCCATTGTGATGAAGTGAAGCTCTGGAGTCCTGAGCTTCAGAAAACATCTGTGTTTCTGAGGCCCTGGTTGCCTGGACCACAGTCAGGCCACAGCCAACCAGCCAGACCCACCCTTGGGCAGATGTGGCAGACCTGGTGGGCGCTGGCAGGTGGAGGGGGATGGTGAAAGAGCTTCCATCAGGATACCCCATTGCCACGTGTTTCCATGGAAACTGAGGGCCGCCTAGCCCCTCTCCCTGGATGTACTGGGATGTAGATGGGGCATCATGGGAGTTGGTGTTTAGATTAGAGCATGAATGAGGGAGGTTTCCTGATTTTTCAAAGATTTACTGGGGACTTGTAGTTTTTGTTTGCTTTTTCCTTTGCTGTAGGGATCCTGGAATGAAATAAAAACAAATATAGCCTTTTAGTGAGAACTGAGAGTACCCAAAACTTTCATTTCATTTCATCCTTTGGCTGCCCCATCAGGCAGGGGTAACTGCCCCTAGATGGGCAGTAAGGAAGCTAAGGCTCAGAGAGGCCCAGTGACTTTCCCAAGGCCACACAGCCAGGGAGCAAAAGAGTTGAAATCCAAATCCCAGTCTGACTGACTCTGGAGCCTGGTGGGGGATCCTAAGGCTTGGGTGTGGAAGATAAAGACCCCGTTGGGCTCAGGGCTGCTTCTGAGGGTGCCTGGGCTCGGTAGAAGGCAGTCCACATCCTTTCCTTATCCAGGGGCCAGGGCAGAGTCGCTTGGGGTGTCTGGTTCCCATTTGCAAAGTGATACCACCTTCTTGCACCCCCTTCAGAAATTGTCCTTTCCTGGTTTTTCCGTAGCCCTTTCTGATGTTTAGTCTAGCACCCATCCAGGGGGCAGGCGAGGGCTCACGTGAGTCCCTTTGTGCAGCCAGTTCTGAGAAGTTAAGACTCAGTCCCGGGGAACAGAGGCAGCCTCCTGACTCCTGGTCCAGTGCTCTCTTTCCTTTCCTTGGGGACGTGGTCAGCCAGGCCATCTCAGGAATTAGATCCCATTTTAGATTTTCAAACTACATTTACTATGGTTTTATTTTCCATTACAAGAGAAACACATCCTCATTGCAGGATAGTTGGGGGAAAAAGGAAGCAAATAAAAGAAAAATATCTTCCATTACCCACCATCCAGAGACCACCAGAATTAGCAGTTTTCTGTGAAGATGCTACATTTCATCTTGAAAGGTCATGGTCTTCAGCGAGAAGGAAGATGTGTCTGGTGTTTTCAAAGTCAACTTTTCAAGTAGACTTTGAGTTATAATTTACATGCTGTAAAATGCACCCACTTTAAGCATAGCACTTTGTGTATTTTGATACACGCGCATGTGTAACCCCACTCTAATCAGGACGCACTTCCATCATCCCAGAATGTTCTGGGGACCCCTTTGCCGTCACCACCCCCCACCCCCTGTTGTGGCTCGGGGTTACCTGCTCTAGGATTTCCTCTCTGTGGAACCAGACAGCGTGCGCTTGTTTGCCTTGGCCTCTTTGGCCGGCAGCTGATTTGGGGGTTCGGCCACGCTGTGGCAGGTATGGGTAGTTTGTTCCTTTCTGTTGCTGATTTGGGTTCCATCGCCTGACTACTCCTCCCTCAGTTTACTCGCTGTCCTGCTGTGGGACGTTTGAGGGGTCTCCGATTTGGGACTTTTTTGTTTTTTGTATGCTGTATGGTGGGAGGCACATTTCGTTCTTTTTTCCATGTGACTATCCCTTTACTGCAGCACCATTTGTTGAATTTTGTTGTTGTTGCTGTTTTCATTGTTTTGTTGTTGTTTTCGCGAAGTGCACAGGCCAGGGATTGAACCCGGGTCTTCTGCATGGCAGGTGAGAATCCTACCACTGAGCTACCCTCATCACCCCAGTTTGAGGTTATTCTGAATCACATGAATGAATGACATAGGAAGGTAAAGCTGTTATTGTGCAGCCCCGATGGCCTTTGGAGGGCTCAGACGTTGGCGTGTCTCAAGAACGAGCCATGAGGCAGCCGCCGCCTCTTCTGAGATTTGGTTTGGGGGTGTACCCCCAGGGTGCTGGTCTGCTCAGCTCTGGCCCCACTTCTCGCCTCTTACTGTGCTCTGAGCTGGGCCTTGAGTCTTGCTGGGCTGAGCCACCGCTTGCCTCATTCGCGCCTCAGGAAGTGGCCTCGCTAGAAAAAATGCTTCAGCGCAGGCGGTGCACGTCAGGCTGGGCGAGCAGACCACTCGAGCGCAGAGCCCCAAAATAGATCTTTCTCTGCAGAGTCGCCGTGGCAGTGGGGACTTGGCAGATGCTTTGCATAATTTCCTACCCCAAAGAAAGGGTTTTATTGTGAACAACATCTTGGGACTAAAAAATATTTTTAGAAATCCCAAAAAGGTCGAAGTTTGTTTCAGCAGCACAGAAGTGAGAGCAGACAGGCCTGGGTTCAATTTCCAGACCCATAATTTGCTGTGTGATCTTGGACAAGTTCCCTGACCTGTCTGAGCCTCAGTTTCCCCCTTGTGTTAAATGGTGAAAATGAGACCAACCTCCCAAGTAGGTAAGCCAACCATCCTACACAGCAGTTGACATAAGCTAGTGTTGCTGCAAATGCTGATTTTTGATTTTCCATTTTGCCCTCTTTCCTTGTCCCAGAACTCATGCCTCTGTTTTTACCAACTTCCTAAGTGTGGTATGCAAGAGAGGAGGTGGTATGCTTTGCTTTCTTTGAAAGATACTTCCAAAACAGTATTTGAAATAATACATGCGTCTTCCACATCATTAAAAGTGAGCTGAAGGGTATGTGTGACTGGGGGCTGAGTAACGGCCCCCCAAAGTCTCCAGATCCTAATCCTAGAATCTCATTTTCCTTACATGGCAGAAGCGAGTTTGCGGATGGGATTATGTTCAGGATCTTGAGACGAGGAGATTGTCCTGGGTTACCTGGTAGGCCCTGGAATCACAGGACTGGAATCAACGGGGAGGCAGGAGGCATGGTGAGGATGGAAGCAGAGGTAGGAGCAGTGCAAGGAAGGGCCCATGAGCCAAGGAATGTGGGTGGCCTCTGGAAGCTGAAAAAAGCAAGGCAAGGAGTCCTCTCTCGAGCTTCCAGGAGGAACCAGCCCTGCCGAGCCCTTGGCTTTAGTCCTGGGAGATTGACTTTGACCTTCGAACTAAAAGATAATACGTTTGGGTTGTTTTAAGCCACTAAGTTTGTGGTCATCTGTCACAACAACAAGAGGAAACGGGTGCAGCATTAGTAGAGCTTTGTAGTGGGGCCACCTTGCAGACAGAGCTGCCTTGTGTCAGTTTTCATGTTTTTGCCCTTCTGAGTTGGAGGGTCCCAGCCATCGGGACTTGGGGTGCGTCTGACTTCCCTGGGGCTCAGAGACATAGTTTCTGTGGTCAGGGTAGCCGATGAGCCCCTGGCCAGGGCAGATGCTTGCAGAAAGGCTTCCTCTATCAGCAGAAACACAGAGAAGAGCTGCATGCTCGTGGAGGCCAGATTTCCTGTCTGGCCAGTCACTGACACGGTGCTGCCTGTCCCCTGCCCCCAGGCCGGGGTTCAGAGCAAGGGGGGTGAGCCGAGGCTGCTTGGCTCTGTTTGTTCTCTGAAGCGAGCCGTTCCCCACCAAGGGTGGGCTTGTGTTTAATTTTTTGAAACTCTTGGTTTTATTGTAATTTGGAAGCAAATGGTCCCTGGTAAATTGTTAGAGGCCACCTCCAGCTTTGCCGGGGAAGCAGGTAGTGGGCTTGATATGAGACTCTGGGTCTGGCTCTTATTGCTTCTTTGGGATTCTAGATCTTTCTTGGGCTTTTTTTGCTGGGTTCCTCCTGTTCCGTGGTTGTAAGATAAGTGGGTGCAGTGGGGATTGGGTAAACCAGTGAGCACATACCTTGTCTAAAAGTATTCACATTTGGTAATGGTATAATTATTGAACAACACTGAGGCTAAGAAATCAAACCCATGGCAGGACTGGGGTCGTCATGCTAGTTGCCACCTGTTACCTCTGCCCTTTCTGTTCTTTCCCACGGGTTCACATTTTATAGGACAGTGAATGCCTCAGGTCTGCAGAATACTGGTCTTCCAGAGAGGCCCACAATCCTCATGCCCGCAGCTGGTGTGTACGTTGCACACGGCTAAAGGGACTTTGCAGATGGGATTGCCTGAAGGCACTTGAGATGGGAAGGTTATCTGGGTGGGCCCCAAATGTCATCACAGAGTCCCTTCGGAAGTGGAAGAGGGAGGTGGAAGGTCAGAGTGAGAGACCGTCTTGAAGATTCTGGTGTGAAAATGGAGAAAAGGGGCGCGCAAGCTCACGGCTTCTAGAAGTTCGATAAGACAAGGAAACGGATTTTCACCTAGAGCTCCGGAGGGGACACGGCCCAGCTGACACCATGATTTTAGCCCTGTTAGACTCATTTTGCAATTCTGACATGCACGACGATAAGATAATAAATTTGTGTTGTTTTGAAGCCACTGTGTTTGCGGTAACTTGTTGCAGATGCCCTAGGAAACGGTTACACTCCAAAATATGCATCTCTGTCTGAGATCCGTTTCATTTATCTACTTAGTAAACACAGAGCACCGTCCATGTGTCAGAGGTCACCGAGTTGAATAAAGCAAGATCCCGTGCTCAAAACAGATCATGGTCTAAGGGAGATAGAGAAGAAGATGACATAAGAAGATGACAGTGCTAAGTCAGGCACACAGGGTGGGTTCCTGGAAGGTGTGGAAACCACACTGGAAGATGGGGGGGAGGTTTCCCTGAGCAGCAGACATCAAGAGGAACTTTGAACTTGGCAAGGAGCAACTCCTTTCTCTTCTTACTCTCCTGGGTCAAATCCATCCTGAGTTCTGTGGGTCTTGTCCCCCTCTGGAGATACGTTTCTATCCTGCTACAGGATGAGCACTAGAGACTCAGGCTCAGAGGTGGAGGGGCCTGAGAAAAGTATCCTGTACAGTCTCTTTCCCTATTTCAGGGTGGCGGGAGGCTGGATAGCATGGGGGCCAGAAGGGTGGATACTGGACTCCCCAGGTTCGCATCCCAGCTTTGCATGGGCTACCAGCCATCAGGTTGCTTAATCTTGTTTGTTTTGGTTCCTCATTCATAAGCTGGGAATGATAAAAGTATTCATCTCATAGGGATGTTACAGCATTAAATGTGTTCAAACATCAAAAGGACTTAGATCGGTGCATGCCCAGTACATGGCGGTGGTGGTTGTACAATATCCAGTACTGAAAACCGTAACAGCCTCTACCACTTACTCACCATCCCTTCTGAGAAGCACTTCCGTTGGGTCTTTAGAAATTCTACTTCTGTGTCTTGGTGGGTCTACCCATTTTACAGAGGGGAAACTGAGCCTCAGCTGATCTGGCGTGGCCCTGCCAGGGTTTGTTCCAGTATGTTTGTCAAGGCAGCCTGAGACCATTTTGAGCAGCCCTTGGGTCTTTGGGAAATTCTTCATCCTGTATCCATTTGAAAGCCTTGGTTCTCTCAGCTGAAGGTCTGCAGATGAGCCCCCTGCCTCCTCTGAATGGCCACTGGGGCCACTGAAGTCAGAATACGTGGTCCAGCACTTCTCTGGGCCCTGCCCCTAATGAATTTTCTCCTGTTCCGTGAACTCTCTATCCCCCTGCTTGTGTGCTGTCCTAAGATTGCATTTCTCTGTTAATCTTGTGCAAAAAAAAAAAAAAAAAAAAAAACCTACTGGACTTTTTCACGGGAACCCCTATATAGGATGCATGGAAAGGTGCATAGCAAATTGAAGTCTACTACCCCTGTGTTCTAGTTTGCTAGCTGCCAGAATGCAACATACCAGAGATGGATTGGCTTTTAATAAAAGGGGATTTATTTTGTTGGTTCTTCAGAGGAAAGGCAGCTAACTTTCCACTGAGGTTCTTTCTTACGTGGAAGGCACAAGATGGTCTCTGCTGGTCTTCTCTCCAGGCCCCTGGGTTCCAACAACTTTCCCCGGGGTGATTTCTTTCTCCATCTCCAAGGGCCTGGGCTGAGCTGCAAGTGCTGAGATGAGGAATGCCAAGCTGCTTAGACTGTGCTACATTGCGTTCTCTCATTTAAGCACAAGCCAATTAAGTTAAACGTCACTCATTGCAGCAGACACACCTCCTAGCCTACTGCAGATGTAATTAGCAACAGATGAGATTCACCTACCATTGGCTCATGTCCACAGCAACAGAACTAGGTGCTTTCACCTGGCCAAGTTGACAACTAAATCTAACTACCACACCCTGTAAGGTCTTATTTTGGGGCTCTGGATCCTTCTGTCTAGGTGCAGTAGCATTTACAGACCAAAAAATAAGACTGTGTTTATTCCCTTAGAATTGTACCTCATTGATTCCAGATGAGGGGTCAGAATCTCAGATACCTGTAAGAGGCCAGGCAGGTGATGTAAATAAGTGAAATGGGAGGTGAGCAGGGGACAAATGCCAGCAGGCTCCGGACTGCTGAGTGGGGAGACCACAGGCAGGGTGAACCGTGGTTTACTGGGGAGCCCACCTGGGCCTGCCGGAGAATTGGGCAGATTGGAACCCCCACTGCAGGCTCAAAGTTGTCAGATCTGGGCCTGGAAATATGGGTTGTTGTTGTGAAACCACCTCATATGGAAAAAGTACTGCCTTACTGAAACAAATAAACAAAAAACCACAACATAATCTTGACCCAACAAAACCTGTCTGCAGTGGTAGGCAGTTGACCAGCCAACGATTGTATAAGGTCTTTTGGGAGCAGTTATAATTTTTGATCTTGTATCAGGCACAGTTTTGATTGGCAAATTCTTGGGATGGGTACAGGATCCTGAAAAGATGCACTCATAAAACCTGCAAGTTAGAGAACTCACTTGAGACTCCATTTCCTCATAGAGAAGCTAGCCTTAACAGCCTCAGTCTTCCAAAGAGGCTGCGGCAAGGTGCCTGGTGCCGAAAAGGAATTCAATAACTGTGACTAACCTTTGCCTCGATTTGCATTCCTTCTTTTTTCCAAACTTCAGTTTTCAAAGAAGCAAAAGAGGAACTGAGAAAGGCCAGAGCCCTGGCTCTCCTCACTAGAGACCTCTTTCTGTGGTGACCTTGCACGTCACCCCTCAGGCTTCCTGCCCTGGCCCATGGTTTGGTTCCTTGTTTGTTTGTGTGTGTTGGTTGTCCCTAAAGCCATCATGAGTAGACTTTGCAAAGGCTGGGTACATCCGGAAATGCACTGAGGCAGTGTGTCCAGAGGGGAGCATGAGTGCAGCGAGAGGGTGGGTTTTGCAGACAGCCAAGGCCCTGTGGCCAGAGAGTTTGTTGTGTTAAAAAAAAAAAAAGGGCAAGGAGGGCTGTGTAGTGGGAGAGGAGTGCTTGGAAATGAGGTCAGTGGGTTGCGGGCTCCTCCTCATTGTAGACACCACCCTGAATTGACTGTTCTTTGTGTTTGAAAGCTATTTTTAAATTGTGAAATAACAGACATGAAATATTCAGTATAACAAATAATTATAAGGTGAGTCACCCTGAAACCATGGCTTAAATCCTAACCTAGAGCCCTCCAGCACCCAGGACTGCCTGGTGCATGCACCTGTGACCCTCCCACCGCACTGCACACCCCCTACCCCTTGCCCTGTGCTAAGTCATGGCCTGCCGTTGATGGAAGCTGGCTCCTTGCTTTTCTTTATAGGTTTTCCATCCAAAGGATAAAAGGATTTTGCTTTTATCCTTTAACAGTAGCTCAGGTATTCAGCTGGTACAGATAGTCCCATTCACTCTTTTTACTGTTTGCATAATAACCCATGGTTTGGACAAACCATAGTTCGTTCATTTCTTTCTTTACATCCACTATGTTTCCAGGGGTTTTTGGGGGGATGTGGGAAGTTTTGTTTGCTTTTTTTTTTTAACCTACCTATCTACCTATCTCTTTATATATTTTTTTGCCACTGGGAATGTTGAGGTAGGAGACCTCATTCTTGCCTACTTTTAAACAAATAAGGCTTATTATAACAAACTCAAATCATATAAATGAGAAGAAAGGGAAATATGCATTCTCTACCACCTTCAAATCCTGAAGCTAACCAGTGTTAACTGTTCAGCATGTATTTTTTCAAGGGACTGTTTTTCTGTGTGTCTACATATACACACACAGGGCATCCATACGTGTGCACGAACCTACACATCCACATCCACACACACACGCATTCACTCTTTTGGTTTCCCTGCTGTTCAAACAAGTACTATGCAACAAGTTGGCTTAAGTGGTGGGAATTTATTGGCTCACGGTTTTGAGGTTAGGGGAAGTCCCAAATTGAGGCGTCAGAATGCAGACCAAGATCAAAAACATGTCCAAACTGGGATGCAGCATTCAATCCACCACATCACACGCACACCCCCCCCACATTCACGTGCGTGCATGTGTGCATACATACAGGTATACACATGCACACCCAAATGCGTGTTTTTTTTTAAACAAAAACCGGCCCTCCTGCTGCCCACGGCCCTGCACCTGGCCTTTGTCCCCTGCTGTGCTCAACCCACGTGGCTGTTCAGGTCCTTTCACTGCCCACCCACCTGGGTTCCGGGGGAGGCTTGCCTGCCGTTTCTTTATTCCGTGCCCTATGCTGCACCGGCAGGTCCTTTCCCGTTACTCAGGCTCTTCACCCCTGCCCCTGCCTCGCCGGGCTCTCGTGCTGATATCTCTGTAGGACAGATATTCTTGGAAGTGGAAAACCCGGTCGAAGGCGTGCTGCACATTTAACATCCTCATAGATGTGGCGTGTTAACGCTCGCCAGGCTGTCTCCGCTCGCTCGTACTCTCACCAAGGTCCTGTGAGCATCCTGGATCATTGAATTCATCCTCGATTGCTGGCACTCTCTCTCTCTCTCTCTCTCTCAAACATTTGTAGCCTCAGGAACAATTGACAGGCCATCAAATCTGGGTTTTAATGATGACTTGGAGCGTGCTGCACCTTTCTGCGGGGGTTGCCCCCTACTGTGTCTTTTTCTACTTCTGTGTTTTTTTGTTTATTTGGATTAATACATATTTGAGTTTTTAAATGACAAAATATTTCAAACATAAAATAGATAAAATAATATAAAAGATAGCTGTGTACCACCATTCAACTTTTCTCAACCCTTAGCATTTTTTTTATTATATTTTCCCGAGTTCTTTTCAATTAAAAAAAATCATAGATTGGCTATAAGGCCCTCTGTCTTTTCTCCCAGAGATAACCACTTCCTGAAGTTAAGGTGCAGCTTTCCCTTTTACGTTTTTATTTACAGGTACCCGTGATAATGGTTTTGTGTTTTTCAAATGTTACCGGTTAGGTAAACTTAGAATCTTTTGCAACCTTTTTTTTCCCTGCTGAGCATTTTTTTAAAAATAAATTTTTTATTTGGAATGATTCTGGGTTTGTGGAAGATTTGCAGAAATAGTGCAGATTGTTCTGTCCAGCCCTCACCCCATCCTGCTCAGCGCTTCTGTAGCCAGGGAGCATGGCCAAACCCGAGAGCCCAGCATTGCGTGATACTGCTAACTGAACTCCACACTTTCTTTGGATTTCCACCATTGTCCTTTTCCTGGTCACAGATGGAACCCAGGATATCACCTTGCCTTTGTGTGCTGGTTTGAATCTGCCTCCGAAAAGGCAGAACCTGCTGTGAGTGGGAACTTTTGGTTCAATTGAGATGTGACCCAGCCCATTCGGGTGGGTCTTAATCCGGTCACTGGGGTCCTCTGTGAAGATATGAGAGAGAAAGTGCCCAGAGACATTTTAGAAGGAGCCACTGAAACCAGCACCCAGGAGAAAGGGACCAGCAGTCGCTGGCCATGTGCCTTTCTGTGGAACCCTGGATGCCAGTGGCCTTTCCTCAGAGAAGGGATGGATCCGCCTCTTGATGCCTTCATGTGAAAATGTTCATGACCTTAGAACTGTCCTTTCGTAACCTAATAAATCCCTATTGGAAAAGCCAACCCATTTCTGGTGTATTATGTTCCAGCCGTTTTAGCAAATGGAACAGCTTGTTTGATTTATCTAGATCCGTGCAGACAGGTGTCCTGCTTTCTCTGTAATTGCTGCCAAGTCATCCGCTGAGGGCAGTGGTCAGCCTGCCAGCATGGACATTTACATCGGCTCCCTTGCTCTTCTGCAGTCGCAAGTGCTGCTGCCGCAAGCTGCTTGTGGGCCTGTGCCGGGCGGTGGCTGGGGTTGCTGGGTGGTAGGGAAGGCGCGTTTTCAGTGTAACCTGATTGCCAAATTGCTCTCCAGGGATCTTGTTTCACCTCTTGACTGAGTCCCTACCTGGCACTTTCCTGGGTTCTGTGGCTACAAAAATCCGTGGGACAGTTCCTTTCTTTAAGGACGGGGAGACAGAACTGAATAAAATAAGGGCAGAACCACTCACCAGGGACCACGGCAGACCCCAGAGGGCTCCAAAAGGAACTGGGTGGCGGTGGGGTTGGTGGAGAGGGATGAGGAAGGTGAACTGGGAGGGTTTGACTGGGTGTCCAGATGTAGGGTCCAGGTAGGGGAACCAGAGTGGACATGTGTAGATTCCAGGCAGGTGAAACAACAGAGAGTCCAGCCACACCTTCCAGGTGGGTAGAATGACTGAGTATCCAGGTATCCAGGGGCAGGGCTGAGGCGACTGGAGTGTGGCGGCAGGAGATGTGAGGCAGGCAGGTACTGGGAGCCGTAGCATCTTCAGGGTGTGCAGGCAGCATGTCCCAGGAAGTGATTTCCTTCCCTTTCCCAGACCACAGGATGCATGTTGCCACCGCGGTGCCTTTGCACTTGCAATTTTCTCAGTGAAGACCAAACTTCCCCCAGGCAGCTGTGCAGCTCTGAGCCTTCCTCCCCCAGGGCCTCAGCTCAGATGCCACCTCTTCTGGGGAGCCCTCTCTGATCACACCTACGGGAGCTCCTCCAGACCGCCGTCACTCCCCATGCCTTGCCCTGCCTTGGTTTAATTGTTACAGCACTTACCTCTGCCGGACGCAACATGTGTTTATTGTTTGCTACCTATCTCTCTGCTTAGAATGCAATTCCACGAAGGCAGGGGCTTGCCCTGTTTTGTTCACTGCTGTGTGCTCTGTGCCTAGAGCAGTGCCAGGCGCAAATGCCCTACGGTTGAATGAATGAGTGGATGAGTGGACGTTACCATCACCATGGCAACAGACATTTGAATACCAGCTCTATCTCAGGCACCCCTCTGAGCACTGAAATGTGAACTGTCATCTGCTCAAACTCTTGTTCAGCCCCATTGATTGTCCCCATTTCACAGGTGGGCACATCAGGCCGGAGGTGTGGGCAGTGGGTGGCTGTGACGTGGTAGAGCTGAAAGTGGAACATCTGCCTGGCTCTGTGCTCTAGCTGGGACCCCACGCTGGGTCCTGTGGGATGCTGGGGAGGTGGGAGGCATGGGCTTTAACCTTAGCTGCGTGGCCAGACAAGCATGTGTACCCCCTGGGCTGGAATTGGGGTGCACATGCCTGGGCCGGAGCTGCAGCTACTCTGGGCCAGTCCCACTCTCTGCAAGGGAAGGAAGATACTCACCTGCTAAGGCCCTGTAACAGGAACTGCCTGGAGGCCGCGTCGGTGTCCTCACCCCCTGCCCCCTCCAACCTTGGTTTGCAAAACTCTGAGCCTGGTGGGGAAATGAAGGGGCTGGCTGCTAACCACAGCGAAGATGCATTTGCAGAGGTGAAGCAGCCTGAGGCCTTCTGTCCCCTGGGCAGGCAGGCCTGACTGGTGCCGGGCAGTTTTATCACCCCTCGGCCTCAGGCCTCTCCTTGGGCAAGTGGGGATGTGTTCCCTAGTGCATGCTTTTCTTTTCTCTTTGGGGCAGAATTTGCCATTTTAATTAAACTTCAGTGGGAAGTCTGATATTCAGCTGACTAATGCGTGGTGGGGACCAGGCTTTGCTATGCAAAGCTGAAGAGCGAGGCAGAGACCTCTCCCTGCTCCCCTTGGGACCAGTGAGCTGCAAGTCAGCAGGGAGCCCGGGTTACAGTGCCGGAGGCCCCTGCGTCCACTCAGTAACCACCTGAGGGCCCCCAGATGCCCAGCTGGGCACCAGGCCTGGCCGTGACCTTGGGGAACGAGTCATTACTGTAAAACGTGCTGGGAAGCGGGGAAGGGGAAGTCCAGAAGTGGGAGGGAGACCCTGGCAGGGGAGGGGGCATTCGAGAATGAAAGCCCTTCTGCGAGATAAGGAGGGCTTGTCTAGGCCAGGTCTGGGTGGGCTGCAGACAGAGGTGTGGTGGGGGTGCGCCGGGAAGGCTCCTGGAGGGCCACGGCCTCCTCCTGTGGTGGTTCCACGTCCCTCCGAGCCCCTCTCCCTGCCCCTTCTCTGTGAGTCGGTCTGAAGGTCAGGCCTGCTGTCCTGCGCGCCCCGTTCCTGCGGCGGAGAGGGAGGGGCCTCCGGCTGCGGTGGGTTGGGGGTGGGGGCGTCTGGAAGTCCCACATCTCCTGGGGATTGTTAGTGAACAAGGCGAAAAGGCGTTTCTACCACCCTCTTAGTGGCTTCCTTAGGCTTCGGGAGCCTAATTGTTTTGGGCATTTGTCTCCACCTGCACAGACCTGGCCTCAAAGAAAGGTCCCTTCCCCTTTAGCCGGAGCCTAGCCAGGCCACCTGAGGTTTTCAGAGAGGTGACTGCGAGCGGCCCCTGGGCACTGGGAGTGGTAGGGGAGGCGACTGGGCTCGCCTTGGCTCCAGGCCTCTGTCCCGGGCGGGCAGGCGATGCGAGAGGCTCCCCCGACCCCTCCCCACTGGCCGCGACTGAAGGACGTCCCTTCCCGAGCAGGGCCTGCACGTTGGGAATTTCTTCCCAGTGTTGGCAGGAGGACTAAGGAGAAGGTGGGGTTGGCTCTGCCACCTCGTGAATGTTCAGGAAGGAGGGTTCAGCCTGTGCTCCTTCCACATAGGGTGTTTCTGCCTCGAACTTGATCTTGGCAGGAGTCCTGCAGGGCACTGGTGGAATCGCTAGGAACCCTGGAAGCAGCGTGTGTGGTGGGCTCAGACCCCAGCTCACCTGGTCTGCCTGAGCCTTGGGGTGCTTTTCTGCAAAATGGAGACGATGACAGTGGCCACCCCAGAAGGCTGGGGAGATGTCCTCGGCCTGGGCTGGACCTGCTACAGGTCCTCAGAACTGCTTTAGCTGCAGCTGCTCTTAGAGGTTCACGAGATGATGGCTCTGGCAGGACCGAGCTGGGCAAGGGCATGGGGACCGTGGCATAGCTCCCCTTCCAAAGGAATCTCGGAGCCACTTGTCTGGGAGCTTCTCCTGTAACCAGTCCTTGGTCACTTCCTCCAGCCCATTGGCTCTGAGCTGAAGATGATTTTTCATTTCATTGCTAATTGTTCATTTCTCTCGGGTAGATTGGGGGGAGGCTTTTGTCCCTTGTAGAGACTAATTGTGTGGCTCAAGTGGCAAAGTCTTTGCTATAATCTGCTCTCTGGGGTTAGACTCCATGGGGCCAGTGGGGGCACCTTGCTTGCCACCTGGCTTCCTGGGTGCTGCTTTTCTCAGTAGAAGGAGATGGTGGCCACTGGTGGGGGTGGAGACCACTGGGGTTGGGTGTTGATTCTGCCCTTGATTGCCTGTGTGAACTTGGACATGCTCCTTGTCTGCCCTGACCCTTAGTTTTTGCATCTGTAAGACTGGTGTAATGATGACATGTATATCGTAGGGCTAAGCAATTAATAAAGTGCCTCACACACATTGCACACTCAGTAAATGACAACTGTTAATAAGACTAATGAAAATAATAAGAGCGACCTGTTATTACCCATTTATCTTTTCTCTCCAGGGACCAGAGGGAAGGTCCCAAACTTTCAGCCAAAATTAATGTCCACCAATGTTTTTATGCCCTCAGGGACTCACAGAAAGCCAGTGCTGGCCCAATCCTAACATTTCAGATGGGGAAACTGAGGCCCAGAGAAGGAAAATGACTCTGGCAAGGTCATAGAGTAAGTTACTGGCAAAGGTGAGACCCAAAGCTGGCTCTGTGCTGCTTAATTGCTGGCTCTGTTGGCCCACCTGTCTGCACCAGCCTTATTGGCACTTCTGGGGCCCAGAGGTTCTTGCTTTCTGGTCAGGGACCAGCTGCAGGGAGGGAACTTGAGGCCCCAAGCAATGATTAAGAGAGCATTAAGGGATTAAGAAACTTTGGAGTCTGGCCACCTGAGTTCAAATCCCAGCTCAAAGTATGCAATCTTCTTCAAGTTGTTGACTCCCTGCCTCAGTTTCCCCATCTGTGGAATGGAGACAAGCAGCTCAACCTCACATAAGTGTCCATGTGTCAGAATTCCTGGCAGGCTGCCTGATAACATATTAAATGTTTATCTAGATGCAGATTCTCATCCTTTTTTTTCCCCCTCTTTGTTTTTCTCTAAAGCCAAAAGCTCTTTGGTTGGGAAAATGAGGACCAATGTTTTCCATGGGAGGATTCATGATCAGTCAAACATAGAATTTTCTCTGTCCCAACTGGTCAAAGGCAAGATAATAGTCTAGACGTTTTAGAGGTTTAGTCTAGCCTCTAGATCTCTCTTTTTCTGTAAAAAATAAAAGTAGACAAACCATAAAATCCAAATGATGAGAAGACTGTATGTGCAGTGCCACTGGTTAGAGGAAAGAAAGGGAAGGGTACGATTGGATAAAGTCCGTGGTTAAAAGGAGAGTAAATGTTTATTTACTCTTTCACTGAGCACACTTACACCCATCGTGGACACTCGTAGCAGTTGTGCTCCTATCAGTCTCTGGGAGCTGTGACCTTTGCCCTTTTCAAATGAGTGGCCCCCCTTGCCAGGCCCCATGAAGGGGCCCCTGCGCTTCCTCTGGGTTCCAATGACGCCTTATCAGAGGGCCACACGAGCATCTATTTGTGGCCTGGCTAGAAATAGTGTGGACCCCGGGAGAGGCAGAGTGCAGCGTTGGTTCATAGAATTAGGAAGTAGCAGCGTGGGAGGTGGTTAAGAAATGGTTTTCTCCAGTGTCCCAGGGAAGAGGCCATGCAACTGAGCCACGGCAAAGCAGAATTCGCAGGCAGTGCCCAAGGAGCGTGGAATCAATGGTGGGAAAGTGATTCCCTTCTCAGTTCCTTTTCGGGAGACCATCTGTTTGGTATAATAGGTCTTGTCTTCCTTCCTTTTGGTTTTCTTCTCTTCTCTTCTTTCCCCTCCCCCTTCGCGTATTTTTTTAACTTGAAATTGTTATTGCCATGGTAAGAAATAATACAGAGAGAACCCTTGTCGAGTTTGCCCAGTTCCTCACAATTCACACATTTTATAAAGCCGTAGTGCGATTTCACCACCAGGATTTGACATTGATACAGTCCACTGATCTTGTTCCAATTTCCCTAGTTTTGCTTGTACTTATTTTTGCACATACCACGTTTGTGTGTGTGTGTGTGTTTGGTTCTAGACTCTCACATTATGTGTAGGTTCACAGTTTCGACTGTAAAAGTCAAGCTGTCGCGTTGTCCCATCACTTTGAGGACCCACCTCCCGTCCGCCCCGGCTCCACTTCTGAAATTTTTTTTTTTTTAAACATGATAAACAAACATGAACATTTTTACCATATGATCATTCTATTCTTGATATATAAGCAATAAGCTTACCATATCGTCATATAGTTATATATTCATCATTTCTTAGAACATTTACATTTGCATCAATTCAGAAAAAGAAATAAAAAGAAACAAGATAAAAACTCATACATACCATACCCCTTACCCCTCCCTCTCATTGACTGCTTGTATTTCCATCTACCCAATATATTTTAGCTTTTGTTTCCCTTATTTTTTTCTATACCCTTTACCACTCCCTTTCTTTGATCACTAACATTTCAATCTACTAAATTTATTTTAACATTTGTTCCCCCTATTATTTATTTATTTTTAATCCATATGTTTTACTCATCTGACCATACTGTAAATAAAGGAAGCATCAGATACAAGGTTGTCACAATCACAGTCACATTGTGAAAGTTATATCATCATATAGTCGTCTTCAAGAAACGTGGCTACTGAAACACAGCTCTACATTTTCAGGGACTTTCCTCCAGCCTCTCCAATATACCTTAACTAAAAAAAGATGGTATCTATATAATGCGTGAGAATAACCTCCAGGATAACCTCTCAGCACTGTTTGGAATCTCTCAGCCACTGACACTTTATTTTGTCTCATTTCTTTTTTCCCCCTGTTGGTCGAGCAAGTTTTCTCAATCCCTTGATGCTGAGTCTCAGCTCATTCTAAGATTTCTGTCCCACGTTGCCAGGAAGGTTTACAGCCCTAAGAATCATGTCCCACGTAGAGAGGGGGAGGGCAGTGAGTTTGCTTGTCGTGTTGCTGAGAGAGAGAGGCCACATCTGAGCAAGAAAAGAAGTTTTCTGGGGGGTGACTCTTAGGCCTAATTTTAAGTAGGCTTAGCCTGTCCTTTGCGGGGTTAAGTTTCATATGAACAAACCCCAAGATTGAGGGCTCGGCTTATTGCTTTGGTTGTCCCCACCACTTGCGAGAATATCAAGAATTCTCCACATGGGGAAGTTGAAATTTTTCCCTTTCTCATCATTCCCCCAAGGGGACTTTGCAAATACTTTTTAATTTACTGTTCAAATCCTGGGATTTATTGGGGCATCACACTGGACAAACCTACAAAATCTCATGCCCTACTCAAGGTTCCATGTACTTACGGTGCTCAATTAAAGTGTCCACATAAGTTATATTTGGAAATGCACTAGTCAAAATACAAATTTTGTACCAAATAAGCGTTTTTTTGCTGTAGTCTCACACATTAAAGTTTTAAAATATGAATTACCATCTATTTTCAACACCCTCCAATATTGACATTCCTTTGTTCTTCCTCATGCAAAAACATCTTTAAATTTGTACATTTAGGGACTATCATTGTACACTCTAGGCATCCCTAGATTATACCATCTCAGTCTTTATCGTCTGTCTTTCCTTCTGATTTCATTTGTGCCCCAGGCCTCCTCCCTCTATTGTTCTCACATTCAGCTTCATTCAGTGTGCTAACATTATTGTATTACAGTTAGGTAGTGCTGTACTATCCATTTCTGAATTTTTACAGTCAGTCCTTTTGTACAATCTGTACCCCTATAGCTCTAATTACCCAATATCTACCCTATTTCTATCTCCTAATGGTCTCTGTTCTTAACTGAAATTCTCCAAGTTCATTCTAATGTTAGTTCATTTCAGTGAGACTGTACAGTATTTGTACTTTTGTTTCTGGCCATAATGTCCTCAAGCTCCATCCATGTTGTTACATAGTTCATAACTTTATTCTGTCATACAGCTGCATAATATTCCATTGTATGCATATACCACAGCTTGTTTAGCCATTCATCTGTTGATAGACATTTTGGCTGTTTCCATCTCTTGGCAATTGTAAATAATGCTGTTATAAACATTGGTGTGCGAATGTCCGTTTGTGTCCTTGCTCTCATGTCCTCTGAGTAGCTACCTAGCAATAGTATTGCTGGATCATACGGCAATTTTATATTTAGCTTCCTGAGGAACTACCAAACTGCCTTCCACAGCTGTTTACCATTTGACATTCCCACCAACAGTGGATAAGTGTGCCTCTTTCTCCACATGCTCTCCAGCACCTGTTGTTTTCTGTTTTATAGTTAATGGCCATTCTGGTGGGTGTGAGATGATATCTCATTGTGGTTTTAATTTGCATTTCCCTAAGAGCCAGGGAAGTTGAGCATCTTTTCATGTGCCTTTTGGCCATTTGTATTTCCTCTTCTGAGAAGTGTCTGTTCAAGTCTTTTGCCCATTTTTTAATTGGGTTGTTTGTCTTTTTGTTGTCAAGCTGAACAATCTCTTTATAAATTCTGGATACTAGACCTTTCTCTGATATATTGTTTCAAATATTGTCTCCCATTGTGTAGTCTTTGTTTTTACTTTCTTGACAAAGCTTTTTTATGCACAAAAGTGTTTAATTTTGAGGAGTTCACGTTTCTTTCTTTCTTTTTTCAATGCTCGTGTTTTGGGTGTAAGTTCTAGGAAACCGCCTCCTATTATAAGATTTAGAAGATATTTCCCTACATTTTCTTCCAAAAGTTTTATGGTCTTAGAGCCAATGTTATAGGTCTTTGATCCATTTTGAGTTAATTTTTGTATAGGGTGTAAGATATGGGTCCTCTTTCATTCTTTTGCATATGGATATCCAGTTCTCTGGCACCATTTATTGAAGAGACTGTTTGCCCCAGGTAAGTTGGCTTGACTGCCTTATCAAAGATCAGTTGTCCATAGATGAGAGGGTCTATATCTGAACACTCTATTCAATTCCATTGGTCGGTGTATCTATCTTTATGCCAGTACCATCTGTTTTGACCACGTAGCTTCATAATATGCCTTAAAGTCAGGTAGTGTGAGACCTCCAACTTCATTTTTCTTTCTCAGAATATTTTTAGCTATTTGGGGCACCCTGTCCTTCAAGTAAATTTGGTTATTGGTTTTTCTATTTCTGTAAAGTAAGTGTTTGGGATTTTAATTGGTATCGCATTAAATCTATCAATTTAGGTAGAATTGACATCTTAACTATATTTAGACTTCCAATCCATGAACACAGTATTCCCTTCCATTTATTTAGGTCTTCTGTGATTTCTTTTAGCAATTTCTTGTAGTTTTCTTTGTATAGGGCTTTGTTTTATCCTCAGTTACGTTTATTCCTAAATATTTTATTCTTTTGGTTGCAATTGTAAATGGAATTTTTTTCTTGATTTCCCCCTCAGATTGTTCATTACTAGTGTATAGAAACACTGCAGATTTTTGAGTGTTGCTCTTGTAACCTGCCACTTTGCTGTACTCATTTATTAGCTCTAGTAGGTTTGCTGTGGATTTTTCAGGGTGTTTGACATATAGTATCATATCCTCTGCAAACACTGAAAGTTTTACTTCTTCATTTCCAATTTTGATGCCTTGTATTTCTTTTTCTTGTCTAATTGCTCTGGCTAAAACTTCCAACACAATGTTGAATAACAATGGTGATAGTGGACACCCTTGTCTTGTTCCTGATCTTAGGGGGAAAGTTTTCAGTTTTTCCCCATTGAGGATGATGTTAGCTGTGGGTTTTTCATATATTGTCTTTATCATATTGAAGGAATTCCCTTCTATTCCTATCCTTTGAAGTGTTTTCAGCAAGAGAGGATATTGTATTTTGTCAAATGCCTTTTCTGCATCAATTGAGATGATCATGTATTTTTTCTACTTCTAAAATTTTAACATCTTTTTTGAAAGGTAGTAAATATTTTTTTAATCAAAGGCCAACATACCTATGATAAACATCCATATGGTAAAGTATACAGATGGTGAGTGTCCATCTGAAGTTTTTACACGTTTGTGTGGAACCCCTGTGATTGCCCCAGATTCAGCTCTAGACCCCTCCCTATGCTCCAGGACCCTCCTCCACTGATCTCCCCCAGCTAACCCTGCTCCAGCTGCTGTCTCCATCCTTGGGATTTGCATGGCTAACTGGACTTTGCTCCCTGTATTTATTAGAATTTTCCAAAAAAAAAAACCAGTTGGGAACTCCGATGAAGAAGATGACGAATTCCCTGAGAGAAGCTGCAGGCTGGCTGAAGTAGAGATAGAAATTCGTCTTTCTGACTGCTGGAATCCTCAGTTGTCCCTTTAAGCTGTTTGTGTGAGGGGACTCTTCTCATCACAGTTTCCTTTGTTAATTGTAGATACAGTCAGCCATAGATGCAATCAAGTGACTAATGATTTAAATCCACAAAATCCCCTCACAGTAACAACTAGGCCAGTATTTGACCAAACAGCTGGACACTATAACCTAGCCAAATTGACACAGGTCAATTCACCATCACTCTCCCCTCCAGCAGTTGCATCTTTTCCTTTGTAACACAGAGAGGCATGCCCAGGATTTTGCCTTTAGCAGGCAAACATTTCTAGGGAGTGTTTAATAATATTTTTCTGTTTCAGTTGATTTTATTTTGCAATTCCTGTTATATGTGGTGAATGGTACACTTATTTTGTTTTTTTTAATTTTTTATTTTTTTACCAAAGATTTATAAAATCATTCTTAAAAATGTACTGGTTCAAGTGAAAAAGGTGAGTTGATTAAAAAAAAAGATAAATAATATTAATATGAAATCTGGCACACGTCATAAAGTTGATGATCAGATGACTAAAATTTGAGAAACAGTGTCAGCAACATATATGGTTCTTAAAACAACCAAAAAAGAAAAATAAAAAATGGTTATTCTCGTTTAAAGATATTTATAGAGTCTTCATATAATGTGGGCATTTTCTGTAATTTAAAAAAACATATACTGTGATTACATATGGCATGAAATTTGACATTTTAACATTTTTAGGTGGACACTTCAGTAGCTTTCATTACATTTACAGTGTTTTGCCGTTATTAGCAACAGCGATTACCGAAAGCTTTCATCATGCCAAACAGAAACTCTGTGCCCATTAAACAGTTATTCCCTATTTCCCCTCCCCTAGCGCCTGGGAACCTGCAATCTACTATCTGTCTATGAATAGGCCTATTCTGATTGTTTCACATAAGCACAGGCATACACTATTTGTCTTCTGTGTCTGGTTTATTTCACACAAAATAATGTTTTCAAAATTCATCCCTGTAGTGCGTACCACACCTTCATTCCTTATAAGGCTGAGTGATATTCTGTTGTGTGTGCAGACCTCATGCAACATTGCATTCGTCTTTCGATGGACATTTGGGTGGTTTCACCTTTTGGCCATTGTGAATGAACATCGGTGTACACGTAACTGATTCCCTGCTCTCGTTCTTTGGGGAGGCTGTACCTAGGAGCGGGATGGCCTTTTTGACAACCGCTGATTGTCTTCGACAGTGGCTGCACCATTTCACAATCCTATCAGCAAAACATGAGGTTTCCAATTTCTCCACATCGTCACCAACACTTGTTCTTTTCATCTTTTTCTGAATGTAAGAGCATCCTCATATCTCTTTGTGTCTGCAATTTTGTAATTTTGATTTGTATTACTGGTTTAAAGCAAAGGAAATAGCTATTTGAATACGCTGGTCTAAGGTAGTCCCTCTGTTACTGCCTTAGCGATCTTTGTTATATCTGCCCACCATCTGCACTGTTTTAATACTTAATATATATATTTAAATGGACTCACTTCTCTAAAGTTTATTTAGAAAGGAATCTTGATACCTTCTGAGGTGCCGGGTGCTTATTCTTTTTTGTACTTATTAAAATCAATTCATAGCAATTAAATTATAGCAAAGGGTGGCTCCTTTTAAAATCATCTCCGGTGTCACATGCCTGGGGCTGTGTTCACTTAATTTCCAGCAGGAGGGAGAAGACCCCAAGTGTAAGGGAACCCAAAACAGTGAGCACTTAAGGACTGTGCACTGGTCAGTGCTGGAGGCTTTAATGGGCAAGTCCATAAAGCAACTTCTGTTCTCTCTTGAGTTCGAGGAACTGACCAGTAGCAATGCTTGATGAGAGTGTGGCCCAGAGAGTGTGGCTTAGAATTGAACCCTGACCTCTGACCCTCCCCATCCTGGCACTGCTGATGCTTTAGTGGCTGGGAGCCGGGCAGGCCTGTGGTCCCTGAGGGGATGGGAGATCAGACCAGAGCAGGGTAGGACGCTCTGCTGAGAATGTCCACTCCCTCCTTCCAGACTCATCCATCAGAGAGCCTCTCCTTCCTTCCCTGGGGAGGACTGAGTCCTGGGAGGGGAGAGAAGCCCCAGCTGATTTCCCTAGTATTGCTTAACACTCATAAACACTTATAAAACCATGCATTGAATATTTCTGCATGGACATGAAGCATTCCAGTAACAAATCCCTGACTGTTTAAATGTTTCTTGGGAGGTCTCTTCCTATGGAAGCACCATGTCAGGATATTCTCCCCTACCTAATGGCAGAGTCTCAGCTCTTGTCTCGTTGATCATTTTTTAACTAAGATGATGACAACCTCATCCCCATCTCCAGACCTGAAAATGATTTTTAATATCTAAAACTCTCACAGCAGCTGACATTTTTCCAAGTTCTTCCAGGTATATTTGCTTACGCGATGGGTATTACTTCCCTATTTATAGATGACAATCTGGAGGCTAAGCAAGAAGAAGTAAGTCAGCCAGGAAGTGAGCGCATCAGACTTTAAACTGGCATCTCTAGATTCTTCTGAAGTTGGGCTCTTTTTCTTCTCCTGTGTTGCAGCTCAGGAGCCCTGTGTATAATTCGTGGTCAGCTGTGCTTGTTTCCCCGCTATCAGATGCTGCTGCAGGTGAAAGAAACCAACAGCCTTGGATTTTTAAAGTCGGGTCCCTTGCTGGGGTGGATGGCAGCCCTGGGTTTTCCTACTGAAAGTGAAACCACCTGCGTGGGGAGGGTGCCACCAAGAGGTGTACAGGAGGCCTTGCTCCTCTCGGCTGCCCTGGCCTTGACCTCCTGTGACCTCCTGAGGCCTTGTACCCAAGACCATTCCATTTGGTTTGCCTGGTGATTCAGCGAAGGAGGCTTGGCCGGGCTGTCTGCAGGTGAGGATAGGGCACTGAGTAGGGCACTGAGTGGGGGACCGAGTCCCCTGGGGAAGCAGGGCTGGGATTTGGACCGAGGACCTTCTCCCCTTGGCCAGGGTAACTGCAGCCTTCGGCAGAGTGTGCCCCCCTTCCCCTCCTCTCCCTCCTTCCCCTTTTTCCCTCCCTCTCTTCTCTCTCCCCCTCCCCCTCCCTTCTCCCCTGCCTCTCCTCCTCTCCCCTCCCCCTCCTGCCCCTCCTCCCCTCTCCCTTTTCCCTCTCCCCTTCTCCCCCTTCCTCCCCCCTCCCTCTTCCTCCTCTCTGGGGAGGCATCCCACTGTAGACATCATTGCTGTCTGTTGGGGTCTGTGGCTCGTGGTGGACTGTCCTGTATCCCTGTGCTGCTTTGGGCAGGCCCTGTCTTCCCTTCCAGGCTCCCAGCTCCCCCAGGGCAGGGTCTGTGTCCACCCGCTTCCTCGGGGCATCCTGTCCCTCAGCCCCACCCTTGGTGGCTACCTGGTTGACTGACCGCTGGGAGAAGGAAAGGCATGCGGAGGATATGGGGAAGATGTCCACACCTGCCATCTGCCTTTTTTCCCCTTAATTTCCTCCTTGACCTTCTGTGAAGGTATTTGGGTTAAGCTTGTTGACCGGATGGTGTGGGAGCTGGGGAAAGAGGCCACCTTCCTGGGGAGGTGGAAGAAGAGGTTTCTGTGTGTTGTGTGTGTGGTGACCTGTGAAGGGCTTGAAATCACGAATGAGAGGAGAAAGGGAGCAGGAGTGTGAAGAACAGGGTCCTGGGGATGTCCGTGAAGAGATCAGTGGTGTAATACAGAGCGTGTAGGAGGAAGGACCAGAGCTGTTGGTGGGCCATGTGCATCTGGGGGTGATGGAGCTGTCAGTGGGTCATGTGCATCTGGGGGTGATGGAGCTGTCGGTGGGTCATGTGCATCTGGGGGTGATGGAGCTGTCGGTGGGTCATGTGCATCTGGGGGTGATGGAGCTGTCGGTGGGTCATGTGCATCTGGGGGTGATGGAGCTGTCGGTGGGTCATGTGCATCTGGGGGTGATGGAGCTGTCGGTGGGTCATGTGCATCTGGGGGTGATGGAGCTGTCGGTGGGTCATATGCATCGGGGGGTGAAGGAGCTGTCGGTGGGCCATGTGCATCTGGGGGTGATGTAGCTGTCATGGGTCATGTACATCTGGCGGTGATGGAGCTGTCGGTGGGTCATGTGCATCTGGGGGTGATGGAGCTGTCGGTGGGTCATGTGCATCTGGGGGTGAAGGAGCTGTCGGTGGGCCATGTGCATCTGGGGGTGATGTAGCTGTCATGGGTCATGTACATCTGGCGGTGATGGAGCTGTCGGTGGGTCATGTGCATCTGGGGTGATGGAGCTGTTGGTGGGTCATGTGCATCTGGGGGTGATGAAGCTGTCGGTGGGTCATATGCATCTGGGGGTGATGAAGCTGTCGGTGGGTCATGTGCATCTGGGGTTGACGGAGCTGTCGGTGGGTCATGTGCATCTGGGGGTGACGGAGCTGTCGGTGGGTCATGTGCATCTGGGGGTGACGGAGCTGTCGGTGGGTCATGTGCATCTGGGGGTGATCGAGCTGTCGGTGGGTCATGTACATCTGGGGGTGATGGAGCAGTCGGCCGGCCGTGCACATCTGGGGGTGAGGGAGCGGTCAGTGGGATGTGGGCAACTGGGGGTGATGGGCAGGGAGGTTGTAGGGAGGAGGAAGCTGCTGCCAGCCTTCCTTGCAGACTCTAAGAGCCTTGGCCGTGAGGGGTGGCTGGACCTGGGGAGGGCTCAGAGGGGTGCTGGGAGGGAGGGAGTTTGTGCAGAGATGTGGTCTCATTTTTGCACCTGTGTTAGCTCCTTTCATCAAACAGGAAGCATGGGCACCGAGTCTGAGTTCTGACGGTCACAGGCTACTTTACAAACAAAGTCAGTCCTTTTAGTGACTACTTTCCCCTGATAAAAGCTCCAACCAAATCTGAGTAAGCCCTCCTTTGCTTTTATTTATCTGCCCCCTTCTCACAAGTTAGTAATTGTTAGCAATTTGGAGGGCGGCTTTTGGTACCCTTTTCCCATGGTTTTACACACCTACGTGCACATGTACCAATATAAGCATCTCTCTTCACCTTCTTGAACATGGGTTAGAGACTGATTTGACTGGACAGTACTGCATTACATTATGTCATATGGTACAATGTGATGTATTGCCACCGACCCAAAGTGCGATCCCATTTCCCTAGTCTTGCTCGACGCTCTTCGACTCCGAGGAAACAATCCATCATGCATTTCTACATGAATGTAATAGCAACAGATACCTGACTATTTCATGCTTGAATGAGCTCATTACTGGGCACATTTGGTAAGAGTTTGTAGACTGCTATATGGTATTGGTACTGAATTATGATTTTCTTCTGTCCTCCAGTTACCTTGAACCATTTTCATCTCAGAGATGAGAATTAATCTGTTAAAGATAGAAAAGATGCCATCTAAAATGGGCCCTGGTTGGCGGTTTGCTTGTCATAAGCAAACGCTAAGACTCAAAAAGCATTCAGTAGTGTGGATAAAACTCTAGGAATGATCGCAAGTTTCAACAAGGAGAATTCTGGTGTGCTCCTTCCCTATTACAGACCGATTACAACTTAAATATTTAAGTTGGTGCTTGCATGGTGCTTGCATGAATTCCTGTAACTGTTTTTTGATCTAGATGGTGCTTTTTAAATAAAAAAAGTTCTTGCAAGTGGTTCTAGAAAATATCCAGTTAAGATTTGGACAGCGAAGGTCACCTGTATATGATATGTACAGACACATGTGCATGTCTGTTCACACACAGACATGTACATCCAGTTTCCTATTTCCTTAGTTGTCAGGGAGTTTTTTTCATTTCACTACATATGGACCTGCCTCAAATTTTTTTAAACTTTTTTTTATTGTGAAATATAACATATATACAAAAAAAGGAATAAATATCTAACTTACATTTCAACAAGTAGTTATAGAATAGATTTCAAAGTTTGACATGAGTTGAAGTTCCACAATTTCAGGTTTTTCCTTCTAGCAGCTCCAAGACACTGGAGATGAAAAAGAAATATCAATACAATGATTCTGTAGTCATATTCATTTGTTAAATTCTATGTTCTCAGATATAATTCCTCCTTCTCCTTTGATCCTTCTCCCAATCTTTAGGGATATTTGGCCTGTGCCCATCCTGAGTTTTTCATGGTGTAAAGGTGTGTCTACAATATGAGATGGGGGATGGGAGTGGTGGATGTTCTTAGAGAGACTGGCACCCCTGGTTACAGGACTTATCTAGCCTAGGAATCATTTGATGGTTTTAGGTTTCTGAAAAGTAAACACTGCATGCAACGTTTATCTCTGATGGAGCCCTGGGTGTTCTTCAGGGTTAACAGGAACGGTTTGGGTTCAGGTTTGGCAACCATGGCAATTAGCAGTATCTACCTGGAGCTTGTAGAAGAGTAGCCTCTAGAATAGTCTCTCGACTCTGTCTGATCCTCTTCGCCGCCGATACCTTATTTTGTTACATTTACTCCTTTTGGCCAGGAAGATATTGTCATGAATCTGCCTCAGTTTTCACAACAGATAAGTTAAGAGACTGTGTCATTTCTTCTGCCTTCTGTGACATCCAGCAATATTCAATTACATAAATAATTAAAAAAATAATAGCTACCAAGTTGTTTTAGTTTACTAGCTGCCGGAATGCAACATACCAGAGATGGATTGGCTTTTAATAAAAGGGGATTTATTTCTTTAGTTCTTCAGAGGAAAGGCAGCTAACTTTCAACTGAGGTTCCTTCTTATGCAGGAAGGCACGGGGTGATCTTTACTGGCCTTCTCTCCAGGCCTCTGGGTTCCAACAACTTTCCCTGGGGTGATTCCTTTCTGCATCTCCAAAGGCCTGGGCTGAGCTGCAAGTGCTGAGATGAGGTATGCTGAGCTGCTTGGGCTGTGCTACCTTGAACTATCTCATTTAAGCACCAACCAGTTAAATCAAACATCATTCATTGCAGCAGACATGCCTCTTAGCTGACTGCAGATGTAATGAACAACAGATGAGGTTCATGTGCCATTGGCTCATGTCCACAGCAATAGATCTAGACACCTTCACCTGGCCAAATTGACACCTGAACGTAACTACCACTCAAGTATATAAAAGTTACTACATTTTTGCTAGTTAAAATTGCCAGGCTCTAATTTAATTGACACACCTGTACAGATAATACTATTATTGTCCTCATTTGTCCCATTGGGAAATGGAAGTACAGAGGGATGAAGTAACTGCCCAAAGCCACCTGTCATGTTATACTGGGAGAGCTGGGATTCGAGCCCAGGTAGTCTGTCTCCAGTGTACCTTCCTAATCACCAAGCTTCCCGTGACTTGGGTGACCCCCTGAACATTTGCGTTTGTAGCCTGTTTTATTCCAGGCCTCAGATCAGAAGGGTGGTTCGCATGCACCTCAGTGCCACTGGCCCCTCTTGTCCTGTGCCCCTACTGGTGGTGGAGCTGTCCTTCAGCAGAGTGCCCCCAGGTGATGCAAGGCCACATGCTGGGCACTTCCACAAAAATGCCCAATGGGCCCTACAGGCTTTGGTGATTACCAAAGAGAAAACCACGGCTGGTGGAAAGAGACTTCCTTCCTGAGTTTTTGGGGCTCCTGGTCCACAGTGGGGGTGCTCGCCCAGAGGCCAGCCCTCTGGTGGCCTCTGGAACTTGCCCACGGCTTGCCCAGAGGGCCTGCGGAGTGGTGGTGACTGTTGTGAAGGGCTTGGCGATGGCTCCACTGTGGCCTTCTCATCACGGGAGGCCCAAGCCTCAGGATCACGGACAGCAGGTGACATCCCCACCTCTGGGGTTGCTGGTCAGCAGCTCCTGGACCCCACCATTGCACTTGTAACTCTGAGGGTGTGGCCAAGAGAGGACTGGCCTCCACTCCCAGGTATAGATCAGATAAACGCCCAAGAGAATTGAAGAGAGGTGCTCACACAAAAACTCGTACCTCGATGCTCACATCAGCACTCACATCGGCAAAGGTGGAAGAGACCCACATGTCCGTCAGTGGATGACCAGATAAACTAAATGTGGTCTTTCCAGACAAAGGAATATTATTCAGCCATAAAAAGGAACAAAGTGCCGATACATGTGACAACGTGGATGCTCCTTGAAGGCCTTATGCTGAGTTGAAAAGAGCGAGACATAGAAGGCCACATACTGTATGAGTCCATTTATATGAAATGCCAGAATAGGCAAATCTGTAGAGACAGAGAATATCTCGGCAGTTGCCAGGGCCTGTGGAGGTTGGGGGGAATGGGGCGTGATGGTGAAACGGTACAGGGTTTCCATGTGTGGTGATGAAAACATTCAATAATTTTAGTGGCGGCTGCATGTATGTGGGAATATATTACAACTCAAAATTGTGTACTTTAAGTGGGCGAATTGTGTGGTTTCTGAACTCTGTCTCAACAAGGCTGTAATGTTAGAGAGAGAGGGGGGGGGGAGGCTGGTAGCTGGGATTCCAGAGCCAACTTCTAATGGACGATCCCCTCGGTCCCCGGCGTACAGAAGCGCCAGCATAGCGTCCCACCTCCACGGAGCAGGTGTCCTCGTCAGTCAGTGGGACGTGTCTAGCTCCCAGCTCTGTTCTGCCCGAAGTGGAGAGGACACTCGGACTTCAGGCCTTCACACGTTCCGTCCCCTGCGTGTCCGTGGGGGCAGCATGGGAATTACGGGCGCAACGAGCCGGCGTGGAAGGGGCTGCCGGTGCCGACCCTGACCCCGCTCGCGGTGGCCTTCACCCCGGCCCGTTGAAGGCGGCTTGGAGTGGGCACCGTGACCTTGGGGGGCCTGTGCCCAGGAGCAGCTCTGCACATGTGGCCTGGGGCTTGAGGGTGACCGCCGGGGAGGCTGTGGGTGTGAAGGAGACACGGGACCCCTGTTTCCCCGGGGCATAAAGAGGGAGAGAGAAAAACATAATTAATTGCAAACAGTGACTCGTGCTAGCGGCGGGCTTTACGGGGCAGACATGAAAATGACGGATGGGCCAGCATGGAGGAGATGATAAAACGTCCCCGTGTGGGCCGGTGACAGGACCACTGCGGGTTCTGGGGCTGCTTCCCGCACCCGCTGGCTTGACTCTGGGCAGAATCGGAAGGTTCAAATCCCAGCTCTCCTGCTTGCTGCCTGGTGACCTTTCACTTCTCCCTGCCTCAGTTTCCTCATCTGTAAAATAGGGACAGTCATTGCCTCTGCCTCGTGGTGGGATGGGAGTGGCTGGTTCAGGGTAGAGGCCGCTGGGAGGGTCACTGCCGCGCTTCTCTGGACATTTGCCCTTGCGAACCCGGGAGGTAGTGCCTGGGGTGTCCCTGCCCTCTGCCTTCAGGAGGAAACACCTCTCCAGTGGTACCCCCTTCCTGAACCCCATGGGGTTGCAGCCCATTAGCTTTCCCCATGCCTGGCCCTGCCCCCTGCCCTCCTGCGGGCATCCCCTGCACCTGAGCATGCATCCGGGCCCCAGGCTCTGCCCCCAGGAAACCTGACTTAGGACAGTGTGGGAAAATGAACACTGTGCTTGGGCAAATAGTTAGGTGCTTGTTAGAGATTTATCTTCTTATTACAGCCTTTATTTGTGCCCTCAAGGTGAGGCTCTGTGCCACTGAGGGCCTAAAGGACGGGACCAGGTGTCTGGCTTATGCTTAATGCTTGGAAGCCTGGTGGGTGAGCCCGGGCTTGCCGGGGAGAGGAACGAGGGAAGAGCCTGCAGGCGTCCCAAGGATGCTTGTTCACGTTGACAGAGAGGGAGGTGGGTGGATATTTGGGGCTGCTGGGCTCCTTGGAGCATCTGTTTCTTTCTCTTCCCCCCCTGACCTCTCTGTCTTTGTATGTTTGCACGTTTGTATTTTTGCATCCTCCTTGGCTGGGTGGCTTGCCCCTCTCTGTCCAGCCTGGGTGTCTCTGTTTTGTCTGTGTGGATCTGTGTCTTGTGGCCTCTGTCTATACCTATTGACGGGCACCCCGCTGTGTACCAGCCACTCTACCAGGCATGGAGAGAGCAGTGAGAAAGAGTAGGAGGAAGTTCATGGTCCAGAGGAAAGAGAGCTGTGAACTCGCGAAGTTGCCCAATCAGACCTTTCATCTGCCAAGTGCAGGGGTCAGAGCCGCGTGACCTGCGTGCTTGCAGGTACAGGAAGGTTTTCTGAGGCTGGGAGGTGGGTGGAGCTGATCCAGGAGGATGTGGGGCTGAGTAGGCTGAGTGCGCTGGTGGCAGAGCTGGCAGCCCCTGCTGGTGTCCTGGTGGGGGCAGGAGTGAGGGCTGGCACTGGGGGGTGGGGTATGAGGTAGGCAGGGTGGGTGGGCTGAGCAGCCCTGACCTTGGTTCTGCTGCCTGTCAGCAGTGAGACCCCTCTGGAAGCCCCGAAGCCCAGGAGTAGCAGGAGCTTATCTGGATACCATAAAAATGCCAGGGACAGGAAGTGACAGCAGACCAGGCAAGAGATAATAGTGGCTTGGTTGATGGTATTGGCTGTGAAGCTGGACAGCAGTTGGCAGGTTCAAGACTAATTTAGAAAGTAGAATTGATAAGACTTGGTGATTGCCTGAAGATGGTGTTATATTGTTTGAACATTTGTCTTTGGTTATCTGCATGTGTCAGTTTTTATTAGAATTTTGCTGCAAAGAAAAAAAAACCCATAGTAAGCCAATTCAGAGATTCACTTTTAGAGAGATTTTATGGGGAAACAGAATTGTTTATCATCGCTAGACTACATAGAAAAAGAAAAGAACGTTTACTTAGTTACAAGAGTCTTGCCTGACAGCCAGTAGGGTGAGTATGTGACTAATATTTTAGACCAAATCGTAATACCATTAATGTTTTCCCATAATTGGTAAAGCGGTTAAATCAGCAATGCTAATTTCCTCCCAAAAGGTTTTGACTTCAGCACATAAAAAGGATCTGTCCAAGAGAATTTTTCTTTTTCTTTTTTCTTGGAATAGAGAGTTTGAGGAATGAAGGTAAAGAGAGCAGGTAAGAAAGACTCCCAGAGAAACCATATATCTGATAATGGTTTAATATTCAGATTATATAAAGATTTCCTACACGTCAACAACAAAGAGACAGATATCTTAGTTAAAAAATGGGCAACGTAAATGAACATTTCTATAAAGAAGATGTACAAATGGCCAATAAGCACGTGGAAGTATGTTCAATATCATTAGCCATTAGGGAAATACAAATCAAAACCACAGTGAGATACCATTTCATAACCACTAGGAAGGCTGTTATTTAAAAAGTGAGAAATATGAAGTGTTGGCATGGATGTGGAGAGCTAGGCATCTTTGTGCATTGTTAGTGGGAATGCGAAATGGTGCAGATGCTGTGGAAAAGAGATACACATAGAATTACCATACAACTCCACAATCCTATATCTAGGTATTTACCCAAAATCATTGAAAGCAGGGTCTTGAATAGATATTTGCACAGTAGTGGTCATAGAGGGAGGCATTATTCACAATGGCCAGCAGGTAGAAGCAACTCAAGTGTCCATCAGTGGATGAATGGATAAGTGAAATATGGTATGTCCATGCAACGGAATATTCTTCAGCTATAAAAAAGAATGAAGTTCTGATACATGCAATAACATGGATGAGCCTCGAAGATGTCATGTTGAGTGAAATAAGCTAGGCAAAAAGGACAAATATTTTATGATTCCACTTATATGAAATAACTAGAATAGGTGAATCCATAGAGACAGAAAGTCACTTAGAGGTTATCAGGTCAGGGTGGGGGAATGGGGAGTTAATGCTTGACTGGAACAGAGTTTCTATGTGGGGGAATGGCAAAGTTTTGATAATGGATGGTGGGATTGTGGATATAATTAATAGCACTGAATTGAGTACTTGTTGAAAGTGTTTAAAATGGAAATTCATGAAAAAGGGAGATAGGGAAACGCGCATGCTTTTAAAATTTTTTTCTGAAAGATTTGGAGATAACACCCTCTCCCGCCCCCTCCCCCCCAAATAAATTTGCCTGTATTTGCCAAGTGACTTTTAAAGCTTCTTATTTTGAAATGTTTATATTCACATAAAAAATGTAAAGCTAGTTCAGCATTGCTGTGAGCCAGTCATCCAGCCCCCTGCAGTGAGGATGTCATTCATAACCACAGGTTGCTTAGCAAAACCAGGCAATTGAACTACAGGCCTTCATTGGGTTTTGCCTTTTTTTTTTTTACAGGCATGGTTTTTTGTTTTGCTTTGGGTGTGTAGTTCTATGGAATTTTATGAGATAACCACCACCACAAACAAGATACAGAACAAACTGTTTTTATTTAAAGTCTTTTCACATTGTTTCTTGACTATTTTCCCCCCCAAGTATATTCAGGCTAGCTAGACGCATGGTGAGAGAGCAGGAAGCTTATAGTTACGCCATTCCCTCTTCCTCCTAATTGAACTCTCAGCTTTCTTTCCACTGCCTCCCCTTGCTACCTGTGACCAGCCATGAGCCTTTCTTGCCTTTTAATCCTGACCCTGAAATTCCTGTGTTCATCTTTCTGGACTTGAGTCTGTCCTCTTCTTTAATTCCAGGTCAAAGGGTCTTTCTCAGTGCCTCCCCTTCTGGATGCAAAGCAGAGATCTCCCTAACTCCTCATTTGCAGGAATGCCTTTCTTTCCTGTTTCCTTGTTCAAGGCAAGTACTTAATTGCAGAAGCCAGAACTCTTTTTGTTGCAAGTGAGAGAAACCCTTCTGAAACTTACCTAAGCTAAAAAAGAGAATTTATTGACTCACATGAGTAGCCCATCCCAGAGCAGAAATGATTTCAAGCCCAACTGAACCCAGGGCTCGATCTGTGTGTGTGTGGCAGGTGGGGTGGTTCCTGCTACCCCCAGCCTCACGCTTCTCCAGCTTGGCCACAGCAGCAGCAGAAGTCTTACCACTAGCCTGGCCAGACAAGTCCCAGGCTAATACCAGCGGGCCCAGCTTGGACCGTATGCTTATCTCTACTTGGTCATTCCTAGCAGGGCAGGAGTCATTCCTAGGCCCCGTGGCCTCTTCTGTGGCTTGTTGTCATGGGAGGTGGAGAGGGGTGGACCTCCAGAGAGTACATGGAGTGAGTCCTGGAACTTTTATTTTTTGGCTGAAGAAAGGGTAGGAAAGGACTGGTCCACCCAGCTTTTTTTCTGCCAGGCTACAGTTTACTGGACATCCTGTGGGCTTCACCCTTGGCTAAGGTAGTGCTCCTGGCCTGGCAAATTGTGACTAGGAGTAAGAGGTCATGTGACAGCAAGATTATAGGAAGGATGGATTTGATTTCCTCCTTGTTTCTGTTACCTATTGCTGTATGACCACCTGTCCTAACACTTCATGCCTTAAAACCACCACCATTTTATTTATCTGCATGTAATTCTGCAATTTGGGCAGGGCTGGGAGGTTTGAGGCGGCTTGTCACATGGCATCAGCCAGAATGGCCCATTGAAACTAGAGGGTCCACTTCCAAGATGGCACCCCACTTGCTGGCCATTGGCTGGAAGCTCAGCGGGGCTGCTGATCAGGGTGCCTTTCTTCTTCTTTGCCTGGCCTCTCCACGAGGCTGGGTTGGGCTCCACACACCATGGTGGGCTCCAGGTGTAACCTGGTTTCTTTCCTGGTGGCTGGCTTCCCTTAGAGCACAAGAAAGGAAGCTGCTAGACCTTTTTAAGGGCTGGGCCCAGACTGGCACAGCATCATCCATGCTACATTCTATTAAAGCAGGTTATGGAGACAGCTGGGTTCAAGGGTAGGTGACTTTTAGAGGCATCAATACTGGGAGGCCCTGTTCACTGGGTCCTCCAAAGTTACGGTCTACAACATCCTTTCCAGTAGTCAGTACAGTCTCCAGGTCCCCTCTGATCTCTTCTCACCCTGGGTCCTGCCACTTTTTCTTTGAAGCAGTTATTCATTGCCCTCCTTTTTTCTTTCCCCCCGTTGAATTGAGCCAGAGAGCACTTGTAGCTTTTGAGATTCAAGGGAAAAGATTATCACCTTTTAAATGACAGCTGGACCTTTCGCCCTGTCCAGAGGATCACCTTGGCACCAGTTCTGTCTGTTGTTTCCGTAGAAGATGTCTCTTTCCCCAACTCTTAAGTTATATTACAACAGGCCACTGTCCTTTCTTAGAATGTACCAGTCTCAGGAGGGGGGCTGGGAAGAACCTTCAGCCCAGTAGCTTGTGGGGAGGTGGCAGGCACCTGGCAGGCTCTGTGACCTGTCCACTTCCAGAAGGACTGGGCCCAATGGGGGGCCAGGTGCAGAGGCAGCCTTGGGGTCCCTTCTGGAAAATGAAGGCACTGAGCTGTTTCTGGAGTACAGGAAGGTGGCTGCATCCTTGGGGAGAGTGAGTATTCGCTTCTCATCAGCTGCTTTTATTTTTCTTTTAGTGGACATCATGGAAATAAAGGAGATCCGCCCAGGGAAATGCTCCAAGGATTTTGAGCGTGCAAAAACGGTCCGCCACAGAGAAGACTGCTGTTTCACGATTTTGTATGGCACCCAGTTCGTCCTCAGCACACTAAGTTTAGCAGGTAGGTGCCTGTCCCTTGTGCTTTTCTCTCTTCTGTGTCTCTGTTTCTTTCCTGGGAACCTCTCTGGAATCAGGGTGCTCACACCCCACTCACGGACCGCTAACATGCGCTTGGGGCCTCCTGGCACAAATGCCCGCCCTGCTACCTTCTTGTCAGCTGTGTACCTTTGCACAAGCTCCTTAGCCTCTTTGAATTTCCTGAGCTGTAAACTGGGAAGTTATAACATCCCCCCCATTGGGATGTTTGAGGAATGTGCTGGGCGCCTGCCTGCCTCATGTTAACAGCTTAACACATGCTGGTTAGAGTGGATTGTTTGTACAGGCCGGGTTCTGGTGGGTAGTAAACGTGACCTGCCTTCCTCCAGCAGACAGGGCAGCAAACTTGACACTGATATGAAGGAGCTGTCCTGAAGTCTCTGTCACTCACATCATGTGTGCACAGGCATACACATGCACATACAGACACACGCACAGGTATACACATACACACACTCAGGCACTTGACTGAGGGGCACAAGCTTGTAATTTATGATGTGGAAATTTTTGTATAATCAGGACTACTGAGAAATAAAATAGTTACTATTAAATATAGACCAGAGGTAGGGAGTACTATGCAAGTTGAGCCATGTTGATACATTTAATTTGAGGTTGCTTGACTTTTGTATGATAATTTCACTCTTTCTCCCAGGCTCTTTGAGCATGTGCTCTGTGCTAGGTTGTGGGAGGTGCCAGTGGGAGTGTAAGGTGAATATGACTCAGAGGCTACGTTTAAGGAGCTCACAGTCCACTGGGGCAGAGGATGCACGGACAGGAAGTGACAGTAGCCTGTGGTAAGAGGTGTAGTCCAAGCATGATACAGTGTGCTGTTGCAGTTCCGAGTGCCCGATTCGAGGGAAGGCTTTGCAGAGGAGGGGGCTTTTAAATGGGCATGAGTAGGAGGTGGGAGGCAGGAAGGAGAGCAGTCCAGGCAGAGGACAGGGCACACGTCAGGGCACAGAGGAGGGAAGTAGCAAGCTGGGTGTGGGAAATGAGAGTGTGTCTGTTGCGTGGTGTGTAGAAAGTGGTAGAAATGGGGCAGGAGAGAGGGAGGCCTGAGCCACGACCTTCTCAGCCCTGGCGCTGTTCTTGTTTAGGAGACTGGGAGAACCCAAAGCTAGGAGCACAGGATGCCTGCTTTGGTGTCTGTCCCATTCTGAGGCCTCTCTTCTAGAAGCTAGAACCCTGCAATCCAAGGCCAGATGGAGAGATGAGCACAACCTCAACTCTGACCCCACTTACTAGCTCTGGGACAAATCTGTTTCCCTCATCCACACAGGAAACAGGAGAGCAGCAACCTGGGAGGGCCATCGTGTGTGGACTAGCAAGGGACTCAGTGGTCAGAGGCTAATAACCCAAAGAGGTGTTTGCATTGCCAGCTCCTGTCCTGATGCGGAACTGGAGGTGCAGAGGGTTGTATTACTTCTGAGCGCCACCACACGGCCCAGAAGGGGTGCAGTGAAATTTGAGCAACGGGATTTCCTTTTGCCAGATGCCAGGGTCTTAACCACTGCTTTTTGCTGCTTCCTTCACGGGCATCAGAATGCCCCATTTCCCACCCCTTTCTCCAGCAGAGCAGGTCCCCTGCCTTAACTGGGCATGGAAAATACTGACAGCTGCTGGCGTCATGGTGCAGATGATCCCAGGTCCTGCATCTCCTGCACCAGCCTGGGGTTAGAAGCTGAGCCTCTTAAAGAAGACAAGGAGAGCTAAGCTAACTGAGAATTAGTTCTCAGTTGTATTAAACTAAGCAACGACGTCCACAGGCAAAAACCTGGAACCTGCGAATATATATGCAGCAATAGGGACTTGACAGATGTGGTGAAGTTAAGAATCCTGAGCTGGCAACCTTCTGCTGGGTCCATCTTTTGAGACTAAAGGCAATCACAAGGGTCCTTATGATAGGGAGACACAGGGGTCAGAGTCAGAGAAGGACACATGATGGAAGCAGAGGTCAGAGTGGCATGGGACCATACCCCCAGGAGGACCTGTGGCCTCGAGAAGCTGGAAGAGGCCCAGCAATGGATTTTTTACCTGGAGCTTCCAGAAGGAACACAGCCCTGCCAGCCTACGTTAGACTTCAGCCCTTCAGAGCTGTAAGAGAAAGTATGGGAGATGCTTTTAGACCCTAATTAGTGGTCCTTGGTGACAGCAGAAAGCAATCATTGGATCACAGTGGCATCACCTGGAGCAGTCTAAACCTGTTGGTGCCAGGGCCTGACCCCAGGGGTTCTGGTTTAAATGCCGATTTAATTACACAGGGGGGACCTAGGTAGCATTTTCTTTTTAAAGCACCCCTGTGGCAATTCTCCTGAGCAGCTGGGGTTGAGACCCTTTGCTCTGGAGTCAGATGCCCAGCTTTGAATTCCTCCGTTTTTCATCGTTTGGAGCAAGTGTGGGTGGCAGAGAAGAGAAGCGTCTGTGGGTAGGGCCCTGTGCCTGCCACTTATGGTCCTGTGATTTTGAAGCCGTCACTGAACCTGCCTGAGACTCAGTTTCCCCACGTTAAGAGGAAATAATAATAGTACTTCATGGTATAATTGTACTTGTTGTCAGGATGAGATAAATTGATATAGGGAAGCACTTAGAATATATAATAAATGCTCAAAAATGTTATTTGCTATCTATAGTAATAATCAATATCAACCACCAATACCACCCATACTGCCACTCTTTGCCGATTCAGTTGGCACAGGAAATAAACCCACTTGTCACCTCTGCCATAGATGCTCATGCTGGCTGTATAGCCTCGTCTCAGACAAAAAGGTGGTTCTTAAGAGCCCTGAGGGTGTGAAGGAGAGGCCTGTGAAATGAGAAACCAGCACAGCTTCTCCCCATCCCCACAGACTGGGGTGGGGGTGGGGCTAGGGGAGGCAAGGGGCAAGGGTCTCCAAGCAGAGGTATTTCCAGGGAGGGGTTCATCCAGCGTTTCTATCCATTCCCTTCTCCAGCTGATTCTAAAGAGGATGCAGTTAAGTGGCTTTCTGGCCTGAAAATCTTACATCAAGAAGCAATGAATGCGTCTACTCCCACCATTATTGAAAGGTACTTGGCTTTGGGCTGTTTTTCTCTGTAGTCACTCACTCATTTATCTATTTGTGCTCCCTTAAAGCCAGCATGGACTAAGGAAAGAAAAGTAGGGCATTGCATTTTTGAGCTAGTTGAGTGTTGTGTATACGGTGGGCTCTCAATAGTGGCTTTGGACTCTTCAGTTTCTCAAATGAGAGTCTCTCAGTGCCTTGGCCTATTGGGGTGAGCTTTGCATTGAAGTTGAGATGGAGAAATCCAGTGGGGTTGTGTTTGAGAAGAGAATGGGGAAGTTTGTCTCTTAAAGGAATTCATGAGGAATTAATAAGCCAGCTGGTCAAAGGACAGTTAGAAAAAGTGGCCTGGAATGTTCTACCTGTCACCCATCAAGGATTGATAAAAGCCGCTCTCGTCTCCTCACCATGTCAAAGATTTCTTGATGGTATTCATGTGTGAATTATTCCCCCCCCCCCAGGAATACTCAGCAGCCCCAATTATGCCATTCTTCTTTCCAGATTTTTTGAGATTAATGACTATGATCAGACAGAATTGTTACCCTAAAGATTTGCTGACCTCTTTGAGTTGAAAGAGGCCCTCTCAGCTCAGCTGGGGCACTGCTAACTTCAAGCAAAAAACTGCCTTCCAAGCTGTCCTTGTTAGAAAGTTGGGAAGGTCTTCCTTTTCAATATCCCATAGAAATGACTAAGTGTGATGCTGTTTTCTGACATTCTTTCTTCCTTTTCTCTTCTTTTTTTTTTCTGTCTCAACTTCCAGTTGGCTGAGGAAGCAGATTTATTCTGTGGATCAAACCAGAAGAAACAGGTAAGACTCGATCACAGTTTTGCAGTTTTCTTCTGGTGATTTTGGACTCCAATTTTCACCTCTTTCTTTACATTCCAAGGGGCTTGGAGCTGGGTAAGGTCCACCTGAGGTCAGATGTGACCTGCAACGTGCTATTAGGGAAGCAGCAACAGGGTCTCTGGAGCCTCTGTTCTAGTGGAAAATTCTAGTCTTTCTGCAGAGATGATGTTTCTGCCACAGAACATTCGGCCTTTTTATTCAGGCCCTCACAAATGCTCTCGTCCCTTCTGTGGCCTGGAATTGCCGTCGTGTCCAGCTCTTGGAGCTCACTTTGGTAGAGGAGAGAGATTGACCCTAAAGAAGTAAACCCAGTTGTGTAGAGATAGTTATATGGACTGTGCCGAAATGGGAAAGGTGAGGTAATAACGTGTGATCATCTTTCCCTACATCCTATGTTCCCAGACTTTGACTTTTGTTGATCTGAGGGGTGAAATATAACAGAGTAATGTGGCTTAAATTTGCATTTCTTTCTTTATGAGTGGGGTTGAATAGCTTTTCATCCATTCTTGCTTAAGATATGTCAATATCATAAGGGCGACAACTGAACGCTACCAACGCTCCTCTTTTTTTCCTGGAAGTCTTTCCATTTCTGGGTTTCCTTTGTGTGTGGCCAGCATCTCCCATCACCTCACAAACATCTTCCAGGGGTTGGGGTGCACCTCCATGGTGCCTTCCACCTATGCCTAGAGGATGATTTGGAAATAGTAACCATGAAGTGGTTTACAGTGTAATGTTAAGTCGGCCATAGCTCATTGTCTGTTTTCCCTTCCATCTGCCTTTCCCTCCCTGCTCTTCCTCTCATCCAACGTCCTCTGTCTGGAGCCACCCCTTGGGAGGTGGATCAAATGAGGTCCCCTGTGTTGGAGGATTTTGTATACATGGACCCCTTTCAGCCTCAGAGGTGGTGCTTCCCCTTAGTGTTTCCTTTCTCTGTGGCTTATGGGTGATTCACAGTTGAGATGGCCCATGGCTGACCGATGGAGCCATGCTGGGCTCATCCTCCACATGACAGTGCTACATGGTGGGTGGTTTACTTCCCAAATCTGCCTCTCCATCTTATGCTGTCCAGCAATGGAAAGTCCCTCCTGCTCTCTTGCCCAGCCTGAACTCTCACAAGTCCTTCATAGAGAGTTATCTTCCCATGGCTGGTTCAGCACCTTAAGAAGAGAGGTAGTACTGTTTCTGGACTTAATTCCTTGTTGCAAGCTTTCCCCTCCCTCTTCCTCGCCTCCCCTTCCAAAGCCCCGCCGCTCTGTCAACACATGGAAAAGTCCCAGCTTTCCCCTGGTTGTGAGGCCCAGAAGCGTTTTTCAAAAGGAACTTTTACCACGGTGCCAGGGAATGGGCAGCTGACTTCTGGTCTGCCAATTTTCCCTCCCTTTCCTTTCGCTTATGATGAATCGTGTTTCCTGAAGGAAAACAAAAGATCAACAAAAGCCAAGGAAGGACTCCAGGCAACGGAGGCTGGCTGTCAGCTGGCCCCCTCACAGGTGGTGTCCTTGACCCAAGCTCTCTGTTTCACCTTGCACTATCTCTAGAGGCAAAGGGTAGTAGCTGACATTTGCTGAGATCTTCCCTTGCAGTGTGCTCGGTACTTCCCTTCCAAGTCCTGTGAATGTTCTGCAGACTGCTGTGCCTGTGTGCCACCTTGGGACCATTTTATATGAGAATACTGAGGCCAGCGGCCTTACCTAACTTGTCAGAGCTGAGCCCGCATTTGTAGGCTCACCTTTCACTCTGTGATGGGGCTAACCCTCCCCACTCCCCACTTTTTTTTTCGGCATGGGCAGGCACAGGGAATCGAACCTGGGTCTCTGGCATGGCAGGCAAGAACTCTGCCACTGAGCCACCGTGGCCCACCCGGCACTCCCCACTTTTTTAAAAAATTGTGCTGTGGAAAACTGGGAAAATAATGAAATCCTTTACCCACCCTGACTGCCCACCTTTTGATTTTAGTCCTTAGGAAACTTCTAAGCATTCATTGACCATGTGCGAGGCATAGACAACCTTTTGTTTTTCATTTTTGTATTTCCACTTATTGCTACCTTTAAGAAAAACATGCATATAGGCTTTAAAAAATTATGAAAGTAACTCATGTTCAGTATCAAAAACTTCGGAAATACTGAAAACTAGATTAAAAAAAAAAGTATCGTTCATATAAATCCCAAAGCAAGCTCTGCAGACCCCAGCTGCGTTGTGTGTTAGAGTTTCATTCTCCTCTTTTATTTGCCTATTTGTTTTTCATTTTGTTTATTAAAACCTAACCATGTGAACTTGTATCCTGTTGCTTCTGAAATAATTAAAAAAAAATTTTGGAATACCTGAAGAATTACAGAAAAGCTGTAAAGATAACACAAAGGGCTGCCATACGTCCTTCACTCCGGTTCCCAAGGTTTACGTCCTCCATTGCTGGGGACATTTGCCAAAGCTGACAAGCCAACATGGCTATGTTATTACGAATTAAACTCCGGACTTAATTTGGATTTCACCAGTTTTCCCACCGAAGCTCTTTTACTGTTCCAGCAGCCCACCTGGGACATCACCTTTCATTTAGTTGTCACGTCTCCCAATCCTCTTTGGTCTATGACAACTTCTCAATCTTTTCTTATTTTTTGTGACCTCAGTACTCCTAAGGAGTGCTTCTCAATTACTCTGTAGAATGTCTTCAGTTTGTGTCTGGTAATTTTTCGTGTTGAGGCTGGAGTTATGGGTAGACTGAGGTGATGAGATTTGGGAAGCTTCCCAGAGGTGAAGTGTCCTTCTCATACCTTCCTCCCAAGGTGCATGAATGTACACTGTTGAAGTTGACCTTGACCACCTAGCTGAGGTGGGGTCTTGTCAGGTTTCTCCGCTATAACGTAAACCACCCCCCTCCTTTTTCCTTTGATCTGTTTTTTGGAAGTAAGTCACTAAGTCCAACCCACACTCAAGGATGGGTGAGTAGATGGGAGGGGAGCAGCCATTAAGTTCTTTTCCCCTACCATTAAATCCTAGAACTTTTACATCTCATTGCAACTATTCAGAAACATCACAATAATGCCGTATTATAGTTGAACCAATGGAAATTTGGTATTTGGCTTTAAAGTTGCCATTTGCCATCTTGTTAGTTCCCAGCTTTTTCCCTAAATTTGGGTATTCACTAAATTTTGTTCAAGTGAGTCTGTGACTTGCATCCTATGAGAAGCTTTTCAGTGTCACGACAGGATTTCATGGGCCTGGTGCCCACGACTCTCCAGCATCCCCTTGAGCAATGGGCTGTGCTTTCTTTACGCCTTTCCCTGGTGGTTGCTCATGGGGACCAAGGGCTCCTGGAGAGGAAGAATCTGGCTTGTTCAGTCTTACTGTCGGTGTTTGTGTTTATTGATTGACCAGAGGTCCTCCCTCTTCACCCTGAGACGTGACTTCAGACACATGGAACTCTCTTGCTTTGGCAGCATTCCTATGCCACAGTCCCAGAACTGGGTCAAAGGGCGTGGATGTTTTAATATCAATCTTGGCCAGATTTATAGAGTCTCTCCTTGGGGGCCTTTAGAGTTTAGTTGTCTCTCACCTGGTAGCTTAGTTTGCCAGGACTGCTGTCACATGGACTAGTTGATGCAGATGCAGACAATTAGTTCTGGAAGCTTGGAGCCCACACTTAGGTGTCGGCAGGCCTGTGCTGCCTCGGGGTCTCTAGGGTTCTGGTACTGGCTTGCTGGCCACCCCTGTTCCTAGGTTTGTGGCAGAACACAGTCTCTGCCTCTCTCACCTGGTCCCCTCTCTTTCTCTGCATCCTACATCCTATGTCCACATTCCCTGTTCCTATAAGGACCCCAGATGTATTGGGTAGACCTGCCGCTCTCCATCTCCAAAGATGTGGAGAGTCATGGGGGCTCACAGATCTGGGGCTTAGGACTTGAACATGTCTATTTTGGGGGACATAATTCCATCCATCACAGCTGGGAATGAGTTCCTGAGGTCAGTACATAATGCGAAGATTTCCTGTGACCAAAATAACCTGTGAGGAAAGCCCTGAGCCTTCCTTGAGGGTCACTGGAGTTGCCTTTCTCAGGGTGAGGCTCAAAGGACCGACTCCCGCAGAGGGGACAGGGGCCCCGTGGGCTAGTGGCAGTTTCTTTCTCTCTTTTGCTCTTGCTCCCTTGGCATATAAAAGTTAATTTGCATCAGCCACTTGTCTTTCTCCTTCAGCCTTGGCAGGCCCAGAGGGAAGACTGAGTGTGGTGGAGGGAGGCAGGAAGGAGCTGAGAATGGGAGGCAGGCACGTGGGTCTGGCCGCTGTCCTTTAACAGAAAGGCACGTGGCTTCCATGTGGGTGGGCATTCAGGCTCCAGCACACGGGGCTCACCTGGGGAGTTACCGAAACCCAGCTGCCAGAGTCCCATCAACTGCGATCCCGACCTGTCTTCCTGGGCACTGGCCTTTAAAAGAGTTCCAGAGGATTCTGCTAGGAGGCCAGCATCGAAGGAGTCTCAGAATTGAGTGTGCATCGGAATGCCCCGAGGGCTTGTTAGAAACGCAGGTTGTGGGGCCAACCTGCAAGTTTCCGATTCATTAGATCGGAGGTGGGGCCTGGGAATTTGCATTTCTGGCAAGTTCCCAGGTAATGCTCCTGGTCCAGGGAATACAGTTGGGGAACCACGATTCCAGACCTGCACTGTCCGATGTGGCAGCCACTAGCCCCTCATCTGTGAAAGAGCAGCACTGACAGTCCCACCTCATAGGGCTGAGGGGAAGGTCAGTGTGAAGACTCAGCGAGTTAACGTGTCAGAGGTGTTCAGACAGTGCCTGCGTTACAGCGAGCACGCAGCATGTTCTTAGCATTATCCGTATGCTTATGAAAAGCCAGGAGGGTGGAGGTGTCTGTCCAGCACCTGGGTGGCAAGGAAGTTTCCTGGGGCATGCCGTGTCTGTCATTTGGTAGCGGCTGCCCAGGTTGCAGAGTTGAAGGATTCTGGGATGGTGGCCAAGCAGAGAAAGAAAGGGTATCATGATCGTTTAGTGATGTCTGCCATGGAAGACGGAAGGGCCAGCTGTGGCATGTAGAGGGAATAGGCTTTTCCATCCTTCCCCTGCAGGTTCCCAGTGCGTGGGCACAGGTCGCGTGTCGGAAAAGTAGGCTCTCAGGTGTAGATCTGGGTGCAGGTGGGGTGTTGAGGAGTGCGTGGGGGTTAGGGCTCGTGGGAGAGAGAAGCAAGCAGAGGCCTGCAGAGGGAGAAGTGGGGCTCGATGCAGTCATGACCCAAAGCTTCACCTGTCCCCTTGGGGAGCCTTGGAGCTGGGACACCCCCCTGCAGAGCTGTCCTGAACTGAGGCTGGGCGCCTGGGCCTTTGTTCCCCTCTAGGGACCAGTCCTTGGATGCAGGACGCCTCTGGGGGAGGGGTGGATGTGGCCTTGGACAAGGCATTCCCCACACTGAGGCATGGAAAGGCCAACAGCTTCCTACACTCCAGCAGCTGTGGGATCTGTGTCCCAGTCCGGGGACACTGGCAGTGAAGCGTGACATGCCTACACTAGGGGAGCGGAGTGGGGAGAGCCTGGTATTAGGAGCCCAGAAAAGCTCTTTGGCCCCAGCTTCACCTGGAGGCTCAGTTATCCCACTGTATGAGGAGTTCTTGGGAGCAGGTGGGCTTAGATGTCCCAGGTGCTTAGATTCCCACCCCTCTATGCCCTGGGTTTACCCCCTGAGCAGCTGCAGAGGCTCCCCAGCTCCCTCAGTATCTCTGTGCCTAGACGTGAGAAGGTTTCTGCTCTTAAGAGGAACTTTGATCCCAGGAAGAATCCCACTGGGCCTCGAGCTTGTTCCACACCCTGCCTGCCTCTTCCTGCAGCCCACTTGCCCTTCTGCCCTCATCCAGGAACTGGGTCAGAAAGCGTCTGCTGTTTTCCTAGGGACTGCTCCCCTAGACTGTGGCTCCCCCAGCATCTCTGCCCAGCCAGCCCTAGCGGAGGCTTTGTGCTCTCGGCACCTCCCTGTGAAAGGCTTTTGGGGGTGGCCCTGGTAGAAGTGGGGTGGAGGTGGGGGTAGAGATGCATCTCACAGGAGATGTCTTGAGTGTTAGAGAAGTCATTAGAACTGAAGGTAAGAAGGTTGGAGGTGGGGACATGGGATGGCCGGGGGTCTCTGCTGGACAGGACCTGCTGCTTCCTTCTGAATGAAGCTGCAGGGGCCCAGCCTCCAGCCTGGGGGGCACTGGGCTGTTTGCTGCCCCTACTCCATGGCCCCTCTTGGCTGTGCATAGCTCCCTTGGGCTGATGCCTGCAGGAAGACTCAGGATGGTTTTCTGTAACCACGCCTGCTGCCCTGGGGGGCCAGGCCCTCCCCTCTCAACCAGAAGGGTCTGAACCTCCTGCCCTTGACCCACCATCCCAGCCCCACCTCCCTGGCCCACGCTCCAATACACAGCGGACCTTTCTGCATGTGCTTGGTTACCTCAGACATGGAGGAGGTGGAGGCACCGCCCTGTGAGGTCGTTTAAGCACCTGTGTACGTAAAGCCCCTAGAACACTGTCTGGTAGCCCTATTTAAGTTTCAGCTGTTACTATTTTTATTGTTATTTTTGTTACCACTCTGAATAGCCCTTTTGTTAGAGGGCACGCTCCCTCTTCCCCCGGTACCTCCCCTCAAAGTGCATCGTTTGTGCCTTTTGGTGTCCGTCCCCAGGGAATATGCTCCCAGGGCCTTCCAAGGTGGGGTCAGATGTCTGTATGTTTTGGAATTTAATTCAGACCCCAGCTGTACTTCTGTCCAGCTCTGACCTTGGGCAGCGTGGCTGTGCACCCACCGTGCCTGCTCTGGGTCTGGGGGGTCAATAATAGGCCCTTTGTGGGGGGTCGATGGTGGCGAGAGACCAAGTGGCATTGCTGCCTGGGTGACACCAGGCAGCTGGCACATAGTAGGAGCTCATGTAAGCCCCCCCACCCCCCTGCCATCCCCTGCCCTGGCCCTCCGTGACCCTGCCGTGCCCCAAGCCCCTCTGGGGTTTCTTATCAGCGAGGGCCACCTGATTATCTGACGTCACGTTCTGCCCACACCATGACTCTACGTGACCTGCTCCACGGCTGTCCCCGAAGTGTGGAGACGAGCCATGGCTCCCTGAGGCACCTCCCTCCACACCCCCACTCCATTGCTGGCCACGTTTCCTCCGGCGGCGCCCATGTGGGAGCTGGCAGGATACCTAACCCTCCTGCTGTCACAGCCCTCCAGTCTGATGGAGCTGGGGTTTCCCTTTCTTGCAGCCTCAGCCTCCGAGAACTGAAGACCATTTTGCCCCTGGTCAACTTCAAAGTGAGCAGTGCCAAGTTCCTCAAAGATAAGTTTGTGGTAAGTTTCGTCGCACAGCCCGGGGATTTTAGGAACTCCAGGCTACATATGTTGGGCCTCTCATAGGAAGCACCAAGTGCCTCTGGGTCCCCCCGAATGGCACCCAAGGTGGTCCTGTTGTGGTCACACGGGAAGGTCACGTAAATATCCTGGGACCCTGGTCACTGTCCTGGTGGAGCATGTAATGACCAAAGACCCTTAATGAGCTGCTTGACTTGGAACCTCTAAACTCAGCTCTGGTTCCACCAGTCCACCCTTCCGCGTTTCCCTCAACATCCTGCAGCTTACTTTCCTCCTAGTAACATGAAGAAATCCCACATTCATAGGATTTCTCAGCTGAAAACATTCCTCCGTTTTTGCACTATTGAGTTCTGGAATGGTTAACCCATTTTATTGCTTGATTTTCAAGCCATCTTTTGACCTTCCCCCAACATTCTGCAGTGTCCTAAAAATGGAAAAGCAGAGCAGAAGGGTGGGTATTTAAAAAGACGAGAGATGTGGCAAGCATTTTACCTCTGGTCACAACGTAATCTGATTTTTCTTCTTTATCAGGTGCTTACCGAGCTAGGCGTTTTTATAGATACTATTTTGTTTGCTTTCAGAGAGTTCTTAGGAAGGTCATGGTGGTTTTCCCATTTTACAGATGAAGAAACTGAGGGTCTGAGAGGTCAAATAAATTTCCCAAAGCCATACAGCACTTTGGGGGTAAAACCCAGATTGGAGCTTAGTTTAAAAAGGCTATTTATGCCTTAAAAAATGATCCGTATTTACAAACCCTATAAATATGTCTGGATTTGGAAGTCCCAAAGGAAAGCTCTCCTGCCCAAACAAGGAGGAATTGTTCATCGTGGCTCTTGGAAGCCTGGCTGGGCTTTTCCCTCTTGCGGCTCAGGAAGGGTCTTCCTTGGGGTAAGGGCAGGGGCTGCTGGGGAGTATGTTCACCCCAGGAGGTAAATTAGGAAACTCATGGATGGTTTTAGTTCAGGGGAATGTGGGTTTGATTTTAGTTAGTGTTGTAGAAAAGCCACCCATGTCTCTGTGAACAGGGAGGAGGCATTGTTGTGGTGGACATAAAAAGTCATGTGGTCACTTTTTTTTTTAACAGGAAATAGGCGCACACAAAGATGAACTCAGCTTTGAGCAGTTCCATCTCTTCTATAAAAAACTTATGTTTGAACAACAAAAATCGGTAAGATGACTCCTGAATAAATGATCAAATGACTTTTCCCCTGCAATTCAAAAGCTGGCATGTTCCTAAGAAACCCATGAGAAGCTTTCCATCTCCTTTCTAGTCAAGGAACTATATAGTAGAAATGACATCATGTGCCAATTTCACCTATTAGGTTGGTTCACAGTTTTTTAAACAGATGAAACTATGGGGAAATAGCATTCGCATACCTTTCTGGTGGGAAGGTAAGTGGCCATAAATTCATTTGAAATTTAATCAGTCTATAAAAAATAAAATTAAAACATGCAACTGACTCTATCCTATTATCTCATTCTTGAAGGAAGTTTAGCAAATTACTAATAGTAGCGCTCTCTGCATTTAGAGTTTGTGTATGTGTTCCTTCCTCTTATACCATATTTATATTTTCTCTAATGAGAATATTTCGATTAGACCAGTCTGCCATTTAAAATTAAATTAAAATGCACATATACTTTGATGTGGCAATAGTGCTTTGGGGACTCCATTTTTTTCAGAAATAAAAGCACCTGGACCTAAGAACCTATTACCTGATAGTTTACTGCAGCATTACGTGCACTGGCCAAGTACCTGGAATCAGCTGAGTGCCTCCCAGTAGGGGGAGAGCTGGGTAAATCGTGGTTCCTCCAGATGGCTCATCATTGTGCCACTGGTTAAGGACGAGTTGTTTTCCTTCCATGGATGACTAGGGATGTTCATGCTATTTTGTAAGGAAAGCAAGCGGCAGGTTCACGTGAGACATTGGTCTGATTTTTTTGTTAGACTAAAGCCATCCTCCTGTGTGTGTGTGCGTAGTTTCCATGGGCTAGGAGAACACGTGGGAGGATGCACACCTCGCGTTTAATGTTGGTTTGTGTGTGTGCCTTCTGGGGGCTCATAGAGGTGGGGAGGAGAGGGACTGAACTTTTCCCTTGTGTGCCTCAGTTTATTTGACTTGTTCCAAGGAGCACGTTATTTTCTCCATTAATGCCATTAATGTACAAAGTCTAAAAAGCCAGGCCTGGGGTGGTGCGCTGCCCTCCAGCCTATAGCAGGTACCACTCCGGGTGCCACCAATGCAAAAGTGCTTTACAGCCTGCAAAGGAGGGGACGCAGCAGAGCTCGATGGAGCAGAGAGCGCCTGGGGCTGCAGGCCAGTGGGCCTGGCTTCTCTCGCCACTGGGTGGTCTAGGGCCAGCCCCTGAGTGCGTCCAGCGTGGAGGAGATGAGTGCCACCCCCTGGGGCTTGGGGAGGACTTCGGGGGAGACTGGGTCCTGGACTTGCAGGCGTCTTCAGGCAGTGAACGTGGAAGTCGCTGGAATTGCCTTGTTCTGCAGTGTACTGCAGCTGGCAGCTGGGTGAGGGCACCGAAAGGGTGACTCTCGCCCATGGGGTTTTGGATGTATCTGAGGTAGGGATGTGGGAGACACAGTTCCCATCTGTCTGTATTGGGGAACAGCACACATTTTACAGATTCAAGATTCACTTGCAGTTTGTTCACTTTTCCATGTAATTGATCGTTGGTTGTTGGTGTGCCAAATAGAATAGAAAGGTGAGAGCCTGGAGAGCGGGAGACCTGGATTGTAGTCCTGAATTGGCCTCTAACTGACCAAGTGATATTGGGGTAAACATCTTCCCCCTTTACTGAGCCTCATCTATAAAATGAGGGTATTGCATCAGATAAATGGGTATAAAACATTTTAAATGATATAACCCCCCTTTTTCCATATCAAATCTTACAGAACAAATTCTGCTGCCAATTCTGTTGATGAAAGTGCTTAGATTACAACTTGTAACTTTTGTTTATCATCCGACCTTGAGAACAATGAAAATGTTTTGCTGACGGAGTACATACGAAACTCAGAATAATGACAATTTTTGCCTTATGTGTCGACAAGAGCTTGGTTCACTCAAGTAATTGCAAATAACAGTTTTTTTTAATAATAGTTTGTCTTAAAATGTCAGGATGCTCTCATTAGGCGGGTGGCAGGCAAGCCTGAGGATAAGGTTTGCACGAAAGCTATTTTATCTGTGAGCAGATCATCATAAAATACACAGATCATCTCCACTGTGATAAAGTTCTGCATAGATGTATTTCAATATATGCTTTATATTACAGTTCTTTTTTTAATTAAAAAAATGATGGCAAAATATATGCAATCTAAAATTTGCCATTGTAACCACTTTTAAGTGTACAGTTCCGTGACATTAATTATATTCACAGTACTGTGCAACCATGAATACTATTTCCAAAGGTTGTCATTACCCCAAGCAGAAACCCCGTGACCTATTAATCAATATTTCCCCATTTTTCCGTACTCCCCATCCCTGGTAACCTATAATCTACTTTCTGTCTCTGTGGATTTACCAGTTCTAGGTATTTCAGATATGTGGACTCATGGCAAAATGTGGCCTTTTGTGTCTGGCTTCTTTTATTCAGAATGACGTTTTCACGGTTTGTCCACATTGTAGCATCTATCAGAATTTCATTCCTTTTTCTTTTTTCTTTGTATGCTGTATGACGGAGTCATAGTTCATTATTTTTCCATGTGAATATCCCGTTGTTGCAGTACCAGTTGTTGAATTTTTGTTTGTTTTTGTGTGTTTGTTTTGCTTGTTTGTTTTTGGGGAAAGTGCTGGACCGAAATTGAACCCGGGTCTCCTGCATGGCAGGCGATAATTCTACCACTGAAGCACCCTTGCACCCCATCATTCTTTTTTTATGGCTGAATGATATTACATTGTATGGCTAAATCACATTTTGTTTCTTCATTCATCTGTTGGTAGTCACTTGGGTGGTTTCCTATTTGTTCTTTTTTTTTGCATGGACAGGCACCAGGAATCAAACCCAGGTCTCTGGCATGGCAGGTGAGAACTCTGCCTGCTGAGCCACCGTGACCCCTTATTTGGTTCTTTTCAAGGCTTAAGTGTGCGTGTGAGGGAAAGAGGGAGAGAAAGAAATCTGAGTCAGCATTTCAGTAGATTCCCTGAACCCTCTGGGGCACCCCAGTTTGCCAAATGGGAATTTAGTATGGGAAACCACTCAACAAACTTATCTGCATCAAAGGTTGCCCTCTGGTGGCCAGATAATCACACTTACCCTGCAGCCAGTTGTGGTTGGCCTCTTCTAATGGTTTAAATATTTAAAAAACAGATTGCCCACATTTAAAATTCAGGACATTTTGTATTAAAATACAGATTTTTAATTTTTCTGGGAAAAAACCCCTGAGATTTGGCAATAAATGGGCCCTCTGTCCCCCGCGGAGACATTAGAGTAGAACGGAAACAGATATTCTCTGGTTGGTTTCAGTTTTTTCTCCTAATTTCTCTTGTGTACCTGGAACCAAAGACCCTGAGTTTGCAACCCCTGTTGCTACCATTCTAGGATATGATGCTCCGGTTTGGATGCCCTGAGGTTTAATTTGGTGACTCGGAATTTGAATAGTAAGTCCCCAACCCCTATGAATAGTTTCTGGCCAGCTTGAGAAATCTCACAGCTTTATGTAGGTAAGTGCCCCTCCTCTAACATCTTAACAGATCCATTTACTTCCTGAGCTTCTTGCTGGAAGCACAGGGCAGAGAAGAGCATTAGCCACGTGCTCTTGGGATGCTCAGTTGGGGAGTCAGCTCGTTATGGTGTCTGAAGGCCCCTCAACCTTAGTCCACTGAGTGGTTTGTGCTCACCAGTAACCAGATGGTTTCAACTTAAGTTTGCCAGTTCCTCTTTGTATCTAACCATCTGTTCACAGAGCTGCCCCGAAGCCTCAACATTTCTAAGAGTTTGGCAGCAACAGAAAGGTGACAAATATAATTGCATGTGTGGTCCAGCAGGAAAAGAGGTTGTACCTCTAACTAGGCTGGGATAACTGTCATGAATAGGTGACAGTTCCTCAGTGTGGACTGAATGCTTGGCATTGTGTGAAGGGCTTTACTTACCTTTAATTCTCCCACAGCACTATGAGGGAGGTATTGGTATTATCCCCATTTTATGGAAGAGAAAACTGAGGCTCATTGGAGGTCAGGCAGCTAGTAAGCTGCACAGCTAGGATTTTTCTCCTTTGGCCAACTTTAACGCCTAGCCACCGACATTGCTTCTTCTTTTTAACATTTTTTTTTTTTTGTGAATGAAATTTTTATTTACACACTGTATCTAGAAGCAGATACATAAATTCTTATACAATTAATTTCCAAAAATGTGCAAGAAATTACTATAATTTGTTTACAAACCAAAAAACATATTAAAATCAATGGACTTTGGATAATTCACTTTGTGGTGTTCTCATACAAATGGTATACACCTGATTTGAAACATAGAGAAAAAGTGTAAACTACAGCAATCTGGATTGCAAGTATTAATTTCGTGGCACTCCAACATGACTATAAAATTTCTTTAATCCAACATGTATACTTATTACAAAATTCTGTAAGAATTTTTCGTATCTCTGGATATAGACTTTGGAACACGTTTCAGAAACAGCAACTACACATTTTGCCATGTTATGATTAATAGAAAGAATGCTTATTAAAAAATCTTCCTTACAGGATTAAAGTATTAAAAGAAATCATATTTGTGGTTACTAGCATACCAATACTTTAGAATTTTAAAGTTTTTATGGAACTGGTGATTGCTCCCTTATAAAGTATTTAACCAAACTGTCTATTGCTGGTAGTGTGATTTCACTTTCAAATTAAGAATTCACATTTGATTAAATGCAAATTAAGATTTAACTGAAAATATAGTATTATGAATCATTCATAAAGCAACATCTCTCATCTCATCATCTGTAGTGTGGCTTGTTACAATTAAAATTGGCATTTCTGAAAGTTTTAAGAAACATTTAGACTTGCAGCACTAGCAGAGGCATTGCATATAACCTATTTAAGATTTTTAATAACTTTTATCCTGTTTCAATAATACTGGCCCAGAAATGACAAAGCATATTTTTATATGTTATTTCCCATATGCCAATGATTTAGCCTTTTGGCACTGAATTTCTTCAAGAGCAAAGTGGCTGCCCTGTGTAGCTGGTTTCCTTAAAAATTATTTTTAGTTTTGTCATCATTTCCTGTGATAAGTATTTTTGATCCTCCATGTCTAAATTCTCAGATTATTGCACCAAGTAGAAAAAAAACAGTTTTCCTTAGAAAAAGATTTTTCAAGTACTTTCTATCGCTTTCTTACCATTTTTAAAAATGCATAATAGTGTCCTTGCAAGTCTGAAAATAGTTTCTGGTTTCCAAGATGTTTGTGATGAAGCATTTGATTTAAAAAAAAAAAACACTAAAAGCTCTGATCCATTTGTTATGGCAAATGGGTACAGCTTTCCTGTTTTTTTCTTTTTCTTGCTTTAAGCACAGATTGTTAGAAACATACTGAAAAGTCACTTAGAGGTTTCATCCACATATGTCATCTAAGCCATCTTTCAATAGGATCCAAAAATGTAATGAAATTATATCTAGTCCAAATTACAGGATGACTATCTCTTTTCCTTTCCATTTTTAACCAGACTGTTTTACTACTGTATAAAACCAATCTTTCATATTATGTCATGCTACTTAAGCCAAATGGGTATCTCTTCATACAAAAATAGAAAATATTGTAATACCTTCTTTTCTGTTTATAAACTTAATTTCTTGGCAGATACTTTGATTTTCAGCAATACACTATCAGAACCTAGTGATTCCACATTAGATGGTAGCAGGGCATACTATTCTAGGGTATTTTATATTATGGATATCCAAAAGCACATTAAAAACTGGCTTTCTGAATTAGAACCATATGAAGTCTTGCCCGCCAAATAAACACAAAGTACAATTTTAAATACATGTAGTTGAAAATCAGAATAATCTTTTCTTGATGCTAACTGGCTAGTTCTTAAACACATGGCATCATGAGGAAAACGGGGTGGGGGGAGAGGAAGGACAGGTTATGTCCACATGATGAGGCGGGGTTCAGGGTAGTCCAAAGACCTCTGTGCACCACGATTTCACAAAGAGTACATGTAAATGCTTCTAGAGACAGAGAAGCCATCTCAACATTTATTATTAATACACAGTGACTCTCTGACAATACTTGCATCTAATATAGATGCACAGGAACTTTTAACTCACCCCAGATATATTTTAAATTGTTTAAAAATAAATAATTTTGCAAAAAAATAGTTTAAATGTCTTGCGTTAATTTGATAACAAGTTTACAACTCTGTAATAGTTCTTTATCCAAATAGCTTATAGTGAATACTTATTACAGTATTCTCCATATTTCATCTTATTAGGTGAAAACATCAGAAAATGAAAGAAGAGACTTCCTAACAAGGTACAATCAACATTCCACTAAAATTAAGTACCTTTTCCCCTTTAAGTGAAAATACCAGGACACCATGATAATTATGGCATTTATTTTTCTTGGTAATATCTCGATTCTGACCCTAAGAAGCAAATAGAGAAATGAATAGGGATATAGATATGTTTGAATGACAAAGCCATTAGCTTTTACCTAAGATGTTTACTCTTGAGTTTAAATGGAGTCAGAGACAGGAGAAGTGATGAATAAAGAAGGAAGAAATGTCTCATCTGAGATGGAAACATTTTCCTTTAAAGCTGTGTAACTGGAATCATTTTCTGTACAGGGCAATCCAAAATATTACATGATAGTATTGTACAATGAACAAACACTCTGCATTTCAAAATAACTGAAAAATATTGGCAAGAACTCCACCACCATTCCCCCCCCATCAGCCTGAGGACTGATGCAAAGAGAGAGAATGATTAACAGTGGTCCCAAATTAGTTGAAACTTAGCTAAATTAAAAAGAAACAAACCAAAAAACCCACTATTTTTAAATTGCAAGTATTTCTGGTAGGCAATGAGACTTCCACATATCTGATATGGTTTTAATATTCTTCCTCCATAATGCTCCACAATACCCACACTTTGTCAACTAGAATCATTTTTTGGGGGGTATGTGGGGGAATAGGAGGGGTCCAATCAGCACATTTTAATAGTTATATTAAAAAGAAAAATAAAAATCTAATTTCAAAACAATGTTTTCTATCCAAATCAATTCAAAACTTTAGATGCCAGGAAACATTAAAAACATGTATTATATGAGTACCAGGGAAACTTAACTTTAATGTTGCAAGAGAATCCAGTTCATTTATGAAAATTAGTTGCACAATCAAGTTTTACCCAAGAAAATGTTGACTAAGCTAAATAAATCACAGAGAAAACATTTTACGGAAAGTAAAAGTATTGATAACAAAAAATTGGTATCACAGAAAACTATGATCATCTAATATTTCTTTAATAGCAGTTCTAGTTCCATAGGTCATTATGTTATGCCAATTTGTACCAAAGTTTAATGACGGAAAAGGCAACAATTTCTAAATTGGTGGTATACATTTCTTTAAGATTTTTTAATGTAAGGCCATTAAAAAAAAAAAATAGACAAACCCCAAGATACAAAATGAATTCCAAAAAAAAAAAAGCGTTGTAAAAGTATGTTGCAGATCTGTGTTTCATTACCCCAAATTATGTCAATTTGTAATTCTAAATACATCTTCCTAAAGAATGAGAGTAAAAAAAATCACTTTCAGTGTATACAAAAGTCCTGTGTTTTATCACACGGGTGTATTTCTTCAACACTTTCTTTTTAAAATGGGCCATTTAAAGAGAGACATAGTTTTCATTCTATTACGTTTCATTCAACTTAGGGTTGAATACACATGAAATGTGCTTTTAATGCATAAAAGTCACAGTGGATAGCAGCAAAGGACTTGGAGGGGGGTAAAGGGAGAATCTGATCATTCACATTGTGATTATTTTGCACATTGATGAAAGATAATTCACACTTCTGAAACCTCAAAGACTTCCCTTTTTAAAGGAACCAAAATAAACCCATGACACCTTGCTGACACTTCCCCGCCCCGAAACAAAATGACTAATCTTTTACACATAAAACTGAAATAGTTATGGCAGCAAAAGATTCTGATAGCAATGAAAGTTTGTAAACGGTATTTCAATCTCTTTTTCACTTGTTCCCAAAGTGCAAGATGCAGGGTTCTCATAATCTTTCAGTAGTGCTTCTCCTACTGAATAAATAGTAAATAATCCTTCATCTTGTTTGGCAAAGGCAGTTTTTGAATTAGGTCTATTCTGGTATATTGACGTATAACAAAATGACACAGGTACTGCAAAGAGCGCACCTGCATGAACCGGGATACTGGACTTGTCAGTCTGACAGGGTAAGTGGCAGATCCAGGCAACCGAGACCGTGAATAACAAAAAGCTCCATTTTCAGAGTCCCTGATTGAATGTTCAACTAGATCAACTATAGAAGTATGTCCTTCCACATCTGGTTGTTCATAAAAGCTAAACCTACCGTTTGAGTGTTCTATTCTAGTGTGAAGTGTTTTGCCATGCGAGCGAAAGCTCAAACTCAAAAGGTAACGGTCATCAGAACTATCTCGAACAAGAAAAGAACCATCTGGCACATTTGCTAGTTTCCCTTCTGCCTCCCAGCGTGTTATCGGCCCCCAGTACCACCCTTGGTTTGCAAGTTTTTTCAGCTCCTCTGTAAGGCTTGTCACGACCATAGGACCGCTACTTTGCACAGAGTCATAAACCCTCGCAACCCCAGGAACAGAGTTAGGATCAAAATTCAAATGACACCGCATACTTTCAGACACATGGGCATCTGTGCCAGTGAGTCCACTGAAGTTCCTTTGGATTTGATTATTCTGCATTGGAGGTAGCAATGGTGAGAGTGGAGGGATGTCGTCGTGACTCACTCTCGGGCTTGGCAACAGGACGCCTGTGGTGCCAATCAACAAGCCATTCACGGGCTGGTCCACAAAGATATCTGGGGCAGCGACTAAGTCCTGGTCAACCTGACCCTCATCATCAGGGAAAGAGTTCCCTCCCACTTGGGGAGGACCTGCAGAAACTTCCATGGGAGAAGAACTGTCCAGACAGCAACTACGTGACCCTTCCAAAGGATACATTCCCTCATCTAAAGGCACAGTATACTGAATGTAGTCCTGAGGCATAAGTCCAATAACTACAGGCACATGTTCATCAAGGTGGAGACGCAAGTCTCCGTTCTGAGACTCCGAGCTCTTTAAGGACGTACTCTGCTCCTGGCACACGGCTTCAGCCTGCAGATCGTGGAAATCCTTCCGCACACCATTCAGGGCTCGACTCGGATTGGAAGAATGAACCACGGCCTTGACCCTCACCTCCGGTTTGATGCATTTCTCCTCCGAGTGTGTGGGCCGGAGAGGCCACGGGGTAGGGCTGTAGTGGTGACTGCGGAGGGAAGTTGACCGGATGGGTCTCTGCACGCGCACGTCTTTAAAGACGAGGGGCGCCGAGGAGGAGGAGACGGTGTCCTGGTCGGCAGAGGGGCCGGCCCGCGCGCCGCCCTTGCCTTTCTGCTTCTGCTTCATCGAAAGCCGCCTCTTTAACGTGCCCATGAGGCTCTCACTCTTTGATCTGTTTTTCCCTCCTCGCTCATCCTCACTATTGCTATCACAGCTGGCCATATCTTTACCATAGCAGCTACCAAATAAGGAATCATCTTTTCCAAAATCACCAGCTAGCGATGGTTGTTGAACTACCATGAAATCAGTTTCTTCTTTACTTTTATTCAAGTTAAAAGATTTACGGAAGGTTTTAAGACTAATTTTCTTCATTGTGACTGGTTACCTAATCCAGGGGGATCAATTCCTCTGTAGAATATTATCCCCAAACATCTGGAGAGGCTGCAATGCTGCATCTATGTATTTTTCCAGCTTCATTTAACCTCTGGAGCCATTTTCCAGCAGCGGCCACAGCTCCGCTTCCTCGCCCAGCGCCCTGCGCTCGGCCCTCCTCCCGGGCACCTCCTCCTCCTCCCGGGCACCTCCTCCTCCCGCCTCCTTCCTCCTTCTCCCGGGCACCTCCTCCTCCCTCCTCCTACCTCCTCCTCCCGGGCACCTCCTCCTCCCGGGCACCTCCTCCTCCTCCCGGGCACCTCCTCCTCCCGCCTCCTACCTCCTCCTCCCGGGCACCTCCTCCTCCTCCTCCCGGGCACCTCCTCCTCCCGGGCACCTCCTCCTCCCGCCTCCTACCTCCTCCTCCCGGGCACCTCCTCCTCCTCCTCCCGGGCACCTCCTGCTCCCGGGCACCTCCTCTTCCCACCTCCTTCCTCCTCCTCCTCCTCCTCCTCCTCCTCCGCCTCCGCCGCCGCCAGGAGGATGCGCTGTGGCGCCTCGGCGGTGGCGGAGCCCTTTTTAACATTTTAACCTTCTTTTTTAAGGGACATTTCGAACACAAAGAGAGAAGTATAATGACCCCTCCCCCCCCCACAAGCACCCCCTGACCAGTTTCATCCAGTTAGCTCCTAGGACTGTTTTACCTCACCTGTGCCCTCTCCCGCTTCCCTCTTCTTGTAGGATTTTGAAGCAAATCTCAGATGTTGGATCATGTCACCCCTAAATATTTTAGTTCAGTACCTAACTTCTTAACTGCCCCCTTCTTCATCTTACTGTTTGAAAGCAGAAGGCCTGGCCCCACTCAAAAGCAAACTCATTTCTAAATTTTGAAGTGCTTTTATTATAAGCACCGTAATATGTATTCATTTTATAAAATTAGACAATGCACAGGAAGAGAAAATTCAAATGCCTGTGGTCCTGCCTGTGATGATACTTTCAATGATACTGAAGTTTATGTTCATTCTTCCGGATTGTACATGTGTGCGAACCCTACATGCAGGCATGTAGGCTTTTTTTTTTTTTTTTGTACGTGGGCAGGCACTGGGAATCGAACCCGGGTCCTCTGGCATGGCAGGCAATCGTTCTTGCCTGCTGAGCCACCATGGCCCGCCCAACATGTGAACTTTTGATAAAGGTGTTTTAACAGCAGATCCCATCTAATGTTGCAGGTTCTTCAAATCAGGCAGAGGCAACGGGAGGTCCCGCTGCAGACGTTTGCGACCAGTGTCTAGTTAGCTTTGTCATTGTGAGTTTTCCCATCGGCCACCTGGAGCCACGTGATTCCCACGTGCTGCTAAGCACCAGCCAGTTCCCAAAGAGTGTGTTGGCTTCCAGCCACGTGGGCAGCTCAGGTCCCCGGCCTGATGTGTGGACTTGATGCCCTTGGACTTTGCTTCGCCTGCCCTCCCTCCAGCACATCCCCTTCCCTTGCCCAGCTGGTGACCTCCTCTTCTCCAGAGGCCCAACTCACAGTCGGCTTTCCCCTGCTGCCTTTGGCGCCCATGATTTTATTCATTCGTTTGGCAGGGGTTTGAGTGACTGGAGAGGGCTTGGTGGTTAACAAAACAGACCTCACATCTGGCCGTGGCAGGTGGCAGTGGTTAATGACGTTTCCTAGAGTCACACCGGACAAAGCAGGTCCTCTTGCCAGGTAGAATTTCAACACTTAACCCCACATGGGAACCTTCAGATAAATTAAGTGCTGCCCATACTGTATGCCCATAGCATCTGGAACATTCTTCTCTGATTGCTGGGGTATTGTTAATTTATGTGCATTTGCTTATTTCACTCTCAGTATACTGTGGGCACTGGGTATTCATAAAGGAGGAGCTGGGTTGGAGTTCTGACCCCTTTGACTTCGCAGGTATGTTATCTTGGAAAAATTCTGGAGCTCCTGGAGCCTGTTTCCTTGTTTTTGAAATGAGGCTTGTTTTACTGCCTCTGGAGTAGGATCGGTGTGAGCAGTGACTGAAAGCCTGGCGCCAGCTTACAAACGTGCTGTCACTTCTTCCGACTTCAGGATGTTCTCCTTGACTGCCTCTCTGTCCCCTTAGGGAACACACTCCTCAAGAGCTGTCTGCACCTGCCATCTCTACTTCCCTCACTCTTTGTCGAGCTGATTCTCTTCACGTTTTCATCCCTGCCACTCCCAGCACATCATCATGGCTTGTGTACCTGGCGAGGCTGGCAAATCCAAAATCCATAGGGTAGGTGACAGGTGGAAACCTAGAGAGGATTCGATGTTGCAGCGGGAGTCTGAAATCCACAGGGCAGGAGGCAGGCTGGAAACTCGGCAGGAACTGATTGACATTGCAGTTTCCAGGCAGAATTGCTTCTCCTTTGGGAGGCCTCTGCTCTTGAGGCCTCCTATGGACTCGATGCAGCCCGTGCACATTGTGGAGTGGGGGAGGGGTCTACTTTCCTTAAGGTCAGCTTATTGCAGATGCTGCCCCCATCTGTAAGCAGCTCCACAGCAGTGCCCAGGCCAGTGTTTGACCACACAACTGGTGCCGTGGCCTGGCTAGGTGGACACATACAAGTACCCCTTCCAGTTACTTTATCTGTGGCTTCTGGACACTATGCTTGGGTTATTCTCCTTCTACCCCACTGTCCCCCCTCTCAGATAATCTTTTGCTGGATCCTCTTCTACTACTTGACTTCTAAAGGCTGCTGAGCCCCAGCCAGGGCCAATCCTTAGCTGGCATGCACTGGTACCAGGTATTAAAGGGTTGCTGCCCCAACCCCTAAGGCCCCCCTCTCTCACCACCGCCTTGGTTCCTGAGCATCCTGGGTGGACACAGTGGGGGCCATGCATGCCGGCATGCCAGCCAGCCCATGCACCTGGTCTCGGTGTGCCAGGCTGCTATTATAGCAAAGGACTCTGGGCTAGTTGGCTTAAACTACAAGACTGTGTTGTCTCCCCTTTTTGGAGGGTGGAAGTTCAAAGTCATGGTGTTAGAAGGATCATGCTTTCTCTGAAGTCTGTAGCGTTTGGTGGTGCCGCAATTTTTTTAACACCATCTCTGCCTCTGCAGCCACCGTCTCTTGTCTCTCTCCCTGTCGTCTCCTCCTGCTGTGTTTCCATTCAGCCAGTGTTTTCGTGCTTCAAAGCACTGTGTACTGTTGTGGCCATGAGGTTTCTTGGCATCTGGAAGGATGTTTTTGAGTCAGAAACTAGGCTGGTGGAGAGTAACGTTGCATCCTCTTAGTGTTCTCAGACAGTTGCAACAGTTCAGCCTCTAAATTTGGGGAGCTCTGGGTTTGGTCCTGGCGTATGCCCCGAGTGATGCCTTCTGGGCTGAACATTTGCCTCTTTGCCCTTGGTCCCCTGCCTGCTGTGGATCTCAGGGGCTGATTCCTCCAAACACATCTCCGGGCTGCCCCTCCAGCTGGCTTCCAGTCAGCTAAGCCAGTCAGGTACCTGGCAGGGGGCTACAGGGCAGAGGGCAGGGGAGGGGGGCGTTCTCACCCCCTTTTCTGGCTTTGTCGGTGGAGGGGGGCACCTCCTCCTCTGTCCCAGCTCCTGAGTGCACAAATGGGGTGGAGCTTTCCTGTGTTTCATTTGGGTCACTTTGAAGAAATGTGCTGGCTTTAGGAACCATGTGGGGTGGGTCATTGAGCATGAGTCATGAGATGCCCTTTCCTGCCATATAACCAAACCCGTCTGGACGTTCTGGTCTGAAATGGATTTAGCCTCGTGTACTTTAAGCACCAGATTTACCCAGGGATCTAGACTCCAGGTAAGTCTAAATGATAGTGTAGGCTGCCTAAAATCCCTTTTATCCCTTTCTTTTTAAATAAATAACTATGCTGTAAATTACACATAAATTACTATTTCAAATGAATGACTTTTAACCTTTTTTTTGGGTGACTGGTCTTCTTTGGGATGCCGATTAAAGAAACCTATCGATCACCTCTCTAGAAAAATAAAATATGCACACACACAAACGTATGCATATCTTCTGATGCTTTCTAAGGGTTTGTGGAATATCCTTTCTAGAATGCTTTCCACTTATTGGAAATGGTTTTCCACTTCTTGTCCTGGATTCCAAGTTGTTTGACAAGAGGATCCAGGCAGTTTAGAGAAGTAGTTGTTTTGTATCATTAGCACTTATGGCATGCCAGTGGCTATGTTTTCTTTTTTTTGCTGATTTATTCAAATATGAATTATTTAAGTTATGGGCTTATTGGAATCCGTCAACATAATGCTACCTGATCAGAAATGGACAAGGAATAGGGGTGTGTGTGTGTGCGTGTGTAAACTGCTTAGCACATGGAAACTGTGATTAGAGCTGGGAGCAGGGTCCTACATGAGCTTCCCAGGCGTTGGAGCCCTTTTATCTGTCAGTGGTTGGCTACCAGGGATGCCGGTTGGTCGGAACAGCTGTTTTGCGCACAATTTGGCAGTATCCAACTTAACAGTGTGTTGCTACCCACGTCCAGGTGTTTTCCCTCCTAGGGATCCACCTACAGAAATACTGGCATAAGTAGGCAAAGATATATGTACAAGGGATTTGATTGTAGTCCTGGATACAGTAGCAAAAATGTGAGTGATACACATATTAATGGAATACAATATGATTTTTCAAAATAGACATGGAAATGTGACTCCTACTATACAGCATACAAAAAAAAATAGTGAGGTGAGGCTATCTGAGAATCCCGAATAACTGTGAAGTTTGAAACTACTGACAAAAACTTGAGATACATAGCAATATAATACGAAAAGATATCATGCAGTATCATATAGAATAACATAGCAACATAGTGTGGTGTAATAAAATGAACATCCATTAGAAAGTCTGAAAGGAAAACTACAAAATGATTAAGAGTGATATGAAAGGGGATGAGGAAGACTTCTACTTTTTGCTCCATAGGTTTTTTTATATACAAATATTTACAACTAATGCAAATTACAGTGATCTTCTTTTAGTCCAAAAAACCAAACAGCTGCTTATTTGTGTGTACCAAGTGACTTGATTTGTCTGATGTTCTTTGTGTTTTCTCTTTCAGATTCTTGACGAATTCAAGAAAGATTCCTCCGTGTTTATCCTGGGGTGAGGCACCTGTAGTATGGGGTGTAGCGTAGGGAGGATTTGGGGGCCTTTAAGTTCCCCCCAGCCTGCTGGTGACCCTGGGGAAGGGCCACCTCTGTGTCCAGGTGCTGAGCTGATGCGAACAGTGGGTCCCTGTCGGAGCTTCACTGTCCTGAGCTTGTGGCAAGGATAAAGAGGATTTGCAGTGTTTTGGGAGAATTGGCCTGGAGGGTTCTGTAGAGGAGCCTGTAGAGAAGCAAGGTGTGCTCCATGGAACAGTGGGATTTGTACAAGAGTTAAAATAATGCTAATGGTCATGTAAGTTAGGGAAATTCCTAGTGAAGCAGGTTTAGCTGAGTTAAAATGAATTGATACCCATAACTGCTTTATTCACTTGGTGATTGACACCATGTTATTAAAAAGAAAGCACTGCAGGACTTATCAGGGCCTTTACTGTATTTTGTGATTCCCCAAGGGGGGATTTATGAAGTCTTCTGTGTTTCCCAGTCATATCTGACTCAGGAATGTTTGTCACTGAGCCTCCATGAGTAGACCCTAGATTGGGATTTGGGGATTTCTGGCCTTCCCTGCTGTTCTGAGCCAGGATGGATTTCCCTGGGAAGCTCCATTCTACATAGAAACCAGGGTTTCCACAAAGCTGTGTGTCAGCAGGTGGCTGGCCAGGCTGGAGTCTTCCCTGATCCTGAGGGCAGGGGTCTCTCTCCTCCAGCTGCACATCCTCCCAGCCCAGGACCTCTGCCCCTACCCCCACCCCGCTGTGGCCAGCACCTGCAGACCCCAGCTGGGTTCTCCCCAACACCCCCGAGTCCGCGGGCCTTCATCGGACCCCACCCTGCTCCCGTTCCCTCTGTGCCACCACTCGCAGTATGCCACTGCTCAGGTGCTCGGCCCCCCTTCTCCAGCCCCAGCCTTTCCACAGTGCGGCCCCTCCAGCCCTGCCCGCCCCGGGGGCTCCCTCAGCCCTGCCAAGCTCTCCACCTCTTGCCTCTGGGTTTTCCTTTTCTCTCTTCCTCCCTTCTCTCCCTCCCTCCTCTTTCCTGTCCCTCTTGCATACCACCTCCTTCCTCCCTTTTCCTTTGGCCTTTTCTTATATATGCCTCCCCCACCCTCGCTAAGCACTCCTCCTTCTCCTCCTCCTCCTCGGGTCTCCATTTGAGGCTGCTTCCTCCAGGAAGCCCCAGGCCTGGGTCAGGGCCGCCTTGTGCCCTCCTCAGCCTTCTTGAGCTAGACCACGATGCCTGGCTTACTCAGCACCTTCCACCCTCCCTCCTTCCACCCTCAGCTGCTCCCGGGTCTCAGCTGGCAGCAGAACTGGGCCTGCTAACAGTTTGCATCAGTGGTCGCTCAGGATCCTTCCAAGTCGGGATGTCCCTCATGCCTTTGCATCTGCCTGTTGGACCACCAGCACCTGGACGGCTGGGGGCGGCGGGGAGCACTGCCTGGGCACAGCAGGGAGCACTTTCTGGCTGTGGGGGGAGCACTGCCTGGCCACAGCAGGGAGCATGCCTGGCCATGGTGGGAGCATTGCCTCCCGCTGTTGACCTTCTCTCTCTAAATGCCCCACCTTGCCCCCGGCAGGAACACCGACCGGCCGGACGCCTCCGCTGTCCACTTGCATGACTTTCAGAGGTTTCTCCTACACGAACAGCAGGTGAGAGCACAGCGAGGTCTGTCAGGGCTGGGGGATGGCGGGCAGCTACCCGGGAAGGTTCTTCAGCTCTCACCACCCGTGCTCACCTGGTGGCCTGTTGTCAGGACTCACCTGGCATCTCTCTGGTGCCAGATATTTCAGATCCTTGTTGATGCTGCTTTAGTGCCCTGAACTCTGGAAGGAGAACAGCCTCATATTGGCTCCTGTTCAAGGCACAAATTGAGGAGAAGGCAGAATGAAAACATTCCAAGGTGGAACTGGAGGGGTGAGGGCCTGTAGGTTGGGTGTGCCCACACCTGGCTGGGTTCCCTCACCTGGCCTGGCTCCCTCACCTGGCAGGTTCCCTCACCTGCCTGGGCTCCCTCACCTGGGCTCCCTCACCTGTTAGGCTCCCTTTACCTGGCCTGGCCCCCTTTACATGGCCTGGCTCCCTCACCTGACTGGGCTCCCTCACCTGGCGGGCTCCCTCACCTGGCGGGCTCCCTCACCTGGGTGGACTCTGCTGGCTGTCCAGGCTTGCCTCAGGTGCCATACCCCACAGACACTCTCCCTGATGGCTGTAGGGGCTGGGCTGGATGGGCCTTGCCTGCCAATTCCCCTGGGAGATAACACAGTCCAGCTGTCCTGTGACATGGAGGGAGGCCTCCTCAGCAGGGTTGTGCCTGGCTCTGAGCTGGGCAGCAGGACTGAATGCATTGTGTACTGGAACAGTGGTTCCACTGGAGGCACCGTGGACCCCCCAGAGGGCCTCTGGCATTGTCCGGGGGCTTTTTGTTGTCCTAGCTGGAGGTGGGGTTAACCTGTGGGTAGAGGTGATACACAAGACAGCCCCCGCCCCAGAGAGTTGCCCGACCCCAAAGTGTGTGATGCTGAGGCTGAGAAGCTCTGAGAGGTGGGGGGAGCCTGGGCTTAAGTCGCTCTCCGCCAGGTGACCTTGGGCAGGATTAACCCTTCTGTGCCCCAGCGTCATCCTCTATAAATGGGCACGAGGGCCCCAACCCTCGGAACTTTGAGGATCAGAGAAGATTATGAAGATGTGTATATATGCATGTGTTATGTAAATATATACATATATATTTAAAGTTTTATATATACTGGAGCCTCATCTTTTTTTTTTTTTTAAATCAAGAATTCAACTTGGGGAAGTTGAATTTCTCCCCGTTCTCACCATTCCCCGAAGGGGGCTTTGCAAATACTTTTCCACTCACTGATCAAATCACTCTGGGATTCATCGGGGCATCACTCTGGACAAACCAGCAAAATCTCATGTCCTACCTGAGATTCCAAGTACTTATGGCGTTCAATCAAACTATCTACATAAGTTATATTAGGAAATGCTCTAGTCAAAATCTAAATTTTGTAACAAATAAACATTTTTTGCTTTAGTCTCACACATAAGGTGACATTTTAAAATATTAATTGCCATCTATTTTCAGCACCCTGCAATAATGGCATTCCTTTGTTCTTCCTCATGCAAAAACATTTAAAAAATTTGTACATTGTACATTTAGTCACTATTATTATACACTCTATGCATTCTTAGATTATACCATCTCAATCTTTAACATCTATCTTTCTTTCTGATTTCATTTATGTCCCCAGCCCTCCTCCCTCTATCATTCTCACATGCAGCTTCATTCAGTGTTTTAACATAATTGTATTATGTTAAAAAGCCTCATCTTTTTAAAACAACTTTGTTATGCAAAAAAAACTCAAACATGTGCAAAAGTAGAGATTAGAACAAAGAACCAATATGACCCATCCCTCGGATTAAAATATGATGAACATTTGCCCCTGTCATTTCATTTCCCTTCCATCTCCATACTCACATCCCCCTCCCCTGTCCCGCTCTCCCCTCCCCTTTATTTCTTTGCTGGAAAATGTTAAAGTCCACCGTGGACATCTTATCATTTCATTTGTGCACGCTGCACTGTGTCCCTCTCACAGTGAAGCCTATCTTTCTATAAAACCTAGCCACAGTACTGCCGCCCCTTGTTTCATCTTGGGCAGCACCCACCTGTGTTTGGTTTTCACTGACTGGGGAGAAGCAGTGCCCAGGATGCTGGCCGTCCCCATGGGGTGGGCACAGGCCCAGGATGTAGCTTCATGGTGAGCGATTAATGCCAGAAATGAGGCTGTTGGGGCATCGTGCCTTGCCCACTCGGGGCCGGGCCTCAGCCATGGCGAGGAGGCGTATTTACACCACCAGGCCCACGCAAGGGAGGTGAAGTGAAGGAGAGGAGTTGACTCTCCTGGGCACAATTCTATGCACAGGGCTGGTGGGAGAGCAGCAGAAAGACAAGTGCACTTTCCCCCTCTATTGCCAAGCTCTTTCTTGTGCTGAAGTATCCTGTTTCGTAGGGGACCAGTCAAGTGAAGTTGACTGAATTCCTGGGGGCCTGTAGCCTTACCTCCTAGAATTTTAGAATTCACCGAAGTCTGGTAGTCGACTTGGGCGTCCCTCTTCAGTGCCACCTGGTGGCAGTTAATTGTAAAACAGGGGAGAGTCGCAGCCTGCCCCAAACTGGCCCCTTAGCAGGGACTGCCCAGGGTGGGGTGGGGGATGCAGGTGGGTTTGGGGTGCCGGGATTTGGGACCAGGGGCAAAATGCAGGCATTCTCCCAACATCTGCCACTGGAATTAGGACACTGCCAGCCCGTGAACATCTATATGAGCGTGCACAACAGAGATGACAGACCAGATTGGATGTTGAGGACAGGAAATGTAGGCTGTCAATTTCTCTGACCTTAAATATCGCACGTGCTACACTCTCTGCGGGATGCTGGGGCGAAGCAGAGCCATCAGGAATGTCTGTTTGGGCTGATGGTTGTTTAAATGTGGAATAACTACCAGCAGCATTTGGTGTCGCCAACTAATGCTACTTTTCTAGAAGGCACATTGGCGCTATGTAATTAAAATAAAAACCTTAAAAAAATGTTTGTATACTGCCCTCCCAGGGACGTCTTGTAAAGAAGTAATGGCAGCATTCTTTTAAAAACTATAGATGAAAGTTGGAAGTAATCTAAATTTCCATGAGGTTTCAACGTCCCCATGCAGCCCTGGGGTGGACAGGATGGGACGGCACAGCAGAAAGAGGGTGGAGAGCAAGGTTCCAGCACTATGTGCACCTGGGAGCACATCTCAGGCTCTGTCATTGGATTAAGTTGCTTAACGACTTGAAGTCTCAGTTTCCCCTTCTATAAAATGTGGGGAATCATATGCACCACATGAAGTTGAGGTGAGTTCACAAAGAGACATTAGATGAAGAGGGTCCAGCACAGGGCCTGGTGTCCAGGAAGTGCCCAAGGTTGCGAGTGTGAGCAAGGATTTTTGTTTTCAGAATTACTCTCATCGATGTTTTCCTTATCATAGGTGCCTAGTTCAAGACACCCTACCTAATAGGTGCATTCAAACTTCTTTAGGCAGCAGATATTTTTTTTATTCAGAGGCAGTACAATTCCAGTTTGTGTTAGCTAAGCTCCCAATCTCTTTTAGTAAATGCAGAAGCTTTGCAGGGGAAGGACAGAAGATTTGCAGCCTCTTTGGTACATCCCAGGCCAGTCCCAATATGTTCCTTAAGTGTCCTACAATTCTAGTCTCATGTTCCAGGATTCAAATTGTTTAACGCCTCTGCATTCAAATGACCTCATCTTTTGCTTCCTATATCCGGATAGATTTGCAAAGAGTCATCAGCAAGCCTCATTGTGTTTTGTGCCAGTGAGGCCATTTCTTCATACCTCATTTGCATCTGCTCTTCTGCTTTTCTTTCTCTGAAATGCCCTCATCTGACCCATCCCATCCAATGATATACACCTAGGGGAGCACATTGGTTTATTTTAATCATAAAGGTGGGGATTTTAGAATCATCAAAATTCAAGACGCGTTAGTTAAATTTCAATCATCCCTTTGGCCTCTGTGAGCATTTGGGATTTCAGGGTTGGAAGAGGAAAATGTTAATGTTACTTCATTTAATGCATTTTTTTTCTAAAGAGCTTCTGAATTTCTAAGACTGGGTAAAAGCCATTTTTGAACTTGTCATGTGTTTTTCAGAAATTTTCCATATCTGAGCAGCATTGCTTGGTTGATTGCTTGAGAAAAGTGCATACTGGCAGATTTTCTGTCCGTTTCCCAAAGTTAGATTAGTTGGAACCTCAGCTCTGCCACTGATGAGCTATGTGACCTTGGGCACATCACATGAACTTTCCTGAGCCTCTGTTCTTTTGTCTCCAAAACAACGACCTGCAGAGCTACATAGACTAGTGAAATGATTGTAAAGATGGCAAGAGTTTGCACACACCTCTGAGAGTCTGGCACGTTCTATAATGCAGGTGCTGTGTTGAGCACATGACCTCATTTTCTGTAGCTGCTCACAGAATGCCTGTGCAGCAGAAGTTATCCCCCTTTAATGGGTGAGGAGGAGGCACAGAGAGGTCATGTAACTTGCCCAGGGTCACCCAGGTGGAGTGAGAGGCTGAGCCAGGTAAGTAACCCCAGCTGTGTGACAAAACTATCACACACTGCAGCTGCCTCGTGTCAGTGAGTGCAAAGAACCAGCATAGGGCATGAGCTGGCAAGTCCGGCCTACCGCCTGTTTTTATAAGTAACGCTTTATTGGAATACATCCACATCCATTTGTGTGTGCGTCATTTGGGCTGCTTTTGTCTGACAGCAGCAGAGTGGAGGCCTAAAATGTTTCCTCTCTGATCCTTTACAGAAACATTTGCTGACCTCTGGCAAAGGGCCTTTCTCAGAGTGGGGTTTCGATATATGGTGTTTGATCACGTGTGAATTCACACTTGGCTGAAGTTCCATCTTTGATTTCAACTGGACCCTGAAAGGCTGTTTTGTCAGTCTTCTCTGGGGTGATTTGTTGCTTCTCTTTGTAACTTTAAGGAGCTTTGGGCTCAGGATCTGAATAAAGTCCGGGAGCGGATGACAAAGTTTATTGATGACACGATGAGGGAGACGGCTGAGCCCTTCTTGTTCGTTGATGAGGTGAGTGAACTGAGCTTGTCATGCTGTCATTACTTTTTTAAAAAAAAATTATTGTGGTGGCATGTGCATAACATAAAATTTCCCATTCTAACCATTTTTAAGTGGCATTAATTACTTCTGCAGTGTTGTGCTACCATCACCACCATCAGTTACCAAAACCTTTCATTACCCCAGAGACTCTGTACCCCTTAAGCAATAACTCTCCTCTCCCCTTCTCTCTCCCCCTGCTCCTGGTAACCTCTCATTGACCTTCTGTCTCTATGGATTTGCGTATTCTAGATAGTTCATATAGGTGAAATTATATATAGTATTTGTTCTTTATGTCTGTCTTATTTCACGTCAGCGTAATGATTTCAAGGTTTACCCATGTTTCCTCAAGTATCAACACTCCATTCCTTTTTTATGGCTAAGTAATATTCCATCGTGTAGCTATACCACGCTTTCTTTATCTGTTTCTCTGTTGATGGGCACTTGGACCATTCCCACCTTTTGGAAATTGTGAATAATGCCTCTATGAGCATTGGTGTGCAAATACCTGTTTGCGTTCCTGTTTGCAATTCTTTTTGGGTATGTGCCTGGGAATGGGATTGCCTGGTCATAATGTAGTTCTATGTGAACTATTTGAGTAACTGCCAAATTGTTTTCCACAGTGGCTGCACCATTAGACACTCATCAACAATGCATGACCTGGGCCAGTTTACTCCAGCCTCACCAGCTCTTGTCCTGACTTTCTGATTCATTTCTGCTTCCTCTGAGGTTTTTGTATGGTTCTGTACTATTGGAGGGCTTTTTTCTATTAGACGTCCAGGACCGGCTGTTAGCCAGCAGCTGGCTTTTTATTCCAGTGGTGGCTTTTCCTTTTCCCCATCCTTCTGTTGCTGATGTTGTCAGCGTGAATTCACTGTTTTGGCCACTAGAGGGAGACTGCTACCCAGGAGCGGCCAAGCCTTAATGAGCCTAACAACAAAATTCACAAGTGGACTGGGTGCATGTGAGCTGGGGAGATGGGCCCACATGGGACAGCGGGGGAGGTGGGGCAGGAGGAGGGAGAGGGAGGCATCTGCCCTAAGAATAACCCCAGACAGCGGAGTGTAGGTCAGTAAATATTCAATTTTCTGCTCTTTTTTTTTTATGGAGCAAGGAGCCAGGAATTAGGATAGTTAATGACATTTCCTGTCTTCTAGATGTTATAATATTGGTAACACATCAAAAGGAAAATACTGCACAGGTCAGCGGGGCATATGTTCCTTAGTTCCCTAGGGCTGCTGTATCGAAGGACCATGGCTTGTGTCTCGTGGTTCTGGAGGCTGCAGGTCTGAACGCGAGGTGTCGGGGTGGCCACGCACCCCTGGAGCCTGTGCGGGAGGCGCCTTGCTGGCCCCCGGCCGGCTCAGCTGCTGCTGGCTCTGACCCTCCTTGGTACCCCTTGGCTTGCAGATACATCGTCCACTCTCTGCCTCCTCTGTCTGCACTGGGCCTTCTCCTCTCTGTCTGTCTGTGTCCATATGTCCTTTACAAATAAGGACATCGGTCGCCTTGGATCAGGGCCCACCCTTAGTCCAGTCTGGCCTCCTCCTAGGTGATTGCCTCTTCAGAGACCCCGTTTTCAGGTAGGGCTGCACTCACCCAGGGCTGGGACCTGGGCACGTCAGTTTGACTCACAACAGCGTCTCTGGGCTCGGATGGGTCTGGTGGTCTCCCTTCTGCTTTGAGGTCTGGGCATCATCTGATTCCCTGTGTTGGAACTGCCGTCGCTCCAGAAGGAACTGGACCCAGCTGCTCTCAGCAGTGGGGTAATTTGGTCTTTGTGTTTGTGATGCTTTTCAGTTCCTCACGTACCTGTTTTCACGGGAAAACAGCATTTGGGATGAGAAGTACGATGTGGTCGACATGCAGGACATGAATAACCCCTTGTCTCATTACTGGATCTCCTCGTCACACAACACGTAAGCGTCTGATGAGCCTGGGGTGGGTCCGGCCGGGCAGAGGGCAGGGTGGTGGGTGTTCCAGGGGGCCTGAGGCTGGCAGAGGGTGTGGGCCGGGCTTCTCACACTGAAATAGTCAGAGCTTCTGGGCTGGGGGGAATGCAACTCGTTTCCCTGTAGTCCTTGCAGTGTGGTCATAAAAAGCAAGTCAGCAAACCTGGTTTCATCATTGGGACAACTCATAGTGACATCAAGGCAATCTGAGTGGTCATTGAACTAATATTTATTGACCTCTACCCTGTGCCAGGATGCTGGGTACTAGTTATCAAGGCAGAGAAGCCCTTGTCCTCAGCGTGCCTAGAGAGACGGTCTTGATTCAGTCTTAAGGAGGAACAGGGGTTGGTGAGAGGAATGGGAAGGCGAGGCAGGGAGAAGTGTTTCAGGCAGAGAAATGGCATGTGCAAAGGCCCGGGGGCAGGAGGAATTGCACAATGTCTGTTAAGGCTTAAGTCTAGAATCCAAGTGGGCGAGTGACAGGAGAGGGGGCTGGCAGGGTCAGTTTCAGCAGATCTGGTATTGCGAGGGCAGTGGGGAGCCACGGATGGCCTCTAAGCTGGAGAGTCAGATGCTCAAATTTACTTCTTTGGGTGTTTACCCTCACTGCAAAATAGGAGGTTGGAAGGGAGGAATGGATGTTGCGCTCAAGCTCCAATATTTGTGCCTAGCGAGGTAGGGGTGTGACGTCCTCGGATCACAGCATCCATGAGCACTGGGCTGGTATTTTCCCAAGCATCTTCCAGGTGGGGGGTTCTGAGAGAAGGCCCTGGAGTGCATCCCCAGGCCATTCAGAAGGCAAAGTCACTGTGGGGACAAATTGATTTCATGGTCCTTACTCGACCCCATCAATTCCCACTGTTCTGAGAGTCTGTGTCTTAGAGTGGTGGGTTCTACCAGACCCAGATGCCAGTTATGGAACATAAACGCTCATAAAATGGGATAGGGTGAGAAGGAGCGTGCGTCTGCCGCTTGTCCCGCTCCCACCAGCCTTGGGCCCACCTCTCCTGGGACCCAACCTCAAGCCCCTGCGCTTGTTCACCTTCACGTCCGCAGTGGTGGCCCGTGGCCGCGTTAATGTGTGCTTCTTGCCCACACCCGGTCCTGGGTCTTTCCAGGCCAGAGTTGCTCAGGACTCTTGGGACTGAGACGGCAGTGTTTCCCAGGGAAGTCCTGAGGTCTGTCTGACCACCCAGCTCCTCTCCCTCAGGTACCTCACGGGGGACCAGCTGCGGAGCGAGTCGTCCCCAGAGGCGTACATCCGCTGCCTGCGGATGGGCTGCCGCTGCATTGAGCGTGAGTAGCTTCTTCCTGGGCCTGCGTGCGGGACGGAGGTGACACCGCAGGGGAGTGAGGCTGACCGGGTGGAGGCGCGAAGGTTTTTCATCTTAAAGGCCCGAGGGGCGGGGATGGTGGGACAGGCAGAGGGAGAACCTGGGTGCCCGTCGCCTCTACAGTGAGGGACGTGGCCGAGAGCCAAAGACCTTTTCCCAGAGGAGAACCGTCCCCGAGGCAAGGAGTGGTGTTGAGACTTCAGGTTGCACCACAGCCCATGGTACAAACCCTTTCCCTGGCGGGTGATGATTTGGGGCATTCGGAGCTTGTCTTGTCTCTGTGGCTAGCCAGCAGCTAAGGTTGCTTTGTGAGCTTTCTGTCCTCCCTCTGCTTCCTTCTGGGCTGCTTTTAGAAGAAGGCAAATGAACACCCCCTGTTCTAGCAGGTGACCCTTGGGTGTGCACAGGTGTACTGTATCACCTGTGTTGGGGGGCTCAGGAGCAGCCAAGGAAAGGATGGTCTGGGGGTGTCTGCAGACGGTGGAGGCCTTGCTTCCTTCCTTCCTTCTTTTATCCCCTTTAATTCTGCTACCTGGACGTGCCTCTAACCCCAACAGCTCAGAGGTGTATAGTTGAGAAAAGTTTTATTGGGCTCCAGTTTTATTGAAAATATTCATCACAGTATCATACTCTATTAATGATTATTCCTCCAGAATATTCTTTAATTCTTTTTCACCCTGAGGAACAAGCAAATGTGAAAAAATAAAAGTTTAAAACTGGCAGCTGTCATTACCTCCGGTGGTGGAGAACGTAAGGGACTTTCTACAAACTATTTCCCTTTGAATATTTGACCATGAACCTTTTATTAAAAACACTTCTCATTGCTTGTATTATTTCCAGTAGCAGGAAAGCAAGGCAAGGTTTAAACAGGTGAAGTCAGAAAATAAAACACATCAAATGTAAAAGAAACACTTAGCCTGCTCCTCCTGGACAAATCTGCTGCCCGACAGAAGGGCCTACCATGAATTATCCTAAAACTCCCCAGTTGGACACCGGGGCACAGGTCAGGGCGTGGCCCCGTGTCTGAGGCCCCGCAGTGCCGTTACTGAGTCTCAGGCCCCGTGTCCTGGGGCCTGAGCTGGTTGCGGGTGTCCCAGCCGCCGCCGCCTGTGGTCGGCCACGCAGGACGATGGCGTCCCCTCTAGCGGCTGGTGGGGAGGGACAGCAGGCTGGAGGGGCTCAGCGTGCCGCGTTGCTCCCCTCAGTGGACTGCTGGGACGGACCCGACGGGAAGCCCATCATCTACCACGGCTGGACACGGACCACCAAGATCAAGTTCGATGATGTCGTGCAGGCCATCAAAGACCACGCCTTTGTCGCTTCCAGGTGGGTGGGCTGGTTTCCAGGCGGTGCGCCTCTGAGGGGAGGGCAGGTGGGGTTTGGTAGGTGCCTCCTGGGTTAGATGCGCGCGCGCACACACTCACACACACACACACACACACACACACACACACACACACACGAAGTCTGGGTTCCATCCTGACCAAAGTCACCAGCAGTGAGTAGGGGGGTGGTGGGGGTGGGAATGGGGTCCCCGAAGGCCCAGGGGGCACATCATGCCTGCTGCACTAGCCTGAAGGAGGCTCTGGCCGGGGGACCCTTTTGCTGCTTGGTGACATCTTCCCAGCCTACCTTCCCCATTCTCAACCTGGCCCCACTTTCAAAACCCATCAAGAGTGAAAACCATGAAAGTTCCCTTCCTATCCCCACACCCTCTTTTCTGTTGGCCCCCGCCTGTAGACCTGCCTCTCTAGGGCATACAGTAACGGGGAGGGCGGGGATATGTATTCTCGAACGCCCCTGGGACCAGGCTCTGTGCTGGCTTCTTTGTTCGTGTGGTCTTCTTGGCCCCTTGTGTTCCCCATTGAACAGATGAGTAAACTGAGGCACAGAGAGGTTAACTGTGCAAGTGCCAACAATTAGTCTGGTTCCTAGGACTTCTGACTCCATGTCTAGACCTTTTCTATTGCACCAGTGGATCTCAGGTTAGGCCAGGGGTTTGCAAACTACTCTATAAAGGACTGGATAGGAATATTTTCAGCCCCGGAGCTGTATAACTTCTGTTGCAACTCTGCCGTGATAGGGCAGGAGCAGCCACAGGTCATGTGCAAAGGATGGGCATGGCTGCATTCCAGAACAATTTGATTTATAGAAATAGTTGGCAGGAGGGATTTGGCCTGTGGACCTTCATGCTGACCATGGTCTAGGCTCCTGGCATCTCACAGAGGTGTCCTGTGGCGAGCGGGAATGACGGCGCTGCTTCTCTTCCAGGTGGTGTGGGGGATTCCGGAATCACTGTGTTTGGGTCAAAGCCCAACCAGCAGTGACCACCTTGGGCAAACCACTCGCCATTCTGTGCTTTGGTTTCCACATTTTAAAATTGGGGGTGAAGAATAGTTGTGATGATTAAATGAAATGATGCCCGCCGAGTGCGCAGCGGCCTGCCTGGCCCGTGCTCAGCATTCAGGAAATATGGTCGGTTAATTTTATTCCAGTTACTTCAGACCTTTGGCTGGGGGTGCGACCCTGAGAAAAGGAAATCACGCATGTGTTTTCCCACTTGGCAGAAACCTGTTAAGTCACTGCACACAGTGTCTGCATTTAAGATTCCCCCAGGGAGCCCTAGCCCTTTTAGACTGAAGAATGAAATATCCGTGTGAGCTGAGATGGTGGAACTGCTCTCGGGCCATTTTGAGAATTTGCTTCGATTTCCAGGACTGTAGGCAGTCGTGGTTGTGATTTGAACATGGTCTTCGTCACAGCCAGAAGAATTTGTTTCTGGTTAAAATAGGCCCAGAATCTCGTATCTGATGCTTATGAGGCTTGAATCCTGTCATCAAACCCATTACTATTTTTGAGGCAAAATGTATGACTATTCATAGTAAGAGGATTTTTAAACGAGACTGTAGATAGCATCAGTTCAGAACGGATGTTGCTGCCAATTGAATTTTGACATCAAAATGATAAAAAACCACTTTGTTTTTAAGCTTTTCAAGACGTTTTCAGTAAGGGTTTGTGACCCTGGTGGTGACCTGTCCTGGGACTTGCAGGCCACGATGGGCTTGAGGTGATTCGGGGGCAGATGACTTTATTTTTTCTTTTTTATTTATTTATTTATTTTTTTTATACATGGGCAGGCACCGGGAATCAAACCTGGGTCCTCGGGCATGGCAGGCAAGCACTCTTACCTGCTGAGCCACCGTGGCCCGCCCCAGATGACTTTATTTTAAACATCATGCATTTATTTTCACATTTATTTTCATTTCCATCAAGTGATGTGGGTTCCCATTTACAGTAGTGATGTGGGCTGCCTTAAAATAATTATGTTTCATAACGAATGCACTGCACAAACCTGAAATGGATTCTAGATCTTAAAAAACAGCTCCAAGTTACATTTCTTTGGCTAGTGGGGAAACGTGAGCATGGACTCTATATAGGATTATATTGAGTTAATGGTAATTTTCTGAGGGGTGATGGTAGCGGTGGTGGGAGGTTGGCCATGGTTTTAGTTTGCTAAAACTGCCGGAATGCAGTACACCAGAAATGAAGTGGCTGTTATAAAGGGGATTTATTTAGTTACAAATGTACTAATTTGGGAAGGCAGAGGGCCACATCTCCTGGGCTTCTCTCCTGGCTTCTGGGTTCAAGCGTCTTTCTTCAGGCACTTCTTTTCTGCATCTCCAAGCATCTGGGTCTGAGCTGGCTCTGAGCTGAGGTGTGCCGGGCTGCTGAGGTGTTGGGCTCTCTTCTAAATTCTTCTCTCTTTTAAGCCTGCAGCTAATAAATTAAACATCACTCGCGGTGGAAGGCACACCCCTTAGCTGATTGCAGATGTCATGAGCCATAGATGAGTTTCACATGCTGATGTTTTAATCCACACACCAGAACAGCTGGGCACCATCACCTGGCCAGGTTGACACCTGAGCCTAACCACTGCTGGCGTGCAGGAGAATGTTCTTAGCAGATGCATGTAAAGCATGGTGGGGTGAAGAATTAGGATGTCTACATCTTTCAGATGGTTTAGGACAAAGTGTATCTACATACACACAAGTGATACATAAACATGTATGTATACACACATGTACAAATGATATATGTAAATATATGCATGCATATACAAACTATATAAATATATATACATGCATATAAATGATACATGAATTTATATATACACAACAAATGGTATGTAAATATATATAAACATGATATGTAAATATACATATATACATACAAGTGATATATAAATACAGGCACACACATATATATAAATATATACATACAAATGATGCATAAATATATATGTACACACATACAAATAATTTGTAAATATATAAAAATAATATCCAAATATCTAAAACCAATATTGCATCAATATATAAAATAAAGAAATATATTAAAACACTCAAATAGAAACATGTAGAAAAAGCTGAACTTTGACAATTTTAGGTGAAGCCTAAATGAGTGCTCCTTGTACTGTCTTTTTCACCTTTTCTGTGGATTTGAAATAAAAAATTAAGGACTTCTTATTTTAAGTCTAAAGAAGTGAGTAGATGGAAAGAAAGATATTGGGAAAAAAAATCACTGCTCTTGAGTTTGAGAAACCCCAAATAGATGCTACTTTTGAGTCCTGGGCCTTGAGGGTCCGTACCTCCCCTGGACACGGTCTGCCCCTTCCGGGCAGGTGGACATGGACATGTGGCCTGAGCAGGGCCCAGCCCCCACTTCCCGGGGCCCAGCAGACCCCCACCCCCCTGCCGCCCGCAGCTTCCCTGTGATCCTGTCCATCGAGGAGCACTGCAGCGTGGAGCAGCAGCGCTACATGGCCAAGGTGTTCAAGGAGGTGTTTGGTGACCAGCTGCTCATGAAGCCCACTGAGGCCAGTGCTGACCAGCTGCCCTCGCCCAGCCAGCTGCGGGAGAAGATCATCATCAAGGTGGGTCCGCTGTGGGCATGCCACTGACACCCATTGATCACAGCCTGGTGGCTCATCCCACAGCTGAGATTCCAGCCCTGGCTCTGCTTACTAACTCTGTGACCTTGGGCAAGGTCCTTTGAGCTCTGGGTGCTTCTTTGTCCTTGCTGGTCCCGGGATTAAGAGCAGAACCTGCCTTAGCTTGCTGTGAGCATGACATGAATGGGTGTGGGCAAGGTGCCAAGAACCACTCCTGGCCTATTGTAGGTGTTATGTAAGTACTTGCTTACTAGCATTTGTTCATTCTGTGAGTGAACCTTGCCACACCCCTGCTCTGTGGAAGGTCTTGGAGGTTCCCGGAACCCAGACACCATCCTTGCCCTCAGAAGCTCCCCTCTTACATGGAAGACAGACCGAAGGTGGACAGTTGCCAAATGAAGGGTCATGGGTGGCAGTGAGGTGATGGGAAAATGTGGACCAAGTCCTCTGGGGAGCAGTGCATGAGGAGAGCCTGGGATGCCAGATGGAGGTGGTAGTATTCGGGTATTTGTGTTATTAGAATAGAGAGAACAGATAAGGTGGCTTGAAGCATATGAGAGTTTAATTCTTCTTCATATGAGGGAGAATGCTCTAGAAGCTTTGAGCTCAGTCCACAAGGTTTTCCAGGGACCCAGGATCTTCTCATCGTGTTCTATAATCTCCCAGAGCAGGGGTTTTCAACTGGGATTGCACAAACTACCCCCAAAACCTATGGATAGAATCCAGTGGGGGTCTTTGACTTTGATGGGAGAAAGCATTGCATCTTTGTTTTTATTAGCCTGTCAGTTAAATTTAATATTCAGAACTCCAGTCTGAATGTTGTTGACAAGCCTGTTGGGGCTTTGTTTCCAGCAGAAATCACAGATATTTCCATCTTGCTTTTTATAGTTGTTGCAGATATCGCAAAATAATGTTTATACTCATCACTACTTTGAAATTATGGTGCTTATTAGATCTGCCTCCAGATCTCGTTATTGAATATGTTAATGAAGCACATTTCTTAGCGCATTGCAAATTTGTTTTTTAGTTAATATTTTAATCATTGTATTTCAATATCCTTGGTTTCCTTTGTAATTTTATGCATTACAAACACTATTCTGAAAAGGGCACTGTGGGCTTCCCCAGACTGCAAAGGGGCAATGGCACAGACAAGGCGAGGGCTGCTTTCTTAGGGTTCGTCCTTATTTGTGAGGCAGAAGCTGGTGGCAGGAACACCTGAGGTCCTGCTCATAGCCAGGGGGACGAAGGCTGTGCCAGGCATACAGGGGCTGGCTGGCAGGCAAGTGGGATGCCACGTGCGCCGATCACGCCCTCTCTGCTCTGGGGCGGGGAATGTAGTCACATGACCACATCCCCCGCAGGGAATGCTGGGACATGACGGCTCTGGGCAGCCATTAATGGAAGGGCAGCATAGGGGGTGGGGTGGGCCCCTGCAGGCTCGCGGGGAGGGATGAGCAGCGTTTCCTGGCAGAGCAAGGGGGAGTGAGCTTCCAGGCTGCGGGAACACCTTGTGCAGAGACAGGGTGGTGTGGAACCCGGGGCACGCCCCCTCAGAGCTCCCGCTGGGCGTCCAGGATGCACTGGACGCAGTCCCTACGCCCCGGGGGGAAGGGGGGTGAAGGCCCGTCTACGGGGAGACACCAACGGCGGGCTGGGGGCCTTGGCTGAGGCCGGCTGGACGAGGGGCTGTCGAGGCCCGCAGGGGTGAGCGAGTCAGCGCCTTGGGAGTGTGTGTGTCCGGTCAGCTCCTGGGGCAGGTCTTATGGAGTCCCCAGAAGAGGCTTCCCAACTGGGCAAGGCGAGCGGGGGCCGTGGCTCCTCGGGCGTGTGCTCGCCAAGTCTTTAGGGGTTCTTGTCGCATTTGTCTTTCGTTTACGGGCACATCTATCGCTTCCCTCAGTTTCCCACTTTGGACGGATCTCTGGGTATTCCCAGGGGGGTTCTGGCTCTTGCTTTAGGGTGTGAAGTAGTGAAGGCCCTTTGTGGGTGTCCGCTGCTTCTTCTGTGACACCCTGAAGTGCGCCCCTTTCTATTTCAGGGGAAGGGGGTGGAAATGCATGTATTACATAATCACTGCAGGCTGGGCTTGGAAATATTTTGTTATTCAGTCTCACTGCAGACCTACAGAATGGGGAATCCTGACCCCATGTTCCTTACCTATATGGTAAGGAACCCCGCATGTTCCTTACCTATATGGATGCTGGGATGTAGAGGTGAACTGACCCAGCCAGGGTCCCATCGGTTGTTCCTGCCAAGGAACTAATTCAAGGCCAGGTTTGCCTCCAAAGCCCACCTTCCCTGCCTGTACCCAACTGCCGTTGAAAAGGGGGTGCTTATGTCTTCCCTGTTTACAAGTCTTCTTCACCTCCACTGGCATGTGTGATCCTGCAGGCCAGTCATAATCTGCATTTTATGGGGGTGGGGGGAGGGATACAAGACTCCGGGAGACCACATCACCAGGCCAGGGTCACACAGCTAGTTAAGTGAGAGGACCAAAGTCAAAGTCGGATCTGACTCCAAATCCTGAGCTCTCTCCCCCATGTCGCTGCTACCTGTGGCTCATAACTGCTGTCCCCCGGGCAGGGGGTCCTGCCTGCGGGACCGCTGTCCTGAGCACCTGCCTTCCTCCTGCAGGTGCGGACTGTGAAGCCTTGCCCAGGGGCACACTGCGTCCCACGGCAGCAGTGCTCTCTGCACTCGACCCTTTGCTCTGAGTTCCCGGTGTGCCTCTGCTGCCCTGGGCTGGCTGGGGTCCCACCTTTCCCTCTCAGTACTGGGCTCCCAGATGGGGCTGTGTATGCACCATACATTTATCGAGTACTTCCTCTATGAGGAACACTGTTCTGGGGCACAAGAGACTCATCAGGAAGTAAAACAAAGCCCCTGCTTTCATGGGGCTTATATTCTAGTAGGAAACACAGACAGAAGACAAATAAGCAAATAGATATATACATCATGTAGGGCTAAAAGGTGAGAAACATTAAGCAGGGCTAGCGAGTGACAAGCATAGGAAGGGGAAGGCAGGCTATTTTCAGATCACGTATTCCAAGAAGGCTTCTTATAGGAGGTGACCCTGGGCACAGACCTGCATGTAGTGAGAGACAAGCCAGGTGCCGAGAACGGGAGGTGCAAAGGCCCTGGGGTGGGGCCTGTAGGCTCACAGATCCCAGGTGTGGGCCATGAGGAAGACTCGGTGTCTTTTTCCTTCAGCACAAGAAGCTGGGCCCCCGAGGTGATGTGGACATCAACATGGAAGACAAGAAAGAGGAGCAGAAGCAACAGGGCGAGCTGTACATGTGGGACTCCATTGATCAGGTGGGGCCTGGGATTCTCTGTACCCCGGGAGGCCACCCTGGCACTCACCTCCCAGCCCCTTCCATGGCCTGCTCGAGAACTCTGGGGGATAGTCCTGTCTTACTCCCTTTTGACCCCAGTGAATTTTTTGCCAAGTAGATTTATCTTCATAATGAAGCTTTATATATATATATATATATATATATATATATATATATATATATATATAATATATATATATATATATAAATTTTAATGTTTATTTTGAAATAATTTTGTATTTATAAAAGTGTTGCAAAAAAAAGTGCAGACAGTTCCCTTATAAGCCCCACCCAGCTTTCCCGGATAGTAACATCCGACATAGTCACAGGACAATTGTCAGCCTTGTTCCAGGTTCACCTGTTTGTCCACTAATGTCCTTTTTCTGGTCCAGGATTCAGTCCAGGTCCCTGTAATGTGTTTAGTTAGCCAGACTCTTTCGTCTTCTCTGATCTGGCACAGTTGTACCTGAAGTCTTATTTTTGGATGAGAGTAAGGTGTTTTGAGAGCTAATCCTTCCATCCCCCTGATGCTCCTTCTCACACTCCTTCCCCTCATGTCCCGACCCATTTGAGGATACTTTCACGCATCTGTTCTTCTATCTTGGAAATAAACATAAAAGATGGTTGAAATTTAAATTAAAAAATTAATTCAGAGTTAAAGGTCATAGAGAGAGCTTCTAGATAAGTTGGCTGAAAAGCCCTAAAAATATGAACAGTAGATGAAATAGAAGACGGTCGTGAGGACAGACAGAACAATCCCATAGTTCTTAAAAGGCTGTAAATTAAATAAATATGTAATAGAAATGGACTCTTAAGGCATATCTACCCTTAGACATGTTGACTAAAACATCCCTAAAATGTCAAAATAAACCAAAACCAAATAGATGTCTCAAGAGTTAACAGGTTTGGGGAAATTACCACAGATGTCCAAAAAAAAAAAAAAATCCTTGGGACACGTGACTCCCCAGGGAAGGCCGGGTGACTCTCGGCCAGGCCACAGGGCAGCCCTGCGTCCCAGTATGGCCTGAAGTCTGGGGGAGGAGGCTGACGCTGGTCTGGCTTCTTAGAAATGGACTCGGCACTACTGCGCCATCGCTGACGCCAAGCTGTCCTTCAGCGACGACATCGAACAGACTGCAGAAGAGGATTCACCCCAGGTGGGTGGGGCCCAGGGCTCTTCTCCTGAGCCGGGGCTGGCCCTGTGGGTCCTAGGAGACCTCCTGTGTCGCTTCTCTGCATTTTTGGCCAGGCTGGAGCGAGTTCCTCTTTGGGTACCCAGGCAGGGCGGGCGGGCCCACATGCTTATTAGCCTGTATGGTTCAAGGCTCCTTCCTGCCCTCCAGAGGGCCTCACTAGCCCATTTGAGTGCTCTCTCTGGCTCCATCACCCTGTCTGGTCCCAGCCTTTCCTTCCCTCTCCCCTTGGCTGTTTTCTATCACTAGTACTATTTCTTGAGTGCAGACCCTTAATATTATGGCCTCAGGTTTCCTAGTAGAATATCAGAAAGGGCTCTACCTATGTTCTCTCTCAGGACTCCAGATAGCCACCAAAAATAGTCAGGGGTGGGTGGCGGATGGCAGAGGCAAGTGGAAGCTGCCTTCCCAGACCTTTTGGGCTCCCTGAGGCCAGCCTCTCCCTGGTGACTGCTCTCCATCATGCAGGGAGTCGCAACCCCTTGGTCAGCATGGGCCAGAGGGACAGTCTGGTGGCACCGGGGGTCCCATCCAGGTGTCTGGGTTGCCTGCAGAAACCTCTCCTCTCTTTTTTTGCCCAGGATATACCCCCCACAGAGCTGCATTTTGGGGAGAAGTGGTTCCATAAAAAGCTAGAGAAGAGAACTAGTGCCGAGAAGCTGCTGCAGGAATACTGTGCCGAGACGGGGGGCAAGGACGGAACCTTCCTGGTGCGGGAGAGTGAGACGTACCCCAGTGACTACACCCTATCCTTCTGGTAACTAGCCCCTCTGCCTGGGGCACCCCAGCGTTCCCGCATGGCTGGTCGGGAGGGCGTCAGTATGGGGCTTAGAATCCCAGAGTGCATTTAGTGAGTTGTGCAGGGCCAGGGCTAGGGGGAGGTGGGGAATGCACTCACCTCTGCAGAATTTGAATAAACTCAGTCATTGAGATAAATGGTACTTCAATGCACTATTTATAAAAATCAAAATGTAAAAAAGATCCATGATCAAAAATACCAGTATTAAAAAAAGAAAGGCAGGATCCTCCCCCTATATGTGCATAGTGCAGCCTCGCTCATCTCTCTCGAGTCCTGGCCCTTAGAGTGGACGGTGTGACCCGGGGCAGTCCAGTTCACCAACTGGAGTCTCCCTCTTCTCATCCGTAGAGTGGGGAGTCTAAAGGTGGCCTTATGGAGGTGTCGTATGGATGTAATGCACTTACTCATTCATTCATCCCCCATCCATCCATCCCTCCACCTACCCATCTACTCCCCTCCCCACCTACCCACTCACACATCTGTCCATCTGTCCATCCGTCCGTCTGTCCATCCGTCCATCCATCCATCCATCCATCCATCCATCCATCCATCCATCCATCCTTCCATCCATCCATCCATCCTCAGTGGTAGACATGTGCTAGGCACAATAATTTAGCAGTGAACAAACAGATGGCATCCCTGACCTTATTGAGAATACATTCTGGTGGGGGATATGGACAATAAATTACTAATCATGCAAATGATGTATAATCATAGTTGTGGTAAGTGCAAAGAAAAAAAATGCAAGGTGTTACGAAAATTGTTAACAGAGGGACTTAAAGCAATGTGTGTGTGGAGGGTGGGGGAGGAATGGTCAGGGAGGGCTTCCTGAAAGAGGTGATGTTTAAGATGAGACCCAAAGGATAAGCATTAATAGCAACAACATAAAACGAGTCATCTCTAACACCTATGTAAACTTTACCACCTGCCAGGCAGCACAGGAGGCTCATTTTGTGTGCACCCTCCTTTAATCCTCAGGAGGACTCTATGAGGTAGATACTATTACTATTCTTGTGTTATTGTCCACATTGTATCACAAGGATAAAAAATGGAAGCTCGGTGAGGTCAGGTAACTTGCTCAGGGTCATTTGGCTCCTAAGTGGCAGGGTGGGGATTTGAACCCAGGCGGTCTGGCTCCAGAGCAGGAATTCCGCAGGTCCAAGAAGGCAGCGGGTGGGGGAGGGAGGGAAGATGTGGAATCAGGCCAAAGGAGCAGCTTGGGCTGCAGCTGCGGGCCGGTTCTCGGTGCAGGAGGGAAGGCCTCGACATGGGGGCACCCCGCACTGACTGCCCCTCTCCCCGCAGGCGGTCGGGCCGCGTCCAGCACTGCCACATCTGCTCCACCACGGAGGGCGGGACCCTCAAGTACTACCTGACTGACAACCTCTTGTTCAGCAGCATCTACGCTCTCATCCAGCACTACCGCGAGAGCCACCTGCGCTGCGCCGAGTTCGAGCTCCGGCTCACCGACCCAGTCCCCAACCCCAACCCGCACGAGTCCCAGCCGTACGTCCGCGGGTTTCCCGCGGCTCCTCAGGCCCTGCGGGAGGCATGGGGGCGCCCGGGCTGCGTCTTCGTCCCGAGGCGGAAGAGCCATGCTCCTGGGCGGGCAGGGGCTCCGGTTCCCGGCCACTTCTCACCCGGGCCACTCGGTCTTTTAAAACTCCCACAGGCAGCCACAGTTGCCAAAGACCCACCATCACTTCTGCATTTTCTCTCCTTGCCCTCTCCCCTTCCCTTCTTTCCTCTCTTCCCCGCTCCTCTTCCGTTCTTTCCTCCCCTCCCCCCCTCCTTCCCTCCCTTCCCTTCTCCCTCTTCTTTTCCCTCTCTCCCCCATTCCTCTTTCTTCTCTTTTCTTTCTCCCTTCCCTTCTTTTTCCTCCCTCCTCTCCCCTTTGTTCCTTCCCTTCACTCCCTTCCTACCCCCCTTTGTCTTGTTTCCCTTCTTTTCCCCCTCCCTCTTTCTTTTCCCTCTTTCCTCCCTTCCTTGCTTTTTCTCTTGCTCCCCTTCTTCCATGGCCTCAAGGGCTTGGGCTGTGCTTTCCAGCGATTAATGTTGACCCGATTGTGTCTTCCCGCATGTCAAAGCCCCTTCCCATTTGTTTTCAAACAAGGAAGAAGTAACTGTAAAGGTTTCCCCTTGAATTTTTCACCCAGCCATTAAGGTATCAATTATGCCTTAGGAAGGACTGGAAGTTTAAAAAAAGATTTTTTTAGGCAGAAGACTGCTAAAATTCACATTTCCGAGGAACCAGTATTAACTTACAGCAACTTTACTTTTTCCACGTTGCTATTTCTGTGTGGGTTGCCTTTGAAAATGTGCTGTTTCACATCTTAAGAAGCAGCCCCAACCGAAACACAGAAACCCTCTAAAACTCGAGGGCCCAATCTCCGCCTTGGACTTCCAGAGCCTGAGATGCAGCGGCCTTGCTCTGTGCGGGCCGCCCCCCGCCCCCTGACTCCTGCCCCGGGCCGGGGGGTCGTAACCACAGTCCTTCTATTCCCTTGTACCCCATGCAGCCCCCCACATAAATGTTCCTCCCAAGCTGTGTCTTGGGGTTCTTTTTAAAAACGCCCTTTTCCCGGGGAGTGGGTGGCGGCGGGCGCCCCCAAGGTGGTGACAGCGGCGCCTCCGGCCCGGGGCCCCTCACCTGGCCGCGCCCTCCCCGCGCAGGTGGTACTACGACCGGCTGAGCCGTGGCGAGGCCGAGGACATGCTCATGCGCGTCCCCCGCGACGGGGCCTTCCTGGTGCGGAGGCGGGAAGGCAGCGACTCCTACGCCATCACCTTCAGGTGAGCTGCGCGGGGACAGGAAGGGATGGGGCCGGGTGGGGGCCCCCAGTGCCTCTGCCTCCTCTGCACGGGGCCTTCCCTCCATGTTTGTGTGTTTGCGTCCACATCCTCCTCTTCTTAGAAAGAAACCAGCCATAGTGGGCCAGGACCCACCAACATCCAGTTCGCCTCATTTTAAGTATCACGTCTTCAAAGACCCTTTTTCCAAATAAGATCACGTTCCTGGGCCTGGGCGTGATGACTGGAACATATCTTTTGGGCGACATGTTTAACCAGTAATGCCCCTTCCCGGCCCTGCTGCCTATCCCTGGGCTGCCTCCTTGGTGTAGGTGTTACTGCTGTTGGTGATGACTGTCATTCTCTATATTGAGTGCCAACTGTATGCCAGCTCCTGCCAGAAAGAAGTCTCCACTCAGCCTGGCCTTTTGGGGCTTCATGCTGCTGGCAAGGGGACCCTGGGCTTCGTTCACATTGGCACGTCTGCCCTTCGCCCTTTTCCCAAAATGTCTTGGTGGTGCCTGCTCAGGCTTGATGGGACCTGGTGTGTCCCAGGCACTGAGCAGTAATTGAACGACTGCTGTGTACCAGGCCTTGGGCTGGGGTTGCGTCCTCCAGAGGGGCCGTCTGTCAGTCTGTTAGGGTGCTGTTGGGTGCAGGTAACGAAAACCTGACCCAACTGGCTGAAACAAACAAAGGTGATGTTCAAGAGGCAAAACCGGCTTCCAGCACTCCTGGACCCAGGGTCTCCCCTGGACATACTTGGCGTGCTACCACCTCTGTCTCCATCTTGGCGCTACTCCGTTGGCTTCATTCTCAGGAGGCTTGAAGGTGGGGTACCAGGGCGGTTGCCAGCAGAAAGCACAAGTCCTGAGATGTACTCTCTCTGGTCCATCCTTGACCAAGGTGCCATGATTCTCAATGGTCACCTGGGAGCTGGCGATGGGGTTGGGGTCACCAGAACCACAGGGATGAAGCCTGAGGGAGGGCAGTACCCCTGGAGATGCTTGACTTCTGTATGTCTGCCATTCTGTGTGCGTTTCTGTCCACTCAATGAGGTAGGGAGCATCTTGAGAACTAGAGTGTTTATTTTTTTTTAGGAATTGATAGATGATCATTGAGCAGTTACTATGTGCCAGGCCCTATGCTGGGCTCCACAAACAGCAGCAATGAAAAGTAACCCTGGTCCTTGCCCTCCTGAAGCCAACAGTCTAACGGGTTTGGGAGATGGTGTCACATTACTCACAGGTGTTTCTTGCTTTTGATCTGTTCTTACTTAGCATTGTCTGGAAAACAGTAGGTGGCTAGTAAACGCATGAGCCAATCAATGATGAGGACAGTCTCCACTGCCAGGGAAGCTTCATCCAGCCCAGTGTTTCTCTGAGAGGAGGGAGGGTTAGAGAGTGTCCTGTGCCTCTGCCCACTGCAGGCTGGGGTGCCCCATTATTGTGACAACCAAAAATAGCCACCACTCTCCCCTGTTGGGGTGTGGGGTAACGGTGCCATTTGCTGAGAAGTGCTGCCTCTGCCAGGAGGGTTGGGCATGTTGGCACATTGCTCTTTGGGTAAGGGGTGTACGAGAGAGTGGTCAGATGGGGTCATACAGAGTGATTAGGGGTTCTCCAGAGTGATGGGGTGGGGCAGAGCCCTCCAACGGAAGGGAACATGGGTCCAGGCTTGGAGGAACTTCTCTTCTCTCCCCTCCCTTCCTCCTTTCCTCTCTTCCCTCCTCCCAGTTCTAGGCTCTGGGAACTTAGACTGAACTTCTGGGTAGATTTCCACAGGAGCAAAGAATGTTCTGCTTTCAGATCCATGCAGAGAGATGAAGTTGTTGGGGTGGGATCAATGGGGGGGTGGCAGCAGGGTGGGGGGCTTCTTGATGAAGCTAAGACCTCAATCCCTGATATCCACTGGCTGGTAGCAACACAGTCCAGGAGGCAGGAAAGAGAAACTTCTATTTTGGCTCCTCTCCATCTTCCCTTTTCATTCCTCTTTATCTCTGGGAAGCTGGTTTTGGTATGACCTTGCTTGTACTGCCTAAGCCATTCATTATTGAGCACCCACTGCATACCAGACACAGTACTAAGTGCTTAATCTGGAATGCCTAACAGCTACCTATCTTAATCCTCTAAGACAACAGGTGCAGATACCCAAGGCTATGGATGAGGAAACTGAGGGTCAGAGAGGTCAACTTGCTTGCCCACAGTTCTGTAAGGAAGGAGTCAGAACCCATTCCATGCTCTTACCTCCTGCCCTAGAGAACTCTCTGCAGGAGTTAGTTTTAAAATTAATTTTTAATTCCATGATTACATAAATACATCCTCCCTATAAAGTTAAGACATTTTAGATGAGGCTAAAATCTTTTTTGGCCCTTCTCATCTCAGTCCTTGTCCTGGTTGAAAGCAGTTTTCTAATTGAAGTCTCCATCTGGTCACTGCTACCCCCTTCTTAAATGTATTTACGCATGTATATATCTGGACCCACGGGAAATAGATAGTTCCATTTTGCGTGTGGATATTTTCTTCCATTAAAAAAAATACAAATGGGGCCATACTGTAGTTACATTCTGCAAATTGTTTTCCCACTCAGCAGTATTTTTTGTCTCTTTTATAAAAAAAAACCCTTAATTTAATAAAATATCACTGTAAGTAAACTGCTGAAGCAGAAGTCATCTAGCATTTTTTTACAGGACTTCTGGAAGGAAGGTTTAACAGGATGTGCTTTTTAAAACAATAAGTGAAACTTTACAGTGCAAAAAATTTAAAAGATGAGGAGTATACCCATAGGAACTGCAGGTTTAGACATTTTTAAAGACCCTTTGGCTACAAATTAGGGGCAAAGCTTAATTTCCCAAATGTTTCTATTCTTGCTGATTAAAAGCGAGTAAGGCTGAAGAGCTTGTTCTGTTTGGATTTTTTCTTTTGCCTTTTGTTTCAAATGATGAAGAAATAAAGAGTTTGCTTCCTTTTTACAAAAAAAAAAAAATTCCATTATTGCACCAGTTGGGCCGCTGAAGACAAGATTTAAGGATTTGGAATTCAAATTCTAGAGTTGTAGAGCACAGGCTGGTGAACTTGGAGGGCCGTGTGGTCTCTGACATAGTGATGCAGCTGCTGTTGTAGTATTCTACAGCCGCGTGGCTGGGCGTCAATAAAACTGAATATACAAAAGCAGCTGGTGGGTTGGATTTTGCCTGTGGGCCATTGTTTGCCGGCCCCTGATCTGGACACCTAGAATGTTCAGCCACATCAAGTTGACATAGGTGGGGAGGACGGGAAGGACAGGAGGAGCTGTTGAACCTCTCTGCAGCATTCCTTGACGACTTGTCTCTGTATGTGGGTAAAGATGCGCGTTGTTCCTAATGCTGTCTTGTACTCCACAGGAGGTCTGCTGCCAACTGATGCAGCTGCTCCCCTAAGGCGGATACCTGGGCTACTCCGCCCTGTGGGTTGGCCGAGCAGCAGCTGGGCTGCCAGGATGTTGGGGTGTCTAACCCACATCATCTTTCTTCTCCAGGGCCAGGGGTAAGGTAAAGCACTGCCGTATCAACCGGGACGGCCGGCACTTTGTGCTGGGGACCTCTGCCTACTTCGAGAGCCTGGTGGAGCTGGTCAGCTACTACGAGAAGCACGCGCTCTACCGGAAGATGAGGCTGCGCTACCCTGTGACACCCGAGCTCCTGGAGCGCTACAGTGTGGTAGGTGGTAGACTCATGTGATGTGGTCTGCGGTAACCAAGGAAAAGCCTTCCCGGAGGTTTGCATTCATCTGGCATTCAGTCCACCATCCTTCATTGAGCCCGTGCTTACTTCTTGGCACGGCACTAGGTCCTGTGAGTACAAAACTGAACATGACAAAGCCCGTGCCCTCGTGCTGCTTGCTGTCTAGCCCGGGGAAACACGATAAATAAGATTATTAAAAACACATGCATAGCAGGGCCAGATGTGATAAGTGCTTTGGAGAAAAACCTTGGAAGGTGGATAATGGATACAGAGTGATGAGGAAGGGGCTGCAGTTTATGAAGGGTGATCTGGAAAGTCCTCTCCGAGAAGGAGACCTTTGAGTTGACCCTGATGGCGGTGAAGGGCTGAGCCGTGCAGATACCTGAAGGGAGAGAGACCAGCACATGCAAAGGTCCCAGGGTAGAGCCTGGAGACCTAGAGAAGCCAGTGTGGCTGGAGCTGAGTGAGGCAGGGCCAGGAGAAAGTTGTCCAGCGTGGCCAGAGCCAAGGGAAAAGGGGCAGAGCGTGCCAGTGGTGTGTTGGTAAATGGTGAACCAGCTCTCTTGGGGAAAGCAGCCCTGTCTGCAGCTCCTGCTGGTACCCTTGGTGTAATAACTTCCATAGGGCCAATCGCAAATGACCAACATGGCATCATGGATTGTGGGGCCAGAGAGATGGCCTCAACAGGCTCTTGTGAGCAGTGAGCTAGCTCCAGCACTGCACTGGCTCTTAGGATTGAGTATTTTCACAAAGGAGGGCAGTTCCTGGCACACAGTAGGCCAGGAGAGGGGCTTCTATCATTTTGGGTAAAGTTTCCAAATTTGGGGGAAACATTTTGTAACTTTTCATCCCTACCCACTTCCTGTGACTAAATGCTGTGAGGTCTCAACCCTTCTACCAAAGACTGGGTGCTGAGACCGCAAACCTTCGTTATGGGTAAAGGTGCTATGCAGGAGCATGGAGTGATCTATTTATTTTTCTTTGTTCTTCTTTCAGGAGAGAGACATAAACTCCCTCTATGACGTCAGCCGGATGTACGTGGATCCGAGTGAAATCAATCCTTCCATGGTACGGCACTGACCCTCCAGTGCACCCCATTTTCTCGCCACTAGAGCTGACCTGCAGTTAGAACAGGGCGAGGGGATGTGTTAGAAAACTAGACCAAAAGTGTTTTGTTTGTTTGGAGAGGAAATGATTGACAAGATGACATCTTGTTTCAGGGAATAGGCTAATGGAATTACATCCAAATGCGACCCTGTTTTGCTGAAATTCTGTGGTGTGATGAAAACCACCTCTGGGCCAAATGCCTTCTAATTACCAGTCTTTCAGAGGTCTCTCACGTGCTGAGCCGGGGGTGTCTGTATGTTCCATTTGGTTCTCTGACCTCCTCTCAGTGCAAACGCTATCTCGTGTTCCCACTGCCTCTGCTGGGTAATTTCAGGCAGGTGGAGATGGAATTTAGTTTTAGCCTCTAGCTCCTCCTTGCTCTGGTTTCATCTGAAATTTACTTTGAGCCTGTAGAGGAAGAACGATGGCGCGTCTTCTCTTTGGGGGACCTTCTGGCACGTGATGAGCGTGCAAATCCTGCTTATGGTGGGGCCCTGCTCGTGAGCTTGGTAGAAATCCAGAGACGAATTTCTTTTCTCACTTATCATCTCCAGCCAATGCAAAACCCTTTTGGCAAGGAATGAAATGAAGTCTCGAAAAGCTGTGGGCAAAATTGAGCTGTGTGTGAAACACATTAGGAGACTTAGTGAGTAGCGAAAACTTTTATTAGAAGTGAAGGGTGCTTTGGAAACGAGAATAATTGCCTTTCTCCCCAGGTATGTTTTGCAAATTTAACTGGCTTCCTGAGCAACTTCCTGAGCATCTCTAACCCCTTGATGGGATGGTTCACTTAGAGTTTATTTTGAAGGACTTGAGTTTCTCTCTTTCAAAAATAATTTCTTAAAACGGAGGCTGCGAGGGCGGGCCGTGGTGGCTCAGCAGGCAGAGTTCTCGCCTGCCATGCCCGAGACCCGGGTTTGATTCCCAGTGCCTGCCCGTGTTTAAAAAAAAAAGGAATACATGCTAATTATTTTGTGAACAGTGTGTTGGTGGCTTCGTGGCAGAATTCTCCCCTGCCATGCCAGAGACCTGGGTTCGATTCCTGGTGCCTGCCCATGCGGAAAAAAAAAAATCAGCAGAATTAAAAAAAAAACAGAGGCTGCAAATTCAAGTGTTCTTAAAAACCAGACAGATAAATGAATGAAGGTTGCTGGTCAGGCATAAAAAAGATTTGAGAATCTCTCTTCACTCCACAGTGTCATCGGAGTAGTGCAGGCCTGGTGATAAGTGACACCTGGCACTTGGCCTCATGTCTAGGAGGTGACGGGGGCGGGTGGAAGATGTGGCAAGCTGAGGGCAGCCGAAAGGGCAGCCACTTCTCAGAAGCTGTCAGTGGCTGCCTTTTGAGAGAGCAGGCTGGGTCTTCAAGTTTTTCAAGCGAGCCAGAACTCTGTATATTCTCTGTGAAATATCCCAGTTTTTAGATCTTGGCAAGGTTTTGGGAAAATCATCCTATAACTAAATGAGACAAGTAAAATACGACTGAATGCTGAGTTTGATCTCAAGTTGTCAGTCTATGATGAGAGCTTTGAGACGAAATTATTACTGTTATTATGATTGAAAAAAGATGCAACAAGAAGATTTTGAAAAATGAGAAAAATAATCAGCCTCATCTCACCATCCTGCCGCAGTAGCCATCTGTCTGTTTGGGTGTGACTTCCCTCCTGCTCTTTGGTCCCTGGAGATGTATCTTACTGTCCCTGTGGCTGCTACCTGCTTTGTTCCTGTGCTGCTCGGTCACATGTGGATTTCTCCATTCCTGATATTCTTAATGACCATTTTTGTTGCATATGGTGAGCCCAGTAATTTATGAGAATATATAGCTTGGAATTCTAACTTTTTAAAAAAAGGAAAATGGTTTTTAATGATGCAGAATATTCTCGGTGACTGCATCCTAGTTTACTTAGATTTTTCCCCATTAGTGGCCATCTAGGTTGCTTGCAGTTTTTGCTCTTCTGGTTAATACTAAAATGAGCTTCTTTGTGTGTGAGGCTTTGGGCATCTTTTGCATTATTTCTTTTGGATTAGTTCTTTCAACTGGAATGACTAGATTGATAATTATAGGTAATGCTTATCAGGCTTTGTTCTGAGCACCTGACAGTGGTTAGCTCATTAATTCTTGCAGTGGCCCTGGGAGGTAGGTCCTGTTTTTGTCCCCATTTTACAGATGAGGAAACTGAGGTACGAAGAGTTGAATAGAGGAATAACCTGCCGAGGTCACACAGCTGGTCAGGCCTGGAGCTGGACCATGACCCAGGCACCTGGCCCTGAGGTGTGTGCGCTCAGCCACTTTGCTATCTTACACACCTTCCCCGTCACTCTGATGTATGACTCATTTTCCTGCCATTTGGGGGAACCTGAGATTTGTTTGTCTGGCTGGAGATTTGCCCCCTGGGGAAGCAGCTGTGTGGCCCCCCTTCTTCCCCCTAGGCCCCGGAGCCCCCAGATCCTCCTGTCAACCTTGAAGTGGGGTGCACAGGAGGAGCCGGCTCCATTTACATACAGGTGGGGGAGAGGAGGGCAGGAGCTCTGGTCAGCCTCGGGTGGAGTTTCTAGAACCCATGCTTGCTTTTTATGGGATGTCATGAACTGCCACTACAGCTTACATTTACTGATTCGGTTCTGGGCTCAGCCACCTACCAGCTGCTTGACTTTGGGCAATGTCCTGAACTCTGTGCCTCAGTTTGCTCATCTCTAAAATGGGGAGGGTGATAATACCCACTTATTGGGGCTGTTGTGAGGATGAAATGAAAGATGACAGGTAAAATGCTGAGAACCGTACTTTACTCTAGCGAGCACGTAAGAAATGACAGTTGTCACCATTTTTATCATCACATGCTCTATCTCATTTGATAGACTCAACGATCTGTGCAGTTGTAACATTTTAATTCTTCTTTAACAGATGGGGAAACTGAGGCTCAGTGAGCCTCCACTTTGTATATCTTGTAAGGGTCAGCAATGGTTTGAACCTGTGCTTGAGTCTACAGTGCAGGCTGTGGGAGCAGTTTTACTGGATTGCTTATAAAATATCCCTGTTTTCTCAGGGAGGAAAGGAGCTGTTATCTAAGCAGGTTTGACCATCTCAAGGGCTCCCCCATTCCCGTTTGCTTGCTCTGAAAGGATGGGGGTAGGGTGGAGGGGGGGTCTGTTCCCTCCCAGATTTACGCTTGCCAGGTGGCAGGTATTAAGACACATCTGTTGAACACTTGACACTGAGTACATTCTGTCTTACTTGTTTCTGTTGAAAAATGTCCTGCAAAAGCCCAGTTAGGGGACCACTGGCCTAGAGAGAATATTGGCGAGGTTCCCGGCAACATGGTGTGATACTGGCTTCTGGGAGGTCATTGAGCACAGGTGGAAAGGACGTGGGAGGTGGTGGTCATGATGTAATCCAAAAGGCATACCCTTTGTTGAGGAAATCAGGCAATATTGGGTCACCCCCAGGTGCCCTTGTCTCAGACCAAGCCCTGTCACAGTGGCAGCCCCTCACCGGCAGGTGGCGCTGTAACCTCGGGCTGCAGCTGCCCACCCCTGACGGAGGAACCCGCTGGTGCCTGTGATGGCACATGGCTCCCTGCCCCTGTCGTCTGGCCTGACCGTTTCCTTCTTGTTTTCCCTGAAAGCCTCAGAGAACCGTGAAAGCGCTGTATGACTACAAAGCCAAGCAAAGCGACGAGCTGAGCTTCTGCCGTGGTGCCCTCATCCACAACGTCTCCAAGGAGCCGGGGGGCTGGTAAGGCTAAGAACTCGGCTTGTCTTGTAGCTTCTTGGCCGGGAGGCCCAGATGCTGGCTTGGCTTTGCTCTCCCTTTACTTGCCATTGCCTGCTGGCTCTGCTGCTCTTGAACAATCCCTGGCAAGGTTTTACTCTGAAGAGTGGATGAACAACATGTATTAGTTTATTAAGCTGCTGGAATACAATATACCAGAAATGGAACGGCTTTTAAAGTGGGGATTTACTATGTTACAAGTTTACAGTTCTAAGGCTGAGAAAATGTCCAAAGTAATTACCAGCAAGAGGTTACCTTCAGTCGAGAGAGGCTGATGCTGTCTGGAACACCTCTGTCAGCTGGGAAGGCGTGTGGCTGGCTTCTGCTGGTCCCTTGCTCCTGGGTTCTGTTGATTTCAGACTCTGTGGGGGTCCCTCACTTGGCATCTGTGGGCCTTCACTTAGCTCCTCCAGGACACAACTCTGGGTTCTGGCTTGCTTAGCATCTCATGGGAAGGCACATGGCGGCATCTGCTGGGCTCTGCATCTCCACACATCTGGGTCTCATTTTGGCTCTGTCAGCTCTGAAGCAACTGTTCTTCAAGTGTCTCCATCTGCTGTGAGGTTTCCTCAAAATGTTTCCCCTTTTAAAGGACTCCAGCAAACTAATCAAGACCCACCTTGAATGGGCAGAGTTGCATCTCCATCTAATCAAAAGGTCCCACCCACAATTGGGTGAGTCACATCTCTGTGGAGATAATCTAATTGAAAGTTTCTGCCCTTCAGTATTGAGTCAGAATTAAAAGAAATGTCTGCCCCCACAAGGGGGCTAAAAAGCCTAAAGCCTGGCTTTTCTGGGGTACATAATAGCTTCAAACTGGCACAAATGGTGATCATATTACATTACTGTACTATGTTGAATTATTATAATATTATTATGTCATGTATTATCGTATACTATTATAGCAGCAGCTAGCTTTTACTGAGGTCTGACTGTTTACCAAGCACTGCTAATTGCTTTCATATATCATCTCATCAAATCCTACCCACAAAGGTGTGACTGTGGTTCTCTCCCCTCGTTTTGGGGAACGAGGCTTTCCAAAGTCGCACAGTTGCTAAATATCTCAGGTTCTTCCTGTTATACAAGCCAGTGCATTATTTCAAATGCAAATTCTTATGCTATTGCTTAGTCCTATGCTCTATGAAATGGCCCATCCTGGATCAATGAGGGAACATTTTAAAGCCAAAGTTACCTAGGTGTGCTAGGGTTTGATTAATTTAACCCTGTCCATCTCTCACCTGGGGAAGAAAAATTCACTGCCCATCGATAGGTCCCAGGGCTGGTCTTTTAGGATATGAGGTCTACCTTAGAGCAGTAAGAACTTGATTAAAAGCATGAATACCAGCCGAGTTTTGGCACAAGATCAGCCTCTCTTCCTCCCATAAATAGCCAAATTTGACTTAGGAATATGAACCGCTGTGCATGTGTATTAAGCACGTGTCAGGTGCTGTTTTAAGCCCTCGATTTAAAATAGCCCATTCAATCCTCATGATGGCCCTGTGAGGTTGCCTGCAGTTTACAGACAAGGCTCCTGAGGCACCGAGAAGTGCAGCAGCTCTTCCAAGGTTGCACAGCAGCCTGGGACTGGCACCCAGGGTGCCTGACCCCTGAGCCCCAGCTTGTGGCCTCCATTGTGTTGTTTTAGTCAGGACACATGGAAGTGATTATTCCAAATTGTAGGATCACACTGTGTGTGAAACAACCTCATGTCTTTCCATATCTCTGTTACCGAGTTCTCCTTGTTTCTGGGGCTCCCATCAGGCCATGGATCCAGAGACTGGCTTGAGTTCCTTTGGCCAAGAGCTGTGGCTAAATCACCTCTGTGGGTGTCTGCAACAGAATACCTTCTTTTGCATCCTCCCAAACTGATTCCAGTATAATTGGGGATGGAGTCATTTGCCATCCAATCTGGGGCACTTTGGAAAATGAAGGGAATTTTAACTGTGGCACCTGGACAACAGGTGCAGGCTGCTCAGTCCCAGGTGGGCAGAGCCTATGGGGATCCTGAGTCTCAGGCCTTCACCTGAGATGGGTCTAGAAGAATGGAAGATGAAGGGTTAACATATGGCAGTTCTGTAGTACCAGTCCAAAGACTATCAGTCCCTTTTCTGTTTATTTTGAGCAACAAATATTTGTTGTGTGCTTCCCACCACCCTGGAATACAGATGTGCTTAAGATTGAGAAAGGACTTATGTGGTAGGGAGGCAGCTGTATAATTATAAGCTGAATCTAAGCGCAGGCTATTGAGATGGCCACAGGGCCAAGAGGCCCCGGGAGCACCAGGGAAGAGCCCTTGGTCGAGGTGGCAGTCAGGGAACCCTCCCTGGAAGAGGAAATGCCTGAGCTGCCTCTTAAGCGGTTTGTAGAAGCACGCTGGACCCGAAGGGCATGGGCCAAGGTGTGTAAGTGTAGGAAAGGGTCTACAGGTCACCTGAGCTAATGTCAGCTCTGAGTTACAGAGAGGCAGGAGGTGAGGACGGAGAGGTCCTGGGGCAGGACAATGCTTGGTTCTGGTCAGCAGGCTGAAGGGACCAGGCTTGATTCGGAAGGTCCTGGGGATACATCAGTGTGACCTGGCCACAGGTGTATTTGGGAAAGACCCCCATGGTTACAGGTGGAACAAGGTCCACCAGGGGGCTAGGCTGGAGGGAGGAGCCCTGCATGCCACCACACCCCAGCGCTGGCCTCTGCTGGGGTAGCACCTTTGAGGGGTGCAGTCTAGTGGGTGCTGTTTGCTTGGTGCTGCTACACAGTTGGGGAACAGCTTTTGGCTGTTGAGCAGTTCCTGAGCACGAGGCATGTCGAAAGCGCTCAGCAGTGCCCACTCCTAAGTCCCTATCAGTTCCCCTGAGGAACTTTATAGATGGAGAAGCCGAGGCGCGGGTCCATGGAGGTGGTGATGGAGTTGGAGTTGGAGTCCAAGCTGCCTGGCTCCAGGATCTTTTTCAGATGCCCTTGTCTCCTTCCTGAGGTCAGGATGGGGGTGGGTCTCGGGGTTGGTTGAGCTTTTGCCTTTCTTGGCCTCTGACTTCCACCGGAAGCTTTTGACTTTTGGGGTTTCAGACCCAATACTAGGATCACATTAAGGGGAAGGCAAGGACCCCAAATCCCTCATCGTTGGTAAAAGAGCAGATCCCTTTCAAATGCTCCTGTGTCCCAGGTGGCCACATGCTCAGCCACCCAGCCACCTGCCGCCATCCCCCAGCATAGCTGGAGATGTAATGGGTTACAAAACCGCCTCTTTCTGTCTAGGTGGAAAGGAGACTATGGGGCCCGAATTCAGCAGTACTTCCCGTCAAATTATGTTGAGGACATTTCAACAGTTGATGTTGAGGAGCTGGAGAAGCAGGTGAGTTTGGGCCATCTGAACAGGGAACCCTGCCAATCCTGTTATTTTGGGGGAGTTTGCTGGGCCATCTCAGTGGATGAAGTTTGCCTTGGGCTGCTGGGTGGTCCTGCCAGCATGCCAAACATGGAAAACATGTGACATGGAGATTGGGATTGTCCCCCGAGATGCTGTGGGTGAAAGTCACTGCGACAAGCCCATCATGTTTTAATCAGGCTGTGCTGGGCTGAACAACTTTGAATATGCAGGAGAATTCCCTCTGGAGGGAAAATAGCCAAACGGGGAATTTGTCCTCTGCTTGAAGCAGCTTGCAAATGAAACACGTTTAGTTTGGACATCCAGACGTTTGGAGTGTGCTTGGTGTGCATAAGCAGGCGAGCTGCAGTGGAAGGGGAACCGGCCTTCCTGGTGACTTTGGAAACCTGATTTCTGTCCACCTGCCTTTGAAGAGTGGCTGCCCTCTGTGTGACAGCACTGCCCTAGGGTGAAATCTTTGCTAGGAGGACTGTGAGGTCCTTTTAGAGTTCTGGGCGTCTTCCAAGAGAGAAGCGGCATCCGGGAAGGCATCAAGGAGGAGGGGGCTTTTGAGCTTTTAAATATCAACTTAGAAGACTGGCAGGAGGGAATCCCCAGTGCAAGGTATGGCCTAAGCAAAGGTATGGGGTGGGGGGAATGTGGATGTGTTCAAATGCTTGGCAGAGACAGACCCCCCGCTTCCTCCTAGCAGAGGGGAGGGGGAGCACAGGGGACAGGCAGATGCACAGTCCTGCCAGCTCTACTGAGACCGGGGCTCTCCATCCCCACTGGACCCAGCGATGGTGCAGCTGGGCAGGCCATTTGGGCAGGAAAGCATTGAAGGCCAGATTACAGAGCACAACCCTGTCCTCCGTGTGACACTGGGGCCACCGAAGGCTTTCGAGCCGGGCTTTTGGTAGGGTCAGAGTCCCACTCAGTCACCATCGTGTCCGATGACGGGTCCAGTGTGTTTGCTGAAACCGGAGAGGAGGGAAGGTTTTGAAGGACACGTTTTTATGCAGAAAAATGGCAAATGGAATGCAGAACCTGCCGGCACCTGCTCACTGCTTGGTCTCCGGCAGCTCTATGCTTCATTATTTAGCTCTCTCCCCATGGGTGGATCCCGTAATGAAAATGCATTTTAAACAGTTCCACAGGCAGTGTCTCCGCTCGGCGGCATGCTTTGGAAACCAGTTGTCTTTTTATTATTCCCGGTAAAACCAATGTGAGTTATGTCTTGTTTCTTTACAGATTATTGAAGACAACCCCTTAGGGTCTCTTTGCAGAGGAATATTGGACCTCAATACCTATAACGTTGGTATGTGCGCACAGCCCCCTTTTTTTTTTTTTTTAACTTTTTATTGTGGTAAGACACACACAACTCAATTTCCCATTGAACTACTTTCAAGTGTGCAAGTCAGCGGGAGTCATCACGTTCACCCTGCTGTGACACCATTGCCACCAGCCATTACCAAAATTCTCTCATTGCTCCTTAAGCAGTACCTCCACAAGCCCATCTCCCCCCAGCCGCTGGTAACTTGTCATCTTTCTCTCTCCATGAATTTGCTTATTCAAGGTACAGCATATAAGCAAAATAATATATTTGTCCCTTGGCAGTTGGCTTATTTCACTCGACTTGATGTCTTCAGGGTTTCGCACATGGAAGCAGGAACCAGAGGTTAATTCCTTTTTACAGCCGGATAATACTGCATTGTATGGACAAACCACGTTCTGTTTCCACTTTCCTCTGTTTCCTCCTTTTGGCTGGTGTGAACACTGGCATATGAGCATGCGTCTGAGCCCTGCACTCAGTTCTTTGGGGTGGGCACACACAGTCTTAGCCTGGATTCCCACCCACACCCCCCAACTCATGCCACGGAGCTGCCCGAGCAGGGAGGCAGCAGGTCCTATCAGCAGTCCTGTCCAGGTGGACTGTGACACCTGCTTGGTCCCCTGGCCGAGGGACGAGCACTTGGGCTGAGGTGGTCATCGATCGCCACGTTCCGCCTGGCATTAATGTCTGTAAAGTGCCAGAACAGACGCTGGCAGGAGAGAGGGAAGAGTTTCAGCTGTTACCACCAGCCTCGTCCTCACTGCTGGGACTGGCCTGTGCTTCCCGTGCTTTTCTCAGAGGGCTGAGGAGGTAGCAGGAGGGAGTCCCGATTGCTGAGCCGGCTGAGACCACGGCCGCACTGCGTCCCTCCTCAGAAGCTCAGCCTCCAGGCTGGAGCTGTGGCAATGCAGACTTGAGGACATGGCTCAAGCACAGGTAGATATGTGGGGTGGGGAGGGACTTTGCGCTGGGAGTCCTGGACTTGGAGCACCCGTTTTAAATGGACCAAAGCAGCTTTTTCTCCAAGCGGCCCCCATCATCCATGGCAGCCTCCCTTACCTTGTCCTGAGTCTGTTTCCTCCAGGACCTTCCCTGGGGGGGCCCATGCATGTGTCTGGGCCTCAGATAACAGCAGTCCCGGAACTTCTTGCTTCTATTACCAGTGCTTTGCTTTCTTCATTTATTGCCCTTTTTGTTCCTTATGACAATTCAGTCGGGTTAGTGGGAGAGGGATTCTTTGCTGCAGTGAACAGATGAGAAAGCCAAGCCCCTAAGTGACCACAGGGCCTGCCTGAGTCCTGCGGGGAGTTGGTGGGTGATGGGGCTTGGGGGATTTGGGACTCTTGCCTCCATGAAGATGCTCTGTGCATCATTTCTGGCTCCTTTGCAGAGCAGAGGCACATGGCTCTGGGCTTGTGAGTAGGGATTTGAGGCTGGGTTTGATCTGAGCCTCAGTTTTGCCACTGCTGGCTGTGTGGCCCCCACATGTTCTTTTGCCTTATTAAGCTTCAGTGGTCTTGCCTGTAAAATGAGAATATTAAGAGCAACATCCCATGAGGCTGTTTTAAGGATTAAACAAGATACAGTACCTATAAGCTGCTTAGAACATTGCCTGGCATGTAAGAGCTGGGAAATTCTAGGTGCTAACATTGCCCAGCAGGCAGTTCCCCACCCCTGCCTCGTGGCCTTCATTCTTGAATAGATAAAAGACTTTTGCACCCGGTATTGGTTTTCTGGGGCTGCTACAACAAACCACCGAGAACTTAATCGCTTAAGACAACAGAATTTTTTCCCTCTTGCAGTTCTGGAGGCTCGAAGTCCAAACTCAGGGTGTGGGCAGGGCTGGTCCTTCTGGAAGCTCTGAGGGAGAGACCGCCCGGTGCCTCTCTCCTCTCTCCTGGGGGCTGCCGGCCATCCTTGGTGGTCTTTGGTTGTATCTGCTTCACTCTAAGCTCAGCCTCTGTCTTCATATGGCCGCTTCCTCCGTGTCTCATAAGGACACGTGATTCTCATAAGGAAACCAGCCAATTGGATTTAGGGTCCAGCCGGAATCCAGGGTGATCTCGTCCCAAGATCTGCTGCAGAATTCCATCTGCCAAGACCCTATTTCCAAATAAGGTCACATGCAGGTTCTGGAGGTGAGAACAGGAGCTGTCTTGGGGATGGGGCACTGCTCCACTCGCCTTGGTCTTCATCCACCACGTGCCAAGCGTCCAGACACTTGCTGATATGAAGCAGATGCCCAGTTGGTCCTAAGCTGACCCCATGGGCTCTGGACAGAAAGGAGTCAGGCAGCAGGAAGCCTGGTCTCATGGTCTTCTACTAGGCCAACCAGGCCTTTTGTTTGTCCCTCCCACAGTGAAAGCCCCACAAGGGAAAAACCAGAAGGCTTTCGTCTTCGTCCTGGAGCCCAAGAAGCAGGGCGACCCTCCGGTGGAGTTCGCCACCGACAGGGTGGAGGAGCTGTTTGAGTGGTTTCAGAGCATCCGGGAGATCACCTGGAAGATCAGCGCCAAGGTGGGCACCTTGCTCACCTGCTGCTCAGGTGGGCCCGGTGTGCTCAGTCCTCACACCCTCTGCTGAGCGCTGGGCAGGTCCAGGCAGCAGGAAGAGCAGCCTCAGGGGCCACATGGAATGTGGGGAGATGAGGTGGGTTCAGAGAGCAGGGGCATCACTCAGGGAGAGGGAAGGGACACTGGAGGTCCGCTGGGGAAGCTGAGTCTAGTGTGAATGGTCAGAAGGCTCAGCAGTGACATTTGTCGTTTAGGGCCAGGCTGGCCCTTCTTAACAAGCAAGCATCGCCACTCTTGTTTTGGATGTCTTGTTTCTGAACATCTTACAACACATCCTGCATCCTATCCACAGAAACATTGGATGGGGTCTGAATAGAGTAAATAAGGCCCAGTTCTTTCCCTCCAGAAGTAAGTATTCTTGTATAGGAACTTCTACTCTGGACCAGAATGAACCCTGTACAGTTACTCTAACTGGAATGGTAGTGTTTGGCTACAAGTGTTTTGAGAAGGTTTGAAGTTCTGCATCAGACAAGGGGGGTTGAATCCTATCAGGGCAAGGAACCAAAGTTCTCTGAGCCTTAGTTTCTTTCGTCTGCAACAAGAGGAGCCAAATACCTAGCTCGAAAGATCAAGTGAAGATGGAACGAGATGGTGCATGGAAAATGCTAGGCTCGGTGCATGATACACTGCAAGGGCTCAGTCTACAATGGTATTTATCAGTCCACAGTGGTATTTAATCATCACTTCACATAAAGGTGACATGGGGGAGTGTTGCCATGTGTAGGATAATGGAGTAAGGTGCCAGCTGCCCTTACTTGTGGTCTCAGAACTGAAAGTTTTGGGTTTCCACTGTTCCCACTAGCCTCTAAGGTAGATCTTAACTCAAAGTGTGGAATTCACAATTTTCCCAGAATCTCCTGGGTTCCTTGGTCTTCTGGCTGTAGTCATTGAGTTTTTCTCTTCCAGGGTCCTTAGAGTGGTCAAGCCTGTCTTCCCTTTAGTCTGGGGCCTCAACCTTGGCCTGTATCTGATCAGCAGAGGCCCCTTGACTTGCCTTCCTTTCAGCTCCCCTGGAGTGATGTCCTTTTCTTTAGAAGACTCTCAGTGGTGGGATGGTCAGCTGGGTGCCCTCCCCGGCAGGGGCCATCATCTCTTCCCTGTCCCAGTGTGCTTCCCTGTCCCTCCATCATCTCTTCCCTGTCCCAGTGTGCTTCCCTGTCCCTCCATCATCTCTTCCCTGTCCCAGTGTGCTTCCCTGTCCCTCCATCATCTCTTCCCTGTCCCAGTGTGCTTCCCTGTCCCTCCATCATCTCTTCCCTATCATTTAGTGCTTCCAGGCTTCTCTAGCTGAAAGTGAGACAAACAGAAGTGAGCCAATCCTTAGCCCCTTTATACTGCCTGGTACACCCTGGCTGTCTTCACTTCCCTTAATGGAGAAAAATGTGAGTTCACTTAAAGGTTCTTTTAGCCCCTTACTTTCTCTCTCATTCATGCTCAACTTCCCACCCTCTCCCTGTCTCTACTGTATAATATTTTTCTGAAACTAAGCCTAGGTCTTCAAGGCTACTGTTCTCTGCCTTTAATCTACATCCCCCTTTGTATTTTATATTTGCTCAGATTTCACAAGAAATAATTTTTAAAGCATCTGAGGGTTAAAAACCAAGAGTCACCATTTCACTCTGGGAACAACCACCCTGTTCCAGGAGCTGGTGGGGGAACAAGGGAGAAGACCCCGTCCTACCTCTGGGAAGCCAACCTGAGATGAGCTCTAAGCTCGCTGCCCAGAGTCCCTCCTCAAGGCCTTACAATTGGGCCTGCCCCAAGAGCCTGCTCATCTTTATTTTTATCTAGTCTTTTTCTTTCTTTTGTTGGTGGCAAACAGTAGACTATGATTCATCTGAAGCCCAAGGTATGTTGGGGCTTTGCTTTCAAATGGCCTGATGGGCCAGCTCTTGTCAGCCTGGACGGTGATTCTTATCAATTTTGAAGAAGCTACTCACATTTCCTCTTGAACTGCTGTTGCCCTTTGCAGTGATAAGGGAGGAAAAGTGAAGCTCCACTCACTTGCTGTAGCTCTGTGTTTGTGAGTGAGGCCAAAGTTCCATAATTAGAACCCAATGCGGCATACCCTACTCCTCCCCACTCATATTTTAATCAGTTCTGTTGTCCTGAGAGGTGAGCTGTATTGTTGCTGGGGCTTCCTCTCCCAAAACAAGTCTATGATGAAAACTGTGCCAAGAGTCAAAGCCAAGTTGATACAAGGGAGCAGGAGAAAATCCCAACAATTGAAAAGAAATCTGGCTTTAGGGAAACAAGTATTTTACTCTTGACGATTTAGATGACATTATCATTGCCTTGCTCCAGCCCCATTCTATCCCAACAATCCCTTCTAGCCTAGCTGCTGACCAGGAAGTGTAGTAGTGGTGAAACGTGGGGGTGGGTAGATGGGCTGAGGATAAATTTTGGAGGCTCCTGGCCACATTTACAGCTGTCTTGGTGATGCACCCCTGCTGGAACTCACCCACAGGGCTGGTTTTGCTGGTCATTGCCAAGATGCATTTGCCTGGCCTGGGAATATGCTGGCACTCTTGGGTGAAGGCAATCTTATGGAAGAAATAAGGTGGCCACACCTGCTTGTTTCCCAGGAGTGGGCTTTCCCAGCCTTTGCAGAGGGAAGGCATCTCCCAGGGCAGTCTGAGTAGTCACATCTGTTGAGTGTTTGCCACATACCAGGTAGGGTGCTAAGCACTCCTCATTTAGTTCTCACTATACCCCCACAAGGTGGGCACTCACATTAGCTTCCTTTTTCAATTCAGGAAACTAAGGCACAGAGAGGTTATAGGATTTGGCCAAATGACACAACTGAGAAAGAGCAGGGCCAGGATTTGAACCCAGGTCTCTGCTCTACTTCCTCCTTTTTTAACCACTGTGCTGTGTCACTTCTCTCACTAACCACCACTTGTCACCTGAGCACTTGACACCTGCAGAGACCCACTTGTGAGAGATGTGTCTCAGTGGGAAATGAGACCTGGGAACTAATATTGAATGGCACTGACGTAAAGACAGTCGGGCGAGGCCTGGTGCAAGCCTGAGCAAGGTGGAAAGGGGTGAGATGGCGAGCATTCTAGAAGGTTTGAGGAAGGCAATGTCTTTTCTGTGGTGTTGGCTGCAGTGATCACAGAGAAGGAATGGTTTGGGCAGGTCTAGAGGAGGAGACGCTGCCAGCAGGGTGAGGAGTCTGGAGGTTAGGGCCGTGGTCCAGAGTGACCCATGGCGTGAACTGCGGGGCTGGACACAGGAGGCATTCTAGAGAAATCACCACTGGTGGGTGATAGGGTGGAAGGGCAACGGAGCGTTGAAGCATGGGGTGGGGTGGGGGCCAGGGCTTTGGGTCACGCTGCCTGCTGAAGCACGTGGCTCTGTCACTGCTCTGCAGCCTGGGGGAAACTGCTTAACCTCTCTGCATGCTGCAATTTCTTTATAAAATGGAGATAAACTCTTCCATGCAGGGGATGTGTGGACTCCTGAGATAGTATCCATAAAGCCCTTAGTGTATAGCACCTACGAAGACGCAACCCCCGAATGATGACTGTTATCATGTATGGAAGTCTCCCAGGGTCCCTCTTGGTGAAGGGGAACATAACGGTCGGATGTGGGAGGCCTGAGGGAATTTCCTGCTTTGGGGTGAAGTGAGGAGCTCATCTTACACAGGAGGAGCTAGAATGGACAGCGGGTCCTTGGAGTAGAAAAGCCTCCTATGGCCGGAGCGCGTGGATCCGGTCCCTGGGAAACCCTTTGGACATAGCAGGGACAGGCAAAGGCAGAGGCCAGGAGGACGTTGAGTACATTTCAGGACAGAGGGGTGTAGAGGACAGGGTGATGACCTGGATGCCGTGGACATGATGCCATGGGCTTTGGGAACTGGAATTGTCAAATTATTACTGTGTTTTCATGGGAGGGGACAGGGCAAGTGGCAGAGAGAGGAATGGTGACGAAGGGGAGGACTTGGGCCTCACTGCCATCTATTTTTGAGAGCTGTGGCCAGGGGCTGAGCCAGGCACAAAACTGGGTGCGAACAACTTGGATTGTTTTTGGGCAGCAGCAGGAGGGAACAAGAGGGGAGGGGCAGGGGTTGGCTTAAGTAAAGGATTAAAGATCTGAGCCTGTAGGAAGGAAAGAGGCTGGGAGAGGTAGAAGGAATAGAGGAAAAAGAGAGAGAGGAGAGAAAGTGAGGGGGGGATGCTTAAGTGGCAGGAGGCAGCAGTGGATGGTGGAGGAAAATGTGTGCAGACCAGAAGAGGTAGGGGGCTGGGTTTCACAGGTGCCGGCTTGGGGGTGGAAACAAAAGATGATTGATTCAAAACAGGAGAACAACATGAAGTACTGGGAGAAGAACCAATCAATTGCCATTGAACTCTCTGACCTGGTTGTTTACTGCAAACCCACAAGCAAAACCAAGGATAACTTAGGTAATGTCTTCCCCATGACTCTCTCTTCCTCTGGTGTGAAAGTGCATGTGTTTTCTTGCTCATTCTTAGCTGCTCTAAGCAGGAGCCTCTCCTGGAGTTTGTCCTCATCCTTCCCTTTTGGTGTCTTCAGCAGGAAGTCTTGTACGGTGTATATTAGTTTCATATTACTGTTGTAACAAATTAACACAAACTTTGTGGGTTAAAACAACACACCCTTGTTATCTCACGGTTTTGGTGGCCAGAAGTGCAAAATTATTTTGCCTGGATTGAAATCAAGGTGCAAGGGCCGCATTCCTTTTGGAGCCTCTCGGAGAGGTTTCATTCGTTGCCTCTTCCGACTTTTGGTGGCTTCTCGTGTTCCTTGGCTGTGGTTACTGCACTGCAACCTCTGCCTCTCGGGTCCCAGGGCCTCCCCTTCTGCCTGTGTCAGATCCCCCTCTGCCTCACGCTCATAGGGGTACTTGTGATTACATTTATGGCCCACTCAGATAATCTAGAATATTCTCCCCCTCCCAAGGGCATTAATCTAGTCACATTATCACAGACCCCTTTGCTGTAAGGAAACAGTCACAGATTCCAGGGATTGGGCCTGGATATCCATGGGGTAGGGGTGGAGGGTCTTTATTCAGCTTCCCACAGAGGAATTCAGAAGCAATCTTCTGAATTCCAAGTGGCAAGTTCTCTCATGATCTCATAATGAATGACACTGCTCATATTTTATTTCCCCTTTTGAATCGCTTTGCATCTTTGATCTCAGTAATTGGTAATTCCAGGACAGAGGACCGGAGAGGTAGTGGTGAACCCCAGAGTTAACTGTCAGTGGCAGGCTTGTCCCCAGGCACCTCCACCAGCCAGAGGAGAAAGCCGAAGTCCAGACTGAGCTCAGCCAAGCTCATGCCTGGCTTTGTCCCACCAAAGCACTGCTCGCATGACCCTGGACTGCCCCTCCTATTCCTTCTCCCTTACCCACTAGTTGCCCCCTTTCCCGTCACATCCTTCCTCTGGGCAGTGGCAGTTGATTTGGACCCTTACTAGATGCTTCGGTCACTCATCTTGGGTCTGTAACATCCAGGATGACGATGCCTGATCTCCGGGCTGCATCTTCTATTTCTAAGACCACTCATACCTTCCTTCTTCTCCAAACTACCCTTTTGTGTTTTTGTGTTTTCATGATCAAGACTTTCAAACAAAAATTATATTGCAATAATTGTGGTCTAAAAGCTGTAGGAAAGCTGGGACCCATTCTAATATCTGGGAAATCTGGGAGGGCAAAAATCCATAATCGTCACAGGGCGATATCATCATAACCACTTGAATGTCTTGTCATAGAGTTTGGAAATAACTCGTTTTATTTTACTAGCTGAGCATTGAGAAAATGCATGGATGCAACACAAAATAAATGGTGACTTCCTTCCCTGTGTACACAGAAAACCCCGACTTCCGAGAAATCCGCTCCTTTGTAGAGACCAAGGCTGACAGTATCGTCAGACAGAAGCCCATTGATCTCCTGAAGTACAACCAAAAGGGCCTAACCCGTATCTACCCAAAGGGACAAAGGGTTGACTCATCAAACTACGATCCCTTCCGTCTCTGGCTGTGTGGCTCACAAATGGTGGCGCTCAATTTCCAGACTGCAGGTAAAGGAGGACTGAGTATGGCCAGTATGTCCAGAAGAGGCCTTGGGGTCATTCCAGGCAGGACTAGCTGGAGCCACTAGGCTGATGCTGGTGTCCCAGAACAAGGAATTTGTCTTAGGTGCAAATATCAACCAAATGTCCAGTGTCCAGCCAAAAAGAGACCCATCAGTTGAATGGAATGAGGAAGGGTACTGAAGCTCAGTCCGTCTGGCTTAGGAAGAAAAGGAAGGGCTTCAGCTCACAGAATTAGAAAGTCCAGGAGTTGTTGCTGAGCATCAGGGTGAGCTGGACTTGATCAGTGTCAGTCTTCAGGCTCCCTCCTCTTGGCCCTTCCCTCTTCTTTGAGGGCGTCATGTTCGGGCCGTCTTCCAGAGGTATCCATATGCAGGGGAAAACAAGCATGCAGAGCTTTTCATACGAACAGCAGCATAGAGGCTGGTGCTTTGCACATTTGTTCTTCTCTTAGGGATCTACCATCTGTAACTCCTTTTACCTTCTTTACTTAGCTACAGAATATTCCCGTGAATGGGACCATAATTTATCTCACAAGTCTGCTGTCGACACCCACATCAGTTATTCCCCAACGTTTATCACTGCAGACAGCACTGTCTTCTGTGACCTTACCTGAGCATTGTTCACAGGCATAGGAGCATGTTTGTGGGGTGAGATTGTCAGAACTGCAGGGTGGGTCAAACAGCACATGCATTTAAACATTTCGATCTGCTTTGCTCTGGAGAAAGACCCTGAGCACCAGCACCCAGCTGTGTCTGAGTTGAGATGCTTTGCCAAACTGGAGATGAGGTGTTCGACTGTAAATGGGTGAAACACCATAGGTGAAATATACCAGTTTCGGTGTACCTTTACCAAGTTCGTTTTATTGAGGTTTTTTTTTTTTTGACATGGGCAGGCTCTGGGAATTGAACCCGGGTTTCAGGCATGGCAGGCATTTATTGAACTTTTGAATGTCTGATTGATATGTTTCTTCTTAGGAGTAACATTGAGCAGTGCAACATCTGTATTTTCTTTTGTGAACTAATGGGGTGTAGATATTTGTAACATAAACTTATCTAAGTTCTCAATAAGTTCAAAAATTTATGTTTAAATGGTTACTGATCATTTGAGTAGAAATGACTTTTCTTTCTACAGTGTGTCTTAAACTTGAATGGGATTTTTCTTCTAGGTAGAGATGTTTAGCTTCTAGCAGTTTTTGAATACTCTTTTCTTTTATGGTTCTGCATTTGGGAAAGATTTTCCCCAGCCTGAGATTTTTTTTTTTTTAATCCCGTATTTTCTTCCAGTCAGATATCTATTTTAACAATAGCCTCAAATTATTTTCGGAAGAAAATATAGATCATTTCTCACCTAGCAAGTCCTGGCCCGGGAAGCCAGCGCGCTTGTGCCTAACTCCAGCAGTTCACCTTCCTTCCTAGATAAGTACATGCAGATGAATCATGCCTTGTTTTCCCTCAATGGGCGGACGGGCTTCGTGCTGCAGCCGGAGAGCATGAGGTCGGAGAAGTATGACCCGACACCTCCCGAGTCGCAGAGAAAGATCCGGATGACCCTGACGGTCAAGGTGAAGCCCCACCCCAACCCCCTCCCCAGCACTGGGGCTCGCCCTCGCCAATTTTCTCAAGGGGTCCCCTGTGGGCTAGTGATGCCACCCTCTTAGTTAAACCACCGACACCAGGGAGTGTTTAAGGATCCCTGTTTCAGGCAGTATAGGATCATTCTGGGGGAAGAGAGAAGGGAGAGAGGTGTCCCCATACCCACGTAGGTCTTTACCTTGTTTTACGGGGTGCGGTCTGAATCCACTTCCCACTGGCTCCGAGCCCCTTTAGGATTCAGCAGGGTCTCTGTGGGGTCCCAGCAGGGTCAGCCTCTGGCCAGGAAAAGGCAGAAAAAGTAAAGCAGGGGAGTTGGCCATTTGGTCCTTTCCTGAAGGACAGAGTTTGCCCCTTATTGGCGGGTTTCAGGGGTCAAAGCTTTTTTTAGTTCATCCAACATTGTAAGTGTTTTTGCTTTTTCAAGCTCTCTTGAAAACTGTGGGAGGAAGAGAAGGAAACATACATAACCAAAGTCTTTAAATGAAGACCAGTTACCAGAGGCCCCCACATTGGCTCCCCCCACGGTGTATTTACCCACCTGGGCTAAGCGTCCTCATTCCTGTGCTCAGCAGGGATCACCTGTTGGGTGAGATGGTCTGAGGAGCTCAGATCCCAGCTTAATAGCTTCTCAACCCAGGCAGTCTCCTGGGTAATCCAACTTGACTCTCCACCTCCATGGAAGGGAAAGCAGGAGAGTATTTGCTTCAGGAGCTGTGATTTCTCCAGTGAATTAATCCTCTTGGTAATTAAGGCCCGTACAGACTGACTCCGAAACGCAAGCTAATTTCCATGCTAGACCACCAGATACCTGGCATATTCAGCTCTCTGTAGGATGTTTCCGGGGGACTCGGATACTGACCTTTGTTCTCCTAGGTTCTTGGCGCTCGCCATCTCCCCAAGCTTGGCCGGAGCATTGCTTGTCCATTTGTAGAGGTGGAAATATGTGGTGCTGAGTGTGACAACAACAAGTTTAAGACGACAGTTGTGAGTAAGTTGCCCGTGATTCTTTCTTCTTTTCAATCCTAAAGCAGTCATATCGTGTGTTGGGGATGCTTTTCATTGGGGATTTTGTAATGCAGCGTAGCTGTCTGGGTCCTTTCATTTCTCTCTCTGCCTGCTATGCTTTCCTTCAGGGGAACACAGGACCACTTTGTTACAGGGTGGGGTTAGTGCCCAATGCAGTGTCTCTGCACACAGCCCAGGTGGGGCATCCTAGGTGAGTCTGCCTCCCCAAGTCGCTATGACGTAGGGTTGGTCAGCTCTGTGCAATGACCCCAGCCTGGTTTATCTGCTGAGTCAAAGGCAAAGAAGCAAGGGGGAAGTGGGGGGGCCAGACCAAGACATTCAGCCTGGCCTGGGAGATCTTACCCCACAGAGGGCAGGAAGGATGAGAGAAATGCCTACTGTTCTAGGTGAAGCCAGGAGGAGACCTGAACTGTAGGCCTTTCGAGGCTCAGCACCTTAGTAGAAGGTAGCCGGATGACTGCCACCAGCATTGACCAATTAAATTAGCAAGCTGGGTCTCTGCAGGAGAGTGGAGGTAGGGGTGGTGTCAAGGGGCAAGTGGTCTTCTCTCCTTACTCACTGAGAGTCAAGGCTGCTGCAGCAGCTGTAGTAGTTGCTTACTGGAAAAGAAAATTATTTAGATTTGCTGGGCTCTTAGTATAGTTGTAATTCACTTATGTCATGTACAGATTATCAAGCTAAGAAGGAAGCCACTACTAATTCATATGATCTCTTAGTCTATAGTTTAGTCCCAAAGCGTTGTCAGGACATCTAAACTGAAACAAAATAGCTTGATGTGGGTTCAGTTCCTTTCCCCTGTGCCTTCTTGGGGAATGGAATAGTTAGCAGAAGGTAACAGGGGAAGTCAGCCATTCTGGATAATTCAGAGGCTGGCCAAGTGGTCCTAAGAAACTGTGATTTCACTGTTGCTTTGGCATAACATGGAAACTTGGTGGTCTTTGGTCAGTGATGTCCTATAGGGTAGTGCTATTTGGGGACAGAGACTGAGACATTTGCCACATTGAGTCCCAGGAGGAGGGTGGGATCGTGGGACTGAAAGGGTCTTGGCTGACAAGAAAGCCAGCGGTACTTGTGGGCACTGAATGTGCCCCAGCAGTCAGCCTTGGCCTTTCCAAGGGGCACTCCCTCCAGGGGTGCCCAAAGCCTGCTCTCCATTATGGCAGTGGCCCTGCACGTCTTGCAGAGTGGTTCATTCTGCAACGCTTATCCATGTCCGGGTGCTGAGCAGCTCCTGCAGCAAATCACACAGGCTGCTCAGGAAGTCAGGGGGGCCCCAGGGTGACTCCCATGAACTGCTCACCCTGGGGAGGGGACTGGCGTTTTTGCTGGGTCCTGGGGCCCCCAGATGTGGCAGAACCCACTGTCACCCCAGGAGGATGGGAATTGGCATGATTCTGTTGCTGCTGCTGCATGCTGCCCTGGGAGCAGGGAGCTCTCCTGCTCTGATGCATCAGGTCTCCTTGTCTGCTTTGGCATTTAGGGAGTGTGGCAGCTTACGTCTCCCTCGGGTTCTTCCCTGACAATTCCAGAAGATGCTGCTGTTTCTGTCTCTTCAAAAAGCCTCCACCTACTCCTCTTGTCTCATACTAAGGGATGTACCTCCCAGGCTCTCATTCTTGAGAACCTCTTCTCCTTTTAGCTTGTCCAAAATTCATCTGTTCCTGCTCTGCCACCCACTTCCCCTCCCTTCCCAGGGAGTTGAGAGGGGAGGTGTACGAAGGGCAGGTGCTCTCCTCACCCTTGTCAGGAGGGCTAGACCTGCCACGCAACTTTACTGGCATTGCTTCCTGGCGGGGGGAACAGTAATTATTCAGATTTTCTTGGCATAGATACATGTTTATTAACAAGGTTGCTGACAGTATGCAGAAAGAGTTGTACCAGGACGGGCAGGTGACACGGGGCCTCTAATGAGCTCTGATCTCTTCCCAGATGACAATGGCTTAAGCCCTGTCTGGGCTGCAACCCAAGAGAAGGTGACATTTGAGATTTACGACCCAAACCTCGCATTTCTGCGCTTTGTGGTTTACGAAGAAGATATGTTCAGTGATCCCAACTTTCTGGCTCATGCCACTTATCCCATTAAAGGAATCAAGTCAGGTAAGAGGCTGTCTCATTTCAGTGCTCAGTTTGGGTTAGCATCATGCTTTGGTGTGTGCTGCTGGTTTTAAAAAGAACAGAGAAACTTTTTTTTTTTTCCCTGAGTTTCATTAAGTCAAAACCGATTGGGTTGCTTGGAGGGTGCTGTGAGCTGAGAAACTGCCAGCCTGTCATTTAGCACAGGATGGGAGGGAGATGGTGAGGTGGCGGCTGTGCGCTGCAAAGTCAGGATGGCGTCATGCCATGGTGAATCCGTAGTCTGGTTGTCAGCCTGGAACTGCAACACGGCGCTTTGCATCCCGTCTGGATTGTGATTTGCTGCTCACCTCTCCTTAGCCAGGGCTGAGGGCTGAGTCTGGTTTTGTACCTTGTACCTCCCTGGGTGATACATTATACAGCAGTAAGGAAAGGCCTTGGGCAAGTTACCGAAACTGGGGATGGTCAGGTTTATCTCTTTGAAATGTTGTAGTTTCTTCCATGCTAAACAAAGCACAATGCCTGCGTGGTTTGGGACCAGCTCTTAAGAACGAGGATACCCACCCTGACCCGATAAATCCCAGGTGAACCTGGGAGCCTCTCCCTGCTCCTGCTCTCGCTAGGGGAATTCGGGACCCCTAGCACAGTGCTACTTCTAGGACCATTTATCAAGGTTGCTGCTTTGCAAACATGGTTATCCCTATGTTATATATGATTTCTACAGTTTACTCTCCCCCTGGATTTTAGTATAATACAATCTGCTGGATTTTATGTGTAATGTTTGACAGATGGGTCCTTGCTAGATATTGAATTCCCTTCTTCCCCCTTCCTTAGCATTTCCAGTGCATGAGACCTAACGTCCTAGATCCTTCTGGATTCCTCACGAGGTCACCGTTTCCTTGTTTTTCTCAGCTCATATTTTATTTAGCTTTAAGACAAATGAACTATTTTAGTTATTTATTTACAAATACAGTCTGTTCTCTTGACATTGTTTGGAAACCTTGGATCTAGAGGGGAAATGAACTGGGTGCTGTTTTCATTGTTCTTCTAAACCTGGAATGAGTTAGATACTCATTTCCAGAGTTTCTAGCTTTCTCAGAACCGTAAATCTGACCTTCCCACCACGGGGCACTTACTGTGCAGTATGAGGGAATCTGGGCTGGTCTTGGTCCTCGGTTCCCGGGGCAGCAACCTCTGAACCTCTGGAACTCCTGGGGAGGGAGTGCCTTCTTCATGGTGTGCCCAGGACAAGGAGGGGGGGACAGGGAGGGGAGGGGGGTCCTTCAGAAAGAGTGACCAGGTGGTTCTAGGGTTGGGGCTCCCAGTCATTTACTGCCTGCTCGCCTCCCCAGCCTCCGGGAGGGAGGGGCCTGCAGCCTGAGCCCAGTCTCCTGGGTCTGGGTTCCACCAGGCCCACCTGCGGAGTGAGACCTTCCATGGACTCAGGGGCTTGGTGCTCTGGAGGGGCTTCTGTGATCCAGAAAGTCTCTGTGCTAGAAGGGGGCGTGGTCCTGCTCCCCGTGGAGTGGCCACAGAAGCTTGGGTTCGAGACCCTCCCGTTCCTCACCCTACACTTCTTTTCTCTTGGCGTCTTATCCTTTTCCTATAACATAAGTATAATCATCAAGTATTATGCTATCAGAGTGTTCTGTGAGCCGTTCTAGGGAATTACTGAACCCGAAGTGGGGTGGGAACTCCGAAACTGTAGCCAGTTGGTCAGAGGTATGGGTTGGCCTGGACCCCAGAACTTGAGACGGATGCCTGAAGGACAATTTTGTAGAGGATCGCCCCTACTCTGTGGAGCCTGGCCTAACCCTGGGTCAAGTCTGAATTTAAGTGGACCGAGTGATTTGGCAGCTATTTGCAGTTGCTGATTGAAGGTTTTGATACCAATACAGTTGGTGCCAGAAGCTGTTTGAAGTTGTAGAGGTGTTTGGTAAGCTCCCACACCCAACTCCTGGGGCTTGTGTTAGAAAATGCAGGTTCCTGGGCCTGCCATGGGGTACTCAGATTCACCCAGTCCAGGACGGGCCCAGGAATCTGCATGGCTGCCCAGCTTCTCAGGCAGCTCCTGGTCCACCCGCTGAGAAACCCCAGCTAGACGGGGGCCACCCACTTACTGTCGAGGAAATGAATTCCTAAGAGTGGATTAAATGAGAATTTGGGAAAATGTTTAAACCATCTGATTTGTTAGCATCTCAGAAATATCCCTTTTCATAATTTATTGTGTTAGTAAAGGGTGTCCGTTTACAAGTCACAGCGGATTGGTCTCTGGTGTCCCCTCTTGGTGTACCTGTTCGCCCCAGTATAAATTACTTTTAGCCAGGAAATGAGCTGGAGCTCTTAAATTCATAATTTGCTTCTTTTAAATTCACCAAATAAATAGGGCTTATTTAAGACACCACTTTTTCTAATGCAAGAATGTAGTTTTTTGGTTAAGCACCTGTGCCCCCACAGAGTGGTTCCTCTGTGGGGTGACTGTGTCAGCTGCCCACCCCACCCCCCCGGGGATACCCCCTGCACAGACGAGGGCGCTGGGCTGCTGCCCCTCCCAGGGCCTTGGAGAAGGATCAGTGTTGGGGAACCCCCATTCCCCATCATCAAATGATACTGATTCACTGAGAAAATCCCATGATTTACTTGGAACATTAGGAAACTTACAGCAATACCTCAAGGATGGCTAAAAATGGGACCTCTTTCCCTCCCTGCCCCCCCACCCCTAGACCGTGAGATACTCTCAGTGGGGCCTTATCTGCCTCCTTTTCCTGTTCTTAGCAAGGCCTGGCACATACACATTCATGGGAGAAATGGAATAAAATGAACAATTCTTTTGTGCAGAAGGTACCCGGGCCCTCTGAATGCCAAAAGAAACTTGGCCCATTGTCATTAGGGTTGCATGTAAGCTTTCAAGCCAGCTGGAGCTCAGGGAAGGAGGGCAACAGCCTTTGCTGTTAGGTGCCTTCCACACTTCCTCTTAATCTCCACCACAATCCTGTGGAAGAGATTTTATCATCTTCACTTTAAAATAGCAGCACTTTCAGGCATAGAGGTGCTAGTTACTTGGCTCAGGTGGTCACACCCTGGTGAGACCAGAGCTTGGTTCACACCCTGGAGTGTCCGACCTCAAACCCCACGTCCCCCACCCCGCCCCCATGCTGTAGGCCACCTCCAGTGGGGCCGCCGCATCCCGCCAGATGCTCTAAGTCAAAATGCTGCTCCAACTTTAAAAAGTTTCTATTTCCTTTTCCCTTTTGAAACAACCAAAAAATGACAAGAATAAATAAAAGATCAAGTTTTGTTTTTAGGGAAATTGGGAAACACCTTTCGCTACCCTGTGATGGTTTAGAGCTTTATGTCTTCCAGGAAGACATGTTTTTAAACTTAATCTGTGCCCGTGGCTGTGAACCCATGGTAAGGAGGATCCTTTGAGGAGGTTACTTCAGTTAAGCTGTGGCCCAGCAGTAGGATGGGTCTTAATCCTGTTACTAGAGTCCTTTATAAGCAGAATGCAATTCAGGCAGAGAAAGCCGCAGAGGGGGCAGCCAGAAGCTGACAGTCAGTGGAACTCAGAAAAAAGGCTGAAGAGGCCAGGAGCGGCCGCCAAATGCATTGCCGTGTGGCACAGGAGCCCAGGACCAAGGGTCCCCAGCAGCCAGCCCCAGAATGCCAGTCAGGCTTCAAGAGGAAAGCATTGCCCTGAGGATGCCCTGATTTGGACTTCTAGCTTCAAAATCACAAGTCAACACATTCCCATGGGTTAAGCCTACCCAATGCTTGGTACATGCTTTAGCAATGAGGAAACTAAAACAGCCTCTCATCCTAGTACACCTGAAGGACTGGCTGTCCTGTTCAAAAAAAAAAAGAAAATGAGGCTTGGGTGGTCAGTAAAAGCAGGTACGTGGAGCTAGAGACATTGTAGAGTACAGAGCTTAGTTCTCCACATTAGGAGGCTCATGCAGTTATCAGTACCACCGTGCTTGGAACCACATGCCTGGAGTGCAGTCTCCCTGACAGCCTCTGCAGACACCACCGAGCACCGAGCATCCCAGTATACTGACAGTCCATCAGCACCAACTCAAAGTGTGGGCCACAGGCCAGCTTGCTAGAGATAGAGAATCTCAGATCCCTCCCAGAGCTTCAAGTCAGAATCAGCAGTTTAACAAGGTCCAGATGATTCACATGTACATTAAAGTTGAAAAGGCACCGTGTAAGAAATTCCATGGGTATCCAGGCAACGAACAAAATATCCCATCACCTAAAAGAAGGAAACAGACCAGAAGACTTCTTCATCAGCATTCAGTGGGAGCAATATCCCCAAAATCTTCCATGGAAAAGAGTGTGACCTTAGAGTTTTATACCCAAACTGTTATTCAAGTATAAAATCAAAGGACAGATGTTTTCCAACATACACAATTCAGGGATTTTGAAGAAAACAAAAGAGAACAAGTGTGGCCAACCAAGACATGGATGGAGAAGTTCAGTAACAGGATGGTAAGCAATGGGTCATTAGAAAATGTGAATTTGTGCATTTTTATGCAAATTTTCTATCAAAAGAGGAACAAATATTGAGCTCTAGTTAATGAGATACATGCTGACATAAATATTCAAGGGCAAGTATACTGATGTCCTCATCTCACTTTGAAATATATATGAAAAAGATATATTGATAGAGCAACGGACAGCTGATCAAACAAGTATAGCAAAAGGTTAATGGTAGAATGTAGGTGATGGGTGTACAAATACTTACTGTGATAAACTTTTAGCTTTGCGGTATGCTTGAAACTTTTCATAAGAAAGTGTGAGGAAAATATAGAACTAAGCCTCATTTCATGGGAGAATTATGGTTACAAAAAAATGCAATTACTACACACCATGTCGATGCAGAAATAATACAGCTTACCCAGATTAGGAGAAGAAAAGGGAGAAAAGGTGCAGGGTTACCTAAGCATGCCAATTTCCTCATCATAAGCAGTGGAGAGCAAGAATTTCAGAAGATATTTCAAGGCAGTAAATCTACTAATAGTGTAGAAAGTTCTCCAGGAGAACTAAGAATAATAATCGAATGTCAGGGGGCAACAGGAAACTGTGGGAGTTTGGGCACTGTTCATGGTAGATGATCAGCAGATATGGTATAAATAAAAAGCTTTTAAGACAACCTAGGGCCATATAGTGAATTTCCAGGATACTGTGTTAAAAGGAAACTGTTAAGGTTCAGGATTGCTTCGATGGTTTATCATCATTTGTGATTTGAAAGAAATTCAAGCATATGCACAGACTGTCTCTGGAGAGCTCCTGTGTCCTACTGGAATAGAGACGCGATTCAGGTGGCATTGGGGAGACCTCCATTTTTAATTCGTATTTTATGCTATTTAATTAAAACAAGCAAATGAACCAACCTTTGAGATGTGCTGCCTTAAACATTATGAAATGTGGGAAAAAGATTCGGTACTACTTCACCCCCTCAATAAAAAGAAACATTTATGCTGACCTCCCAACACAGGTCCTGGCTGTCACTGGTGATGGCTTTCCATGGTGGATGGTCAGTAACACTATGAACTGCCAGGGGACAGTAGGATCTCCTCCCATTGGAAATCTTTAAAGATAAAACACACTCAGCTGGCCCAAGTGGAGGAAATAGATGTGAAGATTCTGTACTCCTTTAAGTCTTTTGACCTCTGGAGTATTTAAGGAATTGAACCACATCTGCCATCCCTCTAAGTTCAGTGTGGAATGTTCTGTGGATCTTCATTTCTTCTCTTTTGAATGAATTACTATTGTTTCTAGATGTCAGATATTTTCACTTTGCCCTCCCCCAGTATGGATCTGTTAGTTCAAGGCCACATTCTCTAGCCCCTCTCCTGAGCCACTGGGATGGGAACTGTCTTCTATAAGCTCAGCCAGGGCACAAGGCATTGACCTCTGCTTCTTGAACCAGACATATGATCCCTAGGTAGGCCAAGGATGCTGAGGTCTGACCTTACATATTGCCTCTGTCTTTTTCTACTCTTGCTACAGGATTTAGATGTGTTCCTCTCAAGAATGGGTACAGTGAAGACATCGAGCTGGCTTCCCTCCTGGTTTTCTGTGAGATGCGGCCAGTCCTGGTAAGTGTGGTGAAATGCCATTTGGAGTTCCCTGAGCTCTGTCTGCTGCTGCTGCTGCTGGTGGTGGTGCTGGCGGGAGATGGCCTATAAGTAGGCTGATAGACTTGATCCATGTGAGAATTATTCAAACCAAGGAGACAATCTAAAAGAAGATACCTTTCAACTACAGATTTTCCCAGAGGGCCTAGTTTTTGCCCCCCAGCATTCTTCTTTCTTGGAAAAATGCTTTATAATTCTGCAAGTAGGCAATAGAGATGGAAAGGGTGAAGCTCCTAGGAAGTTCCTCCTAGTTTCATTTCAGCAAGAGTCAGCCTACTGATGCTTTCCTGAATAAAACTCATCCTTCTTGGGTGCTTCTTCCTGCCCAGTGGTCTGTGGTAATTCCGGCAGAGGGCCTGACAGCACCCAGAGAGGGTTTCTCTCGGCCTGTCCCTGGGAAGGGAGTTCAGTGATCCCTGCTTCCCATAGTAGGTAGCCTTCCTTTTGTGGTTCTCTGTGCCTGGAGGAAACTTCCTTCTTGGTCCTTTTGGTTTTCAAGGCCCAGAAGACACCTAGTCTCTTCTCCGGCTAACCAGTTTAGGTAGACTTGGGGGGAATCTTGGGCTCACTGGACTATTAAAGGATGAGACAAGATTTCTCAGGGCAAAGGATTAAGAAGGCAGCACCAAGCTGAAAGGTGGTCAGGGTCTTGTGTGTGATGGTAGAAGAATGTCTTGAGTATTTATTGTGAATCTGGAGCTTGAGAATCTTCACAAAGGCTTCTCCCATAGAAGCAAGTCCCTTGGTGAACTTTCTGCAATGTCTCATGTATGGCCAAAGTAAACTTTTCCAGTAGTTTTCCATTCCCTCTTCCCACTACAAAACCACCGAGCTCAGCTTGGGTGGGATGAGTTCTACAGCAACCCAGCTTCTCCTAGTCTAGAAACACTGTGACTTGGACCCCAGGGGGCAGAGCTGGCCTTGGTTGGCACCCGTGGATACACACCTTTTCTTCTTCTGGCTGTTCCGGGGCCTGCAGTGCTGTTGCTCTGGCCATAAGAACTAAACAGTGATTTGGAAGCTGCTTATGTGGCAACTTGGAGAAAACGGCCAAGAACCTTCAAATGGGGATGGAGATGGCAGGGGTGGGGCCAGCTTTTTAACAGCCATGGCAGTGGTCCTGCACTAAAAATTCATAAACTTGACTCAGAGGAAGGCATGTTAGGTTTTTCTGCATAGCCATTTCCTCTGTGTTCAGTTTTAGCAAACTTGGTAGTGTTCCACCTCAAAGCATTTTAGGACCATCAGAATGGAAGGGGATGCAAAAATAAGAAAGAAAAAAAAAGAAATGCGGTAAAAAGTATGCAGAGACTGAAAAGGCACAGGGGCTGGGGACCAAGGACAAATATGGCCTCGATGCAGGCCAAAGGCATTGCTTTGTTAATGTAAAATAAGCTCATGGTGACTAAATTCTGGCTTACAAGGATGGATAATGGAAAGTTTTCCATTTAAATGCTAGTGCTTTTGACTCCATAAAAAGAAATGTAATGTTCATAGGAAAATTATGTTTTTCACTTGAACTTTAATTATAGATTAAAAAAGAAATCATCTTTCATAATTTTCCTTGTGTTAGAAATGCTCTTTCATGGAAGTTTACATAAATTCCTCCCTTTACCAGGTGACTAAGTCAGCCAACAAATCCTTGTTGAGAATGTCCAAGTTTTAAATTTCTTCTTGTTTAGGGTGAATTATGCATTTGTCAATTTGTCATTAATAATATGGTCTGAGGCCTTTAATAAGTCCATTAAAAGACTGAAGCCAGCATATATTATTTTGTATAAATGGTTAGCAGTTAAAAAACCATAGCCAGATTCTGCTCAAAGTATGGTTTTATAATTTGGGAGAAAGGGAGTAAATAAAATTAGCATTTTGATCTATTGTTTCCTACGCATATTTACTCTTGATAGAGTTATAATTGTTACAATGCAAAATTACATGTATAATTTTTCTTTAAAGCTGGTTCCCTTCTTCCCCCAACTTTGGCACTATTGACATATTGGACTGGATAATTCTTTCTGTGGGGCTGTCCTGTGCACTGAAGGATGTTTAGCAGCATCTCTGGTCTCTACTCACTAGACATTAGTAGCATCCTCTCGTCATGACAACCAAAACTCTCCAAACATGGCCCAGTGTCCCCTGGGTGGCCAGATTGTTCTCAGTTGAAAAGCACTGCTTTCAAGTGAGTTTAGAAGCACTTTTCAGACTATTGCATAATCTTTGTTGACATTTAAATGACCGTGGAGACTCACATCACATGGATCAACAGATTAACCATTCCTAATGTTGAGCAGTTAGATGGAATCTGCTTCCAAAGAAGCAGTCATCAGCATCTTCATGGTTACCCTTTTCCTCCTCTAATTCAGAACTGCTTACTTAGGATCCATTCCCAGAAATGGAATTAGTAGGATTAATTCAGCAGGATAGCTGATAAAATTCTAGAACCTGAGCTTTCAGCAAAAGCCCTGAATATGTAAGCTTGAAGACCCCTTTGCTCAATCAAGTTCACCTCTTCTCTAGCTGAACAGAGAATCTGGGATTCATCCATCTGTTGCCTGGGGAAAGGGAAACAGCACTTCCTCTCTGTATACATAAAGCCCATCTGCAGACATTTCACAGAAAAGCGAAGTGATAAAAGTGGTTTCAGATGCTGGTAGGACAGCATTTATCTAGACACTGCTCGGCAAAACTGTTGTAAACAACCCAGAAACATTATAAATAATTTAAATGATTAGGTATCACTGGCAGCAGAGAAGATTAGTTGATTTAAAAGAAAATTACATTCATCCAGATTTGACTTGCTTGACGAGGGAAGTCTAATGCTTTGGCTGCTACTGGTGATGCCACTGGAGCCAGAGAGAAGAGAGAGTGTGTGCATGTACGTGGGTTGGGGGCAGGGGTGGTTGCATGGAGTTCCAAATGGCAAGTCAACTCACACAAATCTGTTTTCTGAAAGAGTTTTAAAGGAAAAGTTGAGTGTGGGTGAATTTCCTTGCAGTTGCTGGTTCTTGAGATTTTAAATTCCTCATGTGTCATCTGGTTCTGAGCAACACAGGTGCTCCTCAGCGTGCCCACCGCACACTGGAGGTGAAGCTTCTCTCTGGGAGCTGGGCTGGGTTATGTTGGGGAGACCTGAGCTTCCTTCCTTGATGCTGAGGGTCAGACTGGGCTTATTTTTCACTGTATCCTCTGGGGTACCAAGGAATGACACGGATGAGCAGCCTCAAGGAAGGGTTGTCTGAGCAAGTGATTGATCCAGTCCATGACTGAGATGGAGTTGACTCAAAAAACAATTGCTGAGCTAGTGTTTAAAGCCCCCGAAAACTGTCAGTAAGTACTTTAAGCCTTTGTTTTCTTAGCTGTATAATGGTTTGTAAAGAGTATTTTTTAATGCCATTTTATCACCTATTACATTTTGTTATGAGGAGTCCCCATAAGTCATGCAGTGAAACCACATTAGTATTCTGGTCTATTTTCTTTGCCTCATGTATATATATATTTGCATATGATAGTTCTGCTGTTATATTCCTATAATACACATGAATGTGTGCTCTTTTCCTATTTCATACATGACTTGAAGCATTTGTCCACATGTAATGTGATTGTTAAAGCAGACTATTCCATCATGGCAGAGGTACCTTAATTCACTCAGCCGTTTCCCACAGAGGGACAGTTATGTTCGCAGTATTTTGCTTTATAAATAATGCAGGTCTTCTTGTAAGTAATGTCATTTGATTAAATGCTACTTCCCGAGGCTAGATATTTAGTAATGGAATAATAGATCAAAGAAAAAGAAGACCATTTTTTTTATACATATCAAAATTGTTCTCTGCAAGTAAATAGTTTCTTTTAAATTGATGTATTATATCCAGTCTTGCCATTAATTGCAAGGGGCCTCCACTCAGATGATCCACACTGATGAGATTTTTAAGAATTTTGTGCGTGAAAGATGAGCAAGGGGGATTGAGGAAAATCTGGCAGCTGTAATATCATCCTTGTCACCACGTGGGCCAGCTGGAGGTGGTGCATTTGAGAAAACTGGTTGGTGCATTTAAGAAAACTGGTTGCTCAGGATCTCTTGAGAACCGATCCTGAGATGGATGCTTTGTGCTGGGTGGGTGCTAAGGTATAAGAATGGAAAGGCCTAGAAGGAAGGACCAGGAGGCTGTGGTTCTGGGCAAGGGCTCAGCCACAGCAGATGGGCAGATCCCTTTGTAGATGGGCTACAACACCCGTTCTAGAATCCTGGGGATTGGGAGGGCAAACCACACTCCAGCCAAGCTGGTCTTGGTTGTTGAGATGGAAGATTTCTTGACACCTGTGGACCTGGAGGCACAGAAAAAAGACCTCCCTGTGTCTTCATAACTGGATGAAGATTTTCCAGTTTGTTCAGTACTGTTTACAAAGAACAGAAGGTCCTATGCCTAGCACCCAAGGCCCCATAATTTGACTTTACCACTGAAGGGGTAGAACCCAGTGCTTGGTTCAATAGGCAGTGCTGTTACTTCTTATGGGGTGATGAGACTGTGATTCTGTTAAATAAGAGTTCTTGAAACAGAAGAAATACACTGAAAATGTTTCATTACAGTCTTCTGGTGCTAACAAAATGTCAGCAAAAACTCAGGAGTTGAAAGGGAGTAAAAAGTGTCCTGAAAGTTGCAACTTCGATGGCTGGGGGATCAGTAGACAAACAAGGCATCCTGCAAGGGGAGAGTTAATTCTGATATTTTGATGGAAAAAGAAAATGTAATTTTAATTAGGATTGTTAAAAAGCTGAGGATAACCACTATAAGGATTGAAAAGCAGTGCAGAAATAAGGAAGCAAAGGGAGAGATAAACGGAAACTTGACCAAGAGAGAAAATATAAGGAAAAGGATAGAAGCGGAAATTAAAATACAGTGTCTGGTAATCACACTGGAATGAATAGTATATTATTTGGTGATTGGTTTGCATTCTTTTTTAAGAAAAGAAGATAAGGAATCCAATGGTACAATGTTTATAAGAAATAAACCAGAAAGCAGACTACTGCTAAAAGAAAGACTCCAGGTACTTGAGGATCTCACAGACCAGACAGCATACCATCAGAAAGTAGAAGGGAGCGTCTCTGAGGAGGTTGGGGCTTACAGGGGCAAATGTGGAAGCAGGCTAGCAAATGTCCTGACTGGACTGGCTGACAAGTTTCCTTTTTCCATTGGGGTGTCTTACACAAAGTGGAGTGCAGAGATACATTGATTAGCAGGGTATGCTTGTACCTTGGGATAAAGCTAGCTTTCCTGGACCAGGTATTTATCTGCTGTTCTGAAAGGTATGTCCTTTTCCATTTTCGTGGAGCCCCTGCAGGTCAACTGTTTTTGTTTTCCATTTCCGGGAAGGAGTCCCTCTTGGCAACCCACCCAATGCAAGTGGCCATTTTATTTTACTTAACACTGAAGAAAGATAATTAACAGGAGTGGAAGAGTTACTGGGGAAAATCAGAAAGGGGAGAAGTGAACAAAAGTGGAATTTAAGATCCTCAGTACTGAAAGGAATTAAGAACAACAACGTGTAATGATAAAATGTTTGGTTTTCAGGAGGGATATGAATCATAGGTATTTAAAAAATGAAACATATAGTACCCAAATATATAAGACAAAAGCTGTCAATGCAGAGGCAACTTGATAAAAAAAAAATCTTTCAGAATTTGGAAGATCAAGTATACAAAAAACCCAACAAGGACAGAAGATCAAAATAATATGAATGACAAAGTGAATTTAAGAGATACACAACTTTTTGTCCTACAAATAGATTATATCCTGTTTTCTTCTGCCTGTTCCTCAGAATTTTTAAGAAGTTTATTAAATACTTGACTACAAAGAAAATCTTAATCCATTTTAAAAAATAACTAGTGCATATAAGTCACTATTTGACTATATGACCTGATAAAATTTGAAAATAAAACAAGTAAATTCCTAAAGAATAGTAAAACCTTTAGGTCATTACTGTAGTTAGAAGAAGAAATCATTTGTCTTTAAATAGTTTCACAACAAATACTGAAAACACGCACTACATATTCATCTTAAGAAAATGTTTAAAGACCAATAAAATAAACTAACAAGTGAGGAACAAAATAGAGATAAAAGTCAATCAAACAAAACATAAAACAAACAAAAATAGGAAAAAATAAAACAAATGCTGGTTAACTGAAATACCAATTAAATGAATTTTTTGCATACTTAGTAAAGGAACGAACTAAGAGCAAAACTATACAATCGTAAACATGGAAAAGGAGGCTGGATGGTCTGGAGGTTTTATGGCCCCCTGAAAAGATCATGCTCTTAAAGCTAATCCATTTGTGTGGATGCAGGCCTGTTGTGGGTGTTGACTAGGCTGTTTCAGCAGAAGCACACCCCAGGTTGGTCTTCTCTTACTGGAGTCTTTTATAAGAGGAAGAAATTCAGAGAAACAGAGAAAAAAAGCCCATGGAGTCTGAGAGAGAAGGACGCAGAAGACAGAGAAAAAGACACAAAACTTGAGAGAGAAGACCACCGACAGCATGGCGAGCAGAGTCAGCAGATGCCGCTGTGTGCCCTGGCATGTGGCAGAGGCATCCAGGATCTCCAGCTCACCTATTGATACTGTGACTAGGACATTTTCACAGCCTCAGAACTATAAACTTGGAAACTAATAAGTCCCAATTGTTAAAAGCCAGCCCATTTCTGATATATTTTGGCAGCTTTAGCAAAGTAAAACGGATTTTGGCACCAGAAGAGTATGGTGCTGAAATTGCAAATACCAAAAATGCTAGAATGGTTTTATAAATGGATAAATGGAAGATTCTGGAAGAATTGTGTGAGGTGTTTGAGAAAAGACCTAGATCACTTTGAAGAGATTTTTGATAGAAATATGACGCCTTCCAATGAGTCTTTAGTTAGAAATAGGAATGTGTCATTGCAAACTGGAGGAAAGGCAATCCTCGTGTTAAAGTGGCGGAGAACTTGGCAAAATTGAGTCCTGATGTCAGATGAAAGGAAGAATTGAAAGTGACAAGCTTGGATATTTAAATGAGGAGACTTCTAAACTAAGTGTGGAAAGTACAGCCTGGTTCCTCCTTGCAGCTTATTGTAAAATGTGAGAGGGAAGGGATAAGCTGAGAACTGAACTCTTAAGTACAAAGAAACTAGAAATAGATGGTTTGGAAAATTCTGAGATTCCAGAAATTGAACCCCCATAGAATAGTGCCCCATGTGAGCATTTAATTTTGCATGAACCCAGCCAGCCATTTCAGTGAAAGTTAGGACTGGAAATGCAGCTATCCAGAAAGACTCTGTGGATGGTCCTACTGGCTGAGGTTTTGGACCCTTGTGTACTGCATGCAAAACCAACACTTTTTTTTTTTTTTTGCAAGATCTGCATGAATGGGAACCACTGCCAGCCCAGCTAAAAGGGACAGACTGAGGGAAAAATGACTTAAAAGGCAGAACCATGGAAGCTGAGGCCTGGAGCAAAGACACCTCATGCCAGGAGAGTAGACCCACCCATGTATGTGGAAAGGGTGAGTCTGCTTTGCAGCTTGTAGAGGATGGGCCTTCCACCCCATTGTTCAGGAAAAGTGTTAGCACCCCAGTCTTCAGAGAGGGTGGAGCACGTTCCCCGGTGACTGGGGAGAGCCTGGCTGCCACCCCACTGTTCTGAGGAGGGTGAGCCTTGTCCTGAACAGTGACAGAGTCTGGTCTGGTTGCCACCCCAATGCTTGAGAAGGATGAGATCTGGAGTCCAGCTGCCTTGATGTTTGAAGAGGGTGTAGCCATGAGCACGGCTGTCACCCCAATGCTTGGAGATGCTGGAGTCTTCACCCCAGTGCTTGGAGAGAACCTGTTAATATTTTTCAAGGCAAAGCCTTCTAGAAAAAATGTGAAAGATGATGAAACATCTTATCCAGGTAGAAGGGCTGAGAACAGGGTGGGGCACATCCCACGAACCCAGGCATCAGCCTGAAAGAATTCCCAGGGCCATAACTGGGAAAACCTGAGCAACAAAGCAAATGCTGACAATGCTGAATTAAAACCCAGGGAATAAAATAAGTATCCAGGTGTCTATGAATGAAGCAAACAAGGAAAAGAGACAGCTCTTCCTTACAGGAGAATTCCAATTAATATATGTAGAAGGAATGAGGGAATTAGAAAACCAACATTGAAAAACACAATAATAATCGCTGAAGGCAAGATTTATCAATGAATGCTAAAATTAGGACACTTAGATAGTATCAAAGTATCTTCCTCTAAGAAATGTATTAATTTCAGAGAGCAACACAGTAACTTCACTGTGCATAAGCCAGGCAGATGCCATCCTAACCCAGTCAAGACTGCATCAGCAGTGATAAGGCACGGTGAGATCAGGTAGCCTCTTGGGCATTCTTGCCCAAGCACATACCCTCAGAGGAGTCACGAGACAATACCAAACTTGATTTGAGGGACACGGTGCATAACAGTGAACCCTTATGTTCTTTGCGAGGGTCTAGGGAAGACTGGGGAAATGTCATAGGCCAGAGGAATCTTAGGAGACTGACAGCTAAATCTTGGATTGGATCTCGGAACAGTAAAAAGGACATTAGTGGAAAAACTGGTGGAATCCAAGTAGTTAACACACCTGCACCAGTATTAATCTTCATTTTGATAATGGTGCGATGGTCGGGCAAGATATTAACATGGGGGAATCTGGTGGTGAAGACTATATGGGACTCTGTCCTATCACTGCAACTTCTCTGACAAGTTTAAAACTAAATTCAGTAAAAAGCATCTGTAGGGAAAAATAAACAAAAAACGAGAGGTGGAAAACTTCGTGAAGATTTTGTTACAGACCACGAAAAGCTCATAACTAAAAATTTATCCCACCATTCCAAGTATCTTAAAAAAAATCTTCTAAGCAAGGGATTAAAGAAGGTATAAGGGTTGAAATGGGGAATAGGTATATAATCATAATATAAAAGCAAATTGATAAGTCTTTGTAGGGAAGATAAAGTATGTGTGAGAAATATCCAAGGTACTATTTCCTGAAGATAAAACCTAAGACTGAAAAATCAAGAACTTGCAGTGTAAGCAGTTATCTAGAGTTATGTGATTAATTACTAAAACAGCTATTGACTTGAGGCAGCAGGAAAATGGGTGGGGGATGGTGAATGAGGGGATTGTTCTGTAATAATCTCTTATATATTTATTGAGTCTTTAAACTCTATGCATATATAATTAATAAAAACTGAAAGGTAAGACATGAAAAAATATGTCCACATAAATACAAATATATAAACATTTATAATAGCATTACTCATAATAACCCAAAAGTGGAACCAACCCAAATATCCATCAAGTGGAGAGTGGAAAAACCCAACATGGTATATGCATACAACAGACTCTTTTTGAGTCATTGAAAGGAGTGAGGTACTGACAGATGCGGCAACATGGATGAACCTTGAAAATATGATGCTAAGTGAAAGAAGGCAGACACAAAAGACCACATATGGAATGCTATTCATATGACATGTTCAGAATAGGCAAACCAAAGACACAGAAAGTAGGTTAATGGTTGCTGGGAAGAGAGGTGGGGAAATAAATGGGGAAAGAGGGGGAGGAAGCAGTGGTAGACAGCTAGAGGGCACAGGGTTTCTTTCTTTTTGGAAAAACATGGTCAGGCTCTGGGAATTGATCCTGGGTTTCCAGCACGGCACACAAGAATTCTGCCACTGAACCACTGTTGCACCACCCAGCACAGGGTTTCTTTTTGAAGTGATGAAAGTGTTCCAAAATGGACGGTGGCAATTGTTAGATTTGAAGAAGGTGGAAGCAGACTGATCACAGGTGAAGGAATTTATTCAGATACCAGCATGGTGGGAGTCTGAAGTCAGACTTCATCTGCCAAAGAGAGCAATTAAAGGATCTTTACACGTGAGGGTCTGGGCTGGGTGAAAAGTTAAACGCCCCTGCAGTCATGCAGGGCTGTAACTGCCAGAGGGTGAATACAGCTGCTGGAGGGCCAGTGTGGGATCAGTTATGGAACTGCTGTGTGGGAATATCCGTTAATGGCCAGTCACATCATGGGGGGAGGAGTCTTGCCTAACAGCAATCATGGCACAATTCTGCAAATATACTAAAAAACATTGACTGAATGAATTGTATGGCATGCGAATGGTTTCTCAATAAATAAGTTCTAAAATGGTGTTAGGAGTAGATGATGCAGTGCTGGGAAGCAAATGATCTGTTCAAGGGCATTTGCTATGAAATCGAGAAAGGAAATGGTTCAGTAGCCAGAAGGGGCTGTGGGGTGAAGGGAGAGGTGTTATAAGACGGGCTGCAGGCTGCTGCTGGGGAGGACCCAGTAGAGGGGAGAGAGGGATAATGCGGGGGAGAAAAGGAACATGTACAAGATTAAAACATGAGCAGGAGGGAGATGGTGGGCAGGCTGGAAAGATGGTGTGAGATGTGGTACAGGTGCTCAGACTGGCAGAGTTGGTGGTGGAAAGATGAACTTTATCTTATTAATAAATATGTCTCATCTAACTGCTTCTGTTTCCACTTGAAACAGGAAGCAAAATCATCAGCTATGAATAAGGAGGTTTAAAAGAAACTGTCATCTTTAGAGAACAGAAAAAATTTCTGAGAGAAAGATAGAATAGTGTTCTTTAATATGCTTCTATAATCTGCATTAATATTTAATTCAGGATTTTTCCACTGGTGTTCGTTAGGAGTTTGGTCTGTAGTTGGGGGAGGTTTTGGTCAGGGTTTGTTAGGCTTGGCTGCATTAAAGTTATTTGGAAGCCTGCCTTCCTTTTTAGGGCTATTGCACAGAATTGGTGTTACCTGCTTCCTGTATCTAACTGATGTTAGACAGCATTTGTGAAACTTTTGGGGCATTATTGTAAAAAGTTTCCCATTTTCTTCAAGGATAAAATTAGTCTCCAATTTTTTTCTCTCTTTGGGGTCATTTCCTATAAGAAATATGTGTGTGGGTGATATAAGTGTGTGTGTATATATTATATATATAGCATGTGAGAAAGATATATGTATGCGAATGAGATATAGGAGACAGATTTGAGAGAGATGGATTTGAGATATATATGATACAATATCCCTATATAATGTACGTACATGTATTCGTTTTTTCAGTATCACCTTGGCTTTTATTTATTTTGCAGGGTTTAGCAAAGCAATAGTCCTTTTAATTTCTTCTTCTATCATGTCTTATTTGCAAGGCTATTTGTGCCTCCATGCTTTTCTTGATTAAGGTAGATAGGGATTATGTACTTAATTGTTCCTGTGCATATGTTTGAGTTTTTCCCATAAAACCCAGCTCTTATTACATTTATTTTGTATTTTATTTTTTGGCTGTTTTCTACTTTCTTCATTTCTACATTTATCTGAACTGAATCAATCTGCTTTCCCTAGGGTACTGCTGTTCTTTATATAACTCCTTATGTTTGAATGCTTAATTTGTGTATTTCGTTTCATTTTTGGTTGCTACTGCTGGGGACTGAAGGGTGGGTGCAGATTTGGGGCCAGGGCGGCTGTCACCTTTCTGAAGGGGGGTGGGGGTGGACGGGAGGGGACAGATGTGGTAGGTTCCCAGGAACCCAGGCCAGTGGGCACCTCCTTGCTTCAGGACAAAGCTGCCCCAGCACTGCGGCCAGAACAAGCACAGAGCCCTGAGCTGTCTGTGTGGCACTTTGCTGGCCCTTCCCTTGAGAGCTGCCCCCTGTTAGACATTCTGAAAACCAAACACAGAGCTACAGGGAGGGGAACGCTGCCCATTCAAGATAAGCCTGCAAATTAAAAACTTAAAGCACAGGAGGAAAATAATGTTACGATAGCTAACAAATGTAAGAGAATTCACTCCAATGAATCTGAAAATTGTAATAGAGAATTGAAAAAATAACATGTATTTGAAAAAAGAATTTACCTTGCTGTTCTAGTTTGCTAGCTGCTGGAAGGCAATAACCAGAAACAGAATAGCTTTTAAAAGGGGGAATTTAGTAAGTTGGTAGTTTACAGTTCTAAGGCCGAGAAAATGTACCAATTAAAACAAGTCTATAGAAATGTCCAATCTGAGGCACCCAGGGAAAGATACCTTGGTTCAAGAAGGCCAGTGAAATTCAGGGTTTCTCTCTCAAGTGGAAAGGCACATGGCGAACACAGTTTCTCTTTCATCTGGAAAGGCACATGGTGAACACGGTCAGGGTTCCTCTCTCATCTGGAAGGGCACATGGCGAACACGGTCAGGGTTCCTCTCTCATCTGGAAGGGCACATGGCGAACATGGCATCATCTGCTAGCTTCTTCTCCTGGCTTCCTGTTTCATGAAGCTCCCTGGGAGATGTTTTCCTTCTTCATCTCCAAAGCGCTGGCTGATGGACTCTCTGCTTCATGGTGCTGTAGCATTCTCTGCTCTCTCTGAATCTCTCATTCTCCAGAATGTTTCCTCTTTTGTAGGACTCCAGAAACTTATCAAGACCCACCCAATTGGGTGGAGACACGTAGTCACCTAATCCAGCTTAACAACCACTCTTGATTAAATCACATCTCCAGGGAGATGACCTGATTACAGTTTCAAACATACAGTATTGAATAAGGATTGTTCTGCCTTTATGAAATGGGATTTAGAGTAAAACATGGCTTTTCTAGGGGACATACATCCTTTCAAACCAGCACACTTGCTATTAATGAAGACCAAAAGGACCAATTAGAAATCCTGGAAGTAAAATTTGAAAATTTTTTAGAAAATAATTTTTAAAGCTTAGTAGGCAATTCTAGAATGGATACCAAGAAAGAATTAGTAAAGTTGAAGTGTGCTGGCGAATGTGTATGACATGATAAACATTTCAACATAAAACATTTTAAATGAGCAGTGAAGAGACAGGAGTCCTCAGAGGATAAGCATAGCTGTATAAAGATGTATAAATCCGGGCGGGCCACGGTGGCTCAGCAGGCAAGGACGCTTGCCTGCCATGCCAGAGGACCTGGTGCCTGTCCATGTAAAAAAAAAAAAAAGATGTATAAATCCATACGTAGATATATCAGGTTGAATAGGCAGAATCTTAGGATAAAGAAAAAAATAAAGAAAAGAGAAAAGACAGATTCCTTCCAAAGAACTGACAGACCACAGAGCAGACCGTATAACATCTACAGAAGTAGCCGCTTCAAGACCAAGAGACAATATCTTCAAAATGCTTAATACAAACAGCTCTAAGTCTAGAAATTCTATACCTAATAAACCATAATTCAAGAATGAGGGCAAAAGGAAGTTATTTTTCTAACATACAAAGACAGATAATTTAGTACTCATAGACCTTTGCTAAGAGAACTGCAAAAGTATTTATGTAAACAAGAAGGCATGCAGTGCCAGAAGCAATGGTGAGCAAGGAAATAAGTAAGATGTATTAGAAAACAGAAATAACTAGAGGCTTGGGAAAGAAAAACAATTTAAATTTTTGCATGAAAACTCAGACTTAGAAGAATGCAGGAAGTGACTGTCACAGACTTCTAAGTGGGAAGAAAGGGGGCTTGCTTGGGAAGGGGGTGCACTGGCAAAGCTCTATTTTTTGACTTGGGTGGCAATTCCATAGCTGTTTGCTTTATAAGTTATTCATTAAATTGTAAATTTATTTTATGTATCTTCCTGAATGTGCATCTCATATATACAGACTATTAAAGACTAAATAATATAGCCCGTAAATACTTTGGGGTTCAGAAAAGGAGGAAAAGCCCTGTAATTATTGAAGCATTAATGGAAAAGGTAGATTTTGAACTGGAACCTGAAGATGAATTCACCACTAAACTACATATATAAAATCAGCAGGAGAAGTAAAAAGGGAATGCTACAGTGTTAAGACTTGAATGGGGGTTTCCTTTTGCTTTGTTTTTTATAGGGAGGAAAGCTGATTTCCTTGAGGAAGGGCATAAATTAATTAATTAAAATCATTATTGACTCTTCCCAGTGCTTCCCTCCATGCATTCAGTCAGCCACCAAGGACTGTCCACTTTATCTCCATTCCCTGTGCAAAATCTATTGTGTTTTTATTCCTTGACTCCTTCCCTCCCTGCCCCCTCCACCAACCTCCCCCAGTCACAGTCGATGGTCACCCTGGGGTGAGGGTCTGCTCTTCAAGCACATGGCTGAGAGGTCTCGGCCACATCTGGTTTGGCGGACGCAGTCACCACACTGTTCTCTCCTCTCCTCCCCAGGAGAGCGAAGAGGAACTTTACTCCTCTTGCCGCCAGCTGCGGAGACGACAAGAAGAACTGAACAACCAGCTCTTCCTCTACGACACACACCAGAACCTGCGCAGTGCCAACCGCGACGCTCTTGTGAAGGAGTTCAACGTCAACGAGAACCAGCTGCAGCTGTGCCAGGAGAAGTGCAACCGGAGGTGGGCCAGCCCCGCTCCGCCCGCAGGCGCCTGGGGGGGGCGAGGTGGTGGCAGATCTCACTCCTTGAAAGCACATCAGGCACAATGACCTTGGCCTCCGGGGCCAGCCTCTGGGAAAGCCCCCACAGTTGCTTTCTTTGGAAATCTTTTGACTGGTACCCTTGACTCTAGTTTTCCTTTTCTCTATAAATATACTTATGGCAATAGTTTAAGCAGCTGCAGCTTCTCCAAGCACAACTGCAATCTCTAGAAGGATACTTCAATAATAAGAAAATAAATGATGACTATTGCCTTTTTTTTTTTTGCATGGGCAGGCACTGGGAAATGAACCCTGGTTGCTGGCATGGCAGGCAAGAACTCTGCCTGCTGAGCCATCATGGCTCACCCGACCATTGCCTTTTAACAAGTCGCAGCTGAGTTCCTGAGAATGTGCTTGTCCAGTGCAGAATCACCCCCATCAGGGGTGCTTCTGGTTGTGCTACAGGCATGTGAGGAGACTCCTTGGGTCTTGCAATGAGAATTAGCTCCATAAGAATGTCATCGCCCCAACCAATGAGAAACACCGTGTTGAGCTCCTTACCCATGTTATTTGCACTGGTTCTTTACTTTGACCTATAGGGTAGATATTAACCCATAATATCAGTGAGGAAATTGGGATTCAGAGAGGAGACACAGCCTGCTAGGACCCCGCAGCTAGGAAAGCCTTGCAACTATAGGCATCAAGGAACATTACAGAGCTCAGCACAGAGCCTGTTTCTCACACCCGATTGGTGATTGTGAAATCTGTTTTATTTCAGGTTAAGGGAGAAGCGAGTCAGCAACAGCAAGTTTTACTCATAGATGCGGGGGTAGGTAACTAAGGGTGGCCTGTGCGTGTTTGTGTGTAAGAGAATATGCATGGTTCAGCCCATGGGAAGATGCTAACCTGTGATGTCTTCTTTTACAAGCCTGTCAGCACCATGACATTTCCCAAGAAGACCCCACTGCCATGAGTTGGGGTGATTTCCTGCTCTCCTTTTCACCTTGGACAACTTTCTTAACTTACACTCTCTGTAGAGTGTCCTGAAAACGTGCATCTCATCTTTGGCCTCTCATGTTCCAAACCTCATTAAATAAAAGCAGTGGAAGTCACGATAAGTTTCCTCTCTGCTGGACAGGATTACTTTTCTGGCAAGCAAGATTCTGCCTCTGATTGACTTCCACAGAAGAGGAACCTGAAATGTAAGGAACTAATGCAATAGATTCTGAGAAGGATTTGTACAAAAAGGCTGATGACTCCACAGTTCAGGATTCCACGAGGGCCCAGGGTATGGGGGGTCCCGCCCCTGCCCAACACTGCTCCCCATACTCACTAGTGCCCCTGGTCAACAGCTCAGCTCCATGCACTGAACTGCCACTGGCAGGCTGGACGGCTAGACTGGCCACCTGCATGGACCGAGATGGTTGGCTGATGGAATCTCTGTTCCTTACAAAGATGCCTAAATACCCTCTGCACAAGATCAATGAATGATAGAGACTTCCTTCTTCACTGGGATTATTGGGGGTGGAGAGTGGAAATCTTTGGGCCTCTCTGTTTTTAAATGCCGTTCAGAGAGACCAGAGACCAGCCGAAGGCTCAACCAACTTATTACCCCCCACTCTGCCTGCTGCTCAGAGGCTCCAGCCCCTCTTGTCACCCCCGTGCCTCTTGTCACACTGAGCTGACTGCGAGACCATGGTGAAGGCGCTTTGTCTGCCCCCTGCACAGACCATCAGTACTTTGCTGCTTTAAGGGGGTAGAGGAAAATCAGGCTTTGGGGAAGTTCTCCGGGTTGTCCAGCTTTCTGCAGCAACAAGCTAAGCTAAAAGATTAAACAACAACAACAACAACAAAATGGGCTCTGGCTGATCAGAAGATCCCATTTCTTCATTCCACAAAAATTTTTTAGATTCCTCCTATGTCAAGAACTGTTTTGGTTTGTAAAGTTGCTGGAAAACAATATACTAGAACTAGAACAGCTTTTAAAACAGGAATTTATTAAGTTGCAAGTTTACAGTTCTAAGGTCATAAAAATGTCCAAATTAAGGCATCAGTTTCACTCAAGAAAGGCTGTTGCCTTCGGAACAGCTCTGTCAGCTGGGAAGGCACATGGCTGGCATCTGCTGGTCCCTTGCTCCTGGGCTCGCTCCGTTGCTTTCAGCCTCTGTTTCTGTGAGGGTTCCTCACTTGGCTTCTCCAGGGCTGGGTTTCATCTCTTGGCTTCCCTGGGCTCTTTCCAGGTTCTGGCTTGCTTAAATCTCATGGGAAGACAAAGACAGCATCTGCTGGGCTCTGCCCATGTCTGGGCATCTACTCTGTCGTCAGCACTCCAAGTGTCTCCACGTATCCTTGTCTCTGTCAGCTCTGAAGCAACTCTTCTCCAAGCGTCTGCATCTGAGGTTTCTCCACAATGCTTCCCCTTTTAAAGGACTCCAGTAAACTAATCAAGACCCATCTTGAAATGGGGAGAATCACATCTCAAGCTAATCAAAAGTCCACACCCACAGTTGGGTGTGTCACATCTCCATGGAAACAATCCAAAGTTTCCCACCCTAAACTATACGGCTGGTCCCACAGGACTGGCTGAGGATTAAAACATGGCTTTTTTGGAGTACATGATAGTTTCATGCCAGGTCTGGGGGTAGAGTATTAAAAACCAAACTCTCATGGAATATACACGTCCATGAGCTCCTAAAAGAAACACATTTCACCTTCTCTAAAGCTGAGAGTCTAGGTCCAAGCAGTCAGTCCAAGGTGGGACTATTATTTTGTGACTTTAATTTGGTTACTCCCAAGATCGGGAGTTATTTTTAAATTGTCAGTGAGCAGCCAATGGGAAGAATGTGCCCAATGGTAGCAGATGCTCAAAGCAACTTTCAGGAAAGGGTGGAGGCAAAACGTACTGAGCTGAAGGTTGCAGGGAAGGAGTTTTCAGACCCTGTCACCCGTGCCCCACTGCCATCTGGCCAAGTAGACATCTGTGTGATTCTTGCACACAGAACCTGCCCCCCTTGCGGCTCTACCATCAGCCTGCACAGTAGAGCTCAGGGGTTGCCGTCATTATCCTCATGTTCAGTTTACGGGTGAGTATGAGCTACAGCTCCCCCTTAGACTCTGTTGTAAAGCCAGATACTAAGGCCTGGATCCCCTTTTTGCTTAAAATAGATTTCTTGCTATTTTATCAAAGAAGTTGAGAAACAGCGGGATAGCAGACAAAAGCAGATCCTTTCTTCAGCCACCCCTGTGTAAAAATCTAGGTTATAATACAAATGGTGCTGGGAAGAACCCTCTATCTAAAACTGTCTCTTCTCCTAGGTGCTACCATGGCTTGACCTTCACACTTAGAGAGTATTTGCTTTGGTTCCTCCATTTCACCTTTAATAGGATAACACATTAATCTGATGCTTGGGGATGTTGGGAACTTATCTGATTACCTCCAGGAAAGACACACAGAGGGACAGTGAGGTATACAGATGCATCATTGCTTTTCCCAGAGTCTGCTCCACAAGCGACATAATCTAAGTACAAACAATCTGGTTTAGGTATGCTCAGTATATAAAGGTTAAACCATGATTGATTCAAGTAAAGGAATATAGTGATGGGAGCATTGTGGAAGCTTCCAACCACAACCATGTATGTGTTGAATTACTTCTATTCTCTATTTTCCTAGGTACATTATTTTGAATATCAGTTATCACATGGAAAAATGAAAGGGGAAGGGTATGGTTAGGTAGTTTGAGTTTGGGAAATTCACAAAGTTGAATAATTTTCCTACCGTGGAATGGGAGTGAGGAGGGGCATGCACAACCACATTTCCAAAATTTGATATCAAATCCTTTTGCCAAGAACTCCTGCAAGGGTCTCGGATATGGGGAAACATGTTGGCAGACCTGCTGCTCATATTAAGAAGTAAGCCTGGCAGCATAACCTTATAATGTATATACTTTATGGCCTGGTTAAAGAACCTAAACTTAAGCCTTCAAGGGCAGCCTCACCCTAGGGGGTGTGCCTGACTCTCCAAGGAGTATGCAGGCTAGAATTTTAAGACATCAAGTTTTGGATCGTACCTTCCCGTAGTATTCTCTCAAGAATTGTCTTCTGAGAAAATACAAAAGAAAACATCCTCAATCTTACTGTAGACTAAAACCCAACATGTAAAATCTGGGGGCACCAATTCAAAAATATGGGTGCTCAGAAGGTGAGAGATTCTTTATAATATGCAAGGCTGGGGTATCCATTTCTTTGCTTTCAACAATATCAAAGGCAGATCCAGATGGTTCTACTTTCTTAGCATATAACTAAGAAGGCATTTGAAGAATTCAGAGATACTGCTATCACAAAATCCCTTTCACTCCCATCTCCATATTTTTGTGAATGGGGATTATCAGTACTTCCATACCTAAAGTAGAAAAGGACAGAGGGAAGTAATGCTCTATCTTGGCTTAAGTTTAACAATGATAATGTTAACCTATACATACATGAACCAATTGGGAAGAAAAACCTTCTTCATTTCATAGCTGATATATTTCCAATGAACTCTTATGTTTAGTAATTTATTGCAATTTGTTCTGTATTTGTAGTACAAATGTTGAGTGTGTACTAAAGCTCAATCCAGAAAGATTTTTTATGTTTAAAGGATACGATATAATCTTATATAATTGTATGACAGATGAATTAATGTACAAGCAGACATTTTTAGGTTAAAATTGAGAGGGAAGTGAAATGCAATTTCAAGGAATAAAAAGAAAAATGAGGTAGTTATTGCTTAAAATGGGTGCAGAGTTTGTTTGAGGTGTTAAAAAATTTAGTGTAATGGGTATTGGGGATAGTATCACAATATTATAAATGTAATTACTGCAACAGAAAGTTAAAAGGATATACAAATGGCCAACAAGACATGAAAAGTTATTCAACATCATTAGTCAGTAGGGAAAAGCAAATCAAAACCACAATGAGATACGACACTCACTAGGATGAATATCATCAAAAATCCTGGAAAGTAACATGTTGGGGATTATGTGGAGAAACTGGAGTCCTTGTACATTGCTGGTGGGAATATAAAATGTTCTGCTGTTGTGGAAATAATTTGGTAGTTTCTCAAAAAGCTAATCATAGAATTGATATGTCACCCAGCAATGCCATTTGGTATAATATCCAAAATAATTGAAAAAAGGTACTCAAACAAATACATGTACACATATGTTCATAGCAGTATTCAAAAGAGGCAAAAGTGGAAACAACTCTGCTTTCCATCAACAGATGAATGGATAAGCAGATGATGGGACACAGACACACACACACACACACACACACACAGAAACACTGTTCAACCATAAAAAGGAATGAAGTACTGATACATGTTACAATGTCGGTTCGATGAACCTTACAAATATGCTAAGTGAAGGAGGACACACAAAAGGTCACATGTTGTTTGATTCTATCTGTGTGAAATATCCAGAATAGTTAAATCTATAGAGACAGAAAACAACTGGCAGTGGCTGGGTGGAGAGGACAATGGGGAAAAACTGCTTCATGGGGGCAGGGTTTATTTTAGGGGTGATGACAGTGTTTTGGAATTAGAGTTGGCTGCACAACATTGTGAATGTATTAAATGCCACAATTGTTCTTTTGTTCACTTTAAAGTTAATTTGTTCACCTCAATGTAAACAACAACAAAAAAATCAATATATATAAAAACAGCAAAACACAGATCAATACATATCCAGCAATACCATTTACACACATTTTTAAAACCCACCAAACAATACTCTACATTGTTTATGGCAGACCCACCTACAAGATAGATGGATAAATAAATACAAATGCACTAAAAGGAAAGTCTCAAAGTCACGGCAGGGATTAAGCGGCGATGGGGGTAGTTTTACCTCTCATGTGTTTTATTTCTTTTTAAAAGATTGGAAGTACAGGTGTGCTTGGCACAGATAGTAAAGCACACTTGCACTATCACAAGAGCATACAGGCATATTCAAGCTTTCTGGTTCATACCTGATACACTTAGACAGAAAAATAAGTAATAGTGGAAAGTAAATGAGAGAGAAAGAGACTGTGAGCAAAACAAATAGTAGAAAATGGTAGCATTCCAAGCATTCTTTTCATTTTCCTATATTTTTGAAAAGGAAAAGGTTACATAAAAAGATAATTCAGGAAAATTCTAACAAAATAAAGGTGGCAAAGCATTAAGATCAAATTATAATTCAAGATAGATATAATAATGCCACACCAACAAACTGCAACAGACCGACTTTTATGCTTCTCACAACAGACTAACCTAACAGTGTTCTTGCTGAAAACTCCAGATTAAGAAGACACAAAACAAAGATCCAGAGAACCTGAAAAGCACAAGTAAGAAGCTTATCAAATACACACATAGACTAACAGAAAGACACACTGAGCTTTATACTCAGAGAACAGACATTTTGCTCAAGCACAGCACATTTACAAATACTGCCTGTATGACAAGTCATAGAGAAAGACACTTAATTCTTCTAATGCAAGCCTAAATGCAAAAACTTATAAAGATAGAAGTTAAAAATGAGGCCCCCAAATCCTATACTTGAAAATTTTAAGTATACTTGAAAAGCCTTATACTTGAAAATTCTACTTCTAAGATGTTTTCCCATTGAAAGGAATGGACAAAGCTTTTTCTGTTCTGGAAAAAAGTTAGTGTTTAAAATGTGCTTACTGTAAAACAAGAAAAGCAAAAATATAAGAACTATGGTTTTACTTAGAAGCTAGGGGGAGAAAAACTCAAAAGTACAAAAAAAATACAAGAGAAACACATGAAGCAGAGTTAATAGACAGTTAATAGAAGTTAATAAAGGAAATAGACGGTTCTTTCAAAAATGAATAAAATGGATAAATTAAGAAAAAAAAGAAGGAAAGCACAAATGAACACCAGGAGGGAAAAAGATTAGTGGTCATAACTACAGACATAGACAAGATTAAAAATTAATCCCCAAATTTATATTAAGACATTTGGACAGCTACACTAAATGGTCAGTATTCTGTTACGAGTGACCAAAGTACATCTAAGAATCATTATCTGGCTGGCTAACAATTACCATCAGAGAAACACAAACAGTAGCCAAAGCTCTGCCCCCTAGATAGCATTAATGCCAGATGGTGTCAACACCAGATGTTTTTTGCAACCTGTACCAAACATGCAAGTAAAGAGAATATATTTTCATAGAATAAAAATTATTGGATAACAGAGAAAAAAATAGAACCCATACAACTCATCTAAGAGCCTGACAAAATCCTAATACCCAAAGTAAAAAAGTTATCACGCAAGTAGAATAAGGGTCAATGTGGGGGTTGGGTGGGAGGGGAAGGGATGGTCAAAAAGGGAGGGAAGAACAAAACTCTCACCAAATGAAAGGCAAAAACCCTGAAAAAAAATGAATTTTATTTATAATAAATAATTTGCATTCAGTTAATATTTAAAACTTGTTTAAGAACATTATCAAGAAAGTGAAAAAAGCCTATAGAATGGTAGAAAAGAGTTCAAGTCATCTGTCTAATAAGGATGTAGTAACCAGAATATATAAAGAAGTCTTACAACTCAACAATAAAAGGCTAACAGTTGAATTTAAAAATGTGAAAAAGATTTTAATAGACATTCAGGTTGAGGAGCTGAAAGAAAAAAAGATTGAAAAAAGTGATCAGAGACTTGCTTAGACTCTAGAGGAAGGTAGAGACTGGACTCCGCAAATGATGAAGCAAAGAAAGAAAAATATCAGGTAGGAAAGTTCCATCCCAGACTGGCCATCCTCTTCCCTCCCCCTCCCTCAGTCCCATGCGGCTTGAGAAGTGCTCAGAGGCAGCAGCCCAGATCCTTCCCCTCCCACCGGGAACACAGCCTATAAAGGCATTCAGAGTGAGTTAGAATCCCAACCATATCCAGATACAGGGACCCAAGTCGACAGAGACCCAGGACAGAACACAAGCTGTTAAGTACTAAATACAAAAGTGCCTCAAGGAGGAGCCTCCAAGAGGAAGATTAGGGAGGGAATGGCAGAACTTACTTCTCTCTTGCAAAGTAGACAAGCAGAAATTGTCCAAATCAACTGATTGGGGACCCAGGGACTGGGGGATCCAGGGAAATGCAGGATAAAGATACTGAGAAACCATGGACAGAGACTGTAATTTCATCCATGGCTCCTGATGCCCACTGCGTGGGGAATGTCTGGGGGCTGGGATGGCTGCAGAAATCCTCTGCCCCAAGTACAGAGGGAGACACAGCCCACACTGAGCCAGATATTGGCTGATGAAGTAGAAACACTGGATCCCTGCAGTTTCAGCCCCTCCTGATCAGATGCTGTCAGGTGCCACTGTTTCAACAACTTCAGAAATAGTTTGGCAAAAAGCAATAAACTGGACTTCCGGGAAGATGGCCATTAGAGTAACTCGAGATTACCCTCACTCCATGGGAAAGTTAGAGAAGGGACAAGAGGGTGACTGAGGCAGTGATTTGGGAGGGTGGCTGACCTGGGAGAGCCTTCTGCACCACATGCGGCAGCCCTGGTTGCAGAGGCCGAGGAACTGAGAGGCAGAAAGCTGGAGACTGGTGCGGAGGCGTGGAGCCCGCAGAAGTGCACAGATGGGAACAGGAGACTAGGAAGTAAGCCAGGCCTTGTTCCTTGGGCATGCTACCCTCACCGGTGCAGCCCGGTGACTCACCCCACACCCCATGCACCTGAACTCCATCACCCGCTCCCATTCCCCATACTTTCCAGGTGCCCCCCACACCACCAGCCCCCAATCCATGTACCTGCCCCTACCCCCACCCCAAGTGCAGCCCAACCCACCTCTCTCGCACCCTTGCCAAGCACTGCCTCCCCTCCCTGTTCCCTGAAGGCTGTTGCCAGCACATAAAGACTGTGGCCACTAACCTCCATACCTAGGCTATCCCCGCCCCCCCCCACAGTGTTGCACAGCCTACCCCCCCAGCTCAGCCTGTCCGTTTATAGCATTCCCAGGTCCATGCATGCACGTGGACCCCCAGTCACGTCATTTAGCTCTGGGAACCGCACTTTACAGCAGTCCTAGAACCATGCATGCTGATGGCCCTCAGCCACACTTCCCAGCTCTCAGGAGGTGCCGACCTGCACAGCCGGGTCACATCTACCCCCAGTCCATGAAGGCATAATGCCAACCTGCTGTCACAGCTCTACACATGTGCACAAAGGGGCCCATGCCTTAGACTAGCACATGCCAGGGTTACACCCCCCAGACTGGTGCACCCACACAGCTACATCCTCCCTGGCCGCTGGGCACTCACGTTCACAAGCATCAGTGTAACATCCCCAATCTGCGCCCATACCTACCCTGAAAGTAATCACTGTACTGAGTGCTCCACCCCATGCCCTGCTCCCTGCTGTACAACCATCCCACAAACACAAGCCTTAGACTACTGAAAGAAATCAACTCCCAAAGTAAATCAATCAAGATATTTACATGCCACGAAGACAGCAGAAGATCATTAAGCATATCACAATGCAGACAGATATAGCCCTGCCTAATGACCAAATTAAAACACCAGAGGAGACACAGACATTGGAACTAATCAAAGAAGTTCATACAAAAAAAAAAAAAAGATGTTCATACAACTCTACCTAATAAAATAAGTGGGATAACAAATGACATAAAGGAGATCAAGAAGACAGTAGAAGAGCACAAAGAGGAATTTGAAAGAATAAATACAAAAGTAGCAGAAATCACAGAGACTAAAGACTCTGTTGACCAAATAAAAACCATACTAGGGGCACACAACACCAGACTTGAAGAGATGGAAGAAAGAATACATGAAATAGAGGACAGGATAGTTGACTTCAAAGACTCAAAACAGCAAATGGCAAAAAAGATGGAAAAAATTGAATGGGGACTCAGGGAAATGACAGACTAAACAAAGCACACAAATATAAGAGTCATTGGTGTCTCGGAAGGAGAAGAGAGGAGTAAAGGGCTAGGAAGAGTAGTTGAGGATATAATGGGGAAAACTACTCAACCCTCATAAAAGACATAAATATTCAAGTCAAAGAGGCCCAAAGCACTCTAAACAGAATAAATGCAAATAGGCCTTCTCCAAAGCACATACTAATCCTTCTGTCAGATGTTGAAGAGAAGCAGAAAATCCTGAAAGCAGCAAGAGGAAAAACAATCTACTATATACAAGGGGAATCAAATAAGACTGAGTTCAGACTACTCAACTAGCACCCTGAAGGTGAGAAGGCATATATTCAAGATCCTGAAAGAGAAAGACTTCCAGCCAAGAAATCTGTACCCAGCCAAATTGTCCTTCAAAATTGAGGGAGAGATTAAAGTTTTCATAGTCAAAGAAGTCCTGGAAGAATTTGTCAACAAGAAACTGGCCCTACAAGAAATACTAAAAGGAGTTCTGCCAGCTGAAAAAAAAAAAAAAAAAAAAAGGAGAGGGAGGTCCGGAGGAGGGCACAGAATTGAAGAGAACCAGTAGGGATAATTTAAAGAATACAAAGAGAAAGAGGGAAAAGAATATATAGATCTGACGAATAAGATAAAAAAGATAAGATGGTGGAATCAAGAAGTGCCTTTTCAGTGATAACTTTGAATGTTAATGGAGTAAATTTACCAATTAAAAGATACAGATTGGCAGAATGGATTAAGAAACATAATCCAGCTATGTGCTGCTTACAAGAGACTCATCTTAGACAAAAGGATACAAAGAGATTGAAAGTGAAAGGATGGAAAAAGATTTTCCATGTAAGTTGCAACCAGAAGAAAGCAGGAGTAGCTAAAAATCAGACAAGATAGACTTTAAATGTAAAGACATCATAATAGACAAAGAGGGACACTATATACTAATAAAAGGGTCAATTTACCATCAAGATATAACAATCATAAATATTTCTGCTCCCAATTAAGGAGATCCAAAGTACACGAGACAGACATTGGCAAAACTGAAGGGAGCAATAGATGTTTCAACAATAATAGTAGTAATACACAACTCTCCTCTATAGACAGAGCAACCAGACAGAAGATCAACAAGGAAATAGAGAAGTTAAATAACTTGATAAATGAATTAGACCTAATAGACATATATAGGTCATTGCACCCCAAAGAACAAGGTTATACATTTTTCTCTAGTGCTCATGGAACATTCTCCAGGCAGGATAGTCATATGCTGAAGCACAAAACAGGTCTTTATAAATGTAGAAATATGGAAATTATTCAAAGTACTTATTCAGATCACAATGGGATGAAGATGGATCTCAATAACCACCAAAGAGAGGGAACATTCACAAATATATACAGGTTAAATAACACACTCTTAAACAACCAGTGGGTCAAAGAAGAAATTGCTAGAGAAATTCAAGAAACAAGAAAGTAAAAATCGAGGACTTAACAGTAAACCTGGAGGAACTTCAGAAAAAACAGCAAACTAACCACAAAGCAAATAGAAGGAAATAACAAAGACTAAAGCAGAGATAAAGGAATGGTAGAACAAAAGAACAATAGAAAGAATCAATAAAACCAAAAGTTGGTTCTTTGAGAAAATGATGGGTCACTAGCAAGATTGAAAAAGAACAAAAGAGAGAGGATACAAATAGTCAGAAATGAGAAGGGGTGCATTACCACAGACCCTGAAGAAATAAAAGAAATCATAAGAGGATACCATGAAAAACTGTATACCAACAAACTAGACAACTTAGATGAAATGGACAAATTCCTGGAGACACACAGACTAGGTACACTGGCTCAGGAAGAAATAGAAGATCCCAACAAACCAATCACAAGTAAAGAGATTCAATTAGTCATCAAAAATCTTCCTACAAAGAAAAGCCCAGGGCCAGATGACTTCCCAGGGGAATTTTAGCAAACATTCTAGAAAGAACTAACACCACTCCTGCTCAAACTTTTCCAAAAAATTGAGGAAAAAGGAACTCGACCTAACTCATTATGAAGCTAATATCATTTTAATACCCAAACCGGGTAAAGATGCTATAAGAAAGGAAAACTACAGGCCAATTTCCCTAATGAACACAGATGCAAAAATTCTCAATGAAATATTAGCAAATTTAATCCAACAGCACTTTAAAAGAATTATACACCCTGACCAAGTGGACTTTATACCAGGAATGCAAGGACAGTGCAACACAAGAAAATCAATTAATGTAATACAGCACATTAACAAATCAAAAGGGAAAAATGACATGATCATCTCAATTGATGCTGAAAAAGCATTCAACAAAACTCAGCATCCTTTTTTGTTAAAAAAAAAAATACTCCCCCAAAATTGGAATCAAAGGTAACTACCACAATATGATAAAGGAATATATGAAAAACTGATAGCCAGCATTGTACTCAATGGACAGAGACTGAAAGCCTTCCCCCAAAGATCAGGTATGAGACAAGGATGCCCACTGTCACCACTATTATTCAACATTGTGCTAGAAGTTCTAGCTAGAGCAATCAGGCAGGACAAAGAAATAAAAGGCACCCAAATTGGAAAGGTAGAAGGAAAACTCTCCTTATTTGCAGATGATATGTTCTTATACTTGGAAGATCCTGAGAAATTTACAGCAAAGTTATTTGAGCTAATAAATAAATTCAGCAAGGTAATGGGATATAAAATTAATGTGCAAAAATCAGTAACATTTCTATACAGAAGCCATGAGCTAGCTGAGGAGTCAGTTAAGGAAAAAATTCCCTTCAAAATAGCAACTAAAAGAATCAAATACTTAAGAATGAACTGAACTAGGGACGTAAAGGACTTATACATAGAAAACTACATAACATTGCTAAAAGAAATCAAAGGAAGTCTAAATAGGTGGAAAGACATTCCCTGCTCATGGATAGGAAGGCTAAATATAGTTAAGATGCCAATTCTCCCCAGTTGATCTACAGATTCAACATAGTACCAATCAAAATCCAACAACCTACTTTGAAGATTTGGAAAGCTAACTACCAAATTTATCTGGAAGAGAAAGAGACCCCACATACCTAAAAGCATTCTAAAAAAGAAGAACGAAGTGGGAGGATTAGCACTCCCTGACTTTAAAACCAATTATAAAGCCACAGTGGTCAAAACAGCATGGTTCTGGCACAAAGACAGACGCACTGACCAATGGAATTGAATCAAGAGTGCAGAAATAGACCACCAAATCTATGGTCAACTGATTTCTGACAAGTCCCCAAAATCCTCTGAACTGGGACAAAATAGTCTTTTCAATAATTGGGCATGGAAGACCTGGATATCAATAGTCAAGAGAATGAAAGAGGACCCCTATCTTACACCCTACCCAAAAAATAACTCAAAGTGGATCAAACACCTAAAGATAAGAACTAGCACCATAAAGCTTCTAGAAGAAAATATAGGGGAACATCTTCAAGACCTAGTAATAGGAGGTAGCTTCCTAAACTTTACACCCAAAGCACAAACAACAAAAGAAAAAATAGATAAATGGGAACTCCTCAAAATCAAATGCTTCTGCACCTCAAAAAACTTTGTCAAAAAGGTGAAGACCTGGTTATGAAAAACCAATCACGTCCAGAGCTCCCTGCCCGCACCTGCCTCTGAACAATGATCCCCATGTTACAGAACAATCGAGGCGCAGAAGTGAAGTAACTTTCCCAAGGTCACATGACAGCTCAGGGATGAGAGAGGAACCCTCACCGTGTTCACCATGTGCCTTTCCAGATGAGAGAGAAACTCTGACTGTGTTCACCATGTGCCCTTCAACTTGAGAGAGAAACCCTGAACTTCATCAGCCTTCTTGAACTAAGAACAGCTACTAGGGGAGTAGAAACGGTGCAGAGCAGCTCCCGGAGCCACGACAGAGATCAGGATGACAGCGTACCCCATCCTGGAACGGCTGACTGGCTGGGAGAACTCGCTCCGGTGAGATCGCCGAGGGGCGTGGGCTTCCCCGGGCGGGGCGGCAAGCGGCCGGAGTCCCTCCCCTCCTCCTTCCCGGGCCAGCTGGCAGAATTGGGCAGGTGGTCCCCTCAGGCCGTGGCGGCTGGCGCCCCCACCATGCGCAGCCCCCCGGACTAACTGAGAGAATTGGATCGGAGATCCCCAGGCCACGGAGAACGGTGACCGGGGGGGGGGGTCCCTTCCAAACACGTGACTCCCCGGTCCGGCTGGGAATGGTGCACTCTCCCGGGCCGTGGCAACTGGTGCCCTCCCGCCACACTTGGCGCCCTGGGCCGACTAGGAAATTCGGACGGGCGCTCTCCCGGGCTCCGGCGGCCGGCGACCCTCCCCGTGTTCGGAACCCCGGGCCGGCTGGCACTCTTCCAAGCCGCTTCGGCTGGCGAACCTCCCCCACGGCGAGAGTTTTCCAAAGTTAAAGGACCCACAGCACCTTTTACTGGTCGGACCCGCAGACAAACGTGTGCCACGAGCACCACCTACTGGGCAGGATAAGAAAAACAGAACCCAGAGATTTCACATAAAAATCTTTCAACCTGTTGGGTCCAACACCCAGGGAAATCTGACTAAATGCCCAGACGCCAGCAGAAGATAACAGATCACGCTCAGAAAATTGAAAGTATGGCCCAGTCAAAGGAACAAACCAATAGTTCAAATGAGATACAGGAGCTGAGACAACTAATGCTGAATATACGAACAGAAATGGAAAACCTCTTCAAAAACGAAATCGATAAATTGAGGGAGGACATGAAGAAGACATGGGCTGAACAAAAAGAAGAAATAGAAAAACTGAAAAAACAAATCACAGAACTTATGGAAGTGAAGGATAAAGTAGAAAAGATGGGAAAAAACAATGGATACCTACAATGATAGATTTAAAGAGACAGAAGATAGAATTAGTGATTTGGAGGATGGCACATCTGAATTCCAAAAAGAAACAGAAACTACTGGGGAAAGAATGGAAAAATTTGAACGGGGTATCAGGGAACTCAAGGATAATATGAACCGCACAAATATACGTGTTGTGGGTGTCCCAGAAGGAGAAGAGAAGGGAAAAGGAGGAGAAAAACTAATGGAAGAAATTATCACTGAAAATTTCCCAACTCTTATGAAAGACCTAAAATTACAGATCCAAGAAGTGCAGCGCACCCCAAAGAGAATAGACCCAAATAGGCATTCTCCAAGACACTTACTAGTTAGAATGTCAGAGGTCAAAGAGAGAGGATCTTGAAAGCAGCAAGAGAAAAACAATCCATCACATACAAGGGAAACCCAATAAGACTATGTGTAGATTTCTCAGCAGAAACCATGGAAGCTAGAAGACAGTGGGATGATATATTTAAGTTACTAAAAGAGAAAAACTGCCAACCAAGACTCCTATATCCAGCAAAATGTCCTTCAAAAATGATGGAGAAATTAAAAGATTCTCAGACAAAAAGCCACTGAGAGAATTTGTGACCAAGAGACCAGCTCTCAAGAAATAATAAAGAGAGCACTAGAGTCAGATACGAAAAGACAGAAGAGAGAAGTGTGGAGAAGAGTGTAGAAAGAAGGAAAATTATATATGATATATATAATACAAAAGGCAAAACGGTAGAGGAAAGTATTACCCAAATACTAATAACACTAAATGTTAATGGACTGAATTCTCCAATCAAGAGAAATAGACTGGCAGAATAGATTAAAAAACAGGATCCTTCTATATGCTGTCTACAGGAAACACATCTTAGACCCAAAGATAAACATAGGTTGAAAGTGAAAGGTTGGGAAAAGATATTTCATGCAAATAACAACCAGAAAAGAGCAGGAGTGGCTATACTAATATCCAACAAATTAGACTTCAAATGTAAAACAGTTAAAAGAGACAAAGAAGGACACTATATACTAATGAAAGGAACAATTAAACAAGAAGACATAACAATCATAAATATTTACGCACCGAACCAGAATGCCCCAAAATACGTGAGGAATACACTGCAAACACTGAAAAGGGAAATAGACACATATACCAGAATAGTTGGAGACTTCAATTCACCACTCTCATCAATGGACAGAACATCTAGACAGAGGATCAATAAAGAAATAGAGAAACTGAATATTACTATAAATGAGCTAGACTTAACAGACATTTATAGGACATTACAGCCCACAACAGCAGGATACACCTTTTTCTCAAGTGCTCATGGATCATTCTCAAAGATAGACCATATGCTGGGTCACAAAGCAAGTCTTAACAAATTTAAAAAGATTGAAATCATACACAACACTTTCTCGGATCATAAAGGAATGAAGTTGGAAATCAGTAATGGGCAGAGTGCCAGAAAATTCACAAATATGTGGAGGCTCAAGAACACACTCTTAAACAACAAGTGGGTCAAAGAAGAAATTGCAAGAGAAATTAGTAAATACCTAGAGGCGAATGAAAATGAAAACACAACATATCAAAACTTATGGGACGCAGCAAAGGCAGTGCTAAGAGGGAAATTTATTGCCCTAAATGCCTTTATCAGAAAAGAAGAAAAGGCAAAAATGCAGGAATTAACTGTCCACTTGGAAGAACTGGAGAAAGAACAGCAAACTAATCCCAAAGCAAGCAAAAGGAAAGAAATAACAAAGATTAGAGCAGAAATAAATGAAATTGAAAACATGAAAACAATAGAGAAAATCAATAAGACCAGAAGTTGGTTCTATGAGAAAATCAATAAGATTGATGGGCCCTTAGCAAGATTGACAAAAAGAAGAAGAGAGAGGATGCAAATAAATAAGATCAGAAATGGAAGAGGAGACATAACTACTGACCTCACAGAAATAAAGGAGGTAATGACAGGATACTATGAACAACTTTACGCTAACAAATACAACAATTTAGATGAAATGGATGGGTTCCTGGAAAGACATGAACAACCAACTTTGACTCAAGAAGAAATAGATGACCTCAACAAACCAATCACAAGTAAAGAAATTGAATCAGTTATTCAAAAGCTTCCTAAAAAGAAAAGTCCAGGACCAGACGGCTTCACATGTGAATTCTATCAAACATTCCAGAAAGAATTAGTACCAACTCTCCTCAAACTCTTCAAAAAAATCGAAGTGGAGGGAAAACTACCTAATTCATTCTATGAAGCCAACATCACCCTCACACCAAAACCAGGCAAAGATATTACAAAAAAAGAAAACTACAGACCTATCTCTCTAATGAATATAGATGCAAAAATCCTCAATAAAATTCTAGCAAATCGTATCCAACAACACATTAAAAGAATTATACATCATGACCAAGTAGGATTCATCCCAGGTATGCAAGGATGGTTCAACATAAGAAAATCAATTAATGTAATACACCACATCAACAAATCAAAGCAGAAAAATCACATGATCATCTCAATTGATGCAGAGAAGGCATTTGACAAGATTCAACATCCTTTCCTGTTGAAAACACTTAAAAAGACAGGAATACAAGGGAACTTCCTTAAAATGATAGAGGGAATATATGAAAAACCCACAGCTAATATCATCCTCAATGGGGAAAAATTGAAAACTTTCCCCTTAAGATCAGGAACAAGACAAGGATGTCCACTATCACCACTATTATTCAACATTGTGTTGGAGGTTCTAGCCAGAGCAATTAGACAAGAAAAAGAAATACAAGGCATCAAAATTGGAAAGGAAGAAGTAAAACTATCACTGTTTGCAGACGATATGATACTATACGTCGAAAACCGGAAAAATCCACAGCAAAACTACTAGAGCTAATAAATGAGTACAGCAAAGTAGCAGGTTACAAGATCAACATTCAAAAATGTGTCGCATTTCTATACACTAGTAATGAACAAGCTGAGGGCGAAATCAAGAAACGAATCCCATTTACAATTGCAAGTAAAAGAATAAAATACCTAGGAATAAATTTAACTAAAGAGACAAAAAAGCTATATAAAGAAAACTACAAAAAACTGTTAAAAGAAATCACAGAAGACCTAAATAGATGGAAGGGCATACCGTGTTCATGGATTGGAAGACTAAATATAGTTAAGATGTCAATCCTACCTAAATTGATTTACAGATTCAATGCAATACCAATCAAAATCCCAACAACTTATTTTTCAGAAACAGAAAAACCAATAAGCAAATTTAGCTGGAAGGGCAGGGTGCCCCGAATTGCTAAAAACTTCTTGAGGAAAAAAAACGAAGCTGGAGGTCTCCCGCTGCCTGACTCTAAGACATATTATGAAGCCACAGTGGTCAAAACAGCATGGTATTGGCATAAAGATAGATATATCGACCAATGGAATTGAATAGAGTGCTCAGATATAGACCCTCTCATCTATGGACATGTGATCTTTGATAAGGCAGTCAAGCCAACTCACCTGGGACAGAACAATCTCTTCAATAAATGGTGCCTAGAGAACTGGATATCCATATGCAAAAGAATGAAAGAAGACCCATATCTCACACCCTATACAAAAGTTAACTCAAAATGGATCAAAGATCTAAACATTAGGTCTAAGACCATGAAACAGTTAGAGGAAAATATTGGGAGATATCTTATGAAACTTACAATTGGAGGCAGTTTTATGGACCTTAAACCTAAAGCAAGAGCACTGAAGAAGGAAATAAATAAATGGGAGCTCCTCAAAATTAAACACTTTTGTGCATCAAAGAACTTCATCAAGAAAGTAGAAAGACAGCCTACACAATGGGAGACAATATTTGGAAATGACATATCAGACAAAGGTCTAGCATTCAGAATTTATAAAGAGATTGTTCAACTCAACAACCAAAAGACAGCCAACCCAATTACAAAATGGGAAAAAGACTTGAACAGACACCTATCAGAAGAGGAAATACAAATGGCCAAAAGGCACATGAAGAGATGCTCAATGTCCCTGGCCATTAGAGAAATGCAAATCAAAACCACAATGAGATAGCATCTCACACCCACCAGAATGGCCATTATCAACAAAACAGAAAATGACAAGTGCTGGAGAGGATGCGGAGAAAGAGGCACACTTATCCACTGTTGGTTAGAATGTCAAGTGGTACAACCACGGTGGAAGGCAGTTTGGCGGTTCCTCAAAAAGCTGAATATAGAATTGCCATACGACCCAGCAATACCATTGCTGGGTATCTACTCAAAGGACTTAAGGGCAAAGACACAAACGGACATTTGCACACCAATGTTTATAGCAGCGTTATTTACAATTGCAAAGAGATGGAAACAGCCAAAATGTCCATCAATAGAAGAATGGCTAAACAAACTGTGGTATATACATACAATGGAATATTATGCAGCTTTAAGACAGGATAAAGTTATGAAGCATATAATAACATGGATGGACCTAGAGAACATTATGCTGAGTGAGTCTAGCCAAAAACTAAAGGACAAATACTGTATGGTCCCACTGATGTGAACCGACATTCGAGAATAAACTTGGAATATGTCATTGGTAACAGAGTCCAGCAGGAGTTAGAAACAGGGTAAGATAATGGGTAATTGGAGCTGAAGGGATACAGACTGTGCAACAGGACTAGATACAAAAACTCAAAAATGGACAGCACAATAATCCCTAATTGTAAAGTAATCATGTTAAAACACTGAATGAAGCTGCATCTGAGCTATAGGTTTTTTTTTTTTTACTATTATTATTACTTTTATTTTTTTCTCTATATTAACATTCTATATCTTTTTCTGTTGTGTTGCTACTTCTTCTAAACCGATGCAAATGTACTAAGAAACGATGATCATGCATCTATGTGATGATGTTAAGAATTACTGATTGCAGGAGACAAGCTTCCCAGCCAAGGCGGCCGGCGCCACACTTTTGCGGGCGGCTTCGAGTCCGCGACTACAAGTCTCGGATCATAGGGCTATCCAAAGTCTGGGCTGGCAAGTCTGATTGCGAGACTTGGGTGCGGCGAGACCCCCGAGCGGCCGCAACTGCGGCAGTCCGAGCTAATCCCTCCCTCCTTCCCGGGCTGGCTGAGAGACTCGGAGAGACAAGCTTCCCAGCCAAGGCGGCCGGCGCCACACTTTTGCAGGCGGCTTCGAGTCTCGGCTTCGAGTCCGCGACTACAAGTCTCGGATCAGAGGGCTATCCAAAGTCTGGGCTGGCAAGTCTGATTGCGAAACTTGGCTGCGGCGAGACCCCCGAGCGGCCGCAGCTGCGGCGGTCCGAGCTAATCCCTCCCTCCTTCCCGGGCCGGCTGAGAGTATCGGAGAAGTAAGTTCCCCAAGCCGAGGCAGGCGGCGCCCTTCTTTTGCGGGCGGCTTCGAGTCTCGGCTTTAAGTCCGCAGCTACGAGTCCCGGATCAGAGGGCTATCCAAAGTCTGGGCTGGCTAGACTGACTGCGAGACTCGGCTGCAGTGAGACCCCCGAGCGGCGTGCGATTTCCCGATCAGCGGCAGCTGCGGTGGTCCGAGCTACTCCCTCCCCCCTTTCCGGGCCGGCTGAGAGTATTGGAGAAGCAAGTTTCCCAAGCCGAGGCAGGTGGCACCCCTCTTTTGCGGGCGGCTTTGAGTCTCTGCTTCGAGTCCGCGGATACGAGTCTCAGATAGGAGGGCTATCCAAGCCGCGGAAGCCCCCCCGCCACGGGAGGCTTCCTGGTCTGGTGGGGAATCCCCCAGGCCCGCTGCGGCCCGCAACCAGCCACAGGGTCCCCTCAAGCCACGGCAGCTGACGCCCCCACCACGCACGGCCCCTGAACCAACGGAGAGATTTGGATCCGAAATCCCCAGGCCACGGAGATCGGTGACTGGGGGAGACCCATTCCAAACACTTGAGACAAACGTGTGCCACGTGCGCCACGTACTGGGCAAGATAAGAAAAACAGATCCCAGAGATTTCACAGAAAAATCTTAAAACCTTGCTGGGTTCAACACCCAGAGAAATCTGAATAAATGCCCAGACGCCAGCAGCAGAAGATAACTGTCCACGCTCAAAAGATTGAGAATATGGCCCAGTCAAAGGAACAAACCAATAGCTCAAATGAGACACAAGAGCTGAGACAACTAATCCTGAATATACGAACAGAAATGGAAAACCTCTTCAAAAATGAAATCGATAAATTGAGGGAGGACATGAAGAGGACATGGGCTGAACATAAAGAAGAAATAGAAAAACTGAAAAAACAAATCGCAGAACTTATGGAAGTGAAGGATAAAGTAGCAAACATAGAAAAAATAATGGATAGTTACAATGATAGATTTAAAGAGACAGAAGATAGAATTAGTGATTTGGAGGATGGAACATCTGAATTCCAAAAAGAAACAGAAACTATAGGGAAAAGAATGGAGAAATTTGAACAGGGTATCAGGGAACTCAAGGACAATATGAACCGCACAAATATACGTGTTGTGGGTGTCCCAGAAGGAGAAGAGAAGGGAAAAGGAGGAGAAAAACTAATGGAAGAAATTATCACTGAAACTTTCCCAACTCTTATGAAAGACCTAAAATTACAGATCCAAGAAGTGCAGCGCACCCCAAAGAGATTAGACCCAAATAGGCGTTCTCCAAGACACTTACTAGTTAGAATGTCAGAGGTCAATGAGAAAGAGAGGATCTTGAAAGCAGCAAGAGAAAAACAATCCATCACATACAAGGGAAACCCAATAAGACTATGTGTAGATTTCTCAGCAGAAACCATGGAAGCTAGAAGACAGTGGGATGATATATTTAAAATACTAAAAGAGAAAAACTGCCAACCAAGACTCCTATATCCAGCAAAATTATCCTTCAAAAATGAGGGAGAAATTAAAACATTCTCAGACAAAAAGTCACTGAAAGAATTCGTGACCAAGAGACCAGCTCTGCAAGAAATACTAAAGGGAGCACTAGAGTCAGATACAAAACGACAGAAGAGAGAGATATGGAAAAGAGTGTAGAAAGAAGGAAAATCAGATATGATATATATAATACAAAAGGCAAAATGTTAGAGGAAAATATTATCCAAACAGTAATAACACTAAATGTCAATGGACTGAATTCCCCAATCAAAAGACATAGATTGGCAGAATGGATTAAAAAACAGGATCCTTCTATATGCTGTCTACAGGAAACACATCTTAGACCCAAAGATAAACATAGGTTGAAAGTGAAAGGTTGGGAAAAGATATTTCATGCAAATAACAACCAGAAAAGAGCAGGAGTGGCTATACTAATATCCAACAAATTAGACTTCAAATGTAAAGCAGTTAAAAGAGACAAAGAAGGACACTATATACTAATAAAAGGAACAATTAAACAAGAAGACATAACAATCATAAATATTTACGCACCGAACCAGAATGCCCCAAAATACGTGAGGAATACACTGCAAACACTGAAAAGGGAAATAGACTCATATACTATAATAGTTGGAGACTTCAACTCACCACTCTCATCAAGGGACAGAACATCTAGACAGAAGATCAACAAAGAAATAGAGAATCTGAATATTACTATAAATGAACTAGACTTAATAGACATTTATAGGACATTACATCCCACAACAGCAGGATACACCTTTTTCTCAAGTGCTCATGGATCATTCTCAAAAATAGACCATATGCTGGGTCACAAAGCAAGTCTTAACAAATTTAAAAAGATTGAAATCTTACACAACACTTTCTCGTACCATAAAGGAATGATGTTGGAAATCAATAATAGGCAGAGTGCCAGAAAATTCACAAATACGTGGAGGCTCAACAACACACTCCTAAACAACGAGTGGGTCAAAGAAGAAATTGCTAGAGAAATTAGCAAATACCTAGAGGCGAATGAAAATGAAAACACAACATATCAAAACTTATGGGACGCAGCAAAGGCAGTGCTAAGAGGGAAATTTATTGCTCTAAATGCCTATATCAGAAAAGAAGAAAAGGCAAAAATTCAGGAATTAACTATCCATTTGGAAGAACTGGAGAAAGAACAGCAAGCTAACCCCAAAGCAAGCAAAAGGAAAGAAATAACAAAGATTAGAGCACAAATAAATGAAATTGAAAACATGAAAACAATAGAGAAAATCAATAAGGCCAGAAGTTGGTTCTATGAGAAAATCAATAAGATTGATGGGCCCTTAGCAAGATTGACAAAAAGAAGAAGAGAGAGGATGCAAATAAATAAGATCAGAAATGGAAGAGGAGACATAACTACTGACCTCACAGAAATAAAGGAGGTAATAACAGGATACTACGAACAACTTTACGCTAATAAATACAACAATTTAGAGGAAATGGACGGGTTCCTGGGAAAGACATGAACAACCAACTTTGACTCAAGAAGAGATAGATGATCTCAACAAACCAATCACAAGTAAAGAAATCGAAGCAGTCATTCAAAAGCTTCCTAAAAAGAAAAGTCCAGGACCAGACGGCTTCACATGTGAATTCTATCAAACATTCCAGAAAGAATTAGTACCAACTCTTCTCAAACTCTTCAAAAAAATCGAAGTGGAGGGAAAACTACCTAACTCATTCTATGAAGCCAACATTACCCTCATACCAAAACCAGGCAAAGATATTACAAGAAAAGAAAACTACAGGCCGATCTCTCTAATGAATATTGATGCAAAAATCCTCAATAAAATTCTAGCAAATCGTATCCAACAACACATTAAAAGAATTATTCATCATGACCAAGTAGGATTCATCCCAGGTATGCAAGGATGGTTCAACATAAGAAAATCAATTAATGTAATACACCATATCAACAAATTAAAGCAGAAAAATCACATGATCATCTCAATTGATGCAGAGAAGGCATTTGACAAGATTCAACATCCTTTCCTGTTGAAAACACTTCAAAGGATAGGAATACAAGGGAACTTCCTTAAAATGATAGAGGGAATATATGAAAAACCCACAGCTAATATCATCCTTAATGGGGAAAAATTGAAAACGTTCCCCCTAAGATCAGGAACAAGACAAGGATGTCCACTATCACCACTATTATTCAACATTGTGTTGGAGGTTCTAGCCAGAGCAATTAGACAAGAAAAAGAAATACAAGGCATCAAAATTGGAAAGGAAGAAGTAAAACTATCACTGTTTGCAGACGATATGATAATATACGTCGAAAACCCGGAAAAATCCACAACAAAACTACTAGAGCTAATAAATGAGTACAGCAAAGTAGCAGGTTACAAGATCAACATTCAAAAATCTGTAGCATTTCTATACACTAGCAATGAACAAGCGGAGGGGGAAATCAAGAAACGAATCCCATTTACAATTGCAACTAAAAAAATAAAATACCTAGGAATAAATTTAACTAAAGAGACAAAAGACCTATACAAAGAAAACTACAAAAAACTGCTAAAAGAAATCAAAGAAGACCTAAACAGGTGGAAGGTCATACCGTGTTCATGGATTGGAAGACTAAATATAGTTAAGATGTCAAATCTACCTAAATTGATTTACAGATTCAATGCAATACCAATCAAAATCCCAACAACTTATTTTTCAGAAATAGAAAAACCAATAAGCAAATTTATCTGGAAGGGCAGGGTGCCCCGAATTGCTAAAAACATCTTGAGGAAAAAAAACGAAGCTGGAGGTCTTGCGCTGCCAGACTTTAAGGCATATTATGAAGCCACAGTGGTCAAAACAGCATGGTATTGGCATAAAGATAGATATATCGACCAATGGAATCGAATAGAGTACTCAGATATAGACCCTCTCATCTATGGTCATTTGATCTTTGATAAGGGAGTCAAGCCAACTCACCTGGGACAGAACAGTCTCTTCAATAAATGGTGCCTAGAGAACTGGATATCCATATGCAAAAGAATGAAAGAAGACCCATATCTCACACCCTATACAAAAGTTAACTCAAAATGGATCAAAGATCTAAACATTAGGTCTAAGACCATAGAACAGTTAGAGGAAAATATAGGGAGATATCTTATGAATCTTACAATTGGAGGCGGTTTATGGACCTTACACCTAAAGCAAGAGCACTGAAGAAGGAAATAAATAAATGGGAACTCCTCAAAATTAAACACTTTTGTGCATCAAAGAACTTCATCAAGAAAGTAGAAAGACAGCCTACACAATGGGAATCAATATTTGGAAACGACATATCAGATAAAGGTCTAGTATCCAGAATTTATAATGAGATTGTTCAACTCAACAACAAAAAGATAGCCAACCCAATTACAAAATGGGAAAAAGACTTGAATAGACACCTCTCAGAGGAGGAAATACAAATGGCCAAAAGACACATGAAGAGATGCTCAATGTCCCTGGCCATTAGAGAAATGCAAATCAAAACCACAATGAGATATCATCTCACACCCACCAGAATGGCCATTATCAACAAAACAGAAAATGACAAGTGCTGGAGAGGATGCGGAGAAAGAGGCACACTTATCCACTGTTGGTGGGAATGTCAAATGGTGCAACCACTGTGGAAGGCAGTTTGGCGGTTCCTCAAAAAGCTGAATATAGAATTGCCATACGATCCAGCAATACCATTGCTGGGAATCTACTCAAAGGAATTAAGGGCAAAAACTCAAACAGACATTTGCACACCAATGTTTATAGCAGCGTTATTTACAATTGCAAAGAGATGGAAACAGCCAAAATGTCCATCAACAGACGAGTGGCTAAACAAACTGTGGTATATACATACGATGGAATATTATGCAGCGTTAAGACAGGATAAACTTATGAAGCATGTAATAACATGGATGGACCTAGAAAACATTATGCTGAGTGAGTCTAGCCAAAAGCTAAAAGACAAATACTGTATGGTCCCAATGATGTGAATCGACACTCGAGAATAAACTTGGAATATGTCATTGGTAACAGAGTTCAGCAGGAGTTAGAAACAGGGTAAGATAATGGGTAATCGGAGCTGATGGAATACAGACGGTGCAATAGGACTAGATACAAAAACTCAAAAATGGACAGTACAATAATACCTAATTGTAAAGTAATCATGTTAAAATACTGAACGAAGCTGCATCCGAGCTATAGGTTTTTGTTTTGTTTTGTTTTGTTTGTTTTGTTCTTATTATTACTTTTATTTTTTTTCTCTATATTAACATTCTATATCTTTTTCTGTTATACTGCTAGTTCTTCTAAACCGATGCAAATGTACTAAGAAACGATGATCATGCATCTATGTGATGATGTTAAGAATTACTGATTGCATATGTAGAATGGTATGATGTCTAAAAAAAAAAAAAATGGTCAACACAATACTGCCTAATTGTAATGTAATTATCTTGGAACGCTGAATGAAGCTGCATCTGATCTATAGTTTTTTTTTGTTTGTTTTTTTTTTTTTCTCATATATTTTTGTACTTTTTATTTTTATTTGTGTTTTCTCTCTGTGTTATCACTTTATTTCTTTTTCTGTTGTAGTGCTATTTCTTTCTCTAAATCGATGCATATGTACTGAGAAATGATGACCATACACCTATATGATGATATTAAGAATTACTGATTGCATATGTAGAATGGATTGATTTCTATTGTTGTGTTAGTTATTTTTTTTAATTAATAAAAAAAATTAAAAAAAAAGAATTACTGATTGCATATGTAGAATGGTATGATTTCTAAATGTTGGGTTAATTTCTTTTTTTCCATTAATTAATAAAAAAATTAAAAAAAGAAAAAGGTGAAGAGGCAGCCAACTCAATGGGAGAAAATATCTGGAAATCACATATCAGAGAAAGGTTTGATTTCCTGTATATACAAAGAAATCATACAATGCAACAACAAAAGAACAATCCAGTTATAAAATGGGCTAAAGATATAAATAGACATTTTTCTGAAGAGCAAATACAGATGGCTCACAAGCACATGAAGTTCATTTCCACTGGCTATAAGGGAAATACAGATAAAGATTACAATGAGATACCGCCTCACACGTATAAGAATGGCTGCTAGCAAACAAACCGGAAACTATAAATGTTGAAGAGGATGTGGAGAAACTGGGATACTTATGCACTGCTGGTGGGAATGTATAATGGTGCAGCCACTATGGAAGAATGTTTGGCGGTTCCTTAAGAAACTAACTATCGAGTTGTCCTATGACCCAGCAATAGCACTACTTGGTTTATACCCCAAAGAGCTGAGAGTATCGACACAAACAGACATTTGCACACTGATGTTCATAGCAGCATTATTCACAATCGCCAAAAGATGGAAACAAACCAAATGCCCGTCAATGGATGAGTGGATCAACAAAACGTGGTATATACATACAATGGAATATTGTGCAGCAGAAAGACAAAATGATGTCTTGAATCACATGACAAGATGGATAAGCCTTGAGGACATAATGCTGAGTGAAGTAAGCCAGACACAAAAGGATAGATACTGTATGACTCCACTTTTATGACCAGAAGAAAGGTACAATCAGAGGCTTATAATACAGAATATAGGGGCTTAGAAATACATAGAAGCTAGAGATGGGTGAACCGTTAGGTAAGAGGTTGCATTCCAATGTAAGGGAATAGATAGTAGTGAAGGTGATTCTCTAGCGGGTCTAGAAGTACTGTTACCGTATTGAAGATGAACAAGATTAAAAGGGATTGTATAGACCTACATGTCCCACTGACTCATGCTAGAAATATGAATGAGTTCTCACAATAATTACTTCAGAGATATGATTCTTGTATGAGAGTGTTTAAGTCCAGGGTTAAGGGGGAAAACTGCTAGTGCATGCTATGAGCCATCATCAAAAGGAAACCATCAGCACTACCACAGCAACAGCAGAGGCAAATAATGGGGTGAGGGACAAGAGTTAAGAGGAGGTTTAGATTTCTTATTTGGTGAGGGTATGTTGATTGGTTTTCTTTCTTTTGGGAATAATGAAAGTATCTAAAATTGAGAATGTTGATGGACTGTGGACTTCAGACCTTCTACACGATGCCCGATGAATGCAGGTGCTGAAGGATGCACTGATGGCGAAGCTGATTGGTGAATGATGGTGTGTTAGTTAGGGTTCCCTAGAGAAACAGCATCAACAGGCAATATTCATAAATATAAATTTTATAAAAGTGTCTCATGTAACCATGGGAACATCAAGAGTCCAAAATCTATAGGGCAGGCTGTGAAGCTGATGATTCCGATGGAGGGTCTGGACAAAGTCCACAGGAGAGGCTCGCCAGCTGAAGCAGGAAGAGAACCTGTCTCTTCTGAATCCTCTTTAAAAGGCTTCCAGTGATTAGATTGAGCATCACTCATTAAAGAAGACACACCCCTTGGCTGATTATAATGGAATCAGGTGTGGATGTAGCCAACATGATCATGATTTATTTCTATGAAATGTCCTCACAGCAAAAGACAGGCCAGCATTTGCCCAACCAGACAAACAGGTACCACCACTTGGCCGAGTTGACACACAAACCTGACCATGACAGAGTGTATACTTAGGAACGAAGGTTGTGCTGCTACAAAAGGAACAATGTCATGAGGCATTCAATGATGTGAGTGAACATGTGGGACATCTGGTGAGACAAAATAAGTCAGAAACAAAAAGAACAACAATGGTATGGTCACCTTTAGAAAATTCTTATAAGAAAACAGGGGCTTAGATTGTAAGCTTTTAAGGCAGACACCTTAAGTCCAGAGTGGTGAATATTATTTCTGGATTTTGAGAGGCTGTTTTATAATGTAACCTGATATTTAGAGATAAGAAAGAAGCTGGGCAGTTTGGGGTTAAATTAATTCAGAACATAGGGGTAAAGAAGACAGTGCCTATATTTTAGAACCACACAAACTCCTTGAGATTAATGAAAGAAAGGTTTATTTGATTTGGAACTGAAATTTTCTGTAGTGCATAATCTAATTCAACCTATCTGTATAGTTCATTTGAACAACTGAAACACAGGAAGTACAGAATAAGAAAGAGGTTCTTTAATTCTGTATAGATTATTGTAATGCCTGGAAACATCCTAGAGTATAGCAAGTAGATAATCAAAAAATACTGGCAAAGTTCCCTGAGGAGGGGAGAAAGAATATGGAACTGTTAAACCTTATGATCAGGGAATTCCCTAATACTTTGTCAAACTTTATGGACATCCAAATCAATAGGCCATGCCCTTGATCATGAGGCTTACTCTTGTGAAGCTTAGGTAGGTAGCAGAGATGCTTAGACCATCTATAGGCATGCCTAAGAATTACTTCTGGAGGACCCCTGTTGTTGCTCAGCTGTGGCCTCAGTGCCCAACTCTGCAAGTGAAACCATTGCCCTCCCCACTACGTGGGACATGACATCCATGGGTGAAAGTCTCCCTGGCGATGTGGGAGATGACTCCCCATGATGAATCCAGGCCTGGCACCATGGGATCAACAATTCTGTCCTGACCAAAGAGGGGGAAAAGAATTGCAATTAATAAAGTATCAGTGGCAGAGAGAGTTCAAATAGAGTCCAGAGGCTACTCTGGAGGTTGCTCTTATGCAAGCTTCAGGTAGACCTTGCTACCTATCATAACCTGCCAACCCCCAACCAGGACCATTCCAGCTAATCCTAAAGAACACCTAGGGCAATATATAAGAGTCCACAAGGGTTCCAGGCACTCGAGTAACTTTCCAGAAACCTACAACCTCCAGATGGGTTCCTGGTCCAGATAAGTCCTGAAACCTAGCCCAGCCTCTCCAGGACATCATATTAGTGACAGACTCTTCCAATAGCAAAATTTTAGAATTGCCATAGCCCAAACAACCCGAAAGAGAGGTATGGAAAGATCAAAGGTGATGGAATTATACATAGAAGATAGGACTTAAAAAGTAATATGAATGCTGAATCATTAAATTGATATATCTTTTAGTCTCCAGTATTTTAGAGCAGCAAACTTTTAGAAGTAAAAACCTAAAATTGTGAAATTGTAACCCTTGTCAAAGTCTGAACTATGTTCTACAACTAATTGTGGTGTTGTGCTTTGAAATTTATAGCTTTTTTGTATATATGTTATTTTTCACAAAAAAGAAGGAAAATTTGATTCTGATGATAAAAAGTATTTAAGCCCTCTAGCCTCCTATATTCTGGAGCAGCTAGAAGGAAAAATATGAGAGGATCATATGGTAGCCCGTGACAGACTCTGGGATCTACCCTGTAACCACTTGTTGAAGAGTACTGATTTTTTGTTTCTTTGCTTTGTATATATATTATACGATACAATTAAAAAAAAACTTAAAAAAAGCTTTTTGGATACTTTCCAGTCTATCCCAGGTCTCATTAGATCAGATCTACTCCCTCTGCATGGTTACTTGAGCCTGCTTTGGTTGGGAAATATGATCCAACTGTCAAAGAAGAGTCTTAATACAAACCACTCAACAACAAAATCATAGACAAGACTGGGAAACCAACCATCAGAATAAATCCCTCAAGATAATCAGATGACCAGACATCAGCAAAAAAATCACCAGGCATACTAAAATGCAGGAAGATACGGCCCAGTCAAAGGAACAAATTAAAAAGAGGAGATAGAATTTGGAACACTAATCAAAGATTTTCAGCAGATCTCCTAAACAAATTCAATGAGATCACTAAAAGAGATAAAGGATATTAAGGAGACACTGGGTGAGCACAAAGAATTTGAAAGAATACATTGAAGAATAACATAGTAATGAAACACACTATAGATGGAATTAAGACTACACCAGAGACAACAACAGATATGAAGAGGCAGAAGAAAGGATCAGTAAGCTAGAAGACAGAGTATCTAAATTCAAACTGACAAAAGAAAAAATGGAGAAAAAAAATGGAAAAGTTTGAGCAGTGTCAAATGAAGTGTAGAAACATACATTTCATGGGTGTCCCAGAAGGAGAAGAGATGGAAAAACAGCCAGGAAAGAATATTTGAGGAAATGATGACTGAAAATTTCCCAACCTTCACAAAGACATAAATACGCAAATCTAAGAAGCCCAAATGGACTGCAAACAATCAATCTAAACAGGCCTATTCTGAGACACATACTAATCTGACTGTCAAATACTAAAGAGAAAGAAAGAATTCTGAAAGTAGCAAGACAAAGTGATTCATCACAAACAAGGAAAGCCAAATAAGACCAAGTGCTGATTTCTCATCAGATACCATGGCAGCAAGAAGGCATGGTACAGTGTATTTAAGATACTGAAAGAGAACAATTGCCAGACAAGAATTCTTTATCCAGCAAATCTATCCTTCAAAAGTGAGGGAGTGTTTAAAATATTCAGAGATAAGCAGAAACTGAGAGAGTTCATTAAAAAGAGAACTGTCCTGCAAGAAATACTAAAGGGAGTTCTGATGACTAAAAAAGACAGGAGACAGAAGATTGGAGGACAATATAGAAATGAGGATTATCAGTAAGGTTAACTAAAAGGATAAAAATAGAAAAAAATAGATTTGACAAATAAAAGCCAAAGGATAAAATGATTGAATTAAGTACTGTTTTTTTTTACAGTAATAACATTTAATGTTAATGGATTAAATTCTCCAATCAAAAGACAGATTGACACAATGGATTAAAAAATTATTAGCCATCTATATGCTGTTTGCAAGAGACTCATTTTAGACCCCAAAATACTAATAGGTTGAAAGTGAAAGGATGGAAAAGGATATTCCACACAAACAGCAAAAAAAAAGTATGGGTAGCTATACTAATATCAGACAAAATGGACTTTAAATACAAAAATACATGAGACAAAGAAGGACACTATATATTAAGAAAAGGGGTAATTCCCCAAGAAGAAATAACCATCATAAATATCTGCACCTAATCAAGGTGCCCCAAAGTACAGAGGCAAATACTAGCAGAACTGAAGGGAGTAATAGATGTATCTACAATAACAGTGGAAGATTTCAAACTACTCTTGTCAATAGAGCATCTAAACAGGATAAATAAGGAAACAGCACCTAAATGAAATGGTAAATGAGCTAGACCTAACAGACATATATAGAACATTGCACCCACAAACAGCAGGAAATACATTCTTCTCAAGCACTCATAGAACATTCTTTAGGATAGACTACATGCTGGGACACAAAACAGGTCTTATTAATTTTTTTAAAAATTGAAATTATACAAAGCACTTTCTCTGATCATAATTGGATAAGGCTGTAAATCAATAATAGCCAGAGATCTGGAAAATTCACAAATTTGAGGTCAAAGAAGAAATTGCAAGAGAAATCAGTAAATATCTTGAGATGAGTGAAAAATGAGAACACAATATAACAAAAGATATACAATGCAGCAAAGGCAGTACTGAGAGGAAAATTTATAGCCCTAAATGCCAAATTAAAAAGGAAGAAAGAGCTAAAATCAAAGACCTAACTGAACACCTGGAGGAACTTAAGAAAGAACAGCAAACTAATCCCAAAGCAAGCAGAGGCAAAGAAATAAATATTAGAGCAGAAACAAATAAAACTGAGAACAACAACAAAAAAACCAGAGAGAACCAATAAAAGCAAAAGTTGGTTCTTTGAGAAGATAAATTTAACAGACCCTTATCTAGACTGACAGAGAAGATGCAAATAAAATCAGAAGTGAGGGAGATCATTACCATGGACTCGGTAGAAATTTAAAAAAGATTCTAAGAGGATACTTCGAACAACTGTATGCCAACAAACTAGACAACTTAGATGAAATAAATGGACAACTTCCTAGAAACAACCTACACTGCCTTGTGAGGAAACAGAAGACCTCAACAAAGTAATCAGAAGTAAAGAGAGCTGTCAAAAGCTCAGGAACAGATGGCTTCACAGGTGAATTTTACCAATCATTCCAAGAATATATCAGTCCTGCTCACACTCTTCCAAAAAAATTGAAGAATGACCAAAATGGGGGAAAGAATTGCTAACAAATAAGGTATCAGTGGCTAAGAGAGTCCAAATAGAGTCAAGAGGCTACTCTGGAGGCTACTCTCATGCACACTTCAGCTAGAATTGCTGCTTACCATGGTTTGCCAACCCCCAACCAAACCATTCCTGCCAACCCTCAAGAACAACTAGGGCTTTAACTGAGAGTCTACAAAGGTTCCGCGCACTGTGATTACTTTCCAGAAACCTACTGCATCCAGATGGGTTCCTAGGCCAGAGAAGTTCTGAAACCTAGAGGGGCCAGTCTCTCTAGGACATCAACTTGTTCCAGCCCCCATCCCATATTATTGACAGCCCTTTGCATCATGAAAAAGTTAGAATGGGCATAGCCCCAATACCCCTAAAGATTAGAAGAAAGATCAAAGGAGAAGGAGTTATGACAGAGAAGATAGGATTTAACAAAGGAGTATGACTGCTGATTCATTATATTGATATTTCTTTTAGTCTCTGATCTTGGAGCAGTGAGAAAGAAAAATCTAAAATCGTGGAACTGTAAAATCCATAAACTCTGAAATCTGTTCTATAATGAATTGTTGCAGTATGCTTTGACATATGCTGTTTTCTTTTTTTGGCATATATGCTATTTTTCACAATAAAAAAAGTTGAAGAGACTTCCGGAGAAGATGGCGGCTTAGTAAGACGCGCGGGTCTTAGTTCCTCCTCCAGAAAAGCAACTAAAGAAACAGAAACCATACGAAACAGCTCCCGGAGTCACGACAGAGACCAAAAAGACAGCGTACCCCATTCTGGAATGGCTGAACGGGCAGGGACAATCTGCTGCGGTGAGATACCCGAGGGGCGCGCGTTTTCCCGGCCGGGGCGGCTGGCGACTGGGGTCCCCTCCACGCACGTGGCTCCCCGGTCTGACTGGGAACGTTGGATAGCGGGGCCCTCCCGTCACGCTTGGCGTTTCGGGCCAGCTGGGCAATTAGGACCGGCACTCTCCCAAGCCGCGGCGGCCAGCGACCCCAGCCTCCACGCGCGGTTTCCCGGGCGACTGCCGTGCAGACAGACGAGCGCCACGAGCGCCACCTACTGGGCAGGAAAAGAAAAACAGAGCCCAGAGATTTCACAGAAAAACCTTTCAACCAGCTGGGTCCCACACCCAGGGAAATCTGATCAAATGCCCAGACACCAGCAGAAAATAATGGATGACGCTCGGAAAATTGAAGATATGGCCCAGTCAAAGGAACAAACCAATAGTTCAAATGAGATACAGGAGCTGAGACAACTAATGCTGAATATACGAACAGAAATGGAAAAACTCTTCAAAAACCAAATCAATAAATTGAGGGAGGACATGAAGAAGACATGGGCTGAACAAAAAGAAGAAATAGAAAATCTGAAAAAACAAATCACAGAACTTATGGGAGTGAAGGACAAAGAAGAAAAAATGGAAAAAACAATGGATACCTACAATGGTAGATCTAAAGAGACAGAAGCTACAATTAGTGAACTGGAGGATGGAATATCTGAATTCCAAAAAGAAACAGAAACTATAGGGAAAAGAATGGAAAAACTTGAGCAGGGGATCAGGGAACTGAATGACAATATGAAGCGCACAAATATACGTGTTGTGGGTGTCCCAGAAGGAGAAGAGAAGGGAAGAGGAGGAGAAAAACTAATGGAAGAAATTATCACTGAAAATTTCCCAACTCTTATGAAAGACCTAAATTTGCAGATCCAAGAAGTGCAGCGCACCCCAAAGAGAATAGACCCAAATAGGTGTTCTCCAAGACACTTACTAGTTAGAATGTCAGAGGTCAAAGAGAAAGAGAGGATCTTGAAAGCAGCAAGAGAAAAACAATCTGTCACATACAAGGGAAACCCAATAAGACTATGTGTAGATTTCTCAGCAGAAACCATGGAAGCTAGAAGACAGTGGGATGATATATTTAAATTACTAAAAGAGAAAAACTGCCAACCAAGACTCCTATATCCAGCAAAATTGTCCTTCAAAAATGAAGGAGAAATTAAAACATTTATAGACAAAAAGTCACTGAGAGAATTTGTGACCAAGAGACCAGCTCTGAAAGAAATACTAAAGGGAGCACTAGAGTCAGATACGAAAAGACAGAAGAGAGTGGTATGGAGTAAAGTGTAGAAAGAAGGAAAATCAGATATGATATATATAATACAAAAGCCAAAATGGTAGAGGAAAATATTATCCAAACAGTAATAATACTAAAAGTTAATGGACTGAATTTCCCAATCAAAAGACATAGAATGGCAGAATGGATTACGACCCAGCAATACCACTGCTAGGTATCTACTCAAGGGACTTAAGGGCAAAGACACAGATGGACATTTGCACACCAGTGTTTATAGCAGCATTATCTACAATTGCAAAGAGATGGAAACAGCCAAAATGTTCATCAACAGACGAGTGGCTAAACAAACTGTGGCGTATACCTACGATGGAATATTATGCAGCTTTAAGACAGACTAAACTTATGAAGCATGTAATAACATGGATGGACCTAGAGAACATTTTGCTGAGTGAGTCTAGCCCAAAACTAAAGGACAAATACTGTAAGGTCCCACTGATGTGAACCGACATTCGAGAATCAGCTTGGAATATATCATTGGTAACAGAGACCAGCAGGAGTTAGAAACAGGGTAAGATAATGGGTAATTGGAGCTGAAGGGATACAGACTGTACAACAGGACTAGATACAAAAACTCAAAAATGGACAGCACAATAATACCTAAGTGTAATGTAACTAGGTTGGAACACTGAATGAAGCTGCACCTGAAATATGGTTTTTTGTCTGTTTGTTTGTGTGTTTGTATCTTTTGTTTTTGTTTTTTTCTTTTTCCTTTATATATATATATATTATTAGTATTATTATTTTAATTCTCTTCTCTATATTAACATTCTATATCTTTTTCTGCTGTTTTGCCAGTTCTTTTCCTAAATCGATGCAAATGTACTAAGAAATGATGATCATACATCTATGTGATGATACTAAGAATTACTGAGTGCATTTGTAGAATGGAATGATTTCTAAATGTTGTGTTAATTTCTTTTTTTTGATTAATAAAAAAATTTAAAAAAATAAAAAAATAAAAAAATAAAAAAAATAAAAAAAAAAAAAGTTGAAGAGGAGATACTATCTCATTCTTATGTTGGTAAAGCCAACATCACCCTAATATCCAAAGCTTCATAAAGATAATACAAGAAAATAAAACTAGATATCAATCTCCCTAGTGAATATAAATGTAAAAATTCCAAAATATTCGCATATCGAATGCAACAGTACATTAAATGAATTACACACCATGATCAAGTGGGTTTTATTCCATGTATGCAAGAACAGTTCAACACACACAAAAATGAATTAGTGTAATTCACCACATTAACAAAGTAAATGGGGGGAAAAAAAGCACATGGTCATCTGAATTGATGCAGAAAAGGCATTTGACAAAATCCAGCATCCTTTCCTGATAAAAACACTTCAAAAGGTAGAAATAGAAGGAAACTCCCTCAATGTAATAAAGGGCAAACATGAAAATCCACAGGTAACATTGTATTCAATGGTGAGAGACTGGAAACTTTCCCTCTAATATTGGGAACAAGACAAGGATACAATTCAAAACTGTGCTAGGAGTTCTACCTAGAGCAAGTAGGCAAGAAAAAGAAATAAAAGGCATTCAAATTGGAAATGAAGTAGTAAAACTTTCACTATTTTCAGATGACATGATCCTATATTTAGAAAGTACCCCCCAAAATACGACAAAGGTACTAGAGCTAACAAATGAGTTCAGCAAAGTGGTAGGATACAAGATTAACACGCAAAAATCAGTAGTGTTTCTATGCACTAATAATGGGATATCTGAGGAGGTAATCAAGAAAAAAATCCATTTATAATAATAAATGATAATAATAACAACTAAATGAATCAAAGATCTAGGAATAAACTTAAACAAGGATGTAAAGGACCTGTACACAGAAAATTATAAAACATGGCTAAAAGAGACACAAGACCTAAACAAATGGAAGGACATTCAGTGTTCATGGATTAGAAGGCTAAATGTCATAAAGATGTCAGTCTTACCTGAATTGGTCTACAGATTCATTCAATACCAATCTAAATTCCAACAGCCTACCTCACAGAAGTGGTAAAGCTAGTTTATCAAATTTATTTAGAAGGATAAGAAGCCTCCAATAGCCAAATACATCTTGAAATGAAGTGGGAGGACTCAAGCTTCCTGACTGTAAAGCATATTATAAAGCAACAGTCATGTTTCCTGACTTCAAAGCATATTATAAAGCTATAGCTTTATAATACAGCATGGTGTAAAGGTAGACATATTGATCGATGGAATCTGAGAATTCAGAAATGGACCCTCAGCTCTATGGTGAGTTAATTTTCCTCAAGGCTCCCAATCCATTCAACTGGAACAGAACAGTATCTTCAATAAATGGTGCTGGGAGAACTGGATAGCCATATCCAAAAGAATGAAAAAGGATGGCTGTCTCACACTCTATACAAAAATACAGCACAAAATGGATCAAAGACCTATTTAAGAGTCAGTACCACAAAATTCCTAGAAAAAAATGTAGGGAAGCATCTTTAAGATCTAATGATAGGCAGTAATTTCCTAGACCTTACAGTCAAAGCATAAGCAATGAAAGAAAAAAAAATACATGAATGGTCTCTCCTCAAAATTAAACACTTTTGCATGTCAAAGGACTATGTCATAGGGTGGAAAGGCATCTGACTCAATGGGAGAAAATATCTGGAAACCACATATTTGATAAGGGTTTAATATCCAGAATATATAAAGAAATCCTATAACTCAACAATAAAGACAACCCAATTTAAAAATGGGCAAATGACATTAATAGATATTTTTCCAAAGAAAAAACAGGAACACTTATTCATTGCAGGTGGCAATGTAAAATGGCACAGCCGCTAGAGAAGATAGTTTGGCAATTCCTCAGAAACCTAAGTATAGAGTACCTACTTTACAATCCAGCAATCCTGCTACTCGATATATAACCAGAAGAACTGAAAGCAGGGACATGACCAGACATTTGCACATCAATGTTTGCAGTGGCATTATTCATGATTAAAAATGTAAACAACCCACATGTCTATTAACTGATGAACGGAGAGATAAAATGTGTTATATACATATGATGAAATATTATTTGGCAGGAAGAAGGAATGAAGTCCTGAAGCATACAGCAACATGGAAGATAAACCTTGAGGGCATGATTTCGAGTGAAATAAGTCAGACACAAAAGGAAAAATATTGTATGATCTCACCAACATGAACTAAGTATAATGTATAAATTCATAGACACAAAATCAAGAATATAGGCTACCAGGAAATAGAATTAGGCTAGAAAATGGGGAACTGTAGTGTAATATGTGCAGCATTTTAAATTAGGTTGAATTTAAATGTCTGGAAATGGATAGAGGTGATAGTAACACATGATTGTGAGTATAGTTAACAGTGCTGAATTGAGTGTGAATATGGTTGGAAGGGGAAGTTTAAACTCACGTATGTGATTAGAAGGAAAGCTAGTAGTTAAAACATGGTTCTTTATAACAGTGAATCTTGTGGCAGGCAATAACTGATTAACGGTACAATATAAAATAGTTCTTTCATGCACTAGAACAAATGTATGTCACTATTACAAGGAGTTAATAATAGAGGGATATTTGGGAAAAATGCAACTATTGCAAACTATGGACTATATGAACAGTAATATTTTAATAGTCTTTCATCAACAACAAATGTATCACACTGATACTTGGGGTCAATAATGGGGGGGGATGGATAGGGGATATGGGATGTTTTGGGTTTCCTTTTTTTGGGGGGGTAATAATAATGTTCTAAAACTGATTTTGGTGATGAATGTACAACTAAGTGATTATACTGTGGCCCACTGATTGTATACTTTGGATGGATTGTATGTTGTGTGACTATATCTAAAAAAACTGCATTAAAATAAAAAGTCATCAGAGCCTAAGAGACCTGTGGGACAGCATCAATAGTGCTATTATAGAATTCCCAAGGAGGAGAAAGGGGCAGAAGGAATATTCAAAGAAATAATGGCAGAAAACTTCCCAAGTTGAATGAAACACATAAATACATACATTCAAGAAGCCCAACAAACTCCAAAAGGATAAATCTGAAAAGAACTGTACCCAGAAACACAGGGAAAGTTCTGAGAGCTGCAAGAGTAAATCCACATGCTATCTAAAAGGGAGTCCCAAGAAGATTAAGTATCAATTTCTCATCAAAAACTATGGAGCAAGAAAGCAGTGGGAGCAGCCCAAGGTCATTCCAAGTGGGAACTTGGGGGCCAACATTCCCAACAGGCCCACGAGGGGAATCTCCACAGAGGTACACAATGCCCATGCCCCAGCCTTGAGGGCAGTGGCTTTCACTGAGCACTGGGATCTGCAGACCTGGCTGGAATTGTACCGGGTTTTCATCCGGCTCATTGGGCTACAGCAGTTGAGAAGAGGAGGCCCAAGAGTGCCATCTTCTGGGAAGAAACAGAAAGTGCTGTCTGTCAAACTGCCTCTGTCTAGCTTCAGACAGATTCTCAAGTAGAGTTGCATCCCCTGCATGAAATCTGGGCCTTGGTTTGGTGGGGAATTATGACAAACCAAGTGCAAAAGGAGACCTTCAAACCAAGCCCAAGCAAATATAAAACCTTAGACTGAAGAAAATCAATTTTCAAAATAACCTGATCAAGATAATCAAATGCCCTAAACCAACAGAATATCACAAAGCATAGGAAGATGCCGGCAGAAACAGGCCAGCCAAATGACCAAATTAAAACACTGGAGGAGACACAGACTTTGGACTAGTCAAAGATGTTCATACAACTCACCTAAATAAATTCAATGGGTTGACTAATGACATAAAGGATACTAAGAAGACACTAGAAGAGTAAAAAGAAGAATTTGAAAGAGTAGTAAAAAAAGAGTAGATTTCAGAGATGAAATATACTGAAGCCAAATGAAAAATATACTAGACACACACAACAGAATTGAAGAGGCAGAAGAAAGAATAAGTGTACTAGAAGGAAGGGCAATTGGATTTGAATGCATAAAAGAACCAATGGCAAAAAAGATAGAAAAATTTGAATTGGGTCTCAAGGAAATGATGGACAACATGAAGTGCACAAATACAAGCATTATCGGTATCCCAGGAGGAAAAAAAAAGAATTAAGGGCTAGGAAGATTAGATGAGGAGATAATGGGGCAAACTTTCCAACCCTTACAAAAGACAAACATGCAAATTAAAGAAGACCAAAAAACCCCAAAAAGAATAAATCCCAATAGGCCTACTCGAAGATACATACTCATCAACCTGTCAAATGATGAATAGAAGCAGTAAGTCCTGAAAGTAGCAAGAGAAAAGTGACTCACCACATACAAGGGAAAACACCTACGACTGAGTTTGGACTACTCAACAGGCATCACCGAGGCAAGAAGGCAGTGGTTTGCTATATTTAAGATCTTGAAAGAGAAAGACTCCCAGCCAAGAATTCTTTATTCAGCCAAGGTGTCCTTCATAAGTGAGGGAGAGATTAAAATTTTCACAGACAGACAAAGGTTGAGAGAATTTGTCAATAAGAGACCAGCCCTACAAGAAATATTAAAGGGAGTTTTGTCAGCTGGAAAAAAAAAAGACAGGAGAGGGAGGTCTGGAGGAGGACACAGAATTTAAGAGTACCATTAAGGGTAACTTAAAGGATAAAAAGAGAAAGAGGGAAAAGATTATATAGATCTGACAAATAAAAACCAAAGGATAAGATGGTAGACTCAGGAAATGCCTTTACAGTAGTAACTTTGAATTTAACAAACTAAACTCACTAATTAAAAGATATTTAAAGTAAAGGGCTAAATTCACCAATTAAAAGATAAAGATTGGCAGAATGGATTAAGAAATATGAGCCATCCATATGCTACTTACAAGAGATTCATCTTAGATCTCATGATACAAACAGATTGAAAGTGAAAGTGTGGAAAAAGATGTTACATGCAAGTTATAACCAAAAGAAAGCAAGAGTAGCTACACTAATATCAGACTACCCTAATAGACTTTAAATGTAAAGACATTATAAGAGATAGGGAAGGGCACTACATAAAAGGGACAATTCACCAAAAAGAAATAACAATCATAAATGTTTATGCTCCCAATCAAGGAGCTCCAAAGTTCATGAGGCAAACACTGGCAAAACTGAAGGGAGCAATAGACATTTCAACAATAATAGTGGGTAAGTTCAATATACCACTCTTCTCTATAGAGAGAACAATTAGAGGAAAAACAAGGAAAGAGAACAATTTGATAAATGAATTAGACCTAACAGATATATATAGATTGTTACACTCCAAAACACCAGGAAATACATTCTTCTCTTGTGCTCATGGAACATTCTCCAGGGTAGATCATACACTGGGGGCACAAAACAGGTCTTTATAAATTTAAAAAGATTTAAATTATTCAAAGCACTTTCTCTGATCTCAATGGAATGAAGCTGGAAATCAATAACCACCAAAGAACCAGAACTTGCTAAATAAATCAGTTAAGTATCTGGAGACAAATTAAAATGAGTATAGAACATATCAGAACTTATGGGACATGGCAAAGGCAGTGCTGAGAGGGAAATTTATTGCTCTAAATGCCTGTGTTAAAAAAAAGGACAAAAATCAAGGCGTTAACTGCTCACCTGGAGGAACTTGAGAAAGAACAGCAAACTAACCCCAAAGCAGACACAAGAAGAAAAGTAACAAGATTAAAGCAGAAATAAATGAACTGGAGAACAATACCACCACCAATAACAAATAGAATTGATAAAACCAAAAGGTGGTACTTTGAGAAAATAAATAAAAATTGATGGATCCTTAGCTAGGCTGACAAAGGAGAGAGGATGGAATAAACAAAATCAGAAATAAGAGGGGGGTTGTTGTTATGGCACTGGAAGAAAAAGAAAAGATCATAAGAGGATACCATGAACAGCTAAATACCAATTAGACAACTTAGATGAAATGAACAAATTCCTAGAAACACACAAACAACCTACACTGACTTGAGAAGAAATTGAAAAACTCAACTAATAGTTTGTTCTATCATCAAAAATATTTCTGAAAAGAAAAGCCCAGCGCTTCACAAGGGAGTTTTATTAAACATTTCAAGAAGAACTAGCACGAATCCTGCTAAAATTCTTCCAAAAATCTGAGGAAAAAGGAACTCTACCTAACTCAGTTTATAAAGCTAATATCACTCTAATACCAAAACTGGGTAGAGATACTATGAGAAAGGAAAACTACAGGCCAATGTCTCTAATGAATAGAAAAATTCTCAACAAGATCCTAGCATATCAAATCCATGACACATTAAAAGAATTTTTCATCATAACCAATTGGGGTTCATACCAGGAATGCAAGGGTGGTTCAACAAAGAAAGTCAATCAGTATAACACAGAACATTACAAATCAAAGGGACAAAAACCACATGATCATTTTGATTGACGCTGAAAAAGCATTTGATAAAATTCAAATCCTTTTCTGACAAAAACACTTCAAAAGGTAGGAATCAATGGAAACTTCCTCAATATGACAAAGGGTGTGTATGAACAACCCATAGCCAGCATTGTACTCAATAGTGGGAGACTGAAAGCCTTCTCCCTAAGATCAGGAATGAGAAAAGGATGCTCTGTCACCCCTATTATTAAACGTACTAAAATTCTCGCTAGAGCAATCAAGCAGGAAAAAGAACTAAAAGGCATCCAAATCAGAAAGGAAGAAGTAAAACTTTCATGATTTGCAGATGGCAAGATCCTATATTTGGAAAATCCCAAGAAACCTATGACAAAGCTAATAAACAAATTCAGAAAAGTAGTGGGATAAAGGTTAATGTGCAAAAATCAGTGACGTTTCTATACACAGGCAATGACCTAACTGAGAAGACAATTAAGGAAAAAATTTTCTTCAAACTAGGAACTAAAAGAATCAAATATCTTGGAATAAACAACCAGGGATATAAAGGACCTGTACACAGAAAACTACAATACATTACTAAAAGAAATAAAAGAAAATCTAAATAGGCAGAAAGACATGTAATTAAATGCAGTTAAGATGTCAATTCTACCCAATTGATCTATAGACTCAATGTGATACCAATCAAAATTCCAACAATTTCCTTTGAGAAAATTTATTTGGAAGAGGCCTCAAATAGAGACCTCAAATAGTTAAAATATCTTAAAAATGAAGAATGCAGTGGTAGAACTAACACTTCCTGATTTTAAAGCTTATTACAAAGCCACAGTGGTCAAAACAATATGGTACTGGCACAAAGATAGAAGCATTGACCTTTGGAATAAAACTGAGAGTGCAGAGATAGACCACTAAATCTATGGTCAATTGATCTTCAACAAGTCCCCCAAATCTACTTAACTGGGACAGAAATAGTCTTTTCAATAAATGGGCATGGGACAACTGAATATCGATAGCAAAAAGAATGAGAGAAGACCCTTACCTTATACCCCATATAAAAATTAACTCAAAGTGGATCAAGCACCTACATATACGAGTCAGTACCATAAGACTGCTAGAAGAAAATAGAGGGAAACATTTTGAAGACCTAGTAATAGGAGGTAGCTTCCTAAACGTTACGACCAAAGCACAAGCAATGAAAGAAAAAATAGATAAATGAGAATTCCTCAGAGGACTTTGTCAAAAAGGTAAAGAGGCAGCCAACTCAATGGGAGAAAATATTTGGAAATCACATATCAGATAAAAGTTTGATATCCTGCATACATAAAAAAATTGTACAACTCAACAGCAAAAGAATCAACCCAATTATAAAATGGGTTAAAGATATCAATAGACATTTTTCTGAAAAGTAAATACTGATGGCTAAATGGCGCATGAAGAGATGTTCATTTTAATTAACTATCATTATTTTATGTGAGAAAAACCAACTCCATGTTTCCTTAAAGAACTGTTTATATATGTTACTCATATATATATTATATATGTTATTATGCAGGGGAATGCATGTATAAATGATATAGTAGTATCTACTAAAAATTCCATTCTACTCCTGAGTATCTACCTGAAAGATTCATCAGCATGCAAAGAAGCCTTACATAAGAGCATTTGTGGCTGTGCTGTTTGATAAAGTAACAAACTAGAAACAGACAATAAATATCAGTAGGGAAGTGGCAAAATTAACTGTGGTATATTTTCACTATGGAATACTATGCAGCTGTTAAAAATTAGGCATACCTACTTTCTTAGGTGGTTTTATTTATGACACATCCATAGCATCATTGTATCAAGAAATATCACACATCCAATGGTCCTGTATTATTAGGGCAGGATCTGGGCAGGGGTCACCAAGCTCACCTGCGTACCCTCCTGCCTTGGAGCTAGGTCTTGGCCCTGCCTGTGGGTCTAGAGTGGGGACCAGAAAGGCAGTCTGGGAGTCCAGCTCACAGACTATCCCCTGGCGCTGGATGAGACGACATATGACTTTGGGACACTGGCAGAAGGATGGTGGAGGTAGAGGCAGCACAACCAGAGGCAAGGGCGTGCTGTGAGTTAGGAAAGTTCTCATGTGGCACATAGAACAAAGAGCTCTTCCCCACCTGGGAAGCTGCAGGCTTCTTGAGCATCCTGGGGTGGGGTGGGGACAGGTGTGCCATCTGCTCTGAACACCTCTGCTTCTAAAGGGGTTGGTTTGGGCAGGATCTGTTATTTGCTTCCCAAGCATAAGGCACTGGAATTTCTAGAGCAATAGTCACAATGGAAAGGACAATGTGTACTGAAGCTGTTTTCCACTCTACTAGTAATGCAACGATGGCCAATTAGAACAAGAATTACCTTACTCAGGCAATACAGATGGCTTTTTAGGGTTTTCAGAAGATGAAGAGTAAAACATTTATGATGCATTTTACAAACACTTTTGGACTTAGACTGCTATATTTATGGGAATATCAAGTTTCATTTGAATTCATTGCAATGTTTTCCCTGTTGCTTGTTGAATTCTATAGTATGCTGTGAAAAAAGTTTATTTTACCACCTTCACAACTTAATAATTGGAATTCTTTCAAGTGTGTCATTTGTGCTGCGAAATTTGTACCAATATTTACTGAGATATTTCCTACATGCAGAATGACTACTTGCAGAGGAATTTATTCAAATCTGCTATAGTTTGCTATGTGGCTCTACAGCTTTTACTGACATTAGCTTGATTTGCATGTACTGTAGAGGAATTCCTTCAAATATATTTTATTTTGTGGTTTTCATTTTTAGTTATCTGCATTCAATGAAATATAGGGCCAGTCTTTGCTTTTATACTACCACATGACAGATTATTTACTTCTTCTACCAGTAAATGCATTTTGTTGCCTGTTACGTTAAAGTATTACTGTCGAACACACATATATAAAATTCTCTTTAGCTTGGTTATTTTATACTTAAATTTCACTGTTAGTAGAATATTGCTGCATAGCCAGAATTTGATTTCCAATAGATTTTAGCATACAGTATACCATATGTACATGTACAAATGATATTTTCCCTCCTGAAACTATTTCACAGTAACTTCAAATGCAGGAAAAAATTTACTTCTTTATATAATTGTAATATCGTACAAACAAGGTGACCATAAAATTCAGCATCCAAAATGGGAGTTATATGAGAGTGAAAGGGAGCACTAAAAAGTTAGGAGTGGACTTCAGACGTAAATTAGAACTTTTCAGGTGAAACTGGGACATATGGTTACATATTTATATTCCAGCATGCCCTCCATGTCAGCAAATGAGGAATATATATCAATATAGCTAGATTATCAAGACATATTATTGAGTGAGAAACAAGTAGTAGAAGGGAAAGTAGGGTAGGAGACACTATCATAGAGAAAGATTGTACCCTACAACGTTATTTTCTATAGATACAAATATATATATACAGCATTTGGAGGATGTTGGCAAAGGGGGTATGGGGCTTTATTTTCAGTGTTTCAACTTTTTACAAGGAAATGTACTCATGCATTATTTATATAGATATTTTTGAATCTATATTAAAAAAAACTTGAAAGAAATGTTTTGAGGGTATAGGTTTAAGAGCTTGACAAATACATCATTTCGTACCGACTTTTCAGCCCAGTGTGATGTAAAACCAAGATATGTCATGGTGGGTGCCTAAATACAATGCAATTTAGAGCAGAGAGTCATACATTACTAATTTCCCCCAGCATGGTGTACTCTACACTACAATGTAAAAACCAAATAAAAAAGAGCCCCACAACCCTCCAGTTTTTAGTTAAGAGCTTGAAACATCATAGAATTGAAGTCTTTAAAATCACAGCAAACAAACTAGCACTTGTGCTACAGCAGCGGATCATAATCTGTGTCTAGTTTATCTCCTCATTCAAACTCCAGGCCTAGGTCAATAACTGCTTATTAAACATTACACTTGAATGTCTCAAAGTCAATTAACAAGTCTCACATCGATTCCTGTAGCCGTCCCCCAGATTCCTCTCCAAACCCCTCTGCCTTGCCAGTGGAACTGCTATTAAGGATCTATATGGGACTTCTGGGAAGAAGGCCAACTAGAGTAGCTTGAGATTAGCCCTGCTCCATGGAAAAGGTAGAGAAGGGACAGGAGGGCGACCGAGGTGGCGATTCGGGAGGGTGGCTGACCTGGGAGAGCCTTCTGCACCACATGTGGCAGCCCTGGTTGCAGAGGCTGAGGAACTGAGAGGCCGAAAGCTGGAGACTGGTGTGGAGCCCGCGGGAGTGCACAGGTGGGAACACGGGACTAGGATATAAGCCAGGCTGCGTTCCTTGGGCATACTACCCTCACCAGCCCTGTGACTGGCGACTCACCCCATATCCCACACACCCGAACTCCATCACCTGTTCCCATTCCCTGCACTCCAGGCGCCCCCACCACACCAGCCCCCAGTGCATATACCTGCCCCCTACCCCCACCCCAAGTGCAGCCCAACCCACCTCTCCTGCACCCCTCCTGAGCACTGCCTCCCCCTCCCCATTCCCTGCAGGCTGCTGCCAGCACATAAAGGTTGCGGGCACTAACCTCCATACCTAGGCTACCCCTGCCCCCCTACCCATAGTGTCGCACAGCCTCACCGTGCCCTCCCTGAGCTCAGTGCATCCATTTACAGAACTCCCAGGCCCACACATGCGCACGGGCCCCCAATCACGTCATTCAGCTCTGGGACCTGCACTTTACAGCAGTCCTAGAACTGGGCATGTGCACAGCCCTCAGCCTCACTTTCCAGCTCTGAGAAAGAAACTGCCCCAATCCATGAAAGCATAATGCCAATCTGCGGCCACTGCTCTACACATGCGCACAAAGGGCCCCATGACTTAGACCAGCACATACGAGGGTTACACCCCCCAGACTGGTGCACCCACACAGCTACATCTTCCCTGGCCTCTGGGTACCGACATTCACAAGCATCAGCCTAACATCCCCAACCTGCACCCCTACTTGCCCTGAAAGAAATCACCTCACTGAGGGCTCCACCCCGTGCCCTACTCCCAGCTGTACAAACATTCCGCAAACACAAGGCCTTAGACGACTGAAAGAAATCAACTGCCAAAGTAAATCAATCAAGATATTTACATGCCACAAAGACAGCAGAAGATCACTAAGCATATCACAATGCAGACAGATACAGCCCTGCCTAATGACCAAATTAAAACACCAGAGGAGACACAGACATTGGAACAACTAATCAAAGATGTTCCTACAACTCTACTTAGTAAAATAAGTGGGATAGCAAATGACATAAAGGAGATCAAGAAGACAGTAGAAGAGCATAAGGAGGAATTTGAAAGAATAAATAGAAAAATAGCAGAAATCACAGAGATTAAAGACTCTGTTGACCAAATAAAAAACATACTAGAGGCACACAACATCAGATTTGAAGAGACAGAAGAAAGAATAAGTGATACAGAGCACAGGATAATTGACTTTGAAGACTCAAAACACCAAATGGTAAAAAAAGATGTAAAAAACTGAGTGGTAACTCAGGGAAAACAAAGCACATAAATATAAGAATCACTGGTTTCCTAGAAGGAGAAGACAGGAGTAAAGGGCTAGGAAGTAATTGAGGGTATAATGGGGAAAACTTCCCAACCCTCATAAAGGACATAAATATACAAGTCACAGAAGCCCAAAGAACTCCAAACAGAATAAATCCAAATAGGCCTTCCCCAAGGCACATACTAATCAGTCTGTCAAATGTTAAAGAGAAGCAGAAAATCCTGAAAGTGGCAAGGAAAAAAAAAACCACTACATACAGGGGAAATCAAATAAAACTGAGCTCAGACTACTCAATTAGCACCCTGGAGGCAAGAAGGCAGTGGTATGATATATTCAAGATCCTAAAAGAGAAAGACTTCCAGCCAAGAATTCTGTAACCAAATTGTCCTTCAAAATTGAGGGACAGATTAAAGTTTTCACAGTCAAAGAAGTCCTGAAAGAATTTGTCAATAACAGACCAACCCTACAAAAAATACTAAAGGGAGTTCTGTCAGCTGAAAATAAAAAAGAAAAAAAAGACAGGAGAGGGACGTCTGAAGGAAGGCACAGAATTGAGGAATGCCACTAAGGGTAATTTAAATAATGCAAAGAGAAATAGGGAAAAGAATATACATATCTGACAAATAAAATAAAAAAGATAAGATGGTGGAATCAAGAAGTGCCTTTTCAGTAATAACCTTGACTGTTAATGGAGTAAACTTACCAATTAAAAGATACGGATTGGCAGAATGGATTAAAAACACAATCCAGCTATGTGCTGCTTGCAAGAGATTTATCTTAGACACATGGATACAAATAGATTAAAATTGAAAGGATGGAAAAATATTTACCATGCAAATTGTAACCAAAAGAAAGTAGGAACAGCTATACTAATATTGGATAAAATAGACTTTAAATGTAAAGACATCATAAGAGACAAAGAAGGACACTATATATAAATTACAGGGTCAATTCACCAAGAAGATATAACACTCATAAATGTTTATGCTCCCAATCAAAGAGCTCCAAAGCACATGAGACAGACATTGGGAAAACTGAAGGGAGCAATAGAGGTTCCAACAATAATAGTAGGAGACTTCAATACACCACTCTCCTCTATGCATAGAGCAACCAGGCAGAAGATCAACAAGGAAATAGAAAAGTTAAATAATTTGATAAATGAATTAGATGTAACAGACATATATAAGTCATTGCACCCCAAAGCACAAGGTTATATATTCTTCTCTAGTGCTCATGGAACGTTCTCCAGGATAGTCATATGCTGTGGCACAAAACAGGTCTTTATAAACTTAAAAATATGTAAATTATTCAAAGCACTTTCTCTGATCACAATGGGATGAAGATGGATCTCCGTAAATAACCACCAAAAGAGCAAGAACATTCACAAATATATGGTGATTAAATAACACACTCTTAAACAACCAGTGGGTCAAAGAAGAAATTGCTAGAGAAATCAGTGGCTATCCTAAGATCAATGAAAATGAGAATACAACTTATCAGAACTTATGGGATGTGGCAAAGGCTGTGCTGAAAGGGAAATATATTGCCTTAAGTGCCTATATTAAAAAACAAGAAAGAGCAAAAAATTGAGGACTTAGCACACAAGGAGGAACTGGAGAAAGAACAACAAACTAACACCAGAGCAAATAGGAGAAGAGAAATAACAAAGACTAAAGCAGAGATAAATGAATGTGGGAATAAAAGAAGAATAGAAAGAATCACTAAAACCAAAATTTGGTTCTTTGAGAAAAATCAATAAACTTGATGGGCCACTAGCAAGACTGACAAAGAAAAAGAGAGGATGCAAATAAACAAAATCAGAAATGAGAAAGGGTGTGTTACCACAGAACCTGAAGAAATAAAAGAAATCATAAGCAGATACTATGAACAACTATATGCCAACAAACTAGACAACTTAGATGAAATGGACAAATTCCTGGAGACACACAGACAAGGTACACTGACTCAGGAAGAGATAGAAGATTTCAACAAACCAATCCCAAGTAAAGAGGTTCAATTAGTCATCAAAAATCTTCCTACAAAGAAAAGCCCAGGGCCAGATGACTTCCCAGGGGAATTTTAGCAAACATTCTGGAAAGAACTAACACCAATCCTGCTCAAACTTTTCCCAAAAATTGAGGAAAAAGGAGCTCTACCTAACTCATTATGAAGCTAATATCATTTTAATACCAAAACTGGGTAAAGATGCTATAAGAAAGGAAAACTACAGGCCAATCTCCCTAATGAACACATATGCAAAAATTCTCAATAAAATATTAGCAAATTGAATTCAACAGCACATTAAAAGAATTATACACCATGACCAATTGGGGTTTATACCAGGAATGCAAGGATGGTTCAACACAAGAAAATCAACTAATGTAATACAGCACATTAACAAATCAAAAGGGAAAAATCACATGATTATCTCCATTGATGCTGAAAAAGCATTTGAAAAAATTCAGCATCCTTTTCTGATTAAAAAGCACTCCAAAAGATAGGAATCCAAGGTAACTACCTCAATATGATAAAGGGAATATACAAAAAACTGATAGCCAGCATCATACTCAATGGCAGAGATTGAAAGCCTTCCCCCTAAGATCAGGTACAAGACAAGGATGCCCACTATCACCACTATTATTCAACATTGTGCTAGAAGTTCTAGCTAGAGCAATCGGGCAGGACAAAAAAATAAAAGGCATCCAAATTGGAAAGGAAGAAGGAAAACTCTCATTATTTGCAGATGATATGATACTGTATTTGAAAGATCCTGAGAAACCTACAGCAAAGTTACTTGAGCTAATCAATACATTCAGCAAGGTGGTGGGATATAAAATTAATGTGCAAAAATCAGTAATATTTCTATACACAAGCAATGACCTAGCTGAGGAGTCAGTTAAGGAAAAACTTCCATTCAAAATAGCAACTAAAAGAACCAAATAGTTAGTCATGAAGTTAACTAGGGACATAAAGGACTTGTTCACAGAAAACTACACTGTGAAAGAAATCAAAGGAGACCTAAACAGGTGGAAAGACATTCCCTGCTCATGAATAGGAAGGCTAAATATAGTTAAGATGTCAGTTTTCCCCAAATTGATCTACAGATTCAACACAGTACCAATCAAAATCCAACAACCTACTTTGAAGATTTGGAAAAGCTAACTACCAAACTCATGTGGAAAAGAAAGAGAACCCAAATATCTAAAAGCATCCTAAAAAAGAAGAATGAAGTAGGAAGATTAAAACTCCCTGACTTTAAAACCAATTATAAAGCTACGTGGTCAAAACAGCATGGTATTGTCACAAAGACAGCAGCACTGACGAATGGAATCGAATTGAGAGTGCAGAAATAGACCACCAAATCTATGGTCAACTGATTTTTGACAAGTCCCCCAAATCCTCTGAACTGGGACAAAATAGTCTTTTCAATAATAGGGCATGGAAGAACTGGATATCAATAGCCAAGAGAAAGAAAGAGGACCCCCATCTTTCACCCTAAACAAAAATTAACTCAAAGTGGATAAAAAAATTAAATATAAGAACTAGCCCACAATAAAGCTTCTAGAAGAAAATATAGGGAAACATTTTCAAACCTAGTAATAGGAGGTAGCTTCCTAAACTTTACACCTAAAGCACAAGCAACAAAAGAAAAAAATAGATAAATGGGAACTCCTCAAAATCAAATGCTTCTGCACCTCAAAAGACTTTATCAAAAAGGTGAAGAGGCAGCCAACTCAATGGCAGAAAATATTTGGAAATCACATATCAGACAAAGGTTTGATTTCCTGTATATACAAAGAAATCATACAACAAACAACAAAAGAACAAACAATCCAGTTATAAAATGGGCTAAAGATATGAATAGGCATTTTTTCTGAAGAGCAAATACAGATGGCTCAAAAGCACATGAAGAGATGCTCATTTCCACTGGCTATAAGGAAAATGCAGCTCAAGACTACAACGAGATACCACCTCACATCTATAAGAATGGCTGCTATTAAACAAACAGGAAACTATAAATGTTGGAGAGGATGTGGAGCAACTGGGACCCTTATGGTGGTGGGAATGTATAATGGTGCAGCCACTATGGAAGACTGCTTAGTGGTTCCTTAGGAAACTAAATATCGAGTTGTCCTACGACCCAGCAATAGCACTACTTGGTTTATACCCAGAAGAGCTGAGAGCATCGACACAAACAGACATTTGCACACCGATGTTCATAGCAGCATTATTTACAATCACCAAAAGATGGAAACAAACTAAATGCCCATCAACAGAGGAGTGAATCAACAAAATGTAGTTTGTACATGCGATGGAATATTTTGCAGCAGAGACAAAATGATGTCCTGAGGCACATGACAAGATGTATGAACCTTGAGGACATAATGCTGATGAAATTAGCCAGACCCAGGACAGATACTGTGTGATTCCACTTTTATGACCAGCATAAAGACAAAATATGAATGAATTCTCATAAGAATCACTTCAAAGATACGATTCTTGTATAAAGAACATTTAAGTCCAGGGAACAGAAAAACAACAATGGTGTGGTCATCTTTAGAAAATGCTTATAAGAAAACAGGGGCCTAGATTGTAAGCTTTTAGAACAGACACATTAAGTCCAGAGTGGTGATTATTATTTCTGGATTTTGAGAGGCTGTTTTTTATATATAACCTGATATTTAGAGATAAGAATGAAGCTGAACAGGTTGGGGTTAAATTAATTCAGAACACAGGGGTAAAACACAGCGTCTATATTTTAGAACCACATATACTCTTTGAGACCAATGGAAGAAAGGCTTCTTTGGTCTGGATGAGAACGAAGCCCTTTAATCCTGTAAAGATTATTGTAATACCTGAATACATCCTAAAGTATATCAAGCAGATAATCAAAAGGTATTGGCAAAGTTCCCTGAAGGAGGGGAGAAAGACTATGGAATATTAAATCTTACCATCAGGGAATCCCCTGATACTGTGTCAAATCTTAGGGATACCCAAATCAATAGGCCATGTGATCGATCATGAGGCTCACTCTTGTGAAGCTTATGTAGGGAGTGGAGAAGCTTAGACTACCTATAGGCATGCCTAAGAGTTACTTATGGAGGACCTCTGTTGTTGCTCAGATGTGGCCTCTGTCTCCCTAAGCCCAACTCTGCAAATGAAACCATTGCCCTCCCCACTATGGGGGACATGACATCCAGGGGTGAAAGTCTCCCTGGCAACGTAAGAGAGGACTCCCAGGGATGAATCCAGACCTGGCACCATGGGATCAACAATTCCATCCTGACCAAAGGGGGTTTTAAGAATAGCAATTAATAAAGTATCAGTGGCAGAGAGTCCAAATAGAGTCCAGAGGCTACTCTGGAGGGTGCGCTTACGCAAGCTTCAGGTAGACCTTGCTACCTGTCATAATCTGCCAAGCCCCAACCAGGACCATTCCAGCCAATTCTAAAGAACACCTAGGGCAATATATAAGAGTCTGCAAGGGTTCCAGGCACTCGAGTAACTTTCCAGAAACCTACAACCTCCAGATGGATCACTGGTCCAGGCAAGTCCTAAAACCTACCCAAGCCTCCCCAGAACATCAGATAGTTCCATCTCCCTACCCCATTTTAGTGACAGACCCTTCCAATAGCAAAAATTCAGAATTGCCATAGCCCAAACAACCCCAAAGAGAGGTATGGAAAGATCAAAGATTATGGTGGAATTATACATAGAAGATAGGACTTAACAAATGAATATGAATGCTGAATGTCTTTTAGTTTGATTGATATCTTTTAGTCTCCAATATTTTTAGAGCAGCTAGAAGTAAAAACCTAAAATTGAAAAATTGTAACCCATGTCAAAGTCTGAAATATGTTCTACAACTAATTGCATTGCCATGCTTTGAATTTTGTAGCTTTTTTTGTATACATATTATTGTTCACAAAACAAAGAAGGGAAAAAAGTCAATCGTGATGGTAAAAAAGTATTTAACTCCCCAACCTCCTATATTCTGGAGCAGCTAGAAGGAAAAATATGAGAAGATAGTATGGTAGTTCATGACAAATTCTGGGATCTATCCTGTAACCACTTTTTGAAGAGTGCTTTGAAAACTACTGCTTTTTTATTTCTTTGCTTTGTATATTTATTTCACTACACAATAAAAAGGTGAAAAAATAAAAGATCTATATGCATCGTTTCGCAGTTTACAAAGGGCTTCCCTGCCATTGCATCCACACAAGTCCCCCTGCTGTGAGATGAATAGGGAATTCGCAATCTCCATTTTAAAGATGAGGAATGGAATTAGTAACTTGTTCAGTCTACACTCAAATAGGACGGGCCTAAGAAAGTGCAAGAAAACAAGTGAGTCCCTTGAGCATTGAAGAACCATGGAGTAGCATGATCTCCTACCACCAAAGAATTCTTTCCCACTGGGCCAGATGTAACATCTTCTGGTGTGTAGAGAAACTTCCACTCTGCCATGCTTTGAAAAGTTCTGTGTGAAATCGGTAGGGCATCTCTACAAATTGGACTTTGCATTTTCACTCCTTTGGCAGAGCTGTATGAGGTCTGTGGTCCATGAGTGATGTAAGATACTGCAGGGAAGGTAGAAAGCAGTCAGCAGTAAATACTACTTGGGCTCTGCTCTCATGATACTGATTTATAATGTAACTCGGGGAGATGAGAATGGGACATGTGCAGTATGGCAAGTGTCAGTACATAGCTAGGTGCAAAAATAAATCAGCTATTCCTGGAGATGTCCTCTGAGCTATTAGGGCTCAACTATGCCATGCTCCTCACAGAATAAATAGGGTTCCGGGAGGGTAACACCCCATGCCCCCACCTCATTCACATAGTAAAAGAATGCAAGCAAACTGTTGATGATAACTTGTTGTGAGTTAGTGCAGCAGAAGGCGCAATTTACAGCTAAGCACGTTTGCTACACTTAAAATAATTTTTACCCAGTGCAAATGCACATCTGGTGTTGAATAGGGCCATGCTAAATCAATAAAGTCATCTCAAACATGGGAGTCAAGATTTTGGTCTCTGGATTCAAATAAACGTGGCTCAAATCTAAGCTTTGCCACTTCCTAGCTAAGTGACTTTGAATAACCTTGGACAAGAGCTTTCAGCATTCTAAGCCTCCGTTTCTGCACATGGAAACTGTACATAATAAATGCATCAACTTCCTAAAGTCACGAGAGGATTAAATGAGCTTAAGACACGTAGAGAGCCTTTCACACGGCAAACTCTCACCAAGTACAATAATACTAACTATTAAAAATGATCATCTTTGAGGAATTTAGTTAAGTAGGGTGGCAGGTTACTATCCACTGTTATTCCCATGTTGAACGTACTCAGAAACAGACTGTAACTCAGGGGAGGGGGTAGCGGGGGACAGACTGATTGTTTGGGTGACATGGCAAGTAATTCCTCTTCAAAGCTGGGCAACATTTCAGATCCATATTGGCTAAAAGAAGACTCATTCCTCATAACAATATTTAAAATATATATATATTGATAAGAAACTATTTTGCTTCAGATCAGTAATAAGGCTCTACTGCAAGACTGGAGGAAAAGGATCTAGCTACTTGCCAAGATTAAGATCCTACCCACTAGTAATGAGGAATTTAAAAAATTACTTGCATGTTTCAATCAGCTGTTACAAATAAACATCATAAATTACTGCAGATACAATAAATCCAGTGCTAGCTTACAGACACTTGCCCAGATCATATTGTTCTACATAATTTCTTTGTGAGCTAGATTTGGCATCTGTCATAATTACCTGAGTTCAGCAGCTGAGGTTTCTTTCCTGGAGTACGCAGCTTCTAAACTACAGAAGGGCGATTGATATCTTAGGCATCCGCACAGCTTAGAGATGTCATAACTGGTTGGCTCCATTTAAATAGGTCATATTATGATTTCTGATTAGATTTTCAACAGCAAGTGGCTGTTTGTGCCCAAGGATAAGGTAACCTAACCCAACCAGATGGGTCATAAAAGAAGCTGTCTAGCTGAAGGAAGGGGCTTCTGAATGGGCTGGAAAAATCCACCTGTGATAGGGCAGTGCTTACCAGTCAAGAAGGAATGAGTGAGCCCTGCAAAACAGAGGATACGGCAGCTTACCTACATCTAAGGTCCTAGCCTAAGTCTTGTCTTCCTCCTCATCCATTTGGCAAGATGTGCGGAGCGCTTGCTACAAAGAGCACTCTAAAGGGAAGAGGCCTTGGAGAAATCAGGAGCCTCCGACCTAGTGGGAAATCTTTCTAGCAGCGTTTTCACCTGCATACGTGTTGGAAGATAAGAAACACCTGGAGAGCAGATTCCCAGTTCACACACATCTGAATCTGAACGGCAGGGGAGGAGACTGAAGTCAGACAGCACTGGCAATCACAGGTTTAAAGGAGGGGATGGCTGAAAATCACAGCAGTAATCTCAGATAAGAGATTACTCACCTGGTTGAGTAAATGGGTTCAGTCAGTCAACATGCATTTATTGGGCAAATGGAGGAACTGTTCTGGGTTCTGTGGATAGAGAAGTAGAAAAACAGACATGGTCCCTGTGTAATATAGGTGGGAGTCTATATTATGGGGAATAAATCCAAGTTTCTTACAAAACAAGAGAGTTTGAACTAAATTGCTTAAAACGATTCCAACCCTTATATTCTACCACTTCACAATTCTAGAAAAGGAAATCAATCTATTCTGGAAGAAAGACTCCAGCAAATATTTAGTTATTCAGGGGCCAAAAGAGGACCCTCTTTCTAAGAGGGAGGCACACAAGTGAGTATAAACTGATTGCCTTTGGAAACCATGGGCTATGTCCACCTGTGTGCAGGTGTGACCTGTAAGCCAGGGCCTTTTCGAGTTCATGGAGGGAAAACCCAACTCAAAGGAGGTTGATCAGAGAAGAAAATGTACCCAGACTCACAGATCAGAATGATCTAGGGTGAAGTCAGCTTTGGCATGGCTGGGTCCCAGAGCTCCCGTGTCATCAAGGACCTTCTCCCCTTCCATTTCTCGTCTCTGCTTTACTTAACTCACAGCTGGATCCAGGAGCCCAAACACTTTCAGAGCTTGGTCTCTCTCTCTCCTTCAGCGTGCCAGCGAGCAAACGCCGGTCCTCTCGAAGAAGCAGTCCCCAGCAGTTTCTGCCCACAGACCCCAGGGAAAAGTTGAGAAAAGGACACTGATTGGCCCACCTTGGCCCAATGACTGTGGCCAGAAAGATGCCAGTACTCTGATTGGCTGGACCTTGTTTATGACGTCAGCCCCATTAAAAAAAAAAATCAGGTGTCATTCTCCAAAGAAAGGGATACTAACAGTGAGAATTTTTTTTTCCCATCTGGGCAGGAACTGGGGATCGAACCCAGGTCTCTGGCATGGCAGGTGAGAATTCTGCCACTGAGCCACCCTCGCACCACCCAACAGTGAGAATTTTAATAATTAAGATTCGAAGTGCTGGTGTTTTCAGCCAAGGTCAGTCATCGGGGTGCCATTTAGGCACATGGAGCACACCTGGGTTGGGGGCTAGGACGTAAATTTTGCTGCTTCCACCCTGTCTGTAAGGCTTCAGGAACTGCTGGGAGTTCAGAAAGGAAAGTGAGATAGTAGATCCCCCAGAGATGGTTAATAAAACAATGAAATCTAGAGCAAAGCAATAAAAACCTTCACAAAATCACCGAGTTAGATGATTTAAGAAAAGAAAACCTTTTCTAAGTCAAAAGAATCTCCAGTCCTACTCAATAGGCTTGATAAATCCTGAGGTGTCAGGCAGTTTGCAGCCAGAATTAGTCATTTGCCCCTTCATTACCTGGTCCTGTTTGAACATTACCTGGCATCCTCTGCCATCATTCTGCTGCCCAGCCCAGGAAAAGCAGCACTAGGGAAATCCCACAAATGTGACAACAGACCTGCCAGAAATGGACAGTTTTGACATTACCTTTGGGTCCCACAACAAGGCTCTTTGTTGCTCACACAGCATACACTGTCCTTCCTTCTTTATGATTCTCTGGCAGACTTACAGATAAGCTCCAGTGTACTCTTTGGAAACAATGGTTAAAGTAGCAGCGCTGGGTGATTGGTTTATACCCAGGCTTCTAGCGAGGCCTCCATATGCACACGTTTGAGCATCATTTTATTGCCTTAGATCTGTTTGGGTGATTCAATGATTATTTAAGAAATTGTGGCTCCTGCTAAAGGGCCTTTATACTGTATCTTCAAAATACATTTCTGTATAAAAATTGCTTTTATTGTACTTACTATTATTTTTTCTTATCCCCTGGGTTGCTAGAAAAAATAGCCCTTGTGGTCTCATCCTCAGGGAGATAGAATTATGGAAACCCAGAACACTGGGACACAGTGAGATTTGGAAGTTCTTCTAGAACCATCCTTGCCTCTGGAGGCCATGCCTTAACCTCAGAGCATGTGGTGGAAGACTTAGGACTTGAGACAGTGAGAGAGGAAGCATTTGGGACATACCAATGCCTGTGCCCACAGAGAATTTTCACTGCTCCCCTCACCCCAACTTTCCTTCTTACCTAGGCCACTTTTCCTATATGTGCATCAAAGACCTCTCCCTGACAAGCTGTCGGAAAATCATAAACTCTCAGAACTACACCAGTCATAAACATCATGTGCTCCATTTGTCTCAATTCACAGATGATACAATGGAGGCTCAAAAGACAAAGGGCTCACTCAATGGTCTTATGTCCAGCTGAAATTTGACCCCAGCTTGCCTGATTCTGAGGCCTTCATTCTTTCCATAATGCAGTGTTGGCTGCTGAGAACACCTGCCATGGGGCAGTGCAGCCATCTGCAAGGTGTGGCTGTCTTAACCAAAGGGGCAGCCTAATGTTTCACACTGTCTGGGCACGTTGTGGACCATGCCCAGACAGGGTAGAAAGGGATTCCAGAGAAACTTCTAGGTCAGGCCATTTTATTTTGCTGAGTAGAATTGGGGTGGGGGGATGTGTTTACCTAAGATTTCTCTTCCCTTTGAACATTTCCAGTGATGAGGACCTTGAAATCTCTACCACCAATCCTGAACTTATTTATGCAGAAGCCACTGCAGATTCAAATGCTAGTGTTTAGCGTGACCTGTATGAACCCCGCCCCCTGCCTCCCAGATATAAGGTGTGCTTTCTTGTTAACTATTGTTGATCAATAGTCAGGCTTTTTTCCACTTGTTTTTCATGACATCCACTATTCTACTGTAAGGTGGAAGAATTAAAGAATTAATTACTGGTACCAATTATTTGCCACCCAAATCAGAGAGCTCAGGGAAGACTTCTGGAAGAAGACTTAAGCTGAGACATGAAATAGGCATTATATAGGTACCCAAAAAGGGGTGGGGGTGGGCATGAGAATCTTGGAACCGGGGGACACACGCACAGTCAGGGTAGTCTGGGCAGAGAAAGCAGAACGATGTGAGATGAGAGTGGAGCAGCAGGCTGGGGCCAGATTTGGCAAGGTCTTTTGGGTCATATTATGGATTCTCACCTTAAACGTAAGGTGAGTTTTGAGCAGGAAAGTGGCACAACCAGATTCACATTTGTATAGGATCAGATCACTTAGCATATGGAGAACAGACTGAAGGCAGGGAGGAGTGGACACAGGAGGAAGAGCAAATCAGCTAGTCTTGGACTCTAGGGGAGAGAGAATGGAGACCTGGACAGAGGAAATACACTGCACAGATCTGAAGCCTGGTCAGAAGATAAATTCCATGGGCTTAAAGGTGGGTCAGGTGTGTGAAGTTAAGGGGAGGCAGGGATCAAAGATAACGGCAGAGTTTTGGCGAGAACAATTCAGTAGTCAGTGGAGACACTAAAGGAAGGGACTCTAAGAGTTTAGAGGGGACTGTGAAGTCTGTTGGGGCAGTACCTGTGATTGGGAGGTACCTGTGAGGCATACTGGTAGATATGCAGAGGTAGTTGGATAAGTGAATCTGGAGCCCAGAAAAATAGTCTGGGCTGGAACTGTAAATTTAGCAGGATATATTTGGAATATAGGTAGACATTGAAGCCATGAGAATAGTTGAATAACTTAGCAAGAAAGTATGGTATTAGGAGAGAAGAGGGCCTAGTACTGAACACTGAGGAAACCTACCATTTAAAACTGCAGCGGCAGGGGTGGTGCAACGTTGGCTCAGTGGCAGAATTCTCGCCTGCCGTGCCAGAGCCTGGGTTCAATTTCCAGAGCCTGCTCATGCCAAATAATAATAATAATAATAATAATAATAAAATTAAAATAAAAAAATAAGGGCAGTGCAGTGGTGGCTCTGTGGCAGAATTCTCGCCTGCCATGCCGAAGACCTGCGTTCGATTCCCGGAGCCTGCCCATACAAAAAATATAAATAAATAAATAAATAAATAAATAAATAAATAAATAAATAAAACTGTGGTGGGGCAAAGATAGAAGAAAATTGATGAGCCATGGGAGTAGGGAGTGTGGTAGCCAGCTTCTGGCAGGGCCCCCAACAGTCACCTCCTGGTACTCACATGCTTGTGTTGTCTCCTCCCATGCTGAATAAAGCTAATCTGTGCCACCAATAAGGCATTGGGAAAATGATGGTGTATAAACAACACTAGAGCTCTGACATCTCCTATGACCTCAGAAAGACCTAAGGCAGTGCCTCAGAGAACTGTCCAGATAAGGCTTCCAAGAACCTTCAGGGTCTTGTCCCTCAGCAATCTCAGTAGATGCCCAAGGTAGCAAGGGGCTCTCTCAAAGAGATGTGTGAGTGTGGCTTTTGTATAATGGTGTGAGCTGCAACAAGATTCATGGGAGACACAAAGTTTTAAAAACGATTATATTTGCAGTAACTCTGTCAGCTTGGACTGAAAGGGATCCAGCACAAAATGCAAAGAGAACTTTGGACTCCCAAAATTGTACTGGTAGGAAACAGGCTGAGAAAACCATGTAGCTGCAAACCTGGGCTAACTTTCATAGAAAAGGATGGCTCAGAGGGTGGAGTCAAGAGCCCAGAGGGCTGGCTAAGATGCTCAGTCACTGGAGCCCAGCAATCCCCACTTCTGGCACACATGCCTTATTTCTGCACTGAGTCGGGCTGGCCTGCATAACGTATGACACTGAGGCTTGGGGCTGTGTGACTTCTGAGACCAAGTCATAACAGACATTGCTGCTGCCATCTTGCTCTCTTGGATCCCTTGCTCTGGAAGAAGCCAGTTGCCATATCCTAAGGACACTCAAGCATCCCTATCAAGAAAACCACGTGGTGAGGAACTGAGGTCTTCTGCCAACAGCCACGTGGGGGAAACATCCTGGAAGCTTCGGTCAAGCTTTCAGATGACTGCAGCCCTGGCTGACACCAGGAGTTGACCCTCACAAGAGACCTATACAAGAATCATTCAGCCAGGCTGCCCCCATGCAGCCTGATCCACTGAAACTGTGAAGTATTGCTTGCTGTTTTAAGCTGAGGTGTTTTTGGGGTAATGTGTTACTTAGCAATAGGTAACTAATATAAGGACAAAGACCAGAAGAATCTAGAGTTCGTGACAGGTAAATAAACTGTTTCAGGGAGGGAGTGGACAACTGTGTCAGACATTGTGGAACTGACAAATATGTCTTAGACCAGGATGACAATAAAGTCTACATATTGATCCTGAATTTCATTTTCATATCTTGATTATGAAAAAAATAAGCGAACCAAACTATGCTTGGTATACTCCTTTAAGAACACTGAGTAGTATATATTATTCTTTTGAGGACTTCACTAAAACTATACGTAAAAAGCCTTGCTATCTCTTACTGTGGATACGTGACTGACTGTACTCATGGAGGGCATCAGTGACCTTCTCATGTGGACATGCCATGCCGTCACTGGACCGCAAATCAGTAGAAGGCCCCTGTGCCCTCTAGCACCCCGACTGTTAGATGTGCTGTAGGGGCTCATACAAGTCAACCCCAGACTAAAGCAAAAGCTTCCTTGTGACATAAAAGACTCCAGAAATATTTTCCTAGAAACAATTGCCACCACCACCTCATATTTGTGTTGCATTTTTTTGCATTGCAAGTACTTTTACCACATCTTATTTTATGCTCACAACAAACGCTGTGAGGTGGATAGGTTGACTAAAAAGGGTAAAAACAGTTATTCCCATTTCCCAAAGAGGAAACTCAGGTCTAGACGGGTCTCAGGGACTTGATAAAGACCATGTAAACATTCGTGTTTGCAGGTCTGCTGACCTCAAGATCAGCTTTTTCCAAAAATCCAGGCAGCATTCAATGGGGACTGTTCGCAATCACCCACAGCCATTTTCTACAAATACTCTTGGACAACTCTAACTTAACTTTCTACAGCAATCTACCTTCCTTCTTAAAATCTTTCAGTACTAGCCTTTCTGTAGCTGGAATCAAGGAATGGGTAAAGCTTTTCCGTCTTCCCACTTTAGTTTCTTTGCAGTAGTGTAAGTTGCACGTCCTCTGCAGCAGTCCCTACGGGTGGTTCGATACTGCTGCCACTGCTCAAAACCCTGCTCTTTGGGGGCTGCCTTCAGAGAGCCGAAATTCTTCCCAGAAGAAAGCTAATTTATGCTTTATGTTTAGCGCTATGCTACATTTTTTAAAATTAAAAATGGCATTTTCCAGCTTGTTCATCTCCCCTAGAAGTCAGGTTTTTAGCTGTTTCCTAAACTTGGCTCTCAGAGGCCAAAACTTTGCCAGTACCAAGTCTGTTATGACACACTTATTGAGGCGCTGAAGGCACATCACCAAAGGCATTCTGGAAAACTTAGGAGCAACAGTGGCTTCTCTAAAGAGAATATTTTGAGGAGGAAAACCCTCACATGGATGGTAAGACCAATATTAATAAAAACGAATTGTTTACGCTGAGTGGTATGTTCTTTGTCTAATTTAATTCTCACAAGAACCCGGTGAGGGAGGGTAAAGGTCTATTTGTTAAACATCAAACATAACCGTTTGACCACACAGACGTAATGACCCTTATAGCCAAGGGCAAAAGATAATACATCAAAGTTTAACTTTAAATAGCTAATGCCTCCTCTGCAATAGCCAAAATCTTTCAGAAAGCTGGACTGAGAAATCTGGCCCAATTTGATGTTTTCCACACATTTTTTCAAGCCTATTATTATTGTTTTGCTATTCCAGTATCAGGCCAATTTTTAGTCCATTTTAAGTAGGTGCATGTTGTCTGGAACAGAAATCAGTGCATTTTTTTGCTTTTGAGTGTCCTAAGCCTAGCCCTACAGTTCCAAAATAACTTCTGTTGTACCTGTGTAAAGGCTACAAGAAACCAAATTTCAAACTTACCTTTTCTTTTTCTTCAAAGAGAGAAAGAGTTTATTACTAGGCATGTAGCAGGAGAGAAGATGGCTTAGCGGCCCATAGTTTGTCTCCCCAAACTACAGTAATTCAGATAGTTTTATTAGAGAAAAGATGGGCAGGGTTTGGGATAATGAACACAGTGGCCCAAGATGATGTAATTAGAGGTGATCTAATTAAGCCATTAATTAAACATTAGGGGCTGTCTTTAGCGATTACAAGACTCTAAAGTTGAAAAATGGGATAACTGGGTACAAATGAAGGTTAGTCACAGTTTTTTTCCAATCACAGGGGCAGAAGATAAGGGCTATACAATCATTATTAGAGATCAAGGCAGCTGGATTACAATTTAGAGATTTTGGCTATTTCCCTCTGTCTACTCCAGTATGTCAGAAAGCATAAAGGAATATTTATGGAATGATTCAGAAATCAAAATTATCCCTTAAATCCTGATTTCTCTATTACAATTCCTTCCTCTCATTTGATAATTATCTCTCAATCTTGAAGGATACCTGGGCAGCGACTCTCTATCTGCTTTAAGGCTGAAAAGGGGCATTGTTATTAGGGGGTTAAGAGATGAACTGACGAAACCAGCTGTTATTCTTGGAGAGTCCAGTATCTCTGAGTTTCAGAGCTTCCTTTGGTATTGGAACCAACCTGGAAGTTTCAAATCTCTAAAAAACAAATGTAATAAGTAAAATTTTATAGAGCACAGATATCTTTCTGGGTTTCCAGGAACACTCTTGGTTGGAGTTTGCCATATTGTGGCAGTTTGCAATATCTGGCTGAAACGTGCATAAGAGTAACCTCCAGAATGACCTCTTAACTCAATTTGGAATCTCTTAGCCATTGGAACTCTACTTTTTACCCCCTTTCAGTCAACTAATTCATGATGCCAGGAATCATCCTCGGAAGTTATGTCTCATGATGCAAGGGCCAGTTACCCACGATGCCAGGACCAGTTATTTCCCACGATGCCAGGACCAGTTATTTCCCACGATGCCAGGACCAGTTATTTCCCACGATGCCAGGACCAGTTATTTCCCACAATGTGAGGACAGGTTATGTTTCATGCTGCCAGGGCCAGGCTTACACCCCTGGAAATTATGTCCCACATTGGGGGGAAGCTCAGAGTTTGCTTAGAGAAAGACCACATCTGAGCCATGGCAGAGATTTTCTGGAGATGGCTCTTAGGCACTAATCCTAAATATGTTCAGTTTACTATTATATAAATAAGTTTCATAAGGGAAACCTCAAAATTGAGGCCTTGGCTTATTAAGTTGGGAGCCCCTCTTGCATAAGAAAATGTCAGGAATTTCCCAGGTGGGGCAGCTTAATAGTTCTATTTTTCCTAAGGGACTTTGCAAACACTTTTTTCCCCTCAAGGGACTTTGCAAACACTTTTTGTTTTTCTGGCCAAAATACTTGGAAATGCATCACTACATAACATTAACTTGTACAGAACATTAAGATTTTGTTCCTTATTCCAGGTTCTATATCAAATAAAGCTGAATTAGGTTCACTGACTAGACAGATTAAATTAGTGTAAATTTTGAACAAAATGAACATTTTTCTTTTTGTTTCACACAAATGTTAAAGCTTTAAATCTAAGGTAAATCAATATACAAGGACAGACAATATTTTCTTTGCCTTGTATATTGATTTACCTTAGTTTTAACCAGATCAGTTTCATCACATTTTTAATTGCAGTTTGATCTCTTCAGTTTTTCTTTAAACCATTGCTGTGCGGACCCACGCTAACTTTCAAAGCTGGAGAACCAAATTTGAGTTTCAGGTGTCACACACTTAAAGTTCCAGGAAACTACTGGGCTATATAAGGAGTAAAGCACCTCAGAAGTGAATGACAACAGTTAAAGCTTACACTCTAAGTTCTAATTTTTATAAGGAGTTTTATATGAAGCTGCTTTCAGAAATAAAACATTAGCTGTTTCATATTAATTAACTATCACAGATATTTTGTTCTGATTTACTTTTACATGTTAACCAGTTATATTAACAGATAAAATATAATTTATATATTTGGCCTGCCTCTCTTAAATTTTTTCCTTGCTATAGATGGAAAAGTTTTTCCTCATCTATAGCTGAGCACATATTCTTTTAGAGAATATAAGAACAAAGCAGTGCAAGTGACAATTTGGCTGTTTCTATTATCTGTAGCCTTTTAAGAATAACTAAAACCATGACTAACAGCACCAAACCATTGCTTAACTTCATACGGATTAGTAACAGTATATAACATGGACAGTGAGAACACTGTCAAATTTTTAGGAATTTTATATAAGCTCTAAATATATGAATAATATTTTACCTGTACAAATTTAACCAGCAACAGGATAGAAAATCCCTTTAACCACTGTAATACTTCCAAAACACCTTCTAGGCAATAGGCTAAATTCTTTTAGCACCTTACTTATACAAGATGGAAGAACAAATTATTTGTAACAGTTTTTCCCTTAACAGTGAGAAGCCGTGTCTTCTAAAATAAAGAATAAGGCGAACATACACATTACCAAGGCTATTATTCTTATGTAAAATCTGTTTTCTAGACAGAGCACTCAGATAATTAAGAATAACTTTAAAAAAAAAACAACATTAACAGCAGACTAACAATCCACGTTATTTTAACGGGATAAAACTAAACTTTAGTTTTGTATGAATACCCGGTTTGACACAAGAGCTTTCTTTTTTAAAATATATGATACACAAAACTTTTGAATCTGCATACTTCCTTCCAGTAATAGTATTCATGAAGGAGAAAGAGACAAGGATACTACAAAATAATAGAAGAAGAAAGAAATTGATGCTTGGGTTTAGAACACAGCCAGGCATTTAAATACTTTATACTCAGAACACACAAATGGTCACTTCACAACATGCCTAAAATCTCTCAGTCCAATTCAAACTACCTTCAAAGATCAGAAAAGCCCCGAGTTTGAAATATAATCATCTTTCTGATATTTAAGGGATTCATATCCAGAAAAAAACCTCAAATCTTCAGTAACATTATTTTCAACTGCTAAATAATACCAGGAATATGTCAGTTTACAAAATTAAGTTATGGCTTCTAAAAACTAGTTCAGAGTGCTATTTATTTAAACGCTACTCTCATATTTAGAGGTCTTACATGTGTCATCTCTTCCATGAGGTCTTCTTAGGTCATTCTTTATCTATCTGCTTTAAAAAATTTTCCAGTATTTTTATTCCTTTGTGCGCTGGTTTGAAATGATGTATGTACCCTAGAAAAGCCATGTTTTAATCAAAATCCCATTTTGCAAAGGCAGAATAATCCCTATTCAATACTTTATGTTTGAATCTGTGATTAGATCATCTCCCTGGAGATGTAACCCAATCAAGAGTGGTTGTTAAGCTGGATTAGTTGATGACATGTCTCCACCCATTTAGGTGGGTCTTGATAAGTTTCTGGAGTCCTATAAAACAGGAAATATTTTGGAGAATGAGGCGATTCAGACAGAGCAGAGCAGAGCAGAATGGCATAGCCACAAGAAGCAGAGTCCACTAGCCAGCAACCTTTGGAGATGAAGAAGGAAAATGCCTCCCAGGGAGCTTCATGAAAAAGGAAGCCAGGAGAAGAAACTAGCAGATGACGCCGTGCTCACTATGAGCCCTTCCAGATGAGAGATGAATCCTGACTGTGTTCGCCATGTGCCCTTCCACTTGAGAGAGAAACCCTGAACTTCATTGGCCTTCTTGAACCAAGGTATCTTACCCCGGATGCCTTTGATTGGACATTTCTTTTGACTTGTTCTAATTGGGACATTTTCTTGACCTTAGAACTGTAAACTAGCAGCTCATTAAATTCCCCCTTTTAAAAGCCATTCTGTTTCCGGTATATTGCATTCTGGCAGCTAGCAAACTAGAACACTTTGTTACCACTGTCTTATATTACGCCCTGGCACAAGTATATTCTAGCTGGAATATAAACTCTTTGAAGCTAAGAATTAGGTTTTCTCTATTTATGACAGCTTTTATTAACAGAACTATACTGATTGACATTAACAAAACTACTGCAAGTTCAAATTTTTCTACATACTGAAGTAACAAGTGGCCAAATAACAAAAAGCCGGATTCTTTGAAATCTAGGTAATCAAGGTTATTAAAAAAATCTGTATATTTATACTTACACATATATAAATCCATTTATATCTTTATACATATTATAATTACCAGGTACATTGCTCAGTTTATGTAATTTAACCTATCTAGTTAGGCTATTTTAAGAGAAATACTAGCTTTATAATACTAGCTAATTTTTTCAGTAAGCTTATATAGGGAGAACACACTCAAGCAGAATAAATCACATTTGTTCAATTCAAAATTTATCATAAAATTCCTTCTATCAAAGGTTTAAAAAAAGCCTGTTTTCACATCTTAAAATTACCAACAATTGTAAAAGTACATTGACTACCAAGTTCTGGAAAATATACTGCAATTGTTTAATTTGTCCCAAGTCTAAATCCAGGAAAACTTTTCCTTATTTCTCAAAAATTTTTTTATTTTACTTACTTAGATTTTATCATTATTCTTATCCCAAGGCTATTTATATTTTAATAATAATCTGATTACTACATTTACCATTGCAAAAGTATTATTGGAAAAAACAATATTAACAAACATAGCCTGTTCTGTAGCATTTTTTTATGCTTACCATTTCTAATCTCCAGGCCCAATAAAAAAGAATTCTAAACCTCACCTCGCCATGTCTTTCTGTGCCTAGCCCTTCCCCATAACTGCTTTAGATGGTTGGGTCTTAGGGCAGGAATAGGCTGTACAGACAGAAAGGTCCTAGGCTTGTTGCGTTTGGATCTGAAAGTTTTAGGTGAGAACTGTGGAATTTTGAGAGTTCCTATGCCCTTCTTTTAACTATTTCCAATTATTAGATTTATTTTACTAAAAGCTGTGACCAGGACCATTGGAAAAGGTCTTTACTTTTTTCAGAGGCAGCCCTTTGGCAGTTTTCTGCTGCCTTAAGGAAATTCCAGGGGCAGTTTTTTTCTCATGTCCAGGTTTGTTAAAAGTAATTACAAAACTAAAGTTTTGAATCTTGTCATTCATAGAGGTTTCTTTTTCTTTTCTTTTTTTTTCTCTTTTTACTCTTTTTACTTCAGAAGTACCAATTTATATATTTGTATCAGGAACCTAATTATTTCTAAGCAGCTCAAATAGAGCTCTTTAAGGATTTTCTTACTAATTTGCCATTACCATCTGGAGGTATGAGAATATACATTGAAAGTGCATACAGACACAAATAGAAAATTACTCAAAAAACCAGAAACACAAATACTTTTGAGAGGAACAAATAAAGGATTGAATATATTATCTCATCCCATTTCTACCTTTTTGCATAACAATTCTAGTTGTAATATCTTTAACTATAATGGTAGTATTTTTGTTTTAAATCATATTGAGGCCAGATTATTACAGAAATAAAACCTTTTTTATAGACTCATAACCAAAATCTTTTCATATTTCAATGCAGCCCAAAGTTTCCCTCTTCTAAAGAATTTCTGTAATCAGTAACCACTTAGGAACATTTGACCCATATAAATGCTGAAACATACCAATTATTAACTAGATTGAACACACCAGCTAACAAACAGGCATTAAACGCTTAACACACCGATTAACAACTAAGTAAACATCAACTCTTAATAAACCCAGGTAACAAATCGGCTAGCATTTAAACAGGCTTACTTAACTTCATTAAATACCAATTATATTGGATTACTCATTTTTTTGGAGTATAGTCAACAGACAATTAACAATTAAATAGACATAAAACACTTATCACACCAATTTTTTAAAAACATTTTTATTGTATAATATAACATATATACAAAGCAAAGAAAGAAAAAAGCAATAGTTTTCAAAGCACTCTTCAACAAGTAGCTACAGGACAGATCCCAGAGTTTGTTATGGGCTACTATACCATCGTCTCAGATTTTTCCTTCTAGCTGCTCCAGGATATAGGAGGCTAGAAGTAATAAATATATATTTTTTAATCATCACAATTGACTTTTTATTTTCTTATTAAATCATCACAATTGACTTTTTATTTTCTTATTAAATCATCACAATTAACTTTTTATTTTCTTATTAAATACCAATTATTTTGTGAAAAATAACATATATACAAAAAACCAATAAATTTCAGAGCACAGCACCACAATTAGTTGTAGAACAGATTTCAGAGTTTCGCATGGGTTACAATTCCACAATTTCAGGTATTTACTTCTAGCTGCTCTAAGATATTGTAGACTAAAAGAGAAATCAATTTACTGATTCAGCCATCATATTCACTTGCTAAATCCTATTTTCTCTGTATAACTCCACCATCTCCTTTGATCTCTCTATCCCTCTCTTGAGGGGTATTTGGCTGTGGGCATTCTAACTTTTTCACGTTGGAAGGGGCTGTCAATAATATGGGGTAGAGAGATGGAACTATCTGATGTTCTGGAGAGGCTGGGCCCTCTAGGTTTCAGGACTTATCTGGTCCAGGGACCCATCAGGAGGTTGTAGGTTTCTGGAAAGCTACTCTAGTGCGTGGACCCTTTCTAGAATCTTATATATCACCTTAGGTGTTCTTTAGGATTGGCTGGAATGGTTTTGGTTGGGGTTTCACAAGTTATGATAGGCAGCAATGTCTAACTGAAGCTTGCATAAGAGCAACCTCCAGAGTAGCCTCTTGACCCTATTTGAGCTCTCCCTGCAACTTATCACACCAATTTAACAATTAACCAATATCTAGGTAACACACCAGTAACACTTAAACAGGTCTATTTAATTTCATTAAACACTAAACTAAATTTAGTTTCATTAAACAAGCTAATTGTTGGATTAGGTCAGGGCTTCCAACCCTGTACAGTATGGTACCCCAAATCAGAAGGTATAGGGGCCAGAGCAAAGGGGATTGTTCTCGAAGTGTGACCCAGGCCTAGGTCAAGGGGACTTGAACTGCCTGTTTACTCCCTGATCCACTTTTCCCCTGACGACCCACTCTCAGTCAGATGTCCAGACATGGAACTGGAAACAGTTTCTCTCTTTGAAGCTTTCTTAAGGTGCCCAAAGTCTCTGGAATGCTGGCAGTACAGAGAAACCCTGGATGCTGAGCCTCTAGACTAAATTCAGTCCAGTGGGTGCAAAAGGCTCAGTTACCTGGCTTACCTGCGCTGTTGGGGATCCAGAGATTCGGGCATTTGTTCTAGAGGGTCACCAAACTGTTACCAGAGAAAGGCCATGGGGTTCTTTTGGCCAACACACACAATAACCAATTTCTGAGATACTAGGGCTTCAAAAGAGAGAAAGAATTTATTACTAGGTGCGTAGCAGGAGAGCAGATGGCCTAGTGGCCCAAAATCTCTTTCCCAGACTTATCTTTGCTTATTTTTCTACTACCAGAGAATAGTACAAAGGGTTAAGAAATGAGGATTTAATCCAAGAAATCTATTCTTAAGTAGCAATTTGAAGAGCAAAATTTGGCACCAGAGATACTATCTATATTTAAAATCTCATGTTCCTTGAAAAACATCTCTGCAAGCATGATCAGCTCCTTCGTTTTAGGTCTTTCCTTGTCATATTGACAGAATCACAGATGAAGACAGCCACATGAGAGCTGCTAGAACCAGGAGAAAGACCAACAGTCCATCCCAAACAAGGCACTCTGAGCCATAACTTTCAGGACTTCTGCCATGGCCGTGGGCTTTAAACCATTCTACTACTTCCTGCAAGTCAAACGGCTGAGCCTCATAACCGAGCTCTTTCCGGGCTTTCTCTAGGCTAAAGTAATGTGTGACACCAGTTTTATACACTTCAGTACGGGTGAGGAAGGGCTGGAAGTTGTACAGCGGAGCCAAAAGGAAGTGGACCACCTCCGTTAGCAAAGCAAAGTAGTAGATGAGGGTCAACGGCAGGCGGATGGATGGGAATGGATAGCCCAGCCCCTCAACCAGAGGCCGGAAGAACTCAAAGTTGTTCACTGGTCTACCATCTGAGATGAAGTAGGGCTGCCCAGAGGCGACATGGCCCTTTTCGGCTCTCAGGGCCTCTGAGGCCAGAATGTGAGCCTGTACCAAGTTATCCACGTGGACAAATTCCACCAGGCTGCTGGGATCCCCATACACAAACTTGAACAGTCCCCTCTCAATGTAGCCCACTATCCTGGGGAGATGCCTCTGTTCTCCAGGCCCATAGATGCCAGCTGGTCTCAGAGCACAGGTTCTCAGGATGCCACTGCTTCTTTCAAAGGCTGTACCGTTTGCCCCCAGCACCTTCCTCTCTGCAATAGATTTGGTCCGAGAGTAGTGATCAGGATGGAGGTGAAGAGGTAGGTAAGGCAGAGATTCATCTCCATTTCTGATAACTTGACCTCCAAATATGACATTGAAAGTGCTAGTGTAAACCAAACTTGGCACTCCTCTCCTCCTGCAAACTTGGAGGATGTTGTCTGTGCCTCCCACGTTGACTTCTTCTATTAGGTTTCGATTCAGTTGCTCTCGCCCTGACATACCGTAAGAGGCAATATGAAACACGCACGTGACATCCACATCCTGGAAGGCTTTTTCAATGTCACGGAGGTGGCGAATGTCTCCAAGTATAAACTTGATCCCTCCTGGTACAGTTTGAACAGGCATAATGATGTCAAACAGAATCACATGGACTCCCTTTTGGTTTAACGCACAGCCTAGCCTGAAATGAGAAAAAGTAAAAATAAGACCAAGTCACTATTAAACTCTGCCAATCAAGGTGGGGTTGATTCAGGTCTCGGCTTATTCTGAGTCCACATGTTCATTAGTGCAAGTCTTAGGCAACTCAAATATTTAAAAATGAGAATTCTTGCATCTTCTTAAATTATAAAGAGGCTTTATCTTAAAAGACAGTAGGGTCTACAAATTACTTTTCTACACTTGGTCCCAGGACCACCACCCATTCTTTGAAGTACTTATGAATAACAACATAACTGTAACAGCATATATCATTTGTAATTGTTTTTGGTGATGTGAATAATGTCTCCCACCCCCAATCTGAATGGCTTTATAAAGAATTTTCTTAAATGGACTATACTTGATTTCAATGCCCAAGCAGCACACAGCACAGTTCACGTCTTCGCTAATACTATAAAAACAAGTTCAAATCTACATTATATTTATGTCAGAGTTGAAAGCTATACCTTCTTCAGGAACTACCAGCAAAATAATTTTAAGGGCATATTTTATAGATGCACTGACCGGAAACCAAGGTAGCCACCTCCTCCTGTAATGAGGACAGTTTCCTTTAGGGATTTCTGGATGTCCATATGTGGTTGTTGAAAGATATAACTGGACCTATAAGAAATAAATATGCAACACTATTACTGAGCCCAATGCACATTTGATTCTCTCTAATTTGAGGTTAACAAAAACAAAAAGGTAAGACACTCCAGTAGAAAGAAAAGCTTAGGACTGGGTTCTAGTACAACCATATAACCTTAAGCCAGCTCCCCTTCACTCCTTGAGCTTCACATGTCTTTCTATGTAATATGGGGACAGTGCTATCTGCCCTGCCAACCTGACAAGGTCATTGTGAAGCTTAAATAAGACAATGTACTTTTCAAATGTAAGGCGATATTATTAATTCTTGGAAAATATCAGAGAGTATCTGAAGGTAATTCACTCAAATTTGGTGGGAAAAGGCATTTCCCCCCATGTACCAGAAAATCAAAGACAGAACTTGAAAACAAATTTCCAATATTTTGTTTAAAACAGAACACTGTAGCATGATCAGTTTAATATTAGTCTTTTATTAGCATTATACTAATACTAATAAGGGGGAAAACTCCTTTACAAACCACTTTCCTCCTAGGAAATCTTACTATTACCATCAAGTGCAAGCTCAAAAGTCAATGAAGAAGAAGGCATGCTATTTCTCCTTCCTCCCCTTATATGCCCCCTTCTAAAGAAAAAAAAAATAATCCTCTGAAGGATCTGATTCCCTTCTTTCAAACAACAAACAAAACAGACAAAAAGCAGACTACCCACCTCCTTCCTTCCACTTATGGAGAGAAATGAAAACAGAAAACACAAAGATCCTCAAATGCATTTGGGAATACATGCATGTGTGGGAGCACACACACACACACACACATATTCAAGTCAACAGAGACACTCAGAGGTATGATGTCAGACTGGGTGCAACCAATAGTGCTAGAACTGCTTCTCCCTGCCCCCCAGTCTGGCTCCCACTTCCTCTATGCTAGCTCTGGCCCACAAATACAAATAACCCCTCTGAAAGTGGACATAATAAGGAAGGAGGTAGCCAGGCAGGGAGTGGAAGCAGCGCAGGGTGGGCTACTCAGGATGAAGGTCTAAGTGTGAAGACAGTACACATATAACTAGAACAGGTAAACACAAGGTGATGTCTTCCCTCTGCTCCTAAACAGTCACAAGACCTTGGCCAAAACACTCCTCTAGACTTCAGTTTTCTCTTCTGCAAAGTTGTCACAAAGCACAGCTGTGTCCTATGAGCTCTAAGGTTTCTAAAACAGCAGCTCCATACAGAGGAAGTCTAGTGAAAAACACTAACAGAATGCTGATTCTTAGGTGCCAGGCACTATGAGAAGCACTTTTCATACATGTACTATTTAATCTTCATAATCATCCTATCAGAAAAGGACTATCATTTCCCTGTTTCTTAGCTGAGGAAAATAAAGCAGTGAGGGTAAATAACTTTCCCCAGCTTGCCAGGATCCATACCCAATGGCTATTTGGCCCCAGGAATCCATGCTCTTACCATGAGACCATAAATGGAAGAAGAATGGATTTTGGGGTTCTTTTACTAGCCATGCGACCCTGGGCAGGGCAATTCCTCTGAGCCTGTCGCTTCATCTAAAAAGTAGAGCTGATAATAAGCTTATGAAGATGGAATGGGATAATGCATTAAAATTGCCCAGCAAAATACAGCATCTAGTATGTCATTTCTCAAGTTTCCTTTTCTTGTAGCCTTAAATTTGAGCACTCGATTATTCTATTACATTCTCTCAAAAGCCACAGGATTAAAAAAGTTTGACATGTTCTTCTGGATAGTTGCACTATGTGCATTAGGTTACAAAGAAAGCAAATCAGATCATTCATGCAGAAATCAGTTGCTGTGACAGCCGAAGACAAGATTCAACAAGCCTCACAGGGTATGGAGAAGGGAAGAAGATTGGGAAATATCAGAAGTTGAGCAAGTTTATGTGAAGGAGGCAGATGGATTCCAAAGGTACAACTAAGCCATGGCTGCAGTTGTGGTTATAAGAAAATTCACAACAAATGAACACACCGGCATGCCTTTAACATACATAGCTTTAACTTACCTAACAGTGGCCGATTGTTTTATGAATAGCCATTAAACCACATGGAGTCAACTGTTTATTTAAACAACAACAAAATTGCTTATTTTGAATGCATTATTCCCAAACACAAAGTAGATGACAGCTACTGATTTTTCAATCTAGACTTCTTACCTACATCTCCAGGATCTGGTTGCAATCTCCCTCTGTGACTTCATCTCACCTCTCCCGCCATTGGTATACTTGCTCCAAGGACCTTCTTTGCTTTCCTTAAAGATACCATGCTCGTTTATGCCTTGAATACTCCTTACACTTCTCATCCACCAGACCTTTGTCTAGCTGCATCTTTCTCAATATTGAGAGATGCTTAAATGTCACTTACTCAGAGGGCTTCTCAATCGCCCTATCTAAAATAACTCGCACTTACTTTAAACTCTGCTTTGTTTCCCTCATAGCACATTTCACCATCTAAAAGTATTTTACTTTTTTCCTATTGGTCTTCTTCTCATAGAATAGAAGTTTCATGAGCATTGAGACCTTCTGTCTTTTTTCCCATGAGGGTGTCCCTATCAGAACCTAGAACCCAGTAGATGTGTAATAAACGTTTATTGAACATATGGATGACATTAAACACCGTGAAGTCGAGCTAATTTAATAAAATTATGATGGGTACAGATTGTGCAGGGATCTGTGGTGTCTGAGTCATTGTTATGTGTCCCAATCATTTTGCTGTTTCAGTTCAATTTACCTCCTAAAAAGTTCTGGGCTATGGAATGTGAGCTATACAGAAGAATGAGACAGACTGCTTATTCTGGGGCTTGCGATGGAGGAGAGAGGCTTTTACAAATATCTGAAGTTCAAGATAAAAAGGCAAAAACGGATTACTGCTATGATGCTGTTATAAACAAAAGGCGATGGGAAGACCAAGTGGGTGGTGGAGGGGAGAAATGGATTCTGCCAGGGCGGATCAGGGAAGGCTTTGTGGCAGGGTAAGCATTAGGGCTGAACCAGAATAGGTGGGAGGAATAAGGCCAGCAGAGGCAATGCAGAGGGTCATGCCAGGCTGGTGCAGCATCAGGAATGGATGGAAATGGGACAGGGAGGCTGTTTTGGGCAATAGGGTGAGTCTGCTGTAGCTGAGGTGCACTCTGAAACCCAAGTACGTAGCAGGTGATTTAGGGTGGAAAGATAGCCTGGGATCGGCTTGTTGACAACCTTGAGTCCCCTTCTGGGGACTCTGAACACTATTCTCTAGATAATAAAAGCTTTTGAAAGTTTTCAGCGGGGCAGCTTTGTTCTTTCAGAAGATCAAGCTGAGAATGGACTGGAGGAGGCGAACCTGGAGTTAGGTTGGAGTTCAGGAAAAGGTGGCAAAATCCGGGCTAGAGAGTTCACTGCAGGCATAGGAAATGCCCATGTGTCCAGCTGAAATTAGGACAAGAGCTGGCAATCAATTGAAGGAAGTGGCAGCAGGCAGCTTCCAGGTGGAAATTTTGAGGAAGGTAATGGTACTAACTGAAACAGGACACACAGGTTTTGATTAATAGCATGGTAGAGAACAGTTTAAGATAGCCTTAATATATCCAAAAGAATTCCACTGTACAGGATTCAGAAAATGAACAAAACCTCAAAGAGCCCAATTAAAAAAAAATCCAACAAAAATGCTTCCTAATCTTCAATGATTCTTTGTGTTTAAAATGAAACATTCCAGGCCAGCCACAAGACCACAGGTCAATCATGGTTCACCTGCACCTGCATCATGCCAGGTAAGTTCACTTTCAAATTAGAAACCCCTGCCAGGCCTATGCAGGCCTTCCAACTAATCGCAGAATGATTCCAGGCAAGAATTTGGCTAACTGATCTGACAGGAGGGTTGGGAGAGAAAGGTGGTAATGAATAAGGAAAAACTAATAATGTGACAATACAAAAGTCCAGAAGTCTATCCACCAGATTACCACATGTTAACAGTACCCTCTGGAGGGCTACCTCCTTCCTTCCTGCTTCCTTCCATCCACAAGCAATGGAAACCTCAGTCAACGCATTTTGCCGAAAACCCCATGAAATTCCCATGAACACCCAGCCAGAAAGGAGAAAAAGAGCATCCACATTTTTTTTCCTTCAACCAGCTGCCTGATTTTTATGCACTTTATAGCTTTTCTTTTATTAATTAGTTTCCATCTGATTTCTTCTAGGGCTGGGCACCAGCATTTATAATTGGAATTGCTTTAAGGCTCTTCCAAGCCGTGACTTTGTTCAGTAATTGCTCTCCTCTGGCGGGGAGGCTAACTTTTGACCCGAGCAGTCATTTCAGCAGATAGGGGTTGAAGTTAAGTGCATGATCAAGGAAAAGGAATCTTAATTACAAACAGGGAAAAAAATGAAATTTAAAATATGCCTGACCTCTTGATAATACTCAGGTGAAGTGAGGGTAATAAAGTTGACATCACACAGAGAAGTTACAAGAAGAAACTAATAAAAATGGCTGGGAGTGCTTTAGATTTACAGAGACCTAATTAAATGCGAAGGCTCAGCAATAAGAACCTTAGATTACCCTCACAGTTCCTTCAGCCCCGTGAGCCCAAGACTATGATGCTACCAACCCTATGGCATTGCAATATACAAATCTAGCTGTGCTAGCATTTCAGCCACAGAGAAATGGCACGGGGCAGGAGAATTTAAGACTGCTTTCATAAAAATAAAATATTACTGTATTTCCTTTAAAGGAAGGTCAAAACTATCATCGCCAGGTGGGTCAGCCCTATAAATTACTGCGCAAGTACTGCCTAGAGATAAAAGGTAACTGCGTTCTTATTGTACTAAGATCAGTAAACATACTGATGCTAGAGAGTTTACAAAATGGTGCCATTCAAATTCCACGCATGCCTGGAAATTACTTATTTGTGTTTAATGAAGAAATAAAGACAACAAAAGACAGTGACCCTGATACAGCTAAAAGGCGTATAGAATGTGAGGTGTAAAACCCGAAGGCCAGACATGTTTTGGAAGAAAATTAACGAAGAGCACGGCGTTAGATGAAAAGTTGATATACCTCTATGAGATACGGGCATTTGGTATATATTTTTTTAAACATAAATGAAGGTGACAGGGCAGCTGTCTTTAACTAAGAGTCATCATCTCCAGTGTATCAAACTTTCTTGTCCAGCTACCCACTCATACTTCTTAACCCAAAGACTTGTTGCATAAAAGACCCTTGCACTTCTTCATGATGCTTATGACTCAAGTAAATAAAGAATTTCATACTCAGTGTTTCGAAACTACCCCACAAACTCTAGGAACACTGAGGTCATTTCTCCAGGAATATCTGCAGGGGAAAAAGAGTCTTTAGCAGAGTGAAGACACAGGACATCTAAATGGGATGAATACTCTGCACCCTTTTCAAAGGCCCTTTTCTCCTAACATCTGCTGGGAAGCACACTACACCCATATCTCTTCCCCTCCCCAGGCCAGCACGTCTGCCCCTTCAACATATAGATGTGATAGTAGCTACCACGTACTAAGCACTTACTGGAAACAAGGCACTTTTCATGAATTGCTTCAGTTGTTCCTAATAACAGCCATCTGAGAAGAGGATTAATTTGTTTATCTTGTTTTACAGAAGAGAAAACCGAGGCTCAGAGACACAGTAACTGACTTAAGTCTTACAGCTAGGGAATGGTAGTGCAGAGATCGACACCCACTGGAATCCAGGTGTGTCTGAATCCACAGCTCCTTTCTCGACAGCAGCACATAGGACAATGCGGAGTTCATAATGCAACACGCTGGGGACTTTAGTGAGCCCATGGGGACCTGAGTCCCCTGGGGGCTTTCACAGCTAACACACACTGCACTCTCCCAAGGGTCACTCCATTTCCTGGACAGGCAGGGAGGAGGCTCTGCTTCGCCTGGCATGAGACAGAGGTGGCAGTGACGCAGGGTAAAGCCTCCTCGGCTGGACAGGACACACCTGGGTCCTACATTTGCTCTTCCACCAATTCCTGTGTGACCTTGGGCAAGTCACTTTAACCCCTCTGACACCAGGTCCTCCTCTCTAAAGCGGAAATAAAAGCTATAGGTTACATTTATTAGTTGTTAGCGGCTGGGCACTTCAAGGGCCCATCATTGAAGCCTCAGGACAAATTTCTGTAGTTACCATTAGCACCAACTTTTCAGAAATAAGGAAAAAGGCCCAGAGATCAAGAAACGTGCCCCCAAGTTATGCAAGTTGCAGATGGCCGAGTCTGACCCAGGGCCTGAAGCCAGTGTGCCCACTGCCCAGCTGTGCCCTTCACTAGGGGCTCTCTCAACCATCACCTTGGCACCTGCGCGCTTTCTGCCGTCTCCGGTACCAGCATGTTTTCGGTCCATTCACCTGTTTACAGTAAGTACATTCATTTTAAATGGGGGCCCAGAATCATTTAAAAAAAAAAAAAAGCAGCTCAGCGCCGGGCGCCTGCTGCCTCCACCACTGCTGTCTTTACAAGCGTCGGGGCGACATTCTGGAGAGCCAAGCGGGGCCCGGCTCCTCGAAGCCTGAAGGACAACCGTGAGGGGGACGACTTTTCCGCCGCCCGGGCCGGCGTCCCTCCCTCCTGCCTCTGGGCCTCGTCCCGCTCGGCAGGCCCCCGGGGTCCCCACCGTCGGGCTACGGCGTCCCCGCGGAGCGCCCCAGCGCGCTCACCGACAGACCCGCGCCTCGCGGAGCCGCTTCCGGGCCGCTCTAGGAAGCGTGGAGGTCTCCGCGTCTCTATGGCGGGCGGGTTTCCCAGCCGTGCGGGCCGCGCTACCCGCCTGGACAGGGCCAGCACAGGCGCCGCGTGCATCTCCCCGGTCTTCCCAGCCCCTGGGTCCCAGCTTTGCGGGAGCCCTCGAGGGTCGCCTCTCCTGTTCTCACCTCCAATTTCGGCTTTTAGACTTCCACTTCCGTCTCTGTGTACCACAATGCCTGGCGTGGGGGAGGCGCTCAGCTCTGTCAGCAGTTTTGCCTGGAGGGAGGGAGGTAGGGATGGACCAGGAGGCCCCATGAGACTCTTGAATGTTCGTTCTCCATTTATCTTTCTGAGTATGTCCGCGTGCTTTTCTGTGTCTCTGATTGTCCATATTTTTCTAGCTCCCCTTCCTCTGGCCACAGAGCAAGCAAAGATGCCAAGACTAACCTTTGTTGCTGAAGGAAGGAGGGAATTAAAAGTCATGTAAAAGGACGGTCTCCCGCATATTCAAGGGTCTCCCCGCGGGGCGAATCTTTTGTATCCTCACCATCAGCCGACTCTGTATGTTCACGTGCACTGAATGGGGCCACAGCAAGGTGGAACTCATCTTGGTGGAACTCATCTTGGTGGCTTCTTGGTAGTGTCTCCTAATGGTAGCAGTGGTCCGACCTTCAAGTTCAAAGAGACGCATATGAATCACACCATTTATGACTCAGTTTTCACTGAGAACACAAATAAGTCACAAGAACAAACTCAAGCCCTGGGATCTAAAAATGAATGAAGACCGGGTGAAGAAAGCTGAGCCCCATGCCTTGGCATCTCTAATAGGACACTCTGACTTGTACACCTGGCTTGTCTCCAGCTGTGATCCAATCACAGTTCTTAAGAGACTGAGATATAGTTGTACCAAGGAGTCTCCAGGGATGCCTTGCTCTGGCTGCTTGTGATACATAAACATTAGAAGAGGGAAGGAGGAAGGGCACTGCGGTGGCTGGAAGATCTGCTATGGGCCCTTGAGAACCTGAGCCAAGGAAGGAAAGACGCCCTGAGGAGGCAGTACAGAAATGATTTCTCCTTCAGGGGCTTCATGGTCCCCTGAGGGAGGCCTAGATTTATTGAGTGTTGATAGCACATGGGAAGGAATGTTGCAAATTTAACTGTTAATATTCTTGTGCCACCAAGGGCTCTTTTGACATCTAAGCACTTAACGTCTGAAAGGAAAATTACCAATTTGAGAATTGCTTCCTTAGCTTCTCACTGCAATTTAGTGAGTTGATTCTGTAAAGGGCTGAACAACCAATCTAAGATAGAAATGACCAGAGAAAAATTTGATGTCAGTGTGAGTTTATATGTAAATGCTTGTGTAGTTCTTCCTTTTTTCCCCCAATAATAGATCCAGACAGTGGGTCCTTTAAAAAAAAATAAGTTTGTTTGTCATCGTAATTCCTCGCAGGTATCCAACACTTTCTACCTTACAAAGCACTTTCATGCTTATTAGCTCATCAGATGCTCACAGAAATTGTATCTTTTAATATTCTTTGGGTGTCAAGTAACAAAGAACAGCTTTAGCTAACTGTATTAGGGTTCTCTAGAGAAACAGAACCACCAGCAGAGATTTGTAAATATTAGACTTATAAAGGTGTCTCACACAATTGTGTGAGGGTAAGAGTCCAAAATCCACAGGGTAGGTTGCAAGGCTGGCAGGTCCGATGAAGGATCTTGACGAACTCCACGGGGGAGGCTCTCTGGCTGAAGAAACAGTGAAAATTCTCTCTTCTCCCTTAATAGTCTTCAACTGACTGGATCAAATCCAACTGTTGGATTCTCTCATTTGCAGGAGAGAGAACCCTTAGCTGATTGTGGAAGTAATCAGTCATAGCTACAATCAACTGACTGATGATGATTTGATAAACCAGCCTTCTGGTTTTCCATGAAATATCCTTGCAGTAATGGTTAGGCCAGTGCTTGCCTGACCAGACCACTGGGCACCATCACCTGGCTAAGTTGACACCTGAACATGACCATCACAGTCCATCCCTTGTCAGATTGGTAGCTATACACATCACCTTGAAACATGCTTAATTTCCAAATTGAACACAATAACAGACATATGTTTCACCTAACAATACTCAACTGTCCTGCACACAACCAGAAACACAATAAATGTCTCCAGAATAGGGTATAAGTTCTTAGGTGACATTCACTCTTAAACTTGATATCCTATAACTTAAATACTATAACATGAACAATACAATTTATGCCATATAAGAAAACAAGATATTTGCTTATGTACAAATGCACACATACAACAAAACAGGGAGGAAATATTCATACAATCACAGTCCTCGTTTCTGTAACTGGTAATGTGGTCATAGTTTGTATTTATCACTACCTCCTTCCACTACCCATTCTATGTACCCTTTACCCTCAGCAAGTGCTTCAGCTGGCCATGGTTCCTTGCCTGGTGGGGTGACCCAGACCTTCATCCCTGAAGTTTCTGGGCCTTTGGTAGTCCTGCCTGGTTTGGGTTGTTGCAGTTTTCCATTGACTTTAATCACAGGGCATGGTAGTACTAAGAGATACTCTAGGGGATCTCCTGTATTCCAGGCAAACTCTTCTTCATCTCCATTGTGCAGTTTCAGTCCTATTTCCTCTTGATAGTGAGGTTCAGTCATCCCAGCCAGGACAGTAATTCCCTTTTTTGCCTGTTAATTCAGAGGCACGAGAAGCCCAAAGTGGCTGGATGGCAGTCTTAGCTTCTAGTTCACTGGAATCATTGTTGTGTCTCCTGGTGGGACGCTTCTCCTTTTGGAACTAAGACCTGTAGACCAGCAAAGTTTAAGGTTTCAGGGATAGGAAGCAAAAATGTTTTTATTGGATCACTAGGGGTGATAGTGAGTGGTGCCACTCCCATTCCCACCCCTTGATTACTGGATCCATGAATCCTGGCTATGGGAGAAATAGCACCATAGAATGGACACTGATTCAGACGGTACACAGCTTCCTGGAGAACACTGTCTCAGCCCTGCAAGGTATTGCCGCCTAGTTGGCACCATCAAAAGGTCATTCCACTGTTGTATTAACCCAGCTGCCTCTGGATGATGGCAAACATGATAAGACCAGAGAATTACACAAGCATGAGCCCATTCCTGCACTTCAACTGCTGTGTAGTGAGTTCCTCTATCATAAGCAATGCTGGGTGGAATACCATGATGGTATTGATAAGGCATGCTATAAGTCCACAGATGGTAGTTTTGGCAGAAGCATTGTATGCTGGGAAGGCAAACCCATATCCAGAGTATGTGTCTATTCCAGTAAGAACACATCACTGCCCCTTCCATGATGGAAGTGGTCCAGTGTAATCCACCTGCCACCAGGTAGCAGGCTGGTCACCTCAGGGAATAGTGCCATATTGGGGACTGAGTGTGGGTCTCTGCTGCTGGTAGATTGGGCACTCAACAGTGGCCATAGCCAGATCAGCCTTGGTGAGTGGAAGTCTATGTTGCTGAGCCCATGCATAACCTCCAACCCTGCTACCATGTCCACTTTGTTCATGAGCCCGTTGGGTAATGGCAGGAGTGGCTGAGGAAAGAGGCTGACTGGGTCCACAGACCATCATCTTAGCCACTTGATTATTAAAGTTATCTTTTGCGGAAGACACCCTCTGATGACCATTCACATGGGACACAAATATCTTCGTGTTTTTTGCCCATTTATGTCTATCCACATACCTCTTCCCCAGACCTCTTTGTCATCAATTTTCCAATCATGCTCCTTCCAAGTCCCTGGCATTTCAGCCAAACTATTAGCAACAACCTATGAGTCAGTATACAAACACACTTCTGGCCAAATTTCCTTCCAAGCAAAATGAACAATCAGGTGTACCGCTCAAAGTTCCACCTGCTGGGAGAGTTTTCCCTCACCACTGTCCTTCAAGGACATCCCAGAAAGTGGCTGTAGTGCTGCAGCTGTCCACTGACACTTCCAGCACCATTGGATCTACTGGATCATATTGTCCAGGTGGCAGAGCATCTTGCACAGCAGCCTGAACCTGTCGCAGAGCTTCCTCTTGTTTTGGCCCCCACTCAAAAAAAAAAAAACAAAAAAACCCAGCTTTTCTGGTCACTTGGTAAATGGGCTGGAGTAGCACCCCCAAATGAGGAATATGTCTTCTTCAAAATCCAAAGAAGCCAACTAGGCATTGTGCCTCTTATTTTTTGGTTATAGAAACGGCCAAATAAACAACTCAACTTTCACCTTAGAAGGGATATCTTGTCGTTTCTCACACCATTGGACACTTAAAATTTTCACTGAAGTGGAAGTTTCCTGTATTTTTGTTGGGTTTATCTCCCATTTCCTGACATGCAAATGCCTTGCCAATAAGCCTAGAGTAGTTGCTACTTCTTGCTCCAATCAACATGATATCATCGATATAATGGACCAGTGTGATGTCTTGTGGGAGGGAGAAATGATCAAGGTCCCTGCGGACAAGATTTGTGGCATAAAGCTGGAGAATTGATATATCCCTGAGGTAAGACAGTGAAGGTATACTGCTGGCCTTGCTAGCTGAATGCAAACTGTTTTTAGTGGTCCCTACTAACAGCTATTGTGAAAGGAGACATTTTCCAGATCAATAGCTTCATACCAGGTACCAGGGGATGTGCTGATCTGCTTAAGCAATGATCCCACATCTGGAACAGCAGCTGCAATTGGAGCCAGTAACTGGTTCAGTCTATGATATTCATTCTCATTCTCCAAGACCCATATGTTTTCCACACAGGCCAACTAGGAAAGTTGAATGGGGATGTGGTAAGAATCACCACCCCTGCATCCTTCAAGTCCTTAGGAGTGACACTAATCTCTGCAGTCCCTTCAGGAATCCAGTATTGCTTCTGATTTACTATTTTGTTAGGTAGGTGCTGTTCTAGTGGCTTCCACTTGGCCTTTCCTACCATAATAGCCCTTACTCTATGAGTCAGGGAACCAATGTCAGAATTCTGCCAGTTGCTGAGTATGTCGATTCCAATTATGCAGTCTGGAACTGGGAAAATAACCACAGAGTGAGTCCAAGGATCCACTGGACCAACTGTGAGATGGACTTAAGCTAAAACTCCATCAATCACCTGACCTCTATAAGCCCCTACTCTGACTGGAGGACCACAGTGAAGTATTTTGTCTCCTGGAATTAGTGTTACTTCTGAGCCAGTGTCTAGTAATCCATAGAATATTTGATTACTTCCTTTTCCCCAGTGCACAGTCACCCTGGTAAAAGGTTGTAGGTCTCCTTGGGGAAGGCTGGAAGGGAGGTTAATAGTTTAGATTTTGGAAATATAACAGGATCCTTCCCTAAAGGTACTCAGCCTTCCCCTCATTCAATGGGCTCTGCATCTATAAACTGTCTCAAGTCTGGGAACTGATTAAGGGGCCATGACTTCTGTTTTTGTAATTCAAGTTAGACTTCTGTTCACTTGACCTAGAACTTTTCTGCTTATGCAGCTCAAACAAGAATTTAGTAGACTGCTCATGTATTTTACTTCTAGGTACCCCATGATCTCCTAGCCAATGCCTTAAGTCTCTATGAGTTAGATTATTTTGACTGCTGCTTTGAGTCTGCTGTCCATTATGTAGGCCATGCCCACCTTGTATGATGATCAGCTGTTGCCACATGGCTTCTGCCAACACAATACCATTGTGTTTAAGGATTCCAGCTCAGTGACAGCAGTTCTCATAGTGATATCTGACCTACAGGAAAGGGTGACTATAGAGCATTCCAGGGCCAATGGAGCCAGTCTCACAAATCTATTTCTCAAAGTCCTGGTAAAAGTTGTGTCCTCTAGATATTCCTGGGGTGTGTGAGCAGGTTTTCCATGAAAAATCCACTTTAACATTCCAGTCTCTCTAAACCTTTGGATCTCTTTTTCACCTCAGGCAATGTTAACCACTTTTTTTGGGGGGGGAGGGGCATGGGCAGGCAACAGGAATTGAATTTTGGGGGGCATGGCAGGCAAGAATTCTGCCACTGAGCCACTGTTACGCTACCCTGTTGGCCACCTTTTGATCCACGTTTTAGCCAACCACCCAGACAAACTGTTAATACTATTTCTAACCCCTTGAGCTACAACACTGAATGCAGAGTCTCTGCTTAGTGGGCTCATGTGTTAGTTTACAAGCTACCAGAATGAGATATACCAGAACTGGAACAGCTTTTAAAAAGGGGGAATTTAATAAGTTACAAGTTTACAGTTCTAAGGAAATTAAAGTGTCCAAATTAAGGCACCAATAAGAAGTTACCTTCATTCAAGAAAGGCTGATAGGTCAGGAAAACCTCTGTTGGCTGGGAAGTCACGTGGCTGACATCTGCTTGTGCTTTGGTCCTGGCTTCCCTGCTTCCAGCCTCTGTTCCTGTGTTGGTTCCTTACTTTGCTACTCCAAGGCTGACTTTAATCTCTTGGCTTCCCTTGGCTCTCTCTAGGTCCTGGCTTGCTTAACATCTCATAGTAATGTTTGCTGGGCTCCCAGCATCTCTAAATATCTGTGTCTCTCTTCTCCATATGTCCACATCTGTGTCAGCTCTGCTATGAAGTTTATGTTGGCTCTGAGGCTTCTGTCGTTTCTGTAGGCTCTGTAATTTCTGACTCTCTCTGAAATGTTCCCTCTTTTAAAGGATTCCAATAAGCTTATCAAGCTCCGCCTGAAATGGGTGAAGTCACATCTCCACCTAATGAAAGGTCACACCCACAATTGGGTGAGCCACATCTTCATTCAGATAATCTAATCAAAGCTTCTACATACAAGAGTGGATCAGGATTAAAACATGGCTTTTCTAGGGTTTTAAAGCTTTCAAACTCGCAAAGCCCAAATCAACAAATTCAGCTTTATCCAATTTTATATTTCTTTTACCATTATCCCACACCCTTAATATCTAGTCACACACATATTCCCCTGATATCTGTCTATATAAATTGGAAAACTCTTGCAGCTATTTTGCAGTACAGTGTATCTCCTCATAGGCCACCATTTGTACCTCATCTTATGGGCCTTTTGGGACGTTAGTCTGGTTATAGGTCTTGAAGAAAAGAGGGGTGGGAGGTGGGTAATGAAAAGAACCAGAAATGTCTTTCAAGCCAGTTATCTCAGAGAATTCTGTGGCAGTTTCATCTGGTGACACAGGATTAATCTCTCCAGGCAGAGGAGGTGGTTACAGGTTTAGCAGGCACTGCAGAGTTAATCTCTTTAGTTGGATATTAGATGGCAGACTTCTCAGGGTGGACTGGAGGATGGGAAGCTGTTTCCTCAAAGCAGGTTGAAGGTAGGGTAGCTGTATCCTCAGGACAGACCATTAAAGGTCTATCTAGCAAAGCCTCAGCAGAATCCAGGGTTTCCATTTCCCGGCTGCCATCATTGTCAACCCCTATGTCCCCATCCCAAGTTTCAGGATCCCATTCTTTTCCAGTCAAAGCCATTGCTTTAACAGCAGACACCCTGCAAGGTTGAGAATTTAGTTTATGTTGTAAATCTGCTACTCACACAATGAGACTCTGGGTCTGGTTTTCAGAGATCTCTAGCCTGTGACCACAGGAAATAAGACTTTCTTTCCGGGCACACGTAGAAACTTTTGCATCTTTCTCATGGCTTTAAGTTGCAAATTTGAAGCCTTCACCTCATCTGTTTCCCTCATAAATGTATCCAGCATGTCTAAGAACAACCAGTTAACATCATTACCTCTTAACTCCACAAAACTCCATTAAGGTGTCAGAAACACTCTCACTCAGAGCCTTGCCTCTTATAAGCATGTAATTATCAAATGGGGATATTTTGCATATCTCTATTGCCAACTCATGCCATGAACTGTTGGTGCCTTTGAATCAGTCTAATCAGAGTAGAAAACCAATTGCAAAATCCATTTTTAAAATTCTGTTTCTCACCTTGTTCTGATGTTCCTTTTATCTACAATATGGACAGATGAGTAAAAAATATAGATTAAAAATAAATAATAGTGGAACAAATGTTAAAATAAATTGGGTAGAGGAAAATACTAGTGATTAACGAGAGGGAGCGGTAAGGTATGGTAAGTATGAGTTTCTTCTTTTTTCTTTTTCTGGAGTGATACAATTGTTCTAAGAAATGATCCATGGTGTCAGCTATGTGATGATATTGTGAACCATTGATTGCATACCAAGTATGGAGTGTTCATATGTTAAGAATGTTCATATTTGTATGTTGCTTGATTTTATCAATAAAATTAAAAAAAAAAAGATTCTGTTCCTCAAGAACCACTTCTGGTACCAAGCTGTATTAGTCAGGGTTCTTTAAAGAAACAGAACCACAGGAGATATGTGTAAATATGAAATTTATAAAAGTGTCTTACAAAACTGTGGAAATGCAAGAGTCCAAAATCCATAGGGTAGGCTACGAGGCTGTCAACTCAAATGAAGAGTCTCAATGAACTCCACAGGAGGGCCTCTCTGGTTGAAGAAATAGTGAAAATTCTCTCTGCTCTCTTGAATAATCTTCAATTGATTGGATCAAATCCAACTGGTTGGATTCTCTTATTTGTGGGAGACACATCCTTAGTTAATTGTGGATGTAATCAGTCACAGCTGCAATCAACTGACTGATGATTTAATAAACCAGCCTTCTGGTTTAGCAGCCAGCCATGAAGTATCCTTAACTATAATGGTTCGGCCTGTGCTTGCCTGACCAGACAACTAGGCACCATCATCTGGCCAAGTTGACACCTGAGCCCAACTGTCACACTAACTTAAGTGAAAAAAGAACATTTTTCAGATCTCAGAAAGAGCTGAATAACTAAGTATTATTGGTGTTTTGGTTTTCTCAAGCTTCTGAAATGCGATATAGTAGAAATGGATTGGTTTTTATAAAGGGGATTTATCAAAGTATAAGTTACAATTCTAAGGCCATGGAAATATCCCAATTAAGGCACCAACAAGAAGATACCTTCTCAGAGGAAAGGCAGCATCCTCGTTCCTCTGTCACATGGGAAGGCACATGGCATCATCTGCTGGTCCTCCTGCATTCATTTAAAAGTGGCTTTCCTAGCTTCTGTGTATCCTTTTGGTTTCTGCTGGGGGCTTTCCTTCTGTGTCTCCAAAACATCTGTGTCTGCTCTCTGTTCAGCTCTTTTAAGGACTCCAGTAAACTAATTAAGACCCAATTTGAATGGGTGGGGTCAAATCTCCATGAAAATAATCCAATCAAAAAGTACCACCCACTATTAGGTGGATCACATCTCCATGGAAACAACCTAATCAAAAGGTCCCACTGAAATAGGTCTACCCCTACAAGTTGACTAGGATTAAAAGAACATGGCTTTTCTGGGGGTACATAACAGTTTCAAATCAGCACAGTGGGAAAGAGTGCTAGCTTCTGCAATAGATAAACCCTAGAATCTCAGTGGTTTAATGCAATAAAAATTTATTTTGCATGCTTATCACCATCCAATTCAGCAGGGAAGGGGATGGGGCACTGTTCCACACAACCTGGCTTCTTCCATTTGTAATGCCACCCATCATCTTCAACATGTGGCCTCCAAGGTCACTGAAGAAGGAGAAGCAAACCCTGTTTAAGGTAAGTCTCCTGAAACCCCTTGAAATTCTCCAATCTCTTCACAGCACCCAGCCCATCTGAAATTATCTTGTATATTGCTAGAAGGAAATATCCACAGAGGCCTGCTTTATTGACTGGTGTAACTCCACTGCCTATCATAGTACCTGGTATAGAGAGGGAATTCATGAAGTTTCATTGAATGAATGAGTGAGTGAATAAATATCATGTCTTTGGTAATCTCTGGTCAAAATCCTAGATTTCAGGTGAGACCTTTTTTGGCCCCACTTGGGTCAGAAATCCACCTCTACTATAGTCATCTATTTAGCAAGAGGGTGCAAGTGCAACTATTAATAGCCCACCACTATAGACCAGGGCAGCTCCAAGAGGGGAAAACATTGTGAGCTGGCAGACACCCTAAAACTTTGCCACCCACAAGGGTAGACCAACAACATCAATCTCACCAGGGTGCTTATTTGAAATGCTGAATCTCAGGCCCCACTCATGACCTAATAATTCAGAATCGGTGTTTTGGCAAAATCCCCAGGCAATTCATGGGCACAGTAAGATTGAGAAGCACTGCACTAAAAGTGTCTGCCTCTACAACCCTCTGAGATCGGTATGAAATTATTCACAATAATCCCATGCTACACACCAGGAGGCTATATGAGGTTAAGTGACTGCCCAAAATCATGGGACTAAGAAGTGGCAGGACTGGAATTAAAAACCAAGATTTCTGGCTCAAAATCTGTCTGCATTCCAAGCTCGTACCACACTGCTGCTCCATCTCCTAGTTAAAACTGTTTTCTTCTACTAATGAGAAAAAATTAAAAGGAAGAATAATAGGAAAAATAGAGCTACATTTTGGGGGCTAGTGGTTGCAAGAATTTTGTTTTGGAAAAGGAAACCAGCATTTATCACTTACAATGCTTTTGATAAAAAATTTTTTTCCATTACATATTAAAGAACCCTCCAAGTAACATAATGAAATAAATGTTTATATTTCATTTATTCAACAATTAAGCATCTCAACATTCTTTCATAAACATTTATAGCACTTATTCAGAATTATGAAGCGTCCTATTTGGGTCAATGGTTTTCCTTTCAAAAACTTTTGAACCATCCAATTTTTATTACCCATGCCTCTCTCAGTACTGATTAACCCATGTTTAAGTCATGCTGATTACAACTGCATGCATTTTTGAGTGTTAGGAGCTCTCCTAGTAGGATACAAAGGGGGCCCCCTATCTCGGGGGGCCACTTTTGTTCTTCAATGTTTTCAGGGACTGAGGAGTTGGATATCAGCTAGGTTAACTAGGACTCTTTGGGCTGCAAATCACATTAATACATCCCAAATTAGCTAAGACAAAATTTGGGAAGATTGGATCATATACCTGGGAGCTATAGAGGTGGATCTAACTTCAGGGCCTCAAACATCATCAAAGTTCTGTCTCTCCATTTCTCAGTTCCTCTTGTCTCTGTTTGGATGGCTCTCTTCCTGTAACAACAAGATAAAGTTTGTTGGGAGCCCCAAGTTAATATTCTCCTTATAGGCTGGGGCCCTGAGAAAGGCTTTCTTTTAGCTCCAGTAAAAATTCCAGGAAAGATTCTGATTGGACAGTCATGGGCCACCTGACCATCTCTTAACCAGTCATTGGGAGATGATGTACTCTGATTGACTGATCCTGTATGATGTATTAGTTTCTTATCACTGCTGTAATAAGTTACTATAAACGTGTTGGCTTAAAACAACACACTTATTGTCTTACAGCTTTGGAGGCCAGAAGTCTGAAGTTAGTTTCACTGGGTTAAAGTCAGGATGTTGGCAGAACTGTTCTTTCTGAACACTTACAGGGAACATGTTTTTCCTTGCCTCTCCACCTCCTAGAGCTATATTCTTTGCAATACTTGGTTCATGCCCCCTTCCTCCATCTTCAAAACCAGCAGTGTAACATCTTCAAATCACTCTCTCCCTCCATCATTGTCACATGGCCTTCTTTGTAACCTGTGGTCTAATCTTCTTCCTCACTCAAATAAGGGTACTTGTGATTACTTTAGGGCCTACCTGCATAATCCAAGATGCTCTCCCCATCTCAGGATACTTAATCTAATCTTTTGCCATATAAAGTAACATTCACATGTTCTGGGGATTAAGATGGGATGTCTTTAGGGGGTGTGATTCAGTCTACCACAGTTGGGATTCAGTCCTACCAAATATTGGACAGAGCAGGATTATAATAGAACATGTCCTATGGGGTTTCCAAGAATCCAAAATGAATGGGTTCCTGGCACACATTAAAGAACATACTCACTACCTGTCATGGTTAGGGACAGGTGTCAACTTGGCCATGTTGTGGTACCTGTTCGTCTGATTGGGTAAGCACTGGCCTGTCTGTTGCAATGAGGACATTTCATAGGATTAGGTTATGATCACGTTAGCTACATCCACAGCTGATTCCATTTGTGATCAGCCAAAGGGGAGTGTCTTCTGCAATTAGTGATGCTAAATGCAATCATGGGAAGCCTTTTAAGGAGGACTCAGAGGAGATAAGTGGCATTCCTGCTTTGGCTGGCGAGCCTCTCCTGTGGAGTTCATCCAGGCCATCCATTGGAGTCATCAGCTTCGCAGCCTGCCCTGTGGATTTTGGACTCTGCGTTCCTACGGTCACGTGAGACACTTTTATAAATTTTATATTTGCAAGTGTTCCCTGTTGATTCTGTTTCTCTAGAGAACCCTAACTAATACATCTTGGTACCAGGAGTGGTTCTTAAGGAACAGAATCTTAAAAATGGGTTTTTATGAATGGTTTTCTACTCTGACTGGGCTCAGAGACTCTAAGGACTCTGATTCCCATAATCAGAATGACACTCCCAATCCATGGACTGAGTTGGCAAAGGAGATAGTCAAAATATCATCATTCGATTCTCCTAATGCTTCGCTTGTACGAAGCCAGACTCTGGGGGATAATGTTCTTGACACCTTTACAGAGTTTTGTAGAAATAAGAGTTATAGAGATGTTGGTTGGTTGTTGTTAGATACACTGTCTGCATTAAAGGGTGAAAGGGATGGGCTTAAGGCTTCAAACAAGAAGCTTAAGTGCCGTCTGAAAGATGTAGAGGTTTCTATGAGTATCCTCAAGGAAAATTTTATTTCCTGTAGCCGTAGACTTGAGATCTCTGAAAATCAGACTCAGAATCTTATTGTTAGAGTAGCAACTTTACAACGTAAACTGAAATCTCAGTCTTGCATGGTGTCTGCCGTTAAAGTGAGGGCATTGATTGGAAAGGAGTGGGACCCTGAAAAATGGGATGGTGACATATGGATTGATAATGATGTTGGGGGTGAGGTTGAAACCCTAGACCATGCTGAGCCTTCTTTAGATAACCCTGTAATAGTCTGCCCTGAGGACATAGCCGCCCCACCTTCAGCCTGCCTTGAGGAATTGGCCACCCAACCTCCTCCTGAAGGGATTAGCCCTAGAGTTATTAATCCTGTTTCACCAGATGAAACTGCAAATGAAAGCCCTGAAGCAAATGGCTTGGAAGATATTTCTAATTCTTTTCATGACCCACCCCCACCACCCCTCATTTCTTCTAGACCTATAACTAGACTAAAGTCCCAACAGGCCCCTAAAGGTGAGGTACAAAGTATCACACATGAGGAGGTACGTTATACTCCAAAAGAACTGTGTGAGTTTTCCAATTTATATAGACAGAAATCAGGGGAATATGTGTGGCAATGGATTTTAAGAGTGTGGGATAATGGTGGGAGGAATATAAGGCTGGATCAGGCTGAATTTATTGATATGGGCCCACTAAGCAGAGATTCTGCATTCAATGTTATAGCTAGAGCAGTTAGAAAAGGTGTTAACAGCTTGTTTGGGTGGTTGGTTGAAACATGGATCAAAAGGTGGCCAACATTACCTGAGGTTGAAATGCCAGAACTGCCCTGGTATAATGTAGATGAGGGGATCCAGAGGCTTAGAGAGATTGGGATGTTAGAGTGGATTTATCATGCAAAGCCTGCTCTTACACCCCAGGAATGTCCAGAGGATGCACCTTTTACCAGAACAGTGAGAAATAAGTTTGTGAGACTAGCACCATCATCCCTCAAGAGCTCTGTGGTTGCAATTCTCTGTAGGTCAGATATTACTGTAGGAACTGCTGTCACTGAGCTGGAATCCTTAAACACAATGGGGATGACAGGATTCCGAGTTGGCAGAAGCCAGGTGGCAGCACTTAATCACCAAAGACAGGGTAGACGTGGGTATTATAATAGACAACAAACTCAAAGGAGGCATCAAAATTATATGACACGCAGAGATTTGTGGCATTGGCTAGTAAATCATGGGGTGCCTAGAAATACAATAGAAGGGCAGTCTACTAAATTCTTGTTGGAGCTGTATAAACAAAAGAGTTCTAAGTCAAGGGAACAGAAGTCTAACCTGAATTACAAAAACACAGAATCACGGCCCCTTAATCAATTTCCAGACTTGAAACAGTTTACAGACCCTGAGCCCCTTGAATGAAGGGGAGGCCAGGTCCCTATGGGGAAGAAACCTGTTACACTGCCACAAATTTATACTGTTGACCTTCCTCTAAGTCTTCCTCAAGGAGACCGACGGCCTTTTACCAGGGTAACTGTGCATTGGGGAAAAGGAAATGATCAGATATTTCGGGGATTATTAGACACTGGTTCAGAAGTGACATTAATTCCAGGGGACCCAAAACGTCACTCTGGACCACCAGTCAGAGTGGGGGCTTATGGAGGCCAGGTGATCAATGGAGTTTTAGCTCAGGTCTGTCTCACAGTGGGTCCAGTGGGCCCCCGGACCCATCCTGTAGTTATTTCCCCAGTTCCGGAATGTATAATTGGCATAGACATACTGAGCAACTGGCAGAATCCCCACGTTGGTTCTCTAACTCGTGCAGTGAGGGCTATTATGGTGGGAAAGGCCAAGTGGAAGCCACTAGAACTGCCCCTACCAAGCAAAATAGTAAATCAAAAGCAATACCGTATTCCTGGAGGGATTGCAGAGATTACTGCCACTCTTAAGGACTTGAAAGATGCAGGGGTGGTGATTCCCACCACATCCCCATTCAACTCTCCTATTTGGCCTGTGCAGAAAACAGATGGGTCTTGGAGAATGACAGTGGATTATCGTAAACTCAACCAGGTGGTAACTCCAATTGCAGCTGCTGTTCCAGATGTAGTATCATTGCTTGAGCAAATCAATACATCCCCTGGTACCTGGTATGCAGCTATTGATCTGGCAAATGCTTTTTTCTCAATAGCTATTAGTAAGGACCACCAGAAACAGTTTGCTTTCAGCTGGCAAGGTCAGCAATATACTTTCACTGTCCTACCTCAGGGGTATATCAACTCTCCAGCCCTATGTCATAATCTTGTTCGCAGAGACCTTGATCGTTTCTGCCTCCCACAAGACATCACACTGGTCCATTATATTGATGATATCATGTTGATTGGACCTAGTGAACAAGAAGTAGCAACTACTCTAGATTTACTGGTAAGGCATTTGCGTGTCAGAGGATGGGAGATAAATCCAACAAAAATACAGGGGCCTTCCACCTCAGTAAAATTTCTAGGTGTCCAGTGGTGTGGGGCTTGTCGAGATATCCCTTCTAAGGTGAAGGATAAATTGCTGCATCTGGCCCCTCCCACAACCAAAAAAGAGGCACAACGCCTAGTTGGTCTTTTTGGATTTTGGCGACAACATATTCCTCATTTGGGTGTGCTACTCCGGCCCATTTATCGAGTGACCAGAAAAGCTGCCAATTTTGAGTGGGGACCTGAACAAGAGGAGGCTCTGCGACAGGTCCAGGCTGCTGTGCAAGCTGCTCTGCCACTTGGGCCATATGATCCAGCAGATCCAATGGTGCTGGAAGTGTCAGTGGCAAATAGAGATGCTGTCTGGAGCCTTTGGCAGGCCCCAGTAGGAGAATCACAACGCAGACCCTTAGGATTTTGGAGCAAAGCCTTACCATCTGCTGCAGATAACTACTCTCCTTTTGAGAAACAGCTTTTGGCCTGCTACTGGGCCTTAGTAGAGACTGAACGCTTAACCATGGGCCACCAAGTTACCATGAGACCTGAGTTGCCTATCATGAGTTGGGTGTTGTCTGACCCACCAAGCCATAAAGTTGGGCGTGCACAGCAGCACTCTATTGTAAAGTGGAAATGGTATATACGAGATAGAGCCAGAGCAGGTCCTGAAGGCACAAGTAAGTTACATGAAGAAGTGGCACAGATGCCCATGGTTTCCACTCCTGCTGCCACATTACCTTCTCTTTCCCAGACCAGAGCTATGGCCTCTTGGGGAGTTCCTTACAGTGAATTGACTGAGGAAGAGAAAACTCGGGCCTGGTTTACAGATGGTTCAGCACGATATGCAGGTACCACCCGAAAGTGGACAGCTGCAGCATTACAACCCCTTTCTGGGGTGTCTTTAAAGGACAGTGGTGAGGGGAAATCCTCCCAGTGGGCAGAACTTCGAGCAGTGCACCTGGTTGTTCATTTTGCTTGGAAGGAAAACTGGCCAGAGGTGCGTTTGTATACTGACTCATGGGCTGTTGCTAATGGTTTGGCTGGATGGTCAGGGACTTGGAAAGACCATAATTGGAAAATTGGTGACAAAGAGGTCTGGGGAAGAAGTATGTGGATAGACCTTTCTGAGTGGGCTAAAAACATGAAGATATTTGTGTCCCATGTGAATGCACACCAGAGGGTGACTTCAGCAGAGGAAGATTTTAATAATCAAGTGGATAAGATGACCCGTTCTATGGATACCAGTCAGCCTGTTTCCCCAGCAACTCCTGTTATTGCCCAATGGGCTCATGAACAAAGTGGTCATGGTGGTAGGGATGGAGGTTATGCATGGGCTCAGCAGCATGGACTTCCACTCACCAAGGCTGACCTGGCTACAGCCACTGCTGAGTGCCCAATCTGCCAGCAGCAGAGACCCACACTCAGCCCCCGATATGGCACCATTCCCCGAGGTGACCAGCCAGCTACATGGTGGCAGGTTGATTACATTGGACCACTCCCTTCATGGAAGGGGCAGCGATTTGTTCTAACTGGAATAGACACATACTCTGGATATGGGTTTGCCTTCCCTGCACGCAATGCTTCTGCCAAAACTACTATCCGTGGGCTTACAGAATGCCTTATCCATCGCCATGGTATTCCACATAGCATTGCTTCGGATCAAGGAACACACTTCACAGCAAATGAAGTGCGGGAATGGGCACATGCTCATGGAATTCTCTGGTCTTACCATGTTCCCCATCATCCAGAAGCAGCTGGATTGATAGAACGGTGGAATGGCCTTTTGAAAACTCAATTACGGTGCCAACTAGGTGGCAAAAACTTGAAAGGCTGGGGTAATGTTCTCCAGGAAGCTGTGTATGCTCTGAATCAGCGTCCACTGTATGGTGCTGTTTCTCCCATAGCCAGGATCCATGGGTCCAGGAACCAAGGGGTGGAAATGGGTGTGGTGCCACTCACTATTACTCCTAGTGATCCACTGGGAAAATTTTTGCTTCCTGTCCCTGCTACCCTGAGTTCTGCTGGTCTACAGGTTTTAGTTCCAAAACGGGGTGTGCTTTCTCCAGGAGAAACAACAGTGATACCACTGAACTGGAAGTTAAGATTGCCACCTGGCCACTTTGGGCTATTTATGCCTCTGGATCAACACACCAAGAAGGGAATTACATTATTGTCTGGGGTAATTGACCCTGACTATCAGAAGGAAGTAGGACTGCAACTACATAATGGAGGTAAAGAAGAGTTTTCTTGGAATATAGGAGATCCCCTGGGGCGTCTATTAGTACTACCATGCCCTGTGATTAAAATCAATGGAAAACTGCAACAACACAATCCAGGCAGGACCACTAATGGCTCTGAGACTTCAGGAATGAAGGTTTGGGTCACCCCACCAGGCAAAGAACCACGGCCAGCTGAAGTGCTTGCTGAGGGGAAAGGGAACATGGAATGGGTAGTGGAAGAAGGTAGTGATAAATATGAACTTCGACCACGTGATCAGTTACAGAAATGAGGACTGTAATGCTGTTTTGTTTGTGTTATACTATTTAAGTTGTAAGATATCAAGTTTAAGAATGAATGTTGTCCAAGGATTTGCACCCTATTCTGGAGAGATTTAATGTGTTTCCAGTTATATGCAGGACAGTTGAGTATTGTCAGGTAAAAGAAAAAATGTGTGCTTATTTTTGTTTTCATTTGGAAATCTAAGGTATAGGTGCCAAGTTGACAAGGGGTGGACTGTCATGGTTAGGGACAGGTGTCAACTTGGCCATGTTGTGGTACCTGTTCGTCTGATTGGGTAAGCACTGGCCTGTCTGTTGCAATGAGGACATTTCATAGGATTAGGTTATGATCACGTTAGCTACATCCACAGCTGATTCCATTTGTGATCAGCCAAAGGGGAGTGTCTTCTGCAATTAGTGATGCTAAATGCAATCATGGGAAGCCTTTTAAGGAGGACTCAGAGGAGATAAGTGGCATTCCTGCTTTGGCTGGCGAGCCTCTCCTGTGGAGTTCATCCAGGCCATCCATTGGAGTCATCAGCTTCGCAGCCTGCCCTGTGGATTTTGGACTCTGCGTTCCTACGGTCACGTGAGACACTTTTATAAATTTTATATTTGCAAGTGTTCCCTGTTGATTCTGTTTCTCTAGAGAACCCTAACTAATACACTACCCTTACCAACCAAACCGATTTGTGCTTTGTGGTGATTGCTCATTGTTACAAAATGTGTCTTTTCCTTCTTCCATAATAATAGAGTTTTATTAGCACATAATAATCCAGAAAATAACTCATTTACTAGTCTCCCCTGAAGCTGGATATGACCATGTGGCTAAGATTTTGCCAATACTACAGTGTAGATGAGGCTAGCACTCTAGGGAAAGTTAGGGCAACAAGATAGAAAGAACCTGGGTCCCTGAATGACTTTGAAGAATAAAGCTGTCTCACTAGTTCCAGCAATCTAAGTTAACTGTACTCTACTTAAGACACTATATATATGTATTTTTTTTTGAGAAGTGAAACTGCTTTTATTTCTAGATGACATGATCCTCTATATAAAAAAATTCAGTGGAATCTACAAAAAGTTTCTAGAACTAATATGTGAGTTTATCAAATTTCAGAATACAAGATTAATATATATATATTTTTTATTAACGGAAAAAAAAAGAAATTAACCCAACATTTAGAAATCATACCATTCTACATACGCAATCAGTAATTCTTAACATCATCACATAGATGCATGATCATCGTTTCTTAGTACATTTGCATCGGTTTAGAAGAACTAGCAACACAACAGAAAAAGATACAGAATGTTAATATAGAGAAAAAAAGTAATAATAATAGTAAAAAAAAAAGACAAACAAACAACCACACAGAAAAAAACAAAACAAAACAAAACAAAAACAAACAAACAAACAAAAACCCTATAGCTCAGATGCAGCTTCATTCAGTGTTTTAACATGATTACTTTACAATTAGGTATTATTGTGCTGTCCATTTTTGAGTTTTTGTATCTAGTCCTGTTGCACAGTCTGTATCCCTTCAGCTCCAATTACCCATTATCTTACCCTGTTTCTAACTCCTGCTGGACTCTGTTACCAATGACATATTCCAAGTTTATTCTCGAATGTCCGTTCACATCAGTGGGACCATACAGTATTTGTCCTTTAGTTTTTGGCTAGACTCACTCAGCATAATGTTCTCTAGGTCCATCCATGTTATTACATGCTTCATAACTTTATCCTGTCTTAAAGCTGCATAATATTCAATCGTATGTATATACCACAGTTTGTTTAGCCACTCTTCTGTTGATGGACATTTTGGCTGTTTCCATCTCTTTGCAATTGTAAATAACACTGCTATAAACATTGGTGTGCAAATGTCCGTTTGTGTCTTTGCCCTTAAGTCCTTTGAGTAGATATCCAGCAATGGTATTTCTGGGTCGTATGGCAATTCTATATTCAGCTTTTTGAGGAACCGCCAAACTGTCTTCCACAGTGGTTGCACCATTTGACATTCCCACCAACAGTGGATAAGTGTGGCTCTTTCTCCACATCCTCTCCAGCACTTGTCATTTTCTGTTTTGTTGATAATGGCCATTCTGGTGGGTGTGAGATGATATCTCATTGTGGTTTTGATTTGCATTTCTCTAATGGCCAGGGACATTGAGCATCTCTTCATGTGCCTTTTGGCCATTTGTATTTCCTCTTCTGATAGGTGTCTGTTCAAGTCTTTTTCCCATTTTGTAATTGGGTTGGCTGTCTTTTTGTTGTTGAGTTGAACAATCTCTTTATAAATTCTGAATGCTAGACCTTTATCTGATATGTCATTTCCAAATATTGTCTCCCATTGTGTAGGCTGTCTTTCTACTTTCTTGATGAAGTTCTTTGATGCACAAAAGTGTTTAATTTTTGAGGAGCTCCCATTTATTTATTTTCTTCTTCAGTGCTCTTGCTTTAGGTTTAAGGTCCATAAAAGTTGTAAGTTTCATAAGATATCTCCCAACATTTTCCTCTAACTGTTTTATGGTCTTAGACCTAATGTTTAGATCTTTGATCCATTTTGAGTTAACTTTTGTATAGGGTGTGAGATATGGGTCTTCTTTCATTCTTTTGCATATGGATATCCAGTTCTCTAGGCACCATTTATTGAAGAGACTGTTCTGTCCCAGGTGAGTTGGCTTGACTGCCTTATCAAAGATCAAATGTCCATAGATGAGAGGGTCTATATCTGAGCACTCTATTCGATTCCATTGGTCGATATATCTATCTTTATGCCAATACCATGCTGTTTTGACCACTGTGGCTTCATAATATGCTTTAAAGTCCGGCAGCGTGAGACCTCCAGCTTCGTTTTTTTTCCTCAAGATGTTTTTAGCAATTCGGAGCACCCTGCCCTTCCAGATAAATTTGCTTATTGGTTTTTCTGTTTCTGAAAAATAAGTTGTTGGGATTTTGATTGGTATTGCATTGAATCTGTAAATCAATTTAGGTAGAATTGACATCTTAACTATATTTAGTCTTCCAATCCATGAACACGGTATGCCCTTCCATCTATTTAGGTCTTCTGTGATTTCTTTTAACAGTTTTTTGTAGTTTTCTTTATATAGGTTTTTTTGTCTCTTCAGTTAAATTTATTCCGAGGTATTTTATTCTTTTAGTTGCAATTGTAAATGGAATTCGTTTCTTGATTTCCCCCTCAGCTTGTTCATTACTAGTGTATAGAAATGCTACAGATTTTTGAATGTTGATCTTGTAACCTGCTACTTTGCTGTACTCATTTATTAGCTCTAGGAGTTTTGTTGTGGATTTTTCAGGGTTTTCAATGTATAGTATCATATCGTCTGCAATCAGTGATAGTTTTACTTCTTCCTTTCCAATTTTGATGCCTTGCATTTCTTTTTCCTGTCTAATTGCTCTGGCTAGAACCTCCAACACAATGTTGAATAATAGTGGTGATAGTGGACATCCTTGTCTTGTTCCTGATCTTAGGGGAAAGTTTTCCATTTTTCCCCATTGAGGATGATATTAGCTGTGGGTTTTCATATATTCCCTCTATCATTTTAAGGAAGTTCCTTGTATTCCTGTCTTTTGAAATGTTTTCAACAGGAAAGGATGTTGAATCTTGTCAAATGCCTTCTCTGCATCAATTGAGATGATCATGTGATTTTTCTGCTTTGATTTGTTGATATGGTGTATTACATTAATTGATTTTCTTATGTTGAACCATCCTTGCATACCTGGGATGAATCCTACTTGGTCATGATGTATAATTCTTTTAATGTGTTGTTGGATACGATTTGCTAGAATTTTATTGAGGATTTTTGCATCTATATTCATTAGAGAGATTGGTCTGTAGTTTTCTTTTTTTGTAATATCTTTGCCTGGTTTTGGTATGAGGGTGATGTTGGCTTCATAGAATGAATTAGGTAGCTTTCCCTCCACTTCGATTTTTTTGAAGAGTTTGAGGAGAGTTGGTACTAATTCTTTCTGGAATGTTTGATAGAATTCACATGTGAAGCCGTCTGGTCCTGGACTTTTCTTTTTAGGAAGCTTTTGAATGACTAATTCAATTTCTTTACTTGTGATTGGTTTGTTGAGGTCATCTATTTGTTCTTGAGTCAAAGTTGGTTGTTCATGTCTTTCCCAGTAACCCGTCCATTTCATCGAAATTGTTGTATTTATTAGCGTAAAGTTGTTCATAGTATCCTGTTATTACCTCCTTTATTTCTGTGAGGTCAGTAGTTATGTCTCCTCTTCCATTTCTGATCTTATTTATTTGCATCCTCTCTCTTCTTCTTTTTGTCAATCTTGCTAAGGGCCCATCAATCTTATTGATTTTCTCATAGAACCAACTTCTGGTCTTATTGATTTTCTCTATTGTTTTCATGTTTTCAATTTCATTTATTTCTGCTCTAATCTTTGTTATTTCTTTCCTTTTGCTTGCTTTGGGGTTAGTTTGCTGTTATTTCTCCAGTTCTTCCAAGTGGACAGTTAATTTCTGCATTTTTGCCTTCTCTTCTTTTCTGATATAGGCATTTAGGGCAATAAATTTCCCTCTTAGCACTGCCTTTGCTGCATCCCATAAGTTTTGATATGTTGTGTCTTCATTTTCATTTGCCTCTAGGTATTTACTAATTTCTCTTGCAATTTCTTCTTTGACCCACTTGTTGTTTAAGAGTGTGTTGTTGAGCCTCCACGTATTTGTGAATTTTCTGGCACTCTGCCTATTATTGATTTCCAACTTCATTCCTTTATGATCTGAGAAAGTGTTGTGTATGATTTCAATCTTTTTAAATTTGTTAAGACTTGCTTTGTGACCCAGCATATGGTCTATCTTTGAGAATGATCCATGAGCACTTGAAAAAAAGGTGTATCCTGCTGTTGTGGGATGTAATGTCCTATAAATGTCTGTTAAGTCTAGTGCATTTATAGTAATATTCAGATTCTCTGTTTCTTTATTGATCCTCTGTCTAGATGTTCTGTCCATTGATGAGAGTGGGGAATTGAAGTCTCCAACTATTCTGGTATATGTGTCTATTTCCCTTTTCAGTGTTTGCAGTGTATTCCTCACGTATTTTGGGGCATTCTGGTTCGGTGCATAAATATTTATGATTGTTATGTCTTCTTGTTTAATTGTTCCTTTTATTAGTATATAGTGTCCTTCTTTGTCTCTTTTAACTGTTTTACATTTGAAGTCTAATTTGTTGGATATTAGTATAGCCACTCCTGCTCTTTTCTGGTTGCTATTTGCATGAAATATCTTTTCCCAACCTCTCACTTTCAACCTATATTTATCTTTGGGTCTAAGATGTGTTTCCTGTAGACAGCATATAGAAGGATCCTGTTTTTTAATCCATTCTGCCAGTCTATGTCTTTTGATTGGGGAATTCAGTCCATTAACATTTAGAGTTATTACTGTTTGGATAATATTTTCCTCTACCATTTTGCCTTTTGTATTATATATATCATATCTGACTTTCCTTCTTTCTACACTCTTCTCCATACCTCTCTCTTCTGTCTTTTCATATCTGACTCTAGTGCTCCCTTTAGTATTTCTTGCAGAGCTGGTCTCTTGGTCACAAATTCTGTCAGTGACTTTTTGTCTGAGAATGTTTTAATTTCTCCCTCATTTTTGAAGGACAATTTTGCTGGATATAGGAGTCTTGGTTGGCAGTTTTTCTCTTTTAGTAATTTAAATATATCATCCCCCTGTCTTCTAGCTACCATGGTTTCTGCTGAGAAATCTACACATAGTCTTATTGGGTTTCCCTTGTATGTGATGGATTGTTTTTCTCTTGCTGCTTTCAAGATCCTCTCTTTCTCTTTGACCTCTGACATTCTAACTAGTAAGTGTCTTGGAGAACGCCTATTTGGGTCTAATCTCTTTGGGGTGTGCTGCACTTCTTGGATTTGTAATTTTAGGTCTTTCATAAGAGTTGGGAAATTTTCAGTGATAATTTTTTCCATTAGTTTTTCTCCCCCTTTTCCCTTCTCTTCTCCTTCTGGGACACCCACAACACGTATATTTGTGCGGTTCATATTGTCCTTGAGTTCCCTGATACCCTGTTCAAATTTTTCCATTCTTTTCCCGATAGTTTCTGTTTCTTTTTGGAATTCAGATGTGCCATCCTCCAAATCACTAATTCTATCTTCTGTCTCTTTAAATCTATCATTGTAGGTATCCATTGTTTTTTCCATCTTTTCTACTTTATCCTTCACTTCCATAAGTTCTGTGATTTGTTTTTTCAGTTTTTCTATTTCTTCTTTTTGTTCAGCCCATGTTCTTCATGTCCTCCCTCAATTTATCGATTTCATTTTTGAAGAGGTTTTCCATTTCTGTTCGTATATTCAGCATTAGTTGTCTCAGCTCCTGTATCTCATTTGAACTATTGGTTTTTTCCTTTGACTGGGCCATATTTTCAATTTTCTGAGCATGATCCGTTATCTTCTGCTGGCGTCTGGGCATTTAGTCAGATTTCCCTGGGTGTTGGACCCAGCAGGTTGAAAGATTTTTCTGTGAAATCTCTGGGTTCTGTTTTTCTTATCCTGCCCAGTAGGTGGTGCTCGTGGCACACGTTTGTCTGCGGGTCCGACCAGTAAAAGGTGCTGTGGGTCCTTTAACTTTGGAAAACTCTTGCCGTGGGGGAGGTTCGCCAGCCGAAACAGCTTGGAAGAGTGCCAGCTGGCCCAGGGGTCCGAACGTGGGGAGGGTCGCCAGCCGCCGCAGCCCGGGAGAGTGCCCGTCCGAATTTCCTAATTGGCCCGGGGCACCAAGCGTGGCGGGAGGGCACCAGCCGCCGCGGCCTGGGAGAATGCACCGTTCACAGCCGGACCAGGGAGTCACGTGTTTGGAAGGGACCCCCTGGTCACCTTTCTCCGCGGCCTGGGGATTTCCGATCCAATTCTCTCAGTTGGTCCAGGGGGCTGTGCATGGTGGGGGCGCCAGCCACCGCGGCTTGAGGGGACTGCCTGCCCATTTCTGCCAGCTGGCCCGGGAAGGAGGAGGGGAGGGACTCCGGCCGCCCCGCCCGGGGAAGCCCGCGCCCCTCGGCGATCTCACCGGAGCGGGTTCTCCCAGCCAGTCAGCCATTCCAGGATGGGGTACGCTGTCTTTTTTATCTCTGTCGTGGCTCCAGGAGCTGTTCTGTATCGTTTCTACTCCCCTAGTAGCTGTTTTGGAGGAGGAAAGGTGAGGATGGCAAGGCTGTCGAGGACGGTGGCGGAGGAGCCGGTGAAGGCAGAAGAGGGCACAGTGGTGGTTGGAGAGCCGCTGGAGTAGGAGGAGAAAGGGAAGGGCAAGATGGCGGCAGGAGTGCCGGCATAGAAGGGGGAAGAGGAGGGCTAGATGGCGGCGGGAGCGCCGGCGGAGAAGGGGGAAGAGGAGGGCTAGATGGCGGCGGGAGCGCCGGTGGAGAAGGGGGAAGAGGAGGGCTAGATGGCGGCGGGAGCGCCGGCAGAGAAGCTATATATGTGTTTTTAATTGACACTTCCATTACGATGGTTGTGGAGTCATATACAATTGCAAGAAATTAGAGAAATCCTGTGTACACTTTATTTTTATTAAAATTTTTTTTAAACATAACAACATAAACATTCTTACCATATGATCATTCTATTCTTGGCACATAATCAAAAATTCACAGTATCATCACATCATTGTATATTCATCACCATGATCATTTCTTAGAACATTTGCATCAATTCAGAAAAAGAAATACAAAGAATAAAGAAAAAACTCATATATATTTTACCCCTTTCCCCTCCCTCTCATTGATTGCTAGTATTTCTATCTACCCAACATATTTTAACCTTTGTTTCCCCTATTTTTTTCTATACTCTCACCACTATCTTTCATTGATCACTAGCATTTCAATCTACTAAATTTATTTTAACATTTGTTTCCCCTATTATTTAATTTTAATCCATATGTTTTACTCATCTATCCATACTGTAGATAAAAGTAGCATCAGACACAAAGTTTTACACAATCACACAGTCACATTGTGAAAGCTTTATCATTATACAATCATCTTCAAGAAACATGGTTACTGGACATAACTTTACATTTTCAGGCACTTCCCTCCAGTCTCTCCAATATACTATAACTACAAAGGTGATATCTATATAATACATAAGAATAACCTCCAGGATAACCTCTCGACTTTGTTTGAAATTTCTCAGCCATTGATACTTTATTTTGTCTCATTTCTCTCTTTCCCCTTTTGGTTGAGAAGGTTTTCTCATTTCCTTGATGCTGAGTCCCAGCTCATTCTAGGATTTCTGTCCCACATTGCCAGGAAGGTTTATAGCCCTGGGAGTCATCTCCCATGTAGATGGGGGCAGGGCAGTGAGTTTGCTTGTCGTGTTGGCTGAGAGAGAGAGAGAGACCACATGTGAGCAACAAAAGAAGTTCTCTGGGGGTGACTCTTAAGCATAATTTTAGGTAGGCTTAGCCTATCCTTTATGGGGTTAAGTTTCATATGCACAAATCCCAAGATTGAGGGCTCAGCTTATTGCTTTGGTTGTCCCCACTGCTTGTGAGAATATCAAGAATTCTCCATATGGGTAAGTTGAATTTCCCCCTTTCTCACCATTCCCCCAAAGGGACTTTGCAAATACTTTATTATTCACTGTTCAAATCACTATGGGATTCATCAGGGCATCACTCTGGAGAAACCTACAAAATCTCATGCCCTAATCAAGGTTCCATGTACTTATGGTATTCAATTAAACTGTCCACATAAGTTATATTAGGAGATGCATTAGTCAAATTATAAATTTTGTACCAAATAAACATTTTTTGCTTTAGTCTTAGACATAAGGTAGAGTTTTTAAATATGAATTAACACCTATTTTCAACACCCTGCAATATTGACATTCCTTTGTTCTTCCTCATGCAAAACATTTTTTAATTTGTACATTTACATTATACACTCTAAGCTTTCCTAGATTACACCATCTCAGTATTTATCATCTATCTTTCCTTTTGATTTCATTTGTGCCCCCAACCCTCTTCCCTCTATCATTCTCACATTCAGCTTCATTCAGTGTACTAACACTATTATTATATTACAGTTAGGTAGTATTGTGGTATACATTTCTGAATTTTTACAATCAATCCTGTTGCACAATCTGTATCCCTTCAGCTCCAATTACCCAATATCTACCCCATTTCTATCTCCTGATGGTCTCTGTTGTTAGCTGAAATTCTCCAAGATCATTCACTAATGTTAGTTCATATCAGTGAGACCATATAGTATTTGTCCTTTTGTTTCTGGCTAATCTCATTCAGCATAATGTCCTCAAGGTCCATCCGTGTTGTTACATATTTCATAACGTTATTCTGTCATGCAGCTGCATAATATTCCATCGTATGTATATACCACAACTTGTTTAGCCACTCTTCTGTGGATGGACATTTGGGCCGTTTCCATCTCTTGGCAATTGTAAATAATGCTGCTATAAACATTGGTGTGCAAATATCCTTTTGTGTCCTTGACCTCATTTCCTCTGAGTAGACACCTTATCTTATCTTTTGAAGTGTTTTCGACAAGAAAGGATGTTGAATTTTGTCAAATGCCTTTTCTGCATCAACTGAGATGATCATGTGGTTTTTCTGCTTTGATTTGTAGATATGGTGTATTACATTAATTGATTTTCTTATGTTGAACAGCCTTACATACCTGGGATGAATCCTACTTGGTCATGGTGTATGTTCTAGTTTGCTAGCTGCTGGAATGAAATATACTAGAAACAGAATGGCTTTTTTAAAAGGGTAATTTAGTAAGTTGCTAGTTTACAGTTCTAAGGTCAAGAAAATGTCCTAATTAAAACAAGTCTATGGAAAATGTCCAATCTAAGGCATCCAGGGAAAGATACCTTGGTTCAAGAAGGCTGATGAAGTTCAGGGTTTCTCTCTTAAGTGGAAGGGCACATGGTGAGCACAGCCAGAGTTTCTCTCTCATCTGGAAAGGCACATGGGGAACATGGTCAGGGTTCCTCTCTCATCTGGAAGGACACATGGTGAACATGGCTTCATCTGCTAACTTCTTCTCTTCTGGCTTCCGGTTTCATGAAGCTCCCTGGGAGGTGTTTTCCTTCTTCATCTCCAAAGGTCGCTGACTTGTGGACTCTCTGCTTCGTGGTGCTGCAGCATTCTCTGCTCTCTCTGAATCTCCTTCATTCTCCAAAGTGTTTCCTCTTTTATAGGACTCCAGAAACTTATCAAGACCCACCCAAGTGGGTGGAGACATGCCTCCAGCTGATTCAGTTTAACAACCACTCTTGATTAAATCACATCTCCAAGGAGATGATCTAATTACAGTTTCAAACATTCAATGCTGAATAGGGATTAGAAGAAATGGCTGCCTTTGTAAAATGGGATTAGGATTAAAACATGGCTTTTCTAGGGTCCATACATCATTTCAAACCAGCACAGTGTATAATTCTTTTAATGTTGTGCTGGATTCAAATTGCAAGAATTTTGGTGAGGACTTTTGCATCTATATTCATTAGAGAGATTGGTCTGTAGTTTTCTTTTCTTATATTATCTCTGTCTAGTTTTGGTATGAGGGTGATGTTGGCTTCATAGAATGAGTTAGGTAGTCTTCCCTCCTCTTCAATTTTTTTGAAGAGTTTGAGCAGAATTAGTTCTAATTCTTACTTGACTTTTTGGTAGAATTTACATGTGAAGCCATCTGGTCCTGGAATCTTATTTTTTTGGAGCTTCCTAATGACTAATTCAATTTCTTTGTTTGTTGAGGTCGTCTATTTCTTCTCGAGTCAATATTGGTTGCTCATGCCTTTCTGGGAAGTTGTCCATTTCATCTACATTGTCTAGTTCATTAGCATAAAGTTGTTCATAGTATCCTCTCCTTATCTTCTTTATTTATGTGGGGTCAGTGGTTATGTTTCCTCTTCCATTTCTGATTTTATTTATTTGCATCCTCTCTCTTCTTCCTTTTGTCAACCTCACTAAAGGTCCATCAATCTTATTGATTTTCTCATAGAACCAACTTCTCGTTTTGTTGCTTTTCTCAATTGTTTTCATGTTCTAAATTTCATCTATTTCTGCTCTAATCTGCTTGGGGTTAGTTTGCTGTTCTTTCTCTAGTTCTTCCAAGTGGACAATTAATTACTTGATTTTCGCTCTTTCTTTTCTTTTCTTTTTCTTTTTTTTGATATAGGCATTTAGGGCAATAAATTTCTCTGTTAGCACTGTTTTTGCTGCATCCCATAAATTTTGATATGCTGTGTTTTCATTTTCATTTGCTTTGAGATATTTACTGACTTCTCTTGTAATTTCTCCCTTGACCCACTGGTTGTTTAAGAGTGTGTTGTAGAGCCTCCATATATCTGTGAATGTTCTGACTCTCTGCCTATTATTGATTTTCAACTTCATTTCTTTATGATCTGAGAAAGTGTTCTGTATGATTTCAATCTTTTAAAAATTATTGAGACTTGCTTTGTGACCCAGCATATGGTCTATCCTTGAGAATGATCCATGAGTACTTGAGAAAAAAGTGTATCCTGCTGTTGTGGGTTGTAATGTTCTATAAATGTCTGCTAAGTCTAGTTCATTTATTGTATTATTCAAATTCCCTGTTTCTTTATTGATCCTCTGTGTAGACATTCTGTCCATTGATGAGAGTGGGGAATTGAAGTCTCCAACTGTTATGGTATATGTGTCTATTTCTCTTTTCAGTGTTTGCCTCATGCATTTTGGAGCACTCTGGCTCAGTGTATAAATATTTATGATGGTTATGTCTTCTTGTTGAATTGTTCCATTTATTAATACATAGTGTCCCTCCTTATTTCTTTTAGTTGTTTTACATTTGATATCAAATTTGTTGAATATTAGTACAGCTACTCCTGCTCTTTTCTGATTGTTGTTTGCATGAAATATGTTTCCCCAACCTTTCACTTTCAACATATGTTTATCCTTGGGTCTAAGATATGTCTTCTGTAGACAGCATATAGATGGGTCCTGTTTTTTAATCCATTCTGCCAGTTTATGTCTTTTGATTGGGGAGTTTAATCCATTAACATTTCAGTGTTATTACTGTAAGGGCAGTACTTTCTTCTACCTTTTTGCCTTTTGGATTTTATATGTCATATCTAATTTTTCTTCTTTTTACCTTTACTGATAGTCTTCACTTCTACGCTCTTCTCCATACCTCTCTCTCATGTCTTTTCTTATCTGTCTTTAGTGCTCCTTTAGTATTTCTTGCAGAGGTATGCTGTGTGTCTGGTCACTGACATGGTCCCAGCAGTTGTTCTGTATTGTTCCTGGCTATTTACTACCTGCTCTGGAGGATGAACTAAATCCAACTCTTAACTAAGTTGCCATTTTGGCTCCCCTGTATACACTTTTCCTAGTTTCCCTCAATGACAAATTTGGCAAAACTAGAGTGTAATATTGCAACCAAGACATTGACATTGAGTCAATCCACCACTCTCAGAAAGCTTTTCTTAGCTTTACTTGTATTCATTTGTATATGTGGATGCATGCAGTTTTTACAATTTAATCATATGTGCAGATTTGTATATTAAGCCATTACATTTTGAAGGGTTGCTTTTATTTTTACAGAAGCTAAGCCTTTATACTAACACAATTAGTAGAAACATGTGCTAAGAGTAAATGATGTGTTCAAAGTCAGAAGATCCTGAAATGTATTCTCCTCAGTGGTCTGCAAAGAATAACTTTATTAAATGTTAGTCAGGATGTCTTGGGCACTTGCTGTGTACCAAGAATCATGTGACATGCTGGGAGGATGCAGGGAAAGGCAAGACATCATCCTAGGAATGACAATTGCAGTGGTTATATTTATCATCCAGTGAGAGTGCTATTGACTACCTCCATTGCTCTGCAGCAGCATAAATATAAAATATATTCATCCCATAATGCTCCACACCTACTCCTTATGAACACCCTTCAGAAAATGTTGGAAAAGAACAATTAATACTTCCTTGAATGTGAAGCCTCTCCTTAAGAGGGGCATGACTTATCTACTTTGTAGGGAATTCTGGTGTGACTGGATTGTGAGAGAGAACCACCATGTCTTAGTTTGAGTTCCCCAACAATCAGCTGCTGAGACAAGGCTTCAGGTGAAAGTAGTTGATTCTGGAGATGTATTAGCTTCATATTGCTGCTGTAGCAAATCACCACAAGTTTGGTCACTCAAAAAAATAAACATTTATTCTATCACAGTTTGGGAGACTAGAGGTCTGAAACTAAGGTGTCAGCATGGTTCCCTCTCTGATGGCTCCAGGGAGCCATCTTTGCCTTTTCCTCGCTTTTGGTGGTGACTGTCAGTTTTTGGTATTGCATAACTTATATCTGCATCACTTCAGTCTCTGCCTCAGTCTTCACATGGCCTTCCCCACTGTGTGTCTGTCTCCCTCTGTATGTGTCTCTTCTCCTCTTGTAAAGACACCAGTCATATTGGATTAAGATCACACCCTACTTCAGTATGATCTCCATCTTAAATAATGGCTTCTGCAACAACTTTATTTTCCATTAAGATCACATCCTGCAGTACTGGGGGTTAGGACTTCAACATATCTTTTGGAAGGACATAAGTCAACCCATAATAGGAGGTGAAAGAAGGAAGCCAGCCATCACTGAGGATTACAGGAGCTCAATCCTGCTGGAGAAACTCTAGAATCTGGTGTAAACACCTTTCTCAGTTTTTCTTCCAAGGGGTGAAAGAGTGGGGATATTTATTCCTTAATACCCACTGGTGTTAAGAGTATGTTTATTCCCAGCACCTCTACTCTTCTTCTCGCAAAGCAATGGAAAACGGTGAAGGTGCTGGCAGTCAAAAGTTGGGAAGGTAGGGACTGATGGGATAAATACATGGGCATGAGAGTAGGGCCCCAGTAGCATATGCTACATACAAGAATCCTATGATTTTCTGTATATTGAATTTGCTGTTCAATGTCTCTCCAACTCCCCAGGTTTCCTCAGCTTTAGGAGTATCTATTGAGGAAGTGGCATTTAAGGTGAGTCCTAAAGAATGACTAGGAGTTTGCTAGGAAGAGAAGGGAAAAAGGGAATTTTGGGTAGAAGAAACAGCAGGGATAAAGGATTGGGTGCCACGTATGTGAGAAATGAAGAGGTTCTGACTATGTCTGTATTGGGAGGAAAAAGGAGGAGAAGGCCTTGCCCAAGTGTTGGGACTATCAAGCAGGTCATGGAAAGACCAAATAAATCCATAGGAGGGAGGAGACATGATCCAGATCCACTCACTCTGCCCTTTTCCTACATGTCCTCTTTCTCAGAATCAACCTCTCCTTTGCTTCTGGAGCTTTTTAAAGCTCTACTGGTTCTGAGCAAACTGGTATCTGAGACACTGTCCTGATACATTTTTTTTTTTCCAGGAAAATCACATATTTTTATTAACTATCCACATAATATTTTTTTTTTATTAACGGAAAGAAAAAAAAAGAAATTAACACAACATTTAGAAATCATACCATTCTACATATGCACTCAGTAATTCTTAACATCATCACATAGATGCATGATCATTGTTTCTTAGTACATTTGCATCGGTTTAGAGGAACTAGCAACACAACAGAAAAAGATATAAAATGCTAATATAAAGAAAAGAAATAAAAGTAGTAATAATAGTAAAAAACAACAACAAACAAACCAACAAGCAAACAAAAACAAAAAAAACCCTATAGCTCAGATGCAGCTTCATTCAGTATTTTAACATGATTACTTTACAATTAGGTATTATTGTGCTGTCCATTTTTGAGTTTTTGTATCTAGTCCTGTTGCACAGTCTGTATCCCTTCAGCTTCAATTACCCATTGTCTTACCCTGTTTCTAACTCCTGCTGAACTCTGGTAACAATGACATATTTCAAGTTTATTCTCGAATGTCCGTTCACATCAGTGGGACCATACAGTATTTGTCCTTTAGTTTTTGGCTGGATTCATTCAGCATAATGTTCTCTAGGTCCATCCATGTTATTACATGGTTCATAAGTTTATCTTGTCTTAAAGCTGCATAATATTCCATCGTATGTATATACCACAGTTTGTTTAGCCACTCTTCTGTTGATGGAGATTTTGGCTGTTTCCATCTCTTTGCAATTGTAAATAACGCTGCTATAAACATTGGTGTGCAAATGTCCGTTTGTGTCTTTGCCCTTAAGTCCTTTGAGTAGATACCTAGCAATGGTATTGCTGGGTCGTATGGCAATTCTATATTCAGCTTTTTGAGGAACCGCCAAACTGCCTTCCACAGTGGTTGCACCCTTTGACATTCCCACCAACAGTGGATAAGTGTGCCTCTTTCTCCGCATCCTCTCCAGCACTTGTCATTTTCTGTTTTGTTGATAATGGCCATTCTGGTGGGTGTGAGATGATATCTCATTGTGGTTTTGATTTGCATTTCTCTAATGGCCAGGGACATTGAGCATCTCTTCATGTGCCTCTTGGCCATCCGTATTTCTTCTTCTGGTAGGTGTCTGTTTAAGTCTTTTTCCCATTTTGTAATTGGGTTGGCTGTCTTTTTGTTGTTGAGTTGAACAATCTCTTTATAAATTCTGGATACTAGACCTTTATCTGATATGTCGTTTCCAAATATTGTCTCCCATTGTGTAGGCTGTCTTTCTACTTTCTTGATGAAGTTCTTTGATGCACAAAAGTGTTTAATTTTGAGGAGCTCCCATTTATTTATTTCCTTCTTCAGTATTCTTGCTTTAGGTGTAAGGTCCATAAAACCACCTCCAGTTGTAAGATCCATAAGACAAATCCCAACATTTTCCTCTAACTGTTTTATGGTCTTAGACCTAATGTTTAGATCTTTGATCCATTTTGAGTTAACTTTTGTATAGGGTGTGAGAGATGGGTCTTCTTTCATTCTTTTGCATATGGATATCCAGTTCTCTAGGCACCATTTATTGAAGAGACTGTTCTGTCCCAGGTGAGTTGGCTTGACTGCCTTATCAAAGATCAAATGTCCATAGATGAGAGGGTCTATATCTGAGCACTCTATTCGATTCCATTGGTCGATATATCTATCTTTATGCCAATACCATGCTGTTTTGACCACTGTGGCTTCATAATATGCCTTAAAGTCAGGCAGCGCGAGACCTCCAGCTTCGTTTTTTTTCCTCAAGATGTTTTTAGCAATTCGGAGCACCCTGCCCTTCCAGATAAATTTGCTTATTGGTTTTTCTATTTCTGAAAAATAAGTTGTTGGGATTTTGATTGGTATTGCATTGAATCTGTAAATCAATTTAGGTAGGATTGACATCTTGACTATATTTAGTCTTCCAATCCATGAACACGGTATGCCCTTCCATCTATTTAGGTCTTCTGTGATTTCTTTTAACAGTTTTTTGTAGTTTTCTTTATATAGGCTTTTTGTCTCTTTGGTTAAATTTATTCCTAGGTATTTTATTCTTTTAGTTGCGATTGTAAATGGGATTCGTTTCTTGATTTCCGCCTCAGCTTGTTCATTTCTAGTGTATAGAAAAGCTACAGATTTTTGAATGTTGATCTTGTAGCCTGCTACTTTGCTGTACTCATTTATTAGCTCTAGTAATTTTGTTGTGGATTTTTCTGGGTTTTCTACATATAGTATCATATCGTCTGCAAACAGTGATAGTTTTACTTCTTCCTTTCCAATTTTGATGCCTTGCATTTCTTTTTCTTGCCTAATTGCTCTGGCTAGAACTTCCAACACAATGTTGAATAATAGTGGTGATAGTGGACATCCTTGTCTTGTTCCTGATCTTAGGGGGAAAGTTTTCAATTTTTCCCCATTGAGGATGATATTAGCTGTGGGTTTTTCATATATTCCCTCTATCATTTTAAGGAAGTTCCCTTGTATTCCTATGTTTTGAAGTGTTTTCAGCAGGAAAGGATGTTGAATCTTGTCAAATGCCTTCTCTGCATCAATTGAGATGATCATGTGATTTTTCTGCTTTGATTTGTTGATATGGTGTATTACATTAATTGATTTTCTTATGTTGAACCATCCTTGCATACCTGGGATGAATCCTACTTGGTCATGATGTATAATTCTTTTAATGTGTTGTTGGATACGATTTGCTAGAATTTTATTGAGAATTTTTGCATCTGTATTCATTAGAGAGATTGGTCTGTAGTTTTCTTTTTTTGTAATATCTTTGCCTGGTTTTGGTATGAGGGTGATGTTGGCTTCATAGAATGAATTAGGTAGTTTTCCCTCCACTTCGATTATGTTGAACAGTTTGAGGAGAGTAGGTACTAATTCTTTCTGAAATGTTTGATAGAATTCACATGTGAAGCCGTCTGGTCCTGGACTTTTCTTTTTAGGGAGCTTTTGAATAACTAATTCAATCTCTTTACTTGTGATTGGTTTGTTGAGGTCGTCTATTTCTTCTTGAGTCAAAGTTGGTTGTTCATGTCTTTCCAGGAACCTGTCCATTTCTTCTAAATTGTTGTATTTATTAGCGTAAAGTTGTTCATAGTATCCTGTTATTACCTCCTTTATTTCTGTGAGGTCAGTAGTTATGTCTCCTCTTTCATTTCTAATCCTATTTATTTGCATCCTCTCTCTTCTTCTTTTTGTCAATCTTGCTAAGGGCCCATCAATCTTGTTGATTTTCTCATAGAACCAACTTCTGGTCTTATTGATTTTCTCTATTGTTTTCATGTTTTCAATTTCATTTATTTCTGCTCTAATCTTTGTTATTTCTTTCCTTTTGCTTGCTTTGGGATTAGTTTGCTGTTCTTTCTCCAGTTCTTCCAAGTGGACAGTTAATTCCTGAATTTTTGCCTTTTCTTCTTTTCTGATAAAGGCATTTAGGGCAATAAATTTCCCTCTTAGCACTGCCTTTGCTGCATCCCATAAGTTTTGATATGTTGTGTCTTCATTTTCATTTGCCTCTAGGTATTTACTAATTTCTCTTGCAATTTCTTCTTTGACCCACTTGTTGTTTAAGAGTGTGTTGTTGGGCGGGCCGCGGTGGCTCAGTGGGCAAGAGTGCTTGCCTGCCATGCCGGAGGACCCCGTTCGATTCCCGGCCCCAGCCCATGTAAAAAACAAACAAACAAACAAAATATAATAAAATAAGAAAAATGTTTAAAGATGTTTCCCTTTCTTCCTCCCTTCCTTCCTTCCATCCTTCCTTCCTTCTCTGTCTTTCTAAAAAAAAAAAAAAAAAAAAAAAAAAAGAGTGTGTTGTTGAGCCTCCATGTATTTATGAATTTTCTGGCACTCCGCCTATTATTGATTTCCAACTTCATTCCTTTATGATCCGAGAAAGTGTTGTGTATGATTTCAATATTTTTAAGTTTGTTAAGACTTGCTTTGTGACCCAGCATATGGTCTATCTTTGAGAATGATCCATGAGCACTTGAAAAAAAGGTGTATCCTGCTGTTGTGGGATGTAATGTCCTATAAATGTCTGTTAAGTCAAGCTCATTTATAGTAATATTCAGGTTCTCTATTTCTTTATTGATCCTCTGTGTAGATGTTCTGTCCATTGATGAGAGTGGTGAATTGAAGTCTCCAACTATTATGGTATATGTGTCTATTTCCCTTTTCAGTGTTTGCAGTGTATTCCTCACGTATTTTGGGGCATTCTGGTTCGGTGCGTAAATATTTATGATTGTTATGTCTTCTTGCTTAATTGTTCCTTTTAATAGTATATAGTGTCCTTCTTTGTCTCTTTTAACTGTTTTACATTTGAAGTCTAACTTGTTGGATATTAGTATAGCCACTCCTGCTCTTTTCTGGTTGTTATTTGCATGAAATATCTTTTCCCAACCTTTCACTTTCAACCTATATTTATCTTTAGGTCTAAGATGTGTTTCCTGTAGACAGCATATAGAAGGATCCTGTTTTTTAATCCATTCTGCCAGTCTATGTCTTTTGATTGGGGAATTCAGTCCATTAACATTTAGAGTTATTACTGTTTGGATAATATTTTCCTCTACCATTTTGCCTTTTGTATTCTATATATCATATCTGACTTTCCTTCTTTCTACACTTTTCTCCATGTCTCTCTCTTCTGTCTTTTCGGTTCTGACTCTAGTGCTTCCTTTAGTATTTCTTGCAGAGCTGGTCTCTTGGTCACAAATTCTCTTAGTGACTTTTTGTCTGAGAATGTTTTAATTTCTCCCTCATTTTTGAAGGACAATTTTGCTGGATATAGGAGTCTTGGCTGGCAGTTTTTCTCTTTTAGTAACTTAAATATATCATCCCACTGTCTTCTAGCTTCCATGGTTTCTGCTGAGAAATCTACACATAGTCTTATTGGGTTTCCCTTGTATGTGACGGATTGTTTTTCTCTCGCTGCTTTCAAGATCCTCTCTTTCTCTTTGACCTCTGACATTCTAACTAATAAGTGTCTTGGGGAACGCCTATTTGTGTCTAATCTCTTTGGGGTGCGCTGCACTTCTTGGATCTGTAATTTTAGGTCTTTCATAAGAGTTGGGAAATTTTCAGTGATAATTTCTTCCATTAGTTTTTCTCCTCCTTTTCCCTTCTCTTCTCCTTCTGGGATAACCACTACACGAATATTTGTACGGTTCACATTGTCCTTGGGTTCCCTGATACCTTGTTCAAATTTTTCCATTCTTTTCCGGATAGTTTCTGTTTCTTTTTGGAATTCAGATGTTTCATCCTCCAAATCACTAATTCTATCTTCTGTTTCTTTAAATCTGTCGTTGTAGGTATCCATTGTTTTTTCCATCTTTTCTACTTTATCTTTCACTTCCATAACTTCTGTGATTTGTTTTTTCAGTTTTTCTATTTCTTCTTTATGTTCAGCCCATGTCTTCTTCATGTCCTCCCTCAATTTATCGATTTCGTTTTTGAAGAGGTTTTTCATTTCTGTTCGTATATTCAGCATTAGTTGTCTCAGCTCCTGTATCTCATTTGAACTATTGGTTTCTTCGTTTGACTGGGCCATATGTTCAATTTTCTGAGCGTGATCCGTTATCTTCTGCTGGCGTCTGGGCATTTAGTCAGATTTCCCTGGGTGTTCGACCCCACACCCAGAATTGGAAGATTTTTCTGTGCAATCTCTGGGTTCTGTTTTTCTTATCCTACCCAGTAGGTGGCGCTCATGGCACACGTTTGTCTACGGGTTCCACCAGCGAAAGTTGCTGTGGGTCCTTTAACTCTGGAAAACTCTCGCCGTAGGGGAGGCCCGGCAGCCGAAGCGTCTTGGAAGAATGCCAGCCGGCCCGGGGTTCCGAATGCGGGGAGGGTCGCTGGCTGCCGCAGCACGGGAGAGCGTCCGGCCGAATTAGCTAGTCGGCCCGGGGCACCAAGCGTGGCGGGAGGGCGCCAGCTGTCGCAAACCGGGAGAGTGCACCACTCCCAGCCGACGGGGGAGTCACGTGCTTGGAAGGGATCCCCTGGTCACCGTTCTCCGCAGTCTGGGGATCCCCGACCCAACTATCCCAGTTGCTCCGGGGGGCCTCGTGTGGTGGGGGCACCAGCCGCCGCGGCCTAAGGGGACCGCCTGTCCAATTCTACCAGCTGTCCTGGGAAGGTGGAAGGGAGGGACTCCGGTCGCTTGCCGTCCCACCCAGGAAAGCCCGTGCCCCTTGGTGATCTCATCGGAGCTGGTTCTCCCAGATAGTCAGCCGTTCCAGGATGGGGTACGCCGTCCCTTTGCTCTCCCTCGTGGCTCCGGGAGCTGCTCTGTATTATCTCCACTCCCCCAGTAGCTGTTCTGGAGGAGGAAAGGTGAGGGCGGCAAGGCTGTAGAGTCTGGTGGTGGAGGAGCCGGTGAAGGCGGGGTAAGAGGGCACCGTGGTGGTTGGAGAGCGGCTGGAGCAGGAGAGGGAGGAGGGGGGAGAAGGAGGGCGGGCGGGTTGGCTGCTGCGGGGCATGGGCGCCGCGCGGCGGGCCGGCTGAGAAAGAGAGGGGAGAAGGAGGGCGGGCGGGTCGGCTGCTGCGGGGCGTGGGCGCCACGCGGCGGGCCTGCGGAGAAAGAGAGGGGAGAAGGAGGGCCTGTCCTGATACATTTTGAGGCAACTCTTTCTGGCCCTAGAAATAATTCCTCCAGGAAGCATGATTAGCTAAGAGATGTTCTAACTAACAGCTTACTTATGGTAGAGTAGTTAAATTGAATTTTATGAATGACTTATCTTTTCTAGCCTTTAGACTTAGAGGAAATATAACAAGATTAAGAGCATGGATTTTTGATCCATGTCACTGTAGGATTGAATCCTGGTTTTGCATTGGGGTACTGGACAGATGACATGAGATAATGACTGTGTTATCCACAGACACCCCCTGGGCAGTATTAGCTGGTCTTGTTATAGATCAGATTTAAGGTTACACATGCAGAAATTGTAGACAAATGTCCATAACAGCATTATTAAGAAAGGAAGCAACCCGTATGTCCATCAGCAGATGACTGGATTAAAAATGTAACAAATCCATAAAAGGAATATTATTCTGCCATAAAATAGAATGGAGTGCTGATGCATGCTAGGATGGCTGAACCTTGCAAACATTATAAGAGAAAGAAGCCAGATGTAAAAGCATCACATTTCATACGATTATATTTATATATGATATGTTCAGAATGGACAGAGCTCTACAGACAGGAACTTGACTGGTCATTGCCAGGGGCTGGGGCAGAGGAGCTGGGGTAAAATGGAGACTCTCTGGTACGGATATGGGATTTCGTTTGGGGTGATGAAATGTTGTGATAGTTGCACAACTCTGTGAATGCACTAAAAACCTTTAATTTTACACTTTAAATGAATGTGTAAAATATATTTCAATAAAACTGGTGTAATAAAAAGATTATACATGTAATGATGTCAGTTTCATTCTATTTCAATGTTATTTGAATGGGAGAGGGCATGATGGTCTATCACCCTGACCATGTCCAAGGACGTGTGTGATGGATGTCAAAATCCATATGGGTTTAGGATTTATCACTTTAGAAAAATAAACAAAATTCTTTTGCTCCTCTATGTCAGCATGAAGTCTTTGTCCGTAGACCTTCCTCCCACCTTCCTGTCTTGGGGCAAGGATAGAAAAGTATATACCCAGGAAGGAAAGTGAGGTTCTAATAAGTGGTTTTTAATTAGCAGCACTGAAAATTCAGAATCAACTTTTCACGATCAAATTACCACATTTTGTCTCTCTTTTAATAGCTAGGGTAAGTTTATGCTAGGATCATTTTAGTCACTCCAATTACACATGTATCAATAATTAGTGGGAATTTACCTAAGTTACAGCATACCCCATAGTTTTCCTCCCTCAGAGACCGTGGTGGTACATTGTAATATTACTGGGTGGTGCACAGTACTCAGCTGAAGTTCCTTTTTTCCCTTCTTCTTTATTCCTCTTTGTCTGTAAAGAACATTCAGGTGATGTTCCTTGGAGAGTGATGTGCATCCTATTCAGATGCATCTACAGAAGTAAAAGCAGTACCATGAATGTTAGGAGTTCATTATATGATGCCAAATGCAATTTTGCACTGATGTTTCATTGGGAATTCAGTTATGTAAGACAAATTAGAATTTATTATTTGTTAAGATTCTCCATTTATCAAATAACTCCCCATCCCCATTGTCATCTATTTGAATTTCTCTGTCACTAACAATGTTGCTGACCTCCTTTTCCTGTACAGTGCTTTATCCCTTAACTAACAGAACACTCCACTCTATATGTATGCTCTGCTCTGTCATCTCCTGCTTCTTCTCCTTTCTGCCTTCCTCCTTCTCTATTTTTAGTGGCTCCTCTGTATTCTCCTTCCTATTCCTCAGTGGGTAAAATCCATGATTCAACCTCCAGTAATTTTTTTCTTCTACATCTACATCTTTTTCCTAAAAGAACTCTTCAGTACTCTTTGCTTAAATTCTCAGCCCTAAGCGGATGGCTTCCAAACATACATGAACTTTCCTCTGGGATGTTCTTATGGGGATGGTCTATCTTAAATTAAGCATGTGTGGAAAGTAGATTTCTGTATGTAGTGATACCTGCCATTGGCCTCACCATTGTGACACCTCCATTTTTTCCCCCTCGGTTCTCATGTCAGATTGATTTCACTTTGCAAAGTCTTTCAGATTGATTCTCTGTTTACATTCCTTCCACCGCCATCTCTTCATGTTTTCATAATGGCCTCCCAACTGGAGGAACACCAGAGTGCCAGCAAGTTAATCCTGGAAGTCTGCAAGCTTTTATGATCTTCTAGACCATCAATCCTGAAGGCAGACTGCAGTGCTGCCTTCTCACCTCCAGGGTCCAGAGGCATGTTGCCCCTGCATTGCTCCCTTAAGTCCTATAGAAGCAGATGAAGCCAAGATAGAGCCTTGAGTCAAAGGATGATAAGCAGTGGGGCCATGCAAGGGATGGGGTGGGAACCAAAGACACAACAGGGGCCACAGGTCCTTGGGAGAGTGGAAGGAAGGAAAATAAACACCAGGGAAAGATTTCCTGCCCCTCATAGGGGTGGCCCTGGGGGGTGGCTGAAGAGAGCCAGATCCTCCCCAGTGGGGAGTTAGGGGATCGGGGGAGCTGTGTAGGAGAGGAGAGTCATTCCAGAATTCTCTTCTCTGTGGATACTGAGGCTTGGTACATAGCACCCAATGTAGACTTTTTGTACATTCTTCTGGATTCCATCCCAGTGTCTGGCCAATTTACAATATTAGTGGAATTATAGACTGTGCCTCCGCTTGTTGCAGTGAGGACTAAGGGTATGCATTGCTGTTGTTTTGTTGTATATGCCTATCCATCTATTTATCCATCCATTCACCCAACCATCTCTCCATAATCTAGCCATCATCCAGGATATGATCCATGGCATGATATGATCAGACTATATATTTTATTTTATAACCTTTTCTTCTTGCCTGAAAAATATTGCTAACATTTTCTTGAGTTGTTTAATATTCTTCAACAACATGATTTTTAATGGCTATATAGCAGTCCATCAAATGAAAGTACTGTAATTTATATAACAAATCTCTTATGGTAAGCCATTTGAGATGTTTCTACATTTTATGCATGATAAATAACACTGGAATAAACAACTCTCTCTATAAATCATTGTGCACATCTTTGATTATTCACAAATGGGCTAATTTTAAATAACCACGAACAATTTTGCAACAGCAATTTCTGCTCATTGTTTTCTTTATGAACTTAAACTTTTCCTTCAGGCAAAAAAAAAAAATGGAAAAGAAGTTCCTGGAACATCTGGCTTATGGTCTCATTCACTTTTGGTATTCAGCTGTGCTTCCAAATTTTGACATGTCTTCTTTTTAATAGACAAATCCTTGATTTAATCTCTCTTCTGGAGACACAGATGTAAGTTTGCTTCCTTCTGTGAATCTTTGGCCTGGAAATCATGAGTACAGAAAAGAAGCAATGCTAAAGTTGCTTTCAGCACCTATTTCTCATTTTTGAAGTCCCAAAGAATTAGGGACAGAAATGGAAAGAATTACACTGGGGGAGATTTGTAAGGATCAAAAAATTTCTTGTGATAAGGGCTGCTGTTGGGAACTATGAAATGCCAGGCTATTTACATAGATTATCCTTATAACTCATATGATGGCTGTGGTGCAGAGAGGGCAGTTTAAACAATCAGTTAGGTAGCAGAATTAGAATTCAGACACTGATTGATGTGACTCAAATACACCATGTTGTATGTTAGTGGGGGTCCCATATTTTTGAATTTTGAACGCCGCTAAAATTTCAGACAAATTTGGGGAGACCCATAGGCTTGTCAACTTTTTGTTTTGCCAAATATAGGCATTAAAATAGCCTCAACAATGCAACTGTGAAACCCTATTACCACTATTTCATGAACAAAAAAGATATTTAATACCAAAAAGAACAAGGCAATAATCTCTGAAGACAGTTCTTTAAATTAAATTAATTTGGTCTTATAAAAATCAGTACATTTCCCTTTTTGATAATTGCCATTTCACCATGGGCCAATGAAAAGTGAGCACTCCCTCTAGACCACATTTAAGAACTGTTTCCAGAGGACACGTTGTCATGACTGCATCGACAGAATGGTTCCTCTGGCTTGGCTGGCCCATGTGGAAGGAAGTGCGAGGTCTCCCTTCTGTTGGTGGAAGGACATCACAAAATATTCAAAGTAGGGAGACCAGGGTGTGTCTCCTTTGCCTCAATTCCTATTTGGGATAGAATTCCCATACTGTAGTCTATAACAAGCGAGATGCATGCCCTCCACCTTCCTATAACTTTAAGGTGTCTGGAGCTGGTCTCCCCTCAACTCTTCTCCATCTCTATCATAGTTCTCAAGTTCCCCTAACAACTCAGGACTTTCCAGAGATATTAGAACTTCTGTATGAAAGTATGAAAGTCTACTCAGGGCCTCAGCTACATGCTGGCTTTCATGATAAAGATCTCAGGGCCGAAATCTCCCATGATAACCATATGGAGGATGGTCGGATTCTTATAGAGCTGGAGGAGTGGGCTTGGGAGGAAAAGGCCACATGTGGGTCAGTAGGGTAGCAGATACCTTCTCAGTCCCCATGCAGAGCCACCTACCCCTCAAGGCCCAGCCAGTCCCAGGATTGGGCATATGCTGCCTAGTTGAACAGAATCCCCTCCCTTCTTCCCTGATCCCTGGAGATTCTCCTCTAGCCCAGACAGCTTTTTTTTTCTTCTTTTAAATAGCTGCTCTAAACCCAAAGGGTATGTTTGGACTACTTTCTTTGGCTAGTGGACAAATCCCTTGGCTCTCCCTGCTTCTAGGTAGAACTACCATCCACTGGTCCAGGACTCAGTCTTATCTGTCCCTTTCCTCTGGGGAGCATGGCCACTCAATTTGCATCTACCCTTCATTAATTGACAAATTGATTCAACAATCTTACATGGGTTAGACATGTGAAAAGGGCTGAGGATACTGCGAAGCAAGTTTTTATGCTACATTTGTTAAGAAATAAGGAAAAATTTATAATTTGTGATAAATACAATATAGAAAATTAACAGGACTCTATGATAAGTGTGTGGGTTGGGTGGGATGGTCGAGACTGTTTTAATTGGGTAATTAGAGGCATTCTCTCTGAAAGGATACCATTTAAGAAGAGACTGGGAAAATTAGAAGAAAGGCACAATATGTGTAAGGAAGGGGAAGACTCTCTGGAGGAGAGGATTTAGCTCATGCAAAGACCCCAAAGAAAGAAAATTCTTGGCTCTCAGGCTTGAAATTGTCTGGAAGGATGGGGTGGTTAATGACTATGGGGCTTCCACTGACTAAAAGAGGGTGATGGATAACTGCTTTCCAATTTTGTCTCCTGGTTGGATAGACCAAGACACATTTCATATGGCTCCTTAGAAGGTCCTGTGGGATCCGGTACCAGACAGCTCTAGAGATGGCCAATTCTAAAATGCATCCTTGCACTGTCCCAAATAAACTACTTGTAACTGAGTTTTTATTTCAAACTCTGTTTTCAGAGAACCCAAGCTAAACCAAGCAGCACAGAAATAGTAGGTATTTGTTAAGAAATAATAATTATAGACCACGTATTACATCAGGTTAAGAAGGTTAGGAAAGATAGGATGGGGTTGATGGACTGTGAAAATGTAAGGGGGTTAATGGCCTCGATGAGGTTGCCAAACTGTAGGAGAGGTGGTACCAAAGCACAGGACCTGAGTAGATGGTGCTTCAAATTCTTGTGGTGCAAGATCCAGGGTGGAACCCAAGGGTGGGTGGTCAGTTTCGGAGTTCAGATAAAGGTCACTGGAGATAAGAAGATGAAAGTACTGAAATGGTTTAAGCCAGAGATGGGTGAGGATGGATGTATTAGTTAGGGTTCTCTAGAGAAACAGAATCAACAAGAAATATTCATAAATATAAAATTTATAAAAGTGTCTCACATAACTGTGGGAACACAGAGTCCAAAATCTGTAAGGCAGGCTGTGAAGCTGATGATTCCAATGGAGGGTCTGGATGAACTCCACAGGAGAGGCTCACTGACCAAAGCAGGAAAAGAGCCTGTCTCTTCTGAATCCTCCTTTAAAAAAGCTTCCAGTGATTAGATCAAGCATCATTCATTAAATAAGACATTCCCCCTGATGATTACAAATGGAATAATCTGTGGGTGCAGCTGATGTGATCATGATCTAATTCTACGAAATGTCCACATAGCACAGACAGGCCAGCACTTGCCAACCAGACAAACAGGTACCACCACCTGTCCAAGTTGACGCATGAACCTGACCATGACGGTCCACCCGTGTCAGCTTAGCAGCTATAATTATCACCTGAAACCATACCTAATTTCTAAATAGAAAACAACAAGAAACACATTTTTTTCCTCTCACTTAACAATACTCAACTATCCTGCATTTAACTGGAAACACATTAAATCTCTCCGAAATAGGGTGCAAGTCCTTGGGTAATATTCATTCTTAAACTTGATATCTTACAACTTAAATAGTATAAGAGGAACAAAATGGTATTACAGTCCTCATTTCTGTAACTGATCACGTGGCTGTAGTTCATATTTATCACTACCTTCTTCCACTACCCATTCCATGTTCCCTTTACCCTCAGCAAGCACTTCAGCTGGCCGTGGTTCTTTGCCTGGTGGGGTGACCCAAACCTTCATTCCTGAAGTTCCAGAGCCATTGGTAGCCCTGCTTGGATTGGGTTGATTTTAATCACAGGGCATGGTAGTACTAAAAGCGCCCTAAGGAATCTCCTATATTCCAGGAAAACTCTTCTCTACCTCCATTGTGTAGTTGCAGTCCTATGTATAATTTCACCATCACCTTTGATCTTTCCATACCTCTCTTTGGGGCTGTTTGGGCTATGTTAATTCTAAATTTTTTATTAGAAGGGGATGTCACTAATATGGGGTAGGGAGATGGAACTATTTGATGTTCTGGAGAGGCTGGGCTAGGTTTCAGGACTTACCTGGACTAGGGACCCATCTGGAGGTTGTAGGTTTCTGGAAAGTTACTCTAGTGCCTGGAACCTAATGGAATCTTATATATTGCCCTAGATGTTCTTTAGGATTGGCTGGAATGGTCTTGGCTGGGGGTTGGTAGGTTATTATAGGTAGCAAGGGCTTTCTGAAGCTTGTATAAGAGCAACCTCCAGAGTTGTTACCCCTATGTTCTGAATTAGTTTAACTCCAACCTATTGAGCTTTATTCTTATCTCTAAATATCAGGTTACATATATAAAACAGCCTCTCAAAATCCAGAAATAATAATCACCACTCCAAACTTAAGTGTCTGCTCTAAAGCTTACAATCTAGGCCCCTGTTTTCTTATAAGCATTTTATAAAGATGACCATACCATCGTTGTTTTTTTTGGTTCTAGCTTATTTTGTCTCACCAAATATCCCACATATTCATTCACATCGTTGCATACCTCATGACATTGTTCCTTTTTGTAGCAGCACAGCCTTTGTTCATAAGTATACACCATCATTTGCCAACCTACTTCTCCATCTGTGCATCCTTCAGCCACCTGCATTCATCGGGCATCACGTAGAAGGCCCAAAGTCCAAAGTCCATCAGCATTCTCAATTTTAGATAATTTCGTTGTTACCAAGAGACAGAAAACCAATAACCACACCCTTGCCAAAGAGGAAATCTAAACCTCCTCTTAACTCTTGTCCCTCTCCCCATTATTTACCTCTGCTGTTGCTGTGATTGTGCTGATGGTTTCCTTTTGAACATAGCTCATAGAATGCACTAGCAGTTTTCTCCCTGTGCCCTGGACTTCAACACATTTTGTATAAGAATTATATCTTTGAATTAATTTTTATGAGAACTCATTCATGTTTCTAGTGTGAGTCAGTGGGACATGTAGGTCGATACAACCCCTTTCACTCTTGTTCATCTTCAATATGGTAATATTGTCTTTTGGGCCAAAATGGCATCTTAACAATGTGTGCATTTTAGTTTGTCCTCCAGAAAAACTACTAAATAACCAGAAACAGTTCAGAACAGCTCCTGGGGCCACGTCAGTAACCGGACACACAGCGTACACAAGTCTGGACCAGCTGGACCACCTGCGAGCCCCCCCCAGAACCATGAGTTCCCCAAGCCGTGGTGGCTGGCACCCTCCCCCACAGGCTGCTTCCCAGAGGGGAAAGGAAAGAGACTTGACCAGCAGCAGGGGCTGAACCCAACTAAACTCCAGTTGTGGAATTAATTAACAAATTCTGACTACTAAAAATAGGCCCCCAGCTCAGGTGAACCTGGTCAAAAAGGAGGTCGCTGATTTTTGCCCCGGTGCTGAGGAGGCAGGGCTGATGGAAAAAGAAAAAAAAAAGGAAGCAGAGGTTTTTGTGGCTATGTTTCTACAAAGGCTTGACTGCCTTTGGACAAAGTGGCAGGACTTCTCAGGCTGCAATTGCCCCAGGCATAGGCAGAAACAAGCTTGTTTAAGGGCTTGTCTGGAGCCTGTGCCCTCTCCAGGGGAGGGGTGAAGCCCAACTCAGGTGGAATCCCTCCCTCAAGGAATTCATACACCAGGGCTTGGTAATTTGAAGCCATTAAAATCAGCCTACAACCTCTCCTCTGTCTCCACCACGCCCCCAGCAGGGAGAGTCAGCCAAAGTTAAAGGTACCGCATCATCTTATGCTGGTGGGACCTGCAGGCAGACAAGCACCACATACTGGGCAGGATAAGAAAAACAGAGTCCAGAGACTTCACAGGAAAGTCTTTCAACCTTCTGGGTCTCACCCTCAGGGAAAACCGATGCAGGCAACTCTTTCCTCCTAATAGGCCAGTTTGGTCTGGGAAAATCCGGCTGGGGTCTATAATACCTAAGTAGATTCTCCTAAGTGTGGGGGGAAAGGCACCATACAAGCAGGGCAAGAAACAAGAAAACAAGAACTGAAAAATTCTCCTCTGTTAAACAAAACCTAAGCTAGAGGTCTAGATAAAACTGAACTGAATGTCAAAGAAGAGATAGAAAACAAATTGATCCAGCAAGAAACCCTAGGTAAAAGAAATGAAAGCAATCTTCAGAATAAACTAATTAAGGTAATTAAATGCCTAGATGCCAGCAAAAAATAACAAATCACACTAGGAAAATTGAAGATATGGCCCAGTCAAAGGAATAAACCAACAATTCAAATGAGCTACAGGAACTGAAACAATTAATTCAGAATATATGAACAGACATGGAAAACCTCATCAAAAACCAAATCAGTGAATTGAGGGAGGATATAAAGAAGGAAAGGTATGAACAAAAAGAAAAAATCAAAAGTCTGAAAAAACAAATCACAGAACTTATGGGAATGAAAGGCATGGTAGGGGAGATGAAAAAAACAATGGAAACCTACAATGGTAGATTTCGAGAGGCAGAACATAGGATTAGTGAACTGGAGGATGGAACATCTGAAATCCAACAATAAAAAGAAAATATAGGGAAAAAATGGAAAAATATGAGCAGGGACTCAGGGAATTGAAGAACAATATGAAGCGCATGAATATACATGTTGTGGGTGTCCCAGAAGGAGAAGAGAAGGGAAAACAAGGAGAAAAACTAATGGAGGAAATTATCACTGAAAATTTCCCAACTCTTATGAAAGGCTTAAAATTACAGATCCAAGAAGTGAAGCATACCCCAAAGAGAATAGATCCAAATAGACATACTCCAAGACATTTACTAATCAGAATGTCAGAGGTCAAAGAGAAAGAGAAAATCTTGAAGGCAGCAAGAGAAAAGCAATCCATAACATACAAGGGAAGCCCAATAAGACTATGTGTAGATCTCTCAGCAGAAACCATGGAGGCGAGAAGACAGTGGAATGATATATTTAAATTATTAAAAGAGAAAAACTGCCAACCAAGAATTCTATATCCAGCAAAATTGCCCTTCAAAAATGAGGGAGAAATTAAAACATTTTCAGACAAAAAAATCACTGAGAGAATTTGTGACCAAGAGACCAGCTCTGCAAGAAATACTAAAGGGAGCACTAAAGACAGATATGAAAAGACAGAAGAGAGAGGTGTGGAGAAGAGTGTAGAAAGGAAGACTATGAGTAAAGGTAAAAAGAAGGAAAATTAGATATGACATATAAAATTCGGAAGGTAAAATAGTAGAAGAAAGTAATACCCATGCAGTAATAACACTAAATGTTAATGGATTAAACTCCCCAATCAAAAGACATAGACTGGCAGAATGGGTTAAAAAACAGGACCCATGTATATGCTGTCTCTACTCAAAGGACATGAGGGCAAGGACACAAATGGACATTTGCACACCAATGTTTATAGCAGCATTATTTACAATTACCAAGAGATGGAAACAGTCAAAATGTCCAACAACAGATGGTGGCTAAACAAACTGTGGCATATATATATGATGGAATATTATGCAGCTTTAAGACAGAATAAACTTATGAAGTATGTAACAGCATGCATGAACCTTAAGGACATTATGCTGAGTGAGATTAGCCAAAAACAAAAGGACAAATATTGTATGGTCTCACTGATATGAACTGACATTAGTGAACAAACTTGGAATATTTCATTGGTAACAGAGACCATCAGGAGATAGAAATAGGGTAAGATATTGGGTAATTGGAGCTGAAGGGATACAGATTGTGCAACAGGACTGAATATAAAAACTCAGAAGTGGACAGCACAACACCACCTAACTGTAATACAATTATGTTAAAACACTGAATGAAGTTGAATGTGAGAATGATAGAGGGAGGAAGGCTGGAGGCATAAATGAAATCACAAAGAAAAATAGATGATAAAGATTGAGATGGTATAATCTAGGAATGCCTAGAGTGTATAATGATAGTGACTAAATGTACAAATTAAAAAAATGTTTTTCATGAGGAAGAACAAAAGAATGTCATTACTGCAGGGTGCTAAAAATAGATGGTAATTAATATTTGAAAATGTCAACTTATGTGTGAGACTAAAGCAAAAAAATGCTTATTTAGCACAAAATTTATATTTTGACTAGTGCATGTCCTAATATAACTTATGTAGATAGTTGGTTGAACACCATAAGCACATGGAACCTTGAGTAGGACATGAGGTTTTGTTGGTTTGTCCAGAGTGATGCCCTGATGAATCCCAGAGTGATTTGATCAGTGAGTGGAAAAGCATTTGCAAAGTCCCCTTTGGGGAATGGTGAGAATGTGGGAAAATTCAACCCCCCAATTTGAATTCTTGATATTCTCAAAAGCAGTGTGGACAACCAAAGCTATAGACTGGGCCCCAAGTCTTGGGGTTTGTTCATATGAAACTTAACTCCACAAAGGATAGGTCAAGCCTACTTAAAATTAGGCCTAAGAGTCACCCCAAGAGAGTCTCTTTTGTTGCTCAGATGTGGCCTCTCTCTCTCCAGCCAACACAACAAGCGAACTCACCACCCTCCCCCTGTCTACGTGGGACATGACTCCCAGGAGTATGGACCTTCCTGGCAACGTGGGACACAAATCCTAGAATGAGCAGAGACTCAGCATGAAGGGATTGAGAAAACCTTCTTGACCAAAAGGGGGAAGAGTGAAAGGAGACAAAGTGTCAATGGCTGAGAGATTCCAAACAGAGTCGAGAGGCTATCATGGAGGTTATTCTTATGCATTAAGTAGATATCACCTTGTTATTCAAGATGTAATGAAGAGGCTGGAGGGAACTGCCTGAAAATGTAGAGCTGTGTTCCAGTAGTCATGTTTCTTGATGATGATTGTATAATGATAAAGCTCTCACAATGTGACTGTGTGATTGTTAAAACCTTGTGTCTGATGCTCCTTTAATCTACCTTGTCAACAGATGAGTAGAACATATGGAATAAAATTAAATAATAAGGGAAACAAGTGTTAAAATAAATTTAGTTTGAAATGGTAGTGATCAATGAAAGGGACGGGTAAGGGGTATGGTATATATAATAACTTTTTTTCCTGTTTTCATTTTATTTCTTTTTCTGTTGTCTTTTACTTCTTTTTCTGAATTGATGCAATGTTCTAAGAAATGATCATGATGATGGATATGCAACTATGTGATGATATTGTGAATTACTTATTATATATGTAGAATGGAATGATTATATATTAAGAATGTTTGTGTTTCTTTGTTGTCATAATTTTTTAATCTAAAATTAATTTTAAAAATATGGTAATACTACTTCTAGACCCACTGGGGAATCACCTTCACTCCTATCTATTCCCTTACATTGGACTTCAACCTCATTAGCTAACAGTTCACCCATCTCTTGCTTCTATGTTTCTCTAAGTCCCCTATCTTCCATATTATAAGCCTCTGATTATTCATTTATGCTGGTCATAAAACTGGAATCATGCAGTATCTGTCCTTTTGTGTCTGGCTAATTTCACTCAGCATTATATCCTCATGGCTTTTCCATCTTATGTGCTTCAGGACGTCATTTTGTCCTACTGCTACATAATATTCCATTGTATGTATATATCACATTTTATCGATCCACTCATCTGTTGATCAGCATTTGGTTTGTTTCTATCTTTGGCGATTGTGAATAATGCTGCTGTGAACATTAGTGTGCAAATATCTGTTTGTATCACTGTTTTCTGCTCTTCTGGGTATATACCAAGTAGTGCTATTGTTGGGTCATAGGGCAATTCAATATTCAGTATCCTAAAATACCACCAAACAGCGGCTCCACCATTATACATTCCCACCAGCAGTGCATAAGTGTCCCAGTTTCTCCACATCCTCTCCAAACTTTATAGTTTCCTATTTGTTTAATAGCAGCCATTCTTTTAGGTGTGAGGTGGTATCTCATTGTAGTCTTGATCTACATTTCCCTTATAGCTAGTGGAAATGAACATGTCTTCATGTCCTTGTGAGTCATCTGTATTTGCTCTTCAGAAAAATGTCTATTCATATCTTTAGCCCATTTTATAATTGGATTGTTTGTCCTTTTGTTGTTGAGTTGTATGATTTCTTTGTATATGCAAGAAATCAAACCTTTGTCTGATATGTGATCTCTAAATATTTTCTCCCATTGAGTTGGCTACGCCTGCGCCTTTTTGACAAAGTCTTTTGAGGTGCAGAAGCATTTGATTTTGAGGAGGTCCCATTTATTTATTTTTTCTTTTGTTGCTTGTGCTTTGGGTGTAAAGTATAGGAAGCTACCTCCTATTACTAGGTCTTGAGGTTGTTTCCCTACGTTTTCTGCTAGAGGCTTTATGGTGCTAGTTCTTATATTTAGGTGTTTGATCCACTTTGAGTTAATTTTTGTGTAGCATACAAGATAGGGGTCCTCTTTCATTCTTTTGGCTATTGACATCCAGTTTTTCCATGCCCAATTATTGAAAAGACTATTTTGTTCCAGTTCAGAGGATTTGGGGGCCTTGTCAAAAATCAGTTGACCATAGATTTGGTGGTCTATTTCTGCACTCTCAATTTGATTCCATTGGTCAGTGATTCCTTCTTTGTCCAGTACCATGCTGTTTTGGCCACTGTGGCTTTATAATAGGTTTTAAAGTCAAGGAGTGTTATTCCTCCCACTGCGTTCTTCTTTTTTATGATGCTTTTTAGGTATTCTGGGTCTCTTTCCCTTCCAGATGAATTTAGTAGTTAGCTTTTCCAAATCCTCAAAGTAGGTTGTTGGAATTTTGATTGGTACTGTGTTGAATCTGATGATCAGTTTGGGGAGAATTGTCATCTTAACTATATTTAGTCTTCCTATCCATGAATGTCTTTCCACCTATTTAGATCACCTTTGATTTCTTTTAGCAATGTTATGTAGTTTTCGGTGTAAAAGTTCTTTACATCCTTAGTTAAGTTCATGCCTAAGTATTTGAGTCTTTTAGTTGCTATTTGAATGGAATTTTTTCCTTAACTGACTCCTCAGCTAGGTCATTGCTTGTGTAAGGAAATGTTACCGATTTTTGCACATTAATTTTATGTCCCACCACCTTGCTGAATGTGTTGATTAGCTCAAGTAACTTTGCTGTAGATGTCTCAGCATCTTCCGAGTATCATATCATCTGCAGATAATGAGAGTTTTACTTCTTCCTTTCCAACTTGGATGCCCTTTATTTCTTTGTCCTGCCTGATTGCTCTAGTTAGAACTTCTAGCACAATGTTGAATAATAGTGGTGAAAGTGGGGTATCCTTGTACCTGATCTTAGGGAGAAGACTCTCTTCATTGAATATGATGCTGGCTATCGGTTTTTCATATATTCCCTTTATCATATTGAGGTAGTTACCTTGGATTCCTATCTTTTGGAGTGGTTTTTTATCAGAAAAGCATTTTGTCAAATGCTTTTTCAGCATCAATCAAGACGATCATGTGACTTTTCCCTTTTAATTTGTTAATGTGCTGTATTACATTAATTGATTTTCTTGTGTTGAACCATCCTTGCATTCCTGGTATAAACCCCAATAGGTCAGGGTGTATAATTCTTTTAATGTGCTGTTGGATTCGATTTGCTAATATTTTATTGAGAATTTTTGCGTCTATGTTCATTAGGAAGATTGGCCTATAGTTTTCCTTTCTTATAGCATCTTTACCAGGTTTTGGTATTAAAATGATATTAGCTTCATAAAATGAGTTAGGTAGAGTTCCTTTTTCCTCAATTTTTTGGAAAAGTTTGAGCAGGATTGGTGTTAGTTCCTTCTGGAATGTTTTATAAAATTCCCTTGTGAAGCCATTTGGCCCTTCCTTTTCTTTGTAGGAAGATTTTTGATGACTGATTGAATCTCTTTACTTGTGATTGGTTTGTTGAGATCTTCTATTTCTTCCTGAGTCAGTGTACCTTGTTTGTGTATGTTCCAGGAATTTGTCCATTTCATCTAAGTTGTCTAATTTTTTGGCATGTGGTTGTTCATAGTATCCTCTTATGATTTCTTTTATTTATTCAGGGTCTGTTATAATGCACCCCTTCTCATTTCTGATTTTGTTAATTTCCATCTTCTTTCTTTTTTTCTTTTCAGTCTTGCTAGTGGCCCATCAATTTTATTGAATTCCTCAAAGAACCAACTTTTCATTTTACTGATTCTTTCCATTGTTTTTTGGTTCTCCCATTCATGTATCTCTGCTTTAATCTTTGTTATTTTTCTTCTACTATTTGCTTTGGGGTTAGTTTGCTGTTCTTTCTTAAGTTCCTCCAGGTTTGCTGTTTAGTCCTTGATTTTTGCTCTTTCTTGTTTTTTAATATAGGCATTTAAGGCAATAAATTTCCCTCTCAGCACAGCCTTTGCCACATCCCATAAGTTCTGATAAGTTCTATTCTCATTTTCATTGATTTCCAGATAGCTACTGATTTCTCTAGCAATTTCATTTTTGACCCACTCATTGTTTAAGAGTGTGTTATGTAATCTCCATATATTTGTGAATGTTCTTGTTCTTTCATGTTTATTGAGATCCATCTTCATTCCACTGTGATCAGAGAAAGTGCTTTGAGTAATTTCCATATGTTTAGATTTATAAAGACCAGTTTGTGCCCCAGCATATGATCTATCTGGGAGAATGTTCCATGAGCACTAGAGAAGAATGTATAACCTTGTGCTTTGGAGTGCAATGACCTATATGTGTCTGTTAGGTCTAACTCATTCATCAAGTTATTTAACTTCTCTATTTCCTTGTTGATCTTCTGTCTTGTTGTTTTATCTATAGAGGAGAGTGGTGTATTGAAGTCTCCTACTATTATTGTTGAATCATCTATCACTCCCTTCAGTTTTGCCAATGTCTGTCTCATGCACTTTGGAGCTCCTTGATTGGAAGTGTAAACATTTATGATTGTTATATCTTCTTGGTGAATCGATCCTTTAATTGGTATATAGTGTCCTTCTTTGTCCCTTATGATGTCTTTACATTTAAAGTCTATTTTGTCCAACATTAGTATAGCTACTCCTAATTTCTTTTGGTCACAACTTGTGTGGAAAAATCTTTTTCCATCCTTTCACTTCCAATCTATTTGTATGCTTGTGTCTAAGATGAATCTCTTGTAAACATTATATAGCTGAATATGTTTCTCAATCCATTTTGCCAATCTGTATCTTTTAATTGGTAAGTTTAGTCCTTTAACATTCAAAGTTATTACCGTAAAGGCATTTCTTGATTCCACCATCTTATCTTTTTATTTTATTTATCAGAACTATATATTCTTTTCCCTCTTTCTCTTTGTATTATTTAAATTATCATTAGTGGTACTCTTTAATTCTGTGCCTTCTTCCAGAACTCCCTCTCCTTTCTTTCTTTTTTTTTTTTCAGCCAGCCGAACTCCATTCAGTATTTCTTGTAGGGCCAGTGTCTTGTTGACAGTCTTTCAGGTCTTCTTTGTCTTTGAAAACTTTAATCTCTCCCTCAATTTTGAAGGACAATTTGGCTGGGTACAGAGTTCTTGGCTGGAAGTCTTTCTCTTTCAGAATCTTGAATATATCATACCACTGCCTTCTTGCCTCCAGGGTGCCAGTTGAGTAGTCTGAACTCAATCTTATTTGACTCCCCTTGTATGTAGTAGATTGTTTTTCTCTTGCCACTTTCAGGATTTTCTGCTTCTCTTCAACATTTGACCAATGTGTTAGTATGTGGCTTGGGGAAGGCCTATTTGAATTTATTCTGTTTGGAGTTCTTTGGGCTTCTTTGACTTGTATATTTATGTCCTTTATGAGGGTTGGGAAGTTTTTCCTCTTATACCCTCAACTTGAAACTTTATTTTGTTTCATTTCTCTTTGGTCAAGAAAGACATTGTCAATCTCATGATGCCAGACACAAACTCATCCTTGGAAGTCGTGTCCCATGTTGCCAGGGAGACTTATTCCCCTGAGAGTCATTTCCTATGTAGTGGGAGGTTGGTTAATTTATTTGCAGAGCTTAGCTTAGTAAGAGAGGCCACATCTGAGCAATAAAAGAGGTACTCTAAGAGTGATTCTTAGCCATGGAGTATATGTAGGCTTATCTTTGACATTACAGACATAGGTTTCATAAAGGCAAGTCTCAAACTCAAAGGCTTGGCTTATTAAATTGGGTATCCCTATTGCTTAAGAGGATAAAAGGAATTACCTAGGTGGGGAAGTTTAATAGTACCACATATTTTTTCCAGTCACTAAAGGGACTTTGCAAATACTTTGTTATTTTCTGCCCCAAATACTCTGAAATGAGAATATACATTCTTTTTGAGTACTTGTGATCATTTACAAAAATAAACCATATGATAGGCCATAGAACAAAACTCAAGCTATTTCAAAGGAGTAAAATCACACATAATATATTTTCTCATCATAGTAAATTTAAATTAGAAAGTGTAATAAAATATCACAAACATTTTCTATATGTTTGGAAATTACAAAATACTCTTCTAAATAAACCACTGAACAAAAGAAAATAAATATCAAAATGGTAAAATATTTTTCATTGAATAGTAAAAATATTACAAATTAGACTTGGGGGATGCAACTCAGTCATACTGAGAAAGAAAAATATGACCTTACATGTTTTAAAAAGAAACAGATTAGAAAAAGAATACCAATAAGATCAAAGAGAACAAACATACAATGGAGAGGATCAACAAGCCAAAGGATGACGGTTAGCGAATAAAACTGACAAACCTCTGGGGAGATTAATCAAGAGATAAAGAGAGAAGACCCCAAAATCAATACCAAGAAGAAAAAAGAGGATATCTTTATAGATCCAACAAATATTAAACAGCTCATAAGAGTATATTATGAATAACTTTATACCAATAAATGGAAAAGTGGCAAAAATGTATAGAAAAATCCAACTTACCAGAATTGACACAAGAAGAAATAGAAAATTGAAATAGTCATGTACCTATTTAAAAATTTTCTGTTGTTAAAATCTTTCCACAAAGAAAATTCCAGATCCAGATAACTTCATCAGTGAACTCTACCAAAGAGTAAGGAAGAAATAACATCAACATTAAGTAAATTCTCCCAAAGAATAGAAAAAAAAGTGAACCTCCTCAGCTCACTTTATCAAAACCTTTTGATACCAAACCAGCAAAACCTTTTGATACCAAACCAGTTAATAACATTGCAAAAAAGAAAATTATAGGTCCATCTTACTCATGAACATAGTTTCAAAAACCCTAAGCAAAATATTAGTAAACTGAACCCAACAAAATATGAAATTTTAAATATGTTAAGTTTATTCCTAAAATGGAATGTCCAACATTGAAAACCAAGAAATATAATTTACCACCTTAAGAGAATAAAGGAGAGGAAGCATATGATCATGGCAAAAGGAAGAAGCACTGTTGCCTATTGGCATCACCAGTGAGAATGAGTTGATCTGATTTGCTCCCTCCCCTTGGAGAGCTGAGAGCAAGCTTGCCAGACATGGGACACTGGCCAAGCAGGGTTACCTCAGAGATGGCTCTAAGACAAAAGAATGGGAAAATGCTGGGAGACACAATTCAGTTCAACTGGGGGAAACCCTGACTTGGAGGCAGTGCTGCTCTTAGATGGACTAGGACCATGGGCCCACATTCACAGGAGGTAAGACATTCAAGCCTCAGTTGGTGTCGGGCTACTTTTCACCTGGAAATTCTGAAAGTTCATGTTTGTGCTCTCCATTTGGCAAAAAGTCTTCCTTTCTTCCATCCTCTGTCCCCATTAGTCACTGCTCTGTGAAAGCAACCCACAAGAATTCTGGGTTACTATGTCTGAAGGTCAGGAACTGGGTGAGTATTAATTACTGTTTAAATTCCCTGACAGCTGACATGGCATCTGCTGCATAGAAAGCGTTTGATAAAGACTTGTTCTTTCTTGCATTCCTCTGACAAATATTTATTAAGTACAAGCAATGTGCCAGGCACTAAGCTAGGCATTTGATGCACAGTGATTTAAGCAAAACAAACAAAAAATGAGACACAGACCCTGTTCTCATGAAACCCACTGTCTAGTAGGGGTGATATCAATAAAAAGCAGTGGGTTCCCTGCCTGGTGCAGTCAAATGATCAATTCCTCAGACACCACAGTTTCAAGGAGAGAAAGAAGGGATTCCTCAGCATGAAGCAGAAGCTTAGATGGCTTATCAGCCCAAAAGTCTGTCTCTCCAAGCTGCAATAATTCTGATAGTTATATAATATCAAAAGATGTGTAGGTTTTAGGATACTGAGCACAATGGCCCTAGGTGGAAAGTTTAGAGATGGTCTAATTATTACACATGTACAGACTGATTACATGCATAGTCACAGAATGTATATAAGAAAATGGCAGGCTTGATAAAATGATGGGTGTAATTTTTAGTATTCTAATGAGGTATAGGTCATTTATAGGTTAAAATTTAAGCTACTGTGCATGTGAGGCAGACACATTTTGGTTAGATCCACCTTTGGTTATCAAGGTAGCTTTGGAATTGGGGTAGGTTATTTCTGGGCTGACTCAAAGCCCTTCATTCATCAACACTGAGAGCTGTCTTTTGTGATCATAATACTCTAAAGTTGAGAAACCAGATAAAATGGGTACAAGTGAGGGTCAGACACAAAGTTTTTACAATCACAAGATAAAGGCTATAGAGTTATATAATCTTTATCAGGGATCAAGGCAGTTGGATTACAGTTCAGAGACTTTAGGCATTTCGCTCTGTCTGTTCTAATACACCAGAAAGTAAAAAGAAATATCTCTATAATGTCTCAATCATGATAGTCATCCTCTAAATCCTAACTTCTCAGTTATAATTCCTCCCTCTCACTTGATAATCCTCTTAATCTTTAAGGATATTGGGTGATGACTGTTCTACATTCTTCATGCTGAAAAGAGGCATCAACATGACAGGGTAGAGGAATGAAACTGGTGTTTGTTCTTGAGGCATCGGTATTTCTGTGTTTCAGGGCTTATCTGGCACAGGAACAATCTGGAGGCGTTAAGTCTCAAAACATAAACTTAACAAGTAAAACTACTATAGAGTCTTAGATAGAGCCCAGGGTATTCTTTAGGGTGTTGGGAAACATTGTTAATTGGGGCTTGGTACACTGTGGCAACTTGCAATATCTGGCTGAAACTCACATAAGAGGATCATCCAGAATGACTTCTTAACTCTATTTGAAATCTCTTAGCCATTGAAACTTTATTTTGTTCCATTTCTTTTCCCTCTTTTGGCCAACCAATCCCATGTTGCCAGGGCCAGGATCATCTCTGGGAGTCATGACCCACACTGCCAGGGAAATTTACACCCCTGGAAGTCATGTCCCATATAGGGGGGAAGGTAATGAGTTTATTTGCAGAGCTTGGTTTAGAGAAAGAAAGAGGTCACAACTGAGTAATAAGAGGTTCCCTGGGGGTTACTCTTAGCCATTAATTATAAGTATCTTTGACATCACAGAAATAAGGTTCATAAAGGCAAATCTCAAGATTAAGGACATGGCTTATTAAATTGGGAGGCTCTATTGCTTAAGAGAACAGCAGACATTCCCCAGGTGGAGAAGTTAAATAGTTCCACGTTTCTCTTCCAGTCCCTCAAGGAACTTTGCAGATACTTTTCAGCCCAAAATACTCTGAAATGCATCAGGGTATTACATTAACTTGTGTGGAATATCAAGATTTTATTCCCTATTTTGGGTTCCATGTAATAATTTATTTAACAAACTGGCTAGAGAGGTTAAATTAGATAGTGTGCTAAAGCAAACATCTCTTCCTTTGGTCTCATACAGAAGTTAAAGTTTTAAAATACAAACAATATCATCTTTTAACCTGTATTCTGATTTACCTTAGTCCTAACCAAATTAGCTTCATTCACATCTCTGTTTAAAGTCTGATCTCTTTTTCAGCATCCTTAGCAGCTACTGTATGAGGCAATGCTGACTTTCAGAGCTGGAGAACTCTAACTTGGGTCATAATTGTTACATAGATAACCAAAGTTCCAGGGAACTACCAGGCTGTACATACAGAGTAAAGCATCTCAGAATTAAGAATGAAGAGTTAAAGTTTAGGAATAAATGTGACTGCTGTAAAAGCTTTATTATCTAGGCCCTAATTTTTTAATAAGCATTTTCTAAAGGAAGCTACTTTCAAAAATAAAACATATGACACAACTTATATTGGGCTCATCAATAACAAACCATAGCAGAAGTTTTGTGCTGTTTCACCTTCACACATTTACCAGGATCTTGTTAATTTAACAAGTAGAACATAATTTATATACTTGTCTTGCTTCTCTTTTAAAATTCCTTTTGGTTGAAGATGAAGTTCTGACTTATAGCTGACCACATGTACTTTTAGAGAAGCACTAGAGCAAAGTAACATGACTGACAAATAAATTTGATTGGTTCCATGATCTGTAACCTTTTCTAAGAAAAACTCAAACCATGATTAACAACATCATACAGTTGTGTAACATCACACAGATCAGTATTAGGATAAAACATGCACAGTGAGAACATTGTCAAATCTCTAAACATATGAGTAACATTTCACCCATATAAATTTAGCAAACAGAAGTATAGAAAATCTCTTTAAATTATTGTACTACTTCCCAAATACCTCCTATGCAGTATATTAAACTGTTTTATCTTGTCACTTTTAAAAGGTGAAAGAACAAATCCTTTGCAACAGTTTTCCTTTAAAAGTGAGAAGACTTTTTTTTCCTGAAATACAGGGTGTTCTAGTTTGAAAGCTGCTGGAATATGATATACCAGAAATGGAATGGCTTTTAAAAAGGGGGAATTTATTAAGTTGCTAGTTTACAGTGGGTTCTCTGCCTGATGTGCTCAAATGACCAACTCCTGAGATACCAGGATTTCAAAGAAAGCGTTTATTGCTAGGCACAAAGCAGGAGGACAGATGGCCGATTAACCTAAAAATCAGTCTCTCCAGGCTGGAGGAATCTGCCTGAAAATGTAGAGCTGTGTTCCAGTAGCCATGTTTCTTGAAGATAATTGTTATAATGATGTAGCTTTCACAATGTGACTGTGTGATTGTGAAAACCTTGTGTCTGGTGCTCCTTTTATCTACCTTATTGACAGATAAGTAAAACATATGGATTAAAAATAAATAAATGATAGGGGGAACAAATGTTAAAATAAATTTAGTAGTTTGAAATGCTAGTGATCAATGAAAGGGAGGGGTAAGGGGTATGGTATGTATGAATTTTTTTCTGTTTCTTTTTTCCTGAATTGATGCAAATGTTCTAAGAAAAGATCATGATGATGAATATACAAGTATGTGATGAAAAAAAAAATCCCAGTAGCCTGCTTTATGCATCTCATTAACTAGAATTGTAACCATGCCCACGTCTAAACAAACCATGCCTGAATAAAGAATGATGGTGTTAAGCCATGAAAAAAAATCAGTCTCTCCAAACTGATATTTCTGATAGTTTTATAGCATCAAACAATGCAGGTTTTAGAATAATGAGCACAATGGCTCCAGATGACATATAGGTGTGATCTAATTATCTCGCATGTGCAGATGGATTACATGCTTAGTTACAGAAGGTACGTAAGAAAATGGCGGCTTGATAGGATGATGGACATGATTTTTAGTATTATGATGAGGTATAGGTCACTTATAGGTTAAAGTTTAAGCTATTGCTCATGCCAGGTGGGCCTATTTTGGTTAGATCCAGCTTCATTTATCCAGATAGATTTGGAATTGGGGTGGATTGTTTCTGGGTTGACTCAAGGCTCTTCATTATAAACCAAATAAAATGGGTACAAGTGAGGGTCAGTCACGAGGTTTTCACAATCACAAGATAAAGGCCATCTAGTTCTACAATCATTATCAGAGATCAAGGCAGCTGGATTGCAGTTCAGAGATTTCAGGTATTTCCCCATCTACTCTAATATACCAAAAAGTAAAGAAATAGTATCTATATAATGATTCAGTGATCATAATCATCCCTTAAATCCTAACTTCTTGGTTACGGGGGGATAGAAAATTTTTTTTTAAGAAAATGAACAAATGAAATAGGTAAGTATGAATTGAGCTAAGAATAGTGGAAATAGGATGTGGTGGTGGCAGCTGTTCAGTTGGGTGGTGAGGGAGGCTCTTTCTAAGAGACTTTTAAGCAGACATCTGGAGAATGAAAAGAGAAAGAGTCATGTGAAGAACTGAACAAAGGAATTAATGAGTGAGGAGGCAGCTGATAAGAACCTCTCCCTCTGTCCAAGGGCAGAGGGTGTGGAGGGGCAGTGCATGCTCCTAAAGAGGAGAAAAGTCACTACCATCTACTGAGTTCTTAGCGGGTTGGAAACAATGAAAAAATGATGTCATTCAATTTTCCAAAGAACTCTAGTGTTCTAGCTTGCTAGCTGCCAGAATGCAATATACCAGAAATGGAAGGACTTTTAAAAGGGGGAATTTATTGAATTGCTACTTTACAGTTCTAAGGCCATGAAAATGTCCCAATTAAAGCAAGTCTATAAAAATGTCCAAATTAAGGCACCAACAAGAGGTTACCTTTACTCAGGAAAGACCGATGATGTTCATGGTTTCTCTCTCAACTGGAAAGGCACTGGCGACATCTGCTAGCTCCTTCTCCAAGCTTCTTGTTTCATGAAGACCCCTGGGGGTTGTATTCCTTCTTCATCTCCAAAGGTCTCTGGCTGCATGGGCTCTGTCTCTCTCAGAATCTCAAGCCTTTTCTAAAATGCTTCTTCTTTTAAAGGATTCCAGTAAATTAATCAAGACCCCCCTGGAATGGGTGGAGTCACATCTCCCTCTACTCAAAAGTTCATATCCACAATTGGTTGAGTCACATCTTGATGGAAATAACCTAATCAAGTTTCCAACCTACATTATTGATAGGGATTAAGGGAAATGGTTGCTCCCACAAGACTGAATTACGATTAGGACATGGCTTTTCTGGAGTACATAAATCCTTTCAAATTGACACTCTTAGGAAACAGGATCTCCTTCACCATTTTATAGAGAGGGAGACTGAGGCACAAGAAGGGCTGGCTACAGCCTAAAGCCTCACAGCTACTGAATGGCAGAGCCAGGAGTCAACCTCAGTTCATGAGATTTTCAAATTCATGTTTTTAAATTGTATTCCCCTTCTTCTCCATCAGGGAGCATGCTTGCCTAGACTTCTATGCTCGGCAGACATTTCCTAGGTTTTGGCCCTCTCCTTTCGGTCCCAAGCTGAGCAAGGCTATGACAGTGCAGAACCAGCTGGGAAGTCACATGGGCTGCCTCTAGGCAAACAGTAGCTTCAACATGGGGTGGGAGGGGGACTGTGGAAGCTCCATCAGAAAACTGGGTGTGTTTCGCCCAGGTCCAGTATGGGAGCCACTGACAAAATCCCCAGGCTCACCTTCCCTGAGCTGGAACAACCCTATACCCCCACCTGCACAGCTACTTGACCACCGGAGCCACCTGGCTGACCCCTTAGACTTGGCCAGTGCTCCACATGGCTGGAAGGAGGGCTGTGCACAGGGAAGAACTTTGAGCAGCAAAGGAGAATTCTAGATCCTCGTCTGCCAACTTCCTGGCCTGGAGCTGGTCCCACCTCCTTACCTTCAGTGCCTGCAGGGCTGGGTGGGACCCCACATGAGACCTCAGAGCCACCTTGTGGTTCTCCACTCACAGCTGCATAGCAGGGGGGCTCCCAAGAGGCTGCCACCCAGCCAGTCTCCTTTGGAAGCTGAGGGGACCCTGGGCACCGGGAGGGTGGCAAGGAGCTCTGCTCTTCACAGCGGAGCTGGTCAGAGATGTGGCGTCACCTCAGGGGACAGGCTGGTGAGGCTGGAAGCCAGTTTCCCCGACTGCTGTCCAAGGCTCTGTCCACCCCACCCATGGCAGCTGCTGGCACATTACCTGGCAAGTCCTGCCACCCTCTCCTCCTTTTGACCTTTCAGCATGCGCCCAGGTGAGGACACCTTAGGCACATGGCCTCCGGGCACACCTTCTTCCTCTCGTGTATGAAAATACTCATGGCCAGCATCGAGGCAGCTTTCCAGCATACCAGGCGTGACATTCAGGTACCTTGGTACTTTCATTGCTCTTTTACAGCCGGGGACATGGAGGACTGGGGTAGGGAGGTGGTGGAGTAGTTTACCCAAGACTAGCTAGTTAGTGAGAAGCTGAGCTAAGACATGGTAGAAATGGAGGGAATGTGACCTCCAAATCTCCAGCTACAGCCATGCCCAGCCCTTATCAGAGCATGGGGCTGTGGGGTAAGTGTGGTGTGCGGTGAGTGTGGTATGCGGTGAGTGTGGTGGGTGAGTGTGGTGGGGTGGGTGTGGTGGGGTGAGTGTGGTGAGGTGAGTGTGGTGTGGGGTGAGTGTGGTGAGGTGAGTGTGGTGTGGGGTGAGTGTAGTGTGGGGTGAGTGTGGTGTGCGGTGAGTGTGGTGGGGTGAGTGTGGTGTGCGGTGAGTGTGGTGGGGTGGGTGTGATGTGGGGGTGTGTGTGGTGGGGTGAGTGTGGTGTGGGGTAAGTGTGGTGAGGTGAGTGTGGTGGGGTGACTGTGGTGTGGGGTGAGTGTGGTGTGTGGTGAGTGTGGTGGGGTGAGTGTGGTGTGGGGTGAGTGTGGTGTGTGGTGAGTGTGGTGAGGTGAGTGTGGTGTGCGGTGAGTGTGGTGGGTGAGTGTGGTGGGGTGAGTGTGGTGTGCGGTGAGTGTGGTGGGTGAGTGTGGTGGGGTGAGTGTGGTGTGCGGTGAGTGTGGTGAGGTGAGTGTGGTGAGGTGAGTGTGGGGGGGGGGGGGTGGTGGGGGGGGGGGGGTGGGGGGAGTGTGGTGTGGGTGTGTGTGGGGGGGTGAGTGTGGTGTGGGTGGGTGGGGTGGGGTGAGTGTGGTGTGGGGGGTGTGTGGTGGGGTGGGGGTGGTGTGGGGTGAGTGTGGTGGGGTGTGTGTGGTGGGGGGAGTGTGGTGGGGTGAGTGTGGTGGGGTGTGTGTGGTGGGTGGGGGTGGTGGGGGGGGGGGGGTGGGGTGGGTTTGGGGGGGGGTGGGTGGGGTGTGGGTGTGTGGGGTGGGGTGAGTGTGGTGTGGGTGTGTGGGGTGGGGTGGGTGTGGTGTGGGGGGTGGGTGGTGGGGTGGGTGTGATGTGGGGGTGGGTGTGGTGGGGTGAGTGTGGTGTGGGTGTGTGTGGTGTGGTGTGGTGGGGGGTGTGTGTGGTGGGGTGAGTGTGGTGGGGTGTGTGTGGTGGGGTGAGTGTGGTGTGGGGTGAGTGTGGTGGGGGGAGTGTGGTGGGGGGGGTGTGGGGTGGGGGTGTGTGTGGTGGGGTGGGTGTGGTGTGGGTGTGTGTGGTGTGGGTGTGTGTGGGGGGGTGGGTGTGGTGTGTGGTGAGTGTGGTGTGGGTGTGGGGGGTGGGGTGGGTGTGATGTGGGGGGGGGGGGGGGGGGGTGAGTGGGGTGTGGGGGGGGTGTGGTGGGGGGGGTGTGGTGAGGTGAGTGTGGTGTGGGTGTGTGGGGTGTGGGGGGGGGGGGGGGGGGGGGGGGGTGGTGGGGTGAGTGTAGTGTAGGGTAAGTGTGGGGGGGTGGGTGTGGTGGGGTGAGTGTGGTGTGGGGTGGGTGTGGTGTGGGTGTGTGTGGGGTGGGGGGGGGGTGGAGGGGGGGGGGGGTGGGGGGGGGGGGGGGGGGGGGGGGGGGGGGGGGTGGGGGGGGGGGGGGGGGGGGGGGGGGGGGGGGGGGGGGGGGGGGGGGGGGGGGGGGGGGGGGGGTGGGGGGGGGGGGGGGGGGGGGGGGGGGGGGGGGGTGGGGGGGGGGGGGGGGGGGGGGGGGGGGGGGGGGGGGGGGGGGGGGGGGGGGGGGGGGGGGGGGGGGGGGGGGGGGGGGGGGGGGGGGGGGGGGGTGGGGGGGGGGGGTGGGGGGGGGGGGGGGGGGGGGGGGGGGGGGGGGGGGTGGGGGGGGGGGGGGGGGGGGGGGGGGGGGGGGGGGGGGGGGGGGGGGGGGGGGGGGGGGGGGGGGGGGGGGGGGGGGGGGGGGGGGGGGGGGGGGGGGGGGGGGGGGGGGGGGGGGGGGGGGGGGGGGGGGGGGGGGGGGGGGGGGGGGGGGGTGTGGTGTGTGTGTGGGTGGGTGTGGGGTGGGGGTGGTGGGGGTGAGGGTGGTGTGGGTGTGTGTGGTGGGGTGAGTGTGGTGTGGGGTGAGTGTGGGGGGGTGTGTGTGGTGGGGTGAGTGTGGTGGGGTGAGTGTGGTGGGGTGAGTGTGGTGTGGGTGAGTGGGGTGGGGTGAGTGTGGTGTAGGGGGTGTGTGGTGGGGTGGGTGTGATGTGGGGGTGAGTGTGGCGTGGGCTGTGGGGTCCGTCTCCCCTCGGGTGCGCTGTCTGCCCCTCACCCCTCAGGATGACTGGGCTGGGCAGCGGCAGGACTCTCGTGGGCGGGGACAGAATCAGTCATGCCGTCCCTTCAGAGCCATCCCTTCCGAAGCTCACTGGCCATCTGGATACACACACACACACACACACACACACACACACACACATACACACACACACACGCACATGCACACGCACGCACGCACGCATTCCAGAGCCTGAAAATTGACTCCACAGACATAATTGATTTCCTGGGGACCAGGGGGATTTGCTCCTCACTGTTCTTCATTTTTCAGTTCTTGTCCTGTCAATCATTATCCAACTCATGTTATCTTTCCAGAGCTGGAGCTGTCAGTAAAGTCAAACAAGGTGTGTGTGTTCGGTGTGGGTGCGTACGTGCATGCCTTGTGCTGTTTGTGCAGGGAGGTGGGGGGGGCGCTGAGGAGGTGGCGCCCTGGTATTTACATCACCCTGCACGCCCGTTTGAATTACCCGCTGGAACTATATGCCTGCGGGGTGATGGTTAATCCTGCTCATTGCAAGAGTGCAGGCTCGTGCGCTCCCCTCCTTCCTCGCCTCTGCATTCCTATAACTCGGGCTGCCTCCCGCCTTTGCCCACTGGACTCCCTGGCCCTAAGCACACAAAGGTGCAGCCAGACACGGCCAGGATGAGCGCTTTCTTCTCTGACCCCGCGGGGCTCTGCCTGGCTGTCACCGCCGTGCTGGGGGGGATGGTTCTCTGCAAACTGAAGAAAACCCAGGGGCAGGTGGGGAGACAGGTGGGCTTGGCATGCTTGGCGGGCCTCTGGGGAGGGGCCTGCCTGCTCAGCTTGTCCCTTTTCTGGGGCTCGATCCTCTTCTCCCTGTCATGCTTCCTCATATATCCACGCTTACCTGGCCGCGAGCTGTTACCTGCAGATCAAAAGGCAGTCCTGGTCACAGGTAAGCGGACGACGTTGCAGTTCTTTCTGCGGGCAGAATCTGGCACTGGCTTTGCCTTACTGGGACTTTTCCAAATCTGGCTTAAAGATACAATTCTTGGCATGGAGCAAATGAAAGCAACATACCCAGACGATTTTTACTACCGTTTATTGGTTCATTTAACTACAATTTATAGGTTCATTTTCTTCAGGCAGTTCCATCGAACCGGCTGGGAGAGAGAGAGGGAAGGGGGAGGTGGAATGCACCCAAGCAATTATTTTGTTCATTTCCCAGGAATAAATATTAGGAAGTAAAGCAGCGGTAGTCCATATGCTTTGCTGTGCCCAGGAAAGTCCCATAGGTCTCTTTTGACTTAGAAATTTGTTCTGAGACAGATTGGTGGCCAGATTCTGCAGTTAGACTCTTCTTCCTGCCGTGTGTGAGTAAGCTCACAAAGCCAGGTTCTTGTACCTTGCTGTGGTTTTTGACAATCAAAGCGACTTACCACTGCTGTTGAGGCGGCTGCTGCAAGAACCTCATGTCCCGCCTGAGCTCTTCTTCTTCAAGTTTGTCATTATACTGCTAATGTCTCTTAAATGGATCAAGCTGGTAGTGTGTCCAGAATCCAGATGCTTCTTAGCTGAGCTGCTGGGTTTTCCCTTCTTCTGTGTGTGTGTGTGTGTGTGTGTGTGTGTGTGTGTGTGTGTGTGTGTGTGTGTGCGCTTCAAGTTGTGAGTGTGAGGCCAGATTAAATTTCTCTGAGTTGTAAAACTGGCTTGTTTGCTTATGAAGTTTGAGCTTGGATAGGACTTTTCTGAGGATTACCCGGTGTTATCCTAACCCTGAAAACCCTCCCAAGGTCAAGCCATCGACTGCAGGATCATTTGTTGGGAGGGTTGCATCTCCCTGGCTGTGGGCTGCTGGAGTGAAGGCAAATAATGGACAAGGTTGGAAGCAAATCAAGGTGTTTGGGCAATTCACCAACAAGTGCATAGTAAAGTGAAGTTTCTAAGTTGCCAATTACTTTAACCCTATAGTGAAATGCTTTTATCAAAACGAAACGCAAGTTGGTGCTTGTTAGAGTTTTGAAGTGCTGCAGTAAACAAGTTTCTTTAAGGGGAAAAAAAACCCAACAGTGCAAAGATAGAAAATTCATTAAACTATGGGGACATTTAGCTTCATCAGCATTTGGCATCATCTTGAATCATGCATCAAGGAGGCTCTCTGGGTTTTCTATTTTTTTACTGGCATTTTTGAGCATCCCATGGGTTGGGTGAAAAACTGTAATAACAGCCCCAAATACTCTGCTCTGTGTACCGCACCTGCATACCCAGACTTCATAATTCTGGGTCATATCTACTTTTTGTAACTTTCCCACTTGTGTGAGAGAAGACAGAGCAATTATGCATGCTGAGAAAAACAATGGCAGTGCCATGCTCATCATAGTGGGATGAAATATCCTGAAAGTCTAAATATCCCTGGGAAAATCTATTTCAGGGGCAGCACTTCTAAGGTTTATAAAGGAGATTACTGAACCTGAGGATCAACTCAGGCAAACCTCAGGGTAACAGAGAAAACAGGAAGCGTCTCTTGCTTGCTTACTTTGTCAGTGTTCTTTATCTGCTGTTTTTAAAGATGTAGGCATGCATAAATGCTCACACAATGTACACCCAATTCAGAGCGATCCCATGTCAGCCACTGAAGTGTACTGACTTGTGTTTAGTGTCATGGAAGATGAGTGATTCAATTAGGCCATTCAAGTTCAATGACTCATCCCTAAAGGAAATCCTTTGTAATTAGAACATTTAGAACTAAGAAGGTAAATAGATATATTAAAGGGTGATTGAAATGTCATTTTCAGGTTCTTTGTCATTTTCACAAGGAATGCCATTGGCTCACTCTAATGCTATAGAAGGTTTCAAGCCCTGTGAACTAACAGAAAAATATGAAATGAGTCAGTTTAGTTAGACCAGAACTCACCAAAAGAACAAGCAGCAACCTGGACTTAGAATAACCTTTGTTTCAGGTTGGCTTATGTTGAAATTTGGTACACATATTTTTAAGGAGGTGGGGAAGAAATAAGGCAGTGTATATCAAAAGCCACATGTACTAATCCCCTGCCCAATAATTTTTAGTTTATGGAAATAAAATCATCTGAAATAGGGAAAAGGGCTAGATACCAAACAGAATGTCATATTCATAAAATTCTTCCACCAAGTCTTACCATTTAAAATTGTGAGCTATAAAAAGCAGCCAAAATGAGTAGAAATTATTTTGCGTATCCTGGGGGTGTAACAATGTGCAGCTGTTAAAAATGAAAACCTCAAGGACTGTGTTACAAAAGGAAAACTGCTTGGGATAAATGAAAACAAGCAGGAGATGCAAGGATTTGTGCAAGAAGGTAACCATGTCAATGCATGTGATAAAACACCGCGAATGATTAGATTAGAGTGCTTGGTGGCTTTTACCCCCTAAGTTTCAAATTTCTCTAAGGAGGTTATATTACTTATATAATAAAAATATGTAGAAGAAAGAAAACATTAATATAAAAAAGTGCCTTTTGTGTTATATTTAATTCTGGACCCAAGCAGACAATTCCAAGGACAAATTAAAAATTAACTTTCTTCTTTCAGTCCTTTGTTTTGCTAAGATGTTTGAAGGTCTTTTTTCTCAGAGGCAACATAGTGATAGTAAGAAGAAATAAACAACAAAACGGTGTTTGGATGTGTATTTATCTTCAAGGTCCCCGAAACTACAGCGACCATTTGATTTTTTAAAAATAACTGCAAAATTGATGAAGGGCAGGATTTGCAGTCACATCTCAAGCCTCACACGGTGGAAGCAACCCTGAAGGCATCCTTGCCTGAGGCTGGCTTCCCCACAGGCAGGTCTTGAGATGAAGATTTATGCGAAAGGGATTCAGTAGGGAGGTTTCCAAGGAAAACCAGTCCTGGAGTGGGAAAGTGAGTTCTCCAGCCAAGTCACACTCCGAGCTGCGGGACCAGGCCCAGGGAGCTGCACCTCTCTGTCCCTGCACCTGTCAACCATCAGAGGCCCAGCCCCACCTGGGGGCGGGGAGCCCCACACCTGCAGGAACTTCCAGCTCCCCAGGGCCTGGGGTGGGCATCCGCTGCTGGGAGTGAGACACACCAGGGATTAGCGTGTGTGGAAACGTCAGCAGTGCAGGGTCCGGTGCTCTGACTTGAACTGACCCCCTCCCCCATCCCCCTCTCCTCCTCATCCCCCTCTCCTCTCCCATCCCCTTCTCCTCTCCCATCCCCCTCTCCTCCCCATCCCCCTCTCCTCCCCCCCCCCCACTCTGATCAGTTCTGGACCTTCGGACTTGTGTTTTTTCTCTGTGAACTGGAAACGATAACGCCCACACAGGCGCCACATGCTTATAGATGGAGATAGTGGAACAAAGAGAGAGAGCGGGAGAGAGAGAAGGAGCTGACTGAGGGAAAGAGGGAGAGAGTTGGAGGGAGGGAGCCAGGAGGAGAGATTTTGTGCATTTTTTTTTAACTTTTTTTTTATTGTGTATTATAATATATATATACAAAGCAAAGAAAGAAAAAAACAATAGTTTTCAGAGCACCCTTCAACAAGTAGTTGCAGGACAGATCCCAGAGTTTGTCATGGGCTACCATACCCTCATCTCAGATTTTCCCTTCTAGCTACTCCAGAACATAGGAGGCTAGAAGGAATAAATGTTTTTTATCATCACTATCAACTTTTTTCTTTTTTTGTGATAAAAAACGTATATACAAAAAAGCAATAAATTTCAAAGCACAGCACAACAATTAGTTGTAGAACAATTTCAGAGTTTGGTATGGGTTACAAGTCTACAATTTTAGGTTTTTACTTCTAGCTGCTCTAAGATACTGGAGATTAAAAGAAACTCAATCCAATGATTCAGCAATCATAATCGTTTGTTAAACCCGACCTTCTCTGTATGACTCCACCATCACCCTTGATCTTTCTGTCCTACTTTTTAGAGATATTTGGGCTATGGCCATTCTAACTTTTTCGTCTTGGAAGGCGCTGTAAGTAATATGGGGTAGGGAGATGGAACTGTCTGATGTTCTGGAGGGGTTGGCCCCTCTAAGTTTCAGGGCTTATCTGGTCCAGGGACCCATCTGGAGGTTGTAGTTTTCCGGAAAGTTAACTAAGTGCATGAAACCTTTGTAGAGTCTTATATATTGCCCTAGGTGTTCTTTAGGATTGGCTGGAATGGTCCTGGTTGGGGGTTGGCAAGTTATGATAGGTAGCAATGTCTAACTGCAGTTTGCATAAGAGTGACCTCCAGAGTAGCCTCTGGACTCTATTTGAACTCTCTCAGCCATTGATACTTTATTAGTTACACTTCTTTTCCCCCTTTTGGTCAGGATGGAATTGTTGATCCCATGGTGCCAGGGCTGGATTCACCCTTGGGAGTCATCTCCCATGCTGCCAGGAAAATCTTCACTCCTGTATGTCATGTCCCACATAGGGGGGAGGGCAATGATTTCACTTGCAGGGTTGGGCTTAGAAAGAGTGAGGCCACATCTGAGCAACAAAAGAGGTTTTTGTAACTCAGAATAACTCTCAGGCATAACTATAGTTACGCTAAGCTTCTCCACTACCTACATAAGCTTCACAAGAGCAAGCCTCAAGATCAAGGGCTTGGCCTATGGATTTGGGTGTCCCCAATGTTTGACACAGTATCAGAGGGATTCCCTGATGGTAAAGTTTAATAGGTGCCTATTTTTTCCTCCCATTCCTCAAGGAACTTTGCCAATACCTTTTGATTATCTGTTTACTATATAGTAGGATGTATCTAGGCATTACATTAACCTATATAGGATTAAAGCCCCTCATTCTTATTCTGGGCCCCCTGTGTTTCAGTTGTTCAAATGATCTGTCCAGAAAGGTTGAGTTAGACTATGCTACAGAAAATTTAGGTTCCAGAAAAATTTAGGTTTAATCTGTTCTTATCTCTAAATACCTAAACTTCAGTTAGACATTGCTACTTATCATAATTTGCCAACCTAAATTAAATTTAGATTTTAGTGTCAAAGAGTAGGTGTGGTCCTAAAATGTAGACACGACTTTGTTCCTGTTTGTAGCAGCACAATAGTCGATCATATGTATATGCCATTGTTCGCCCATCTACTTTTCAGTCCTTGCATCCTTCAGCCACCTGCATTCATTAGGCATCATGTATAATGCCCAAAGTCCACAGTCCATCAACACTCTCAATTTTAGATAATTTCATTGTTCCCAAGAGAAAGATAACCAGTAAACACACCCTCACCAAATAGGAAATCTAAACCTCCCTTTAACTCTTGTCCCTGCCCCCATTACTTACCTCCACTGTTGCTGTGGTAGTCCTGATGTTTCCCTGTTAAGCACAGCCCACAGCAGGCAATGTCAGTTTTCCCCCTGTACCGTGGCCTTAAACACTCTTTGTACAGGAATCATACCTTTGAAGTGGTCTTGTGCATTGAGTTTTGAAAGGAAAGGTGAGGAGTGTTTCCACTGAGGCATGAAAGAGGGGTTACAGAAAACCAAAAGGAAGGAAGGAAGGAAGGAAAGAAGGAAGGAAGGAGGGAAGGAGGGAGGGAGGGAATAAGGAAAAGAAAAGGCTGACAGAGACATAGAGAAGAAACATTCATGTACTCATTCAGCAAACACTTAGTGAGGGCCCTGAATGTGCCACGTATTGTCCAGAAGTAAAGGGAGAAAAATGTAAAAGACCATGATATTATTATGTCATCAGTGATAGGAACAAAATTCCTAGTTTTCCTTGACTTTGACCCACATTCACTAGGTTCCTTCCTCCCCTACCCTTCTTAGCTTATCCTCCCAACTTGGTAGGAGATGAAAATGTTACTTTGCTTTCCTACCCACAGCCTTTCAGCCTGGCCCCTCCAGGTTTTCTCACCCACCTGCAGCATTACCTATTGATTGGGGTCTGCTATGTGCTGGATGCCCACCTGGATGCTTCACAGCCCAATGGGAGAGACAGCCATAATCTAATTACAGCTGTGCAGTGGAGCCCTGGAGGTGACTTCCAGAAGAGTTTTCCTAAGGGCTGTGGAGCCCAGAGGTGGGTCAGCTCCTATGTGCGGGGACACGGGAGAGCTTGCAAAGGAGGCATCTCATTAACATTCAAAAAGTAGCTTTCTAAGAGAGTGGAAAGGTACCCCAGGCTAGTGGATTAAGTAGCCATTATACAGACAGTTAGTACTCAATAAAGCTTGTTGAGCTGGACAATTTTTTATTGAAATTTTCAAAACTGGGTACCACAAAGAAGGGAAGTGGGATGTGTTTTAGGTTAAGATCTTTACTTTATGCTCCAAATAAATGGTTGAAGATGGATGGTGACCCCTTCTAGGAGTTTTTATGTAGTCCAATTAGGGTTCTCTAGTTGGCATCATCTTGGGATTGAGGCTCCTTTGAATTTAATCTTACGTTATTTAGATGGATAAGCATGCTGTGTATTGACAGTGGACTAAAAGACAAAGCTGCTCTGTTTTGAGTTTATATTCATTACTTGTTATTTGATTCTCATCATAAGCGTAATAACAAATTTTATGAACAAGGAAATTGTGTCCAAAGCCACTTCTCTGAACTAATAAGCAGCACAGATAGGACTTAACCCAGATCAGATCAATCTGCCCCTGCAAACCAAACTCTTAAACACAATCATTAGCTTGTTATCATAGTCTTAGTTGCTATTCAGGACATAAAATGTTGTCAATCAATCAACAAGTATATATTGAACATCTGTTAGGTGCCTGTAATTCTGCTTGAAGCAGAACTTGGCAATTGGTTGTATACAGAAGATGCAGATGAGGGAAGATGAAATGATACCATGAACAGGGGCTGGAAGGTTTGAGGAGGTAATGATATGAGACGTGATGTGGAGAGTTTGGCTTCAGAATTGAATTTGAGGGCAGTAAAGGATGGTGCAGATGGAAATGTCATTGGCAATGAAGAACTCAATCTTCCTTAAGTATGGATATAGAAACCAGAGAAACATGAACAATAAAGTAAGGCTAAAGCTCAAGGAAAGAGGCAATTGAGGCAAATTAAGGAGTCCATACAACCCTCAGTGATCCTACAATCCAGTAAGACTATTGGATTATTTTTCAATTTGGCACATATTCTGTTTATCATCCAGTGTAATCTTCACCTTGGCCCTCTGCAGGGAAGCATGGAAAGATATACTAATCCAGGTAATGTTTTAAAGTTTGAATGTTGATTTTATTAGGCATTCTAGATGGGGAGTTTTGATTGGGAGATGTTTTCATGGGAAGAGATTCCCCACAACTATGTTGCAAACTGCTTGTGGTCAGGGATCAGGACTCTCTTTCATCACTATCCCCTCTTCTCAATCTCTGAGTACATTAGACTCAATAGAATGGTAGTTGGTGAATGAGCCACGGGTGAGCCATCCAAATTAATGAAATGTCCTTCCCTTTTTGTGAACATTGGCTGGACACAACAGGATTGTCCCCAACCTCTAGTTGCTTAGCCTATTATCTCTGCTGGTTCTTTTTGCTGGGGTCAACTGTATAGAAAGGGCAGAGTGACATGGTTGAGCTGTGGGAGGCCCCATTGTTCTGCAGGAACTTAAATGTTAGCTTGCTTGGGACAGGGCTTTGTGTTGACTTGGTTCTACGTGTGCTTCTGCTTACCTATGAATTGGCACAAGCTGGACATCCTCTGGCCCAACCAGGCTGCTGAAACTGCTCTCTCAAGGGTCACTGGTAACCTCCTAATCACCAGATCTTAACCTCTGCTCCAGCATGCTGACCATATTTTCCTTCTTGGTCTGGTCTTCTTTGCCTTCCAAGATACTGCATTTCCATTATTCCCCCACTCCTTTCTGTTTCTTCTTTGACAGCTCCCAGATTCTTCTTCCTCCCCATCTCCTTAGCCCTCCTATTTTGCTACATTCTCTGCCATTTAAGTCTTATCTGCTCTTGTAGCATCAATTGTCTTCTGTACACAACTGACTAATCAATAGTTTTATATACCTGACACTCTCATGATCTCCTGATTCATATTTCCAGGAATTTAAGGAGAGACTTTTAAAATGGCATGTTTTAAAACAAACATCATCTCTGCTAATCATTTTCCTCTTCTTCTCTGACTCCTACCTTTTTCCGAATTCTGTCTGTTCCACCTATTTCTCTCTGTCTTGCTTCTACTTCTCCTTTACATCAGCCACTTTCTACAGGATCATTTCTTTCCCTTTGGTAGTTTTTCCATAGTTTCATTTTCCTCTCTCCATCCCCCTAAATGCTGGCATCCCCTATGCATCCCAATTCCCCATGTTCTGCTTTAGGTGATAGTCATGCTTCCTGCCCACTCCTGCAGTGGTCTTATCTGCATTTATGACTTCCCCTGCCACTCGTATTCTGGTGATGGTCAAATCAGAAAAAGTCAACAGTTCAAACAATTTCCTTGTGCTGAGCCGAAGTTGATAAATGGAGGGCTGGGGTGAGAGAAGTCACTGCCCCCAAAAACAAGATGGGGACCAAAGGTCAGCAGGAAGCTCAAGGACCTCAAGGGCAGAGATGGGATGAAGAGGGGTGATACATCAGGCTCAGATGGTGTAAAGAGGACTCTAGGTCTAAGGATTGGACTAGATCCATTTTAATTTGGCCTTAGGGGAATTCGAGCCCAAATTCCATTTTCTATAGAACAAAGTCTTTGACTGGTCAGGGAGGCACTGGAAATGGATCTGCTATTCACGGAATCCTGTTTTCTGAAACCAGTGCATGCTGGGCTCCTGTGACCTACAGAGCCAAAGTAAAGCTGGGCATCATGAGGAAGGGGATTGGAAACAAAACCAAAATTGCATTCCTCTCTGGAAAGAAAGCTGTAACATATATGTATCTAAGATCCTTGCTGCAGTTAAGGTGGGCAATAGGGTTCAGTGGTTAAGACCACACACTTAGGAGAATGACTGACCTGCTTGCCTGCTCCTGTTTTGCCACTTACTAGCATTGTGACTCAAGGCAAGTTATTCAACCTGTCTGAACCTCAGTTTCCTTCTCTATAAAATGGAAATAATCATAATGCTGATCTCACTGGGATTGTTACTAGGATGGTATTTTAGTTTGTTAAGGCTACTGGAATGCCATATACCAGAAATTTACTAAGTTTCAAATTTACAATTCTAAGTCTGTGAAAATGTCCAAATGAAGGCACCATCAAGACGGTATCTTCACTCAAGAAAAGCTGATGCCATCCGGAGCACCTCTGTCAGCTGGGAAAACACGTGGCTGGTGTCTGCTGGGGTCTTTGGGTTCTGACATCTCTCTCAGCTGGGAAGGTACATGGCAACATCTGCTAGCTTTCTCTCCTCATTTCATAAGGCTTCCCTGGAAGAATTTCCTTCTGCATCTCCAAAGGGCTCTGGCTGGGTGGGCTCTGTTGGCTCTGAAGCTTTTACCAAAATGGTTCCCTCTTAAAGGGCTCCAGTAAGCAACCCCACCTTGAATGAGTGTAGACACATCTTCATGGGAAGCACCTAATCAAAAGGTACCACCTACAATTGCGTGGGTCAGATTTCCATGAAAACAATAAAAAACATCCCACCCAACAATTTGAATAAGGATTAAGGAACACAGCTTTTCTGGGGTGCACAAGAGTTTCAAACCTGCACAGATGGGATGAGATAATACATGAAAAGGGCTGAGCTCAGTGCCTGTACCTGACAGCTGTTACTATTACCAAAGTGGATGAAGACCAGTCAAGGGAAGAGGATGCTAGGGAAGCCTCCCATCTCTGGAAGAGGAGAATGACAGTGGTCAACATGAGTGTAGCAAGCCCCAGACTATGACCTGGAGGAAATCACTTCCTCAGAATCCCTTACCCAGCACCCACAACTTTTCCTAATTAAAGCTTGAGAGAAGCCTCTAGAATAAGCCAAAGGAAGTCCATATCCACACAACAGATAGCAAACTAGAAAGTCATTTCAGGGAATATTGTCTTCCTTGCTGCATTCCACTCCCATGACTGGGAGGAACCTAGATATGAGTAGATTTTTCAGAAGGAAAGTCCACTATTAACCTCTTTGGATGCACATGGAGTTCAGAGGATGGAGCCAAAAGTTTCTTGTCTTTCTGTCAGGTCATGTAGAGTTCATTTCAGATGGCATCTGCTGTTTCGTTCTTCTTCAGGCCTCCCTCCTTCTCCTCTGCTCACCTAACAGCCTTACAATCTTCTCTCACTTCTCAGCTCCATTCTGGATGGAAAACATCAGATGCTTGAAGCTGTGGGTCACGTTAAGGGATGCAAAGTGAATTTTGACACTTAGTGAGGAGGTGGGAATGAAAAATGGTGAGCCAGGTGGGGCTTAAGAATAGACTTCCTGATCGATTTTATTTTCCCTATTCTGACAGTGACATGGGAACTAAGGACTATTTTTTTTTTTAAATGATGGTGAATGACAACAGAAAATTGCAATTGGCGCTTGGCCTCTGTGACTTGCAATTGGTAGCAGGTGGTGAGATTCATACACACTATGGGACACATGCCCTGACCAAAGAAGACAGCTACTTCTCACCTCCAGTCAATTATTGCCACTTGCCAGATTGTGTGATTTTTTCAAGGGCAACTGGAAATGTAGAGCTTTTTGGGTGTGTGAAAATCTCCCATTTTAAGAAAGTTGGCAATTTTTTTACTTATAGTTTTTTAAACTACACTGTTAGCCAAACAAAACTCCTTCTCGTGGCTGAATGGCAGGTTGTGACCTCTACTTTGGGCCCCTCATATTCTTTAGAGAGGAGCTAGTAGAGGACAAACATTTCTCTGCTAATTATTTATTGCATCCATTTATTGGCATCACTTCTGAGGGTGGCTTTGTCATCAGGGTCTCTTCCGAGGAAGAGATGAGGGAAGAAGAAACTTCTCTTCTGTCGAATGTTTCCCTCGGGAGCATGTGGTGCTCCTTCTATTAGGGAGCATGGTGTGTGTGTGCCAGGGAGGGGTCTTTCCACTGCACCCACCCAGTTTGCCAGGCAGGGTCTGACCACCTAAAAGGAGCCTCCCCTGTCTTGCTCAGTTTGCCATACGTTAGTTGTGATATTAGAGAAAAAATATGGTGAGAAAAGTACATCTCGCTCTGCCACTTTGGGGTTTACAGAAGTCATAGGTGAATTTTAATTCAGACCAACCATCTCTTCATATCTGAGTGCCCTTTCAGGAGCAGCCCATTTCACCCAGTGGTGTTGTTTGAATAACCCCAGTGACATGGATCTCATTACCTCTTGAGGAAAATCATTCCACTTTTGTGCAATGTTAATAGTTAAGATATCTTCTTTATAATAAGCTAAAACATTCCTTATTGGAACATCCACCAGTGCACTTCGTTCTGCCCATTCCTTTAATCTAATGAAAGCACTCTTTTGCATGCTAGCCCTTTACAAATGGGAATACAACATCCAGTCTCCTTTGAGCTAAATCTCTCATTCCTTTTACCATTCCTCCCCCTGGCCTGGTCTCCAGAACTGTCACCATTCTACTCTGTTTTCCCAGGAGAGGAGAGAGTAAGAAGAGGGAGGGAGCCACGGGTGTCCCTCTGATACTCATCCTTCTACATTGTGGGAAACATTGGAAGTAGGGAAATGGTGTTCTGCCTAACATTAGGTTGAGCAATCCAACTCTCTGGATAGGGAGTGCCATGTCTAAACTTCAGCTTGTGTGCAAAGATTCAAGGAGGCTTGACTGCAAACATAAATGGGGTCAAAGGTGAGCTGCTCGCCCACAACTCCCACCAAAAAACACGCCTACACACACGAACATGCACATACAATCTTACACTTCACTCGTAAGATGCTCAATATCTAAGTAAAAATGTTAGATCATAAACAACAACCTCTGGACTCTAGGACAAGCTGCTTCATTTCCCAAAGGCTAATTTTCCTAATATATAAAAAAAAAGGGAATTATGACTGATACCTCTTTTAGGGATTAAACAAGATTGTGAATATATATATTGCTGCCTGGCACATAGAAGCTTCATGAAATAAAATGGCTTTTCCCTTTTCTCTTTCTTTTCCAGTCCAGTAATTGTTTGACAGAGAAAACAAAAGCAAAATGGAGTTGGGTAGTTCTGCCTTCTGTGTTGTTCATTAATGCTAAATCATCGGATTCATTCAATGATGCCTGCCTCCTTTGTTCTTTTACATTCTGACCATTACCAGGCTGACAAGCTTTCTTTGTAATTGACTTGTTTCCACCAGCCTCAGCATAACTGGTTTTCACTGACAGATGTTTTTTTCACAGCCGGGTGGGGCTTCTTGGTGTCAAGAACTGTAATTCTGTTTTATATCTACCTTTGGAAATTGCCCTTTAAACTCTGTTCTCCTCCAAGAGCTTACTGTGTGATCACTCTGCTAACTTGAATTTTCTTCCCTTCTCCTTCTTAGTCTTGACCATTTTCTCTGAGTTGTCCTTTTGGTTCTTCTGCTACAGAGGGGAGAGAGTCTTTGGGGCATTGGATAATAGAAACCTTTGCTCTGGACAAAATGTTGGCTGTTGCCTTTTCTAGTGAGTCCCATGTGTGTATTCTCCATTAGGTTGAATGTTGAGAGACAGGAGAGTGTGGAATTGGTTTGAACTGGGGCTGGGACCAGTTCATGTATTCAACAACCATTTATTGAGTGCCTGCTAGACACATTAGAGATACAGTGGTGAGCAAAGGCAGACAAGGTGCCTGCTCCCAAGAAGCTTAATTTTAGTGAGAAAGGCAAAAAACAGACAACCAATATATATCTAAAAATATATAACTTTTTCATTTCTCCAAGAAAAAATAAGATAATTTTAGTGACAGTGGTCTCATGTACTAGTGAGGCTTCCTCCTTATTAGGGGCTTCTTATTTTTCAGACATTCTGATCAGCATTTTCCATACCTAATTTTATGTATTTCTTACAACCATCCTATAAGATAATTTTTTAAGTATTATGAAAAGATTTAAAGATACAAAAAGTAAAGCAAATATACACAATCTACCCAATACCCAGAGTGTAGGATTATTATGACCAAGATATCTATGAGATAATTTCTAATAACCTCATTCAAAGATGAAGAAATAGAGGCTTCAAGAGTTTATATAAGTAAAGTCACATAGCAAGTAAATAAGTGGCAGAGCTGGAATTTGAACGCAGATCATTCTATCTCTGTTTTAGTTAAATGAGATATTACAAGTAATGCAGACAGGTTGGATGACAAGTGTGCTTCTCTCTGAGGAAAAAGGGCAATGACTGCCAAGTGTTTCAGACCTGCTAGGCTGACCCAAGCCTCATTGTCTCCTGCATTCAGACACAGGATCCTTTGGTTAAGTTGACTTTTAGCAATGGAAGAACTTACCTCTGCAGCTCCAGAGAACACTGAGGTTTAACAGCTAGGTGCTTCCTTGGGTTTTTCTCCTGTTTCAGTTTGCTAAAGCTGCCAGAATGCAATGTGCCAGAAATGGGCTGACCTTTACAATGGGAATTTATTAACTTATAATGTACAGTTCTTAAGCTATGAAAATGTCCAAATTAAGTCTTCAACAGGACTCTGAAAAAAAAGGCTGCCTGTATCAGGGATACCTCTGTCACATGGGAAGATATATGACCGGCATCTGCTGGTTCTTCACTTCTGGGTTTCATTGATCTCATCTGGTTCCAGTAGCTTCCTCTCTGTGTCCTACATTCGCTTCTCTGGGGCTTTTCTCTCTGTGCTCTCTGGACTTGTTCTGTCTTTTATCTTCATTTAGGACTCCAGTAAAAGGATTAAGACCCACCTTGAATGGGCTGGGTCACATCTCCATAAGAATTACCTAACCAAAAGGTCCCACCCACAATAGTCTGTACCCACAGAAATGGATCAAAAGAACATGACTTTTTCTGGGGTACATTATAGCTCCAAACTACCACACCTGCATTATCAGGGCTATTATATCTCCAGTGAGAAGGTGTGGTGCCCAGGGAGCAGGTTACTATTTTCCAGATATTCTCAACCTAAGCGCAGGGCTGTTGCTTGGCTACCACTAGTTTATTAGTTCAGAATATTGTGAGTGTAGTGTTGAGGAATGAAGTTTTGGAAGGAGCAAGAGAAGAGAACACTTGCAATGAAAGGTTTAAAGAGAGGAAGTCTAATCGGAAGTATGGAAAAGATACCTGAACCCATTCATTCACTGTTTCACCAATATTTATTGAACATCTTTGTGACTGGTATTGGGAAGGCAGGGGCAAATTGCATGCATTCATCATGTTTGAGAAACCTTTAGTATACTGGGGGAGAAAGCAAGAAACCGGGCTTTACAACGTGAAGTAAAGTTTGAGAGTTCAAAGATATCATCAGGTGAGAGGTGGTAAGATCACATAGGTGACTGGGGCAGAGGTTATGAGTTTGGAGAGTAAGCAGCCATTTGGAGGGACTTTAAGACGAAAGAATCATAAGACTTGGTGACTGATTGTATATAGGTAGAGAAGGTGAGTAGAGACCCCTTGCACATTGGACTTTCCCTATTGCAATTCTCATCAAAGCCCTCTGTAATTTCTTTTCTGAATGTCTTCATTACATGGTAAACTGTGAGCTCCACAAGGGCAGGACATGTGTCTGACCTGTTCTTCACTTATCCTTAGTATAAAGCATGGCACACACAGCAGGCTCAAGGAATTAATGCATAAACGAATGAATATAGAGAATTATTCTGAGGGTCTGAAAATTATTTTTACCTCTAAGAGAAACAACATTTCTTGAGAGGCTGAGGGGAAGGAACTGACTTTAAGGAAAACAGTAATGCCATTTTTGGGGGAGACACCTTGAATGTGAGGTGCCAAGGTTGCATTCAGTTGAAGACGTCCAAATAACATTTGGAGAAGTGAGGCTGAAATACAGGAAAGAGCCCAATATTGGAGATACAATTAGGTTTGTTTTCCTCATTGATGGGACAAATGAAGTTCTAGAAGCTAAAAAAAATTGAGAGTAGAGTATAGACAGAGATTAGGACAAAGAACGGGGCAGTGGCATCTACCCACATCTACAGGGTGTGTGGTGAAAGGTAGACCTGCATGATATATAGTTCCAAGGGAGATAAGAAAGTCCTAAGGAAGAGTTCTGAACAGAATCCAGTATGGAGGAGAGATCGAAAGGGATGAGAAGAAGTCTCTGGACTTGGTGTGTTGGGGGAACTGATTAGAGAGAATTGATTCAGCAGAGGGTATGGGAAGGAGCCCCAGTGGAAAGGCGGTGAGGAGATAGTGTTAGTGGAAACCCCATAAGTTTTGAAAACCCTGGTAGATAAAGGAAGGCACAAGATGGGAAATTAGCTCTAGGGAAAAGTAAGACCAAGAGAAGAAATTTGGGAAGATTATTTTGGAGGTCCAAAAGGAAAGGTTCGATGAAAAACACATTGACAGTGCAAAAGGATTGTGGTATTTGAAGTAGGTGGCTGCTGTTCAAAGGAGAGAGAAAAAGTGTCTGGGTTTTCATTCTAGTTGGTTTGTAAAACCAATATGCAAAGTTATTTATTAAAAAGGCAATTTACTTATGAAGCAGATCTTCAGTTATTTGGTTATGGTTATAGGGTCTTTGTGAAAATAAAATGAGCTAAAGTTTACCAAATGCTGAATGCTGTGCCTGGTCACATAGCAAACATTCAAGGAATAGGAGCTTCCTTGCTTCCATTGCTACTGTTGCTTCCATTGCTACTATTAGAAATCAGAGAAAACAAAAGACAATAAAGTAATCAGAGAAAGCATCACGATGTAAATAATACCAGCTGTTTTCTGGGCTGGAACAGGCAGTCTCCATGTTGAGCTCTTTATCTCTCTGTTCTTATCAAGTTAAATTGGATTTCCCCCATTCATTCCTCTTTCATCACCTTTTTCAAAGTTTATGAGTATTTGTTTAATGTCTTTTTTCCCCTAGGGCAGTGGCTCTCAATAGAGGGCACTGTTGCCTGCCCAGCGCCCCCCCCCCCCACCCCCAGGGAACATTTGGCAGTGTCTGGAGGCATTTTTGGTTGTCATGACTGGGGAGAGGGTGCTACTGATGTCTAATGGGTAGAGGCCAGGGATGCACAGTCCCACCACAAAGAATGATCTGGCCCCAAATGGAAATAGTGCCGAGGTTGAAGCACACTTTCCTGGAGTGTGAGTTTCCTAGAGCTGGGGCCATATCAATCTCATTGATCATGATATCACCAAGTTCCAGGCACAATGCAAGTTGTATGGGAGGTGGGGTGGTGTCCAAGAATCATCGAAGGAAATGGGATTGACCTGCACCTTGAAGAATAGGCCAGGTCAGAATGCATCTTCTGCTCTGAGTACACTTGGCAGAGGGTGCTGGGAGATGTCTGAAAAGAATGTTCACAAAGAAGATTGCAAATATTCTGCTCCACAAAGAATGGGAGAGATGAGGCAACCCTGAGGCTTTACCAGGAAACTGGCATTGCTACAAACAAAAGGATTAAGTAATGAAAGGTGTGGAACCGCAGCAAACCTAAGAACATCCAAGACTATACACAGTTCATAGAATGCAGTCAACCACTGAAGGAACAGAAATAGGCATAGTTCCTTTGATAATGAACAATTAATAATAGAAGTGAGACTCCCCATGGGAGAGAGGGTACTGCCATGCATGCAGATATGGGCCCCACCACTGATTCATTGAGTCCAACAGATGTCAACCATAGCTGTGCATCAGAATCATCCGAGGGGCTTTGAAAAAATATTGATGCTTGGGTGCCATCCCTAGAGTTCAGGTTTATGTGCTCTGAGACTTGAAACAGACATTATTTTTGAGGAGACCACTCCTCCCCAGGCAAAGTTAAAGCATATTCCTACATTGAGAACCCTGTTCAAAGCCTTCATAACCAACTCCTATCTGTAACACTTTATATATCCATTCCACTGGATGTTCTCAAAGCATCTCAGACTTTACATGTCTGGTGCTGAGCTCTTGATTTGGGATGTCCTTCCTGCCCTAACCTGGCCTTAACTTAGTCTTTCCCATTTTGGTAAATTGCACTACCGGACACCCTGTAGGGGGCCAGAATTCGCCTCAAGTCCTGTTTCTCTCTCCTTGTCCTCCCATATCCAATTCATTCCCAGTGCTGTAACTTTTATTTTCAAAATGTGTCTTGATATGCCCATTGCTTTTCATTGTTGCCACCTCTACTCTAGTCAAAGCTGCCATTATTTCTTCTGGGGCTGCTCCCTGGTTTCCTGACTCCCTGAAAGGGTGGTAACTTTTGATTAGAGGTTTCCATGGACATGGGTCTCCACCCATTCAAGATGGGGTCACTAACTGGAGCCCTTTAAGAGGGAGCCATTTTGGAAAAAGCTTCAGAGCCCACACAGCCAGAGACCTTTGGAGATGAAGAAGGAAAACGCCCATGGGGGAGCTTCCTGAGACAAGAAGCTGGGAGAGAAAGTTAGCAGACACTGCCATGTTTGCCATATGCCTTTCCACTTGAGTAAGAAACCCTGAATGTCATTGGCCTTCTTGAACCAAGGTATCTTCTCTGGATACCTTAGATTGGACTTTTCTATAGTTTTGCTTTAATTTGGCCATTTTCACAGCCTTAGAACATGTAAACTTGCAACTTAATAAATTCCCCTTTTTACAAGCTGTTTCATTTCTGGTATATTGCATTCTGGCAGCTTGCAAGCTAGAACACCATAATTGGCTAACATCAGGCAAAGTAGTACAAGGGAATATCATTTGATGGTTTGAAGTTGTGTCTATTCCAGGAAAGATCACATTTTTAAAGCTATTCCTTAAAGCTATTGTGGGTAAGATGATTTGATTAGGTTATTTCAGTTGAGACATGCCTCATGTGGGTCATAATCCTCTTATTGGAGAGAAATGGAGAGAGAAGGATTGGGAGAGAAGCTAAGAGAGAAGCTAAAAGAGAGAAAGACACAGACGCTCAGAAAAAATCCACAGATGGAAAAACCAGAAGTGGAAAAGCCAGAAGCTGGGAGCCATGAAACCTAGGAGAGAAGGAGTAGCAGATGCCACCATGTCCATTGCCATGTGGTAAGGAGTCCCAGATTGATGGCAGCCTTTCTTCAGGAAGAAGGTAACATAATGTTGAGGCATTGATTTGGACATTTTCACAGCCTAAGAACTGTAAACGAGTAAGCTAATAAATCCCTATTGTTAAAAGTGAATCCATACAATTAATGTAAACTAGGGTTTCTGATTAACAATAATATTGTCATGATCTTTCATTAATTGTAACAAAGGCGATATACCAAAGCTAAATGTCAATTAGAGGAAGATATCAGGGAGGGGTGTGGGATACTTGTTGTTTTCTTTTTCTCTCTCTGTTTTTTGTCCTCTTCCTTCTTTGTGACAGAAATGATAATGTTCTCATATAGATTGTGGTGGTGAATGTATAAACATGTGATTATACCTGGAGCTATTGATTGTACACTTAGGCTGGATTACATGGTTGTGAATAAAATTATTCACTGTTTAAAAAATACCTCAGCCATACTAGCCTCAGTGAAAGATCCATGGATGGCAAGTGGCTACAATATTGGACAGTGAAGATAAATAACATTTCCTCCATTGCAGAACATTTTACTGGACAGCATTGGCCAAAGAGATATCCTGCTGTTCCCTTGGGCTCAGCTAGAAGCACTCACACAGAACAGTCATGGAAAGGTGGTATCTTCCCCATCAAGATACCAGCCAGTTCCGTCACATCTGAGCCCTCTTTTAGGATCTGGTTGGGACCCCTGCTATAGAGTGACACGTCAGTGTGGAGCCATGTGCAAGACGAGCGCCATTTGTCCTAGTTGTCATTGTTATCACCATTGCTATTGGTAGCCTCCTCGACTGTTTCCCTTTTTACATTTTCCTTAAATAAGACTTGAAACATCCTCCTAGTATTGGTTGGGTTTCTTTGTTAGGTCAAAAAGCAGACTCAGGTTAATTTAAGGAATGCCTTGGGAAGCTCTGTTATATCTCTCCAAACACCATGGAGTCAGGACTCAGGAAGGGTGGGAGTCAGGACGCCTGGAGGGATATAGGGTGCAAAGATGCTGGCAGTGTAGGAATAGGCTTTCACTCTTTTCAAGCTCAAAATTCACCTTCCAAAGCAAACATCCCTTTCTCCTACCTTGGGGAGGGATGGGCAGGATTACCCAGATTCCATGTACTAGGGGAGCGGTGATTTCCCCAGCCAACACAGAGTCTGTTGCCAGAAGCAGGCTAAGTGGATGAGCTGGTCGGGGCAAATGCACACCTCACCCTCCTCTAGCCCGCTCCTGTCCTGTTGGCTGACTGCGTGGGCTGCCTCAGCAGCCTCCTCTCCTTCTGACATCAGGCAAAAATCAGGGGCCAAAGATTGGAGGGAGTAAGGAAAGGAGGACTGTGAAGTTAGAGTAATTATTATCCCAGTGTGCTCACTGCAGGGTTCCTCTGGGTTGCTACCTGCCCTTCAAGGAAGTCATTGAGACTGTCAGGCAGCTCATTCTGCTTGAATTCCAATAACTATTCTCTGCCTTTGTTCCTTCTGGCCTAGGGGAGGTAACTGCTTTTACTTGCCCTGGGGTACTCTACCATCCTTTGTCCTTTTCCATACCCTTGATTAAATGTTCCTCCAATCACCCAATTTGAGGGTGCCATCTCTTTCCTACAGGGATCCTGACTGATGCAGCTGGAAAAACTACAGATGTCCACTACACTTCTAAGAAATGTTACTTCTATTATTATTTCTTGATTCAATACTTTTTTTTTTTAACATAACAACATACAAACATAAACATTTACCATATTGTCATTCCATTCTTGGTATATAATCAATAACTCACAATATCATCACATAGTTGTATATTCATCACCATGATCATTTCTTAGATCATTTGCATCAATTCAGAAAAAGAAATAAAAAGAAAAAAGAAAAAAACTCATAATACCATTTCCCTTACCCCTCCCTCTCATTGATTGCTAGTATTTCCATCTACTCAATATATTTTAGCCTTTATTTCCCCTATTTTTTTCTATACCCCTTACAACTCCCTTTCATTGACCATTAGCATTTCAACCTACTGAATTTATTTTAACATTTGTTCCCCCTATTATTTATTTATTTTTAATCCATATGATTTACTCATCTGTCCATACCGTAGATAAAAGGAGTATCAGACACAAAATTTGCACAATCACACAGTCACATTGCTAAGTTATATCATTACACAATCATTTTCAAGAAACGTGGCTACTGGAACATGGCTCTACATTTTCAGGCACTTCCCTCCAATGCCTCTCCAATATACCTTAACTAAAAAGGTGATGTCTATATAACGTGTAAGAATAACCTCCAGGATAACCTCTCGGCTCTGAAATCTCTCAGCCATTGACACTTTATTTTGCCTCATTTCACTCTTCCCCCTTTTGGTTGAGAAGTTTCTCCCATTCCCTTGATTCTGAGTCCCAGCTTATTCTAGGATTTCTGTCCCATGTTGCCAGGAAGATTTACACCCTTGGGGTTATGTCCCACATAGACAGGTGGAGGGCAGTGAGTTTGGTTCTTGTGTTGGCTAAGAGAGAGATAAGCCACATCTGAGCAACAAAAGAGGGTCTCTGTGGGTGACACATAGGCCTAATTTTAAGTAGGCTTAGCCTATCCTTTGTGGCGATAAATTTCATATGAATAAACCCCAAGATTGAAGGCTTGGCCTAGTGCTTTGTTTGTCTCCACTGCTTGTGAGAATATCAGGAATTCTCCACATGGTGAAGTTGAATTTTCCCCCTTTCTTGCCATTTCCCCAAGGGGACTTTGATTCAATACTTTTTACTGATGTTAGGTTGATGAATCTTGGGCATGGCTTCTGGTTCTCCATGTCCCATAGGTACCATATCTAGCCATACTTTGTTAATTACCAAATCTCACTAAGAACATCTTTTCCTTGTAATATAGGCTTTGGGCATGTGACAGGAGAAGTCAATAGCAGGACCCCACAAAATCCATGCTCAATCAAGGAGTCAGTGATCAGAATGACTGGCCTGCATGGAAAAGATACCAAATCAAAAAGCATTAAGTGCAGGGAGGATTTGGAAGCAGCATACATTCCAAGCAATTTAAGACCGATAACCCCCCCGTGCAGAGAAAGTCTACAGAGAAGATAAGAAATCATAGAAATAATTGACATTTTTCATTCTCCTGAATAAAAATAAGAAATGACAGACTATAAACCAAGATAAGAAATAACAACATAACTGATGATAAATTTAGCAGAATTGGGAAAAATCCACAGGGCTAACCATGGAATCAGCCTTCCCCATGAGACTCTAAGCCCTTTGAGAGCAGGAGCTGAGTATGTCTTCCTCACCATTCTACCTTCAGCCCCCAGCCTGGTGCCTGGTAGAGAATAGCCGAGTGAAACAGTGAGGAATGCTTTTTGGTTTGGACTGGCCTCCAAGATGTTGTAAATCAACTCTGAGACGGTGTCCAGAGAAAACTTGTCCTTAAATTCTCTTACTCTTCGAGGGCAAGTTCAGCTCAGATTGCTACTGGAGAATGGACACAAAGCTGGACATGGAGGGTGTTTATAGTGAGGATATACCCTTTTGCATTGCATAAGGGAGGTTCCAACAGAGAACATGTAACCACAGATAGAAGTTCACACTTTGATTTAATCTGTTGTTCTGGATAATCAAAGTGACTAAGATATCAGCTAGGGGTATCCTGCCCTATTGGATTGAGATCCCAGTGCTCAAATTTCTGTGCTAGTCCCTGAAGGAGGGCCACCCATGCCTTCCAAAACATTTTTGCAAATTTCGAAGCTTATCTTTCTCCAAGTCACCTGTGGCTTTGATTTCTACTCAAGCTGAACTCGTTATCCAAGCATGTGGGAACACCTTCTCTTTAATTACTCACCTTCAATAAACACATAAAAAAAAAAAAGCCCCATAAGTAGATCAAAGGAAAGAAATAACCTTTTCCAGAAATTTCAGGGGACTTCTGTCCTAGCGGAAGTGTAGAACAATTTTAGACTGCCACATTCTTTTCTTTAATCTTACTTTTTATTGAGATAGAATCCACATATTATAAAACCTGTCTCTTTAATGTGTGTGATTCAGTGGTTTTGGGTATATCGTAAGGTTATGTTACCGTTGCTACAATCTGATTCTAGTACATTTTCATCACCCCCGAGAGAAACACCATACCCATTAGATATGCTGCTCTATTTTTAAAACATTACTTAAGATATTTCTGCAAGTCGAATTCCAGCCTCCTGACATGTCGGTTTCTATCCTCTACCCCTATTTCTGCTCTTTTGGGTATCAATCCTTCTCCTTGCCCATAGGTGCCTTTGGGGGAAAGGGAACAGTGTAGAACAATATTGTCCAATACAATTATAAGGTGAGCCCCTTAAGAAATTTTAATTTTTTTCCTAGTAGTCACATCAAAAAAGTAAAAAAGAAATAAGGAAAATAAACTTTAATATATTTTATTTAATGTGATATAGCCATAATATTATCCGTTCAACATGCAATCATTATATTATTGTGGCATTTTTCACTGTCTTTACCGTACTAAGGTTTTGATCATTTGTTCTTCTTTAGAGAAGGCTTCCGTGATCAGGCCCCTCAAAACAGCCCCCCTTCCACCCTGAATACTCACTGCATCTCATCTTGGTTCTATTATGACACGTACCGCAATCTGTAATTTCCTTGTATTTATCATGAATATATTATCTGTTTCCCACAACGGGCAGTAAGCTTTGTATGCACAGGGTTCTCGCTGGTCTTCCTTGCCTCTCCCCAGGGCTGGCCACAGTGCCTGGCTCCTTGTGATGGATCAGCGAAGGCTTGGTAAATGAAGGCATGAAGAAATATACATGGAGGTGAAACGCAGTAGCAGCAATTACCACGTGGACAGCTCACCTAGAATACTGCACTGGAAACTTTCCTTTTTTGGGGGATGTCACCCTACTTGGAAATTGTTCTCCTGGGAATGGGCCTCAAAACACTGATTTGCCCTTAGCTGGGATTCAAGCAACAGACACTGAGACTCATTTGCCCTTGTCTGTGAAATGGGTATAAGCAAATTGACCCTGAAGAGCCATGCATTCATTCAATAGATATGTACAGAGTTCCTGGAGCACTCCAGGCACTGTCCTAGGTGCTGGAGATTCAACAGGTAATAAAACCAAGTCCTTGACCTCACTGAGCATCATTCTGTTGGGGGTGTCAAGTATTTAAAGTTAATGGAAAAATATGTAGCACAATGGCAGGTGGTGGTAGAAACAATGAAGAAAATGAGGTATCTGAGGCAGGAGGTTTAGCACAGTGTTTCAAACATAAGAGCTGCCCTGTGATACCACTGTTACTGATCATATTAGGACTTACTGCATGGTATCTAACGTGATCCTTTAAAAACCTAAGTCCATTTATGTCACTTTGTTCAAAACTTTCTAATGACATCTCATTACACCTAGCATAAGACATATAGTCTTCACCATGGCTTAAAGCAAGGTTTCTCAACCTCAGCACTATTGACATTTATGGTCAGAAAATTCTTTGTTGCAGGGGGCTGTTCTGTGCATTACAGGATGTTTAGAAGCATCCTTGGCTTCTACCTACTACATGCCAGCAGTACCCCCTCCTGAGTCATAATAAGCAGAAACATCTCCAAGATTGCCAAATGTCCCCCAGTTTTGGGATAAAATTGCCCCCACTGAGCACCTCTGGCTTATTAGTCCCACATGAACCAGCCTTGACTTTTCGCTTGTACTAAGCTCTTCTTATTTTTTTCTTCAATTTCTCTGCTCTAGCCACAACGACCTCCTTGTTTTCCTTCTAACAATAAAGTTCCTGTCTAAGTGCCTTTGAGATGGTACCTCCCTTTGTGGGATATCTGCTAACCACTCAGAGCCACCTACCCTGACCTCCAAAAGGACATGGTCTCCTTTCCCCCAGTCATCCTTTTTGCCTCACAGTACTTATCACCATTTGTCACCATAGTCCTCTACTTATTAAATATATCCCATTCTCCCTTTACAATGGAAGTTCTATGAGACAAGGACTCAGGTGGCTTTTTGAATGGTCTATAATCCAAAATAGTGGGTGACACATAGTAGGCCTTTAATAAATAGTTGTGAAAGAAAGAATAGATGGATAAGTGATCATGAGAATAACATGCAGGAGCACACAAGATGGAAAGAGCAGGACATGTGTGAGATGAAGAAGAAACCAGTTCAACTGGAAAAAAAGGTGGTTCCTGAGATTGGGAAACACAGAAAGCTTGATTGGGTGTGGGAAAATTATAGAGGTTATTGAAATCTAAAACCTATCAGGCATGTGGGAGCCACATGGTGTTCATGAGTTGGGGAGAGGTATGGTAAAGGTGGCATGGAAATTAGAAGTTTGACTATAACTAGAAATCAATGAAATGTAAACCTGAATTCTCCTAGAAAATGGCAGTGTGCCAATATGTAATGGGATGGCAAAGAGGTGCCCTCGGTTGTGCCTTCTCTGATTGGTTTGGAGTGCTGGGGTGATTAGGTGCCAAGGGAAAGAATGCTTTGGTTAGACAGTGCCCACAATGACATCAAAAGTGGGGTGAGGTGGCCTGGACACCAAGGACGGGTAGTCAGTGGCAGGAATGGCTTATGAAACAGAAACCATAAGAAAACTTGGGTAAATAAAACCCCTCTTGGGCAATATATTCGCCAAATTTAGCAGGTAGCATCTTGCATCATCATACCTTAGAAGCAGCCGAGTTAATGTTTGGCCACAGGTTGGCAAGAATTACATCCTGTCAGTCAGGAAACACTTTTCCTGTGAAAAAGACTTACAGGGACTCTAATAGGGCAGGCTTTGCAGATCAAACTCCAGATAGGAAGAGGGAGAAGGAAAAAGTCACCTTTGGATAATGGGCCAACTTGGTCATGCCTCCAAGAAGATTCTCCTTTTTTGTATTATGCTAATCTTAAGTAAATTGACTTTTTATGTAGCGCTGTGCTATTTTTTTTTATATAGTTGCTTAACATATTTTTACAAGTGTGACTTTACTTGGAACCTTTCTTGTGAAATGTGTGTCTGGAACCCTTAAAAATAATCCCCACTAACCAAACCTCCTGAGATCAGAGAACGAGCAAAAGAAGCCACCCAGAGAGACGGCGAACATATGATTGCATTTCTTTAAAGTCAAGAGCAAGCATATTGGTCTATGCTTTTAGAAGTCAGGATAGTGGTAGCCTCTTGGGGTTGGGAATGTCCGGAAGGAGGCACAAGGGCATTTCTGTTAGCTATTAATGGCCTGTTTCTTGAACTGGGTTTTGGTGGTATCTGTGGATTCCGCCAGTGAAAGTTTCTTGATGTGTTGGTGGTATCTGTGGATTCCGCCAGTGAAAGATCATCAAGCTATACACTTATGCATTGGGCACTTTTCTGCATGTACGTTTACTTTAATAAAAAGTTGAAAAATAACCATGGAAGTTCCTTTATACTGTATATAGCAGATCGATAGTCTCAAAAGTGATACCTTCAATAGCTCCATCAGGTGCAATATACGCTAGTCATGGATTTGCAAAGGTTGACTATATTTGGATGGAACATGGTGGATAACAAACAAAAGTCTGAGAAACTGTCACAGTCATGAAGAGCCTAAAAATAAGTGACAACTAAATGCAATGTGGAATCCTGAATGGGATCTTGAAACCATAAAAGGAAATTAGATAAAAACTAAGGCAGTCTGAATAAACTATGTACCTTAGTTAGTAATAATGAATCAATATTGGTTGTAATCATATGATTTGACCCTACATCCATTATATTCTAAAGCACATAAACAAACATGTGCTTTAGAATATAATGGATGTAGGGTCAAATCATATCTCTGTTCTTCTTAGTTGGGTAATGGTGGAAACATTTTATATTCTTTCTGAAGCTTAGTTTCTTCATCTGTAACATGGGGATAAAAAAAAATACTTTCGCAGCAACCAACTGAAAGAGCTCCAAATGGCCCAAGTTGGAACAATTTTAGCATTAAAATAAAGTTGTATTATTGTATTATAACTCAAAATATAAAATAAATATCCATAAGTCCATATTTATATGTGAATGAATATATTAATAAATGGGGGACAAGAGGCAAATCTCCCAGGTAGAAGAATTTCAAATGATTTATGCAGATAGTTCACTTTAAAGAACTCACACTCCATAAGGGTGGGGTACAGAGTGACTTCCTTCTAAAAAGGACGTGTGGAAAATGGTGGGGTGAGAAGAGAAGAGTAACTCCACAGGGGGGAAATATGACAAATACTACTTTATCCATGTGATCAAGGTCAGCCGTTTACCATGTTGCTGGTAGGGTCCCCTTGATACTTTAATTTTGTGAGAAATTATCATGAGAAAAACATCGGACGACTTCCAATAGAGCAACATTCTGCAATGTGTCAGACCAGTACTCCTTAAAATGTCAAGGAAACGTCTGAGAAACTGTCACAGTCATGAAGAGCCTAAAAATAAGTGACAACTAAATGCAATGTGGAATCCTGAATGGGATCTTGGAACCATAAAAGGAAATTAGATAAAAACTAAGGCAGTCTGAATAAACTATGTACCTTAGTTAATAATAATGAATCAATATTGGTTTGTTAATCATAGCAAATTAATGGAGATGTCAATTATAGGGAAAACTCAAGTGTGTGTGTAATAAATGGGAACTCTGTATTATTTTTGCAATGTTTCCATAAACCTAAAACCACTATAAAAATAGTCTGTATATAAAAAAGATAATGCGGAGACCTGGGTTCAATTCCCAGTGCCTGCCCATGTTAAAAAAAAAGAAAAAAAGATCAACCTTAACTCAAGATTTGGAGCATGAAATGAATTAACATGTATAAAACCTGAGGCATTCCAACTTTTTGGACAAAAGAGATGGGGCAAAAGTCATTAGGGCAGCATATCCCATCCATTCCCACAGAAGCTTTGTGTTAAACTACAAGTGTAGCAAAAAGTGATGCAAATTTTCATGGTGACCTGATCTCTTGATAGAGAGTATTACATATGTAAATGTCCTGAGGTAATTTGTGTACTCTAGTTTTTTCATGAATATAAAATTTGATAAATCTTCAAGTAAGCTGCATGTAAAAAAATGAAAGGATGGATATGGTCATTAAAAAGAAAGACTGAATTACTTGGGTCTCTTTGTGGCCAATCAATGGACTGTTGGCTACAGTTTGATAATTTAATTAATTAAAAACTATTGAATAACTACTACATGCCAGGCTCTGTGATTGTGTAGGGATACAAGAATAAACACAATCTCTGCTTTTAAGTTATCACAATATATTTTATGAGGGGATTCAGAAAAAAAACAAGCAAATAAAATTATTTTTGAATCGAAGGAAACAACCAAAGGGCTGAGATAAAGAACAAAGGGGTGTGGGGTTTCAGATGCGGGATGGTGCAGGTTGGATTCCCTGGGAAACAGACTCAGAAGCAGAAATAAGCATGCAGTGTGTTTGTTAGGTGAGCAGCACCCATGGAAGCAGGCTGGGCAGAGGGTGACATTGAGCTATGATGCAGCCCATCGATAATCTTGGCTGATCCCAGGAAGAGTTCTAGATCCTTCTGACTGATGCCCAGTTGGACTGATATCGGGCCAGTGTGCTCCTGCATCAATCAGTTATTGAATGTGGATCACTCCAGGGAGAGCATGAGTTGGCTGAGGGAGTCTGGGGGAGCTGACTGCAGGAGGTTATCTGTGGACAGCACTTCCAGCAGCCTGGGTACCGATTCCTTCCTTGAAGGAGGACCTCCATGAAACATTATTCAAAATTATAATTAGGTAATTTTAAAATGTATTTCCATTAATGTATTAATGTGTTTTATTACCACTAAAGTAATATTTTTATTTATTACCATTATAATTTGTTACCACTAAGATGTTAATGTTTAAGCTAAGGCTTGGAGGATGAGAATGAGCTGTGAGGCAAATAGAAATAGAAAGAAGAGGGAGAAGGTATTGTATGTGCAAAGGTCCTGAGGTGAAAAAATAATTTGGCACTTGCTCCTCTGATATGAGCTACTTGGCATACCAGAGGCACCCAGTTAGCATTCTTTTTCCCTCCTCAAGGCTGTCTTCCCAAGATACCTGAGAACTCACTGCAGATTTCCTCAAGGGACTTTGGTTTCCCAGTGGCATTCTGGAACTGCCTTGCATCAACTCAAGAGACGCAATTGTTATATATTCATGCATTTGAGAGTCCACCGTTAAACCATTGACAGCTTGAGAGTGATCCCTCGGTGGAAAAATTTACACCATAGAAATTGGCAACAACTACAAATCATAGTAATTTTTTTTTTCCTGTGCCACCACTTTGCTAACACACCACTCATTTGCACAGTATTTCCTCTGTCTGCAATATCCCTCTGCTTTTCCATCCATCTTTGCAGACCCAGCTCACATGTCAGCTCCCCTTCTTTAATTCAATCAGGCAGGATGAGGCACATCCTCAGCACCTGGAGAATACTTGGATTATAACACCACCCAAAGACCCTAATTCAGCATTTGTTGTGTATGTATGTGCCCGCGTCTGCTACCTCACAGCACTCGGAGCTTCTTGGAGGCTGTGTTTGGTTCTTGGTCTCCTTTGTAACTCCTCCTTCTAGCATCATCATGTCTGGGCATAATAAGTATCTCATATATGCAGGCAGGAGGTCAGGCAGATGGAGAGAAAGGATAGAAAGAAGTCACCTTCCTTGCCTTGTTTTTCTTCATAAAACCCATCACCATCTAACATACTACCTATTAACTTATTTATTTTTATTATGTTTGTCTGTTCCCTACTCAACAGAAGCTCCATGAAGACACAGCCTGTTTTGGTCACTGCTGTATTTCTAGGTTTTACAATGGTGCTGGCAAATAGAATGCACTCAGTGGAAACTTGCTGAATGAATGCATTATAGAAGGAAGTGAGAGAGAGGGAGGAAGGGAAGGAAGAGGGAGGGTGTTTTAAAAAGGCCTTATAATGAAAGTTTCCCTGGAAACATGGTATATGACTCCCAGGGATGAGTTTGGCCCAGGCACCATGGGATTGACAATGCCTTCCTGACCAAAAGGGGGAAAAGAAGTGTAACAAATAAGATATCAGTGACTGAGGGAGTTCAAATAGAGTCAAGAGGCTACTCTGGAGGCTACTCTTATGCAAGCTTCAGCCAGATATTGCTACTTATCGTGGTTTGCCAAACTCCAGCCAAAACCTTTCCTGCCAACCCTCAAGAACACCTTGGGCTTTATCTGAGAGTTTATAAGGGTTCCATGCATTATGATTATTTTCCAGAAACCTACAACCTCCAGATGGGTTCCTTGACCAGATAAGTCCTGAGCCTCTCTAGAGCATCAACTAGTTCCATCCCTTTATTCCATATTATTGACAGTTCCGTCCAACATGAAAAAGTTAGTATGGGCATAGCCCAAATACCCCTAAAGATGGGGAAAAAGATCAAAGGAGAAGGTGGAGTTATAGCAGAGAAGAAGGGATTTAACAAGGAGTATGACTGCTGAATCATTATATTGATATTTCTTTTAATCTCCAGTGTCTTGGAGCAACCAGAAGGAAAAATCTAAAATCGAGGAACTGTAACCCACACCAAACTCTGAAATCTGTTCCCTAACTAATTGTTGCAGTGTGCTTTTTTAAATATATGCTATTTTTCACAATAAAAATGAAATAATAAAATGGCCTTATGAAAGAAGTGGAGCTTGAAGGGAGAGTGTGGTTTAAATCAGAAAAAGAATTTTCCTCATCAACAATGTGGTTGCCTGAAGATAAGGCCAACACAGAAAAGGCAGGGCAAATGCTTGGACCTTTCCCTTTATTATCAATTTTCAAAGAAACATGCTCTAATGTAAGATATGTATCATTAGGAATTCATGGATTTTTATATTTGATATATTTAAATTAGTTACCATCTTTTTCTTTTTTTAACTTTTTTTAATATTCTGAAATAATTATGGATTCACAAGAAGTAGCAAAGATTGCACACAAAGTTTCCTTGTTACCCTTCTACCAGTTTCCTCCAGCGGTTGCATCTTACGTAACTAGAGTACAATAGCAAGACTAGGAAATTGGCATTGCTAATATGTACATGTCTAGTTAATCTTTTCACATGTATACATTCCTGTAACTACCACTCCATCCAGGACCTTGAACTTGTCCATCACCATAAAGACCTTCCTTTGGCTAGTCCTTTAGGGTCACACCCAGCCCCTCTCCCCTACCATTCCTAACCCTTAACCCACTAATTTGCCATGCTTGTTATTATGCTATATAAATGGAGTCATACAGTGACCTTTTTTTCCCCCTGCATAGTCCAGTGCTCTTGAGCTCATCCAAGTTTGTTCTTTGTTATTGCTGAGTAGCATTCCATGTCCTGCACATATTGCAGTGTGTTTATCCCTTCACCTACCGAAGGGCATTTTGGTTGTTTCCAGTTTGGAGCTATTACAAATGATGCAGTTATGAACAATTGTGTGCAGGTGTATGTGTGGACATACATGTTATCATTTCTCTGAAATAGATGCTCAGGGGTGTGATTGCTGGGCTACATGCTAAGGATATGCTTAGTGTTTAAAGGAATGCCCAAACTGTTTTCCAGAATGGCTGTACCATTTTACATTCTCACCAGCAATGTATGAGGGATCTGGTTTATCTGCATCCTCACCAGCAGTTGGTGTTGTCACTATTTTTAATTTTAGCTATTTTAATATAGTACTTAGTACTATCTTAATGTGGTCTTATTTGAATTAACCTGACGGCTGGTGATATTGACCATCTTTTCATGTCCTATTACCATCCACACAAACAATACATTTAGAAAATGGGCAAAAGATATTGAGACATTTCACAACATTATTATCTATTTCTGAGGCTCAAATTGTTCTATCTGAACTTAATAGGGACTTTTTCAAGTAGGCTCTTCTGTCATTTGTATTTGTCCCAGTCATCTTTGATAGTTTCTTGCTTTCTATAACAAAAAGATATCTCAGGCTCATCTAAACCTTAAATTTGAAATCAGCCATTTATTGAAGGAGCCCAGATTCCTTTTGGAGGAAAAGGTATTAGAGATGCCAATCTGGGCACTTAGAATGCTCCTTGCTGTTGATTGTCGTTGCTTCTATGCCTTTCCAGGAGGCAAAGCTAGGAAATACGGGGTATTTAGAAAGAGGAAAATGAGTCATGAAATCATATTAATATTTTCAATTCAAATTTAAGGGATAGGACTTTTCCTTACCTTCCTCGATTTTAGAATTGTGCCTCTTTTCTCTCACACTAAAAATCTGGTTCCTAAAGACATTATCAAAATAATTTATTTACTTTATTCTTAGTATGCATACAATAAGACTAAATAATAATAATAGTAAGGCTAATGAATGAAGTTTAAAATTGTTGTCAGTTTTCATGATTCTAGCTAATGAATACAGAAGAAATAATAGAATCAGAAAATCATCTTATTAAAAATCCTAATGAAATGATGGGTGGAAGCAACAATCATCAGCATATGATAAACTCCGTGTGAAAAGTTGATGGGAAACTTTATAACAGATATTTTAGCCCGACAGCACCTGAACACGTTGATTCACAACAGCTCTAAGAGGGACACAGGTGCATCCTCATTTGCTTTCTGATGCAAGGCAATAGGAAGTACTTAGCACTGCCTATGAAGTTGACTTGCCAAAAACAAACAAAAAAAATGTTGAACCTAAATCTAATCAAGCCCCAAGATCTAACTTTAAAGGAATTATAGGGGGTAGAGAAACAAGGTAAACAACAGCACAGGGAAGCAATCTGCCAAATCCAGAACGTGGGCTGTTGTAAAGGACAAATGCCTCAATTTTCTCCACATATAGATGGCATGGAAAAAATGGGGATAGAATCTTCTGGCATAAAAGAAACAGAAGAGTCATGAAAACCAAATATGATGTGTGGCCCTTTTTTGCGTCTTGAGTTAAAACAATTGCAAGAAGACACTTTTGAAACAAGCAGGAAAATTCAAATTTCTGGGCATTGGATGCTGTATTAGTCTCCTGGCTGCTGAAATAAATACCACACAGTGGCATCTCCTTTCCCTTCCAGGTTCCGTTGATTTCCAGCTTCTGGCTGTTCCCTGTGGCTCTTTCTCTTGTCCAATTTCTTTTGCTTATAAGGACTTCAGCTATATTGGATTAAGGCTCACCTCCTTCAGTTTGGGCACACCTTAACTAATAACATCCTCAAAGGTCCTATTTGCATATGGGGCCCCACCCCCAGGACCAGGGGTTGAAACCTGAACTATCTTCTGTAGGGGGCATGATTCAATCCCCAACAGATGATATTAAAGTGGTATCAATTTTATGGGGTATGATAAAGGATACTATAGTTATGTTTTTAAAGTCCTTATCTGCTGGTGATGTGTTTTAGTTCCTAGGGCTGCAATAATTAAGCACCACAAAATGGGTGGCTTAAAACAACAGTCCTTTTTATCTCTCATGGTTCTAGAGGCTAGAAGTCTGAAATCAAGGTGTCAGCAGGGCCTCCATTTTTGCTTCTTTCAGCTCCTTCTGGTTCCAGGATTCCTTGGTTTGTGGCAGCTTAACTATAATCTCTGCCTCTGTCTTTACCTGGCCTTCTCTGTAACTCTGTTTCTAAGATTTCCCCTCCCTTCTCTTATAAAGACCCTCTAAATCCAGGATTACTTCATCTCGAGATCCTTAGCTAATTTCACCTGCAAAGGCCCTATTTCTAAGACAAGTCACGTCCTATAATTCCAGGTAGACATGAACTTGGGGAAGGGGGAATGCTATTCAACCCATCATATATGGTATATATTACAAATTTATGGGCCTATAGGTGACATGATATTAAGTATGAGATTCACTTTAAAACAGTGCAGAAAAAAGAGAAAAATTGTGGGGAGAAAACAGATGAGACAAGTATTGATAATTCTTATAGCTGGATGATGTTCCTTTGTAGTAAATTGTTAGTTTTTTTTAAAATTAGAATGGAGAGTAATGGTGAGGAGGATGTGGGTGAGTGTTCCAGGTGGGGAGTCTGATGTGATGGAGCAAGTGGGCAGGGTGGCACATGGGAAGTCCAGGGCATGGGGTGGCATTTAGGAGACAAGTGGAAGGTCGTGATAGAGGAACCTGGATGTGTGGCTCGGAATCAGGTTGCACAGCCTTCGATGCCTGGATGTTTTCCTGGGGTCGGTGGAGAGCTGCTTGACCATGTGGACAGAGGAAAAGGAGGTTCAGAAATGCCCTTGGGATGCAAAGTCAGGCACAGGGGGCCAGACAAGTGGCAGGGCCAGGGTCACCTCGAGGAGGGGAGAGGAGGAGTGGGTCCAGAGGACCAGTTAGAAGACAATAACCTTAAGCTAATGGGACCTGTGCTATGATACTTTCATTTAGATATTTCCCGATCAGCTATGATGAGCCAAGCACTACTCTGGGTACAGGGGATAGAAGAGTGAACCAGAGAGCCCAAATGAGTATATGTGGCATTTTTTTTTTTTTTTTTTTTGCCACTAGATGCAGATAAGGAAACATGGAGACAGATGTCAGAATCTGGTGGAAGGCATGGGGACTGAGTGGATATGGGAATTGAGAAAAAGGCATTGGTCCTGGGTGGCTGGAAAGGAGGTGATTTTACTTATAGGGAATAAGGAATTCCAGAAAATGAAGCAGTTGCGGGGAAGGTGAGTTCTGTCTGGATGCGGGTGCAGCAGCTGGAGTTCAGAAGAGGCGTCAGGACTGGGCGGTGGACTGGGGGTGCAGCCATGTGCTCTGACCCAGCAGGGCTCCTTTCACCCATGGGCTGCTCTGCAGACATGCCAGGAGCTGTTTCCTCTGACGCCACAGAGAACAAACCCATTGCGGTCCCTTCCGAAAGAGCGCTTGGCACAGTTGAGTGGGGGATGCGAGCCCACCCTCCGTGAAGGGAGCTGCTGCCAGTGATGGGGACGGCGTCCAGCAGAGAGCTCCCTCGTGGGTCCCTTTTATGCGCTTCCCTCTTGCCCAGGTATTTGAGGAAGCAACGGAGCCCTGGAGTAAAAGAATATGGTTTAGAAAATCTGAATTTGAAGTTGGTCTCTAGCATATCCTAGCCGTGTATTCCTGGCATCTCAGTTGCCCCATCTTCACACAGGAATAATAATAATAGAGAAATGTTTGTAAAGGTCAGGTCCCAAGAGAAATGCAATTACTTCCATTTAAAAATTGAGATAAAAGATCTAGTCATTTCCCAGAGTGTCACCATCCTTTAAGAGTGCCACAGGCCAGGTAGGTGGGGTGTCAGAGTCACAGTAGCCAATGTTTGCCCTCCCTGGATTAGAAGCCAAGACTTGTTTGGCCCTCAGGGAAGTCTTCAGTGCACCAGAGTTTTATTTTATTTATCTACCACTTTATTATACTTTAATCTATTTTATGGGGAACGAGCAGTGTCAGTGTGAGGGTGGCAATCTGATGGATTGCCTAAGTCTTCAACAAAGGAGAGTAAAATTGTTTCCGCATTAGTTTCCCACAGACCTGGGAGCAAACAACTCATGATCCAGGGGCCTTTTGTAAATGGGACAAAGTTTATCAGAGGTCTTGCACTCACACAGGGCGGCAGGTCCCATAGTGAGGAAGGCTGGTGGTCGGGAGAAATGCACCTGGGCATGCTGTCCACGGGGAGTTGTGCATAACTGAGAACGTGGCCTGTCTAATGGTCTACTAATGGGGAGCCTCTGGGAGGGGGTCCCAGGTGGGAGTGCAGGCCAGGAGTTGGCCCAGCTCCTGGTTTATGAAGAGAAGCCATTGATCCGGGTTTTCAGGGAAAGTCTCCCAGGTCTAAATGCTAATTCGAATTTTTACAAAATATACCATGGGGGCCAAGTGAAGCATATATTCAAACGGTGTCCTCTTACCCAATACAGAATAGGTCCTCCAGGTGTGCTTGTCCAGTCCACTGCTGGAAGTGGAATTCACTCCTAGAAAGGTCTTGGGGCCTCTGAGTTATGCTGACCTGTGAGTAGCTCCACTTTCTGCTGTGAAGGGGGTTTGGAGGAGCATTCAGTATAGGGTGGAGGAGAGAGGAGACCGTTGTCAAAAAGCAGAGCCCAGTCTTTGGCTGATCCATCATTGCGGTGAGGATCACAGTGAAGTCCTTCTGAGATGAGGCTGAACGGAAAACCCTGTCTGATTCCAGGGCTGGGGAATAGCCAATGAAAGGAAGATCACGGAAAGTAGCACACTGAGGCAAAAAAGATAAGTCATATTCTGGAAGGATGGGCAGGGCTGCATTTATGGTGACTGTGCTATGCCAGGCAGAGAGTCTGTAGTACAGAGGGTGGAGTGAGCTTGTTGATCTGTACGTGGTTGTACTTGAATTGACCCCAGTTGACCTAGGAGGAGATGGAAACTGGCTGGGAGCCCTCATTACATTCTTTGGACAAGGTAATGCTAGTCCTGGCTTGGGAAGGCAGGAGAGAAGGAGCAGACCACTTGTGGGCATGTGACCTTATACCCCTTCCTATATAGCCTCAGGCTGAATGTGTGTTGACTGGGCATTCTCTTGTAAAGCCCTTTCTCTTCCATAGTTCCTGTTGAGTATCATGGATGAAAAATGTCAACATTTACATCACTGACACTTGGACAGCAACTGCAGTGTTCCAGTCCTGTTCCAAATGAGTCATAAATTAACTCATTTAGTCCTTCTAATAAGCCTGTGAGACAAGTCCTGGTATCACTCTATTTTATAGATAAGGAAATGGAAGCACAGAGTGGTTAAGTGACTTGCCAAAGGTCACCCAGCTGATTAGTGGCAGAGCTGGGAATTGAGCCTAGGAGGCTCTTTTAATAGGGAGTATTTTTTTTTAAATCTAGTAATGAAAAGTTATGATTGTGAAGATTCTACAGCAATATGTAAAACTTCTTTACGCAATATTAATTTTTAAAAATTGGTTGTCAAATTATATGTGTTGTAACTCTAATTGTTAAAGAACAATGTACAGAAGAAAGAAAAAACTCGAAGGAAAAATATATACCAAAATTATAAAGCTATGTTAGATTGGTCAGATTATGGATAATTTTTTCTTTTATCTTTCTCCTTGTTGATCATGAGGTTTAGTACTTATACAATATTTTTAATCCAGACAAGAAATGACTTACAGTTTTCCCATCTTCCTCCTTCTCTCTGAATGTGACTTCCAAGGGATTGGCTTGGGTCTAAGTTCACAGTTGTTGTGCTACCTTGTCTTATCTTACAGGTAGATGCATTTTATTCTCGGGATCTGGACTCCAAGAACTCCAGATCTTGCATTATTTGCAGCTCACCCAGTTTAAGACTTGACCCAATAAATGATGGGCTACATTTCTATTCACCAGCTAATATGATTCCCCCATGTGGCAATGGTATCAATACACTTAGGCTTTGAGACAATACGATTCTTAATTTTTTGAAAATTTCAAGGTGACTCATGTTGTTTTGATTTTGCACATAAAATGAGTCAGTTACAGTTTTTGTAATGAAGTATCATTTTAAAATCAGTGACTTTTTCAATCTCGCAGAAATGGGACCCTAGCACTCAATTAAGGTAGTTATCCAGGCCACTAGAGATAGCATGATTTCAATGGGCGTAGCTGAAAACCAAGTCCAGCTCATGCCCCTCTTCTCCTGGGGTACACATCCAATGCCACAAAGGTTTGTTGAGCCCTTGCCCTGAGTCAGAAACCCTTGACACTGGAGGCACAGGCTCCCCCATTCTTCCTGAGGGGCTCACATACCAGGGCTCTCTCCTGCAGAAATGCCTGTTCATCCAACACACGCTCTACTATGTGTCAAGTCCTTTCTCAGGAGCATTTAACAGCTTTAGAGCTCAGATGTTAACCCCAACTTCTGCTTAGTTCTGCTTAGGTTCTAACCCCCGCTCTGCCAGGTCCTAGCTGAATGACTTAACCCTTCTGTGCCCCCTTTCTCCTGTGTAAACTGGCGATAATAAAATGATTTAACTTGCGTCCATCAACAGATGAATTGATAAACAGATGTGGCCTAGCCACACACTGGATTATTACTCAGCCTTAAAATGGAATGAAGTGTTGAGTGAAATAAGCCAAACACCAAAAGACAAATATTATATGATTCTACTTTTATGAAATATCTAGAATAGCCAAATTCATAGAAACAGAAAGGTTTCTGGGGGCAGGGGGAGTTGCCTGATGGGTGTACAGTTTCTGTGTGAGGCCATTAAAAAGTTTAGATTATGGACAGTGGCAATGGCAGCCGAACATCAGGACTGTAGTAGCTGTCACTGAATTGTAGACATGAAAGTGGTTAAAATGGGGGCGGGGGCAGATTTTGTGTTGTAGCTATGTTGCCCAAACAAAACAAAACCAAAGCATCCACAGTGACTTACCTCCTAGGGTGTGGGGTTTTCACTAAGTGAGCCTGCAGACGGTGGCCAGCTGGGGCGAGCATGCATTCCTGCGATGGTTCTCAGAGGCCCCTCTGGGGCAACTCTTAGGAATCCCTGTTGCCTTCTCATGAAGGCTGTGGCCTGGTCTCTGGGTTTCCGGGACGCACAGGGGTTATCGCTCCCGGCAGGGAGTGGCTCCCCAGTCACATACTTTCCCAAGGCTTTCTCGTCGCAAGTTGGAACCCAGAACTGGTGCCTCGGCCGAGCGTGGAACTGAAAACAGTTGACCTGCCAGAGCCTGTGGGCAGGACAGAGGTTGTTGTCACCCCCTGCCCGGGTGGGGAAGTGGAGGCTGCCCTGGCTTTCGCCGGCAGTTTTAACCACGGTGGCTGCTGACTCTCTTTAAAGGCAAACTCACCTGCCAATACGGTGCACGTCGAGGTCTGAAATCAGGAGGGACAGCATAGATTTATTAAAAAACAAAAAAAAGACCTCATCTGTGATGGCTTAAAGCAGGCGCTGTTGTTTAAGGCCTTTACAAAAGCTGACTGATGTAGGGAATATTTCTTGCAGACCAGGAAGCTGAGGCACAGGGGGAGCGGTTCAGCCACGTGCCCAGGGACCTCCCTGGCATGGACAAGCAGACGGTCTCCATGAACTCTAGCTTTATCCACCAGTTTGGTCTGGCCAATCATGTGCCAACCTCTTTCTGGGGTCTTCCCTAAGATTCCATCCTAGAATCATGGCTAAAGGCCATCGGTCAAAGCCTCTGCCTTCCCAAACGTGCGCCAGGTGATTCTCTCCTCGGGAGGGTGGGCTCGTGCTCAGGCCACCTTGCCTTGCTCCTGTCCTCCCCTGCTGCGCCTTCTCACCCTCCTGAAGGCAGACAGAAGCCCCAGGAACGCCGCTGTCCATCTTCTCACTGTGAGTCCATGAATGCCCACTGGGAGGAGCCCCGGGTTCTGCTGGCACTGGGGCAGTGGCAGTCAGGATGGCATCGGCTCCTGGGTCACTTCAAGGTGAGTCAGAGCCCAGTCTTCACTCTCAGCAGCACCACTGACTCCAGAAGCTTCTCCCTGAATGAGAGGCAGAGGTGGCCAGGACCTACCTCCCCAACCTGAAATGTACAACCTAGAGAAAGTCAACAGCTTTACGGGGCAGTCCAGACCATGGGGGTGTGTGGATCCTCTGAGCAAATACGAAGCGTGGGTCAATGAATTCACACTCCTTTCCTGCCAGGGGCTTCCTGCCTCTGTAGCGGATGCTGCCCCCTTCAGGACAGAGGCGATACTGCCTGCTGATGGCTCCCAGCTGCGTCCCTCCCTGGACCTGCCCTTGGCAGGAGGGAGCTACCTTGTCCAAGGGGACAGCCTGCCTCCGTGACAACTCCATGCAGGGGTACAAGGCTCAGCCTCGTTGCCACATTTGGTGATGATTCTGATGGGCCTCCCGGCCCCAGATGTCCCATGGGGTCGACTGAAGTCTTTGTTGCAGCTACACAGACTTCAGTCTTTCTTCATACGTTCACCTCCAGCATGTTTCAGCTCATCTTTTCCCTGTCAGAGTCTGTTGCCAGGAAAACCCGCCTGGGACAACGTTCATGTAATGTGCCAGCGGCGTGCTTGTCAGATCCCAGGGTCATGATAAACAGCCCTTCCCCATCTGCTTTCCTTCCCCAAGGAAGAGAATGGGTGCCCTACTGATGGCTGGTAGTTGCTGGGGTTCTTGGGGAAAGAGAAGCATCATGATGGCGGGGTAGGAAGAGTCTGGGGAAGCAACGTGTAGGAAGGTAAGGGATACACGCAGAATCCTGGGGCATGAGGGTCTCTCCAAGGAAGGGAATATGCTGCAGCGATTTGGCTGGAAGGAAGGTGGTGGCAATCTGTATGGAAGCTGCTTTTTCATAGCAAATAAACTGTTTTATCTTGGTTGCTCATTTGTGGCAACTTTGGAAAGCTGGTGGACATTAGGGAGGGGTTGAAACTACCCTTTGGTTTTTAGTGGGCGGCAAATAGTATTTTTTTCCAAGGAATAATTCATATACCATAAAATTCACTCTTTTAAAGTGTACATTGTAGTGGTTTTTAGCATATTCACAAAGTTTTGCAATCACCACTATCTGATTCCAGAACTTTTTTGTCACCCTAAAAAGAAAACTGGTACTCATCAGCAGTCACTTCCCACCCCCCCCCGCCCCTAGCTCCTGGAAACCACTAATCTGCTTTCTGCCTCTATGAATTTGCATATTCTGGATATTTCATATAAATGGAATCAATGATATGTGATTTTTTGCATGTGTCTGGCCTCTTTTACTCAGCATAAGTCTTCAAGGACCGTCCGTGTTGTAGTGTGTATCAAGACTTCACTCCTTTTACGACTAATATTCCATTGTAGGGCCAGACCACATATTGCTTATCTGTTGTCATTTGAGGGGCATTTGGGTTGTTTCCACTTTGGGGCTCTCATGGATAATGCTGCTCCGAGCACTTAGATCCATGTTTCTGCATGGATGCATATTTCCAGTTCTCCTGGAGTGAAATGGTGGGTCTTATGGCAACTTCATGTTTAGCCTTTTTGAGGAACTGCCAGACTGGCTTCAAAAGCAGTGGTAAATAGCCTTAGTGTCTATAATAAGTGAAAAAGATGACATGTAGGCAAGGCACTACCACTAATTTAAAAAAATGATGGGATTATTGTAAGGAAGTGGGGAGTCTGAGGGCGTCTGTGGTCTGGCGAGCTGTCCTCAGCCTAGAAGACCCTTTTCCTACTGTGTCTCATACTGTATGACCTAGAGATTCTGCCCTCACCTACGGCTTTGCCTCTTATTACCCTCCAGAAGCTCTTGCCCTACATCTTCGTGCATGTGATAGAAGACACCGCTCCCCTCACTGCATCTTGGGCTTAAATGTCCTGGACCCAACAGTATTGAAAATTGACTGGTATTTTGCCATATCCCATGTTTCTTGGTGAGAAAAGCTGATGGACGCTCGTCCCACAGCTGTGGTGTGGGGATGGGCTTGCATGGGACACTTAGAACCCTAAGGACCTCTGTGGGGAGGGGCAGCCCTCAGTGTCATAAATGGGGCACATCCAATAGCGTTGACCATGTCAAAGTGCTTGTGGGATGCACGGCCAGAAGAGGAGCTGAGAGGTGCAGAGTTCATGGTCCTCACCTCGCCTGGGGGAACACACCCTGGACTCCAACTTTGGGTACAGGGAATAGTCCACTGTGGGGCTGAGCCTTTCTGCCCTTCCTCAGCTCTCGAGGGAGAGGCAGACGCCCTTGCTGAGTATTTATTTGCCGCCCAGGCAGGAGGTTGCGGCTTTCATCTCCACCCTGCAGAACGCCTCTCAGTGCAGAGGGGGCATTTGAATTAGGGAACATGCTGGCTTCCTGATATCACGCCAAACTGCATGGGCAGCTGTGAGCTTTAAAATCCACGGGACGTGCCCTCCATGGAAGACCTGGCCTTGCTCAGGAGTGTGCAAAAGACCCAGGAGCATGTTCCATTTATCCCTTCTTTGCTGGGTGGCAAAGGGCCCATTTAGGGGTTGGCTTCCCCACACCTTCCTTTTGCCTACTCAGGGAAAGGAGAAGGGGGCTTGTCCAGTGTGAAGAAATACCCCAGACTTGGATTTAGGCTTTGACAAAGAGTGCAGGCCCATCCTTACTGTCCCCGTGACCTTGGCCTCTCTCACTTCCAATTCTGTCAAATGTAGAGTGAGAATGATAATCTCTGCTGTAGACATTTGGGGAATAATTTTCAACAAGGCAGACTTGACCATGGATGGCATTTGGGGCTGTCCAGGGAAAGACCACACAGTATTGTGTCCACTTTCTGGTGATCTTACCACCATCTCATATCTGGCCTCAGCACTGCAGACCCGGAAATTGGATTTGTCCAGCCCAAAACCCTTGGAGGCACAGCTGCGATAGAACCCGAAGTCCAATGAGCTCATTTCACCAAGGCAGGTATCTGTCCCGTAGCCCAGACACTCGGGTCTGCCTCAGACGGCACCATCTCTACCTCTGGCCAGGCCCAGGCAGGAAACAAGCCCACGCAGAGGGCCCGTTCCTGGGCACGGACACACAGTAAAGCTGGACGTGAAGCTGAAGTGAAATGGAATCAGCCACGGCAACCAGATGCGCTGAGCTTATCAGAGGGTGTCGGCTCCACTCTGTCTCTGACAGCATTTGCAGATGCCCAGCTGTGGCAGACTCCGCTGCATGTTTTCCTCCTTTCACAGGGCTGGCCAGTCTCCATTCAAATTGGCATGACCTTTAGAGAGAGAGGAAAACTACACGCAAAAAATAAGTTGCTTCTTGTAGCAAAAATGGAAAACCTTGCAGGACAAAGTCATCCCCTGTGCTCCAAGTCGCCTCTCCTTTTGGGGGTAGCTGCTGTTCTCATTTCACTGTCTCTCCTTCAGATCCTTTCCTTTACATTCCCATTCATAGGTAGGTGTAGAATTCACTCCTTCCTTTTTGGGGGGCATAAATTGTATCACTATTTTACGTCATAAAATATGTTATAAAGTGTAAAGTTATATTTTCTACTATGGATAATATAAAGATTTATATTAATGACTATATTTCTTTGTATAAAATACTGAAACTTGTTTTGGTTCACAATTTCCTTTCTTTGCCATTGTAAGCAATGCTGTGAAGAACACCATTTTGTATGTATTTCTTTCTCTAGGATAGCTAGCTGAGATTTGGAGGTCAAGCGATGTGAACATTTAAATGGCAGTAGAGTTTAGCACCTCGCAGATGTTTGTGTGACTCACGCATCCATTAGCACTATAGGGCAATGCCCATTTCCCCAGCCCCATGCCAACCCTGGAGGGTCAGTCCTGCACAGTCAGCCTCTGACCTTTTGCTTTATCCTCTGTTAACTCAGTGACACTTGCAGTCAGATCCCAGGCCAGGCTTGGAAGTCAGGTCTCTTTTCTGATTACTCACAGATTGATGTCTAAGTTGATTCTCATCACACCCTCTGATTTCCCTGGTTCCCCGAGTCTCGGGGACAGGATGTTTTAGTATAGCTCCGACTATCAATGAGAGAGCTCCCTCAAGGTGTGCCGGGAAGGTCTCACGGTGCCATCAATGTGAGAATGACTTCTGATTTCTGAAACTGTAGAGGCAGGGTACGGTGTGGGTCAAAGGGTGATGGCCACTTTTATGCCATGTTCTTTTCCTCTTTAGTACTGGGATGAATATGCATCTATGTGATGATATTAAGAAAATTAATTAGTACTAATTCTTTCTGAAATGTTTGGTAGAATTCACATGTGAAGCCATCTGGTCCTGGACTTTTCTTTTTGGGAAGTTTTTGAATGACTGATTTGATTTCTTTACTTGTGATTGGTTTGTTGAGGTCATCTATTTCTTCTTGAGTCAAAGTTGGTTGTTCATGCCTTTCTAGGAACTTGTCCATTTCATCTACATTGTTGTATTTATTAGCATAGAGTTGTTCATAGTATCCTGTTATTACCTCCTTTATTTCTGTGAGGTCAGTGGTTATGTCTCCTCTTCCATTTCTGATCCTATTTATTTGCATCCTCTCTCTTCTTCTTTTTGTCAATCTCGCTAAGGGCCCATCAATCTTGTTGATTTTCTCATAGAACCAACTTCTGGTCTTATTAATTTTCTCTATTGTTTTCATGTTCTCAATTTCATTTATTTCTGCTCTAATCTTGTGAATTTTCTGGCACTCTGCCTATTGTTGATTTCCAACTTCATTCCTTTATGATCTGAGAAAGTGTTGTGTATGATTTCAATCTTTTTAAATTTGTTGAGACTTGCTTTGCGACCCAGCATATGGTCTATCTTTGAGAATGATCCATGAGCACTTGAGAAAAAGGTGTATCCTGTTGTTGTGGGATGTAATGTCCTATAAATGTCTGTTAAGTCTAGCTCATTTATTGTAATATTCAAATTCTCTGTTTCTTTATTGACCCTCTGTCTAGATGTTCTGTCCATTGGTGAGAGTGGGGAATTGAAGTCTCCAACTATTATGGTAGATGTGTCTATTTCCCTTTTCAGTATTTGTAGTGTATTCCTCATGTATTTTGGGGCATTCTGATTTGGTGCATAAATATTTATGATTGTTATGTTTTCTTGTTGAATTGTTCCTTTTATTAGTAGATAGTATCCTTCTTTGTCTCTTTTAACTGTTTTACATTTGAAGTCTAATTTGTTGGCTATTAGTATAGCTACTCCTGCTCTTTTCTGGTTGTTATTTGCATGAAATATCTTTTCCCAACCTTTCACTTTCAACCTATGTTTATCTTTGGGTCTAAGATGTGTTTCCTGTAGACAGCATATAGAAAGATCCTGTTTTTTAATCCATTCTTCCAGTCTATGTCTTTTGATTGGGGAATTCAGTCCATTAATATTTAGTGTTATTACTGTTTGGGTAATACTTTCCTCTACCATTTTGCCTTTTGTATTATATATATCATATCTAATTTTCCTTCTTTCTACACTCTTCTCCACACCTCTCTCTTCTGTCTTTTTGTATCTGACTCTAGTGCTCCCTTTAGTATTTCTTGCAGAGCTGGTCTCTTGGTCACAAATTCTCTCAGTGACTTTTTGTCTGAGAATGTTTTAATTTCTCCCTCATTTTTGAAGGACATTTTGCTGGATATAGGAGTCTTGGTTGGCAGTTTTTCTCTTTTAGTAATTTAAATATATCATCCCACTGTCTTCTAGCTTCCACGGTTTCTGCTGAGAAATCTACACATAGTCTTATTGGGTTTCCCTTGTATGTGATGGATTGTTTTTCTCTTGCTGCTTTCAAGATCCTCTCTTTCTCTTTGACCTCTGACATTCTAACTAGTAAGTGTCTTGCAGAACGCCTATTTGGATCTATTCTCTTTGGGGTGCACTGCACTTCTTGGATCTGTAATTTTAGGTCTTTCATAAGAGTTGGGAAATTTTCAGTAATAATTTCTTCCATTAGTTTTTCTCCTCCTTTTCTCTTCTCTTCTCCTTCTGGGACACCCACAACACGTATATTTGTGCGCTTCATATTATCATTCAATTCTCTGAGCCCCTGCTCAAATTTTTCCATTCTTTTCCCTATAGTTTCTGTTTCTTTTTGGATTTCAGATGTTCCATCCTCCAGTTCACTAATTCTAACCTCTGTCTCTTTAAATCTACCATTGTAGGTTTCCATTGTTTTTTTTCATCTCTTCTACTGTACCTGTCATTCCCATAAGTTCTGTGATTTGTTTTTTCAGACTTTCCATTTTTCTTTTTGTCCATCCCTTGCCTTCTTCATGTCCTCCTTCAATTTATTGATTTGGTTTTTGAAGAGGTTTTCCATTTCTGTTCGTGTATTCAGAATTAGTTGTCTCAGCTCCTGTATCTCATTTGAACTATTGGTTTGTTCCTTTGACTGGGCCATATCTTCAATTTTCCTGGTGTGATTTGTTATTTTTTACTGGCGTCTGGACATTTAATCAGATTTCCCTGAGTGTGAGACCCAGCAGGTTGAAAGATTTTCCTGTGAAGTCTCTGGACTCTGTTTTTTTTATCCTGCCCAGTAGGTGGCGCTTGTCTGTCTGTGGGTCCCACCAGCAAAGGATGTTGTGGCTCCTTTATTAATGCCACTATTGGTGTTTGGTTGGACCCAGTCCCTGCCACTGTCGGAAACTCCCTCCTCTCCCTCTGGGCAGCCGCTTGTTGGGAAGGGGCACCGGTCGCCAGCCGCTGCGACCTGGGGAACTCGCCGATCCGAGACCTGCCGCCAGACCGGGAAGCTGCCCGCGGGGGAGGGGCACCGGTCGCCGGCTGCCGCGGCTTGGGGAGCCCATTGATCCGAGGCTCATAGCTGGTCCGGGAAGCCGCCCACGAAAGAGGAGCGTTAGCCACTGTGGCTTGGGAAACTTGCTTCTCCGAGACTCTCAGCTGGTTTGGGAAGGAGGGAGGGAGGGGCACCAGCTGCCAGCCGCCGCGGCCTGGGGAAGCGCGCGCCGCTCGGGGATCTCATCGCAGCGGAGTCTTGCAGATGGTCTAGCCAGTCCAGACTGGGGTACGCTGTGTGTCCGTTTCCTGCCGTGGACCCAGGAGCTTCCCTGCCGTGGCCCCGGGAGCTCCATGTTTAACTTTTTGAGGAGCCACCAAATTGTTTTCCACAATGGCTGAACCATTTTACATTTCCAATGGCAATGCAGCAGGGTTTCAGTCTTCATCTTTTATAATGCAGTAGTAACTGCCCCTATGTTCATTTTGAAGCAGGACCTAGTATTTTGTTACATCTCCAAAATCAACTCCAAAGTATTAGTCTGTAGTGGATGAAAATTTTATGGAGTGATGGAGTTACATTAAACACGACACAGCAAAGACTGATAATTTAAACATTTCTGTTGGATGTCTCTGTTTTCCCTTCGAAGTTCCTCTAAGGCCACTAGGCACTCCTGGATTTCACCCAAGCTTCCCCTTCCACTTAACATTCCTCCAACCTCTGCCCAAACTCTATCTCACCTCCTTTTTTTTTTTCATATGGAGAAATGTGTCCGTCTTGTCTTCTTTACCTATTTCTCCACTTAGCGAATAAAGAAACTCCCATAGGACTCACTCTCTTCAGAGAACATGGGTGATCTTAAATCACATATGCATAATATGTCTCCTATTAGGACAAAGAATTGTCCCTGTCCCTTTGGTTTCGGCTCACTTCATATGACTTTGACCCTTTGCAGGTGGCGATTCCGGTTTTGGCCATGCTTTGTCCAAGTATCTGGACCAGCTGGGTTTCACGGTATTTACTGGAGTCCTGAATGAAAAAGGATCTGGAGCAGAGGAGCTGCGAAGAACCTGTTCCAAGCGCCTGTCTGTGCTCCAGCTTGACATCACCGACCCAGCGCAGATAAAAGATGCTTACAGGAAAGTTGTGGAAAAGGTGCAAGGCAAAGGTACTGCCTTCTGCTGCCAGGGTCCTTAGGCTTCCTTTGAACCTCCCCCCCGCCCACCAACAGTGGTCCCAGCCCTAATTGCCATTACCCTCCACTCCACTCCACGCTGGCTGCTGCTGATCCGGAGGGCACCTCCACCTCCCGGCCACCATATGCCAGGGACTGTCTTAGATGTAAAGACTTAAGTGATGAATCCAACCTGATCCCATTCTCACAGAACTTAGAGGATTCATCATCCCATTTCCTCCAACATCTGCTAGGTCACTCTCCCATCATTACCCTTCAGCACTTGTCATTTCTTTCTTCTCGCCAATATTAGCATGCTTTAGACATCTCCAGCTTAAAAGAAAACAAATCTGCTTCATATGCACTGTCCTCCTTTAGCTACTGCCCTTTCCCTTCCTTTCACTTCCAGACCAAGCTTTTTGGGACACTCATTGCCCTTGGTTTTCACCTCCTCACCTCCAATCTAATGTCGACCCTCATCCTGCCCCTCTAAGTGACTTGGCTAAAAAACTAATCAACATTATCCCAAACTCCAGATATTTAACTTCTCTGTAGTATTTAAAAGTGTTGGTCACCCTTCCATGCCTTGGCTTGGGTCCCCAACCCTTGGTTGTCCTAGCTCTTTGATCAATCTTTCAGCTACTGCTTTCTGGACCTCTTCCTCCATTTCCCCCATAAATGTGAGAGCTCCTGAGGGCTCCAGCCCCCAACTTCCAACTCCATGTGTTTCCTGGGCTCTCTTTCTCCAGACCAGTGGCTCTCAACCCTGGCTGTGCATTAGAATCAACCAGGGGTGTTTGAAAACATGCTTGGTCCAGGATGCTTGGGCCCCGGATGGTCACCATAAATTCAGCCCAGTGTATGCTGAAAGTGGAGCACCCCTTGTTCAATCACCAAGAATTTCAGGTGGTGACAGCAGGGAATTAAACCAATGTGGGGCCCTCCTGAGCACAGTTTGTGTGACTACACAGGCCTCGTGCCATGAAGCTGGCCCTGCCTGGGTGCCCTTCTCCCAATCAAATTAAATCAGTATCTCTAGAAAGAGGTCCTATAGGCATCAGCATTTTTTGAAGCTTCCCATGTGATGCTGATGTTTGGCCAGAGTTGAAAAACATTGTGATTTAGGCCAATAACTTTCAAATCTATATTACCAACTTGGCCATCTTTCCTGACATCTAGAGCTATATGTGTATAAAATCACCACTTATATCCCAGATTTACCTTTTTCCACTGCTGCCATTGCAAATCAGTTTCTCTTCCTAAATTCTACATCCCAGACACCACCATTGTCACTTAATTAGTCATTTGAGCCAGCAGCCTGGGGTCTATTCAGAACCCCAGCTTACTCTCACTCCCTGCATCCTACTGGTCCTGAGTTATTTCTTATCCCAGCCCCTTCTCACCATCTCCAAGCAGCTATGACTCAGCTCAGTCCTTCACCATCTCTGTCCTGGGCCTCTGCAATGGCCTCCTTGGAGCCAGGCCTGCCTTCACCACTACTGGCCCATGGAGAGGAATTTCTGTGACATGCACATCTTATGCTGCTATCCACTTACTCAAAATTCCACGAAATTGGCAGTCGCTATGTATTGGGCTCCTCCCTTGAATCACACCTCGGGTAAAGGGTTTGCTTTGCCTCATTTAAGGGTTTGGTGGTTCCTTATCAGCTGCTAATGCAATCTAAACACTTTCACCAGCATGGCAAAGTCTCAAGGAAGTGGCCCCTGCCGACCTCTTAAGCCACCTATATGCAGGTCCACTCGGTAAAGTCTGGGTAGTTTCCAGGGCATAATGTACTCATAATTTACATGTATTTGCATGTACAGTTTCTTCTTACTGAAATTCCCTTCTGGCCTCTACCCCTTGTTTCTGTGACTCTTGCCAACTCTGCTCCCGTGAGACCCAGCTCAAATGTAATTGAAGAATGTTGTCCTTTGCATGACGTTCCTGGACTCCACTGCATTTCTTGCTATAAACCAGAAGACCTAGGCTCCTGAAAGAGGGTCAGCAACTGTGCCATATTCCTACATAGCATATTCTTTAATTATTATTAAAATGTTGATTATTAATATTAATTAATCCAAAATAACATTACTACCTACAATTGTAATGTGTTTCATTAGTCTACATGTCTGTCCTTATACAGTACCATGCTGTTTTGACTACTGTGGGTTTAAGTATCTGACAAGGATCCTAAATCTCAAAGGGGCCCTTCTGACTCCAGAGCCTGGAGTGTTGGAAATCCTCATACCTATTCCTTCTGTCCTCAGGACTGTGGGCTCTGATCAACAATGCTGGAGTCCTTGGCTTCCCAGCTGATGGGGAACTCATTCCCATGGCCAACTACAAGCATTGCATGGCTGTGAACTTCTTTGGAGCCGTGGAAGTCACGAAGACATTCTTGCCTCTTCTCAGGCTCTCCAAGGGCAGGCTGGTGAACATCAGCAGCATGGCAGGTGAGTTACCCTTCCCCCACGAGTTTGCGGGTTGCCTGTTGTACAAGCTTCGGCTCGCTGCCTTTGTCTAATGAACAAGAAAGCTGACATGTTCATGCAGGACCGTATCTGATTGGTAATACTGTATATCCGCTGCTGACTTTAGTGCAATAAAACCTTTCAAATCCTTTCAGATGCACGCTCTTATTTATCTTCTAATTTATCTGTCATTCCTGGGGATCTAGAGTTCTTATATATCTTTACAATATAATGACCAGCACAGAAGTGTCTAGATTTGGACAGGTAATTCCACCTGGCAACATCATAAGTAACCCATATTCAATCCACCCTGAACTCAGCCTATTCGTTTCCTGTAAGACAAGTAGGCAAATACCTTTGCCCTTATTTGCACAGTTAAGTCCCAGTATGTCAGTCCCTTGCTTACTAGTGTTTTCCATGAGAGTGTCACCTGTGTATTGTTATGTTAATGCAGTTGGATCAGGGTGTGACATTTGGATAACTTGCTTCTCTCCATTTTAAACAACTCGAGCCAAGAGCTTAACAATTTCCCTTTCCATAAACTTTGCTTGTGTGTGCCTTCCTCCAGGACAAAAAAAAAAAACAAAAAAAACTGGGGTTCTTTAGTGCCTTTCTTAGCTTTGAGTAATGTTCACGGGGCTGTCTTTTGTGCCACTACATGGGCGAGAGGGAAGCCAAAAGGGTGGGCTCTGAACTCCAAGTTCCCACCTTCAAATAGAGGAATGCCACTCTTCGCTGTTTTATTAATTGGTTTCAGTAAGATTTAAATAAAAATAACAAAGAGTCCAACTCATTTGTTTACTGTTTGTTTTTAAAATGTGAACAAGGGTTCTAGAAGAATTTCCTTCTAGAGGGTTCTTTGTATTTCATGGACAAGTATTATTGTTTATCATGTACTCTTTCCTGGATTTAACTCAGCAACTTCCTTGCAACTAACTGCCATGTGAGTCCGTGTCTCTGGGATCACTGGGTAAAAGGCAGGAAGGCAGGAAAGAAAGAAAAGAAGAAAGACTGTATTAGTCAGGGTTCTCCAAAGAAACAGAGCCAACTGTTTATATATAAATCTCTCTCTCTCTCTGATAAATATATAGATATATATATGAGAGAGAGAGAGAGATTTATTATAGGAGTTGGCTTATGTGACCATGTGGATTGGGCAAGTCTGAATTCTGTAGCACAGGCTGCAAGCTGGGAATTCTGCCAAAGGTTTCAATGAATTCCCCAGGAGAAGCTGGCTGGCTGAAGTAGAGAAAGAGGAATTCTCCTTTTTGACTGCTGAAATCATCAGTTCTCCCTTGAAGGCCTTCAACTGATTGGCTGTGACTTTGCTCATTGCTGAAGGCAGTCCCTTTGTTGATTTTGGATGTGACCACCCATGATGCAGTTGACTGACTACTGATCTAAATCCACAAAATACCTTCACAGTAACAATCAGGCCAGTGCTCGCTTCATCGAACAACTGGATACCACAACCTAGCCAAGCTGCTACATGAACATAAGCATCAGATTGATGGATGGATGGAAGATTGGACAGATTGCTGGAGGCAAGGAAGGAAGGAAGGGAAGAAGGAAGGGAGAGAGAATAGGAGAGAGGGAAGGAAAAGAGGGAAAAAAGGAGGTAGGGAGAGAGGGAAGAGGTATAGGAGGAGAGAGAGAGTGGGAGGGAGGGAGAGAAGGAGAGGGGGGAGATGGGAGAAATGGGTAGAGAGAGCGAAAGAAGGAGAAATGGGGAGAGAGAAGATTGGTCTAAGACAGTCAGAAGCATGAATATTGTATTTTAACTTGTATGGGAACCCCGAAGTATTTCCCAATTTCATGTTACTTTGCTGCTGAAGCAAATGAATGCTGAAGAAACATATTTGAAATATTTTGCCCTTATCTTTTTCTTTTTTTTAAACAATCTACATTTTTGATCTGTGTGGAACTCTCACCTTCCTCAGTTTCCTGGTACAGTCTTGTACTTCTGGAAATTCTTACCCTTCCCTTGCTTCATCCATTCAACCAATATCTACTGAAATGACCGATCATTACCTTCTCCTTGATCCACTGACGAAGAAGTTTTTCCTTCTTCTTTCTTTGTTCTTTACTTTGGTCAGTTCATTCATTCACAAGATTGACATAAAGTAGAAACTCAATTAAAGAATGAAGGAATGCAAGTGGATAGATCACATTTTGTTTCTCCACCCATCTGTTGATGGACACCTGAGTTGCTTTCACTTTTTTGCTATTATGAACAGTGCTGCTGTGAACATTTGTGTACAGGCTTTTGTGTGGCACACTGTAAATTCTATGTAAGAGTTAGCTATTCTTACACAGACACTTTCTGTGTCCACGGGGGTATTGGTTTGCTAAAGCTGCTGGGATGCAATACACCAGAAATGGAGCAGCCTTTATAAAGGGAATTTATTATGTTACAAGTTTACAATTCTAAGGCCATGAACATTTCCACATTTTTAAGACACCAACAAGAGGTTGCCTTCACTCAAGAAAGCCTGATGCAGCTGGGAAGGCACATAGCTGGCACCTGCTGATCCTTGTTCCTGGTTCCATTGCTTCCAGATTCTGATGCCAGTGGTTTCCTCTCTAAGCCTCTGTGGGTCTTCACTTAATTCCTCTGAGACACAACTCTGGGTTCTGGCTTGCTTAGCATCTCATGGGAAGGCACCTGGTGATGTCTGCTGGGCTCTGCCTGTGTTAAGACATCTGCTCTCTCTGTTGGCACTCCAGGCATCTCTGTTGGCACTCTAAGCATCTTCAAACATCTGTGTCTCTGTCAGCTCTGAAGCAACAGTTCTCCACGTGTCTGTGTCTGAGGTTTCTTCAAACTGTTTCCCCTTTTAAAGGACTCAAGTAAACTAAGCAAGACCCATCTTAAATGGGTAGAGTCACATTTCCATCTAACCAAAAGACCACACCCATAATCGGGCATGCCACATCTCTGTGGGGATATTCTAATCAAAAGGGTTTTCACCTACAATATTGAATCAGAATGAAAGGACATGGCTTTTCTGGGGTTTACAACACTTTTGAACTAGCAGAATGGGTTCATTACTTAAGCTCTCCATATTTTAGTTTTCTCATCTTCTAAAACAGAGGTGATGAGGATATTAGAACCTACATCTTAGGACATTTGTGCCCATTAAATATGTTTAGGGTTGATATTGTTAAGACATTCAGAGCAGTGTCTCACACATAGCAGACATCTAATCAATGTTAATAATTATTATGAGGCATCCATTATATTTCAGCCTTTGTTGGTTGCTCTCAGACATATGATCCCAGTAACCCTGCATAGTAGGTTTTAGTATCCCCATTTTACAGTTGTGAAAATCAAGGTTCAGAAGAGTTATGTGGCTGGAATTGGAATTAGGGTCCCATGTTTTATCTGACCTATCAAACCACCCTCTTCCCTGATGACCTAACTGGACCACTTGGTACCACCACACTGACAACCAGGCCAAAAGGCCTATTAACCTTCCCAAGGTATCTTTTCTGCCATCTTCCTCTTCCCAATAGGCCCACTGTTAGATACTTGCTCCAGCCTCATCCTCAGTCTCAAGTGGGATAGGTTCAACACAACCACATTTCACTCCACTCCTATGGGAAGTTCCAGGATTAGAGGCAGGGATAGTGCTTCTTTAAATTCTTCTCTGGGAGATGCAAGGTAGAGTCCATTACATTATGAATACATCCTTCCCTCTGATGTCTCCCATCCCTGAAGAAAGCAAAGGGAAGAGAAAGAGATGAGAGAGACTTCATGAATTTATACAGATAGAATCGGATTTCAAAACAGAGAAAAAGTCGGCCAAGCAGAGCGGAGACAGATCACCTAGGCCTAAAACCTGTCTCCACCACTGACAGTTACGTGACCTGGGGCAAATTCCTGTACCTCTGACTTGCAGCTTCCTCATTTTAAAATGGAAATATTAATAATTACTTCTTTTTAGGGCTGTAGTGAGGGTGACATGAAATGGCATGAGTTAAAGCCCTAGCACCAGGTTTGGCATAGAGAGAATAGCAAATGTTAGTGACTCTATATGCACCTGTGGCTTTTTAGCCTGCCAGCGGCTGGCACTGCTGTTTCTGACTATCATACTGTGTTACCTTGACCCTTTGCTCCTCATTACATATTAGTTCCTGGGCAGATAATGCAAACAGGTCACTAGTTTCAGATTTGATAACATCTGGTCCAGGAGACTTTTACCCCCTAAAATAACACATTTATCATCCTCCTACACACATAGTATAAGTCTTTAATCCATTTTCTGGCAGGGCAGTTAGATATATATTTAACCGAGGATCTGAGGAATTTGGAGCTGATTCTTTGTGCAAAGGGAAGTTGAAAAATCTTTACATTCGAGAGATTTCAAAGCTTTTTCTGGCCAGTTTTCCTCTTAAGAAATGGCAAAGTAAATGCCCATGTGCAGGTACATGTTGTGCTAGAACGAAAAGAGTTGAAAACAAACCCTTATGAAGCAGCCAGGCCTTGGTGATTGTGAGTTTCAGCCATGGTTTGACTTCTTTTCTGTTCTTTGTCAGTGGGATGACTTGACCTGGGGCAGGTCATCTCACCTCCATCTCATCGTCTGTCCACTGGAGATGATGTGATGGCTATGGCAAGGGCAGCACCTCTCAGTCTGGGCACTATTGGCAGAGAATCATTCTTCATTGTGGGGGCTGACCTGGGGGTAGTAGGGTGTACAGCAGCAACCCTGGGTTCTACCCATGAGATGCCAATGGTGCACCACTCCTAGTCGTGACCACCAAAAATTTGTCCAGATGTTGCTGTTTCCTGGGGGGCAAAATCAACCCCAGTTGGGAACCACTGCTCTGGACTGTGGGCTGAGCATTATAGGGTCTGAGTATTTCGCACAGTTACAGGTACAAAAAAAGTATCCTAAGAAAAGGGATTGCACAACTGCAAGACAATCATAGCTGCCCACCATGTCAAACCAGTTGTTTCAGTGTGCTAAAGCTGAGGGAATGCGATATACCAGAAATGGATTAGCTTTTACAAGGGGGATTTATTAACCCACAAGTTACAATTCCAAGGCCACGAAAATGTCCAAATTAAGACCAACAAGAGGACACCTTCTCAGAGGAAAGGCAGCTGGCACGGTGTTGCTCAATCACATGGGAAGGCACATGGCGACATCTGCTGTGTTCTCCTGGGTTGGGTTCAAAATGGCTCTTGAGAGAGAAACTGAGGCTTCTGGGGGTCTTTCTAGCTTCTACTGGAGTGTTTTATTTTTCTTAGCTTCTCTTTATTCTCTCAACTCTCTTAAAGGACACCAGCAAGCTGATCAAGACCCACCTTGGATGGGCGGGTCACATCTCCACAGAAAGAACCTAATCAAAGGGTTCCACCCAACCCTAGGTCTGCCCCACAAAATTAGATGAGAAGAACATGGCTTTTCTGGGATGCAGAACAGTTTCAAACCAGCACACCAACTCAAATACATTAAAATGACTTTACCAAAGTAAGCAGCTGTAGAACTCTTACACATCTACAAATTATGGATACCCAACGGAGTTTGCAGTTCCAGCTTTAAGCCTTGCCTGAGTCCAGCGAAGCTGGCTGTGGGATCATTCCTGGGCTTTTCTTGCCCACCAGACCTCCTTAAGGGAAGCTTTTGGCCAATCATTCTGTCAATCACTCACCTGCTCTGTGACATGACAGAAAGTGAAGGCTTTGCTTCTCTGGCACCTTCCAGGGCTCTTGTGGGCAATGGAAGGGTCAGAGCAGCACTGAAAGGACCTCTTACCTATGCTGGGTGGTGTTAGCTGCTTTCCGTACCTGAAATCATTTAATTCAAACACATGCAGGATGCAGCTATTAATTCATTTTCTAGGTCAAGCAGATTCTAGCCCAGGATCTGGTAAGGGATGAAGTCAAGGTTTGAAATAGGGGCTATTCATTTGATTCCAAGTTCTGTGATCCTCCCACTTTTCCATGCTGTTAAACAAGAACATACCAGACAAGCAGGGGGGCAGAGAAATATAGATACTAACTCTAGTATGTTTAAATGGTGACTAGGAAGTGCTTTCAATGTGGGTAGGAATTGCCTGGGGTTCTTGTTAAAATGCAGAGTTTTAACAAGTTAGTCTGGTTGGGGCCTGAGAGTTTGCATTTCTCTAACTTGTTCCTGGGTGAAACCAGTGCTGCTGGCCCATTGGTCTTTAGCAGGTATCAGAATTGCCAGGTGGGCTTGACAAACACAGGTTGCTGGGCCCAACCCCCAGAAATTCTGATTTAATAGGTCTGGTGTGGGGCCTGATAATTAACATTTCAAATATTCCTAGGTGCGGTTGCTGTCCCAGAGAAGGTCCTAGACTTTGGTTTTGATAGCCAACAGTCTGTGGTGGCCCCAGAGATGATCAGATTACAAGGAAATGATAAGATGTTATTAGTTTCAAGTTTCTCTTAACCTTGCTTAATGAGATTAATGAACCTGATTGTCCTGGGGGTGTGTGATTGTTCTGTATTCTTCAGCTTGGAAAGGTGCAATAAAGGAGTGGGCATTATTACTTGAATTGACCCCAATTGACCTTGGAGGAGATGGAAACTGGCCAGGAGCCCTCATTACATTCTTTGGACAAGGCAATGCTAGTCCTGGCTTGGGAAGGCAGGAGAGAAGGAGCAGACCACTTGTGGGCATGTGACATTATACCCCTTCCTATATAGCCTCAGGCTGAAGGTGTGTTGACTGGGCATTCTCTTGCAAAACCCTTTCTCTTCCATAGTTCCTGTTGAGCCATAGGTTAGGAGAGAGAGGGATCTTCATGTAGGTGTTTCTTGTTGTGGTTATGAGGCTCAGAGTCTTTCTGAGGTCATGTATTGACTCCAAGCATAGCAAGGTCCTCTGGCTGGTAGAACCTTAGGAAATGATATTAACTTATGGCTTCAGTCACACCAAAGGAATCAGGCAAAGACAGGCATGAGTTCACTCGGGGAGAAGGGAGGGGAGGTCTCCATAATTCTTTGTAAACTCCAAAATTGTAACTTCATGCTATGTCACCTTCCAGTTTTACACCACAATCACTAATATACTCTAATGTCAAGGGACAGGCAACAGTCACCAGGTCATGGACAAAACGAACGCTGAGATTATTTACCTGCCAGGTAGAGAACCACAGGCCAGGGAACAAATTCACCAAGTAGTGCACTGAGGCAAAAAAGGTAAGTCATATTCTGGAAGGATGGGGAGGGCTGCATTCATGGTGACTGCTATGCCAGGTAGAGAGGCTGCAGTGCAAAGGGCGGAGTGAGCTCCTTGGTCTTGTACGTGGTTGTTTAAAACATGCCCCATTGTTGACTGGGTGTTCTGCAATGTCTTCTAATAACAGGTGACTCAAAGTTTTGAGTTGTTTCTCAGCTCTGGCTGGTTAGAACCAATTGTAGGGGAATTCAGCGTCCAGTTTCGATATCTCCTAAGCCAGTGCTCCTCTAAGTGTAAATTCTGCTTTTCAATGAGCCCATCTATGATTGTGGTGAGCATGGAGGTAGAGTGTGAAACAGATTTGTTATCACTTGACATTTATTTTCAGACCTTGCAGAAAATGTTTCTAAACCTCTGTTTGTCTAGGGAATGTATCTCATCCTATTCGAATAAATCTGGCTTTGATTTCTTGGCATCCCATGCCAAATATGAAACAAACAAACAACAAACATGCTAATTATCTAGTTTTTATTTACCAAGACCTTAGGAACCGTATTACCTTTGTGCAGCTAAAGACCTGCATGGGAGCTAGGCAATTCTCCTGTGCTAAGCATGTCCTAAGGGAGCATATATTTTTTAATTTTGAAATCATGATAGATTCACAGGAAGTTGCAATGAAATGTGCAGTGAGGTCCCAGGCACCTTTCACCCAGTCTCACCCACATCTTGCATAACTATAAGACAGTATCAAAACCAGGAAACTGACATTGGTATAAACTGCAGAATTAATTCAGACTTCACCAGTTGTGCATGCACTCACTGTGTGAGTGTGTATGTCTACAATTTTGTGCAATTTTATGAATTGTGTAGCTTCATGTGACTACCACTAGTCAAGATGCACAACTGTCCGATCACTACAGAGCTGTCTTGTGCTGCCCTTTATAATGGTCCCTACCTCCCTGTGCTGGTCTTGAGCTCTGTACCCCAGAAAAAACATGTTCTTAAACTTAATCCAATCCTGTGGGTATGAACCCTTGTCAATAGGACCTTTTGATGAGGCTACTTCAGATAAGGTTTGGTCCAGGATGGGTATTAATCCTAATCATTCAGTAAGGGGCCTTATAGGGGCAGTCACAGAAAGAGAGAGAAAAAGTCACAGAAGGATGAGCCAGAGGCTGAAAGTCAAGGGAACCCAGAAGAGAAGGGAGAGGCAGGAGAAGGCATCACATGCATTGCCATGTGACAGAGGAGCCCAGCCCCTTTCTTCAGGAAGAAAGCATGGTCTTGATGATGCCTTGATTTGGACTTCTCCTAGCCTCAAAACTGCGATCCAATAAATTCCCATTTTCAAGCCAACCCATTGCATGGCATTTGCTTTAGCAATGAGGAAACTAAAACACTCTCCTTCCTCCTATCCCCAAACCCTAGCAATCACTATTTGTTCACCATCTCCATAATGTTATTTCAGAAATGTTATATAAAAGCAATCATGTAGTATGTAACCTTTTGAGACTGGTTTGTTTCACTCAGCATAATTTAAAGGGAGTCTATTTTGACCACAGCTCATATAACTCCAAAAACCTTTTCCTCCAGCCCAGCATTACAAATTCATCTTTATTCTGGTCTCACTCAGCACGATATCTCTTATATTCCACATATGTATGACAGATCAAAGTGGAAGCAGCCCTGCCAGATCACTATCCAACTTCTGAGATCTTATGAAATTTCTACAGCCAAAAGAGACTGTATTTCTGAAAAGAAAGCTAAAAGAGACTGTATTAGCATTGATTGTTCCCAAGGATAGAAATATATGGAAAAATTTCAGGGATATTATCTAGAAATGTTTATCAACTGTCACATGTTCGAATCACCTGCGGAACTTTAAAATATCCTAGTACCCATGATGAACCAAACCCAAAGAAACCACATTTTTTGAGAGGGAATCCAGGCATTGATATTTTTCAAAGTTCCGCAGGCAATTCCAGTGAGCTACCAAGTTTGAAACTAGTGTTCTAAAACAAAGATTTAGAACAGTGGTTCTCAAACTTAGTGTGTGGGGATAGCAGAGGTGTCCAGAATTACCTAGGAGAATTTGGTAATAATACAGAAGCACCCTGTCCTCTGTGTTCTTTATCAGCTCCCCAGGCAATTCTGATACTCACCTCTGAGAATGATGGAGCCAGAGCACCATTTACACCCCCAGCCACACATTAAAATCATCCACGGGGTTTTATTTAAATACTGATGCTCAGGCCCCACTGCCAGAGAATTTTATTTCACAGGTGTAGCTAGGGCCTTGGCATTGTTTTTTGTTTTTATTTTGTTCCCAAGGTGGAGATTCTACCGGGCCTACTGAGTTATGTACCACTGATCTGGAATTTAAAATAAATAACAGCAAACACAAACTCTATATATACCTCTCCCTGGGTGTCCCAGCTCTCCTGGTTTTGTATAATGTCTGCTAGTGGGTGAATAAGAAAATTTCCAGGAGTTAACCACCTTAGAATTGACATTAATGCTCTGTTTGATTGTCAAGGTTATAACCCACATTTCCTCCCTGGTGTGAATTCTGGACCAGTTCTCCAATGCCCAGATAAATAAGCCCTGTGTTCTGGAAGTCAAGGTTTTCCTGCTGAAATGGAAATGAACTTGCCAATCTCCCAGCAACCATTTACCTTGCTGTCTTCTGCCACTAGGATTTTAACCTGAATGGAAGCAAGATAAAAAAAAAATTAGAGAGGCTAACTGGACAGCCAATGAAGGGGAATATAAGGTCAGGAAGGGAAAGGGCCCTAAGATGTTGGGGCTCTTGTTCAACGAGTTGTGGACACCTACACTTATTTTGTCATATGCCACCAAAAACTTTAGACACTGATACAAAACAGTAACAGCAAGATTGGCTGTATGAGGTGGAACCCTCTGAAATTGTCATTTTGTAGGTGAAAATGGATCTAATACTGGTAACTTCAGAGGGTTCAACATAATACAAAAGACAAATGTTTCTCAGATGTTTGGTCCAAGATGTAATTTTTGTTTAGATTGATAATGTGGAGTATGGTATTTTCTCATCACCTGTCATATTTATAACATTGTTGGGCTGTGCATTATAAGGAAAGCACATGCTCAGAAATATGTGACCAAAAATCCCAAGGTCATAGTTCAAGCTTTAATACACGAAAGGATCACTTGGGTTGGCTTGAAATGCAGATTCTGATCCAGCTGGTCTAGGGTGGGTGGTAGTAACGTAAACAATAAACAAGCACCTCAGGAGATTCTGAACCTGTAAGCTTATCATTTACAAATTATGGGGCCTTTGAGGCCAAAGAGATAGTATTGTGAAAAACTTGATGCATACCAATAAAAGAAACTCCTTAATAGAGCTTACCTTGTGCCAGACACTATTTGAATATATTAGTTCATTTAACCTTCACAAGAGCCCTATGATGCATGCACTATCATTATTCTTATTTAATAGATCATAGAACAGGCTGATCAACATAAAGTGACTTTCCCAAGAACAGGAAGCTAATCAACGGCTCATCAACATAAAGTGACTTTCCCAAGAACAGGAAGCCCATATAATGTGGGCTGGGGTTTGAATGCAGGCAATGTTGGCTCTAGAACCTGGTTTCTAACCACTGCCCTCTGCTAACCTGCCTCCTCAAGGACCAAACTCATCATCTTTAAAAACCATGGCGTGGTTGAACATCATTCAATCCTGCAAACTAAGGTTGTCGTGCAACAATCAACAGTGTGACTTTGAACATGTCACATTAACTCCTTTGGTCATTCTCACCAATAAAAAAAGTTGGTTCTTTAATTCTAAGATTCTGTATACTTAAAAATCAGTGTGTCATCTGTGGGAAGAAGAATATCAGTGTTTAAGGAGACCGGTTCTATCCAAATGTTGTATTGAAATTCCATCCATTGAGCTTCAGGATTCTTATTGTTGCCAAACCTCAAACAAGCTTAAACAAGGGAAAAGGAATTTAATAAGCTCACCAACGGCTGGAACCAAGTTTTCAAATGCTCTCACTGAACTCTCTCCAGCCTCCACTTTCCATCTTCCCTCCCCACTCTCCTCCTCCATTCAACTTGCCATCCTCACTCTGTTTCTCCCGTCTGTTCTTCTCTGTTTGCTCCCTTGTTGGCAAGCTCTACCTATGCAGTCGCAAAAAATGGTCCTGGGAGCTTTAGTCTTCCACTATTCTCTTACTCAGGTAGGCAGAAATAAACAATAAATAATCCTTCCTCTACCATCCCTAGCAATTTACAAAAAGGACAATTTGAGGCATGTGCCCACCCCAAACCACTCTCCATACCCAGGGAATGGGGTATTAAGCTTGGCTGTTCTCTCTCCCTTGATGGGAACAGAGGACCGTTGATTGACATTCTTCCTAGGAATATAGGAAGGTAAGAATGGGTGTTTCCCAAAAGCAAATAATGTGGGCCAGGCCAAAGCATTAATATTAATAGAGTAATGATGATGATGAAAATGGACATTCGCTATTCTAAGTATATCTACTTCAACGCCCATGTTCTTTTTTATGATTGAAATTTTTATTGACGTAATTGTGTATTTAAGTGACATTGTAAAAAATGATCTCACATACCTTTTAAGCAATTTCCTCCAAAGTTAAGCTTTGTGCAAAACTATGCTATAATATTCCAACCAGCTTATTGACATTTGATACAATCCACTGATCTTATTCATATTTCCCTAGTTTTACTTGTACTTGTATGTATGTAAGTGTATTTGGTTCCATACAGTTTTATTATCTGGAGTTTTTTTAAATTACAACTTGTGGGTTTTGAATAACCAAGGCTAGACAGGCAACGCCAAGGCACAGTTTCATCAAGTGGCTGGAAGGGGTCAAGCTCCTCATGAAGGTTGCGCTTTAGCAAACCACACCCAGGCAATGCCCCATGGTCACTGCAGTCCATGGTTTTCATGTTGGAAGTGGTCAAGCTCCTCATGAAGGTTGCGCTTTAGCAAACCACACCCAGGCAATGTCCCATGGTCACTGCAGTCCATGGTTTTCATGTTGGAAGTGGTCAAGCTCCTCATGAAGGTTGCGCTTTAGCAAACCACACCCAGGCAATGTCCCATGGTCACTGCAGTCCATGGTTTTCATGTTCAATAGAAACGAGGTCCAGGAAGAAGCCCATCTAGGAACAAAGGCCTGTTCTGCTCACTAGACACTATTAATTTGTCATTTAGACAGTCTACCTTAATACTTGAGCCTAAATAAATGTTAGATGTGTACATGAGCCAAAATGTGTGATGTCAAATGCTCAGATTGAAAATTTTTAGCAAATGTAACCAAGAGGGCTCAGGGCTAGGAAGATATTCTCACATGCATGAAGCAAACAAGAAGAATAAAGGAGACTTTGGAAGGGAAAAATCATTGCAAAATGGTGAGATCAGGAGAACAAAGAAAACCGTATACATGCAAAACCAGAACCATGTTTGATTTGCTGAGAAACACAGAAATCTGGGAAAGCTGGTGGAAAGAGGATGCACACAAAGATAAGAGTAGGAAGCACAGGAGCTCCTTTTCCCATGCCTCAAGAATTGTGCAAATGTCCTGAGGGTTTTAGGCAGAACAAAATAACCATGAAGTAATCCTTTTTGCTGAGATGTCCATTGTATCTTGGAGCCTAGCTGCTTCTTTTTAAAAATAGTTTTCTAAAAATTGAGCTAATTGGCATACAATGAACTATTCATATTTAAAGTTTTTAATATGACTAGTTTAGACATATGCATATACCATGAAACCATCACTACAATCAAGAAGTGAACATACCCTTTCCTCCTAAAAGTGTCTTCATGCCCCTTTGTAATCGCTCCCTTCCCCTGGGTAGCCGCTGATCTGTTTTCTGTTACTATAGATTAAGTTGCATTTTCTAGAATTTTATATAAATGGAATCATACAGTAGGTGCACTCTTTTGGTTTGGCTCTTTCAATCACCATAAAAACTTTGAGATTCATCCATGTTGTTGCATGTCTCAAAGTTCATTCTTTTTTGTGGCTAAGTCGTATTTCATTGTATGAGTGTGCCACGGTTTATCTGTTCATGCAGTGGATGCTTCTTTGGCCAGGGAACACTTTTCCAAGGCCAGGAGCCCCAGTGTCCAGCTTTCCTGGGTACCCATGAGATCACAATGAGCAGAGGTTTTGCCACCTCCCCTCTGTACTGTGAGACCTCACTGTCTTCCAGACAAAGCCATTAAAATGGACCTTGTTTTCCCTGCCTGCCGTGATAAATTACCACAAACTTGGTGGCTTAAAACAACAGAAATGTATTCTCTCACATTTCTGGAGGCCAGAAATCTGGAATCAAGATGTCAGCACAGCCATGTACCCACCAAAGGCTCTAGGAGAGGACCCTTCCTTGCCTCTATCAGCTTCTGGCAGACCCAGGCAACCCTTGGATTCTAGTAACATAACTCCAATCTCTGCCTTGGTCTTCACATAGCCTCCTCCCCTGTGTGACTGTGTGTGTTTTCTCTTTTTCTGTTCCTATGAGGAACCTGTCCTTGGAGTTAGAGCCCACTCTAATCTAGGACAAGTTCATCTGAAGATCCTTACTTTAGTCACATCTGCAAAGACCCTTCTTCCAAATAAGGTCACGTTCTGAAATTCCAGGTGGACATATCTTTTGGGGAACTGCTTTTCAACCCATTGCAGCTTTTGTCCTTGAAAAAGTTAGGTTCATTACTCACTGCAGCAAGGGAGAATAAAAAGACATGAAGAAAGTTACCCAAACTCTCAGGTCTCTCTGCTTTTCCACTCTTCTCCTGCTCCCTCCATCTTTAACCCTTGAAAATCTGAGGCTTACAGCAGAGAGAAGTCAGACAGAGAGATTGTATGCAGGTAAAGAGTCCAGAGTCTGGCTCGCTCCTTGGACTGAAGGTTGGGGGAGTTTTTTAAAAGCATATGAAGCTGGACTCTGTACATTATTCAGGGTCAGGCCCCTGCTTCCCAGCTGGCTAAACTGGAAGGTAGAGGCTGGACCAGATGCTCTTTATCTCACCTAAATCACATTGGGCTTCAGAGCTGGGTGAGATTAAGCCTCAAACTGGGTTCTTCTTTGGACCAGTAGTGAGAGAAGTACAATGGAATGTAAGAAGAAAAGAACTAGATGATGGGAGTGACGAAGAATGTGGGTACAGAGGGCCCTTGCCTACCTTTGTGTGTAGTTCCTCATACCAGTTCCTGGCATGTCATGGTGCTGTTTAAATATTTATTTGATGAATGAATGAAAACAACAGACTTGATTCTTTTTTTCTCCTGTTACTCCCATAGGTTGTGTCCCAATGGAAAAACTGGCGGCCTATGGCTCATCTAAGGCAGCTCTGACCATGTTTTCAGCAGTTATGAGACAAGAGCTTTCCAAATGGGGAGTTAAAGTCTCAATCATTCAACCAGGAGGCTTCCGAACAAGTAGGTGTCAGAGCTTCGGGGCCTACCATGCTCATCCTGAAAGGGATCCTGAAGGTCTTCTTTTCCTGTTAGGGCTCAAATTGAACCCCTCAGAGGTCAACTAGAGAGGGGTTGGGTTGGGTGGACCTCTTCTAAGAAAAGAGGGTATCTTAGTTCCCTAGAGCTGCTGTAATAACATACTATAAACTGAGTGGCCTCAAACAACAGTTCCAGAGACTTGAAGTCTGAAATCAAGGTGTTGGCAGGGCCAACCAAGTGACGAGAGGGGTTTCCCTTTGGAAGTCTGTAGGGAAGAATCCAGCACTCCAGGGCATTCTCTGCCTCTGTCCATCTGTGCCCAATTTCCTCATCGTATCAGGACACCAGCTCTATTGGATGAGGACTCAGCCTGCTCTAGTTTGTCCTCATCTTAAATGACCACATCTACAAAGATCATGTTTCCAATAGGGTCATATTCACAGGGCTGAGAATTAGGACTTAAATTTGTCTTTTTTTTTTGCAATTCAATCCCTAAGAGACGGGAAGTGTCAGACTCATCAAAGTCTAGTTCAACCCCAGCCTCCTTCCACCCAGGAACTGAGTTGGCTGATAAGTCCTGTAAGCAGAGTCCAAGCTGTGTTACAGCCCAGGTCTCCTGCTTCCCACTCGGAGCAGAACTGTTCTGTGGCTTGCATTTCCTTCTGCTGTGGAGGAGTTTTATTTAACTCACAGGAGCTCCGGTCACAGAATTGGCCCCACTGAATCTCATCATTTTCAATAATTTTCACTGGCCTATCCAAACTTCTCTTCCACCACATGATCCAGCAATCTCATATTTGTTTGTTTATCTAGGTTTAGATTTATTTTTGTTAAAAGTGGTAGGAGCGGCTCTGGGTAACATTTATTAAATCAACCTGTCATTCCCAATAGCCAAGATGGTTTCTTTCTCCTAGCTACTTTGTATTTTGGAAATAATATTTTTTCAATGACAGCTGTATGTTTTAGTGTTATGTATTTTTCAAACACCCCTTGCTGTTCTTTTAAAGAATATGACCCACTTCCCCTCCAGCCCTGGGAGAAGGAGCTTATCTCTGAGTAGACCCAAACCACTCCAAGGCTTGGCCCTTCGTTCTGTGCCATCAAACATGTTATCAGTGATTTAAGGGAAGATGTAAAAAGCATGTCTAATAAAAGAGTACAAGCTAGAAGGGATAAGGAATGCAGCATATAACAGACCCAAAAGGTTTGAATGTTAACCCAAGCCCGTAAGATAAATCTAAAAAGAAAAACCAAAGTTGTGGCTTGAATCACTTTGCAGCTCGGACTCTCTCAAGGTTGTTGAGGAAGAGAAGGTCATGGTGAAAGGGTTTTTCTGGGAGGAGAGAGTGAGAGAAAGGGACACTGGCCATCCAGGTTGACAGGCTGGACAAGGGCAGAAGAAATGGAGAGAAAATGAAGTGGCGAGAGGGGTTTCCCTGATGTGGACTCACTGAGTGGGGAGGAGAATTGGGGGAAGTAGGCGGAGAAGAGGAGTGAGGGGAGGATGATGCCAAATGTACCAGAGTGAGAAACAGGGATAGAAGGGACCTTATAGATGGAGGGAAACTGGCAAGAGGTCGTGCAGGGGGAAAGGTGATGAACTCTCTTTGGAATGTGCCAGCAGATTTGAGGGTTGGATGACACAGTCAAAGAAAACCTCCAACACACAGGTGTAGGACTCCCTTTGAACAAAAGAGTAACCCTGTAGTCATAGACTGGAGGAGTCCCTGTAATATTGTAGGCAAAATTTGGGGGAAGTTGCTCATGCCAGCCCCGATGTATACTTATATACATTCTTTTCTGATATTCTTGATCTTATTTTCTTCAATTAAGAAATATCTCAGGTACACGGGAAAAGCAACACACCATGGCTTAACAAGCTATTATAGACGCCTTATGCCTAACACCCAGGGCAAGAAGTAAGCATCACCAGCACTCACAATCCCCCAGCATGCTGCTCTCTGGTCACAGCCCTTTCCCATTCCCCAATATGTAGCTGCTCATCTCACTGTTTGTAATAATCATTTATTTGCTTTTCCTTACAGTGTTACATCCATACATGCATCCCTAAACAATGGAGTTTGGTTTTACCTGGTTTTGAACTCTGAATGGACTCAAAAGCTATTTATTCTTTTGGGCTGGGCTTCCTTCACTCGACATTATGGTTCTACCCTTCATCTGTGTTGTGTGTAGCTGTCGCTCATTCATTTTCATGGCTGTATAGTATTCTGCGAATGCGTCACAATTTTTCCTTTGTCGCTATTTGGGTGTCTTCCCATTTGAGGCAATGATGAGCAAACAGCTTTGGACCCTCTGGCACATGTTTCTGCTGCCTGTGCTCATGAATATTCCATAACACATACCCAGAGGTGGAACGGCTGGTTCACGGAGTTCACATATCTTCAGCTTCACTGAATTATACCAAACTATTTTCTAAAATGTTATTTTGATTTACACTCTCACCCCAAGTCAGGTGGCCGATATCCGGTGATGTTGGGGAATTTGAAACCAGATCCCAAAGTGCAACACTGTTCTTCTTTTTTTTTTCTATCACACCAGGCTGCCCTCTCTCATCCTCCCAGTTTTAAGTTGCTGCCACTTGATAAGCTGTCTGAAGGCAAAAGAACAGAGAGCAGAGAGCTGAGGATTCAAGTTTAGAGAATTACTATTGCAGGTGGGGACGAGAAAAGGAATCTTCAGGGACACAGATAAAGAGGTTCTGGAGACATTCAAGCAGACCAAATGTTTTAGTGCCCTACAGTAAAAATAGCTCAATTGTATTGCTTGCCTAGCAGATGTTAAGCACTTGGCATGTATTATCTCTTTTATTCCTCACTCCATAAAGCAGGCATCATAATATTCATGCCTTGCAGTGGGGAACTGAAGCTCAGAGAAGTGAAAAAAAAAAGCGAGTAAGAGGCAGAGATGGGACTTGGATCTAGGTCACCTTTGCATCGTGTAGTCCCAAGGTGGCGGGGAATGGATGGGGTTTGTCTCCAAGGTGGCAAATGATGGTAAAATGGCTGATGGCTTTGGCATTAGTACAAAGAGCTTTAGGGACTCTGGACAGACTACTCCAAATAATGGTCAGAAAATACAGGAGGTATTTAAAGAAATAGAGAAGAAGGGAGTGGAAAGGAAAAGGTATTCCCCCGACCCTGGCAGACACTGGGGCAGAGGTAGCTGGAGGAACAATAGTTGACAAATATTTTTCAAGACCCAAGAGTTCCAGCATAATGTCAGGGTAACCGTTTTTTACGTAGGGTGTTGTGTCCTCATGAAAAGAAACAAGCAATTGAAACTATATGAAACCCCATAGTTCTGTTATCAAGGAGTCACCCAAGCTACCAGACAAACCTGGCTCCCAGCAGTCTCTGAGCAATCATGCACTTTCCAGGAGAGGGTGTGGGTTGGTGCAAGCTTTGTGTAAAGTAATCAAGCAATAGCTATTAAGATTTAAAATACGTGTGTCTTCTGACCAGCAGGGCCCATTTTGGGGAATGAAGTTGGCAAGGAGTAGCAGAAGTGTAAAAGGATTGACTAGGTGGGGCTGTTTGCTGCAGTGTTGTTTGCAATGGTGAAACCTGGGGATGGCTGGAAAGTCATTTGATAGAAAAATGGTGGACTGAAATCCATTCCATGGAAATTCTGCTGCTCTGGTTTAAATCTACAGCCATTGACCAATAATGGTTAGACTACAGCCACTGACCGGGAGGGAAGACTGTGACCTATTATTAAGTGAAGGGAAAAAAAAGCAAGTTTCAGGAAAATATGTACAGTATGATGTATATCATAATCATGCTCCTATTTTTTTTTTGTAAAATAAAATAAAAGAAAGCCCTCTATGAGTGTATATGTTTCAGTGAACAAGGAGGGAGTGAAGAAAGGCATACAAAACTATTAGCTACCTTTGAATAAATTAATTTAAAAGTATATATACACACACACACACACACACACACATATATTACCAAGGAAAAATTGCACTGGACATTGAAAGACAAGGATGATTTTATTCAAAGTTGTATGCAGTAGGGAAAAGAGAGTCCAGAAGGCTGTTGTGATAGAGAAAGAAGAAAGAAAGAGATAAGAAGGCAAAATAAGGGAGAGAGGGGGTCTCCACTCCCCGAAGCAGAAGGCGTGGGCAGGCTCTGGGAATTGAACCCGGGTCCACAGCACGGCAGGTGAGAATTCTGCCACTGAGCCACCGTTGCACCACCGTGGCAGAAGAGCTTTTAAGGACTGAGATGAGCTAGTGGGAAAGTACTGGAGAAGTGGTGTACAGTAGGTGTGTCCATTATATGATATTGTCTCCTGAGTTTACTGCCGAGGCCAGTGGAACATGTTCCATTGGGATTTCTAAGGGCCAGGTGGAAGGGAGAGTCATGGCTGTATTGGATCACAGGGTTCAGGTAAAAGTCAACATTGCTTCTCTCTCTCTCACTACACACACGCACACACACACATATCTTTATTGTTATACTTGACATAATCAGGCATTGTTTTTCATTTGAAAATATATTTCTATATTTACATATATATAGTTTTATATATTTACTTTTTTAAAAAAATATCATCACATAGTTGTGTATTCTTCACCATGATCATTTTTTGAACATTTGCATTACTCCAGAAAAAATAATAATAAAAGAAAAAGCTCATGCATCCCACACCCCCTACTCCTCCCTCTCATGGACCCACAGTATATTTACTTTTAAATTATATTTACTTTATTAAAAATATATTTACTTACATCAAAATTATATTTAATGTGCCTACATAAAATTATATATATTACTTAAAATTATATTTATTATATAGATTAAATGGTGTTTTAAACTATTTGTAGAGATAGGTACAAAAAGACAGATACTAGAACTTTGTGGAAGCAGCATTTATAAAAGCCCCAAACAGAAAACGTCCCAAATGCCCAACACTATCTGATGGATGCCTAATTTATGGCACATTTACATCATGGGAAATTATGCAGCAATAAGAATGAAGACACAGTACACAAGGTTAGTGTGATTCCCTGATACATCCCTGAGAATTTGGGCAGAGAATAAAAAAGTATTTGCAAAGCCTGGAGTGACTGGGGAGAAAGGTGGAAATACTAAACTTCCCCACCTGGGGAATTCCAGCTAGTCTCACAAGCATTGGGGACAACTAATTCAACAGGCCAAGCCCTCAATCTTGGGGCTCGCCTCTATGAAACTTATTCCTGGAAAGGATAAGCTAAGGCTACTTATAATTATGCCTGAGATTCACCCCCAGAGAACCTCTTTTGTGGCTCAGATGTTGCCTCTCTCTCTAAGCTAACTCAGCAGATGAACTCACTGCTGTCCCTGCTACATGGGACATGACTCCCAGGGGTATAAGTCTCCCTGGTAACGTGAGACATGACTCCCAAGGATGAGCTGGGACCCAGAATCATGGGACTGAGAAAGCCTTCTAGACCAAAAAAGGGAAGAGAGAAATGAGACAAAATAAAGTTTCAGTGGCTGATAGATTTCAAACAGTCAAGAGGTTATCCTGGAGGGTATTCTTATGCATTATATGATTCCTTTTTAATTTATGGTGTATTGGAGTGGCTGGAGGGAAGCACCTGAAATTGTTGAACAGTGTTCTAGTAGCCTTAATTCTTGAAAATGATTGTATAACTACAGAGCTTTTACAAGATGACCATGTGATTGTGAAAAGCTTGTGGCTGTCTCTCCCTTTAACCAGGGTGTGGACAGATGAGCAAAAAAGTAAGGACAAAAATAAATAAATAATGGGGGTGGGAGATAAGGGGTAAAAATTTGGGTAGATTGTAATACTAATGGTCAATGAGAGGGGTAAGGGGTATGGGATGCATGAGTTTTTTCTTTTTCTTTCTTTTTCTGGAAGGATGCAAAAGTGTTCTAAAAATGATCAGGGTGAGGAACACACAACTATGTGATGATATTGGGAGTCACTGATTGCATACTTTGGATAGACTGTATGGTGCATGAAGATATCTTAATAAAAAATATTTTTGGAAAAAGACAGAACATAGATGTCTAACAGTCATAGTGTTGAGTAAAAGTAGGCACAAAAGAACATGTGCCATCTGATTCCATTTATATAATGTTCCAACCAGGCAAAACTCGTCCATGCTGCTAGCAGTCCCAGGAGGGGCCACCCCTAGGGTAGGAGCTACTGGGAGAGCTGGGGGGCGGGAGCGAGGGTGCCGGTGAGGTGGGCGACACTGCCAGGCCAGTTCTGCCCTCTGGGTGAACACCCGGTCTTCTGGGCATCTTCCTGTTTGCATGCTACACTTCAATTAAAAGCTCAGACACCATAACAAATACCATTTCAGAGCACATATTTAAAAGAAGCCTTGGGATTGCCCATCCCTCCCAGCACCTGACCCTGTGCTCACCTTTCCTTTCCTCTGGTGTCCCAGATATCGGAGGCACAAGTGAGATGTGGGACAAGATGGAGAAGGACCTTCTGGACCACCTCGCCCCCGACGTGTACGAAGACTACGGCCGTGACTACATCCTCACCCAGCGGAATTTTATCCACCACATAAGCACAAATGCCAACCCAGACATTTCCCCCGTGCTCCTGGACATCCAGCATGCCATCTCTGCCAAAAGCCCCCTGGCCTTGTATGCACCGGGAAAATCATCTTATCTGTGGTTTTGCATAGCCTCCTTTTTCCCTACTGTGGTGTTTGATTATCTTAACAAAAGAATGCATGGCTCGCCAAATCTTCCCAGAGGCATGCTCCACTGCAAGAATGATGGCACATAGGCAGGACTGGGTCTCAGATGGGTGGGAAACAGCATAGTCTTGGAATGAAATGGAAACTGAGAGCTTCCTATTAAAATTGCTTGTTTCTGCCTGGCATTCCCTGTGAACTTTGCTGGTCCACCAGGACTTAATGGTGAGAAGGCTGCAGCTGGTAATAATGCCCCGCGGAGAGCATTAAATGGGTGCCTGCTATGCACTGGATACATTCAGATATGCTCCCATCTAATTCTCACTAGGCAGCTATCTTCACCCCTATTTAATAGGGAAGGAAACTAAAGATCAGAGAGGCTAAATTCCTAGTTCATTGCCACACCACTAGCAAGAGGTAGAACTTGAATTCAAACCCACATAGATCCCTGGAGCCTGCACATTTTCTACTATATGTTACTGTTTGCTTGGAAATAGGAAAGGAGGAGAGAGAAAAAGGTGAAAAGAAAGGCCAGAGGGAAGGGAGAAGATGAGGAAGTGACAAGGGCCTTACAATGATCTCCAAGGTCTTTCTCACTTGGCACTGATATTCAGTAATGATTATATCCAAGTATTGGATTCAATATCAATAATCAGGGCTCTTTGTGCCTCTTCTCCCTTCATCTACCAGGAGCCCTGCACATAATGGGATGAGATCTCCCATCTCAAGAACAGCCCAGGTGGCCTCTTGGCAGACCCTGGGCATCCGGCTGTATGGTTTGGTATCCCTAGTAACCACCAGCCTAGCCTCCATTCAAGCATGCTAGGATGGAAAATTAACATTATTACTTAAAGGAGTCCATCAGAAAGATGACGTCAGATACTAGTGAATGTATGGTCAGCTGGAGGAGGCAAAGGGGGAGGAACTGGGGAGCAGAGGGGGCATAAAGAAACCAGAAAAAAGTCAGCTTGACATGAGGAAAACAAGGGTCCAGTGATCTTGCCCATTGTAAACCTCCCTTTGTTCCATTACCGTTTTAGAATGTGAAGCCACTTTTTCTATTTTCCAACCTTCTTGAAGTTTTGTGAGAGTAGGTAAAATGACAATGTTCTGTTATTTTCCATGAAAGAATATAGTAACAATATAATGGAATATTTAGGAAATACTAATATGATACATTTTTAGTGGCTGGTCATGCTGACTGACCAGCGGTTACCCAACATTGCTTCAAGGCAGAACAGAAAGGAAAAAAAAAAAATCAAGATTTCAGTATTGATTTCTAAAATAGGTACTTTCCAGAGAAGAGAGTTGTCAAAGCCAAAGCTTTTGCTGGCATGATTCAGGTGTTGTTGAAAGAGCAAAGGATTTGTGAAACCTACAATCCATAGCATGGAAGAGGACTGAGCATTGTGCATTTTATTGGATCGTTCCCTTTAGCATTCCCTGGTAACTCGTTAGAAATGTAGATTCTTAGGTACTACTCCAAATCTACTGTCTTAGTATCCTCTTGCTGCTGTAACAAATTACCACAAACTTAGCATCTTAAAGCAACACAAACACATTCTCTTACAGTCTGGAGGTCAGAAATCCAAGTGGGTTTTACAAGGCTAAAGCCAAGGCATTGTCAGAGCTGTGTTTCCTCTGGAGGTTGCAGGGAGACTCCATTCCCTTGCCTTTTTCATTTTAGCTACTAGAGGACACCCACATTCATTGGCTCTTGGTTTCACAACACTCTGAATTCTGCTTCCATCATCCACCCCTTTAACTTCAGTTTCCCCCTTATAAGGACTCCCTTGTGATTTCATTAGGCCCATTTAGGTAAACCCAGATAATCCTCCCTCTTGAATCTTTAACTTGAGCACATCTGCAGAGTCTGTTTTGTCATGTAAGGTGCCACATTAAAAAGGCTTTGGGATTAGGGAGTAGATATCTTTGGGGGGTGGGGATTACTCAACCTATCACACTTAGCAAATCAGACCTCTGGGGCCAGGAATCCATGTTGTCATGAGCCCTCCAGGTCATTCTGATGTACCCCCCTAGGTTTTGAGAAGAGCTACTTGCCAAATCACAGAGGAAGCAGGCTGTGGATATTTCTGGCTACTGAAACAAATACGATACAATGAGTTGACTTATCAGGAATTTATTGGCTGACATTTCAGAGGCTAGAATATTTGCTTCCTCCTGGGATCAGTATCTTCTGACCGGCTGGCAATCTTTGGGGTTCCTTGGTTTTTCTGTCACATGGCAATGCGTATGGCAGCATTTTCTTTCTTTTCTGTCTCTGATCTCTGCCTTTCACTCTGCTTATAAAGGACTCCAGTATCTGCATTAAAGCCCAACCTGATTCAGGTGGGCCACACCGTAACTGAAATAGCATCTTGAAGAGATCTTATTTACAACGGGTCCTCACCCACTAGAATGTACACCAAGACCAAGATCATGTCCAAACTGGGGACACAATTCAATCCTCTACATTCACAGAAGAAAGGAAAAGCCCTCAGAGGCCTGTGGGAGAGAGCTGGAGCGGTCAAAGGCATTGAGACATGAATGTGGGGCCAACTATCCACTCCGCAGCCTCCCAGGAGTTGAAAACTCTGAGGCATGTGGAGAACGTGCTGGATAGAGAATGCAGATGGGTCTGAGAAGCTCTGGGCAGAGAAGCGCCTATCTTGTTTTCCACAGGAGAGCTTCCACATTATGTTGGAGGAAAAGAAACCACAGAGTGGTTTATTTAGCCAGAGAAAGATTGAGAGAACCCCTCACCACCAACCCCATCACCATATCCTTGGCTTCAGGTGTGGGTAAGGAGGTCTGGAAAAGACACGGAGGTTCCTAAGGAGAGGAAGGAAAAGAATTTGGAATTAAGAATCAGGGCAGGGAAAGGGGTGGGGACGGGGTGCTGTGGCTCCAAGCAGGTGACCTGTAGCAGAAGCCGCAGGGCAGGCAGTCTTGAGCTGGGGTCTGAAGAGAAAAACCCCAACTGGAGGCCCGAGAAGATGAGACAAATGTCCTTTTCCAGGCTGTGAAAATGCAGCAGCTCCAGGATCCTAGAGCCACCCGAGGAAAAGGGCAGGGAAAAGAGAAGGCCAAGAGGGGAGAATCTGGAATTCTGATTTTTTTTTTTTACGTGGGCAGGCACCGGGAATCAAACCCGGGTCCTCTGGCATGGCAGGCAAGCATTCTTGCCTGCTGATCCACTGTGGCCCACCCTGGAATTCTGATTTTTAAAACTATAAGAGACAAAGTATTGCTAAGGGTTCAAATACACACATATTTTATTTTAGCTCAAAACCTTTAGTTTCTTGGAAGACAAAAAAGAAAAGCATTACAGGCAAAACACATCATGCCTTGACTGTGTCTGCACAGTAATTAATGTCCCTGGTTTCTCCTTTATTGTAAAAGCTAACAGCAGAGTGAAGCCCCCTCTGCATCCACAATGAATCGTATCTTGGGGCGGGGGGGGAGTCATGAAGAAAATGTGAATAAACAACAGAACTCCTGGCAAAAAGTACTTTCCTCTCCCCAACCCTGTTCTTTTGCCAAAAGGCAGGATGCAAGGTACCTTGACTAACTGGCCACACAGCTCCACATTCAAATGACTTCTAATACCCCATGTCTTCCTTCCCTCTGGGTATTTTCCCAGTGTTGTGAAATAGAGCCTTTTCACAACAGATGCGGAATAAGAAGGAGGAATTAGGAAAAGCATTCAATGAAAATATGATTACTTTCATTACATAGTGAACCAATAAAAGACCTACAAATAAACTTTATTAGATTATTTGAATGGAACATTACATTTCATCAATTTCATTACACTGGGGTTAACAACCAAGTTCTAGAATGATTTGGATGGCATTGTTCCAAGAAAGAATGACTCCATGCCAACAGCACTGAAGGAGTGAGGGCCTGAGGCTTGCCAGTTGCACAGTAAAGTCCCTAGTCCAGCTCACACACTGCCCTACTCAGGGGTATAGGGCCCTGGACACCTCTGAAGTGCCTCAAAATAAAATGCTTTTTTTGTTGTTGCTGTTGACATGTCTTGTAGGCGAGGGTCTCCCTCTGGGATCTCAGTTATATAGAAGGCCATGTCAGGCTGAATGGGTGTTTCTGAGTCCCCCAGCCTGATATCCAGCTCTTAATTCCATATCAAGAAGTAAGGAGCAAATGGAAGGAAGAGAGAGTGGGCAATCATTTGAAGGTCAAAGATATGGAAACCTCAATATATTTGTAGTCCAGAGTTGCTTACTCTTTCACTGCCCTGTGTTCTTTTCTTTTGTTAACTGCCCCTCCCAAATCCAAGTGATTTTTGTGGGGCTATCACTCAAGGGGTCCTACCTACCTGTTAGATGGGTTGGCATGTGACTCAGGCTGGCCAATCAACTTAACCTACACCCACGAATGCAGAGATTTTGGCTCAGGGGTGGGCACATGTCCCATGAAGGGCCAATCAGAGCCTTTGGGGGAAGGCCTTCTAATGACCTTCTAATGATTCCCATCTTCTAGATATTAATCCCCATTAACATGGGCATTACAGCTCAGCAACTGAAGAGGGTGCCCTCATTCTCCCAGTGTCATTAAACCCCTGAGTAGGGCAGATGGGAATCTTCTAGAGCCCAGCAAGTGGAGAGTCTAGTAGCAGATGAATCCATGATGGGAAAACAGAGCAGAGCGAAGAAGAAAAACCAAGATCTAAGGACATAGTTTGAGCCCCTGTATCTAGCTAAACCTCCAGCTCTACCCTTTGGGTTCATTTCCAATTCATGTGAGTCAATATATTTTCTTTAAACTACTTGAGTTGGGTTTCTATCTTTTGCAACAGAAGGAATCCCTGACAAATAGATGCTCTGGAGAAGAAGTCAGTGAAGAATGAGGAATAAAATAGTGTTTGACAGACAAAATAGACAGTGTTGCAATGTCCTGGAGGAGAAAGAGATGAGAGTAAAGATAAAAAGAGAGGAGGATGTTAGGGTGGGTGATAGTGCCAATTCCCCTCCCCCATAGAAAAGAACCTTTTCTATTAACTTTCTATTACATTTTTTCCATAAATATTTATCTTGGGGTCTTATCCCCAAGGTATGTGAACACAATCCCTCTGGAAAAAAATGAAACAAAATCCTTGTCCAAGCCCATGCTGGAACCCCAAATTTCAGCCAATCAGTGGCAGTTCTAGACTATTGGCATTGTATCTTGGCTTAGACAGAAATGTAAGGTACATTGTGCCTAGCATGATAAGATATATTGTCTTGAGTCATCACAAAATCTATTTACAATATTGCAAAATATAGGCATGAATAAAGTGGAATCCCAGTCTATTGTGGGAAACAAGATAATCAGCTAGTCAACTCAAGACTTTTCTCCTAAGTTATTTGTTCTTCTCAGGTTATTCTATCCACTTGATGCTTCAGGTAATTGCCCTGGGAATTTTGCCACCGAGATACTTTTGTTTAGTCTCACATTCTCCTGGAACAACAAACAAATACAGTGTTCATTAAAAATTGACATCTGTTCTTCTTCCTATTTCTGATCATAGGCAATGATTCACCACTGGGTATTACATGACTTTTCTCTTTAACTGCTATTGCCCTATGCTCTCTTTACTGACTTTCTGAGATTAACTATTTCCATATAGATAATGTCTTAGGTTGAAATATGTCATGTTTTGCTCTGGGTATAGTTTCTAGATAAGACATGTTTGGGCAAGAAATTTTCATTGATGAACACAAAGCGCATACTTTCACAGTCTGAAATATCATGAGAGGGCTAAGTCATACATGTCATTGCCATTGTAATGCTGGATATATATATTTGGTTGTCTAGCATCTTCTTACCTTCTTCGTATTTGGGGATCATTCCTCAGTTGTGAGATCTTGGTGGAAAGCAAATTTTCTCTCAACTGTAGAAATCACAGATGTAAATTCTGCCTTTCCCAGCATGTTGGCCTCTAGGACTTGGGCATATGAATAAAATATATGATCTTCCAAGAACGCGCAATATTTATTGAGGTATATGAAACTGATGGCAAGACTTCCCCACAAATGATAGTTTTTATGTTCTCTGCTTCTTGGCTCTTTGAAGATACTTGGTGCATGTCCATTCGATTTTTCAAGCCTTGTTCTCCAGCCTCGTCCCAAGAGACAGATAGAGCCCAGCAAGAGGGATGGCTTGTCTGTTTCTGTTCCCCTAGCCCTCTCCTCCTCTCTTTCTCTCTCTGGCTAGGGCTTTGTCCCATCTAGAGGACACAATGAGGTGGAGCCCCAGCTAGGCCCTGGATTCCCATCACTCCTTTTTGTTTCCTATTGAGAAACATCTTCATAATCCCAAGACCTGAGGTAGCTTATCTCAGAGATAAGGCTGAGAGCTAAAATTTACGGAGTGAGACCCTTAGTCTCTTTGAACCAAATGGGTTTGGAGAGAGGGAAGGGAGTGGGTGTGTGAGGGGGTACTTCCTCACAGAGGCTTATAAAGGGGCATGCAAAACAGAACTGGTGGAGTCTCTCCTAAGTCTAAGACCTCTCTGTTTTAAGGTCAGAGGACTGTTCTCCTTCCTTCTAGCCGCGGGTTTAGGTTTTGGTTTTGTGGCAGTACAGCAAAGTGGAAGAGTTTGGGAATGTTAGAGTCAGACAGACTTGGGTTCAAATCTTGGGTCTGCCATCTAATAACTGTACCATTTTGAGCAAGCTATTTAACTTCTCTGTACTTTTAGTTTTTTTTTATTTTGATTTTCCTTTTTTAATCCAAACACTGAGACAGTGGAAATGCCAATCTCATAAAGTTGTTGTTAGGATTAAATGTAATAATAATGCAAAAGGTTTAGCCAGTGCTGGCGTTTTAATACGGATTGATAAACACAGTGATAGCAGTTGTTGTCTTCCACTTCTCTTGTATCTGAGCACGTTTGCTGTGAAGACGAAGCTATCTTGGTGTTTATTTTCCCGGTTGAGGTTGGATGGTGGGAAGGCCAGTGCAACTTGGGCTGCGTCTCCGTAGCCGGGACATTAGGACCACTCTGCTCCAAGTTAGGGGCTTTCACTCCCCATAAGCTAATGTGCCTCCCTCCCACAAGAGCACAAGGGAGTCCTTCAAGGACAAACAAACTCACACCTCCTGTTCCTCCTGATAAAGATCCCTTTTGGTTTTTTAGTTTAAACTAGCAAATATTTATGGCTTCCTAGTGCTGTACGTGACTTAACCAATTCAATTCTTACGACAACCCCATGAAGTAGGTACGATTATCATCTCCATCTTCAGATAAGGAAACAGTCTTAGAGACTTAACATGCCCAAAGTCACACGTCAGTTTGCAGTAGAGTTAAGATTTTCAAGTTCTTCAACTTCAAATTTGTGAAAGGAGCTATTATGTAGTTATTAAATGCAATGAATTCATTCTGGAGCTAGCTGCCTGAGTCCAGATCCCAGTCCTGCCATTGATGGAGATCTTTGGAATGTTCCTTGATCTTTTTTGTGCTTTAATGCCCTCATGTGTAAAATGGAGAGAATAGTAATTAATGGAACCTATCTCATAGCGAGGTTGTAATACTAAATAACAATGTATTTTAAGCACTTAGAACTTCCCTGGTAAATAATAAGTATGCATTAAGCGTTAGCTATCATTACTGTGGATGGCTAATTATAGGACGCTGAAGCTGAAGGATGAGAACATTAGCAAAGGCTTTGGACTGTGTGAAATTAGTTCAAACTCCCTTTGTTGAGCTGAGCTCAAGGCGATAGATCACTTTTGATGATGTTAAATTTTACCTGAGCCTTGTGGTCCTGGAGAAGAGTAAAAGTTAAGACCTCCCCCCACCCCCACCCCAAGCCTGGGCATTCTGGAAAACAGCTTACTGTAAAGAACTGCCCTTCTCCATATGATTTAAATAAGATTCCTGGATTCTGCCTTGTTTACCTATGACGAGGCTGGACACAGTCCTTCCACGTTCCCATTCTTTGCCTCATAATTGATTAACTGAACTGCTTGTTCTCACAGCTCAAATGGAACAAAATCCTTGTTAACCAAACTTTGGTTAAGCTTCTATCCTTCCTCCAGGCCCTTTAACTTTAAGGGGGTTTCCCAGAAAATAGTCTATTTTGCATAAAGCATTCTCTGATCTACTATCTGATCATACCTCCCTTTCATCCCGCTTCCTGCTTCTTTCCTCCTTTCTATAATAGAAAAACCCTTTCTTCTAACTGTCGAGATCCTTGAGGACTTTATGCTTAGGCAGTTTTCCCTGTTGCAATAGTCTCTTCCTTCTATTGCAACTGTTCCTTTCCCTCTTACAATAATCTTTTTGAGTAAAGTCTTTCCTCATCAAGTCTGGATTTGTTTTTTATTAACGCTTGTTACCACAACACTGGTGAGGTTTCCTCAGGTCACTAATGTGTCCTCTGCTTTTGAAAGGTGACATGATCTTCTTCAGCACTACATTACTGGGTGGCCCAAGCAATCAGTCCACTGGTAAGTTCCATATTTGCTCCTCTTTACATACAGAACTGGCTCCCTGGCAAATGAAGAGCCTGAGAGAAGAAGCAAAATGCAGGTTTGTCCAGGCAACATCCTCAGACCCCTCTCCTTCTCTGGACTCCAGTCAGGGAATGGAAAATTCATAACTTACATGCTTCTTCTCTCCTTCCACAGTGTCAAGGAGTAATTTCCAGAATTTGTTAAAATCTCATACAAACACACAATGAACATTTACCAAAGTTTTATTTGACTCATTAAGGAGAGAACAGCAGAATAGCAAAGCTAGTCCCAGAGAGGATATGAAAAACTGATATACAAAATATAGCACTCAGATAAAAAAAAAGAAGGATGTTAGAATTAGATTGCTAATTTAGATATAAAACTACAAAATAGGTTATGAGTTTATGTAGCAATACACTTATAACCTTTGGGGCTTTATTCAATACTTGTCAGAAATCATTTCCATCTCTACTGAATAAAAATAATTTGTACTCTATTAGTTTTTTCCAAATTAATATCTAACTTTATGGAACTGAGTCTCTAATCACTATGTAAGTTGTAAGTCAAGCAAAGTCACATTTTCTTAGATCTAGGTGGTCCTTAGGTGGCCTGCTAGACAAAGCTTGGCATGATAATGAAAGGACCACAGGCATCTTTTTGCCTTATTTCCAAGTTTTGTGTGATCGTTTCATAATAACTGAGGTAGGCATTGCGAAGCAATCAGAAAACTCATTTCCACCAAGCCTGGAAATAACCTCAGTCTCTTTTTCAGCAATGTTCTCCATATAGTCACTACCAATTGGTAAAAATTGGTGCAAAAGGAAATTGCTTTGCTATCCAGCTCTTGAAGATGATCATAGCTTGGTTTAAAGTTCCAAATAGCTTCTCTCATGTCTGATTGATGCTCTCCTAATGACTCATTTTAAGCTGTGGCTTAGCTGTGAGGGAAAACCTCAACAAACATCATCCTTCATTGAGGGAGGGTGAGAGATCAAAGAAGGTGAGGTCAAAGGAAGGTATTTCTTTTCCACCTTAGAGGGGTGTTTCCCAGCTCTTCTGAAGCAGGATTTCACAAGGAGCCACAAGACTCCAGAACCCTTTGTCTAAAGCACATAGGTTCTTCTGATTGTATCAGGTATATATAGTCATGTATTAAATGAGTAAGAAGTTTGAAAGAGGTTAGGATATTTGTTCTTAGTTATGTTAAATTTATAGAGGTGCATGGTCCATCTATCCAGCAAATGGAACTGTGTGATCAAGGGAAATGGGAAGATTAGGACCCAAGAGGAGAAGCAGTTATCTTTTCATTCATCCCAAGGCATCCATTGGTTCCTACTATGTGCCAAGCTTTACTGGACTCCGTTGGAAGCTATCCTGAAGTCTTCCCCCTAGAAGGATCATGAGACTTCCTGTTACTACTGTACAATGAGTTTCCTGAATGACCTACAGTAAGGCTTAGGTGCCCTTCCAATAAAGGTATTGGAAGGAGAAGACTTAAGTAAGGTATAATTGTTCTTTGTTGAAATTTTCCTTCTTATAATTATGCAGTGTTAACATTGCCAAAATTTCTTGTTTGAAAATTATGCTTGACATTTATATTTCCATGCAAAATAAGTGGAAAGATCAGTGTTTCCAATAATGTAAAACAAGACTAATTTGGTGTCATCATAGATTTCTGTCCTGAATGAAATGATAAAAGGGGATCAGAACATTTTTCTCTCAGGACAGCTGTGAATGGACAGTTGAAGAAAAGTACCAGCAGGCAGAGGGCTGGAAGATGTGTAAGTGAAACCTGGCATTGTAATTTAGAGGCAGTAAAGGGGAGTGTGCCATTTTGACCCATTTCTATCTCTTAATGTCCTTTGATTTCTCCTTCATTGTACTTATATATGAAATTCTTGCCTTGTTGAGAGAAGGGAGTTATCCCTACTGTGGTAAACCATGAAACAAAGACACTGGGTGAGAAGCTGTGGGAATGAGCAAACACAAAAGACACCTCTTGCTCTCTCAGAGCTCACTGTATAATAGGCAAGATATTCCAAGATTTTCCTCATAATTCTGAGGGTCAGTGTTCACAGAGAAATTGGGAAAGGTGGAGTGTCAACAAGAGAAACATCCAAAGTTGAAGGTAAAAGGATGAAAAATATGTATATATAATGTACATACTAATCAAAAGAAAGCTGGTATAACTCTAGTATAATAAACTATAACGCTATATATAGTTATCAGACAAAGTAGACTTTAAGTGAAGAAGTATTTCATAACAATATAAGAGACAATCTGCCTGGAAGTTTTAATAATAATAAGCCCTATGCACCTGATAATATCGCTTCAAGAATATATATTGCAAGAATGGCCAGAGCCAAGGAGAAAAAAAAGGAAATAGACAAATGCACAATCATAGTGGAGTACTTTTAACACCCATCTCAAAATAGTTGATAGAGAAAGTCTAAAAATTTGTAAGAATATGGATCTTATCAACCTGGTTAGTAAACCTGTCCTATCAATCAAATAGAGCGCTGAACCCAACAATAATAGAACACCCTGGTGGCCTTTTTCTCAACCACATGGAAGAAGCCTGTCTGAAGAATAAAGACAAGCTGTGGCAAGTGATGGGGAAAGAAATAGTGGTGCAATGGCATCAATTTAACCCCTCGAATCTAGCCAGTACTGAATTTCTAAGTTACCTAAGCCAATAATTCCTTTCTGTTTGACATCAGAGTTGATTTCTGCCACTTAGTTACCAACAGAGTCTTGGTTTAAACAGCAATGACCGATATTTCATTAACTCTTAACTCTCACATCCCACTGGCTTGCAGAGCTGGCACAGCAAGTCCTTATCCCTTATTCCCTTAAACTTTGTCCATGAATTGCCAGAGTCTCTGGAAAGCACTGGAGACTGTGCAACACGTGTGCCTTTGCCTCGGACCCTTGCTGATATCCAAGGCTCCAAAACCATGTGAAGGAGTTGCTTCCCCACAAAGTGACACAAGTTCCCTGCTTGGGGTGGAGCTGTTCCCTGGGTCTCTGGCTAGAGGGACTGACTTGGGGCTACTTACTTTACAGGCTTTATTGCTTCCAGCCATCTTATTACTTGCAGAAAGAGAAGAAATTGACCCTGTTTCTAGTTTTATTTTATATCTTGGCTCCTGGCCCTGAAGTAACACTGTGTGGGTATGGCTTTGCAATAGTATGTCATGTGAAAATAACAATGTCAGCTTCTGCCTTAGGCTCTGCCCCAACCCTAGAGTTCAGACCTAGGTCACAGAACCAAGTGGAGGAACAAGCGCCAAGTCACCCTTTCCTTTGTCTTGTGCTTATGCATACATGTGATCTTCTAAGTCCCCTTCTCCCCAGCAAATACAGGTCTCAGGGCCACCATTCCACCCTTTCATCTGAGACCACAAGATTCTGAAACCTGGTATTGACCAGACAGGGAGCCTATACTTCATATATTTCTTCAGTTGCTAACAGGGCCTCAGAGCAGATGCCTGAGTCTCCTTGCTATAGGATACTAGCTCTCCCTTTCTCCACTCTAGCAAAGGGTTTCAATTTAATGTTTGCACTAAGTACTGATGGGTAATCCTCCATTTATAACACTCCAGGGCATCTCGGGGGATGGATCTAGAACACCCAAACCAGAATTACCTGGGGGCTTATTAAAAGGCAGATTCACAAGCACCACCCCAGCCCTACTGGAGCAGAATGTTTGAGGGGTGGCAGAGCCATTTTGGCTCTCCAATAAGTCTATTGCTCACTGACAGCAGTTATTTTAGACAGGGGTCAGCTAACAACAATCTACAGGGACAAATCTGGCCAGCCACCTGTTTTGTAAATAAAGTTTTGTTGGAATGCAGCCATGTTCATTTATTTATGTATTAATTATGTTGGCTTTTGAGCTATGGCAGAGTTGAGTAGCTGTGATGGAAACTCACAAGTATGCAATGTTTACTAACTGGTCCTTTGCAGAAAATACTTGTGGACCCTGGCCTAGACAGTAAGCCTTTTACTGCAAACCATTGGTGGCAAATGGGTCAGTTTTCCTGTCAATAGATCCCTGTAGATTAAATCATATCTCCCATATGTTCAAGTCTTAACCCCTGGTCCTGTGGAATGTGAACTCATTTGTAAATATGATTTTCAAAGGTCCTTTTAAGATGAGGATCTTAAATCTTACACTGAATTAGGGTAGACCATAATACCATTTGGCTTAAATCCTTACAAGCAGAAAAAGTTTGGACACAGAGTAAAAGAGAAGAGAAGACAGGAGACAGACGGCCATGTGACAAAGGCAGAGATGGATTGCCAGCAAGCCACCACCAGGACTCTACAGACTTGAGAGAAAGCGTGATCCAGCTAAACTGTATTTGGAACATCTAATCTTCAGAAATGTGAGCAAATAAACTCCAGTACTTAAACGAACCAGTCTGTGGTATTTGTTACTGCAGTGCTGGCAAACTAAGACAGTTACAGACCACTGACCGGCCATCACCTGGCAAAGGCTTGCACATCCCACACCCAGACTGGAGCCCAAATAGTTCTGCTCTGTAACTCAGGCTCCTGGTTGCTTGCTTTTTCTTCTGTTATACAGGGCAGGAATGCCAACCAAATTCTGGTTGTCCCCTTTGCCAGTCTAACCCACACTATTAAAAGCAGAGAATCCTGCTTCAACCCCAAACACTAGGGTTCCTCTTTCATTCATCATCCACCCCATTACCACCTCCTCTCCCATTCAGCAAGTGCCCACTGAGCTCCTACCCTGCTCCTGACACAGCGCTAGGCACTGGGGCACATATGGGCACTAGAAAGATGCAATTTCTGTTCTCCTGGGAGCTGACAGTTTAGTGGTAGAGACAAACATGCAGCAACTAAAGAAATTAAAAAAAAAATTACTGTACAAGTGTGACGTGCACTATTAAGTTTGAGTGCCCATGGCATTCTATAAGCCTATTACAGGGGGCTCTAGATTTTAGTTGTTTCCTATCAGGGTGAGGGAGGCAGCAGGGTGCAGTGGGGAAGAGCAAGACTTTAATAGATGCTCCAACCACCCAGGGTTTTCCAGAACATTCTGCAAAGAAGCCAGTAAAGGATGAAATTCTTGGCAACTGATCCCAGGAGGTGTAAGAATGATACTCCCCTGAATAGCTGCTTGAAATTCCAGGCAGCCTGTCACTGTAATCCAGACATTTGCTGTCCCCAGTCTCCCCAGGAGAGACTCAAATCCACATCTGACAACTGTATCAGACACAGTTCTGTCCAGCCCTGATTGTAAAGACAGCCCCATTTTCTAGTTTCAGCACCCAGGTCCACAGGTCCTCGACCCCTGGGAGGAGACTGTGTTCTTGTCTGAGGCGACAAACTGCAGAATCAGTTTGACCTGTAATTGGTTTTGAAATGCCTGGGTACATGCCAGGTAGCAGAAACCCAAGAGCCAGTGAAAACACCCTTGTCCAAAGCTGATTAGGTAAGCAAAACTTTCTGTGCAGTGTCTGGGACGATTTTACATTATTTTTCTTACAAGACATCAGATGATAGAGCTTGCTGAAAACTGATTCATGTTTTTAGTCTGCTTTCTTTCATACCTGCTCAAGGAAGCCTCTAAAGCAAGGCCACTTTGCCCTGACCTACTGGGATCTCAGGCTTCTGAGAAGCAAGTGAGTCTTCTGAGTCCAGCCCAAACTAGTAGCCCCTTCTTCTCTTTCCCAGGGTAAAGTTCAGGGTGGAAGATATCAGCTGTTAGTAAAAAGTGACTGTATTAGTCAGGGTTCTCTAGGGAAATAGAACCAACAGGAGAGAACTAAAAATATGAGATTTTATGAAGGGTCTCACACAACTGTGGGGATGCACAAGTCCAAATTCTGTAGGACAGGCTGCAAAATGACAGCTCTGATGAAAGTCTTAATGAATTCCCCAGGAGAGGCTGGCTGGCTGAAGTGGAGAGAGATTCTCTCTTCTGACCTTCCTTTAAAACCTTCAGCTGATTAGATTAAATATCACTAATTGTGGAAGATACCCCCCTTGGCTGACTGCAGATATAATCAATCATGGATACAATTTATGTGCTGATGATTTAATAAACCATCCTTCTGGTTCATTAACCAGCCATGAAATGTCTTTGCAATAACAGTTAGACAAGTGATTGTTTGACTAGAAAACTGGGCACCATCACCTGGCCAAGTTGACACATGAACCCAAACTATAACAGTGGCCCACTGGACAGACCCATCCCAAGGATATGTAACTCAGTAGGAGACTGTAGGTTGAATTTCAAGCCCTCTCTTACTGCCAAGGCAGGGTACATTAAGGGGTGCACAACCTGTACACCCATGCACATAAGCTTTGCTGAGCTTTGTGATCTCCAGGGATGGTGACCAAACATCACAGACTAACTGGCTTAAACAACAGGAATTTATTGTCTTGGTTCTGGGAGCTAGAAGTTCAAAATCAAGGTGTTGGCAAAACCATGCTTCCTCAGAAACTGTAGGGTTTTGATGGTGGCCTGTTGACATTCTGTACCTCAATCTCTGCCTCCTTCACATGGCCATCTCTCTCTGTCTCTGTCTCTCCATGCCCAGATTTCCTCTGCTTAAAAGGGTAATACTAGTCATGTTGAACTTGGGTCCACCTTGATCCAGTCTGGTCTCATTTACAAATAAGTGCACAGTTACAGGAAAAAGGGGTTAGGACTTGAATATATCTTTGGAGTGGGAGTAGGGGGACACAATTCAGTTCATAATACCCTTCTTAGGACTCATCCTGCAAAGCCCAAGTTAACATGAGCAAGAAGCAACTGGAGAAGAAAAGGTGGAAATCCAGCTTCATTCCACCTCTGTGGTAAGATCTTCTACCTTGGAAGCACCAGAATTAATTCTGGATCTTGAGCAGCAACTTATCAGGGACAAGTATTCACAAAGATTCCAATTCCTAGAATGCAGGGAAAGCTTGGGATTCCAAAGTTCAAATGAAAAACCAGGACTGGGTGCTTGGATAAATCATTTCCTTTTACCTTGCTATCCTCAATGCCTTTCAGGAGGTGCTCTGGCAAGCATATCTAGTGGAAGAAGATGAGGAGATTGGGTGAGAAGCCAAAGTGATGACATATGGAGTAAGGTGCTGGAGACTGGGAGAAGGAATGGGACAAACACATAAGGGAAGGAATTCAACAAGGACAGGTATGACCATAAGGGGTGGAGAAGGAGAGTTGAGGAATCTTGAATGGATATTGTGATGGTCAGGTTCATGTGTCAACTTGGCCAGGTGGTGGTGCCCGATTGTCTGGTCAGGCAAGGGCTGGCCTGTTTGTTGCTGTGAGGACATTTCATGGACTTAAATCATGACCACATTGGCTGCATCCACAGCTGGCTGCATCAGCAATCAGCTAAGGGGACTGTCTTCTGCAATGAGTGGTGCTTAATCTAATCACCAGACGGCTTTTAAGGAAGATTCAGAAGAGACAATCACTCTTCCTGCTTCAGCTAGCCAGCCTCTCCTGAGAGTTTGTTGAGGACCTTCATTGGAGCTGTCAGCTTGTGGCCTGCCCTAGAGACCCTGGACTCTTACAACTCCATGGTTGTGTGAGACACTTTTATAAATTTTATATTTACAGATATCTCCTGCTGATTCTGTTTCTCTAGTGAACGCTAGCTAATACAGATATCATCTTACCTTTTCAAGCTCAGTTCAGTGTAATCCAGAATACTGAAAGGGCTGAAGGTTCATAGTGAGTTCACTATGGAATTCTTAGTAAAAAGGGGTCTCGGGCACTTCAGAAAAGAGAATATACAAATCAACAATAAATACATGGAAAGGTTAGTTTCAATAGTCACCAGATCAGTGAAAATTAAACCACAATTAAGTACCACTGTATACCCACCAACTTGTCTAAAATACATAAGGCAGATAATTCTAAGTTTGACAGAGATGATAATGGTCATACATTGCTAATGAAAGTATAATAAATTGATACCCTTACTTTGGAAAACAACTTGGAGATATCTAAAAAGCTGAAAATCATACTTTGTAAGCTGGTAGTTTCCCTTCTAAGTATATGTCCAGCAGAAGTGCATACATACATGCACCTAAAGACACATTCTAGAATGTTCACAGCAACACTGTTTATAATAACGGTTGCCTAGAAACAACCTACATGCCCATTAAGAGTAGAATGGGTAAATAAATTGCAGCACATTCATACAATGGAATACTATAGACAATGTAAATCTATGTGATGCAGCAACCTGGCTGAATCTCATCAATGTGATACTGAATTACATACAGTATGATTCTATTTATATAAAGTTCAAAAACAGATAAACCTAATTTATGCTATTAGAAGTCAGGATCATGGTTACCTTGGATAAGGAGGGCATTTATACCCAGAAGGATAGGAGGGGGGCTCCTGGAGGGCTAGTCTGTTCTGTTTTTTGATATAGGTGGTGGTAACATGTATTTGTTCATTTTGTGAAAACTCATTGAGTTCTACGTGATGACTTGTGCAATTTTCTGCATGTACATTGTACTTCAATAAGAAGAATAATAACTCTGACCATAGAACTTTATAGAATTTGAAACTTTCAGGGTCCCTGTGCTAATATGATAGCAAGACTATAAGATTGTGTCTCCACTGAGAGCTTTCCTATGTCTATTCTTATAGTGAGTACTGAGAGTGGATAACTCCACCTCATTCAGGATTGACCAGTTGGTAAAATAGATAATCCCAAATTATAAAGAATTCTCAGATACTGGCTGGGCATGAAAGGGGTAAGAGGAGAGAGGAGGACATACAGTTGAGTGAATAGACAGAGGACATTTGGAAATACAAATGTGTTTGGATTCACCTTGGAAGACTGCCTTAATAAATGCTAGTAATTATCATTTACTAAGGCATGCATTGTGGGCCAAACCCTGTGCTTAGGAATCCTCTCGGTTGCTTTGGAGACAGGCGTTATCTCAATTTTATACACTAGGGAACCATGTGTGCTCAGAACCAGCAGACATGCTATTTACCTGGGCACGGCCAGCATCCAAGCAAAGCCGCTAGCTTTCCCACTGCATGGGAGACACCTTCTTCCCAAAGAGGCATGGATTTGACGGCACCTGCTCCCAGGCCCTGAGAACTGCAGGTGATTGCTGGAATGATGAACTCACATGGGTGGACAGCCTTCTACTCAGATTAGCTTTCTGCTGCTGGAATGAGAAAGAAGTGAACAAGCCCCACTATCCTGTAGGCAGTGAAATTCAAGACGTGTGTGAGGCTGGAACATGCTCAGAAAGAGGACATAGTACTGAATATTGACTAGTAATAATGAACAGTAAGCAACATTTCTGTGAGGACCTGTTCAAAGTGCTTTTCAGGTATTAACTCATTCACTCTTCAAGATACAAATACAAATTTTGAGGCCGAGGTTCTTATTAGCCCCATTTTTAAATTAAGATTTTTGTTTTGTGATAATTGTAGATTCACGTGCAGATGTAAGAAATAATACAAAGCTCTCTTGTGCCCTTTACCCAACTTCCCTCAGTGGTAACATCTTGCAAAACTCTAGTGTAATATCACAACCAGCAGTTTGGCATCGATACAGTCAAGATACAGAACATTTCATTACCACAAGGATCCCTCATGCTACCCTTTTATGCTCACACCCACTTCCCTCCTCTGTCTCAAATCCCTGGCAACCACTAGTTAGTCTTCTGTTTCTGTAATTTTGTTATTTAATTTATACAAATGAAATCACATAGTATGGCGACTTTTGGGATTGGCTTCTTTAGCTCAGCATGATACCCTAGAGAGTTATCCAAATTGTTGGGGGTACCAGCCCCATTTTTCAGAGAGGCATAAAAAGGTTGAGGGTCTTGCCCATGGTCACATGACGGGGGGGAAGCTGAAACTTGAACCCAAACACTTAGATGCTCAGCCTGCATTCTTAGCAACTCCTGCTATTCTGCCTCTTTGAAACAATTTGGAATGTTTTTACTGTAGGTAACTGTTTAAATAAAACAAAACAAAAAATGAAATAGAGGTTTTTAAAGCTACTTGTTTAAACCTTAAGGGAGCATTTTTGGTCGTTGCTTAGCAGTTTCTCTTAGAGAAAAGAGTCTGGGCTCTGACATCAAACAGATTTAGGTCCAAATATGACTGGGCTATGCACTAACTGTGATTTGGGGCAAATAATACTTACAGACCCTCTTCACATAGAAAACACAGGGAGGATTGGATGAGAAAATATATTGAAAGTGCACATTAGAGTGCTTAGCACATAGCTGGTACTTAAAAATGCTATTTTCTTTTTGCACTGTATAGGTTATCAACTGACACAATAATGCATATGCTCATAAGTCTGGCATGATTGGCAAGGTGGCTCCGCTGATCTTGCCTTGGCTGGCTCACATATCTGGAGTGGATCAATTGTTGACTGATCTAGGCTGTTTTTGGCAAGGACAACTGCAACAATTCAGCTCTACTGCTGTGTCTCTTCATTCTAACCAGCCTGGCCTGGAATGTTCTCATGGCAATGACCAAGGCGCATGAGAGAATAGGTGGATTTGGGAAAGGCCTCTTGAGTCCTAGGCTCAGAACTGGCCTTCTTGCCCTGTCCACCATATTCTATTGTGGTTATAAGTCCACCTAGATTATTATATATTATAAGGCCAACCTAGATGAAATGGTTGGAATTTGGAATTTGATTCAAAGCGATACAGGATGGGTAAGTGAGTGGATGTAGAAATGTCACAAGATGGCTGTGAGTAGATAATTGTTGAAGCTGCAAATGGGTACGTGGAAATTTATGATCCTATTCTGCCTAGGCTTGTACAGGTTTGAAATTTTCCAGAATACAAATCTCTGAAAGAAACTGAAAGCAATTTTTTAAAAAATCAGTAAGAAAATGTGAATTTAATCAATACAAACTTTCCAGAATAAGATGCCTGTGATAGTTCTACTTCCCAAAGATATCTTTCTTGATTTTATGTATGAACTATCCATGCATTTTTCCATCCATCCATGTTTTTATCTTCTATCTATATCTATCTATCTATCTATCTATCTATCTATCTATCTATCTATCTATCTATCTATCTATCTATTTATCTATCTATCTTTCATCTATCAATCATTTATCTCTCTATCCTTACATTATCAATGACAATTGTTCAGCTGTCTGGTCCAGGGTTGCTGTCTTAATTTGAGTTTCCTGAGAAGCAGACACTGAGATAAGGATTCAAGTGCAAGCAGTTTATTTTGGTGGCATAGGAAAAACTTGGAGGGGAGTAAGAAGGAAACGCAGTCAGTAGACAGTGTTATCAAGTGAATCACCATTGAGGGCAATAGTAGCTTAATTCCTTGGAAATTCTAGAATATAGTGTTGACATCCACCTCAGAATTATCCCACATGGAAAGTGATGGAGTGTTTTGATGTCAGCTCCTCTCAGTCATTGGTTGACTATTCCTCCCAGATGTTGAGTCTCTGCCACTTCAGGCTTGTCATGCCCAGGCAGAGTGCTCACACAGTCTTGGAAAAAGTATTGGCTGAGAGATGCTGATCCTGTCAGCTGGAAGTTGGCTGGAGCACCCTGAAATGGTAAGGCCTAGGGAAATGGACATGCCAACAGCATCTACTACAGTCCACCCCTTATCCACTCAAATCTACCCATGCTCCACATTGAGTTTCTCCCATCCTATCAGCACTACATAAAGGCAGTGCCAGTCACAGTTTAAAAATTAAGAACTCAAAATACTGCAGCCAGATCTGATACTCCAATGGAATTTGTTATTTCACTCCTTTACCACCCATTTTAGATTCCCCTCACAGTTAGCCAGCACTTCTGGTGGTGTTCATTGCCTTTCCAGTGATGTCACTGTATATTGTGAGCCTCTGGTTACTATACTCTTGTTAGGCTGTAGTTCATGCCAATGCTCATTTATGGTTTTTGTTGGATATAGGGGTACTCTGGGGAGCTTCAGTGATTTCCCAGGGTACCATACATAATGCTCCCTGCCCTCATTAAGTAGTAGCAAACTTATCTTCTGCTGGGGTGATCCACATGAATTATTCATCCTGGTATAGTCAGTAACTCTTTTCTTTGCACACTGGTCTACAGGCATGATGAGACTGAGAGATCATGCAGCAGTTATAACTTTAGGTCTAATAGAACCCTTACTGTTACCCCTCGCAGAAGTGTCCATCTGGGGACCAGGACTTCTAACCCAGTGAAACCTATAGGTGAGCAACAGGAAGCACAAATTCCTGAGGCAGGCCACTAGGAGTGATGGTCGACTCCTCTCTTTGACCACGTTGTCATCAGACCCACGAGTATTAGTTGGTGTGGTAGGTTGAAGCTGTTATGTACTCCAGAAAGGGCCACGTTCTTTTAATCCATTCCTGTGTGTGTAGACCTACTGTGGGTGGGACATTATGATTATTTCAGTTGAGATGGGATCCACCTCATTCGGGTTGGGTCTTGACCCTTTTGCTGGAGTCCTTTATAAGAGGATTAAACATACAGAAAACTCAGAGATAGAATTTACAGAAAAAACATCCAGAGAGATTGAGAGAAGCCCTGGAGAAGCTAAAAGAGGAAGCCACTGAAGCCAGAAGCTGAAAGCAACAAACTCAGGAGAGCAGCACCAGCACCAGCAGATGCCAGCCATGTGCCTTCCCATGTGACAGATACCATCAGTCTGTCTTTGGAATTCAGGTATCAATCTGCCGATTCCTTGAGTTGAACATTTTCATGGTCTAAGAACTGTAAATTGTGAGTTAATAAATCCTCATTGTTAAAAGCCAACCCATTTTTGGTATATTGCATTCCAGCGGCTTTAACAAACCAAAATAGCTGTGTTCCTTAGAAGCTGAGCCTGAGATAGGTGTTTCTGTGCAAATGATTCAGTGGGTGAGTGCTCTTAAGGGAAGCCGGTAAGAGAGTGAGGGAAGCAGGATAGGGCAGGGGCAGCAACTAGCAAAGACGGGCTTTAGTAAGGATAAATGGACCAATTCTGCAAGCCCAGAGTGTTCAGCGGCACCTGAGCATTCAAGGTTCTCAAGTGTGTGCAACCAGATATCCCCATCTCAAAGCCCTACTCCCTCCCTATCAGAATACAGCTTTCAGGAGAGTTGCTGGGAGTGGGCTTACAGCTGTGAGTTAAGCCTTCTATACAATTCTGCTATTCTCACAGTCAGGCCAAGGCCCAATTTCCTGCACAATCTGATGTTCCTTTCAAAGCAAAAGGCACAAAATCTTGAGGCAGCCTATTTGAAGAAGTTAAGGGCATGGCCCCTGGGGTCAAATTGTGTGGGTTCAATTTCCAGTTCTACCACTTTCCCAGTTATTAATTGCTGCATACCAAACTACCCCAAACCTTAGGCCTTGCAGCAGTAACATATTATTTCTTATGATTCTGAGGGTCAGATATTTAGATAGGGCACAGGATGGGATGAGTCTCTTTTTACCTCTTATGGGCTCCTGCCCTCTTCTTTTCCCTTTCGGTTTCCTTCTTTCCTTTCTTTATTCTCTGTTTCTCTCCCTCCCTTCCTCCCTTCATCCCATCTTCCATTCCTTCTCTCCTTCCTTCCTTTCTCCCCTGCCTTCCTTTCCTTTTACTCTTTTATTTTTAATTTATTCTTCAGCAAGGAGATTAAAAAATGAGCTAGCTGATGTTAGATTCTTTAAGCTAAGAATGGTTTAGCATAAATTAGAATTTCTGAGTGGAGATAGTACTAATTCTAACACTAAGTTTTAAATCGGTATTTTTCCAACTTGCATATTTTCATACTCGAGAGAAATGTTTTCTTTGCTTTATTATGATTAATTCTTCCTGTATTTGAAACCATTTGGAATCTATTTAGTGATTTTTTTTAAAGTCTCTGGATCTCTATTAGGAGGAGTAAGTCAGGGAGACTTCAGGTTTTTATGAGTTTTGCTCATCTGCTATCATATATAAAATTTGGAAAATACCCAATTTCTGATTTGAAAGTTGCCATCTGCCAGTAATTGGGTGCTGGAGGGAGTCTTCAAGCTTTCTGTTGGCTCCTTCCTTAGCACTCCAGGCGTCCCTGCCTCCACCATCAGGACAGGAGGTTTCATCCTCACTTTCACCAGTTAGGCTACTAATCTAGGGGTTTTTGCGGCATTCTTCAGGTGCTAGTGCCAAGTTGGCGAGCTGTGACAGAAGCAGCCTCACATTTGTTAGTTTGGCCACTTTGGATATTAATTTCTAAAAATCCAGTGTCAATTTTTTTCCCAAATTAAAAGGAGGAGCCTATACCCTTTTGAGCTAATCTTCTCCAGGTACCACCAGCCATGAAGCTATTGCAATCCTGGGCACGGATGACCCAGCTTCAACTTTACATTCTGGGATTATTTCTTTTCCCTGAAGTTCTGTTCTGCCAGGACCTGCTCTATAGTTTATCCCTCGCTACTGATATGCCCTGGCTATTTCCGAGGAAAGGCTTCATCGATTGAAAATAAAGCAAGGATGTTCCCTCTCACCACTTCCATTCACCATTGAGCTGGTTGTCCTAAGAAGTGCAATCAGGCATGAAAAGGATATGAAAGACATATAAATTGGAAATGAATAAGTGAAACTGCCTATTCACAGACAGCATGATGATGCTCATAGAAAATCCCAATTAATTTATAACAATAAAAAACCCACAAGAGGGTGGTGCAAAGGTGGCTCAGTGGCAGAGTTCTCACCAGCCATGCTGGAGATCTGGGTTCGATTCCCAGAGCCTGCCCATGCCAAAAAAAAAACAAAACAAACCCACAAGAACTATAAAGTGAATTTAACAAAATCACAGGATAAAATATACACTGTATTTTGTTAAACTAACAATGAACAACTGAAAATTAAATTTTAAAAATACCACTTAAAAAACTACCAAAAATTATGAAATGAATGAGAATAAATTGAACAGCATATGTGAAAGAACGATACACTGAAAACTACAAAACATTGCTGAGAGAAACTAAGGAAGACTGAAATAAATGGAGGGAAATGTCACATTCATGGATTGGAAGACTCAATATTGTTGACATTAATTCTACCCAAATCAATTTATAGAATCAACACTACCTCAAGTTCTCAACAGAACTTTTGACAGAAGTTGACAACTTGACTCTGGAAATTATAATATAATTGCAAAGGACCTAGAAGAGCCAACGCTATTTTGAAAAGGAATGAAGTTGGAGAAACCACCAGTGGATTTCAGGACTTAATATAAAACTGCAGCCATCAAGATAAGGAAATATTAGTGTAAAGCTAGATGTGTGGATAAATGGAACAGAATAGAGATTCCGGAAATACACACGGATACAGCCAGTGCCGAGGATAGTCAACAGGGAAAGATACTTTTTAAGAAATGATGCTGTATCAACTGGATATCTGTTATGTGAAAAAAATGACTCTCAACCTTTATCGCCTACCATACATACAAATAAACTCAAAATAAATTATAGTATATAATTATAAAATAAGTATATGTCATATATAAATATTACATAGATGGCCAAACTATACAGCTTTTAGGAGAAAATATTCTCCATCTTGAGGTGGGCAAAGAGAAGACATATTTCATACACTGTAAAAGAAAAACCTGATGTGGTAGTTTGGAGCTGTTATTTATCTCAGAAAAGGCCACGTTCTCTTAATTCATTCTTGTAGGTGCAGACCTATTATGGGTTGGACTAAAAGGTGACCCACCCAATTCAAGGAGGGTCTTAATCCTTTATTGAAGCCTTTTATGAGAAGGCAGAAACACACACATACACACAGAACTTAGAGAGAAATTCCCCAGGAGAAGCAAGCAAGGACCCACAGGAGCTGAGAGAGAAAGCCACTGAAACCAGGAACTGAAAGCAATGGAATCTGGGACCAGCAGATGATGGCTATGTGCCTTCTCATGTGACCAAGGAACCTCAGATGCCAGCAGCCTTCCCTTGGAGAAGGTATCTTCCTGTTCATGCCTTGATTTGGACATTTCCATGATCTCAGAACTGTAAATTTGTAAACTAATAAACACCATTATAAAAGCCAATCTATTTGTGGTATATTGCTTTCTGGCAGCTTTAGCAAATCAAAATACCCACAATTAGGCTTCATCAAATTAAAACTTTCTGTTCTTCAAAAGACAGCATTGAGATTATGAAAAGGCAAGCCATAGCCAAGGAAAAAATACTGGAAATAAATATCCAATAAAGAACTTGTATCCAAAATAGTTAAAGAATACTTGTGACTCAAAAAGACAAACTGATTTTTTTAATAGACAAAATATTTGAACATACACCTTACAAAAGAAGGCACAGAATGTTCAAGGAGCATACGTAAAGATGCTCAACAGCATTATTCATCAGGGAAGTGCAAACTCAAATACCATGATATGGTATTTGAGTTTGCACTCAAATATGCAAATACTATGCATCTACAGGGACTGCTCACATCACAGAGATTGATGATACCAAGTGCTGATAACAATGAAAACCAAGTAGAACTCTCACATGTTGAACATGGCAGTTTAAAATGGTGTTATCACTTTGGAAAATAGTTTGCCTTTTTTTTTTTAAATAAAAATAAGGCACATATCATAAGATCCAGCTATTCTATCCTAGGTATTAGGCAAAAAGAGATAAAATATATTTTTATGAACACTTGTGCACAAATGTTTATAATAGCTGTTTTTTTTTTTTTTTTTTTTTTTTTTACAGTAGAACATAACTGAAAGCAACAAAATGACCATTGTTCTAGTTTGCTCGCTGCCGGAATGCAATATAGCAGAAATGGAATGGCTTTTAAAAAGGGGAATTTAATAAGTTGCAAGTTTACAGTTCTAAGGCCAAAAAAATGTCCCAGTTAAAGCAAGCTTATAGAAATGTCCAATTTAAGGTATCCAGGGAAAAATGCCTTGGTTTAAGAAGGCTGATGAATTTCAAGGTCTCTCTCTCTCTCAAGTGAGAAGGCACATGGTGAACACAGTCAGGGCTTCTTTCTCGGCTGAAAGGGCACATGGTAAACATGGCGTCATCTGCTAGCTTTCTCTCCTGGATTCCTGTTTCATGAAACTCCCCGGGAGGTGTTTTCCTTCTTCATTTCCAAAGGTCGCTGGCTGGTGGACTCTGCTTTGTGGTGCTACAGCATTCTCTGCTCTCTCCGAATCTCTTTCATTCTCCAAAATGTTTCCTCTTTTATAGGACTTCAGAAACTATTCAAGACCCACCTAAATGGGTGGAGACACGCCTCTACCTAATCCAGTTTAACAACCATTCTTGATTAAATCACATCTCCAGGGAGATGATCTAATTACAGTTTCAAACATATACTGAATAAGGATTAGAAGAAATGGCTGCCTTTACAAAATGGGATTAGGATTAAAACATGGCTTTTCTAGAGTACATACATTATTTCAAACCAGCATAACTATCAACAGATGAATGTATATCATAAGTTATGGTACACAGTATGCTACCCAGCTACTAAGAGAATCAAACTACTGATACATACAACAACATGAATGAACATCAAGACATTATACTGAGAAAAGAAGCGAGGTACAAAAGGACATACTGTAAAATTCTATTTACATGAAATTTTAGGACAGGTAACAGTAATAAATATGACAGAAAGCAATCAGTGGTTACTTGAGGCAGGAGGTAGGAGATTGATGGCAGGGAGCCAGGAGGGAAATTCTTGAACAGATGGAAACATTCTGAATGCATTTGGCATAACTTATCCATAACTCATCAAACTATAGATTTAAAATGGGTGCATCTTATTACATGTTAATTATACCCCAACGTTGACTAAAAACAATAACAATTCATTTTACCAGCTGACAGAGCTTCAGGGTAAGAGAGGCTTCTAACAGGGAAGATTTTCCTTGACATTTTAAAAGGGTTACTGATAAAATCTTCAACTGGAAACCAACCTCTTCCTTTGGCCCCTTTTCGCAGGGAAGTTCAGTGACAAGCTTGCCATGCTTATTCCCTCCCTCCTTTCTTTTTAAGAATGAAAGTGTTTATTCTTCATTAAGAAAATGATAATATTATAATTTGGGGGCTGTTGATTTAATATAATTAGAATTTTGGGAATAAGACAGTATTAATTCCAACACTTTTATGTATTAAAAACAATAAGCTTCCAACTCCCATATTTCAAATTTGAGAGGGAGCATTTCTTACCATCAGAGTTATCACTTCCTCCTACCTTTGGAATTGTTGGCATCTACTTAGTGACATATTTTTTTGTTACATCTTTATGAGGAGAAATAAGCTGCAGATGTTTTTTAGTTTTGCTCTACTAACCCCAGGTGTAAACACTGGGAAAATCCGATTTCTGATGGAATTTGTGGCCTGACACTCAGTGGGTGCTGAAGGATGTTTTCAAGCACACGGCCATCCCCACCCTTATATCTCTCTCTGCCTTACCCATCAGGATAGAAAGAATTTTAACATTCTTTCACCAACCAGTCTTCTCATCCAGTGGATGCCACTTTCTCTGGAGATGATAAAAGCAACCTCAGAATTGTAAATTTGATGATTTGGGAATGTAATTTCTAAAAATCCAGATGCTAAATTTTCCAGAATCAAGGGGATAAGAGGTAAAAATCGGTTACACAGTTCTTCTCTTGAAACCACCTGCAATATAACCAGAATCCTGTGTAAGGATGGGTCAATGGCAATAGAATATTCTGGAATTATTCTGGGATTATTTTTCTTTCCCTGAAATTTCTTTCCAGCAATATCTGCACTGATATTTATCCCATCTTACTGATTTACCCTGGCTAATACAGAGAAACATTTTTTTTTCTCCAAACCTTACCATCCAATTTAGAAGCGCATTCACAAAGATTCATAAAAAGCAACACAGAAATGCCCCTTGTACACTGAAGACTGACAAACATTTTAAAGTTGGCCTTGCAGTTATGTATTGCTGCATAACAAACTACCCCAAAACTCAATGTATTAAAAGAACAACTTTTCTTGATGAAAGCGCTTCAAAGATAGGAATAGAAGGGAACTTCCTCAACATGATAAAGGAAATATATGAAAAACCCACAGCTAACTTCATCCTCAAGCTTTCAGTCTTTCCCACTAAGATGAGGAACAAGACAAGGTTGCTCACTGTCACCACTGTTATTCAACATTGTGTGCTGGAACTTCTAGCCAGAGCAATTAGACAAGAAAAAGAACTAAAAGGAACTCAAATTGGAAAGGAAGACGTAAACTCTCACTGTTTGCAGATGATATGATACTATGTGTCAAAAAACCCAAAAAATCCACAGCAAAGCTTCTAGAGCTAATATATGAGTACAGCGAAGTGGCAGGGTACAAGATCAACACCTAAAAAAATAACTTCTCTCTTACAGGTCTACTGATTAATTTGAGCTCAGCTAATTGGATATCACTTGGGCTCACGAATGCAGTTTCAGTCAGATGATGTCTAGGGCTGGAGATATTTAAGGGCTCTGTTGGGCTTGATTTCCAAGATGACACCTCAGAAGAGACGGCTGGAACAGCTGTGGGTTGGCTGGGCATCTCTCTCTACACATTCTCTTTAATGGCTAGCTTGGTTTCTTTACAGCACGGTGATTTCATGATAGTCAAATTTTTTACAAGGCAGCCATTTTCTCCAAATATTTCCATATTTGGAATATGCAGAAGGCTTATTCCAAAATGCTCAGGTGGGAGCTGCAAGGCTTCTTATAACCTAGGCTTGGATATCATGAAGTATCACTTCTCCCATATCCTAATGGGCAAAAGTGAATGACAGGGCCAGCCCAGTTCAAAGGGAAGGGATAAAACAAGGACATGAATACTTAAATGCATCGTTGCTTTGGGGGCTATCATCAGAGACTAGTGATCACATACAAAATGGACTCATCTCACACCCAAGAATCCCAAAGACTCAACCATTAAAGCACCAGGACTAGATTTGCTGTTTAGGATTTTATCATCTAAATCAGATCCAGGTGTATATGAAGTGCTTCTGTTGGAGTTCCTTAGGTGTCATCTTTGAGAACAGTTATTCGTGGTCTAAAGACCTGTGAACCGAAGCCACAAGTTAGTTGCCTGATGTGCTGTAGTAGTTTGTCAACATTCACTTCCCAAAAAAAGGGGTGATAAGAAGCACATAGTTATTCTGAAATCCAGCCTGATGTATTTGCCAGGGTCTTAATTAAGGTTCATTCTGTTCTGTGGGAGTGGATCTCTATAGTTCTTTGTTCCATTCCTGGGGACTAGGCTCTACGTCATGTATTATTATTCTTTTTTCATAATAAATGGGCATGCTTTCAGTTGAGTAGTCTTTGTAGACTGCTTCCTTGATATGGAGGATTGGGAACTCTGAGGTCTCTTTTCATGTAGAAATATCTCTGTTCTCTACAGCCAAGCTGCCAGCACTTTTGTCATTCCAATTCTCTTAAAAACTTTGTTACGGTTCTATGACTTTTACTGGGTTTCATATTATTAGACAAAAGCTATACCCACAAGTCATTTCAAGAAAGTCCCTCACTTACCTTGGGTTGAGAGTCCAAATACTGTGCAACAATGCCCTTAAGATTCTTGGAATTGCTCTTATTTAGAAAGGAGGGTCTGAGATGTATAATCATAAATCCCCCTGACATCTGAACTAATGGTCTTACAACTGCATCCTCAACTTTGCCTATACTCTGAGAACAAATTTTACTGGTAACACTCCAGATTTGAGCTCTATCTTTTCTTACTTTGAGAAATTTTTGTTAGAAAGACCACTCTGGGCCCTCAAAATTTCTGTAAATTTTGCTAAAAGCCTAAGCAGTTCCTTTTGTTGTTCACATGCCTCCCATATTTTATCATAGGCAGCTAGAAGAAGCCATTTACCAGGTTTAACCTTCTGCCTGGGGGTCTTCTTAGCCATATTTCACCAGATGTGGTAGACTCTGGATTTAATTCTGGGAAGCAGCAGCTTTGGACTCCTTGCATTTTCTGCTTGACAGAAGAAAGTAGGATGTGGTACCTGAATTAAATCAGAAGGGAGCAGTACATTCCCAAGCTAAGAATTTTTTTGGGGGGGGGGTGTATTGTCCAGGAATTGAATCTGGATCTTCCACATGGAAGGCGAGCATTCTACCACTGAACCACCCATGCACCCTTCCAAACTAAGAATTTTATAATTCTTCATCTTTGGGGGAAAATAATGAAATTCTACTCTGTCACTTCAACCTTGAACAAGTGAAGGTTTGAGTGTAGTAAAACATAACTTTAAGTAGAGATCAGATTACTTTGGAATACACTGAGCTATCCAAAAACTTTGAGGAACACAATATTTATTAAATGAATTCAAAGAAGAGAGTCACATTTACATGAGGTTAGGTGAATAGAAAAATATTTTCATTTATTTCACTATTGTTCATTAAACACAAACTTTTAAAAAAGGATTTAACGAGGAGCTTGGGATTGTAATCAGACAAAGAGGAGGGAGGCATTATTCTTGCTTTCAAATAACATAATATTTCATACAATATGTCCTAAATCAATACATAATAATACACAGTTACGTGGTGTGCTGGTTTGAAAGGATGTATGTACCCTAGAAAAGCCATGTTTTAATCCTAATCCCATTTTGTAAAGGCAATCCCTATTCAGCACTGTGTCTGAAACTTTTATTAGATTATCTCCCCGGAGATGTGACTCAATCAAGAGTGGTTGTTAAACAGGATTAGATGGAGACGTGTCCCCACCCATTCCAGGTGGGTCTTGGTTACTGGAATCCTGTAAAGAGGAAACATTTTGGAGAAAGTGGTAGATTCAGAGAGAGCAGAGAAAGATGACAGAATGCCATAGAACCATGAAGCAGAGTCCACCGGCCAGCGACTTTTGGGGATGAAGAAAAATACCTCCCAGGGAGCTGGAGAGGAAGCTAGCAGATGATGCCGTGTTTGCCATGTGCCCTTCCTGCCAAGAGAAAAACTGTGACCATGTTTGCCATGTGCCTTTCCACTTGAGAGAGAAACCCTGAACTTCATCAGCCTTCTTGAATCAAAGCATCTTTCCCTGGATGCCTTAGATTGGACATTTCCATGGCCTAAAAACTGTTAACTTGCAAGTTACTAAATTCTCCTTTTTAAAAGCCATTCTGTTTCTGGTATATTGCATTCCGGCAGCTAGCAAACTAGAACACATGGCAAGTGAACATTCACCAACTAATTGCTTTTTAGACATTTTTTTGTTACAATAGATTTGCAAGTACAATTATTCTTAATATGGGATCACTAATATTGAAAATATCCAAAAATTATTTGTTAAAAACTGACTGTTAATGTGACTTTAACTTGAATCATCTATTAAAAAAGTCAATTTATAAAAAGAAAGTATTAAAAAATGCCAGCTAGTATATTATGATTCTGAAAAAATCTGTTGGGAAAAAGTTAGTGTCTTTTTGGGCTAGGTTATTTTTATACAACAGATTCCCCCATTCTATTCCCCTATTTTACATTCATGTCTGCTTGTGGAAAAAGCGTGCGATCTGAAGTCAGTAGATCTGGGTTCTAGTCATTGCTCTATTACTTAAAAGCTCTGTGACACTGGGTGAGTTACTTAAAATCTCTGTACCTGTTTCTTCATGGGCAAAATGGAGATAATACTTTACATTCCAGTCCATAATTCAATGCCTGGCCCAGTGTATGGCCTCAATATTTGTTAAACAAATGACTGATGTCAGTAATGTTTCTGGTACATGTTGGTATTCAATGAAAGATCTCCTTACAGTCATCCACCAATGCAGCTGCTTTTTGGGGACATCCATCAATGCAACTGCTTCCACCTTGTTTTATTTTACTCCAGGTAAAATCTTTCTCCCACTATTACCTGTTCCTTACTTTGTTAAATATCTTATAGGATCTTAAATGGCCAAGTGTTGCCTTTGTGCTTCATATCTCCAGTATTTGCACTTTTTAATTCAAGTTTTTTGTCACCATGTATAGTTTGAATGGAAGACTTGTTCCTAAATTCTTGTCCATTTTTGACTTGGGGCCACAACAAGGAGGTTAAATGGGAATCTGAGATGGGAGCAGAAGAATGTTAGAAGAATATTAGGTTTATGGATAGAGTCTGTTCTAGTTTGCTGGCTGCCGGAATGCAATATACCAGGAACAGAACAGCTTTTTAAAGGGGGAATTTAATAAGTTGCTAGTTTACAGTTCTAAGGCCAAGAGAATGTCCCAATTAAAACAAGTCTATAGAAATGTCCAATCAAAGGCATCCAGAGAAAGACATCTTGGTTCAAGAAGGCTGATGATGTTCAGGGTTTTTCTCTCAAGTGAGAAGGCACATGGTGAACATAGTCAGGGCTTCCTCTCTCATCTGGAAGGGCACAAGGCAAACACGGCGTCATCTGTTAGCTTTCTCTCCTGGCTTCCTTTTTCATGAAGCTCTCCACGAGGTATTTTCCTTCTTCATCTCCAAAGTTCACTGGCTGGTAGACTCTGATTCTCATGTCCATCATTCTCTGCTCTCTCAGAGATCCCTCATTCTCCAAAATGTTTCCTCTTTTATAGAACTCCAGTAAACCAGTCAAGACCCACCCAAATGGGTGGAGACACAGCTCCCCTAATCCAGTTTAACAATCACTCTTGATTGGGTTATATCTCCAGGGAGATGATCTAATTACAGATTCAAACATACAGTATTGAATAGGGATTATTCTGCCTTTACGAAATGGGATTTTGACTAAAATATGGCTTTTTTAAGGTCCATACATCCTTTCAAACCAGCACAGAGTTTATCTGAAATAATGTTATATGTTATAATGTAACCATCAGGGACACTGATCATAACAACGGTCAGAGGAGGCCTAGGTGTAGAGGTCAGAGGGGGAGGCTCTGGCAGGAGGAGGGAGGTGGGAGGTTGTCATCTTTATTACCTGAATGATCTTGATCAAACCTGCTGCAATTCTGCGACAGTATAAGGTCATCCTTACGTTGCAGGGCAGGTAGGGTTTTCTATTACTCAGACAATGCTGACTGAAGAGATGTTAGCACGAGATACCATACAGATCAAATGTACCTTAAGGGGAACAGTGAGGCTATGTCCAAATGAGTCAAGGGACCCCTAATTGCAATATGTATCTTGAAATTCAATGCATTTTTTTCCTGGGGAAAATAAAAACACTGGGCCATCCAGAAAGCAAGAAATATCTGTTGGAAGGAAATTTGGGAATATAAAATGGAATGGTGGGATTAAAGAGTTGTGTCCTGTCTGTGTAAACTGTTTCTTTGTCCAAATAAAACTAAACAGGGTCCATCTATGGGTGAATGAGTTTCATAATGGTTAAAATTAAAATTAGAATCTAGTGAGTGGTAGGAAGATTATAGCCCTTCAGAAATTATAGGTCTGCCAAATAATTTCGATAAAACTCCTTAACTAAGAATATTACTACAGAAGGATTTTAGACCACTGATTTCCTTAAGAGGCTACCTTGGACTCAAATGATAAGTAATACATGTGTTCTCTAAGGCTAGATTGGGAAAATGTGAGTGTTTCAACAGGCCAAGGGGAAACTGATATCTTTATAGAACATATTTTTAAAAAATTGAGTGCCTTAATCTTGGGGACAATGGGCTATGCAGAATGGGCCAGAAACAAATGAACAAATATGCCAAGACTGCTCAGAAAACACTTATAAAGAAGTGAGAGAGCCTGGATTGTGGGCCCTTATAGCAACCACAGCCATGCCTTTGGTCTGAAGGGATTTCTGGATTCTGAGACACTGAGCTATATGTGTATCAGCAGGTATTTCTCTGGAACTTTGAGTAGCTCTGTGATACCTGGATCCCAGAAATAGAGTGCTGCAGCCCTGGAAGTTAGCCTAGCTATATACAATAGATAAAGTAACTAAAAAAGAGATCAGGCCTCAATTAGAGTCTGTAGGCCAGGCTGCAAGCTGGCAGCTCCAATGAAGGTCCTCAATGAACTCAAGAGAGGCTGGCTGGGTGAAGCAGGAAGGGCAACTGTCTCTTCTGAGTCCTCCTTAAAAACCTTCTGGTGATTAGATTAAGCATAACTCATTGCAGAAAATACTTCCCTTAGCTGATTACAAATGCAAATGCAATCAGCTGTGGATGCCGCCAATGTGGTCATGATTTAAGTCCATGAAATGTCCTCATAGCAACAGATAGGCCAGTGCTTGCCCAACCAGACAACCAGGCACTGCCACCTGGCCAAGCTGACACATGAACCTGACCATGACACTCCAGAACACGCACTTTCACCAATTATTTGAATCACGGATATCCCTGATTCCATTAGTGGACTTTTCCTCTCAAATTGGGTGCATATTTTTACAGAGACATGATCAAATGGATGTATTTTATAATATCACTAGAAATAAATCTGGGCACTCTGGTTTAAATAGGCTTTGTGGATTAACTGCATTTCAAACAATTCATTTGCCATTCACTCACTCATTTATTTATTTGTTCATAGAAGAAACATTTATTAAAAGCTTTAATATGGGCCACATTCCTTTCTAGACCCAGGGACAAATGCAAAAAGTCCTAGAGAACTGTAGCTTGACAACTGAGTAGATGAACATGAATGATCTGGCAACTGAAAAAGTGGATAGTAATATGCTGAGCTAGTGTTTTCTGAAAACTATGGATTTCATGAGATTATTTCCAGGAAATGGTAAACAGATTAACATTTTTACTTAATAGTTATGAACTTCAATGCATATTAGAAAAACAAGCATTCCAAGCCTACTAAACCCTTGATTTCATAGATAAACTACTGCTTTCAGATGAGTTTGTATCAGTCAATATTTATTCAAGAGATTAAAAGAAAACATCTAGGGGTATTTTAACAGAGAAAATTCAATATAACGAATCATTAACTGGGTACTAAAAATGAAAAAGGCAAAATGAAAACATGAAGGTAGAATGCAGGAAGCTGCTACTCTTAGGGATGAGATTGGAATTATTAAAATTTAGAAGCTTGAAGGGATCCCAGAGAGCTGAAACTCAGACCTCTGATAAGAGTTGTTGCTCAGTTAATACTAGTCTTTGAGCTCAGAGTGGGGGTCCCTGTGGGCCAGGGACTAGATAGATGTCTGAGAAGGGGGTGTGATTGGTTCTGCCAGTTTCTCAGAGGAGGTATTTTGGGGCTCTTCCAGCAATGTAGTAGAAAGCCTAAGATTAAGGTCCAATAAGGTGCCTTGACATTTGGGGAAAGAATGACCTAACCTCAACTACCTCTCTGCACAGATAAAGTTCCCTGTTTAAACAACCCTTCTTATTTCAGGGACCCAGCCTTATGGCTCCCTATCCCCAGGGAATGGGCTTCAGTTTCCTGCCAATCTATGGCATTATTCGAACAAGCCAATCACGTCCTCCTATGGGAACCAGGGGGCACCTCATCTTCTTGTTACTACAAAGGCTGCCTCCCACAGCCCCAGTCTGTTCACTGCGCTCTTGTGTGAACTCCCACGTGGCCCTCCATGGCATGCTGTGTTTTTCCCTGTGCTATGAGTGTCCATAACTAATAAACCGTCCAGTGTCAGATGTCGTGTGTTCCAGCCATCTCATACCATTTAGGGCAGGGAATCCTCCTTCACCAATAGGTTGAGTAGGAGGTGGCCAGAACACAGACCGAAAGGACCAAGTCTTTCTTCCTCCTATAGCCTTATTCCTCTCTCTGGGGCCTCCATTGTCAAAGCCTAATAGGAGCCAGCTGGTCAAGGAAAAATGTCATTTGCATGGTCCCAGCCTGGCACTAAAAGTAGAGTACAGCAGGGTGAGTTTGATTCTGAGACTCAATAGCTTAATATCTGCTACAGTCCACCCTTTTGGTCATCCAGCATCCACACACATTTTTAAACATAATTAAAATTCCCACAATAACAACTCTTCATTTCTACTTAACTAATTGGGAGCATCATGTGTATACAAGAAGATGTTCTTTCCCTTTCTCCAAAATGAGAAGAGCAAAGTCCCAATAGTCACTGTATCAATTTTTGGGGGACAGTCACACCACTCAACTCTTGACTATGTTAATTACACCTAAAATGTACTCACAGATCCATCTGAATATTCTAAAACAGTTACCTAAAGGCTAAATAGTAAATTAGGTCCCCTAGAGAACTTGTATAAAATAAGGGGGAGGTGGGGAGAGAAGAAATCAGTATATATATATATGTATACATATGCATATACAAATATACACATATATACTTACATACTTATATACATATGCACACACATATACTTACATATGTGCACATACACACCCACACATACATAAACCTATATCAAGCAAGGGAGAAAATATGCATAACTGTTACAGTAACTGGCTTCTATAATTGCTCACAAGGCTATAGCTGATAAATTTCCTTCTTCCCTATAAATTCCATGTTTCCTCCTTCCTCGGCCAGGACCTCAGCCACTCAGGGTTTATACCTGGTAGGGTAAGCCAGAACTTCATTGCTAATGGGTCTAAATCATCCTTACCTCTTTGGGGGTGTTGCAGTTTTTTCATTAAAATTTATTATTGGACATGGAAATACTAAAAGATGTCCCATAGACTGATATCATTCTCCCTGTCCTATTGTATAAGGACAACATAAATGTACTTCTGTTATCAGAATCAGCTACACAGCCAGGAAAGTAACTCCTTCTTTGCCTGTTGGTTTAGGGGCATGAGGAGCCCAAAATGACCAGATAGCAGTCTCAGTTTCCATTTCAATGGAACCTTTGTTGTGTGTTCCTAGTGGAAGCATTTCTCCTTTGAAAAACCCAGACCTCCAGTCAACAGAGCTCAAAATTGAGAGACAGGAAGTAAAAAGGTCTGTGAGTAGGTTATTAGGTAACAGGGAGAGGAAGCACTTCCGCTACCATTGCTTGATTCCAGACTCTCACTCAAAGCAAAAATTACATCTTGAAAGGTAGAGTGTTGTGCCCCACTTAGCACCATCATTGAGTCCTCAATAGACCTTTCCTCCACTCCAAGAATGACAGCTGCTTCTTGGTGATGGGATATATGGTAAGAGCAGTGAATTCTAGAGACATAAGGCCATTGCTCCATTTCTTCTACTAGTATGAAATGGGTTCATCAATCAGGAGTACTGCACAGAATATCAGGATAAATAAGACATTCCATAAATCCACGGATTGTGGTGCTCATAAAAGCATTCAGGAAGAACTCCTGGCTTCTGCTCCAGGATGCAGAAAGCTATAAGCGACATTTTCTTGTAATGTCCACTCTTACAATGAAAAAGAGGTTGCTTCACTCCAAACTCAATTTTTAATCCAAACTCATCAAAGAACTGAGATTACAGAGCAACCGAAAACTAAGTGACAGTGCCTTCAGGGAAGAGGAGACAAGCCCATGCCTACCTAGGGTAGATGCAATTGGACACAGGAAGAAGAGTTCAGCTACAACAGCTGCCATGTTGGTGAAGGCTGAGTGTAGGCTGGCAAGACAGTGTGAAAACCCGAGGAGCTGAAGAAAAGGGGGAGTCTGGACCTTCTTGGAGTGTCTTTCTATGAACAAATCCCACAAGATGCTCATAGAAAAGAGCTGAGAGAACCCTAGGAAGTGTCTACTATGGGGCAGATATAGGGGAGAAGAGCAGATTTGCCAGAGAAACAAGGAGGTAAGTGCAACAATCCCTGCTACCCTTAGAACACTGGTGAAATCTCATTGCTGCTGGAGGAAGGAATCAGGAGAAAAAACCTTACTCCTGGGGGAGGAGCAGGATTAAGCCCTCAGCCTACAACTACAGCCAGGGGAGAGAGAGGCAGGAGAAAGAACACGTGCCCAAGACTCAGGACCAAACAAAAATGGACAGAATTCTTTGCCAGATTACCTACTCTACAAGAAATGTCAAAGTAAGTTCTTCAGGCAGAACGAACACAATAGACTGAAACTTGGGTCTATAGAAAAAGAAATTACGATAGAAATAGAAAAAGAGGAAGAAAATTTAATTCAATTTGTTCTTTTTGATTGCTTTAAAATATAACTGAATGTCTAAAGTTATAAGTGTATGCTTACAGCATACATAAAAATAAACTATATGGCAATAGCAAATATGTTCATACTGTGTCCATTCCATGCAGTCCATCCTCATTGTTCTTCAGCAGACATTTTTGTCAGTAATCCTGTAATTCTTTTCTTCACCTGTTCCTTACCAGCTCACCAAATTGCTACAACCACCCACATCAATATACATCTGTAATGAGGGCCATGTCCCAGTCCACACAAAGTGGAAAACTAAATGTACTGCTTGAAGTTCTTTCCATTTGGAGGGTTTCCCTTCCCCGCTGTCCTTCAGGGCCATTTCTGAGATAGGCTACCATGCTGCAGTCCTATTTCTGGCTGGTGAATGAATATTGTGCAGACACCGGTCCAAGTTTTCCTCAGCCAATGATTATAAGGAACTCTCCCATGAAGTCATAAGAGGGGCATTGCAGGAGAAATGGGTGTTGAATGAGTTACTCTACACTGCTTATGCAACTTTTCGTGCCTTTCAATCACAAAAATGTTATACTCCTTTGATATAACATTCTACTTCATGAAATTTGTGTCTTACATGCCAAACCTAATGGATTTAACACCCAGTCTGTGACTGATAGGTTAAGTCACACAGTCCCTATGTAAACACAAGCTGCTGAAAGAGGTTTGGATTTCTCTAAAACCCATTTCTGAGCTGTGATGTCCTATTGGCTTTTGTTAAAAGCTCCAAACATCTTTTCTATTTGTCACAAACACTGAGTACCATTGAATCTGCTTCCAAATACAGCAGCTTGGGATTGTTACTTAGCCTTCTCTTGCTGTTTTTTTTTTTGTTTGTTTGTTTTTTTTTTTTCTTTTAAATTTTTTTATTAATCAAAAAAAAGAAATTAACACAACATTTAGAAATCATTCCATTCTACAAATGCACTCAGTAATTCTTAGTATCATCACATAGATGTATGATCATCATTTCTTAGTACATTTGCATCGATTTAGGAAAAGAACTAGCAAAACAGGAGAAAAAGATATAGAATGTTAATATAGAGAAGAGAATTAAAATAATAATACTAATAATATATATATATATAAAAAGGAAAAAGAAAAAAACAAAAACAAAAGATACAAACACACAAACAAACAAACAAAAAACCATATTTCAGGTGCAGCTTCATTCAGTGTTCCAACCTAGTTACATTACACTTAGGTATTATTGTGCTGTCCATTTTTGAGTTTTTGTATCTAGTCCTGTTGCACAGTCTGTATCCCTTCAGCTCCAATTACCCATTATCTTACCCTGTTTCTAACTCCTGCTGGACTCTGTTACCAATGATATATTCCAAGCTGATTCTCGAATGTCGGTTCACATCAGTGGGACCTTACAGTATTTGTCCTTTAGTTTTTGGCTAGACTCACTCAGCATAATGTTCTCTAGGTCCATCCATGTTATTACATGCTTCATAAGTTTAGTCTGTCTTAAAGCTGCATAATATTCCATCGTAGGTATACGCCACAGTTTGTTTAGCCACTCGTCTGTTGATGAACATTTTGGCTGTTTCCATCTCTTTGCAATTGTAGATAATGCTGCTATAAACACTGGTGTGCAAATGTCCGTCTGTGTCTTTGCCCTTAAGTCCCTTGAGTAGATACCTAGCAGTGGTATTGCTGGGTCGTAATCCATTCTGCCATTCTATGTCTTTTGATTGGGAAATTCAGTCCATTAACTTTTAGTATTATTACTGTTTGGATAATAGTTTCCTCTACCATTTTGGCTTTTGTATTATATATATCATATCTGATTTTCCTTCTTTCTACACTTTACTCCATACCTCTCTCTTCTGTCTTTTCGTATCTGACTCTAGTGCTCCCTTTAGTATTTCTTGCAGAGCTGGTCTCTTGGTCACAAATTCTCTCAGTGACTTTTTGTCTATAAATGTTTTAATTTCTCCTTCATTTTTGAAGGACAATTTTGCTGGATATAGGAGTCTTGGTTGGCAGTTTTTCTCTTTTAGTAATTTAAATATATCATCCCACTCTCTTCTAGCTTCCATGGTTTCTGCTGAGAAATCTACACATAGTCTTATTGGGTTTCCCTTGTATGTGACAGATTGTTTTTCTCTTGCTGCTTTCAAGATCCTCTCTTTCTCTTTGACCTCTGACATTCTAACTAGTAAGTGTCTTGGAGAACACCTATTTGGGTCTATTCTCTTTGGGGTGCGCTGCACTTCTTGGATCTGTATATTTAGGTCTTTCAAAAGAGTTGGGAAATTTTCAGTGATAATTTCTTCCATTAGTTTTTCTCCTCCTTTTCCCTTCTCTTCTCCTTCTGGGACACCCACAACACGTATATTTGTGCGCTTCATATTGTCATGCAGTTCCCTGATCCCCTGCTCAAGTTTTTCCATTCTTTTCCCTATAGTTTCTGTTTCTTTTTGGAATTCAGATGTTCCATCCTCCAGTTCACTAATTGTAGCTTCTGTCTCTTTAGATCTACCATTGTAGGTATCCATTGTTTTTTCCATTTTTTCTTCTTTGTCCTTCACTCCCATAAGTTCTGTGATTTGTTTTTTCAGATTTTCTATTTCTTCTTTTTGTTCAGCCCATGTCTTCTTCATGTCCTCCCTCAATTTATTGATTTGGTTTTTGAAGAGTTTTTCCATTTCTGTTCGTATATTCAGCATTAGTTGTCTCAGCTCCTGTATCTCATTTGAACTATTGGTTTGTTCCTTTGACTGGGCCATATCTTCAATTTTCCGAGCGTCATCCATTATTTTCTGCTGGTGTCTGGGCATTTGATCAGATTTCCCTGGGTGTGGGACCCAGCTGGTTGAAAGCTTTTTCTGTGAAATCTCTGGGCTCTGTTTTTCTTTTCCTGCCCAGTAGGTGGCGCTCGTGGCGCTCGTCTGTCTGCACGGCAGTCAGCCTGGGAAACCGCGCGTGGAGGCGGGGGTCGCTGGCCGCCGCGGCTTGGGAGAGTGCCGGTCCTAATTGCCCAGCTGGCCTGAAATGCCAAGTGTGACAGGAGGGCCCCGCTATCCAACGTTCCCAGTCAGACCGGGGAGCCACGTGCGTGGAGGGGACCCCAGTCGCCAGCCGCCCCAGCCGGGAAAACGCGCGCCCCTCAGGTATCTCACCGCAGCAGATTCTCCCTGCCCGTTCAGCTGTTCCAGAATGGGGTACGCTGTCTTTTTGGTCTCTGTCGTGACTCCGGGCCTCTTGCTGTTTTTTACTCAAAATGCAATTCTCATATTATTCAATAAATCGTGACAGTATCACTCACATGTGCTTTCAAAATTAAAAAATGCCCACCAAGAAATGATGGTAAGCAGTTTAAAATGTAGTAACTTAGTTTTCATCTTGGAGGGATAACTCGGAATTCTCTAGACTACTGGATATCAAGAAAGCTCTTCCGGAATGGGCCCATGAATTTTCAAGACTCTTAACACCCTTTGTATTGTATCTTACTAATGCATCTAAATGACTTGCTACTTTCTGCTAGTAAGGTCCAATCAGCATAATGTCATCATGGTGGGGAAGTGTGATGTTCCCCAAAAGACCAAGATGGTCAAGATCTCTGCAGACCAATGCTATGGCTGAGAGCAGGACGGATATGGTCATGGCAAGACTGCAGAAGTTGATCCTGCCAGATAAAAGTGAATAGTTCCTGGTGGGTCTTGTAAAATGGGTACAGAGGAAAAAGCATTTTCCAGGTTGACAGCTGCAGAGAATTTGCTAGGGGCTGTGCTGACTTGCTCTAGTAAAAATCATGTGTAAAGTATCAGCTACAATTGGAGTCCTTTAAGTTCAAGATGATCTAGTTACTAAGATCCTCCTGCCCCCTGCCTAGGCCAAACTAGGTGTGAAGGGCTTTGATATAGGTGATTCCACGGCAGGTGACGGGTCGTTAGGACACCTAATATGAGAAGGCATTGAAATGTTGAGGAACATCAGCAGGTAAGAGCGTTTCAGGGAAGAGGAGAATGCTAGGAATGGCAGTGGAGAAAAGTGGTATTATGAATTTCTACTTTCAGCCAAGATGAAGAGCCTTTCTATAGCTGCTTTTGGGGCACCAAACGCATAGTGCTGGGCTTGGATGAAGAACATCTATTATCTCTGTGCCTCAGTTTGAAGAGGGACGAGATGCAGAGAAAGATTTTGCTGTTTCTGGAATTTGGGGCAAAGGTCTGAAGGTCAGCTAGTTTTACCCTGAAATTTCTGGCTTAGTGGTCAGCTTCTGCAAAACACTTGGCTCCACCTGATCCTTCAAAATTACACCATCTTTCATTAATTGCTAATATTAAAGCTAGAAGCCAACATTAGTGATCAGAAGCTGGGATCACATCAAGAGCTATGCCTTAATTGAATGATTGTTCTGGAGAACAGACCAGCCAGTAAATGTTTTTTTTTTTATTGCTCTGATATTTTAAAATGAATCCATCATTAGCACTGAGTCTACTTCATTGACACATCACATCAATTAGTTGGTTTCATGATAATACTTGATTATACTATATAGCAATAAAGTTTATCACTTATATCACAGGCTGTGGAAGTAGGCTGCTTACTTAGGTCAGGGGTTGGCAAATATTTTCATAAAGGGCCAGATGGTTAAGTATTTTAGGATTGTGGGCCACATGGTCAGTTCTGACTACTCACTCTGCAGTTGTGGTAAGAAAACAGTCACAGACGATACATAAATGAGTAGGTGTGTTCAGTAACACTTTATTTACATTGGGCAGCTAGCTCTCGGGCTGTAGATTGCAGAAACCTGGCCTAGGTTCAAATCCCATCTCTTCTACTTAGAATTTGCATGACTGGGAAGGTCCTTAAATTCACATGAAGCACTTGGTGTCCATATAAAAAACAATTAAGTGTTAGCATTTTTATCATTCTTTAAAAATCTCTATCTTTTCCCCAGTAGCATCAGTTTTTTTCTTTCACCGATAAAAATTTCATACCTCCACAATTTGGATTTCTGATCTTGTGAATCAATAAATAAAAATAATCTATCAATCAATAAAACAAAATGACCTAAAAAAGCAAATGTATTATTGTTTCAATTAATGTTTTGATTTTTAATCTTTCTTTTTCTGCTTCCCTGGGCTTCTTCACTCTATATTTTTCATTGATCTTTCTCCTTTTTTGTTTTCAGGTTGATTTTAGGATACAGGGAAGTGGTCAGTACATAAAAATAAACTAAAAGATACAAGTCGAGGGCAAAATTGATAAGGAAATGCCCGGGGTGGGGGAGGGAGTAAAAGGACGCGCCGGAGAGCCCAGTGACACTGGTAATGGGGAAGACAATGAGCACATGGCAGCCCCTCACCTCATTATGTTGCCAGGGACAAAATTACATGAAATCAGTATTTCTTAAAAGGGCCAGGTATGCATCGCCAGTTAAACACACATTTAAATCCACACACCTCTGTACTGATTAATATTGAGAATAGAAGATGGACTGACCAATTGGTAAATCTACTGGGCTGTCTCATAAGAAATTGATTATTTTCAACTACTTTTACTGTAATAAGGGCAATTTCTTACAGTTCAACCTGATAACCATTCTAAATTAACGGCTGTTTTTTCAAAGTTACCATTTGGCTAAAAGTTGGATTACTGAATTGGACTAAAATTATTATTTGAAAGTAGAAGAGAACAGAAAAAGTTTGTGAAAACATGTTTATTTCAAAATAGACATATTTTTTAATTAAGGGCTTTAAGTAAATAACTATAATACCATAAACTGACAATGACTTGGTAGCATGCAAATACTTCAAGTTGGAATGGCATGTTCATTCTTGATAATTTACATAGAATAAATTCTCATAGACATTTGGTTTCAATATTATACATACAAATTGGTCTTAACCTGATAATTAAAAGTAAAATATAAACATAAGGGTAATTTGAACATTGATTTTAATTTATTTGAGCTAATTCAAGTCAGTGACTAGAGTGCTATATTTTAAAAAGTTGAGGTAAAAAAATCTTTAGGAGACAAACATGTACATACGTACATTTGAAGATCAAGGGCTAAAAAGCCATTCCTGATGAATACCATTAAGCAAAGGATGTATAACATCCACTGAACATCTATTTCAAAAACAGCATGTTTCCAAAATTATACATTCCTTTACAAATAAACACTATAGTATTGCTAATATAGAGAAACAATTAGAATGATTTCCAAAATATAACCTTCACAGGGCATCCTGGAACCATATCTTAGGGCATTCCTTTTAATCTTGGGGCTTTAAGAACATCTTCTTTGCTTTAATTGGTTTTATGTTTCCATTTTCATCTTCTTCATAATTGCCACGGTCTCTTTTCTTGGCAAACTTTTTTCCAATTGTTCCCACCAAGGTCTCATATCTATTAAAATGATATATAATGTAAGTTTAATACAAACTAAAATAAAGCAGACATCAAGTTTTGTCATGAAGATCAAACCAAATAAATGTCTAACAAAGGATAAAAATCAAAACCATAACCAAAAGAAACCTTCTGATTTTATGAATTTCTCCAGGAATGATTAAAGTCTTCAAATTTTGTTGTTTTTTGGTATTATTTTAAACTGAGATGTGCGTTTTTTAAATGTGTACTGGAAGCAGCACTGGAAATGAGTCTTCCAACTGGCAGCCTAAGACTGGCCTGAGATCATCCCAGGCAGTGCAGGAGGAAGCAGGTTACAGCCTCTGGGCTGTGGTTCTCCCCTTTAAAGGCACCAAAGACTGGGGGTAAGAAGAATGCGTATGTGTAAGCCAATAAATACTGGGCCCTGTTTACAAAACAATTCCAAGGTAACAGCTACCTTTTAGCCATTTCTTCATCGGACACATCGAGCTCCACTGTCTCATCTTCACTATCTTCTGCTTTGTTCTTAGCATTCATCTGAAGCATTAATTTCTGAAAAATACACCAATTCTGACCATCAGGGCTGGAAAAGGCTTTTGAAAGGAAAAGGTCATAAGCTTATTTGAGAATAGAGAAAGTAAAGCCACAGAATCTACAGGACCAGCCAAAATTTGTGAGTCACTGTAATACTTCATATCAAACTGGGATAACAAAATCAGCTCAGAATTTAAAAATGACAAAGCCCCCTTAAATTATATTTACTGTTAAAATTGGAAATTGTATTTTAGATCATAAATCTTATTCTCAGTTACTAAGCAGGCACATTGGTAATACACTCCAGTAAGAAAGCAAGAGAAGAAAAAAAAAAGAACCTCCTAGATTTGATCTGGATTTCTCATCTTTGAGTCAAATGAAAAAGAGTACTACAGTCAACAGTATTTTTAAATACATTTTTTTGGTGGTTGGGTACCAGCAAATTATTGGCTAGAACTGGAAGGCTAGCTCTGCATAATGAGGAGTCTGCATGTTGGCCTCACCCCCCAAACTTTAGGGTGGACAACATGTCCCACACAATGCCTGGGCACCACAGCGTCTCCTCTCTCTCTGTTCACCTTTGTTCTTCCTTGACAGATAGAAGGACAGAATCTTTTTTTTTTTTTAATGTGCAATAACTCCCTTAAAGCAAGCTTGGGGTGGGAGGAGGAAGGAAGAAAAGAGGGCAGAAAAGAAACCATTTCAACTAGTTTTTCCAACTTTTAAAGGGTTGAAAATAAAACCACTTCAGGAACAGAAGTCCCACAAGTGCAGAGATTTTGCATCCCATCTTCATTTCCAGTATCTGAAGAGGGCTGACAGACCACAGGTATATAATGAACACTACCAAAGAAACTCTATACCAGGAGAAATATATTAAATACAAAGAGTGTGTGTTCTAAATACATCCTGCTTTAAATGGGTGTCATTTTTTCCATAATCAGATATATTGTACTTTTATCACATTTTAAAATCACTCAAATCTAGAAGGTGAATTGTTCAAAACCTTTTTCCTGAGAATGCATTTATTGGTAGGAATTAAAGCCATTTTCTAATGACCTCCCACATTAAATTCTAAGGGCTGTATTGACTCTTTCCTGCTGAATGAGAAATATTTTAGAGGGCTTGCCTATCTACAATCTATCTACTCTTTGGGCATTATACACTAATTCATGAGTACTGATCTTTTCTTTTTCCTTTCTTTACTCCACTGTCCTCTTTCTCTTCCCCAAACTAAAGATTTTTAAGGAGGTCAAATCAAAGAAAGTATATATTAAGAACATATACGTTTATTCTTGACTTTGAGTAAAGTAATTATAATACCTTAATTATCAATACCCCCTTACCCAGCAAAAGGGGAAAAAGAGAAAATCAAATTACATTCTTTTAAATAAACTTTGGCAACCATCTTAGTTAATGTGGTTTTTACTAATACAGGCATCCTTAGAGAAAGTGGTCCTCCTGTCTTGGGGGTACAGGTGGGGCCCAGGGGACACTTGGCAATGTCTGGTTGTCACAATTTTTGGCTGTCAAAATTGGGAGGCTGACGTATTTCTGCTGACATCTACCGGATTGAGGTTGAGACCAGAGTTAGTGTTAAACATCCTACAATGCACAGGACAGCCCCCACACAAATAATTATCTGGACTTGAATGCCAATTGTACCAAGGCTGAGAAGCCTTGAATTCAAGTGATAAAACTAAAGGTTTGTGTGCTAGCTTGAAAGGATGTATGCACCTTAGAAAAGCCATGTTTTAATCAAAATCCCATTTCGTAAAGGCAGAATAATCCCTATTCAATACTGTTATGTCTGAATTTGTAATTAAATCATCTCCCTGGAGATGTAACTCAATCAAGTGTGGTTGTTAAACTGGATTTGATGGAGACATGTCCCCACCCATTTGGATGGGTCTTGATTAGTTTAATAGAATCCTATAAAAGAGGAAACATTTTGGAGAATGTGGGAGATTCTGAGAGAGCAGAAAGACATAGTCACGAGAAGCATAGTTTACCAGCCAGTGACCTTTGGAAATGAAGAAAGAAAATGCCTCCCGGGGAGCTTCATGAATGGAAGCCAGGAGAGAAAGCTAGCAGATGATGCTGTGTTCAACCTTCCAGAAGAGAGAGAAATCCTGAACCTGTTTGCCATGTGCCTTCTCACCCGAGAGAGAAACCTTGAACTTCACTGGTCATCTTGAACCAAGGTATCTTTCCCTGGGTGCCTTAGATCGGACACTTCTATAGACTTGTTTAATTGGGACATTTTCTCGGCCTTAGAACTGTAAATTAGTAACTTATTAAATTCCCCCTTTAAAAGCCATTCTGTTTCTGGTATATTGCATTCCAGCAGCTAGCAAACTAGGACAGTTTGTCTTAAGCAATTTATATTAATAAATGTCCATCTGGTTGGTTAAGACCTAAGAGGATGGCTTTTAACATGAGTTATAGAGTTCTAATAAATATTTGTCTAATGAAGCATTAATGCTTCTCCACAAACCTGAGGCAGGTGAATATTTGCTTTTAAAAAAACTTTTCAACTTATCAGTTTAAAAATCTATTTACAAACTTGGATTAAACCTTGTCCATTAAAAGTCAAATTATATGAATTTTAGTAGTATTTTCCCATTAGGTGCCAGAAAAATAATCTGTCATAATAGCATTATATGAATGAAATCCTGACATTCCTGTAAAAGACCCAAGCTGATATCCTGATACTTAAGTGGTACTGTCAGTGGCTGAACATTGCTATATTAAATATCTGCTCAATTCTACCATAAAACTTAGATTGCAATGCCTGCATTTAAAGTTCTTTAAATAGCTATGGTGTTATTTCGAGACTTGCTATTTTCTACATAATGAGAAGAAATAGTAGTTGGTAGGGAAAGAACCTAAACCCAATTATTAGCAGAATGAAATCAATTGGAAAATATTTACATCTGAAGCAATATTTAATACCTCAACCTCAGGATTAAATCCTCTGAATGACATTCTTCCATAAAGAAGGTCTTCACATAGCATAAAACTCTGCTCTTCTACTATGAAACTCCTAAATGAAAAAATAAACTTATGTTAATAGCATGTCTGCTTACAACAAAGTACAGCAAATAAAAGTCAAGACTTCAAATGAAAAAATCAATCTTACAATTCTTAGTAGAATCAAGTAAAAATACAGCAAGATTTCTAACCGAGAGTCAGAAATAACATCTGATTAATTTGGCCACCAAAAGCATTAGGAGACAAAAGCTGCAGGCTGGAGGCACGGCATCTTCTAAATACTACATTTTATTGGCAGAAATGCCTGCCTAATGTAGAAGCTCACAATATACATAAATCAGGATTTTCCAAAGTTGAATGAAACAAAACTTCCTTTATGTTTATATTCCCCACTAAGTTTTTATTAACTATCCAGGAGGCTGTGGGGAACCAGAGACTGGGGGGCCTGAAGAGAATGTATCAACTGAAGTTCTTAGTAGCAAGCACCAAAAATTGACTCTGGATGGTTTAGGCAGAGAAGGAATTTACTGAAGCGGTAGCGGGTGCCTCACAAAATCATTAGGAAAGTTGGATGCTCAGAGCCAAAATATGGACAGAAATAAGGTGACCTGGTGGTCAAACCAAAACCAAACTCCTGCTACAGAACTACCCCAGTTAAAACAACGCTGCTGCTGGGAGGACTAGATACCGCAGAGGGTGAGGCAACCACGCGTGCTCCTGAAACAGGACTTGGATGCGGCTATTTTGGCCCAAGAAAGGGATTCTCCTGAGCTCAAGATCCACATCCAGGTGAGTATATCTGACTACAGTCTAACCACAGGCCACACAAGAAGCTAGGAGAGTAAATTTCACCCTTACACCTTCTTTGGTGGGAGATATGCTCTGTTTCTCATCAGGACTGATTAACTGATTCAGTCATTCTTTCACTCACTCAGCAATTCATTACTAAACCAACTGCGTGCCAGGCACTGCTCTAGAAGCTAGGGAAACGGCCATGAATAAAATGGCCTGTGCTCTCACGAAGGTTGTATTCTGGATGGTGGTACCAGATGGTAAACAAGTAAAAAATTCATATTCTACAATGGATAAAAATAAAGCAAGTTATTCCATTTGTGGCTATAGGGAACAACTGTAATGGATTAGCCCTTCTACCATAATCAACTATAAAATAGGACAAAATAGGAAACTATCATTTTCAGAAAATGGACAAACAAAACCAGGATTGCAATCTTTAAGAGAAGAAAACCAAATGAAGTGAACCCTGTGAACACCCCCACCTCCAGCCTGGAGATGATTTCCCCAGACTGTGGAAGCCCAACCAGAGCTCAGCCTCACTGAGTTAAGAAGTTTGGGGTTGGAGGGGTGGTTGGAATATATGGGCAGGATACCAGGGAACGGGAGACACACTAAGGACTCTGGGCAGCTGCATCTAGGGCCTCCATGAATCTTGCACCTTAGGTTCCCTCTCTCACCTCTAGCACCTCACTCCATCTGGGACCACTACTCTGTTCTCTGTTAGGGAACCTAAATTCAGATACAACAAGCTCCTCAACTGTTTGTTCAGCCTTTCCCAAAACCTGGGATTTCCTCTCAAATGCTCCATCTTATCCCATTTACAGTACACCTGATAAAACTTCACCAAACCCCCAAACTGAATCACTTTTTTTAGGAAAGCACCAATACACATGCATTTAAGCATTCACTTAAGATACCAGGTGGACTGAGAAAGGAGCAACTTTAGAGGTCAGGAATGGATTCTGAGCAGGTGTATGGGCCCTTAGGGGCCTTTCCCATGGGTTTCTACAGACGTGAGAGCTTTAACATTAATAAGCTAATTAATTACAAAGCTGACAAAGTGGAATATTTCAAAATGTAAATATTTCTTTAAGTTCTCCATTTTCATTAAGAAGGATCTATAATTTTGGAACTAAAGCATACCAAGAAATCATCTGCTTTGAGAACTTTGTTTTATAGATGAGGAAAATTACTGCTCATAAAAAAATGACTAAAATCATAAATAATAAACACGGCAAATGAGGCAAAACCACACTGTTTTTGAACAAAAACTAATTTTGTTCATCTTGTGGGGAATAAGTTGTCCCTTTGTTCCAGATTATCTTTTCAAGGATGTTTGTATAGTAAACAACACTGAAAGACAGTGTCTCCCTCTAGTGAAGGGCAGATGAGCTTTCTGCCCAGGATAACATCCCCTTTGGGGCCAAGGACGAATTTGTTTGAAGTCCATTATCAGAGATATGGGTTTACTGAGCTCAGGATTCCTCAACTGTGATGCAAATCTACTGTGTGTACAGCATCCACCTGGGCCCCTCCAGCCACCCTGAAGGGACTTGGGGGGCAAGGGAGCAATGGCACAAATACGATGCTCATGTTGCTACTGAGCTGTGTGTATTAAATTCTTTATCTCTGACCCAAGAGTCTCCTATCTCTACTAGCAACCATGAAACTGTGGCAGCTAACTTGTTAGATTGCAAGTAAGAGTAAAATCTCAGCCCCCTTACAGTTCTTGAACTCCTCAGACCACAAAATTCAAGCACAAGAAGAATAATAGCTAAAAATACCTTTTAAGTAACCTCTATGGTAAAGGAGTAATTAAATGGATTATTCATACACTCTATCCTTTGGAGAAAAACAGTAAGGTTTCCAGATTCAATAGCCACCCCTGGCCCTTAACCCTTGTATTAGTTTGTTAAGTTGCTGAAATGGAATATACCAGAAATGGAATGGCTTTTAAAAAGGGAATTTAGTAAGTTACAAATTCACAGTTCTAGGGCTGTGAAAATGTCCAAATTAAGGTACCAACAAGAGCTACCTTCACTCAAGAAAGGCTGGTGCCATCTGGAGCACCTGTCAGCTGAGAAGGCACATGGCTAGCGTCTGCTGGTTCTTATTCCCAGTTCTGTTGCTTCCAGCTTCTGATGTCAGTGGTTTCTTCTCTAAGTGTCTGTGGGCATTCACTTAGCTTTTCCAGGACACAACTTTGGGTTCTGGTTTGCTTATTAGCACCTAATGGGAAGGCATATAGTGATGTCTGCTGGGTTCTACCCATGTCTAAGCATCTGCTCTCTCTGTCAGCACTCCAAGTATCCCAAAAACATCTGTGTCTCTGTCAGTTCTGAAGCAACGGTTCTCCAAGCATTGGCATCTGAGGTTTCTTCAAAACGTTTTCCCCTTTAAAGGACCTCCGGTAACCTAAGCAAGACCACCTTGAGTAGGCGGAGTCACATTTCCATCTAATCAAAAGGTCACACCCACAACTGGGCAAGCCACACCTCCCTAGAGATAATCTAATCAAAGTTCCCACTCTACACTACTGTATCAGGATTAAAAGAAACGTCTGCCTCCACAAGATTGGATCAGGGTAAACACGGCTTCTGTGGGGTACATAATAGTTTCAAACCAGCATCTTCTACCCTCTGGACCCAAAAAAAGACATGTTCCTTCCATATACAAAATACATTAACTACATGACAATAGCACAAAGCCTTAAACCATTTCAGTAACAATACAAATACAATACAAAATCAAAACTAGTACAAAATCTCCATCCAAGTCAGTGACAGGCATGGTCTATCCTAAAGCAAAAATTTCTACTCTGATTGTGGACCTGAAAACTCACAACAAGCTAATGCTTCCAATTTACAAAGGAGGGACTATCATAGGATACATGCTTCCACTGCCTTAGGGAAAAATAAAAAGAAAGACCGGACCCAAATAGTTCTGAAAAACTGCAGGGCAAACCCCATTGAATTTCAAAGTCTGAGAGTCATTTATCCTCCGGGCTTTAGCAAGTGTCAGTCCTACCCTTTTCAAGTACCTAGACAGCAGCTGTGCTCTTTTTCAAAATGCTGGGGCGAGTTGCAACACTGGAGTGCATTGGTGGGGCCACCCTTCTTTCAGCTCCACCCTCTTCAAGTTTTGGGGCAGCACGGGGGATCTCTGCTACCTCTGGGGCACACGCTCAACCCCTCCAGAACAACTGGGTGGCAGCCAGGCACCCCCTCAATCCCCAGTTTATGTGCTCCACCCTCTCTGAGGCCCGGGGTGGTAAGACTCTTTCTGAGCGAGCATCAAGGCAGAAGGCCTACCCTCTGCCTCTGGGGTGAACTCATCCTCTCCCAGTAGATGGTTGGTTTCACTCTCTTGGCCCAAGTTTTCCTGGCTTTAGACCTTAGCCTCCATGGCTCTCCCTCAGAAGTCATTTTTCTTTCAATTTGTCCTTTTTCATCCATACTGGCAGTGCTTCCATTTATAAAGATCCCACAGTACTCTTGCTGGTTTTCTATCTAGTAGGCTGGGATCATGCCCATCAAACAAAAGGACTTTCCACAAATCCATCTCTAACTGTTTGTCCTGTAATGGCTGGCTGCTTCCATGTTTGGTTAATCCTCACGTAGGGCTCTATTCACTGGGGGTCTCAATTTCTGGAAGCCCAGAATTTCCCAGAGTACCAATTTCTATTTTTTTGTACATAGAGTTCAGTTCTCAACTTACCTCTTTCCTCTCACATTTTACTGCAAGCTGCAAGGAGCAGCCAGACTGTGTTTTCCACATTTGGTTTGGACATTTCTTCTGCTAAATATCCAAGTTTATCACTCTTAAACTCTGCCTTCCATCCACAAAGAATGTCTTCCTTCCAGTTTGTAATGACACATTCTTTATTTCTGTCTAAATCCCTGACAGTAGTATCTTTAGAGTCCATACTTTCATCAACAGTCTCTTCAAAGCATTTTAGGCCTTTTCTAACAAGATCCTCACAGCTCTTCCAAAATCTTCCCCTTAGCTATTAAAAAATCCATTCCAACATGTTTGGTATTTGCAAACTGCAGCAGGACCCCACTCTCAGTACCAAAATATCTTTTAGTTTGTTAAGTTGCCGGGATGCAATATAAAAGAAATGGAATGGTTTTTAAAAAGGGAATTTAATAAGTTACAAATTTACAGTTCTAAGGCTGTGAAAATGTCCAAATTAAGGTACTGTCAAGAAGTTACCTTCACTCAAGAAAGGCTGATGCTATGCAGAATATCTCTGTTGACTGGGAAACCATCTGCTAGTCCTTGTTCCTGGTTCCGTTGCTTCCAGCTTCTGATGTGCCTCCACTTAGCTCTTCCAGGACACAGCTCTGGGTTATGGTTTGCTTAGCACCTCACAGGAAGGCACATGGTGATGTCTGCTGGGTTCTACACATGTCTAGGAATCTGTTCTCTCTTTCAGCACTCCAAGTTATCCCAAAACACCCATATCTCTGCCAGTTCTGAAGCATCTGTTCTCCGAGCATCTGCATCTGAGGTTTCTTCCGAGTGTTTCACCTTTTTAAGGTCTTTCAGTAAACTAATCAAGACCCACCTTGACTGAGTGGAGTCAAATCTCCATCTAATCAAAAGGTCATATACCACAACTGGACCTGTCACATCTCCCTGAAGGTAATCTAATCAAAAGTTTCTACCCCACAACACTAAATCAGGATTAAAAGTAACAAACAGCTGCCCCTATAAGATCAGATCAGGATTAAAACATAGGTTTTGTGGGGGTACATAACAGTTTCAAACCGGCACAATTTCCATATGTGGAGCAGAAATTATTCCCATTAAGAAGCCACAGGGTCCCGCAGCATTCCTAGTGGTTCTCCTATGCCTACTCACACCCTGATGGGGCTCTACAACTCTTCTCAAATTACCCAATTTGAGTGCCACCAGCTTGACCTAATAAACATATGATTCTGAAAAATGGCAAAAAGTTACTATATACCTTCCCAGGAAAGTAACCTAAAGGTCATTTTATAGGAACAATATGCTGTGTTGGGGGGTGGAGGAAGAAACTGAGAAAAGATAGTAACTATCTTACCATTCAATCAAAACAAATAACAAGACATCTGGAATACTTTGTGAAAACTTAGTCAAGGCACAAACTTAAATTATAGCTCCTGATTTCTTCCTGCTGCTCCCTCCTCTCCCCATCTCTGGCATTATCTTCCTCCTCCTCCTCACTAACACCTGCTTCCTTCTAGGAAACAAGTAGAGAAAAGTTAGTACCTTCCTTCTATTCCTTCTAGCGGGTCATAATTTCTGTTTTTAGAGAAAGACATCTGATCTTCTAAAAAAAGATCCAGAAGGGGTCAGTCAATGAACAAGAGAATACAACATGTTAAAAGCAAAACCCAAATTATGAGGTACTGAAAGGAAAAACATAAATGTGCCCGAAGGTAGTGAGGGGCATCTTTAGTCACTTGAAATAAACCAACATGCCCACAGAATTTACTAACCTATGAAAAGTATGAGGGAGAAATGATAACAGGCTCAGAAGAATTTTGATAAATTAATGGATGATGTGAATCCATCACTCTTTCATCTGAAATTATTCACCAAGCACCCAACAAGTTCAGAAGTGGAAGAGAAATCATTTGGTGAGTCTTCTGGTTTCAGTATTGACTAGCTGGGTGACTGGGCAGGCTACCATCCCTAAGTTCAGTACCTCAACTATAAAATGAACTTCCTGATAACAGCCAGCTCTCGGTCTGCTAGGAGGATTAAATAAGAGCTATAAAGTGCTCAGCCCAGATTCTGGCCCACACTATAGTCTCAGTAAATGTTAGTTAATATGTTTAGTAATAAAAGTAGTAACACTTAAAAAAAGAGAAGGTGGGCGGGCCGCGGTGGCTCAGCGGGCAAAGTGCTTGCCTGCCATGCCGGAGGACCTCGGTTCGATTCCCGGCCCCAGCCCATGTAAAAAACAAACAAACAAACAAAATACAATAAAACAAGAAAATGTTTAAAGATGTTTCCCTTTCTTCCTTCCTTCCTTCCTTCTCTCTGTCTTTCCTTCCCTTCCTCCCTCTTTCTTAAAAAAAAAAAAAAAAAAGAGAAGGCAAAAAAAAAAAAACAACTACCAATCTATGCTTAAGAAGCTCAACCTAATGAAGAACAACTTTCAATTACTGAAAAAAAAAAACCTGGAGATGCCTGAAGTGTGCGCCTAATCTTTGGAAGTTAAAATGAGAGCAAATTAAAGCATCTCATAAAAGGGCCCTGTTGTAATCACAAATCTATTGGCTAGATTCCTCTTTTCAACATAAAAGAAAAAAAAAAAAGGATAGTGTAAATGATGACTAGGGGCCAATAAAAATACTTAAGTTCAAGAAGAACTTTTGTAAGTTTAATAATCTTAGAAAACTATTTGCAAGGCTAACGCAAGAAACTGCATAGATACTTCTTTGGGGTTTTGTGTCATTGCAATGATAAGTCAAATTTATAAGGGATTTCACTCCAAATGCCGAAAGCATCATCAATCTAATAAACTTACTCTTTTTCTTTAAGTTCTGGCAAATCCAAGTACCAGTGCTCTTCACTAATGATTTTCTTCTCTTCCTCTTCTAGTTGTTTCTTGGTTTCTGAGTCCAATCCTCTTTGCATGAACTACAATAACATAATCACACAAAACCAGCATCAGCAACTAAGTTCCTCTATATGAAGTTGCTGAAAACTCAAGTAACTTTATTTTTCCTCTTGATCTCCCTCTTCCAATAATCCCCTCTCACTAATGGGGTGGGAATGGGGCACTCAAATAACTTTGCTCTCCCTTGATGACTTCACTAGAATACAACAGAGTGCACCAGAGCACACAATAAGGCAAAATGCCTAGTTTCTTTGGAAAACTTTAAAAATTCTTAGAAAATTTTACTTTCTCTAATTTAATGAAATAGGCAACATAAAACTGTACTGTTTCTCACCCTCCTTCTCCTGGCTGATGCCCAGTCCTCTCTGGCCCAGGGAAAGCTCCCCAATCTTTGTGAGACGGTCCTTGATGGTCACAAGCAAAATCAGTGCTCTTGTGGGTCCCTCAAAGAGTTTCTCAGCACTAATCTCACCACATTTTAATTTTTTGACCTTATGCCTTGGGGCAGAGGGACTGTATCTGGTTCAGATCCATCAACAGCTCCAAAATGTTGACTGATAAACAGGAAAGCTTAATAAAGGGAGGGGAAAGCAAACCTGTGTCTATAAGCCTGTTCTTTGCTTTTATTTATCCTCTAAAATTTTGATGAACTCTTTAGTTGCTCTTTATTCTCAAACCTGCAAAAGCTTGACTCAAAATACTCCAGCTGCCCATCTTTCCACAGCACAAACAACAGTTCTATCTTCTTCAAGAGAATACACCAAGAGCTGAAACGCAAACTGGTAAAGTAGCAATATCAGGAAGAATGCAATCAGCAAACAATCAGGAGCCTCAAAGCAGTTATGGTCTAGGGTTTCCCTGGGTCTTCCTATTTCCTTACTTCTTCCCCTTATCATATATATATATACATATATATATATATATGTATATATATATGTATATATATATATATATATATATATATAATTTCTCCTTCCATTTCAGCTCCTCCAAAAATAAACACCAGCTTTTTAAGGCAATATGACATTACCAATGATTACTTAGTAAGTGGCAAAATTTACAAAAACATTCAGATAAAATAAAGTGATAAGAGCAAATGCTGATGAGGGTATATGGAGAAACAGGTTCACTCAACTGCTAATGACAAAGTAAAATGGTATAGCCACTCTGGCAGACAGTTTGACAGTTTCTTAGAGAACTAAGCATGAACTTACTGAATGACCTAGCATTCCTAGCATTATCACAGAGAAATGAAAATTTACAGTCACTCAAAAACTTGTACGTGAATGTTTACAGCAGACAAAACTGAAGGCAACCAGAATGTTCTTCAACAGAGGAAATCTGAAGCACGGTATACTCTATAGTAATAAAAAGAACTATTACTGATATATACAACAACTTAGATCAAGGGAATTATGCTGAGTGAAAAAAGGCACCCTCAAAAGGTTACAGTGCCTGATTCCAGTCATCTAACAGCCTCACTGCTGCCAGGGCTGTATGGATGGGGAAGAGAGTACAGGGGTAGCTTGAAGGAAACTTGCAGCGATAGCACAGTTCTGTTTCTTGAATGTGCTGGTGTTTACACAAATCCACACAGGTGACAAAACTGCATACAACTATAAAACATGTACAAATGAGTAATACAAAACTGGTGAAATGTGAATGACTCTCTGGATTGTATGTACCAAGGTCAATTTTTTGGTTTTGATGACACTCTAATAGCAGGAGTTACCATTGGAGGTATGGGTGAAGACTAAATGGGACCTCCCTGCATATTTTTTTCCCAACTTCCAGTGAATCTATTATTATTTTAAAATAAAAAGTTATAAAAAAAGTTTGCAAACTACTTAAATTGTTTTGCAGCCCAAAGATACCATACTCTGAAAGAACTTGCAGCTTCAGGAATGCATACTTTCTATTTCCAAATCCTTTCACCTTTGCTATTCAACATCATGCTGCCATTTATAGGCAGCAAAATATTCACTCTTCAAGGTACAGAGCAAATGTCCTTTTGCTAGGACCAAGCATCTTTCCCTGATTTTCATATACCATTCATCAGGATTCTTTTGTGTTTTCCAAAAGACTGAGACTCTGAATAGCAGACCATTTCTCTTATTCAGTCTAGATTTGTCTTATTTTACGAGTCTCCTTTTCTTGGATGCTTCTTTAGCATTATTTCATCACTCTTATTTCAGGCAGTGAAATGCACCAATCCTGGCCAACTGCCACTTTATCTTCTGTTTTTAGTCAGTAGGCATTCTTTATGGTATAATATACAGGATTTCTCATTCTCTTTCAAAAATATGGAAAGGATAGAGCACTCTTAAATACAAATCAAGAAACTCCAGACTTTGGTTACAATTTAATTCTTCCTACTCTACAGCATCTGAGAACACACTCTGAAAGTTAGAGATGACCTACAGCAGGGGTCACAAACTATAGCCACCAGTTTTTGTAAATAAAGCATTACTGGAATATAGCCATGTGCTTATGGTTCTCAGTACAATGGCAGAACTGAGTAGTTGCAGGAAAGATAGTACAACCTGCAAGCTGTACTTCAAGGGCCAACCCCTATGAAGTTTGTAGATTCTTAAGGGCAAAACAGTTAAAATCACAAAGTAAAAGCCCTCTCTACAACCAAATCATCATACTGACAGACCTTCCAACAACATCCTTCATTTTCAACTTCCCAACAGGCTCTCTCCTCACCTCGCAATAGCTGACAGAGTTAGAGTTTTCAAGCACTGTTTGTTGTTCAAACAAGGATTAAAACTTCAATTCTCTTATTCCTGTTCTGTACTTGGCACTGGCTGAACTATACTGTATATAGTAGCCTAAGTCTATAGCTGCTCCATTCATTCTCACAGGACATTCCACTCCCATGTGTTTAGTGTCTCCTGCTAATCCTGTAAATTCCTTCCTGCTAATCCTGTAAATTCCTTCGGACCATAAACTGAACTTGCTAACCCAAACTGAGAACATTTTATTCATTCTCCTTCTTCTTTTTTTGTTTCACATTTGCTTCCAACATTCAGCTAAGTCTCCAACCCCAATCATTAGGGTGAGGGTGGGCATTTTTTTTTTTTTGGCAATTGTTTTTTAAAGTTAATTTCTTCCTTCCTAGTTCCAGAATCAGCTTTTCTGTCTGGAACCTAAAATCACTCAGCACATATCCATTTGGCTTATTACAAGAGGGAAAATAACAGCTAAAATCTTTTCAATCCCCTGCTGTGGATGCATGTCACTTCTCTGAAGTCTACATGATTACAAACCATTAAACAAGAAGAAAATTCTACTCACTAAAATTTCAAATTTTGCTAATATGCCTGAAAGCAGTACATCAGAACAAAATAATTCTACAATTTACCCTCTACCCTCACCCACCCTATTCATCCCTAGTTGCATCCTCCCCTAGTCATACCCTCACTCCAGCTCCATTTGAATCTTGTACACACAATGCTTACTCTCTGATCTTTTAAACATTACTTATTTCTTATTTTCCTTTTGCTAGAAATTCCACCAGACCCTCTAAACATTTAACAGTTTGCATATCTCTATAAGTAGTGTTCACCAATAGGCAGTGTAGTCATTATGAAGTGGGGTTCTAGAACGAAATTTGTCTGTGTTAAGAGTCCTGTCTGCACTACTTCTTAGCCTGTGTATTTGGCAAGCTACTTCTGTTTCAATTGCTTCAGCTGAAAAAAAAAGATAATAACCATAGTTAACTCAGAGTTATTACAGGGATTAAATGGGTTACTACATGCAAAATACCCAGAACAAGTTTTTGTTTTACGATTTGGCTGTTTTCCTTGTCTTAATTCCTATATACATTATATTTACCCTTGTCTCCCCTCACCTCCTCTTCACTTCGAAACTATAGAGTTAAACTGCTTCCAATCTCAAATACAAAAACAATTTTTCTTAAAATTCGGTGAGATAACAATTCACTTGCACCTCAACTATAATAGTTCTCTCCATTCGCACCTTACTCAGGGCATCATCTACCCTCACTGGGATCATCAGAACTTCTAACTGGCTTACTGACTTCAATTTTGTTCATGATACGGCCTTCCTTCCACCAAAGCATTCTCCACTGAAGAGTCAAAACTAACATTAAAGTAAATAAAAGTACAATGCACAGCAAATGACTGACCCTGGTGCTCGACAGCTTTTCGCTGCTCTTAAGATAAAGGTAACAATCCTTCGTTTGGCCCCAAATGCCCTGCACCCTGTGACCACTGTCTACTTTTCCAACCTCATTTCCTGCTACTTTCTTTCCAGTCATACTAAATTGTTTTCAGTTCTTGAAAATCTCCATGCTTGTTTTATTTTTTTTTTTTCTTTTAACAGCTTTTTAGACTGTAACACGCCCTTCACTCAGCTGACGCTCCTATGTTCCCCATATGGCCCCTGCCACAACTTATCCTTCAGCCTCAGCCTAAGGGCTAGTTTCCGCGAGATGCTTTCTTTGAAGCTGAGTCCAGGTGAGGTCCCAGAGCTCCGCGCTCCACCACGAGTGCTCCCGGCACGCTGTATTCTAACCACTCGTGTACGTGTCCCCGCTCCTAGTTCATAACCCGGTATGCCTAATACGGAGACGGCTCAAAATGAAAGAATGAACGCGAAAGTTGGAGGCCCTCCGGGCCCTCTCTGGTGCCCCTGTGCGCCCGCCGCTTCGGCCCCAGCCTGGCCCGGAAGACCGGCTGCCCCACCGCCCCGCCCGGCCCAGCCCGGCCCGTGCCACCGCACCTTCATGCGCAGCAGATTCTTGGACAACTTGCTCTTCTGCTCGGCCGCCATGCCAACCTCCCATCCGGCGCCGCGTTCCAGCCTTCAGCCCTGCCGCGCATGCGTGCTGCTGCGTGCGTCGTGGCGTCATACGTGACGCTAGATCGCCTGCCCCGTGGCCCCGGCCCGCTGCCTCAGCTGGGCTTGGCGCCCGAGGGAGCTGACGAGGCTGCTGTGGGCTGCCGACGCGGAGTTCTAGTGGACTTAGCGCCCGTAGAGAGACCCCAGATCAGAGTAGACCGAGAGCTGATGGCCACCTTCTCCGCCAGCTTCCCGTCCCTGGTCCCCCAGGCGCGCGTGGAGTGTGTGCCTCTCGGGGGCCCCGCTTCAGGCATTCCAGTGAGCATTTGCGATTGTTGCCAGACCTGCCTTCTCATCTGGATCGCGGCTTCTTACGTAATAATTCAGTTCGTATTCACAGTAGCCCCGCGTGGCGGTTCTCTCATCCTCGCCTTGTTGCAGTTGTGTAAAATATAGGGCACTTCCTTAATGAGCCCAAATTAAGAATGAAGGAGGGGGCCTGTAAATCCAGGCAGTCTGGTTCAGCAGGACTCTTAACCACCAAGCTACAAATCGGTGAAAAACCATGTTACATTCACCTATTAACTGCGTCTTTGTGCTTAAGTGATCTCTTTGTTATCTAAGAAGGATGTCCTGTCCCAATCCAGCACAACCCAAAGACCAGAGACCACCCTTGGCAGAGAGTTAGGCTTGGGTTTATTGGGATTTACTAACAGGAGATCTGTCCACACGGTGGCCGTCTGGAAAGTGAAAGTCTGTGCTCCCTAAGGGGCCTGGAGTGCAAGGGGTCAGCTTATAAGGGTTTAAAACAGAGACATTCTATAGGGCTTGAGACCAGAGTTCGGCAGGGTTGTGACACAGGGGTCTGGAGTCTTATCATCAGTAGTGGTCAAGGAAGGGGAGTTTTAATCCTTTGTTTATGATATCATCTATACTCCCCTGCACCACCTCCCCGGGAGGTTTAATGACCTCTTACTTCTGTCTGGGTCATTGTAGGCTGCTCCCTGTAGTCACTGATTCTCAATATGGAAGAGGTGGGGCAGGGCCCTGTGTCTCCGCAATCCATTCCCACTCAGCAAACCAGGTTGACCACAGCACAGATATTGCATCCATGTTCCACAGCAAAAGTGTAACAGACACAGAATAGGTGTCCCCCATACAGAGATAACCCCACAAAGAGATGCTGCCATGGCCAAGAAAAGGAAGTAAACCATTTAGACAGGGGGTCTACTGATAATTGAGCAATATTATGCTCTTGCATATGATTCCGAACTTGTGAAATATTGTGTGAATGATCCGAAATACATGTGCAACATTGCACGTTAATTAAGGCACGGGTGCCGCCTTGTGCTACAGTGAGAATATCTCAGGCCCTTCTATTTTGTAAAACTACTTTTCTAAGTTGTGTGGTTTCTTCATTTAGCAAGGCGATAGCTATTTTGGAATCATTAAGTGCTTGGGCAGTGTGATCTGTTAAAGGTGTCACGTGCTTTTTCAGTAACAATTGCAGCTCCACTTGGTACAAGAATGGCTAAAGGATAATACCACTAGGGAGTGCATTTTATTCTATATCTAGCTTTAACCATTTCCAAATTACTAGGCGTATGGGGTAAAAGGTCATATAAGGTAGCGGGGACATTGGCCTGTCCCATGTATTTACAAAGTAAATAGGGCCAACTATATTGCCCACCGGTCCATAGCCATCTCTTAGGGGAAGGATGATGTTGCTTAGAGATATCTTGTCAGTGGGAAGACTGGCATGTTTGTTGGTGATATATTGCCAGTGAAAAAGACTATTGTTTTGTAGTTTAACAGTAAAATCACACAATACCCACCCCTTGTTATGAATTCCATCAAGTTGTTACATACAGACAGGGCAACATGGTCTGTTACAGGTTCTGCTGGCAGCCACCCTAAACCACCAAATACAGCATACTCCAATACAGGCTGCGGCTTGTTCATCTGTTCCCATACAAGGGAGAAGGTGCAACTCCTAGTCTCATCATAGGACAATAATTGGATTTCAGTCTTAAGTGAGAAGATTTTCTTCCAGATTTTCCTGTGCATTGAATTTTGCCAGGCCAGCAGGGTATTTCACACAGTTCAGTTCTCAGGGATCACAGTCCAAGGAAGGCTAGTAGCTCCTGAAGATTGCAAATCTGTGCAAACCCAACATTGGGTTTGATTGTGGGCATAAGTTACGGCTGAAGCCATTGTAGAAAGGCGTTTGCTAGGGCACTATGGATAAAAAGAAAAGTGTTTATGGGGAACGATAAGGGGTATTTTCTGCTGATGTAATAATATATGTGCTAAGAGTTCCATTGGTGGATAATTAGGTACCAGGCAGAAGGACACTATGGGGAGGTTTTAAATACCACATATTTGTTCTCTCCAAATCTTGAGAGTCCTCTACCATTACATTAATTGCTAATCTGCGTATAAGAAGGATCCATATAGTCATGGGTAAAGCTTCCGTGGGACTAGGAGGCCCCAGATTGGTGATAAAAATTTTAACAGGCAATTTTTTTTTTTTTTTTTTTAGTATAAATGATGGTCAGGTTACAATATTTTCAGTGACTCCTGTTCCACAGTATGTGGATTTAGGATTCTCAACCAGTGCAGCTGCATAGACCAGCACTAAGGCCAAAGTATCTTGTTTTCCCTGTCTGTATGGTCTGAGGCACAGGCAACAACATATTATTGTCATTTCCCCTTTTCAGCTGCAAAATGGCTGGCCCTTTAATTTGTATTCTTGGGGCCTGCATGTGTCCTACCATTAGCATTTCTATGGGGGCAGGTACGATAACCCACTACATTGCATTCAAGTGAGTTGAAGCCTTATAGAACCTTTTAGTCCACTGCTACAAGGACTTCTTATCATCTTTTAGCTGTTCCTTTAACGAAACATTCATTCTTTTAATAAGGCTTGCACCTGTGGGATTGTAGGGCAGATGGACATCCACATGATGTCCTGATCCATGGCCCAAGATGGGGCTGTTTGTCCAGGGAAAGGGGTAACTTGATCACTGTCTGTGTAGACACACCATACAGAGTGCTCACTTTCTCCAAACATCAGACAGTGGCCTGCTAGTTTGCCTTCCCTATCAGGAAAGTTATCAACAGTCCTATGGTCATGTCCATGGTGGTAAAGGCATACCTCACCCTCTCTGAGAGTGGAAGGGGATTGATGTAATCCACTTGCCACAGGATCATCAGGATTTGTGACTGGCTGATGTGCCCCATTTGATGTGATAAACTATTTGGTTGACACAGGGAGCATCGTGGGCATTCTCTGGTGATGTCCACTAGCTGTTGGCATGTGATTGGCAGCTGTAATTGGCTTTTATTGTTGGCAGGCATCCCAGATGTCTTTCCACAATTCTTGTCTCCAGAGGGGTGACCTATGACTGTCTATTGGTCTTGCTTCCAGGTTGCCATCCAGATCGTAAGGCCTTTATAAACAGCCCAGCTGTTGGTACAGATAGTTAACATGTCTCCTGGCACCCAACTTCTTTGCCAAAATCTTTCAGTTTGCTAAAGCTGCCAGAATGTAATATACCAGAAGTAGATTGGCTTTTATGAAGGGGATTTATTAAGTTACAATTTATAGTTCTAAGGCCTTTAAGATATCCAAACCAAGGCATCCAGAGAAAGATAACTTGACTCTGAAGAAAGGCCTATGGCGTCCATGGTTTCTCTGTCACATGGGAAGGCATGTAGTGATGTCTGTTGTCCTTTTTTCCCAGCTTCTGGTTTCAAATGACTCCCTCAGGTCCTGTAGGTCCTTCTAGCATCCCCTGGGGCATCCTCCTTCTGCATCTTCAGACAACTGTGTCTTGGCCTCTGCTCTCTATTTTGGCTCTGAACCTCTCTTGGTGAGCTCTTTTAAGGACTCCAGTAAACTAATTACTGGAGACCTTGAATAGGTAAGGTCACATCTCCCTCATCAAAAGTCCAGTCCACAGTTGATTGTGTCACATCTCTATGGGAACAACCCAATCAAAAGGACCTACCTACAATTGGTTGGGTCACATCTCCAAGGAAACAACCTAATCAAAAGGTCCAACCCAACAATAGCTCTGCCCCCACAAGATTGGATTAGAAGAGCATGGCTTCTCTGGGGTACATAACAGTTTCAACCAGCGCATGATTCATGCACTACATTACCATCCATACTGTTCTTAACTCAGCTCATTGACTGCTCTGCATAGTGTCAGTCTCCCACTATTTAATGTCAATACTGGGTTATACTGCCCTTATTGTCCATGTGGGAGACTGTCCACAAGTATATCAGTGTACCAATCAGTGTGCCTGTTTGGTACAATGACTCAGGAATGGTACCGGTGCCTTCTGTAGTGGACATTTCAACAGCTATTTCAGGTGCCATGACTTTAGCTGTTGAATCTTCTATATAGGACACTGGTCTGAGAATTCTGTACATTTCTTGTACTACTCAGAGGACTCATAGTAAAAATGCTACTCTGTAGCAGGTAGGCTTTCCATTTGGTTAGTATGCTCAGTTGGGCATTTCCAGAGAATGCCTTAGAAGCCATGTCGGTTATCCATCCCTGAATGGGGACGGCCATTTTCAAGGTGACTGTATATCTTTGTGTCAGTCCCTCTACTTACAATAAGGCAATCTATGCAACATACAATTCCTTTTCCAGGGGGCTATTTCTCAGTTCTGTTTCTTTCCATAATTGTGACCAGAAGCCAAGGGGTATTCATTTAGAATGTTACCTCTGCCACAGACCCCACCCAAGGCCAATATCAGTGCTGGCTATGTCGAATTCATAGGGCAGGTCTGGGTCTACATCCCCTAGTGCTTGTGCCTGTGCTATGGCCCTTTTTTGTCTTTTCAAGACCAGCCTGTTGGATGGGAGATAACTCCTAGGGATGAGCCTGGCCCTGACACTATGGGATCAACAATGCCATCCAGGCCAAAAGGGGAAAAAGAAGAATAACAAATAAGGTATCAGTGACTGAGAAGGTTCAGATAGAGTTGAGAGGCAATCTGGAGGTCACTCTTATGCACCATTCAGTTAGACATTGCTAGTATAACTTGTCAACCCCCAACTAAAACCATTCTTGCCAATCCTAAAGAACAGAGAGGGTGTAATGTAAGATTCTATAAAGGTTTCATGTCCTAAGGTAACTTTCCAGAAACCTACACCCTCCCAGTGTGTCCCCAGACCAGGTAAGCCCTGAAATGCAGAGGGGCCACCTCTCCAAAATATCAACTAATTTCATCTCCCTATCCCAAATTATCAATAGCCTCTTCCAACGTGAAAAAAGTTGGAATGGACATAGCCCAAATACCTCTTAAGAGTGGAGAAAGATCAAAGGTGATGGTGGAGTTATACAGAGAAGATAGAGTTTAACAAATGAGTATGATTGCTGAATAAGTGTATTGATATTTCTTTTAGTCTCCAGTATCTTAGGGAAGCTATATTCATGATTGCATGGTATGTGAATATATAATATATATCAATAAAAATAAATAGTTACAAAGAGATCAAAGGAGAAGATAGAGTTATAAAAGAGAAGTTAGGATTTAACAAATGAGTGTGACTCCTGAATCATTATATTGGTATTTCTTTTAGTCTCCAATGTCTTGGAGCAGCCAGAAGGGAAAACCTCAAATTGTGGAACTATAACCCATACCAAACTCTTGAAACCTTCCATAACTAACTGTTGTGGTGTGCTTTGCAATTTATTACTTTTTTATATGTATGTTATTTTTCACAATTAAAACAAATGAAGAAGAAAAAAAAAGCAGCCTGTTGGGAGGTAGCCCGTTCCCAGGGATGGCCTTTCCTAATCAAAACATACAAAGGTTTTAACATTTTGTCTAAGTGAAGAATAAAAGGTCTCCATTACCTCCCAACAACCCATTAGTTGTTTTGGCGTTTGTGGCATAGGGAAACATAGTACTTTATCAATTACTGCATGTGGAATTTTTATCTTACCCAACTATACAACACCTAAGAATTTAACAGAAAAACTAAGGCATTGCATTGCCATTTGTCACGATTAATTTCCCTTCTCTGACTCTTAAGATGAGATAACAATGAGCCTGATGCTTCTTTTAGTACTGAAAGACAGTTACAGGTTATCATGACGTCATCAATGTAGTGAAATACAGTTACAGTGGCAGGACCTTTCCACTTAGCTAAATGCTTTGCCTTGAGACCATGGCAGATGGTCAGGCTATGTAAATAGCCTTGGGAAACATGGTGAAAGTCCTCTGTTCTCTTTCCCAGGTGAAGGGGAAAGCAAGTTGATTGGCCTTATTTAAGGAAATACTGAAGAAAGCATTAACTAAATTTAAAACGAACTAATGATGACATAATTGAATGCTAATTCCTTGTATTAACCTATGGAACTGCTGCATACAAAGGTGGCATTACTTTAGCCTTTGCTTCCCAAACTTTTCCTTCTTCTTGTGTTTATCATCAGATAAAGAATCTGTGGTATCCCAAGCTTTTGGCTCCCACCCTGGATTAATCAGTATTCTCTGAGGCACTTTATGTCCTCTGACTCAGGCATACCTGCATGCACCAGTCTCTAACTGATCTTCTACTCAGTGCAGGTAATCAGTCAGAGTCCTTCATTTCCACCTGGGCAAGGTGTGTACCTCTTTCTAGTTTTAATTCCTCCTCTAAATGGTGTACAGTGGATTTTGCTACTTGTTCTGCCTCAGTAACCATTTGCAGGGCTCCTAACAGGGCCCATGCTATCACCACCCCTATTTGGTGGTTTTTTTCCTTTTCTAAAATTTGCTTGCCCTGCTTTCTGTTGCAAAACCATTAGTAATCCCACTGGAGTTTTCAGGGCACTGCCCTATTCATCCAGGAGGGCAGCCACTAATCCCCATATGGCTGATATAGGCCAATTTGGGAATTCCTTGATGGATTCCCTCTTCCCAGAACACATACCACCCTCTATGGCCCGCAGCTCTATGGTTTGGCTGTCTCACCAATTATTCCAACCCAGTACAGCCCCAGTACCAAAGAACATGCTAAGCAGAGAGTAAGGCATAGTTTATTGGAATTTATGAACAGGAGAAGATCTTTCCTGGTAATGGCCATCTGAAAAATGAAAGTCAGTGCTCTGTGAAAGGTCTGGGAGTGCAAGGGAACAGCTAATAAGGGTTTAGGACAAAGACATATCCCAGGGTTTGAGAACAGAGTTTCAGCAGGTCCTGTGACACAGGGGTCTGGAGGTTTGTTATCAATAGTGGTCAAGAGAGGGGAATTTTTATGTTTTGTTTACAATACCATCTGTATGTTCTTTCCTCCCCTGTGAAGATCTGATGACCTTTAGCTTATCTCAGTCATTGTAGGTGGCTCCATGAAGTAACTTATATTCAATATGGAGGAGGATGGGCAGGCCCTGGGACATCACAGACAGCAAGAAGTAAGGAGATAAAGAAGGGGGTAGATGTGAAAGACATGTGAGCACCAGAAGAAGACTTTTTTTTTTTTTTTTTTTTTTTACATGGGCAGGCACCGGAAATCAAACCCGAGTCCTCAGGCATGGCAGGCAAGCATTCTTACCTGCTGAGCCACCGTGGCCTGCCCACAGAAGAAGACTTTTTCTTTGTTTTGATTTAAGGGAATGAAAGGGCGTTCAGAAGGAATCGCATTCTCACACTGGGGTTAAGTGCTCTGTCTGGATGATAGTGCTAAGGCTCAAGATTTGAGAAGAACTTGATGTATGAAGAGTTGGAGGTTGAGTGTTCTAAGAATAGAGAATAGCAACTATGGAGTTGTAAAAGGGGAAAAAGACAAAGTCCCTATTGCTGTGGCATTCACCCTGTGATTAGTTACAGATTACAATTGTGATAAGAGCCTTAGAGAAGTGGGGTGCAGTGAGAGGGTAGAGCAAGGAATCAAACCATTCTTTCCCAGGAAAGGGAAGGGCTCCCCTGAACATGTGACATTTAAGCTGAGATGTGAAGAGGGAGGAGTTAGTCCGGAGAAAGGCCTTCCAATCAAAGATGTCGTGTAAAAAGCCCCTGAGGTCAGGAGGAGTTTATCCAGCCCAGGGAACTGAGAGAAATTTGTCTGGAGTTAAGTGAGGGAAAGGGAACTCATGCTGAACGTTGAGGCTGAGGAGGCAGACCAGGGCTGGCTTAGGCAGGATCTGTTCAGGATTTTGAAGAACATGTGGGAGCAGAGGGGAATCAATGACTCAGTCTGCCTTCAGCATTCAGTAAATGAAGAGGTACCTTTGAACTGGATCTTGAAGGACAAGCACATGCCATATCAGCTTAAGAGAAAAACAGCATTCCTGTCCAGAAATAAGATGGTACATTCACCGCCATGGATGCTAGAAGCACCACACCTTTTCTATGGGTTGCTGTTACTGTGCTACCTACACACTGGATTCTGATTCATTTTCCTGAAACTGATTTCATCACAATACTCCCCTGCTCTTAAACTTACAATAGCTGTTAACTGCCTGAAGGATAAAGGTCAGAATCTTCAAACTGCCATTCAAAATTCTACAGTTGTATTTGACAATGAAAATACTTATTGTTAAAACTAATTCCCAAAGTCTCTTCCCACCCATCAAATGTATACAAACTGAGAAGTGATTTAAGAATAATAGGGTGATAGCTTTTGAATTAAACTCCCTGACAGGGAAGAGAACTCCTTGATCGCTCTGTGTTCCCGAGTCCTAGGACAGAGAAGAGGGTTCTCAGACTTGATAATGTGTTAGCCTGTTTGGTTACATAGTCAAGGAAACATTTTTGGGGGAAGAGATATTTCTAATAAGTCTGCACAAATTTATTATTTTTGTGTGTGTAATTTTATTAGAGAAATTAAAGGTTAACAGAAAAATCATGCATAGAATGCAGATGTCCCATATACCACCCTATTATTAACATCTTGTATTAGTGTTCACACAATGCAGAATTCTTTCATTATGGAAACTGTTCAAAGTGTGAAAGCCTACAACTGCCAAATATTGGATCCATCAAAAGAAAAGGTTCTTTGAGTCTCTTCACACTTGTAGCAAATCATATCTAAGACTGTGCTACCCCAGTCAGCAGGCATTGACCACATGTGACTATTGAGTGCTTGACATGTAGCTAGTGCAACTGAGGAACTCAATTTTTAATTATAACTAATTTAATTTAATTTAAATTTAAAAACTGTATCTGTGTAAAATATTTTTCTGTTGCACACAACTTAATTGTTTCAGAAGGACTACAATTCACTTTCTTTGAGAATTGAAATGCACTGGAAGTATATAATACACATCAGACTTCAAAAAAAATGAGCGTAAACTACCTCAATTTTTCATGCTGAGTACATCTTATAATAATAGTTTGGATATATTGCCTTATAAAGCATAGTATTAAATTAATTTTATCTGTTTCTTTTTACTTTTTTTTCCTGTGGCTGCTAGAAAATTTAAAATTATGTGCATAGCTCTCATTATTTTTCTTTTGGACAGCACTGATTTAAGGACTGCAGTGGCTACACATGCCTTCCCAGTGTAGAGGCTAGAATAGGAACCAGGAGTAAGAGAAGAAGAAACTTTTATCTAATGAGGCAATGCTGGTAATGTATTAGGTGTTACCTTTTGTTTTTGTTTGCTTGGTTTTACAAGTATCAGAAACCAATTATTATTAAATTGAATAAATAAGTGTGGCTTATTTAATAAAAAGGGATTTAATTAGAAGGATACTGGGTAGTTCATGAATTGATGAGAAAGCCTGTGAACAAGGTCAAGTTAAAAGAACAGGAGCCAGGGTATCACAGGGATCTTGTGAGCAGGAATCAACTGATGTCACTGTAAGAATGAATGAGCTCCAACTGATATTTCTGCTCTTTGACATTCTACTCATGCTTTCAAAGCCTAGGAGAGAGTTTCATCAACTCTTGGCTAAGGTGGGGCAAGACCTGATTTACAGTCCCAGCAGGGCTGCATACAAGGAAGTCGGGTGCTGTTATGCTCAAAAGAGATCGTTATAGACAGAACAGCAACATGAACAACAAGTATCCACTAAGGCAGGCAGGATGAAGTTCCATGGGATGTTCTGTCCAACATCAAGTCTATCCTTTCTCACAAAATGTGCTTCCTCTTCTTGCTTCCCTGTTTCATTCATTAAGCAATGATTTTTTGGCTGCTGTTATACACAAATTGGAACCCCAGGCCATCCAGCCTGAAAATCTAAGTAGTGTAATGCATTCTTCTGCTCTTATATTGTTGCTTAACATGCTCTATTAATGATTTACTCATGGGTATATGGGTTAAATCAGAACATTGGTGTTAGAAGTGGCCTTATAGGACATCTAGATAAATAATTCATAAATATCAGTCTGTAGTTATAACAGAATGAGCAGCCAGCGGGAATGAAAACACATCAGTACCAAAAGACAGTTTTGATTCTCTCCTTGGATGATTATGATGATCAGCCAGGACTCGGAAACCACAGAGCTAGATGAACCCCCTAACTGTATGTACTGAAACTGGTCAAGTTGTCAGAATTCAAGTTTCTTAACTTTACATTCAGCTTTCTTTTTACTGTACCCTATTCATCCCTTCCATTCAGATTTCTTTTTACTGTGCCCCATTCATCCCTTCTTTTCCACTGCTGCCAGGCTATCCCTGAATTGATGACTAAATCTTACTAGTTTATGACTGTCACAGATTCCTGTTTTTCCTTCCTCCTGCCTTTTTCATTCATTCTCTCACTGAGAAATATTTTAGAGCATCTCTTACGTTCCCTGCACTTTGGTAAGTTCTGGGAAAACCACCCCTGTCTTGAGAGTATTTCACAGACTAGTATCCAGGTCCCCCTTGCTGTCATAGTGAGAGGGGCCATGGCAGGGAACCTACTCTGGATTCCAGAAGCTCAGAGAACTTTCCTTGGTGAAACGACAGCTAAACTGAGACCCAAAAATGAGCTCGAGTTTGCTAGATAAAAATGGGAAAGGGGCAGGGAGGAGTGAAGGCGTATGTCAGATGGAAAGGTCTTTTAATGTTGCATATTGTGTAAGCGATGAGTCTAGAGAGTCAAACTCAAGTCAGAGCCTAAAGACTATATGTTAAGTGGGTAGGATTTCATCTGAAGGATGCCATGAAACTATTCAACTATTTTAAGCAGGAGAATGGTGCCATTTAAAAATTGCACAATAAGAATTGTATCATTCTTAGAATCACCCTGGCTGAAAGGGAAGAAGGGAAATGAAGGAAGGAAAAATGAAAATGAAGATGGAGAGAAAAAGTCTGACTCTTAAATTGTCTTAAACATTCTTTTCTTTTAGGTAACTCAGTTTCTTTCATATTAGTTTTCTATTTTACGTGATTAATCCTATTACCTGTGAGAAAGAAATCCAAATCTGTGCTGATGGACCAGGCTTTCTATACCTGCCTTCTAGCCTTTTCCTCCTAACTTTCTAGCCCTGTCTGACACATCTCAATTTACTGTCCTATAGCCAAATTGATCTTCCCATCTCTCCAAAATTTCCAATTTACCCTTTATTTAAATACCACAATGTCTTCTATTTCTGGAATGATGCCTGGAATGATGTTTTCTCTTCTTTTAACTTTTCAAATCCTACCTCCCTCTCAGGGTGCAATTCAAATTTCACGTTCCTCTTGCATCAACCAAAAATGATGATTCCTTTTTTCCTGAATGCTGACAGGGCTGTTTTACAGTTTCAATACTTGGCTATATACTACCTTTTACTATTACCTAGCGTGATTACAGGTTCAGGAGGGCAAGTTCTGGGTTTTACACTTAACTGAATCTTTCACAGTTTCAAGCACAGTTCTTAATATACTCAGTAAATACTTATTGAATGATTTAAGTGAAAAACTCTTTAAAATGGGTGAGACAGCAGTTTTAAAAATTATATACATCTTCTAATAATTTACAAGCCAGAAAACCCAAGAAGTCTACCAGCTGAATTGACTTTTTTTTTTTGTTTTCACCTTACAAAAGAAAAATTTAAAAAGAAAGGAAAAGCCAAAGATGTGGTAATGAAACCAGTTTACTTTCCTAATTCTATTCAAAATGTTCTGTTCAATTAAGAGGTATATCTTTGGAATTTCTAAGGAAGTTTTTAAAGAAGCCAGTTGCTATGGGGATTATGAAGAGAAGAAACTAAAATAATAATAATGAATTAATTTTTGCAAATGAAGCCACCAGGTCTAATCCTAGAAGGTATTTGGGAGGGCCAGAGGAGGTTCTCAGAAAGAAAAAGAGCACATTATAATTGTGAAAATCAAGCCACAGCTGAGGAGGATGTTTGTTTTCTCCAAGGGGAAGGGCAAGTGACACGTTTACTAGTAAGAAGGAACAAAAGAAAGATCTTAGAGTGCTGGAGAGTTAAACAGTCTCTTTACCCACAGTAAGTTTTAACTTCTAGCAAAAAAGAGACCAGGTTGCAGAAGTTAAAGCCAGTAGTTAAAGGAAAGCTGCTAGGACTTTGAACTGTGCCCAAGGCAGGGGCTCTTGCCTTTTGTACTTTACATCCTGCTACCATTCGTTCTAAGAATATGAGTCCCCCCATTATAAAAACAAACGGCCCATGATTTTTCTAAGAAGGACAGTTATATGTTTGCAGCTATTCTGTTATCGTGTTTATTATTTAGAGTAAGTTTTGCAAATCTAGAAATGCCTTTTGCCTTTTGGAGAAAATTTTCCTGTTATAGCTTTAAAATAGAAACAAACAAAAGTGCTTTTCTAGATTACTACCTATGTGCTGAGAGTATTCTGGAAAAACCGATAGCAGGTGTGTACAGCTCTGCACATGTGCCAGATGGTGTAGGTTAATGGAGAGTGAATTGTTAATAATTCTGATGCCAGTTCTATCCTTCTCGGACTACTTTATCCCACTGGTATGCTCACAGCAGTTGGGTTTTCCTGATCTAGAGGGCATGCACCAGCCTGGACAAGGGTTTTTGAGGCAGAAGTCAATGTGTAAGAGAAAGAAATCAAAGTTTTCGTTTTGAAGCCCTATAAGGTATAAAAGGAGAAGAGGACTAATTTTGTGATAAGGAGGAAAAAACCTAACTAGATATTAGATTCCTTTGCTTAGAAAAACACAACTCTTTGTTAGTTTTTAAAATTACAATTTATTACAGAAGTAATATATTTTTCATTGTGACTAATAGGAAAACATAGAAATATACAAAGTAGAAAAATGGGAGCTTATCTTCTTTACTTTTCCAATTCCAATTCCTCAGAGGCAGTTCCTGTTAAATCCTTTGGTTTTATAAGTTCATACTAAAAGAACACTCTTTAAACAAGCTGTTTATATCTTTTAGTTTTAAGATGTCTGTTTCTGTTAGTAAGAAGACATTGCAAAGTTACATGCGCTTTTCCTTCCAAACATGTCTACAGATGTTTATTTTGCTGTGTTTTTATATTTAGTGAGGTTTGGCCACGATTTAGTACCACCATTGGGTGGCAGCCTGAATCATAAGCCCTTCAGGAGCAAATACGTCCTTAGTATGGGGAGTCTATGAAATCCATCTTATAATTGACAGTTTTGTGCAGATGTTTTCAAATGAAGTGTTGAATAAATTTTCCTAACAAGAATGAGAGAGCAAGTGCACATATAAGTGAGCAAAGGAAATATCTAGTGACCAGCCGTCTGGGAGAAAATCCCCTCTTCCATTAAGCCATTTCTCTCCTGCCCATCTACTCCCAACCATCCAAGAACCACAGAACCCTCTTAACACTGCAAGGATCAAATGAGATTACAAATGTGGAAACACCAAATGTACAAAGATGTGCAGTTGTGAAGGGTGGTGATTATTACAGCCCGGATGCAGTTTGAACACCTCTTTTTTGGGGGCATGGTTGATTTTTAAATGGAATAGTGTGTATGAAATATTGCATGTCCTTATTTTCTTTAAATCTTCTTAGGACCAAATGTAAGATTTTTTCGTTCTGCTGTATTGATAGAAAATTAAATCTAAATCATTATTGCTTCTCTCCTATCCGAAACGTAGTGGACAGGTGTGGAATCACACAGTGCCAAAGTGTAGGGGAAGGTCCCTCTCGTCATTGACCAGGTCACACTGTGTAATGAGGAGATACCTATTTTCCAGCCAGCTTAGTCTTTTTAGATTCTGCTCCTTTCTGGGTACACTACACAGATACTCCTTTGTCTTGCCAGATCTAGTCTCACTGGACCTTCAGATCTTTGACTCTTCCCAATTTTGAGGATGTCTTTCCTCGTACTTCCTATTGCCCTAAAAGGTACTTCGTCTCTCCCCTTTGCCTCTACAATATGTGACCATAACTCTTCAGCAAGTTTAGGCTTTCACAAGAACAGAGAGAGCTGTAGATTTTAAGAAGCTACTTGGCAAGAGATATTAAGGGGTTGGCTATCTTCTTGCAACTGTTGCGCTATAAATAGAGCCTAATACAAATTAATGACAGCTATCTGGGTGAACAAAACACTAGAAATTGTCTTCATGATTTCTTGACTGCATATGAACTAAAGAGATTTTTCATCGAACTGCAATAATTCCAATATAAGATAAAAAGGAAAACATTTCTTCATTAACTCTAGAGAGCAATAAGTATACTAATTTCTAATTTACACTTGTTGATAATAGTTCCCATAATTTTAGTGAATATTGTTTCTCTGGGCTGGTAATTGTATTTGGATGTCTATAGCATCATTCAAACTACAATGAAGCTATGTTGCTTTTTGTTTATGCTACCTAGTGCATGGGTGTTTGGAATGGTTGGTCTTGATTAAATCACCATTTAATCAATCACTAATTAAAAGGTATAACTGTTTGTTATTTATTAGTAAGTTTTAAGGAGAAAAATGTTAAACTATTTTACTATGGAAAATTTCAAAACTATTGAAAAGTAGAGAAGAGAATAGTCTAATGGACCCCCATACGCTCATCAGCTAGCTTAATTGACAACTCATGGCTAATCTTGTTGCGTATATTTTGTCCCAGTTTTTCTCTCCCCTTCCAATTATTTTGAATCTAATCCTAAGCAGTGTGTAATTTATCTGTAAATATTTCAGCAGCTATTTCTAAAAGATAAGGATTTAAAAAATATGTAATCACAAATCCCTCATTACACTTAAAAATTAAACAGAGATGAAAGAACATTTTAATTATCTTTATTCTTACCAATTATCTTATAATTTACCATCTAATTTAAAATTAAAATTATATTTATGTCAACAGCAAACATGCACACATACTAATGATGAATAAGATATCCAGGATATATTGTTAAGTGAAAGAGCAAGTAGTAGAACAATTTTTTATAATGTGGTTCAGTTTCTATTGTAAACATTATAAAAAACTATAGTGCTGTGCAACAATAGCATGGTGGCAGAATTCTGACCTGCCATGCTGGAGATGTGGGTTCGATTCCTGGTGCTTGCCCATTCAAAAAAGAAAACAACTATGCACCTATGTTTGTTTATATGTGTAAAAGGGTTAGAAGCATACACTCCAAACCAAGAATATGATTACTTTTGAAGTAAGAATGATCAAAGTTGGTATTGGGGATAGGGAACTTTAACTTTCAACCTATTCAGTATTTTTGATTTTTTAAAAATATATGTATATTATTTTTGTAATTACATTTTTTTTTTTCATGGGCAAGCACTGGGAATCGAACCTGGGTCTCCAGCATGGCAGGTGAGAACTCTGCCTGCTGAGCCACCATGGCCCGCCCTGTAATTACATTTTTTTTTGCATTTAAAAAAATTTTTTTATTTTTATTTTTTAAATTTTTATTAATTAAAATAACAAGAAAGAAACACAAACATTCTGAGTATATGCTCATTCTGTTCTACATATATCATCAGTAATTCACAATATTATCACATTGTTGCAAATTCATTATCATGATCATTTATTAGAACATTTGCACCAATTCAGAAAAAGAAATAAAAAGACAACAGAAAAATAAAACGAAGACAGAAAAAAAAATTTTTACATACCATACCCGTACCCCTCCCTTTCATTGATCACTGGCATTTCAAACTAAATTTATTTTAACATTTGTTCCCTCTATTATTTATTTTTATTCCATATGTTCTACTCGTCTGTTGATAGGGTAGGTAAAAGGAACATCAGACACAAGGTTTTCACAATCACACAGTCACATTGTGAAAGCTGTATCATTACACAATCATCATCAAGAAACATGGCTACTGGAACACATCTCTACATTTTCAGACAGTTCCCTCCAGCCTCTCCATTACATCTTGGATAACGAGGTGATACCTACTTAATGCATAAGAATAACCTCCAGGATAACCTCTCAACTCTGTTTGAAATCTCTCAGCCATTGACACTTTATCTCATTTCACTCTTCTCCCTTTTGGTAGAGAAGGTTTTCTCAGTCCCTTGATGCTTGGTCTCAGCTCATTCTAGAGTTTTTCTCAATCCCTTCATGCTGAGTCTCAGCTCATTCTAGGATTTCTGTCCCACATTGCCAGGAAGGTCCACACCCCTGGGAGTCATGTCCCACGTAGACAGGGGGAAGGTGGTGAATTGCTTGTTGTGTTGGCTGGAGAGAGAGGCCACATCTGAGCAACAAAAGAGGTTCTCTTGGGGGTGACTCTTAGGCCTAAATTTAAGTAGGCTTGTCCTATCCTTTGTGGGGCTAAGTTTCATATGAACAAACCCCAAGACTGGGGGCTCAGCCTATAGCTTTGGTTGTCCACACTGCTTGTGAGAATATCAAGAATTCAACTTGGGGAGGTTGAATTTTCCCCCGTTCTCATCATTCCCCAAAGGGGACTTTGCAAATACTTTTCTGCTCATTGATCAGATCACTCTGGGATTCATCAGGGCAGCACTCTGGACAAACCAACAAAATCTCATGTCCTACCCAAGGTTCCATTACTTAAGTTGTTCAACCAACTATCTATGTAAGTTATATTAGGAGATGCACTAGTCAAAATATAAATTTTATACCAAATAAGCATTTTTTGCTTTAGTCTCACACATAAATTGAAATTTTAAAGTATTAATTACCATCTATTTTCAGCACGCTGCAGTAATGACATTCCTTTGTTCTTCCTCATGCAAAAACATTTTTAAATTTGTACATTTAGTCAGTATCATTATACACTCTAGGCATTCCTAGATTATACCATCTCAATGTTTATTGTCTATCTTTCTTTCTGATTTCATTTATACCCCCAGCCCTCCTCCCTCTATCATTCTCATGTTCAGCTTCATTCAGTGTTTTAACATAATTCTATTACAGTTAGGTAGTGTTGTGCTGTCCATTTCTGAGTTTTTATATTCAGTCCTGTTGTACAGTCTGTATCCCTTCAGCTCCAGTTACTCAATATCTTACCCTATTTCTATCTCCTGATGTTCTCTGTTGCTATGTTGTTATATACTTCATGACTTTATCCTGTCTTACAGCTACATAATATTCCATTGTATGTATATGCCACAGTTTGTTTAGCCACCCGTCTGTTGATGGACAGTTTGGCTGTTTCCATTTCTTGGTAATTGTGAATAATGCTGCTATAAACATTGGTGTGCAAATGTCCATTTGTGTCCTTGCCCTCATGTCCTTTGAATAGAGATAGCATATAGATGGGTCCTGTTTTTTAATCCATTCTGCCAGTCTATGTCTTTTGATTGGGGAGTTTAATCCATCAACATTTAGTGTTATTACTGCATGGGTAGTACTTTCTTCTACTATTTTGCCTTCTGGATTTTATATGTCATATCTAATTTTCTTTCTTTTTACTCATAGTCTTCATTTCTACACTCTTCTCCACACCTCTCTCTTCTGTCTTTTCATATCTGTCTCTAGTGCTCCCTTTAGTATTTCTTGCAGAGCTGGTCTCTTGGTCACAAATTCTCTCAGTGACTTTTTGTCTGAAAATGTTTTAATTTCTCCCTCATTTTTGAAGGACAACTTTGCTGGATATAGAATTCTTAGTTTACAGTTTTTCTCTTTTCGTAATTTAAATATATTATCCCACTGTCTTCTTGCTTCCATGGTTTCTGCTGAGAGATCTATGCATAGTCTTATTGGGTTTCCCTTGTACATGATGGATTGCTTTTCTCTTGCAGCTTTCAAGATTCTCTCTTTCTTTTTGACCTCTGACATTCTGATTAGTAAGTGTCTTGGAGTATGTCTATTTGGATCTATTCTCTTTGGGGTACACTGCACTGCTTGGATCTGTAATTGTAAGTCTTTCATAAGAGTTGGGAAATTTTCAGTGATAATTTCCTCCATTAGTTTTTCTCCTTCTTTTCCCTTCTCTTCTCCTTCTGGGACACCCACAACATGTATGTTCGTGCGCTTCATATTGTCTTTCAATTCCCTGAGTTCCTGCTCATATTTTTCCATTTTTTTCCCCTAAATTTTCTTTTTCTTGCCGGATTTCAGATATTCCACCCTCCAGTTCACTAATCCTATGTTCTGTCTCTCGAAATCTACCATTGTAGGTTTCCTTTTTTTTTTTTCATCTCTTCAACTGTGTCTTTCATCCCCATAAGTTCTGTGATTTGTTTTTTCAGACTTTCGATTTCTTCTTTTTGTTCACTCCTTGCCTTCTTTATATCCTCCCTCAATTCATTGATTTGGTTTTTGATGAGGTTTGCTATGTCTCTTCGTATATTCTGAATTAATTGTTTCAGCTCCTGTATGTCATTTGAATTGTTGGTTTGTTCCTTTGACTGGGCCATCTCTTCAATTTTCCTAGTGTGATTTGTTATTTTTTGCTGGTGTCTAGGCATTTAATTACCTTAATTAGTTTATTCTGGAGATTGCTTTCACTTCTTTTACCTAGGGTTTTCTTGCTGGATGAATTTGTTGTCTATCTGTTCTTTGACATTCAGTTCAGCTTTATGTGGACCTCTAGCTTAAGTTTTGTTTAACAGAGGAGAATTTTCCAGTTCTTGTTTTCTTGTTTCTTGCCCTGTTTGTTTCTTCCCCCCACACACACTTAGGAGGATCTACTTAGGTATTATAGACCCCAGCTGGATTTTCCCATACCAAACTGGCCTCGTGTCTGGAGGAAAGAGTCACCTGCGTCGGTTTTCCCTGAGGGTGTGACCCAGCAGGTTGAAAGACTTTCCTGTGAAGTCTCTGGGCTCTGTTTTTCTTATCCTGCCCAGTATGTGGCACTTGTCTGCTGCAGGTCCCACCAGCATAAGATGATGCAGTACCTTTAACTTTGGCAGACTCTCCCTGCTGGGGCATGGTGGAGACAGAGGAGAGGTTGTAGGCTGGTTTTAATAACTTCAAATTGCCAAGCCCTGGTTTCTGAATTCCTTGAGGGAGGGATTCCACCTGAGTTGGGCTTCACCCCTCCCCTGGGGAAGGTACAGGCTCCAGAAAAGCCCCCAAAGGAGCTTGTTTCTGCTTATGCCTGGGGCAGTTGCGGCCTGAGAAGCCCCGCTGCTGTATTCAAAGGTTGTCAAGCCTTTGTAGAAACACAGCCACAAAAACCTCTGTTTCCTTCTTTTTTTAAAATTTTTTTATTTTTCCGTCAGCCCTGCCCCCTTGGTGCTGGGGCAAAAATGAGCAACCTCCACTTTGACCAGGTTCACCTGAGCTGGGGGCCTATTTTTAGTAGTCAGAATTTGTTAATTAATTCCACAATTGGCATTTGATTGCGCTCAGCCCCTGCTACCGGTAAAGTCTCTTTCCTTTCCTCTCTGGGAAGCCGCTTGTGGGGGAGGGGCATCGGCCACCACAGCTTGGAGAACTCACGGTTCTAGGGGTGCTCACAGCTGGTCCAGACTGGGGTACGCTGTGTGTCCGGTCACTGACGTGGCCCCAGGAGCTGTTCTGAACTGTTTCTGGTTATTTAGTAGTTGTTCTGGAAGACGAACTAAAATGCACACCTTGTTAAGCTGCCATCTTTGCCCGGAAGCTGTAATTACATTTTAAAAAAGGAATTCATGATAGGATGAACTTAAATAAGTTATGTCAGTATATGAAATCAGAGACATTCTCAGGTCAGAATTTCCTATCCAAATATAGTTCCTCTGCTGTGTGAAATTATTCCTGATTACCCAGAGTAGTACTAGCTAGCATTTTTAGAGTGCTGACCATCTGCCAAGCACTTTGAAAATGCTTTCAGTCTGATTACTTATTTTTCACCACAAACCCTTTGAGGGAGGTTTGGTTATTACTCCCATTTCACAGATGAAAACACACACTCTAGAGCAGTTAAATATTTTGCCAGGGGTTTGGAAGAGTTGGAACCAGGCTTGTTGCTCAGGTAATGAGACTCCTAGCCCAGGCTCTTAATCACTCCACCATCATTCCATTTCCTGGGTTTGAATGTCTGACTCTTAGGAATGAATTTTGTTATTTTTTTGAATTGTTATTTTGTTTCATGCTTGTATGGATCTTTTGTTGCTGAATTTCCATATTAGCTTTAACTCTTTCATTTTTACATATAGTCTAGCTCAAGCAAGAAAGAGTATTACTTCCTCTCATTTTCCCCCTTGTCCATAGAATCTGATTGGCCTGTAGGACTAAGAGGAGAAATGACCCCAAAAGAATTTCATGCTTTTCTGATTCAGGAAAATTTAAAATATTCTTAAAGATCTCTCCTCATACTCTTATTTTACGTGGTAGGAAACTGAGGTTTGAAAGCAGTAAGTGGCTCATGGCAATCCGAGGACTAGAGAGAGGATTGTATCATGGTTAAGTGCTTTGATACTGAAGCCAGATGGGCGGGTTTGAATCCTACCCTTGTGTGCTGGTTTGAAATGATGTATGTCCCCTAGAAAAGCCATGTTTTAATCAAAATCCCATTTCATAAAGGTAGCATAATCTCTATTCAATACTGTATGTTTGAAACTGTAATCAGATCATCTCCCTGGATGGTATGCTTTAGTCAAGAGTGGTTGTTAAGCTGGATTAGGTGACAACATGTCTCCACCCACTTGGGTGGGTCTTGAGAAGTTTCTGGAGTCCTATAAAAGAGGAAACACTTTGGAGAATGGGAGATTCAGAGAGAGCAGAGCAGAACAACATAGCCATGAGAAGCAGAGTCTATCAGCCAGCAACCTTTGGAGATGAAGAATGAAAACGCCTCCCGGGGAGCTTCATGAAACCGGAAGCCAGGAGAGAAAGTAGCAGATGATGTTGTGTTTGCCATGTGCCCTCCAGATAAGAGAGGAACCCTGACCGTGTTCACCATGTGCCTTTCCAGATAAGAGAGAAACTCTGTGTTTACCATGTGCCCTTCCACTTGAGAGAGAAACCCTGAACTTCATCAGCCTTCTTGAATCAAGGTATCTTTCCCTGGATGCCTTTGATTGGACATTATTCTATAGACTTGTTTTAATTGGGACATTTTATCAGCCTCAGAACTGTAAACTAGCAACTTACTAAATTCCCCTTTTTAAAAGCCATTCTGTTTCTGTTATATTGCATTCGGCAGCTAGCAAACCAGAACACCCTTCCAGTTATCAGCTGTGTAACCTCATGCAAGCTATATAACCTCTCTGTGCCTCAGTTTCTGCATCTGAAAATGGGATACAAATAGTGCCTAATTTATAGGTTATTGTAAGGATTAAGTAAGTGAATATGTGTTAAACCTTTGGTATAGTACCTCAAACACAGTAAGTGTTCGATAAGTGGTGTTAATCTTAGAATTCATGCGTCCTACCTCTCAGTTGATTGCTTTATGGTTGTACCACCTTGACTGTCATGACATCTTTTAAATAAAGTAAAATATTTTAATAGTATCATTTCTCATTAGAATTAATAATAATTCTTCTGTGAATATTTTTAAAAAAGAACACATATTTAGCAAGCATCATCTTAACCATTTTTTCCATGTGGGATATTTCCATGTAATTACTGGAATAATTTAGAATAAAGATGAAATGATATATGTCTGAATATATTGAGGTATTAAATTATATAATACATAATTTTAAAATTCAGCCAGATTCCTCATTTGCATAAATATTTGACTGCATTAGTAGTTCCTTAGATAAATTGAGTCCAGCTACTAACTTATTTCAAATGCACATTAGGATTATAAAAGTGCCACTGGAAACTCATTTGAACTTAGATTTCCAGTAAAGGAAACCTTTGATTTTTCAATAAAAGAGGAAATATCCATTCTGGGTACATGCAGATGATACAGATTTAGTAATGATACGTTTTCCAATTGCAATCACTTACTGCCTTTTTTTTTTTTTTTTTTGCATGGGCAGTTACGGGGAATTAAACCCAGGTCTCCCGCATGGCATACTTACTGCCTTTTAAAGAGAGATTCATGTGTTTCCAGTTCTCTATGAAGATATGTTGCTCTAGCAACTTTGACTAATAGCTGATTTTAGATATATGATTCTGTCCACATTTTAAATTGTGTAATGTCAGTTCTTTACATTGAGCTATTATGTAGTAAGTTAAGATATACTTCTATTATTATTAGGTATTTGTGGTAGACATTGTAGGTTGCTTAATCCATGGTTATTTCCACCAGCCTTGTTTCTTGCTAGTAGAACCCTAATTTTTCTCTAATATTGGGTGACCATTTGCTTCAGGAGAAGTTGGAGCCTCCCCAAGACTAGAAGGGATGTGAATCTTGAATAGTCTAAGCCAGAAATTCTAGTTATTATCCTTCTAGTGATTGACTTAGGCATGGGTATGTAAAACAACTCTGGCAAATACTGAGGGAGAGACTCTGATAGTTGTCCTCTTTACAAAGTGCCTAGAATTGCAAAGTTCATCTTATGTCCTTGGGGGGAACCAGCCTAACAGGACAAGCTAATGTGCTTAGGGTGGCAGAATAGAAAGATGGAAAGAACCAGGGTCCTTGCTCATGTTGGTGAATTACCAAGCAAACCCAGTTGGAGCCCTTGGACTTCCTGCTTTGTGACATAACAAAGGTCATTATTTAAACCAATTTTAGTTGACCTTCTCTTATTTTCAACTGAAAACTTATGTATTAAGGTTGCCGTAGCAAATGACCACAAACTGCTTGGCTTAAAACAACAGGAATTTATTCTCTAATGGTTCTGGAGGCTTAAATTCCAAAATCGTGGTATTAGCAGGGCTTAGCTCCCTCTGAAAGCTCTAGAGAATACTTTGTCTCTTCTTGTTTATTCTTAGACTTGAACAGCATGAATCCAATCTCTGTTTCCATCATCACATGGCCTTATCTGTGCCTATTTTCTTATAAGGACACCAGTCATGGATTTAAACCCACGGTGGATCCAGTATGACCTCATCTTAATTAATACTAACTGCAGAGACCCTATTTCCAAATAACATCATATTTACAGGTACGGGGGTTGGGACTTAAACATATCTTTTGGGGGGATGCAATTCAACTCATTACAATCCCAAAGTATACCTTTTTGTTGTAGTTTCTTTTTCATTTCTTAAGCACTTTGTGTACTCTCATTCTGGGGCACAGTACATTTAAGAAGACCAAACTGAATGAGCAAGTACCTCAGTCAGCACAGCCAAGGATTCTGCACATCTTTTTTTTTTTTTTTTTTTTTTTTTAAAGGAAAGACAGAGAGAAGGAAGGAAGGATAGAAGGAAGGAAGGAAGGAAGAAAGGGAAACATTTTTAAACATTTTCTTGTTTTTATTGTATTCTGTTTCTCCGTTTTTGTTACATGGGCTGGGGCCGGGAATCGAACCGAGGTCCTCCGGCATAGCAGGCAAGCACTTTGCCCGCTGAGCCACTGCGGCCCGCCCCATCTGCACATCTTTTGCTACGTTAGTTCAGCCTTCTCTTTTGAGCTGACATACTGTTTTCTTAACAAAAAATGCTTAATTTAGATATCTTTAATTAGCTCTCCACTGAATATAGGTGAATTGGGATTAGTGTTGTGATACATGAAACAAAAGTTAATTCAACATACATGTGACATAAATTTAATTTTTCTGCTGGATGATCATTAGACATAAATGTTAATTGATCCAAATAAAACATTAAGATTTCAGTTTATAGGTGCCTTTAAAGATAAATACAGTCAGATAATAATAAAATCTGCAGGGAGGTCTTAACATCTTTACAAAATCTTACTCAACTAATTTGACTCCTGAACAAGTCCCTCCATTTTGGCTATCACCCCATACATATCCTTGTAGTGCATCATTACAATGACAGAATACCATACCCTTTTTCTTTGAATGTGGTAGTTTTATCAAAAGAGATTTATCACTGGATCCATTAGGGCTGGAGGGCAGGATCTCAGTTAAGGGCAATACTGTGGAGTCAGGTATTTCTATCAGTCATCTAGGCAAAGCAAATTGGAAGTGAACTGAACAAATGGGGCTACTAAGAGGGAACCTTAAGTCCCCAAGTGGTGCCTGAGCCCATGGCATTGCCATGTAGTGAATTTTTCTTCTCTTGGTAATAGGTGAACTAATGGGCTGTGACTTTAGTTCTTAAGCAAAGAGCAAAATCTTTAGGCCCTTTCCTGATAGACAGACTGCTGTGTCTGTATATTGAGGAGGAAAATAAGAAATGTCTGTACATCCTCTTTTTCAAGCCTGTTCATTTAGAGTATTTGTCTGCTAGTACTTTTTAGTAGGTATGCTTGTAAAGGCAGACTGGAGAGAAGCTTGCCCATTCTTGTTCCGTAGAGGCCACAACAAAGGTGTAACTAGAAGTCACTGGTGGTTTCCAATTTCTGCCTACAGAAAAGTAAAACTCTGCCAGGACTTTCTGTCTCCTTGCTGGGAACCCCCCTCCCATGCAATCCCCACGGAGACTTACTGTGGGGATAAGGCTCCTCACCAGTTGAGCCATGTCAGATTTGCTTGATTAAATGTTGCCACCTTTGGGCAGGATTCTAGAAGCAGGATGAATAATACTGAGATATTGTTTGGAATTGCATTTGATAGCCAATAAAGAGTGTGTGAGGTCTTTTTATAAGCCTCTGCCTTCTGGCATTCTGAGATTTCCTCCTTATTGTGATAGAAAGAAGGTATAGTTTAGGCTGATCAAAATATTTTGTGTTGAATGGCATCTATGAGATCCACAGCCTCAGATTAGTGTCTTCTGATCTTGGGCACAAAGAAGCACCAGTACCTTATGGAAGAAGAATGTGAATGTTCTCTCCAAAGTGGGGGCTGAGAGATTCATGTAGCTATTATACTGGGCTCTATAAACTCAGCTGCTCTTGTGCTTCTTACATAAAGTGAAATAACAAAGTGTTCTTTAAAATTTAGCCTATCTCATTTGAATTAAAGAGTGCCAAGGAAAGAAAGTGTGTATGTGTGTGTGTGTGTGTTTGTGTGTGTGAGTCACAGGGCAGAGCTGTGGGTCACTTGATCAAAGCCTCTGTCCAACCAAAGTCTTCTTCAAGTGTTGGAAGCTTTCAAGTTCCGTATTTTGCTTTAACTAATAAGGGCTGTGAAAAGCCAAGGCACTGACACACATGGCCCCATCTAATCCTAAATAGATTGCATTTAGTTTACACATTTCAGTATATTCTTGTGTGTTTTGCAAATATTTTCATCCACTTCCTGTTACAGATTGTAACCCTTTGGAGAAAAAGATCTTTATCCTAATTCTGTATTCTTCCAGATGACACACACTGCAAACTTCAGGGATTTGGTAAATCCTGATAACTTGCTATTTTCGCGTAGATAAGACAGCGCTTTAAAGGTTGCAAAAATTTTAGCAATTAGCAGCAGGAGCCATCTTAAACTCTTTTCTTAAGGAATACAGTTATGGGAGTTTGTGTAAATATTTCAGTTGTCTTGCTAGCATTCTTTCTATGATTTCCACTTCTTTAAGAAGGTAAAAATAAGCAGAGTTGAAGTGTGTTAGCTACTGTTATTACCTGATATATTAAGCATAAGATTGTTCAGTATACTTTTTCTCTTATAGATCCCTTCTGGATCATACCTTGCTTCCTGTTTTGTTTTTCAACATCTTCATTATTAGTTCAAATGCCAGTTTTCCAGCTGGTAAAGTAAGGTGTGAAGTATAGAGGGGAGGTTGCGTCTCTGTGGTGTCAAGATTTCTCTTTTACTCTTGGCTCATTTGATCCATTTCTGGACCTCTATCTCTATAGTGTATACCTGTCTCACAAATGGCATTTAATAGTAACCATGAGGCCCACAGCTTCAGAGATATGTTGGTCCCTAAAGCTGATGCTGCAGGAAGAATCAAACACACAGACATAGATATATCTGCCTTGGTTAATGAAGATCATAGATGGAAATACTATTTTTCTGTGTGTGTGGACATGCTGGGATTTTAGAACTGATGTTATTAATCAATCTGTCCTAAAACAGAAATAGTTACAAATATGTAGTACAGAGTATCAATGAAATAGAAAACAAACCTTTAATGAAGCCTGAGTTTTGTTTTTTTTTTGAAGTTGGAAAATGTTGCCAGCCTGATTTTGATGTAATTGAAAATGTTTAGAAGCTTTCCTGAAGAGTTGATTAATATATCAAAATCAAAAAAGGCAATTTTGATTCTAACTTTGTTTGTTTACTGTGCAATACAGGATTCTTGGCTTTGAAATTCTGCCATGCAGGGTGAAAAATGACTGTCAGTGTGAAATAAAGTAGTCTTTTGAAAAGAACATTGTATCTAATAGGGAACAGCTGATACCAGTCCATGACTATTATCTGGAATTAAAATGATCTTAATCAGTACTATTTGTTCCTTGTGGGCAAAAAAAAGAGAGTCCAGATGTGACCAAGGGCCCTCTTTTGTCCCACCTACTTCTTGGTGCAAGAATTCCCACAAGTGGAGTTAGTGAGCAAGCACTCTGGCCCAGGGTTCAGGAACATACTTAGATTGCATCCCCACATGTGCACAAAGGTGGGTGAGATGTCTTGAAGAAATGGGATATGTCCCTTGTAGGAGGGCCTGAAATTTTTTTATTATGCTTCTAGAAGCTTTTCCAATTGCTTCTTGACTTCCTAAACCCTAAGAAACTGGGATAGGTAATTATAATTTGGCACTCAGCTTTTGGAGAAAGAGGCCAAGAAAACATGCTGTGAATGAAGAAACAAGTGAATTCTCACCAAGAATTTCTATCCATTTGAAATTTGAATACTCCAAGAGAGATAAATGCCTACCTTAAAGTGATTTTGCATCTTCCTTTCCCCCAGAAAGTCTCATTTTCAAATGTCTTTCCCATTATTTCAATCATTGTTGTCTCCCAAGAATGCAATATTTTGGTGGCTAAACTGTATCTCCTAGACTGTCTTCCAAATCCGGAAGCAACTCAAAGTCTTTTATAGGATCACAGGTTATGGGTGGGGATTCAGAAAATAAGGTCACCCTTTATGGAAGGAAATTGGACTGAAAAGCACACAAAGTCAACTTCATTTTCCATCCCTTTGGGTAGATAATAAAGTACCCATACCAGGTCCCATCATGCAGCATGCTGGAATATTTCCACTGTGTGAGTGTGGGCTCACACCTCAGAGGTTGTCTAATTATTGATAAACTTTTTATCTTTTTTCAAAACCTGTTTCTTTTAGCCCTACTCATCAGGGTGACAGAGAACATCCTTTTGTTTTGCCACGTCAGTCCCTTACATATGAAAATGGTTCTCATATCTGCCTCTTTTCTTTTCCAGGCCAAGCCCTTTAATCTTTTCTTATATAACAAGGTGTTCATCATTCTAGGGACCTTAACACCCTATTTGGCAGTGATTTTCCTAGTCTGGCTTCTGCAAAATAAAACTGGACTCCCCCCACCCTCCTTTTAAATCTCTGATAATGCAGGTTAAGGTTGCTTTAGTTCTTTTGATAGCTACATCCTACTATTGGGTCATGTCGAGCTCATGATCAGTTGATATCTTTTGGTCTATTTCAAATAAACAACTATTTCTCCTGACCATGTACTTGTGCATTTGATTTTTAAAACTGGGACTTTATCTACATACCTAATATGTATATACTTTAAATTCTAGACTGTCATTCAGGTCTGCCAATATTTTGTTAAATCTTTACTTGTATCTAACATCCTGGTTTTCCTGCCAGTTGCAAATTTAAGTAGGTTTTCCATGTTTTATGAGTATTAAAGCATTGTAAAAAAGCATGGACTTTGCAGTGAGATATGTCTTGGTTTCCAGCCCCAGCCTCATCCTATCCCAGTGACTTGATGTTGGGCAACTTATTTAAATTCCGTGGTCCCAGTTTGCTCACCTGAAGATGAAGATGATCATCATTCCCACTTTTTGGTTTGCTTTGAGCATTTGAGATAAGAACTGAGTACAGTACCTATTGCACAGTAGGTAATGATGAGAGTAATAATAATAATAAATGGTTTTTTCATGACTTAATAACTTAGAATGGATTCTTTTCTTTTCTTTCTCCTTATCTAAGTCAGAGTTAATATTTTAGATAGGGCGAAAAGCAGAGCCATGTAGCCAATAGAGATCATTTTCCAGGTTGACATCAATAATTAGCAAATATTATTGAACAATAAATACTTATTGAACAGATTATTTTCCAGTGCTATTCTAGTGATTAGGGACATGGTGATAAAAAAAAATGGGAAAGTCTCTGCCCTCATGAAGCTGACATTCAAAAAGGCAGGGCCACCACATACCATAGAGGATGTCATTCGCATAGAATTTGTTGCCTCTTCAAGAAGATAAGACAGACAATAAACAATGCATATGTGTGTTATTGGACATTGTGTTGGTTTGGAACTGTTGTGTACTGCAGAAAAGCCCTGTTCTTTTTCCTAATCCAATCTTGTGGGAGCAGACCTATTGTTTAGTGTGGGACCTGTGATGCACCTAATTGTGGGTGGGATATTTTTCATTAAGTTGTTTCCATGGAGATGTGACCCACTGCAAGTGGGTGGGGCCTTTTGATTAGGTGGCCATGGGGATATATCTCCACCCATTTAGGGTGGGTCTTAATCTGCTTGCTGGAATCCTTTAAGAGGGAACTATTTTGGAAAAATCTCAGAACTGAAACAGAGACATTTGGAGATGGAGAAAGAAAATGCCTCTGAGGAAACTGTTTGAAACCAGAAACCAAAGAACCAGCAGATGCCAGCCACTTGCCTTCCCGGATTGGCCTTTCTTGAGTCATGGTATCCTTCTCTGGATGCCTTAGTTTGGACATTTTTATGGCCTTAGAACTGTAAACTTATAATTTAGTAACTTACCTTTATAAAAGCCAACTCATTTCTGATATTTGCAATTCCAGCAGCATTAAAAAAAAACAGACCTATTATTATATATAATATAAAGCAAGAAAGCAGTTAAAGCTAGAATATGTAATATGATATCAAGCAATGGCAAGAATTATGTAGAAAATAAAGCAAAGTACTCAGTGTTATGACAGGGACAGATGGTGGGAGATGCCATCTCTAAGGAGGTGGCATTTGAGCTAAGTTCTGCACAGAGGGAGGAAGTGAACCAAGCAGCTATCTGAAGGTAAAAAAACCATCAGAAGGACATTGATTCATAATTTCAAGATATTTTGCTGTGAATGGCCAACGAAGCATTTATCCTAACAGTACTGTCTGACTAACCACCATTTATCCATCATGTCCACAAGAATATTAAGAGAAACTTTGTAAATATACTTTCCCTAATATAAACCTCAGATGGATTGAGCTTGTTTGAAAACTCTGGGGATGCCCAGGATTTATTTTCCCTTGCCTATACAAAGACCTATTTCTTTTTGGTGTTCCTCTTTGAGCAACGTGCAACTTGAAGAGTGCTACGCACAGAGCATATAGCAAAGAAGAGGCTCCATTCAGCCAGCTGGAACATCTGAGCCAACCCTAGTGGCCACATTTTTCTCACTGTTTTCACTGCATGTGGTATTCCCACTTTCACCCGTCCATATCCCTATGCAAAAAGAGACGTGAGACTTTTTCTCCCACAATGAATCTGACCTGATTCCTAGTGATCACCACTTCCTTTTCTAAGGGCTCATAACTGTCTAATAATTCATTATAGAATATTGACAAGTTCAACATCAAGCTTGTAGATCTGTTGCTCATGGAACATACTTTTTCCCATGTTGAAAAATTAGGATGCCATTTTTCTAGCTCCATTGCCCCAGCATCTTTTCTATTCTTTTTGATCACTTAAAGATTATTGTCAGTGACTCTTAGATTACATCTGCAAAGTCTCTCCATATCCTGGATCGTAATTTATTTAGGCCTGGAGAGCTTGAACTCATTTTAAACAACTAGATGGTTTCCTACTATCATCTTACCTATCTCATACTTCAATTCCTTCTAAACTACATTTATTCAACCCTCCTGAGTTTAAAGATCATTCTCCTTGATAAGAAAGATGGAAATACAATAAGAGTTGAGATATATGACTTTCTCTTTGTTGTTTCTTAATGCTATTTCATCTGCCTCAAGCAGCAACAGTGTGTTTTTAGATTCATCTTTTCACTTCGAGTGTAGCTGATAAAGGCGTATGTGTGTGTGTGTATTTCTGAGTTTGTTGGTGGAAGGCTTAGGTGTATTTCACTTTGAATTATTGAGGGATTTATTCTATCATGCTCTTTCAGTTCAGTACTTCTGAGTACATTTCTTTGTTGTAGCATATTGTTGTGAGTCAGGGCTCTGGAACCAGGTTGAAATCCTGGCTGTTTCTATAGCAGTAAGACAACCAACAATTTAGTTAACCTTTCTGAACCTGAATTGCCTCATCTATCAAATTGAGATATTAAAGCATCTACCTCCTAGGAATGGATTTGAAAGTATATTATTTAAAACGCATAAAATAAATTATTTTAAACACATTAGAATAGTGTCTGGGACATAACACGCTCCCCCACAATGTGAGTAATTACTATGATCACCACCCCATCATCACCATCACCATCACCATCACCAACCTTATGTCATAATCATTATCTCTAATGTAGTCCTATAATCTTTCATATACATTTTTAAAAGTATAAACTCATCAGAGAATTTCCCGTTCAGCCACAGTCTGTCTTGTGGTTAGGGCACATTCGACCCAATTAAAAAAAAATCTCTTTCTACATAGCCAGTGCTAAACAGTGAGAATTGATATGAATAATGAAGTTTTTAAGACTATGAATTATCAAAGAATGATTAAATTATACTCAGTGTGCTCATGACAACAGCAAAGTAAACAGATGAATTTAAAAAGACTCTCAATTGAGTTTGGTTTGAAACGAAAATGGGCTTTCTTCTTCAGGGAACCTAAGTAACCAGTACACCCATTTCCAAGCCTTCTGAATGTTTAAGGAAAAAACTTGTCTTGTGCCCAGAAAAGGCCAAACAAATTCATAACACAGCACAGGCATCCTAAAATATGGTTTCATAACATTAATAGGTAAATTTGCACCATATAAGGGCTGTGGGTGCAATATCTGATAGAATTTGATGCGTTGCAGTATGGAGGGACTACCCATTCCCCCTCTCTTATGTTTTCTTGATGGACTTCCTTGGGTGTAACAATCATCACTTTCTGCCCTCTTCTGATGGAGAAAGAACTAAATTTACTTTTCTCTTTTTTTTGAGCTGTGTACGGGACGCTGACGTATGTTGGAAACTCTCAGAAGCAGTCACTGCCTGCGTGGGAGGGTCCTTCAGTAGTTTAGTGATGCCTGTGACTTGTAGGTAAATCTGCCTAATGTAAGAGGCTCATTAGCAACTCCATCTGTGCCCAGTTCTAAAGCCAAGTTCTCAAATCAACTTCATCAGTAATAATAATAGAGCTGATGTTTTGATCTCTGTGTGTCTCCTGTGTCTTGATTCTCAACAGATTCATTACTTGAGAGAGGAAGAGTGGGATAATTTTATCAATATCCTCATATCTCAAAATATGCAAACAATAAGGGTGAAGGTAAACAATATTCGTTAGCTCCTTTCTTCACATGTCAGAGATGTGAACCACGACAATCTTAAGGCAAATATACAAAAGTGATCTGATTGATTTTCCCGGGGAAAACCTACCCTTATTTTCTCTTTTAAATCTTCCATCCTGGTTGTCATGGTTAGGTTCTTCATGTGTCAACTTCGCCAAGTGGTGATACCTGTTTGTCTGGTTGGGCAAGTGCTGTCCTGTCTTTTGCGTTGAGGACATTTCATAGAAGTAAATCATGATCATGTCAGCTACATCCACAGCTGATTACATTCATAATCAGCCAAAAGGGAGTGTCTTCTGCAATGCATAATGCTTAATCTGATCACTGGAAGCCTTTTAAAGAGGATTCAGAAGAGATAGGCTCTTCCTTTTTTGGCTGGTGAGCCTCTCCTTTGGAGTTTGACCAGACCCTCCATCGGAATTGTCGGCTTCACAGCCTGCCCTGCTGGTTTTGGACTCTGTGTTCCCGTGGTCACGTGAGACACTTTTATAAATTTTATATTTGTGAGTGTTCCCTGTTGATTCCGTTTCTCTAGAGAACCCTAACTAATACACTGGCTAAACAAACAAAAGGCATCTAGAAGTCTTTGATGAAAAAGAAGCTATTGGCAATATCCAAGCAGAGGGAAAAGCCAGACTGAGCATATTGGAAAGCAAATTTCAGGGGCTGGTGAGGGAGGTGTTTTTAAAAAATAGGAGAGAGAGTGTCACTGTCCTGGGGAAAGGGACATGTTAAAGTAGATCAAGAGTAGAGGTTATGGAGAGTCACAGAAATGAAGGAGAGGTTATGGAGAGTCACAGAAATGAAGGTTGAAAGTTTCTTAAAATTTTTGTCTTGTACAATGATTTATCCAGTGCCTAGACACATTTTTCATCTTCCCAGAACAAGTGAATACCAAGCTGAAATCCTTGCAGAGCTAGAGAGAGATAAGGAACAGACTGAAGGTCAGAAAGGAAAGCAAAGGGTGTCCTGGACACATGAAAAGATGCTCAACTTCACTGGCTATTAGGGAAATGCAAATCAAAATCACAATGAGATATCATCTGATATCCACTAGAATGGCCATTATCAAAAAAACAGAAAACAACAAGTGCTGGTGAGGATGTGGAAGAAAGAGGCACACTTACCTACTATTGATGGGAATGTAAAATGGTATCGCCACTCTGGAAGGCAGTTTAGTGGTTCCTCAGGAAGCTAAGTATAGGATTGCCATATGATCCAGCAATCTCATTGCTAGGTATCTATTCAGAGGACATGAGGGCAAGGACACAAATGGACATTCACACCAATGTTTATAGCAGCATTCTTTACAATTGCCAAGAGATGGAAACAGCCCAATGTCCATCAATGGATGAGTGGCTAAACAAGCTGTGGTATATACACATAATATAATATTATGCAGCTGTAAGGCAGAATAAAGTCATGAAGCATGTAACAATGTGGATGGACCTTGAGGACGTTATGCTGAGGGAAATTAGTGAAAAACAAAAGGATGAATACTGTATGGTCTCACTAATATGAACTACCATTAATGAGTGAACTTGGAGAGTTGAAGTTAACACAGGTTATCAGGGTACAGAAACAGAATAGAGATTGGGCAATTGGTGCTGAGGGAACACAAATTGTACAATAAGACTGAGTGTAAAAATTCAGAAATGGATAGCACAATATTACCTGATTGTAGTACAATAATATAAGTACACTGAATGAAACTGAATTTGAGTATGATAGAAGGAAAAGGGTTGGGGGCACATATGAAACCAAAAGAAAAGAAAAAGATTAAGACAGACAGTATAATTTAGGAATGCCTAGAGTGTACAATAATAGTGATTAAATGTACAAATTAAAAACTTTCTGCATGAGGGAGAACAAGTGAATGTCAGTACTGGAGGGTGTTGAAAATAGATGGTATATGGAAAAAAGTACAATTAATGTAAACTAGGGTCTTAAGTCAACAGTAACATTGTAATATGCTTTCACTGAACGTAACAAAGGCATTATGCCAAAACTAAATGTCAATAGATGGGGGGATTGGGAAAGGAATACGGATTCTTTGCGGAAGAAAAGGAAATGTCTTCAGATAGAGTACGTTGCAAAGGCATGTCTATATACTTAGCCTGGCTTGTTTGATGAGTGAATGAAACTTTAAAAATGAAAAAAAAAAGGGGGGGCCTGGAGATAAGATGAGGGGATATGGATGCAAAGAACCCAGGATGTATGGTCAGATAAATTCTGGTTAATAAGCATGATTCAAACAGGCTGCCTAGAAAAAAAAACCTATTTGCATCAGGGTGGACCTTCCAGGGATGGAAGGAAATGTGCAGAGAAGAAACGAGAGTTCCCAGGGCTAGGAACCAAAGGGAACTCCAGAAAACCTCAAAGTGAATGCTGGGAAAGTCTGAAGACAGTGAGTACTCTTTGGAATTTGGTAGGGAATTTGTGTTCCCAGGGGTCAGATATCAGGGATAAGTCTGAGCTCAAATCCAAAATTCATGAAATAGTCATTGACCCATCCCTGTGCTGGGTACTGGAAATGGAATGTGGAAGCAATGTGACCTAACTCTTGTCCTCGTGGAATGTATGTACAATCCAGTGGGACATAGGAAAAATTAAAAAAAAAAGAATAAAGTGGTGCAAAGTACTATGGCAACAGAGGCTGCACCTTAACCAGTAGCTGGGAGTAAGGTCAGGAAAAACTTTCTGGAGGAAGTTATATCTAAACTGAGACCTGAATGACAAGTTGGAGTTAGCCAATCAAAGAACAGGGAAGAGCAAAGGAAACAGGATGTGTTAAGGCCTAGGTGGGGAACAGGAGAGAGAGCTTCAGAGTTTGCCATCCAGAAACCTCCAAGTATGTCAATACCATACTCCAGGTGCTTATTACAGGGAGTAGCTTTGCCAAATGGTTCTGGGCAAGGTATCTAGGTGGCAAGTGTTGCTTGGTGTGGTGGTTTGGAATTATATATACCCCAGAAAATCATGTTCGTAAAGCTAAGCCAATCCTGTGGGTGAAAACTTCTTATAAGTAGGACCTTTTGATGAGGTTACTTCAGTTTAAGGTATGGCCCAGGGTGGGTCTTAATCCTTTTACTTGAGTCCTTTATAAGCAGGATGAATACAGAGAGAAAAAGAGAAAGCTGTGGAAGCAAGAAGCTGAAAGCAACGAAACCTGAAACAGAAAGAAGAGATCAGCGGATGCTGCCATGTACATTGCTGTGTTGGAGAGGACCCAAGGGCCTCCAGCAGCTGGCCTTTGGGATCAGAGCATCGCCTCGATGATGGCTTGATTTGGACATTCTCATGGCTTCAAACTGTAAGCAAATAAACTCTCATTGTTTAAAAACCAACCCATTTCAGCTGTCTGCTTTCAGCAGCCTAACAAATGAAAATACTTGGGGGAAGGGGAGGGATCATAAAAGGTGGCATTGAGACTTCTCTGCGAGTCCCTAGGACTCTGATGGAAAGATGGGGTCAGGGGGACACATACTGACAGGATGGTCAGTAGGAAAGTGGAGTAGGTGGTTGGGGATTTTCTGGGTGACAATGGAAAGAGGTACAGAATGCTGCAAAGTCCAGAAGAAAAGAACGATACCTATCAGGGAAGTGAAACTTGTGCTTGGCCAGCAAAAAAAAAAAAAAAATTAGTTGTATGTTACATTTTAATAATAGTCATTTGTAACTTCATAATGAAATTTATGAACAAAAGTTCATTTCCGAAAGAATAATCACTAACTGATATGCAGTGCCTCAGTAGAATTGGGCCAGTTTTTAATTTTAGCTTGAATAAATAATGTAGATACTGGGATTGGTGAGATAAAAGGAAATCTCTATACTTTCATCTCTCCATGATGGAAATAATAACTACTTTCTTTCAAAACAAGTTTCCAATTAGTTTCTGTGAAATATCATTATCCCCCTTTCCCAGATACTGTAGTTCATTTCGAAACTTAATTTTGATAATATATAAACATTTCTGAAGTGTACTCTATAGGAATGACAGATTTGGAGGGAGGAATGCTACTGGGCTATAACTGTTTTATTTGGGACTGTTTTAAGTAATAGTAAAAACAATAAAAGAGAATCAGTTGAAGTACCACCTCATTTTATGGCCATTCATGATCTAGCCTGCATTTATCTTCACCTAAGTGTAAATGAAGGCTACTTCCTCTGAAGTTGTTCAGTGGACTTTGTTTTCCCATCAGTTATGCTTTACTTAAGGTTATTTATCATCCTGTCCACATTTAAAGATGTAGTATTATTTAAATACTTAGTATATTAATTCAATAAAAGTGATTGAGGACCAGCTGTGGGCCAGATGCTAAGATGTCAGCGGTTAATCAAGCAGATGTCACCTGTGACTTTGAGAGGCTTATAGTCTAAAGGAGCAGGCAGGTATTAATTAAACCATCTCTCCCTCTCTCCTCTCCTCTTTTTCTTCCTCTTCTTCCTCCTCCATCACCTCCTTCTCTTCCTTTTATGTCCCTCCTCCTCTTCCTCCTCCTCTTCCTTCCTTCTTCTGCTTTTCTTCCTCCTCCTCGTCTTTCTCTCTTTCACTCCTTTCCTTTTCCCTCCCTCTTGCTCATTTGCTCTCTCCTTCATTGTGTCTCTCTGTATATGGTAATTTCACAATATATATAACAGCGAGGTAGTGAGGTAGGATTAGAATTAGGGCAGTGGCTGAATAAGCACAGGGCAAATTCCCAGAAGTAGTCAGTCCTTCAGGAGAAAGATATCTTTGAGAATGACAGCAATAAAGAGCACCTGGGTTCTTTGAGAACCCCCACCTACTGAGTCATCTATGCGAGGGTGCCCATATGCTCTCTCACATGTGTTCTCAATAAATTTTATGCCTACTTGTTCTCTGTGTTGTGCCCATGAATTCTTTCGCATGGCATGGCCAAGATCCTAGGAAGCCAAATCTGGCAATGATAAGAGGATTTGAACTAGTCAGAATGAACAAGGAAAGGCTTTGCTATGATTCGTAAAATAGAGCACAGATTAGAATACAGGCTAAACGTGTATAACAAAAGAGGTGCTAAATTGTAATGGCTTAAATAAGATATAAATTTTTTTCCTCTCATAACACAGTCCAGAAGCGAGTAATTCGAGGATGATGGGTGTGCTGGTTTGAAAGTGTTGTGTATCCCAGAAAAGCCATGTCCTTTAATCCTGATTCAATATTGTTTAGGGTGGAAACTTTTGATTGGATTGTTTCCATGGAGATGTGACACACCCAATTCTGAATGTGACCTTTTGATTAGATGGAGATGTGACTCTGCCCATTCAAGGTGGGTCTTGATTAGTTTATTAGAGTCCTTTAAAAGGACATCTCCAAACCCAAGTACTTGAAGAATAGTTACTTCAGAGCTAATATAGACACAGATGTTTGGAAATGCAGAAGTCCCAGCATACAGTTGCTTGAGAGATGCAGGCATTCGAAGATGCTTGGAGTGCTGACAGAGAGAGCAGGGCCAACATGAGACCCAGACATTTGGAGATGTAGAAAGAAAATGCCTTCAGGGAAGCTGTTTGAAACGAGAAGCTAAAGGACCAGCAGATGCCAGCCACATACATTCCTAGCTGACAGGGGTGTTCCAGATCCATTGGCCCTTCTTAAGTCAAGGTATCTTCACTGGATGCCTTAGTTCGGACATTTTTATGGCCTTAGAACTGTAAACTTGTAATGTAACACATTTCCTTTTAAAAAGCCATTCCATTTCTGGTATATTGCATTATGGAAGATTTAACAAACTAATACAGTGGGGCAGCTCCACCTCCCTTAACATGTGGCTTCCAAGGTTACCCCTTGGAAGTTTGCCATTTCTAGGAAGTAGGAGGGGAGAAGTCAGATTGGCTTCCAAGAGGTTACCCTGAAGCTGTACACATCATGGCTGCTCACAGGCTATTGGCCAGAACCCTTCTCTTCCCTTTCTCACCAGTAACACCTGGCAGTCCCTACCTCTGTTGCTGGCTTTCCAGACTCCCTCCCTTGGGTTCACCTTCTCTCAAAGTTAAACTCTGCACCACCATTTGAGGAAGGTTGGAATGGAATGGGGGAATTGAGAAGGGCTTGTTGATATGCAGAGAGATCGATTCATTCTCTGTCTCTCTTTTTAAAATGTTTTTTTAATTGTGAAATGTAACATATATACAAAAAAGCAATAAATTTCCAAGTGTATTTTAACAAGTAGTTATAGAACAGATTTTAAAGTTTGGTATGGGTTACAGTTCCACGATTTTTCATTTTTTCTTCTAGCTGCTCCAAGACAATGGAGACCAACAGCAATATCCATATAATGACTCAACAGTCATACTCATTTGTTACTCAATCCTATCTTCTCTGTTATATATTCCTCCTTCTTTTAAAATAACATATATACATAAAAGCAGTAAATTCCAATGTATATCATAACAATTACTTGTAGAACAGGTTTCAGTATTTGGTATGGGTTACAATTCCACAATTTAAGGTTTTTTATTTCTAGCTGCTGTTAGGTACTGGAGGCTAAAATAAATATCAGTATAATGATTCAGCACACATACTCATTTGTAAAACCCAACCTTCTCTGCATAACTCCACCATCAACTTTGATGTTTCTCCCACTCTTTCAGGGTATTTGAGCTATGCCCATTCTAACTTTTATGTATTGAAAGGAGCTGTTGATAATATAGGATGGGGGATGGAACTAGTTGATGTTCTGGAAAGACTGGCCCCTCTGCATTTTAGGACTTATCTGATTCAGGGACACATCTGGAGGTCATAGATTTTGGAAAGTTACCCTAGTGCATTGGAACTTTTGTAGAATCTTGTATAATGCCCTATGTATCCTTTAGGATTGGCAATAAGAGTTTTGGTTGGAGTTTGGCAAGTTATGATAGGTAGCAATATGTAACTGAAGCATGCTTAAGAGTGACCTCCAGAGTAGTCTCTTGACTCTATTTGAATTGGTTCATCCTTTTTGTTCATTCATTAACTCATTTTTTAATTAATTCTTTCTACAAGCATTTATTGGGCACTGACTCTGTATGAGAAAATGTGTCGGAGCTACAGATTTGCACCGAGAGTGGATAAAATGATCTGGTTCTTTTGGAGCTCATTTGTTAACATGTCTCTATTAGGGGAGGCAGGCATGTTAACAGATGAGCCACAAAGCAATCTGGATTTATAACAAGGATATGAACAAAGTGGCATTCGGGCTTGGACAAAGTAGGCGCGCAAGTGGTACTGGAGAACTTCTGAGAGCCTCTACCCATGTTTCCCCCCAGATCGTACAGAAACAAAGTGGTTAACTGGCCACACCTTTTTAAAGTGTATTTTAAATCAGGACCTGGCCATTGTCTGTGAATCCTTTCAGATGGATAAACTGATACACAAAATACTCCGGCTCAAACCATTAGCTATGAAGCGGAGTTTTGAGTGAAAGTTTGGTTCCCTTATAAGGTCTTCACTCCCCAGGCCCCATAAGCTTGCTTTTCTACAATTACAGTGTACTATTCATTTTTGTTTTTCTTCTCTCAATGCAGAAAGGTAGACTTGCAATGCTATTTTTCAAATGTAGAAAACAAGACAGAGGGAATTTACCCAAGACTACTTATCACTTTTATGGAGGAACTAGAATCACAACTCCTATCCTTTGTGTTTCCAGCCCGTTGCCTAGCTACCAAACCTCCCTACCTCTTCCACTGCACAGTAGCAGGGCAGTTACTTAATAATCACAATTGTTGATATTGACTAGAAGGGAGAGCTCAGAGTGATTCTGCGGAATTTGTTTTCACATCCCAATGAATTTCATTCTTCCTTTGGTCAGTAGCCTATACCCATTTGCTTGAGATAATATCTTGTCTTTTTCTACAATGAAACTTTCAAGTCTACATTGACATTTCTTTTTTTCAACTTTTCTTTTCTGGGGGAAATCCAGTTTCTGTTTACAGGTATTTCACATTAAAAAGAGAAATAGATATAGTGATTGTCCAAAGGTTTTAAAGAAAAGAGACTCACTATAGCTGTTTAAAGAAATAAAATGCAACTCCATGAAAATTAAGTAAATTCCTCCAGTAAATAACACTCTGGCTTCTTTAAGTATTCACTCCATTCATTAATTGGTTGATTATGTTAAGATTATGTGAGCCCTTTGCGTTCCAGGTACTAGAGGAACTTTCAACTATGATTTATTGAGTGCCTTGCATGTGCCAAATCCCGTTCTAATGCTGGGGATTCTGTGGTCTTCTGATGTTGCTGGTAACCTAGGAGGAGTAAGACCATCACAAATAATCCCACAGATGGACAACTGCAACCTTCACATGTGCCTCAAAGAAGATGCACACAGAGTTGTGAACGCCTCTTATGGGTCGCTTCTAGGCTGATCAACTTTATGTGTCAACTTGGCTAGGTTATGGGGTCCAGTTGTTTGATTAAACACTGGCCAGTTGCTAATTTGGAGGTATTAGGTGGGTTTAGCATCTAGTCAGTTGGCCTTAAGTAGAGGAGATCACCCTAAGCAGTGTGGTTGGGTCTCATCCAATCAATTTGAAGTCTTAACAGCAAGAATGAGAGTTTCAGGAATCAGAAGAGTTTCTACCTTAAGACTTCAACTTCAGTTGTTACCAGAATTTCCAGACTGCCAGCTTCCCCTAATGAGTTTGAACTTAGGGCTTCAACATCACCTTTACTGGAAATTTCCAGACTGCCAGAATTCACACTTGCCAGTCACCACACTCATGTAAGCCAATTCCGTGTTTGCGTGTGTGTATATCTCCTGCTGGTTGTTGGTTGTTTCTCTGGAGCAACTTAACTGATACAGATTTCCAGAGGAAATGATACTTGAGTTGAGTTCTGATATATGAGTAAGAGGGAACCATTAGATGAAGAAGGAATGGAAAAGTGTTCCAGGTAGAGGAACAATATGCTTGGAGGACCTGTGGTGGTTGGGAACATGTGGCATCCAGAAACTACAAGTCCAGTATGGCTGGGATGAAGTCAGAGGTGAGAGGAAGCTGGACAGATGACAGAGACCAAACTGTGCATGCATATCATACACCCATTCTGCACCTCCTCAGAGCTTCACTCTGTCTCCATCCAAGGCTGCTGTGAGCAGTGCCATGCAAACTTCCAACAACTCCGTACTGACTTTATCCCTAGTGTGTCTGGGTCTTCTCTGATCCCTGGGTATGGAACCCTTGCAGAACACAACTTACAGCCACTTATAAGCACCAGAAATACTAGGGAGTTAGTGTCTATAGAACAACCTTTAACCATCAGAAGATTAAAATTGATAGGCAAATGCATCCCCCTTTCATTTCTGGAGGACAATTCTGAGACACATTCCCTGCAGCTCCTCAGTTTTCTACAGAGCAAGTGTTGAAGAATTCCAGCATTGAATTGGAATTCTTCTAGGCAAAAGAGAATTAACCCATAAATGGGAGGAGCAGCTGGAGAGGCAGGAAGAAATCTGGGAAGATTCACTTAAACAATAAAATGCGAAATAACTGCCTTCTTGGAGTTGATAATCTAGTAATCAGACTCGAGTTCAAAAACTCATGGTGATGTGGACAATTACAATACCACGAGTGAAGGTCATCAGAGAGACACAAAAGTAGGACAACAAAGGAGAAAATGGCTAATTCCTCTAGGGAGAGAAAGGGACCATGTGAGAAGAGACTTAAAAGATTACTGAGGTTTTGTCAGTTGGAGAAGTGGAAATCTTCAGGTCTCTGTTGAACTTACATAGAAAATTCAGGAAGGAAAGGGCAGGAGCTAAGGGAGGCCATCTAAAGAATGGGAACTTGAGGACACAGGCAAGGATTGTATAAATGTGTATTGACTGAGGGGAAAAGCTGGATGTATCATGTGGATCATGTTTGTGGGTGGCTATTTGTCTTAAGGCCTCACTGAATCACTCCACCACTTCAAACACCAGCTTGACTGGCCTAGATTGGCTGGCTGGTTGACATAATTATCAGGTTGTTTTGGCACTAGAAAGACAGACTCTAAATCTAGAAGGTTTTTATAAGGTAGATATTGAGTAGTTTTCTGTTACTGCCAAAGTGTGGACAGGAAGAAATATGATTACATTTCAACAAAGGCAATTTAAGTTAGACATTAGGAAGAGTTTTCTTATCAGCACCATTTATTTTACCTGTCTGCTTCAGCCTTTCAATTTATGGGCTCAGCCAGACGATGATAGCCCTCAGAGATAGGAAAGCTGTACACTAGACAAACACACTGGAAATAAGTAATTTAGTAAGTTTATTGGGCATGGGGGTGGTGGTGGAGGAAGTTACATCTGGAGCAGTCACCTTAACATTTCTAACTAGCTAGTGAAATGTTCCTGGAGGAATATGATTTGGAGACATAATTAGCCAGAATGAAAGGATTTCCAGGAACTTTGGGCAGAGAGTAGCTGTGGTAGGCAGAATAAATGTTCCCCAGAGATGTCCACATCTTAATCCCTGGAATTTGTGAATATGCTAAATGATATGGCAAGGATAGATTAAAGGAATTATGGTTGCTCATCAGATGGCCTTAAATTAGGGTGACTATCCTGGGTTACCTGGGTGGACCCAGTGGATTTACAAGGGCACTTTAAATTGTAAGAGGAAGACAGGGTAAGTCAGAGCCAGAGGAAGATTTGAAAATGCTTTGCTTTGAAGATGGAGGAAGGGGCCATTGGGCAAGGAATCCAGGTGGTCTCTAGAAACTGGAATTGCAAGGGAACAGATGCTCCCCTAGAGCCCTCAGAAGGAACCAGCCCTGCTGACAATGATATCAATCAGACTGTATTCGACTTCCAATCTATAGAACTGTAGATAAAATTTGTTTTATTCTAAACCACTAATTTTGTGGTCATATATCTAGAAACAGTTAGGAAACTGGTATAATGCTTGAGGTGGTCTAATGAACAATAGACTCAGGGAGTTGGTGTGCCTCTGGGACAGACAGAAGCTATGGGAAAGGAAGGGAGGCCAGGACTCAACATGTTATCATTGCCTCTTTTTTTTAATTAAAAAAAATTTATTTTGGAATAACTTCAGACTTTTAGAAAAATTGCAAAAATAGTACAAAGAATTGCTGTGTACTTTTCACATAAATCCCCCAAATGTTAACATTTTAACACATTTGCTTGATCACTTTCTCTAAATAAATAAATACAATTTCCATCAAATATATAATTTCTAATACACAATTTATCCCATCTAATATATAATTTCTAATACACAGTTTATTTCATTATGTGTATATCTATGTGTGTGTATAATTTTCTTTCCAAAATGTTTGAGAGTAAATTGCAGCTATGATGACCTCTACCCACAAATACGTCATTGTATGATTCCTTAAAACAAGAGCATTCTTTTACATAGCCACAGTACAATGATCAAAGTTGGAAAGTAAAGCTGATTCAACACTACTATCCTATTTAAAGGCTTCATTTAAATTTTGCCAGTTGTTCCATAAAATGTCCTATATAGCAAAATAAATTTTCTTTCTCATGTAGGCTCTAATCCAGGATCACACTTTACATTTGGAGCTCAGGTCTCATCAATCTTCTTTAATCTGGAGCAGTAACTCAGTCTATCTTTTTCTACTGTGACCTCCACATTTTTTAGAGTGCAGGCCAGTCATTTTGTAGATTGTCATCAGTTTGAGTTTTTTCTCATGCTTCTGCATGATTAGATTCAGCTTATGCATTTTTGGCAGTAACACAGAGAAGTGATACTGTGCCTTTCTTAGTGTGTCATATCAGGAGGTACATCATGTTGATTTTGCTCATTACTGTAACTTTAGCTTTGATTACTTGGTTAAGATAATGTCTGCCAGATTCATCCATTGTAAAGTTGCTCTCACTCCCTTTAAAATCAATGGGTATCTTATGGGGAGATATCTTGACCAAATACAAATATCCTGTTTCTCATGATACATTCACTCACTAATTTTAGCATCCATGATGATTCTGAAACAAGTAATGTTGGGTTGGATGTTATTTAGTAATTTTCCCATTAGTTAAAATTTACATGTCTTAAACCAATTAGGATTTTTAAAAGCATAACTACATCACCTTCATCTCACCTAAAAACAAAATAATTCCTTACTATCAAATATCTTTACTATCAAATATTAGTAGATCTTCACATTGTCTCAAGTATCTTATAATTTTAAAAAACACAACTTTTGTTTTGAAATAATTTTAGTCTTCTGGAAGAATTTCAAAAGCAGTGCAGAGGGCGGGCAAAAGTGTCTCAGTGGTGGAGTTCTCACCTGCCATGCCGGAGAGCCAGGTTCGTTTCCCTGTGCCTGCCCATGTGAAAAAAAAAAAAGAAACAAGCAGTGCAGAGTATTACTCTTTATCACTGATTTTGTATTAAATCTATAGATCAAATTGAGAAGAATTGACATCCTAGTAGTAATGAGTTTTCCAATCCATAGCCAAACATGATTATTTAGACCTTCTCTGGTTCCTTTCTTTAGTGTTTTATAGTTTTCAACATACAGATCCTGCCTGTATTCTTTAGACATATACCTAAGCATTTCTTTTCTTTTCTTTTCAGTCTGGACTTTGTTGATTGCATCCCTATGGTGTGATTTTACAGGGTCGTCCATCTTCTGTATTTCTTGTAAGTCAGTTGTTGATATCCTGACTTTATCAGAATCAGATTCATTTTTCTTGATAATTCGTAATATGTGGATATTTCTTTTTTGTGTGTGCACAATGTTATCAGCCATTGCTGTTCAATGCCAACCTCTATTAACTCATTAGGACTTCATTTCTTTTCTTTTGGGAATATGGAAAATGAGACTCAGAGAGGTAAAATGACTTTTCTAAGAAAAAACATCCATTTAGTAAAAGTTGGAGCCAGACTTGGAATCTGTGCCTTATAAATGCAAATACTATATACTCTCCATAGCATATTGCCTCTGCAGTCATCAGACTATTAAGCAATAGGAAGATCAATGTTCCATCCCTAAGGACATGAGATGTGCTCATCTTTTCTGGGAAGGAAGAGTTTAGTTTTGCTTAGAGACATGGAATTGTGCCAAATGATTATTCAAAAAACAAATCCCTTAAGTTCTGGATTACATTCAGTTTTTTAGGGAAACAATGAAGAAACTATTCATGCTTTTCAGTGTTTAGAATAATACTAAAACCCAACTCAGAACCCTGAACATATCTGGGATTCTGCTTGCCCCTCCACTTCTAAGGAAGAAAAAGACACCAGTACAAATAGATGTAGGATAAAGTACCACAGAGCAATTTGTCTCTTTTATACTGCATTCAAGACTTGCTGCTAAAATATCTCCTCAGCTCTGAGAGAGCAAGAGTGAGAGTGAGCAAGCGAAAGAGTGAGAGAGAACGTTGCAATTGGCTTTTATCTACCACCTAAATTTTCCATGAGTTTATATCTAAGATGATATACTATCTATCTTAGGGGCAAGCAATCCCATGAATTATTGTTTGGACTTTTGTAGAGACATTTTAAACTCTATAAAAATATATTTATCATGCTCAAATCAACCAAGGGCAGACATCTATCTATACTTGAGCATTCACTTTTCACACAAGTTGATGTACTTGAATCTCCATCCTGTATCATTTGTCGCAAGACTATGATGGGCCTAAGTTTATTTTCCAAAAGGAAATATTCCCACCCTGTAAATATTTTCTGCAAGTGTTACAATTTATGAAATCAATAACATAAAGGTTATTATTGAAACAACCTTCAATCTATTCCAAATATGGTAAGGAAGAATGAAATTGGAAAATAATACCTTTCAGTGGTAGTGGAATAAAGGAGAGAGATGTTTGTGGCAGCACTTTGTAAACTCTAAGTCAATAGAAAAGTTGTTATAGCTATGGAGTTAAACTAGGGTGGTTAGAGGGTGGTTAGAGCCAGTTATAACATCCAAGAAATTTCATGCTAGTTCTAGACGTGCTGGGTCCTTGGAACCCTGGGCGTGAATCTGAAGCCCATCGTTATCTTCTGCAATAAAGAGCTGGTGAGGTGGTCTGCCACCACCTCAGCAAGATAATCCCGAGGGGCCCCCACTCATAACCTGGAAGAATCTGGTTCCTGGGAGTTGCTGGCAGGACTGTGTGGACATCCTTTAGCATTTTCTTTCTGCTGTGAAAAAAAATAAAGTTAATAAATCTCACTAATGTCTCTAGGAGTGTTCACCAGGGATCTTTGGGAAGACTAATCTTCACATTTAGAAGTATTTTCTCATTATGGATAATGGGATGATGAGGTGAAAAATGATTTTGGCTACTTAGATTCTAAAAAGCCTCCAGACTGAATAATCTAGGGTGAATTAGACATAATGGCAGCAAAGAAATAACTCATTTCCTACAAGGCTCACTTAGTTATTTAATCACTTTTACTCTCATACAAATATATATTTCCATGCAAAGTGGTAAAAAGTTAGTAATGGCATAAAATGCAATTGCATAATGACAGTCTAGCAGATGCTATAGAGGGAGAGTGTCATTCTGGAGGGTTCTGTGATTGAGCAGAGTCTTCTTGAGGTGTGTATATTGTAGAGGAGAAATGATTGGAACCCTTCATTTTCCCCTACAATAGCACACATTGTAGAACAGAGAGGCATACATTGTCAAGTTAAACCTAGAAGCTGTTTGTCCTGAATGAGATCATTAGAATGAAAATACTTTGGGAGAATACTGGTAGAATAAGGACATATTATTAGTATAATTTAATTTTTTAGAGAATTTAGGCTACATATGCTGAAAATAACCATCAGTATTAAAACCAGCCTTTGAGTTACGACAGGCATCGGAATGCCTCACCTGGATTTTGGTGTCACCTGAAATAATTAGCAAAAAACACAGTTGCCAAATTGTGTTACATATACTAAGTGCTACCGGAGCTCAGGGAGGTGGGGCGCTTGGTGAATAGCCGGGCAATGAGAGGGAGTTACCCAAAGATTTGGAAGTATGGGCAGGAAGTTGTGTTTGTGTTCCAAGAAACCAGCCAAGAACAGTGTCTGAAGCATTTGGTTCTAAAAGCTGAGCTTGCCCTAATATTGGATCCTTGCCCTTTTTTGTGGACCCTCAAGTAGTCTTGAATCAATTTGGGGATCTTGCTCAAAGATGAGCACATGTGCAATCTTGACATAGTGAGACTTTTCTCCCTTCTCAGTCTCATCAAACTCTAAAGCAACTATTCTCTGCTTTAAGAGAGCTGTAATAATTGGCATCATCCTCTCTTGGCTAAGCTTTGCTTCTTATCAAGATCTACGATGGAAAGGGTCTCTGTTAGAGCAGTGCTGTCCAATAGAAAAACACAAGCCATTTATGCAACTTCAAATTTCCTAGTTAGCCACATTTAAAAAGTAAAAAGAAAACTAATTAAATTAATTTTAATAATAGATTTTATTTAATTCAACATATAATCAATAAATACATTATTAATGAGATATTTTACTTTTTTTTTTTTTAACCCAGTCTTTGACATCTGATGTATATTTTACTTTTTTGGCACATCACAATTTGAGCCTAGCCACATTTCAAGAGCCCAATAGCAACACGTGGCTGCATGTTATTGTGTGGGCTAGCACATTTAGAATTTTCTCCCCCCTTTGAGGAGTGGGACTGCCTGAACTCCATCATGCTTTTGGGATGATGCACTCCCAAATTATCTGGGGAGCGGTCTGTCCATATATAATATCCATTTGAAATAAACTCATGTGATTTACAGAGTTAAAATATTTACAAGAAGAATTTGAATAAATAATGATTGTATTTAAATTTTGAAGAGCAGAAAATAAATCACAAAGGAAAATTTTATAGATTTAGATCTATAAAATGTAAAACATTTAGATAATGAAAAACATCAAAATAATAATTAAAAAGGCACCCAACAGATTGGGGGAGATATTTACATTTATTATGAGGTTTGAAAGACTATCTACGCTATGATAAGAAAACCTCACTCAAATATATAATGAATAAGATTAACATCTCAGTTTACTTATGAGATATTTTATAATTTATAGAAAAGGGCAAGCAAATAATAAAAATTTAAGAAAATGTTCCACCTTTCTGTTCCTCAAAGAAGTGAAAACCAAACCATCATTAAGGCCAGGTAATGTTTTATATTCATTAATGAAGCAAAAATAATAATCCAATGCCAATGAAATTTTGGTAGAGAGCATTGGTAGAATCCTTTTGAAATGCAATATGATACAATAGCACAAGAACCGTAAATTGGTTCTGATACTGCATATCCTCTCACCTATAATTCTATTCCTGGGTATATATCCTACATAACTAATACCTAAGAAGAAAAGAAGGTATATGTTTGAAAATGCTCATTTCCACTTGTCTGTAATAGTGAAAAATTGGAGGTAGTTAAGCTAATGATGCTAGATCATCTTCATGTACAATCATGTAGCCATTAAAAAGATAATTAGGAAGATTACATAGAAAAATGCTTCAGGTATATTAAGTGGAAAAGAAGAAAGAAGATTTTAAAGTTCATTTTGATTACAACTATATATGTGGACAAAGACCAGAAGGGAGTGTACAAAAATAAAAATAATCGTGTAAAGGTGGAGGCATTATGGGTTTGGTTTCTTTGTTTTACACATTACAAAGGGTTGGATCAAGATGGTAGGAAGGGGCATATACCTCTATCTATCTCTGCTTCCACTCACAAATCTCGTATTAAGAAATGATATAGGAAAATAAACTAAATTGATAGCCATGCTGGAAAGCCTGGATGAGTTCAGGTCAGGAAAACCTGAAAAAAAAAAAAAAGAGTGCATAAAAAAATGAAGGAGAAAGTAGTTAAAATGCACAAAGGTGAAAAAAAATGCACAAAGGTGAGGTTTGCTGTAAAGGTGGGATCAACTCTGGAGAAGCTGCAAACCCAGAGTCAAAGCCTCAGGGGGCTGAAGGCCTTTCAGGCTGTTAAGGAGTTCAGTAGTTGGGTGTCTGGGACATCTGACACCTTCATCCTCCTTATAAGAAGCAGCAGGCAGCAAGGGTACCTGACAGGGAATTATGAGTTTTGGGTCCAGGAGGTAGGGCAGTGCCGCTGGTAGCTTCCACTTATATTTAGGGGGCTGAGGATCCCTGAAATGTGACAATAACTTAGAAAATGTAATGGAAAAATAATCTATTTCAATCAGCAATGAAACTCATCATTAAATATCTAGGAATAAATCACACAAATGGATGGCACCTAAATAAATTAAAGTGAAATTTTAATCTTTACTGAAGTACATAAAAGAAAAAATGGAGAGAGAAACTATATTCCTTGCTGGGATGATAATATTTCATGAAGGTATTTATTCTCCTTTCCTAAAAAAAAGTTTGGGACAAGATTAATTTTCTTGAATTGGACGAAAGTACATAAAATTTGCATAAAAGAGAAAACACTTAAGCCAAAGGAAAAAAAAAGCAAGAAACAAGACAGATCGCAAAACTCTAATAGTTTTAAGTGTGGTGCTAATTTACAAAGAGATAAATTGAAGTATGAAATGGGACAGAGAATAGGAGCAGACTTAGGTAAATATGGAAGTTCAGTTTATGATAAAGGAAATATTTCAATCACTAGAAAAATAGCAGACCATAGGATGAAGTTTTATTCAATTGGAATAAAAGTTATATGTTACAGCATACACAAAAGTATATCCCAGATGTGTCTATAAGCTAAATGCAAAAAGTACTGCTTCATGAGCAAATAAAACTGCAAAAGCATTGGAAGAAAATACAAACTAATGTTTTATAATTTTGGTAGTGAAGATCTCTTTAAATAAGACATGAAATACAGATACAGGAAAAAAATATATATATAAAAACACATATATATACACATTCACCCACATATATATGTGTGTGTGTGTATATATATATATATATATATATATATATATAAACTTCTTAGTTTTGAATAATTTTAGATTTACAGAAATGTTGTAAAAAAGTAGAATTCCTATAAAACTCTCACCCAACTTCCCCTGATGTCAACATCTTACTTAGCCCAAGGACATAGACATTTGATGATTCAAAATAAAAACATATTAAGCATATCAAATGGTACATTAACAAATCTTGTGAACATATTAAGCATATCAAATGGTACATTAACAAATCTTGTGATGAAGTTAAGGTTCCACTTTGAAAGACAAACTGGGATAATGTATTTTCAGCATAAATTACAGGACATTTATTAGTATTTAAAAATAACTCCTACAAATCAGCAACTAAATGCAAACAGTTCAATAAAAATGTGCAGGGAATAAAAGATTGGGTAATCCACAAAGGAAATTTGAAGGAAAAATGTAATATCTGATACATTTATGACTAAAAGTACATCCAAAGTTAAAATTAGGAAAAATAAAAATTAAAACACGATAAAAATAGTCGTTCTTTGGAATGTCAAAAATTAAAAAGCTTGATAATATGAAGTGTTCATTTATAATAAGCAATGAAATACATAGTCTCGTGCTGCTGTTGCAAGTATGAATTGTTTAAGCTTATTAAGAAGATATGTGATTAATATCAAATTTACAAATCCACAATTTTTTTTTAATATAGTGTTTATTCTTTTTTTTTTTTTTTTCACATGGGCAGGCACCGGGAATCGAACCCAGGTCCTCGGGCTTGGCAGGCAAGCATTCTTACCTGCTGAGCCACCGTGGCCCGCCCAAATCCACAAATTTTGACCTAGCAATTCATTTCTAGACCTTAGAGCTCAGAAATTCAAGACTGTGTAAAAAAAAAAAAAAAGCGGTTCATTTTCATATTGCTTATAACAGCAAAATATTGGAGATGTTGTGTATGTCCATAATTAGTAGAATAGTTAATAAATTGCCATATGCCTTTTCTATGCAATAATATGCAACCCCTAAAAAGCATGAGGTAGAGCTGTATGTTTAGAGATGGATGATTTCTAGTATGTGTAGCCAAAGTGAAGAACGCAAGTCACAGAACAGAGAATCTGATCCCCTTTATGGAGAGAAAAAGGTGTTTTTATGTATATATGGAAGTAAATTCATGAAAAATGATTTGAAGGATATCCACTGAGGAGTAGGGAAAGGGATCATTCCTGTTTTAAATTGTGCAAATTTGGACATTTGAATCTTTTACAAGATGAATAAATCCATAGACTATTTACGTAACTATACATTGAAATGAGAAAAATAGCAAAAATTTTTCTTTCTTGTTATCTTTTTCAGTAAAGAACATAAAACAGTACTTATCCATTTACAATGAATAAAGAGGATTTAAAAAGAATGAAAAAAATAAAATAAAATAAATTTCATGCCTGAATATGCTCTCTGCAAAGGGTATCTCTCGAGACTGGCTCTCATTTTTCAACCAGGACAGGTGACCTTTGGGGAGCTCAGTTCTTTGCAGCTCCTTTTAATATATCTGGCCGAGACGCCCTTATAGGCTTCCCAAACTTGGGCCAGAACTGATGGGCCTTAAGTTTCCAGGCACAGGCTGACAGTTGGTAGCATCTGCTCCAAAGAGGTTGACATCCTAATCAGAGTGCTTTGCCTACAGTTCAGACATTTCAGAAACATTGACAACCAACGAAGGAAGCAGCAGATAAGCAGCATATCACTGGCTAGAATGGGCCTTGCTATTTCTCAGATTAAATGGAAACATACACCCAATTGTGAATTTTAAACAGTTATCAGGCTGTTTGACAGCTCATCCAGGAATATAATATGGTTTCATTGAGGAGGTAGAAGCTCCAATCTGAATTTGAATATTTCCTTTGTACATCAGTGGATGAAAGGGTTCATAGGAGAGCTTCTATATAGCTGGGGTTGGTGTGCGTGTGTGTTTGTAAGAGAGAGAGAGGGCTGGCCACAATTTAAGATATTTTATGCTATTTTCCCTGGCAACCATCAAAATATTCCCCAAAGACAAAATTTTGGTACTCAAGCCATATTCCCAAGGGGGTGGGTAGTGGGTTAGGTGTACAGAGATTGCATGGAAAGCAAATTCTGGTTGGGGCTTATGCTGTTTAATGAGTTAGGACTTCTATTCTAACTGTATAATTCATTCATCTACCTACTGACATATTTTTTTATAGCCAGAAAAGAGTCTTTCACAGGACTATTTTCATGAATGCTTTCATTCTGAGAATTTTTTAAATTTTAATTTGAAAAAAATTTGTAATTAATTGGTCTATTTATGCTATAATTCTGTATTTTTTGAAAGGAATAGCTAAGATCATGAAGATGTTGCCAATGTCTTCATCTTGTGCAAGATGTGAAGGATTCAGGTAATTGTCAAAGAGGTTGTGAATGGGTGCTCATGTGTGTGTCTGTGTTTGGGGTGTGGTTTTGTGTGCATGTATGTGTGTATGTATGTGTGTGTTTGTGCGGTGTTATGTGTGTGTGTATGTGTGTGGTTGTGTGTGTGTGTAGAATGAAGATGGGATAGGCCAGGATTAAGCTGAGAGCCAAAGTGAGAGCCTTCTTTTCTTCCTTCCTTCCTTTCCTTTCTTTCTGCCATTTCCCCTCCCCCCTTCCCTTTTCTCTTTTCTCCACTGTTCTAGTTTGCTAGCTGCTGGAATGCAATATACCAAAAACAGAATGACTTTTAAAAAGGGGAATTTTGTAAGTTGCTAGTTTACAGTTCTAAGGCCAAGAAAATGTCCCAATTAAAACTATAGAAATGTCCAATTTAAGGCATCCAGAGAAAGATACCTTGGTTCAAGAAGGCTGATGAAGTTCACGGTTTCTTTCTCATCTGGAAAGGCACATGGTGAACATGGCATCATCTGCTAACTTTCTCTCCTGGCTTCCGGTTTCATAAAACTCCCTGGGAGGCATTTTCCTTCTTCATCTCCAAAGGTCTCTGGTTGGTGGGCTCTGCTTCGTGGTGCTACAGCATTCTCTGTTCTCTCTGAATCTCCCATTCTCCAAAATGTTTCCTCTTTAATAGGACTACAGTAAACCAATCTGATTACAGTTTCAAACATACTGTATTGAATGGGGATAATTCTACCTTTATGAAATGGGATTTTGATTAAAACATGGATTTTCTAGGGGGCATACTTCCTTTCAAACCAGCACATCCACACTATGCCTGCATTCTCTTATCTCTTCTCCCTTTTCTTTTATTCCCTTCTTTTCACAGCCACTCTTATTTTCAAAACTTTTCCTTTCCATCTCTTTTATATACTTGGTTATGGTATTTTTTCCCAGCATTTTATTCTGTTTTTGGAAAGCATCTTCAGTAAAAGAACTGATGAATTATAACAATGCTTGAAGTGACAACTGTTCCAGAAATATACCACAAAAAAAAGTGCTCTGGGAAGGAACACTCTTGAACATTTGGTAAGGCGTGTCAATTGGACTCGTCATGAGAAATAAAAACAAGAAAGTTTTTTAAAAAGAAAAAACTGTCCAATTCAAAAACATTGTGTTTTCATTAGAATTACTTTTACTTACTTGAAAACAAAGTCGTTTAAGCAATATAAGAAAGTGTAGCATTCAATAAGTTCTTATATTCCCTGTTTTGAACTCACTTTTGTTTCCTCAAGGAATACCTGAATTCAATTGTGACATGAAACCCTCAAAGTTTGTGCATTATTTGTGCCTGATTTGTGATTTAAAATAATAAAATATTCCTTTTGAAACTATTCAAATTGGCAACCAGAAGGACCAATTACTGAAATTCAATAACCAGATACCAAACCAGAATATTATAAGTATCTCCAAACTAATCAAAACAAATATTTCATTATAACTTAGCTTTTGCTGCTACTCTTTCCAGAGAGGGTGGTGTCTTAGAGAACCATTTGAACCTAGGATTGGTGGTTCAGAAGAAAGAGAAGCAAAGTGAGTTCAAACTGGTTGAATTTCCTGATCCTCAGTTTCTTTTTCTGTAAAATGGGGAATAGGAGTGTTAGTACCTCCCTCATAGGTGTTCATACCCTCATGAAAAAAAAAAAAGAAATAGGATGTATGAAAAAGGCTATATATGTAAATATTTGTTATTATTTGGTGTTCAAAAAGGACAAAGGCCATTGTTCTCAAGCCTTTATCTCTAAGTTTCATGTTTATGTTTCTAAGTGATAGTTTGGGTGCAGCAACCATAGGTATCAGTTATCTTGATGAAATCTTGTTAAGTTTATTGAAATTTTCTGAGAAAATAATAGTATATTCATTTAAAAATTTAAATGCTCATGGCCATTATCTTCAGATTCCCTAAGACTGTGAGTTTCTCGAGGAAAGTCCATGTGGTATTATGCATCTTCATATTCCTAACACAGTGCAATACATATTACACGACTAGATGGGCAACCCCACTGGTGGAAGGTGGGTGGTGAGTCTATTAGTGAGCAATTAATATTGTGAATCAAGCATGCACAGAATTCAAAAGAATGCTCAAAATGGTCCTTTACTTTATTTTCAAGTTAAATTGAGGTTGTAGGTAGAAGGAGGTTTTGGAGTGGCTCTCCTATTGTCTACAGTTTCTATAAACCTCTGTACTTTTAGGTTCTTAGATTCTTGAAATCTGACTTTGGGGGCCACCCCACATGCCCAACCCCCATCCATCCTCTGTCTCCTTGTTCTCTCTCTCACTCTTACTCCCATCTCTAACCTCTATACCTCTCAGTCCCATTTTTCTCCTTTTCCTATAGTCCTCTTTTTCCTCCTTGTCCTCTGCAACAGCTTGCCAGCCATCCAGTTCTTCTTAGCTCTCCTCTAGAATAAGCGGTGGTGGTGGTGATGTCAGCTTTGACCCGGACATCTAGATCTCTTTACATTGCCAATGTTGATGTCCTCATGGCACAACCACCATATTTTGTAATGCTAATAGATTCTCTGTCTTTTCTATATTGAGTTGTATTACCAAATTCCCCTTCTGAAAGGGAAAGCTTGTTATGTACCATGCCCTAGAAGAGGAAGATAAAAAGGGATGGAGCTGGGGTTATGGAAAGACAGGGAAAAAGAAACAGCCTCCCATCAGAAATGAATGAATACTTTCAAGTTCAGCACAGAGAAGAGTCAATTAAGACCTAAAATTTTGTTCCCTCTAAACAAACCACCAGAGGTTTGATATTTTACAGTAGAAGCTGAAGTTACCAGTACCATTGAGGTTGGAAGAATGATGTTTCCTGGCAGCTGAGGGTAAAAAACATGAGTGAAAACAACTGTGAGTGAATTATGTGAGAAGGCAGGCAGAGTCCCAGGCCCATTGGCCAGGAATAAACTCCTCAGAGAGTACTGCTTATGAAGAAACCAAGGCGCGGGCTGGTGCAGATGGCTGGTAGCTTAAATCTCTGGTAGGATTTTTCTTCCTCCCATGAGTAGCACAAATAAGGTTGTACCTCCACCACTTCATATGTTCAGAACCCCAGGAAAGTCACTTGATCTCTTTGAATCAGAGTTTTCTCAACATGAAATGGGACAATAATAATGGATGATATCTGCTCAGCCTACTTCATAGGGTTGTTGTGAGTATAAAAGAGAAAGTGAAAAATATATGCCTCTAAAATTCATCTTAAGAGCCAATGGGTCCATAGAGAAAAGGAATTGTGGAATGAAGAGCCAGAAATAACACCTATTTGTGGGTCCCTGCAACAAAATATATTTTCCTGCATTGAAAACTGAACCAATGTGCTTAAAAACAATATTCACTATGTCTCTTCAATCCAGAATCAAGTCAGTGTGTTTTGTAATTAATATAGCTACAAAGGAAAACTGGAGTTTCAAAATCTGCCAGTTGAATTTTTTCTAACTATATTTTATCTAGTTCAGGTCTTGGCAATTGGCTTGTGATAAAGCATTCTTTTCAGCTATTCATTGTCACTTAACCCAGTGCTTTTAATGATTTCTTACAAAAGTGTCCGGGGGGAGCCCATCTCCCAGGCTGCTGCCCTGGTCATTAGTGCTCAGGAGGATGGCTGTGATGCATCAGGCCACTGAGAGCCTGTGTCTCTCCAGCCTCTACTCTCCTTTCCTGTCAGCATCTTGACAGGAAGGTTTGCCATTCTATGAGCTGGCTCCTTAACTTTGACATTTAGTCAGAGTGGCTTATACTAGATTCCAGACTCCTTGAATTCAGCTTAATTAGTGAGGTCATCCTCCTCCTCCCCTGTCACATTCTCCCAATGAGGTTGGCACTGGATTCACAGTTGCAGACAGGACTTTTGACTTTAGCCCTTATTATGCAGGGAGGATTTCTAGTTCAGCATTAAAGAAATGAAAACCAGACCAGTGTTCAGGGAAGATGAACTCTTGTGTCTGGGAGAGGGAGCAGATAGAGAGCCCACCAGTAGATGAACTGGGCAGAGCAGGGAGGAAGTGGAGGTGGCAGCAGTTGTGGTAAGGTTTGGGGGTGGGGTGGAAGAACAGATAAATGTAATTATCTGTAGATTCATATTGGGCTATTTCAGCTGTAAGACTCATGATCTACAAATGGGGGCAGGGCAGGGACTGAGGAACTGGACAGTGTGCTGGTTCCTTCAGTAATTTCAGGAACACATGACTCAATAAGCTCAAATGGATTCATTGGTGAAATATACTCATATTCTAATACAAGAACCAGTCATTACTAAAATGTTAAATGATTAGTTAAACCTTATGATAATGTACTTCATTTTGAGGTTTGGCAGGGTATGAAAGCATGACTGTATGGATATCCTGAATTGCTTGTTTTCCTTTTTTCAGTTTTGTATGTAAAAGGATGTGGCACTTAGATTAAAGAGAATACCACTACACTCACTGGTTAAAGAGAAGGGCTTATTTACTTGGTTTGGAATTGAGTGGAGTCTCTATCCTCAAGTAGAAGATGAACTAATGAGATCAACTACATAAAAACACACTTGTCAGTGATATATATAGATAAAATATAGTTATCTCTTAGTTGTCTGCACTTGGCTTGCATTTTTGCAAATTAAACTATGGCTAATGAATACAAATCTCCCCTGGCTGACTGAGTATATGCATGGATGGAATGCAGAATTTCTGCTAAATTAGATTAAGCCAAACACAAAAGATGCCAAATCCATAATGGAAAGAATTAGTTGCTTAATTAATTCATTATTTTTAAACAAAATTAAAGAGTTCCTACTATGTATGATGCACTAGGGACACAGAATGAACAAAGGTGAATTCTTGCTTACTTGGGGCTTATGTGCCAGTTGAGTGGAGATGCCCCTTTTACAGAAAATAGTATCAAGAGGAATATCATCAGGTAGTGAGATAGTGCCAATGATTCTCAAAGGATGGTCGCAGATTAACAGCATCAGCGTCACCTGAGAACTTACTAGACGTACAAGTTCTCAGACTTCACCCACTGAACCAGAAACTCTGGGAGAGGGCACAGAAATCTGTGCCATAACAAGCTCTCCAGGTGATTCTGATGCATGCTCAAGGTGAGAACCACTGTGCTATGTACAGAATGCAATTGAATCATGTAGTTGAGAGCACTTACATGGTTCATTTGGATTGGGAGACCTCTCTGAAGAGCTGACATTTAAGTAGGAATCTGAATATCAAGAAAAATCATCCATAGCTCCATACAGAAGGAATAAAAAGGATAGAGAACCTAAGTTGAGAATAAACATAGCATGTTTGAGGAGCAGAAAGAAAGTTCATGTGGCTGGAATCTAGTGGTCAAGTTGAGGAGTGGTTCAAGTTATACTCAGAGGGGCAAGATGGGGCACAGTGAAGTGTGGAATTTAGTTTGTCCTCCAGAACAGCTAGTAAATAGCCAGGAACTGTAAGGAACAACTGCTGGGGAGGCAGGCATCAGTGACTGGACACACAGTATATACCAGTCTGGGCGGAACAGCTCAGATCCCACATAGAACTGTAAGTACACCAAGCCAAGGAGGCTGACACCCCACCGCACTGGCAAGGCAGGCTGGTTCCCTCAGGGGAAAGGAAACAGACTTTACTAGTAGCAAGGGCTTAGCTTAACCAAGCTCCAATTGAGGAAATAATGAACAAATTCTGACTACTGAAAACAGACCCTGAGCACAGATGAACCTGGAATAAGCACTAAAGGAACCAGGAGTTTTTGTCCGACAGAGAGGGGATGGGGTTGATGGGGAAAAAAAAGAAGCTTTTTGAGTTAGACAGCACAAAATATTAGAAAAGGGCTGGATCTCAAGAAAAGGGGACACAGAGCCTGGAGATACATACAGTCACTTACCAACTCATGCTCTTCATTGGCAAACCCTGGGAGCAGGGGTTTGGCTTTTTTTTTTTTTTTTTTTTTTTTTTTACCTCTTAATACACTCATTAGGTAGAACTGGAATCACTCTCAGGCTCCAGCACTGCCCCAGGCAAGGGAAGAACTGAGGCAAGTCTGAGAGAGAAAGTAACTAGTCAGGTGAAAGGGGTTAATTCTCTAACGGGTATATCTTGGGGTATATCTTTCCCAAGAAAAGGGGGGTGGGGCCCAGTTCAAGTGGAGGCCCTCCTTCAGGGAATTCAGGCCCCAGGGGCTGGAAAACAAAAACAATCAAAGTCCTCTTACTACTGCAGGATCTGTCTCAACCATGCCCCTGGCAGGAAAAGTCTGCTGAAATTAAAGGCACCACATCACTTTAGGCTGGTGGAAAGCCATAGGAAGATAAGTGCACATACTGGGCAGGATAGGAAAAGCACAGAGTTTAGAGGCTTTGTAGGAATATCAGACAACCTGCTGGGCCTCACCCTCAGGGAAAACAGATGCTGGCTCCTCTCTCCTCCTGAGAAGTAGGCTTGTCTCATCTGGGAAAATATGACTGGGGTCCATAATATCTGAGGAGAACCTCCTCAGAAAAAGCTCCACGTAGGGCAAGAAAGAGAAAAACAAGAACTGAGAAATTCTGATCAAAGAGAACCTCTGCTAGAAATCTATAATAAGTTGAATGGAATGTCAAAGAACAGATAGAGAACAAAGCCATCCAGCAAGAAAACCCTAGGTAAAAGAGTGAAAATGAATAAATTAATTAAGGAAATCAAATGCCTAGATGCCAGCAGAAAATAATGAGTCATGTTAGGGAAATTGAAGTTCTGGCCCAGTCAAAAGAACAAACCAACAATTCAAATGAGATCCAGGAGTTGAAAGAACTAATTCAGGATATTCAGACAGACACGGAAAATCTCATAAAAAAATCAAATCAATGAGTTGAGGGAGGATATAAAGAAGACATTGGGAGTTCTGGGAAGATGGTGGAATAGGATAGGTTGAGTTCAGTTCTGCTCCAAAGAGGCACTAGATAAGTGACAGAAAAATGACTGGGACAGCAATTTCAGGGTGCAAGTGACCCTCTACACCATATAGGGAGGCCCTGGTTGCAAAAGCTGAAGAATTAAGATGCAGAGAACTGGAGATCATCCAGCTAGTGCAAACAGACTAACACATCCCTTTCCAAATGGAGGCCTGGAACCCTCAGGAGTCCATGGACAGGGACATGGACTAGGAAATAAGCCAACCTGGGTTCTTTGAGTGCATTACACTCACATGTGCCACGACCACCCCACAAACTGTGACTCCTCCACACCCCATGAACCTGAACCCGTCACCCACACCCCCACTGTGCTCCAAGCACCCGTGCCCTGATACCCCTTGTGAATCCCTGCCCCACATCTCCGCCTCATGTATGCCTGTCCAAGCCTGACCCACCTCTCCCTTGCAAGTGCATAGTCTCTCTCCACCCCTTGTGAGATCCATGCTCCTGCATCCAGCCCCTTGATCCCCACCTTACCTTACCTGCCTCCTGCAGGTGGTCACCTTGCATCTGGGCTGCAGGCACTCATTTTTATACCTGGGCCACACCCACCACCAGCCCATTCAATCACACAACCTGGCCCCACCCCCCAGCTCTGTGCACACATACATCAGTGCCTGTCATATGTCATTGTCTGGGCCCCTCCAGGCCTGTACACGTGCACACCTCCACCATGTCCCCCCCAGCTCTGCTCCCAGGCCACACAGGTACAGCCCCATCCTGTTGCACCTGAGTTCTGTGCACATGCACAATAGGGCCCCTCCCCTCAGACCTGTGCACACTCAGAGCCACACCCTCCTCACCAGCTACCCACGCATCTGTGCGCCAACCTTTGGCCACTGAACCCTACTCCTCCTGGCCCATGCACATGCACAGTCTTGCTCCACACCCCCAACACAAGTGCTTTACTCCCACACCTGGCAGGTGCTCATGTGCACATCTGTGCCACATAGCCCCTGCCCGGTACATGTGCACCCGTGATCCACCAACCCCCAAGTCTGAACACGCGCACCAGGGCCCTGTTCAACCAACATCATTTGCTCTTGACCCACATCCCACAACTCCTGCGACCTGTGCCCTGCCCCTGCACTCTTCAATCCACATTCTGGTTTCCCTGGACCCCTCCTCCTGTGCAATGACACACCTGTGCACCACCATCTCTGTACCCTGACCTCTGTGCCCCATATTCCATACCCTGATAGCCACAACTTCCACGCTCCACATGTCCACCCACATCCTGCCCATGCACCAGCCACTATGCATCCTCACAGTCCCGCCCATCTGACTACTGCCATAACCTACCTCTGTGTCCTCCATGCTGCACCCTGCTCCTGCCTGCCAAGGCCTGCCTGAGCTGCATCTGGACCCCATGACCCCTGCACCACATCTCTACAATACCTTCCCTGCACCCTACACTCACCAGCACCAGCATAGCATCCCTGACCTGTGCGTATATCTGCACTGTAACCCTGCCCCAAGCCCCACATCCTTCTCCAGACTGGTCCTGCAAATAGAAAGCTTTAGACTACTGAAGGCAATCAACCTCCAAAGAAACCCTATCAAGATATTTACATGCCTTGAAGGCAAAAGAAAATCACGAAGAAAATAAAGATGTAGACAGATATAGCACAGCAAAATGACCAAATTAAAACACCAGAGGAGACACAGACTTTGGAACAACTGATCAAAGATGTTCATATAACTCTACTAAATAAAATCAGTGGGTTGACTAATGACATAAAGTAGATCAAGAAGACACTAGAAGAGCATAAAAAGGAATTTGAAAGAATAAATAGAAAAATAGTAGATATCACAAAGATTAAAGATGCTGTAGACCAAATAATAAATAGACTAGAGACACACAACAGCAGATTTGAAGAGGCAGAAGAAAGAATAAGCTACCTAGAGGACAGGACAACTGATTTCAAACACACAAAAGAGAAAATGGCAAAAAATATTGGAAAATTTTGAATTGGATCTCAGGGAAATGATGGACAAAACAATGCACACAAGTATAAGAATCACTGGCATCCCAGAAGAAGAGAAGAGTAAATGGCTAGGAAGATTAGTTGAAGATACAATGGGGTAAAATTTCCAAACCCTTATAAAAGACAGAAATATGTAAATCAGAGAAGCCCAATGACCTCCAAATAGAATAAATCCAAATAGGTCTACTTCAAAAACACATGCTAATCAGTCTGTCAAATGTGGAAGAGAAGCAAAAAATTCTGTAAGTGGCAAGAGAAAAAACAATCCATTATTGTGCTGGTTTGAAAGGATGTATGTACTCTAGAAAAGCCATGTTTTAATCCTAATCCCATTTTGTAATGGCAACCATTTCTTCTAATCCCTATTCAGTACTGTATGTTTGAATCTGCATTTAGATCATCTCCCTGGAGCTGTGACTCAGTCTAGAGTGGTTGTTAAACTGGGTTAGGTGGAGACTTGTCTCCACCCATTTGGGTTGGTCTTGATTAGTTTACTGGAATACTATAAAAGAGGAAACATTTTGGAGAAAGCTGGAGATTCAGAGAGATTCTGAGAGAGCAGAATGATATAGCTACGAGGAGCAGAGAGCAAAAGCCAATGACTTTTGGAGATTGTGCTGTTTTGAAAGGAAGTATGCCCCCTAGAAAAGCCATGTTTTAATCAAAATATCATTTCATAAAGGTAGAATAATTTCTATTCAATACTGTATGTTTGAAACTGTAGTCAGATCATCTCCCTGGATGATGTGATTTAGTCAAGAATGGTTGTTAAACTGGATTAGGGGACTACATGTCTCCACCCATTTGGGTGTGTCTTGATTGGTTTACTGGAGTCCTATAAAAGAGGAAATGTTTTGGAGAATGGGAGATTCAGAGAAAGCAGAGAATGCTGCAGCACCATGAAGCAGAGAGTCCACCAGCCAGAGACCTTTGGAGATGAAGAAGGAAAACACCTCCCGGGGAGTGTCATGAAACAGGAAGCCGGGAGAAGAAACTAGCAGATGACGCCGTGTTTGTCATATGCCCTTCCAGATGAGAGAGGAACCCTGACCATGCTCACCATGTGCCTTTCCAGATGAGAGAGAAACCCTGACCCTGTTTGCCATGTGCCTTCTCACTTGAAAGAGAGACCCTGAACTTCCTCAGCTTTCTTGAACCAAGGTATCTTTACCTGGATACCTTAGATTGGACATTTCTATAGACTTGTTTTAATTGGGACATTTTCTCAGCCTTAGAACTGTAAATTAGAAACTTACTAAGTTCTCCTTGTTAAAAGCCATTCCATTTCTGGTATATTGCATTCTGGAAGCTAGCAAACTAGAACAACTACTTACAAGGAAAACCACATAAGAATGAATTTGGACTACACAACAGGCACTATGGAGGTGAGAAGGCAATGGTATGATTTATTTAAGATCATGAAAGAGAAAGACGTATAGCCAAGAATTCTGCACTTAGCCAAATTGTCTTTAAAAAGTGAGAGAGAGGATTAAAATTTTCATAGACAAACAAATGCTGAGAGAATTAGTCAACAAGACACTGGCCCTTCAAGAAATCCTAAAGGGAGTTCTGCCAGCTGAAAATAAAACACGGGAGAGGGAGGTCTGGAGGAGGCCACAGAATTGAAGAGTAAGTTACCATAAATTACCTTAAGTTATCATAAGGGTAACGTAAAGATAAAAAGAGAAAGAGGGTAAAGGATATATAAATCTGACAAATAAAATCCAAAGAATAGGATGGTGGATTCAAGAAATGCCTTTACAATCATAATTTTGGATGTTAATGGATTAGATTTACCAACTAAAGGGTGTAGATTGACAGAATAAATTAATAAATATAATGCTGCTTACTCATCTTAGACCCAAGGATACAGATAGATTGAAAGGAGGGAAAAAGATGTTCCATGTAAGCTATAACCAAAGGAAAGCAGGAGTAGCTATACGAATGTCAGAAAAAAATAGACTTTAAATGTAAAGACATCATAAGAGACAAAGAAGGACACTATATGTTAATCAAAGGGACAATTCACCAAGAAGAAGTAACAATCATAAATGTTTATGCTCCCAAATCAAGGAGCTTCAAAGTACATAAGGCAAATATTGTCAAACTGAAGGAGTGATAGACATTTCAACAATAACAGTAGGAGAGTTCAAGACACCACTCTCCTCTATAGATATAATGATAGAAGATCAACAAGGAAATAGAAAAGTTAAACAACTTGATAAATGAATTAGATCTAATAGACATATATAGGTCTTTGTACCCCAAAATGCCAGGATATACATTCTTCTCTAGTGCTCATGGATTATTCTGCATGATAGATCATATGCTGAGGCACACACAGGTCTTTATAAATTTTAAAACACTGAAATTATTCAAAGCCCTTTCTCTGATCACAATAGAATGAGGTTGGAAATCAATAACCTCAAAGAATGAGAACTTTCACAAATATGTGGAGATTAAACAACACACTCTTAAATAACCAATGGGTCAAAGAAGGAATTGCTAGAGAAATCAGTAGCTTTCTGCAGATAAATGAAAATGAGAATGCAACATATCAGAACTTATGGGACGCAGTGAGGGCTGTGCTGAGAAGGAAATTTATTGACCTAAATGCCTATATTAAAAAAGAAGAAAGATAAAAAATCAAGGGCTTTTTTTGATTTATTGCCCTAAATGCTCTCCTGGAGGAACTAGAGAAAGAATAGTAAACTAGTCCCAAAGCAACCAGAAGAAGAGAAATAACAAAGATTAAAGCAGAGTTAAATGAATGGGAGAAAAAAAAGAATAATAGAAAGAATCAGTAAACCCAAAAGTTGGTTCTCTAAGTAAATCAATAAAATCAATGGACCACTAGCAATGCTGACAAAGAGAAAAGAGAAAGGATGCAAGTAAACAAAATCAGAAATGAGAAGGGGTGTGTTACCACAGACCCTGAAGAAATAAAAGAAGTCATAAGAGGATACTATGGACAACTATATGCCAACAAACTAGACAACTCAGGTGAAAAGGAGAAATTCCTGGAAACACATGAACAAGCTACATTCACTCAAGAAGGAATAGAAGATCATGACAAACCAATCAAAAGTAAAGAGATTCACTCAGTCATCAAAAGCCTTCCTTCAAAGAAAAGCCCAGGGTGAGATGGCTTCACAGGGGAATTTTATCAAACATTCCAAAAAGAACTAACACCAATGCTGCCCAAACTTTTCAAAAAAATTGATGAAAAAGGAATACTACCTAACTCATTTTATGAAACTAGCATCACTTTAATAACAAAACTGGGTAAAGATGCTAAAAGAAAGGAAAGCTGCAGGCCAACCTCCCTAATGAACATAGATGCAAAAATTATCAACAAAATACTATTATTTGTATTTTGAATTCAAAATCGAATTCTTTGACATATTGAAAGAATTATACACCATGACAAAGAGGGGTTTATACCAGGAATGCAAGGATGTTTCAACACAAGTAAATAAATTAATATAATACAACACATTAACTAAATCGAAAGGGAAAAATCACATGATCATCTCACTTGATACTGAAAAAGCATTCAACAAAATTCAACATCCTTTTCTGATAAAAACATTTCAAAAGGTAGGACACAAAGGTAACTTCCTTAATATGATAAAGGGCATATTTGAAAATCCCATAGCCAGCATTGTACTCAATAGTGAGAGACTGAAAGCTTTTCCCCTCTAAGATCAGGAATGAGAGAAGGATGTCCTCAGTCATCATTATCATTCAACATTGTGCTAGAAGTTCTATCAAGAGCAATCAATCAGGAAAAAGAAATAAAAGACATCCAAATTGGAAAAGAAGAAGTAAAACTTTCATTATTAGCAGATGACATGATACTAGGAAAATCCTAAGAAACCTACTACAGAGCTTCTTGAGCTAATAAGCAAATTCAGCAAAGTGGCAGGATATAAGATTAATGGGCAAAACCTGGCAATGTCTCTATACACAAGAAATAACCTAACTTAGGGGTCAATTAATGAAAAAATTCCATTCAAAATAGCAACTCAAAGAATCAAGTATATAAGAATGAACTCAAGTAGGGATGTAAAGGACTTGTACACAGAAATCTATATAACATTGCTAAAAGAAATTAGAGAAGATTTAAATAGGCAAAAAGACATTCCCTTATCATGGATAGGATGGTTAAATGTAGTTTATATGTCAATTCTTCCCAAATTGATCTACAGATTCAATGCAGTACCAATCAAAATTCCAACAACCTACTTTGATGAGTTGGAAAAGCCAGTTACCAAATTCATCTGGAGGGGATCTCAAATGGCTAAAAGCATCTTAAAAAAGAAGGATGAAGTGGGAGAATAACACTTCCTGATTTTAAACTTGTTATAAAGCCACAGTTGTCAAAACAGCATGATATTGGCACAAAGATAGAAGTATTGACCAATTGAATCAAATCAAGAGCACAGAAATAGACCATCAAGTCTATGGTCAACTGATTTTTGATAAGGCCCCCACATGTACTAAACTTGGACAAAATAGTCTTTGCAATAAATGGGCATGGGAGAACTGAATATCAATAGCCAAAAGACAAGATGGATGAGTCTTGAGAACATAATGCTGATTGAAATAAGTCAGACACAAAAGGCTAGATGCTGTATGAATTCACTTTTATGACCATGATAAAGGTAAAATTAGAGGCTTATAATACAGTATATCAGGGACCTAGAGATACATAGAAACTAGTGATGGATTAGCAGTTGCTTAATGAGGTTGAATTCAAATTTAAGGGAATAGATAGAAGTGAAGGTGGTTCACTAGCAAGTGTGTAAATAATATTACCAAATTGAAGCTAAACATGACTGAAAAGTGTTGTATGGACCTATGTGTCCCACTGATTAACACTACAAATATAAATAAGTTCTTGCATGAACTACTGCAAAGGTATGAGAGTCTTGTAAAAAGAGTGTATAAATTTGGAGTATGGGGGAAACTACTGTTTTATGCTATGGGCTTTGTTTAACAGGAAAACATCCACAGTACCATAGCATCACTAGGTGTAAATAATGTGGCGAGGAACAAGAGTTAAGGGGGATGTTTGGACTTTCTGTTTGGTGAGTATGTATTAATTGGTTATCTTCTCTTGGGAATGATTAAATTATCTAAAATTGAGAGTGTTGATAGACTGTTGACTTTGGACATTATACTTGATGCCCAATGAATGGAGGTGGCTGAAGGATGCACTAACTGGGAAGTAGATTGCCGAACAATGGTGTATTCATACGATTGAATATTGTGTAGCTGCAAAATAAACGAGCTTGTGAGGCATGTAACATTGTGGTTGAACCTGTGGGACATTTGGTAAGGCAAAATAAGCCAGAAACAAAAGAGTAAATAATTTATGGTATCATTTAGAAAACACTTATAAGAAAACAGAGGCATAGAATGTAAGCTCTTTTAGCAGTCACATTTAGTTCTGAATGGTAATTGTTATTTCTGGATTTTGAAAGACTGTCTTATATGTTTATAACCTAGTATTTAGAGATAAGAATGAAGCCAATCAGGTAGGAATTAAGGTAATTTAGAATACAGGGGTAAGGAAGACATTGTCTATATTTTAGAGTCTCATCTACCCTTTGAGACCAAAGGAAGAAAGTTTTTTTTTGTGCATCCAGAACCTAAATTTTCTGTACCACATAATCTAACTCAACCTGTCTTGATAGATCATGTAAACAACGAAACACAGGGAGCCCAGAATAAGAATGAGGGCCTTTAATCCTATATAGCTTAATGTAATGCCTGGATAAGTCCCAAAATATATTAAGCAGATAATCAAAAGTATTGACAAAGTCCCTTGAGGGTTGGGAGAAAAAATATGGAACTATCAAACTTTACCACCAGGAAAACCACTGATACTATGTCAAACAATAGGGATATCCAAATCAATAGGCCAAGCCCTTGATTTTGAGGCTTGCTGTTGTGAGGTTTATGTATGTAGCAGAGAAGCTTAGCCTACCCATAGGTATGCCTAAGACTTACTTCTGGAGGACCTCTTTTGTTGCTCAGATGTGGCCTCTCTTTCTCTAAGCCCAACTCTGCAAGTTAAATCTTTGCCCTACCCACTACATGGGACATGACATCCAGATGTGAAAGTCTCTCTGGTAGTATGGGAGATGAATCCCAGAGATTACCCTGGCCCTGGTGCCATGGAATCAACAATGCCATGCTGACCAAAAGGGGGAAAAGAAGTGTAATAAATAAGGTATCAGTGGCTGAGAGAGTTCAAATAGAGTTGAGAGGCTACTCTGGAGGCCATTCTTATGCAAGCTTTAGTTAGACATTGCTACCTATCATAGCTTGCCAAATCCCAACCATAACAATTCCTGTCAATCCTAAAGAACATGTAGGGCATTATATAAGATTCTACAAAATTTCCATGCACTAGGGTAAATTTCCAGAAATATACAACCTCCAGATGGATTCTTAGACCAGATAAGTCCTGAAATGTAGAGGGGCCACCCACTCAAGAATATCAACTTGTTCCACCCCCATCCCATATTATAGACATTCCCTTCCAACATGAAAATATTTAGAATGGGCATAACCCAAATACCTCTAAAGAGTGGGAGAAAGATCAAAGGTGATGGTCGAGTTATACAGAGAGGTAGGGTTAAATAAATTAGTATGATTGTTGAATCATTATATTGATATTTCTTTTAGACTCCAGTATTTTAAAGTAGCTAGAAGAAAAAACTAAAGTTGTGGATTTGATAGCTCATATCAAATTCTGAAATCTGTTCTACAATGAATTGTTGCAATGTGCTTTGAAAGTTATTGCTTTTTTGTATATATGTTATTTTCCTCACACACAAAAAGTAAATATACAGCTATATGATGATATTGTGAATCATTGATCGTACACTTTGGATGATTACATTATATATGAATATATAACATATCAATAAAAATCAATTAAAAATATATAATCTACATCAATAAAAGATGTAAGTTTAGTACTACAAAAAAAGAAGACATTGGGTGAATATAAAGAATAACTTGAAATTTTGAGAAAAATTGCAGAATTTATAGGAATAAAAGGTACAATCGAAAAGATGAAAAATAAATCAATGGAAACCTTCAACAATAGATTTGAAGAGGCAGAAGAAAGGATTAGTGAACATGAGGATTGAACACCTGAAATTCAACACACAAAAGAAAATACAGGCAAAAGAATGGAAAAATATGAGCAGGGTCTCAGGGAATTGAGTGACAACATGAAGCACATGAATATACATGCTGTAGCAGTCTCAGAAGGAGAAGAGAAGGGAAAAGGAGTAAAAAGACTAATGGAGGAAATAATCACAGAAAATTTCTCATCTTTTATGGAAGATATAAAATTACAGATCCAAGAAATGTAGTGTGCTCTAAACAGAATAGATCCAAATAGACATACTCCAAGGCACTTACTAATCAGATTGTCAAATATCAAAGACAATTTTGAAAGCAGCAAGAGAAAAGCAATCCATCATATGCAAGAGAAGCTCAATAGTAGTATGTGTGAATGTCTTAGCAGAAACCATGGGTGTAAGAAGGCAGTGATGTGATATATTTAAGATTTTGAAAGACAAAAACTGCCAACCAAGAATTCTATATCCAGAAAAACTGTCCTTCAAAAATGAGGGGGAGATTAAAATATTTTCAGAAAGTCACTGAGAGAATTTGTGACTAAGAGACTGATGCAAGAAACATTAAGGGAATGCTATAGGAAGACAGGAGAGTAAGGTCTGGAGAAGAGTGTAGTAAAGAAGACTATCAATAAAGGTAAAAAGAGAAAAAAATTAGATATGACATACAAAATCCAAAAGTCAAAATAGTAGAAGAAAGTACTTCCTTTACAGTAATAACATTAAATGTTAATGGATTAAACTCCCCAATCAAAAGACATAGAATGACAGAATGGATTAAAAAACAGGACACATCTATAAGCTGTCTACAGGAGACTCACTTTAGACCGAAGGACAAAAATAGGTTGAAAGGGGATCAGGCCAAGATGGTGGCTTAACAATGCACGCGTTTTAGTTCGTCCTCCAGAACAACTACTAAATAACCAGAAACAGTACAAAACAGCTCCTGGAGCCATGATAGTGATCGGACACACAGCGTACCCCAGTCTGGACCAGCTGGACTGGCTGTGAGTCTCCAGAATCGTGAGTTCCCCAAGCTGCGGCAGCCGGTGCCCGGCGCCCTTCCCCCACAGGAGGCTTCCTGCTGGGAAAGGAAAGACACTCTAACAGTAGCAGGGACTGAGTCCAACCAAACAGCAATTGTGGCATTAATCAACAAATTCTGACTACTAAAAATAGGCCCCCAGCTCAGGTGAAACTGGTCAAGGCAGAGGTCTCTTATTGGGCTAACTGAAAAAGAGGAAAGGGGACAACATGGAGGTTTTTGTGGCTGTTTCTATGGAGGGTTGGCTGCCTCTGGATTCAGTAGCGGGACTACTTGGGCTGCAACTGCCCCAGGCATAGGCAGAAACAGACTGCTTTCAGTGCTGTCTCCTGCCTGAGACTTCCCCAGGGAAGGAGTGAAACACAAGGGTGGAATCCCTCTTTCAAGGAATTCAGACCCAGGGCTTGGCAATTTGAAGCCATTAAAACCAGTCTACAACCTCTCCTCTGTCTCCACCATGCCCCCAGCAGGGAGAGCCTTCCAAAGTTAAAGGAGCCACAACATCTTTTGCTGGTGGGACCTGCAGGCAGACAAGCACTACATACTGGGTAGGATAAGAAAAACAGAGCCCAGAGACTTCACAGGAAAGTCTTTCAACCTGCTGGGTCTCACCCTCAGGGAAAACTGATGCAGGTGACTACTTCCCCTTGATATGAGACCAGTTTAGTCCGGGAAAACCCAGCTGGAGTCTGTAATACCTATGTAGACCCTCCTAAGGGTGGGGAAAGAAAAGGCACCTTACAAACAGGGGAAGAAACAAGAACACAAGAACTTAAAAATTGCCCTCTATTAAGCAAAACTTAAGCTAGAGGCCCAGAAAAAGCTGAACTGAAGGTCAAAGAACAGATATACAACAAACTCATCTAGCAAGAAAACCCTAGGTAAGATAAGTGAAAGCAATCTCCAGAATAAACTAATTAAGGTAATTAAATGTCTAGATACCAGCAAAAAATAACAAATCACACCAGGAAAATTGAAGAGATGGCCCAGTCAAAGGAACAAACCAATAGTTCAAATGAGATACAGGAGCTGAAACAATTAATTCAGAATACACGAACAGAAATGGAAAACCACATCAAAAACCAAATCAATGAATTGAGGGAGGACATGAAGAAGGCAAGGAATGAACAAAAAGAAGAAATGGAAAATCTGAAAAAACAAATCACAGAACTTATGGGAATGAAAGATACAGTAGAAGAGATAAAAAAAAAATGGAAATCTACAATGGTAGATTTCAAGAGACAGAGGTTAGGATTAGTGAACTGGAGGATGGAACATCTGAAATAAAAAAGAAACAGAAACTATAGGGAAAAGAATGGAAAAATATGAGCAGGGACTCAGGGAATTGAATGATAATATGAAGCACACAAATACACATGTTGTGGGTGTCCCAGAAGGAGAAGAGAAGGGAAAAGGAGGAGAAAAACTAATGGAAGAAATTATCACTGAAAATTTCCCAACTCTTATGAAAGACCTAAAATTACAGATCTAAGAAGTGCAGTGCACCCCAAGGAGAATAGATCCAAATAGACGTTCTCCAAGACACTTACTAGTCAGAATGTCAGAGGTCAAAGAGGAAGAGAGGATCTTGAAAGAAGCAAGAGAAAAGCAATCCAACACATACAAGGGAAACCCAATAAGACTATGTGTAGATTTCTCAGCAGAAACCATGGAGGTGAGAAGAGAGTGGGATGATATATTTAAATTACTAAAAGAGAAAAACTGCCAACCAAGAATTCTATACCCAGCAAAATTGTCCTTCAAAATGAGGGAGAAATTAAAACATTTTCAGACAAAAAGTCACTGAGAGAATTTGTGACCAAGAGACCAGCTCTGCAAGAAATACTAAAGGGAGCACTACAGACAGATATGAAAAGACAGAAGAGAGAGGTGTGGAGAAGAGTGTAGAAAGAAGGAAAATTAGATATGACATATAAAATACAAAAGGCGAAATGGTAGAGGAAAGTACTACCCAAACAGTAATAACACTAAATGTTAATGGATTGAACTCCCCAATCAAAACACATAGACTGGCAGAATGGATTAAAAAACAGGATCTTTCTATATGCTGTCTACAGGAAATACATCTTGATAATAAAGATAAATATAGGTTGAAAGTGAAAGGCTGGGAAAAGATATTTCATGCAAATAACAACCAGAAAAGAGCAGGAGTAGCTATACTAATATCCAACAAATTAGACTTCAAATATAAAACAGTTAAAAGAGACAAAGAAGGATACTATGTACTAATAAAAGGAACAATTCAACAAGAAGACATAACAATCATAAATATTTATGCACCAAACCAGAATGCCCCAAAATACATGAGGCAAACACTGCAAATACTGAAAAGGGAAATAGATACATCTACCATAATAGTTGGAGACTTCAATTCCCCACTCTCATCAATGGACAGAACTTCTAGACAGAGGATCAATAAAGAAACAGAGAATTTGAATATTACAATAAATGAGCTAGACTTAACAGACATTTATAGGACATTACACCCCACAACAGCAGGATACACCTTTTTCTCAAGTGCTCATGGATCATTCTCAAAGATAGACCATATTCTGGTCGCAAAGCAAGTCTCAACAAATTTAAAAAGATTGAAATCATACAAAACACTTTCTCAGATCATAAAGGAATGAAGTTGGAAATCAATAATAGGCAGAGTGCCAGAAAATTCACAAATATGTGGAGGCTCAACAACACACTCTTAAACAACCAGTGGGTCAAGGAAGAAATTACAACAGAAATCAGTAAATATCTCGAGGCAAATGAAAATGAAAACACAACATATCAAAACGTATGGGATGCAGCAAAGGCAGTGCTAAGAGGGAAACTTATTGCCCTAAATGCCTATATCCAAAAAGAAGAAAGGGCAAAAATTCGGGAATTAACTGTCCACTTGGAAGAACTGGAGAAAGAACAGCAAACTAACCCCAAAGCAAGCAAAAGGAAAGAAATAACAAAGATTAGAGCAGAAATAAATGAAATTGAGAACATGAAAACAATTGAGAAAATCAATAAAACCAGAAGTTGGTTCTATGAGAAAATCAGTAAGATTGATGGGCCCTTAGCAGATTGACAAAAAGAAGAAGAGAGAGGATGCAAATAAATAAGATCAGAAACGGAAGAGGAGACATAACCACTGACCTCACAGAAATAAAGGAGGTAACAACAGGATACTATGAACAACTTTATGCTAATAAATACAACAATGTAGATGAAATGGACAAGTTCCTAGAAAGGCATGAACAACCAACTTTGACTCAAGAAGAAATAGATGACCTCAGCAAACCAATCACAAGTAAAGAAATTGAATCAGTCATTCAAAAGCTTCCTAAAAAGAAAAGTCCAGGACCAGACGGCTTCACATGTGAATTCTATCAAACATTCCAGAAAGAATTAGTACCAACCCTGCTCAAACTCTTCAAAAAAATTGAAGTGGAGGAAAAGCTACCTAATTCATTTTATGAAGCCAACATCACCCTCATACCAAAACCAGGCAAAGATATTACAAAAAAAGAAAACTACAGACCAATCTCTCTAATGAATATAGATGCAAAAATCCTCAATAAAATTCTAGCAAATCAAACCCAGCAACACATTAAAAGAATTATACATCATGACCAAGTAGGATTCATCCCAGGTATGCAAGGATGGTTCAACATAAGAAAATCAATTAATGTAATACACCATATCAACAAATCAAAGCAGAAAAATCACATGAGCATCTCAATTGATGCAAAGAAGGCATTTGACAAGATTCAACATCCTTTCCTGTTGAAAACACTTCAAAGGATAGGAATACAAGGGAACTTCCTTAAAATGATAAAGGGAATATATGAAAAACCCACAGCTAATATCATCCTCAATGGGGAAAAACTGAAAACTTTCCCCCCAAGATCAGGAACAAGACAAGGATGTCCACTATCATCACTGTTATTCAACATCATGTTGGAAGTTCTAGCCAGAGCAGTTAGACAAGAAAAAGAAATACAAGGCATCATTGGAAAGGAAGAAGTAAAACTATCACTGTTTGCAGATGATATGATACTATATGTCGAAAATCCTGAAAAATCCACAGCAAAACTACTAGAGCTAATAAATGAGTACAGTAAGTGGTAGGTTACAAGATCAACATTCAAAAATCTGTAGTGTTTCTATACAATAGTAATGAACAATCTGAGGGGGAAATCAAGAAACGAATTCCATTTACAATTGCAACTAAAAGAATAAAATACTTAGGAATAAATTTAACTAAAGAGACAAAAGACCTGTACAAAGAAAACTGCAAGAAACTGTTAAAAGAAATCACAGAAGACCTAAATAGATGGAAGGGCATACCATGTTCATGGATTGGAAGACTAAATACAGTTAAGATGCCAATTCTACATAAATTGATTTACAGATTCAATGCAATACCAATCAAAATCCTAACAAATTACTTTTCAGAAATAGAAAAACCAATAAGCAAATTTATCTGGAAGGGCAGGGTGCCCCGAATTGTTAAAAGTATCTTGAGGAAAAAAAACAAAGCTGGAGGTCTCATGCTGCCTGACTTTAAGGCATATTATGAAGCCACAGTGGTCAAAACAGTATGGTACTGACATAAAGATAGATTATTCACCAGTGGAATCGAATAGAGTGCTCAGATATAGACCGTCTCATCTATGGACATTTGATCTTTGATAAGGCAGTCAAGCCAACTCATTTGGGACAGAACAGTCTCTTCAATAAATGGTGCCTAGAGAACTGGATATCCATATGCAAAAGAATGAAAGAGGACCCATATCTCACACCCTATACAAAAGTTAACTCAAAATGGATCAAAGATCTAAACATTAGGTCTAAGACCATAAAACAGTTAGAGGAAAATGTAGGGAGATATCTTATAAATCTTATAATTGGAGGCAGTTTTCTGGACCTTACACCTAAAGTAAGAGCACTGAAGAAAGAAATAAATAAATGGGAGCTCCTCAAAATTAAACACTTTCGTGCATCAAAGAACTTCATCAAGAAAGGTAAAAGAAAGCCTACACAATGGGAGACAATATTTGGAAACGACATATCAGATAAAGGTCTAGTATCCAGGATTTATAAAGAGGTTGTTCAACTCAACAACAAAAAGACAGCCAATCCAATTACAAAATGGGAAAAAGACTTGAACAGACACTTCTCAGAAGAGGAACTACAAATGGCCAAAAGGCACATGAAGAGATGCTCAATGTCCCTGGCCATTAGAGAAATGCAAATCAAAACCACAATGAGATATCATCTCACACCCACCAGAATGGCCATTATCAACAAAATAGAAAATGACAAGTGCTGGAGAGGATGTGGAGAAAGAGGCACCTTTATTCACTGTTGATGGGAATGTCAAATGGTGCAACCACTGTGGAAGGCAGTTTGGCGGTTCCTCAAAATCTGAATATAGAATTGCCATATGACCCAGCAATACCATTGCTGGGTATCTACTCAGAGGACTTAAGGGCAAAGACACAAACGGACACTTGCACACCAGTGTTTATAGCAGCATTATTTACAATTGCAAAGAAATGGAAACAGCCAAAATGTCCATCAACAAACGGGTGGCTAAACAAACTGTGGCATATACATACGATGGAATATTATGCAGTTTTAAGACAGAATAAACTTTTGAAGTATGTAACAACATGGATGGACCTAGAGAACATTATGCTGAGTGAGACTAGCCAAAAACTAAAGGACAAATGCTGTATGGTCTCACTGATATGAACTGACATTAGTGAATAAACTTGGAATATGTCGTTGGTAACAGAGACCATCAGGAGATAGAAATAGGGTAAGATATTGGGTAATTGGAGCTGAAGGGATACAGACTGTGCAACAGGACTGGATACAAAAACTCAGAAATGGACAGCACAATACTACCTAACTGTAATGTAATTATGTCAAAACACTGAATGAAGCTGCATGTGAGAATGATAGAGGGAGAAGGGCTGGGGACATAATGAAATCAGAAAGAAAGATAGATGTTAAAGATCGAGATGGTATAGTCTAGGAATGCCTAGAGTGTATAATAATAGTGAAATGTACAATGTACAAATTTTAAAAATGTTTTTGCATGAGGAAGAACAAAGGAATGTCATTATTGCAGGGTGCTGAAAATAGATGATAATTAATACTTTAAAATGTCACCTTATATGTGAGACTAAAGCAAAAAATGTTTATTTGTTACAAAATTTAGATTTTGACTAGAGCATTTCCTAATATAACTCATGTAGATAGTTTGATTGAACGTCATAAGTACTTGGAATCTTAGGTAGGACATGAGATTTTGTTGGTTTGTCCAGAGTGATGCCCCGATGAATCCCAGAGTGATTTGATCAATGACTGGAAAAGTATTTGCAAGCCCCCTTTGGGGAATGGTGAGAGTGGGGAGAAATTCAACTTCCCCAAGTTGAATTCTTGATATTCTCACAAGCAGTGTGGATAACCAAAGCTATAGGATGAGCCCCCAGTTTTGGGGTTTGCTCATATGAAACTTAACCCCACAGAGGATAGGTCAAGTCCACTTAAAATTTAGGCCTAAGAGTCACCCCCAAGAGAGCCTCTTTTGTTGCTCAGATGTGGCCTCTTTCTCCAGCCAACATGACGAGCAGTCTCCCCACCCTCCCCCTCTCTGCGTGGGACATGACTCCCAGGGGTGTGGACCTTCCTGGCAATGTGGGACAGAGATCCGGGAATGAGCTGAGACTCAGCATCAAGGGACTGAGAAAAACCCTAGAATGAGCTGAGAATTAACATCAAGGGACTGAGAGAACCTTCTCGACCAAAGGGGGAAGAGTGAAATGAGACTAAATGTCAATGGCTGAGAGATTCCAAACAGAGTTGAGAGGTTATCCTGGAGGTTATACTTATGCATTAAGTAGATATCACCTTGTTGTTCAAGATGTAGTGGAGAGGCTGGAGGGAACTGCCTGAAAATGTAGAGCTGTGTTCCAGTAGCCATGTTTCTTGATGATGATTGAACAATGATATAGCTTTCACAATGAGACTCTGTGAATGTGAAAACCTTGTGTCTGATGCTCCTTTTAGCTGGTATATCAACAGAAGAATAGAACATATGGAATAAAAATAAATAATAGGGGGAACAAATGTTAAAATAAATTTAGTTTGAAATGCTAGTGGTAAATGAAAGTGAGGGGTAAGGGGTATCGTATGTATAATCTTTTTTTCCTCTATTATCATTTTATTTCTTTTTCTGTTGTCTTTTTATTTCTTTTTCTAAATCGATGCAAATGTTCTAAGAAATGATGAATATGCAACTATGTGATGATATTAAGAATTACTGATTGTATATGTAGAATGGAAAGATATCTTAATGTTTTGTTTGTTAACTTTTTTTAATCAATAAAAAATAGGTTGAAAGTGAAAGGTTGAGAAAAGATATTTCATGCAAACAAGAACTAGAAAAGAGCAGGGGTAGCTAGACTAATATCTGACAAATTAGACTTCAAACGTAAAACAACTGAAAGAGACAAAGAAGGACACTACGTATAATAAAAGGGACAAATCAACAAGAAGACATAATGATCATAAATACTTATGCACTAAGCCAGAATACTCCAAAATACATGAGGCAAACACTGTCAACATGGAGCTACAAAGAGGGTAGAGATTGGGCAATTGGTGCTGAAAGAATACAGAATGTGCAATTTTGTAAAAATTCAGAAATGGATAGCACAATACTATCTGATGATAGCACAGTAATATAAGTATGGTGATGTGAATATAGCTGAGGGAGAAGGGCTAGGGGCATGTATGACACCAGAACCAAAAATAGAGGATAAAGACTGAGATGGTATAGCTTAGGTATGTCTAGAATGGACAATGGTGTATATGTACAAATATAAAAATATTTTTGCATTAGGGAGAACAAATGAATGTCAACATTGCAGGGTGTTGAAAATGGATGGTATACAGGAAAAAGTACAATCAAAGCAAGCTAGAGTCTATGGCCAACAGTAACACTGTAATATGCTTCCACTGAATATAACAAAGGCATTGTGCCAAAACTAAATGTCAACAAGCAGGGAGTATGGAGGAGGGGTATGGATTCTTTGCAGAAGAAAAAGATATGTCTTCATTTAGATTATGGTGGCAAAGGCATGTCTATTTACTTAGGATGGATTGTATGATGTGCAAATAAAACTTTAAAATTGAACAGAGAGAAAAAGTGCTAGAGAAAATGTGGGGGAGAGATGAACCGATTCACTGTTAGTAGGGAAGGTGAGAGGTGTAGTCCCTCTGGAGGGCAGTGTGGTGGTTCCACAGGAGGCTAGGGGTGGGATTGACATATGATCTTGCAACTCTTTTGCTAGCTATATACTTGGAGGAACTGAGAGTGGGGATACAAATGGACATTTGCACACTAGTGTTTATGGTGGCAGTGTTCGTGATTCACAATGGACGGAGGTGGCCTAAAGGTACAATGACTGAGGAATGGAAGGGAGAACTGTGATGTATACATATAGTAGCGTACTGAGCAGCCTCAAGAAGGAATGAAGTTGTGAGGCATGAACTAGGTGAATGAAACTTGAGGACTGTATGTCGAATGAAATGTCAAAAACAAAAAGATAAATATTACCATGAGTCACTCATATGGACTAACTGTAATGTACAAACTCACTTCAGTGACTTGAAGTCAAGAGCTTGGGTTATCAGGTTGGGACCTATTGTAAATGGCCCTAGATTGTAGGCTCTTACAGCAGTCATGTATATACAGGAGTTGTAACTGTTATTTCCAAATTCTGAGATATTGAGCTATTTGTATATAACCTGGCCATTCCTAGAGAGTTTGGGTACTTATGTGGCACCTGAGACTCAGAGTTAGAGCTCTGATGCCATGAATGTCAGCATTACCCTATACAGCAACTGTTTAAAAAGTTGAAAAAGTGATCAAACTTCGATTAGAGATATGAATGAAGGTGTTCTGGATAGAACTAAAATAACTCAGAATATAGGGTGAAGGATGATATGGTCCGTATTTTATACCTTCAACTTCTGTGGGAGACCAAAGGGAGAGATGTTTATCTGTTGCAAAATTTATATTTTGGGTAGTACATTACCTATTTAACTTGTATGCTCAGTTTAGTTGAACACCATAAGTACACGGAATCTTGAGTAGTGCGTGAAATCTTGTTGGTTTGTCCAGGTTAGTGTGATGCCCTGATATATCCCAGAGTAATTTAGGCAGTGAATAAAAAAGTATTTGCAAAGTCCTCTTGGGGGACTGGGGAGAAAGAAGGAAATATTCAACTTCCCCATTTGGGGAATTCCTGATATTTTTGCAAGTAGTGGGGAGAACCAAATCAACAGGTTGAGCCCTCAATCTTGGGGTTTACCCCTATGAAACTTTTTCCTGCAAAGAAGAAGCTAAGCCTACTTATAATTATGCCTAAGAGTCACCCCAGAGAACCTCTTTTGTTGCTCAGATGTGGCCTCTCTAAGCCAACTTGGCAGGTGTACTCACATGCTTCCAGGGGTGTAGATCTCCCTGGCAACATGGAACAGATTCCATGTTCCATGTTCCATCACAGGATGAGCTGGGACCTGGTGTCATGGAATTGAGAAAGCCTTTTTGAAAAAATGGAGGAAGAAAGAAATGAGACAAAGTTGCAGTGGCTGAGAGATTTCAAACTGAGGTGAGAGGTTATCCTGGAGGTTATTCTTATGCAGTATATAGATATCCCTTTTTAGTTCACAGTGTATTGGAGTGGCTGGAGGGAAGTACCTGAAACTATTGAGCTGTGTTCTTGTAGCCTTGATTCTTGAAGATTACTGTATAACAATGTAGCTTTTACCATGTGTTCTAGTTTGCTAGCTGCTAGAATGCAATATACCAGAAACAGAAGGCTTTTAAAAAGGGGAATTTAATAAGTTGCAATTTTATAGTCCTAAGGCTGAGAAGATGTCCCAATTAAAACAAGTCTATAGAAATGTCCAATCTAAGGCATCCAGGGAAAGATACTTTGATTCAAGAAGGGTGATGAATTTCAGGGTTTCTCTCTCATCTGGAAGGGCACATGGTGTCATGTGCTAGCTTTCTCTCCTGGCTTCTGGTTTCATGAAGCTCCCTAGGAGGCATTTCCTTCTTCATTTCCAAAGGACGCTGGCTTGTGGACCCTCTGCTTCATGGTGCTGCAGCATTCTCTGCTCTCTCCAAATCTCCTTCATTCTCCAAAACGTTTCCTCTTTTACAGGACTCCAGAAACTTATCAAGACCCACCCAAATGGGTGGAGATATGTCGTCACCTAATGCAGTTTAACAACCACTCTTGACTAAATCACATCATCCAGGGAGATGATCTAATTACAGTTTCAAACATACGGTATTGAATAAGGATTCTTCTACCTTTATGAAATGGGATTTTGATTAAAATATGGCTTTTCTAGGGTCCATGCATCCTTTCAAACCAGCACACCATGTGACTGTGTGATTGTGGAAACCTTGTGTCTGATGCTCAATTTATTTAGGGTATGAACAGATCAATAAAAAAATAAGGAAAAAATGCATGTTGGGATAAAGGATAAAAAAATTGGGTAGATTGAAGTACTGGTCGTCAATGAGAGGGAGGGGTAAGGGGTATGGGATGTATGAGTGTTTTCTTTCTTCTTTTTATTTCTTTTTCTAGAGTGATGCAAGTGTTTTAAAAATGATCATGGTGATGAATACACAAATATGTGATGATATGGAGCCAATGATTGTACACCACGTATGGATTCTGTGATCATTTCTCAATAAAAACTTTTTTTAAAAAAATTATACTCAGCTATGTAGGCAGGCTCAGGTGTTTCTGGGCAGTGATTTTCAAAGTTTAATGAAAACCTGAACCACCTGGGATCTTGTTAAAATGAAGATTCTGATTTAGAAAATCTGAGGTGGGGATTGAATAACTTCCTAGGTGATGCTGATACTGCTGGTCCATGGACCACACTTTGAGTATTAAGACTGTATTGGTGCTTTGTAATCATAAAATAGAAGCAGTGGGTATGTTTGTTTCTATTTTAATTCTCTGCTCATGGCTAATTGGATTTTTAAATTTTTTGGCTTTTAAAAAGGGCATTTATTAACTTGCAAGTTTACAGTTCTAAGGCTATAAAGATATCCAAACTAAGGCATCCAGAGAAAGATACCTTGGCTCAATAAATTCTGATGGGTCTGGAACACCTCCGTCAGCTGGGAAGGCACATAGCAATTTCTGCTAGCTTTCTCTCCAGACCCCTCATTTCAAAAGGCTTCCCTGGGGGCATTTTCTTTCTTCATCTCCGAAGGTCTGTGGCTGTGTGGGCTCTGAAGCTTTTTTGGAAGTGGTTCCCTCTTAAAGAACTCTAGTAAGCAATCCCACCTTGGATGGCCAGGTGGGGCTCATCTGTGTCTTAAGAGAGGTTTGGTTTCTTCCAAACTCAGCAGTACCAACCCTCTTTCTTCCAGGTCCTAGTGTTCTTGGGATTTCTAGGTTGACCAGCTGAACCCTTTCTTTATCGCTACATTTTCTTTAGGGTTTCTCTCCCTTCTCAAATCATGCTTCAGTGGTTTTAGGACCAATCTCATCCTCAGCTCTCTAAAGTCTGGGTTTCTGCTTAATGAAGCAGATGTGAATGCTTAAGTTTGCTCCCATTCATTATCTGCCTCCTGAGTGCCAGGACCTTTCTATCAGCTGGGAGACGTTTTCTGCTATACCTTGAGGTGAAACAATCCACAGGAATTGTTTTGGATCCACCATAGGAGTTCCTTATGTTTTCTATATGCCTTCTACATTCCTGCCAGGAATCCTGCATGTGTGTGACATGGCATCTGACATAGATGCGCCCCTGATTTCTTGTGTCACTTGGGTTGTCCTCCCACTGGTGCTATGTGGCCTTTCCAATTCTAATATCAGGAAGGTCTTGCTGGGAGTCTGTCAGCCCTTCCAGGAGTTTCTGCTCCATTGCTCTCTGCTGCCCTCTGCTGGATACTGGAAGCTAGAGCCCTCTGCCCTTACTCTGCTTTGGAGCTCTTTACATCTTGCATACAAAGCACCCAAGATATCCCATCTGTCCCCACATTCATTCTTTCCTTTCCCATACAGCAAATACTTTTTAGCTGAGCATATTTTATATGCAAGGAACTACATAAGGCCCTGGGATACACAGGCAATAAACTCATTCCTTCTCTTTAGGGCTTCATCATCCAAGGGGGAAAACAGAAAGGCAAACAAAATTTAAAATATGGCTGAGGAAGGCCATTCTAGAGGATGGCCTAAGATGGATGGAGAAGTGGAGGAAAGAAATACTAACACTGCTTAGGGGATGTAGGGAAGGTTCCACTGGGGTTTTGACATCTGGGTTGGGTCTTAAAGGATGGCCTGGAGTTGGTGGATTGCTGGGGCTCTAGATTTATAGAATAGGAGGCTATAGAAAGGATACTAGAAATTCCATTTTGGTTCACTTAATAATGAGCCATTCAGTATGTTGGAGGACAATGTCATAGATCATTTAAATTCATAACATCTTTGTTTTTTGGCTTAAATGCTGGGGTCTTTTTATAGTCATGCTGCCTTGTATTTCAGCATACAAATACATAATACAAATAAGCAGCAGGGTTTGTTGTTTAAAATCAGGCAAACAAAAAGAAAGAAAACTTAAAGAAAGAAAGAAATAGGGTCCGGTGAATCCTATATATTTTTATTGTATTCTCTGCCTCTCCTAAATGCAGAGGGATTTGATATTTTCAATCCTGTATTATTTGGAATTGACATGCTAACATACCAAATAATAACAGTAAATACATTATATCTAGAAAGACATTTTGTTCCTGTTGCTGGTGAAAAAAAATTAGCTCACTAACACTTCACCCCCCAATTATGCTGTTCTTTCTTAGGAGCTCTGCTCATCAAGATAACTGACAGTTTCAATTGTTTTTGTAAAAAGCTGACACCCAGGCAGGGCTCCTGCCTGCAGAATGGCACAGGCTGAGGATGAATGGCAAATTAATGAGGCTACCCCCACCCCCAGCATGAGGTAGTATAAACAGCATCTGGCTTGGTAATACAAATAGAGAGACATTGGAACTCCAGGACATTGAAGTTGTAACATTCTTACCTGGATACAAAATGAAAATGGAGAGCTCTCAGCCTATCAGCCAAAGGAGCACTTGGAGGGAACATGATCTCTCTGTGACCAGGGTCCCGACTTATCCCTTTGCATATCTCTGGTTCTTCTCATAGAGTTTAGCGTGTGGTAGGTGCTCCTCAAAATTCGTTTAATTTTATTGCCCTTGGTTGGAAGCTTCATCTTTGTGTCTCCCTATTGGTGGAGCTCATGAAAAGAGTTTGTTTAGCGGAGAGTCCCATGCACATGGACCCTGTTTATTTACACACTCACTCATTTTGTTTCCTTCTCTGGGTTTTCAGGCTGCCACACATCATTCTAGTAATATTCAGGAAGCCATAGCTTTTCCAGTCCTTCTGCAGATTTACCGCTTTCCTGAAATTACTCACTACTCACTGAGATGTGTCATCAAAGAGACAGATAGAAGGAGGTATCATGACATACCATAGATAAAAATCTATTTCTACTGGGATGTGAACCCAGTGAAATAGTGTGGCAAAAATTATTTTCAAAGGAAAGAGTCCCTTGGAAGCTTCACATAGGGTAGGGTAGATTGTCCCAGGGATGGAGCTTATCACTCAAAGAACCTCTTAGGAATCTATAAGCAGAGGATGTATATCTATCTATATCTATACCTCTGTCTATGACTACATCTATTTCTATATATATATCGACTGTATTAAGCCAACAAAATTACAAATATTTTTGAATTAAAAAAAACAAAGTGTATCTAAATATAGCAGATTAAATACCATTGTTAAATCACAGATTTTATTGTCTCATGTGAAATAACAACTCTATGAGAGTGGAAGGCCATTCATTAATATAGGCATCCCCCATAATTCTGTACGTGACTACTCTTTAAAACTCATACCAAAGTAAATAATGCATAAAAGTTAAAAAAGATTATAGGTGGATTCTGTTACCAGAGAGCTGGAAAACATTCTAAGTTTGTAATTACACTTTGCCTTTTAGGTATTGTTGGCTTTTAGGTTTCATCCTCAATGATGCTTACATTTTGTACACATTATTTCATTTTGTTCTTTTCCTTCATAACAGAACGCGATGTTGACCAGCTTGAAGTCAATGAGTATCTAATTGAGGTTAATGACATCGCTTTTCACAGGCCTAATGATTTGCAGCTTTTTAAAAATTGTATTGAGTTAAGCTTATTATCATGGATATCAGCACTTTCATTTTTCTTTCTCTATTTTTATAACCTAACAAGGGCAAAGTGCAATAAAATATTCATATAAGTGCACAAACATTGCTGTACATTAAAAAATGAGAATGCTGCTAAAATGGAAATGCTGGTTGCAGGTAGTGCTATTATGCAATAGTTAGATATAGCCAACTGTCTACAGATGCGAAAAAAGCCCTTATTTATGGAGTTCGGTCTATAAAGTATCAACTTGTGGGTTGTTTGAAAGCTGAATGCCTGGAAATCAAACAGAGCCCATATTATGGTTTTTATTAGGCCCTAAAATGTCCAAAGCTGGACCAGAAATCCGAGCTCCAAATTAGTGTTATTCAGCAAGTATTTGTTGAATATTATTCTTATGTGCCAGGTACTGTTGTAGGTGGTAACACTTTTTCATGTGAGAATCCTCCCATTGATACCAAATGCAGTTTCATCTCTCTTACTCTTCTGTTGAGCTCTTTGACTTTGTGTCTGATGGTGCCTGCAGTGGTGTGCTTTTGGAGCAGACTCTGGTTGTTGCATCTGCCCATTTGAATTCCTGTCTTCCTCTCCTCCCTTGTCTAGCAGCAGGTGCCTAGTCATATCCGAATCCAAGAATCTCTGTTAGTGCAGCTGCAGTACACTTCAAAGTGAACAAGGAGCCTTAGAAGAATCTATGCTGAGGGATAATGGCAAATGCAAAAAGACCCAGCATCAGAGCAACAGAATCTACTGTGCTCAAGCAATAACCCAAATGGTGAGAGAGAATCTTTCCTAGTCTTCTGCCCTCTATCCACCATCCTTCTGTGTGTGTGTGTGTGTGAAGCTGATGGTCTGGCAGGAAAAAAAAATTCACTTGGGCTTCATGCTGTCATTTGTGAAATGGCATGGAGAGTGAGTTTGCATTGTAAGGGGCTTGAGTCATAGGTTGGGTTGGTGGAAGCAGGCATCAGGCAGTTTGATGTGAAAGATGATTATTAGAAGTCATCACCTCTGGGAGGGAGAAAGAAGGAGAGTTGACCAGAAGAAGAAACCGAACTGCCTTGCAGGCCTGACAGAGCTTTGGCTGATACCATGAGGAGCTCAGAGTATACAGTATCCATTGGAGTTGACCCTCACTGGACTGAAGTGTGTGGTCCAACCCCTACCTCTATCAATCACTGAATGTGGCCTGTCCCATGGAGAAGGTGCCCTTGGATGAGGCCGTCATCAACCACTGAGGGAGGTAGACCTGATGGTGCTGGGTTAGTGTCATCCATCAAAGGGGAATCCTCTCCATGCCCCTCTACAAGGGGGATCTTTGGTTACCTAATTCCGTTGGCTGGGGCTGAGACAAATGCCACCATACTGAGCCTTGCCCCTCCCCAAAACTATTTATGAAGTGTTGTTTCCAAACACATTCTAGGCAGCCTAATTCTAATTCTTGATTTGTAAGGTGCTCCGGAGCCTGGTGCTTTGCCTGTGGATGAGGTTCTGCCTAAGGTTGTGGCTTCACCTGTTGACCAGCTCTGTCGAGCTTTTTCCACACAGGTTTTCAGAATTAGAAACTGTTTTACTAGTGTGGTAGTTAGATTCAGTTGTCAACTTGGCTATGTAAAGGCACCTAGTTCTGTTGCTGTGGACATGAGCCAATGGTAGGTGAACCTCATCTATTGCTGATTACATCTGCAGTTGACTAGGAGGCGTGCCTGCTGCAATGAATGGTGTTTGACTTAATTGGCTGGTGCTTAAAGGAGAGAGCACAATGAGGCACAGCCCCAGCAGCTTAGCATACCTCATCTCAGCACTTGCAGCTCAGGCTAGGCCTTTGGAGATGCAGAAAGAAATCACCCTAGGGAAAGTTGTTGGAACCCAGAGGCCTGGAGAGAAGGCTAGCAGAGATCACCCTGTGCCTCCCCACGTAAGAAAGAACCTCAGTTGAAAGTTAGCTGCCTTTCCTCTGAAGAACTAACAAAATAAATCCCTTTTTATTAAAAGTTAATCCATCTTTGGTGTGTTGCATTCCAGCAGCTAGCAAACTAGAATAACCAGTAATACCTACTTGCTACCCTTTGTCTAGTTATATGCATGAGGAATCTTAAGAAACTCAAAGGTGGAGGAGGGAGAATTATGAGGAGCCTTAGATTGACTGATTCTTTAAGTAATGAAGGCTATTCTCAGAGGATCTGAAGGCTCAGCTATATTTCTTAGTTGTGAATTTGCAGAACACCTCCACTCTGCTTGGGTATTGTATCTGTCAGGGTTCTTCAGAGAAACAGAGCCAAAGAATACATGTATATATTTATATAAAGAGATTAATTGTAAGGAATTGGTTCATGTGATTGTGGGGGCTGGCAAGTCAGCCCATAAGGTAGGTAGAATTTCACATATCTGGAAATTCTAGTATATGTGATGCTGCAGTATTAAGACTGCAATCTGTAGGGGAAGGCTGCAGCTTGAAATTTAAGGGGATTTGTAGTCTTGAGGCAGAATGTCTTCTCCCTGGAAACCTCAGTTCTTTGCTTTTAAGGCCTTCAACTGATTGGTTGGAGAATAGTTTCCTTTACTTAAAGTTAACTTATTAAAGATGCTAATCCCATCTACAAAATATCTCCACAGAAACATCTGGGCCAGTGTTTGACCAAACAGCTAGATACCATGACCTAGCCAAATTGACGTGAAATTAATCTTCACAATATCTACTCGTAAGTACTGCTAACTTTGCACTCTGTTAAGTTCCTTTCCCCCAAGATGCCAATGCATCTATAGAGCAAGGATGTAATATTTACAGTCAGATGTTAACCTGGTATCTGAGGGGATGCAGGATTGTTCTAGAGAGATTGGTGCATGTTTTGGTCTTCATTCTATGGGTAATAGGTCACTTGTTCTGCTGATCCTTGATTCTAGTTTACTTTTTCTTTCTATTGGTGCCTATATTTATAAGTGCAGGGTGCAAAGATATAGGGCTTGGGTTGAATGTAACCCAATTTATTTATTCATCTGTTCATTTAATATGCATCCCAAGAGACTTCCTGTTTCAGTTCTGACATGGAAAATGCTCAGAAGTCATCACTCTTATACTTAGCAACAAGAAAAAGATAAACTGAAAATCAGTAACTTTTCTTGGATCCTTCAGAGAATGGAGGTCACAGGGGAAACTACTGTCTTCAAATCTGGAGTTATAGATAAGATCTGCTTACCTGGAACAGAAAGTCTTGGAGCCTAAACTTGTTAGGAGACTTATATAGCAATTTTGGTTAATTGCTAGAGGCTAAGTATGGATTAGCAAGAGAGTGAGAAACTCCTAGACAACACAGTCTTAGGGAAACTCCACACTTCCATGGGTCTTACCTCCAGGAACCCCACCAGGTTCTCATGGTGAAGAGGCAAGAAAGATATACTCATGGCATTATCAGAGAGTGGGGAAAAGTAACCTTTGGGAAATACATCTATAACAAAGGTGTACTCTCTAGGGAATGAGACTACCAGTGTTTTATTTGACCTTGGGCAGGAGCATTTTCCCAACTCTAGCTTCCTCTAGTCTTCCTGCTCTACAAAAAGGGGGTGGTGGCTAAGAAACAGGTGTATAGGTCAGAGTTCAAGAACACAGGCCCATTAGGAGACTGAGATTAAATTATAAGATTATAGAATACATTCCTTCCCTCACATCTTACTAGCACACCAATAACTCTCCCAGTGTAAGCTGAAAGAGCCACAAGATACAGATTTTCTCTAAGGAATTTTTATGGAAGCCCAGACAACTGTGCTGGTTTGAAGCTATTATGTACCTCAGATAAGCCATGCTTAATCCTGATCCTTTCTTGTGCGGGCAGCTGCTTCTTTTAATTCTGATTCAATACTGTAGGTAGAACTGTGATTAGATTATTCCCACAGAGATATGGTATGCCCAATTGTGGGTGTGACCTTTTGATTAGACAGAGATGTAACTCCACCCATTCCAGGTGGGTCTTGATTAGCTGACCGGAGTCCTTTAAAAGAGGAAACATTTTGGAAAGAACTGAGAACAGAGGCACCGATGTTTGGAGATGCTTAGAGCCCAGCAGACATTGCCATGTGTCTTCCCATGAGATGTTAAACAAGCCAGAAACTGGAGAGAGTCAAGGGGAGCCAAGAGATGAAAGCCAACCCTGGAGAAGCAAAGTGAGGAACAGAGGCTGAAAGCAATGGAGCCCAGGAGCAAGGGACCAGTGAATGCCTGCCATATGCCTTTCCAGCTGACAGCAGTGTTTCAGATGGCATTAGCCTTTCTTGAGTGAAGGTAACTTCTTGTTGGTACCTTAGTTTGGACATTTTCTTGGCATTAGAACTGTAAACTTGTAACTTATTAAATTCTCTCTTTAAATGCCATTCAATTTCTGGTATATTGCATTCTGGCATCTTATCAAACTAATACAACAACAGAGGCAACCAAAACAAGGATAGGAGAGGAATTTGAATCCTCTGGCACCTACAGCTACAGCAAATGTTAGACACAGATTGACTTCTAGCCAATTCAACATAAATCCTTGCACTAAACTTAGATTTACCTCTGTTGCTATTAGCTGATACATTGTGTCTGGCTTTAACAAAAAATCAGAAAGCATAGAAAAAATAAGAAAAAGTGCAATCTGAAGAGATAAAGCAAGATCAGAATCAGATTCAGATATGATGCAGAATTTAGAATTCTCATGCAGGAAAATTTGCAATAACTTTGATTAATATAAAGGTCCTAAGGGTATTAGTAGACACATGGTGGGGGGGGGGGGGGAGTGCATGCAAGGGTAGTTCAGTGGTAGAATTCTCATTTGCCATGTGGAAGACCCGAGTTTGATTCCCAATCCATGGACTTCCCCAAAAACAAACAAGCAAAAACAAACAAACAACAAAACAAAACAAAATTTCAACAAATGGTGCTGTAGTAATGGGATACTCACACGGAAAATAATGAAATATGACCCCACTATACAGCATACAAAAAAAAAAAAAAAGTAGACACATGCAGGAGCAGATGGGTAATGTAAACAGAAATGGAATCTCTAAGAAAGAACCAAAAGGATATATTAGAAATAAAAACCACTGTAACAGAAACGAAGAATGTCTTTGATGGGTTCATTACTGTATAGGATATAGCTGAAGAAAGAATCAGTAAGTTTAAAGATATGCTGATAGAAACTTCCTGAACTGAAATGCAAAGAAAAAAATAATGACAGCAACAACATCGGGACAGAACATCCAAAAACTGTGGGCCAACTTCAAAAGTTGTAGCATTCAGGTGATTGGAATACCAGAAAGAGGAGAAGGAATGAATGGAGCAAAAGACATATTTGAAATAATAATAGCTGAGAATTTCTCCCATTTAATGACAGCTCTAGGAAGCTCAGAGAACATCAAGCAGGATAAATACTTAAAAACTACACCTAAACTATCATATTCAAATTCCATAAAACTGAAGACAAAGATAAAATCTTGAATGAAGCCAGACAAAAAATACACCATATTATAGAGGTGTTACTGACTTTTTGTCAGAACCTTGTAAGCAAGATGAGATGAAATGAAATATATGATGTTGAAAGGTAAAATCCACACATGTAGAATTCTATGTCTGTGAAATTATTCTTCAAAAATGAAGGAGAAATAAAGACCTTCTCATACAAACAAAAGCTAAGGGAATTCATCACCAAGAAACCTGCCCTGAAAGAAATATTAAAAATTCTTCAGAGAGAAGGAAATTGTATAGGTTAGTAATTCAACTCTACATAAAGAAATTGTGCCAGTTTGAAAGGATTATGTGTCTTAGAAAAGCCATGTTTTAATCCTTATCCATTTTGTGGGGGCAGCCATTTCTTTTAATTCCTATTCAACACCATAGGTTGGATACTCAATTAGATTATCTCCACAGAGATTTAACACACCCAGTTGTGGGTATTAACATTTGATTAGAAGATGTGACACACCCATATGAGATTTACTGGAATATGGAAACATATTGGTTTACTGGAATCTTTTAAAAGAGGAAACGTTTTGGAAAAAGCAAGAGAGTCACAAAAGCTACAGAGCCCACACAGCCAGAGACCTTTGGAGATGAAGAAGGAATACATCCCTGGGGGATGTTCATGAAATAAGAAGCCTGGAGAGAAAGCTAGCAGATGTTGCCATGTTTGCCATGTGCCTTTGTAGTTGAGAGAGAAACCTTGAACTTTGTCGGCCTTTCTTGAGTGAAGGTAACCTCTTGTTGGTGCCTTAATTTGGACATTTTAATAGATTTGCTTTAATTTGGACATTTTCACAGCCTTAGAACTGTAAACGTGCAACTTAATAAGTTCCTCCTTTCTAAAGGCAGAGTTTCTGGTATATTGCATTCTGGCAGCTTGCAAACTATAACAGAAGGGAAGAATGTTAGAGAAGAAGAAATAAATGAAGGTAAAATAAAACATTACATATTTTTTATTTTAATTGATCTAAATGATAGCCTTGTTAGAGTAATAATAGTAACAATATATTGGGTGATTATAGCACATGGATAATGAAAGATAGTGATGTCATAAGAGATGGGAAAGAGGAATTGAGAATACTCTGCTAATAGGTACATGTGTACACATTGAAATGGTATCGTGTTATTTGAAGATAGACTAGTTGAAAATCTATGTATCAAATTCAAGGGCAGCTACTAAAAATTTTTTTAAAAATAATTGATATGTTTAGACAAGAGATAAATGGGATCATATAAAATGTTCAATTAAAACCAGGGAAGGCAGAAAAAGAAGGTGAAAAAGAAATAAAGAATAAGTGTAATGAATAGAAAATAGTGACAAACATGGTAGATATTAATCCAACTATACCATTTGTCACTTTTAAATGTGAATGGTCTAAATATACCAACTTGTCAGAGTGGATTAAAATAAAAAACAATTCTGGGTAGGCCATGGGGGTTCAGCAGGAAGAGTTCTCACCTGCAATGCCAGAGACCCAGATTCAATTCCCAGTGTCTGCCCATGCAAAAAACAAACAAACAAACAAACAAACAAACAAATCAAAACAAAAAAACAAACAATCCTAAACTAGATGTTACTTGCAAGAAATTCACTTTCATTATAAAGATTCAGTTAAAAAAAAAACTAAAGGGATTGTGAAAGATATACTATGCTAGTAGTAATTAAAAGAAAGCAGAAGTGGCTATAGTATTTGCAGACAAAGCAGATTCAGAACAAAGAAAGCTATTATGGATAATGATGGTCATTGCATAATGAAAAAGGTGCCAATACTCAATGAAGACCTAACAATCCTTAGCATGTGTGCACCTAAAAAGTGTCAAAATATGAAGCAAACATTGATAAAACTGCAAGGATAACTAGAAAAATCTACTTTTATAGCAGAAGACTTTAACACCTCTCTTTATCCAGCAGGCAGAAAATCTGTAAGGATATAGTTGACCTGAACCACTGTGAGTCAACTTGATCTAATTGGCATTTGTAGAATGCTCCATTCAACAACAGCAGGATGCTTATTCTTCTCAAGCTATAATTGAACATTCACAAGATAGGCTGCATTCTGTATCTTAAAGCATACGTCAACAAATTTAAAGGAAAGCAAATAATATATACATATTCTTGGGCCACACTGAGATTAAACTAGAAATCAAAAAAGAAAGATAGCTGGAAATTTTCCAAATATTTGGAGATTAAACAGCACACTCCTAAATAACATATGGGTCAATGAAAAAGTCTCAAGAGAAATAAAAAATGAGTTAAATGAAAATGAAAATGCAACTCATCAAAATTTATGAAGCTTGGAGGGAATTTTAGAGCATTAAATGCAAATACTAGATAAGAAGAAAGGTCTGAAATCATTATATTGATTTATATTATAATTTATAGTATAGAAAGTTGGTATGTAAAAGCCAATTGATTTCCTATCTACCAGCAATGAACAATTGGAATTTGAAATTAAATAAACAATGCCTTTTATAATAGCATTAAAAATTAAATACCTAGTTGTAAATTTAATAGATTGTGTAAAGAATCTAGATGTATAAAATTTCCAAACTGTGATGCAAGGAATTAAAGAAAATCTAAGTAATGGAGCGATATCCCATGCTCATGGATTGGAATACTCAATATTGTTAAGATTTCAATTCTTCCCAATTTATCTATAGATTGAATGCAACACCAGTCAGAATCCCAGCAAGCAATTATTCGGTTATCAGCAAATTGATTGTAAAGGTTATACGAATAGCCCATAGAATACTGAAGAAAAACAATGTTGCAAAACTCACAGCACCCAATTTCAGTGTCTACTATGAAGTCATAGTAGTCAAGATAGCATGATATGGCATAAGAATAGACACATAGATCAATGAAACTGAATAGAGGGCCCAGGAATAGACCAACACAAATATAATCAATTGATCTTTGATGAAAGAGCAAAGGCGATCCCATAGGAAAAGGATAATCTTTTCAACCAATGGTGTTGGGACAATTGAATTTCCATATACAAAAAAAAAAAAGAACCACTATACCTTTCAGAAAAGTTAACCCAGCACAGGTCAGACCTAAATATGAAATGCAAAACTATAAAACCTCTGGAGAAAGCATGAGAAAAAAATCTAACTGACCTTGAATTTGTCAATGAGTTTGATAATACCAAAAGCATGATCCATGAAAGAAAGAATTGGTAAGCAGATTTATTAAAATTACTAAAGTTTGTGAAATACACTATTGAGAGAATACAAAGAGAAACTATAGACTGGGGGAAAATATTTGCAAATCACATGGGTGATAAAGGGCTTTTATCTAGAAAATACCAAGAACTCTTAAAAACAAACAATTTGTTTGCCCAATTTTTAAAAAAATGAGCAAAATATTTGTACACCTTATCAAAGAAGATATACAGATGGGAAATAAGCATATGAAAATATGCTCAACACCATTATCATTAGAGAAATGCAAATTAAACTACTACATACCTAGTAGAATGGCTAACGTTAAAAAAAACTGACAATACAATTGTTAGCAAGAATGTTGTACAAAGGAAAATCTCTCAATTCATTGCTGGCAGGAATGCAAATGGTATAGCCACTTTGGCAGTTGCTTACAAAGCTAAATATAGGCTTACCATATGATCCAGCAATCACACTGCTAGGTATTTAACCAACTGATTTGAAAACTTAAGTCCGTGTAAAAACCTGGATGCAAATGTTTGTATGAACTTTATTTATAATCAGCCAAAGTGGAAATAATTAAGATGTTCTAAATAGGTAAATAGATAAACAAATAGTGACAAATCCATATCCATAATCATGCTGTATGATTCCAATTATATAATATTCTGGAAAAGACAAAACTATAAAGACAATAAAAATATAAGTGGTAACTAGGGTTGGGGGTAGGTGAAGAGAAAGGAGAGTTAAATAAGTTATGCACAGAAGATTTTCAAGGATAGTGAAATTATTCTGTGTGATACTTGAATTGTGGACATGTGACATATTTTTATCAAACCTGTTGAACTGATGGCAAAAATTGTCAATCCTAGTGCATGCATATTAAAAGAAAATAATCTAGAAGGTCAAAAGAATTCAAAGATTGAATGCAGAATGTGGCAAAAGAATCTAACTGCATTGCAATTGTATCAAACAACTTCAGTGAAAGAAGTGAGGGTAAAAGGTGCTGACCTAAGTAACTTCGGAAAAAGCACTGTCTGTAAAACTAAAGGCAAAAGAAACTGTATATAAGCACTGTACTCTAATTGACAAACTTGTATCTCATGGGAGTCTTGATGAACAATTCTGATACTTCTATATGTGCATATTGGAATTGAAAAACTGAGTAACTGGGTAGCAAAAAAAACCCAGATTTTTCTCTATTGGAATGGAAGTTTATAGATGAACAAGTGGAGAAGGCTAGATTTATCCAGGTAGAAATGAATTAGATTTGAAGCCATCAGTATGAACCCATGTTTAGCTAAATATAGATGTAGGTTGTTACATATGGAAGTACTTATAGATACATGTATATACCTGGGTTAGTATACACACATGTATTTCCTTGGTCTGTCAGCTGACTGAGCCTACCACTCCAGTAGCAACAAACGTGTAGTGCTGAGGTCTTGGTTTCTAATACCATTTTCTGATAAAAGCAATCAATGTTCTTGGACAAATGACTGATTCTAGGACTGGGGGAGGAAATATACATATAATCCAAGAATATTTTGTAGTGCCCCAAAGAAAGGAAGGGCTCTATAAAACAAAACAACAAAGAAAACCCTGCCACAATAGTGGAAGTATGTCAAAAGGACATAGGAGCCAATTAAAAGAGATATGGATAGCCAGAGCTGGAATGATTTGTGCAACAAAATAAATACAGTAGTATTGGATTATAACCCAAAGTATAAAATAAATGTCCACAGCCCACACTGATATGAATAAATAAATATGGATGAATAGACAAAAGTCCTGTGCAGAAAAATTCCAAACAATTTACATATAGAACCTGACCTCAGGAGGTGGAGCACAACTCTCAGCCTCTAAGAATCCACTGTGCATAGTGGCTTTCTTTCACATAGCACAGCATGCAAAGTGGGGATAAAGAGTAACTTTACAGCGGGGAAGCCTGACAAACACAACTTCAGCCAACAGGTCAACATCAACCATGATAAATTATGTTGATAGTATTTTTCCCTGATAGGAAGTAATGACAATGGCACTTTATCTCTGTGACCTTCTTCTGAAAAACCTATGACCTTTGTCTAATGATGAGAAAAACATCTGACAAATCACAATTCTGAGACATTCTACAAAATATCTTACAGGTCCTCCTCAAAATGATCAAGATCATCAACAACAAGGAAAATCTAAGAAACTGTCATAGCCAAGGAAACATGATGACTAAATGTAATATGATATCCTAAATGGGATCTTAGAATAGAAAAAGGACATTAGATAAAAACTAGTAATTGGAACAAAACAAGGATTTTAGTTGTTAATAATAATGTACCAATATTGGTTTGTTAATTGTAACAAATGTACCGTACTAAGCATGTAAGATGTTAATATAGGGGAAAGCAGATATTTCCGGTTCTATCTTCACATTTTTTTCCGTAAATATAAAACAGTTCTAAAAAAAGGCTTGTTATTCAAAAACAAAACAACGCATGCCAAGCATGGGGCCAGGCACTGGGATAAAACATGACCTTCTCCTCGAGAAATTCATGCTTGTGTAGAGGTACAAGGCATGTGAAAATATAGTTTAGAATCTAAGCCAGAAAACAAGAAAATTCAAAGGACTTTGGAAACCAGGGGTTCTAGATTAACTGGCTGAAGACTTCTGTAGGATATCCAGTGAAAAAGGTCAATGTTCTTCCTAAAATTTCCCGAAGTCCTGTTTGGGGGTGAGTAATTTCTCATTGTGACTTCTAGGTCTAAATTTCAGTTGCTGCTGAGCTCACAGCCATCTCAGCCACCACTGCTACTCTCTTTGCTCATTCCTTGCCAGCCTAGACATGGCCCATAACCTGTTTCCTTCATTTTGCTCATTCATGTATTGTCAGACTTTATTAAAGACTTAGGTATATAGAAGGTATTTATGTGACCTAAGTCTAAATTACTTAAAAGTCTCTGTTCTTAAAACTTCCTTGCCATTCCACCACAGAGAACTTCTTTTGGCCCCTCCAATTTCAAGCTTCCTGCCATAGAAACAAAAATTACTGACGACACTTTTTACGGTGCACTCTCAAAAGGCTTTCTTTGGCTCCTGAATGTGCTAGAGTTCCTTGTGACCTCCAATATTCCATATCATTGCTTTTTAAAAAATTTTAATGCAATTTCATTGATATATATTATATATTTACATATTATGTAATAATCCAAAGTTTAAAATCAGTGGTTCACAGTATCATCATATAGCTGTACATTTATTAACAAAATTGACCTTTTTTTCTTGTGAGAAATAACATATATTCAAAAAAGCAATAAATTTCAAAGCACATCACAACAATTAGTTGTAGAAGAGATTTCAGAATTTGGTATGGGTTGCAATTCCACAATTTTAGGTTTTTATTTCTAGCTGCTCTAAGACACTGGAGACTGAGAGAAATATCAATACAATGATTCAGCAAACATGCACATTTGTTAAAGCCTACCTTCTGTGTACAACTTCACCATCTCTTTTGATCTTTCTCCCACTCTTTTGGGCTATGCCCATTCTTACTTTTTCATGTGGAAAGGGGCTGCCTATAATATGGGTTGGAGGATGGAACTAGTTGATGTTCTGGAAAGGCTGGCCCCTCTGCATTTCAGGACTTGTCTGGTTTGAGAACCCATCTGGAGGTTGTGGGTTTATGGAAAGTAATCCTGCATGGAACCTTTGTAGAATCTCAGCTAAAGCCCTAGGTGTTCTTGAGGGTTGGCAGGAATGGTTTCAGTTGGGGGTTGGCAAACCATGATAAATAACAATGTCTAACTGAAGCTTGCCTAAGAGTAGCCTCCAGAGTAGCCTCTTGACTCTATTTGAACTCTCTCAGTCACTGATACTCCATTTGTTATATTTCTTCTTCCACTTTTGGTCAGGATGGCATTGTCAATCCCACAGTGCCAGAGCCAGGGTCATCCCTTGGAGCCATATCCCACATTACCAGGAAGACTTTCACCCCTGGATGTCATGTCCTACACAGTGGGGAGGGTAATGATTTCACTTGCTGAGTTGGGCTTAGAGAGAGACCACATCTGAGCAACAAAAGAGATCCCCTGCAAGTAACTCTTAGGCATATCTTTATGTAGGCTAAGCTTCTTCCCTACATAAATAAGCTTCACAATTGCAAGCCTCAAGAACAAGGGCCTAGTGTATTGATTTGGGTGTCCCTAACATTTGACATAGTGTCAGGGGTTTCCCTGGTAGTAAAATTTAATAATTCCATATTTTTTCTCCCATCCCTCAAGGGACTTTACCTCTACTTTTTGATTATCTGCTTAATATACTATGGGATATACACAGGCATTGCATTAAGCTTTACAGGATTATAGCCCCTCATTCTTATTTTGGGCTCCTTCTGTTTGGGTTGTTTAAATCCAGACAGATTGAGTTAGATTATGTGCTATAGAAAATTTGGGTTCTGGATAAAATAAACCTTTCTTCCTTTGGTCTCACAGAATAGGTGAAGGTCTAAAATACAGGCAATGTCTTCTTTATCCTTGTATTCTGACTTTCCTTAATCCTGACCTGATCATCTTCATTCTTATCTCCAAATACCAGGCTTTACATTTATAGCCCAGTCTTTCAAAGTCTACAAATAACAATTATGTCTCCAGACTAAATGTGACTGCTATAAGAGCTTACAATCTAGGCCTCAATTTTCTTACCAGTATTTTCTAAATGAGACCATACAATATTTGCTCTTTTGTTTCTGTCTTATTTTGCCTCACAAAATGTCTCACAGGTTCATTCACAATGTCGCATGCCTCACAACTTCATTCCTTCTTGTAGCAGTACAATATTCGACCATATGTATGTACACCATTGTTCATCATTCTACTTCTCAGTCAGTGCATCCTTCAGCTACCCCATCCATTGGGTATCATGTATAATGTCCAAAGTCAAATTCATCAACACTCTCAGTTTTAGACAATTTCATTTTTCCCAAGAGAAAAATAACCAACAAACATACCCTCACCAAATAGAAAATCCAAACCTCCCCTTAACTCTTGTCCTTCCCAATATTTTCCCCTGGTATTGTTGTGGTACTGTTGATATTTTCTTGTTATACATAACCAATAGCACATAACAGCAGTTTTACTTCTATACCCCAAAACTATACACTCTTTCTACAAGATTCATACCTCTGAAGTAGTTCATGCAAGAACTTATTTGTATTTGTAGTGTTAATCGATGGGACACATGGGTCTGTATAACCCCTTTCAATAATGTTCACCTTCAACATGGCAATATTCCTTGTAGACCCACTAATGGGCCACCTTCACCTCTATCTATTTCCTTACATTTAAGTTCAACCCCATTAGCTAACCATTCTTCTATCTCTAGCTTCCTTGTATTTCTAGGTCCCCTATATTCCATATTATAAACCTCTGACTTTACTTTTACTATTATCATTAAAGCAGTATCTATCCTTTTGTGTCTGGCTCATTTCACTCAGCATTGTGTCCTCAAGCTTCACCCACCTTGTCATGTGCTTCAGGATATCATTTCATCTCACTGCTGCATAATATTCCATTGTATGTCTATACTACTGTTCTAGTTTGCTTGCTGCTAGAATGCATTATACCAAAAACAGAATGGCTTTTAAAAAGAGGAATTTATTAAGTTACAAGTTTACAGGTCTAAGGCCATGAAAATTTCCCAATTAAAGCAAGTCTATAAAAATATTCAATAACGAGTGATTACCTTTACTCAAGAAAGGCTGATGAAGTTCAGGGTTTCTCTCTCAACTGGAAAGGCACACGATGAACATGGTGATGTCTGCTAGCTTTCTCTCCAGGCTCTTTGTTTCATGAAGCTCCCCCGGGGATGTTTTCCTTCTTCATCTCCAAAGGTCTCTGGCTGTGTGGGCTCTTGTGGTTCTCATTGCTCTATCATGGCTCTGCTCTCTTGGAATCTCAAGCCTTTTCCAAAATGTTTCCTCTTTCAAAGGATTCCAGTAAACTAATTAAGACCCACCTGGAATGGGTGGAGTCACATCTCTCTAATCCAAGGGTAATACTCACAACTGGGCAAGTCACATCTCTGTGGAGATAATCTAATCAAGTCTCCAGCATACAGTGCTGAATAGGGATCAAAAGAAGCTGCCTCCACAAGATTGGATCAGGATTAAAACATGGCTTTTCTAGGACACATAATCCTTTCAAACCAGCACAACCACATTTTGTTAATCCACTCATTTGCTGATGGGCACTTGGGTTGTTTCCATCTTTTGGTGATTGCGAATAATGCTGCTATGAACATTGGTGTGCAAATATCTGTTTGTGTCACTGCTTTCAGCTCTTCTTGGTATATACCAAGTAGTGGTATTGCTAGGTCACAGGGCAACTCATATTTGGTTTTCTGGGAACCACCAGACTGTCTTCCATAGTGGCTGTACCATTATACATTCCCACCAGCAGTGCATAAGTGTCCTAATTTCCCCACATCCTCTCCAACATTTGTAGTTTCCTGTTTGTTTAGTAGCAGCCATTCTTATTGGTGTGAGGTGGTATCTCATTGTAGTCTTGATCTGCATCTCCCTTATAGTTAATGAAAATGAACATCTCTGTATGTGCTTTTTAGCTGCCTGATTTGCTCTTCAGAAAAATGCCTATTCATATCTTTAGCCCATTTTATAATTGGATTGTTTGTTCTTTTGTTGTTGAGTTGTATGGTTTCATTATATATACAGGATATCAAACCTTTATCTGAAAGTGATTTCCAAATATTTTCTCCTCTTGATTTGGCTGCCTGTTTACCTTTTTGACAAAGTCTTTTGAGGCACAAAAGCATTTGATTTAGAGGAATTCCATTTCTTTATTTTTTTCTTTTGCTGCTTATGCTTTGGGTGTAAAGTTTACAAAGCTATCTCGTATTACTACATCTTGAAGATGTTTCCCTACCTTTTCTTCTAAGAGTTTTATGTTACTGGTTCATATACTTAGGTGTTTGATCCACTTTGGGTTAATTTCTGTATAGAGTATAATAGAAAGGTCTTCTTTCATTCTTTTGGCTATTGATATCCAGCTTTTCCATACCCATTTATTGAAAAGACTATTTTGTCCCAGTTCAGTGGATTTGGGGGCCTTGTCAAAGATTAGTTGACCATAGATTTGGTGGTCTATTTCTGTGCTCTTGATTCAATTCCATTGGTCAATACTTCTCTCTTTGTGCCTATACCATGCTGTTTTGACCACTATGGCTTTATAATAAGCTTTGAAATCAGGAAGTGTTAATCCAGTTCATGCTTCTTTTTTAGGATATTTTTAGCTATTCGGAGTCTCTTTACCTTCCAGATAAATTTGGTACTTAGCTTTTCCAAGTCATCAAAGTAGGTTGTTGCAATTTTGATTGGCACTGCATTGAATATGTAGATCAATTTGGGTAGAACTGATATCTTAACTGTATTTAACCTTCTTATCCATGAACAGGGGATGTCTTTCCTCCTATTTAGATCTTTGATTTCTTTTAGCAATGTTATGTAGATTTCTGTGTACAAGTCCTTTACATCCCTTGTTAAGTTCATTCCTAGGTACTTGATTCTTTTAGTTGCTATTTTGAATGAAATGTTTTCATTAATTGACTCCTAAGTTAGGTCATTGCTTGTATATAGAAACATTACTGATTTTTGCACATTGATATTATATCCCACCATCTTGTTGAATGTGTTTATTAGTTCAAGTAACTTTGTTGTAGATTACTCAGGATTTTCCAAGTATAGTATCATGTTAACTGCAAATAATGAAAGTTTTACTTCTTCCCTTCCAGCTTGTATATTGTACCAGTTTGGAAATATTATGTCCCTGAGAAAAGCCATATTTTAATTCTGATCCAATCTTTTGGAGGCAGCCATTTCTTTTAATCTTGGTTCAATAATGTAGGTTGGAATCTTTTGACTAGATTATCTCCATGGAGCTGTAACATGCCCAATTATGGGTATTAATTTTTGATTAGATGGAGATGTGACTCCACCCATTCCAGGTGGGTCTTGATTAGATTACTAGAGTCTTTAAAAGGGGAAACATTTTAGAGAAACAACAGAAATGACAGAGCCTAGAGAAACAGCAGAAGATTTAGAGCTGGCAGAAACTTCACAGCAGAGCTGACACAGATGCAGACGTGGAGAACAGAGACACAGATGTTTGGAGATGGTTGGAGCCCAGCAGACATTACTTTGAGATGTTAAGCAGGCAGAACCTGGAGAGAGCCAAGGGAAGCCAAGAGATGAAAGCCAACCCCAGAGAAGCAAAGTGAGGAACTCCCACAGGGATAGAGGCTGAAAGCAACTGAGCCCAGGAACAAGGGACCAGCAGATGCCAGCCACGTGACTTCTGAAGTGACAAAGGTTCTAGACCCATTAGTCTTTCTTGAGTGAAGGTAAACTTTTGTTGATGCCTTAATTTGTACACTTTCACTTCCTTAGAACTATAAACTTATAACTTATTATATTCCCCTTTATAAAAGTTGTTCCACTTCTGGGATATCAAATTCCAGCAGCTGTAAACTAACACAGAGGCCTTTTATTTCTTTTTCTTGCCTGATTGCTCTAGGTAAAACATTAATACAATGTTGAATAATTATGGTGACATAGCGCATCCTTGTCTGGTTCTTGATCTTAAGGGGAAGGCTTTCAGTCTCACTATTGAGTACCATGCTGGCTATTGGTTTTTCATATATGCCCTTTGTCATATCGAAGAAATTACCTTTGATTCCTACCTTTTGAAGTGTTTTTTTTTAATCAGAAAAAGATGTTGAATTTTGTTGAATGCTTTTTAGTGTCATTTGAGATGATCATGTGATTTTTCCCTTTAGATTTGTTATTGTGCTATATTACATTAACTGATTTTCCTGTGTTGAACCACCCTTGCATTCCTGGTATAAACCCCACTTGCATGGTGTATAATTCTTTTAATGTGTCATCTGGCTTCGATTTGCTAGTATTTTGTTGAGAATTTTTGCATTTATTTTAATTAGGGAGAATAGCCTATAGTTTTCCTTTCTTATAGCATGTTTACCTAGTTTTGGTATTAGAGTAATGTTAGCCTCGTAAAATGAGTTAGGTAGTGTTCCTTTTTCTTCAAAATTTTTGGAAAAGTTTGAGCAGGATTGGCGTTTGTTCTTTTTGGAATGTTTGATAAAATTCCCCTGTGAAATCATCTGGCCCTGGGTTTTTCAAAGTAGGAAGATTTTTGATGACTGAGTCTCTTTACTTGTGATTGGTTTGTTGAGATTTTCTATTTCTTCCTCAGTCAGTGTAGTTTGTGTGTTTCTAGTATTTTTCCATTTCATCTAAGTTATGTAGTTCATTGGTGTATGGTTGTTCATAGTATCCTCTTACAATTTTTATTATTTCTTTGGGGTCTGTGGTAACAACCTCCCTCTCATTTCTGATTTTGTTTATTTATATCTTGCCTCTTTTTCTTTTTGTCAGCCTTGCTAGTCGTCCATAGATTTTACTGATTTTCTTAAAGGACCAACTTTTGTTTTTATTAATTCTTTCTATTGTTCTTTTGTTCTCCCATTCACTTAACTCTGCTTCAATCTTTGTCATTTGTTTTCTTCTATTTGCTTTGGGGCTAGTTTGCTGTTTTTTCTCTAGTTCCTCCAGGTTAGCAGTTAAGTCCTTGATTTTTGCTTTTACTTCTTTTTTAATATAGGCATTAAGGCAAAAAAATTTCCCTCTCAGCACAGCCTTTGTTGCATTCCAAAAGTTCTGACATGTCATATTCTCATTTTTATTCATCTACAGATATTTACTGATTTCTTTAGCAATTTCTTTAACCCACTGGTTATTTAATAGTGTGTTATTTAATCTCCTTATATATGTGAAAGTTCTGGTTCTTTCATGTGAAAGTTTCTGGTTCTTCATTCTATTGTGGTAAGAGAAAGTGCTTTGGATAATTTCAGTGTTTTAAAATTTATAAAGACCTGGTTTGTGCTCCAGCATTTAATCTATCCTTGAGAATGTTCTATGAGCACTAGGGAAGAATGTATATCTTGGTGTTTTGGGGTGTAATGACCTATGGATGTTTGTTAGGTCTAATTCATTTATCAAATTGTTTAAGTTCTCTATTTCCTTGTTGATCCTCTGTCTGGTTGTTCTATCTATGGAGTAGTGTATTGAACTCTCCTACTATTATTGTTAAAACATGAATTGCTCCTTTAAGTTTTGCCCATGTCTGTCTCATGTGCCTTCTTGATCTCCTTTATGTCATTAGCCAACCCATTGATTTTATTTAGTAGAGTTATATGAACATGTTTGATTAGTTGTTCCAAAGTCTATGTCTCCTCTGGTGGGCTATATCTGTCTGCACCTTCATATGCTTAATGATCTTCTGTTGTCTTCGAGGCATGTAAATATCTTTATAGGGTTGCTTTGGATGTTGATTTCCTTCAGTAGTCTAAAGTTTTATATTTGCAGGACAGGTGTGGGCCAGGATGCAGGGTGTGGGGCAGGGCACAACTGCATAGTGACGGAATGTGCGCAGATATAAGCATGGGTTGTGGGCACTATACTGGTGACTGGAGCATAGAGTGCATGGTGTGAGGTTGTGGAGGTGCAGTGGGGTGGCCATGGTGGCAGGGTGCAGCTGAGGTAGGCCATGGAGCACAGAAGCAGGGTGTGGCATGGAGGACACAGAGGTAGGGCCTGGTGGGAGGCAGATCATTGAGGGGGCTGTGTGGATGTGTGGGGTCTGGTGCGTTAGCAGGATGTGGGGGTTGCTGATAGTCCAGGGGTTATGGATATCAGGGTGTGGGGTTCAAGGTACAGGGAGGGTGTGGTGTGGGTACATCCTTATGTAGGGGGAGTGAGTCCAGGGCGACCAGGATGTGGATGTGTGCATATGCAGGGGTGGGGCACAGGTCACATGGCTTGTGGAGTGTGCCTCATGTGCACATGTTGTAGGGTGGGCCGGGCCCTGGCAGGGGTGCATGTGTGCACAGATGGGGGGTGGCTGTGTGGCACGGATGTGCATGTGAGCACCTGTCAGGTGTGGGAGCAGGGTGCTTGTGTCGAGGTGGGGCTAGGGTGTGTGTATGGGCATGGGGCAGTGGGGAAATTGGGGCAAGGCTGTGCATGTGTGTGAGACCAGGGGGGTGAGGTTCAGGGGCCAAGGGGGCAGGACATAGATGCATGGGTGCAGGAAGTGGCTGTGTGTATGCACGTGCATGGCTCTGGGGGTGGGTGGCATGCTGATATGCACATGTGCAAAGCTCAGGGGGTCAGGGAAAGGTTGAGCTACTGCATGGTCTAGGTGTGGATGTGGGTGTTGCCCTTATGTGCAGGTGAGTGCTTGCAGGGGGCAGGGAGTGGGATGTGGGAGGCAAGGGGCTAGGCTGGGTGCTGGTCCTGGGTGGGGTGGGGTGAAAGTATGCACTTGTGTGAGAGACAGAAGTCAGGTTAGGGCAGGCAGGCATGCCTGCACAGGGTGGCAGTTGGGGTGGGGTGAGTCGGGGCAGGAGTGCTTGTAGCATCATGGGGTGGGGTTGGGTGCATGGGGCAAGGTGAGGAGGGTAGGGGGTGGGGTTCAAGTGTGTGGGTCGTAGGGGTGTCACAGATCACGGGGTGGGGGCAGCATGTGTAGATGTAGGGTGTTCAAAGAACATAGCATGGCTTACTTCCTTCTCCCCATCTCCCTGTCCATGCATTCCCAAGGGCTCTGGACCTCCATTTGGAAAGGGACGAGTTAAATTGTTTGCACTAGCTGAACGGTCTTCGGTTCTCTGCATCTCAATTCCTCAGCTTTTGCAACCAGAACCTTCCTATGTGGTATAGAAGACCGTCTCAGGTCACTTACACCCTGGAATGGTTTTCTCCATCATTTTTCTGTCATTTCTCTAGCTGTTCTTTGAAGCAGGGGTGAACTCTACCTATCCTATTGTGTCATCTTCTCAGAAGTCACAGATCATCTCTTATGTAGAGAAGTTTATCTCTCTATTATTTCTTGCTCTCCCTTATGAAGCAGGTCTGAGGCCTCACTCTCTCCAGCCAAGGCAGCCTCGCAAAATGTGTTTCTTAATAAAGATGGGTTTTTCTAACAAAACAAAACAAGCAAAAACCACACATGCCAATTGTTAGAGTAATTTCTTCATTCTGCTATAACAGGCTGAAAAACAAATCAAATATTTCAAATAAAAAAGGAGGGTGCAGGAGGATATCATCTATTTCAATGGCAGTGCTTAGAGGGAGAGTTATAGCTGGGCATGGGGAAGATGGCCATGATTCATTGTCTCTCTTCCCTCTACTTCTAAGTGCCTGCTTCATTCCTCTCACCTGCAAGTGCTGGAACTAATCATTTGCTTTCATTTTGTCCATCAAAACACCTACAAAATGGCAGCCTCATACCCCAATTCTGCCTGATGTTTCAAATCAATTCTTCCCTGCTATTTGACTCAGTTTAGTCAAAGTTTTGTTTGGTTCTCCTCAATAAGCTTTGATCAGGAGGATAGGATCTACTCTGCCATGGAGTGCTTAAAATGTTACTTATTGCTGTCAGATTCCTAATTATTTTATCTTTCAGGGAAACTTCCTTCACTAGCCACAGCCGTATTCCATAGTGATTAGGCAAGTCTGTGGTTTTGTACATTCTTCTCTTTCTGCTCTTCCCTTATCCTGAGATGGAGAGTGGGGTGTATTTCCTCATGTGTCTTTCCCAGTTTGCTGGAAAGTCAGGGAGTGATGAGCCATGAGTCCTTTTGTTGCAACTTATAAAAACCCAAATTCAACTAGCTTAAGCAAAAGAGGGAAGGGGCAATAGAGTAGCTCTGAATGTCAGGGGAATAACTAAGGGACACATAGCACCTTGTAAATAGGGTTTATGTATGTCTCCCCATTTCGAATCTATTTTTTTCTTTGTTTGTTTTCTTTCTGTAGGCAGGTCTTTGCTTACAGCCCCAGTTTCCACCCTTTTAGCTCAGTGACCCCACTGGAAGGGGGTCTATGTAGATAATGTCTGTGTATCAGAGCCAGGAAAGGGCTCTGAGCAGCCCTCTTCAAGTCACATGCCCACTTCTTGGACCAGCCTCTGTTGCTAGGGGGAATGGGGGATATGACTGGCCATGCCTGGGACCCTTGCCATCTCTAAGGGCAGAGGTTTAGCGTGCTATGACTAGCAGCCTTGGTATGATGAGAAGTGGATGTAGGGCAGACAGAAAAAAACCTGTCCTCTACTGAGATAATGCTGTTTTCTCATGCAGAGATAATCAGTTTAAGTAAATTCCTGGAAAGACATTGGAAATAGGGAGTGATATTGGTGGGTCTTATAGATAGAAGCCTCCTGTTCTCAGGTTCACTAAATCTGAATCCCCTTTCTCAGGAAGACAATCCATCTGGGAGTGATTTGAAGAGCATGAGTTCTGGATAAACTGCTGTGGGGACATTTGGCCCCCTTCAGAGATCACTGGAGCCTTCCATTAGTGTATGGCTGAACCCGGAACCTCCAGTAGGGATGAAGCTGGTATCTTCCGTGTACCTCCACCTTCATTTACTAACTTCTGTGCAGTAGGAATCTAATTCTAAATGGGTCTGAAATCTCATAGTTGCCATGATTGGTACTACTCTACTCTGGGCTCCCACAAGTCTGACAAAGAGTTTGAAAAGGTTTTTATTTCTCCCTGTCAGGAAAGATTGGCGGCCCTACCTCCTGAGGAGCCTTTTCTATTCCTGAATAAGGAAATGGCTAGGGTGGTAGTGTTTGAGAGTCTTATTTTTTCTTTCTTTCTTATTAATGGTTGGAATGGATTATAAAGTGGAGCCCAGCAGACATAGAAAGGCTTGCATCCATTTCAAAAGCACCAGCACATTCAGAGGCCAAAGAAAGTCTTTTGACAGTATTCTGTAGTGTTGTCAGTAGTTTTTGTAGCTGTCAGCCCTGATAGGGGTTCTGGACCAAACCAATGCCATTTCATTTTTCGTTCTAATCACAGTGTACTAGAGTCAAGCCAAAGAGTCCAGCTGGGGCCTCTTTTTTTAGGCTCAGGAGAAAGCTACCCAGAACTCATTCAGAAAACACTTGTGGAAGGCTTTGCTTGTGCAAGATCTTGGGCCAGGGATAGGAGGGCTGCACATCTTTGCCCTCAGAGGGCCCGCAATATACAATAGAAGACACATAATAGAGATGTAACTATAATATAAGATGCATAGAAACAGAGTTCTAAGGAAGATAAAAGCCAGTGCCTTGGTTTGGAGGAGAGAGACATTTTCCTTGACCAGGTAAGGAAGAAGGGCAGGTAGTAGGGGGAGGAGTGGAGAGGGTGAAGGATCACAATTTATTATTATTTTTTAAGGACCATAATTTTGCTAGGGTGTAGCCACCACCTCCTTAGGTTCTAAAGAGAGACACTAGGAAAGAGTACGGCTTATGAACTTTTAGAATACTTTAGCGATTTCATGGTATCTCCTGGATTAGAGGAGACAATGACACATCCCAAGATTGGCTTAAATGTGGGCATTTTGAAAGAGCTGTGCACAAATTAAAACACCATTCTCCTTATTGTAGTATTTTACAATTCATTCAGAATTCAGACTTCCCTCTTCCTTCTTTATAACTCCTATCCACTTAAGAGATTGGGGGAGTATTGGAAACTGTGGACCTTCTAGTGAAATCTCCATCCCAATTAGGAGGCAACAACTGGAGATTTCATTCAGTAAAGTTCTTGTGACATGTAGGCTACACTCATGAACACTGAAGAGTTTCTAGATAGATCCAGGATCAGAGCTGCCAGGTAAAATGTGGGACACTTAGTTAAATTAGAATTTTGATAAACAGCAAATTGTTTTTTTGTATAAGCATGTCTTGACTTGCTTGGCCACAGGGCACTAAATGGATGGCTTATGTTCTTCCACATTAGATTAAATGACCAAATCTAGCTTCATTAAGGTCAAATTATTACCAGTGTTGCATGTGTGGCAAAACAAGTCCAACCACTCCCATCCCTATCCCAGCTTCCCATAGTATAACAGAAACAACTCAAGACAGAGAGGGAAAAGATACTGGCTAAGGATAAACACTAATAAGAAGTTAATTTTGGGAGTTTAAGAGGTCTGATTGCCTTTTTTCCCCCCTTACCCCTCCCCTTCACCGATCACCAGCATTTCAATCTACTAAATTTATTTTAACATTTGTTCCCCCTATTATTTGTTTATTTTTAATCCATATGTTTTACTTGTCTATCAATAAGGTAGACAAAAGGAGCATCAGACACAAGGCTTTCACAACCACACAGTCACACTGCGACAGCTATATCATTATACAATTATCTTCAAGAAACATGACCACCAGAGCACAGCTCCACATTTGCAGGCAGTTCCCTCCAGCCTCTCCATTACAACTTGACTAACAACTGATTGCCTTTTGAAAACCCACCCCAGAGCCAAGATTTGGTGAGGGTCTGCTCCCTTATTCTATCCCAGGAGTCAAAGAATCACCCCCACCCCAATCCTGTGCATCCAGAGAAAGCAGAATGGTTGACTACTCTTGCATGGAAAATGGAATCCAGGAAGGGTGAGTAAAGATGCTGAAAGGATGAGGGTTAAAATGAGACAGGGCACAAATCCCTGAGTTTCTTCAGCTGGTCTTGAGTGGTTGGCCTTATGGGGGATGCTCACATATATTGAAGGAACTAGGGCCATGTTGACAAAAGCAGTGTTTCTTGAACTTTGATGTCCACACAAACCTGAGGATCTTGTTAAAGTGAAGGTTCTGATTCAGTTGGTATATGATGGAGTCTAAGATTCTGCATTTCTAACAAGCTCCTAAGGGTTTCTACTGCTGCTGCATTTTGAGTATCAGAGACTAAAGTAGAGAAGTTACTCTCAACTCTCCACCTATTTGTAACAGCTATTTGTTTGGGACACTTACACTTCAACCCAAAGTAAAGGAGTAATGGTAGAAGCATCAGGATTCACGTTTGAGACTGACCAGCTCGCTGAAAAGCTGAATCACTTTCCTTCCATGTTGTAGTAACACAGTAACTCAACATGATAGCTAAGGGAAAGATCACAGCAACATGCCTTAAGAAAAAGCGAGTTTAATGGAAACGGTAACTCAAAGTGTTAGAGGAGAATAAAGGAGGAAGAAATGCTAGCCACTGTGGGTGTAGCTCCATATCCCCAATCTCAAGCAAGGGATCATATAGAGCCCTCTCACACTTTAGCTCAATGGAGTTCTTTTTAAAGCCTTCCTCAGTGTATTTATCATCTTTGTTAAAATTAGATTTTTCTGAAAATAAAAATAAAGTTTGTTATAGAAAACTGGAAATATTGGAAAATACTAAAAAACATAAAGAACATTTAAAAAGTCTGTTGTGGCACCGAGATGACTACTGATAACTTTTATCGTATATATGGTGTATATACATGTATATACATGTGTGAGTAGATATGTATACAGATATATGCATATCTCATCACATAATTGGGATAAGATTATACATATTTCTCTATAATTTTCTTTTTAGTTAACAAAGAGATTGTTAAATTGTGAACAGTCCCCCAAGGATCATGCATTGCTGATATGTTATGAGCATTGAAACAAGATTCAATATTTCAATATCTTTCCAAAGAAAGAAGTCCACTGCATGCAGTGTGATTTGTACATTCTGCAACAGAGAGCTCTCAAGTCAAGTCCATCTCATCTCACAGCTCCCTCACAGTATTCCCTAGAGGTCACAAAGGGCAGAGTTTCTTCTCTTTTAACTATTGTGATAATCCTCCAAATTATCTTCCTCCTGAACGCATTCTGGTTGCAAATAACACCTGGAAACCCTCCTCTTATGCCTCCACAAGATCCTTGCAGGCTCTCTGGGTGAGAGATACCTAACTCTAGTGAAAATGTGGGCAAAGAAATTGCTTGGGAGATTCTTTTTCTTCTTGGATGAGGGTATGAGAAGGTTCAGCAGAGAATGCAGAGTTAAGGAGAATCACATCCACAGGGACTGGGATCCTTTTCCTCCTGTGCTGCCTCCTCCTCTTCCATCCCAGGCTGACTTCTCTAGCCTCAGAGGCCTCCGTGAACCTCTTTTCTTCTGTGTTTACCCAATATTTGTTCCTTTCTCTTATTTACAAACTTCATTGTTGCTCTATTGCTTTTTATAATGAAAGCCATGTTTTTCTTCAAGGTGAAGCAGAGGGAGAAGATGTGCAGAGAAAAGATCCTAGGATTTGGAGCCTAGAAACTAGGGTCCTTCTTCCACCACTTCTTTCCTTGATGGTGTTGTTATGAGCTATGGTAAAAGTAGACCCAGAACTTAAGTCTCTTCCAGGTGACCTCTGCAATGACCTTGGCCAACTCATAGACTCTCTTTGGCTCCTGCATCCTTATTTGGAAAACAGATGGAAATCACTCCTCTCTGATCATGAGAGTGGATAGAAAAATGTATTGAGCGTAAACTTCAATCCACATTTTGGCGATTATATATATATGTTACTTTTTCTGCCATGAGCAGTGTTTTAAGGAGCAGTGTTCAAAATGATTAAGGCAAAGACATGGAAAAATACAAATGGTATAACGTTTCCCCTGTGAAATCTATTTCTCCTTCCCACTAGCAATTCCTTCTCAGAATATTAGCTATTTTTCATTGGTTTCTTATGTTTTCTTCCAAAACTATTCTCTGTATATATTAGTTTATGCATATATGCATATATGTGTATATATATAAAAATTAATATATATTTATTTATTATTTATTTTTTATATGTATTTATTATTACAAATGGCAACCCACTTCTGCATCTTTGTTTTTGTTTTTTTAACTGCATAGATATGCAATTATTCCATATTAGCATATTAGATCCTCCTCATTCTTTGTTACGGTAACACAGATTCTATCACTTATCAGTGCATACTATAATTTATTTCACCTTTCTTCTAATGATAGGTGCTTAGTATATTTCCAGCAATTGGCTATTTCAAACTATGCTGCAATGATCATCCTGTGCATTTGCACAAGTAGATGTGTATCATGAAGTCTTAGAAGTGGGAGGACTGGGTGTAAGAGTATGAATACTTTATTTTTTAGTAGAAGTTGCCAAATTCTCCTCTGAAAAAAAATTACCAATTTACATTTGCACTAATAGAGTGTGAGAGTGTCTGTTTCTTTATACTTCACCAATATGTGTATTGATCTTTACTAATTAGAATTTTAAAATAGTATCTTATTGTTAGTGTACTGTAATTTGCTGTAATTATGAGTGAGGTTCCATATCTCTTCATATGCTTAAAAGCCATCTGTCTGTGGACTACTTCCACATGCTCTTTGTCCATTGGAAAAGCTGGTCTATATTGTCGTTGCTCAATAAGGCCATTCTCATGACTTATCTGTGTGTCTGAATACCTCCCTACCAGCTCCTATAGCATTCCATCTCTCTGGTCTCAGTGTCCTGATGCTGTCATAGCAGCCCCAGGCTGGCATCTGCCCCAGGGTGCCCATCTATTAGCCCTGCTAAATGAAAGCTGACTACATCTTTCCATATTTATTTATAGCATTTCTTCTAGCTATAAGAAGCATTTTATTTCTCTTCACCTATCCGTGGGAGCTGGTATGAAGCAAGTATCTTCCAACTTTAGAGCACAGCAAATTGAGATGTGAAGACATATAATTGATGGTCTGATCATTTGGTGAGGCAATTGTCACATCTACATATATGAGATGTTTGACTGTGTGATTACATCAGTCACAAACCAACCCAACTGGATGCCAAGGGCAGCATGGTAGCAGGAGAGAGAGCCCTGGACTAGAGCTTGGATATTTGTGTATTCTGCTTCCAGCTCTAACATGGAACTGCTCAGAGAGAAGCAGCAGAGTACACTTCAGATCTGAGGATCAGTTTCATCATCTGTAAAGAGGAAGGGTTGCCTGGTGTGTCAGATTGAGTCCTTTGGAAAGCAGATGCAGAGACAGAGTTAGAATTGCAAGAAATTTATTGAAGGTGACACCAGTGAAATAAAAATGGGAGAAGGAGCAGGAAAAGTTTAGGAAAGTCTACAGATTACAGTGCAGCTAACATCTAAGAAAGGAAAGGTAGAAGGAAGGAGGACTGGGTAAGAGCAGCCTCAGTCTGCAGAGAAGTTTCAAGAAGGTCTTGGTTAGGCCATCAAGGAGCTGCAGAGAAGAGATTGCCCAATAGAGGAATCATATGTTGGATAGAAATTGTCAAGCCCTAATACCTGTGTCATGTGCAGTTATTGACTGGAGACTTCACAGGGCAACCGTGGCCTTGGCTTGAATGCTGAGGTGGATCCCTATGGTGCTGAAGCTGGAGGCTGTCAGTTACCTGCTCTTCTCACGGCAGACTCCCCTGAAGAGTGAACTGAGCAGTGCACCTCCATGGATGCCACAGCTGGTTTGCTTGGGTGGTATATTAGTTTCCTGGGACTGCCATGACAAATGGCCACCAAGTGGGTGGTTTAAAACAACAGACATTTATTCTCACACTCTCTGGAGACTAGAAGTCTAGCATCAAGGTGTTGGCAGGGATATGATCCCTCTGAAGACTCTATGGGAGAATCCTTCCTTGCCTCCTCCAGCTTCTGGTGGCCCCAGGCATTTCTTGACTTGTGGCTGCATTACTCAAATCTCTGTCTCTGTATTCACATAGTCATCTTTCTTGTGTATCTGTGTGTCTATGTTCAAATTTCTCTCTTTTTATAAGGACATCAGTTATTGGATTTAGGGCCCACCCCACTCCAGTATGATCTCATCTTAACTTTATTACATCAGCAAAGACCCTATTTCCAAATGAAGTTACATTCCTACCAGGAGGTAGGACTTGAATATGTCTTTTTTGCCTCCAGTTCAACCCATAACAGGTGGCTTCATCCAGAATTGGGGGATTATTCTGAGCCCCTTCCTAAAGCAGTGTAGGGATAATTATCCTAAGATGAAGCAATGTTACATCCCCATCCTTCAAATTTCCTCATCTGTTAAATTAAAATACTCACAAAGGTAATCTGCTCTTCCTTACTGCTATAAAGTAAATACATTTTAAAATCCATTTTTCTCTATTGCATATAGAATCTGTATAACTTGGAACTTATTTGGATAGAGTGGAAGGGCAGAAATACAGAACAATGAGAAGAGCTCATATTCTTAAGTGTTTATGGGAAGTTGGGAATGACAAATCAAGATATCACAAAAGGAAATAAACTAGTGAAATTTTGAGTGGCAATCCATGTTAGTCTGGGTCCTCTGTGAAGCAGATGCTCAGATGGGATTAAATATGCAAGGATTTTATTAGGGGGTAGTTCTATGGGAGGAAATGGGAAGGGAGCTAGGAAAGGCTTGGAGAGCAGTCAGAGTAAGAAGAGAAGGAAGGAGGGTGGGTGGAATCTAAGGAAGGTGCAGTCTATGGAAGGTTCTTCAAGTCTACAAGGAAATCCTTGAGTTGAAGTCAGATGTCAGAGTAGTCCTGTGTCTCCCAAGAATAAGCCTGGCTTTGAATCCCTACTGCACCCAGGAATTTGCAGGAAGAGGCTATGGCAAGTGTGACCCTGGGCAAATGTGTCAATGGATTCTAGTACACAGCAGCTGGGGCCCTTGGTCAATTAAGTGCCCTGTTGTTGGAGGACTATGAAGTGTAAGCTTTTGACTTTCACATAACCTGATTTATTCTATTTCATCTGATAATGCTCTCCATGTCTTTGTCCTATCGTGAATGGTCATGTCACTTTGTTGGGAGTGACTGATATTGAGAGATAATTATGTAATCTTGTCCAGGTAGAAGATGTTTCTTGGGGTCTTTGTAAGAATTAATAATAGAATCTATATCTTTGAGGTAGGCTTAAAATGCTCATCAATGAGCCTTGTCCTCCTGGCCCTGTTGCTTTATGGGAATAACAAAATGTCACAATTTGCCATAAGCCAGACCTCTCTTGGTCTTCTTTGAAGTTATCTTGAGACTTTATAGGTCCACGTAGCAGACATTTTTGGTGTTCCATAGCTCATGCTTCCTTCCAATTTTAGCCACAGCTGTAGTGGAAAGTTCCATGGAAGCTCAGACTCAGGCTGACCTGATATTTAGACTCAGATTTAAACTCAGTATCAATCATGAGCTGAGATTCAGGCTGACAGTAGTGCATAGAGGTGTGGAGATTCTTTCTGCTTTCTTCCATTGGGCCCTTTCCAAGCTGCCAGAACTACTTGGCTCATGCAAAGGACTTTTGGAAATGTGAAGGAGTTAATTCCTCTGAGGTCCAACTTCAACCAACAGAGTATAGGGGCTGGCAGGTACTCCACTCCCTTGTCTTTCAGGTGGGAAGTTCTAGAAGGCATTCTGTACTCACCACTGGAGGTACAAGAGGAATCAAGCCCATCTGCCCAATATCAGGGGCTCTGATTATGCATCTGTTCTAGTTTCTTTGGCTTCTCAAGCAAATGCCATGCTATGGGTTGGCTTAAACAGTGGGACTTTACTGGCACATGTTTTTGAGACTGGAAGAAATCTAATCAAGTTGCCACCAAGGCATTACTTTCTTCCTGAAGACTGGCATTCTGGGCTGATGGCCAATGACCTTTGGTCCTGGGCATCTCTGTCACATGACAATGCACATGGTGGCCTCTCCTGGCCTCTCCCTTTTCTTTTGGGTTTTGTTAATTTTTGGCTCTTGTTTCTTTTGGCTTTCTCTCTGTCTGTATTTCATACCACTTATAAAGGATTGGCTCCAGTAATATGATTAAGGCCTAAACTGATTGAGTTGGGTAACACCTTTATTGGAAGTTACTTCATAAAAGGTTCCTATTTACAATGGGTTCACACCCATAGGAGTAGATTAAGTTTAAGAACAAGTTTTTCTGGGTTACATACAGCTCTAAGCTCCCCCAGCACCCTTATTTGAATTTTTCATCCTTTATCTTACTCTCCCTGGTTCCTTGCATTCTTCCTTTAATCAACTGAAATTATCTCCAAAATAAACTACCTGCATCCAAGTCTTTATATTAGGCTCTGATTTTGGGGAAACTCAAGTTAAAACAGGCCAAACACAAGCAAAAAAATCTGGAAAATGGGTTCTAATAACTTAGGCAGCTATTAGAACCTTTCTATGATTTATGAGTGAAGAGGGGGAGATCTCTTTCTGCTAGTATTTTCTCCAGTGACATGGTGGGTTATGATACTTCCTTTGGATTGGCCTGAAATTGCCAATCTTAGGGTGGTTGTTGCAGAGACACATGGAAGGCTGGGCAAGAGCTTATGATTTCCAGATGACCACTGTTTCTGGAGCAGCTTAAACACAATGACCTCCTTGCCTCTAAACCATGGTTCTCTTCATTTGACTCTTCCTTATCAGGGCCTAGCCTGGGACCTCAGTAGATACCACATAACACTCTGAATCGAAGCTATGGAGCTACTGTAGGCATCAGTGGTTTATTGCTCTGAATAATTGCTGGGTTCCTATAAGTCTCTTTGTTCCATTGGCTTGGACTTGCGATCATTCTCAATTCTGCTATTGTTTGTATTTCTTTGGTTCTGTCTCCAACAAGTACAAATATGAGCCAATCACAAAAGCTTACTTTTTAAAACCATAATGGAATTTAATAGAGTTTATTATTTTTTTAATTTTAGATTTATAGAAACATTGAACAGATACACAATTCCTTTATAGCACCCCACCCCAGGTTCCCTATTCTTAACACCTTATATTAGCATGCTACAAATTTTACAGTTAATGAACCAAAGCTGAAACAAACTTTATCTTTAACTAAAGTCCATACTTGATTCAGATTTCCTTAGTTTTTATTTAGCATTTTTTTTCCTGCATGGGCAGGCCTAGGGAATTAAACCCGGGTCTCTGGCATGGCAGGCAAGAATTCTGTCACTGAGCCACCATCGCACTGCCCATTTAGCAATTTCTTAATGGTAAAACATATCTATAAAGCAAAGAAAGGAAAAAAAGCAATAATTTTCAAAGCACACTTCAACAAGTAGTTACAGAACAGACCCTAGAGGTTGTCATGGGCTACTATTCAACCATCTCAGATTTTTCCTTCCAGCTACTCCCAAACACTGGATGCTAGAAAGAATATTAATACAGTGATTCAGCAGTCATACTTGTCTACTAAGTCCTATTTTCTTTGTTATACTTCCTCCTTCTCCTTTGATCTTTCTTCCCATCTATAGGAATCTTTGGGCAATGCCTGTTCTCACGTTTTCGTGTTGAGAAGGGGTGTCGACACTAAAGGATGGGGGGATATAATCAATTGATAATCTTGGAGAGGCTGGTCCCTCTGGGCCTCAGGACCCATCTGACCCAGGAACCATCCAGGAATTATAAGTTTGAGGAAAGCAAACTTGGTGCATGACATCCCTATAAAGTTTCAGTTTGAGCCTTAGATACTCTCAAGCGTCAACAGGCGGGATGTTGATCAGGGTTTAGCAAACCATGGCAGTCTGCAGTATCTAACTGAAGCTTGCATAAGAGCAGCCTCCAGAATAGCCTCTCAATTCCATTTAATTTCTTTTGATCACTATTGGCTTATTTTATTATACCTCTTTTCCCCACCTTTGTCCAAACGGTGTTGTCAATCTTATGGTACCAGGACCAGACTCATCCCTGGGAGCCATGCCCCAGGCCGTTAGGGAGACCCTCACACTGGAAAGTCATGTCTAATACAGTGGGGAGAGCAATGACTTTCCTTGTAGATTTGGGCCTAGAGAGACAGAGGCCAGATCTGAGCCACATAATGGTTTCCTGGAGCGACTCCTAGGGCTCACCATGGGCAGTCTTAACTTTTTCCCCCACAGAAACAAGCTCCATAAGGGAGAGCCTCAAAATTAAGGGCCTGGTCCATTTTCCTGGGAGTCCCCAATGGTTAAGAAGGTACCCAGGGCTTCCCAGATGGGAAAGTTCAATAATTCCATATATAAATATAATTTTTCCTTTAGACTCTCAGGGGACTCCACCAACACCTCCCAATTATCAACCCACCACAGTCTGAGATGTATCCCTGCACTATACCAAACTACACAAAACTACAAGGCCTCGTTCCCACGTTGGACCACAGGAGTCTGAGTCTGGGTGGTTCAAATGAGCTATCTAGACAGGTTGATTTAGATTATGTGTTACAGAAAACCGAGGTTCTAGATATAATACACCTCTCTGCTTTTGGTTCCATACAGTAGGTGAAGGTCTAGAGTACATACACTATCACCTTTTACCCTGTGAAAGACACAGCCAGAATGGTTCCGTTTTTTAATTCTAACTGAGGCCTGATCTCCCCCTTCAGTTACTTTATCTATTATATACAGTTGTGCTAACCTTCAGGGCTGCAGCGTGTCATCTCCAGATCCCGGTACCACAGTTACTCACAGCCCAGGAAATCCCAGCTGATATACATACAGCTCAGCAGCTCAGCCTCCAGAAATATATTTAAACTTCAGACTGTGTGGCTGCTGTAAGAGTTTACAATCTAGGCTCCAATTATAAGTATTTTCTGAAAGAAATCTTAGTATATTTATTCTTTTGTTTCTGACTTATTTTGCATGACACATTTTCTCCAAGGTTTATTTAGTTTATTGCATCCCGCTCGACATCGTTCCTTTATGTAGCTGTACCATATTCCATCATATAAATATATCACAGTTCCCCATTCTGCTTCTCAGTCAATGTACCCTTCAACCTCCTCCATCTACTAGGCATCATGGATAATGTCCAAAATAAACAAACCATGTCTTACAATATCCTCACTTGGTTGTATAATAGCAGCATTCTCAATTTTAGACAATTTTCATTGGTCCGTAAGGACAAATAACTGACAAAACACAATGTTACCAACTATCAGATCAAAAACTATCACTTATCACTTGTTCTCCCCCCTCCCCCATTAGTTACCCCTAGTAGAACTATGGTACAATTGATGTCATCATGCTAACTATTGACCATAACATGCAATTTTAGTTTTTCCCCTATACCTCTCTACTATTGACTCGTTGCCTGCTATCGAACCACTGAAACAACTTATTTATATTTAGGGATTTAGTCCATGGGATACTTGGCACTATACATCCCCTTTCAATCATATTCACCTTCAACATGACAATGTTACTTATAACCCTGCAACACAGTTACCAACTTGCATTTAGGTTCAACTTCTTAGGGTAGCCAAAAGTCTCACTTTCGACACCTCCTCCTCCAGGAAGTTGCCCTGTGCTTATTCTACCCTTGCTAGGTGTCTGGCATCTTTAAATCTTCTGCAACTGACTTGCAGAAGACTTATCATATATGGGGCACTGAAATCAATATGGGGCACCATATGTGGATGCTGAATTCCTTGATTGTCCCATCCATTACTTCGCTCAAAGCTGGAGGTGTCCTAAATCCCCAGAGCAGTTTATCTGTAGTGTTCCATTCTATTATATGGAGTAGAGACTGATAATATTCTCTAACAGATTTAAGTGGAGAAATGTTTGGTAAACATTTGCTGAATAAATAGATGTTTATCTCCCTGTTTCTCTTTGACTATGTGATGTTTCCAGCTCACCTACCTGGATCTCACCTTGCTCTAACATCTGTATCTGTCCTGCTCATCTGGTGATTTGACTAGTACTCCTGGACACAGTTTCTCTCACTGCATTCTGCATCCATTTTCTGCCTGAAATCCTGATGCTGACCTTGGAAATTCTGATTTGTAATTGGCCTCTCCTAATGAATTGCTCTCATCTTTTAACAGCAAGTGAGGGGATTGAATGAAATGAATGGTGTATGTAAGTCACCCAGTAGAGACCTGACTCATGGCAAGTGCACAGGAAATAATAATAATTATTATGCATAATATTCTTTATTATATCAAATTATATATTGTATACAACTATTCATACATACACATATGTACATGTGTATGCATATATACATGTACACATGTATACATGCATATACATTTGTTCTAGTTTGCTAGCTGCTGGAATGCAACACACCAGAGACGGATTGGCTTTTAATAAAAGGAGATTTATTTTGTTGGTTCTTCAGAGGAAAGGCAGCTAACTTTCCACTGAGGTTCTTTCTTATGTGGAAGGCACAGGATGGTCTCTGCTGGTCTTCTCTCCAGGCCCCTGGGTTCCAAGAACTTTCCCCAGGGTGACTTCTTTCTGCATCTCCAAAGGCCTGGGCTGAGCTGCAAGCACTGAGATGAGGAATGCCAAGCTGCTTAGGCTGTGCTACGTTACGTTCTCTCATTTAAGCACCAGCCAATTAAGTCAAACGTCACTCATTGCAGCAGACACGCCTCCTAGCTGACTGCAGATGTAATTGGCAACAGATGAGGTTCACGTACCGTTGGCTCATGTCTGCAGCAACAAGACTAGGTATGCTCACCTGGCCAAGTTGACAACTGAATCTAACTAACACAACATTTATATACATAATATATATGAAATGGTTTTTTGACTCCTTATACTGTTCTTCAAAAAATCACTTAAAGTGGATGTTATTTATACAAACGATTTATTGAAATAAGAACAAACATTAAGATTAATGTTTTAGGGACAGGGAGGCTGCAGTATTGGAATTCTAAGCTAAGACTGGTTGTGGTATTTAGCATTAAATATAGTTCTAATTCAAAAAGAAAAGGCAAAAGAGAAAAGAAACAAGAAACACCTCCATAATCTCTTTCTCTCATATTTCAGAGAACAGAAGGAAGATGGTAGCCACCTTCACGTCTGAATAATGAGTAATTGTAGGGGACCTAGTCACTTCCCTTGATGTTTGCTGAAGAGAAGAGAAAAGAGCATGCTGGAAAGGGATTGGTGGGGAATGCTTCTTTCTTTGTTTTTTTGGAAAGGAGATGTAAAGATGGAAGAAGAGAAATGATCCCCTTTTCTGGAGGGGGAGAGTCAGAATATAACTATTCCCTTTGCAGTGATCATAGTTCTAGGAAGACCAAAGTCACCGCGCAGGATAGAGAATTCTGAAGCTGATGAAAATGAGATGTACGTAAGCAGATGATACTCTGTTGGATCTGTCCTTGGAGCTGATGTGAATTCCTCAGTGTAATTGATTGGCTTACTCTCCTTGCTCATGAATATCAATCCTTAGCCCAGACATCCATTTTCCCAATGAGTTTTCCTATGAAGTGTAACTTAGGTTTTAAGTCTTGTCTGGTAGAACCAGATTGAGCATGTAGCACCAAGGATGTCAGAATACCTCTGCTCTCCCTACTCAATAAATATCACCCAAAGCACTGCCTCAGCTCTTTCTTCACTGTGCACTCAATCCAGGGAATGGCAGTATTATACCATTGCTGTGGCCAACTTGACCTGTTTGACCTCAGAGTCTTACAGATTCTTCTTCCACCATGATCAATAGCTGAGATTTTGTTATCAGAGTAACACCATTAGCTTAGTTCAAAAGTTTTTAAGCTATTACCTTAAAGTCCTATGAGCTGCCTCATGACTGCTCAACTCCCTGCAGTTGTGACACAGAAGGAACTACAGACAACACGTAAATGAATGGGTGGGACCATATTCCAAAAAATATATATCAACAAACAATTAACATTAAATTTCATATAATTTTCAAGTGTCATAAAGCATTATCCTAACTGATTTTTTCATCCACTTAAAAATGTAAAATCCATTCCTAGCTCATGGGCCACACACAAATAAGAGGTGGTCCAGATTTGGTCCATGAGATGTAATTTGCCTTCTCTTGGCTTAGTTGGAATATGACTCCCTCTCATTGGTATCTCCTTGTGAAAGGCAGAACTGCTTGTTCCGATGGAGGGCAGGAATAAGGAGATATCTTAAGTGCAGGATAACTTTGAGACTACTAGAGCCCTGAGGCTGAGAAATCTCAAGAAGGAGGATAGAAGTTAGAGATTTGTAGAAAGAATCTTGGGCTTAGAGTAAAAGACCTTGATTTAAATTCCAGCTTAGCCACTTTCTCGCTATGTGATTTAGAACAAGTAAAGAACTGGTTTCTTTACCTATAATATGGGAGTAATATTCATACAGGGTATTTGTAAGGATTTTATGAGATTAAGTGCCTGATTGGGGCTTGACATATTATTGGTTCTTCATACAACTAAGGGCTGATGATGACTTTGACTGGTTTTTGCTGAAAGTTTTTGAAAGAATGTGCTCCAGGAATGGGAAAGGAAACTGGAAAATACTGGTCACTAGGAGGATTGTCTTAGGGTGCCTATTAAGAAAGGAGACCATCTCTGATCAGTGGGCACAGATGGGGGTTGCACTGGGAAGCCTGGGGAGCAAGATGGAAGCTGAGGCAGGTCTGTGCTATGAAAACCAGGTTCCCAGAAGAGACAGGACTAGGAGTTGGTGAAGGACAAAGCAAGACCTGGGCCAGTCACTGCTGGGGTAGAAGTAGGTAGGTTTAGGGCAGATTAAGGGAAGAAGGCCTGGGTCATGGGTCTAAGGGCCTAGGAGAAGGAGCCAGACTTCCCTACAATGACTCATTATTTAGACATGAAAGTGGCTACCATCTTCCTTCTGTTCTCTGAAATATGAGAGTAAGAGATTGTGGAGGTATTTCTTTTCCCTTTTGTTTCCTTTTGAATCAGAGCTATATTTAATGCTTAAGCATCACAACTATCTTGGCTTCTGGCCCAACTTCATACATTGTAGGAACCATTGCTTCTCTCTGGTGGGCCTGTGAGGGCCTTAATAAGAAAAGAGCCCGCCTACTGCCAGCCCAAGGGGATGAGTGGAAAGCCAGGCCTATGGAGCTGGCCTCTGCTGTGTGAGCATGGCTAGGTTTGCTCAGAGGGTAGAAGGCTTGAGCCTATAATATTATTCACACAGTTTGCTCCATGGATGGTGGCTTCTGGGATATCAATTTGACCTTTTCAATTATAGTTTATGATACACTTTTACAGGGGTCCTAAAGTCAGAAGGAAGGAAATATGTCCCTCTGTGCATTCTAGGGGTGGAGCTAAAGTCCTTTTTGTAAGCCTGAAATTCTTTGGGAGCCTCATGCTTTACCTTAAAGACATTTTTGGCCTTTGTCTTCAAATCTGTTTAAGTTTGCAAGCTGCTAGAGAGCAATATGCCAGAACTGGAACAGCTTTTAAAAAGAGGAATTTAAGAGTGGGCTACAGTGGCTCAGCAGGCAGGGTTCTCGCCTGTCATGCCAAAGTCCTGGGTTCATTTCCCAGTGCCTGCCCATGTTTAAAAAAAATAAAAAACATGGGAATTTAATAATTTACAAGTATACAGTTCTAAACCTATAAAAATGTCCAAACTAAGGCATCCAGGTGAATGCACTTTAATTCAAGGAAGGTCTATGGGTACAGAACAGCTCTGTTAGCTGGGAAGTCACATGCTGGCATCTGTTGGTCCCTTGCTCCTGGGCTCTGTTACTTTCTGCCTCTGTTCCTGTTGGGGCTCCTGACTTTGCTTCTCTGGGGCTGGCCTTCATCTCTTGACTTCCCTTGGCTCTCTCCAGGTTCTGGCATGCTTAACATCTCATGGCAATGTCTGCTGGGCTTTATGCATCTCTAAACATCCATGTCTCTGTTCTCCAAGTGTCAGCATCTTTGTCAGCTCTTTCTCTCTTGGCTCTGCTCTCTCCAAAATGTTTCCTCTTTTACAGGACTCCAATAAACCAATCAAGAACCTCCTGGAATGGATGGAGTCACATCTCCCTCTAATTAAAAGTTTGCACTCACAATTAGGTGTGCCACATCTCCATGGAGATAATCTAATCAAGAGTTTCTAACCTACAGTATTGAATCAGGATTAAAAGAAATGGCTGCTCCCACAAGATTGGATTAGGATTAAAACATGACTTTCTGCGGTACATAATACTTTCAAACTGGCACATACTGTATGATATTTTTGTGTTACATTAGATAGACAAAGTTCCCCCAACCATGTGTGTGTGTTTGTGCATGTGTGTGCCTTGTACACAGCATCACTTAATACAAATTTAATGTTGAATGAATGGCTGAATCCTGTAAGAGGTGTTCTGGATAGAGTCACTGGGTTGTACGAATCAGAGATCCTTATGTTGCAGTTACTGTGTTCAAGATAATGGGTTTATTGTAACGATACAGGGCAGTTCTGTCCAATAGAACTCTCTGCAATGATGGAAAGGTTCTATTCCTGAGCTCCCAGTAAGGTAGCCTTAACCATTTCTAACTATTGAGCACTTGAAATGAGGCTACTGTAACCAAGGAATTGAATTTTAAATTTAATTAATTTTAATTTAAATATAAATGGCTACTGACTATTGTCTTGAACAGGACAGATAAATAGCTCATGGACAGGATTTCAGATGTTTCTCAGGCTCATTCTCTGTCTCGCCTCTTTCTGTCTCTAGTTCTCTTGGTTTCTGCATTCCATTCCCTTCTGTCTAAAATGCTGTTTTGCTTCCTCATGTTTTTGCTCTTTCATAATTTCTGCTTGCTCCTGATCATCTTAGATGCTCCTGCTCAAACTCTAAATGTTCCTTGTGTATTGTTTACTGCCATCTTCCCTTTGTCAACTTCCCTTTATTGGTCTTATTTTTAGTTCCTAAGAGGAGAGGGGAGGCTGCAGGCAGAGCAAACAGTGATTGACGTTGCTAGTAGAGACAGAGATCTTGGTCTTGTGGTCTGCAGAGGGAGGGAGCTTGCAACTTATTCATTCATTTATCCACTATTTTATTGTGCAATTAATACTGGCACACTACTGTGTCCCAGGTGAGCGCTAGACCCTGGGTTACCTGTTATGGCAGGTGAGATAGACACAGTCTCTTTTTCTTACCAAGCTTATGGGTTCACAATAAAGGCCAAAGATGAAATAAGCAATGATGATAAAACATGTCAGGTGTTATGATGGCTGAGGGAGGGGTGTCTAGGGACCATAACACAAAATCCTAAACCAGTCTGGGGAGTGCAGGGAAGACTTTAGGTAGGAAATGGCACAAGCATTTGGCAGGTAATAAAGAGAGGTGGGGGAAGAGGGGCAAAAGCCTAGAAAGCAGAGAAAGCACATTTGTAAAAATTGACCCAAGATCAGTAAGGACATATTTATTACATGTTCTGAGAGTGGTTCCCAATCCTACTGGTGTGGTGAATGTTTCCATCTATTGCACCCTCTTGGAGATTCTCAATGCACATTTAGCATATTTCAGGCTCTGGGAAGTCCCCAGTAAAGAAATCCTAATGTCACCTTATAGAGCTTTTGCAAAATTTATTTAAACATGAAACCCTCTCCTCTCCACCTAATCTCTTAAGACCTGGCAAAATCTATGTTCCATGGAACACACATTGAGAAACAATGAGCTACACCTTTGAGTTCTGTCCAGTGGAGAGATCAGAGACTGATCTTGTTGCCCAATCAAATTTATTCTGGGCTTGAAAATAAACATGAATCCTTCTGCCCAAAGGATTCTTGGCACACTCGGAGCCAGATTCATTCGCCTGTTCTGTTGATCAAGGCCCTCTGTTTCCATGTGGACAGACTCCTCCGGGGGTCCATGCTCAACCTGAGTGAACATCACTCCTCCTGCGGCCTTTCGTTCAGCACCCAGAGATGCAGGAACTCAGCTCCCATGCCAAGTTCCCAGGTGGCTGGAAATCCCTCTTTCCCCACCTTATCTCTTTTGGCCTTCTCTGCAGAAGTGTAGTCTCCTTTGGGAACGGAGAGGACCGTAATTATCTGAGCCATTCCCTTTGCTCAGTCTGCTCAGTCTGCTGTTGGGAGTCATTTTTCAGAGGTATGCATCTTTTCTAGCCAAGCATTGGGCTTCGGAGTCAGGCCTGGCTTCCACCATTGACTAGGTTGTGGTTGTGGACAAGTCATTTAAGTTCTCTGTGCCTCAGTTTCCCCATCTGTAAAGTAGAAATTATATTACCTACTGCATAGTCTCCTGGTGAGACTTAAATGATGCCAAGTATGTTGAATATTTAGAACAGGACCACTACATATAAACACACATGTAATTTTTTGAGAGAAAGACCAACAACTTGAGTTGTTATCCTGGGCTTGATACAAACTTCCCCTATCCTTGCTTTATGGCTGCTTTTGGAATAAGGTTTGGCTCTCTTACAGGAAAATATCTTCCTCTAGGATACATTAATTCTTTATCTTTTTGAGGCTGTGACTCCTTCTCCCAAGGTTTCTTTTTCCTTTCTTTTCTTTTGGTTGGTAAATAGCTTTATTGAGACATAATTCATGTCATATAATGCAAACATACCAGTCAATGGCTTTCAGTGTTTTAAAAATTGTGTATCCATTACCACATTCAATTTTAAAACATTTCATCACCCCCAAAGGAAATCCTGTGCCCTTCAGCAGTTATTCCCCATTTCCCCCCAGTACCTTCAATTTCAACCCCTGGCAACCATAAATCAGCTTTCTGTCTCTATGGATTTGCCTATTTTGGACATTCTGTGGAAATGGAACCATACAATATATGGCCTTTGTCTCTGGCTTTTTTCACTCAGCATAATGTTTTCAAGGCTCATCCATGTTGTAGCACATATTAGTCCTTTGTTCCTTTTTATGACTGAATAATATTCCATTTTATGGATAAACTAAATTTTACTTACCCATTCATCTGTTGATAGCCATTGGGTTATTTCCACTTCTGGCTAATATGATGAATGCAACTACAAACATTCATGTACAAGTTTCTGTGTGGACAGATGTTTTCATTTCTCTTGGGATATACCTAAGAGTGGTATTGCTGGGTCATGTGGTAGCTCTGTGTTTAACCTTTTGAGTAGCTACCAGATTGTTTTCCAAAGTGGCAGTACCATTTTACATTCTTACCAGCTGTACCCCATTCTTTCTTTGATTTATCATGATCTCTCCTTAACAGCTTATTTATTTATTTATTTAGTTTTTGCATTGTCAGGGAGTGGGAATTGAACTTGGGTCTCCAGGATGGCAGGTGAGAACTCTGCCTGCTGAGCCACCATGGCCTGCCCACCAGCTCATTTATAAACAGGGACTTTTTGATCTGTTAATGATATATGTTCATTTTTAAAAAAAAGTAAAGTGAAACCCAATTTCCTTTGAAAAGTTAGTGACACATAATGAGATAATTGTACTTTATCAAGAATAAGAAACAAGGGATTTGGACAGGGAGGCAGAATGTAGGCAATTATTATTCTTAAGTTCACCTGCATATAAACTCCTTGAAGTCAAGGACCACATTTTATTTACCTATATTTTCTTTATAGAGCTTAGACTTGGGGTGCAGTAAGCATTTATCATTCTTCCATTTGTTCATGTATTTAACACTTCATCTAGAGTTATGTTGTATGCTCACTTAATACTTGTACAAAAAAATAGAAAGAGGAAGGTCATTTAAACATTACTTTTGGTGTCCAGCATCCTACTCAATGCAAGTGTGCCCACAGGCAATAGATGGGATCAAGCTGGAAAGGTGAATGCAGATTGGAAATTATTTACGAATTATTTTAGGGGCTTGTTACCCTTTGACAAAGAAGCAAGATGCATGATTCAGGCTGCCGGCTAATGGTGGTAGCATTGTCGACAAAGAAATGGAAGCATTAATTGGGGACCCATAGATACTTTTGAGCAAGAAGGAATGAAGAGGAACTGATAAACCTGCCTTCAGAAGACATTTGAGGGCGATTTGGGGATTTTACAGAGCGTGTTTGATTATGTCACTTTTGTTGTTACCCTGCTGACCACTGTGGGGTCCCCACACAGGCCTCTACTCGCAGATGTGTACAGGTCTGTGCTGGAGTCAACCAGAGGCCGTGGAAGATGTGTTCACCATTGTCCAGGCCTCAGGGTCTCGTGTGGAAGGCAGCAAAGTCAAGTAGCAATGCAAAACCATGTGAAAAAGGCAGAGAGAGGAGTCCATAAAGGGCTAGGGGTTACAGAGCAGGAATACTGAAGGGAAGTTGATGTCTTCGATTCTTGTGGTTGCTGTAGCAAACTGGGTGACTTAAAAGAACCGAGCTTCATTGTCTCACAGTTGTGATGCCTGAAGTCTGAATTCAAGGTGTTGAGAGGGCTATGCTCTGTCTGGAGACTAAGAGAGAATCCTTCTGGCCTTTTATAGCTTCTGGCGGCTCCAGGTTTTCCTTGGCTTGTGACCACATCACTGTAATATCTGCTTCCTTCTTCACTTGGCATTTTATTCCTTCTCTTTGTGTCTCTCTGTGTATCCATTTTTTATTTTTTTGGCAGTGGGGGAAGGGGGAGGAGCACATGGACCAGGAATTGGACCCAAGTCTCCTGCTTGGCAGGTAAGCATTCTACCATTGAACCATCTGTGCACTCTGGGTGTTTCTTTTAATTAGGGACAGTTATCATTGGATTTAAGGCCCACATGGATGTCTCCAGGTTGAGGATGTAGGTATATCTTTTGTCAGGGAGGGGGAACATTATTCTCTACCAATGATGGTAGGGAAAACAGGAAAACTTCTGCTAGGTAAATATGCATTGATTTGAGTTGCTCTTTCTTTAGTACATCAGGCAAGGCCGTTGAGCTAAGTCTTGAAGGAGTTTGTTAGGTGAAAAGGGCAATAGACAGTGTTCCAAGAAGAGGGTGCAGCACATGCAGAGTCTTGAAGGAAGAGACTCTCTGGCCATGCATGGGAAAATGGTGGTGCCCTGATACTCTTGGGGTTGTAATAGGCGTGTGTATGTATGTGTGCATGTGCACATGTGTTTGTGTCACTCCGGGGAGTGGGGAGAAAGGAGCAGTGTAGGGCTAGAGGTGTGGGCAAGGCTCAGGTCCTGAAGGACCTGGGATGACATAATAAGGAGAAAAGGGGGGAAAACCCTAATAATTTTCAACAAGATGTACCAGTTGGCATTTTAGAGGGATCAGATGGGAGGACCGTGGAGATGGGGTGCCCCTGGCCGATGATGGTAGAGAAATGAGTTAGTAAAACTTCTGCTCAGTGAGTATGCCTTGATTTGAGTCACTCTTTCCTTACTTCATGGATTTTCCTTTCCTGCATTAGCCTGTGATTTTTTGCTAGGCTGCTGGATGCAATTTAATACGCTAAGCCAATCTATTTACTTGTAAAGCTCATTGCTAATAGGAAACAAGATGCTGGCCTCACAGGGGAAGCCGGCCCTGCTCCGTTGACAAAGTCCCTTGTGTTGATGAAAGACTGTAAATGGATCAAGCAGGTTGAAGGTGTCAGTTCCAATTTGTGGAACCAGCGACTCATGTTGTTGACAATTAGCATCTACAAAATATGAACGTACATGCATCACCCTCGCGATAAAAGACAGAGGAGCCCTTCCTATTGCTCTGCATTTGACACTAATTCCTCTCTTACCACTGCCTGGTAGTCGCTACTGAAATGAAGATTTAATCAGTCTCAGATGTTTACTGAGCCCCTTTTAGGTGCCAAGTTCTGTGAGAGATGCCCAAGACCTAGCAGAGAACTAAACGGACAGCTCATTCCTTTAGAGAACTCTAGTCTGGAGAGGAATAGACAGGTGGGCAATGCTAAGGTGATGGGGTGTGATAAATTCCATCCTAGGGATGTAGGGATGCCACACATTCCCCTGAGAGCAGGCTTTGGTCCTAAGTTTTCCACAATAGATGCTAGAAAAGGGAGAATTGTGAGGCCCCCTTGGTTTCGGCTCTAGGCTATGTGCCTGACTGTGACACAGTTGGCCCCCTCAGTGGTGGGCTGTACCAGGTTTTAGTGCCATCCCTGGCATAGAGCTCCCCTTGGAGTAGATTCCTTCGGTATCCCCTGTGCTCAATCTTTTTCTCTGTGGTGGTAGCATCTGCTCAAAGAGGCTCTCCTGCCCCTGGGGTCTTTCACAGGTTTCTCAACCTCCATTTATTCATTTATTCATTCGGCAAACACATATTGCCCACTGATACTTGCAATGTCCGGTCCCAGGTGGTGTGGTTGGTACAGGTACATATTACAAAGGAGTCCTACCTTTAAGAGTCATGCCAGCCACTCCAAGCAAGGATAGACTATTGGAGAGATAGTCATAATGCAGAGAGAGAGCTCACAAAGAAGAGGCATTATTGTCAATTGGAAGTGGCTGGAGTTTGAGGACAGGGACAGTGAGTGGTGTTGTGGAAGAAAAAATGTTGTCTCTGAGCTTTGAAGGATTTGACTGGATGGGCTCATCCTGACCCAGCCCTTTTAAATAAGATCCTAGTCTGAGATCAGGCTGGCTGGTTTCAGACCCCCGCTGTAGCCCACGAGCTGTGAGACCTTGAGTGACGGTCCTCAACTGGCTAAGCCCAGTTTCCTTGTCCATGAGATGGGATATAAGCAGTCCTGCCTTCCTAGTGCTGCTCTGCACATTTGGCCACCTGCAAAGAATGCTCCCAGCACAAAGCGGCCTTCCATCAGCACCAACTGCTATTGCCGTCTGCCAGTCCTCGTGTGAAAAAGGGTGTCCTGGCACTACTGCCTTTGAAAAGATGAATAGGTCCATATATTAAGGGATGAGGGGACTGGTAGGGAAGGTTGCTTGATCATTTCTATAAGTTGAAACTTACCCCTTAGCAAGCATCCATTTCCATTTCCAAAGCCTTATTGAAGTTTCTTTATTCTTTCCTGGTTCTAGGGCTGGGTTTTCTATCTGTTATAATGAAAATGTGGCCTAGAATATCTCTAGCTGAGCAATCTAGAGCCTGTGGGAACTGTCAAAACTGGGATTGGAACATAAATATGACATGACAGGCAACTTCATGCACTGCTATTAAACTTCACAGCTAGAAGCTTTAAAAACAAATTATCATGTAAAAGTATTCTTGTTATGTTAAACTGGAAATGAAAATGACTTATTTATTTGCTTAGATCAAATTGTTGGAAGCAAAGTTAGGCTGTATACTTCCCCCGCTGCCAAATGCTTTGATGCATTCTTTTAACCAAACAGCTTAAATATGAATATTAGTTAAGATGCATCAACCACAGTAGGATTGCCAGTCTCCAAAGGCTTGTATCCATTCAAATGGGTCAATGAATAGAGATTTAAAATTAGGAGTCAGAAGCTTTAATGCTTTTGGCATCCAACCAAAAGAATAATTTGCTCACAGATAGTATGGGTAAGTGATAGGTGATTGACTATGGGCCTCTTTCTGGGAACTCAGTACACCTTATGTGCCATACTCTTCAGGTGGTTATGAGGAACTGGGACTCACTGGGATGGCCACCAGATGTCATTCTTGAGTCACAGACGCACAGCCTGAGGGGCTGAGAATTGTTCCCTGCGATGGACGCTTAGGAAAATTTTACCTGGCCAAACAGCTCATTTTTTATTTTAAATATCTGCCAAGCTTAGGAGCCCAGGGCAAGCTTAATTGAAGTCAGGAGAGTACTTTAGTGCATGGAAGAAAATTAGGGCAGCGGATAAAGAAATGCAGTATTTGCTCTTTCCATATTCTGTAGATTCTCCTTGTCACTCAATCACCCCGTGCACACCTTGTTGGCTCCCTTTCCCACCCCAGAACGAGGCAGTAAATGCACTGAACTGGTTAGACTTGCAAAGTCACAGAATGTCAGAGCTGGAGGTGAAGCATCATGCCTCAAGCCAAGTGTGAGGGCCAAGAGGGGAATGAAATGCCCAAGGTTACAATTCTAGGCAGACAATGTCTTATGAAGTTGCTATGGAAGGGTATAGGACAGTACTTCTCAAAGTGGGGCCCATAGGCCAGCAGCAGCAGCCTCACCCAGGAAATGTTTGAAAAGCTAATTCTTGGGTATTACTCAGACAACCTCAGAATCAGAAAAAAGCAACTTCTGTTTTTAACAAGCCCTCCAGGGGTTTCTGAGTGGCTTTAGTTCCAAGTTCTTTATGCTACATGCATCTTTTGGGCTCTGAAGAATGAGGAGAACTCACAGCTTCTCTCAGGAGCTGAGCCTCACCTAGATATTTGCAGGGAAGAGTGACTCCCACCCAGACATGCACACGTTGGGCTGAGGCAGAAAGCCCTTTGTCCTTGGTGCCTCCCATTTTTCTGTTCCCCAGGCAACTGGCATGGTTTGTTTATGACGCTTCCTGGTGGCCCCATTTTAGCCTGGCACAGCTGGAGCCCTGGTCTCCCCTTTCCCCTTCTCCCACTCTCTTATCCTCATTAAACTGGCTTCCTTTGTCTCTCTTCTTTCTCTGTTACAAGAGCGGTAACTTAATGTTACCAAGCTTCTACTATGTGCCAGGAGCTTCTCCATATTCTCAGAATCCTGACAACAAACCTGGAGAAGAGAATTTGATCACCACATTATTTTCAGGCCAGGGCATGCTCATATGAGTGAGTGAGCCATGTGAGTGAGTGAGCATGTGCACAGAGCCATGAGACTGAGGGATACAAGTGAATGAGCGTGTGCACAGGGAAAGTTTTGAAGGCTGTTCCTTCAAAACCTTCCCTTCAAAAGGGAACCAAGTAAGAATTTCAGAGTGTCCTGCCTGGGTCTTTGGATGGAGACTTCTAGGGGGCAGTGGAAGTAAAAGCAAGATATCTCATGGTTCCCCACAAATTGCTCTCCCACGAGACAGCCTATTTTCTGTGCTTGGAAAATAGTTAGATCTTGAGTCAGGTCTCACATGGGGAGAAAGGTTCAGGGCAGCTTGTTCCTCTTTACCATGCACTCTTCTTAGATTTAACATCAGTTAGATTAATCAAATATTTCCTTAGTTAGGTGAGGTTAGAGTGGCTTCTTTGTAATTTCTGGAATCCTATTTCCCCTTGTTTGTATATAGGTCAAAGTACCTATTCATGTCATTTTGTTTCTGGAAAGGTGTGGTCCAAACCATGAATTTAGTGTGCACCAGGAAAATGCAACTTAACCTGCTTCTTACCTTTGCCATGCCTACTGTTTATTTTTTACAGCAAGCAACACAGAGTTGGCAGCTGAGGTTGCCATGAAACTAAAGGTAAGCATACACACTAATGACTTCCAGATCTTCTGTCATTAAACTTTTCCTCCCTAGCAAACACATCTTTAAGGTTTTAGAACATTTATGTGGTTTTATGCTTCATCTCATTTTTAAGGGCTTTCCTCCTTCCCTTCTGGCAAGAGTGGCCTATTTCTTTGCAAAACAAGGTTTAATTTTGCTCTTTTGTTTCTGAGTAAGAATTTCACTTCCCTTTATGTTTGGGCATTCACTCAGTCTAACTTGTTGGGGCAGTTTTGTTCTGCTGGGAGAACTGAGCGTTTACAAGAATACAGTTCTCTTTTCCTCGCCCTTATTAGTTATTCTTCAAATGTGGTCTTTGGATTCAGGCAGGCAAATCTGGACTCTGCTTCTTACTGGTTGTGTGTACTTGGGTGAGTAACTTGGCCTTTCTGAGCCCTACCCAAATTGAGCCCAGCTCAGGAATGCAGAGATTTGAAGAGATGGGCTACCTGGTGCTGGTGACACCCCAGAGTTTCTGCTGGGCTTTGTCATGGATGATGCTTGGAGGGTGGTCCCAGATCTAAGACTCAGAGGGCAGCTGCCCCAGGGTTCATCGGAAGCTGTGGTAACCAAGTGCAGGATCACTGCCCCTTCTGTGTGAGCCTCTACCTGGACCCAGCCATTCCCTTCCCCTCTAGTTCTCCAACATGAATCCCAGTAAGTCCTCACCTCACCTCTTTTCTCTCTCCATCTGCCTCTCTTCCCAGCAGTTCCTTGGATATGGGACCCTGATGGGCAGAGAAGGCAACTGGTTAGACTTGAGACAACTCAAGTGTTGGGAAATGCTCTGTAAGAAGTGCTCCCTCTTTTTGATGATCAACCTGAAGAAATATAGATAATCCTCTTTCATCCCAAGACCCTTCCAGGTGGAGAGCAATGCCAACTAGAAACACTGTGTTGGGTCTTGCTGTCTTTCTCACCAGCCTGTGCATGCTAGTGGAGTTAGGAACCCTAGTGTGCTCATCTTGTGAATGTAGTGGTAGGTGATTAGGAGATACTGGTTGGATGGCTGAGTAATGGAAAGGTCTGGGTTCTACACCTAGCATATGTGATCCCAAGCAAGTGGCTTAAATTTGCTGAGCCCATTTTTAAATTTGCAAAAGGTTGATATTCCTGAGTCTTAAGTTGGACTCTCCAGGTGTTGCTCTTGAGATGAGGATTAGTACAATGAGCACTTACTAAGGAGGTGCTCCTGATGGTGAGAAGTAAAGGAAGGGAGGAAGCAGAGGAAGGTAGTGATCACAGGACCAAAGGACCTATGGCCTGATCTCATGGGGAACTCTGGTTGTGAGTTATGCCTCCCAGTCCTACAGACCTGAGACCAGGGAGCTGGGCCTTTCATACTCCTGCACCAACAGTTGTTGCTTAAGGGCTGGGGGTGGGGTGGGTGGAATGTAAATTTTCAGACATGTCCAGCTCTCCACCTAATTGGGTAAAATGGTCTACAGTAGAGCTAGGGCAATCCTCCAAAAATAGAGCGGCAAACTGAAAATGGAACCACACCCAATTTGGAACACACAGAATAGGGTAGAAAGGGATCCCAGAAGTTGGATGGGGCACCAGTATTATCACTGAGGTATTATTGCACCCATCTCATCTATATTTCCCGAGAGTTAGTGATATCATGAGAAAATCCATATCAAAATGCTTTGGAAACTATGTTTCGTTCCAAAGTGAATGATGGGTTTTATATGCAATAAACTTTTTTTTTTTTTCCCTAAAAGAGTCTCATTCATCTAGAAAGACACCCAAAAAGAACGTTCATGCTAATGGTACATTCTGGTTCATAAAGAGTCACTGTTAGATAAAATTTCATGTCCTTGAGAACTGGCAGTCCAATACTAGTTTTCAAAGAATTGTAATTTTAGTTAAGACTATGACTACAGGCAAGACAATTTAATCTCTGTTTGCTGCTTCAGAAGGCATTTCCCATCTTGTTGGACCTTTGGGTCGTGATTGTTACTGCACAGAAGACATGCTGAACTGCAGTTAACAGTCGGGTGAAGAAGGGGAGAAAATGGCTTCTTCTCTCTATTTTGTCATGGGAGAGGGGCTGGCTGTTGCTATATTTACAAATGGCTAGACGTGGAAGCGCTGACAACTTGGGGGACTCAAACCTTTGATTTTCCTTTAATTTTTTGCCTAAGATGGGCTTAGACAGGGACTCTTACCTGACTTAATTGGATCATCTAGACCACAAAGACATGGACTTTGTGACCTGGTTAGATAGACTTTTGTGTGGCAGCTTCTCACAGTGTCCCAAATAAAAGCATTTGGGGTGGCTGTAGCCTGACACATACACACTGCTTCCTATATCACAGTGATTATACTTGAATTGCCATTTTTGTTGCCATTTTATATTATGTGGGGAATGAATCATTTCCCCTTTGACCAGGCTGGCCCAGGTGAGGGTTTTCCTTAATCTGCCCTCCCATGGGTTTGCCCATTGCTTACTCTGGCCATGGTTATTCAAAATACCCTCTCCCTGCCATTGCCACCCATAGTAAAATCATCTAATTGATGCATTTTGGCAGTTTGCCACATTTCCTGTATTGCAATAGACATGCATGGGATGCAAGAAAAAATATATAATTATTCCTAAACTGGAATAATTATGATGGAGAGTAGATAAGAGATATTATCTGGGGCCATTTAAGAAGGGGAGGCAGAGATGGGACAAGAAGACCCAACACTGGGCCCATTTTGTTTCATGAAACCCAGGGGACTACTATGTAAGATTCCTTGAGCTTTTGTAATTGCCCGCGTTTGTTTCTATTTCCTTTTTCTTTCTTTGTCCTGAGCAGCTGGCAGTAAAAGCAGTGCATCCATTCAATTATTTATGAATCATTTGTTACACACTTTCTGTGTGCCAGGAACTGTGTCAGGTCCCTGGTTATCTATAAACGTAAACCAGTCCTGTCCCTGTCCCCATCCCCAAGGTGCTCCGAGCTTGGGGTGAGGGGGTGGGGGAAGGATAGATGCATCACACTCAAGGACACCAGAGGGAAGAATCAAGTGCCCTTAGAATGCCGAGAGGTGTGCAGAATGGAAGAGAGTGAGAAATGAACCTGTTCTGCAGCATCCCAGGAGAGCATGGATACTGGCCTGGGGAAGGCAGAGCCAAGTGGAAGGAAGGGCAAGGTCCACCGACTCCTAAAGTTACCTGAAAAATGTTCCAAATACAGAAACCTGGACTGGCTGTTGCCTGCAAGCTAACCAATGCACTTTCTTGCAGAAGAGTACTGGTGGGATTGTGTGGCTTCAGGAGGTAGTGTAAATGGACATGAACGGGTATAACCTCAACTAGCTGAGAGCAAGAAAGGAGGGAAGCCAAGAAATGAACCCAAATTTCAACACAGGTACTGACACACATGGACCATTCATAAATGTCCTCTGTTACAATGTGCCTGAGGAGTGCCTTAATCTCTTCTAAATTACCTAACTTTCGAGGTAACTTGGATTATATTCACTATTCATCTCCCCATGCATTCAGAGGGAATGCACCTTTATAAAGTTCCATATACTCATGCCAGAGAGGGGTGCTCTCTGCATCCCTGAGTGGACAGGAGAACCTAATGGGACAGCAGGTGAGCAGGCAGGGGCAGGACCACACCTCTTCTGATACAACAGCTGGAAGATACCTTGGAAAACTATGCAGAACCCAGCGAGGAAAAGAGGATGCTTTTCAAATGAGGAGGAAATCTGGTTCCAAGTCAGCAGCATTTCCACCTCCACCAAGAGTGCTTCATGATAATAAAGTTCCTGATAAGCTGTGTACAAATCACATTTCTGTAAATCGTATCCCACTTCCCTCATGATTTACACTTTCGTTTAAGTGCTGATTTATCATCATTTCTTCCCTTGGCAACCATCCTTATGACTTGCCTCTTAGTTCTAGCCTCCCTGGCAGATAATTAATGAGCTCTTAATACAGCTTATAGGCTCCGGAGGGACGCACTATTTAAAGACGTCTTTCAGGGAATTATTTTGGTAAAGTGAAGAATCCCTTTGTCATCCAAAAATCACATACGTTTGGCAAATGTTGCCCTTTTGAACTTGTGGACTGTTCAAAGGCAGACCCAGAAGTTTGTTGAGTCAGGACACATTGGTCTGGAGGTTTAGCTGCTCAGCAGCCCCTGAAAGTACTCAGGCTGAGAAAGAGGGTCTTATTAAAACATTTTATTAATTAAGTGATATCTTTTCAGTTGCTCACTTCTTCAGCAAATACATAAGACGCTCATTATGTGCTGGGCCTCATGTAGGCACTGGGGATCTCATGGCAAGCCAGAAAGACAAGGTCACTGTCCTTATGGAACCGAGAGTGCTGGGGGAGACAGATAATGAGTACATAATTACACAAATAATTAGTTCACTACACATTTGATAAATGCTACCGAGGGACCAATGAGAGAGGCTAATGAGGCCTGCGCTAGTTTGGGGGAGTGCGAGTGCTGGTGAGGGTGGTAATGGTTAAGCTGAGCTCCAAGAAGGAGTTGAAATTAACCCAAGAAAGAGTGCCCCAGGTAGGGAACAGAATGTGCAAAGGCCCTGAGGGGAGGGAGAACTTGTCCTTTCCATATTGACTGTTCTTATGGGATAAGTGTTAGGAATTGTATCCTAAGGTCCATGAATGGGTTGCAGGCAGGGCAGTGACATTGTACAGATATACCTTTTAGAGGAACCATTTTGGCTGCATTGTAGGGAGTGGATTGGATGGGGTCAGGGGGAAGTAGGAGACCGGTTAGGAGCCCGTAGCTATCATCCAGGAGAGAACATGTGTTCAGATGTGGTTTTCATCCTGGAGAATCAGATAGGGGTGTCAGGATTTGGTACAGCCCATTTTACAGAAGAGAAAAAGGACACCCAGCCGTATAAGAACAGTTAGATGGCTGCTTCCTCCTGGGACCAGAAACACAGTCCTGATGGTGTGGTGTCCTCACCAGGGCTTGGGTCTCTATCCCAGGCAGTTCTGGCCTTGGCCAAGGTGGGGATGTGTTGGGGGCACAAATGCAGGCCCTGAGCCCTAACAGCTGCCCTCCTAAATTGTATAACTCTGAGAATCATCCAGAAGGTTTGTTAAGATGTTGGTTACTCTCCAGAGATTGATTCAGCTGTGGTCTGAGCCCTGCCAGGTGATCTTTATGATGGGGCAGGCTGGAATTTGCCCTGTAGGCTTCATGGGCAGCTCTCTGTGGGAGACTCCGAGAGCCCCAGGTGTTCTCAGGAGACTCTCTCCAACTCTTCACAACCCCTCCAGGTCTCAAGGAAACCTTAGAATTCTGCATGCCCTAGTCGGTGGTCCCACGTGGCAGGTAGGGCTAGTGTTTGAGCCTCTCTAGGCTGAGAATTCTGTTGGACTTGGTGGGTCTGATATGTGTGCTCGGCCTTCCAGCCCGGGCTAGAACCCACGGTGATGGTTTTATTGGGCTCAGGACACAGCTGAAATATGCATCGCCCAGCACTGAGGACAATCTGGTAAGTGAATACTTTCAAAGCTTTACAAGCCCAGAAGGGCTGCAACTGACTGTTCAGTATCTGGTGGAACCAGCCAACTCTGGGGGCAGCTCTTTTGATGGTTTCAGAGAAAAGTTCTTATATTTGAGTTCCTGAGAAGCTACGGGCCAGCACCGGGCCTGCTCTGGAGGCCTGTCTGAGTTTGCTCACCTGCTTCCTCCAGTCATTTCTGACCTCCACCCCTCCCCACTTCATCACTGCCCCGGGAGCTAAGGCTTTTGCCAGATCTGATATTATTGATTCACCCCAGAGCTGTGTAGGAAGGTTTTGGGGGCACTAGGAAGTTCCTGGATTTCAAATGAGTTGGTGTTTGTTCATGGGCTTGAGTTAGGCTCCAAGTCAGTGGCTGCCCTTAGGAAAAACTAATTTAAAAAAAAGTAAAAAAATGCCTTCTGGGTCTCACCTCAGGCTAATTGAACCAGAACCGTTGTCTGGGCTTGGCACATGTATAAATAGTTTTCAGAACTCTCCTGGGGATTGCAGCAGGCAGGTTGTCAGGGTCTGGGAGCTGGACATTTAGCTGACTTGTGGTACCAGGAGGGACTGAGGTCATCTAAGATGCCTGGGTGTTCGGGATGCAGAGGAGGCAGGTGTAGCTCTAAGACTCATGATGGGGAAAGAGACCTACATGGGGCATGGACTGGGATCTGAGGGTTTTGCCAAAAGGCCAAAACTGACAGTCACTCGCCCTGCTGCTGCACAGCCATCACCAGACCTGCCCCTTCAAGAGGCATCTAGGCCTGGATATCCTACAGGCTCCCTGTGTGCCAGGAATTTTGTTAAGGGAAGGCCTGGGCCTTCAGCTCCTCTTCTCTGATCCTTCCACCCTGTGCTTCTGATGCCTAATAGGTTGCATTAAGCAATCTGGGCTTAGGCCCATGGTGGGAAATCTAGAAGTGCACAAGAGTCCTGGGACTAAGAGTTCACAGCTAGTGGTGCTGGCATTTCTTGGCCACCCAAGCTGGAGAGGGCATTGGTAGCAGCTAAAGAGGACTATTGGCAAGACAGGTGGTCCACTGCTAAGTTGCTCTGGGAAGAAGTAAGGGACAGTAGCCTGCTGGTCCAAGAAATATCCTCTAGTGCAATTGAGCCCACAAATCTGGGAATAATGCAGATAGAAGAGGGACTTGGCTCATGTGGGGCTGCAGGGCAGACAATGACAGCATTGAGAGGCTGTGAGAGATGAGCTCCTCTTTGTTTTGGGGAGGGATGGGCTTTTAGATTGCACATTTAGTGGGAAGGGCAAGGATATTGACAGGTGGTTTTGGGGCCTGCTTTACCACAGGGACTGAGTGAGCTTTGGGCTTAGACCCAGGGTCATCTGGACAGAGGTTTAGAATTAGGTTGGAGACTGACTAATCTGGAATTCTTTCTTCCTCTACATCTGTTGTTTTTTTCTTTGGCCCCCAATTTTGGTTAGTTCAACAAAATATCTTTATCCATTAAACAGATATTTATCAAGTATCTGCCACTGAGTGGCAGGTGTGTCTTACATTTTTCTTGGTGCTAGAGAGTCGCCAATGAGCAACAGATGAGTCACAGACCCCTTAAGTTACCAAGATAAGTGCTGTCACCAAACAGAATGGCACAATGGATGGCACGTGCCTGGGGGCAGATGCCATTTTAGAATGCGTGGTTTGGGTAACCCCCTCTGAGAAGGTGGCATTGGAGAACTGAAGCTGGAAAGATCAGGGGGACCTGTCCCAGGTGGAGGGGACAGTTGCTTTGCAGATCCTGAGGCAGGAATGGGCTTGGTCAATATCTTAGTTTCCTGTAACAGAGTGCCACAAACTGGATGGCTTAAAATAACAGACATTTAATTTCTCATAATTCTGAGGCCAGAAGTCTGAAATCAGTGCATTGGCAGGGTTGCTTCCTTCTGGAGGCTCTCAAGGAAAATCCTTCCTTGCCTCTTCTCCAGCTTCTGGGGTCTGCCTGCATTTCTCGGTGTTCCTTGGTTTTAGCAGCCTCTTTTCAGTTTCTGCCTCCATTTTTCTCATCACCTTCGATCTCCATGTCTTCTCTTTATAACATCACTTGTCATTGGCTTTAGGACCTGCTCTAATCTGGGTTGTCTCACCTGGGGATCCTTCTGCAAAGATCCTATTTGCAAATAAGTCCACATTTGCAGGTTCTGGGTGGGCATATCTTTTGGGAAGGCACCATTCAACCCACTGCAGCTACTGGGTGGCAAATTGTACTTGAGTAAGCCTGGAGGTGAGGAGACTGATATACCAGCCTAAATAGGAGTGTGCAGTAGTAGGCAGCTCAAGCAGAAAGGAATTCCTGTTCTACTTCTTAGTAGCAGGTGACTTTAACAGGCTCCAGAACAGCTTTGAGTCTCCAAACTTCCTTAGAGAAATAGGAATAATAGTTCCTACCACATAGGTTACTATGAGGAGTAAATGAGATAATGCCTAAAGAGTCTTAGCATGATCACTGGCCCATTGAAATCACTCAAGAGTGTTATTTCCTTTTGATGTCATTCATAATATTAACAGGACAATAAGCCTACTCAATTTACCTCATGTCTAGGGGCCTGGTCATTATGTTTTATGTGAACTGGAGGACCAGTTGGTTCAGATTTGGGGCACTTTGGATCTGTCCTGCTGCAGCATGGTCAGTAGTAGGGTAGGAGATGGGGCAGAAATGGGGCAAGAGAGGGCAGGGTGGTTGTGGTGCTTTGAAGGAGGCCACAATGGGGTGGTGAGGCTGGTAAGCAGAGCCTATAGAGTGATATGGGCAGAGCCTTGGTAGACTCAGGTGGTCCAGAAGGTGACTGTTACCCAGGGACCAGAACACAGGGTAAGTGGAAGGCCACCAGCTGGACTCAGTGGCACAGTTAGCTGTGAGGGTGGTGGATATTTATGGTTTTGTCCTAACTCATGGGCAACCCAACCTGTATGAGCCAGGTTTGGGATCAAGCCTGGAGAGGCTCCTTGACAACTACCAGGACTAGAGAAAGGCTCCTTGACAACTACTGGGGCAGGCAGGCATTGACAATAGCAACCTCAGAATCATCCCTCTTTGTTAATTCTGAGGCCAGGTTAATGTTGGTGGGGTTTCTTGATGCCTGAGGATGGAAAGTCCAAGCTTGATCAATGTCCTGCCTTAGCAGGATTCAAATAAGGAATATAAGGGGGACAGAGTTGAAAGATAGCCTTGTGTTTGTGTATGGAGCTTTCTGAAAAGTCTAGATATCAAAAGGGCATATAAACAGTAGAAAAAAATGGCAAAAGTTTAAAAAAAATCTTGTGCCCTGACTTAACAGAATGACTCTGAGCTTAAAGAATCATGCTGGTGGCTGGCTTTTGGGCACCTGCTACACATTGGAACTCTGCTAAGCACTTGGCTGACATTTTCTCATTTAATATTTGAACAACTCTCTGAAGTAAAGATGACTTTCCCCCCTATTTTTGGAAATGGAAAGGGAAGTTCTGAAAAGTTAAGAAACTCACCCAAGGTCATGCAGTTTCTACATGGCAGATCTGGGACCCAAACCCAGATTAGCTTGACTCCAGAGCCTGTGCTCTGAACTTAACTATCTTGTTCCATCTAAAACCTGAAACAGTGGAGCTTGAGAAACATACTAAAGACAAATAAAAAGAGCTTTTACTTCCAGTTGGGAAAACAAATGGATGAACAAGGAAAAGACTGCTTGGGGGAGATTTTAACAGATGAGAGAGAAAGCAGAACTACTCAATTGCTGTTTGAATTCTGACTTGTATAGTGCAGAGAACGATCTTGCTATGGGAAAAAGGAGAATAAAAGGAAGGGAATCGGCGCTCAGGGTAGGTGTGAAAGCAGGAAGCCAGCCTGGTTAATTGAAACAAGTTCAGGTCTCCAGGTGTAGATAAAATCCATTGTGTATGTCTTTTGAAACTTTTTAGCATAAAATCTGTGGTACTGGTTTCCACACACAATGCAGAGAAGCTACTTTTGAATCTTCCTCTTTCTCTTTTGTCTGGTGTCTGCTCCTCCTCAAAATAATTATGATACTCAAGCAGACAGATATTTTCCCCTCTCCACACATCTATTCCTTGACAACCCTTTAGCACCAGAAACATGTATCAAAAGTGAAGGATATAATGGTTAAATTCATGGGTCAACTTGGCTAGGTGATGTCATCCAGTTGTGTGGTCAAGCAAGCATCATCATTACTATGGGGATATTTTATGGACTTAAATCATTAGTTGATTGATTTCCTCTATACTGCATACATCCAAAATGAGCAAAGGAGATGGCCTTCAGCAATGAGAGAAGTATCATCCAATCACTTGAAGGCCTTAAAGGGAGAACTGATAATTTCAGTAGTGAGAAGGAAGAATTTATGTCTCTACTTCAGCCAGCCAGCTTCTGCTGGGGAATTCATCAAAACCTTCAATGGAGTTCCCAACTTGTGGCCTGTTCTGTAGAATTCAGACTTGCTAATCTCCATGGTCATGTGAACTGGTTCCTGTAAGAAATCTCATAATATTTTCACACACACATACATCCTGTTGGTTCCGTCTGCCCGGAGAACCCTAATTAATACAAAGGTAATATAATGCATATGTGGCAAATTTCTTAACAAGCTTGGTGCTGAAATATCCATTACCCCCTTCCCTTATTCCTTCTTATATTTGAGCACTCACTGATAAAATAAAAATGCTATGTAACAAAGATAAAGCTGCATGGAACAAACAACCACAAATAAGCATTCATTGCTCATGTGTCTGGAGCCAGGTGGAGGCAAGCCAAGTGGCTCTGCTGACCCTAACTGGGCTAGCTCACATGTCTGGGGGCAACTGGGGATTGATGAGTGTAGTCTGGCTTATGCAGGGACAACTGATGCAATATGATTTTTCTTCATTGGTCTCTCATCCTAGCACACTAGCCCAGGCATGTTCTCATGGTGTTGGCAGAGGTGCAAGAGCATAGCAGAAACAATAAGACTTTGAGGCCTAGACTTGGAACTAACACACAGAACTTCTGAATTTTATTGGCCAAAGCAAGTTGTGGTTATGCCCAGACTCAAGAGGTGGGGAGATAGTCTCCTCTTTCATAAGAGAAACTAGGAATTGAAAAGTCCTAGGGCAAAGGGACCATGAACAAATAACCTGATATGTACCAAAACTTGCTTTGGGACTCTCTGGGGGCAGCAGACAGTTATGGTTCTGCATTTGAGGATTTTCTTGTTTACTGAGGCCAGTACCATTGATGCTGGGACATTCTCTGGGCTAGGCTATGGTGCAATGTGTAGATTTCAGGTATATTCTTGAGTCAGGCTGCACACATCCTTTCCACTGTGCTGCTTATTTATCCCAATGGTTGATTTCAACAGACAGTTCTCTAAAGTGGAGAGGAAAAACTCTCTGAGATTTGTACTAGTAAACACCCTAATTCATCAACTGCTAGCCATTGTTTCATTGTTTTCCTTACAAATGCCAGAGAATAGAGATATTCCTTGGTGTGTGTGAGTGGGGCGAGAGAGGGGAGGATGTGATGGGAAGAGGCTAGGAAGATGAAGCCTAAGTCCTTAATTCTGATTTCCTGCTTCCCCCAAAGACAGTCCTGGTGAATCACACCACCAATTCACCCCTATTATATTTGCTTGATTGAAATACAATTATTTGCATCTTTATTCAAACTCCACAAGTATAGCAACTTTGTCTACTTTCATCTCTCTGAAGTACAAATGCCTTAGACAGAGCCACATGACTGACATCTTTCAAATTTTTATCTGTTGAATAGGAAAAGGAGGGGTGGCTGAAGATGAGTTTTGGAGATTTCAAAAGAAAAAGAAGGTTATTTTAGAAGCTACCAGGCAGTGAATTTGACGTTAGTGAATGGTTCAGTTTCAGATTGAATTATTAAATGGATGGCTTGTGAGTGATTGGAAAAGGAAGCTGGGATTGCTGGGAGCCAGAATGGGTTCACCAAGAGCTGGTCATGTCCTACCAGCTGTCATTCCTTTTGTGATAGCACTTTTGGTGTATTGCAACAGCCTGGAGGCATATGATGTACATGAGACCTAGCAAGGTATCTGGAGAAATATTTCATTAAACTACAGTCAATGAGGGGAAACATGGTTTGGATGAGTTAAAAGGTTGATTTATAACTGAATGTATAACTACTTATGAAGATTGTCTACTAATGTCACTTTTGTGTGTGTGTTTGTGTGGCGAGGGTTGGGTGGGGTTCTTGGGGGGGGGGGTGCTGTTTCTCCACCTGCCTCTTGTGGGAGCTCTTCTATTTACTGTGTGTCTATCAATGGCTTGGCTAAAGTTTTAGTAGGCAAACCTGCTAAATTTTCAAATGATTTAAAGCTGGAAGGAAGGAGCTTCTATGCTGAATGATGGAGTTGGGATTCCACATCATGTTGACAGACTGAAGTGATAGGCTGAAACTAAAAGATGAATTTGAATAGGAATAAATTTATAGCCTAGACTGGACATTGAAGAGTAATTTGCAGAGCTATGGAATAACAGAGCCCAGCTTAATAGCACACAGTCAATTATAGCCAATTTTATGATGTGATGGATCAAAAGCTATATGCCTAAGCCATATTAATGGAAGCATAGTGTTAAGATCAAGGTAGATTATAGTCCCCCGTCTCCTGAATTTATCAAACCACAGCCATTCAATAAAATATTTATTGAGTACCTCTGTGTATAAATATCTTAGCCAGGCACTTTACTCGTTAAACAAATTGGTGTGAGTTCCAAGGTTTTCCTACTTCCCAGTACTAGTCTAAATGTATCCAAAAGCCTCTAGCTTAGAGCTGAACCTTCAGCAAGTGTTGTATAAATGCCCAAATTCACATTACGGTCTAAGACTTTACTTACAGCCTGCAGGGTCAACTTGCCTTTTACCCTATCCCCATTTCTAACCCCTAAATCTCTTACTCCAAGTCAATGGAACTGTTTTATTTTGATTTTCTTCTTGTGTTAGTCAGGATCCTTCTAGTGGCTCCTTTGATAGCATCAGGGCTCTGTGTCTCACTGTCTGTCCCTGTTTATCCTTTTATATCTCCCTTCTTTTTTGGAGGTTGGAATCATTCTCTCCCACTGCAGAGAGCATCTTCTATGTTCCTATGGTAAATGGCCATGAGCAGCTCAAGATGCTATTATCCTCCAGGCTTGTAGTCTTAGAGGAAGAGTGAGACTGCTTCTTGGTGTCCATAGATCAGGGGGGACTCGGATTGGCTTGATGTAGGTCATGGGACCATTTTGAGCTGGTTGCTTGTGGGTATTGGAGTTCACTCCTATGGTGGCATTAGTGTGTGTTTGCGCATGTGTGTGTGTGCGTGCAGGGGAGGGGTGAATAGCTACTTTGGCCCCATGTGAACTATATGGAATGAAACCACAGGAAGGAGCAGGGGTTCTAATAGGAAAATGGGAAAAGTATGCTAGTGTGACAAATAAAGATATTTATAAACCTCTCTTTTCCTTAAGAAATAGCTAGCGTTTAAGTAGGAGGGAGAAGAAAGATGATTGAGGAGTTCCTAATCCCCAATGCATTAACTGGATCCTGAGTTAAGGGAGAAAGTGATATGATGCATTTTGGTCAAGCATGATTGTAAGACTAAAGCAGGAGACAGCTTTGTTTTTTCCCCATTTGACTTTGGGGCTGCTGTTCTTACACCTCTCTCCTTTTTTTTTTTTTGGTTGCTTGGATGTGTGAAGGAATGTCCTGGGGTCAGGGGGTGAGGGGGGTGGAGCCTGAAGTCCTCAGGTAAAAAGACTTGATGAAGAATACAATAATTTTCAAAGAAATCCTGTATTTGTTCTGCAGATGGTCAGGCAGAGGTAGGAAAAGACACACTCATTTGCAGCTCAGCCCTGATTCTGGGTCTCTGCCTGCCATGGCTGATCATTTTGAAGGCTTCTGCAGAGCTGGGAAATGGGGCCCTCCAGCCTCACTTCTCCTTGGCTGCTTGGAGGAGCCTGGAGGACCTATCGTGGTGGTTTCGTACTCCCTGTGAAAGGAGGGAAAGGATGAATTTCTGGCTCTGGGGAGTCTGATTTCAGACTAATTTGCACATGTGGATCCCTGAGGCCTTTCCAAACCAACACATCTGCTGCCTCTTGATTACCTGTGCTGATGGGGGACACAGGCGTGGGCACCCGACAAAGTCGTTAATTCTGGGGTCACCTGCTTGGCTGTGGAATTTGCTCCAGCTCTCAGGAGCTGTTTTGCCCCAAATCTTCAATCCTAATGATGTTTGCTCTGACTGATATTAAAATGGGTGAGTTCTCCGAATGCCATCAGCCCAGCTGGTCTTCGGTAGGAAGTAATTTTGTCAGAAAATTGGCCTTCAATGAAAAGGTCGCTGCAGATTATAGACAAAATAAGTGAGCCATGGGAGGTTTACAGTGATTATTTCTACTCTATTCTAGGTCCACAGGTGCCATCTTTTAATTTAATTCTTCCTACCTACCTTGGAAATCTGTAAATCATTTGCCTTTCTATTTCTCAATGAAATGTTAGGAGTGGAAATAAGAACTGCAATCTATTATGAATCCTAAAACTCACTGTAGCCTTTTACCCCCAACCCTGGGAAGAAAGGTATAGGGTCAGATGTTTTTAAAGCATTGTATCTTAATATATATAAAATATATAATATTCATAATTTTATATAAATACATGTAACATATATGCAGTTGATATGCTTATATACACATTTAAAATGATCTTTCATATATTCTATATATTTTTATGTATTCCATTTATTTTATCTCTGTGCAACTCAGTGAAATAGTTATTATTCTTCTTCTCATTTTTATGGATGAAGAAACAGAAGAAATTAGGTAACTTCCCTATGGTCACCGAATTAGGGTTCTCAGATACAAACAATAAAAAACAACTCCAATTAACTTAACCAAAAAACCAATTTCTCAAAAAGGTGTTGGGCAGTTCACAGGCTCTTCAAGAAGGCAGGGGAGATAGGTCTAGAGACTGGCACCTATCCAGGAAGATGTGGCTGAGGGTGCCACTCCCGCTGCCCAGCTCACAGGACACCAGAGACAGCCTGTGTCCCAGAAGCTTCGGGAAGACTTGAGGCAGTAGCTGCTGTCCTTTACAGAATGGCTGCTGCAGTCTCTGCAGCTTTGGCTCAGCTTCCATTCCCAAGTTTGGGCAGGTGAGTCTGATAGGGGGAACCTCAGTGTGTGACTGCACCCTTGCTGCAAGGGAGGCTGGGCTAGGGCTTTCACCCCCTGATGTATCAGGACATCCCCCAATTAGGATGGCTAATTAGGATGGCTGATGAGAATGACAAATATCCTGTGTATCACACAACCAGACCCCCGAATCTGCTTAACTTTATTTTAGCTTCTTGGAGGAAACTGGCAGCCGTTGGGCATCTGTCTGAGCATAATTTCTGGCTTCAGAAGCACACGCAACTTTTGCTTTGAAAGGAAAATACATTTATAAGTGAAAAAAAATGGGTCTTAAACACTCATCTTGAAACTTGGGGGAAGGTCAGTGCTATAATGCAGTGAATTGTTAGAGGCTCACTGATTAAATCAACAAAACTTATGCAAAAGGATTTTGATGGGGAGAACTATGAGAGCTTTGGGTTTGGGATAAATTGGAACATCTTAGGGCTTCTTTTATGAAAACAGATCCACAAAGTAGCAGCTTGAGTTTTTTATTTTTTCAACTACTCAAGTTAATGCATGAATATGCTTTTTAAAAGATTAAACATTACAAATAGGGCTTAAGTTGCCTACTTCATTACTAGCAATCCCTAGAGAAGTTTCTCCATCAAAGAAGCCACTGCTCTAAAGATTTTAGTGCAATTACTTCTGGACATTTCTTCTGTGTCTTTTCACCCCTACATTGGCACCATAATAAATGTGCAGTGTTTACTGCATGGGTTTCACTCAGCACCATGTTTTGGAGACTTTTCTAAGGGCATTCAGTTGTATGTTGCTATTTATGTGCTGCCTAGTATTTTATAGTTTGTGTACATCAGCTCTCTCTCTCACACAATGCTCATGGATATCAGCTTGTTTGCATATTTTTGCTGTTACAGACAGTTTTCTAGTGAACATCCCTGAATGTGTCTCTTTGTGTATACATGGGTGGTGTTTCTTCAGGGTAGCTGTGGAGAAGTGGAATTGCTGAGTCTCAGGGGATGCGCATTTAAACATTAATTGGTACCAGCAAATTGTCCTCAGAGTCCCTGGACCAAATTATGCTTCTACTTGCTGTTTGAGTACTGCCATTTCCCTACATAAATAACATTAGCAAACTTCTTCATTTTTGCCAGTGTGAAGTGCTTTTTAATTTGCGTGTCCCTGAATGCCAATGATGATGAACATTGTTGTGTATATTTGGTTATTTGTATTTTCTGTTTCATGTGTGACCTATTTCTAAGCTTCCTCGTTAATATCTTATTTCTAGAGTCCAGAGGATGGGGATCCTTGTCCATTGCTATATCTCTTGTGTCATTAAAAATGTTTCCAAATACTTGTGAAATAACCCAAGTTATCACAACCTCTAACCTAAGCAAGACTCTGCCCTGACTTTCAAATATACTGCCTGAAGTCTCATTCCCAGGTGTGAGCCTTAAAGAAAAATCTTAGGCCTTTTGTAGATAAATCAGACTATAGTTACTTTTGCTAACAGACAGTTGTCCTAGAATGTGAAGTCGTAGACCTCAGGGTACCTTAGAATTCATACAAGGTCATGTCCTAGTAACAAAGGGTGCAGAGTGATGCTGGACTGGTTTTAGTTAATTCTGATCATTGCTTTTGACCAAAGATAAACCATGCAGTTGACAAAACACATCTCCTACTATGTGCTTCTTTTGGGAGGCAGTTACTAATATTTGAAAATGTGTGGTTTCAGATAGATGTCAATATTTCGGACTTTCCCTGAAAAATCAGAAGAACTAGAAACATTAGGCTTTTCAGGAGAGGCGTGTCCTCTCCCATTTTCCATCATCCCTACATACCTGGTGCCTCAGGATATTTGAATTTGCACACTTTGGTTAACAATGTGGTTGGAGGTGAAAAGTAAACCTATTGAAAGTATCAAAATTATGAGATAACATGTGAACAGAATGTTGTCACATGGACTTCCAGAAAAACTCCAAAGAAGGAAAAGATGGAGTGTTGGAGGATGGAGTGGTCATGCTGGGTATGTTGTAAATCAGCTGGTGCCTTGAAAAGAGGGCTGGCATTACTGGGTGAGAATGGTGTAAGAGTGAAGGAAGATCAGAGATAGCAACATGTGCGTGTGGAGGGTCAGGAGATGCTAAAGAGGCTGCTGTAGGGAGTATGTGTTTCTTTGACCTGGAGTTCACAAAGCCTGGGAGCATTTTAAATTTTCAAAAATGGCCTTGAAATCTCCAAGGTTGAGTGGGAAATTTTGTTTGTATTTTTTTTATGAAGATGGAACCCCTAACTTTCAATATGTTCTTAAAGAATTTGTAACCTCAAAATTATGGAGAATGGTTTAGGGAGATATTGAGAGAGAACGGTAGGAATGTGATTTGGGGACAAACTGTAAAAGAGTTGGGTTTTCATCTTGTAAGTGACCGGAAGCCTCAGGATGCAACTCAGCAGGTGATTGAAGTTAAACATTAGATGTCATAAGAGCTTCCATTTGTTGCACACATTTTATATTCATCAAACTATGCTGAGCTTTGCTTTATTGACGTAAATTTCATATAACATGAAATTGGCCATTTAAAAGTGAACCATGCAGTGGCATTTAGTATATTCACCCTCTTGTGTAGCCACCACCTCTATCTAGTTCCAAAATATTTTCATCATCCCGAAAGGAAACCCTGTACCCATGAAGAAGTTGCTCCCCTTTCCCTATCCTCCCAGTTTCTGGCAAGATCAATCTGCTTTCTGCCTCTACAGATTCATTTATTCTTGATGTTTCACATTAATAGAATCATATATGTGACTTTTTGTCACTGGCATCTTTCATGTAGCATAATGTTTTTTGAGGTTCGTTCACAGGTAGCATGTATCAGTACTACATTCCTTTTTAATGCTGAATAGTATTCCAGTGTATGGATATACTACACTTTGTTTTTCTGTTCATCCATCAATGGGCATTGGGCTATTTCCACCTTTTGACTATAGTGAATAATGCTGCTATGAATTTGTGTGGAACTGTATTTGTTTGAGTCCCTGATTTGATTCTTTTCGGCAAATACCTGGTAGTAAAATTGGGGGCCATATAATTCTATAAACATAATTCTATTACACATAGATTATATATACACATATATTACACATATAATTCTATAAACACATAGAATTATATGCTATATTATTGAGGATATGCTAAGCTTTATATATATTTTCATCTTTAATCTCACCAAGTCAATGAGGAAGGGTGGTTATTCCTCTTATAAGAAATTTCAGGTACGAAAACTGGGGCTCAGAGAAGTTAAGTGACTCTCCTAAGGTGGCATAGCTAGTAAGTGGTTGAGTTGGGATTTAAAGCAAAGACTAATTGATTCCAGACTCTGAGTTCTTAATCACTATGTCAAACTGTGTCTCCTACAGCATACAAGTAAGGACTCTACCTTCCTATGCTGCCAGGAAAGAATTATTTCTTTTCCTTGTTCAGAAAAAATGTTAATTGAAAGACATTCTTGCTGCAAATATGCTACCTGATGGCAAAGCTGCAGAGGCTCTGGTAGTCTGCTAAACCAAATGGGAGTTTTACCATCAAAAGGAAAGTGAACAGAGTATCTGTGGGCACTTTTCTGCTCACTCATGCAGGCAGATATCAGTCACCTGGAAGAAGCAGGGGCACTTGCTTTCCCAGCCTTTCCTCCTTTCCTGCTCCACAGCTGTCCCTTCACTCTCTCACAACCTCTGAAGCCCTTTGCCCCTGGGGGACTGATGATTTCAATTATAGCAGAACTCTTCAGCAGCAAGCCAGACTGTAGGGCAGCTGCAGAAACATCTGAATATTCATTTCACGCAGGAATTTCCTACCACCACAATAAGTGGTGTTCATTAGGATTGTTCCCCGTTGACTAGAAATGTGAAATTGATCACATGTAGACTGACTTGAAACAAGACCCCAAGGACATTGAGGAGTCGGGCAGGGAGCAAGGTTTCTGCCAGGTTCATCACAACTGAGGCCTGGTAACTGCAGAAAAGTGAAATTGATCGTATGAGAGACACAATTGCTATAAAATACCAGAATCATAGGGCAGACACACAGCAAAACTTCTGTTTTATCTGCTTCTCCAGAGAGGTACTGAAGAGTCTAGCAATATCCCCCAATGCTCCATCTATTCTCAAGTGGCATCTTTTATCAGCCTACTAGATAAGGAGGGCTACTCCAGGTATCTGAGTAGTTTAACAGCATGCTGTTTACTAAGGTATGTGCTATTGAAGTACAAAATTGCATTTCTAAACAAGTTATTATATTCTTTTGGTATGTCAAAATCTTTTGTCTGTCTCATATGAGTAAAAGCTTCTGAAATGTGCCTTGCTTTATATTTCTGGGCATGTGTCTGGATTTGTATTCAGACATCAAACCGGTTCTTCCATCTGCTCCTCCAGACCCACTCCCCAGCTTCTCCACCTTACATTGTGCTGTGGGAGGCTGACCTGTTATGTGGACTACATATAACAGAGTTCTCTTGCTTTCTGGTTTTGCCTTGCATTTGCCCAATGGAAGGCACTAGCAGGAATATGGAGGCCAGGAAAAAAGTAGAGTTGAGCATATTTGAATGCCTGACTCTTTTCCTGATAAGATATAGATGTGTAGAAGCTGTATTTCTCAGCTATGGGCCATGGTTCCTGCCAGGTAGACCTCTCATACCACTACAGATCTTGCTGAGTTCTGGTAAACACTCCCTCCATTTGCCCTTTCAATTTTTGGAAGGGTTTCAGCTTCCTGCTGATGCTAGCCCCTGGTTCTTTCATCCCTATTGGCTTCCCTCAGTTTGTCTACCCCTTTATAAAGAGCCCCTCCTAAACTCTCTCACCACCTTCAGTATGCCATCTGTTCCCAGCCATGACCCTCATATGCCTTCCAATGCCTCCTGTCCCATGACTCAACAGGTGGAGTAAGAAGCACAGTACTGGAACAGAACATAGGTTGATGAGGCATCAGACTCTCATCTTGCACTTAATGAGACATGTAGGGCTGAGGAACTTGGCCAGGAAATGAGGCCACCGGAGGAAACTGTGGGTAAGTTTCCTAGAGGGAACATCAGGGATAGAGGAGAAAAAGCAATGTTCAGACTAGTCAGAGTTCTTAACCTATAGCAACTTAAGGAGCTATTGGTGAGATGGTTTGTGGATTTCAGCTCTGCACTTACAACCTACTTTAAAAGATGCCCTTATATTTAGAGTAATTTTTCCCATCATTGATATACCTTGAGAGTGAGGGGCACTTTTCACACACCTGTCTAGGCCATCTCTCCATTCCTTTACTCTAGCATTTTGAGTTCCCTGCAGGTTCCTGGATTGACTTAAGCTATTTGCTACTTCTTTCCCTCCTCACTCAAATGGTTCCTATTTGCCGACTTTTTCATCATGATAATTCTAAGTATGTCTTTAAGATGTGCTCAAGAGAGGCTCAGGAAGCTTTATCCTACCCTAGTCTGATGGAGGTGTGTTGCTTCCTGTTTGAACAGAGTTCGAAGGATATTAAGGAATGATGAGAAAGAAAGAAAGGAAGAAGGAGAGAAAGAAAGGCACAGACGGGCTCAGGGGGTCTGAAGCTTGAGTTTACTTCAGACAGACTTCAGACAATTTTATTCTTAACCAGATCCTGGTTATATAACACAGGATGACAATAGGCATGCATGCATTTCCTGAGGAAACAAAGTTCTTATCTTTCAGTGTTCTTCCTTCGTACTTAAAATAACCATTTGGGGTAAACAAACATTCTCTTCCTCCTAGACTGTCTTACATAAATCAGATAACATAAAGCAGCTTACTGCCGCCACCACCCTAATGCCATCTACTCCCAAGTAGTTCCGCAGGTCTTATGTTAATCCTATCTCCTACAGAGGTGCCCTTCTGGGTTCCCCCTGCACCCCAGTCTCCTTCCTCATGCCACCACTGCAAGAACAGACCCCCTCCAATGGGGGAGTGCAAGACACAGTTCAGGAAATGTGGCTGGAGGGCATGAATGTTCTCATTCAAATTTTAAACATTTTAGAGATCTCTGGGGCAGTATGTTAAATAAATCTGTTTCTGTACATTGAAAATGGGAAAGGAGTTCCCACAAGGAGTTCTGAGAAATTATACTTTATGGTGAGGACACATACCTCCAAGTATGAAACCAAATTCTTCATGCATCAGAGAAGATGGAGTGGGTAAATAATGGTTATGAATGGAAGCAAAACTCTGTAGGAATAGAGAGAAAAGGTACTATTTAACTTTTGAACTCTCAGGATAAGGGAGAAGTGTCTTCATGATCCGTGAAGCTGCTCACTCTCAGAAGCACCCAGACTCATATGGGTGAAGATGAGTGTATCTCTCTGTTTGGAGGGGTTTGTCAGGAGTTTCTACCACCACCTCTGGTTTCGGTGATTCACTAGAAGGACTTGTGGACTCAGCATATAGTCATACCCACAGCTGGGTTTATTACAGGAAAGGATATACAGCAAAATCAGCAAACGGAGAAGGGGTATGGGGCAAGGTCTGGAGGAGACCAGGTACAATAAGTGGATTCCCAATAAGTGGAGTTTCCTTTTCCTTGGAACTTATGAAGAATTGGCAGGGTACAAGGTGGGGCTTTCGGGAATGTTGGCTCAGATTTATTTTTCCAGACAGCTTAGCAATGATTTCCAAGCCTCAAATGAAAAATTGACTTCAATTAAGTTATTTAATAGTCCCTTTCTCCTTTGCAACCCATCCCAAAGGACTTGTGCTGCCTAAAACGGGAATGCGCTGAGGAGTTAGGATTGAGCAGAGGCACGTGTGTATGGAATATGAGGTGTGCTACTTTCTCCAGTTAGAAGTGTAAAAGGATTGGCTTATTCTTTCTTCCTTAAAATGAAAATTGAATATTTTTATGATTATTAAAATAATATAGAGATGAGTAAAAATTAAAAATCAAAATCCTACTTTCCAGAAATAACCATGGCTATCATTTTAGTCTACATCTTTCCAGGCATCTGTGAACGTCTGTGTTATTTTTTCAATCATTCTTAAAATAAAAGGCAGAATAATGCAATCCAAGCTGTTTTATAATTCACTTTTATTCAATAATATGTGTATCTTGTTAATAAATTTAGCTCTGCATATTTATAAAAACTGTTTAAATTGTTGCCTCATATTTCATTGTAGAGTCAGAATAATTTCATGAGGAAGGGATCTGGCTCTGGAATCAGGTAACGTAGATGCAAATTCTAGCTGTGAGTTGCTGGGTGAGTTTCTCAAGTTTTCTGAGTCCGTTTCCCCAACTATAAAATAGGATAATAACAGTAATTACTTCATGGTGCTCTGAGGAATCAGTGGATTGTTGCATGTAAAGCAATTATCAGAGCAACTGGAATGGAAATGTTAGTGCTTATATTTACCCTGATATAATATTCAATCTCCTAGTAATGCTCAGGGCCACAGTTTCCATTTTTGATTATTAGTAACAGAGCTATAATAAATAACCTCATATATAAAATAATAGTTGTTTATTTAGCCAGATACCTTCTAGGGACAAATTTCTGGAAGTGTGGTAGCCAGTGTGGTAGTTAGATTCAGTTGTCAATTTGGCCAGGTGAAGGCACCTAGTTCTGTTGCTGTGGACCTGAGCCAATGGTATGTGAACCTCATCTGTTGCTGATTATGTCTGCAGTTGGTTAGGAGGCGTGCCTGCTGCAATGAATGACGTTTGACTTAATTGGCTAGTGCTTAAATGAGAGAGCGCAACATAGCACAGCCCCAGCAGCTCAGCATACCTCATCTCATCACTCACAGCTCAGCCTAGGCCTTTGGAGATGCAGAAAGAAATCACCCTGGGGAAAGTTGTTGGAACCCAGGGGCTTGGAGAGAAGGCCAGCAGGAGACCATCCTGTGCCTTTCCACGTAAGAAAGAACCTCAGTGGAAAGTTAGCTGCCTTTCCTCTGAAGAACTAACAAAATAGATCCCCTTTTATTAAAAGCCATTCTGTTTCTAGTGTGTTGCATTCCGGCAGCTAGCAAACTAGAACAACTAGTTTATTGAAATTGCCAGATTACCAAAGTCATCCTAGATCCTCATACTTTGTGCACTCTCACAAAGCTCCACCCACTGCCCACTTCCCCACATGTCCTTGTTCTTGATCTTTGAATCTTTCTTCTTCCTCATCATGCAGCTCAGCCTTCACCATTGTCCAGGAGTCCATGTAGACCCTTACGGCAGACCAGTTCCCTCTTTAGTCAAAGTAAGACTAGTTGCACTGCCCAAAGTTCTGCTCAACAGCAGTACTTTATCTTACCAGTCTCTTTTAAGGTCATCTTTGAAAGGACTAAATTCTAGCATTGGTTCACTTTTTGGCTTGTAACCACAAGTGTGTTGACTCATCCATGAATGAAAGTTGTTGTTTTTTCCTCCTTCAGCATATAATGGAAAGTTCTGATCAGTGTCACTTTATGCCCCATGGTCAGATGTTCCATATTTACTAGACTCCAGGAGTGTTCTAGGAGATTTTGATCAAATTGTGCATAGTTCTTTGAGCAGATGACCTTACTTTGTTCCAGAACATAAGGAGGTCTCTTCAATGAAGGCTAGCCAGAGAACATAAACAATATTCTTTTTAAAAATACAGATACCAATCTAGGAATGCCTAGAATGTACAATGATAGTGACTAAATGTATAAATTAAAAAATGTTTTTGCATGAGGAAGAACAAAGTAATGTCAGTATTGCAGGGTGTTGAAGATAGATGGTCATTCATATTTTATAACTTCAACTTCTCTGTGACACTAAAGCAAGAAATGTTTATTTGGTATGAAATTTATATTTTGACTAGTGCATTTCCTAATTGAACTTATATGGACAGTTTAATTGAACACCGTTAAGTACATGGAACCTTGAATAGGACATGAGATTTTGTTGGTTTGTCCAGGTTAGTGTGATACTCCAATAAATCCAAGAGTGATTTGAACAGTGAGTAAAGAGGTATTTGCAGGGTCCCCTTGGGGAATGGGCAGAAAGGGGGAAAAATTCAACTTCCCCATTTGGAGAATTTCTGATATTCTTACAAGCAGTGGGACAACAAAATCAATAGGCTGAGCGCTCAATCTTGGGATTTGCCCCTGTGAAACTTATCCCAGCAAAGGATAGGCTAAGCCTAATTAATATTAGGCCCAAGAGTCACCCCCAGAGAACCTCTTTTGTTGCTCAGAGGTGGTCTCTCTCTCTCAGCCAACAAGGCAAGCGAACTCACTGCCCTCCCCCCGCTACATGGGACATTACTTCCAGGGGTGTAAACCTCCCTGGCAACGTGGGACAGAAATTCTAGAATGAGCTGGGACTTGGCATCAAGGGATTGAGAAAACTTTCTTGACTAAAAGGGGGAAGAGAGAACTGAGACAAAATAAATTGTCAATGGCTGAGAGATTTCAAACAGTCAAGAGGTTTTACTGGAGGTTATTCTTACGCATTATATAGATATCCCCTTTTTAGTTTATGGTGCATGAGATGGCTAGAGGGAAGTGCCTGAAACTGTAGAGCTGGTCCCAGTAGCCATGTTTCTTGAAGATGATTGTATGATGATATAGCTTTCACAGTGTGACTGTGTGTTTGTGAAAGCCTGATGCTTCTTTTATCTATGGCATGGACAAGATAAGAAATATTGATAAGAAATAAAAAAATAATAGGGGGAGCAAAGGTTAAAATAAATCAAGTAGATTGAAATACTAGTGGTCAATGAGAGGGGGGAGTAAGGGGTATGGCATGTATGAGTTTTTCTTTTTTCTTTCTTTTGCTGGACAGATGCAAATGTTAAAAAAATGATCATGGTGATGAATATATAACTATGTGATGATAAAAAAGATACAGATACTGCTAGAACTGTGGGGTCAGTTGATTCATATGGGCCAAGAGAAAGGGCTACTTACATCACAGCCTGGGAGTGTACAAAATCCTTCCTTTAGTAGGCCCCACTCAAAACTAGCTCTCTTCCACATCATGTGATAAAAATGCCAGTTCAGTGTCCTTAATTGTGGCATATGCTGCTCCCAAACCCAGAGAAGCCTACCAAATGCAGTGGTAAGAAGTGAAAGATGCAATATACTTCTCTCTGAAAGTGATGTTCTGACATGTCCCATCTCACTGGTCTCCTAAAATCCTCACTTATGTGGCAGGTCCCTGAATCTTTGTTGTGTTGAAATCTCACTCTGTGGAGCACACATACTCAAAGCATCAAGAGTACTTGAGGCTTTTTGATCACAGGTCCAAGTAACAGGATGTCATCAACTTAATTGACAAATGTGATGCTCTATGAACTATCCAGATGGCCCAAGCAAGTCCCATCAATCTGAATTGTGACAAAGAAAAAGAAAATTACCATGGCCCTTCAGCAAGACTGTGAATACATATTTTTGGCTATCTCATATGAATGTGAACTTGTTCTTATCCTATTTCCTGACATGAAAGAATGCATTTGTCATATTAGTAGCTGCATCTCATGTATCCAAAGCTGTCTTGCCCTATATAGTGAAGATAATACATCCAGTGCAGTAGTTAGAATTGATTGCAAATATTTGGTTAATTTCGTAGTGGTCCAATTTCATCCACCATGTTCACTCGGTTTTGCAAGGAACAGATTAATGAATTAAATAAGGATACAATGTGGATTACCATCTGTGCATCCTTCAAGTATTTGAAGAATGATTTGATTTATTGTTGTTTTTGTTGTTGTTTGGTTTGAGTGGAAGTTTCAGGGGCTTCCATTTGGCCTGTCCCCTTACAAATTCAAGGAACCAATCTAAGGGATCTTAGTCTATTCACTGCTCTTATATACTTGAAAACCAACATAATGATGCTGAGGAGGGATCTGTGGAATCTGTGGACCCACTGGAAGATTTCAGCAAGAATACCTTCATTACCTGATCCCATTCACCCAAATTTTAAAGAAGCCATGATATTGCTTTGGATTCTGGCTATCAGTAGCAACTGGATCCTTTATCCAACAGCCCTCAAAAGGTTTGGACTTTTTCTTTCCCCCAAGTATGATTGCACAAGAAAATGGCCTTTGATCCTTTTGGGGAAGGACTGAGAAGTCACCACTATAGACATGCCATCGCATTGCAAGTTCCTTCCACATAAGAAGCAGGCCTTTCCTTCAATCACTGGATTGTAGGTCTGAGAACTGGCTCAGGTCTATAAGCTGGACAAGGTGTCATGCTTTTCTATTGGGAATAATGATTTTAGTCTTCTATTGATTCCTTATTTCTTTTGGTTATATTATTAAGTAATACTCTTCTTGGCCACCCATATAGCTGACCCCTGGGAATACCACATTTATAAGCCCTTTGGGAGAATCAGACCCCCTGGTTATCATTTCAGACTTACTGCTCATTACAGTAATTATACTCATTTTGCTTCCTCCAGTAAAGACCTGCAACCTGGTTTCTGCCACACCGGAATCCTTTCATGTCCTGTGTTATTAGGATTCCAGGTAAGTGATAGCATCTCCTACTGTCAGCCCTGAGCTGGAGGAAAAGCCACTACTGAGTGTTTCACTGAGGCTGGTGCACACCTCACAGTGCATCCTTCATCTCCTTGGTACCTGGAACATTCTCCAGGCCCTGCCAAGGATCATGGCCACATCAGGCCTGTATGCTGGACCCAGTGTGACCCACTTTCCTCTTCTTTGGGCCTTTTGATCCCTTCCTCCACAGTCTGCCACTGCATTCCTGGCAACTTCATTTAATGCTAGTCACTGCTTTGTCCAAGTACTCAAGGGCCATCCCTGCTGCACATTAGGTCTATTTCTTAGGGTCCTTGCCAGAAGTTAAATCCTATGACACAGGAAAGCACCTGTGTTTTAAAACAAATTCTCTTGTATCCAAAACACTTTATATTCTGCCCACCTGGACCTGGCACCCTTGGGATTCACTCCCAGGCATGATCTGTTTCTTGCCCATCAGTGTTGCCCTGGGTCCTGAGGCTACTCTGGCATATGACCCTCTAGCAGGCCCCACATTCGCTCAGTCAGGGTAGGCTAACATTCCACCTTGGTGTTGGCCTGGTAGCCAGTAGGGGCAGTGGAGGTTCCCTCATTTGAGGCTTTGCTTATTTTGTAAACAATATACGGGGTGTGGCTCTATCTTCCAACAAGAGGGAATGGATTCCTTCTGCACATCAGCGGATTCAGGAGATGTTGGGGTTGAAGGTGCTCAAGTACATCTTTCCAGACAACCACCTCCCAAGACTCAGAGTCATGCTTCTTCCGTTCAGGGCCCTGATTTTGGTGCAGAAGATGTGGCTAGGCTGAGAATCTAGCCTTCTCTGAAATTCGGCCCCTCATGGAATTAAGTCATATGTCTGTTTATCAACTCTGTCTGCTTCCCAGCTGATGGAGATGGCAATTTCTTTACTGCCAGGGAGGCTGTACTGGGTTGAATCATATTCCCCCAGAATTCATGTATACCTGGAATCTTGGAATGTGATCTTATGTGAATTTAGGGTGGGCCCTAACTCCAATGACCGGTGTCTTCACAAGAAGACCACGTGAAGACACACAGAAAGGGAAAATGCCATGTGATTCAGCTGTAAGCCAAGGAAAATCAAAGATTGCTGGCAGCTGCCAGAAGCTAGGAGCAAGGCAAGGAGGGCTCTTCCCCTAGAACCACCAGAAGGAACCAACCCTGCTGATCCTTTCGTTTCAGATTTCTGGTCTCTTGAACTACGAGAGAATAAATTTCTGTTTTTCTAAGCCACTGGTTTGTGGTACTTTTTTGTGGCAGGCTAAGGAACCCCATACAGAGACCCGAGACCCTCGACACAATTTGCTCAAAATTGTTAATTGCCCAGAGTCTGTCATTTTCTCTCTTCAAGGCATTTATGGTGCTCAGCAACAGCCACCCAATTTCACAGTCCTTATAATTGCAGTCTCTCATTCTTCTTCATACCAGAGATAACTGCATTAGCCAGTTATCTCTGGTATGCATCGCCTCCCACTCTATCCTGTCCCAGCGCCCCCGGGGTGAAAGTCTCAGGAACTGCACTGCAGGCCCCCAGCATATGCAGCTCATTGGTTTCTGAGTCTCCTCTCCTGAGACTCAGGGTGGCGTGCATAAAAGCAACAAGGTGAATTCAGCTGCCTAATAACTGGCTTACCAGTTTGCAGAATTCAATTACTTTGCCAAATTCTCCCAGCTTTAGTTTTGGTTTGTAGAAGCAGTCCTGGCTGGCCCTAGTTGACTGGTGACCCTGCAGTAAGCTTCAGAACACCAGAGGCATTATCACATAGGCCTGAGGCGCTCCTGGGACTTGTTGACCTGCCTGGTGATTTCTGGGTGGGCTGGGGCCTTGGAGGGGGCACTGCTGGTTTCTGGAATCCTAATCCTCAGTCTGTCCCTTGACCTGATCATTCACAAGGGAAGTGGAACACCAGCAGACAGTCTCCAGTGGAGATTAGGATTTCAGCCTTAATTATTTTAGCCCTTGACAGCACAATGAACACATCCAAATGGTTGGAAAATGGGATTCTTCACTGAGCCGCATCATGCCCCAGATCCGTAATTTGATACAAAAGCTTCACACAAATTGAAATTAAAATGCATTTTAGATGCTTCCTCCCATCAAAGCAGTTTGCACCAGCAGGCTTCTCTCTTTCAGGAGTTCGCTATAGAAATGGGAGCAATCGGGCAGCTTTGCAGTTGGCTGCTGTGGATGTAACACACTCTCCCTGCTTGTCAACTGCAGGCTAAGAAAGTGAAATAAAATGAAAACCAACTGGAGATCTAATTATCCTTTTCAAAGTAACTTCATCCTGTAGAGTGGCCCATTGAATATGTAAAAATGCACCTTTCTTTTCTTTTCTTCTCCCCCCCTTGGGTGTTTGGGGCCACGTGAAGGCCCAGGAGAACTTGATCACAGAGTCCACGTTCTTGCTTAAAGACACTGACAGAAGTTGCTATCTGCCATGCCTCCTTCCAAGCATTCTTCAGGCAGTAACAGAGCTATTCCTCATAAAAATGTTCTGGTATTATTCCTATTTTAAGGAAGCTAAAGAACAAAGAAGAGAAATGACTTGCCCAAAGGCACACAGCTGGTAAGTAGCACCAATGTTGGGCTTCAAATTTGGGGTTCCTGGCTCCCAAGTGAAGAATCTTAACCAATATGCAATGTTCTTCCTTTGTTGAGATGAAGACTGTATGTGTGGTTTGGCTTTTACTGAGCAGCAACACAAGTCCTCCCATTCCTGCTTACTCCAGCCCTGATGGTGACAGCCACATTAGCAAGGGCCAGGAGAGCAGGCCCTGCTGTGGTCACAGCACACCTGCTGGCTCGTCCTTGAATACGAAGCCCATCATATGTTCATTCACAAGAGGGATCACAGTACATATGTGGTTGTGATCTAACTTTTTTCTCTTAATATGATTGTTTTGGTTTGCTAGGCTGCTGAAAGCAATATACCATGAAATGGGTTGGCTTTAAACAATGGGGATTTATTTGTTTACTGTGTTGAGGCTGAGAAAAATGTTCAAGTCAAGACCTCATCAAGATGATGCTTTCTTTCAGAAGACTGGCTGCTGGCAATTCTTGACTCCTCTGCCATGTGGCAAGGCACACGGTGCCTTCTACTGGTCTCACCCTTCTCTTCAGGGTTTTTTGGCTTTTACCCTCTTAGTGTGAATCTCATTCTCTTATAAAAGACTCCTGTAAGAGGATTAAGACCCACCTTGGGCCACTCCTTAACTGAAATAACCTCATCAAAAGGTCCTACTTACAATAAGTTTACACCCACAGGAATGGATTAGCTTTAAGAACATGATTTTCTGGGGCACATACTCTCTACTACTGGCCAAGAGAGAGTGACCTCATCCTTGATTATATCTGGCCAGTGTCCTACCATGCACATTATCCATAATTTAACTAGCATGCTACTCATGCATGTCAGGCTGTTCCTAATTTCTGTTGTTAAGAATGATGATGTAATGAAGATCCTTATATAGCCAAATCTAGTTTGTGTGTGTGTGTGTGTGTGTGTGTGTGTGTGTGAGTTTATGCACAGGGCGAATTCCTAGCTGTGTTATTGCTGAGCCAAAGTGCATTTATATGTATTAATTGTGATTGATCTTGCCTCATTTGCTCTCCAAAAGTTTGCATTATCATGTTGCTCCTGAAAGTGGATTCAGAGCACCTGTTTCTTCACACACTTGCCAGGAGTAAGTATCAGAAAATTAAAATATGAAATTGCCTACATGGGAAGTGAAAAATGATATTTTGTTATTGTTTTGATGAATTATGAGGGCAGTAAGCATCTCCTCATTGCTTTTTTTGCGAGTTATATTTATTTTTCTGTGAATTGCCTGCTTGCATCCTTTACTCATTTTTTTCCCCAATTGAGTTATTTATCTTTTTCCTACTGATTTGTGTAGGTGCCTCCTGGATCTTTTAAAGAGTTGGCGGACTCTGGCTCTTTAACTTTATTGCTGGCCTTGCTCACTGGCCTGAAAAAATTTGGCTGAACTAACTTTCCCCCTTCTTTTCCTTTGCTTTTCTCACCTTTAATCTTTGTTTTTGAGTATAGCACTATGTACCCTGTGGACACAATAAACACGTACTGATTGACTGTTTTATTTATCTGATTTTTATGGCTCTTTCCTCTGAAAACTCCACCGACTTTATAGTCATTAGTTCAATAACCCTCAAAGCACTCTAGTGTGGCAGCTGTAATTATGTCGGGGTTTGTGAGATGGCAAAGCAGAGGATCTGAGATTCTCCAGAATTATTTTTTGAGGGCCTCAGGAAGGATCTAGGGGTGGGTGGGTGGGGGGTAGGAGTTCAGCTCCTTTGCACACTCTGAGGCAACAGAGGGTATAGAGGGGTCCTAATTGGAATGAGTGCAGTGGAATGGGTGGGTGATCATTGGGCCTACAAAGAAAATACTTCTTACTCAAAGGGGAAGCTCCCCTCCCAATTCTTCTCAAATGGAAGCAAAACTGAAAAGTAGCTACATGTGCCTGAATTCAAATTCTAGTTCCTCCACCTAATAGTTGTGCGATGGCAGGCAGTAATATCGCCCACTGTTTATTAGATTCTTGCCATATGCCAGACCAAGAGCCAAGCGTTTTTCCTTCACTACTACAGGCATAACATGCCCCAAAATTAAACAACTGACCCAAGAGGCAAGGAGCTCAGTGTTAGTGTTCAGATGGGAACCCAGGAGTCTGGAGTCCCAACCTGCACCTTTAACCACATGATAGCATCCAGGGGCACATGGCTGAAGCTTTTTGTGTTTGTTTCCTGACCTGTCATTCAGGGATAATGGGTTTTAATCCTCAAAATCCAGAATGGTGTTTTGATGATTAAATGAGATGATGTATTTAAAAGGTGAAGAACTGTGCTTGTGAAATGTTAGCAAAATTGAGTCACCTTAGGAATGGCTGCTTGTGTGAAAACTTCTGCCAAGGATAGGCTCATTCCTTGGTGGTCAACTCTGCTTTCCTGGTGAGTGTGCTTTCCTGAATCCTCAGCTAGAAAAGTCACCATTCTGGGTTCTTGGTATTTGAGTAAGTACCTTGAGGACTTACGTCAATTTGCTGGTGTTTTGGTTTCATGATCACCTACGAACTAGGCATTTTAGGTTTCTTTCTATGTGACTTCTTTTGTTTTATGTTTTAATACTAACAATTCTTATGGTTAGCATGTGTTGGGAATCCCCAAGACCACCTCTGGTTTCGGTGGTTTGCTAGGAGGACTTACAGCCTGCAGCATATGGTCATAACCAGAGCTATGCTTATTACAGTGAAGGATACAGAGCACAGTCAGCAAAGGGAAAAGGTGCATGGGGCAAAGTCTGGGGGGAAACCAGGTGCAAGTTTACAACTCCTCCAGTGTCAAATTGTGACAACACATGAAAAGTGTTATCTACCAGGGAAACTACTTAGAGGCTCAGTACCCAGGGTCTTTATTGAGAGGTGGTCACATATGCATACTGTATCACACATACCAAAATTCCAGACACCCTGAAGGAAAACAGGTGTTCAGCACAAACCATACTGTTTATACAAATTGTCCAGGCACAATAAACCACTCTTATTAGTTAGATAATATGAGACCTTCTTGAAATAAGTTAGCAGATATCAGCTAAGGACTAACCTTGTAAGCAGGTCTTGCTAAGGACAGTAGTTTCAGGCCTGCTATGTGAGCTCATTTCTGCATACCATGAAATAAAGATTAATCACTTCTATACATTATTTTTTTTTAATTACTGCAAGACTCTTATAGGATGGTTAGTATTACTACTCATGTTTTAGAAGTGAAAACACTGAGGCTCGGAGAGTTGAAGAAATTTGTCCCAGACCTTCACTGGTAGACCAGAAGGGTCTGGTGGTCCGTAAGGTCCTGTGGGTCTGTAACCACTGTGCAATAAAATCCTTATGTGAGAGACGAGAGATGGAGTCATGCAGATGACTCTATCAGGTGGCATGTGGCAACATCCCATATCTCAGTGATTTCAAGCAACTAATTTTATTTTCCACTCATGCTCCACACCTATTGCAGGTCAACTGGGGGCTCAGCTCTGGGTTGTCCTCACTCCTAGACCCAGCTCCTGGATCAGACACCATCTGGAACACTGCCACTCCTGATGGCAGAAGGAAAGAGCAAATGGCAAATTGTGCATTGGCCCTTAAAGCTCCTACCTTGAAGTGTGCCATCCATGGCTTCCACTCTTGTGTCACTATCTGAAGGAAGTCATCCTGCCTTGCCTAACTCCAGTGGGTGGGGAAGTGCCATCTTACTAGACGTAAGTCATTAGAATGACAACTCAGGGGCCCAGGTGGAATCACTTATTCTATCTTTCCTCTAAGCCTTCAGCTGAGTCCCCCATAACCCCCCCTAATACAGGTAACACCAGGCACTTGGCCCCAGTGGCCTGGACAGTGTCAGTGTTGCCTAGGAGCAGTGTTATATGTCTGCTCCCTTTGCCCATAGCCTGCAAACCCCACTCTAGACTTTACAAAGCTCAGTATCTTTGGGAGCCCTCCTTTCTTAACCCTTTGCCCTGCCACTTCCCTGTCAGTCAGCCAAAGTCATATTGACACAGGAGCTGCAGAGATACTTGCTGACTTTATTAGGCGCTTTGAATTCTGGCAAATGTTGCCTAGACATCTAAAATCCTGGGTTCCTTAAAAAAGAATTCCATGGGCATATTTATTAGCAAGCATGGGTTTCAACAGATTTTCATGTTCCTTTTTCTTGGCAGTGCATGCAAGAATCTCCTGCCAGTTTCTGACAGCCTCGTCACTAGGTGTTAAGTGAAAAACATCATCAGCCTGGTCTATTGATAGGTTCAAGTGACAGTGTATGTTGCCAATCTCAGCCAAGAATCACTTCTGACAATTTTCCTCTCCATCATTGTGCTTGCTCTGGAGCACCCCTTCTCTCCCATCCTTGGGAGTTTGATGCTATAACCATATTAAGGTTGCATATGTCTGTGAGCCTGCAAGTGGAGAGTTTGTGGAGGAGTTAAGCAGGGCATATGGCCTCCGGCGGGCTGGATGGATTGTGTCAGCCTTTCCCAGTCTTGTGCCAAGAGAGGGAGTCTAAGCTGCTGAGCCTTGCCCTCCTGAGGAAAGAGAGGTTTCAGCCAAACTTGTTGATTAGTGCTCATTGAGGCTGCCAAAATGTTGTACATGCTTGGCATGGCTACACTCTTGTGGAGGCCACCTGATTGACCTCACGTGCCCTCTCCCACTGTCCCAGGGGACAGTGGTCACTGCTTGTCCCCAGTTCTCAGCGTACAGGTCCAGCATGCGTTCCTTGTCCACTCCCCATAAGTACATATGGGCCAATTCTAGTCCCTCTTGCTTCCTCCAATCTTTCTCCATCAGGGAGTTAGAGTCATCTTTACAGAATGCAAAGCTGGCCATGTCCAAAAAATAATAAAAATACAAATTAAAAAATTATCCACTTGGGCGGGCCATGGTAGCTCAGCAGGCAGAATTCTCACCTGTCACGATGGAGACCTGGGTTCAATTCCTGGTGCCTGCCCATGCAAAAAAAAATTATCAACTTGATTCCAACTGATACAAAATTAAAAAAAATTTCCAAACATGACCTGAGCAGTCCTGCCTGGTTCCTGCCTTCCTTCTCTGCCTTGTCCCCATTCATGCTCCCTTTTGTTTTCCATGCTCAAGACATGCCAGGCTTCTTGAGTTTCCACCATAGCCATCTCCTTTCCTTTTTGATGGGACCTTGTACATGTTCTTCCCTGTATCCACCCATCTTGTCTTCCTAGTTCAGTGGCTCTCAACATTGGCTGCACGTCAGTATTAACTGCAGTGGGTTGGGGAAGGGCTTCTGAAAGTACCAGTGCTTGGGCCCACGATCAAAGAGTAGAATTCCTTATCTCTGGAAGAAGGTCTAGAAATCAGCATTTTATGGTTAATTCCCATGCATCCTTTGGCCCTCATTTAGTGTTCATTTCTTCAAGGAAGATTTCCCTGGTATTGCTGACTAAGTTTGAATATTTCTCTTTTACACCATTAAAGAATCACTTGCCATGGGGGGCCATGGTCACTCAGCAGGCAGAGTTCTTGCTTGCCATGCTGGAGACCTGAGTTTGATTCCTGGTGCCTGCCCATGCAAAAAAAAAGGATCATTTACCACATCCTCCTTCATAGCACCCGAATCTGAATTTTACATTTAATTGTGTGACGATTGTATTAAACTCTCTCCCTCAATGTTTTTTAAGTTTTATGTTTGTATATCATTTTACACACCTCTTTAAGTAGGTCACTAGATATTGGTATAATAAATAAAGACATTTTGGGATCCTCACAGGCTTTTAAGGGTGGCCCAATTAATCTTATTTAGTTTTTGCATTATCAAATGGTTTTATATATATATATTTTTAAAAAACATTTTCACTGTGAAATCTTTGCATACATCCAGTCCATACATGGTGTGCAATCAGTGGTTCACAATATCATCACATAGTTATGTATTCATCATCATGATCATTTTTAGAACATTTGTGTCACTCCTGAAAAAGAAATTAAAAGGAAAAAAGAAAAAAACTCATATATCCCATACCCTATACCCCTCTTTCTCACTGACCACCAGTATTTCATTCTACCCAGTTTCTTACCCTTTATCCCCATTATTTATCTCCCCATTTTTAATTTATTTTTTATCCTTATTTTTTAACTCATCAGTCCATACTCTGGATAAAAGCATCAGGCACAAGGTTTTCACAATCACAGTTACACTGTAAAAGCTATATCATTATATAATCATCTTCAAGAATCCAGGCTGCTGGAGCACAGCTCAACAGTTTCAGGTATTTCCCTCCAGCCACTCCAATACACTATAAACTAAAAAGGGATATCTATACAATGTATACGAATAACCTCCAGAATAACCTCTCGACTCTGTTTGAAATCGCTCAGCCACTGAAACTGTTTTGTCTCACTTCTCTCTTCCCCCATTTGGTCAAGAAGGCTTTCTCAATCCCATGATGCCAGGTCCTAGGAGTTCTGTTCCACTTTGCCAGGGAGATTTACACCCCTGGGAGTCGTGTCTCATGTGGTGGTGATGGGGGGGCAGTGAGTTCACCTGCTGAGTTGGCTTAGAGAGACCCCATCTGAGCAGCAAAAGAGGTTCTCTGGGGGTGACTCTTAGGCATAATTATAAAAGGCTTAGCTTCTCCTTTGCAGGAATAAGTTTCACAGGAGCAAACCCCAAGATGGAGGGCTCATCCTATTGATTTGGTTGGCCCCACTGCTTGTGAGAATATCAGGAATTCCCCAAATGGGGAAGTCGAATATTTCCTCCTTCTCCCTAGTCCCCCAAGGGGACTTTGCAAATATTTTTATATTCCCTACCTAAATTTCTCTGGGATATATTGGGGTATCACACTGATCTGTAGAAAACAACAAGATCTCACGTCTTATTCACGATTCCATGTACTTATGGTATTCAATTCAATTGACCATACAAGTTAAATTATGTAATGCACTACCCAAGATATAAATTTTGCACCAAATAAACTTCTCTCCCTTTGGTCTCACACAGAAGTTGAAGTTTTAAAATATGGACCATATCATCCTTTACTCTCTATTCTGATTTACCTTAATCCTATCTAGATCAGCTTCCTTCATATCTCTAATCGAAGTCTGATAATATTTTCAGCTTTTAAAACGGTTCCTGTATGGGGTAATGCCAACTTTCCTAGCTTCAGAGCTCTAAAACCAAGTCTTGGGTATCATGTATATACCCTAAGTTTCTGGGAATGACCAGGTTATAATCTTCTCTATTGTGCCTTTCATTCTCATAAGTTCTGCAATTTGTTTTTTCAAACTTTTGAGTTCTTCTTTATATTCACCTAATGTCTTCTTTATATCCTCCCTCAACTCGTTGATTTGATTTTTGATCAGAGTTTCCATGTCTGTTTGAATGTCCTGAATTAGTTGTTTAAACTCCTGTATCTCATTTGAAGTTTTGGTTTGTTCCTTTGTCTGGGCCATATCTTTGATTTTCTTAGTATGACTTGTTATTTTTTGCTGGCATCTAGACATTTGATTTCCTTAATTAGTTTTTTTTTGGGGGGGGGGTACTTGTTTTCACTCTTTTACCTAGGATTTTCTTCCTGGATGGCTTTGTTCTCTATCTGTTTTTTTTTTAATAGTAAGTTCAACTTCATCTAGACCTCTAGCATAGGTTCTCTTTAACTGATCAGATTTTGCAGTTCTTGTTTTTCTGTTTCTTGCCCTGCCTATAAGGAGCCTTTTTATTTGAGAAGGGTCTCCTCAGACATTATAGACCCCAGTAAGGTCTTCCCAAATCAGACAGGCCCACATCTCAGGAGGAGAAAGTAGCAAGCATCAGTTTTCCCTGAGGATGAGACAGAGCAGGTTGCCAGACTTTTCTATGAAGCCTTTAGACTGTGTGTTTTTTCTATCCTGCCCAGCATGTGATGCCTATCTGCCTTTAGCTTCCCACCAGTTTAACAAGATGCAGTGGTCCCTTAATTTCAGCAGACTCTCCCTGCCAAGGGTGTGGTTGAGACAGAGGTGAGGTAGTAGGAGGATTTTGATTGCTTCTGTCTTCCAGCCCCTGGTTACTGAATTCCCTGAAGGAGGGCCTCCAGTTGAGATGGGACCCACCCCCTTTTTCTTTAGGCATTAACCTAAAGGGTTAATGCCCTTTAGGGAATTAACCCCTTTCACCTGACTAGTTACTTTGTCTCTCAGACTAACTTTAGTTCTGCCCTTGCCTGGGGCAGTGCTGGAGCCTGGGAGTGCTTCCAGTTCTATCTAAATAGCTGTTGAGAGGTAAAAGAAAAAAAAAGTCTTTTCAGACTTTTTAGACAAGCCCCTGCTCCTTGGGTTTCTCAATCAATAGCTTGAAGTTGGTATTCAGCTCTACGTATCTCCAAGCTCTATGAGCCCCCTTTTCTTGGGATCCAGTCCTTTTCCAGTATTTCGAGCTGTCCAACTCAAAAAGTCTCTTTTTTTTCCATATCAACCCTGCCCCCTCTCTGCCAGGGCAAAAACTCTTAGTTCCTTTAGTGCTTATTCCAGGTTTATTTGTGCTCCAGGACTGTTTTCAGTAGTTAGAGTTTGTTAATTAATTCTGCAGTTGGAACTTGGTTGAGCTTTAAGCCCTTGCTACTAATAAAGTCTGTTTCCTTTCCCTTCAAGGAACTAGCCTGCCAGTCCTGTGGGGAAGGGGCATTGGCCTCCATGGCTTGGGGGACTTACAATTACGTGTGAGACCTCAGCCATTCCATCTATTCTGGACCTCAGCCATTCCATCTGTTCTGGACTGTTGTATGCTGTATTTCTGGTCACTGATATTCCCCCAGTAGTTGTTCAATGCCATTTCTGCTATTTACTAGCTGCTTTAGAGGATGAACTAAATTCTATACCTTACTATACCACCTAATTGCCCCCTATCAAATGGCTTTTTTTTTTGTATGATGTATGGTGGGGGTCACATTTCATTCTTTTTCCATGTGCGTATTCCATTATTGCAGCACCATTTGTTGAATTTCTTGGTGGGGGAAGAAGCACATGGACTGGGAATCAATTCCGGGTCTCCCACATGGCAGGTGAGAATTCTACCACTGAACTGCCCATACACCTCCCAAATGGATTTTAATATTGCCTCTGACCAAGGGCTTCTCCTTTTCTCTTAATCAAGGGAATCCCAACCCAATCCTCTATATTAACCAATATGGGTCGGGAGTGGATCGGGGGTATGAAGTGGTATGGAGCAGAATAGGTGGGCTGGTCTGAGTTAGTGGTCATAGGTATAGGTTAGTGCACATTGAAGCTGCCAAAATGTTGTGCATGCTTGGCATGGCTACCACTCTGGTGGAGGCCATCTGATTGACCCCACATTGTCAGGTATAGATGGGAACTAGGTATGTGTGGAAGGAATAGTCTAGGTATAAAGACACTGTCTTCCATGAATGGCACTGAATTGAGTGCCCAGTAATTCAGTATTGGACACTTTCAAGTAAGTATGCTTCCTCCATCTCTGGAACGGAAATAGTTTCAAATTGTAACTATTAGAACAATTGTGGTTTAGAAGACATCAGCACTTGAAGATAGGTGAGGATATTCTGAGAGAATATGGAGCATCACTGGATGAGTTCAGGGTTCATGGGCCTACACGAATTATATGCCAGGAGGACAATTTTCAGATAAAATTTTAAAACTGAAGTATGTGATCTGTGGGAAATCAGAGAGGCAGGAGAACTGCTAGATGCCTGTGGAGGACAAAGTTCTAATTATCTAAAAATGGAAAAAGAGTAGAATCTAGAAACTGCAATTAAACCTTGAGGAAGATACCTGGAAAAATTATGGAAGGATTTTTCAAGAGGTAATTAGAATCATAGAGAAAGGAAAGCAAGAATCACTGGGCTTAGCATAGGTTTGTTGAGAACCATTGATGTTGAACCAACATTATTTTGTCTTCAAGTAAGGTTGTAAGATGGACAGACCATGTTAAAAATATACATGTAGCATATTTCGATTTCAGCAAGAATTGGAAAATATTTCCTGTGATATCTTTTTGACAAGATGGAAATGAGTTGAATTTGTAACTGACTAAATGACTGTACCTATAGAAGATGATGCTTTAGGGAGAAGTTTCCTAGCATTGCACTGACTTTTATTTTTGCCTCTATATCTTCTCTCTCCTCTTATTTTTCTAAATATTTTCCCTCTACATTCTCTTCCCTGTATCTTCTCTGTATGTGACTGATTCTCAATTCCATTTTCCTCCTATCCTCTTTTCACTTTTCCAGTTGATAAATTCTGTTTATCTCAAACTTGTTAGCCAAAATGTAACTCATTATATTTCCTACTTTCTATCTAAAATCTCAGTCTTATCTGTTCTTTGGGAAATGGGAGATGAAGAATTTCCTCTATAGCCAGGCATCAGGATCTTTCTCTTCTTGCCTTTGGGCTGTAGTTTCTTTCAGTCTTTGTTTTTGTTTCCAAGTAAACTAAAGAGAGATTAACCACCACCACTACAATCATCACCACCCCCATCATTACCACTGCCCCCATTACCACCTCTACCCCCATCATCACCTTTCATCATCCCCATCACTACCACCTCCATCCCCACCCCCACCATCACCTCCATCCTGTCACCACTTCCACCACTATCACCAGCCCCCATCATCCCACCCCCATCACCACCTCCACCACCTTCATCTACCACTACCACCACCTCCACCACCACACCCCAGTACCACCACAAGCTTCATCACCATCAGCACCTCCATCAGCCTCACCCCTATCTCCACCATACCAATAAAACAGTTTTTTCAGTACCAGGCATAGGGAATATATAGACAATATACAGATGAATACTCTGAAATATAGCCTATATTTATTCTCTATTGAATCTTTACAACCTTATGAGCTAGGTACTACCCGTATTGCCATTTACAAATGATGTTAGTTCTAAGATCATAGAACTAGCAAATGCAGCACCAGGATTCATATTGTACTGGGACTGTCCACTTGCAGAGCCTGTGATCTTAAGTAGTCATTACCCCGTAGTTGCCTCATAAATGAAACTTATTCCAATTCCTTAAAGGGCTAAAATTTGTGGCACTAAATATATTGTGTCACAATTGATTATATAAGTCACTGTACTTGTGGTTGGACTTTGAGTTTTTTAAGGGCAGGGATTTTCTTCTTATTTATCTTTCTACCTGTGGGGCAAGGACTATGCTTAGGACCTAGAAGACTGTGTGTAAGGATGTTCATTTGGAGTGAACGCTAGTAAGGCAATTCCTTCGTTGCTAAGTGGTTGGGATTTTCTTCAGTGTTCCTCAAAGTCTGACCTGTGTACGGTTTGCAACAGACTTACTTGGGAAATTTAAACTGTATTTTAAGGTCTTGTGCAGACCACTTGCACTAGAATCTCAGGGTAAGGCCAGGTCATCTGCATTGTAAACATTTTCCCAAGGGATTTTTATGTTGTCTAATTTAAGATACACAAATTGAAATTCTTCAATGATTATTTCTTATTTTGTCTGTGGAAAAAGGGGTTCTGGGAATATTTCTACAGCCTTTGATTTCTGGGATTCTGTATTCAGCTATATTGTTGTGTTTTTTTTCTCTTATTTTTTATTTAAGAAAAGAAGCAATACACTTAGAACCACCAAAAATGGATATTAGTTAGCTTAACCATAGGCTAATTTAAATAAAGTATCCATATAATCATTGTAAAGCCTGTGTTTGCACAGTAAGTTTCATAAACCAATTTAAAATTAAGGCAACAGGAAAAAAATTTACATATTTGGATAGCAAAGTTCTTAAATTCCAAGTATCAAAAACTAACTTAGATATCATTTGATTAGTGGTCAAAACTGTGAATATTCTCAAAATATAAAGTAGAAAGAGCTGTATTGTTTTTGCTATAAGTTTCCTCAAATCCTTTGTAGAAAGAGCCAAGATATATAAATCCATTAGATTTAATAAAATTAAGCTATACTGCTTCCCTAAGTAATTAGACAATAAAAGCCTCAATAACACAGATACCCTATGGCTACTAAAACTGAAACTTTGACCCTGAATTGACCAGAAGCATTTCTAGGAGAGGCAAGATGGCGCTGCAGTATGGGGGAGTATTCTTAAGTACCAGAGGGTCAAGCTATGTAAAGTGAATTACTTTTCTGTTTGTGTTCTGTTCCCGGAATGCTCAGATGTGAGCTTGGCATAATGGACAAAGTGCTCACCCTGGAGTTAGCAGACCTGAGCTTTCGTTCTGCTACCACTCCTTGGGGAAGTTAGATATCTTTTCTGAGCTTGCTCCAAGATCAGGGAAGCAGTTAAAAAACTACTTCTTTGGGGTATATGTTAGGATTAGGAATAATGTATTCAAAGGGCCTCAACCAGTGCACGGCATGTGCTTGGGACATCTATGAGGGATGTTAATTGTCCTGCTCCTTCTATTATATTTAAATTATTACCATGGTATTTCCAATTTTTTTACTCCTCTTACCTCCCACTTGGAGGAAGCAAATAATTGAATCCCTACCTGGAGCATAATAGAATCATGATGACAAATTAAGACCTGTGTCAGTTCTGGGAGTTAGTAGCTCATCTCCTTGAAGTGTCTCTCAAGGAAACTCCACTGGTGTGTTTCCTATAATGCCCTGACACTTGTATTTTTAGCCATCAATTTTGAAATAAATGTAGACTGAAAAAAATGGCTACAACGCACCTCTTGTGATGTGGCTTTGCATTTCCTCCCATCAGGATATGGAGCAGGTTTTCCCACCCCTGTGAATCTGGAAATCTGAACTAGTCTTGTGGCTTGTTTTGGTTTGCAGAATGTGGTGGAAGTGACTGTGTGCCAGTTCCAAGCCTAGGCCTGTACTCTTGGAACGCTGTCCTGTGAACAAGTGGCCAGATGGATGATAAGAGGTATGTGAGCCAGTCACCCCTGAAATCCCAGTGACAGCTAGTTGACCACCAGATGTGTGAGTGAGGCCATCCATGGCCAAGCAGCCACCAGCCAACTTGCCAGCTGCCCACAAACACATGTGCTGGCCCTGCTGAACTCAGCCAAGCCTGGCCCCAGTCTTCAGAAACACCCGTCTGACTAAGACCCATGAGCGGTGTTAAATGCTTATGGTTTCAAGCCACTAGATTTTGGAGTGGTTGATTTTGCCACAGTAACTGACTGATCCTGGTCCAAATTTGGCAGCAATTCTTTTAGTCATTTTTGCATCATGGAGTAAACTGCTAGTCAACAAATATTTAAGTATCTACCTATGCCAGACTCAGGGGATATAATGGTGAGAAGGAAAGAGGTCTGGCCCTCACAGTGCTTACATTTGAAGATTAGAGAAGTAGAAATAGTTAGAAACTTAAAGGGATCTATGCAACCACTGGAGTGCCACCAGGACTGGGGACTGTGTTACCAGGCTCCTGGATTATGACTGTGAAGTTTTATTTTTATGGCATTAAAAAACCCCTCACATAGTTCAGAACATTTATTTGGATGCATTCTCCTCCTTGGCAGGGATTGCCTCCCAGGCTCTCAATGTCCTGCTGTATCTTTGAACCAGGACATACCTGAAGGCTACAGATGGGCTTGTGACATCTTTCCCTAGCTGCTTTTGCAGGTTGGAGACACCATGGTCAAGACACTGAAGAGCTGTCAGCACTTGAAACTAGAACCCTGAAAATGGTGAAGGAGCAGTTGTGGTTGGAGCTACTTTGTAGTTACTGCTGCCTGCTTGGTCGAGGTCCTTGCTTTCAAACTCAAACACTAAGTTCAGTCTTAACTAGTTCATGCCTCCAAGGGATGGGAGGGTTCCTGGAGAAGGCACAGAATCACAGAGAGGTGAACACTTCCCAGTTATGATGGTTCTCTTCCTTCCACGAGAACTTGAGTCTGAGATGTATCTTTGGCTAAGGGACTGTCTGTAAGAGGGTCTACCTAAAAATGATCCCTTGGAGAGCATCAGCAGGTGTGGAGTAGGGCTGTTCACAAGTCTACCACCGCTCATCCACTGTGTCAACTTTTTCGGAGCACCTGCTAGTGCCCCATAGATGTGGAGATGAACATATTCACAGCCCTTATCCTTCTCACAGGGTTTGGTCTAATATGGGACACGGATAGGTACTTAAGTTCAGCACCATGTGCTAAGTGTGTCTGTATATGTACGCATGTGTGTATGCGTACATTTATGCTATTAGAGAGAGTGAGAAGGGACCGGAAAAAAAACAAGGACTAAGTTTGATGACATTATAGTGTAGTGCTGGAGAACTTACACTCTGCAGTTAGGGGACCTGGTTTTAAACCCTTGTTCTGCCCCTTAGTAGCTGTGTGGCTCTGGGTACATCTCTGAGCCTCAGTTTCCTCATCAAGGAAATGGGGATAAAAATAGTGCTTATCTCTTAGGGCTATTGTGAGAATTAACTGGGTCAATATATTTAAAGTGCTTAGAATAGTACCTGATATGTACATAAGTACTGGATGAAAGTAAAAAGCAAAGTAAAACCATGTCTTGAAACATAAAACAGGGGGATAAGGAAAAGAGAAATTTAGGGCAGAGGCAGAGGAAGGTAGGTTCAGGGGCAGTCCCAAAAATGCTTTGAATGTTCCTGTGGGATATTCACACTTATTCTAGGTAGTAGTTCCCAAACTTGCCAAAAAAAAAAAAAAGAAGGATGTGTTAAAACAGATTTCTGGGTTCTACTCCCAGTTTCTGATTCAATGCGTCTGTGTCAGGGCCTGAGATCTAAGATTTTGCATTTGTAGTAAGCTTCCAGATGGTGCTGCTGTTGCTGCTATTGGCAATCCACACTTTGGGAATCCCAGGGCTTTACCTCCAGGGTTTGCATGTGCTTTTTAGTGGCCCACCAGCTCCCACCTCCATTTGGTGAACTCTTGACTTGAAGTCTCTGCTAAAATAAGCCACAGGAAACCATCTTTGAGGGCCTTTCCCTATTAATGTCTCCCTATTGATATTTCTATAATGTATTAATATAAATGTATATTAATGTTCCCTGTTAATATACATTTCTCCTCGGGAAGGGAAATCAGCTCATTCCCTGGTATCAGGGCTGGAGGAGCAGGGTGAGGGCAGAGGAAACCCTTGGTAGGTTCTAGCTGGGACTTGGACAACACATATTGTGGACTCTAAGTGCAGGTCGCCACCTACTACTATACCCAATACCACCTTCAAACCTACCTCCTTCCCTTTTGCTGCTTGGCCAGGTCCCACTGAGGCTACTCAACTATTGTACAGGGTCTTCAACATTTTCTATTTTCACAAATTCATCCCCCTGAAAGCTGACCTCTATTTTAAAGTCAAATTTCTGTCCATTTTACACTCACCCCAGTTGCTTCTTGGTCAGTGGTAAGAGGTGGGAGGAATTGCTGATTTAAAAATGTATCCTTCTATCGAAATTAACCATAATCTTGAGTACAATGATTTTTCTGAGTTCCATGAGTCTAAGGGTGGTTTTGGGGACCCCTCAAACTGCAGTAGTTGGTACACTGTTAGTGTCCAATTAATGTTCATTGGATGCTTAAGAAACTGCTTGAGATCTTTCCCATGAACCCTTGAAGAAAGTAGATTTGCTCAGCTGTGGCCCATCATGTAGTCATGCACAAAGAGAACAATTTCTATGGAGTCAACATCTTTGTAGGGCCCATCTGTGGTCTTTTCCTCTCCTGTAATACCTGTTATAGATGCTCACAGGGCGTAAAAGAAATTACTAAGGGTTCCAGGATCGAGGTTCCTAGAAACTGTTGCAAATTGATATTCCAGGGTCATTGTGTTGGTCCTTGAGGGAGGATTAGTGGGTTGCGGTGCCAGCTCAGGGAGCAAGATCTGATCTGATGGAACACCTTAACAGTCATGAAACATGTACTTTAATTTTTCAGCACTTGGAGATTGATTTGCATTGATCCACCTCATCAGTCCAAATCTCTGGCTGCAAGAAACAAAAGCCCATCAAGGTAGCTTAAGAGAAAAAAAGTCTTGTTATAAGCATATGTATGCACTCACAAATGCAAAAATAAGCCAGACGTCATGGATAATAGAAAGTTGGGAATGGGAAGGACAGTCTACTTCTCAGGGACTCCATGACATTATGTTCTCTCTATTCTTTTTTATCTCATACCTGCCCCAATGTAGCTGCCAGACCTGACTACATTAGAAGTCAGCAAACTTTTTCTGTAAGAGGCCATATAGTAAATATTTTTGGTTTTGCGGCTGGACAGTCTGGGTTGCAACTACTCAATTCTGCAGTTGTAGTGCAAAAGCAGCCATGAACAATATATAAACAAATGGGCATGTCCACGTTCCAAAATTTTTGACTCACAAAAACAGGGGGCAAGCCAGTTTTGGCCCATGGGCTGTAGTTTGCTGACCACTACCTCATATTATGATCTCAAGCATCCACTGTCAACAGATAACAGTCTGTGTCCTCTTTGATCAGGTCCCAGGAGGACCTTGGCTCAGCTCTATGGAGGGGCTATTCCTGGATCAGGTGGCTCCCCAGTCCCATCAGCCAAAGAGGGGTGGGCTCATATGCTATAAGCTTGGTTGTGACACTCTCATTCAATTCCCTCCTTTAACTTCTTGAGCTTTTATGGTGATCCAAGTCATGCATGAGCTCATGTCAATCCCATCATTTCACCATTTCCAGTCATCCACCCATGGTATAGGTGTTCTGTTGTTAGGAATAAAAGCAAGTGAGAGGACTTTGGGTCCTACTTTTGGCCTCAGAGGCTATGGATCAATGACATTTATTCATTCACTCATTCATCTCTGTGTTAAGTTCCTATTACGTTTCTTCCAGAATGCTGGGTGCTGTGTCCCTGCAATAACTGCATTCCCTCTGTGGTGGTTAAATGGGATCCCTTTGATCTGCTTTTGCAGATTGACCCTGTCAGCTGACAAGGTTTAATGGTAAAGTGTTGTTCAGTTCCAGAGGTCCCTAATTTGCCTGAAGATTGTATTTCAAACTCTGGGAAAAGCCATCCTGAAAAATGTTCTCATGTTCTTGCCACATCCCTTAGGAAAGAAGATACCCTGAGTGTCTTATTCAGATTTTTAGAGAGAAGTCTTTGGGGCAGATGTAAGCCTGCTGGCTAAGCTTTCTGAGTCTCAATCCCAGTACAAACATCTCTTTAGTCATTCAGCTCTGAGCCAGATCCAGGGACATGTGTGCAGGTCAAACGACTCACACGTAATGGCTCTGTGAAGCTGTTCTCCAGGAGGTAGGATTGCGACCCAGAAAGGAGTATTTGAGATCTTCAGCCTACTGTCTATAAGACACTTCCCTGGCACCCATCTTTTCTGCCATTAGTGGTTGGTAATTGCCAAAATAACTTGGATTGACAGCTAGGTGAATAATGGGGCAGATGCTCCTAGCATCTTAGAGGCCATTTCTTACTGCACTATAAATCAGAAAGCAGATGAAGACAGCATTGAGTTATGTTGTGTTCCTTCACCTTATAGGAGGATTTAATGCACCCAGGAGCATCATGCTTTGGCAAGCCTGAGGCAGTCTGCCTGTTGGTGATCAGGCATCAGGGCTGTTCTATCCATTTACAAGCATTTATTGAACACCCATCACTAATGCAGCCCAGGCAAGCTAAACAAGCATGGCTTTCTTTGTTCAGTGCATTTCTCTATAGGAAGTACTGGTATGCAGAAATGCTCCTTTTAAAATGCATCCAACAAAGACCTTGTCTGTGCTATCATACTCTCTTGACTGGTTTGCTACAAAAGCTTCTTAAGAAGTCTCTGTTGCTCCACACCGCCACCAGGCTATTCTTTGCACTGCTGCCAGAGGACCTAGATCAGAGCATGCCACTGCCTGCTCAGAACCCTCCAATGTCTTTTCTTAGAATAACATCTCAACTCCTTGCAGTGGCCTGAATGATCCTGCTCTGAGCTTCCCTTTGACCCCTTTGCTCAGTCTTCCCTTACCCCTGTACTGTAACCATGTGGCACTCTTGTTGGTCTTCTCTTAAAGCCTGGAAAGCTTCAGGGCCTTTGTGCTTCCTGCTCTCTCTGCCTGGGAGGTCCTCTCCCTCCACCTTTAGCATGGTATGTCCTCACACTTCATTCAGGTCCCAGCTAAAGTTTACCCCCTTGGGGACCCCTTTCCTGACCACTCTATCCAAAATACCTTCTGCTCTCCTATCCTTGTCTCCATTTCAACCTTTTTGCCCACAGTCCTCCATACCGTTGAAATCCTACTCCATGATTCTATGTTTCCTTGTCTTGCACACTGGAACCTAGCCCTGTGAGAGTGGAGACTTCCCTGTCTTATAAACCACAGCAGCAACAGCCCCCGAATAGGACCAGGCTTGGAGTGGGTCCTCGGATAGTTGAAAGTACAGAAAGTACAATCCAGGAGCCACTGATCCAGGAACAGCCCCTTTATAGAGCTGAGCCAGGGTCCTCCTGGGACCTGATCAAAGAGGACAGACTGTTATCTGTTGGCGGTGGATGCTTGAGATCAGCACAGGGGAGTGAATGAACTCCAACAGCACCGTAGGAGGTGACAGATAGAAATATGCTTAATTCTCTCACAGAGTGTTGGGAGAACCTATACTGAGTCTTAAAGGAAACATCATTCATCCATTCATTCATTCAGCCACTGATTTAAAAACGGACTGAGCCCCTTCTGTGTGCCAGGCACTGAGGTTCTAGAGGAGACATAGTAGACAAGGTCTCTGCTTTTGGGGCTTATATTTTAGCTACCATTGATTAGACAAGTCTTATGAGCCAAGCACTCTGCTAAGGGCTTTCAAACCAGCGTGAAGCCATGGTGTGAGCAAGACACCAAGACAGAAAGTACAACCCAGAGCCCATGGAAACACTGAATGCAGCCATCTGGGAGCACCATGCATTTTCTGGGCTGACTGGGGCTCCCTGGGGAAACTCATAAATTCAGAGGCCCTCAGGGGGCCCCCACTCTTAGGTGAATGCTCTGCTGTCACTGTCTTGACATTCTTAATTTATTTCTGAACGTGTGCTTTGTAAGTGAAGTCTGAAGACAGATTGGATTTGTACAATATGTGTGCCAGCCAGTGCTGGCACCTTTGCATATAGCATGTAGCAGCCTCATGAGTACAGAATTCCGGACAGTTCAAACCAGAACCTGCTTGGGACACAGAAGGAGACCACTGGTCTCAGAAAATGAAGGACCAAAGAGCCCCATCCTATCCTTTCTTATTCACTTTACTTCCCTGTACTGGACAACCCTGATGTGGCAAATGATGTCATAGAAGGAAAGGGAAAGATGGGGCAACTCAGGGGTTCTTTCCTTTCAGCCTTTCCTTACTTGTCAGAGAGCCAAAGGGAGAGAGGGCTGGTGGAATGTTTGTACATCAACAAGGGAAATAAAAGGAGTTGAATTTGTTTCATGCAGTGTTTTCACCTTCCTGGTAAGAATGAAATATATATTCAGGCATGAGCTGTGAAATATGAATTATGTAATTTTGGTGATTCTGCCTATGAGTCAAATGCTTCTATGTTTGCATTTAAGAACTGGCATTGCACAAAACATGGATGGTAAAATTCATGTTAATAATGTAAAAATATTAATTTTTCTTTACTTAGAACAATGTTAAATAGCAAATAAAACGTCCTAAGCAATTGAGAAAGACTGTGGAAGTAAGGAAAAAATCCTTTATATTTTTAGTGTCTTTAATGGCACCTTTTTTTCTGATTTTGAACAGGGGCCTGCAATTTCATTTTGCACTGGGACCCACAAATTGTATGGGCAGCTCTGCTCAGAGGACAGCTGGGGCTGAACCCTGCAGGTCCTTCAGGTGTGTGGCCTCTGATGTCCCTACTCTGCTAGGCTGTGACAATTGTGTATCTCTAGCTTCACTTCTGAGGCAAGCAGCACTTGTTTTTCTTTTCTTCTCTACTTTGCCACTGTTTTTCAGATGATTTTAAAGAACATCTGCCCTCCCCCCATTTCTGCCCTCTCCCCTTCCACCATCTTCCGACATTTCCACTTCCGACATTTCAGAGAAAAATACAGACACCCCAAGTAACCACCATACACCCTCTGGTCCTCTGCTGAGTGTCACCACTGCAGAACCCTGGCTAACACTTCTCAGCAGGATGTGTTTCCTGGTATGTTTGAGGGGAAATGGTTAAAACAGCTTGCTCTCTCAGGAACCTATTCCTTTGTGGCTGGCAAACTCCACATGCTTTCTGAAAAGAGGACCTTTTTTTTTCAGTGAAGACAATTTGTTTCATGAGAATAACATGAAGGGCCTATCGTATTTCTGTAACTCATTCTTTGCTCTGCTAAACAGGCTCTTTGCCTGCCCCATTAAATACATAAAGTACAGGACTGAAATTTCAATGTGGTTGGGAAATTGAAGACTGGCGTGATGGTCCATTTTATGTGTCCACTTGGCTAGGCTATGGTGCCCACTTGTTTGGTCAAACAGGAGAATAGATACTACTGCAAAGGGATTTTGTAGCTGTGGCTAAGATCTACAGTTAGCTGACTTGAAGTAAAAGAGATGCCATCAATGTGGGTGAGATTTCCTGGGGAAGAAGAAATTCTGTCTCAGGAGTACAACATCAACGCCTATCTGAATTTCCAGTCCGCCTAGTCTGCTCTCTGGATTTTATTTATCTATTTATTTTTTGCATATATACAACCTAAAATTTCCACCTTTAACCACATTCAAATAAATAATTCAGTGCTGTTAATTAAATTCACAATATTGTGCTAATATCTCCACCATTCATTGCCAATACTTGTCCGTCATCCCAAGTAGAAACTCCACATTCTAAGCCTTAACCCCTTATTTCATACCCGCCACACCATCACTTAGTAAGCTAGACAGAATAGTATAGTAAGCTATTCTTATAGAAGCTTATTCTATAAGAATTCTAGATTCTTATTATATGAGTTTGCTTGTTCTAATTATATCTTATCAGATCATACAATATTTGTCTTTTTTTGTGTGTCTGGCTTATTTCACTCAACATGCTGTCTTCAAGATTAATCTGTGTGATAGCATGCTGAATTGCATTTCCCTAATGGCTAATGATGAGCATCTTTTCATGTGCTTCAGGGCTATTTGTATATCTTCTTTGGAGAAATGTCTATTCAAATCTTTTGCCCACGTTTTAATTTGGTTATTTGTCTTTTTATTTTTGAGTTGAAGGATTTCTTTGTAAATTTTGAATATCAAACCCTTACTGGATGTGTGGTTTCCAAATATTTTCTCCCACTGTGTAGGCTGTAGTTTTGCTTTCATGATAAAGTCTTTTGAGGCACAAACGTTTTTAATTTTGATGAGGTCGCATTTACCTACCCTGCAGATTTTAGACTTGCCAGCACCTACCATTGTGTGAGCCAGTTCCTTAAAATAAATTTCCACATATAGCCATCCCATTGGTTCCTTTTCTCTGGAGAGCCCTGACTGATGCAAGTAGATTGACTTTTTTTTTAATTGAAGGTATCATGTGAGGGACAAGATAGAGAGACATGTGTCCTAGGAGGTGCTTTCTCAGACCTGGACCCATTTCTGTCTGGCAGAATGAGAGGCAGTGCTTCTTACACTTGACTAGACCCCAGCCTCCACACTGATAGAGATGGGTGAGGACAAAACAATGCTCTTGACTCTGTAAAACTGTGGCATATCTTGGGCTTCTGTTCTTGCTCCTGTTGACTGTCAGTTTGGATCCTAGCCAGATCCAGGCAGGGAATCAAGCTCTCAGAGTAAGTGTGGTAGTACTAACTGAAGAGCCTGAGGAGGGAAAGCTAATAATACGTGTTGAACACAGCTCTATTCCAACGGCAGGACCTTGGTAGGCAGGCGCTGCATAGTGTCCCCCAGATGAATGACTGAAGGGATTTGAGCTATGGTCAGGCACAGTCAGACATGGGGCTGGCCATTATGGAATTTGCCTCCCTTAATTCTCATCAAGCAGCATTTGAAAAGGGGATTATGACCCCATTTCATGAGCAGGAAACCGAGGCTCACTGAGAGAAGGCAATTAATTAAAAATCATTTAAGTAATAGAAAACAGAGTTGAAATTTCTATCCAGGTCTTTCTCCTTCTAAAACATGGATTCTTTCTAATATGCCATGTGGTCAAATCCCAAATTAGCAATCCTTTTTTTGCTCCCTCCCTCCTTTCTTCCTTTTTTTTTTTTTCCTTCCATGCTTCCTTCCTTCCCTCTTCCTTACTTTCTCCCTCCCTTCCTTACCCTCTGTTCCTTCCTTTCATCCCTCTTTTTATTCATCGTCTCATCTATCTTTTTTTCCTTCATCATTCCTTTTTTCAAAAAAAGTTGTTCAAGTACTAGTTTTCCATTCTAGCATTTATAAACCTTCAGTATCTATTCTGGTAAGATTTTCCTTTGCTTCAATAGCTCCCAGTAGAAACTTTATGTCATATGCAGACTGATTTCTTCACTGTTTCTCCGAACCTAATATAGACATTCCTACTCCTGCTTCCTTACCTCATCATTTCCCTTTCTTAGACATCACTATAGTCACCTTCAGCATTCCCACAGCAATCTTTCCTTCCTTTCAAGAATGGTAGCTACCACTTATTGGACATTTATTTTGTGCCATTTACTATTGTAAGTACTTTACCTGTATTTACTTAAAGTATCCTCAATCCTTTAAGAGGTGGTACAATTGTTATGTATGAGTTAGGGTAGGGGAAATTGAAGTAGGGGGTAGTGGGAGTGGGTGGGCTGGTGGGTGGGAGTGAACAGATTCCTCAGGCGCAGAGGTAGGGATGTAGCCATATTATTTACTACTGATCATGTCATTTGTTGCTACTTTTTTTCAGATAGTGCTTAGGGAGAGCCAATCATTTCATATGGATTGTCTCATTTTCCCAAGATGATCCACAATGTGAAAATAGACACTGAATTTTGCAATTCTTTATGTTTCCAAGAACTAAAATCTGTGCTCTCTGAGTGCATCATACCCTCCAACATGGCATAAATATACCCAGAAGTGCACATGGCTCATTAAACTATTAGAAAATGCCTTTTGGCCACTTATGTAAGAAATGAAAAGCATCTGAATTTTAAGAATCTGGTGCTAGAAGAGGGACTTTGGAAAAAAGTAACAACATGTAGCCTTGAAATTTTAGTTAAGCTAGCTTCTGTAATATACAAACTCAAATTGTGTTGTTCCAAAAATACAATGTTTATGTCTTGCTATTGTAAATGAGCCTTCCTAGTTGCCAGGTGATTCTCCTCCAAGTGATGATTTGGGACTCCTGGCTTGTGCCTCCACTATTTTCAGAATGAGGCCTTTGATATCATGGTATTTGTCTGCACCAATCTGAGGAACACGGAGGGTCCCTCAAGGGAGGTGTAGATGGGCCAGCCTGGGACTTGGTTTCTGTCACCTCCACTATATTCCATTGATAGGAACATTGCCATATGGCACAACCACTGCAAGAAAGGCTGGCAAATGCAGACTGTGTGCCCATGAAGAAGAGTCATGGCAGCCAATGCGTGCCAGGATGGTTAATCTGTTATATGATCTGCCAACTCTGACTGACTGAGAATGGCTGAGTTCATTCTCAGAAAGAACAAGTATGAAAGTTTATTATCTTTGTCTGCCAGAGCTAAGAGAGAGAGGGGTGCAGTACTCAGGCCACCCCTTTCTGTCCCAGATTCCAGTTTAATGTCTTCATTTTACCAACTGAACACTGCTAGGTGATGGCAATACGGTGATGGGTAAGTCATGGTGTCTACCTGCATGGAGTAAACAAAGATTCAGGAGGGAGAATTGATGATCAAGTGTGGTCCCTGCAATGAAGGGCCTTGGGCAGAGTCCTGTGGCAACATACTGGTAGCAGCCCTAGAGGAGAAGATAGGCCAGGAGTTGGTGACCTGCTCAAGGTCACACCATTTCTATGCAGCAGATTGAGGACAGGTGCTCCAGGAATCCTCATCTATAGAATGGGCTACTAGCACCTGCCTCCTGGGATTGTTGCAGGTAAAGTAAACAAATCTCACCACATGGATAAGGACTAAATCCACATGGGCTGCTGTTCATGTGCTTATTAATGAAATTCAGTGTGTCTGCACCCAGTGAATGTGCGATGTTTATTAAGGGCCTGCCATGTGCTTTAGTCATTGACTCAACAGAGACTTATTGAGCTACCACGTGCCAGGCTCCATTCTAAGAACTAGGGATATGTCAGTGAACAGAACAGACACAAGTCTGCTTTGCTGAGCTTACACCCTGGGCAGGGAAGCAGATCAGCTAAGTGAGTGCAAGAGTGTGGGCGAAGGTGGTGAGTACTGTGATAAGTGAGCCTAGTAAGAGGGTTTTACAGTGCCTGGAGTGGGAGGTGGCAATTAGAAAAGAAAGGCTACGGCCAGAGAGGGCTCATTGAGAAAGTGATACTTGAGTCAAGACATGGAGACTTGCAAGCTGTGATTGAAACTTTCAGAAACTCTATGAGGCAGGTCAAATCACCATTTGAAGGTGAGACAAGGCTTGTAGAGGTGAAGCAGCCTGCCCAAGGCCACCTTGCTGGTGACTGAGGGCTGGGATTTGAACCTGGCATGGACTTCAAGACCAGTGTTGACTGAGAAGGAAACAGCTGGGAGCAGGCATGAATAGGTACATGGCGGCCTGGTTCTGGAGTATAGACCCACATGTGGCAGCAGGTTCTGCTGGAGTCTTTCCCTTGGCCCTGTCCTTAATCACAGTCTGTTCCTGTGCGGTTTCTTTACTTTCACCCACCACATATCTAGACGTAATGAATAATATTTGGAGCTGCAAACCAGAAAGCATTTAGTGGTCATGAAGGCTTGATAAAATGTGTACATGGTTTTAAATATTCCATTGTGATGCATGGTAAGGCTCGGTTAAAAATGAGAGCATGTAAAAGCCTGTCATGTTTGATGGATGACGTGCCTTCAGTATTGACAGCCGAGAGCACATTGGGAAGTCAGGATGCTGTATTTCTGCTGTGTCCTGCTAGCATCCAAGTCGGTAGGGATGATAGATCGTGTAAAAAGCCTGGGTATTACACTGCCGTTACAGTGACATTAAGTGATGATAATGGGGCTCAGCCTTAGTTTGAAGTAAAATCAGTTTTGAGTAAAACATGGGCTAAAGGATCTTGTGCTGGGGGGCTGTTCCCAGGTTGATTTGCACTGGGGCCATGCATGAACGATTGTCCACCATGTCCCCAGCATCTGAGTCTGCTTGGAGGAGGGAAAATGAGGGAGATACTTGGTCCACTCCATGCCCTGCCCTCTGCAGATTTGGGAAAGGGGTTTAACAGTTAGCAGGGCAAAGGGGTTGTGAATGAGGTGCTGGGGATGGAGTGCCTGGATTTATGTTTCAACTCCACCATTTTCTAATGGCGTGACCTTGGGCAAGCCTCTTGGCCTCTCTATGCCTATTTCCTCATCTGGAAAATGGGACAGCATTAGGATGTATTTCTCAGGGCAGTCATGGGGATTAAATGAGGCAATCTATGCAGAGAATTTAGAACAGTGCCTGACATCTAAGTGCTAGAGAAATTCTGTTATTGTTCCTGCGATTTTCATTACCATCCTTGTTGCTATTATTTACAGACTCCAACTGTGTGGGAGACTTCCTATGTGTGGCTCTCATTTCTTTTTTAAAAGTGCCCTTGGAGCTAAATGAATCATGATATTATTCCCTTCCTACAGATGAAGAATGGCTCAGACAGCTGAAGTGACTTCCCAGGGACACACAGCATCTCTATGGGAGAGCCAGCCTTAGAATGCAGGTTTTGGATTCAAATTTGGAGTTACTTCTACTAATAATGACATCTTCATGCTAACCACTGTGCTAAGACTTCACATACATCCTTCCAAATCTTCACAACAGTCCTACCCATCAGGCTTCATCATCATCCCATTTTACAGTTAAAGGAACAGAGACTCAGTGATTTGGTCACCTGCCCAGGGTCATACAGCTGATGGTAGTTCAGTCAGTATTGTCATTTATGTTAAGCTGAGATATCCAGGTGCTAATCCCTGGAACCTTGGGATGTTCCCTTATCTGGCAAAAGGGATTTTTCAGATGTGGTTAAGTTAAAATTTTTGAGATGCAGAGACTGTCCTGGATTATCTGGGTGGGGCCTAAATGAAATCACAAGTCCTTGTAAGAAGGAGGCAGATGGAGATTTTACTATGGAGAGAGAAGCTATGGAGAGAGAGATTTGAAGACACTACACTGCTGGCTTTGAAGTTGAAGAAGAAGCCATGAGCCAACGAAAGCAAAAAATGCTTCGCTAGGTGCTGGAAAAGGCAAGGAAATGAATTCTCCCCTGGAGTCTTCAGCGGGATTGTGGGCCTGCTCAAACTGACTTGAGCCCAGGGACCCCATTTGGGGCTTCTGACCTCTAGAATTATTAAGAGAATAACTGTTGTTTCAGTCACTATGTTTGTGGTGATTTGTTTCAGAAGCAATAGGAAACTAATATGTTACCTAATTTTTCTGACTTCAGATCTGTCCATTAACTTCTATCTCTGTTCTGAAACTTGATTCTCTTCTCAGTAAATCCATGGCTCTCTCAGAGTGGGCACCCCTTCTTGAGTGTTGATGTGCCTATTGCAGGCAGGGCCAGCCCAGGCAACATTTTCAGTGTCACCACAAGTTACAGACTGAGTCAGTTTTCCCACTGCAGGTGGTAGGTCCTGCCCTCACCATTAAGGCAACAGTTCTGGCTGGCTGTCCCAAATTCCTCCAATCTCTCTTCCTTCCTCCAGGAGGTCACAGCCCTCACCAGCAGCCTCAGCCCTAAGATAGACCAGTCCTTTAATGAGATGGGATATTCTAGAAGCTCAAGGTCAGTTGATTGCTTTTGCCTCTGTCCTCACCTGCAAGAGATGGACAATCATCCTCCCTCATTTGGTTTAATAAAGAAGTGAAAGGAATATCTGGCCCTTTTTCTTCCATGGTACTGTGACCAAGCACTTAGTTCCCAGTTAGGGAAACTGGGAACGTGCCTTCATCCTTGCTGTTCCTTGGTCAGGTTTTTCTGAGCTATAGGACTCCCCATTGCTTGGTCTGGAACTCAAACTCAGGTCACGAATGAGCCTCTGGTTTGCTGTCACCAGAATTGTGTGGCAATGCTTCCTGTATCTTTTGTGGCCACTGGTTGCCCCTCTAACATTCTCCTGTGCCCAACTGCTCAGAACACCACAGAAGAACCAAAAGCCCTAACTCAGCTTGCTTAATAAGCAGAGAAGATTTCTTATCTCCCATAACAAGATGTCCTGAGTAGGCGAGACACCCAGGTCTTTTCTTACCATTTTACTCTGACAACCTTTAAAGAGTGGTTTATCTTTCTGTCTTCCTTGTAACAAGATGGTATGGGCATCATATCTAAGCATGAGGGTATCCTGTATAATACAGACCATTCCTTCCCTTCCTTCTTTCCTCCCTCCTTTTCTTCTTCCTTCCTTCCATGGTAGAAGAAAAGCTTTCCCAGATGCTTCCCCCGGGTCCTCCCCTGAGTCTCATGGCCAGCATCCCATCATAGACCTTTGCTTAACCAGTCACTCCAAAGGAAAGGGAGTGGATCAAGACTAGTCTACCTCCTGGGAAGAAAGCTAAGACCCCCTCCCTTGGGGTGAGGAAGCTACCTGAGAAAAATTGGAACTTGTTTTAGGAAGAGAGGATTGCTGTTGGGTAGGCAGCCAACACTGCATCATGTAACTTTTAGCAGGTGCTTGGATTTCCTGCTAAACTTTGGATCTTCTGCCTAATCTCTAATTCAAAGATGGAGCACGGTGCTCATCTTGCATGCTAACTTAAATTGATAGTACTGACTACCTGAAATGCTGAAGATTTTTTGCCACATCTGGGTTCAGCAGGAATGACAGCCATTATTGATTAGCAATGTCTGCCAGGGGTGTGTGTTTAGGGGGAATTGGCAGGAAAAATTTATTCTTTAAAATGTTTTTTTCTTTTTAGCTCCAGGCTTTGTCGTCCTGGGCTGCCCTACCTCCCGAGGACTGTTTACACTTCCATTTTTTTTTTTTTTTTTTAGAACCATGTTTATGTATTTCACAGGCGAATGTATTGCAATTTATTGCAGAAAACTAATGGGCCATTTATGAATGGGTTTCTTGTCTCTCTGACTCCTGCTGTTCCCCCCACCCCCAATCCTTTGAGAAAGGACCACAAATTGCCTTCTTCCTTTCAATTGGGTTCAGGCAGTATCTAGTAGCCAACTGAAAATCCAGGGAAGCTGCTCACCATCAAAGAACTATCAATGCCAGACACTTGCTCCAGAGGTGGAAGATACATTCAAAACAGCTCAGATGTAGTTTTTGCTCAGCTTCAAAAGAGGCATCTGCCATCTATCTTTCCTGCCCCGAGACTTCTTACCCACTGAAAGAAAATTTCCATGCACGTGTAATTCTTTAATTCTGGGTCAGCCAAATAGGCAATATTTTAATTTTAAAATCTTAGCCAATTATCAAGAGGGTGGCTTTCTTCTGGGTATCAGCAGCACCATCTCCACAACAGCCACTTCTTCCCTCCTCCCTGCTTATCTTTGGAGAGGAGCCGAGCCCAGCTGCTTCGGAGATGCTATCTCCCCAGGCATACTAATAATGGGGATTTTTTTTTTTCCCAGAGCAAGTTTTCATTATTTTGGGTTTTTGTCTTTTTGTCACATGTCCAACTAATTTCTCTTTGTTTTGGGAACAAAGGATGGTTCTAGGAAAATGGAATTCAGTGAGACATTTATGTTATTTCTGAATTCTTCCTTCCTCCTCCCTTTCTCTCCTTACAGTAAATGAAAAGTAGTTTTTTTTCCAGATTATGTTTGACAAATCTCTGGACACAGTCAGATAATTTTGCATTTCTAGGCTCAGTGAACCACATGACAAAAGTTAATTAAACTGGCTGTGATAGGAGTATCTGCTGGTAGATTGGGAAAACTGCCATATAATTCAGAATAATCACAACAAATTTAGACACCTCAAATACTCCTTGTTGTTTGATAAATATACCATTCGGTACTTAGAGATGTCCACGAGCCACTGTGCTTTCTTAAATTGTCATTAAAGTTATTAAATTATTCTGTATATTCAGCAACTTACTGCTGTTTCTCTCTCCTCACAAGCTGCAGCCTGCAAAGTTTGCCAGGTACCCCAGTCGACATATTGATGGTGAGGTTGGCTCATTATCTAAGAGTGTTGATTATGTCTTCATTGACCTAGAATAGGCCCACTGTTTGAAAACTCCCCAGTGGATTCTGGTGTGCAGCCAGCGTTGAGAACCAGCAATCTGAGTCATGCTGTGTATCAGTCAGGATAGGCTCCATTCTGCTGTGGCAACAACCAGTTCCAATGTCTCATTGGTTTAACATAATGCAGGATGATTTCTTGTTCATGTTGCTTGTCTGCATTGGGCTGGCTGAGGGCTCTTCTGTTTGTTTTCTGTATTTAACAGCCAAGCTGATGGGACCTTCACCATTTGGAGTATTACCTGTCTCTATGGCAGTTATAATGAATATAGTGACTCACAAATGGGCCCTTAAAGTTTTCTTCTGCACGTAGCACACCTCATTCCCACAAAAAGCTAGTGCTATGTCTGCAGTTAGTAGGAGTATGGAGACCCTCAACTGACACACAGCTTAGCTCTGGTCCATGCCTGAAGGAAGGTTCTTCTCCTGAAAGACCAGACCAGAGACAGATGGCAGTTAAACCATGACTCTCCATTCCAACATATGACTCAGAGAGTTCTAGTGCCTTCTGTGTTGGCACAAAATTGAGGCCACATCCCCCTAGGAGAGTTCAGTTATAATGGGGACAATTAATCTCATAGGCAAGAGGACATTTGTTTGAGCCAAGGCACTAGGGATCTCAGAATCCTTTCTGTGAACCAAGAATGGGGCTAATGATGCTTCCATTCTCACTTAGATGCAGCAGTGGCAGTGGAAAAAACTAGAAGGTAGAAGACACATAGAAGAGATATGTCTTGGTAATCCCTTCAACTTTAGAAATATGGAGATGTATCTTTTAACTGTCATTCACAGTCTCCTGACTCCCTATGGTAAAGTCCAGGAGCCAAATGGGTGAAAAATGTCCACATTTTACTTACATTATCTCTTTGGAGAGTACATGGAACTGTCTGAGTTCTGGGTAAGAATAAGAGGTTAGTTACCCTTTTTGAATTCTAGCCTCCGAAGTCATGGGCTCCAGCACTATGGAACCCAAAAGTTATGTAGAAGTCCTAACACCTGGTACCTGTGGATGTGACCCTACTTGGAAATAGTGACTTCTTTTTTTAAAGTTTCAAAGTATGGTTTAACAAGTAGTTATAGAGCAAACATCAAAGTATAGTATGGATTGCAGTTCTACATTATCAATAGAGTGATTCAGTAGTCACAATCACTTGTTAAATTCTATCTTCTCTGTTACAACCCTCTCCTCTCATTTGAGCCCTCTCCTGATCTTTAGGGACATTGGGCAATGGCCATTCTAACTTTGTCATGTTGAAAAGTGATGTCAACATTATGGGGTAGGGGGATGCAACTATTTGATATTCTTGGAGAGAGTAGTGTCTCTGGGTTTCAGGGATTATCTGGCCTAGAAATAATCTGGAAGTTTTAAGTTTCTGAAAAATAAACTTTGTAACTGAAGCCTTTGTAGAGCCTCAGATAGAGCCCTGGGTATTCTTTAGTTTGGAGCTTGGCATACTGTGGCAATTAGCAATATCTAGCTGAAGCTTGCATAAGAGTAACCTACATATTAGCATCTCAACTCTATTTAAAATCTCTTAGCCACTGATACCTTATTTTGTTACATTTCTTTTCCCCACTTTGGTCAAGCAGACATTGTCAATTCCAAGGTTCCAGGGCCAGCCTCATCCCTGGGAGTCATGTCCCACATTGCCAGGAGACTTACACCCCTGCATGTCATGTCCCAAGTAGGGGGAGAGTAATGTATTTATTTGTAGAGTTGGGCTGAGAAAGAGAGAGAGAGAGAGACCACATCTGAGCAATAAAAGAGATTCTAGAAGTGACTCTTAAGCATAATTATAGGTAGAAATATCTTCCCCATTAAAGAAACAAGTTTTGCAAGCTCAAGTCTCAAGATCAAGGGCTTGGTCTATTAACTTGGGAGTCCCTAGTATTAGATTATTAAGAATTTCCCAGGTGGGGAAGTTTAATAGTTCCATATTTTTTTTCTCTAATCCCTCAAGGACCTTTGCCAATACTTTCTAATTATCTGTCCAACATAATCTGGAATATATGAGGGTATTACATTGAGTTATCAGAATGACAAGGTCTCATTCCCAATTCCAGGCACCATATGTTTAGGTTGTTTAAATGAACTGAACAGACAGGTTAAGTTAGTTTTTGTGCTATAGAAGATTTAAGTTTTGGGCAAAATAAACCTCCTTACTCTTGGTATCATACAGTAGGTGAAGTTCTAAAATACAGACAATATCATCCTTTACCCTGTATTCTGATCTAAGTCCCACCAGATCAGTGTCATTTTTATTTCTAATTGAAGTCTGATCTCTTTTTTGGCATCTTTAACCATTGCTATATGGAGCAATGCTCACCTTCAGAGCTGCAGAACTCCAACTCTGAGTCTTAGGTGTCACATAGGTACCCCAATTTCCAGGGAAATACCAGTTTATATACATAGAGAGCAAAATCTCAGAATTTAGAAGTAAGACTTAAAGCTCAGGAATAAATATGACTGTTGCAAGAGATTACAATCTAGGCCCCAATGTTCTTATAAGTATTTTCTAGAAGAGACCATACAGTGTTTGTCCTTTTGTTGTTGGTTTATTTTGCTCAACATAATGTCCTCAAGGTTCATTTCACCTTACTGCATGCCTTATGACTTCATTCGTTTCTGTAGCCACACAATATTCCATCACATATGTACACCACACTTTGCCCTTCTGATTATCCATCAACGTACTCTTTGCCCACCTTAATCCATTCAGTATCATTAATAATGTCACCATAAATGTCAGTGTGCATATGTCTATTCAAGTCCCTACCTTCAGTTCTTCTGAGTATATTCGCAGTAACAGGATGGCCTAATCATATGGCAACCCTATATTTAGCCTCCAGGGGATCTGTTACATTACCCTCCAGAAGGCCTGTACCATTTTGCTACCCTACCAACACTGAATAGATACATCCCTCCACATTTTCTCTAGCATTTGAATCTTTTTTTATTCATTTATTTTGAATTTGCTTATTTTGTTGAGATAGATTGACATAGCATATATTCTATCCAAAATAAACACTCAGTGTGTTACAGAATCCTCACTTAGTTGTATAATAATCACTCTCAGTTTTAGACAATTTTTCTATGCTCCAAAGAGAAAAGTAACAGATATATCACACCAAAGAGAAAACCCTAAACACTCTTAAATAAAAGTCTTTAATAAAATAACCCTTAATCCCCTCTAATTATTTACCTATAGTGTTATTGCGGTACTAGTGATGTATTCCTGTTAAGTATAGTCCATAGCATGCAACAGATAACAGTTTTTTCCCCATATAACAACTCTATTATTAACTTTTTGTACAAGTGTCATACCTCTGAAGTTGTTCATAGAAGAACTTTATATTTGTAGTGCTATTTGGTGAGATACATGACTTTAAACAACCCCTTTCAATCTTATTCACCTTTAATACAGCATTACTACTTATAATCCCACTAATGTCTACCTCTATCCATTCCCTTATATTTAAGGTCAACCTCTTCAACAACTCTATACATATTAGATGCCCACTTCTCCTTCTCTAGCTTCTGTCTTTCTCTAGGTCCCCTATATTCTACCTTTTAAGAGTCTGAGTTTACATTTTCTAGGGGGCCCATATTAGTGAAGTCATACAACATCTATTCTTTTGTATTCAGCTTATTTCACTCAGCATCATGTTATCACATGCTTCAGGACCTCATTTCTTCTTACTGCCGTACAATATTGTAGTGTGTGTATTTATACACTCTCAGTTATTAAACACAGTTTGTTTATACACTCATCTGTTGATAGACACTTGGGTTGTTTCTATCTTTTGGCAGTTGTGAATAATACCACTATGAATATTGGCACGCATATGTCTGTTCAGGTCACTGCTTTTGGATCTCCTGGGTAATAGTGAGTAGTGGAATTGCCAGATCATAGGGTAAATCGCTATCTAGTTGTTGTTTGTTTGTTTTTTTTTTTTGCATGGGCAGGCATCAGGAATCGAACCTGGGTCTCTGGCATGGCAGGTGACAACTCTGCCTGCTGAGCTACCGTGGCCCGCCCTCTATTTAGTTTTCTGAGGAATCTCCAAACTGACTTCCACAGTGGCTGTACCATTATACTTCCCCACCAGTGGCTGAATATGTTTTCCAATTTCTCTAATTCCTCTTCAACATTTATAGTTTCCTGTTTGTTTAATGGCAGCCATTCTTATAGTTGTGAGGTGGTATCTCATTGTGGTTTTGATTTGCATTTCCCTGAAGCTAATGAAGATGAACACCTTTTCATGTGCTTTTAAGCTACTTGTATTTCCTCTTTGGAAAAATGTCTATTCATATCTTTTACCCATTTTATAATTTGATTGTTTGTTCTTTTGTTGTTGAGATGCAGAATTTCTTTAAATATATTCTATATCAAACCCTTATCAGATACATGGTTTCCAAATATTTTCACCCATTGAGTTGGTTGCTTCATCACCTTTTTGACAAAGTCCTTTGAGGCACAGAAGCATTTGATTTCAAGGAGTTCCCACTTATCTATTTTTTCTTTCATTGCTTGTGCTTTGGGTGTGAAGTCTATGAAGCTACCTCCTAATCAAAGTCTTGAAGGTGTTTCTTTATATTTTCTTCTAGGAGTTTTATGGTACTATCTCTTATACTTAGGTCTTTGATCCACTTTGAGTTTTGTTGTAGAGGGAGTGAAGTAAGGGCCCTCTTTGATTCCTTTCACTGTGGATATGTAGTTCTCCCAGCATCATTTATTGAAGTGACTCTTGTCCCAGTTTGTGGATTTGGGAGACCTTGTTGAAAATCAATAGACCATAGATCTGGGGGTCTATTTTTGAATTCCAAATTTGATTCCACTGATCAATATATATCTTTGTCTCATTTCCTTGCTGTTTTTCACTGTGGCTTTATAATAAATTTTAAAGTCAGGAAATTTAAGTCCTCCCGTGTCATTCTTCTTTTTTAGGATGTTTTTGGCAATTTACGCCCTCTTTCACTTCCAAATGAATTTGATGACTAGCTTTTCCAAGTTTGCAAAGTAGGTTGTTGGAACTTTGATTGGTATTGCGTTGTATCTGTAAATCTATTTGGGTAGAATTGACATCATCACAACATTTAGCCTTCCAATACATGAATGAGAATATCTCTCCAGCTATTTAGGTTTTCTTTGATTTTCTTCAGCAAAGTTTTGTAGAAGTGGAGGTCCTTTACATCCTTAGTTAATTTTTTTCTAGATGTGTGATTCTTTTAGTTGCTATTGTGAATAAATTTTGTTTCTTAATTGCTTACTCAGGTCATTACTGGTGTATAGAAATTTTTCTGATTTTGAGCTTTAATCTTTTATCTTGCCACTTTGCTGAATTTGTTTATGAGCTCAAGTAGTTTTAGCATGGATTTCACAGGACTTTCCTAATATAGCATCATGTCATCTGCAAATAATGCAAGTTTTACTACTTCCTTTCCAATTTGGATGCCTGATTGCTGTAGCTAGAACTTCTAGCACAATGTTGAATAACAGTGATGACTGTTGGCATCCTTTTCTCATTCCTGATCTCAGGGGGAAGGCTTTCAGTCTCTCGCCATTAAGTATGATGCTGGCTGTGGGTTTTTCGAACATGCCCTTTATCACATTGAGGATATTTCCCTCAATATCCTACCTTTTGAAGTGTTTTTATCAGAAAAGGATGCTGAATTTTGTCTAATGCTTTTATCAGCATCAATTGAGATGATCATGTGATGTTTTCCTTTTGATTTGTTAATGTTATGTTACATTGTTTGATTTTCTTATGTTGTACCACCCTTGCATTTTCTTATGAATGAACCCTACTTGGTCATACTGTATAATTCTTTTGCTGTGTATTGGATTCAATTTGCATTGTATTTTGCTGAAAGCTTTTGCATCCATATTCATTAGGGAGATTGGTCATTGGTTTTTCTTTCTTCCAATATCTTTATCTGGTTTTGGAATTAGAGTGATGTTAGCCTCATAAAATGAGTTGGGTAGTATTCCTTTTTCCTCAATTTTTTGGAAGAGTTTGAGCAGTAAAGGTATTAGTTCTTTTTGGAATGTTTGTGAAATTCCCCTTTGAAGCCATCTGACTCTGGGCTTTTCTTGGTAGGAAGGTTTTTGATGACTGATTGAATCTCTTTACTTGTGATTGGTTTGTTGAGGTCTTCTATTTCTTCTCGCGTCAGTGTGGAATGTTCATGTGTTTCTCGGAAATTGTCCATTTCATCTTTGTTATTTCTTTTCTTCTACTTGCTTTTGGGCTAGTTTGCTATTCTTTCTATAGCTTCTTCAGTTGTTCAATTTGGTCTTCGGTTTTAGCTCTTTCTTCCTTTTTAATGTATGTGTTTAGAGGGATAAATTTCCCACTCAGCACTGTTTTCGCTATGTCTTATAGGGTGTTTTTTGTATGTTGAATGGTGGGGGTCATGTTTCATTCTTTTTCCATGTGACTCTCCTGTTATTGCAGCACCAGTTGTTGAATTTTGGGAGGGTGGGGGGTGTACATGGGCTGGGAATTGAACCTGGGTCTCTCGCATGGCAGGCAAGAAGTCTACCACTGAACTACACTTACACCCCCTGAACTACCCTTGCAGCCCCTCCATAGGTTTGAATATATTGTATTCTTCTTTTCATTTGTCTCCAGATATTTACTGATTTCTCTTGCAATGTCATCTTTGATCCATTGGTTGTTTAAGAGTTCATTGTTTAACCTCCATTTATTTGTGAAATTTCTGTTTTCTTTGGTAGTTGTGGATTTCCAGCTTCATTCCATTATTGTCAGAGAAAGGGCTTTAAATAATTTCAATCTTTTAAAATTTATTGAGAGCTATTTTGTGCCCTGACAAATGAACGATCCTGGAGCACGTTCCATGAGCGCTAGAGAAGAATTTGTATCCTGGTGTTTTGCATACAATCATCTATATATGTCTGATAGGTCTAATTCATTTATCACATTGTTTAGGTTCTCTGTTTCCTTATTGATCCTCTGTCTGGTTGTTCTTCCTATTGAAGAGAGTGGTGTATTGAAATCTCCCACTATTATTGCAGAGATGTCTAGTGCTCCCTTCAGTTTTGCCAATGTCTGCCTCGTATACTTTGGAGCTCCTTGATTGGGCGTATAAACATTCATGATTGTTATTTCTTCCAGTAAAATGTCCCTTTTATTAACATATAGTGTCCTTCCTTGTCCTTTATGACATCTTTGCATTTAAAGTCTCTTTTGTCTGATATCAGTATAGCTACCCCTGCTTTCTGTTGGTTATAGCTCACATGGAATATATTTTCCATTCTTTCACTTTCAGCCTATTTGTATCCTATGATAAGTCTTTCATAAACAGCATACACTGTGTACAGGATCATACTTTTTAATTCATTCTGCCACTCTGCATCTTTTAATTGTAGAGCTGTTTGCCTCTGAGCCAAGGCAGTGTCTGACTAGGCAGGGCTGAATTATCTGTGACTCTTGGCTGCCTCTGACCTGGCAGGGCTGAACTATCTCATGGTGCCCTGCCTGCATCTGCCTAGGTGGGGCTGTAGCTGCGGGGTTTCTATGTCTTCACTTTGCCTGCCAAAATCTGGCTCAATGTGAGGCTATGTCCACCACTTTCCTTGCAGCAGAGATTCCTTCAGTTGCCTCTAGTCTGCCACCTTCCCTAAGGCAAGGCTTGGGACTCCTGCTGCTATTTCCCTCTCGAGTGAGAAAGGGGCACCAGGACGCAGGACTGGAAACACAGACTCTGTCCACATTTTCTTAGACTCTTTGGCCCTCATTTACTAATACCTTTAAATATCTTTTCTTGTCCCCCAGGTCTCCAAATACTTGGCTTGGGTAGTCTCAGCCTGGCAGCTTGCTACTTTTAGGGAAGATTCTGTAGTCCTTTCCTAGTCCTCCATTTTGTACTCTACCCTCCCCCGTGGCTTCAGTCCTGCTGTGGGTCTCTGTGGGCTTGGGTCTCTGTGTCTGGATTTAGGTGGGGATCTGTCTCACTGCTATGAGAGGTTTTATAGTCTGTCCCAGGTGGGAGGTGGGAAGGATCCCAGCTGCTGTCTGTGCAAGGTGTGTGAGACCAGGTGAGGGGCAGTGTGGGAATGGGAGGAACTGGACAGTTCAGGGTGGGTGCTTCCTACCTGATATTTTTTTCTTTCTATCATTCAGCTTTTGTAGAATCCTTTTCCAGTCTATACCTTTCTCCAGAATTCTGTACAAGTGGGAATAGTACTGTTTTCCCCACTGTACCTCTAAGGAGAGGTTATCAGTAGCTATTTACATTGCCATGTTGATCTGTGTCTCAGAAATAGGATCTGTGCAGATGGAATTAGTTAAGTTAAAATGTTGTACTAGAATAGGGATAGCCCTTAATCCAATATGATAGGTGTCCTTATAAGAAGAAAAGGAGAAGAGAGACAGAGAGAAGGCCATGTGAAGCTGAAGTCAGAGACTTCAAGCCAAGGAACACCAAGGGTTGTTAGCCATGTCCATAGGCCAGGACAGAGGCATGGAACAGATTCTTCCCTAGAGACTTCAGAGGAAGCAGGGCCCCGCAGACACCTTGATTTCACACTTCTGGCCTCCATAACTGTGAAATAATAAATTTCTGTCATTTTAAGTCATCCAATTTGTGCTCCTTTGTTCTGGCAGCCCCAGGACATTTAATGACCATGCTGATTCCTGGCCCCACCTGAAGGGACCCTGGCTCCAGGAATGTTACAGGTGACAAGTGCCCAGGCAATGCTGCAGTGGCTTGCGGGACCACACTGTGGGAATACTGCTGGAGGCCTGGAAGGAGCCACTGACATAGAGAAGCAGCTCAGCGGGAAACCTCCCTGCTCAATTGCTCTCATTCTGGCCATCCCCAGAGTGGGAAAACTCTCAACGCTCTGGCCATCTGCTAGTGTGGACACTCTATAATCACAGTTATTTGAGCCCCTTTTATGATGGATGGTCATCAGCCAGTGATCACTGCTCATGCTTTGGTGAAAGTGCGTTCCTTTCACTGAAAAGTCAAGAGGAGATAAGGAAAGAGCCTCAGCAATTACTTGGTCCAATATCCCAACTTCAAAAAGGAGAAAACATAGGCGGAGAGGAAGATATGGCCGAATTGTGCATTTTCTCAGTGGGGGCATTGGAGGAGGACTGCCAGCCCCCACTGACACTGTCTGTAGGAGAAGGCACTCCCAGGCACACAGAGGGACTTTGCTGTTGCCTTAGAGGAGATAAGGGGGCTTGTTTTAGGAGGTTCTGTCCTGCCTCTCCACTGACTACCTAAGAGAAAACAGGCTCAACATATAAAAGAAATGCCGCATTTTCAGAGTAGCATCCTGGTTAAGCTGTGGGCCTTGGAGCCAGGCTCCCTGAGCTAGAATCCTGGCTTTGCTGCAGACCAGCAAGGAAACCCTGGAAAATCACAGCTTCTCTGTGCCTCTGCTTCCCCATTTGTAAAAAATCAGACTACTTCATTTTTGTGAAAGTTAAGTGATACTTAGGAAAGTGATATGTAGGTACCATTTATTAAATGCTTACTATTACTATGACCTGTTATTTCAAGACCTTTTCCAATGTTAACATTAGTAATGTTAAATGGAACAGTAAGGGAAATGGGAGGGAATTTCACAATCTTTGTCTATAAAACAGACATATTTAAGAATTATACCAGCATTTGTCTTAGTTGATTATATTACTCATCATCTTTGGATGAAAGGTCTTGGGCTAAATGACATTTTAACCACATTTCCCCCCATCGATCACTTAAAAAAAATCTAAACCTCCAGACAGCAATGAAACTTCCTTATGGGCAGGGGAAAACATTTCAGATAAGATTTTCGAGCATCCCACATTGATCCCAGGTGATTTCCTTGATAGGTATGTCAATGACAGAGGTACAGAGGTTAAGCCAAGTGGATTTGAGATCGCAAATTGGACCCTTGGAGCAAGCTCTCTGCAGCTCCGCATCATTAAGGGTCCACAGGATGGAGGTGCGCCTAAGAAGCAGCACTTACTGCATCCTGCATTTATGCTCAGGGCCAGGTGCTAGGTGAGGGCTTAGTTAGTGCAAAAGGAAACATCCAGGACCACCTCAGGGAGGAGGGGACATGGCCTGGCTGGGAAAGGCAGTCATCCTTTCTTAGTGCTCCTGCATGCATTTCAGGGATGCAGGTGGTACTGTGCTCCCCTGTGTGCCTGCAGTCCCATGCAGGTGTCCAGCATCCCATGTGCTGAAGGTTCATGACCTCAGCATGGGTCTCAGACATTTGATCAGTTGTGAGTGGAAATGTGGTACAACCTGCATTTTGGCCCTCATAGGCAGAGAAAAAACTCAGGATGAGAGAGAAAATGGTCTCATCACTAATCTGTCCATGCTAATAATTTATCAGTACTCCAAAATAAAACCTTCAACATCCTGCTGAGGAACACTTTCTATAAAGAGCAAGTCCGAGCTTTCCAATGGAGAATGTGTGTGAGACCCCAGCCCGAGAGCAGGTGTGTGTGTCCCTGTGGCCTCTTGCTGAGGCTGGGCAGGCCCCGATGCTGGAGGGAGTCAGGGCCCCTGGCTGGGTGAACATCTAATTCCTAAATGCTTCATCAATGAGCACTCACACTGCATCAGGCATATATTTTACATAGAGTTATCCATCCTGTCCTCTCTGTGAGGATGTAGCTGCTGTTGCTGCTGTCAGGGCTCTATGAGCTCAGGTGGGCATAGCAAGGCTGGGCGACCTGCTTGAGTTCTCACAACCAGAACGTGGGCAGGAGGATGGACTCACCAGCCAGAGGCCCAAGGACAATGTAGATAGACAGACAGACACTGGAATGAGTATAAGGGACACATGTGCTGTTGCAGTCACGCCCTTGCATATGAGGAGCAGGTGCCCCAATGAGGGGAGGGGGGATAGATTATGAGGGCAGAAGCATGTCTCAGGCAGGTGAAGAGCAGGGAGTATAGCTGAGCCTCGGGGAAGCTGGAAAGGTCTTTCTTTCTCACTGTCTTGGGCCCTGTGGATCTGAGCTCATGGAGCTGATTTTGGCCTCCCTTGGGGAGGTTGCTGGATTTCCTCTGCCGGCAGGTTCTCTCAGTGGCTTCGCTGTCTGTTCCCTGCAGAAGTAACTGGTACGTAGCTGTGGTCTGCAGTGGTATCCACCCCAGCCCTGACTCTCCAGACCCCTCAGCCCCAGAGTTCACCACACTGACTGCAGGCTCTGTCTCTAATTAAAAGGGAGAATCTGCTCGGTTTTGCCTAGCCAGTGAAGCAGGTGAGTCAGGAGACTGCCAGTCATTCAACTTCACCTATAATCAGCAGCAAGTTAGAGGCGGGAGTAGGGAGGTCTGAGAACAAAGGTTCCTAAATATTTAGGGAAGTGTATTTTAAATCCAGTGACCCACCCCCACCAGCAGTGTAACGAGGCCTATAAATGTCTTCTCAGAATAATGTTTTAAAATACAGAAAAGTATATGTAGGATGATAAAGAAAGGCAATTACATTGAAATACAATTATTGAAATGTTAAATAAAACAAAATTTGTGATGTGCTTTTTCAGTAACACATTGGTGAGATCTAGTTGTGAATCTAATAACTACTATAATGTTGAATTTCGTGATGTTGGCAAAACCTGTGTAATATAAAGATATCTGTGATTTCTATTGGTGGAAAAAGGTCACAGGCACTGCTAAAATAACTCTCGTTTGTTGCCTACCTTCATTATTGAAGGAAATGCTAAATTTTAATTAGAAGCCACTAAAAATAAAGACATAAAACTTTTTTCCCATCTGAGTTCATAGAGCCCTGACTTCTATGTACAGGCTCCTATACTTTGCTGCAGTATTCTCATTACATGGACTACCTGCATCAGAATAAATTGTGGGGCCACAAGGAAAAGGTTACAGGGGAAGTTTGCTTTTGAAAATGCAGATTCCTTCCTTTCAGCACCCCAGAAGTGCTGACCCTGGAACTTGAGAGACGAAACCAGAAGCTGGAACAACAACCTCAGTTTTGTTGAGCATGTTATCTTAGTCTTTTATGTCCACTAAATTTGAGAACGACTGATTTAAAGTAAATGATTTCAAACCCATTACCATCACTTTCTTTAACCATAAAATGCAGTTGGAGTATGAGCCAACTTAGTCATCTAAAAGTAAAATATATTTCAAATGCAAACATAGCTTTTGAAATGTTTAGAAATAATCTAGTGATGCTGAGTGTGGGCGGTTTCATATGCTTTCTTCAAAGATGCCATTTGGTTCATTTAAGGAGAGAGCTTCAGAGTATTTCTGCAATGGGTGGAGGTTAATTGAATTACGCTATGTCAAGGAACAAACATTTTTTCTGAAACAATCCTGTAGCACAGACTCCTGGAGTGCAGACCGTGGCTTTTTTTGTTTGTCTAGAGGCCAAAGCAAAGGGTGATACATCGTATGGGGAGAAAGAGGGAATGGTGCAATTGTAGTGTGAACGCCTCTGAAAAGAGGCTGAGGGTTGGCTCTAATCTGTGAATGAAGAACCTCCAGCTATAGCACATAAGGTACAGATCAAGGTCAAGGGGCCACTGGGTGGGCAGAATATTGTCATAGCTGTTGGACTGAAGACATTAGAGCACAGCAGAAATGAGCTGAGAGCAACAGGGAGAGGGCGGAGGAGCAGGACAAAGCAAGAGGATCAGTTGAAAGCAGGGGCTGCTGACACACGCCCGACAGGGAGCAGGGAGGGGACCCTGGGCTTTTTGTAAAAGAAGGATGCCTTCCTTATCCTTGTGACTTTTGGGTCTTGGAACTCTGAGGGACTTGCTTGGGACTCCTGATGTGTCGGCGAAGGCCTAGTGTAAGGCCTCTGTCTGGCCGCAAGACAGTTCACATGACATGGGTGGGAGCATTCTGGGGGGAAAAGGGGTCTAACAGGCAAGCACATTCCCTCATTGTCCTGTTTTTGAGGTAGCAGCAGTACAGTGTAGAGGCTGATAGTATGGGCTCCAGGGCTAGCACTGGAAACCCAACTTGGCCACTCCCACCTGAGTCACCTCAGGCAAGTGTCTCGTTTCCTCATTTGTAAAATGGAGATAATAATCAACTTCCCCATGGGATTGCTATGAAGACCAAGTGAGGTATCACATGCAAAGTGCTTATAATAGTGTCTTGAATACGGTGAGCTACATATATATATATAATAAGTAAATGCTGGCACAATTTCAACATGCATGCATTTGATGAATTATTTACTTTAAATACCTCAGTCACAAACAGAGTGCTGGAATCAGATAAATCCAGGTTGTGGTCTCCATTCTGCCCTAGTTTATTAACTGTTTACTCTTGGATTTGACCATGGCTTATTGCTTATGAGCTGCTTGACTTTTTGGGCAAGCTAGTCAACCTTTCTGAGCTGGTTTCTCTACACATTAAAAGGAACTAACATGTCTTTCTTATAGATTAATGGTGACCAACACACAGTAGGTGTACAGCAGCTGTTAATCCCATCCCTTCACCAACCGAGATACTTCCTGAGGTCAGGCCATGCCCAGAGCTCATTCTTTATTCATCCAACATTTGGGAGCCAATTCTGTTTTATATAGTGCTTTAGGCCTTCCACAAAGAAGAAAAAGAGCTAGTTCCTGCTCTTGGGGCTTTGTGGTTTTAATTCTCTGAAGCTTGCAAAGTGCTGTCAAAGTGAAAAGCATCATATAATAATTCTTGGGAAGTAGAATCCCTGCTCAAGTAGCTTAGAGAAGCTCTTCTCCACCTTTACTGTGCAAACCATTCTTGGCCTCTGGATTAAGTGCGGAGTCTTATTCTGTCCTCTGATGGGGCCTGAGAACATTTCTAACCAGCTCCCAGGTCATGCTGATGCTCTTGGTTCATGGACTACACTTTGAGTAGCAAAGACAGAGTATATAGTTGAGTAGGCAAACCTAACCTATAGGAACCGATCCTCTTCCTCTGAATGCCTGCCTTCTAAGCCTGTGTTTACAAGTCTATGTGCCTCTCAGTACTGAGGGCTAATGCTTGTTTCACAAACCTTCCTGCCTGCACATGGTTGAGATTCATTTAGACTTGTCTCGTAGGAGGTGCTAATTTCCTTGGACAGTGTGTCTGGCTGATAGAGAAATTGATCAGAACTCTCTTAGAGGATTTAAAGAAGGGGTCCCAGAGGCCCATGCTGTGGGTTGTGTTTCTGGATGTTAAAATCCTCCTGTGTGAGAGTTGGAAGGGACAAGAGTAAGGCTGTCTGGCCCAGCAGAGGCCCCCGATCTAGCAGAAATGAATTCTCCTGAAGGAATCTTTGGCTACAAGTTACCTTTTAATTCTCTCCTCTGAATCTGAAACAAACCAGTACTTCCTGGAATGGTACAGAATTTCAGCTAGGTTTTAGGTGATTTTTACCTATTTATGTTGTCCCTTGTAGTTGTTCTGGCAAAACCGTATTTGGAGACAAAATCATTGAGGGACTGAAGAATGAGGAGACTGTGAGTAGAAGGATGAAATGATAAGGGGATATTTTAGAAAAGGATTTCTAAAACTTAGGTCTCATGGTGATCATGATGATGATGATGATGATGATGATGATGATGATGATAAGAGTAGTAATAATAATAATAATTTGAATAATAGTTTGAGTTGCTTGAATTGTTTGAGTGTTGGTTCTGCTCCAGGTCTTGTGCCATGAGCTTTGTGTTTATTCTATAATTTAGACCTAGGGAGGTAGGTGCTATCCCCATTTTAAGGATGCAAAATTCAGGAGTGTAACCAGATCAAGTAGTTCACCCAAGATCACATAGCTGACAAGGAAGTAAAGTGATACTTGAATCCAAGCAGTCTAGTTCCAGAACCTATGCTTCCAAACCCTACAGTCTTGACTCTTGCTAGTCTAACATCCCATATCCTGCCAGGAAGAGCATCTGGCCTGTCCTCCCAAAGCAGGCCCGAGGATCCTCTCTCACTTTAGCGCGTTCCGTTGTGAACATAGTTTCCTTTGGTAGAAAATTCTCTGCTCTTATCACTGGTTCTGTTTTCAAGAGTAAGCCAATATGACCCAGCAATTCCACTATTAGGCTTACACTCAAGAAATCTGAAAACTTAAGTTCACACAAAAACTTGTATGTGAATGTTAATACAAGTTCAAAACTTGTCCATGAATGTCTATTATTACTCATAATAGTAAAAAAGTACAAACAACCTAAATGTCCATCAACTGATGAGTGGATAAAAAATGTGTTTTATCTATTGAATGGAATATTATTTATGCATAAAAAGGAATGAAGCACTAATAAATTCTTCAACATGGATGACCTTTGAAAATACTGTGCTAAGTGAAAGAAGACATGCACAGTAGGCCACATATTATATGATTCCATTTATATGAAATGTACAGAATAAGAAACTCCATAAGAACAGAAAGAAGATGTTGTTCTGTTCAATGGTTAGAGGAAGCGTGGAATGGGGAATAATTGCTGTTGGGTATGAAGTTTCTTTTGGGGATGATAAAAATGTTCTGGAATTAGTGGTGATGGTTGCACAACTCTGAACATACTAAAAAACCCACTGAATTGTACAATTTAAAAGGGTGAATTTTATGGCATATGAATTATACTTCAAATAAAAATTATATAAAAATAAAGCTCTCATTCCTGATTTTATAAAAAGATTAAACTGAACAACTCTACAGAAATTTGAAGCTGGCTGGCATGTCTTTATTGAAGATTCTCTTCTCCCAGGTAAACAACTCTCATTCCTAAACCATCTATCTTATGATGTGGTCCTTGCATCCTGCTCCAAACTGAAACCTTTTCTCCTCAAATAACCCAAGTTGACAGACAGTGTAATGTTTATAAAAATGTCCCTCCTCCAAGCAAACCACTGCTCCACTTGCTGGCTTAGAGTAGAATGAAACCTTCTTCTCCCTCCTTGAAGTCATTGTTTATCACTTTACTTTCTCGGTGTCCATGGATTTTACATTCTCAGTTTTGACTCATTGCAGCCCCTGATTCATCATTTATTTTTTTCTGAGAAACAAGAAAACAGATTTTATTGTTCTTTTGGGAAAGGTAATTTAAATTAGCTTAGTTAAAAAAAAGCTCATAAGAACAAACCTTTATACTATGTGGTATTTTGCAAAACTAGATACAATTCTCAATTTATCCATGCTCCATACCCCTGCTGATATGACTATGCAGCTCCCTCCATCCAGAGGTAGAGTTTATACATCCATCTCTTGAATCTGGGATGGCCCTGTGACTTGGCTGGCCAATAGAATGTGGCAGAAGGTTATGCTATGCCAGTATTGAGCAAGAAACCTTTATGCTTTGGCTAGTTTTGCTGCCCAGTTGCCATGGCACACACTCAGACTTGTCTGTGGAAGCACCAAATACAGATCACAGGCACCCACCCTGTGCCAGCTCATAGCCTGGCAGCATGCAAAAGCAGCGGTCGTTGGTCAGAGATGCATGAGACACCTCGATTGAGACCAGAAAGACCACCCACAGAAATGTAAGCTCAGCGAATGACTGTTGTTTTATACCATTAAATTTATACCATTGAAGGTTTATTTAACAAGGCCTGAATAAGGAGTTCTGCTTCTGGTTAGGGTCTAGGAAGAAGAGAGAGACCTTCGCTCCTTATGAAACAACCAGAAGCCATTAGATAACAAAGCATAGTTTAAAATCATTGAATAGCTACAGACACAAAGAAATCTAAAGGGACTAACCTTAAGTGGAGAAACCATTCCTAGACACGATGTTTAGCATACAGTAAAAAACTAGATGACTTGCAAAGAATAGAAAAATGTGTCTTAATAGAAGCAGATTCAACGGCAACCCAGATGTTAGAATTTTCCTCAAGAATGCTAAAATAACAACTGTAAAAGTATTTTAGAAATCTAGAGGAAATGAGTTAAGACTTGGGGAATTTCAGAAGGGATTTGCAAACTATAAAAGAGAACCAAATGGAAATACAAAATTTGAAAAATGCAATATCTGTAATAAAATTTCACTGGCTGGGTTTATACAAAATTGGGTACAACAGAAGAAAACATCCCTGAACTTGTAGGCAAGGCAATAGAAATCATGCAAACCAAATTAAAGAGAGATTAAAAAAAATTTTTTTTAAATTAACAGAATTGTGATGACTTGCAAGGCAATATCAAATGGTTAAATATAATGTAATTGGAGTCTTAGCAAAGAAGAGAATATGGCAGAAAATATGTGAAGAAATGTAGACTGAGGTTATCAAAATTTGATGAAAAACAGCAACTGACTATTCCTAAAAAGCTCGGAGAACCCAAATAGGAAAAATACAAAGAAAACCCATCTAAGACATCATAGTCAAACTGACAAAATGAAAGCTAAAAAGGAACTGTTAAAACATCCAGAGGGGAAAAATCCAGAGGACAATATAAGAATGGGAACTAACTTCTCACCAGAAACCATGTAGACCAGAAGACAATGTATGGCATCTTTAAACTTCTGTATCTATTATAAATATATATTTATATTAAGTAAAATGAAGACATTTTCAAATGAGGGAAAGCTGAAAAAAACTGTAACTAGCAAACTTACACTAGAAGAAATGCTAAAGAGAGTTCTTCAGGCTAAAGGGAAATGATACCAGCTGGGAACTTGGACCTATAATAATGACTGCAGAGCCCCAGAAGGGACAAATATGTAGGCCAGTCTAAAAGACTCTTTAAACTTATTTTAGTTTATTTTGCATGTGCAGGCACCAGGAATTGAACCTGGGTCTCTGGCATGGCAGGCGAGAATTCTGCCACTGAGCCATTGTCGCACCACCCTAAACTTATTTTATAGGTGTACTAAATACATAGTTAAACTTCTTTAAAAGATTATTGGCTGTTTAAAGCATGTTTTGTGGGATCTATAATATATGCGGAAGTAAAATTATTTGCAAAAATAGCACATAGGGTAGAAGGGATAAATGGAAAGAGGCTGTCAAAAGCATGTTACCTTGTTAATGAAGGACTATGGTATTATTTTAAGCTAGACTGTGATAAGTTAAAGTTACATATTGTAAACTCTAGAGCTATATTTTCCAGTATAGTTGCCATCAATCACACATGGCTATGGAACACTTGAAATGGGTCTAGTGCTATTAAGGAACTGAATTTATAGTTTTATTTAATTTTAATGAATTATACTTAGATTTAAAAACTGAAGCTGGGTACATTTTTTCTATGAACATTTGTATTGTTTTGGTAGGACTACATTTCACTTTAACCATTGGGATATGCTATAAGGATAAAATTCATACTGGATTTAAAAGATAGTATGATTATATTAGAATGTAAAATGTCTCATTAATACTTTTTATATTTATTACATGTTGAAATGATAATATTTTGGATGTGTTGGGTTAAATAGAATATATTATTAAAATTCATTTGCCTGTTTCAGTATTTTAATGTGACAACTAGAAAATTTACATATTCTATAAATATTACATATGTGCTCATGTTGTATTTCTATTAGGAAGCACTTCTCTAAATAAATCACTACAAATGTAACACAAGTAGTTTAGCTATATAGTAAAATAAAGGAGAAAAAATAGAATAATAAAAAATACCCAGTTTACCAAAAAGAATAGAGAAAGAAGAAATGGAGGAGATGGAATAAGTGGAAAATTAATACCAGAATGATAGTCCTAAATGTTATCTTATCAATAGGTACATTAAATATGAATAGAACAATTCATATAAAAGACAGATAATCTATTCTTGTCAGAATGGATTAAAAAGTGAGAGAAAGTTTAAATAAAAAGACATAGATTGATAATTTTTATTGATTTAAAATTTCAATTTATCAGGAAGGCAAAAGAGTCTTATAATAATGATAATGATACTGGAGCTTCAAAACACATAAAGCGAATAGATGACTCAGCCAAAGGAAGAAATAAAATCCAGAATCAGGCTGGGATATTTTAAAGCTACTCTATCAATAATTTTAAAGCTACTCCTTCAAATATTTTCTCTATGCCTGTCTCTTGTCTAACTTGTTAATTAGGAATTTGTTAGTGGCAATAAAGCTACTCAATCAAAAATTCTTTTTTCCTATCAAAAGTTGACAGAAAAATAGAATAAATTTGACCAATGTCATAATAGACATGATGCAGAATGAAGAGGGATGGAAATTGTAAATTCAGAAATTCTCAATGGTTATCTGCTTTTAAAAATTCCAAGGACCTATCCTGTCAATTTGACTTGAGTTTGCTAGCATTTTTGGTAGTAGATATTGATCTCAAACTTATATGACCAACTAAAACTTCTTTCTTTTCCTATGTACTCCTATTAAACCCCATTTATATGAATTTTCTTTAGGAAACAGTTTGAAGAGAACCAATGTTGTAAAAATTTTCAGCAGGCTGGAATATTTTTTTCCTGACTGTTGCCTATGTACTTACAACAGATATCTAGAAATAGTTTATAAATATTGTTCCTCTACATTCTTTTTGAATTTAATAGACTGTTTTAGAGATCTTTTTTTTTTGGTCAGTGTATAGAGTGTATAAAGATAGAGCTCATTCTTTTAAACTGTTATGTAGATTGCCTAGTATGGCTATTTTTTATAGTCTTATGGTTTACTTAGAAATTTATCTATAATTGGTCTTAAGGTTGTTTCTATATTTTTCACAATATATAATGTTAAAATGAAAATTTGTTTCCCCAAGTCTTTGTGCAGGTATGTGAGTTTTTCCCTAGGGCTGATAGCCAGAAACGAAGAGTAGTTATGCATTTTAAAGTTTCTTACATATGCCAGATTTTCCCCACAAAACTAGTTTAACAATTTATCCTCTTAGAAATAAACTATGAGAATAATGTCTACATTATTGGAACATTTTTCATGTATTTAGATTTCATGTAATTATAAATATCTTTTCATATATATATGCACTGTATTCCTTTGAAATTCTTATTCATATCTTTTGTCTATTTTTCTATTGTACTGCTTCCCTTTATTTTTTTCAATTGAGGGAAATTTAAAGAGATATCTATTTAGACAACAATCCTTTGTTAGATGTGCGGCAAGTCTTTTCTCCATGCCTGTCTCTTGTCTTTAACTTGTTAATTAGAAATTTGTCAGTGGTGTCTTCACTGCCCTGGATTTCTTCAGCTTTGTCTTCCCACAACTGCTCACAGATGTTTCTTGTGTCCACATATGGATCTCTCTGGGCATCCATCCCTTCTTTGGACCGTGTGCTAAAGGAAAATGTTGGCTCAGTTGAGTAAGCGTTTCTGCAGTAAGCAATGTTTTAATCAGAGCAACTGATTTGACTTAATTCTGGGGACATCTCTGAGTTGCAGGCTGGTCTGTAAAATTTACCACTGAAAGTGATGGCATGGTGGATCCACTCCCTTCCTTGGGAGAGATGGATGAGCAATTATTATCAGTATTGTGTGGCATGCTCAAACCCTAGGAGTTGCTGGCTTCGTGGTGCTGACAGCTTGGCTCTATCACTAACTAAAGATTAGGTTTTGTCAGCAAGTCCTTCCCAAAATGGCTCCTTTTAGCAGAAAGTGGCTGTTAGGACTTGAAAACTTGCAATACCGTTTTTGGCTTTCTAGGCAGAAGGCTTTGAATAAAGGGGCTTTAAGAGTAGGCAGACTTCTTGCAAAGATCTTCAAACTGGGGCACAATAGGTGTTGCCCATGCCTTTAAAGAAACTATTTCTTCAAGTTGAAAGCTGGGAAGTGCTACAGAATCTCAAATATGCCTCTGTTCAATTTCTCTTAGAAGCCTTCTCTTCTTTTAATGAACGAAATCTCATGATAAAAATGCAAACAAGTAGAGTAGAGTAAGTCTCCCTTCGTGCTCCTCAATATTCCTACTCTCCCCAGGGGTAGCTACAGACCAAAGTCAGGTCATATCTTTTGAGACAAAGGTCCTCTTAAAACAGGGCTCAGGTCGTACATTGTTCTGCAACTTTGTTTTTCCCCACTGCTATTTCACATACTCTTCCATAAATTATATACCTTTCTATGACTTAGGTTTGTCACCAGGCTTCAGGGAAACAGGCCAGTGATGAAGGTGACATGTTGTGGTGTGTTCCATGTGGAGGGAAGCCAGAGATGGTGAGAGCCATGTGACTTTGAGCTGAGAAGTAGAACAGAAAGGCCTCCTGTTGTCTCTGACATCCAAGTTGGCCCATGACAGATGTATAGGGAGAGGTTGTGGTAGGCTAAGTAATGAACCCCCTGCCAAATAAATAAATAAATAAAGATATCCACATCTTAATCCCCAGAACTTCAGCAAGTAATCTTATGTAAAAGGGCTTGCAGATGTGATCAAGCTAAGGATCTTGAGATGGGAAGATTTTTCTGGACTATCCAGGAGGACCATAATTGCAATTGCAAGTGGCCTTTGAAGAAGGAGGCAGAGTGGGATTTGAAACAGAACAGCAATGTGACTACGGAAGCAACATGCTATGCTACTGGTTTGGAAGATGGAGAAAGGGCCCATGAATGAAGGAATGTGAAAAATACAGCTCTAGAAGCCAGAAAATGCAAAGAAATGGATTCTCCCCTATAGCCCCTGGAGGGAGGCTGGCTCAGTTGACAACTTGGTTTCAGCTCAGTAAGCCATTACTGAGCCTCCAAAACTGCAAGAAAATACACTTCTGTTGATCTAAGCCACTTGGTTTATGGTAATTTCTTATAGAGGCAGTACGAAGCAAATATAATGGCCAAGTAAAGAAAAACATCAATAAGACAGGACAGTCTCGTGGGATTTCTGGCATGAAAGCAAGACCTGTTCTTTAAGAAATATTGAAGCAAAGCTGAGGGTTAAAATAAAGAGAATTGAAACTAGAAATGCAGGGGTCAGATCCTACAGGAGGTTGTAAGGCACACTTGGGAAGTTGATTTTATACTGAAGACATTAGGAGGCCAGAGAAGGCTTTTGAGTAGGAAGACAAGTAGATTTTAGTGTTGGGGAGGTCACCACCAGACTTTCCTTGCTCCTAGAAAAGAAGAAACATGGTTTGGTGGCTGAGATGGCAGCTTCCTAAAGGTTTTCCTACCTTTTTCTTCTTATCACCTTGCCTATTCTTCCTTCCTATTCCAAACGGAGTTGGCTCTCTATCCTAAATAAAAACTGAGCTGCCTCAGGCAAAACTAGATAGCTATCTCTTCAAAGCTGCAGGCAGAAAATTTCTTCTTGGGCTCCTAGCTTGGCTTTTTGAGTAAATGCAAGAGGAGCTAGCTTGTATTGAGCTGGGCTGTGGCCCTGAGTGGGATAGAAAGAGAAAACAGAGTTGAAAATGCTTTACTTCTTCTAATCCAGACCAACGATGTCCTGGGGCCAGCTGCTGATGGAGGACAAGGGGCAGAGATGAGTACCCATTCCCAAGGCCCAGAGAGTAGCACTCTATCACTGATGCTCAGACTCCTTCTCAGGACCAGGGCCATTAATAGAAAAAGCAGTTCGGGTATCATGGTTCTGTAAGGATTGCAGTATTTCCCTCAGCAAATCTCTGAATCTCTATAATGATTAAAGCTGACAGTCACCAAATCCCTCAGTCCGGAAGAAAGTAATGGTAGCCTTTAGGGTTCAGTAAAGGAACAGATAAACACCTGAGCAGGAGGCCTATCGGTGTGATTGGGGGATATCCTCTTCTCCCGTTAACAGAAGCTGTTGACCAGCAGAGAAAGATGGTGCAGAAGACAGGGAGCTTTCTATTATGGAGCTGCTCTCTGGATAGGAGATGAGCCAACAGAGCTGGGTGGGCTGCTTTGAGGATGAAAGTGTCGACGGGCTTCCCATGCCTGTGGCCTCTTCCCATTTTGGTTTGAATCACCATGTCCCATGCAAGTGGTCATCAAGACCGGAATAGAATCAGCATTGAAATGCTCGGTCCACTCTAGAGAGTGATTCCCCAGTAAGATCTGATTGCTGTTTACTAAGATCACAGGGACATAGATCAATTCAGCTTGCTCAACATTATTTTCCCATTTCCTCTGCCAGTAGCATGCTAACTTTTCTTGGGGAGCCTCTCCTTCCCACTCTCAATGCATGCAGCCTGGATAGCTGTCATCACCACTTCTAGATCTCGTTGCGGGTCTGAGGCTAAAGCCAGACCCATGAATATATGCTCTAATGGACCAGCCTGAAACTTTGCAGAAAACTACCAGAAAAAAATAATCTTGCTTCTTCTACTGAGGCTACTGAAAGGGTAGGATGTAGATTTGGAGCAGCCGGTGGCCATCTTGCCTCAACAAGTAGTGAGCTTGCCAAGAAAATACATCCAAGGCAAAGACATGAACCAAGAAGCACAGGTCCATGTTCCAGCTGTATCATCTGAGCACCTGGATACACCTGTGTCTGAACTTGGCCAATCCCAATAATCCCCATTTTGTTTAACCCACTTTAAGTTGAGTTTCTATCCCCTGCAATTGAAAGAAACAATTTCAGTTATTGCTATAACATTATCATTAATTGTTTTTAATCTGTTGAGAAGTTGCTATGTTGCAGATTGTACTGAGGACTTTTGTTTTATTAGGGAGTGGCAAGATTTGGAAGGACCCTTAGTGCCATCTAGCCCAGGCATTCTTATCCAGTGCTCATGGACCCCTGGGAAACCCCTGATATTTCAGACATCCTCCTGGACTCTGACTGTTCTGCACAGTCATAAGCACTGCATTTTTTTTTTCTGGCAAGAGGCTCCATAACTCTCAACGGATTCTCACATGGTTTGTGACATGATAGTCTTTTTACCTTAAGGCATCTTTCTTCCTGTTGTAGGAAAACCTGGATTCCAGTCTTTGCTCTTCCACTGAGAGAGTTTGGGGAAATTTTCTCTCAGTTTCTTAAAATTCAAGGATAGATGGAACTGAGCAAACAATTCTCACAAAGCTTTTCCAAATATAAATGAAGGGGCTTCAAAGTCAATTTCTCCTTTTTTTGCTGGGCTGCTTCAGACTCTGTCTCTAATACTGGCTTCCATCCCAATTTCTCTGAGCCTCATTTTCTCCCGTTAAAAAAGGGAAGATTTGAAATGTCTGCCCTGGATGTTTTATGGGTGGTCATGGCGAGGAACTGAGGAGGGTGAAAATGCCTCTTGGGTGTTCAGCTGGTCTCTGGGCCCTGCCTCTGGTTGCTGTATCTGTTGCGAGGTGTGATTGCTCGTTCGCGCTGGCATGTGAGTCTGGAATTTCTGCTTGCTTTCAATATCCCCAGCAGCAGTCACTGACACCCTGACAGCCTTATGCAAACCAGAGTCTGTTCATTAAGTTGCCAGTATGCAGTTCTTAACAAATACATTAAGGAAACATTCCGAATGTCACTTGTAGAGCAAATGAACAAAAATAGATGGGCCATTTGATACCGAGAGGGATCTTCTCCTGGTTGGCAGATTTTATTTCCTCTCACGCAAGGCTGAGGCCTCCTGAATGAGTCTGTTCATTAAGGCATGTGCTCAGGCTCTCACCCAGCTGAACATGAGAGGTGCCCAGAGAACAGTGGTGGGAGTGACAAACATTGAGGAAGGATGGCTCTTCTCAAGGAGCTCAAGTTTCGGTGACAATGTGGGAGAGACACTGGAGCACACGATTGCAGTCCTGTGCTGTGGGGGAGAGAAGGCTTGGAAAAGTGTGGTGGGAACACAGAGGAAAGTGACTTCATTCTAGGGGGGAGGCTATGTGGGAAGACTTCAGAGAGGAGGTGACACTTGATCCAGGTTTTGAAGGTTAAGGAAGAGTCTGCCAGGTAGAAAGGCAGAAGGGTCAGTGCAGGGAAGAGGGGGAGGGCACGCAGAGTATCGTTTGGAGAAGGAAGGAGGGTGCTTGCTGGGCTGGGCATGGACAGCTCTGGAGGGGCCTGAAAGAGAGAGAGTGAGACAATGGCAGGGGGCAGTGGTCAAGGAGGGCACTCTGCTCAGGAGGTTCCTGCTTCTGTTGGCCCATGGAGGGCTTTTCAAGCAGGCAAGCAATCTGATTGAAAGGTTATCACAAGGTATCTTCAGGACCAGTTGGGGGCATGTAGGGGAGAGGCGGAAGAAGTTTTAGGCTGTTTCAGTTCAGCTGAGACCCAGTTTCTGAAAGCTTTAAGTAAGGGAGTGGAAGGAGGAAGCATTAGATGTAGAAGTAAAAATATGAAGGGAATAAATTTTAAAATGTCCCTAAAGCAGCGGATCTCAACTCTGGCTGAAGAATACACTCATTTGGAGACTTATCAAAAAGTCCCATGCCTTCTCCTCTTTTCCTTTTAGTTAAAGCAGAATGTCTGGGAGGTGGGACCCAAGTGTTGGCATTTTTTTTTCTTCAAGTTCCCCAAGTGGTTTCAATGAGCTGCCCAGGGTGGAGAACCACTGCTTTAGGGCTTTTGAGTTACACTGGGGGAACTGGTTGACTACAGATTATGGAAGGCCACTTGCTGAGAGATTATGATGGAATTGGATTGCATTTTGGAAAAATCAACTTTGCATTTTAGAGCAGTTTTACATTTATAGAACAATTGCAAAGTTAGTACAGAGATTTTCAATAAAGCCCACACCACCTTCCCCTATTATTAACATCATCATTAGTGTGGTACATTTGTTACAGTTAATGAGCCAGTATTAACATCTTGATGTTAGCTAAAGTCCATACTTTATTCAGTTGTCATGTCCTTATTTTATTCCAGGATTCCACTACAGGACAGGTTCTTTTTTTTCTAGAGTTTCAAATAAATGGAATCACACCATCTGCCCTTTTATGTCTGACTTTTTTTATTTACCATACTGTTGTTTCATGTATAACTGTTTCACCATTTTAATTGCTGAATAGAATTCCTTCATATAGATATACCCAAATTAGCTTATCCATTCATCTGTTGATGGACATTTGGATTGTTTCCAATTTTTGACTATTATGAATAAATAGATCAGTGCTTCAACTAGAATTCCTGGTGATTATGGTGCTGATGGTCTGAGGAGGCCTCACTGAGAATGGTTTTCTTGTTATTTTGGGGAGAATTCCTTCTGGAGTTTCTCTTCTCTGTCACTCTTGTGTAACTTATCTTTCTAGCTTGAATTCTTCCCCAGACCCTGATCACTTAAGGAGAAGACACAGCTTTTTACCTCTCTTAGCTTGTTGATGGTCTAGGTGGTTTCATCAGATCATTTCTTGGCTCTAAGGCTCTGCATTTAGGGTGTTTCTTGGCCCATGAACTTCGTCCCATATTCTACAACTCTCTCTCTGTGCCTGGGGACTCTGCTTCTAACCAGCTTGAGAATTTCCTTTGTACTTTTCTCTCATTTTTCTTCTTCCTTCTGTGAAAGATATTATGGCAAACAAAAGTTTTGTTTTTATTTTTTTAAAGCCGTGGGCATATGATCCCCTTTCATGACTCATGTTTTATTACTGAACTCAAGGGAAAAGTAAACCACATTTACTTTTTAATGTGAAAGAAAGGAGACTTACACCAGCGGGAGCATGTAAATCCATCTTGTTTTGTTTGTCATCCACCCCATTTTCTCCTTTAGCTTCTCTACCCTTCTTGTAACTGCTACACATTAACATTGTATCAGCTATGGTAAGACAGAAGTCCCAAATTTCAAAGTTTATTTCTCACTCGTGAAAATCAAAGGAGTTTCCTGGTTGAGCAACTTCCTTCCTGGTGGCAATTCTGAGGTCCAAGCTCCTTCTATCTTGTGTGATCCTTCCATCAGTGAGTGACTCCCAAGTTTGTCCTGGGGTCCTCTCCATTCAAGAATAGAGAAAGGGGCAAAAGCATGCAGGATCCCATGTGGATTGTACAGGCCAGGCTTGGAAGTATTACTTCACTTGTGCCCATATTCTGTTAGCCAGAACTCCATCCCATGGATACCCCTTCTGCAAGGAAAGCTCTGTGCCCAGGAGGAAAAAGAAACAGGGTTTGGTGCATTTGTACCATCAATCATAGACATTGTGTTGCTGAGAATTTTCTGGTATCTTCTATCTGCTTCAGGGTCAGTCCTTGCCTCTGGATTCCTTTGGGGTAAAATTATGAAGAAAAAAATGCCATTGCAATGTAGGTTTCACAGGAGCAAAACCTTATCTCTTTTATTCCCTGTTGCATCCCCTGTATCTAGCACAGTTCCTGGCATTCCAAGGATGCTCAATAAATAAATACTGAATAGATTTTTATCAAATGAACTTATAGTTCAAGTTTCCTCTTGATTGGTTGCCTGTGGAACACACACAAGCCATCAGCAGGTGGCAGTGTGGTTTGAAGTGTGCATTCAGAGGCTGGGAGTGAGAACTGGCTGGTGGCCCAGCTATAGCTGGGCTGTGAGCTTCAAGTCTGGGTGGGAAAGCGGGTGGGTAGACTCAAGAGGCAGCACGAGGTCAATAAAGTAACAATTATGGGGCATTTCCCATGTGCTAGACCCTACAAATACCTTTGATATACTGACCCATTTAATCCCCCCAGCAACTCTGTGCAGTTGCATGTTTTGCAAATGGAATTGCTAACTCACAGAACAGTTAGGTAACTTGACAAAGGTCATGTAGTGAGAAAGGGGTAGAGTCAGGATTGGAAGCCAGGCAGACTGACTTGAAGTTCAGGTGCTTGATGCCTTGCCACAGTTCCTAAAAGGATGTTAGGTCTGTCTACCCAGGGAAATTACCCACAGGTTCTCAAAGGACCCTGTCAACAAGTGGATGGAACTGGCCTTCTTGGGTATTGAGAAGCCAAGTAGGGAGCCTGGGAACACAGGCTTGGGACCCAGCCACAGAGCAGGTTCGTCCTTACAGGGGGGTGTGGGGTGGAGGGCTGAGGCCTCCGGGTGGATTGGCACCAGCCACTGTCAGCCGAACAGTGAAGCATGGGAAGGGCCTGACTCATGGGTGTGTGTGTTGGGGGGGAGGGGGGGCTGGACAGCCACAAATGACCAGAGTCATGAGCCTGCTGGGAATGCTGGGGAAGGGATTTCAGCCCTATAAGCTTTCTCAACAACATCTGGCAGGACTCAAGATGTCTACAGAGACACCTTGGCAGCCTATGGGGCTGGCAGGGCAAGGACATGCAAAGGGTCCCAAGTACTCGCCCACTTCAGCCAGAGAAGTGCCCCATTGCCTTCTTTCATATATTGGGATTCCAGGTAGGAGTTTGGTGGGGGAAGTCTCTGCTACTAAAAAAAGTTTGAACATGCTTTAGCTAAATGACTTCTAGAGATCCTCCAAGCCCTGCTGATAGAAAGAGAGGGTATAGTCAGTGGGCCAACCCAGGAAGCCAGCTCAGGATGCAGCCTGGCTTTCCACCTGCCCTGGTTCTCTATCCCACTACCCTGCTGAAGCCCCCATTCCTCTGTATATGAAGTAGGAAAGAAAGGCTGTGATCCTCCAGCCAGAGGGAAGCCTGCTCCTGCTGCAGGATGCTCTCTGGTTTAGGTTCTGCATCCTTGTTTCCTCCCCGCCAAGGCCCCACACCATCCAGCTCCAGAGCATGTTCAGCTCATTATCTGAAAGAAATGGCCTGAGCAGCCGTCTGCTGAGACTTAGGAGGAAAAGTAGAAATAGTAACATTGATTTATTTGGGGCAGAGAGGCCTACAGGTGGGGAAAAGAGGGGGTGAGTGATCATAAAACCCATGGGCTCTGCAACCTGCTATAGGCAGAGCCCATCACACTGCTAGGTCTAGCCACAGATGGGGGTGGACAAGGGGCAGGTAGTCCCTGCCTCCCCGTCACAGGACAATCAAGGTGGAAGTCAAGGATGAAATAGGGGGCTCGGAGGCTGGGGTGCCTGGCTAACAGCAGTCCTGTGTTGCCTGCTGAAGGCTGTCTGTGTCTGTATCGATGTGTTTGGCAGCTGCTGTGCTGTGCAGGTGCTGTTTGATAACAAAGGTGCAGGATGGCGGGCAGGCTGATCGTTCCAGGTCACCCCCCACTTGGCTGTTGGCTCCACAAATGTCAAGAGACCCACCTCGCTCTGCTTCTCCTGTGGGGCCACTGGAGTCTTATGGGGTGGAGCCAGCCAGCCAGGTGAATCCTGGATGACAGCTGTCTTAGGGACGCCCTGGCCCAGTTGGTGTGATCTGAGCTGTCAAAAGAGGGAGATGCCTCCTAACCAGGTACATGTGGGGACTCAGACTACAAAGTCCATTATTCCACCATGCACACATTCTGCAAATTGCTGCAACTCAGAATAGGGAGAAGCACTTTTTTTTTTTTTTTTTAACTTTAAGCACTGGAGTGATTTTTAATATATATATTAAATCATCTTCCCAGGTAGTGCTTCCTGTGAGACTGAAGGACAAGCAGGAATTAGATGAGCCTGGCTTCCTGGGTAGCTCCAAGCCTTGGCTGACCTGTGGGCAGCAGAACAAGTCAGAGGAGCAGTCCCGCTGGAGTTTACGCTATTTCCCGCTGATGATCCGGGGCCTGGTGATTTGCATTTGAGCCAAGTTCATTGCTCTGGCTGTGCAGTGGGCTTCCACTCAGGCTGCTTCTGTTCTCTGGGGCGCTGGGAGCAACATCACTGACTGTCAGGGGTAGGAGAGTATGGGAGTGTGGGGTCATATCACCTGGTCCTGGGTTCTGGGTTACCAGTGTGTACCGGACCATGCCAGTTTCCGGGGCCCCTGAGGATCCTAATCATCCTTCTCAGGTGCTTTGTGATTGGGGTGGGGTAAAATGTTGGTTAAGTGCCTCCAGGATGCTTGGATTATTAGCCCATCTCTGGCCTACTAGTCGTATGCCCTTGGGCATAATCCTTAACTGATTCATATCTCAGTTCCCCTACCTGTCAAGAAGGAATGCTAATGACCCTGCCCTTTTCCATCCTTCTTTGTGCCCCAAAGACTCACTTACACAGCAGCGTCACTGAGCTCTTGTCCTCTGGGATGGGTTTGCCCAATGGGAAACCCATGAACAGGAAACTGACGGGAGTGAAGGTTGGATTATTTATTTGACCCAGATTCCTTCTCTTCAGGTCACTGTGAAGTGGCTTTGTTTTCTTTCCTAGCCATAGTTCCTCTGGCACCAGCTCCCATCCCTCTCCTTGCCATTCCAGACTAAGGTGGTGTGATGCCACTCTGCTGTGCTTAGCCTTAGAGGACTGCACTATGCTTGTTGGATTCCTAGACACTGCTTGCACCTTTAAATGGTCCCTTGATTAAGCTCTCATCAACTGCCTCGTTTGAATGTGCCGTCTTCATCTTGTAAGGATCCTCACTGATCTAGAAACCTCTTGCGATGATACTAATTCATAGAATAGCTATGCTGGTGAATTAGTTAACACATGTAAAAAGCTTAAAACAATGGCTGGCACATATGATAGGTTTGTTAACTGTTAGACACCCATATGGCTCTTAATTCTTCTTGTATTATTATACTGTCTTAGTGTAAAGGAACCATGTTGGGTAATTTAGGCACTTGATCCTATAGCCATAAGGCTGTCCCAGCATGCTTTCTTTCCCCTATGAAGCTTGAGATGACAGAAGCTTAGTCCCTAGCCTCCTTCTCATACCATGCATGACCCTAGCCTCTTCCTATGGTCCTTTTAAGCCTGATATCATGGCTCAGCCTGAGACCTGCTCCTGAAGCCCAAACACAGAGAGATATGGAGTATAACCTATGTTTTTAGTAATGCTTTGCTGCTAACACTCAAGACTAAAAGGTATGGTTGTGCAGCTATCAACAGGATCCTTCATCAACACTAAACATCATCACAACCATGCATTACCTTCATCTATTTTCACTAGAATGTATCCTCATAACCATGCATCAACACCACTATCCATACCACCTCCATTCATCATCACCAACATGCATCGTCACCACCACACATTATCTCCACCATGCATCACTACCATCATCCCTATTACCACTGTCCATCACCATCACACATCGTCACCACCATCCATATCACCACCCCCCATATCACCTCTCTCCATCCTCACCACCATCCATATCACTTTCATCCATCATTACCACCAAGCATCACCACCACACATCACTACCGCCATTCCTATTACCACCACCATTCCTATCACCGAGCATCATCACCACCATCCATATCTCCTCCATCCATCATCACCACTATGCATCATCACCACCATGCATTATCACCACCATCCATATCTCCTCTGTCCATCATCACCATCATGCATATCTCCTCCATCTGTCATCACCACCATCCATATCTCCTCCATCCATCATCACCACCATGCATCATCACCACCATGCATTATCACCACCATCCATATCTCCTCCATCCATCATCACCACCATGCATATCTCCTCCATCCATCATCACCACCATGCATATCTCCTCCATCTGTCATCACCACCATCCATATCTCCTCCATCCATCATCACCACCATGCATCATCACCACCATGCATTATCACCACCATCCATATCTCCTCTGTCCATCATCACCACCATGCATATCTCCTCCATCCATCATCACCACCATCCATATCTCCTCCATCCATCATCACCACCATGCATTAGCATCATCTATCAACATCATCCACCATCACATCCATGTATAACTATCAACCATTCAGTTTTTGAACTTTACCATTCCCCAGAGATTCCCTCATGCCTGTTTACAGTCACTCACTCTACTGCACTCTCCGGCCCCTGGCAGCCACTGATCTGCTTCCTGTCTCCATAGATTAGCCTTTTCTGAACATTTCAAATAAATGGAATCATATAATATTTGTCCTTTTGTAACTGGCTTCTTTCACTTAGCACGATGTTTTCTAGTTTCATGTATGCTGTAGTGTGTATCAGAAACTCATTCCTTTTAGTGTTGAATAATCTACTATATGGATATACTGCATTTATTTATCCATTTCCTGTTGATAAGCATTTGGATTTTTTCTACTTTTTGGCTATTATGAATAATGCTGCTATGAACATTAATGTGCAACACATAATTTGTTGATTAACTCCTGTTATTAGAATTGAAGCTTCATGAAAAGTGAAGTTTGTATGTATATGTGTGTATACATATACATATGTACATATACACACATCACAGTACATATATAAGCATGTGTATACATATAAACACATACAAGTATATGTACACACATACATATGCACACACATACATATGCACATATCTTTAGCATTTGGTAGGTGCTTTTAAATGAAATGATAAATCAGTAGTGGCAATGGCAAGATTTCATAGTGGCTAAAGATTCTCCACTGGTCCAGCTCGGAATACAGGCTGGTAGGGAAGAACTCTCACAGGGAGTCCTGGAGGGTCCATACCAGCATCACTGGAGGGGTGGGGCAGGGGGAACCCTTCTTTCCGGGGATTCTGAGCACCCTTAAGCTTGTGAACTCATGAACCTCTGCTGCTTGGAGGAGCCTGCCTGTTGGTAGAGAAAGGAGGTCCAGTCCTTCATTTGTTCCTGCCTAAACATTTTAGGTTTACAGCTTTGTTTATGACAGCAATGGCTTTGCATTTCTTTCCCAGTGACAGTCCCAGATGAGGCATCTCTATCTGGGTCTGATTGAGGCCAGAGCATTTTCCAAAAGTAACTCTGATTTTCTTCTTTTGCCTTGTGTACTCTCTCACAACTCATTTTGAGGTGCAGGTTATCTTTTGTTAAGGGAGATGCTTGTACTGTTAAAGAGGCAAGTAAAGCAACATGCAGCAGCCTCACCGAGGGAAGGCCTAGGGCCCTAGGTTTGGCCTCAGGAAGCCACAGCACCTTGGGCAGCATAAGCAGCAGGTTAGCTGTGTGAGGACGAGGGACCCTGTGTTATCAGGAAGGAGCTGTCAGCTACCCCTGTAGCAGCACTTGGGTATCCCAGCATCAGGACAGGCACACAACTCTCCTTTGCCTAGTACTGAACCAGACTTACAGTTAAGTTAGCATGCTTTTCAACTGTGCCGAAACATCATGAATAACTTTTTTTCCAAGAGGTTGTTCCTGGTTTTTAGAGGAAAGGTTTGCTCTTTACTTTGATCTGACTTCTAAAAGAATAAGACATGGTCTTTCTTTTTAATAGCAAAAGAGACTTCTAAAAAGTTTGGGTATTTAAATTTAAAGTCTCCCCCCCCAGCATTTGATAGCAGTATTAGTGTCAGTTAGGTGTAATGGATGAATACTTAATGTAACAAGAGAGACAGGAAATCTGAAAAAAAACAACTCCATATCCAAATGAAAATGCATGTTTGAGCTAAACTACTGCATTTATGCTACTTACTTTTTATTGCCAACTATACATTGGCACCAGTGGGTTCTGTGGGATAAAGAAGGCATATTTTTACCTGTGAATGTATACCAGTTCAGCACAGTGCTTAGCCCACTTGTATCCACAGGATCCTGAAACAGAATGAGGAGGCCAGGTATGTCCCTAAGTACATGTTACAGAAGGTAAAATACAATGCCTTTTACCCCCTTTTTTCCCATATTGTATACCTGCCTCTATTAGCACTTATATCATGTTGTAACGATATACTTACTTAAAATTTATAATACTACTAATAGTAGTGCCACTTATTTGGATGCTTAATTTTGTGATAGGCATGGGGCTAAGCCCTTTAAACAGAGTAGTTTGTGTAACCCGTTCCTCAGTCCTATGGGGTAAGTACTACCCTTGCCCTTATTTTACAGATAAGGAAACTGAGGCTCAGAGAGGTTATGTAAGTAGTCTGTGGCAAAACTTTGACTTGGCTACCCAGTGCCTGACTCTGAAGTCAATTCTCTCTTTTCTCCCTTGATTATGGCAGATCTCAATGAATGGGCCCTGGAACTGTGAGTTCCCTGAGACTCTCTCACAGGGTGAGGGAGGAGTTCCATGAGAACAAAGTGCTTTTCATAATAAAACTGATTTATCATTTGTACTAAATGAAAAATAACTGGTGACAAAGACTGAAGGTGCCTTAGCATGAATCAAAGCAATGGTATCAAACTCTATTGGAAATCCTCGCATTCTTCCCTGCCAGACCCTCCTGGTAGTAGAAAAAAAAAAAAGAAAAGAAAAGATTGATTGTTTTGCTGTTCCATATGTAACATCAACATTTGGAAGATCCACATAATGCATTGAACTAGTATTTCCCAATAATCAATGCCTAATGTAACAAATCATACAGGGGAAAGATCTATCCAAAGTTTATTATGGTTCTTTTAAGAGGATATGTATTTTAAATATTTTTCAGTTTTATTCCTAAAATGGTAACTATTTAACTATTACTCAATAAACAAAAGCTCCTTGGGGTCCTCAATATGTTTTAATATTGCAAAGGTGTCTGGAGACCAAACCTTTCTGAGGCATGCTGCCATAGAAAATTGGGAGTTATGGGAAGTTCTAAAAAGGGGGTCAAATTTCTTAGAGGAACCCAATTCTATGTCATTTCTCATCATGGAGGCTCTGGAAACCTCCACCACCAACGTATCATTGTTATTTGTTCCACGAGGAGACCAGGTCAGAATGAATCCAGTCAGGTTGACCCAGGTCTGAAGCTCTGGGTTGGTGAGAACTGTCCTGGAACCGGCACCTGGAAACCACCAGCCCACTTCTTATACAGTGGTACTTGTCCACAAATAGTGTGGCTCTAATCAGATAATCAGATAAAGCTCTCACCCCCATGAGAGGTTCATTCTGAGGGAGTGCACAGTCCACATCAAAGTAGGAGGTGAAGAATTAGAGATACATGCACAGGTTCAGACTGGAGAGGTTAGTTATAGGAAGGCATACCTTGTTGAAGGGGGAGGGCCACACAAGTCAGATACTCTGGTGAGATGGGACAAGAAAAACCCTACTATCCAACTCCTGGATAACATAAGAAGAATTTTAGGGGATAATCTTGCCAATAGGTACAGTTATCTAAGAGTAGCTTTCCTTGTTGAATGCTTGTTCTCTGCCAGATGTTGTGCTAAGTAGTTTGCTTGCACTATCTCATTTGATGTCTTCAGCAATCCTGTGATGTATTATTATCTTCTCCATCTCATAGATGAGAAATCTGAGACCCAGAGTGGTTAAGTGGCTGCTGTTAGTCATTTCCAGAGCTTCTGGTTCATGACTCTTCTGTTACTTATCTCTTTAAGTGAAATGAAAAACTCAATTTGCTGGATGGCAGTCCAAAAACATGCTCTCTATAAAGGACGGTGGGCAAAAAAGGCAGAGAGGCAGAAATGAGAATGCTGGAATAGGGCCTGGATATGGAGTATGAGGGAGAGGAGGCAATTGAGTTTGTTGTTGCTGCTGGTGTGAAGGTGTGTTGTGTGCCTTATGGTGTACAGGGAGATGTTAACCTGAGGCTAGTCCTCTTATTTGGCTACTCTTCAAGATGAAAGTCTGCTTTATGAAGACCAGATGAAATGAACATTCTGGTTTCCATGTAGCCAGAATTTTGATGGCAACAGTGAGACTCTACAATAGAGAGCATGCAGTGGACTGGAGGGATGTTGGCACAATGCTGAGAAGGGGATCAGACAGTGTTGTTCAGCCTGGGAATTATCAACAGAAGAGCATGGGCCATGGTGAAAGCAGTTGGGGTTGTCTAAGCTCTACCCCACTGTGTCAGCTTTCCTCCCTGACAAAGCCCTCATCTCTAAAGTGAGATGCTAATACCACCTTGCAGGACAGCTGTGAGAGTTAAAGGAGGCAAGACAGAGGAATTCGAACAGCAGAGTGACCAAAACACACCAAGTACGCAATCCTCTTTTTCTTCTCCCCCCTCCACAAGTTGCCTGGGGAGCAAATTCTGCCTGACCTTTTGCTTTCACCATCTCTGCCTTTCCTAGGTATTTTTTTCTCTAGCCTTTCAAAGATACCATTTACTGAGTACTTAGGATGTCATCTGATAACTAGATTGCCAGGGCTCATTTAGGGGTAATTACTAGCTACTTAGTTTTGGCCAAGGCATATGACCTAGTACCTCAGTTACTTCAGCTATAAAATACGAGAACAGTAGCATCTACCTGTAGGTTTGTTGCACATGTTCAATAATTATCCTTCTCACTGTTGTGGCTGCTTGTTGATAAGAACTGTCTTGAATAAGGTGTTGTGGTGTTGAGTCTTCCCTCATTTTGTGGATGAGCATCATTATCCCCACTTCACAGATGGGATTACAGGGCTTAGGAAATAGACCTAGATCTGCCAGGCTTTGTGTTTTCCCTGCATACCCCTTTCCTCTTATTTTTAACCAATGCTCTTTGTGATGTAATAATTGGCAGTGGCCTGGCTGACTTGAGGGCCTGGGTAAGGCTTTTAGGTGTCTGTTAATAACCTTGATAGCATCAAAGACTTGACGAGATCATGTATGAAAAAGGACGATAAAAAATTTGGAAGTGTGCTACAAAATATGTTGTTCATTTATTTAGGGTCCATCAAGTTCCTAAAAGGGATTTGAAGTGGCCTATTAGTTGTCATTACAGTGATGATGATTAATGATTATAATAATAAGACAGGCATAATTGGTTCAAATTGTGCCTTTTGAAATGGCCTCCATGGAGGCCAAGTGGTGGGAAGGGAAGAGGCAGCCTCTGCTGTGGGGAGCTGAAAAGATGGGCCTAATTGGTTAAAAGCAGCTTTGCTAATTGTTTTGGCAAGGGCCTGAGAGAAAGCTTTTGTATGATTATACATGAACCAGGGTCCCTCGAAGCTGTGCATTCCCAGCTAGATCTGTTCTTCAAAACACAAGCAGAAAAGAGAACAGATGTTCAGCCACTTGACAGAGATTTAATAAGACATTTAGAAAAATTATCATGTTCACTTTGCCCCTCCTGACCTCTGGTTGGAAGCTGGAGGAAGGCCTGCTTCAGATGGCTGATGTTTTGAGCTGGAATGGGATGGCACACTGTTTCAGCCAGAGTTTTCCATTTTTCCAAGACCCTGTTGTTTCCTGAAGACTTTGGTGGTAGAAGGGACATGTAAGAGGATAAGGAAGAAGCTTGATTATAAGCAACATGAGTGTTTTAAGTTCAGGTTGAGAGGAGGTTGGCTGTAACTGAGTGACTAGATATCCTACAAATTGGAAAGCAAAGGAATAAAACCAAGCCAGTTTACAAATAAACATGGTAAGTCTTCATGGCATAAGCTGGAGCACTCTGGAGGGGAGAGGAACCCAAAGATAGGATTTTTCTGGAAGGGGATTTCCCTGTTGTAAGCTGTATTAATCACTGAGAAAGAACAACATAGAAAGTAGCTATGAGAAACCAGCTATAACTGGCATTCTGTGCTAGGCCTGGAGAGGCCAAGGAAGGCTTGTCACTGGTCACCTGCTGTTGTAGGGGTCAGAGAATGACCACCTGGGCTCAGAGTTGACTTAACCACTCATTGGTTATGGACTCGGGTAAGCATTGTTACCACCATGAGCCTCCATTTCCTCGCTTGTAAAATAGGGAGAACAGTACTTCCTTCTAAGGCTGTTGTGAAAATTAGAGGTCATAAAGCAGGTGCATTAATTCCCTGTGGGTTCTATAACAAATGGCCACATACCTGGTTGCTTTAAACAACAGAAATGTCTTCTCTCACAGTTTTGGAGCCAGAAGTCTGAAACCAAGGTGTCGAAGGGTGGCACTCCCTACAGAGGCTCTAGAGGAGGATCCTTCCTTGCCTCTTCCAGCTTCTGGAGGCTACTGGGCAATCCTTGGTGTTCTTGGCTTAAAGAGAGACCACTCCAGTCTCTGCCGCTGTCTTACATGGTCTTCACCTGGTGTGTCCTCTATCCTCTTATAAGGGCCCAAGTCATTGGATTTAGGGCTCACCTTAAATCCTGGGTGATCTCATCTCAAGATCCTTAACTCATTACATATTCAAAGCCCTATTTCCAAATAAAGTCATATTGTGAGGTTCTGGGTTGACATGGATTTTGGGGAGATGCAATTCAATCCACTATGCAAGTAAGGACCTTAGAACACCTCCTGATGCATGGAAAGCACTCAGTAGATGTTGGCTACCATGTTTGCTGCTGTTGCTGTTACTATACTGTTGTTAAAACAGTGGGGGTCCCAGTAACTCTGGCTCACCTAAAACACAATATTTGTTAAATATATACATCTGTAAAATTCATATGCTGCTTTAGAGTTCAAAAGGATGGGTTAGGATGGTGATGTGATAATATATGTATTTGTTCAGTAATATATTTGTTTATTTTATTGTTTATGTAACTAATACATTTTATAGTATTATTTATAATAATACTAAATATGTTAATACATTTATATTTACTACCATTTATATAATAAATATATAAGTATAGTACGTCAAAATTATCAACCTAGTAGATCACTGATATTGGGTTTTTAAGCTCCTTTGACATCAAGGATGTTTCTGACTTATAATTTTCCTCCTTCTTCCCTGACATTGAGCCCAGATGAAAGAAAATTAGCACTGGACTCAGAGAACCTCAAGTTTGAACAGTGGATTTGCCCTAAATTCCAGGGTCTTTTGTTTCCTTGTCTGAAAAATGGGGTGGACAATTTTTCCCTTTCTCTCGGGGTTCCTGAGGATGCTCACGTGGGAAAGCTTGGGGCACAGCTTTGAGTTTGGAGGTGGTGGCTTCAGCATCTCTGGGTGAGGAGGACCTGCATTGGGGGGCCAGGTGGAACCACAGACCAGCATCAGTCCAGGTCAGGTTCAGGAAAGACAAGGGGAGCAATTTCAGAGCCAAAAACATAGGGATCGAGAGCTAGAGAAGATCTGGGAACAGGTACTGAGCCAACCAACAGGAGACACAAATACAACTGGGCAAAAACTTGGATCAGAATCGACAGGGAAGTCAAGATGATGGTTGGCTAGGACACTTGTGTGTTTTCACGAATGCATCAGATGGTGGTTGTCGGTGCCCTGGGTTAATTCAAATCTATAGACGTGTGAGTGCCTCCCATGGGTTGCAGTGCTAGCTGGTGGGAATTCACATTGGCGAGCAAAACATGACCACCCCTGCATTCCTGGAGCTTACAGTTCAGAGGTGGAGACAGATGGTAGTCAACAGTCACCTAAGATGTGACAGCAAATGTATTGAGCTCTAGGAAGAATAGCACAGTTACCTTCTGTGGGAAACCTGCTATAACTGAGGCTCTGAACTAGTCCAGGGGAGGGGAGACCCAGGAGGGCTTTCCCTGAGAAGGGTTGTTTGAATGGAGGACTCAAAGAGGAGAAGGAATTGACCAGGTATGCATGGAGTGGGTGGAGGCAGATGGCCAGGTGCACGCAGCCCAAGGACTAAGAGTGTGAGCCCCTTGCAGAGGCACCTTACTGGGCCACAGTTAAGAAATATGGCCCAAAAGGCCTAAAATATTTACTGTACCCCTTTATAGAAAACGTTTGTCCACCCATGGTGAAATGTGTGTTTTCCCAGGTGCCAGGATCTTTGAGTACTGCCCTGCTGTTGCTAAGTGTGCATGGTTGGGGAGAACAGCAGAGGAGTTGCCTTTTCTCATTTTCCCACAAAGATCCCCAGTCTGTTTGCTTTAGCTCTCCAGTTTGGCAGTTTGGGACCCGCAGACATGTTTATTTTGGCCCAGACGGTGTTTTAATTAGGGTAGGGTAGTGGAGAATTGCCACTATTTAAACCTTGGAAAAGTCACATAAAATTTTGGAGTTCTAGCTCTTGCGAAATCAGGTCTGGCAAGACTGGCTGGCCTGCATCTCCTCAGTGCAGCCCCAGTCAGGAGCTGAGTAGAAGCTGCTGCTGCTGCTTTCAGATGCAAAATGCTCTTCCCAGTTCAGGGGAGAGCTACAAGTGCCTTCCCTGCCTGGCCCCTGCAGGCACTTGAGTTTGAGACCCTGATCTCTGCCCAATTGAGGATGATAAAATGGGAGGGAACAGAGCCCCTTGATTCTTAGGAGGAGATTGTTTCAAATTATACTCCTGAAGCCCAGTTAGGGAGAAGATCTATGGTCTGCATGAAAGGATTCCCTTCAAACAGGGCATGCTATAGCCCTTAAGAGGCTTTCTTTTTTTACTAGTATTTAAACCCTTTTGCAGAGAATGTGTTGTACAAAAATCCAGTGTAAAATTTGGATTAAAGTGAGTTTGTTTCAGGTTGAAGCTGAAGTGTCCACCCTGGCACTGTCGGCTTGACCTGTTCTTCTCCTCCCCCAGGATGGCTCTGGGTCATCTCTCGGAAAACCAGGGGGTTCTCGGAATAGAGTTTGAAAAGTCTTGCCTAGAGTGTTTGGTAGCGGCTGCTGCCAGTTGGAAAGATGGTTTGTAAATGGAAGGGTTGAAGACAGCCTGTTGGTTCCTCATCTTTGCAACTCCAGGCCAGCTTGAAGTTGGACCACACTCAAGAGGCAAATCTGTGCCCCCAATCCCACTTTCTGCCCCCACCACTGAATGAGCAAGACAGCTCCAGTAGCAGATGGTGAGATTCTGAGTTAAGCCAGTACAGGCATGCAAGGTCTGCTCCGTCGTGACTTGGAAGAGACTTGTGGCTGTAGTCAGGAGCGTGACTTCCTGTGGCACACTGTGTAGAAAGGCATGTAGCCTTGAAGGTGAGCAGCTCCTGCTAACCTGGTGAGGGGCTGCTGCACAGAGCTTGAGAACTGAGGCTTTGACCAGTCTCTGCAGGAACTGGCCGGGGTATCTCCCCAACCAGAAGGAGGTATTGGCATGGCATGACTGTACCATCACCTTCTTACTGGTGCTTATCACTGCAGCATCGCTGTCAACAGCCCTGACATTCAATGTTTCAGATTCATTTTTCACAATTGCCTTGAAAGCCTGGCCTGTCCCATCCACTAGTGTAATTCCTCTGACAGGCAAGGGAGCTGGCGGAGAACTGCCTAGCATGGCTGACTCGTGGGAGGCATGTGGGGAAAAACACAGGCTGTTGCAAAGCCTTGTTGGGAGATACGCAGCTGTTGCCTCCTTCTAGGAGGAGGGCATCCTGCTTCTACAGGGCCACATGTCCTCTACCCACAAGACAGCAGGGCTGGCCCCTGTGCAAACTGTGCTCTTAGCAAGCTTCTAAGACCCTTTAAGTTTCAGTTTCCTCATCTGTGTAACAGAAATGATGATGTCCATTTCCTAACCTTATCTATACAATGGAAATAATAGCATCTGCCTCCCAACCTCATCTGTATGATACAAATAATAATGTTCACTTCTTGACCTCATATGTATAAGAAATAAAAACACTCACCTCCCAGTGTTGTTGTAAGAATAAGAAAAAATACTCCTAAAATGCCAAATGGTACATTTAATAGATAGCAGGAACTACTTGGAGCTATCTGGAGGCCCAAGCTAATTCATAATTTTAAGCCTCCAAGTATATTTGAAAATAAAAAACTTTCTGAAATGTCATAAAAATTATGTTTGCATTTTGAATGTATACTTTGGACAGATGAATGCCTTTAAAACAAGTATGAGAAGAGAACGACAGTATTAGTCTCATTCAAGGTTCGCCACTAAAGTTTAAATTTATGGCTCTGGAAGAGATTGGGTCTGGGCCAAATGTACCAGTCCCATGCCTTTAACAGACCCTAAATAGGTGCTTAATAAATGGTAGCCATTATAGCATGATAGAATAATATTATATCGGTCCCTTGAAATTGCAACAATGTTTGAGCTCCAGTTACACTGAGCCTAGAAATCAGCTGAGTCTTCCCAAATTAAAATATTTGTAAAGGGCCGAAGTGCAGTGAAGGGGCTGCTGGAAAAGGGGCTAGCTCCAGTGGCTTGCAGCTGCTGAGAGGTTCTGCGGGCTGCAGTTAGACCAATTTAAGTTGACCCACAGGCTAGACTCAGCTTGTCCTCTGTCTCAGGCTCCTGGGGCTGCTGTAACAAAGTACCACAGTCTAGGTGGCTTGAAACAGTGGAAGTGTATTTTCCTACAGCTCTGGGGGCTGGAAATCTGAAATCAAATAGTCTGCAGGACCATGTTCCATCTTCAAAGCTGTAGGGGAGAATCCCTCCTTGCCCCTTCCAGCAACTGGTAGCTGTTGGATTACCCTGGTGTTTCCTGGGTTGCAGATGTATCACTCCAATCTCTTCTTCCATCAGCATATGGCCTTCTTCTCTCTCTTCTGGAGGTGAGATTGTTTGCTGTGAGGCAATCCCTGCCGCTTACAAAATGCTTCAGGCTGGATGGGGTCAGACTGTGAGTCTGTTGAGCTGGTGGCTTGGCAGCAGGGTGACTCCAGGGATAATCCTGCCCAACAGCCTTCTCCTTACCCTGGCCAGTAATCCCATTCTTTGGCCATCAATGAACACATGCATGGGCTTACTAGGGAGAAGGGACTTGATGCTCTTGGATTTTGCTGAGGTGGAATAGCCAGGTCTCTAGATCCCAACCCTGGCGAGAAGGTTCGGTGCTTTATCACTGACCCAGGACACCAAAAAGCACCTGCTTCATATACAATGACAGAAAGCTGTCGTGAGCTGGGCTGGGGGAAGACAAGGGTGCTGAAGATAACTGTAGCCCCCTGACTTGCTATTTCTAAGACTTCCTAAAGTTTGAGCATCAGCCCACACTTGCCAGGAGTGTTGCCCATTCTTAAGAACTAAAAGTTAGGGATTTGTGGTCAGGCCAATATTTGAATGTCCTTGAGGACAACAGGAATGGGGTTATTTTAAAGGGGGACTGTTTATTGAAATGTGTCCCCCAGAAAGACATGTTCAAAGTCCTAACCCCCAGCAACTTTGACTGTGACCTTATATAGAAATAGGGCCTTTATAGATATAACCAAGTTAGGATGAGGGCAGACTGCATTAGGCAGGGCCATAAATCCAGTGCCTGGTGTCTCTATAAGAGAAAGAAGAGTGAGATTTGGATGCAGAGACACAGATGTACATAGAGGAAAGAAGGTCGAATGAAGACAGAGGCAGAGAACAGAAAGATGTAGCCACAAGCCAAGGATACCAAGGGTTGCTGGCAAATACCAGAGGCTGGAAGAGGCAAGGAGGGATTGTCCTCTACGGCTGTGGGAGGGAGCATGGTCCTGCAGACATCTTGATTTTAGATTCTGGCCTCCAAAACTGTGAGAGAATACATTTCTGTTGTACTAATACTGAGAAAATCCAGGAGATGTGATCTTAGCCTGTAGAAGTGCTCAGAGTCTGCTGTCTGGGTCCTGGGCCACCAGAAACGAGGAGGTTTTTTGGAGATAATTTTGGAACCACTCAGTACTTCTGTAATCACTCCTTGGACACGTCTAGCATTTATTGTTATAATCAAATGGAATTTACTACAAAGTTAATTTGAGATTATATTTGGTGATAGGCTTTATCATTGTTGTAGTGAATGGCAATTAGGAATAAAATGGGAAACAATTCCCATAAAAGATTGTGATTAGCATTGCTTATGCAGACAACCCAAGTTTTTCTAGTCTCTGCACCTTGTTGCTTCTTCTGTTTTGGTAATTAGCATTATTTTGTGTTAATGCCAGTCCTAGTTCTTTGCACTATCCCTGGTTCTAATTTCATGCTCAGGGTTTCCCTGGCCTGTTCCTCCCTATTGTGACCCTGGGTTGAGGACTAGAGCACTGCTCTTGGTCCATCTGGCCAGACCCCTCGGTGGTTTTCTGTTTCTAGAATCCCCATGTATTTCTTCTCTGTCCCTCTCCTGCCCTGGGTGCCAGGGGAGGCAGGGGAGCCTGCGTGGGGGGAGGAAGCTCCTGATCCTGGTGGGAGCAAGGGGACCTTGAGACCAAGGTTGAGAGAGGCTAGATCAGGGATGGGGAGAGCGGGAACCATGGGGGTGGCCCCCTGCAGAAAACATCGGGAGTGCTTGCCCCTGCACCAGCCCATCTAATGTCAGAGCCATCTAAACTGATGCTGATAAATTTATCAGCTAGGAGGCCAGAAGAATGGCTCTTCACCCCTCTGTCTGCAAATCATCCCTTCCTTATTTCTGATGCCCTGGAATTCCTAATCATAGACAAACACATCATTGTACCCTAAGGACAATGAAGCTTAAACTGCAAAAACTGGGATTTATCCACGCAAGGGTGTTGTTTCAGGCTCAAATACATTGCCCCATCAGATCATGGTTTTGAGATGAGGTAGGGACTAAAGAGTGGGGGAATCTCTGAGTGTCTGAGAGGTTGGGGTAGAGTACTAAGTGTTGAGGTGCTCAGGATGGGGAGGCTCTGAGGGAGGGAAGATAGAGTTCTGAAATTTGCCATATTTGTCTTGAGAGAAGGCTGGGGTGCTGCGGTTTGCCTTGTCACAAGCCTTGACTGATTGGGAACTGGGCCACTGGGCTACCTGTGGGGCTATCCATGGCTGCCATGTCCTTCTGGAAAGCTAAGTCAGAGCAGCTCTGGCCCCTCTATCTGGCATTGATAGTGAAAAGGTTTGTGAGGATATAATTCCCCAGCTCTAGAGGTAAAATATTTCTCTTCTCAAATACTGCCCCACTCTGTTTAAATCTGTCTTCCTCTGGAGCACTTACAATGTAAATGATATTGCTCCAATCCTAGCTCAGACCTTCTAAAGATTTCCCAATGCTATTAAAATCAAACTCCAGCTCCTGATTTTAAAGCTGAACCTGATCTAGTCCTTACATCCCTTCTGCTGTCTTCTCCAACCCCTTGCTTCATCCATTTCTCCATCTATCCATCTGTTTCTCCATCCAGCCACCCATTTCTCCATCCAGCCATCCATTTCTCCATCTATCCATCTGTTTCTCCATCCAGCCATCCATTTCTCCATCCAGCCATCCATTTCTCCATCCAGCCATCCATTTCTCCATCCAGCCATCCATTTCTCCATCCAGCCATCCATTTCTCCATCCAGCCATCCACCCCACACCCACTCTGAATCAGCCTATTTTCTTACTGTTCCGTACACACCTTTAGTTTATTCCCGCTCTGTCTTAGCTGATCCCTTTGCCTGGAGTGCACTTTCCTTTGATACCCACACAGCTCCTTGCTCCTTCACTTTATTTGGGTGTATATTCTAGTGTCACTTTCTCTGAGAAAGCTTTCCTTACCATCATCCTTACTTGGAAGGGGGCATGTGGGGCTTCTGAAGTGTGGTCTTGTTTTGTTTTTTGTTCTCAGTGCTGGTAACATGAGTGTGTTTGGTGAGTCAATATTCAGTCAGGTGTAAACTCTGATTCGTGTGCTTCTCTGTGTGTACTTTATACTTCAATCAAAAGGTACACATATATACCCCAGCTCCCATTGTACTCTATTCCTTACTTTGCTTTATTTTTGTTTATGGCACTTATCACTACCATAAATTATCTTGTATCCTTATTTGCATTGTCTGTCATCGTCCACCTCCATGTAAATTTCATGAGACCAGGGACACTTCTTGTTTTCTGCTCTATATCCTGTGCTTAGCAGAGTGTCTGGCATCTAGAAGGAAATAAATCATTATGGAATGAAGGGCAAGTAACTGGTTGGATGCCTAAAGCAATTATAAAGTGTATTATAGAAGGCGGTGTCTTAGTTGCCAAGGCTGCTATGAGAAATACCACACAGTGGGTTGACCTAAATAACAGGAATTTATCATCTCGCAGTTTTGGAAACTAGGAGTCCAGCATCAAGGTATTGTCAGGGCAGGCTTTCTCCTGGACACTGTCACATTCTGGGCAGTCCTCTGTCACATGGCAATTTCTCCCTCCTGTCTGCTCCCCTAATATCCCCTGACTGGTAGATTCTACTTCTGTATCCAATTTCTTTTTTTTTATAAGGACTTCAGTCATATGGGTTAAGGCCCATCCTCATTTAATTTGGCCTCATCTAAATAGGAACTTTGAAGATCCTATTCACAAATGAGTCCACACTTCAACTAGTAATGACATCTTCAAAGGTCCTATTTACAAATGGGTTCATACCTGCAGGACTGAGGGTCAGGACTTGAACATATCTTTGTGGGGGACATGATTCAATCCCCAATCCTGGGGGTTGTCTAATTCAGGTAGCACTTTCAATTGTAAAGGTCTCTGGCAAGCCTCAGCTTCCATGGGGGCTCTCTTTCCTCTCCCAGCCTTCTGCCCCTCTCTGATCTTCTCTCTCAACTCTCCATCACGCAGAGCTCAATTTCTTCCCATTTGCTGCTTCTTATCATGTTGGTCTCCTCAAGAACCTCATCACAGGGAACCCAACTTAGAGCCTCGTAGGGTGCCAAGTCAGTTACAAAATAAGAAATGTCTTAGGAAAGACTTTGGCCAGTGACTCATTCTCCTAAACCTCTGCCACACCTATAGTGCATGTGGTGGTTAAGGACAACTTTTGAGGCCTAGAGATCTGGTTTAAATCTTATCTCCACCTTGCTCTAACTGTGTAACCTAAGAAAAGTTAATTGGCTACTCTGTGCCTCAGTTCCTCATCCAAAAAATGAGATTGGTTGTGATACCTGCCCCCTACAGTTGTTCTGAGGATTGAAGTGAGATATGTGTCAAGCTCTGGGTGCAGATCTTGACTGATTATAAGCAGCAGCCGTGGTTATTCCCAACAGCAGTAGTATTGATTATTATTGATAGCCACAGACCCTCCTCAGACTCTGTGGAGCCACCTTGTACCTTTACATCTTGCCACTGCCTCCTTTCCCATGTGTATGCCTTTTCCTCCTGGGTATCCATAAAGCATGGCAATTTGAGAAATGAACTTCTGATTTATTTTCTCATATCTTAAAGAAGACGGTATGTGCAAAGATGCTTAGAAAACCATCAAGTGTTTTATGGATGTGCTTGTGTGCTCATCGACCCCCCTTTGCTCATTAGCTTCTTTTGGAGACAGTGTGACAGAGCAAGGCTCATGCATGCGCTGGAGTGACACAAGCAATCACTTAACTTCTTGAAGCCACAGTTTTCTCATTTGGGGAATAAGGATAACAACAGGCCTGGCTGTAGAGTGATTTAGAGTATCCTAGGAGGTGGTAGCTGTGAAATCACCTGCCTGCAATAAGGCAGATGTTCAAATGTTCCTTCTTTCTACCCCTCTCCTTTCTTATCTCATGTGTGTCTTAATTAAATCTCAGAAGGTTTTTCCTCTCTCATGCATAATTTCCCCAGTACTTTTTACAAGTCATAGAGAAGTTAAGAAAAAAGTTTTTCTGCCTTGACCACCAAGGACCATGGAGGAAGAGCAATGCATTGGGCAATTCTTCGTGAAGATACAGGGCTGAGACTGATGAGCTGAACTGCAGATAAAGTTCTCCTGTTATTTTTCTATTTGATTGCATCCTTGTTTCCCTTTAGCTGTGTTTTTTTCCCCACACACACCACATTGGGTGGTTATAATCATAGCAGCTGATCGATTTTAAACCATAGGTCTCTCATTGCTTGGAAACATCCAGTAAGCTATAGTTGACTGATTGCCAAGCTAGAGAAATTCATGCGTCTGGAAAGGAGGAGGAATAGTGTTTCTGGGTTTGATTTCTATCTCTTGTTGTCTAGAGAAATGTATTTTTTAATCCTTCCAAATATCTTGGTAGGGTTAACTCTGTTTGTAGTCAGCTGACCCTCACAACTTTTGTAATCAACTGTGGTCCCCAGACAAGCAGGAGCAACAGCATCTGGGAGCTTGTTGGAAATGCAGTATCTCAGGTCTTACCTCAGGCATACAAAATCCAAACCTGCACTTAATACCTCCCATCCCCATGCTACCTGGGATGATTGTTGTACACTTGAAAGATGGAGAAGCACCATTTTATAAGATTGAGATCCAGGCTAGAGCCAGCAGTGTCTGTGCCTGGCACTGGCTCTTTCAGGCATGTGTACCTCTGGGCTCCGTTTGACATGCAGAGGAAAATGACACATCCCTAGAGAATACCACCCACTGAGAGACTGGAAGCTCCCCCAGTTCTGCAGACCCCTCACCGGCTCTCCTGGCACCAGATGCTTTTGGCCGTGACCTCATTCCCACCTCTCTGCAGGTCTGGGGGCCTGCTGGGTACCAGCCAGTGTGCTTCACTCATTATTGAATCTCTCAATGCCCCCAGTGCCTCCTCCCTAAGAGTTTACTGATTGATTTAGTTAGAGGAGTCCAAGGGTGGAGGAAGGAAGGACAAATTAGTTTGTTTTTGCCTTGCTTATCTGTCTAGAGAAAGCATCCCTGCTCTTTCAAATGCTTGATAAATGGACTTGATTATCCTCTTCAAACCCAGCAAGCACGTGGTTGATGGAGCATCTGCCGCTGCCAGCAAATCCTTCCCTTTGCTCTTCTCGTCTCTGTCCCAGTGACAGGGGGTTTTTGGAGACCACAAAGCCACAAATTTTTGTTTGGGAAAACTTCCCATTTGTTCAACATTTGTTCATCCGTCAGGTGTACCATCAGCTGGAAGTTCAGTGGTTCCCAGCATGATCTCGGAGCCCAGGCTTCCTGATTGCCTCCTGACTTGTCAACTGGGAGGTCTTGGAGATGCTGTTGAGCTCCCTGTGCCTCAGTTTCCTCATTTGTAAAATGGTAGTAGTTAATGTATCCATTTCATAAGGTATCCACCTGGCACCTAGGAAGCGCTATCTGAGAACTTGCTGTTCTGTGGACATTCTAGGTCAGGCACTTTGCATGTGCTTTGCATGGGTGCTTTTCCTCAAATGTCCCCATTGCACTCTCTCCTCTTGCAGGCTGGGCATAGGCTGTTGCCTCTGCCTGAAATGCAGCCCCTGCTCCCGAACCCTGCTGATTCCTGCTCCTTTCACATCCAGCTCTGCCAGGAACTTTTCCCTGCTCTCCCACATCCAAATCAGTGGCCCTTTTTATGAGTTCCTATACACCCTGTGCAAACATACTCTGTTTAATGCCAACCTTGTGCAGTGTGAGATGCTGTGCTTTGTTAAATGCTGTTTGTCTCTGAAATATGTTCTCAAGCCATATATAAACAACAAAATATTTAAATATGAAAATTCCATTACACTACCTTATGTGTTTTTTCTCCTCCTTCTTCATGTCCTGAATGCTAATCTGTCTCAGGCAGTAAGAGCTGGGGGATGGGCAGACTGCCCTGCCTACCCTTGATCTACGAGAGTCCATGCACACCTGGGAACGCTCTCAGACAACCAGCCCCCACAGCATGATCCAGAAGTGAGCGTGTCTAGCAATTACATGTTGTTCCCTCTGCAAGGGCCTTTCTTTCTGCCATTCATATCTGTGTCCTGGAGAACAGTCTGACCCCAGCTGCTGAGAAAGGATGTGTAGATAACAGCTCTGGCCCTGCTCCAGGGAGCTGAAAGGAGAGCATCACACTGGAGGCTCACATGTACTTTTGACAAAGGCTGGAGTTTATGGCATAGCCAAAGAGCAGCAGGTATTCTGGGGAGGTTGGGGAAGTCTCTGCCATTATGACATGGGATATAAATGCTTGGGTAGACTGACCGATGATCTCTTGAGACTACTCACAGGGAAAATATATAGACCCAACTTAGAAGAATTTCAGATTTCTTAGAATGTACAATGTCGGGCCACATATGCAATTGAACTATGTGAAAGGACCCCATTCCACAAATATGTTCCCTCAAAGAAATGATAGGCAAGTGTGTTTCTATAATAGCACTGCTCACACTGCATCTGATCAATTCTTTAATTGTTACCCCTCTGCACACTGCCTACACTGTGTGAAGGCAGGCTCATGTCTCTTATTCACCCCTTCAGTGACTCCCCCTCCAACATCTACACATTCATCCCCCAGCTACTAGGTATGTTGCCTGCTGATGACTCACAGCTCTGTTCTCCCTTGGGAATTGCCTGGCCCAGAATGATTTCTTTTCTCTGAGACCTGCCAGCATCTGATGAGTTGTACATAGTGATGGGGTGGGGCCATGAAAAGGCCTGGCCCCTTGCCTTAATCCAGGAGAACCCTCAAGGGCCACCCAGTTCCAGAAGTCCCCAAGCAATGGGCTGAGGCCTTTGTTTTTTGCAACTGCATCACATTCTTTCTCTGTTCAGTCTGGCCTCTTCTAACCCCTTGCAGGTGTTGTTCTGGAGAATGATCCCTAATAAACTTCCTACACACAAATCTGTGCCTTAGACTCTGTTTCCCAGGAGACCATCTATGGCCACTTGCCCCCATGCTTTGCCTTTTTACAGCCATGCAGCTTCAGTAGGTAGTTCTTGCATTGTACAGGCTATAAAAAGAAGATTCAGTGCACTTAAGTGACTTGCCCAGGACCACCCAGATACTAAGTGCTGAGCTGGGTAAATACTTGCCTAGAAGCCTTAATGGTTTAAATGAGAATGAATAAAAATAACCATGAAGAATAGTGTGCTGGTTTGAAGCTGTTGTGTACCTCAGAAAAGGCCATGTCCTTTTCATCCATTCCTATAGAGCCAGAACTATTGTGGGCAGGACGTTTTGATTAGATTGTTTCAATTGAGATGTGACCCACCCAATTCAAGGTGGGTCTTAATCCTTTAGTGGAGTCCTTTACAATGATGAAAGACAGAAGCTCAGAGAGAAACACTGAGAGACAGAGCTTAGAAAGAAAAGCCCTGGAGATACTAAGAGAGAAAACATAGATACTCAGAGAGAAAGCCGCTGGAATCAGAAGCTGAAAGAAAGCAGTGGAACCCGGGAGAAAAAGACCAGCAGATGTTGGCCATGTGTCTGCCCATGTGACAGAGATGCCCCAGATACTAGGGCTCTTTCTTAAGGGGTCCAGATATCATCCTATTGATGCCATAATTGGGACATTTTCACAGCCTAAGAACTGTAAGTTGTAAGTTAATGAATTCGCATTACTGAGCACCACTCCATTTCTAGTATATTCATTCCAGCAGCCTTGGTAAATCAAAGCAAACAGGTGCTCAAAATTTGGTGTTCTGTTCCTAAAGACTTAGGACTAGCACTGTATAGCTGGAGAAGAAGGGAAGGAAGCTTACAGAGAAGCTTACGTGGTTGGCAGCACTCTGTGATGAGGCTGGGTGGAGGATAAGCTTACCCTGGCTCAAAGATTAAGACTCTTCATCCTTGCATACTTGGACTATCCCCTTTTTGATAGCCTAACTTCATGGAAAGAACTCTTCTTTGAATCATATTTGATGTAAGGAGACATTAGCCTATAAATTAACTGTTCCCTAAGGACTCTTATTTCCTGTACTGGAGTACTTTTTGTTAGAAAACATTTTGACCACACACTGAGCTGATTATCAATGTAATTATGCTTTAATCACATCTGAGGGAAGTATCCAGCAAATCAACTCTGACTGTCCGCCTACTCAAAGAGAAGAGACTCAAACCTGTCAAATCAGAATGTAGAAACAGGTGGCCTCATTCACCAAGAGGGATTCTTCTTCCACTACACAGCTCTTTTGTCAATAAAATAGAGTGGATGTATGGGTCAAGAGGCATCCACCTGATACCTACATGAAATGTTCACAAATTGATAGAAATGGCTAGTCATTTTCCCCAGAGATTTTGGTGTAGGTGGTTTATGAGATATTTCTTTATTTCTCATTCAGTGTATAAGGATGAACGCTTTATTAGGCCATTAAATAATTAAGGGTAAAAAGTAAAGCCTTGTAATTCACTCAGTCTTAAATTCAGAAATTCAAGAGATCTGAATTTGGGTACCAGTGTGCAATATGATCCTGAAAAACCTATGAAATAGGTTAGGCTAGATTCTGCTTAGTAGTAAGAAATAAGTTCCTGCATCTCCATGAATTTTCATCACTCAAGGTCCTCTGCCAATCTGATGGCTCTCCAGGTCTAATCCCTTCCAAGTTATGAGTTAGGGTTCTGGGCTGGTTTCATCTTGGGGCTTCCTCTCCAATCACTGTTACCAGGGAAAGAGGGAGCAGAGAGCACCCACACCTCTTCTTTTATGCTTTGGCCCTGAAGGAACCCATGTATACTGTGCTCACAGCCCCATTGGCCAGTACTGATTGCATGATCATGTCTAAGTGCAAGGGGCTGGGAAAGGTTGGGGAACACAGAAATACTGGGGAAACCACGAATGTCTCTGTCATAACTGAGTCTCCATTTCTACATTTTCAAAGCAATCTTCTTTATTAATTAAATAATGGTTGCATTATAAACAGTACATTTGCTAAACCCTGGACATATAGTAGTGAGAAAGAAACACATATTCCTTGCCTTCACAGAACTTCTGCTTTGCAGGGAAGCTGGATGCATAAACATTTAATGGCAGCTAAGAGGAACCATGGGTGCTACAACAGAAGGAAACAGAAGGGTCAGTGACAGCTCAGGACCTCAAGTACCTGACCTGGTTAAGATGGTACATTAGTCAGGATTCTGTAAAGAAACAGAACCAGTAGAAGATATCTGTAAATATAAAATTTTATAAAAATGACTTTTTCAACTATGGAGATGTACAAGTCCAAATTCTGTAGGGTGAGCTGCAGGCTGCGGCAATGAAGTTGTTCAGTGAATTACACAGGAGAGGCAGGCTGGTTGAAGCTGAGAAGAAACTTCTCTCTTCTGATTGCTGAGTCATCACCTCACCCTTAAAAGTCTTCTGCTGATTGGATTAAATTCAGCTCACTGGATTCTCTCACTGCAGAAGAGAGAATGATCCCCTTATTTGATCATAGATATAATCACCCATAGATGCACTCTATGCAACCAGCCAGGTTAATTAACCAGCCATGAAATGTCCTTATAGTAACAGTTAGGCCAGTGCTTGTTTGACCAGACAGCTGGGCACCAGCATCTGACCAAGTTGACACCATCACAGATGGGTTAAAGACAGCTTCTTCTGGAGAATGTTTCTTTTAGTTGAAATCTGAAGGATGAATAAATATCAACCAGGCAGGGGGGCAGATCAGAGCAGAGAGACTGATATCATGAAGGGGAAAATATCTTTCCTTATGCTTCATAAGGAACCGAGAAGTTTCCTCAAGATGATATATATTTAGAGTGCCTTGCAAAGTGTTAAGTACTAGACACATTTGAAGGGGTTGCTCTTCAATACTCAGAGCAGAAATTTGAGTACAATTCCTGTTATTCTAGATGGGGTTGACTTTATGGACGTATGAGAAATTGCAGAACCAAGAGTTTAACCCAGACATTCAGACACATGACCCAGGTTCTTAAATCGTGAGATAACCCTACCTGGTTAGGAAGCAAGTTGGAAGAGAAGTATCAACAACATCATAGGGATGACCATTAACTTGCCCTAAGGCATATATTTGTAGAAGATGAAATAATAGGCAATTTTAGATAACTAATTTTTTTTTGATAATTGTTACGTTCTGATCTGTGACACTGCAGTTAAAACTACAAAACTGGCCTGAATGTCTGGTCTGTTTGTCCACAGCCAAGGCAGGGACAGGGAGTACTTCCTTTAGACTTAGTGGATCATGACTTCTAGGTCCTGAAATCATCCCTGTCGGCCCCAGGCATGGGCAAGGCAACTGACAGGCAAGCCAAGAATCCCATCCCCCCCTTACACCAACTCCTGGGGAATAGTAGTGAAAAAGTCAGGGAGGAAGAAGGAACGGGCAAGGGAAAGTCTGCTGTGCCAAGGAGAAAATGGTTCTCTTTGCAAAAACCCTGGCCTGTCAATTTTCCACTCATCCCAACTCATTTTCCCTCCATTGTCATGCAGGGATTAAAATATTCATTTCATGAAGAAATTGTCAAACTTTAGTGCTTTGAGATAATTGATGCTTTTCATCAGCTCACCAAATTGAGAGAATGACTTGACAGAGGTCTGCCGTCAGGCAGTCTCAGCTGAGAATTCTTTTATAACATCCCCAAGAAGATCCTCCTTGGAGATGCTGGTAAACAGCCCAGTCCTCGTGTGGCAGTGGAGAAAGCACATTCACAGAGTCAGACAATGAACAAAGGGCTCTTGCGGCCAGAAAATGCACTCACCAGGGACTTGTCAGTCCCGGGCTCTGTGTCTGATTGGAAGTACAATGACTTGGCTGTACTTAGCTGTGTCCAGTAAGGGGCCATTGGCAGTTATGCTCCACTAACTAGAAATCTCTCCTGCAATCAAATTAAACGTGGCCACAACATCCTCATGACACATGCCAGTTATCACAGAGACATTTTATTGCATAAATGCTCCTTAAACATTATTTACCGTGCACATAACATGATCCACTGAAAAATGGGCATATTATATCTTGTCTGTGGCTTTGGCTCTTTAATCCTAGGCAAGTACCCAGGGAAATAAGGTGGGCTGGACATTTTGTCATGGACGTTCATTCATGGTGCATTCCGAGTCTGGACTTCAGAGATGTTTGCAAGAAGGTTTGAGTTTTGTTGCCCACCTTATATTAGCCTTTTCCATATGCCACACTCCCACATCTCCTGGAGGGACCACAAATGTCCCCAGATTGCCTGGGAAGGCTCTGAGGTTGACATGGGGACTCACCTTCTGTCTCTATCTGGTGCAGTCATCCCATCTCCTTTGGAGTTGACAATGACAGTTTCCTGTGGCTGGAGCCTGTGCCTTTCTAGTTGTTAGATATTGTGGATGCCACTCGAGAGGCATGCACTATCCTCATTTTTCAAATACGGAAACTGAAGCTCAGAGGACATATGGGACTTGGCCCATATCTCACTGTTGTCAGCAGTGGAACTGGATTCCAGTCTAGTGCATTTTGGCTTCACAATCTTTCTTTGGTGGCTTCTAAACTTTTATCTAAAGTAGTGGAAATGTTTCTCTAGATGGACTCTTATGTCAAAGTTTGAGGAGATAAAAGAATGTCTATGGAGCCAGCCTGGGTGCAGGGAGGCCAGAACCGCCAGCACACAGCCCTCTCCCATTGCTGCCTCTGGGTCCCTAGACACCTCTCTTCAGCAGCACACAGTGAAAAAGACTGCCTTATATTGCACTCCTCCTAAGGGACCACAAGACAATTGAATCCATCTTTTGTTATTTGTTTATGGAGACTCTCCTGGGTCCCGCACTCTTCGAAGTGCTGGGGAAACAGCTGTGGCTCAATTTAACAGCAGCCTCTGCCCTCTGGGAGTTTGTTTTCTCCCCGAGTGAGTGGAGATGAAAATAAACAAAAGAAGTACAAAAAAACAGACTCTGTGTTAGATGAAATGCCTGCTATGAAGGTCCAACATGGCCAGGTGATAGGAGCTCTGTGGCAGAGGCCATGGGGCAATTTCACACAATGACCAGAGGAGGTCCTCCCAGGGAGATGACGTTTGGGTGAAGGGGTGTCTTAGTTTCCTAGGACTGCTGTAACAAAGTGCCACAAATGGGGTGTCTTATGGAACAGAAATGTATTGTCTCACAGCTCTGGAGGCTAGAAGTCTGAAATCAAGGTGTTGGCAGGGCCGTGCTCTCTTCAGTGGCTTTTGGGAAGGACCCTTCCTTGTCTCTTCCAGTTTTTGGTGGTTGCCAGCCATCCCTGGTGTTCCATGGTGTGTAGCTGCATCACTCCAGCTTCTGCCTGTCTTCACATGGCCCTCCCCTGTGTGTCTATGCTGCCGTATTTCTTCTCTCCTTATGAGGACCTCCATCACGTTGAACTAAGATTTCCCTACTCCAGTTGACCTTGTCTTAACTAACTCCATCTGCAATGACCAAAGCATGTCATGTTCTAAGGTTCTGGGGGTTAGGACTCTTCTGGGCATTCAATTCAACCATGACAGGAGGCAAGCTGCATGGATATCTTGGGGAGCGGGGTTCCCAGCTGGCCTCTAGAGAGCAGGTGCCACTCCAGGTGCAGTGTGTGTTTGAGGAAGGAGCCTGGGGTCTGAGTCCAGTGGGGAGAGAAGCTGAGTAGGACAAGCATTAAGTATAGATTTGAAACTGGTGTAGAAAGAGTCCTGGCAAAATCAGATCTGCTTTGAAAAGATGTCTTAGGGGCCCAACAGAACCCTTTTGTTTCAGTTACCCCCTCAACTTTGGGGTCCCTGCTTCCGTTTGAAATTGAGTGTGAGGGTGAAAGGGAAAATTAAAGGATGTGTGAGTTGTGAGTGTGTCTGAGTGTGAGTACATGTGAATGTGTGTGTTTGTATGAGAATGTGTGAGGTGTGATCTGTGAGTGTGTAGTGTGAGTGGGCATGTGTAATATGTGTGAGAGTATGAGACTGTAAGTTGTGAGTAGATCTAAGTAAGTACATGTGAACGTGTGAGTGTGTCAGACATGAATTGTGAGTGTGTGAATGTGTGACAGCATGAACGTGAGAGAGTGTGAACTGTAAGAGTGTGTGAGTATGAAAGAGTGCGTGGGTGTGTGTGAGTGGGCATTTGTAGAGAGGTGGGCACCTGGTTTCGCTATCCAGGACTGCCTGGACCAGGTCACATAGCAGGAGCTCTCTAGCAGGGCGCCCTGCCCCAACAGCATGACAGACACAGGGACTGAGAGGGGCAACCTGGCTCTCCTGCCGCCTGCCCTGCACCCTTCTCCCCCTGGCACCATCCTCTTCAAGGCCCATCACCTAACTTCGGCAGGGCTCCTTCTCTGGCCCTCCTGGACATGGTACAGTAGCTTCCTATTTCTCTCACCATCTTTACTGCAATGTTGGGTTCCTGTCACCTCCACACGGTGAGCTTTTTGTGAGCTAGACCATGTCTCATTCGGTGGTGACCAGGGCTCAGCCAGTACCCGAGACTTGGAAGGAGTTCAGTATTTGCTCAGTGAGTGGAGCCTTTCTGCTCGTTATCTATATTCACACCAGAGTCATACCCACCTCGAGATTGTATTCAAAGTTTGACTATGCCCACCAGAGTTTTTTCTTTAAAGTTTTAGTAATGATCAATCACTAACTGGATCAATTTGCCTGGTCAGTCTGATTTGATTGTAAATTTAGAAGGTGGAAAGAGACTGCTTTGTGGTCAAGTAATTGGACTCTTGGAAAAGTGACTTTGGATCTGAGTGGATTGGCAATGAAACAGCAAAGGGTCATTACTAAGGCCTAGTTCAAGCCATAAGAAGACAGTGTCTGCTGGACAGGGAGTCCATCTGATGCTCAGGACAGAACAAGCATGATGTGGCTGCTGAAGAAATGACCCAAAGAGGAAGTGCAAAAATGCACATGCTTATCTTAGATTTGGGAGAGAAAGCATAATCATCTCAGGGAGTCAGGACGACAGAACAGCCCTGTGGCAGGTGGTGCCATCATCTCAGGCCATAACTCGGGGTAAGTTCTCTCCAGCCCCTTCCTCTGGGGCTCACTGGGGCTGTGGATTTCTGCAGCACCTGTGTGCTGCCTCTATGGGGAGCTGTTTGGAAGCAGGATGCCTGGTGCAGATGACACAGCACAGCTGATGGTCCCCACGGGTTTTAATTTGTTAAAGTTGCCAGAATGCAATATACCAGGAATGGAATGGTTTCCAAAAATGGAATTTATTAAGTTGCAAGTTTACAGTTCTAAGGGCATGAAAATGTCCAAATTAAGGCACCAACAAGAGGTTACCTTTACACAAGAAAGGCTGATACCACTCGGAACCCCTCTATAGCCAGGAAGGCACGTGGCTGGCACCTGCTGGGATCTCTGGCTTCTGGACAGCTCTCTCAGCTGGCAAGGTCTGCTAGCTTTCTCTTCTCATTTCATAAGGTTCCCCAGGGACCATTTTCCTTCTGCATCTCAGAAGTTCTCTGGCTGTGTAGGCTCTGTCAGCAATAAAGTTTTTTCCAAAATGGTTCCCTCTTAGAGGGCTCCAGTAAGCAACCCCACCTTGAATAGGTGGAGACCTGTCTCCACGGAAATCACTTAATGAAAAATTACCACCCACATTGGGTGGATCACATTTCCATGGAAACAATAAAAAAGATCCCACCCAGCAATATTGAATGAGGATTAAAGAACATGGCTTTTCTGGGGAACATGACGATTTCAAACCAGCACATCATGTAAGGAGAGGAACTGGCTTAATAAGATTTAAGGCCAGAAAAGAAACTGGGTTGGACGGCATCCTAGGAACTGGAAAATGGTGCTATCTGGCTCTGAACGATGCCTGTGTGGAGGGTAGGGGAGCCCTCCTTGAGAGGAAACGGGGCAATTCCTAGTGAATTTCCTGAAGGGTGGCTGTGGACATCTGCTTGGTGGGACTAAGGTAGGAGCATGGAATAGTGGGAAGGGCGTGGTCTGGAATCAGGGTACTTTGTGTTCAGATTCTCACACTGCCACCAGCTTGCTACCTATGTGAACTTTGGGCCAGCCATTCTACTTCTCTGGGCCTCGATTTCTGCATCTGTAAAATATATATCATATCACCCAACTCACAGGGTTCTCAAGAGGAGCTGAATGAAATAATGTATGCAAATGTTCTCTGTAGGTGACAAGTAATAGTCAAATGATTGCTACCATTTACACTTTTTCTTGGGATTGCATCATTCATTTAACAAATGCCCTTGAGTGTCTATATTGTACAGGCATTGTCCTCAGGGCTGGAGTTACAGCTCTGCCCTTAGGGAACTTCACAATCTAGTGGGTGTTGGGGGCAGGGAGTAAGAAACAGTATGCAAGATCAGTAAAATATATGTGAGAAGAGAATCAGGGCAATGGAGAAAGCGGTAGAGAGATAGGGGTGCTGGGGTGGAAGGAGGGGTCATCAGTTTTAAATAATGAGGTCAGAGAAGCCTCCTTGAGAGGGGAAATCTAAGAGAAGACAGAGAGAGACAATGGATTGAGCCATGTTGGCATCTTGGAGAAGAGTGTTCTGCAAAGAGGAAACAGCATGTGCAAAGGCCCTGAGGCCTGGACTGAAAAATTTGCAGTTACTTGCAACTGTAGAGTGCTGACTTAGTCTGGAGGGTGCTAGGCATTTGTGAAGCTGTAGGATAAACATCCTTTTATATTGTGGGCTGACTCATGGTTGGTATAAGCACTGGGTTCTGTACCTGAGATTGAGGGGTTGGTTTGCAGAGACCATTTTCTTCTTTGCCAGGGAAGGGATTCAGAAGGGACTAAACTAACTCAGAAAGTCTGCAGCAATCAGTGGGCCTCCTTTTTGGGGACCAAGTACTTCAACAATCGTTTGGTAAAATAGGGTCCCCTCTCTCAGCAGAAAAGTAGAACCGGCAGGTGAGAAGGCCCCAATGAATTGGGGAGCTGGTAACAGGGAGGAGGTTTTGTAACCAAAAAATTATGAGTTAAAGAATGATTTTTATTACTGTATCATTATATAAATGTTCTTTTTTGCTTTCTTGTATATTGGAGTAGACAGAGCGAAATACTTGAAATCTTTAAATTGTGATCCAGCTGCCTTGATCTTTGATACATATAGCCTTGTAATCCAGCTGCCTTGATCTCTGATATATACAATCTCTGATTGTGTAGCCTTCATCTTATGCCCCTGTGATTGCAAAAACCTTGTGACTAACCTTCATTTGTACCCATTTATCTAGGTTTTCAACTTTAGAATCTTGTGATCATTAAAGACAGCCCTAATGTTTATTAATGAAGCGTCCTGGGTCAGCCCAGAACTAACCCACCGTAAGTCCAAAGTTATCTTGATAACCAAGACTGATCTAACCAAAATGGGCCCACCTGACATGTGCAGTAGCTTAGCCTTAACCTGAAAGTCACCTGTACCTCATTATAATACGAAAAATCATTCCTATCATCATGTTAAGGCTGCTGTTTTCTTACATATGTTCTTTGACTAAGCAGGTGATCAATCTGCGCATGCTCAATAATTAAATCACCTCTAATTGCCTCATCTGGGGCCACTGTGCTTATGATCCTAAAACCTGCCCATCTTTTAATTCTATAAAACTATCAGAATTACTGCAGTTTGAGAAGACAGATTTTGGGCTGATAGGCCATCTGCTCTCCTGCTCTGTGCCTGGTAATAAGCTTCTCCTCTCTTTGAAACCCCTGCGTGTGCAGGAATTGGTCAATGGAGCACATTGAGCTAAAGAATCTAGCACCTTTGTTCATTAACAGTTTGCATTTGAAAAGAAAGAAGAGAGGGCTTGGGTTAGTTTGTAAGTTCAGTGACGGAATCTTATTATAATTGGGTCCTCTTAAGAAACTTTCTAGTGCATATGTATTAACAGATATTATAAATCACAGACAGGTAGAGAGCATAAGCAAGTAAAAGTCACTCCTAGGTCCTGGCACATGTAGGTTTAAACAATGTTAGGTGGTCGGAAGAATAAACAATTGTGTGGATGGGAATTATGACCAGGGATGAATGAATAAATTGCTGACATGCTCATGCATTTTTTACAGCTGTTTTCCCCCTGTGTGTTCACTTTTTAATCCTACCTTTTGTATCCTGATTTTTGCTCTTAACAGTAAAGGAAACGTTTCTTTTAGTTATTGTGTAACTTTTCATAAATATTGCAGTATCAAATTTCATTGAATAAATGTATCATAATTCATTTCAGCATTCTTCCAATATTTGCACACTATGATAGTTCTTTTTACGATAAATAAGACTGCTTTGAACATCTTTATGCATAAATTTTTTTCTTTCCTCATTCCACATTCTTCAGACTATTTTCCTAGAATCTATTTCCAAAGGTGAAATAGAATTACTTTAGTGAAGGGAACAGTTTCTCTAAAGTTGTCAAAATCAAGTGAATCGTCTTTATTTTATTCTCTATTAGATCACTTATTTCACTCAGTTTTGTTTCTGCTGCAATTTGAACCAGCATTATCTCTGTCTGCATCCATGACACTGCTAAACACATTGAGCAGGACAGTCTCAGGGATATGACTTGCTCTGGTTTGAAAGTTCTTTCCATGTGAAATTTCCATTTCCATAAAGTTTAGCATCCTCTTGATGTAAAATTAAAAATTTTGTCCAATTATCTGGCTTAAAGATGCCTTAGAATAGCCACTGATGTCCAAGCATGCTACATATGTTTCCCCAGCATAGCAAATATCTAAGTTTGATATATTTAAAGAGAGTTTTTAAAAAGCATTTAGCACGGGCTTCCGACTTATTTAGTTTTAATTGTTTTATATGAGTTGAATTGGTATGAGTAGATCTGTGATGTTCTTGGCAAAATTCATTCCCTTGTTTAGCAGGGCACTTTTCCCAACTAATCTTGAAACGGCTAGGCAGTCTTATCTTTTTAAATAGTTTTAACTCCTATTAGCTGTAATGGGATTTCCACAAATTGCCACATTTTGTCAAAGGGTACCAGAACCCTAGCTGCCCTTCCCCCAAGCATGGAGAGGTTTTTGATCCATGCTTACATACATACCATTTTTCTCTCCTCAATGGAACACACTTTTAAACCTCCATAAAAGAGCTGGAACTTATTTACTGGACAATGATGTGCTTCTGATTTTTGAAGGCTGACAATGTGCTCCCATCAGGCTGACTGGGAAAAACAATTCTTTAAAAGTTCCCAATAAATGCCATAAATAAACCAGTGAGGAGCCAGGGGCCTCCTCAGACTGGGTTGAATTATATGTCCCTATGACACACTGTTGTTTGAGGACAATGACAAACATTACAGCCCATCTACAGAGGCCACTGGGGGGACTTTTGTTTCTCTCTAATAGCCCCTGAAGCCTTTATGGCTAATAGTGTATATAATGAGTCCTGTTTCCCAGCCCGGAGAGGAGAGGCTGTGGACAGGGAAACTCTGAAGATTTGTCCCACAGCCATGGAATCTCATCCCTTGAAAGGGAGTCACATAATCTCCACTGGGGTGGGGGTGGGGGTGGGGGTGGGGAGGGCCATTATCCAAGAGGCCAAGCAAGGGCTTACTTAGAAATGGAACCCAAGTCAGAGTTAAGCGTGAGGTTGAATCAGCACATGCCAGCCAGAGAGTGGGGGGCAAATCATGGTGCCTGGCACTCACCCCGGCCAGTGAGGGCATGTGCTTGCCAACAAGGGTATCGGAAGTTGTGATGGCACACTGCAACCTCCAGGGGGAGCTCTGGCCACCGTTTCCTACCCGATGGTACCCTTGGAGAGCTCCATGCCACAGGGGGTCTGGTGGGAGGCTCCAGCTCTCCATTTTAACAAGCCCCAAAGTCAACTCTGCAGCAGCACAGCCAAGCTGGATAGCTGTTGGTGTGGTTCAGCCCTGCCTAGGAGTGGGCAGGTGGCATTTCACCTTTTTGCCATGTGGATCTTTGAGCTTGGACTTGGGAAGCCAGAATCCTAGGGTCAGGTTTCCAGGATCTGCCTGTGGAGCCTCTGCACGTCACTGTTCTCTCTGAGCCCTGGTCACTTTTTTCTACTGCTCAGGGCCTGTGGCTCTAGAACAGGCCCCAAGGCAGTAACAAACCCTCAGTGTCCTAGGAAGTATGGGGAACACAGTGTTCTTCAAGGGTGGTGACCTTCCCATGGTACTGCCCATGTGGGGGGTTCAGATGGAGCCAGCAAGAAGCTCTAAGCAGAACCAGGCTCACATCCGTGTCATGGACACTCTGGTTTGGCCAGCTGGGATTAAAAGAACCACATTTCAGGTCAAGGAGACACAGGGTACTGACCAAGGAGCCTGGGATCCCAGAAAAGGCCACCAGACTCAAAAGGAGCTCAGGAGCAGTCTTCTCAAGAGTGCCCTCAGGTCAGCAGCAGCAGTAGCACCTGGGGACTCCTAAGAAATGCAAAATTTCAAGCCCAGGCCCAGATGGGCCAAATGAGAAGTGCTCAGGGTGGGGCTGGCAATTTCTATTGCAAAGAGCCCTCCAGGTGATTCTGAAGTACACTTAGGGTCGAGAAACACTGCTTCGAGCAGCAGAGGCAGAAGGTGAAGCAGGCAAAGCTGGCAAGGCTGCATGGAGGGCATGGCAGGGGTACAGTACCAAGTGCCCATCATACCTGGTTGTTGGCCTATCGCTGGATGCAGGCCTCTGGGGTACCCTGAACGGGGGACTGGATGTGGTTGCACGCCTAGGTCTTCGGGGTCTGAGGATCTTCAGGGCACACTGCTGACCAGGGATGGGACAATCTGAGACCTACCAGAGGCAGGGGAGGATATGCTGGCATCCAGGGTTATCCCTGATGATACTCAGAGTGGTGGAGCCTCCTCCTCCTGAGCTTTCAGGCGCCTCTCACTGAGTCCTAATGAGCACAAGTGGAGAATCAAGCTAAATATTTCCAGAAGGTTCTGTGTCTAGCCATGCTCAGATGATAGTCCTGCCATAGAGATAACATCTTCTTCACAGTCAATAAAAATGATGCACAGCGGACCATGGAGATGTTCAACACACATTTCCAAGATTGCCTTTATTGCCTGTATATAAAACCAAGCAGAGACTCCCCTTTCAGGGAGGACAGTAATGGAAACTCATAGCAATTGGCAGAAATAAATGAGAGACAGGTAGATGTATGCTGGGCATCCCTGGCGCTCCATTCATGTGGGTTATTTTGCTACTTAGAAAGACCCTTGTTACTGGATGGCCTTCAAACTGACACTCCCTCATGTCTCTGAACACTCCACAGAAGAATCCTTGAATGCTTTTTTTTCCTAGTGTGATGGGTATGAAGTAATAACTTTTGGGAAATGGTCAGTGGCATTGCAACTCCACATAATGGTGATCTAGTCTAAAGAGACCACTTGAGAAGGAATTGAGTAATTCCCAATGGTCCTGGGGCCACTGGATTTATCCTAAGGTACTGGGCTCAGAAAAATAGGTACTCAGACCGGTTAGCACAGGTTGGTTGCCTATTCCTATGACCAGAAGGGAAAACAAGAGGTCAGACAAAACTAACTAAATAGCTGCACTAGCTCTTATGTCCCAGCCCATACTCCTTCCTGCCCCCATTGACATGCGTAGAATTCCAAATAAAAGCCTCTTAAGTTGGGAAAAAGGCACTGTGGATAGAGATTATTCCCACTTTTCAAGCTTCGTATTTTATCCTTCAATTTATTCAGTGTTGTCCAGTGTAGTTATCTAATTTCCTACTGCGTTTATTTATTGGGTATATCTCTAGTAGAGAGGAAACAGGAGGTAGAGAAAATACATTAGTCAACTGGTATGAAAATGGTCATTTCTACATAGTCAGCCAATACCAGTTCCCTTCTCTCTCATCCTTCACTCCATAGACCACCCCAAGGCAAAGTAAATATCCCCTTACCTCCCACTTCTCTTTACCTCTTACATCTCTCCACGTAGGCCTTGGACCAGTGTGACTTCATGGCAGAAGGGAGGAGTGTTGGTGGGTAGGGTGGAGGAGAAGACAGGGAAACTCCAAGAACAGTCTCCTTGTCCTCCTCCGTGTGCACACATGCTCGCAGGCACCTGCACATGCAAATGTGAGCTGGTTCACGGCCTCATAGGAAAAGCCACTTTTGAAGTTCAGGTGGTTCTGAGACAATAGGTGTGATTCTGTGTCATCCCTATCTCTAGGAAACTTGAAAAGGGAGAAAGCTGGCGTTAGGTTTCTTAAGAGGCTTTGAAAACAAAACAGGCCATCCACATCCTTCTAAATCTTAAGAAACAAGCTTTGTTGTTACTTATTAGTCAATATTTTGGTTTAGATAGAGTGCGCCAACAATCTGCCTAGTTAGCATGTTTATGTTAGTTTTATAGAACAAGTACAATTCCTCTAGTTATTAATTGTCCAGTGGAAATTATGGCTGATTATTTCTTTTACAACATATTCATTATAATTTTGTTGATGCTAATCATGGGTCAGGAGCTCTTTACCCTTTTACAAGATTGTTTCTAAGAGAAATTTTTGTATTTTTACACAATAATCTGCTTAAACACAACTTTCAGGGGCATATCGTAGCAAACAATCAGGAACTGCCAATACCCTTCTTTAGATTCTAATATAAACACGGTCAGAAAGTCTGGGCATGAGTGAGAAGCAAATGAATATTAAAAATGCAAATAGCATAGCTGAACTCAAGGGAAATGCTTCACAGGCAGACAAAAGTACCATCAAACATGTTGTAGTGGTGTTATGAAATTTTAATTCATGATCAAAACATCTTCTCCAAAGTCCCGATACTTCTTTCCAATATATCTTTCAAATTATAGTGGGACCAGCTAGACAACTTTTTAAATATCCCTTAAATTGCAAGTAGATGAACATTTGGCCCAAGCACTTTAAAATTCCTACTCTTGGTAAGCTTGGGGATTCAGCAGGAAGTGTTACATCAGCACAGAGCCATTCTGCCTCTTATATCTTACAGCTTCCAGCAACCAGAATGCGTTTCAGGCATGCATTCCGGAGTTATGTTAAACAATCCTGAGACATCATCTCTATTCAGCCTCACAGCCTCTGGTGGAGATGAAGTGAATATTAAATAATCGAAATGGCCCGCCTTGAAATCCTGCTGCACCAGGGAAAGCTCAGCATTGAGGTGATTTCTTTTTCTTTGAGACACTATTTGCATCTTGTTTCAGAAATTATCTGCTTTAAGCTTTAAAATGAGCATTCCTGGGTGATAAAGCCAGGGGTGACATTGACTATGAAAGGAGCGTTAAAGAAAGCTGCGGTTGAACTCTCAAAAGTAAATTCCTTTGGTTCTATGCAGAGGAACAACCTGAGGATTCAAGCCCAAGGCACATCAGTTCAGCTGTCCAGCAATTTGTCCTGAAAGAGGAGATCACAAATATGACAATAGTTCAATCTTGACACCTAAATCAAGATTTGTACTTAGCATTCAGATAGAAATTCTACCCCACTTGAAGACCTCTAAACAGTGATTTGTTCATAGGAAGACAACCGAGTCAGGTACAGTTAGGATTAATCTGGAACTTTCGTGAAAAAGCCTGTATTCATTAGTTATTACTGCAATAATGCTGTGTGACAAGCAGCCCCAAGATTTCAATAGCATACCACAATAAACATCTATTTTTTTTTTTTAATTCATGGGTCTGTGGATCAGCTGAGGGAGAAGGATAAGTATTTACTTCAAACTACAGATCAGGATCAGGTCTTCTCTGTCTTCTTCCTGGAACTAATCTGCCTAGGGCACATTCCTCACATGGTAGCTTGCAGGAATGCAGGCACAAAGCCAAGTCTTGTAAGCACACTCAAAGTCTCTGCTTGGGTCATGGCTGCTTCAATTCCAAGCAAGTCACGTGATTACACCTACCATCAATGGTGGGGAGAAGAATATTCCACTGCTCATTCATTAGCAAAGGACAGAGAAGGATGCTTCACTTTGGCACTATTGACAATCAGGGTGGGGTCATTCTTTGTGGTAGGGGCTGCTGTGTGCATTGTAGGATATTTGGCAGCATTTCTGGTCTCTACCCACTAGATGCCAGTAGTCCTGCCCACCCTCAGTTTGTGACAATCAGAAATGTCTCCAGATATTGCCAAATGTCCAAGGGAAGCAAAACTGCCCAAGGGGAGAACTACTGGCATAGATGTATAATTCCATAACATGGAGGGAGTGAAGAGTTTAGAAAAATCATCCGATCTATCACAGAGACTTCCCATCCTTTAGGATTGTAAGTGAGATGATGTAAATATTGGAACAACTACAACCATTTACGTGACTGTAGGCCAGAATGCAGAGAAGGGGTTGGGTGGGGGAAGGGAGTGAGTATGTGAGAGAGAGAGAGAGAGAGAGAGAGAGAGAGAATGAAATCAGGCCACCAGTATATTTTTGTTGGAGTCTTGATCAAGCTATATCTGAAGGCAGTAGTCTGTGCTATCTCTGGACTTCTAAAATTACATTATCCAGTAAGTTTTGTTCTTAAGCCAAATTATGTAATTGCTTTCTGTCACTCACAATCAAAATATTGGGGCATTTCAGACTGAGGAAAAAAGAGGATTAATGATTATGACACACCAGAACCTTACGTTGTCATTCATGTGTGCGAGGGATGAGACTAAGGAGGCTGGTTTGGGACAGTTGGTCAAAGGTCCTTATCTGTCAACCTCAGAGGCTTTGGGACTTTGCCCGCTACTCCCTACAGAGGGTTGGTAGAATCAGCTTATTCAGCATATCTGAAACTCTGAGCCTAACTTTTATAGCCAGGATTATGTTGGAAATCACTCCCATTCTCATTGTCTCAGATGCCTCCCTTTCACTGTAGTAAAACAATGCAATAGATATTAGGAATGAAAATCCATAAACATCAAGAAGAATGTGAACCCATGCGTGGCCCATAAAGCTGATTTATAAAGAAAAATTTTCCAGGAAAACTTGATTGCTTTTATTGATAGAATGGCTAAATTAGAAGATGAAAGGATCATAGTAGAAGTCATAGATCTTATTTCAGTAACACAGCTGATATATTATCTTACAAAATTTGCTTGACAAATTAATTCAAATTGAGTTGGCAGAGGTGCTGTCGGCACAAAGGAGAGCTGGACAAAGGCTCATAAAGTCCAGGTAATGATAAACAGTCAAGGATGTGGCTCCTACAAGCCCCTTGGCATATGGCTGGAGGGATGACCTGGACTCTGGCTTAACAATCTTTTAATGTCTTATTGGGAAGAAAGGACTGCTACATGCAAGGCAGTCTAGCCTTAGCTTCTGGGCCCATGACAGAAGGGCTGGAGGTCACTGGGAGTAGAGAAAGGACATGGAGGAGGAACTGTACTGTCTGAGCCTCCTTAGGTGTAAGCCTTGTGGGAGATATCAGCAAACTTAGCTCACAGTGGGGCTATAGGACAAGCTGGAAATCTTGTTTGAGTCGCTGGAGAGTGGAACATGCTTAAAATGGTAATTATTTCTCTGCATCGGGGGAGCCATATGTCCCGATATAAAAGCACAAATCTAAATGCTTATAATAGGACCAGGTGGAGAGATGACAGGGAGTGAAACTGAAGAGTACATGACCCATGCAGCAATGAAAATAAATGAAACTCATCAACCTGGGTGAAGCTTCCAACCATAATACTTGAGCAAGGGTAGCTGGACCCAAAAGAAGATATTTGATACAATCCCATTTATATGCAGTTCTCCTAACAGGCAAAACTACACAGTTAGAGATGCATACTTACATGGTAAAAGTATAATGAAAAGCAAGAACACGATGATTGCAAAGCTCAGGACAGTGGTGACCAATCCCCAGAGGCTGGGTTTGGAAGTGACCCATCAGCTTCCTAGAGGTGTTGGCAGGATTCTATCCCTTGACCTGGGTCTTGTTTACATGGATGTTGGCCTTATAATTATTCTTTAAACTGAACATACATTTTATGTCCTCTTCTGAATATGTGACATGTGTCCCAGTGGGAAAAGGAAAGGAAAAAGAACTTAGGACCCATCCAAAGTGGGCAGCTACTAAGCAAGCTCCAGCAGCTTGTTGCTGTGTGGGAAAGGGGTCAATGTTTCAGGCCATACTTTAAAATAAGTGAGAAATGTGGATTTTTAGAAATATGAAGTCAGCTACAACCTAATGCCAAAATTATTTAGGTGCTGTGCAAGACAAAAATCATGGGCCAAATAAAACAGGACTGAAGACAAAATTTGGTCTATGACTGCCAGTCATGACCTCTGTCCCAATCCAAGGGGGTGGGCAAAAGGAAATCTGTCCCACCTGCTATATTTAGCAGTGCTTCTTGCTCTGGTTTCTATCAGCAAAACCTCATGATAAACAGCTGACAAATTTGTGTGTCTTTACTAAGCATTTCGCAAACATGTAAGTCTTTATTCCCATGACTATTCTGTTTGATCTGATACTCAAAAAGTTTATGTAACTGCCCAGCAGTATATGGCTAGTAGATGGAAAGCCTGAGATCTGAACATTGCCTGGTTTAGCTGCACAGCCTCTTGCCAAGGGCCTGTGAAAAGGCAGCAAGCCAGGGGCCTCTTTTCTATCCTCTGCCAATGGCAGATATAACTAATTGATCAACAATCCTTCCTGCTGAGCTGAGACCTGTCTTCCAATGCATTGCAACCCAGCCCTCTAGGAACTCACTGTTGATTGCAGTTGGCAATTTTGATGAAATGTGTTTAGTCTCCTGACATCCTGCCATACTGCTTCCCTAGTGGTTTGGGGGTTGAGGTGGAAGATTCTGGAAGGATGTTGCCAAAAGCAACAGTGTTGGCTACAGTATTTTCAGTGAGGTTGCTCCTTGGCAGACAACTGGTCAACCTGAATGTCTCTCACTACGTTGAATTCTTTCTGTTGGTCTCACTGCATTTGCTCCCAGACCACGATGCTGGCTGAGTGCTCTCTTGAGCCTGACATGCTTTGCCTCCAAGATCCTTGGTGCACAGCAGTCACCTTGAAAACTGCAACTTTGATGACACCATTGGAAAGAGGAGCAATACGAAGGGAAACTAAATGGGGTGTTAAATGATCTTTAGGAAAAGGGAAGGATGATGGTGTGTGACATCAGGAGGTTAGTGAGAAAAGGGAAAGGAGAGAATATATGCTAACTGAGCACCCATTTCCTGTCCTATGGTCAAAGAGACCAAATTAGAGGGGCTGCTCCAGTAAACTGTAGACCACTGGAGCTGGATGGAGCCTCAGAGGACACATCCAAGGGGCAAAGATGCTTCTTCTACCACTTCACAGCAGCCCTCACTGTGATGTGAATAAAATGTGGTGAGAAGCTGAGAGCTCAACCCTTGGGTTTAGACTTCCTGGGTTCATGTCCCAGCTCTGTGATGTTTTGGCTACCTGACCTCAGATAAGTTTCTTAACCTTGTCCCTATAATATGGAGGTAACAGAAGGGTCTATTTCATAGAATTCTTGCAAGGATTAAAGGGGAGAATATGTGCAGAAGTATATATGTCTGATGCCTGGCAAGAAGCAAGGGTTAAACATTTATAAAAAAATAATACATACACATATATATTTTAATACAAGCATCTATATACATTTATATATTTGCATAAATTTTCATATCTAATATTATGGCAAGCAACATATGTAAGTCCTTTATTTCTAAGTGCTTCAGTTGGTAAAATGGAGTCTTCCTCCATGAAGTTAGATTTATATGGCCATTTTGGTTCTGGTCTGTCATTTTGGAAGGACAGTATAGTACCTTTCATAAAGAAATATTGCCTAAGTGCAACTATGGGAGGTAATGTATCCCAGCTGTGGGATACTATGGCCCTATGCTGGCTCTGTGCTATAAGGGGGATGATTCTTTTACCAGAATAGTGACTATAATGACAGTTTCTTGCCTTGTGTATCTCTTATTAATAGTTGAAGGAATTATTTGAAATTAGGTCTTTATAAACAGAGAAGGATTCATGAGAACAAAACTGATCCCATTCATAGAGGTTCATTTCCCTTCACGTTGCTGTTCTTTCCAGTGGTGTCATGTCCTGATGATTTTCTGAGGTCCTACCTCAGCTGAGGCCTTGGGGTACTATTACTGGTTAAGGAGGTGGTGGAGACTTACCTGATGGTTGAAGTTGAGCATCTCAGGGTGGAATTAAGACCAAGACCTGAGCAGGCTGCTCAGGTGAAGGTTAAGGCAGAAGGCAGTGGCAGGGGGAGAAGCAGAGTTAAGACTATGGTGAGGGGCTAGGATACCTTGGAAAGTGCAAGCTGGAGAGGTTTCCACGGCTCATGGTCTGTCACACCATTATACTTTCTGATGGTTGTCTTTAGCCTTTCCTATGGGGAGAGAATGTGTGGTTGTGAGTAGTGGTGGGAGGTCAGGGAGAGAAGGCTGCTAACGACAGAACTGAGTCGGTGCAGGCAACAAGCAGGATGGATGGATGGGTGGACAGATGAATAGGACAAAAACAGATGATAGGTATAATGATAATAGATAAATACCTAATAGAGAGATGGTTAAGTTAATGGATGGTGTGTTAATTTTCTACTGTTGTTGTAGCAAATCACTACAAACTTTGTGGTTTAAAACTATGCAAATTTTTAATCTCATAGTCTTGTAGGACAAAGGTCTGATGGAAGAGGCTGGTTTTTCTGCTTTGGGTTTCATGAGGCTGAAATAAAGTTCATGAGGCTGAAATAAAGGTTCTGGGGATGAATCCACTTCCAGGCTCATTCAGTTCCTTATGGTTGTAGGACTGAGAAGCTTGCTTCCTTACTAGCTGTCAGCAGGGGCAGGTCTTTGCTCCTGGAAGCTGCCTGCATCCCTTCTCATTTCTTGTGCCCCTCAAGTCTCTCTCAAGCTTTGCATCTCTCTGGACTTTTACTTTTCCCTCATCTCTCTTGCTTCCTCTCTTGCCATATCTGTCTGACTCTTCTGCCATCCTCTTCTGCTTTTAAGGGCTTTTGTGATAATACATCCAGATAGTCCAAAATAATCTAAAATAATCTTCCTATTTTAAGGGCTGCTGGTTAGTAACCTTTATTACATGTGCAAATTCCCTTCACAGCAGTACCAGTGTTTGAATAACCAGAGAACAGAAACTTTGGTGGGGGGTGGAGGGAGCATCTTTAGAGTTCTTCCTACCACAGATGGAAAGAAGGATGGATGGATGGACGGGTGGATGGATAGCTAGAGAGGCAGACTATTGATAGATAACAGGAAGACGAATGGATGGATAGCTAGCTGGGCGATTGACAGATACACGGATAGATAATAGATATATGGACAGGTGGGAAGATGGATGGATACCAGTGATCAGTCAGGCACATACCAGATCATAGTTGTTATACAATTACCCGTTCCTCCATGAAGAGAGTTTGACTCGAGTCCTTGTCTAGAAGAAGGTGTGATGACATCATCACGGTCTGTACCTGTTTTTTTTCCTTCTTCAGGGTTCTATATTTCTGACTCAGTACTATTCCATCACTTACCATATCACGTCCTGGTCTTGGGACATTCTGCAATTGGAACTGATATTAAGAGTTGGGAGGATTTTTCACTTTTTGTGGAAGCAATTGCCCCACGTTCCACTTCTATTTATTCTTAGTCCACTCAAAATGTTTATTGAGCCACAAATTTGTGGCAGATGTTGTGAGACATACAAGGTTGCAGGGATGTTAAGAGACATGGTCCAGCTTTCTCAGAGCCTCATCTAGTGGGAAAGATGGGAACATAAACTGGTAAGGCTGATGTGGAGTGAGGAACACTATGATAGGGAGAAATGCAAAAGACACTCATAGCATGGGCACTTAGCCTTGACTTTGAGGATTTGGGAAAACTTCCTGGAGGAAGCAACAAGTAATTTAAAACCCAATGATGAGTAAGGATTAGTCATGTAAAGGAAGCGACTGCCTTAACACTGAAACCTCATCAAATCTAATTCAGTGCTGCTGGTTATTTCTGTTCCTAATTGCTACTGCACAGATCTATACATCATTGCACATTTACGATGTGTTGGGGCTTTCAAATGCAAATGTGTTCTGCAAAAATGTCTTCTGCTTATGTAACTCTGACAGAAAAGTTTTCAGTAACTTTGGCAGAGGTATGGACTTGGTAGATATTTCAAGAGTTTTATGTATTTGTTGTTTTGGTTAGGAAATGAATTCCGTACTTTTCAGGTTGGGGATTACATGAAGGACTCCTCTCCATTACCAAGACACTTTTTGTGTCCTTTCTTCCACTGTTGCATCTCCTGACTATAGAGGCTACTGTTAAAGCAATTCTTGTAGGAGGAAATGCTGATGCATCAGAGATTTTCATGTAGTTTTTTACTGCTTCCTATGTATGGGAAGCAGAGCTGAAGGAACTGGGTAAATAAAGAGGACTCCACTGCTGCCCATTCTCTTTCCTATTCTTTTAACCTCAGTTTCTAACACTTCTGACCATACCCACAGTTCCCCCAGTCAGAGCTTCAGTGGCTTCCATGGGAGAGTGGACCCTGAAAAAGAAACTGAGTTGATGGGAGCCCACCGAGGCTCTTGTTATTAACACAAGGCTCTGTGAGACCTTGCACAGAGACACTCACCTCACCACATTTCTTTGTCCTAATTCTTAATATGAAGGAATGAGTTTAAATAATATGTAAGGGAGTGGAATGGTGCTGTTGTTAAGAGCATTTGTTAGAGAGTTAATATTTGAATTACCACTCTGTTTCTTGTGGATTACGTTGCCTTAAGGTGTGTTGCTTGACCTTGAAACTGTAGCTTTCTCATCTGTAAAATGGACCAAGAAAATAATGCGCATCAAGTAATTAGTCCAGTGCTTAATGAAAGCCTTATAGTCTTAAAACTTTTAGAGTTTTAATTTTTGTCAAAATGGAGTGCATGGGTGGTGCAGTGATAGAATTTCACCTACCATGTGGGAGACCCAGGTTTCATTCTCAGCTGATACACACACTCCGCCCCCCAAATAATAATTATTGTCAAATACTTTGTGGCTCTGATTCTCTAACATAACCTCTTGCTCTAAAGAAGCACCCATGTTCAATTGACCGTGTAGAAATGGTGAGCCACAGGAGCCTTTTGTTGGCAATCTAATGAATGTAAAACATGAGGATGTGTTCAGAGATGCTGATAACAACCACAGACTATATTTTCAGGGCTTGATTTCTGATTGTATTAATCCAAGCTACAAATTAAAGTTAGATATGGATCTGGTGTTTTCTAATTTTAACAGTGAATTTTAAAGAGTGAGGTGGGAGGCGAGTTTTAATATTATTTTTCCAAAAGAACTTAGATCATAAAAGTTCTGCCAGTGTGTTTCTTATCAGCAATGAAATGTTTCATAATTTTATAGAGGAGACATTAAAATATATCTCTAGAAATGTATTGCAGATGTTGGCAGTTACAAAAATGGTGATACTGTTTTGAGGGGAAGGCAAGATGGAGGGAAGGCTTAGTCTTTAAGATGTAACTAGAGCATACTGGTAAACTGAAGGGGCGCTTGTGAAGAGATGAAAGGAGGAAGGGCAGAAAAACAACTGATGGAAGATGTGGAGGGAGAAGGGTCAAGATGGCAGCATGAGCCTTAGAGAGTCTTAGGAACTTACGTCTTTGAAACAAAAGAAAATGAAATGGATATAAGTATGAGGCAGGGAATTGGAGAAGTCCCCTTCTTTTCAGTGAATTAAGAGAAGATCATCTTCTAAAAGAGAGGAGTTTGGAGTGGGATTGGCCAAAGATTAGAGGAGAGCAGTCAAGATTATAGGTCATCAGAACTGAAAAATATGGCAAACCAGAGGCAATGAAGAGACTTTTAAATTTATTCCTTCAACTATTGTTTATTGAATTTCTATGGTGTCTGGGCCTTCTGTTGGGACCTAGAGACAAAGTGGTGAATAAAACAGAGGGACTCTCATTTAATGGAGCTTATTAAGGGAATCCAGTATGTTTAGCTTAGCAATTAGAAGACCCAGAAAATACAGTGGTTACATTCAGATATCTGAAAAGTTGCCAAGAAAATACTGGGTGAGAAGACTTGTCTTCCTATATGCTTCTAAGAGACAGATAGATGACCAATGGATAAAATTTACAGGAAGCAAAGTTTTGATTCAAAGTAAGGAAGAGAGGAGTGCTTGAGAGAGAGTAAGTTTGCTGTCATTCTGAAGATATTCAAGCAAAAACCAGGTAGCCATATTGAAAAACAAATTGCAGCTGGTGAGATTTTAAAACCCCTCATAAATCTGTGAGTGTGTGACTCACTGGATGGCTTTGCATAGTGTCACTTTCAGAGATTATTGCATAGATTCTAGTCATCCCTTTTCCAACTACTGTTAGTGTGCATTTATTTTATTTTAAGAGATGGGAGGGACCCTGAAGAAGGTGTGTCTATTTCCTTTAAAGTAACTACTGTTCTATTTTCCTGTGATTAAGACATTTATTTAAAGCCAGCCTTGCTAGTAAAAAGACATATAATCACCGGTTCTCTTCAGTCCCTGTCATGATAGATTAGCATTAATAATTTAGGGAACAGCAGCATTAAAAGTAATTACAAACTGTCAGAAAGATACAAGAAATATGACATAGCTCATAGTTCCTTCTCAGACCTCAAATATTATTTGAGGGGAAAATAATTACATTTTCCTGTTCATTTCCTAACACGAATAACTTAGTATATCTCAAAATTTTAGAAATTTGCAATTAATTCATTGAAAACCAATGTCATGTTGTAAAAAACATTTCTGGTCACAGACTTCCATCGTGGAATGATTCCTTAGGAGACAGTCCCCATGACCCTGTCAAGGAGGATTTTAAATATACTAGTACAGCAATATGAATAAATCAACTAGCGTTTTTAAAAGTAAATTGCTGAAACATCTTTAATTGTGTATGTGTGTAATTCTTTCCCCCTTTGTCTATTTAAATACTACAGCCTCTTGATTTAGTACGTCTCCCTACAAATTTACCACCGGAAGCTATCAGAACCTAGTAAAATTCTTCCCTACGAACTTTTGTTCAACTCACGCCTATTGTGTTATATCTGTCCTACTCAGTGTTTCTTTTTATATGAAAAATGAGAAAGACATCAGTATCCATATCTTAATAAAATTTAAAAGGTTTGTTCCACAATTCCCATTTTCTGCTACCTTTTCCTCTTCTGTTTGAAATGTACTCTTTAACCCGAAAAGAAATGGGACTGTCATCTCTATACTTATTTTATTTTATTCTCTTGAAAGTGGGGGAGCAGGGAGGGGGGTCGGTGGTCCCATTCTGAAGTACCATTCACTACGAATCAGACACTTATTTCCTGTATTTAAATTTTAAAATGCATGCGGTTGAGCATGTGTTAAATACATATCTTGTCATGCCATGTCATTTTATATTTTGTTGTTTTGTAAAAACAGAAAACTCTTATTAAAAGAGTTTTGGCAGAATGAATTGATCTTTGGAACAGATTGTAAGTGGCCAACAGGTCCAAGTAGTTTGGGGTTGATGGCCATAATCTCTCTGCCTTTGCAATACCTGGCATATTGCAAGATGTAGAATGCCTGGAGCAGGCCAAGAAAAACACGGGAGAGAGGGAAGAAAAAAAGGGAGAATATTAATGTTTGTTCACCCTAAAAAGGTACCAGTTTATATGGGATCTTCTTTAGGTAGAAGGTCATCTGGGTTGGTCTACATGCTACTCTGTGAAGTTATAATTGGGTCAGATGATTTGAATCTTAACTTGAGTCAAAGTTGTTCTGAAACAGGAGCTAATTTGACTCATGGGTCTTTGCCTTAGCAGGCACATGCATCCTTGTTCTTTTTCTTATTCTCTGCTTGGCCTCTCTCTGGGGAAGTATTTACCCCCTTATGAAATGGTTTCTAATGATATGGATGCACTAGACCCTTTGAGAGAAGGGTTTATACTATATCCTTCCTATAAACAGTTTTATATTGACACAGATTTATGTATTGTGAAGCAAAATCATGTCATCCTCTCTAAAGGCCTCATATCCATGGCTTCCTATGAAGAAAGTCTTTTCAAATACTTCTTAATGCTTGTTTATTATACAAGTCATTCATACCCATTATAGAAAAATTAGGGAAATTAAAAACTCACCATCCAGTGATAACTGCTGTTATCATCTTGGTATCTACCCTTATACTTTTTTCTCTTTGCACATATGTATTTTTTAAAAAAATCATATTGCACATGCTATTTGGGACTAGCTTTATTCTTTCAACAATATATAACAGACATCCTTCCTTATCAACAAATAAACAGCTTTATCACCTGTTTTTAATGACTGCAAAGTATTCAGTATATGACTAAATTTGAACCATTTTTATTCAAGCATGACTTATCACTGAACATTTATATAACTTCTACTTTGTTGCCATGAAATAATTCTGTGATGAACATTCTTGTTGTTCACCTCTTGCTTTCATGTAGGACTCTCTCAGACAGAGCCCCAGGTCTTTTAGGAAGAAGCTGTCATCTTGGACAGACATAGGGTCAAATCCAGAGCTCAGTGCTGGGTTGGCAGGGTCTGACCAAATGAAAAAGAGAGCCAAAAGGGTGAATCTGTGAGCAGAGGAGAGTCCCCAGGACATTTCACTCTTCCTGCTAAGCATTTCACCTTCTATTTTTTTCTGCATGGGAAATACGGTAGTTGACATAAACCCTTCCACAAGGAAAGCCATGGATTTCCTCAGCCACAATTCCAGGGGTGGAAATTACACTTATCTCAAAGAGCAGTTAGCCTTGTTAAAAACATGTATCTAAAGTTTGGAAATAAAGGTCAAGGATTCCTGCTTATCCTTTCATCGTCATGCTAGAGCACTGGTTAACGAGCCTACCTAAGGTTATTTGACCCTGGGGTAAGAGTTGGCAAACTTTTTTGGTAAAGAGCAAGATAATAAATATTTTAGACTTTTCGGGCCATTCAGTCTCTGTCTGTTGTAATGTGAAAGCAGCCACAGACAATGCGTAAACAAATCCGCGTGGCTGTATCCAATAAAACTTTATAGGAACACTGAGCATGGAAGATTTAGCCCACAAGCCATAGTGTACCAACCCCTGTTCTAGGGAAATGTATCTTTGATCTGCTGACAAGGTAAAAATTGTTTTTGTCTGATAGAGATGCAAATGAATTATGTTCAGTAGAAAAGTAACCCCAACTGTTATAATTTTATTGCCTTATAGGACATTAACCAGTTTAGATTCTAACAGCAATCTTTTTTCAGCAACAAGCTGTCCTATCCATCTAGCTATATACCTATCATCTTTATATTCTCCTTTGAACCAGCTTTGTCATCCTGTTGGCCCCTTCATTGATATGTTAAATACAACTTTGATATGTGTTCACTATTTATATGAGAAGTATGTTTTTAAATTTTTGAAAATTATACCTTGACTGCTTGCAGTCCATGGACAAGACAATTCCTAAGAAAAGGGTTTTGCAAAGAGTGTGACCTCAGAAGGTCAGCTTAGCCCTGCCTCTGCTGCTTTCTGCAAACAACTTTGCCTGGTTTTCTGTTTGCTTCTTCCTTAATGGGACCAGATAACTTACCATCCCATACCATCAACCTTTGGCCCCAAGAAGAGCCACTCTTCAAGGACAGGACATCCTCATTGATAGAGGGCTGTTCTTGTTTCTAAGCATTTTTGACAGTTGTGCTAATTCCTGCTGCGGCTCATTGGATAGTTCCATTAGCAACTCACTTGGAGAGAGTAACACATTAGGCTAGAAAATTTTTTTTAAAAGACAAAGAGTCTTCACACTTTTTTCCCCATTAAGATTTCATCCTGAAAACAGAACCAAGTGCATTAATCCTCTTGGTTCAGCAGAGAGGCTGGTACTCGGAGCTGGCACTGTGGCACACTTGGACTTAGCAGTTCCCTTCCATTCCCAGGGACTAAACAGCCGCTTCTCAGCATCTTCTTCTTTGCCCAGACCTTTGTCTTTTATTTGTTTTCTTTTCAAAACTGCTATTGCTCACTGTGTCAGGGTACAGGTCTCTACTTTTCACAAAGTCATCCTATGGGCTATGCATGACCCTGTGAATGGCTGGGGAATCTGACCTTGAGCACGGTCATACAGCTAGTAAATGGCAGAGCTAGGATTTTACCCCAGTTTTGTCCATCCCCAAATCCACACTCTTATCTCCCAAACTAGACTGCCTCCCCAGTTCCCACTCTTAGACCTATTGTCCAGGCCTCTCCACAGAGCAGAGCTGGCTTCGTTCCTGGCCTTTATGATGGGGCAGGTAGGATTATACCAATACCAATATTTTAACAGTAACCCCACAACTAATACCCAATATCAAAGGAGCACCCACTAGGTTCTAGGTCCTATAATAACAGGGAAATCATATGATTTATCAACTAAACCGGGACACATTTTAAGAAACTTTATTGCGGCATCATTGACATGCAATAAACCGAACATGACAAGTGTGAGAAGTAGTGTGAGCCCCCGAGGATAGCAACTTAGGCAAACTTAGGTCACCTACCTAATATTTGGTGGATGGGGCATTCAAAGGGTGTTTGCTGAAGGAAATTTTGTGATTAAAAAAGATTCTCATGATAAAGAACAGTTTGGGCCCCTTTTAGAGATGAATGATGTCTTGAAAACTGTGACAAAATGGTGTTAGCCTTTCCGTAAAGTGATTATAACATTGTCTATCCTTTTACCAAGTTTCCCTAAGTGGCCTCAAGGTCCCACAATGGAGTGAAATAAACAACAAAGTGTACATACTTTACAATTTGATAAATTTTGACATATTAATCCACACAGTCATCGCCACAATCAAGAGAATGAACATTTCTCCCACTGCCCCCCCCCCCAACCCAAACTTCCTCCTGCCTTTGGAATCCCACCCCACCATGACCCTTCTCCCAGGTAACCACTGCTTGGCTTTCTGTCACTATAGATTAGTTTGCATTTTTGAGAATTTTATATAAATGGCCATCTAAAGTACTTCCTCTTTTTGTCTGGCTGTATTCACTTCATGTTGAGTGTATCAATAATTCATTCCTTTAAATCGTATTCCATTGTATGGATAAGCTACACTCTGTCCATCCATCCACCTGCTGATGGGCCTTGGGTTGTTTTCAGATTTTGAATATTAAAATAGAGGCAGTTGTGAGTTTTGGAATAGGGATTTGAGCTCAGGAATAGTGATCCTGAGCCCAGGCTTATCAGCAAAATTGCTGTCATGGCCCTTCTCCCCAAAAGCACATATTGAAAGTTGTGATTTTTGCATATTTTTTGCATATTGAAAGTGATGTTGTCTGCTAGACCTGGTTTCCAGTAGATTCTGCATCAGCCCTGAGTATTGGGGTGCCTCTAGGGTCAACTCCCTTCTTGTCCCCTTCTCACGTGTGTCCCTGGAAGTTCTGGGCTCCATTGCTTCCCCTTCTCTTCCATCCCCTACCATCTTACCTATTTCCCTTAAGACTGAGACTAAGCCTGGAGTCTCCCTGCTCCTCTTCCCTCGTCTCCAAACTGGCAACACCTGATGGAACTCCGGTGGGGTTGTGCTGTGCTCACTGGGCTCTGGATCTGGTCTTTTTTTTGCCAGTCCCTGAGCCCATTCACCAGCCATCTCTGGTGTGTTCCCCATCCCACCAGTCCTTCAGTTGCCCTCCCAGCCTAGCGTGCATCATTCCTATTGAGACACGGAATATGTGGTCATAGAGGGTCTTGTCACCTATCACAGTCCTCAGGGTGGCGACACAAACTTGGTTTGAATGGCCTGATGAACTCAAACTCCCTACCTATGTTCAGTATAGCCATGGTGGGGAAAAAGGCACCAAACACGCAGATTGATTTAAAACAGCAAGCTGGTCATATGCGCGTAAGCCCTTTGCCTCCACATTTCTCTCCCACCTCTACCCATCACTCTCTCTCTGGAGGCCACCCACAGTGGTCTCTGCTTTGTTCTCCTATCTCTAGTCAGGCAAGGATATGCCTTTGTTCTCTTATCTTGCCTTGTTCAGGAATGTTATCTGTGTGCAGGTCTAATTGTTTTATCACCTTCTTCACCTCTCCAAGACCTACTCTCCACTCCTTTCTTAACAAGGTCAACTCTAGTCACCTCTCTCAGGAATTTTCTCCTTATCTAAGTAGCAAGGATGCATTTTATTTCACAACACCACAGGGCAAGAAATGTCACACTCTTTTCACTTTCTAAATCAAGTTTAATCTTCAGTAGGAGAAAATTCAATCTCAGTGTTTACTGGAGCTTCTTCCACTCTCATCTCTACCCACAGGGTCAGGCCCAGGGTATCTGATTCAGGGCAGCATCTTCAGGAAAAGGTCTACTTGTTTTTAGCCCACACAGGTTACCACGTAGGTCTTATCCCCAATGTTCCCTGATAAAACATCTTGAGGGTTTCTGTGCCAATCTTGATTGGGCATGGCACTGAGGTTCTCAAGGGCAAAGAAAGCCTTCTCTGTTTAGTGACCCACCTCAGTCACTGAGAACCACCAGGCACAGATCAAGTCTTTGTGAAAACCCCAAAATATTTCATTTTTGTCATCATTTTGGAGAAATATCTACCTCCACTCATTTCTTGTAAAAAAAATAAATAAATAAATAGAAAGCCAGGAAGGAAGTTTTCTTCTCTGTCTAGCCAGTACCTTTAACTCTGGCACACAAAGATACACTTGGCTACTCTATTGAGCTTGGAAAGGAAAAATGAACCTGTAGTAGGGAGAGTGAAATACAAAGTCATATCTTAATATCCTAGTGCTATCCTGCCATTTATTAGCTGTGTGCCTTTGGGCAAGTCTTAGTTCCTTCATCTATTTACTGGGGGTCATAAAAATATCTGCCTTCCTACTTCTTAGGGTTAATTTGAGGATAAAATGAATTAATATATATATATATATATAGAAATGCTTAGAACAGTGCTATATGAAAGTTAACTGTTGTTATTATTAGTTAATTTTCCTGCCTTTGACATGTTCTCCTTAAAGTCAGTTTCATAGTGAAGTCACATCTTATGTAGAAGTTCAAAGTCAGTATTTAAAGCAGATATCTTCTATAGCCAAATTTACCTCCAAATGCCAATGGAAACTAGCCATGTTTCTTGCTGAGTTCAGCCCAGCCAGTTTTTCTGTCAGCATTAAAAACATCTGTGTTGTCTTGGATTAAGCTCCCTGTGAAGGAGTTGTTTGAAACCCCTGTAACCCTTTCACAGGCACTCTGGGGCAAGCATTCATTTAGGGAAAAATTGCAGAGTCATTGACACTGTAATGTCTTCCCTCTCTGTTGGGTACATATAGCTGAATTTTTGTAAGTAAAGCCCTAGCTGCCAGGTTCACTATAGTCCATTCCTTGCTAGGCTTAGCCAGATAGGAAATTGCAGCCCTTTTCTCTTTCTGGAAATCTTCGTGATCCAATTGGCAGGACATGGCCAGAAAGGAAAAGTTCAGAGAACCCCCCTTTGCCACCCTTGTGATGTTCTCAAAAGTGGATCACGTTGCCCCTCCCCTAGGAGGTGAGAGTAACCACATGCGCTTATGGAAGCCTCCACTCTCCCTTATCACAATCGTCAGGGAAAACATGGATGCTGCACCCCAAGCGTTGAATGCAATGGATTAGGCTTCTTTGGGTCTTCTCTTCATCCCTGGTTGAGGTTCAACAAGTATCATGGGAGTGTACTTATAGTTACTGCCCCTATCCAGACGGACACTTCTCACAGGGCTGATACAGGCAAATTTTAGTTGGTGTACTTGGATAGGGGGAAAATAAAAACAGAAAGCAGCACTGGCATAGATGCCCTGATATTGTGGTTTTCTCTTGCCTCTGTCACTACTCAGCCGGGTAGTCTCAGGTGAGCCCTTCCCCTCTCTGAGGCACAGTTTTCTCATCAGTGAGATGAAGGGGTTGCACATAGTGACTTTGCAGATTCTCCCCAATTCTATCATTCTGGTGTTCTGTGATTCTGCTCACCCATTGTAAGCCCTTCTCTTACACCTTTCCTTTACAGGGATGGCTTTGGGGACTGGGCCAGAGAATGCTAGCTGTTTCAAGGAAAAGTCACCAGGCAGAGACAATGGGATAGGGTCAGTTTCCTTTGGGGGACGACTCTGGCTCTCATCTTTATTCACATCCTTGAGTGGGGTTGATTCCATCATCTCAGCCCCCTAGGATCATTCTGTCCTCTTTGCGACAGTCATTGCTTTCAGCATAGGTATGTCACCAAGATGTTCCAATGGGAGACCCTCCTGGGACTTGATGGAGCTAATGGAAAAAATTAACTCTCTTTCCTCTAGTGCTTGTGAACTTGCAAGGATTTAAGCCTGGAGTTGATAGTGGGTATCTCTGACACATCAAAGAGAGAGCAGATCGGAAAATGAGGCTGACAGAGACACACATAAAAGCAGAGAGAGAGAGACAGATAAATACACAGAAATGCCGCTGACGTTGTTGTGTTCCTGGCTTTTCTCAATAAATGCCAGTTTTGTTTAAACCATTTTGAGTCAGGATTCTGTTATTTGCAATTGCATGGTTCCTGACTAAATTGAGTGATATTTTCACTGCAACATTGAGGGAAGAATTTACATACCTCCAGGATTGCATGGACTGAAGGTTGGAAGTGAGAAGAGGTGTGATTTTAACCAGTAGATGTAATCTGGTAAATCACTATGCTACATTTTTCACGTGTTATTATCTTTGTTTTCAGAAGAGGAAACTGGAGGACAGAGAAGTTCAGGATTTGCTTGAGGTTACGCAGGAGAGTTGAGATTGAAAGCCAAACTTTCAGTTTCCAGAGCTTGAAGTCTTGACTGTTGAGCTAAAGTTCAGGTACAATTCTTCTTTTCTAATTCCTGGCTTGCCACTTAGCTGTGATGGAGTTGTAAGTTGAGTCAAGGTCTGGACTGTGGTGTGATTAATTGAGCCATATGACAAGAGTAGATGGAAGAGATTTCTAAGTGGTGACAGGATCTGGTTAAAAGGAAATTTGAAGATAATTACCCCTTACCTCCCATGTCCCACTCTGCACACCTAGGGAAGGAAAAGATTATCCAACAAAAATTAATTTTTAAATAGACATGATTTTTTGCAACTTTGATGGAATTGTGATCCATACACAAAGTTTTGAACTTTTAAATAATTTAGCAGTAAATTTTGAAATGAGAATATATTACGTATAACCACATCAACATTTTATGAAACATATTTTAATTTATTAATTATCAGTGCAATGTATTTCAGCATATCTGTTTGTGATAGTCAAATATATGATTTTAATATTTTCTTTTGCATGCAATATGCATAAACTCACAGGATGCTGAGGCTGCTCTAAGAATTTCAGTTATTTCTCTCTTTTCCTTTTGTTTTTCTTTTTTTTTTCTCTGCTTCATCTACTATACATTTATTTTATATACTAACCCCTATTTGACTGTAAAGGAAAGACCCCTGATGAAGGAACATGCATTACACATTAACTGTTGACTCTTCATGGTGTTTGTACACATTATATAATTCAGTTTATCACATTATAAACAATACCAAAAAGGTGTGAATAAGTAATTTTTAAGTAAGCTAAATAATTGAAGTTAACATGCATCCTGATAATGCGTACTTCATAAAGTGTACAGCTTAATGAATTATCACAAATTAAACACACCCGTGTACCTACTACTCAGATCAAGAAATAAATCATTATTAGTTTCCCTGCAGCCCACTTCATGTTCCCTCTGGGTAACCGCTGTTCTGACTTCTAGTTCATAAATGAGTTTTGCCTGTTTTAAGCCTGTTTATTATAAGCAGAATCATACAATATATATTCTTTCATGTTTGACTTTTTTACTCAACACAAATTGTTTTGAAATTTAGCTATACAGTTTACTCTAGTAGTAATTGATTTCCTTTTTTGCTGTATAAAATTCCATTGTAACAATATACCACAATTTACTTATTAATTCTACCAATTGATGGGTATAAGTTGTTTCTGGGTTTTTTTCTCTTATTATGAAAATGCAAATATGAACATTTTAGGGGTTACACATATATATATTCATTTCTGCTAGGTTTACACCTAGGAGTAGAAGTGGTAGGTCACTGGGCCTGCATATTTTCAGGTTTGGTAGATACCAACAAACATTTTTCAAAGTGGTTGTACCAGTTCATAATGCCAATGCCTTGCCACTTAAGGCCACCAGGAATCCACTTGCAGATGAACAAAATTAGGTTTATTGATTAATTGCTATGAAAGAGAACACACACTATGGGGACAGTGGGGCTTCAAAGAAAAGCCTAAGATTTGGGCACGTATTAGGTGATTTGGGGAAAGGTTCACAGAAGCCAGGCTTTGCTTTGGATTGGACAGTGTTGGGAAATGGACATAATTCTATGATTGCGTTCTGAAATGCTTTTTATCCAGAATGGAACGAGGCTGAACTACATCATGTAAGGAAGCAGCATTCACTCATATTAGTCAAGAGATAGGGCTTGATCATTTTTTGGGTTTGAACATTGTTCTTAATTTTGTCTGTGTTTAGATGTGAGAATAGGGTTGCCTGGTTCTTGTCTGACTCAGCAGGAGAAAATCATGGACTAACTTTTCACTATCAGGGTATTTGTTTCTTTCTTAAGAGTCTCCTCACACTTGGTGTTGTCTTTCTTTTTAATTTTAGTCATTCTGGCCTATGTGTCTTTGTATCTTATTGGAGTTTTAATCTATCTCCCTGACAACAATGAGCTGGAGCATGTTTTCATAGGTTCATGGGCTATTTGAATATCCCTTCTGGTAAAGCATTTGTTCAAGTCTAGTGTGCGTTTCTTTATTGGGTTGTCTGCCTTTTTCTGATGGATTTATGGGAGTTCTTTATGCATTCTGAACATAAATCCTTTGCTTTTGTGCATATTGCTAACATCTTTCCTAAATTGTGGTTTGCCTTTTTTACTCTCTCAATGGCATCTTTTGATGAACAGAGGTACCTAATTTTAGTGGTTAAATTTTTCAATCTTTTCTTTTGTGGTTAGTGTTTTATGTTTCTTGATAGTCTGAAACTGGGTTTCAATTTTTGAAATAGCTTGGTCCATAAGGTAGATGGTAAAAATGATATGTGCTTATAGAACTATGAGCCTTTTTGTCAGATATGGTGCATCGTCTGGACCAAAATACTGTATGCTGCTTAAACAATAATAAGCCAAATTTCTAGCATGCCACGTAAACTAGTCTTAAAAAAAATTCCACAAAGGTTATAAGCACTGACAGCAAATTTTGGGAATACCGGATTGCTTCTTAGCAGAGTCAGTCATATACAAGTTTGTATAAAGTGTGGTTTATTATTAAATGAACATACTTGCTATACAATAACAGCTCACATTTTTGGACCATTTCCTGTGGGTTGAGCAGTGTGCTGAGCATTCAACATGCATTAGTTGATTTAACCTCACATAGTCCAGAATGGCTCCATTTTACAGAGATGAATATGTAGGCTTGGAGGTATTAAATAACTTTTCCAAGGTCGCCTAGGGGCAGAGCCAGGACTTGAACCCTTACTCCTAACTGATATGCTTTCCTGCTCCTCTGTGCTGTGCCTGAAACAGCTTGACAGGAGTGAGGAACATGAGCTTGAATCCTGTTCTGATTCCCACTAAGGAATTCCTACCCCAGACTAAGTGATGTCATGCAAGTACTGCTTTATTATGTACATGGGATTCTGTGGGTCAGAAACTTGGAGCAGTCACAGTAGGGATGGATCTTCTCTGGTCCATGATATCAGCAGGGAAACTTTGAAGACTGGAGGTCTGGAATTATCTGAAGTTTCATTCACTCCCATGTTGTGGTTGATGCTGGCTCTTGGCTGGATACCTGTACATGACGTTTCCATGTAGTCAATACTTGCAACATGGCACTAAGTTCCAAAAGCAAGTTTTTCAGAAGTAGCAGGAAGAAGCTGCTTCTCTCTTCTCATGTAGCCTTAGAATCATATACCATCCCTTCTGCCATCGTGGCAGGCCCTCCCAGGTTCAAGAGGATGAGACAGCAACCCCACCATCTGCTGGGAGGAGGGTCAAGGTCACATGGGAAGAAGAGTATGTGGGAGAGGATCCATCGTGGTGCCGTGTTTAGAAAACACAATCTGCCACAAACCCTAATTCTATCTGATACTGTTCTAGTTTGCTAACTGCCAGAATGCAATATACCAGAACCAAAATGGTTTTTAAAAAGGGGAACTTAATAAGTTGCTAATTTACAGTTCTAAGGCTGAGAAAATGTCCCAATTAAAACAAGTCTATAGAAATGTCCAATCTAAGGCATCCAGGGAAAGATACCTTGGTTCAAGAAGGCCAGTGAAGTTCAGGGCTTCTTTCTCAAGTGGAAGTCACATGGTGAACACAGTCACAGTTTCTCTCTTGGCTGGGAGGGCACATGGCGAGCACAGCATCATCTGCTAGCTTTCTCTCCTGGTTTCCTGTTTCATGAAGCTCCCTGGGAGGTGTTTTCCTTCTTCATCTCCAAAGTGCTGGCTGATGGACTCTCTTCTTCATGGTGTTGCAGCATTCTCTGCTCTCTCTGAATCTCCTTCATTCTCCAGAATGTTTCCTCTTTTATAGGACTCCAGAAACTTATCAAGACCCACCCAAATGTGTGGAGATGTGTCACCTAATCCAGTTTAACAACCACTCTTGATTAAATCACATCTCCAGGGAGATGATCTGATTACAGTTTCAAACATACAGTATTGAATAGGGATTATTCTGCCTTTATGAATTGGGATTTAGATTAAAACATGGCTTTTCTAGGAGACATACATCCTTTCAAATCAGCACACAACTGTCTACATGTTTTTGGATCTGTGAACCTCTTTGTATCTTAGTTTTATCAGCTATAAAGTAGAAAAAATAGATACTTTCCCATAGGCTTCTTAAAGAAGTTTATAAATAGGTGAATGGGGTGGATAATATAAGTAATACCAATGACCTATAATTGTTTCAAAGGCAGTGGCTTCCATCGTCACCTGGCTTATGTCACTTCCCTGTACTTGGGCTGTGAGTATCTGGCACCCAGTAGGCTCTCAACAAGTATCTGTTGAACAAATGAACAGAAAATTGAAACCTTTTCTTGGTTTATTATCCTGGCATTAAACTCAGACTCACTGTCTTGCCCTCACCTGTGTGTCTGGCCCTACTGATCCCCAGCCCCATCTGCTGGAGCTCATCATCTTGCTTACCTCCTTCTATCTAGACTTTTCTTGGTTCATTGACTATGTCAAGTCTTTCCTCCCCCCAGGATGTTATACTCATTCTTCCTTCTTTCCAGAACAATTTTTCTTCCTTGCTGTTTTTATTCTTTTCCCTTACTAATATCTCATCTTTGGGACTTCACTTAAATGTCTGTTCTAAAAAGCCTTCCTTTGGCTTCCCAGACTGGTCTGTATCCACCAGCATCTGCTCTCGAGGCACCCAAGAGTCTTCTTTATGGCAGAACCCTTTTCTGAATTGAGATTAAATAATTATCTGCTCAATGACTGTCTATGCTATTAGACCAGAAGCTTTTTTCCACCAAGATATCTCCAAGGCTCAGTCCAAGGATTGATTCATGGTAGGTACTTAATAGTAGTCACTGAAGAATGCCTTCTGTGTGACTACTACAATACTCAATGAACCGGAATGGCCAGCTGTTCACGTGGACCTGAGAAACAAGAACTTTCCCTTCAAAGATGTGTTTTAGCTTTATCTATGCACCAGATGTTGTGTAGATATGGGTGTAAATCCTACTTGACCTCGCTCTCCATTAACTCCTTGACCTCAACGCTGACTTCTCTCTCCAGACTCACTCTGCTTCAACCACACTGATCTCTTTGTTGCTTCTTTACCATTCCAGGTTCACAGCTACCTCAGGACATTTGCACTTGCTGCTCCCTTTGCCTGGATCACTCTTTCCTTAGGTGTCCTCATGACTTACGCACCCCTCCTTGCTCAATGTCATCTTCTTAATAAGGCCTTCCAAGGCCACATATTTAAAATTGCATACTCTACCCTCAGAGAACTCTCTTCAACTACCTGTTTTATTTTTACCCGTACCACTCTTCACATGTGACATGTAAATATTTTGTGTACTGGCATCCCCTCTTGATAGCATGTGAGCTCCATAAGGAAAGGAATTTTTGTTTGGTTCATTTCCTGCTGTATCCCTAGGGCTTAAAGCAGTGCCTGGCAAATGGTAGCTGCCCAGTAATATCTACTGAATATACAATGAGTGAGTGAATGAATAGATAATAATGGAATGATGTTGGTCATGAGTTGCTGATTCATTTTGGAACTTATGGTCCAGTGTAGGCTTATAGAAAGCACTTCGAGGTTCCAATACAGCACTAAACAAGAGGTTGGTAATCAGGGGGACAGACTACACTTTGAGATTTAAACCCTAAAATGGATGCATAATGGGTTGTGAAATCTGCAATAGAGAGAATGGGTTGCATGTTGTAAGACTTCCAAGCAATCTAGTTAAGTGAGAAAATATACCTAACATGTTAATCTGTTCGCAAAAGTGGAGAGAACAGAGTATCTTGTAGACAATTTTTGGTAATACCCATTCAAACTCTGAATGGAAAAGGGCATTATCAACCAACTTGGAGGTTTCTGGTCCCATTGCCAAGGGCATACCTCATAGAGATGGTTGAAGGAATTAGAGCGAGTTGACTGGCCCCATTGGTAAGGCCCTCTTGATAGTGAATTGTTTGTATCAGGCTATGTTACCCTGATACCCTTCCACATTTAATGCCTTTTGGATCAACTGAACTTTCAGATAAAATATATTTCACTCCTTTGAGGGTTTGGCCTTAGGAAGAGGCTAGACTAATTGGAAGAACTTGTCAAAGTTCCAATTCCAGTCATTTATCATTTCACATAAATAAATTGACATTCCAGTTTTGTAACAAGTCTGATGAGCTTTAATAATGTGAATCCACATCTCAGGGAAGGATCCAATCTTGCTGGGCAGGGAAAGTCAGCTTTCTGATGGAAAAGGCTGAGGGGTCCGGCCCTGTATGCTAATAAATTCATCAAAGGAATGAAGTCATTTGAGACATAGACTGCTGGACTTGACCCTTGGTGGCTGACCTCTCCAACATCTGCATTTGGGTGTTGGTGGCTGCGTTTCTGGAATTTTCCTCTGAATGGAGCACCTGGTTTCTAGCTGTATTCCCACTGGAGTTCCTTGCTTGTGAGCTGATGCTCACTTGAAAGTTTTTCACTTTTTGTAGATTTATCTTTTACAGCTGGGGAAGCTGTAAAATGTTAAGGCCTTAGGTCATCTACTTCCCACCAACCCACTGACCCCCATTTAGTATTTTGAATTTTTCCTTTGACAACTTTACACTCAGATTTCTAATTTCCTTATCAGATATAAACCCACAGTAAAAATGCCATCTGTTAGTCACAGTCTAAACTAGAAGCTATGCAATTAAGTCACCATTTTAAATTAACAATGTCCATGAGAAATGTGGTTCCTGAGTCTATTCCCCTCACCCTCTTCTGAAATCAGTTCCATATTGGAACTTTCCTCACACTTTATAGCTAGAGCTGGGAATTCCAGAATTTTCTCTCTTCCTTCTGAATATTTTAACATGGCATCTTGTTGCATGGCCAAGACAGGGAAAGGGAGGGAGATAACCAAGTACTGCAACACTTGGATGATGATAATCCAACATTACACTCAATAGAATGCTTAGGGGATGTGCAGGCTTTGCTTAATCAACTCAGCAAGGAACTGAGCATCCACAGCTGCATAACTATGACTTGGGTTCTCCGTCACACTGGACTTTGTTTAAAAAGGTTTTCAGTAAGACGACTGATGCTGCCATTATGTCAATACATACTATTTTTAAGGTAGGTGTGGATGAGTTAAGTTTCACTTAACATCTCTTTAGAAAATGAAGAGTTAAATAGTGTGTCCTTTAGAATACATTCAGCTATAAGTAACAAAATGCCCATTTAATAGTGACAGTAGTAACTAAAGGCATATAATATATCATATAACAAGAAATTGGTCCAGCAGCTCAGTGAGGTCAGAGTGGGGTTCAGTGTTATTTTTTGGCCTTTACTTCATGGAGGACAAATGGTTGCCACAGCTCCTGGCATCAAGTCTTACATCCCAAGCAGAAAAGCAGAGAAACAAAAAGACTTTCACTTCCTAGTTCTGTATCATTTTATTAGCAAAGAAAGTGTCCCAACAGTCTTCCCCTTATGTCCAACTGAGCAGAGTTTGTTATGTTCCCACTCCTAGACCAGAGAGGAAAGGAAATACAATGATGAATTAATTAGTCTAGCCTAACGGAAGGGGCCTGATCACTTCTATGAGATGAAGAGATTTCTGTACTCTATCCCATTAATATGGGGTTTGCTAGCTGAGTGGGTGGAAATGAAAACATCTTCCTCAAGTATATTTGATCAATGGCATGAAAGAATTTTTAAAATTCTCGAATTTGCAGAAATAAGCATCAGAGAAATTCCTGACTGGGGAGGGGAGAAGTTGGGGGTAGGTGGAGGCAGGAATGGGCAGATGCCTAGGTGTGGTTCAGCAACATTTCTTTCTCCAGAAATTCTTGTCATATTTGCTCAGTTTAGCTTGCATCTTGGGTGTAAAATACATGGAAACATCAGCCTCTATGAATCACACAGCATGACCTGTCACTTGTCACAGATGACAGCCCTCTGCCAGCCCACAGCCCACCAACCTGGAAGTGTTTGCTGCTGTTTCTGCCCATTGTTCCCTGTTATGCTGTTGGGGTATTGACTGCCAACTTCCAAGGTATCCCCTGGCTCCACCCAGGGCTGGCATCCACGTGCAAATGCAGTGACCAGAGAGTGCCAGGTGGAAATTATTTTTTGCAGAGTTAAACTGGAGCATTAAGTGGCGAGTGGAATTTGATGAAGGGAGGCACAATCACGTTTTCTGCAAGAATATAAAAAATCACAGTTGTTAGATAAGCTGGGAAAAGAACAAAATTACGTAGGTATGAAGAAGACTCTTTGCCTAGAGTGGTTGCAAAACATCTCACAGAAGGGACAGGATTGCCCTGGATGCAGCAGAGTGATTTTAGGAAAAATGGGAGATAATATGGGGGGAGCAGCCCGGGCCAACTCGCAGAAATGTGGTTCAGTTTTCTGTTCGGCAGAAGCGCTTGGCAACGACGCCTTTGAGATGAAGGTTCATTTCCCCATGGCTGAAGTCCTGTCTAAGGAAGCTAAATAAAAATGTAGTAATTACTGAAGATGCATTGTGTGTAATATTAGTCTAATACCAGATGGAAGGAGTCATGTCTGAAATCATAGTGGGAAGATTGATGTGTATTGTAGCAGTGACCTTGGACTGTGAATGTGGTGTGTTCATTATCTCATTTAATTCTTACAGTTGCCATGTGAAGCCCGTACTTTTATTATCTATTTATGGTAGATTAAGAGGACTGTAGTTTAAAAGGCTTAAGTGGTAAAAGTTTCAGGATGTAAACCCAAGCTACCTGAATCCAAAATGTGTGCTCCAACCTCTACTCAATACTGTCAGTCAAAATTTAAAATACTGAAGATATCCACAGAGATTATAACCCTAATAAGATGAACTGAGTACTAGGGTTTGTCTGTTCCCCAGGAGTAAGAGGATGAAGTGAATTTACGATAGTTATTATGGATTCTTTCCATTGTAAGTGATAGGTCCCCACTGTAAACTGGCTCGAACAGAAAAGGAAATGCATTGACTCAGGTGGCTGAACAGTGGCCCCCAGAGGTGCCCCCACCCTCACCCTGGAACCTGTGAATGTATTACCTTATATGGCAAAAGAGACTGTGGATGTGATTTGGTTTAAGATCTTGATATGGGGAAATATTCCTGGATTATCTGGATGGGCCCTAAATGTAATTGTGAGCATCTTTACAAGAAGCAGAAGGAGATTTGACCACAGAAGTAGGAAATGGGATAAGGGAAGCAAGAGTTGTAATGTGAGAAAGGGGCCACGAGCTGTAGACTGTGGGCAGCTTCCAGAAGCTGGAAGGGACAAGAAAACAGGTTCTTCTCTGAGGCATCCAGAAGAACCACCTTGATTTTAGACATAAAATCCCCAGAACTATAAGAAAATTGGTGTTGTTTCCAGCCACCAAACTTGTGAGAATTTATGATAGCAGCAATAAAAACTAATATAGCTCCTGTACCTGGAGTCAAGGGCAGTTTTGGTGTCAGGTCTGGCTGGATCCAGGTGCTTTAGTGCTGTTGCCATGAAGCTGCCCCTCTTTCTACCCTGGCTCAGCTTTCTTCTGTGCTGGCTCTATTCACAGTTTGGCTTTCCTGTGACCAGTAGCTTCTGGCACCCACTCTACCACTTTAGTAATCCTGCTAGAGTAGATTAGCACACTTTCCTAAAAGTATCTGCCAAAATCACAGGACTGACATGCATTGGCTCAGCTTGGACCCTGACCCTGACATTGCGGTTCTGAATAACAAACCTGAATCATTTGACCATCCTTTGTGGTGGGAGGGGGAGATCAATTCCATCTGAACCTCAGGGCTTCACCAAGGGGAGGGGAGGTTCTCAAAGGAAAGTCCATCTGTGCAGGCACAGATTCTTGGGGTTCTAAGGAAACCCAGAGAAACAGGAATGGAAATTTCTCTCTGACCAGCAGAGAATAAAAAAAAAATTAAGCCCTTAAAGCAAATCAATTATAGGCAGCAGTTATGGGATCAATCCAGAGAATTCCTGAAATCTGATGAAGAAGGACAAGTGTGACAAGGAGAAGACTTTGGGACAGTTAATAAAAGGGTGCTGTGTTGGTTAGGAGTTCCTTTTTAGTCTATGCTCTAAAGATGAAGGGTCATTTGCCTTAGGGACAGGAGAAAAATGACAGCCTTAGATACCTGTACGTTGAGGGCAGTCGCTCACCCTTGCTTTTGTGTGAACTGGAAAGGGTTTCTGCAGAGCCATCTCCGCACCCTGGCCAATGTCTGTTTGCCCGGTTAATCGCAGCACGCTTCTCGAAGCAGGAGACGCCGGTCTCTTGAAGAGATCCCTGGCTGTGGCTGAGACTGTACAATACTCCCACTCATGGTTGTCACCCTTTGCCCTTGGCATTTGTCTTCAAAAGTAAGCTGGAAGGCAGATGATATCTGCCACACCGCAGCAGGAGGATTTCATGGCCCAGTCCTCTACAGCTCTGTTCAGAGTTTTTTCTCCACTTGGCTCACAAGGAGAGCCTCAGACTTCAGTTCCCTTATTCTCGCCCTGGGCAGGTGTGCCTCTCCTTTGGTGCTTAAGCTGGGTGGGATGGATGCTTTTCTGAAACCATTTTCAGTTTTGCAGATCCTTTTAAATGAAAATCAGATCATGTTGTCCTTTGTTCAGGACTATTGGTAGTGTCACCATTCTCTCAGAGTCAAGGCCATGTCTTGACACAGGCTTACATGGCCCTACGCCATGGATTTCTAGAATTCCCCGTCCGGTCTGCTGCTCTCATCCTTGCTTACTCCACAATAGCCACCGCAGCCTCCTCTGTATTTATCGGCTGTCTATACTGTTCTCCATGATTAGACAACTTTCGTGAGATCAGGAATTTTTTTTCTGTTCTACATATCCTCAGCATCTGGAAGAGAACCCGCATGTATGTTGTATGTGCTCAGCAAGCATTGGTTGAGTAGGGTTGATGGATTAACTCATACCTGTGTGCATGCAATCATTTCTCCAACATTTACTGAGTACAGGCACAATGTCAACTAGTGGGCAATGTCCCAAAGTCAGCAAGACAAGTTCCATGTAGTCTCTGCCCCTGAACAGCTCTTAGCCTGGTGGGGACAGAATGGCATGCAAACCACTGATAGCAATTCAATGTGATAATTACTAAGGGGTGATATAAACCCAGGGTGCTAAGGGAGCCAGGGAATGAGGTAACGCATGAGGTTTGAGATTGCCTTCCTGTCCTGTGCATGTAATTCAACCTGGGTCCCAACTCATAATTGCTATTTCATTGTTTGATTCCCATTGGAATTGTTTCTAGGTGTGTATGCCGCTCTTCTGAGCAAATGCATTGCAAATCTAATAGGTTTCCCAGTTCCCATGTTGAGTTCTAACTCCTAAGTCATTTAATCCCCCAAATATCAGTGTTTGCTAGTGGAAAATAGCTGTTTCCTCTCCTTGCTGAGGTGGAGGGGGTGGGGATGAAAAAATAGAAAATGTTGCTACCTCGGGATAGTAAGTAAATGGTACAGAGAGCCAGATTAGGCTGCTTCTAATAGCCTGTCCACAGGTGGCTGAGGCTGGGTGGCAGAAAAGCCTGAGTGTTTCCCACCATGGACATTTGCCCTTGCTCATCCCTTGGCCAGGCCTTCCCAGTGACTCTGAATGGCTGGTTGCACCCCATGATTCAAGCCTCAGTTTAAACGACACCTCCTTAGAGAGAGCCTATGCTGGTTTGAAATTGTTATGTACCTCAGAAAAGCCATGTTTCTTCTAATCCAATCTTGTGGGGGCACACTTTGATTGGGTGGGACCTTTTGATTAGTTTGTTTCCATGGAGATGTGAATCCACACATTCAAGGTGGGTCTTAATCCGCTTACTGAAGTCCTATGAGAGGGAAACATTTTGGAGAGAACTTAGACATTTGGAAATGCAGAATAAAAATGACCTAGGAGACACCAGAAGCTGAGAGAGCTGATTGAAACCAGAAGCCAAGAGAGAAGGACAGCAGATGTCACCATATGCCTTCTCATGTGACATGAGAAGGAAAATGGATGCCAGATGCCTTTCCTTTGAGAAGATATCTTCTTGTTGGGGCCTTAATTTGGACATTTTTATGGCCTTAGAATTGTCACTTGTAACTTAATAAATCTCCTTCATAAAGCCTATCCATTTCTGGTATATTGTATTCTGGCAGCTTTAGCAAACCAAAACACAGTCTGTACCCCATCTAAAATTGTCAACCCCCTTCATCCTCATCATTTTCTTCATAGTGCTAATTACACTCTGCACTCTTCTCTATTGCTGTCTGATTCCCTTCTAAGAAGGTAAGTTCCCTAAGGTCAGGAACTTTTTTGTCTCATTCTTTGCGGTGTACCCAATGCACAGTGACTGACACTTAAAAGGTGCTCAGTAAATATTTATTGAATAAACAGGTAGCTGAGAGAGGGATGCTTGAGCTACAGCATCATGGACACTTGGAACATATAGAACTAGAAGGAGCCAATACTGAATATAAATATATATATTGCAGCTTCCGGAGAAGATGGCGGCTTAGTAAGACGCGCGGGTCTTAGTTCCTCCTCCAGAACAGCTACTAAAGAAATAGAAACGGTACAGAACAGCTCCTGGAGCCACAACAGAGACCAAAAAGACAGCACACACCATTCTGGAACGGCTGAACCAGCAGGGAGAATCCGCTGCGGTGAGATCACCGAGGGGCGCGCGCTTCCCCGGGCTGGGGCGACTGGCGGCCGGAGTCCCTCCCTCCCTCCTTCCCGGGCCGGCTGGGAGAATTGGACAGGCGGTCTCCTCAAGCCGCGGCGGCTGGCGCCCCCCCTACGCGCGGCCCCCCAGAACGGCTGGGAGAATTGGATCGGAGGTCCCCCAAGCTGCGGAGACCGGTGAACAGGGTCCCTTCCACACACGTCCGGCTGGGAACGTTGGATAGGCACTCCCCCAAGCCGCAGCGGCCGGCGCCCCCCCGCCACGCTTGGCATCCCGGGCCGGCTGGGAGATTTGGACTGGCACTCCCCCAAACCGTGGCGGCCGGCGCCCCCCCACCACACGCATATTCCCAGGCCGGCTGGGAGATTCGGATTGGCACTCCCCCAAGCCCCTTTGGCTGGCAACCCTCCCCCACAGCGAAAGTTTTCCAAAGTTAAAGGAGCCACAGCATCTTTTACTGGTGGGTCCTGCAGACAGATGAGTGCCACAAGCGCCACCTACTGGGCAGGATAAGAAAAACAGAACCCAGAGATTTCACAGAAAAATCTTTCAACCTGCTGGGTCCCACACCCAGGGAAATCTGATTAAATGCCCAGACACCAGCAGAAAATAACAAATCACACCAGGAAAATTGAAGATATGGCCCAGCCAAAGGAACAAACCAATAGTTCAAATGAGATACAGGAGCTGAGACAACTAATGCTGAATATACGAATAGAAATGGAAAACCTCTTCAAACCAAATCAATAAATTGAGGGAGGACATGAAGAAGACATGGGTTGAACAAAAAGAAGAAATAGAAAATCTGAAAAAACAAATCACAGAACTTATGGGAGTGAAGGACAAAGTAGAAAAGATAGAAAAAACAATGGATACCTACAATGGTAGATTTAAAGAGACAGAAGCTAGAATTAGTGAACTGGAAGATGGAACATCTGAATTCCAAAAAGAAACAGAAACTATAGGGAAAAGAATGGAAAAATTTGAGCAGAGGATCAGGGAACTGAATGACAATATGAAGCGCACAAATATACGTGTTGTGGGTATCCCAGAAGGAGAAGACAAGGGAAAAGGAGGAGAAAAACTAATGGAAGAAATTATCACTGAAAATTTCCCAACTCTTATGAAAGACCTAAAATTACAGATCCAAGAAGTGCAGCACACCCCAAAGAGAATAGACCCAAATAGGCGTTCTCCAAGACACTTACTAGTTAGAATGTCAGAGGTCAAAGAGAAAGAGAGGATCTTGAAAGCAGCAAGAGAAAAACAATCCATCACATACAAGGGAAACCCAGTAAGACTATGTGTAGATTTCTCAGCAGAAACCATGGAAGCTAGAAGACAGTGGGATGATATATTTAAATTACTAAAAGAGAAAAACTGCCAACCAAGACTTCTATATCCAGCAAAATTGTCCTTCAAAAATGAAGGAGAAATTAAAACATTTTCAGACAAAAGTCACTGAGAGAATTTGTAACCAAGAGACCAGCTCTGCAAGAAATACTAAAGGGAGCATTAGAGTCAGATACAAAAAAACAGAAGAGAGAGGTACGGGGAAGAGTGTAGAAAGAAGGAAAATCAGATATGATATATATAATACAAAAGGCAAAATGTTAGAGGAAAATATTATCCAAGCAGTAATAACACTAAATGTTAATGGACTGAATTCCCTAATCAAAAGACATAGACTGGCAGAATGGATTAAAAAACAGGATCCTTCTATATGCTACAGGAACCACATCTTAGACCCAAAGATAAACATAGGTTGAAAGTGAAAGGTTGGGAAAAGATATTTCATGCAAATAACAACCAGAAAAGAGCAGGAGTAGCTATACTAATAGCCAACAAATTAGACTTCAAATGTAAAACAGTTAAAAGAGACAAAGAAGGACACTATCTACTAATAAAAGGAACAATTCAACAAGAAGACATAACAATCATAAATATTTATGCACCGAACCAGAATGCCCCAAAATACGTGAGGAATACACTGCAAACACTGAAAAGGGAAATAGACACATCTACCATAATAGTTGGAGACTTCAATTCCCCACTCTCATCAATGGACAGAACATCTAGACAGAGGATCAGTAAAGAAATAGAGAATTTGAATATTACAATAAATGAGCTAGACTTAACAGACATTTATAGGACATTACATCCCACAACAGCAGGATACACCTTTTTCTCAAGTGCTCATGGATCATTCTCAAAGATAGACCATATGCTGGGTCACAAAGCAAGTCTTAACAAATTTAAAAAGATTGAAATCATACACAACACTTTCTCGGATCATAAAGGAATGAAATTGGAAATCAATAATAGGCGGAGTGCCAGAAAATTCACAAATACGTGGAGGCTCAACAACACACTCTTAAACAACGAGTGGGTCAAGGAAGAAATTGCAAGAGAAATTAGTAAATATCTTGAGGCGAATGAAAATGAAAACACAACATATCAAAACCTATGGGATGCAGCAAAGGCAGTGCTAAGAGGGAAATTTATTGCCCTAAATGCCTATATCAGAAAAGAAGAAAAGGCAAAAATGCAGGAATTAACTGTTCACTTGGAAGAACTGGAGAAAGAACAGCAAACTAATCCCAAAGCAAGCAAAAGGAAAGAAATAACAAAGATTAGAGCAGGAATAAATGAAATTGAAAACATGAAAACAATAGAGAAAATCAATAAGACCAGAAGTTGGTTCTATGAGAAAATCAATAAGATTGATGGGCCCTTAGCAAGATTGACAAAAAGAAGAAGAGAGAGGATGCAAATAAATAAGATCAGAAATGGAAGACGAGACATAACCACTGACCTCACAGAAATAAAGGAGGTAATAACAGGATACTATGAACAACTTTACGCTAATAAATACAACAATTTAGATGAAATGGATGGGTTCCTGGAAAGGCATGAACAACCAACTTTGACTCAAGAAGAAATAGGTGACCTCAACAAACCAATCACAAGTACAGAAATTAGATCAATCATTCAAAAGCTTCCTAAAAAGAAAAGTCCAGGACCAGACGGCTTCACATGTGAATTCTACCAAACATTCCAGAAATAATTAGTACCAACTCTCCTCAAACTCTTCAAAAAAATTGAAGTGGAGGGAAAGCTACCTAATTCATTCTATGAAGCTAACATCACCCTCATACCAAAACCAGGCAAAGATATTACAAAAAAAGAAAACTACAGACCAATCTCTCTAATGAATATAGATGCAAAAATCCTCACAAAATTCTAGCAAATCGTATCCAACAACACATTAAAAGAATTATACATCATGACCAAGTAGGATTCATCCCAGGTATGCAAGGATGGTTCAACATAAGAAAATCAATTAATGTAATACACCATATCAACAAATCAAAGCAGAAAAATCACATGATCATCTCAATTGATGCAGAGAAGGCATTTGACAAGATTCAACATCCTTTCCTGTTGAAAACACTTCAAAAGATAGGAATACAAGGGAACTTCCTTAAAATGATAGAGGGAATATATGAAAAACCCACAGCTAATATCATCCTTAATGGGGAAAAATTGAAAACTTTCCCCCTAAGATCAGGAACAAGACAAGGATGTCCATTATCACCGCTATTATTCAACATCATGTTGGAGGTCCTAGCCAGAGCAATTAGACAAGAAAAAGAAATACAAGGCATCAAAGTTGGAAAGGAAGAAGTAAAACTATCACTGTTTGCAGACGATATGATACTATATGTCGAAAACCCGGAAAAATCCACAACAAAACTACTAGAGCTAATAAATGAGTACAGCAAAGTAGCAGGTTACAAGATCAACATTCAAAAAACTGTAGCATTTCTATACACTAGCAATGAACAAGCTGAGGGGGAAATCAAGAAACAAATTCCATTTACAATTGCAACTAAAAGAATAAAATATCTAGGAATAAATTTAACTAAAGAGACAAAAAAACTATAGAAAGAAAACTACAAAAAACTGTTAAAAGAAATCACAGAAGACCTAAATAGATGGAAGGGCATACCGTGTTCATGGAGTGGAAGACTAAATATAGTTAAGATGTCAATCCTACCTAAATTGATTTACAGATTCAATGCAATACCAATCAAAATCCCAACAACTTATTTTTCAGAAATAGAAAAACCAATAAGCAATTTTATCTGAAAGGGCAGGGTGCCCCGAATTGCTAAAAGTATCTTGAGGAAAAAAAACGAAGCTGGAGGTCTCACGCTGCTGGACTTTAAGGCATATTATGAAGCCACAGTGGTCAAAACAGCATGGTATTGGCATAAAGATAGATATATCGACCAATGGAATCGAATAGAGTGCTCAGATATAGACCCTCTCATCTATGGACAATTGATCTTTGATAAGGCAGTCAAGCCAACTCACCTGGGACAGAGCAGTCTCTTCAATAAATGGTGCCTAGAGAACTGGATATCCATATGCAAAAGAATGAAAGAGGACCCGTATCTCACACCCTATACAAAAGTTAACTCAAAATGGATCAAAGATCTAAACATTGGGTCTAAGACCATAAAACAGTTAGAGGAAAATGTAGGGAGATATCTTATGAATCTTACAATTGGAGGCAGTTTTATGGACCTTAAACCTAAAGTAAGAGCACTGAAGAAATAAATAAATAAATGGGAGCTCCTCAAAATTAAACACTTTTGTGCATCAAAGAACTTCATCAAGAAAGTAGAAAGACAGCCTACACAATGGGAGACAATATTTGGAAACGACATATCAGATAAAGGTCTAGTATCCAGAATTTATAAGGAGATTGTTCAACTCAACAACAAAAAGACAGCCAACCCAATTACAAAATGGGAAAAAGACTTGAACAGACACCTCTCAGAAGAGGAAATACAAATGGCCAAAAGACACATAAAGAGATGCTCAATGTCCCTGGCCATTAGAGAAATGCAAATCAAAACCACAATGAGATATCATCTCACACCCACCAGAATGGCCATTATCAACAAAACAGAAAATGACAAGTGCTGGAGAGGATGCGGTGAAAGAGGCACACTTATCCACTGTTGGTGGGAATGTCAATTGGTGCAACCACTGTGGAAGGCAGTTTGGCAGTTCCTCAAAAAGCTGAATATAGAATTGCCACATGACCCAGCAATACCGTTGCTGGGAATCTACTCAAAGGAATTAAGGGCAAAAACTCAAACGGATATTTGCACACCAATGTTTATAACAGCGTTATTTACAATTGCAAAGAGATGGAAACAGCCAAAATGTCCATCAACAGATGAGTGGCTAAACAAACTGTGGTATATACATACGATGGAATATTATGCAGCTTTTAGACAGGATAAACTTATGAAGCATGTAATAACATGGATGGACCTAGAGAACATTATGCTGAGTGAGTCTAGCCAAAAACTAAAGGACAAATACTGTATGGTCCCACTGATGTGAACCGACATTCGAGAATAAACTTGGAATATGTCATTGGTAACAGAGACCAGCAGGAGTTAGAAACAGGGTAAGATAATGGTAAATTGGAGCTGAAGGGATACAGACTGTGCAACAGAACTAGATACAAAAACTCAAAAATGGACAGCACAATAATACCTAATTGTAATGTAATTATGTTAAAACACTGAATGAAGCTGCATCAGAGTTATAGTTTTTTGTTTGTTTGTTTTTTTGTGTCTTTTGTTTTTTCTTTTTCCTTTTTTTATATATATATTTTTTATTCTTTATTATTATTATTATTTTTATTTTTTTCTCTATATTAACATTCTATATCTTTTTCTGTTGTTTTGCTAGTTCTTTTCCTAAATCGATGCAAATGTACTAAGAAATGATGATCATACATCTATGTGATGATATTAAGAATTACTGATTGCATATGTAGAATGGAATGATTTCTAAATGTTGTGTTAATTTCTTTTTTTAATTAATAAAAAATATATATATAAACATATATTGCAGCCGAAAAAGGAAGCAACTCACCTGAAGTCACCTTGGAAGAAGAATCAAACCACAGGCTGACACAGCCTCTATGGCTCTTGCTGAGAACTCTAAGCTCAGGTCACTATGGTGGTGATAAGAGCATTCCTTGGGATTCTCTTGAAGAGATAATCCACTGGCAACTCCCAGTGGTGCCTCTCAGCTTCAGCCTGTGGTACACACCCAATTCTTCCAAGTGTCCTGGAATTTCTTGAGGGAGACACTTTATGTGACATACCCCTCTCCCTGTCTGTCTGTACTGCCGCGCTGCTTCTGTAGGCTTATTACTGATTCCACAGTAGACAAACACCAAAGCCAGTCATTCCCAGAAATGGCCTCAAGTGCTGTTTGCTGGTGCTGTTAGAGCCAACGACTTATTTTGAATAGTAAATAATCACTTTGGTCTTATCATTCCAGAATTTCTGGCTCTTCTTATTTGTGTGGTTTTCAAGAGCTGCGCAGAGAGTTTAGCCCTCTATTTTTTTTTAATTTACTTTTTAATTGCAGTATAACCTTCATAAAGTAAAATACATAAAATTTAAATGTATAACTCAATGATATTTTACACACATGTGTATCCACCACTCGGATAAAAATAGGATATTTCCATCACCCCAAAGAGGTTCCTTGTACTCTATTCCTAAATATAACTATTCTAACTCTATCACCATAAATTAGTTTTTCCTGATCTTGCACCTCATAAAAATGTCATCATCCAGTGCTTAATTTTTTTATCTCATTTTTTCAGTCAGTATTTTGTCTATGGGAGTCAGTATTTGTTTTCTTTTCACTGCCATGTACTATGATATAATATTATCATACTGCAATTTATTTATCCAGTCTACTACTGGTAGACATTTTAGCTGTCTCCAGGTTTTGTCACTTTAGAGTAATATTGCTATGAATGTTTCCACACGTGTATTTTTACATATTAAACATTCATTTTTGCTGTGAATATGCTCAAGATTGGAATTGTTAACCTATTTTAGCTTTAATAGATACCACCAAAGATTTTTCCAGAGTGGTTGCATTGACTCTCTGTATGAGAGTTCCAGTTCCTCCACATCTTCAACAACACTTGGTAATGTTGATTCTTTTAAATTTAGCCATGCTGGTGTCTTATTGTGGTTTTACTTTGCATTTCCCCAGTGACAATTGATTTTGACATATCATCTTATGCTTATTTAACCGCATATTCTGTACAACTATACATTTTTTGTTCAGAGCATACGTGCCCTAAAGTTTAGAAACTACAGCAAGTAGCATCATCTCTCCCATGTAAGCATGTAAACTACAACAACTTTCTCTGCTTCTTCCCTGCATACAAGATCTCACAAATTCCTATTGGCCCAACTTCAGAACTAGCGCCTGAATTTTTTTTCTTCCCTTCATCTGCATGGTGACCACCCCAGTTCAAATTTGTCCTTGCCATACTGGTAGGGGGTGTCCATCTTCATGTTGCCTTCATTGAGGGATGGGCCCTGCCTATCTGAAGATGTCCTCTCTGACTCAGTATGGAGCAAATTGGAGACACAGAAAATAATAATGATGGTGGTGGCTATAAACAATTCTAGACTATTTAGTGTTTTTAAAGACTTTTACAAGTTATGCATCATCTGCTTTAATTTTTAAAATACCCCATATATGCAGCAGGTATTCTTATTATCCCCCAGTTTCAGATGTGGGAACTGAACTTTGAAGAGGTTAGGTAATGAGCAAGGATGCTAATTCATTATGCTGGAGTTCAAAACTAGAGAGTATGTCTACAGAGCCAACTGTTGAGCCAGGCTATTATATTGGCCAATGGAGCTTAACTAAAAGTTCAAGCTTGTATTTAATAAGCAGATTTCGCTTTTCCACACAATTGTGGTTTGGGGACTTATTACTGTGCAGCTGGGAATGAGATGATTTGACAGCTGCCATCCTGGCTGCAGAAATGTGCTCTGTATTTAGAACATGGTAGATTGGTGGCCAGTGCTCCAGGTTTAGGTCTCTGTAGAGCCAACTAGTTTCTCATGGAAGGAAACTATGTTCAGACTTGGTAAAACCTGTAAGTCCAGGGGTCAAGGGGTATGGGTAGGCCACTGTAAACCATCTCTACTATCAGAAACTTGACTTATCCTGTAGTCCCTGCTGGTATTAGGGCTCTAGTGCTCTCTCCTCATGCAGGGGATGGCTTTTATTATATAACCAAAGGGTTGAGTCTTTCTGGAGCCAGCCATCTCAAGAGCAGCACAGTAGGAATGAGCATCATTTTTTTTCCTGCAGTTTCCGACTGGGATTTGAAGCAGTTAGTGTGGAATTGTGACCATACCTGAGTCTTCCCAGGGCCCTCAGGGAACATTCCTTTGGCATCCTGGGTTCTTAGGAAAGCTTGGCAAGGGATGCAGCTTAGACTTTTAGGACCTAACCCCCTGTTGTGGTTAGGGGTTCCATGCAAAAACTAAGATTTGTTGAGCATTTCCAGTATGTCAGGTACTTTATTATCATAAGCTTATTTAAAATTCATAAAACCTTATCAGGGAGGCACTTTCATTATACCCATTTTGCAGATGGGCTATCTAAGACCCAGAGAGTTAAGTCCTAGACCAGTGCTTCACAAACTTTAATGAGCTTATGACTCAGCTGGGGATCTGGTTGAGATGCATATTCTAACTTTGTAGGTCTAATTTTATAGGTCTGGGAACTGACACCTGAGTAGGAACTGAGATTTTAAATTTGTAGAAAGTCCCCATACTGCAGGTCTAGGGACTCCACTGGCAAAACGAGGCTTGCATCAGAGAGCTGGTAAGTAGAGGAGCTGAGATTTTCTTATAGGCAGGAGAGCTCTAGGGCTTGCTCTCTTTGTTACTGTGCTCTATTGTTTCCTGCTACAGCTCTGACAATCTCACTGGTTCACGGGTTCCCCCAGCTCCCCAGCACACGTGTCTTTGCTACCAAAGCTCTGTGAACTCTCTGTCTTCCTCCCTGGACACTCCAGACTTCTTGTAGTTCTGCTCACCTCCTGCCCTTGCTGTTCCTCTGGCTGCAAAGCTCTTCCCCACACATTCACAAGGTTGTCCCCTCCCTCCTTTCAGTTCTCTTCTCAAAAGTCTCGTCCTCAGAGAGGATGCCATCTGAAACAGCTCCCCTGCTCTTCAAAGCATCCATCTCTCTTGTAGCATATATTTCATGTTCATATAATTTAGTGCTAATTGTCCATCTCCCTTAGTAGGATGTAAGCTTCATGAAGGCAGGACTTCTTCTATTTTCTTCACTGGTTTATCTTTAGCATCTAGAACAGTATCTGCAGCCTAGTGGAATTCAATAATTATTTGTGACATGAATGAATGAGATTATGAATAAATGAATGAATACATGGTCTAACTTCCTAATACATAATAATAACAGGAGCACTTGGCTGTTACTGAGCACAGATGGTTCTAGGTAGCATATGTAGCATTTTACCCAGTTGATTGCATCTGAGTCTATTTAAAACTCTAAGAGGACCAGAGTGTGCTTGTAGGGTGAGCGGAGGTGGCTAGGGCTACATGGACCCTGGCCTGGAGAATACAGAGCCCTTGCCTCTGTCCAGCCCGAGCAGGTGATGCTGACATGAGAGCTCATAGTGTGACTTCTCAGGGATGCTGGCATGGGGTCATCAAACATTGTGTATCAGCTTGTCCAGGATCACTTTGGCCACAAAATCAGCCCTACTATTGGGATGTCCTTTGTGACCAAAACTGTGCCCTGTCAGACTGAATGTCCTAAGTTCCTCAATGGGGACACTGCTGGTTGGGAGCGGCTTTGTTCAGTGGCTCCTGTGGACCATCAAGGCAGTGCAGCAGCTGATAAAATGTATGAGATTATCAAACAGGATTTACTTCATACCTGGAAGTGATAGGTTAAAGAATTGGAAGAACACAGTCCAGAGAAGATTGTGATGACTATTGCTGGGAACAAACATAACCTCTCAGATATTAGGGAAGTTTCCTTGAAAGATACTGTTTTGGTTTGCTAAAGCTATGAAATGCAACATACCCAGAAATGGACTGGATTTTAACAATGAGAATTTATTATTTTGCACATTTACAGTTTTAAGCTTGTGAAAATGTCCACGTTAAGGCATCAACAGGACAATACCTTCTCTGAAGAGCTTGTGCACTTGGGTTCCTCTGTCAGATGGTAAGGCAAGGCACATGGTGACGTCTGTTGGTCCTTCTCTCCTGGGTTTCGTTGCTTCGAACTTCTGGTTTCAGTGGCTTCCTCTTTCAGCTTTTGTGGTGTGTCCCTGTCTTTTAGCTTCTCTGGGGCTTTTTCTATGAGCTTCTTTGAGGTTTTCTCTCTGTTTTCTGTGTGCCCTTTATTTTCTTATAAAGGACTCCAGTAAGAGGACTAAGACCCTCCTTGAATGAGGTAACATCTCAATTGAAATAACCTAATCAAAAGGTCCTACCTACAATCCATCTGAACTCACAGGAATGGATTAAAAGAATATGACTGGGTTTGGTTCTCAGTTCCTGTCCATGCTAAAAAAAAAAGGAATATGACTTCTCTGGAGTACATAACAGCTTCAAGCTACCACAGAAACTAAGGAATATACTGAATCCATAGATGCTATCATGGTTGAAAACAAGTGCAAAAATAAAAAAAAAAAATGCTGTTAATATTGAAGAACTCTTCCAAGGAATCAGTCTCCAGATCATACCCTTGAACCCCCATGAAAACAGAAACATGGTGCAATCAAACTTGGGATGCAAATGATGTCCACTGGCCCATGATGCTACTACCACATGGGCTACTGTTGTTGGATGCCCTTGAAGCAGCCAGATTCCACCTCTGTGTCTCCCTGGAGGACACAATCCTCAGTGGCCGGGCACCTTCCTATGAGAAGGTGAGCCTGCTGTCTGTGCATTACAGGAGACCTGCAGGGAACAGAGCAGAAAATGTCCTTGGTAAAGGATTTTATAAACTGTTTGCAAAGCCTGCGACACCATGCAAAGTGGCTTTTAGTGCATGAAATCCACAAGGGGATGGATGTTAGATAATGAGAGATACAAAGTTTTTGTTACAAAACCTTAAAGAATTTTTAATTGGTACAAGAGTCTTATTGACTTACTATATGGGGGGATTCCAAATAGTGTTTCATTTCCTGTGTCATCTAGCCAAATTGCAGTCTCTTCTTCATTGCCTTTGTCACCTAACCAGCCTTCACTGAAAGGCAAATTTAATTTAGATGGTAAGCTTTTAGCTGGCTTTGGAATAAAGCCTTTATTTATCATTTTCCAAAGGAAACCAGAGAAGTATAATTAGACCATCATTCAAGTTCAAGATGAGCTCTTATGAAAGAGGAGAAAAATGTATTAGAAACTGTTGTCCATACCTCTGACTTTTAATTGATCAGCATTTTTCTAAGTTTGGGTCATATACAAACAAACCAAATCTGACCAAAATATTGCCTTTGATTTGGGGTTTGGGAGGTCTAGGTTGAAAGTCATTTAAGTAGATACTATATAAGTAGTGACTGCTGGAGAGTATAAATATTATTCAGGAAAGTACCTGTCATGCAGCACCTCACAGTAATATTTACTAAGAAAATATTTCCTGGTGTCATATCTAGGAAAAAAAATTATCCGAAGGATGTTTGGTTCTAAATCCTAGAGCAAAATCTCACAGCAATTGGTTATAGGTTATAGGACAGCTAGCCAGAGGAACTACCTTAAGATTCTAGATCCCAGAAACACAACAATATCAGAAAAAGCATTTTAAAAGTTGCCAGCTTTGGGTACACTGGTGGTTCAGTGGTAGAATGCTCACCTTCCATGCGGAAGACCCAGGTTCAATTCCTGGACCATGCACCCAAAACCAAATCAAACAAACAAACAAAAAAAGTTGCCAGCCTTGGGGAAGTGGATATTAGGACAAACAAGAGGGGTCACTCTGAAATGCCAGTGAACTGAGAATAGGTTTTGATGAAAACCTCCTTTTCAGATTCCCTATCAACTCAATTAATTAAAGATGTCTGGAACCAAAGGAAGTAAAGAGAGAAAAGATATGGGAAGAAAGAAAAGCTATTTCCAACCCAAATGCTAAATAATCACCATTGTAACTTTCATGAAAACCTGGGATCAAGAAGCGCTTGACTTCCTATCAGGCTTATATTGGGAAGTCATTCTTAGGGGTGGGGCCTTTTATAGAAACTGTTAAAGAGGGGCTTGGAAAGGGTTCATCATGGAGCAGGGTGACCAGGGCCTGATGCTACCTTGAGGCTTACACGTCTGTCCAAGGGTCAGTGTGCCGGTTTGAATCTGTAGTGGGCCCCAGAAAAGCCATGTCCTTTAATCCTCATTCAGTATTGCTGAGTGGGAGCATTTTGATTGTTTCCATGGAGATGTACCCCACCCAATTGTGGGTGGTAACTTTTGAATAGATGATTTCCATGGAGATGTGTCTCCACCCATTGAAGGTGGAGTTGCTTGCTGGAATCCTTTAAAAGAGGAAACATTTTGGAGAGAGTCCTTTTTGTAGAGCCTGGAGAAAGCCAGCAGATGCCACCATGTTTGCCATGTGCCCTTCCAGCTGAGAGAGAAATGTTGAATGTGATTGGCCTTCTTGAACTAAGGTATCTTTCCCCGGATGCCTTAAATTGGGTAGTTCTATGAACTTGTTTTAATTGGGACATTTTCTCAACCTTAGAACTGTAAACTAGCAACTTTTTAAATTTCTCTTTTTAAAAGCCATTCTGTTTCTGGTATACTGCATTCCAGCAAGCAGCCAACTAGAACAGTCAGCAAATGTTTATTCAGATCCTACAGTGGAAAAGTCAGGAATGAGAGCCTGAACTGACCCAAGACTTAGAACCTTCAGTAGCTCAGTGGGCTGGTGCTTTCGAGTCCCATCACGGCCATGCCCATTGTCCTCTTGATGGACTCGAGACACTGAATCATCAACAGAAGGAAGAGTCCTTGAGAGACCAAGTTTACAGGTGCCACTTTCTTGTTAATATGGCTTCATGTTGACAGCAGTCAAGGAGACAGAGCTGGGTGAAATCACAGATTTGTCTTTCATCTCAAGAATGTGCTGTCCATTTGATATTCTTTCTCCTTCTCCCAACTTGCGAGAGTTAATTACCATCTTAGAATGGGAAGGCTGGAAAACACTTATTTTTGGTTCAAGAGAGAGAGTCCCTGAGCTTTCCCAGACTGTTACCTCAAGAACTATTGGCAAATGGAACTTGGCCGTCTTGTCTTCAGGGACTTTTAGGGTTTTCTCCACACCATCAGCTTTGCCTGCTAACATGATTCTGCTGATATAACAAGCAGTAATCATGCTTTTTTCCAAAGGTAAAAGAAATCCGAGTTGAATGGTTAGGTGACCTCTTTTACCAAACCTTTCCTCATCCAGCTCTCCCTGAAACCTTGGGGTTATTTCCAGATGGTATTTAGGTTACCTCGCCAAGGTGGTGAGCACATCCAGCAGGGATGTTACTGGTTCTAGCTGGGCTTGCAAGGGTGGGCCTCTTGCATGAAATGGTTGTTCTTATCCACTTGAAGCTGGCTCCTCAGAAAGGAGGCCACAACTTTATTCCAGAAGCACAAAATGTTGTGAAAACACTCTTTTACCCCTCTACACCACCTTAACTATTCAGTCGAGCCAGAATGTGTATATATATTTGTATGTATGTAATAGTCGGCTCTTGGGCACAAGGCATTCACACAAGCATGGTATCTCCTTTGAGGAAGGATGCTTGACCTCATCCATTAGTAAGCCTTTCCTACCTTTCTTTATTTTAACTTGGGATTACTTTCTGGCTACTCTAATAATTGAGCTATAACCACGTAACATTATATGAAGACCTTGAAATTACTGTAGTTCCAAATGTAGTTTCATGTGACATACGATCCTTCTCATTCTTTCCCAAAACTTTCTCCCTTTCTCCTGTTTTGTTTTCTCTCCTGTGTTGTGTGTGTGTGGACATATTTATATCAGTTACATGGACATGCACTCCATTTTGTTGGCTGAGTTTAGCTCGTGGCTCTCTGTTATATGGTGTTAGCATGGCTTCTTGTAGGGATTGCTTCCCAGTGGAAATCCCTAAGGATGACAGTTGATCATGTAGATATTTGTTGTAGGTACATAATTGACTTGCCATTTCAGAGCTAAAAATGGTACATTAGGATCTGCATATGATGTTACCTTGCAGACTATAAAGGGTTGAAGACTGTGCTGCTTTGAATCTGTGGTGGACCCCAGAAAAGCCATGTCCTTTAATCCTCTTTCAGTAGTGCTGGGTGGGAGCTTTTTGATTATTCCCATGGAGATGTGATTCACCCAATTGGGGTGGTAACTTTTGATTAGATGGGTTCCATGAAATTGTGACTCCACCCATTCCAGGTGGGTCTTCATCACTTCTGGAATCCTTTAAAAGAGGATGCATTTTGGAAAAAGTTTCAGAGTCACAAAAGTTGCAGAGCCCATGCAGCCAGGGACCTTTGGGGATGAAGAAGGAATACACCCCCAGGGGAGCTTCATGAAGCAAGAAGCCTGGAGGGAAAGCTAGCAGATGTCACCATGTTTGCCATGTGCCTTTCCAATTGAGAGAGAAACCCTGAACTTCATTGGCCTTTCTTAAAAGACAGTAACCTCTTGTTGGTGACTTACATTGGACATTTTTATAGCCTTGCTTTCATTAGGACGTTTTCAGTTTTAGAACTGTAAACTAACAACTTAATGGATAAATTCCCTTTTTTAAAAAGCCATTCAGTTTCTGGTATATTGTATTCCAGCAGCTAGCAAACTAGAACAAAGACCTAAAACTAAACTTTAGCCAAGGATTAGGGGCTATGCCCCAGTGAAAATGGAATTTACTTTCTGAGGGAGGTATGGATACCTGAAATGTTTCCTCCAAGATCAAGGAATATAGCAGGCGATGGCTGAAACTGTGGGCTCCACTTCTGGCTCTGCTGGGCTTGCGGCAAGGTGGGTAATGATGTTGCTCATCGATCAAGGGTTCAGCTCTTGATCGGGGCTCAGCTGTATATTCAGACCCGCTAGGCATATGGTTTAGTCTTTTTGCCATCAATCCTTAAACTCAGTGATGCAGTATTAGCACTCTGTTGTGTGAACTGTCCCTTTCCCCATGCTTCTCTTAAGTATTCTGTCTGGGCTAGACCCAGATCCTGCATCTAGAAGATGCTACCACACATTGTATGTACCTCTCTCCCTTGCATCCACTAGTAAAGCATTTGCCTCTACAGTGCCCAATCGTATCTGTTATTTGAGTTTAACACACACACATTAGTACTAATAAATATTTTTAAGTAAATTAAAAAAAAACTCTAAGAGCTGTTATCATTATTCCCACTTTTCAGATAAGACAACTGAGGCTCAGAGAGCTGCTAATACATCCATCCAAGATCACACAGCTAGAAAGTGACAGGATTAGGTTTTTCAGCCTAATGTCGCAAACAAATCACTGTGCTGGGCATGTGGCTGTTCCATTGTTTCCATGGCAACAGGTCATGTCATTAATTCTCCTGCAGTTTCAAGTAGATGAAAACGTCAAGCTGGGACAGAGGGACCCCATGCTAAAAGCACAAATATTTAAAACATGTTAGAAAAAAATTAGAAAATGACTGGCTTGATAAATTAATTCTCATTTTCTCTACTTTTCAATGTTATCCTATAAATGTCCTCCTGGTCAGGAAAAATGATTCTACTTGATATTTGCTTTTAATTTTATAAAAATGATCTCTGCCATGTGGAACAACATATTTTGGCATCAAGAATGTGAATGTTTAACCCTTCTTTACAGCAGGCATGCTATCTCAGAGCTGAAGGAGAAAATGGGTCAGATTTCATTTTATACCTAGTGCCCCCTGCAATTTTTGTTGCATTGTAAACAGTTTAAAGGAATAACCTCTTCTTAATCCTAGAAACAAGTTAGGTTTATTTAGTCATGGACAAATGAGTATATTTTCTAGATAGAAAAGAGAGCAGAAGGGATATGTGATTAGTTAGAAAGGCAGAGGCCTAGGTTGATGCTTTGGGCAACAACAGTTACATAATTTGGGACTGTGATCCTGAAAGTCCTACTTAATGGGGACAGCCCTTCCTTACCAAAGATCAGAGGCTTCCCTCTTGCATATGAACCTCATGTGATCTCTGGGTGGCTGGGTTGGTAAAGGCTCCCCCCAGGATTCTGCCACTGTTACCACCTGGCACAAGAAAGTGGGGGGCACCAAGCATTTTCAAAGTACTGATTTTTCCAAGAGCCAAGAATCTAGCTTAAAAACTGTGGACGTTGGTGGATGGTGGTAAAAAAGCAAATGTATGCCTTGAGGGTACAAGTGGTTGCATTCTTGGATGCCTTTTGCATTTGGGTTGTAGGAGGCTAACTCAGGTCCAATATTCACTCTGTGAGAATGGGTAAAAGTCTTAAACAAAAAATATCCATATTCATACTATAGGCGTACCTGATTTCATCATGCTTTGCTTTATTGCAATTTCCAGACGCTGTGTTTTCTTTTCCAAATTGAGGGCTTGTGGCAACTCTGTCAAGCAAGTCTGTTGGTGCCATTTTCCCAACAGCATGTGCTCATTTTGCGTTATATTTTAATTAAGGTATGTACATAGGTTATTTTTAGACATAAGGCTATTGCAAACTTAATAGACTATAGTATAGTGTAAACATGGCTTTTGTATGCACAGGGAAACCAAAAAGAGTCGTGCCTCACTTTATTGTGGTGGTTTGGAACCAAACGCATAATATCTCTGAGGTATGACTGTACTAGTGATAATACAGCATTGACAGTAACGACATAGAAAACACCTTAGGCTTCCCATCTTTGAATCATCCTTCCAGCTCCACAGGGGTACCTAAAAAGTCAGGTCCAGGATTCTCATTCATTGAGAGTCCTTAACCCCATGCCCTGGCGTGGTGTGTCAATCATTTTCCTAGTAGGAAAATGATGGCATATTCAAATTCAATTGAGGAGTGCTTAACAAAGGGGTAATTTACAAATGTGGAAGCAGGCATAGGGGAATCACAATGGATTCTGTGGTGCCCAAGGTTTAGCAACAACTAGGCTATTAAAAACCCTGGTCCTAAGGGTTAGGAAGAGTGGATGGTTACTGAAACCTGAGAGTCCTGCAGAGATGTCTCCTGGTATGAAGCTGTGGGCTTCCATGGAGGTGTATGTCTGGCCCAAGTTGCTCTGCACGGAGAAGGCCCCAACTGCATCCTCTTCTCTTCCTCCAGCGTCTTACTGGGGCTTCCCATTGGTTAAACCTAAGTAGAAGCCAAAGGCCAAGTAGGTATCCTGACGGAGACCTCACAGGGTGGGTAGCAAAGAGTTCTGGAGAGGCCAATGGAACCAAGCCAGCATGTACTCCTACCTGAATTCAGCCAATTGAGTCTCTCTCCCAGGAATTTAGAGCTAGAGTTGAGAAGGAACCAGGGAGTGACGTTGGGTGACTAGAAATTATTGAGGCTTTACAGTTTTCAAAAGCTATTTAGGGGGTCACAGTCTATTGTGTGGTCAGTAAAATAGAGAAAGCTAGTCCTTAGAGAAGAAGGATGAAGATGTACAGAAAGAAGCAGAGCCACCTGGGATCCTGCTCTGTAGTGTCTTTCTAAAGATGGTCTACATTCATACTCTTGAGTTCTACCAAACATCTCTCATCCTTATAATAAACTCCTCCTTTTGTTTAAGCAGCTTCAGTGGGTTTCTGGTTTCCTAATTTATATAAACAAACTGCTGTCTTGGAGCATCTACTGTAAACCAGGAAATGAGCTGGGTTCTTTGCAAGCATTATCTGACTTAATCTTGAAATAATCCTATATGATGCTCCTTTTCTAGAAGTGCAAAGAGAGCCTTGGGGAAGTTAAATAGTTTTCCAGGTTTATTATGCAGCCAGTACAAGACTGACCCAGGGCCTGATCCCAGGTCTTGATGCTTGTAAAACTTGGACTCCTGAACCACTTCTCTCTCCCATTGTGAAAAGTGCCTTCACTCTCTGTCAAGTTGGCACCAGGACATCTGTGGGACACCAATGCAATGTTGTGACTGTGATTTTGTAGCATTTATATTTATCTACCCTTCAGGACTTCTCTTACCATCTCCTCTTGTACCCTGAGCCCTCAAGCTAGGGACTGGTCATTACTTGTTTGCCACCGACCCCCCTATCCATTCTCTTCCCTTCTTACTCTGCACTAAGTCCCAGAAAGCTGATGCCTGTGGATGGCCTTACCAGGCTCCCTTGTCCTCTGGTTTCCAATGGGTTCAGACATGGAGAGGCACTGGCAGGAGTTAGAAGGCAGAAGTGGGGAGCAGAGTATTTCTTGTACATTCTCTGTGCTCTAGCTCCCATCAGGCTCTTACAATCCCCGTCTCCTTCCCTTGTCCTTTCAGTCATAGAGCAGGTGAGGGTTTTTCACTCATGCTTCTCCCTTGGTGCATTGTCATCCCTTGCTGGTTCCCTTACTGTATTAAGTCCTAAGATTCCGTGTGTTGCCTTGATATTGTTAATCCTCATAGAGCCCTAAATGCCTAACTGTAAGTTTCCCTTCTCTTGATATATAGCCCACCCCCCACCCAGTGGTGCAGGCTCCCCACCTGGCTAGTTACCTCATCAGCCAAATCTGCTGCAGCCCACTTGCAGTCCTCATCCAAATGGGCTTTACCTCTTTGTCAGCTGGTGGAATTATTTAAATACACCAATCACGTCTTCCTACTGGAACCAGGGATCGCCACATCCTCTTGTTACTGCAAGGCCTGCCTCCTCTAGTTCCTGCTGCTTCATCCTGCTGCAGCCCCCATGTGTCTCTGCTGTGTCCTCCCCTGGGCCTATGAGAATGTTTCATTAGTAACCTTCTAGTTGATTTCATCTGTCCAGTGTCAGGTGTCACGTGTTCAGCCATCTTGTGCTATTTAGGGCAAGGGATCCTTCTCTCACCAATGGGGTGACAGGGTGAATAGGAGGCAGTCTAAACACTCACCTGTAAATAGCCCCTTTCTTAAATTTTTTTTAGAATTCTGAGTGTGCCTTATGTGTCCCACTTGAACTCTGACCAATAAGCTCTATTCCTGCCTGTCATTGTGAAAGTCCAATCATGTCTTGGGACTGCATATACTGAAACATGGAAGCCGAGCCCTTTAGGGTCACCCTACAGTTGCAAGCTCATTGAAAGCCTTCCCTTGAGTTCATGACCACCCAGGCCCAAGTTCAAGGGCCCAAGCATCGGACCTAATGATGTCATCAGTGATTCCAGCTCAGGTCATCAAGGGAGAGGCCTCCTTTTCAGAGTGCTCTTTAATAATGTATACGACAATCATCAGGACATCTCACAGCAGCCCGTGACAAGTCCCTGGATAGCTCTGTCATTACAGTAATAATTTGAATCAATAGTGTAGTAAAGCTGCCATACATTTATTTCACCCGAGGGATTAAGCGAACAATTATATAAAGCATTCTGCAGAAAAACTGTGATTGTTCCAGATGCAAAAAGAGACTGCATGCTTGTCCCTAACTACATGTTCTTCTTTTAATACATTTATTTTTGCTCCTTTATCATCAGATCCTGAATTCTCACCTTCAGAAAGAATAAAACTGTACATTTGTTGCATTTTACCTCCCAGCCTGGGGAACTCATTGTGTGCATGTGTTTCTTAAACCACACAGGGTGTGCATAGCCAGTCCCACCACCCCATCCATAGAAGGAACTCAACAAATGCCCACAAATGGTGATTGCAGCATTATTGTTTGAAATAATTACTGTGACATGACTTCAGAATGCAATGGATTCCTCCTGCTGATAGGGCTTTACTTCTCTCGGTCTTTCCTTTTCAGGACATTGAAGCACACGTACCACTTTTATGTATTTGTAACATCCATCCACATTGGTCAGAGCGAGATGCAGCTGGAGGCATCTTGAGTGCTTGAGGCGAGAGCATTAACTTCCCGGGACCAGGCTTTCTTCTCTCTGCATGATACCTGGAGGGCCCTTTAATGTACACTCAGTAACTTGAACTTGGCCATAATTACCGTCTTATTATCCTCACCAGCTTTACTTATCTCATTATCGCCTCCCTTCTGTGTTAGAGGTCAGTAGAACATCCCTTTTATTAGCCACTTAATCCTTCTGTCCTATAGTCCAGCCCTGATTGATCCACTTAAGGTACTTCTTTGTAGTTAACTTTGCTGACATTTAAGATTCCTACCCCCTGAGCCCTTTCATTGGGCACAAGCAACCCAGTTCTCCAGATTAAAAGTTCATTATCATTAATTTTATTAGAAAGAAGTTGAGTTTCATTAATGCTCAATGAGTGCCGTTTTATTTTTATATTCATTTTTCCCCTACTTGTTTTAGAGGTAGGCTCTTCTTCTTCTTTTTAATATACACACCATACAATTTTCCCATTTAAAGCAAACAATTCTGTGGCCTTTAGTACATACACAGATATGTGCAACCATTGCCACATTTTTTTTTTTTTAGCATTTTCATGTCCTCAAAAAGAAACCCCATATCCTGTAGCTATCACCCCTCATCCTACTCCCAGCTCCTGGCAACCACTAATCTACTTTCAGTTCCATAGATTTCACTTTTCTGGATTTTCATATGAATGGAATTATATAACATATGGCCTTTTTTTTTTTGTCTAGCTTCTTTCATTTAGGCTCATTCATGTCATACTGTGTATTAGCACTTCATTCCTTCTTATGGAAAATGATATACCATTACATGGATATACCACATTCTGTTTATCCCTTTCCCATTGATGGACATTTGGGTTGTTTCCACTTTTTGGGCTATTGTAAATAAATGCTGCTATGATCATTCTTCCTTTTTATTTTTTTAAACATTTTTAAATTGCAAAATAAAACATATATACAAAGAAGAGAAATAATTTTCAAAGTACACTTCAACAAGTAGTTACAGAATGGATTTCAAAGTTTGTTATGGGTTACCATTCCACTATTTCAAGAGATTTTTCCTTCTAGTTGCTCCAAAATAATGAAGGCTAGAAGGAAAATCAATATAGTGGTTTAGCAGCCATACCCATTTGTTAAGCCCTATTTTCTCTGTTATACCTCCTCCTTCTCCTTTAACTGTTTTGCCTATCTATAGGGCTCTTTAGGCAATGCCCACTCTGACATTTTCATATTGAGAAGGGGTGTTGACACTAAAGAATAGGGAGATGTAATTGGTTGATAATCTTGCAGAGACTGGTCTCTCTGAGTTTCAGGATTTATCAGGCCTAGGAACCTTCTGGGAATTGCAGATCCCAGGAAAGCAAATTTAGCGCATGAAACTTTTACAGAGTCTTAGTTCGAGCCCTAGGTATTCTTAAGAGTTAACAGGAGTCATATTGCTTGCGGTTTAGCAAACCATGGCAATTAGCACTATCCAATTGAAGCTTGCTGAAGAGTAGCCTCCAGAATAGTCTCTTGACTCCATTTGATCTCTCTTAGCCACTGATGTCTTATTTTGTTCTCTTCTCTTTTGGTTAGGAAGATTTTGTCTTATCCCACGGTGCCAGGCTCATCCTTGGGAGTCACGCCCCACATTGTCAGGGAGATTTTCACCCCTGAATGTCATGTCCCACATTGGGGGGAGGATAATGATTCTCCCTGCAGAGCCAGGCTTAGAGAGGGAGAGACCACATCTGAGCAACAAAAGAGGTTTCCTAATGATCATTCTTGAACAAGTTTTTGTGTGGACATATGCTTTCATTTCTCTTGGGTATATACCTGGGAGGGGAATTTCTGTGTCATATGGTAACTCTGTGCTTAATCATTTCAGGAACTGCAGATTGTTTTCCAAAGCCACTGCAAACCATTTTGCATTACCACCAGCAGTGTATGAGGGGGCTTTTTTTTTTTTTATCTTTGTACACATTTTGAACTCTTCTAACATTTTTGTAGGAGATGGAAGGTTAATGCTGACATCCGAATGCCACCTTCATAAGATGGGACATACCCTCATGCCTCAGGCATTAATAGATGGGTAGAGTGTGCATGTGTGTGTGCACGCACATGTGTGTGTGTGTGTAGAGGTGATGAGACACAGTGTGCTACTGTGAAAGGCCCATATTATTAATTCAATAAATATTTATTGAGTACTCTCCAATACTCACAGATAAAGGGACTAAATCACCCCATAACAGCATTTCCTACTACTTCTGACCCTGTGCAACATTGCCTGGGAGAATATGCTCCTAGCACCTTTATTTATAACTTCTATCCTGATGATGAATTTGTGGTGTATATGCCATTGTAGAACAAACTCCACAATTTTTTATTTTCTCCCTTACACTCTGCAAAGATGCTTTTTATAGCATTTCATTACTTCTCTCATATTTCCAACAATCTCTGTTGGAAATCCCTGTCTAGAAATGCTGGGGTGCGGGTGGGAGAAGAACAAATGCTCTGGCCTGAGCTGCATTTAAGGCTCAAGGTTATTACTGGTGTTTGTGGCAAGAGGAGAGTGGGGGGTGCAGGGTACTGAGAGAAACTGGGAGATTGTGACAACCGTGCATAAAAATGAAATATTCTGGAGTTACATTCAGAAACCATCCTAGAAGGAGAAATTCACAAGTGACCCCTCCCCATTACCTAGCATTAGTAATTACCAAATGCTGTCCACCACTGTGAGATTGCAGTCTCCCCTAGCATCCTGCTGACCCAGTTCCCCTGAGGCCCCTAAGGAGCAGTTAATTGGGCTCTCATTGAGAGTGCATTCTCTGGTGATGCCAATGAGGTTGAGGGTAGATTTCCTTGTGAGCTGGGGGGATACCCAGAAAGATATGTCTTTGCTTGGGGACAGGTTTAATTTTTTTTAACTATGGCTATTTCAATCCTGAGAAAATTCTAACGAAGACCGCTATAACCAATTCCCTGCATTTAATAAATGTTCACAGTTTGCCATAAATCCATAACAATATTTCTCATATATGTAGGTGATTTACATAACATAATTTATTTAATTCTCACACACACTTTGAGACAGGTTCTTTCATTATCTCCATTTCACAAAGGAAGAGACTGAGGCTCAGAGAGGCTCCCAGTTGTATGCCCAAGCCCCCTAGCTAGCAAGAGGTTAATCCCAGATTAGAGCTCAGGAGTTTTCTACCACCACAGTAAGCTGCTTCCAGAGATGTCCGATCTTTCCTTCTTTTATTTTTTAAATAAAAACTTCACAGATACAAATAAAGTCCCATCTTTACCCTGTCCCTGAATTAATGTCTACTCATGCAGGTAACCACTGGTTGAATTCTGGGGAAAAAACTTTCAGGTCCTCTCTCGGGTTCTTTAATAGTAGTATTGCCTTGTTATTTCCCATATGAGTTTGGCCAAGATCATTGCCTTCAACAACTCCTTTCTCACCCCTAGAGAAGGTGTCAGGTGGCCTGTAGCATGCGGTAGTTACCATGCCAAGTTTGGACTCAGTGCCTGAGGCAGGGTATCCCAGCTCCAATCATTCCTACCGATCTCTCCTTGCTGGCTGAACCCTTGGACCTGTCTCCAGCTACTGACCCTGTTGAATATGACCTCTCTGTGGGTGTCTTCCACTGGATGCATTGTACATTCATTTATTCTTTCATTTACTGACAAATATTATTGAATATCTGTGATGTATAAGACAAACTTCTAGGCTCTGGGGATGCAGCAGTGAATGAACAAGACAAACAAAAATTCTGCCTTCAGAGAGCTTCTATATCAACTGCCCTTTAATTCTCTCCTCTGTTCTTTTCCAGATTTTTCCAAGCCTCATGCTCTGTGGTCTAAGCATTTTCCCAAGCCCAGCCTTGGTTTTCTCACTCTGGCCTCCACATTTTTCAGATGGAAAGTCAGGATGCAAAGTCCTTTTCAAACATGAGGGCAGACATGAGCCTCAGACATTATATAAGGCTCAGGTTTTCAAGTTATGTGTTTATTGACTAGTAGAGCCCTGTTTGGAGGCAAACTCATAGGTGGAAGTCCAAGCTATAAAGTGAAAAAGAGTGTAACCACTTAGGGACAAGTGAGGCAGAGAGCTGGAAATCCCCACCCTCCCTCCTCCCTTCTCTCCCTGTGGTGGTTCTCAAGACTCCTGCACGGGACCCCAAAGAACCATAGAACACTGTGCAGCAACTGCCAATGCACAAGTCACATGCTCAATGTCTCAGTTGCCTGTGGCTTCTATAACAAAGGGCCACAGAGTGGGGGGCTTAAAACAAGAGTAATACAATGTCTCACCATCCTGGAGGGCACGAGTCTGAAATCAAGGTATCCAGAACCCTACCCACTCTGAAACCTGCAGGGAGAACCCTTCCCTGCCTCTTCCAGCTTCTGGTGTTCACCAGCCATCCTTGGAATCTTTGGCTTGTGGGCACCTCCTTCCCACCTCTGCCCCTGACTTCGCCTGCTGTCTCCCCAGGGCCTGCCTGTCATCTCCTTTTCTCTTCTTCTAGGGACACCAGTTATATTTTTGTTTAAACTCATTTGAACTAATCACATCTTTAAAGACCCTATTTCCAATAAGGTCACAGTTATGGGGTGGTGATGGGGTTTGGACATATTTTGGGAGGAACACAATTCAACCCATAACACTCACTAAAGTGGGAGTTTTGGGTGAAGGCGTTGCCTGCTGGAGTGCAAAGGATTGGGAAAAAGTGTCTGGGGATGGCCCCTCCCTCCCCCAGGCCACAGTGTCACAGGGGCCCCTGCCTGAGCCTGTCTTCATTTATTTGTGTTTCTTCCCTTCAGCTAACTTCCTGGATTGCTCATTTTGTCATTGTTTTTTGTTGTCGTACTTGTCAGGACTTATTTTCTTTGAATGAAAAGGGTTTCAACCCACATATTATAAGAAATTGGCTTGGCATGCATTTCTATTCCTTTTCGAGAGAAGTTTCCTCGTACATTTTCTCGAAGTGTCATTAAGTCTAACAGACTTCCCCCAATAACAGCCCCCACCCCCACCCCCAGCCTGACTTAACCAAGCGTTTCTGAAAACAAGGTGACTCTTATTTAAGGATTCTGAATGAATTCCAGTTCTTGGCAGTCTTAAGCACACAGCTGAATGCGTGCTAAGTCTAGCATGGATAATTACACCAGCTGTGACCTTTTAGAAACATGTATTTGGACTAAAATGGTGTTTAGTCACTTTTGATTGACTTAGGTTTTACTTGGTTTATGTTTGGTAAACTTCAAATATTTGCTTGCTTCTGAGCTGGTTAAACTCCCAGAAACGAGCACCCTGTGCAGCCTGCTGCACGGAAGGCCGTCTTTGCAATGTCAGTGATACACACACACACACACACACACACACATTCAGGGGCAGGGGGCCCAATTACTGGCCGCTTGAGTGGGTAATGACATTTAGAAGCCATGCAGCGAAATGCTCCGGTGCATGGGGTATGAAGTCCAAAAGGGCACTGGCTGTCAGGAGATGAACACCAAGCACTGTGGCTTTAGGGGAGTCCCTGCACAGCTGCAGAAGTAGCAGGAAGGAGCACTGGGAAAGGAGCTGCTCTCCCATGTAAGCTTACTCTACCTAGCGCGACCCTGGGCAAACCTGCTAAACTTTCTAAGCCTCAACCTTTTCATCTTCAAAGTGAGAGTCATGGGGTGGTCCTTTCACAGAGCTGCTGAAGAATTCAGAACACCATATTGTTGGCACACAGTTGGAAGGCAATAATGGTAGAAAACCTCCCAGATTTAAGACTCCTGCTTGTCCTTCCGCAGAGTATTTGGACATTTCTCTTCTATGGCCTCCCCGCTCTGATCACTTTGTGTAGCAGCAGCTGCTGGAGCCCACGTCCCCTTGCCCTGACCACTGCAGTGGAAGCCCCCCTGACTTACAACTGCCAGCACCTGCATTTCTGCTCTTGAGGATTTTCTCTGGCCATCAAAACCCACTCTTCCAGACTGGCAGTTTGGGATAATGTCCTCTCCACCTCCCATGCAGTGACGATCCTCCACCACTAGCTGATGAAACTTGGTATATAAATACCCCAGCTCCCTCTGTTCTTTGCTGAGTACCAGAGCTTCAGCTGGTGCTGGGCATAAGCTTCAGTTGCTTTAGTGGGAGCTGGCTTGAAATCATGCCCTTTATTGCTTCCTGGGTCTCTTCAAGGCCTGGTAGCCAGCTTTCTCCAGAGTGGCTGATCCAAGAGAGCACAGTGGAACAGCCATGTCTTTCGTAACCAATATATTAGTTTCCTCTTGATGCTGTAACAAATTATCACAAACTTGATAATTAGAGCAGCCTGCACCGATTTGCTGACAGTTCTGGAGGTCAGATGTTTGAACCCAGTTTCACTTGGTGAAAGTCGAGCACAAAGCTGTCCTCCCTCCAGAGGCTCAAGGGAAGAAATCTGTTCCTTGACTTTTCTAGCTTCCTTGTTCCTTGGCTTATGGCCACATCATGTCACCTTTTCTCCCCTGCTTCTGCTGATACATCGCATTCTTCTTCTGCAGTCAAATATCCCACTTTTCCCCTCTTGTGATTGCATTTAGGGCCCGCTGCCAATCCAGAATAATCTTCCCATCTCAAGAAACTGAGCTTAATCACTTCTGCACATCTCCTTTTGCCAGAGATGGTCACACACAGAGATTCTAGGCATTAGGACGTGACTATCATTAAGGGGCCATATCATTCAGCCAAGCACAGCCTCCCCTTGGAGGTCACACACTGTCATTTCCTCTACACTGCATTTGTTAGACATGAGTCACTAAGTCTAGCTCACAATCAAGGGAGGGGATTTAGGCTCCTCTTTTTCGACAGAGGACTGTCAACCTATTTTTAAACTACAAAATAGAGCAACCCAAACTAAGAAACTTTTGTACCAATGCCCAAACATCCCATTTTCCAATCCTTTCTCTTCTTCATATGTAGTTGCTGAAAGAACTTTGGGCTTCATATGTGGGCCTTAGCTGCATCCCTGGACTCAAGGGCTTCTACCTGGCTCACAGATGTTCATTTGGTGAATCTGGATCTCAGCTGCCCTTTTGGGACAAAGAGTACACAGCAGGATGTCAAAGTAAAGGCAGCAAATGGGGTTAGAACCCAAACCGATTGTTGCCTCTTTTATTCTCTAAGGGTAGGCACCATAGTCCATATCACTGGATAAAAGAATCTCCATATACAGACAAGTGCAGCCAGAGAAAGAAGGAATGGGAATTTTACATGATCTGCAACTCCTGACTCCCTTGCTGTAATCAATGAATATTTATTGAGCACAGATGATGGGCCAGGCCCTGGGCAGGCAGTGAGTACTCAGACAGGGCCTACCCTCTGGGGGCTTCAAACTCAGAAATAGGCTCAGACTGTGGTGGACCAACCCCTCAGTTGCTGGTGTGAAGGTCATAAGGGATAGCTGCTCCTCTGTCTCCTCTCCTCCCTCCTTCTGCTTCTTTTTAGGTAGTACTAAATCATTGGAAATCCCAAAAGTAATCAGAAAAGGGGGCTGCTAGATGCCTTTTTCTGGGAACTGTATAAACCCAATCCCATCTCAGCAAGGCATCCCCAGGCCAAATTTCTGAGAAAGAGAAAGACTGAGAAGCCTTTTGCAGACAAGGTGAAGGTGATTTAATAGGCATGCAGGAAAACCACATTTGGGTGAGCCCGTTTGGAGCCACTTCTTGTCCTTCAGCAAATGACTTGCTGCAGTGTCAGAAATGACAGAATCCTGGGCTCCCAAAGGACACCACACAGCGGAGGTGTTCCAAGGCCTTGGCGTCAGCTTTGCCGATGCCTCATGTGGAGGAGACAAGTCTGCCCGCTGGGGTGGGCTCTAGGACTTGGGGAGAATTTTGTCAGCAGCCCCTGGTGGTGAGACTCACCCTAGACAGAACTTCCCTAGCAGCCAACTTCAGCCTGTGCTTGCCTCTCCTCTACTTGACCTTCACCCCAGCTCCTCTGTATAATGCTGGCCTGCTGGAGTTTTCATTATTATTTTTAAGTAACTGCCTTATTGAGACGTAATTCACATACCATTGAATTCATCTATTCAAAGTATACAGTTCAATACTTTTTAGCATATTCACAAAATTGTGTAACCATTACTACAGTCAATTTTAGAACATTTTTTACCCCCCAGAAGCACCACCATCCCCTTAAGCTGTCACCTCCTCTGTCTCTTCTCCCATCCTCTGGCAACCCCAGTCTACCTTCTACCTCTATTGATTTGCCTATTCTTGGCATGCCTTATAAATGGATTCATACAATATGTGGCCTTGTGACTGGCTTCTTTCACTGAGCATAATGTTTTCAAGATTCAGCCATATCGTAGTATGTATCGGTACTGCATTTCTTTTTATTGATGAATATATTACATTGTATGGAAATGCCACACTTTGTTTAGCCATTTGTCAGTTGGTGGACATTTTGGGTTAGTCCCATGTTTTGGCTATTAGAAATAATACTGCAATGAACACTTCTGTATATGTTTTCCCGTGGACATGTGCTTTCATTTCTCTTGGCTATAAATACCTAGGGGAGGAATTACTGGGTCATACGGTAATTGTGTTTAATCATTTGAAGAGCCACCAGACTGGTTTCCACAGCAGCTGCAGCACTTTACATTCCCACCAGCAGTGTTTGAGGGTTCCAATTTCTCCATATTCTTGCCTGCACTTGTTATTATCTGGTTCTTTGGCTGTAGTCATTCTTGTGGTTATAAAGTGGTATCTCCTTGTGACCTGCTTGGAGCTTAGACCTCCTAAAGTTTGAATTTCCAAGTGGGCAGTGAGTGGGTCTCTTTGTCCAGCATCCTGCCCAGTCTTGCCTGGACCCCAGCATATAGTAAATGCTCACACACCTTGGGGGGGTGGATGAAGGGATGGGTTTTTCATGCTTGCTGTTACCAGAGACTTTCCATCTTGGCTTCTGCCTCATAAACCAGAATATTTGTTTTTGATCTGCATGTCCTTTACCACCCTAGTTTTTGGCTTCACCTTCTTGTCTCAGGGATGGCCATTCCTTCCTAGAAGCCCAGGGAGCTCAGTTGTTTTGGAGAGAATCTGCTTCAAATCACGTTCCAGGTATTCCACTACCCGATGAAGTAACTCAGGTCAGTTCCCCCAGGCTAGTAGCTGGTCCTTGGGTGTTCCCAGGAAATGAGCCTTCCTTCTTTCCCCTGCCCCCTTTCTCCTTTCTTTCCTTCATTGTTTCCTCTGTCCCTCCTTTCTTTCCTTCCCTTCTCCATCCCTCCTCTTCCCTCCCCTTCCCCTCTTCACAGTATAACAGGAGAAGCACAGGAGCAGACTGTCACGTTGCTGAGCCTGCTGCCAGGTCAGTAGCAGCTCTGGGGTCATCTCCGAAATGCCAAAGGCCATTGAAGCTGTCTGTCAAAGTCAGCCTTGTAGCTTGGAGGTCTTTCAGGGTATATATTTAATGGAACTTTAACTTCACAAAGTTCATTTCTTGGAGAATATTATGAATTTGCAAATTTTAGAATGCAATTCTTTCATCCTTTAATCAGAACCATTCAAAAGGCAAGTTATTCAGGCATCATACACAAAGAAGATAAATTGCTGGGTGGTGCAGTTGCATCACAGAGTGGGAGAAAAAACTGAGAGGGAGGGGCCGTGGCAGAGTCCTTTCCTTCTGTGACCTTCACTACAGGCTGTATGTGAAGGCTTAGGGAGTGATTCTCGGGAGAAGAGCTTAAAGCTTGAGAAAGATAAACTTGGAGGGTCAATAGGGGGAGGAAAAAGGTAGATAAAGGAGTCACAAAGCAATCTAGACTTTCTTTTGAAAGTTTTCCACGAACTCAGTTGCAAGATGACAGATGAAAGCAATTTATTCGTTCAACAAATCTTTACTTGGGATGTGTGGTTTGCAAAGATAAATCATATGCGACAGGTGTGAGGCAGGGACATTATAAGGGGAAACCATTGAAGGCAAGACCCTTGCTCTTAGTGAGCTGCCGCTGACATGACCCCACCCTTAGGCACCACAACTCTGGGAAGTGCTGGCTGATGTTATCTGTGCTGGGTGGCCCCTGTCTCCTGGTGTGGAAGCTACAGCAGGGAGATTCTCTGGAAGCAGAGAACCTGCTAGGACTCATCTTGGCCAATGAGGACCTGGATGAAGAGTCCTGGGTAAAGGGCTGCCTGGTACTAGAGACTCTAGTAGCATGGAGGTAGCACCCTTGCAGTCTTGTTTGTTAAAGGTGCTGCCTCTTGGTCTTCCAAATCTACCTTGGTTCAGGTCCATTTTCCCAGTTGGGTCTTCAATCCTTCCATCCACTCTGCAAACCCAAATTTCCTTCTGTAAACAACTTGTTGACTTAAGATAGCAAAGTTTGGTTTCTGCTGCATGCAACTCCAAAACCTAACACATAACACCATCCATTCACTAGGAGAAAATAACCTCGGTGTCTCCTAATTAAAGCAGGTAGGACGTCTGAGGGGAGAGGAACCAGCATTTCCCTCTGCCAGCAAAGTTCTATGATCTTTCATGTCTCACTCCTTTTACACATTCAGGTCATATTTAAAGGTCTCAGAGATGATGTCCACAACCAGCGTGTCCAAGTAAGCCACCCTCTATCAAGCAAGTCCCTTTCTGCCAAGGAGGTTTGCAGCTCTGGCTATATACTGGAGTGACCTGGAGAGCTTTAAAAATACTGATATCCAGGTCCCACCAGGGGTTCTGATTCTATTGGTCTGGTTAACAGCCTGGCCATCTGGATTTTTAACTCAACCCATGTAATCCTAATGTGCAGTTGAGGTAGAGGATTCTTATTTTCATTCTCTGCCAAACACTTAACACTCTCTGATATATGTTTTCTACTGTTCTGATCTGAATATTTGAATTCTGTCTGTCTTTCTGCAATTGAATAAAAGCTCAGTATGAGCTGGGGCTTTGCCTCGTTCACGTTCTCATAATAAAGATTCAACAGATGCTGAATGAATGAATGAACAGGGCAAACAGTTTTTGCTGTTCCCATCTGGTTGCCTTCCAGGATGCTTAGATTTGCCATGGATGGTGCCTGGAAATCCCATCTCCATCTGCTCTCCCTCTGATTTCCTTCCCTACTCATCTGCTCTTAGCCTGGGATTCATCCCTGCTATTTCTCCATGGGCTTGGGGCCATGGAAACAGGCATTCCTTGCTTCATCTTGGGAGGGCATCCACAGGTCATTAAATGTCTCAAGGGGAAAGGGATACCTGTCAGATTCTTCAGTGAGGAATTGACAAATCAATTCACTTTCCTTAGGAGTTGAGGATGATTTTTTTTTTCTGGTCCATGGTCACAGACGAGTTAATAGTGTAGGCTTTGGATCCAAGCTGCCTGGGTTTAAATTCTGGCTCTGCCCCCTTCAAGCTGTTTGTCTTTGGGCAAGTTACCTCACCTCTCTGTGCCTCATTTTCTTCATGAGCAAAATGCTAACTTTTCTCAAGGCTGTATGAAATAGTTAGCTGTTGTTATATCCTAAGTGGGTTGTGCTGTAAAGAGTCACTGACCTGGAGTCAAGAAAGCAGGGGAGGAGAGAGGAGCAGGCAACACCTTCCTGTGGGGCAAGCATGGCAGTTAGGTTACCATGTGCCCACCAAGGGTGGGGCAAGTTGCCGAGTGGCTTTGTGGATCCTTTTAATAAATTGTCACAATCAGAAGAGCCAGGGACTATGATTACCTCCTATTTTGTAGACAAGGGCAGGAGGGTGAGTGCATGGGTGCAGGTCATACCTGCAGATGAGCTGGGAGTTGAAGCCTAACAAGTCTGCCTCAGTCCAGAGCCCTGGAGGGATATTGCCGTTGGAGCCTGGGCCAAAGGGGTTCATTGCTGGAGGTGCCTTTCCCGGGACCTGGAGGAAGGATGCAAGAGGCACGGATGAGAGCAAGTGGGGACCTTCTTGCATGAGGTATGGGGAATGTGAACTTCAAGGATGAGGGAGGGAAGCAGAGAAGCCACACAGATCAGAGCATAGAGCAGGAATTGTGCCCACGGAGGCAGAGGTTGGGCATGAATCAGAAGGCAAAGCTGTAGTGAATACAGAGCTTTCCTGTGATGTGGTTTCCTAGCAGCAAGAGTTTATGCAAAACCCTCTCTGCAAGTTTCTGCCTTTCTTCTGCTCTCTCCTGCCTGAGGTGCCCCCTCTTTCCTCCTTTCTTCCCTCCCACTTCTGCAGTCCATTGATGGATAAATTCAATACATTAATCCACTAACTAATAAATATTAACTATACCGAAGTCCTGCTTTGGGCCTGTCAGATGCTGAAGGTGTGATAGTAAGCACCCCTTCCTTTCAGTCTTTGACACCCCCTCACCTCCCACCAGCTGCACACACCTTAACAGGCTCCCTTTGCTTATGGTGAGCCCCCAAAGACCCTGCCGATTTCTCTGTGCGCACCTGCTGAGCCTCCCTTTGCACATCAAAAACCCAGCTGGGGGGCAGGAAAATGCACAAAGAGAAAAATCACAGGATGCAGATAAACCCAGGGGTTTCCCTCCCAAGGACATCCTCAACCCATCATTAGATGTTGCTGTGAACTGTGGGGAGCCATGCATTGAATGCCACCACCCAATTTCCTCAGAAATGTACCCTGGCCGCCTAGGTTTATGGAGGTGGAACTAGAGATCAGAAAATGATTGTTTCTCTTGCCTAAAGAAAGCGTCCCACTGAGTGCTCTCCCAAGAGAAAGCTCTTGCTTTGTACCCCCAGTGTTTCCAGGCCAGCTGATTCTTTTTGGAAACCATCAGCTTCTCTTCATTTTCACCATCGCTCTCCCGAATCTGAGTTCCCACTCTCCCATGTGGATTTTTGCAACACTCCCCCACTTGAAGTCTCCTCCCCACTCCATATAGCAGCCGCCTAATGTTTCCAAGGTGGAAATCCATTTGTGGATGGAATCCCTGTTTCCACTTCTGCAAATGCATCCTAAGGCTCCTAGATGGAGCTAGAAGGACCACCAGCACCTCTCACCTGCAGGTCTTCAGGATCTGGACTTACCTGTCTGGTCTGATTTGTACCTTCCTCCCTTTTGCCTCTGGCCACAAAGGCCTTGCTGGGTCTATCTACCCACTAGCCAAACCACTTCTGGTCTTGCTGGCAAGTGCACCCTTCTCTCTCCTCCAGCCCTTCACTTAACTACTGCTCTGCAGTTAGATTTCAGCTCAGTTCCCAAACTTCCTTGCTATAGGCTGTTACCCCACTTACCCAACCTGTGATTCTTTCATTATTCTCTGTCTCTTGCATGAGTCCTATGAAGGCATGGAGCTTCTATTTCATTTATTCCTCCCTTCTAGCAGAAACTTCTAGCTGCTTCCCCACAACCAGCCTCTCCTTCCACCTAATAACTGAGTCCTGAATTATCCCAGAGCACCGACATGTTCAGCTGAAAGATCACATTTCTCAGCTTCCCTTGTAGCTAAATGTGGCTAGGTGAGGATGTTCTGGGTGTAAATTATTGTCAGGAACTTATCAGAAGGCTACCTGAAGGGGCATGCCTGCAATGGGAGAAGGAGTTTTTGGCTGTCCCACTGCTTGGGATGTGGGCACAATGTCTGGTGCTTAGCAGCCATCATTAGACATTGAGGTGAGTTCAAGCTTGGTGGAGCATCAAGACAGAAGGAGACTGAGCCCTAATGACCATGGAGGCCCCGTGCCAACTCTGGACTGCCTGCCTCCAGATGTCTTTTTTTTTCTCTTAAAAATAATTATTATTGATTCTTTCCTACAAATTTATTCAAATTATATCCATTTGAAGTGGTACTACCACAGCTAGAAAACGGGTCACCTTAAGAAATCTATTTATAAAACTCATCTTATCACATATCATATATTATATAATTTATTTTTAAGATTAGTGTATGACATAAAGCTGAATATCCTAGTAATTTGGTTATTCCCAATTTTAGGAGATATACTTCCTTTTTACAAAATCGTATACCTACAGGAAGGGAAATTCTCACAACTGGACAATAGCCATCCAACTAATTCTTTAAGGAGTCTTCCTTCAAATTCATATGCACTAGTTGTCAGGCACATACTTAGTTTCTTACTTTCTTTTCCCAGAAAGCCATAAGCTTTAACTACTGCAATTTTATATACAGATGTATACTTAAAATGACCACAAAAATCACCAAAAAATAAAAGCAAAATACACTCTTAAGAATTATAAACCAGCTAGAAAATATTCTGGTTGTGTTTACAAATTAATTTATGTTTTTGAAAAAATTGACTAATAATGAAAATGTGAGTAGAATACATATCAAGGTAAATATAACCATTGTTATGTATAACCTGTACATAGAAACAAGTGTCTGAAGCTGTTTGACAGTTAATGTGTTGCAGTTTACATGTTTGATGTTCTAAGGCTCATTCAGTCTTAATTCACACACCAATAACTTTCAGCCATTTCATAGGTGAGCTTTAATAGCAACTCAATGATACAGAAATCTGCGTACTTAGTACGAAAGTAACACAAACACTGTAATACTAACCCACTTTGCCACATACTGTGTCAGATACTATGACAAAAATAAAATGACAAATCCAAACAGAATATGATATGAGACACCTAATTAATGCCCATTAATTAAACCCATTCACTAGAAAAATCTTATCCACGAAGGAGCTTTTATGACTTATTAGGATTCTTTACACTTTCAAAATGATAAATATGGCATTACATTGTCAAAAGATTTCAGGAACAATTAAACAAAACGCACGACAACCTAGTCAGGTGAACTCGCTCATTAGAATTTAGAAAAAAATCAGCAAAGGGAATTACACAGAGCTGGAAGCCAAGGCAGCTAACCAGATGAGATCAATGTGGGAAATGGGAGAATGCTTGGCAGGTTCTAACTTCTGGCCCCATGGATGTGAACCCGTTTCTAAATAGGACCTTTGGAGATGTTATCAGTTGAGGTAGGTCCAAAGTGAAGCAGGGCCTTAATCCAATACGACTGAAGTCTTTATAAGCAGAGGAAGTTTGGACACAGTAGAAGACAGGAAGAGACAGATGGAGAGACAGACGGCCAGGTGATGGAGGTGGAGACTGGGTTATGGATTACTGGCAAGCCACACCAAAACACTACAGACTTCAGAGAAAGCACAGTCCTGCTGACACCTTGATTTTGGACTTCTAGCCTCCAAAACTGTGAGACATTTAATTGCTCTTGTTTACTGTAGTTACTAGTTTACAACTAGTCAATGGTACTTTGCAGCTGCAGCCCTAGCAAACTTAGAAAGCATTGGTATCGCTATTTTGACCCCCCCACCACTTTGTGGTTGTGGAAATCTATTTGCAGTCAATTGCCTGAGGTTTTCTTCATCACCTCAATTTGTTTGAGAGTATGCCTAAGGGATAGTTTCAATTTGATTAAACACATATTTATCTGGAGCCTATCATGTACCTAGCACCATGTCAGGCACATCATATTTCAATTTAACTATTCCTTTGGGTTTCTTTTTTATGACACTACCTCTCTGGTTCCCCAGTCTTTTATTAGTGTCCAGGGAATGGACAGATACTATTCCCTGGATGCTAATAAGGTAGTAAGTGTGAAGCCACGTCAGGTACATTCTTACCAAGACACAGCCATCTCCACCGGCCAATGGGAAGTCATTCTTGGCCACACCAGTAGGATTTGCAGCTGACACAAAAGCCTCCAACTTGGGGTGCCATTTCTGAAAGGTAAAAATCCCCGGTATGACAGTGCTTCAATTCCTAGGGTCTGGATTCCCTTGGTCCGACCTACTACTTCACAGATAAAGAACAGGTTCTGTTGCGGACTGTGGCAGCACCTAAACCTCTTCTGTGTAACTTCATGCTATTGTGGCCTCATGGAATGGGGACATCTTTCCTCCTCGAGACCTCTCATCCACCCTCTTCTGAGACATGGTCTCCCGGAGTGCAATGTACGAGGGTCCTTTCCCTAATTGTGGGTGCCCAGAATGTTGAAGGATGCAGGAATCCATACCTACTGCTCCTTGGGACTGATACGTCATCGAATCTGATTCTACTTTCAAATGGTCCCCCTCAGTGGCGAGCTCCAGGCTTCCACTTCAGGCAAATGAACAAGATGAACCCATTTCCTGCAGAGCCGGCTCAGGCTTAGACTGCATGGGTTTAGATACACTGATGGGGAGAAGTTTTCTCACTTTGCTTCGGTTTAACTAACTTGAATTAGTAAAAGCCTCTTCAAAGCAACCAAATAAGTTAAAATAGTGATCGGTTCCACAGGAGTGCTTCAATGGCAACAAAATAATAGTTTAAAAAATCCCAAAAGAACTCCTAAGTAGGCGTTTGCTACAAATAAACTTTAAATATACAGTGTATTAGGGACAGGGAGTGGAGGTGGTTTACGGCGTCATAGACATCCATGAGAGTTTAGAGTGGCAGAACTCTATATTTCTATATTTGCAACAAATATTTGAAAACAGGTTCTTTGTATTAAATTATTTGTAGACTCTCTTGATCTCCTAGTGTGACAGATGGTACATAATGTAACTGAATCATGACAGTTAAAAATTCCTAAGAAGAACTTAAGAAATATGTTTCAGACTTTTGCAGCACTTCAAGTTATACTTCCTGCAATTCCATTTCATATTAGTATCCTGCAAAGACATGTATTTAATGAAGGTGGTGGTGTGGCTGGACCTGCTGTTGTGAAGACTAGACCATCCTATGGCTCATCTATCAGACACAGCAAGCCAACCCCAGAAGGAGGTAAAGAATATGTTTGAAACACCTCGTTGCTCATTTCTCATTTGCTGACTCATTCATGAGATTTTGGAGCCTGGGACAAAACAAGGCTTTCCCAAGGGAAACTGCGATTGTGTATTTATACAATTTTTTTTAAAAAAGACAACCATTCATTAACATTTTGGCTTTGTTCTCAGTTTTGTAGCTTTCTTCATGATAATATCTTGGAGGAAGAAGGGACAATACTGCTTTACAGATGTTGCAGTTCCATATTAAAAAAAATAGGTTTATGAGGAAAATTCACACTAGCATAATTGTCTATACATATAGTCTTCCATTAGTCAGAGCTTTCTCAGATAATAAACATCAACTCTCATGGACATGAATGTTCTTTATTCTTTAAGAAACAGTCAAAGCATTAAATGAAAACAGAGCTGGAGCAGAGAAAAAAGTCTTACTCTGGAGATGGCAAAGACATTCCATCTTGGGGGCCAACTGTGATTGGTTATGGGGGGAAATGTGTTGAGAAGGAATCTGAGGCTCAGTGATGTACACTGACTGTTTTAATTTGTTAAACACTGCTAGAATGCAATAAACCAGAAATGAATTGGCTTCTATGAAGGGAATTTATTAAGTTACAAGTTTACAGTTCTAACGCTATAAAAATGTCCAAATTAAGGCATCCAAAGAAAAACACCTTGACTCAGGAAAGGGCTGATAACACTCAGGATTTCTCTGTCAACAGGAAAGGCACATGGTCTGCTGGCTTTCTTTCCGGGCTTCTCATTTCAGAAGGCTTCTCCAGGGGTGTTTTCTTCCTGCACCTTCAAAGGTCTCTTTCCAAAATGGTTCCCTCTTAAAGGTTGGTAGTAAGTGACCCACCTTGAATGGGTAGAGACATATTTCCATGGAAACAACCTAATTAAAAGGTCCCACCCACAACTGGGTGCATCACATCTGCATGGAAGCAACTTAGTCAAAAAGATCCTACCCAATACTATTGAATGAGTATTAAAGAATATGGCTTTTCTAGGGTACACACTAGTTTCAAACATGCACACTGACATTGTTGATTAGTAATGTCTACTGTTGGTGAGGTGGTGTAGCAACTTATGTGCTATGTACTGTCCATCCATAAGATAAAGCAATGAAGCTTTAGCACAAGACTTTTCTTAGTAGATTGTAACATATACACAGAAAAGGTTCATGTCTGGTTTGGTGTATGTTCCCCAAAGAGTCCTAGTCCTCAGTCCTGTAAATATAAACTTATTTGTAAGTAGAATCTTTGGAGATGTTCTTAGTTAAGATAAAGGGAAACTGGGTTAGGGTGGGACCTAATCCAATATGACTGGCGTCTTCATATGCACAGGAAATTTGGAATTGGTGAGTAAGAAAGGCCCAGAAAGAGTGAGGGCCATGTTCTGGAGGTAGAGATTGAGCTATGCTATGATCTGAGAATATCACAGATTGTGAGCCACTGCGAGAACCCTACAGACTTCAGAGGAAATGGCCCTGCCAACACCTTGATTTGCCTCCAGAACTGCAAGACAATAAATCCCTATTGCGTGAAGCCACACTAGTCTGTAGAACTTTGTTATAGGCAGCCCTAGCAAAAGAAGACATTTGGGATCTCAGTGCCATGCATAGCACATTGCCTCATTGAGTAGAAGCTCAATAAGTAGTTTCTAGGTGTTATATCGGTAGGTGTTTATGTATGTGAACGTGTGAATGTGTGAATGTGTAAGAGAAGGAAGGTAGGAAGGGTTTTCAGGTCTCTGAAGTAGAGGGGGGCTATAATTAGAAGCCACAAAGTCTTCTGTGTCAACTTGAAATCCCATCCCCGAGGTGGCTGCTTTCCTTGCCTTCACTTAAGGCATTTAAAGATGTGAAATGTTGCAGCTGTCACCAGTACCACCCCTGAAAGACAGCTGAGCTGCTGGAGTCCACAGAGACTCAGCAGGACCCAAGACTGGGATAGATTTCTAGTATTTTTGAGTACTTAAAATCATGGCTACCCATGGACATTACATAGACAGAGTCACCACATAAAAGGCTCTGTAATTGATTTGTGTCCATTCCGGGATCTTGTTTATCAACATAACTAGATTTCCCTGTAGAGGTGCATTAAGCCTGAACAGTGCCAGTTCATCCATCTTCCCTGCAGACCTCCTGCATGACAGAGGGTCACACTTGCAGTTTCTCTTCATGATCTGTTCAGGGGCCATATAGAGGGGACAATTTTCTGATTAATACTAGGACAGGCTCCAATGGGTTGTATGTGGAACAAAGCAGAACCCAAGGGTTGAGAACAGACTATTGTTCTTGGTATGAAGTCCAAGCTCTAGATTTCCAAACATGGAAATGCCAATGGGTGTGGATAAAAAGCCCCAGATAAGCCTGCTCTCTTTACCCTAAGGACCAGGAAAAGGACAACTTAGTAAGACAGAAAACTTCTAGACATTAACTATTCTACTCCAGGGAAGCACCACGAAAAAAACCCTGAGATTCTGCTCTCAACTCTATCAGCAAAGGTTGAGAAAAAATCTCAGATTTCACCATCACCAGGTGTAACAAAATATCCCTCTGACCTGTGGTTTTAGTGGTGGCCAAGTGGGGAGCAGTAATGAGATGTTTCCCCTTTCAGCCAGCGTACTATGAATGGAGACCTAACAGGATGCCTGAACACCTCTTCCCCCACCAGCAATAGTAGAGCACCCCTCCACTTTAACAGAGGCTGAGTGGGAGACCTGGAATTCCATTTCTACCTGACAGTAGTGAGGTGGTGTGGCATCTAAGGAGGCCAGCTAAAACAGAACTTTAAATAAATCCAGAGTCTTATAATATAATATCAAAAATGTACAGGATACAATGAAAAATCACACCAAGACCAGGAACAGCTCAATGTGGACCAAGACCCAGGAACAGCTCAATGTGAATGAGAAAAGGCAACTGACAGATATCAATACCTAGATGACACAAATGTTATGGTTATGTGACAAGGATTTTATAGCAGCCACCAGAAAATGCTTCAGTGAGCAATTATGAGCACATTTGAAATGAAAGAAAAAATAGACTCAGAAAGAAAGAAATTATAAAGAAGAGCCAAATGGAAATTTCAGAACTGAAATATACAATAACTAGAATTAACAAAATACCTCAATGGATGTAGAATGGAGGGTACAAAGGAAAGAATCTGTGATCTTGGAAATAGAACAAGAGAAATTACCCAATCTGAACAACAGAGTGAAAAAGGACTTAAAAAAATTACGAAGCCTCACAGACCTTTGGGGCTATAACAAAGCATGCGACATTTACAACATGAGTGTCATGGGAGGAGAGGAGAAAGAGTGGAGCTCAAAATGCACCTGAAGAAAAAAATGACTGAAATTTTCAATTGGCAAAATGTATAAACCTTAAGATTCAAAAAGCTGAACAACCCCCAAATAGGATAAACCCAAATAAATTCATACCACGACCCATCATACTAACTTTGAAAAACTAAAAAGAAAGGGAAATTCTTGAAAGCAGTCAGAGAGGAACCATACCTTACCTAGAGGAAGGAAGTATTTGAATAAGGGCAAATTTCTTATCAGAAATGATGGAGGCCAGAAGGAGATGACAGAATATTTTTCAAATGGTGAAGTAAAAGAGCTATCAGCACAGAATTCTATATCCAGTGAAAATATCCTTCAGAAATGACAGAGAAATAAAGACACTCTAAAGAAAAGGAAAACTAAAAGAATTTGTTACCAGCAGACCTATCCCAAAATAATTGCTAAAGGAATTCCTTAGAAGGAAGGAATTGATAAAAGAAAGATCCTTGGAATTTCAGGAAGGAAGAAAATGGAACAAGTAAAATGTGAATACATAAAATAGACCTTCTTTTATTGTGTTTTCTAAGTTTTGTCTGATGGCTGACACAAAAATATAATACTGTCTATGTGCTTTATAATATATAGAGAGGAAATATTTTATGACATTTATATTATAAATGGGGGAGGTTAAAGGACTTAAAAGGAGATAATTTCTATAGTGGCAAAATATCAACACCAGTAGACTGTGATAAGTTATGTCTGTGTAATGTAATGCTTGACCAACCACTGAAGAGTATATACAAAGAGATATACTCTGAATGACAATAGATAAATCAAAATGGAATTAAAAAAACGTTCAAGTAACCCAGAGGAGGTTGGGAAAAGTGAAATAGAAAAATGTAAAACAGAGATAACAAATAGAAAACAAACAAGTAAAATGGCAAACAAGCCCTAATGTATATATAATTACATTACATATAAATGGTCTAAATAGAAAAAAGACAAAGATTGGCAGTGAATTTAAAAACAAAACAAAAACACATCCTAACTACATACTATCCATACGAACTCACTTTAAATGTAACAGTATAGACAAGTTGAAAGTAAAAGGATAGCAAATGATGTATTGATGAATTAAAAGATTGAAAGAAAGCAGAGAAGGAGAGATTATATTAACATTAAAAAAAAGACTTCAGAGGGAATAAACAGAGACAGAGGGAGAAATTACGTAATGATAAAAGGGCCAATCCACCAAGAAGATATAACAATTTTTAATGTTTGCCCTAACAACAAAACTGCAAAACATGTGAAACAAAAACTGATAGAGGTGACAGGAGAAATAGTCAAATCCACAATTGTAGTAGAAAACTTCAGCACCCCTCTCTTAATACCTGATAGAACAATTAGAAAAACACCATCAACCATCAGAATCAAACTGACATTTATAGAACACTGCACCCACAGGAAAGACTGCACAATGTTTTTAAATACCCAGGGAACATTTACCTAGACAGATCATATTCTGGGCCATAAAGCAAATCTCAATGAATTGAGAAGGATTGAAATCATACAGGGCATATTTTCTGACCACAATGGGATCAAACTAGAAATCAATAATAGAAAGATAATAGGAAATTTTCCAAACACTTGGAAACTGAGCAACACACTTCTAAGTAAGTGGGCAAATGGGTAAAATAAAAAATCTCAAGGGAAAATTTAAAGATATGTTGAATGAATGAAAATAGGTAAATAAAGGTGGACACAGATTTCATGTAAAATCTCATTTCAGCTTTGAGAAATGTAGAAAAGTACTTAAGAAACAATTCCTAAATATAAAAAGTATTTGCTTTCTGGAGGGTGGCGGAAGGGCAGGTGGTTGGTATATTGAAAGAAGGTGACAGAGAAAATGCTCAGCATGCCAAATCCCAGTTCATGTTCTCTTTCCTGATCTCACAGAGTACTAAAATTTCCAGCTCTTTTCCATAGAGTATGTATCCTAATTGCAGCAGGAAAGAAATGATATACTTACATTAGTATTATCCAAGAAGTATAATTAAAAGGCTATTTATAAAGGTGTGGGTGGATTTAGGGAAACCACAGGGATATTACAGCACCCTGCTACAAAGAACACTACTGCTGTTACTAATGGAGGACTAACATAGTAATTGCTGTGGGAGCAAGTTGAAGAAGTGGTTAAATAACTTGGAAGCAATGAGGGTGGCAGGAGAAGAACCACCTTGAGAGGAGGTGTGACCTTTTGTTAAGTAGAGAAATAAATCTCCCTCTCCTTCCCTTGAGCTCCTACCAGGGCTCTCTATTGGCCAAATTCAACTGGAAGCCAGAGGGCAAGGGGACCCTTCAATCTGCCTTCCAGGACAGAAAACATTTGTAAAAAGGGGATCACAGATATAGGGATTCGATGGAAGCTCTTTAGCAAGGGAAGCAGTTTTGGAGATGGCAGCAACATAACATGGGCTGCTTGGAGATGACTTGCCAAGAAGAAGTGGCCCAACCCACAATAGACTGTGATGTGAGTGAGAAATAAACCTTTATTTATTAAGCCACTGATATTTGGGGTTGTTTGTTAAAGCAGCTAGTATTAATTACCCTGACTAATACAACCAATAAAAGTTAGGACCTCAAATACCGCATGCAATCACATATTAAATGCGTTGCCTAGCACTCAAGGGTAATTAAAATATGATTCTAATATTTACTTGTATCTCTTGGAAAACACCAATGGGGATATAATTAATAACTTCAGTGATTCCTCTCAAAATCTATTTCATCACCAATCCAATTCTCTATTACCTATAACTTTCACCCCTTAACCCTAGTAAGCATTCCCCAACTCCTAATCTGTGCAGAATTTTTTCTTATACATTCCCTCATCTTTCCCAACCACATATAATATAGGATATTTAACTGCTTTCCTTTGACTTCCCCATCCCCCTTTCATCTGTCTTTTATTACCAAGAATTCCTAAACCTGGTTGGCCCATACAAAGTTCTCCCTAGGAATGTATACGGTTTATATGAAATTAAGGCAGGGAAATAGGAGAAATCCAGGGATATGATTAAAACACAGGCCATGTGCCTTCCACAGGCTGCCTCATCTGCGAAGCAGGCTTTAAGACAGTTGAATGAGTAGTGTGTTTATTAGATTGGCATCAACACCTGGAGAAGAGAGAGAAGGGGTGCAGGATGGTCTGAGGGGGAATTGAGCTGTGACACGGGAGCTCTGAGATTTGCACAACCAATCAGAGATATCCTGCTTTGGGTCCTTATCCCCCTGCCTCCCTCTGTTGTGGAGGTGATCTTGTTTGAGCCAATTTCTGAAAGGATTGACAGCCAAAGGCTGCATGCTGACGGCTATCCCAGCAACTGAAGAAACAGGTTCTGCCTTGCAGGAAGATCTGGGCATTTGGTCTCCATATCCACCCAGGGACAGAGGGTCTACAGCGGTGTGGGAGGTGGGCTGCAGAGCTGACTTTGAGCTTTCTACTGTTTCCTTGGTCATTGTGACCATACAGAGATTGCCTATAATTCCATCCATGCTATATGCTATTCACCCTCCTGTGTATAGTGCCCTAACACTGCATTATATTTGCCACTTCCTTAAAGAACCACTGCAAAATGTGCTTCCTCCAGGAGGCCTTGCTGGCTGATCCTCAGGTTCTGCCACCCTTATGTGCCAGCACCTCTGAGCCTATTGCATTTGAACGGCAGCCCTAGGAGTTCTCCCTGGGCTGTTTGAGCTAGGGAGTTGTAGAGAAGTTTGTTGCTGTCTCTGCTGTAATTCATTGATTTCTCATTATTATTAAAGAACTATAGTCATTGCAAGGACTATTTACAACTCTATTGTTCCCCGTTAGACTCCGAAGGCTCTGGGGCTGTGGATAGCTTGCTGGCACTCTGATCTGATTATTTTCCTGATTGTATATAATTAGGGCCTCAGCAGCAATGGCCTTTTAATTTCTATTTTCCCAATGAGCATGATTTTTCAATTCTTGCAATGGCTCAGATGAGCTTTGTGTAAACTTCGAAGTCAAGCCTTGATGAGATGAGGGAGGAAGGAAATCAAAGCTAGGGTGTCTAAGGCAGGTCTCTGCTTGGGTTTGAAACCTAGCTCAGTCATGAGCCAGCCACCTGTATGGTATTGGAAATTGGGCAAACTTTTTTATCCTTATCAACTTCAGTTTCCTTATCTGTAAAATATGGATAGTAATAGTGCCTATTGAATATGGTTGCTTTGAGGAGAAAGTTTCATTTCATATGCTTAGCACAGTGCCTAACAGTAGGTAGGCACCTGATTATTCTCTGTTGTAGGGTTGTCATTACTGCTGTTACATTTTTTCCTATTAGAAAAGTAAAGCTCAAATTGCAGTTAGTGATTCTGATTAGCTTATGGCATTTTGTGAACCCCTGTTTTTCTCTACCAGTTTTCTTTTGGCTCTTTCTCCTTGCCCCACCTCTAGTTGTGATGTTGTAGTAAAATCCTACAGCTATTCTCATTCCAACATCAACTGCAGTGTCCCAGTGAGTGCATTGAACCCTTGGCTCAGATCAGTTGATCCCACATCTTGCTGTTTCCAGTACTCATCAGTTCAGGTCACAGTACCCCTTGAATCCTCCAGAGAGAGGTCCAGGGTCAGGTAAAAGGTAGGAAATTGTCCAACACCGTTTCTATAAGGAGTTAACAATATTTAATAGCCCTTCTTCACATTCAAATTTATCGTTCATCATCCAGTTCTTTGAACTGGATCCAACTATTCATGTTTCCCTGAACATTCCATGTTCAAAACTCTGAGCATATGTGCAGGCTGTTTTCTGTTTCTTTGGCTGAAAATCTCTTCTTTGCAGTCTCCTGCCTTTGCGTGGCTGACTGGTACACTCCACCATGAAGTTCCTGTCTTCCTTTTTACAGTGGGTTGAATAGCGTATCCCCAAAGTCGCGTCCACCTAGAACCTCACAATGTGACCTGACTTGGGAATAACATCTTCACAAAAGCAGTTAAGGTAAGGGTCAGGAAAAGATCATACTAGAATATGGTGGGCCCTAAGTCCAGTGAGTGTGCCCTAATAAAAGACAGAAAAGGACACAGCAAGAGACAACAGAGAAGAAGCCCAAGTGAAGACATAGGTAGAGACTGGAGTTATGCTGCCACAAGCCAAGGAATGCCAGGAGCCAATGGAAGTTGAAAGAGGCCAGAAAAGATCTGCCCCTAGAATCTTTAGAGAGACTGTGGCTCTGCCAACACCTTGACTTTGGACTTCTGGCTTCTGAAACTGTGGGAAAATAAGCTTCTGTTATTTTAAGCCATCAAATTTTGTAGTACTTTGTTATGATAATCCTAGGAAATTTATTACCCTCAACATTTTCTTCCAATATTTCAAGGTCTTCAGCTTTCTATGGAAAATAGTCATATGACATCATGGGCCATTCTATCTTTTAATTTTGGGTCTTGTTATTAATTATTCTGGGTATTACAGTTTCTTTGGCACCTGCTTTAGCTGTAGATGTAACAACCGAGGCAGGGGTTACTCAGGATTCACAGGCATGATGTGAAATGGGAGTTCTGTCTACCTGGGGTTGGAAATTTGATCATAGAGACCCTGTGCTCCATGGTTTTGTATCTCAACTCTATGTGTTGGAACTCTATACCTGAATTCTGTCCATCCATCCATCCAACCATCTATCTATTCCACAAGAAAATATTGAGTAATACGAACCTGAATCAGGGCAAAAGTTAAACCCTGCCTTCAATGAGCTCACAGCACACAATGTATATATCCAAAAAATTATACAGTGAAGCAAAATGCAATTGGTGTCTTATAATCAAGGTACTAAGGAAAAACAAAGTTTTTCTGATGGGGAAGGTGGGAGGTCAATCTTTAGTAGAGAAGATGGAACGCTACTTAATGGAAGTATGGAAGAAAAGTAGGATTTCAACAGAGCAGTGGGGACTGATCTTTTCAGGCAAAGGAAGGAATAGGAGCAATGACACTGAAGACTAAATGCCATGACATCGGAAATTTTTATGGATCCTTATGTAGCTTATAGGAAGTAGAGGGGAGTGAGGCTAGAGAACTGGCTAGCTTAACCATGATGGGAAAAGCCTGGAAAGTAGTATAGCATGGTTTAGGTAGAAGATATGGAACTATTGAAAGGTTCTCAGTATGATGATACCCATAAACTGTTCTTTAAGCAGATTTATTTGGCAATATTGTGCAGGGTTCATTTCAGGGAGAGACCAAGAGTCGACCAAAGGCTCTCAGGTGTGGGATGAGATGTACGTATATGAAGGAAGGAGTATAAGGATGTTCAAGAAGCTGGACAAAGGGGTCGAGGAAGGCTTGGAATCCTAAAAAAAAACAAAAACAAAAACAGGGAGATAGTGACGCACTGAGAGAAGAGCAGGTGTTAAAGGAAGATGATGCATTCCACCTTAGAGAAAGGAGTTAGTAGAATATCCAGACGAAAGAGTCCAACAGTAGTAAGACTCATGGGGGTGAAGCACAGGAGAGTGAGTCATTCGGGTTGGAAGTAGAGTTTGGATTAATTGTGTTACCAGTTTGTAGAGAAGAACAGCAGAAAGATGGAAAGCTGATGGTTCTGTTCAAGAAGTTTTAGCATGTAGACTCCTTTTATCTTGTGAGGGACCCATTAGGAAACTAATGGTTTTCCTGGTTGGAAGATAAAGTGAAACCAGCTGCCTTGATGGAGTGGTTGAGGCATCCAGCGTGGAACAACTCCTCTCCACCGTGATGCCAGAATATGGGCATAAGATGTTTGCTTTACTCTGCACAGGTCACTTCCTATGACCTCGAAATACAATCAGGGTACTGAGATGACAGCATCATCCGCCTCCCTCTCACATGACCTGGATAGCAGGTGAAGAACCAGAGTGTTAGTTCGAAGTGTATCTCCTATTGGAGTTCCAGAGGGAAAGACACACACTAGAAGGTAAGAACATAAGGTGAAAGCAAGACTATGTCTTGAGGCATGTAGGAGTCATAGATCACTCTGTCTTCTCTGGAGACTGACGGAGACCATTGTCCCCAAGTCCTTGGGAGTTTACAGTTTTGTATTAAATCTTAGTGTTTTTTCTTGATGAATTAATTTATGGTGACATGGTAAATTGCTCTAAGGAAACTTTTTAGTCGTAAGAATTTATGACAATGATAAATTTGGACAATGTCTTTTTAAGTGTCTCTATGAATGAACACTTTCAAAATTTCCCCAGGTTCTAGTCAAAGTGGAGCCTATTGGTGATTATTTTTGTACTTCCCTGTCTCAAGTGACTGCTTTTATTAAGATTCCCAAGAATAAGACTTATGATTTATCTTGATGACATGTTAACAGCCAGTCATACCAAATACGTTTTGCTTTCTTATGTACCAGAAAGTATATTCTTGCTGTCAGCCTTTGGGCTACAATGCATTTCAAAAAGTTCTCTGGTGTTTTTCCTTAACATTGAACATTTCTTAACTTTTTAAGTTATCAAAATAGTAAGAAAGAGGTCCTAGAGAGATAGAGAACTAGAAATGAAGATAGAATGATGTCTTATCACCACTGCATAATAAAAGGTGAAAGTCATCCTGTGACTTTCATTTATAAAATGATTAAATTGTATTAAATCCATATTATGGTGCATCCCATTAACAGTTAAGGAGCCCCCCCCCCCCCCAATTTATAGTCAGCCAAGAGCACTTGATGTAGCGGCTGCACTTAAATAGTGCCAATATGAAAGAGTTCATATTTTGCATTAAAAAACATTTTCAAGGTAGTATCATTTGGGGAAAGAAATAAAATTATTACTTGAATTTCACTGGGTCCTTTATTGTTTGTCTCCTGGGCTCCACTTAGATTTGTTTACAGCAGAAAAAGAAATCAAATCACTGGCCACTTCAGATTCTCCCAAGAGCGGATGAGTCATTCATGACTCTTTAGAGGAGGGAAGTATCCTTCATCTAATGCAAAAAAAGAAAAAAAAATACAACCTTTCTTCTTTCATGTAACATAATTTGTCTTCATTTTCTGTATCCAATTCCTCACATTTGAATCCAAGGGCTTGATACCAAGTTAAAAATATGCACCATCTCCTTTGGGTATTTCATGAGCATCGTCCATCTCTACATATCCACATTAAGAATTCTTGTGTCTCTGTTAGATCTCATTTTGACCTTGAAGTCTTAATTTACGTTCCTATATGTAGAAACCAAAATGCATGACAAGAAAGGGAAAAATAGTGAAACCACAGGATTTGTGTATTTAGGTAGTTATCCTGTGGTGCTTCTGTTCTGAAGCTGATATTTCTCAATTTTTAGGGAATATAAAAGGACATACTGTAGAAATGCAAAAGTTTGCAGTGGAATTTGGATTTACTCTTACATCCTTTGATGTGCCCATTGTGAGGCTGCTGATCTCTGTGGAAGAAACTGCCTGGATTTGTGCACAGCGGGGAAGTTCTGGCACAGCATGTACTTGCTGCTTTATAGACATTTATTGAATAAATCACCTCATCAAAATAGTTTTGAATGGGTTGGAATTTAAATTATAATTTGTACTGAATAGAATAAGTACTTGAATACATGGATGAATGAATATATGAACCATTCTTCCAGGAGGTCAGGGGGCCATAGAAACTGACTCTGCAGCTTTGCCAAGGAAACTGTGGAACACTGTTGAGTCTCCCAAGTCATCGAAGTTGGCTGGGGATTCTGGAATTGAGAACTTCTGTGCTCAGCTTCAGTTTGGCACACTCTGTTCATTATTCATTGACTGTTCATTTCTTTTCTTTTTTTTTTTTTTTAACTTTTTTTATTAATTAAAAAAATTAACAAACAAAACATTTAGAAATCATTCCATTCTACATATATAATCAGTAATTCTTAATATCATCACATAGTTGCATATTCATCATTTCTTAGTACATTTGCATCGATTTAGAAAAAGAAATAAAAAGACAACAGAAAAAGATAAAATGATAATAGAGAAAAAAAAACTATACGTACCATACCCCTTACCCCTCGCTTTCATTTACCACTATTTCAAACTGAATTTATTTTAACATTTGTTCCCCCTATTATTTATTTTTATTCCATATGTTCTACTCTTCTGTTGATATAGTAGCTAAAAGGAGCATCAGACATAAGGTTTTCACATTCACAGAGTCTCATTGTGAAAGTTTTATCATTGTTCAATCATCATCAAGAAACATGGCTACTGGAACACAGCACTACATTTTCAGGCAATTCCCTCCAGCCTCTCCACTACATCTTCAACAACAAGGTGATATCTACTTAATGCATAAGAATAACCTCCAGGATAACCTCTCGACTCTGTTTGGAATCTCTCAGCCATTGACACTTTGTCTCATTTTACTCTTCCCCCTTTTGGTCGAGAAGGTTCTCTCAGTCTCTTGATGTTAATTCTCAGCTCATTCTAGGGTTTTTCTCAATTGACTGTTCATTTCTTTATAGCTCTACTGAGTTGTTCTACTTATTAGTTCTATTCATTTAACAACTTCAGTATACTGAGTTGGTAGTTTTTTGAGAAGTTCATTGAATAAGTCCTTCTGTTATAGGTACTTCTGTTTTAAGTATACTGAGGCTTCCTTGACCAAACCTTGCCCAGCTGATACGTTTCTATATTACCTAGAACATAAGTGACATCTTGCAGACAGTTGGTGAGCAGATGAGCATGTAAACAAGTGACTGGATCCTCAGTTACAACAGCTGGGCATATGGGGGGTGCTGCTATGAGGCAGTGGTTTTGGAACAGAAGCTGAAATGCAGATCCAAAGCAAGGGTGGCCTTGGGAAACCACGAAATCCAACTCTAGACTTATGATCTAAAACCAGGGCCTGAAACAAATACCATATGGAGTCCAAGTTACCTTTGGAAATCCACTGAACTGCTCATTAAGTTCTGTATATATGGTCTCCTTTATGGGGACCGACATGCTGCTTCCCCAAATCCATCCCCAGCTAATGCTCTCTAGGGCCTCTCCCTCCCCTACTTTTCCTCCCCTCCCTCCCTTCCTCCCTCTTTCTTCCTTGGCCAAATGCATATATTTTAATTTGTATGAATTGGCTCCATGGTACAAGGCCACAAGATCTGAACTACAAAGTCCAAAAATATTGGGAAAACTGTAAGAAACAGTCATGAGTACCAGGCCCTCAAGAAAGGTTAAGCAAGATGGATCAAGTGCTTGGGGAAGGCAAAGTATAGAGGGGTGGGATACCCAGATCCACTGATTGAACAAGAAAGATGAGGAGGGAAAAGAAAATGGAGGACAAAGGAGAAGTGGGCATGAGCACAAGAGATGGGGTCAGAAAGATAAGATGGTGCCCAATCAGGGAGGATCTCCTGAAGGTGCTTTGCTTCTCCATCTGAGTGGAGTGGAGTTGAGAATTAAGTGAACAGCTCACATTTTAAGGCCTCCCTCTGGCTGCTGTGTGGAGAAACGATGGAAGCTGGGCAAGGATGAGAGCCAAGGGACCAGTCAGGAAACCCCTGCAGTGATACAGGGAAGAGGTGGGCCAAGGTGGGACAGTGGTTGTAAACATCAAGCGCTTGACTTCCTGGTGAAGCCAGTGTGTGTAGCACTGAAAACCAGTAGGCCAGTAAATCCGGCAGCTTAGCTGGCAGCCTTCTCTTTAGCACTCCTATCAAAGGATATGTAATTAGAAGTGAATTCAGATTTTGGGAGGAGACATGTCTTGGAGAGTTTTGCTAATCCATTGCCTATGATTTGTCTAGAAGAGCATATGTATGCATTTATCAAATTTCTGGTAATGGACATATTAATGAATCATTAGCATCTTTGTTCGCTGTGTCAAAGATCACATGCTTTGTCCATTTACCTACGTGGAATCTGGTAGGCGCTTGAGATTATGAAACTCTTTTCTGCCTAATTTATTTTATAAACTGCAAATGTAAATCATGCTGCTCTCATATGTAATTTCAATTGAGAGGGTAAAAGCGATGTCACCATAACTGAGACATTCTAACTTGGGGGGTGCCTACAGAACCACTGAGTCGGAACGCCATTTTGATTTTTTTTATATGTTTTTAGTTTTAACAATAATTTCCTGAGTGTCATTTTTGTAATTCTAATTTCAATTTATAGCCTGAAACGTTGCAATGTGCTTTCTGAGTGTGTGTGTGGGGTGGGGGGGTGGGGGCTGCGGTTCCTGGAATGAAAGTGGGAGGCGGGCACTGAAGCCTTGTTTTCGGTCTTTGTTTGCTAATGTCTCTATTATCACAGAAATGAAAGTAAGAGCTTTTTCTTTTATTTTTTTTCAAAAACAGCCAAAGCTTCTGACTTAAGCATTTTCTCTTGCCTTAAGAGGTTATATTCTTCTATTACCTTCTTTTCTCTTACAATGGTTAAAATATCTAACCATTGCAGGGAAGGTGTTGTTGTCACCTTGGGGTTGCCATGGAATTTGTGCATTTATTTCACTCTTTCTGTGGTGAGAAAATAATGAAAAGGCTCTCTGGACCCTGACTGTGGAAGGTCAGAGTGGAAGGGGATCTTGGCATTGACTGAGCCCGAGGCTTTTATTTTACAGATGGGGAAACTGAGGCTGAGACTAATTAATTAACTTAATGAGGAATATGTACTTACTCATGTTATGCCCTCCTAATAATGTACCACAGACTCGACCACACCTTCTGTGTCTGGGAATCTTAAGGAGAGGGGCCTCTAGGTAAAGAGTCGGTTAGATTTATTCTGTCGAAAGACTGTTCTTCATGTTTGATGGAACATGAATGCAATTTGAAAAGGCAAGAGAAAAGGGGTTCAGGGTTGCATTTCTCTCTCCAGAGTTAGGATGCCAGATGAATGATGGGGGAAACCATCCTTTCAAAGAGAAAATGCTCTCTCTGTCTTACTAAAGCAGAAGTGAGATGTTGTGTCTTGCTGAGACGTTGTCATTCTGTCGGGATGGAGCCGTCCTCCCTGCTAGGAAATGGCGGGATATACATTTGCTACAAGTGGGGGACGCCACGCCCCTTTATAATACACAGTGGTGCTGGTAATGAAATAAGGCTGCGGCTCAGACAGCAAAAACGTGTCGCCTCTGGCCACGCAGTCATAAGCAAGTCCTAATGATTGAATCAGGCTGACAGCGTGCGCGTAGAGGAGCAGGGCTGAGATTAGGGACTCCCGAGTGGGTGCCGATTCTGGCTCTCTGTGCTCTCTGGGTGGTCCAGGAGTGGATTCTGGGCCTCTCTTTTCTCATTCTTAAAATGAAAGCCATGGAGTGCACAGCTAGTTTCGTGGTAGAATGCTTGCCATCCGTGCAGGAGACCTGAGTTTGATTCCTGGACCATGCACCACCCCCCACCACCCCCAAAAAGAAAGCAACAGTGTGTGCCTGGCCAGGTGGGAAAGCAGCAAGGCACCAGCATGAGTGGGAAGAGCTCCATGTGACATCCTACGGCAGCACCTGGGTCAGGCTTCTGGAAAGTTCTCCCTGAGACTTACAGCACTAAACCTCCAACAAACAGCACAGTGAGCTCAATATGGCAGCTGAGAAATCTGCTCAGGGCTGATCTCTGTCATTATCTTTGTAGAAATATGAACTTTTACCCACCATAGATTTGGGAGCATGGTGCTGGTGAGAGTAGAAATGTGAAATCCAGATTAAGTTAGACTTTGGGATGCCTCAGGCATGGGTGACTGTGACCCCATTTTCCATAATGGTCCTGTTGGCCATAATTACTGTATTATGGTCACTTATGAGTACACACATTTGGTTTTTGTTTGTTTGTTTGTTTTGTTTTTTTGCCATTGCTGCCTCTTGCTGCTTCTGCCTTTGACATCTTGGTGTTTGCCAGGAGCAATGTCCTGGTTACATGTGTGTCATTTTGTTAGGGGAAGGAGGCCCGGCTACAGTGAGATACCAGCGTGGCTGATGCTGTGATGAGCTACCTATTTCACTTCAGGAGTGAATGGCTCATTGTCCCAGCTGCTGGGAGTGCTGTCACCGCACAGCCCTTGGGCCTCAGGGATCGTTTTGGCTGGAGAGCATCACCTCTTCAGGGCCTCATCCCCTCCGGCATCCAAAGACTGATGGATACAGATTTAAAGGCCAACTCAGGCCAACTTTGAAGGGCCATCCCAGCTTCACAGCTCCTCAGGGGGTTGGTTGAGACTTTGTTTAAGCTGTGTCTGAGCTCAGTTTCCCCTTGAGCCCAATTCTGCTTCCATCCTTTCCCTTCCTCTCAAGTGGCAGTCTCAAGAGCACTCCCTAAAAAACCCTCCTGTATGAATTCCTATCTCTGTCTTAGAGTCTGCTTCCCAGGGACTCTGACCAAGATGATAGAAATATAAAAGTGAATGTATGCTCTGATACATCCCAAAGTAATCTGGGCAGAGAATAAAAAAGTATTTGCAAAGTTCCCTCTGGCGACTGGGGAGAAAGGAGGAAATATTAAATTTCCCCACCTGGGGAGTTCCTGTTTTTTTCCTAAGCATTAGGGACAACCTCGAGCTTGAGGCTCACCCCTATGAAACTTTTTTCTGCAAAGGAGAAGCTAAGCCTGCTTATAATTATGCCTAAGAGTCACCCTCAGAGAACCTCTTTTGTTGCTCAGATGTGGCCTCTCTCTCTAAGTCAACTTGGCAAGTGAACTCGCTACCCTTCTCCCCCGCCCCCCTATGTGGGACATGACTTCCAGGGGTATAAATCTCCCTGGCAACATGGGACAGAACTCCCAGGAAGAGCTGGGACCCAGCATCTTGGGTTTGAGAAAGCCTTCTTGACCAAAAGGGAGAAGAGAGAAATGAGACAAAATAAAGATCCAGTGGCTGAGAGACTTAAAACACAGTCAAGAGTTTATACTGGGGATTATTCTTATGCATTATGTAGATATCCCCTTTTTAGTTTATGGTGTATTGGAGTGGCTGGAGGGAAGTACCTGAAACTGTTGGACTGTATTCCCATAGCCTTAATTCTTGAAGACAATTGTATAACTATATAGCTTTTACAATGTGGCTGTGTGATTGTGAAAATCTTGTGTCTGATGGTCCCTTTATCTAGGGTATGGACAGATGAGTAAAAAATAAGGGCAAAAAACAAATCAATAATAGCAGGAGGATGAGGGGTAAAAAAATTGGGTAGATTGCAATAAGAAGGAGGGATAAGGGGTATGGAATGCATGTTCTTTCTTTTTTATTTCTTTTTCTAGAGTGATGCAAATGTTCTAAAAATGATCATGGTGATGAATACACAACTATGTGATATTGTGAGCCATTGATTATATACTTTGTATGGGCTGTATATGCATGAAGATATCTCAATTTTTTTAATTTTATTTTTAATGTGTTTAGGGCTGCACTTCAAGAATATTTTTATTGGCCCTTGTCTTTAAGTCTACTTCCTGAAAAAGTTCATCTCCAGTGGTATCACACCTGACCTGTATGCCTTCTTCATGCCACAGTTTCTCATTATTCTCTTTGTCAAGGATCTGCTGGCTATTGAATTATAAATTCCCATACCTTCCTTAGGGAGTGGTGTGTGTGTCCATAGGGGGATGAGTAGAGAGAAGGCTGGTGACCAAATGGATGCTTAACAATCTATCACCTTGAATTTTGTGGTTCAAAAGAATGAGCAGGTTCAAATAATCAAATGTTTTCTTTCCCTCTCCATCTTTTACCCCTTTGCAAACCATAGAATAGACTTTTAAAAACAAATATTTCAAGAACCTGATCAAGTAAAAAATAAATTTACTTCTCAAGCAATACTCTGAAGTTACATCAATACTGCCTGTTTTTTGCTTGGGATGCTGGGGTTATGGGCCATTTTTTTGTTGTTGTTATTTTTACTGTTCTGTGGTCTTTTGAAATTTCTAAATAGAGAACACTTATTACTTTTGTAAATGAAAAAATGTCCTTTTATTAAGAAACAAAACAAACAAAACACAAAGCAGTATGTCCTGTGCATGTCCCTAGAAGCTGTTGTAAATGGTTCTGACTCCTTTGAAATGAACACTCAATTGAGCCTGGTGGTAGAACTTGAGGGCATTTTGATCCAGGCAGAGAGAACCACTAGGAAATAGGGCACATTTCATGCTACAGCTCCTAATTTCAGAACACTGGCCTTTTTTTTTCCCCAGTTCAAATTAAAGAAAAGAAGATGTGAGTCTCACAGGCTGGGTCAGAGTCTCAGCTGCCTCTTTACAGATGTTCATTAACATAACAAATATTAGTGAATGCTTAGCCTGTTTCCTTGTCTGTTGTAAGCAGAGACTGGATAAAAATATGTCACGAGTACGCCAACTAAACCAGGAGAGCCATTTTCATCTGGAAAAAAAAAATTGATGTGAAATATGCGGTCACCAAAGAAGGGCCACCATGTTTTATTTTGTAATTATGAAAATTTGTCTCTTTTGACAAGTGAAATGAATTTAGGCACTCAGGCATGGGGAGAAAGTTGAATTGTCTGAAAATTAAATCAAAGTAAAAATGAAAAATATAAATGGGTGTTTCATATCCACTAACGTGGGAGTCATCTTTTAGATCTGACATTTTGAAGCAATCCCTGGGAAACTTGATAGCGTATACCTCTGAGTAAATTATGGGCCCGAGCAGTGTGGAAATAATTGAGAATGTTTGTTGTTTTTAAATAAATGCAATAAATCTGAAATGGCTTCAGTGGTCTGATTTATAAAGAAATTCCTCTTATACCCTGGGATGTGTAATGTGCTGAGATCTGTGTGACAGTGAGCACATACCCGTGGGCCCATTGGGTGTGACGGCGCATGTCTGTGTGCACACACAGACACGTGGGGAGTGTGGTGTTACCAGCGAGGGGAGGCGTGTAACAGGCACAGGCTCACATCTGGCTCTACCCAACCTCAGGGAAGCCCAGGGCAAGTCATTTTCTTTCTGAGCATCATTTTCCTCATTTTAAAAATGGGAATGTTGATGAGACTGTGCCTTCAAAGATTGCTAGGGGGAAATTGATCAGTACTTAGTAAATTGTCCCTATTAGGACAGGTGTGGAAATACCTTGACCAGTGCCTGGTATTGAGCAGGGCCAAGAAATGGTAGTCAGAGCTCAATCTAGGTCCTCACTCATAGACTCTGCGTGTGCATGTGTGTGCGTATTGTGTGTGCTGTGTGTTAGTGTGTGTGTGTTACTTTGGTTGTGTGCATCCCTAGGGAATGAGGAGGCACCCCATTGGTCCAGCAGTGAGCCTTGCTTTGTGTCCCCACATAGACTGCCATTCCACTGAAGTGAGGTCAAGAATGGACCTGGTGCTTTGGTTTTTAACTGAGCAAATCAGCTGGCAGTTTGTATGTATCCATAAGCATATTAAATAATATATAGATGTTATATATTTATATATAGATATTATATACTATATATGTATATATAAATAGTATTTAGTATATGTACCTAATATAGGTATTAAATATATGTGTGCCTTTGGTTACTTTTCAGCCATAAACCAGTAAAGTTGTGTGTACCTAACATCATTTAAAAATGGACCATTCTACAAAATGGTGTTCTGTGGGCTGCTAATGTGGTCGGCAGTCTTAGGCTTTTTAAGTAGTCCTATGGTCAAGGCTGTTTAGTTCAAGGCAGAGAAACCCTTTTGACCTAACCTGCATAAAGGGGATTTGTGGTGAGAAATTGAAAGTGTCTGTAATGTTGAAAGGGAGAGACAAGCTGATAGTCCATTGTCTCTGTCTCCTTCCCTCTCTTTCTCTCTGAGGAAGTGTGATCTTTTGGCTTTGCCCATCTGCTCCAACTCTTTGGTTTTCTACATTGAACCGATTCTTCTTCCTTATCACAGGAGGTCCCCAAATGGCTGCTGGCCTCGACCTTTCTGATGACGTTGTTCTCTGTGCTCACCTGTTCCTTTCTTCCTAACATTTTCACTCTTTACCCTCACCCCGTTTATCTGTATGTTAGTGGGTGCATTTATTTCTCTTCCTCTGGACTTGGGCTCCACGAGAGCCAGTACTACATCCATCTGTTGCAGGCTTGGAGCCGCCCATGGCATCTGGCATGTGGTAGTTGCTGAGTAAGTGTCTTGCAAGTAAAAGGATGAATGAGCAGCAGGCGCAGACCACAGTCTACATAACTCTTCATGGACGTCTCTTGTTTTCACCCAGTCAGCACTCATATCTTTTCCTCTGCCACTAGCCCCTCCATTTTCCTTGGACTCCAGGCCCCACTAATCATATTCCATCCTCTAGCTGGAAATGACAATTCGAAGTTGGTCTTGGGGCCTGAATTGATCCAATGAGACTCAATCGTAACTCCTACTGCTTTATTAAGAAAGAGGTGGCTAAGCTGGGAGTCTGTTCTTCCAGGGTTGCCAGCACCTATTTCTGCTGGCTGAAAACGAAGTCAGCACAGAGGAAAGGATAGGAAAAAAGGTAGAAAGAAACCAAGTCCTGATGTAATTGTTTGAGCCCCTTGATCTAACCTTAACTGAAGCTGTATGCCTCTGGCCGTCTCAGTTGCATGAACCAATATATCGTTCCCCTTTCCTTTCAAACTTTTTCTTTTAAGTTAGCCCAACAGGTCTATGGTCCCTGTTCTAAACCACAACCTTTCCCTTCCAGAATTCACTTTAAGGAAAGGCAAGTGCTCCTTGAATCAGAAGCTGAGAACAAAGTTTCCCTTGGGATAAGCTGGGAGCCAAGTCTCTGAAAGCCTTGACAGATTGTACCCTCTCTGCCAAGTGCCTACTGGAGAGAACTGGTGGGGCTGGGGTTTATTTTGAGTAAATACTACTACTAACAAAACTTTTAAAAATAAGTTGAGTTGGGCTGATATTACTTGCAACCTGTGTATCCTAAGAATGGTTGCCTTCTGGGGTAGATGCTCACTGATCTGGTCATGCTCCATGCCTGTCCTCCATTGACAGTCCAGCTGGGTGAGGCATCCACCCTAGTCCAGGCAGCATGGAGATGGGAGAAGCTTCTCTCAGGAAGTGTGGGATCAAGGAGCATAAGAGGGCAGAAGAAATAATGGATGTTTCTAGTAGAATTGATGGCGTCAGTTTATGAGACTCTGTTGAAAGCTGAGCTAGAGATGCAGGAATGTGTGGAGGCAACTGTAGACAGAGTGGCAAAGCTCTCTTGGGCTGGCAAAAGGATTTTCCAAGGAGCTCTCCAGGGAGTTCCTGAGAGAACCCCATGGTCTTCCTGGGTATAGAAAAAGGAAATGGGGAGCTTTGGTGGTTGAACTCTCTCTTCTGACCTCTTAGAGGATAACTGAAATGCTGTGTGTCTACACCCATGAGGATGAGGGAAGCTTTTATCATCAAGCCATGCTTCCCGCTCCATGTTTCCCAGACTTGGGCTGGCTGCAAACTCCCATTGGTGACTGGTGCTTGGGCTGTGCAAGGACAGCCCAGAAGAGCTGAGCCCCTGCCCAGGGTCCCAGGCTTTTCCTTCCTAATTGTACCTACAGGAAGGACTGTCCATCCTGGGGCATGTGGCTGAGAAAAGGCCTCTCCTGGGACTGGATGGGGCCCTGCCCGGGTGTCTGAGAGCCTTAGGGATTGCCAAGAGCCTAATGTAGCTGACTTTGGTGAGGCCAGTGGGGGGCAGGTGGAGAGACCCTTAAGGTCCCTGCAGACCCAGTCACTGGCTCTTCTGTTTGTGGTAGAAAGGACTCATGTGCCAGGGCAGGTTCAAGTGCCTCTGGGGATGGGAGTGCTGGGAAGAACAGGGCTGGGCAGAGGCCCACCCACCCTTTCCTGGGAGAGCTTGGTTGGAATCCCAGCCCTGCCACCCATTCTCTGTGTAGCAGGAGACAAATCCCCTAATCTCTTTGCATCTCAGTTTCTTTCTCAGGAAAAGGGGAATAGGAAGATTTGCCCTGCAGGGCCATCATGATCACTGAATGTTTTAAGGCTCTCAAAGGCTTGGGCAGATGCTAGGCCAGCCTTGTGCCTGACCTCCTGAGCCTGCAGGTGAGCTCATACTGCAGGCTGCCCCAAGCTGCACCCTGCCTGAGGACCACACCCCTCATTCCTCCAGCTGCCCTAGGAAATGGTTGCTATTGTTTTACAGATAAGACAGCTGTAACTGTGAGCTCTTGGGTGTGATGTGAGAGCTTGCCTAGATAAAGGAGTAAAAGGAAGAAACTTTGGGGTAAGAGAAGTCTCCAGGGCCCCTGTCCCTGATGGAGTCTGGACTGGAGCTCCCTGGGGTGAGAAGTGGGGAGCCAGGTGTGGTTCAGCAACATGACAGAGGGCTCTTGTGTGGTTCTGGGGTGTGTGTGTGTGTCTCTGTGTGTGTGTGAGAGACAGAAAGATAGACAGAAAGAGAGAGACACTGAGAGAATCACAGAGACAGAGACAGGGAGAAACAGAGAGAGGCGCCCAGAGACAGAGATAGAGGGAGAGAGACAGAGGAGAGAGACACACAGAGAAACAGGATAGAAGGTAATGGAAACAGAAGAGCTGCGAACAGGTGTCAGGCCAGGAGGGAGTGCCAGGGCCCTGCCTCCATCCTGGGGCCTGAGCCGATGCAGAGTGTGCTGTGTGTGGCTGGGGGGGGGGGGGGCTTGTCTGCTATGATGGGATGGCAGACCCCCAGTGTGATGAGCAGATCTCACCAGCCAGAGCCTGTGTTCTGAGCATGGGGCAGCAGTTATCCTGCACCCCAAGAACCGGTGGGGGTGGCACAGAAATGAATCGGTGGGAATTCCTGTGTTGAGGAATTTTAAACAGATGGTCTCATTTGAACTCATTTCACTGAAAGGCAACATGTAATAGTTGTTGTTGCTACCAGATGACTGCGCCCTTCATCAGTTTATTTATGACTTGCTGACCTCAGTTTCCCCAACTGAAAACATGAGATGAGTACTGTGAGGAGTGAATGAGAAAGGACTGGGAGGTGGTTAGCACAGAGCCTGGCTCAGGGGAAACGCTGAGTAAATGTGAGCAAGCTCTGAGCCCACCATGCGAGGGTGTGGGGTGGACAGTGGGGTCCCCACCCTCACAGGTGAGGAAGCCAGGCCCAAGGGGTCAGGACGCTTTGTGGGACTCAGATCTCATCTGACTTCCAAGCCCTCGTGGTGATGGGTTATTGATTTTTCTTTTCTTTTAATAACACTGACTTCTCTCAAATGCTGGTCTGAGAGTTTGCAAGTTAGGGGGTGGGTTGCAGCCTGCTGGATTGTTCTAGATTTGTTCTTTATGCTTCAGGTTTTGGGGAAAGTGATTCAGGCTAACAGCAAAGATGTCTGCCCCCAACGCTCTGTAAACAAGGGACCCTGGTCTTGGGAGCACTATTGCTAGACATAGAGTCATACTTTTGTTTTATAAAAACAAATGTTCTTTTTTCTTATTAAACTAATAAAATCTGCCTGTTTTTTAAAAAAAAATCAAGCAGAACAAGAGGATGTAACGTCCAAAGGGAGTATTCCATTTCCACTCACACCCTCAGGCTCCTCCTTTACTAAGACCAGCCATGCTTGTGACAGTTTCCTTTTTCTAAAATGTCCAGAATTTTCCATCCATATGCATATCTATGTGCCTATGTGTATGTTGACATATTTTTCGTTTATACCAATGGACACTTACTATGCACACCTGGTTCTTTTTGTTCCCCTGAATCATCCATCTTAGAGAACATTCCATATCACTTCCATGAGAACTAGCTCATTCTTTATTCACCACCCTTAGGCCCAGCTTATACTTTTTTCATGGTTGGATAGAACTCTACAGTATGGCCATGCTGTAATTTATTTGTATCATCTTTGTTGTTGGATACTTTCCTCCCTCACCCCAAGTTTTGCTATTATAAATACTACTGAAATTAACATACTTAGAAAATAGCATTGGACACGTATGAGGACGACTGTAGGATAATTCCCGGAAGTGGCATCCCTGTGTCAGAGGGGTTATGAATCTACAGATCTAACAGGCGTTATCAATGCCTCCAAAGATGTTGCCTCAATTATACTCTTTACACAGAGTGTGTGAACATGGCCACCCACCCTCCTTGCCAGATCTGTATAGTACCGAAATTGTTCATCTCTACCAGACAGGTGAAAGACACAGCCTCATTGATTAATTTGCCTTTCTTTAATGCTGGGTGAGGTTATGTTGAGCTTCTATTAAGTAGCTGATTTCTTAACTAATTATTAAATTGTTCCATTAATTGGTTACAGTGATGTCTTCCCAGTTGGTTGGAACCTGACAGCCACGTCTCAGCCCAGCCAGCCTTACAGAGGGGAGGGGATAGATGGGGCATGGCATGAGGGGTGAGTCCATGTTGATTGCTTTATTTCAGTACAATGACTTAATTAATTAGCCACTTCAGTGAAAAGAGGCGAAATTGGATTCGTTCTGAGGCAAGCTGTACAGACTTTGCCCTTTTGACAAGGGTTGGCAAACTTTTTTTCTATAAAGGGCCAGATACTAAATATTTTAGGCTTTGCGGAACCATATGGTCTCTATTAAAACTACTCAACTCTGTCTTAGTGTAAAAGCAGCCAGAGATCATATGCAAATGCACGGGTGTGGCTGCATGCCAATAAACTTTATTTATACAAACAGGGGGTAGGCTGTACTTGGCAGTACTGTGTGATCCTGCTTCTAGATTATCTGGACATGTGTGGGTGTCTGCAGCCAGGTTCTGCCCCTTCTTTTGCAGATTAAAAATGGTCCAATGTTGTATATTGAAAGCATGGAGTTTCCTCTGATTGCAGGCAGAAAGATGCAGAAACTAGCTGAGAAATGGGTAAATCAAAGAAGGGTCTGTGCTGGTGCTTGGATATTTAAGGTACCAGGCTTAAGACCATGTCACCCTTGAGAGTGAATGAGAATGTGGAAATTCTGCTACTTTCCCATTCATATAAACAGCTCTTCTTAATTATTAATGTATCATCTCTTTACTCGGAATACACATTAACTAATAGAATCCGCCCTGGTGTCATGGATATACCTAAAACTTCTAATCAGAATATAAAAGAGTAGCACCATGACTCTCTGAAGCCAAGCACCACTGCTTTGGGAATATTCTCAAGAAAGGACAGCAGCTGCAGGAAGCCCTGCTGAGCATCACAAGGAAGGTGAGCACCATTAGCTCGCAGAATGTAGCAAACTCATCCTGGTGATCTGAGGGTGAGGGTGTCAGAAGGGGTGGAGGGCAAATGGAGAAATCAGAGGAGACAGAGGCAGGCTCTAGGCTGAAGGTGGCAACTGGGCAGGAGCTAAGCCTAGGCTGGGGTCCCCTGAAGAAACCAGAAGTGATGAGACCAGGGTAAAGGGCTCCCAGGAGGAACTATCAAGCCAAGGAATTTGGATTTGAATGAAGGCTCTGAATTCAGAGTCTTCGCTTTGTTCATTGTTGTGTCCCTGTGCCTAGAACATAACAGGGTTCAATTAATATTGGTTGAACGAATGGATGAATGGAGGTAATGAATATTCTAAAAATCATTTTTTACAGTCATCGTGACAAGTATCAATCTGCATATCAAGTCACTTGAGCAGTGCACATTGAAGGTGCTGGAAGTGTGGTGGCTTTAAATATTATCTGACTAATGTGGCTGATTTCAAATGCAAATCAGAATGACTGTAGTAACAAACTTTTTTTTTAATGCATGTGGGAATTCTTTTTATTATCACAATAGACTTTTTTGTGTGTGTGAAAAATAACATATATACAAAAAAGCAATACATTTCCAAGCACATTGCAACAATTAGTTGTAGAACAGATTTCAGAGTTTGGTAAGGCTTTGCAGTTACAAAATTTTGTTGACAATATCTAATACATAAGTTACAGTTTGGGTTAGTCGGGGTTCTCTAGAGAAACAGAACCAACAGGAGGATCTGTAAATATGAGTTTATAAAGGTGTTTCATGCAACCATGGGAATGGAAGAGCTCAAAGTCCATAGGGCAGGCTGTGAAGCTGGCAGCTCAGGTGAAGGGTCTGGATGAACTCCACAGGAGAGGCTCACTGGCTGAAGAAACAATGAAAGAATCTCTTTTCTGAAAGCCTTCAATTGATTGGATTATCTGGCTATGGAAGAAATGCCTTAGTTGATGCAATCAACCACAGATGCAACCAGCTGGCTGATGATTTAATCAACCAGGTACGAAATATCCTTGTAGCAACGGTCAGTCCAGTGCTTGCTTGACCAGACCGCTGGACATCATCATTTGGCCAAGTTGACACCAGAACCTAACAACAAGTTCTAAACACTTAAGATGAATTTCCTCATGATCATTATCCCATTTTATAGGTGGGGAAACTGAAGCATAGAGAGGTTAACTAACTTATGTGATACTGTGCAGCTAAATGCAAAGTAAACATAACCCCCTGGTATTTGTTTACAGCGGTGGTTCTCAAATTCCAGGTGTGCCAGTCACTGCGAGGACATTTTAAAATACAGATCGCTGGTCCCACCCCGTCAGGTTCAAATTCAGTGGGTCTAGGGTGGGGTGGGGACAAGGAATCCGCTTTTTGAGGTTATTTTGAGAGCCATCGGCTTAGAGGATTTTGTGACTGTTTAAATAAAAAACCAAAAACACCATAAGTCCCCGCAAAGGCTGATTTCATTCCTTTCTGGCTGTTTTTGAGCCAGGGGGGCCTTTTCAGCCCCTTTTGCCTTTCCACCACCCATCTCTCTGACTCCTGCCAATTTGGCCAATGCAGACGTAGACAGAACATGGGGAGAAGACACCAGCTACCTGCTGAGGTGACGCTTTTTCTCCCTGGGCAATGCCCGGGAAGTGCCGAAGCTGCGGCTTCCAGGACAGTCGGGTCCCAGCAGTATGTGCCCAGCAATCCTGCAGGCGGCTGGTGCGTGCCTGGCTCTCATGGGAAGGCAAGCCCGCCTCTGCACCGAGTTCAGTGTCTTACCCCTCGGAAGTGCTAAATTACCCCATAAACAGAATGCATCTGGTGTTTGACTCATGGAAAATATTTCTCTACGGCTGAAAAGAAATGTGTGGATAGTCTGACTGCATTAATTTCCACTGGATTGACTCTGGACCATCTGCTTTGGTCTCTGTCGTGGGGGTGTGGGCGGCTGGACACTTGCAGGCGGCCTGGGAGAGAGCTGGGTTCTGCAGGGCTGCGGGCAGGTGCCGGTCTTAGCCGTGTCCCCAGAGACCGCGGTTTTCTTCCCCTGGTGCCACTCTGTGTGCCTGGAGGTTTCCAAGACTCCTTGGACATGCTGGGGGGCCCCTGGTCCTGGAGGTGACTGGTTCTCCCTGCCTGGGGGTCTGGGGGTGGGTGGCCCTGGTGATGATGCCCGAGTGGCTGTGCTCCCTGGGATATTTGTGCATCCCAACACTAAGAGTTCTTCATGGTTCCCTAAGAAGCTCTTCTGCCTCCTGGACTCATAGGAAATGGGGGTTGAGGCTTCATTTGGGGGTATCAGGGATAAAACAAGACCTTAGGGTGGGCAAATGGAAAATAATCCATGCCACAGCAACCAGAAAGGGCAGGCTGGTCTTTGCAATGGCCCGGAGTTGGGTACAAATCTAACTTCTCCTTGTGTGGTCGTACATCACTAACGTCCCCGAACTCTGGGCCATCATATAAGAATGGTGATTATGACAGGCAGAATTCTAAGATGCTGCCTACACTGCCAACCCCCCTCCCCATCATGCATATCCCTTATAATCCCCTCCCCAGGGTGAGGGCAGGACTAGTGAATATGATAGGCTATCACTCCCTGGGAAGGTTACCAATCGATTGGCTTAGAATTGTTTGCAGGTGGGCCTGACTTAAGCAGGTGAGCCCTGAAAAGGGAGAGGATGCTTCATGAAGCAAGAGAGATTGAAAGTATAGGAGAGGCCACATGGCAAGGACTTGAGAGCCGCCATTAGGGTCTGGAGCCAACCCCAGCCAATAGTTAGGATGGCAATGGGGAACCGATTCCTATAACCATATGGGAATGAGCTCTGTCCCAAACCTAAGGGGGCTCAGAGGCCATTTTCCTTCATCTTCTCAGCCTCCAGTTGAGAACACAGCCAGCTATCATCTTGATTTCAGCTTTGTAAGACCCCGAGCAGAGGGCACAGCTAAAATGAGACTGATTCCTAGAAACTGTGAAATAAAAAATTTATATGGTATTAATTTGCTAACTCAGTTATAATTTGTTGCACAGGAATAGAAAATTAATGTGGAAGTGACAATGTCTATGTTAGAGAAAGACTCTGAGAAGCAAATGGCTTCCTCTGTTCAGGGTGGGAGGTTCCCAGTCATCTAGCCCTGAGTGTGAGCATCTGTTTGAGGGGTCCTTCCATTTCCCTAGAAAATTAGCCTGGCTCTTCCTCCCCTGTGCTGGTTTGAAAGGATGTATGTACCCTTGAAAAGCCATGTTTAATCTAAATCCCATTTCATAAATGCAGAATAATCCCTATTCAATACTGTATGTTTGAAACTGTAATCAGATTATCTCCCTGGAGATGTGATTTAATCAAGAGTGGTTGTTAAGCTGGATTAGGTGACGACATGTCTCCACTCATTTGGGTGGGTCTTGATAAATTTCTGGAGTCCTATAAAAGAGGAAACATTTTGGAGAATGAAAGAGATTCAGAGAGAGCAGAGCAGAATGACAAAGGCATGAGAAGCAGAGTCCACCAGCCAGTGACCTTTGGAGGTGAAGAAGGGAATGCCTCCCAGGGAGCTTCATGAAGCAGGAAGCTTAGAGAAGAAGCTAGCAGATGACACTGTGTTTGCCATGTGCCCTTCCAGGTGAGAGAGGACCCCTGACTGTGTTCACCATGTGCCTTTCCAGATGAGAAAGATACTCTGTGTTCGGCCATGTGACTTCTCGCTTGAGAGAGAAACCCTGAACTTCATCAGCCTTCTTGAACCAAGGTATCTTTCCCTGGATGCCTTAGATTGGACATTTCTGTAGACTTGCTTTAACTGGGACATTTTCTCAGCCTTAGAATTGAATACTAGCAACCTATTAAATTCCCCTTTTTAAAAGCCATTCTGTTTCTGGTATATTGCATTCCAGCAGCTAGCAAACTAGAGCATCCCCCACCAGGAATATATTCTCACCTGAAAGCCCAGCTGGGACCCTGCTAAACTCTTGCTTGTCCTCTTCTTTGGGGACTGGTGGCCCCCGTGGCCCCCATGAGGCCTGGCCACTGACCACTGCCTATCCCCTCATGCCGTTTTGTTTGTGCTAGTAGTGCCTTGTTTTGTCCTTTCAGCCTTCAGGTCTCAGCTCCAATGTGACCACTTCCGAGAAGCTTTCCCTGACTGCTTATGTGAGCTCTTCTTCCTCCCTCACCACCCATTTGCTCTTTGATCCCATGCTTGTTTCCTTTGCAGTGCTTCAGCCGTCTGTAACTACAGTTTGGTTTGCTTGTTTAGTTTGAGCGTTTTCCCCCATGACAGTAGGTGCTATGTTCGCTTGCCTATGGCTGATCCCAGGGGCCTAGACCATGAGGAGGCGCTCAGACCACAAAATGTGGGTGTCAGAGGCATGAGGAGCACTACCACACCTTGCTCGTGCTGACCCTGGAGTTCCACCCCAATTGCACCTCTGAGAGCAGTCTGCACAGAGGAGGCACATGGAGGAGGGCGACTGACGAGCAGCCCCTCCTGCATTGGCTGGGGTCCTCATCCTTCCCCCTCAGGGGCACAGCCATAGGGGCCCAGGAGCCTTCTGGGGGGATTGGTCCATATCCAGGAGGCCGAGCACTCTTCCTACCCACTGCAGAGGGATTCCTCGTCCCCAGCCATTTTCCTCGCCAGCCAGTTGGCAGCCCTGCTCCCCAGCCTCCCACAGCTCCTCTCCCCAGATGCTACATTTTAAGCAAGGTGGAGTCAAATGCTTCTGCACATTCCATGAGGACACTCCTTTGGCGTGAGTCCTACCTAGTGACTCCCTGTGATGGAGGAGAAAGCTCCGGTCTCCTACACACAAGCGGTCCGAATCTAAGCTCTGTGGCCTCAGTTTCCTCATCTGTAATATGGGGTCACTACATCCACAGAAAAAGGGAAGAAGGGGATACCCAGAGTGCCTCGCCCAGGACTGGCACTCAGAAGTGGTCCCAAGCATAACAGGATTCTCCCCATCGCCCCCCTTTCCATTTAAAGCAGAAACCTTGAAGGCAGGGGAGCGGAGTGACAGGAGAAGGAAGAGCCCAGTCTGTGGGACCAGGATTTGGAGAGTCACGTCGGTCCCCTGGAGTCGCGGACACAGGACGGGTCCACCCACATGTCTTCCCTGCACTTCCCCACGGAACACATTATCGGCAATGGGACCATTTCTATATTCATTCGAATCTCCTGATTAGAGGCTCATGAATATTCAAATACTTGTCTCCCCTTATTTGCCTGACTATTAGCATTCTGTCTCTTGGTTTCTTTTGCATTTTTTTCTCTATGTGAACATTTGTTCAGTGATTCATGCTTCATCGTCCGATGTGACCGGTTTTGAGACAATTCTGACAATTCCCAATCCTCAGAGAGGCTGGGTCTCCTCTCTGCCCTGGCTGCCAGCTACCCTCACTCTTTCTGTCCCCAAAGATGGATTGGTGGAGGGGCAGTCTGTGGAGTGCCATTGAGAAATTGCTTCTGGGTTTTTAAAATTCATGTTAACAATAATAATCCAGTATATGTAATTATCACTTGAAATTTCACAAAAAGATTGTACATTCTCCTGTTTTACAGTCCAGTTTTCTGCAAACACAAACTGCTGACACTCTGTTCTGAATGGGTCCATGCCTCTTTTCCTTCTGAATATTTAACAACAAGATTTGAACAAAATTGAATCTGTTTTAAAGCCCAGCTGTACAATGACTTCTCATAATGGCACAAAATAGAAGGGGATTTGTCCTCTCTCCCAAGACTGACTGGCACATGGTTTGAAGTATGTTCTGCTCTGTAGGCAATACTGGCTGTATTAGTTTTCTATTGCTGCTGTAACAAATTACCCCCAATTTAGTGGCTTAGACCAATGCAAATGTATTATTGTACAGTTCTCTAGGTCAGAGTCTTGATATGTCTCTCTAAAATCAAGGTGTCACAGGGCTGGCTACCTCAGGAGACTCCCAGGGGGGACTCTGTTCCTGTGCCTTTCCCAGCTTTGCCTGCATTCCTGGGCTGGTGACCCCTTCTTCTGTCTCTCCAGGCCAGCAGCGCTTCATCTTCCAATCTCTCTCTGCCTCTGACCCTCTTCCTCCCCTCCTATAAAGATCCCAGTGATTACATGGGGCCCAACTGGATGATACAGGATAATTGCCCATCTCAAGATCCTTAACTGAATCACATTAGCAAAGTTGTTTGTGCCACCTAAGGTCACATATTTGCAGGTTTTGGGGATTAGGATGTGGACATCTTTGGGGGACATCATTCTCTCTACCATGCCATTCTTCTGGTTTAGTATGGAAGCCCATATTGCTTGGAACTGGATGCTGCTAGCTTGTCTGTGATGTGGTTCTCCTAGCTCATTTTCTTTCTCTCTGCAGATGGGCTCTTCCTAATAGCAAGTTTTCGGCTGCAGCGTCACAGTGTGTCCAGTGCGGTGCTTGAATGGTTTGCCGTGATGGGTTCTGCCACAAATGCTCAACTTCTTAGCCCGATCTCTGCATGTCCAAAGGATCTTCCTTAAACAGGCTGACCAATGTGATTCCCCAAATCACCTCTAAAACAGGAATTATCACCTTCAATTAAGGTTGAGATACAGGGAAGTTAATAATGTGCCAGCCATCTCCCACGCACGGGACTGGGTTCAAATCCAAATATATCTCTATGACTGTGCAGATGACTTCCCCTACTTTATGGTTTGATATGATACCTACTTTATGGTTTGTTTTGAGAATTAACTGAGCTAAGGCTTGTAAAATGCTTTGTGTAGGGCCTGGGTCAATCCTTGTGAGCTGTGTTATAATTATCATTACTACTAGGATAATCATTTTCTGAGAAATGCATCTTCCCATGCCTGCTGAAAGCTGTTGCAGAAATAACTTTTGCAATTGCTGTTATTATAATTGCTTCAGAGCTGGAGGCATGAACAGAGGCGATTTTCTAAGATTTCTTGGACCTTGGAGTGACTATCATTGCTTGAGCATGATTTATACCACAGGCACAGCAGAAAGTTCCTTGTGACACTGTGATATTCAGTCCCCAAACCAATGCTAGGAAGTGGGTAGCTACCATGCCTGTTTAACATTTGGAGAAACTGAGGCTGAGGGAAGGGAAGTGATCTGGCCTTGGTGGCATTGTTATTAACAGGTAGAAATGGAACTCCCTGGCTTCTTAAGGAGCCTGTACTCCTAATCCTATACCGTCCATGACTTGCTAAATTGATCCTTGGTAGAATCCATAGGATTGGGTCTCCTCACTCATCTCTGATGGAAAACCCACCCCATAGCCTGGGCCCTGAAAGAGTTCACGGAGGCTGAGAGCCCAGTTTCAACGTGAGCTTATTAGTAAGCCCTTGTCTCAAATGGAGATCAGTAGGTTTGACTCAGACCCTGTTTGGCCAAGCTTCTGTCCCACAGAGTATGGGCCTCTTGGGACATTTCTTCACACCTGTCCAGAGCTCTTCCCTCATTTATGCCCTTTTCAGTGACCATTAAAGTCAACATTTACACTGAGGCTGATATTAATGCAGAAGCCCAGGGAACAACTTGGGGAGTTTTCTTTAGAACAGAAAATGTCCATTTTCCAAAGATCTGATTCGAAGATAAATAAGTATTGCCTTCAGCCCTTCAGGGAGCCACTGCTGTGTGTGCCAACAGCGTCCCTTCAGTGAGCTGAGACCGCCCATGTCTCTGATGGGGTGTTTGTCAAAAGAAGGATTTACGCAAGGCTCACAGAGGTCTTGAATAATGTATAAAACCCACATGTTAAGATTGATTAAAATCCTAAGTGCATTATCCAACTGAAACAAAAGTCTTGTTTGAGTTTGTGATCATGGAAAATCCCTCACTGCCAAGGACTTCTGTCCTTACACAGCACAAGACAATGACTACAGGGCCATTGGGTTTCCCTGGAGACCAGCCTGGATGTAAAACTCATGGGGACGTCTTCAAGCAAATTAATGTAGAAGGAATATTGGATCATAGATTGGATGCAATTAGGCCAGCAAGGAATTAAAAAAAAAAAACACTAAGAATTTGTCTCTTAAGCTACTTTTTCCCAGACAGAATGCTGAAAGCATGGAAGCAGCAAGAAGCTGGTTACCAGGGTTTCAAGAACCATAGTCTGGCCTTTCTCTGCCTTGTATTTGATTATTGAGATTTCTAAGCCATCAGGAAGTTTTGACCTCTAATCTGGACCATGAGAAACACAGCTGTGAATCCGGGTTTCCTGGAAGGGTTGTATTTGATAGTGCACCAAACACTGGCATGGTCCTATTAGAAAACCTCACAGAGGAGGGTCCTGGTAGAAAGGCAGGTTTTAGAGGCTCTAGGGAAAAAACTTAGCCCATCCTTGGACACAATGTAGTCAAGTGTGTCAGCTGAGGGGTGTCTTTGTTCACTTGAAATTTGATGGGGGAGTCCATTATATAAAGCAGATAAAAGCTCTGGTGAGGATTTGATAATCTGGAGTCTTAACTGCCCTATTCCCTTCTCCCCAAAGCATCCCTGGGGATGCTCTCAAGAACTTCCTGGAATACAGTTTGAAAATCACTGAGTGCTCTAAGGATAGTAAACAACGTTGACATAATTTGTCAGAACAGCCTGAAGGAGGATTTGGAGTCTTCTCTCTGGTTCAAGAGGAAAATGTGCAGTGATCGATTAGTGATGTCTGCTATAAGCATGGTAGTTGGGAAGAGGGTAACTTTTGCCAAGTATCTGCCATCCTTGGACCATTTCAGCCCCTTTCCCCCACCAAACACACACAATTTGGTGGACATGAGACCTAAAGCCTAGAGAGATGAAGAGTGCCTCAAAGTCATGCACCATCTTTGGAACTCCACAGGTTGGGTGGTGTTTAAGGCTTGGTTCCTTTATGTGTGAGATCATTCCTCAGTCCACAGAATCATCTTGAATCACAGAAGAGAGCCTGGCCTTTCCATCCAGTGGTGCCCAAGTTTCCCACAGTCCGTTTGACATGGGTCGGGGTTTGCTTCTTAAAGGTTTGTGCATTTGCACCTGACTTAATTTTTCTGTCTGGCTGTTGTACAGTTAGAATATCCTTCTTTTTTTTTAATCCCTAATTTCTCCACATTGGACCTTCCCTATAGTCCAGGCTACTCCTTCCCCTCCAGGAGGCATTGCCTCCAGGTCACCAGCTTTCTCCCAGGGGCAATTTGCCTCCTAGGAGACATTTGACCATGTCTGAGACATGTTTGTTTGTTTGACACAACTGGGTAGGGGGAACATCTAGTGGGCAGAGGCCAGGGAATCGGCCACACATCCCACAGTGCACAGGGCAGCCTCCACCACAAAGAGTTACACAGTCCTAGATGCCAGTGATGCTGAGGCTGGGAAACCCTGCCCTGGAGTGATTCTCCCATTTCCCCATGCTCCTAGAAGCTTCCTGGACATTGTCTCATTTCCTCCTTTCTCCTTTCCCAGAGTCTCAGTTCCCAAAGCTTTCTCTTGAGTTACCTTCCCATGGAAACTCCCCTGCCCATGTGGGATTGGAGTAGGGGAATCTGTGCTCAAAATTGTGAGATGATAGTCTGCCAGGTTTTTGACTGTACTTCACTGGACAGTATTGCTATAGTCCAGATCACTAAAAGGTTCTAGTGAAGGGGCAGTGAGTGTTGTAAAGACAACATACAATGCTGAAAGTTGGTTGTCAGCCTCTGCTTCCCTCCCATTATGGAGTCACTGCCAGCGACACTCCTGGCTATTGAGTTTTAGGTTTCTCTCACTGGGCTGGTGGCTGGGAAGATACAGTGTAAAGTGGGATTTGTTTCAAGTACTGGAGGGAAATTTAGATAAGTCTTGTTTCTATTTCTGTGAAGGATTACCTTTTAAAAATATATTATAGTCTACTTTTAGAAACAGAAGACAGGTTCCAAGAAGCTCCTCTTATAGGCTGTGACAGGACAGAAGTCTGATGCTATTTGAAGCAGTTTGTTTATGTGTCTCTCTTCCCCACTGGACAAGAGTTCCTTGTATTGAGGTGCCCTGTCTTGCTCACCTCTCTAGCAATAGTGTCCAGCAGGCAGGGTGGGTTTTGTGAATTAATGAATATAGGCATTTAATTTGATGGGGGCTGAAGCCAAGTCTACTTCTGAGTATGTGTGTATGTGTGTATGTCTGTGTCTGTGTCTGTGTCTGTGTGTTCACTCATGCATGTATGTATATTAAGATACAAGAACAGTCCCTGGCATATAGTAAGTATTCAACAAATACTTGTTGAATTAACTGTTGGGTGCTACTGCTCCTTCAGTCTCTGTGCTAAGCACTGGACATATATTAGCTCATTTGAGTCTCTCTACAACCATGTGAGGTGGGCACTATTCTCTCCATTTTCCAAATGAGGGTACCGAAGTCAGAGATGGTTAGAGACTTGATCCAGGTCACAGCCAGGAATCACAGAACTGAGATGTGAATCCTGGTCTGGTGCTAAAATCCAACCCTGTGTTTGCTACACTGCTGCCTTGCAGGTCAGGCATGGGCATTTTGTGGTTACCTGGTACTTCACAGGACCCACTGGGAGCTTTTGCAAGGAGGTGGGCCTGGAGAAATCAGGATTTGGGAAGGGGCCTCCAGGAGGCAGGGGGAGATGCGAAAGCCTACTGCAGTACTGTGGGGGGAGGCACCCAGAGCAGCTCAAAGGGAGCATGTGTGAAGGGAATCCGGGCTGGAATGAAAGGGAGATTTCAAAGATAAATAGAAACATGGGGCTTAGGGCATAGAGCAGGTGAAGGTATTTGGGGAAAAGAGAGGAAAATTAGGAGAGGTGGGCGTAGGGAAAGAAAGACGCTGAGTTTGTTAGGGAGCACGTTGAGTTGGAGGCTGCTGCAGAACATCCAGAAGGAGACGCACACAAGTCAATAGGACCCTTTCAACATATCGTGATAGGAGCCCATTAAAAATAACTTGTGTTTAAAAATGGATATATTGGCCCACATAACTGGAGAAATAAGATGTAGTGCCCAAATTTACCTACAGCAGCTTAGCAACGAGAGAGAGAGAGAGAGAGAGAGAGAGATATTGAGAGATTGAGAGATTGAGAGAGGAAGGAGAAAGGGAAGAAGGGCCAAAAAAGAGAGGTCATCTTTGGTGGTTCTAACAAAAGCTGCCAGACCATGGGAGTCCACACCCCCTACTGAGGTGGGGGAGATGGGGTCTCAATCAACATCCCCTCCAGGTTCTCAAAGAATAGTGGGTTAGCTCTTCCCCAAATGAAAGGCAAAAGCATAGCCAGTGTCCATCAGTAATGAATAGATGGTGTTTATCATTCTGTAAAAAGCACATCCTGGAAAGAGAATCGTTTCAGAGGCAGGATCAGAGGGTCTGAGTTTATGACTTGGCTTCTTAGGCCTCATCTCTTAAAAAGCCACCTCCTGGCCCTTGCTCGCTTCCCTTCTTGACTTTTCTGTGGGTCTTCTGGTCACAGTGCTGCTTAGTGACCACGGATGGCAGCTAAGCTATGAGGCCACATTTCTAACCAGGTAACTGCAAATTGATGCCTAGGAAAGACAGCCGCCCCTTTGCAGTTTATTGCTTATTTTGTTCACAGTTACCTGCAGTATGGCATGGCTGCAGATGGATGGAAATATGCTTCAGTATAACACATTTACAGTAGGGGGAGAAACACCCCCCCCCCAAACACAACTGTTCGATGCTGAAGGAATGCAGTCTTTTGCATTTCCTCATCTGTGCTGCTTTCTGAATACAAAGAGTCAGGTGATTATTGCAGTAATCCACAGTTGAGCCATGGTCAGACACTCAAGTGATGCTTTAAACAGTTGGTCATAAATATAAAATTAGAAAACTATGATTCACAGGAAGGGAAGATTAAAGCAGATCCTGCAATGGGGTCTGAAATAGAGCTTAGAGCTGAGGTTCGAATGTGGGAAAATTCCGATCTTTTAGAGCCAAGGAAGGAGGGATGGTCTTGGGTTGAGTTGAACCTGAACTTCCCGGGTTCATGTGATGTACATGGATCAGTACCATCCAGATCCCCGTTCAGGGAAGTGCTTGTAGCCACAGCTGCTGGCAGTGGGGTCAGCTCTCATCCTCCTGCAAGAATTGCCTCAACTGGGTGGCCCTCCTAAAGTGACTGATCAAGGGAGGGGGGGACATGGCAGGCTGAATAATGGTCCCCAAGATGCCCACGTCCTAATCTTCAGAACCTGTGAATATGTTACTTGGCATGAAAGCAGCCATGATTCAGTTGGAGATCTTGAGTTGAGAAATGGGCTTGGGTTATCCAGGTGGTACCAACGTAATCACAAGGGTCTTTGTAAGGGAGAGGCAGGAAGGCCAGAGTCAGAGAAGGAGAGGTGGTACCTGAAGGAGAATTTGCAGTGATGCTCTTTGAAGATGGTGAAGGCAAGAGGTCCCCAGCCAGGGAGTGCAGGCAGCCTCTAGAAACTGGAAAAGCAAGGAAACATGTGTTCCTCTAGAGCCTTCCAGGGGAGCACAGCCCTGCCAATACTTTGGTTTTAGCCTTATAAACTCATTTCAGAATTCTGACCTCTAGAATTTAAGAGAGTACGCTTGGGTCGTTCTTTGCCATTTATCTGGTGGTAATTGCCACACTGGCAATAGGAAACTGCGTAACACAGAGTACGAAGGCCTAGCCATCTCAGCCCCAGGCATGGCTGTCCAACAGGCAGGCCATGGCCAGGCTGCACTGTGGGGTCAGCCAGGGCTCTTACTGGGTATCAGAATCCACCTTCTCCCACTGCTTCATTCCTTCCTTCCCCAGGGCTGGGTCCCAAGGGCATCCTGATAAAAAGTGACCTCTAAATGCCATCTCTGAGTCTGCTTCCCAGGGCAACCACACTTATGGCCCCAGGTTGTTGCTAAGAAGAACCCCAGTCTGTCCCAGCTTCATAACCTGGTAAGCTGCTGTGTGCTTCCTGGCCCCTGTGGGCCTGGTCTCCTTGACCTTAAAATGGGAAGAAAATACTTCCCACACCAGAGGCTTGTGGTGGGCATTGACTGAGCCCATACCTGGAAGGTGTGTGGACTGGGATCCAGCTGGCAGTGTTAGCATGAGGTCGGTGGTGGTGTCAATGGTGGACCACCATCGTGGATCACGGGTATTGATGCTGATGGACATTGACGAAGCCAATGGGAAGGTGGTAAGGGAGAAGATGATGATGGGAGAACTCTAGGCCTCATGTCCAAGGGAGTATGGATAGGCCTACTGATTAGAGAAGATGATCTCTATGGAAAGCTGCCAGGTGGTTCTGCTATTATTCCCAGGAGGGCTCAGGAGAGCAGTATAGAGGAAGAAACCTTTCAGCTGGTCTTCCAGCTTCCTCCCCACCTGCTCTGACTCTTAAAACTGCCAGGTTCTGGGTTGAATTCTAGACTGTGCAGAATGATTGGATCTAGAAGCTCAACTGATGTCCTAGGGTTTCTCCTCTTGCCCCCTTTATGCTGACTTCACTCACAGTTAAGTTCTCTCCCTATTGTGACCCATGGATTCGAAATAAGCACTGGGCATGAGGATCCAGTCTGGGCAGTTGATTCTAGGCTTTCAGCCTGGACTTTGATTTCCAGGCAGTGGTGTAGGTGGACATAACTTTGTTGGGCCAAGGCATAGCCTCTGGGACTTACTTTCTACTTCCCAAGGAGACAGAAGACCTGTGTTGGGCCTAAAACATCTCAGGTCATGTTTCGTCTTCCCTAGAAGGACTCACAGCCTGTGCCTGAGGCAGGAACAGGGGTCATCCAAGGACTTTGGAGAGAGAGGAGACAGGAGGTAACTTTTAAATGACTACATGAGTTTGTGAGACATTTTTTACTTGAAAAGATGCATATATTCATAGATTTCAACTATAAAAAAAAATAACCCTTTGAAAAGTATAAAAAATGCCTCTACTGCCTTTGTTCCTTGCCTTGGGTAGTTCAGCCTATCAGAAAAGCACAATTTGCAGGCAAGGAACTGAGGATGCCCCCAATAAGAACTACCACAAAAATGCCTGAGGAACAACTTGGACTTAATTCACAGTTTGCTAGTCCTCATGGAGCTGACTGAAAATGTTCAACTGAATTAAACTCCACTCAGTTCTCCTGGCCTGGGCTTATGGGTGCTAAGCCCCAACTGTCAGCCCGGCTTCACGGCTGAGGATAAATCACAGTGGAAAATGGACTATAATGAAACCACTGATAGGCTCTTCAAAGCAATAGAGCTCAAGGGTCATCGTTTTATTATATTCCGCATATTACACAATTATTGGCTTGGAAATGGCCTTTCTTCAGTAGGTTGAGGTGCTTCCTGGTTTAGGAACAGGGGTCACAGTAGCTGAAAGATGCCATCCTGCTTGGGACCACGGGTGGGTTGGATTAAGGCTGGGCCAGACCCATCATTTACAATTGGTAACAGTTTTCTACTTTGAAGAGGCTGGAATCGACCTCATCTAATCACTAGAATCAGTGCACTGCAGGCCCGGCAGTGCAAACAGGTCAGGCATCCCTACCGTCTGCAGCTGAGTTCTTCACGCCCAAAGAAATGGATTTTATGCCACTTTCTGGTTCAGAAAGATGTGCTGTGACTGAGCAAAGTAGGACTTCCCAGTGATGCCTCTTAGGGGTGTAGGGCTATGGCCATGAAGCTGCACTCAACAAAATTAGGAAAAGGGTACAGGCCACAAGCACGGTCAGGGGATGACTGGGATACTCCATCAGGACCTGCAAATCCGGAAGAAATTCTGAGCTTGCCTCTGGAAGCAACAAGGGGGCTTTCTGTTGGCAGCAGTGGAAATGTACCCACGAGGCAGTGCTATTTTGGAACTCTTTCAAACAGAAACCCAAACTTAAGCTGAGTGAAGGTAAACAAAGATGTATTGGAGCATGTAAATGTGAAGTCCATAGAATGGTTGGATCTAGAAGCTCAGCTAATGTCCTAGGGTTTCTCCTCTTGTCCCCTTTATGCTGGCTTCACTCACAGTTAAGTCCTCTCCCCATTGTGGCCTGGGAAATTCCAGGCTCACATTATCTCAATTACAAGACTGGTGGGGTAAAAAAGATGACTCCTTCCCTGTGGTTCTAAGTGGTTCAGAGTCTGGACCCAGGGAACAGGCTTGGTCACGTGCACAGCCCTGAGCCAATCACTGTGGCCAGGGAGAAGGAGTGTGCTGATTGACCAGGCTTGGGGCACATGCTTGTTTCTGAGCCAACTGCTGAGGCAAAGGAGTGCTATGTCCTGATTGGTCAAGCCCAGGTCAGGGTTCCTTCTGAAATGAATGGGAGGGTCAGCCCACCTAAGACATAGACAGGGTTTTGAAGTTGGTTTGCCAAGGAAATATGGATGCAGTTACTCAAAGAACTGGAGAGTGGATGCTAGGCAGGCAAGGGCAAAAATTGTTCCCTAAGGATGAACTAGGTATGTTGAAGAGACTAAATAAGGATTTGAATGATTTTCTCTTTACACAGATTTTGTCATTCTCAGTATTGGACATAACCTTGTCATGCCCCTCAATCCCTTGACTACTGCCTTTGTTTTCTCACTCTTAGCACACCATGCATGCTGAATCATTCTCCCACTCCTCCATGAGCTTTAGTACAGGGGTGCATGGGGCATGGATTCCCAAGTGGCTTCTATGGGGCTGGAAGGGAAAACTAAAAAAGTGATGGGAAATTAGCACCCTAGGAGGTGAACTTTGATGAATGGGAAATAGGAAATAGGAGACAGTTGGACAGATAAATCTCTACTCCTTTCCCCACTCTATGAGTGCCCCTACTTGAAAACCTTCTAGAAAAGTCTTGAGTTCCAAGTGAACATTCCTGCTAAGAGTCTGTGTGACAGTTTCCTATTGCTGCTGTAGCATATAGCCACAAACATGGTGACTTAAAGCAACATAAATTTATACTCTTAAGGTCTAAAGTGGGTCAGTAGGGCTATGCTCCTTCTGAACACTCTAGGGGAGGATTAATTTCCTTGCCTTTTTCAGCTTCTAACTCTTCACTCCTGGCCTGGCATCGTTCTAGCCTCTGCTTTGGGTGTCATATCTCCATCTGTGACTCTGGCCCTGTGACTTCTCTCTTTTAAAAAACCTTATCATTACATTGGGCACACCTGGAATATCCAGAACACTTTCACCAGCTCAAGACATTTAAATTAATCACAGCCGCAAAGTCCCTTTTGGCCATGTCAGGTACCATGTTCACAGCTTCCAAGAGTGAGGACATGGGCATCTTTGGGGGGCCACTCTTCAGCTAATCATGACCTGTTTTTACTTTTTGAGGCTCATTGTGAGGCCCTAGTTGGGTGGGAATACGTGACATCATATTGCCTTTTTCTTTGCCTCACTTCTTCTTTTTATCCACACCCTTTACCTCCTGGATTTGGCACATCTCAAATAAACTCTTTCACCTTGATCCTTGCCTCAGGCTCTACTTTCTGCAGGACCAGGGTGTAGAAAAGTTCATAAGCTCGCATGGTGCCTTGTACATCTCTTAGAGCATGTGTCTCCCTGAGGGGCCATTTGTCCATGCGCATGTCTGGACCATGAGCCACTTTCCCATCTATCTTCTCAGTCCAAGGATGGAATCCAGCAGGTGCTACAGGATGCTTGAATGAAAGGGTGAATGAGTTTGGTCTTTCAACTAACCCTAGAATTGTTGGTTCAAAGCTAACTTCCTCTAGAAGAAAATACCCATTGCTGAGCCTTCTGAATTTTAATCATCTCTTTTGACAACGCTGGTTGTGTGTGTGCACACAGTTCACATTCAGTGAGTTTTCAGGGTGAAGTAAAGGAAAGAAAGCTAGGTGAATAGATTTTTTTAAATCTCTAGGATCTAGCCTGGTTTTGTCTTTCCTAACCATATGAACTTGGGCTAGTTATTTGACCTTTTTTTGTACCTGAGTTTCTTTGTCTGTGAAATGGGGCTAATAATAATTTATTCCATAAAGTTGATGGAATTATTAATCTTATGATATATTGGATATCCATAGCACATTCTCTATTCAAAAAGTCAGAGTCGGTTGGAATGGAACATCAGTCTTTGCCTCTTGCTTTTCTTTCTGTGTCCTGTAGACAAGATGCCTGGAGGTCCAGCAGCCATTCTGTTACATGAAACAATGAGGACAGGAAAATAAGAGCAAGAGAATCTCAGAGAATTCTGATTCTAATTGACAGTAATCCATGAACCAACATTGACAGCCAATTGCCTCCAGACTTCTTATTTGTACCTTTTCAAGGATGATGTTAGGAAGGAGATAGGATATATAAAAACATCCAGAAGAAGGCAAAACATAGTCAAAGAGGTCTGCACCTCACTTTGGATTCTAAGGAACCACAGAAAAGAGGGGAGGCACATGAAACAAAAGCAAATCTCCCTCAGTGGACTGAACGCAACTTGAAAGCAGTGAATATGTCTGCCTAGCATTGGGTGTCAACTTTTTGCCGCTGGCATTGTGCCTGCCCTGTTAGGTGTTTGTTGAACAAACAAAGGAATTTTTTTCACCTCTTTTTAACTTTCACTAAGTTTTTCTGGCTCATTAGAGCCATTGATATGACAAATGTTTGGTGGGTTTCTAAACACAGTAACATTCAAATACAGCACATAGTCTGCCATGACTATGCAGGCAACTGGAGAACTGAACTCAGTTGGCCAGATCTATGTTAACAAAACTTACACATCACAGTGAATCTTCAAGAGGAAACGTTTTCCAAACATTTGCAAGAAATGTGCAATTCTTCTTGGAGGATTTCTAATGGGGAATTGAAGTTAAGGTAGGTAGGAGAAACATGCTCATTCAAGGTTTGGCCTCAGTCCCAAGGATCACAAGATGCACTGGGAGACATACACATGTCAGTAGTTTCCAGGATCCTGGCTAAGCTTCCATCTTGGTACCAGGTACAGTGGCCAGCATCTCAGCCTCGCCATAGAGCCCCTCCTATGTGAACTTCCTGAAGGCAGGAGTAGAATCCTTCTGGCCTTAGAATATAGCCTGCCACAGCACCAAACTCAGTACGTTGTTCATTACTGGAAAGTACTGCCAGCCAGTTATTGAGAAAATCAACTCTTAGCCATTTATCTTCACAATCTCTTGTGGGGGAAAAGCAAAGTCAAGACAACATGTTCTTGAGTAATGTATTCTATTCCTTGGCATTGATGAAGGGGATAAAAATAAATCAGTGCTTCTACTCAACTCATTTGAAGGACAAGCCAAAATCACACTATTAAAAATTAACATCTAAAACAGATTGTACATTACTAGGGATGAGTTCAGACCTCAAGTATAATAATTGGCCAAATGGATCTACAGAATGTTGGGCATGACAAATCCACCCTCATATCTAGTGGCTAAGAAATAAAAGAAGGCAGATTATTTTTTATTTCAGGACAAAAAAATGTTTGAAAGAACAATTGAGCAAACCTTATCTGTATTAAAAGAAGAACTATGGAATTGGCTGAGGTAATAGTTGTGGGTTTTTTTTGAGCAGCAAATTCGTCACTAAGCAGTGGTTTGCCATTGGATGGTCCACAGGTACTGTAAACTTCATGCCCCAAATCACCAGGTTGTTTTAGTTCTTTGAGCCATCTAAACTCTAGATTGGGAAATTAGGGCATCTGTTTAATTTCTGATGGCCAAAACAATTGAATCAATGCCCATTGAATATATCTATGGATGCCATCTATAGGTGGGAGACTCATCCATCCATCTATCCATCCATTTATTCAACAAGTATTAATTGAACACCTACTTGCCTGTGCTTGTCTCTGTGCCAGGGTAGAAGATATAGTGATGAATTACAAAGATAATTTGTTCTCTGAAATATTAGTCCAGTACATGGCCTTAGAGCAGGGTTACTCAATAGCCACTCTAATGACATTTGGGGTTGGATAGTCCTTTGTTGTGAAGGCTGTCCTGTGCATTGTAGCATGTTTAGCAGCATCCCTGGCCTTTTCCAACTAGATGCCAGTAGCACCAGGATGCCAAGTCTCTAGACATTGCCCAATGTCCCCTGGTAGGAGGAGGGCAAATTGCTCCCAGTTGAGAACCTTTGCCTTAAAGCCAGAGTCCTAGCTTCTAGTCCTGGCTTATCCTCTTACTAGTAGTCTACCTGACTAACTGTTACTTAACTTTTTCTCATTCCAAGAACCTAACAGTTTCTGGTATAGAGCAGGTATGTGATAAATGCTTACAGGCTAAGTGAATGAATGAATGAGCATCTATTTTTGTAAGACCAGCCTTTTTCTAAGTAGCTGACAGGCTATTAAGAAGACCTTGAGTCTTGACCACATGTAATGCCAAGAAAGCAATATATCCAACCAAAATATGCCTCAACTAAGTAGGGAAGAAAAAACTGCTTATGGGGTGTACAGCTGTGTAGATCTGACAGATAATTGAGCGACTGGATGTTTCCGTTTCGACAGATTGGTTTGCCATTCTTTAGCCACAATAGTAGAGCAAAGTAACATTCACGTCTATGTTTAATTTTCTGAAGAGTGCTGCTGCATCGCTAAGGCAAATTCCTCAGCTGAGGCTAACAATCTGGCCAATTACATGTGGCCGATTGGCACTCCCACACAAGTTTGGGGGTATTTAAAATAACTTTCTGAAAAATAGAGAAATCCAAGGTGCAGAGAAAGTTGTAACTCTCTCAAGATTTCATATTTCGAAAGCAACCAGCAGTGGTAAAATTGTTCTGGGTAACAGAGGACAGACGCCATCCATTTAGAGTGTATTAGTGTCAAACTGAATGTTGACTTGAAGGTCGGAGATTATGTCTATTTGTGGAATTGGACACATTTTTGTGTTCAAGGAAATGATCAAACTTCCATTCCACGTGGACCGAGGTTGTAGGACCCTTGAGCATGAAGTCAGCCATTCTCATGGGGTTTTGGGTGTCACTCACCAAACTTTCTGTACTACCTTAGTCTTAAGTGAGAACTGGCGAATAAACATAGAGACTTGCTTTCATTCTCATGTATTCCAGACACAGTTCCTGTAGCTTCTTGGGGGAGGAAGCTGTATTAGTTATATATTGCCACAATAATGTGAGTAACAACCATAAAGCATCATCAGCATATGGCAGTAGCCACTTATTTAGCCTATAAATCTGTAGGGTTTTAATGTTCTCAGCTGGATTCAGAGGCTTTTGGGAATCATGTGCACCTAGGGTTGGCTGCAGGTTGGACAATTGGCTTTCCTGATCATGGCTGAGCTTGCTGACATATCTGAAGATTAGATGCCTATTGGTTGATGTAGTATGGTTTTGGCTGGGATGATGGGGTGCCTTCTGTCCTTCAGGAGGCTGGCTGGGAAATGTGCTCACAGCAATGGCAGAGGTACAAGAACTTGCAGTATGTTTGCTAGTATCCGATTAGCCAAAGCTTGCCTCATGGGTGAACCCAGCATTAAGTGGTGAGGCAGCACACCCTGACCAAAATGAGAGGGCTCTGCAAAGTCACATGGCAGAGGGTGTGAATATGGAGCAGTGTGACTAACTATAATTTATTAACATTTCAATCTACCACAAAGGACAACTCCAGAAGTTGTTGGGATTTGGCACTAAAGCTAAAGCTGAACCAGAAATATCCTGTTCAAAGAAAGATGAAGAATGAAGAGAGAAGTTCATGGCTTGGGGAAGATCAGAGCAAGTGGAAAGATAGCTAGCTCCTTACAGGGAGTCCATATTTGCAGTTCAGTGGGAATTCTGTCCCAGGCTGTTGAAATAACTCAACCACAGACTTGCTGACAGTGATGATGATGCATCATGGAAAATGGGAGAAGCTTCTGAAGAGTGCAGGTTGGTTTTAAATGATAGATGCCCCACATTTGACAGGCATACCTCCCTAAGACATCTGCACATTCCCCAATTCACAAGAACACTGTAGCATATATTGCATATAGTATCTCCCCTAAATTCAGTGAGGATAAATAAAAATACAGACCTCCAATGGTTTTATGTATATACTTCTAAAGCAAATTATCAAGTGATTACAATGAAAATCTCTCAAATCAAAATTCTGTCCAATGTCACATATTTCTTACTTGCATCCTCTTTTATTAGTATTTATGTATTCAAAATAATAATGGGAGCCAATATTTATGTATTCGCTTCTTTGTGTCAGATGTTGTGCTTAACCATTTACATGCATGATCTGGTTTTATTCTCAAAGCAGTCTCATGATGTGAATATCTCCTGATATGGGTAGCTCATGAAATGACCATTTTATAGATGAGAAAATGAAAGCTTAGAGACTCATACCCAACGCTTGTGCACAGGTCTGCCTGTTGATTGATCTGTCACTTTGGCTGCCTCTTGAAAGATGAGCTGTAATGGAGGGAAACAGAATTCTGGAATTCCAGCTCAGAAAAATTAGCAGTGCAAGAAGATTGGGAAACCCTTGCTTGCCAGTGATTGATGCAAATATGTAACTTAGAGCTTCTATTGGTTACAGGTTCAATAGAAGACAACAGGGTGAGGGTGCTGCGAGAGCCCAAGATTTCCTTTGCAGGGAGACCCATCGCCCTGTCCATACTGTTATTGAAGGCACCTAATTTCACTCAAAAGTGATTCTTATATTAACTGACTGCACCTGGCAGCTTCTGGGTGGCTTTTGTTTTAAGGAGATACATTTTAAGAAGGTTATTGACAGCTTGGAGTATGTTCACTGAAGGGGAATTAGGAGGATAAGAGTTTTGGAAACCGTGATATGTGAGAAAGGATTAAAAAGCTTAATGTGTAGCCTATGACAGAAGATTTAGGGGCAACACAGATAACATGCTTCAGCTACTGGAAGGGATTCCATATGGAAGATGACATTCTTATTTTAGTACCAATCCAAAAACTAACACTTATGTGACCTGTTGGGCCAGTGTTTACAATCTGGACAATGCATTGATTTGAGGTGTATGATGCAGGAGGTGTTCAGACAGAGGTGCCTTCGAGAGTGCTGTGGCCTTGGGGAGGTTCTTCTGCCTAATGTTGACTTCTGAAATGATGATTTCAGTACTTATGGCCGAAGAATTTACTGAGTTTTTCTGTGTGTCCAGACATAATGATGTAGCAATATAATTTGGAAAGCCGGAGTTCTGCTTTCAGCCTATTCATGAATGCATAAATTAAAATACTATATTAAAGGAAGAAATCCACTCCTGTGTTCCCTGCATGTGGAGAGGACTCCATTAGTGTGCTCTCTACAAGAGACTTAGGTGCTATACAAAGTCTTGGCCCAGAAACTTCCATTTTTCTCTTAGGAGTGAGCTACCCACAGAAAGCACACCTCCTCTATTCTTTTCCAGACACAGCAGACCCTGCATCTGCCACCATGTTGGGAAGCTTCTTAAATCCCACACTGCCGTTACTACATGGATGTATCTGTCCCACCTAAAGGTTTAGTACCAACCATCAGTTTTGCTTTCTCCTTAAGCAACATCTTCCCGTTTAGACTTGTTTGAGAATAGAGATGATATACTGGCTTCCATCTGCCACTTTCTTATCTTGTATCTCAGTTTGTTTGGAATTCAGGGGGAGAAGAAGGTGCTATTGACTAGCCCCCAAGTAACCCATCTAAAATGAGATGGAATATAAAGATGGTACTTACGCTATGAGCCTCCATGCTTTGTCTGCATGACCTCCTCTGAGCGTGCCAACTACATCATGAAGAAGGGTCTGTGATCATCCTCCCTGGCCAACAGATGAGGAGACTGAGGCTTGTTGAAGTTAGGAAGTAACAAAGTGAAGTTTCAGCCCAGGTCTGTCTGAACCAAAGGCTAAGCTGCCTAACTGGTATATGGCCAAGGGGAAGGTCTTAGGCTTCATATTCTGTTGACAGTCACCAAAGGGCATGGCCCCCGGGGCATTGAGGAGGTAGGAACTGTGCTGGGCCTTGGAAGGCCCAAGTGAATAATAGAGAAAGAGAAAAGGCTGTGGACATTCCAAGAATGTAAACAAAGAGGAGTATTCCCTCCAAGGAGTAGCACCAGCAGGGATGTCATCATCAGCATCAGCTTCTTAATCTTCATCATCTTCACCATAACAGTCACTGTTCATTGACTTTTTACAATAACTCAGCCTATTCTAAGCACTTTACTGTAAACTTACATGAAAACTCCATGTAGTTTTCAACAACTTTATTTTCAGTAAACTGCACATATTTAAAGTGTGCAACTTGATACATTTTGCTACATGAATACACCTGTGAAACCATCACTACACTCAAAATAATGAACAGATCCTTCACCCCCAAAGTTTCCTCATGCCTCTTTCTAATCCCCCAGTCCAGAGCCCAGGCAAACACAGATCTGCCTTCTGCTACTATGTTTGTTTTTTTCTACAATGTTATACAAATGGAATCATAATATATGTTCCTTTATGGGAGGTGGGGGGAGGGTTAACTTCTTTCACTTGGCATAATATTTTTAAGATTCATCCATGTCAAGGTGTATATCAACAACGTGCATCTCTTTATTGTGGAGAAGTATTCCATTGAAAGGATATAACACAATTTGTTTATGTATTCATATGTTGGTAGGTATTTGGATTGTTTCCAGTGTTTGACTCTTCCATATAACACTGTTATGAACATCTGTGCATGAGTCTTTGGGTACATGTATACTTTAATTTCATAGCATATATTTAACCCTCACTACAAGCAAATAGCATAGTATTATTAGAATTCCCAATTTACAGGTGAGGAACCTGAGACCCAGCAAGGTCAGCTGCCCTGCCCAAAGCCAGCAGCTAGTCAGTGGCCACAGTGGGATCTGTCTGGCAGCCCCGTGCTCAAAGTCCCTGTGCAATATTGCACTTCCCGGATTGCCTCTTCTTGAAAAATGAAGACCTTAATTTTTTCACCCTGAGAGTGTATTTCTCGGTCTATCTCTACTCCCTGTTATGGTTATTCAGCTTGGCCACTGCATCTAAACTCTCAGAGGGCGAGATGGGCATTCCTACTGAGCTTTTTAGTGGAATCATCAACAAGAGATAAGAAAGTTCTACCAGAGGTCAAGACCTTCTCCTACCGAAAATATCGGATTGTATTTTTATTTATGGAGTAACTTCTAAACACTTAAAATGGAAGTTAGAGAAGAGAGCAGGTAGAAGAAACAAAGACGTGTTTTGTGTGCCTTCACAATCCAAGAGCTGAGAATTTCATGGATGAAATTAATCCTTGAAGAGAACTCAGCTGGAGAATTCCTAGTTAAGAGTCTTAGGGTTTTTTTTTTTAGTTTTTTTTTTTTATTAATTAAAAAAAGAATTAACAAAACAATTAGAAATCATTCCAATCTACATGTACAATCAGTAATTCTTAATAACATCACATAGTTGCATATTCATCATTTCTTAGTACATTTGCATCGATTTAGAAAAAGAAATAAAAAGACAACAGAATAAGAATTAAAACAATAATAGAAAGAAAAAAAAACAAAAAAAACAAAAACAAAAAACCTATACCTCACATGCAGCTTCATTCAGTGTTTTAACATAATTGCATTACAATTGGGTAGTATTGTGCTGTCCATTTCTGTGTTTTTATATCCAGTCCCGTTGTACAGTCTGTATCCCTTCATCTCCAATTATCCCTTCTCTTTTTTTTTTTTTTTTTAATTAACGGAAAAAAAGAAATTAACCCAACATTTAGAGATCATACCATTCTACACATGCAATCATTAATTCTTAACATCATCACATAGATGCATGATCATCATTTCTTAGTACATTTGCATTGGTTTAGAAGAACTAGCAACATAACCGAAAAAGATATAGAATGTTAATATAGAGAAAAAAATAAAAGTAATAATAGTAAAATCAAAACAAAACAAAACAAAACAAAACAAAAACCTATAGCTCAGATGCAGCTTCATTCAGTGTTTTAACATGATTACTTTACAATTAGGTATTATTGTGCTGTCCATTTTTGAGTTTTTGTATCTAGTCCTGTTGCACAGTCTGTATCCCTTCAGCTTCAATTACCCATTGTCTTACCCTGTTTCTAACTCCTGCTGAACTCTGTTACCAATGACATATTTCAAGTTTATTCTCGAATGTCCGTTCACATCAGTGGGACCATACAGTATTTGTCCTTTAGTTTTTGGCTGGATTCACTCAGCATAATATTCTCTAGGTCCATCCATGTTATTACATGGTTCATAAGTTTATCTTGTCTTAAAGCTGCATAATATTCCATCGTATGTATATACCACAGTTTGTTTAGCCACTCTTCTGTTGATGGAGATTTTGGCTGTTTCCATCTCTTTGCAATTGTAAATAATGCTGCTATAAACATTGGTGTGCAAATGTCCGTTTGTGTCTTTGCCCTTAAGTCCTTTGAGTAGATACCTAGCAATGGTATTGCTGGGTCGTATGGCAATTCTATATTCAGCTTTTTGAGGAACCGCCAAACTGCCTTCCACAGTGGTTGCACCCTTTGACATTCCCACCAACAGTGGATAAGTGTGCCTCTTTCTCCGCATCCTCTCCAGCACTTGTCATTTTCTGTTTTGTTGATAATGGCCATTCTGGTGGGTGTGAGATGATATCTCATTGTGGTTTTGATTTGCATTTCTCTAATGGCCAGGGACATTGAGCATCTCTTCATGTGCCTCTTGGCCATCCGTATTTCCTCTTCTGAGAGGTGTCTGTTCAAGTCTTTTTCCCATTTTGTAATTGGGTTGGCTGTCTTTTTGTTGTTGAGATGAACAATCTCTTTATAAATTCTGGATACTAGACCTTTATCTGATATATCATTTCCAAATATTGTCTCCCATTGTGAAGGCTGTCTTTCTACTTTCTTGATGAAGTTCTTTGATGCACAAAAGTGTTTAATTTTGAGGAGTTCCCATTTATTTATTTCCTTCTTCAGTGCTCTTGCTTTAGGTTTAAGGTCCATAAAACCGCCTCCAGTTGTAAGATCCATAAGATATCTCCCAACATTTTCCTCTAACTGTTTTATGGTCTTAGACCTAATGTTTAGATCTTTGATCCATTTTGAGTTAACTTTTGTATAGGGTGTGAGAGATGGGTCTTCTTTCATTCTTTTGCATATGGATATCCAGTTCTCTAGGCACCATTTATTGAAGAGACTGTTCTGTCCCAGGTGAGTTGGCTTGACTGCCTTATCAAAGATCAAATGTCCATAGATGAGAGGGTCTGTATCTGAGCACTCTATTCGATTCCATTGGTCGATATATCTATCTTTATGCCAATACCATGCTGTTTTGACCACTGTGGCTTCATAATATGCCTTAAAGTCAGGCAGCGCGAGACCTCCAGCTTCGTTTTTTTTCCTCAAGATGTTTTTAGCAATTCGGGGCACCCTGCCCTTCCAGATAAATTTGCTTATTGGTTTTTCTATTTCTGAAAAATAAGTTGTTGGGATTTTGATTGGTATTGCATTGAATCTGTAAATCAATTTAGGTAGGATTGACATCTTAACTATATTTAGTCTTCCAATCCATGAACACGGTATGCCCTTCCATCTATTTAGGTCTTCTGTGATTTCTTTTAGCAGTTTTTTGTAGTTTTCTTTATATAGGTTTTTTGTCTCTTTAGTTAAATTTATTCCTAGGTATTTTATTCTTTTAGTTGCAATTGTGAATGGGATTCGTTTCTTGATTTCCCCCTCAGCTTGTTCCTTACTAGTGTATAGAAATGCTACAGATTTTTGAATGTTGATCTTGTAACCTGCTACTTTGCTGTACTCATTTATTAGCTCTAGTAGTTTTGTTGTGGATTTTTCCGGGTTTTCGACGTATAGTATCATATCGTCTGCAAACAGTGATAGTTTTACTTCTTCCTTTCCAATTTTGATGCCTTGTATTTCTTTTTCTTGTCTAATTGCTCTGGCTAGAACCTCCAACACAATGTTGAATAATAGTGGTGATAGTGGACATCCTTGTCTTGTTCCTGATCTTAGGGGGAAAGTTTTCAATTTTTCCCCATTGAGGATGATATTAGCTGTGGGTTTTTCATATATTCCCTCTATCATTTTAAGGAAGTTCCCTTGTATTCCTATCTTTTGAAGTGTTTTCAACAGGAAAGGATGTTGAATCTTGTCGAATGCCTTCTCTGCATCAATTGAGATGATCATGTGATTTTTCTGCTTTGATTTGTTGCTATGGTGTATTACATTAATTGATTTTCTTATGTTGAACCATCCTTGCATACCTGGGATGAATCCTACTTGGTCATGATGTATAATTCTTTTAATGTGTTGTTGGATACGATTTGCTAGAATTTTATTGAGGGTTTTTGCATCTGTATTCATTAGAGAGATTGGTCTGTAGTTTTCTTTTTTTGTAATATCTTTGCCTGGTTTTGGTATGAGGGTGATGTTGGCTTCATAGAATGAATTAGGTAGTTTTCCCTCCACTTCGATTTTTTTGAAGAGTTTGAAGAGAATTGGTACTAATTCTTTCTGGAACGTTTGGTAGAATTCACATGTGAAGCCATCTGGTCCTGGACTTTTCTTTTTAGGAAGCTTTTGAATGACTAATTCAATTTCTTTACTTGTGATTGGTTTGTTGAGGTCATCTATGTCTTCTTGAGTCAAAGTTGGTTGTTCATGTCTTTCCAGGAACCCGTCCATTTCCTCTAAATTGTTGTATTTATTAGCGTAAAGTTGTTCATAGTATCCTGTTATTACCTCCTTTATTTCTGTGAGGTCAGTAGTTATGTCTCCTCTTCCATTTCTGATCTTATTTATTTGCATCCTCTCTCTTCTTCTTTTTGTCAATCTTGCTAAGGGCCCATCAATCTTATTGATTTTCTCATAGAACCAACTTCTGGCCTTATTGATTTTCTCTATTGTTTTCATGTTTTCAATTTCATTTATTTGTGCTCTAATCTTTGTTATTTCTTTCCTTTTGCTTGCTTTGGGGTTAGCTTGCTGTTCTTTCTCCAGTTCTTCCAAATGGATAATTCCTGAATTTTTGCCTTTTCTTCTTTTCTGATATAGGCATTTAGAGCAATAAATTTCCCTCTTAGCACTGCCTTTGCTGCGTCCCATAAGTTTTGATATGTTGTGTTTTCATTTTCATTCGCCTCGAGGTATTTGCTAATTTCTCTTGCAATTTCTTCTTTGACCCAGTCGTTGTTTAGGAGTGTGTTGTTGAGCCTCCACGTATTTGTGAATTTTCTGGCACTCTGCCTATTATTGATTTCCAACATCATTCCTTTATGGTCCGAGAAAGTGTTGTGTAAGATTTCAATCTTTTTAAATTTGTTAAGACTTGCTTTGTGACCCAGCATATGGTCTATCTTTGAGAATGATCCATGAGCACTTGAGAAAAAGGTGTATCCTTCTGTTGTGGGATGTAATGTCCTATAAATGTCTATTAAGTCTAGTTCATTTATAGTAATATTCAGATTCTCTATTTCTTTGTTGATCCTCTGTCTAGATGTTCTGTCCCTTGATGAGAGTGGTGAGTTGAAGTCTCCAACTATTATGGTATATGAGTCTATTTCCCTTTTCAGTGTTTGCAGTATATTCCTCACGTATTTTGGGGCATTCTGATTCGGTGCGTAAATATTTATGATTGTTATGTCTTCTTGTTTAATTGTTCCTTTTATTAGTATATAGTGTCCTTCTTTGTCTCTTTTAACTGTTTTACATTTGAAGTCTAATTTGTTGGATATTAGTATAGCCACTCCTGCTCTTTTCTGGTTGTTATTTGCATGAAATATCTTTTCCCAACCTTTCACTTTCAACCTATGTTTATCTTTGGGTCTAAGATGTGTTTCCTGTAGACAGCATATAGAAGGATCCTGTTTTTTAATCCATTCTGCCAATCTATGTCTTTTGATTGGGGAATTCAGTCCATTGACATTTAGTGTTATTACTGTTTGGATAATATTTTCCTCTAACATTTTGCCTTTTGTATTATATATATCATATCTGATTTTCCTTCTTTCTACACTCTTTTCCATATCTCTCTCTTCTGTCTTTTTGTATCTGACTCTAGTGCTCCCTGTAGTATTTCTTGCAGAGCTGGTCTCTTGGTCACAAATTCTTTCAGTGACTTTTTGTCTGAGAATGTTTTAATTTCTCCCTCATTTTTGAAGGATAATTTTGCTGGATATAGGAGTCTTGGTTGGCAGTTTTTCTCTTTTAGTATTTTAAATATATCATCCCACTGTCTTCTAGCTTTCATGGTTTCTGCTGAGAAATCTACACAGTCTTATTGGGTTTCCCTTGTATGTAATGGATTGTTTTTCTCTTGCTGCTTTCAAGATCTTCTCTTTCTCTTTGACCTCTGACATTCTAACTAGTAAGTGTCTTGGAGAACGCCTATTTGGGTCTAATCTCTTTGGGGTGCGCTGCACTTCTTGGATCTGTAATTTTAGGTCTTTCATAAGAGTTGGGAAATTTTCAGTGAAAATTTCTTCCATTAGTTTTTCTCCTCCTTTTCCCTTCTCTTCTCCTTCTGGGACACCCACAACACGTATATTTGTGCGGTTCATATTGTCCTTGAGTTCCCTGATACCCTGTTCAAATTTTTCCATTCTTTTCCCTATAGTTTCTGTTTCTTTTTGGAATTCAGATGTTCCATCCTCCAAATCACTAATTCTATCTTCTGTCTCTTTAAATCTATCATTGTAGCTATCCATTATTTTTTCTATGTTTGCTACTTTATCCTTCACTTCCATAAGTTCTGCGATTTGTTTTTTCAGTTTTTCTATTTCTTCTTTATGTTCAGCCCATGTCCTCTTCATGTCCTCCCTCAATTTATCGATTTCATTTTTGAAGAGGTTTTCCATTTCTGTTCGTATATTCAGCATTAGTTGTCTCAGCTCTTGTGTCTCATTTGAGCTATTGGTTTGTTCCTTTGACTGAGCCATATTCTCAATCTTTTGAGCGTGGACAGTTATCTTCTGCTGCTGGCGTCTGGGCATTTATTCAGATTTCTCTTGGTGTTGGACCCAGCAAGGTTGTAATATTTTTCTGTGAAATCTCTGGGTTCTGTTTTTCTTATCCTGCCCAGTAGGTGGCGCTCGTGGCACCCGTTTGTCTGCGGGTCCCACCAGTAAAAGGTGCTGTGGGACCTTAAACTTTGGAAAACTCTCGCCGTCCTGGGGGTTCGCTAGCCGAAGCGGCTTGAGCCGGCCCGGGGTCCGAACGCAGGGAGGGTTGCTGGTCGCCGCAGCCAGGGAAAGAGCCCGTCCGAATTTCCTAGTCGGCCCTGGGCAACAAGCGTGGCGGGAGGGCGCCAGCGGCAGCGGCCCGCCCGAGAGAGTGCACGTTCCCCGGGAGTCACGGGGTCACCGTTCTCCGCGGCCTGGGGGTTTCCGATCCAATTCTCTCAGTTGGTCCGGGGGCTGTGCGTGGTGTGGGCGCCAGTCGCCTTGGTTTCAGGGGACCACCTCTCCAATTCTCCCAGCCGGCCCGGGAAGGGGGAAGGGAGTAACTCCGGCCGCTTGCCACCCCGCCCGATAAGGCCCGCGCGCCTCGGCGATCTCACCCGAGCTGCTTCTCTCAGCCAGCCAGCCGTTCCAGGATGGGGTACACTGTCTTTTTTATCTCTGTTGTGGCTTTGGGTGCTTTCTGTATCGTTTCTACTCCGCTAGTAGGTGTCCTGGAGAAGAAACTAAGATCCGCGCGTCTTACTAAGCCGCCATCCCCATATAGTTTTTAAAGTGTAACTGTGTGATTATGAAAACCTTGTGTCTGATGCTCCATTCAAAAGATGGAGAGATAAAGGATAAGGAGTGACAATGGGAAGAAGGGGAGGCTACCTACTTTTCTTCCATTATCAGATCGGTAAGAATGGTGTTTTTTCCTTTATCCCCCTCTTCTTTCATAACAATGATAGAAACCTTCAGACAGGCAAAGAATTTTTATCTCCTCTTTACAGATGAGGCTACTGATCCAGTGAGGTGAGATGACTGGCACAAAGTCAAATTAGTGAAGAGGTAGGTCTTGGCTCCTAGCCCAACGTCTTCTTATCAAAAACTGACTCTTACGAGGTTCTGGAGGCCACCGGCCTTAGCCTGCTCGGAGTAGGCACGCGACGCTGCGCCTGCTGTGCACCCACAGCGCACAGCCCTGTCTCTCCAGCCCTGGGTCTCTCAGCCAACCGCGAGTCTTAGGGTTTTGGTGATGGACGGTGGTGACGGTAGCACCACGGCGTGAAGGTAATTAACAGCACCGAGTTCTATATTTGAATGAGGTTAGTAGGGGAAACTTCAGGTTACATATGACTAGAAATTTAAAAATAAACATAGGACTGTACAACACAAACAGTGAACCCTAATGTAAACTGTGAAGAATAGTCAGTAGCACAGTTATAAAAATAGACTCTCATCAGTTGTAAACAAAGGTATTACACTTATAATAGGGTGGTATATGGGAACTCTATTTTCTGCATGATTTTTCCCCAAACCTGTATCTTCACTAATAAAAAAGAAAGAAAGCCTACATCAGCTACTCTACCAAAATAAAAGGAGTCCTAATGTCCTAAGAGGTTCAATTGTGTCTGGTCTCTTGGGGCCCCAGGGAAGCATTTTGATGAAGCCCTACCTACATTTACTGATAGGAATCTGGTCACTGGACTCTTCCCCAATGCTGATTCTCCAGTTAGTTAATTCATTCGTGTGTGGAGCAGTTCCTCTGTGTGAGGGAAAAGACCCCACGGTCCCAGTGCCAGGGAACTCAAGGTCCAGTGGGGGAGACCTTCAGGAACCAGAGAAAGGCTGGGCAGTGTGACAACCACTCCTGACAGAGGGGTGCTCTGTGGGAGCATTGAGATGGGAGCAACTGAGGAAACCAGGGAAGGCTTCCCAGAGGAGGCACCATTTAATTTTTAAAAACATTTTCCTTTTGTCCATGTCTTTCAAAATGTGTGCGCTTGTTATAACAAGTGATATAACCAGTAGTAGGCTGATAAATGTTTGACAACCAGCTCTTAAAAAAATAAAAATGTGCATACATAAGTACGTTTATTATAAATATCACTGATATAAAGGATGTAGGGTGTACAATTGACAAATAAAACTATAAATTATACAGTGTTCTTTACTATAAAATCCGTGCACAGGCTCAGTTGATTTCCAAAGAATGCTTTTGCTGATTTTTGTCAAACTCTTGTATCTGTAGCCACCCACTGGTTGCAATTGGTGAGTGAGTAAGTTGGTTGGTTAATGTTTTCATTTATATTACAAAAAACATAAAGTAATATCATGATATTGTGTAAGACAAAACTGCACAAAAACCTATGTTAAAATTTCACTTGTTCTTCAGTGACATGAGCCGCATCTTTGTGGAATCACATAATAGTTTTTGAAAACTAGAAGAACATTGTCTCAATTTTTTGTGCTATGAATAATGCAATGGCTATAGACACACCACTTTTTAAGTTTAATCTTCATTATTAACATTTTCTCTATCACCTTCTTAAGTCCTGACAAGAAAAATCAAGTGCTGCTTTGTAGTGTTTTCCGACTTCCATGGTGTAAATTCTCCCACCCTGGCTGCTTTTAAACTCCCAGTGTAACTTCACTGAATTTGAAGTTGGGAGGAGAGAAGCAATAGGGCCCATTATAGCATCTTTCCATCATATGGCTACAACAGGTGTAAATAGCCTCAAAAGCAAAGAGAATACTAAAATAGAGCAAAACAATTAAGTGATGAGATGTGTGATTTATAACCCTTTTTTTAAAATGCAATTTATTTTATAAGTTTATATAATTTGTTTCAATAATGTCTAGGTTTAATAGCCATCTTGCAAAACTCCTGTGATTCAGTAGATAAAGCCTTATAAAGGGGATCATTTCCCACAACCAATCACCCTCTAACTATGTCCTCCCATCTGTCAACCTAAGCTATGTGCACAGTTCCATACCATTCTCTTTACACTAAATTCAAGTACACATACAATATATACAAGAGCACAGAATGATCAGCTGGTGCCTGTAATGACCAAAAAGCGTTATACCATAAATATTACCATGTCATGGGTGGAGCTGTAAGAAGTAAATTAGATCAGATGCTACCTTTTTATTTTCCAACATGTGCATGCATGCACACACACACACACACACTTTTACATAAACAGGAGCCATAATATACACAGTGGCTTGTAGATATTGTTGTCAATACAGTCTTGATTTTTCTTTTGCGTTTACTTCCCTCTGCCCTCTCTTTCCTCCACTCCACTTTAATCAACTCTATCGTAATCTACCCTTCCGCCCACATCCTAAACCCATGTTAATAGACTGTTGTACATTTTCACCATACTTTTCTCCATTCCTACCTAATTGTTTATATACACACATAGGGCTTGCTCAACAAAAAATATTTTGCTTCCTAAAACACAGTATTAAAACATACATACTTCTCTGGATCATATACTATACAATAGTCTCAATAATTGTTTTCATTTTCATTCTTTATTTATCTGGCTGTGCAGTTTAATATATTTTGTCCTGCAAATGTACTATACTTTAATTAACATTCCCCTACTGATAGACTCTAGCTATTTTCAATTTTTTCCCCTCCTCTTTGAAGAATGTTGTAATAATGTCTTTTGTCTGGAATGCAACATATCAGAAATGGGTTGGTTTTTACAATGGGGATTTATTAGTTTATGAATTTACAGTTCTAAGGCCATGAAAATGTCCCAATTAAGGCATCAATAGGACACTACGTCCTCTGAAGAAAGGCCGATGGCATCCGGAGTTCCTCTGTCACATGGGGAGGCATGTGGCTGGTGTCTCCTGGTCCTTTACTCCCAGGTTCCATGCTTTCAGCTTCTGGTTCCAGTGGCCTTCTCTCTTAGCATCTCTGGGATGTTTCTCTCTAAGCTCTCTCTCTCAGTGTTCCTTCTTTCTATCCTCTCATAAAGGGCTCCAAGTAGAGGATTAAGAATCACCTTGAATAGGCTAGATCTCAACTGAAACAACCTAACCAAAAGGTCCCCGCCACAGTATGTCTGCACCCACAAGAATAGGTTAAAAGAACATGGGCTTTTCTGGGGTACATAGTAGCTCCAAACTACCACATCTTTAAATATCTATCTTTAGATGCCAAGGCTTTTATTTTTGTAGGGTAGAATAACGGGAATAGGGTTTCTGGGTTGAAGTGTGTGCTGCGTTTTTAATTTTATCAGATGTATCCAGATGGCTTTCCAAAAACACTTCACATTTCCATCAGTAATAAGTGAGGAACCTTTTCCGCCATCCCCAACAGCAATAGGTCTTAACTCCCTTTTTAATTTTTGCCTGGAACATGAGTGTAAAGTAATAACCCGTTGTTACTTTAATTTGCATTTCCCTGACTACAAGTGAGTTTGAATATTTTTTCATATGTTTATTGGCAATTTGTGTTTGCTCTCTGTGAATTACTTATTCAGATCCTTTGTTCATTTTCCCGTGGGATTGTTTTCCTTTGTCAATTTGTAAGAGCTCATTGTATACCACAGATATTAATCTGTTGTCTGTCTTCTGCATTGCAAATTTTTTTCCAAGTCTGGTTTCACTGTTAACTTTTAAAAAGTTACCTAAAATTATGTGTGTATGGTTTATGGTGTATGAGTATATAGCATATAGTTTATAGTTAATGTTCATAGAAATAGATTTCCGTTTAAGAATTATAGTGCTCCCCTTTTAAGTATGAAGATATTGTAATTCTAGACTACAAAAAGATTCCCATTCTTTTTCTGAATTTATTTTTTATGCTTTTTATATCTAGGCCTTTCTTTAATCCATGTGAATTTATTTATATATGTTATATGAAATAATAGTCCAACTTCATATTCTTTTAATTCTATAGCTATTTGTACAGGGCAACTTACTAAATAATCCACCCTTTCCTCTTTGAGTGGAAATAACTCTTTTGCCATATTTTAATGTCCCTTATTTACTGGGATCTATTTCTAGATCTTCTAATCATTTCCATTGATTAGCTTTTCTATTCTTATGCTAATATTATATTAATTTGTTTAAAGTGGTCTTGTAGTTATCTGGTAAGGCCAGTTCCCCACCTTAGTCTTTATATATGTATACATAAATTTAATATTCTTGAGAATGTTTTCTTCTATAAGACTGAAGAGTATTTTAGGCAATTTACTTCAATTTCACAAAAGAAAGAAAAATGCTATTAGGATTGTAATAGAAGTAGCATTAAATTTTATACATTGTAAGTATAGTTTTGACACTTTTATATTAAATCTCCCTAGTGAAAAATCTAATTTTTCTTTCAATTTGTTCAAAAATCTCTTTTATGTCACCCAATAAGATTTTATAGTTTTATTCATATAGATCCTGTGATTATCTTATTAATTTTGCTTAAGTATTTTATCATTTTTCATCAGTTACATTTTTAAGTACTTATTTCTAGTATATAGAGATGCTATTTTCCTCTCAATTTATTCTTATATTCTGGACCTTACCAAATGACCCAGTTAAGTATAGCATTTTTTAAATTAGCTATTACGAATATTTTAGGGAGACAGTCAATTCAAAAGCCAAAAAACAAAAAAACAAAAAAAAACAAAAAGAGAGACAAGAGTTTTACCTCTTCTTCTCCAGTTTTAAGCTCCTTATTTAATTTTCTTATTTTATTGCATTGGCTAGGAGAACTGTTTAGATCATGCAGACTAATATATTAATGATGGTAGGCACTTCTATCCAAAAATGTCTAATGTAATTATTTTAATTATGATTATATTTGCTATTGACTTGTATTAAATATCTTTACATAGTTAAAAATTTTCTTTTGATTCTTATTGTACCTAGAATATGCATTAGGACTGTGGAAGTTGATTCAATGCCTTTTCAGCCTCTCTTGATATAAGCATAGCTTTTGTCCTTTACTGATGGGATGAAGTGTGTTTATAAATTTTCTTACACTGTGAATAGAGTCTCAGAGGAGAAGAGCATATCAGATAAAGGAAAAAATAAACCTAATTAAAGGGAAACAAGAAAGTTTGGTTGAAGCAAAAAATAAAACAGGCTCTTCAGGTGATGGGCAGGTGCCCTGCCATGCAATGTGAACAAATGAGGACATTCAATCTATGGAGTTTGGATGCACCTGGAATTCAAGAAAGCCCATTGCAGGTGCCAAGGCAATGGTCATGGAGTGTTTTCTGCTAGAGGCAAGGCAGGATGCAGCGTGAATAAAAGGACATTAGTATGGTAAAGAAGGAAATGCACCAATGCCAAGTTTGAACAAAAGATCCAAGTATCCAGTTAGGAAAATACTAGCCTAGGGGAAGAGAAAGTGAGCAATACTTTGGCCACTAAGTTCTGAAACATGTAAGTATTGCTTAGTATTGGGGAGTGGAAGTTAAAAGCCCAAGGTGTAATCAGGGAAAAAGACAGTTGTTTCTTTTGAGTTGAACTTGTGAGATCTTTGCAACAGGGACTGCCTTTTTTGGGGGGGGTTGGGGTGGGGACGGGCAGGCTGTGGGAATCAAACCCAGATCTCCAGCATGGCAGGCAAGAACTCTGCCACTGAGCCACCATCGCCTACCCAGGGACTGCCTTTTAACTGACTATTGCCAGTGCCTCACACAGCAAGTCCATATGGAAGATCTTGACTATGTATTTGATAAAGGCAAGTGAGCTCAACTAGGCTACAGGGAGAAGGAAAGGAACTAGAAAAGAAAGACCACTGATCATTAGATATTAAGGAAGAAAGAAACCTTGGCACTTCATTCATTCATTTATTCATCCATTCATCTACCATAGAAGGTGCTGTGCTGAGCATTAGAAATACAATGATAAATAGAACAGACCTGGGCCCTGCCTTCATGGCTCTTACCTTTTTGTTGGGAGCAAGACACATGATTATTAAATTTTAAAAATCAGACAGTTACAAGCTGATAGTTCTCTGAAGCTGTGCTTCTCAAACTTTCTGTGCATTTGACTCGCCTGGAAATTCTGCTAAAATGCAAACTCTGATTCAGTAGGTCTAGGGAGGGGCTGTGGTTCTGCATTTCTAACACGCTCCCAGGTAATGCTGCTGCTCCTAGTCCATGGGCCATACTCGGAGGAATGAATGATACAGAGTATCAGGGGAGAGCGGGTTTTGCAGATGGGGTGGCCTGGGGCGTCCGTCTGGAGAGATGCTTTTGAGCTGAGTCCGGAAGGATGAGAAGAATGAGGCACTCAGAGGACCAGGGAAGGGCATTCGAGGCAGAGGGAAGAGCGCATGTAAAGGTCAAAGTGGAAAAGGGGTTCCTGGAAGGAAAAGGAGGCCAAGCGGCTGAGTGGAAGTGTTATGAGATAGGGTGGAGATTGGCAGAGGCGAGGCCAGGTGTGGCTTCTTGGACCGAGGAAAGGAGTGTGGACGTGATTCTTGGGGTGACAGGAAGCTCTTGCAGGGATTCATTCCGAGGGATAACATGGTAGGTGGTGGTGGTCAGTTCTGATGAAAGCAGAGCAGGGAGAGAGAGGGTCAGGAGGGGGATTAGTGGAGACAGGGAGTGTCTCCAATGTTCCTGGGGCATTGGAGCCAAGGCTGGCAAGGGGAGAGAGCAAGCATGCTGCTCTGGGACAACGGGTCAAGATCTGAAATGGGAGCCCCCGATGTGTTCTGGAATGTAAGGTGGCAGGGTGTCTGGGTGAAGCCAGGGAAGTTGGGAGTGGTGGGGGCTGAAGTCCAAACCTCTGTGGTCCACCTTGGAGGCCTGAGGGCATCAGAGACTTTGGCTTTTTCTCTGAGCAAGCTGAAAGCCCCTAAGGACTTGGAACAGAGGGGCAGGGACATTGGACTGCGCTTTGAAAGCCCCTGCGTCTGGCAGAGCCATAGAACACAGGAAGGGAACAGGACTGAGAACACACATCTAGGGGAGACTCCCGACTTTCACGTTCCGCTATCAAATACCCTTGAGCTCCTTCTGCCAGCCTTTTCTGGAGCTCTAGGGAAAACCGGTCCATAAATAAAAGTGGGTAGCAGTCCCTGAGTGGGTGGGGCTGCCCCCTCTCCTGCCAGCACGTGCTGCCCGCCTCCGCCTCCCAGGACTGCACACCTGGGGTGTGTTGAGAATGCTCTTGATTATCTTTGTTCTCTCAGCCTCCTCTGAATGTGTGGAGTTTTCTATTTGCATATTTTCCCGCAGCTTTTTATGATTATCTCCCCATCTTTACAGTTTGCCCCATTATTTAAATGAGCATGAGGTAGATGCAAAATGCCAGCTGGAGGAGCAAACTGCATAGGTGATGGGGGGGAGGCAGAGAGAGAGGAGCATGGAGCAAGGGGCCTGGGTCACCATACCCCTCTCTCTGCCCTCCAGTTAAACCCTGGAGACCCTGCATCTTCAAGTCCCCAGCGCCTGGGACCTTGGAAGGGACCAGGAAACCAATGACTGCAATTCTGTCTGTGACCTCTGATTGCACCTCCATTTTGCCTGTTAATGTTTTGCATGCCAGGACAGGATCTTACATTTAATTTGTACTGGTGTACAAATTACGGTACTGATATTCCGATGTTCTAGAGGTGGGGGTGGGGGGAGGCCTATAAAAGACTCAGAAATGTGTGGGCTTCACTCCTCTTTCACCTTCCGATTTGGCCTGCTAGAGTGGTTTGTTTGCTTTGTTTTAAACTCACATGGTTGCCACATTTATCAAATGCCTGGCATGGCACGAGGTACTTTATGTCACAGTGTTCAATTCCCACTATGACTCTAGAGGGAGGAATTATTATCTCCATTTATCAGATAAAAGCAACCGAGATGCAGGGAGATGAAGGGAATTGCCATGGCCACAATTTACAAAGCAAGTAGGTGCAGGAGGTGGACTTGACCTTTGGTCCAGCCTCGCTCCCAAGTCCAGGGTCTATTCCTGACCTCGTTTGGAGGGTTGGGTAGGGAGGCGGGTGTGTGTCCCGGGTGGGGAGGGTGCTGAGGCTGCCCTTGTGTTTCACAATTTGATCAGCAATGAGTGGGGGGGCCTGAGGAGGCATTCCCCATCCGTCCAACCCTTCCTGTCTGCCCCGGAGACGATGTGGGGGCGTCAGCTTTATGAAGTTTCAGCAGCTGGGCAGAGATGGCGAGATGCTGAATGACAGAATCAGGTTTGTAAGGATCCCACTGGACTGGCATCATGACTCGAATCTCACAGACATTATTTAATAACAGTAAATGTAAGAGGCAGCCCTGGGGTGCAAAATATTAACTGACAAAATATAGGTGCAAGGGAATCCTGGCGGAGCTGGGTAGATAACTGACAAATATTTACTGAACACCAGCTTTGATGTCACGGTTATGAACAAAGCAGGCATGGCCCTTCTCTCATGGGGCTGACGTTCCTGTGGGCACAGAGAAAAAGCAAATATGTAATCAGAAATAGGTAAGAAGTCACCCTCGGTGCGTGCTGGGGCAGGGGGGTGGGAGTAGGTATCTCGGGTGACGAGATGGTGAGTATACTAGTATCAGTCCTAGCTGAAATACTGCAATAAAGGGCCACCAAGGGGCTGGCAGGACCACGCTCCCTCTGGAGGCTTCTTCCCTGCCTCTTCTGGCTCCTGGCGGCTCCAAGTATTCCTTGGATTGTGGCTGCATCACCCCGGCTCTGCCTCTGTCTTCACATGACCTTCTCTTTTCTCTGTCTGCTCTTCTGTCTCTTAAAAAGACCCTTGCCACTGGGTAGAATAACCTCCCTGGTTAATTCAGGATGCTCTCTTCTCACAATCCCTAATTATATCCACAAAGACCTGCTTTCTAAATAAGGTCATACTTTGTAGATTCCGGGATGAGGAGTTTGACATCTGTTTTTGGGGCCCACCATTCAACCCACTGCAGTGTCCAACCAAAGGGACCGTTTAGAGAGGGTGGGAAGTTTAGAGCTCTCAGCAGTTTGCTTAATAGCTTGGGAAGGGCTTGTTTGTCATTTATTTAGTGCATATCTACTACATGGTAGTATGGGCCAGGCTCTGGGGATAGACCACCTCCTTGGAGTTTATATTCTAATGGGTGATAGACAATAGGCAAATCCTCGAAGAAATTTATAATACTATATCCAAAATTAAATAGGGGTTAGAGGGTGATGGTTGCTCTAGGGAATGTGGTCAGGGAAAGGGCTCACTGGGGAGGTTATCACTGAGCAAAGGCATGAACAAAGAGGAAATAGCCATGGAAACACATGGGGTAAAGATGTCTCTGCAGCAAGTACAAAGGCCCTGGCAGGAAGAGTCAGGGTGCTATGGGTCCAGGACAAAACCACTGTCAAGGAGTCAAGTGAGTGAGATACAGTGGTGGGGCACGAGCCGGCAGAGTGCACAGGGTGGCTCCTGGGAGCCAAGTGGGCATGGAAAGGAGTTTGGAGTTTACCATGAGTGACAGGTGGAGCCCCTGGAAGGTTCATCAAGCAGGGCTGTGCCGTGGTTTTAAAGGCTTGCTGGGTGGCTCTGTGAAGGCCAGGTAGGAGGCAGCGGAAATAGGGGCTGAGACCAGGTGGGAGGTTTTGGACATCAGTTCCAAAGTCCAGTCCTGGGCCTCAAGTGGTCTGGGCGCAGACTTGCTGGTGCTGGGGCTGCTGAATTGGGCCTGGTGAGGTTCCTGGGGCTGAACATTGCTTCAAGCACAACCTTCTCAGCCAAGGGAGACTTCAGACTCCTGGAGGTAGCTGTGCGGTCACTCAGCTTATAGCATTGCTCACTGCACATGGCTGTGCATAATCAAACATAAAAAAATTCAGACCAGGCTTTTGTCCAGAACTTCTAATCTGCATGTGACCTACAGATTACATCCCTTTGGCCCTACCCGGGGTATCTCAGGGCTTTCTTTGCCTCTAGGACCAGAATGAAACACAACTGCTGACGGTTTCCTAAAAGATACCCTGAGTGTTTCTTGGAGTCCCCAGAGAGTCACTTGTGCGCCTTGCACACAGTCTCACAATGCTCTGTGGGGAACTTGACATTCTTACTCCATCCGTCTCATGTAATTGAGATTCCGTTTTGACCTCTTCTGGGAAGCAGAGCCATCCCCAGGAGGCTGCTTCTGTCCCATCACAGAGAGCGAAGGGCCAGAGCTTCCCCTACTCAGCAACTGCCTATGAGTTCTCACCTGCAGAGATGGGGGCTGCCCTCTGCTCCACCCTCTGCCTCACTCCTTGTACTTCTTGACCCCTGCCCCATGTCTCACACAGGGCCACAGGGGAATGGGGTTTCGGGGTTCCAGGAGAACTCAGGCACCATGCCATTCTTTTCTGTGTCATCTTACTATGCCAGGGGCTTCTCCTCTTCGTGCAGAAGACTCAGCACTCCTGCACATTCATTCATTCCAAGTGATGCCTGGGGACCCGTCGGATCGCTAGGCCAACATGTCCATTTGTCACTTGGTTTTGCCTGGACAATCCCCCCTCCACCCCCAGCTTCTAACTGTCTTTAGTGTCATTCATCAGAGTTACTCAGTGTTATTGATTGTGTTTTTAGAGGTGCCTAACTAGACTACAAACGCCTGGAGGACAGGCTCCATGTCTTATTCATCTTTGTATCCCGAGAGCTTACCAGGCGCCTTATTTATTTATGGTGGGTGTTGGGTAAGTATATGCTGATTGACGGGCTGTGATAGCAGCCCTGGGAGCCGAAGTACTTATGTTCTGGCCCTTTTTGGTCTCTCTGCCTGGTGAGTTGTAACAATAGATCAAGGCAGGACTTCAATTATCCTTCACTTTCATTCCCAGACTCTTTTCTCTGTTCATTCCATTGTAAACGCCTGGTGATGGAGAGCCAGCGGCTCAGAGAGACGGGATGCTTTCAGAGCCTTAGGAAAGCCACGTACCAGGAAGGACATATTTCAATGAAGTTATTTTCCACCAAGGCTAATATTGTGCTGCAATACTTCAGGCTCCAGTAAGCTCATCAACAATGTTTGCCTTTAATTTTGCCATTTGTACCCTGTCATATGTTACTTGCTATGTTTCTGTCTGGCTCCGTTTCGTGGGAGGGATGTTAGGGCTTCCACTGCCTTGAGAAGTTGCTGTAAGATGGACGTGCCCGGCGATTCATCAGCTTTAATTATCTCCTTCATCATGTCCCTCAGTCGTCTGTTAAAGAACAAACTGCCTGTATACTCATTAAAAATGGAGTTCTTGTGACTGAGCAGAGGAGAGAAATTCCACATTGGGGTGGGGCATGGGCAACGTCTGCCTGACTTTTTTCCTGGGAGGCCCTCGGCCTGTCCCCAGGGGCTTATGTGGCTGGGTGCTGTGGGCACAGCTCTGGGCTGGGGTCCATCCTGGGTGCCAGTGGAGGCAGCCCCTCGTGGCAGAGGAGCTCCTTTCCCAATCTGTATTGGCTCAGAAAAGGGTCCTGTACAGCCTGGCGGAAACCTTGGGAGCCTCAGAGGCTCTGGGAACTGGCTGGGGTTTGCCGCTCGCACCCCACCCACCTCAGCCCAATTAGATGATTATCTGGGCGGGGCAGAGGACCTGGCATTGATAGAACTGTAAAAGGTCCCCAGGTGGATTTAATGTGGAGCTAGAGGGAAAGCACTGACCTAGTGGACCCAACAATTCTCACCCAAAGGCGACTTTATCTCAAAGGGGACGTGTGCCGATGTCTGGAGATGTTCTGGTTGTCACAGCTTGGAGATGCTGCTGTCATCTAGTGGATACAGGTGAGGGCTGCTGCCACATATCCTACAAGGGACGGAGCAGCCCCCACCCAAAAAGCACCCAGCTCCAAAGATCAGTTGTGCCAAGGCTTAGAAAGCCTTCCCTAGAACATTAGAAAATGACTACACCCCCGCCCCCCTCCCAATCATTTGAATGTGAATAGTTCTACAAATAAATGACCTCACACTTGCAAAATGCATCGTGGTCATTACACACTTAACCAGACTTGATGTTTGACATGACCCACAAGGTAAAAAAGCCTCACCATCCCAATTTCACAGGTCAGGAGAACGAGGCCGAGGAAAAGTGAAATGTCCTCCTCAAGGACACAGGCGTGGCATTTCCCCAGGCAGGGCTCTGTTCACTCTCAGAAATGTCATATGTACACACACAACTTCCTTGTCCCTTCTCTGACTCATGGCACATGCTGTAACCAATCATGGCCTTTGTTCCCACAGAGCACAAATGCATCCTCAGAATCCTTCTCAACCCAGCACTCCAGGCAGCCTCACCAACTGCTGGCATTGTTGTGTGAGATGAAAACTGTTTGTCATGTGGCCTCTCCAACTAAACTCCTTACCTCTCCCTGAATTGTGACTAGCTCATTGAAAGTGATGAGAAGGAGAGTACTTGAAAGAAGGAAGGCCCTTAAACTTCCGCAGGTGTTCCCACAATCTGTCTGGGAAATTACAGTGTGAGCAGCCTGCATGCCTGCCAGAGCCAGTGGGGAAGGGACTGTCTCCCTAACCCTTATATTCTTTATAACTTTATTATTGCGCTTGACTCTCACCATATGCTGCTAATTGATACATAAAGGAAGTATGCACAGTTGCATTCTTCATTTGGTGCAGACTAAATATTTTGCCGTCTTCTTGAGCACACTAGAATTTCCCTTTCAAACTGGAAACATGAGATAATTAGAACATGCTGAACTATAATTCACGAAGTGGGCAGGACAGAAGTCAGTACATGCTCAGCTGCAGCATCAGTAAGGGTAGAGATGGGGGTGGGGGAGTCGGGGGGGTGCCTGGACCCCATGCACAGTGGACAGTGGCACGCACAATTAAATGCCTAATGCCTGTAAGAAAGCTGGCACAGTTAGAGACTAACATCTCCGACTTCTAGAGAAGCAGGTGATGGAGAAGACGCAGCAGTAAAGTGTATTTGGCTCCATCGTTGGGAGACAGGCACAAGAAAGGGCCCCTCTGTCCATCAAGGTGCGTGCCCAAGGATTTTTACAATGATTCCTGATCCCTTCAGGATAAATGGAGCTCCAGCTTCCTGGCATGGCTGTTGCACACACGGGTATCCATGGGGTCCGTCTCCAGTACCCAGCGCAGGGACCTCGTCACGTAATCCAGGTTGCTCTAGCAAACCAGGTGGTTAAGAAAATACAAAAGTCCTGATGTTAGGGGATTCTGGAAAATAACATTTTCCAAGCTGTGGTCTTGGAATGGGCAACCTCTGTATAGTTCAAAGGTGTCCCATGAAAAAAAAAATAGCTAAAACATTGGGTTCCATGAATTAAAAGTTTGGAAATTGCCATTTTGTGATACCCTCTCAGGGAATCACAATTTCACATTAACTTAACAAAGACTCTGGGTTAAGAGTTTCTTTGTTTAATACAGAATTTGCCAAACATATCTGTCTTCAGAGCTGCTCCTTTTCTTTTTTTTTCCCATTGGCAACCTATTAATATCTTACAAGATAATGGTGTTCCATTTACAGTGTTGTAATCTGGAGTCGGCTTAGCATGTGCTGGTATGTCAGGCTAGTAAAAATAGAAGCTCGGCAAAATACAAACACAGCCATGTTAGCAAGCAGATGCTCCAATGACAAGTCTGACCTTGATTGATAAGTTGGAATCGACTCAACACTCTTAAAAACTTGGTTTAAATAAAAACTTAGCAACTGAATTAAAATGGAATGTTCACTAAAGACATGAAGAGAGTTGAGATAACATTAGCATGCATTTCACAAAAACAGGATCATTTATTCTACAATGATTTATGGGGCACTGTTAGGTGCCAAGCTCTGCCGGCCATTGGGAATATAATGGTAAATTAAGAATGGTATTGCCCTTCACAGAGTTTGTGGTATTATGGGGTTTTCTTTTCCTTACGAGTTTCCAAAAGGTGGTGAGGGAACAGCTTGTTTCTCCTCTCTACTTGTACCCAGTTCACAACCTTGTCTCATCTATAACCAGCCCATAATTCATGTATCCTTTTAGGAGATCACTGAGCACCTGCCATGTGCCACATGCTGTTCTAGGCATAGCCGAAATAGCAGTGAATGGTTCTGGTTAGACTCACTCCCTTAGACAAACTTGTCTTCCTAGTGGAGCTTATATACTGATATTCCAGATGCATTTTCACAGCCTCCATCACCCTGAAATCTCACTGGCACCTCCTCAAATGGAAACCCAGGGCCTTCTGGCTTGTTCAGGGTCTCAGCTGTTACCCATCTATCCAAGCCTTCCTGGGGTGACATCTCATCTTGTCCTTGGCCCCACCAAGCCCCCCCACCAAGGCTCACTCTCCATTTCCTGGCCTGGCAGGCTTGACTTTGCCTTCCTGGCTCACTTTTCTATCCAGGCAGGATGCTTTACTGAGGTGTCCTAGGAATCTGCCACAGGTATGCAAAGCTCTCCAAAGATGAGCAAAATGGGACCTTGGTTTTCAAGGAGCACAAAGTCTAGAGCAGGAGAGATGTACATGAATGGCCCTATGAACTCGCAGAGGGAGGTGAGTCGAGAGGACAAGCATGGTGGAAGCCTGTGCTTCCCAGCAGAGGTGACACCATATCTGAGTCTCTAGGGGTGGGGAGGATGTGGTGTGGGGAAGCATAAGAGGCCAGGTTGAGGGGGAAGAGGAAGACCCTGTAGGTGGAAGAAGCAATAAGAGTGAAGGCCAGAAGTGAAGATATGGAGGGAAAGGGAGGCAGGAGTGAGATCACAGCTTCACTCTGTTTTTCAATCTTTCGAAAATGTGTGTTGGCTGGTACTTTGTGGCCAGCACTGAACTCAATCGTGGGAGGGTGTTGGTGAATAAAAGTGGCCCAGATCCTCCTGGTCAAGTAAAGGAGACAGGCAATTGTAGGAACAAGCCTACCATTTGGGATGAGTGTTTCTGAGCATATGAACATTATTTATGGGAGATCAATCTAGGCAACTGGGTCCTACTTAGGACCACCACCTACTGGGTGGACAGGAAAGGCCCTTCTCTGCAGGTGACCTTTGTGTTGAGGTTGAGAAGGAGCTGATGACAGAAAGCAGGCAGCAGAGCAATCCCTGTGGAGGGAGCAGCCGGTGTGGGGGTGCGGCCGAGGGGTGGTAGGGTGTGTATAAGAAACCAGAGGGAGAGTGCCTGCAGGTGCTGGGCAGAGGGTGAGAGCACCAGGGGGGTTGGGCTGCCTTGAGGAGTTTGGACCTGATCACAGACGAGATGGTGAACAGCTGCCACTGGAGGGATCTAACCATACTTGCATTTTCAAAAGATATTAATAGTCATAGAATTTTAGATGATATTAAAGGGACGACTGTTAATGGTTTGGGGTATATAATGCAAAGTGGTTGAAAACACAGTCCTGGTAAGTTAGATGTCCATTTTAAACTATTTATTGGTGAAATGATATAGTGTTTTCTTTAACATAGTCCAGAAAAATAAATGGAGGGAAGGGAGAAAGCAGGATTGGCAAAGTGATGATAACTGTTAGAGCTGGGTAAAGGGACATCAGGGGTTCATAAAACTACTTCTAGTTAGAAATTTTCCATGGTAAAATTTTAAACAATTTGTGAAAAACATCATTGTATGCAGTAGGTGACCCATAAAAGGGAAATGGAAAATAACCCTTGCTTTTCATTGAACACCTACTGCATGGAAGATTTTGAGTGAATTATTTTATTATATGCATTAGTTGAGGGATCCCCACATATTTTAAATTGTATACTCCTCAATTTTTAATTGTATATGCAATAAAATTATTTTAAGCATCTACTGCCAATACAATTAGAGTTGATTAGTTACTTCCATATTGCCAAATTGGTGTTTTTTGAGTGCCTTATAAAACATATGAAAAACAATACATTTTAAAAGGATGGAATTAAGTTGGAATAAATAATGTACTGCTAATTGCAGTGGTGTTGTACTATCATTAGCTAATATCTGCAGGCAGAAACTTCTGTTCACATAGAGCAACATTTGTCATTAATAGTGTGGGTGTAAATTTGTATTTCAAGCCAGCTTATGATCATTTCCTTTGGAGGGGGTGGCAATATTTTGTCAGCTCAGATTATGTCATCATTTTCTTTACCTTATAGGGTAACAAAAGAAAAATGATGGAAGGGTAAGCTCTACTGTTTTCTAGTTGTTCACTATAGTTGTCTTTCCTTTTTTGGGGGGTGGAGGGTGCATGGTCCGGGAATTGAATCTCTATTGTTTTTAAGTAGTTTCATGGTAGGAATGATTTTTTAAGTCCACTGTTCATTTAATAAAAATTTGTCTGCTTAAGAAGTAGTGATTATGATTCCTGATTCGGCTTACCTGGGCGCACATAAACTGCTGCCCGTTGCAATTTGCTCTGCACTGTGGAGTGAGGGGAATAGCCAATGTACGCATCAAATGTTTCTGTCAAGTGTCTGAACATATGTTATATATTAGGACTTTAATTGCCTCTTTTTATTTTGAGGTGATTAAATAAGTGAGGAATAGAAAGTCGAATACTTTCTTCTTGCACCCCAGGAAGGGAGTAGCTGAAGGAATCTCCATGGAGGGAGTCTTATCCCAACCCCATAAGAAAGACATTATTTTTCCCCAATCTGCACATGCAGACACTGAGCCCAGGCAGGCTCAGTGATCTGTCCACAGGACATAACTCTTAAAAGGCAGAGCCAGCACAGGAGCGCGGGGAGACCACCCCCTAAGTTCCTTACTCTTTAGTGATCATGGTGACAGCTGAGTCCTTGAGCATCAGCTAGGGACCAGGCAGTGAGCTGGGGGCCAGGTCCCCGTGTCACAGAGGACAGAGGGCCGGCAGGGCAGAGTAGCCTCCCTGTGCTCATGCACATCTGCCAGACTGCAAAGTCTGTACTGTTTCAACCCTAGTTCACCACTGTGCACCTTGGGCACTTTAAGCTTCCATTTCCTAATCCTTAAAATAGGGTTAATAGAAATAAATAAAAAAAATTAAAGGGGTTAATAGGAACATCTGCCTCATAGAACTTTTGAGAGATTTAAATGAGACAGTGAATGGGATATTATTGGGCTGTATACTAGAGGTAGTAGCATAGAATAAACACATGTGCAAAAGCCTCAGAGTTACTCTCAATATATATTATCAGGATGAATGAATGAAGTGTCCCAGTGGAGCCTCCGTATTTTCAAACACATTCACTCTACATCTGGACTTTGCTCTTGGCTCCACCCATAATGAAGCTGCAAAGCCTGGTACTCAGCTGGGAAGGATGTAGCCATATCCCTCTCCTCGTTAGAACCTTGTCCAAACAGAGCCACAGAAAACTGTAACCCCACCTTTCCCCTTGTGCCACCAGTAATAAAAATTGGGCTCCTCTTTCCTTACTAGTGAGTCAGAAAACCTGTGAGATAAAGGCCAGTATAAACAGACAGTGCTCCCAAATTTATGGGACAGGAATGCAAATAACGTCTTGCATTCTGAGATTAGAGATAGGCCTGGAGTTTCTGCAAAGACATTCCAACTCGCAACATATTTTAATGTCATGTTTGAGCTCTGCAACAAACAGCTCTCTCTAAATACTGAAGCATAGCTGTTATATATTATATATGTGTGTGTGTGTATACATATGTATGTATGTATATATAATATATAATATATTGATCTACACTTAATATCCAAGTACACTGCAAATTAAAAATGGAGGACATTTTCAGATGGCACCTGGGAAAGCAGAGTCTCTGTCAAGAGGACACAGGGTAATGTTACAGGACAAAGGTGGTAGCTTCTTTTGCCCCATGTGCTCAAATGACCAATTCCTGGGACACCGGGGTTTCAGAGAGAGAAAAAGTGTATTACTAGACACATAGGAGAGCAGATGGCCTATTGGCCCCAAAATCTGCCTCCCTAAAATTTAGGGGGTACAAGGTTTTTTATGAATTCTAATAAGGGGAGATGAAGTCATTGCAATTTCAAATAAACAAGTCTAAGCAGAAAGGCATACAGTTATCATTTCAAAAGTGCATGTGGAAAGGAAAGGAGGCAAGGTTATCATTTCAATAGTAAAAATGTAAGCCCAAAGGAGGGGAAGCAAATTTATCATTTCAATGGCAGAGTCTAGCCAATACAATTTACAAATGTAAGGGGCTGGGAATAGTTAACAGCTGACTCAAATTCTCCATTAACATTAGAGCCTTTGCCCTAAAAGTTACTCTAAGAGAAAGATGGAATAAAGGAAGTGACAATCACAAAGGCATAAGATAGGGATTTACAATCATTTCAGCTATCAGGGCAGCTGAATTATAGTTCAGAGATTTCAGGTATTTCCCTCTCTCTACTCCTATATACCAGAAAGCAAAAAGGAATATCTAATACTGATTCAGTAATTATACTCATCCCTTAAATTTTAACTTCTCAGTGACAGTAACATAACAGCTATGCCTCAAGTGGGACTGGTAAAAAAGACTGTGGTTTGCTGAATATTTCCAACACACCACACCCTGTTGCAAATGCTTGGTATCTATTTTCTTATTGAAACCTTGTAATAACCTCAAGAGATCGGTACATTTATACATCAGAATTCAAAAGTAAATAGATGGTATGATAAAATTTGGATAATTTGAGAAGAGGTTTTTTTTTTTTGCTTTTTTAAAAAATATTTTTACTGAGAAATCTTCACACACATGCAATCCATCTACAGTATACAACCAATGGATCACAATATCATCACATACTTGTGTATTCATCACCATGATCATTTTTATAACATTTGCATCACTCAGAAAAGAAATAAAAAAGCTCACCCATCCCATACCCCTAGTTCTGCCTCTCATTGACCACTAGTATTTCAATCTATCCAATTTTTTTTACCCCTTAACCCCCCATTATTTATTTAATTATTTTTCCTTATTCATTTTTTTTACCTATCTGTCCACACCCTGGATAAAAGGAGCATCAGACACAAGGTTTTCACAATAACACAGTCACATTGTAAAAGCTATATAGTTATAAAATCGTCTTCAAGAATCATGGCTACTGGAACTGAGCTCTGCAGTTCCAGGTACTTCCCTCCAGTCACTCCAATGCACCAAAAACTACAAAGGGGATATCTATACAATGCATAAGAATAACCTCTAGGATAGCCTCTTGAATCTGTTTGAAATATCTCACCACTGAAACTTTGTCTCCTTTCTCTCTTCCCCCTTTTGGTCAAAAAAGGCTTTCTCAATCCCCGGATGTTGGGTCCCAGCTCATCCCATGTAGAGACATGCCCCCAGCCCTTCTCCCTCAGCTATACTCACATTCCGCTTCACTCAGTGCATTCATGTTACTATGCTACCATCAGATAGTATTGTGTTATCCATTTCTGAATTTTTACAGTCAGTCCTGTTGCACATTCTGTATTCCTTCAGCACCAAATGCCCAATTTCTACCATCTTTTTATTTCCTAATAACCCATGTTCTTAACTTTATCTCTCAGAGTTCACTCATTAATGTCAGTTCATATTGGAAAGACCATATAGTACTTGTCCTTCTGTTTCTGGCTAATGTCCTCAAGGTTCACCTATGTTGTTATGTGCTTCATGACTTTATTCTGTCTTACAGCTGTGTAATATTCCATTGTATGTATATACCACAGCTTGTTTAGCCACTCATCTGATGATGGACATTTGGGCTGTTTCCATTTCATGGCAATTGTAAATAATGCTGCTATAAATATTGGTGTACAAATGTCCATTTGTGTCCTTGCCTTCAGTTCCTCCTGGATAGATATCTAGCAACGGGATTGCTGGATCATATGGCATTTCTATACTTAGCTTCCTGAGGAAACATCAAACTGCCTTCCAGAGCAGTTGTACCATTTATATTCCCACCAACAGTGGATAAGTGTGCTTCTTTCTCCACATCCTCTCCAGCACTTGTCATTTTATGTTTTTTTTTTGATAATGGTCATTCTAGTGGGTGTCAGATGATAGCTCATTGTGGTTTTGATTTGCATTTCCCTAATAGCCAGTTGACCATCTTTTCATGTGTATTTTAGCCATTTGTATTTTCTCTTCTGAGAAGTGTCTGTTCATGACTTTTGCCCATTTTTAAATTGGGTTGTTTATCTTTTTGTTGTTGAGTTGTAGAATCTCTTTATATATTATGGATATTAAACCCTTATCTGATATATGTTTTCCAAATATTGTCTCCCATTGCATAGCTGCCTTTTTACTTTCCTGACAAAGTTGTCTGATGCACTAAAGTATTGAATTTTGAGGAGATCCCATTTATCTATTCTTTTTTCAAAGCTCATGTTTTGGGAATAAGGTCTAGGAACCAACTCCTATCACAAGATTTATAAGATATTTCCCAATATTTTCTTCTAAAAGTTTTATGGTTTTAGCTTTAATGTTTAGGTCTCTGATCCATTTTGAATTAATTTTTGTATAAGGTGTGAGCTATGGATCTTCTTTTATTCTTTTACATATGGATATCCAGTTCTCTAGATACCATTTATAGAAGAGGCTGCTCTCTCCCAGTTAGGTTGGCTTGACTACCTTATCAAAAATCATTGTCTATAGATGAGAAGGTCTATTTCTGAACACTCAGTTAGATTCCATTGGTCAGTATATCTATCTTTATGCCAGTTCCAGGCTATTTTGATCACTGTAGCTTTGTAATGTGCTTTAAAGTCTGGTAGTGTGAGATCTTCCATTTCATTTTTCTTTCTCAAGATATTTTTTTGCTATCTGAGGCATCCTGCCCTTCCTATAAATTTGGTTATTGTTTTTTCTATTTCTTCAAAGTAAGTTTTTAGGATTTTAATTGGTATTGCATTGAATCTATAAACCAATTTGGGTAGAACTGACATGTTAACTATATTCAGTCTTCAATCCATGAACATGGTATGCTCTTCCATTTATTTAGGTCTTCTATGATTTCTTTTAGCAATTTCTTATAGTCTGTGTGTGTGTGTGTGTGTGTGTGTGTGTGTGTGTGTGTGCATGCAGGTGCTTTGTATCCTTAGTTAAATTTATTCCTAAATATTTGATTCTTTTGGTTGCTATTGTAAATGGATTTTATTTCTTGATTTCCTCCTCAGAATAATCATTACTAGTTTATAGAAACACTACTGATTTGTGGGTGTTGATCTTCTAACCTGCCACTTTGCTGTCTCATTTATTAGCTCTAGTAGCTTTGCTGTAGATTTTTTTGGGATTTTCAACCTATAGTATAATATCATCTGCAAACAGTGAGAGTTTTACTTCTTCCTTTCCAATTTGGATGCCTTTTATTTCTTTTTCATGTCTAATTTCTCTGCCTAGAACTTCTAGCACAATGTTGAATAATAATGGTGACAGTGGGCATCCTTGTCTTGTCTCTGATCTTAGGGTCTTACCCCATTGAGGATGATGTTTGCTGTGGGCTTTTTATATATTCCCTTTCGTGTTGAGAAAGTTCCCATGTTAGATGTGGGCTTTTCATATATTCCCTTTTATGTTGAGGAAGTTCCCTTCTATTCCTATACTTTGAAATGTTTTCATCAAGAAAGGATGTTGATGGTTTTCATTAATCAGCTGCTTACAGGATTAGCATTGTTTCAGGAAATGATAACCATTGATGCTTGTGACCAGCCCATCACATATCCAAAATTTGTCTTTGGGCAGATGTTTCACAATCTTTACAACCCCAGGCTTTCTAAAGTGTTTGGTTTGGGTCCATGATTTACAAGTTTTTATAATTTGGGGAAAGTTCAGGGATTTAGGGGAAATTTTTGTCCCAGGAAGTTAGGAACTGAAGTTAACAGTTTGCATTAGTTCTTTTGGAGCTAGATAAGAAACAAAGGACTTGCAGTTGTCTGTTAAGTCTTTCAGAGCTGGATAGGAAACCAGGGACTTGCAGTTGTTCTATTTTATCCTGCTTCAATACTCCTGCCCTTTCCGTCAAAGAATTAAAATTTAACCCCACTTTCTTTCCAACACTTTTCCAAACCACAGTCTTTTTGTCTCCTCTGTCCCTATTCCCAGGGCTTCTCCTAGACTATGACCCAATCCAATGCCTTGTAACTTTTTCTCCTCTCAAGACAAAGATCATCTACTAAAAGTTTCTTTTAGTCTTGCAGTATATTATTTTCAAAATGGAATTCTTAGTTTTTCTTTAACAACTCAATTTTACATGCCTTATTTATAGCTGGGCGGACTGAGCCCCTTGTTTCAATCAAGGTCCCTTTAAGGAAATGAAGCACAGTTTACTTAACACTTCAGTTCTGGGATCCCTGATTCAAAGTTATTTAAATGCAGATGTTATTAAGTATAGGGACAGTTCCCACCTGAAAAATAACTCAGGAATCTATCAAATTAGATAAATTATACTTACAAAAGGAAAACCCATCAGAAATAGTAGAAACTACAGAAGCAAATGAGAGTTGCAATAGCAAACCAGTGGAGACAGCTATCCGGGTGGAACTGGGTGCAGGAAAGATGAGGGAAATGTGAGTTTAGCTTAGAATTCTTTCTACTGGGCTTGGAAATTAAGAGTGAGGAGGACTGGGGGAATGTTGAGGAACAGACCATGTTTTTTTTATTTTATTTTATTTTATTTTATTTTATTTTATTTTTCATATTTCAGGTGCAGCTTCATTCAGTGTTCCAACCTAGTTACATTACACTTAGGTATTATTGTGCTGTCCATTTTTGAGTTTTTGTATCTAGTTCTGTTGCACAGTCTGTATCCCTTCAGCTCCAATTACCCATTATCTTACCCTGTTTCTAACTCCTGCTGGTCTCTGTTACCAATGATAAATTCCAAGCTGATTCTCGAATGTCGGTTCACATCAGTGGGACCTTACAGTATTTGTCCTTTAGTTTTGGGCTAGACTCACTCAGCATAATGTTCTCTAGGTCCATCCATGTTATTACTTGCTTCATAAGTTTAGTCTGTCTTAAAGCTGCATCATATTCCATCGTAGGTATACGCCACAGTTTGTTTAGCCACTCGTCTGTTGATGAACATTTTGGCTGTTTCCATCTCTTTGCAATTGTAGATAATGCTGCTATAAACACTGGTGTGCAAATGTCCATCTGTGTCTTTGCCCCTAAGTCCTTTGAGTAGATACCTAGCAGTGGTATTGCTGGGTCGTAATCCATTCTGCCATTCTATGTCTTTTGATTGGGAAATTCAGTCCATTAACTTTTAGTATTATTACTGTTTGGATAATATTTTCCTCTACCATTTTGGCTTTTGTATTATATATATCATATCTGATTTTCCTTCTTTCTACACTTTACTCCATACCTCTCTCTTCTGTCTTTTCGTATCTGACTCTAGTGCTCCCTTTAGTATTTCTTGCAGAGCTGGTCTCTTGGTCACAAATTCTCTCAGTGACTTTTTGTCTATAAATGTTTTAATTTCTCCTTCATTTTTGAAGGACAATTTTGCTGGATATAGGAGTCTTGGTTGGCAGTTTTTCTCTTTTAGTAATTTAAATATATCCTCCCACTGTCTTCTAGCTTCCATGGTTTCTGCTGAGAAATCTACACATAGTCTTATTGGGTTTCCCTTGTATGTGACAGATTGTTTTCCTCTTGCTGCTTTCAAGATCCTCTCTTTCTCTTTGACCTCTGACATTCTAACTAGTAAGTGTCTTGGAGAACGCCTATTTGGGTCTATTCTCTTTGGGGTGCGCTGCACTTCTTGGATCTGCAAATTTAGGTCTTTCATAAGAGTTGGGAAATTTTCAGTGATAATTTCTTCCATTAGTTTTTCTCCTCCTTTTCCCTTCTCTTCTCCTTCTGGGACACCCACAACACGTATATTTGTGCGCTTCATATTGTCATTCAGTTCCCTGATCCCCTGCTCAAGTTTTTCCATTCTTTTCCCTATAGTTTCTGTTTCTTTTTGGAATTCAGATGTTCCATCCTCCAGTTCACTAATTGTAGCTTCTGTCTCTTTAGATCTACCATTGTAGGTATCCATTGTTTTTTCCATTTTTTCTTCTTTGTCCTTCACTCCCATAAGTTGTGTGATTTGTTTTTTCAGATTTTCTATTTCTTCTTTTTGTTCAGCCCATGTCTTCTTCATGTCCTCCCTCAATTTATTGATTTGGTTTTTGAAGAGTTTTTCCATTTCTGTTCGTATATTCAGCATTAGTTGTCTCAGCTCCTGTATCTCATTTGAACTATTGGTTTGTTCCTTTGACTGGGCCATATCTTCAATTTTCCGAGCGTCATCCATTATTTTCTGCTGGTGTCTGGGCATTTGATCAGATTTCCCTGGGTGTGGGACCCAGCTGGTTGAAAGGTTTTTCTGTGAAATCTCTGGGCTCTGTTTTTCTTTTCCTGCCCAGTAGGTGGCGCTCGTGGTGCTCGTCTGTCTGCACGGCAGTCGGCCCGGGAAACCGCGCGTGGAGGCGGGGGTCGCTGGCCGCCGCGGCTTGGGAGAGTGCCGGTCCTAATTGCCCAGCTGGCCCGAAACGCCAAGCGTGACGGGAGGGCCCTGCTTTCCAACGTTCCCAGTCAGACCGGGGAGCCACGTGCGTGGAGGGGACCCCAGTCGCCAGCCGCCCCGGCCGGGAAAACGCGCGCCCCTCGGGTATCTCACCGCAGCAGATTCTCCCTGCCCGTTCAGCCGTTCCAGAATGGGGTACGCTGTCTTTTTGGTCTCTGTCATGACTCCGGGAGCTGTTTCGTATTGTTTCTGTTTCTTTAGTTGCTTTTCTGGAGGAGGAACTAAGACCCGCGCGTCTTACTAAGCCGCCATCTTCTCCGGAAGTCCCAGACCATGTTTTGAATAGTTTGTCCTGTAATTTCCCAATTTACAGTATATTTTCCAGAATAGTACCTTTACAATGTTTTCATTATGTATTAGTTAGGGTTCTCTAGAGAAACAGAATCAACAGGGAACACTTGCAAATATAAAATTTATAAAAGTATCTCATGTGACTGCAGGAATGCAGAGTCCTAAATCCGCAGGGCAGGCTGTGAAGCCAACGACTCCGATGGAGGGTCTGAATGAACTCCACAGGAGAGGCTCACCAGCCAAAGCAGGAATGAAACCTGTCTCCTCTGAATCCTCCTTAAAAGGCTTCCCATGATTAGATTAAGCATCACTCATTGTAGAAGACACTCCCTTTTGGCTGATTACAAATGGAATCAGCTATGGATGCAGCTGACGTGATCATGATCCAATTCTATGAAATGTCCTCATAGCAAAAGACAGGCCAGCACTTGCCCAACCAGATAAACAGGTACCACAACTTGGCCAAGTTGATACATGTCCCTAACCATGACACATTGCATTTTTGTAATAGATATATAGTAAGTGTTAGGTAAGTGTTTAAATTGGTAATTTGCAAGTCATGCCTTTGCATTGTTCAATTGTTCCTAATAGGTTACTGGTTTTGAAATGGGAAATTCTACATCTAATAGCATTCCTGAATGCAGCCCTTGAAGTATATTTGGAAAACCTGAAAGATTTTAATTAAGAACCTATGAAAGGCAAAAAAAAAAAGAACTGCTTTATTTCTGTAACACTGTTTGGCCTCAGTATAATTTAGACTCCCAAAGAAAATGGCCTGGAAATAGATCTATAGATGCAAATATTGTATTTTTCAAATACCTTTTTCTTCTTTGTGAATTGTTCCTTTTATTAATACATAGTATCCCTCTTTGCTCTTTTAATTGTTTTATATTTGAAGTCTAATTTGTGGGATATTAGCACTGCTACCCTTGTTATTTTCTGATTGCTGTTGGCATGAAATATCTTTTCCCAACCTTTCACTTTCAACTTACTTTTGTCCATGGGTTTAAAGCGAGTCTCCTGTAGACAGCGTATACATGGGTCCTGTTTTTTAATCCATGCTTCCAGTCTTTGTCTTTTGATTGAGGAGTTTAATCCATTAATATTTAATGTTATTACCATAAAGGCAGTACTTTATTCTACCATTTTGTCTTTTGGATTATATATGTCATATCTAATATTTTTTCTCATTTTTTATGTTTACCGATAGTCTTCATTTCTACACTCTTCTCCAGACCTCTCTCTCATATCTTTTTCTATCTGCCTGTAGTGCTGCCTTATCTGCCTGTAGTGCTGCCTTATCTGCCTGTAGTGCTGCCTTTAGTATTGCTTGTAGAGCCATTCTCTTAGTCACAAATTCTCTCAGTTACTGTTTTTCTGAAAATATTTTAATCTCCCCCTCAGTTTTGAAGGAAAGTTTTGCTGGGTATAGAATTCTTGGTTGACAGTTTTTCTGTTTCAGAATCTTAAATCTATCACACCACTGCCTTCTTGTCTCCATGGTTTCTGCTGAGAAATCCACACATAGTCTTATTGAGCTTCCTTTGTATGTGATGGATTGCTTTTCTCTTGCTGCTTTCAAGATTCTCTCTTTGTCTTTGACATTTGACAATCTGATTAGTAAGTGTCTTGGAGTAGGTCTATTCAGATCTATTCTGTTTGGGGTATGCTGTACTTCTTAAATCTGTTATTTTATTTATTTTATAAGAGATGGGAAGTTTTCAGTGATTATTTCCTCCATTAGTCTTTTTCCTCCTTTTCCCTTCTCTTCTACTTCTGGGACACCAGTAATATATATATTTGTGTGCTTCATGTTTTCACTCAGTTCCCTAAGAGGCTGCTCATATTTCTCCATTTTTTCCCCTATATTTTCTTTTCTGTGTAGGATTTCAGATGTCCTGTCCTCTAGTTCATTAATCCTTTCTTCTGTCTCTTCAAATGTCTTGTTGTGAGGCTCCATTGTGTTATTTCATCTCTTCTGTTGTGCCTTTCATTCCCATAAGGTCTGTGATTTGTGCTTTCAAAATTTCAAGTTCTTCTTTATGTTCACCCAATGTCTTCTTTATATCCTCCCTCAACTCATTGATTTGTTTTTTGATGAGATTTTGCACATCTGTTCAAACATCCTGAATTAGTTGTTTAACTCCTATATCTCATTTGAGCCATTTGTTTGTTACTTCAATTGGGCCATATCTTTGATTTTCCTAGTATGCCTTGTTATTTTTTGCTGGTGTTTAGGCATTTGATTTTCTTAATTAATTTATTCTGGAGATTGTTTCCACTCTTCTTCCTAGGGTTTTATTGCTGGATATTTGTTCTCTATTTGTTCTTTGACATTCAGTTCAATTTATTCTAGACCTCTAGCATGGGTTCTGTTTAACTGATCAGAATTTTTCAGTTCTTGTTTTTCCTTTTCTTGCCCTGCCTAAATGGGACTTTTTTTTTTAGGGAAGGTCTCCTCAGATATGATCAACCACTGTCAGATTTTCCCAGACAAGACAGGCCCATGACTCAGGAACAGAGAGTCTCCAGTATCATGTTTCCTTGAGGGTGAGACCCAGTAGGTTGTCAGGTTTTCCTATGAAGCCTCTAGACTCTGTGATTTTTCCTATCCAGCCCAGAATGTGGTGCTTGTCTGCACACAGCTTCCCACCAGTGTAAAGTGATGTGGTGTCTTTAATTTCAGCAATATTTCCCTCCCAGGGGTGTGGTTGAGACTAAGGCTGAGGTAGTAGGCAGGCTTTGATTGCTTCTGTTTTTCCAGCTCCTGGGATCTGAATTCTATGGAGGAGGGTCTCCACTTGAGCTGGGCCCTGCCCTCCTCCCCTTTTCTTGGGGAAGATACACCTTTTAGGAAATAGTCCACCAGATTATTTTCTTTATCTATCAAACATGCCTTAATTATTGCCTTGCCTGGGGCAGTACTGGAGCCTGCGAGTGCTTGCAGTTCTATCTAATGAGCTGTTAAGGAGTTAAAAAAAAAAAAGCCTTTTCAGAACTGGACCACCACTATCTGGGTTTGCCAAACAAGATCTGAAATTGGTACATGGCTCTATGTGTTCCCAAGCCTTATGCACCCCACTTTCCAGCATTTTGTGCTGTGCAACTAAAAAAACCTTTGTTGTTTAACATTTCCTCCTTTCTCCCCTGCCCCCCAGGCCAGACCCTTCAAAAACCTCTCTATTCTTTGCCCAAATCACTCTGAGATTTACTCTAGACTCTATTTTTTTACTCTGTTTTTGCATGGGCAGGCACCAGGAATAATCAAACCCAGGTCTCCAGCATGGCAGGCGAGGACTCTACCTGCTGAGTTTCCATGGCCCACCCACTAGCCTCTATTTTTAAAAGCCAAAAATGTCTCCAGACATTGTCAAATGTTTGCCCTCAGGGGCAAAACTGGCTCCAATCAAACGTTGCTCTATATTAGCCACAGAGCCAGGCAGAGAGCAGTATATAGGAGGATGGAGAGTGGATCCACAGAAAATATCCAAGAGACAACCTATATTAGACAACCTATATTTAGTCTCATTTTACTGCCAAGGAAACTAAGGCTTAAGCAAATGAATTCACTTTCTTAAACATATACAGACTGTGAGTGGAGAAGACAGAGAGCAAACTCAGGTGCAACCTCAAAGCCAGAACTTAGAGCCACCAAGCTGTGCGACAGATTCATACATTGGAAATGACTCTCCGAGGAAGAGAGTGGAGATTTGGAAATGGAGCCCTGGGACAATCCAGGAGAGTTGTAATGTCACCATTTTAGGGTACTTGCTCGCATCCTGGGTCTGGAGTTCATGATGCCTCATGTGGCAGATCTCCTAGCAGAGAGAGACCATCAGATACATAAGGACTTTGGGCATCTTGGAAGTGGCCTTCTTAAATCATTACTGCCCACATAGAAGAAGGAATGAGGATGGGGCCTGGGTGGGTCATATCGTAATCAACTAAAGTCTAGGAGATCATTCATCTCAGGGTGCTCTTACCACGTGTGATGGTGGGAGTCTGCCCAGCCCATATCACCTTCTTTTAAGGCGCCCACTTCTGCTTCTTTGTCTGGGGATGTCAAGGGCCTCCCAGAAAGCTTCAATTAGTTTGAAACCTCTGGTATATGCACTGCACCCCTCCCACTGGGTCTCCTCTTCTTATGGAATGCCTTCCATTATTTTTTTCTGATTGCTTTTAACAGAAATGATTTCTAATCTCTCAGTCATCTTAGTTACCCTTCAAGTGTTTCCTAGTTTATTAAAATCTTTCAACAAGCTTTTGTTTGGTGTAGAGTGACATTTTTTTTGTTTGTTTGTTTTTACATGGGCAGGCACCGGGAATTGAACCCAGGTCCTCTGCCATGGCAGGCAAGCATTCTTGCCTGCTGAGCCACCGTGGCCCGCCCTAGAGTGACATTTTTTACATGGTAAGATGTCTGCTTCCTGAGCTCATGTTTGTCTTCTCTTCTCACTGCACGTGCTTGGTCTTCCTGGGAGCCATAGCACACACTTGTCTCAGTGACTCCTACTGCTTCATCTAAAGGCCACCATTTGCAATGTGTCATTAAGGCCCCAGGGAAAGTGCACAAAACCTACATTTTTAACCTTGTGTCATTTACTATTTATTTATTCAGTAGATATTCATTGAGTACCTAAATTTTTCTCTATTGAGCCAAGGGGGTGGTGCATAGGTGGTTCAGTGGTAGAATGCTCACCTTTCTTGCAGGAGACATGGGTTTGATTTTCCAACCATGCAACCCCCTCAAAAAAAGTCTGTTGAGCCAAGAAAGTTCTCAGGATACCATGAAGACCAAAACCAGGCACAGTCCCATGTGGTAGAGACCAGTCATGCACTTCTCCTTCCTGGCTGTGCAGCTAGACCCCATCCGACAACTTCTGTTGCACTGGGGTGGGGATCAGCTGATGGGATATAAAATGTATAGATGTGACAGGCACTGCTACAGGTTGTCCTGCTAAATACAGGGAAGCCTTCCATGTCTGATGCCCCATTCTCATTCTTCCTTCATCTGCTGGACCAGTGCAAGGGATCCAGGGGGTGATAGAAACACTAATGGAAAAAGCATGGGCCCCTGAGTCACTGCGTGAAAGGCTACCACCCAAGCACCAAACACCCAAGTTGACTGTATCTGAGTTAAGGGGGAAAAATACAATCTTCTAGTGGATTAAATCTCGTCAGTTTTTTAACTTTTGCTTTCTCCTTCTAGCAAATATACCCCTCCCTTTGAAGCTAATAGTCTAATGGGAGGCAAAGACATTAATCAGAGTCACACAAATGTAAAATTGTACAAGTGGTACAAGGAGAAGTCTTTGGTAATTTGGAAGTATTGCATGATCAGACTTGCCTTGGTCACGGAGGTAAGAGAAAGCAGCCGTGGAGACTGAGGACCTGGCAATAACTGATTCCATACTAGTGCCTCACTCCCATTAGGCGTCAGCTCCTGACATGCTCTTTCCTGTGCTGCCTCTGCACAGACTCTTCTCTTTGCTTAGAAGGTCCTCCCATTTCTAACCTCCTTTCTCCTATTAAGATAACAAAATCTTAGCAATCAAAAAACCCCACACTGGCTGAAAAGTGGGCTATCACAAACAAATTTGTTAAACTGAGAAAGATAAGTGTGAATTCATGATTTTAAAATAACAGCTCTGTCATCGCTAAAAATGGCTCACCAGTAGCAGCAGCTAACACACCTTTGCCCAGCACTAGATTTCAGCTGCTGACACTACATAAGAAATGTCATGATGTTGATGCCATGTCTTTAGGGACAGCAAAACAAAGCGTGGTTCGGAATGTCCTATTCTTCCAAGAAGGCAAGAGTGAGGTTGTTTCAGTACTGTCAAGGGTGCATGAAACAAAAAAAGCAGCTTAAAGGAGCCAGCCAATCAGTGGAAATTTCTGCATAGAAAATAATAATAGTTATAAGTAAGGTTGATGGGGAAGTCTGTGAAAGGTTTATTTTCCAACAGAGAAAAGTTAATATCAAGTATAACTTTAATATGAAAGGGTGACTATGATAGGATATACAGACAATTGATTTTAATTGCTCCGATTGATTTTCATAAATAAGGGAGATGTGCGGCATTGTAATCATCATGGTAGAAATAACAGCACATGGTTACATAGGACACCCGGCATGCCAGGCACCATGCTAAGTGTCATGTGCCTAATGATTCATGTAATCCTGACAACTGCGTGTGGTAGGGCCTGTTACCATTCCCACTTTCCAAACGCAGGAAATAGAGACCCAAAGAGGTTAAAGCAGCCTCTCCAAGATCACTCAGTTGGTGAGTGCTGCAGCTGGAATTTGAATCCAACTTGTTTGGCTTCAGAGTCTTGCTCTTGTCAAAAGGCTATGCCACTTCTCATATAAATAAACATTTTGATTTTCTTCCATCAAGTATGTGTCTGTATATGATATTGAAATATGTACTCCCTTTTATCAGGGTAATTAGGAGAGCATTAATGGGACAAGAATGCATAAGTTAAAGTAATTCCAAAAATAATAAAAAGTTGATCCTGTTCAAAGCTGGAGCATGAGAGATCAGCACTGAGGCTCATGCACAGTAGCCAAGTAGGAAAATCCTAGCCAGTGTTCCGAAATGATTAATTAGCCGCAAGTCTTCAAGAGGTGTGCTAAGTACACAGGCCCCATTGCTCACCTCCTAGGAGACAGAACCTCCAGAAAGCTGTACAAATTATAATAAAATATGAATAGAAATCTGTGCATTTTTAATAATGCTAAGACAAGATCAATAAATTAAAACGACAGCCTAAGGGGAAGTGGGGTATAATACCAGTCACACCATGTTTCAAGGTACACAGTTTGTAGGGGACCCCTAAGTTGCCAAAAAGTAAAACCTATGAACAAGGTGGACCCAGAAAGCTGTACCTTAAAGATGAATGGTGTGGAGTTTACTCAGACTGAGGTGTGTTGCTCAGGCTTGAAATACTTCAGGGGATTTTTAACCTCAGCTGGTCTGAGAGGTTATTCTTTTACTTTGGATCTGTCATAATAATTGTAAGCAGGAAAGCTGTCCAAATTTTACGCCAGAAACCATGGAAAGGTATAAAATCTTCATAGAAATAATCTTAGAAAGTTATAAGAACAAGGGCAGATATAATGCAGCAATGAATGAAATGCCAGCACTGCATCCACATCAGCCAGCTGACCTCCAGGTTACAGAAACCATCTGCACATGTACCTAGAGTGGGCTGCAAGTGCCTGCAAATTAACTGTCCTTGCCTGGGACAGCCCTTACCCACGGACTGACTGGTGTGGGGGTACAGATGCCCCAGCTCCCTTACCCCTTGGCCAGGAAAATTCATTAAGCCTCGGTCACCCACTGAGGTAGCTGGCTGGGTGCCACACCTCTTATGAGCTAATTCTTCCTCCTTGAGATAATTAGTTCTCCCAATGGTATCCCCAAAGATTCCACATGTCATGTTCAGAACTTGGTCAGGGAAAACTTCTAGATAAAACTGAACTAAGAGACTACATCTGTAATTGCACTTTATTTTATTTAAGAGAACTTAAGTCATATTTGTAAGCAACATTTACATTCTCTAAAAAGTATTGTTTCCCAAAATTGTCCTATAATCTAATAAATGATTTTATTAATTGGAGCATTAATCAAAGTACAAATATGTGTGGTTGTTTGAACCGGGTGCAAAAGTTCCTCACATTTTAAAGAATATATCAACAGCTGAAAGTAAAACTACTAATCCACTTTCTAAATGCAGTTTATGTTTTAGGGTTTCATGGATTCCTTCAGGGTGAATTAACTCTCTCATCCTCTCTGCTCTTTCAACATTTGACGCATATTTCTGAAACAGCATATACCATATCTGTTTACACATGCGTGTCTCCAGGATTATATTCTGTGGTCCTCAAAGGCAAAGAACTTTGCACCCTGCTCTGGACTTGCCACATTGTTGGCTGCAATATTTAGTTGTTAAAAAATAAGCGATTGAATTAATGAATAAATGAATACAGGGCATCTGTCCTGTACAGTAGACTATAGTTTGTGTCCTTAAGTGCTGAGACGGTTTTATTTATTGTCAAAACCACTCCAGTACTATGTGGAGTCCAAGTAAACAGTCAGGGATTAATCTTGAATACTAATAACAAGGGAATGAATGAAAGGATGGATGAGTGAATTAGGGATGAATAAAGAGTAAAGCATATGCCCAATTCTCAGATATTTGGGGGGGCAATTACCACCAAACCCAGTTTTCCCTTTCCTGTTTTTGTAGCATATAACTAAGTTGTGGTTGTTGATGTTGTTTTAATCAAAGCACAACATACTTTTAGGCATTAATGCCCATCACATTAATTTGAGCTGACAATTTTACCTTCTTTGCTTGATTTTAAATCTTTTTTTTTTTTTTAATTTTTTTATTAATCAAAAAAAAGAAAAGAAATTAACACAACATTTAGAAATCATTCCATTCTACAAATGCACTCAGTAATTCTTAGTATCATCACATAGATGTATGATCATCATTTCTTAGTACATTTGCATCGATTTAGGAAAAGAACTAGCAAAACAGCAGAAAAAAATATAGAATGTTAATATAGAGAAGAGAATTTAATAATACTAATAATATATATATATATATATAAAAAGGAAAAAGAAAAAAAACAAAAACAAAAGATACAAACACACAAACAAACAAAAAAAAAACCATATTTCAGGTGCAGCTTCATTCAGTGTTCCAACATAGTTACATTACACTTAGGTATTATTGTGCTGTCCATTTTTGAGTTTTTGTATCTAGTCCTGTTGCACAGTCTGTATCCCTTCAGCTCCAATTACCCATTATCTTACCCTGTTTCTAACTCCTGCTGGTCTCTGTTACCAATGATATATTCCAAGCTGATTCTCAAATGTCGGTTCACATCAGTGGGACCTTACAGTATTTGTCCTTTAGTTTTGGGCTAGACTCACTCAGCATAATGTTCTCTAGGTCCATCCATGTTATTACATGCTTCATAAGTTTAGTCTGTCTTAAAGCTGCATAATATTCCATCGTAGGTATACGCCACAGTTTGTTTAGCCACTCGTCTGTTGATGAACATTTTGGCTGTTTCCATCTCTTTGCAATTGTAGATAATGCTGCTATAAACACTGGTGTGCAAATGTCCGTCTGTGTCTTTGCCCTTAAGTCCCTTGAGTAGATACCTAGCAGTGGTATTGCTGGGTCGTAATCCATTCTGCCAGTCTATGTCTTTTGATTGGGAAATTCAGTTCATTAACTTTCAGTATTATTACTGTTTGGATAATATTTTCCTCTACCATTTTGGCTTTTGTATTATATATATCATATCTGATTTTCCTTCTTTCTACACTTTACTCCATACCTCTCTCTTCTGTCTTTTCGTATCTGACTCTAGTGCTCCCTTTAGTATTTCTTGCAGAGCTGGTCTCTTGGTCACAAATTCTCTCAGTGACTTTTTGTCTATAAATGTTTTAATTTCTCCTTCATTTTTGAAGGACAATTTTGCTGGATATAGGAGTCTTGGTTGGCAGTTTTTCTCTTTTAGTAATTTAAATATATCCTCCCACTGTCTTCTAGCTTCCATGGTTTCTGCTGAGAAATCTACACATAGTCTTATTGGGTTTCCCTTGTATGTGACAGATTGTTTTTCTCTTGCTGCTTTCAAGATCCTCTCTTTCTCTTTGACCTCTGACATTCTAACTAGTAAGTGTCTTGGAGAACGCCTATTTGGGTCTATTCTCTTTGGGGTGCGCTGCACTTCTTGGATCTGTAAATTTAGGTCTTTCATAAGAGTTGGGAAATTTTCAGTGATAATTTCTTCCATTAGTTTTTCTCCTCCTTTTCCCTTCTCTTCTCCTTCTGGGACACCCACAACACGTATATTTGTGCGCTTCATATTGTCATTCAGTTCCCTGATCCCCTGCTCAAGTTTTTCCATTCTTTTCCCTATAGTTTCTGTTTCTTTTTGGAATTCAGATGTTCCATCCTCCAGTTCACTAATTGTAGCTTCTGCCTCTTTAGATCTACCATTGTAGGTATCCATTGTTTTTTCCATTTTTTCTTCTTTGTCCTTCACTCCCATAAGTTCTGTGATTTGTTTTTTCAGATTTTCTATTTCTTCTTTTTGTTCAGCCCATGTCTTCTTCATGTCCTCCCTCAATTTATTGATTTGGTTTTTGAAGAATTTTTCCATTTCTGTTCGTATATTCAGCATTAGTTGTCTCAGCTCCTGTATCTCATTTGAACTATTGGTTTGTTCCTTTGACTGGGCCATATCTTCAATTTTCTGAGCATCATCCATTATTTTCTGCTGGTGTCTGGGCATTTGATCAGATTTCCCTGGGTGTGTTACCCAGCTGGTTGAAAGGTTTTTCTGTGAAATCTCTGGGCTCTGTTTTTCTTTTCCTGCCCAGTAGGTGGCGCTCGTGGTGCTCGTCTGTCTGCACCGCAGTCGACCTGGGAAACCGCGCGTGGAGGTGGGGGTCGCTGGCCGCCGCGGCTTGGGAGAGTGCCGGTCCTAATTGCCCAGCTGGCCCGAAACGCCAAGCGTGGCGGGAGGGCCCTGCTATCCAACATTCCCAAACAGGCCGGGGAGCCACATGCATGGAGGGGACCCCAGTCGCCAGCCGCCCCGGCCGGGAAAACGCGCGCCCCTCAGGTAGCTCACCGCAGCAGATTCTCCCTGCCCGTTCAGCTGTTCCAGAATGGGGTACGCTGTCTTTTTGGTCTCTGTCGTGACTCCGGGAGCTGTTTCGTATTGTTTCTGTTTCTTTAGTTGCTTTTCTGGAGGAGGAACTAAGACCCGCGCGTCTTACTAAGCCGCCATCTTCTCCGGAAGTTGATTTTAAATCTTGATCTTGTGATCCATCCTATTGGGTATCTCTCTCCTACTTTGTGTCATTTGTAAATGTGAGCAACCTATCTTCATATAATAATAGAGAATCTCGGTGGTTCAGTCCATGGCACACTTGGGGGTAAAATCACTCAACCATCAGGCCAGAGTTTGGCAAACTAGAGCCCATGGGCCAAATTCCACTTGCAGCCTGTTTTTGTAAGTAAAGTTTTTTTGGAACATGGTAAAGTTTGCTGATCCTTTCTCGTAGGCATTAATCTACCATGCTGTGCATAAAGTCTAAAGGGAGCCTTGTTCTATGCCTTTGAAATCAAGATTCACTGTGTTTTCCCTACAGCTTTCCTCCATCATCCTAGTAACATTCTCCAGGCTGGGCAGTCTACATGCTTTGCAGAGTCAAGTGGGCAGTCAGGGAAGGGTCAGCTGCAGAACACAGTTTTGCTTAGTTGTTTTAAGGAGGTATTATTCCATCCCATACCTTCAACCCATTTATTATGCCAAACCATTTCAAGCAGCTTCAAGTTCATAAATTTACAATGAGGTCAATCCTGCCCAACTAGAATGTGTTCCTAGTTAGGAGGGGACAGTATGGCCCCTGAATGGGGTCTTTTGCAGAGCACTGTGCCCCACTGTACAATTCATGTTTTTTTCCTGCAAATCTGAATGTGACCGTTTAGATCCTCCAGCTGTGGCTGGTTTAGCTCCTGATTCTCACGGTGTGCTGCTTTGCCATCTAGGAGGTTGATCCAAGCCTCCAGGCTCCTCTTTGGTGGGCCTCCGTTATTTACATGTGAGGCTCAGGAGGGCTGGCCAAGGTGGAGCTTGGAAATACTTGCTGAACCCCACATAATTTCTAGTGATTCCCACATTTGGAAGCACATGCTTACTGAACATATATTTGACCACTGTTTTTGGAAGTCTATCCCTGGAAACATTCTGTGGCAGTAGTGAGGCTGGGGTTAACTGTCCTTTGTTAGAAAAGGTTAGAACAAAATTGGGAGTGACCACCTTTGTTTGTCCTCTTTATACTATTCCCACAAATGGAAACTGTGTGATGTTAGGTCAAGCTTACCACTGACTTCATCTCCATGGCTCACAGTTCCTTCATCTATAAGATATTATTTTTGAGTTAGTATGAGGCTCAAGTGATATAATTAGTAGGTATAGAAAGTGCTATAAAAGTTTACACCTACTGAGTGCTTTTTTTCCAGGTGTGTGCTAAATGTTTTACTGCATTATCTCATTATATCCCTCTCAAAGCACAGAGAATGTTGCCCCATTTTGTAGCTGAGACACAGAGAGATTAAGGAACTTCGTTCATTTACTGAGCGAGTATTTATTAAGCACTGATGTGCGCCAGGTAACCTGTGATAGGTCTTTGAAAGAAACAAACTACCCTCACCTAGTGTATATGTGGGGTTGGGCAGACAAATAAACAATGCACATAATAATAACAAAAGTTTGTTAGAAGATGGTGAGTGCTACAGAAAAAGAAAATGAAGAATGGAGAAAAGGAGAGTGAAAGTGCTGGAGTTGGGGAAGTGGGTGAGGCCAGCAATTTAAGTAGGGTCACTAGGCTAAGTCTCACTGAGAGAGTGATGGCTTGAACAGAGACTTGGAGAAGATGGGGAAGTTAGCCTTCTGGACTTCTGGCAGAAGAGCATGTCCAGGATCACTAGATTAGTTTATGGCAAAACCAGGATTCAAACTCAGTTCTGTCAGACTCCAGCACCCAACCTCCTAAGAGCCAACGTCAATGAAGCTTAGCGCCTGTGTTGGTTTCTGAGGACTTCCATAACAAATGATTCAACACAACAGAGATGGATTCTCTCAGTGTTCTGGAGCCTAGAAGTCTGAAATCAAGGTGTTGTCAGGATTGGCTCCTTCTGGAGGGTCTGAGGGAGGATCCATCCCACATCTCTCTCCCCATGAGGTAAGCTGGCAATCCTTGGTGTTCCTTGGATTGTAGGCACAACACTCCAATCTTTGCCTCTTTCCTTACATGGATTATTCTCTGATGTGTGTCTTCTCCTTTTCTGACTCGGTCAGGGCACTCTCATTGGATTTAGAGTCCACCCTAATCCAGTATGGTCTTAACTTCAATCCTTACCTGAATTACATCTGCAAGCACCCTTGTTCCAAGTAAGGTCACGTTCTGAGGTTTTGGGATGTGAATATTTTGGGGGACTATATTCAACCTGCTACAGTTCCCTTCTAAGTCTTTCCCAGGAAGCATGCTATCAATCCCTGATTTTCTTTCTCTGGTCATTGCTTACAGCAACTCTGAGTTTTACACTTCCCCAACGCATTCCTACAGATCAACATGAATATCATAGCTCTTTCTGTAACCATATACTCGGCTTTGGGTATTTGACCTTTTAAGGCCTGATGCCCTCGGAGGGTCATGCTGCTGACTTGCTGGCTTCACCCCTTTTTCTTCCCCACTGGGGAAATTTATGATTTTTATCATTACAGTCATTCTCTAGAATCTTCCATATCTTATAAGTCTACCAAGATTCTTGCCCATGTTCTCTCTGTATAAACTAGACAGCTCAAATTTTGTTACCCTTTGTAGTTACTGTTGTTGTCAGCTCGAGTAGCCAGAGTCATTTTCTGTTGCTTACAATAAAAGAACTCTGATATCCAAGTTTAAAAAAGGATCAAATTTCCAAGAATCAAGGGTTGATACTTGTCCGTGCTGGTTTTTTTCTTTCCTTATGATTAAGAACTTCAGGGAAATGGAGTTACTTTTCTTGGTCTCCTGCCACCCCATTATCACTAACTAGTCTTTCTTAACCCAAGTTCTAAACCATGGGTCACCTCATTGCTTCATCGACACTGAGAAGATGAAACAGTCCTCAACATAGTGCCAACTTGTCAGACTCTCTATTTTTAGCCAAATTAGATTCCCAGCAGATGTCTAAATAGCAAAGTCTCCCTTAATTACTAGAGTTTGTCTTGGTGCCATTTTTGTGAGCTGCAAAATGGAGATTAAAAATAGAACCTACCTCACAGTTTTGTTGTGGAGATCAAGTGGAAAAAAATATACACAGAGACATCAGAGTGCCCGGCCTGTGGGGAGGACTTAGGCACATCAGCTACTGCAGTTGGAGGGTGGCACTTGTTTGTGATGAAGACAGGAAGAGTGCTGGAGTCAGACAGGCACGAAATTCAGCCTTAGCTCCACTGTGGATAGCTTTGTGTTTCTAACTGTTTATCCGCACTCCCTGTGCATCAGGACCTGTTCTGTAAAGCTGGGATAATAAGTCAATTTGAGTATTAAATGAGATAAAAAGCATAAATATGTATAAAATAATAAGTATAAAATAAGTTTGAAAATTCCAGAACAATAATTTAATTTGAGTGCTAAAGGAGTCAAAGTGTATAAAAATGTACAGAATTATATGCATAATATCAATTTGAGTAGTGAATGAGATTAAAATGTATAAATTAAAATTAATGAGATCAATAGCATATTAAATGAGATCACATGTATAAAATTGATATGCATGATACAGTACCGCACTCAATGGTTCATATGTATAAAGGAATGAGTAGGCTTTTAGGCACTTAGTAGATGCAGATGTTATTACTATTGTTAAATCATCAGCATCAGGATTTTCCTCATTGTCATCTTTAGTGTTGCAGCCCATTGCTCTTTGGAACTTTCCGTGCTTCTCCTTGGTGGTCCTGAGTGAGCATTTAATAGTAACAATTCTGATGATGTACCATTATCCTTTAGGCACATATTTACTATTTTTACCTTGCCTTTTCTTCAACACTGTCATAGCGTTCCTCTGAAAATGGTTCTGAACACAAATTGGCAGTCAAATTGGGATTTTATAGTTTTTATCTCCATCAATATTTTCAGGCCAGAGGCTAAATATGATGCTTTAGGAATTCTAGAGTCCCTTGAGGGAGTTATTGGCTCTAAAGAAATAGGTCACATAGAAGGAGAAGAGGGTAAGCATTATATATCGACAGCTGTATTCCCATATGGGAGTATACTATCTATACATATAGATTAGAAGAGATGATTTGGTTCAGAATGAATTTGGTTCAAAATATACAAGGGATGCTGTGAGAGTATCCTGGAGGCTGCGGGACCAGCAGAGAATTGTGTGCTGAGATAATACTTTTTGGTCTCACTGGATCATGCCTGTGTGCTGGGAATCTGTCATTGCTCCTCCATGTCCACTCTGGCCCTACCTCTCCCAGCTCAGGACTCCCAGAAGCTCAGCTCTATGGACTGCTTCAACAGGGCTCTGGCTTCTGGTTGCCTTTGGACAAAAGAGAGCATTAACAGTAGATGGAGGGAGGAAAGAGGGACAGGCTGTGTCCCTTGACTAATGGTCACATGTCCTGTCAAAGCCAACTGCTGGGCCCTGAGCTTTTTGTTGTTGGTGGTGGTGTTTTTTTGCATGAGCAGTCTCGGGGAATCGAACCCAGGTCTCTGGCACAACAGGCAAGAATTCTGCCACTGAGCCACTGGTGCACCAGGGCCATGAGTCTTTATTTTTTTTTTTTTTAATGGAGTTACCCCCTAAACTCTGTGAAGACAGGTATAGCCTTTATCTCTTCTGTTCACCACTGTAACCTAACACAGCACAAGCCACAAAAGAGGTGCTCGGGACTCATTTTTTGATTGAACGAATGCATTAGAGCTGATGTCTCACAAAATTGCACTCTAAGAAAAACCACCACCTAAGTTTTCTTTGCACACTAGCAGTAAAAAGAATCCATACAGTCTTGAACAGTAGCTCTTAGAAATAAAGACTCTTAAAATTCCCATCAACAAGCTGTGACTGTATCATATTAGTGCTTTCCACTGGATTGTGCTTGGGGTCCCAGATGTTTGAGCCTTTTATTTTGCAGCATTTGCTTTTCAGTGAGGTTCCAATTAATTGAATTGGGAAAAGCTGTGAGCTCTGTGACAAAGGAACTCTCGTTTGACAAAACCCACATGCTGTAAAACCAAAGATTCCTCAATCTACTCTTTGTTTAGGTATCCATTTAAAGATAATTTTCTGTTTTAATATGATTGACTGAAGAGGTAGAATTTTTGGTGTTGTTCATATATAGGCCAGAAGGTCATTGGGTGGTGTGTCTTTGTAGGATATTATGGGATCAGGATGAGACTCCTAAGGATGCTTGTCGTTACATTCTAGAATAAATTTTTCCTGGATTAAAAAAATCATTTTCTCTCCAACAGCAGCATTAAGCAATGCCACCCAATTCAACAGTCCTTATAATTGCTATCTCCATTAACCAATCTTCAATACTTTTCAATGACCAGAGACATTGCATGAGTCAGTGCGTCAACTCCCACCTGTATCCAATTCCAATGCACCACAGATAAAAATCTTAGCAATTGCACTGTGCCCACACTTCAGGGATGATCAGTACTCTACATAGCATTAATGATGGGAATCTTTATTGCCAACCAGCTAGCAAATGATCCAATGTCAGAATCTCATCTTTTCCCAAGACCACTCCTGTTTGCCAAATGCCACAGGTCTGTTTCCCCTAAGGCTAACTGATCGTGGAGTCAGGTACCTCTTATTTATTGAGAGATTGCTCTTAGTAGTAAATCTGTGAGGGAGTAAGGAGGGCAGGATAGGAAGGATAAAAAGCTGAGCAAAGATGTGTTGGTAAAATCTAACTTTTGTCTGATCTGTGGGAACCACTGGTGCATAAAGTGCCCCACCATGTTGTCCCCCTATTTGAGGCAAGAGGATTGATTTTTGGTCCTCCCATATCAGCTAGTCTTTTGCTGTGGGCTGCGCCTGGGGAGTTATGTACCCTTCCAGATGAGGCAGTTCTTGTCCTCCAAGGGCAATTTTCTGAAGAAGGGGACCATCTCTGAGCTGCTAGCAGCCAGCATTCGTAGCAACTGGGATATGGTTGCATTTACCTGGAAAATGGGTTCTGGGTGAGCGACAGAATCTGCAATACTAATTCCCATCATCTCATAACAGCTCTATGAGGAAGGAGCTATTACTATCACTATTTTACAAATGAGGCAATGAAGTCTTGGGTTGTGTTACCCAGAACATTCTGAGACATAGATTCATGTGTTTTATTTAAAAAGTGTTACCAATTCACTGCAGTCTCTTCTAGAAAGTCAAAGCAGAGGGAACATTCCCTAATTCATTTTATGAAGCCAACACTACCCAAAAACCAAACCAGAAAAAAACATTATTAGAAAGGAAAACCTCAGAGCAATGTCTCTCATAAACACAGACAAAATATTACCAAATCAAATAAAGAATTGATTAAAATTTTTTTTTTTACCCTATAACCAGAGATTTATTCTATGTGTATAAGGCTGGCTCAACATTCAATATAATCTATTATATTGACAGGCTAAAAAAAAAACTCATTTGATTATACACATTGAAACAAAAAGCATTTGATAAAACTCAATAACCATTCATGATTTTAAGAAATCATCAAATTAAGAAGAGAGGGAAACTTCCTCAAATCGATAAAGAGTATGTATAAAAAATCTCTGCATCTAATATCATACTTAATGGTGAGAAACAGTATACTTTTTTCCTAGATAAGAAGAAAGACTAGGATGTCCTCTCTCACCATTCCTATTCAACATTATGCTTGAGTCTTAGTGCAATAAGACAAAAAGAAATCAAAAGTATACAGGGGGTGCGAGGGCGGTTCAGTGGTAGAATTCTCACCTGCTATGTGGGAGACGCGGGCTCAATTCCCCGCCCATGCACTTTCCAAACAAACAAGCAAGCAAACAAACAAAAAAACCAAACAAAAAAATAACTCAACAAATGGTACTGCAATAAGGGGATACTCATATGGAAAAAGAATGGAATGTGACCCCCACCGTACAGCATACAAAGAAAAAAAAGTATGCAGACTGGAGAAGAAGAAAGAAAACTGTCTTTATCCACAGATGCCATGATCATCTGTATAGAAATTCCCAAAGAATCTACAAAAAAAAAAAAAAAACAACGACAAAAACCCAGCCTCTGGAACTAATAAGTGAGTCAGTATAGCAAATTTGTAGGATACAAGTTCAATATACAAAAGTCAATTGCTTCCCTGTACACTAGGAAAGAACAATTGAAATGAGAAATTTAAATTAATAATACCATTTACAATAGCACGGAAGAAATGAAGTACTTAAGTATTGTGGTGGGTCGAAGCTGTATGTGCCCCAGAAAAACATGTTCCTAAATTTAATCCATTCCTGTGAGTGATTAGATTACAAATCTGATCCCATTGTAAGTAGGGACTTTTTTCTTTTTCTTTTTTTTTCATGGGCAGGCTCCGGAAATTGAACCCGGGTCGCCGGCATGGCAGGTGAGCCACTGAGCCACCATTGCACCGCCCTAGAAGGGACTTTTGATGAGGTTACTTCAGTAAGGTGTGACCCACTTCAGTCAGGATGGGTCTTAATCCTATTACTGGAGACTTTTATAAAGAGATTGATTACAGAGAAAGAGAGATAGAAAGCCACAGAAACCAGCGGAAAGCAATGAAACTCAGAAGGGAAGGGAGAGACCAGCAGATACTGCCCTTTCCCTTGCCATATGGCAGAGGAGCCCAGGATTTCTGGCAGCCAGTCATCAGGAAGAAAGTATCACATTGATGATGCCTTGATTTAGAAATTTTCACAGCTTCAAAACTGTAAGTTTGTAAATTAATAAATATCCATTGTTTAAGCCAAACCATTACATGGTATCTGCTCTGAGCAGCCTAGGAAACTAAAACAAATACGCATCTAACAAAATATTTTCAGGATTGATATGTGGAAAACTACAAAACAAAACACTGATAAAATATATAAATAATGTTCATGGATTGGGAGACTCAAAATTGTTAAGATATCAATTCTTGCCAACATGATCCATAGAGTCAATGTAATCTCAATAAAGAGCCCCGAAATATATTGTAGATATCGACAAACTTGTTCTAAAGTTTATATGGAAAGGCAAAGGACCTGGAATAGTCAGCACAATACTGAAGAAGCAAAACACAGTTGGAACACTCTCACTAATCAATGTCAAGACTTCTTATACAGCTAGAGTAATCAACAAGCATGGTGTTGGCAAAAGAATACATACATAGATCAATGGAACAGAATGGAGAGATGACCAGATATAGAATTCACAAATACTGTCCACTGAGCTTTTACAAAGGCACAAAGGACATTGAAATGGGAAAGGACAGTCTTTTTAACAAATAGTGCTGGAGTAATTGAACATCCATATGCTGACAACAAACAAACAAATCTAGAGACAGACCTTGTATATTACACAAATATTAACCACAAATGAATTGTTGACCTAAAAGTAAAATGAACAACTATGAAACTTCAAAAAGTCATAGGAGAAAATCTATGTGAACTTGGGGTTGGCAATGAGTTTTTAGATAAACATCAAAAGCATGATCTATGAAAGAAGAAAATTAAGTTGGACTTTATTACAATTAAATGTAATTATATTTTAATTAATGTCAGTGAAGTTTAATTAACTCAGTTCCTGCCAAAGATACTTTTTAAAAAGTGAAAAGACAGTCCATAGACTGGAAGAAGTTATTTGAAAAACACATATCAGATAAAGGAATCATCAAAATAAATAAAAAATTCTTAAAACTTAATAAGAAATTAAATAACCCAACTAAAAAGTAGACAAAAGGTCTAGACCTTCCACCAAAGAAGATCTAAAGATGGCAAATAACACATGAAATTTTGCTCAAAATCATCAGTCATTTGGGGAATGAGAATTAGAACCATAAGGTAACAGAAAACACCTCTTAACCATATATTTGATGCCATCAATTGCTGATAAGCATGTGGAGCAACAGGAACTCTCCTTGTTGGTGAGAAGGCAAAATGATGCAGCCACTTTGGAAAATAGTTTGGTGGTTTATTAGTAATCTAAGTACAGTTTTACCATCCAATTCGGGAATCACACTCCTAGGTACTTACTGAACTGATTTGAAAAGTTATGTCCACACAAATAATCTGTATGTGAAGGTTTATGACAGATTTATTCGTAATTGCCCAAAAGTGGAAGCACAAAAATAACCTTCAATAGATGAATGGGTAAACATGTGGTGGTAAAGCTATACAATGGAAAGCTATTCATCAATAAAAAGGAATGAGCTATCATGCCATGTAAAATCATGGATGAATCTTACTGCATATTGCTAAGTGAAGATGCCAGTCTGAAAAGGCTACGTACTATATGATTCCATTAATATGATATTCTTAAAAAGGGAAAATTATAGATTCAGAAAACAGGATGTGGGAGAAGTAGGAGGGGTTGTATAAATAAAGCACAGGGTATTTTTTAGGGCAGTGACCCTATTCAATATGAATCAGTATTGGTGGATATATGAAACTGTACATTTTCAAAACCCATAGAATTTACAGCACAAATAAAGAAACTTAAAGTATGAAAATTAAAAAATAATAATTGGAGAGGTTGAGGGATGCCAGAATGGAATGCAAAATGTGAAAAAGAATCTATCTGTATTACAAATGTTTGAAACAACTTTCCTGAAGGTGATGGGTAGAAAGGTGCCGACCTAAGTCCCTTTGGCAATGAGTGGAGACTGAACTCCTTTGGAAATGAGTAATACTAATGGCAAGAGGAACTCCACCTAAGTACTGTACTCTAATGTGACAAAGTTGTCTCCCATAGGGGTCCAGTTAAACAACTCTGAAACCACTGTATCTGCATACAGGAAATGAACAATTAAGTAAATGGATACTGATGGTTGGGAGGCAGGTATCTCACTGTTGGTGTGGGAGTTATAGACAAGCAAAAGGAGGAAGCTGAAATTAATGATTCACATAGTACTGGATTAGAATTGGAGACATCAGCTCATGCTGAGCTCATGTTTAGCTTAATATAGATACAGCTTATAGGAATATTTCTGTACATGTTCACATGCATAGGTTAGTACATACACATATATTTCCTTTCTCTGTTAGGTGAGAGGGGCTCAAAGCAATGACAGCCCAGAAACCACAAGCACACATGGCACCCAAATCTTGATTTATGTGATCATTCTCCAGTAAAAGGAGCCAGGTGTCTTTGGAGAATTAACTAACTGTAGGTCTGTGGTAAGCAATACATAGGACGAGCTTGTAGCACCTTTTAGTTCCAGAGAAGTAAAGACATGCTAAAAAATGTCTCACTATGATGGGAGTGTATCAAAGGGACATAGAAGTCAACTGAAAGAACAACAAATGGCTAAACCTGGAAAAGAATTGAGCAAAAAAATAAAGTCATATTGAATTATAACACAAAATATAAAATAAATACCTGTGAATCCATACTGCTATAAATGATCGAATAAATGGGGAAGAATAGACAAATCATGAAGAAGAGTTCCAAGTAATTTATGTAGATCCTGCACTCTGAAGGAAGGGGAGCATAACTCACCTCTTCTTAAGTGTGGGCTGCACATGGTGACTTCCTTCCAAAGAATACAGTATGGAAAGTGAGGGGGAAAAGTTACTTTACAGTGGAGAAATCTGACAAACATGACCTTAGCCAGGTGATTGAGGTGAAGAACTCTAAGTCATGTTGATAGCACGGACCCTTGATATGATGTAATGAGAAAATCACTTTCCCTCTGTGGTCTTCCTCCCTAAAACTCATAACCCCAATATAATAATCTTGAGAAATATAGCAGCCGAATCTCAGTTGAGGAACATTCTACGGAATACCTGACCAGTACTCCTTGAGACTGTCATCAAACATGGAAAGTCTATGAAGCTGTCACAGCCAAAAGGAGCTGAAGGAGACATGAAGACTAAATGTCATATAGTAGGCAGATTGAGACCTTGGAACAACAAAGAACATTAAAAATGAAGGAAATCTGAAAGTATGGATTTTAGTTAATAATAGTGTTTCAGTATTGATTCAGTAATTGTGGCAAATGTATCATTCTCATGCAAGATGTTAATAATAGGGGAAACTGGGTAGGAGGTGTTTGGAAATTCTGTATTATTCTTGCTATTTTTCTATAAATCTAAAACTGTTCTAGAATAAAGATTTATTATTTTGTTAAAGAGAAAAAGAAATAGTTCCCTGGGGAAATCTGTATAGGAGTGAAAGAAGTAGAATAGGGCATGAAAGAAGCCCAGCAAGGGTGAGATTTGAAATGAAGCTGCAGCCTTAGCCTGATCCTGTGTGGGAGCTCTGGGGGTAATTAAACAGCTGAGTTTGTCCGGCCAGGAGTCAAGGTCACTTGACCTTGTTATTCCTGCCCTGCCACTGACTACAGCTGCCCTAAAAGAGATTTTAGAGGTTCTTGCGGTTTGCTGGGAGAGGTGGCTCGGGAAATACCGGGATGGTCTTCCAAAGGGCATGAGAAAGATGAACAAAGCATACAGGTGGCAGGGCCCAGCAAATCATTAAGGGGGTCCGAGGAGATTTAGGCAGCACTTATTGATTGTCCTTTACACTGAGTCATGGAGAGGATAATTAACTTGCTCACAGTCACATAGCTAACATGTAGCAAAGTTAGAACTCAAACCCTGCCTCCTGTCTCCCACACCCGCTCCCTCACATTACACTGTAATATGTGATCCTGAAAGCTTCTCACAAGGCCGTGAAATTTGGAATTCTAATACACGTTTTCCTGAATCCTTAAAGTACATGGAGATGGCAGTGGACATCTGGACGATGTCATGGAAGCCTCTAAGTGGAAGACCTGAGATTTTCCCTCAGGGAATCTCCAAATGGCTTTCATAGCTGGGAGAACAAGGCATTCTGTAAAGATTTATTGAATGAAACCTATTTTTTAGCTAAAGATGCAATGAGTCTTAGTTAATGGTCTCAACTTGGCTAGGTTTTGGTAGTCACTGAGTCTTTAAGGAGGAGGAAGAACAGAGAGTCGCCAGCGTTTAGCAGAGTTGTCATCCCAGCCAGGAATTGACTCTAGCAAAAGAGAGACCTGACAACCTATGGCTATAAATGTCTATTTCCCACATTACCCCTGGTACCAAAGGTCCACATCTGTTCCATTAAACAAATTTCTAAATGACAGCTCCAGGGATACAGGGCTACCTGGGGAATCATAGCTAAAGCAGGTTTATCATCTCCACAGATATAACATAATTGGCTTAAGCCTGTTTCACAAGGAAAGAAGAAAAAGGTTGCATGGTGTGGGAAAACTTTTCTTTAGAAGCAAACTGCAGGATAACAGAATGGAGATTATCATTTCTAATTATGCTATTAACTTGGGGGAAGCTGATTGTAAAAAGGCCTCTTATCTCCACCAGACTAAGGCACAAAAATCAGTGCTATTGCTAATGGAATTTCTTTATGACTCACCTTGGTCTATTGTCTCTGGCTTCTCAACCCTCTGAATCCTAATTCTGATGCTGGTTTGTTTTCCTTGTTTTACCAAGAATTCTAAGTGCTGTCCTTCTTACCATTTATTAGTCAGCCTAGGCAACACTCTGCTGCTGTAACAATTAACTCTGTAATCTTAGTGGCTTAAGACAATAAAGGCCTACTTCTCCCTCAGGTGAGGTTCCTTCTCACATATTACACTTATGCTATCAAGGAAACATGGTCTCCAAGGAGAGAGAGAAAGAGACGGTCACAGTGAGTCTTAATTCCCTCAGCCTAAAAGAGACATGCATCATTTCCACTTAGAGTTCTTCAGTCAGATAAAGTCATATGGCCTCAACATAACTACATGGGAGGATGGGAAACTTAGGGTGCACATGCTGTTTTGGGGATGTGATGTTAAGTTCGAGTTTCAACTTGGCTAGGTTTTGGTGTACAGTAGTTTGGTCAAACAAGCACTGACCTGATTGTTACTGTGAGGGTTTTTCATGGATTTCAATCATTAATCAGTTGATTGCATCTACAGCTGATTACATTTACAATCAACAAAGGAGACTGCATTCAGCAATGAGAGCAGTCTCATCCAATCAGCTGAAGGTATTTTAGGGGGAAGTGATGATTTCAGAAGTCAAAAAGAAGAATTTCTATCTGTACTTTAGCCATCCAGCCTCTCCTGGGGAACTCATCAGATTGTCATTGGAGTTCCCAGATTGCAGCCTGTTCTACATAATTTAGACTTGCTAATCCCCATAGTTGCATAGACCAATTGCTGTAATGAATATCATTATATATACTTTCAAGTCTGTTTTCATGTAGAACCCTGACAAATGTAGATTTGGGGACCAGGAGTGGTCTCAAGAAACAGAATTTTAAAGATGAGATTTCTGAGTTGGGGTTTTGGGAACTGGTTCTCTAACAAGATTAGATTAAAAGCCACTAATGACTCTGCTTCCAGTGATGAAGATGGTATTGATAATTGATGGTGAGAATTGGAAATAGAGAAATGTGAAATACCAACTTTGGAAAATGCTTATAAGAGGCAAGGCTCTGAGTGACAGTGTATTTATGGAGTTAAAAGGTATTATAATGCTGGCAGGTTGTTCCTAAATATACTAGATACAATTGTTGAAGAAAGGGTTGATCAAGTCTTCAAATTCCCAGCTCAAGGGTCATGTGAAAAGCATGAAATTTTCTGTGTATGCCTGAAAGAAACATATTTCTTGTAGTTACAGACTTGAGATTTATATAAACCAGACCCAGAGTCTTGTTGTGTGAGTGGCTGAACTATAATGTAAATTGAATTCCCAACCTTTCAAGGTATCTACTTTTAAACTGATGGCATTGATGGGGAAAGAATGGGATTCTGAAATTGCAATCAGGACATAAAAGCAGATATTGTTGATGATGGGGCCACTGTAACCCTGGATCCTGCTGTAAGTTCTTTGCTACATAATGCTGTAATGCTCTTTCCTGAGGAATCAACCACTTGACCTCTAGTCTTCCCTGAGGAATCAGCCATCCCTTCTCTATCTGAAGAGGTTGACTTCTACCAAGAAAGGGGCAACTTTTTATTCTTACTTGTACAGACACATACTTCAGATACAGATTTGCCTCCCCTGCACACAATGCTTCTGCCAAAACAACCATCCATGAACATGCAGAATGTCTTATCCTCTGCCATTGTATTCCACACAGCATTGCTTCTGATCAAGGAATCCCACTTTGCTGCAATAAAGTGGAGAGATGGGCACATGCTCATGGAATTCACGGTTAAGACAGTCCAGTGAAGATGCTGGACTGATAGAACAATAGATTGGTCTTTTGAAGAATCAATTATGGTGTCAACTGGGTGGCAGTACCTTGTAGATTGAACCAATATTCTCCAGAAGACTGTATGTATTTTAAATAGTATCCACCGTATGGTGCTGTGTCTCCCATGGCCAGGATCCATGGGTCCAGGAATCAAAGAGTGGAAAGGAGAGTTGCACCACTCACTATTACCCCTAATTATTTACTAGAAAAATTGTTTCTTCCTGTCCCATAACCTTAAGTTCTGCTCGTGTCTACAGGTCTTAGTTCAAAACAGAGAAGTGCTTCCACCAGGAGACACAACAATGATTCCATTGAACTGGAAGCTAAGACTGTCATCTGGCCACTTTGGGCTCCTCATGCCTCTGAATCATCAGGAAAAGAAGGGAGTTACTGTTCTGGCTTGGGTGATTAATCCTAATTATCAAGGAGAAATAGGACTGCTATTACACATTGGAAGTAAAGAGGAGTTTGCCTGGAATGCAGGAGATTCCCTAGTGTATCTCTTAGTACCACCATGTGCTATTATTTAAATCAGCAAAAACTGAAACAACCTAATGCAGGCAGGGTTACTAAAGACTGAGACCCTTTGGGAATGAAGGTTTGGTTTACCCCACCAGGTAAAGAATCAAGACCAGCTTAGGTGCTTGCTGAGAGTAAAGGGAGTATGGAATAAATAGCGAAAAAAGTTAGTTATAAATATGAGCTACGTTCATTGACATAAATACTTTTATATATATTATAAATATCTCTGTTTTCTTCACTATCTCCTTTTACGTAAGTTATAGTAACTTTATGTCATAGTATTTAAGTTCCAGGACATCAAATTGAAGAATGGAATTACCTAAGATCCTTGGGAAAGAGTTAGCACATTTCTGTTTGTACACAATACATTTTAATTATGTTAGGTAAAAGTATGACTATTACTATTTTTATGTAGAAAGTAAGTATTATTTAAGGAGATGTATGGGACCCCACTGACAAAGGATGGACTGTGATGGTTAAATTCATGTGTCAACTTAGCTAGGTTATAGTTTCCAGCTGTATGGCCAAGGAAACACTGACTTGATTATTTCTGTAAGGGTAGTTCATGGATTTAAATCATTAGTCTCTAATTGTGTCTATGCCTGATTACATCTACAGTCAATCACCGAGATTGTCTTCAGCAATGAGAGGAGTTTCATCCGATCAGTAGAGGTCTTATAAGGAGAACTGATAATTTCAGCAGTCAGAAAGAATTTCTGTCTCTACTTCAGTGCTTCTCCTGGGGAATTCATCAAAACCTTCAACTGAGTTCCCACCTTACAGTCTATTCCACAGAATTTGGACTTGCCAATCCCCACAGTCACATTAGCCAATTCATATAGTAAATCTCATAATATTTACAAATATATGTCTATATCTAATTTGTGCCTATCTCTGTCTTATCTATATCTATAATCTCTTTTTGGTTCTGTTCCCTGGAGAACCCTGACTAATGGAGGGGAGCACACTCTTTAAAACCTGCATGGTTGCGAGCTGACATTTTATATTTAATGTATTATGTTTTGGAGAATATAAGGAATAATGGAATACAGGCTGCTGTAATAAGGTCAATTCACAATTTCTAGATAGGTGTTGCTAATATTGTAGTCACTAGGCATGTGTGTTTATTTAAATGTAAAATAACAAAATTTAAATTTAAAAATTTCAGTTTCCAAGCAGCACAGAATAGAATATTTCCATCATTGTTGAATGTTGCGGAACATGTGAATGATAAATATATTGTATATCTAATAGAGGTTTCTAGGGTTCACCAGGCATCTGATTTTGGCCACCTTTGGTGGAAATCAGCCTGATATACTGCGGTAGCTTTAAGCTGTGTTATGCAGAGCTCCATTTTGATTTTATCTGTTTTGTAGACTTACATGTAAGATTTATAATAAGCTTAAGAAAAGTTTGAAAACCACTAAAGTCTTGTCAGAAGCCTAAGGAGGGAGAGATGTCTTAGTTCAAATCCCTGTCCTTCACTTAATATGCAGGGAGATCTGATCCTCAGACCCCCAGGTCTACCATCTCTAAAAACTGGGATGAAAATGCCCATTTCATTATGTTACTATGAAGGTGACAGGAATTGGTATGCAAACAAGCTCACAACCATGCAGGTTTTAAAGAGTGTGCTCCCCTCCATTAGTCAGGGTTCTCCAGGGAACAGAACCAAAAAGAGATTATAGATATAGATAAGACAGAGATAGGCACAAATTAGATATAGACATATATTTGTAAATATTATGAAATTTACTATGTGAATTGGCTAACATGACTGTGGGGATTGGCAAGTCCAAAACTCACAGGTCCTGAGTTTTTTTTAAGTAAGGGCTCAAGACATTATATTTTTATAGGCATCCCTATAATTATAACAACTCTATCAATAATTTGAATGCAAATTAATTGTGGGGGACATGAAAGTTGAGAGCTATAAGAAATGTAATATGACAAAATCAGGATTCCAAAGGATTGTAAAAAAGGTAGAAAGTATGGGATTAATTTAATAAGTGGGGGCTTAGGAGAGATAAATGTAGTATCCCCCCTTGAATTCCAGGAATGCGAGTGCCTAGAATGAAAATGGAAATGACATGGCCCAACGAAGGTATGCTGGAGGATAGTGATTTCACTGTTGTTCCACCATATACTTGGGCTCAAACTTGAGATGTGTCCCTCTTTGCCTCAGCGCACCATGCCTAGGGTGAGGCTTTAGGCTATTTTAAGAGAAGTCAAGAAGAACTGGAGCAATTTGCTAATTCTGCATTATTAGACAATACATTTCTATCAGTAAACATTTATTGAACACCTTCTGTGGGTCAGGTCCTCATGATATAAAGATGAAACCAGGGATTGGTGGTTGCTCCCTGGGAGTTCAGGGTCTAGAGAAGGAGAGAGAGATGTTGATTAAATAACCAATCCAACAAATGTAAAATTCAACTGTGACATGTGCTAGCAGGCAGAGGTCTAGAACTTGATTGGAAAAACTTCTCTCCTTAGATTGAGCTACGGCCTAGAAGAATAAAGATTAGTTGGAAGAAGGGAGGAATGCACTTGGCAAAAGGATTGCCCTAGTAGAGGCTGCAGTGAGAGGGTAAGGGCAGCTATAGTGGGGATGGCACTTATTGATGTAGGACAAACGTTGGCAGATAAGACTCAGGGATGGGCAGGGACCAGATCATAAAAGGCCATTCTTTGGGTCTCCATTCTAGAAGCAATGGACAATTCTTGAGAGTTTTAGATAAAGAAGTAGCATGGTCATATTTGCCTTTTGAGAAGGTTACTTTGGATATAGTGTAGAAAATGGATTAAAAGTGGGAGAAGAGTTGATGTCAATTGGCTTTCAATAATCATTCTCCTGCCACTGGCCAGTAACAGTAATTGCTGTACTCTACCTTAAAAGCCTAGAGCATAACCGTGAAGAAGATGCGAAATAAAGTACTATTTTATTGTTTTATTTTTCACTTTGGATAAATTTAATAATCAAATACGTTATTTATACAGTTGTATTTCTTTTGAAATTCAGCTCTTCGCAACTTTCATAATTTTGAAAATTTAGCATAAGTACTTTTATTGTTGATTAAAAGCCCTCTTTATGTAATGGGACATTATTACTTTGTAATATTTAATTTTTTAATTGAAGTATAATACATGTACACTTACACAATTTGTTTCTTTTATGCAAAAGTTCTCCCATTTTGTTACTCTTAAAAGTGAGAGAAAGAGCTTTAATTTTTGGATAGTCAAAATACATGTCTTTTTTTCTTGTGCTTTCATTGTTTCAAGGCTTTGATGTTTTGATACTTTAAACAAGATCAGCTAATTATTCACTCTTTAAAAACACTTATGTATTGTATACATTTATCTCTTCAATCTATCTCAATTTACCTATGTATTTATTATTAGAGAAAGTGTTGGTTTACAGAAAAACTAGGCATAAAATACAAAGATTCTTGGGCAGTGCGACAGTGGCTCAGTCGCAGAATTTTTGCCTGCCATGCTGGAGACCTGAGTTCAATTCTCGGTGCCTGCCCATGCCAAAAACAAACGAACTAACAAAAAATACAGAGATTCCTATATACCATGCTATTATTAACACCTTGGAGAGGTACATTTGTTTCAATTGAGGAAACAACATTATTATAATTGCACTATTAACCATAGTCCATGACTTACGTTAGGGATCATTCTTTGTGCTGAACAGTTACTATGTTGCTGTTTTTAAAAATTTAATTCTAGTAACATATATTCAACCTAAAATTTCCCTTTTAAGCCACATTCAGATATATAGTTCAGTATGGAACTTATTCAATGAACTAGGACTTCCAGAAAAATTTTAAATAATTTTGGGTGTTATGTGCTATTATCCCATTTCTTATTGTAGGAGGAAAGTTGCTAGCATTTCACCATTTAATATAATAATGACAGTTAACTTAGCTTTTTAAAATTAAACTGATTTTATTTTATTTCTAATATACTAAGAGTTTTGCTTTTAATTATAACATTTTATTGACTTATTTTTCAATTTACATTTAAAATTTATATATTGATATGATGCATTATATTGGCACAATTCATATTCTTAAGCCACCCTTGCTTTGAAAAAGTAAACAATAATTGGTTGTAACCTTTTCTTGCCTTCATCTCCTCATGCACTATGTAGTAAGTACTTATTAAGCACCTCCTGCATGCCTAATTCTTCTCCATGTGCCCAGGATTCAGCAGTGGACAGAAAAGGACACTGCCCCAAGGCTCACATTCCAGTCCAGGAGAGACAGACAAGAAACCTGCACACAAATAACTGTGAAGAAAAGCACAGTGAAGTTAGGGGATAATGAACAAAAGGAAGGATAGTGACTATTTAGATAGTCAGGGAAGAAGGGAGCCTTGGAGACGTGTCCCAGGTTCTTGGTCCAACTGGAGATTCTCAGGGCTTGTAGGTCCTTGACTGATTACTTTCAACTTTGCCCCTTCTATTCACTGCCTCCAGGGAGGATCTTGGTTCTGCTATTGAGTCTCTGGCTTCCCAGTGAGAACCAGTAGAAGTTCTTCAGCTTTGCCTCTTTCTCACCTGCTCCGTCTGATCTTTGCCACAGCTCCCTGGCCTGGCTCTGCAAAACCCATGCTCACTTCTTAATTTTGAGAGATAGCTTCTATTTTGGTTTGCTAAAGCTGCTGGAATGCAATATACCAGAAATGGGTTGGCTTTTACAATGGGAATTTATTCAGTTACAAGTTACAATTCAAAGACCATGAAAATGTCCAAATTAAGGTATCATCAGGGAATACCTTTGAAGAAAGGCTGCTGGCCTCTGGGACTCCTCTGTCTCATGGGAAGGCACATGGCCAGTGTCTGCTGATCTTTCCTCCCAGATTTTGTTGCTCTCAGCTTCTGGCTTCCATGGCTGTCTCTCTCAGCATTCCGGTCTTTTTCTGCCCTTTATCCTCTTATAAAAGACTCCACTAAAAGGATTAAGACCCATCTTGAATGTGCTGGGTCACATCCCACGTGAAATCACCTAACCAAAAGGCCTACCCACAACAAGTCTGGACCCTCATGGATGGATTAAAAGGGTCCATAACAACTTTTCTGGGGTACATAACAACTTTAAACCAGCACATGTTCTTTTTTTCTGCTATGCCTATTATCCGCTGAAGTTTGATCATTTTACCATCCATTCATCCATCATTCTTTTACTAGCAGCTCCTTTGCTCTGGGTACTGCACTACTGCAGCCCCACCAGTGTTGCTTAGAGGGGCAGGTGCCTTGTCAACAGCCCTGGCAGAACATCCATGGGCCCCCTTCAGTGTCCCCTCAGGTGTTGACGTCGACCTGTCTCTGCTCAGATCTCGGTAGATGTGCATATGCACAAGCACACTTTACATGCCGAGCCAGCAGGTAATTGATTAGTGCAATCCTGCTGGACTGAGAGAAGGGCTTTTCTTCCCCCACTTTGGTTTCTAAGGCACTATTACTATTTGCTGTGCTTCGTTATACATTATGAACATGAGAGACCACATTGCAATAACAGGGTTTTTCTTTCAGTAGTCAAGAATCTCAGAAATCAAATCTAATTCTTGTCACAGCACGTACTGATGTTATTGTCTTTACATGAATGCAGATAAAGAGGGGTCATTGATGGGGAGAGAAGAAGGGCCCTTCCAAGATCCTAGTCTAGGTATATCAGAAGTTTGTTCCTGGGGGTTGACTTCCATTTCCTTCTTGGGTGGTATAGAAATTAAGGGGCATGAAGTGAAATTTAACGGCATAAGGGGCTGAAATGTTTCCTACTTTCTTTGGGGGCATTTTTGCTGTGCTGGATTAGAGGGTAGAACATATGGCATGCATTCCAAAAAATGTGCTTTCCATCAATCCCTATTGTCAATGCAATTAGAGAAAATTCCCTTTGGATTTTCATCATGGCATTTTCTGCAAAGGCCAGCTGCAGTCTGTTGTTTGTAGCTTCAGGAGTATTTTTAATAAAAATTTGGAAAGAGGCAGGCATAGCAGGCACAGGTGGTCTGTCTCTGTTTTCACCCAGAGGTATCCCTAAGAAAGGTTTTCTAATAAAATTCTGAAGATAGAATATGCTGTCTTGAAGAGAATGTATTTCCTGTCTATGGAGGTAGTGGGATAAGCTGGATAATCACTTGGCTCTGATGCAGAACCAGTGAATTCAAATATCTTGGATTAGGCATAAAAACTGAGTTTTACCTTGTGGACCCCATCTGATGGATTGCTGCTGGTTGTCTTAGCTAAATGAAAAGAGGGCCATGATGCATTAGCAAAATCTGTCCTGAATATGGGGTCTCAGAGGGGCAAGGGGTGCACAAAGCTCCATGTATTCATCATTCCTAGGAAAGGATTTGGGCTGAAAAATCTGTCCTGAACTTCTAACACTGAGAGTCAGTATTTCCAAAAGGAATGGCCTCTGCGTGCCTCTCAGATAATGGGAACATGATATGAGTATCATTAGCCATAGCAGTGCTTTGGGAAAGATCCAGAAGAGCTATAGGAGTTTCCACAAGAACTATTTTAAAGGTGGTAAGATTATAAGGTCATATGGGTGGCACCTCTAAAAAGGAAACCATATTTGGGGTCTGTTGGTTTTCTTGATTCCATTTGCTCATCATTGTCATCAATTTATTGGTTGATTAATGTATGCACATTTATTGAACATTTGCTATGTGCCATTCGTTGTGCTAGATGTTCTGGAAAGAGATGGACCAAACAATATATGATTTCCAACTTTATGCATGCTGAGAAATTGGGCTACCTTGAGGATGTCTGCCATGGACAGTGATTCAGCTTGTCTAGCATTTAGCCTTCCTCCCTTCTACTAGATTTTGGGAAATTTTCCCCCTACTATTTCATGAGGCCCTTGTGGACTGTACAACAGAGTGCACTGACTGTCCCATTCTTCCCCCCATACCCTGCAGAGAAGGGCACAGGATCTAATCAAGACCAGTCAGACACGAGGCAGTAAGAACTGAGGCACCCCAAGGCCATTTAATCTCTGACAGAGTCACCCACTTCTTAACCCAGAACTCCTGCTGGAACAAGGTTAGGTAAAGGATGGTGGAAGATGGGCTGTAGCAGGGTTTAAGCATCTTCACTTTTCTCACCTTCTGAGGCATAGATGTAGCAACACTGAATTCACCTTACCTACAGTTCCTGTTGGCAGTCCAGGAATTGGTGTTTTCTTCTCACCTTATAGGGAAGATGTCTGTGATGAGCTTAAGCACAGTGATGACAAGTGTGGGCTTTGGCATCTGAACCTGTCTCAGAGCCCAACACTGTCACTTACTGGTTGGCAACTTTGTGCTACCTCTTGACCTTTCTAAGCCTCAGTTCCCTTATCTGGAAAGGTGATTGTATAACAGGACTTACCCACGTAGAACTGAAAACTGAATAAGATAACACATTTGAAGGATTTAGCACCCCGAAGCTGGAACATAATAATTACTCTATTTAATACAGATGGGCAAGTATGTGTAGGTCCTAAAAACTTAAGATCAGTACAGGCCTCAATATCACTCTACAGTCACTCTTTGGAACCTCGCTATTCTTTGAATTTGAGAACTGAGATTATAAAGATGGTGACCATATCTCATGACCTTCCCCACCCATATACTTTACACAGCTGTACTCTAAACCTCTTGTTTCTTCTAGTGTGGTGTTGACTTCAGAATGTATTAATAGTGCCCTCTGCTGCCCACAGCACCACAGCTTACTGAGAGCTCCTGGGGCAGCCGGGGCAAACTGTAGATCTGAGCAGGGTCTGAGTGTCCGCTCGTCTGTCTCTTCCTCTCATTCTGACACATTTTCTGTCTAGTTCGCAGCTCCAATTTTCTTGCCTGCATTTCCAGCGATGCTATGAGTCATCAATTTCAACCTTTAATTCAAGTCTGTGCCTGGACCTGAACCAAACCATAGATAGATATTCATAAAGGTTGTGCAGATGAGAATGTGCAGTTTTCTCACTTTTAATCAACAGCAGGCCAAGATGGGTTCCAGGGTGGCTGAAGCCAAGTCTATTTTCTTGTGCTACAACACAGGACTCAAGTCATGCCCAGAAGCTGGCTGAGCAATTATCTCAACCAGCACTATGCATTGTGGCTCACCATGTATATTGACCAAATTCATTTTGGTCCCCTTTCTGCAGCCAAATGCAATTGTAACTTCCATAGGATGATACTTTGAATGTGCTCATCTTGCCTTTTGTGGTGGTTGCTAATCCAATTTGAGTAGGGGTCTGGAGAAAGAGAGTAGGAATGAGGACTTCTTACAAATTTGGTCTCCACTTGAGCACCAACTTATTTAGACTTTGCTCTCTTAGTGTGCTCATAAGAACTCCCCTCACAGGAATGCAACATGGAGAAGTAGGTGATAAAATGATGCATACACAAAAGACATTCATGCCTAACACAGTGCAGGCTGGACAAAAGGGAGATAGTGGAGAAGAAGTGAGCAGTGAACTACCTTTTCTAATAGAATATGTGCTTTGAGTAACTTGGCAGTAATCTGTGAGCCAGCTGCATTTTTTCTATGCAGGCATTGTGATCACTGTTGGGTGGGTGAGTGACCAGGACACAGTGGTTATGAATGTAAGCTTTGGAATTAGACAGACCTGGGTTTGAATCCCAACCATGTCACTTACAAGCTATGCAACTTTGGATAAATTGTCTTTCCTTTCTTCCTCTTGATTTCCTTATCCCCATAGTAGGAATATTTATCCCCACCTTTGATGGTTAATTTTATGTATCTGATTGACTAAGGTATGGTATCTAATTGCTTGGTCAAACATTGCTATAGTTGTTATTGTAGAGGTATTGATGGGTTAGCATCTACCATCAGTTGACCTGAAGTAATGCAGATTCACCTCCACAGTTTGGGTGGGCCTCAGCCAAACAGTTGGAGGTCTTAACAGCAAAAACTGAGGGTTTCCAGAATCAGAAGGAATTCTGTATGGATACTACACCTTCCAGTGTTGCCTGGCCTCCCTTACATATTCAGACTAAAGCCTTCAGTATTACTCCTCCCCAAATTTCCAACCTCTGATCTACCATAAAAATTCAGACTTGTCATCTTCAGAATTGCCTGAGCCAATTCTTTATAGTAAATCTCTTAATATACACACACATTCTATTGGTTTTGCTTCTCCAGAGAATCCAGACTGATGCACCATCCAACAGGGTTACAGTGAGAATTAAATTGAGTAATGCACACACAAAAAAGTACTTTGCACAATGGCCACCACATGGTAAATCCTGTTGGTCAATTTTGGCATCATTTCAGTGATGGTATCAGGGTGGGAAGAAGCTGCTACACCCACTTCAGAAATGGAAGTGAGCAACGTGCCTCAGGAAGTGGCAGAGCTGTCACTCTGCTTTCCCACTGTTTCCTCTTACATGATGTCCATCTGGATATTTCTATTTAGCCTTCAGAGGTTCCCAGGTTTCATCCAAGTCAGCAAGTGGCAGACCTGTGGTTCCCACATACGGGGATTTCATAAATTTACGTAATATCTACCCTTCAGAGTAGTTTTAAGGATTAAATACAATGTTGTGTATAAGCACTTACGTATGTCTGATTCTAGGGAACTTAAATAGCATTATCAACTTCTTATGCCACTCAAGGACATCCTAAGATAGCCACCACCACCATCTATTCTTGCCTCCATGCCTTAGAGGAAATGAACATTATATACAGTATCATGGATTTTGCATTTCTCTTTAACTGGGATGGTCAGCTCAGCTTTTAGGGAAGCATGATTTTGGGGCACCAGGATCTCCATATCTGAGGTGGTAGAAGTACATTAGATTTGTCACCCAGGGGCACAGGCTGCATACAGAGAGGGCATCTGGAACACCACAAAGATCCATGTCTTCACTGAATAAATGTAGCTGGATACCAAATCTCAAATTGTTGTCTGTTTCTCAAGTATAGGAAAATGTCATCTCCAGCCAGCTCTTGGGAGTCTTTGGCTTACAGGGCAGGAAGCTGTCACCTTTCAGAAAAGCTTAGTGCTCCCCAGTGTCCTCCCCCAAGAGGAGAAAAGGAGAAAGAAGACGGGCCCATCATGCTGCTATTGCCACCGTCACCTCAGCAGACATGCTGTTCAAAGGGCTCCAGCGCTGGGGAGCACGTGCAGTAGGAGAGAAGCATGTGGGGTTCGGCCAAGCAATTCACAGTGATTTGGAGAGATTACTGAGGCTTATCTGCCCTTTCCTGTAGCGAATAAGCTAGTGGCACACTGTCCCCAGAGACCAGTCCCGATTAGTCATTCCACTCCCTAGGACATTCCAGACTTGCCAAGACTGACGTGAGTCGGTTTGTAAGTAGAAAGGACACACCTAGTGGAAAGAGGTGCCTCTGGGAAGGGATGTTGGAGGGGTGTGTGCCTCAGAGCTAAGCTGCATCTAAAAGCTTTTACTTTTTTTCAGAGAGAGAGTAAGAGACAGAAAGAGACAGATATGTGCACCCCTGAAAAAGTCAGGTGCACATTAGTTGTGATAGGCTGGTTGGAGAGATGGTGTGTACTCTGAGACATGGGGTACACCCTGTGAGCCTCAAAGGGGTAGGTCTCCGGTCATCCTTCAAACCTTATGGTCATTCTCCATGGATACCCAGCAGCAATTCTATGATGCCCTTGTGCTTCTATCTAATTGTGTGTCTGTCATCACATGGTGCAGGTCTTGGAACTCGACTGGCATAGTTTAACTCCTGATCCTACCACTTCTGAACCATGAAAGCTTGGAAAATGAATGACTGTGTTATTTTCCAAGGGATGCCATAAAAAAGTACTGCAAACTGAGAAGCTAAAAACAACCACAATGTATTCTTTCACAGTTTCGGAGGCCAGAAGTCTGGGCTCAAGTTGTTGGCAGGAGCACACTTCCTCTGCAGCCTGTAGAAGAGGCTCCCTTGCCTCTTCCTAGTGTCTAGCCATTACTGGACACCCTTGGCTGTCCTTGGCTTGTGGCAGCATCACTCCACTCTCTGATTCTGTCTTCACACAGGTGTCTTTTTCACCATGTGTGGCTATGCCTTTCCTACTTTTATAAGGATACCAGCTGTGTTGAACGAAGGGCCCACCTTCGTCCAGTATGACCTCATCTTAATTAGCTCATTTTATCTGCAATGATCCTATTTTGAAATAATATCACATCATGTGGCTCTGGGAGGGACATGAGTTCTGGGGGACACAAATTGACCCAAGGCATTTACTCTCACTGATCCATCTGCAGGCCTTGTGCAGTTGCTGGTAGTCACCAGCCACCTACAGTTACTGTGTCCCATTTTCAGGGTGTGACCTGACCTGTGCTACAAGCATGGAGTCCCCCAATGCACTATAAATACAATATGAAAAATAAGACTGCAAAACATTGCATTACTAGCATTTTGTATTCATCACATGTTGAACTGACAGCGCAGATGTAATGAGTCAAAGACAATTTATTATTAAAGTTAATTTCACCTGTTTCTTTTTACTTTTTTTAATGTGGCCACTGGTTCATAGTTCTGTGGATGGTGCTGGACTATAGAGTAGGAGCAGTAGAAGAGGCAGGCAAAGCAGTTTTAAGGGTTAAACTCAATGTTGTGGGTAAACCTCTAGCATAGGGTCAGATGCTTAATAAGAACTCTAGAAATGAGGGCTGCTATTCATGTTAAAATAATAATATGTAATAGGACAAGGAAGGGGAGGAGCAGGAAGAAGAAGGAAAAGAGAAGAGAGGACAAGGAGGTGAAGTTACTATCTTCGCCGCCAGCACTACTCAGAGCCAGGTGCTATCTTGGGCACTCCCTGAACGTTCTGTAATTTAATTCTCCCAATGATCCTGGCCAGTGTGCACTGCCCTTTCAGTCTCTAAGCTTTCTGGTCTGCGTGCAGCAATGTTCACCAGTCTCTTGAGATCTCACTCTCACTCCACAGCTCTTTACTGTGGTCTGTTGGTGGATAGGACGCCTGCGGTGGCAAAGGAAGGTGCTGGCAGGCACTGGCAGTAGTGAGCGAACCATGGAGACTAGAGGGTGGGAAGGGGTTTGGGTTTCATAAGAAAAGAGTGCTGCCTATTTTTAGCATCTGATTCACCCAGGGAAATTTGGAGCAGTGTCCCCAGCCTTCGGGAATCATGAATACTAAGGAAGGTATGACCGGCTGTTGAAGACATCAGCAACAGCACAGGGACAAAAACAAAAGGGAAGATGTTGGAGTCTTACTAATAAGACATATAATTCTGAACCACCCAGATGCCATAAGAATGGAAGGGTGACATTTTCCTTAAGGAATTCTACAAACTTCTTACATGCCATTGGCCTTGCTCCAAAAAGAAGAGGAAAGAAAATGTACTTTAATTGAACTAAATAAAGAATCATTGTAAAGCAATTGCAGTAACAAAAGCCATGAGATAAGAAAGATGTGAAGAAGGTGGCGTGTGTTTACTTGGGGCTTGGAAACATCTAGTAAGAGAATTTATATTTGACCCTGTCCCTGGGCAAGGTTATAAACCTGGTAATGGGTTTGCATTTGACCCCTTGGGCAGTGTTAGCAGGTAAAGCCAGTCCAGCTACTCTCCGCTCAAAGCACAGAGCCTCTCACTCAGGAAAGAGCAAGGCAGACTATCCTTGCCCACCAAAAGCAGCTAAGGCAAGGGGCAGTATTCAGTGAGTCACACTCCATGCCAGAGCCAGTTGGAACTGGATTTCTGCTGTGTGTTTCCTCGCTGAATACTAACGTTAACCCTCTGTAGTATTTATGTTTTTCCTTATTTTGCAGTGAAATCCAATTACTCTGCCAGGCCCTGTAATTACAAATTGGCAGAGCCATAATGCTCAACTTGGTCGACCTGATTTTCAAAGCCTTGCTCGTTCTCCGTGCCATGTGGCCTTTTCTTTCTGTCGGAGTCAAGACTAGAGGTTTCTCTAGCTACACTAGTTGCATGGAAAAGGACTTGCTGCTGGGATCACCCGGAATGCTGGGCTAACCTACTCCAACCCACATCCAGGATGGAACCTGCAGCAGCAGGATGGAAGGGCCGGGAGAGAATTCTTTTGTTAAACACAAGTTGTGCTTGTTTAAAAGGAAAAAAAAAACATTCTGAAAAGAATTATAATAATTACAAATTGCTCAATAAAATCTATAAAATGTATGATTAAATTAGATCATTGTCAATAAATTCATATAATTTTTATAATTCTATATATATACACACATACATGCATAAGTATGCATGCATGTATGTATGTACATGCATATATAGATATGTGTGTGTGTGTGGAGCGAGAGAGAGAGAGTTTGTTTTGGTTATGAAATTTATCAGTGTCTATTATTTTTTATTTATTTATTTTTTTGCATGGGCAGGCACTGGGAAATGAACCTGGCTCTTTGACATGGCAGGCTAGAACTCTACCACTGAGCCACCATTGCCCGCTCCAGTGTCTATTACTTTTGATGAAACCCAGCTGCCCTTTTATGGCCTCTGAAATCTCTAGTGATTGCCTCTTGCCCTTTTAAGAAATGAAATAAATAATTCATTTGATTGTTTAAATACTACAAGTAATAAGGCAATGCATTCTGAACATCGAAAATTAGACAGTTCCTCAAATGTGAATCTCCCCATCCCCTTACCCTCTTGCTACCCCTATGCCCTCCTCCCTTCCCAGAGGTGACAGTTCCTATCTGCTCAGTGTGAAATTCTGTAGACTTTTTTCTAGCATTTTTCTGTTCTTGAGCATATAGAAATATATGGTTTCTTTTATCAGAAATGAGATCCTATAAACAACACAACAAAACGAAATGGGATCCTATGCTACACATCATTCTATTTTTATGTGATGTGTCTTTTTCTTTTTTTCCTGGTAGCTGAATACTAACTTTAAGTATGGAGGTACCCAAATTCATTTCACCACCCCCTATTGATAGACATGTAGGTCATTTCTGGTTTTTCACTATTATGAGGGTAGTTCTTTATTCTTTTATTCTAAGGAATGACTGATATTTTATGGTCATCATGGCTGCGTAAATATTTAAGATTTTATCTGACATTTTGCTGTCAAGTATTTACAGCCAAGCCCAGAACTTTTCTTATGCAATTCACCTCTTGAATTATATATGTGTTATTACGTTCTAAGTTTTAGTTTGCAAGGTCACACCAGTAAATGCTGATTGTCTTTTCTACATAATAAACCTTCGGTTTCCACAGGTGAGAGCCGGTAAGTGGTCCACCTTAGCTGGGGAAGCAATATGTACAAGCTAGAGAAATAGTAAAGTGGCATTTGGGGACTTGAATCCAACCTCTTCCTTTCATGAGTACCCTTATCCAGTTGAAAATAGAGGTGCAGAAACAGGTGATTATAAAATGAAACAATGGATTTATAATAGGCAAGGCCAGTGTCCAACTCCTCCAAATTCAAGGTCTCTGAAAAACAATGCTGGAGAGCAAAGCCCAGACCTGTGGTTGATATGAGGTATTTGCAACTTACCCTGAAATCTAGACCTTAGACCCATCTCCAGCAAAGCTGGGTTTTCAGCAGTCAGTCCAAATAATTTCACTGGCTGCCCCATGATGCTTCAGTTGAGGAGGAATAGTCTGTCTGCTTATCCATGCAACAGCCCCAGTCTCTATTAAGAGACATCAAACCTTCCATAGTCTCCACTGACACATTAATCTGTGACCCTCTCATCAGCATGCATGAATGTGGGGGTGCAAAGGAGTACAAGAGGAACTCCAGTCCCACTCTCTCTTGAGAATGGGGTAGTGAACCCCTCCTAGAAACATGTTAGTAGGGAAACTGGGTTTACCCCAACATAGCCCAGCATCTGGCCTGCTAGGAATCTTCCTTAAAATCACTAGATTCCCCCAAACCCCAGATCATGAAAGCAGTTTTTTTTCTTATTGTAGGGGGTTAAATGGCAGTTCCCCAAAATGTCCACATCCTAATTCTCATACCCTATGAATGTAACCTGATTTGGAGGAAGCATTTTTACAGATCTAATTAAGCTAATGATCTTGAGAGGAGATAACCATGAATTGACTAGGTGGGCTGTGAATCCACTTACAAATGTCCTTATAAGAGACAGAAGGGAGAGGTGCACACGGAGAGAGGAAGAGAAGGCCACGTGAAGGTGGAGGCAGAGATCCAAGCAATGCAATTAAGGAATACCTGGAGCCTCTAGAAACTAGAAGAAGCAAAGAACAAAATTTCCCCAAGAGCCTTTGGAGGCAGTGTGATGTGCCACCACCTTGATTTCAAATTCCAGATGGTGAGACAGTAAGTTTTCATTGTTTCACACCACCCAGCCTGTACTAATTTGTTACCTTAGCCCTTACAAATGAATCTGCTTAAACCTCAGAATGAAACGAAGATGTGGCATTCTAGGCCAAATTAGAAATAAGACAATATGACTATCTAGATAAGGCTGGTTATCTTTGCTGTAAAGGAAACAGTTTCCCATCACTACTTAGATCAGTAGTTGACTTTTCCCTTAGTCATGACCATTTATCATTCTCTTTACCCTTGAGGCTGTTCCTGGAGCTTGTTTGACTCTCACCCACAGATCATTTTCTCGAGCTTGTGCAGGGGGAAGCCAGGCGCCTTGTGGGTGATGCTTACAGCAGCCCTCTACTGCTTACTGGGCCTTCTGGGCATCTGGCTTGAGTACTACAAAGCTTCTGTTGCCTGTTAGTCCAATTCTTCCATATTTCCTTGTTAAAGCAAAGCGGGAAGAGTATAATAAGGGCTCTGTACTTCTGTCCATAGTCTGAGTCCTCTACAACAATCTCCTTCATCTCCTGTTCAGGATGAAATTACTTGGAAACCCTTATCACTATATGTCAACTAATTCAATTCTCTGTTCCCCCATAGTGGCCTCTCTGTCATTGTACCAAATAGCTTTACTAAAAAGCAAGATTTCCAGAATTTTTATAGCCTTCTTCAGGCCTTTGTTATGAATTGGTGCTTTTTAAAAAGAGTCAAGACATTCACATTCTTGGTGGAAAATATATTGAGGAACAAATTGAACAGAACAGAACAGTTTAAGAACGATTGTTCTCTAGATGGGAACAAACTTGCACTGGGCCATTGGTGATCCTGTCTATTGAAAGGAGTTGACAGGTAGAGAATCCATTAAGGTAGCTCTTCCCAACCAGTAAGGTGGTGAATATGGATCACTTCAGCAAAGGATCCAGCTTCATGGATGTGGCCATGTGTGGTCACATGGTGCTTGATTTAATGCTCTGCTGTCTTGAAATTCTTAATAATTTTTGAAAAATTTTCATTTACCCTGGGCCTCGCCAATTCCGTAGCTAGTCCTGACCACCAACATGGGCCTGGAGCAGCTAATGCCCCTGGAATGGTCACCACCTTCAGCAAACTCCCTCCTCTACTTTACCTGATACACCATGGTGTTTTGCTTGTGTTTCCTTCTCTGCATAGGCTGTGGCAGGAAAAGCACTGGGAAGCAATGCTCAAAGTTATGTATGTAGGCTTCAGGAGTTGTTTTCAACTGGTCACAATTTTGCAAATCACTCCCCTGCCCCCCACCTACTCCCTACTGGGAGAAATTTGGCAAGATCTGGAGACAATATCAGTAGTCACGATTTGGGGGAAGGTGAGGTGGGTGCTACTGGCGTCTGGTGGATAGAGGTCGGAGATGCTACTAAATTCCTACAATGCACAGAACAGCCCTCTTCCCTACAACAAAGAATTATCCAGCTCCAATCTTCAATGGTGCCAAGGTTGAGAAACCCTGGGGTAGAGTCTTGCCACTCCAGGTGTTATCCTTGCACTAGCATCCTCAGAAACCCTTGCGCTTGTTTGAAATATACTCTCAGGCTCCACCCAGATCTTAATATGATTATGAAAATTTTCATATTCAGGTGACATGCATGCATATTAAAGTTCAAGAAGCACTGAACTAAAGCAAAACTAATCTGGTTTATACTTAAATGTCTGCAGGGAACTTGATTGGGAGGGCTGTCTTTTTGAGAAGGAAATCCAAAGTTTGAGACAAACCGGGAGAAGCACGGCCTGAGGGAGGAAAACTCAAACAGGGATGATGGGAGTTAGGGTAAGAGAGGAAAAGATGAGCCTCGAGCTATTCAGGTGCAGAGCAATGGATCGGAAAGGCAAGAAGGAGAAGAAATGGGAGGATAAGTCCCGGAGTGAGGGGCCAAGAGGATGGAGAGCAGGAGAAACCATGGTGGGAGGCACAGGATGGGATTAGTGGTCCCCAACTCAGCTCATGAACAGCTGAAAGGGGCTGGGCTCTCTTTGCAGGTAGCTCACTGTGTGGAGGTGCAGGGAGGGTTGTAAAAGACCCACAATGGTGGACACCCACAATGTGACCATCAGAGACTACTATGCACAGTAGTTGTCCTGGACTGGGGGTGTGAACAGTACCAGGTTCTGTCCTCTGCCCTCAGGCATGGCTCAGCTTCCACATGTCCCATCTCCCATTCATCTCCACTGAACCCTTTTCAGTCACCAGTGTTGCCCTTTGCCCAAAGGATCCTCCCCATCAAAACTTGAGGTTCACTAGCAAGGTAGTGAATATTAAATATACTGGTTCTGATCTCCTGGAAGATAGAGCTGAGTTGTGAGCCAAGACTCTGCTGTTCCCTCAAAAAGGCATTTCCTTCTCTTATGCAAGGTCCCCCAGGTTAACCTGGGCAATTGTTAGTAAATGAGGAGAGCCTGATTGCGTAATTGCTTCAAGGTTCTGATTGATAGGTCAAAGGAATATAAGTGCAAATGCATGTTTAAAGCACACTGCAGTTATTGTTGGGTATAATGGGAAGTCATTAAGCATATTAGCAGCTGATTTTATAATCAAGTGCTAACATTTTCTGGATGCTAACCTAAGTAACAGGAGATATTGCCCATTTGCTAAACATGTTTAAACAAAGAAGATTCATTGACAAGAAGTGCCTCTCATCTTAATTATTTTTTTGCATCATAAAAACCTCATGAACAATGCTTCTGTAAACACATAATGGATGTGGAGCAGCTGTAGAAAACATCTCCCTTTCTTTGTTTGGAAACAATGTTTTACATTTGGAAAGGAAAAATCTGTCCAGCTGATTTTATTCTGAGGAGAGGGTGAATCTGAGAGAGAAATCTCTGCTGTCTGAGGAATATCTATCCATGTCCATCGAACACAGATAAAACTTTAGAAGGGATAGTCTGAAATTGTGCTTGTTTTTCTGTCAATGTTGTTTTTTAAGGTCTCCTTTGGGTGGCTGCTGAGTCTACACAGGAAGGTAGATTGTCAAGCAGCATGCCTTGCCTCTTGGTTACTTAGGTGCATACTTTCATATGGGTGGAGCAAGAGCTTCTTCTCTTTTTCCTCTTTTCCTGAGGTTCACAGCCATCAACATCAGCCTGAATTGTTTTTCCAGATGCCTTAAATAAAATTACTGAACAGTCCAGACTTCAGAAGTGGAACTAACCCAATGCCTGATCCAACCATACTCAGGCAGCCAGTGCATCCATCCCCTTTGAAGTTCTTAGATGCTTTGACATCCAATAGACTCTTGGTCCAGAGGGCTTAGAAATAATCAGTACACATGTAGATCCTCCTAGATGCAGAATTCCATTTTGTCCTCTTCAGAAGAAAAGCCTTTACCCTGTCTCAGTTAGCTATTGCTATATAACAAAATACTCCACAATTTAGTGGCTTCAACAGCCAATTATTACTTCTCACGGTTCTTCTGACCTAGTCCAGGCTCAGCTGATCCAGGCTGGGTGCACTCATGAATCTACAGTCACTTAGCATGTCTGCTTTGGACTGTCTAGGATGACCTTTGTTGGGACAAGCCTGCTCTTTTTCATATGCCTCTCCCTTTTTTCCTGTGCCTGAATACATTCTCATGGGGTGTTATAGCTCTAACAGAGGAAGAATTTTTCAAGTACTTTTTCAGGCCTCTAGTCATTCTGGTTAAAGCAGTTTGCAAGTTAGTTTGAGAGGGTACTACCAAAAGGCCTGAAATCATGAAAAATTATGATCTTCACTGTCATCAATAATCTGTAGACTGTACACATATTTAGTTACTAGTCTGTCTGAAAGCCAACTGGCTTGAATTAGAGTAACTGACCTCTGCTCAATTTTCCTTCCCTTTCCTGGAGGGTGTAGAGTCTACCTGCTATAATATCCTTGCATCCCTGGTTAGTGTGTTACAATAATTAGGGTCACTGACTATGGAATCTCAGGGAAACTGGCTAAAACTGTGCCCTCCATGCCTAGAACATGGTGGGGACACAATTAGGGCATGATTCAGTAGAAGGTGACATATTCTGCATTCCTAAAATGAAATTTAGATGAACTTGGTTTTCCATTGTTCCAAATCACCCTCTAAAAAGGTCTTTGCTCCTTACTCAGTGTGGATAATTGTCTCAATTACACTTGATTTCTCCCACTTGCCTTGCTTGGCACTGACAAACAGCCCTGGGAAAACCTCAGTAAACTGAATTGTCAACTAGCAGGTATCTGCACTATAGATATGGCCCAAGGTAAGAAGCCTTTGCTTACGCTTCCTCAAGGTGAGAATGTTTTCAGTTTTCTTGATCCACAAACTCACTTTTCTCCATTCTCCCAGGGAATATTAGATCTGGGAAGGACTGATGTTTTGTCCTCTAGGTCAATGCCAATTTACTCCTCAAGATATTGCCTAACTTTTCCATCCTCTATCAAGTCTTCCTAGAGGAGTTATGATTAGCAAGCCCCTTGTTTGTGAGCCAGTACATGTATATACTATGCTTTTTCTTCTTCTTTTATTCATTTATTCAGCAAATATGTATTGGATACTTCCTATTGGTCAGGCACTGAGAAGAGAGCAGTGAGCAAAAATAAACTCTCTACTCTCATGGGGATTATATTTAGAGGGAAGGAGTCAAAAGTAAATAATCATACACACACACACACACACACACACACACATACTAAATCAGATGTTAGAGAAAAATAAGGTTGGATAAGGGACAGATGAAGGGGTGTGTATGTGGGGGGTATAGGTTGAATTATGTTCCTTCCCCAATAGATATAGGTCCTAAACCCAGTCCTGTAAATGTTACCTTATTTGGAAATAGGGTCTTTGAAGACATTATTAGTTAAAATGATGCCAAACTGGATTAGGGCTCCCCCTAATCCAATATGACCTGTGTCCTTATAAGAAGAGGAAATTTGGACAAAGACTCAGAGAAGAAAACACCATACAAAGTGGAAGACAAGAAATAAGTCCATGTGGAAATGGAGGCAAAGATTGGAGTGATGCAGCTACAAGCCAGGGAATGCCAAGGATTGCTGGGAAACACCAGAAGCTGGATTGGACAAGGGATGATTCTCCCTTATAGATTTCAGAGGAAGGGCAGCCATGCTGACAACTTGATTTCAGGATTCTGGCCTCCAGAATTGTGAGTAAATATTTTCTGCTATTTTAAGCAATTTATTTTGTGGTACTCTGTTATAGCATCCCTACGAAACTGAGACAGGGAGAGAGGTAGTCTATGTTAGACACTTAGTTAGGGAAAGCATTTGGTGCATTTGATGTAAAGAACTGAGTTACATGAAGGGTTGAGTTATGAGGGTGTCTGGGGAAGGGAGAAGCACAGCACATAGGAGCAGGCTTAGCCTGTTTGAGGAATAACAAGGAAGCCGAGGGAGAGGGTGAAAGGGTGTGAGATCAGAGAGAAAGAAGGCATGTTGACTGGACAAGATATTGTAGGCCAAGGAAGGAACTTTTAATTTGTTCTGCATGATATAGGAAGTCACCCATGATATAGGGTTCTGGGGAGAGCAATGATATGGCCTGACACATGTATATTTTCTTAAAATCACCGACTGTGCAGAGAATGGAATGAGGAAGACCAGACAGAAGGTGTCATAAAAGTCCAGAAAAGGGACAATGGCCTTGGACTAGGATGGCAATGGTGGAAATGGAGAGAATGGGATGGAATCTGCATGTATTTTGAAACAACTCCAATCAGTATGTAAGAAATTGGCTGTAGGGAGATGGAGGGGCATGGATAACCCAGATTCTTAGCTTAAGCCTCTGAAGGATGAAAATGTTATTTACTGGGAATGGGGAAGGTCAGAGAAAAGTCAGATCTGGAGGCATGGTATATGAATGTGAGGAGAGGAGGGTGGCTCAAGAATTCCACTTACACATCTTATTTTGAAATGCCTATAAACCATCCAAGTAGACATGTCAAACAGGTAGTTGGTTTTATGAATTTGGAGCTCAAGGGAGAGGTCTGGGAAGGAGGTCTAAATGTAAATGTCATCAAAATAAAGTTGATCTTTAACACCATGGGAATGGAGATTTCCTAGGAAAGAAGTGTAGATTGAAAATGGAGGGGAGCATGGCTAGGGAGGGAAAGCAGCAGTGTTCCATGTAGAACCTTCTCATGCCAGCCACACTCCCTCTTGTCTGGACCTCCTGCTGGAGAGGGGAGGCCTATTGGACTGTGAGTGGGGCACAGACAATCAGGAAGGCTTCAAGGCTCTCCATGATGTAGAACATGATTGGAACAAAACTAATATTCCCTTGTTCATATTCAAAATGGAGAGGAATGATTATTTCTAAAAAATATATAAGTAAAATCACATATTTAAGCAAATGCAGCAATCATATCAACATATGTACTGTGATACCCTTTGGCTGGTTATACCCATGAAACCACTCTAATATGGGTTCATCAGATAAATAATGATTTTAAGAAAAGGGTAAATGCATGGGGGAAGCAGAAAGAAGTATACTATGTGGAGGGCAAGATGGCTTCCCAGGTTGATTCATTTGCTCTTGTTGATGGTTTCCACGTCATAAATCTCAGTTGAAGAGTCTCTCTGTATCCAAAATGGGGGCCCAGAAACCCCAAACAAGAAGACAGTGACTCACCAGGGAGGGCATTAGCCTACCTAAATGCTGCTTTCCTTCTCTGAAGAAATCTGCTCCATCTGTGCCAGAGCCATTATCACAGTCTTTCTTGGGAAGGAGGAAATTTGCACTATCAAGACCATATTTGTGTGACCAACATGACTTCAGAGATATTAAGTGATAAACTTTCCAATTGAAAGACAAAATGAGCTCTAAGCCCCCACTGCACTTGTTTGGAAAATGAAGATGGAGCCTGTTCTAGTTTGCTAGCTGCCGGAATTTAATGAGTTTAATGAGTTTACAGTTCTAAGACTGAGAAAATGTCCCAGTTAAAACAAGTCTATAGAAATGTCCAATCAAAGGCATCCAGGGAAAGATACCTTGGTTCAAGAAGGCCAATGAAGTTCCGGGTTTCTCTCTCAAATGGAAGGGCACATGGTGAACACAGTCAGAGTTTCTCTCTCATCTGGAAAGGCACATGGTGAACACAGCCAGTGTTCCTCTCTCACCTGGAAGGGTACATGGCAAACATGGTTTCATCTGCTAGCTTCTTCTCCTGGCTTCCTGTTTCATGAAGCTCCCTGGGAGGCATTTTCCTTCTTCGTTTCCAAAGTTCCCTGCCTGGTGGACTCTGCTTCTCGTGGCTATGTCATTCTGCTCTGTTCTCTCTGAATCGCTCTCATTTACCAAAATGTTTCCTCTTTTTTTAGGACTTCAGAAACTCTTGATTAAATCTCATCTCCAGGGAGGTGATCTAATTACAGTTTCAAACATACAGTGCTGAATAGGGATTAGAAGAAGCAGCTGCCTTTACAAAATGGGATTAGGATTAAAACATGGCTTTTCAAGGTACATACATTCTTTCAAACCAGCACAGAGCCTATGAGAAGTAAAGCAAGTTTCCTAGTACCTGATTCATAGACCCAATCTGAAAAGAGCTTGATTTCAATGATCTGTTCCAATCTGAGGGTCCCTAAGAAACTTCTACCTAATATAATTTATAAAATGTTTATGCTGCTACTATGTTCTTGCCATATAGAGAGCGTAGCATTTAGCTATTGCAACAATAATGCTGTATACAAACCATTTCCAAACTCGGTGATACATAACAATGAACTTTTATTTCTTGTTCATACATCTGTGGGGAGCTGGAGTTGTCTTGGGAGGCTCTGCTTCACATATTTTTGTTCTTGGGCACAGGATGAAAAGGGTAGACTTTACCTGGAGGAAGGTCTTCCTGGTAAAAGCTAGAAACTCTCAGCGGAGTAAGCAGAACTACACAGTGCCTCTCAGGGTTAGGCATGGAAACAGCACTCTCTTGCTTCCACCCACACTCCGTTGGCCAAAGCAAGTCACATGACCAAATCCAACATTAGTGGGGCAGGGAAGGGAACTCCTCCCATGGAAGTTGAGGTGGGGATGTAAATATTTACTGAATAATAATGTAGTCTACACAGGGAGGTATATATTTCTCTTTTATAGATGAGAGAACTGATACAGAGTGAGATCAGTGTCATGTCTGTGCAATACAGTTGAAACCTAGAGAATGCATTTTTTTTATTGACTATCTAAATTGTTACTCATGAGCTATTTGTTGTATCTCCATGTACTTGGCCATCAGATACAGGTCTTCTCTAAAATGGACCAGAGTGACTCTTTCAATATTCCTGGAATGCCTGATGTCACTGCCCAGGTAGTAAAATTGATCAGCTAGTTAAATGACCTTCACACCACTTGAATGATAGTTCACAAATAGATTAAATGGAACAGTTTGGAATCTTTTCTTTTTCTAAGCTAAATGGATTGTCATTTAAAACCTAAGCCTTATCCTGGGAAATCAGGCCATCACCATTTTCAGGCTTGAAAATGTGACAATGTGGCAGATACAATCATTCATTCAGAGATCAATTCATATTTCCCCAGCTGTCATAATAACAGATTCTAGCAGCAGCTTGATCTCAAAGCAAGTATGATCTGGTCAGCTTGCCCCAAATGATGGGGGCATGTGTCACCTCATGGGCACACAGGGAAAACTGAGGAGGCTTTGTGCCTATCAAAGTTCTTCAAAATCCAGTTTTTGATATTGTATCTCTCTTTCTTCTTTCATCCTCAAGAAAAACTCAGGTCAGCCTCCCTTGCCTCTCATTTATGTCATGTTTTAGACTCACTACTCTTTTAGGAAAAGAAACTCCCCACGTTTTCCTACTATGTCTCAAGCTAAAGTCAGGCTGAAAGGAATGATGGGATTGGCTGGCACCCACATGACTGTGATAAATTTCAGGATAAAGAGACTCAGCATTGCCTTTGTAGTCAGAATACCTCCAGTCTTAGAAAGAAAGATCCAGAAATGGGCCTAGACTCTCAAAAGAAGGCATTCAAATTATTCATTTTTATTCACCAAATTTCATTTCCTTTTTCTCTCGAGCACATGGACAGATGAAATTTCCCAGCTTCCCTTGCAGCTAGATGAGGCCATGTGATTGCATTCTAGCCAACTGATTCTGGATTGAAATGGTTTGCACCACTCCCAGGCCTGGCTGATGAAAATCCTCTCCCACTCACTCTCCTGTGTTCTTTCTCTTTCCACAGTTAAGTGTCCTTACACAGAGCAACATGGGGACCACAGGTTAAAGATGGCAGAGCTACCCACCAATAAGGAACAAGGTCTTAGTTTTCCAGGGCTGCTATAACAAATACCATGAATGAGGTGGCTTAAACAACAGAATTTATTTCCTCAGTTTTGGAGGTTAGAAGTCCAAAATCAAGGTCTCGTATTGGATCATGCTTTCTCTGAAGTCTGTAGTGTTGTGGTGGTGGCTTGCAGGCTTATTCCAGTCTGTACCTCTGTCATTGGTGATCTGTCTCCTTCTGTTTCCTGTGTCCAGACCTCCTCTGCTAATAAGGATTAATGTGTCAAAATTTCCTCTGCTTATAGGGGCTACAGTGATATTGGCTTAAGGCCCACTCATTTAGTTTGGCCAATCCTCATATGAGCATCGAAACTCCTATTTACAAATGAGTTCACGTCCACAGAACCAAGGATTAGGACTTCATTGTGCTTTTGTAAGGGACATGATTCAATCCATAACAAGCACCTACTCTGGCTGTTACACGAGTAAAACATAAACTGTATCTTCAAGCCACTGAAATTTTGAGGTTTATTTGTTAGAACAGTTAGCATTACTCTAATGGTGTTTTTTTTTTTTTCTTAAATCTCTTAATAAAGCCCTCCGTTTCCCATGCTTGGAAAACTGCTTAGACAGTGTAGACTTTTTGAAGACCCTAAGATATCCTTCCCATCTCTAGGACAGCAAGTCCCCATTACTGAGCATCACATTTGTCAAAGATGAAGCTGATGATAGCTAATACGTTTTGACTACTTATATGCCAGGAACTGTATGTACATAAGATCTTCCATTTTAACCAAAAGCCGAGTGAACTTGGGTACCTTTATCATTTCCATTTCACAATGTGGGAAACCTAGGTTCAGAGAAGATAAGTCATGTGTCTAAGATTACACAGCAAGGAAAGTCAAGATGGCAGGACTCAATCTGAGGTCACAGAGTTTGCATGGCTAAGCACAGTAGCTGAGCTCCCATTAGGCTGGCTGCCATATCTTCTCTTTGGGCAGCCTGAAATTTCCACTGCTTATGGCCTTCTGTGGACAAAAGTGGCTGCTTTCTCACCATTCCTGAGTGACTCAGCTCTCTATCATGGCCTAGCCCAGGCATATCCCTGCCTCTCCCGAGTCCAAGCAACAGGACACTCCCAGAGCTCCGAGCTGCCGTGCTATTCATCTCCTTGCTGTCTCTGTTTGAAGACAGGCCTCCATGAGCCAGCCCTTTAAATTAAAAACCTCAGCCTGCCCTTTTGCTCACTCACACTGGGAGGCCACATCCACAGGAGAATCTCTCCCCTTCACCCTAATGACGGAGAAACTGATGACCCATCGCTCTGCTTTCCAGGTTGCTGAAGCTGGGAGCAGCGGAAGAAACACCATCAAGGCTGCTGTGTCAAAGCAATGGACTTTCCGGAACAATGATGAATGGGCTTGACGAAGCCTGCGCCTACTCTCGCAGCATAATAAGGTGCTTGCTGGCTGACTCTAGCCAAGAGGGGCGTGGACACTCCTTGGCTGGAATCATGCCTCCTTTTTCTCTTTCTGGGGAAGGACTCTGAGTCCAGGCTAGGGCTTGAGCTCCTGTCACTGTTAAGCAACTGTCATGGCAGGCTCCAGGAAGCTTTCAAAGGCAGCTCAGAGACTTGTGGGGCCCTGGGAGGCACTTGGGGTGTCAGAGGAAGAGATCTGCAGTGATTATAGAACAGAGTTCCTAATCAGCTGAGCCTGGACTCATTACTGATCCCCAAAGCAGTGATGGGGGGTCTAGAGCTCACTTCTGTTATGGGCAGTGGTATGGGGTCATGGTGAGAAGTTCTCCCCACTTCCTAGTTGTCAGACCACAAGCTAATTACTTAGTCTCTGCAAGACTCAATTTCCTCACATAAACAGTAGGGATTTTAGAAATACTTCTACTCTACAAGGCAAGGACAATGGGATAGTAGACTATCAGCTTTCATGATGCCCATCTAGGCTGTTAGCTCCTACGCACACTTGTTTGGTCATTGACATTTTTCACAAGCCTTGGAAGAAGACTTTGGAGAAGCCCCTTGGTGTTCCTGGATGGTTGTATTTTGGGGCTTCTTGTTAGCTAGGGGTCAAGAAGGGAGAGGCAAAAGTCATCCTTTGAGCTTCCCCAATTATGTATATATGTTGGTGAGAGTCTGTATGGAACTGAATGGCAAAGTGTGAGGTTGATGTGATTTTCCCAGCTATCATTCAACCTCACACACCTGGGTCCACCTGCTCTTCATTTGATGGTATCACTTTCTTTATAGGGTGGGAGAGACTCAAGAGTGAGTGACTGTCAATGTGATGAAGCCAGTGATGAGGCAGAAGTGGAACAGCAGGTCAGTGGAGGGGGGTTACCAGTGGTGCAGAGCTCCTGAGAAGGCAGAAAGGAGCAGAATCTGCTGGCAAGCAGAGGTAACTTTGCCAAGAGGAGGGACCCTTGTTTCATAGTGGAGCCCCAATAAAGTCCTGGCCCATGTAGAATTGTTCCATGGTGATTGTGTATTTAAAAAGTATAACACAGGGTTCAAGGGTGGTTCAGTGGTAGAATTCTTGCCTGCCATGTGGAAGACCCAGGTTCAATTCCCAGCCCATGCACTTCCCAAAAAACAAACCGGCAAAACAAACAAAAAATCAACAAAATGGTGCTGCCATAATGGGATACTCATATGAAAAAATAATGAAATCTGACCCTGCCAAATAGCATACAAGAAAAGCATAGCACAGACTGAAATTCCAGTTTTTTGCCATGTTCTCAAACAATTAAGGGAGTTGTCTTGGTTTGGATTTCCCCAGAAGCAGACATTGAGACTAGGACTTGTGTGTAAGACGTTTATTTGGGAGGTGATCTCAGGAAGCTCCAGTATGAGAGTGGAAGTCTGGGAAGCATGGTTGGCTGAAAAATTTCCCTCCAAAGATATCCATGTCCTAATCCCTGGAACCTGTAAATATTACATCATAAGGCACAGCTTCTGCAGGTATGATTAAATTGAGGCTCTTGGGATATGGGGACTATCTTGGCTTATCTGGGTGTGTCCTAAATGCAATCATAAGAATCTCTGTAGGAGGGAGCACAGAAGAGAAGGCAATGTTACCATCAAGGCAGAAACTGGCATGATGTAGCCGCAAATGAAGGAACGTCTGCAGCTACCCGAATCAGGAAGAGCCAGGAAGCATTCTCCTCTAGAGCCTCTCTCCTCTAGAGCCTGCTGACACCTTGATTTCAGGTTTCTGGCCTCCACACTTGCAGGATAATACATTCCTATTGTTTTAAGTCCCCCAGCTTGAGGTACTTTGCTACAGCAGCCACAAGAAACTGATCTAATAGGGAAAGGGAGAAAATTATACAGAGAGTTTTGAAAAACTAGATATCTTTTTGGGAAACTGGGGCTCAATCCCACTGGGCACCTCATGGAGACTGAACACACAACTCAGGTGAGTTGCCTCTCCTAAAGGTTGAGAAAATTGGGCTATTTATTACCAAATCTCTTGGTTAATGTTTGATAGCTTCTCTTGGGAGAATCAACAACCTGGCACTTCTGGCCATAAACCAGGGAAAGCCATTGGGCAGAGTATCTGATGCCACTGTCTTCAATAAGAAGCTACAAGCATCTCTGGAATGGCAAATGCCAAGGGTGTCATCTGCTCCAGGGGGTCACGGTTGACCCTATCCATGTGTCTACTCCACATCAAGTCTTTTTTTCTGCAGTGTTGGGAACGCTCAGAGGGCTAGCAATGGCTCCTTGTCCTAGCCTAGAGTTCCCTTTCTCACCCATAACACCCCTGCTCTGCCTTCATTGATGCTTGAAAGCTCTTCTTGAGTTGGGGAAGGAGAAAGTTGGTGGATTTCTACATGTGAGTAACTTTGACCCATCAAAATTGTAGCAAGAGCCAAAAAGAGAAATAGATTTGGACACAGGACTGTTGAATTGCATCTTCTCCCTGTCATGCCTGGCTGTAGGAGATAAATATCATTGGGGGCCCTGGGGGTCCACCTTCTCTCCTCTGCCACTGCTTCCCTAGATCATACTTGTTTGGGTTTCAGGTGTGTTTGGGCAATGTGCTGCAGACACCCAGGAATGATAACTAGAGTCCTGTCTGTTTTGAAATGATGTATATACCCTAGAAAAGCCATGTTTTAATCCTAATCCCATTTTGTAAAGGCAGCCATTTCTTCTAATCCCTATTCAGTATTGTATGTTTGAAACTAATTAGATCATCCCCCTGGAGATGTGATTTAATCAAGAATGGTTGTTAAACTGAATTAGGTAGAGGCATGTCTCCACTCATTTGGGTAGGTCTTGATTAGTTTCTGAAGTCTTATAAAAGAGGAAACATTTTGGAGAATGAGAGAGATTCAGAGAGAGCACAGCAGAACGACATAGCCAGGAGAAGCAGAGTCCACCAGCCAGCGACCTTTGGAGATGAAGACGGAAAGCACCTCCCAGGGAGCTTCACAAAACCAGAAGCCAGGAGAGAGAGCTAGCAGATGACACCGTGTTTGCCATGTTCCCTTCCAGCTGAGAGAGAAGCCCTGACTATGTTCGCCATGTGCCTTCTCACTTGAGAGAGAAACCCTGAACTTCATCGGCCTTCTTGAACCAAGATATCTCTCCCTGGATGCCTTAGATTGGACATTTCTGTAGACTGCTTTAATTGGGATATTTTTGCAGGCTTAGAACTGTAAACTAGCAACTTATTCAATTCCCCTTTTTAAAAGCCATTCCATTTCTGGTATATCGCATTCCAGCAGCTAGCAAACTAGAACAAGTCCTTTAGAAGTTACAACAGTTTCAGAACCCGTGTGTTCTAGTTTGCTAGCTGCCAGAAAGTGATATACCAGAAATGGAATGCTTTTAAAAAGGGGAATTTATTAAGTTGCTAGCTTACAGTTCTAAGGCCATGAAAATGTCCCAATTAAAGCAAGTCTATAAAAATGTTCAAATTAAGGCACTGACAAGAGGTTACCTTCACTCAAGAAAGGCCAGTGAAGTTCAGGGTTTCTCTCTCAACTGGAATGGGCATATGGTGAATATGGTGACATCTGCTAGCTTTCTCTCCAGGCTTCTTGTTTCATGAAGGTCCCCCAGGGGCATTTACCTTCTTCATCTCCAAAGGTCTCTGGTTGCATGGACTCTTGTGCTTCCCTGGCTCTGTAGCTTTTCCAAAATGCTTCCACTATGTTAATCAAGACCCACCTGGAATGTGTGGAGTCACATTTCCCTCTAATCAAAGGTTAACACCCACAGTTGGGTGAGTCACATCTCTGTGGAGATAATCAATCAAGTTTCCAACCTACAGTCCTGAATAGGGACTAAAAGAAGTTGCCTCCACAAATTGGAGTGGAATAAAAATGGGGTTTTTCTAGGGTACATAATCCTTTCAAACAGGCACACCATGCTTTATTTATTTCTGGTGATGAGAGTTTGAGGATGGGATTATTTACCCCATTTTACAGCTGAGGAAATTGACACTTTGAACTGGCTACTCAAAGTCTGGCCCACGCATCAGCATCTTCTGGGAGCTTGTGAGAAATGCAGAATCTTGGATTCCACTCAGACCTGCTGAATCAACCTGCATTTTAACCTGATCCCCAGGAGGCTCACTGAAGTTTGGGAAGTGCTGGCTTCTCCATCCTCACCGAGGGCAGGGCCTCTCTCCCATAGCTCAGTTGGCCTAGGTAGGGTTTCTCTGCAGACTTGAGGAGAGGGAATCGGGTGACCAGATAGAAACAGGCAGCTCTATCTGCTGGGGACCTGCTCTGGAGGATAGCCTGGGGTTGGAGGACTCCATCCATCCATTAGGTGATTCTCCACAATATTTCTGCTTTCTGCTTCCAGGGATTTGGTAGAAGAGGCCTTTTTACTTCTGGCCTCAGTTACCAGCCTTCTACAATTGCATATTAAAGTGAATAACTGCTGCTTGGAATTATGGGAACAGGGAAAGTCCTGTCCTGGGGAGATCAAGAATTTAGAGCCAGTGTCAGGTCAGTGAGTCACTTCCTTTGGCTACTCCCTTGTCCCTTTTCCTCTGGCCTGGCCTCTGGGGGTGAAAGCTGCGTCTTGCTCACATTTGGAAATCATCTTCTACTCCTCTAGTTCCCTTTGTCTGGTAGTGCCTGTCAGATTCTGTTCCCTAAACCTTCTGAGGCTCCAAATAATCCCCTGTGTCTTTCCCATAAGCTCTTTTGAATTCTCTTCTTCATATAAAGTTGCGTAGAAGAGTGGCACTGTTATGCCAAAGCTATCTTTTCCCATGAGTCTTTGTTACACAAATAAAATAGATGTTTGCCTTTGTTCCTTGTGCTCCACTTTTCCACACTCTCTGGCACAGGCTTTTAACAGAGTTTATTATAAATGGAAAAAGAAAGCTGCTAAGATTGCAAAGGGCACCTGTGCCTTCTCCTAATTCCAGCTCCCACCCTTCCCTCTTGGCTGCACTTTCGATAATGAATGTCACAGGGGAAGGGGAAATGAGTGGGGACTGATAAGTGTGAACCATTATTGAATTCAGTTCTTCAGAGCATGTGAGGGGTGCTGCCACCCGAGCCACCATGCTGTGCCAGGAGAAAGCTCTTTCTCTGTTGTCATCCATGTCCTCCACTTGAACCAACTGGAAGGAAGCCTTCTTTGTGGAGCTGGAGAGGGGAAAGAGCATGAGACTGGAGTCCGAATCCTTGGATTACTGGTTCTGGCTTTGCCACTGTGAAACCTTATTCACATGACTGAAGCTTTCTGGGCCTTTGTTTCCTTAGATGTAGAGTGAAACTCATCCTTCCTGCTTCATAAAGTAAGGGTAGTTTTACTTGAGCAACAAGAAAAGATATATAGCTCCCTCCATCTCTCACCAAATGCCTACACTTTGGTTTCTCTTCTACTCTGGGTGCCAGTTGTAATGAGAGAATACGCATGAAATAGCTCAGTAAGCTGTTATGTGTTGTGCGTGTGTGTGCTATTGTCAATGTCATCACCCTTAAGTCTCCTGGGAGCCATAGCAGGCCTATGGTGGAATATTAAAAATGAAAAAGAAGCTATGAAAGTTCTGTGATCATCTGTGAGGTGATGATTGGATGGATCTAAAGCTAGGTTAAAAAGCTAGATAAAATGGGAAGGGAGGATTGAAGGAAGAGATGAATGGTAAGACGAATTATCAGACAATGCATTGGAGATCATGCTTGCAAAGCAATTTATTATACTTTAAATTTGGATTTCACCCTTGTTCCTTCCTCTCTGAACATACGAAAGTTGCCAATGTCCCTTTTGGTGGGATAACAGGTTCCGATCTGGCCTATTTCAGTCTTTGACAAGATTGTTACCTTCTTTGATAAACACACTCTACATCTATTAATATAACCTGAAATTGCATTGGTTCTTTCTGTTTTATCAGTCATGTTTCACTTTAGATAGTCTGAGCTTGTGGTTCACAAATACACTGGTGCCAATTTGGTTCTCACTGATTTTCTGTTGTGCTATTTGTAAATTAAGAGAAGACTTAAATAAATTATGACATCCTTAATATCCTAAAATGTTGTCATCTTAAGTAAGCACAATGGTTTATATTCTAACCAGGTAGAGAAATCCTCATATAGGTTTCCAGGACCTTAAAGTTGGAGTCATGAAGTTTGACTTCACTCTCTCAGAAGTAAAGAGGGGAAGGAAGAGCCAGGTGGAAGGTGTGTGAGCCCACTCCTATGATGGTCACCAGGGAATGTCGCCTTCTAGCATTCATGCCATTGGGTTTTCTACTCCCACAATGACTCAGAAGACAGGATTATGTTTCGTGACTATTGAAGCTAAGTCATAAAAGCCATGGTAGCTCTTACCTTGGCCTCTTGGGTCACGTCACTGTAGGGGAGTCCAGTACCATGACATGAGGAATCTCAAACAGCCGTGTGGAGAGGCCCATGTGAAAAAGATCTGAGGTCTCCTACCAACAGCTCCCATTGACCAGCCTTGTTTGTGAGCCACCTTGAAAGAAGATCCTCCAGTGCTGGTCAAGCCTTGAGATGATGCTACCCCGGCTAATCTCTTCACTATAATCTCAGGAGAGATCCCCAGGTCCTAACCCCACACTAAGCCACTCCTAAATTCATGAAGCTCTGAGAAATAAGAAGTCCTTATTATTTTAAGCCCCCAAATTTGGGGGCAGCACTAGGTAACTAATACAGTGGGTACAAGCTCAGTGCCAAGGATAGCTGAAGGTCAAAATTAGAAAAACCATTTTTTGCCTTTCATCTATGGACTAAATATTTTTGTGGAAAAAAGGCTTAATTTTGGAATGATGAAAAATTATAAATGTTGTGTTTGGTGTATTTTGGTATTAAAAAATAATAAAAAAAGACTTAATTTTTATTTTTTCAATAAAACCTTGTAGTTTGTGAGAACTGCATTGCAAAGAGGGGAATGCCTACTCTGAAAAGATCTGGGACTATCATGTACCAGCTCCTTATCACATCAAGTTATGGGCTCTAAAATGTCCACAAATATAACTCGGGGTCCCTGGGAACATTTTTGCCTTGTGGCTATCAGGAGAGGAGGGGTCTTGAAAGACTCAGGGAGGAAAGGTGAGGCCTCGGGATGCTCAGCAGGGGACAGGTACTTGCTTTAAGCTACCAAACTTCACAAGGATTTTTCAAAAAGGTACAGATACCATGTATTTGAAATATCACAATATTTGTCTCAGGTAAACATGTAGGATCTCTAAATGAATTGTAGCATTTGCCCAAGGGAGGAAAGCATTGAAGATGTATAAAGGGGTCACAGGGGATGTTCAGCAGAGTAAAATGCTATGGCTCTCTCATTAGTTGAGATTTTTAAGTTTCAGAATGTGTGATATCAGGTTCAGTTGACTCTGGCTTATCATCAGCATGAGGACAGAAATAAAAGGCAGATCTTAGGGGTCAGGAGCTAGGCAGAGCTGGGGCAGCCAAGGCCAGGGCTAGAGGCAAGGCAAGAAGGACTTGACAGCTGCCATAAATAGTGCTGTTGTAGATATTTTTAGCAGGATTGTTAAGCCTCTGTGGCTGGGATAAGCAGTTCTCTACTCCATTCTGGGATTCTTGGGGCTTATTCCCCCAGATTTGGGGAATAATGGGCTCTGCTAGTGCTTCCCTACTCCTAGGGTGTAGGCAATATCCCTTGACTGGGCCACTGATGCCGGGCAATGCCAGATCCTGGCCCACAGCACACAGGCAGTTTCACGTGGCCTATTTTCATTCCACCAGGGAAGTAGCTTTCCTCCTTTGCCCCATGCATGCACCTGTGTCATCTGGATGTTATGTGAAGGCTGGCTGGATGGTGCTCATCAAAACCAGTGACACTTAGAATTACGGTTATTTTCAAGATATTAAGTCATGTTAACTTTTCCATAAGATTGGCCTCTGGGTAGTATTTTTTCTGATTGAAAATAAAATGAAACCAAATGAAGAAGTAAATAGCATTAAAGAATTTTTGAATGACAATAATGCCTTCATCTAGGCACTCAAAATAGGGTCACTTTTATAACTCCCATTGGCAGAACAAATGACCACATGAGAAGTGTGCCCTAGTCGATACAGATTTGTTTGCAAGAGTCAAAGTCCCACTTGCAACAACCAAGCAAGGTGAAGAAGGAGGAGAAGGAGAAGGAGGGGGAGGAAAGGAAAGAAAGGAGGGAGGGAGGGAGGGAGGGATGGAGGAAGGAAGGAAGGAAGGAAGGGAGGGAGGGAGGGAAGGAGGGAGGAAGGAAGGAAGGAAGGAAGGAAGGAAGGAAGGAAGGAAGGAAGGAAGGAAGGAAGGAAGAAGGAAAAGGAAAACAAGGAATTTTTTGGAAGGTTCCATAGAATATTGACTTCACTTAACTTCCAAATTCCGCTCTCCATATTTCTCTTGTCAAATTCTCAAGAGAGGGAAATGGGCTGGTGAAGCTTGGTTCCAGGACCTTCCCAGGGAGGCAGAGTAGGATAGCTTGATGTATGAGGTCTACCTCTGTAGGTACGGTATGCTTATTATCAGAGGCAGACTCATTAGGCAGACATCCCCAAACTTCTACTGTAAACTTCCACCCTGGTGGTGAGCACAGCTTAGCTTATAGTTTATAACTATGCACACATTAATGGGTTCTAAGAAACCCAAGGCTATAAGGTTGCTAGCTGTAGCAAAAAAAAAAATCAGATTGCCTAGTTAAATTTGAATTTCAGAAAAACAATGAATATTTATAAGTATATAAGTATACTAAAAATTTTTGTTGTTTTTCTGAAATTCAAATTTAACTGTGCATCCTGGTAACCCTACCCAAGGGATATCTTTTTCCATGAGAGACGTCTTAGAGAAGGACTTGGGAGCATTTAACTCTGAGTGTGAAACTAGATTTTTTGTACTCAAGGGCTGCTTGTGTTCATATCCCATTTGTTTTCTGTGATCTGTTTTGATTTCCAAGTGAAGGAACTCTGCACAATAGAAAGAAAAAAAAAAAAGCAGAGAACCTGGATTTGAAGTCTGGGTCTGCCATTTAGGAACTGGTGGTGATGGGCAAGCAATTTGGTTCCTGATTCCTAATTGCTCATCTAAAAACCAAGGAGAGTATTAGCCATTTCAGAGGGTTGCTGTGAGAAGTGAGTGAGCCCAGGCAGGTAAAAAGTATCTGGAAGGATACCAGCCTCCTAACAGGGGCCTCAACTAATATTTGTGCCACCTTCTCTTTCCCTCATCATCATATGAACAGAAACATCCATATTTATTGTTTACTGCATAGCTATTAACATTAGTGTGTCAAGTGTACACAAGGTACTGTACAATTATTGTCTCATTTAATTCATGTCACAACCTTAGTAAGAAAGCTGCCATTTTCATCCCCAGTTTACTGATGATGAAACTGAGGTTCCGGCTAATACGAGAGTGGTTTAGGACAGAGCTTCTAAATGGCAGCACCAGGATGCAAACCCTGCCTCCTGGTCTCCAGAGTTCAACTGTCAATGTTCACTCCAATGCCTCCCATTGGGCTTGTCAAGCACACGTCCCACAGCAATGTAGGGGGGCGTTTACGATGTTTGATCTACTCTCTGTCCAAGTGCGGTTGAGCCTGCAAGCCACTTACGTCACCAGTATTTGTTCAGTGTTCACACTATCATGGACTCTTTTCTGGATTCAGTCCTTCGCTTGTAGTTTCCTCTCCAGTCTCAATTAATAGACAATAAACTGGTAAACAGACACCTGTGAAACATCGTTTCATGTTGAGAGCAAGGAGAAAAGCGATATGGAGTAAGGGAGTAAAAGAGGGATATTTTAAATGAGGGTGTTCACAGAAGGCTTCTCTGAGGGGGTGACATTTGAGCACAGGCTTATGTTAAGCACATGTGAAGGTACAGAGGGAGCAGCAAGCATAAATGCCAGGGACCAGGAGCAGCCAGGAGTGATGGGCACACAGCTCAGAAGCCAGTTAGGGGTGGAGGGTACAGGGAGAGAGGTAACAGATGGGGTCAAACCATAATAAGGAGTTGGATTCATTCATTCAGTGATAGAAGATGTATAGTTACAGGTTGCTGTTCTGCTCATGACCCAGGGTACTGACCTCAGCTTCAAGAGAAAGGCCCCTGTCTCCCAGGAGCCACCACGTCTGCCCAGGGAAACCAATCTGCCACTTATCTCCCCGTTTTGAAAAGTAATTGCAGACACATGTGTAAAGGGCAGGGAACTCTTTTCTGCCAATTACATGCCCTGCTATTAGGTGATTAGAAGCCGATGAAGTCATGGTGTGAGGGATTAGCTGCACAATTCCCTCTCCCCGTCACCTCATTTCTGAGTTCCCAAGGGCACTCAACAATCTCCCAGAGTCCTCGTCCACCTTGAACTGGTGTCTCTCCAAATTATGTTCCCTAAATGCACTTGCCATTATCTATAAGAGGAAAATACCTGCAACAGACTCTCATAAAACTGTGGAGGAGAAACAAGTCTGCAATATTGCAAACCTTAGCTGCAGTGGTACTGTATAGATTATTTGGTCTTGGCTTTTCCCAAAAGTTGGCATCAACCAGATTTTAGTCCTTGTTGCACTCTCATGTGCATGTTGCCTCTGTTCTTTTATTTGCCTATATATGTCTGTCCATTTCTATGGGTCTTTTATTTAACATTTTTAATCCATCTGTCTCTTCATTCTTTAAGCAAATATTTAATTGAGCACCTATGATCTGCCTGGTGCAGAGCTCGTCTGTTAAATTAACAGTCAAGTATATTGATTAAGAGCTTCAAGTTCAAACAATCTGAATTCAAATCCTAGCTCGGCCTCTAGAGTTACTTTTATACTTAGTTTTTGCATCTGCAAAACTGGTGGTATGCAGAATAGGGTTTTCTGCTCCCCTAACTCCTCTCTTGCACTCTCATTCTTAGCCCAGCTAGGGATGCTTTTAGTCTAGAGCCACATCCTATGACGGCATTGTCACGAGGCACCAGTGTTTGATGTTTGATGGTTGCTGGGTAGGTGCCCCACTCTGAATCTGAAGACTCAAGGAAGACGATGCTGTAGCAAGATGTGGCCTCAGAGGGAGGACAAGATTTGGGGGCCTTGAGTAACTGGATGAAGCGGAAAGACTGGAAGGAAGAAAGGGGGATGGAAAAGGAAGAGGGAGAAGAAACAAGAAGAGGAACTTCCAAAGAGACATCCAAAGCAGTCATTCTGGCCTGAATGAAGTCCAGCTAAGTCCCCTCCATCTTGTCTGGAGACCACTGTGTGGCGTGGCTGCCTAAGCAGACTGCTTGGGTTAGTCTCGGCTCTGTCCCTTGTTAGCTCTGTGGCGTTGGGCGAGCAGCCAGCATCCTCGTGCACATTGTCTCATCTAGAAAGTGAGAGTAATACTAGGATTTACCTTCAGGGTGGCCAGAAGGATTCAATGAGTTCATATATGCCAAAGGCTTAGAATGGTCCCCAGAAGAGTATAGTCATTAAATAAACTTAGCAATTATGCAATTAGCTCTCTGCCTCTGCTCTCTCTCCTCCTTTCCTACCTATATTTTCTTGGCAACACTTATCACCATCTTATCTTACATTTTTTATCTTGTCTATTGCCTTTTTTCACCTAGTAGAACATGAGTTTCCTGAGGGCCTGGGATTTGTCTGTTTTATTCACTGCTGTATTCCCAGTTATATTTCCTGCAACAGTGCATGGCAAAGAAGGGGATGCAATGAATAGTTCTCAATGATTGATTGAAAAAAATCAATGAAAGAATGAATGAAATATTATCCTGTAGACTCTGGTTGTATTCTGGGCTGGCTCTGAGTGCTAACGAACCTTTCACTAAACTTTATTGTGAGGCAGAAAGACAGGACTCTATAATACTACTAATAATTAGGCCCACTTTGGGAGGATTGAGGGGAGCTGGGTCTGTAAAACCCCTGGCCCTGCCTGGCACAGAGTAAATGCTCACTTATGTTACTCATCAGTGTCATCTTTGCTTTGTGTGGTGGTCCCCACTCCTCCCTGATAACCCAGTTGCTTCCTAGACTCTTCTGACCATGGTGAAAAATTCAATTGGCATAATAGAGAGATGAGGGATCCAACCAAGACAATACATCTTATTCTTCAGTGCTTTCCATCTTGATGGCAGCAAAACCATGTGGTCATGGTCCTGAGGTCCAGGAATCCACTAGAATTTCACCATCTTGTGACAGGGTACCACTGTTCATAGAGACTAGGTCTCAGAGTTGACGGGATAGACTGAGACTGAAATATTTAGGAACTTCAATCCAGTGGACAGTTCTGCCACTTGGGGGCCAATTCCAAAGACTTGATGACCTCTCTCTTCTCCTAGGATCCAGACTCCTTTTTAAAATTGCTGTGGTGGCTTGTGGGGTTCTTGAATTTTGGCTGAGTGTCTGGAATCTGAGTATCAGGATGGATCTGTGAGACCAGCTATTCTAACCCACTCATAATAAAGGTGATTGTGCATTATAGCAGGCTATGTGCTCCCCATCCTGTGAGATAGAGGCTTTCACCAGCCCCTGTTTCTTGTGGGAAATCTGAGACTTAGAGAGAGCTTGGCAGTCCAACATGAGTAGGGGTAGTTTCTTTTTACTAAGCTATGACAAGAGGCAGATTGGTGAACTGGACAAGAGCTTGCATTCTAGCTTGTATTCTAGAATGAGTGTTTTGGATTCAAGCCTCTTCTCCCCTAGTTGTATGCCTCACTTTCCTCATTTACAAATGGAGATGACAATAGAATCTACCTCTCAAGAATTTCACGAATATTAAGCAATCTGATACATAAAAGTGCTTAGAACAGTGGCTATTAGCAATTAATGTTAGCTATTATTAATTATAGAAAAATAGCAAATCATAATAAATTAAAATATAATATTTTATAATAAATAAACAAGAAGAAGATAAAATAAAATCATACAATACACATTAACATCAATGTCAGCTACCACTTCTGTAAATATCCCCACCCAGTGATGTGGTACTTGGCATCTGGCAGCTGTCCATTAGTGACTGCTGAGTGAACAAACAGATGGGTGGATGAGTTAACTTGCCTAAATCTTGCTCTTGTAAGGGACAGAGCCTAGGAATTTAAACCTAGACATCTGACCCCAAAGTCTGTGGTTATTAACATGAGAAGAAACTGAGGATTTGAGTGATCTTTTGGAAAAAAGGCAGCAGCCCAAATAGGCAGCAGAAACAGGCCCAGCACCCAGAAGATTCAATTCCCGGTCCAATGTTTCCTCTTTTGTGCAACAAGTTCTTTTACCCCAGGGCAGGTTTGTTCAGCGCTGGCCATCAAGATGAGGGGAGAACCATTTTTCACATGGGGGTGGCTAGGATTCAATGAGAAAAACACGAACGGAACTTGGAAAAGTTGCTGGCACTTAGTAGATACCACAGCTCTTTTGATTACTTACCATGAATGCATTTATTCATATATAAATGTTATGTGGAAAACCTACATGTGCTAAGTGCAATTAATCCAGCCTGGGCAGAACCAGCCTGTAGCAGGTAGCATTTGAGTTGGTCCTTACGTGGACCTGGACCTGTGCAGGGGGATGATGATGGGGTGGATTCCAAGAAAGCAGCATGTGCAAAGGCCCAAAAGGATGAAGTAGCCTGAGGCGGGGCAAAGGATGGAAAGTTCTGTGTGGCTAGGACTTGAGTGTTTTTGGAGGAGATGAGTCCAAACAGCTGTGCAAGGTCCTTATGCAGGGCATTGAATGCCAAGTTCATGGTTTGGACTTTAACCTAAAGGCAATGGGGAGTCATTGACGGTTTTGTGTAAACAGGAACAAAGTTTCTCTTATTTGCTGCTGAGTAATGTACTGCCTGTATAACCTTAAATGCCTGATACTTAGCAGATGAATGAAATAATTGCTCTGGCAACAATATGGATGTTAGACTGGGGAAAGCTGATCACTTATTTTGATTCCAGAAAAATACTTCTTTTTTTCTTTACCTTGCTGCTTGTTATCAAAAACCATAGCTGAATGAATGAATGAAGAATATACATCATTGCCCTATTTTGCTTTTATTAAGAGAGGGGTGATTTATGAGCGTGGGAGTCATGTTATCTGAGAGTAATAAATTAGGTAAGTCCTCAAATAAGTAATCATTTAACCCCCAAAGAATAAAAACTGGGCCATGAGGATCTTCTGTGAATATTCTGAGACATGTCTCTTCACCCATAAGGCTCCATGACAAGTAGTGAGAATTCTTTGCCTTTTCTTTTGACATCCTCTGGTCTTCTGAGTCTCTGGGGACAAAGAATGGATCAATAGATTCATTACACAAACAAGAACCTGCCACTTTGCAAAGGTTTTAGATGAAATCCTGATCTGTCAAGTCAGAGAAAATAGTGTTGAAAATACTCTTCCATGTCTTGCTTAGGGTTACCCCTGTTTCCTCCAGCTTCTCCTGGGTCACTCTGGGAAACTAGGTCTTTGGCTCACCAAGGACAGGTTCTACAGTCCACTTGAGCTTGGTCTCAGCTTAGGTAATAGACTGTAGTCTACCTGGTTTGCCAGCAGGGCCCCTGAACCCTTACTTCTATGTTTTATAAAACCAGTTTCAAAGTTGTCAGGCTTTGAAGTATCCATGCTTACTCCCAGCCAGAGTTTGGCACAGTGATTCCAAGACAGTGTCCTGTAGGCATCAGCCTTGGAACCATTTCTTGGTGCTCCTGACAAGATTAATGCATCTAGCAAGCTGCCAGCCCATGTAGCCGCAAAAATAAATTATTGCGTGCCTGTTGTGAAACAGCCATGATTCTAGGAATTGGAGTACAATTGATCAATAAACACATATTTGTCATCATGGAACTCCTGTTTTAGTGAGTGAAACAAGCATAAAAAGAAGCTAATGACAAATAAAATAATGTCAAATGGTAGAAAATGCAACAAAAGAAACAAATAAGGAAATAAGCTGATGAAGGAAGGTGCTTCCTCTGAACAGGTAATATATGAATGGATTCCTAGAAGTAGGAGAAAAGAGCATCCCAACCAGAGGATCTAGAATGGGCAAAGCCTCTGGGGTCAGGAAGAGCTTGGCATGGTTAAAGATTGGAGGGGCTGGAGTACAGTGAGTAAGGGAAAAGTATAAATGAAATGAATTTAGAGAGGGATGTGGGAGCTTGCTTAGCGAGTCCTTGTGAGCTGTGGAGAGTTTCTCTCTTTGGTCATGTACTAGGAAATTTTATGATTCAAAACATAGTCACTTTTTTGGTCTTAGTTTCCTAGGGCTGCCATAACAAAGCACCACGAACTGGGGGGTTTGAAGCAATAGAAATTATTCCCACAGTTCTAGAGGCCAGAAGTCCCAGATTAAGGGGTCAGCAGGGCCATACGCCCTCTGAACTCTATAGAGAAGACTCCATTTCCCGCCTTTCCCCTGGCTTTCGGCAGGGTTCTGCTGGCAATCCATGGAGTTCTCTGTCTCATCCGTCACAGGGCATTCTCCACTCTGTCCATCTGTCTCTCTCTCCTTCTTATAAGGACGCCAGTCATTTGGGGTCAGGGCCCATTACTCCAGTGTGGATTCAGTTTAACAAATAATATCTTCAAAGTCCCTATTTCCCTATACGACCACGTTCACAGGACTGGGGGTTAGGACTTGCACTTGTTTTTTTTTTGTGGGGGACTCAATTCAACTCTTGATGTTTTTATACGATAGAAACAGCTACAGTGAAGACAAATTAACATTGTAGACAGTTAACAGGTAGAGAATGGGGGACTGAATGGGGATGCATAGAACCACATTTGAGGCACTGATCTGGTAGATGAATGCTAAGGTTTGAGATGTGCGTTGTTTGATAGTTTACTTTGTGGCAGGAAATCTAAGTATCAATAACTGCAGACTGGCAGGGCTAAGCAGACCCTGTCCTCTGCAGCTGCCCTCTTTGAGTCATGCATCCCAGTCATCTCTATTGAATTTCTGCTCAGTGCCAAGCAGGTATGGGGCAACAAGTAGCCAGAGGAGAGAAAAAGGCATGATGCCCAATAACCTGGAAATCACACACCGGGAGCAAGTCCACAGAAATCTCAGACTAAAAAACTCCACAAAATCTCAGGTTAAAAAAACGAAAGTGTATATGGGTGGTTCCGTGGTAGAATGTTCACCTTCCCTGCGGGAGACCTGGGTTTGATTTTCAGACCATGCACCCCTCTCTCCCCCCACAAAAAAGTCTTGTATTTGCCTTCTCTGGCTTTCATTTGGTTAAATTCGGGCAGCTGTCACATATTCACAATCATTAAAACGTACTTTTCTGTGCTTACCTTGCTTCCACAGATCAACTTTCCCCAACTTGTTGTGGTGGCGGTGAGCTTGGATTATTCATCAAAGCCCTCAGAAACCATTAAGCAGGTGGGCTGCTTTTCATAAGAGCAGCACAATTTTATCTACTAGAGGCCTTGGCAGATTTGGATTACATTGTAAATACATTTATAAATTCATGGATCTGCATTGCATTGTGAAGAAATGTTCTCAAGTAATTGTTAAGTGATGGCCTCACATTTATGCTGGCATAAGAAAAACAACTGGAGAGAAATTCAGTAGTTTCACCATAAATATTAAAAAAGAAATCCAGGGATTTCCAAGGGAAAAGTCAACTTGGATTAAGTGGGTGGAAAGAGAGGGCTATTTGGTGAGTTGAGACATCATTAAGGGCATAGAGTTGTGGTACACATTAAATATTGGTCATCCCCTGTGAATATCTATGTTAAATTTAAGTATCAAGCTTTCAGAGCATTTCCTGACCCATACACAGTCCTAAAACAGGGGTTCCTTTATGTATCAGCTAGCTATTGCTACATAGCAAACACCCCACCCCCACCTCAAAAAAAAAATCTCTGAGGCCTACAATAATAAGCATTAATTCTGTGGATCTGTAGGTTGGCTGGGGTTTGACTGATTAACAGAATTAATGGTCTTGATCTTAGCACTTCCTGCACTACATTCTAGCAGAATTAGATCTTTCTATCTATGAGTCACATATTTTAAGAACACAGCATGGCATCATTTCTTCCCCCATAGCTTAGCTCAGTGGGTAATATGAGATAGGCATTTTATAGATGTTTCTGGAATGAGGGAATGAATGAGTGAAAAAAATGAATGAATGGATATATGCAAATAAGTGGTGTAGGCTGTGTGACTGCATCTCACTGAAGGTGTGTCAATGGACTGGGGTGGTCTGGCTTCACAGGTACTCATCCTCCTTGGTCCAGCTGGATAGGCAGAGCCTGTTCTTTCAACGGAGATGTTAGAGGTATCAGAGAACAAACAAGCCTAGTCCCAGAACTGCACCCTATCACTTCCACCTCACTCTACTGGCCAAAGCAAGCCAAATGGTCAAGTCCAAAGGTAAGGAAGCTAACTCCATGACTGATGAGGAAAGGATTTATTACAGGGATGGGCAAAGAATTAGGGCTCAAAGTCAATCTGCCCCTCTATCTTCTTTCGCCTATTATTAATATGTAATATTATTAACATAATATTATTTATGTTATGTGCCAGATGCTGTGCTAGGCCACAGGGGAGATTTGCCATAAAATATTCCTGTACCATTCACTGGTTAGAAATTTAAGAAAAAGAGCACCTGTCCCTATCATCTTTTATACTGTCTGCTCAATTTTTATATTGTCTTCCTCAATTCTGACCCTCAATTTAGTCCATCCTCCAATGTGACCAGAGGGATCTTCCTAAAATGTAAATGAGATATTAAACTTGCTGTTTAAACACTTTGAATGATTCCCCCTTGCCAGCAGGATAAAGTTCAATCTTCTGAGGTTGACATTTAAACCCGCCCTAATCTGGACTGTCAAACCTCCCCACCTTGTCTTCTACCATCCCTCTGGTCACCATCCTTTCCCTGTGTCCCTCTTCTCTTTATCTCCTTTCTTCTGGCCCAGTGGTTCACCACTTGGGGACCACAGGCAGGCAGGAGGCATACCATAGGGGCTCTGGTATTGTTGAAAGAGACCCTTTCAATGATGCAAATGTGCACCAACCATTATCTGCCAATTGAATATAATATGCTCCCAAATAGGTACTGCCATTTTGCAACTTTACCTAGATGGGGTGGTTATAAAGAATAAATTTCAAATTCAGTTAAAAAGTAGTGTTGAATTATGAGTTGTCTTTAGCTATAATTTAGTTCCTCATCAACAGATACAAAATGTATAACTTCCGTCCGGCAGAGGTCCACCATAGTTTTTGGCACATAGTGGAGGCTAACCACAGCGGACTACTTGCCTCTCCTTAAACAAATCATCTACCCCAGCTCTGGTTTTCTTGACTCACTCTTAGCACTTTCTGCACCACCTTCTAATAGAATTAGATCTTTCTATCTATGAATCACATATTTTAAGAACACAGAGCATGCCTTATCATTTCTTCCCCCATTGTCTAGCTCAGTGGGTAACATGCAAACATTTTATAAATGTTTCCTGAATGAAAGAATGAATGAGTGAAAAAATGAATGAATGGATATATGTAATTGAGTGGTGGAGAATTCTCAAGAATAGTGGTTCACAAGCCGTGCATTATAAGGACTTGTAAAAAAAGATTCCTGGATCCCCCTCCCAGAGTTTCTGAATCAGTGGGTTGGGGTGATCCTGAGAATTTTCGTTTCTAATACAGGTTCCCAGGTGATGCTGATGCTGCTGGTTTGGGGGTTAGGCTTTGAAAACCACCGCTCTACTGAATTCCAGCTGAGATAATCCTGCATGTAGAAATAACCCCAGCCACGAATTTTGGGTAAGAGAGACACCTAGAGGGGGGTTTTAACTGCTTTTAGTTTGCAGGATGAAATTAGTTTCTAACTGCCCAATATTGCTGCTAAGGAGAGACTGGAATCTTGCATAAGGTTGGGCCAATTTCAATGAGATGGCCCCAAAGTTCCCTGTGGTTTCATCTCCATGCTGGTGTGGAAGCTATGATTATATTAAGCTTTATCAAAGAAACAGCACATGAGCACAGTTCCATAAAAATCAAGAGAGTATTTTCCATCTTTTTCTTAGATATATGGGCTCCTTATACACTGAGGACATTCAGAAGGATGTCTTACTCTAGGTGTCCTCCACTGAAGACCTGCAAAGCTCCCACGTGTTCACACCTGCCTGTGTGCAATTCCCTTTGTTGTGTATAGTCCTGGTATAGATTATTGTGAGAAGACCTTGCACTGACCCTGGCTGAATCTGATGGTCCTGTGGAACTAGAGACAGTCAAGATGCTTTCAGTGTGAAAGGAGGGAACTGTCATCATCAGGAACTATTTCTAGTAGGGCAGTACCTATAGGGAGAGCTCATGCATTTTTCAGTATGGAAGCAATTTAATTCATGCACTCAGTAAACCTATTATGCATCAGACACTGTTCTAGAAGCTGAGGATGTAGCACAGAAAGATGTAGGACTTATATTCGAGAGAGAGAGACAGACAATGAACAGAGAAATGTAATTATTTGGTAGCTATTGCTGTGTAACAAATAGCTCCTGAAACAGTTTTTAGCTCATACCTCTGTGGGTCAGCTGATCTGGGTAGGGCCCTGTTGGGCTTGCTCAGGCATCTGTGGGTTGGAGGGGATGCTGTGCAATCCTGGGACTAGCCCATGTAACTTCCTTTCACAGCACTGGTGGAGGCCCAAGTGAGAGAAAATTGAAACACATAGGCCCTTGGGAATTAGATTCGTAACTGGCACCCTGTCACATCTGCTTCATCCCATTGGCCAAAGTAAGTTACGTGGCCAAACCCAAAGTCCAGGGGCAAATGTTACAGATGCAGGTTGAAGTGAAGAACTGAGACAATAATGCAATAGGCGTATAGAGTATAAGGTCCTATAAAGGGCAAGAAAGAAATGTAAAACAGGGCTTATGGCTCACCAGTGACCAGGGTGGTCAGGGAAAGACTTGCAGTGGGAAAGGCATGACCTTGGGTGTTTGGGGCAGGCTGGCCCACTGGGAAGCCAGTGCAGTTAGTATTCATAATGCTGTATAGTGTGGGCTTCCCTCTCTGCTGTCCAAGTGCATCCCTGTTATTGCAGGCCTTAGGCATACCTGACAGCGGTTCTGTCTCTTAAGAGCTTTGATCTGGTATATCTCTGCACCATGTGAATGGATCATCACAGCAGCACATGCAGAGGGAACCACGATGTGAATGAGTTACCTTTGCTGGAGTATCTGCCAGCTGCTCCCCCCATACACACACATATTGTGACTTGTACACATCCACCCAAATGTGCACACACACTCATCCGGCCACCTCCCCATGCTCTGAAATGTCTTCGTCCACACCAGCCAAAGACAGTAAACTGTCCCCACCCCTGGCACCCATAGGGGGCAGCTGCTGGCTGTTGGATGGCTCTGTCAGCTCCAAAGCCAGCCTGATGTGCCTGGAATAGTGGTGTGAACCTCGGTCCTGTCTAAACGCAGATGGCTTTGTGGGGAGTTCGCAGCTGCCGCAGCAGCCCAGGATCTTAGTCAAGGGCTGGGTGGGGTGAGATGGAGCTGGTGCAACTCGGGGGTGGTTTTCAGCTTCAGTATTTATTTGCCACCATCAATCAATACATCAGCCAAAAGAGCCCCATTAGGAAGTTGAAGGAGAAACAAAGTGAAACAAACAAACAAAAATGGATTTCTTCTTCAGAGGCCTTTTATCATTGGTATGAAATGATTTTTCTCCTGTCTGTGAAAACCCAATATCGTGCCCTTTGCTGAAATGCGTGTTCTCTGAGGAGTAGTGGGTGGTACGGGGTAGAGGAGAAAATTAAATTCACTTTGTATAACAACACTTGGAATATTCTCACTCCCATTTTATTGAGGAAGAAACAGAGGCCCAGGGAGTAGAAATCACTTGCCCAATATAAATGGAGTCCAGAGATCCCACATGGGTTTCATATTACCGACAAATCTCTGTCCAACTTACTAGGCTCTGCAGGAGGAGAACTTGAGACAGAGGCAAGTCCCTGATCCTTTGGGCAGGTGCACTGGGGCCCGACGAGGTTGGCAAGATCTGTTCTACCACTCAGCCTCTGCCCATGCCTGGGCAGGTCCTGGCTGGGGACAGATCAGCAGGATTTCAGCCCAGAAAATATACAACTGTCTTCACTTGTATCATCAGACTCACAAGTTCACTCATGGCCTGGGAATCACAAGCTTCTGCTGACCTGTTCTGGGTCCAGTGCCCAGTTGTAGATGGAGATGATGAATCTGGAGTCAGACCAGGGACATGGCCTCAGTGGGACCCAGCTGCCTTACCCAAGATCATCCCCCACCCCACCCAAGGGGCAGTTCATATCCAACAACTGGCCTATTGAGCACAAGGGAACAGGTGCCTTCCTTTATCAGGGTCCTCTCTGAAGGGCCACCCCAGCCTCAGAGCTGTCCTGGGATCTGTTGAGGAGTTGATCGTAACTTCAATATCTTCATCTTCTCCCTCTACCCATAGTGTCTCCCTCACTATTATAGAAGTTGCTCCCGAGAGCATGCTCCCATAAGCCACCTGCACAAATATCTATCTCATTGTCAACTTCAGACAGTCTCCTGCTGGCAACTACATGCATCAGCCTGGAAGTGACATGTCATGTCTGCTCATAGCTCATTGTCTAGAACCAGTTACAGCTTCCACCCTGACCACAAGCTGGCCGGGAAGTACAACCCTGCCATGTGCCAAATGGTGGGAACTAGAACTGCAGCCATAGATGATATTTTTGTGAATTTTCCTGCCTGCTAAAATTTCTTCATAATCCAGATATGGATTATGAAGAAATTTTAAATTTTAATTTTAAAGAAATTTTAAAGGAGTCACACACTTTTACAGTTTTCATGAAAATGCACAGAGCAGCAAAAATTTTGAACTGTCCAATGTGGACATTCCTTGCTGAGGTTGAACTGGGCCACACTCTGACTTCTTGTCTCAGCTCTCATGTTGTGAATCAAGTGTCATTTCCACAGTATATGGTGCCATGTATCTCACGTTTTTGTGATTTTTTAATAATTTTGCTATTTAAAATGGCTTCCAAGTGTGGTGTAGAACTGCTGGGTCTAGTGTTCCTAAGGGCAAGAAGGCTGTGATGCACTTTATGGAAAAACTACATGTATTAGAGAACTTCATTCAGGCATGAGTTACAATGCCCTTGGTGGAAAGTTCAACGTTAACAAGTCAACAATATATCAGTGTAGTGTCTTTAAAAGATAAGCACATATAAAACAAGGTTATATATTGATCAATTGATGAAAATGGTGTGCCCAGAGGCTTGTAGAAACCTAACTCCATGCTTCCCCTAGGGACAATGGTTCAGTATTAGCTAATTAAGTGTTCATGGTCACCTCATAGAACATAGCTCCTGCAAATAACAAGAATCAACTGTATTTGGTGACCAGCTGTAAGGGCAATTGCATGGGAGGCCAAAGAGAGGACTGGCAGGACTATAAACTCCATAGTAGTGTATTGTCCTCAGAGTGCAGCCTTGGACACTCCATACTCTCAGGGGTGTTTCTCCTCGACTGAACTGTTTCTTCTGGAAACCTGGCTAGAACATCCTTCTGTCATCTTTGCCCCTCATCGTGGTTTATCATTTCCAGAGCTGTTCTCAGCTCTCTTTCCCTATCTTTGTGTCTGCTAAATGCATCTACTCAGTTCATCTGGGCCCTGATTGGCAAAAAGGCCCCTTCCCTGGAATGGTAGAAAATGAGAATACATAAATCTTGGTCATTCCAGAATGCCTTGAAGCCTATCTCTCTGCCACCAGAAGAACCTGTTTTATGCTCAACAGTGGAGAGTGTGGCTTGAGTCTCCACACAGATTTCATTCTGGATGATCACATCCATATCTGTAAAAGACTTCACATTTTTCAGAGGCTCATGGATGGGTAGCCCTATGTAGTAGGCAGGAGGAAAGTTAAAAGCTGGGGAGAGGGAGTAAGCAGCAACCTCCATCTTGCTCTGTCTCTTCTGGGAGGAGTTTGGCAGGCATTGCCATCTATTGGGCCAGTGCTGGCTAAGGCAGTCAAGTAGTCACAGATGGCATTGCATCTTCATCCATCCTCTTGGGAGACCACACTAGATGACCTCGTGACTGAACAGGTGTTAATGAGAGAATTTAAAAGGTGTATAAGTACACATTTATTGAGGGGTTATTTTGTCATTTAATTCTCATCACAACCTAATAAGTTCATTACTATGGCGTTTTCATTTTACCAGCAGGTAAATGGAGGCACAGAGAATTTGAGTAACTTAGTAGTAAGTGGCAGAGCTATGACTGAGCCTGGACAATTTGTAGTCTCCACTGTCTTGCTGTTTCTTGATTAAGTCAAACCATCTACTCTTTAACATACATTGATCATGTTCCAGGCCCTGTACCAGATGCTGGGAATCATCATGGCCCGTTGCTCAATGCCCTGCCATATTAGATGTCAGATAACACATCTATTATTTTATTTAGTGCCAGGGAAAGGATGTCAGAAGAAATTTGTAGTTATGTTTCTCTAACAGAAGCTATGTAACTTGCTTGTTTCTCTTATTTCTTTGGCTACCAGGAATCTCAGATCCAAATCAGAGCACATATGTTAGAACTCAGGCTTAGCACTTCAGTTTTCTGAAATTTTTTTTTACCTTCTGGCCCATATTTTCTATTTCATTTGAATAGTTCTATTGCACAGATTTCCTTTACTGTAAAATACCTCAAAACCATTTTAGAAGGAGGCTTCATGGGAATGATAAAGTAAGGCATATTCTCACATTCCTTCTGGAGAAGGCAGACCTAATTATCCCTCTTACCCTCATTCCCACTTAAAATTCCCTACTGTTCTGGCTACTACTATTCTGTGTCTTCCGAGTCCCTTGGGGTAGCTAGGAGCTTCTGAAAGGTCACACCCCTATTGTGAAAAAAAGTTTCTTAATAAATCATAGCCCCAGATTTAGTGCCAGATGCACATTTGTAGAGTAGATGGCCAGTCGGACTCTCACCTGAGCAGTTAATAAAATCTATTGCCCCTTGATGGATTTTTTTTCTGCGAGCTAGAATTGATCTGTCCTCTCTGTGATTTGTGAGATGGCAAGGAAACACCAAATACCATCATGACTTTGGCCAGATTGGGGAAAAAGAAAAAGAAAAAGAAAATAATAGCACTACCAAGCCTTTCCAGGCACAGTAAGGGCTGGAATTGCTGGGGTCATTTTATTTGATTTATTGGAAATAAAGTGGGTCTTATTAACATGTTAATAAAGAGAATCTTTTTGCGCTAGGCTGGAAGTGGCCGCCAGTCCCCCGTGCAATCCCATTCCCTGGAAAAGTGGAATCGGCCCGCGTTGCCCAGGCATGATTTGTGAGGTTGAGCCCCAACAGTCCAAAAAAGCATATGGGCTTCCTCTTCCGAGGGGCTCGCCCGTATCTGCCATGCAAAACGAGGGAGCTTTATGAAGGAATCCGTCTTGTAAAGCCATTGGTCCTGGTCATCAGCCTCTACCCAATGCTTTCGTGATGCTGCCGCTGATCTATTTGGGAAGTTGGCTGGCTGGCGAGGCAGAGCCTCTCCTCAAAGCCTGGCTCCCACGGAAAATATGCTCAGTGCAGCCGCGTGCATGAATGAAAAAGCCGCCGGGCGCTTCTAGTTGGACAAAATGCAGCCGAGAACTCCACTCGTCCTGTGCGTTCTCCTGTCCCAGGTAGGGAAGAGCGGCTGCCGGGCGCCGGCTGTCTGGCTCCGCGCGCCCCGCGCCCGGTTTCTGCATCCGGATCGCCCAGCGCCGGCGGGCAAGGGGGCTTCCCCGGGAGCCGGGGATTTGGGCGCTAGGCGCCGCAGGCAGCCCCGGGCTTGGAAGGGAGGTCATTCCCGGCTCCGGGAGCCGGGGCTGCCCCTCTGGCTAGCTTGTGTGTGAGTATGTGTGTGTGTGTGTGTGTGTGTGTTTGTGTGTACGCCCTGGGAGGAGGAGAGCTCCCGAGTCCTTTTTTGCAAGCAGGGGCGACATTCTCGCCCACATCAAGTGGGTAACTTTGATTCGCCTGCTCCGGAGGTTCCTGAATTGGAAAAAGACTCAGCTGGAGGCGTTTCCAAGGAGTCGTGGTTTCCCCCAGACCAGCGCCGAGCGGGGGATGCACTGCCCGGGTCGGGATTGCGGGCTGCCGGGCTGGAGAGGCCGGCCTGGCATCGCTGACTTCCTGGGGCGCCCGGGCCCCCCTTGCCTAGCCGGGCGGCGCGCGAGGAGGTGCCTCGGGCCAGCCAAGCGCCGCAGCCCGGCTGTCGCTGTCGCTCAAAGGTTCAGGCGCCGACCGCGCCCGCACTGGGGTCCTTTCCCTCTGCGACCCCGGGCCTGGAAGGGCCGGAGCCCGTCCCCCCGCCAGGGCGCAGGCCCCAGTCCCCAGCGCCCCCATCGTCCAGCGGGCTGGAGCTCCTGCCTAGAGCCGGGGTTGCTGCCTCTGCTGCCTTCCCGGGCGGGCGCAGAGCGCACGGAAAAGTTCAAGCCTTCCCCACCCGCTGCAGCTGTCTGTTAACCCTGGAAGCGCTGCGGCGCCGGGGAAGGGCCGGTCGACCCGGGAGATGGGGAGGATGGCGGTCTCCCTGGATGTCCGAGACCTCGGGAAGTTTGGTTGTACGCAGGAGTGGAGTGCTTCGAGGCCAGGCTGGGGTGCTGGGGGCTGCGGGCACGCCCAGCCCTGCTCAGGGGCCTGTGATTTCTGAGAGCGCAGCGACCTAGTCCCTCGAGGCCTCCTTGGCAGCCGCTGGGATGCAGAGGGGTGAGCTGGCAGCCTACAAGTGGGCGGGCAGGAACAGGGCCGGGCCGGGCAGCGGAGCATAGGAGACAGGGAGTGCCTCGGGGTACTAGGAATGGGTGTTGAGTTCCTGGCCAGGACTCCCGGGTGCTGGGGGCAGAGGCATGTAGTGAGCCTGTGCTTGGGAGGCACAGGGGAGGAGCTGAGGTCCCAGGCCCGGGCTGGCAGGGACTGGGTGGGACAGTGCAGTTTTCTACGGGCAGACCACTGCTAATCAAGGTTTGAGCTTGGACTTTGGAAATGACCTCGTGCCCCAGGAACACAGAGACCCTGAAAATGACTCAAAAGGGGGAGATTGGGAAATGGAGCCAGGGGCAGAGCTAAGGTGCCTGGCTGCTGAGCCCCTCCCCCACTTTGCCTTCCTTCTTCCCTGGATACACAGCCCCCATTCAGCATTTCCGAGTTATAGCTCCTTTCTGCCAATTCTGTGCTCACTGACTCTCTTGGGGGTCCCTGTAGCCTTAAGTCCTGCCACAAATCCTCCTCTTGTCCATGAACCAGTTTTCCAGACAGCCTGGACTGTAAATATCCTTCAGGTTGCATGTGTGTATGTATATCCCAATTTAGCAGGATGCTTCAGTGCAGGCCTCTGGATTGAGACAGATTGTGTCTGCCTTTTGCTAGTGGTACACCCCTGGGCCCATTGCTTAACCTCTCTGAACTTCCAGATTCTGAACTACAGAATAATCTCTCACCTTCTAAGGATTGCTGGGAGGTTTCAATTGCATGTAACAGGATGCCCTAAGAAATGCAACTACCACAATGCCTGGCCCACAGGCAGCTGCCAGCATCTGGTAGTGCTTCCCATTGCTTTACCAGGACTGTACAGTCCTTCTTTCCTCTTAGTGTGTTTTGACCTCACCGGATTCCAGGGCTTGCCCAAAGTTATATATCCCTTAGAGCAAGGCTGACCACGTGACAGTGCCCAGACAGCCCCATGCTCTAGGAATCTCCCATATGGGGACTTTTGCCGAGCAGTTGGTGTGGGGCTTGGCTGGCACAGGTGTGTGCTGAAAGCTTCTGGCTCACTCAGTTTCTTTAGAATGGGAGCGCAAGGTTGTACCGCTCTGTGCCTTCGGGGAGAGGCTTATTTCTCTCTTCAACTGTTTGCATAATCAGAGCAAATGTCCACATCAGGGCAGTAATTGATATCCTGGTAGCAATAGCTGCTTGCAGATAAATCATTTTGGTGCAATTCAGTTAACCAGCAAGAGGTTCAAGTACAGAGCTCCGTGGGCTGTAACGTGGGGAAAGTCTTGGAGCCTTTGAGTCAACAAGCAAAAACAACTTTCCCAAGGCAGAGAGAAAACAGAAGAAAGGGAAAAACAGTGTAATAAAGCAAATTAGTCACTTGGCCCTGATGGTGTTCAGACAAGCATGAGTGTGTGTTTTTCTACCGCAGTTGTGATGCACTGGGTCCTGCTTCGGAAGCCATCAATCTCTGTGAGCCTATTGGCCATGTGCTGTTTTAGGCATTTTGGAAGGGGTGGAGGTGGGGGAGGGGAGGAATGTATTTCAAAGCAACCAGGGCTGGGAGCTGGCAAAGCTGAGAACACAGTCCTCTCACCTCTTCCCTGGGGTGTTTTGGGAAAGGTCATCCCCAAAAGTGGGCCCTGGAATTTGGTTACATTAAACAGTGGACACGAAGCCCATCAAGGCAGGGGTGAGCTAGAAATTCCACTGTAAATATGATTTCCCCTCTATTTGGGCAGCGCTTCCAACTAGCTGAAAGTTCTAACAATGAGTGAGTAATCTCCTAAGAATTAGGATTTCAGGGTGTGGTTTCAGGTTGGGAAAGCAGTCACTTGGGAGTGACTAAAAATGTTCCACAGAATTCTGAGAGTGTGACTTGAAATTGGGCATTCTCTCTTGGAGTCAGATTCTTGATTTGGGGGATTTTAAGTGAGAATCAGTAACTTTCAGTGCCCCTACAACTGCCTATGTTATGTGTTAAGAGCAGTGTTTATTTGCAGAAACTTCTGGATGAGGAGAAAGACTGTTATATTTACAGAGAGCACCCTGGAGAAAGACTGTTATATTTACAGAGAGCACCCTTCCCCCAGAATGGGTTCAACATATGACAGCCTTTAGGATTTCAAAAGCACTGGGGAAACAGAGATCTAAGTGGTGAAATGAATCAAAGTGGTGAAGTTCAAGTGTCTGAACATTTTTTTTAGCAAGTCCCCAAAGAGATTTAATAAACTGAAAGGCTGAATATGTGACGTAGAATTTATGTAATTCCACAGTCTATATTAAAAGACCCAACCATTGTCTTAGCTGCTCTCTCCTCTTCTCCCTCCCTCCCTTCTCCCCTTTACTATCTTTAGCTCTTGGGTTTTCCAGTAAGTTAAATCTATTTCCTTCCAGGAGTATCCTCTGTGTGTTACAGTGAAATTGCCCAACAAACCAATGCACCCATACCTGTCTTACCTAAAAGCAGCGGCGTTCGGATGCGTAAATTGAGACTCAGTGTGAAGTTTACTGTTTAGGTAAAAGTACAGTGAGGTTCTTGAGACTATCCTTCCCACTTTCTTTCCTTCCTTCCCCAGTTCCTTGGGAGAGTCCAGTTAATTTCTGCTTAGTGGAAGATAAAGATACAGACAAACCAAGTATTCAGTTCACACCTGGCTGATGGTCACATCATCTCAGAAACTAAATATTGTTGCGTGTGTGTGTATATGTGTGTATATCTGTCTGCTTTGATCTTGTTTTAATACCTGTTGAAAATTTTCTCCAGAAGAGGGCTCCATCCACAGCATTACAAAATACTGAATCTACGGCTCATATTTTAAAGAACTTGTGTGTAGCAGCTCCATCAAAACAAAACCAAAGTATTCTCCTTATTCCAAATTGCTTGCTACAAGTTCCCCAAAATGAGAAGTCTTTTCTTCTTTGTGCTATGTCTTTTTTTTTTTTCCTGCTGGGGTTGGTTCTGTTCTGTTTTATTCTTTCAAAATATATTCCCTCTTTGAGTATTAGTACAAGAAGAATTTCAAAGACCTTTGTAGACAATGCAACATGGAATGTAAGGAAGTTCTGAAATTTCCTGGCATTTGGCTTCAGTTGGACATGGTTTTATTCTTTAGGCAGCCAAAAGGCCAGAACAGCTCTGCCTGGGAAGGGAGATAATCTTACCCATTAGGTAAACACACAGAAGAATGAATCATGTCCCAGGTCTACTCACCCGCCAACACTAGCTGGATGGGACAGGGAAAGATCTGTCTTTCATCCAATTATAATAATCAGTGGGGCAGAATCAGATCAAGTGGCCAGTGGTTTTGGCATTGTTTCCACATAGCTGTCAGCAAGGTGCCCACATGCCCATGAGCATCTGACCCCCAGGAAGCTTCTGCCAATACAGTTCCCCATGGCCTATCTCCTTGGCAGCCACAGAATGGGGGGCTGGCTTGACTGTGAGGTCCCCTGCACCTTCACCAGGCATTCAGTGGTAGCTTGACTTTAGGGTTAGGGTAGAGAGCAACTTATTTCTCCATTGAGAGAAACAGCCAAGGACATGCTAGAGAGGAGGAGGAATGACATTTCAAACTCGAGATCCCAACTGAATCAAGAGCCATGGCGGTGAATGGGTCACCCTTTAGCTTAGTAGGTTGAGCCTCAAACCATCTGCTCCGAGGTAATGAAGCCCATGTTTCCTGACTCTGCAACTCTGGCTTCCGGGCAGTTATTGTCACATAGCAGCCACAGGCCAAATTTAGCCCATGAATGTACTTTGTTGGGCCAAAGTGTTCCAAAATGTGGGGACTTGTACATTAAGAAAAAAAAAATCCAGGTTTCTCACATGTCTTAAGAAATCAGAAGGGCTGGTCACTCTGGATCCATATTCTTATACTGCAGCACTTGGCTGGAGCTGACTGATCTTTTAGGCAGGGCACACTCCATAGTTTGCCACAATCCCTACCACTCCCTACTACTCACTGAGCCTGAGCACTTATTCACTTTACCCTCTTGCCCCTAACGCTGTTAGATTTTGCAGCTTCTACTTTCGAACTGATACTTGATTGAATTGATGCAGTTACATTCTTAGTCATGGGCTATTTGGAAAGGACGGGATTGGCTTCTTTCTAATCCCTCTGATTGATCCAGCCTCAATGTGAGCTTTGGAAGGGCAGGACTATTCATAAGGGATCTGCGTCCTCTCCCTGGTTGTGTTAGCACTGTTGGGAGCCTGCAGACACCCAGAGCAACGTCACATCCAGACCATTGCTCCCTGCAGAATTGCCACCCCCGGGTGTGTGTGTGTGTGTGTGACACATTAGCAGCTTTGAGTCCACCTAAGCACTGCTATACCCAAAACATTGGTGTATGTCAGCAGCCAAGGGGCTCTGGACCACCGGGAGAAATGGAAGTCCGGGTTCCATTGCACGTGGAGTTATGCCAAGGCTGTTGCTGCCCTGTGTTGGAACACAGTGACACCTTGCACGTAAGCATCTGACAGTGTTGCTGCCCCAAGGTGTGGTCACAATCAGAGCATCACATTGACTCACTGTACTTAGTCCTTTAGGGGACCCTGGGAACTCCGTGCTAATAGAGCACTTGCAACTCCAGAGGAATGTCACATCCACAGACAGCTCTGCTGCCTAGAGTTAGTTTGCATCCAGGATGCTGTTACCCCTAGCACCTTCTGGAACATGTGCAATGTTTTTGTAATTCTCTGTAATGTTTTTCACATACCACCTTTCTGCACACAGTGCTGATACTACAATGGATGCCCTCTGGCTCCGTAAATACTGGACAACAGGTAGGCCTCAGATGACTCCTATTTCCCATACTTAACAGCTCCCAGAGACCAGGATAAATATAACTGCACACACATGCACAGACACACACACGGAGTGATTGTTTCCACCATCGGTTGCCAATAGAAGTCAAATTCCTGAGAATTAACATTAGCAAAAAGCATGCTTTGACATGACCTGTCTCATTTCAAAGACAGCGAGCCTCACTTGATCTGCCGCCCGAGGCACAAAGCCCCTGTGTCTCCCAGAACGGAGCAGAGGGCCGGGCTGGCGTGGAGGGCAGCAGCTGCTCCACGGACAGCAGCAGTCCTGCTGCTTGCCTGGGCGGGTGCGGAAATGAGCTCAGCTTCTGGGTGGGCCCGGGGGACGGTGCAAAGGAGTGAAGTGGCCTTGGTACCTGCCTCTCCAGGCCTGTGTCTCTTTCCTTCCAGTGGCAGGGAACGACTCTTCCATCTGCTCCGGGAGATGGTGGCTGCAAATGCCTGAAGCTTGAGCATCCCTGACAATCTCCCTATAGATCGATGTAGGATCTGTGGAGAGTTGCTGGACCCTTTCACACAACCCATAGTTTGCTCAGGCCAGATAGGTTCCACCCTCAGCTGCCACTGGTGGTCATCCTACCTGGGATTACCTAACTCAGGGCTTGCACTCTGTGGTCCATGGGCCAGTTCTTGCCCACAGAAGTTTTTATAAATAGTTTTATTGGAATGTGGCCATGCCCACACATTTATGCAATTGTCTGTGGCTGTTTTCTTGCTACAACAGAGTTGAGTAGTTTCAATGGAGTCCGTATGGCCTACAAAAGCTAAAATACTATCTGGCCCTTTAATGAAAATTATGCCAACTTCTAATGTAACTTAAATTTTTAGCCAAGGGGGTTCCAGGGGGTCTTCTCCAGAGGGTGGGGGTTCCATCAGTTGGTCTTGTCCCTCCCAAGCCACAAGCACTCAGGCAACTTGATTTCAGGGAGGTCCAGCAGGTGCCAAATGGCTTCCCTAAGTATCTGTGACCCCTGGGAAGAACCTACTATGTGCCAGCAGTGATGAATAGCACAGACCCAGTTGCTGAGCTCTTAGAACCTACAGATGGGGAGGGGAGACCAATATCCATTATGAATAATTTATAACAGAAATGATTGTTATAAAGGGCAGAAACATGATTGGCTGAGGACATGCCCTTCCACATACTATGCTTGTGTGCTTATTGTTTTCTCCCCGACTAAAACCTCAGCTCCATTACGGCACACGTTGCCTGGTTTATTCACTGCTTTATCCCCAGGGCACATAGGAGTTTCCCAATAAACATAACTGAGTGGATGAGCAAATGGTTGGGTAAAAGAAAGGCATCAGGTCCTGAGGAAGGATGGGGAGGCGTCCCTGACAACCAGATGCATGAGCGAAAATCGAGTGGGACTGGTAGAAGGGCTCACTGACAAAGGACCACTGGAGGCTGTGGGTGGGAAGGGCATCCAAGCAGAAGGAACAGCTTGGGCACAGCCTCTGTGCAGGAGGAAATGCTGCACAGTCCAGTGTGGTTGGAGCTGAGAGCGCAACAAGGGGAGTTGTGTGAGGTGCCGCCGGGAGGTACCAGTTCTGTTGGGGCCTTGCTAGCCCCTGCAAGGATTGTGGTGTTTGTCACAAAGCACTGGGGAACCATTGAAGATAACTGGGAAAGGGGAGTGGAGTGAGAAATGCTCTGCAGCATAGCAAATGGATTGGCACTGGGTGTGAGTGAAAGGAAGGTTCAAGTGGATGCCTGAGATAATGGGAGTTTAGACCAGGCAGTGATATTATAGGTGGAGAGAAGTGGATGTATTAAACTCAGAAAATTTAAGAGACATTTAGGCAGAGAACTTGGCATGGTTTGATGGTGGCTGGGTTTGGCAATGGCAGCATGAGGGACAGAGAAGGGTTAAGGATGTGCACTTTGGTTCTGCCTCTTTGGAATTGGGATGCTGGAGCCACTTTCTCAAACAATAACCAGGCGACATGGAAAACAAGACCCAGGGCTGTTTCCATGGAGGTGGTAGCCAGGCTGCAGTGATGGGCCTCTGTCTCATGGAGGCTGAGAGAGTCAAGTGGTAGGCACCATGGGGCCCTGCAAATGCCCTTGACTAGACCGACTGATGTGTAGTCTCTATAATTAACCAATCTCTGAGACTTTTAATGCAAAAAATATTTGAGAGAAGCATTGCCAAGCCCTTTAATCGTTTCTTGAACATTCAATCAGCAGCACAAGAAATATTTCTTACATGCAGCAAATAATGATCTACTTCTTTCGGCAGTTGCTTTGTGAATGCTAACAAGCCTTCCTTTGGCATGGTAGGCTAGCATTTGGGGCTCTCACACTCTTAGGTGTAGCATAACCTGTACTCTGGGGCCAGACTGTGAAATGCTGCTAAATTTTTAACTGCCCTGAGCCCCACTCGCCTCAATATAAAACAACACAGAAACCACAGCAACCTGCTGCACCTGGTGTGCAGCATTTGCCAATTTCTATGGTATAAATACTTTCACCATGGCCAATTTCAATCAGCTGACTTGAAAGTCTAATGATATTTTAGCAATGGGCTCCTGCAAGACTTACAGACTGGCAGTAGCTCACCACTGGATCCCGACGTTCTTTCCAACTGTCCCTTTCACACAGCAGACCAGCTTCAATTTTCCCATCTGTAAAATGGACTTGGATGTGGTGAGAGTCAAATGGAGGGAAGGAAGTTCAAATGTGGGGAAGCCCAGTTTGCCGTAAAGGCAATGGTCAAGTTCATTGTGATCTCCAGGGAAATGGATCCTCACAGCTCTTCCTTCAGCCAGGATTCTAAAGGTATGCAACTGGTCCCTTAAAAATATTGGGTGATCTTCCTTCAGCCATTGAGTGAAATTTGGTGTGTGCAGAGCAGAGGGTGGCATGCCTGTACTTTTGCCCCTTGCTGATCTGGGTGTCCCTACAGTTACAAGGATTGCTGCATTCTGTGGCAGTATTGGTTTGGAACTTGTCTGTCCTGCTTTCCTGTTCTCTTTCTCTTCTCTTATTTCTTACCGCCCTCAAAAATATTTTTATTGAGTGCTGTGTGCCAGGTACTTTACCCTCAGAAGGTGAGAAGTAGTTGTCCCCCTTTAACAGATGAGAAAACTGGAGAGCGTAAGGAGCTTGTCCGGGTCAGGGAGCTGGGATTTGGACCTAGACCTGTGTAAGTGTGGAATCTCAGCCTCTTCTGATCTCTCCACTCACTCATAAGTCTTTACTGAGGCACTGGGGGAATTTAGAAGCACGTTAGATGGACTTGGTTCCTGCCCTCATGGAGCTTCCAATCTATGGAGTGCAGCTAAAAGAAAAAAAGTAAGCAAATAGCTGGAGAAATTACAAATAATTTTCATTACAAATGTGTTGCATATTCCATACAATAGGAAACAGTAGGAGCTGAAAGACCAAGGGGAGGGACTGCTCTGACCTCCCTCCTTCCTCCCTTCCTTTCAGCCTCTGCCTGTCTTCCATCTTTTCTTCTTTCTTCCCACAACTTTAAATACCTACCAAGTGTCAAGAATGCTGCAAATTTGGGAATCCAGAGATGATGCGGCACAGTCCTGACTCTCAACAGGGAAAGTGCTGGAATAGAATTGAGACCTCTGGGCTGCCCAGAGGGGCTAGGGTCTCTAAATGCTCCAGGGAGTTAGGGAGACTTGGAGACTTTAAGAGGCAAGTTGTAATCCTGGACCAGACATCTATACCTGCCCTGCAATGTTTTGCTATGATTAAATAAGAGTATGCTAATGGCTTAATCCAATGACTGGCACATACTCTGCACTGAAGCAATGCTGGGCAACTTCCATATGTTGTGTTTATTTATGACTTGGAGGTACTATGGAGCCTCTGCTCTGAGGATGTGACTAATTAAAAGGGTTGGTGGGGAATGTCAGTGTATTTTAAAATGCACAGATATTTTAAAAACATGTACATAAATAAAGTTTGCTCCATAGGGACTTGCCAATTCCCTAAAGCTCCCAAAGATTGTTCCTTTGGGGATTTCATGCCTGAGAAAATCATCTGATCTGGTGAAATTTTCTCTTCTAGATTTATGTGCCCTTCCGTTTCCCAGGAGGCTGAATCCGGGCAGTGTGTGTGTGCGTGTGTGTGCCACAGTGCTTATCATTAGTACTTAAAATAACTAAAAATAATTACAATTAACTGTAGTTGCTATGTTCTAGTTGCATCATTATCTGGAAGCCTTCCTGCAACTCTTAGAGGCAACTATTCTCATCTTCATGTAATATATATTGAAGAGACATTCAGAGAAGTTGAATCACCCACCTAAGGCCACACAGCTGCTGAGAACAGGACCAGGGTTTGAATCCAGGCATTCCCAACTCCTGTATCTGGCCATATTCCTCTATGTTACATGACTATAGAAGAGCTACCACCCCCGACCTGCTGCAAAATAGCATGAGAATTCTCTCCCTCATCCATTTTGCTCTCTGGCTCTCCTTAAGTACAAATGGCTGCTTGTGAGAACCCGGTTTTGAGTTTCTGATCTCTACAAGTGGGCCCAGTCTTCGGACCTTCTGCCTGGGTTAACGTTTGTGACCTTCAGACCATCTCAGTCCAGGGTCATTTGTGTTCTTTGGCTGAGTCCTTGTTTTTGTCCATTTGTACTGCCTGTTTTTTGCCCCCAAGAATGGCCGCACGGACACCAGGACCAGGCTCAGGTGTGGCTCCTCAGCAACTTCAAACACCTGGATAAGTTCTCTGCCAGGTTCCTGCTCACTGAGCCCAACACGGGGCGGTATTTCTCTCCACTATGCCAAGGAACCTGCTCATCTAAGCCAGGGCTTCTGGAGAACTGCTGCCCATAATCTTGTTTTTCCCAATCCATAGAACAATGAGGACTAAATCACCTGTAGCTATATAGAGCCACACATCTTCAGTGAGTTGCAATTGGATTGAATCTAACCCCAAATTTAGTTCTGATTTACCAGAAAAGTGTTTATTTTGTTTGTTTTTGGTTTTATGTTTTTCCTTTTAATTGCACTGATGTTTTTAGGCAGGGTGGTCATTGATTAAACGAATACTTGTACATGTCCATCCTGGGCCAGACACCATTTTCTTTCCTGGTGAGGAGTGGTGAGGGCAGCCTTGTCCCCCCGGGGCCCCCGTGTGCCCACTTTGCCCCACTCCTCGCCACCCCATGCACCAAGTCACATCACCCCCTCCCTGGCCTTGCCTTTCCGCGTCCCCCAGGACTGTATCTGTGCACCCCAATCTATGCATTCCCTATTGATTAGGCCATTCATTTAGCAAACATTTCCTGAGCAATTACTGTATCTCAGGCCTGGGGCTCGCTGGGGAAGCAGCAGTGGTTAAGAAAGACAAGATTTCCTGCTCTCATGGAGTCTATATCCTAATGGGGGAGAAAGACAAAAACGAGAAAAATATGGTAATTTTGGATAGTGCTAGTGCTATGAAAAAGCAATTAAAATTGATAGACAATGCTATTCTATGCTTATCCACTCCCCTCTCTTGGGAAGGAAAGTCCTCTGTATAGCGAACGACCTTCCTATGTTGTAGGGAGAAAATGTTCTATCTTTTATGAAATGCAGTTGGTAGCAAATAGAAGGCATTTTTGCCCTTAGTGGTAAAGTAAAATGTTGTTGGCAATCTGTTGTCCATTTCTGTGTTTTGCTTTGGTTCAGATTTTACCACTGAAAATCCAAATATCTGGCAACCGTTGATTTGAACTAGGTATAGGCAATCTTTTTCCATAAAGACAGTAAATAGACAGTGTCTGTTGCAGTTGGTCAACTCTACCAGGACTGGGCAAATGCAGCCATAGCCCATATATAAACAAACGGGTAGGGCTGTGTTCCCATAATACCTGATTTACAAAACCAGGCAGTGGGTTGAATTTGGCCTGTGGACATAATTTGCCATTGGATCCCTGATCTAAACCATTTAACTCCCCAGCAGTTTGTTGAACTGGTATGAGGCAGGGAGGAAGGGCCAGGAGGAAGACCAGACATTTTCTTTGGCTTCCTTTCATCAGGAGAAAAATGGTACCTCTCTAGGGCTACATGTCACTGCACTGGTCTTCATTTCCTTTCATAAAGAAAAGGATGCTGGTTGTAAACCACGGAACAGAATTCTCAAACCAGCCCTTGAAATACATAATAATTTAGCCTTGTAGCAATTATCTGTACAATTCTATGGCTGATTGCCACCCAAAGGTCATGGATTGGGTTCTTCCAATGCAGTGCTGGAGATGTGGGCTTGGGTGCAGGGCGCTAATGTGGGAGATGTTCCCAGAGAGAGGAGTGAGGATGTGGGGAGAGTGAGACAAGAAGATGGAGAGTGTAAAAAGAGTATGTCACTGAGCTGGTGACTACTGCCAGCACTGGGGCTTACTGGAGCAGGTCACCTTATGAAGGAATGTGTGAAACTCATGCTTCAGATATGTCCCTCTGCAGGACAGACCTCATCCCATCCTTTGGTGGTTGTGGGCTATCCCTGGCTCTGTTAGCTCCCCTGTGCTGTACCTTTGGTGATCTGGAGGAGGCAACCATGTCTTCCCAAAGCCCCAGCAGACAAAATGAGAAATGTAGCAGCTGTTTGGACCTGCCAGTCTATGTCCTGGGCAGGGTGAGAGTATACAAGGGATTCTGATGGCCTCTATTATGTGGAATTTACTGGAAACCTCCTCAATAGAGTTAGTGGTAGAAAGTTGTTGAAACCTTCTAAGAGTTTGGTGAAGTACCCACCTGCAGAGGCTTTCTTTCCCACTAGATGGTACCAGCATGCCAAAGCCCTGGAATGCTCTTTGATGTGGAATACAGTCCCATTCCCTTTGAACAATGAGCAAGTAATCCATTTGAGGTTGGAGAAACTGGCTATGATGTTTTGGGGACAGCAGCTGGAAGGAAAATGGAGGTTGTATGAAGGATGATCCTCTCTCATTCATTCAATCATTCATCAACAAATGTTACTGTGCATCCACTAAGTCTCCAGCACTCTCTTGGGTGCTGGAGAGGTGGAAGTGAACAGTATAGACCAAGTTCAAGCCCTGGCGAGCCAACACATTAGTTTGGGGTGAGACGATGAGAAAATGAAGAGATGATACCATGTCAAGGGTGATGAGTGCTGTGAGGACCACGGAAGCAGGCCAGGGGATGGACAGGGACCGGGAGAGGGCATGACCTATCTCACATCTGCCTGACTCCTTGGCAGGTGGGTTGGGATTATTTTCATTTGTTCCCCAAGTCCAATTCTTGCCACTTACCAATCTCTTATGATTACCCTTATGTGGCTTATTTCCAAAATGAGCCTGTTAGCTTATGGGGGGCAGAAATGGTGTTTGGCTACTAAGTGTTGACCAATTAAAGCACACCACTGCTCAACACTCAACTCCAGCAGAGGGCTCAGAGGGCTTGTTGGCTGATTTAATTGTCTGGAATGATTCTGAATTGTTATTGTTGTCGACATACAATGGGGCTGCATTTTACTCAGGGGTCAGTTTATGAAGTCAGGGTTTAAGGCAAACACAGGGTCCTCATTACCTTCGAGATTGCCTAAGTTGTCCTTTTAAGTGCAGTATAGAAGGTTTTGTGTATGCAACCTTGTACTGTAATCAATATGTGCCCATGAATAATGTGCACAGCTATGTACAGTGTATAATAAAGAATAGATGCAAGACAGAATTTTACAGCAGTTAATTGCAGTATTTAGATTGTTCCTTTTCTTTCTCTTTTTTGGCAGAAGAGTTGGGTTTCCACAAGTCAAATGTGCATGTGATAAGACCTCATTGTGTTCGTTTGAGCTGGTTTTCTAATGATATAATCTTCACCAGCAGAGCTAAGGGGAGGACACGGGCTGTGGTTTCTGTGTTCTGTTCATCTTTGGATCCCCTTGACTAGTTGTCACCTGCTTTGGGGAAAGGGACTAGCAAAACAGAGATAACAGTAGCAGGAATGGGACTGACATCTATGTTGTGCCTCCGATGAGCTTAGCCCTGTTTGAGTTCTTTAGATGTATTAGTACATTTAATCCTGTGATGACCCGAAAGAGTACCCACTATTATTTTATTTCCATTTCACAGATGGAGAAACTCTCCAAGAACCCAGTGAAGGTCACACAACTTGTGAACTCTGGGGCTGGGATATGATCTTGGGCCATCCCAGACAGAAAGGTCTCCCATTGCATGGCTCCATTTATATGAAATATACAGAATAGGAAAACCTGAAATAGATTCCTGGTTGCCTAGTAATGGGAAGAGAGCGGGGATGAGGGTACTTCTAATGGGTACAGCATTTCTCTCTGGGGATGATGTAAATGTTCTAGAATTAAATAGCAGTGGTGGCTGCACAACTCTGAATATACTGAAAACCACTGAATTGTATATATATATATATTTTTCTTTTTGCATGGGCAGGTACTGGAAATTGAACCCGGGTCTCCAGCTTGACAGGCAAGAACTCTGCCTGCTGAGCCACTGTGGCCTGCCCCCCTGTATATTTTTTTAAGGGTGAACTTGACCATATCTGAATTATTTCTTCATATAGTTATTATTAAAAAAGAAAACAAACCTCAGATAGTCCAACCTCAGGGCAACTGCGAGTTCCATCCCTGAGACTGCCAGCCCCCAGCAGGCACATGACTTCCTGCAGGGCTGACACTGTGCTAGAACCTTCTGCCTGCTACACCTGACACCGGCCCCACTTCATAGATCAGAAAAATGAGACAGAATAATAGGAGGAAACTTGCTGAAGGGGCTGGCAAGTGGCAGCACCAGGATTTAGGCCAGGCAGTTTGGTGACCACATCACACTCTCACCTACCATGACCTGCTTTTTCACCCATGTTTGACATGTGTGGTCAAGGCTGTGGGTAACTCTGCCCAGTAGAAATAAAGCATGATCCCTCATATTTGTTTGGCCAATTTGCGAAGTGGATTCAGACCTCTTCTTCTCAGGCTGGTAGTCCCAGCACATCACGTCCCGGTGACTTTGTGCAGGGTCCTGGCTGTAAGACCCAGAAACCGTAGGAGAAGGATTTGTGCAGAGTGGTTGACTTTTAAAATTAATAAAGGGCTCTTGGTAGGGGGGGGGGGGGGGGGGGAGAGGGGATGGTGAGTGGGGAGGGGGAGAGAGTGATAAAGAATTTAACTGACATGTTAATTGTTACTGTTAATAACAGATTGCTACAAGATTTATCCTAATGACCCGGGAATGTCTGGCACCCCTCCTTTGGTTCAGGGGAGAATTGATGGTCTGTAAGTGGAAGAGAATCTAAGGTAGGGCAGGGAACAGAGTTCTTGCCCCTACCACTGGCACTCACCCTCTCCAAATCAAGGAACTCTCAGTCTCCCACACTACTTCCCTCCCCCAGAGCTCCTGCCTTACCCAACTCCAGCCTAACTGTCTGGTGTGCTGGTGATTTGTGTTTCTCTTTCACGCTGAGAAAGGCAGAGCGACACAGCTATTGACTGGGCTTGGCAAGTGTCGCAGAAAAGGTCACAGAGGGCTGGCCCCTGAGCAGGCCCCAGAAGCAAGGGAGGGCAGGGAGGGGACAGGCAGAGGGAAGGGACAGGCAGAAGGGCAGGGCTGAGGGGCTGCAAATGCCTTCCTGGGGTTTGGATCACTCAGGCACTTGTTGGAAATGTAACTAGGATCCCCTGATTCAGAACCTGGGGTCGGGGGTGGGGGATGGTGGGAGGTTGACCCTAGTAGTGCATGTCTTCTCAGGCCTCCAGTGGAGCCCGATGCCTGCTCAAGGGTGAGAACCCCAGCTCTGATGGGCTGGGGTAGGAGAGGGGCCTCTTGTGTCCTACTGGATAAAAGAGGGAAACACTGGCCTGGGCCAGGAGTGTGGCTCCCTCAAAGCCGAGGTTACAAAGCGAAGACACTAGGCACCGGTGGGGCCTGAGGTTCTGCTGTATTCCATTATCGCCAAGGATGCTGTTCTAGTTTGCAAGCTGCCAGAATGCAGTATACCAGAAATGGAATGGCTTTTAAAAGGGGAATTTATTAAGTTGTTAGTTTACCATTCTTAGACTGTGAAAATGTCCAAATGAAAGCAAAGCTACAGGAATGTACAATCTAAGGCATCCAGGGAAAGATCCCTTGGTTCAAGAAGGCTGATGAAGTTCAGGGTTTCTCTCTCAAGTGGAAGGGCACATGGTGAACATGGCAACGTCTGCTAGCTTTCTTTCCAGGCTTCTTGTTCCATGAAGCTTCCCCAGGGATGTTTTCCTTCTTCAACTCCAAAGGTCCCTAGCTGCATGGGCTTGCATAGTTCTTGTGTCTCTGAAGTTTTCTCCAAAATATTTCCTCTTTTAAAGGATTCTAATAAACTAATCAAGACTCCCCAGAGTGGATGGAGTCATATCTCCCTCTAATCAAATGTTAATACCCACAATTGGGTGAGCCACATCTCCATGCTGATAATCTAATCAAGCATCCAACCTACAGTACTGAATAGGGATTAAAAGAAGCTGCCTCCACAAGATGGATCAGGATTAAAACATGGCTTTTCTAGGGCACATAATCCTCTCAAACTGGCACAGATACCTGGATGGCAGAGTTTGCAAGATGCCTCTGGCTGAAAGCCCTTCGCCTATGCAGGCAGCATGGAGACCTGAGATGGTGACCTAGGTAACTGACTTGGCAGCCACCTCCTTTGATTTTATACATATCACACCCATGTACACACACGTATATACACATACATATATTAAATATATATTCTACATGTATGTACATATTACTCTACTAAACGCTAGACACTGCTGCTACCAACTAAACTCTAGGCAGTCTTTTAGGAATTACTGATTCTAAAGTGAACCACGTGGACACAGATGGTGCATTGTTGCTTTTGTGCAGATTACAGACCTGAGAGAAGAATGATAAAAAGGCAGTTATAACACTGGGTACACGAGAGGTGCCCACTGCAAGCTAGGTGTTCTAGTTTGCTAGCTACCAGAATGCAGTATACCAGAAAATAATGGCTTTTAAAAAGGGGAATTTAATTAATTGCTAGTGTACCATTCTAAGGCCAAGAAAATATCCCAATTAAACAAGCCTATAGAAATGTCCAATCACAGGCACCCGGGGAAAGATACCTTGATTCACGAAAGTTGATGAAGTTCAGGGTCTCTGTTTCAAGTGACAGGGCACACAGCAAACACGGTCAGGGTTTCTCTCTTGACTGAAGGCACATGGCAAACATGGTGTCATCTGCTAGCTTTCTCTCCTGGCTTCTGGTTTCATGAAGCTTCCCAGGAGGTGTTTTCCTTCTTCATCTCCAAAGCACTGGCTAGTGGACTATCTGCTTCGTGGTGCTACAGCATATTCTCTTCTCTCTCTGAGTCTCCTTCATTCTTCAAAATGTTTCTTCTTTTACAGGACTTCAGAAACTAATCAACACCCACCCAAATGGGTGGAGACACATTTCTCCCAATCCGGCTTAGCAGCCATTCTTGATTAGTTTACGTCTGATTGGGTTACATCTCCAGGGAGATGATCTAATTGCAGATTCAAACATACAGTATAGAATAGGGATTATTCTGCCTTTATGAAATGGGATTTAGATTAAAACATGGCTTTTCTAGGGGACATACATCCTTTCAAACCAGCACACTAGGGCTACAGTCACAGGGCTTGGGGCTCTCCAAATGGGTCTCTGGGTGCCAGTGTGAAGCCCTGGTGAGCTGTTGATACCTCCTCTGGTTCTCTCTCATGGAGGAGAGGTGAGCCATACTCCAGGGAACAGGCCAGAAGGTGATTTACACCTCCAGGGGTCTCTGGACAGTGTGTGGAGATACTTTTGGCTGTTGAGATGGGAGCGAGGGGGAGCAATGTTGCTGGCATCTGGTCAGTAGAGGCCGGGGAAGCTGTTCAGCATTTTTAGTGCCTTAGAGCAGCCCCACAAAGGATGATCCAGCATCTGTACTGCCAAGGTTGACGCCCCTGGTCCAAAGGCAGAGCTTCATACCAGTAGAGCACATGCAGAGGTTTTACTGCTATTCCATCCTACTGTTAGGAGGCCAGAATCCCAAGGTGCGCATGTGAAAAGGTAACTGGTAACAAGACTCTGGTAACATAAACTTTTCAAATAGGTAAAATTATGACTCTTGGGTAAATATAAAATTTAGCTCTACTTTATGAGAAGACCTGTAAGATGATATGACCATTTCAAAAGGCATTTAAGAAGGCTGGATATTTCTAAACAAATTTAACAAAGAAATGTCAGTATGAGATTGCTGAATTAGATACCAGCTGGTTAATGTGCAACAGACTTAAATCTTTAGGGTTATCTGTTCCACTGGACAGAATTAAATTATTTACATTTCTACAGAACAAAAGTTGACAAGTTAACAGGTAACTTCACAAAGTCTGGGACCTTCAGTTATGAGTGAACAGACATCAATTCAACTAAGAAACTCCCTTAGCCAATCTTTGGTGGTCTTTGCCCTTGAGTGATATTCGCAGGATGCACTGGCAGCCTTCTTTGCCTTGTTTCTAGGTTTTGAATAATTTTTTCTGATGCCTCCAGCATGGCTTTTAGTCTATGAGTTCTGCCTTACTGGAAATGGTCCGTGAATGGGAGCCGGCTGAGGTCTGGGAGGTGGTAGACATAGAAATTATTGGAGGTCAAGGCAATAGTATAAATAGTTGCTATTAATAGCTGCCCTCTGTGGATTGTGTGCTGAGCTAGATGCTTTCATTTGATTCTCATCTCATTGCGGTGGGTCGTATTACCATCCCCATTAACTGATGAGGAAACTGAGGCAGAAGGAAATGTGGAGCGGGCTGCTCCTCTTATGAGGATGATGGGTTTGAGCTCTCATGGGGAGGATCAGAATTTGGCCAGAGAAGGAGAGGAGGGTGTTCCAGGCCGATTCAGATTTGAGACAAATTCTGGGGGCAGCGAAGTGACGTTCCTGGGTGACCTTGACTGTGAACCCAGTGCTGAACTGGATGGCTGTTCAGGTATGGCAGTTATTTACAGTATCAGTATTTTTCTGGCCAAGGACTCTCACTACTGCCAGAAGGCTGTGCCTGGCAGAACACCAGGACAGTTAAGGAAGAGCCCAGGGCTTGGGGAAAGGTACACTGCTTTACAGTTTGAATCCCAGTTGCACACTGCTGGGCTGTGTGACCTTTGGAAAATTGTTGAATGCCCCTGTGCCTCAGTAATCACATCTATGAAGTGAGGGTAATGACATTTACCTGATATCACAAGGGTAGGGATGCCATACAAATCTGGAAACCCTGGGCCTCGCAAATAATAAGGTCTCAGAAAGTAGACATTGGTTCTTTTCAAGTAGATGAGAAGTAGATGAGATGGACTCAGAAGACGATTGTCAGCGATCTGCCAATAAGTGTCACAGTCTCAAGCTGATTCCCCCCAAAACATTCTGAGTGGAGGACTTGAGCATAGTCAGGTTATTTGGGAGGGGATCCAGGGAACATTGGTTAGGGAGTGAGATGTGAGACAAGGAAAGGAGAGTCAGCAGATGGACCTGCTGTCCAGCGGGTTCTTGCTGGAGGTGCCTCAGGCTTCATCCCTGAGGGCCATTGGAGAATAGGTTGGAACATGGTTTGGGTCATCCTAGTAAGGGGCTCAGGAGCTGTGACCTTTGTGTCACAGGTCTGGTGGGTCATGGCTTCTTCAACCATTGCCACTCTGGAGGCACTGAGTTTTAACACTTCTGACCTGCAGGATGTGGATGCTGGGTCCAGGAAAAGCCCTTAGGGAAGGAGGTATAGATTCTTGTGGCTGGTGTTGGACCATCCTATAATGGAAAGGTCCACAGGGATATCCTTGAATTCCCCCTTCTCTGGTTAATAGCAACAGTTTCCTTTGAAACCTCTATCTGCTAACCCACGTTTCAGAGAACCTCTATCCCCCTTACTACGTTGCAGAAGTTTCCATTTCCCTTTTGTAGGCTCCATACCTCCTAATGTATATTCATATGAAGCTTGCATTGTCCACAGATAAGTTCCTGTTTGCAATGTCCCCAGCTTCACTGGGTGAAATTAGTTCCAGCCAGCCCTGGAGCATGGGCAGTAAGAAGCAGCCCTGACCTTCAGTCACTTCCCCTTGGTTGTAATGGTAAAAACCACACCCACTCACCATGCTAAGCCACCATGAATGAGCAAGCATGTTTTGCTGGAGTACCTGTGTCACCAAAGCCTGTCCCGAAACCCACGTCACCTCGCCCCAGCCTTAGACACTTCCTTAGACCAGCCCTCTCCAAACCAGATAAAAATCCCTAGCCCCTTCAGCTCAGGGAGACTCATTTGAGGTTTGCCTCCAGTCTCCTTGCTGGTCAACTACATAATCAATTCTTTTCTCAAAATCCCGGTGTCATAGTATTAGCTGTGGTGCACATGGGGCAATAGAGCTCCACTGGGCAGTAACAGTTTGGGAGGGGAAGCGAAAAAAATCTGCTACCGTCAGTATCAAAAGGCATAAAAATGGTAAATAGTCTTTGACTAGAAATCTACACCTGAGTAGTTATAGAATCAGAACTAAATGCAGAAAATTATATGCAGAAATGCTTCTATTATATGCATTGTAATAAATTAAATTAATAAGAATAATTCTTAAAAATTAAATTGTTAAATGGGGGAAGGGGGAAGGGTAGTGTTGTAAAAATTTGAAAAATAACAATTATATTTAATAGCCCAAATTGTGAATCATAACAATAGCTATCATTTATTGAGTGTTGGCCATGAGTCTGGCACCCTTAAGTGCTCTGCAAATAAGCTCAATTTCCAGCAAATGGAAGCTGGTTAAGTGGCTCAATGGAATATTATACCACCAATAATGAGGAGGGTTATGAAGAGATAATGACATGGAGAAATCATATAAGTGAGCAATGAAAACTGACTATGAGCTTATATATACACTAGGATTCCTACAAGCCAAACCAGCCTCTACGTGTAGAAGAAGCGGTGGAATCTGATAGGAAATGTATCAAAATCTTAACTGCAATTTGGTTCATGTGGTGAGATTCAAAGTGATTTTTTTCTCTCTAGTGTATAAATTTCATTGATGCGTGTATTACATTTATAATGAAAAATATAATAAACCTGAAAAAGTGAAAGGAGAAGCAAACTTCTAAAAAATAGGTGGTAGAGAGCCAGCGGTGGCTTTGAAGAAGGGAATAACGTATTGGGAAATGATATTTTGGGAAAATTAATTTGGGGGTGCTGTGAAGGTTGGATTGGGTTGAGAAAGATCCAAGGTGAGAAGTCCAGCTGACAAGCTAAGAAGGGTAGGAGGGAAAATGGAAAGGAAAGGGCCAATTTTAGAGACTTGGTAGTGAACAGGAGGATGGGAAAAAAGAGAAAAATGCCAGTTATGGTCTAAGATTTTAAGCCTGATTGTGTAGTAGAAAATCAGAAAAAGAATGAATAAATATTGAGCACCTCTTAAGTTAGCTTTCTTTACATCTGCTCTTTCATTTAAGCCTAACAACAATCCTGTAAGCTATGTTCTTAATATTCCTATTTTACAAGTGATGCAATAAATCAGGGTGAAACCACTTGCTCAAGGTCACAGAGTATTTGAGTCCATGTCATTATTAAATGAACTGGGTGGGTGGGTGGATGGATGGATGGATGGATGGATGAGTGGGTAATCACAGAAAGGGGGAGAAATACTTTATAATGGTAAAGTATTTCTGATTCTATCTGTAGAATGCAATGATCAAAATAGGAATGTTTGCGTTGAGAAAAAAAGGAAACTTCAACACGAAAGCAGAAGATACTCTTAGAAGGTGAAGAAGGAAGGGAACTAGAATGAGCACTGGATTCAGAATGAAAGAGAAGGGGGCACTGATCTTCTTTGAGAAGGCAGTTCTGGTCTGGTAATGGGAAATGGGCTTGAGCTGCATGCGGACCAGGTCACTGTGGGGGAAGCTATGACATGGCTAGTGAGATCACAGCATATATGAACTTAAAAACCGGTGAGATCAATGGCTGAGAGATTCCAAACAGAGTCGAGAGGTTTTCCTGGAGGTTATTCTTACGCATTAAGTAGATATCACCTTGTTGTTCCAGATGCAATGGAGAGGCTGGAGGGAACTGCCTGAAAATGTAGAGCTGTGTTCCAGTAGCCATGTTTCTTGAGGATGATTGTGTAATGATATAGCTTTCACAGTGTGACTGGGTGATTGTGAAAACCTTGTGTCTGATGCTCCTTTTATCTACCTTGTCCACAGATGAGTAGAACATATGGAATAAAAATAAATAATAGAGGGAACAAATGTTAAAATAAATTTAGTTTGAAATGATAGTGATCAATGAAAGGGAGGGGTAAGGGGTATGGTATGTATAATTTTTTTTTTCTGTTTTCATTTTATTTCTTTTTCTGAATAGAGGCAAATATTCCAAGAAATGATCATGATGATGAATATGCAACTATGTGATGATATTGTGAATTACTGATTATATATGTAGAATGCAATGATCAAAATAGGAATGCTTGCATTTATTTGGTTTTTTTTTTGTATTTAAAAAAATTAAAAAAAATTTAAATAAAAAAATAAAAGCAGGTGAGAAGATAAGAAATAGATGCATCGGTAGGAAGGAGGGAGGATAGAAAGAGGGCAAAGGGACGAGGAGCAAGAGAGGAAGAAGAAACGGAAAATCAAAAGGACAAGAATGACTGGTTAAGGATGAGGATGCCAGACTCCCTGAATTTGAATCTCTGTCCCACCTCCCTGTGATCTTGAGCAGATCCCATAACTGTCCTTGCCTCAGTTTCCTCTTCTGTAAAATGGGGAGGGCAGCAGTGACCTCATCTCACGGGGCTCTGAGGTACGGAAGATGCTTAACCTAGCGTCTTGCACACTATGAATCCAAATTGGGTGGGGCCCTTGATTCTTTCCTCATCATTAATAAGCAACTTGTCCTAGGAAATAGCCCCAGGGCAACTTAAACAAAGAGTCTGGAAAAGCGCGTTTGGACCGGAAGTTTGCTGTGCCCTTTATAGCAAGGGCTCTGCTCACCCATCCTTTGGGAAAAAATAGGACTTGTGCACAAGGACATTTAAGTTGGAAACTAACCTTTGCAATTTACAATAAATGAGGTGTGCTGGGTTTTTCTTTTTGACCAAAATTTTAATAAAAATAGGATTTTCATTAAAGCAAAGTTGGAACAAGTTTAGGGGGCATTTGAGAATGGCTCTGAGAGGAACATAATGAAGGACTTTGAAGACATAGAGGGGGCAGACAAAGATCCATCAGACCCCAGCAAGCTCAGTGAACTCAGTGCCCTTCCTCCATTCCAGAAAGTTCTATGCTGTCATAATTGATGCTTAGAGAGGTCTGTGCAACACAGAACCAGCGTGAAGAATCCTAAAAGCCTTATTAACCCAGCCACTTAGCCTTTCTGAGTGCATCCCTTACCCCGACTGTTTTTGCTTGCAAATAGCTGGGCCCCAAAACGTTCAGCTGTTGGGATGAATAGGTTCAACTTGACAACATTCCTTGCCAGGCTGTCCTCCTAAATCCCCGCCTCCCCAGCATTTGGCTTCCAGCAGCCAGTGTGCATCCCAGCCTGCTCTCTCCTGCCCTGTGCAATCCAGTAACCTGTCAGGGAAGCATCCTCTCCAAGGTCCAGCCACTGGAGAAATAGTATGTGCACGGTTGATCTTGCCTGGTGTAAAAATCAATCCACGCACCCCTCTAAGGTTGAAGTCTGTACAAGAATCAGTTTAAGCTGGCTGGACGCCCAGTGGGAACAGGTGGGAAACAGTTTAAGTTGAAATGTTAAAAAAAAAAAACAGATTGAATTGAAGGGTGCACTCTACCTGGGTAGAAATAGTTGTCTCTTTCTGTGTTAACAAACATTATTTGGCTCAGCTGCTTTTGTTGGGGGGGGGGTCACAACAGCACCCCCCATTAGACACCTACCCCTGCAGGAAGAAAACAGGGTTCCTGGGTAGACACTGTCATTTTGATGTCATTCCTCAAGGATGGAGTGTGTTCTAATTTGCTTTGGTGGTAGGACTGAGAACAAGCATCATAATTTGTGCTCCCATTATTATTATTTAATTAAATGGCGCTCTAATGATTGATGCGTTTAAAAATAACTGACATTTATTAGGCACCATATTAGTTTCTAGAACTGCCTTAACAAATTACCACCAACTGGTGGCTGACAATAAGAGATATTTCCTCTCTCAGAGTTCTGGAGGCTGCAAGTTTGAAATCAATGTGTTGGCCAGACCACATTCTTTGTGCAGGCTGGAGGGAGGACCTGGCCTCTTCCGGGTTCCAGCAGCCCCAGGCGATCCTTGGCTTGTGGCCGCCTTATTCAGTTCTCTGTCTTTGTCTCCACGGGGCTGTCTTCTCCCTGTGTGTCTCCATCTCTGTGTGTCCAAACTCCCCTCTTCTTATGAGGACACCTCAGCCAGCTGGACCTTTTCTTATTTTGATTCCATCTGTAAAGATCCTATTTCCAAATAAGGCCACATCCACAGGTCCCAGGAGCTACTGGAACTATCTTTTGTCCAACAAAAAGATAGGCCAACCCACAAAAAGGATCCACTAGTGTCAGGCACCCAGCTGAGTGTTCACACATACCAGTGTTGAATTTAAACCTCCCAGTGCTTCTAGGATTAACTTCATCTCCTAGCTGAGCAATTCACAGTTTAGGGGGTGCACTCCATGCGCCATCTTAAATGCTCTTGGCTCAACTCTGTAGAAGCTCATGATGGCATTTTTGCAGTTTAGGAAACTGAGCCTCAGAGTTGTGACTTCTTCAATGAATAGTTGGTGGAACAAGGATACAAACTGGGGTCTCCTGACTCTAGGCTGTTGTGGTTTTGTTGGGAGAGGGAAGAGGTGTGTGGTCATTAAACCTGTGTGCTGGCTCTGAGACGAGAGCTTCCTGTGCATTGGCTCTATCCTTGGGGTGACCCTGTCAGGTGGGTCTGGTTTTCCCCACTTTACAGATGAGGTGACAGAGGCTCAGAGAGGATGAGTCACACAGGCAGTGAGCAGTGGCCAAGCTCAGAACTTCCCACTCTGCCTTCCTGTTTTTTTCTGGCATATGCTCCTCTTCATGCCAGACCTTCCATGGGAGAAACAGTGCAAAGGGACAGGAGGGTGGTTCCAGCCTTGGACCTTAGGACTCAGGGCAGGTTATTGGTCTCAACAGTTGGGTGGGCTGGTGGAAATGTGTCCTGACTGGTCCTGCCAGTGGAATAGACTAGGGGTAGTTCAGGGCTGATGGGATCCCAGAAGAAACAGTTGCCTTTGAAACCAGCTTTAGCTCACCGGTGGGCACCCAGGATCTGGGGTCATTGACTGGTGCATCCCTGTCCCTGAGTCTCAGTGAACTGCAGCTCATCCTCCCTCTCAGCAGGCACCCCCTCCTTTGGGGCCCGGACAGCAGTGCCTAGGGAGTCTGGCCCAGCTTCCCGCAAGGGCAATTCATCCAGTCCTGGGGACAGACTCTAGGTCCGGTCCCATGTGCACCCCAAAGAGAGACAGTTTCAGGCTGCCAGAACCTAGGGTGATCTGGAGCTTGGGGCTGATTAGGACTTGTTTCTGTCACATCAGCGAGATCCTGAATTGAGGTGTGAAGCGATAATCTACTTCAGAGTAACTTAGCTTCTGAGTGGGAAAGTGCCATCTATGCATCCCACATGGCAGGCTGGGCTTGAGCACTTTGGGAATCCCTTATGGGCCTTGGGGCTCAGGGAAGGGAGACAGACATGTCCAGGATAGCCAGGAGGAAGCTTGTTAATGAACTCAGAGCTTGCCAGTCCTGGCAGTCAGCTGTGATCAGTCTGGGAGAGTGAAGGCTATGGTCTGACACTCAGACCCTTTCCTATTCTTTGGGGCAGGTTTTCATTTTGGTGTGTAAACTCTAGGATTAGACCTGGGAAATTAAATGTTCTAGCAATCTCAAATCCTGTTACATTTCCATGTCTTGAGAGCATGCCCTCTCAACCTCCAGATGGAAGGTGCTAGGTCCAGTGGGCAGGTGGCCCCCAGTCTGCATAGGGATGTGGTGGGGGTTTGGCTGCTGTTTCTCCTGAGAACCCTGCTGGCACCTTTCAGTTGCCACTTCCTCAGAGACAATACCTGGCTCAGGGCATGGAGGGTGAGGCTGGCTGGGTGAGGATGGAGATGCCTGGCCTGAAGTTTAGCAGGGGCTGGACCAGCCTAGAACCCAGGAAGGTGGTCATGGGGCCTCCTGATCATCCAAGGGCAAGGGAGAGCAGCAGGCCCAGAGGTCCAGGGAGAAGACACTTCCAGGATCCCCAACGTATTCATTTCGTGATTCAGATGCACGCACATTTGAGAACCACAAACTAAAGGGGCCCAGCTGCGGGTGTTGGTGAGCGGTGGGGGGAGAGGAGGCTAAGACCTGGCAGGAGTTTAGTATATAACCTGCCGCCAGGGTTCCTCCCACCCCTAGGCCTGCACATGCCCATGATGTTGGTGTCATGAGCTGGGCTGAATGCCACTCCAGACCCCGGCCAACAGTTAGTTGCTGGTGTCACATCATCCTGTACTTTCTGTGTCTGGCAAATACTTTTCCATATTTCAAAGTTGTAACATTCTCTACCACTGAGCTCCACATACCTAGCAGCTGAAAGATTGAAGCTGGCCAGCCAAGCCCCCCTGTCAAAATCTCCTGGGATGGTAAAGCATGTAGTCTACATTTGAGTCCCTGCTGATTATTAGCTCTGTCACTTTGTGCAAATTGGTAGCCTCTCCAAACTTCAGTTTGCCAGCTATAAAACAGGATTGCAGAAGGAGAGAATCCACAAAGAACTTGTGATGAGTAAATGAGATGATGCATGTAAAGTGCTTAGCACAGTGCCTGTCATGTGATACAGGCTCAAGAAATACTAGCTGCTGTCATTCTCATCATCACCATCAGCAGCAGAGCACCTGGCCTTGCCCATACTTGGTATCCATGTGCTCAGTGGATACCTGTGCAAGTGTGTGGGCATATGTGTTGTGAGCATCCATGTGATGCTTCCAGTGAGGTCTCTACTGTACACGGCACCTGCCTACAAAGGCCTGGGTTTCTCAGTGGGAACTCACAGTTTCTTAGGACAGCTGCTGGAGAATGTTATACTCTTTGCTCCTGCCCTTATCCCTATTGCTTGTCACCTTGGAACTAGTGGGTTAACTAGTCCTTGGTTCCTAACAAGAAAAGAATGAGTTGATACCTCCAAATCACAAAGGAGCATATTAAAAAGATACCCAGTGACATGAAGCAGTGAGGGGCCTCTTGCTTAGGTTCATGGTTTCTCCAACGGCTCTTAACCAAGTTTCCTGTACAGCTGTCCAGAGGCTGTTTCTAGAGGGCTGGATGAATTCAGATCTATTGACACCTTCAGTAAGGTATCGCTGATATATGAGTCAGGATAAGATAGACTATGCTGCAGTAACAAATTAGCCCCAAGATACCACTGGCATAGTATAGCAAAAGTGTAATTGTTGCTCATGCAGATCACAGTATGCAAGATAATTCTGTCATACAATCAACCTAGACAAGGGGACTTGATGATTCAGGCTGCTTCAGTCTTGGGGAAATGCCATTTCAACAAATGGCTTCCCAGTTGCCTTACCACGACAGGAGAAGAGAAAGCTGGAGAGGCATGCACCAATTCATGTATGCACTGACCATTGGCTAGCACTGGCCACCTGGCCCTGCCTAACTGCCAAGCAGCTGGGAAATATGGGGTCATGTGGATTTTCAGTGAGTAGTAAATGATTCTGCCCCAATAGCAGAGTCGGGCTGCCAAAGGATGGGTGGAACTAAATCTCAAAGTCCCGCCCAAGGGTGGTGGCCTCTGACTGGTTTCTCAATCATTGGATTGCTTCAATCCAATGGTGAACGAAGTCTATTCAATTGCTTCTAGTTCAGACCCAAATATAACAGGATGAGGTGAAAATATAACAGGATGAGGTGAACTTGGAAAGAAATTAGCCTCTTTATTTGGGTGAAGTTTAAATCTACTTTCCACCCTGGGGTATTAAATGAAGGTATAATTGCATGCCACTGCTCATATGTGAAAACCTGCCCAGGGGGGTTCCATCCAATCAAAAGAACTATTTGGGAACTTTCAAGCTCTTTAACACCACAAGTTCCAACTTGAATTTTGAAAGCAACAACTTGCTGGTCCATCCTGTCATTGCTGCATTTCTCTGCCCGTCACAGTCATCAAAGCAAAGTTCTTGGGACACGCTTATCTCCCAAGTACTTTCTAAGGGAATCATCAGGAGGTTTGGGGAAGGAGGGTTCAAATTGTAGGGTTGGATCTCCATTTCCCTGGAGAGCCTTGGGTTTTGGTAAAGCATTATTAGTATGTCATTCCGGGCTGTCACTGGTGATACCCAGGCTCTGAAAGGTTAGAGGAAAATAACAGGCCTTTGGCAGTTTCTAGCAGGTTCTGTTTCTCACCTGGGCCAGGATGGTACAGTGTGCTTTTCATTCATGACAAGATGAAAAGAGCTTGGTTAAATAAGAATCAGCTGCTCTTTGTATGTCTTCTTTCCCTGATTGATGGCATCAGAAAGGCATTCCTCTGGTTTGCGGATGGAGGGGTGGCTGCCGTCACTGCCCTGTGAGCTTTTGAAGTCTGGCTGTGATGTGATTGCAGCACAGACGTGACTTCTGCTGTGGGGGGTAAGCTTGACCTTTGATCCTGCTCCTCATTTAAACATCACAGATCTTGGAAAATGGACCAATCTGGGAAGATAGTGGAAGCTGCATTTGTGGCCAAGGTTAGCTGTCAAACCAATTTAACTGACCTGCTTTTCCTAGAATTTTGTTTTTTCTCATTAAAACAGATGACCTTTCTTAATTCTCTTTCTCTGACAATCTCCCTCTTTTTCTCTCAATTTCTAGAGCACATCTGATGTTTTGTGAATTCCAGTGGGAATCCCTGATTCTTTGCACGACTCCGAATCCAAATGAAAGAAACACATTTAATAAGTATTGGCCAGAAGAAACCCAAAGCTCTCCTCCAATTTGAGAGTGTGTGCTCTTCATCCTTCTCACTCACGCATTCATTCATTCATTCAATATTTATAGAGCACCTACCATATGTCGGCTCTTTGATGGGAGCTGGGGTTAGATACCAAAATGAAGTTCTCAACTCCAAGATCTTATAATTGGGAAGGAGAAACAGACAAGGCAGTTAACATTGTCATCGCAGGCTGGAAGGGTGGGTAGGACAGCTGCTTTGGAGAACTGATTGGTGGTTCAGCTTTGATAGATTATTCCCAAACAGTTTTATAAAGTGGCTGTAAAGAGGGCATGAGGGGGCTTCAGAGGATAAACTTTCATATTTTGATCTGATTGCTGGATGTATGCTGTATGCACCTTAGAGGAATTATGGAGCTTAGGCGTTTGCACACTTCTTGTAGTGCCTTAATGTAATTTATATGACAAGCGGGGGACACTTTTAAGTGTGCTCAGCCTCTAGTCCTGTGGAAGCACAGAGGAGAGACTGGACCTGTTGGGGGGAGAGCAGAGAGATGGAGGAAGGCTTCCAGGGGGGAGCCCACATTTGAACTGGGCCTTGAAGAAACAATAGCAATTAGGCAGTCAGAAAATGGGATGGAACTGGGCCTTGAAGAAACAATAGCAATTAGGCAGTCAGAAAATGGGATGGGCAGTGCTCGACCAAAGACAGAAGCAGGTTCGTAGGTATGCATGGAGGGAGCCGGCAGAGGGTGTCCCGGGTGGACAGTGTATCACTTAGTGTGGCTGGAGCTTGGAGTTAGTGGGGCTGCGGGTGCCAGAGAGAGCAGCAGGGGTGGAGGCTGGACTGGTTCGCCCAGTGTGATGTCGTGCATGTCACTCTAAGGAACCTGGACTTCTCCCTGGAGGCAGTGAGGAGCCCTGAGGGATTTCTAGGCGGGAGGGTGACACTGTCTATTCTGGGTTTTCCAACAATCAGCATTCCTGTGCCAACGCAGGTGCCAGACAGGAGCCGTGTGGGCGTCGTTTACAGTGGTCCCAGGAGGAGGTGAGGAGGGGATGGGTTCCACAGAGATGGGGAAATACAATGCAAGGGATGAGACTGGAGAATAACCTGAGTGGGAATTGGGGCAAGGGAAACTGGAAGGTTTCTCTTCCACCCCAGCCTCTGGTTTAAAACATTTGTGTAGAAACACTTCAGCCAGAGAGAGCCAAATCCCCTTCTTATATAAACACACAAGGGTCCTCATTAGTCATTCCAGAAACCTCTATTTCATGCCCAGGATGGACCAGGCTGTAGGGAAGGCTCTGAGGATAAAGAGATGGGAAGGGACCAAGTCTTGCCCCCAGGACCTCCTGTAAGGTCCCACGCTCCCTGCCTTAAACCTCAGCACGGTATGTTTAACTGGAGTTTACATGGGGGTATGAATTTCTCATTTTGATTCAAGGTCAGTTTCCCAGCTCTGGTAGCATGGATGATATAGCATTTCCCAAATGCCTTGCAGAAAGGATCGTGCTTGCCCCTTGAGTAGGCTTGAGCCTAGCGTATAACATTGCGCGCATTTTTGAAAACTTTTCGTGGTTCTCAGGATGCAATTCTGCCAGTGCTGAAGGCTGCCAATTAAATGAAGATTTAGATAAAGGCTGTGTGGGAGATGGAACACAATATTCTTAAACCTAATAATGGTTTCCATCTGTCTTTTTGAAGCTCCACAATAATCCTGATTGACTGGCTCTCTGCTTTGGGCATTCCCATTTACTGGACAATTTAATAACATTTAAAGTGTTTGACAACCTTTATTTGGGGGCTGACATCCCCAGGGGGACGGGCTGCAGCAAGGATATGGATGTGGCATGTTAAAAGAGGAACCCAGGATTTAAACAAGGCTCTTTCCATATTCAGAGCCAAGTCTGAAGATGGCAGGATGGGAGTGGGGCCAGGGGGACTGCTAAGGGGTAAGAGCAGACTCCAGCTCTGTACTGTTAAATGCACAATGAGTGTCATAGCTGTCACGTGCCTGGCTTTGTGCTGACTGCTTTCCTTACAGCATCTCACTGGCTCCTCCCAACAGCGCTGCGACTCGGTGCAGCAATTGTACCTGCCGTACAGGCGAAGTGGCCAAGGCCTCACGCCACTCAGGTCTAAGCTGTCTTGCTGGCACTTACTTGTCATTCTCTCAGCTCCACGGCAGAGAGTGGGCTTCAGGAATTGGGGAGGTGGCCTAGAAGGAAACCCAAGACTATTCCCCTCCGTTTACCACGATATCGGAAGATACGTTTCCCCATCCATTCGCTTGTTCGTGCATTCCACGCATGGTTGGCGTGTGCCGTGGCAGGTGTGGTCCAAGCACCCTGGACCCTTGCGCCCCTGCCTACATGGAGCTTAGGTGGCAGCGGGACAGGCAGGCTGTAAAGAAATGAAGTCCATTCGTAGTAAGTGCTGGTGGGCAAGGGAATGGGGGTGCTCTTTTGGATAAGGGGGTCCAGGCGAGGGCCCTGGAGAGGGGGTATTTCAACTGAGCCCCGCCTGCATCGGAGGAGAGGGCTGTGAGGCTCTGTGGGGAAAGAAAATGCCAGAGAGAGGAAGGAGCAAGTGTAAAATCCCGGATGTGGAACATGCTTGGTGTGTTCCAGAAATAGAAAGAGGACCAGACTGTGAGAGGAGGTCAGCAGGGCGGGTTTGGGTGGTATTCTGAGAGAGATGGGAAGCCATTGGTCGGGGCAGGGCAGAGCAGTGACATCACCTGTTGCTATGTGCTGCACAGCAAGTCAAAGCAACTTAGAAGACCTCTGGAGAAGTTCCTTTCCACCGTTCTTTTTCTTGTTTACCTGGTTAACTTTACAGATATGAACTCATTCAGTCCTCACAACAACCGAGTGAAACAAGCATTGCTATTATCATCCCCCCACTTTAACAACAGAGAAATTGAGGCCCACAGCTTTACCCAGATAGAAAGTGGTGGGAGCAGGATGCCTTTTGATAACAGCCCACTGCTCAAGCACATCAAGTTTCAGCTAGCATGTAGTGGGTTACATGGATCTCACCATGTGCCGGGATCTGCATTGGTTCTGGAGTACCCAGACACACACTTCTGAACCTCCTGGCACGTGTCAGGCTAGTAGAAAAGACAGCAGATAATTAATGAACAGGGCAACAGGTGCTAGGCTGGTGGAGAGTAGAGAGAAAGAACATCTGGCCGTGGCAGGGTAGAGGAGGGAGAAGATGGCATCAGGCAGGAACAGAACAACATGTGGGAGGTAGTCAAACAAAGCGAGGATGGTGGTGAGGGGTTTGCAGGCAGACAATGCAGAGGGTGGAGAAAGAATAGCAATCGGCTCAGCATGGCTGGAGAGAGAGAGGCAGGGATGCTCCTGGCTGCATTTGAACGTGTTTGTGTGTGCATATGTGCGTGGGTGATGGTGGTCTGATGAACTATGAGGCCAGAGAGGGAGGCAGGAAGGCATTTGGCTACCTTTGAACACACTTACCTCTTTCCATACCTATCTCAAGAGTGAGTATATGCAGTAGTTAAGAGCCTGGAGCCAGGCTGCCTGGTGGTTTAAGTTCTCTGTTGCTTATTAGACAAGCAAGTTATATAACCTCTCTGTGCCTCAGTTTCTCCATCTATAAAATGATGTAAAATAGTACTGATCCCAAAGGATTGTTGTGGGAATGAAAGTCCATGTGAAGAGCTTAAAATCTATCCATGTGTTGGGCCAGTGACCCCACCATGGTGACCCCGCTGTGATGACCCCGCCATGGTGACTCTGCCATGGTGACTCCGCCATGGTGACCCCACGTGCTTTTGAACCTGTGCTCAGTAGGCTTTGTTCGTTGTATGTACACACAGGGCACAACATACATGCTCAACATAAGATAGCACCGTGGGAGAAAAAGATGCATTTTCCTTTGTGTGTGTGTATGCAAAGAATTCTGTAGTTCAACTTCGATTCTATACTTGGTATCCAGATAGCTCTGAAGAAGGTACTCAGAGAGTTGGTTTTCTTAGACTATTCTGCGCATTCTCATGGTCTTATGCTCATGTCAGCCTCTTCCTGGCCATCATCTTCCTGGTCCCCAGGAGCTGTGAGCAGGGAGGCCCCTGATTGGGGTATGTGTGCATTTTATAGTCCCCATTTTATAGAAAAGGATGCTGTGCTTGCTCGATGCAGCTTCTCCAAAGATTTAGCATCACCTGAGTTCAGCATCTAGATGGTGGAATTCCTATTTGCCCCAAGTCCCACTACCCCTTTCTCCCCTTTTACTGGACTTGAGTTGGAATATTCACCATAACCTCTTGGAAATTACCCTAAATGAGAAGTACACCATTCACGTGAATAATCTCTGGTCATGCAAAGGGCAGGTGGCCTTGCCATCGAGAGGGGAATGGCAGAAGCAAGTCCACGAAAGCACGGTGTGTACCTTCCTTCCTTTGGTCTGATGCCCCCCAGGTGCACTCCCACAGCTGTGAAAAATAGCAGTGTGTGGCCCTCTCCCATGTAGAAATTGGTATAAAGCAATGCAAAGCTATAAGTAACCAAAAAAGAAAAGAGTACATGCTCCCTGTTGCAAATATGTAAAAACCATATGCATGTACACAAACTCCCCTTTCATCCTAAGGAAATTCCGAAGAAATAAAATGCTCTGTCCTCAAGGGCCACCACCAGATGCCAGGCCTTTGAGAGGCACAGTGGGTAAGGCAGACCAGAAGACTCAGGAAAATGGCTTGACAATACCTGGACAGACTCTGAACGCTTCACATTACAGCAGGGCTTTTCAACCAGAACTGTTGACATTTTGGGTCAGATGATTCTTTGCGGTGGGTTCTCCTGTGCATTATAGGATGTTTACCCACTAGATGCCAGTAGTATTTCCCCCCTGCCCTGTTATTTTGGCTAACAGTGTCTCCAGACATTGCCAAATGTGCCAGGGAGGGGGCTGGGGTCACCCCAATTGAGAACCACTGTTCCACTGCTTTAGAATGGTTTAGAAGTTCTGGAACACACATTCAACAGAAAAGTAAAATTGCAATTGAGAGGCTTATACAGCACCATTGGAAAAATGATGCTAATTTTAAAAAGCAAAAAATAACATGGTATTTCTTTTATGATAGCAATGAGCTTACCTTAGAATCTAGCCTCAGAGGACACCACTGAAAAGAGACAAGAGAGAAATAAAATGACCCAGAAACCATGGGACCCCTAGGGAACCTCAGTGAGCTGAGTATCCTGGTTTGTCTAGCATCCAGAATGCAAGATAAACATGGGTCAGGCAGATGCACTTGAAAACATCAAATGGGGGAAGCATGGAAATTGGGCCTTCGAAACTGAGTTGTCAGACAAGCATGCATATAGCAGGCATGATATTTAAAATATTTAACAACCAAATCTGGCTGAGAAACCACCAATCAGAACAGCCCAGCTGCTGAAATTACCCGCTATGGGCATCCCATGACTTGTCCTGCCGTGGAGGGAATCCAAGAAGGAATACTAGCTGGCCAAAGCCAGTCAACCCAGGAAAGGTCCAACAGGGCACAGGGATTAAACTCAGAGCAAGATCTGGCAAAGCAGAAATGATCAAAGTGAAAGGGGTGAGAAGACCAAGGACCCAAAATAAAATTTGCCACAAGGTTGAGTTATATTTAACCCCCTTCGCTGCATACCTGGAACTAAAGACACCAGCACAGGCTCAGACATAAATTATGTATACACATGAACAAAGACAGAAAGGGAGCACAGAAAAATGAAAACAGTTTGATTTGTAGGGCTTTCAGCATTGTGGGTGATTTTTTTTTCTCCTTTATTTAGAGGTCTGTGGATGCTGCTACAATTTTGTTCCGGCAATAAAAGTAAAATTTATGTGGATGTTAACAAAGATGAGAAGAGCCTTTGGAAGGATGTAACTGGTTAGAATTTAATATTCGTTAGTTTTTGTGTGTTTTTTTCTTCTATTAAGTTCAATGATGAAGTCAGAAAAACAAACCAAATGCCACCATCTTCCTTCCTTGCAGAAGCGTGGCAGCCGCTGCTTCAAAGCAGCCTCGGTCTTTGAGAAGGAAGGGACCGTCAGGTGTGTGATTGCTGCCCAGGCGTCCGTGGGATGGTCCATGCTGGAGGGATATACCGTCTGTTTCCTTTGCTCTAGCTTCTGCTGAATGCATGTGCTGACCCAGGCCATTTGGCACGGAGCTCTTACCTCAACATGTTGTATGGAGATAGTCCTGAGGACACATGCATCACTGCAACAGATTAGCGCCCATCATAGCCTAATGACGTGAAGGGCAGCCAAATCCCTTATGCATTCTTTTCTGGGGATGGGAAGGCACAGATAGGAATGGGTAATTGAGGGACATTAAGAAACAGGCTAAAATATTGCTTGTTGGGCTTTAATATGAGCCAGCTATTAATGCAAGCTCTGAGTATAGTGGTTGCTGCCACTCACTGTCATGACAGGTAGCGGCTGGCAGAAATTTCTTCCCAAGTGGGGCATCAGTGCAGGTACTTCCTCCTGTAAAGCCTAGCTATAGGTGCTAGCACCTTGTGCAAGGCCCACACCTGTTGCTGCAGGGGAACTGAGCAGCTCCAGAGTGGATGTTCTGTGCATCTAGGAATCTTGGTGTCTTAGGATAGAGTACAGCAAACACACGTGGATATTTGTCTTTTATTCTACCAGAAATGAATGTAGATTCTAGGAATCTGGCTCAGTAGTAATAAAGAACAGAAAGTTTTGGGGAAAATGTCACTTAAGGAATAATGAGCTAGCGCTCAGATATGCGCACACGTGTGGCTGTGCATCACATCAGGACATCCGATAGGGACAAGGTAGTAATGACTAATGTGTGCCCTTCAATGAGGGACTGCTTACAGCCATGCTGGTCTATACAGTAGCCACCAGCCACATGTGACAATGTTTAATTAGTCCAATTAAAAAACAAAGATTTGGTTTTTCAGTTGAGCAGTCCCATTTCAAGGGCTCAGTAGCCCCCTGGGGTTGGTTGCAGCCACATTGGAGAGGGCACTTCCATCTTCACCAGCAGTTCTACTGACCAGTGCAGGGTGAAATAAAAGATGGTGTATCTGCATAAAGGACCATCTGCCTATTCTCACAAGAATGGAGTAGGTACAGATCTACTGACATGGGAAAGATCCTCCCCTGGGTATTGTTGCGTACATGAGTTACAGAGATTTGTGGTACAAATTTTATTTAAAAAACAAATGCAATGCTGGAGACCCAGGTTCAATTTCTGGTGCCTGACCATGCAAAAAAATACAAACAAACAAAATGCAACATACACATGTATCATACTACATTTTGTGTAAGTACAGAAGAAAGACTGGATAATGCACACAAAACTGCTAACAGTTCCTTGAGTAGGAAGGGGCAGACTTCAGCTTAAATTTTCTCCACTTATGTGTAGCTTGAATATATTTCAATTGACAAGCATTAGTTTTGCTATTAAAAGAGGAGATTTTATATGATCAAAACCCATGAAAAAAGGTGGAAATATTAAACTTCCCCACATGGGGAGGACCTGATATTCTCACAAGCACTGGGAACTGCCAAACTGATGGGCCAGGACGTTCATTTTGAGGCTTGTCCCTGCGGAACTTATTCCTGTAGAGAAGACGCTAAACCTACTAATGATTGTGCCTAAGAGGCATCCTTGAGAGCCTCTTCTGTTGCTCAGATGTGGCCTTTCTCTCTAAGCCAACTCAGCAGGTGAATTCATTGTCCTCCCCAACATGTGGGACATAACTCTCAGGGATGAGCCTGGCCCTGGCATTGTGGGAATGAGTAAGCCTTCTTGACCGAAAAGGGGAAGAGAAATAAAACAAAGTTTCAGTGGTGGCTGAGGGATTTCAAGTAGAGTTGAGGTTTTTCTGAAGATTATCCTTGTACAGTATATAGATATTCCTTTTCAGGTTTTGGTGTGTTGGAGTAGCTAGAGGGAAATACCTGAAACTGTTGAACTGTAATCCAATAACCCTGATTCTTAAAGATGATAGAATAACTACAGAACGTGTGAATGTGAAAACCTTATGACTGTCACGCCCTTAGCCCAGTGTTTGAACAGATAAGGGAAAAAACAAACAAACAATAGGGGGTATGGGAGTTTTGGGATGTTTTGGGTATTCTTTTTTACTTTTATTTTTATTTTTATTCTTATTTTTATTATTTTTGGAGTAATGAACATGTTCAAAACTCTATTATAATGTTGAATGCACAGCTTTATGATGATACTGAGAACCACTGATTGTACACTTTAGATGACTATATCTCAATAAAAAATCATTGAAGAAACAAACATGAGAAAGATTAAGAACCATGGAGAGGAGATTTTCTCTTTTCCCTTTTTAGTGGGGTTCAGCCTGGTTAATGAGGCCACGTGAATGACTGTGACCAGGCGGCTTGTTGGGAAAGGGGGTGGGGGAAGGAGAAAGAGAAGGGGGCTGGTTCAGAATAAATCCATCCTCTCTGCTGTCAACACACGCCTCCAGGCACGCCCTGCTTGTCTCACGTTTCCTGCTCTGCTAGGAAGACAAATGCACTTTCTAATCAATTCCGGGGACCTCTGACCACTAGTCTTTGGATGAGTGGACAGCAGCTTCTGCTAGGGTCGAGGCAAAACACTGGGCTTATATGTCAGATAGGACCTGGGAGGCATATAGGATTCAGATTTGCACGGGCCAGTGGGGGTCCTCTGCCATTTAGAAGAGGAGTGAAAAGTTATCGTCTAGCTTGGGGGAAGAAGTATAAAATATGTATGTGTGTGTGTGTGTGTGTGTGTGTTTCACTCTAGCTATCCTACCCTAGGGATTTACATCTGTTCTGGCTTGCACGGTGTATGACTACAGCAAGGACTCTGGGAGGAGATGCTTCCTCGCTTCTCCCCCTGCAGAAACGTCCCCCTGCCCTCCTTCCTCCCCCAGGTGCCTGCTCTCCAGCATCATGGGCTCCTGCGCTGGGGTCTGAGTCATTTGACCTCTTAGGACAATTCTGAATTCCCTTCTGCCCCTTGCAGCTACGGGCCTCTGGGCAGAGTCCATGACCTTGGAAATTCAGTCTCATTCTCGGGAAAAGCGGGATACCCCTCGTCAGTTCCTTCCAGAGTGGTTACTGAGTGTCCGTGAGAGTATAAGAGCCAGGGGCTTCGGCAATGCCAGACTCACAGTAAAGGTGAAATGAACGTGAGCCTTCATTAAAATAAGCATTCCTTTCCACTGAGCGGCGCTGCCACAGGCTGCCATGACCTGTTCTCCTGCACAGGTATCTTTCCTTCATAGATAAACAGAGGCCGACGGGAGCGCTGTGGCCTGCCTCACTTCCTGCTATGTGATCTCCACTGGGGGGTTGACAGTGATCTCCACTGGGGGGTTGACAGTGATCTCCACTGGGGGACTGACAGTGATCTCCACTGGGGGGCTGACAGTGATCTCCACTGGGGGGTTGACAGTGATCTCCACTGGAGGGTTGACAGTGATCTCCACTGGGGGGCTGACAGTGATCTCCACTGGGGGGCTGATAGTGATCTCCACTGGGGGGCTGGTCAGCTCCCAGCTTGGGCCTGGCGTCTGGGGGCAGTGAGGCCTTAGCCCTCCTCGGCTTCGGCTCTGAACCCCCCTGAGGGGGCTCAACCCTCAGGGGAAGCCACCAGCCCCTGCGTCCAGTACACGCAGGGCCACCCTTGGACACCCCCACCCAGGGGGTGGGTGAAGGTGGTGCCCGCCCCGAGGGAGAAGGCTGAGAGGCTTTACAGTTTGAGCGCAGGCAGCAGGGACCTGCGTTTTCCCCATGGTTACTGCAGATAGCCTCCGTCGCTCCATGTGATGTTTTTCAGTTTTTTTGCAAAAGAAGAAAATCCTGTTAATCTCTGCTTATTGACTTTACTTACAATTTCCCCTTGCCTGTTCAGTTCGTGAAAGTGAGGATTTACTTTTACTTCGTGACAACTTTTGATATAAAACAGTAACAGCCCCCTAACTAATATTCTTTGAGTGCATGTGGGACAGACGCTAAGCTAAATTCATTTTACACAGGTAGAGTATGTACATATGTGTCTATGTAGATGTCGTTTGCATGTATGTGTATTGTACATGTATGTGTAGATGTATGTGTGTATGTCTATGTGTGTTTCCTAGTTTCCCAACCTGCTATAGCAAATACCACAAAATGTGTTGGCTTAGACAATACATTTACTATCTCACAGCTTCAGAGGCTTGAAGTTCAAAACCAAGGTATTGGCAGGATGGTGTGACAGTGGCTCAGTGGCAGAGTTCTTGCCTGCCATGCTGGAGACCCGGGTTTGATTCCTGGTGCCTGCCCACGCAAAACAAAAAACAAAATAAAAAAAACAAAGATCAAGGTGTTGGCAAAGCCGTGCATTGTGCTGGGAAGCTGGGGTGTGCTGGTGCTGTCCTGCCGCAATCCTTGGGGCCCCTTAGCTTGCAGCTCTGCCTCCCATCACATGGCCATGTCACCTGCTTTGTGTCTGCTCTTCTGGTTTTCTCTGACTTCTAGGCTCCTTCTTACGTCCTTCTCTTTACAAGGCTTCCCTTATATTGAATAAGGCCCATCTTGACTCAGCTGGGACATACCTTAACTAATAATATTTTCAAAAGGTCCTGTTTACAAATAAGTTCATGTCCACATGGACCAGGGTTAAGATTAAAAATATGTTTGTTGGGATACATAACTCAGTTTAACACTGGGTGTTAATGAGTGTGTATGTATATATGTGCATGTGTGTGTACGTGTATATGTGTGTGTATATACATGCATACATGTATACATGCAATCTTATTAAATCCTCTTGGAGCTTGATGAGAGGGAGCAGAGTGGGATGCTGCAGTTCTCGGGCTCTGGTCCACCGTCTGGGCGTCCCTCTCTGCCCACAGCTGTCAAACATCGCTATTCACCAGGACCCTGGGCTGCATGGGAACCTGCTCAGGAACACAAACTCAGGATGTGTTTGCCCTTAGGTGTCTTTCCGTCTTTCCAAGCTCCTGCAATCAGTGACTCACTTAAGAGTATGGATGGTAAATGGCACGTTGTACCAATTAGCCACAGGCATACTTGAATAGGGCCACATCAGGTAGGCTGTCAATCCCTCTTCCAAAGGCAAGGTGCTCAGGTCAGCAAGGGGATAACGGGCCCTTTCTCTTAGCTAGATGTATGGACAGATGGATGGATGAATGGACAGACAGATGGATTGAAGGATGGATGGTCATGTACCACGTTTATCCCTTCTGCAAGGAGAGCCACCTTCGAAGGCTTGGTGGGTGCCTTGAGAGCGCCTCCTACTTTGCATGGGGTAGGCAGTGGGCTGCAAGGACACAGCACTGGCTCTGGGGCCAGGTGCACTGGCATTGAAATTGGGGCTCTAACACAGCACCAACAATAATGAGTGTGTTCCTGACTATTTCCTATAAGTGCTCTGATATTTACTATCAGGCCCTGTGATTAGTGGGGCATCGAGTTATTTTTGATAATTTGTATGCATATCACAACATCATGAGGATGGTCCTATAAATATGCCCATTTCATAGGTGAGGAAATTGAGGCTTAGAAGGATGAACCATGTGCCTGAGTTCTCACAGATGGAAGGTGGTGAAGTGGGGATTTAAAGTAAGGTTGTTAACTTCAGAGCCAGCCTGCTTTCCACCACCCAAATAGCATTGTTCCTCATCCTTGAGACTCAAGATCCCTGTCGAGGTTGGTGAGAGAAAGGAGGCAAAGCTCGTGGGCAGGTCCTGTACCATGCCTGGCTCAATGGTGGGTCCTGGGCTCCCTTCCTTAAATGGGTATTCCCCTCCCACCCCAGGATGACTCAGCATTCTGCGTTTCTTTCCAGACTGACAAATGATTCAGCTTTCCAGATGGGGCTGGGGGAGAGGGGATAGTATGAGTGGTATTTTTAAAGAGGGGAATGATTTTATACCAACTTATTCACATTGCCTCACCTACTAGCAGCTGGAGCAGATGGGAGAGTCAACATTGGGACATAGGGGGTTGGGCCTCAGCTGGATACTCCATAAGGCAGAGTGCTTTAGGATCTGACCGTTTTAGGGAAGGCAGTTCCAGGGGGGAGCAGTGAGGGGGAAGGCGAGTGAGGCAGGCACAGAGGTGGAGCCATGTGAGACTGCTCTGCTGAGCTGGTGGCTGCTAAGATCCTTTGCAGACCCTGCCCAAGAGAAACCTGCTGCCCAGATCATGGGGTGAGGAGAAGTAAGCAGAGTACCTCTTCTTGTTCCCACGTGCCATTGGTAAAGCTTGCTCCAGGGGGCTTTTCTTCCCTCCCACTTCTGGATTGCACATGCATGAATGGGGCCTCCCTACAGAGGCAAGAAGGAAGCCCTAGGGCTGGAGGTGAGAGGCTCAGCCCAGACAGGAGCAGGGTGCTGTCACGTTGCCCTTGCCTGGAGGTGGCCAGATGCCATGAAGAGCGGAGACAGACAGATTTGTCCAGGAGGCTCAAAGTGGTACCTCGGTGGGGCCTGATGCTGCCTTGAAATTGCATCCTCTACTGCATTCTGGTCCCTGCCCCACAGCTCATGCCTGCTTCTCCAGCACTCAAGACTCTGTGGTTAGGAAGCCTTTTCAATCTTTTTATATTCTACTTTCAAAGCTATATCAAAATGAGATAAGTTAAAGCCTAATACAGTTTTTCAGAAACACCTGTATTTGTCTGACTGACCTAATATTAACACAGGTTCTTGTCTCTTCTTGAGTGTTACTCCATCTACGGCTTCACCATTTCCCAAGCTGCACTCCAAGTCTTTGGAGCTCATCCGTGGGCCTGGTGCCATGAATACCAAGCAGAAGACAGAGGCCGCTTTCACCCCCGCTGGGGAAGCTGAGCCACGCTGCCCAGGGAGTGTACACAGGCCACTATGAGGCACATACAAACCGCATCCTTGCAGCTTGCCCCATTAACCGTGTAACTGAAACCTGGGGTCTTTGACTTTGGTCCTTCCCTTTGCCCCTCGAGCCTCAGTCACAGGGTAGATGATACTGGCCTGCCCGGGATGTCAACGTGGACAAGGACTGCTAGTCCTCAAGCCGTGGCAGACCTGCTGATGATTGCAGTAGCCTCTGACACAACGCCTAGTCCCTAATCGGTTCCATTGGTCTTGACTTCATTCTACAAGGGGCAAAAGAGGTAGACAGTAAAGCAGCCAGGGGCTGTGCTGGTGTAGGGGGCCTTACCCTAAAGCCAGGAGTAACAGTCCACCACAGGGGCCATGCTTTTTGCCCTGAGCATAGTCCTGGACCACACAGGCTAGCATCTCCTAGGATGGCCTGGAAAATGAAGGGAGTTTGGGGAACCACCTCTGACCTATGTAGCCAGAACTCCTTGGCCTGGAACCCAGGTGTCTGCACATCTTAACACGCATCCCGAGTGATGCTGGTGCACAATACAGCTCGAGAACTGCTGCTCTTGGGGTTGTCAGTAACTCGGGCCTTCAGCTGAGCCCCGCAGAATGCCATGTGTCGTGTCTTGGTGAAGCAGGGTTGCTGGAACAGAGAAGGAAAGCCAAGAAGTGCTAGGTCAGAGGGAAGCATAGGCAAGACCATACCTTTTCTGTCATTTGGCAAATTCCATCATTTCTGTAGACACAAGTATCCTCCTGGTGACGGTAGCCTTAATAACAGGGTTTGGCTCCCAGGGGACTGATCGTTTAAATGGGATTCTGCTCACGGCCTAGACAGCACAGGGTCTCTTCCTGGCTACTTTTGCGATGGGTCTCGTTACCTTTGGAATTAAGGGGACTGAATTAGCTGGAGATGGCAAAGGATAAGCTTCAAGCCAGAGAAGGTGCAAACTTGCTTTTAGAATTTCCTGAGGCTCAGGTACAAGTAATGCTGCCCCAAGTGCATGGTGGACAAGCCCTGCAGGCTGTGGGGAACTCTGACCCACCATTCCTCTCTGACGGCCTGGGGGGCAGGGTTGGACACAGAGATGGCACAGTGAGTAAAGCTGACCAAGGCTGAAACCCTTCGAGCTCCTGTGTGCAGGCCGGCTCCACCCTGGTCCTTTCCAGCCCAGTAAAGCCCGTTATCCATCGAGCTCATTGAAAATGGACACCTGTGTGAAATATCTTATTCACTACAACATTAATAAAGTAGACAGAGAAAATAGTGGGTCTTTTAGGACTTACCCATTGAGCCTTTTATTTTAAGTGACACATTCTAGTATGGACGTAATTGTAATTCCGATAACATTACTTGTAATACTTTCACAGGTCCTCAGAATTAATTTGACTGGAAAAATTCCAGAAGGACTTAAATGTTTCTCATTAAAAACATTATAGATAACTTATTAGACATTGGTACTAATTGTAATATCACCCAATGCAAAGTCACCCAATTAAGATGCTGTTTCTCCTCTTGTGATTAGGTGGCAAACCATTTCCATACAAGTATGCCCTCTAGAATCTAGATCAATTAAGCATTATAATTGGACTGAAACATTTGCCCTGGCCATCATCACTCGTTGTGGTAAGATATACCTCCGCGGGGTGGGGAGGCTTTCAAAGACAAATGTCCTGAACTTTACTTAGGGAGTTGACAAATGGATCTCTACAAAGCAGCTTATGTGCTAAATATTTCACCTGGCCCCATTGACAGAGATGTATGCTGCTTTCTCAGTATGGAGGATTTCTTGTGATTTGTACATTTTCCCTTTCAAAGATAAAGAGAAGTCATTATGTGCTCTTCATTGCTGACCTGCTATAGGAGCAAACTCAGAGCAGAGAACAGCCCCTGTTGGGTAACTGGTATTTGTCACAGGATTTGAGGTTCTACCTGGGTTTTTTGTGTCACCAGTATACAGGGCTTTTCCCTGGATTGCCACTTCCTGTGCCTGGGTATTTATTGGGAAGGTTTAATAAAGCAAAACAGAGATTTGCCAGCTGCCACCAAGGTATTTGACCTCATGCTGAATTGCAAATGCTCCCTTAATTGGAACATTTGAAAGTCATCTTGAGGGATCAGGAAATAACCCAAAGATTTTGCAGAAGAGGTAGAGCAGCGGTAGCTGTGTATGATGGCGGACAACCAGCATTTATTTCTTTTCTCCTCCTTCTCTCTACCTTCTCCATCAAATGTTTCATCAGACACATTCAGGTGTGAAGTGAGAAAAAAGTGCTTGAAACAAAATCAAAAGTAATAGCTACACTGGAATCAATTAAAAGTTCACATCTGCAAAGAAGCATGAGCTGATAGGTAGCAGAACCATGGATCACTCAGGTTTGCTGTACCTGTTGAGGCAGGGCAGGTGGACCTGGGACATGGTGGGGTGGGGTGGGCAGAGGGCTCTAATTAAGGGACAGCTTCCCTTAAGGACTCAGAACAGGCCAGGTGTTTCCAGGGTTCAGGTACTATAGACTGGCACGTAATTTGGGGTAATTGCATAAGAAACTTAAAAACACATCCATAGATTCCCCTTCAATGAATCATCTCCTCTACTAAGTAATTTTTCATTGAAAGGCAATTCAGTAAAAGTTAGCACTCAGCATAATGTTGCATATCATTTTGGAACATCTGGTTCTAATATGTAGTAACAGCTGTTTTGTACCTGAATTAAACAGAACACTTTTCCCTTAGCTGTCACAGTACATCCTCTTGGAAGCCCAGGGTCACTGAGGTTGGTTTGTTTCCCCATATCTCCAATCATGGACAATAATAATAGGATCAATAATACAATGAAGATTGGAACACATAGTTGTTTTTTTTGGCTTTTCTAAAAAATGATTATAAAAAAAAGTAACAACAAACAAAACAATAAGATATTCCATTCTACATATATAATCAGTAATTCTTAATATCATCACATAGTTGCATATTCATCATTTCTTAGAACATTTGCATCGATTTAGAAAAAGAAATAAAAAGACAACAGAAAAAGAAATAAAACGATAATAGAGAAAAAAAAGTTATACATACCATACCCCTTACCCCTCACTTTCATTTACCACTAGCATTTCAAACTAAATTTATTTTAACATTTATTCCCCCTATTATTTATTTTTATTCCATATGTTCTACTCTTTTTTGATATAGTAGATAAAAGGAGCATCAGACACAAGTTTTTCACATTCACAGAGTCACATTGTGAAAGCTATATCATTGTTCAATCATCATCAAGAAACATGGCTACTGGAACACAGCACTACATTTTCAGGCAGTTCCCTCCAGCCTCTCCACTACATCTTGAACAACAAGGTGATATCTACTTAATGCATAAGAATAACCTCCAGGATAACCTTTCGACTCTGTTTGGAATCTCTCAGCCATTGAGATTTAGTCTCATTTCACTCTTCCCCCTTTTGGTCGAGAAGGTTCTCTCAATCCCTTGATGTTAATTCTCAGCTCATTCCAGGGTTTTTCTCAGGTAAAAACTATGGAACAGGTGCCAGACACTGGGCAAAGGACTATTCCTATATGGTCTCATCAAATCTTTACACTAGACTTTTCAGAGGTGCTTTTGGATTGAGGAAACAAAATGGTCTGGATGGCTGTGTTGGGAGTTGAATCCAAGTCTGATGACAAAGCCCATGTTTCTTTTACTGCTGCAGTAAAGTATGCCCGAGTAAAGTAAATGAGAAAAGAACAACTGTGTAAGACACTAATGAAAATGCCAATAGAAGGGGACCCATAAGGATTTTTTGTGGTTGAATTTCAGGATGTAAGACATTGATTTTTGAATTTTTGCCACTGCATTACTCATGCACACCCATCCACCAGGCCCAACAGCACCTCGGGCACATGATCTTAACAGCAGACCCTCTTCTTTTTCTAATATTCAAGATGGTAACTCCCTGAGCTAAATCACATTTACAAACTTGCATTTCCAGATCTTTAATCAAAACTTCTAAAAATCAAATGCCTAAGGAAAGTATTAAATCTATAATCAAATGTGAAAGCAGATAAATATTAAAATATATATATATCATTTTAAGATACATAGGTACTTATTTTCCTACCAACTCCTAACTGTAATTTAAATAGCATAGTCTACTTTTAATCATTCTTCCAGATTTTTGTTAAAAAATACTAATCTTTGTGAACGCAATTGAAATTTTAACTTGATATCCAGACTTTCCCAGAACTCAATTTCTTAGAACCAGATTTGGGTTTCTAAAGACTTAGTCATTTTCTTCTCCTTCTGGGTTTTCTTAGGGTCTTTTTACCACTCATAACTTCTTAGTGTCTGCAAGAAGAAGTGGCTCTACGAGGTGGACATGTTCAAGAATAAGTAGGACAGAGGTTTATGTGCCTTGCAAGGTGCCCATTCCTGCGGGCCTCCCTCACACCGAGTCTCACCACAGGAGGGGTTGCCTATGGGAGATGCTCTCTTTCCACCATGGACCTGGTTTGGATAGAAAGGCTTCACTTCCAAGCAGTGCCAATAACCATCCCAGGCTTTCCTTGTACACTCTCTTGCTTTTAGTCCTTAGGTTAAAAACTCAGGCTCTGAGGTTGGCCAGACCTACCTTTAAATTCTAACTCTGTAACTATCCAGCTGTGTAAGTTTGAGCAAATGATCTAAACTCCTAAGCCTTGGTTTTCTCATCTGCAAAATAGGGATAATAACAATAACTTCGCCATGATGTTGTTGAAAGTATCAATGGAGATATGGTGTGCAAACCGTTTAGCAGAGTGCCTTGCTCTTTGTTAACCCTCATTGTATGGCAGCTAGTATACCAGCTAAATGATAGCTAGTATTGATGAGCAATTGATTGATACATCTCCTTCTCTAGTCCAAATTTTCTCCTTAGCTCCCATATATCTGCCATTACCTTAAATTCATTATATTGGTATGCTATGATTGCCCATCTAAAGGCGGCCTTAGCCCCTCTCTAACCACCATATTTTTGTCACCAGCATTAATATTCTCCAGATCATCCAGAGTCAAAATGCTTGATATTGTTCTTGACTCCTGTTTTCTTCAATTCATCCCAACCCCTTTCCCCTCTTTGCCCTCTCATATTCCTACACTCACTTGCAGATAACCAGCTACTAGGTCCCATCACTTCCTCCTTCATCTTCCTTGAGGAAGTCTCTTAAGCCTTGATTCCAATGGTTAAGTACCACTAAAGTACCTAGCCTCACTGATATGCTATTTTCTATCAACTGCCTTGTGATGATCTTTTTCTTGGTTGGTGGGGCACTGCATGTTTCTCTTTTAAAAAGGAATCCTATTTTCACTCCTGTGTCCCCCTCAGTGTCCAGTTAATTACCTGGCCCCAAGTTGGAATTTGGCAGATATATTAGGTTGACTAATTTCTACTGCCCATTGTTTCTCCTTACAGTCATTTAGCTCTTTCTTTCGTTATTCATTCATCCACTCATTCATTCTCTTATTCAACAAATACTCACTGAGCTTCACCCTTGTGCAGGGAGCTGAGACTCCTAACATAACATTTCTCCCTAAGAACTCACCAGCAAGAAAAAAAAGTATTTCCAAGGAGAGAATGTTGGGAATGAAAATCTTTGGCACAACAAATATTGACTGAGCACTGAACAGGCCCCAGGAACTTCACTGAGCACTAGGTCTTCAGTGGTAGACAAGACAGACGCAGCCCAGGCACTGCAGAGCTTTCAGCCTAGCAGAGAAGACAGGATTGAGTGAATAATTCCAGGAGTCATAGGTTTACAAAAGGGAGAGTGCAACAGAGCAATCAGAGTGTTTCTATCCTTTCTGAGTTGGGAAATTCTCCTCGGAGAGATTGTATTTAACCAGAAGTTGAAAAATTGAATATAACTTAGATAAGCACTGATTTCTATTGGAGGCCAGGGGAAGAGCATTCGCATTGTAGTGTGTAGAGTGAGAGTTCCAAAGAAGATGCTTTTGGCATGGGTTCTTGATGTATGTATAGGAGCTTGTCAGGTTAGGAGCCTTGGTGACAGAGGCAATGCTATGGGCAGCAGATGCAAGCCTTCTTAAATGTACAGACCATTTAAATTTTGTCCACATCTGGTGACACATTCTTTTGCACAATCCTAATATGTGGATTGATGTTTTGTGGATGGAGCCTTGTGTATAAAAGGGTTTTTTTCTTCTCCGAACTTTTAAAAGATAGCTCAAGAAGGGGCATCAGAGTTGATTATGTTGGACTTACTGTTTGTGATTCCCCTTCCTTTAAGAAGAAACATTTGAAGGTGAAGCCCTAAAAGTCTGATGATCTGGATTGCAAACAGACTTACTCTTGTGTTGGAAGAGGGGTTAGAAGGAAATCCCCGCCTGATTCAATAAACCCCAACCTGTGCATCAGCCTAGAGAAAGCAATATCTTGATTGGCAATATTGGCCACTTAAATTTCATTCCTTTTATAGATTGTTTTAATAAAGACCTCTTTCTTCAAATCAGACTGAAGATTGCACCAACAAGTAATATTATAAATGGATCATTTGGTTTTTGTCTTTGATTTAAGATATTTGAAATAAATAGGAAGTCTAAGCAAATACAGTGGCATGAAAAGTATTAGCAGTTCTCCAAATCATTAGGAAAATATATATTTTTTCCATTTGTCTCCACTATGTTAAAGCTGAAATCTTTGGATAATTAAGGCAGCAGCTAGTACCTGGACGTGAAAATATCCTGATTATTGTATTTCTAATTCTGCTCCAGAGAAGTCTTTGGTTCAGGTATATAAAACCAACAGGGAGATATCGTCAGGGATTACATAGATGGCAGATATTTAAATTTGCAAAACATTGTTGAGAAATATGAGATGTGTCAGCCATCTCCTGTGCTAACATTTTTTTTAAAGTGAATTATTTTGTGGATGTTTGAAGTGGGGGCATATTGGAAAGAAAGACAGGAGCAACCAAATTATTTATAATTATGAGATGTATGTGTTGGCGGGATGGGGGATGCCTTCTGAGACTCAAATGCATGACAAAGAATAAGTTATCTCTTTATAGAGAGAATGTGGCAATAATTGTGTAGTTTCTGGCTTCAAAAAGTCATAATCTATTAATTTGATGGATATCAAAAAGCCATAATCTGTCAATCAGGTGTCAGAAGAAAGAGTGTCTCGGGGCTTTGAAGCATGACATTTAGATTACTGCTGGGATGCCTGTATTTTTATTCCGCTACTAATAGGGACAAAGGATTCAGATATTCTCAGCATAGTTACGGAATGAATATCATTTAGCTGTCCTAACAATTTTGCAAGTTGTTAACGGTATTGGCTAAGTACCTTGTATTGAAAAAGTGTAAAAGTCACATTGCAGTGAATTAGGGGGAGATAATTTCATCTGAAGGTTTCGCTGACATACCCATTGTGGCATTCCTTTCTTAGTTTAAATGTGAACAGAACTATTTCTTCACAAATTCCTGTGGTCCAGCTATTATTTCTATCCACTATGTGGATATATCCTTGAAACACACCTATAAGCAGTGAGGAAAAGGCTCTCATCTATCAATGGAATGTCAAATTGATGGAAGGAAGAAATTGAAGATGTCACACACATAGGAAAATAGAGCTTTTCTAGAACTCGGTAAGCTTACCAGGTACTGGTGTACAAAAACATTCCCCTTCTTTGATAGGAAGAGAAGAATTTGATCCTGTAGCCCCTCAACACGACAGCAGATATTTCAGAGCTGAAGGGATTCGTATTTGCCTCATTACAATTCTTTCAGCTTTAGATGCTCTTCTAGATACTTCAGAAATTTTATGCAAAAATATTTCTCATGCAAAGATCACCAAGCCCACCGGACTTGATTTCCTGCTCCTGGCAAGCATGACAAAGGAACATTCCATGTTCCCTTCCTGCATTTCCTCCTGAGCTCCAGCTAAAGTTCAAGTTGAAGAGAGAATTATTCTGCATATTGAGTTTCATCTCTGTGGCCTCTGCCTTTAACACAAATACCTCTAGAAACCAGAGTGAAGGGAGGGTGTCAGGGTTCAGAAGACAAGAGGAAGGAGTATGACTCTTTCTGACCTGTGCTATTCTGAACCTAGACCATGTCCTCATGAGGCCAAAATAGCCACAAGCAGCAGGATGGCTCTACTCTCCCTCTAGTCTCCCTCCCCATGAATCAGCTTCCCTGGCAGTTTGTGCAAACTCACCCATCAACCTGTTGTTGAAAGGACAAGGAAGAAGGGAGAGGGGGAAGAAAGATTTATTAAACGTCCAACCTATGCTCAGTAGCATCCTAGGTGCTTTGTATAAGAACATTTATTTTATTTTCACAGTGAGCTCATCCATGGCCATGGTTTCAGTCACCACCTAACTGACCACCAATGGCTCACATATTTAACCCTTTAATCATCTCGGAGCTCCAGAGCGATGTGCCCACCTGCCTGCTTGACGGGCCTCCTGAGCATCTCAAAAGACGCTAAATTCAACATTTCCCACCCTAGCGTGCATTCTTCACTCTCACACGTGGCTGCTGTCCACTGCTTTCTACCTCAATCCACGGCATTGCCATCCAACCAGTTCTGCCCCTTCTTCACATGCAATTTGAATCCTGACCATTTTGCTTCCTACGTACCTCAGGAATCCATCCACGTCCCTCCATTGCCATGGCCCTTGCCCTCATCTGAGCTCTCATCTTTGTTTTGCCGCACACACCAATATGGCTTCCCAACTGGTCATTCTTACCTTCCTGCACTCTGCTCTCTTCTCCCCAGCCAGGGTGATCCTTTCAGAGCTTCACGTGGGTGAATATGATCACGGCACTCCTTTGTTCAAACTCCTACAATGATTTTCCATTTACTCTGGGGGTTAAAAAAAACACCAAACCCTCAACCTGAGTGACAAGGCCTTACCTGAATGTACCTGCTAGCTGCTCTAACCTTCACTCACCTCAAACCCATTGAGCTCCTATCATACCAGTCTTTGTTCCCTTGTTGAAACCATCACATGCAAAGGCCTTTCCACAACCTTGGTACACACTGCTTTCTTAACCTGGAATCTACCCCTGAGCCTTTACCTAATTCAACCCCATGCATCCTTTGCTCTTAGCTCTACCATCACTTCCTCAGGGAAGACTGTCTCCTAGACTGCATCAGGTACCCCTCTTATTCCCTCCCAAATGCCACATACCCACCTTCTAGCCCAGACGATAACCATCATTTTCCATTTATTTTTGGCACCTGTGTGTTTGCTGTTTGTCTCCCACTGAGACTCAAAGCCACAGAGGGTCAGGGACTGCTGAGCACAGTGCTTGGCACCTTATAGGTGATTACTTCGTATTGACTGGGTTAATGGATGCACGGATTAGAAAGATAGAATTAGGCTCTTCTAACAGGTTGGAGAACCAGGGCTTCCTTCAAGCAATTGCTTAGATGGACAAGAGCTGGGATTCAGACCCAGGCCTCCAGGATCATGAAACCTAAAACTGCAGACACTACAGTGTCACGGACAGATTTTTAAAAATACATTTGATCAGACTACACTAATAACTCTTTTCTGTTTGACACTGTACCATTTATTTCCATACATGTAACATTTTTTTTTTGTGGTAGAAACGAGGCCCTCCTCTTTTTCAACTGACTTGATGTTTTCAGGCTGACCCTAGTAAACCTTTCGGCAAGGGCCTGAACTAATCTGAGTAAACTTGGCCCCTGCCCTTGCTTTCATAATTTTGCCATCTGAGGATTGATGTGCACTTGGCCCCTGTTGGAAAAGGGGCTGAAAATATAATCCAGGAAATCTATAGTCACAAATCTAGAATAATTTTAACAAATCGTGTTCAGAATAATAAGATATATTGCATGGAAGTGCTGCATGGAAATTACTCATCTTGTCATCTTTGCCCATTACAGTGGCCACCTAAAGTCCCCATGTATGCTATCCAAACCAGAAGCTTATCCCTCCTATAAGAATCTTGAGACCATTCACACTATGTACCAAATAGTTGTCTGGTTGGATGGATGGATGGATAGATGTATGGAGGCTTCATAACATATATTCATCTCAATATAGTCCACAGGTCAAGGACCAAAAATGAAGTGGATTAAATATTTGATTTTTTAAAATTAATGCTGGTATGTAGAATAAATATTTTTTTCCTTTAAATTTTAATAACATCACTATATGATTGCCCCAGTTGTAGTACTTTTTGCAAAGTGCTAGAATTTCTTGTTTATTACATCTCTGTTTTCAGTCCAGAATATTCACTCCTTAAGGACAAGTACTAGATTTGTTTTTTCCTCTTATCCCTGGGGACTCACATATTCCTGGCTGGGGCTAGATACCAACACGTTCTCTTGAATGAAATGTCGTCTTTTCGCCATAACAAGGAAGAATCTTAGAAGCATGAGCGACTAGTTAGGAGGTGGATCTGTATTTGTTTATTTTAGAAACATTTTGACTCTCTCTGTGAGGCCAAAGGGTACCTGCCTTAGCCTGGTTTGCTCTGGGATCAGTTCAGGGTGGGGAGTATGGAGCATAAGGAGAGAGCAGTATGTGCAATTACCTCCTTTAAGATTGGGACCACCCTGTTCCTCAAAACAACAAAGAGTCTGTCCCGTGGGCAAGGAGAGTCTATAATTCACAACAAAATATTTGTAAAACAAACAATTACTCCATCATCTCTGACTTAGTCTGCATCTACCCCAGGAAGCAAACCCAGTATGAGAGATTGCATGATACAGGAGTGGGGCTGGGAAGAGTGACCCAGGGAAGGAGGGACAGCCAACTTGAGTAGACTCAGCTTGTTCATCATATGGGCAACTGAAACAGGACCTTCTGAGACCCAGGACCTCTTGAGAAAACACAGCACATGCACCTCAAAAAAGCCTGCCTCTGAGAAATAGAGGAGGGGATCATTTGCATAACAGTTCCCATCCCCATTGATCAAGACTTGCCCATGGGGTGTCAATTCCTTGGTATTTCCAGGCTGTGCAGGTATGAAAGACACGCAGGTTCTTGTGGGCATTCCATTCCAAGGTGTCTGAGAAGTCCCAGGGCAGAAAGCAGGGATGGGAGGTGAAACTGAGACCAGATGCTATCTAATTACATGGGTGAAAGATGATGGTCATAGCCATTTCTGGAGAGCATGTTACAGAGTACAAGAAGTATCCAGTACCACCCCTTAATTTAGACCCAAGATCGTTAATGGACCCAAGGTCATTAATGAGGAGCCACACTCTAACAGAGTGGGATTGGGGACCTGGCATATTTAAATATTAACTGAGCAGGTACAAAACTAAGGCCTGTAGAATACCAAGAAAGAGAAACTGAGGCAGAAGATAGTTTTGTAGATGAGGTCAACACAGTCAGCGTGAACATGACCCCCTGTGTCAGACACACTTGGCTTTGAATTCTGCCTCTGCTGATTGCTAATGTGACCTTGAGGATATTATTTAATCTCTTGGTTATAGATTTAACATCAAAAAGATGAAGATGAAACATGGTTAATACTTGCTGGATTGTGAACCATGTAAACATGTTGCCTAGTCAAAATATTAAATTAAAAATATGGAGAAATTTTAGCTAAAGTGACATTATGACCAAAATTTTTTTTAAAAGTGGAGATGGCTAATAGTAACCTCATACTATTCAAGTTTTGTATCTTTCACAATCAGAATGTATCTATATGATACCTACATAACTGGAAATAATAATGTTTGATAAATAGGGTTTAAAAATTAGAACAATACTTCATAGGGTTGTTAGAACCGTTAAATTGAGGGTGCTTATGAGGTACTAGCTTAGTGCCTGGTACTTCATAGGTTTTCAATATATGGTGATCTTATTGATGATGATGAAAAAGTGGAAGAGGAGAAGGAAGGCTGTCACAACAGCACCGGAGTAGAGAAGACTCCAGAGATCTTCTTTGGAATGAAGGATCCAGAGTCTACAGAAAACTTGTTTGACTTCACATTCTGAATCCTCCCAATTAGGGAAGGGAGAATTGGTGCCCATGTACTTCCAGTGCTAGTCCTCATTGGCTCAGCATCGGGGAATCATCTGGGAAAGCAGTTAGTACTCCTAGATACTGCCATGAAAAGCCAAGGAGGACCAGGAGAAGGGAACGGATGACCAAGGTCAATGAGAGCTAACACAATGGCTGATATTTATTGAGTACTTCTAATGTATGATCTTTTTCTAAGAACGTTCTGTGTATTGTCCATTAGTCACTGATGGCCTAAGTACTATAATTTACATTTTATTCATCATGAAACTAAGTCTTAGAGAGATAGTCATTTCCCAAAGGTCAAATTGCCAGGAGGTACAGAGATGAAATTCAAACCCAGGGTGTGTGATTCCAGAGCACACATATAGGATCCCTCTATTCTGCTGCCATCCAGCAAGTGCTCTCTGGTTCAGCTCCCTTCTGGGAAGTGGGGATAGCACACAGAGGATCAGAACATGTCTCAGTCCCAAAGTTACGAATATGCTCTATGAAATATGCTTCAGGAATTGAATAAGGAATTGATCACTCATTGATCATTACTGTAGGGTCCCAGAATGAAAGGTAACACACACAAACTGGAATAATTTAAAGAAAGTTTAATAGACTATTTACAAAACTGTGGAAGATTTTGGGAGAATAAATGAAAATGCAGGTCATTATAAATAGCAGGAAGCCTTTATTACCTCTAGACATGGAAGGGTAGGGAGAGAGGGGAACCCGTAGAACCTGGAGATAGAAGCTTTATGGGAAGGATCACCTGATTGCATCTGGTCTTTGGTAGAGGGATATGGTCAGTTTTGCAGGATCCTGGGGAGAGGGAGCTGGAGGAAAAATTACCTTAACCTCACTTTGCTCCTCTGTGACATGCTGCCAGCAACTTCCACTAGCCAAATCCAACAGGAAGTTACAGAGGAGAGCCAGAGTGGAAAGCTGCCAGTTAAGGTCAACTTCTAGGGTCATAGAACAGGGTGGAGTTGGTTAAAGGGTTGCTCTTGCATGGCTGACGGGTATACTCAGCACAGTTGTCAACCTGCAAAGAGACATTTTGGGGAACCCCCTATGATGTTCAAGAATGAAATAGAGCCTATCCATACAATGGAGTACTATTTGACCATGAAAGGAATGAAGTTCTGATATACATTACAATGGGAATGAATGTTGAAGATGGGCTTAATGAAAGAAGCCAGACATAAAAGACCATATATTATATAATTCCCATTATGTGAAATATCCAGAATATGGAAATCCATAAGAGACAGAAGTGGATTATTCATTGCCAGGAATTGTGGAGAGGGACTTCTAATAGGTACAGGGTTTCCTTTTGGGATGATGAAAATGTTCGGAACCAGGCAGAGGTGATGGTTGCATGATATTGTGAATATTCTAAGTATCGTCAATGGTAAATTTCATGTTTTGTGTATTTTGCCACAGTAAATACATAGCTAAATAAGATGGAACTTCCTTCCTGCAATGTTCATGCTTGTCTCTGATTTAGTATCTGAGCAGGGTACCAAGACGCACCTGGCAATTTCTTGCTGAAAAGTCAGTGGGAGAAGGGCAGTGTGACAGTGGCTCAGTGGCAGAATTCTTGCTTGCCATGCCGGTGACCTGGGTTCATATCCTGGTGCCTGCCCACATATTTAAAAAAAAAAAAAGTCAGTGGGAGAAGCCACAGCTTCCCTTGTGTGTCCCCCCTAAATTCCCTCGCCTTATTCCAGCCTGACCTCCCACTGTCCACACCTGCATCTCCAACCTGCAGGCTGTCTCTGGCTGAAGCCCCCTGTATATATAGCAGAGTTGGGGAATTGCCTTCTCTCCAGAACAGGCCTCATCCAGGAACTGTAGGGGACCTCCTTGCTGTCTGGGTGGGCTGGCCGGAAGTGTGTGCTCCTCAGGCTCCCAGACACTCCAGAGGCAGGATTGAGCTCCAATTGTCCACAGTGGTTGAGTGATAGCACCCCTTGATGATTTGCCTTGCCTTCTTTGCCACAGTCCCCATGCTCCTACTGATTCTTTTCCCCAAATGAACTACTGCTTTCAAACCGTTGTCCCAGGATTTATCATAATTTTATTATTTTGAATTCTTACTACTGGTATATGCAAGAGAAGAGGCAGCCTTGTGTTTCCTTTGCCTTTCTAGGTCCCAGAGATAAGACAGTCTTCATTTTTCAGTTATAAGTAACTATTATTGGTTCTCAGATTTTAATAGGCATACATTCTCCTGGGAAGAGGGTTAAAAGTGCATTTCTCCAGGCCCCAGATATGTTGATTCATTAACTCTTGGTGTGGGACCTTGAAATCTGCATTTATCAAGCACTTCAGGATATTTCTTATGGAGAAAGTATATGAGCCCAGTTGAGAAATATTGTTCTGAAGTATCATGAGATGTGAGAAGAGCACCTACCTATCGCAGGTGTGGTTGTGCATTCTGTACAGGAAGCGTTTCTACAAGTGCACTTCCCCAAATTCTGCAGGGACAAATACTCCGTTATACATCTATTTTGTCTTAAACTGGTGGGATCCATATTTGATATGCAAGTCAATTTCAATATTTAATAATCATTAAGTTAAGAGAGAGTGAAATATCTACACCATGTAATTACGTAAAACATGCTTCTGGCAATATTTACCCCTTTGGAAATTCAAATAGGGAGTCTCCAAGGGGAAAGGTTGTGTTCTTAGACATGGGCACACAGAAATTGAGCTTAGCTAATGGAGGTAATTAATTAAGAAGTGTACGTGCTTCCTTCTAAGGACAATATTGGAAGACTCTCCCAGAAGGCCTAGCCCTCTGCTCTTGCTATTTTCAGAAGTCAGTTCAGTGACATCTATGGCTGGTATTTCCTCTAAGCAACAGCCCACCGCATTCACAGATTGAGAGGGCAGAGAACAAATAGTCCTTCCGAGTTCAGTCTAACCCTAAGAACTCCTGAGCTCTTGTGGTATTCTTCCTACTGATAACAGTGCAGAATTAGACCTGGAAGTCAAGTCCCAGCACTCCACTTATTAGCTCTCTAAACTTAGCCAAGTTCCTCAATTTCCATGGGGCTTAAGTGTCCCCATCTGAAAGCTAGTAGTTATAATGGCAATAATAGTCCTGCGTATCCTGTGAAACAATACCCTGCCAGAGAACACGTTGTAAATCAGGAGATGTTGCCTAAGTAGGATCTGCCTAAGTAGTGAAATCCCTCACTGTCTCAGCACTGGGCCTTATTTACCTTTATCTGGGTTACCTGTATGGACCTTTCTGCCTGAGTTTGATGTGCATGAACATGAGCTATTCAGGCCTGAACTTTCTTTCTTGTCTATTCTCTTCCTTTTTCTCCATCAATTCTCACTGTTAGTCTATTCTGGCCTAATAACCTGACTTGTTTTGCCTACTCTTGGCTTTGCAAAGTGGCAAAACCAAGGATCTTCCAGCATAGCCCTACAATATGTCACCCCAATGGCAAAGAAGGACAACCCATGATAAGAGACTGCATGCAGGCCCTCTAACTATCTCTTCCTTAATCATATTACACTAGGTGACAAGAGGATGGGCCCTGCCAAAGAACTCAAGCCCCAAATATGGTTGGACCAGAAGGACCAGAAGCTATCAAGGGGTAGAAGAATAAGGGGTCAGATCATAGAGGTCATGAGCAAAGCATGTGAGCATGCGTGGATTGAAGAGTGCATCGTGAAAACTTCATTTCATTTTCCATGGGGCTTAGTGTCTTCATCTGAAAGCTAGGAGTTGTAATGGCAGGAACAGTGTAGGTATCACGTTTGTCTTGTGTACCAGGCCATCCACACTATCTAGCTCAATCAATAATTGTTGAATGACAGAGAAGCTGATACCCAAATCGAGGAGGCAGAGACTTGACATGGCTGATGTTTTTGCTTTCAGGTGGTAGGAGAGGGAACCATTACATAGCATATTTTTTAGCACATGGTGTAGGTAGGCTTTTGTTTCCTGTGTTGATGGAAAATGTGTGGTTTTTATTCTTTTACAGAATGAATAGAACCATAGCACATTTACCTTAGACTGTTCTATCCCCACTTTTTAAAAGATCTACTCTAGAAAATTGACTGGGGGATGTCTTTCCTCCTCTCCACCTCTTTTCCCAAACTCTGGTCACATTAGGACAATCAAAACTAGGAAGAGAGAATTAATGAATGTTCGAGATCAAAGTGGGAAGACTGGTGGAGACTGAGGACAGGTAGGGACACAAGCCTGTTTCAGGGAAATGGTCCAACAAGGACAAAAAATGTCCAGGCCCAGATACCTATGACAGAGCAGCATCCCTGGGCTCAGGGACTGGAAGGCAGAGGCTCACAGAGCACAGGTCCAGGATTCAGAGGCAAAAGCAGACAGTGGGAGTCAGCTATGTCATCCAGTGGAAGTGCTCTTGCAACTTAACCCATTAGTGCCAGGCAAGCATTTGTCTGGGTTGTTAATCCTGTAGATGTAATCCTGTGTCTGCATCTGGGATAGCAACTAGGTTTCTTTTGTGGGTCAACTCTCATGGAGAGGTTACCCAGATCCCTGGATTCATCAAGAATCCAGAGCTTATGGCGAAAGTGTACTGCAATTGATTGGTGATATCTGACATGGGCACAATATAGAAGCCATGTCTTGAAGTATAGAAGCCATGTCTTGAGGTATAGAAGCCGTGCCTTGAGTACCGCATGTCTGCCATCTCAGTCAAAATCAGGGAGCTACTCCAATAAATGAGTCAAGCCTTGTGCCTTTGCACAGAGAGCTGAGAATTATGGTGAAAAAGGGTATACTTCTCTACAGTGGCCTTGAGTGAGTTAGAGTGAACATGCTCTTCCTTACTGCAAGCAGAAATGTTGCCAATCTGAGCACCACCCTTCCACACCCTCTCAGAAATTCAGCTAATGCTTAGCTGTCTTAAGCACAACATGGATGGTTATCCTTGGCAGAGAATCTGCGTTTTTTGTATGTGGGCCATGTAGACAGTGTCAATGTAGTTTCTAATCCAAATGAAGACACCCTTAAGAGTGAAATGGGGCCTTATTGATAACCACCTGGAGCCATTGGCCTAACACAGGACCTTCTGGGAGCATGGGACATGCCACCCCTATAGCTAGGAAAGATCTTTGAGCTCTTCCTCTCCCAGCTCTGCAGAACACACCAGTACAGAAAGGGATGGATGTAATCCTTAGAACAAACATGCTTTCTTATGAATGCTGAGGGTCTAGCACAAATTTGGGCGCAAGCTTCAATTATGTGATGGTCCCTGGCACGCGTGCAGGATCCTCAGCCTCCCTGTTTTTCCTGGAGGTGGTGATAAGATCCACGAATCAGAGCTTGGTGATTGCACTCAGCCAGGCCTGTCATTTACTCACCAAGGAACACTGGGTGAATTGTTTCACCACTCTCATGGAAATACTAGTTTCCTTGAACAAGTATTATGATGATAACGTGATAATTTGTGTGAAAGTCTCCAGCACCCAGCATGCTTTTTACTTCTTTCTGTTGACAGCCTAGAAAGTTACTTAATGCATGGGAAAAATAGAGCAATCAAGAAAAGCAGTAATAAATAGAGTTTATTTATAGTAATCATATTGAATTCTGACATTATCTTTGAACATAACACACCCCATGTGTGGGACAGTTAAGACAATTTCTTGCTCAAGTTTCACCAAGGGAATTGCTCGAGGGATGTCTCTTACAGAGAGAAACCACTGGGGACTTCTCTATTTTTTATTGAAAGGTTGGAAATGGGGGCTCAACATCAAAGACCGCATGTTTAGGGAAAATTACTGCTCCTTTCTCTTCACACAGGTAGGAGGAGCTGGGTCTTGCATATTATATATGGTATTTCAGGGACGCAGATCAGCAGTTTACTCTAGAAGCAGGCAGGTGCCCTCTATGAAGTCCAGCAGCTTGTTGGGCACCGTGTGGTGGGATTTTACCATTCTTTATTCCAAATTTGTGAAAAGATTTAAGTGGTATCAGCAGGAGTCCTGGTGTACGGGTCTAGGCATGGTACAGAGATCACTGGCCCTCTGGCTACTTGTTATTCGGGTTTCACTCCATTAGAATAGGTGGATCCTAAATAGTGGACCAGTGAAGGTCTTTGTTTAAACTGGCCATCCTTGGGATGGGAGCAGAGCCAGGGAAAATTGTCATGGATCACTGAATGATGGGCTTTCTGACAGCTTCCCCCAAGGAAACAGCCATGTTTTGGTTTAGGTTAATAAGACAACATCACTTCTTCATTGCCGCACTGCAATATTGCAGTTAGGGATTTAAGCCCTCACTCATCTCAGGTATCTTTGCTAGCAATGGGCCAAGAGCTAAAAATGAGATCAGTGTTGGTGGGTTTCCTTTTCCTGAGGCCATGTATTACTGGAGCTTCTGTCCTGCTGGCTCTACAGTGCATAACCCCCAGGCAGTTCCTTGGCTCCTGCCTGATGCAGACCAGCCAAAGGTCCCTCTCATTCAGTACCATATAAACTGTCAGTAACTGCTGCCACCAGACCTTGTCCTGGTTGCAATGTTTGGCTCTGTGCTTGTCTGGCAACATGTTTCCTGTCCTGCAAAACCAAGCTCACAAACACCCAGAGGTCTTAAGTGAAGGCAAACAAACAACTTAGGCACACTTTCATGCCCCTCTGAGCCTCAGCCTTCTCAGGTGGAAAAGGGGACCATGATCACAGGGTGTTTGCGTACTAAATGAAATGATGACAGTTACGAGACCAGCTCTGGTCATTATTATTCAAGATCATAAAATCCATCAAAGCAGGATACATATTTCTTCATTTGCATTTCCAGAGCTTGGCATCCACTGGGGACTCAAACATGCTTGTTGAATAAATCACCTCCTCTGGGAACAGATTTTAAAGACAAATAATCAAAACATTTTTCATTTGATGCAATATTTCTTTTTAACCATTTTGAGATGCTTCTATTAGTGTCTGTAAAAGGAAATAAGGATCAAAGTATGATGCAAGTGAATAGTCATCCAATCACATTTTCACTTTTTTATATGTTTGAAATATTTAAAACAAAGAAACAGTGCAGTGAAAGTAGGTAACAGAACAGAGAGGTCATGGTTGGTGGTTGATGACTGTACTGGTTTGAAGCTATTATGTACCCCCAGAAGAGCCATGTCCATTTATCCTCATTCAGTATTGCTAGGTGGGATCTCTATGATTCTTTCCATGGAGATGCGACCCACCCAATTGTGGGTAGTAATTTTTACTTAGGTTCCATGGAGATGTGTCTCCACCTATTCAAGGCGGGATTGCTTAATGGAACCCTTTAAGAGGAGCCAGTTTGGAAAACGCTTTAGAGCCAACAGAACCAAAAGAGCCCACACAGCCTGAGACCTTTGGAGTTGAAGGAAAATGCCCCTGGGGTAAACCGTTAAAGAAGCTGATAGAGAAAGCTAGCAGACATCTCCCTGTGCCTTCCCAGCAGAGAGAGGTGTCTAGAAGCTAAAGACCCCAGCAGACATCAGCCAGGTGCCTTCCCAGCTGACAGAGGTATTCCAGACAACATCAGCTTTTTTTGACTGAAGGTAACCTCTTGTTGGCACCTTAATTAGGACATTTTCACAGCCTTAGAACTGTAAATTTGCAACTTAATAAATTCCTTTTTAAAAAGCCATTCCATTTCTGGTATATTACATTTTGGTAGCTTTAGAAAACTAAAACAATAACCAGTGAATGGATGGACACCTGAAAAAAAAGAGACCAGGTGACCATGTGGTCAATTGCTTCTTGGAAAGAAAAGGCTGTGCTTGGGCCTGGATGGGGGCAAGAGAGGGTTCTAGCCCAAGATTTCACAGAGGCAGATCTCACTAGGAACCAGGTTGGCCAGATTTCTATTTTTTCATGACCAGATACTGCCATCTGAGAACAGATTCTACCCTAGAACCACCAGAAGGAACCAGCCCTCCTGATAACCTTGATTTTAGCCCCGTAAAACTCACTTTGGACTTCTGACTTTAAGAACAAATTTGTGTTGTTCTTAATTGTTTTTAGTTTGTGATAACTTGTTACAGCCTCAGTAGGAAACTAATAAAAGGGAATAAAAATGGAAGTGGGAGATGGGTCCAGGAGGGTATAAAGATGATGGTTTGGACCAGGGGTTGGGAGGTGGGAAGCCATCATGAGGTGTTATCAGATTAAAGACCCAGAAGGACCAAGTTCACTTTACATCTCCACCATCTTCCCCAAATTTTAAGAGTTTGGGAAACTCTCAAAGGCTTACATTTCTCATTTGTAAAATAGCAGTCATACTTACCTCAAGGGATTGTTATGAGGCTTAACTGAGATAAGCTACATTAACAACAGCATCAAAGCTGACATATATTCTTTCTTGCCTTTATCACCCCATCTCGAAGACTCAGGGGCCCCATCTCTCCTGTCCACTCCCTTCAACTCACCATTAGCCTCCTCTGAAGCCCAAGTGAGGAAACCACCTTGGGTAGCTTCAGGAACTTGCCATCCCCATAGGTGGTCCTGGCTCATAACATTTTCTTTGTCTGAGTTCCCCTGAAAAGCAGATCCCATGGAAAGAACTTGGATGCAAGTCATTTATTTGGAAGATAATTCCAGGAGGCTCTGGGAGGGAATGGGGAGGTGAGATTGGGAAGGAGGACACACCAATAAAGGGGCTTCAGTGGGTGGGGTACTGCAGTGGTCTCCAGAGCTCAAACCTCCAGAGCTCTTGTCCCTTTGAGACAAGACAGAAGCCTCAGGATTGCCCACCAGATGGCAGGGGGCTGGGGCACTTTCCCACCAACTCTCACCCCATTGATTGAGGATCACTTGGTATGAACTCCACCGCACATCCCACCTGCCCAGGCTTAGACCAAGACTGCTGCTTGGTGGCAGTGCCCTCCAGCAGGAAGATCAGGGAGCCATTGGCACATATGGGGACATCAGCAGTAGCCTCTAGGGTAGGCTGAGGGGGTATGGCTGGGCTATGATGGCATCTGTTGTGTGGTCAAAAAGCACCCAGTTGAAGCTGTGGATGGCCGGGCCATAATGAGAAAGTCAGATGCATAGCGGCATAAGCATAGGGCAGAAATCAGCTCTGCAGTCAAGATAGTTTGAGACTCAAACCCAACATGATGGTATCTGTGTTCTTAGGCTCAAATGTGTCACACCTTAGCTCTCAAATAAGTAATTGGAAACCTTCCAAGCAGACAATGAACTGGTGACATGGTGGTGTGGTCCCTGGCAGACAGTGAAGGCAGAATACAGGGTACCCTGTGAATGGACGTTGGATTCCTGGTTTCCCAGTGTCTACATGTGTGGCAGAACTGGGCAGCTCTAGGTAGCTGGGAAGTATCATAGGCATGACCGTTTAGTCTATGTGGTGGGTGATTTCTGAGATGTCCCCAGTGATCCCTAGCTCTGGGTAGTCAGAGCCTTGCATGCCCTTTCCCCTTGAGGAACTAGTTTCTGAACAATAGAACATCTCAAGATTGAGGGAGGTCACTTCTGTGATTAGAGTACAAAATAATTTGTACTTTCAACCTGCTGGCATTCCTTCTTCCTTGCTGGCTTTGATGCAGCAAGTTGCCATGTTGAGAAAGTCCACAGGTGAGGAGCTGAGGCTAGTTAAGACCCCAGTCCTGTTCAATCTCCTTGATAGACGCCTCATGAGGAACCCTGAGGCAGAGGAACCAGAGAAGTGGTACCCAAATTCCTGATCCACCTAAACCATTGTTATATCATTATAACAAAAGTGTGTTGTTTAGAGCCACTTAGCGCTAACTTGTTACACAGCACTATAAAGCTCACACATACATGGAACTCTAGGCTTGGAGTATTATCAGAGGATGCATGGGCAGAATCCTTGTACATGATCACAAAGTTGTGCAGGATATCTCAGTCTCCCACTTTGTACCATCCTTTGTCTTGGGGAGAGCGCTACCGTGCTCAGGATGAGCACAGACTTGGACTGTAGACATTTAGGTGGTCACTGACATTGGCATATGGTGCATAAAGGGACGCACAGCTTCCTACACCGAGCACTCGGTAAGAGTCTCCGAGCAGATTACTATGTAACCATATCAATACTCAGACCCACAGCAAGAAGATCTTTGCCATCAATAAGTCATTCGTAAGGACTGTATGCACCCTGCCAGGTGTTAAAAGGCATAATTACATTCCAATATTTGAGTCACTGCCACTTTAGGCATACTTCATGGAAAGGCAGGAGTAGGAAAAGGCCATTTGTTTTGTGTTATCAATCAAAGGGTTGTCAGTTGTAAAGCCCCAGTGAAATTCCTGGGGACTCTAGAATTCTGCTTTCCCTGGAAAATCTCACAACTTTCTTGGTTCAAAGTCCACATCTGTGGCACCATGGGACATGTCAAGATACAATGAATACCTGGATTAAAATGCCATCATTTATTTACTAAGTATATGATCCTGAGTAAGTAATTTAAACAAACCCTGAATCTCAGTTTCTGCACCTGAGTAAAAACAAAAATTAAAAATGCACTTGTACAATATCATCATGAAAATTCAATGTCTGGCACTTAGTAGGTATTCAATAATTCTTCCTTCACAATTAATTTATTCACAAGCACATAGAGCTATTTATGCAGAAAAGTTTATGTGACAACTTCCAGTTATGGATACTTTAATAGGCAATGTCTCAGCCTTCCGCCTTACAATAAAAAATAGTGTTTGGCTCCAAGTAGTTGAAATTGAGTAGAGTTATTTGAGCTGCTTATAATAAAATGTGACAGGCAGACTTTGGTATTTCACCACCCCAAGTTTTTTTCTTTTTTTTTTATGGACTGCTCACTATCATTGCAACATTCAGCACTTTTTTCAGTGTCAATGTGATAGACAATATTCATATTCTTCTTGGGTAATTGCCTTTTTAGCTGAATCAATGGCGTGCAGGCATGAGAAGGAGACTGCTTTAGCTCAATTTTATTTATGCTGTGATTATACTGAGACTATTTACTGAATCACACACTCCCACTCCCTCTGCCCCTCCTCCCCAGGCCCCTTCCTAACCAGTTTTCAAAACCTTTTTCAATTGTGAATTTCCCTACCATCTCCTCTCTTGTTACCAAAATATTTCCCTTCCCTGAACCTCTGGCGGTTTTCTAGCTCTAAATAGAGCCTGCTAAATGAGTGGAGCACTAGTATCATTCACTCATTCAAAAATATCCTTTGGGGGTTTGCAGTGGGCAGACCCTGGGGATGCAAGAAGGATTGGGGAGGATGCCAGAATCTCTACTGTGTAGAGGGCTGTGAATGTTCTAGACAGAAGTTCCCATAAAGGAAAGGTTTGGTTACTCTTGGTGAGCACAATAGAAATTTACAAGTCAGCGAGAGACTTCTCTGAAGAGGTAACTCGCAAGCTAAGAATTGGAATGAAAACACAGGAATGTATGTACTGGGGGTTGGGAGTGGAGACAGGAGGTGGCGGAGGACTCAAGTATCTCAAGGAACAGCAAGTGCAGTGTCCTGCTGGCAGGAGGCGGCGTGGCGTATTCTTGGAACTGGAAGCAGCTCCATGAACAGGAACCTAAAGGGGAGCCTGGCAGGCAGAGCAAAGACCCTCTGGGGTCTGATGGAATGCATTCCACATCCCAAACTCCATGTCCAGAGGGACAAGGAGTCAGTGAAGGTTGTAAGTGGGGAATGGCAGTAACAGAAATGGACTCGCATTTCACAAAGAGCTCTCTGGTTGGAGAATAGGCAATGGATGGATGGGACCACCCAGGTGGGGGCTGTGGCAATACCCAGGTAAGAGGTGATGACTTAAGGTGGCTGCAGTAGAAATGGAATGAGGAAAAAGCGTTTTGAGTCACCAGGAGGTACAGTCCATGCGATACACTGATGATGGAATATGGAGGATACAAGAGAGATGGGCATAGAGGGTAAATTCTTGGTTTCTGGCTTGCCTGACTGAATAGCTGGTGTTAGCTACCATTCAGCTGTTAGAAAGCACTGGAAGAAGCTCAGATTTGGGGAGTGGCTTCAGCTCTCCAAAGTGATTTGATTTCAGGAAATGAAGACTGAACTTTAGAATTGTGTTGAATGCACACTAATTTATTACTTGCATTTCACTGCCTGTCTTTTCCCAAACACTGTCCACCCCTCACCCCCTATCAAAGAGCCACACATCAGTTAAAGATTGTCCAAACATTGGGCTCCTTACTCCTGCAGACAGCTTTGATCTAGTCTTCCCCCTTCTTTGCTGCTGGAGCAGCAAAAGTTGTGTTTTCCTCCTGTTTCTCACATACCCCTGTGGGTTTGTGGCCTTCCCTCCCCCATAACTTGCATTGATATCTCAACATCATCAACAATTTCAGAAGCAACTGTTTAGTGTGTCAGGATCCTCTCAACCAAATAATTTTGGCAACCAGGCTTCATCTCATGAGCCAGAACAACTGAGTGGTCATGGCTGCCTGCTGTTCTTTGTGGAAGGAGATTCTGGAACCATATCTGGGCTTAACAGGAAAGAGTTCTGGGAATAATTGGTGATGTTTGCCATCGGCTCAAGAAGGAAGAGTGGTGTCATATGAACCATGCCACTTTTACTTCTGCTATACTCGTTCCTAGTTGCCAGCATACTCTCTAATATGTATTTACAGTTTCCCAAACTAGTCCCAGTGTGTTGTTCTTAGAATGTTTCTATATTCCCTCAAATACATGTTAAATTATTGGAAAGCAAAAATCAGTTTATTTCTGAATCTTGGACTCTTACTCAGGTAGCCACAAAGGGTTTAATAAATTATCTATAACTCTCTATCTCACTCTCTTCTGTCCTCTCAACCTGTCCCTATCCCTCTGCCAGCCTGGCAGGGGGAGCACATGAGTCCATTAGTGGGCAGGGTGAATACCACCTCTGGTCCTTCCCTTAGCTTCTGTGTGTACTGCTCCCAAACTAACTTTGGACTCAGGGTCCAAAAGAGGAAAATCCAACTGCATTGCTAAGTGTTCCTTGTCCAGCCCCGCCCTAGTCTTATAACACCCTCTTCATAGACAGGGAGCTATGTTGCTGACCTATGGTCAAAGCCCCTGTCTGAATTCTTGCAAGAAATATGGTTTTTAGGTCACTGATTCTCCACAGAGTTGGAGCATCAGGAAATCTGAACATGAGATCATGATGCTACACGCTACAGCCTGATAAAATTGAACTGAATAACTTTTGGATTTATAAGAGAGTACATTTAATTTTTAACAGATTATATACAAGATATTGAGTGACATTAAACATAGAGTTAAATCAACCATAACCCATTTAAAGCAGCCTTGCAAATAAATGTCCCAAATCTACTAGCCTGCCAAATATATTCCTTATCTATACACATTTGTCATTTCTATCCACAGCACTAAGCCTTTCTAATGCTTTTCTGAGTTACTTTTTTCCCGCAAAGCCTGAAAGATAGGTGACATCTACTTTCTATTAAATAGATAGGATTGACAAGGGAAGACCTCTAGATTCGTGATTGTTATTCTTTTGGTGACTATAGACCCTTCTGAGACTCTGAATGAATCTTTGGACTCACTCAATAAAAAAAAATGATGTACACATATACCGACACATTTTGCATGCAATCTATTTTATAGTATTTGAAATTGATTCCATTCATATTATAGAGTTTAAGAAACAGCCTTTACTAAAAATTATGTAACAATCTAGATTTTTCAGACAGAAATTAAATACTACTTTCTGAAAAAAAAAAGAAAGAAAAGAATGTAAACTCTCCGAATTGAAGAAAGAGTAAACCCTAATTTTGTTCAAAGGTAAAATTTAATAGGAACCCTGATATTTTGCAAATGTAAGGCATTTTAAATCATAAAGTCTTAGATGTGGCAACATGGATATTGTATTTAACATCAGACCCATTTCTGCACCTTTGGTTTTGATGGCATCATAGTGTGAAAACTGACTCACACCTCCGAGTGGTAGCAACAAAATCAGAACACCCTTGGCTCACTTTGCCATAGAAGCGTAGGCTTGTGTCCAGGAGTGCAGGACTCTCCAAGACTCTTCTCATTCAGTTCATGTCTCCTGATTTCTTTGTTCTCAAGTCAATTCATATTCATATTATATGAATTATATTATATTATATGAATTATATTATATTAATATAAGATATTGAGTGCATATAAGATATGAATATAAGATATTAAGATTTGGCTGCTTTTAATAATTTGATGCTATCTATGTGTGTTAACTACCTATTGCTGGGCTATTACCCCCAAATGTAGTTGCTTAAACATCAAATATTTATGATCTCAAGAGAAGCTTAAGTAGGTTGTTCTGGCTCACGGAGATTCAGACGTTGCTACAGAGATGTCAGGTGGTGCTGCCGGCATCTGAAGGCTTGGCTGAGGCTGGAGGGTCCGTTTCTGGGCGGGCCCCTCCCACGTTATAGGCAGGAGGCCTCAGTTCCTTGTCATGTGGGCATCTCTACAAGACTACTTGAGTATCTACAAAACATAGCAACTGGTTTTCCCCATAGTGACAGTTCCCAGAGAGACAGAGAGAGTGCAAGGAAGGAGACAGAATGCCTTTTATGTCCTAATCTTGGATGCCACACACCATGGCTCTTACTACACCATTTACATCAGAAGCAAGTCTGTTAAGTCCAGCTCTGCACTCAAGGTGAGGGGAGAGAACCTCCACCTCTTGAAGGAAGGAGTGCCAAATAACCTGTGGACCATTTAAAAACTACTACACTATGTCATCAAGGGAAGAATTGTGCATTAATTTTCAGGTGGTTTGAATGAAGTTAGCCTATCAGAATAGTCTAGTTATGTTTCCAGGTCTTGGAGACTATTCCCTGCAGAAAAATGATGAGAATTTGTCATTCTTACCCCCAGATTGTCCTCTAACATCATTTCATCACCTTTAAAGGAGCCAAGGAGTTTCTGGTATGTGTGTGTGTGTGTGTGTGTGTGTGTGTGTGTGTGTATTTGAATTTTTCATGCATTTTAAACATAGACACATGGCTATGAATATAGAGAATCTGTGCTTGTGCTACTGAAAATAAATTATATAAAGCTTGGAGCTACACTATCTGCTGGTGCCCTGTCAGGGTAATGATGGTAACAAGGAACCAGGACCAGAGAATCTAGAATATCCTGTAGATAAGCCACTTGAGAACAGGGCCGTATGTCAGTGTTCCAGCACAGTCGCTGGCATATAGACGCTACAAAGAGATATTTGTTGAATGAATGAATGAATGATGGAATGAATGGAGGTCCATGGAGTTCAGCTTGGACAAGCAGGTTATAACTGGTGCTATGTGTCCATTCATATCATGTCTAGAGTCTGGCGGATTGGAATACTGATAAGAAAGAGAGCTCTAATTCCAAGGCTATGCTGTCTCTATGTTCCTTTGTGGTCTCTTCCAGGTGTTGAGTCCATGGATCACAAACATACGTTTGCTTCCAAAAGTAAAGATGTAATCTGCTAGGGATAACTTGCTTTTAGTCATGAAGCAGGCAGAGAATCTATACTTTTCTAGCTGTCATCTGTAAGTGTTGGTGGAAAAGGAAAAGAATGTATCTGATAGCATTTGCTGTATAACAGTCAACCACAAAAACTTTGTAGCTTATAATAGTAAATGTTTACTGCCCAGGCATATGAGGTCACCTGCCAGCTATATGGCTCTGCTGATCTTGGCTGGGTTTGCTCACACATATGGGAGTTTGTGGTTGTTGGCTGATCTAGGCTGACTTTAACTGTGGTGACTGGAGCAACGTGGCTGTGTTCCATGACTCCCCATCTTCTTGAAGGCTAGCTCAGGAATGTTCTCAGAGAAGTAGAAGAGGCACAAAGGAGGACAAGCCCAACCCATTGGTGCTTTTCAAGCCTCTTTGGCTAGCATTCTATTGGCCAAAGCAGGTCATATGGCTGAGAAGCATCAGAGTAGGAGGCCATTGAACAGTAATATTGTATACGGAGGGGTAAAATTTGGGGCAATTTTTTGTAACTTACTATGGTAGTTCAAAAAATAGCCATTTTCTGTTTGTTTCATATGGAGGTCCACAAACTATTTCTGTAAAGGGCAAAAGAATAAATATTTTAGGCTTTGCCAGCTACAAATGAGCTCTGTTACATATTCATTTTCTTTTTTTTTTCTAATAAGCCTTTAAAAACATAAAATGCATTCTTAGCTCATAGGCTGTACAAAAACAGCTGCAGCCTGAATTTGACATGTGGATCATAGTTTGCCATGCCATGTTTTAAAAGTAAAGAAGGTCTTCACACTAATAATAATTTATAATGTGCTATTTACAAAACACATTCACATCTGTTGTTTCATTTGGTCCTCCCCATTGTCTCATTGTTGAAGGCAGATATTACAGTATCTTCCCTTTCCCTATGGGGAGAGATGTAGTGAGCCTGGGATCCAAGGTTCTGCAGGGTGGGTGGGGGCACCGTTGCCTTCTTAAGGTGGCCTGAACAAGAACAGCAGTTCAGGTCTGCTGCCTCTGACGTCCAAGTTTCCAGGAACATGATGGAATGAGCAGGTAGTCTGTGCCACTCTCCTGGGAACACATGCTACAGAGAGGGTAGGGAAGCTATCTAATTATATTCATTTCAACCCAGCGCAGGCTGAGATGATGTGGCTTTCAAGGGTGCAGAAGGTGAAGCAGTGGGTTCCGGGTTCCCTATTTGCAGTGTCCACCTCATTAACATGGTCACTAAGAACTAAAGGATCTTTTTCACCAACAACCTGTTGAAAATGGTCTTTAAGGAAACATGTTTAAAACCACTCTTAATGGTGATTATGACACTTTCTGTGAACCAAAATAGAATCAGTATCTGCTGTTTGCATCCTTATACTTAATCCACAAACATAGGTTCTAGCGTTTTTCCTTCTCCAACCCACAACCACAAACAATGCCATAGAACAAATAGGATATTAAGATATTCTTTTTTGTCTCTGACAACAGTCAGCTAGCTGTTTGGAGGGGAATGTCCAATCTAGTGCAATATAACATTTTCACCCACAATAACTAATGCATGTTGTGTAAACCTAGGTAGGTGGCATAGACATGATGTTCCAACAGTCCTTTGAACAAGGGAAATGGAACCAACCAGCCAGTTAGTTATTTGCCTGCAAGTTGCCAAAGAGAAGGCTTTGTTCATTTATCCCAAACTGGCTATGATTGGCTTTCTCTGGAAGTTTGGTTTCTGGTAAACTGTTCCAGGATTACCCAAAGTATGCTTTACAGATAGTAGTTCCTCTAGCTGGTGAGAAGTGTTATGGAATTGAAAATACATATGCTTAGCAAGTTTGGGATACCTGAGATAAATAAAGCCAGTGGATCTTTTCCTGCAGGACTTCTCAGAGCCTTTAATATGCAAATATGCATGATGAATTTCCAAGAAGAGATTAAAATGTGCAATGATTTCCAAATCTGTGTGACCACTTGTTCATAATGCATCCCATAAGATAACATTTTATAGAACCAACTTCAACAATCAGTACCAATGGTGAAACATTACCAACATTCTATGCCAGAGGAGAGGTGGGGAAGTCCTTACCAGCAAAAAGTTACAGTATATAAATTGGATTTTAACACAATTTTTCAAATACTCACATCAAACCTCAAGGTTTTACAGAAAATTTCATCACAAAAATCAGGACTGGTAATTGGTTATTAGATGTATACTTATCCCTAAGGGTTAAGAAGTCTAAATTGGGTGTTAAGCTTAAGTCATTTTTCTGATTCTGCTAGTTTAAGTCCTACCCTGGAAATTTGAAAGCAGTTAGAAAAAGCAGCTGTCAGAACATCACAGCTTCCCATCCTGTTCTGTGTCTTACTCTCCTCTTTGCCCTCATGCAAGATTTCACTGCTGGTGTTGCTGACAGGATACATTTTAATTGCTTTCTGGTATGACTTCCCAATATATCAAGTCCTGTTTCTTTTTTATTTCCCCATGTATAGTGATTTTCTACAATGATTACTATTCAGAACACTAATCTGATCTCTAAATCTACAAAAAGAGATAATGTGTTTTGCTTCTCTTTACGGGGTCCATCTTTTTTCTCGCTTGAGTATTGCAAGCTCCTACTGGACATCCATCTCTGACCTGCTGTCCTGTGGGCAGTCCCAGCTCCATGTGGCTAAAAGTGAACTCATTATCTCTTCCACGGGCCAGATCCTGTTTTTTTTCCTCCCATCCTGGCTAATGATATTACCATCCTCTCAGCCTCCAAAGTTAGAAAGTTCTGAGTAATTGTTTATTTCTTCCTCTTCCTTGCCATCTATTAGTTGCCAAATCCTGTTGATTCTGCCTCTGAATTAGTTCTCAAATCCATGCCTTCCTTTTCATTCTCATGGGCATTTTCCCAAGTCAAGGTCATATTGTCTCATAGATGGACCATATGGTTCCTTTGTAGTTATCTCTTTCCTCATCCAATCAATATTTCATCTACTCAGACCTGGCCTTGACTTCCATGCTGTTTGCTATTGCTCGTACTCCTTAATGTTTCTGAGAGTTTATTACAATTCTTCTCTGCATGCATGTTTTACCTACATTAGCATTCAGTTTTACAATGACATTCTGAGTTCAGTGTTATTTTTACCCATGTTACACATGAAAAATAAAAAACAAAAACAGAAGCAGAAAGAAGTTATGCAATTTTCCCAAAGTCACAGCAGGCAGTCGGTGAGGGGTAGGCTTATAATTTGAATGTGTTGGAACCTGCCCAGAACCCGAGTCTTTACCACCACCCAAGGACATACCTGTCCGTAGGAGCCAAGGGTTAAAACAAGACCTGCAGGTTTTGTTGGGAGCAGCTGGCCTCAGGATGGCGGCAGTAAACTGTGGAGATTGTTATGTAGAGCAGTCTGGGAGGAAGAGAATGTTTACCCCAAATGGTTATGTTAAGTATGAAGGAAGAGCACTGAAAGATAAGCACTTTGTTCCCTCAGGAAATGCATGCATGCCTATTGTCATCCTGTGGTATATAACCAAGATCTGGTTAAGAATAAAGTTGCCTGAAGTCTGTCTGAAGTAAACTCAAGCTTCAGACCCCCTGAGCCCGTCTGTGTCTTTCTTTCTTTCTTTCTTTCTTTCTTTCTTTCTTTCTCATCATTCCTTAATATCCTTTGAGCTCCGTTTCAACAGGAAGCAACACCTGTCAGCCATCAACCTTCAGAGCAGGCATTTCTGGGCCGAGGAACCTCATCTCATAAACGTTCACTGGCTCTTCCTTTTCTATATAATAACATCAAGATTCCTTAGCATGTACATATACTTTGTCTGAAAATGTCTTTATTTTGTCTTCATTAAAAAAGAACTTGATGAAATTTACGTTCAACAAAATGCATCCATTTTAAGTATAATCTCTGTGAGTTTTGACAAAGTACCAGTACCACAATTAAGAGATGGAATATTGTCATCATTCCAAAGGCCCATGTCCCTGGCCAGACTCCCTAAACAGAGCCCCAGCCTCAGGCAGTCATGGGTTGTCTACCCGACATTATTGATTAGGTTAGTTTTTCTAGAATTTCACATATATGGACCCATACAGTATTTTGTGTCTGGCTTTCTTTACTAAGGATAATATTTTTTAAGAGTTATGTGTCTTGTTGCAGGCATCAGTAGTTTATTCCTTTTGTGATTGAGTGGTTTTTTTTTTTTTTTTATGAATATGCCACATTTGGTTTATCCTTTCTCCCATCGATGAGCATTTTGGTTGTTTTCAGTTTGAGGCTGTTATGTATAAACCTGCTCTAAGCATCTAGGAACAAGGCTCTTTGTGGACATATGTTCAGTGTAGTATATAATCAGAGTCTTTGGTTGCAAGTAATAGAAATTTATCTCAGATTAAGAGGGAATGAAAGATTAAAATACTAGTGGTCAATGAGAGGGAGGGGTAAAGGGTATGGGATGTATGAGTTGTTTTTTTTTCTTTTTCTGGAGTGATGCTAACATTCTAAAAATGATCATGATGATGAGTACACAACTATGTGATGAAATTGTGAGCCACTGATTGTATACTGTGGTTGGACTGTATGTGTGTGAAGATTTGTCAATAAAAATATATTTTTAAAAAAGAGGGAATGAAAGGAGATTTGTTAGGGTTTCCCTCACTGGAAAACCAAGAGTTGATTTAGCTCCTGTCAATGCTTAAAAGTTGTCATCTGAAAAGTTCTTATTCACTTCCTCCCTCAACAATCTTTCCCCCTTTGTTGGCTCCACTCTGACGTGGTCTCTCTTGTCATGGTACTAATGTGACTTCCACCAGGAGTCCTCCTGGACCTAACACCCACTCTCACAGCAGCCCCAGTGGAGGGAGTTCATCTTCCTAACACATTTAATGCAAATCTTAAAACTGAATTTCACTGGCTCCATTAGGCCATGTGTCCACCTTGAGCCAATTGATAGAACTCTGATGGGCCAGGCCCGAGTCACGTGCCTTCCTAGAAGCCAGGTGCATTGAGTGGTCAGCTCCCCTCAAGCTCACAGACTTGGATTGCAGAGGGGATGGTTCCCATGGAGACTGGAGCATCATTATCAGAAGCAGGGAAATGAGTGAGTGGCTGGTGAACCAGTCAATGCCCACTACTCATGAGATGTAGATGTTCTGTTGTCCCACCCCGACCCACCTTTGCCCCTCATCTTCTGTCCCCAAACACTAAGAACCAGATTCCCCCCTCTCTACCCTTGCCTGTAGGTTTTCTTGCCTGCAACACCCTGAGCTTGCTCACTTTGCAATCCCAGCCCAAATTCTGTCCATTTCAGAAAGCTTCCTCCTGCTCTTGCCCGTCTGGACTAGTCTCCCAGCACATGGGTTGTAGTTCTGCTGTTCCCGTGGCATGTTTATTCATAGACTTGGTTTTCCGTGGTTCCCACCTCCCTCTTAGACCCTGACATCAGAGCCAGCATCTTCAGAGCTCCCCAGGGCCCAAAGGCAGCGCCTTTTATGCCTTGTGAGCTCCATAAATACTTATTGATTAATTCTGGACTTTTCATCCATTAAGAGCAGTTAATAGGGGTTTTCTGATTCCCATCAGATGACCACTTTTGGAATGTTCTATCAGTCAAATTTCTAAGTATCAATAAAGTCTTAGTGTGGATTTGTCTTTCTCTCACTCAAAGAATATTTTAAAAAGTAATTTTTTTTTCTTTGATTTTAACAATATGTAAGCATTGCAGAAAATGTACAAATATAAAAGCATGAAGATGATAAAAAGCCTTCTTCCTAGCATAGGGCCATTCATTCCATTTGCTGTTTCCTCTGCCTGGACCTTCTGGCTCCTGGACCTTTCCTCCTGGGCTCCTGGTCACTCACATCTCAGATGGACGTCACCTTTGCCAGAGACCTCTCCATGCCTCTCCCTTTTCTCTAGAGCACTTATCAGATGAAAAAGTGGCCTCTATGGTGATTCGTGTATTTCTGTCCCTCCCGACTGTGATGAAAGCAGCCGGGGTCCTGTTTAGGTTGGTCACGGTGCACCCCCACTCCCTACACATGGCAAGTGCATATAAATATGTCGGGAATCAATTAATAAATGCCATCACACACATAGAGGTAATGGTGACTTACATTTTTGTTTCCTTCATTTCATAAAAACACATGCATACTCAGAAATAAATGTGTGCACACGCACGATATACATACTATACACAAACACATGCGCACACACCAGGAGCACACAGAGGTCCCCCCCAGCACACACAACACACACACCTGGCTCAGGGTGTCTCACTGCTCACTCACCTTCTGGCAGCTTCTCACCACAAACCCTGGAGCCTGCGAAGGTTTACACTGACTGCATGAGGGGGGCGCCAGAAGTGCTGGGGCGGGGGTTGCACCCACAGGATGGCCCTTGCCCCAGTGACAGATAGGGATGAGAGGAGGAACACCCCCTTGGTGGGACATGCCTGGGGGCTGTTCCGCGCCATTTCTCAGAAGCCCCCTGGGATTCACCTCGAGTTGCCCAGGGCCGGCTAGGTTCGTAACTGCGCGCTACATTGGCTCCCATCCCTTCTCTTCCTCACCTCTCCATTTCTGCATCATAGCTTCCTGGGATCACTACTAAAGAAACTCCTTGCTCTCAACTCCTAATTCTCAGGGTACACACTACTGCAGACAAGGACGAGGTAAAAGTAGTTTTGTTAACTGTTGAAAAGCAAACTGCCGATTGCCCGATTGCCCGTATGCCTCTCAAACCCCAGCTCCTGGCTGCCGCCCCTCCCTGACCCTGCACGTAAAGGATGGACCTCCATTTACAGCCACGTGCTCTTTGTTCTTTATGGGCCCCCTTAACACACCCAGACTCCAAACATAATCCCAGCTAGCAGCAGCTACCGCCAGCTTCAGAATTCCCCAGGCATCCATCTCGTAGACTCCTCTGCATTCAGCTTCGTTCTCCTCTGTTTCCAATTTCTATTTTCAAGGCATTCTTTTTCCCTCCCCTCTTCTTCATCTGCAGCCCCTCCTTTGCAAGAGCCAAATAAAAAACACATCACACTGCCATAGCTGAAAAGGCCTTTGAAAAAGGCTGGTGGCGTGGCTTGAATTTTCCTAAACTCTAAAACTACAAGTCATAGAGCAAACAAGGGGAAGGGATTGGGGTTAGGGGTGGGGGTATGAGCAGGGTCTCTTAGCCCCCCCAGAAGCAACCCTCAGGCCACAGCAGTCTGGGGTGGGGGGGCGCATAATGCCTCTAGCATGCTTTGAACAGCATCTGTCTTGCCAAATTCGAGTTTGAATTATAGATGTTACTGAATGAAATATTAAGGCTGTGTCCGCCGAGACTGCTCTGGCTCTTGACTGTTAACTTTCATACAACGTTGTTCAATTTTATCTCAGTCTGACTTGAACAATTTGGGTGGATATTTTTCATTCATTTGTTCATTTGGTACACACTGGCAGTAACTCGAGGTTCTAGGACTACAAAAATGTCTGAGGCCCATTCTTTACTCCCAAAGAGCTCAAAATCTAATTAAGGGAGACAGACAAGCCAACTGGTGAGAGCAGTGCACCTTGGTACTGGCCTGTCACAGCTGGGGGGCTGGAAGGCATTGCTTGAGGGCATGAGCTGTGGGTCAGACACACCTGGGTTCTTGACCCCCGCAGGTGGGTCCAGGGAGGAGGGAGCAGGGCTCAGCTGTAATGACCTAAGGACACGGGGTCAATAACCCTGCTTCCAGCTGCCTCTGCCTCTTCCTAAATTGGCTAAATTTACTAACGCTCCCTGAGCCTCAGTTTCCTGATCTACGAAATGGCTAGAATAATATCCACATCAGGGATCATGCAAAACAGATAGGATACTGCATGAAAAATGTGCTTTGCAGAGTTCTTCGCATACAGTAATGACTTAATCAATGTTTGTTGATTTAACAAGTTAAATCAAGCAGAGGATATCAGGAGACAGACAGAGGAGGCAGAGAGAGACTTGCAGCATGAAGCAATGCCAGGTGTACCGTGCGGGAGGTGAATGATGGGGCACGGCCAACTGGACAAGCAAATCAATGATTTCCTCTTTCTAGTCTCTCGGCACCAGTGAGACCCAACCATATACCGATGTCAAAACCTACAATTTATCAAAAATAAAGCCATGGAAAGGAACAATCTTGGAGGCTCCAAGGCAGCAGGAGCCAGGCAAGTAGGCTTTTTCCAGGCTGTTATTTTATGATGGTTTTTAAGACAGTGATCAGAGGAAGAGGGGGTTGTGGAGAAGTTCACCTGTGCTTCTGGAAGTCCCCATTGAATAGATTAGATGTCCCATGTGTTTTCATTTAAGATTTTATTTTCTCTTTCCTCCTCTCCAGCAAGGGGATATTCGGAGATGTAACAATTAGAATTCAATATGCTAATACAATGTCTCATTAGCAGAGCCGTGCAATCGCCTCCAGTGGTACATGCAGGAAGCAACATGGGTTCCTGGAAATTAGTGTGGCATCCTGCAGTCCCATCTGAATCTTTCCTCAACTACTTTATGATTGTGAAGAGCCAGGCTCGTTTCAGCAGCAGGGATTTAACTGGGTTGTGTGATAGCAAAACTTATTCCAAAAATTAATAGCTTTGCCTTCCCTTTGAGTTTTTTTTTTTTTTGTAGGGACAGAGTTCATGACACGTCTGCTTCTTCCTTGCAAATATTTCATTCAAGCTTAGTCCTCAAATTTTCAAATTTTAAAGACTTAAAAAAAATGTATCATAGTCTAAGAGGATTAAGAGGCCCTGCGTATGTCAGCCTCTCATAGTTCTGGAGACAAGATATTCCGGGTTGTACTTTTCATTTCGTTTATGATCCTGCAGTGGGTTGCCCTTTCTCTGCCAAGTGAATTCTGACTGCAGTAGGAAGACATCGACGCTTTTCAATAGGTTTGGTCATCTGGTGTATTATTTGATGGAGTCAGTGCCTTTTCCCTCCGTGGGCTGCAGCCTTGTCTTCAAGTCAAGTGACAAGTTTACACTCATGCAACTCTCCCTGCCTGCCTCCTGTCCATCTTCCCTCCCTGCCTCCCCCTTTCCTCCCTTTATCTCTTCCTCTTTTCTTCTTTTTCCCCATCCATCCTTCACTTCTTCCCTTTCTCCTTTTTCTCTCTCTCCCTCTTTCTTCTTCCTTCTTTCCCTCTCTTTCTCTCTTCCTTTTTTCTCTTCTTCCTTTCTTCCTTTTCTTCCCTATCTCCTCCCTCCCTCTCTTCTTCCTTCTTTTCTTTTTTTGTCTTTCCCTCTCTCCTGCCTTCTACAAACATTTATTCAACACCTACTGTATACCAAGCACTGTGCAAGACCCTGGAGATACCCTGATATAGTTCCTGGTACAGTGGAGAAGGCAGGTGATAAATAAATACACTTTAACAAGATAGGGGCAATTACCAGGAAGGGTTCCGGAGAAATAGAGATGGATGCATGGCAGGAAGTAACTTGAGACAAAGAGTTATGTGGTCAGGGAGGGATAAGGAAAAGCCAGAACATTCAGTACAAATGCAGAGAGGAACACGTGGCTGCTGAGTCCTTAGGAAGGAGGAGGAATGAGTTGAGGGGATGGACAGGTAGGTGCAGTGAGATCATGCAGAATGGTGGTGTGTAATTTACAGTTCATGCCAGTGTTTGATAAAAGCTAGGAAATTTTTACTTTAGAATGTTCTTGATGAATTAGATGTATGCATTGACCACATTTTCCAACCAAGCTTTTTCTTTTCCTGATTTTTTCAGTTTAGACCTCTCCTAAAGTTAGAAAATTAATTTGCATTTAATTCTACATTTAATGAATGCTCTTTTATCAAAACAAAAAAACCCCACTTAAACAGGGACATTGCAGAAACCTCCCATTGTAGCATGGAGGTGTCCACCATCAGCTGTTCTGCATGAAGATAGCTTTTGTCACAGGTAGTTGCTTTGCCTCCTGAAGCATAAACTTGAATGTGCAATAATTTAGTCAAGTAGTTGATTTAGTTGTATCCAGCTTAACTAATTAACACCAGTCCCATGCTTGATTTTTTTTTCCCCATTAACTGGACAAGTGCCATTGCTAATGAAGCTATGCATGCAGGAACAGCTGACCTACTTTGTACTGGAGATGGCAAATGAGGAGGGAGTTATCAACATTGATAGGAAATTGATGGGTGTAGAAATGATATTCAACACGTTTAACAATTTGCTTGATATACGCATTGACTGATGAGAGTGGATGAGGATATATAGGGGCTGATGGGCTATTTGAAGAGCAAGTAGTAAGATGTGCCCTCCAAACATAGGGAGAAGACAGGGATGTGGTCTTTGTATAAGGCTCATCCATTGACAAAAGCTCTCATGTATATGAAGGAGATAAGGAGAGGAGAGCGCTTCATGGAAACCAGGTTCTGGGCTAGATAACAGAGTGACTCCAGGATGAACGATGATAGGAGGCGCAGGGATACTGATGTCAGCTTTCACATGCCACATCCCAGGCAGATTAGCTGCAAGGTGGTTTGGGTACCACCACCAGGTTCTTCCAGCCTGATGTCTCTCTTTCCATGTATTTTGCACCAAATAAGCACTCACTTAATATTTGTAAAGGAAGAAGTGTTCCTCTTCATGAAACAACATCTTGGTGTAAAGTTTGTGTGGTCTTCAAGATGCTTTGTTTACAGAGAATGAGAAACTCACTGAAATTTACTCAAGAAAAAGGAGGATATGTACTCATTAGAAAAGAAACTAAGTTGTTGTAATAAAAAGACTGCAAATCCAATGGTTTAATAAGATAGAATTTTATTTTTGTCTCATATTTTGATCTCTAAGTGACTTGCTGGCCTTGCCCTGTGTTCTCTCTCTCTCTCTCTCTCTCTCTCTCTCTCTCTCTCTCTCGTTCCTTCTTGTTCCTTCCATTTGGTTGTTCAGACATCTCTTGGAGGCAATCTTTGTCTGCATGCCTTTAATTGGCTCCTTGGTATGTTTGCTTTCCAGTGCCTGAACAGGGGCCTATGGTTTGTCTTTTAAGCTAGAGATGACTTTCAAATTGTATACATCACTTTGCTCACACCCCATTTGCCCATTCTTGGTCATGTAGTCAATATAGCTGTGAAGGAAGCTGAAAAGTGTCTTTTCTATCCAGCTGGTTTTGTGAGCAGCCTATACTTTACTGTTGTGGAAGAATGGCAAAAAGGATTTGGGTGGATCCCCAGGGAGTTTATGATAAAGGTACAAATAGGACTCAAGGGAATGGAAGAAAAGATGAGCAACCAGGCACCAGGGAGTGTAGAGGCTGAGGAACTCTGGGGATTCAATTCTGTCTCTTCTCTCTTTTTGTCTCTCACTTTTTATCCCTTCATGCTTTCTCTTCTGTCTGCACAAAGACTTCATCCCCTCTGTCACCCCACCAGCTTCCTCTGTTCTTCTATCTTAGACCCTGCCCTTAACTTGGGCTTCCCAAAGCTTTTGGGGCACCCTCTTGCTATTGCTATTGGCTCAGATTCTCCACAGAGAACTTCTGATTGGCTAATTTCATTGTCAGGATCCAAAATACCCACCATGACCATAAAGACAGGGGCTCCAAAGTCCATTTCTGAGTGCTCCAACTGACCCCAACACAATTTGGACAACATGGGCACTGGTAACATAGGAGAAAGCACTCTGCGTATTTAACTAATAGGAATTCTTCCAGGTGTATTCCTTGTGGTACATTAATAATTGATAACTTGTTTCTTAGTAGCTCATGAATTTGGCAGTCATGAATTTATTCTTCAGAATCATAACAGCCTTGCATGATGAACTTCTAGATGAGAAATTTGACACTCAAGGTTGAGACCCAGACTCTAGGCCCAGATTCAGAGTAAGCTGTCCATTAGTTTGTTGACTAGTCCCTTTTGATGCATTATAGTAATGAATATAAGCCTCCAATTCTATGCAGTTTAGGGTATATGGGGGTGGGTCTTTTTATATGTCTCTAATAGTTATTAAAAATTTATTAGTGGAAGAAATTATTTCCCATTTTAGCTTGGACATTACTACCAAAAACAATTTTTTTTTTTTGCATGTGCAGGCTCCAGGAATCAAACCCAGGTCTCCAGCATGGCAGGCGAGAATTCTGACAAAAGCAATTTTAATTTTTTTATTTTTTTATTAACGGAAAGAAAAAAAAAAAAAGAAATTAACACAACATTTAGAAATCATACCGTTCTACATATGCACTCAGTAATTCTTAACATCATCACATAGATGCATAATCATTGTTTCTTAGTACATTTGCATCGGTTTAGAGGAACTAGCAACACAACAGAAAAAGATATAAGATGTTAATATAAAGAAAAGAAATAAAAGTAGTAATAATAGTAAAAAACAACAACAACAAACAAACCAACAAGCAAACAAAAACAAAAAAAACCCTATAGTCAGATGCAGCTTCATTCAGTATTTTAACATGATTACTTTACATTTAGGTATTATTGTGCTGTCCATTTTTGAGTTTTTGTATCTAGTCCTGTTGCACAGTCTGTATCCCTTCAGCTTCAATTACCCATTGTCTTACCCTGTTTCTAACTCCTGCTGAACTCTGTTACCAATGACATATTTCAAGTTTATTCTCGAATGTCCGTTCACATCAGTGGGACCATACAGTATTTGTCCTTTAGTTTTTGGCTGGATTCACTCAGCATAATATTCTCTAGGTCCATCCATGTTATTACATGGTTCATAAGTTTATCTTGTCTTAAAGCTGCATAATATTCCATCGTATGTATATACCACAGTTTGTTTAGCCACTCTTCTGTTGATGGAGATTTTGGCTGTTTCCATCTCTTTGCAATTGTAAATAACGCTGCTATAAACATTGGTGTGCAAATGTCCGTTTGTGTCTTTGCCCCAAAAGCAATTTTAAATCAAGGAAGAAATGAAAATTCTGGGCTGTGCTTACAATTTTCTCTGATTTGTCTTTTATGCAACAGGAATTATTAGAAATTAATCCCAATTTTGTGTTTTACCTGAGGGAACTAGTATGACGGTCTGTGTGGTTAACAAAAGTAATTACTATTTGTACTCAAATCAGAGACCTGGAATTAGAACTCCTAATTTTGAATTCTAGTTGCCCCACTTGCTAAGTTTAGAACTCTGGGCTGGTTAGTTAAACCCTCTGATATTTCTGTCTTCTCATCTGTAAGTTGTGGATAACATGAACAGTAATGATGTGGCAAAAAATAAATGACAATTTCTGTCAAGTATTTGGCCGAGTGACTGGCAATGTTTGACTGAAAATGCTTGGTTATTATGATTATTAATAGCACATCATAGGAATGTCATTGGGGTGACTTTGTTTAAGCCAGAGAAGAGAAGACAGAGGGAAGAGGGTACAAGAGTTTCCATTTAGTAGCTAAAGGGCAGCCATCTTGTTACACATAGCTGAAAGAGAAAAGGTAGAAATATTGAGGGAATAATCACAGGCAGACAGACTTCAGGTCAACAAAGAAGGACATACTAGATAGATACGTTCAAAGAAGGAAGGGGTTTGAGAGAAATGCAAGTTCTTTTTCATCAGAAGTGCTCCAGTTGAGGCTGTGAGGTTGGATGAGCTATGAAGGGTTGTCCCCCAGCAGTCTCTTCTGGGTTTGGTGAAATAGAGCTTAGAATAGACTGAGAAACACTACCTTAAAATACACGGGATTTGGCTTTTCTTAAAATTGCCACCTGCCTTTTATTTTTTTAGCCCAACTTTAAAAATTAAAAAGAAATAAGAAAAGCTGTTACACAAATAAGGTCGAGGAAGAAACCAGTCCTCTAATCTCTTCCTGTCCAGTAACAGTGTCATGTTGCAGCTGAAGGTATGGACAAGCTGTCTGAATTATATTTGTGCCGAAATCCACCCTGGTATTTTCCACTTTGCTCTCCCGGACTTCTAAACAGGATGCAATGTGAAAGGGCAGCATAAGTGAGCACACCGTGGAGGTTCTAATTGTGGCTATGAAGGGCACATGGTTTATAAGAGATCTTCTGGGCTTTATCAAAGGCTCTGTTTCATCTTTCCAGCCAGAGAGACCCTGATTATCCTCTCTTCCCATGGGGATGGAATATTAGAACACCAAGTGACCTCAAAAGCCCATCATCCCGCAGTTTTGCAGCTGACTTCTGCAGAGCCCTATGTTGAAAACCCTACTGTTTTCACCCTAGTGTTGAAAGAAAGGACCCTAATGTGGGGCAGGGTGCAGGAGTAGTAAGGGTGGTGACATAAGCAACTGGTGTCTATCCTAAAAGCACATTTCAACCTGGGTAACCACTTCGGTTTTAGATGGTAAGATTCCAAATGAGGTTCCACTTGAAAAAAGAAAAAAAGCCAAGGGCTCTGAATTTTTTATTTTACTAAATACTAATAGAGTTCCGCCTTCTCACTGTACAGGAAAGGAAACTGAGGCCTAGAGATGTTCCTTGCTGTATTCCACAGGAACACACTCTAAAGTTCAGGCATCCAACAAAGACCGAGTAATGAAAATGAGGACAGAGAATACTTCTATGTGGCCAGTGCCCCAAAGACATTATCTTATTTCATCCTTGCAAGAGCTCTGAGGGTTAGAAGTTGTTACTAGTCCCATTTTACAGCTGGGGCAAATTGAGGTTTAAGGAAATTAAGTCACTTGCTTAAGGTCACATAAGTAGTATGCAATAGATGATGGATTTGAACCTGATGGTCTCCAGAGGCTTGAACTATATTGCTCTCTAGTCTTCCTGAGTCTTACATTTCAAACCTCCTGCAGGGGACAGATTCTCTCAGGTTATTTCATCTAAATTGACCACAATGTATGAAGACTTACCAGCATAAAAATGCACAGCAACCTTTCCTCTTTAGAATGTTCTGCTTGTATAGCATTATGGGATTATCTAGTATGACCTCGATGGAGATAATAACCCTTCCTGTATCCATATGGTCAGTCTGCATTAATTTGTACTAATTAGTTAAAGCCTGTTGTAACTTAGAGGAAGACCAAATTAAAGAAAGCATTTTATTTTATTACTTTTGAACACCTAGCTTAACAAAAAGTTATATAAGGATGCTCACTCTGGAACTTACTTCAACAATTTATTAGTGTTAATATAACTTATATGTAAGTGAAAGGAAGGCTTAATATGAGCACCTTGCTTGTTCTTCTCCATTCCCCTAATTCTGCCCAATAACCTATGTAAATGGCATCATTATCTCTTAGCAGGCTGCCTGTAATGGCCTGCAAACTCTTTGCCCTGTGCCCTGCCACACATCTTTTCCAGGTATCTTCCTCAAAAGGTCCCAACAAAATCCAGCATTGAGGTATGCCATGATCTGCACCCCACCTGTACATGTTTTGTCCCCCCAACCCCATTTCTCTTTCATGCCTTTACATCTTCAGCTACTATGGTTGGCTCCCTGGTTTCTGATGATTCTGAGCTGTTGGCATCGCCTTGCTCAGTGGCTGTCTGCTCATCCTCCAGCTGGAATCCAGCTCTCTGTCATCATCTGTTTCTCTTGTGAACTCTCCTAGGGCTTTGCCCCTCTCTGGGGCTGCTCTCACTCTCACTGGAGACCAAATATTTATTGCATCACCTCCTCTGCTAGACTGTGAGCTTCCTTAGGGCAGCCATCTTTAGATTCCCTCAGGCAGCAGCACATGGTATTGCCAAACTATGTGCTTAGTCGATGCTTATTGAATGAATATCATTCCAGGAAGGGATGTGTGTGTGTGTGTGTGTGTGTGTGTGTGTGAGAGAGAGAGAGAGAGAAAGAGAGAGAGAGAGAGAGAGAGTGTGTGTGTGTGTGTGTGTGCATGTGTAGGGCAGAGAGGCAAAGGATGTTTGGTAAGAAAAATAAGTCATTGGAGGGACCAGCAAACTCATTTTGGGTTTGCTGCATCACACATACCAGAATTCCCTGGGTTGTTGAATAAACACAGATTCTCTAACCTAGTTAAGAGTTATCAAAGCAGGGCTCCTGGGTATGGGGCCCGGGAACCTGCATTTTTATCATGCTTTGCAGAAGATTCTTGCATATATTAGTGGCTGAAAACCACTGCCCTTAGAACCAGGATATACCTCAAGCCTGCTTTGAAGAATCTATGAGAATCCAAGAGACCTGGGGAGACCAGAGAGTGTTTCTGTGTCCTTGAGAATCTGGGTTGTGTCTCCTCCTCTGGGAAGTTTTCCTAGACTTCCCCAAGCAGGATGGGGTGGCTCTACTCTGTGCTTCCTCTGCCAAGGGGTGGCTCTACTCTGTGCTTCCTCTGCCAAGTCCTTGTGTAATGTTTCTGGAAGGCAGAATAACAGAGTGGTCTAGAAAATGGTTTCTGGATTAGCTAAAATATAAAAGGAGTGGTTGATGGGCTGTCTCCCCTGTATAAAACTGTATGGTCCACCCTAAACCTCCCTTTCAAAGCAAAGTGGAGCAAACGCATGTAAATGAAGGTGGTGTGAACCTGGAATGGAAAACCCAGTTCCAAGGCTCCTCTAGCCCTCTGCCCTACTCAGTCTTCTAGGGCTGCCACAGATAGGTGGGTTCAAACAGCAGAAGATTGTCGTGTCACTGTTCTGGAGGCTGGAAGTTTGCAGCCTGTAGGGGAGAATCCTTCTAGCTTCTCTTGTCTCTTCTAGATTTTCGTGCTTCCTCGCAATCCTTGCCTTTCCTTGGATTGTAGACACTTCACTCTAATCTCTGTTTTTCTCATAACAGGACCTTCTTCTCTGTCTGTCTGACTTGTGTCCAAATTCCCTATCAGGAAACCAGTCACATTGGGTTATGGTCCACCCTAGCCCAAGTTGGTCTCGTCTTAACTAATTGCATCGCCAAAGACCCTCTTTTATAATAAGTTCACCTCCATGGGACTGGGATTCAGGACTCGAACCTGTCTTTTTCAACCGAGCACAACCTCTTTCTTATTCTCTAACTTTGGGCAAATTAGTCTCTTCGAGGCTCTGTTTTTGTCTCTGCAACAAAAGGGAAAATAATTATTTCTCTTTCACAGGGCTACTGTGGGAATTAAGACCATACTCTAGAAATGCTGGGCCTGGGGAATAAGTGTGCACCAAAGGGTCCTTGGGGTAATTATGATGAGTTTCATTAGTATTTAAATCATGTTCTTATTTTTTGTGTGGTTAGAATCCCCTTCCTCATCTCAGTGTCCCAGCTCGGAGCTCAGGGCTTCCAGGACCAGACAGTGTCAATAAATCTGCCGTGAAATAAATGGAAGACTGATTACAGGGTGGTCAGGTGGTAAACTTGGGGGCACCCTTCCCAATATGCAAGATGTGACCTTCCCCAGCAAGGGAGACCCCTCGCCCATGGCTCACCAAGCCCCCCTCCTCCCTCCAGACACATTCCTTCCAGCCTCTGCCTGCCTGGACCCCGGGACCTGTGATGACCGCTCCTCATCCATGACTCCCGGGAGGCCCTCAAGGGAAGATGAGTCCTGTCATTTGGCGTCATGCAAGGGACCCCCACATGGGCCTATGCAAGGGACCCCCACATGGGCCTCCGCTTCTGCAATGGACAAAGAACATTTTTGTTCTCCTTGCACATTTAGCTGGAACTCTTTTCTTTTTGCAGGAGGAGTCTGGGCTCATTCAGATAGATCTGGCACATGCGTCACTTTGTAGTTCCCAGCAACAGTGAACCCCTCCAGAAATCTGTGCAAGCAACTAATGGTTTTAGAACTACCAGTCACCTCCTCCAGGCCCACTTTCCCTGCCAAATGGTTGATAGCAGGGGCCAGCTGGGTGTCTGATTATTTACATAATTAATATAGTATGAAGTCTTTCTATGTCTGTCACCTTTTCTTTTCTAGGATAAATAACCCCCATTCCATCCTTAAGTCCCGATTTTATAACATTTTTTTTAAATGTATATCATTTGTGTCACTTCCTTCTCAATCTTCTTTTGGCCCTATATAATCCTTATCTAAATTTAACAGACATGCTGCAGAGGCTATTAGGAGACAAGAATCCATTAGAACCTGGGACAATCATAGTCCCTCATTTGAATCTGTCTTTCTCTGTCTCTCTGAAAGAGTGACATCGAGAATTTGCACCACCTTTCTCTCTGACAAATTCTCCTCAGGGCCTCTTTGCTTTGCTTTCTGGTAGGAGATCTTCCCAGGTCCTGAAACACCAGTTCCCATCAAGGCAGGAGCCAGAGGACATGTCCGAGCCCGAGATGAAGTCTTTCCCAAACGGGATTTGGCGGTGTGATTTGAATGCTGGAAAGAAAGGTGATTGACAGCCTTGCCTCCAGGTTCCTGGGGAAATTGAGTTGGGCAGATCACTGACAGCTTTTGCCTCCTCCGAGGCAGGCCTGCAGATTCCAGTCCTGTGATCTTATCTAACCTTCCCTGGAAGGCCCTTTTCTTTTCTGACCTTAGGCAGAGCCAAAGCCCTGAGCCTCCCAGCAGACTGTTACGTTTTCATCATTGAGTGGCGGCCAACTCATGGCTTAGCTGGCACCGACGGTCCGTAAGAGGTGTTTGGTAAAAGTGTGACACAGCAAGGGAAGAGAAGGCATTTCTAGAGTTCTCAGATTGGGTGTTTTCTAGCCAAGAAGGTTTTAGAAACAGAAGAAATAAAGCAAGGCGGGCTGAGCTGGGGAGGGTGGCTTGTCAATTTGTAAAGACAAACTCGTCATTGTCACTCATGCTGCATGTCAGCTTGGTCTCCTGCTTCTAACCTCCTCCTTGCTGGATTATATGTATGATTTTCCCCTTTCACCGCTGGGCCTGCTTTTTTCCCAGGGACTCAGTTGACAGGGCATAAATAGCAGGGATGTGTATTTGAGTAAAGATTCGCAAATATAGATATTCCTGTTTTGCTACCCTGTCAGCACCTTCAAGGTGAACCACCCCCTCCGATTCGGCAGCTAATTTGGTGGAGAGATTATTGTTCTGTGCAAAAATCAAATAAAATCCTTTGAGGTTTTTGCTCGGCAGCATCGTGCCTGGCTCTGGTCTGGAGATCAATAAAGCAGAACCTACTCTTCATTATGCGTTAATAATGTGCAAGCAGAAGCCAGAGCAGGGGGCTGGGCCGCCCTTCCTCACCATGGAAAGTCGCATGATTGTTGTGCACAGTGCAGGCTCGGTGCTGATGAGGGCTAAGCAACTCATTTGCAGTCACGATCGACTTTCAGCCGGCAAGGTTCAGGACTGCCCTGCCTTCTGCAAGGGGACAGGACATCGCAGCCCCAGAAAAGCCATGTCCTGCCCTAAAGTGCTGCATGGTGCTCACAAACCCCTCGTTAGTTAATAACAATTCATCACTGAGAGAGTGTGCACATGATGCTTAGGGAAGGGATTTAGGTCATGTTTGTTCTAGGCTCCCGGGGCTGTCTGAAGCCAGGTCTTTCGGGTACCTTTGGCTCAGGACAGAGCAGAAAATGTTTGAGATTGGTAAGCAGATGTTGTGGTTCAGCTTTAGGCAAGAAGGCCTGAGAGGAGTTGGAGGCATCGAAAAGCAGAGAAGCTACCTTTGTGGGTGGATTCGTTTCCTGTGACTGCTGGAACAGACTGCTACAGACGTGGTAGCTTAAAACAGAAATTCATCCTCTTAAAGTTCTGGAGGCCAGAAGTTCAAATTCAGTTTTGCCGGACTAAAGTCAGGGCATGGGCAGGGCTGCTCTAGCTCTGGAGGCTCCAGGGGAGAATCCATCCTTTGCCTCCTCCAGGTCTGGGGGCTGCCAACATTTCTTGGCTTGTGGCTGCATCACTCTAATGTCTGCCTCCGAGGTCACATAGGCGTGTCTGTTCTGTGTAATCATCTCCCTCTGCCTCCATTTCCATGGTATTTGTGGTGCATTTAGACTTCCCCAGATAATCTCTCCATCTCAAGATCCTTCAATTAATCACATCTGTAATACCTTTGCTATATGAAATAACATTCACAGGCTCCAGGAATTAGAACCTGATGCTTTGGGGGACCATTAATCAGCCTACTGCAATGGAGATTACCAGCAAGAGGAAATCCCAGAATGCATGTGCACCCACAATCTGCAAAGAGGTCCCTGGAGGAAAAGAATAGGGGATTGACCCAGTCTCTGGGCTCAGAGAAACTGTCTCAATTGGGTTCCCACAAAAGCAGACCCCGCAATAAGGGTTCAAGTGTAAATCGATTATTTGGGCAGTGACCCAAGAAACACTGGTAGGGTGGTGGGAAAAGGGGACAGGGAAGAAAAGGGAAGGGAAGGAGCTAATAAAGGGGGCTGATATCAAGCTGGTTACCTCCAGGGCCACTGGAGATGGTGTCACCAGGGACCTCAGCATTCTTGCCCTTGGAAGAGGGAGGGAGCCAAGGAACTTATCCAGCTCCCATCTGCTGTTGATCAAAGGCTGCTTCTGGGGGCCTTGTCCTTCTGTCATGTGCCGCTTGCCTTATGCACAGACCCTGGCTGCTCCAAGGGCCAGAAAGAAAGTCCCAGGCAGAGAAGCAGCTGCCCGAGGGTGGAGGTGAGCCCTGATAGGTTTACCACCACTCAGGTCTGCAAAGTTTCCTGAGCAGGTGACCACTGAAGTATGAGTAGGAGGTAACACAGAGGTGAGGGGTGGAAGGAGAGAGGGCTAAGGGAACTTTGGGAAGGTGCCGGAGCCCCGAGTGGGTGAGGGTGGACAGGTCAGTCACTGGGGTTAAAGGAGTTCAGGCCGTGGTGTGGTCATAGAGGGTGTGCATGGCCGGCGTTTGACCAGATCGGTCGGTGCCCAGGCTGTGGCACTTGTTAAATAGTTTGAATATCCATCGCCCCCTGCCCAGTTCATCCTTAAATCTCCCAGAGTTTTGGTTCCCAGACTATCAAATGCAAAGGTCAATATCTCTTTCGCTGGGTGGCTGTGAAGATTAAATCAGATTTTCTGTGTGAAAGCTCCCTGCAATTTGCCAAGTTCCCCCGGAAGGTTGTTGCTGTGTGGCCACGGGGCCGTGTCACTCTGCAAACTGATGAGGTGGAGAGATCCGAGCCCGGGCTCCCATTCTCAGCGCTTGCCATGGGAGGGACTTGCCATCAGCCTATGGTAGAATTTCTGGGACATTCAAGCTTGGTAGTTAAAATTCCAGGCATCCTTTGGAGACAGGCAGATCTGGGCTCAAGCCCCCGCCCCACTACTGACTGCTGATGGGCTTGGGTGGGTCTCTGAGCCTTGGAGCCTCTGTTTCTTCATCAGAGAGCCGAGGATAACACACCCACCCTGCAGAGCAGGTGAGAATGGATACAATGGTAGACTCAGAGCAGGCGCCAGTACCTGCCCATTTTCTTTAAGCCCAGGTGGTAGTATGCTCATTGAAAGGGATTTTATTTGTCTTCCTGAACTGTTTGTTGTTCAAGTTAGTCTCAGCAAGAGGGAAATGCCCTTTCAGGCTGGCATCACTGGCAGCCGCTGACTTGCCTGAGTAGTGGTTCTCAGCCTGGGGAAAAATCCAAAGCCTGGGTCCGCTTAGATCTCCGAATGGGTTTTTGGTAGAACAAACTCGTTTAAGATGACCAGCTTGGAAACGAGGCTTGGCAGATAGCAGGTGCTCAGTGAATGTGCACTGAACAAATGAATGCAGGTATGGGTGAAAAAGTGACAGTTCCTGGAGGTGGGCTCAAGAATCTGCATTTTTGAGCTCTCCCCAGCACAAAAATTCATTGTATAAATGATGAAGACACAGTCAGGGCTGCTAAGCAATTCGCCCCAAGAGCACTTGGTTAATTTGCTCTTCAGACAGTCATTTTCTTTTTATTTAACAAGCATTTATTGAAACTTTAGTGTTGCTGGTAGTGTTTTCAACCACATGTCCTGCCAAAGAGAATAAGATGTTGCCCCAGCTTCGGGTCCGGTAGAGGATTCAGGTTTATAAACAAGTAGCTGTATCACAGTGTGCAAGGCTATCATGTTTACTCTTGGGTGAAGTGAGGGAAGCCAGATAAAGGAGCATGGATTTTCTGCCATGGTGGGTGTGGCTGGAGATGAACTAGAAAAGCTGTGTGTGGGGATGACAAGGGCCCTCCATGAAGCAGGACAGAGTGACCAAGCGGGGCGTGGAAGGAAGGCTAGGCCAGGTGCCATCTGCCAGAATGGGGCTGCTGAGAATGCTCCTGGGTGGGGGAAGGGCATTCCAAGTGGAAGGAACAGTCAGCAAAGAGATGGATAAGTCTGAAGAACTGAAAGATAAGTCACATGGAAGTTGCAGCTCGGTTGCATCTCCCTGGCTCCTTTAGGCTCCGTGGAGTGTGGACAGATGGCAGACAAACCTTCCTTCTGTGAAACCTCCTGTGCGGTCCTTATATATACACACACTCTCTACCCCCCACTCCACCCCTGTCTGCCAGCTGGTGGTAGAGACTCCAGAGGGGATGGTGCAGGGAGGCTGGGCCCTTAAAAGACAACGGGGAGCAATGTCCCCCACCCCCTGCCCAGATAAAAAGACCAACATGGGATTGTAATAAGACTGATGGATGAACCTTCATTGTGTACAGATGTTGAAACAGAAAGTTTTCTAGTTTCAAGGTTTAGAATTTAGCCTACCCTGACTAATTCATAAGTTACAAAATACAAGAGTTGTGCCATGTGCTATGGGCTCTGCTGAACAAAGAGGGCATGGGTCCTACCCATTATTTTATCTATTTCCAACACTTTGCTGCCTTTCTGCAGACATTAAAAGGTAAAGTTGGGAAGAAGAATCTTGAAACAACAGAGTCTAGTTGACTGGGTTTTGGAAATGAACATCTTCATGCTGATATTTTCCAGGCTACTCTCAGAATGGGGCTTATCTGTGGGCCACAGCCTGACCCTATAGGGCTCTTGTAGTCTGAGAGTGTCTGTAATAGTGCATGTTAAAGTGAAAAGCTTTTTATTACAAACACTTCACTTTTTCTTCTCTCTCATCCCCTCTCTCAAAATCAGTCCATCCAATCACCAATCCAGCTATGCATCCATGCATCCATCTATCCATCCATCCAAACATCCGTCCGTTCTTTCACTTAGTTTTATTAATAACAGCTGCCTTTTGTCAAAAGCTTATTTTCAAAGCACTGACATGTGCAGTCTTATTTAATCTACAAGACAATCCTTCAAGATTGGTGCAATTATCTAATGAACGTGGAAACTGAGGCCTTGCGACATTGCTTATGGAAAGCTGTAGAGCTGGCAGGTGGGGGGAGCAGGGTATGAAACCACAGATATGTTTCGGTCGAGCCTGGGTACTTACTCACCTTCCCATCCCTCACCCTACTATTTACAGTATATGTTGTGCCCAGTGAGGACTCATGCAGAATAGCTGACTCAAAGAAGTTCATATGGTATGTGTGTGTGTATGTGTATGTGTGTGTGTGTGAAGACAGGTTGATCGGAGTGGGCAGGAAACAGTCATTTAAATAGCTAATACAATTTAAAATGTGCAGTGGGAAAAACGAGGAGAACAAGGAGCTCTGGGAGAATTGGAAGGAACCCTGATGACTTAAGGTGAAGAGAAATGCAGAAGGAGTCAGTGAGGAGAAGGGATCCAATGTGTGCATTCTGGGACCAGACTGTCTGATGACACATCCTCAACCTGCCACTGACTGTCTCTGGATGGGTCACCTCTATCTCTCTCTGATTCAATTTTCCTATCTAAAAATTGAGGATCATAAAGTTTGTTCCTAAAGGGTGGTTTTAAGATGGCATGGTGAGGATTCATTGAGCTAATATACTTGGCATGGGTCCAGCCATATAGTAAATTCTCATATATTAGCTTCAATGATGATGATGATGAAGGTGATGATGATGGTGGTGATGGTGAAGATGCTGGTGATGATGGAGATGATGTGGTTTGGGATTGGGGCAATTGAATAAATGCCCTTCCCCTTTCCTCTTCACAAATGGTGCATACATTAGCAATACTTAGTCCTTCAATATCTGAATTGTACCAACTCTGCCACCAGCCAACTTGGTGGCTCTGGGCACAGCATGTGACCTGCCTTGGCCTATTTTTGTACCTATAAGGACTAGCATAGCAGGTCCTGGAGCTAGAACTGGGCTGGCCTCAGGAGCTAGCTCCATCCCTTATCAGCTGGCTGGCCGTGGGCAAGGAACTCAACTCCTCAAAGCCTTAGTTTATTCATCTGCAGAATGAGAATGAAAATAGTCACTACCTCATCTAAGTGTTTAAAGTAACAATGAAATGGTCCATGCAAGGCTCTTAAGCCTCCTTCCTGGCACAAAGAAACCTCTGGGTAAATTCTAGCTATTCTTGTTTTGAAACAAAGGGGTCCCTTCAACTTCACTCGGTGGATTTCTACATGTGTTTTACCTCTGTCTTTATTTTGAAAAACCACATCAAGTGCCCCTGGCAGTGCATTCCTAATTTGTAAACTCATTTTGATATATCTCCATTCCGGTTGGCTCTCTGAGCAATGTTTCTCTTTAATGAATAAGATAGCAGGGTTCACTCATTACCAGGTTATTTTAGGCAAGAGTGATTTTTAACTCATTACCCAGATAATTATTTCAGTTCTCTAGTTGCTGTTCTGTGCACAGACTTAATAAGCTCCGAGGATATGTGGCAATGCTTTTCTTGGCAGGGATGAGAGAATTGTTGAAGCTTTCAGGCAAAGGTATGAAATCTTAGATGGGAAGACTATGGGCCTGCCAGCCAAGGAGCCCCTGAAGTGAAAGGGGTCCAGCTCCTTTGGGAATGGGGAGCAAGATTATGGGGTATTGCTAGTGTGCCTGATGATGTCAATTTTCTTATGAAAAAGAAGGCCAGAAATAAACATGTGCCTGCACAAACCCAATAAGTTACATGCAAATGGAGAAGCAGGTTGTAGCTCATTTACCTTTGGAGTCAAGCAGACTGTATTGTGTAGAGGTTCAGGACAGGTGTTGGTGAACTTTTTCTTTAAAAGGTCAGATAGTAAATATTTTAGGTTCCACAAGCCAGAAGGTGTCTGTTGCAGCCACTCAGTTCTGCTGATACTGTTGAAAGCAGCCAAATGCAATATATAAACGAATAGGCATGGCTGCATTCCAATAAATCTGTATTTATGGACATTGAAATTTGAATTTCATGCAATTTTCATGGGCCACAAAACATTATTTTTCTTTTGATGCTTGTTTCACCGTTGACAAATGTAAAACCATTCTTTCTTCATGAACCTTCCGAACACGGGTGGTGACCTGGAGTTGGCTTGTAGGCCGTATCTGCTGATTCTGATTTAAAGCGTGCATCTGCGTAAGCCCTAGTCCTTCCAGTTATTTATGGCATGACCTTGGGCACATTCTTCATTGCCCAGTGCCTCAGTTTCCTCATCTGCACAATGGTAACAGTAGCACCTACTTCATAGTAGGGTTGAGAAGATTAAGAAGTTAGTTGAGATTTAGTGCTTACAAATAGTGCTTACAATTGTGCTGGGGACATTCTCACAACCACTCTGTGAGAGCTAGTATTAACGTCTCCATTTTCTAGATGAAGAAACTGAGGCACAGAGATGCTGACTCATTTGAGTCCAGAGTCAGACCAAGACTTATTCACACCAGGCAATGGGGGCTTTCGTTGGTGGATAAGAAGACAGCAATAGAAATTACTGCAAAACTGTTTTTGTTTTCTTTCTAATGATGCCTGTGCAGCCCCAAGGATCCTCCTCCATCCATCAGAATTGGACTATGGCTCCCGGAAAGTAGTCTTTTGCAAGGGAGCAGGGCAGTAGAGAGGGTTTGCAAGACAAGCGGGTAGTTGTGAGAAGGGAGAGGCAAGTCAAATGACAGCAGCAGAGCAGGGGTCTCTGTGTTATTTCATTTCTTCTTGTTCTTCTTTCTTGACACACTCTGGGGTTTATACCAGGGACATCCTGTGGGTTTTGCAAATTGCTGGAGGTTACACTTGCAGGATGCGCATTTATCCTTTCCCATCGCATTATTCTTCCCTCACTAATGCACCAAATTAGAAGATTGGTTGATTTTCATTTTCTCTAAAAAGTAAAATTCCAGCTTAAATCACAACTGTCTCTGATGCACTTAGCAGCCACAGCAGCTCCTACCCAGCAGTCACTCCTCCTTATTCCCACTCTACCTGAGAATAATCAGAGCTATTGTGATTTACAGATACATTAGCTACACTTACAGTTAAGGATCAACTTTGACTTCTGGAGAACTTATCCAAGATTTAAATGGTCAGAAGCTATCACATTTGGAACATGGTAGATGTGTTCTTTTCTTTCCTTGCTCCTATCATTTATGAAAGGATAAAAGATGTGAGAAAGCATCAGAATGGATTCTGGAGGGATTTAAATGACTGGGGCAAAGATGACATGTGGCCAGTCACCTGGAAGCAGCTGGTTCTGCACCTTACTATGTGGCCAGTTTCCAAAGTTCTTCCTCTCAGATGACAGAAAGCCCCAACCCACCTACTGGAATGCTCACCATGGGATGGTCTTTGTGACCCATTCTACCCAAGCCTGCAGCATTTGGACAGACCTGTCCATTGCACATCATGGAATCCCTCAGGCATGTGTTTAAAGCTGCCCTTTCCCTGTGCAGGCTCAGGCTCCCCCAAACAGGGGACACGTTGGACTCTTCCCTGTATATCCCAGCTGAACTACTTGCTAACCAAGTCCTTGGGCAAGTTGCTTGCTATCCTCTTTAAAATGGGAGAGATATTAATACCCTGCCTCAGGGCTTGTGAGAATTAATAATTGTAAAATACCTAGCATAGTATTTGACACATGGAAAGCAAACCAAAAATGTTCATGGATATGAAAAAGATTACATAATAGAAGCTAAGAGAGTGCAAACCACTTCCCAGCCATAAGCCTTCAGTGGCATGCCATTTCTTATAGGCTAAATCTTCATCTCTTCAACCTGGCTTATGCAGAACCTTGCCTATTTTACCTTCCTCCATTTATACCTTCTCATCTATCTGTACCCCCCAGCCATAAGTGTCTTTCAGTTGGCTTAAGGCAGTGAGGAGCTGAAGCCAGCTCATACTGACACTGAGAGTGAATTGCTAAGTGTTCAGAAATATTGCAAGTTGATCATTAAATACAGTGTTCTTTAAAATTACATTACAGAAACTTATAATTAAATAAATTTTTCTAAAAACAAAGGTAATAGATATGCAGAACTCTTCCCTTCCTGAGTATTTTCCTACATTTTGGTATTATCTGTTCCTCTTGGTATATTTAGGCCTGTTGTATCTGTATGGTGAAATCTCTGCAATGATGAGCTACTGCACATCTCTTCCCAATCCCCATTCAGGGATGCCATGTTGGTCGCTGGAAGTTGACCATGGCAGATATATTTACACCATGGACATTGGTGAATGCTACAAATCAGAGCATGATTTATTGTTTTGTTAATAATCTACATCAGCTGTCATCAAACTTTTTCTGTAAAGGACTAGATAGTAACTATCTTAGGCTTTGCAGGCCATACACTATCTGTTGCAACTACTCAGCTCTGCCATTGTAATGAGCAAGCAGCCATTGACAAGGCATGAATGAATGGCAGTATTTCAATAAAACCTTATTTACAAAAACTGACAGCAAGTTAATAGCTTGCTGACCCTTGGTCTAGACTTAAAAAAGTGATGGAGAAAATAATAGCAATGCATATTAAATTTCAAATTTTAAAGCATGTCTTGTACCTGTTACATTATGTATAGCCAAAAACAACAGCAAAAATCCTGAAGAAATAATCTTCTAGTATTTGAAAACTATTATACAATTCAATGAAAAAGTTGCTCCCATCATTGACAAATAATTGAATTTCTGACTTACATCTTCATTGGTTTGCTTTCATCTTGCTAATCTAAATGGAAACATCAACCAACATTGGTACCGGAACTATACCTGCTTATCAATTGCAGCTATAGGTGGGCCACTGAATGAGATTGCCAAAAATCAACAAAAGCCTTATGTGATGATCAAGTGGCTTTGTGGAACTTACAGTAGAGAATATTGTATATTTCATTGTTATTTGAAGATTGTGTTTTCTTTGATATCAATAAAAATTATAAACTCAAGTCCACATAGATGGATACATATTGTTTTTACAGAGAACAGGTGTTAAACTTTATGGGCATGCTATTGCTTGAAAGGACCATTTTCTTTGAGCTTCCAGATGTTTGCATGTCCCTCTATCTGAAATGAGCTTTCTTTCTTCCTTCACTTTGCCATATTAGTTTCGTAGGGCTGTGATAGCAAATTACTACAAAGAGAGGGGCTTTAAAAAAAAAAGATATTTATTCTCTCATAGTCTTTGAGACCAGAGGTCCAAAATCAAGGTGTCAGTAGGGCCACACTTTTTCCAATGGCTCCATGGAAGACACCTTCCTTGTTTCTTGTTAACTTCTGGTGCTTCCTGGCAATCCTCCTTGGCTTGTAGCTGTAGCCCTACAATCTCTGCCTCTGTCTTGCCTTCTTCTCTGTGTGTATCTGTGTCTTTGTATCTGAATTTCCCTCTCCTTTCTCTTATAAAGATGCTAATCATTGGATTTAGGGCACATCCTAGTCTAGTGCGACCTCATCTTAACTAAGTATATCAACAAAGACCCTATTTCCAAAGTAGGTTACATTCTGAGGTTCCAGGTGGATGTGAAGTTTTGGGGAGCACACTTCAACCCATTCCACTAGCTAACTCCTATTCACTCACTGATTTGATGCTTTGTTCACCCCCATTTTATGCATTATTCCTTGCAATGCTAGACTCGATCATAGTGAAATGATTAATTAGGTGGTGGATTATTATCTCCTTTCACCAAAAGATACACGTGTCTCCAGGCAGGGATGATCCATCTTCCTTATCATTGTGCCTTTGGAGCCTACCACAATTTCTTGAAAAGAGTACATACTCAGTGTCTTTGTAGCTGGACTGTAATTTTAAATACATGAACTCTGTATTTAGGAGTTTCAGCGTCAGCTCCTCCCCCCTCCCCAAGTTAAGTTTAAATTCAGCAAGTTAAGTAATAAATGGCTATCACTCTACTACAACATATTTGAAATCCAGTTTTGAGGGCCCAGTAGTTGCTGAAATCAATGCACACTTTCTCCAGGTATAGTAATTATTTCTCATATTGTTATTGACTGTCTCCTTAAAGACCAGCCAGGACAAATCTATTTCTCAAGCTGTTGTAAATGATTTGAAGCAGGAAGATGAATGGAATGGAATGAGGGTCATTTAAAAGAGATTTCTCCTTTCTCAACATTGGTTAAGCAATGAGTGGCTGATTATTATCTACTCATTCCAGGTGAAAGCCAGGGACAGTCAATATTCTGACCTATTTACTAGAGACCGCAATAGTTTTCTCATTTCCAAAGGTTTATTATAACCCTGAAAAACAGCACATATTTGCAAATACACCAGGATGTGTTGACTTGTTTTGATTTGGGGTTCCCTCAAGACTTAATGTCATGTGTCTGAGAATGAGCTAGGAATCTGGGGCCCCAAAGCGGAGGAAGATTCTTGTCAAGAGACCAGAGGGAGCTCCTGCTCAAAGTACAATCAAGTTCAAAGCCCAGAAGGAGGAATGGAGGAGAAGCTCTGTTAATTAGGATATCTCTTTTTCTCCTTCGGCTTTCCTTTCCTGAAGCCTATGTCAGTGATAACCAGGATTATTCCACAAGCATTTTCTGCAGTGCGTGGGTGACTGCAGCTATCATTTGTGACAAGGTCTTCAAGCTTGCAAGGCAGAGAAGTTTATGGCTAAGCATGTCCAGCCAGTGTGTAGATATATGGAGCCAGGTCCTTCTGGTCCTCCCCAGTGTATTACTGCTCGTACGGAAGCCAAGCATGTAAAGTGACCAGTGACGGGCAGAATGAACACTCAATAAATGGTCTTTATTATTGTCTTGTTATTCTTATTAAAATCTCTCTCAGCTACATGTAAATAGGTGCTCATATGTGTGTATGTGAGTTTGTGGTAGAAGAGATGTGAGGACCCAATCTATACGCATGATCCTTAACTAACAGAATGCTACCCAAGGGGAAGAATTCATGATATACCTATTGTCACTCTCTGTACTGAGTGGTTTCTAGGTACCCGGTCCTTCACTGAGCGTTCCTCCTCATCATAATCCCCTGAGATGCTCACTGTTATTTCTCCATCTTAGAGACCACAAAACTGAGGCTTAGCAAGGTCTTCTAAATGTACAAGGTCACACAGCTCATCAGCGACTGAGCTGGAGTTTAAAACTCAAGGGATCTCTGTACAGTCTTTTTTATTTCAATCACTTCACTCCCCTGAGATACAAAGGGTAAACGGAATCTCTCAGGATGTGAAGAAAACAGAAACATACAACAAAAACAGGAAAAAGTACTGGATTATGTGAATATCCATTTGTTTATTCATTCATTCAACTGCTGCTTATTTAGTTTCTATTACGTACCAGTAACTGTTCGAGGGCTAAAAAGCAGACAAAGTCCCTATCTTGATGGAGCTTACTCTTTAATGGGAGAAGATAGAGAGTAAACAAATCAATAGGTAACATATAGTAAACCAGGTAGCAACGAATGCATGGAAAAAATCAGGTGGGAAAGGGAGATAAGCAATATTGGGGAGTTGTCATTTAACTGGTCAGGCGTGAAGTAAAGTCAAGACCTGAAGGGGGTGAGGGTGCCAGCAATGTGCCTATCCAGGGCAGGGGTCAGCAAACTATAGTCCATGGGCCAAATCTGGCCCACTGCCTATTTTCACAAATAAAGTTTTATTGGAACAGATCTGTGCCCATTTATTCATGTATTAGCTGTGGCTGCTTTTTGGATAAAATGGCCGAGTTGAGTAGTTGCAACAGAGATGGGGTGGCCTACAAAGCCTAAAGTATTTATTATCTGACCTTTACAGACAAAGTTGCTCACCCCAATCTAGGGGAAGAGTTTTCCAGGCAGAGGAAACTGAAAGTACAAAAGGATCAAGGTGGGTATGTTTGAGGAGGTGGGTGTGCTGGAGATAATGAGCAAGGTGAGTGGGAGAAGATGAAGTCAGGGAGGTGGGCTGGTGGTGGATTCATGTGAGTTCCATGGGTCTTTGTGAGGCCTCTAAATGCAGAGGGAGAGCTCCAAACAGAAGAGAGCCCTAATCTCACTTGCTTATTTGTAAAAAATAGACTAGCACAAGTTGGGGAAGCAGACCCTGAGATGAAGTTCAGCATGCAGCAGTTAATAATCCCTTGGGATCCATGCCTATAGAAGGGAGAAACAGAAAGTAGAATGAATAGAGGGAGAAAGGAATGTGATACAGCCCAATGACAGCCAATTGTCCCACATTGGCTTGGGATGACCAGGTCTTTATACTTCAGCATTGATCAGTCATTGAATTTAGGCCATTCAATGACAAGGACCACAGCAATGAAGGAGCAGGACCTGCTCAATTCTCAAAGGGGCTGATAGCCGAGAGCTGCCTGCTGACCACACTCCCAGAAGCTGGGGCAGTGTCCTTCACTGAAATGGGCTCTAGGTGGCACATTACAGTGTCCACCACATAGACGATCTGGAAGCAGTCGTCAAAGCAAGAGTAGTTAGGAGCTACTACCATAATCTAGCTAAAACATGGAGGCAGCTTGAACAGAAGCTGGTGAGCAGTAGGTAAATTCTGAATACCCTTTGAAAGTAGAGCCTTCATATATACTTTCTGGCCTAAGGTCCCCTCACAGGAGAAAAGTAAGAGGGAACAAACAAAAGGGAATGTACCTAAGGAATGGGCCTAAGTCATAAAGTCTCCCAATCCAATAAGAGCTATCCATGGGTAATTTATCAAGGGTCCATCTTTTTCCAGAGTGTGTAGACAAATACAATGCAATAACAAAAAAATATCTCAAAGTCTCCTGGTTTAGCAGCTTTCACAGGAGATGGGACACATATGACCTTGTTCCATGGCTAGGTCTGTCCCAGCAGTGACTCTAGGATTCATAGACTGGCCAGAGAATGCTGTATTGCTAAATTGGCTTGCAAAAAAGCATATTTATGCATCTCCATGGCATGGATTATTGCTTCGGATTTGAGATTCTGCTACAGCTACAGGAGGGGGCAAATCAAGAAATGGTATTCAATGATTTATCTCCAATCTGACAAAGAGTATTGCATGTAATAGGTGGACTAAGCTTGTAGATTTTAGCACATTTATTGCAGTGTGATGTGGTTTGACACGGTGTCTATGAGCTGTGTGGGGTGAAATGGAAGGTTTAAATGGATTCCAATTTCATTATCCCACAGTGATTTGAGGAAAGCCGAGACCAAAATGTTGCCACCCAATAAAACATTTTATCAAATTCCCTCTCGGGTTGAACAGCACTGTTCTGCCAAAAAAAGCTATCTGCTGGGTAGGCTGTTTAGCAAGTTGCATTTTTAACTTGGGTGTACAGCTAGCCAATGGAGTCTGACAGGCTTTGCTTACGATGCACATGGCTTGGCTATTTACAAGAGATTGACAATATGAGAAAAACCAAATTCTATACTCGTTAGGCTGATTTAGATGCTTCTTTGCTGATTTGAATTCAGCCGAGCTAGTCAGGCTAGCCCAGGAAATATCTGCAGGAGTAAAACAAGAACCTATGGGAGTTATTCATGAAAAACCTGAAGTGCATAGGAAATTAATTCCCCTGAGTTTCCAAACCAGTCAGTAAGCAGCACTGTGGTTTTCTCTGTATATCCCTCCCTTGTTAGAAGCTGTTAAAATCTTGAAATGACTTGTTGACTTGTTTTTTCTCTTGGACTGCTTTGATGAGGGTACGTCCAGGATGTAATTGGTAAAGAGAGGTAGGTGCCTGACTCGACCTTGGAGATTGAGAAGACTTCTTTTAAGAGGCAACATCTAAGTTTAAATCTGAAAGAAAAAGAGGAGTTAAAGCAAAGATCAGAAAGGACTTCTTAAAGTTTGGGATGGGCCATTTATTGATGCCAAGATAGTTTATTGTTTCCCATGTATCAGACATGGTATTTGCCTCTGTGGTGAACAAGTCACAGTTCTTTGCGCTAGGTGAGCTGATGGTCTAAATAAAACAATACACTTATGTTGCAATACAGAGGCATAAGCGCCATGATATAGAAGTCCAGTCCTGTTCAGTTGTACCTAGCATTTGATAGGAACACACTAAGTACTTGTTGAATTAAAGTTCACTGTGTGGTAATATCTTCTCTCTCTCCACCAGCTCCTCGCCTTATGTTCAAGTCTTCCTTACTTAAACTTCTATCAATATCAATATTTTTCCCATAATTTTAACCAACAAATTTTCAGAAAAATTAGGCTAAATGCATGATCTCCACTTTCTAATTACTCACCCTCTTGCACATGTGATTTCTTTAGCCCTTTAATTTGGTATCTTCCCCCACAGCATTAAGAAAACTCTTGATGATCATCTAAGACTCGCACTGGTGCCTGGTCCAACGGATTTTCTCAATTCTCTTCCTACTCACCCACTTTATTGCATGGTAGTTGATTGATTTCTCTTCCTTTGACTTCTGGGATAGGGTATACATTTGAGTTGTCTTCCTCTTATCTGAAGATCTCTTCTCTGCCTCCTTTTTCCTCTTCCCAGAACCCTAGTAAGATGTTTCTTGTGTTGTTGTTGTTTTTTCTTTTTTTGCTCAGGGCTGTTGTTTTCTTGTTTTGTTCTGTTCTTTTTTTTTTTCAGTGTTGATAATCTTTACTCACAGAAAAACATACTTATAAAAAGTTTTTTCTTATACAAGGTTTTGAATTACAAAGGTAATAGGTGCCTGTTTTTAAATTTTTTAACCATATATAAATATGAAAAATAAAAAGTGGAAGCCTTTCAGATGGTTCTTATGAATAAACACATGTATACAGTTTATTTATTTTTTATTTTTTTATTTTTTGGGTGCATGGTCTGGGAAACAAACCCAAGTCTCCTGTGTGGAAGGTGAGTATTTTACCACTGATTTGTTCTGTTCTTAAGTTCTGCTCTAACTTCCCATACCATCTCCATTAACATTGGCTTCAAGTATTCTGCCATGGATTCATTTAAGAGATAACACCTAAATCTATATCTCAATTCCTAAATTTTCTAGAACAGTTTCACTTGTTTGCTGGGCATCTGGACATTGCAATGGCATTCAAATTCATCTCGTAAGGAGCCAAACTCAATCTGGCTTACTAATTTTGTTTAGAGGTACTGTCATTCACTTGGTCAGCCAGACTGGAAACCAAGGATCCCACTTTTTATCATCCCTCTTTGCTGCCCTCCAGCTCAGCTCAGTGGTCTTGTCCTGTGCTTGTAAATTCAACCATCTCTCTATTTCTCTCCTTTGCCTTTCCCTGCCACTTCCATTTCATCCCTCGTGTCATACAACAGGGTCTATGTTGCCTTCCACCAATCAAGGAAAAACAACTGTAAAACCTCCTTATTGTGCAAAGGGAGGCTGACACATATGATTCTCAAAATGATCTTACTATTAGCCAGTAAGTATATAAATAGAATGCCAGAGAAGAATGTTCCGCCCCTGTCAGTCTTCTCTTTCAGACATCAGCAATATATTGCAATGCACAGGAAGTCCATTAGCATGGTGGTAATTTGAGGGTGGCTTCTCACTATAGTCTATTTATCTCCCTGAGCTCTGCCCCTAGGTGCAAAGATTTAACTCTGCAGAGCAGATAGTACCTTCTCCGTTCTTCTCTCCTTTCCCGCTTCTTCCACGACCTGTGGTTTTTTCGCTGCTTTTCTTATTCAATCTTCACACATTCACTATGGAACTGGTGCGTGTGTCCTATGGTGGGGATAAGAGTTAATCTTTCATTGGGCGTTACTGACTATATAACAAGAACGAATGATCATGTGGTAAGAATGTTTGTGCTTGTATGTGGTTATGTATCCTAAATAGAAAAAAGAGTTATCTTTGCCTTCTAAGAGTCTTTGCTAAAATATGATGGGGTGTACAAAAGGAGAGCAAAGGAGGAGAGACTCAGGGCTCTGTTTTGCCTTATAATAAAAGGTGGACTAGTTACAAAGTAATCAGGACTTTCCATTGTGGACATAAACATTACCTCATCTTCATTTGCTTGTTGTGCTGAAACAGAGTCTGATTTCTTACCTGGCTTTACTTATATCACTCAGAGTCCCTTAGTTGTTTAATGTCAAGATTCAGGAAAGCGAAGGTGTAGAGTAAAGAGTGAATAGGAAATATTCCCCCAGTTGGAGTCCCCAGCTAACATCTTCATTCTAAAACCTTCATGGTTCAGCAATGTTGCTTTTTAACACACCATCCTCCTGCTCTAAAACTTTTAGTGGCTCACAAGCCAGTTTCCAAATGTCTTAGTCTGGTGTTTGACCCCATCCCTGCTCCATCTTGTCTTAGTATACATTTCCAGTTTACCTTTTCATGATTCTACGTGTTGTACCCAAACAAAACTACTGGCGATAGTAGGTATACATCTTTCAGGGTCAATGTTCATGGCAGCATCTGTACCATTTCCTTTTTCCTGAGTGTTCTCCTCTCTTTCCATATACAAATCCTCTACTCCTCTATAGTGCCTCTTGGAGAAAATGCCTTCATCTCTTTCAGTGAGAATCAGCTGTGTGTGCTCTGAATTTTCATATAACTTTGGTGGTGCTTTCCATGTCACACTTGTCACCTATTCTTGTGACCATCATTATTCATACGCATGTCTTATCTTATTTGTCCTGCACATCTAGGGCCCCTGGAGGTCATTGGCTATGTCTTATTACTTTCTACATTCTGTGTCTCACATATCATAGACCTTCAAAAGCCCTTTGGTGGGCTAATTTATTGCATAAATGAATTAAATATTCAAAGGCGCATTTAACAAAATACGTTTTACTATTCCACTTTTTGGAAACATATCTTCATGTTCCCCATTCCACAAGGTACCAATTGGATGCATCAACTTTCCATCTTTTATTCTTGAGTGTTGTCTTAATTGCATAAACTTTTATTTTTTTTTCATTAAGGTAATTTGTTAATTACCTAACCAGATATGACTTAACTATTATATCTTTGGATAATTTGATAAGTTAGAGGGAAAAGTCCTCTTCTGACCCTGTGCCCTCATGAATGATTTAGGCAACCTGATCATTCTGCTTATGGAAAAAGAAATTATCCTCTACCTCAGTTGTGTAATTTGGGTCAGCTACAGATGGCCAGACCCTACTTATAAGGGGGGAGGAACTCACCACCAAGAATTCTGATTTTAATTCAGACTTATAGACATTTCTGCAATGAATCATACCTTTCCTCAGGCTTTTTGAAGTTTTCATCATGAAAAATGATCTCATTGTTTCACTAAATTTACATTGTTTCACTAAATTTAAAGAGCAAAAGGAAACCAAGTAACATTTTATAAAGGTAAGAAATCATGTACAACTACTTCTATGCCTTGTTTGAGCAATGAGCGGAATTTAATAAAAAATAAAACTAGAAGAGAAAGTGCTACTTTAAGTTAATGGAAGGTACAAGGATTTGTCTCTAATTATTTAAACACAGTGTAAATCTTGGCTCAACCACGTTGCAAACAACACTTCACCTTTGCATAAGAAAAGGAAAATGTAGTGGCATTTATTCTTATGTCAGCCTTTTCATAATATTAACAAGTTAAAAAAAAAAGTTGGCCATGAATTGTGAACCATGTATATGCCACCTGCAATACTTATCTAAACAGTCCATATTCAGAATGGAATATTGTTTAATGTTTTTTAACACTCAATGAACTTTCTTTTCCCCAGAAGGATAACTTGGACTTTTGGTGTTGGATAAATGAGAAAATATGATGAACACAAAGATTCAATATCTCCAGATATTCAAAACAATTTGCATGTAGAAACAAATTACAACCGAAAACACTGTTTCCCTGGCAAACATTTCTTTATCCTAATGAGCAGAATGAGAAAGTCTATCACATTCTGATTAAAAAGCCTCCATAACCCCCAACAGGTTGCTGCTTACCTATAACATTGGCCAGGAGGAAGCAGCAATGATGTAAATATTCTTTTTTTACGACAGGGAACTGAGCCCATGTCTGCCCATTTAGCATTTTATTCTAATGTATGTCAGCCCCACAAAATCAATGGTCGATTGATTTCTTATGTAAAACTTGTGAGCACTTTAATTCTGGAAGGAAATTCATCAGCAACTTCCAGTTGATAAAATGATATTCTGCAATTGGAAGGACTGGGCTACATTTAATCATTAGAAACTTCAAACTGTATTATTCCACTTTCCACATAATGTACGGAATATTAGCCCAACTCAGTTTCTTTATAAGTGTCTTTAAACCAAGGTGGGCTATTTCTGGAAATTGAAGGGAAAGAAACACACCACTGTAGTAGTTAGCCTTTGCCATAATAATGCCGCATAACAAACCATGCCAAAACTCAGTGGCTTATACATCTGTTGATTGGCTGAGGAGTTGGCTGATCTTGGCTGGACTCACAGGGCTTGGGTCAGATTGTAGGTTTTACCCAAGCCTGCCCCACGTGTGTCTCATTCTTCTGGAAACAGCAGGCCTCCTGCTTCATGTTCTTTTCCTGGTGGAGACTGAAAGTGCTCAGCTGGTATGAAGAAACACTGAATGTCTAGGTAGGAACTGGCGCACAATCACTTGTACAAAGCAAGTCCTCTGGCTGAACGCAACATCAATGGGAGAATATTCTAGTTAAAGAACAGCACAGTCACATAGCAAAGGGGAGTGGTAGAAATTGGGGGGAAAAGCATTCTATGACAACTACTTTAGTAGTTTTGTTTTGTTTTGTTTTTTCTTTTAAAGCGATTAATCACTGATAATGGGATGCCTCTCCCTTTGTTTTCTGTCTAATTTTTAAAAGTGTATATATATATGACTTTTAAATCTAAAGGCCGAGCAAACATTTTCTTGCAGTCATCCTTGACCTCTCTTTTTCTCTCATTCTCAAAATGACTCCAGGCTTTCCCCACTTTCTAAAATACGATACTTGACTGTCCATCCTCTGCTCAAAATCATGCCAATGAATCCCTACTGTTCACTGATTTAGTTCAAATCCTTAAGGCTGACGTCATAAGGTACTCTCTTTCATCTATATGCTTGCACACCTCTTTGTCTTTGCACATGCTATTTCATCTTTAGGGGCACTTTCTCTCTTCCACCTGCCTGGTGAATTCTTGTTTATTTCTCACAGTCCAGGTCAAACCTTACAACCTCTGGATATCCTTCACTGATCCCCTGGAGAGTTTACTGCATCCTTATTTGTGGTTTCCTAGTATTTTATATATTATGTCCATATAGCACTTAGAGTGATAGGCTGGGTTTATTTGTTCATGTGCTTATTTTTCTACTAGGCTATGAAATCCTTGAAGATTTCAATCCTTGAAGGGTCTATGTCTCATCCATTTTCTATCCTCAGCACCCATTCCTTTACCTGAAATGCAGTAGGCTTCAAATCAGGTTGTTGGACTGAACTGAAACAGATTTTAAAATAAGGATTCTTTTTTAAGAAACAGAAATGGCCAGAGCACATGTAGTATGTTCAATCTCACTTATAATTAAGGGGACTAAAAAAATAATAATAATAATATTATGCAAGATGCCATTTTTACTTGTCAAACTGGCAATTATGCAAGGACAGGTAACTGCTGAAGGGAGTGAGTATAAATGACATCATTTAGAGATATTTATCATTACATTTTAAGAGACTTCAAAGTATTCTTATGCGTTGACCCACAAATGAGATTTCAAATAATTAATCAAGTGGAAATGGAAATGTGAATTTTTTAATATAGGGTTATTGATTGTAGCTCTGTTTATTATAGGGAAAAATTGAAATTCTCCAACTTAACATGGGAGGGGTTAAATAAATCATAATATAGTCATAGCACTGGGCAAAAAAAAATTTCAGTTAATAAGAAGGATAGATAATAAAATGGAGAAATGTTATACTATATTTTTCCTACAGAAGAATTAGGTTATAAAATAGTATACAGAGCATACTATATAATCCCAGCTTTGCAAAATGCAATGGGCTATCAATATTTGCATCCTATCTGAGCAGAAAACTGGCCTTGATGGAAATATAGCCAAATATTAGCCCCAATTACCTCTGGGTAATGACATTAACAAAATGATTTTAATTTTTTTTTGTGCTTTTGTCTGGCTTCCAAATTTTCCACAATGAGCATGCATAACATTTATAGTAGATGAAAAGATCTAAAAATATTTTCTTAACATATAATTATGATACAGTAACTTGTATTGTTAAGTGTGCTTGTGAGAACTTTAAATTAATGATTTTGTATAGCACTTTACCTCATACATAAACTTTGCTACTTTTGAGCCTCGATGCTTGTTTATTTTTAGACTGGCTTCCATTTTTCTTCTGTAATTAACTAAGAATTGAAATGAATTTTCTAAATAGAATTGTTCTTAATATAATGTGAAATTCTGTTTTCCTTAGTGTAATTGTACCTAAGTGAAAGTAACTGCAACAAAAACTATAAAGGAAACTAAAGTAGGAATGCGATGTATAATTTCCTTTTGCATAATTGTAACTCCAAAGGATGCATACTCCTGGCAGAAAAGCAATTTTAGTTATATCACAACAAATGCCATAATTAAAAATAGAAACTATCCATCATGCACTGAGAAAAGCTGATCATGAACTGTAAGTCTCAAGAATATACTGAAAAATTCTTCCATGAGTTCATTAAAAATAAATTGATTGGTTTAATTCCAGCTAAAGTAGAGTATGTGGCATAATGTAATTTTTAAGTGTGTAAAATTGCTGATTACACATTTAGAATAAATTTATATTAAGATAACAAGTAACAATTAAGAACATTTTATTATAGAACTATTGGAACATTATAAAAGTAAACAGAATAGTATAATAAACCCTATGTATCCAACACCCGTGCCATTTATTTTTCTTTTCTGGCACAATCTCTGTCTGGGGATGATTCTAAACAACTAAATCTTAATTCCTAATGTTTACTTTTGTTTGTCTGTTTTTGTTTTTTTTTGGGGGTGCAGGGTCCGGGAATCAAACCCGGGTCTCCCACAGAAAAGGTGAGCATTCTACCCCTGAATGACCTGTGCACCCTCTAATGCTTACTTTTTGGCTTCATCTTATGGTCAAAGCCAATTTTAAACAGCAGTGACCATTTTAACAGTTGTGGGCTATGGCTTATACTTTTTTTTTGAAGACATCATTTAGCTTAGAACAAATGCACTAGCAAGGACATTAAAAGATTTTTCATCCAGACAAAGAACGAACGCACTATAATTCATTTTCACAATTAACAGGACAGATCCAAACTCTTTGGCTTTCTTTTCCTTAGTCAGCATAAAAGGCAGGCATGGGGAGAGTTACCAAGTATGGCTCTTCCCCAAGCTGTTAATGTTTTCTCAACATTCCTTTACAAGTTCCTGCTCTTCATCTTTTGTGTAAAAGAACCATGCCATATATTTATTTTTCAAAGTAAAAATGTCTTATTTTGTAAACATAACATATATAGAAAAAATATCAAACTGTTCAGACATATGTTATTAAACGAGGTTTTCTAATAGAAATATTTGGAATTGTTATATTGACTGATGGATTAATTGATTGACTTGTTTATCAAGTATGTATTAGGCGCCTCCCATATACCCAGTACTGTTCTAGTGGAAAAAATGGTGAACGAGATAGAGATGGGGTCCCATCTCCAAAGCTCAAAGTTTTCTCCAGCTCTCTCTTGTTGGAGAGATGAAAGAAGCTTTCGGCTCAGGAAATGTTGACTCTAGCTTATCTCCCCTTTTTGGCTTAGGTCTATCCTTCCTACCCCAGCTCAGTTAACAGGGAGGGGAGGATCCCCTCTCCCAGCCCGTGGAAGAGTTCCAACAGTCACAACCTCAAGAAGAGAAGCAAATGCACAATTGGAACAGACCCAAAAAGCAAAGTAAAAGGATGACGGTTACAAGAGTAATTATAGTAAACACTGAAAAATAGTGTCTGTCTAAGGCTCTAATTTTCTCCCTCTCGTAGTCATTTTTCATAGGCTGAACTTCCTGCACTTCAGAGGGACTGAACCAGAATGTCCATCTCTCTGTGGGTAGCATTAGCTTGAATTTGGGGTTGCTGCCTCTGGTTCCTCGTGATCTTTTTGAAACACAGGAGGAGATTTTGTGAACCCAGTTTGTCCACTTGATCTATTTTAGCATCACACTTCCTTTTTTATAGACATAAATCTCTGGCCTGATTTCCAAAATATCACGTCTTTCCCTCATTAATATCATATCCCCCTGACCCCAACCCTACATGCTCTGTGGAGGAGCTATAACAGGGTTAAAGAAAAGATGCCCCCTCCCCGATTCTTGGCCAAACATTAGTAAGCTGCCATTTTTGAGGGCTTGCTTTATGCCAGACGCTGCAGTGAGTGCTTCCATGGATGCTGTCTCGTTTTGAGCTTCATGCTCTGGTTCATGGGTCAGGTGCATTTATATCCCTGTTTTACAGATGAGGAAACTGAGGCCCAGATAACTTTCACTTCTTGCAGAGATATCTGGTGGGAGCAACACCCAATGTCTCACTCGAACCCAGAGCTCATGCTTACCACGCATGTTCTGCTCTCCGAAGGCATGTGAATAGCGGTGTCTCTCACAGGCAGTGGTGAAAGAATTACCTTTTCTCTTGTGCAGAAACTCTGCATTTTGAGAAGCTATTTTTGCAGCAGAAATGCAGTCCAGTGATAAAGTAACAAAAAACTAGAGCCCAGATTCAAACTTGTTACTCCACCATGCTTTAGCAGTGCTGGGAAACAAAAGAATGCTGGGTTAACTGAGACTCAGGCTGAATTGGAAGCACTGCAGATGGGTCGATGCCCTTTCAATAGTAGTTTTTGTTCCTGGGCCGTGCTAAGGAATTCTAGCTGGAGAAGAATTTCTTGCCTTTACAGGTTATCAGAGGTACAACGTATAGCTTAGGACTGGTTTAGAGTCTTCTAAAATGATTTTCTCTTTTAAAAAAAGTAAAGTCAAGTCAGCAATAATAATGTGACAGAATGTCTGAAAAAGAAACTAAAGACTAACATTCATCCCTAATCCCACCACTCTGATAAGACTATCATTTTGAATGTTTCTCTTTCATTCTTTTTCTCAGAAATTTTTACCTGGTTATCATCATAGGATGCAGGCAATTACCAATCTTCTTTTTCTTATAAATGCTTAGTTATAAGCATTTTCCCCATGTTATTACAGCTCTCCATAGTCATTATTTTTCACAATGATATATCACTGAATTAATAAACTATTATTTAAGTATCCATTTCCATATCACTGAGCATTTAGATTGTTCATTGTGAGGCTGCAAGGATGAAATTTCGTCTTCTAATATTCCAGAGAATAATTTTCTAGAAATATTACCGAGTCAAAAACCACGAATAATTTTGATTCTTAGTGCATACATATTGCTAATTGCTTTGCAGACTATTGTAATAGTTGATAACCCCACCAGAATTACACTTATAAGTTTAATTATACCATCCTCACTCAGCATTAGCCATCATCACTTTTAAGTATATTTGGTAAATTAAGTGGCAAAAATGTATTTTCCTTTTAATGAATTCCTAAATAATTTTCAAATACAGAGGACAGTACTCTGACATCCTCTTTGGAATTTCAGCAAGTCTGGAGTGTTTTCCTCATAGGAAAGCAGAGTGTTCCCATTATGGACAAGGAAATGGACTCATAAATTTGGGATTTTTTTTTTTCAGGCCAGCCACTTCCAATGAGAAACAAAGAATTAATCTAATTTTTTCCATTTTTAAAAATGCTGTTATTATCTTGGGGGAAAATGACAGTTTTGCCTTTTATAAGTAATTGTGAAAAATTCCTCTATGAGTGAAGTTGTACTATCAAGTAATAGATTTTCACTTAAAATGCCAAGAGACATGCTAGAAGAAGTTACTTCCCTTGTCTTCTTCTTAAGTGGTTTATTTGTACATACATATGTATAAAATCTCATTTTCCTAAAACCTGGGAAAATTCCAAAATTTTTTTACCTTGTAAAATTTTCCAACTTAAACCAAAATTGTAAGAATAGAGACCATATAATATGGAGGCAAAACAATAAAGAATAGTTTATTGATCAGAATCATGATTTGAACGATTCTTTATTGCTTGGGGTTTTTTTTTTTTGTCTCCATTTGATGCAGTCTCCATTTGAGGTGGTTGTCTGTAATAATTCAACATCTCGGAATGATGTTTAGGGACTAGTTTTGTGATTAGAGTAGCTCCATCCGATTCAGTTTTGTATCCCTGACATTAGAAATTGTTGTGGAAACAGTGGACATTTGGTCTATATTGTTGAATTGATTGTTAAATTGCTTCAGACCACCCCTATGCAAAGCACTGTCTAATAGAATGTGCTTGCTATCAAAAAAGGTAAAACGTATGCTCCCTCCATGCAAGGAATTTTATTTCCAGTTAGGCTATTTAATCAGAATGAAATGTTGCAGGACCAGAGATGAAAAAATTGCTCTGCCTAGAGAAAGCAGCCCAGCAGCAGCATCAACTGGGGGCAAGTTAGAAATACAGAAAGTCAAGCTCTGCCCGAAACCTCCTGCACTGAAGTGTGCATTTAACTAGATCCCCAGATGATCTGTGACTTGTATGTACTTTAAAGCTTGAGGATTGCTTATTTAGGTAGCTTTGGTTTCTTTTTATATACCCTTTAGGTATAAGAGTTCTGGGTTCTTTCATATGTAGGGAGACTCCCTCCTTCCTTGCCTGCCTTCTTTCCTCCCTCTCTCTTTCCTTCCCTTCCTCCCTCCCTTTCTCTCTTTCTCCCTCTCTACCGTGTTTTTCAAAGTGTGGTCTCTGGACCAGCAGCTTCAGCAGCGCCTGAGAACTTGTTAGGACTGAATTCTTGGACCTCACATGGACCTAACGGAGAGGTGTTAGTATCTAAAAAGTCTTCCAGGGCGTTCTGGTGGCTAATGTTTGAGAATTTCTGCTTTAGCACAAACAAGATCTGAATTGGCTGGTGAAATACAAGATTATAGACTTTAAATCCATTCACAAATTAACGTTCCTAAAGATGTTTTTTCTTTTTTTTTCTTTTAGTGTCTGAATACTGTGAATGTTGTGTGTTATGTCAACTCTCAGGATTTAGGAATAGCATAAAAAAAATAAACCTGCTAGTACTAGTTAGTATTAGAATTCCAAAGGTAAAATTAGAACCATGTTCTTCACTTGGGCATCTCCCAAATGTGACAGAATGGCTGATTAACAACAGAAAGCCCATTTGTTTCTAACCAGGAAACACCCATCTTTTAAAAACTAAGACACGCCTTTAGAAAGTTGTTAATACCTAGAAAACTTTACATCGGGACTCATATTGTAGACGTAGGTTCCATTTGACTTTCTCTGTATTTCCCAGATGCAGAAAAATCCATTTTATAGTCTTCTGTGGCTCCAGAATCTCTTTCTCTGAGTCTCCCATCAGGCCGAAGAGCTGGTCAGTAACATATGATGCTCTGGCCTTTCAGCATCTAACTGATGATTCGGCCAAAGTCCTGGATGGTTCTCTGCAGTCTAATGTGCAACTACTCGGAAAAGAGACTGGGCCACAAACGCCAGGCAGTCAGTCTCATTCCTGCAAGTCATTCATGTTCCCACCAAGAAGGGCTTTGATTCCATTGCATTTAGCAGTTAATTTACTAAGCAGAGTGTGTTTTGACTGGTATTGGCTTTTATTCTGACCTCCAGGACAAGATGATCACCTGTGTCTTAGGTGTGTGTGTGATTTGATAGTCAAAATGGGCTTTGAGTCACTTCTTGGCAGTGCCGAAAGGAAATTCTTCTGAGACAGATATGTGAGGTCTTTTTGCTTGGATGGCAATCTTGATATGATAAGCAATGTATTGCAGTTGCTAAAAACCAAATCCAAACATAAAGTGATTACCCTAAGCTCTGTTAAAAATTATGCATTGCACTGAAACTGAGGCATGTTGGCCCCTCTCTGCTTGTCACTGATCAGAATACACCTAGAGGGTTAGGGACATCTAGAAGCTTAGGTGGAAGTTTAAGGGGAATGAGAGGCCAAGGAGGGTCTAAGTAGGGGTGGGCTTGCTCTTATTTTGGTGGTGGGTGTAGGACAGATTGGGTGAGAGGGGTGAAAAATAAATGTTGGAGTACCTGGTATTAAAGAACTAGTCATAAAAATGCAGTGAAAACCATACATAATCTGCCAGTGCATCAACAGCAACCAGGATGATGATGAGGAGGAGGATGATGAGGATGATGATGATGATGACTACTGATGACAATGATGGTGACGACGATGATGATGATGACGATGATGATGATGACTACTGATGACAGTGATGGTGATGATGATGATGATGACAGTGATGATGATGATGATGATTTTGATCATGATGATGATTACTGATGACAGTGATGATGATGATGATTTTGATGGTGATGATGATGATGACGATGATGATGATGATGCCTACTGATGACAGTGATGATGATGATGACGATGATGATGATGACTACTGATGACAGTGATGATGAGGATGATGATGATGAGGATGATAGCTACCTCTATCCCGAGCACTTTATACATGAGATCTCCTCTATTACTCAAAACAAAGATCTGTGGTAAAAGCTACTGTTAAGCTGGTGCTATAGATAAGACAACTCAACATAAATACGTAACTTGCTCAAAGTCATGTACACAGTGGCAGAGCTAGGTCTAAAGCCCATGATTATGTAATTGTGTCACATGCATGACCCTACTCCTGAGCTCTCATTCATTGTGTGAGAGCTTCCTTAAACCTAATATATTTAATAATTTTTCACATGGTCAACTAGACTATTCCTTAAAGATCATATTTCCTTTTCCCTCCCCCCTTATTTTTTTGCTTATTTTACCAGCACCTAACATATACCCAGGCCTATAGAAGATGCTCAATGATACTTTTTGAATGACTAATTGAAAGAATTAATATATGGTAAGGTAAGAGCACCCTGTTCCCAGAAATAAGGAACTTAAGACTAGCAGGCTTCTCTTTAAGTATTCTGGTGCTGGTATTTCTGGTATTAGGCCAGAGATCATATTAGGAATCCTCAATGGCCTTTTATGACCAACAGTCATGGAGATGCTGCATCAAAAGAAGACTCTCATTCTAAACATCTGTTGCATGATTCCTGAAAGAGAGAGGTTGAGTCAAGTGAACAGAGGTCAATTTCAAAGGCAGTAAAACTTTGGGGACCAAAGCAGGGACACAGAGCTCAGGAAGCAGAGGGTGGGGTGTCACAGCCAGAAATAAGTGTCTTTTTAATGCTGAGTTAGGAAACACACTCAGTCCTGATCAAAGCAAGCAGAGGTTTCCTGAACCTTAAGGAAGGATATCTGCTTTTGTATTCTGGTTTTGAAAAGTCCACCTCAGAGTGCTGGGCCTGAGTGTCTGCTCTCTCATCCTTGGTATTTCTCTTGTGGTTTCTACTGCTCACTCTCTCCTGTGGGTGCATATGTCAGACCCAATCCATCTCCCCTTGCTCACCTCTGTCAAATCTGAGAGTTACTAGAGTAACATTCTCATGCAAGGCAGAAGGAGGTCCCAGAGCAAGCCTAAAAGCTGAGCTCATTCCTGCTGACAGTTCTCTTAGAGTCAGGTCCTCAGACGGAGAAGGAATACTTTAGATAATAGCACTTCTGGTCTTCTGATAATGAAAAGGACAACATATCTGAAATGATGCTTCCAGCTGGCCAGGGTCAGACAGAATGGTAAGGAGAAGTTCTTTAAGTCCATCTGGAGCTTGTTAGCATTGAAAATTGCAAGAGATTGGCAAAGATGGCTCCTTTTCCCGAAAGCACAGGCAAAAACTTTGATTTACAATTATGGTTGAGTGCTTTCTTTTGGCAAATATTAACTAAGCACTGTTAATGCTAGGATTGGTCACTGAAAACAAGTGCATTCAAATATTCCCCATTTGTACACATAAGCTCTAAACCATAACACTGATGGAAAAAAAAGCCAGTCATCAGCAATTTGCAAAAGTTACAATGTTGGTCTTCTCACTAGCAACTCAACTGGACTCCTTCCATGCTTCCTTCATCCTGAGAATCCTCCCAGTTCACTACTTATGAATCTCTGTAATCTTTAGCACGTGTTGTGACAGAGAAAGCCAGGCACTTCCCTTGTCACTGTGATAGACAAGGAAAAGAGAATGTGACAATCAGCAATGGCTTCATGGGCTAATGACCAGGGCAGTCACAGAGAGCTGACACCAGATTCAGGAGAGGGCCCCGAGCTTGGGGGTTAATGCTTTGTGGTCAGTGCTCATGAAATCCTTATTTTTTAAATTTGTGTTGGTGTTTTATAAATGAATTCCAATGGGACAATAAGGCTGCACGCTGGACTCAGAGCTGAGGCTCACATATACCACTTCTTGCTTCCTCCCTACCTCCCTGGGTTGGGTTCTTGGCCACCTGCTCTCCAACTTACCCAGCTACTACTCCCCACTCCGTTCACTCCAGTGGGGCCTCAGTGCAGGTACAGGGAGCATCAGGTAGGGTCAAGTGCACGTGCCCTACAGACAGAGTCATGGGGCAGGGCTCCTGGAGCCCACACACCCGTCTGCACTCACCCCACAAACATTCTCGTGCCCAGTGGAGCAAGACATTAAATTGCACATAGAAACCACTGTGGAGCACTAGTGAGTTCACAAGAAAAAAAGAAAGATAAAAGTTTTTCCCTTTTTGCATGAGCAGCACCAGGAATCGAACCTGGGTCTCCTGCATGGCAGGTGAGAATTCTGCCACTGAACTGCCATGGCACCACCCTTCTGTACTTTTTGAACAAGGCATGTCACATTTGCATTTTGTACCAGGCCCCACAAATTATGTAGCCAGCCCCAGCTCCAGCTGTTAGTGTTTATAGCACACAGTCAATGAGAGTGACTTTTGTCCTTGCAGTGCACGAGAAAATTAGGTCCCACATGTGAGGATGGAAGCTCATTCTGGAGTGCAAACGCCTAGGAAAGCAGCCCAATGGAGGCCAGTCCTGCCCTCACCCCAGAAGCTTATTGGTTGTATCTGTCTCCTAGAAACACACTGGCTAAAGCATGATCAAAGAATAGCCATGTTGACCCATATGAATATTCCTCTAATTTTTCTGCTGCCAAATTTGGTGAAATGAAATGATGACTGCAATGAGCAGAATTTCCTCCAAAGCAGCAGCATGGGGAATGAGCATGTTATTTACAGTCTAAACCAACCAGGCAGGTCCTTGACAACAAAGACATGCCCTTCCTCTTCACCCAATTCCCTTCTTATCATGTCAATAGGATGGCTGGAGGTGCAGGAACAAGGAATAGGATAATAACTGAGAAGGTAACTAATGGTGGGTTTCTGTCAACTGTCAACATCTGTTCCTAGACCCTAGCAGGACAGATAGCAGTGGGTAGAAAGGATTTCTGTTTTGGGGTGCTCTTTTGTTCCCCCTTCCCCTCCCTTATCTACCATGCTCTAGGTGTGTGGATCAGTTTTTCTTGCAGTCCTTAACTTCCTAAATGACTTAATCCACAGTCTTGTTTCCAGCAGGTACTTACATGTGTCTTGATTTATTGATACAAGTCCAAATTGATGTACGCCCTAACTCTAATACATGTGACCTTTCCATTTGAAAATATCCAATTCTAAGTCTCTGGTGGCTTGCTGGAAAATAGCAAACATCTGCTCAAACAAGTTTAGTAAAATGCATAATTATTGGGAGGACACAAGGGCAGGAAGTTCAGCCAGGCTTCCAATGGGCCAGAGCCAGGAGGCAGAATACCGTACCCCAGGGAAACTGGCCACCTCTCGCCAGTGGTTTGCAAACCCCGATTTATAGCATTTGCCTGTTTCCGTGGTTTGAATATTCCCACCATGGCCAGCTTCAAACCACGGAAGTGGTGTCACTGAATGTGGAGTCGGAAAGGGAAGTTCAGTCACAAGCCATTGTCTAGAATTCTTAACTCACAAGCATAGGTAATAGTAAAATGTAGCAAAGTGATAGTTTTGAGTATTTGTTGCCTTTGCTTTTAAGATAATGTATTTTATTCAAGTGCATATAATTTAATTTTTAATAACATCTATGCTTGACAACTGGCTCACAAAACTGCAAATAACTCTTGTGACCTAGTCCATGCCAGCACCTGGCCATCATTGTTTCCTTCCCGGGAGGAGAAGGGGTCTTGGTATAGAAGGAAAAGACTGGCAGAAGAAATTAATGCTTGGCATCTATAATTCAGTTTCTCCTAATGAGGTATTTTTTGGCACAGTTCAAAACTAATAGAGCATACCATCTCAAAAACAATACCCAGATCTGTTCTTGTTCTCCTTTACCCCATACCTCTCCAAGCATTTCTTCCTGTGCCTAACCGAGGGTTTTCTGCTAGTCTTAGGAGTATGACTTATCCTCTCTATAATGATAACTGTTGAGCCTCAGAACTGTGCATTTTCAGCTATGCCCTTGATATTATCATGTGAGTATCCCACCATCACTTCGAATCCAAGCATTCAGAACTGAACTTTACCCCCGCCACCCAATTCTGCCTAACCAAATGGCAGTGTGCTATAATGAGAGAAATGGACCTTCATTCTAGTGCCAAATTATACCCCTATCTTAGCTATGTGACCATGGACAAGTCAGGGATTCTCCCAGGTGTTGGTTTTGCCATCTGACAAAAGAAAATGAACTTGATCTTGGTCCATGGTTTTCACTCCATGTTCTACGGAGCCCTTGATTTGGAGGATCCCCTGGGGAGTGCTCTAGGAATCAAGAGAGGGGCTGCTCTGGAGGAGTCTTGAACTCTCCATCCTCCCTTCAGCCAGGGCCAGTCTTTTTTTCCTTTCATAGAATGAAGTTGCATGAAAGATTTCTATTGTGAAAATGTTATACAGTAAATTTTGTGCATTACCAAATCAGATGATCTGTCTGAGCCCCTCTAGGTTCCATGGCTCTTCAGTTGGCCCTTAAACTTCTAGTGGCTTTAAAGCCACAGTGGTGGCAGCTCAAGACTGCAGAACTGTCTATAACTCTTCTATAGTTCATACCATAAGGTCAGGGGTGGGGTTCTCTTCAACCCTGAACATAGCCTATGGATGTTCTTATATTTCATATTAAATTCGCATTTAGTGTTCTACAGATACTTTTCCTGTCTTTCTCTGTCTCAGTGTCCCAAATCCTAATTTTTTAACAGTCCATGTGTCTCCTTGGCTATTATTTCTAAATAGAAATAAATGGAGATTGATAATCATTGCTGAATAAATGAATAAAGGGTTATTTGAATGAATGTCTGAATGAATTCCATCAGGGAAAATTACTGTTTAATTTCATCTTGGGGCCTGTATTTCAGTGTAGTAAATATCTGTTGTCCTATTAAAGAGGCTGGTTGTGAATCAGCTTTTCTCACCAGCTTCCTGTTTTATGGAAAAGTGGTAATTTCAGGTGGCAAGTTTTTGGTGTTCCTGAGAATTGCCATAAAACGTACATTTTGTTTCCATTAATGCCGAGCTCTCTTTAGTGCAGACAAGGCTTTTGCACAAAGGCAGACAGTAGCTCATTCTCTGTTCAGGGCTGTTGGATCAATATTGTTATAGTTTGATTGATTTATTAATTTACTTAGATTTCTAAGCAGCTCTACCTTTTGCTGTGATGGTTGATATAGCAAAATGCAAACCAGCTTCCAAAAGACCTTTGTTATGGTAGACTCTTGATAATGATCTCTGAAAGCCAACTCATTTCATTTGCATCCTTTTATTAATAATACAAAAACACCTAAACCTCAACCAGTGCTTGTCACAGTTAGTGGGTACTTTATGAGCCAAGAGTGCACATGAGGGTATTTTTGGTTCATTATTGGGTTTCTGTAATTGAAATGACATTTCATGAGAGCAATCATGTATTATGAGGGGAAACGCAAACCAACCCAGTGGTTTCAAAATCCTCATTGCTATAACCAGAAAATACACATTTCTTAGAAGTATGTGTTTATATGTGTGTACATGCACACACATACATGTGCATACATATGCAAGCATGCGCACACATTGGCATGGATGGGCTTGATGAAATAGATGCAGGGTCTCTTTGTTCCAAATCCAATTGGTTCCACAGGGACTAGGTAGATATTAACCATCCATCCACTGCAGCCATCCTCCATCTTTCTCTCTTTCTCTGATGCTTGAGTCTTACCTGCTAGCTGCTAGGGAGGTGCCTGTTATTCAGTCCTCAGTGATGGTGTGTGAGGGCAGCAGAGCTTTAGTGAGTCTTTGCTTCTGAGTTTCTGACTTTTTGGCAGTGATTGCATTGAGAAACCTAGGGAATAACAAAAGAACCTCTTTAAGCAAGTTGTGTCTGGGAAGATTAGAGAAGGTAGTGCAAAGAAGGATTAATTTGAAGTCTCTAAAGAGGTAATCTTGTTCAAATAATAGTTTTTCTCATGACCATATTTTCTCAGGTGGCTTGTTACTGATGGGGTGTTCAATTTTCTGAAATATTTTAAAGCTTTTTAGATCCTCTCTTCCTCCCTTCAATTTCTTTATTCTTATTTTCTCATTCTGGTGCATCATCCATTTGTTCATTTATTCAGTCCTTTTTTAATTCATTCATTCATTCATTAGTTCAACTGGCATTTACTGATGATTAAGATGAACAAAGTTTCTGACCTCAAGTAAGTGGGGCAAAAGCAAAACAAAACAAAACAAAACTCACTAGAATCTACTGTGGCAGGGCTGAACTTCACATGGCTTTTGGGCATCTCCTGGACTTACTGAGTGTTTGGCATTTATTTTCATTGATGGGTCATGACTTGTTAAGTATTTTGCAAGTCAAAATTATCATAAGAGTTATGACAGTAACAAGAACACAATGAAGAAAATGTGGTGAAATGATTTAAATTGTTTGGAGCTCAGGAAGGGGTCCAAAAGACTGTAGAGGCTTAGGCAGGAAAGAGCTCTAGGTGGAAGGAGTCACTGGAGTGGAAAGGAAGTACTGCAGGTGGTGTTTTTTATTTAAATGCATGGCAACACACTTTGTTTAGAATGTTCAATGTTTGAGCTCTGGCAGAGAACAGTTTTTGAGGGGGTGGCTTTTGAAAGTTGTGTATTTTCATTTGTTGCTAGGATGGGTTGGCCAGGAACTTGTTGGTTAGGTGAATAAGTACTGTCTGTAAATTGGTTATGGCCAAAAAATATGTGGGAAAGAAAAGGTCCCTTGCTCTCAATGACAAGTGAGGAGTGTTACCCTCATGCCAAAGGGCAAACGTTGAGACTCAGGGGTTAGGGCTGTTCTAATTATAATAATGGTCACCATTTATTGAACCAAGCACTGTGCTGAGTCCTACCTGTGTACTGTCTCCTTTTGTCCACCTGGGAGCCCAAGGTGATTGGGTGGTGTGGGTCCTATAGCAGTTACTTATCTAAGTCACTTAGCCTCTTTCAGCCTCAGTTTGCCTTCTGAAAATAGACATCATTAAATAAGAAATGCTTGTTGTATGTTTGGCACAGTGTCAGCAAGAGAGGGAGAAATCAATTTGTTTCAGAGTATTAGCTGGTATTAGCACTCCTCTCTCCCTTTTACAGATGAGGAAATAGAGGCTGAAAAGGGCCCAGCTGAATGTGAGCAGGACTAATCAGCACCCTGAGAAGAAAAAATTCATGGGAGATCCTAGTAGAATGGAAAATTATCTAACGCTCAGAGTGATAGCCAGAACAACTCCCAACAATGTGTGATCATCACATTGCAACTATTACATACTGATCTCTTTGGGTTCCCATAAATTCCATGAGGGCAGGGACTTTAGTCTTATTCTGTTCACTCCTGGATTCCCACCTATAGCCATGCCTGGCACAACAAGCATCTTTGTTGGTAGTCGTCTTTTCATTTATCCTCTTTCTTTGCCTGGCAAACCCCTACCTACCCAACAGGATCCATGGAACATTCACCCCCAGCCTTGCCAACTCCTCAAGACTCGGTCATTCTGTCCATGCTTCCCATCCAGCTTTTAGTTTACACATTGGTTATTGTGCCTTGCATGTTGCACTGTTTTATACTGCTCTCCTGCCTATTGACCTACTTTCTGTGGACTTCTCTAAGTCAGGGATCCCTTTGAATCCCTTAGTGTCCCTGGCTCCTGGCTCAGGATTGGTTTAGAGCAGGCACTTCACACATATTTGATTAAATGCCCACAAATACCTTCATTTGCCTCTGAACAGTTTTCAAGATATTTGAACATCTCACAGAAACCCCTAAGCCTAAAGACCTTTGTTATGGGTTCATAGGTTTTCAAAGAATGTTGTACCTAGAGATTAGCAGGCTGTCACATGCCTGGGAGGAAGCCTTGGAGCAAAAGCCAGGCAGGAGCTCTGAAAGAAGTATGTCAATGTTTAATTGTGAGAGATAGTTGCTCTGCCCAGAGGGCTTCTAGGACAACTTAGCCTCAGGTTAAAGCTCAACTTCTGGTAATTGATTGGGTGGAAGCAATTTGACTATTGCAGCTTGGAAGTGAGAGTTTTGATAATAATAATGCTAAAATGTTACTTATTGATACATTTTGGGACTACACATTTGTTGATGTGCCTCCAGCCTGACAAGGGCAGGAAAGACTGGTTGCATGGTCAGACAAGGGTCTGGTGGGTCCCCAGGCCCCTACGCTGACTACCTAGTTTCTAAGGGACCAAGTCAGAAAAGTCCTGGACAAAACCAGGTTGCTGGTGAATACTCTTTTGGCATGTATTAATTTGGCTCTTAGAGCTGCAAGGGAAGAGATACACTCAGGTTGTATTGGAGCAATGGAGACTTGAGCCATAAGGGTGATGGGAATCTCAGGGGACTTGAACACCTGTGCCTTCCAGAGATTGGATCCCAATTGCAAAACTGGAAAGAGAGTTAAGATCCCAGATCAAGTAACTGGGTTTTCATATCACCACCTCAGCCCAGGGAATTGTTGCTATCACCCAACAGTGATATTTGCTTTGCTTCTGCATCTCTTCTACTACGTCTCCTTTTAGCTGAACAATCCTCTCACTTTTAGCCTAGTTCAGATTCTGATTGGGCAAAACCTTTAGGCCACTGTCCAGGCTATAGATTAGCTGCTCTTAGGGCGCATGTCTGCTTCATGCCAATTAGCTGTGACCAGAGGAGGGGACACTGGGTACAGACTTAGTTGGCTCCCCTAAGCTTATCTACTGGAGGAGACACTTTGCAGCACCCTGATAGTTCACCGCCCTGAATGCCTTTCTCTCCCTCCTCTACTTAAGACTTTCTCAGCACCGGTAGCTTGCTAGGCAGAAAGCAGGTGAGTCTTGAAAGTGTGGACAGAGTAGCTGCTGAGGGGTCACTCTTGGCCAGTGGGAGACAGTTACCTATGGCAGGAATGGGATCATTAACATAGCATAACACAGCCCAGCACAACCTGATATAACATAACACAACACAATATAACATAATGTAGCATAACATAACATATAATGTGATATGCAACATATAACATAAAACATAATGTTTACATAATCTGGATATTGATGTTTCCCCTTTCCCTGTCTCATTTTTCCACTTCCTCACTTGGGCTTCTTGGGATCAATTCTAAAATATATCATCTGCACCAAAGTCTTTGTCTCAGGTCTACTTTTGGGGGAACTCAAACTTAGACAAGAAATTATTATACCCATTTCCAGGAAGATCAGGGCATACCTATGCCAGGGACTGTGTATTTTGGGCTTCACCCAAATAAAATTGGGTTTCCTACACTGAATGTTTCTATAATGCAAATCAGCTTACATGCAATTATGGGAAATCAGTAAAATATAAAAATTATTTTAGTTCCCGTGCAATTTTCCCTAGAACATTGGGTATTCTGCACCACCAAGAGATATAGCTGAATGAAATCTGAGTGCAGCAAGTCACAGTGGAAACAGAAAGGTCTCTGCAATTTCCCCAAACTTTTTCCTCCTGATTCACCTAGGCAAGTCCTCCGTCTTGCAAGTGCTTGTTGAGTAGTTCCCTGATCTGGATGAATTGTGCTCTGTCTCCATAATTCATCTGCCCCAATCCTTCCTCACAGCTTTCCAAATACTAAAATATTTTAGTATTTTATTCTTCAACTTACCTTCACTTTTTAAAAAGTAAACCTCATATATTTACTGCATTTTCTCTTAATTATTTAGAATTTATCACATCTTTTCAACCTTATCAGTTCCTTTTAAAAACAATTAGGATTATGAATGTTTGCATTAATCCTCTGGTTAAAAATGCACAAAGATTTGGAGTAGTCTGCCCTAACCCTATCTTTTCTATAAACCCTGTATTTAGTGCACAATTTCTCCGAGCATGACATTTTTCAGGAAAATAAATGTTGTCCAGGGCACCTATCTGGGGGCTTCCCAAGCCCAGGAAGATCCATGCCATTTAGGCAGACGTGGACAGCTTGCCGTGGGTGCTTTCTAAAGGGGGTGGTGAGAAGGAGGGCACTACAATCCTGGCAATAATGCAAGTTGAGATATGGTGCGATGGATGATTGGCAGTTAGCTCTGGGCCTTTGTCCAGCCTGTTCTCCAAAGGGGGAGGGCTGAATTCTTACCTACTGCTGGGGAAGGGTGGGGGTATTAGTCCAGAAGGGGTCCGCATCATGATCATTTGGGTTTCCTGTCAATTGTGTCCAGTATAAGTTTCATTATTGTTGCTTATATAATTTTATAACAGTATAAGCCAACTGAAAAGTTGTATTTTATTACTTTCATGATATTGCAATCCTTATCTTAGATGATTCATATTTCCAAACCCATTTGCAGAATGTGGCAGGTTTACTTTATTTATTGAATATTTCTGCTTTATGCTAGGAATCACACTAGAGGGTTATATACATTATTATTTCCATGTGTGATAAATACTAATATTTCCGTTTCTCAGACGAAAACACCATGGCACAGAGAATTTGGGGAGCAGCGAGGTGTCAGGACTATATATATATGAACTCGACTTTCATATTCTTTCTACCCCAGCAAGTTGCCTCTGGATAAATTATGTGGGTCACTTGGTTTCATTATGCGGTGTTGTGTTACAGATATGCTGGTTGAGCCCAAGGGAAAGCAATGGCAAAAGGGGAGTTACTAGTATTGGTAACTCAGACATGATTAAAAACTGTGCAGACCTTCAAAAAGTATTTTATTCTTCACTTATTTCATTTCTCAGTGCCCTCCATTCATAGCTTTTTCCATATTGCGTTGTTCTAAGGAGAATGTGACATGGTTTTGAGGAGGAGAAATTAGAAAGCTCAGAAATATGGAGCGATGCTTAACAGTTTTTATTCCCTCCAATTTATTTGATATTGTGTCTATCTGTCCATCCTTCCATCCATCCATCTCCAAGTAGGAAAAGTCAAAACATAACTTTAGATAATAGAAAAATGGTTTCTGTTTACACTAAGCTCTTATAGGAAAGATATACATTAAGAGCACCAAAGCTATAAGACAAAGATAAATGGCAATTTCAGCACACGGAAGGCTTGCTGAATTTTTGACTTTGCCATGTGGAGTTGTAAAATGAAGCCACACGTCAGGGACATGAGGGCAGTGCTGGGGGAAATAGCAAGCGTCTTAGCTGGTGTGTTTCCCTTCTCTTCCCCAAGTGAGCCTGCACCTCAGACTTTGCTGGTTTTATTCTCTATTTCCTCAAAGACAAAATGAGATAAAAAGATGAAATGAATGCAATGATTGCTAAGGTTCCCTTTCTGCTCCAACAAATGCTCTGATTTTCAGGATTTCCAAGCGTTGCGTGGCATTAAAATTGATTACCTCTAAATTGTTATCTACTATTCATAAAAAGAAAATTATTCAAGCTAGTATTTTTTGGCACCAGGTTTACTCGTGACTTTTCTAAAATATTAGCTGTTAATGCACAAAAATTCTCAAGCAGTGGAGCTACTGTAGAGTATTAATAGAAAATATATGTGAGAGGATGCTATTTAATAAACCTCTAAGTCAGTAATTCTAATGATTCAAACTGACTTCAGTGTTCCACTAATTAGAAGTGAAACTCTCAGTTTTGCTTCTTTAGTCTGTGGCTTCCCCACCTCAGTCTGTTCTCTGATGGCCTTGTTTCTAGCTGGTCACTTCCTCCAGGTCTGCTAACTAAAGTCCTCTGGCCAAACAGCGGGACTGCTGGACTTGGGAGAGGGTGGCCCTGGAATGCTTTGAGTGAAGACTTGGGGGCTAAAAGCAATAGACCTGCTGTGCTAGAGGTTGCATCTGTTTATTAATGCTGTGAGGAAGTTGCTTCTGTTTATAAATGTTTTTTTCTTAATCATGAGGCTCCTACTCATGGGTGGTTTGAAAAATAGGCAGCACCTTGACATGTGTAGCTTTATTTTAAGTGCATGAATATGGGGGTCCAGCCACACCAGCCTTCTTGCTAGTCCTAGAACCAGCTGTTAGGGACCCCCCACCTCAGGGCCATTGTACATGCTGTTCTCACCACCTGGAAGTACCCCAGCCCCCACCCCATATCTTCCTGGCTAATTCTTCCTTTCAGTTAGAATCTTGCTCAAAAGTCACCTTTTCACAGAGGTCATCTTAAATAAAATAGCATCCCTCTTTCTTATATAAAATAGCCTCTCTCCTGACTCCTGTTCTTCTCTATCCCCTAACCCTGGGATACAAGGGTTGTCACCTTGTCACAGCCCTTGTCCCCTCCCAAAATAGTAGATATTCTACATGTGTTTAGTTTGTGTCTCCTCCTCTGGAATGCACACTCTGTGATGTGGGCTTTTTGGCTGTTTTGGTCATTGCTTCATCCCCAGGCCTCGCAGAGCACCAGCGGCATGGCAGACACAGAGGAAGTATTTACTAAAAGAAGAAATGAAGAGACACATGCAGAGCCACGCCCCTGACCAACACGTCAGGCCAAAAGACACTCTTTACCTTAAAGAGCACAGTGCCTGGCACAATTTGGCCTTTCATAAATATTTATCGAAAACAAAGCTGAACAGATGAATGACAGCCATTCATTCATTAGGTGCATAACTCAACTCCTGAGTTTTGACAGGATAAGAATAGAATAGTAAGACCAGAGTCTGGGGGCCAGAGAGTTTACAGCTGAGTTCTAGTTGTGAATCACAGATTTGAGCCACATGGCCATGACAATGTGCCAAGTCTGTTTTTTCATCTGTGATTAAGTGATAACTACAATAATAATAATAATAATCTTGAAATACCTACCTTTTTAGCTTCTGGTGAGGATTAGGTGAGATACTGCATGGAAAGCAACAAGCCAGCTCTGGGCAGTTGTAAAAGTTGCGCACACGCATACCCTAAAACAGTAAGTCTGGAGCCTGGGAATGCAGCCAGCCTTCCTCCATCTCTCACCTGTGGGGGAGGATTCTGACGCTGTCCATCTGGCTTTGTCCCCATCCACACCCTGGGAGGAGGGTCCCTCCTGGAAGGAGAAGTGGATGGAAGGAGAAGGCTCACCTCTACATCTGGGGGAGGGATAGAAGGACCTGGGGGAGTGAGGAAAGTAGGCGTGAGAGCAAAAAGGGCATTTAATAGGGAGGTCCCATTGCATCCTTGGTGAGGTTCAAAAAGAGGTGTGATTTGTGTCCATTTGTCTCACAGCTGTATCCCAGGGCCTCACACAGTGCCTGGCCCATAAAAGATTTGTGGCTGGATCAGTGTGTGTTAGATAAATGAAGAAGAGACAAATCATTTTGGAGTTAATTTTGATTGCTGATTTGGAGCCCTTCACCCATGAGATTGAACCCCACTCACAAGGTCACTTCATTCTTTCTTAAGCCATTCAGTTCTTCATGGACTCTCACCTTCGTATAGTTTATGTATGTGTCAGACCAAGTTGAATGTCATTTTTCCTATCACTTTTTTTTAGAGACTAGTAATTGCATCTTTTGATCAACAGTGAATTTCAGAATTCTGTTGGTTAACCCCCTCTCAAGGCCCCAATTACTATGACTCTAAGCCCCTCTAGAATGCTAAGGTAAGGCAAAGATACTGCTATTGTCAAACCCCCATCTTTAGCTCAATTCAGTGAGCTTCCACTGAGTGCCCAGCACTAAAAGTCGTAAATGGAAATTGATTCCCGATTCCTTCTATTTTAACTGTCAAAACTATAAACTGTATTGTTTCTGGTAGAAAACCCACCAAGAGCCCCCACTGAGTGCCCCTTTGCCGTCGCCCAGTGTTGACACTGATGACACAGTGCCAATGGGGAACTGTATTATGGATGGTTATTTATTACAAGAAGATCACGTGGCAGAAAAAAGAATAATTTTCTAAGCATGTAATTTCTTATACCAGGAGCTTCTCAATGGAAAGGCATTCTAAGGAAGGCATAATTGCTAATTCCTGGTGTTAAACATACCTCTGAGGAGTGTTCAGAGTCCGTTTCTGTGAGAGCCACTTCCTCCTTCATACCAAGGAAAAGAGTGAGGAAGAACTAAACTTTCACTGAACGTCTACTCAGGGCCAGGGCCTGTGAGTTCCAAGACATTGTTTTCTCCTTATAATGACTTGAAAGTGACATGGAATTATCACCTGTATAAAAGAGAACAGATTCTCTCAGGTCTTAACTAACTTCTTATGCAGTCACCTCCCAAGTGATGCGAGATGTGAATGTAAGTCTGTGTAACACTTAAGTCCAAGCATCTTGGGACCCCCGAGTGACTCTGTGTCCTAAGGTGATATTTCTTATCCAAGCTTAAGGACTGAGACATCCACAAGGGCTGCCTGCTCAAATTGCATCCTTCGCTGTCTTACTTCACTGCCTCAAAGTCTACTGTGAAAGCCACTCTTCCGAAATGCTACAGGGGTCTTCTTTAGGTTTCTGCTAAAATGGCTTGTGCTATGTGGGATGCCTAACATGAACTGATTTTAAGCCAGGGAAAATGTGTAGAATTTAGGTCAAGGTGTACTGAGAATAACTTGCAGAGCCCACAAATCCAAAGCTGTTACACTTAATGCCAGATTCAGGCTGTTTCTAAAGGATCCAAACTCTCCCCTTTACTCTGGAGAGAATTTGGGAATGGCCTGAGTCTAGGGTACACTGTCTTGCCAAAAGAGCCAAATGCTGCAGGGATTCTGGACTCAGTTAAACCTGGGTTTGCGTCCTGGGTCTATCAGTTAGCCACTGCATCCTCGGGACCTATCTAAGCTGATAGTTGGATCCTGACTCTAGCACCTTTGAATTCTGGGCACACAAACTTCAGCCTGTTTAGCTTTGGGCAAATCACTTCATCTATTGAGGCTTAGTTTCCTCATCAGAAAAATGGGGATATGAGTGCATCCCCCTTAGGGTTGTTTTGAAGATTAAATGAGGTAATGCGTGAAAGCTCTTGACCTAATGCCTGGCTTAGACAGCTCAACATCAAGTAATAATAGTAGTTGTGGTTGCATTGTGGTTGCTGTCTTTATATCATTACCCAGTTGAGTAATTCGTGAATTACTTTCTTCTCAACTTAGGTGAGATGTCCTTTGCCTGTAAAATATAATATTTACCCTACATTTGAAAAATCCCACTGTTTTATTATGAAACTACTCAAACCCACGGAATAGATTAATTTGGCATGGAACACCCATGTACTTGCCACCTAGATTGTATCATTAACAATTTACTACCCTTACTGCACCCCATCTCTCTTCCTCTCTGCATCCCACCCTTCATCCATTAATCTATCATAGGTTCTGATTTGATGCATTTCAGAGTAAATTGCATTTCAGAAGTAAATTGGTTTACTTCTCCCCATAAATATTTCCACATGCTGATCATTAACTGAAGTTTGCTATCTGTTTGCCCCATCTGAGTAGTGGGGCGTGAGTTGGGTTGAGTCTGGTGGTTCAGGACAAGTAGATGAACAAGAAAAGGAGTAATTGTTCTCATGTGTAAGTAGAATAAATATGAAGTGACATCATGGATTTTCCTTGTAGCTAATCGAAATGCTTCTCCTTGCTATACCATTATGCAACATAAGCCTTATTTCCTAAACTAAACTGAAACTTAGTGTCTTACTATTGACGGGTGCAAAGTTTCATAAAATTTTGTTTATTGTGCTCCCTATAGTGACCTGCTCATGGGAGACCCTCGATAGATGCTTGCTAATTGCAAACCTCTCACTTGGCTGATCATTCTGCCAATTAGTTTTACTGATATTTAGGGACTGGACTGAATTGACCATTTTGTCCACTATAGTCTTTGCAGCAGCTTTATCTGCCAACTTGGCCTTCCAAAGGACATGCGTGGGAACTGGGCAATAGGGACTTTCCATTTTACCACTACAACATGGTAGCATACAGACGTCAAATTCATGGTGTACAGTGATTTCTTGTCTGCAAAAATACAGTATAGTATCAATCCTTTTCTTACTACTCTGAAGTTAAAGTAGAAAACATTATCCCTACCTTCAAATGCTTGACGCCCTAGACTTCCAGCCTAAGGCTTAGGTGTGTTCACAGCCCAGTGACATCTCCACTGGAGGAGGAATATGGCCAGATAGCCACTGGACATCAGTCTTCAACCTTGCCTTGTTTCTTTCCTCCTTAACACAGCTGATTTTTCTCAGTTAAAATGGACTCCGACAGCGTAACAAAGAAGATCAGAAGCAATTCAGTGGTAGTAGATTCCCTCTGACACCTTTAATATTTTGTATTTTGTAAACATTTCAAGGTAGCTTGAAGGTCCCTCATTTTCTCATGAGGACTGGGCACAAATGTGCAAGAGTGATCATTGTGATGAAATCTCTCTGATTAAAAGGACAGCTAGTGAAATCGAGATGGAATATCAAATTCAGAAACATCATTAGTGGGATTCTATTTTGGTGAGGTCTAATCTTCTGTGAGGTCACCATGTTGTCTTTGTTGAGTCTGGCCATTCTATATCATTTAGACTGAAATAGACCTATCATGTCACAGACAAATAGCTCTATCATATTTAATTAACCCAACACCATGTTATCATCTCCCTGGCAATCATCCCTCACCAGTGCTTGAAAGCATGCTGCAACAAATCAATCATCAAAGGTGCAGGTATACGTTAACCAGTATCTGATGCCATGGCAGAGGAATATCTATGTTATGGTGCAATACTAATTATACCGAGAAAATCTAAATGGCTTCATCAAAAACAGAAATAACCAGATGGCAGGTTTTATATACTGTAGCCTCATGTGTTAGGAAACAGGGTATTAAAAAGGTGCAATGTCCTCTGCATCAGGGAAAAAGGAGGGATCACGGGAGATACATGTGTTTACAGATGCCAGCCTCAACCTCCAACTGCGGGAGCTGTCTGGAAGGTGGTAACATTCCAGAGGACATTACGGCCATTGACATTTGATGAATGGCCATAATGGATGTGGTATGGGTGAATGCCACATTTCTTTTGTCTTAGAAGTTGTTGGGAGGTGGGGCAGGTAGAGGAAACTGGCTTGTTCCACAATGTCCCCACCTTTTCCCCCCATGCTTACAAATGATGAATTATTCATGGAAAGACATGTACCTACCAGATGGTGAATCAATGGCCCTCCATTGAGCTGCCTTTTCTAATGCATCAGCAAGAACACACTTACCTTAACACAGTGCAATTAAAAAGCCAAATTCAATTGGAAACAATGGTCTTAAGCCTACAGAATGTGACTGTTAGCACAAGGCAGAGAGGAAATTTGATTTCAAAGGTGAGATTTGGCAAGCCCATGAATGCACAGTGCAAACTGCACAGGCCAGGAAGACTGAATTGGATTTTCAATAAACAGAGAGCTCTCAATTCCCTTGCTGTTGAATTGCATACCTTATCGCCCAGCTGCTGTCCCCTGCTAATTCGGCCAGAGCTGGGATTGTTAGCTGAAGCTCAACTTTAGCTTGGGAAGTTTTCACTTGACTCAGATCCTCCTGGTTAGGTTGGGCTCCTACTTCTCATAGAATAGGGCTGTAATTTCACCTTATTAGAAAACAAATTTGGAAACTATTAAACGAGAGGAGTGTTTGAATAGTAATGTTCCCTCTCCCTTGCTTTCCATTCCTTATTATTTCATCTCTAGGTATGTGTGTATGTGTGTGAGTTGCGCTGTTGTTACTCAACCAATCAATCAAAAATGTTGTTTATTATGAAAGTAATTCTCCCTAATTAGAGAAAATGTGGAACATAAAAAACGAAAAGAAAGAAAAATCACTGTAGGGTTGCAGCCCAAATGCAATCATTCTTAGCAGTTTTCTGTAGTCACTTGGAATCCTTGTCTTTCATGGATGTGTTTTTAAGTTGTTTTTTTTTTTTTTTAACAATAGTTGGGCTTATTACAGATCATAAATACAATAACCTGCTGAAAATCATCATATATTTTGCGTGGAATTACGTGAAAAGTAATTGTGCCTTGAGCTCTATTACCTATTCCAGGTGAAGTATTGATTTCAAGGCCAGGCAGGTTGGCCTCTTTAATAACAATACTAATTACAACAAAAGCATTTTTTGAAGCTCTGCTAGGAGCCAGGCCCAGCACTAAGCCTCTGAGATGATTTCTCTTTTTCATTCTCCCAATAGCCCTATTGGTAGGGATTGTTGGCTCCATATAATAGATGAAAATGTGTAGGCTCAGAGAGTTTAAGTAACTTTCTTATGTAGCACAGCTTGTCTGAAAATCAGGATTTGCACTCAGGTTAGTCCAGCTTCAGAATGTAAACTCTAGAGCATTATGGTAAGTTCAGTTCCCAGAGGCAGGTCCTGGGATGGGATTTTTTTTAATTAGAACAATTGTTGGTTTTCAGAAAAATCAAGCAGAAAATGCAGAGTCTCATACCCTGCTTTCAGTTATCAACCCTCTGTATTTAGTATTGGTACATTTATTGCAACTGGTGAAAGAAGGGACACCTGGGAAGATGGCTGAATAGTATAGGCTCCAAAGAATAACTAGAGAAGTGTCAGAAAAATGACTGGGTAAGCAGTTCCAGGGTGCGAGTGACCTGAGAGTCTTCCACACTATATAGGGAGGTCCTGGGTGAAAAACCTGAGGAATGGGTATGCAGAGAATGGGGTGAGTGTGCTCTGTCATTACTCCATCAGGACAAGAGGCTGCATCCAGCAAAGTGCCTGCCCCACAGCTGGCTTGGGAGATCAGCCCCCTCAGCAATATAACCCTCAGCTCCCTTGGGGAAACTGGAGGCCTGTAAACTTGCTTTACTTCCTCATAGAAACCTTCCAGCTAGTACACAGAGCTTACTTTGCATACAGAGGCCCAGAGCCCTCAGGAGTGAACGGACAAGGAAGCAAGTCAAGCCACAACCCTGTGCCCAGTGCCGCACCCCATGCCCCATGATCCTGTGTCATAACTCGCCCATGAACTCTGCATCCCCATGCTATACCCCATTTCCCCATGCCCCCTCCACCATGCACCCATGCAGTGCCCCGTGCCCCACATGCCTGAGCCCCATGCTCCATGCCCCCACACGCCGCACCCTGTGACACAACCTGTGCCCCTACGCCATGGCCTACTCTGCATTCTCAGGCCCCACATGCCCTGGTTTGCACCCCCAAGCCACATCCTGCACCCCACCTTGTACCCAGTGCCTCTGCATCACACTCTGCACCCTTGGGCCATAGACCTTGTGCCATGCCTAGCTGGCAGGCAGTTCCAGGTTGACTGTGGACACGGACAGCTGAAATACTCAGTCCCACAGGCCAAGATAATTCTAAGTGGGAGCCTGGTGACCACAAACAAAATATCCACTGAGGCACACGATGTCCACCCCCCAGCCCCAGACTTGGCAGGTTTCAGTGTGCACTGGGATCAGCAGATCTGGCTGGACTTGCACCTGGTCTCCATCCTGCTCACCTGGGTGCCACAGTTGGGAAGAGGTGGGCCTGAAGGGAATGGGAGGCCCAAGAGCACCACCTGTCAGGAATAAACAGAAACTGCAGTCTTGCAAATTGCCTATCTTTCTAGCTTCAAAGAGATCCTCAAGTAGAGTTGCATCCCCTGCATGAAGGCTGGGCCTTGGTTGGGGGGAATTACTGATAAACCATGTGCAAAAGGAGAGCTTCAGTGCAAACCTAAGCAAATAGATGAATGAGGGAAATCAAACCCAAAATAATCCCAGTAAATCAAATCCAAGGCACAATAAAAATTTTTTTACCATGAATAAGTGGGGTTTATACTAGGAATTCAAGGGTGTTTCAACACAAAAAAAAATCAATCAAGGTATTACAGCACATTAACAAATCAAAAGTGGAAAATCACATGATCATCTCGATTGATGCTGAAAAAGCATTTTACAAAATGACAAAATTCAGTATCCTTTCCTGATAAAAACACTTGAAATGGTAGGAATCACTGCCATGCTGGAGACCCAGGTTCAATTCCTGGAGCCTGCCCATGCCGAAAAGAAAAAAAAAGGTAGGAATCAAAGGAAACTTCATTAATACCATAAAAAACATATATGAAAAACTCATAACCAACATCATACTCAACAGTGAGAGACTGAAAGCCTTCACCCTAATTTCAGGAACAAGACAAGGATGCCCTCTGTTATCACTTATACAAGAAGTTCTAGCTAGAGTGATTGGGCAGGAAAAGGAAATATGGCATTCAAATTGGAAAGGAAGTAGTAAAACTTTCATTATTTGCAAATGACATGGTACTATGTTTGGAAAATCCTGAGAAATCGACAAGAAATCATAGGCTAATAAGCAAATTCAGCGACGTGGTTGGATAACAAGATTAATGAGCAATAATAGTAATGTCTCAGTACACATGACCTAACTGAGGAGACAATTAAGGAAAAAAATTCCGTTCAAAATAGCAACTAAAAGAATCAAGTATATAGGATTAAACTTAACCAGGGGTGTAAAGTACCTGTACACAGAAAATTACAAAATATTGCTAAAAGAAATCAAAGAAGATCTAAATAGGTGGAAAGATATTCCCTGCTCATGGATAGGAAGGTTAAACATAAAGATGTCAGTTCTACACAAACTGTTGTACAGATTCAATGCAATACCAATGAAAATTCCAGCAACCTAGTTTGAAGACTTGGAAAAGCTAGTTACCAAATTCATCTGGAAGGGAAAGAGACCCTGAATAGCTAAAAATATCCTAAAAAAGAAGAACAAAGCGAGAAGATGAACACTTCCTGATTTTAAAGTTTATTAAAAAGTCACAGCAGTAAAAAACAGCATGGTACTGGCACGAAGATAGAAGTATTAACCAATTGAATCAAATTGAGAGTGTGGATATAGAACACCAAATCTATGGTCAACTGATCTTTGACAAGGTCCCTAAATCCACTGAACTGGGAAAGAATAGTCTTTTCAATAAACGGACATGGGAGAAGGTGATATCAATAGCCAAGAGAATGAAAAAGGACCCTTACCTTACACCCTGTACAAAAATTAACTCAAAGTGGATCAAAGAGCTACCAGTACCATAAAATCCTAGACAAAAATATAGGGAAACATCTTCAAGACCTTGTAATAGGTAGCTTCTTAAATTTTATACTCAAATCACAAGCAATGAAAGAAAAAATAAATAAATGGGAACTCCTTAAAATCAAATGCTTCTATACCTCAAAGAACTTTGTCAAAAAGGTAAAGAGGCAGTCAGCTCAATGGGAGAAAATTTTTGGAAAGCACCTATTGGATAAAAGTTTGAGATTGTTTATATATAAAGAAAGCATACAACTCAGCAACAAAGGAAGAAAGAACCCAATTATAAAATGGGCTAATGAGGGCAGTGCAATGGTAGCTCAGTGGCAGAATTCTCATTGCCATGCCAGACACCCGAGTTTGATTCCTGAAGCCTGCCTGTGCTAAAAAAAGCGGGGGAGGGGGTAGGGTCTAAATATATGAATAGGCATTTTTTTTCTGAAGAACAAATACAGATGGCTAGAAAGCACATGAAGACATGCTCATTTTCATTAGCAATAAGGGAAATGCAGATCAAGAAAATGAGCTATGACCTCACACCTATAAGAATGGCTTCTATTAAATGAACAGGAAACTACAAATGATGGAGAGGATGAAGAGAAATTGAAACACATACTCACTGCTGGTGGAAATGCATAATAGGACAGCTGATATGGAGGACAGTTTGGTGGTTCCTTAGAAAACTAAATACTGAGTTAGCTACAAACTGGTAATACCACTTCTTGGTATATTCCCAGAAGAACTGAAAGCAGTGACACAAACAGACATTTGCACGCCAATGTTCCTACCAGCATCATTCACAGTTGTCAGAAGATGGAAACAATCCAAGTGCCCATCAACAAACACATGGATAAACAAAATATGGTATACACATACAATGGGATATTATACAGCAGCAACACTAAATGAGGTCCTGAAGCAAATGAAAACATGGATCAACCATGAGAACATAATGTTGAGTGAAATAAGCCTGATATAAAAGAATAGATACTGTATGATTTCACTATTATGACCTTGGTAAAGGTAAACTCAGAGGCTTATAATTCAAAGTATAGGGGACCTTCAGACACACAGAATCTGGAGATGGGTAAATGGTTAGCTAATGAGTTGATCTTAAATGCAAGGGAATGGATATAAGTGAAGGCAGTTCATTAGTGGATTTAAAAGTAATATTGTGATATTGAAGGTGAACATGATTGAAAGGGGTTATATAGAACCATGTATCCCCCTGATTAACCCTGCATAAATAAGTTCTTGCATGAACTATTTCAAATGTACAAATCTTGTACAAAAGCCAGTAATAAAGGGATATAGGGAGAAAACTACTATTGCATACTATGGTCTATATTTAACAGGAAGACATCAAGAGCACCATGGCAATACCAGGGGTAAATGATTGGTGGGGGGTTGACAAAATTTAAGGGAAGGTTTTGATTTTTATTTGGCAATGGTGTAATTATCAGTTATTTTTCTCTTTGGAGCAATGAAAATTATCTAAAATTGAGAGTGTTGATGATTGGACAACTAAGTGAGGATAATGTGAGAAACGGATTATTTGCTTTGGATGTTACACATGATGCCCAAAGGTTGGAGGTGGCTAAAGGATGCATCGACTAAAAAATAGAATGGCAAACTGTGGTGTATACATATGATGGGATGTTGTGTGGCTATGGAAAGGAATGAGGTCGTGAGATATACAATGGAGTGAACGAAACTTGAGAAATCATGTGGTGCAAAATAAGCCAGAAGTGAAAGAACAAATATTGTATGGTCTCTGTTAGAAAAAAGTTATAAGAAAATTAGGGCCTCAATTGTAAGCTCTTAGAGCAATCACATTTAGTCCAGAGCTGTAAATGTTATTTCTAGATTTTGAGATGCTGTGATGTATATATATATGTATATATATATATACAAGAGAGTTCAAATAGGGTTGAGAGGCTATTCTGGAGGTTACTCCTATGCAAACATCAGCTAGATAGTGCTAATTACCATAGTTTGCCCAAACCCAACAAATCTATTCTATTAGCTGTAAAGAACACCTAGGGCTATATCTGAGATTCTACAAAAGTTTCATGCACTGAGATTACATTCCAGAACCCTACAACCTCCAGATAGTTCCTAGGCCAGATAAATCTTGAAGCCTAGAGGGGCAGTCTCTCTAAGAAAATCAACTAGTTCTACCCCCTTATCCCACACTATCAACAGCCCTTTCCAACATGGGTGTAAAAGTTAGAATGGGCATATCCCAGATACCCTGAAGATTTGGAGAAAGATCAAAGGAGGAGGTGGTATAACAGAGAAGTTAGGATTTGACAAATGAGTATGAGTGCTGAATCTTTATATTGATATTCCTTTAAGTCTCCAGTGTCTTGGAGCAGCAAAAAGCAAAAACCTGAAATTGTGGAGCTGTAACCCAAACCAAACTCTCAAATCTGCTCTACAGTCACTTGTACACTGTACTTTGAAATTTATTACTTTTTTGTATATATTATATTTAACAATAAAAAAGTGAAAAAACAATTGATGAAAGAATATTATTATTGTATCAGCTATAGTCAATGGCTTACATTAAGGCTCACTGTATCATACAGTTCTATGGTTTTTTCTTTAAATTTTTATTCTAGTAACATATATATATGACCTAATATTTCCCTTTTAAGCCACATTCAAATATACAATGCAGTGCTGCCAATTATATTCACAACATTGTGCTGTCATTACCACCATCCATTTCCAACACTTTTCTATCACCCCAAATAGAAATTCTGTCCAATTTAAACATTAGCTCCCCATTCTGTACTCCTTCCCTGCCCCAGCCCCTAGCCCCTGGAAACCTATATTCTAGTTTCTGACTCTTTGAATTTGCCTCATCTAATTATCTCATACAGCAAGATGATAACACTATTTGTCCTTATGTATGTGGTTTATTTCACTCAGTGTGATGTTTTCAATGTTCATCTACCTTGTCACGTGTGGTAGAACAAAATGTGGCATAAATATACAACAGAATGTTATGCAACTGAAAAAAAGAATGAAATTCTGGGATGAGAATTTGTATGAATGTGATTTCTTAAGAAGTTTCCCCAGAAACACTTGTAGGGATGTGGGGAAGTGAAATTGGGAAGGAAATGAGGCTGACAAGGAATATTATCAAACTAAGTCCCATGTACCAACTTTTGGCCTAACTCCCCTGGAAAACTGGAGGTGGTGGGGGTCTTGGTTTAGTGCTGGCCCATCAGGGGTGAGAGAGCTTGAGGATTCACATTTCTGTACTCTTCAGTCCTTCACTAAAAGTTCCTGGGAGATGGGGCCAGGAGATAAACTCCCAGATACTTCCTATGTACCCCATGGGTCCAGGCAAAGCAGATCCCAGCAGCCTGGACGTAGCCTTTGTAGTGTGCTGGCACTAGTCCTATGAGCCTATGAGAGCCAGGCATCAAATTTTTAGACATTTTTGTGAGCTAAATTCTCTTACATTGCTATCTTGAAATTAGCCATGGTAGAGTGTTTACACCATGGAAATTGGCAAAAGGCTCTGCACCACCACAGCCAGGGGTGGTAGTTAAACATTCACCAGTATATGTGAATTGGTTATTGGCAGAGAAGGAGCACAGAGATCGTGTGGACAGAAAATTGGCAAAGGGATTGAGGGGATGTGGGATGAAGCAATGATGGTGCTTGCTGTCAGTACCAAATTATATGGCTACAAATGTTGCTGGAAATCCATCCCAGGACACCTGCTGGATTTTAGGACAGGGTTTCAGAGCCAAGAGGTGCCTGGGTACAAGAAGTGCTAAGTGGAGGAAACCTAGGAAGAACTGAAATAGAAGTAGCTACCTAAACTGTTGAGTACTTACAATATACCAGGCATGGAGTGAGATGCTTTATTTCAGTGACTCTGAAGAGCATCTCAAGGGACTTGATATCAGCATCCAAGTTATTCACCATCACTCTGATCACCATAATCATCATCATCATCCCCATTTTACAGATGGTGAAACTGAGGTTTAGAAAGGCAAAGTAACTCATCCAACATCATAGAGCTGCTAAGTGGAAGAGTTGAGATTTAAACTCATAAAGTAGGAGTCCCAAGTCAGTGCATTGAGTAACTAAGCCAGAATACCTCCTTGACCCATGTCCTATGGGCTGTACCAAGAAGATGGGGTTGTTTTAGTTTGCTAAAGCTTCCAGAATACAGTATTCTAGAAATGGGTTGGCTTTTATAAAGGGGATTTATCAAGATACAAGTTACAATTCTAAGGCCGTGAAAATGTCCAAATTAAGGCACCAACAAGAAGATGCTTTCTTGGAGGAAACGCATCATCTGGGTTCCTCTGTTGCATGGGAGGGAACATGGCAACATCTCTGGCCCTCCTGGCTTGGTTTCAAAATGGCCGTCTCAGCTCCTGTGAGTCTTTCTGGCTTCTGGGTGGGGAGGCTTTCCTTCTGCATCTCCAAATGTCTGTGGTTTCATCTCTTTGCTCTCTGTGTCATCTCTTTCAAGGACTCCAGTAAACTAATTTAAGACCAACCTTGAAAGTGTGGGACCTCACCTTCACAGAAATATTCCAATAAAAAAATCCCACCCACAACTGGCTCACATCTCTAATCAAAGGCCCCACCCAAACAATAGGTCTGTACCCCCAAGATTGGATTAGGATTAAAAGAACATGGCTTTTTTGAGGTACATAATACTTTCAAATCAGCACAGGGGTGTAAGTAGGTAAGGAGGTTTTCAGAACACCCCAGGAGTGCCCTAAATATACATGTTGCAAAGAAGACATGGGAACCCTGAATCAGTGGTTGAGCCACCAGCATGGAAAGGATGGTACCCAACTCCCATAAGATGGAGCTCTGGAGGTACTTTCTTCTTATCTCAGAATAAGCTCAAGTCTGTCCCCAAGCAAAGAATGCAGAGGCTGAGAAAGTCAGAGAAAATCTGGAAGATAGGCTGAGCCAGGAGAGACATAGAGCCAGGCAGTCTGGATTTTTTGTGGCAAGAAAATGACTATTTCTCTTATGCTTTGTGGTTTACTTAGCGATGAAAGCAGTCACTTTGCATGAGTTATTCCTTTGCTCTGGTTTGTCCATCTCTGAATTGATGGAGTGGTCAGCAGTTAGGATGTGTTTAAGGGTCTGGAAAGCTGCTGTTCTAGCTGTATTCCTGCCATGCTTTTCCCTTCTAGGCCCCCAGGGATTCCCCTTACTTAAGTGGTCCTGTAGTCATCAGGAAATCATAGATGGGCTTGTTTCTGTGGCACAGTGGAGATACATCTTGAAATTTCCTTTGAATATTAGGCAAGTTAAAGCTTGGTGCTCTGGGTACTCTTTTTTTTTTTTTTTTTTTACTGGAACTAGAGCATCTTATTCCTGTGCAAAGTAAACTTTTAATTTCTTTTTCTATTCTAGTAACACATATATAAACTAAAACTTCCCCTTTTAACTACATTCACATATATAATTCATGCTGTTAATTACACCCACAATTTTGTGCTACCATCACCACTATCCATTTCCAAAACTTTACAATCAACCTAAATAGGAATTCTGTACTAATTAAGCATTAACTCCCCATTTTACCCCCAACTCAACCTCAAGTAATGTATATTTTTAGATTCTAACTCTGTAAGTTTGCTTATGTTATTTAATATCAGTGAGATTATACAATGTGCCCTTTTGTGTCTGACTTATTTAACTCAGCATAACATCTTCAAGGCTTATCCATGTCACATGTATCATGGCATCATTCCTTTTTATATCTGCATAAATATTCCATTTTAAGTATATACCATATTTTAATCATCCATTCATCAATCAATGGGCACTTGGGTTGCTTCTATCTTTTGGCAATTGTGACTAATGCTGCTGTGAACACTGGTGTGAAAATATCTGTTTGAGTCCCTGCTTTCAATTTTTTGGGGTCTATACACAGTAGAGAGATTGCTAGGTAATATGGTAATTCTATGCTTAGCTTTCTGAGAAATTGCCAAACTGCCTTCCACATTGGCTGCACCATTTTCCATTCCCACCAGCAAAGAACTAGTGTTCCAATTTCTCCACATCCTTTCTGACACTTATAATTTTCCTATTTTTTTTTTGTTTGTTTTTTTCTTTTTTTGCGTGGGCAAGCACAGGGAATAGAACCCGGGTCTCCAGCATGGCTGGCGAGAATTCTGCCACAGATCCACCATCCCACCACCCTTCTTTTTTTAAAAATAGTAGCCATTATAATGGTTTTGATTTGCATTTTCCTGACAGCTAATGTTGTTGAGTATCTTTTCATGTGCTTTTTAACCATTAGTGTATCCTCTTTGGAGAAATGTCTATTCAGGTCTTTTTGCCCATTTATTAATTGGGTTGTCTTTTTATAGTTGAGTGTAGGATTTCTTTATATATTCTGGATATTAACCCCTATCAGATATGTGGTTTTCAAATATTTTCTCCCACTGAATAGGTTGTCTTTTCACTTTTATGATAAAGTTCTTTGATGCTGAATTTATTAGCTTCCATAGCTTTGTTGTAGATTTTTCTGGACTTTCTAAATATAGGATTATGACATTGGCAAATAGCGATGGTTGTCCTTCTTCCTTTCCAGTTTGGATGCTTTTTATTTCTTTTTCTTGCCTAACTGCTCTAGTTAGAACTTCCAGCACAATGTTGAATCACCATGGTGACAGTGAACACCCTTGTCCTGTTTCAGATATTAGAAAGAAAGGTTTCAGTCTTTCATCATTGAGCATGATTTTATCTGTGGGTTTTTAATGTAAGCTCTGTGATGTATGTTCAGGTGTCAGTTTGGCCAGGTGATGGGTCACCAGATGTCTGGTCAGGCAAGCCCTGGCCTAACTGTTACTGCAAAGATATTTTGTGGCAGGTTAACAAACCAGAAGGCTGGTTTATTAAATCATTGGTCAGTTAATTGCATCTGTGGCTTATTAATCAACTAAGGGCACCCACAATCCAATCAGACAAACTTAATCAATTGAGTTAATCCAATCAGAAGGGAGAAGAGAGAAATTTCACTGCTTCTTCAGCCATCGAGCCCCAACTGTAGAGTTTACTGAGGAACTTCATCAGAGTTGCCAGCCTTGTGCCCTATGGATTTTTGACTCTTGCCTTTACATGTTTGCCTGAGACACGTTTATAAATCTCATATTTACAGATATCTCCTATTGGTTCTGTTTCTATAAAAAACCCTGATTAACACATGCTCTTTTTCATATTGGGGAGTTTCCTTCTATTCCTATTTTTTTCTAAGTATTTTTATCAATAAATGATGAGTTTTGTCCAACACCTTTTCTGCATCAATTGAGGTGATCATATGTATTTCCCCTTCATTTTTGTTAATGTCACATATTACATTAATTGATTTTCTTATGTTAAACCACTCTTGCATATCTGGAATAAAACTCATTTGATCATGGTGCATGATTCTTTTAATGTGCTGTTGGATTCTATTTGCCAGGGATTGTGGAGGATTTTTGCAACTATATTTATAAAAGAAATTGGTATGTAATTTCCTTTTTTGTATCTTTATCCAGTTTGGTGTGAAGGTGATGTTAGCCTCATTGAACGAGTTGGGTAGTGTTCCCTCCTGTTCAATTTTTTGGAAGAGTTTGAGCAGGATTTTTATTAATTCTTCTTGAAATGATTGGTAGAATTCACGTGTGAAGCCATCTAGTCCTGGGCTGTTCTTTGTTGGGAGGTTTCTGATTTGTTGACTCAATCTCTTTACTACTGATTGGTCCTTTTCTCTATAGTTGATTTTTTGTGATGTATCTGACTGATTCCTTTCTCATTACTGTTTCTGTATATTTTCAAATACTTTCTTTGTGGCCATGCCAGAGTTTGTATCACACAATCTACATTTATAACCTACTAAAGTGGAAAAATGCCAACTGAGCCTTGGTAGCATACATGTTCTCTGTTCCCATATCCCTCTGTTTCCCATCTTTATATTGTTCTTGTCCTACATTACTTCTTTATAGTTTGTCTGTCCGTTATCAGGAAATATGCCTTTTTCTTGTTCAATTGTATTCTCTTTTAGGAATTAAAGAGTAGAGTTGTATATTGAGGATACACCACAAGTAGGTTTTTCTTTTACTTTTAGTGATCCTTACTGTAGATCTTAATTTCTTCACTCTTGTAGGGCAGGTCTTTTGTTGAACTCTTTCAGTTTCTGTTTATCTGTGAATATTTTAAACTCTCTCTAATTTTTCAATGACAGTTTTTCCAGATAAAGAATTTCTGGCAGGTAGTTTTTCTCTTTTAGTACCTTAAGCATATCATAATTAGCACTTAATCTTATTGAGGATCCCTTATATATGACAAATCATTTTTCTCTTGTTGCTTTCAGAATTCTGTCTACCTTTGCCATTTGACATTCTAATTAGTATGTGTCTTTTATTAGTTCTCTTAGGATTTACTCTCTTTGGAATATATTGTGCTTCTTGGACATGTATATTTATGTCTTTCATAAGAGTTGGGATATTTTCAGCTATTATTTCCTCAAATATTCTTTCTGCCCCCTTTTCCCTTTTCTTCTCCTTCTGGCACAACAGTGTCACATATATTTGTGAATTTCATGCTGTCACTTAAATCCCTGAAACATGGCTCAAGTTTTCTCTTCTCTTCTCTTTAGTTTCTTCTGATTGTATAATATTGATTGTCCTGTCTTCTACTTTACTGATTCTTTCTTCTGCCTGTTCAAATCTGCCATTTTATGCCTTTAGGTATTTTAATCTCCATTATTCTTCCTTTTAATCTCCATTATTCTGTCTCTCCTCCCCATAATTTCTGTTTTTTTTATACTTCCAAATTCTTCTTTATGCTCACACATTATCTTCTTAATATCTTTTAGCTCTACATTCATATTTTTCTACATCTCCCTGAATTATTTAGGATATTTGTTTGAATTTCTTTGAATAGTTGTGCTAAATTCTGAGTCTTCTTTGAAGTTTTAATTTGTTCCCTTGGGTGAGCCATATCTTCCTGTTTCTTGGTATGGCTTGTATTTTTTTTTTTTTTTTGCTAATATCTGGGTGTCTGATTATCTTGATGAATTAACTCTGAAGGTCCATTTCTCCCTCTTGTCTAGAATTTTATTGTTGACTGGATTTGTGTTAAGGTTCTTCTTTGACACTTGGTCCAATGTATTCTGGACCTTTAGAGTAGCCCTTGTTTAACTTCAATTTTCTCAGCTCTTCTTCATCTGATTCTTACACTGAATATGCAGTATACCTTTTAAGATTGTACTCTGTAAAATTGTTTCACCTCCAGGAGAAAGCTTCCTTTCATTTTGTTAGTTCTCTGGGAAATTGATCTGTTCTGGTGTTTTTTTGTGTGTGTGCATTTTTCTCCTAGCTCCTGTGATTTGTTTAAATTTTCTCCCTCACTCAATGTCCCCTATTCCTTACACTTTTCAGTTTTGTGACCTGTCCTGTCTTACAGCAGTTTGGTCTCCCCCATTTTTTCTGTGAGGCTTTTCTGGCTCTGCTTTCTTCCCCATTAGGGTATAACACCCGGGGACCCAGATGGGGGTCAATTCAGAAAGGTGGGTCAATCCAGAAAAAAAAATTGCATTAGGTAGTTGTGTTGGTTTGAAGCTGTTATGTACTCCAGAAAAGGCCATGTTCTTTTTTTTTTTTTTTTTAAACTTAATTGATTTTTTTTATTAAAAAAAGAATTAACAAAACAATTAGAAATCATTCCAATCTACATGTACAATCAGTAATTCTTTTTTTTTTATTAATTAAAAAAAGAATTAACAAAACAATTAGAAATCATTCCAATCTACATGTACAATCAGTAATTCTTAATAACATCACATAGTTGCATATTCATCATTTCTTAGTACATTTGCATCGATTTAGAAAAAGAAATAAAAAGACAACAGAATAAGAATTAAAACAATAATAGAAAGAAAAACAAACAAAAAAAACAAAAACAAAAAACCTATACCTCACATGCAGCTTCATTCAGTGTTTTAACATAATTGCATTACAATTGGGTAGTATTGTGCTGTCCATTTCTGAGTTTTTATATCAAGTTCCGTTGTACAGTCTGTATCCCTTCATCTCCAATTATCCCTTCTCTTTTTTTTTTTTAATTAACGGAAAAAAAGAAATTAACCCAACATTTAGAGATCATACCATTCTACACATGCAATCATTAATTCTTAACATCATCACATAGATGCATGATCATCATTTCTTAGTACATTTGCATTGGTTTAGAAGAACTAGCAACATAACCGAAAAAGATATAGAATGTTAATATAGAGAAAAAAATAAAAGTAATAATAGTAAAATCAAAACAAAACAAAACAAAACAAAACAAAAACCTATAGCTCAGATGCAGCTTCATTCAGTGTTTTAACATGATTACTTTACAATTAGGTATTATTGTGCTGTCCATTTTTGAGTTTTTGTATCTAGTCCTGTTGCACAGTCTGTATCCCTTCAGCTTCAATTACCCATTGTCTTACCCTGTTTCTAACTCCTGCTGAACTCTGTTACCAATGACATATTTCAAGTTTATTCTCGAATGCCCGTTCACATCAGTGGGACCATACAGTATTTGTCCTTTAGTTTTTGGCTGGATTCACTCAGCATAATATTCTCTAGGTCCATCCATGTTATTACATGGTTCATAAGTTTATCTTGTCTTAAAGCTGCATAATATTCCATCGTATGTATATACCACAGTTTGTTTAGCCACTCTTCTGTTGATGGAGATTTTGGCTGTTTCCATCTCTTTGCAATTGTAAATAATGCTGCTATAAACATTGGTGTGCAAATGTCCGTTTGTGTCTTTGCCCTTAAGTCCTTTGAGTAGATACCTAGCAATGGTATTGCTGGGTCGTATGGCAATTCTATATTCAGCTTTTTGAGGAACCGCCAAACTGCCTTCCACAGTGGTTGCACCCTTTGACATTCCCACCAACAGTGGATAAGTGTGCCTCTTTCTCCGCATCCTCTCCAGCACTTGTCATTTTCTGTTTTGTTGATAATGGCCATTCTGGTGGGTGTGAGATGATATCTCATTGTGGTTTTGATTTGCATTTCTCTAATGGCCAGGGACATTGAGCATCTCTTCATGTGCCTCTTGGCCATCCGTATTTCCTCTTCTGAGAGGTGTCTGTTCAAGTCTTTTTCCCATTTTGTAATTGGGTTGGCTGTCTTTTTGTTGTTGAGATGAACAATCTCTTTATAAATTCTGGATACTAGACCTTTATCTGATATATCATTTCCAAATATTGTCTCCCATTGTGAAGGCTGTCTTTCTATTTTCTTGATGAAGTTCTTTGATGCACAAAAGTGTTTAATTTTGAGGAGTTCCCATTTATTTATTTCCTTCTTCAGTGCTCTTGCTTTAGGTTTAAGGTCCATAAAACCGCCTCCAGTTGTAAGATCCATAAGATATCTCCCAACATTTTCCTCTAACTGTTTTATGGTCTTAGACCTAATGTTTAGATCTTTGATCCATTTTGAGTTAACTTTTGTATAGGGTGTGAGAGATGGGTCTTCTTTCATTCTTTTGCATATGGATATCCAGTTCTCTAGGCACCATTTATTGAAGAGACTGCTCTGTCCCAGGTGAGTTGGCTTGACTGCCTTATCAAAGATCAAATGTCCATAGATGAGAGGGTCTATATCTGAGCACTCTATTCGATTCCATTGGTCGATATATCTATCTTTATGCCAATACCATGCTGTTTTGACCACTGTGGCTTCATAATATGCCTTAAAGTCAGGCAGCGTGAGACCTCCAGCTTCGTTTTTTTTCCTCAAGATGTTTTTAGCAATTCGGGGCACCCTGCCCTTCCAGATAAATTTGCTTATTGGTTTTTCTATTTCTGAAAAATAAGTTGTGGGGATTTTGATTGGTATTGCATTGAATCTGTAAATCAATTTAGGTAGGATTGACATCTTAACTATATTTAGTCTTCCAATCCATGAACACGGTATGCCCTTCCATCTATTTAGGTCTTCTGTGATTTCTTTTAGCAGTTTTTTGTAGTTTTCTTTATATAGGTTTTTTGTCTCTTTAGTTAAATTTATTCCTAGGTATTTTATTCTTTTAGTTGCAATTGTAAATGGGATTCGTTTCTTGATTTCCCCCTCAGCTTGTTCATTACTAGTGTATAGAAATGCTACAGATTTTTGAATGTTGATCTTGTAACCTGCTACTTTGCTGTACTCATTTATTAGCTCTAGTAGTTTTGTTGTGGATTTTTCCGGGTTTTCGACGTATAGTATCATATCGTCTGCAAACAGTGATAGTTTTACTTCTTCCTTTCCAATTTTGATGCCTTGTATTTCTTTTTCTTGTCTAATTGCTCTGGCTAGAACCTCCAACACAATGTTGAATAATAGTGGTGATAGTGGACATCCTTGTCTTGTTCCTGATCTTAGGGGGAAAGTTTTCAATTTTTCCCCATTGAGGATGATATTAGCTGTGGGTTTTTCATATATTCCCTCTATCATTTTAAGGAAGTTCCCTTGTATTCCTATCTTTTGAAGTGTTTTCAACAGGAAAGGATGTTGAATCTTGTCGAATGCCTTCTCTGCATCAATTGAGATGATCATGTGATTTTTCTGCTTTGATTTGTTGATATGGTGTATTACATTAATTGATTTTCTTATGTTGAACCATCCTTGCATACCTGGGATGAATCCTACTTGGTCATGATGTATAATTCTTTTAATGTGTTGTTGGATACGATTTGCTAGAATTTTATTGAGGATTTTTGCATCTGTATTCATTAGAGAGATTGGTCTGTAGTTTTCTTTTTTTGTAATATCTTTGCCTGGTTTTGGTATGAGGGTGATGTTGGCTTCATAGAATGAATTAGGTAGTTTTCCCTCCACTTCGATTTTTTTGAAGAGTTTGAAGAGAATTGGTACTAATTCTTTCTGGAACGTTTGGTAGAATTCACATGTGAAGCCATCTGGTCCTGGACTTTTCTTTTTAGGAAGCTTTTGAATGACTGATTCAATTTCTTTACTTGTGATTGGTTTGTTGAGGTCATCTATGTCTTCTTGAGTCAAAGTTGGTTGTTCATGTCTTTCCAGAAACCCGTCCATTTCCTCTAAATTGTTGTATTTATTAGCGTAAAGTTGTTCATAGTATCCTGTTATTACCTCCTTTATTTCTGTGAGGTCAGTGGTTATGTCTCCTCTTCCATTTCTGATCTTATTTATTTGCATCCTCTCTCTTCTTCTTTTTGTCAGTCTTGCTAAGGGCCCATCAATCTTATTGATTTTCTCATAGAACCAACTTCTGGCCTTATTGATTTTCTCTATTGTTTTCATATTTTCAATTTCATTTATTTGTGCTCTAATCTTTGTTATTTCTTTCCTTTTGCTTGCTTTGGGGTTAGCTTGCTGTTCTTTCTCCAGTTCTTCCAAATGGATAGTTAATTCCTGAATTTTTGCCTTTTCTTCTTTTCTGATATAGGCATTTAGAGCAATAAATTTCCCTCTTAGCACTGCCTTTGCTGCGTCCCATAAGTTTTGATATGTTGTGTTTTCATTTTCATTCGCCTCGAGGTATTTGCTAATTTCCCTTGCAATTTCTTCTTTGACCCAGTCGTTGTTTAGGAGTGTGTTGTTGAGCCTCCACGTATTTGTGAATTTTCTGGCACTCTGCCTATTATTGATTTCCAACATCATTCCTTTATGGTCCGAGAAAGTGTTGTGTAAGATTTCAATCTTTTTAAATTTGTTAAGACTTGCTTTGTGACCCAGCATATGGTCTATCTTTGAGAATGATCCATGAGCACTTGAGAAAAAGGTGTATCCTGCTGTTGTGGGATGTAATGTCCTATAAATGTCTGTTAAGTCTAGTTCATTTATAGTAATATTCAGATTCTCTATTTCTTTGTTGATCCTCTGTCTAGATGTTCTGTCCCTTGATGAGAGTGGTGAGTTGAAGTCTCCAACTATTATGGTGTATGAGTCTATTTCCCTTTTCAGTGTTTGCAGTATATTCCTCACGTATTTTGGGGCATTCTGATTCGGTGCATAAATATTTATGATTGTTATGTCTTCTTGTTTAATTGTTCCTTTTATTAGTATATAGTGTCCTTCTTTGTCTCTTTTAACTGTTTTACATTTGAAGTCTAATTTGTTGGATATTAGTATAGCCACTCCTGCTCTTTTCTGGTTGTTATTTGCATGAAATATCTTTTCCCAACCTTTCACTTTCAACCTATGTTTATCTTTGGGTCTAAGATGTGTTTCCTGTAGACAGCATATAGAAGGATCCTGTTTTTTAATCCATTCTGCCAATCTATGTCTTTTGATTGGGGAATTCAGTCCATTGACATTTAGTGTTATTACTGTTTGGATAATATTTTCCTCTAACATTTTGCCTTTTGTATTATATATATCATATCTGATTTTCCTTCTTTCTACACTCTTTTCCATATCTCTCTCTTCTGTCTTTTTGTATCTGACTCTAGTGCTCCCTTTAGTATTTCTTGCAGAGCTGGTCTCTTGGTCACAAATTCTTTCAGTGACTTTTTGTCTGAGAATGTTTTAATTTCTCCCTCATTTTTGAAGGATAATTTTGCTGGATATAGGAGTCTTGGTTGGCAGTTTTTCTCTTTTAGTATTTTAAATATATCATCCCACTGTCTTCTAGCTTCCATGGTTTCTGCTGAGAAATCTACACAAAGTCTTATTGGGTTTCCCTTGTATGTAATGGATTGTTTTTCTCTTGCTGCTTTCAAGATCTTCTCTTTCTCTTTGACCTCTGACATTCTAACTAGTAAGTGTCTTGGAGAACGCCTATTTGGGTCTAATCTCTTTGGGGTGCGCTGCACTTCTTGGATCTGTAATTTTAGGTCTTTCATAAGAGTTGGGAAATTTTCAGTGATAATTTCTTCCATTAGTTTTTCTCCTCCTTTTCCCTTCTCTTCTCCTTCTGGGACACCCACAACACGTATATTTGTGCGGTTCATATTGTCCTTGAGTTCCCTGATACCCTGTTCAAATTTTTCCATTCTTTTCCCTATAGTTTCTGTTTCTTTTTGGAATTCAGATGTTCCATCCTCCAAATCACTAATTCTATCTTCTGTCTCTTTAAATCTATCATTGTAGCTATCCATTATTTTTTCTATGTTTGCTACTTTATCCTTCACTTCCATAAGTTCTGCGATTTGTTTTTTCAGTTTTTCTATTTCTTCTTTATGTTCAGCCCATGTCCTCTTCATGTCCTCCCTCAATTTATCGATTTCATTTTTGAAGAGGTTTTCCATTTCTGTTCGTATATTCAGCATTAGTTGTCTCAGCTCTTGTGTCTCATTTGAGCTATTGGTTTGTTCCTTTGACTGAGCCATATTCTCGATCTTTTGAGCGTGGACAGTTATCTTCTGCTGCTGGCGTCTGGGCATTTATTCAGATTTCTCTTGGTGTTGGACCCAGCAAGGTTGTAATATTTTTCTGTGAAATCTCTGGGTTCTGTTTTTCTTATCCTGCCCAGTAGGTGGCGCTCGTGGCACACGTTTGTCTGCGGGTCCCACCAGTAAAAGGTGCTGTGGGACCTTAAACTTTGGAAAACTCTCGCCGTCCTGGGGGTTCGCTAGCCGAAGTGGCTTGGGCCGGCCCGGGGTCCGAACGCAGGGAGGGTTGCTGGTCGCCGCAGCCAGGGAAAGAGCCCGTCCGAATTTCCTAGTCGGCCCTGGGCAACAAGCGTGGCGGGAGGGCGCCAGCGGCAGCGGCCCGCCCGAGAGAGTGCACGTTCCCCGGGAGTCACGGGGTCACCGTTCTCCGCGGCCTGGGGGTTTCCGATCCAATTCTCTCAGTTGGTCCGGGGGCTGCGCGTGGTGTGGGCGCCAGTCGCCTTGGTTTCAGGGGACCACCTCTCCAATTCTCCCAGCCGGCCCGGGAAGGGGGAAGGGAGTAACTCCGGCCGCTTGCCACCCCGCCCGGTAAGGCCCGCGCGTCTCGGCGATCTCACCCGAGCTGCTTCTCTCAGCCAGCCAGCTGTTCCAGGATGGGGTACGCTGTCTTTTTTATCTCTGTTGTGGCTTTGGGCGCTTTCTGTATCGTTTCTACTCCCCTAGTAGGTGTCCTGGGGAAGAAACTAAGATCCGCGCGTCTTGCTAAGCCGCCATCTTCCAGGAAGTCTCTAAGGCCATGTTCTTTTAATCCATTCCTGTGGGGGCAGAGCTATTATGCTTGAGAACTTTTGATTAGGCTGCTTCAATTAAGATGTGACCCAGCCCACTCAAGATGTGTCTTAATCTTTTACTGGCAGCCTTTATGAAGATAAAAAGAGAGAGCTTAGATAGAGAAACACTCAGAGACATTTGAAGAGAGCTCAGACAAAAAAAGAACCAGCAGATGCTGGCCATGTGCCTTTTCATGTGACAGAGGAATCTGGATGCCAGCAGCCTTTCTTCAGAGGAGGCATCTTTCTCCTGATGCCTTAATTAGGACATTTCCATAGACTTAGAACTAGAAATTTTTAGTTACAATAAATTACAATAAATCCCCATTGTAAAAGCAAACCCATTTCTGGTATATTGCATTCTGGCAGCTTTAGAAAACCACAACAGCAGGCCGGCCAAAAAGAACTGTATTCAGTATGTGCAGCTCTTGCCAACAATTCTACTGCAGTTTCCCTCTCTTGCATGCTCACTCTCTCTCTGTCTCTCTGTCTGTCTCTCTCTATCTCACATTTTCCCTTGGGGAAATTATTGCATGCAACACACCTCAGCAGTTTGTATTCTACCTGGGTTTTTAAAGATCTGGGTCCCTGTAATTGGTTTTCAGTTTGCTAAAGATGCCAGAATGCAATATACCAGACATGGGTTGGCTTTTTCAATGGAAATTTATTTAATAAATGTACAGTTCTGAGGTCATGAAAATGTCCAGATTAAGGCATCAAGAGGAATATACCTTATCTCAGGGAAGACTACTGGCATCTGGGGTTCCTCTGATTTGTGGGAAGGCACGTGGTAACATCTGCTGGTCCTTCTCTCCGTAAGGTCTCTGTATTCAAAATGGCTCTCTCAGCTTCTGTGAGTCCTTCTGGCATCTCCTGGGGCATTTTCTTTCTCTGAGCCTTCTCCAAAATTCTCTGCCTTTTATCCTCTTATAAAGGACTCCAGCAAGGGGATTAAGACCCACCTCAAATGGGCTGGGTCACATCTCCATGGAAACAATCTAAGCAAAAAGGTCCCACAATAGGTCTGCATCCACAGGGTTGGGTTAGAAGGACATGGGCTTTTCTGTGGTACATAACAGACTCAATCAGCACTCAGGACATACGCGTGGAGTTCTAGTCAGTACTAGGAGTGGCTTTTTAGTCTATAGCTGAGGCTTGGAGAACCATGCTGCCTCTCTGCAAATCCCAAGCTGTGAGGGACTGAGTGAGGAGGAGATGTCTGGACTGGCAGGACCAGGACAGAAAGCTCCTACCTGATCTTGGAGATAACTTTTCTTTTTTTTTAAATGTTTTTATTCAGCAGTTGTGCAGTTCTTCTAGTCTCTATTGTCCTCCATAGTTCAAATCATGTGGGATTTGTTCTCTTATTTGTTGATTCTTATGGAAGACTTTTCCAGGGGATGTCTTATGTTGCTTATACCCAGAGTATAAGATGTTGATGACATCTTATACTCTGGGTACTTTTATCTTGTGTTTTATCCTGTAACAGTCTAGTGCTACCTCTCCAGTGTCACTGATCTCCAAGATATTTTGTGTTTTCCTCTCTATATGTAGATTTGTACATTTACCTACTATCTTAGTTTCCTAGGGCTGCTGCAAAAAGTTGACCACAGTGACTTAAAACAACAGAAATATATTCTCTCACAGTTATGAGCCTAGAAGCTTGAAATCAAGTTGTTGGCAGGGCCATGCTGCATCTGAAACTTGTAGGGGAGAATCCTTCCTTGCCTCTTCCTAGCTTCTGGTGATTCCTGGAAATCCTTGGCATTTCTTGGCTTATAATTGCATCACTCCAATCTGTGCCTCTGTCTCTATGTGGCCTTCCAACCTCTGTCCAGGGCTATGTCTCTGGATCCAAATCCCCACTCCATTCTCTTATTAAAGCACCAGTCATTGCACTTAGCTCGGTCTTAACTTGATTCCATCTGCAAAGACCCTATTTTCAAATAAGGTCACCTTCTCTGAGGATTAGGACTTGCCCATATCTTTTTGGGGCCACAATTCAACCCACCACACCTACCATAACAAAGTAACTTAGCTGAAGCAAATTGAAAATAAAATCTTTCTTAGGTTGCCAACCTTGCATTTTTATTTTTTTATTTCACCCATGAGTATTGTTTCCTTCTATACCAGATTCATTTTTCATCAGTGAAATTCCTTTTATTAACTAATTCACTTGGCTGATTATCAGTGGCTATGCTCTGGTGCCAGACTGGCTGGGTTTGAGACCCAGCTCTTCTGCTTACATATAACTTTAGTTCACTTCCTTAATTTCTATATGCCTCAGTTCCCCCTTCTGTAAATTTTGGTTAACCGTAATACCAACTTATAGTTGTTGTGAGAAGTGCATGTGTCTGCATGCACGGAGTACTTAGAATATACCTGGCGCAGAGTAAGCACTAACCTAATATCAACTACCACTACACATTCTTCAAGAGGATTTAGTATCACCCTTCGGGAAGGAATTCTCTTCTTTTATTCACCAAGCATTTATTGAGCATCTAGTCTATGCTTGGCTCTGGGCTCTGCCCTTCCATCTAGATTTTATCTGCATGTAACTTCATTCTCATCTCTACCCAGTGCTAAGGTTATTGTTTGTATTCATTTTATGGGAGAGAATCCTGGAAAATGCCATGGACTATCTCAGCCGGGATGGAAGAAGCTGTGCGGCATTGACAACCAACCTCAAATCTTCGAGCCTGTCCACTTGCAGTTCTGGGTGGCCATGTAGGGTGGGCAGCGCCCCTCCATATGGCAAGTCAGTGTGATGCTCTACCTCATCTCAGGGACCCACAATTTCCAACATGTGCTGCCACCATTGCTGCTGCTGGGAAAAGAGAGTTGGAGGGTCATGCACTGCCTATTAGTACTCTGAGTTGGAAATGAAATGGGCTGCTTCTACATACAGCCCATCAGCAAGAGCGGCCCTCAGGACCCTTCTCAACTGTGTGAGGAATCATAAGTCTCCTATATGCATGGAAGGAGAGGAGACCTGGGGCTGATGGACATGAGAAGTCTCTCTCACATGTTTGTGACTTCAAGCACATTGCTTGACCTAAGTCTCAATTTGATCATCTGTGAAATGGGGATAACAGTTTTACCGACTGCTTGCAATTTTGATAAAGAAAATGCTTGTAAAGCTCTTAGGATGCTCCTAGCACACAGGAAATGGTGAAAATTTGGAAGCTATTAGCTTTCTTTACATACCATTCTCAACAAGAGAATTAGCAGAGCCTCATATTGCAATAAAGTAAGCACAGCTTTGGACTCTGTTATGAGTGGGTTCAAATTCTAGTTCTATCAATTCCCAGCTGTGTGAACTTGGGGAGCTATACTCTCTGACCCTCACTTTTCTCACCTGCAAAATGGGTGTAATCACATCTACCCCTTAGGCTATGTGTCAAAGGTTAAGTAGTTAACACCTTATCTGGTAAGATGAGTTGTGTTTAAAAATCTATTGGCTCATTTAAAGTTTATGACAATACTGTGAGTCAGGCCCCCCTGCTGTCCCCATTTTACAGCAGAGGAAACCGAAGCCCAGGGCCCAGGCGAGTGGTGGAGTCAGGATTAAAAGCCAGTTGCATCATGGTTACTTCTTGCAAATCTCCAGTTTTCCTCCTTGGTCTTGGGGCATATTGGAGGAAATGTCTTTGGCCTGTTCCTAAAAAAAAACCCTGTTGAGGACTTGTACTATCAGCTTCTTTTTTGTGTGTGAATGAGTGGCAATGTGAAGGAAGCAGTAGGAAACGGCATTCTTTATGCTGTACACTTTGGTGAAGATATCAAACACTGTATGCAAAAATGCCCAGCACAGAGTTTGGTACTTAATTACCAGGAGTCCTTTATTATTTTTAATAAGCACGTATACTTAGTGGGAGTCTCTGAATATGTAGACATTATTGGAGTAAATGCGGACCTGCAAAAGGACCAGCTGGACATATGGCTCAGCATAATAATATGCAAGCAATTGGCAAATAGGATTCTTTTCAAATAAGAATCTTAGTACTTTAGCCATTTGGTTTGGGCAACACTGGTTTTAACTGACTAAGGAAATTAAATCTATGTTCTTTCTGATTTCTTGTCTCATTTTCATTTGATGGGGCAACTATGGAGTGGGTTTTCTTTCCAAATTAAACACCAGGTTCTTCAGGATGTAATCAAACATCATGGGTGAACTGCCTTGGAAAAGCAGCACTGGTTTGGGGTAACTTTGTTTCTCTCTTCCCTAGCCAGAGAGGAGGTGGGAGATGCCACTTGAAGCTGGAGTGAAGACAACCGTAGTAACTAGAGAACTAGGCATGCTGGTACCTTGCACAGAAGCAAAGCCCTGGAAATTCTGGTTGAAACCAGAGCTTCAGAGTCATCAAGCTCACAGTCAGTTTTTGCTTTTGCTGGACTCTGTGCTATCCCCACACATCTCCTTTGCTTTTTCCAGAAAACTAATGAAATGAAGATTCTTATGCCCACTTTACAGATGAGGAGAATGAGGATCAAAGAGGTTAGACCCAATGCTGTGTTGCAGAATGAAAAGCAAACTGAGTCCCTCCCAGGTCTGGCCTTTAGCTTAAGGTGTTTTGCGGGCTTATGCCCTTTGTGAATCGTGCCTCCTGGAATTCTCCAACTTGGGCATCCCTGGGAGGGCATGAGCTAAAACATGAGGAGGGCACAGTAGGTCTTGTGTTTTTTGCCAGTTTTGCACCCTAGTCAATAATATGTAGTATTAGTTATCTTTCTATGCATGATCGATAACCCCCAAACATAGTAGCTCATAGCCACAACATTTATTATCTCATAGTGTCTGTGAGTCAGGAGTATGACACAATGTAACTATATCCTCTGGCTCTGGTCAAGGTATTGTCTGGGCTGAGGTCATCTCCAGGCTTGACTAGATCTGGGTTCACTTCTGAGCTCACTCAGGGGGTTGTCGGCAGGATTCAGTTCTTTAGAGACTGCTGGACTGAGGGTCTTGGTTCCTTGCTGTCTCTTGGCCAGGATCTGACCTTAGTCCTTTGCCTTATGGAATTATCCATAGGAGAGCTCATAGCATGGCAGCAGACATCATCAGAGTAAGCAAGTGAAAAGAACTAGAGAGCAAGAGTGCCTGCAAGACGGAACTCCCCATCTTTCGTAACCTAACCTTGGAAGATATATTCTGGCTCTTTTGCCATGTTCTGTTTGTGAGAAGCAAGTTACTAAGTTCAGCAGACCCTCAGGGGGAGGGGACTATGCAAGGGCATAGATGCTGGGGGAAGGGACCACTGGGAATTGTATCAGAGGCTACCATCATTTTAATGCAAAATAATGTTCAAATACACTGAGTGGAACTGTCTGGACAGAAAGATCTTGCTTATCTTGAGAAATCATGCATCCCTGGTACCTCTCACATTCCCTTTGCAGGGTAAGAGCACCCCAGTCTGAAAAGCACAGGATGACAATCAAGTCTTGCTGGCCCGAAAATATTCAGTCTCTTCCCAATACCTCTGCACCCGCCTGCCTTGAGCCAGGATACTGAAGCCAACTGTATTCTTAAGTTTGGGATCATAGGGCATTTCCATTACTTGCTGCCGTGTGCAAATAATTGTCAGCCTTTGAAGTGGCCTCTCTGAAATACTTTATGTTCCTTCCTTGATGCCACCTCTGCCTAGACCTTGTAGCTCCTCCTCTTCGGGAATGGCCTTTGGAGTCATGCCAAAGAAATCTTTTTCATTTCTTTAAGATGTGATCACTAGGAAAGATTTATCAGATCTGGCTGGCTGGAAGGCATCCCTTATTAATTACTATTTCATGCCTTTCTTTTATACAAGTAGTAGATTTGAATTCAGACCTAACCAGAGCCCTCAGTATTTACTACATCTTTCCAACACACAAGACTGGGGGATCCCACGTTTAATAATTCCCAAACATAACACATGGCAAAGACCATCAACTCAGATTGGCTGCATCTGGGGAACAGAATTATCCTCGGTTTACAGCTCTGTGATGGTTTAAATATAAGTGTAGGTCTGAGAAAAGTGAATGAGCAGGAATCAACCTGGAGGATGGTGGGAATATTTAATCAACCTCAGCCAGAAGGGCGGAAATCCTTGAGAGCATTGTGGGACAGAGTGGAGAAAGTGCTGGACTTCGTTAGCAGAGAAGAGAGGGGATCTTGAAGTGTAAAGTTAGAAATGGAAGGGAGAAGGCTAAGGCTAGACTGAACAGGCCATTAGAGTCTTTTCTTTTATCTTATAAATATATAAAGAACCACTTTCTGCATGCCACATGCCATTCTAAACAATTGAACAATCTTACCCCTGAGAAGCAGGTAAGATTTTCCCTATTGTGTAGATGAGGAAACTGGGGCACAGAGAGGTTGAGGAACTTGTCCAAGGTCACAGAGCTGACAGGTGACATTCTAGTTCTCTGGCCTTGACCTCTGCACTTCGCTGCCTCAGAGTTATCCAACCAGAACAGAGCAAAGGCCGCTTTGAGAAGTCCTGTGCAGAGGCCAAGGGTCACTGTCAAATCAGGGCTGCTGGAATAGCAGTAGTAATTCCCTGGTGTTCATCAGAAAAGACTCTTGCTTCTCTTGGGGCAAAAAGAACCTGAAATAAATTGTGCAGAAGATGGGACTTTGGAAGCAAATCAAGAAGGATGAACAACGACTCTGGGGATTGGGCTGGAAGAGGCAGAGGAAAGAGGGGGCAAGGTTGGAAAGAGCCACAAATCAGAAGTTCACCTCACCTATTAATTTGTCTACAACTGACCAGCTCTACTTTGGGGATTTACCTGGCGCTGCCTGGACCAGAGGGTTAGAGTTGTTTAACTGTGCTGGTGTGTGTGTGTAGTATATGGTGGCAGGAGGATTTGGGGGTTTAACTGCAGAAAAGGGAAAGGAGGACAGTCACGGCTCATCCTGTTTTGTCACATAGATATCTTTGACAACCCTAGTGAATACAACAGTCCCCCAAAGACTCACACTGACCTGTTTATACATATGTATCCTATTAACTGCGTCTTGAATAAAGAGATATACTTTAGCAGATACAGTCTCTGCTCTTCCCAGCCAAGCACAAACCCATTTTTTTCGCCCATGACTTCAGGTACACAGCTGATTTGCATAAAGAAATCAAGCACAGCTGACATCTATGACTTAACATCAAGCAATGGTGTTGCCACACACAAAAAACCTGTAATATGTCTAATGACAAGAATATTGCTCCCATTTCACCTGCAGGCATGGGGTGTGGGGAAAGGTTACTATCATATATTTAAGAGGAAACTCACATATGTAGACCCCAGGTAGTTACAACAGAATTGTTTATTTAAAAGCTCTGTCTCCACATCCCTTGCAAAATTCAGGTAAGGAGGTGGAAGAGCTCCCTTTCCTTGCCCAGCCTTTCCTTGCTTTCTGATAAGGCATGTAGCAAGCAGGCTAGGGACAACTGCAGAGGAACAAGGGGTATGAATATTCAGCCGTGACTGTCCCCAAAGGATAAATGACAGCAGCATGTGCAGTGTGCTTTCTGCACGTTTTAAACTGACTCTTCCCCCTCCACCTGTGCTGACATATTAGTAAATTGATTCCAGGTGATGCTGACATTTTGTAATTATCCCTATCTATAATTTTCATCTTATTCCATTGACTATTTTGATCATTTAAAATAGAGTAGCATATCTAATAGTGGTCATTAGTTTAGCTCAGGAGAAAATTCACGGTTTTAAAAAACCACATTAGAAATAACTTACTAAAATCACAATTGGTGTGAGGAGCTTCCTTTTTTCTTTTAATGAAAAACAAAACAGACTCATTTTATCCAAATTGGCAGCTTTTCTCTTTCAAACTGGACCATTGTTCTTTTATCTTGAGAGAAGGAAAAGCATCTGCAACACAGTAGCAGTGATAAAAATCACAATAACCCCATACACAAAAACAAGGGTTATATTTCATCCTACATTTGAAGGGAACTGAATATTGTAGTTTCTTATTTGCTGACTAACTGGGGATTGGAGTGAAGAAAACCCTATGGTTTTGAAACAAGGTCAGATTGGGTATAAGCAGTCTTATCCTTCTGTCTGAAGGGATCACTTCGTGCAGATTGTCTGGGCATGCAGGGGCTCTGGGCTTGCCTCCTTTATGTTCCTCCTTTGGCAAATTTTGTTTCAAGCATATCTTCTGAAGCTTCCTTCAGTTCGTTTTAGGTATAATTTCTGAAGAATGAAAGGCATAGTTTAATAGATAGGAAATGTTTTCTACAAACAGTAATGAAATATAGATTTGATTATTGCAGGGCAATGCTGCTCAGTGGCCGGAGAGCCCACCAGTTTGTATCCAATGACCTATAGGCTGACATTATAGCATTCTCTCTATTTCTTAAGCTCTGGCAGAATGCGGCACACAAGGGGCATGCTTTCTATTTCTCTTGCTGGTGGATCAGGCACTGAGCTTTTTCAAGGGCTTAATGGTTCTGTGTTATCTTAATAGAAGTGAGCTATATTGGTATATACATTGATTAATAAGAGAGCATTCTTCACTCCTCCATTTACCCAACCCCCATCTACACATTCCTCTATTCATCTACCTACCTCTTAATCCCCATCAATCATCCAGCCACCCCCCTGTTTACCTCGTCATCCTTCCATCCACTCACCCAGCTATTCATCTATTATCCATTCATTCATCTACTCACCCATGTAACTGTTCAGTCATCCACCTATCCATCCATCCACACATCTGTTTGCTATCCATCTGTCCACTTATCCATCCATCCATCCACCTGTTCACCTATCCATCTGTCTGTTCATCCATCTATCTATCCATCTGCCCATCTATCTATCTGTTCATTAAATGATCAAAACATCTATCTATTCATCCTTTCATGCATCCACATATCCATGTGCCTTTTCATTCATCAATATACCTTTATATCCATCTTTTATGACAAATTATTTAGTGAAAATCTATGAAACCTCTAGGCATTGGCAATAGACACATAAATCAAAGGTGTGCCCTTACGGTGCTTACAATCTAACACAGGAGTCAAACAGGGCTGGAAAATTATGCAGCAGCAGGCTGCATGCAACTCTAGAGAAACATTCCCATTGATGTGGGAATTCTAAAGAAGGAATAAGTTCCTGCATCGGAGGGTTCAAATGAGGATGCATACATCCTAACGTTGCATGTGGTAAATATGAGAGTAGGTAGCCACCTGGACTCCGGGGTTGATGACAGCAAGATTGGGCAGTGGATGAATATACAAGCTCCTCATTCCCCTCAAGAGTGTCCGTTTGTTGTGTGGAAGAGCTTGTATATATAGGAGGACCCTTACCAGGGAGCAGAAAGCATGGGACTGTTATTAAAGCACAAGGCAAGTGAAGGGGACCAAGCCAGGCCTCACAAGAACTGGGATTCGGAATGGGACTTGCGTGTGAATGAAGGAAAGGCGGAAGGATCGAATAAACAGATGGATGCACAAATGAGTAATAGGCGGATAAATACATCTTAGGGGACAGACCAAAATGCCAGTTTGCGTTTCATCCAGAAAGAAGCTGAGCATAACTTTTCATCATGTCATCTTTGGCCAAAACCAAACCACCACCACAAAAGCAGTTCTTCCACAGAGCAAAGGCAGCAACCCGGGACTTCTCTCGGCTCTGCTCTCGTTGCTGGTGAGACTGCAGGAAACCTGTTGGGTGCGGGCCGACTTTCAGCTCCAAGTGCCTGGCACTCAGCTCTGTCCCGCACCTGGGTGAGGCCTTTATGACTTTCCCAGAGCCCTTCTGGTTGCTGTTGAAATGCAGCAGCTGTTGCTAGGGCAACTCTGATCCCCAAATAAGAACCTAGAGTTTGTGGAGCTTTCCCAGGTGCTGCAGACCCAATGTTGCCAAAAATGCCCGAGACCCACACCCTCTGCTTCCCCACGGAGCTTAAACAGTTTGGCAGCAAACGCTTGTTGACAGCAGGTGTGGCTCAATGTGAGCAAATGTTCTGTTCCATTATTTCAGGGTTGGCACCAAGGGGACATTTCCTGTGGAAGAAACGGGTTTCCAGGGGCCTGGGAGCTTTGTGCTTGGAGCCAGAAAGGGCTCAGTTCCTCCACTTCAGAGCCAGAGCCCTACCAACCCTGTGAGCAGGTGCTCCTGAGAAGTGCAGAGGTTTCCACAGCCAAAGCAAGGGAGGCCAGGCAGGGAGGGCACCCTGGCCATGAGGCTCCAATCAGCCCACTGATTAGGCACTGTGTGATGGTGCTCTAAGTGGTCACATTGTCATTAACTCAGCTAGATTAACTTGCTCGGGAGAAGCTTGCAAAGCTGCGTGAGCCTGCCTTCTGCCCAGCTTGAGTCAAAAAGATTGGGCTGTTAGGGCACAGGGATGCCGCCTCTGGAAGGTGGGGCTCTGGCCCCAAGGTGATTTGACAAAAAAACCAAGGGCAGAGAGAAGAATTTTTTATTTGTTTGAAAAATACGTGCAATGATTCCTCTTCTCCTTGAACTGTCTTAGGGGCAAAGGTCAGTTCTGCGTTGAACTAAACAGAAGTGCTTCCTGGAAGAGATTCTGGTTTTTGTGGGATGACGTCTCCATGCCGTATTGCTTTGTGAAACTCCGCCTCCTGACTTTGAGGGCTCCTTCTTGCTCAGGTCTCGGTCATTTTTAGCGCAGGATGTAAGGACAGGGAGCGAAGTAAGATTCCTTAGGAACGAGCACTAGTGCTCTGGCTTTGCCCACAATTCCAGGAGACTGAGTTGGTGTGGAAAAGGAGAAATCAATGACAATAGCTGAAAAAGAAGAAATACCATCTCTTCATATAATTATGTTTCCAGAGATTGTTTTGTGTTTCTACCTCCTTAGGATCTACTTATATCTTCATAGAGTTTGGGGAGGGGGGTATGCCCTTTTTGCACCCTTTTCCAAGGCTTATTTTCAATCCTAGTATATTAGTTAGGGTAGACCAGGCTACAGTAACAAATTGACCCCCAAATTTCAGTGATTTAACAGAACAGAAGTATGTTTCCCACTTTCACACAAGTTCTGGGGAAGCAGTTCAGTTCTGTGAGTTTCTTCCATAAAGTCGTTCAGGAAGCCAGGCTGAGGGGTGGCTCTGTCATGTTCAGCCCAAGTGACCCTGACACTGAAATCTCAGTGGGCCACGACACAAAAAGTGCGTGGAGGGGGCGTGGCTCGCAGTCCTTGCCTGGAAGTGGATAGGTTAGTACTGCAGGGTCACTGCAGAAACATAGCCTGGCTGTGGGTGCAGGAGGAAAGGGACCCTGATCTGGTCTGCCCCACAGCCTACTTTCATTGTTATTTAACCTGCTCGTTTATTGAGGGCCTGCCGTATACCCTATACTGTGCTAGCAGCACCCTGCCCACATAAGGCTTGGGATCCAGTGAGGGAAAAAGAATTGCTAAATGGCAAATTATAACGGTGAAGGCTGTAAAGGAAAAATGCAGGACACCTTGAGAGCAAGTTGCTATCTCTAGGGTGAGATGAAGAGAAGGCTGGGAAGGTGTGCGGAAAGAAGGGGCATTAAATCCCAGACCAGAAGATAAGAAACAATTATGCCCAGGTGCAGCAGAGGGGCGTTTTAGGAAGAGGGATCTGCAAGTGAAATGTTCAAGGCAGGAAAGCTGTTTGAACATTTTAGACACCCTCCATCCCTCCTTGAAAAGAGCAGTGGGGCTATGCACATTGAATAGGAGAGAGGCTGAAATGACGTGGGAGAGGTGAGCTGGGGTAAGGCTGAGATTGTCAGTTAAAGAGTTGGGGCTCCTGTCTTATAGCAGGGGGGGGGTCACTGAAGGTTTTAAGCTGGAAGGTAGCACAATAAGCATTGCGTTGCAGAAACTCAGTCTGGCCACATTAAGTCAAACAGGTTTTAGCAGTGGAAGACCCAAAAAGAGGCTCTTGCACCTTGTAGGAGAGAGCTGTTGGGGTGTCAGCAGAAACGTGGAGAAGTGGGTGGATTGGAGAAACATTTAGGGAGGAGAAGAGACAGGGTTTGGTTATTAGACTGGGCCAAGAGGAAGCCCAGAGGTGGCGTGTGTGGGGGCGCAGAGTGGCGCAAGGCTCCTCTGAGAGTGAGATGGCTTGGCCATAACTCTTTTACTGTTTTCTCTTGTTTTATGGCCTTTTTTTTTATTTTAGGCCTATTTAATAAAAGTTGGTTCTTTAACTGGATGTCTGGTGGAGCTCAAATTCAACCTCATCTGCGCTTCTGTGGATGTTGATTAGTATGTGTAATGCAGCAGAACACCTGATGTCCACAGCAGGAAATCCCAATGCCAGTGGAGTGATGTGCAAGATAAATCACTCCAAGTAAATGACTAATTAATCATGCTCTTGATTTTAATAACATATACTGTCTGGCCTGAGATTTGTCTGTCTATAATCTTGCATTCCACCCTCGAAATCTGATAATCAGTAAAGCCACCCATGGATTCCTAATTAACAATAATTTCTTTTCTTTCTCTTGGAGAAGTTAGGAATCAGGCCATATTTCGGTGATGGTATGGAGGGAGACACAGGGAGGAGATGTATGTTTTTTTTTATTCTCAAAAACCGTCGTAGACATTTCCAGATAATCTATATGACAAAATTGACACCATCGCATTGAAAACCTGTGCAATCACTTCTGGAAATGTCTATGCCAGAGGGCTTGCTTGCAATGTGTCCATGTTCCTCCAAATCGGAAAACTGTTATTTTCAAGGGTAGTTGGACAAGGGTCATGAATACTTACCAGTAAAGCGTCCCTCACTTGCGACTGGCCTCAAAGACTTGTAAATCAACAAGGGTATGACGCATGTGAGGATTCATAATTTTCAGTGAGTCATTGCTCCGTTTATTTGGAATAGATAGCCCCATAAAATAAAGTACTATTCACTTGTAAAGGAAATGAATCCATGGGCTTATTGCTAAAGGCTGTTTTCCAATGAGGCTAGTCTCAGGCTAGGCAACTGAATATCTGTAGGTGGGTTTCTTCTGGAAACAGTCTCGGTAAACCTTTTTAATAATCAATTTGACTTCTTTGCCCTGTCCATGTATGTAGCTAGGAATGGCCAGTTTACCAGTATACATTACACTGTTCAAAACAAAGCAGAACAGCTTGTTCCAGTGGACTCATGACATTATTTGAAAGAAAATGGCATTAGGATTGGTGTGGGTAGAGCAGTGTCTGATGATGATAATGAATTCCAACCACTTACTATGTGCAAAGGATTGTGCTGCGGGAGTTAGTTATGAAAATCAATGCAAAATAGCCCAAGTACTATTTACTGAGCATCTATTTGTGCTGGATATATACATCACTTCATTTATTCCTCAGAATGCCTTAAAAAGTAGCTATTATTATTATCCCAAGTTGACCAATGAGAAATTAAGGGGCTTCCACAGGGTTTCACAGCCAGTGGGCAGGCAAGGTCTGACCTCAGGCCAACCTGATTAGCAATCCACATCCTACACCCAGGCATGATCAGTAGGTGATGGGGTCACGCATTTCCCTGTGGCATCCCATTGCTATGGACTGTTGACAAGATTTCAGATCATCTCTGAGCAGAGCCCTGTTTGACTCCTAAGGCAGTGCAGGAGACTCTGACCAAATGTAATTTGGTACATAAAACAGGAGCAATGTGTGTTCAAGAAACTAGGGGCCTGCATCTAGGAACCAAACGAGTCTCTCTCATAGAAAAGAGAAAAGAATGAGAACTGTCTACTGCCCATGTCTTTCAGGTTTTTTGCCCAAACCCTGCAGCCTTGGCTTGCTCTGAACTGGTCCTCACCAACCAGCAGGAGAAGCTCATTACTGCCTATTACATCTGCCCATACCTCCAGCAGGTACTTGGGAGACAGACAAGCCCCCAAACCACCTGAGCCTTCTGGACACCTCCTTGATGATTCAGAGTGACTCTTGTATGGTGGCTCTGATTCTCCACCAGGTGTGATGGCTTCAGCATGCACCTTGCCCTCCAGCATCACACTAAGAAGAATTTTCTTCCACGGATTCATAGTCTCTGGTCTTTAACTCCCAGTTTAGGGACTCAGGCTGAATTTGTTCTTTGTGTTATTAACCAGAGGAGCACTTACATTTTCTGACATCTCTAATCTTGGAGCTCAGGGAATAGCACAGAGCATTTGCATGAAATTACCCCTCATTCTATGTATAGGCTTAGCTGCCAGCGTTTGTGAATTTGGCAGAAGCCGGCAGATCTCACAGTTAATGTCTTTCTCTCCTGCCAGGCTCTCCGGAATGGGGTGCATTAGAGTGCTACATGACAAAGAGTCGGACAGATCGTAGGAAGTGAAGCCCAGGTGATATTATTTGCATCCAATTAAAGGAGCAGGAATTGGTGGCGTTATTCACATGCATGACTCTTAATGCCTTTTGGCTCATTAAGCCTCTGGATAAACTTTTGTAGGAGGATGTTGGAGAGAACATAGGCTGGGCTTGGGCACAGGTAGAGATGAGTTTCCAGGTTGAATCTCCCACCAGGCTGCTAGTCAATTGTATGTTTCCTTTTTAGACTTGCCTCTGGGTTCCAAAGGAGGTTTCTTTTGCTGTTTTGATGGTTTCTTATTGTATCTGTAGAGCTTAGGAGCTTGGGTCAGGTTCAAGTTGATAAGGCTCACTCTGTTGAGTCCTAGTTCAGCCTTCTCCCCTTTGTCTTGGGGATTTCACTCCCCATTCCATCCCCAAGGTGGTTGCTAGTTGTTCTGTTTATACATGTCTGCAATTGGAGATGGCAGAAAATGTAAATTCTCCTCTGGTTGAAAACACAGAGAAGTGATTCAGCCTAATTCCCTAAACTAGGGGTTAGTGACCATGAATCCATGGAAGAAGAGTCTTCTTAGGGTGAGGCTGGAGAGGGCAAGGTGCATGGAGGACCCATCATGCCTGATGGGGAAACAGAGCTGCCATATGAGAGTCACTCTGAATCATCAAGGAGGGGTCCAGAAGGCTCATATGGTTTTCGGGGATCATCTGTCTCCCAGGCACCTCTGGAGGTGTGGGAAGGTGAAATGGGTAGTAATGAGCTTTGCTGCTGGTTGGGGAGGACCAGTCCAGAGCAAATCAAGGCTGCAGGATTTGGGCATAAAATCCAAAAGATGTGTGCAGAAGACGGTCCCTGCTCCTTTTTCTTTACTGGGAGAGAGGCTCTTTTGGTTCCTAGATGTAGCCCCCTAGTTTTTTTGGACACTAGTTGCTCAAGTTTCATGTGCCAAATTACATCCAGTCAGAGTCTCCAGACCTCCCCTTTGAGGATCACTCAGAGCCATATCAAGGCATCCATAGCTAGACTTTCTGGTGTAGCTTTGACAAGATACCTCACTTCTCAGAAGTCCATTTTTTTTCCATCTTAAAAATGAGTGACCTGAGCAAGATAAATCATTTCAAAGGGTGTTTTGGGCTTCACAAAGATGGGGGGCACCAGGGAGGTCCAGAGGGTAGGACACCCCTGTTTCTACTAGAGCAGTCCATTCCTTTTTGCTTTAGTCAAGGGAGAGTCAGTATTTCATTTGGAAAATAGAATTTTGCTGTTCTTTTGGGAGGTGCAAAGCCCACTGGACTTAAATCATCTCTTCCCATTCCAGTCTTCTGATTCCAAGGGCCACCAATCTGCAGTTCCCATTTGTACACTCTGTTTCAGACTTATCTGCACCTAGAGCATCTCCTTCCTATTGACAGGCCTTACGGGTGAGCTCCTGTAGGAAATTCAAAGTGGTCAGGCAAGATGTAGTGTTTCCCAGTCTTAACTTCCTTCTTTCTCAAACCAGCCGCCCCACGGTACATTTGGGGAATGTTCCTTCTTTAGCCACTACTTACTCAGACATGAAGGGTTGTTTCCCATCTAAACACTCCTGTTAGATCGATGCTGGCTAGTGGAGTTTAAAGTTATATTTCACACACACATTAATATATAATTTATAAAATATATTGGAAGAATGTGGTATGTCTTATACTGAATGCTTTAGATCAACTTTTCTCAAACAGGGCTTTTGACATATTAATTAGTATAAAAAGAATTATTTGGTTAAATAAATGGGCACAGAGCACATATTGCATCTATGGAAGACAGGCCCTAGGGGGGCTGCCATGATTTTCACTCCCCAGTGTTAACACCCTGAATAATCCTCTCCCTTTCAGTGTGGGCAGGACCTGAGGCTGGCACCTAGCCATTAGAATATTGCAAAGGAGATGGGATGCCATTCCTTTTATTAGATTTTATTATATGACAAAGGTGATGGCATGCCACTCCTGTGATTATGTTTTGTTATGTGACAGCCTTAGCAGAATGGAAATTCTGCTCTTTTAATCAGTGGCTTTGAAGAAATAAGCTGCCATGTTGTAAGAGGGTCTATGATGAAGGCTATGTGACAAGGGACTGTGGTCAGCTTCTAGGAACTCAGGGAAGCCCCTGGCAATTAGCAAACAAGAAAACAAGGAATTTGGTCCTGTGATTGCAAGGAGATAAATTCTGCCAACAACTTGAAGGAGCATGAAGTGGCTATTTCCTCAGCCAAGCCTCTGATAAGACCACAGCCCCAACTGACACCTGAATTGCAGCCAGATGAGACCCTGAAGCAGAGAATCCAACTAAACTGTGCCTGTAAGATAAATGGGTATTGTTTTAAGTCTTTATATTTGTGGTCATTTATTATACATCAACAGACAACTAACACAGCACCATTAGAAATTTAGAAAGAACATTAGCAAAATAATGGAACAAAAACGAATCTTTAATTTTTTTTTAACATGGCATTTCCAATACCACTAAATACATGAAGCAATACCTACACTTTTATCACCCCACATAACACTTGAGACCATCTTGTAGGAATCTAGTATTTCATGGAACAAAGTTTAATCTCAGGACTCATCTATATTCTTAAAAATAATTGACTCAAATGTTTTATGTGGGTTTTATCTACTGATATTTACCATATTCGAAATTAAAACTGAGAAAACTTTAAATATTTATTTATTTAAAGATAACAATAAATCCAGTAAACTTTAACATAAATAACATGCTTTAAGGAAAATACATTTTTTCAAACCAAAAATAAATTAGTGAAAGGAGGCGAGAGGATCTTGCAAGTATGGGTTGTACTTGTCTATGGCCTTTTTGGGGAAGGGACAGGGGTCAGTTGGTTCTGGGACATCATGTGTTGGAAGGGCTGTGGTGAGAAGATCAGGAAACCTAGTTGAATCAATTATGAAAGGTGTTGAATGCCATGTGAGGAAATTTTTTTCTTCCATAAGGAACAGCATTTTCACAGGATTTTACATGAACTTGTGTAGAAAGAGTATTTGTTCAGCAGTGTACACGAGCAGTAGAGAAAAGGAGTGACAGGGATAAGGAGATCCATTATGTCACATCTGTGGTTATCCAATAACAAGTGGCTAGGACAGTTGGTTTGTGGATGGAAACGCCAAGGTGTGGAGAACCCACGTGGCAGAGGCTAAAGAGCTTGGAAAGGCTGCAATAAAGGATGGTGAGCGGTCAAATGTGGAGGTGAGAGAGCATTCTTCCAACTCATCAGATATCCTAATAGCTCTCTATTACCAGGAAAGTAATCAGCTTCTCAAAGGGAAATGGAGAAATTTTGTATGTGGAGGCTTTGATTAACGTGAGGAAAGAGTCAATTTAGTTCAATAATAGGGAGTACTTTGCAAGAGCCACATGGGAGGCGTGAAAATGGAGAGGAGAAAGAGAAATGAATGTGAATAGGTTTTTGGAACACTTAAGTGGCATCACACCATGGTCGCAGGTGTCCACTCTAATTGGAGCCTCTTAAGTGGATCCAAGCCTTACCCAGAATATGAACTTCATCACAGCCCTATTCTGAGCAGTGGCTTTGTGCTTTGCATGAATTCTCTGATTTATTTCCTTTCAATGGGAAACAAAGGAATAAAGAAGTTAATTCTAGAGATGGGATTTGAACTCAAGGTTGTCCTGATTTCAAACCCAAACTCTGAATCTCTCTTCTAGACCCTTCCCTAGGTCTTCCTTTGTCCGTCATCCTCCCACACAGCCCTTCTACTTGCATAGTTTGACTGATTGCTCCTGGTCCTTTTTCTTCATGCTTTTGGACCACTTGGCACCTGCTTTGGCTTGAGGTACCTCTGTCAACCTCTTCTTGCTTGGAGTGTTTATTTTCTTCACAGGAGCCATTCAGATCTGACATTCCCCAATTCCTTCTCACAACCACAACTATAGATAACAGTTGGTTCCACCACCTCTCTGTCCTGAAATCATAGGATCCCTGACATCCAGGCTGGCCCATCTGTCCTTCTCAGAGTGGAAATCATCACTCACTCATTCTATCATCATTCATGCACTCAATACCATTCTCACATGCTTGGGGAAGACAAAGTAAGAAAGGCTAGTAGACTAGTAGTTGATTGCTTTGTGTGGGTTGTATATCCCTTTTAGAATCTAAGAAATGCCATGTGTAATGTTACTCAGAAAAATGTGCACACATGTGCGTAAGTACCCTATATATACACATTCAGTTTTATGTGCAATTCTGGAGGTTTCTGGACTTCCTGAAGACCATAAATTCCCTCCAAGACTTGGCCCCATGTCAAAAACTCTGTAAGACAGAAGCCATGTTTTACAGACTGTGGGATCCTTAGCACCAAACACACACCCGGTACTGGGTAGGCCTTCCATCAAGGTGAGTTGAGTGGAATTGGATACCTGATCCCATCCTCAGGAGCCCTTAATCTATTTCTTGTATTCCTCCTGTCTTGTCACATGCCAGGACAGAAATGTATGCTTCTCCTAGCCTAATGATCATTAATTTTGAAATCATTGTTCAATGCTACATTATACATGGGCTGTCTGACATCATTTTAGACTATAAAGTGCCAAGCACTAATTGATTTGTAAGAAAGTCCACATGTAATGCATGGCCCTCTCCCAAGGGCCCCTGAGGGCTCCAAGGAATAGCAGCAGGGGACCCTCCTGTCAGGAAATCACTCTTGCTGGCCTGCATGGCTGGGAATGACATTCTGGCCAGGAAGCAGTCTTGACTTTGAATTTGAATCTGCTACTGATGGAGTTATTCACAGATGGCTAAGTTAAATGCTGCCTTCATTGCAGTAAGGTGTTTCAGAAGCAGCTAAGCAAGTGGCCCATGAAATGGAGGCACTAGAAGCCTCTGGAAGCATCACCAATGCATCACTCTGTGAAGCCATTGTACCTCTCCTTGGTAATGAGCATTTCCAAGGGCAACATGGGGAATTTCCATCAACCTGCTAGAAGGCAGGGTGTGCGGGCATTGTAGATCTCATAGGGGAGTAAAAGCAGGCAGTAATAAGCAGCTTAAAAACAAAAAAAACGTTTGGGCCAGGAGCCAAGAAGACACTTTCTCTGGAAAAGGGAGAGAGAGAGAGGAAAAAAAAAACAACATAAAAATCCACCCTTCCGGTCCAAATGAAAAAGCATTTAATTGAATGTTCTTTATAGAGGTGAAAATCTACCCTGTGGAGTTCCCTGTGTTTCATTATCCAATTGAGTGCGGTACCTCAAGTTTCAAAGACCATTCTCCGGAGTGATTATTCTTCTTTCTGTGTCAGTTTGCCCTGTGCTTAGAGAACCCCTGCTGGGCTGCATCATTTAAAAGTCAAAACCCCTGGAAGTATTTTTATGCCCGATATAGCAACAGAGCAAGCTCTGGTATCACTTATTTTATTCTGCGCAGCCTTCTTTCTCTTGTCTGTTATGTAGATTGCTGAGCTTCTGAGGATACTCCTGATCAACAAAGCTGCTCCCCAAACCCTATCTTAACTCCATGAAAGGCCCCAAAGGAAAGAGATTAAAAGGCTTAGGGCTGGCAGCATTGCAGGCAACCATTTAAGCAAGCCGATTGGCCTCCCAGGGTTTTCCTCTTGAAGTCAGGCAAATAAGGGGAGTCCTGGCAACGGTAGTGTGAGTGGTTTTAAGTAAGTAAGTAAGTTTATCAGAAGAAGTCAGACCTTTGCTGGGTTGAAATGGCTTAGATGAAATCGCCTGATAGAACTCCTTCGTGAGAATGATCCTCAGAGAATCCAAGAAGGCAGCTAGTATATTGGCCCTCCCTGCAGGCTCACCAGCCCTGTGAAATGATTCTTCGCTGTTTTTGAGAGCCCTTTAAATCGTGTGTAAATCACTGGAGCAATGGAGAGGTTGTTGCCTTTCTCTCCAGAGAAAAACCTGGGGCTGGGGTAGAGAATCATTTCAAATGTTTCCCTTCTGTGATAAGTTATGGGGGGGTTGGCTGATCACCAACATTTTATTTATTTATTTAAGTTTCACACCTGACCCAAGTAGTGCCCTGCACACTTGGTTAATTTAGAAACTATTTGATGATACTGAATACAACTGCATTTCTCAAATGGAAATTTCATTTCCCTTTGACTGAAATGAATAGTTATGTTTTCATACCTTAACCAAACACCCTATAAATATAATACCCCTTCAGGCTTAATATTTCAAAAACTATAGTTTTCATTTCAAGGTGTTATGATATTTTATTTCTGAAGTTGTAGACTCATTTAAACCAATTTCTCCCACCTCAGTTCCTTCAAGGTTGATTCTTCTGCTTGAATTCCTTCTTTACAGAACATGTAAACTTCCCCCTTCCCTCCTGGCAGAAAAGCAATTTGTTTCCAAGATTCTTGCACAAAGCAATGATGGTGGGACTGTCTAGGAAAACTAGTGATTCTTCCCCACGTTCAGAGACCTCAGTTTCATTCGAAAGACAAACATATGCTGGTCTCAGAACTGAAAAAAATCATACCTCCCTTCACTTTCCTCAGCGGTGCCTCAGTGTTTGGTCCCCATGCTCACTTCCAACTGGCTCACACATCCTTCGTCAACTAACACATCCTGGATGAGTGTCTCAAGACTCTCATAACAAAATGCCACAAACTGTGTAGCTTAAAACAACATGAAATTCTCCCTCATATTTCTGGAGGCCAAAAGTTCAAAACTATGGTGTCAGCCAGAGCCATGCTCCCTCTGAGGGCCCCAGGGGCGACTCCTTCCTGGCCTTCTCCAAGCCTCTGGAGATGCCTGGCAATCCTTGACCTTCCTGGGCTGGGGCTGCATAACCCCAACCTCTGCCTTGTCTTCACACGGCCATCTTCTCCCCGTATGGCCCCATCTTCACGTGGCCTTCTCCCCTGTGCACTTGACTTTCTGTGTCTTTACATCTGCAAAGTCCCTATTTCCAAATGTTGCACCTTCTAAGGTTCCAGAAAAGACATGCATTTGGGGGACATGGGGGCCTTTTCAAACTAGTGCAGGAGGAGTGTTTTCCCTGCAGTTAACTAGTCCCTTCTGCCTGCAGGTTTTACTTACTGATCTGAGAGTGCTAGTTCCTGCTCCATTGTCCCAATTGCCTACTCCCAAGAGTACTGGTCAAACACAGCAATGGCCTCCGCATTCACCATCTTAGCAACCTAAACTGAGGAGGTACAGGACGGTGGGGGAGAGAAACTTCACAAGACAGTCAGGTGCTGAGTTGGAATCGGCTTGGGCCCAGAGGGATCAGAAAACCTCAAACTGTCATCAGCATCAAAATGGAGCAACTAGCATTTTTCAAGGCCCATTACCATGCAAAGCCGATTATCCTACATTGTTTTATCTAATGCCCCAAACAACTCTGTGAATTAGTGCTATATTATCCCCATTTTATAGATGAGAAAAAAAGAGGTTTAGGGAGGCTGACCATCTCTCCAAAGCTCTTAGAGTTATGATTCAGTCAGGGTTCTCCTGAAGAACAGAACCAACAGGAGACTCTGGATGTATATATCGAAAGGAATTGGCTCACCAGTTGAGGGAAAGGTTGGAAATCTGTAGGGGAGGCCAGCAAGCTGGAAACTCAGCCAGGAGATGACAGTGCAATCTTAAGGAGGAATTTCTTTACTGGGAGACCTCAGTTTTTACTCTTAAGTCCTTCTACAGATTGGATAAGACCCACCCACCTTATCTAGGTCTATTTGTTTTTGAGTTAACTGAGTGTAGATGTTAACTATATCCTCTAAGTACCTTCATGGCAATACCTTGATTAGCGTTTGACGAAATGACTGGTTACTATACTAACCAAATTGATACATAGTATTAATCATCACTGCTAGTAAGAAGTGGAACTGAGATCTGCACCCATATGGATTAGCTGTAGACCCTGCATCCTTAACCACTACCCCATAACCCAATCCCTGGCCAAGGTGTATCTCTGGGCTCCTAAACCCTGCCTTAGATGCCCCACCAGGAGAAAAGCAATGGCTGTGGTCATGAATGGACCCCTCTTTGTCAGGTTTTATTTTGGTTCCTGATGGAATCCTGGGACCAGCCTGGAAAAGTGCCCTAATTCCTGACTCTCCATCCCTTATAAACGTTGGGGGAACCCAAACAGATGTGTCCAGATACATGTGTTCCCTTTTCACTTAACACAGTGATTAAAACAAATCACCATCCATTCATTCGGTCATTTTTCTTCTTTTTATCCTACAACCATTTATTGAGTATATGTTATTCAGGAATGTTTCTGAGCTCCAGGATGTAAAATAATGAACAAAACAGGCCAACCCATTGTCCTCTTGGAAATTGTAGCCTCGTGACTGCTTCCTCCATGGCAGGGTCTTTATATACATTGTCTGACTAATCCTGGCAACTTCCCGGAGAAGCAGGTGGTCATGTCTCTGTTTCACAAGCAAGGAAACCAAGGTCCAGGAAAGTGAAATGACTGGTCCAGGGTAGCACAGCTAACACGTGGCAAAGCCAGGGGAACTCCGTTTCAATTGGCTTCAACTGCAGTCCGAGTTCTTTGCCTCTAGTCTCTACTGCCACCTATGGATACCTAGAGGAAGTACCTGGGTACCTGGAGAAACCAGTCTTATCCAGAATTCTTTCTCCAATTCCTGCCCATCTCTTCTTTTTGGAACCACACTCAATATCGTTTATGGTACGCGTCCCCTAAATAACCTTGCTCATTCAGTATTTTATACTGAGATACTGAGTCCCTGTCCTGGGCCACACACTCTTCTAGGGGCTGCGATTTCAAGAGCCAAGGAGGACAACCCTGGTCCCTGCCCTCGTGAACTTACATTCTAAAGATGCATTTTTTTTTCCTCAGGACTTATCTTTTCAGTTCATACTTTTGGCCTTTAATGTTCATTTATGATAATATAGATTACAGGCACTCCACACCTGGTTTCCGTAGTGATAGTCCAAATAGGTAACGCCTGGTTCAGTTAGAATGGACATTGGCCCTAGTTCAGGTGCAGACACATCCTGGAGATCAGCCCCAGGGAGGCTGTCTGAGAAAAGTTGGGCACTTTAGGGCAGTGGGAACTAAAGGGGCACCGAGCAGCAGCTTTTGTTAGAAGCCCAGAAGTATTTCAGTATTTTTGCAGTGGCTGCCCACATGTGTACTGGTTGAGTATTACATATGCCAACTAGCCTGCCTGCTCCTTTATCCCAAACCAGCCAGCATGATGCACGTTCAACCAGATTTGTTCATTACTATGGACTTGGCATGAACTGTGCTTCATTGTTCTAAAATTTTGACCTCAAAGATAAGCAAAGTCAAGCTAAGATAAGCCTCAAGTTGTTATATTATAATAACTTTCAATAGTCTTTACCACAAACTTCTCTTTCAGTGTGGGAAAGAATGATAAACTTCCAGTTGCTAACAAATAAGATTTGCTGTGTACTGCATGTTATAGGTGTGATCTGGTGGAACACAGCTTGTGAAATCTCAGATGCGACATAGAGTCAATGCACTTGATTCCAAGAACCCAAGAGGGGTTTGACAGTTCAAGAATAAGTTTACAGCCAGGGTGGTGTTAGCCACAGAAAGACCCATCATCACCATGCAACATCAGCTCAGAGCCCTGGACCAAAGATATCAAATATGTGGAGAATCTAGTGAATGGTGAGATTGCCAAGGACTCCTGTAGGTCTGTGTGTGTGTGTGTCTGTATGCGCACTTTTTATGCTGCAGTCACATTTCTTTTGATCTGTGACCTAATGAAACAGAAAGAGACCACAGCCTTCTCAGAAGACATGTGTGGCTACCCTCACCTCTGGTCCCTGCAAAGCTCATGCAGAGAGTAGTCTCTTGTAATCATCATGGATCCAGATTTAAGACCTGGAGCCCTTGCAAAAGAATCAGACACATTTCTCTCTCAGGTAGTTCTAACTGGAGACAATGTTCTCTAGAGACAGAACTGCAAGTAGATTTGCATGCAGGTGCGGTATGTGAACTGGAACAATGAAAGGAAAGAGGGTGACGTTTATTGACTGTTGGATACCAGGTTGCTCTTGTCACGCAGTGTCATTTAATCTGTATAATAACCCCGTGGAGTGGGTATTATCATCTCCATTTTACAAAACTGGGAAGCAGGAGCATCAAAGTGGTTAAGTATTTTGGTAGGAGTCACACAAGCACTAAGGTAATACTAGACTTCAGATCTGTCTGATTTTCAAGCTCTTTCCACTCTACCTAAAATATTCATGCACTACATGAAAGGTTTTCTTTTTCCCCCAGACTGTTTCTTAAATTTGTAGCTCTGGTTTCAATACAGGGTTTCTTGAAATGTGATGATGTGATTATACTCCTGGTTATTACTCCCCAACTATCATTTCAAAGGGAATCGACGTGTAAGGCTGAAGAGATAATGGTGGGTGAGCTGTAAATGCAGGCCAACCTTCCCAGTGTGGGTGGGGAATGCCAGAATTACTTAGCACTGTGTTTTAGAAGCCGCTTCCCCACTCTAGGACAGCGTTTATGAGCACAAATGTCCACAGGGGATGGGTAGTTACCGATAACAAGTGCAGCAGCCGGGACTGTGTCTGGAGGGCAGTGGTGGGGTTGAGTGGCTGGACTGTAGTAGAAAACACCTGTTCTGGCTAAAGTTGGGGGGGAGTCTCTACTCCATCAGGAGGACTGCTACTGGGTAGTCAAGATCCTGGCAGGAAATTAATGACACACTCCAACTGGGTCATTTGAAGAGAGGAAAAATGAAGGAGCTGTTTACAAAGTTGTGAGCAGGGAAATGTATTTCCCAAATCACTCCCCTTTCTCTCTCCAATTCCCTGCTGCTGATCCCCATTAGGGAGTTGGAGGAAGAGCAGCTGATGTAGCCCTGGGGAGTCAGAGAAAGTTCCAAGATATGCCACAACCTAAGAAGTGCATATACAGAAATTCACAGGGTATTTGGCATTTTAGAGACAATGATTATGTCTCTTTTTCTTTTCATTTTAACTGTGGTTTACTGTGGGAGAAGAAAATTTGGCCACAGGGTGAGGAACCTGGCTGACTGGACTCATTTTCTCATGGGTGGTTGGTGATCAGAGCTCCTGGTGGGTGATTTACGATCTTATGGGTGTAAAGATGATAAACAGTGAGTAAAGACGCTGGTTGACTGAGGTGCCCGATAGCTCTATTTACTCTAGTCATCTGTCATGGAGACTGGCTTTCCCTCCTGTAGGTCTAAGGGTGGCATCTTTCTAAATTGACGTCTTGTAACTCACTGAGGCTTCCATGGGTGTAGGCTATAGAAGAGCATGTAGGTTGTTTGGTAGTTCTGTTGTCTGTTTCTTTATTATGTTGTAGCAGACTCTCAGTCCATGTATTGAAAGCACAAAGCACAGCTTCCAACAGAGACATGCTCAGAAAAATTATTTTTAACCTTCCTTGTTCATTACTCCGTTTCTCCCTCTTCTTCTTTGTTATAAGCAACAGCATCAGCATCTGGGCCAACACTTATTGAAGGTTTGCCCTGTGCCAGCCATTGTGCTAAGGGATTAGTAGATAACCTTGTTCGATACTAACAATAACCCTTGGAGGCAAACACAGTTTTGATTTCCCTTTTGCAGTTGAAGAAACTGAGATGTACAGAGTTAAAGAAATCTGCCCAAGGAAGCTGATTTACGTAGAAATTGGCAAAGGAAAGATGCCAGCCCAGGCAGTCTGCCACTAGAGTCCTCACTGAAACACTGAATTTCGTAGCTCTTCTAAGTGTCCAAACCCAACAGTTCTACTCATAAGACAATGGGTGAACATGGAGCTACATGACAAGTTAATAATGTCTTCTCCCCAACATGATTTAGAAAGCACTAAGAGATGAGCCAGGGTGTTTAAAAGTGAATAAAGCTAGATAGTGGCCACAGAAAATCCTGATACGTGCTATTTTTTTTTTTTTTTTTGTAGTTCAGTTGCTTGCATATAATCCATTTGTAAATTGATACTAATGAAAGTAGTCTTGAAATATTGTATACAGCCCAAATTAGGAGCTTGGCACCGAATCCCCACTTGGACCCCAAATCATTTACCCTTGCCAAATTAGAATCTAGAGTGATTTACCATAAGATGGGCTTTTAACCCTATTATCTAGATGTACTAAGCAGTTTGCTCTGAAAACTCATTAGCTTCTAGATGCAGCTGATTGTTAAGGGGGTGCTATCAGGGTAGACACCATTTTGGCATTTTTTTCTTACATTACTAATTCCACCTTTTGATAAAGGAGAAATTAATGAAAAACTCTTGGTTAGTATGAATTTATGTGGACCCATTTATTTCCATCCGTGGCTGCTGAGAAAGTCAGTTCATTTGTTTTCCTGTGTTTTGTCTCAGATGCAGTGCTAATTATGCTTCCATAATTATCAGAGAAATTTTTCAAACAGAAAAAAAGTTGTCTTTTTGTGTTTTAGGGGAAAAATATATGGTGGCGACTGAATATGGTTTGCCAAATGGTATAAAGATCTTTCATTTTCAACATAGGTCTCCATCTAGATTCTGATGTTATGGATTTTTGCTTAGTGGCAAAACTCACCACTAGGCTTTTAGCTGTCAGAATTGGTCAATTTATTGGCTTCTAAATAGAGATTGCAAAACCACTGCATATTATGATGTGCTGTTGCAAGCACAGAACATCCGTTTTCTAAGTCGATGTTTACTGAGGGCATGCCTACTGTATACAAACAGAATTGTACCTTTGTTTTAGTGAATGTGGTTGGTGCCATTTTGATAAAAAGTTGGGAAGACTCTTTGGTTGACCGTTAACTACCACATCTGTCTTCCTGTCTGGTGAATAATGCTTTTCTAAAGCTTGATTTTTCATTTATTTTGGGTTTTCCAAATTGGAGACTAACCCAAAAGTTGTTAACTATTCAATGAGGAAGTGGGACTTCATTCAGTGGCCTATTCTCTCTCTAAAAACTCTGATTCCATTGCCCATTTCAATGAATTTCTCAGCCACCTTGAGAAAATATAGTGGCCATTCATGTTCAAAAGTTTTTTTCTTCAGTGATTGTTCTGAGTAAAAGTTAAAATTCTCCAAACCCTTGGTATAAATTCAAGCTTTTGACTTGGGATCCATGGAGCAGAGACAAAGGGCTTAGCCTTAGGTGATATAATAAATTCCTCAGCATATATGTGTCTACTGATGTGGGCAAGTTTCACACAAGTGTAATCACAATAACAAAAGGGTGACTGTCAATAAGTTTCATCATATTAACAAAAGGGCTTGTAACTCCAAAAGGTTAATAACAACTGATTTTACATAATTCTTATAAACAATGGGATTTCACCAATGATAAGTGATTTAGAGTATATCTTCCACATATTTGCTTCTGTTTGTCCTTACCATTCAACTACTGCACACTCATTATTCAAAAGAGAAAGAACAGGGCTTACCTAAAGCCTGAAGGAACACTGATTCTGTGTTAATTAAAGTTTGCTCTGAGATGTGGGAGTTTCAGATGAAAAACACAGAGTCATGTTGAGTTTAGTTATTTTACTCATTTATAGTCAGTATTCAATTATTTAAACCCAGTGTGTGGATTTTCTAGCATATTATACTTTTTTCTCCTTTTAACTTTATTTGGTACTTTCTGCACCTCTAAGAAAGGGAAGTGAAAGGAATTTAAAATAGAAGGTCTTGAAACCCCAAAGCAATTAAAGTTACCTGTGTGTGACCCTTACTGGGCAAAGATTAAGATCGATACTTAAAATTTTCACATTTGACTTCACAGGAGATCTTGATGTTTTGAAATCAGGGTATCATGGGTCCATTCCTGAGAAACAGCAAGTGTCCAATCATGCTTGACTGCCTAACTTCTTAGATTCACCCTTCACCCTACAGAGAATTGAAGAAATGTCTACTAACACTCATGACTTGTTCATAGGCTTACTCCTGAATCATTTGCGCCACTCCATCTCCCAACATACTTTCTAATCTGTTTCTGGTTAACCTGGGTAGTGAATTCATGAGTTATTTTCCCCTTTGTAGTCTGTCTAACTTTCTGGCTTGATGAACCCCAAGAGACCTCTAGCTCCTATGGATTCAGATATTGAAGGGGAAAATCATGTCTAGCCCTGTTATTCCCAGGACTGTCTAGCTTGGAATAACATGTCATTGAGTCCCAATCAAGCCAGAAACTATGAAATTCAGCCTTTGTTCACAAATGTGAAGTCAAAAGGGACAACCCAGGTCAAAAATACAAGGCTACTGGGTACCAACTCAAGACAAGAAAAGGAGTCAGGCATGATGTTCTGGCATCAGTAGCCACAGAAAGTTAACTGGAGACAGGAACTTGGAAATGTTGATTTGGCTTCTTTAATGGATCCACATATAACATGTAAAATGAGTCCAAGTATTTTTTTTAACCTAAAATCCTTTAACAGTTTGCTTCACTTCTTGACATCTGGATAAATTATAGGACAGGGGAAAGGACAGTTTTTTTATTTTTGTCTTTTTTAAGCTGTATGGTGGGGGGGTCACATTTCATTCTTTTTCTGTGTGACTATCCTGTTATTGCAATACTATCTGTTGAGTAGTTTTTTGGGGGTGGGGGTGGGGAGTGCATGGGCTGGGAATTAAACCTGGGTCTCTTGCCTGGCAGGCAAGAAGTATACCACTGTACTACTCTTGCACCTCAAAGGGACAGTTTTTAAAAGTTTATTTTCAACATTCATGCCAACCCTCAATGTGTTAGGTTCTGTTCTCCAAGAGCAGATTCTGACAAAGGACTCAAGCGCAAGTTATTTCTTTCTGAGATAAACCAAGAAACTACAGGAAGAGAATAAGGAAATGATCCAAGTACTGAAAGGAATCCAATAAGAGTGTATGTAGACGTACATGTTCTACTGTGTTATTGGGGCTCAGTACATTGAGTGTAGATTAATATGTTACTACCATGCATGATCAGGGCTTGGTATAGTGTGTATAGATGGACATGTGATTGCTACAGGCAGGGATACTGGTTCCTTAAGGGACAGCAGAAGAATAGAAAAACCTGTGTGCATTAGAAGTGTGCCCCCATTATAGGGTTTGCTCTCTGTGGCTTTATCCCGTTTTTTACATTGTCTTTCTCTAGCTTCTCCTTTCCTCTCCCTCTCACATACCCTGAGGTTAAAGAAATGCACATTATGCAAGAAATGGATATCTTGGATATCCAAGATATCCAAGAAAAAGGATTAATATCACTTTAAAATTTATTGTGCTGGCAAGAAGAAAACAGTGACTCTTCCCAAAATTTTCATGCAATGTTCCTGCCTCCCTCTTAAAGCTGGTTCCCAGCAATGACGGACGACTCTCCACTTCCATTAGTCTTGTGTGAGCACTTCACCTTTGCCATCCTTATCGCTTTGAAATAAATCCCATCTAGGACTCTGTGCAGTCTCAAGAACTCCAAAATATCCATTTGGCCCTCTGAAATAGATTAATTGATCCTTGTTTGATGTTTTCTGTTGTTGTTTTTCCCTCCAGTGTGCTGTTCTCTGTTAGAAACACTGCCAGGGCATGGAGTTCAGACAGCACAAGCATTTCCGAGCTTTATAAATAGGTAGAGATGGTACCTGTTCTGTTTTGCTGGTGTCCCTCTCACTGGCCCCTGGGCAAGTCTAGACTACTCTCAGCTCAGCTGCTTGTCCTTGTAAAGGATGTAGTCCATGGTGCTGAAATTACACCATGGAGACTTACAGAGTTAAAAGATTTAAGTTGGCCTCAATTTTGAATGACTCTCCTTCATCTTTGAGAAACAGTTATTATTGTTTTCTAGAAAATACACACCCATTGAAACTTCTTCAGAATTTAGGCAGAATCAGGATATTCTCTTCCCAAGTTACTGACTTCCATAGCTCTCAAGACTCCAGCCACAGTGCATATTTGGAATCTTTGAGCAGCGCAGATTCTTTCTTTTTAAATACTAGTATATAGAATTTGAATTTCTAATCATCTTCCCTTAAATGGAAATTTAGACAACATATTGAATGTTACATTAAATCTTCTAGGCATGGTAAAAGATAAAAGAAGAAAAGAAAGGAAAAAATACTTGGGTTTCATATCATCAGATCATCATGGGTTTCAATTATAGTTCTATTATATGAACCTCTTCCCCAGTTTCCCAATAGGAAAACCAGGTAAATAATATATGCCTTATAGACACTCTGTGTGGACTGAGAGATACTATATGTATGAAATACCTGGCCCAGGGCATATCACAGAGTAGATACTCAATATTCGGTATCTTATTTACACTTATGACCCAGTGTAAGTATCCAGTGACGAAGTAAAGACTACAAATTGATGACCCATAAGCACAGTGTAGGGTTAAAAGATCTGTATCTGAATTGGAAGAAATGTTAAGAAATTTAGAAAAAGAATCTGTGGTTCTCAATGAGTTTGCACCAGCTCGTCAAATTTGGTTTCCCCCCTTACCGATGTCTACATAGTCATTTCTATTTTAAGCAGAATTACTTTTGGTTATTTACTTAGAAGATATCCAAGCATAGTCCTCTCACTTCATCCATTATTCCTTATCTAGAAGCTTAAAGACATCAACATAAAACACCAAGCATCATGAAATCTCCCAGGAGTTTGTTATTACAGAAGAGGACCTGGACTTCCTTTTTACTTTCACTATATCCGTGTCTTTGGGGAAGCCTCTACTTTGCTCTTAGCCGTCGTTTCCACGTGTCCTTCTCTCTATTAGGGCCACAGTATAAGAACCCTTAGGAAGAAGATAGATCTTAGTGACCCAGGAAGAAGAGAGGCCATATGTAGAAGAAAGGGGTATTTAAATGATAACAGTGATTGGTGATTCAAAGACAAAGTAACTGCAAATTGTATGTTTGGGGCCTTCCTGTTCATTGATGATTAAATCCTAGAACTGCCCAAATCCAGATCTTGTCTTAACTCAGCTATACAGAGTGGCATGGCTGGTTCAAGCTGTCAGATGTCTGAGGCCAAAAACTAGCAAAACACCAGAAGACTGTATTTGGACAGGATACTAAAATGTAGTTCATGAGGCTTGCACGGAGCTGGGACCAGGGCCAATGGAAGGTAGTTGGGGATTGTAATGAATGATGTTCAAATATGAGTATGACAAGTGTAAAAGCCATTCTCTGAGTCAGTCAAAGTTAAAAAGACTTAGTAAAAACATAATTTGGGGATTGAGTGTTTGAAAGTCTGATTTGGAACTTTTTTTCATGGTTGGATTGCTTCGTCTCAGTGTTTGTCATTGAAGAAAGTCCTGGGTACATCCAAGTTCTATCTTAAAGGTGTGGCTTTGTCAGTCTGTCATGATGTGCAATACTCTATCCAATATAAATGAAGATTTGCGTAGAAGGTTAATTAACTACTGCTTACAAACTCTGGTGTGCAAAAAAAGGTAATTGTTTTTATCTTCTAAAATGGTATGCAAATTTCTATTTTGATGACCCTTTCTACTGGTTGATGGAAACTTAAGCTAAGTTCATTCATTGCCCCTCAACTTCCTAGAGCTCTAAGTCCACTGTGCTTACATGCTGCCAAGGCACATTGTGGTGGGAGGCACTCTGGCATGCACTGAGATGTCACTGTATCCATCTGGTATTTGATCTTCTCTCTTTCCAAGTTCAAGGATGATTCAACGCCGCTAGCTCTTTCTCCATGGTTTCTGTTCCCTCTCAGAGCACCTTTCTGTTGCTCCCTCACTGTGTTGGACTTGGGGATGCAATCCAGAGAGAACCAGTCATTCTCCCTTTTCAAGGACTCATCAGCCTCCCTTTTACCACATCTGCTGTTTTTCTCCTCCTCCCTCCAGCCCAAGGAATCTTTTTCAAGACAATAGATTATAATCCTTTCTTCCCTATCTACCACTTGTCACAAAATTTCTTGTCAGAATCCTTTAAGATACAGAATTTAAATACAAAAACTTGGGCTCTTACAATTAAAGACAAAGACAAAGAAGCCTAGATTTTTTAAATGCATAAGTTTTTATTTTTTTTAATCTCTATCTGCTTTTTAGCAAAATTGTCCCTTTTCTGAGGCAATTTATGATGAGAAGTTGGGTAATAGAGAGAGAGAATTTTAAGAAACCTCATTTAACACCTGCCCGAACTTGTACATACCTGATTGGATCTTCTGGTAAAATATATATTTTTTAAACATAGCTGTTTTCCAAGCACTTTCAGGTGGGGTTTGCCGGAGAGCTTGCATATTTGTCTTCAAACTCACATGCAGTGGTGGTGAATGAAATGTGGTTGTGTTTCTTCAGCAGTGAAATTTCAAGTCTACAGAGACACGAGGTTTTCATTCTGACATAGACAGAAGGGCAAACACAACTGAAAACCACAGCATGTAGGTAATAAGGTGAAGTGTGCAAAGTATAATATGTTGTAGCATTTTCCAATGAGGACTGATAAAATATGGGTGTGACAACCATATTGAGGCTAAAATCCAAGATGATAGAGGTAAGAGAAAAAGTAGCTGTCTTTGAGAGCGCAAGACAGTTTTCAGTGCAAATGACAAGTAACTTCTGGTTTCTAATTATAAGCTTGTGGTTTGTAACCATGTCTTTAAAGGAAAAAAAAATACAACTTGCTTTTACTGAACACAGACATTGCCAGTCCTCACAACCAGTGTTCCAAAAGCCAAATAAAAATGCAGCAACTGGTCAGATTGTTAAGTAGACTGCAACACCTGCTTTTATTTATTTTAATCCTTTTGAACAGAGTCTTTCATTTTTTGCCCAAAAGACGAACAGAAGCTGAAATTTCATGATAATTGTAAAAACAAGAGAAAAGAAAATGGGGTGTTTGTTGATTGATGATGGAAGATCCATCCCTTTAGCAAGTTGGGCAGCACGACTGATAGGTAGAGGTTCTTGAAGTGAGGGAGGGCTGAGAGAGTTGGGTGAAGCACTCCTAGGTCAAGGGAAGGGGTCAAAGGCCCAGGGTTCCCAACCAGAGAGAATGGAGGGAACACTTACCCCTCAGGAAGAAACAGAGGAGCAAGACCATTTATGCAACAATGACTCCAAGTCTTGGTTTCTCATGCTAAGGATCTACCCTCATTATCTGACCCACCCTCACTATCTGACCCCCACCCCCCTTGATCTTGGAGACCCCTCCTTCTGGGCTCAAAGAAACCCTCAGGCTAAAAGCTGCAAGTGTTGGAAGAAAGGAAAAGATACATCCTTCTTGTAAGGGGTGAAAGGAACAATTCATCCTGAATTGTCATCCCCAAAGACCCACAATGAAGAATTCTGTCTGTGTGTGGATAGGGGGTGGGGGTAGGAAGCTGTTAAAGGGTGAATATTTGTACCTAGATCCATGGCAATAATTCTTGGGGATTTTTACAAACTTTATTTAAGGCTGTTCAAAACTTAAGGCTTCGTTCTCAATTATATTTTGGGTCATTTTCAATCTGTGTGCTCTTTTTGCCTTAAAATGATCAAAGGAAATTATTTATCACCCGGAGTCAGCTTATTAACTGAAGAGAGAATATTCCCCCCACTACACTGTCTCTTGAATGCACATCTTACTGAGCTCTAGGCAAGGGGCAAATTGGGTCAAGAGGAAAGAGTATAGTCAAGGATGCAGAGGGTCTTATCTTCAGTTTCCTGCTAACTAGCTCAGTGACCTCGGGTGACCTTTGGGACCTCTCTGCATGTGTCTCCTTGTTTGCAAAATGTAGAAGGGGTAATTCCAAAAATTTCATCTTTCTCTCTCTGCTTTTCTCAATTGTTTTTGTGAACAGCTAAATTATTGCATGCATGAACTTATTTGCTGTCTTCATCTTTGAAATAATGGAGTTCATTTTCTATGATCTCTATCTCCCTATATTTCTTTTTAAGCAAGATCTAACAGCCTTTGATATCTCTCTGCCTACTTTCTAGAGAATTACAGACATAATATCATTTGATTTTGTGGAGACAGTCAAAAATTGTTACTGAATGCCTTATGCTTTTCCACAGTGCTATCAGAGCTGAAGCCTCACAACAGACAAGGCAAAGATGAAATATGACAGATTGATAAGAAAGGGAGGTAAGGAGAACTTGTGGACAAAAATTGTAAAGGCAGCTAATAGAAGCATTAGAAAAACCACTATAAAAAAGACACTTTCTCTATCTTTGGGAATGTAAAACTATTCTTTTTGTAAGATGATGTTGGAAAGGTGATGAAGGAAAAGGCTTCTGTTAAGTGGTGAATACCTACTTTGTACCAGGCACAGGTTAGGTAGTTTTGTGCAAGATAAGCTTGTTTATCCCCATTTGGTAGATGAGAAAATTGAGGCAATGATGCCCAAACTCACTCAGTAAGTGAATGACAAGTGGCACAACTGATATTTTAAGCAGAAATTTAAGCCAGAAGAAAAATAAAAATTAAACAATCACAGATAAGGCCAAAATCTCCTCTCCCTAATCCCTACTGGTCTCCTCCCCTTATTCTTAGAAGTAAATAGCATTATCATTTCACTCAAAAATGTACCTTATATGTCTTTCCATGTTAATCCACATGGGAATATCTCATTCATTTTTACTTCTATCTCCTATTTCTTGTGTGAACCTACCATAAATTAATTCATTTAACCTTTTCCCTATGCATTTTCACTATTAAAAATGGATGTATTCTGAATATCCTTGGGCATGTCCCCATGTTCACATGAAAGAGTGTTTTTTTAGGTAGATGCAAAAAAGGATATGTAGGTATATATATATGTGTGTGTGTGTGTATTTGCATATATATGCGTATGCATATATGTGCATGTACATATGTATATATACACAAGAATATGCATATGCATAAATGTACATGTGTGTGCTTGTGTATCATACATTTATATATCTGTATTTACATATGTATATGCATTTTTTAAGTTCTTGCCAAATTACCCTGCCAAAGAAACTATACCAAACCTTGCCTACCTCCCAGCATTGTATAAAAATATCTGTTTCTTCATACTATCTTCAATGCTTGTTATTATCAAACTTTAAACAAATTTGCCTGTCATTACATTATTTTTTAATTTGCATTTCTCTGATCGCTAGTGGGCTTGAATACCTCCCAAGTTATTTTCTACCAGAAAGGGATCACAATAAATAAAGGAAGAGCAGTTTAGTTTACCCCTGTGCTGCGCAGAAGGACAGTGTGTTTCTTCTTTGAAGAGGATGCAGAGGGGTCATTTGACTTGGAGATCCTGGAAAGGGGGTGCTAGGATCACTCTATCATCGGTAATTCTCTTGGGGGTTATAAAGGGGACTGAACAGCTTCTTTTAGGCTGTAAGTGATGACACTCAAATCTATCAGAATACTAACCCAGAAATCAGGTCTGAATTTACAACCATAATATCTATCTTTGGATTTGGTTTTATGTTTTTACCCTTGATTTATGAATGCACCTTCCTTAGCATCCCATATCTCAGGCAACCTAAATGTATTAAAGTAATGGAATTTAGCAAATATGTTATGGTTACCATCTTTGTTCCCAAGAGGGAATTTGGAAATCTGACAAATATTATAGCTTTCATTTTCAAGACCCATTTTCTGAACAGTTTCACTAACAAGTCTGCTGATTTACCATGCCATTAACAAAAATAATTCTTTCTGGACAGAGTAACAGAAGTGAATTGGCACAATTTATGGTTTTCTCAAGATAGGTACAAGGCAGCTATTAAGAAAAAAAAGGGACAAGTTTTTGATTAACTGATACATAGAGATGCTTTTAAGACATCTCAGTCCATTCTCCATAAGCCACCTCTTAAAGACGGCGTCCCTCAAGGAGGAAGCAGCTATTGTCCCCAGTCTCAGCATGGCCTCCCGTCTGCCAACAGCAATTAGGAATTACTTAGTTGCTGACAGCCCTTTACCAGTTTTTGAAAGAGGGAACCTTTTCCACTTCCAGCTGAGGCCACGTGCCTAATTATTTCCCCCTTTCAGTGAAACTCCTTCCGGAGACAGCTCTTTAATGCTGTTGGCAGTGCAAGGCCACACACAGTTCAACAAAAAAGTAACCTGCCATGAGCAGAGGTGGGGGTTGAGGGCCCAGAGCAGTAGCTCATTAGGCAAAACCTGTCAGTTTTCTAGGCTGAAGTCAGGGAAGAAACAACTGTCTGCAGAACAGAGGGAGGAAATGAGAGGACTCTGGAAGTAAAGATGTGCAGCTACAAAGAAGCACAGGGAAGTTTCCTCTAATCCTTGGGAACTTTAATCTCTCAACCATATTTTCTTTAAAAAGTTCTCAACATGTTTTTTTTGGGGGGGTGGGGAGGTAAAGGGGGTGGATTAAAAAGTTCCGCAGTTGCCCAGAAAGAGAGATGGACAATGCAACAGGGCATCTGCCTCCAGCTCTGCCAGTAGCTTGACCCCTGTTGGTGATGGGGGCAATGGCTGAGCCCAGGCTCTGGGGGATCCTGCTCCTTGCCTCCCCCATTCTGGCTTTTAATTCCCATAGTGGCCATCTGTGTCAGCAGGGAAGATTCTTGAACTAGCAGGAGGAGAAGAGGGACTGAACAGGAGAGACCTGTAGACCAACATTTGAAATTCTGCCCTTCAGTGAGTCATGGGCTTTCAATGTGAAGAACATAAGGCAGGAGAAAGAGAGCAGATGGGGTAAGGCTGGACGGGTAGCTTGTAGACCACGTGAAGGATTTGGATTTAACCCTAAGGGGGACTACTTTAGTGGGCTTCAGGGTATATGTGTTCTGGGGGAGTATCAGGATGTGGGCATGACGATGTGAATCAAATTTCTCTTTGGACCTATTATTCTGACAGTTTCAATGTTGCTTAATCTTTGTGTGCCATGGGCAACCCTGTGAAGCCTGTGGACTACAGCTCAGCATATTGTGCTTAGATGCACACAATAAAATACTTAGAATTATGACAGAAACTGCTTACAGTATACTATATTTATCCTATAATATGTTGATGCATCTGTCAAAATGTTAAAGACACATATTTCTGATATAATAATAAATACACAGTGGTATGCTGGAGTGGGTGTAATCCTACAGTTTACAAAAACTGACTGTGTACATCTCTTTCCAATGCCGTGTTCAATGACATCACATCAGTAGCTTGAATTAAGCCATGGTTGGAAGTATTTATACCATGGAAATTGGCAAACATATAAATCAGTACTTCTTTTTCCCTCCAAGAGCTAGTCAACTATTTACCACCACATCACTGTATATGCTCCTTTATTCATGCTTTAAATAATAAGGCTTAGAGCAGGTTTAATAACTAGCATAGTTTTGAAGTAGTCATGAATATAAGTCATATTTCAGGACATCAACAACTGTAATATGATATACTATTTACTTCTATCATTGGTGAAAAAGTCACATAAAATGCTAATATTTCTGATTTCTTCCTAAATCCATAATCAAAGGAAATGCTAAATTTCAGCTAGAGGTCCAGGCAAGTAAAGATGGATTTTTCTTCATCTAAAGAATCTCTGTATTACAGTGTCCAGAAAGTAAAGAAGAGGGGAACGAGGAGACCAGTTAGCCAACCACAGCGGTATTCCCAGTGAGCAGTCATGCTATCTTACACTCACATGAGGAGATGGGGAGGTGTATAGGGGATTGAGAGGTGGTTAAATGATTGAGTCTACAGAAATTGGGGATGTGTTGACTTAGGGTGAGACCACTAGTTGTACTGAGACTGGGAATGTCTATAGTGTACAGGTTTAGGGAAGATGACAGTGATTTGGTTTGGGACCAGATAAGTTTGAAGTCCCTCTGAAGTATCACCAAGGAAATACTAAGTAAACAGTTAGATATGCATCTGGATAGAGGTGTAAGTAGGTTCTGCCATCAGCCTAGGGGAAAAGTTGTTCTTGGTGCAGGAGCAGGCTAGATAAAAATATGCCACCGTTTTACTGCCTGTTTTCAGCTGACCACCTTTAGAAACTGGTGAGATGGCCCCACTTTGGGGGATTGGTCTCACAGAGAGTAGCAGCTTTCCTGCGCAGCGACTTTATTGGGTCTAGAAGTCCAGAGGAGAGTCCAGGATGGTGGAGATGTTCTTAGGATTCCTGGGATATTAATGATAATTTAAGTTTCAGTCATGTTTGAGGCTACCCTGAGGAAAAGGAATGAGTGAGAAGAGTGGCCAGCAGTAAGTGTTGAGGATTTCCAAATTCAGTGGCCAGTAAAAGTGGATGAACCTAAAAATAAAACTAAGGGGAAGCAGCCACAGAAGTAAGAGGGAAGCCAGGTAGATTAGAAGACACAAGTGGAGGGGGTGCTTCAGTTAGAAAGTCAAAAAAAAAGAAAAAAATCCTGCAAACTCTTCATTGGATCTAGTGATATAGAAGTCATTAATTTTCCAGAGCCTGTGTTGGTGGAGCGATTGTGGAAGCCAGATGGGGGGTGGGGGGAAAATGGAGGCAGCAGTGATAGTCACGTCTTTTAAGTAGTTTGGCTGCTAAGGAGACAGATTGGGAGATAGTCGGAGGTAGAGGTAGAGCCAAATGAGCTTTCCTCCCTCCCTCCCTTCCTTCTTTCCTTCATTCCTTTCTTCCATTCATAGGAGAGACTTCTCTATAAGAAACATCCATTTGATATAGAGAGTAAAAATACATGAGAGAGAAGGGACCGTTGATGGTGTAAAGTTCCTGGGAAGGTAGGAGGGGATAGACTTCAGAACATAGGGGCAAACATTGACTTTTTAGAGGAGAGTTGAATGATTGAATGCTTGAACAAATGATAGGACTTGTTTATTGGTCCCCCAACTTAAAAGAGTCCTTTGTGGTTCCAAAAGACAAAATAATCAGCTCCAGGTTTTGCAGTGGAGGCACGTGGACTCAATCCAGGAGACTCTCTATCTCGGAAGAGCATGGTGGTAGTTTGGCACATTTTTGAAAGGACTCCACATACCTGTGGGGCACGGAGGTGGTTGTGTGGCATAGTAAGTTGAAAATCGAGGTGCTCTGTCAATATTTGCGGAGTGGGGGCTTCAGAGCTCTGCCTCTCCCTGAGATGAGAGTTGTGCAGTGTCTCTGAGTCTGCAAAGCCAAGCCCTGCTTTTCACCCCGCATCCAGCTGAGGGTTGCAAACAGAAACTAAAACTTTATTGACTGCTGTGGACTCTTCTACGCATCAAAGGGCTTAGAAATGGGATTCGCTGGCAGACTCTTTTTAAGTGCAGAAAGTGCTTCTCTGCAGATAGTGCTCTGAGCTACCCGGGGCTAAGATAAAAGGCCTCAAAAAGGCAGCAGCTTCCTGAAGCCTGCCCTTGGTCACTCTCCTAGCAGCTTTGGCCATGCTGACCCCAGAGTGCCAGCCCCAGCCTTTGCATGTCTGCAGGCCCCAGACTTCTGAGCTCTTGCCTGTAAAATAAACTGAAAAAAACTTTTGAGTTTCGTTTGCCCGATTCCGTCCCATCTGTGAACTCTGTAACCTGTTCTACTTTGGAGTCCCTGCACCTGCATCATGGAGTTCAATCAATCCTGGTTCAAATGGCAGCTCTGCCCTATGAGCTGCGTGATCTTGAGCCTTCTCTGAGAGTTTCCTCACCTATGCAATGGGTATAATCTTATCTACCTTGCAGGACCATTGTAGAGACCTGTCTATTAGACATATACATGAGTGCCTATTCAAATACTCACCTCTGTGCTGGGCACTGGAGTCTGATAATACAAAACAGACATGGTTTCAGTCTTTGTTGAGCCTCCAGCATGAGAGTGGATATGGCAAAGTGGCTGACTCAGAAAGTGCATGTAGCAGGTATCTTTTGCTTCTTTTTTTGTCGCTTATACCTTAGACTCAACTGAAAGGGCCCCTTGTTACCCCAACTAATGCATGGTGGAATGCAGGGAGGCTCACATAGTTGGCTGGCAGCGCTGCGGGTAGTAAGAGTGAGAAGTAGAAAGAATGTGGGGCACAGAGTGAGGCAGAGGCTAAGCCTCTAACTGAGGCCAGTGGGTCTCTGTATTGCTGTTCCATCAATGACTAGTTATGGGACCAAAGACAATCTCCCTCACCTCTCTTGCTCTGTGCCCTGATTTCACTGCCTGCACAATGGAAATGATAATGGTACATAATTCTGAGGGCCATTATGAGAATTAAAGAAGCCCATCTGTGGCAAGTGCTTAGAACCATGCCTGGAACTTGGAAAGCACTTGATAAATGTTAGGTATTATTTCCATTTCCAGGAACAAGCTGCCTTCATTGGAGCCCACCAATCACAAAAGGAAATCATATGGGAAAAGTGATTCATTGAAATTCTGCACAAAATAGCCCCTCTTTTGGACTCTGCTCCATCATAGTCTCTTCCTCTTATAGTCCTGGATCTCCTACGTGGGTCCCCTGCCACAAAGTAGGGTTCCTAATAGTAGAATATCACTGTGCATGGGTAATATTTGTTGACCACCCATTATCCTGTGAGGGCTTGACAGCTTTAATTATAATAATTTGAGGTTTGTTTAAAGCATTATATTCCAGATAACCCAGTGATGCTTTTAATTTAATTATATGCAGTTTAACACCACAGATGACTATTGGGAAAAAGGCAATGCTGTTCTTTCTGAATGCAAGACATGTGTTTAGGACTGATAAAACACATTACTGTTTTTCTTTCAGAAAAGGAAAAGAACTGTATTACAAAGTACGTGACAGTAAGTGGGCACCGGGAAGACATGGTCTGGGGCATTGTTGCCAGGAATAGGCTTGATTCTGGTTAAGGGAAGGGTATGTGCAGGATCAGCCTTGCACACGAGTTAGAGGCCTGAAGCTTGGCCCCCAAGGGAGCCTGGGGTGAGTTGTTCTTCCCCTGCACACACAGTGAGCCCTCTTAGTTGCAGAGGCCGGCATTAGCCTTCTGAACTATCCTACCTGCTATTTTGCTTGTTTATGCATAGTATTAATTATTCACTGCCATCTGAATTCATTCATTCATTCAGTAGATATTTATTGAATAGTTACTATCTGTTAGGTACTGTTCTAGACCCTAGCGATGCAACCATGAATATACAACAGGCAGAGCTCTCCATTCTCCATGAGATTATACTCCAGAGGAGAGGAGGGAGAAAGTAAGTAAAACTGTGGGCACTTGTTTGTGTGAGAGGTTGGAAAAGGCCACAGGGAAATATAAAAGGGGGAAGCGATGTGTAGGGACAGTGGTAATTTTACATATGGTGGCCAGGGAAGGCCTTGTTGAAAAAACAACATTTGGGCTAAGATTTCAAAGAGGCAAGGGAGTGAGGCACCAGCCAAGCAGTGGAAACGGTCCATGCAAAGATCCTGGTGTGGGAGTTCCTTGGTGTGCTTGAGGAAGTGCAAGGAGGTCATTTGTGGCCAGGATAGAAGGTAAGATTCAAAAAGTAGGGCCCTATAGTCCATTGTAAGGGTTTGGACTTTTATTATTGGCAGCATCATCACCAGCATTACCACCACTGCTACCATCCCCTTCTGAATACCTGCCAGGTCATAATCTCTGTACACCTGAAACTCAACTCTGCAAAGGAGCAAACAGTTAAAGGACAATGTGATACATGCTAGCAATGGAGTGAGCGCAGGCTTTAAGGGAGTTCAGAGGTGGGCAGAAAGCATGACCTCAAGGACAAAGGGTAAGGGGGATTTCCTGGAGATTGGAAATGTAAGCTGAGATTTGTTTGCAGGGCAAATAGAAATCAACCAAGGGTATCAGTCAGGACAAAGCTAAATGTTGTTGTGGAGAAACCCAGCAACCCCATTCTGTAGAGACCCTGTAGCCACTCTCTGAAGAGGCCTTATGACCCCATTCTGTAGGCGTCCTAAGTCCCCATTCTCTAAGTGTCCTGTGACCCTACTGTGTAGAGGCTCAGCAACCCCACTCTGTAGAGACCCTGCTATCCCATTCTATAGAGACACAGCAACCCCATTCTCTAAAGGCCCAGCTACCCCATTTTATAAAGGCCCAGGGACCCAACTCTGTAGACCCCTATGACCCCATTTGGTATAGACCTTGTGACCCTATTCTGTAAAGGTCCAGTGACCCAACTCTGTAGAGACCCCCCAATCTCATTCTGTACAGACCCTGTGACCCCATTCTGGAGAAGCTCTGAAACTCCATTCTGTAGAGGCCATGAAACTCCATTGTCAGAAACCCTGTGACCACTTGTTAGCTTGTCTTGCCTCTTCTGCTACTCCTCTCTTCCCACTCTCTGCCCATTCCACTGTGGGTAGCCCTTCCTTTCCCTAACCCCCACCTAGGACTTGGAGGTTTCCCCTTCTAAGCTATGCTCTGCCCAGCCCTCTAGATCAGCATATTGAGAAGCAGCTGTCTCTTCAGCTCAGCCTGCCTACTCTATTAAGAAATGCGTTTCTGCTAAATCCATTGGATGTGCGGATATGAACTGGTGGAATCAGACAGTTGGACTCCTGCTGTCTCCAAGGAAAAGGGATGATGAAGAAAACAATAGCAAAATATTCATACATACAGATATACAATTATATCTGAATGTATGTATGCATATATGTTAACATATGTATAATTATATATGTGTGCACATACATGTATTCACACAAATGCATTTATATTTAGAATTGTATGTGTACGTACATACATGAAAATATATGCAGGTAAATATATTTGCTCACATGTGCATGTATACACATATGTAAGGAATGTCTGTGTACACACATAATGTATGTATGTATATAAGCTATTTGATGTGATATTTCAGAGGCTGTATTAGAGTTCTCTAGAGAAACAGAACCAACAGGTGATATCTGTAAAAATGAGAGTTATAAAAATGTCTCACACAACCATGGATCCATAAGAGTCCAAAATCCGTAGGGCAGGCCATGAGCTGGCAGCTCCAATGAAAGTCCTCAACCAACTCCCAGGAGAGATTGGCTGGGTGAAGTGGAAAGTGAGAGTCTCTCCTCTGAATTCTCCTGAGAAGCCTCCAGGTGATAAGATTAAGCATCACTCATTGCAGAAGGCACTACCTTTAGTGGACTGCAGATATAATCAGTCATGAATGCAACCAATGTGCTCATGATTTAAGTCCATGAAGTGTCCTTACAACAACAGATGGGCCAGTGCTTGCTTGACCGGACAACTGGGCATGATCACCTGGCCAAGTTGACGTATGAACCCGACCATCACAGAGGCCTAATTGTGCCAGGAGGTTTAGGCTGTTTGGATGTTCACCATGGCCTGCTATGCCTTTGGTAGCATTATTCCCATTATGTAGATGAGGAACTTAAGGTACTAGGAGGTTAAGTTTCTTGCCTGAGGTCTCAGAGCCAACAGGTCATGAAGCTGATATTCAAACCAAGGGCTGAAAAACAAGTAAATATATCCCATTCCAATGCTTACAAGGTGTAACAAGAAGAGGACAAAACCAAAAAATTTCAATAAATCATAGATCTGGTCTTTGAACTAACCACAAAAAATGCATGTAGGGAAATAAATGTGATAATTTCTATAAAAGAGAAATAAAAAGCTATTTGGGAGCATAGAAGAGGAAATGGCCTTTTGAGGTGGATCTTGAAGGATGCATAGGAGTCTGCCAAAAAGGGGAGGTGAGCTATACATTTTACATTTCATTTAAAATTATAGGTCTTGTTATAACAGGATAGCTGATCTCTGCTCTTTTAGAGGCAGAGGACTTCAGGACATTTTGAAAGTCCTTGGCTTACTAGCCATAGACATGGAGCATTTTACAGAAATAGTCAGTGGTGGTACCTCAGGCTGTGGGCATCTTGCAACTGCATACAAGTGATCTAGGGCAAGTCTGGTGAGTGGATTTGTCTGTGTTTGCATTTGCATATGTACATGACTACATGTAAATACCCAATGCAATTAGTGGCATCATAATTTTGAATAGGAAAGAAAACATGGTTAAAAGTGAAATGAGTCATGCCTTTACAAAGCACATTCAATGGCAGTGCCTTCTCTCTTCTGAGCCCTTTTTTGAAGGTTGGTAATCACAAACCACTGTTTTACCAGGAGGTGCTATTGAAGATTGTGTGGATGTTTTTCAGAAAAACCACTGGACATGTGTGATTGTTTCTATTTATTAAATACCAAGAAATACAAGACTGAATTCAAGAGAAAGAAAAAATGTGCGTTCCATACACAGGTTGGATACCTCTCATTGTTTAAGGTATTTTTATTCTCAGTAATCTTCTGATTGCTAAGTGAATAATCCCATAATTATAAACAATTAATTGATCAAAATTAATTGGGTAACATATTTTATCCTGCTAAGTATGAAGGTAGTTTTCAGGTAATTTTCTAGATAATGGAGGCATTGAACCTTAATAGCTGCCAGCCACACATATTATAGACTCAAATGCTGACTCTCAAATCAACAAATTTTAGAATTAATATTAGGAGTGATGCACTAAGCCTCCTAAACTGCCTGCCTCCCTTTGCTCATCGTACCCCACTGTCTCAGAGTTGTCCCCATCTAAAGTGAGATGCTCTAACTCCTTGCCTGTTCCCCACCAGTTCCCTATCTCTGTTGGGAATTGTGTTGAGGGAATGACAGTCCTGGGAGGCAGAGAAAATTAGGACTCCTGCATGAAGGGTGGCAGCATTGCTCAGAAGGAGATGTCATTGAGTATGGACCACATGGCACTGAAGGGGGTGGGCAAAGTTTACCACCCTCCCTGTTTGTCTCTTCTCTTTTTTTCCCTTTCTTTTCCTCCCTTCCTTCCCCTCCATCCTTCCCTGACTCCCTCCATTCCTTTTTTCCTTTTTGATATTTATTGAGTGTCTATGATTTACTAAGTATTTTCAGGCACTTGGAACACATTAATGAACAAAAAGGCAAAGATCCCTATGCTTGTAGAACTGACATTCTAATAAGGGAGACAAATAGTAAAAATAATAAAGAAGTAAATCACATAGCAATTTAGAAGGTGATATATGTTATGGGAACAGAAAATGTAAAGCAGAATAAGGGGTCTTGGTGTGCTGGGGTAGCAGATAGAGCAAGTTGCTTATTTTAAAATGGTCTGAGGAATGTTTCAGGAAGCAGCAGCAGGGGTCAAAGAGGGCACACTCCAGCCATGCATGTTGAGGATCAATCCTAGCTGTTCCCCATACATATCATCTATGTGAAAAGGTTGCAAACTTCTCTCAGATCCTTTATCTTTCAAACAGGGATAATGATAGCCACTATGTAGGGCAGTGGGAGCAATAAATGATACAGTGTCAAGAATATCATTTATTTTTTATGCCATTCTCATAAAAACAACAAGAACAACACAAAGGATTTTAAATACTGAATATTTGTGTTTAAAGCATCAAGCATGGGGTATGGCACATGTGGTATATTCAATATATGTACACATCTGTAATCATAAATAAAACCAAGAGCTCACCTGTAGCACCGGTACTATGCCTCAGGCACTGTTCAGAATGCTTCATGGGTATTAGCTTTCTGAATCCTTTCAATCCTGCAAGGTAGGAAGTACTTTTTGCCCATTTTACAGATAGTGAAACTGAGGCACGGACAACTTAAGTAATTTTCCCAAGGTCAGACTAGTGGTGGAGACAGGATTCAAAGGCAGACACCCTGCTTTAGGAACTTTACTGCAGTTTTTCCCATGACCCAGGTTATGGAAATAAATTATTCATTCATTTGACAAATATTTATTGATCGCCTATTATGTGATAGGTGTTCAGACTATAGAGGTGAATGAGGCAGAAGGGTCGCTTCCCAAAATAATTCTTGATGTAAATGTGAGACTCACATTTTATTGACCCAAGAGATTTGGTGCTGGAAAATCATTCCATAATAAGCATGGTGCGCATTTGCCCCAGATTTTCTGGGTATAGCCTGGATAAAATTCTCTACCCTCTTATTGGATCATGAGCACAAGTGTTTGATTGCAAAATGTGATAGGCTGTATTTATTCACATGAGGAAGGCTGCCATTTCTCTGGCAGAGTCCTTCCCAGTAAGTCTTCTGCCTCTGCAGAAGAGGGGTAAGCCTTGTGACTTTTAGACGATGATCTCTTCATTAGATGAAGCCATCAATTACAATGGAGATGATCATTATTGGCAAGCTAGAGATCAGCTGCTGTCAAGGAGGTATGGGCTCCTGTAGGAGGTTGCAAAATGATGACTATTTAATCCTTGAACTTCGACAGCAACAATATTAGTTGAAGGTCTGTAATGCATTCACAGTTCTCATCTGACATTTTCCCCACGTCATTATTTTTCTGGTTTTACTTTCAAATTCCCTACAGGATCATTGACATGAAATTCTGAGGGGAAATTTGAAGCATTAATGACTGTTTAAAGCAAATGAGTAAGTGTCCTTTCCAAGAGGAAATTACCTTTATGATATTGGCATAAGGCTATTTTAAAAATTTATACTAATGAGGAGGCTCAATGTAGATTGAGCTCCCTTGGAGTTGGCCCATGTGGTCTCTGTGAATTCAATCTTGGGTGAGTTCTGTGTGGTTCTGCAAAGCTGGTTCTAGGTACAAGGGAACACCTGGCTTTATTGCCCTCCCTCCCTCCCCCCTTCCTTCCTTCCTTTCATATTTGGTTATTGAAATTCTTGACAAGCAAGGCATGGCATTGGGTGCTAGGATTGCCAGTGAGAACAGAGACGTCTAGAAGAAAGACCCTGGTCAAGTAATCACACTTCTGTATGTAAAATTACAAAGAGGTCAGTTCCCTAAAGGAAAGAGAATGACATTCTATGACCATGAACAACGGAGGTTTCTTATGCTGCTTGATGGTTGGGGTGGTGGTGGTAGGGACTTCCCTTAAGAAGAAATACATGCTCTGAATCCTGAATGGCATTTAGGAGTTGGGGAAACCAGAGTCCAAGTGGGGAGGAAATAGTTTTATAAAGAGGGAAGAGTTTGGATGATGGCTCCACACAGAGAGAGTGTGTGTTCCCCTCAGGTCATCTGTGCTTCCTAACTTGGGCATTAGTAGCTCAAATAGTGTGACATGGTATGGTTAAGGGAACTGTATACCATGCTGACTTTGCTCTCACCCATAGAACCTAAAGGATTCTACTTTATGACAACTATAGTTAATGTGCACCGAGCATATTATGTAACAGGCACTGCATCCATGCTTTCCCTGAATTCACTCACTGAACCTTCTAGACCTTCTAGCCTTACCCAGTTGGAACAAGTGACATTAACAGTAACAAAAGAATCACCCCAATACATAAGACTATTCATGACACCATATTTGTGACAAAACAAACAAGCAAATAAAATTCTGGAAGCAACCCAAATGTCTATTAAAAGGGCAGTGGTTGAATAACCAACATGATGGGGAACTATGCATCATGGTGTACTATGCATGATGGGGTACTATGATGGAGTACTATGCATGATGGTGTACTGTGTGTGGTGCACTATGTGTGAAGGAGTACAATGAACAATGGAGTACTATGCAGCTCTGAAAGGGAATGAATACGAAAGGGGAGGAGTATAGTTCTATGCTGTGTTGGAATCATTTCCAGATAGACTATCAAGGGGGTAAAAAGCAAGGTAAGGAAGAGTACATATAAGATGCTCACTTCTGCTTACCAGGGGCAGGGGGAGATTTATATCCAAATTTGATTTTATTAATAAGAAATAAAATAGGTTAACTCATAATATTTGAAAAAGTGGTTACTGTTCCAGTGATTCATTTCTGTTTAACAACTACTCTAAAAACGTATGGCTTAAAAACATCAGCAACATTCTGTTGTTGTGCCTCACAGGTAGGCTCAGCCAGGTGGGTCTTGGTCAGGGCCTCTCATGGGCCTGTGGTCAGTGGCTGCAGCCAGAACATCTAAGGGGTCCTCACTGCATGTCCTAAATCTGGACTGGGAAGTCTCCAATAGCGTGGGGTGGAGGGAGGTGTTGAGACAGCTGAGCCTCCTCCGACGTGTCTCTGGATCCCTCCGGGCTCTACACAGGGTCTCTCCAGCTGGAGGCATCAGGGTAGCTGGACTTCTTACGTGGTGGTCCCAGGTGCCTGGCCTGAGAGAAATAAGCAGATAAAAGCTGCATCACCTTTTCTGCCCTAGCCTCAGATGTCCCACAGTGTCATCTTTACCACATTCCATTTGTTTGGGCCATTGCAACATCCACACAGGTTCAGGGAAGGGAAAACACTTCACCATCTAATGAGGAAGTGATCAAGTCTGGAAGAACATGTGCCACGAAAATACTGGCCTTGCCAATTTTGGAAAATATCCAACACCTAAAGTGAGAAGTAGGGAATCATGTTGAGTGGAAGGGGCAAAAACTAGATTTTTAAAAATAAACCTTGTTGTATAAATAAGAAAACAAAACTAAGGAAAAGCAACTCTGAAATTTAAAAGAAGGAGGAAGCAAATGAACCTAAATATGCATCCAGGTGATGGCTTAACCCACAGAGAGGACTTATCTTCAGTGACTTTAAAGCACAGGCATTTGATTGTGTCTTCCTAGTGGGATATACGCTATGGATAATAAAAAACTGTGAAAGGGAAATCTTAACTGTTTTCAGCAACCCGATTGGTGGAGGTGGTGGCAGTATCGTTATCTTGACACTGTTGTGTGTGTATTGCAATGATAAAGCAAATGAGTAATTATGTTAGTTTTAAGTAGAACTGGGATTTGATGAGTGGGAGTTTGAGGAAGAAGATACAGATTTAAGATCAGTGGGTTAATTTTAAACGTCAGAGTCCTGAATGGGAAGTGGAATTATCACTATGAAGTATGTATTTTTATCTTTAAAATAAAAGATAATGTCCATGGAAAAGGCCCAGATGCAGTGGCCAACCCAATCACAATGAGCTTCCTTAGCTACCAGATTATCATCTCTGATTTCCAAGTAATCTTCCTTGGAGAAATGGTTGATCCCATGTCTAGGACCGGAAGTACACACAGTAAATCTGTAAAATCTTGTCATATCAAAAAAACAAGGAAGCTATCAGATACTATTAGGGCATCATGTCATTTAGAGAAGTCAGCATGAATCCAGCACTACTAGCAAAGATGAAACAATTTCAGCAGCCAAATAAGATAATTTCAGTAGCTTGAACACATTAAATATGTTTATATACCAAAGCTCAGAATAATAGGGACAAAATGAGTTATCTTTCAAAGATGATAGAGATCAAGACATTATTTAGAAACTTTATGCACCTAAATGAAGGGAAAGGACCCAGCACATATTCTTCCTTTCCTTTAAGGATTCTGCATTGTGAAAATGAAAGAGTTATGATGGGAATTTCTTTTTTCAGCTAATAAAAGGTAAAAATTTATAGAATTATAATATCATGAATTCACAACCTTTAATTAATGGATTTAGGCAATGAGCAACAATGGCTGCTAACACCATCAAAAGAGAGAAGACTGGACATTTGTATCTCCTGAAGGAAGTATACGATGCCAACGACGAAGTGGCAGTGAGCCAAAAAAATTGATGCTGCATATAAAGTCTCTATGGTCTAACTACCAATTTATAGGAAAGTTATATTAAATGACACCCCATGGATGCAATCAGTAAAATCTACACCATTAGAAACTACAGGACAAACAGCTCAGATTATTCAACTAATAGTTACAAAGGCAAAAAAGATATGATGGGAAAACCTATGAATTAAAAGACTTTTAAGTTAAGAGATTAAGAGACATATCAGTTAACCACAATGTTTGGTCCTAATTTGGATGCTGATTCCAAAACAAATTTTAAAAAACAAGTTTGGAAAATATGAACACTGTCAGGATATTTATAGATTCTTGTTATTTTCGTTCCAATGTGATAATGAATTGATTGTGCCTAGATTAAAGGAGTTTCCATCTTTTCATGATGCATTATAAATATTTACAAATGAAATCATAATGATATCTGGAATTTGCTTCAGAATTATCCGAAGGGGACATAAGTGAATGGGTATTCAGATAAACCAACGGTGGCTATGAGTTCATCGCTGAGTTCGAGTGATGTGTGCATAAAGGTTCTTTATGTGACTCTTTCCACTTTTGTATTTGTTTGAAAATTTCAATACTGGAAAGTTAGTAAAAAAAAAATTAGCAAGGATATCTTCTTTTCCATGGCTTTACATTCTATTTATGTTAGTTGATAAATATCAGAAAATGGTCAAACACTTCTGGTATATCTCACCTTAGTCAACCAGACACACCTAACTTCTTGACCACACTGTGTGACCCTGTTTTCACAACCTCAAATGATAAGGAAAATGCCAGGAGACCACCCTATGTTGTGCCATTTGAGATAACACATCACTTTCTAGGAACAAAGTATCTCACCCTTTTTCCCCTGATACTTCAGAAAGACAAAGTGAAAAAAAATTTTTTAAACTTTTCATTAGCTGAAAAATATAAAATTCTTGAGTTGAGTGAACAATGGAGACTAAAATCCCTTTGACCTGTTTCTCCTACATCTAAACAATTTTAATAAATATTTTCAAGATGCATTATCTGCTAAGGGAGAGGTGATTCTTTCTGAATTACTTGGCTATAAATAGCTGCACGAGAGCAAAATGAAAAGCTGAAATCAGAGGGTTGCTTTTGCATGAAGTCAGGCTGTTTTAGAGCTGCCTCCTATAAGGCAACAGGCTTAAACCTTGCAAGTCAAAATTCTGATTTTAATAATGAATAGGTTCGGAATATAAAATGGTCGTGGGTTTTTATTTTCCTTATACAATCTCAAATTCAATCCCAAACTTTAAGCATTGATAAAATTTTAAACATTTTAGTAATTTTAGATTGTTCAGTGCTGCATGTGATCAGAACTCCAATCATTTCTTAAATAGGTGCTTCTGTTATATATATATATATATGTATGTATGTATAAAAAGTCCTCCAAAAAAGTTAAATTACCTTGTTCGTTGCAGGAATAGAATCCCAATTGCTTCCAGATTGAAGCACTTATGAGAAGAAAAAAAAAGAGAGGTGCTCCAGTAATTTTAAATTGCTTCGTACAATGAAAAGTGCCTGTAAATTACTGGATGTGGCAATTTGTTCCATAAGCTTTTTTGATTTGTAAGTAACTTAGTGGATTTGCTAGTGAAACAGTTTGGCAGGTACTTTTAGATAATTTAGAAATTCAACATAAACATCTAAATTTGATTAAAATGTGGCATTAGCAGATATTGGCCACAGGAAGGTGAGGTAGGGTTTCAAAGTTCAACAGCCGGAGATGCTGAAGAGGAAGGCTATGGTTGAGCCTCAGGGGACTTGCAAAAGGTGCAAAGAATGCACAATTGCGCTAATTACAGAAAAGTGCCACACGGCTGGCATTGAAATGATACATCAAGCCCTTGGCATGTTCTACTTCCCCTCTGCCTGGTGGTAAAATAGGGGTTATATTTCTGTCTGTGGACACATGTGGCTCATGTCTCTCCTGGGCAACACAGCCACAGCTTTGCTCTGCTGGTTCTAATTTCTTAAAAAAATAATAATAATATTAATTTAGTAAAATGTGCTTGTTGGGATATACGAGTTTAGGTTTATAATTTTTCAAGGAAGATTGTGCCTTAATGATCTCGTTTAGCTCTTCCGATAGGATTTCTTCATTTTTACTATTTTGGATAAGAATTTATTGTTTAGCCACAAGAGGGCCTTGAGTAACACCTCTAGCCACAGTGGTCTTGGGATACTAAGGGGTCAAGCCTGGGTCTGCAACTCAAAGAGCGGGAGATGGAGAGAGAGGATCTGATCAAGGAACCTTAGCAGATGGCCAAGAGGAGTCACAGGATGGTATTCACAGCATAGTGACGATGGAATTCTCCTGCTCCTTAAACAAGGGTGGACACGGAGGGAGCCCCTCCCCTTCTTGGAGTATGCTTTAGAACAGAGTCATCAGTAGAGCCTGTTGGAGTATGCTTTAGAACAGAGTCATCAGTAGAGCCTGGTTAGCTTCCTTCTGTGCCTCGTCTGAGCTCCTTTTGTTTTGAGAAACAACAATACGGTGGGGAAACTGAGGCAGGACATGGAACCTTGGGGGGAGGAGGAGAGAGTGGGTCTAAAAACTGCTGTAAAAAGCATTGATGTGCTTTTTACTCCAAGTGAATATGCCAGGCATTGGTGGGGTTATTTGAATAAAGGGGAAAATAATGGTGAGAGTTTCTTGCACAGGATAGTGGAATGCTGTATGAGTGCAGCCAGAACTTCCTGTGTGGTCACTATTACCTTTGTCACCTGAGGGGAGATGGAATGTTTTACCTTGGAAGGTAGATTGACATTCCATCCTGGTTTGTCCAAGACTGTCCCAGGTTTAGTACTGAAAGTCCTGTGTGCTGGGAAACCTCTCGATCCTGGGCGGAGATGGTGACTCGTCCTTCCTCCGGAGGCTGAAGAGGACGCCGTTCTCTTCATGAGTTGAGTCTGGTCATTTGGCTTTATTGCATTTTATTAGAAAGACGTGCAGTAGGCCATGGCTTTTCGTACCGTCACGGGACTTTATCTGGAGCTTCCTCTAGGAAGAAGGTGAAGGAGATAGAGAGAAATCTGGGCACCCAACAACTGCATCCTCTTCTTGTATCTGTTTCACATGACCGGCTTTTAGTCATGTTTCATGGGTAAGAGGCTTTCGCAATGAGCACAAGTTTGGTTGTTTTAAAGGCTAGGGTGATGAGCTTTAGAAAAAAGGCGGAAACAAGAGATTTGTGAATATGTAACAGAAGATTATCCAGAAGTATGAATGGTCTATGGAAAATGTTCAGAGGGGTTTGGAAGAAATTTCTCTTTGTTAGAGGCAACTAAACCAGGAATTGACGCTACGTGTCCACCTGTGTGCAGATGTGAGACTGAGAGAGCATCACCTAGGAGGATCAAGCCTTGTATTTTGACCTAATTTTCCTTTTTATCCTCCTACTAAGTTCTTTTCAGTGTGGCTCTCGAGCAAGGCAATGTCTGATTTTTAAAACCACCTGGCTAGGAAGATGGATATGGAAATACATGCTTGGGGAGCCCTGTCTGCTTCCCTATTAAATTATTTATATACTCTTGGGCTCAGCACACCTCCAAGGCTGGAGGGGCCCAAATTACATTTACCGTCATCCCATTCCTATTTTCACTGCCTTCCTAAAGGAAATAATTTGATTTGGGGCTACAGGGGGTGACATGGGAAAATACACTAGGAAGCCAGAGAAAATCAGCAAGAAAATCACTAAAAGAGGAGAAAAACCACCCGCTGCCTATTTCTTATGAGTTAATGAAATTCTGTTCCTTTTTATACAGCTGTATTTAGTTTGTTTTACATTGTTTGGTATGTAAAAGGATTTGGCTTTGTGTTACAGAACTAATTGCTTACTAGATATTACATGGATATCAAAATACTTTATAAATATTAATTAATCTTCACCTAATTCCCTGGCAAGCACAAATAACCAGTGGCATGTTTATTGAATGTGTAAGCAATAATCTGATTCTTAGAGTATTGTTTTCTGTGCAAGCGGTTATTCTCCTCTTCTCCATGTGTCAAAATGCTTCACCTCCTTTGAGGGCCATCTCATAAGCCCCTTCCACAAGAATCATTAGGAAGATAATAATGAAGATGATGAAAGTAACAGACATCATTATTTAGTGAATATTCATTCTGCGCCAGGCCCTGGAGTAAGCATTGCATGCATATAATCTCATTTAAACCCCATAACAATTCTTTGAGGGGAATACTGTCTTCACTATTTTTTTTTTTTTTTTTCTGAACATGAAGAAAGGAAGGCTGTGAGAGGCAGAGTTGTCTGTTCAGGTCCGCAAGGCTGGGTGGAGGCTGGGCTGGGACTGTCCACCTGTAAAGCTCCCACACTAAGAACATCCTGCTGTCCCTTTTTGTATCCCCACTATGGGAATATGCTCGTCCTTAGAACATGCTGGCTCCTTCATTAATTTATTCATTCAAAAAGTATTTATTTGCTTGCCACCTACATGGCAAACTGTGCTAGTCTCAGTTTTGACGCTCATCCCATTGCATTTTGAGAGGTGGTTATGGAAGTTCACCTCTTTTCTCTCCCGCCCTCCTTAGGGAGCTCGAGGGCAGTGGTGTCATCTCCCTCATGCTTCCACCAGGCACCGTCCCTGGTATAATGAACATTCCTTAACAATTGGAGAACAATACTGGGAAAGCAGAGAAGAGGTTCTCCAGTGATGTGTGCTTGTAAATGGGTGAGGGATGGTAGCACTTAGAAAGTGAGTGGGTGGACTCTCTCCTTTCCCAAATGCATCATGTCTATCATTGCATATTTATTTGCAATCTTAACTATTGAGTGTCTTCCTAAGTTGAAATTGCATCAGAGCAGGGGCTAGATCTACTTTCGTTTTTGTTTTGGCTCTCATATACCTACTCCTTAGCATAGTATATAGCACATGAATGTTTGTTAAAAGAATCAATGAATCATCCCATACAAGGAGGAAGGCCAGACAAAATGGTGTTATGGTGAACTTTATAACAGTCATGGAAACAATCCCAACTCCAAGCACAGTCTGTCTTTTCTCTGGAATGCACAGCACTTTTAAATGGCAAGATATGGAACATTTAAAGAAAATATTGATATACTGCATTGTACCTGCCATGCTAATGGGCTTGGCATACAAAAGGCACTTAACAAATCTTCCTTGGTGCTAAAACTGGACCTATGCCTTGAGACTCAAATCTCTGCTTGCTGCATCTTATTATCCAGTGTGGCCGCTGACCAGTAGCATCAGCCTCACCTGGGAGCGCATCAGAAATGCAGGCTCTCAGGCCCCACCAGCCCTTGAATCAGAGTCTGCATTTTAGCAAGATTCCCAGATGATTTACATGCTCAGTGAAGTCTGAGAAGCCTCAGTCTCAGGATTTCTTTGCAGTTGGTGATTGTGATTTGCAAATTGCCAGCATTTCCGAAATCCCAACTGAAATCATACACTTATTTCAGGCTTGGTCTTCATCAAGTTTCTCTGCTGCGAGGCAGAATTCTACCACCTTCAATTTGACAATTATATAGGCCTTTGATTTAAACAAAAATAGCAGCAGGGATAGAAAGGTCTGGGGAAATGAAATGATTATTACTTAATAACTACAGTTTGCTTAGAGGACTAACATCTTTCAAAGAAGGGGAAGCGTCCAAAGGAAACAACCCAAACATCAGCCCAAGTTTCCTGATGATAAAAGGGCCATGGACTGCAGCTGCGGATCAGACTGCCCAGTCAGCTCCCAAATAAACACAAGGAAAAATAATAATTGCATCTGGGTCATTTCACTCAAAAAACAGAAGAAGAAAAGGAAACAAATTTTTAGATACAAATATTTCTGCTGCTCCACGGGCTTCCCTGGGGTTAGTATGGTGAAGACAGTCTTTCTAATGATTAATTGAATTTCTCACCTTTTGTTCCAATTCCTTGGCCTCTGAGTTTTTAAAGTACAGCTAAGGGCACAAAGAGGACCAGAACTTTGCCGAGTGACTTTTCAAGATGCAATGACATACAGAAACACACGTGCTCATAGACTCCCTCTGTTAATGGTGAAATTATATCTGAGATGACCTTTTGAAGGAATAAAACCCATAATCACGTGGAACGTGGTAGCTATAAAATATCAACACTTGGAAGCCAAAGCAAAATCCCACATATGATAAATTAATTAAAATAGAAGTTACACAAAACCTAGACCTTCGGTGTGACCCTTATCTTATAATTACCTCTTCTTTAAAAGCAGAATGGAATATTTTATGTATGAAGATGTTACTGTTGACCCCAAATGCATTAAGAGTCAAGGAGACATTTCTCACATATTGAAAATAAGATTTGATTGAGTGCTTGCAAGTGGCCTAGTGAAATCTCATTAAAGCACTGTTTATTTTAATTCCTTATAAATGGCAAGATATTAGCCATTAATTACGAACATGAAACCAGTAGGAAAATAAGTGTTGTAATAACTTGAGCTTGTTTTTCAACCTGAATTAATTTATTGCCTTTCCCATAGTTTCAAGTGCTTCAGAGTAAATAGGTACTTATGCTTTAGGTGTAGCCTTTTTCTTTCTTTCTTCCTCATCCTTTTTCTTCCTCTTCTTCTTGTTTCTTCTTCCTCTGATTCTTCTTTGCCTTTGTCTTCTTTCTTCATCTCTTCCTTCTCCTCCTCCTCCTCCTCCTTTTCCTCGTTCTTCTCCCCCCCCCCCCCCCCCTTCTTGCTTTATCCAACTTGGCAACACAAACCAGGTGAAAATCAGAAAATGCAGTCTATTAAACCTATCTACAGGCTGTGTGAAGCCTGCTGTCACTATCCACAGTTATAATGAGATTTATAAATCATGCGCATGATTCACAGTGAAACATCTGAATCTTCAAGTCTTTTCAACTACCACCTCAACAAAAACACAAATTAAAAAAACCAAAAAAAACAAAAACAGCGACATGTTGAAATTGTTTCAGTAATCCTGCCACATTACAATAAGCTCATACATCTTGACCCGCCCACCCTTGAACAAATAACTATATATTCTGAAGTACAAATGGATAGAAAGAAAATAAATTTCTCGAGCATCTACCAGGGGCCAGCCACCAAGATAGATGGTATACCAATCTGACCATGCCAAGGAAGGCATATGAATGCCAATCCTGACCATTTGGCAGCAGGCAGCTGCTGGGAGGCTGCGTTGGAAAGAGTTCTGATGCTGGCCTCAACCACAGGAAGAAATGCAGCAATGGCTTAGCAACGTCTGTTGCATGAGTGGGCTGGAAAGCTGCGATGCACTTGGTACAGAATCCCTGCCCTGGTATTAGACTTTCTTACTTCTAAAATGAGAAGGTGTATTGGGTAACATTCCCAGATGGCAGGCAGAAGGAACACTGCTCTGAGAAATCAGTGGACACAGATTTCCCAAGAGCCTTCTCCAAGTAATATGACAACCAACATCTCAGACTTCTCAGGGCTTTTTTTATTTCAAGAGTTAATGATATGAATAATTATGCAGCACTTCATTATTATGCACCAAACATGGTTATGTGCCTGCTCTTTCATCCTCTGACAACCCTGCAAAATAGTCATTGCAGAGGGGTGTCCATGTCCCCTTTCCATGGACACCCCCAACGTTAGCTTTAGAGATGAAAGTGCCTCAGTGGAGCCCGTGTAGATAGTAGAAGAGGGTACAAGGATTCAACCTAGGTCTGCTTGACCTCAATGTCTAAACTAAACCAGAAGCCCACAGATCCTTCTGTATCATTCCGGCCCCCATGAACTCTCCATGGACTCACATGTTAAATCCTTGGTTGGGAAAACATGCTAGGAGAGCCTCCCTCTGGCCTTCCATTAACCACGCAAGGGCTTGGTGGTTGCTTTTGTGACTGATGGAGTTGGAAAATGATCCCATTCTTTCCCTCTCTGTTCTTCTCTGTGCCCAGTGAATAACTTAATGCCAACCCAGCTACCTTAGGGAAACTGTCTTCCATCCACTCCAGCCTCATTTCTTTGGATTCTCAGGGCACGCCTGGGCCAGAACTAGGCTCTAGAGAGCTTTGGCTCTCTGCCTGTTGACAGCACAGGAGCTGCTTTGTAGAGAAAATGTGTATGGTGAGGGTCTCTTGGTTGATGCCATTATAACATGAAAAGATCTTACGTGTGAGCATAGAGCAGACAAATAATAATGTTACTGGCATTTTTTGTTTAACAAAACACCTTTCTCCAGAAACACATTACTTGCCTCGTGGGTGGGGAATTGCCTCTAAACCCAATCAGGATCAGTCACTGGCCCATGACTATCTCATTTTTAATAAATAATAATTTTCTCAATTCAGCATTAGTGCATCTGCTTTCAGAAGATAGGATATGTGTGCTTTGTATTTCGTATATTAATAACCATCAGCATCAGAAGATTAACTCTTGATGCACTGAATGCAATTCTTGTTATTAGAATATGGACGGTCTTTTTTTTTTTCCCACCAGAAAGGCTGCACATATATCAGAAATGAATTTGAAGGATTGATTTCTCATGCATGCAAAGCAGAGGCCTGAATTAGATGGCTAAGCTATAGCCAATCAGTGCTGGGTCAATATGATTATACACACTGTCAAAAGAAAGACTCCCCCCGCACACACATAAAAAGAGAAAAGCAGAAGGCACCTGGAGATTGAGAACATGGAGTCACACAAAGCCTCCGTTCAAGTCCAACCTTGACTGTTAGTGGCTGACTGACCTCTTAACCTTTCTAAGCCTCAGTGCCCTCACTGTTGCCACAGACCTATTATATGTCCGCTCACACAGTTGGGTCCTTAGAGGTGGGGTTGCCAGGTCTATCTATGGAGCTGTACTCTGGATATTTCCTAGCGCGTTATGCTTCAGGACAGGGGTATGCATAGTGCAAATCACAGACCAAATCCAGCCCACCATCTCTTTGAGTACAGTCCAGGAATTAAAAGTGGCTTCACATTTTTAAATGGTTGTATGAACACCTGCATAATATCTTTGATTTTTCCTCTTGGCCCACAAAGCCTAAAATATTCACTACCTGGGTCTTTAAGAAATTTGCCAATCCCTGCTCTGAATCTACTCTAAACCAAAGCTGTCCAATAGAAATTTAAAGCAACCCACATACATTATTCTAAATTTTCTAGTAGCCACATTGCAAGAAGAAAAATAAATGAGAAACATTAACTTTTATATTTTAATTTAACCCAATATATCCAAAATGATATCATTTCAACATGTAATCAGTATAAAATAATTGAGATATTTTATATGTATATATATTTTTATAATAACTCCTTGACACCCAGCATGCATTGAGAGCATGTCTCCGTTCAGACTAGCCGTGTATCTACTGCTCAATAGCTGCACATGGCTGGTGGCTGCCACATTGGAAGCACGGTTCTATGAGGTTTCAATCATTGTCTTCTTCTTCCAGTGTTCACAGAGAAAGTGCTTTATAAATTTTGGTGCCTTCCCCTTTTTCAATATCACATGGAGCCTGGATTTAAACTCCACAGATGCCCCACCTTTAGATACTGAGGCTGTGTTCAAAGCTGCCAGTATTGTCCCCAGCGAATTTCCTCTAAGGCACTTCCTTGGGAAAGTGCATCAGACAAGTGTATCCACTGATCTGATGAAATCCTCTCCTTTCCAGATTGTTGGGGAATTGAATCATGTCCCCCCACAAAAGGCAGATTCAGGTCCCAACCCTGGTCATGTGGAAGTGGCTAGAACCTGTGAAGATGCCACTAGTTAATGTGTACCCAAACTGAAGGAGGGTGGACTTTAATTCAATAGGGTCGAAGTCCCCATAAGCAAAGGAAATTGGACACATGGGGAATAGCCAGAAACTGGCAATTAACAGAACCTGGAAGAGAAGTGGAAAGATGCCACTGTGAGCCTTGCTGTGTGACAGAAAAGCCAAAGTCCAGGGATTACCCATAGCTGGCCCCACAACAACACAGACTTCTGGGAGAAACCATTGCCTGGCTGGTGTCTTGATTTTGGACTTCTCCTAGCCTCAAAACTGAACTAATAAATTTCCATTGTTTGAGCCAACCCATTGCATGGCATTTGTTTTAGCAGCTAGGAAACTAAAACACCCTTGCTCTATCATTTTCTATTCCATGCTGGTTATTTAGCCAAAGAGGGGTGGTAGCTGCATACCAACGTGGGCTGCTAGATGGCAAGGTGATGCTCTGCTCATCAGCACAGTGACAGTGGCTTCCTCTCTCCTCCTCTCCAGATAGAACTTTGCCCAGGCTCCAAAGGTCTCAGCTCACACACAGGAGGAGGCAGGGGCTGCCTGCTGTGATGATCAATCTATATGCATGCTTGCCTCCAGCAAACCGAGGACATTTAATTCTTGGCCAGGGTTTCATCGGCTCTATCAGTAAATGACAATAAAATGAATATGTCTTAGTCACACCAGGACATCCCTCCCCCCACAAACTCCCCAGGAGTTAGTGGCTCTAGGCCCTTGAGTCTCTATGCACAGCAAAGCCTCGTTCTACTCATCAGAATGTGCCATGATTCACTCTCAGCATGTGTCATGTGTCTTTAATAAAATGAAATGCTTTCCTCCTTCATTGCTTTTCAGAGCTGTAAATGCAAATATGAAACATGGGTATGAAAGATGCTTCATTAGTGTTTGTTGATTGCACGAATGATTGAATGGTGAGTCCTCTAAAACTCTGGTTCTCAAACTTGAGTGGGCATGGGAATGATGGGGGAACTTGTGAAAATGCAGATTTCTGGGCCCCACTCCCAGAGTTTTGGATTCAGGGGGCCTGGAGTGAGGTCTGAGACCCTGCATTTCTAACCAACTCCTAGGTAACACTGATTCTGTTGGTCTAGGGATTCCACTTTGAGAACCACTGATCCAAAATGTGCTATGGCTTTACTTTCTTAGACTCTGATGGGTATATGCCTTCAAATCACTCTTCCCCTGCTGGCTGAACTCCTCTGTCTAGGAACCTTCCCAGATATTTAAAAAAATTTCCAGTACAGGGTTTCTGCTAGTCAAGTCTTTTAGATGATTTCTATTATGGAACCACCCTCCCTTTAGTCTTTGCTAATTTTTTGTTTAAGTTGATTGATGATTTTGCACAGGCAAATATACTTAGAAAGGAAATCTTCTATCATTACCATAAACAAAATCAACATTACTTGCTATAAATAGGAGCTAAGCACTAAAATAAAGCACAATTATTAAATTTTTTAGTGTCTCTCTGAGCAAACACTCTAATATTATTATCTCACACACCACAATGGTATATGTAACCCACTTTGAGGAATATTGATGACAAAGAGATCAGGCCTCGAGAGATCTTTATTTTCAGTATTCTAGAATAATAACACTTTTGCACCTTCTGCTGCTGGTAGTCACCTTTGAGCTTCAGTATCAGGGTCCATCACGAGACCTCTAAAACCGAGTTCCTGAGCTCTATAACACCTCTGACGAGGCCTAGTTGGAGCCCATCCCATGCATACCTCTTAGTGGCAAGGCCAGTTGAATTCAACTCAGCCAATAAAGTCATTCTAATTTGCATTTTCATAACCCTTTCCATTCTCCAAGTGTGACTTTCATTTTTAGGGCAGAGTTATTCAGTCGATGGATATGCAGTCCCTTTAAAGGGATATTTATCGCCTTTGAAGCATCTTATTGCCAAATCATAATAGTCTTTCTTACAACAAAGGCTCAAATTCACTCTCAAAATTAAGAGGTGGAGCTTGAAAGAGCTCTGCTAGAGCATCTTATGATAAAAACAAATGAAAATAGGGCGGGCCACGGTGGCTCAGAAGGCAGAGTTCTTGCCTGCCATGCCGGAGATCTGGGTTTGATTCCCGGTATCTGCCCATGCAAAAAAAAAAAAAAAAAAATAGATAAAAGTCTCAAAATGGATGGTCTGTTGGGGTGGAAGTCAAACAAATATGCAAAAGTATGTCTGTATGTCTGTGTCCTGCTAGCTCTGGGCGCCATGGGTGAGGCCAGAGGTTGAGTGGTAGAACTGGGTGTTAGACCACTTGGCTTCTTCATTAGGCTCAGCTGGGGTCACCACAAGTGAGGTGGGGTGGGCAGGGGCAGGGATGGAGTATGGAAACTCTCTGAATCTATAGTGCTTCATCCATAAAGTGGTGGTGGTGATGGGATGGTGAGGATTGCATGGAAAATCCATGAAAAGTGCCCCATGCACTTTCTGTCACAAAGTAAATAAAAAAAATCCAGATATACTATGAGTGTCGGGGTCCCCAAGCCTACCCCAGGTTCAGTGGTTCATAGTGCCATAGGAGCACCCATGGGACTCAGCAGATGGTGATGCTCACAATGATGGTTTACTACGATGACAGGATACAAAGCATAATCAGCTCAGGGTAAAGGCATGTGGGGCCAAGAGTTGAGGAAACCAGGTGCAAGCTTCCCAGAGTCGGTTCCCACCAGAGTTGCACAGGATGTGCTCAACTCCTCCAGTGTGGAGCTGTAACAACACATGTGAAATGTTGCCTTCATGGAAGCTTAGCAGAGACTCAGCGCCCAGGGCTATTGGTGGATGGTCATGTAGGCACCTGTATATGGGTGGCATTTCTCCAAATTCTAGACCCACAGAAAGAAAGCTGAGTTTTGGCACAGTAAACCACCCTTATCAGGATGGGAACAGTGGTGACCCTCTCCGTACCCAAATCCTCAGTGGCCAGAGGACAACTAGTCTCGCAAACAGGCCTCTGGAAGGACAGCAGCCTCAGGCCTGCATCCTGCTTTTTTCTGCCATCAGTGCACATGTGCGCCTCCCTCAGCAGACCCCACCACTAGCCTCTGCCTTTGTGCTCGTTGCTGCTTCACATAGGGGGGACGCCCCTTAACTTTGGGAGGACCCAGTAATTATCCTCTTCCTCATTAAAGATGTGTGCCTAGCCCCCATCTACTGTTCAGCTGCCTACCCTGTTGGTCAGTTTTAATTTCTTTGTAAAACTAACTCTCCAAAGTAATCTTCTCTATTTATTTTTTGCTTCTTCTTTGGCCTCCACTTTGTTAGAACACATCTGTTTGATTTATTACTTTGTCTCCAGTGTTTAGCGCAGGGCTGGGCAGGTAGTAGGTGCTCAATTAATATTCATCACGGGAATATTGGGAAGTATTATGGGTACATTTAATAGTTCTCTAATCCAAAGAATAAGCAAAACCCCCACGTCCTTTCAGTTTATGTTAATTTAAGGTATTTTGTTCGAATGAAGAAAAAAGGAATATCTCTTAGAAAATATTAAATTTACAGAAAAGCCACCAAAACAATATCATAAAGATGCTGAGTGCCTCTAGGCTTTTCAATTCTGTCCTTCTACAATCGTGTCTTCTCTGCATGAGCCTAATTCAAACAGGGATGGTTCACAGACAGCCGCCTAAAGGCTCCTAATTTGTTGGCACTGTAGGAAACTGGCAGGGACCTCTGTCTTCAACCTCATGGCCCAGAATCTCCCAGTAGTTCTGTTCTTTGACTGGTGTCGCAGGTAAAGAGCGTGCTGAGTGCCTTCCCTTGGCTCTCCAGGTCTGCTCTTTACCCTCCCCTACCATGCCCTGTGTCCTAAGGGAGGTCAGCAAATTGTTTTTGTTAATTACAGCTTTATTAAAATAAAATACACAGACCATATCATTCACCCATTTAAAGTATATAATTTGATGGTTTTTAGCATGTTCACTGATATCTGCAACCATCACCACGGTCAATTTTAGAACATTCTCATCACCTTTATAAGAAACACCATACCCCTTAGCCATCAACCATTTATCCCTTCATAATTTTAGCCATCGTTGCTTTATCCCTTCATCTCTCCCCCCAGCCATAGGCAACCACAAATCTACTTTCTGTTTCTATTGATTTGCCTATTCTGGACATTGCATATAAATGGAATCCTATAATATGTGACCTTTTGTGGCTGCTTTTTCACTCAGCAAAATATTTTCAAGGCTCATCCGTGCAGTGGCATATATCTGTACTTTATTCCTTTTTATGGCCAGCTTATATTCCCTTGTTTGGGTATAACACATTTTGTGTATCCATTCGTCAGTTGATGGACATTTGGGTTATTTCCATCTTTTGGCTATTAAAAATAATACTGCTATAGGCATTTGTATACATGATTTTCATTGGACATGTATTCCCACTTTTCTTGGGTATATACTTAAGAGTGAAATTGCTGGGCTATATGGTAACTTTGTTTAATCATTTGAAGAACTGTCAAAAACTGTTTCCCAATGTGGCTGCACCATTTATATATTCCCTCCAACAGTGAATAGGGGTCCCAGTTTTTCTACATCCTCACCAACTCTTCAAACTCTTTTTTAAAGAGCAAGATGATGACAAATATTTTAGCTTTGGAGACTATGTTATCTCCGTGCTAATGATTTGACTCTGCTATTGTATTATGAAATCAGCTATAGGCAATAGGTAAAGGAATGAGCTGGTTTTCAACAAAATTATATTTATAAATCAGGCATAGGGCCAGATCTGGCCCACAGCTGTGGTTTGCCAATCACTGATTTAGGCAATGAGAAAGTAGACAAGAGCCCAGAGGGAAGGAGGAGGTGGGGTTGTTGAAGGAGGTGGGGACACTGGGTGTCACAGCCCCTCTCAGAAGTCCCCTTCATGCAGTTCCCTCTGTCCAGGCCTGGAAGCAGTCTCCTCCTCGGCCCTTCAGGTGTGATAAAGGTGTCCCGCTGTCATTGGGATCCTGTCCTATGCCCTGTGCCCCAGCCCACATACTGGCCACATCCATGTTCATCTCCCTTCAAATAGCTCAATTGGAGTATGCCCTTGGTTTCCCGCTGGGGTGAGGTGTCTGGGACTGAGATGTTTTCTGGGGCACAGGATTTTCAGGGCTAATATCAGGACACTCCTGAGCATAACAGGCGGGTAGCTGTCCTAGCTGGAACTCTAGCTGGTGCAACCATACAGCCCGTCCTTGTCCCCAGTACCTTTCCCATTGCCTCCATTTTGGCCCTTGGCCCTTCCTACTTGGGCCACTGCCCTGCTGGTATGTGACAGAGGCCATGGCCACATGGGGCTTGCCAGCCATCACAGTGGAAGGCCTTTCTCTTAGGGTGTGGTATTACTCAGGGTTCTCTAGAGAAACAGAACCAACAGGAGATACTATAAATATGAAATTTATAAAAGTGTCTCACACAACCATGGGAATGCATGAGTCCCACTCTGTAGGGCAGGCTGTGAGTCTGGCAACTCCAATGAGGAGTTTCAACAAACTCCACAGGAGAGGCTCGCTGGATAAAGGAAAAAGTGAAAATTCTTTCTTCTCTCTTAGAAGTTTTTGACCGATTGAATCGAGCTCAACTGATTGTACTATCTCATTTGTGGGAGATGTCCCCTTAGTTGATCATGTAATCAGCCATAGATGCGATCAACTGACTGATGATTTAATAAACCAGCCTTCCAGTTTATCATCCAGCCGTGAAATATCCTTGCAGTGATGGTCCCGCTAGTGCTTGCCTGACTGGACAACTGGGTGCCATCATCTGGCTAAGTTGACACCAGAACCCAACTCTCATGAGCATTTCCCCTTGAACAAAGCCTGGAGCTATTGAGTGACCACCTAGAGGGCCTCCTAGGTATCCTCTCTCAGAGTAGATGACCTTTGCACATTTTGCAATGTTTAATTTTTGAAGACCTTTTTTCCTTCAAATTTACTATGGTGGGGGATACACCATTTTTCTAAAGGAAGAATCAGGCTTAATTTTTTTTTTTTTTTTTTTTAAAGGAAAGACAGAGAGAAGGAAGGAAGGATAGAAGGAAGGAAGGAAGGAAGAAAGGGAAACATTTTTAAACATTTTCTTGTTTTTATTGTATTCTGTTTCTCCGTTTTTGTTACATGGGCTGGGGCCGGGAATCGAACCGAGGTCCTCCGGCATAGCAGGCAAGCACTTTGCCCGCTGAGCCACCGCGGCCCGCCAAATCAGGCTTAATTTGAAAGAGCAGTGAGATAAGCAGAAATATTATTATCACATTAATCCAGCTTTGCCTTGAAAATATCCCAAAGACCAACTCACAAAATTCCAGGATAATTGGCCTTCTAGACTCAAATGGACATAAGAAAAAAATATAATGCCCTTTTCATGACATTTTATCTTCAATGTTTTCTTTATTCTTAGTTCAAAACTTGACAAAAGTTTGCTTGATGGGGTGAAGAGGCTGGCTTAGGCACTCCTAATGTTAATGCTGTAATGATGAGGAGACTTTGACTTAATATATTTGTATGCAGATGTTCCGTTCTTGGTTCTCTTTTAGTGGGAAGCAGGTTTAAGGGGATCCGGTGCTGCCTGTTGCAGGGATTAGAGAGAAGGACAATGGTTTGGCACTGCTGCTAAAACTGAGGGAGGGGATGGCCTCAGTCTGTGGGGACCAGCCATGCTGTATATTTATTGCCCTCAAATGCCGGTGCCTTTGGATGAGTGGGCTAAGCAGGAATGGCCTGATGCTCTGAAACAAAATATTAACTTGAGTAATGGAGTAGGCTGACTCAGCTTGCCAGAATCTAGAAGACAATAAATCTGAAAACAGCTTTAAGAAGGGGATGTTGGAGACTTTTCATGGTGGTGGTGGTTTTACCGTAGCACAAATTACTTCTCTGGAACCCATTTGAAAGAGACTTTTTTCCTAGGAGCATTACTAGATGAAGAATGGAAAATCAGATGCTCAGAGAGGCCAGGCAGGTAACAAGAAAAACTGAAGAGGTCTAGGTGTTACAAAATTGGTGTAATGACAAATACAAAATTGAAAGCACTGCTGGGCAGGCCATGGTGGCTCAGCAGGCAGAGTTCTCGCCTGCCATGCCAGAGACCCGGGTTCGTTCCCAGTGCCTGCCCATGCAAAAAAGAAAAAAAAAAAAAAAAAGCGCTGGTAACTCAAATGCAAAGAAACAACAGTGCAAATGGGATAATAAAAGGCAAAAATGCTGTTGCTAGGGACTGTCAGAAGGACCTCCTATCTTCCATGGTGTGCTACTCTTGATTCCAATCCCAGTGCTCTCCCAAATCCAGATACTTCAAGGAAAATCCGTGATATTTAAATGTTAGGAACCAATCCATAAACTAGAGGCCATCTAACAGATGCAGTGGCCCCATAAGACCTGCCATCATCATACTTGCTGCCCCTTGATTAGAGCATGCTTGCCCTGGGAACAAAGTTTCTAGATGAAGCTCAACTCTCTAGGGAGAATGCGGTGTGACTGGTAGGTTTCTGTGTTCAACATTTGTATGGCACTATAGACAAACTTGCAAGGTCAAATTGATTATCCTCCAGCTTAGCAAAGCAGCGGCTCCCTAATTATGTCAGAAGGCAGATTATCTCTGATCATTTGAGCTAGGACTCTGGATAAAACATCAAACACGATATTTAAATAACACAGTCACGAATCACAGACTCATTGCATTTTCTCTTACTATAAAGCCAAGTTATGGTGGCCCATTTCGCTCCATTAGTGGAAGACTTTTACAGGCTCTTTTAGCTCATGCGTAGTACACCCATTCCCAATGACCAAATGTCATGCTGGGCAGGAGGGAAGCTCTATATTGTGTCATGGAGATTCCAACTCATAAAGGATCTGCAAGGACCCAGGCAGGTCCTTGGCCCAAATCCTTGGCCCAAACAACCCAGGACTAGGAATGGGTAGGAGCTGCTCAGCTCTTAAGAACCCATTGTGCGCATCTCTTCCCATCTCTGTGGTCAGTGGCTTCATTCTGTGGCTTGAAATCATCTACCATGAAAGTGTTTACACCATGGGAATTGGCAAATGCTCCAAATTAGGACATTTCATTCCCAGAGGGTTACTTATCAGGACTCTACTGGTATATCTCCCTGTCTTGCCTTCTTCTTAGACGCCATATTACTATCTTGTTTGCTACTCTGCAAACATAAAACAAAAATATACAATTTTAAAAGGGCGCATATTAAATTCAGTTATTTTTTCAAAAATTCTTGCCTTTTAAAAATAAACAATATTGTTATCAGTGTTGTAGGAATGTTTTCTTCACAGCTTTATGCCTACCAGTTCCTAGCTCTGGGTGATTTTGGACCATCAGAGTAGCTTGGTCTTGCCCATCTGAGTCCCTCAGAGTAAGAGCTCTAGCTACACTGCAGAAGGGGTCCTAATTTGGGAGAAGACCCCACATTTTCAGTGCTTCTGTCATCTTCTTTTGCTTTCTGTGTTCCTTTATGGTCAGAAGCTTGCCTTATTCTTTTCTGTATACCTTGGCACTGACACATAGGAGGTCCGTGATGAGTGTTAGCTGCATCCATGACCGAGTCCTGAGAAATATGGCTAATGGGTATTTCCAGACTAATCTTTGTGATTTCTTCTGACTCAGGAAAACCCACATTTGGGGGACTTTCCATTTTAACTGTACTTTAGGCAGTTCGATTGTAAAGAATAAGAAGATGCTTACACCCCTAACCGTATCCGGGGAGGCTATGTGGTGCTCTCCGTAACACAATCACTTCCTTGCCTTCAACACCAATTTTTGTTTGGTTTATTTCTTTTCTTCTGGAACTTTCCGAATGAGGACCTTTAGCAGGAAAAAACAATTTAACAAGATAGACATTTAGTTCAATAGAAGAATTTTCCTGGTGTGAAAAAATATAAATTACAAAAAGGGCTTTGGCTCTGAAAGATAATTAATAAAAACCTTCCCATGTGATGACAAATCTGACACCTTGTCTGAAGTCTGGCAGAGAAGAAAGTGTTGAGTTGCACAGTTAGAATAAAATGTTCCACTTCACAGCAAGGCCAGGCAGGACCTGATAATTATTTCTAAGCAAGAAAAGGTCATAGTCTAGTTGTTAAATTGACATGGTATCAGGCCTGGATGTGGAGCTGTGGACTATTAGACAGTCTTTGTTTAGATTTTCCTGATTTCACAGGTAAACGTTGTGAGGAATATGAGAGGTAAGGAAGAGACTCATTCTTGGATATTTTGGAATAAAACTGTATTTGCAGAACTTTTCTCTCCCCATACAAGCCACACTTTGGCGAGTGGCAGGCTGACTCATGACACCATAATATGACCAAATCCACATTTCCAGAGCATGTGAATGCACCTTTCTATGGCAAAGGGGACTTTGCAGATGTGATTATAAATATCTTAAGAGGGGCATGATTCTGGAATATTTGGTGGGTTTGATGCAATCACCTGGCTCTGCATAAGAGGGTAAGAGGGAGGCAGGAGGGTCAGGGTCAAAGACAGAAGGCAATGAGATAACGGACACAGAGGGACAGAGAAAGAGGAGAAGATGATACACAGCTAGCTTTGAAGAAGGAGGAAAAAGGTAATGTGCTAAAAGGTTGCAGGCGGTGTCCTTTCCCAAAAGCTGGAAAGGAAACACAGTCTCTGCTGGGGCCTCCTCCAGGATCACAGCCCTGTGGACCCACTTTAGATTTTGGATCTCCAGAGCTGTACAATAATAAATAGGTGTTGGTCTAAGCCACTGAGTTTAGGGTAATTTAACAGGAAAACAATACATGGGGCATGCCCTATGTTGGGATCCCTGAAATCAGAGCCTGAGTCAAGGACTAGGTGCTGTTAATTTTCTCTGGAAGCAGGAGTGAGACACAGGAGGGTTAGGCAGGGGAGGGGGTAGAGAGCGAGCAATTACGAGGCCTTGCCGAGTCCTAGTTACAGCCTTCGGGGCCTCCAAAGGGCACATGGAATGCCCCCGGGGTTGTCCACTGGAAGAAGGTGGGCTGGTAGATTTAATCAGCTTCCATCCCCACGGAGTGAGGGCTTCCTCCTGAAGACTTAACGTCTACCATGTTTCCTAACTCTGCAAGCTCCTGCAGTGCAGAGGAAATCCCCTAAGCTGACAGTGGAAGGATGCCAGGACACCCCACCTGACAGGTCTGAGCTTGCAGTGCGCTGTCCACCACAGTAGTATCTGAGATTGCAGGTTGGTTGAGGCTGTGTTACACAAGGCACCAGGTTGAGTACTTAAACCGCAGACCTGTTCACTCAGTAGGGCTCCCATCGGCTGTCTCCATGGACTCAAGTTCTTTTGTGTAGACCAGGCAAGTCTTCCAGTGCTCAGCAAACAGTAAGTATTTAATATTTGCTCAACTAACTTGTTGGGCTCTCCCAAGGATATGTTAGATAGGAAAACTCCTTTGCTTGACTTAAGGGAGGCAGGTCTTATCTGGTAATTGACACCACTAATTTAGTTACCAAAATTGCATAAATAAATGTAAGTACCATCAACTCTGGGGCAGGCCCACGAGCCAACCCTGCCTAGGTGGATTAAGTGAAATTCTTACAGCACTGTTTTGTGTTTTCCCTTTAGATTTGCCAAAAGAAGCTAGTTTGTTAATCCTAGAATCTTAACAATAATAAAGAGTTAATTCCATTTGGACAGAAATTGTGATTTTTTTGAATGGATTGTTTTTGGCTTCAGTTTTTAGTCAGACTGTACAAGGACATGCCTGATCAATTCAATACTATTTCAGAGAAAACAAAACACCTTCAAATAATCTTGAAAACAACCCAGAGCTTGTTGATCCCTGGTAAATTGCTCCTTATTTCCTGAACTGGCATACCTAGGGGTTTATATTTACTGAACCCTGCATGGAACATTCTTTCTCCTTCTTTACCATGTGAAAAATTTCAGTTATTTTTCCAATATGACCCTGTGTATGATATCTCCCTAGTTCCTAATTCTCATCTAAAAAGAGTGTACTATTCTTTCTTTTTAAATACATGTTTGTCTGTATTAAAATAAGTAATAATAATGTTAGATAACATCTAGCACCCACCATGTATGTCCTAAGTACTTTGATCAATGGTAACTCATTAAACCTTAAAACCAGTGGGGGTAGAGAAGATAATTGACTTTATCTTACAATTGAGGAAACCGAGGTATAGAAAAGTTAAGTAATTCTTAAGCAAGTAAGTGGCAAAACTGGAATTTGAACCCATGTAGTCAAGTTTGAGAAGTTGTACTATTAAATACTTTCCATCTGACTTCCAGTATATGGAAACCTATTCTATTCTATTCTTTTCTACTCTACTCTAATGTTTTAGTTTCCTAATTGCTAAAACAAATACCACGTCATGGCTTGGCTTAAACGATAGGAATTTATTGGCATACAATTTTGAGGCTAGAGGTCTAGTGCTGAGGTGTCAGCGGGTGATACTTTCTCCCCAAAGCCTGTGGCATTCTGGGGCTGGTTGTGGGTGATCCCTGGGTCTTTGGTTTTTCTGTAATATGGCAATACACATGGTGGTATCTTCTCCTTTCTCGCAGGTTTTGTTGACTCCTCACCTCTGGCTGTTCCTCATGACTTCTCATTTTCCTTTGCTTGTAAGGACTTCAACCCTACTGAATTAAAGCCCAGCCTCATTCAGTTTGGGTACACTTTAAGAATATCTTCAAAGCTCTTATTTACAAATGGGTTCGCACCCACGGGGACAGGGGTTGAGACCTAAACATGCCTTTTCTAGGGACAGGATTCAATCCCTTACACTATATTGTATTGTATTACATCATATCATTTGATATTATAATGTAAGCATATCATACTTTGTTTATGAATCTGGCTTTTCTTTAAAACAAGATGTTTATCAAGGAAGGATAGGTATGCTTTGCCAAACTCTCCTTCATCAGCATTTAACCCAGTGCCTTTAAAATTTGGACTAAAATAGTTGATGAAAAAAGGAACCTATCCTCTCTGCCATTATAGCAGACCAAAAAATCCATAAGTTGAAAGGAACAATGCTAAGGCACAAGAAAGAGAACTAGCCCTATTTATGCTCAGAAAAGGAGCATTTAGGGCAATCATTTTTATATCATGCTATCTGATAGTTTGATCAAAGGATTCCCAAGGCATGTATGTCCCTCCTTCCATCATCGCCTCTACCCTCATTCCTGTCCTCCTCCCCTTTCACTCTTGTGTTTCTCCATCTCCATTATTTTTGTCCAAATTACTATGCTTATTTATATTTCAAAAAAAAAAAAAAGTAAAGAGGACCAATATTTTCTAAGAATCTGCAGTGGAACTGGCACTATGGCAGACTATATTAGTTTCCTAATAATTCTATAATAAATTATTACATAGTACGTTAAACAACACAAATTTATTATCTTATGCTTCGGGAGGTGAAAATTTTGACATGAGATTTACCAGGCTAAAAATCTTGGTTGCGGTGAGGTTATGTTCCTTTCTGGAGTCTCGAGGGGAGAATTTGTTTGCTTTTCTTTTCTAGCTTCTAGAGGCTGTCCACATTCCTTGCCTCATGGTGCCCCACTTCCATCTTCAAAGCCAGTAATGATGGCTTGAATCCTTCTCATGTTGCATTGCTCTAACCTCATTTTCCTGGTCTCATCTTTTCCTCAGACTCTTCAACTTCCTTTTCCATTTCCAAGGACCCTTATGATTGCATTGGATTTACCCCAATAATCTAGGCAACTTTAATCAGGTGATTCGCCACTTCAATCCCTCTTTGCCATGTAACTTGACATATTCACAGATTCAGAGATTAGGGCATGGGCATAGACAGACATCTAACCAGACAGACCTCCTACTACATCCTCTCATGAAAGCCTCCTAGCAACCATGATATGTTCATTCTATCAATTAGAGCATGAAGGCTGTTCAAAGTAAAGTAATTTGCCAAAAGTCAGAGAAGTGATAACATAGCCAGAAGAGGAGCCCAAAGAAGTTTGCCTTCCTGTGGCATGCTTTTTCATATAGATGCAGCTTCCCTTTCAATAATTTGAGAAAAAGATACTGAATCACACTAAATCAGAAATAAAGCCTTTTTTTTTTTTTTTACAATATAGAACAAGTTTATAAAATTGGTGTGCAAAGTTAACTGTAAAAGGACAATATTGTTTAGAAGCAAGCTGCTTTCCTGTTTTATATTTCCTTATTTTTTATATAAATTGGAGACATACTATTTAAATGTATGAAAGCAACAACTGGACTTACCCAACCAGGGCTATTCCCCCTTTACCTTCCCAAGAATCACATAACCATTGCTAAGTGTGTCTGACCCTAATGGACAAGAAGGAAGGAGGCATTCTGTGTTCCCAGGACTGGAAAACAGCAAGAACATTATACGGAGGTCAGACTCAGGGGAGTGTGTGAGTGACACGAGCTTACACTCACAGGGAGGGCATAGGTGTGTGTACACATGTGTGTGTTTGAAGTGCTTTTTTCACTGTGCTTTCCCTGTAGGCAGTGTGAATTTATAAGCTCTTTCAGGAGTCTAGATTTTTGGTCTGAGGCAGGATAAAGAAATCAATCAAAATACATTGCAGTAACATTTTTATATCTTGTGAGTCAGAGGTAGTCGCCTTTCTTCCCAGCCAATCTAAGACCCTCTACACTGATTCCAATAGACCAACTTTGACAAGCATAAACTGGAGGTGTTTGTGGTGAGGATAAAGTAACTGTCCATCCACGTGAGTAGCAGAAAGCAGAGTGAGTCAGTGAAAAGAAAACAACAAGTGCCAAGAAGCAATAGTGGCATGGTTTGAAAAATACCATTTTAGATCTGCCTTAAGAGAGGATCAGATCAGATTATAGGCAGATGAAATAATTATTTGTGGCAGGAAGAGTCTCTCTTTTTATTTACAGCTACTTCTAAGACCATTGTGTTAAGTAGGCTGTCATATTCCAATACTTCTCACTGGCCTCTGGGATGTGTCTCTGCTGCCAGTGGTACAGTCAACCCCTCCACCCTCGTGGCTTCCATGCTTAGTGCAATCAGCTTGGGCAGCTGCTGTAACATACAATTCCAAATCTCTGTGACGTCCGACAAGGTTATGTCGATGTTCCTTGCTGGGCAGCATTCCTGGACACCTGTCCTTTGCGCAGTGACTGAGATCTGGGCTCTTTCTAGTGGATGAGTCCACCATCTTGGAATTGCTGCACATCTATTTGCAGGGATAGGAGAAGAAAGCAGACAGAAGGTCACACAGAACATTCCACGGACCAGGCCTAGAAGTGGTGAAAATTATTTTACCCTTATCCAGTAGGCCAGGGTTTAGTTGCAAAGCCAAAATAACTGCAATGGAACAGGGAGCACAAGGGTTTTAGATGCCACTGGGACAAATTGCCAGAGGCTCATAGTGTAAGGAGAACTTGCAACTTGAAGAGTCTTTTCCCAAAAACCAAAGTAGGGTTGCAAACTGAAATAGCTGGAGGACCAGGCAAGTGTGAAACAGACTGGACTGAGCAAGGGGTGGAGGGGCAATTCCATTGGGTGGCAGAGACAAGGACAACTTTGTGATGAAGATAAAGTAGAGGCACACTCTACAAAATACAATACATTTTATGAAAGAATGCTTAGGCTAAACTAATCACATCTGCTGGTCACATCCACCCCATATACTGCCAATTAGCAACCTGTAGTCTGGGAGAGGAAAAAAATATCCCTTCACTGGAAACAAACTCTAAGCTTGGCTCTATTCTTGAACCACTACCTGTCAGGAGAAACAAGAACCTTAAGAGAACAAATTCTGCATAGAAGCAAAGAAATGGAAGCTAAAAAGAGAAGCAGGTATAAGGAAAGGATTTGCTATTCATGGGTAAGCTTAGGGCAGTGCTTTTGCCTGGAAAATAAAGCCCTGAGCTCCCTTTTCAAGGGATGCTTGGCATTCTGCACAAGGAGCACAGCTCAGCCCATGACTGGCAGTGAGGCTCTGATTGTGCAGATAAGCACGGGTGCAAATTCCCTCCTCATCTCTTACTCTGATTCAGGACACTACTGTTTTCCTTTGCAGAGATCTAAATACAGTCTATCCACTAAGCAGTTTTACAGTAGCAAGGGCATTAATATTTTTATATTTGTCAATATCTCTCTTACAGGCTATCAGTGAAGCATGTATGTTGATTTTAAGATGATACATAGAAATAATAATAGTAGTGAATGTTTACTGAGCAACTACTATGTGCCAAGTTCTGCTTGAGCATCTTTAGAATAATTTGCTCATTTAATCCTCATGGTTTCTGACAAGACACGATTATCATTCCCATTTCACATCTGAGGAAAGGGACACACAGGAGGTTACTTACCAAGGTTACCCAGAGGGTACATAAAAGACTTAAGGATTCACGCTCAGCCAATGTGCTCGGACCTGTATAGACATTCTGCCTGGAACACAAATCTGCCTTCCTAAATGGGCTGATAGCAATTTTCAAATAGCAGAAATCCTTTGGTGATCATAAAACTTGCTCGTTGCTGAACTTTAGAAGGTGTGTCAGTTACCTAATATTTATGAAGTGAAGGAAACACATAAATGAACAAAAGAACCATATAGGAGATCAGTACTGCCATGGCAGGAGAGATGACTTCGGAATGTGGCTCATACTGTATTTTCTGAAAACATCTGGTGATGGTGGAGAAGGGGCTTGCCTAATTTTGAATAATGGCCAAGATCTAATTTTTACAACACTGAGGGTCGCTCCTTCATATCCTCCTGCCATGCTTGATATAATTGAAGTTACTGGAACACTCTGCCATAACTTACCATCAAGACATATATTTGCTTATTTATTCATTCTTTTGTTTGTATATTTACAGGAAGCACTGACTCAGTCTGGATTTTTTTAAAATGTAGTTTTTGTAACTTCTGAGTGGTATCACATGGAAGTCAGAGAGGTGCATTGGAATGCATGTGAAATCAGAGTGCATTGGTTGTAAGGATGGTTACATACTTCTTCTCTATTTACCAAGCTAATTCTTACCCACCTTTGAGATCTAAGTAGAAATGACTCTTCTAGGGGATTGCTTTCCCTGATCCTCCAGCTGAGATGAGATTCCTCTGCCACACAACACCCCATCATACCAACCCTGGGCTTTTACGAGCTCCCAAAGCAAGCTATATTTTCCTTGCAAGGAAAAATTTTAGTTACTCAGTTAATTTAATTATGATTTGTTAATGCTTCTCTCCTTTTCTAGGCCACGATAATAGATAACACTTATTGACCACTTAACCTGGCAGCATTATTTTAGTTGCTTGTATGGCTGTTCCATTGAATCCCAACAGCAGCTCTGCAATAAGTGCATTCTTTTCCACATTTTCCTGGATGAAAAACTGAGGCACAGTGTGGCTGTGAATAATGCCGAATCACACATCTATAAGTGGCAGAGCCAAGTTTTGCAGAAGTACATTGACTCTGGGTGTGGGCTTTTAAGTATTGTGTTATATCACTTCCCTATAAGCTCTGTGACAATCTAGCAAAGTGTTCGCTGCCTTCTAGGAGTATTTGTGAATGAATGAATGAATGAATGAATGAAGACACTGATGAGTGAGTGAATGAACGATTTGTCTAGTTCTTATCTCATACTTTTTTTGGGGCGGGGGGGTGGTTGGGCTCATGGCCCAGGAGTCGAATCCAAGTTTCCCGCATGAAAGGCAAACATTCTACCACTGAACCACCAGTGTACCCCAGCCTCTTATCTCATCCTCTCATGTGATAAAACATTAACCCTAAATTTTGAACAGGTGGATGAAGTGACCCAAGAATTTGCATGGGCATAGCTAAGTTCTGGATGTTGTCCCTGTCCCTCCTACTCCGCCATGATTCTACCTTCTCCTCAATCCTGCAGAGTTGGACATTGGGAAGCATTTATTTTTCTTTTAAGACTCCAGAAGAATCCTGAGTAGACCCTGCCAAGGTATCAGGATAAAGACTGAGCTGCCGAGAGATAAAGAAGGAACTAAACTCACTCATAGAGTAGTTAGTGTTCCGGGTTTCTTTGCTAACTGTTCTCTCTCAGTCCCAGGCTGCTGCTCTGGGTCCGAGGAGAAATTCCTCTCCACCAGTTCCAATGGGATGATTGGTTGGCTGGCTGGGATTTGAAGGCAGAATTAGCTGATTAGAAGGCTAAGGTATAATAGCAGTACAGGGTACCTTTGAATATTTGCTGTTTAACTGAACTAGCATTGGCCAGTTATAGATTTTCTGCTTGCAAAGTTGCAAGCACATGATTCTGAGCCCTAAATCTGCATTCTGCGTACGCCCACTTAGGATGTCAGTGTTAAGATGGTCTCAAAAGCGATCTAACTAGTGCTCAAGACAAGGGGAAAGTTTTATAAGCAGAACTGCACAGGAGCCGGGCTAACACATTCTTCCCCCTTTGAGTATAGAAAGATGACCCCTCCCTCACCCCCTGTTCACTTGCTCTGATGTTCCTCAGGCCTGCCACTCCATGAGCTTCCAAAAACTGACACTTGATCGCATTGCTTGGGTTCAGTGCATTTCAAAGGGCTGGTATTTAGAGAGGAGTCCTGGTAGTTTAGCTTAGCTGAGCACCTGCAAGTTCTCAGGTGGGCGTGATAATGAGCTTTCTTCAACAACCTGTGTACAGTGGTTAAGCATGAAGGTTCTGGTATTTAAGTTTGATTTTGCAGGAAGCAGATGCCAGTCAAGGATCTGGGTGCAAGTGGTTTATGTGGGCAGCAGGCTCAGAAAATACCAGCAGGGGAGGAGGGAATGAGCCACAGAAAGGAAGGGAGCTGATGAAGGGTGAGTGGTCAAGCCAACTACCGCTGTGGGCAACTGGGGTTCAATTCCAGGTAGAACCTGGAGAAAGAACCTACCTTGGAGTCATCCCATCTGTGGGATGGGCGAGCTGGAGGGTTTACACACATCAGCTCTGGGCCCTGAGCTGCTCCTGGGGTGTTTATTTTCAAGCACCTTTAGCCTGGGCTGTGCTCAGATAAAGTAGCCTTCTACAGATTCCAGAGAAATATCTCACACAAAGAGATACAAAGTCCTGTCCCTGATGTGGAAGTCTCAAGGGGTATGGGTGCTTACTGAGTGTGGACTACATCAGAGGGTGAGCCTGGATTCGAATCCTGGCCCTCTTCCTGCCGATCACCTTGGGCAAGCTTGCTAACCTGTCCAGAGTTTTAGGTCTCCTCTCTATAAAACATATCTTACAAGAGTATACAACTGTCAGGCTTGTTGGGGAGATTAAATGAGGTAATGCATATAATGAACTTGGCACAATGCTTGCCACAGAGTGAGGGCTCAGAAACCTTTCCTTCATCTTTAAATTATGTAGAGCATCTTCACTGTGATAGGTATATTGTAGGTGCTTGGAATAAATAGGTGTGGGCAAAAGGAGTTAATCCCTAACCAGCCTATCTCCTACTAACTAACCCATAAGACTCTTTCTTACTTTACACTGAGCTCCTCATTACAGTGGAAGGTTATAAAGCTTCCTCTTTATAATATAATATATTATACAATATAAATAAAAAATTAACCTAATATTTTGAGGGGTGAAAGAAGTGCCGCAAGGATTAAGAAAGGCAAAATGAGCCTTTGGACGCAATTTAAAATTAAAATTCTGTAGTAGTCACATTTACAAATGTAAAAAGAAACTGGCAAAATTAACTTTAATACGGTGTCTGTTTGGTCTAATATGTACAATATTATCATTTCAGCAAGTAATCAAAATAAACATTATTAATTAGATATTTACATTCTCTTTCTTTTTCAAATTTAGACTTCAAAATCCAATGCATACTTTACACTTCCGTTACACTTAGAACAGCTTATTTCTAGACCAGCTAAATTTCATGTGCTCCGTAGCTACAATTGGCTTGTTGCTAGCATGGTGGACAGTGAAGGACTTGTGGATCCCAGAGTCCTTTTAGAAATAACTTCCAATGGAATGGTTCCACTTACTTTTTCACCCTCCTCAAGGATGACAATGCTCCTTTGCATGTATGAACGAGAAGCTGATTTTAGCTCAGGCATCCTATGAAAATGACAGTTTCTGTAATAAACTTTCGCACATGGAAATCATGGTGAGAATCTTAGCGGGTGTAAAAATCTGACGAAGTTATTTCTTTCACTGCAACTTAATGGAAACTGCAGCAGCTGTTCCCATTTGTGTGTTTTCCAGCTCTCGCTGCCAAAACGAATTGTTGGCAGCCACAAAAGAAATATCAACTTGCCTCTTCATTTGGGAAATAAAATTAAAAACTCAGCTCGTTTCTAAGAGTCACAGATTTGGTAAAAGTTAGCAGGGCAAACACACAAGTCGACGTTGCAATATTGATGGCTTTGATTTTCTCAGGTGCTGCTGCTCACATCTGCAGAAGAGTTGGACTGCACTCCTGGATTTCAGCAGAAAGTGTTCCATATCGAGCAGCCAGCTGAATTCATTGAGGACCAGTCGATTCTAAACTGTAAGCAATGCCATTTGACCATGCTTTTGAGCTATTCTCATATCTGAATTCACCAGTGTCTAGGAATGTGTCTCAGTTGGTGGCATTTTCTACACTGTTCTCTGAGCATACTTCTTATGTCACTGCTTGACCCAGGTGGAAGGGCTCAGATTAGGGCCTGCCTTGGCAGCTCAGAGGTGAATAGAGTGGTAAATATGTTCCTCTTTCGGGGATTTTATCATCAGCAGGCATTTCCTGACCAATTCCAGGAAAGGAGGCTGACAACCACCAACATGATTATTGCATTGCGTAAAGGAAATGAAGTCCATTTCACCTGGGCAGACCACTGAGACAAAACCATCACTTTCTTGTAGATTGATATCTTACCTGTATTTGTTTGTTTGTTTTTTTATACATAGCATCAGAACAAAATAATGGTGAGAGCATACTGTTGTTTTCTGGGAATGTTTAGGCATAGGGGTTCAAAACTCTTGTTCTTCTGCCAATAAGATGGTCTTCAGAATGATTCAAAACCTCTACTGACTATTCTGTGGATTAAAATCAAATCCTCCAAAATCCCAGTTGACTTCTTTAATGCATGTACCTCTAAGATCTGAGTTTATAATTGCTGCCTCTTCTTAATGCCAAAATTATATTATTTTATCTTTGCTTAGTGCATACAAGCACAGTTCTTTGGGTTCTCTGCTTAGTGCTTAACAAGCACAGTTTTAGCACAGTAGAATTTAAAATTGACATTAGATAAACAACCATTTAATTGTAGGCTCTCGCCTACTTTAGCATTTGGGGAAGGAGGACATGAGAGCAGCGATCTAATTTGGTGAGATGTCCTAAAGTCCCTTTAAGGAAGGTAATTGCACATTTGCTGTTATGGTCTCGGGTTTGTCTTTTAGGCTAGCCACATTCCTTCATTCCTGTGCTATGTGGCTGGCATATTTAAAGAAAAGAAAAAAAAAAAACTCTGGTTGATTGGATTGCTCTGTAAGGCTGGAACACTTTTTAAGTGTTGAAAGGAGCACAATAATGAAGATGCAATGTTGAGCATCAAGGGAGCTATCCAAGGTGAGACCCATGCACATCATGATGCAATTATGCCAACAGAATCATTGCAATAATTAGAATCTGTAATGACAAGGTGCAGGACTGGCACCATAAGTGAATTCCAATATCTGATTTCATGTTAATTTGATCCCTGAGCATGACTTCTGGGTCAGACCGTCGGGAGCCCTCATTTGTCTTTTGATTCTCTTCTGTATCAGAATCAATATATTTCAAATGAAACTTGGTCTAAGATGGTCTTTTTTTTTTTTTGCCTCCTCTTCTCCCCTTCCTTCCACTCCCCTCTCCTCACCTCTCCTCTCCCCATCCCTCTCTTTCTTTTCTCTTTTATTCCAAATGATTATTCCAAATGGCATCTATGTTAACATGTTGGAAATGTGAAGCTACCCTGAGTACGGAAATTAATAGAGTTGGTATGCAAAGCAGGCCCATAAATGTGATTGCTTCTGTAATCTTCACGACACCAAACAGCTTTTAATTCACCACCGAGAGACTGGAAATAATCATACTTTCGGGGATCTTTTTTTTAATTTAAACTAGTCCATACTGTACATTACAATAACACAGTTTTGTGCATATCTTTTTTTTTATCCCCTAAGTAATTAACTGGGTTATGGTTGTTGGTTTTGTGTAAACTAGTGAATGCTAAATGGAACTGGGTTGATTATCAATGATAGTACTTTCTGGAAAAGTCAGTGATATGGAAATTGAGGACATTTACAATTTTCTATTTGTGCATGGGCTGTCAGTTCAGCAAAATCTGACTTGCCCCTCTTGATGAAACTATGTCCATATATGTTACTAGAGTAAAATATATAAAGATCTAATTAAGTACTTTTCAGTTAATCTCAAAGCAATGAATATGGATCATCTTATTTTCTTGTATTGTAAATTTTGGGTAATTTTCAGCAGTACCCCTTCTCCAAGGAAATGTTATAAGAATACACCCTATGAATAAGAGTTAATTTTGTGTAGAGGAAGACCAAAGTTTTCTCACACTTGTGAATGCTTACTGAGTATTATTTAAAAATCTGAATTTCCAGAAGTGATACATTCAATCATTCTATTCCATCATGTATTTTACTTGCAAGAGGAAATAACGAGCCCAAAATATTAGATGGGCATTTCCCACTAACTAAGTAACTAACATTTTAAGTATCTGTCTATCTCTCTCTCTTTCTCTCTCTCTCTCCATGTCTGTGTGTGTAAGTGTGCGTATGTGTGTTTCTTTCATGAATTTTCTTTATGGTTCAACCCAAGACCTTTCTGTCTTGGAAAAATGTGGATAATCAAGAAATCTGTGAGTACTCTCAGAATGAAGAACATGTTGACAAAAATCTAGCATATGAAAACTGAAAAGAATTGAACAGAATCTGAAAGTTTTTAAATACTTAGATATTTGAGGTTTCATACCAAAGATCCAGGCAATGGTTAGGGACATTTTAGTGATATATGAATGTAAGCTGATGCTCTCACTCATAGCAGAGGTTGAAAGAAACCAGAATAGTAACCTTATCTTAGCCCTTGCTCATGGCATTTGCACTTTCCATTTTTCCTCTATCTAAGTGAAACCTTTGCAATATTTAAGAGCTTTGGGTTGTGAGTCATTGCGACTTTTTGTGTGGCAGAAAGTGTAACACAGCACAATCAATTAGTTGATATCTATATTCCTCACCATTCTATAAAGTTATCTCAAAGTGTTGTCTCTTTGCTTGACAGACATAATATATCTGCCCAAACCCTAGACTTATATCCAACCATTCTGTGTTCTGCTTTTAGCCAGTTACAGGGAATGTTTATTCTGCCCATGGCTCACTGCTCTCTTTGTTCAGACAGTAATATTTCCTTTTATCCTTTTTCATCTTCTTCCTCAATTCTCCATGAGTTATCTTTTTCTATTTTAACTGTTACTAATGGTCACCTCCACTCCTTTTATTCCCCTAATATTTTATTCACTGTTCACTGAGGTACATCTTTCTCTTAGTTCCTTCTGAAGCCTTTTATTTTCTTCACATCCAAATAACTCTTTATTCTACTCCCTTTTCCACTAACTAGACTTGCTTTTGTCTATAAAAGCCCATTTTTCAACAAACTTCAAGGATCAAAACATGGTATTCCATGATTTCTTCTAATGCATCCAGACAGGGGGGTACTCTTTCATTATATCTTATGCAGCATGATACAGGGCCCCAACTCCTGGGTACTTGGGAAAAACTCTCCTGGCTTCAACTTGTTCATGAAAAGGGAGCTGAAAAGTATGGTTATACCCATTTTTCAATGAGACATTCAAGAATAAAGGGGAAAGCAGCTTAGAGAGCAGCAACTCAGAAAGGAGCTATCCAGCTGAGGTCTTGGGACTCAGGGAGGAGTCCAGAGGAATTCTGGAAGGGGCTCCTTAGGGACTTCCTACCCTGTGGAGTTTCTTGTGGTAGCAATTCTTGCTTCTCCAGCCAAATGAAAACCATGTATTTCCATGAAGTCACCATCTTGGTTGCCATTAGAGTTGGACAGTGTTTCAGTTTCCTAGCTGCTAAAACAAATGCCATGCAATGAGTTGGCTTAACAGCAGGATTATACTGGTTCATGGTTTCAGAAGCTAGAGGGCTTGCTTCCTCCTGGGATCAGTGTTTTCTGGCTGTCCAGCAATCTTTGGGGTTCCTTGGGTTTTCTGTCACAAGGCAATGCACATGGTAATGTCTTCTGCCTGTTCTCTGGGGCTTCTCTCTCCCTCTGAATGTCTCCAGTCATCCAGATTAAAGTCCAATGTGACACAGCTGGGCCACACTTTAATTGACATGACATTTGAAGAGATTTTATTCACAATAGGTCCACATCCACCAGAATGCAGATCAAGGCCAAGAATATGTCCAATCTCAGGTATTCAATTCAATCTATCACAGGCAGCAACCTTGGTTACAGCTTCCCAGCTGACACCCATGCTCCAGAATTCCTGCTGGCCTAGACAACCAGCCAGCCACCCACCCAGCTAGTGCTGGCAAATGCCATGTGTAATGGCCCTTGTGGATCTCTTGTGTTCTGTAGAATCACATAGCACAGTAGTCTGTCCTGTCCCCATAGCTCAGGCACACCTTCCTGGAACATTGGAGGGGTTACTAATCATAGAGGTCTGTATCAGGCACTATACCTAATAACCCTCCAGGTTCCCTTAGTGGGATGTATTGCCAGCCTCCAGTTTCCAGAAAGGATGCCCTACTGACGGCCCAGCCAGTAGCAGGACAGTACTTTTTTTTTACCCATTGTTGTTCCTTCAATGGCTCACTCCTCTTGGGTCACACAGAAATGCACAGACAGACATTCAAATATACAGAAAGAAATTGCTACACTCTGAGTTCATCTAACATACAACACTTATAATCACACTTTTAATAAGGAGCTTGTATTAGTCAGAATAGGTTAGGCTATGCTGTGGTAACAAGCAACCCCAACAACCTAAAACAATGAAAATTTTCTTACTCAAGGTATATAAGGTACAAGTCAGGCGCCCCTCCATGCAGGGGCTACTGCCAATTTGGTGCTGCATCTGTGGCTTCCAGTTACCCTGATGTCACTGAGCTGGCAGAAAGGGGGACAAGAAAGAGCGTGGGAAAGGCAGCCCAAATACTCAACAACCTCAGCTTAGAAATGACATTTATTAATTCTGCTTACATTCTATTGGCTAGACTAGCTATATGGCCAACCTAAATGCAAGAGAGACTGGGAGATGTAGAGGGACACATGATGTGGGCTCTACCAGTCTCTACCCAGAGCCTGACAGAGCAGTATTTCTAGATTCAAAAAGTGACTCCAGGAAAGGCCATAAAGGAAGCAGCTATCTCATAGTTACTGGGGCCTACATGGGAGAGACGACAGTGTTGGGCAGCTCAAACAGGAGAGCAAGCTCACGCAGCGCTGACCGCCTCCTCCCTTCCATAGCAGAGCATGTTCCCACCAAGCAGAGTGAGCTTCTTCCCTGCTCCCTCTCAGGAACACCCAGGGAGGTTTCCAGTGAGGATTGACTCCACTTGCTCCCACTGGTGATTGTAATATCGTGGCTAAGATCACGTAGATTTTAAATTTACGTGGACTAGGGTTCAAATACCCATATAGTCATCTGTTTCTGTGACTGCAAGTGGGTTATTTGAGCCCTCTGAGTTTGAATCATCTCATCTCTATAAGAAGCATAAAGGTGATCCTAGAGTTGGTACCACACTTGATGGAAAACATGCTTAGAGTAGTGCTGAGAAAACAGTTTTGAATAACTGTTGCTATTATTGTTACTATGTATTATTTATATTTTAATATATAGCCTCATATTAATTTATTATTATTTAATTCATAGGCCTTAGATAGGTCCACTTTCCTTATAATGGCCATATTTGGACCTGGCTTTAAAAATGACAAATTATACTGCCCATTAAAAAGCCTGAACAGATTAAAAAAATATCTAAAGCATTGATTCATGGACTTGGAACTTCATGGATGAGTGAAATTTTTTAAAATTCTTGGATTGATGAGTGTTTTTTAAAAAAATTTTGCTAAATCTGGATATGGAAAAATGGCACAAAAGTGAAGGAGACATGGTAGTAAGGGCAAACAGGGAGATGGAAAACACTACCATTTTCTTTGGCCGTCATTTTATTTTAAAAGGTCATTTGGATAAAATGGTACAGTTTCTGTGGAAAACAGTCTGGTGGTTCCTGAGAAAGTTAATAGATTTACCATATGACCTGGCGATCCCACTTCTAAGTATATACACAAAAGCATTGAAAGCAGAGACTTCAACAGATATTTGCACTGCAAAGTTCAAGGCAGCATTCATTATTCACAATGGCCAAAAGGTAGAAGCAACCCAAGTATCCATCAACAGATGAATGGATCAACAAAATGTGGTACATACATACAATGGTATATTATCCAAACTTAAAAATAATCCGGTTCTGATACTTGCTACAACATAGATGAACTTTGAAGATATCATGTTGAGTGAAGTAAACCAGACACAATAGGGCAGATATTATATGATCGCATATATGAAATAATTAGAATATGTAAATTCATTGAGTTGGAAACTAGAATGCAGATGGCAGGGACCTGGTGGTTGGGAATGGGGAGCTTAATTTCTACAGAGTTTCTGTTTGGGGTGACGGAAGGGTTTTTGTAATAGGTGGCAGTGATTACAAGACTGAAAATGTAATTAACATCACTGTTTAATAGAAAGTGATGTTTTTCCTGATAAAACGGGAAATTTTAGGTTGTAGTATGCTACCAGAATAAAAATTAAAAAACAAACATAAGCTATATAACACAAAGAGTGAGCCCTAATGTGAACTATGAACTATGGTTAATAGTGTAGTTATAATATTGTTCCATCAGTTGTAACAAAGATGCCACACTAATGCAAAATGTTAGTAGGGAAAACTCTGTGTGTGTGTGTGTGTGGGGGGGTTATGATAACTCTGTCGTTTGTGCATGATTTTTCAGTAAACCTACAACTGCCCTTTTAAAAAAGGCAAAAAATGTGCAGACAGTACACTCCATTTGCTTTACATACACAAACCCTCATATATACACAAAGAAGGAAATCTACCAAAATGTTAACAATGATCAGATCATGAATGAGTTTTCCTTGCTTTTTTTTAAAAAACATTATTGCAGTTTCTGCAATAAACAAGTTTTGTTTTATAAAAAGAGAAAAAAAGGTCATCAGCAACAACAACAACATAAAAAGAAAGTGAGAGAGAACCAAATCTAAAAAAGCTTAAGGATTATTACAAATGAAAAGGTTGTCCTTTGAGTAAATTTTGCATTGTGAAAAGTATGTCAAAATTGTCCTTATTTGTATCATTTTACCAAAGACTACTGTTTGGAACATACTGGTCTAAGGCATTAGGTTGATGTCACTCTTACTTCTACGACAATCTTCAGAAGTTTCAACTTGCTAATTTTCCTGACAATGCAGAGATAATTCTTAGGTGACTTTCTCATGAAGAGAGAGCAAGCGTGTGTCTGGAAAATTTAACAGGTGAGCATAATTTAGGAGCAGATGTTAAAATAAAAGACAGCACCGGTGCTAGACACTGAGGTGTCAGTGGCATCGATAGCTGACCACTACTCTGTGATCCCTAAGTGTCAGGGCTCTTTTGGACCTCACAACAACACTTTGGGAGAAGATGTTCTCATTTTCCCATTGTGTGGGTGAGGACGCTCAGGCAGAGCTAGGTGAAGCCATTTTCCCCAGATCCTATCACCTGTAATTGGTGAAGCCAAGGTTTGAGCCTAAGATTCCAGAGCCCTGGCTCTTACCCAGAGCTCTCTGGTCTAGTGTCTCTTAGTACTTGGTGGTGGTTGCAATGATAAAACAAGGAAATATGCCACTTAATTTTCCCATCTACTTTCATCAACCTGGATGCAACGCGGAGAGAACCTCCACTGTATTTTCTTTTCCTGTTCACAGCCAAGTGCACCCTTCCTCTGTGATAGAAAGTAGCTTGCTCTTTGTTTCAGCCACATTGGCCACCACCCTCTTCTGGCTTTCTGCTCTCCTGGTGAGTCCCTTTCACCAAGACACCGCATGGTCCTGCCTCCCGGACACTGACCACACCCAGAGTCGCAACATCCCCGAAGTGTGCGGTGACGCATCAATCATATTTGTACTTAACATACATGAGTCTTAACTTCTGAGGGTATTTTAAATTAACTATAAATCAAACAGGGAACTTGAAAAATGAAGGCAATTAGTGAAAAAGCAACAGGAGAGGTGTTTTGCATGCAAACGCAGGAAATAGATCACCTATGAATTCAATGTCAAAACAAAGGCCCCTTTGACCCTGCTGAAAAGATTCCATTTGGATGGTAATAGATGGATGAGCTTTCTAACCTGGCAGGTGGAAGAATGCCTGCTTCTTAAGTTCAAGCTGACTTAAGCTTTGTTGGTCTGTATTCTCTATCCTTGAGGACTTCCTAAATTCTTCTGTTTTCATTGTCGGGATGTTTTAAAATAACAGTGCTAATTTCTTTTCCATTTTCTGGTCACCCTGTCCTTTCCACTACTAATTTGTGTTTACTCTTAGACTGATTAAATGATTAGTCAAATTATTGAATGTCATCCCCAGTATTGCAGCGTGGATATTGCTGAACCCCAAGGTGGAGTTTCAAGAGATGTATTTCTTTCAAGTTGTTGTGAAGTGCCAAGGAAAGTTGCTCTAGTGTCACACTGTGTTCCTTGATCACTATGAAGGTGATTATGCTTTGGGTCAGAATGTGGACTCCTATTTACATTAATGACAGATTTTCCTATATTTAAAAGAGCACCAGAGAAATGCAATGTTTTTATGGGCTTGCCTCTTCCCCACTGACATAATCTAATCTAGTAATCAGTCAATTAATATTTATTAGAATCCCAATAAATGTATTATGCTAACTATTGCATTTCATAAATGTGAAATAATGTGATAGAATGGCTGGAGGAAAAGAGATAAACATGTGAACAGAGCAGGAAGAGTGTGCTGGTCCATAGAAAGCAGTTGAAATATTTACTGCCAGAAATAGCACAGCTATAGCAGTAGCTGAGCTATTCCCTGTGGCAATGATCAGCTGCCCTGTTCCCTGGGGATTTGCTGCTCTTCCATGGAATTAGGCCTTCCATTCCCTACTGTCTCCCTCACATCCAGTCTACCTCCTTAGTGAGTCTGCCTGCCCACACCTTACAGGATTTAAGCCCACCTCCACTGAAGCAGCCATGGCTACTAGGACTTGTGTGTTGATTAAATGATATGTCATAAATCATGATACATACATGTTCTGTTTATCATATCATAGCTATTTTTGCAGGAGTGGAGATGTCATTTGTTATCAAGGAAGCAGGGATGAAATGGCACAGTCTGGCTCTTAACTGACTAAAGACTAAAATTTGTTCTCAGTGTGTTCAATTGTCAATAAAGATAATGTGTAAAAAGGGGAGCCATGTGGCTAGAACAGTGGTGGAAGAAGGACAATATGGCTGGATTTCTAAAGTTCAGAATAGGAGGCAGATGAAAGAGGAGACTAGGGAAGGCATGGGCTCACATTAAAGCATTTCAGAAATTGAGAGATGGTTGGGACATGTGCCTGAAGAGATATGGACAGGGGAGATGGCAGTATTAGAGAGAAGCACATGAATCTGAAATAAGGGTGAGAGCAGAGCCCCAGAGAACTCCCAGAGAACTCCAAGCAGGGCCCCAGGGAGGGCATCCAGAGAAGTCATTCCAAAGGAGGTGCAGAATCGCAGAGTCCCTGGAGTCTAGTGTCAGGTCTACCCCTGACTTACATGCCCCTGATCCTCTCTGGACCTCTGTTTCATCATTTGTGGAAAAAGGGCATATTAGTGTCAGAGCTGTTCTGAATGTAAGTGATAGAAACCAAACTTCAACTAACTTCAGCAAAAAATAGAGAAAATCATCTGGCCACGTGGTTGAAAACTTCTGGGCTGAAGTTGGCTTCAAGAACACCTAGATCTAGGTGCTCTAATGATGTCATCAAAATCTCCCTTCATCCCTCAGCTCTGCTTTTTTGCAGCTTTAGTTTTTCATAACTCTCAGAGGGGTTCCCTCCAAATAGCCAACAGCAGCTCTAGCCTTAAATTCTTCCGCTCGGCAACCCAGAGCACACCTCTTTTCCAAGTGTTCCAAGAACATCCCATGACTAATTCTTCTTGGGCCAGCTAAGTTCATGTGCCTGTCCCCAAACCAATCATGTGTCCAAGAAGATTTGGTACCCTGTCGGCTGCACCGGGGAAATGAAGATGCTGTTTCCTGAAGAAAGGGAAATGGATGTTGGGCTGGCAAAAGTAACACGAGGGTGTTGTACTCAATTGTGAAGATCCTTCTTAGTAGTAACATTCTATGACTGCAGGCTGTGCTCCATGCATGAGAATTTTTAGAACCCAACACATATACAAATGGAAATGTCTTTTAGGTGACAGGGGAGGGGGACAGCCATCAGGCCAGTTTTCTCACTGGTGATGCTGGCGAGCAGATTGCTTAATTAAGACTGTGGAATTCTAAGTGCTGCCATATGGCCTCACTCACCAACCTGTTGAGTGTCTTCACTCACAAGGCTCTGGAGCTGGTGTAAATCTCTTTCAGTTCTGTTTTTCTTCAGAGAATTAAAAATTCAGCAACATATGGATGTTGCAGGAGCATCTCCCTATTTAAAGTATTAGAAACACATGAATTGGGCTACTTAATGAGTAAGACATCAAAATATAAATTGGTATAGATTAAGCACGGCTTTAAATAGTTTGAGAAGGCAGAAGATCTTATTATCCTGTAACAGATCAAATCCACACACATTATAATAATCACATGCCCTCAGACTGTCCTTTCCACGTCAATTTTCATGGAACCTTTTGTTGGCCTGAAAGAGAAAGGGCAAAAGGTACAAATATTAACCATTTAAAATATCCCCAAGCACTTGGTACTTGACCAAACTCACATCCTTCTTTAGGAGATGCTAGAACAAGGGGACAGGAAAGAAAATGACATATATTGAGTCCCTACCATTTATTTAGCCGATTATTCAAGAAACTGAATGACCAATAGCCTACCATGTGCCTATACTAGGTACATGGATATACAAGGGATGCTGTTTTCAACCAGATTGGAAAGGTGCCTCCTGTGCTGGAGCTTTCGTTGCAGTGGAGAGGGAGAGACAGACACGATTGAAATAAATACCTAAAAATGCAGGAAAGTGATACATGAAAAACTGCTGATAAGTACTAGGAAGGAAATAATACTAGATCATATGATAGAGATTTCCAGGTGGTTGTTTTAAGATGAGTGTTTAGAGAAGTTTTCTCTGAGAAGCCAAAACATGAGCTACAGGAATGGACCAGCCAAGTGACAATCAAGTGGGTGACATTTAGGCAGAGGGAGCAGCTAATGCAAATGCCCTAAGATGGGAACAGGATTTGTGATGTGGTGCTGTCTGATCTGGGAGAGTTCTGCTGTTTTGTTCATTTTGTCATGTCAAGCACCCTTAGGCATAGTTATAGATCCCATTGTGTAGATGGTGACCTGAAGGCTGGTAGATATATCCAAGATCTCAGAAGCATCTGCTTTGTAAAATGAGCCCTGCCCTGACTGCAGACTCTGCAATTTCCACATGATTCTAGTGTTGGAGTTTCCTTCCACAGTGAAGTGCTCCTGTCCTTTCCCTCTGAGAAAACCCCCGGGAACCTTTGATACTACCATTGGGCACCTGAATTCAGAGTGGGCACTTGAATCATGTTACTTGTCTCTATCACTTGTAACTGGTGATATTTCCAGACACCCACCCTCTCAGTTTCCCATCTGTAATATGTGGGTAATCTTTTGAGGATAATCCCTGTAAAAAGGTTAAAAAACAATGCCTGTCATATACAAGCTCTCTATCAAGGCTGTTTGGTGCTCCTATTTGAGGGAAGAAGGCCAAGGAGGGATTATCTGCAGAAGGACACTGTGTGAATGGACAGTGCAGGGGTGTCCATTGAAGGTAGAACAGAGATGTTCCCAGTTGAGCTTGGCTTATCTCAGATAGAACACGTGTTCTTCCTTTTTCCGCTATGACTCCCTTTTAGGTATTTTTCTTGGGTTAGAGATACTTGTTCCCCACCAAACTGCTATCTTATTCTTGGTCTCTGTGGGCTAAACCATAAAAAGATGGTCCCTGAAGAGTATTTGAGAAGTGATTCCTCTTCAGGTTTAGGGCCAGAGGTGAATCTAGAAAGATATAAAGGTGCATATGCTGTGTATTACCTCAACCCACCAGTGGGGCCTGGGGCAATATCCTGTAATAAAACACGTTGATATTTGATATTTCCACATTAAAACATATGAATATTTAACCTGAGAAGGATAAATAAAGACTTTAAGTTGCATCATTTCAGTTCAGGTTGAGTTTTACTGCCAAATGAGCTATGAAGACAATTTTGGTCTTTCACGTTTTTGGATTTCAGAATTGTGGACTGAACCCCTTAGGAGAATGTTCTCTTAAAAAGTTGCTGACCTCATTCCTGCTAAGACATTCATCTGGCCTCTTCACATATCCCAGCCTCTTCTGGAGGCAGCCGAGCATGTTGGGCCAGCCCCCAGGTGCCAGCCAAGCCCACCCCCTACCCTGCTCCTACTCGTGAACAACTCCGTAAATGATGCCTTGGCAGGCCACCCCTGACAAGTGGCCAACCACTGTGCCAGCCTATTTCCTTCTCCTTTGAAGCCAAAGCAGTTGTCAGTCATCCAGGTTCCTTTTAACGGTGCATGTCAGCTTATTCCAAAGACCTCCCAGAGGATCTATTTCTAGCTAAAACTGGTTTTAATTTTCATATGTATACATTAAATTCCATGGGGGGAGAGGGAATTCCAAAAGAGGAAACATCAGTTCTGAATATCATGAAAGAAATAATTAGTGCTTGAAAAACAGTTCAAAATATGAGTCAAAACCTCCGAGGAATATGGTTAGCACTGCATTTTTCAGTGAAAGAAAGTTTGTCGGATTCAAAACAGAATGTGTGGGTGAATGGGGATAAATCACAGTAGGAGTAGGACTCGGCAGCAAATTACAGACATTGCAAAAGGGGACAAAGCTAAGAATAGGGAAGCCTGAAACTAAGGGGAAATGGAATTGTCTGGCAGAAGTCCCTGGGGACGTATGCCCAAGTGGTTGAATTCCAGTGACCAAAGGGGCAAGGAGAACGTGGGGACATGGTGAGAGCCACACCCTGGCCAGCCCTCAAGAGGCAGTTGTTCTTCTAGAGAGCTGTGGAAGACACAGTTTCTAGATAAAGGCCTGGAATCAGGTGAATGGCAGGTTTGATTGGGCTACAGGGTGGTTTGTCCATTCTAGGCATTTCTAGAATGAGTGAGGTCTAAGCTCAAAGTGTCCATGAAGTTTTTGATATCAAAAGTTGCCTGTTTCAGTGGACGAATGGGTAAAAGAAAAAAGTGGTATATATGCTCATGGACTATTATTCATGCATAAAAAAGGAATGGAATCCTGATCCAGTCTACAATTGGTTGAACCTTGGAAACATTATGCAAAAGACCACGTGTTATATGATTCCATTTATATGAAATGCATATGAATAGGTAAAGCCAGAGGGGCATAAAGCATTTTGGCATATACCAGGGGTAGCAGGGATTGAAAAGCTCTACTTAACAGACACGGGTTTCCTTTTGGAAGGATGGAAATGTTTGGGACTGGTTGTACGATATTGTGAAAATCCGAAATACCACTGAATTGTATACTTAAAAACGATTACTTTTAAGTTATGTGAAAATTTCACATAAAAAAAAAGTAAAAGTTGCCTGCTTAAAGCTGCTTTGGGGATAGCCAAATTCAAATATTCTGCCCTCATAATGTACATCTTTGTCAGGTATATTTTAGTGGTGGGTAGGCTCTATTTGTATTCTAAGGAGGGGTTAGAGTTTCCCATGTCATAAAGTACATTGTCAGCTAAAATCACCATTTAGTCACTTTAACAGTTAAGGTTCTGACATACCCCAACTGAATCAAGATTTTTAAAGAGAGGTGTTCAATAGAAGGAAATTGTAAAGCACTCAGGTTCATCAAAAAAACTGAGCCACGAGACTTCAGGATGGACAGAAACTAGGAATGTTCCTGGGGTATTAGCAATGGGAATTCATGGGGCGTTAACATAGTAGTTTCCTAACTTTTGTTACCATCAGAAAGCTCAGTCTTACGTAGTAAGGCCCACCTGACCCTGCATCAAACAGAGAAACAAGTCTCTTTGCTTTTCTGAGAAAGCAAGTTTATTGAAGATGCATCATCAGGGAACTTGAGGGAAAAAAATCTTTACAAGACTGTTCGGAGTGGTAAGGGTGGTTAGAGCTTTTATAACCCCGAACAGACAAAGAGATGGCAGAGGCCCAGAGAAAGCAGAAAAAATATTTAAAAAAAAACCTAAAAACTAAGTAAAAGTTATAGGATTCATTAAAATTGAGTAAGGGTCACTTGCTTCATTTTGCTTGGTCAATAAATCCTGGTATCTGGTAGGCCCTTCTTCCTTTGTTGGCCATTCAGGCCTTTTGATCTTGTCCTTCAGGAGAAATAAAGTACTGGTATTAGTTCTTATGATATTTCATTCCTGCAAGCAGAGGAAGGGAGGGTTTCTGAGAACAGAGAGTAAGCTTTCTTTTTGTTGAGATTAGGCCTACAATAAACTATTTCAACAAGGGCTTTTTATGCTTAAAATAATTCTAGGCTACGTAAATGAAGTGATTATACCAAACAATTTTTTTTAGCTAGGCATTTTCCTGCTGAAGAATTATATTGGGAATTTTTCATTTATCCACCTATCACTTTCTGTGATGAAAGAACAGTTTTTGTTTCATTTTGTTGTGTTTCTATGCATCACAGACTGATGCTTTTGTAAAAAAAAAACTGTCAAAATAAAATTTTCAACAGGCTAAAAACATGACTCACATATAAATATAAAGTGAACACAGGTCAAAACTCATTAATTAAAAGGAAAGATAAGTTTGATTCAAAGAACATTTGAGGAGCTACCTATTTGTAGGCAATTTAATAATAAAAGAGTGTTAGAACAATTTTTTTAGGTTACCTCCAAAGCCAGTTAGTGTCCTACCAGGGAAATAACTAACCTTTGAGGTTTTCTGTTCTACTGAATATTATTTGTATCTCTACTAGAGAGTGATCTACAAATTAACACACAATTTCACTAAGTCTGTGACCTTCAATGCTGTAGTAAACAGCAACATGAACAAATGTCATTTTATTAGACAAGTAAGTATTCCTTGAATGGACCTGTTAAGCAATGCCTCTCTATGCCACCCACATTTTTTCTCTTGTTTTCAAATTTTAAGCACTTTTTCTTAATAATATGATAAGAATTATTTCTAGAAAAATGAAATTAAAAAGAAAGACATACAAAATGCAAACATTTTTGTTGTCCTTAATTAGATTCAGCAGGCTTAAATCTTGCCAAATTGCTTTCAAGTTCTGTACTTGTCTTGGCATGGACCCTTTACCAAGAGTTTGGGCACTGGTCTGTGGACCATATTTTCAGGCTTAGAGTATTACTATAGGAATATTTCAGCTTTAAATACCTTCAAGCTTTGGGTGTCTCCATTCAGATTCCTGGCAGAGAAGCTGATCAACCTGACATGGTGTTAAGAGTCCACTCTGTGTCAGGGAGAAGGTCAAGGAGCTGAAAGGCCACTCTGTAAAAAAGGAGCTCTTAGCAAATAAAAATGAGGCCTTCATGCAGTGACAGTCCTGAGAGCGAGCCAGACAAGCTGAGGACCTGGGAGGTGCTGAGCTCTGACCATAGGGCAGTGTGCCTCGGACCCACCAAACTTATTTAGTGTTTTTGGTGATGTGGCCAAACAGCTCATAGTTTTCACAGTAACTTCAACTTCCAAAATACCACTGGACAACTCATGGGAATAAAGCAAAGTTGTGTTTATTAGAACTCATTCCATAAGGGAAAGCACACCACTTCAACAGAACCTTAGTGATGTCTCAGAAGGCAGAAGGCAGAATGGATACTAAAGTGGGAAACTGGCAATGGGTAAAGTCAATGACTCAATAAGGTAGGACAGCAAATCATAGCAAGGGAAGGGTCCTGAAGTAAGTCTTGATAAGTAAGTTATTGTTTGATAAATGAGTTGTTGATTCAGGTCTGTGGACAGTTGTTCCAGATAAACTGATCTGCCTAAATTTCCTGCAGAGGTGTTATTCATTGATTTAGAGTCTTATCTTTATTGGCAAAGGTTTCTGGGAACAAAGACTAAGGTCAGCTTGGCACAGGTGGCCACACATCTTGGTTTTATGCAATGTTGAGGTTGGCGGTTCCAGAATTTAAAAGGTGATAGTTCTAAGTTGGGATTTTCCAAACTTTTGTCTATGGAACTCTTCTCCAGAATGATATTAGGAATGCACTGAAAAAAAGAAATGTTTTGAAATTTTAAAAGTTTGGGGAATCCTTGCCAGGGGATGGTTTTTTGTTTTGTTTTGTTTTGATTTTAATTTTAAACATAGGGCTTTTAGGTCTTTAAAATGTGAAACTGCACAGTGAATGTTCCAAAAGGCATGGAGGCATACTTCAAAATCTAACATCTTCCCAGTTTAGAAAGAGCTGGTTCAATCCTCTCCAAGTTTCAGAGTTTCACCCACACCGATTCCTATCCATTTTAAAAAACAATTCCAGCAGCCTAGTCATTCAAAACAAAAGCTACATTTCCACTCTCACCGGGGGCTAAGGGAGACCCCAACTCAAACTCCATCTTTCTTTCAAGGAGGGACAAAGTGTAGATATTTCTCTTGTTCATTCTTTCTCATTCTGCAGAACACATAAGAAAGACGATGTAGTAAAATGCCTGAAAATCACGCAGCTTTATAATATAAGGTTCCATAGCATGGAGTCCAGCCAAGAAGTCAGACTTTCTGAGAACCAGGGAACCTCTGACTTGTCCTTTTCCTGTGGCATTCCTCTGTGCCCCCATCCAGTCTAAAAGTATCTCAAGGTGGGTGGAGAACCTCCTTCCTTGAAATCCTGAGTTAACTTTACCCAAGACTCACAGTAAGATATTTGCAAATTAGGAAACCTGTTTTCTCCTTCAGTGAAGCCTGGCTTTCAAGACTTGTTTCACTAAGGTCTTGAGGCTGAATGTTGAATCTTTCTCTCTCTTTGCATTTCTAATTCAATAGCCTAATCCTCCCTGAGGCAAGTGGTGCCTCTGGCCATAGAGGAGAGAGGTCAAGAAGAAAAAGTTTGAAGGAAAGGTACACAGACAAATGTCAATGAGGCTGTCCTTTCTCTGTGAGGCCCAAACCCCAGTGTGAAAGGAGGAAGGTCACGCTCCAGGCTCGCAGAATTGAAAGCACAGATTTTCTCCAGATCCCGCTCCCATGGGTTGGATTTCCTGTCCAGGCCAGAATTGTTTCAGGTACCACGTGGGTTTGAGAGATGAAGGCAGCGATGCCTATGACTAGGAGGGGCCAGGGAAATTGAACAGCTCCAAGAGATTATTGCTGGATGGAGTGGGAAGAATCCAGATACTTTATCTTTACCCTTCCAAAGCCTGAAGGCCCCATCTTTAGCTATTGTGTCCTTCTGGGTATCACCTGGGTATCTGAGATTGAGCCAGATAAAGGAAGATCAGTTCTGAGTTTATGGAGCATTTTTAACAGTAGCAAACAGGCTCTGTAGCATCACATGAGCTGCCCCACTTCTCTACGGCCACAGAAGCTCTCATGTTCACAAGTCTCCCCATTTGCGGATGTAGTCCCGGTCTACTCCATGACCACCACCCCGGTAAATCCCTGGGGCATACTCCGGTGTGTTCCTTTTCCTCATGGTCAGCTCCCACTGGCCCCGTAATATCCCACGGCAGATGGGAGTGATGCCTGGAGATGGTGGGAGAGACACATGCTTGCGGATTTCACAGTTAATGTCCTCATGGCATCAGGTGGCAGCAACACGCAGGCTCTGAGGCCTGATGGCTTGACTTTGATGCATAGCTCTACCTCTCAAAGCTCTGTATCCTGGGGATCGTTGTTTAGCTTCTCTGTGCTGCCCTTTATTCTGAAAGGCAAGATTCAGTGAGATGCTGAAGATTAATCTGCAGCTGACATATAGTCCATCCTCAGTAAATGGTAGTTATTTATGTCAATGAACATAATTTGAGGATGGGACTTAAACCTCAAGTTGAGCCCTGTGATTAAATGATACACACTGATAATATATCAATTTTACGGTCTCCTCATCACCCCAGATACCTTCTTTCTTTAGAAGGAGAGGTGTTTGCCTCTCAAGTGTGGTATCTTTTCTCTCTTCCTCCCTGAATGCATTATTAACCTGTAAACTGGATCTCGGCACAGGTACCTGGTGGAAATATCTGAATTTTTTAGCGTATCACTACAACGCTTTCCATTCCATTTAGATAGGACCAGGCTGGGTTGATTCCGGCATATATCGATGGTACCAAAGTGGATATTTAACATTTCACCTGCCAAGGCCTTCCTTTAGTTCAGCCTGAGCATATATGAAAGTAATTTGAACAGAAGCATTTTTCTATTATTTTGGTGATGGATTTGGGGAAATGGGAAGCAGCGAATTGTCATGTTTTGGGTCTTTGCAGGTCTCTCCTGGTTATGGATAGCCCTTGCCTGGTTGATTGAAGAAGGCCAGCTGCTGCCAACAGCCTAAACCAATGGCCAATGGCTCCACATCGGCAAGCATGTCATGCTCATGGTTGTGAAAAGCACCTTATGATTATAAATTAATAACTTGTGTATTGTCTAGTACACATCAATACAATGCTCTATTTTATAAGTTGCTCAGCTCTTCATTAGCAATATTGCTATTCAACTACCTTTATCAGAACGTCCTTAGAAATGTTTGGTACAAGTCCTGTAGTAGAGTGACTTTCAGATCTTCAGTTTTAACATCTGTAAAACAGATTTAAACAGTCTGCAGCTCCCGGGGTTGTGAAAATCCAATGAGATAATGTCTGTGAGTGCATTTTTAAAACTTTTAAGCATTGCTCTGTTGTCCAGTGCCTCCTTGGGAAAGATTTCCCTTTGTGTTTATGTTGACTCTTTCAAATGAAATGTATGATTGCCCTTAACCATTTCCCATGTCAGTTTTCAGTATTTATTGTTGCTGTTTTTCTTTTTTCTGGTATAACATGGTTGGGAATGGCACATGGCCAAGAGGGATTCAAAAGGTAGGTTTATCTAAGACTTACCTGTGAATGTTTGTGTCCACAGAGGCTTCAGTCTGCACCCAAGACTCATCTTGCATAGGGGTCCAAGCCTGTGTTTTGAATTATGTCATGGATGGGAGTCTCCAGAAAGCTGAGATGGAGATTTAGTGGGCAGGAAATTTATCAGGGGGACTGTGGATATCACCACTTGGGAAAGAGGGGAAAGAAGCAGGACTGGGTAGAAGGAAGCTCGGGCTCTGAGGCAGTGTCACTGAAGGCACAGCCAATCTCGTGGGGAGCTCTGAAGTCCGCAGCCCTTTGGAGTGGTCCTGAGTTACTAGGGCAGGTCTGTGCACCCTCATGGTGACCTGTCACTGGATGCAGGCTGTGGAAAGAGGCTTTGATCTTAGGAAAGATCTTCTTTAGCCAGGTCAGTTCCACAGTGGGCTGATAGCTGAAGGCTGCTCCGGAAGCTGGGAGATTGAGTGCTTCAGCTCTGACGAGGGATCCAACAGGTGCATCTGACGGCGAACTTCAGTGTCTTCTCCAGTCACGTAGAAAGCAAAGTGCTCTGGTGCCCAGTGAGAGTGTTCACAACTTGCTGCCACTGGCAACACAATTTCTGTTTTATTATAATGGCAAGAGCTAAGTTTATCTAATGCTTTTTATGTTATGGCTTTCCAAGAGTTTTATACGCACTCAATCACCAATAGCAATCACATCCCAGCTCTCAGCGTTCACAATCATCTAATCACATTCTATGATTCTCTAGACTCAATATAATTTAAATACACAAAATGAAGCAAAAACGGAAGAAGAGAAAGGAAAACTGAGTCATAGTCTTAAAGCACAGCATGATTAAGTTACCCAATTCGAATACAAAACTTAACCAAGAAAGTTTGAGCTGGTATTCTTCACCTCTTTAGAGTCCCTCATCAGTGGGCTCTGCATGAAGACAGTGAGGCAGTGAAAGGTGAAACGCCAGTACATGTCCAATTCTTTGGCTCTAACTACACTTTTACTTCAGTCTGCACCGTAATCACATTCAGCCATGTGTTCTGACTACTACCCATTCCCTTTGTCAGCCTACAGATAGATTTCATCATGCACTCTGTTCTGTCTATATAATGGCATTGGTAAACTTGATTTATTTATTATATTTATCAGGCTTATGTTTTTACATGATGTAAATATAACATATATTTTGTCATATACCTGATTTTTAAACTCTGGTTTCTGTTTCTTTCTTTTATTGGTCAGTAAACTCATTTACATGTATCATGCTTATTGGTATGTTTAGACTTGTTAACTTATTCTAGATATTTTCGATGGTTTCTGTTTACCATGCTTTTTATTTCTGTCCTATTAACTTTTGCTTCCCTCTCCATTCCCACCTTTCAGTGAATTAATATTTTCTTTTATTCACTTGTCTGAAGTATATACATTTCTATTATTATGATAATAAAATTTGAAAATAGCATTTCTTAAGTACTTTTTAAATTTTAAATAATCGGTTTCATATTGTCCTTTTGATTAAGAAGATATGTAAAAAAGATGGAGCACGCTTCATTTCTTTGCTCTCTGTTACTACATCATTTTAAATTAATACTAATAAGCTTTTAGCAATAAGTTCTATCAAATTCTTTGCTCACCATTGCTACTTGAATTCTCCTACTTTTCTTTGATTTCTTTTTAATGGTATTTCTTGTCTAGTATTTTTTTTTTCAGAAGATCAGTGGGTGGTAAATTTTTTCAGTCTTTAATGTCTGAAAAGCTTTTATTTTACCAGCGAAGAAAAGGACAGAGTAGCAAATAAAAGAAAAAAGAAAGGGAAGAGAAGGGAAAGGAAGGAAAATCAGAAAATTACTAGTTTGGATGGGTATAGAATTCTAGGCTTAAGGGTATTTTTCATCAGTACTTTCAAAATTTTCTTTTATTTTCTTTGCATCTAGAGTTACTGTTGAAAAGACTGACGTCCATCTGATGCTCATCTTTTTAGCATTAACCTCCTATTATTTTTCTTTACCTTTTAAGATACTTTTTTTATCCTTGGAGTTTTGAAATTCCATTCTTTTCTCCCTTTCGGTACACCTGCGCCCCTTCTTTCTTTTCCTTTTTCTTCTTTTTTAAATCCTCAGAATTCTTAGGGTCCTTTATTCTGGTACCCATGTCTTCAGTTCAGGAAAATTCTTTTCTGCTATTAATGTAACTGTTATTTCCCTTAGGTTCTTTCTTTATTTCCCCAACTCCTTTTATATGGATATTGGAACTTCTGGGTTATTCCTTATATCTCTTAAACTTTTATTTTATCCATGTAATTATTTGTTTGGTCTGCATTCTGGGAGAATTCTTCTTCTAGATTACTAATTTGCTCTTCAGTTTTGTCTCCTCTTTCCATTTCTCCTGCTTTTTTATTTTTTAATTTTTACTTGTAAGCTCTCTGGATCTGACAGGCATAATACATCATAAATAGAATAATAATAGTATATTCTTATTGTATGGATATGGTAAATTCCCCGATCTATGTGAAGATATTACTTCCCCCCAGGTATAAGTTCTTAATTTTTATTGTTCTTTTCCACAATGATGCTTTTCCTCAGATGTTTGATTAATTTTTATTATGGCTCATTTTGTGTCCATTAAAATTCCCTGCTGGACTGACAGCTGATCCATTTTTACACTGTCTGTGGAGAAGGGGAGAAGTTTAAGAGTTTCTGCTGTGGCTTGTAGTCTCGTGTGCTTCCATTTCAAGTGAAGGAAGGGACAAGATGTCCCTTAGTGCTGGGACGTCGGGGTGAAGCCTCCGCGGGGCCACTGCCCTCTCCCTCCAGGCAAGCTTGCCCAGCCACCGTTTCCCTGGAAAGAGACCATTTCATTCCCGAGGCTGTTACCTGGGACAGTGGTGGCGAGGAAGGGGATGATTGTCTGATGCTACGCTGGGGAACCGTGGCCGGTCTCCTGGCTTTGACCCCAACTCCCTTCTCCCCTCCGCTTCCACAACATTCCACCAAGACACCACCCGGTCCCCTGAGACTGTTTGCAGCAGTGCTCTGCAGCAGTTTACACCCTCCTGTCTGACTTCTAACTTCCATGAATCCTATCCCTCAGATGCCCTACTATTCATTTTAATGTGTGGTTATTTATTGTGTCTATGTCCGTTTATGCATTTATGTTTGTACCTAATTTAGGTTCTAGTTTGCTAGCTGCTGGAATGCAACACACCAGAGACGGACTGGCTTTTAATAAAAGGGGATTTATTTTGTTGGTTCTTCAGAGGAAAGGCAGCTAACCTTCCACTAAGGTTCTTTCTTACGTGGAAGGCACAGGATGGTCTCTGCTGGCCTTCTCTCCAGGCCCCTGGGTTCCAACCACTTTACCCGGGGTGACTTCTTTCTGCTTCTCCAAAGGCCTGGGCTGAGCTGCTAGTGCTGAGATGAGGAATGCCGAGCTGCTTAGCTGTGCTACCTTGCGATCTCTCATTTAAGCACCAGCCAATTAAGTCAAACGTCACTCGTTGCAGCAGACACGCCTCCTAGCCGACTACAGATGTAATTAGCAACAGATGAGGTTCACGTACCATTGGCTTATGTCCACAGCAACAAGACTAGGTATGCTCACCTGGCCAAGTTGACAACTGAATCTAACTACAAGACTAGGTATGCTCACCTGGCCAAGTTGACAACTGAATCTAACACAGGCAGGTTCTCAGCTCATTCTACCATCTTGAACTAAAAGCCTTTAATGCATTTTTTTTTTTTTTGGCATGAGCAGGCACTGGGAATTGAACCCAGGTCTCCAGCATAGCAGGTGAGAGCTCTGCCCCTTTAATGCATTTTAAAGCAGATGGGTGTTAGCATGCAGAAACAGAAATATTTTTCTAAGTTTTCTAATAACTTAAATGTTTATTTCTTCTTTAAAATGAAATAAATATAGACTAGAATGTTCTAAAGGAGTGTAGATAAATGCAATTCTGAGCTCATAAAAATAATTTTCTTGATTTATCCACATTCTTCAGAGAAAAGGCAGACTCCATCTCAGGGATGTGAAAATGGAACACAATCCTGGCTCTCATGGAGCATGTTACATTTTAAGGGGTGCCAGGCTGTTTCAGATGAATTTCACACCAGAAAGAGGAGGAGCTGCATGTGTTGGGAAATGAGTAATGTGTATAAAATTTCCTCCTCGTGAACATACTCTCCCCCTTGCTCCTTATGTTGTATCTTCAATCTGAACTGTCCATAAAGATCAGATGCACAAGTCAAAGAAGACAGTTCTCGATAGCGAAAAAAAATCTGATATAGTCATTGCGTTAAGTCACCCAAGAACAATCTATTCTCTTCCATAGGTTTGCTTTGTTTCATTTTGCCACATTTTATATTGGGCTCTAAAGACCCAGCCTATATTAAAACTTTCAGAAATTAATTTACAAACAGATACAAAAATGTATGTACAGATGTATTATTTGGGGGCATGATTTATAATAGGGAAAATTCGGAAACAATCCATGGATAAGTTACATAAATTCTGGTTCATACAAATGAAAGACTATTGTGTAGCCATTAAAATATGGAAAAATACATATGACTTTTTTAACAGAATGTTTACTGTTGAAAGTAAAATAAAACCAAAAGTATTTCCTGTAAAGAAGTCTATACCTCATCATCCTTTACGTCTCTGACCCCACCAGTAGGGTGGATTCTCTTAGGGAGGTTACGTGGCTGGTCGGAGAGTGCTGGATTCAAATCCAGGCTCGGCCCCTTGCTAATGGCCTCAGGCAGGTTGCCTAACCCTAACGCTAGTGCCTCTGAACCTTGGTTTTCTAGTCTGTAAAACAGACATATCAATCGCACCAATTTTCTACTTGTGTGGCAAAGACTAAATGAAGCAGTATAGAGCATAGTACAGACACACACTCAACTTTTAATACATTTGCCAGTATTGTCATCAGCACTGCCAGCGTCTTCATTATTGGCCACCACTTAATGGGCTTTGAAGGGATGAGGGGATTAATTACAGGTAGGACTAACCTACCAAAAAGTGTCCTCAGTCTCTTCGTCGCCCCACCCCTATGTCAGATGCAGGAGAAGCACGTGGGGACTCAGGCTCCTGCCCTCCTCTTCTTCCCTATTGCACATCTCCATTGGAGTCAACTCAAGACAACCTGTCATCACATCTAATTCAGGAGGAGCCGGCCTCAGATGGGCTTCAGTTTAAGAGAACCATTCCACAAACATGCATCAAGGGCTAAACAATACAAACAGATAAACACTTTGAGACTTGGTTTCAATATTAAATTTGATTAATTGGCAAAGTGCATCTTTTCATAATGGTGACTAATGTCTGTGGAACTGGATTCTGGAATGTCCTTTCAGTCCACATAGTTTTCTAGACAGGCATTGTGGATTGGTGTTTCAGCATTTTCTTCACGAAAATAGCATCATCTACTTGAAATATATATAGGTAAAGGAAAAGCTGTATGTTAAAATATTAATAGAGGTTATTTCTGGGTGGTTGGATTACGGGCATTTTTGCTTCCTTCTCTGACATTCTTTTATCTCCATTTTCTATTATTTTTATTTTACAACAGATGATGTGATGGTTTTTAATAGCCATATATCAACAATAAACTACAGAGGAATTCTTAAGTTCAGCAAACTTGATTTAAAAAAGTCTGAATATAAAGACTCGCATGCGTGCACACACATGCATACACAAGCACACGCATGTGTGTGAGTGCACGGAAATTATATTTTTCTTACATCAGATTCATACCAGGGCTTTTTTTTTAAAAATCATAAATAGCAAGAATTTCCAGAGCTTGGAAATGATGATTCAATTTACGCTTCTCTCTTTTTTTTTTTTACGCTTCTCTCTTCATGGATTATTTTTGTGGTGTGAAGCATTCCAAAGGTATTAACACAATAATAAGTGCTAATCTTCATAAGTTGAGTGCCACCAGGGGCAGACAAGCTTCCAGTGGCCACCCTGGGGTCCTCCCAGCCTCCCAGGAGGGGGTGGGTATGATATTCCCCCTGTGACGAGGGAGGAAACTAAGCACCAGAGTCACTCACTCCCCACACCACGTGGATTCCAATCCAGGCAGTTTGGCTCTAGAGCCCCCACCTCCCCCGCCTCCCCCTGCATCTGTGCTCTGGGGCCGGGCGTGGAAGGCACCTGGTCACCGGCAGGGCCCGGGCGGCCACTCAACTGTGGTCAGCTCTGTTAGGATATGTGTGTCGGGGGACCAGCAAGTGGTTCTCCTTCCTTCAATATTCTAGAGAAAGACATGCAGGGGCTAAAGATGAGTTTCATTTTCTTTCTGCGTTTGTGTGCTTCTGCTGGAGAAAATTATGTTAAATAAAACATGGGGGAGACTAACAGGCGATTTTTATTTTCATTGTCTTCCTCCTTTCCTTCCTTTCTCCCTCCCTGCCTCCCTTCCTTCCTTTCTTCTTTCCTCTCTTCCTTCTTGGAAAACAAAAAACAAAAGGGCATAGTTTTTAATGAAAACAAAGCAAGGTCTAGGCATGCTCCTAGAAGGATCTTTATCAAGCCGTTAGGTTTTCTGGCCACTCTCACTGATATGGATAATGCTTGCTTTTCAACTGGAGTATTCAGAGGGAAAATGGCATTTGATTTAAAAAGTGGAATTGACTAAATGAAGGGAGCATGTCTGCACCTACCCCTCTAAGGTGAGGATTCAATAAGTCGAATGTGCCTCAAACTTGTAGAGGTCTGAGGAGATCTGTCCTATGAGAGAATTCACTAATTTCAATTCTCTTGGTTGAATTTCAATTCTCTTGGTTGACCCATTCTATGGGTCAGAGAGGCAGAATTTTATAGATTCTAGACACCTGAGTGTTTCTAGGGCTATGCTGTTTCATTCCATTAAATCCAGAAGTCATAAGAGAAGGAATAACAAATGAGGGGCTTGAAAGGTGTGCCAGTGTCATCCCAGAAAATATGACCTACTAAGCAGCTGTGAGAAATGAGAGCAGGGCATGTCTTTTCATGACAAGTGCTATTGTATGGGAAATGCTTTCTGTATTATTTATTATTCATTATCCAGCATCCTCATTGCTCCTGCATCGCTGCGGTGGTCTTTTGTAAAAGTAGCAGGGGGAACAGCAAACAGCGCAATATAGACAAAATTCTCAAACTTCAGTATAGGTCAGAATCATCTAGGAAACTCGTGTAAAATTCAGGTTCCCAGGCCCCATAGGCAGTGGCCGAGGTTGTGTAGAGTCAGGATAAAGCCTCGTGTCAACTTCGTCAGGTGATGGTGCCCAGTGGTCTGGTCAGGTAAGCACTGGCCTAACTGTTGCTGGACGGACATTTCATGGCTGGTTGTCAGACCAGGAGGCTGGTTTATTAAATCATCAGTCAGTTGACTGTATCTGTGGCTGATCACATCCACAATCAACTAAGGGTGTGTCTTCCACAAATGAGATGATCCAGTAATCAATCAACTTTGATCCAATCAGTTGAAGACTTTTAAAGGAGAAGAGAAAATGTTCACTCTTCTTCAGTGTTCTAGTTTGCTAGCTGCTGGAATGCAACACACCAGAGATGGATTGGCTTTCAATAAAAGGGGATTTATTTAGTTGACATATATAGTTCTTCAGAGGAAAAGTAGCTAACTTTCATCTGAGGTTCTTTCTTACGTGGGAAGGCACAGGGTAATCTCTGCTGGTCTTCTCTCCAGGCCTCTGGGTTCCAACAACTTTCCCTGGGGTGATTCCTTTCTGTATCTACAAAGGCCTGGGCTGAGCTACAAGTGCTGAGATGAGGTATGCTGAGCTGCTTGGTCTGTGCTACGTTGAACTCTTTCATTTAAGCACCAGCCAATTAAATCAAACATCATTCATTGCAGCAGGTACGCCTCCTAGCTGACTGCAGATGTAATCAGTAACAGATGAGGTTCACATGCCATGGGCTGATGACCACAGCAGTAGAACTAGTCACCTTCACCTAGCCAAGTTGGCACCTGAATGTAACTACCACATTCAGCCAGCAAGCCTCTCCTGTGGGGTTTGTTGAGACCCTTCATCGGAGTCGCCAGCTTCACAGCCTTCCCCACCGGATTTTGAACTCCTGCATTCCCATGGTTGCAGGAGATACGTTTATAAATCTCATATTTATAGCTATCTCCTTTTGGTTCAGTTTCTCTAGAAAACCCTGACTAATACACTGGGCAATCTGCATTTTAAACATCCTAGGTAATTTGGAGACAGATATGGGGGCCTCACTGAAGAACACAGCTTTGGTATCCATGGGTCTAGACGGAGCATGCTCATACTCATCCATCACCTCTTGCGCAAGACATTTCATTCAAATTTCAGTTTCTCTTTGATATGAAGCATTTATAAATCCATCCTTGGCTCCCAAAGCTGCAGTGAGGATTCAACATGAACATACATGGGACACAGCAGCCTTTAGTATTTGCCATGGTGTCTGTGGACAGCGAGTGGTGTCCCTTGTGTCATTCATCTTGATAACCACCACACTCCCAGTCCTGTTTCTGCCTGGAACAGTGTAGGGGCTTCATGGATGCAGCATGGCGCCTCTGAGCACACTGCTGGAGCCCAACTGCTTGGGCTCAAATCTTGACTCTGCTTTTTACCATATGGTCTTGGGAAAGTTAATCTCTCAAGGCCTCAGTTTCTTCATCTGCCAAGCAGGGATAATTATCAATCCATTTCATAATGTTGTTGGGCATACTACATAAATTACTCTAAGTAAACTCTCAGATCATCACCTAGCAAATAGTAAAGTGCCATGTGAGTGTTTGTAAACTAATACAAAGCCTTGTTAATTGAGTATGATGCATGCAACTTTTTCCTTTCCCTCTTTCTTTCCAACATAGTGCAGATGTATTCTAGTAGCTGAGAGATATTTTAAAGTAGAGATTACTTTTAAGAGCCTCTGCCCCCAAGGGAAGGAAATTTGCAGGTATAAGGTGGGTTTGGCAGCCAGCAGAGGTGGGCTGTTGAGAACAGGAGGCTCCCTAGGGTGGGGGTGTTAGGTGGCAGAGAGGGATTCAGCTCTAAGTAGGAGAACTGACAGGTAACAAAATGAGGCGCCCTCAGTTTTCTGATGCAGCAGCCAAAGCAAGATATTTAGTTAATAGCAGCTACCTGGTGCCAATAATTTTCAAGTCCTGGGAGGCATGTTACTTTGCCAAAGGTAAGCAGAGGGATGGAGGAGGAAAGTGAGGGAAGTCATAGGAGGGGCCAGGGAGATGGGGAATCTATTCCCCTACGTCTTCCTTGTAGGTGTTCGCCTCACCTAAAGTTAACACTAATGGAACATTTGCTCAGAAATGTTATCACCAAAGTAAACGTGTTAGATTTAAACTCTGTCCCAATTCATCTGTTAGGCAATTGGAAGGAACTAGATTAGACTTAAAAGGCTCTCTTACTTTTCTTCAACCAGCAAGACTTAGGCCATTCGTTTGCTCCATTGCTGTGCTTCATCCAATCTTTGATGAAAGTCCTTCCAAAACTTTAATGGACATGTTTTCCTGCCAATGTCAACTCACAAGAGAAAGCCAAGCTGTGAAAAAGAAAAAGTTCCTTCAAATCTTTGTTTTCTAGCCAATTATAGCTTTAGTCTAAAGCTCTCTCTTTTAGGGAGAAAATGTTCACATTTCCTCATGTTGGCTGGACTTGTCCAGAGATTCTTGGGTGATATTCAGGAGACTGCTTTGTGATAGAGCTGTGTGTTGGGGATTTTTCTTCTGGGATTATACATAGGAGGAGAAGGGGCTGTTCAGCTCTTGTACAACCCAGAACTAAATCATCCTTTTACAAGTGATAGACACAAAGACTATAACATTGTGTGTGTTGTTTTTGTGTTATGACATAATTAGTTTTAGTATACAATATATATTTTTTTAGTTGGGTTCCGGAAATAAGACATTGTATAAAATTTGGTCATTTCTGAAAAATCATGCAGAAGGGCATAAAAGCATAAAGGAACCCACTCACAAATAATGATTTAAGCATATATATATTTTCTCTTTCCCGACACCCACATAGCCAGCCAGGCAGTCAGCCTTCCTGCCTGCCTACCTCTCTTCCTTCCTCCTTTCCTCCCTCTGTCCATGCTTCCATCCATCTATGCCTCCCTCTATTCCAGGAAGAAGTAATGTTGCCGAACGAGTAGTTTAGTGGTTAGATGTACAGGCTCTGGAGTCAGATTTCTTTGCACGTTCAAATCCTGACAATGCTATTCCTTTCTATGTAACCTAGAACAAGTTTTTATGACTCCTTTTGCATTATAAATCAGGGTTAATAATAATGCCTATATGATTGTGTCAGGATTTAATGGTATAATTTACATAAGACTCTTGGCAAAGCACCTAGCAAAAAGGAAGTTCTCAATAAATATTTGCTATTCTTACCATTATTACTAGTCTTGCTTACTAATAGAGTTGTGAAAATCTGATAAGAAAATAGGTAAAAAAATACTAAATACTTAATAGAGTGCGTAGGTGTTATAATTACAATGATAAATGAACTGATAAATAGATACATATATGTTTTGTTTATGTTATTGAGAGCAATTAGTTTCATAAACTCAGTTTCAAATGCCATTTTAATGGTTAAAAAATCTTCTATAGTATGAGTATTCAGAAGTAATGGCCATAGCTATGCTTTTAGTTGATATAAACTTTTATTAATAATGCTGTCACAAGTATCCTATTCATAGTTATTTCCTTAGACTAACTTCCTAGAAGGGGGATGGCTGGTTATAGGGGAACATATTTTAAGGCTGAACAATATTGCCACAGTGCCCAGCAGAAAGTTTGCACCCATTTGCATTTCCATATGGGCGAAATGGCCTCATTTTCTGCACTCTTGCCAAACTTATGTGTTATCTCGGCAAACATTTGCCATTCCAGGAGACAAAACATAGAATCTCTTTGCTGTTTTTATTTCTTGCATTTATTTAAGTGCCAGAAAACTTGAACTCCGTCATATGTTTATTTACCATGTTTATTTCTATTTCTGAAAATTATCAACTTATAATATTTGTGCATTTTTTTTTCCATTGGAATGCTTGTTCTTTTCTTAATGCTTCTGCCAGGATTTAAAATTTGACTTTCTAATGAGAAGGCTTGGGAATGTACTGTTTTCCAATTTTTGAAAATTGGACATCAAGCTGTCTGCAGTGTACTGAAACCTCTCTTGGTTTGCTGTGATTTCCTAAAGTTCACTATCTATGTCCTTAACCAATACCAATTTTAGCTGTGTACCGATGGAAACAAGCCTGTACCTAACTGCCTTGGTGACTTTTTACTTCTTACATTTTAGTGGGTCTTATTTCGGCTCTGTGATGTTTTCCTATCCTTCTACATCTAAAGTTCATTCTGATCATTGACGAAAAAATAATAGGTAACAATAGTAAGCAGCTCTTCCTTTCATTATGCCTTTTATGTTCTTGTTCCTGGTAGTAGACTCCTCATTCTTTCTACTTATTTTTAAAACTCACGCTTATTGGACAGGTGCTGGGAAATCACTTCTGTGTAGGTTTCACAGCCCAGAAGTTTTCCTTTAAATATGTTGATGAAGCCACCAAAAGACTTCTCTTACATAACCGGAGAAAATCACTTTAGCCCTTATGTTCAATGATTCATCTTCGCTAATGGTCTACAGTAACAGCAAACTGTTTCTGTAAAGTGTCAGATAGTAAATGTTTCTGGCTTTGCCATATGATTTTTGTTGCGACTACTCAACTCTGCTGTTGTAGCACAAAAACAGCTACAGACAACGTGTACACAAATGAGTGTGGCTTGTTCTAATAAAGTTTTATTTTATAAAAAATAGGTGAAGGGCTAATTTTGTTCCTAATCTAAACAAGAATTTACAAAAGGAAAGGGGCTCATGTAGAATGAGGAGACATTTATTTTGTATTCTGGTACCATATGTTTTGGTTTGTTAAAGCTGCTAGAATGCAAAATACCAGAAATGGAACAGCTTTTAAAAGGGAAATTTATTATAGCTTTATAGTTGTAAGGCCATAACAATATCCAAACTAAGGCATCCAGAGAAAGATACCTTGATTGAAGAAAGGCTGATGGGTCAGGAACACCTGCTGCTGAGAAGGCACGTGGGGACATCTGTTGGCTTTCTCTCCTTGCTTCTAGTTTCAGTTGGCTTCCCCAGGGGCATTTTCTTTCTGTATCGCCAACATTTGGGTTTCATGTTGGCTCTGAAGAGTTTGCCAAAATGGTTTCCTCTTAAAGGACTCCAGTAAGTAAGCCCACTTTGAATGGTTGGAGACACGTCTCCATGGAAACCACTAAATCAAAAGGTCCAACCCACAATTGGGTGGCTCCCATCTCCATTGAACCAATTTAATAAAAAGATCCCACCTAATAATATTGAATGAAGATTAAAAAGCATGGCTTTTCTGGGGTACACAACAGTTTGAAACCAGCACACTATATATACATAACAAAATTTTTCATTTTAGCCATTTTTAAGTATAAAATTTGGTGATATTAATTTTATAATGTTGTGCTACAATTTTGTTTTACTATCATCACCTAAACTTTCATCACTGTGCTGGTTTGAATATTTCATCTACCCCAGAAAAGCCATATTTTAATCCTGATTCAATCTTGTGGGACAGCCATTTAATTTAATCCTGATTCAATATAGTAGGGCAGAAATTTTTTACTAGATTAGCTCCACAAGGATGTGGCATGTCCAATTCCTGGTGTCACCTTTTGATTAGATGGAGATGTGAGTCCACCCATTCCAGGTGGGTCTTGATTAGTTTGTGGAAGTCCTTTAAAGGAGGAAACATTTTGGAGAGAGCTCAGACCAGAGGTATGGATATTTGGACATGCTTGGAGCCCAGCAGATGTTGCCATGAGATGTTAAGCAAGTCAGAACCTGGAGAGAGCCAAGAGAAGCCAAAAGATGAAAGTCAGCCCTGGAGAAGCAAAGTGAGGAACCCACAGGAACAGAGGCTGAAAGCAACAGATCCCGGGAACAAGGGACCAGCAGATGCCAGCCACGTGACTACTCAGCTGACAGAGGGGTTCCGGACCCCTTGGCCTTTCTTGAATTAAGGTATCTTTCACTGGATGCCTTAAGTTGGACATTTTTATGGCTTAGAACTGTGTACTTGTAACTTATTACATTCCCTTTCGAAAAGTCTTTCCATTTCTGCTATATTGCAATCCAGCAGCTTAACAAAGTAATACAATTACTAAAACTTTTTCATCTCCCAAAGTAAAAACTGTGTAGGCATTCAGCAATAACTTCTCATTTCCCCTTTTTCCTGGCCCCTGGTAACCTTTAGTCTACTTTCTATGTCTATGGATTTGCTTGTTGAAGATGTTTCATATAAGTACAGTATTTCCTCTTTTGGGACTGCCTTCTTTCACTTCACATAATGTTCTCAAGGTTTCAGCTTGTGTTAAAACCGCATTCTTCTTTATGGCTGAATAATAATCCATTGTATTGACAGACTATGTTTTGTTCATTCATTGGTGGACACTTCTGTGGTTTCCACCTTTTGGCTGATATGAAAAATGCTGCTATGGACATTGGTTTACAAGTATCAGTTTGTGTCCCTGCTTTCAATTCTTCAGGGAATGTACCTGGGAATATTGCCAGGTCATACAGTAATTCTATGTTTTGCTTTCTGAAGAACCCCTTAATTGTTTTACACAGCAACATCACCATTTTATATTCCTACCAGCAGTCCATGAGAATTCCAATTTCTCCACATCCTTGCCTACACTTGTATTTTCAGGAGGAGACATTTAGGCCATTGTCATTAACAGAAAGAGCCTTCAAACCCTGGCATGCCTGTAGACTTGATTAGGATAGAGAATTCCCTAGAGGGCTGCCTTCCCTTCCCTTGGTCCTGGAGAAGAGAAAAACAACTTAAAGAGGGGAAGTGGGGGGTAACATGTGGGGAGATAAGGAAGAGAAAGAGAGAAATATATCTGGATTAGTCAAATTGGATATTCTCTAGAGAAACAGAACCAACAGGAGATAACTATAAATATGAGCTCTTATAAAAGTGTCTCACTCAACTGTGGGGATGCAGGAGTTCAAAACCAAAGACTGCAGGCTGGTGACAACAATGAAGGTCTTTAATGAATTCCCCAGGAGAGCTGACTGGCTGAAGTAGAGACAAAATTTCCCTTTCTGAATGCTGCAGTCATCACCTCTCCCTGAAAAGTCTTCAAGAAATTGGCTTAGACCCACCTGATAGGATGATCTCCTTGTGGGAGATACTCTCCTTAGTTGATCATAGATATAATCACCTAACTGATGATTTCAGTCCATGAAATGTGCTTGCAGTAATGGTCAGGCCAGTGCTTGCCTGACCTGACAACTGGGCACCATTACCCAGCCAGGTTGACACATGACCTAACTATCAGAGTGTGCAAAGAACTTGCCCTAGCAAGAGACCCTTGCCATCCATAGTCCCTGGAAGCCAAGAGTGGTTTGAAAGTGGTATGAATCCCCACTCTGGGGCACAAAATATGGAGAAAGGAGGTCCTGGCCCCATGAACTGCATTTCTAAACATATTATTAGTCAGGAAAATACAATTAAAGGATTGTATTCCAGATATTTTCCTTGAGTTATTTAGTTTGTTTAATTTTGGCTTTGTTTGTTTTTGTTAGTTTATTTTTATTTTTTTTGCTTGACATACACAGCATTATTTTTTCTGAAATCCAAGTTCCAATAAGACAGCTAAAAACCTAAAAATGATATGCATGATATCAGGCCCTGCCTATATGTATACTCCATGGCTTTATTGTAGGAAAGTAAAGCATTTCCACTGTATCATTGTAGACTGTGATTTTCATAGTATGCTTCATGAAATCTAGGAGAATAGAGGCCAAGTCTTAGATCCAGCTGTGCAGGGAATACTGGGTGGACACTGGGCTGGGGGTGGACCTGTTTGACATTGTTCCCATCCCTGCCTCTTCAGTATCTCAGTCCCCTTCTCTATCCAGTGGGGGATGGACTGGAACCATCTGGGAAAATACGTGGCAGGTTCTCTTGGCCAGCAGCAGGCATTGCTGATCAATCACTGCCTCCTTCCGGGAGAACACCTTCTCAGTGCTGGGCTGCTCCTGGTGGAGTGGGCTGCTCCTCTCAGGGCTGGGAAGAGGGAACCCTGTGGACTCAGTGATCCCAAAGGTTCTTTTGACACTGGAGTTCCAGGGTTCTTAGCACCCTGATGCTCAAGCATCATCTATCATCCCTGAATGGGGATTCCTCATTGCTTTGGACGGCAGTCCTGAACCACTATCCATTTAGTTTCTGCTAAGTGTTACTAAGCCACCACTTGAAATGTAAACTTTGCCAAATGTTTGGACTGTTGGATCTTCCCCTGTCTTTTACATGCAAAAGTTTTCCATTTTCTGTCATGTGGCCTGTTGTAAAATGTCACTCTCCAGCCTGCTGGTTGGGGTGGTGGGAGGGTTGCTTTCCGTTCACCCAACTCTGTTAATGCTTCATTGCATTAACAGAGCGTTTTCAGATCCTGTGCCTTTGATTGATTTCTTGAACAAATATTTACCGTATTTACTTCCCTCAGCTGAAATGGTTACTCTGGCTGACCATTCTGATAATCTACTTCTGTGGTACATTCTCATGTGAATAAGTCACTCTTTAAGTGATTGTTCTCTTTGTTTTCTATGAAGAAAATAATTCCCACAGGAAATTTTTTCTTTGGTTAAAAAATATTCCTTTCCTGTGGAAATGTCATCATCTTTTCAATCCTGAATACCTTTGAGTTAATTTGTACATGAGGTGGACCACAGCCCTATTGAATAAGGAGACATATCTGTCTGTGTATCCGCCCCTATCTATGTCTGTATGTCTGTCTCTCTCTCTCTCTCTCTCTATATATATATATATATCTGGTCTATCTACCTATCATCTATCTACCCATCTCACTACCTATCAGTTTTCTGGTTTCAAAAATGACTTAAGATGGGCAGTGCTACAGTGGCTCAGTGGGAGAATTTTTGCCTGCCATGCTGGAGATCCAGGTTCAATTCCCGGTGCCTGCCCATGTAAAAAAATAAAAGACTTAAGGTGACTCACTGTCAGTATGGCAAGGTAAAGCTAGATTAGGAAGTTGAGTGGAGAGAAAAATACAAATAGGAAAATAGGATGAAGCTAGGGGGAGGTTGGCTCCCATTGTGTTTGTCAACTGCGGACACGAGAGATGGATTGTAAAGTGGGGATCTTACTAACGGCAAAAGCAACAAAGGAAAATTTTCCAGGTGTTCAGTTCATAGCATCCATAGGGCAAATCATGCCAGGTGCTCAATTATTTCCTATAAATCTTTGGGATCAAGATCTGGCAGGTATACCATGGGTTCTGACAAAGTAAATGCACATGAGAGTTCATTCTGTCTGCATTATATTTACGTATTGTTCTGGTCCGAAAACAAATGGAAAAAACTCATTTTTTTTCTTTAAATAGTTCACTCTAAATGCCTTTTTCTTTCAAATTGAAGTGAAGAATGTAACCAAATATATGAATCTGGGGGGCATGACTGATGTAAGTTTCTCTAGGAAGGCTATTCACAGAAAGGCATGTTTGAGTGATTACAAATTATTCTTTAGGAAGTGCCTATGTTTTTAAGGTCACAGTCTTCCATAGGACACTTATTTAAAGCATAAATGCACTTTGGGATTACTGTCTCCAGCAACTTTGTTTTTATATTCTGAGACTCCATAACTTTAACCCTTTAACTAAGTAAAATGGCTTGAAAATATAAAGTATCCCTATATCAGTATATTTTGAATAAGTCTCCCAGGCTTCCTGATTCTTGACACACTGATTATTGGAATGATACTTTCAGGCACTGGGGATCCTTTCCCAGAAACTTGATGTCAATAGACCGGGAATAGACACAGTCAGCATGGGTAATTAATGACTTGAATGCTTAGCCCTAAAGAACCACACAGGACAGGAAACTTCACCAAGAGCCGTCTGGAGCTGTGGTTTTTCCACTTCTGGAGGGGTGAGGATCGGACTGGGCAGGGCTGGGAAAGTGCAACCTCGTCAGCAAAGAATGCCTTGGCTCCACTGGAAGACCTTGGACCTAAAGCCCATCTCAGACTCCTCCTTTCTTCATTGTTCCTTTGCTAGAGTTGGAAACAAACATTTGGACTAGAGTCCCTGAGGTGGGCTAATTCTAGCATCTCATTGGAATTTTGGGTCTCAACTCTGGAGTCATCAGTGGATGAAATTGCTCTATTACAAACAGTAAAATAAACATTTGTAGAGTGGAGTCTGCAGGTATACTTTCAGTTGCTACGCTAGTTGGTCTTCATGGAAATTCTGTATATTAGTCAGGGCAAATGACTTCTTATTTCCTCTTGGTGGGGAGGCACCTGAGGTTCAGAAAGGTGACTGTGTCTTTAGGGCACAGAGAAGGGCTTTTTGTAGCTGCTTTTTGTTGCTGTTACTTACTTCATATACCCCTTTCCCCACAGAAGCTGTACCATAGCCTCCAGGTGAAATGAGTTCATGCTGGGGTGTTTGGAAAAATCTGTATTCTATGCCTTTCTCTTTGAAACTTTCTGAAACCTTGGTTACCCAGGAAAGGAACAGGTTTTGTGGAATCCAGCACTTCTTCAACCTTATTTGTACCAAAATGCCTTTGGAAGCTAGTAATAATAAAGAATGCATTTTGAGATATCCTGTTCTAGAGCAGTTGGGACTTTGATAAGGTAAAAATACAAGGGCTGTTTCATAGTTATCTTTGATTCCCTTACATTAGCATATTAAGGATTCAGCACATTGTTGGAAATATTAAATGCCACTGGTCATATGCCTCGGGTTGCCTAGAAGAATCTACATATCAAGTAGCCTGCACTGTGTTCCTCCAAATGCTCATGAACTTATCAAACCATGTGTTCTCATTTTTGGATCCAAAAATAGCGTTCCAGAAAAAACACAAGTGGCTGCTGTTATTGAGAGTTGCCCATGTCATTGTGACTAACAGTGGCTGTGACATTGAGCAGACTGTGGGTTACACTTATTCTGGTAATCCTGACCTAAAGAATAATTCACACTTTAGGTTTCCATACGGTCAAGCAAAACAAAGACCCGCTCAAGAATGAAAGGATTTAGAAATACCAGGATCCTCTCGGAGGCTAGCAAGAGTGTAGACAACTATACGTACGATTCTTAGATATTTACTACAATCTTGGAAAGTGCTTGAAACTCGTTCTACTGTTCAGATAAGAAACGACAGACTCTGAGAGAATTGCTCTTGGTCAGGAGAGTTTTGACTCCTTGTTTATAACTGTTAGGTCAAATAGTCTGAGCCATGTGGGGTTAGAAGCTCAGTCTTTGGAGCCCCACTGCCTGGGTTCAACTCTCAGCTCTTCTCCTTGTAAATTCTGGGAGTTTGGGCAGTGGCTTAACCTCTCTGTGCTTCAGTTTCCTCATTTATATAATGGAGATAATAATATAATTTCTCCCTAAGGCTGTCATGAGGATTAAATAAGTTAAGAAAGTGTCTTGGTTAGCTAGGGTTGCCATCACCAAGTACCAAAATCTGGAGGGCTTTTAATGACAAAAATTTATTATTTCACAATTCTGGAGGCTATAAGTCCAAAATCAAGGTGTCAGCAAGGCCAGGCTCCATCTGAAACCTGTAGGGAGTGAATCCTTTCCAATTTCTGGTAATCACCACAATGCTTATCATTCTATGGTTTTAGGTACATCGGTCTGCCTCTCCCATCTTCACATGGCCTTCTCCCCAGGGTCTGTCTCTTTGCTCAAATTTCTTATAAGGACATCACTCTTACTGAGTTAAGGACCCACCCTACTCTAAGCCTCATTTTAACGTAGTTAATTACATTTGCAGTGACGCTATTTCCGGTCACATCCACAGGTACCAGGGGTTAGGACTTCAGTGTACCTTTTTGGGAGAGACAAGTCAACCCATAGCACAAAGGTATACTGCTTAGAACAGTGTCTGGCTTAGAAAGCATTTAATAAGAATTAGTCGTTTGTATGATTTGCCATAGGCACCCAGCTCATTTACCAAGATTGGTTCTGAGTGACATCTGACTGTTTCCAAAAATCAAATCCACTTTCCACGAACTAAGATTTTCCACCATAAAGGTTATCGGAAGGGGTGGGACACCTCTGAAGACATTTCTCATAAAGGAAATAAAAAGTATACCTGGCTAGTGATAGTTTGGTAGATTAAACAAGTTATGTCACTTGATGACTACTTTGAAGGGGAAAACCATCATGTCAGTATACACATTATGAGCTCATTATTTTACACATGCCAGAAGGGAGTTTGGAATTAGAAGGTCTAAAAAGTATAACAAAACCACTGCCTCTTGTTCTGTCACTTAGCATTTAATTAAAATAACTACGAAAATAACTAATTGGAATTCTCTTTTTTTCATATAACAATATGTTGACTGAGTTTCCCAAATTACTAAAAGCATTCAGGCAAATCTGGGAATTTGGATCTGTAACCCTTCAGCTCTTTTATTTAGAATGTTGGCATTTTACACTTGTGTCAAATATGATAATTATTTTTCACAGATATTGAACTTAATAGAGTAATTGCTAAACACATTTCCACATTTGGCTCTCTAAGACAAAGTTTGTAGAATTTGTGGGCTGTCAACGGTAACTTTACCATATATTTGCCTGACAATTGTCTAAGAATTATGTCTTCAATGAATGAGAGGGGAAAGTTAAAACAGAAGTCAAAACCATTGAAATTCTAATTGTGGACGACCACAGTTCCTGAGTTTCAAGTAAATTAGTCATCATGGATTGAAAACAAGCAAGCAAACCTAAAACAGATCAACCTCACGCTTACTAGAGCCAATTAGATATTCAAAGGAAAAGTCCAGTTTTTAATATGTCACAAATCACATGAATACATATGTGTTGGCATTAGCATTTTTGACAGATGTGGCTTAAAATAGAACAACTCTAAATGAAGGGATGGTGAAAAGTAAACAAACTGTGGAATGCAGACTGGGTTAAGTGATGGGTTTCTAATAGTTGGTGATATGCAATGCAGCACATTCATTATAAAGTGCACATATTCCCTGGGGTGATACCTGGGGAAAATGCTCACAAAGTGATGAAAGAGCTTTCTGGTTGGCGCTCAAGAAAACCAACTGTTTTATTTTAGAATTGAGTTGGGGATACTTGTAAGGTCTGGGCCATTATGAGCTCTCTCTCTGGGCAAGACCCCAGTGAGCTAAGACCTGGGTCTTTTAGTAACTCTGCAATTGGTCTCTGATCACTGGGTCACACACACTGCCAATCAGCTCACTGGGTGAGGGCCAAGTAAGGCCTCCTTCTGGACCTCACTATACTTGCCTCTGCATCACAAGAACACTTACCCACATGCTACCCAACTCTTCTCCAAGCTACTAACTTGGAGCTTTCACCATCAAGAGCCTCTGGAAAGTAACCCCTTTTTTTCCTTCCAGTGGGTTGAAGCCATATCATGCCCTGCCACCCCCTAACCAGCACCACCACATTGATAACCTCCAACCAGTCTCCCTGCTTTATGCTAACCCTGTCTTCACCAGCAGCCAGCACCATCACCACCCCTCCCCCACCCCAACTCTCTAATAAACATTTACTGACTACTTCTAATATCCCAGGCACAGTGTCAGCCAATAGCAAGTTCCTTTGCCTGAAGCTATTAATTCATCCATTCCTTCATTCAAACATATTGAATGCGTGTGGCATACTATGTAGTTTGTTCCTAACTATATGCCCAATATGGCAAAGTTTAGGCCCCAAAACAGCTGAAATTTTAGTGGGGGGTAGGGACAGTCATTTAACAAATAAGAATATAATTCAGGCAGTAATCAACTGAGGAAAATTAAGCAGAATAAGAGGATGGAAAGTGATGGGACTGCCTTAGACAGGATGGATGGGGCAGACCTTCCCAGAGGGGTCACCACTGAGAAAGACTGAGATAGAATGAGGGGTAAGTTTTGTAAATATTTGGAGGAATGCTCTCCAGCCAGAGAGAAGGGCAGTAACTAAGATCATAGTGAGATGAAAAAACAGCAAGAAGCAAGGTGAGGCTGAGCAAAGAGGAGAGTGGTGGGATGTGCAGGGAGCTGGTAATGGGATAATGATCATGGGCATCTTTTAGACTGTGGTAAAGAGGTTAGTTTTATAAGCCATAATCTTTTCAAAAACACAAAGCTGGTTATGTCGCTCTCCAGCATAATTGTCCCCCCACACCACCATCACATCTAGGTTCAAATCCATACTCCTTACCATGCCCTTCATTATTGGGTACCTTCTCACACCTTCAGCCTAACTTCCTACTGGTCTTTCCTTCTCCAAGACTCAGCCCCACTGGTTCTTCTCTCTGTTTTTGGAATACATTGAGCTCTTTCTCCTGCCCAAATCTTTGCATGATTTGTGCTTTCTTATCATTGAAGTATCAGCCCAAATGCCACCTTCCCAAATGTCAGCTCTTCCCTGATACCTTATGGCATCACCCCGTTTCATTTGCTTCATATGACATCTCAAAATATGACATCTTATTCCCTTCAAGACTAGAGGCTTAATGGAGAAGAGGAGCCTTATCTTTATCATTAACTGCATTCCCAGTACTTCCTATAATAGTTGCAGGCATATTGTAGGTCATGGTGGTTTAGATCCTGTAGGAAACAGACATCAAGACCGGATTAAACTGCAAGAAATTTATTACAGGAAATTAATGTGGGAGATAAATGCACAGGGAGACAGGGAGACTGGGAAAGCCATCAGACCAAGAGAATGTCAAGTAAAGGAGGGGAGAGAAAGAAAGAGAGAGAGAGAGAGAGAGAGGAAGAAGGTTTAGTAGGAATTGTCTTAGACTATTTTTCAGTTTTTGGGAAATTCAGCAAGGCCATTGGGAAGTCCTTGAGCCAAAGTAGTCCATCAAAGGAGCCACATTATGATTCTTTGGACAGTTTAGACCTGTTGAACAGTGAGGACAAGTTCTCATAGTACAGAGGAATGTTTGCAGAGATGGTACATTTGAAATGGCCCTTGGAGAGGAAGTGGGGTAGAGGGTGGCATTCTCACCAGATGACTCCACATGGACAAAGGAGTGGAGGAACAAAGATGGATGCTGCTTCCAATGATTGGGGTCTGGAGTCTGGAATCTTGCATGAGGTTGTTGCAAGTTGAGTTCCTTGGGAAGCAAACCCTGAGATGGAGTTTAGGGTGTAAACTGTTTATTTGAGAGTGTCCTTGGCAACAATCAGTATTTGGATGTGGGCTGCCCTGGGAGGGTGTGAAATTTTGGGTAAGGTAGTTTTCTATAACTAAGGCAGTCCTCAGAGGTGAAGACTGCCTGTCCTGCTTAGTCCTGGCAGCTTGAATAACAAGTCCCTCCTAGAAGGGCATTGTGGGCAGAACCTCAGAATGTCCAGGTCAGTTGGCTGGAGAAGCAGAGGGCGGATTGTGACAGGTGGTGACCCCTTCCTTGCTCCATGCCTCAATCCTCACGATCTCCCATTAGCTGAGTGGCAGGAAGAAGCCCAGGTTACCATGATGGCAAGTGGGGACTTTGGAGTTTGTATAAATTACAGCTGAAGCAGTGGCAAACTTGAATGGGTAATGCATTTACCCATGGTCCCTAGAGTATACTAGAAGACAATTTCTTGGTGTTTAAAAGATTATCTTTTTAATAATTCATTGATATTAACAACACAATACATCAATGGTTTACACCAAAGCAATGTTTTATCTACAATGCACTTCTAAATTGAAAGGTACCGTAAAATAGCACTTAACTTTTGCAATCCTTGCATTATCTAAAGCTCAGTTTCATATTTGTTTGATGACAATGAATATCCTGTCTATTTTATTATCTAGAACAAGCTCTAATTTAGGAATTCAGGGATAAATGAGGTGATGCATGCAGGTATGTGGCATGTATATTTGAGAGAGTGTGTGTGAGTGTTTGTGATTGTAACGGTTGAGTACATGGGTGTTTGTTAGTGTGTATGTGAATATATGTGAGCATGTGTGAAGTTGAGTATGAGTGTGTATGAGAACCTGTGAGGATGAATGAGTGTGTCTCTGAATGTGTGAGGGTGACTATGTGTATAAGTATATGTGAATGTCTCTGGATGAGTGTGTGAATGAGGATGAGTGTGTGTTTATGTTAGTATGTGTGTGTATTTGAGCATGTGAGAGGGTAGGTGACTGTTTAGTGAGTGTGCAAACATTTGAGTACAAGCGTGTTATCATGTTTCTGTGCAAGTGTGTGAGGGTGAATGAGTGTGTCTGAGTGAATGTGTAAGCATGTGAGTGTGTACAAAAGTAACACGCAGGCAGGTTTGGCCTTAGGACTTACTGACAGCATTTTCATATCAAAACCACAGGCTTGCAGTTAAGCTCATCTGCATTCCTGCCTCAGCTGAACCGTTTGGTTTGGTGTGAGCACATTGCTTTGCCAACCAGGGAACAAACCCACAATTTCCTCCTCCAAACAGAATCCAAAATGAATCATTATGCTTTCAGTACAACTAGAACTGAAAAGTAGCCAGATTCCTCCTTTTTAAACTTGTTTGCAATGATCCCATAATTTCCTGGCACCTGGTATTCTGAGTGATGAGGGCATACAAGGGATTACAAGGACAGAAAGGTCAGCAGGGGCTTCCCATTGCTTTTAGAATAATTGTCAAAATCTACACGTACAGCCCATGCCATCTAGCTCCTCTGTTTCCTTCCAGCCTCTCCTTATGCTGCTCCCTCTCCCCTTTCCTCTGTGCATTCAGATTCTCGATCATACCATGCTCCTCCACCTTGGCACCTTTGCCCCTGTCTTCCTCACTGCCAGGACTGCTTCTTCCGGAGTCCCTTTCAGATCACCAATTCACAAGTAAATCCCAACACCACCAGGAAACCTTCTCTGATGCTCAGATCAAGTCTGAACATTGCGTGTGTGCCCACAGCCCTGCCTCTAGCACAGAGCTCATACCCTTGTCAATATTTTTATGCCTCATGGGCTGTAAGAACTCTGAGGACAGGTCCACGCTTGCCCAAACCCTAATGGGTGTTCAGTACGTAGAGAATGTGAATAACTGACCATAAGAGTGAATGAAAGTGAACAGCATTTAATAACACACACAGGCCAAGCAGGGTAAACTCTGGAGAGAGTGAAGTAGAGTTGAGATTCGCTTGTTATAAAATGATCCTTGCTGCAAGAGTTTCAGCAAATTGGTGAGGCCAGAAGCTAGTATTCTTTGGTTGAACCCTTTCAAGAGCTTGGCTGCCTAAGAAGACAAGAGGAGAGAAATAACTCCAGGGGTGGTTAGAACTGAGAAAAGCGTTTTATATCTCTGTTTTGTTTTGTTCAGTTTTTCATTGAATAAATGAGCCTTAAATGTGTTTGTTAGCTGCCAGGAAGTAGCCAGTGGAGAGGGAGTGATTGAAGATGAGTAATTGATGGGACAGTGTCCTCAAGAGGCATGAGGGATGATGGATCAAGAGTGTGGGTCAAGAAGCGAGTCAAGGAGAGGTCAGTGCCAAGGCAGGTGGCATTTCTCCCCAGTCTGCAGGCTTTTGTGTGAAGGATGGAGGAGGCATCAACCATCAGCTCCCTGGTCTGCAGGCTTTTGTGTGGAGGATGGAGGAGGCATCAACCATCAGCTCCCTGGTCTGCAGGCTTTTGTGTGGAGAATGGAGGAGGCATCAACCATCAGCTCCCTGGCTGGCTAAAGGTCAAGAAATTCTCCAGCAGGAACTTCCCCTTGAAGGAGGCTCTGAGTTAACTGTGGGGATTAAGCATAAACTAAAAGGAACAGGAAAGTCCTAAGTACTAAATATCAAGAATAGTTCCTTTTCAGATCAAGGAAATGTTTCTGAGAGTGATCTGGTGGCCCAGAAAGTGGAGGGAAATTGCTAGGCACTTGGGGATGATAGTAATGTCCCTCTTTGTGACATTGTCTCACATGAGCTGATACACACACACGCACACACACACACACACACACACACATATTTTCTTCCATGATTATGCTTCCAGAAGGAGAACATGATCTCCTGGAATCTGTTGTGAACAAGACGAAAAGACTTTTTGACCTTCTACTGGCATCGCTTTGTTATTGCTGTCACAGCTTGTGTGCAGACAGCTCAAGGACCCAAATTACGAGTGTCCATGAAATCCTTTAAATATGATTAACCTGCGCAACAAAATCTTGGTGGAATGGAGAGAATTTGTCTGATAGTGCGTGTGTGTGTGTGTATGTCCATGTGTGTAAAATGAATATATGGATTTCTTGGGTAGCAGGGAGCAGAGGTGGAACAAGTTAACTCTGTGTTTCATCTAGGAGGTCTTGACAATGATTGTGGTATACTTTGAGAACAAGGGAAAACTAAAATATAAATATTTGGTGAACAAGCAAGTGCATGAGTAAACATAAAGGTGAATAGATCCGAGAAGGAATAAATCTACCCACCCATTGCAGTTTAGGCTCTAGAAGGACTTTCTCTCCGAAGAAATACATAGCTTGGGGCATAATGAATACATAATGAATCTTTGTGTAAGGAATAGATGAATGAGTGTTGGGCAGCCAATGGATATTTATTGGATTAAATGAATAAATACCTGATGAACACTTATAATAGCATATACTAGCTGCATCACAAGTTTTAAATAGATAAAGAAGGCATCAACTATATACTAAGCCCTGTACCAATTTCCAAGATATAACCACAAACCAAACAGTCATAGATGCTGTCCCATGGAGCTTAGGGTCCAATTGATGGTTCCATTGAACTTACAGGACACCATTGCATCAATTTCATCTATAGGTCACCATTTTTGAGCCAATAACTTTCACACACATGACCCTAACACTCCCAGGATGTTATGAGTAGCCCCATTTTCCCTGATATAAATCTCGGCGATTTCTTTCAACGACCTGCTCAAGGTTAGAGACAGCTATTTGGTGGTGGAGGGGAGGGAGAGCATCAAACACAGGTGTATCTGATTCCAAGCTTAGGCTGTTGTGCTCACATCACGCTGCTTCTCATTTGCCCAATTAAAGTATGAAAGAACTAAAAGACGCACATCAATGGACTTGAGGTGATTTGTAAAAGTTGAAAGGACTGCTAATTTTCGTAATTCCTGTAGACTTCACACACACAGGTGTCCTAAACTCAGAGGGATGTAAAGCAGTCCTTTATGTTCTGAGGGTATTCCCCTCCTAAGTTAAAAATCAACGAGTCTGCTAGGAGGAAGGGTTCCCTGGGGATTTGCTTTATAAAAATAAACAGAAATCAATTTTGACTTGTTTTCTAATCATGATAAATGAAGCCAGGTTAGAAAAAAAAAGTCCCAGAGTTAGTTGAGGATCATTTTGCCAGGATGCATTGGTCTTTGACAAGCAATTAAGAAGCCCTCTGATTGTGCCTGCCAGTGCCATGGCTCAGCACACTCCTGATTAATTCTCATTTTCATTCTTTCCATGGGATTTATTTACTCATTTCACCTGGAATGTGTTTAGCTTCTTAACCTCACCTTCATGCTTTCTCACGTGCTTCTCTTCTTGGCTCCCCACTGCTTCATCTACTCATTAATCAGTGCCATATTTACTCCTGCTGGTGAGGCACCATACTTTGTTGGCATCCATTTGTTTAGTCATTCACTATTCCTTATTTCCCTCCCTTCCATCTTCCTCTCTCTCTCCCCACCCCCTTCCTTGCTTCCTTGCTGGCTGGCTTACTTGCTTGCTTCTTTCCTTCCTTCCATCCATCCAGTCATTCGTCCATCTATCCATCCATCCATCTATCCATCCATCTATCCATCCATCTATCCATCCATTTAGTCATTCATGGGTGAGTGTTCATCTAATGTGAGCTGTCAGTAGCAGGTTGGAATTATATATCTGTGGGGAGGTTGAAGGTTGGACAAATTGGACTGATTTTGGAGAGTACGGAATCCACACCATGAAGTTCATCACCATGGCTCTCAATTATTAAGCTCTTTCTCTAGTCCGGACACCGTGCCTGAAATTTCTATACATTGTTTCCTTTAACCTTTGCAACCACCTGTGAAGAAAGTAATAGTCACTTTGCTTTATAGATAAGGCTACTAAGGTGCAGAGAGTTTAAATCACTTGAACAGTAAGTGGTGAAACCAGCTCTCAAGCTTCTCTCTTGAATTCTTGATGGGATACCCCACTGCAGACACTAATGAACACATTGCATCAACTGTAGCAGTTGTACTAGACACCTTCAGTGTAAACTATTTTTCCCAATACCTTGGTTTAATTGAGTTTGTATCGCCACCCTAAGGGAATATGACCCCCCAGAGCTGAGATTGCCAACCATGTCATCCCTCTCTGCCAGCCCTGCCCAGGGGTTAGAAGTGATCAGTTGGTGTTTGGCCTAGGAAGGGCCTTCAAATGCTCTGCCTGTTCCTAGACATTGGGCCTGCCTACACATGGAGTAGGAGAACTAGCTTATGGCCTCAGTTCTGGAATGTTATCCTAAACTATTTCTCCTATTCTAATTTCATCCTGATTCTGACTCTCTCAGCTACTAACTGTGTCTTTCACTTCATCTCACCCTGGGAACTTTGGCCCTTTTCCTCAACTTTTTATTTATTCTGATTTCCTGTGCTGCCTTGGGACAATGATTTTCATAATTCAAATGTCCTGGGAATTTTCTACGTGGAACCCAAACTCTAGCGTGTTTTCTCTCTCCTTAGGGTACAGTACAAATAGGGAAATGGGAAACGGACATTTAGAGGATACTACAAGTGTTAAGGGCTTTACTATGAAGCCCTAGAATTATCCTTAGAATATTTTAATGAGATAGGAACACTAAGGTTTGGAGAAGTGATGTAGGTTACTGACTAACTTACTAACTTACTAAGTAGTGGTAAGTGGGAATTGGACCTGGTTCCATCTACTTCAAAGCAAAATTCTTTTCTACTCCTCTGAACATCATAGGATCCTATCATTTTCTTCTCAACTGCTTTTTCTGTTGAAATGATAACCTGTCATTAACATATTTAAGCACACAAACTAAGTGGTGCTAATTATATTTCAAAAGGTGACAAGCAATTTAGACTGAGATTTAAAGAAAAATACATGCCTAAATATAACTTGGCATTTTTGACAATAAATACAAACTTTATCAATCATGGTTTTATTTAACCCTGATATTTCTTGGATGGATACAACATTTTATCAGATTTGAAAACATATATATAGTTTTGGGAAATGTGGGTACGTAAGAATATTTGGCACCCAAAGCTCTTTTGCGTAGACTTCGATTTAGTCTCTGATCTTCTCCCTAAAGAGAAATTGAAACGGAAATTTAAAGTTAAGTTGGGAGAAGATATTGGGTTTTCTTCTACACAGCTCTTATTAATTAACATCCCACAGAATGCTTTATCCTTTTACATTTTGTGGTAAATTAAGGCAGAGAACAGTTGCCTCCCCACAGGAAGCATTGATCTGGGGAGGAAGGAAGCACCATTTTTGGATGTGCAATCATACATCCTAGTCTTTGCCCTGTGGCTCTCCATTGCTTGAGCCTGCCTCACCCCCGTCCCCATCAGAGCATGTTGTACCATGAAGAACATTTAACTGGAAGTCAGTGTTACTAGGACCACCTTCTGCCCCCGACCAGGAGGCCATCAGTCCTGCTTGGCCATAGTTCCCCATGAAGAGAATGTGGCATTCGAAGTAGATGAAATTATGAGTCTTTCACGGCGCCAACAAGCTCTCTGACTCTAATTGTTGGACTATGACTCTTCCCTAGAAATGTCTTACTGAGTCTTGGAAATGCTTATCAGTGATTTTTCAGGGGAAGCGGGAGGAAGCAGAGGGGCACCAGTAGCACAGTGAACTATGGCTGCTGATGGCAGTTTCTCATAATGATAGGGACACTAATAAGAGGGAGGAGTTGAGAACTACTGTCATAGATCATCTTCAGAATGACTTCTTTAACTAACAGATGATGCTATTGAGTACCAGAGAAGTTAAGTAATTTGCTCAAGGTCACACAGCAATTCATCATATACCTAAACACTTAACAATAAAATAAATGTTAAGTAATCATAGTTTTAATTTGATAGTTTATTAAAGAGGATCAAAGTTACCAGAGGGGGAAAAAACAAATAAAATTTGTGATACTATAAAATGATTTTTGTTTCTGTATTTGAAGTCTGATAATATTTTTTAAAATCACCTCTGATGGAAAATGAGGGTTTCCTGAATAAAAATATACAAAATAAATGAAAAGTTTCAGATTTTTTTTATCCCTTAAACCAGCACTTTTTGAAAAAAATACATTCTGTGAGTCATATAAGTTTGAATTTTCTAGTAGACATGCTTTAAAAAGTAAAAAGAAACAGATGAAATTAATTTTAATAATATACTTTATTTGAACTATCATACCAAAATATTATCCTTTCAACATATAATCAATATTACAATAAGTTACTGAGATAGGCTGCATTTCTTTTTCACACTAAGCCTTTGAAATCCGGTGTGCATTTTATACTTGCAGCACAAATCAATTTGGACTTGCCACAATTCGGGTACTTTCTAACCACGTATGGCTAAGTGGCTACCCTATAGTACAATGAAGCACAAAGTCTTCAAAGTTTCCCACGTACTTTTTCCCTTCCCAATTTCTAACTAAAGTTATGTTTCAGAAAAATATTAAATAGAATTACTCTGATTATGCCCACTTGCTTGGAAAGATGATCCTTTATGTTATACTTTCTTAAGAAAGCTGGGGACGTTTCTGCATATTCCATTTCAGGCTTTCAGATTTTCAGAAGCCCTTTATTGGAAGGTGTTCTATTTTACTGGTTGCCAGAATGCAATATACTGGAAATGGAGTGACTTTTAAAAAGGGGAATTTAATAAGTTTCTAGTTTACAGTTCTGAGGCCAAGAAAATGTCCCAGTTAAAGGAAGTCTATAGAAATGTCTGATCTAAGGTATCCAGGGAAATATACCTTGATTCAAGAAGGCCGATGAAGTTCAGGGTTTCTCTCTCAAGTGGAAAGACACATGGCAAACACAGTAAGGGTTTCATCTCTAAAGGAAAAATGAGGGTTTCCTGAACAAAAATATACTAATAAATGAAAAGTATCAGATACCATGTATTCCTTAAACCAGCACTTTTTGAAAAAAATATATTCTGTGAGTCACAGAATACATGGCAAACACGGTGTCATCTGCTAGCTTCTTCTCCTGGCTTCCTGTTTCATGAAGCTCCCCGGGAGGCATTTTCCTTCTTCATTTCCAAAGGTCGCTGACTGGTGGACTCTCTGCTCTCTCAGAATTTCTCATTGTCTCCAAAATGTTTCCACTTTTATAGGATTCCAATAAACTAATCAAGACCCACCCGAATGGGTGGAGACATGTCTCCACCTAATCCACCTTAACAACCACTATTGATTGAATCACATCTCCAGGGAGATGATCTAATTATAGTCTCAAACATACAGTACTGAATAGAGATTAGAAGAAATGGCTGCCTTTACAAAATGGGATTAGGATTAAAACATGGGTTTTCTAGGGTACATACATCTTTTCAAACCAGTACAGAAGGCTTGTAACATAAACTTCTCCCCACCTGGCAGCCCAGGTGACATGATGGTACATTTCACACATGGTGGGGCCTTAGTCCTGGGTCTAAGTCTTCCAGGAAACCTCTTGTAAACTCCTTGGAAGCTATCATGGGCCAATTTATATTACTACTTGGTATCTCCCACGCCCTGAAAAAAATGGACGACCATAAGAAGCTATTTTCTTGCTCAAATACTAGGGAAAGAGTAATGGGACCAAAGCCAGGCTTCTCATTGCAAGAATTTAAATGTGTGAACACACCCAAATTGCCAAGCACATATCAGAGGTTCAATACAAGTTTCTTCCTAAGATCCTTCACTCTAGCTCAAAGGTCATATCTACTCAGTAACTTAATTTGGAATACAGAATTTTAGAAACAGAAATGGGATCTAAAAACTGCCTAGGTCAGTGGAATCCTTTCTTTAAATAAAATCTGAATCATGATGAAGCCCAGAGAAGGAAACAGAGCACAGACAAGTGGTGCATTTGGAGAAGGGTAGGGAGGCCCAGAGGGATCCCTATTCCCTCTATTCTTTGCCTTGACCAGGGTCCCAGAAGATTTCTGAGACAGTCCTAGGGTTCCACAACCCTCCTTGAGCATAAGCACTTCATTTTTTAGATCAAGAGCCTGTGTTCAGAGAGTTTCAGCCAGTTACCCAAAGTCACACCAAAACTTGAATCAGAGCCTTACTTTCTACAGAGTGCCCACACTCTCAGCCCAGTGATCTTTCCATCCCTAACACGAGCCAGTGTTATTTTCTTCTTTGGAAGGAGAGAAACAACATGTTTCATGTTTGGCAATTCTTCAGTTTTTCAAAACTATAAAAGAAAGTTCAAGGTGATGTCCACTCCATGACAACAGCTGTGTCATGGAAGGTGGAGTGCTCTGTTTCTGAGCACAAGGGCCTCTGAGCAGCAGCCTCGGGGTCAGGTGTGGGAAGAGAAGGCCCCTCCTGTCCAGGACTTGCTCTGAACTCTCCTTGCCGTGGCAAGGGCCATGTGAATAAAAACTCTGTTTCAATTCCTTTTTGCACAAATATTGTCCCCCAAAGTATACACAATGCATGTTCAAATCCAAACCACGGTCTGAGGCCCTCTGTTGTGTCCCCCAAAAGTATGTCTGTACCCTAACCCCCGATACCTCTGCATGGGACCTTATTTGGAAAGAGGGTTTTGCAGGTATAATCAAGTTAAGATTAGGTCATACTGGCTGCTGAATCACTATATTAAAATTCCTTCTAGCCTCCAGTGTTTTGGAGCAGCTAGGAAGGAAAATCTTGAGTTGGTGAAATGGTAGCTGATGGCATACTCTGGGATATATTCTGAAACTACTTGTGGATGTGTGCTTTGAAAATTATTGCTTTTTTCTTTCTTTGCTTTGTATATATGTTATATTTTACCATAAAAAAAAGTTTTTAAAAAAGATTAGGTCATACTGGATTAGGAGAGGGGCTAAAACCAACATGACTGTTTTATTTATAAGAAGAAGGAAATTGGAACACAGAGACCTACAAAGGGAACATGGCCATGAGACGATGGAGGCAAGGATTAGAGTTATATGTCTGTGAGCCAAGGAATGATAAGGATTGCTGGCAGATACTGGGAGAGGCAAGGAAAGACTCTTCTCTAGAACCTTCAGAGGTAAAAGAGCCCTGTCAATACCTTGATTTCAGTTTCCTAGCCTGCAGAACTGTGAGAGAGCAGATTTTTTCTGTTTCTAGCCACACATTTTGTGAGAATGCATTACAGCAGCCCTAGGAAACTAATAGGTTCAAGTTACTTTTCCTGGTTTCTACCTATAGAGTTCTGCAGCTGGAACCTTCTTTCCTGCCCAGAGACCAGGTCTACAGTAAGATTAGAGGACCCTCTATAGGCACAAGCTTTTCTGCAGGAGACACTGATCCAGCCTCATACTACTTCCCTACCGCTTGCCCTTGTGTCTGAAATATACCAGTCATTCTGCTCTAAGACCCTTCTAGAAGGGATATATTTTACTTGATTTAAAGCCATAGGTTACTTGAGGGAAATGAGATGGTTGGATTTATTATGCTCATGATTCTATTGGTCCACATTATCTTTAACCTACAGAAAAATCCTGAGGAAAGAGAGATTGGGGGTGGGTAGAGGAAAGTAAGTTTTAAAATGAGAAAGGTAAAAGAGAACATATAAAACCATTACCTTCCACAGGTTAGTGCTCCATGGATGCCAAAGGTCATAGGTAGACAGTACCTGTGGGAGGAAGTGCCTTCCCCAGGAATTCACATTTACAGAAAAGTTCAGAAGGTGCCAGATGTAAGACCAAGGTGGGACCAGCTGGAAATGAAAACCCCTCCCATAGAGCAGGGGTGTTCAGGCACAGGGCCAGTGTTCTCCTGGTTTACCAGGAAGCCATGTGGCTCACTAGCAAAGGGTCCACCCTGCCAATGGGCAACAGATAAATGTCTTTTTAAAATGCATTAAAAATACACAGGGAGGGATGGGCAATGGTGGCTCAGTAACAGAGTTCTTGTCTGCTATGCCAAAGATCTGAGTTCAATTCTTGGAGCCTGCCCATGCCAAAAAAAAAAAAAAGAAAAAAAATCCAGGGAAAGAAATAAAAAAAAAAAAGAAGAAGGATTCAGGGAATATATAAGAGTTCATTCCCATTTTAATAATTCAGAAAAACAAATAAACAGATGTGCCCCTTTCCTCCCTCCAGTGTCTTTCCTCCCTTAGAGGTAACTGCCAATGTTAGATGACAGAGATCCTTCCAGGCTGTATTTTGGACATTGAGACAGATCCATGTGTGTCCACTGATATGTAGAGTCTTTTGATATAGATGTGTACTATAGAAAAGATATCATGATTAAAAAGTAAACAAAGAAAAAAGAAGAAACATGTCCCAAACTAGAAAGTTTTTGTATAATCTCAAACCTCAGATGAGATAGGAAGGATTTGGCAGAGGGAGTGTGGGTAGCTATCTTCACCAAACATAGGCAAGTAAGAAGAAAATGAGGAAGCATCATGGAGGGGATCACCTTGAACAGGGACTTCTATTTAGATGGAGCAGTTGTACCAATTAGAAGATAATTTTTGAAATGTAATACATAATTTAATGTGATATACTTAAATGAGAAAAAATTCTAGATATCAAAAGCTTGATTTTGAATTTGTAAGAATAAGCAGATGTACTGAAGAGAAAAATAGATCATGATTTGTGAAGGAACACCCTCACAAATAAGGCAAAAAATAGAGGAAAAAATGGAAATCATGATTAAAAAGACAGGAGAGGGAAGAGGAGTGAAGTGGGGTGGGTGGAGGGGCGGACGTGGTGGCAATGCCAACAATGAAACTTCTTGGAGGCTTTTTTGGTCCCATTTGTGAGATCACTGTTGTCCTTAATAAGGTGTTCTAGTTTGCTAGCTGCCAGAATGCAATACACCAAAAACAGAACGGCTTTTAAAAAGGGGAATTAAAAAAAAAAGGGGGGGGGGAATTTAATAAGTTGCTAGTTTACAGTTCTAAGGCTGAGAAAATATCTGAATTAAAATAAGTTTATAGAAATGTCCAATGTAAGGCATCCAGGAAAAGATACCTTGATTCAAGGAGGCTGATGAAGTTCAGGGTTTCTCTCTCAAGTGAGAAGGTACATGGCAAACATGGTCAAGGTTTCTCTCTCATCTGGGAAGGCACATGGTGAGCACGGTGTCATCTGCTAGCTTTCTCTCCTGGTTTTCTGTTTCATGAAGCTCCCCAGGAGGCATTTTCCTTCTTCATCTCCAAAAGTCACTGGCTGGTGGACTCTCTCTTCTTGTGACTATGTCATTCTGCTCTCTCAGAATCTCTAAATTTCTCCAAAATGTTTCCTCTTTTATAGGATTCTGGTAAAGTAATCAAGACCCACATAGAATAGGTGGAGATGTCTCTATCTAATCAAGTTTAATCCCCACAGTTCATTGAGTCACATCTCCTTGGAGATAAGTTAATCAAGTTTCCCACCTATAGTGATGAATAGGGATTAGAAGAAACTGTTGCTTTCACAAAACGGGATTATGATGAAAACATAGTTTTTCTAGGGTACAAACACCTTTTCAAACTGGTGCAGGTGGGGAAACCAGGAAAATGGCAGAAATGAAAACTGAAGCTGGGAAAGTAGAAAAACACTATCTTATCTATGACGGGGAATCTGTTTCAGGAAAGGTAAACCTAGCCTTTAAGCAACCTGGAAACAGGCTAGAGCACCAAGGAATTAGAACTGATTTGTAGGTCAAATTGAACTTTTCAATGACAAGAATAATACTCTTGTAAACCTAGTGATAGAACTGGCTTTACCTGGGGAACTGACTCAGAGCAGAAGTGATGACTTTGTATTCAGGCAAGTTGAAACATCATATGGACCTTACGTTGGTGCCAATGCCCACTTGTGGTATTTTCTTAAAGGGCCAATAGTAAGAAGGCTGGCAGACTTGGTAAATGACTATGATCTCCCTGTACGCCACCTTGTCACCTATCCTCAGGGGAGCAACTCTATGACAATGGAAGTGGCATTCTACACATAGAATTTGAATATAATAAACCAAAGCATCATTTAAAGAAGGTGATTGTGGGAAAATTTGCTTTTAATTAGGAAGAATATAAATCCAACATATGAGTTACAACTGCGCAAAAAAGAGATCACAGGAATTGGACCCAGTGCTGCAACAGAAATGGTCACCAAATATGAAATAATGGATGGTGCACCAATAAAAGGTGACTCAGTTCCAGTAAGACTATTTTTTAGCGGGATATGACCCAACTCCAACAATGAGAGATGTGAACAAAAAATTTTTAGTAAGGTAATTTTTTAATCTAGTCCTTATTGATGAGTAGGACAGAAGGTACTTCAAGCAGCAGGAGATCATTTTATGGAGAAAGACACTTGAAAAGCTGAGGAAACAGAGAATAAACTCTCACCAACCATCTGAATCTCCAGAATCATAATATTTGCTGAACAGCCTGAAATGTGAACTGAACATGAGAAAAAAGGAAAGACAAAAAACTCCTGTAACTATTAAATTCAGCAGGTTAAAGATGGTTATGCCATGTAGGGGGGAAAAGGCCAAAATTTCATTTATAATAGTCTTCCTTTATCCTACAGTGCTACATATATTTTATGATATAGCTCAATGTTCTTCATGTATATATATTTTAAAAATTGCTCCTTTGACACACTGGGACTTTCTTAAGCTGCCCTTTTTTTTTTTTAATTGTACTTTGATTTGATGATAAGCACTCAGATATGCCTAAGTGTAAACATTAAAGATTTTCCTGTGAGTAGGCTGGTATTTATAATTTTGCTTTCTTTCTGCATAATGTTGATTATAAATCTTTTTTCCTCCCTTTTCATGCTAATGATTACTTCTTATTCTCTATATGCAAAAATTAAATATTTTATGTTCAAATAAAATTAGAAAACCTGAGTAGCACTTACATTGTGCAGAGATTTAAAACAGTATCTCAATTGAAAAAAAAAACTACTAAATTTCTTTTATCTAAGTTTGAGAAACACATATAGAGTGTTTAAATGGTGCATCTGAATTTACCATTCCATGGCTTCCTGAATTTGTATCCTCTTAGAAGTCTTCTATCATATGAACATCAGATTTTTTTTTCCCAAGGTTATATTCTTAGAGAATATATCTAAGATATGTTCTATAAAAAATGAGAGTTCAAGAAAAGACAAAGAGGTGGAGAAGAGGCAACAATCACAGAAAAAGTAGAAATAAAACATCCTAAGATGAAAAACAACATGCATTTTCCAGATCAAAAGATGAATATGGAGAAAATATTTGTAAATCATATATCTGATAAGGGTCTAGTATCCAGAATATATAATGAACTCTCACAACTCAATCACAAAAAGAAAACCTAATTTAAAAATAGGCAACTGGAATAGGCATTTCTTCAAAGAAAATATAAAAATGGCTGAGAAGCACATGAAAAGATGTTCAACATCATTAGTCATTAGGGAAATGCAAATCAAAACCACAATGAGATACCACTTTACAACCTGGAGGGTGGCTAGAAAATAAGAAAAATAACAAGTTTTGGTGAGGATACAGAGAAAATGGAACACTCGTCATTGTGGTGGGAATGTAAAATTGTGTAGCTGTTGTGGAAAACAGCTTGAAATTTCCTGATAAAATTTAACATATAATTACCATGTGACTCAGCAATTCCACTCTGAGGTCTTTCCTCCAAAGAATTAAACACAGGTATTTAAGTACTTGTATACAAAAGTTCGTTGGAGGCATTGTTCACAATAATCAAAAGTGGAAAAAATCCAAATGTCCATTACCAGATGAATGGATAAACAAATTGAAATACATACAGTTAATAGACTATTATTCAACCATAAAAAGGAATGAAGAGCTGTTATATGCAACAGTGTACACAAACCTCAAAAACATGCTAAGTGAAAGAAGTCAGACTCAAAAGGTCATGTATTGTATTACTCAATTCATGTGAATATCCAGAATTGCTAAATCCCTGGAGACTCCTAAATCTGGATTGGTGGGGATGAGGTAATAGGGGGAGGGAAGGATAGAGACTGACTGCTTAATGGAAATAAGGTTTTCTTTTAGGATGATGAAGATATTTTGAAGTTGAGAGAGGTAGTGGATTCACAACATTGTGAATGTACTACAGGCCACTGAACTGCACACTTTAAAAGTAAAGTAGTTAATTTAATTTAATTTTATGTGAATTTCGACTTGTTTAAAAGAAATAAACCATGAAAAAAGAGATAATGCTATTAGCATTTTCCTGCAACTTGTATTTTAACTTTGTAAGTAAGTATGTTTATATCAGCTTCATTCCTTTTAAAATACATATTACATTGTTGCATATGGATAGATTTATATATGATTACAGATGAGGAGATCTTTAAGGGTTTTTTTTTTTTGCCATCTGATATGTGGCAGATGTTACTAAAGTTCATCAATGTCTGATTCTCTTCTGCTTCCTGGTCACAAAGATGTGATCTCCTTGAAGGTAGCCACGTGCCATAATCGCTGGATGGACTATTGAGATGTCTGTGTGGAAGCAGCACATGCCACATCCAGGCCAAAGCATATAACCACCAAGGTTTCATCCTCCAATCCTTTCTGCCCCATCCCATTGAACAGTGAGCACTTACGTTGTTGTTATGGTGACTGGGAGGAAAATGACACCTTGGTTTTCTGGGTCACTGGGTGACTGTGGTGGATAGAATACTGCTGCTTTCCTGCATGGGACATCCTTGTTGTTTGAAGTCATGGAGACTTTGGAGTTATTTGATATCAGGGCATCACCTAGTCCATGCTGGCTGGTTCTCACAGCTGTGAGCATCCCTGTACATGTTCTTTTGTGCCCCTAGGAGAACACTGCTCCAAGGGTGAATGCGTTCCGCAAAGTCAAAGCATTAAATTGCTTTTAAAGCATCTTTTCATGCATCTACCTCCCCCGCCATCTTTTGTCCCTTGGCGCCTCCACATTTCTTGATTTTAGGCTCATCTCTGTTATTTATTCATGGCTTATTAGATAACTATCTTCCCTGGACAAACCAGGAGCTCCCCAGAGTCTGCCAATTCTTTTGCCAAAGCCCCTAGTGTTAGTGATTATTTCATTAAACTCCAATCTCAAGGCTAATCCCAGCTGGAAAATGTGTTCTATCCTGTAAGAAGCCTCCCAGGTTCAGTCTCAGACCACTAAACAGGTGGGGTGGGTGTTTAGTGGGGCCTTTTGGTGGCCATAGATGATGTTATTTTTCCTCTGCACATTTCTAGTGTGATTCACACTGTATAAAATGGATTCTCTCTCAGCTCGGCTGTGCTAAATTAGAGAATGGGATTTCCAAAGCCCTGTCTACTTCTACGGAGCACAACAAGAGTGTTTACTCCTACTCAAAGGCCAAGGATACTGTAGGCTTCCCAGCTGATGTGTTAACTCATCTTTTATCTGCAGCCAGGGGGGTAGTGGATGGGGTGGGGTGGTGCCTATTTCTTCGGCTAGAGATAGGGAAGGATGCTGAGGGTGGTGAGGACTCAGAGCTCAGCCCAGCAGCCAGGCAAGGCCAGCCCAGTCACTCCTGCACCACGGTCCCAGGGTGGGGTAACATGGTCCCAGGGTGGGGGAACCCTGGAACTTTCATTCGTGGGATGCGTGAGAATGTCTGAACAATATGAGGGCTTTCAGAGTGCTCAGTGAATTCCATAGCTTCCCTGGGTGCTAACATTCTTTACGAATTTCTTGCATTCACACATCTCGTCGTGGTGTGAGGCATAACGTGGTTTGTGTGAAAAATAAACTTTTGCCAAGAGAGGTAAGCCAGGAGTCTATTGCAGCTTCAAGGAACTGTTTCTCTACTCAGTTGAATTAACCACTTTATTTATCCTTTTCTTTGCGTCATGCTTCTCCCCTCATCTCACAAAAGGATGACTGCTTGATGCCCAAAGCATTGAGTCCTGGGAGAGGGGGCATACAGGGGATTCTGCAGAGACTGAAATCTGAACCTTAATGTTGCCTCCTGTTTGCTGTATAATCCTGGAAAAAACACCACTCCCTTCTGACTCTCTAAAACGGGGTGCTATGGATTGAATTTTGTCTCCCCAAAAAGACATGTCTATATTCTAACCTGTAGACTTGTGAGTGTGACCGTCCTTGGAAATAGGGTCTTTGCAGATGTCATCAACTTAAGCTGAGGTCATACTGGAGTAGAGTGACCCTAAAAGCATTTCAAGATTTAAATTGAACTTAAGGGCTCACCCATAAATCTGATATGGCCGGTGTCCTTACAAGAACAGGAGAGACACAGGTAAGGGGAGAAGAAGGTGTGAAGATGGAAGAAGGTGCATCTGTGAGCTGAGCAACGCCAAGGATGGCTGGCACCCAGGATGGCCAGCAAATGCCAGAAGCTGGAAGGGGCCAGGCAGAATGTTCCTCTGCAGGCCCTGCTGATGCCTCAAGTTTGGGCTTTTGGCCTCTAGTACTCTGAGACAATGCATTTCTGGTGTTTTCAGCCAACCGGTCTACAGTACTTTATCACAGCAGCTCCATGCACCTAAGACATGGGCACAGAAACGTGCCTACAGAGTACTGCAGAGGGATTCAACAAGCTGGCCCCAAACAGATAATGAGAATGCTCTGAGGATTCATGAGGAGCTGTGCTCAAGGGCCCTGATGCAGGTAGCACCTGGGAAACTTGGGCATTTAGCAGATGTGCTTCCTTCTTGTGTGCCTCTTCACTCACCGCCAGACAAGGGCACACTGAGCCTCGATCCCCTGCAGCCTCAGGACACAGGCTCCTGCTTGGAACCCTGACTTTTCCTGCCAAATTCCCCAAGACTCTCATCTGCCTGATTGGAGGTGACACCACCAGCACATGCTGCCTGCCTGGAGCCTTAAATGTGCCTGGTGTTCTGGCTGCCCTCCGCCTTGAGCAGCTGCCCTGCACTTACTTCAGGCTCCCCTCCTGAACCTCAGGTGCTCAGAATTTAGCCCTAGTCCATTCCAACTCTTCATCTTGCCGCCCTCAGAAAGCCCAAGTCCCATTTGTCATTGTCCTCCCCCCAAATCCCCAACCCACTTCCCACATCCCTGGTCCATTCCCCTCCTCTGAGACGTCTTTAAAAACTGCTGCTTTGTGTTAACATGCAAGTAGGATTGTCTTGTTTCTGAATTATTTCCTAAACTCATCAAGGATGGGAATCAGCATTACCAGAACTTTCTGTCCCATGTTGCAGAAACTAAATTTGAACTAGCTTAAAAAAATTAAAATAGCCTATCATATTGCTTTCTTAAATATTTGAGGATCTCTACAATACACATGTGGAGTTCAAATAAATATTAAGTGAATGCATGAATGAATGCAAACAGGTTGCCATTTTATCAAATAATTGGAGTGGGGGTGGGGTGGATCTTCTGATCTAATGCAAAATCCTTTTCCAGATCAAAACCTTTCTTTAAGTAGATGAGTGATTAATATGAAAACAAGAAAAGTGCATTAAATGACTTGATCAATGTACTTCTTTGACCCCACAGAGGAAGGAAACATCTCAAATTTGCATCTTCCATTGCTGCATTTAAGGAGAGCCGTGGCTCTTCAAATGTTTGTTGTCTCAACTTTGTAAAATCAGTATTTAGTTCCAATTCAAAACGCATGAGATCGGGTGGGGGGCAATCTCATTATTTGCGTGGGTGAATGAAACTCTGGGTAAATGTTCACTTAATAAAAAAATTTCTTGCTTTTTTGTATATATGTTATTGTTCACAAAAAAAAGAAAGTCGACTGTGGTGATAAAAAAAATATTTAAAGTTTTTAGCCTCCTATATTCTGGAGTAGCTAGAAGGAAAAAGCTGAGAGGATAGTATGGTAGCCCATGACAAACTCAGGGATCTGTCCTGTAACTACTTGTTGAAGAGTGCTTTGAAAACTATTGCTTTTTTATTTCTTTGCTTTGTATATATGTTATACTATACAATAAAAAAGTTAAAAAAAATCAGTAGAAATGGAATATAGATTTAAAAATGGACTTTATGTGGTCTAAAAAGTGTTTTCTGCTATGACGTAAATTATATTGTATATATTCCGAAGGGCAGGAAGCAGGCTGGGGAAGATGGGTGGAAGCTCCCAGATTAGCCTGGAAGGTACGTGCTGCCCCTCCTCCAGGATGCCCACAGATACTCAGACAGGTGCCTGGGTTCTTCCCGACATGCATTTGGCCTCACCCCACTGCACTTAGGGTCTTCTCTTTCCCAGCAATGTGTCTGATGTCCGAGCCCCCCTCTTGTGGCTTCCGTAAGGGTGAGAGAGTGGAAATCTAGACTGTGACCAGCTGCCTGTGGGTGGTCCATGAGGAAGCTAGCCTGGGGGTCAAACGTGAGGCAGTCAGGGCATGTGAGCATAAAAATAACCACAGAGAGCAGAGGGCAGGTAAACCAAGGCACATGATACCAGAGTGGACAAAATCACCAGCTTGATGAAGTAGGGAGTATGTGGGAAGTAGGGACTGTTGAGGACTGTCTTGGTTTGGGTTTTCCAGGAACAGAGCCTAAGATAAGAGTCAAAAGCAAGTGATTCATTTGGGAGATGAAGGAAGTGCAGGCAACAGAGTAGATGGAGAGAGGAAAGGTGTTCTAGTTGGCTAGTTGCCAGAATGCAATATACCAGGAACAGAATGGCTTTTTAAAAGGAAAGTTTAATAAGTTGCTAGTTTACAGTTCTACACTGAGAAAATGTCCCAATTAAAACAAATCTATAGAAATGTCCAATCTAAGGCATCCAGGGAAAGATATCTTGGTTCAAGAAGGCCGATGAAGTTCAGGGTTTCTCTCTCTAGTGGAAAGACACATGGCAAACACAGTCAGGGTTTCTTTCTCGGCTGGAAGGTGCATGACAAACACGGTGTCAACTGCTAGCTTCCTCTCCAGCTCCCCAGGAGGCAATTTCCTTCTTGATCTCCAAAACTCACTGGCTGGTAGATTCTCTGCTTCATGGTGCTGTGGCATTTTCTGCTCTCTCCGAATCTCCTGGTTTTCTACAAAATGTTTCCTTTTTTATAGGATTCCATTAAACTAATCAAGACCCACCCAAATGGATTGGGACACATCTCCACCTAATCCAGTGTAACAACCACTCTTGATTGAGTCACATCTCCAGGAAGATGATCTAATTATAGTCTCAAACATACTGAATAGAGATTAGAAGAAATGGCTGCCTTTACGAAATGGGATTAGGATTAAAACATGGCTTTTCTAGGGTACATACATCCTTTCAAACCAGCACAAAAGGGAAGGGGACTGGCTAATGAGAAAGTTTGTGCCATTAAGCCTGCAACCTTTGTGGGCAAATGGAGCTTAATCCTGTTGGGGAACTTTGGGAAAGAGTGTAGGGCACACTTCAGAGTTATTCTGCCCAAGGGGCATGGGGGCTCTGGGGTATTTGTTGACCAATTTATGTGTCAGTCCTTGTTTAAGAGCTGGCAAAGTGACAGTTAGAGAAAATACTCTGTCAAAGAAAGGTAGCCCTGCATCAGTAAAGCACCAATGGATCAGGCAAGGGGGGAAATGTAGGACAGAGAGATATAGCAGAATTCTAGTTAGTGCCTCCTTTTCTGACTATTCAACAGGTTCCTGCTAAACCTTAATTAAATTCTAGAGTTGGCTTCTACCTGGAACAGCCATTGCCACCACCAGCCAGGCCCTCGCCCTGGCAGTTTATTAATAATGGTGATAATGCTTAAGATGTAGTGAATACCATGTGCCCTATATAATATATTAATACCCAAACCACATTCAATCAATGCCTTCTGGTGGATACCATTAAAATTCTCATGGTGGGGGGCAGGGCGGGGAGGAAACTGAGGTTCAGCAATTTTAAGCAATTTTCCATTGTCCTACGACTAGTAAGTAGTACAACTGGTCAGTATTTTTCAACTAAGCTGTGTACGGACTGTCTTATCCATGTTTTCCACCACTGTTTTTCTCTCTAGATGGACCCGAGCACCTATGAGAGGCTAATAAGTCTGATTCCTTCGACAAAAGTAAAAGATCCCCCAAAGTAATAACCAGGAAATAAAATTGTGATGATTTTCTTAGGCAAACCATCATTTCCTCATGCTTGGTCAGAACAGATTTAGGCAGACGTTGGGAGGTGGGGGGCTCACCCATCCCAAGGAACCTAGAATTGAGGGGCCAGAGAATTGGATGTCACATTTAGACAGCCGTGTTCTCTACTGGAAAATGCCCCAGCAGGTCATAACTCAGACCCTCCAAATTTGTTTAGCTCATTATAACATCATTAAATCCAGGGACACCAAAAGGTGACTCTGTGAGCACCAAGCAAGTCTGATTTTAATAATCTGAAAATGTATAAAATGTCTCTCTTTCTCCCCGCTCAACCCCACATTACTTTTTGGTGAATGAAAGCCAGTGTTCCATTTGCCTGACAGGCAATGGGTTAAACTTCCACTGAATCCTAATTGGCTTACTGTCTTGTTGCCTTTTTGAAATTGGATGTTGAAATATAACCCTGAGACAGCTTAAATAGAACTGGGGCCTGGAAGCTCTTTCCAAAATGGCCTAATTTGGTGGTTACAGCCTGCTGTATGTGCTGTGGTCAAATCCTGTGTTTTCAATTGTCCTTTTTATGGCCAATTAAGACAGTCTTAGGATATAGATCTAATATCGGAGTAGTCTAATGTGACAGAATAAGGCAGGTCCCCCATTCATGGAGAAAATGCCTTCTTGTGACAGTGATTCTCCGGCTCGGTTTTACAGGCTTCTTTCTATTTTGAAACTTGACTCTAAGGACCAAAGCAGCACATTTTGGAAATGGTTTTATAAACAGTAACGAAGGTATCTTTCTTTGGCGGCTTCCTGCCCAAAGATGCCAGAGTGCTTTACAAACTTATCAAAGTGATATACAGGGATCATTTCATTCCCTGCTGAAATACTGGGACCCAGGGGCAGGGCCAGGGGCTGCTGCAGTCACTGGTGAAAATCTCAGTGTCAGGTGCATGGCGGGGATGGAGAGTGCTGGTGCCTGATCCACCCTTTCAACAGAGGACCTGTTCAGGTGGGCAGAAGAACCGTGTTCCAATCTTCCATGTGCTTGTACTTGGGTACAAAGAGATCATGTGAGTTTTGATGATTGTCTCCAGAGAGGATGTGCAGCTCCTGATAAAGTCAGTTCTTCCCTCAATTCATGAATTTTGCATTGTAGGCCCCTTGTTCTAGTTTGCTAGCTGCTGGAATGCAATATACCAGAAACGGAATGGCTTTTAAAAAGGGGAATTTAATGAGTTGCTAGTTTACAGTTCAAAGGCCGAGAAAATGTCCCAATTACAACAAGTCTATAGAAATGTCCAATCAAAGGCATCCATCCAGGAAAAGATACCTTGGTTCAAGAACGCCGATGAAGTTCAGGGTTTCTCTCTCAAGTGTGAAGGCACATGGCGAACACAGTCAGGGCTTCTTAGCTGGAAGGGCACATGGGAAACATGGCATCATCTGCTAGCTTTCTCTCCTGGCTTCTGGTTTCATGAAGCTCCCAGGAGGCGTTTTCCTTCTTCATCTCCAAAGGTTGGTGGCTGGTGGACTCTCTGCTTCTTGGTGCTGCAGGATTCTCTGCTCTCTCTGAATCTCCCATTCTACAAAACATTTCCTCTTTTATAGAACTCCAATATACCAATCAAGACCCACCCAAATGGGTGGAGACATGTCATCACCTAATCCAGCTTAACAACCACTCTTGATTAAATCACACCATTCAGGGAGATGATCTGATTACAGTTTGAAACATACAATATTGAATAGGGATTATTCTACCTTTATGAAATGGGATTTTGATTAAAACATGGATTTTCTAGGGGGCATACTTCGTTTCAAACCATTACACCCCTTAATATAAATTTTGATATATTCCCTCTAAAAAAAATAGGGGTTCCATTGCTCTTCATTTCTTAGCATAGTAGAAAATCAAAGGAGGAACTGAATATGGCACAGTCTCTTGAATGCCACTTAACTATGGGGAAGATCCTTCTGAATTAAAATATAACATGAAGGAAAAACAGTCTGGTGCTTTAAAGTATGTGTTCAAAGTCTTTCTGAGCAGAAGTCTTTTCGGCTGCTTTAATTAATAGCTTAAAGTAATTTGTGTTTAATATAGCAGAAGTTTCTGTGGCTCTATTTTAATACCTCTTGTCTGGGCATTCCTTTAGCAATCACTTTTATCTTATTAATCTCACATGTGATCCAATATTCGATTCTTGGAGTAAGCATTTATTTGTCACCTTCTATATATTATAATGCATGGTAGGTAGGGATTACAGAAATGAAAAGAATTAACACAGGCTCTGAGGTGCTCAGTGGAGTAGGTAAGAGATTCAAATATAAATGACTCAAATAAAAGGAAGGCATTGATAAATGGCATGATAAATACATCAACATAAAGCCTGGGAGCATATTTAAGGATGTTGATAGCATTTTTATATTTGTTGAAATATTTGTTGTATATCTTAATTTTAGCTTTGAAATAAGGAAATAGGACACACAAAAATCTTCCCTATGGGGAGATGTTTGCGACATTTTTAGAATTGATACTTGTGCATTGTATGTGACACTTTTGGGTCTTCTTAAATAAAATCAAATTGACCAAGTTTATGCAGCCAACTAAAATCTTGTGGAAATATTGAAATTACGAAAGAGTTAAATACCTGTATCTGTACTCACACAGCTACCCATTGTAAAAGTGATCATTGAAAAACATAATGGGACAGATACATGTTTAAGTTCTTTGTCCTGAAATGAAGATGATGTATAAAAACAGTAGCTTCCGGAGAGTGAGGTCAGATGAGAAGGACTGGATGCCATTCTCATCAGAGGAGGTAAACAGAAGGAAGATGCTCAGAAATAGAAAGCAGGAGGAAAGAAATCACCACATTCATTCCAAAGAAGGGGCTAGTGGATAATGGAGAGTCAATGGGGCAGTGGAAAAAAGTGATTTCAATGCAAGAGCAGTCTGGGATAAGTCAGAATGGCACCCTGTTTGGGGAACAGAATATTTCAGCTGAATTTCAAAGATAAATTTATATAGTCTTTAATTAGATATCCTGATAGAGAGCACAGTAACAACAACAAAAAAATAATAGGCATTGCAATGGTGGCTCAGTGGCAGATTCTCGCCTGCCATGCCAGAGACCCAGGTTTGATTCCTGGAGCCTGCCCATGCCAAAATGATGATGATGATGATGATGATGATAATAATAATAATAATAGAGACTCTTTAAAGGGAAATTCTGATTATATAGCTGCAAAAATATGAGAGCTGAGAAAGTGGAAGGTGGGAAAATGGAGAGAGAGAAAAGAATGAGAATGAGAGAGAGAACTGCATTCAACAAGGCATATTGGGATGAAATATGGACTTTAATAAACTTGGTTTAAAAGACAGCATTCAAAATCAACCTATATATATATAAGGCCATGACAAATTACAATTGAATGAGGGGCTAACCTTCCCGACAACTGCAATTTCCAAATAAGCCAAAAAGATTAAGAAGAGGTTTGCACAGACAACTGTGGACTAAGCTGCTATCAGGGCAGGTGGTGCCTGGATGAAGGTGAAAGATGGCAGGATAAGTGCAGAACATGCTGTGTCAGGCCACCTCCTCTTGTAGGATCAAAGAAAGCCATCATTGCCCTGAGAAAGGGGTGGGCAAATACAGGTAGGAGAAAGTTGAAGCCCAAAATAGTTGAGAAGATAAGAGTACATCCTATTGATTTAAGCAAGTTCACATCTATAATATTAGATGAACTATATCTCACAAAAAGCACTAAGAAAATTGTGATTATGATCTCAGCAACAGCTTCTATAATTGGAGACATCATGGAGAAGGGAGCTTTGAGTAGCTAGGAGATGAGAATATTCACAATTTTTAAAAGAGAGTAGTTCTTGAAATTGAAGACCAATGAAGCTGAATTTAAGCCCCAGTAAAATTCCCAAAATCTCCATCCATTCATCATTGTCTATGCATGAATATCTCTTCATTCAACAAACACTGATTGAGTACCCACTGTGGGCAAGGCAGTTGGAATACACTAGAAAACAAAAGAGACTAAACTCCTGCCCTAATGGAGCTTAGAGTGACAGGAGGGAATTATAAGGGTGCAGTTGGATCGTTCTGCTGAAAAGGCTAACTAAAAATCAAAGGAAGTCACAATCCTTGTGCTAGCCAGGACTTTTTTTCATTACAGACTGGCTAGACTGGCTAAAGCAAAAGAGGGTTTCCTGGCTCATGTGTCTGAGAAGTTCATACATAAACCTGGTTGGCTATTAGGCTGAGATACCAACCGCCACTAGGACTTGTCTCTCATCTGTCTGCTAGGCTTTCTTCTATGTTGGCTCCATTTTGCCTCTTTGCTTTCTTTTAACAGACTCTCCCCTCCTGGTGCTAAAATGGCTGCAAACAGTTCAAGGCTTGCATCTTGTCTTCTTAGCAATTCCAATGGAAAGGGTCTATGTATGTATGTGTATATACTGTATGTGTATATACAGTATATATATATGTATATATATACTGGTACATGTATATGTGTATATACATACACATTTCCCCACAGTTCAAACAAAAGTCCAGAATGAAGCTCATCTGTATCAACATGGGTGATGTACACTTCATCAATCAGTTATGGTGGCCAAGGAAACCAGTATACTAATGAGCCAAGCCTGAGTTAAGGTCAAATGTCCCCTCCTGGAGTTGGGGATGGAGAAGCCCATCTACCCACATGGACCGCATCTGTGGGAAAGAGCAATTTCTCCTGGGAGAGAAAGGAATACTCAGTGGGCAAAGATGAGGCTCTTGGATCTGTCCTCATCAGAGCCATGAGAGTATGAGGATCTATTTTTTTCCATATACCCAACTTCATTCTTTTGCCTAATTGTACTGGCTGGAAATTCCAGGACAATAGTGAATAGAAGTGGCAAAAGTGGACATCATTGCCTTGTCCCTTCAGTCCATTAAGCATCCATACCACTAAGTTTGATGTTAGCTGTGGGTGTTTTGTAAATGTTCTTTATTATGTTGAGGAAGTGTCTTTCTATTGCAAGTTTGCAGAGTTTTTATCATGAATTACGGCTGGACTTTATCAAATGCTTTTGCTACATCTACTCAGATGATTCTGTGTTTTTCTGTCCCTTAGTCTATTAAAATGATATATTACCTTAATTGATTTTTAAATATTAAGTCAAACTTGCCTTCCTGGGATAAAGAAAGCCTACTTAATCATGGTATATAATTCTTTTTATATGTTGTATTAGTTTCCTGGGGCTGCTGTAACAGATAAACCTAGTGGGTTAAAACATCAGAAAATATCCTTTCCTGTTTCTGGAGGCCAGAAGTCTGAAATCAGTATCACTGGCCTCAAATCAGGGTGTCAGCAGGGCCGTGCCCCCTTCAGAGGCTCTAAAGCAGAATTCATTCCTTGTCTCTTCCAGCTTCTGGTGGCTGCCAATCTTGCTTGTTTTGTGGTTGTATCACCCCAGACTTTAAAGCCAGCATCTTCACATCTCTCTGTTCCATCTTCACGTCATTGGCTTCAACATATGCCTCTGGTTGTATTTCTCTCTGCCTCCCCTGCATAAGAGTGTGTGGGATGGCAATTGTGGTCCATCCAGATAATCCAAGATAATTTTCCCGAGCTCAAGATTCTTAACTTAATCAATCTGCAAAGACCTTTTTACAAATATGGTGATATTTATAGATTCCAGTGATTAGGACCTGTTATATTTGGGGGACATTATCAGCCGGCTGCATATGTGGATGGATCTGGTTTGCTAATATGTTGTTTCTGTATTCATGAAGGATATTGTCTCAAGTTTTCTTTTCTCTTGATGCCTTCCTATGGCTTTGGTATCAGTGTAATACCCATGTATTTGGTATGATATACTCACATAGCATGAGTCGGGAAGTTTTCTATCTTGCTCTATTTTCTGGAACAGTTTGTGAAATGTTGGTATTATTCCTCCTTTAAATATTTCATAAATTTCACCCGTGAAGTCATCACCTGGACTTTGCTTTTCAGAAAGATTTCTAGCTAATTATTAAATGTTTTGATTATCATAGGTCTATTCAGATTTTTAATTTCTTCACAGATCCCTTTTGATAATTTGTGTAATTCTTGCAATTTATCCATTTCATCTAAATTGTCTAATTTGTTGGCATACAATTTCCCCCAGCATCCCCTTATTATCTTTTTAATTTCTTTAGCTTAATGGTAATTTATCCTTTGTTAATTTCTTAATTTGTTCCTCTGTACCTCTTTTTTCTTGGTCAGTCTAACTAACATTTGTCAATCTTGTTGATCTTTTCAAAGAGGCAACTCTGGGTTTCAGTGACATTTCTCTGTTACTTTTCTAACCCATACACACCATTGGCAAACAAGATTTTATCTGACTAAACAACCATGTCATGTATGTCATATGAGGGAAAGGCAAAATAAAAAGAGGCAAGAGAAAATGGAATTAAGCCTAAGATAGGATGTATTATAAAGGGAATGAACAGATTCCAGAGGATAGAACTCAAATCAGCATGAGAAGCAAATATGAGCATTTTGCCCCCATCCTAGAGTGTAAGCTCTAGAATCAGACAGATTTGGATCCAAATCCTGACCATGACCAAAATATTTTTGGTTAACCACTAGCCCCCTCCATCATGTGGGTTTAACTGTGTTTTGAGTTTAGGTATAAAAGGAGGGTAATCATATTTGTCATATGTCCCTCATGTTATCAGTGTCTGGCACAAAGAAGGAGTTCAATGAATAGTTGTTGAATGAATGGATGAGTCATTGAACAAATGGGATAAGGACTGTAGTATGTAGTGCACTCAGAACAATATTTAATTTATAGTAAGGGCACAGTAAATGAAACTTGCTGTTGGTGGTGTGGTTGAAGCTGCATGAAGGAATAAAGCTAGACAAGAAAATTTGAACAAAAGTTTCAAGAGTGAGATTCCTCTCGCTGGAAGGACTTGGGTAAAGACCTAACTTCTGGGATCTCACAGAGGAGAGTCCTACCCAGCATTTCTTCCAAGGTTCTGTGAAATAGTGGGGCATCAAACACATGGTTTCACTTGCTGCCTCATGATTTTGTCTAAACCACTTAGCTTTCTTGAGGCTCAGTTTCCTCAATTTTCAAAACCTACTTAACACAACCGCCATGATGATCCAGTAAGATAAGTTATAAGCAATTGGAGAACATAAAGCCCAGTGTATGAAAAGTATAAGTGCTTAGCAATTATTTGTTTTCTTTCCTTTTATGTTGCTTCCTATTCTATGATCAAGACAATAATTTTTATTAATTGCACTTGAAATTTTTGTTTCCTGTAATTTAAGAGATAATTCAGTTCTGCAATTTCTCAATCCTTCCTCCCTTCAAATGATCACAGAGTTACATAACCTGGTCCCAAAGGCAGGGTTTTCTTTTGTCCAGGTCTCAGGGCAGTCATGTATCTTAGCCATGTATCTCAACATCTAAGATCTGTTGATAGGCAAACAAGTCACAAACCAGAGCTTCTTACACTCAACCAAAGTTCATGGTAAGCAAACCATTAAACAACTAATTTCCTAGAAAAAAATTATTATATATATCTTTTCTCTGTAAAGACAGTAATGGTGAGTCTAGAAGCTCAAAATTACCAAAACAGAAGATAATGATCTAAGGACTCACTTTCTATGCTATTCCTTTATAACAAAATGTCATCTTGTTCATTCACAGATAACGCAAAACTCCTTACCAGCCACCCCCCCCACCAGGTATTTACAGAAGTCATCATTAATAAAAAGCAAAATAAGAAGTTTTGAAGTAGGACAAAAGCCATCCTATAATCTAATGATTCTAGGGGGAAAAAATCAGAACAAAATATTTACCCTGGTTGTCATTGAAGTATTTGGCTTTTTCTCAGCAGCTGTGCATTTGTGATTCTCGTTTCCGTGATACCACTTTATTACTTGGAGCCATTACTTCCCATCCAACATTGTCAATGGGGTCCTGAGGTTATTCCAGCATCTTAAGAATAGCCACTGTCTACCCACTTTTAGAGCTTTTAAAATAAACCCAGTGAATGCTAAGAAAGTGGGTGAATTACGGTTATTAATATGGAATGTGAGGTTTCCTGTGCAGTGGCACCACCACTTCCAAGTCACATCGCCGGTACTTCTCAGAATACATAATGATGTAATAAATAAGGTGTACATGGAACAAAAGCTTTGAATACTGGAACCAGCTAACATTTAGAATTTTATTAGGACAGCTGTCTCAGGTGTTCTTCATACAGTTATTATCCTCTCATTAAAGCTGGCCATTCTTGTCTTTAAAGCACTTTGGAGACACTCATTGATACATGCCTAGAAAAGAAGAGAGAGAGATACTCCTTTTTACCTTAAAAAGTTCCAATGAAACTTTAGATCTAAATAATAATAATACCCATTACTCAAGTGGGTAGATTTTTGCAGTCTTTAATTTCATCCTTTAATCATCTTGAGAGATCTAAGCTTTTTTCATCATGAGGTTCAGGGTGAGTGCTGGGCAATTCTCCTTATAAGGAGGGAGGGAGGAAGACCTTGTACCCTCTGCAATGCAATAGTGCTCCGTGGTGGCTTCCTCCATTAGCTCTCAGTAGCACCCATCATCTCCTGACCTCCTCATCAAGGAGGGAGGAGGGAGTATGAAATTAGAGAAGGGTCCCACAGCAACTGCGGCCAGCCAGAGAATGCACAGCTCGTGTTTAAAAGTGAGTAGTAGTCATTCTGTTCCTGTGAAGACTTGCCAAGTGATAAAGTAGGCTCAGTGATGCCATAACCACCCATTTCTCAGGAAAGGCTGGAAATCATATACCCATATGTGTATTCAAAAAAGGAGGAAGCAAGAGGGTCAGTACCAATCTCTTACCAAGAAAGGAAACACATGCCCTGGAAGCCCCTAACAGACTACTGTTGATGGCTCAATAACTAGTATAGGTCATATGATCACCTAGCTGCAAAGGAGGCTGGGAGAGTGCTTGCTTGGGTACTGAAATCTCTGTTATAGAAGCAGGACAGGCAGAATGGAGTTCTGAGTGGCTGTTGGGCCAGTGACTAGAAACTGCTGGCCATCAGATAGAATTATACCTAAATATCAGCTCTATATTAAAAAAAACAAAATAAAACATGAACAAAACAAAACACATCAGAAAGCAGGTATGGCTCCAAGAACTCAAGTTTATAACATCCACAGAAAACAAACCTATGCCCATCCTGGGTACCCCTCTCTTCCTGTCACTTCAATAATATTATAGGCCTCCTGATACAGTGGTTCTAAGCCTTTCACTACAAGCGACATCTTCCCCACCCCTGCCCATGGAATCCATCTGTTGAACCGTCTGTCTACAAACTCCTTTATTAGTTAATAATGAGTTTTCTCATTTCTAAAAATTCAACAAAGACTTGCAGAACTGCCAACTAGAGCCTCTGATCAACACAGGACAACCAGCAGGAGAGTTGGTATAATTCTAGACAATTTTTTTAAATGGCATTTTAATTAATCTGGACAGCTTTATCTTGTGTAAATAGACACATTCCACTAGGCTAGGGCTTGCAAACTTTTTCTGTAAAGGGCCAGATAGTAAATATTTTGGCTTTGTTGGGCAGCTGGTCCCTGTCACTACTGTTCAACTCTGCCATTGCAGTGCAAGAACAGCCTTAGACAATTTATAAACAAATGACATGGCTGTGTTCCAACAAAACTTTATTTACAAAAACAGGCAGTAGACTGGATGTGTCCATCAGGCCATATATAAATTATTCACTCCTGAAGGAGACCTTTAAATGTATTGAAACACCCTTATGTATACTTTCATGAAACTTTTAGAACTCCTGATTGGGAATACTGATTTGAATAATAAACCTTACCTGTCTACCTGAACCACTCTCACTTTTCTAAACTCCTATACCTTGGATCTCGACAACCTTCTTAGAACTGATTCCCCACTTATCCTACATCTGCTATAAAGCTCAGCCACGGCTTTGGGTGTGACTCTTTCTCTGGAAGGCTTTAGTAGATCACTAGATGGTGGCGTTGAATCCCTTAGCTCTTTAGGCACAAAGTTTGGGAGACAGATAAGACAGGTAGGAAGCCTAGCTGTGCTGCTCTCCATTAGTGTAGCTATAGGTGATTTACTTGACTTCTCTGAGAAATCTGAAGCATGCACAGGTGGACTCTACCCAAATCAAAGTTATCATCTCAATGGTATGGTCAAGGGTTAGCACAGATAGATCCACTAGGGACTAAGATCAGATGTTGTACTTTGCTGTGTCTCTTATTCTAGTCATTTATTGCTGTATAACAAGGCATCACAAACTTAACAGCTTAAAGCAACAATAGTCATTTATTTTGTTCAGGAGTCTGCACTTTGGCAAAGCTCATCTCTGTTTTGTTTTGTTAAAATGTCCAGCTAGGACATTTTAAAGGCTGAGGATAAGTCAACAGCTGGAATCAGGAACCATTTAAGATTTGTTCACTTATATTTCTGGTGGTTGGTGCTGGCTCTTGGCCATAATACCCATACGTAACATCTCTATGTTGGCTACTTGGGCTTCCTCACAGCATGGTGGCTTAGTGCCAAGAGTGAGCATCTGCATTATATTTTTATGATGCAGCCTTAGAAGTCTAATCTACCCCACTTCTACCATATTTTATATTGGCTGAGGTAGTCAAAATTCTACTAAGATTTAAAGAGGTGGAACATAGACTCTACCATTTTATGACAGGTGTGTAGTCATCGTTTTGTAAAATGATCACGAGAGATGTGATATATGGTGACAGTTATGTTGGGAAAATTAAATCTTCCATAGAGAGTATAATTTGGGCCATTTTCAGCCATCTCCATAAGGCCCTTTAGGTGAGGTTGTATAAGGATACCTTATGTGATTAGAGACTGCCTGACCAAAAGTCAAGGTTTTAGTGCCCAGGTGATCCAGACAAAGTGAAGAGTCTTCATGTGTGCTGTTCCCTCTTTCTATAACCCTTTTCCTTCCCCCTTCACTGGAAAATTCCTATTTATATTTTAGATTCAGCTTTGAAATTATTCCTTTTTTCCTAAGGGGTTCTCCCATAGAACCCCTTAATTCTCCTACCTTATACCTCATCACACTATTGTAACTACCTGATTGCATTTCTGGTTCCCTGGTCACATTTGCCTAGCACACAGCAGATGCTCAATAATGTGTTTATTGAATGAATGAGTGAACAGTGTTAATGAGGCTTCTATACATTTGTGTATGCAAAAATGGTCCATTGTGCATCAAGGTAATTGACTGATTCTTCATAAACAATTTTGAAAACTTTTTAAAATAGCAATCATTGCATTAGGTACTAGGAATATATGATAACATTGCCATTAAGAAGCTCATGTTCCAGTTGGGTACACATGTGGTTCTCATAAAAATGTACATTTATTGAATTTTTAGCACATATCAAGTACTATTTGTTCTAAGTCCTTTTTTTTTGTTCTATGTGTTTTTACTGTATTGCTAATTTATCCTCACAACAAACCTTTGAGGTCAGTCCTGAAATTGTCCCCATTTTATAGATGAGGAAATAGTGTCAGGCAGTAGTGGTGAAATTAAGATTCAACCAAGGAATAGTCAATGGATTTCTCTTCAGCATAAACGGTGAAACACAGTGCTCTAGGTAAAAATTGCAGAGATGGTATAGAGAACAGAGGGAGCATGAAAGAGGTGATGTGTAGTTCTACCTAAGGATGGGGTCAGGAGAAATTCACTGGAAGAGGTGGATGAAGAGTTAGGGGCTGGCCACCTGGGCTGAGATGGCTATCATGGAATTTTCTGGAAAAGAAGGGAACACCACCAGGGAGTTTGTCATGGCAGCAAAGAAGCCTCATGGAGAAGAATGAGAAGCCTGGGCAGGTTGTTTAGTTCTGTCTCAAAGTCAGAGGGAAATCAGGAGCCTGTGGCACCAGGGAAGCTGACCAGAGCCAAGAAAGCCGATCCCAGTGAGAAAGGCAGGGTGCTACTCAGGTTGGTTGGGTAGGAGGGTCAGTTCCGCAGGCTCACCGAGATCATGGTTTGCTCAGACCCCAGCTGTAGGTATGGAAGTCGATTGTGAAGAAAGCCAAAGAGGAAAATGAAGAAGGATGTTTTTAACCCTTTTATCTTTCCAGAGAACAAAGGACCGTTAGTAGCCCCTGCAGCAATGAGGCAGCTGCCTCCTGAGTGAGAAGTGAAAACACAGCGGCAGTTTTAAAATGTTGCTGCTATCGAGCTCATCCCCTCCTCGGGACAGGGCACATCAGAATTCTTAGTCCTCTGCTCAGTTCTAAAATTATATGCCTGTTCTGCATAATTTTGCATCTTTTGTGAATCAGCAATTATTCATTTGTTTTCCTTCTTTTTAGGTTTTCAATATTTGTAATTACAAACACTATACATAGTCTTTGAACATATAACAATAAAGAAGTATAAAAATAAAAAATAAAATTTCCACTCTTTGTCCTCCCAAACTACCATTAAACTGGTAGAACCTAGCAATGATTGGGTGTGTGTCCTTCTAGATGTTTGTCTGGCTATAATATGAAGAGATACAGGAATAAAGAAATAGAGTTTTTTTTGTTCAAAACTAATCATAAGTACTTTTCTGCCAGTTTTTCCATTCAGTAATATATAGCACAATTTCCTCGTAAATGTGAGTAGGTGTGTGTGTTTATAATCTTACTAAGGCTTTTAAAAACATATTGATTTAATACTTCCATTGTGTATATATATGTGTGTGTATTATATAAAGTTTGCCATTTTAACCATATGGAAGTGTACAATTCAGTGGCACTAAATCAATTTACAGTGTTGTGCTACCATTGTCACCTTCCATCACTAAAACATTTTTTCATCTTCCAGATCAGAAACTCTATAATGCTTAAACACTCATCCCCGCTCCCTATGGCTTTTTGATGATTGTGTATTGTTCCTTAACATGCTTTCTCTCTAATTATTTTCTATCCTGAACTGATAGACACCCCAATTTGCCTCTTGTTTTTCACTTTTACGAATAGTGCTGCAGTGGCATCTCCTCACAGAGATTCTCCTCCTTGAATAAAGACTGGATCCTAGAAATGTATTGCTGGATTGAAGATCTTCACAGGTCTGAAATGTGAACAGATACCACCAAACTGCCTTTCCAAATGTCATGCTAATTCCTATTACCCCCGAGAGCATCAGAGAGTATCCTTTGCCTTCATGCTCTCACCAGCTCTGGATAATATCAACTTCATTCAATATTGGCCAATTTTTTGCACAATGTGGACTATTTAACTGTTGTTTCTATTTTCATCTCTCTTAAGACTTTATCTAGAGAATTAGGTTCTTCCTGTATAAACAGGGTTGCCCATGATAAGATTTTTTTAGGCTCTCTAAAAACTCCTTACACATCAGGAGTTCATAGATTTAAGTGAGTTTCTATGTCATTTTAAATCTTAAAATAATGGAAGATTGATAAAGTGCTTACACTTTTTATCATATCTGTTATTTAATGGGAAATATTGGCGATGGAGATGGACCCTGTGCTTCTGAGATTAATGGAAATCCCTTCTCCTCTTCTCCCTGCATTTCTGCTCTTCCAGGCTGAGCAAGCCTCCATTTCTCTGACACTGCAATGGGAAGAGAGTTTCGCTGTATCTGTCTGGGTTGACTGTTACCACTATGCATAGCAGAGTGTTCAGTGTTTACAGTCTACTTTCTCTAAGACATTTTGGAGTTATCATTTTATAATGACTTCCATTATCCATTTTTGGAACCGTTAATTGTATTTCTCTAAATTGTTGGATCACTTTCAAGGTATGTTTATGCTATAGCTGGTTCCTAAATATAAGATACAGATAGAAAAGTGCAGAGGTCGCACATCTTCAGCTTGGGGAATTTTCACAAGCAGAACCCAAGCATGTAACAGCACCCAGATTGAGAGGCAGAGCATGACGGGCCCCTGGAGGCCCCAGCACCCTTCCAGGTCGCTGCTCCAAGACAACAACCACAGCCCCGGCTGCTAGTAGCATGAATTTGTTTGCTGCTTTTGTACTTTATGTCAATGGCATCGTACAGCATAGACTCTGACACCCCATTTCCTGAAATACTATAATGGATTGATAGCTAACATTCAACAAGCACCCACTATGTGTCAAGTACTTGGCGAAGCATTTTATTTGAAGTTTATTAAATGCAGGTATGCTCAATAGGGATTTATTTTAAATTTCACTTTGAAGTAACACCATAACTTGCATAGGGATGGGAAGAGTATACCCTCCCCCCCCCCAAAAAAAAATATGTCCAAGTTCTAAACCCTTGCACCTGTAAATGTGAGCTTATTTGTAAATAGGGCCTTTGCTGATATAAATAAGTTCTCTAACTTATTAAAGATGCAGGATGAGTGGTGTCCTTTCAAGAAAAGGAGTGAACGCAGAAACACACCTGGAGAAGGTCATGTGATGACAAGGCTGAGATTGGAGTGATGCATCCAAGGAACAGCTGGAAAGGAAGCAACAAAGGATCCTTCCTCAGAGACTCCAAAAGGGACCAGACCCATCAACACCTTGGTTTTGGACTTTTGCCTTCCAGAATTTGTGAGGGAATAAATTTCTGTAGTTTTAAGCTACCAAGTTTGTGGTAATTTGTTATGGCAGTCCTTGGAAGCTAATGCAGTTTGTCAGAGCTGTATATTTCCTTTTCATATGTCCAATTTATATATTTCCTTTTTAAAAAAATAAATAATATATTAAATTAAGAACCTTTTCAGAGCCGTAATTGCAAAGCAAAAGCAGAGGTTTGTAATGATCCTTTAATAAAGACATTAAAATGTTCTTAGAATGCGGAGTAGTTATGCCTCAAAATATATCATTTTAAATTGAGTGTTTAAAATTAATGCTGTGAAGCTTTGCAGATGCCTAAGTAAATCAATGTCCACATTCACCCTAGGTGAGAGGGGCCACGGAGATTTAAACACCCGCCTCTGTCCATTTCCCTTTCAGGAAATGATGACCTGTTGGAGAGGATATAAATCTCTCCCTTTCCAAATTAGATTAAACATTCTGAAGTTTACAACTTGCCTTTGCCTTCAAGCTGTAATATTAGACTTGTGGCTTTATCATTTCCCCACAGGGGTGGCTTTTGCTGGTACAGACCGAACAGAAATTTTCTGTTTCCCTTACTGTGGAGGCTGAATGCTCTCCTGAAGTTGTTCCTAGGGACCATCCAATGTGATGCAAAATCCGCAGGGAAAGGGAAATAATCTCAAAGACAGGCCCGTGATAGGTAATTGCACATGTGACTTTGCTTAAGAGATCTGCTTTCAGCCTAACTTGTGCTTAGGTTGCCTTCTCACCTTTGCTAAATGATGCTAAATCTCACCTCATTTAGCTTCCTGCATTGCACAGAATTTTCTCATCATGTAATTGAAGGCAACTGGAAAATAATTTTAATTTGTCTTTCAAACCACACCTTACTTTTAAACAAAGTAAAAAGTGATTATAGATGCTAGCAAATATGGAGGAATCTACTTTTCCAAATAAATTATATATATTTTTTCATGTTCTGGTTAAATGAGAATTCACAAAAAACTTTGCAATATGCCTCTGTCATTCAAAATCTGATGCTTTGGAGATAAATGGAAGTTTGGAAGTTCTATAAGCAATGGAGAACAAAGAAGGAGACCTCAGCTCTTTCTCTGGTGTTGAGAATAACAGGACCTTGTAAACTCCATGGGGCAGAGAGCATGGTAGACTTGTCCACCAGCCATCTGACATGGAGCCTGGCAACGGAAGACATTTGTTTGTTAAGAAGTGGATCACAGTCCACCACCTCATAAATCTGTGCTAAGAGGGAAAGAGAGAAGAAAAAAATCACTTTACTGAGAAGAATACACTGCTTTGCAGAAGGACAGGTATCTGGATATACTAATTCAATCAATTAGTTCACAGCTATTCATATAAACCCGCTTTGGATTCAAGACCTATGCTGTGTTTGGATAAATTAGAAGTTTTCCCAACACTGGCTGGGTAAAGATGAAATTACGAAGGTCCCACATGGAAAACTATTCAGGAAACTGGTTCTAGGGCCAGTGGTTCTTGGGTTTAAGTGTTTATCAGAATCACCTGTATATATCAGAGTGTGTATCAGAATCACCTGAATATCAGGGTGTATCAGAATCACATGTATATATCAGAGTGTGTATCAGAATCACCTGTATATATCAGAGTGTATCAGAATCACCTGTATATATCAGAGTGTATCAGAATCACCTGTATATATCAGAGTGTGTATCAGAATCACCTGTAGGTTCATTAAAGCTCTAGGCCCAACCATAGTTTCAACCTCTTGGAACCTGCTAGTAAACTCAATTTCCATGGTTGGGGCCTTCAGATATTGTGTAAACCTTGCTTTATACACACCTTCTGGTTTCCTCAGTCTGCAGGTCAGGCTTAGGTGCATTTGTGCAAGGGTTGAGGCAGGGCAGCCTTTGTCCAGCTCCCTGTCCTTCGGGTGTCAAGTTCTGTGGACCTCGTTGATTCCTCTGAAGGCCACCTCTGAAATCCAGGATGACAGCGTGCCCAGACCACAGAAGGCCCTCCTTTATCAGGGCCTCTGGGATCCTGGTCTTGGGTCACAACCTCAGCACAGCAGCAGGGCTACCAAAATGGTGCCACCAGATGGTGTTCAGACCCTAGGAGCCACTAAACAGATGGCAACTGTAGAGCTCTTCACTCTGTTGTGTTAAGAAAAATAAAAACAACAATTTAGCATTAAAACTAAACCCATAGGCGGGCCGCGGTGGCTCAGCGGGCAGGAGTGCTTGCCTGCCGTGCCGGAGGACCCCGGTTCGATTCCCGGCCCCAGCCCATGTAAAAAACAAACAAACAAACAAAATATAATAAAACAAGAAAATGTTTAAAAATGTTTCCCTTCCTTCCTTCCATCCTTCCTTCCTTCTCTGTCTTTCCTTCCCTTCCTCCCTCATAAAAAAAAAAAAAAAAAAAAAAAAAAAAAAAAACTAAACCCATAAATGCTTTCTCCCTACTGACAGAGTGGGCACCCTTATTGTTGCATTGTTTTCTATACTGTTTTTTTCCTGGAGCAGGTATAGGTCAAACCATGACTTACACTCTATGCTAGCCTTGAATGTGGACATCTATTTTCTTAAGCATTCACAATCCTATTTCCAAAGCTGTTTCCTTATTTCAAGTTCTTAAGGTTTTATTTTCATTGGAGGTAGAATGAGAAGTTTATAATTGGGCTATTTATTCACTCATAAAATAGCTGGATTGTCAATTCTTTAAGATCAGGGTCAGCATCTATTTCTTCTGACTATTCACAGCCCTAAAAGGGTGCCTAACACAGAGGAAGTACAAAAAATTTGTGAATGAATGGATGAATACCTGTTTTGTCTTTGGAAGCCAGTGATCTGGTAGGTTATCTGTGGATTCCTTATGTGTTATTGCTGAACACATAGGGTCTTGGCTTTTGCTGTAAACCATATGCAGAGAATCTTGGATCAAGTCTTAGTAAAATCTGTCCATCCCCTTCTAAAGCTATTTTGTAGCAAAGGCAATATTTAGATTTTGTTTGGGGCGTTTATGTTATTTATTCATTGATGAAGTCTACCAGGTTCTTTTTAAAAGTTAAAAATTAGCTTATTAAAGTACAATTGCACAAAATGAAAGATTAAAAAATGCAACAAATATAATACAGAAGAATAATAATGAAATTAGTTATTAAAATGCAGCAGCAAATTTGCTTTGACTTTCCAGGTAGTCATGAAAAAAAGATGGAAATGTGTTGGGTTAAATAATTCCCGTTTGATAAAAGAAAGAAGCATGCCAATTTGTGAGAAAACGTTTTCCCTCTTGGCATTTATTACTGGTAGGAATGAATCTGAAGAGCCTTTACTGAAAAGGGCATTGAGTTATACAGGGAATATCTTTCTCAACAGCTATTTTGCCAGAGGTGTAAAAACATTCCCTGCCTGGTTACTTTGTATATCTTACCTCAGTAAAGACATGAAAAGGAATCGTGATAAGGTGAATGCATTCGTACAGAGAGCTTAGCTTCCTGATGATATGACTTGATTCAGCAATAGAACTCAGTGAACTGAGAGGATTAAATGATCAATGTTTCCTTTAGATTAGCCTTCTCAAATATCAATGGTCTCCACCAGCCTTAGTGGAGATAATGAGGTAATTTCAATATTGCTCTTTCTCCAGAGTGTCTGAAGTTGAGGCAGTCGGTGGTGTTAGAAAGACAACTCGGCTTCAACATTACCTGACCTGACACCAGCAGTGTCCTTCTGTGAGGACACCACTGCCCAAAGTCTGAGACCCTGACCCAGGGGAGACACATGGGATGACATGAGTCTGTGTGTGTGTTAATTGGGGTCCTCAAGAAGAGGCAAGGATGTGAGTGCCCAGGGAATGCTAGAAAGGGAAGTGAGGAGGAGGTGTGATGTTAAACTACAGGGAGTAACTAATGTTTAACCCCATGAGGGAACTGTGGGAATAGTACAGGTATGCCTCGGAACGATCTCACCTTAGGGACCAGGGAGTTGGGGGATTGATAGGCTAATTCTTCCCAGCTGGGGTATTTACATCACGTCCCTTGGTTGACGGTTTTCTTAGGAAAGGAGAGTTAGTTCTAGGGCACTTGCAGATGCCCTATTCAGGGCAGAGCAATCTTCCCTGGTTCTGAGAAGAGACCTCAGGCACAGAGCAGAGCTGCAGACATGGGAAATCAGAAGTGGCATGGAACTCGGTAAAGTAGGATGGGGTTCAGGGATTTGGAGGGACATTGATAGCTTCACCTCTGGTGCCTAAAATGGGGCAGGTGGCCCCAGGATTAAGTAACTTCACAGGTGGGAATGCTTCCCTTCCCTACAGGCAGGATTGCAGTAACTAAGCTCCATCAACTCTCTTCACCTCAAATAGAGTCCCTGGGGAGTTTTCCTGTATTTTTTACACTTCTCCGCACTTGCACTTGCTAATCGCCCTCCTTACAGAGAAGAAAGAAGCCTCAAGGCTATTACCTTTTGGAAGCACTATTTTCTGGTTAAGGATTTGCTAAGATTGTTTTGTTTCCACCGGGATTTATTGTTAAGGCTTCCTTCTATTTTTGTAAAGCAATATTGTTTTTCCATCTGCAGTAGGGATATGGTTTCCTTTTTTTAATGCAATTTTATTGAGATATATTCATGCACCAAGCAAGGCATCCAAAATATACAATCAGCAGCTCACAGTATCATCACATAGTGGTATGTTCATCACCACAATCACTTTTCTAACATTTTCATTACTCCAGGAAGAAAAAAAAAATGAGAAAATCCAAAGCACCCATCATTGATCCCTAACATTGGTATGGTGCATTCATTACTGTCTATGAAAGAATAGTAAGATATTACTGTTAATTATAGTCCTCAGTTTGCATTAGGTATCATTTCCTTTTAAAATAAGTGTATTAAAATAAAAGAAAATTCAAGGTGTAGGAAACAAAATTAATGACATTACAGAAACATGTAATGTTGAGCTGGTGTAAGTTTAGCAACCTGCTCCCTGGGGAAGAGAAGGAAAAGAGAAAAAAAGCCCTGATTTGTAGGATTTGACCATTTCTGTTGGGTAAATCCTCCCACCAGGGGCTAACATCAAGGTCCCCAGCCAGCATCACTGGGTTTGGGTTTGGGGAAAGTTGGGTATGATTGTCTTTCACGTGCCAGGATGAGCTGGCTTCAGCACACCTCTGGGCACCACCCAATGCTAGCCAGCTCCACAAAGGTGGCATGCCATTCACAGAACACTTCTGCGGGGAAACTGAGGGAGCTGACCTTGTGTTCCCTTCCAACTATTCCAACGGTGTGACAGTGAGGTGAGCCACAGGGCTGCTGGCTGACAGAACAGCAGCCCTTACACAGAGCTGAAGTGGCATCAGGTGAGATCCCCAAGGACATACTTGCAAGCCTGAGATTGACTGTCCCCACCTAAATAGATGTGGAAATTGAATGTGACCAATGGGTCTCCTCCATTGATGAGGGATTTCTGTCCAACTCCAGATAGATTGTTTTTAAGAAACTTCCTTCCCACTGGTTCCCAGTAGCTGCAGTGGTTTGCCCCTGGTCCTCAAATCTCATCAGATCTGATGGCTTTAACCCATGTCTCAAATGCTATTTGTTATGGGTATTGCTGATATTTATGGCTTGTGTGCATATATTTCATTCCAATATGTATGTAGGTATGTACATACAGATATACACATACATACATTTATATACATACATATGTACACATACATACATTTGCACATACACACCACATACACACACACATTTAGTCAGATGCCAAGCCTAAAATTGGGAGAAGAGGACTGTGCTGCTTTGAAAGTATTATGTACCCCAGAAAAGCCAGATTTTAATCCTGATCCAATCTGTGAAGGTGGCTGTTTCTTTTAATCCTAATTCAATACTGTAGGCTGCAAAGTTTTCATTAGATTATCTCCACAGAGATGTGACACACCCAATTGTGAGTCTGACCGTTTGACGGCATGGAGATGTGACTCCATCCATTTCAGGTGGGTCTTAATTAGTTTACTGGAGTCCTTTAAAAGGGGGAGGATTTTGGAGAGAGTCAGAAGTGACAGAAGCCTCAGAGCCCACAGAAGCTTCAGAGCAGAGCTGGCACAGATGTGGACACATGGAGAACAGAGATATGGATGTTTGGAGATGCTTGGAGCCCAGCACACGTCACCATGTGATGTTAAGAAAGCCAGAACCTGGAGAGAGCCAAGGGAAGCCTAGAGATGACAGCCAGCCCCGGAGAAGTGAGGAACTCTCACAGGAACAAGGGATCAGCAGAGGCCAGCCAGGTGACTTCCCAACTGACAGAGGGTTCCTGACCCAATGGCCTTTCTTGAGTGAAGGTAACCTCCTGTTGGTGCCTTAATTTGGACACTTTCACTTCCTTAGAACTGTAAACTTATAACTTGCCAAATTTCCCTTTAAAAGTGTTTATATATTTATGTATATAAATATATAAAAAATATAAATATAAATAAATATATATATATGTTATATCACATTCCAGCAGCTAGCAAACTAACATAAGTACTATAGTATAAATCCTGGCTCAGGCACTTAAATATGTTGCCTTGAGCAAATTACTCCCTTGCTGAGTCTCAGTTTTTGCATCTGTAAAATGGAAATGGTAAAATCAATAACCACATGCAGTAATTATGAGACTAGAATGAACCAATGAACATTAGAGCAATTGCTCTATAGTGAAGCTGGGTACAAAACTTAATCATTATGATTCTAGTTGATATTATTGTTATATTATCTACTCTGTAGATTCCTTTGGGCTTCGCAATCAGTTCAGTATTCTGTTCCATAGTTTCTTTTGTAATTCCAGATCTCAATTCAGGTATGGTTGGCAAAGCAGAGAGAGCTGGATTCTTCTTGCTTGCCCTACCTTAGCTGCTCCTGCTTCAAACATCTCCCAAGGTGTTTCTAGGAAACTAATCAGGATCTACGTTTATTTCCTAATTTTATTTTGCTCGCACCTAACATGGCCACTTGATTAGCAATCAGCACTGTGTTAGCAGTCACAAGCAGGCCCCCATTCCTGCTAATCAGGGATGTAGGAACCATTTGAGGGCGTTTAAAGGGAACCCTTTTTTTGAGCTCTTGTCCCGTGACTCCTAATTGTTATATTTCTCAAACTCAACCCAGCTGCAAGCTTTATTAGGGAAACATTTATTCAGATAACAAGCCTCAGTATGAAAGTGGGGTAATTATTTTGCAAATGTACTTTAATCATTGTAAGCTATAGTGCAACTCAAACAGAAAAGGTGCACATTTGGGTTGGAGTGTTGCTTTGTAGATGGACAATACAACAAGCGTGTGACTGAGAGTTTCTGGCAAATGATAGAAAAATGGACAAATGAAAAAGATAGTGATGAGTAAGAGGTGGGGGGGAGAAGAAAAGGTATCAGGAAGCTCTGAAAGCTGATCGGGGTGATTGAAATGCCCGAATTCTATTCATTTATTTATTCATTCATTTCGTTTTCTCTCACATATTTTTGAACATCTTTTATATACCTTGCTCTCAGAGTTTAACGTTTTAATGGAGAGCAAAGCAATGAACAGATATAACCAGATATCAGCTGACATCTTCCATTCTATAAAATCTAGATACCATTTTTTCAAACCTCCCTCCTATGCTCTGTGAACATTCAGCAAAATATGAAATTCCTGGAATTTCATGGGTTGGGGTTCTCACACACCAATAATTACTTCTAGTTCCAAAATCTTGCTTCTGGATACTTAATTGCTTTGCTTTATCATTTTCCTCACTTTATTTCACAGTCTACTTGAAGAAAATAGCCCCTTTCTTCACCTCCTCAAAAAATCTACCTGAAGCATTGTGTGTGTAGAATATGAACATTCTTGAAGGCTGTATTTCAGAGAGTGTATCAATTCCCAGTGGAATATGAGACCTGTTTTTCTTAAATGTCCTTCAGGTATCAAGCACCTTTTCGTGGGCTGCCTCTGTCTCACCATCTCACAATTTTCTTTTCCCATGCTCTCTTCTTCTCTGAATTTTCTACTCATTAAGTTGGCTCCAATACATGGTGTGATTCTATTCTCCCCTGTTCCTGCTCTTTCATTGGGCCTGAGCAAGCACAGCTATCTAGATCGAACAAGTTGTTCCCCAGAATTAAACAGCTTTTTTCCTCCATTTAAAAGAAACTTCTTTAGCATGTAATGATAATTTAAGGAGGTCTTTGTATATTCTGATTCTGAGTCTTTGTCACATGTATGTATGGAAGTCTCATTTTTTCAGAGTCTATAGTTTGTCTTTTACTCTCTTATCCGTGCATTTCTTTTCCTTTGAAATCATCTTTATTTTGATTGGAAAGATAACATTTTACTTAGTTACTTCACATTTTATTTGCTCCCATTTGACATCTCAAAGCTTGCTATGTGAAACATTGCCTTCACTATGTTTCAAATTCGAATTCAAGAACATTATAAACTACAAACCATAAACTAAGATAGTGGTTTTTACAGTATGCAGAATATTGCATTAAAACATTTTGTCAGTGTATTTTGATAAACAGATATTCTTAATTTTAATGAAGTCCAATTTATCTTTTATTTTCTTTTATGGTTATTGCTTTTTATACCCTGCTTAAGAAATGTTTGCATTCTCCAAGGTCATAACTTTACCTACTATTTCTTCTAAAAGCCTAATTTCTTCAGTCTTTTCATTAACTTCTACAATCCACCTGTTCTAGTTTGCTAGCTGCCAGAATGCAATATACCAGAAACGGAATGGCTTTTAAAAAAGGGGAATTTAATAAATTGCTAGTTTACAGTTCTAAGGCCAAGAAAATGTCCCAATAAAAACAAGTCTATAGAAATGTCCTGTCAAAGGCATCCAGGGAAAGATATCTTGGTTCCTGGAATGCCAATGAAGTTCAGGGTTTCTCTCTCAAGTGAGAAGGCACATGGCAAACACAGTCACGGTTTCTCTTTTTGCTGGAAGGGCACATGGTGAACACAGAATCATCTGCTAGCTTTCTCTCCTGGCTTCCTGTTTCATGAAGTGCCCCAGAGGCATTTCCCTTCTTCATCTCCAAAGCCTGGCTAATAGACTCTTTGCTTTGAGATACTGCAGCATTCTCTGCTCTGTCTGAATCTCCTTCATTCTCCAAAATGTTTCCTCTTTTATATGACTTCAGAAACTAATCAAGACCCACCCAAATGGTTGGAGACATGCCTCTATTTAATCCAGTTTAACAACCACTCTTGATTAAATCACATCTCCAAGGAGGTGATCTAATTAGTTTCAAACATACAATACTGAACAGGGATTAGAAGAAATGGCTGCCTTTATAAAACAGGATTAAGATTAGAACATGGCTTTTCTAGAGTACATACATCCTTTCGAGCCAGCACACCTCCTCAAATAAATTTGTGTGTATGGTGTGAGGTAGGGGGTCAAGATCCTTTTTTTTTTTTTTCAAATTGATTCAGCACCATTTATTGAGAATACCATCCTTTCCCCCTCCCCTACTGAATATCAGTGACCTCTTTGGTGTAAATTCAATCACCACAAATGTATAGACTCTACCCTGGACTGTTACTGGACTCTATTCTTTGATCTTTGCATTTATTCTTGTGCCAGGATAAGAAGGGCAATTAAATCATTTTCATTTTATATAGGCAGCTTGAAATGCCCTATGATAAGTGCTCTGATAAGGTTATAATATAAACCCAGAGGCCCTAATCCAAAGGAGGAAGGGTCAAGATGACTTGTCCAATGGATGTGCCATTTTAGTTGATAGAAATCTGAGGTACTATGTAGGTTTGTGGGGATGGACTACTCAGCAGTCTTCTCACCTTGTGATGGTCCCACTTCTTTGATGTAAAGCATGTTGTGTGTGCATTGGCCTGGCACAGGTGATGCCACTAAGACAAGGGATGATACCTAAGTAAAGGTAAAATAGCTTCACTGTAAAAATGTGGAAATTGAAGTTCAAAGATAAGCTATGATTTGCCCAAGGTCACTAGGCTGTTGAGTTATAGTGCACAGACTGGGGCTCTGGTTTCCTAATACTTTAATCTATCTTTTTCCCAATCAATCTGCATTGCCTCTGGTTGGAAATTCCATGACTAACTACTAGGCAAGTACAGCATGGTTCCAAAAATGGCCTAGGATCAGGAATCAAGAGACCAAATGCTCATTTTCTTCTCTGCCATATGCTATAGCCCCATATTAGCCATGACCTGATATCCCTGGTGGACAAGATATGCAACATTTTGGGAACCCACTTTCTGTGCTGGGAATAAGAATACTCCCATATCACTGGGTTGTTCTGAGAATTAAATGATATAACCTCAACCAGTAATTATTCCACATCTGGGAGAGGATGTATTCAGAGGCTAAGGAGATACTCATGAAAGAAATTCTGTTGACAAATGTGACCTTGGGGTGGAAGGGCTCAAACAATGGAAGGAGGAATGCTCATATCAGGATATTTGCAAGAATGTGACCTAGCTCTCCTGAGAGAGTAGCTGGAAATTCAAGCACAGAGTATTAACCTCTAGGTTTTACAAGACCACAAGATGGCTATGGCTACCCTGGAAGTTGTTGCTTCTGGATGGGTTGTTAATGTTTCATGGCCAAGTCATTTTCTGGATAAACACAGAGAGGTAGAAAAAGGAAGGTAAAGGAAAACAGCATTTGTTGAGCATCTTCCAAAGTCTCATTCAATTATTTGAAGTGGTTTTATGAAGCCTAATTTTACAAATTGAAAAATTGAGGTTGCAGAAAATGAATTTGTCTGTGGTTACTGAGTTGGAATCTGGTGACACCTGGATTTGCACTCAGTTCTGTTTAACTCCAAAATCCCATGCTGTTTCCAGTAGTCTGCATTTCCTCCATTGAAAAGCTGAAGCATTCGTGTGGCTAAATTAGAAAGAGCTAATTGATTCTCATTTTAATATAATAACTCTATTTTAACACTATCAATATGTGTCCAAAAAAATCTTATGGTGCATGACTAATTGCGCTTTTGAATTATATACATTTAATTACATATTTGATTTGATAGTTTAGCGTTTAGAATTATTGTCATTTCCTGCTAATGATCTTCTGTTCTTGCATTCTAATTGTCTTTGTTGCAGACTCCTTTCTTATGCATAGAAAGAAATATAGTTACGATTTTTTGTTGCCCTATTTATGTCATATCTATTGGTTTAGTGGCATGAGTCATATACCTGGTATAGACGCGATCAGTTCTCATAATGTATCCTTTGAATGACAGACGTCCTAAAGTATTGTTTTGGGGAAGTAATTGAAATGCCCATGAAAGGTTTTTTTTTTTTTTTTTTTGATGCAAAAACTAAAGTATCTGATAGTGAATTTTCATGTAAAGTAAATGGTAAAATAATTCATAATAAATGTGTAATTATTAATGCTAAGAACCCAAAAGACCTTTCTAAGTGAAATGAGCAGCCCCTTCCTTCTATCTGAGACTCTGACTGATGGCCAGGGAATTATCAGGCAATGTTTGCATCTCTGGGTAAAGCCATCAGCCTCTATCACTTTGATCACATATTTATTGAGCACATCTTCTGTCCAAGACACTTTGGGGAACAAAGGAATATAAGTCTTCCCTTGCCCATAAGGGCATATTAATTGAGATAAAATTTAGACTGCAATCAATTTCACAGATGTCTCTAAATTCATATCTGGATGCTTGATGGAAACGGACAAAATATGCTAATGGTGAGCCAAGTTTTCTTTATCAAGCCTTTCGGCCTCCCACATCATTGAGGTGATTTCATAATTACTTGCAGCCTCTGCATTTATCAGCTTCAGCTGATTCCAGAGTCTACTGAGAGAGGGGCCAGGCCTCCGTGACTGGAGGTGCAATATGGTCCTTCTCTGCCTCTTATTCAGGTCTTGGTTCTACTTCTGAAACAGCACTTAAATAGCTCATTATCAACTCAGACCCCTCGAGATTAAGTATTTAATTTCTCTTGATCTCCAGCCTTAAGAAATAACCCAATTCATTATTTAGCCATTATTTAATTCATTACTGTCATTAGAGAACAGAAGAATTGTCTTACCAAGGTTGCAAATGCATGATAGAACTCACCTCTTTTTGTCCAGCACAATGAACGGCTGTGGAAGGGGCCTAACTTGAAATACCAGTTATGAAATTTGGTTTTATTGCTTCTGCAGATCTGGGCCTCTGCTGGATAACTAGCAGGCCTGCCTTAACCTGATGGAGAGAGGATTGTAACCTAATGTGTTCACCAATACTTTGTGTCCTCAGTGAGCCTTGACACACTACTTCATTGGATTATCTCCTAACAGAACGGAGCAGTTGGACAGAAAGTTGTAATAAGAGTTAATGTTCAAGAAGCAGCTTTCTTTAAGTGTGGCCAAGCAGAGTGATAAAGGGGGAAAATTTTCCTCCCCAGGAAACATTTGGCAATGTCTAGAGACATTTTTGATCATCACACGGTGGGGGGGGGGGTGCTACTATCATCTGGAATAGAGACCAGGAGGCCTGCTGGCACCCCACCAGGCCCACTACAGCTTCCTGCCCTGCAAGACTGAATTACCCAGTCCTAAATGCCAACAGTGCTGAGGTTCAGAAACCTGTCCTAGAGCCTGGGAAACTGCCCATTACTTTCCCCTTCTGCTAATAATATACATATTTTGCCATAGGGCTCTGAGGATTTTTTATTATTGATTTGTGAGATACAGGTGAGCGGATTTAAAGCCATCTATCTCTAGCTATTTATCCAATCAATGGATCAAATCAAACAATCTGTTTATATCGTCTATTTATCCATCAATTGATCTATATATAACATCTGGTTAATAATCAATTGATCGATCTGTAATATCTATCATTTCTCTGATCTAGCCACTCAGTGATTCATTTCAGAAAATATAATTGTCATGGTCAGGTTCATGTGTCAACTTGTCCAAGTGGTGATACCTGTTTGTCTGGTTGGGCAAGTGCTGGCCTGTCTGTTGCGATGAGGACGTTTCATAGAATTAAATCATGATCACATCAGCTGCATCCCCAGCTGATCCATTTGTAATCAGCCAAGGGGAGTGTCTTCTGCAATGAGTGATGCTTAATCTAATCACTGGAAGCCTTTTAAGGAGGATTCAGAACAGACAGACTCTCTTCCAGCTTTGGCCAGCAAGCCTCTCCTATGGAGTTCATCCAGACCCTCCATCGGAATTGTCGGCATCACAGCCTGCCCTGTGGATTTGGGGCTCTGCATTCCCACTGTTACATGAGACACTTTTATAAATTTTATATTTGTGAGTGTTTCCTGTGATCCTGTTTCTCTAGAGAATCCTAACTAATACAATAATATAAAGCAGTTTCTACAACCCACACTCAACAAAGTAATCAAAAATAAATTTAATAACATAAATTTTAAGAATAAGCAGGGAAATGCAAATTACAATGGGTAATAATGGGTAATATTGACTATGGGGAAGATATGACACTGATAATCTGACAATTATGACTGATAAAATTGCTTTAAGTTTCTTTGAGCTTCATGGTAGCCAAAATAAAAATGGGAACAGTCATTATGTTTTGTTTTTATGATCCATAAGGAATTTAAGCAAAACTTTTATTAACACAAAGACATTTCTCACCTGGGATTTGATGTACATCAAGGGTGAACATTTTTTTCTGTGAAGGGCTTGATAGCAAATATTTTCAGCTTTGTGACTCATATAGTCTTTGGTATACGATTCAACTGTCTTGTTTGTAGCCCCAAAGTGGTCACAGACGATGTGTGCACAAAGGGAATGACTGTGTTACAATAAAACTTCATTTACAGAAACATCTTGAAGTCCAGATTGAGTCCACAAGCCATAGTTACCTGGCCCATGTTATATAGAACCTCAGCAACACCCATAGTTCAAATGAAAGGCGGCTTTTAAGAGGATGTTTCCTAGACCCCTGATGAAAGCTGAGAGCATAGCCCTAAAAGAAATGAGGCAAAGCTTTCTGCACTGTTCAGTCATTTCTATAGAGATGAAAGAATAACAATAACAAATGCTTCTTTAGGTCATTTACCATGATATATATCAAGGGTTTAGCATTGTTTTGTCTGTTTTGCTTTGGGCCAGGCTCCTCTTTGTTTACTGTGGAGACACCCCAGTGTACCCCAACTTAGCATTGTTCCTTCCATCTTGCTGAATGCTGAAATGTTATTGAGATGAGGCATTGTGATAGGTCAAACATAGTATTACTCCCCAAAATATTTCATAAGATTCTTGCAGACAGAGGGCATTGTGGTCATGATAAAATAACTGTTTCCAAATTCCTCCTCCGAGTTCTTTCCCAGATATAGTTCCAGCTCTTTTAGTGGCTCAGCTTACCTGTCGCCTCTTTGCAACTGCTCATGGCCCCACAAAGAAGGATGTGTAGTACCTTCTGTTGACTTTCACTAGCACTTTGAATTTCCATTTGTTCTAGTTTGCTAGCTGCCAGAATGCAATATACCAGAAATGGAATGGCTTTTAAAAGGGGGAATTTAATGTTGTAAATTTACAGTTCTAAGGCTCTGAAAATGTCCAAATCAAAACAAGTCTATATAAATGTCCAATCTAAGGCATCCAGGGAATGATACCTTGGTTTAAGAGGGGAAATAACATTCAGGGTTTCTCTCACTTAGAAGGGCACATGGCAAAGTCTGCTAGATTTCTCTTCCTGCTTCTTGTTTCATGAAGCTCCCCTAGGGGCAGCATGGTCTCCACCTCTCATCATTTTCTGCTGTCTCAGAATCTCCAAAGGTCGCTGGCTGGTGGACTTTGGTTATCTTGGCCTTGTGGCTCTCCTTGGCTCTGCTGCAGCTTTCCTGTCATTCTTTGCTTTTATAGGATTCCCGTAAACTAATCAAGACCAAGGTAGAATGGATGAAGACACGTCGTCATCTAATCAAGTTTAATACCCACAATTGATTGACTCACATCTCTGCGGAGATAACCTAATCAAATTTCCAACCTATAGTACTGAAAAGGGATTAGAAGAAACCGTGGCTCCCACTAAATTGATTAAGATTAAAACATGGTTTTTCTAGGGTACATGAATCCTTTCAAACCAGCACACCATCTTACTAATACTTTTTCTTATACCTTTTAACAGTTTCTTTACCCTTTTCTTCCCCCCAAATGAAATGGGCTGTTTGAGGGAAGAGTTTCTCTTTCTCATCTTGTACCCGCCCCCCATGTGTGAATTGCAAATTAGCACATAGGAGATGCCTAATAACTATTTACTGTGTAAATGAATGCATAAATGGATGGATGGATGGATGGATAGGTGGATACAAGACAGGAAGGAAAGACATCAACATTTTCTCAAAATTTAAGTTCCTACATAATTTCCAATACTAACTGTAAACTATTTTACTGAAAGTAAGATGCTCTAACTAAAATTGCCCCATTTTCTCATATAAAGTTAAGCTTAATCTTGTTCAGTAATAGAGCAAAATCTGAAATCAAAATATTTGATTTATTGTTCAATAACATAAAATGCATATATATGCCTAGAATTTTATAGAAAGTCAAAATGATTTATACATACAATTGGTAGAGTGAAGCTGAAACCATTTTAAGCAGAATCTGCATTCAGGCTATACATATTTATTACAGAGGAAGCTACAACAGATAATTCAGTTTTGCTCGTAATATTAGGCCAAAGTCTTATAGGTTAATCATATTAAAATATGTTAAATGTTATAGGAATGTATAAAGCTGTCTCCCTTATTTCTTACTGACAATAAACAAACTGTGTATATTAACTTTATATTTAAGCCATAGGAGCTATCACTCTTCAACCTGAGTTAGTCTTTATTCCTACTACCTGTTTGGATGCCAAATGCTTTCATTTGTATTTGGTATTTCTCCAGCTCTCTCTTCCTTCTGTCATCTACACTAACTCTACCCATCTGCATACTTCTACCTCCCAGTTCCAAAAGAGCTGATTAAAAATAGTTGCAGAAAAGTCCTTTAAGGGATAGGAGAAAAAATATGGACTTATTAAACTTTACCACCTGGTAAACCCCTGATAATGTCTCAAACATTACGTACTTCCAAGTCAATAGGCAATGCTGTTAACCTTGAGGCTTACTCTTGTAGGCTATTTATGTATTAGAGAAAGCAAGCCTATACCTGTAGTTATGCCTAACAGGTACTTCCAGAGGACCTCTTTTGTTGCTCAGATGTGGCCTCTCTCTCCCTAAGCCCAACTTTGCAAGGAAAATCATTTCCCTCCCCCTTTTGTGGGATATGACATGCAGGGGTGAAAGTCTCCCTGGCAATGTGGGGTATGACTCCCAGGGATGAGTCTGGCCCTGGCACTGTGTGATCAGCAATGCCTTCCCGACCAAAAGAGGGGAAAGAATTGTAACAAAGGAGGTATCAGTAGCTAAGAGAGTTCAAATAGAGTCGAGAGGGTACTCTGGAGGCTACTTTTACATAAGCATCAGCTAGATGTTGCTACTAATCATGGTTTGCTAAACTCTAACCAAAATCAATCCTGCCAACCCTTTTATCTGAGATTCTACAAAGGTTCCATGCACTGTGATTACTTTCTAGAAATCTACAAATTCCAGATGGGTCTGTAGGCTAGATAGGTTCTGAAATCCAGAGGCTCCAGCCTCTCCAGAACATCAACTAGTTCCATCCCCCTATCCAATATTACTGACAGCCCTTTTGAACATGAAAAAGTTTGACTGGGCATAGCCAAAACACCCCTAAAGATTGGGAGAAATATCAAAGGAAAAGGTAGAGTTAAAACAGAGGAAATGGAATTTAATAAATGAGTCTGATTGCTGAATCATTATATTGATATTTCTTTTAGTCTCCAGTGTCTTGGAGCAACTAGAAACAAAAACCTAAACTTGTGGAGTTGTAACTCATACTCTATAATCTGTTCTACAACTAATTGTTGTGGTGTGCTTTTGAATTTCTTGCTTTTTTGTATATGTCATTTCTCACAATAAAAAAAACATGCAAAAAGAAAAAGTAGAGTAATTGCAGAGTGGATATTTTTGGCTACTCCTGGGAAAATGGAAATATTGGTTTTTGAAGTTCAGAGATTACCCATGATGATGTCATGACTAAAGAAATTAGTTCATGCTGTCTTAGGTTTTCCATCTATGACATGTAATTCTGCCACATGCACCTTAACTGATGAGAACGATGGAAACTAAGTAAATATTTAGAAAGACACATTATGAAAAAGGCCTCTCTTTATTCACAGAGGAAACATCAAAAACCATAGCTAGATAGTCTAATTTATGTTTTACACAAATATTAAACTTTCATGCTAGGGGGAGATCTTAATATAGCAAAAGTTACTTTGGCACTACTTCCTCAGACTTAGAGCTCATCTTCCATATATCAAGAATCAATTATTCAAATGGAATTTTGTTATGAACTGCTGAAAATAGTATTTAATAGTATTTACACTGACAAAGCATGGAATTCACATTGTAGTAATGGATTCATGATGGAGCTAGTTGGAAGTGTGTGACATTTTAAGTGCTTCATGGCTCTGAATTCATTTAGCATTTATTGCAATAGAAATGACCATATTGAATTCAATTGGCATTCATATGGACTTCACATGTATTTATGGAGATGTAACATGGTAATTTAACATTTACTGTGCTAAGTATTATCTAATGGACATTGAAAGACATTGTCATGCAATGCATAATGAAACCAGCACCTCAAAAGTTAAACTTTCGTCAAACCAAAAAAAATGAAAAATCATTCTGAATCCCCAAGCACATTAGTAGATTATTTGGATAAGTCAAAATTATGTATTTACTCCCCCAAATCTGCTTTCCAAATTCTGAAGCCAAAAGGTTGACTCTAGAACCAAGACAATAAAGCAGATGTTCAATTTAGACTTGTTTATATTCTAAAATTGTCAGCAAATACATTAATCTTGGTCTAAAAATATTAATGAAGACTTTTTTTGGAACAATAGCTGTAAATTTAACACGTGTTACGTCTTTCATAGATGATTTCTCTCTCCCCTCACCCCTGCTTCTTAGAGCTCAGTGTACTCCATTCAACATGGTTCCAAAAATTAAGTAACTGTTTCATTCTTGGAGAAGACCTACTTTTAGAATAAACGAATTACTATTTGGGAACAATCCAAAGATCAAAGGAATGAAGACCTTTGTTAAAAAGTAAAGAAAGAGTTCTTCACCAGTCACGATGCTTATTTTTCTCTTTTTTCCCCCCTTTTAGGATAGAATTAAGGACACAGTATAAGACAAGTTTGCTATTAGTCACTTTCAAAGATGTTGCTTAAGAGGCTGTGTCCTTCACTCTCAGTTTCTTTAATTTTCTCAGTTACCTACTTTACTCCACTTAGAAGTGGAACCTTTATTGAAAACTTACCAACAGACACCAGTTAACTAAGCCTCCTGATTCAATTAAACCGGTGTTCAACTGTGATTGTAGAACATTGCTTATTTTAACATAGATTTACTGAAAACACTTTAATGAGGACTAGAAAGAGAGACCAAAAATGTGTTACTTATTTTGATGATTTATTTCCCACCAGGACTTTTTAAGCATTTAGTTAATGGCACTTTCAAAATAACTGTAAGGGATTCGATTATTTCAGACATGTTTGAACTCTATGTTGTGAGTGGATTGATAAACTTGTATCACATTACCCCAAGTAAACTACTCCCATGCCCGAAGGTGAGATTTTGAGAGAAAGAGTCTATTGCCAATGTTTAACAGGGTTAATATTTCAGGGCACACATTTATTTTTACAATTAATTGTCTTTTCTATAGTAAGACTGAGATGAAAACCAAGTTATCTGCCCATAACCACTTCTTTGTTTTCTGCCATATTCTCTAGATGGGTTCCTAGGCTACGTAAGTCTTAAAACCCAGAGGACCAGCCTCTCCAGAATGTCAGCTAGTTCCACCTCCCTGTCCCATATTGTTAACAGCTGTTTAAATAAAGCTTTCTTTACAGAAATTGTTTTTAGTATCTTTGACATGCCTGAAAAAACTCATTCTGTAGTTACTTCTCTTTGCCCTACGTGGCATATTTGTGTTATTGGTTAATTATCTCTTGGTAGAAAGAAATCAAGAAACTCACTCTGACTAGTAATTAGCAGAAAAAAAAATAAAGAAGAAAAAATGCAATTTTTGGTTGGATCTGGCTTGTGTATGGAAACTAAGGAGGGGCTGACTCAGAAAGAGACCAAAACCAAGACATCTTTGGGGTGCTCAGGTGCAGGAATTTGGGAACCCTCTAGAACTCTTCTACTGACACACTTCAGCTGAATGCTACCCATTTCCACGTTTCAGTGTCCTGAATTCCAAATCCCTGAGGGGAATTTTTTGATTGACCTGACTTGGTTCAGGTATTTTCCCCAGAATCAATTACTTGCGGTCAGGTGTTTAGGATACAGGACAGAATGGCTTTGTTTTAGGATCTGTGTGTATAAAAATTTTGTGCCAAAGAGGAGGGAATCATTGTAAAACTATGAAATGGGTTGTATTCATTGGTAAGAGTTATGTAGGGAAGGTGGAAAGGTCTTTTCCACCCCTCCCAAACTCAGGATATTGTTCACCATTTGGGTGTCAGGTTCTCCAACAAAATGTACCACATTCAGGTTTTCAGACCAGCTTACTGCACAAGCTATGTCCTTGGCAGCCAGTTCATTATGGAAAAACGCTCACCCAAGAGACTCTGATCTCCATCACCTGCAGGGCTCTCACATTCTTCCCTGGACAGTGGCAGGCCCGGCTCAAGTAGGAGGGAACCCAGAGCACTCCAGAGTGCAGCTCCATTCATCACTGACCCATGCATACTCTGGTGTCCTTGACTGTGCTCCAAATGAGGAATTTGGTAAATATTCAAGGACATAAAGGTGAGAAAGACTTTCACAGTATGAAACAGTTATCATACACCCTTGGGACCCAGGAGGTTCAGCCCGTCTTCCTAAGTGTTCCGTTGCTTTCCCAGGAGCCACAGAGGTGCCACAAAGAGATGAGGCCAATAAACCACTGCATCTGTTTGTTTGTCATTTTCTTTAGTGTGAGTTTTACAAGACTCTCTCCCAGCAGGGTCACAATCTCAGCACATGTCACTTGGCTGTATGTTTCACTGGGACATTGTGATGTGCTGGGGCTGAATTAAATTTACAATTATAGCATATTTTCTTGAAACGAGTTTTGACAATGATAAACGCACAGACAGTTTTCCACACTCAGACAACCTGATTCCATGCCCATCAAGCTGCTCAGGTTTCACTTTGAAGAACTGGTCTCTTATAAACAAAACTGGATGCTAACTGTGGAGTTCACAGACCTGGCTTCAAATGCTACTTCTGCCAAGTATGGATCCCGTGAGCTTAGGTGGCTTTCTTAATCCTGCTAACCTCAGTTTTCTCATTTGTAAAAGGATGATTTTATATTACCTACCTCATAATACAGTTCTGCCAAATGAGCACTTGGAAAGTAATTAACACAGTCCCTGGCAAATAGTAAGCTCTCGACAAGTATTGGCTAGTGTTCATAGAAATGAGTTATCTTCTGAATTGCAATGATGGCTCTAATGTGGGTTCAGATCCCAGAAATATGGAGAAAAGAAGCTTCTGGTTATTCATAAAGCAGTGAATACACAGGGTTTTTGTAGAGACTCTTGAATATGAAAAGAGCAGCTAATGCCCTTTTAAGTGTTTATTACATGCTAGGCAGTGTGCTAAGTATTTTCCCCAGAACATATTATTTAATTCTCGTAGAAACCAACTTTATGCCATATACCTATCTTACGTATAGAGATCCTTAGGGGATCAGGTATCCATAGGCCTTCAGATCCGCTCCCCATAGTTCTCCACCCTCTCCCTACCCCAAGACACTGAGCTGTAACGTCCTTACCACCTTGACTCTCTTGTCCTTTGGTTTCTAGTTAGGTTCTCCAGATACATCAGGCAGGGTTCTGGCAGAAGATAGATGGCGCAGCTGAACTAGTTAATTTGGAAAGAATGTAATAAAGTGGCAATTGAAAAAGTTGTGGGAAACATGCAGGGAAACCACAGAGGGTAGTTGTAGATCCCAGGCTGAGGAATAGTGGAGCGCCATCATCACCCAGGAGCCTGCGAGATGAAGGGCAAGGGGAGAAGAGAATCAGAGCCAGAGAGAGCTATGTGGAAGGGGCCACCTGACCAGCACAGTGGCCTTTACGTGAGGGGTGCAGCTGCTGCTCCTGACCCTTAGGGAGGTACCCAAGAGAACTGACACCTACTTTACTCTCATTCTATCTCTCATCTCTTGCTGGTGCTCCTCATTTGCTGAAGCCAGAGGTCAAGGCTTCCAGGTGAGCTACCTAAGGACAGAGGAGGGTAGAGAAAGGGAGAGAGAACTGAGAGGCCCAAATACTTTCACCCAGAATATCTGCCTATGACCACTCCACTGGTGAGTGCACTTACTTTAAACAGTGGAGAATTAGATATTCCCTTCATTCTGCCGTTCTAAAATGCTCAGTTTTTAGTTTGCTCTTTCTTGCTTACTTTTTCCTCATAGACTGTGATCTCTAAATATTGTAGTGGGAAACTCGAAATGGCTTGGCATCATAAAGTAATCCAGCCACACTTAGGTTTAGAGGATATTCCATGGTGAAAAGGTCAAGATAAAAAACACAGTACTAAAAATCTATTTATTCTTTGTTTTCTCATCTTATGAGGAAAGATTATTGCCAAATATGACAATAAAAGCTGTATTACTAAAATTTTTTTATCTCATCTTTTTTTTTATTAATTAACGGAAAAAAAGAAATTAACCCAACATTTAGAAATCATACCATTCTACATATGCAATCAGTAATTCTTAACATCATCACATAGATGCATGATCATCGTTTCTTAGTACATTTGCATCAGTTTAGAAGAACTAGCAACAGAATAGAAAAAGATATAGAATGTTAATATAGAGAAAAAAATAAAAGTAATAATAATAATAGTAAAAAAACAAAACAAAACCTATAGCTCAGATGCAGCTTCATTCAGTGTTTTAACATGATTACTTTACAGTTAGGTATTATTGTGCTGTCCAGTTTTGAGTATCTAGTCCTGTTGCACAGTCTGTATCCCTTCAGCTCCAATTTCCCATTATCTTACCCTGTTTCTAACTCCTGCTGGTCTCTGTTACCAATGATATATTCCAAGCTGATTCTCGAATGTCGGTTCACATCAGTGGGACCTTACAGTATTTGTCCTTTAGTTTTTGGCTAGACTCACTCAGCATAATGTTCTCTAGGTCCATCCATGTTATTCCATGCTTCATAAGTTTATCCTATCTTAAAGCTGCATAATATTCCATCGTATGTATATACCACAGTTTGTTTAGCCACTCTTCTGTTGATGGACATTTTGGCTGTTTCCATCTCTTTGCAATTGTAAATAACGCTGCTATAAACATTGGTGTGCAAATGTCCGTTTGTGTCTTTGCCCTTAAGTCCTTTGAGTAGATACCCAGATAACAAAAACAAGTATGTTTCATAATTAACTGTGTTTTATTGCATCAGCAACTGCCACCATGTGCTTGCTGGGTCTTAGGAGACCATGAAGATAATAGTGGAGGTCTATATGATATTTTAAGGATTTCAGAAAATCTAATATAATCATATGTTTACACATGATGAAGCTGCACAGACTAACAAAAACATCATAGTTCTTTCTTTTGCTGGAAATAATATTAGCTCTGGGTAGTGACCCTAGCAATTTCATTCTGATCAGAAGCTCTAACTGGCAGTTATATATCTTTGATTAATAAAACATGAGAGAGAAAATGAATTATTACTTAATCTGTGCAGTTTTCTAGATAAAGTCTTTGAAAACATTGTGACAATTGGGGGGAAATAATTAACTGGATACACGATAGTGAAACAAGCAGCACAATACTGATTTGGCACCTTTCATATGTTCAGGGAGACCAAGATAAGATTCTAGAGGGGGCAAGATCTGAGAAAAAGTTCTGAGGCAGTTATTTACTGTTAATAATAATAACAGTAATAACAATCATGGTAATAGCTAACCACTATTAAGTGGTCAGCTGGAGTATTGAAATGGTTTATGTGTATTGGAAATTGAATCATATCCCCCACAAAGGCATGTTCAGATCCCAAGTTATAGCTCTATAGGTGTAAACGCATTGATAAATCAGACCTTTGAGGATGTTACTAGTTAAGTTGTGCCCAAACTAAAGGAGATGAACCTAATCCAGTATGTCTGAAGTCCTTATAAGCAGAGGAAATTGAACACAAAAGGAGAAGCCATGGGGAGCAGCCAGAACCTGAAAGTCAATGAGACCTAGAAGAGAAAGAAGATGGCTCCATGTATAAGATAGGAAAGCCAAGGACCAAGCATTGCCGGCAATAAGAAACACTGACCCCTGCTTGGGGGTAGAGGGTGTCTAGTGTCTGAAACCATGGACCAGCCCATCCCGTGGGTATTAATGTATTATGCTAAAACAGTGTGGAATGTTCTTAGGTCTGCCTCCCAGCAGACCTAAGAAGACATTCTAATTATTCCTTATTTTAAGTTAGGTAACCTCAGATTCTCAGATTCGGACACAAAGATAAGCTCTATGTGTAGATAGGTTATTTGAGAGGTGGTGTCAGGAAACACTGGTAGGGGAATGGAGAAGAGAGCTGGTAAGAGAAGGAAGTCAATTTAGGATGCATTAATGAACAGGTGGCCACTGTGAGAAATTGAGACTCAATCCAGACAGTGTGGAACATACCTCAGAGTTGTGCCATATGATAGGTGAAGAAGCTAGGGAACTGATCCACCAACTTCTGTTTATAATTTCTTGACAGCTGCTTCCAGTTCTGGTTTGCCTGCATGGGGAGCATACATTTTCTCACAGCCAGAGAAAGCCATAGGGAATCATCAGAGAGACACAAGGACTTGCAGAAAGAAACCTCTCATGAAGCAAGGGGACATAAATGGGCACTAACAGCATTTGTAATGCTCTTGTTCTAAAGATGAGAAAGTTATTTCATTCAAGTTGAAATAATGTATCCAGAATCACAGAGCACCTGTGATGTGCCCTTCCATTCCTCTGTATCACTATCTTCCCTACTGCCATGCAACTATCCCCCTACTTCCATATTTTTATCTTCCCTGCTTCCACATTACTACCTATACATTAAAGCTACCAATATACTGATAGCCTGCCAAATGAGTTCTTGTTCCTGGAGTTTATTTTTATAACAGCTTTCTTGAAACATATTCATGTACAATTCATCCTTTTAAAGGGTACAATCCCATAGTTTTTTCATATATTCAATTATGCAACTATCACCATAATCAATTTTGGAACATTTCATCACTCCCAATAGACACGCCATACTCATTAGCAGTCACTCTTCATTTCTCCTTATCCCTAACCCCTGGCAATGAAAATCGACTTTCTGTCTCTATAGATTTGCTTTTTTTGTTCATTTCATAAAGCAGAATCATATAATAAGCGTACCTCCTGTCTGTCTTCTTTAAATTGACCTAGTATTTTCGAAGTCCATCTATGTTGTAGCATTTAGAAGTACTTCATTCCTTTTTATTGCAAAATAGTATTGCATTGTATGGTGATCAGTTTACTAAGGCTGCTATAACAAATTCGTGTAGACTGGTTGGCTTAAACAACACAAATTTACTGTTTCACAGTGTGGGAGGCTAGGAATCCAAAAGCAAGGTGTCATCAGATTCATCCTTCCTCTAATCTCTAGCATGCTGGTGGGGACTTGCAGACAAATCTCAACCTCTACCTCCATTATGGCCATCTGTCTCCTGTCTCCAACTGACTATGTCTAATTTCCTCTGCTAACAAGGGTACCAGTCATATTGGATTAAGGCCTACCCAGATTCAGTTTGGACTCCTCTTTGATAACATCTTTGAAGATACTATTTACAAATTAACTCATAACACAGGAATTCAGTCTTTAGCCTGTCTTGTGGTGGACATAATTCAATCATAATATATGAATATACCATATACTCATTATCCATTCATTAATTGATGGACATTTGGTTTGTTTCTGCCTTTTGACTATTATAAATAATGTGTTATGAATATCTACATATAGGTTTTTGAGTAGATATTCCTTATCTTGGATATATAACTAGGAGTGGAACTGCCAGGTCATATGGTAACTCTACATCTAACTTTCTGAGGAACTGCCAGACTGTTCTCCAAAGTAGTCCTGGAATTTATCGGCAGCTTTAATCTGATGTTCAACTAATCAAGTTGCTTGCTTCTCACTATTTGGCAAGGGGAAAAGTAACTAAAACATCTGCATGCATAGATTTCTAGAATTACCAAAGCATTAAAAAAGGATGTTTTCGGTCATTATCAGTGTTGCCTTAAGTTGGTCTTAAATCTCAGGGCCTGCACTTCTTGCTTTTTACTTATAAGTGAATAAAACCTTAGCTTTATCATTATCCATTTAATTTAGTTTATGAATTCTCTGCTTAACCCTGCTGTGTGTAATGATGCATGTCTTCATCAAGAGTATTTTGGCCTGAAGTTTCTAATTAGCTAGAAGTTAGAGCATGTGCTCATAGGCAGCCCTTCATTAAGCATGCACTCATTTTTGTTTTTATTCAATACCTACTGAGAATCAGGTACCATATTAGTCTCTGGGAATAAGGTGGTGAGACAAAAACAGACATAACTTGGCTAGAGAAAAATTAAGTTTGAGAGGAACTACACCAGAAGATTCACGGATGACTTATCAAGCGCTATTCATGACCCACAGCTACTACCTTCCCATAATTCACCCTGACTCAAAGACTGCTTCATATTGCTGGGTTGCCAATTAATGCTGCTGTCTGGCTAATCATAAGCCACACAAGAAAGAAATTGAAAACTTTCCTCCATGAGGGGCTTTCAGTTTAAATAAAAAGAGAGAATACTCTTTGGAGTAGCTTCTACCTAGTGCAGTCAAAATAAATAAAATCTGTTAATGCTACAAAGGCAGGGATAGTTGAGAGGGTTCCAAATACAATTTAATTTTTAGAAAAACAAAAATCTGATGGTTCCCAGAGTTAAAGGAATGCTAAATGAAAGTTCTACTGTGAAACAAAGTAGGAATATATGCAATCACTTTCATTTAGTCACTTATTTTTTATTTTTTAACTCTGCCAACTGGACACCTCCTCTTGGCTCTCCCACTGGCACATAGAACTCTATAAGTACAAAATTAGACTCACAATCTACCCAGCAATCCTAACCCAGCTCTCAAACCTACATTTCCTCCTGCATGTTTCCAATTTTAGTGAATTATGTGCCACCTTGCACACTGTTGCCCAAATAACAAACATGGGCATGATGCTTGCTCCTTCCTCTAGCTCCCCCACCTATCTTCTAGTCACTCCTATGTATCTCTCAGCCTGACTCATTATCTCCTTTCCAATCACCACCTTTTCTCTCTGCCACCATCATCTGTGTCCTGCTAACTCTTATCCAGGATTCTAGTCTTTACTCTCCAATCTCTACCCTAGAAGGCAGTAGAAGTACCCTTCTAAACCTCATAAGTATCATGTTGTTCTCCTTTTAAAACCTTTCTGTGTATCAGAAGCCAGCAGCCACAATTCACAAACTCATATGTCTTCATGGACCAGGAAGCCTTCAGGTGTAAGCAGGAAGGAATTATGGTTAACTTGGGGTGGCCTAGGAACTCTCTGCCTGATGACATTCAAATACATTTATCTGAGCAAACAAAGCAAATTTAAGAGTATTCAGCCTCAGCTCCCTGTGACCTTCCATCCAGGCAGATATTGAAGTGCTTGGAATGGATGAAATCTACCCCAAGAATTGCCTAGTACAATAAAAAAGAAGATTAAGGATCAAATTGAAATGTTCCTAGACTACTCCGATATCGTAGAAAATCTACAATTGTTTTTTTTTTTTTTTGGTGAGAAAGAAGGTTCTTCCAACAGTGTTCACAGAGTGACAGCTGTAATTCCCTTACAGCTGTCAATTGGCAATTCCCTTTTGGATATAGACAATTATCTTTCAAAGCAATGGCACACACAAAAACAAGAAAATTCCTCATTGTTTGGAAAGCATGGAACTCACAATTCATGCTTATCTTCTCACATCATTTCTACATTTTAAGCTGTTTGGTTTACAAAGTAGATGAAGACAAGAAAGCATTAATGATGGCAATCTAACGAAAGGAAATTCATTTCACTCAAACCTGCATGGCATTTTTAGCGGTTGATGTTTGCCTCCTGTTAGCTTCCTATTGCTGTAGGAACAAATTACCACACATTTAGCAGCTTGAAACAACTGAAATTTATTATCTTTTGGTTCTGTGAGTTAGAAATCTAATAAGGCCTCACTGGGCAAAAATCAAGGCATTAGCAGGGCTAAGTTCTAGGGGGCAATCTGTTTTCTTGCCTTTTCCAGCTTGTAGAGGTCATTACGTTCCTTGGTTTGTGGCTCCTTTCTCTATCTTTATAGCCAACAGAGTTGCATTTTGCTGACAATTCAAGATGAGTCTTAATCCTTTACTGGAGTCCCTAATGAAGGGTAAAGGACAGAGAGAGCTTAGAGCTAGAAAGAGCCCTGGAAAGGCAAGGAAGGACGCACAGAAACTGAGGGAGCCATTGAAACCAGAACTAGGAGAGAAGGATTAAATAGCTCCAACATCATAAGGATGCCTTGTGTTTACTTTTTATTTCCATGCCCACCTTCATCTCACCACCTCCCTTTCCTAATGACAGAAAACCACTGATCTTTCCTCAGTTTCTAAAATTTTGTCATTTCAAAAAATTCTAGAAATGGAATCAAGCAGTATATAATCCTTGGGATTAGCTCTTTTCACTCAGCATAATTCCTTGAAGATTCATCCAAATTGTTACATGCATGAATAGTTCATTATTTTTTATTGCTGAGTAGCATTCCATGATGTGGATTTACCACAGTTTATTTAACTGTGGTTGAAGGACATCTGATTATTTCCATTTCAGGGTTATTACAAATAAAGCCTCTATGAACATTCATGTACAGATTTTTTTCATACATGTCTTTATTTTATTACCCATCTACCCATACATTGGATAAAGGGGGTATCTGTCACAAAGTTTTTATAATCACAGTCACAAATGAGGGCTATATAGTTGTACAATCATTATCACAGACCAAGATTACTGGATACCTTCAAATGCACTAGAAACAGCTCCTTTAACAGTTGCTGTATGGAGTAATGCTAACTTTCAGAGCTGCAGAATTCTAACCCAACTGTGAATCTCAGGTGTCACACAGATACCCAAAGTTCTAGGTAAGAACCAAGTATACATAAGGAGCATAGCATCTCTGAATTAAGAGATAACAGTTAAAACTCAGGAGTAAATGGGACTGCTGTAAGAGCGTACAATCTAGGAACCTTTACAGTGAACCTTATTGAACATTTTGAGCTCCTTACTCAACTGTCCAATCTCTACCCAGTGAATAAGTGTGCTTATTTCTCCACATCCTCTCCAACACTTGTAGTTTTCTGGGGTTTTTTGTTTGTTTGTTTGTTTGTTTTGATAATGGCCTTTCTAGTAGTTGTGAGATATCTCATTGTGGTTTTGATTTGCATTTCCCTAATTGCTAGTCAAATGGAGCATCTTTTCATATGCTTTTGAACCATTTGTATTTCTTCTTTGGAAAAGTGTCTATCCATGTCTTTTGTCCATTTTTTAATTGGCTTGTTTGTCTTTTTGTTGCTGAGTTGTAGAATCTCTTTATATATTCTATATTTTAAATTCTTATCCAATTTGTGGTTTTGAACTATTGCCTCCCATTGAGTAGGCTGCCATTTTGCTCTCCTGACAAAGTCCTTTGCTGCACAAAAGTGTTCTGTTCTGGAGATCCCATTAATTTATTTCTTCTTCCATAGGTTGTGCTTTGGGTATAAGGTCTAGGAAACTACCTCCTACCAGAAGATCCTTAAAATATTTCCCTGCATTTTCCTCTAAAAGTTTTATGGTCTTAGCTCCAATGTTTAGGTCTTTGATTCATTTTGAGTCAATTTTTGTATAAAGTGGTTTTCTTTCATTCTTTTGGATATAGATATCCAGTTCTCTGACTACCCTTTGTTGAAGAGGCTGTTCTGTCCCAGTGAGTGGACTTGGCCACTGTATCAAAAATCAATTGTCCATAGATGCAAGGGTCTATTTCTGAACTCTCAGTTTGATTCCTTTGGTCGTCAGTATATCTATGCCAGAACCATGATGTTTTTATCACTGTAGCTTTGTAATATGCTTAAAAGTCAGGCAGTGTGGGACCTCCCACTTCAGATTTCTTTCTCAAGATATTTTTAGCTGTTTGGGGCACTCGGCTCTCCAAATAAATTAGTTTATTGGTTTTTCTATTTCTGCAAAATAAGTTGTTGGGATTTTGTGGATATTGCATTGAATCTATAAATCAATCTGGGTAGAATTGACATAACTATATTTTGTCTTCCAGTCCATGAACATGTTATGTCCTTCCATTTATATAGGTCTTCTTTGGTTTATTTAACAATATTTTGTAGTTTTCTGTGTGTAGGTCTTTTATATCCTTGATTAAATTCATTTCTAAATATTTGATTCTTTTTGTTGCTATTGTAAATGGAATTTTTTTTGATGTCCTCCTCAGATTGCTCATTACTGGTATATAGAAACACTACTGATTTCTGCATGTTGATATTTTATCCTGCCATTTTGCTGTACTCTTTTATTAGCATTAGTAGCTTTTTTGGGGTATTTTCTACATATAGAATTATGTCATCTGTGAACAATGAAAGTTTTATTTCTTTATTTCCAATTTGGATGTCCAATTTGGATGTCCTTCACTTCTTTTTCTTGCTTAAATTGCTCTAGGTAGAATTTTCAGGACAATGTTGGGTGACAGTGGGCATCGTTGTCTTCTTCCACATCATAAAGGGAAAATTTTCAGTCTTTCCCCATTGAGTATGATGTTGTCTGTGGGTTTTTATATATTCCCTTTATCATGTTGAGGAATTTCCTTTTATTCCTATCCTTTAAAGTGTTTTTATCAAGAGAGAATACTAAATTTTATCAAATAACTTTTCTACATCAATCAAGGTTTTCTTGTGTTGAACTACCCTTGCATACCTGGAACAAAAACTACTTGGTCATGGTTTATAATTCTTGTAATGTCTGCTGGATTCAATTTGCAAGTATTTTGTTGAGGGGTTTTGCATCTATATTCATTAAACAGATTGGTCTGTAATTTTCTTTCCTTGTAGTATCTTTGTCTGGTTTTGATATTAGGGTGATCTTGACTTCATAGAATGAGTTAGGTAACTTTCCCTTCCTCTTCAACTTTTTTGAAGAATTTGAGCAGGATTCATATTAATTCCTTCTTCAGTGCTTCGTAGAATTCACATGGGAAACCATCTGGTTCTGGGCCTTTCTTCTTGGGAGTTTTTTGATGACTAATTCAATCTCTTGTGATTCTTTGTTGAGGTTTTGTATTTCTTCTCAAGTTAATGTTGGTTGTTCATGCTTTTCTAGGAAATTGTCCATTTAATCTAGTTTATTAGCTTATAGTTGTTGATAGTATCCTCTCATTATTTCATTTATTTCTATGGGGTCAGTAGCTATGCCACTCTTCCTATTTCTGATATTATTTATTTGCATCCTCTCTCTTTTTTCTTTGTCAGCCTAGCTAAGGGTTCATTGATTTTACTGATGTCCTCAAAGAACCAACTTTTTTGGTTGATTCTCTCTATTGTTTTCATGTTCTCAATTTCATTTATTTCTGCTCTAATCTTTGTTACTTCCTTCTATTTGCTTTGGGATTAGTTTGCTGTTCTTTCTTTAGTTTCTCCAGGAAACAGTTAAGTCCTCAATTTTTGCTCTTTCTTCTTTTTTTAATCTAGGCTTTTCGTTTGTTTGTTTACTAAAGCTGCCAAAATACAATGTTGACTTTTATTAAGGGGCTTTATTAAATTACAAGTCATAATTATAAGGCTGTGAAAATGTCCAAATTAAGGCACCAAGAAGAGGATAACTCTACTCAAAAAAGGTCAATTATGTCTGGGGTTTCTTTGTCACATGGTGTGGTAGCTTGCAAGCTGCCAGAATGTGATACACTAGAACTGGATAGGCTTTTAAAAAGGGGAATCTTAATAAGTTACAAGTTTTCAGTTCTAAGCCTATAAAAATGTCCAAACTAAGGCATCCATAGAAAGATACCTTAATTCAAAGAAAGCTGATGGGCCAGGAACACCTCTCTTAGGTGGGTAGTCATGTGGCTGTCATCTTCTGGTCCCTTGCTCCTAGGCTTTGTTGCTTCCAGCCTCTGTTCCTGTGGGTTCCTCACTATGCTTCTCTGAGGCTGGCTTTCATCCCTTGGCTTCCCTTGGCTCTCTCCAGGTTCTGGCATGCTTATCATCTCATGGCAATGTCTGCTAGGCTCCAAGCATTTCCAAATATGTGTGTTTTTGTTCTCCAAGCGTTGGCATCTTTGTCAACTCTGCTGTGAAGTTCCTGTCTGCTCTCTCTCCATGAGCTCTGAGGCTTCTGTCATTTCTCTCTCTAAAATGTTTCCTCTTTTAAAGGTTCCCAGTAAACTAATCAGAGCCCACCTGGAATAGGTTGAGTCACATCTCCATCTAATCAAGAGGTCACACCCACAAATGAGCATGTGACATCTCTCTGAGATAATCTAATCAGAGTTTCCACCTATGATATTGAATCAGGTTGAAAAGAAATGGCTGTCTCCACAAGATTGGATCAGGATCAAAACATGGTTTTTCTGGGTACATAATACTTTCAAACTGGCACACATGGAAAGGTGCATGGCGATGTCTGCTGGATTTTCTCCTGCCTTCTGGTTCCAAACAGCTCTCTCAGCTTCTCCAAACATCTATGTCTGAGCTTTCTCCAAAATGTCCCTCTCTTAAAGGACTCGAGTAAGCAGATTAAGACAATCTAAATAGGGAAGGTTATATCTCCATGGAAATAATCTAATCAAAAGGTCCAACCCACAATTGGGTGGGTCATACTCCATGGAAACAACCTAATTAAAAGGCCCCACTGCAAAGTAGGCCTGCCACACAAGATTAGATTAGAAGAACATGGCTTTTCTGGGGTACATAACAGTTTCAAAACAGCACATAAATTTATTATTTATTAGAATAATAAATTTCCTTCTCAGCACTGCCTTCAGAGCATCCCATAAGTTTCAATATGTTGTGTTCTCATTTTCATGTGCCTTGAGATATTTACTGATTTCTCTCATAATTTCCTCCTTGACCTACTGGTTATATGAGTGTGTTGTTTAGCTTCCATATATTTGTGAATTCTCCAGCCCTCCACCTATTATTGATTTCTGACTTCATTCCATTATGATCCAAAAAAGTTTTTTTGTATAATTTCAATCTTTTTAAATTTAAGGAGACCTGCTTTGTGACTGAACATGTGTCTATCCTGGAATTTTATCAATGAGCTTTTGAGAAAAAAAAATGTACTGTTGTTGTGGGGTGTGAAGTTTTGTAAATTTCTGTTAAGTCTAGTTCATTTATCATATTTTTCAAGATCTCTGTTTCTTTACTGATCCCCTGTTGAGATTTTCTATCCAGTGATATAAGTGGTGTATTCAAGTCTCCAACTATTATCATAGAGGTGTCTACTTCTCCCTTCAGTGTTGTCAGTGTTTGCCTCATGTATTTTTGGGCACTCTGGCCAGGTACATAAATATTTATTATTAATATTTCTTCTTGATGGATTGTTCTTTTTGTTAATACATTGTTTCCTTCTTTTTCTCTTTTAATAGTTTTACATTTGAAGTCTAATTTGTTTGATATTAGTATAGCTGCTCCCACTCCTTTCTGGTTGTAGTTTGCATGGAATATCTTTTATCCACCTTTCACTTTCAACCTCTTTTTGTCCTTGGGTCTACAGTGAGTCTCTTGTAGATAGCAGATGGATGAATCCTTTTTTATTTTTTTTTAATCCATTCTGCAGTCTTTGTCTTTTGATTGGAGCATTTAAACATTGACATTTAATGTTATTACTGTAAAGGTAGCACTTCCTTAACCATTTTATCTTTTTTATTTTATATGTCATATCTTGTTTCTTTTCTCTCTTTTTACCCTTTTAGTTATCCATACTGATAATCTTCATTTCTTCAGTCTTCTCCAAACCTCTCTCTCCTATCTTTTCTTATCTGCCTTTAACACTCTGTTTATTATTTCTTGTAGAACAGGTTTCTTGTTCACAAACTCTCTCAGTAGCTGTTTATCTATAGATATTTTACATTCTCCCTCATTTTCAAAGGACAGTTTTGCTGGATTTAGAATTCTTGGTTGGCAATTTTTATCTTTCAGTTTCTTAAATATATTATAACATGGCCTTCTTGCCTCCATGATTTCTGTTGAGAAATCAACACTTAATCTTATCAAGCTTCCCTTGTATGTGATGTATCACATTTCTCTTGCTGCTTTCAGAATTCTCTCTGTCTTTGACATTTGATAAGTTGATTAGTAAGTGGCTTGAAATGTCTATTTGGGTCTATTCTGTTTGGCATTTGCTCTGTTTCTTGAATCTGTAATTTTATGTCATTCATAAGAGTTGGGAAATCTTCAGTGATTATTTCCTCAGTTATTCTTTCTGCCCCTTTTCTCTTATGTTCCCCCTTCTGGGATACCCAAACATGTATATTCATGTGTTTAATATTTTCATTCAATTCCCTGAGACCCTGCTCATATTTTTCCATTCTTTTCCCTATCTGTTCTTTTTTGTATAAAATTTCAGAAGCCCTGTCTTCTAGCTCTCTAATCCTTTCTTCTGCCTTTTCAAATCTACTGTTGTATGTTTCCATTTTGTTTTTCATCTCTTCTATTCTACCTTTCATTCTCATATTCTGTCATTTTTTTATGCAAGCTTCTGAATTCTTCTTTATGGTCACTCAGTACCTTCTTTATATCCTTCTTTTCTTTTGCCACATTTTCCTTTAACTCATTGATTTGATTTAGAAGATTTGTTTCAGTGCCTGTATCTCATCTGAGGTTTTAGTTTGTTCCTTTGGCTGTGCCATATGTTCACACATTCTAGTATAAATCATGATTTTTGCTGCTGTCTAGGCATGTGATTTTCTTGATTAGTTTTTTCTGGGGATCATTTTCTCTCTTTTGCCTAGGGTTTTCCCGTTGGTTGCCTTTGTTCTCTAATTTTTCTTTGACATTCAGTTCAACTTATTCTAGATATCTAGCCTAGCTTCTGTTTAATTAATCATAATATTTCAGCTCTTATTTTTCTCAGGGAATACTGACCTTTTATTTGTTTTGTTTTGTTTTTGGTCTCTATATATTTTTAACACTCATTTTGTTACATCTTGCAACTTTTATCTGGAAGTCTGTCTCTAGGAGGAGAGTCTCCCCAGCTAGGATCAACCCCAGTCAGATTTTCCTAGGCAAAACAGGCCCAGGACTCATGAAGGATGTGTGATCAGAAACAAGGTTCCCTGGGGATAAGACTGAGCAGGATGCCAATATTTCCTGTGCAGCTTCTTAATTCTCTAAGGAATTTACAGAATTCTATGCTTTTCCTGTTCTGCCCAGCAGATGGCACTTGTCACTCTGCTGCTCCCCACAAGTCTAAAGTGGTACAGTGCCTTTAATTTTCAGCAGACCCTGTATACCTGCCAGGAGTGTGGTTGAGATAGGACTGAGGCTGTATGTAGGCTTAAATTGTTTCTGTTTCCCAGCTCCTGGGATCCGAATTCTCTAACAATAATCATATATGCCAGGCCTTGTCCCGCTTCAGGGTTGGGGTGGGGGTAGCCACTCTTCAGCCCCATGTTCCTTGTACGCTGGAACAAAATGTTACAAGACTCTCAAGCAGCCCCTTTTCCCTCCTGCTGGGAGTATATTTGAGACAGGATGGGTTCTGATTTTGGTAGGTTGAAGCTACTGCTGATATCCAAGTCCCTGGGATCTAAATTTTCTGAATGAGACCTGCCATTTGAGCTGGGCCTCACCACACTCTTTCTTGGGGAAGATACAACCTTTAGGGAATTATCTCTTCCACCTGATTAGTTACTTTATCTTTCATTCAGCCTGCTCTTGACTGTGGCAGGACAGAAAATGGAGACTGCCTGCTGCTTCCTTTAATGTATTGCTTAAAAATAAAAAAAAAGGAAAGAGAAAAACAATATCTTCACAGAGTTATTCCCCAGCCCCTTGGGTTTGCTGGTCATGATCTGGAGTTGATACTGTGTGCCCCTTTTCTTGGGTCACAGTCCTTATCCAATATTCTGAACTCAACCAACATCAGGAGCCTCTGATTTTTCAATTTATTTTATTTTATTGTTATTTAGCCCTGCCTTATCCTTGCTGGGAACAGGGCTGGTATGGGGTTTATTTCTCATATACATTGTAAACTTATCTGTGTTTGGAGCTGGTATTCAGCAATCCAAATTTGTTAATCGAGTCTACAATTGGAGCATGGTTGAGTTCGCTTTCCCTTGTTTTATAGTTGAGGGAGCTTCTTTTTCCCAATGAAGAGAGATGAGACCCAAGTCAGCCTGCCATGCCAGAGGGGGAGAGGCACCACCCTCTGCAGAGTGGAAGAATATACTTATAGTTCTGTACTGTGATTAATAAGTCTTGGCCTTTCAAATTATTTCTGGTTGTTGTAGAATGTTATTACTGTTTGGGTAATATTTTCCTCTACCATTTTGCCTTTTGTATTATATATATCATATCTGATTTTCCTTCTTTCTACACTCTTCTCCATACCTCTCTCTTCTGTCTTTTCATATCTGACTCTAGTGCTCCCTTTAGTATTTCTTTCAGAGCTAGTCTCTTGGTCACAAATTCTCTCAGTGACTTTTTGTCTGAAAATGTTTTAATTTCTCCCTCATTTGTGAAGGACAATTTTGCTGGATATAGAAGTCTTGGTTGGCAGTTTTTCTCTTTTAGTAATTTAAATATATCATCCCACTGTCTTCTAGCTTCCATGGTTTCTGCTGAGAAATCTACACATAGTCTTATTGAGTTTCCCTTGTATGTGATGGATTGTTTTTCTCTTGCTGCTTTCAAGATCCTCTCTTTCTCTTTGACCTCTGACATTCTAACTAGTAAGTGTCTTGGGGAACGCCTATTTGGGTCTATTCTCTTTGGGGTGCGCTGCACTTCTTGGATCCGTAGTTTTAGGTCTTTCATAAGAGTTGGGAAATTTTCAGTGATAATTTCTTCCATTAGTTTTTCTACTCCTTTTCCCTTCTCTTCTCCTTCTGGGACACCCACAACACGTATATTTGTGCGCTTCATATTATCATTTAATTCCCTGATCCCCTGCTCAAATTTTTCCATTCTTTTCCCTATAGTTTCTGTTTCTTTTTGGATTTCAGATGTTCCATCCTCCAGTTCACTAATTCTAGCCTCTGTCTCTTTAAATCTACCATTGTAGGTTTCCATTGTTTTTTCCATCTTTTCTACTGTGTCCTTCAATCCCATAAGTTCTGTGATTTGTTTTATCAGACTTTCCATTTCTTCTTTTTGTTCATCCCATGTCTTCTTCATGTCCTCCCTCAATTTATTGATTTGGTTTTTGAAGAGGTTTTCCATTTCTGTTCGTATATTCAGCATTAGTTGTCTCAGCTCCTGTATCTCATTTGAGCTATTGGTTTGTTCCTTTGACTGGGCCATATCTTCAATTTTCCTGGTGTGATCCGTTATTTTTTGCTGGTGTCTGGGCATTTAATCAGATTTCCCTGGGTGTGGAACCCAGCAGGTTGAAAGACTTTCCTGTGAAATCTCTGGGCTCTGTTTTTCTTATCCTGCCCAGTATGTGGTGCTTGTCTGTCTGCGGGTCCCACCAGTAAAAGATGCTGTGGCTCCTTTAACTTTGAAAGACTCTCACTGTTGGGTGTGTGGTGGAGACAGAGGAAAGGTTGTAGGTTGGTTTTAATAGCTTCCAATTGTTAAGCCCTGGGATCTGAATTCCTTGAGAGAGGGATTCCACCTGAGTTGCCTTTCACCCCTCCCACGGGGAAGGTTCAGGTGGTAGAGAGCTCTGAAATCAGCCTGTTTCTGCGTTCGGGGCAGTTGCAACCTGCTTAGTCCCAGCGCTGAGCCCAGAGGCAATGAAGCCTCCGTAGAAACATCCACAGAAGGCTCTGTTTCGCCCCCTCTCCTCTTTTTCAATTAGCCTAATCGGCGACTTCCACCTTGATCAGTTTTGCCTGAGCTGAAAGCCTATTTTTAGTAGTCAGAAGTTGTTCATTAATGCCACTATTGGTGTTAGGTTGGGCTCAGTCTCTACTACTGTTGGAGACTCTTTCCTTTCCCTCCGGGAAGCCGCGTGTGGGGGAGGGGCACCGGCCGCCATGGCTTGGGGGACCGCCGATCCAAAGCTCCCAGCCAGCCTGGGAAGCTGCATGTGTGGAAGGGGCTCTGGTCGCCGGCCTCCACGGCTTGGGGGACCGCCGATCCAAATCTCCCAGCCGGCCCAGGAAGCCACGCGTGGGGAAGCCACGCGTGGGGAAGGCACGCTGGCCGCTGCGGCTTTGGGGAGTGCTGATCCAAAGCTCCCAGCTGGCCCGGGAAGCCACGCGTGGAGGGGGGCACCGGCCGCCGTGGCTTGAGGGACCGCCGATCCAAATCTCCCAGCCGGCCCAGGAAGGAGGGAGGGAGGGGCTCCGGCCGCCACCCACCACGGCCTGGGGAAGCGCGCGCCTCTCGGGGACCTCACCACAGCAGATTCTCTTAGCCGGTTCAGCCATTCCAGAATGGGGTACACTGTGTTTTTGGTCTCTGTCGTGGCTGCGGGAGCTGTTCTGTACTGTTTCTAGTTCTTTAGTAGCTGTTCTGGAGGAGGAGGTTGTTGTAGAATGTGTGTCTGATCTCAGAAGTCCTCCAAACAGTTGCCAGACAGTTACTGGGCATTTAATAGCTATTCTAGAGGTTTAATTAAATGCTACAACCCTCAGTCTTGACCTTCCTAGGTTTTTGTTTGAACAACAGTTTTCATTTCTATAAAATTAATGCCCAAGAGTTCTATGGCTGCATTACATGGTAATGGCATGTTCCCTTTTATAGGAAATTGCCAAACTGTTTTTTAGCAGGGTTGAACCATTTTACATTCTATTGAAGAGTTTTGAGCAATGATGTTGCATGATTTATGTTTTTAAAACATTTTCTGTCTGCTGTGTCAAGAGTGGCCTATAGGGGAAGAAAACATGGCGGCAGGTAGACCAGAGGGATTCTTGCAGAGCTCTTAGTGAATGATGAGGATGTCTCTGCAGTGGACTGAAGCAACCAGATATGAGACACAAATTGAGATGTAGTTGACAGTTCCAAATTCTCACAGAAATTTAGAGAAAAAGATGAAAAAAGAAAGACAGGGAGTCCTCTTAGACTTCAAGTTTGAGCAGATTGGTGAATGGTAGTCCATTTGTCCTGGAGTTGGGAGAAATTGGGCAGGAGAGGAGAAGGAAGCTAAAGATAGAATAAAATGTAGAATGTGTAGACAAGTGCCCAATACAGCGTATGCACAATAGAAAACTGTCTATTAAATCTGGGTCTCAAAAAAGAAATTGTTTTCTTCATCTCCCAGGCTTCACAGAGAACAAAGCAGCTTAGATTTCAGTCTGGATATAGAGAGTACAGCAACTCCAAGAATGTGCAATCTAAAACAAACCCTGATGGACATTAAAAGTTTTCACTTGGGTTTGTTTCTGATAGCTCCTAGGGAACTTTGTAGAAACACATTGTAGAGAAAGTTTTTTATCTTTCATTTCTCTGTGGCAGTATTGTAATGTGTTTTCTTTGTTTTTTATAAGTGCTAATGCAAACAAGTCCATTGTGACTTTTTATTATAGGAAAAACTTCATATAAATTACTTTTAGTACAGATGTTTCTATTTTATGTAGTAATTTGGAGGGTACAAAATATGAGTAGTGGTTTCACTGCTGGAATGTTCCACGCTGGATTCTTAGATTCTGGAGCTGTGTTGGCAGTGACTTCCTTGAGCTGCAGCTGCAGCAGCAAGCAGATGTTCTGTTTCAATTCCTCTCTAGAGATGTGAGTCTGTACCTGGGCCTCTGCCTCCCACAACAGCTGAAATCATCCTTAGGCATCACCCCATCTTGCTTGTTACTTTTCTGATGAGGAAACTGAGGCTGAGAGATGAGGTTGGGAGTCCCAAGATAGATTTGTTGGGAGGTGGCATAGCCACACCTAAACACAGCCATACCTGCTGACACCCCCTTCCTCTTTTTCTCTTTGCTTCACATCCATCTCACGGGTGATCCTTAGGGGAAAAGTCACTAACCTGGTATTTCTGAGAAAATGGAGAATGAAAAGCAACTTTTTAAAAAAGTTATGTTCTACCAGGCTAAATTCTCTAGCTACATAATATATTATGATAAAGCCATGAAATCAGCTTCTGGTAATTCAACATGGAACGTTAGAGCCCCTACTGTCTACATCAGTAATTTTCAACCTTTTTCCATTTGAATCAACTAATTGGGAAAATAAAAAATAATCTAGTATTGGGCTTTACTCCATACCAACTAAATCAGAAACTCTTGGAGGTGGTCCTTGATATCAGTATTTCCCAAGGTTACCCACGTGATTCCAATATGCAGCCAGGAGTGAGAACTATTGGGCCCTTGTTCTGTGCTCATGGATCCCTCCTTTGCTTCTCAACTGTGGACAATTTTGTCTCCAACAGGATGTATGGCAAAGTCTGGATACATTTTTGTTATCACATCTGGGGACTGGGTATATCACTGGCATCTGGTAGCCAGAGGCCAGAGATGCTGCTAAAACCCTACCGTGCATACAACAGCCCCCGACAATGAAGCATTATCCAGCTCTGAATGTTAATAGTGGAGAAAGCCTGGCTTAGCAGAGTCCCTTGGAAATGCTCCTTCCATATAAGTTCATGGTAAAATAATATGCTTAGGTTTAGTTTGTGAAACTGAGCAAAGGAAGTTAGGAAAGATGTGATATGTGAAAAAGGGTGTGCTTTCTAAGAGGGAAGGAAGATAGGAATGGTTATCTAGAAGGTTTAGGATTAGAAATTAGCAATTGTCTATATAAAAAGTCTTAACACCTGGCCAAAATAATGAAGGACCCAAGATCAAATAACATACCTGGGAATTAACCTTCTGTCCACACTTCATTTATGGAAATTAGTTGTTTCAATAAACTCTTAAAAAAAAAAAACTCAGCGCTTTAGTATTTAAAAACGGTTCTCATGTTGGTTTGCTATGAAATATAAGGCCTATGAGATATCAAAACTTAATATGCTAATAATTTTATTTATTAATGGTCAACCTGGAATCCAGACAAATATCTTTGAGAAGTTGGATCAGAGAAATGAAATATAAGGAAAATAATAATTCAGGAAAATGATGAATTCTTTTTTCCTGGTGAAACACGAAACTCCCTTTATCCCTGTAGGGTCACATAGATGATGAGGCAGATAACGTTAAAAAGATAACTTAGATGAGAAGGTACAAAATAGGCAAAAATGCCGTATGTGAAGAATAACAGCCTTTTAAAACTTTAAGTGTTAGTTCAAGTATTAATACTTCTGGAAAGACAGCCTTTGCGTAGAGCTAAACATCTGACTCTCCATAGTGACTCATTATAAATGCCTCTATCATCACTCCTTTGGGGTTGGTTGTCTCTCATCTCTCTCTCCCCATTGGACTGGAGAGGTCAGTCATGTCTTGATCCCCATATCCTAACATTATGTCCAACGAGCCTCTAAGAATGATCTAAAATCAGTCAACTGTACTTGTAATCCTGTCATCACCTTAATCCAAGGTACTCTCTCACGATCCCTTGGTTTCATCACTGAGATAATTCCCATTTACCTCATGTCTATCCACTCCATTCCAGTTGCCCAAAACAGTCAGAGTGGGGGAAAATACTGAGCATGCCACTCAACCCACCTACCAGCCATGACCCTGGCTGCTTGACACCTTCTAATTGCTCACCTTTCCCACAAAAATCCAGCACCTACCTAGAGCTCTGAGGACAGTCCTGACCAACCCAGCCAGACCTCAGAACTAAGCTCCATGAGTACACCAAGCTCGGCCTCCTTCAGACCTCCATCCACTCTATCCTTTATGCGAAAAATAGCCTGCTCTACCACCTCCTAAATAATTCTTGCCTCTCCTTTCAATTTCATCCCATCAGATCTTCAAAAAATCACTGCTAACTCCACACAGCAGATGGGTTAGTTCTCTTATGTTCTCTCATACCCCCCCCCCTTTGCATCTCTAATTGCAGCTATAATTATAGAATAAATCATATAATGACTTGTTTAAACCCTGATTTCCCTTGAGGGGACAAAGCACATATCTGATTTGCATTTGTCCACTGAGTCCCCAGCACCTAGAATAATCCTTTATACATGGTCCCTAACATTGACTGAATGCTCTGTATTTGTGAAATGCAGGAAATGCCCATTTCCCTTTGCAGTGAAAAGCCCATGAGAATCGCATTTTCCTGCCTTACTTCTGAACCTCTTGTACTTGTGCTCTCCCACTGAAAAACCAAATGGAGGAGCAGAGGCACTCAGGCTGTTCTCACAGTTGGATATGGCAATTCAGCATCAGCCATTCCTTTGTGAGTTTCTGCACTTTGAGGTTCACACACAGAACAACCAGTGCCCTGGTGGAGCTGCGGGCTTTTGAGACCCCCTGAGTCACTTTGTGTGCACAACACTCTGCCTCTCAACATGTACAGCATAACCCTCACACACTGGAAGGGAAGCACAGGCCAAGGAGAAAAAGGAATGGAGGTTGCTAAAATCTAGTAAATTCAAAGCCTGCTTTGTACTTACAAAAATATTAGAAAGGTGTAGCACCATTAAAAAGAAGCATAGGCTAATGTAATTCTCTTGAATCCCCTATTAAGTATTTTACTCTGCAATACAACTGTATTTTTTAAAATAGTTGCATCTTAAAAGATCCTAAAGGGCTTACTAGACTGAAAAGGAAATATCAAATATACAGCAATCTCAAAATACCATCAAAATGGATTGGTGATATGGATTGGGGACACTGTGACAGCAGCTAGCCTTATTAAAAAGCAAATAGGGGCTTATCCTGTTCAACCTTCAGGGAGAAGTCAAGGAGAGAGAGAGAGAATTTCCCACACAGGACAGGTGTCACACAAGCTTTCTGTATTAATAAAGGTTGTAGCTTTTCCCCATTTGCCACGTAAATTTAAATGACTTCTCTCAACATCACTCTCCGCACTTGAATGAAGAGGTGGGTATCAATTCATAATGCTTCTCTTTAACTGAGAGAGTAAGAAAATGCACATAATGCTTCCAGGGGGTAGATGGAAGTCAGAAGTGGCCAACATAGTTTAAAAAGTAAAAACTAACAATCTACAGCTTATCCAGCAGTTCAAATATCTTTTGCCACCCAACTTCTACCTAATCCTCTACTGCCAAAATGGCTGGCACTAGATTTTTCCTCTTTATCTTTGTCCTGCTTATGACATGGAGTTGACAACAACATGCTGTGCATTGGTGGAGGATAAATGGTGGGGGTGGGTGGAAAGTGGTAATTAGATTCAGTTGTCCACTTGGCCAGGTGAAGGCACCTAGTTCTGTTGCTGTGGACATGAGCCAATGGTACATGAACCTCATCTGTTGCTGATTACATCTGCAGTCAGCTAGGAGGCATACCTGCTGCAATGAATGATGTTTGACTTAATTGGCTGGTGCTTAAATGAGAGAGTGCAATGTAGCACAGCCCAAGCAGCTCAGCATACCTCATCTCAGCACTCACAGCTCAGCCCAGGCCTTTGGAGATGCAGAAAGAAATCACCCTGGGGAAAGTTGTTGGAACCCAGAGTCTGGGGAGAAGGCCAGCAGAGATTACCCTGAGCCTTCCCACATAAGAAAGAACCTCAGATGAAAGTTAGCTGCCTTTCCTCTGAAGAACGAGTGAAATAAATCCCCGTTTATTAAAAGCCAAACCATCTCTGGTGTGTTGCATTCTGGCAGCTAGCAAACTAGAACAGGGGGGCAGGGAGGGGAAGCCCCTCTTAATTATCTTCCAAGCCCATCACCTTTCTGTGAACAATAAAGCGAATGGGGAAGCACCAGGCCATGTAGCTGCAGTAATTGCTGTGTACTAGCAAAGAAAGCACAGTCCTATAATTAAAAGTAAAATAAAAAGTAAGGAGAAAAAAAAACACCCTCCCTTCAAGAAAATTAAAATGGATTCGCTCTCCAACCCAGTGCAGTGCTTCCTCAAGTTCTTTCCTCTATAATGTCTCCTGGCCAATTTTTCCTTCCTGCCCAGACCCTCACTGCTGGCATTCTCCCAGCCCAAATGGCCTCTTGTGTTTTTAGTCTTCTCCGTCTTCTTCCCCCCACCTCACACTCTTTCAAAGGCCTGGAAACTGGGATAGTGAAGAGAAAGCTCCTCTGAGGATGGATGGAGAGAACAAGGAAACACACTGGAAAAGATATAATTCTCTGGTGGGGATGAGGGAGGGGCAGTGAAGTCCCTGGTAAACTTTTGAAGACATGGTTATTCAACCATTTTTCTATGGAGTATGATTTTTAAAGAGAAGGTTGGAACCAATGGAGCCGAATGCATGGATGGAACCTGCAATTTGCAGGGCACACAAAAAGCCCTGTCAGTCAACTGGTCAACAAGGTGACTGAGCCACTTAAGCAAGAGATAGGGTGGCCCAGAGGGGACTCAGGAGTTGTCAGCACCATGTAAAATCTTTTAGACACACTAACTGCATCATCTTTACATCCACCTGAGATGTATTACTTCTATTTTATTAATGACAAAACTGAGGCTCAGAGAGCTCAGAGAGGGTAAAAAGCTTGCACAAGGTCACACAGTGAATCCGTATGCATGCAGACATTCTAGTCCATAACACACAAGATTTTTCTTTTTCTTTTTTTTCCTTTTCAAATGAGTTCAGACCTACCAAACATTGCACAAGAAATACAGATAATTCCCTGATACCCTTCACTCAGATTTCCCAAATGTTAACATTCAATCATATTTGCTTAATTATTCCTCTCTCCCACCCCTAACTATTTGAAAATAAATTGCAGATCCAGTGCCCCTGTACCACTAATCTTGAATGTGATATTTCCTAAATAAGTAAATACACAAAGAAATAAGGATTCCTCTTTTAGACAACCACGGAACAATGATCAAATCAGACAATTATCTCTGTTAAATATTATCCAGTCTGCAACATGGATTCAAATTTAGTCGGTTCTTGGACTAACATCCTTCATAGCAAAAGAAAAAAAATATTCTGGTCTAGTGTCCAATCCAGGATCTTACACTGTGTTGAGACCATATAACTCCTCAGCCTCCTTGAATTTGGAAAAAGTCCTCAGTCTCACTTTGTCTTTGATGAATTTGACCTTTTTAGGTTATTGACAGGTCATTTGTAAGCTGCTCCACATTGAGTTTATGTGCAGCCTCCTCAGGGGTAGATCCAGGCTATGAGTTTGAGGTGAGGACACCCCAGAGGTAGTACTGCATCCTGCTCAGTGCCTCGTGCTTAGAAGAACTGAGTCTCTACCTGTCTCATCATCGATGATTTTGATTTCACTTTGATTACTTGGTTGGCATGGCATCTGCTGATCTTTCCCTGTAAACTTGTCATTTCCATGTTTTAATTAATAGGTATTTCAAGACTGCACAGATATCTGTTTTTTTTTATTTTGTTTTTTGACTTTCTCCCACTAGTTCTGGCCTTCGTTGATAGTTTTGTTCCCAGTCATTGCTGTAGTGTTTGCCAAAGCGTGATTTTCCAGTTGTGGGATTCCTTCGACATTTATTTGTGGGCACTCTCTTGTCAGAAAGAGCATCCCCTTCTCCCCAGTTATCATTTTACTTTCATCTATTTATATCAGTCTAAGCTAAGACTCTTATTTGTTCTCTTCTTCCTGCTGACCTCTGCTTGGCTGGTGACAGCCCTAACATGCGGTTTTTATACCCAAGTGTCCTAACACGTCAACTCGTATTGCTTCATTTGCAATTGACCACCTCTTTACCTTGAATCCTTTATTCAAAGAGTTTATTCTTTTCCTAGAAGGCTGTGGGCATATTGAGGCAGTTCTGTTGAGTCACTCTTACAATAAATTTTTGAAAAAGCTGATGATAGAGGAGAAGGGAGTCAAGTGGGAATTCTCCTGTGAGTTTGCTCTGCCATCTGCTAAGAGGCACAATGATGCTGACTACTACTGTCTTGAACTCCTCATGCTCTTTCATCTCTCCAAACTTTTGAACACAACCTAGCCTCTGCCTGGACCAATTGTTTCTACTCATTTGTTAGCCCCAAAACATGCATTCAAACTCCTAGACCCCTCTCTTCCTCTGTGAAGCCTTCCCCACATCCCAGGCAGAACTAATTATTCTCTGCTTGGCAGCCCTATAAACCCCTGGTGTCAGGTTCTATTATCAATCACAGGGAATTATAGTTATTTTTTGACATTTTGATCTCCTCATTAGGCTGTAAAATTTTCACAGGTGACTTCTTAGTTATAGCTGCATCAAAGTAATAATAAAGTTTTTTTTTTAGGCAGGGGGTACATGGTCCAGAAATCAAACCTGGGTCTCCCACATGCAAGTGAGCATTCTACCACTGAACCACGCACACACAATAATAAAGATTTTAATGATTTAAAATGCATTAGAATCTATTTCCAGGTCATTGCACATAGCAGATGTTGATCAATTTTTTTCTGCAAAGGACCAGGTAGTAAATATTTGAGGCTTTTGAGCCACACAGTCTCTGTTGCAACCACTCAATTCTGTCATTGTATTGTGAAAGCCTTCTTCAACAATACATAAGAGAATGAATGTGGTTGTGTTTTAAAAAATACTTAATTTACATTAACAGGCATGCTAATGTAACAGCTGGGTTTGGCCCTAAGGCTGCATTTTGTTGGCTTCTGGTACAAGCTATGGTCTCTCCAGTCTCAAGGCCTTCACACTGTGTTGAATCACCTTCCTTGGGAGATGTCCCATTTTCCCTGGCTCATGCCTGCATATACTTAGGGACTCAGCTTAAACCTCACCTGTTGGGAAGCATGTGGCAACCTGATCTGTATAATAGATCAGGCTCCAGTATTATATTTTCCATATGTCCCCTCCCCATTCCTTTCCTATCATGGCAGTTAACTCTACTGGCTGTAAATATCTGTTTCTTCTCCTTCTTTCATACTTCAGTGAAATTATCATCAGGGCAGGTCATTCACTTCCTTATGCCCAGGGACTGCATAACACTTGGCTAGAATTGGGATAGTCACTTTGCAAGTATTTGTTGAATGCATAAATGAATAGCAGAAGGCTTTCACATAGAGTAGCCTGTGAAATCTGTAGCAGACGCTGTGGGTGCCCCATCCATAACCCCTCTCTTTACTAGTTTGGGGCATAGTGGTGTAATTAAGTAAATGAGAAATGCATATGCACAGCAAACAGCCTCAACCAAACACCAGCAGGGGAAGGAGTAGAAATACCCCAGCTTACTCACCCCTTGGATGTGATAACTCTGAAGATCATGTTTTTAACTGGCTTCCAGAATTACCCAGCAGGAGATAGTCCTAATTTCCCAACCTTTTGTTGAGTGCTTTCCTTATTTTTCCCCGTTTCCTATTCCCAAATTGGTGCTTCTTTCACCTCCCAGGTAAAGTAGTTGCACTTGAATCCTTGTTTCAGAGTCTGCTTCTAGGGGAGTGCACATGGTCTTCACAACAGCCCCATCAGGTGTTAAGGAATGCAGGGCAGAGGGATTAAGTAGTTCCCCCAAGGCCATCCTGCAAATGCATGGAAGAGTGAGAACTTAAACCCCAGACTTCTCTAGGTCAAGGACATCCTCCAGTTCGCCACGCTGTTCCTGGCACGTGCTAAGCCACTGGGTTTTGAATGAGTGAATTGCTGAACATAAAAACTCATCTCCTTATATTCGACCTTGAATTCAAATCCTTTTTTCTTAGCTTTAAATCTGTGTCAAACAGATCATTCTGATTAGATAAGAATAACATGTAGGAAGCATGAAACATTTACATGAGTTAGATTATTTCCCCTCAACTGGCTGTGCCCCTTAGTGCTCCCTCTGCCTGACCCTATCTGAATAGAGAGGCATCTTCCAAATCCTAGTCTTGCAGAGTTCATAGCCCTGGGCTCTTTGCAGAGATTGTGCTGCTCTGAGGAGGGCCTGGGAGGGTTGGCTCTTCAAGTATTGGAGGCATTGGCCCTCTATCCTAGGAAGCATCTCTGTTGCTGGACCCAGATATAAACTTCTTTGCATTTCACAGCAATTTGCCAAGTTGTGGGCAGAGATGCACAGATGGATTTTTGAACAGAAGAGAGTTTGTCCAGGTGAGGGATAGTGTGGTGAGAAGTTGGCCAAAACTCATAGGCACTATTACCTGGGCAGAAACAGAGGTTAAAACCATGTGGAAAGTAGATGAATGCAAGAGGGGAGAACAGTTACTGAGGTGGACCCCATAATGGACACCTGCTACAGAGAAATGAGTTGGACAATCAAGCATATGATTCAGAGCAGAATCTCAGTGTGAGAGTGATGTTTGGTTGAGAACCAAAGAGTCATCAAAGGCTAAGATGAGAAAGATTCCCTTTGGTGGGGGCTCTTGCATTTCTGAGTTCCATTTCTAAGGTAACCCTGTCCAGCTGCTACTGTAAAAATTCTTAAGAAAAGCACACTGGATCTAGCTTAGTCTCTGCCAGTTGTTGTAGCCTTGTGACCTTAGGCAAGTTACTTTACTTCTCTCTATCTTTTTCTGTTGGCTAAAGCTACCAGAATGCAATATACCAGAAATAGATTGGTTTTTACAAAGGGAATTTGTTAGATTACAAAGTTACAGCTCTAAAGCCTTGAAAATGTCTGAATTAAAGCATCAACAAAATGCTACCTGAACTCTGTAGAAAGGCTGTCGGCATCTGGGAAGACATGTGGCTAGCATCTGCTGGTCCTTGCTCCTGATTTATTGCTTTCAGCTTCTGATTCCAGTGGCTTCTTCTTTGTGCCCTGTAGGTCTTCTCTTAGCATATCCAGGGCATTTCTCTCTCTGAGCATCTATGGATCCTCTATTGTTTCTCCTGGGTCATTTTCTTTTTAGCTTCTCTAAAACTCTCTCTGCTCTCTGTGTGCTCTCTTAAAGGGCTCCAGCAAGCTGATTAAGATCCACCTCGAATGGGCGGTGTCACATCTCCATGAAAACATTCTAGTCAAAGGTCCCACCCACCAATAGTTGTGTTCCCACAAAATTGCCTCCCATAACGTGGCTTTTCTGGGGTGCATAACAGATTCAAACCAGCATACTCTCTTACTTCCCTCATATGCAAAATTTAATAACAATGCCTTCTTAATAGAGATGTTGGGGAGAAAAAGTGAGTAAATCCATTTGAATTGCCAAGAATAGTGCTTTGAGTGAACAATCAATACATGTGGCCCTTTTTTAATGTTATGGGTGATAGTATTATTTTAGAAGCACCTGTTGAGATTGATGCCATCCTGTGGGTGAGCATCCTCGGGGTATGACCATTGGACTGGTTGCCAAAGCCTGGACCTTGTCCATTAAGAACACTAAGAAGGAGCTCTTCAAAGTCCTTCATGAAATTTGTATATATCTACCACTGTTCTGTGCTTCACCATTTTATGTCCATGAAGGAATGAGGTCAGTCAGGCACAACTTGATTTTAATGAACCCTTGCAGGTTTTTGAAGATCACCCCTTTAGTTCCTTTTTGAGTGTCCAAAGCCATTACTTTAATGATCGGTTTTGGAGTATTGACCCAGAACAATGTCAGTCTCATTAGAGAGTCTTTGAATTGACTGCCACATTTAAAAATATTTGGAGATACATTTTCTTTCTCCTGCCTCAGCACTTTCCCCTTTCTTCTGGACTGAATTTATTTACGAGGCACTGTCCTACAAGTTCTTCAGCCATCTTAGGGTTTCTCTTTCGTTCTGACAGTTTTAATTGCACATGGTCACTGTGATGGCAAGTTTCCTTGACATCTTGTCTTGAGAAGTTAGAGGCAGAACAGATGCTCAGGAGGTCTGAATTCTCTTTGCCATCCTCTACATTGCTTATCTGCAGAAGCAGGGATTATGTTTCCACTTTTTGTTCCAATCATGACTTTTCAGTCCATCTGGGCATCCTTAGAAATTTTTCTAAGGGTCAGCCCATATAAGACGCCCACTCCACATGTACTGTTTACCCACAGCTCATTGTTCTATTTAACAAAACACATATTAAGCACCTACTGTGAGGTAGGCATTATGCTACACTTGGAAGACGCAAAAGAAAGTGAGGTGTTGTCTAGCCCTGCCCTCAAGAAGCTCATGGGAAGGTGGGAAGGTGGGAAATGCAAACAAACAAATCCAAGACAGTTTGCATGAATTCTAGTCAAGAGCTTCACGGTGGAATGTGAATCTCCACCTGCAGGCTGGGGTGGAATGGGGGAAGGCTTTATGTATAGGAGATATTCGAGTTTTTAATCTTTTTTCCTTTAAACTACCCCATGTCCTTTTCTACTCCCATGGGCAACCGTTAATGATGTGTACATAAAACTCTTTATTTGTGCAGGATTCATGCAAAATGTGTATTGTTGATTTATATGCATGCATTTAAGTTTTTAAATTGATACAAATGATAATGTGTTATGGACTTTATTCTGTCTTTTTTTTCACTTTCCTTCACTAAGTATTCTTTTTAAGATGCCAGCATCACAGAGTGTGACTATCTAGCCCATTACTACGAATGGCTTCCTATCTTATGAACACATGTTTATGGCTGTGCCTTCTCTGCATTCCACTTTTCCATTGCCCAATGAGCAGTATCCATCTTGCCTCTAACTCCTAACACCCCAGATGACTCTAAATCACAGGTCAGCATGAAAAGTACCGTGGGTCAGATCCACACAGAAACAGAATTTCTAAGACATCAGGTGCCATAGACAAATAGTCCCCCCTCCAAAAAAAAAAAGTTCAAACCCTAGTCCCCAAAATCTTGAATGTATTATCACACACCCAAAAAGAGGACTTTGCACATGTGATTAAATTAAGGACCTTGCGATGGGGAGGGTAACCTGGATTGTCCAGGTGGGCCCAATGTAATCAAAAGGGTTCTTATAAGAGGATTGTAGGAGGTTTGGAGTCAAAGAGAGATTGGAAGAGGCAATGCTGCGGGCTTTGCAGATGGAGGAAGGCCTGGGAGCCAAGAAATTGGGCAGCGTCAAGAAGCTGGAAACGGCGAGGACAAGAGTCTCCACTAGAGCCCCCAGAAGGAATGCAACCCTGACAATAGTTTGATTTTAGTCCAGTGGGAGCCATGTCAGACTCTGGTCTCCAGAACTTTAAAGTAATATGTTTTCATTGATTTAAGACACTAAGTTTGTGGTCATTTGTTATAGGAGCAAGAGGAAAGCAACACATAAAGTATGCCTAGACTAATTTTCACTGGAAAGATTCAAGATTACTGTCTGAAATGGCTCCTTTGGCTACATCCCCCATAGCTGTGCACATTCACACATACACACACACACCCCCAGTCCCTGCATCACCAGCATCATTTGGCCTAATCCAGCTTTCTGGTTTTTGTTAGTTTGATGGGCAAAGTGTACCTGAAGTATTGAAGAAACAGTTAGAATTCCCCAAACCCAGTAGACTGGGTGGGGTGAGATGGGGAATTTTGTGGCTGTGTTGGCTGGTCTGGAGAGCAGGAATTATGTAAGTCATTAGGGCATCCAAGATGGGACACCTCAGGGGCCTGCACAGAGTGTACATGGAGACAAAACTGGTGCTCCATGTGAGGACTCAGGGTTGCCTGGAGAGCCCAAGACAGTGTGGGGGTTCAAGTGGAGTGGGAGAAAGAGTGGGAGCTGGATGTCGGTTATAGTTCCACAGCTGCCATGTGACCTTGGACAAGTTCTTTGCCCCTCTGACCCTCTGTATCCTCCTCTGTAAGATAAGGATAACACTGCGTGATTTATAGGAGTGCTGTGGAGGTTACACGAGGTCATTTACAGAAAGCTCCTAATACAGTGATTGGGATATTCAGGATGCAATACACAATAACAATGACAGTATCAACAACAATTCTCATTATCACAATAATAATAATAATAATAATAATTACAATTACTTACATTTCTCAAATCAGAAGAGAGAAAATTTTATTTTCCTTCCTAATTTATACTATCCATTACTGACTCTGCTCTTCTCTCTGAAGAATGATGCAATGCAATTAATTTGCACATATTTAAATGCAGATAATTTTATACATCATTTTCAAGTAAATCTCCCCCATCCTCCATTTCCCCCACCCCACGCCCCCTCTGTCCCTGAAATAAAACAGTGATTTTCTTTCAGGGTTATTCACAGCATAATGCAATTACACAAAACTTATTTTTCTGATATCTTTCCTGCAGGCGCACTCCCTCAACACTTTTCGGAAATAAATAATGCAGGAAAAGAGAAAATAGCAGGGATTGTATAAACTGCAGAAACAGAGCTGTAAGGATTCGGAGTAGTGAAGAGATGAAAGTGTCTGGTCAGAAGGCCAATAACAAAGGGAACGAGAAATGCAAAGGCACTGACAAGCAAGGAAAGAAAAGCATTTTTCGAGATAAGATTTGCTGAGAGTTGTAAAGCAGATGACTCAGGAGACAGTCAGAGTCTTCATTAGAGAGGAATTCTGGAAGAGGTGCACCCGCAGACCTGGGCTTTTGAAGGGTTTGGGCTCTGAAGTTAAGAAACATGAGCTCCCACTTCCTGGGTCCTCTGAACCTGCTTTGACTGGCCCAGGTGGAGGTGGCTTTTTCCTCCTTGGGGTCCCACGACTCTCTCCTCTTGCCTTTGTTGGAAAAGGATTACCCTTAATTGTAATGGTGTGTTCCCAGGTCTCTTTTCTTCCTTCTGCTGGAACTCAAGGCAAAAGACTGTCCTGGACTTGCTTCTTATTATCTCATTATGGATTAAAAGAATATTTGTTGGCCCTTTACCCTGACCCTGTGCTGAATGCTCGGCATACATTCTATTCAACATGCCTCATGTGCAGTCTGAGTGCCCATTTTACACAAGTAGAAACTGACACATGGGGAGAGTGAAAGAGTTGTGTACAGATTGTAGGTGATGGAAGTAGAATTTGCATCCATGCATTGACTCCTGAGTAGGGCTTTTGAGGTTCTGTTATCCTAAAAAAATCAAGTATAGTATCTGGTATAAAGAATGCACTCAACAAGTGTTTGATTCATGAACAATGTACTGATTGAAAACTGTTATATATCCCCAGAAGAGCCATGTTCTTTTCATCCAGTATTATGGGGACAGACATTCTGTCGGTTAGGACCTTTTGATTAGTTTGTGTCTGTGGAGATGTGACCCTGCCCATTCAAGGTGGATCTTAATACACTTATTGGAGTCCTTTAAGAGGAAGACAATTTAGAGAAAGCACAGATGCTTGAAGAGCAGACACTTGTAGACGAATGCCCCAGGAGATGTGAAGCTGAGATGTGAAGCTCCCGTGGGAGCTGAGAGAGCCATCTTGAAGCCAGCCCAGGAGAAAAGAGCCTGCAGACATCACCATGTGCCGTCCCATGTGACAGAAAATCCCCAGATGCTATCGGCCATTCTTGAGTGAAGGTATCTTTGTGATTATGGCTTAATTCGGATATTTCCGTGGTCTTAGAACGATACACTTGTAACCTAATAAATCCCCTTTGTAAAAAGCAATCTATTTCTGGTATATTGCATTCTAGCAGCATTAACAAACTGAAACAAACGAATTACAGTGCCTGAAACTCATTTGCATAGTTGGGTTATACCAGGAGTCAGGCATGCAGCACTGGGTGGGTGGCCCAAAGGGGTTGGACTTCCTTTCCAGTTGACAAGAAAAGGCCAGTGGCTTATTCTGAAATGAGGGCCAGGAACCCTTGGTACTCTTAGTCTGACTTCGCCATATTCCAGGGAGTCTGACCATCTCTAGGAGACAATGTGAAAAAGGAAAGAGCAAAATCTGTATCTTCCTTCTTAAAGGGTTTTAAAACAAATGCACCTGGAATATACTTTAAAAAGCTGTTCTTCAAATAGTCTGAGAAGTTTCTAAATCAATATGGTTGGTAAGTTCCCAAGATTAAGCTCTATTTTGAATTTTCCCTGATCCTGATCTCTCTGGGATTGCTAAATAGAAAGTACAATTATTGGATCCAATTCTCCTTTATGGGCAGCAAGGGTTATGTAGACCGTTGGCGAGTGACCCCCTGCCCCCAGCCCCAGGGAGACACAGCAAGGTGCAGGCTGTTAAGCAGGATCTTAGTTATTTTACTGACAGCTAAATCACCTGGATGCAGACCAGCAAGGCAAATGTGGTGAAGCTTGTCATGCCATGCTTTTCTGAAAGAGGAAAACATAAGATCAGAATAAACCTTGGCTGGAATTAATAAGGAGAAGTGTAGGACAGTCCTCAGGAACGGTTGGTGAAGTTTGGAGAGAATTTTAGGAATTCTAGCATCATTTGGGACCCATTCCTTGGGTCTTGTTTGAGTGAGAGTCCCTGCAAGAAATAGGACACACAACAAATATGATCACTTACAGAATATTTAATAAAGGGACTATTTATAAATGTGTGGGTGGAATGTAGAGAAACCACAAGGGGTGCGGCAGCACCTAGGGGCTTGTCAGGGCAGGGAGCAGTGACCACCCATGGCAGAAGGGGGAGGGGCAAGAGCCCGCAGCAAAGTCTGCGGGAGAGAGACCTGCATGGAAATGACCACATGACTGAAATCAAGGTCTCCCTTTGAGAGATACGGTCAGCCCTCAGTGCACCATCAGGGTAGGAGCTGAGTTCATTTCCCTTTCTGCCTTCCTTCTCTAATGTGCTCTTCCCATTGGCCAAAGCCAAAGGGTCAGGGAACCTTTGGTTAATTCTCTAAAGGCCATCTCCTTAAGCACAAAGAAGGGTAGAGAAGGCAGGATTTGGTTGGAGCAAGCAGAAGTTATCCAGCACAATCTTGTTTTGTTTTGTTTGCATGGGCAAGCACCAGGAATCAAACCTAGGTCTCCGGCATGGCAGGTAAGAACTCTGCCTACTAAGCCACCATGGTCCACCCCCGGCACTATCTTATTTATCCAGTGCTAGATATTGAAGATGACTAACTGAAGCACAACATTATAAGTTTAAAATGGCTAAACGATACATTTGAAAATACTATAAATATGAGTTTTTAAGGGTTTGTTATATACCAGCACTGCACTGAATATTTAACCAAAATGTCTCATTTAGTCCCTCAACAGCCTAAAAAGGGGGTGATGGTTTCCATGTTCTGTAGATGAAGAGGCTGAGACTTAAAAGGTCTCAGTAAGTTACCCAAACAAAGTCCCATATACAAAGCCAGAGCCTCCGAACTTCATAAAATGTTTCCTTTGAGGGAGCCTTTGACTCTGTGAACCTCCTTCTCTTCTCCTGGCTTCGTCTTCCAACCCTCATGACTTTATAATAGTCAAGCAAATGTTTGTTTGTTTGTCTCATGATTGGGCATTCCTAAGAGTTAAAAGAAATAAGACTCTATATCAGGGATTTATTGTTGGCTGCTTCCTTCATTAATTGAGTATACTGCAACCTCCTGGTGCTTTGTAGTTAGCTAAGAAGACAGAGCATTGGCATTTTTTTTTTTTTTTATTTCCTGCACCAAAATTGTGCCATTTCAGCACAAAGGGAGCCTGGGGCTGCAGAATGTCCAGGCATCACAAGAAGGCTCAGCCTCCTGTGATTGGCTTCTATTCATACAAATCTTCAAAAGGGGCCCCATTGCCACTGGGATATTTCCCATTGAACTGATTGCTGACTTCCACTTAGTTATTTAAGAATGTTTCAAAGAGAGGGAGAGAATAATAAACTTCCATTTTGCCTTTCATTGCAGATCTCCAAATTAAATTAATTCTCAACCTCTGTGAATAAAATTTGTGCCCTGATAAATGTGTTCCCTCAAGAATGCTTTATTCATCTTTTCATAAGTCCCTCACATTCCACAATTACAATTCTACCTCTTTCCTCTCTTGCCATGAATTTCTAACCTTAAGCCCCTCATACCACCCCCCTACACCAAGCCCCACTTACCCACCCTCACTCCCGCCCTCCCAGCCAACTGCAGGCTTTCGAAGATGATGAGGTTAATCAAGTCAACTCTATGTGACTGCCACTTCTCTCCTCCACTCCCAGTTCTGTCCCTTCCTTCTCTCCTCTCAGAGGGGAGGATTTCTTTCCTTACTAAGGCTTAGCCCTGTAAACCAGGGTTTTTGCTGTAAACCAGGCTTTGCTGGCCTGTGGTCGGGGTTTTTTCTAGCATTTCGTACAGTTCTCATTACCACAATTTTAGGTACCCTCCTTTGTTTCTGCAAACAATAAAAATAAAAACATACTCACACCTAACACACTTCCATAAAATGAAAAATATTTACAGTTATGCATGGAGCATAACTGAACACCGATCTAGGATGCTATGTTCCCAAATCAATTGCAGTACTTGTGCTGAGGCCAAGCTTCTTATTAGCTGCTCTGACCAATGACTCAACCAGCAGGGATTCTAAGAAAGGCAGACTGGTCCTTGGGAGGGCTGGGAAGCCCCTGAGAGCTGACCTTAGCTCCAAATCTGCCTGACAGCCTTTCTGTGACTTCCTTAGACTGCAGGGCAGTCTAGGACACTACACTGAAGTGTACCAGTACCTACACTGGTAGGTAACCTTTGTTCTCTCTCTCCATCCCTCTGGGACAATCTAACATCTCTTTCTGATGGCTCCGCCAGCCCCTCCATGGTCCCGCCACATTTTCTCTCACCTAGTAAAATCATTACTCTTCAATCCCCTCTTGCACCTGCTTCTCTGTCCAGAGGATCTGGACTAAAATACCTTATGTCTGAGCTGGATGGTTGAAGGGCCAGACCCTGATGGTGAGTGAAGAACATGCCCAGCCCACTCCCCTTAGGTCCTGGGAAGACATAGAAATCATATGATTGTCAGTAAGGGGATAATATGACAATGCAGAATCCCTCCCACCAAGAGGGGAAAAGTGGGAGGAAATGAGATGTTTTAGAGACAACCAAAGAATCTGAGAGACAGGACTGCTGTGAGATGATGTAATGCTTAACATGAATTGACAATTAATTGACTAGAGATCTTGGAACAGCTCAGAATAGGCACATGTGTGAGAGCGTGAATGAGCACACACAATGGGAGACAGATGTGCTGATGTTCACTTCAGCATGCATCTCTCTGAATTAGCCTGTCCTTGTGTCCAGGCAGCTTTACCTCAGTCCCTATCACCTGGGACTGACCCTACAAGGAAATATGGATGTTTTTCATTTTGCTTCCAACAGAAGGAACAATGGCTGGGAGTTGCTGGGAAGCAGAATTGGGTTCTTAGAAACAGTGCTTTTTTCCACAGATAGCTCGTTTAGTGGTAGGTACAGAACCAACTTCCAGAGATGCTGTTCAAGGTTTCCTGCCCTGGGTGGGAGATCAGCCTGGGTAGCTTTCCATCTCGGAGATTTCTGTTCCAGCAGCTTTCCAAACTTGGCAGATCATCTGAATCACCTGGGAAGCCATCAAAACAACCCAAATGCTCTAAATCTGGATCTCGAAGAAAGGAAATTGGGAAACTGGATTAAATGATAAAAGAATCCTCCTCTTGCCATTCTAGTGTCCAGCCCAGCTTAGAAGCTATTCTGTCTTACGCAATAAAATTTAGGGAACGGTTCAGTGGTAGAATGTTCCCCTTTCATGTGGGAGACCCTGGTTAGATGACCAGACCATGCATAGCTCCCCCCCAAAAAAACTTAGGAACCACACAAGATTTTAGATTGCATATTATCAATGTCTTCACCTTGGAGATTTTATGCTATCAGAAGTTGATTTGTTTGTTGTAGTGTGCCTAAAAACATGCACATGGTGATCTAACAGAATTGAGCTTAAATTCTGGCTCTGCCACCTCTCTGCTAAATGATCTTGGGTAAGACATTCAAGTTCTCAAAACCTTGATTTTCTTAGTGATAAAATAAGGATGATCACAGTAGCTCCTTCCTAGGTTCATTGAAAAGATTAAATGGGATGATGATAATAGTTGACACTCATATTGGACTTGGCATGTGTCAGTCACGGTTTCAAGAAATTTACATCTATTAGCTGATTTATTCATGATGGCTCTGTGAGGTAGATTCTACTCTGAGTCCCCTTTTACTGATGAGAAAGCAAGAACTGGAGATTATAGCACTTGCTAATGATTTCACAGCTAAGAAGGGATAGAGTCAGGATTTAAGTGTAGGCAATTCCCCCTAAAACATGTTTTTTAAGGACTCTCCTGTGCTGTGTGTGTAGAGAGCATTTTACTGAGCCTGGAACATACTATGCATTTGATAGTTATTAGCTAATATTATGATCATTGCTTTTATCCCACGGCTTAGAAGGCAGTTGTCACAACTCTGCAACATCTGCAAAATTCCCAATGTTTCCTCTTGAAGCCAGAGCACCTGTGTCTTTCACATCCCTTCCTTTGTGTGCTTCAGCCCCTGTCCGGGTGATGGGAAAGGAGGCATGAATTGAGGCAATAACTCACCGAGACTGGGAACATCAAATTGAAAACCTGTTCCTGCTGAATAAGGTCGCTAAATAGTATTATTTGCTCTATTGCTCATAAGTGTTGAAGAGGAATCCTTAAGGAAGTAAAATGTGAGCCCTCTAATCCTAATGTACTTTGACTTGTGTAGGACACATCGGCATCCAGGGAGCCCTAGTGTCAGTATCTCTGAGACCTTAGGGAGATTTTTTTTTTTTTGGAATATTAAGGAGGGAAAGTTGAAAGGCATCTCTATTATAGCAAAAAGAAATTAGGGGATGATTCATCATCCTATTCTGTAGGGAAAGCAGAACTAAAAGATCTTGAAATAAGTAAGAGTTGGTAGTTTGGGAGGAAAAAAAGTGCTGCCAAACTTATAATCTGATGGCTCTGGCAAGCATAATAAATGGTGCTTTGACGATCACTGTATTTATTAAAAACTTTCCCAAGTTTTCTCTTAATTTTCCTTCTAGGGAATTTCCCACTCCAGCACTCCAGAGATAAGGGCATGTGGTTTAGCAACAACCTGACCTGGATTCAAAACCAACTTTGCCACCTTCTATTTATGAGATCTTAGGCTAGACACTCGACCACTCTGAAACTCAGTGTGCTCCTTTCTAAAAGGCTGATAGTACACATACACATAAAGTAGAATTGTTGTGGGACAAAATGTGACAGTGTGTAAATGCAATTTGGTCTTGGTTAGAACTTAGCCAAGTGTACTAAAGATGGTAGTGATGTTCATCTGATGATGCAAGCTTTCAAGTCATTACATCTGGGCCTTAGTAACTCTTGGGAGCCAAAAGTCTCAGAATTGACTTCTGTTAAGTTCAATGGCAAGACATTGACATTTGGTGCAATTAAAATGGTAATGTTTTGTTGAAAACACCATCTCTGTTTTCATTTTCAAGTATCTACTATTTTAGTTTGCTAAGCTTTTCAAAGCAGATACCATTATGTGCATTGACTTTAACTATAGGAATTTATTAACTTACAAGCTTACAGTTTTGAAGCCATGAAAATGTCCAAATCTATGTATCATCAAGATCATACTTTCTCCCTGAAGACCAGCTGCCAGCAATCCTGAACTCCTCTGTCACATGGAAAGGTACATGGCAGCATTTGCTGGTCGCTCCCTTCTCTTCTGGATTTTGTTGCTTTCAGCTTCTTGCTTCATGGCAGGCATGCACCGTCTCTCTCTCTGTTTCTCTCTTTCTCTCTCTGTCTCATTCTTTCTCTCTCCATCACACTTATAAAGGACCCCAATGAAAGGATTAAGACCCATACTAGGCCATGTCTTAACTGAAGTAACCTAATCAAAAGATCCTATTTATAATAGGCTTATACCTACAGGAGTGGATTAATTTTAAAAATATGATTATCTGGGGTACATAGAGGTCCAAACCAACACACCTACCAAACACACCACAGATAAATGAAATTTGTGGTCCTCAAAGCCCTTTATCAGATTCTTTAGCTCAATAGTTCTTTTGGAGTCTCTCTGCTCTTGGTATAAGAAACTACCTCAAAAGTTGAGCATCTTAACAAAACCAAGTATTTATTTCCTGCTCAAACATTTGAGGGTCATCAGGAATGTGGTTTCCCTAAACTGGCTTAGCTCCTGTGCTAAATTCAAATCTGTTCACTGAATCTCTTATTTTTATGAGAGAAATTCGAGAGATGAGCTCAAATACAAGCCAAATCACCCAAAGGCCAAGCCCAAACAAAAGAGTATTTCAAGAAGATGGATAGATATAATCACATATACAGGGAAGTGATGAATTGGAACCCGCAGCTAAGTCTAGTATACCTGGAATTCCAAATCCCCTGGTTCTTTTACTTTTCTACTATTAAGTAAGCTCAAGTTGTATAGAAAGGATCCAGGTGGCTCAAGTGATTCAAGTCATATAACACAGGTAAGAATATACTAGACACCATCTTAACTGCCAAACAGATTGACTTAGAACTTAATAATTCACTTTTCAGGAAACAGAAATATCCAATAAAATACCTTTTACAAAATTGCTGCTTAGGAAATATTTATTGACAGAACAAACAAATGAATGACCCGGAAACAATTTTAATGATTGGTCATCTTGCTGTTTCCCCAGACATAAGACCCATCCACTGAGGGCATCCACATATTCATGATTCAGCTTCTTTGTCTTCGTTGTTACCAATTTTCTTTTATTGCTTTGTCTTTTTGCACCAGTTTCTGCTATATCACTTAAATTCACCAAGAGAATGCACACTACTGACTTTATTACGCATCTTCCAATCTATTGAACAGAGATGTTATGAAATGCTGCCTCTGATACAGAATCAGCCAATAGATAAAGGCTTCTTTTTAAGTTGCTTATGACTGGTTCAATCACAAAGAATGGTAAGGAAAGTGCAAGAAATTCCCTGTGGCTGTATTTCTTAATAGGATTCTGTGGGTTCCACATAGAAACTCAAGGACTTAGTGTTGGCTTGCCCCCTACCTCTCTTTGGAAAGATTCCCTCTTCCACATAAAAGGTTCTATCCCCTCCTTGTGAAGGTTCAGTCACTATCTGATGGACCAACAGCCCTCATCTCATCATTTTCTGCCACTAGCTGGCTAGAATTCCAGCCCTCTCTGGCCTCCTTGTGGGTTTACACTGCCACCACCTATTAAAGCAAGGGTTATCTTTTTATATCTTTTAGCAATAACCTTCTTCCCTACATCATTGAGGATTGATGGGGACCCACAGCAACTGTATGGGTGTGTGTGGGTTTTTTTACACAAGAAAATTCTTTTAGAGAAAGAAACATAATGGAGACAACTAAGGTGAGAAGAGTCGAGGGCATGTGACTTTTCCTTTGTGGGTTAATGAAGGGTGGAAGGATAAGAGTTGTAACCCATGATATGAAGGAGAGAAGTTAGAGGTTGGAGGCATGGAGACAGAGCTTGAAGAACATGGAAGCTCCTAGGAGAGCTGTAAAGTTCCAGAAATGAAGTGAATAAGCAAGGAAAAATTCAGGATAAAGCTGGATGCTTGCCCAGGAGACAGCTATATCCTACCACTGAGGAAGTGCTATATGGGTGAAAAGCAGAGACAGAAGCAGCATCAGCTGAAGATGCTATGAGTTAGACTGAAAAATCCTATCTCATTCCTCTTGACATCTCCAGGGCTGAAGATGCCAGATAACATTGGAGTCCAATGGATGTTAGATAAATGAATGAACTTATTAATTAGTAAACTAGAAAATAGTTTCTAATTAAAATCCAGAGTAAGCCTTGCACTTAAACAGAAAAGATCAAATTTTGAAAATCTAAAAAGCCATGAAAGAGGAACAAGAGAGAGGATGAAAGAATGACAAATTAATGAGCATTCAACCTGTTCTTGGAATGTGGCAATATAGTAGTCAAAAAAAGGAGAAGGGCCCCAAGGAATGGGGCCATATAAGAGGGACCTAACAAGAGAAGAAAAGGCCAAAGATGTTGGTAACTTTGTCAAAGTCGGTAACTTTGAAGTTAATCACAAGTAAATGTTTGTGTCTGTGTTCTTGTTAGATGAATATATAGTTTACACTTTAAATTCCCTTGTATGTAGGGTGCACAGGTGGTTCAGTGGTAGAATGCTTGCTTTCCATGTGGGAGATGTGAGTTTGATTCCTGGATCATGCACCTCCCCAGAAAAAAGAAATTCCCTTGCATATAGAGATCATGGATGGAAATAAGGAAAATGTCAGGAGTCCTGTCCTATGAACTTATTCTAGCTGGCACACTAGAGAGGGACTGTGTATTGTAATATCAGAAAACCTTGTTATCCAATCATTTTGATTTTCTTCTTTCTCTCCCACACCCCTTCTGGGCCATCCACAGAGCTTAGAGCCCATACTTGGCTCCATCGGCCAGTACCGTTGCCGACATTTTATTTTTTATTAATGCAGAGTGTGAAGAAGCCTCGGCATGCATACTATGTTCAGGAATGGTAAGGCCCATTTTTACTAGCTTTCCTAGCTTAACCCAGCCCCATCCAACAAGTTTTTCTTTAACCACATACTGTGATTTACATTTAGACATTTAGTTTTATCACTTAGTTTCATGAGAAAACTGCCCTCCTTAAAATCACTGGAATCCAATTACAGAAATTCTTACTAGCCCATGCTTTCTACCCAACAACTGTTCAGCAATTTTATTCTCTTCAATCCCCTTCTTCCTTGACCTGCTTCCCTTAATGTCCATTTCCTTTCTTCAGGGTTTTGAAACCAACGTCTTTTTCTTGTCAGCCAGTGCTGTCATCTCAGCCTGCCAAGTGAAGTTCCTGTAGACAGGATAACAGCAGTCTTTTTTCCTTCCCCTTCCCTGCATCCAGTCCTCCCACCCCGACTCCCCACTTCCCCATCCCCTGAAAAACTTCTCTTTCTCTCTTTTCTAACCATATCCCTTGTGGCTGGAAGTCAAGGAGCAACTGCCAATCACTCTTGAATTCACCATTTCCAAAGTTCACCTTTGGAATGAATACCTTCTTATTCTGTAGAGAAGAAGGTTTCTAGAAAAATATGCAAACTAAGTTTTAGGGAGAATGGCAGGTTCTTTATGGTCCTCTTGGAGTGACTCAGCAGTGAGGAAGCAATGACACATTTCTGTGATTACACTCCCCTTTGCCCACCAATCTCTCTGTCTTTCCAGGTATAGCCCCATCATATGATACAGAGGGCCTCCTGTCCTAGCATTTCAAGATTCCAACCCCTTCATACAGCAGTCTAACAAAGGGAGTTGAAAAGTCCCCATGTATTGTTTTATGCATATATTTTGTCATGTAGGTTGTATGTTTACAGAAAAATTGTAAAGAAATAAAGTTCCCATATACCTCTCCCCATTATTAATACTTGGCATTAATGTGGTACCTTTGTTTTGACTGACGAAAGAATATTATTATAATTTTTCTATTAACATTAGGGTTCACTGTTGATGTCGTACAATCTTATGCTGTTGTTGGTATTTAAAATTTTTATTCTAATAATATATATCCAACCTAAAATTCTAATAACCTATATCTAACCTAACATTTTCCTCTTTAGCCACATTGAAACAGTGTTGTTGCTTGTGTTCACAATGTTGTGCTACTTTTCCACTTTTCTATCACCCCAAATAGAAATTCTATACCAATTAAATGTTAACTCCCCATTGACTCTTTTATTAAGACTCACTTGTTATATTTCAGTCCCAAAGTTTATATACATGTTGGCTCAAGAATGAAAAAAATTCCTTATTTTATGTGCCAGAACCAATCAATGGTGGTGTTTGAGGACAATTCTGAAGCCCTCCTGGTCTTATTGGGAAAGAGTGCCATCATACTTCTCAGCGTAGAGAGCATGGATAAAGAAGCTGTGGTGGCATCTCTGCCATGAGCTTGCCACCCTTGGTTTGATCAAGTTCAGAAGCAAGTGGACTGGATCTCTCTGGAGAGATACCACCCAGACTTGCCACTCTGCCCTGCCTTTCGATTCAGTTGAAAAGATAAAGGAAGGGAGGAGAGGTCAGAGAGAAATGTAAACTGACCCTGTGCAGAATTTGGGAATCAATTCTGGACATTTCCTTACCAGCCTCTTCACCAAGCCAAATTCCGTAGTCTTGGGTGATGTTAGAGGACTTTTGCTTCAGGAATTTATTTTAGATTAATAGCTAATCATTGCAGTTGAATCATCCTTAAAGGCATTATATATTAGTCTGTGGCTTATAGTTCCAAGAATGCTGTTTCTCAGATAGGATTTAGATGAGCACTTCTGCTCATATCAGGGTAAAAAGCCTGCATTATTGTTCCATGAAATACAGAAAACAAGCCAATTAGACAAACATCAGTACATCTAACAAACAGGAACTAACAAGCCAGTTTTCCTGAAATGCCATTCTGATGGAGTTATGGGCAGGTGGAATCTCATAAGAACAGTACCCACTTGGGTTTGTTTTGTGTATGGGGAGAAGGGCTGTTGGAGGATTAACTTGGTGGGAAGGAGCATTCTCTCCTCCCCCGACAAACTCCTAAGCTCTGGTTATTTCCTCTATCTTATATCCCTTTTCAGGAATGGAAATGCCTTCTGCAGAGCAAGCCCATTCTCTGTGGTGCTGTTCTCTAGAGAAGTACAGCATCTGGTTCCCACCCTCCATATAATTACCCATCTGTTTGTAGGGAGGGAAGGAATGTTCTATCCCCCTCTTCTTCCTAAACATTTTAATGTGCTGATGCACGAAGATGACAGCAGCTGCACCTCAGAACCCCCCCCCCCTTAGCTCATCATACTAACAGACTTAGATATTCTGTTCAGTCCTTTGATGGGATTGCTCAACAGCTAGAGCCCCACATCTCTAGCTCTAACTCCCCTTGACTCTGCACACGGTAGGCGTGTTGGCCTGAGCCAGGTTCCATGATGCTCACCAATTCAGCATTGCTGGGCCTCTTGGGGAACAGCAAGCCTGAGATCAGGAGTCTCCCTGCTCTGCCCTGGTTACATCTTCTAAACTACCCACACCAACAAGTAGGCCCTGTGGGGTGGAGCCTTTGCCTCCTCAACTCCCAATCTTTACTCAACTGATATCCCCCTCACACTGGAAAGAGCTTATACACTAAACAAACTTCATATAACAAATTATCACCCATTCATTTTCCTATTTTGTAAAACTAATCAAAGTCATAGGTGAGGGCCAAAACCCCAAATTAGTCTTTGACAAATGGAATGAGCAAACAAATTGTTATCATTCCAGCCCCTAAACACCTTTGAGCCAGCTTAGATAATCTGGTTACGGAGAAGTTTGCCAGTTTAGTTCAGCTTGCTGACATATGGAAACATTTCATACCACCATTAGTATTTCAGAGCTAAGTTAATTACTAAAATAAACATTGGATCTAGTCAAGCATGGATTGATGTTTTACTTGTCCATTTTCTAGTTGTGTGACTTTGGGCAAGTTGCTGAGCTTACTGAATCTCAGTTTATTTATGTGTAAAGTGGGGATAGCTATACTATTGACCCTATAGGATTATCATGAGGATAAAATGATATAATGCTTTTGAAACACTCAGTAAGGGATCATATAAGGCAAGAAATCAGTAAGTGTTGGCTCACTGCTATCTTTACCATTTTCACCATCACAATCAATCATCATTACAACCCAAGAGACATGGGAAAGGAAACCCAGATCAGGAACTGCCCCTTCCATATTTAGGCAAATATTAATTCAACTCAGCTGTGGAAGGAACTCCTAGTGGTCCCCACTGTATCTGTTCCCCCTTCTGTAGGAAAAACAGTTTTAGCTGGGCAAAGTCACCCAGCCAAAGTCCACTTTTGCCAGCTACCTTTGTATCTAGATGTGTCCGTGTAAATGGGTGATGGCCAATAAGACATGAATGGATGTCAAGACCCTTTTAAGTCAGGTCCTAGAAAGGAAAGAAACATGCTCTGCCCTTCCTATTTCTCCCCTCTGCTCCAGCTGGAATGCAGATGTGGTACTGAGTCAACTTCAGTCATGCCAACGATGGTAACATTGATAGAGAAGCGATGGGAGCAAGACACCATTCTGACTCTAGACCACAAACCCAACTGTTGCATGAGGTGGGGGGGGGCAGCCTCTTTGTTGTTTTCAGCCAGTGATTCTTAGAATCATTTATTCTAGTTTTACAGTGTATCCTAAAAACTCACCAGTCATCTATTTTTAAAATAGAAGTGATACTTTCCCCAAGTAACGGTTTTCACAATAGAGATGATAGTCCTTCTCAATTATATACCTTCGTAAAGTACAAAGACACATCATTGGCCCAGACTATCATGATCTGCCTCTGATTGGGTATAACTACCTGACAACAGGGATCATGCCAAAACCATTGAGAAGAAAGATTACCAAGCTTGCTCATGGGCTGCTAGGGAATCAGTATATTTTAATTATGAGAAAGCACACTGTGTTTATATTTCACTGGTGGTGACAGAAAGGTCAAATCTTAATCCTCATAGCCTCTATAAAAACCATGTACCATGATAATTTGTCAATTGGGATTCAAAATTGGATGAACAAGGGAGATTTTTCATCTTCCTGTTTTCTTCCTTGTTTGTTTATTTGGCTTTACCTAATAATATTAAAAGGCTTATAGAGCAAAAGCTTAGCAAAGGAAAATGAAACCTGTTGTCAGATGAAATAATGCTTTCATTTTAGAAAAAAGACGATTAGTGACTTGAGGTTTTCTCAGTGAGTCAAGGACTGGAAGGTTATTATATTCCTTTCCTGTTGCAGATCTAAAAACATTTGAGAAATAAACTGTAAGCAAAACAAATTTTAAAAGATTAGAGCAAACCCCCTACCTCTTCTGCCCTGCTCTACCCCATAACTCATCAGCTTCCTGAACTGGAATGACACTGAACATTTTGAGTGTGGAAATGTCAGCTCTGAGAACATTGCGTGCTTTTGTGTGAAAATATCAGGGAGCCTTAAAGCCAACCCAGAACCCAAATTGGTCCTGCCTATTCTGCTTGGTTGGTCCTCACATTCATTAGAGTTGCCTGATTTCTTGACAAGCCCTTACTGCCTTTTCTGTGGAGCCATGTCATACATTGGGATCAGAAAACACATTATCAATAGCAATAACAACAACCACACAAAAAAACCTCATTTAATTTTACAATACCTTATAAGGGGGGTAGCATTAGCTTCATAATGGAGATGAGAGAAACACACATGAATTAGAAGCCTAAGTATGATGACTTAGGAAATAATAATAAGACTGATAATGATAATGGTAGTGATGATGATGATGGTGGTGATGATAGTGATGATTATGGGATGGTGATGATGATAATGGTTGTAGTGATTATGATGATGATGCCTTACTCTAGGCTAATTACCTCTAAGCATTTGACTTATAGGAAATTGTGTGAAATTAAAGTGCTTAGCACAGTGCTTGGCCCTTTGAACATGCTTATTAAGTGTCAGCTCTGAGCCAGGAATTGGGTGAAGCAAGTGAGGTGCTCACTTCAGGTGCAAAATTTGAAGGGACACCCAAAAAATGCAGTGATCAAGAGAAATAACATTTAAAAAAATTTTTCTGGCTGGCTGCATGGTCCAAGAATCGAACCCAGGTCTTCTGCATGGAAGGCAAGCATTCTACCACTGAACCACCCATGCACCTGAGAAATAACATTTTATTGTCATCTCGTATAAAGATAAAAATTAATGCAAAAATATTCATGGTAAATAAAATGTCAGCATTTTAAATAATGACAGGGTCAAATCTGCACTTGCACGACTCACTGGCATGCCTCTCCTAATCCTGTCCCAGACTTTTAGACCATAGCATTGCCTCATTTCATCCTCATAACCAGCCTGAACCCAAGTTGTTCTTATCCCCCACTTTACAGGTGAAAATACTGAGGTTCAAGAGGTTTGTCCAAAATTCTATAGCTGATAAGTGGAAGATTTAGAATTTGAGCTGAAATATCTGTAATTTAGAAACTAAGTAACTAACTTAGTAACTGAGTCTAGTTGGCTGCTGGAATGAGTTTCTGTCACATCACTACCATATTCATTGCCATTTGTCTGATCATTTTTTGAGAGGTAGAAACAGAGAGTAGAAAAGGATGATCAGCAGCAGCTATTATCTGACCAAGGATTTCAGCAACAGTGACACTGCTGCTTATAGAGTTCTAAGAATGTGCATTTGTCAAGCATCTGCTTATATAAATAATCAATTAAATCCATTCAGAAACTCTGTATGGACAACACCAGGATTCCATTTCACAGATGGGGAAACAGAATCTTAGAGTTGGGTGCTCAGAGTTAATATAAGACATAGATGGCAATGCACTCAGCCCTCCAGGCTGACTTAATTCCATCCTTCCTGCTCCTCCAGGGTTGTCCACATTTATCTCCTGAGCCCTGATGTTCTTTAAATTTCAGCATAGAGAACTTCCCTGGAGAAATCCAGTTTGCTTGTATCATGTCTCATTTTCTTTAGAGTTATTGTGTTGTCCACTGCATTAATGCATTGATTTTAATAACATATTGATCTCTTCTTCAATTTCAAAATCCGCATATGTCAACAGGAGAAATTTGGAAAACAGAGGAAAAAAGAACAAGTATTAGACACATTTCTACCATTCAGATATAAGCAAGGTTTTCTTTACATGAGATTTTTTTTTCTTTTTTTTTTTGCATTGTTTCGTATTGTTTAGAGTGAGTTCTTTTTTCTGGAGAGTCCATCCTTATAGTGATTATAGAACACTGTGAAGAACAAGCTAGCATATCCTAGAATGCATCTGCCCCCACTTCTGCTTGGAACCGGCTCTCACCCCTTATTGCTCTCTACTTCCCACTCTTGGCCCTTCTGTTGTGGGTTTTTCTCCTGTGCTGTAAACTAGCAAATGTGGCTCACCTCCTGTGACAAAGTAGTTAGTAGCCTTTATTGATATTTGTATAAAAATGCTACATATCTACTGAAAATACACACACACAAAAATTAAAATATAATCCCAGAGTTTACAGGTATTCCTCTAAAGCATATTTGAGTACCCCCTAAATGTCAGTGGAATCCAGATCATGAAGTCCTGCTATATAGCTTTTCCTTATTCCTTTGTTTCCTAGATGTTGTCTCTTCTCATTTCTAAATTTCATCAACACTTTTCTTGACAAAAAAGCTTCAACTTTCTGCCTCTACAGTTTTCATCTTTCATTCTCATCTGTATTTATTTACACAGTAATCATTCCTCTCTGCATTGTTCCCAAAACATCCCTTCAAACTCCAAATGTACAGTCTTTCAGGTTCTATCAACAGTAATTTTGCTGTTATATATGATACATGAAGAGTGCCATTATCATGAAAATATCTCTTTTCTTCATTTCCATTATGTTCCTTTTTTTTATTTGTCTCCTTTTCTAGCTGTACACTTTTTAACCCCTTTTCTATCCCCCTTTTCTCTTTCTATGTCCCAAAGTTACCAGTGTTTTATGGTTTTATTTCCTCCCTTCTCAGTCCTTAAATCCCCAAGGCTCAGTGCTTATGCATTGTATCCATATAGAGGTGGCTAGAAGAATTTTCTACCAAAATGTTCTGTAGTAGAAAAAAAAAACAAAGAATAAAAACATTTTTTAAATGTCATGTAGCTATCTCTGAGTAATACGATTTGGAAGAATAACAATTTTCTTACCGTTTTCTCTCTGTTCCGACAAGGAACAAATATCGGGTACAGATATGTGTTTGTGTGCATATACATATCCTCCCATAAAATAAATTCTTGATAGTACCAAGATGTGCATTCAAAAAAACTGGAGGAAATCAATCAGAGGTGAATTATTTTATAATCTTGTAGTTAGGCAGACTTTAAGCATGTTACCAAAAGTCAAAACTATAGACTAAAAATTGATATGTTGACTACATAAAATTTTAATTCTTCTGTGCAGTAAAAAAAAAAAAAAATCTATAATCAAGTATGAAAGCAAATGGCATATTGAAAAAAATCCCTGAAACATATATCCTAAAGGGCAAGGATCCCTTCCCAGCAGTTCAGCCTCCAGCACATATTTTAACTTTTACACGCGTCTCTTTCCTTATTAATGAAATGAGCTGAGTGCTGCTCCTGGAGTTTTAGGGAAGAAGCATCACAGAGTATATGTAATGGAACAGGAGACAAGGTCTCAGTCAGCAATGACTGCTCCCACCCTCTCCGGGGACATTTGGCAATGTCTGGAGATATTTTGGGTTGTCACAACTTGAAGGTGCTCCTGGTATCTACTGGATTGAGGCCAGGGATGCTGCTAGCCCCTCTACAATGCACAGGGAAGCCCCCACCCCAGAGAATTATCCAGGTTCAAATATCAATAATGTGGTGGTTGAGAAATGCTGGTCTGCATAAAGCAGGCTGCATAAAGCACACTGCCATATGTAAGTACCCAGGGGAATGTCAGCCATCATTTCGTCTGCTCGTGTAATCACCCCTGTGCCCATGAACTTTCCCTAAAGAACTTCAGTCCCTACTGTTTTACTTTAAGGGCAAAAAAATGATCTGAGGTATGTCTTACTAATCCTTTGCTCATTTATTTTCTCAGTTTCCTCTGCGCTTTGCACTTCTAGCTTCCCTTTCTAAGCCTCAATCAATTTTACTTCCGAACAGATGTATCACCTCTTTACTTTAAAACCCGAAGAACTTCCTTGTGAATTTGTACTGCTCTTTCTACTTTTAATCTGGTTTTGTAAGAACTTTGTCATGATCCTCTGAATAAACTGTAAGTCACTTGAGGGAAAAGATGGTTTTTTAATCATTTCTAAAACTCAGTACAGTGTAGACCACTTAGCATAGAAACTTGCACTGAGTGGGAAGCAATTTGTGTTTGGGTCCCCCATTTTTGCATTCCACTCTTTGATCATCCTTGCAATTGAGAACAAATGTATTTATAGATCTCCAGTTACATCATTTAGTGCAAGTAACCTTGCACTGCTTTGAATTCCTCTAACCCATTTCATTGAGTTCATCATCCGTGCAAGTGAGGGTTTGTCTGCATGTCCAAGCAGATAGTGAACAATGCAGAGAACGGATACTTTTTCATCTCTTTCTGCTCCAGTGGTCCAGTGCTAAAACAGCCAATGCCTGCAAGAATGTGGAACCGCCAGACTGTGGCCAGCGAGCTGCCACTTTCATTTTAATTTAAGCAAAATAGAAATTGACTGGGTGGTATTTATGCAAATCGGAAAGGTTCTGAGGAATTATCTGGCAGCCTTGTTAATGAATGTGCTGCTCCTAGAAATGAATCTCCTATTTTGCTTCCACTGTCAAAAGGGGTTGTGTGTTCTCCTTTACGCCTGCAGATGATTGGATCTGACCAGTGGAGGTTGGCGGGAGGAATGCTTCATGTGTGGCAAATGAATTCCATCCAGTTGCAATGAATCTTCAGGCCACAGTGAGAGAGATCGCTTTTGACTGGGCTGGTCATGGAACGGCTTTCTAAGTGGGCAGGACAGGCTGGTTTTATAATCTCACTAAATTCCTCTCAGGAGAGCTGTACATTTCAGACAGATCCTATGAAAGAAAAGAGAAGAAGAAAAGTGAACTCATTTTAAGGTTCCAACCACATTCTAGGGACAGTTATGTTTGACTTTTATTCATTTATTCAAAAAATATGCACTGAGCCCTTTGACATGCTATTCTCTAGTAGGTACCGAAGATACAGCAGTAGATGTGATATGTTGGATGGTGGCCTCAAAAAACAATTGTGTGAATATGACTTATTTGTACAAAGGGCCTTTGCAAGTGTAATTAAGTCAAGGATCTTGGGATGAGATCATCCTGGAGTACCTGGCTGTGCCCTAAATCCAATAAGAAGTATCCTTCAATGTTTTCAAACACTTTTTATTGTGAAATAAAACAGAAAAGTGATCAATTTCAAAATATAGTTTAACAAGTAGTTATAGAGCAAATTCCAAAGTATGATATGGGTCACAGTTCCATAATGTCAGATATTTCCTTCTAGGTGTTCTAATGTACTAGAGACTAACAGGAAATATCAATACGGTCATTCAGTAGTCACAATAATTTGCTAAAATATTTCCTCTCATTACAACTTCTCCCTCTCATTTGATTCTTCTCCCAATCTTCAAGGGTATTTGGGGAATGACCGTTTTAACTTCTTCATGTTGAAAAGGGATGGTTGACATTATTGGGAAGAGGAATACAGCTAGTTGATATTTTTGCACACCTGTACCTCTGGGTTTCAGGGCTTATTTGGCATAAGAACAATCTGGAAGATTTAAGTTTCTGAAAAATAAACTTAGTGAGTGAAACTTTTATAGTGTCTCAGACAGAGCCCTGGGTACTCTTTAGGATTTTCAGGAAAACTATTGGTTGGAGCTTGGCATGCCATGAAAATGTACCATACCTGGCTGAAGCTTACATAAGAGCAACCTCCAGAGAAGCCTCTGGACTCTATGTGAACTCTTTTAGCCACTAATACCTTATTTGTTATACTTCCTTTCCCCATTTTGGTCAGGAGAGCATTGTTGATCCCACGATGCCAGGCCTAGGCTCATCTTTGTGAGTCATGTACCACGTTACCAGGGAGACTTACACCCCTGGAAGTCATAGTCCACGTTGGGGGAGGGTAATGAGTTTACTTGCAGAGTTGGGCTTAGAGAGAAAGAGGCCACATCTGAGCAAAAAATCACATTCTCTGGAAGTGACCCATAGGCATTAAGTATAGGTAGGCTTAGCTTCCCCATTACAGAAATAAGTTTCATAAGAGCAAGCCTCAAGATCAACAGCTTGATCTTTTAACTTGGGAGTCCCTAATGTTTGAGAGAGTACCAGGAATTTCCCAGGGCGGGGAGGGGAGGTTAATAGTTCCATATTTTTTCTCCTGTCCCTCAAGGGACTTTGCCAAGCAATACTTTTTAGTCATCTACCCAACATACTCTAAAATGTATCAGGGTGTTATGTTAAGCTATACAGAATTGCAAGACACATTCCCAATTCTGGGCTGAGCAATTTGTTTAAATTAACAGAACAAACATATTATGTTAGATTATATGCTACAGAAAATTAAAGTTTCAGGCAAATAAACATCTCTCCCTTCAGTCATGTATAGTAGGTAGAGTTTTAAAATACAGACAATATCATCCTTTACCCTATATTCTGATTTACCTTTGTCCCAACCAGATCAGTTTTTTTCTTATCTCTAATTGAAGTCTAGTGTTCTTTAACAGTCGCTGTATGGAGTAATGCTGGCTTTCAGAGCTGTTGAACCCTAACTTGGAGTCTTGGGTATCACACAGGTACCCAAAGTTCCAGGGAAATACCAGGTTGTACACATAGAGTACAGCATCTCAGAATTTAGAAATAAGACTCGAAGCTCAGGAATAAATGTAACTGCTGTAAGAGCTTACAGTCTAGGCCCTGATTTTCTTATAAGTATTTTGTTTCTAGTTTTATTTTGCTCAATATAATGTCCTCAAGGTATATGCTTCATGACTTTGTTTCCTTTCTATAGCCCCACAATATTCCATCATATGTATAACCACAGTTCTCTCTCCTGCTTCTCAGTCAATGTACCCTTCAGCTACCTCCATCTATTGGGCATCAAGAATAACACCACCATAAGCATCAGTGTGCAAATATCTATCAAGTCCCTGCTTTCAGTTCTTCTGAGTATATTCTAGTAAATACTAGAATTTTCTAGTAAATTCTAGTAAATACTAGAATCCAAAGGGATTGCGGAGGCTTCAATTTTAAACTGAGTGGTTAATAGGCAAGACCTACCTTAATGAGAAGGGGGTATTTGAACAGAGATCTGAAGGAGTAGGGGGAAGATATCCTGTGAACCTGGAAGAAAAGCAGAGGGAAATAAGGTGCAAAGGCCCTGAGGCTGGAGTGAGCCTGGTATCTTACAGGAACAATATGAAAGCAAGGGGAGGGGGGAGGAGGAACAGACCCTATAAAGCTTTTAAATGTGTTTTATCCATTTATGCAGCAGCTTTATTGAGCATCTACACTATTATTTCATGACATCCCTACAATAGCCTAGAGAGTTAGGTGTAATTATTCCTACTTTATAGACTAAAATACAGATAACTCTGCTCAAGATCACTCAGTTCCTATATGGTGACTCTGGAATAAGAATCCACATTTGATTCCAAACTCAAAATGCCCTTTTCCTGATAGTAGGATGTCTTACATAAGTATGTATCTCATTTGAAATTTGGCTGTAAGTGTTTAGTCCCAGATGATGTTCTGGATAAGCCTACTGGGCCTCCAAGGCCACTGCTAATGTATGTTGAGCTGAGAATTGCCCTTGGGAGGCAAGAGAGGCTATTGCCTTGGAAAAGGTCAAGGGCTGCAGATTCCCATCTCTCAAGGTGTCTTCTGAATGTGGCTTTGTGACCCCAGATAGCGTTGGACTGATAATTTATCTTTTTAAATGACTTTAAATTTGATATCTTAAAAAGCCAGATTCATAAATAGGGACAAAATGACAAATACTGCGTAGGGAGAATAAATACATGTAAAATTGGGATGGTCATACATTGTCACCACTGCAGCCACTGAATATGGAAAAGGGACAGAGCAGGGGCCTTATTTATTATGTAAGCAAATATCGTCCAAATGCAAATGGCCTAGACTTGAGTGGTTTCCATTGACTTTTGTGTGTAATGTCCTGGGATATTGCAGGAAGACAAAAGGGACAGTCCCATGGGGCATCCATTACTGAGCTACACCTACTGCTCAAACAAAGAATTAGTGCACAGAGATGCTTTCTCCTCAAGCACCTCCAAGTACTCCATTCAAAGGAGCCTCTGAATGCTTGATGGAAGTTGTTGGAAATCTGTGAATAGTGCTTAATTAGTTACTCCATCTCCTAAATACTTCTGAATAAACAGGAACATAATTTATGATGCTTCTCTGCTACTTCTTTTGTATTCCCTCTTGGTATATATTGGGGGATATTTTGAGTGGATTTGCTTCACATAAATACTGTGCTTCTTTATCATATTAATAAAGGAAGGGGTAAGAGAAACAAGACCGAGGAATGAATAGGGCTATAGTAAACACTCAATAAAAGCTCTTTGAAAGAGTAATCTCAGTAAAAAAGAAGGAAATCCAGATTTAGTGCAGTAAAGTTCGCAGGTTAATGAATGTGACTATAGAGTACTGATTCTAGCTGTATCTTGTCCCAAGTCAACCAGATCCCATTTATGACCCAGTGAGTACTGGTGCTCCTTCAAGGCCACTCTTGGAGATGGCAGGGATACAGATAGGAAAGGAGAAACAGAGGGACAGGGGAAGCTTCCAAAGGCTTGGTAGGCTCAGTAGATTGTGTGTTTGGAAGAACCAAATAAATAGCACACCATGCTAGGTTAGAACTAAGCTTCCAAATTAATTAGGGTGTGAGCTAATTACTGTAAAGATTCCAAAATCAGAGGGTTAAAAGCAGAATAGAACATTTTCCTTCCCAAACAGTCTAGGTCAGGTAGATGGCTCTACTCCACAAGGTCATTCAGGAACCCAGGTTAGGAGAAGGCCAAGGGCTCTATATTGCCATCTCTCATGGTGTCATCAGGAAGTCACAAAACTTTGTGTCCCCAGTAGCATGGGACTGATAATTTTCCAGTCCTTTTCTGCCATCCTCTTGGGTGCTGTCCTCTTCCCCTTATCCCATACCGTAGTCAGTCTTCAGGAAAAGGGCAAAGAGGAAGAGGAAGGGCGGCATTTTTCCTTGTGAAAGACATTGACTAGGAGTTTTGCCTCTCACTTCCCTTCATTCCATGTTGACCAGAGAGCTGTGTCACCTGACCACATCTTGGTGTAACGAGGCTGGGAAGAATAAGTTCTAGCCAAGTCGCCCTATTACCAGACAATAACCAGTGGTGGGAGGGGAGATTCTATTACTAAAGAGAAGGTGCCATTTCTGCCAGTGCTGTAGCCTGTGACTCTACTCTTCCCTGCTAGATTTTGAATGAACATTTTGTTGACTCTGCTTAAAATTAGGTTACAAGAAGAGAGAATATCTCTTTCAAAGGCCAGAATCCATGAACCTTAGGCTCCATCCCTCCTCACCCTTTCTCCCTCTTCATTCATTTCCCTTTCCCCTTCCATAACTTTGGTAGCACCCAGACATAAAGTACCCAGATGGCTTAGCAGCCAGCAAAGGGATTCCTAGGGAGGAGCCCCACAGTGTCCCTTGGATTGGTCTCTTGCCATACCCAGGAACAGCCTCAGGCCCTCAGATATCCACTTTTCCAGGTGGGGTATTTAACCATGTTTTCCAGTTATGAAAGGCAGAGGTGAGTCTCAAATGAATGGCAGGCTGGCCTTCTGAACCTCCCAGATAAACAGGAGCTGGTCCTACAGTGTAGTTCATTTCAGGTGATGATGTGGAATTCTCATCACGGCTCATGCCTGTAGCTTCTCTCCAGTAGCCCCATCATCAGTTCCCCTATCAGACAGGGGGCTAGGCTTTTGTCAGCTTGTCTTGCTTTCTTTGTTTGATTTTTATCTGTGTCTTTTAAAAATTTTATGGTGGAGTCAGTCCTTTTAGATAATCCTCACAGGGCATTTAAGAACCTGACCAAAATTATATAAGATTGTCAGTTGTCCTCATTGACAGTAGTTAAAAATGAATAGTAGATATTGCAAGATTTAGTTTAAAATATGCTCTCTGTTGTATTATTCAGAATTTCCTTGGTGTTGCATTGGGTTTGTTTGGTTTTTGTTTATTTGTACTTGTTGAGACATTATCCTTGATTTGCAATTGTCAGTATAATTGAAAATTCTTCTAAAACGTGTTCAGTCCATGGTCACCATTGCACTTAATATCCTTGAGGTCAGCAGCTTAAGATGGCTTGTATTTTAGATGCATAATACTAAACTCACATGTCCCTTAGTTTGAAACGTTGTGGCAATTTCCATGAACTGAAAGCTCAGTGGGCTGAGCTTTCAAGTCTCAATTACATCTTTAATACAAAAATAAAATTTCAAAATGACTCCAGCACCATAACTATCATGAAAGAATTTATTGCAACATTAGGTGTATGTTTTTAGACCCAAGTGATAATATAACCTTTCGTTAATACGGAGAGAAACAAAATTGATCTGAGATGCCACCTCCCAGGTGCATATGAAAACCAGAATTCAGACACGTCTCATGAATGATTCTGACTGACACAACTTACTTTCCCCCAGGCAGTTGCTTTGTAAAAATTGCCAAAGCCTGCCTTTGTGGGGCAAATCAAAGGCTAAGCTTGAAGAAGACACAGCATGCTGGGGAAGGGTAGCCAAACACATAAATACTTGGTACAGTTTTACTAATAACACTATTCTCTGCGGGGGGACTTACTCTGTCTCCATTGGCAGCACATCCAAAAGAGGGAAATTCACTTTTGTGAACATTGTTGCCTCTGATCATGTCTCAATAAGATAGTAACAAATAAGTGAGCTAAAACTCCAACAGAGTTTGAGGGGAGTAGGGAGGCATTACTGATGCTTAAAAAATTTGGCTCCTTTCAAAATGGTAGTGATTATGTTTGCAGAAACTGGTTTCTTCCCAAAATGATGTTTGGGTGAGCTCAAGAATAACTCCCGTTCCTAAAATTCACTCAAATATACATGATCTGATTTGCCAGCAAAATTATGTGGCTGTTCCATTTTCTCCAGAACATGAAGACGTGAGTGACTTAACCATCAATAATGGCGATGGCAGAGTTGCCAACCTTCATGGGGGCCATGACCAGCAGTCTGTGAACAAAAGCTCCATCTTCGTTATGACTCTGTGAATTATGTGTATCAGTGTGAAACCCATTTCACAGAGGTAGGGTTAAAAATGTTGATTAGCTTTTCCGAGGTTACACAGCTTATCAGGTTTTGTCCAAAATTAGGTCTGAGTTCTAGCTGATTCCAGAGCCCTCACATTGAACATCGAGTCAATGAGAAACTTCCCCTAAGGGATAGAAAGTTCCTTGTGAGGAAAATGCCTCCAAATTATTGTGCACTCAACTTTTTGCTTCCTTTCTTTCCCATATTCATATAAGCTAAACAACAACACGAGGTCTCATTGGATTTGTCCTTTTTTCAAAATGGCCCTCCCTCCCTACTTTGTTAGCTATTTTTATTTATCATTGATTGATTGATGGGTCATGATAGGTAACTAAATAGATGAAAATGAAAGGAATGAATCCATTCATTCATTGGCTTACTGCTTATCCAGGGCTACAAAGTGCCAGGCACTTTTCCAGAGTTAGGGGATAGCCAGAGCTTATATTTTAGCAAAAAAAGGGCAGAAAGGACATGATAAAAATAACTGCTTAAATGATATAAACATTTAAGTAAATATATAAATAGCTAAGGTGTATTGTGTGTCCAATAATAGGAAATGCCATGGAGAAAAACAGCAAAGAAACATCAGGTAGGGTGTGTTGACGTGTTAGATGGGAGGGCCACTGAAAGTCACATCACAAAGGGGACACTTGAGTAGTTGCCTAAAGGAAGCAAAGAAATGGGGGAACGAGCCTTGGATATGTGGGGAAAGAACAATGCATGCAGAAGGCATAGCAAATGCAAAGGTCGTGAGGCAAAGAAGCATTGTGGGGGGTTGAGAAAGAAGTAGAAGCCAGTGGGGCTGGAGGGACTGAGTGACAGTGAGAGCAAGCAGACTAGGTTGTAGGGAGGGTTGAAGATTAAGTAAGAACTTGACTGTCTCCGAGAGAGAGGCAGATTGGAGTATAGGGGTAGCATGACCACGAGGCTATATGGAGACCTCTCTCTGCTGTGTTGAGAGCCCTGGAGTCAAGCGTGGATGGAGGGAGAAACTAGGAGACCAGGGAGAAGGCTATTGGAGTAACTCACGCCTGGGTCAGGGTGAGGCCTTCTCTCTCCCTCCCTGCTTCCTTCTAATTCGATAGATTTGTATCCTGTGTCTATGTCATTTAAGAGGATAAAGTAAGTGTTGAACAACACTTAAGCGGTCCCTTTTTACAGTATCCATTATATTGCATCCTTCTGGAACAGGTATCTCCCTCTGAAGAAGGCATTGCAGAAAAACAGCCTCTCCATAAGAGTGGTTAATTAAGAGCTATTTTCTATTTGCCTCGAATGTGATGTTTATTCAAAGGGAAAGATAGTGAAATAACTCTGGTAGAGTCCATTATTTCAATAAAATTACACATGCTACTATTCTGGGCATTGTTTTATGTAAGAGATGCTTTATATTCTCACCTGCATTTTCTGTCAATTATAGGTGATATGCATTATTTTTCCCATTTTGCAGATCAGGAAATTGAAGGTTAGAGATTCCACGCCCAATCTCACCTAGTGGGGAAGAGGTACTATTCACGTCTGAACCCAGAATCACTCTGGCTGCAAAGCTGATAATTCTCTCTGCACATTTTATACATATTCTTTTTGTTTATTTAGCATAAAATAGTGTATGTTTAATATCAGAGAGCGCATGTGTAGTTGCATCATTGTGTCAAGTAGCTGTAAAGGCATCTGGGAGGTTATCTGGGTTGGCGATTGTCACATTTGAGGGTGAAGCAAAATGCCCTGAAGATGTGTTAAAACTGATTTCCAGACTCTGCCTCAGAGCTTCTGATTCAGTAGGTCATGGATGAGGCCCGGGAATCTGCATTTCTAACAAGCTGCTAAGTGACACTGATACCACTGGTCTGGCTCGCCACACTGTGAAAACACCATTATTTTGCAGTGAGCAAATTGAAGATCAGGGAGGGTAAATGCTGTTTTCAGTTATCAGTAAAATCCCCTTCACCTGCATTAACTGTAAGAGAAGACTTCAGAACTACAGAGACAGGTAACTAACTCTCAGAAATGGAAATTTAGGGTTTTTGGGTTTTGTTGCCTGTTTGAATTCAGTAAACCATGAGATACTACTTTTCTTTTCACATCTCCTAAATTATTCTCCCCACTTGAGCACTTAACCCAAAGGAGCACTCCTGTACCCCCTCCTCTGCACATGTGCTTCACTTCCTCTCAAATTTCTCCTTTCCACTTTGGAGTTTGGTTTGTGCCTTGCAGTTGTGCAGAATATTTTCTAGGACATCACCTTGGAAATGCATCGGCTACCCATGGGACTGACAGAGTCTCTAGAGGTAGGTTTTCAGACCCCTAATGAATTGAAAGAGGTGATTTTTTTTTTTTTTTAAGATTTTTCAAATAGTCTGTATTTTGTTATTTCAATACATCTGCCAATTTAGTTATATAAGTTTTGACATATTTTGCGGTCATTTTAGTAGACATACAAGAATATATCATCCTGATTAATTGAACCAATTTATCACAATGATGTGATCCTCTTAACCCTGATAATATTGCACTTTTAGTTTTAGAATCTACATTTTTTTCTGATGTTATACAGCTACAGACTTTGTTTTTATTAGAATTTGTCAGATATATCTTATTCCCTTTCAAATTTTCTATGCATATATCTAAGTTTCTACTTCCAATCTTACTTTCAACTATTCTGTATCTTTACATTTCACAATGATGATTTTTTTATTGTGAAATATAACATACATATAAAAAGCAATAAATTTCAAAGCACATTGTAACAAGTTTGTTATGAAAATATTTCAGATTTTGGTATGGGTTACAATTCCACAATTTTAAGTTTTTCCTTCTAGCTGCTCTAGGACACTGGAGATCAAAAAAAGAGTCGATATAATGATTCAGCAGTTAGGCTCATTTGTTAGATCCTATCTTCTCTGTTATAACCCTTACTTCTTCTTTGATCTTTCTCCCAGTCTTTAGGGGTATTTACGCTATGCCCATTCTAATTTTTTCATGTTGAAATGGGCCATTGATAATATAGGAGAGGGGGGTGGAACTAGTTGATTTTCTGGAGAGGCTGGCCCCTCTGGGTTTCAGGACTTATTTGGCCTAGGAGCTCATCTGGAGGTTGTAGGTTTCTGGAAAGTAATCATAGTACATGGGAATTTTGTAGAACCCCAAACACCTCAGTAGAGCCCCAGGTGTTCTTTCGGTTTGGAAGGAATGATTTTGGTTTGGGTTTGCCAAGCCATGGTAAATAGCAATATCTACCTGAAGCTTGCTTAAGAGTAGCTTCCAGAACAGCCTCGCAACTCTATTTAAACTCTCTCAGCCCCTGATATAGTTACAATTCTTTGCCTCTATTTGACCAGGCAGGCATTGCCAATCAGATGGTCACAGAGCCAGGCTCATTCCTGGATCATCTCCTACGTTGCCAGGGAGACTCACACCCCTGGGTGTCCTGTCTCACCTAGAGGGGAGGGCAATAATGTCACTTGCAGAGTTGGGCTTAGAGAGGGGCACATCTGAGCAACAACAGAGGTCCTCTGGAAGTAACTCTTTGGCATAACCATAGGTAGGCTTAGCTTCTCCACCACATAAATAAGCTTCACAAGAGCAAGCCTCAAGATCAAGGGCTTGGTATATTGCCTTGAGAGCCCCTAATGTTTGAGACAGTATCAGGGGTTCCCCCGGTGGTAAAGCTTAATAGTTCCAAATTTTTTCTCCCTTCTCAAAATACTTCTAAATTATCTGCTCGGCATACTCTGGGATGTATCCGGGCCTTACATTAAGCTATACAGAATTACAAGCCCTCATCCCCATTCTGGGCTCCATGTGTTTGGGTTGTTTAAATGACCTATCCAGACAGGTTGAGTTAGATTATATACTACAGGAAATTTAGCTTTTAGACAAAATAAACCTCTCATCCTTTGGTCTCATTGGGTGGGTAAAGTTCTATCATAAGTGTACACCTACCTTACCCCTGTGTCCCAACCCAGTGGGCTTCATTTTTATCTCTAATTGAAGCCTAATCTCCTTTTCAATTTCTTTAACAGTTGTTGTATGTGGCAATGCTAACTTCAGACCTACAGAACTCCTACTCTAGGTCTTAGGTGTCACACAGGTACCCAAAGTCCCAGGGAAATATTAGCCTATACATATATGAGATGCACTTTTTTTTCTTAAGGAAAAGATATTAGTCATGGTTTGTGAACTGAAATTAGAAACATTCTATGGTGAAATATAGCAGTATATTTTTAATGTCAGGCAATCACCGTCGGTGGAGTACACTTGTACTCAGGTTTGGAAAACGAGCTTCCTTAAGGCAAAGCTCAAATGCCATTTCTTCTGTGAAGCCCCCTACCCATGGCTCAGGTTGAAACTGAGACCTTGTCTTTTCTCTCCCCAGTGAACTCAGTTCACGTTTCTACTGCATTTCCTGTCACATGACATTGTCACCTGATTTTAAACGGCTGACTCCCCGACTACATGCAATACTTTTAAGGACAGGGATAGAGATTTCTTCTGTATATGCAAATGCAATCTAACAAAGTCCTTGGTAGTTTGCTGAGTGTATGAGAGACAGTAAACAAGGGTTAGAACTGTGAGCTTTGAAGTCAGACAGACCTGTTTGGAAGCCAGATTCCTTTACACCTGCCACACAATTTCTCTTCAGACTCAGTTTTTAAATCTATAAAATATGAAAATAAGATTAGGATTCTATCACAGCTGTGCAAAATTGGTGGGGTGTTGAGATAATGCATGTGAACACTTAGCACACTGCCTGGCTCAATGGACAAAGCTTAGTAAGTATTAAATATATACCAGATGTTCATGAGACCCACTCGTGGTCCCTGGAGGGTGGAGCCCCGTCACCACAAATTGTGAAAATCCAGAGTCCTCCCCATAATTTCTGCTGATGGCTGGGGCTTAAGCCCTCATGACCCACCTTGGTCCCTGGGTCCTGCACCTCCAAGGCCAGCTCTTTCTCACCTGGGACATCCATACCGTAAGACACCAGGCTGCACAAAAACCACACACACAGAAAACTTGTGAGCAAAGTTGGTTTCACGAAAGGTTTGGAGAGACATGCGTAGTCTTCCAGGATCTCTCTAGCTCTCTTCTCCCCTCCCAATTCTGCCCCCTCACTGCTTCTTGCCTGAATTCCCCCTCTACTTCCAATTAATCTTTCATTTTTCAGCTCTTCAGCAACCTCTGTATTTCACCACCCAAACCCAAAAAGCAGCTCAGCAGAACAAGGAGGTTTGCCCTTTGCTAAATTCACCTTCCTTCTAGGAGGTTTGGTTGAGCATAGCAACTATTTTATTCGTTACAGCTGTTGTTAACATTATCAAAGTCGCTATTAATGACAGACTATGTGAGTGACTCCATCTCATGCTCCCTTCCCTTTCGACCTGCTCTTGTCGAGTTCAGCTTTTGTTTTAGTCCCCACCCCTACCCAGAACTGGGTCCTTGTCCTTCAGGACCATTTGAATGCATAAGGAAGAATTCACATCTGGATACCCAAGCTGAAAAGGAATTCAATAAGATCCCAGGAAAGCCACCCATGGGAGTTTGTAAAATTGCAGAGGAAATTATGTGCTATGGCTTAAATGAAGTATTTTTTCTGAGTTCATTGGATTTTTAAGCCTTGGCCATTCTTTTTCAGTGCTCCAATATAGCATCGAATTTTGAGGAGATGTTAAAAGAATTTGAGGATTTTTGGGGTTTGAGTGGGTTTTTGCCCCTTTAATCAGAGGAACGGTATTTGCTTCTTGCTAATGAACTGAGGCTTAGAGAAAAAAATCACTATTTTCCTATCACCTTTCAACTGAATAAGTTTCATTTAATTTTCCAGGGAGCTAAATGTTCAAATGGTTTCATTTAGAGATGGAGAAAATCAGACATATTAGTCATTTGGGGGATAATACTGACAGACTCCCTTCAAATAAACAAGAAGTAATGACAAATCATATTAAAGGATGACAGACCACTTTAAATATGGGAAACAGACCTTGAAAACAGATTTTTTTGTGTGAACTTGATCAAAAGCATGGTTCCTGGCTAATTGCTTGTTTCTAAATTGAATTATTGCTTTAAAGAGGCAAAAAATACTAATGTGCACAATTCCCTTCTGTTTGTTTGGGGTATGTTCATTTTTTTCTATGAGTGCTTGTCTGTGTATTTAATGACTGCAGACAATAGATTTAAGAAACATATTTCAAAAGTTAAATATCTTGAGATTCTGTTTTGAAAAGAAAACATCTCCCAGTAGATAGGATTTTAGAAAATTAAAGGGAAATGCAAGCATTGAAATAATACTTAGGTAAGTATCTCTGAATGATTTTCTCTGCTTTGCTGAATGTCTTATGGCTTGTCCTGACGCCAAGAGTGAGAAATGCATTGTGGTACATTTATTTACTTAAGCATACAGGTGGCATGAAGTAAATCTCTTGCAAAATGTGCAAAAGTATAGCCATGGCCTAGAGCAGTGGTTATGAATTTTTTTCTGCCAGGAGGAAGATAGTAAATATTTTAGGCTTCACAGGCCAGATAATCTCTGTTGCAACTACTCCATTTTGTTGCTGTAACCCAGGAGTGGTCTCAGACAATACATCAACAAATGAGTTTGTTCCAATGAAACAAGTCAGAAGCTGATCTACAAGCTTTTTATTTTTCTTAGATGGTTTTAGACCTTTATGCCAGTCGGTATGAGTTCACAGAGGCTTTCCCTACTCAATTTCCATAAATAACTGAATAGAGCAGTAATATGGCAATAGAGTATTTTACCAGTGTCATAATAGCATTTCCCTTTCACAAGTTCTCTACCACCCCTTCCTGATCTCCAAAGATGATATTAAGCATTGCAATGAAAGCCCCAAGGAAATCCTACCCAGCGCCCCCAACCCCCACCCCAGCTTGTCCATCAGAACTGAAGATGAATAGAGAAGTCAAAAGAGAGTCAAGAAAAGCAGTCCACACCCTCATACTGGGTACCAGCATGGAATCTGGCATAGACTCAGTCAGACAGGTTGTAAAACAAAGACTTGTTCATTTCTACAACATTTACCGAGCACCAAGCAACAGAGACATGAGAGCATTCGACAGACCCAGTCCCTTCCTGCCTGGAGCTTTTATTCTAGTAGGAGTGGCATACAATGTACAAAGGACAGGAAGGAAGAAGGGCCCAGGGAAGGAGGGGTTAACTGAGCTCCTCTTTCAAAGTGGGACTCTAGTAAGCATCTGTATGGAAACAGAAAGAAATGGCAGCCTCATCCATGTGTGTGTGCATTCATTTAACAAAGCATGTATAACTGGCTCTCCATTAAATGTAGGTGACAGAATGGGGAACAAGACACAGTTCTTTTCTGCAGTAGTCTCCTCATCTAGAAGGAGGAAAGTAAGAGAACAAGCAATGACAATTTGAATTCCTGAGTGCTCTTATAGACTAGGCAATTTGCAGAAAAGGAAATAGAAATGGCCTGTAATATGAGAAAATGCCTTAAAGATGCATGGAAAATCTGCACATTAACACTTAACATCTTTTCAATTGGACAAAAGCACATAACCATTGTATTATCAATTATTAGAAAGAATGTAAGGAAAGAGGACTCTAATCTGCTTTGAATGAGAGTGCAAATCTGTAAAACCTTTCTGGTTTTAAAAGTATCTATTTTTAAAGTGTCTACTTCACTTTTAAATGGACATTTCATTTGAATCCTCACTTTCCAGGATCGATCTTAACTGTAGAAAAATACTTGCACCTATACCCAAAAAAGCAAATATAAAAGTATTTACTACTACGTTAGTAGTAATAATGAAACAAGACAAAGCTAAGGGTCCAGCAAGAGGGGATAATTTAACAATAGCACATCTATACTAAAAGTATCACACAACCTTGGAAAATAGTAAAGTAGATCTATATGAACTGATGTCAAAGAAGGTTTGAATAGATATTAAGAACAAGACCATTTGCTGAACAATATGTGTATATAAAATTTGTGAGTTAAATACACTTTAAATTGTTTGGTTAATAAGGACAGTGAGGGATAGATGGGATGGTAAAAGGAGCATTTTGCTTGTCACACTAGTGAACTATGGGTTAAAGGAAAAGTACACAGTGAAAGGTTATCCACTGTGTTATTTCACCCTTAATTCTAGAAGAAGTTGCAATTCGGTTAGCAATAAAATAAGCAGTTCTATATCCTTTGAAGTTCCTTTGTAACTTTTAACACTATATTTCTATAAAGGAAATTCAAAAGGCATTCCTTTCTGCCTGATATCTTCCTAAAATGTGGAAAGTATTTTAAAATCAACATAATTCAAAGGTCTTCACTTCTCAATATTTGCAATAAGATTCCAGCATTTTAGCATTTAAGTGTTTTCAGATTACATCCATTTAAACATCTGTGATTCATTATTGTAAATATCACAGTTGTGAGGGACCATATGCTTTAGTTATATATATATATAATGTAAAAGCACAAGCAGTAACCTCAGAAACCTTAGACATGCCATGGGAATGTGCAAAAAGAGCATTTCCAGACACGTGGAGACTTCAATAATCATAGTAACATTCAATTGCAAAAGTTGCCACTTTTGATGGAAAACTGTGATTTGAATTTGGCCCTTGTGCTCCCCATAATAATTCACATAGGGTAGACAGCATCACAAAGCCTTTAGTTGCATTGTCTTTTACTTCCTAAGGAAATGAGGGATGGCTATTGTTGTCAAGTGAAGAAATCACTGGAAAATGGAATACCTTTAGCAAGAGAATCGCTCTTGGCAGGCATTCTCTTCCATTCCCGGGAGGCTGGAGTTAGAGACAATGCCATATGGCATAAGAGATGCAGTAAAAATTTCTTGGCAATTTGAGGATGAACAGACATGACCCATAGTCTTGATCACTTTCTTGCTTACATCAGAAAGCCCCTATATGCATGCAGAAATTAATTGTGTTTTATGTATTGTAAGCCAGATCATTGTATTTTAATTTTGTGATAAGGTCTTGTCAACTAGACAGAACCAATTTGTAATCACAGCTGGTGAGCATCACACCCACTGCAATTAGGGAGGAGGTGAATGAATCAATTAGCAACAACCAAAAAGAGCCCATTGATATTTTTTGATTGTTGAAAATGTGTGCTTTCTATGGCTGAGCATAATCAGAGAGATGGATATGAAGTTGTAAAAGGCCCTTGTTGTCAAGGAGCTCCCAGGGTACCAAAGGGCGGGTCAGGAGAATATTCTCCAGGTGACTTTCTGCAGTTCTATGACAGTTTGATAGGCATCTGTGCTGATTATAGTCAAGCTGCCAACCTTGTCAATTCCCTGTTCATACGCTTTATCGAGGATATCTGTTGTTGCCTCAGACAATGTACTTGAGCCCCCAAACACTACTCTATCTTCTGGAAATATTTCTAGACCCTCAGCTGGAATCCACATTCTTTGCATGGAAATAGTCTAGGTATCCACAAGGATTGAAGAGGTGGTGTTCAAAGGCTTCAGGATTTTTTCTTAATGCAGAAGAGACTCTCCCATGTGTGGCCTGTGGATCATCTGTGACATTTATAAAAAAACAAACTTGATATTCTAAAGGCCATGGCTCAGACTTCCATGCTGTTTTTTAGGTTTTTGTGTGTGTGTGTCATTCCTGATGATGTTTGTTTTGTTTTGTTTGCATGGGCAGGCACTGAGAATCAAACCTGGGTCTCTGGCATGGCAGATGAGAACTCTGTCTGCTGAGCCACCGTGGTCCACCCTATTTTGTTTTTTAAGCCTTCAAATTCCCACAACCCTTGTTTATTATAAAGGTGGGACCTGCTCCCTGTGGCAGGTTTATCAGTAGGATTTCTGAGCACCAGGGCCTCTGCAGTTCATGGATTCTCAGCAACAGGGATCACCTACCCATAAGGTTTGACCACACTAGATGAGTATATCTTTGATCTCCTTCTTGGAAGATCCATGTATGTCTGGTAATAGACACCAGGATTTTCAGGTGGACTGACAGATTGTATGAATCTGGGCCACACGACAATCTTTCACACTCAGGTGACTGTCCATGCTGGCAAACTGCTCTTTGTCCAGAAGCACAACAGGGTCCAGCAGCTTGTGCTGCAACATGCCTGGCTCGCTCATCTCCAGGGCTCCCTGTACACCTTGACGATGGCTTTGTCTTGTTTGAGTGTGTCATGGCTATGGCATCCAAAGACTTTTATGCACTGTGCCAGGCCCTTGGGAAGCATGGTTGTGGGCGTAGATGTGGTTATGGCCACTGTATGCCATAACTGGTCCCCTTGATGTTTTGTTTGCTATAACTTAGGGGCCTGTGATGGCTTAGTAGTAGAATAGCAGAATGTGGTTTGCAGTAAGCCCAGATCTTACGTTAATAAACATTATAGGTATATCAATGATAGAAAATTCTACATGTATTTTTCTCTTCCAGCCTTTACAAGAAGCCATACTGGTAAAAGCTCTTAACTACTTTTAAGGTATTGTAGGACTGCAAAAAGATCTTATATCCATACGTGTTCCTTATTCCTCTTCAGAGCTTAAGTGTTCCGTAAGCTTTGACCCAAAAGGTCTTCTGGCTTCTACTCTTTCGGTTTGCCCCTTGAAATACTTTCTCCAAGATTCCACTCACATCCATCTTTGACATTTGTTTCGGTGCTGGACACAGCCTGCTTATATCCCTGATAAGCCACGTGCTCTTAGGTTGTAGAATAGCTTCTGATATTTACTTTGGATTCCTCCAGCCTTGAAGACCCCGCCTCCTGCCTTTTCCAACAGGACGTGGGACAGAATTCCACAATAGATGTAAAAAGTGATGTATGACTTTAAGACTACTTCTTAATCTCTCTGAGCCTTAGTTTCTTCCTCTGTAGAGCATTACCTCAAGACTGTTAAAAGAATTAAAATAAATACTATTGCTGTGTATCAAATGCTTATTCTTCCGTGTGACATATAGAAAAGTCTCCATAAATACAACTGTAATAGAAGATAGACATCAATCATGAAAAACCAGCACCATTGTGGTTATGTAGAATGATGATGAGAAGAACTAGGGAAATGATACAGGTAATTCCCAATGCATGTGCACTGAATGAACACCCTGTTAGCTTTGATGCCATACTCATTTACATTAGCTCAGCTATTATGAATAATGCCTTGTCAGCATTTTCAGGTACTTCATAAACCAAAGTTTGATGTTTTACAAATTTTGATACCCAGCCACTTTTTCCACTATTATGGATCAAGTAGATGGAGAAATTAATCCAGCAAAGATTGTTTTGTTAAATTTTCTATGAAAAGTACTCCTCTTTTTCACTCATTAATTCTTGGAAGATTCTTCGGTTGTACTTATTGAAAGACGCATAGTGATGCAATGTAAAGCCTAGCCTCTGGAGTGCAGTGACTTTGGGTTCATCATACACCACGAGCAACTCAGCCTTCCAAAGCCACATTTCCCCTTCTGTAAAATGATTGTAATACCATATTATGAGGATTGGAGGGAATAGCTATCATTTGTTGAATATCTGTTATATTCCTGATACCTTGCTAAAAGTTTGGTGGTTAGTGCCTCCTCTCCCAGAACCTGCCTTCCTCTTCCATTTGAACATTTATAGGTCATTTTTCACTGAGTACTGATTCAGATCATAGGTTATAAGCTCTTTAGGAGAAGGGACTTTGTCTTCTGTATTCATTCTAGGCCTTTATCAGCTATTTCAATATTTACAAATCAGAAGTCTGATTAAAACACATCTGATCTTTCACTTTGCAGGGTTTTTTTCCCCTCATTTGGACATTTTCATTCATTTCCAAATGTGCGGTTATAACCTTAGTGACTCTCCTATCCACCTTCATCCTCAAGTCATCTCCATTCCCTCTAAAACCCAACAATAGTTTATTTTGCTGCTTAAAGTTCTAGAGAAGATACTGAATCAAAGCTAAGAAACCTTTAGATCCACAATGCTTAGTTTTATTAAATTGATGTTGGTCATCATTACAATTAGATCTTTAAACTCTTATTGCTAATTTAACTTTATTTACATGGATTGAATATTTTCTATTTTTTTTTTTACCAAGTAGTATACATGTTTACCTGAAAAAAATATAACCTTTCCCTTCAAAAGTTTTTTATATGCTGCTGCATACTTAACTATCTTTTTATTGTGACTTAAGGCCAAAACATTGTCTAAAAGAGCCCATTCAATTTTATAACAAAATACTGAAGAATTATACAGATGTTTGTGTTCTAAGCAATTTTTTGAGCACTCACCTCTTCAGTAAAGTAAGAAATACTTGTACATAATCCCTCTTATAATCCCTCAGGTAATCCAATTGGATGCCTACTCACTGGTTGACCAACTGTAGCCACTAGAAATGATTTATTATATTGGACTGTGATCTGCTTCCTTGTAATATCTACCCTTTAGTGTTTCTTTGAACTTGTGACACAATAAAGAAATTAAATATCCATCCTGTAACATGGCAGTCCTCCAAATTATTGGGTGGCCAAACCTCCTAGACTCTGATCATCATTAAGGCAGATCATATACCGTGTCTGTCTTTATGTTGGCATTTGTGCCTTATCGCTTACTGTCCTGCACGTTGTAAATGAACAATGCAATTTTTAATTTATTAATGGAGGAATATGTTGAGATTTAGAATAGTGGAATTCCCCAATTCTAAGGGATATCATTCCATGTTAAGTTCTCTTCTACAACATTTCTGTGAACAATCATGTAGGTTCCCCTTCAAAGTATCCAGTGACAAGCAAACTGTTTCATCAAGAAAGAACTAGACCTTCCAAACAGTGACCTAAAGTTCTTCAGCCTTTTCCAGTATTTGGGCAAAAATTAGATCACACAAACATTAATATTAGGATTGCATTAGCTTGTAGCTTCTACATACACAATTGTAGAAGTTCAACTGACCTCCTTTTCTGGTTTCATTCCAGCTATTTCTGGAAGAACTAGAAACATTTCTCCTATGAGTTTACAGATTATTATTCCATGTCCTTTCTTTCTGTCCTCTTTATTGATGAATGTTTCTGGCAAAAAAGTGTCTCCCCACCGCCCCATGTGGGAAAGCTGCTTCTAAATTCCTCTCCAGGGTCTCCAAAGCCATGAGACCCTCAAGGTGCCAAAGACCCTGCCCTGCATTTCTCTTCACTGTGACAGGGTCAAGCTGTATTCCACCCAGCAATGGGGCCAACTCACTGCTTACCAAACAGTTTGTGATCAGGGACCAAGGTAATATGCACCACAAATCAGAAAATAACATGTCATGTTTTAAAAAATCTATAGTAAGGGAGAAATTTAAGACTGACAAAAGACTAATTTCAGAGGTAGCAGCTCAATTTTTAATGGTAAGCACAAGAAATCCCCTGAAAGCAGATGTGAGCTCTAGTTCCAAGAGGAAATCCTCAAGAGTTTTTATTTTTTTATTTTATTTTATTTTTTTCGTCCTTAAGAGTTTACATTGCAAAAATAGGTTTGAGCTGAAGATCACTTAACTGAATCATTCATTATAACTTTGGCTGACATGATAACATTGAAACTCTATTTTACTAAAATTGGAATTGACGCATGAGTTGGTGTTGACAGATTTATGTGCTTTCTGCACCTATGAAATCTATAATTGCTTTGGAGGCAAAATCTACCCCTGGATTAGGTAATCTTGGCTAGGAAGGTCCCAGAACCTTACAGAAGCTCTGTGTGAACATCAGCACTGACCCCAGGCCAAGCATGGAGCTCAGGATACAGTCTGATACGTTCAGGAATCAGGAGAATAGAATGAAGCAAGGATGGAAGAGGTTCTTGTATCTCCCACAGATCTGGCCCAATGTAGGTGGAATTGATCCCATTTTAATGAAAGGTTGATGGACTGTGATGCCTATGAAACCAAGATTTTGAGGGAAACCAAAGGAAATGCTTTATCTTTTTCCCATTTGGGAAGAACCAAAGAGGGTCTGAATTAAACCATGTAAGTTCTCTAAAAGGAGGTTGGTATCTGGATGCCAGTGGATACCAAGGAATATGAAAAAGCAATCATGTGATGGACTATATCCTGGGGAGAGGTCCATATGGTAACTTAGATGTTACTTCACTTGTTGGAAGCTTTGCTTTCTGTGCTTCAGCGAAGAATTTGCAGATCAACCAAATGTTCAGGCCGTTTGCTCTGATAGGAAAGCTGAATTCTGTTTTTATTAACTACACAAGGACACTGGGATATCTGGTTCACTCCAGTCTGAGGAATAGCAAACAATTTACATTTTCATGTCCAGGGTCAATGCGTAGTTTCAGTGATATGCTGGCAATGGCTAGTTCTGGTACGCCTAAGACTATCCAGTATTTTGGGAAATTTTCCAGTTAGTTGAGAGCACTTCGAAATCTTGAAATAGCAAAATATCTGGGTGTTTTTGCATCACAGAAATTAGCAAATGCTGCAAATGAGAACTTTGTATGTTTAACCAGCACACTGCTGAAGCAGATACACTCTTTTCTGTGTGAGAGTGATGGAGTCGCAGAAGTAAATCTGCATCTATCTGCCTGTGGGAGCCCTGGGACCCCAGGATGACTGATTGACATCCCACAGGACTACTGATCTACCCACCTCCTTGCACAAGTGCATCAGTAGAGTCTGGCGATCAGCCTTTGGGTGGACCAATTTGCAAGTCTCTATGACTGTGTATATAGCCTTTAGGAACTCATGCCCATCTAAGATGTATGTGTTTGCATCACAGACTGACAATCATGCTTTCAAAAAAGCACATCTTCCATACATTAATGCATACTTGTCTCTGTGAGCAGATCCATTCTATATTTTGCAGAGAAATTTAAGCCCAGCCACATTTTCTGGTATCATAATACAGCTTAATTTGTTCCTTCACGCATTGTGGATGGAAGAAATATATACCCTTGGGATTCTCATCCTTAAGAACCAGATTCAAAAGAAAAAAATAGAAAAGCATAAAATCAAGGTCAGGAAGATTAAACCCCTTAATTCACATGCGAAACTTCCCATTTCAACTGTGGTTTTGTCTTCCAGCTAAAGTTTGTCTTTTTGTGACATTTGCAATAAGCCCAGGGGACATTTTGAGTGGAAACATGCTGAAAGCATAATTGAAACGCAGAGTGGTGCCCATTTGTCTAATTTGCATTTTTCCCCCAGGTGGGGAGTTTTCATGTCCCCGTCTCTTCTCCTGGGGTGTTCAAAGATTATCTCAATGTTGTGCAATTGATTCCAATAAATTTCATGTACAGTATATTACATGTATATATATTTTTCTTTCCGGAAGCTATTTTAAATGCCACACTGATGAACTACATAGCGAAGTCACTTGTAGGTTCAGAAAAATACAAATACTTCAATTTCTCCTCAGAGTGAGGTTTTGAATATTTGTCCACAAGTTTACTCATTAGAGTTTTTCCTTTCGAGTGGTTATCCACATGATGTCATTCATGGAGGGCTGCTTAGCAGGTTGTCGCTATAGAAACAAACATTTTTTAAAAAGATAATGTAAACCATTCAATTTAATCTTTAATGTGTTCTTTGTGCTTGGTGCCCTGAAACATGCATGGGCTCAATCTCTATTAAAAGTTTGAGAATCACTTACATTTCACTTATGGCAACAAAGTTGATCATATAAGACCATAATGCAAGGTTGATGGTGCCAGTTATAACATTCAATATGGAATTTCAGGTGAGATTATATCAGAGAAGTCTAGTCTGTTTTCTCCAGAATAAAGAAAAAAAGGAGTGTGGTGAATTTGATTGAATGTCTTTTGATTAATTATCCATATATGTCAGAGCCCTCATTTAGATATTGCCAAGGTAGCTACCAAATGAGCCATCTGGATTTGTGTCTTTTCTAAGGGTGTGTCTTTATCAAGCTATGCTTCTTTAGGTATGTTGGATATGTTATATCAATTCAGATATTTGGCTGCCAGAGTTACCCTCCATTATGAGTCAGAGTAAGACTTGGCTGAGGGGTGTGTAGAATTGCCCAGGACAGAATTGCCCAAGGATGGAACTCAGATAACTGTGAGGTTCTTAGTATACATAAAAACATATTGCTTTAATTTGGCATTTTAGATTTACTTTAATATGTATGAGAAAAAAATAAACCTGAAACATCTAAGATGTATTAAAGGTTATCTTCAAATAATTGTATGCACTTTTAAAAAGTGAGTCAATTAAAAGGATACAATATTTAGGTGTAAGGGTATGGCAAAATTGAGAGGCTGGAAGTAATAGCAAAAGGAAAGAAAACATCCACTTCTGAAGTCTGGCATAGCCATCAGGAGTGGCTTCTAGAAGGAAACAGCCTTCTCATACCAGCTGTGTGACCTTAGCTAACTCACTGGACCTCGCCAAGTCTCAGTTTCCAGTAAGCCTAAAAAAGTACCTACATCAAAGTGATGATGTGAGGATTCACTGCAAACATGACTGTAAAGCTCTCAGCTCAGTTTCACTAACTTAGGAAAAATAATACCTTAGACTTGTAAGATGTCATCTTTATAAATAGTCCATTCGAAGAATATCCAACAAAACTTTGCTGAGAGTTCCATGGGCAGAGTGCTGTCCTTTCACTACTTTGATGTTATTTTCCCTTCACAACCGTTCATGGTGTGAGGAAAGTGGGAAGGTGCAAAGATGGACAAGACTGGATCAGAATCGTTGCCCTGCCCTTTAAGCCTTAGCAGAAATGCCCTTAGTAACCATCTCCATGGTAACAACACCTGTCCTGACTGGGCAGAGCAGGGGTACCTGATCAGGAAGAGGTGGAAGGACCCAGGAGGCAGGTGGGAAGCCAGCTGGAAGAATGCAGGTGAGGAGGGAAAGGCAGCTCCCTCGGGGCCAGAATTACAGAAAAAAACACTGCTGCTGGTAATTCACCTGTGTGAAGCTACAAGCCTTATTCTGAGAGCTTTATCATGTAGGTGTCTGTTCTTTAATCCTCAACCCAAGGATTGCAATTCCCAAGAGGTAGGAATTATTATTTCCCCCATTTTACAGAAGACGTTAAACCTTAAAAAGATGGACAGTTTGTTCAAGGTCACAGGACTCCTGCACATTAGCCAGTTTCAGAAAAGGGCTTAGAAACTTACCATTAAAGCTGCCCTTTTTAAAGGCACAGCAAGAGCAGTTCTGAGAGCCCCCTAGGCAACCAACCCCCTCTCTATGCCAGGAATGGTTGGGAAATGTGGGAATCAGGCATCTTGGCAAGTGATTTATTGTCTAAGGTCCTGGCTCTTAGCCTTGGCTATTTACATTTTTCTGGGGTGCTTTCAAGAAATATAAGTACCGGAACCCTAGCTCAATTCTATCAGAATCTCAGGTAGGGATGAAAGTGGGGGAAGGATTTGCTTTTTTGTTGTTGTTGTTTCTGTAATTCTAATAAAGAACCATATTGAGAAAGAACCTCTGGTTCAACACCTCTGCTCCAGAGTTGGCAAATGATGTTTGAAATATGCAATGGCCCAGTTGTGCAATCCTTATTAGCTATTTGGTGTAGCTACTTTTTTTTTGGGAAGGGTTGCATATATGACTGCCCATGATGTGACAGGTCCTGAATGTATATTTGGTCTCATGCATCCTCATCTGGTACCTCCAATGACCTCCAAAGGGGCCCGGGTACATCAGGATGAGGCAATTGCCCTTTCCCCTTTTAATCATCCGTTCTTGGGACGTGGACTTGCCGGAAGCTTCGAGCATGAAGGCAGGCAGATTGGAGACACATTCTTGCCCTACCTCTTTCTGGATGTGACTTTGAGCAAGTTTCTCATACTCTCCAAGACTGAGTCTCTTAAGCTGTAAAACAAAGAGCAATGTCTAAGATGGTCCTGTTCAGTGAGCGATATTGTGCCCAAGGGGAAGAAAATAGGTTCTTGGGGGAGAGGACTGAAATTATATTGTTCTTATGTGTAGATTACAGATATACATACAGTACATAAGCAGAGATACGGTACATCTGTAGTATTAAAATTTCATGGGGGTTGGAAAATTAAAGGAAAAAATAAAGCCAAAAACCTCTTAAAGGAAGAGATAATGAAAGAAAAAAAAGTTGAGTGAAGCTGCTATAGACTAGAGGCTGAAAGGAGATACTGTATGTCCCGTCCTAGGTACAGCTCCTGGCACTCGGGAACTACCTGATAAATGTTAATGTTGAACCTGCTATTTGCCAAAGTGTCTGCTCATTCAACATGCACCCGATGACCCCCACCATGCTTTGAGGCTATGTTAAACTTTATTGGGATTATGAATGAGATAAGTCAAAGTGAAGCAAATTGCTATCTCACCCACCACACTCAAGGACAGGAACCACATACTCTTCATCTTTGCATCCTCAGTGATGAACATAGGCCCAGAACACGGGAGAAGACCAAGGGACATATCTTGAATGAATGAAGTCCTTCAGCATGAACAAAATGGGCATTGCTGTGGGACAAGAGGCAGCATTTGTGGACTCTGGGGGGTGATTCACATTTAAAAAACCAGAGATATCACAAGACCTAAGCTTCCCACTCTACTCTCTCTGTTGTGTTTCTTTTCCAGTGACCTTCAGTGACTGTAAGGGAAATGACAAGCTACGCTATGAGGTCTCCAGCCCATACTTCAAGGTGAACAGTGATGGTGGCTTAGTTGCCCTGAGAAACATAACTGCAGTGGGCAGGACTCTGTTTGTCCACGCACGGACCCCCCACGCGGAAGACATGGCAGAACTGATGATCATCGGGGGACGAGACATCCAGGGGCCCTTGCAGGTAACACAGTTGCTTGGGATAAGTTGGATCCAAGGCAGAACACTGGGATCTGTCTCTCTTTTGTGGGAAATGGTTCTTTGCCTTATTATATTGGCCAGCATTCTTTTGTTTTTGCAAAGGACATAAACACAACTCAAAAAATGTGGGAGTATTTATTGGCTCATAGTGAAAAACTTTCAGGGGTAATTCTGCCTTCAGGCATGGCTATGCATCAGGCCCCAGTGATGACAACAGGCCTTGATTGAAATCCATCATGTAGTTCCATTTTCCCATGCAGAGGTTCTGCTCTTAGCCAGCTACCCCAGCTCCACTTCATTCCCCAATCTGAGTCGCCCCGATAGAGCTCCTCAAAAACATCAATGAAAGCTTGAAACAAAATCTCATTGGCTCCCTTTAGGTCATGTGTCCATCCCTGAATCAAACACTGTGTCCACTGGGCCGTGATGTGTTAGTTGGCTAAGTCTAAGTCACATGCCTTTTCCAGAAGCCAGGTGGAATCAGCCCCACCTAAAACATATGTGATGAGAGTAAAAGAAAGGTAGTTTCCAGTATAACCAACATGTTGTTATCAAGGAAGGGGAATGGATGTCAGCAGGTGTGAACCATGGCCCACTAGAGCTGTTCTTCAGGCCAACCACTGTATGTGGTCTCCTTTGATGTGTACTAGCGTCCACTCCTTCCAGAGACACCCATATGCTCATCCCTGCACTCGTGTGCCTGGGCACATACTTGATGAGTGCCTCAAACTGCCACCCAGGCTCCTGATTGTGTCATCCAGAGACTTTTTGCTGCAAATGATTCGTCTCCTCTTCCTTAACCAAGAGCTCTAAGACAACGTGAGGGTTAAAAGGAGGGAAGACATGTATCCAACACTGACAAAATACAGTAGCATGATGTGTGTGCCCAGCCTTTTCTCCGGCCTGCTGGCTGGCCTTCCTCAATTTTTTAAAGCCCGTGATCCTTGTTACCTTCCTCCATCTGCCGCACTCCCCATAATCCTGCTGTATCTGCTGCGTTTGCTCATCGATGGAGTAAGGGTTGCTGAGTGAGCATTGGTTACACAGCTGGAGAGTGCTGCTTTCTTGCCAATACTCTGTGTGATCTAGAGAAAACCATATCCTCTTGATTTGCAGTCTGGAATTAAATAGCCAGGAATGGGATGTAAGTGGCAACTGTGCTGCTGTACTCTGTAACCATGTCTTTGGTAGATATTTCTAATTAATCACCACATTCTCTGCCAATAAGCCCTGGTCTAGCCTGAGTATCATTCTCAATACTGGGATTTTGGAAACTACTATCAATTGATCATTTAGAGACATTGCAAGGGATGGTATCTCTTTGCCATCCCTGGACTGAACAAAACTTGCAATTCCCCTCTGTATTCCTAAATCCATGAATTAAAGGTGGATGGCAAGCTAAAAGTAAATCCACAGCATGCCATCAGTGTTTCCACAGAAAATAAGGCACTAATGTATGCATAGCTGTATGGAAATGCACTGACACCGTAAAGGCAAGCTTTCTTCTTATTTAGCTATCAACCCAGTTTCACAACATCCCACTAACTTGTGGTATAAATGACTTGACAAATATCTAAAGTGACAAAATTGCCAAGATATGCAGCCAAGAGTGCTTCTTAGGGACAAAATAATGGAATGGAGGGTCAGGTAAAAAAGGGTTTTGCATATGAGATTGGATGCATTAGGTAGACATAGCTCATCATGACTGACCCATCTTCAACCTCCTAGAAGACAGTCTCAGAGTATTTAGCTTACAATGAAGAAGGAAGGATTCTGGTCATTCTCAGGACAAATGCCACTTCGAAGGGCTGGAGACCCAGTGATTCATTATAATGGGACCAGCCATGAAGTGTTGGTCTTGAGTCCCCATGAGATGCATTGCAGAGGCAAAGATCCTCAGATCTGGGTTAGTCCTCATTTGCCACTCTCTGAAGATATTGTTGACAAAGCTTGGCTCTGATTGCTTGCTTCCTCTAAAGCAGGTGGAGGCTGCTTTACCAGTCAGTTGCCAGACTCTAGCAGAACAGGCCCGTCATCTCCTGTCACTGGGAATTTTATGGGGTTTGAAAATGGGTCTTGCAAAGTTGCCAGATATGTGTGTAATAAAAAGACCAAAATATTAGAAAAAAAAAAGGAAAAGAAAAATGACAGAAACATTAAAGTTTGCAAAAGAATTCCCGAGTTGAGCAAAGACCTTCCTCGATAAGCAGTTCATATTTCTGAGACCCTATTGTGTGCAGTCACATGGGGCAGTGACTAGCAAGGGGCTTTAGTAAGTCAGCAAGTGTACAAGCCTGCTCAGCACCTGATTGGGGATGGTGGGGGGCTGTCAAGGGTACCTATCAATTAAGTACCAAGCAGAGAAGCAAAGGTGATGGATGCTCTGAGAAACAAAGAGGGAGGTCAGGGAAAGCTGACTGGCAATAACAACCAATGGATATGTGGTACTCATGATGTGTTATGTACTGTGCCCAATGGGCTACATATATGTCCTTATTTATTGTCAGAGCCACCTAAAGAGAGAAATGCTGTTGTCCCCTTTTAATGATGGGGAAACTGAAACTGAGACTGATTTGTCCCAAGGTCATATAACAAATAAGAGACGGCATAGAGATGAGACTTGAACCAGGTAGTCAGGCTCCAGAATCCATGACCTTAACCATTCTGTATTCTAGCCCTTATTTCCTTGGCAAAGGGGGCTGAGCTAGACCTGGAAGGATGGATAAGTCTGGCTAGTAGTCATGCCTAGGAGTAAAATATTAGCCCAGTTTCCTGCAGGATGTATCCCTTCTCATTGTGTGATCTCAGGCAAATTGCTTTACCTCTTGGCACACAAGCATGAAAGGCTAACTCCTACCGACATACTTATAACAGACAAGAGAGACTGTGACCCAGAATGGTGGACCATCAGAACCAGCTCAGAATCCTTTCAGCTCCCTCTCTTCCATTGCCAAAACCTGACAAAATGCTCCTGTGGCTCCAGCAAATTCTGTCCCTTGGAGTCTGGCTGCCCACTTTGCATCGCTCTTCCATGCACCTTGCATCTCATTTCTGCCCAAATGTTGTGCAATCTGCCCAAATGTGGTTTATCTTCTCACCCTCAGCCACTAGCTCTGAAGTCCCTGAGATAATTTGACTCCGTCTCAGGTTTTAGCCTACACACTCCATTCTCCCCATGCAAGCCAGGCCCAAGATCCCAGAGTTCCAATGGAGAATGAATAGAAGTGAACATAAAGTAAAAGTAGGGAAATAGGTGCACAGGTATGGTGGAGAAGGGTCCTAAAGGCTAGGTGGATGAGGTTTAGATTAAGGTGACAGGCCAAAGGGAACCATTGTAGGTTATTTTGGGGGGATAACATTTTGTGTATATGCTATATACAAAAAAAGTGATAAATTTCCAAGTATATTTTAACAAATAGTTTTAAAACAAATTTCCAAGTACGGTATTGGTTATGGTTCTACCATTTCAGGTATTTCTTTCTAGCTGCTCTAAGACACTGGAGACTAACAAGGAATATCAATATAATGATTCAATAGTTATTTGTCAAATCCTATCTTCTCTGTTGTAACTCCTCCTTCTTCCTTGATCCTTCTCCCACTCTTTAGGGGTATTTGGGCAATGGCCATTCTAACTTCTCCGTGTTGAAAAGAGGTGTCAGTATTATGGGGGAGGGGAATGCAACTGGCTGATGCTCTTGGAGATACTGGTAACTCTGGGTTTCAAAGCTTATCTGACTTGGGAACCATCTGGAGATTATAGGTTTCTGAAAAAATAAACTGAGCGAGTGAAACTTTTATAGTCTCAGATAGAGCCCTGGGTGTTCTTTAGGGTTTACATTGCTGATTCTTAAACAAGTACGTGATGAAGATAATCTTTGGGGGAATCCTTCCAGTGGGCCAGAAGTCAGAAAAGACTAGAGCTGATAGGGTTAACAATGGCTACCAGCATTTATTGAGAACCCATTTCTTGAAAATCTCTTAAATGTATGCATTTCAATGTACAAATCTAATGTACTTCTCACCACTTCTCTGTGGGGTTGCTGATGTTACCCTTTGCATACCAATGTGAGAATTTGGCCAAGATCTTCAAACTTGAAATTGATAGAAATGAGATTAGAATTCTAGTCTTTCCTCCCAAACACCCATATTTTTCCTGCTACTCTGCATGCGAGGAGGCTGTGCCATCTTGGTGTCATAGCCACTTCCCATGTGTCAAGGGAGGAAAGGATGAGCTGAAGCAGCATCCTCAATGGAGGGAAACAGCCAATGGAAGACACAGTTCCAAGGAAGAAAGAGCCAAGGATCAGTGTCTGATCAGCTATGAGAGCTGTTACAGATGGAAGATAATTCCAATTTGTAGGAGACAGGTGAATTGGACCAGGTAGGGAAAGAGAGTTGATTCAAGTGTGAGGAGCCTCCAGAGGCAACTTGTTAGGGACATCCTGGAGAAGCTGGGAGTACGGGGCTGCATCTCAGAGTAAAGATTTGGAAAAAGACCAGCATAGTACAAGAGTGTTACCTTTGGGGCTGGGCACAACCGGGTTTAGATCTCCACTCTACCACTTACCAACTGTGTGGTCTTGGGTGAGCCAATCAATTTCCTCATCTGAAATGTGGATAAGAATGGAGCCTATATAATGGAGTCCTTCTATTGGACACAGCACCAGATACCAAAGGACAAGTCCCATGAGAGATATTATTTTGGAACATCTAGAGAAAGATAAGGAACTGGACAGGGGTCGGGTGGGGGACAGTTGTGGGTAAGTGTACTTACTGAGGCCTTGAAGCTCAAGTCAGGATTTAGGAGCAGGAAGAGAAAGAAAAGCCAAAATAAAGGAAGAAAGTGTGCTCAGAGAGGTAGGTAGGGCAGCAAGCAGAACCAAAACATGAGAAAATTCACAGTTGCTCATTCAAGATCACTGTATTTTAGAAAGAAGGTTCTTTAGGGAAAGCATAACCACAGCAAAAGGTATTCAGCCACCGTACCTGCAGCCTGCCTCTTCTTTAATAAAGAGTGGGTCTCTCTTATTTGTACCTGCCCCCTGTGACCCCATTTCTCCTGGAAAATTATTGCCTAAATCTGTGAAATTTCATTATTAACATTTTAATTGCAGACCCTCAATTTATTTCTACATTTTTCTTGGGCCTCCCAGAATCCAGAAGGTGGGCTGTATAAAATCACCTTGAGTATAAGTTAACAAGGTGGTTTAATCCCTGGTCTTCTGACAGGTGTGGAGGAATTGCTATGGGAAGGACAAGGTCAGCCACGTCTGCACAGAAGGGTTTTCTACCCTGTGGAATGCAATGATGGACTTGATTCAAAACTATAAGCAGGCCTGGCCAGAGCTGGGACTTGCCCTGCCCCACCCCATCCCCTGCTCTGTGTCTCTCACTGAGGAATGAGTGGAAGGGTGGTAGGCTTTCCCCCCCTTTATTTTATATTCAGAGCTTCAGACATTCACATGGAAAGGCTTTGTGTTTCATTTTTCATGCAAAAATATCTTTACCTGCTGTGTAAATGGGACTCATCAACTTCATTTTCAAGACTGGCAAAGCAAGCACCATTTATATTTTCTTTCTGGTGTAAGAAATTTTAGCATCCAGGACTGCAGATTAGATCAAGGAATCCTGACATCAATTAAAGAACTCCATGAGGTCAGGCTGAGAAGTAAGCACATCAGGGACTCAGAGTTTATTTTGATTTCTGGTTTGGGAACAAATCAGTCTGGACCTGCTAGCTTCATCTTGAAAAGTGGGAGCCCATGCTCAGAAGAACTGTAGAATTTAGAGTTCTCCTGCCCAGGCAGCCAGGTCCTTATGAACAAAGCAGAAGGCAGAGGATGTGTCAGAAGCCCCGTTTCCATGGAGAGTGGCAGCACCTCCCAGACTACAGGCTTGAATCTGCTTCACTCCTCTCAGTCTGTGGTCTTTCTCAAAGGTTGATGTGGTCACCCCACTGCTTTGCTTAATGGTCCCTCTGCTAAAGGGCCCACGAGCCCACCTGGCCTTTAAGCCCCAAAGCCTTTATATACACCTTGTCAGAAATTGCCCCTCGTGATCTAGCCTGCCTCTTCTCTCTAAAGTCTTCCTTCAAGTCTGATTCCTTCTCATCCTTCAAGAGCCTTTCCTGGTCCCCATTTCCAAAGATGGGTCATCCCTGTTATTCTCACTCCTAGCACCAGTTCCTTTCCTTCCTGGTTTCTCAGTTAGTACTTATGTATTAATTGTTGAGATGTCTAATGTCTGGCTCCCTGTTGAGACTGTAAGCCCCCTAGAGGGCAGTAATATAATCTCTTTCCTTTATTTTCTTTCTTATTCCTTCCTCCTTCCCTACCTCCCTTCCTTTCTTCCTTCCTTTTCCTCCCTCCTTCCTTGTTCCCCTCTCTCTCTCTCTCTCCCTTTACTCTTTCCTATTTCCCTCCTTCTCAGTAAATGGACCATTGGAATGAGTGAGCCCCACCATCACTCCGTACATTGTACTCTGGGCACCAGCTGTACCAAACCTCTTGCAGTTTCTTGAATTGACCAGAACATGCCTGCCATTCCCACCAGCTGCTCTCTCTTTTGGGGTATGTCCCGTCCACCCCTGCCCCGACCAGTATCAACTGATCTAGCTAACTCCTTGACCCTTCAGACCCTGCCAAGAGGTCCCTTCTTGTTCTAGTTAGCTAGCTGCTGGAATGCAATATATCAGAAACGGAATGGCTTTTAAAAAGGGAATTTAATAAGTTGCTAATTTACAGTTCTAAGGCTGAGAAAATGTCCCAATTAAAACAAGTCTATAGAAATGTCCAATCAAAGGCATCCATCCAGGAAAAGAAACCTTGGTTCGAGAAGGATGATGAAGTTCAGGGTTTCTCTCTCAAGTAAGAAGGCACATGGAGAACACAGTCAGGGCTTCTCTCTCAGCTGGAAGGGCACATGGTGAACACGGAGTCATCTGCTAGCTTTCTGTTCTGGCTTCTGGTTTCATGAAGCTCCCTGGGAGGCATTTTCCTTCTTCATCTCTAAAGGTCACTGGCTGGTGGACTCTCTGCTTCGTGGTGCTGCAGCATTCTCTGCTCTCTCCAATTCTCTCCTTCTCCAAAACGTTTCTTCTTTTAGAAGGACTCCAGAAACTTCTCAAGACCCACCCAAATGGGTGGAGACATGTTGTCACCTAATCCAGCTTAACGATCACTCTTGATTAAATCACATCTCCAGGGAGATGATCTGATTACAGTTTCAAACATATAGTATTGAATAGGGATTATTCTGCCTTTATGAAATGGGATTTAGATTAAAACAAGGCTTTTCTAGGGGACATACATCCTTTCAAACCAGCACATTTCTCTAGTGAGGCCTCTCCAACCCGCATGGCTGGTTACCTGATTCTTCTCCAGGATCCTTGTAGATCCTGTCTGTTTCTGCCCCTCATAGCACTAAATTCTGATCATCCGCTCTATGCTGCTTTTACCCACCTGATATCAAAGGGGATTATGGTACTCCCTCATATATTGCTAAAGGAGAAGTTGGCCATGCTAAAATGAGTCTAGTGGGGGTCATGGTGCTAGTGAGGGTCATGAAATGATGGGGGAAGGTCAAGTGACCATCGCAAGATTCATCTCATGAATGACAGTCTCAGCTTATTCTTCATATTAGAAATGTTACTTCTCCAACATGACAGCATGATGTTGAATGAGAAAAAGATCACAGTTCCTCTTGACCAAGCAGTCCTGGTCCTCAAAAAGCATCCCCAAATGGTTCCAGTAGCTCAGATGTTACCTGTGAAACATCTGTGGAGATGATATTTGTATATGAAAATGCAAAAGGAGCTCAGATGTAGGAACATCAGAACGAGTGACACGAATAGTGGACAACACTAAATCTGTTGTAGACCTGTCCATATTTACTGCTGAACCAAATACAACATTGGGCAGGATGTTTGGATCTGACAGAGAATGTGATTTTACACACTCCAGGGAGAAGGGAGAGTCTGAGGTGGCAGAGGGAATTGGCTCCACTGTTTCAAGCTATTCTAGATTACTATAAGACAGTAATAATTCATTGTCCTGATGGCATATCTATTCCTGAACTGAAAGAAGGATGTGACTGTCTCTGTATCTCTTTTGAATATAGAACTATTAAAGATAGAGAGATCAGTGCTTTAATGCATGAGTTATCAAATGATCATGCTTGTAGACAACTTGAATTTTATCTGAAAGAAATGATCCTCCCTCTTATGGTAGCTAGTGTCCCAAGTGGGGTCAAGAATGCCATGTAGTGCTGCTCTCAGATGATGATGTGGTTGATTGGGATGAAAGAATCCACCACAGATGGGAGAAGAATATTCACAAATTATTTATAATACAAAACTAAATAGATTTTTCAGGTACATTGAAAACAGAGATGTGGCCAAGTCAGTTTTGAAGGAGAGGGATCTTAAGAAGGTTAAATTGGGAATACAAGGTTACACTACTGTTTTTGTTTGTTAAAGTTGCTAGAATGCAATATACCAGAAGTGGAACAGCTTTTAAAAAGAGAGTTTATTAAGTTGGAGGTTTATAGTTCTAAGGACATAAAAATGTTCAAACTAAGGTATCCGGAGAAAGATACCTTAACTCCAAAGAAAGGGCCAATGATGTTCGGGGTTTTCTTTCTCAATTGGGAAGGTGTATGACTTCCTTGGGGGCATTTTCTTTCATCTCCAAAGGTTTCTCGCTAGGTGGGCTGTGTCAGCACTGAAGCTTTTTCCAAAATGGTTACATCTCAAAGGGCTCCAATAAGCAACCCCACTTTGAATGGGTGGAGACACATCTCCATGGAAACTTAATCAAACCACCTAATCAGAAGTTACCACTCACAATTGGATGGATCACATCTCAAAGAAATAATAAAAAAGATCCCACCCAGCAATATTCAATGAGGATTAAAGAATATGGCTTTTCTGTAGTATACAATAGTTTCCAACCAGCACACCTACCTACAAAGAATAAGAAAGGAAAGGCCCAGGAAAAGGAAGAAGGAAAGAATCAACATGTGAACTGTTCTGGTTTGCTAGCTGCTGGAATGCAACATATCAGAGATGGATTGGCTTTTAATAAAAGGGGATTTATTTTGTTAGTTCTTCAGAGGAAAGGCAGCTAACGTTCATCTGAGGTTCTTTCTTATGTAGGAAGGCTCAGGGTAATCTCTGCTGGCCTTCTCTACAGGCCTCTGGGTTCTAACAACTTTCCCCAGGGTGATTCCTTTCTGCATCTCCAAAGGCCTGGCTGAGCTGCGAGTGCTGAGATGAGGTATGTTGAGCTGCTTGGGCTGTGCTACGTTGAGCTCTCTCATTTAAGCACCAGTCCATTAAAACAGACATCATTCTTTGCAGCAGGCATGCCTCCTAGCCAATTGCAGATGTAATGAGCAACAGCTGAGGTTCACGTATCATTGGCTCACGGCCACAGCAACAGAACTAGGTGCCTTCACCTGGCCAAGTTGGCAACTGAATCTAACTACCACATGGACTTTCAGTGTACAAAGAGTAGATCCATCACCAACCTTGCAGCAGCACCAGCCCTACTAGCTGACATTCCCCAGGATCTGCTGGTGGTCACGCACCCAACTCTGCAGGTGGATGAGTGGCTATTCTTCCTATCTCCCCTTTGCCAAAAATGACCTCGATCCTGATGGACAGAATCCAATGCTGTGATGCTAATGTTTCTTGAAACCATAGCATGCTACCCTTCACAGTGATGTTGTCCTCTCCTCATTCTGCACCACAAGGCCACTCTTCTTCATTGTGAGATACATATAACAATGCTTAGGATTTTGCATTATAGGCTTTTTGAAAGACCAAAGATCATTGAATGGTTTTTAAAATGTGTACAGCTGTAGTATATTGAGGTTCCACTTATTTGTTTACTACTAGGTTTGTGAAATTGGTTCTTTGTATGGGGAACAGTCCTTTTTCACACATCTCAGTCTTTTTCAGAGTGGTGAAAATTGACGGCTAGGGTACCTTCAGTCTAGACTGACATTGGTCACATCCTAGGTTAAATACAGAATTATTATACAGTCACACTTTATAAATGGTGGTTCGGTGGAACTGTCCAAGCCATTTTTTTGTAGGTGTGATGCACCATATAATTTAAAGAAGTGCTTCTATTTAAATGTTTCTTCAGTAAAACATCTACAGTTTGCTGCCCATTGATGATCACAAAATGAGTATCAGTGGCCTTACATGAATGATTAGGATGCAATCAATATCCATATCCTATCATTATAGATACCTCCAGTCGTGTTGTCACCCTTTTATAGTGAGTCACATGCAAGGAGTGAGCATCAGAGGTGGTTTATTATCCAGTCTGCTTTACCCTAATCTGTTCACAGGTATTTACTTACTAATGAGTTGTTTCTTAAGTGCTATGGGATAGGAAAATGAACTATTTGCTCCTCATTTACTAAATGATTATAAACGTGACTTTTTCTTCAAAATAAAATTACATTGTTTTTTTAAAAAGTTAATTACATACAATTTATGCTTCTTAACTGGAAGTCAATACATGGTGTTCTCAGCAGAGAAACTGGTCTCTGAATCAAGCTGCTTAAGTTAAACGCATGCAAATAAATTATCATCTCCCTTTTAAAAATCCCTGAAAAATAAAGTGAAGAGAAAAAGTTATGAGAGAAATTGAAAAAGCTAAATTTAAGCTTGTTTATCTTGGTTGTTCATCATCACTGTAAATACTCAGTTTAAAAGATGTAATTTTGGCTCCTGATTCACTTTCAAGACTCGGAATGGAAATAGTTCAAATAAAATAAAAGGAGCAATTGGAGACAGCAATGTCTTGGGAGAAACAGTTGGGTTTTATTATTTTTATTTTCTTTTTAACATAAAAATATAAAATACATCATCAGTTACCCTGAGGCCAATGGCAGTACTGTGGCTAATATGTTTCTGGACCCTGCGGTGTATTACAACTTTTAAATGCACTGCTTCCCAGAATCTCAGGATTCCATTTATAAATCACCTCAAGAGAAACTTGGGGCTGGATGCCCAAGAGGAATAGCTACATGTGTACATTCTAAGGGGGTATTTAGTGAAGTTGGCATGGATGATATAAAACAAGGGTCTGGAATCCCCAAATTGGAATCTAATTGCATATCTACTATTTACCAGATGTGTGGCTGTTGAAAAGTCACCTTAATCTTGGAACTCCAGTCTTCTCATCTGTATGATGGCCATTGTACCTAGTCTTGCATGGATGCCATCAAGATACATTCAACATAAAATAAATGCTGTGGTTAACTCAGTGCTGGGCTAACATAAAGCCTCTCAATCACTGAAGGTTATCCTTCACCGAAATGTCCGACAAATGACTGTCACCTCTAAACATTTTCCCCAAATTCCCTGATCTTACACATTCTAGTCAAAAATAGTTGGTGCATTTGTTACTGAAATACACTCTAATTTTATCAACCCTGAGCCAACCATTTCAATCATTTCTGTTTGTTTTGGCCATCACACCACCCAGCCACCAAGACATCTGTCACTGTCACACATGATTTCATTTCCTTTGTTTAAAGTATCCCTATGAGTGAGAGAAACCAGTTTATGGTAAAAATAATTACCTTGTCTCAAGACCTTATCACACTGAGTGGGAGTGACACAGAGTCTGTTGAGCTGGTCAATAATAATTTCGATCTTGCTTAAATCAAAAATGTTTACAGCCATTTCAGTAGAAGGACAACCTGTGTGTTTACTGTGGCCATAAAGAAATTAACGAGTTAAAGATGTAGATCTTTAATATGCAATGATTTAACAAAATTTGTGAAGTGCCACTCTCTATAGCAAAAGCCTCCCACTTACTATTAAGGAAAATAAGCATCTATTTAACTGTCACCCAAATTACAAAAAACTAGATAGCTAGAAAATTATGATACACATTCAAGAACTGGGTCTACCTTGGGATATTAGGCAGTAACATTTGACACATGCCTAAAATGTTATGTTTGCTACCTAGCTCCAGGAAACCATTAAAATATGGATAAAAAGGCATCCTTCCCTTCACTAATTAAGTAGATAGATTGCTTTCTGTATCAGAATCTAAGAAAGCTATATTCTAAAGGCTAATGTTAATTAGATGCTTTGGGAGAAAGATAACATACCCCACAGGAAATCTAGATGACTTAAGGAGGCTTCTTTTGGTCTTGCGAACACTGTAGATTTCATGTTGTAGGATAGTATAGTTCAATAGAAACAGAACATGAACCATGTATGTAACTTTAAGTTTTCTAGTAGCCACCTTAAAAAAAACAAAAAAAGAAAACTAATTTTAATAATATATTTTATGTGACCTAATATGTCTAAAATATTACCATTTCAACAATTAGTCAAAGGTTAATTAAACGCTTTTACATTTTTTAATACTGTCTTCCAAATCTGGTGTGTATTTCACATTTTCAGCACATCTCCATTTAAATTAGCCACAATGTCAAATGTTCAATAGCCAGAGGTGGTGAATGACTATCTGTTGAACAGGGCAACTCTGAAATTCTAATGCTATCAATGAAACATTTATGTATTTCAAAAGAAGGATGGGAAAACATCATTCACCAGTACTACCACGTGGTACTGCCCTCACGGCTATTGCCCTCACGGCTCTCACAAACATCTTCTTTGATCATTATGGCCAACTTGTGCCATTTGTCACATTGTCCCTAAAGATGGGGGGGAAGCTCAGGCTGAGGGAGGTTCAGCAAGTCAACCAATGTGTCATTATCTGGCCCTAAGAGATGGGAATTTTGCCTGAGCCTTCTGATTTTATGTAGCTACTGCTACTGTGATAATGCTGACATTTACAACAGAATTAGTGCTTTCCTATTCCCTGGAAAAGGCTATGAAACGACAGTGGGAAAATTAAGTGTGGTTAGAAATAAAAATTAATGTGAAACTTCTAAAGGAATTTGAGGTAGGTAGGCAAGCTCTGTGTTGTCATGACACTTTAAAAAGCTTTCCCCATTAATAGAACTTCTAGAAATAGAACTTCACAGAAAGAGCACAAGGTTTCCAAATGTAAATGTCTCCTAGGCCATGAGTTCCATTATTTCATGGGCCTTATCTAATGCATCTTCATATTCCCAGAATCTAGCTAAAAACCTTGCATTTATATAGAAAAATAATTTAAATTTGAAATTTTATCTTCATGTGCATTAACTGATTTAACGCTTACAACAACATCTTGAAGTAGATGGTATTATTCCTGTTTTATAAGTGAGGAAAATGAAATTCAGGAAGGTCAAGGGGCAAGTCTTAGATCATAGACAGCTCCACAATTCATATCCATTGTTATTCCAGGGGTACAAAGTTCAATTTATCCACAGTTAGCTCCCCAACTGCTGCATGGAGCTCTTCAGGTAAATGGGATGTAGCATGATCAGAGGTAAATCACTACCTTGTTTCTCTGATGGAATAAAATATGTTTCTAACCTCCTACTCTTTATTATTATAATCACTACCATCAATCAAATACTAGAGAATTTTAAGTGTAAGTCTATGGGTGATACTTCTCTTTTTTTAAAAAAACAACTCCTGTCTTGATAACTCCAGCCCTGGCATCATGAGATCAACAATTCCACCCTGTCCGAAAGAGGGGAAAGAAGTATAACTAATAAAGTATCAGCAGCTGAGAGAGTTCAAATAGAGTTGAGAGGCTACTCTGGAGGTCACTTGTATGTAAGCTTCAGTTAGACATTGCTACCTATCATAGCTTGCAAAAGCCCAACTGAAACCATTCCAACCAATCCTAAAGAGTACCTGGTGCAATATATAAGATTCTACAAAGGTTCCATGCAATAGGGTAACTTTCCAGAAACCTACAATCTCCAGATGGGTCCTTGGACCAGATAAGTCCTGAAACCTAGAGGGTCCAGCCTCTCTAGTACATCGGCTAGTTCCATTTCCTTACCCCATATTATTGATAGCCCCTTTCACCATGAAAAAGTTAGAATGGCCATAGCCCAAATACCCCTAAAGAGTAGGATAGAAAGACTAAAGGTGATGGTGGAGTTATACAGAGAAGGTAGAGTTTAACATATGAATATGATTGCTGAATCATTAAATTGATATTTCTTTTAGTCTCCAGCAGCTAGAAGTAAAACCCTAAAACTGTGGAATTGTAACCCATACCAAACTCTGAAATCTGTTCTACAACTAATTGTGCTGTGCTTTGAAATTTATGGTTTTTTTGTGTATATGCTATTTTTCATAAGAGAGAAAAAAAAGTCGATTGTGATAAAAAAATATTTATTCCTTTTAGCCTTCTATATTCTGGAGCAGTTAGAAAGAAAACTCTGAAAGGATGGTATAGTAGCCCATGACAAACTATGGGATCTGTCCTGTAACTACTTGTTGAAGAGTGTGTTGAAAATGATTGCTTTTTTCTGTCTTTGTTTTGTGTATACGTTATATTATATAATTTTAAAAAGTTAAAAAACCAAAAAACTCCCCTTTCATCTGTAAGTCCAAGAATGATTCACACGGAGATATTTGGTCACCAGGAGCTTTGTCAGTCAGCTTTGGCTGCTGTTATTAGAGATTTGGAGCTGATGAGGATTGTTTTGTGAAAGTCTGGTCCTTGTCTCTGAGAGAAAAAATGTCATAGTAAAAGGACACAATCATTGATACAGGTGTGGGTTGTCTCCATTTGATTCTTTTGTTACAAAATTCACAAATTTGGTAAAGAAGGAAAAGGGAAAGGAGGTGCCATTTATTCAATGCTTCTCCATCCTAGCACGTAGGTCTTCACCCACACTTTTAAGACAGAAGGCCAAGGATTTGGGAAAAAAGTCAGCAAACAAGAGCACCATGATCCCAGCCAACCATACCTATCAGTGCATCCACGTTGGGTAGATGCCTGTGGGCTGTTGGCCCCTGGGGCACGGGTGCTATTTGTGATGGGTGTCAGGGAGGGCCACACTTTTGATCTTGTTTGGTCCTCAACTCAATTGCGTGTTTAGGCAAAGCTAAGAAGTCATACGCAAGTTATCACATGGACAAACAGGAAGCACTTTCAGTCTGTGGCTAGAGCCTAATATCTTCATAATTCCTTTCTTTTTCTTTATTCTGCCTCCTGATGATAGAAGTAGAAATCTCCTCCTCTCTGGTTCATACTGCTTAGGAGTTCCACATTTTTTAAAAACTGCCTATATCCCATGGGGTCTATAGAAAGGGCTAATATTTATAATTGCTGAACTGCTTCTATCTTAGTATGTCAAGATGTAGCAACAATCAAAAGTAAATATGTACATTTGTGGTCATCAAAATATAGGACAGCTGCTTCTTTTTTCTTTTTTTTTTTTTTAACAGTAAACAGATTTTGCTGATACTTGCCCTTTCTCTGTCATGTGGAACAAGATCAATCCTCAGAAAAAATGTTGAGAGATATCCCATAGATATTTTCAGAATTTGACACATTGATGGCCCTGTACATAGGAACAGACATTACAAATGCAGATAAAGTTGCTGTCTTTAAACTCTTCGCAATGCCCCAAAGACTGGAGCAATCTCCAAAGACTGGAGAACATAGCCAAATGGGGAGAGCTTTAAGATGAGAAAGAGCTTCCCTAGGTGATGGAATAATTACAGTTATTCAAGAGCTGTCTTCCAAGCAACAGTTCTGAAAAATCCTCCTTGATTTGGTGGCAGCTTTCAGTTGGACTGTTCCTGTCTCTTCCACTGTCTCTTGGACATTAAATCCAAGAAAAGACTTTTCCTTTCCCTCATGTCTAGGTTCTCCTGCTCCCCAGCTGTTCATGGAAAATAGGTGGTTCCTTCAACTTTCAATCTTTTTGTAGCAAATCCTTTTGACAAAAGCTCTGCATTGCCTACCAACCTCTTTATCATATCAGGCATATTGGACTTCCATTGACAGCAACTTTTTACCACTTCTTTCTTTTAGACGTATAAAACTATAAATAATGGTAGTTCTTTAAGAGGTCCAAGGAATGGTCTCAATAATTCTAACCAGGCTTTTTTCCAAAGGACTACCCCCTGTCCTGAGACCTGGGTCTACACTACATATATTTAGTTTTCACTCTCTGCTCTGAGATTTAAGACAGCTAATCAGGCTGCATTATCTTCCTCCTTGTACTGTCCATTCTCATAAACCTCAGTTAGCTCAGATAACCGAGGCTTGACTACTTTTTTATTCTATGTCCCTTATTCAATTTGGCTCTGGTTAGTAAAGCCTCTTCCCTAAGTGAAGGGCATCAGTCTTATTTTCCTTGTTTTTTTCTGTGATTTCCTCTTCCTTTCAGGTCATTGGATAATATGTTCCCCAAAGAGGGGAAAGGAAATAAGAAAAAAGACCCAGACATTGGATCAAAGGGAAATAAATGCATTTTTCCAAATTCTAATACAATCTTATTATATAGTATTGATTTATTAGGTTAATAGGATTATATGTTCCATAAGGGCGGGGACTGTGTCTGACTTGTCCACTGTTGTAAATCCAGCTCTTACCTGATATGTGGCACTGAATAAGTACTTCTCAAAAGACTCAAAAAGGGCCACAGATAGAATACTGATGTTCTTAGTGCATTTAGACAATATTTATTTAGCTCAAACTCCATGCCAGGCACTACTTTAAGTGCATTTTTTATGTTAAATCATTCCATATTCAGGACAATTCTAATAATTAGACTCTTATTATCCTCCCTTCACCGATGATACAGTAAGATGTTGGGAAGATAAGGTATTTGCCCAAGGTCACACAGCTAGTGCATTTTGGAACATTTAGCAAAATATTTCATCTTTTTTTTATTAAAATAGAGAAATATGAGCTTATTGTTAGTACAATGAGGGGAATTCAGATCAGTTCAATAGCTATATTCAAAGGGTCCAAAATAATCTAGGTCAGCCTGGAGAATGGCTTCTGGTTGCAGTCCATGGACTGACCATTGCTCTCATCCCAGTGACGGGGATGAAAATATGAAGACGTGTTTATTAGTACATAATTTTCTCAGCTCTGGAATCCTAAGCGGTTGGTAGACTCAAGATTCAAAAAGAACTCAAGTATCTACAAGGATGGATTGAAATTAATAGGCAATACTCAGAGGTATAAATATTAATATATTATTAATATATTAATATATAAACATATTAATATAGGTAAACATTTCAAGAAAACAGGATGGAGGAGAAATGAAAGGCCTTGTTTGATGAGGCATTCACTCTCATGGAACTGAGCCAGCTTTCTCTCTCCAGGCTCCTGCCCTCGTTGCTGCCCTGTAATTATTCATTCTTCATTGATCGCTCACCATCTCGAGCACCACTCCAACACTTTTCCATCTACCTTAAGCAGTGAGCTCTGCCCTTCTGCCTGCAGTCTTCTGCAGCTGGCCTCCCATTTTCCTTTGTTCATACCATTTACCTTGAGCATTCTCAATTTCCCTTTTCCATCTCCCCCTACCTCTACAACTTCCTGGCCCTCTCAGGAGTAGACCAATTCTTTCTCCTGTGTTTTAAGAGATCCCTTCACTTAATCTCTTGAATCATTCGTTCCTGCCTCTGTTTACATTCCTGGCCCCCTTCTCATTCTTACATCTTCACTTGTTCCCTCTTTTCTGTATCCTCCCCTTTGCCTTCAAACGTATTCAAATCTTCCCACATTAAAAATGAATCCATACAGTTATTTCAACTTCATCCCATTGTCCTTTCCTTAATCAAACTCCTTGAAAGCACAGTCTTCACTCAACTAGGAAGTGCTATCCCCTTCCTAATATTGTTAACTGAACTATCCTCCACATCTTGCTAAACTTGTTCTCTTTTGAAGATCATGGAGATGGAACAGCTGAGTTCCTTAAACTTCTGAGTCCTGGTCACACTGAAATTCTCTGAAGCATTTAGTAATTGTGAAATGTTCCCGAAATGTCCTCCATTTTGCTTTCCAAGACACTCTACTCTCCTTGTTCTCTCACTTGGTATGTATCTGGGAAATCATTTTATTTTTCCTCCCCTGGTTCCTCTTTCTCCCCTTACCCCTCCACCCCCAACCCCAGAGCTGGCCCTCAGTTTTCTGTCTTGATTTTCCTCTGCTTTTTCTCCGAACCTACTGGATTTAACTATCCCCTATAGGATGCCTCTAAATCATACCTCTGTTTCAGACCTTGAATTCCACATTTTAACCTGCCTGTATCTCCACCTGTATGTCTTTCTTGCCTCTCAAGCTTAATGCATGTGTGTGCATGTGTAAGTGCATACATGTACATACATGTGTATCCAAATACCCTCTTGGACCTGCACACCTCACCCTTCTGTGTTCTCTATTTCTTGGAGTGACATCCTTATCTTCCCAGGTACCCAATCTCTCCACCTTAGATCTTCCTTTGATGCTTCATCACCTGAGCACTCTCATTTGACATTTATTTCTCTCTCTCTCTTCCATGTGCTTTTTACCTGCATACTCTTCTCATAAACTATAACTGGTTTATGTTCCATGTCTTCTTATCTGGCCTATGACAGAGCTTTGTGAATGGCCTCTCTATCTTAAGTCTGACCCTCTCCCTTCCTTTGTGATCCAGTCCACATACAGGGAACCACTGAACTGGTTTACCAAGGAACAGCTGGGATCCTATATTGCCCATGCTTGCTGAGCCGCATTCAAATTGACCCACAAACTGGTTTTGCCAGTTTCAGTCCTTCCATCACATGTGATTTTCCCACTAAAGTAAGGTGGTCGTTCTCCATGTTCGCTGAAAATTCTCCAGCCTTTTCTACATCTTTCTCTCAGAAACATAGTAAATGGGATGAGCACAGGCTCACGAGAATCAGGACCAAACCAGGAGTGGTGGCATCAGCAGGACCATTGGCTTATGATTCAATACTATGTATTTTTAGCCAAAGAAATTGCTATATGTCAATAGGTGCACCCATTGATATGGATTTCTTTCTTTGAGATTTATAATTAGTCTTGGTGAAATAATGTCATGGAAACATGATATGCTGGCATGTTTTATTAATTACATAACTGAAAATAACTGGTACATGGAAGGGAGGTGTAAGCTGGATGTTATTGAGATTCTTAGAATCCTTTACAAACCATGGTAGGTTTCCACTTAGAATGAGATATTTCAATGTATCCCTACTTCCTGAACACTACAGCCAGATCTGAGCCCCATTCTTTCTGATACCTCCCATCAGATGTAGCTCTCCTTCTGTGGTCAAATATTCAGTCAAACCCCTTAGGGAAACTACTAACCAAGATGTGGTTGTTTCCAATAAGGGATGCATTCTTTTCTAGGACTTCTTTCTTTTCTTGATTAATTTAGATGATGGCTTCTTTGGTCAGCTATTTATATATCTATTTACTGACTGATTATTTAATTAGATTAACTTTGTCCTTGTTGATGCTAATATATTCCTGTCTTGTGGATGTGAGAATAATTCAGATATTATAAAAGAATATGGTTAGATAAATTAGAAGCATGAATAATTTATGGAGAAATAATTCAAGCAGCTAACTCTATCATACATTCTCTGCTTACTTCTTGAATGATCCATATGCCAAGTCCATATGAGTTAATGTTTATTTCTTGAAACCTTTACCAAATGAGCAAGAAGTAGTAAATGCCTCGTTATCCTTTCAGAGTACTTAATGAGACATTATTTTCTGTTATAAAACCTCAAGGTTTCTGAATTCATTGTTATAAATCCAATTGTCAGCCTTTCTTTGGTAAGAAAAAGCAGTACATCTTATAGAAATAAGATGTAATATTAACAATTCAGGTTCACATATTTTCATCTATCCCCGAATTCTACCATACATGGCAGAAAACTGTAATCCAAATTATTTTTAGAATATGGAAAAATAGCATATATAGCATATAGAAAATATGCTATTAAGACCCATTAAACTTTTAATAACATTTAGAAAATCAAAAATAGGACTTTCAGAAATAAAATGTGAAGGGACAACAGTAGAATAGACAGACCATTAACAATGATTAATAAAATAGGCATTTTATAAAATAGCATTTGGGGAAGGAAACTGGTCCTATAGATTGGGACCAGCAATAGCAAAGTCATTGAAGTCAAATTCCTGGGTTCAAATCTCAAGCTCTAGGATTTGCTAGCCTATGATTTGGGACAAATTATTTTTACCATTCTCAGATAAGATGGGAATAACCTTATACCTACCTTCTAGGAGTAATGTAAGGGTTGAAGGAGACAATGCATATGAGGTCCTTGGAATAGTGCCTGGCACACAGTAAGTATTGAATAATCTTACCTAATAAGGAGAGAATAACCATTGGGTAAGTCTTGTTACTGCATTCATAGTTAAAATACCCAGGGTTGGGAAGTTCTGGTTTCAACTCCTTAGTACAGGAGCTAACTTGGTATCATAAGCTTAATATAAGGGTTTACCAGGTATCATAAAGGCCCAGTTATCCTTTCTATTTTTTGGCTTTTCACATGTCCTCATTTTGTATACAGTATCTTTCTTGTGTATTAGAAGACCCACTCATGTTAGGATAATTCAAATAGGTCTGTTCACAAAGAGATGATTTCCCAAGGTAAGGTGGAGTGGAAGAGAATCACAGGGAGAAACCCACCAATGTGATAAATATTGGAATTAAAAGCAAACACTGTTAGACTGGCTTATGTACTAATTTATTTATTCATTTATTAGTATTTAGTTATTTAGGAGAGGCTTGCAGAAAATAAAGAGTTCCTATATACCCCCATCACACACAGATTTCCCAATTATTAACACTTTGTATTAATATGTTAATTTTGTAACTATGCTGAAACAATAGTATTATAATTATGCTATTAACTGTAGTCTATAGTTTACATGAGGGTTAACTCTTTGTATTGTACACTCCTGTGTTCATTTTTTATTTTTATTTTTATTCTATAACATCTCTACCCTAAAATTCTGCCTTTTAACCACATATAAACATATAATTCACTGGTTTTAATTACATTTACAGGATTGTGCTATCACCACCATCATCTGTTAACAAAACTTTTCCATCATCCCAAACAGAAACTCTATGCCAATTAAGCATTAACTCTTCATTTCCTACCCTCACCCTGGCCCTTTTTAACCTGTAATTTGGCTTCCCACTCTCTGAGTCTGCTCATTCTAATGATTTCATGTCAGTATTATCACACAATATTTGTCCTTTTTGTGATAATAAAAATCTGCCTTATTTTACTCAACATAATGTCATCAAGATTCATTCATGTAGTTGTATATATCAGAATTTCTTTCCTTTTTTGCAGCCAAATAATATGACCTTGTATGCATATACCATGCTTTGTTTATTCATCTGTTGATGTATAATTGGGTTGCTTCCATCTTTTGGCAATGTAATTAATACTGCTGTGAACATTAGTGTGTAGATATCTGTTCAAATCCCTGTTTTCAGTTATTTGGGATATATACCTAGTGGTGGGATTGCCGTGTCATATGGTAATTCTATACTTAATTTTCTGAAGAACTGCCAAACTGTTTTCCACAGTGGTTGCTGCATCATTTAACAATGAACAAGTGTTCTTATACTTCCACATGCTTTCCAAAACTTATTTTCCTTTTGTTAAAAAAAATAGTAGCTATTCTAGTAGGTATGAAATGGTATCTGTGATTTTGAGTTTCATTTCCCTAATGGTTAATACTGTTGAATGTCTTTGCACGGGCTTATTGGCCATTTCTATATCTTCTTTGATATAGAAAAAGACCTTCTATTCAAGTCTTTTTCCCATTTTTAAATTGGAGTGTCTTTTTGTTGTTGAGTTGTAGCATTTCTTTATGTAATCTAGATATTAAACCCTTGTTGGATGTGTGGTTTGCAACTATATTGTCCCATTCTGTTGGTCATCTTTTTATTTTCATGATGAAGTCCTTTAATGCACAGAAGTTTTTATTGTTGAAGTACCATCTATCTATTGCTTTTCTTTTGTTGTTTATGTATTTTGTGTGAAATCTGCAAAGCCATTGACTACAACAAATTCTTGAATGTGCTTCTCTGTGTGTGTGTTTTCTTTTTTAGGAGTTTTATAGTTTTGGTTCTTACATTTAATTCTTTGATTCATTTTGAGTTAATTTTTGTATATGGTATGAGGTAGGAGACTACCTTCATTTTTTGCATGTGGATGTTCAGTTTTTCTAGCACCATGAGCTAAAGAGACTCTTCTTTCCCCATTGAATGGGCTTGGTAGCCTTGTCAAATCAATTGGCCATAAAAATGTACAAAACATCATGACAAATCAGTGGTTTGGGACTCATAATGTATTGACATGCAATTTGTGACAAGAACTGGATAAAGGTGGGGGGACAGAGGGATATAGGAACATAGTTAGTATATACTATTTTTTTTGTATGCTCTATGGCAGGGTCATATTTCATTATTTTTCCATATGAGTATCCCATTATTGTAGCACTATTTGTTGAAGTTTTGTTTTTCTGTTGTTGTTTGTTTGTTTTGCTTTTTTTTTTTTTGGTGGGGGATAGTTCATGGACCAGAAATCAAACTCGGGTTTCTTGCTTGGTAGGTGAGAACTCTACCACTGAACTACACTTGCACACCCAATGTCTGTATACTTTTGAAGTTAAGTTGGCATTATAGCAAACAAGAACATTATAGATTTAGGATGCTAAATTAAAGTCCAAAGCTAAATACAAAGAAAATATCAGAGAATATGCAAGCTCATAGAGACAGAAATTAAGAGTATAGGTTGCCAGGGGCAGGAGCAGTGGGGAGTTCATATAACATGGATATAGGTTTCTGTTTGGGGAGATGGGAAAGTTTTAGCAATGGAAGGTGATGAAGGTACCACAACGCTGTGAGTGTGATTAATTCCATTGAATGGGAGGCTTGGGGGTGGTTGAAATGGGAAAGTTTACATGATATATGTGTTTTCACAATTCGAAATAAAGGAAGTGCAAGGGACTAAAAAGACAATGACAATGAAATGTGATAAATGATCCCAGATGGGATCTAACAAAAGAGGAGAACAGGCTCAAAGGGACATTATTGGGATGTATGAAAGTATTGAAACATGGACTGTAAGCTTTATATCAATGTTAAATTTCTTGAATTTGATAACTGCATTTAAGGTGGTTACATGAGTGAATTTTCTTGTTTATTGGAAATGTGCGTGGCAGTATGAAGTGTTCAAGAAGAATGACGTATGCACCCTACACTCATGTGTTCAGAAAATGGACTGAGAAGAGAGAGAGAAGGAGAGAGGCTGAAAAAGCAAACGTGGCAAAATGTTAAAATTGGTGGATCTAAGTATCTAGGGGGACAGGGGAATGTTGTAGTTCTTTGTATGGGGGTGGTATTATTTTTGTAACTGTCCTGTGAGTTTGAAAGTATTTCAAACTGGAAAAAAGGGGGGGGCATACGTCAGAGAACAACCCTGAAAAAATAACCCATTGGCCATAGATAATGAGGGTTTTCTGAACTCTCAATTCAATTCCATTGGTCTATACACCCATCCTTGTGGTTGTATCATGCTACTTTGATTACTGTAGCTTTGCAATTAAGAATTACAATTAGAAGGTGTGAGTTCCCCAGCTCTGTTTTTTTTTTTTTTTTATGCAAGATAGCTTTGGCTATTTGATGTCCCTTAAACTTCCCATATAAAGTTTTTTGTTTGTCTAAGATAATGACTTTATTAGGGAAATTGCAGGTTTACAGAAAAATCCTGCAGAAATTAGGATCCCACTATACCCCTTATCATTAACACCTTGCATTAGTATGCTACCTGTATCACAACTGATCAAGCAGTAATATTTATGATAATATTATTATTTATAGTCCATGGTTTGCATTAGTATTCTATTTGTGTTAAACAGTCCAATGGGTTTTTGAAAATTGTGTTCTAGTAACATATACACAACTTAAAATTTCCCCCTTTTAACAAAATGAAAATATATAATTCAGTGATGTAAATTATGCTTCCACATAAATATGAGTGGCATTTCTGTTTTTGATTGGCATTGCATTAAATCTGTACATCACTTTGGGTAAAACTGACATTTTAACAATAGTTAACTTCCAATATATGAACAGGGAAGATCCTTCCATTTATATAGGTGGTCTTTAATTTTTTTTTAGCAATGTTTTTTGTAGTTTTCCATGGATAAGTCCTTGACAACCTTGATTAAATTTGCCCCTAGATGTTTTTAGTTGATATTATAAATGAAATTTTTTTCTTGATTTTCTCTTCAGATGGTTCATTACTTGGTATGCAAACACTACTGATTTTTGCATGTTGATCTTGTACCCCACCAATTTGTTGAATTTATTTATTAGCTCTAGTAGCTTTGTTGTCAATTTTTCAGGACTTTCAATATGTAGGATCATGTCATCTGGTAATAGTGAAAGTGTGTCTTCTTCCTTCCCAATTTGGATGCTTTTTATTTCTTTCTCTAGCCTAACTTTTCTGGCTAGAACTTCCAGGACAATGTTGATTAAAAATAATCATGGTGGGTTCCTTGTTTTATTCAGGATCTTAGAGGAAAAGATTTGAGCTTTTCACCATTGATTATGATTCTAGCAGTGGTTTCCTTATGTGTCTACTATCAGGTTGAAGATACTTCCTTCTATTCCTAGGTTTTTAAGTGTTTTCATCAAGAAGGGGTACTGGATTTTATCAATTGAGATAATCGTGTGTTTTGTGTTTTGCCTTCCTTCTCTTAATGTGGTATATTACATTAATTAATTTTCTTACATTAAACAACCCTTGATAATTCCACCATCCCCCAACCATTTTTTTATACTTGATATAAATTATATCTTTATACATTGTATGGGTTGACTGGATTTTAAAAGAGCAATTTGATGTTACTTAAATTAGTTACACCTTAAATGTAAGGAGAAAGACTGAAATTGAAAGAATTTAAAGACAATTACCATGTAAATATTAAACAAAAGAAACTTAGTATGGCTATGCTATTATCAGAGGAAAGAAACTTCAGGAAAAAATATTACTACTGATAAAGAAGGATACTTCACATTCATAAAACCATATATAACAAGATATAAAATAAAATTATATAAAATAAAATGAATACATAAGGGAGAACTGATAGTTAAAATAGAAAAATTAATAATCATAGCTGGAAATCTTAATACACATCACATTAGCTGATATAACAATTAGGCTAGATATAAATCAAAATAAAGAAAATTTGCACAGCATGTTTAGAACGCTGTACTTAAAAACTACAGAGTATGTTGTTCTGGTTTGCTAGCTGCCAGAATGTAACACACCAGAGACAGATTGGCTTTCAATAAAAGGGAATTTCTTTAATTAACATATAGTTCTTCAGAGGAAAGACAGCTAGCTTTCAACTGAGATTCTTTCTTACATGGGAAGGCACAGGGCGATCTCTGCTGGCCTTCTCTCCAGGCCTCTGGGTTCCAACAACTTTCCCCAGGGTGATTCTTTTCTGCATCTCCAAAGGTCTGGGCTGAGCTGCGAGTGCTGAGATGAGGTATTCTGAGCTGCTTGGGCTGTGCTACATTGAGCTCTCTGATTTAAGCACCAGCTGATTAAACCAAGCATCATTCATTGCAGCAGGCATGCCTCCTAGCCAGCTGCAGATGTAATCAGCAACAGATGAGGTTCACATACCATTGGCTCATGTCCATAGCAATAGAACTAGGCAACTTCACCTGGCAAAGTTGACACCTGAATCTAACTACCACATATGTGTTCTTTTCAAATTCACACAGAATATTTATTAATATACCGTATGCTGGGCCAAAAGGTATAACTGAACAAATTCCAAGAAATAGAATTCACACAAAGTATGTTTCCTCACCATCATGTATTTAAGTCAGAAATCAATAACAAAATTATAACTGGAGGATCGATCCTGGCATGTTTTAAAACTAACATACTTTGAGATATTTCTTTGGTAAAATAAGAAATAATACTGGAAAATGGAATAACTTTGAATTGATTATATTGAGAACATGGCATAACTAAGCCTGTGGGATGCAGATAAAGGAAAATTTTATAGCTTTGTTTGTATATATCAGAAAATCTGAAAATCAATGACCTAAATCAGAGACTAATGGCAAATTTAACTCTAAGAAAATAGAATGAAGGGAAAAATAGGTTAAAAATAGACATCAGTTGCATAGAAAGTAGCTATCCAATAAAAAAGCAATTTAATAAGCTCCAAATTGGTTCTTTGAAAGATTCATAAAATGATCAACCCCTAGTAAGGGTAATCAAGAAAAATGAGAGAAGGCACAATTACCAATAAAAAGAATATAAAAAGAGACATCACTGGGGATCCAACAAGTACTAAAAAAACAAACAAACAAGAAGAGAATATTGTGACTACATTAATGGAAATGAATTTGAACATAAATTAAATGAAATGGACAAATTTCCTCAAAACATCCCAATTTACCAAAACTTACATAAGAAGAAATTTAAAAATCTGAATAGTCCTATTCTGTTAAATTAAAACTCTATCCCCAACAAGAACTCCAGGCCTGACAGCTTCAGGTAAATTTTACCAAACCTTCAAGGAAGAAACTATGCCTATCTTATCTTGAAGAAGATAGGAAAAGTTGGAACCTTTCCTTTTTTTTTTTTGCGTGGGCAGGCACTGGGAAATGTCCAACTTATTTTGAAGGCCAGAATAAACTTGATTCCAATCAGTAACAAGAGCATTAAAAGAAAGGAAAAAGACAAACCAATCTCTCCAATGAATTAAATGAGAAGATGAATAAAAAGACTTCATTTAAAGTAAAAATTCATACTCATGGAAATTCACCATTAAGGAAATGAGAGACAAGCCACAGAGTGGGAAATGTATTTGTAGTGTATGTATCCAGTATAGGACTTTTATAAATCCAGGGTACATTAACGACTCCTGCAAAACAATAACACAAAAACAATTAGAAATGGGTAAAGGACTTTAACAGGCACTTCAAAAAAAAAGAGGAGATCTAAATGACCACTAAATACAGAAAAAGATCTCTAACATCATTAGCCATCAGGGAAATGCAAAGAAAAAGCCCAAGGAGATTGCATAGAGATGCTATTACACAAGCATGTCAGAATGACTTAGAAAGCAAAAAACCAGGCCAACAACCGAAAACCAAGTGCTGATGAGAATGTGCAATAACTGGAACTGCCATACCCTGCACAGCCAAGCATCCTCTGACCTAAAAATTCTACTGCTATGTCTCTACCTAAAAGGAATATGTACATATGTCCACCGAAAGCTATTTACAAAAATGTTCCAAAGAGTGCTATTCATAATGGCTTAAAACTGGAAACAACCCAAAAGCTTATCAAAAGACAAATGGATTAATTGGGATATATACCTAAGATGGAGAATTATATAGCAAGAATAAATGAACTACTATTCATACTAGTCTGGAATAAGGATGAACCTCATAGACATGTCATGTGTGAAAGAAGCCAGACGCAGAGGAACACGTGCCTTGTAGGTGATGTCCAGCAGTAAGCAGAACACACCTGTGGTGTTGGGAATGAACACTGTGGTTACCATGGGAAGGTAAGGATGGGAGAGCTGTGAGGGAGGCTTCTGGGGGACGATAATACTGCAATATTCAAGTGCAGGTGGTTTACAGATATGTTCACCATGAACAAGATGAATCAAACCCTACATTAATAATTTTCGCAATTTAAACAAGCATGTTAAATATATATAATACTTGAATTCAAAAGTTCAGAGTAAGTAAAAGGTAAATGACCAGTAGATGACTCTTCCTTTTGGGGAGATAGTGAGTAGTTCTCATTGCCACTCCCTTGTGTGAGAGGAACACACATGTTCACCTCTGGGGATAAGCCTGAAATCCTCAGCCTATATATGAATCCCTGTATTATCGGATTCTAGCCTTCTTCTGGATCATCCCACAGACCTGTGCCATCTTGAAAGTTATTGAGATCTAATCCCTTTCCACTTCAGAAATGGGCAAGGGCAAGAGTTGAGACCACAGTTTAAATCAAGCACATCTATATTTTATATACCACTAAGAAAAAATGCTGCCACTTAAATGTTGATATGGTACTTCCTGAACATCAATTTAAGATACATCTTTGATTTTAGAAGCAGTGAAATGGAGTAAGAGGAGGGAGGATATGTCTTAAAGTTGATTTTTTTTTTTTAGTAAGCCTTAAGTTATCACGGATAAGCAGCTTTATTTTAAAAGAATATTTATTTAAATCCGTGAAATCTTTATCAAATCTTGAAAACACAAATGACATTTTATAACTCTAAATACAAATGTCATTGGATGTGCTTTGTAAGTTAAATATTTGGGGTGTTACTTTAGCCCCTTCCCTTTGTGAGAGGTACGTTGGAGCCCTCTGGAGTTGGAGGGAGGATGTTGTTGTTTATTTTTCCATCTTTACTGTTAATTGTGGATGCGCTAGATTTCCCTTCATTCGTCAACTATAAAAACCCAGGTGGCACAGCCTCTGTGGTTGACTCCAGTGGGAATTTTCATGTGTGCCACTGGCCAAGTTCTCCTATAGAAGGATTTGTTCTTCCCTGGTGGTTTGTTGTCTTTGTGTTTCAGTGTTTGGATGTCAAATAACTCATTCTTCTGTTTTGCAATATATGTGTTCTGGGACCTCACCATTTACAGGGGTGTTGTTGATTCTGGCAAATGCTCTTGCAGAATTCTAATATGGCCCTGAAAGATGGCACAGGTGGGCGTTCTGCTGCCAGGGGGCCACGTGGACCTCGGGAGCGAGGCTCCCCTCCTGAGCTCCCCCAACCTCGTGGGGAGAAAATAATAATGATGTTTCCATGATGATGCTCTTGTCTTATCGCTCCTGCAGAAATGGGGCATGCAGGAAGAAAAGCTGTATGGTTTTATTTAGTACATTACAGACTAGAAGGCTTTTGATGCCAGCATCTGGGATCGTTCTTAGGACAAATGTGAAGTCTGAGAAAAAGAATCACTGCTAAAGCAGACTGACCGCACAGAAATGGTGTCCAGTGATGACTTATTTCTCCTTTAACAAGGCTTCACAAGGTTATTTTCTTTCTTCCCTTTTCTTTCCACTGACAGTACCTCTTATTGTTTGCTAATCCACTGTCCTTTTGAGATGGATTACTGGCTACATTGCATCAGCCTCAGTTTGGTTTTCTCAGAGAGCAGAGCCTGAGATGGGACTGGCTGTGGACACTTCATATGGGAGAAGGTCCCAGGAAGCAGAAGACAGTGTGTGGGGAGAGTGAGGTAGAGAAGGAGGAGAAGGTGTCTTATTGAGGTCTTTTCTGTACGCAATGAGGATTCATTCTTCAGTCCTAGCAGGACCTCTGAGAGCTTATGGATGGATGAAGGGGACCCTGTGTGCTTTTGGGGTCCCAGCACACTATAAATGAAGCATCACATGGGTTTGGTTGCAAAGTAAAGTGATTTAATAGCCCCAGAATGACAGCAAGACCCACATTTATATGCATTGTTTGGATCAAAGAGAACTTGGGGTTTTGGTACAAAGGGAAATAATTTTTATAGATTTAAAAAAAATTTTTTTATTAAATTTTAAATTAAAAAAAAATACAAGAAAGAAATGCAAACATTCTTAATATATAATTATTCCCTTCTACATATATAATCAGTAATTCACAGTATCATCACATAGTTGCATATTCATCATCATCATCATTTCTTAGAACATTTGTATCAATTCAGAAAAAGAAATAAAAAGACAAAAGAAAAATAAAACAAAAACAGAAAAAAAAATTATACATACCATACCCCTTACCCCTCCCTTTCATTGATCACTATCATTTCAAACTAAATTTATTTTAACATTCATTCCCCCTATTATTTATTTTTATTCCATATGTTCTACTCATCTGTTGACAAGGTAGATAAAAGGAGCATCAGGCACAAGGTTTTCACAATCACAGAGTCTCATTGTGAAAGCTAAATCATTATATATTCATCTTCAAGAAACATGGCTACTGAAACACAGCTCTACATTTTCAGGCAGTTCCCTCCAGCCTCTCCATTACATCTTGGATAACAAGGTGATATCTACTTAATGCATAAGAATAACCTCCAGGATAACCTCTCGACTCTGTTTGGAATCTCTCAGTCATTGACACTTTGTCTCATTTCACTCTTCCCCCTTTTGGTCGAGAAGGTTTTCTCAATCCCTTGATGTTGAGTCTCAGCTCATTCTAGGATTTCTGTCCCACATTGCCAAGAAGGGCCACATCCCTGGGAGTCATGTCCCATGTAGACAGGGGGAGGGTGGTGAGTTTGCTTGTTGTGTTGGCTGGAGAGAGAGGCCACATCTGAGCAACACAAGAGGTTCTCTTGAGGGGTGACTCTTGGGCCTAATTTTAAGTAGGCTTGACCTATCCTTTGTAGGGTTAAGTTTCATATGAACAAACCCCAAGACTGGGGGCTCAGCCTATAGCTTTGGTTGCCCACACTGCTTGTGAGAATATTAAGGATTCAACTTGGGGACGTTGAATTTTCCCCCGTTCTCACCATTCCCTGAAGGGGACTTTGCAAATACTTTTCCACTCACTGATCAAATCACTCTGGGATTCATCGAGGCATCACTCTGGACAAACCAACAAAATCTCATGTCCTACCCAAAGTTCCATGTACTTATGTTGTTCAACCAACTATCTACATAAGTTATATTAGGAAATGCACTAGTCAAAATACAAATTTTGGACCAAATAAACATTTTTTGCTTTAGTCTCACACATTAGTTGAAATTTTTAAATATTAATTACCATCTATTTTCAGCACCCTGCAGTAATGACATTCCTTTGTCCTTCCTCATGCAAAAACATTTTTTAAATTTGTACATTTAGTCACTATCATTATACACTCTAGGCATTCCTAGGTTATACCATCTCAATCTTTATCATCTATCTTTCTTTGTGATTTCATTTATACCCCCAGACCCCTCCCTCTATCATTCTCACATTTAGCTTCATTCAGTGTTTTAACATAATTGTATTACAGTTAGGTAGTATTGTGCTGTCCATTTCTGAGTTTTTATATTCAGTTCTGTTGCACAATCTGTATCCCTTCAGTTCCAATTACCCAATATCTTACCCTATTTCTATCTCCTGATGGTCTCTGTTACCAACAAAATATTCCAAGTTTATTCACTAGTGTCAGTTCATATCAGTAAGAACATACAGTATTTGTCCTTTTGTTTTTGGCTAATCTCACTCAGCATAATGTCCTTAAGGTCCATCCATGTTGTTACATACTTCATAACTTTATTCTGTCTTACAGCTGCATAATATTCCATTGTATGTATATGCCACAGTTTGTTTAGCCACGCGTCTGTTGATAGACATTTTGGCTGTTTCCATCTCTTGATGATTGTAAATAATGCTGCTATAAACTTTGGTGTGCAAATGTCCGTTTGTATCCTTGCCCTCATGTCCTTTGAGTAGAGACAGCATATAGATGGGTCCTGTTTTTTAATCCATTCTGCCAGTCTATGTCTTTTGATTGGGGAATTTAATCCATTAAATTTAGTATTATTACCGCATGGGTGATACTTTCTTCTACCATTTTGCCTTTCGGATTTTATATGTCATACCTAATTTTCCTTCTTTTTACCTTTACTCATAGTCTTCCTTTCTACACTCTTCTCCACACCTCTCTCTTCTGTCTTTTTGTATCTGTCTCTAATGCTCCCTTTAGTATTTCTTGCAGACCTGGTCTCTTAGTCACAAATTCTCTCAGTGATGTTTTGTCTGAAAATGTTTTAATTTCTCCCTCATTTTTGAAGGACAATTTTGCTGGATATAGAATTCTTGGTTGGCAGTTTTTCTCTTTTAATAATTTAAATATATCATCCCACTGCCTTCTCACCTCCATGATTTCTGCTGAGAAATCTGCATGTTCATATTGGGCTTCCCTTATATGTGGTGGATTACTTTTCTCTTGCTGCTTTCAAGATTCTCTGTTTCTCTTTGACTGCTGACATTCTGATTAGTAAATGTCTTGGAGTACTTCTATTTGGATCTATTCTCTTTGGGGTATGCTGCACTTCTTGGATCTGTAGTTGTAAGCCTTTCATAAGAGTTGGGAAATTTTCACTGATAATTTCCTCCATTAGTTTTTATCCTCCTTTTCCCTTCTCTTCTCCTTCTGGGACACCCACAACATGTATATTCGTGCGCTTCATATTGTTCTTCAATTCCCTGAGTCCTTGCTCATATTTTTTCCCTATATTTTCTTTTTCTTGTCAGATTTCAGATGTTCCATCCTCCAGTTCACTAATCCTATGTTCTGTCTCTCTAAATCTACCATTGTAGGTTTCTATTGTTTTTTTCATCTCTTCTACCATGACTTTCATTCCCATAAGTTCTGTGATTTGTTTTTTCAGACTTTTGATTTCTTCTTTTTGTTCATTCCTTGCCTTCTTTATATCCTCCCTTAATTCATTGATTTGGTTTTTGATGAGGTTTTTCCATGTCTGTTCATATATTCTGAATTAATTGTTTCAGCTCCTGTATCTCATTTGAATTGTTGGTTGGTTCCTTTGACTGGGCCATATCTTCAATTTTCCTGGTGTGATTTGTTATTTTTTGCTGCTGGTGTCTAGACATTTAATTACCTTAACTAGTTTATTCTGGAGATTGCTTTCACTTCTTTTACCTAGGGTTTTCTTGCTGCATGAATTTGTTGTCTATTTGTTCTTTGACATTCAGTTCAGCTTTTTCTGGACCTCTAGCTTAGTTTATGTGTAACAGAGGAGAAGTTTTTGGTTGTTTTCTTGTTTCTTGACCTGCTTGTATGGTCCCTTCCCCCACACACACACCCTTAGGTGGGTCTACTTAGGTATTATAGACCCCAGCTGGATTTTCCCTGACCAAACTGGTCTCCTATCAGGAGGAAAGTGTCACCTGTGTCGGTTTTCCCTGAGGGTGAGACCCAGCAGATTGAAAGACTTTCCTGTGAAGTATCTGGACTCTGTTTTTCTTATCCTGCCCAGTATGTGGTTTTTGTCTGCCTGCCGATCCCACCAGCATAAGATGGTGTTGTACCTTTGACTTTGGCAGACTCTCCCTGCTGGGGGCATGGTGGAGACAGAGGAGAGGTTGTAGGCTGGATTTAATGGCTTCAAATTACCAAGCCCTGGTGTCTGAATTCCTTGAGGGAGCGATTCCACCTGAGTTGGGCTTCTCCCCTCCCCTGGGGAAGGCACAGGCTCCAGACAAGCCCTCAAACGAGCTTGTTTCTGTCTATGCCTGGGGCAGTTGCAGCCTGAGAAATCCTGCCACTATATCCAAAGGCAGTCAAGCCTCTGTAGAAACACAGCCACAAAAACCTCAGTTTCTTTTTTTGCTTTCTTTCTCCATCAGCCCTGCCCCCTTGGCACTGGGGCAAAAATGAGTGACCTCCACTTTGACCAGGTTTACCTAGCTGGGGGCCTATTTTTAGTAGTCAGAATTTGTTAATTAATTCCACAATTGGTGTTTGGTTGGGCTCAGCCCCTGCTGCTGGTAAAGTCCCTTTCCTTTCCCCTCTGGGAAGCAGCCTGTGGGGGAGGGGCACCGGCTGCTGCGGCTTGGGGAACTCACAGTTCTGGGGGGGCTTGCAGCTGGTCCAGCTGGTCCAGAAAGGGGTATGCTGTGTGTCTGGGCACTGACGTGGCCCCAGGAGCTGTTCTTTACTGTTTCTGGTTATTTAGTAGTTGTTCTGGAGGACAAACTAAAACGTGCACATTGATAAGCCACCATCTTGGCCTAGAAGATATTTATGGATTTTTTGGGAAATAAGAAAAGTTACAGAATGCAACTCAAAGTTTAGGGTTGCAATATAGTTTCCTTTTTGAATCTGCTAAAATGTAACTAAGATGCATAGGTGCAAACATTTGGTCAGGGAACCTTTGATCCAGGCCTAAAAGTCTGTTTCCTATTCACCTTGACAGATCCTCCCTTTGTCAGAAAAGTCAGCACAGCTAGGAGAGGTTAAAAATAATAGTACAGTGTTATTACTTCCACTGGGGACCAAGGAACTTAATTACAGGGGGGTTTACAAAGATTAACACAGTGTTCCTATTATCAAAGCTGGAAACCCAAAAGACCCAGTGCAGGGCTCTTTCAGTGCCTCCCCAAATCATCCACTTAACAGATGGAGGTAGGGGACAAGAGCCTCTTTCTACAGTCCCCCAGCCCTCAGGGGTTTAGAGTTACCCAGAAGGGTGTTAAATGCTCCACTGGTAGAGCAGTTCTTCCAAGTGTCAGAGATGGTCCTGAGCAGAATGCCTTGCTGCCACTGGGACCTTGGGAGCATCATGGGAGTCTGGACTCATGAAGAACTGTCCAGCATAGCCATAGCTGAAATCAGAGGTGGTGGAAAGGACTTGACACGGCCAGTGGGCCACTGGAAATACAGCCTGAATATCCTCATCGAGAGCCATTTGTTCAGAGATGTCACCAATAAGAGTGTCCAAAAGATAATTTGGCCACCAATACAGTTTGAGACAGATTTTTTCCAAACAGAGGACAACTTAGGCCTAGAAGACTGACTTTCTAGATTCATAGCACACTGAATTTTTAGTACAACTTGGAGATGAAATGTTCATCCCTTGTGAAGTGAGCAGGTCTTTAATTCACTTGAGCTTCCTTGTTTCACCATCTTTCTGACTGTAAGAATTTTACCCTTCAAAATCTAGAGGAGCTATCAGTGACGGCAGAAGTCCCCAAGTTCTTCTCAAGAAGTTGATCCTCTGGTTTATCAATGACCTTGTAATGGATAACCAGTCTTCTTTAATATAAGAGAGTTACGTAACTGATTTTTGCCCCAACTTCAGTGGGCTAAATTAGAGAAAACCGATGGTTTATACTGGCATTCAATTCACCTGAAAAAATTACATTGTTGCCAGATGTATAAATCTCCATTCCTGGAATTCCATCATTCTTATGGAGACTCACAACCTCATTTGGATTATTAATTGCATATTTCCTTTGAGAAGAGGAAAAGTGAAAAGGAGGAGAAGTTCTTCATACTTTTTGACCACTTTAAGCCAGAAACTGTGCTAAGTGCTTTTCTTATATTAACTCAAATAATATTATCCATGTTTCACAGAAAAGGCATCAAGAGGCAACTGAGGTGTAGAGAGATTGAGTCATGTGCCCAATAGCTCACGACTGTGAGAAGTGAAACTAGCAGGCAGAGCTGGGCTCCTAAACACTGCACTGAGTTACCCCCACCTCTTTCTCAGACCTCTCTGACCTGTATCTTAAGGCACACTGGGTTAAGTAAACTAATGAAGTAGGTGAAAAATGCCTTATCTCATATCAGCCTTCTCTTTTCAAAGCCTTTATCTGGCTGGCACACTGTGGTCTCTTCCCATGTCATGCACAAATCTGGGTGGTACCTACTTAACCTTCCCTTTCTTTCCCCTGAACAACTCACTCCAGCCTGTACCTCTTCTCTGGAAAACATAAATTACTCTCACTTATGAGCTGCATATTACAGCCACTAAAGTGCTTTCCCACAATAGCTACTGCCTGTAACTCCACCCTATTGCCAAGCATAGGGACTGGCACATAGTGGATTCAATAAATACTCCTTGGCAGAATGCATATAGGAATAAGTGTATTAACTCATGAATTTATCTATTTTATAGTTGAAAAACCTAGTCTTTGTATCTCTGATACAGAGTGTGGCTCAAAGTCACACAGCACATTCAAGGGAAATTGCAACTAGAACACAGGTTTCTAGGCTCCCACATAGTGGGTTTTCCATCTCTGATAGCCTTCTCCCCTTTCTGGACCTGAATTTTTAAATAAGCATCCCTTGGAGACAATCTAAGAGAGATTGGAGCAGGGGGGTTTAAATACCCCATAAAATCATACCATGTGACTTCCCAGAATCATGATTTCTGCAAATGCTGTTTCCAGAATTGTTTCCCAGGACCTTCTCCCTGTGCCAACCCCAAGAATGCAAAGGAAAGATTAACTCGCAGGTACAGATGCATACAATGAGCAAGCAGTGCCTTTCCCAACTGGAAATTTCTCTTACACACCCATCACTAGTAGTGTGCTAGGGAGAATATTCTCCTGCCTACTGAGGCACTAATGACCTCATGTTGCTCCATCTAAATGTAACCAAAGACCTTTGGTTTTAAAGTTAACTAAAAGCTATATAATAGTATTTATAAATATGGAAAAGTAATAGACAGAGCAAAAATAAAGAACTCCAACCCACAAAATGTGGCATCTGTGAGTAATCTGTCAGAGTGTCTTGGCAAAATTAAAATCCAATTGGACTTTGGATTTGCCAATGCTTGTGTTAATGTTTGTGCTAATGTAGGCTCTGTGATGTCACAGTAGGCCAGGTGATGATTGCCTGAGAGATGGGCCCCACCTCTCAGGGACAGGGTTTGGAGGCTGGATGCTGAGGAGAAGAGGAAGAAGAGGAGGGAGGTATGGTGGTGAACTGGTGGTATCAGAATGGCTGAGGCTTTAGAACCAGAAGAAGCTGGTGGCCTCTCTCTTCAAAGTCGGTTTCATAGCATCTTCTTGGGATGCCTGGGAACAGTGAGATAAATTAAGGAGAGGCAAGTCTAGGGGTCAGGATCAGGAGCTCTGTTTGGATGGCCAAATATGAAGGCTTTGTGAGATGTCCTAATGGAGACACCAGGAAATAAGGCTGGTTGTGCTTCTGGTGCTCAGAACTGGAGATAAATACTTTAGATCCAGACGTTTGGAGATACAGAAAGGAATCACCCTGGGGAAAGCCATTTGAACCCAGAAGCCAAGAGAGAAGGCCAGTAGACATTGCTGTGTGCCCTTCCATGTGCAGGGAAAGCCAGCTGCCTTTCCCCTGAAGAACTACAAATTTGTAACTAAATAAATCTCCTTTATATAAGCCAGTCCAGTTCTGGTATATTACATTCTGGCAGCCTTAGTAAACTAAAACAAGCAGTATTATAGAAGGCAAGAAAAGCCTTGAAGAAGGGGATATGGTCAACTCTATTGAATGCTGTTGCAAAGATGGGTAAGATGACAGAGGAGTGTCTGCAGAATTGGCTAATTAGATGAAACAGTGAAAAGACTAATCCTGGAAACCAGAGAAAGACTAATTCCAGATACTCAGTCTTTGAATGCGCTGCTTCCTTCTGTATTCCTGCATTCCCCTCCCATTTCCTTTGGGTAGTGGAGGGAAGGGTACTTATACATCAGAAGAAGCTGGGGTTTCTCCCATGTGCAAAGCTTCAGCTAGACCCTGCCAAACTACCAGGGCAAATGGATTTACAATCTAAAAATAATGTCTGGACTACTATCTTCAGACAGGAAGAACTGCAGTTTGGATGTGTTCCAGGTATAAAACAATCATCCTAACTCATACATATTAGTGTAGAGCTTGCCTTTTATAAATATCTTATATATGAGTTGTAAAATAAAATACTAATGGATTATATTACTGTATGATACCTAGAAGTCATAAGACAGTGACAACTTAAAGGTCCTTCTAAAACTGGATATGAACGTTGAATTTGGTACCTGTAGATAGTAAAGCACTTTGGCTCTTTTTCAGCTATATATGATGTTGGGTTTCCCCCACCAAATGATCAAACTGTAGGGTAACCAATTCACCTGGGATTGAGACACACAACTTTTGGTTTTAAAACTGAAATAGTTCTGAGCAAGTCATCTTGGCTTGCCTGAGACAGAGGAGGTTCTTGAGAGTTGGAGTTTTCAGAACTAAAACCAGGAAAGTATTGGGTGAACCTGGAAAAGTTGGCCATCCAATCAGATGAAGCTTCTAACCAGGGACCTCCTGATCTTGTCAATCCAATGAGAAGAAACACCTCTTAGCCATGTGTACATGATGCAACCTCAGGATAGGGATTATAAATCTTGAATGCCAATTTATTAATTTACAAAGAGTTATGAGTGTGACAAAAATACTCAGAGTCCATGTAATCCATGTTTTTTCCTCCCTGTATGAAACCAATCTATTAATTTAAAGAGAGATATACAGAGTCCAAATGATCAGCAAATTCTCTCCTGGTGTGAAGTCGCTTTATTAATTTACAAAGAGAAATTACTGTCAAAGGGACCAGAATGCCTCAAGCCTTCATGGTCAGCACATTTTCTGCTTCTACTCCAACCTTCGTGGAAAGTCAAATCATAATCAGAAGACTGCTTAGTGAGCATGAAGCACTGGTTTGAGTGAATCTTTGGAGCCAATGAGCTCAGGCTGTCTTTGTTGCCCAAATGCTGGAAGCCTTTGCCCTAGCAGTCCAACTGCTCCCAGGATAGATACTGCCAATGCTGCCTCCATGAACCATCCTGTTTTCTAGACTTCCATTTTTGATATACTGATTCCTTTCAAAAGACCAGTTTTAATTCCTTTGCTGCCAAATCTTATAACACCATAGACACCTACCCAAATCCCTCAACTTTGACTATTCTAAACACATGCTTAGAAGACAGAAAAACTTACTGTCAATAACTATTGAGAATTTGGGCAGGTCACTATTTATCTGAGCCCTGGTTTCCCACAGTTGTAAAACAGGAACCTTCCACATTTGGTTGAGTCAAGGATTAAATGTTAGCAAACATATAAAGGGACAAGCATAATCTTTGAGCCAGAGTAGATGTTTAATAAGTGATAGCAAATAATAATACAAAAGTCTATCATTTTCAGTTGAAATTTTCAAGTATTAATGTTTTACAACCTGGACAAATGAACAGTAATGATCCAAGAACCTGAATGATTAACTTCAGATATAACTGCAAGCATTCCATAATATTTTGGTGCTATTGATCTATTCTCATCAAAAGAAACATGATTAAATTATATAGATATGTTAGGAAGATGCTGAAACAGAACAGATGAGGAAGGTATTGTCATGAAAAAGAAAAGACAAAGCCATAAGCCTTTGCTTGGTCTTCCTTCCTTCCCTGGCTTCTAAATATTGGAATGTCTCAGGCCCCACGCATGTTCATTTCTCCATTTATCACTTGCTTGTGGCACAAGTCTTGAAAGAGGACCTAATGTGAATGTTCACAGCCTGTGCCTTGGAAACTCTTAACCTGTTCTAAACTCCAGGGCTACTCAAGCACGATCTCTCCATTATCTCATTAAATCTTCCAAATTACTCTTTTGGATGGGGAATTACCACTATGATAGGACCAGAGCTTGGTAAAATGGCAGCCTCAGCCAAAGTGGGCTGCCAAGAGCATCAAGGAGGAAAAGGTACCCGTGTTGGTCAGATCTTGGTTAAATCATTAGAGAGGCCAACTGCAAATGGGGTAATAACATTTTCTATGCTGAATGTTGTCTAAATCATTTTATCAGTATCATCTTACTTAGGCCCTAAAATCTCTAAGTGACTGGCATAGTGATTTCCATCCATAAAATGAAGCTTATGGATGATAACTGACTCAATGCCATACACCTAGTAAGTGGCAAAACTGGGATGTTTCTTTGACAGTGTGACTTTATAGATAAGTCCTATGAAGAGTATGCTATACTCTCGCATGGTGGCATTCAGAATCTGATGAATGTAGATTGAGCAAACCAAGAGTGTGAGGCAGATGAGCAGTAGAATTCTCCCATTCATTGCTGCTTTTTGTGGCAGCACCTGACAATCCTTCTGACTCAGCAATGAGTCTTCACCGTCACTTGAACAGAGATGGCCTCCATGATCGATTTTGAAAATGCCAGTAATCTTGCATGAAGGGGTAAGCTCTTGTGCAGCTGTGATGGGAGGGATGGAATAGTTCACATCCTGTAGCTTCACTGTTCTCTTTGAAGTTTGAAAGCTTATGAAATGCAAGGTCTGTATCCCTACCACCCCTTATTTCAGTCTGAACCCCTTGTATTCTTCAATTTCTGCCCAGTATCCAAATTTTGCAAAGGAAATGAGGCCTTTTGCATCATGAGACATGATCGCCACCCACTGGTAACAACATTTTCATGGCAAGGATTTATAAAATTTGGGGTTTGGGGCAAAAAAGTTGTTTGCGACTCATGTTCAGAGTCTCAGGCAAGTGTAAGGAGCATTAACTACTTCAATTTAAGTGGGATACTCAAAATCTCAGATGCATGTTCTTCAGTTTCCCTGAAAAACATCAAAGAGAATGATTTCAGAATTTTACATCTTGAATTATATGTACCAGGTGCCTTCTTCCGTTAGAGGGGTAAATCAGGAGTCTTGACCAAATTCAGGTAAGGCTGCTTGCATTTGTAATGCACATGTGTGCCTCTCAAACCAAAGTGTAAATCTGAAAGTATGTTCCAGATGTCTGATTAATAAATACAAGTTGTTAATATGATCACATCATTCTGGTGACACAATTATTTTCTTTTTTTAAGAAACACTATAGAGGTGGCACTTACTACACTCCAGGTGTTATTTTATGTGTTTTACAAATATTAGCACATTTTATCCATGTAACAGCCCTCTAGGGTAGAGAAGATTATTATCATCCCTATTTTAAAGTCACCTGCCTGAGGCCACGTAGGTAGAAAACGGCAAACCCAAAAAGTCTAGCTCCACAACCTGTGTTTTTGGCCACTGGACTGTGCTGTCCTCAGAAACACTCACACAGCTTCCTGCAGCCAACTATCCATTCCTGGCATTGGTCCATTCTCATCCTTATCAACTCTCCCCAAACTCCCACCCTGACCACCCAATTCAATGATAACACTGGTCAGCATGGACTGGGCCTGGCCAAGCATCTCCTATGATCTCAAATTGAACACCTAAGGAATTGTTCCTCACAGATGTAAGCTATTATCTTTTAGAGCTAAACAAAGGCTTTGAGTTAAATGCTGATTCCTGTCCTCTCTCCTGAGATACTGGTGGAAGTTTGCGATCAACATGGTTTCCACAAATTAACTAAGTGAAGAAAAAGTAAGGGGAGCAGAGAAAATTGGGCCACTAACACTTGCATAATCTCCCCTCTTCTTTCAGAGGAACTTGGTGCTTCTCTAGATTAAAAGATATGTATGTTTTTGCCTAAAATATCACATAGTAGCTGCTCTGGAATTCCCCTTGCCTCTTGGCATGATTATGAAGAAATTCTGCTCTTTCGGCAGCAAATCTCAGCTTCCTTGGCTTCTTCAAAACTGTAAAATCATTAACTGTCCTTTCAAAATGTATTATTGGAAATACATGTGGTCCCCATCTCCCCTAGAACTCCAAATAAATTGACATGAACAACTATAACTTTGATACTGACAGTTTGAGAGTGTTGAATATGATGACCTTTGAGGTGTCTTCTAGCCATAAACCACAATGAATACATGAATTTGGATGAAATAATAACAAAAACATATTGAAATTTCCTTTTATCGTCCTTTGTTCTTAAAGAATAGGTTAACATATTGATTTTATTTCATGACTTACACGGAAATGAGTGTTTCACTGTTGACATTTTTATGATCTGTAGTTTCCATTCTTTTTAATAGCTTTGGTGCAGTATTAAAAAGTATCTTGGTTGTAAAAGCTGTTTTAGAGGAGTTGTTTTAGAAAATCAAATATTACTTGAGAAAGTAATCTACTTTCTCAAAAGAAGGTCTTGGTAGTAATTTGGTTCAGGAAGGCAAACGTTGCTGGAACTGGATGAAGATGAGACACCCAAGAGGACAATTGACCTTTAGTTATTTTGGAGGAAGTGCCCAAACTATTTACACTTATCCCTGACAGGTTTTTGATCCGGGGGTGGGGGTGGTAGTGAGGGATATCTTTAGAAATTCAAATCAAAAGACCCATCTCAGGAGAGGACTTGCCATAGACAATATGATGTGAATCAGGATGGGTTAGGTTTTGCTGTTGTAACAAACAGCTCCCAAATATCAATGGCTTGAACAACAGAGGTTTATTTATTGCTCATGCTCCATTTCCAGCATGGGTTAGAGAAGAGTTCTGTTCTGTGTAATCATGCCACTTGATGTCATGACAGCATCATCTTAACATGTTGCCTCTAGCTGCTCCATGGCAAAGAAAGAGAATATTCCAGGATTTTGCACTCACAACTAAATGCTGGGGTTTAGAAATGACACATACCACTTATTACTGTATTCCATTGATCATATCTAATGATATGGCCCCATTCAGCTGCAAATGGACAGGAAAGTGTAATTCCGCACATGCTCAGAAGAGAGGAGACCTGGGCATGCATGGGCATTAGAAGTTTCCACCACAAGTAGCCCAGGTGGACTGAAGGTTTGGTCTGTGCCAGGCAATATGCTTCCACCCCCAAGCAATATGTTATTTAATACTCACACAACTCTGTGAGGTAGGTGCTTTATGATCCCCTTTTCTCAGGAGAGGGGATGGGGAACCAAGGAGGTTAATAATTTGCCCAAACTTGTTCCTCTACCATTTAAATGGTAGAGCCAAGTTGTGGACTTGAGCTACTGAATACAGCACTGCTCCTCTCTGAGAGCTCCTCCAACCCTTGACTAACACACCAGACAGTTTGCCTTCTGAGGGAGAGGAAAGCATCCAGCACCATTGCTGATACATTAGTAGATACACATCAGTAAGTCAGGGAGGCATGACTGCAGGCACTCTCCCACGTCATGGGGAAACTAATGATTCACAAAGCAGTCTTTCAAGTGCAAGCATGTTTGTAGTGAATAGTCATTTTTGCAAGTTGTAAACATACAAAAGTAATTTTAACTTAAGAATACATGCAAAAAATTTAACCATATTACTCTTTGAACAAACATATTTAGATACATATCATATATAGACATATATAATAAGTTTGAGAAGTTAAGAAAACATGAGAGAGCACAAATAATTTATATACAATATATATGTGGATTTTATGTATTTAATATATACTATGCACTGGATAAAAATTAAATAGGGATTGAGTCAATCTATCATGTATATGCCCAGCTATCCAAACTTCTCTAACCCAATGTCCAATAGAAATAAAATTTAGAACACATATAATTTTAAATTTTATGAAATCAACATTTAAAAACTTCAAAACAACCATATGAAATTAATTTAATATTTTATTTAACCCCAACTATACAAATCATTCCAACATGTAATCAACACAGAAATTATTAATGAGTTATTTAAAAACATTTTTAATACTTAATTCTTTATATTTGTCCTGCTTGTGATTTGCTGAACTTTTGAATCTCTAAATTTGTATTTTACTATTTCTGGGATACCTTCAGTCCTATTTCTTCAAACATGTTTTGCCTTAGTCTCTGGGACTAAAAAGACCCATATTTGACATGTTGATACTGTACCACAGATCCCTGAAAAATGTTCTTTCATGTTTTTTTTAATGTCTTTTTCTTTCCTTCATATTGGATAATTTCTATTTATTTACCTTTAGGTTTGATTGACTTTCTTCTGTCATATTCATTTTGCTAAGATCAACTTGACAATTTTATTTTTTTCCTTCTAGTGTTATTTAAATTTCCAAGTATATTTTAACAAGTAGTTATAGAACAGATTTCAAAGTTTGGTATGGGTTGCAGTTCCATGATTCTTCATATTTTCTTCTAGCTGCTCGAAGACATGGAGTCCAACTGAGATATCAGTATAATGATTCAGCAGTCATTCTCACTTGTTAAATCCTATCTTCTCTGTTACACTCTTCCTTCTGTTTAAATACATATATACATAAAAGCAATAAATTTCAAAGAACATTGCAATAATTAGTTGTAGAACAGATTTCAGAGTTTGGTATGGGTTACAATTGCATAATTTTAGGTTTTTGTTTCTAACTACTCTAAGCTACTGGAGACTAAAAGAAATACCCGTGTAATGATTCGGCACTCACACTCATTTATTAAAGCTGACCTTCTCTGTATACCCCACCATCAATTTTGATCTTTCTCCTACACTTGAGGGGTATTGGGGCTATGCCCACCCTAACTTTTTCATGTTGGAAGGGGCTGTTAATAATATGGGATGGGGGATTGGAACTAATTAATGTTCTAGAAGGGCTGGCCTGTCTGCATTTCAGGACTTATCTGGTCCAGAGACCTATCTGGAAGTTGTAGGTTTTGGAGAGTTACCCTAGTGCATGGAACCTTTATAGAATCTCATAAAAGTCCTAGGTATTCTTTAGGATTGGCAGGAATGGTTTTGGTTGGGGTTTGGCAAGTTATGATAGGTAGAGATATCTAACTGAAGCATATATAAAAGTGACCTCCAGTGTAGCCTCTTGACCTTCCTTGAAATCTCTCAAGCACTGATACCTTGTTACGCTTCTTTCCCCACTTTTGGTCAGGATGGCAATTATATTTTATATGTATTTTATTTTTCAGTTCTAGAATTTCCATTTGGTTCATTTTTATTGTTTCTATTTCTTTGTTGAAATTTCCTATCATTTCATCATAATAAGTATATTTTCCCTTTATGCCTTGCTCTTAGTTATAACATGCTGCTTTAAAGCCATTGAGTGTTAATTCTAACATCTGGGCAGCCTTGGGGTCCATCTCCATTGGTTGCCTTTTCTTTTGAGAATGGGTTACATTTTCCTGTTGTTTTTCTTTTTAATGCCATGTGAATCTTGCATTGTAATGAACATTATAAATATGTTTTGAAAATCTGGTTTCTTCTCTGTTCTTCAAAAGAGCATTTTGTTTGTTTGTTTGTTTTGAATTTTAGCTTGGTGAAACTCAAATTAGCATTCTTTATCTTCCCTGGGGTGAGTGGCAGCTCACACTTGGAGGCCTGGAGTCTGCCCAGGTGTGCATGGTCAGGGCTGACTGTCAGAAGAGTTTCCAGCAGAGTAAATATCCAGAAGTTGGGGCTCCCCCTTTCTGAACCTCTTCTCTCTGGGTTTTTCCCCATATAATTCCCATTAGCCATTGTTTTCCTGAAACTATCCATTCTGTAAGCCATAAAGACTGTGGGTCTTCCATCAGTTTTATTTGCCCCATCTGATATTGATTGGTCCTACCCTCTGGCTGAGAGCCACAAAAATGGGAAATTCACCCAATGCCATTTAGTTTTTTTCTCCCAAATGTTTACTTCCCTCTCATTTCTTCCTGCTGCTGTTGATTCTCCAGACCTTCCATGTTGTTGCTTCTTACATGTTGTCAAGAGTTTATAGCTATTATGTACAGGGGTTTGGTCAAATAGGAGCTGCTATCATCTCCAAGGGTTTCAGAATATTCCATCCTAAGAATGTTACCATCATAATTTACCTTGTCCTATGTTGATGGTTATTTATGATATTTTCAGTGTTTTCTGTTTAAATGGTAACTTTGGCTTTGACATCAGATCAACTTCACTATGCTACTTATAAGCCTTGGAACTGAAGCAAGGGACAATTTCTCTGAGCTAGTTTGCTCATCCATAAAATGGGATAATAATAATAATAATAATACAATCAAAAATGCAATTTAATGAGATATAAATGGGGATAATTTCACACTAAATGCACACAATCATTTAATGAAACAATTCAATTAAAACACCTCGAATTACCATGACACCTAATAAATTCAAATTAAATACTAGTCTGTTCTTTCATTGTACTTGTTGTTACTATTATCCCTCTCCCATAATTATATAAAAAGATGGGAGAACAAATAAAAATGGAAGATATGCATTCACATGTCATACATGTCATTTGTTGTTAAATTGTTTTTGAGAATATGATTTCAATAACAGCAGAGCATTCTCCCAAAATTAAGTTGTTCTTTTTAATTTTATCACTCTCCTTGGATGACCCATGGTTTCTGGAAAAATACGGAGTTATATGTCTGTATTTTGTAAATTCCTCTGGGACAAAGTCCTACAAAACAACCTCATTTCTAATTGTAGCCTAGTACTTACTACGTAATGCAACCAGACGAAGTTAAGTAGCACATTTCAGCAGTTAGAATGCTCATTAAAAGTACTTTCATATATAGATTAATAAAAATGACATATCTGCCTCATCCCTTTTTAAGGAAATCAAAGTGCTTCATCAACTTGATTTCATTAAGATCCCCATGATGATCCTGTCGCTGGGGTGAAGGTCAAGGAGGCTCTGCCTTTTCAGAATGGAGTCTCACGTGTCTTGATGATAAAGTGTTCTCTAGGATCACTCCCTAGGTTTTTCAGGGTCACCAAGCATCTCTGATCGAGGACACCTACCAGCTGCTTGGCCCTGATTAGCTGAAGCTAAGAATCCAAACCCAGGAAAATGTCGGTGCCTGTGTGAAAGTGTGGAAAGAAGTCAGTTTCCCTTCCTCTCATTCCTTTGCCAGGTATTTTTATGAGCAACTACATGAATGAGAGTGGGGCTTTCAGCAGCATCACTTCCTTTTCCTGCACACACCTGCACCCTCCTGGGATCAGATGCTCCACTAAGCACTTTGCATGCACGTTAACTATCTCATTCAACCCCTGTGACTAATCTGTGTGATAAAGCCTATTGGTTAGCCCCATTTTTACCTTAAGTAACTGGCCTAGAGTTCAGAGCTAATATATCAACTGGGAGTATTGGGCATAATCTTGCATGGTGACAATATATCCTTCAGAATATGGAAGCAGCAATGGGGAGACTTTATTCTCACCCACAAAGAAAGCTATCATGTGAATGCATTGGGAAACTTGGCAGGAAGTTAGTGAATTATTTTGCAGTACCTATTAGTAAAGAATGTTCTTTGAAGTCAGATAGAGTTTCTTAAGTAATTAGATTCAAATTAAACTAATCATTTTAATTAGTATTTATCAAGCACCTACTATGTTTCAACCACAGTCACAGGTCTTGGGAATACCCTGGTGAATGAGACAGATGTGGTCTCTATTCCATGGACCTACGAGTACAGAAGAGAAGGCAGGCATTGTGCAAGGAATTGCAAATGTGTTAAAAGGGGAGTGGCAGGGGGCTTGGGGCATGTAGCAGGACCATTTAACCTAGACCATGGGTGATATTTCTAGACTTTAGAGAAAAAGAGGAGAACATGCTTGTAAAATAAACAGTAACAATTAATGCTGGAGATGAAAATTTTCCAGATTCAGAAAGATCTCAATAAGCCAGAGCAATGGGCTAAAACCAAGAAGATGAAACTTCAGTTGTAGAATAAGGATGTACAAGGAAGTACAGACTCAAAAGATCTGGCATAAGAATAACCCATGTGGAAACAACCAGAAAATGTTCCTCAACCACGGGGTCAATAGTAATTAGCAAGAATGCAATGCTGCTGTTTTACAAGCATCAACAAATTCACACACGTGTTTTACAAGGCATGCAGAAGGGAAAAAGCATTTTATATTGGTTCCGAGACAGTATGCTTTAAATGGTGTCTTCCTTTTCAACAGACTTTTCTGGTGAGATTTTTTTTTTTTAATGGGAAAAATTGGTAATACATTTGGGAGCAATTAACTTGATCTTTAATTAGAGTGACTCAGAACTACAACAGCGGCTGAAGTGCTTTCATGCTCTCTAAATGCCATTAGTAAATATATAGTAATTGGGTATTTATAAGAGTTCAGACACTCCAATAACAAAAGTAATAACAATAATGTGTCAGTATGGGGGGCGCAGTCTTAAATACAGTATCTTACTTGATGCCCAAAGTAGCCTTATGAGAATAGCCCAATAGGTATTTTTATGTCTAGTCACTGGAAGTCCCAACTGTTTCAAAAAAGTATTAGGACAAATTACATAATTCCACATGGAACAAGGTAAATGTGAATGTGATGAAATTAGGAAGAAAGGCTGAGACAGACACACATGTAAAGAAACAGGAGCAAGACAAATGCATACATTTCTCACGTGTGCTGTCTCACACACTCACAGCAGGTAGGTGAAGCTCACTGCCCCCAGACTGGGGAGATTGACGTTAATATTTGGAGAAATTGCTGACATTCCCTCTATCTCAGAGCTATTGAGTAACAGAACCCAAACCATATCAGCCCTACTAAAATTCTTTTGCACTCTCTACTGTTCCATTTTGCCTCCCCATAATATGAAACTGTTACTGGAAAAGATGCCAACTCAAAGAGAAACTCAATAGAACCACAGCTGGAAATTTCTTTCTCAGGTGAGCCTTGAGTTTTGAAGTGATGAGACTTCCCCACACTTGACGTCTGGAACTTTCTTAGCCCTGACAGCTGACTAGTTTTTTAAGGTACCTAATATTGATTTTAAGATTGAGGGGCTAACTAAAATGAGGACCATCTGTTATTATTACACTCTTCTGCTTCTCCCAAGTTGAGATGTCAGTATTAAATTATCAAGAAAGATGGCTCCAGGTACTTCTCACCATCTCATCAATAACACCTTACCAGTGTGGCTCTTTGGAGACCAAAAATTTACAGTGAGTTTAGCATGCTGCTGTAGATCCCTCATAATTTTTATGATGCTTCGTGGCTGGAGTGGCTGCCAGGAGAGGCTGTCCTAAAATCCTAATGTGACAAAAATCAATTTTCAGATGTAAATCCAGGTGCCACGGATGGCATTTTTCACACCCGATAAATTGCTTGTTTCTGGTTTTGAAGTAATGATCACATAAACAAAAGATTGAAGCCAATTTATTGTATTACCAGCTGGGAGAAATTTATGTGACTGGGGCAAATTTATCAAGGACAGTGGGGGAAGGATCTGTGACTCTGAAAATGCTTGTTTTGATGATGAATATTGGTGTTCTCCTCTTGTTGCCTTTTTCACTTTCACATTCATCCCAAAGTAGTCATTTTTCTTTTGGGGTTTAAGGTTTCTGTGTAACTGAATAACCATGTGAGCTCATGTTCTCAAAGCACTTTTGCATAGAAAACTCATCATGTGCCTTCAGAAAGTGGGGTCTTTTCAACTTTCAAGATCGTGTAAAAATATATTCATTCATCCAATAAACATTGAGCATGTATTAATTAAGTATGCATTGACCTGCAAACAACCAAGAAGCTAAGAAGGGCTTTAAAAAGTAGAGGTTGCTTTTTTCTTTCTTAGCAGGAAGTCCAAGGTTAGGTGATTACTGGAGTTGGTTCAGCTGCTCAACAAAATCATTGAAATCCTAGATTATTCTGCATTTATATCCTTCCATCTTAGTTTTCTGGCTTTACCCTCATACTTATACTTTCATGGTTGCAAGATGGTTACTGTATCTCCAGTTATCATTTTAGCTTGGCAGAGTGAAGGGAGAAAGGGCACACAAAACTCCTTCCTTTTCAGGAAAGAGAATTTTCTTAGAATTCACCAGACATCCACTTACTTCTCATAGGCCTGGACCTTGTCAGACAGCTACCAACTGCTGCAAGGGAGGTTATAACAGTAGGCATTTGGCTTACTCATTCATGCTCCAAATAAAATCCAAGTTATATAACAATGAAGAGTGGAGAAACACATACTAGAGTGACAGCCAACCACTCTAGGTTGGGTTGGTCAAAGACATATGTTTGGGAAGCATTGCCTTTCCTTTCCTGCCTACAAGAACTTTCTCAGAGCTTTTGATATACCAATACACATTGAGGCTCTTAATGGTGAGTTTATTATACTCAGCATTTTGACAAAATTAAACACAGAACCCTTGTTTTTTTTTCCTTACAGCATCTATTAACTCAAAGTGTTCTGAGCAATATTGTGAAATGCTGCATTATACCCAACTCACATTCTCTTTTGGGAGAGTTAAACATATTTGTCTCAAACCCACTGCAGCTTCCCACACCTAATAAGTAAGGCAAGTGTCTGGATACTTTAACTGACAACAAATAAAGGCACTGGGACTTTTGCGTACGCCCATGATGAGTCAATGGTTGCCCAAATGCAACCTAATTGAACAAAATACCAAACGTAGACACCAAACCACTGGTGTCTTCATGTTAATGTTGGCCTTAAGGCAAAATTAAGAGATTAATTTTCTCAGACAAACAGCCTTCAGCCTGCAAGAGTCAGTATAGTTCCCTAAGTCAATTCAGTAAAACCTTAAGCCTGGACAATATGGACTCTTAATGCTTAAGAGCTGCCCAACCGTGTAAGATCTGCTGTTTACTCAATATGTGATCCTGGACAAGATACTCCCAGCCTTGGTTTCCTAACCTGTAACATGGGGACATTTCTTGCCCACTCAAATGCTCATGAAGGCTCCTGAGAAGGTGGTTGCAAATTGCTCGGTAAAATACATGGGGACCATTTACTGCCAGCTCCTTTATAAAACATTGATTCAAGCTCAAACCCTACTTTTAAGTCCAAGTTGGATTTCTCATTCTTCAAGGTCTTTTATAGCTTTAACTTCAAATTTTCAAAACATAGTTTTTTTGCCTCTGCTGTTTTGACCTTGGTATTTGAACCTATGATTTGAACTCAGGTTTTATGTCTTTGCCTTTCTGATCTATTTCACTGAAAGAAATACAGACCCTTCATCTTTATTCCAACTCAAAATGTTGCTGTTAGGAATAATATACAGGTAGTGACTAAAACTGCACAAGGTTAGGGTTAGGGTTTGTTGTAGAAGAAAAACTGATTGAAGCATCAATGGTTGCTGGCATTATGACAAGCATCCTATGAAAAATTAGACTTCTAGAAAGAATGAAGGCAAAGTAAAATGGCAACAGCCAAAACTGTGTTGAGAACATTTTATTATTAATTAGAAAATGGCAGAAGAATCAAAACTCTGGTAAAAAATATAGAATTGAAAATTGGACTTGGTGAAATGAAGCCATAGAGAGAACTCACAAGTCAGAAGTCATCATTTTAAAATTTAAGTTTAATTTGGCAAATTCTCTTGATTAATCAAATATTTGGCATAAAATTTATGCACAGCACAATTAACCCTGGTGAAAATAATTTCAGCTAAATTAAAGAATTTTTCTTAAATTCGAAGTTTCTGAATGATACTGCCTAAAAACACTGATCGGTGGATCAATTTGACTTGATAGAGTTTGCTTTGAGCAATATTTATGGTTGGAAATTTTTTATATAATTCTAATATATTTCAATTGTATTGAAATATATGTAAAAATGATGGGATTTAAACATCCTATCTATATTGTATAATGCTTAGCATGCTGCTCGCAACCCAGCAAGCCTATGTTATTTCAGGCAGACTCATTTTATTGCACTTTACTTTATTGAGCTTCTCAGAAGCAGTGCGGTTTTTTCTTTTTTCATTTTTTTTTTTTTTTTTTTACAAATTGAAGAGTTGTGCAACCCTGCATCAAGCAAGTCTATTGATGCTATTTTTCCAATAGGATGTGATCACTTTGTGTTACATTTTAGTTAATGTGTGTACATTTTTTAGACATAATTCTATTGCATCCTTAGTAGATGACAGTATAGTGTAAACATAACTTTGATATGCACTGGGAAATCAAAACTTAGTGTAACTTACTTTATTGCAATATATACTTTATTGCTGTGGTCTGGAACTGAACCCACAGTATCTCTGGGGTATATGTGTATTTATTAATCCTCTTATGTTTTTTATTGAAGTTTTTAATCGAAGAACATTTTTTCAAGCATTTAAGTTCGTTTATCATTGAATATAAAATTGGTGCTAATTACAAATGCCTTACCTATACAAGTTATACATACACAATGGATGTCTTATGGAAGGCCCACTTTTTATTGTATAGTATAACATATATACAAAGCAAAGAAATAAAAAACAATAGTTTTCAAAGCACTCTTTAACAAGTAGTTACAGGACAAATCCCAGAGTCTGTCATGACCTGCCATACCATCCTCTCAGATTTTTCTTTCCAACTGCTCCAGAACATAGGAGACTGGAAGGCTTAAATTTTTTTTTGTCATCACAATCAAATTTTTTCCTTCTTTTTTTGTGAAAAGTAACATATATACAAAAAAGCAATAAATTTCAAAGAACTGCACCAATTAGTTGTAGAATATATTTCAGGGTTTGACATGGGCTCTAATTTCACAATTTTAGATTTTTACTTCTAACTGCTCTAAGATACTGGAGACTAAAAGAGATATCAGTTTAATAATTCAGCAATCATATTCACTTGTTAAATCCTATCTTCAATGTATAACTGCACCATCACCTTTGATCTTTCCATCCCTCTCTTTAGGGGTGTTTGGGCTATGGTCTTTCTAACTTTTTCACATTGGGAGGGGAAGTCACTAATATGGGGTAGGGAGATGGAATGATCTGATGTTCTAGAGAGGCTGGGCCTTCTAGGTTTCAGGACTTATTGGAACCAGGGACCCATCTAGAAGTTGTAGGTTTCTGAAAAGTTACTCTAGTGCATGGAACCCTTATGGAATTTTGCATATTGCCCTATGTGTTCTTTAGGATTGGCTGGAATGGTTCTGGTTGGGGTTTGGCAGTTTATGATAGGTAGCAGTGTCTAGCTGAAGCTTACATAAGAGCAACCTCCAGAGTAGCCTCTTGACTCTATTTGAACTCTCTCTGCCAGTGATACTTTATTAGTTACACTTCTTTTCCTTCTTTTGGTCAGGATATAGTTGTTGATCCCACGGTGCCATGGCTGGATTCATCCCTGGGAGTCATCTCCCATGTCACCAGGGAGACTTTCACCCCTGGATGTCATGTCACATTTAATGGGGAGGGCAGTGATTTCACTTGCAGAGTTGGGCTTAGAGAGACTGAGGCCACATTTGAGCAACAAAAGAGGTCCTCCAGAAGTAACTCTTAGGCATATCTATAGGTAGTCTAAGCTTCTCTGCTACCTACATAAACTTCACAAGGGTAAGCCTCAGGATTGAGGACATGGCCTATTAATTTAGGTGTCCCTAAAGTTTGACACAGTTATCAGGGGATTCCCTGATGGTAAGGTTTAATAGTTTCATAGTCTTTCTCCCCTCCCTTAGGGGACTTTGCCAATACTTTTTGATTATCTGCTTAATATACTCTAGGATGTATTCAGGCATTACAATATTCTATAGAGGATTAAAGGACCTCTTTATTATTCTGGGCTTCCTGTGTTTCAGTTGTTCAAATGAGCTGTACAGATAGGTTGAGCTAGATTATGTGCTACAGAAAATTTCACTTCCAGACCAAATATACTTTTCTTCCTTTGGTCTCAGAGAGTATGTGTGGTTCTAAAATATAGACACTGTCTTCCTTGCCCCTATGTTCTGAGTTACTTTAACCCCAACCTGATTGGCTTTGTTCATACCTCTAAATATCAGGTTATATACATATATAAAACAGCCTCTCAAAATCTAGAAATAATAATCACCACTCCGGACTTAATGTGTCTGCTCTAAAAGCTTACAATCTAGGCCCCTGTTTTCTTATAAGCATTTTCTAAAGGTGACTGTATTATCGTTGTTCTTTCGTTTCTGGCTTATGTTGTCTCACCAAATGTCCCACATGTTCATTCACATCGTTGCATGCCTCACAACTTAGTTCCGTTTTTGTAGCAGCACAACCTTCATTCATAAATATACACCATTGTTCGCCAATGTACTTCTCAGTCAGTGCATCCTTCAGCCACCTGCATTCATCATGCATCATGTATAGAGCCCAAAGTCCACAGTCCATCAACATTCTCAATTTTAGATCATTTCATTGTTCCCAAGAGAAAAAAAAAACAATAAACACACCCTCACCAAGTAGAAAATCTAAACTTCCTCTTAACTCTTGTCGCTCCCCCTTTTATTTACCTCTGCTGTTGCTGTGGTAGTGCTGATGGTTACATTTTGAACATAGCCCATAGCATGCAATAGCAGTCTTCCTCCTGGGCTCTGGACTTAAACACTCTTTGTACATGAATCATATCTTTGAAGTATTCTTGCAAGCACTAATTCATATTTCTAGTGTTAATCAGTGGGACACATAGGTCTACACAACCCTTTTCAATCTTGTTCATCCTCAATATGGTAGTATTACTTATAGACCCACTAGAGAACTACCTTCACTTCTATTTATTACCTTAATTGGAGTTCAACCTTATTAGCTTATGGTTTACCCATCTTAGCTTCTATGTATCTCTAAGTCCCCTATATTCTGTATTATAAGCCTCTGATTATACCTTTATACTGGTCATAAAAGTGAAATCATACAGTATCTATTCTTTCGTGTCTGGCTATGTCATTCAGCATTATGTCCTCAATGCCCATCCATATTGTCATGTACTTCAGGACATCATTTTGTCTTACTCCTGAATAATATTCCGTTGTATGCATTTACCACATTTTGTTGATCCATCCTTCTGTTGATGGGCATTTGGTTTGTTTCCATCTTTTGGCAGTTGTGAATAATGCTTCTATGACTATCAGTGTGATAATGTCTGTGTCATTGCTTTCAGCTCTTCTGGATATATACCAAGTAGTGCTATTGCTGGGTCAATAGTCAACTCAATATTTAGTTTCCTAAGGAACAGCCAAACAGTCTTCCATAGTGGCTGCACCATTATACATGCCCACCAGCACTGCATAAGTGTCCCAAGTTCTCCATATCCTCTTCAACACTTATAGTTTCCTCTTTGTTTAACAGCACCCATTCTTATTGGTGTGAGGTGGTATCTCATTATAGTCTTGATCCGTATTTCCCTTATAGCCAATGAAAATGAGCATCTCTTCATGTGTTTTTGAGCCATCTGTATTTGCTCTTCAGAAAAATTTCATATCTTTAGCCTAGCTCCATTCACACCCTTGAGTATCATGGAAGTTTTTAGAAAGTACCTGCCATACAGACTTTGCCTTAATTCAGATGCACACTCCCCATTCTGCTTGTAACCAAAAGACTCTCCTCTATTAGTCAGGGTTCTCCAGAGAAACAGAACTGACAGGATATATATGAATGCAAATATTATGAGATTTCTCATAGGAATTGGTTCACATGACTGTGGGTATTGGCAAGTACATAGGGCAGGCTACAGGTTGGGAATTCATTTGAAGGTTTCAATGAATTCCCCAGGAGAAGCTGGTTGGCCGAAATAGAGGTAGAAATTCTTCTTTATAACTGTTGGAATCATTAGTTTTCTGTTTATAGCCTTCCATTGATTAGATGAGGCTCCTTCGTTGATTGTAGATGAAATCACCCATAGATACAATCAACTGACTAATGGTTGAAATCCACAAAGTACTCTCACAGCAACAATCAGGCCAGTGTGTGCATGACCAGACAACTGGACACCATAACTAAGGGAGATAACACATGAACTTAACCATCACACCTTCTTAGTCCCTATGTCTTTAGCTTGCGATGACCATGACATGCTATTTCTTTATGCTGAGGACTCCTTGGTGGGTTCCATGGGTTTTGCTGCTGACTAATATGATTTGTAACTCAAAGAGCTATAACTTTAAATGTCAGGATTATCAATGGAACAATGGAACAAAAAGCAGTTTGTTGACATTCTTTGGACACATTTTGTAAAATTCTTTTTTTTTCCCTTTAATATTTTCGTATTTCCAGGTGCCACTGCCCACCCAAGCACATACACAAAGCCCAAGGTTTTAGCAAAAGCATCCTGATGTAGGATCAATGGCCCTGAGGTCCAAACATCATTTAAAACTTTTATATGTAAATATTCTTATTTAAGGAAGCAAACAATACTCTCAGAACCACCAAAAATGGTGAAATCTTAGTGAGCTTATCCATAGGCATATTTAAATACAGTGTCCAAATAATCATTGTAAAACCTGTGTCTTTACAATAAGTTTCATAAAATAATTTAAAATTAAGACAAACAAGGAAAAATGTACAGATACAGATTTCAGAGTTTCTTAAATTCTTAATATTAAACACTATCTTAAATACCATTTTATTAGCTATCAGAACTGTGTACATTTTCAAAATATCAAGGGGAAAGTTATTACAAATGTCAACTTTGTTATAGTAATGAACTATGTTACTGAAAATTTTCACATTTTTTATCTCAGAAATCTATTTTTATCTGATATTACTATAGCTGCTTATAATCTTTATTTGTCACATGTATTCTTTTCCCTCTCTCACTTTTATTTATTTATTTTGGGGTGCATGGTCCGGGAATTAAAGCCCCCTTACTTTTTATCCTTTAAGTTACCCTTGCTAATACTCTTCAATTCTGTACCCTCCTCTAGACCTCCCTCTCTGTCTTGTTTCAGTCCCCAGAGCTCCCTTTAATATTTCTCATAGGGCAAGTCTCTTATTTGCAAATTCTTGCAGCCATTGTTTATCTGTGAAGATTTTAATCTCTCCTCAATTTTGCAGGACAACTTGGCAGGTTAAAGAATTCTTGGCTGGAAGTCTTTCTTGTGCAAAATCTTCAATATATCATACCACTGCTTTCTCACCTCCATGATGCCTGTGGAGTAGTCTGAGCTCAGTCTTATATGTTTTCCCTAGTATGTCATAAATCTCTTGTCTCTTGCTGCTTCCATGACTTTTTGCTCCTGATTTGACATTCTGATAAGTACATGTGTTAGAGTAAAAGCCTATTTGGATTTACTCTATTTGGGATTCGTTGGACTTGTTTGGTTTGGATGTTTATATATTTTCTAAGGGTTGGGAAGTTTTCCCCTACTTTATCTTCAATTAACTTACCTATCCTTTTACTCTTCTCTTCTTCTGGGACACCAACAATTCTTTTATCTGTATGCTTTATGGTATCTATAATTTCTCTGAAATTAAGTTGTATTTTTTTCCATTTTTCTTGCTGTTTGTCTTGCATGTTCCAGTTCAGTTTTCCTGTCTTCTAATTCACATATACTTTCTTCTGCCTCTTAAATTCCTCTGTTATGAGTCTCTAATACACTTTAATTTGGTCAACAATATCTTTCATCCCTCTGATATCTGATATTTTTCTGTTTATTCTTTCAAATCCTTGTTATGCTCTTGATATCCTTTATGTCATTATGAACAACCTTAATTAGTTGTTTCAAATTCTGTGTCCCCTCAGGTAATTTAATCTGGTCATTTTGCTGAGCCATATTTACCTGGATCGTCACATGTTTTACAATCTTCTGTTGCAGATAGGGGCATTTTTAATCTCTTAATAAGGTTATTTTTACAGATTTATTTCCTTCCCTCATCTAAGATTTTGAATCTCCTTGTATTAATGTTGGAGATCCACTTTTGGATTTGGTTTGTCCGTCTTTCCCCTGAAACCAAATCACTAATCTCAAGGGGGGACTGCAATTCTACTTAGGGCTTTATTTGAAAACTAGGCAGATAGGCAATTTATCAGACCACGCTTCCTGCTTCTCCCCAGCAAATGGCGCTCTTGAGTCTTCTCATCCCCTTAGGCCCACCTGTCCTCCGACTGCAGGTACAATGTCCAGCAGCCAGTCAAGTGCTCAGCTTGGCCAGCTTGCTCAGCCTCATCTCTCATTTGCACATACCTGTGGGCTTCCGGCCTCCATGAGACAAGGGGAGTGGAATCAGGACCCAACCAAGTCTCTTTCGCTGGTTGGATGTTGGATCATCACCAGTTTATGTCTTCCCTCCTCCCTGGGGGAAGGGTCCCCCCAGTCTTTGTCAAAGACACCAGGCACCCACAGCAACATGTCACAGGGCAAGGAGTAGGTACTATACCATGACTAAGTGGAGTCTGTGCACGGGAAAAGCATGCCTATTATCTTCCAAGTTCAAACAGGAACTCCCAGCTACAAAGTCAAAGGGAAAATCTTCCCAAGCCAGCTGCAGGGGTAGGCAGAGTCATGACTGAGTACATTCACCCCATTCTCTTCATTCCAATTTCTCTGATTTTCCTCTGATGGCCTCCTTATGTAGGGTAGAAGACATTCTCTAATCACTTGTACCCTGGAACCACTGTCCCAGTCATTTTCCTATAGCATCTCTCATTGTTGTATGGAGCCAGGGTGAATGCAACCTCTCCTATCCCACCATCTTCCCAGAAATCCAAACTTCATTTTTCATACAACCTTAGGCAACTGGTTTCCCTCTCTAAGCCTGGATCACAAATTCAAGTAATGTTATTTTTACCTGCCTCATGGGATTGTTGTTGGACTAAAGTGTTTAAATGCCCTGTATAATCAGAACTTCTCTGAAGAAGTGTAGCCTTTTACATGGTTCTTCACATTTTAAGCTATCTATATTTGCTCACCTGATATTTTAAAACTTTATATAGTCAAAAAATAATTCAAGCAAGTAATTGAGTTCTATGGCAAGTTTCTTGCCAGCATTGAAAAGCTAGTGGGTAATAGTAACTAATATATTTACCAGTTTAGAGAAGGAGTCATCAAACTACAGTTCACAGGCCAAACTGGGCCCACCAACTGCTTTTATAAATTAAGTTTTATTGGAGCACAGACACACCCATTCTTTGATATATTGGTTGCTTTGATACAAGGGTAGAGTGAAGTCATTGCAACAAAGACTGTATGGCCCATGTAAAAAATGTTATAAACCATTTCCATCTCTAAATGTCTGGATCTAGATCCAGATATCTAGATCTAGATATATATATACTCAGTTAAACATCACAGCAGTCTGTGAGTTGGGTATTCTTGTATAATCATCCTCATTTTACAGATGTGTAAACTGAGGTTCACAGCTGGTAAATGCAGAGCCAAGTATCAATCTCAGCCACTGACACCACATGCCACATTTGCTCATTAGTTCATAGTCTTCCAGTCTTCCATACATTTTACTTTATAAATGCGTTTCCTATTGCTTAATTAATGTCATGGCCATATCATGCAATCATCACTCATTGAGCATCTGCTGTGTGTCAGGTGCTGTTCCGTTTGCTCGGTAGAACAGAGAACAGAAGACATCCTTCCATCTTAGAACTTACATTCTAGTCTTTTTTTCATATGACACACAGGTTCCAGGAACCCTAATCATACTCACCCACCCCATTAGTTCTGTTCAACAAGTGTGTCCATACTTGGTTCCTGCCCTGGAGGGGAGAGGGCAGCAGGTGAGAGGATTCACAGTCTAGTAGATTGCCTTTAAAGGACAGGGTTGGTTTCTAGAAGTTGACATAGCCTAGAGGTATATTGAAATATGGCATGGTGGCTCATTTACTTCTGTCTCATGACTTTGATTCAAGGGCTAAAAATAAGAGACAGGATCCAAGTAAACACTGGCAAAAAGTCAAAAGGTTTCAGGAATTTTCTAGACTAGTGCACTTCAGATTGTAATATGCATACGAATCACTTGTTGATCACAGGAAAATGCCAATATTGATTCAAGAAGTCTGGGATGGGGCCTAGGATTCCACATGCCTGGCAAGTTCCATTGAGGCTGTAAGCTGCTGCTCTGAATTCATACCTTGTTTAGCAGGGTGCCCCATCACTCTGACATCCCTCAAATTAGATTTTGGAAGCATGGCACATGGGCAGGTTCTCAACTTGAAAAGCCCTGAGTTGGCCAGGTGAATTGAGGCATGGATTAAACTGTTACAAACCCATGCAGACTTGAACCTTCTCCTGGGAGTCCTACTCATCCCACAAAAGGCTGTAGCTCCTTCCTGCCTCACTTCCCAGTCTCCTCTCTCACGAGCTTCCCCTTTCCTTAATTCCAGGTGCCTCCTTGCCCCCAGCCCAGCCCATAGTGGACTCGGTGGTACAAACCACCCCAGCCCTTGGGGAGGGGATGACTAAGGCATGATTTCTTCTGTGCTCAAGTTTAAATGAGGAAAGGCAGCAACACATTCTAGCTCAGGCTCTTCACTCTTTCCAACTGCCTCACGAGTCTTGCCTGCCTGTCTGCTCAGGCTGCACAAGCTGGGGATTAAAACTTAGAAAAATAATTAGATGCTTTCTTTTCAAAGACATTTTGGTTTCCAGACCAGATTTCAACATTCATTACAACACAGACTAATAAAAACAAATCTGGGCACATACGCTTTTTAAGCTTTCAGGTTGTAAAAAGTGTAACAGTTTTAACACCATTTTAGAAGGAAAAAATCATCCCTGATCCCCCCAGCATACAATCTGTGGACAGTCCCTTCTATTTCTCATTCAAGAATATGCATGTTTGGCACACAAATAAACATAGTATGTATACAAGTACGTTCTTTAATTTTCCCACTTATTATATTATGAACATTTTCTATTTTGCTACATGATCATCTTTATTATTTCTAAAGACTACACAATATTCCATATAGTTGACAGGCCACAGTGGTTGCAAGCATTAAACATTTCTCTTTTGAGGAATATTTTACTAATTTCCTCTTTTCTCTCTATTTTTCTCTCTCCTGCTCCCTCTCTCTGTTTTCTAATTTTCCTCTTTGGACTCTTTAGGCTCTTTTTTCCCTCTTCCCAACCCCTTTCTCCTCCATTTCTTCTTCTCCTATCAGAAGAACAAACAAAGAAGCAATGTTCAATGCATATTTGATAACCCTTTAAGTTGAATAATTTCCCCCTAAGGTAGATTCTCAACCAGGAGTAGGGGAGACCATTTGTCCCCCAACAACAGAGTTTGAGAAGCCCAAGTTAAGTCAACATAGATGTTGCCTTTTCTCAGAAATATTTCAAAGGGTGACTCCCTAAGGTCATTTTATGTCTCCCAGGCAAGTTAGGTAATTGTCATATTAATCCCAGTCCGTAACAGCCACATTTGTTCTTGTGGGTACTGGAATGAGTCCCACCTGGAGGCTAAGTTATCTCAAATCAGGACCCAATGCTTATTTCAGCCCCTAAACTATGGCTTGTCTTATACAAGTCACTTTCCATTTCTAAATTTTCCCAAACATACAATTTAGATATTAATCCTTCACTACGTAAGATTATTTTGAAGAATCAGCCTACTAGAATATTGGCTTCTTGAGGGCATGGGTTTTTAGGCTGATTCGGTCATACTCCCCAGCATCCAGAACATTGACTGGTACATGATAGGTGTTAAATAATTTTTAAGACTCATAAAAAAAAAAAAAATTAAGACCATAAATAATCTGGAAAAAGAAACGTGATTTTTTTTTTTTTTTGGAGGGGGCACCCAGATATGAACCAGAGAAATGTGATCTTCACCCAAGAGAATTTAAAGTGGTAGTTCTTAAACCTTCTGAGAATAAAATGCACCCCTTACATTTGTGCATTTTGAAATATAATTTCACAATAATTCCATAAACCCAAAGAATCTGAAAATTATTCCATGGATACCAAATGATGCTGTCATAATTACCTCTGGCCTTAAAGAACCTCTAAATTCCAACTTCATTTGACACCATCCTTCCAAGGAGAAACAAGAAACAATCCACACTGCATGACACAAAGCATCATCCCATTCAGTCTGTCTTATGGTCCTTCAAAATTGGCATTATTATTCCCATTTTATAGCAGCAAAACTGAGACTCAGAAAGATTCAAAGGGCTAATCCAAAATGATGCAATAGTAAGTGCAAAGAAGGGACTAGAACCTGGGTCTTCTAATTCAAGTCCAATACAGCAATTCGAGTTAAATTCCTTCTGTTACTGGAGCACTGATGTGAACAACCTTTGTCTTCTTAGCATGTGATTGATGGTTATTGTTAGTGCAGATAATTTGGGCTTCCTTGTAATGATCAAGACATTTTTTGCAAAGCAAGGTCTCAGATGATTAGTACAAGGCAGATGCTAATACCATTCTCGACTTCATCTAGAAATTTCTAACTAGAGTTCATTAACTTGTCAGCCCTCATTCCTTTCGAGCACCATACTGATATAATAAAATGGTGCAAATCGATAGAAGCCTTCAACAGGCTTCATCTGTCTTCCTTTGCTGTTTTTTTTTTTTTTTTAATTTCGTCTACTTTTGTTCTCTGCTACTTTAAAAGTAAAACTATTGCTCTGCATATTGGCTGCACAATTCTGTTTTCACTGTATATTGTGAGTTTTTAGAAATTCTGATATATCCAGCTTTTCCCAAACACAGATAATGTTGCCTCCTAAAAGTAGGAAAGCGAACTTCCTCTAGCCTTCCTCGGCAAATATAGACACTCCCATGGGTCTGCAAATATAGTAAAATATTTTTTCTTACATATAATGTTTTTCAATACCTATGTAGGTGGAAATCTGAAACTTTTTGCAGAGCTCCTTCATTTAGAGAAATGGTGAAGGTATTTTCATCCATGCTTTGTCCAGGAGCTAAATGATTCTCCAAGCTGATGGGAAAAATTTGTGGAAGTACCTAAGGCTGTTCCCATGTGAGAGTGAGGATGTTTATATAAGTATCTTATTTTTCTTTTCTGCCTTAACATTTTCTCACTTAGTTCTATTAGGAAATTTTGAACTCATTCAAACCCTATCTAGAAAAGAAATCATCACACTTTGGCAACGCCTAGTGAGATGAATGTTTTCTACCATCTTCTCCCCATTCCCCCATCAGCTTTGGTCTTCTCCATGATTTCCTACAATATTAGAATCATTTACACTGTGACATGGGTTTCTTCTGTTGGACACATTTATATTTGTCCTGAGGAAACACCCTGGTACTTTAATATATTGGTTTCTTACCAACAACTTGAGAATAGGCCCAAAGCAAGTAGTCCCTTCCAGATAAACACTCATTTCTGAATTTGCTTAGATGCTTGTACCTTCTACCTAATCTCTAAGGCCTTTGGCTCTGGAATTCTCCTTTCATGGAATTCCTATCAAGAAGGATAGACAATATACCCAGAAGATCTGAAAGCAGGGACACAAACAAACCTTTCCACACTGATGTCCATAGTGGCATTGTTCACAATTGCCAAAAGATGAAAACAATCGAACTGTCCATCACAGATGAATGGATAAACAAAATGTGGTACATACATACAATAGAATATTATGCATCTGTATGGAGAAATGAGGTACTGAAGCATGCAACATGGATGAATCTTGAGTACATATTGCTGAATGAAATAAGTCAGACAAAAAAGGACAGATATTGTATGCTTTCACTAATATGAACTAACTAGAATATGTAAACTCAGAGTCTTGAAATGTAGAAAATAAGATACTTAGAAATAGACAGAGGCTAGAGAAGGGGGAGCAGTAACCTAATATGTTCAGAATGTATGACGAGGTTGAACTTTGAATGTTTTGAAATAGATATGGAGTGAGGGTAGCTCATTAGAGGAATATAACAAATAGTGCTGTATTGTAGGTGAATTTGGTAGAATTGGTTAAGAGACGTGTGTCACAGCTACCACTACAAATTTAAATAAGTTCTTATATGAATTAGTACAAATATATGACACTGATACAAAAAGCTATAAAGAATAATAGAACGGTATGTGGGGAAACTATCTATTGCAGGCTATGAACTATAGTTAACAGTAATATCTTAAAATTCTTTCATTATCAGTAACTGGTATACCACACCAATACTAGAGGTCAATAATAGAGGGAGGTAAGGTATATGGGGTGTTTGGGGTTTTCTCTTTTTGTGTCTGTATGATATTTTCTTTTTGCAGCAAATGAAAATAGTCTAAAATTGAGTGTGATGATTGCACAACTAAGTGATAAAACAGTGAAATATTGATTATATACTTTGGATGAAATATATGATAGATAAGTGAATATATCTAAGTAAAATCTTCAAAAGCATATTTTTGTTAGGAAGTTTTAGGAAAATAAAACCAGATAAGACAAGGAAAGGAATAGCTGCTAAAATTGTCAATGTAATGCATAATTGCCAAAGCACTTTCAGTATTATATCCTGAGAAGTAGAAGACCCATAAGAGAAGCAGAAAGAAAATTCTATAAAGGATTAGTCAGGGGGTGATTCTGTCTGGTAGGAGAAAGGTACAAGAAGGAGGTGATCTTTGAGATGATCTTTTAAGAATGAGCAAGATTCAGGGCAGAGATAGACTTGTTTTTAGGGTCAGAATATCCAGGCCTCTCATTAAAGACTTAGCATATATTAAATTATAAATTAATTCTCACTGCTGTAACAAATAATTTCAAAATTCCAATCACATAGCCCCTACCTAGCTGCAACAGAAGCTGGGAATTGGAAGAAGTCCATGGCCAACGCCAGCACATCTGGTCTGTGCTACACATGAAGACCATCAATGCTTTGGGACCCAGAGATCCCTGTAGGATCAGCTGAGTCTCTATTCTAAGTGCTCCACAGTCCAACATCTCCCTCTAGGAGATGTTTTTCTCAGTGCTTTACAGGTGTTGTTCCTGAGAACACTTGCCGAAGTTGCCATGTCAACCTTGATCTCAGAGACTATTTCCTGGGTAACCCAACTATAACCTAAAGAAGGCAAAGTTAGGGGCAAAGCAGTCAGAGGGTTGAATTAGAAGCTTTCCTTGAGGACTGTCTGTATGGGAAGTGGGGGTGGGGGGGAGGCAAGCCTGAATTGTAGTGTTTGCAGTGTGTTGTCAATTACCATGGTGTAAATATGCAAACCATGGCTGATTTCAAACCACCAACATGACATTACTGAATGTGGAGCCGTGAAGAGATCAGCAGCAGCAGCTCCAGCACACCACTGACCCTTCCCCAAACTTCAGCTCAATAAATGTGTCCTCTGGGACACCAATGAGATGGGAGAATAGGACTGATCCACCGTAGGTGCAGACAAAAAAACATGAGGCATTGTCTCTTGATTACTTTAAAACAACAATGAAACTGACTAAAGTTCAGACTCTTGTTATTGCCTTGTGCAGGCAGTTCTAAATGTCAGTGATCAAGTATACAACACACCAAGATTAGTCATGCCCACTCCACCCACTTGGTGGACATCAATTATGCCCTCTCATAGGCTTCAATAACCCTCTGCTAAAAATTTTAATATGGTATTTTTATCATGAGATATTTTATTATTTATCTCCCCCAATAGACTGAGCATTTCAAGGTCACATACTATGCCTGGGCAATGCAGCAGCTGGCCCAAGTCCTTGGCATGTGGTAGATGTTCAGTACAGATTCATTGACTTCTTAGTTGAAATCACAGGTACAACCTGGTTAACTGAAAAATAATCATGAATTCATGAGGGTAGGATTCAGAAATTCAGTTCATTAAGCTTTTATTGAACACTGTACAGTACCCAAGACTCTATGATTGGCATTGTGGGAGAAATTAAGTATGCTCGAGAATTTATCTTCTCTAGGAGAAAAGAGAGAAATATGCAATGAGTAAATAAAATACCTTGAGAGAGGTTGAGAAAGCACTTTGGGAGTAGAGAGAGGAGGATTTTGATGCCATCTCTAGGGCATCTGTTCACGTTGGCTGAAAGATAGTATTTTAACTGAGCTGTGAAGGATGAAAATATGTTTAAGAGACAGCAACTAGAGAAAGGTATTCCAGACAGAGGTTATAATACAGTAGAAAAATGGACACTCACCTTGTGAGTGAAGTGAACTTTAAAGGTTAAGGACACTGTATGAGAGTAATGATGGGGAAGTATAACTCTTTAAGGGCATCTATCAGCACCTGCGCATCCTATCAGTGGAGACCGGGCCGATGTGTGGACTCTGTCCTTGTAGAGCTCATCTGAGTTAATCATCAGAACTCGGGAGTTCAGCAGTAAACCGTCATGAGCTGGAATATGGGTCCACAGTTCTCTCAGAGAGAAGCCCAGAGACCAAGATGGGAGGAAATCAAACATTATCCCAGAGAGAAGGCTAGATTGGAATCTGCAGCTGGAACTCATCTACTCCTACAATTCTCCTGTTCCTGGACTGCTTATCTAACAGCTACTCTAATATAAGTTAGAAAGCTTCCTCTCTGCACCATAGCTAAAGGGCTGATCACAGAACTGAAAGTGCAATTACAGAAAAATTATCTCTGGGCTACAACCACATTTCATGAGAATTTTATTGCTTTCACAACTCATGATTTCAATTTTCGGGACTGAGAGTCTCTGCTGAAGCCCAATTTAAACCCTTAATATGCAAGCCTATGCTTTATGGGCATGTGTCAATGCAGAATATGGCAATTTGGGTTTAATTCCCTTGGACTGACCATGATTGTGTGCTGGAAGGAAACCAGCGAGGTTGAGTATGCAAACGATATTGTATTAATCGTATGTGATATTTTTTGCTTTACTTCTGATCAGTGACAACAGTAAGTTCAAGACCAGTGTTCAATTTTCTACTAGAAAATGAATATTTTTATGTGTAGATTTTTAATCTTTACTTCTATATTCTTGTTTAAGGGAAGACTTTAAAATTCCTTTAAAAGTCAGGGTCATGCCAAAGCATTTTCAAAGTCTCATAAAAAAATCCTTCAAGCCTCTTTAAGAATAACATATCTTGGGCGGGCCGCGGTGGCTCAGCGGGCAAGAGTGCTTGCCTGCCGTGCCGGAGGACCCCGGTTCGATTCCCGGCCCCAGCCCATGTAAAAAACAAACAAACAAACAAAATATAATAAAACAAGAAAATGTTTAAAAATGTTTCCCTTTCTTCCTCCCTTCCTTCCTTCTATCCTTCCTTCCTTCTCTGTCTTTCCTTTAAAAAAAAGAATAACATATCTTAATCTTATCCTTTGTATGATGTCAGGATTGAGTGTATTCTGAAGAAATATTGATATAGACTCAAATCAATACCAGTTTTCCATTGTCATGATTCTCTGCCTGCCTTGGACAAGGTGTTTAACTTGATAAGCCTCAGTTTTGTTCAACAAAAGTTGATCTTGCCATATAGTGGGGAGACCCAATTGACCTTTGTTTTATTGTTAAAAGAAGCATAAAAATGAACAGACTTGAAGCACTTCTGCACAAACATGTACAAAGCCCAAGACCTGTTAAAGTTAATGTATTGAGAATGTACAGTTGTTGGCCATTGAAATAATGTGGATTTTCCTCTAATCTGTTATTGTCCTAGGTTTCCTGCTAAGGTTTTCCCCTTGTATCCCTCAAAAGGCTTAAGAGAACTCAAGATTTAGGGGTTGCAGCCATACATAACATTGCACTTCTATGAAAAATAGGATACTGCAAGCTGAAAAGTCGATTAATGGTTGGAGATATGACAAATCTAGAAAACAATTAACTGTCTCAAAATTGCAGCAGAGTTACTAGAGCCAGATAAAGAGGATCTTACTGGAAAGCCAATGCTACTAATTTCCAGAGATAATCTGGCTGTCTTGGTGACAAAACCTCCCTCTCTGTAGCTGCCACATCCTGCTTGATTTGTCTGGTGAAGAAAGGCCATGGAGAAAGCATCTTTGAAATTTAAGTGGGAAGAGCATTCTAGGTGAGATGAGAGCTCAGGCTCTAAGTAAACCTGCCTGGATTCAAATTCTTGCTCCACCACTTCCTAGAACTAAGTCCTTCAACAAAGTATTTAAATGTATGTGCTTCAGTTTCCTCATCTGTGTCATGGGTGTATAATGGTACTTTTACCGCAGAGCTATTGGGAGTATAAAAGGAAAAAAGTGTTTGTAAGACCTAGTGCCAAATGCATAGTAAGTGCTCAGAAAATATCACCATTCATTATTGAATACTCATGAATTTTCAAATATATTTTCCCCTTTGTGAAAGTCTTAAAAGTTTGAAATGGAGAAATATTTTAAAACAAATGAAATAAAAATTGCTCCTTTCCTATGGGGTGAGTTAAGAAAGTAGCTGGGATACTGACCTATTTCTCTTGGTCCCATAATAGATTTTCTTAGCTCCATAATTGAATAGTTGCTGTATTTGTCAATTCTGACTTTGATAAAAGGAGTCTGATTCCTCGGTCTTTAAAGGAAGAATGAGTCACACATGGCAATTGAATATTTATAACCTGCTCTCTTCTTTTTTAAGCAGTTGTTGTTTAACCATCCTAACATCAAAACCACTAGGCCCAGGGAAACCTCAGATGCTTGAGAATATCAAACACGAACGTTTTATTCTCTTTTTCCTGGTAGATCTGACCCACCTTTGAACCTTCAAAGACTACAGTAATCAATGACAGGGTGAAACCTGCCGCATTGCGTACATTACTGTGGTGATGAATTTATTAGTGTAAACTGCATAGCATGGAATAGGGGTTGGGGCTGAATGAAAATGTGAGGATCTGTAATTCACCAAAAAGCACAGCACAAAGAGAGGAGACAGAAACTGAACAGGCTGATGAAAGACACTTCACTGATTTGGGACGTCACTGAAGAGAGCTACATAAAAGGGATATTATTGCTTAAGTAGGTTACTAGAACCCTGGTGTCTTAATTAAAATCTCTATAACAGATGAGGAAGAGGAGTAGTATTGTAGGTTTGGGGAGGCTTAAACAAAAGAAATTTATGGGGGGAGGGGAATAATTTAGGTTAAATTCTGAGAATAATTCCCTAAGCAAAATAATTTTGCATTTCAATCATAGAGGGTCTTTTAAAATTGGTTGGACAAAGGGGGCAATTGACTAAGTCACTGTGGGAAATAGCTTTCTAATTTTAAAGTCTACAGCCAAAACATCAAGAAGTTAATGATGAAAATAAAGCAAATAGATAAAAACTGGAGGAACAAATATCTTGAAAATAGACCAAATCCAGAAAATGAGTCCTAGTAATGAGTGCATCCTTTCCTTAAATACCAGGACACTGCTTTCAAACTCCTCCCTCTGGTACTGAATCTACAACAGGAATATACCATCCTTAACAGGAGCGTTGATTTCACCCCTATTGTAAGGGACAAAAAATTTGAGAACTTGCTATCCCTCAGTCACTATAGGAGTCTGATCAGTCAGCTGGGATCCCCATAGGGTAAAAAAATAAAGAAGCCCTTGGTTTTATACTTGATAAATACATAAACTGTTTTTCTCAGAGTCTATCATGGAATAGCCAGTTGTAGTCTAAACCTCTCCTTAAGCCCAGCACATAAGATGCCAAGTCCCATTGCAGGGTGACTGCACCAGCCACATCAACAGTCAGCACAGCCTGCTACCCGTTAATGAGGTGATTCAGCTGCAAGGGAGAGAAGAATGGGTGTCCCATCTAATCTGATGATGAAAGAATCAGGTGTTAAGTAAAATCACAAGGTTGTTTTGATCTCTGAGGTCATACTAAGGGGGATGGGTCTCAAAAGCTCCAAAAGAAGAAAAGAGATAATGTCAGCTCCCCATCTAATATTAAATATCACTTATTAAATAGATAGGTATTTATTAAATAGACAGTATTTATTAAAGTTAAAAAAAAAAAGACGACGCCTGATTTTGCATCCTAATGCAAGCTGGCAAATGAAGCATGGCATTAATAGAAATCATCCTGAACCATCAAACCTGGGCTGCAAAATGAGATGCAGAATGAGCGATCAGTACCTGTTGCCTGTGTGTGTGTGCATGTGCATCTTCAGTAAGTAGGAAGGAGCAGGGTTAAGAGGGCATGGGTCAAGGGAGAAGGATATACCAGTTAGAGGAACAGCACAGAAAAAGACATGAGGTCATACTAGGACATGGCTTGTGTGGACAGTGGTAAGTAGGATAGATGTGGTTGGCACCACTAAAGTTGTGGCTGGTGACATATGCTGGAACCATGTGGAATATCCTGCTAAGGTGAGATTAAATCTGTCTTCAATGGTGACTGGTGATTTGGCAATATATCACAAGACCTTTACAAAGTTCATAACTTTTGTCCCAGAATCTCCACCTTTGCTAGTTAATTCTAAGAAATGAGCAAGCAAATAAAAATTTATGCAGAATTATTTTCTTCACTTTGTTTATAATAAAGAATTCAAAGATGGAAATTCATGACAACATGTCATCACAATAATGGGGAAGTTTAAGAGAATGTTGTTGCATCCACATGATACCATATTGTGTAGCTACTAAAATCACATTTACTGAGTTTTTAACATGGGAACGAAGAAAGCCTCAGATTTATCATTAGGTTCAAAAAGCAAGACACAAATTATTTTACAACTTAAGCAAAAAAATAAATCTGGAAGAAAATATACTAAAATTCTGTTTGTTCAATTAGGGATTGTGAGTAAATTTATTTTTCTTCTGAATTTTGGTTTTCTAAGGCTTGTATAATGGAACTATTCTATTTAGAATCAGAAAAAAATAAATTCTTAAAAAAATAAATATGGTCTGGCATGAGGGTGTGAGCCCACTAAAGTCCATTCCTTCTGCAGATCACTAAACTGAACACTAGAGACAAAACACAAACACACACATACACTCACACACCTCAAAACTCTGAACAGCAAACCAGAGTAGGTGGCTTGCCATGAGACAAAACTTGGGGAAGCAGGACTTGAAATGGGGAGAGTTTACCAGTTTCTTTCTTTCCTGGCTTTGCCTCCAAAGCAGGCTCCAATCACAGAGTAGGGCAATGGCCATTTCTATGGGCTCAGACTCCCATAGAACCCGCAACTTTGCGTCCAGATAAACAGGAAAATGGGCCCCTACTGGGTGGCGGGGGTTCCTGGAGGAAAAGGAGAGTTTTCATGTCATTATTACTGGTGATGTTTGGTTTACCCTTCAGTTCCTGGAAATTGCCTGGCACATACCAGCTGCTCAATAAATATTTGCTGGAGGGAGAAGGATTCCACTTTGGAGACTGATATACTGTTGCGAGTGCAACCAGCCTTCTTGTCAGCATTGGGCCAATTCCATCTCTCTGTTTCTGAACACCAGAAGAAGTGGTGTGCAACTAGGAGCCTTTCATGTGAAAAATAAGTAAACTCTTGTGATTAAAAGCTAGCATTCTCCTCATTTTAATTTTTAAACAGCTTACAATTTAAGAGGTCAAGGAACTGAAAACAACTGAGGAACCAGCAGAATTATATCCCATTGTGTATTGATTCTTGGGCATTTTCTTATTGAGCAGAGTTGTGGATGGAATTTATCAATACTTAAATTACATCTTCTCTCTCTCTGGCTCTCTGTTCCTCTTCCTAACTCTCTTTCCCTTTCTTTCTCTACCTGCTCCTCCCCATGTGTATAGATGAGGTGATGAAATATAGCTATGATGCAACTCCACTATATGGGGTGCTTATGATTATATAGGAAGCCAGAGACCACAAGGGGTCCTTGGGTGGTATAATAGACTCCATCCACCCACATCCCCTTGGGCTTTGTCATTACAGTGCATGGGGCCAACTTCCAACTTCAGTATTTGCATGTCTTTGTCCAATCACAAGGCAGGCTGCAAGTCCAGAGACTGAGAACTGCTGGGAGAGCCTTCAATACATGAATGTAGGAGCTGGAGTATAAGTACCCCAGCTCTCGGACCTGCCTGTGAGATAACTCTGAGGCATGTGTTCTCTGATTTCTAGAGTTCCCCAGGGCTAAATTGCTTTTTAACTCCCTTTATTAGCTGCCTTCCCTGCCCTGTTTTGCTTCCCCATTCTCCTACCTGAGTCTCCTGAGATCACCTGCTCCCAAATCCTCATGAAAAGATTCCGATTCCAGGGAAGCCCAGACCAAGAGTGTTGAGGTCTGTGTTGTCATGATTCCAGTGTTTAGTGGTCCGTGTTGGTGTGATTCCAGTGTTTAGTGGTCTCGTGTATAAACAGGAAAGGAGAAGCCGATCAGAGCCCTTAGGTGGGCCACAGCGTGCGTGACAGGTGATGATAATGGAAGAGCATGTGGTGATGGAGGAGGAAGGGGGGTGTTCTAGTTTGCTAGCTGCTGGAATGCAACACACCAGAGATGGATTGGCTTTTAATAGAAGTGGATTTATTTCGTTAGTTCTTCATAGGAAAGGCAGCTAACTTTCAACTGAGGTTCTTTCTTATGTGGGAAGGCACAGGACCATCTCTGCTGGCCTTCTCTCCAGGCCTCTAGGTTCCAAAAACTTTCCCCAGGGTGATTCTTTTCTGCATCTCCAAAGGCCTGGACTGAGCTGCAAGTGCTGAGATGAGGTATGCTGAGCTGCTTGGGCTGTGCTACGTTGAGCTCTCTCATTTAAGCACCTGACAATTAAACCAAACATCATTCATTGCAGCAGGCATGCCTCCTAGCTGACTGCAGATGTAATGAGCAACAGATGAGGTTCACATGCCATTGGCTCATGTCTACAGCAATAGATCTAGGCACTTTCATCTGGCCAAGTTGACAACTCAATCTAACTACCACAGGATGGATTCAAGGGAAATCCCTGCTGTGGAATCTGGAGGACTTGGCAACCACTTGGAGGTATGTAATGGTGGATACCAAAGAAGCCATTAATATAATGTAAGTGTTCAGTCCTCCAAAAGCATTAACTGAGGAAAAGAGGGCAGGAAACCTCATGGTTTTAGGAGGAATGGGTGGAGAAGACATGATTCTCCATTTGTTTTAGGACATGTTGAGTTTGAGGTAACTGCAGAAAAGTCATGTATCATTCATTTTGAAAGTTCCTCAGGGAATACACTCAACAATTACCCACTAAATTGAAAAAGTCATTTTTCCAAGTGTGAATTTTCAAAGTGAGCCTATCTTTAAGGGCCAGTCACACAGTTATGAGCTTATTCAGATGAGGAAAGCATGGGATCTTGGGTACATGCCCGCACATCTATAATGTATACTCAAATCAGTACAGGTGTTGAGGCAGGCATTCTTGGGCATATTAGAAAAATATGCCAATCTGTAAAACTCCACAAGATGTTTGAAAGTAGCTATTTAGCATGGATATTTTATGAATGTCAGAGTAGAGCAAAAATGTATCCGTTATGTTCCCTTCACCAACACATATGGTTAAATGGGCCTCTGGCAAAAGAATGCAAATAGGTTTAAGTCATTTTCACCTTCAGTAAAACTAACAAATCCTAATTTTTGATGTTGCTGCTTTTACTAGATTCATGAAATATTTCAGAGGCATTTGCGTCTTAGAAGTATGGTTTGACAAATTTTCATTCAAAGCACATGCTTTTATTTATGTATTCATTTTTTTAAATTTCATATTAACTAGTGGTACAAACCTGGAGAAGTTGACATTTAAGTGTAAGTGGCTGGATATGAGGCAGTTTTTTACCATCTTACTTGTGTTTTTTTCTAAGTTCAAGTTTTAAAATATGATGATGGCTTAAGGATAACAAGTAGCAAGGAAAAAAAGCCTGTTTAAGAAAATATGTTCTCCAGGGATGATCCCCAGCTCCAAAAGGGACAGGGTCCCAGACATACATGAAACAACTCAGTGGCTTCTTGTGATTTTCAGGATTGAAAACAATCCCATGTAGTTGGATAAGGCCTAGCTGCTACCGCTCTGTCCAGCCTCTCTTAAAATCTTGCCCCCCTGTTCCAACCCTATTAGTTATATTCTATCTCTGTGACATCTCTCATGCCACTGTCCGGATTTGGAAGACACTTCCTCTTCTGTGTTTCCTTTACCTGGATGCAGTCCACTTATCCATCAGATTTCAGCTTCTTCTTGAAAGTGATGGGCTCCTGTTGAGCAGCCCAGGGGTAACTTAGTTTTATGAACTGAGTGTCATGAAAATATGTCTCCCAAAATGGTATGTTGAAGTCCTAAACTCCAGAATATGAACTTATTTGACATAGGGTGATTACAGATGGAATTAGGCAAAATAAGATGAAATCATACTACAGTAGGGTAGACCCTTAGTCCAATATGACTGATATCTTTATAAGAAAAGGAAATTTGGACACAGACAGGGAGACATAAAGGAGAACACCATATGTCAACTGAGGCATAGAACACCATGAATTTTGCTGGCAAATCTCCAGAAGTCAGAAGAGAGGCAAGGAAGGAAGGATTCTCCCCTATGGACATCGAAGGAAGTATGGCCCTGCCAACACCTCAATTTTGGACTTCTAGCCTCCAAAAGTGTGAGATATTTCTATTGTTTTAAACCACTGAGTTTATGGTACTTTGCTATGGCAGTCCTAGCAAACCAAGACAGTAAGGTTGCCTCCCCATAAACTCCACCATTGTAAAGTGCTAGGCAAACACATTGTAAATACCCTTCTCTTCCAACCATAGTCTTAGTTTTCTAGGACTGCTATAATAAAATACCATAAACTGGTTGGCTTAAGCAACTGGATGTATCTTCTCACAGTTTGGAGGCTACGATTTCTAGAAATATGACAACTACACAAAGTGACGCAAGAAGAAATAGAAAACATCAACAAATCTATGACAAGTTACAGAGATTGAGTCAATAATGAAAATCTTCCACCAAAAAAAAGTCTAGGACCAGATGTCCAAAATCAAGATGTCAGCAGGATCAGGTTTTCTTCAAAGTCTTCAGTATTCTAGTTGATGGGTTGGCCACCATTCATAGCTCAGTCTCTGCCTCGATTACAGAGACATCTGTCTCCTGTTTCCTCCTCTGGTTTCTACTGATTACTGCATTTGAACATCCTCTGCATATAAGGATTCCAGTATATTGGATTTAAGATCCACCCTGATTCAATTTGGCCTCATCTTAATGGTATCTTTGAAGATCTGATTTACAAATAAGTTCATATCCACAGGACTCAGGCTTAGGACTTGAACGTGTCTTGGGACATGAATGTGTACTTGTGGGAGACATGATTCAATACCTAACACTGATTCACTTTCTGATTTTCTCATGGACCCATAACACATTTGCTACTTTAAATTACTTAGATGCTACTAAGTACTTGTTTATTGGCTTATCCTGGTTCAAAATGAAAGCTCTGGAAGATCTTAGACTTTTCCTGCCTTGTTCATTATGCACCAACTATCTTAGTGCTTGGTACCCTGAAGGTAATCAGTAAATATTTGTTAAAGAAATGAATAAGTCAATATATGCAGAAGTGATAAAGTATAGGATCTGCCTTCAATATGCTTATACTCTGGGCAGGGATAAAACATTCTCTAGCTTTTATTAATATAGTAGGATAGTACCATAAGAGAAGACTGTCCAGTTGCTGTGGCAATCTAGGGAAAAATGAAGGTTACTGAATTTAGTACAGGGAGTCAAGGAAGACTTCCTGTGGGAGGTGGCAATTGCACTGAAACATGAAGAATGTAGAGAAATTGGCCAAGTGCAGGAAGCAAAGAGAGACTAGGATGAAAGCATATGTACTTACAGAATTTCAAATAGGTGATGAGAATGAAGTCTAAATCATTTTAGTAAATAACTAGATCACGTGATGCCAGACCAATTTGGAGGTGCCACTAGAGCAATGGGGAATCCTTGAATGATTTGGCAGAAAGGAGTGTAATAATCACATCACTCAGGCAGTAGAATGGAGAATAGAGTCAAGATGGGACACAGAATCACTTGCTCTAGGCCATCATAAAAACCTGGAGCCATAACAATAAACCATCATAACTAGGCTTCAACAAGAATTCATGAACCAACCCCTTTTCCTTATTTCATAGTTTTATTTTTATGGAATCTCAAAAAGTTTAAAAGAGGATAAAAAGCAAAGAGCAGCCATTTGACCTTCTCTGTGGTCATGCTCTCGGTCTTGCTTTGATTTATCTCATACATATTAAGATTTGGTTTTAGTTGCTTTATTTTGTTAAGGAAATGCAAAACTCTTACCACTTAAATACCAAAACATGTTAACCATTCCTTATATGCATATCATTCTGGTAAAAGTGGGTTTGGACAATGTTTTTTTTTTGGTGCTCTTGGAAATAGTGACTTCATAGTTTGCTTTCTTTCTTCGCGTATCCATTTCAACCACCTTTGAGTCATCTTCTTTATTTCTATACCATCCAGGTTTGTTTTATCATTCATTAGTTTATTATTTCACTTAATCACATGACAAATGTGTATTTGGTATCTGCATCAGTTTGAGTAGGATAATTACTGCAGCAAAACAGCAACAAATCCAACCCAAATGGCAGAGATTGTCCTCCATGCAGAGATTCAGGGGTCCAGGCTTTGCCTATTGAGTGGCTCCACTGAACCCTAGAATTGAAAGGAGTAAGACAACTTACTCCTTTCAGGAACTAAGCAATACTCCCAGAAGAGGGAACAATTGTGTTAGAGTTTTAAGGGTAAATAGGAGCTTTGCAGGAAGAAAAGGGACTGGGGAGGGCTTTCTAAAAAGAGAGAATAATGCTTTCTTAGAAAAAGAGATATAAAAGTGTGTGGTATAGTAAAACAACAGAAAGAAAAAGAGAGTAGAAGCTCTTTGAAGTTAGAAATCTGAGTGTTATGGGGAGTATGTAAAACACATCTGTTGGGCGAATGAGGGTGTTTAGATAGCAAAAAGGCAATCTATTCAACCCTTTACTTCTTCCTCTTAATGGGTAATATGGTTACTTTCTTTTTTGTTTTAACTTCTACTCACAACAGTGTAGCAAATACCTTTATGAATGTCTGATGTGAATACGTGATTGTCTCATTGCATTAAATTCATAGATATCAAGTTCTGACTCAGTGGACATCGATGATTTTAAAACCTGTTGCATCCTGTTGCGTTGTTTTTCAGAAAAAAATACCAATTTATGCTACCTTTAGAATATGAATGTACCAGTTTACAAACCTTCACAAGCATTGGGCACTTTGTTTCTTTACTATTTCCCAATAGCATAGTCAAGTTACTGGTCTGTTAAGATGACGTAAACATGTTTGGAGATGACTTAAACATATTTGGAGAAAAAAAACCAAGCTTTCTGAAGAGCTGTACAATAAAAGCAACTTTGATAAATGAAAATACTCATTAAGGAGGGAAAAATTCATGTCATGAACAGAACGATTCTGGGAATCAGTAATGTTTAGTTTGGAGAAAAGCATGTCTGCAAAGTGCATGCATGGTGCAGAGTGAGGGACAGCACTCAGCTGTCTTCAAATAGCTAACAGTTGTCAATGTAAAGAAGAGGTAAACAGGCATTCTATATAACTCCAGAAAACAAAATCAAGACCCATGAGACAGATTGTCGTTTAACATAAAGCAGAATTTTGTGAAAATTATATATTAAAATGTATATAGAGTTATTTCACACGAAGTTGAGCACCCTACAGTGAAAGAATTCGAACTGAGCTTGGGTGTTATGTCGTTATTTTAGAGAAGGCTTCTGCATTGAAGAGAAAATCAAATTGGAATTATAGGCCATCCTGTTCATTTATTTATAAGACACAATTATATACAGGCAGTATGCTAAGTCCATTACCTGAATTATCCAAATTCTTATGGTAAACCTATATCCACTTAATAAGATGTTTTAAATACTCATTGGATACTTGGTATATGCCTAGCCTCGTGCAACCAACTAGAAAGATGTAGTCCCTGCTCGTATGAAGCCTGCCATCTAGAGCAGAAAAGACATTGATGAAACAATTTTATTGAATAAGCATGTAGTAAAAGGGTCTTCATGGAAAGGACAAAGTACAAGGAATTAGCAAAAGAGCCCAGGGAAAGCTGTAAGGGGTGCTTGAGCTGAGAGTTGAAGGATGGGGGAAGAGTCAACCAGGCAAAGGAAGGGAGGGGTGAGAAAAAGCATTAGTGGTTGAAAGGCCTTCAGACAAGTATCTGTAATCTGAGGATCAGAGAGGACCCCTGTGGCTCAGGAGCAGAGCTAAGACTACAATGACAGCACTTGAGGACAGAGATATTATCAGGTAACAAATCTAGCTGGACCTTCCAGGCCATGATAAGATTATGAGGCCTCATCCTACAAGACTTCTGTAAAAAATTTTTCTACAAACATTCTCCTTTCCCCTCACCACCCCCCTCCACCCATCACTTGGCAACCTCTAATCTGATTTCTATCTCTGCAAATTTGCTATTTCTAGTCATTTCATATAAATGAAAGCCCAATTTTTATCCTTACGCGTCTTGCTTGTTTTACTGAACATGCTTTCCAGGTTCTTCCATGTTGCAGCATTTCACCTATCTTCATTTAGGTGAAGTAAGTGGCTGAATAATATTGCATTGTGTGTATGCACCACATTTTATTCATCCATTCATTTATTGATAGACATCTGTGTTGTTTACAGCTTTTGGCTATTATGAATAATGCTACTTAAATTTTTACATACAAGTGTCTCTTTATGACCCTATTCTCACTCTCTTTGGGTAAATACCCACAGGTGGGATTGCTGGGTCAAATGGTAATTCTATGTTTAACTTTTGAGAAACTGCCATATTACTTTCCACAGTGGTTGCACCATTGTACATTCCTACCAGCAATGCCCTAGGGTTCACATTTCTCCACACCCTCTCCAACACTTGTTACTTTCCATTTTTTAAAATAATAGCCATCCTTTTGGGTCAACCATCTCATGGTGCTTTTAATTTGCATTTCTCTAGTGACTACTGATGTTGAGCACCTTTTCATTTAGTTACTGGCCACTTGTATATCTTCTTTAGAGAAATGTCTATTCAAGTCCTTTGCCCGTTTTGCTTTTTGTGTTGATATGTAGGAATTATTTTTATATTCTGGATATTAAACTCTTATATGATATGTGGTTCACAACTATTTCCTTCCATTCTGTAGGTTGTCTTTTTACTTTCTTGATAATGTGCTTTGATGCCAGATGTCTTTAATTTGATGAAATCAAATCAATCTCTTATTTCTTTTGTTGCTTGTGTTTTTGGTGTTATAGGGTCCATTGCTGAATCCTAGGCCATTTGTCCCCTATGTTTCCTTCTAAGAGATTTATAGTTTCAGCTCTCCTTGATCCATTTTAAATTGATTTTTGTACATGGTGTGAGGTATGGATCTAACTTCATTCTTCTACATGTGGTTTTCCCAACACCATTTGTTGAAGGGTATATTCTTTCTCCATTGTATGTACTTAGCATTCTTGTCAATAATCAATTGACCATGGATATGTTGATCTATTTCTGGACTTTCTGGTCTGTTCCACTGATCTATTTGTTTATCTTCATATGAGTAGCATATTGTTTTGATTACAGTCACTTTATAATACAATTGAAATAGGGAAATAGGTGTCCTCTAACCCTGTTGTTCTTTTTAAAAATTGTTTGGTTTTAGCTATTTGGGGTTCCTTGCTCATAAATATTTGAGGATCATTTTTTCTATTTGTGAAAAAAATTGCTGCTAAAATTGTAATAGGAATTGCATTGAATTTGCATATTGCTTTGGGTAATATTGACATATTAACAATGTCAACTCTTCCAGTCCGTGAACGTGAGATGTTCTGCCATTTATTTAGGTATTTTAAAATTTCTTTCAGCAGTGTTTTATAGTTTTCAGTATTCAAGTCTTTTGTATCCTTAGTTAAATTTATTCCTAGATATTTTAGGTTTTTTTAGGTACTGTTATAAATGAAATTTTCTCAGTTTCCTCTTCAACTTCTTCATTGCCAGTATATACAAATACAAATAGTTTTTGAGTGTTGATTTTGTTACCTTGCCACTTTGGTCAATTCATTTATTAGCTCTAATTATTTTCTTGTAGTTATCTTTGACTTTTCTGTATATAAATCACATCATCTCAAATAGAGGTAGTTTTATTTCTTTCTTCCCAATTTGGATACGAATTATTTCTTTTCTTTGCCTAAATGAAACTACGAGGACAATAGTTACTAGTAATGGCTAAAGCAGGCATCCTTGTCTCATTCCTTAGGGGGGAGATTTCCCCCTCATGTTCTTAGGGGGAAGGATTTAAGTTTTTCACAATTGAGTATGATATTAGCTGTGAATTTTTCATGAATTACCTTTAATCCTGCTAAGAAAGTTTTCTTCAATTTCTATTTTTTCTGGTATTTTTATCAAGAAAGGGTGCTGGATTTTGTCAAATGCCTTTTCTGCATCTATTGAGATAATTGTGTATTTTTTAACTTTCATTATTTTTGTATAGTGTATTACCTTGATTATTTTTCAAATGTTGAGTCACTCTTTCATTACTGGGATGACTCCCACTTAGTCATAATGTATAATATTTTCAATATGTTGTTGAATTTCATTTTCTAATATTTTGTTAAGGATTATTGCACCTATATTCATAAGGAAATTGGTCCTTAGTTTTCTTTACTTGTGATGTTTTTGCCAGGCTTTGGTATCAGAATAATGCTGTCCTTATAAATGAATTAGAAGTGTTCTCTCATCTTGAATTCTTTAAAAGAGTTTGAGAAGTATTGGTCTTAATTCTTTTTTGAATGTTTGGTAGAATTCACCAGTGATTCATGCTCCCCACAAGACACATTCAACTTCTAATCTCCAGTCCTATGAATATAAACTCATTTGTAAATAGGATCTTCAAAGATACCATTAAAATGAAGCCAAATTGAATCAGGATGACCTTAAATCCAACATGACTGTAGTCTTTCTGAGCAGAAGAAATTCAGAAGCAATGAGTCAGTAGAAGACAGAAGAGGAGCTAGAAGACAGATGGTTATGTAATGGAGCCACAAATTGAGTTGTGGATTGTCAGCAAGTCAACAATGACTTTGCTTTGCTTTTCTCCAAAGTTCGTAAACTTGGGAGAAAGCCTGATCCTGCTTATATCTTGATTTTGGACATCTGGTCTTAGACTTTTCCTTGGTGGAAGATTTTCATCATTGATTCAATCTCTTTAACTTCTTATAGAATTACATAGATATTTTCTATTGCTTCTTGTGTCAATCTGGGAAATTGATATATTTCTAGATTTTTTTCAATTTCTTCTAGATTTATCTGGCTTGTTGGCATACAATTGTTCATAACATTGTTTATAATCTTTTTAGTTCTGTAAGGTCAGTACTGATATCACCATTTTTCCTTCTGATTTTAATTATTTGCATTTTTCTCTTTTTGTTTGTCAGTCTAGCTAAAGACTTGTCCATTTTTTTGATATTTCAGAGAAACAATTTTTTTTGTTCAGTTGTGTTTCTATTCTCTGTTCAATCTATCTATATGCTATCCTAATTATTTCCTTTCTTCTGCTAACTTTAGTATTACTTTGCTCTTCCTTTTCTAGTTCCTCAACATGTAAAGTTAGATTATTAATTTGAGATCTTTCTTCTTTTCCAGCATAGGCTTCCATAGCTATAAATTCCTCTCTGAGCACTGCCTTCATCGAATCTCTGTTTTCATTTATCTCTAAGTATTTTCTAATTTCCCTTGTAATTTTTTTTTAATTTAAAAATTTTTACCATTGGCTGTTTAAGAGTGTGCTGTTTAAATCCAAGTACTCATCAACTGATGACTGGATAAACAAAATGCTGTGTATATATTGCATATATATGATGGACTTTTATGCAGCAGTAAGACAAAATGATGTCCTGAAGTATATGAGAGCATGGATGAAACTTGAGGACATAATGCTGAATGAAATAAGCCAGACACAAAAGGACAGATACTGTATGACTTTACTTTTATGATCTTGGTAAAGGTAAGCTCAGAGGCTTATAATAAAGAATATAGGGGACCCAGAAATACATGGAAGCTAGAGGTGGTAAACGGTTAGCTAACGAAGTTGAATTTAAATGTAAAGGAATGGATAGAAGTGAAGGCAGTTTATTAGTGGGTCTATAAGTAATATTGTCATATCGAAGGTGAACATGATTGAAAGGCATTGTATATAGCCATGTATCCCACCGATTAACACTACAAATATAAATAAGTTCTTACATGAACTACCTCAAAGATATGAATCTTGTACAAAGAGTTTGTAATACTGGGGCATAGGGGAAAAACTACTATTGCATGCTATGGGCTATGTTTAACATGAAGAAATCAACAATACCACAGCAATACCAAGGATAAATAATTGGGGTGGGGGGAAGACAAGAGTTAAGGGGAGGTTTGGATTTTCTGTTTGGTAAAGGTATGTTTTTTGGTTGTTTTTCTCTTGGGAGCAATGGAAATTGTCCAAAATTGAGAGTTGGAGGATTATACAACTAAGTGAGGATAATGTAAGACATGAACTGTTCACTTTGGACATTATATATGATGCCCAATGGATGGAGGTGGCCAAAGGATACACCAGCTGAGAGGTAGAATGGTGAACTGTGGTATGTACATATGATCAAACATTGTGCTGCTACAGAAAGAGATGAAGTCATGAGGCATGCAAGAATGTGAATGAATCTGGGGAACATTATGTGATGTAAAACACGCCAGGAACAGAAGAGCAAATATTGTATGGTCTCATTTAGAAAATACCTATAAGAAAATTGGAAACTAGAATGTAAGCTCTTACAGCAGTCACATTTAGACCAGAGCTGTAACTGTGAGTTCTAGATTTTGAGAAGCTATACTATATATGTATAACCTGGTATTTCCCTGGAACTTTGGGTACCTGTGTGACACCTAAGTAGGGGTTCTGCATGTCAGAAAGTCAGCATTGTCCCATATAAGAACTGTTAAAGAAATTGAAAAAGAGATCAGCCTTCTATTAGAAATAAGAATGAAGAAGATCAGGTTGGGACTAAGGTAAGTCAGAATACAGGGGTAAGGAGGACATTGTCTATATTTTAGAACTTCACCTATTCCTATGAGACCAAAGGAAGAGAGGGTTATTTTGTCCAAAACCTAAATTTTCTGTAGCACATTATCTAATTCAGTTTGTTTGGATAGATCATTTAAACAACCCAAACACATGGAGCCCAGGATTAGAATGAGGGCTTACAAATCTGTATAGCTAACGTAATGCCCAGCTACATCCCAGAGAATGTTGAGCAGAAACTTAAAAAGTAGTGGCAAAGTCCCTTGTGGGATGGGAGAAAAATTATAGAGCCATTAAACGTTACCACCAGGGAAACTGCTAATACTATGTCAAACATTAGGGAGTCTGAAGTCTATAGGCCAAGCTCTTGATCTGGAAGCTTATTTGTGTAGCAGCGAAGCTAAGCCTACATTTGGTAATGCCTAAGAGTTACTTCCAGATGACCTCTTTTGTTGCTCAGATGTGGCCTGTCTCTCTAAGACCAACTCTGCAGGGGAAATCATTGCCGTACCCCCTACACTGGACATGACATCCACAGATGAAAGTCTTCCTGGCAACATTAGACTGGCCCTGGCACTGTGGGATTGACAATGCCTTCCTGACCAAGAGGCAGAAAAGAATTGTAACAAATAAAGTATCAGTGGCTGAGAGAGTTCAATAGAGTGGAAAGGCTACTTCAGAGGCTACTCTTATGCATGCTTCAAGTAGACATTGCTATTTATCATGATTTGCCAAACCCCAACCCAACCATTGCTGTTAACCCTAAAGAACACCTAGCGCACTATCTGAGAATCTACAAAGGTTCCATGTACTATAATTACTTTCTAGATACCTACAATCTCCAGATGGGTTCCTAGGCCAGATAAATCCAGAAACCCTGAGGGGCCAGCCTCTCCAGAACATCAAATGCTTCCATCCCCCTATCCCGTGTTATTGACAGCCCTTTTCCACATGAAAAAGTTAGAATGGGCATAGCCCAAATACCCTGAATGACTGGGAGAAAGATCAAAGGAGAAGGTGGAATTATAACAGAGAAGATAGAATTTAATTAATGAGTATGACTGCTGAATCATTATATTGATATGGCTTTTAGTCTCCAGTGTCTTGGAGCAGCTGGAAGGAAAAACCTAAAATTGTGGAACTGTAACCCATACCAAACTCTGAAATCTGTCCTATAACTATTGTTGTGGTGTGCTTTGAAATTTATTGCTTTTTTGTATGTATGTTATTTTTCACACACACACAAAAGAGTGGGTTGTTTAATTTCCATGTATTGGTAAAATTTCCAGATTTGTTTCTGTTATGACTTCTAACTCCATTCTATTGTGATCAGGGAGTTTACTTTAATGCTCTCAATATTTTAAAATTTATTTAGATTTCTCTTGTGCCCAACATATGATCTATCCAAGAGAATGATCCAGGTGCACTTGAAAACAAGATGTATTCCACCATTGTTGGTCAAAATGTTTTGCATTTGTTCATTTAGAACTAATTTTGTGTGTATGTTATTAAGGTCTTCTATTTCCTTTTTGATCTTCTGTTTAGATGTTCTAGTCAATGTTTAAAGTGGGGTACTGAAATATCCAACTCTCATTTAGAACTGTCTGTTTCTCCCTTCACTTCTGTCAATTTTTGCTTCATATATTTCTGTGCTCTACCGTTAGGTACATGTTTGTTTATAACTGTTAAATCTTCATATTTAATTGGCACTGATATCAATATATAATGTTCTTCTTTTGTCTCATGTAACAGTTTTTGACTTGAAATTTATTTTGTGTGATGTCAATATAGCACCCTTGCTCTCTCTTGATTACTACTACCTACAAGAAATATTTTTTCATCATTTCATTTTTCTACAATTTGTAGTCATGGATCTAAGACAGTCTCTTGTAAATAGCATATAGTTGGGTCATGTCTCTCTATCCACTGTGCCAATCTTTGTCTTCTGATTGGAGGTTTGAGTCCATATACATTTAGGAAAATTACTGATTAGGTAATTTACTACTGCCATTTTGCTCATTAATTTTTGTAAGTCTTATACCTTTTAGTCCCTTTCTTCCTCTATTACTGCGGTTTAGATGATATTTTTATAATGATCCATTTTGAGTCACTTTTGTTCTTCCAGATATTTCCTTTATAGTTACCATGGGAACTAGATTTATCATACTAAATATATTGCAATTTAGTTTGTGTATATTCCAACTTGACTTCAATAGACCTCGCATACACAGTATCTGTATCCTTCCACATCCATTTATGTTGTTGATGTCACAAATTTAATCTTTATGCATTGTGTGCCCCATAACAAAGATTTATGCTTGAATTTTTTATGTGCTTGAATTTTCAGCCTTATAAGAAATGAAAGACAGTGTACAATGAAAAGTGAAATAATAATGGCATATATATTTACCAAATTGTTAGTTATACCAAGATTTTTATTTCTTCACCCAGAATTAAGATATTGTCTAGTGTCCTTTCCTTTCAACATGGAGGACTCCACTTATTATTCGCTGTATGACAGGTCTAGTGGTAATGAACTCCGTCAATTTCTGTTTGCCTAGAAATATGTTGATTCCTCCATCATTTTTCACTGACAACTTTGCTAGGTATATTATTCACAGGTAATTATTTTTCTTCAGCACTTTATATCCTCTCACTGCCTTCTGGCCTCCATGTTTTCTCTTAAGAAATTGGGTATTAATCTTATTAAGAGTCCTTTACATAGGACACATCACTTCTCATTTGCTGTTCGTAAGTCTGCCATTGTTCTTGACCATTGGAAAGCTTGATCAGAATGTGTCTTGGTTTAGATTTGGCTTGGTTCATCCTGCCTGGAGTTCTTGAGCACCTTGGACTTGTGTATTCATATCACTAACCAGATTTGGAAAGTTTTCTGCCATTATTTGTTCATATACATTTTTTGGTCCTTTGCCTGTCTCTCCTCCTTCTGGGAATCCTATGATGCATGTATTGGTAAGCTTGATGGTGTTACAGGTTCTCCAGGCTCTGTTCCCTTTTTTCCTTTCTCCTCCTCAACCTGGACAATTTCAACTGTTTTGCCAAGTCTGTTGATCCTTTCTTCTGCCTCCTCCAAACTGTTCTTGAACCTCTCTATGAATTTTCCACTTCAGTTATTGTACTTTGGAGTTCCAGAATTTCTATTAGCTTCTTTTTTATAATTTCTATCTCACTATTGAAATTCTTATTGTTCATATGTTGTTTTCCTGATTTCCTGGTATTCCTTATCCATGTTTTCATTTAGTTCATTGATCCTATTTATGGGAGTTGTTCTAAGATCTCTTGTTGGTAATTCCAGCAATTTCAAAGGAATTTGCTCCAAAAATTAAATTTAAAGTGGGGTACTGAAATATACAACTCTCATTTAGAACTGTCTGTTTCTCCCTTCACTTCTGTCAATTTTTGCTTCATATATTTCATGAAGCAAAATATTAATTTTTTTGCTTCAAGTCCTCCAAAATATTTATAAATTATTTTTATTCTTGTTTTGGACCATACTTTCCTGTATCCTCGTATGTCTTATCACATTTTTTTTGAGAACTATACGTTCTGAGTATTCTGGTTTATTCACTCCGTTAATCTAGCTCTCCCACTTGTCAGTCTGCTGGATTAAGCACAAGAAGGGGGAGAAACAAGGAAGGAAAGAAAATGAAAGAGTATAAAAAAAAAGAAAATAAAAATACTAATAAACAGGTAAAACACCCCACAAAAACACACCAAAAAAAAAAAAAAGAAAAAGAAAAAGAAATAAAGGACAAATATTGAAGTACTTTGCCAGAAGCTATTGCTTATGAGGCCAAAACCTAAGCCATCATCCCTGTTCATCCCTCAAGGATCCATTAGACCCAAAAATACAAAACAGGGAAAGAAATAACAAGCAACAAAAAAAAAAAAAAAAAAAGAAGGAAAAGAGAAAGAGGTACTCTGGCTCTTTATGTCTCTGTAGATACTGGTGTAAAGCCAGAAAAGGCTGCTTATGAGAGAAACTGAGGCTAGTATTGGTGCTGGGACCTCAGGGATCCATCAGGTTAAACAACACGAGAAAGAAAGAATAAACCCAACCAATGGAAAAGTGCACTAGGTCTTTAAGTTCTGGTAGATGCTAGTGTGAGGCCAGAAGCTGCTGCTGCAGAAAGGGCTGAAACCTATGCCAGAGTCTATGCCTGCCCTCAAGGATCTGCCAATGAGGGAGCACTAGCTTTTGATGGTGGGAAGAGCTGGAAGGTACACTAGCTCTTGATGGTGGGAAGAGCTGGAAGTTCTGTTGCCCAGGGTGCCAAAACTGAGTCTAGCTTCCATGATGGTCCCTCAAGGATCCCTCAGACAGACCTTGACCCTCATCCCCAACTTTTACAGGAGGAAGTTTCCTCTACCAGTCCTGGGAATCCAGGCTGCACTATCATACCCGCAGCTATTTCTGCAGCCAGTGCTGAGAGTCTGAATAATGTGTGCTGGTCACTGATGCTTACTCTCATTTACAAAAACTAGCTCTCATCACCCTCTAGCTTCCACTGGAACTCCTGTGGTTGTTCCAAATGTCCATTCTTGTTCTGGGATTATCACCTAGTTAATTCCAGTCTCTTTTTTCCAGTCCTTTCATTTTACCGGTGGAGAGAGTGATTTGTAAAACTTCCTGCCCCACCATTTTGTGCCTGCTCTCTCTCTCCTGGAGGATATTTTAAATAGATCTTGCTGCCTGCTGGACAGAGAAACTGTGGAGTCACCCCCCACATTTCAAGCTTCCCTCATGAACCTGTTATGTCTTTTTTCTCATGGACTATTTTGGCCAAGCCGATTTAACTTTAACCCTAAAAGTGTGTAACAACAGAAATGATCAGCAAGTTCATTATATTGGGAACCTATTACTTCCCTGGTGCTAACATTCTGAGGCTTCCATGCCAGTTTTTTTTGTTTTGTTTTGTTTTTTGTTCGTTTCCAGGTTGACCATCTTGAAAGTGATTTTTCACTGATATATGATTTTCATTATTGGAGATATTGTTTCCAGTTTCACTGGTGATCCCATCTAGTCAAGCATGTATGCTTGAGGACTCCAGGGAACAGTTGCTTGTAGCCATTTCTCTCGGTTGCATACCACCAGCCTTGAAAAGCTTCAGCAGCATAATTTAGAATTTCGGATTCACTTCATTCCATCCTGTGAATGCACCAGCCACCACCTCTCTCCTTTCTGCCTTTAAAATGAGCTCAGTAACACCCCACAATAAGGTGAAATGTAGAACTAACGGATAGATTCCGCACCATCCCATTTTATTGTCAGCATAACCCTGTCCACTAAATCTACAGTGCATGACTCAGTTTGGCTGACATTTGGCCTCCAGAATAGTGAGAAAATGGATAATTAGAAATGAAATGAGTTTAGTATCTTGGCTCTCCAACCTCCTAAATTTGCTGCAGAAAGTTTGGTGTCTGTTGGCTGCATCTTCCTTAAGTAGGCAAACTACAGCCCCAGGAGGTAATAAAGTAAAGTTGGAATCTTACCCCAGGTAGAGGCGAGCTGGCTGAACTGTACATTTGATTGCATACAACATGAACAGAGTAGCCTAGAATTCTCCTCTTAGCAACTTTCAACACAAGGAGCTCAGCCGTAAGAATGGAATAAATTGGAGATTGATTTCTGCAGTTCCATTCATTCATTTGCAAAAATTTGTAGTCAATTAAACTGTCCCCCTGCAGTAAAGGTATATGCTCTTTCTGGTCAGTAACCACCAATGTTACAGCTATTATTCTCCAGTTTCACTGGAGTGTACAGAAGTGGAAGGATAGGAATGGAGTAGGGGGTTGCGGAGGGAGGAGGTAAGGGATTTTCCCTACAGGCATAGATTTCTTTATATATATGGTTGCCAGTAATCTCAAGAAAATGGACAAGGTGATACCACCGCTAGGTTTGTTGAATAGATTCAATGAGATAGTATTATAATGTGCCTAACACTGTGCATGACTCAAAATAATTACTCAATAAATGACATTACTTCCGATGACAGCCTCAGTGAGTCCAGCACCCGGTTGGCAGGTTAGGGTTAGAAAGGTTAGAAAGAAACAAGATTATTTCACCTGAATACTAGTGCCTAAGACACAAGATTAAATGTAATCCTCAGGATTCTTTTAATATGGAATCAAAACCCAGAGCATCCTGCCTTTGCATGGAGCTAGTAAAGGCTCCTGGCTGCCTTGCCGCAATTCCAACCTCCTCACCACATCCTCGGGGTTGTCCACTATCAGGCCAGCTAGACCCCTTTAGTCTCACCATTCACTGTTCACTCTTAACACCCTATCTCATCCCAGCAGGGATGCTTCCAGTTTTTGCAATGCTTTGCCTTGTTTAAATATTTCTTCTGAGCAAATGATTTTGTCCCAAAGGTAGGAAAGTCGAGGAGAGAACAAAGGCAGAGGTTTATGGTTCCTTACAAGGCTTTCATTGTTTTTCCTTCTAGCTTATTACAGGAACTAGGACAGGTGAAGGGCAGAGAGAGGGTAAGGAGAGCCAAGTTCTTTGGCCAATTCATGCCCCTCTGAGTGCTGGCCTATGAAGAAGACTTTCTAACAGGTGGCAAGTCAAGTCCATGCTGCTTTCTGGACTTGTGTTCCCATGCACAGAGACCAGGGCTGTCCCCCTCCAATCTTGCTTCCCTGAGGTGGCTGGCTAGAAGACTATGCCCTCTAGACTGAGTGTGATGTGATGGGAGGAGGTAGCAAGACAGCCAGAAATTTTACTGTGGTTCTAGCTGTAGAATCCCATCTACTGGACATCTTGTGAAGACTTGCCTTATGAAGACAGCTTACCCGTTTAGTCTCTACTCGGGCACTTTGCCTAGACTGGTCATGGGCAGTTTCCCTGGGAAACCAACACCAAGATGCTGACATTTGCATGCAAAAGATTTATCGAGGAGGGGTCTCACCATTACCACCTGTGCAGGAGTGAGGGGAGCGCAGTGGGGCAAGGGGAGGAGGTTGATTGGGATGCAATTACAATGGAGACCTCAACCATCCGGGAGAGGGGGCCCTCTGGAGCTGGGACACTGCCACTACCAGCACACATACTCAGTGTGGTCCTGCCTGGAAGCAAGAGGACCAGGACTTTCTGTTCCCCCTTAGCAGCTGTTGTGCTTTATAATCTTCACATCAACTATGGAATGTGTGCAGAGTCTGGAAAAACAACTATGAGAACCTCTTATATGATTCCTTTACATGAAATGACCAGAAAAGGCAAATCTAGAGAGCCACGGAGTAGATTGGTGGTTGCCAGAAGCTGAGATGGGAATGGGGAGTGATAAAAGTGTTCTAAAATTTTATTGTGATTGTACAACTCTGTGACTAAACTAATAATCATTGGAGTGTACCCTTCAAACAGCAGAATTTTGTGGGTATTTAAATTATAATTCAACACTGCTTTGAAAATACTGTGCAAAGTAAATGGGGACAGAGATCCAGCCAGGGGGCTTCCAAGTGGACTTTTCCACAAGTCGCATGCTCAAATTTGCATTTTAGGAGGAACTGCAGTGCCCTGGGCAGGCAGGGCTGGGCAGAGAAAGGAACCCAACAAACGAATATATCTCCATTTTTAAGCCTCGCCTCCACACAGTTACAGGCATATTTTTTAAATGCGTCGGCTCATGTGACTCCACAGCACAACATCCTCCCATTAGGACAGAATCACCTTTTCCTGAGCGCCATCAGCCCCCATCCTTGCTGATGTCTCCCTACCTGTTGATCTCTTTCCTTGCTCATTTTCTGTTTCCATTCTCCAGGGGGCTGGCTCTAAGGTGCCTAGTATGAGGAAGGCCTCCATAGCTACGTGTTGAAGAATGAATGCATGAATGAATGATTGAATATGAATCCCTTCTCTCTCCCCTTTTCAAATACTTCCTTTCTTTCTGCCTTCCTCCTTCCCATGACCTCATCCCCAGTCCCTCCTCTTCCCCTCCATTTGTTGGGGTCTCCCCTCAATTTCTGATGTGCTTTTTGGGACTGCATGAGGTGACACCCCCAGATATCACAAAACTTACTGTCAATGCGCTGCTAATTTCCCTTGAGATTGAGAAATAGGGAGGAAAGCAAGTAAGATTGTAGAGCTATGGGCTCGAAGTCAGAAAGGTGAGGGCCCCAGTAGGGCCCCTATGCGACTGGAGATGTCTCTCTGAGGATGACAGTTCTCCTGTGATGAAACCCAACATGAGGACACCTCCCTGAAAATGCAGTCTTGACCCTTTGACTTAGGTGAGATGGGATGTGGCTGCAGTAAGCCTTCGGCTTTTCTAGAGTCAGAGACACTGATGGATCATTGTCTCAGCAACTGCAGGGACAGTAAGGAGATCCCCCCAGGGTGGGGGGTTGGAAATATGGCCAGGAGGCAGCAGCGGTCCTTGGCACTCACTCTCCTCTCCAGCCCCCAGGAGTGTGGATGTCTGTCCCAGTGGCCAATGAGCTGCGTAGAGTTGCAGTGGAAGGTGTATGGAACAGGGCTGTATGGGCATGAGGTATGTCTGCTTCATGAGCTCTGCTCATGAGTATGTGTGTATATGTATGTGTAACTACCCAGTAGATTCCATGTTTGTGTATGTGCGTGTATGTGCGTGAAAGGTGAGTATTTGTGTTTAATGTGAGAGAGAATATTTGATGTCAGTGTGCCTCAGTGAATTGGAAGTGTCAGCATTTAAAATCTGGCCTTAAGCCACCCACAGCTGAATTACTCACTCCTAAAAGGAGCTGCGTGACTTGTCCCCATTTCCTCACTTCCTCTGTCCCAGTATTAATAAGACTCATCCTTCACTTCTGTGCTGTTCCTTAGAGACCACAGGCCACGTCCATGTGCAATTTCTCATTTCATTCTGATAACCAAGAGGACAGGCAAATCATTCTCTGTTTGCCTCTCTCTGTCCTGTGTCAAGGGGAGAAGCCAGTCTGCATCCCCCACCTCTACAGGCACCCTCTCCTTCACTTGTCTCCATCACCCACCCCTCCGTTTTATGTGTCTTTATCTTTATGATTCCACAGTTTCCTTCCTCTGACTCTTTTTTCTCCTCAAACCCAGTACTATTCCTTCTCTTGCTTTTACTAACAAATTTCTTCCTTTCTTTCTATACCCAAGTCCTCACTTCCCATTTATTATTCTTATGTTTGAGTCTCACACTCTCATAAAGCCATTCTCCCTGATATCACCAATTACCTTTTCCTTGTCAAGCTGACAGCTCCTTATGGTATTTATCCAATGGACACTTCTACCTTGGTAGTGTGGCCGTGGACTCAATCCTTTTAAAATCCTCTTCTCTTAGTACTCTGGTTTTCCTTCTTTCACTGACTTACCTTTCCATGGTCTTTGCTGACGTTTTAGAAACCCAGTAAATGGTTGAGTACCTTCCCTTTCTCCCCTTCACATGGGCTGGGTGGTATCAGCTTCTCCATCACTTATAGCTAGTCTTGTACATGATTCTGACATTTCTCTCTTTCTCATTCATATCTCCTCCTGAGTGCAACCCTATATCTAACTACCCTCTGGAAATCTTCTGTTGAATGTCTAACAAGCTCCTCAAAGTCAACCAGAATCTGTGCCCAAGAACTGCTTTTTTTTCTTCTGTGCCCACCGTCTTGATAATGACAAGAGTAGAAAGCAGAGAAACCTAACACAGCCACTTTTATCCTGATGTCCACATGGTTCCCACAATCTCTCCATTCTGACTTCTATAACCCTCTCTTGCATTGGTCATATTCCTTTTATCCTTGCTCCTTTTGCCTTATCTTTCCCTGATTTCATTGCCTGGTTTTCCTGAGTCCCTTAAGTCCATCCTACACACTACCATCAGAGATATGCTCTCTGAAAAAAACAAATGCTACTCCCTGATTTTAAATCTCTTGAATACCTCCCAACTCATGTGAGGATGAAGTTCAAATGCCTAGTTAGATATAAGAGCTTACCTGATCTGTCCTCACTTGCCTTTCACTTCAGCTCACCTCTCATCCTCTGCTTTTCTCAACTGTGTGCAATTATTGGAATGTAGAGTTGGATCTGTTAGCTTTTGTTATGTAACAAACAGCACCAATACTTAGTGACTTAAAACAAAATTCATTTGCTTAGGTCATGATTTTCTGGATCAGCAATTTGGGCTGGCTCAGCCAGATCATTTTTCTGGTCTTGGATGGAATCAGTGATTGATCTTACCTATAAGCAGATGCTGAGAGATGGCTGGAGGTCAACCAGGGTCCTGGAGACATCTGTAATATGTGTCTTTCATATCTGGCCTTTTTCAAATTTTGAAAAGTCTCTCAAAGCCTAAGCTCTGAATTGGAACATCATTTCCACCAAATTTTATTGGTCAAAGCATGAGATCAGCCCAGATTCAGGAGGTGGCCAGTCACGACCTGTTGATGGGAGGAGCTGCAGAGTCATTTCAACAGTATGGATAAGGAAGGGGAAGAATTGTGGCCATTTTTGTAACCTTTCGTCGCCATGCTCTCCCCTTTCCTTTTCTGCCTGGTTAATGCCTACTTTGAGTAAACCTTATTCTGGGAAGAAGGAGACACCTCTTCTCATATGGCCCCTTTATTTTTAATATTATAGGCTGTATTACATAATATTCTAACTGCCTTTTCTTTTGGCTATCTATACAACTAGAATCTGTGCATCTTGAGTTCAGAACCCTTCTTTTTCTCTCTTTGTACCCCAGAATCAAAAGGGTGCCTATCACACAATCAGTCCTTAGAATTGCATTATACTTTTTCAAATAGATCAGTCAAAATCCCCTAGGAAGGATGTGCATTAAGATGTAAATCTAGGGCTTTTATACTCGGGTAAATTTGGTTTTAATCCCAGTTACCAGCACATGTACCCTCATTAGTGAGAAAATCTCTGTGAGCATCAGTTTCCTACCTATAAACTTACATACTAATAATAACCATTCCATAGAGTTTTCCATAGAGGATGAATTGAGATAACACATATAATGCTCTTAGCCCAGTGTCTGCCATACTAAGTGCTCAAAAATTGCTTGTTAAATAGTACATTAGTTTCCTAGGGATGCTGCTACAAAGTACTGCACAATGGGCGGCTTAAAACAAAAGAAATGTATTTTCTCACCATTCTGGAGGCCATGAATCAGGAATCAACTTGTTCGTGGAGCCCTAGCTCCTCTGAAGCCTCCAGGGAAGAATTTAGTCCATGTCTCTCTCTTCTGTAGTTTTCAGCAGTCCTTGGCATTCCTTGACTTACAGATGTATCACTCCAATCTCTGCCTCTGTTCTTAGTTGGGGTTTTTCCCTGTGTGTCTTCACGTGGTCTTCTTAGGGCCCATCCTAATCCAGTAAGACCTTGTCTTAACTAATTATATCTGCAACAACCTGTTTCCAAATAAAGCCACATTCTTTGGTAACTAGGGTTACAATTTCAACAGGTCATATTGAGGGACGCAATTCAACCCACAGTGGTTGGTTTCGTAGTAATAGTAAGTAGAATCATGGTTACCCTGTGCATGAATCATGCACATCTTCACTTTCTCCTCCCAGCCTGACCCCAGATGAGCCTGGACCATCCTCTCCTCTTTCCGCCATGCCCTAGGTCAATGTAATGTAGGTTAAGCTGTTTATTTCCCCACCCCCCAACCTGCTCCATTCCACAGTTCTCCATATTCTATCTGGTGACTGACAGAAGGGGTCACCTTGACCCCAAACATAAAGGTTCAGCCACAGATATTCAAACACAAATAACCTTCTAAGCTCCCCAATTTGCTCATCTCTACTGACATTTCCTCATAGGTACAGTTGCATTTGCACAAGATGGAGTGACAGATACATACACAATTGCACCAAAATACAGTTACTCACACTAGTATATGTCTAATATCTATCTATTTTATGATTGTCAGCCAAATCAGATATTATGGCTCCTCTCTGGACCCAGTCCCACAAAAGCACATGACTTCAGAGCACAGATACATATACACATACACACACACATTCATTTTCTCTGACAGTATCAAAAGTAGATATAGCCACAAATACAGAGATAGACTTTTGCTGTCAAATACATAGTTATAGATACTCAATCACAGACAAAGACAAGCAGAGCCATGGATATAAAAACACAAAGTTATTGGTAAATACTTATTGAGGTTTCTTTCCATGAAGGAACGTAAAGGATTGGAGTAAAAGGGCAGCACTGCCCCAGGATATTCCTTTAGGGTATCCGCTGTCCAGGCCTGGGGATTCACATGGGGGCCTCTCTAAAGTCCATCACCTCCTATTCCTTCCAGACTCAGAGCCCTCTCCCCTTTCCTTAGGCATTTCAGATCCAGGGGCTGATACAGTGATGCTTATTGCCACATGTGCTGTGGGAGTAAGGGGAGGGGAGTGGCAGTTATGGGGTTAACCACTTGGTCAACTGGGAGGATATGAGAAGCAGCATTGGGAATTCAGGAAATGACTGACCACTCTGAGCACCTATGAGGGCAAAATTATCACCCATTCCTAGGCTGGAAACATACCTTCATTATAAACAATGGAAATCTTGTTTAGTGACAGTATGCTTTTTCATTACTTTAAACACATTTACACATATATTGTCATGGAGAACTGAAACCTCAGATTGCTCCATTATGGAGTTGAACCACCTATCCCTTACATTTGCACAGAACTTTAAATCTTTTCAAAGTGTTTTCCTAGACATTCTTTCATCTGAGTCACAAGACTTTTTTATGAGATTCATATATTGCACATAATTTACATATTTTCTTTTCTTTTGCCATCACCTTATAAATCAATAGAATCTTCATAGATGCTATAATCAGTTTTTTATAAATATAACCCACTCTGATTTTCACTGCTTTCCCTTTGTCCCACCTTCTTTCTTTCTTTATGCTGCTGATCTTGTTTTGTTTCGCTAAAATCATGAGACTGATGACTGATGGAAGCTTTCATAGAATTAGCCAGTCTTGCTTTTATGTTTTCTGTTTGACTTTTCTAAGTAAATTTTCCTTTAAAACAATAAATAATATATATCTATGTCTATCTCTTTACATCTAGATCTAAGTAAAGACACATATACATCTAAATATACAGATACATATACATCTAGATCCACATGTAGAGGTAGAATATACTTTTATAGGACCAGTCATGGTATGTAAATAATATTTGTCAAATGATTTTGATAGGGACCTTTTTCTCAACTTTGAGATGTTTACTTTCGTTGATGCACAAGATAATTTTATTTAGTATGTGGCATTAAATGAGATTGTTGTTGACAATGATACTCCATTTCCAATTGATGATCAAGCTGAGGCTTTCTCCTTATGCCTCCTTAACACTCATTAGTCCTTTCTTATCTCTCTTTTAAAGAGAGAGGGATCTCTTTCCATAGGCAACAATTTATAGCTAGAATCTAATGACATCACTTGGTCTCTCTCCAGTATGTTTATTTGTCTTCTTTCTTTTTAATGGAAAGTGATGATGGTACTTCATTTTAAATCATACTATGAAGTTTACTTTTTGAATCTCTTTAATTAATTAACAAGGCGAGTTACAGATAGGGTAAATATCATGACAGTGTTACCCTAGTGATATAAATTTGAGAAATACTACTTGGGAAGTACATGGCAAAATTAGATCATCCCTCCATATTGTCTACAAATGTCCATGATACCTGCTATAGGTTTGAACTTTGAGGATCACTTTGTCCCTATTCATTTGTGAGTATAATGACCTTGCCATCTGTGCTGGTTTAAAACTGTTGTGTACCCCCCCAGAAAAGCCATGTTCTTTAACCCTAATTCAGTATTATTGCTTGGGGTCCTTTTTTTATTGTTATTTTTTTGCATAGGCAGGCTCTGGGAATCGAACCTGGGTCTTTGGCAGGGCAGGTGAGAATTCTGCCACTGAGCCACTGTCGCACGACCCAGTTGGGATCTCTTTGATTAAGTTATTTCCATAGAGATGTGACCCACCCAATTGTGGGTGGCTTACAGGAGCCCTTTAATAGGGAACCATTTTGGGAAAGGTTTAGATCCCAAACAGCCAGAGACCTTTAGAGACACAAAAAGAAAATGCCCTTGGGGAAGCCATTTGAAGAAGCTGGGCAACAAAGCTAGCAGAAGTTGCCATCTGACTTCCCATCCGAGAAAGAAACCCCAAATGTCATTGGCCCTTTCTTATATCAAGGTACCTTTCTCTGGATGCCTTGGTTTGCACATTTTCATAGCCTTAGAACTGTAAACCTGCAACTTAATAAATTCTCTTTTTAAGAACTGTTCCATTTCTGGTATATTGTATTCCAGCAGGACTAGCAAACCAAAACACCATGTAGTGTGAGGACAGTGACTTTCATGTACAGTGAGTTCTATGGGTTCCTACTCACTCAGCAGCAATACACAAGCACTGGGGGACAAATAAATCAAGACTGACAATGTGAATAGAATGATTCAGAAGATAGGATTTAATAGCTAATGATAGTCATTGCGAATCACAATGACAACTTTAGTATGATTCTGACGATGTACTTGCTAACACTAATGAGGTTTGATAGAGTAAAATTAACAATGTCCAAACAGCTGATTGCTTTCATTACAAAGAAACCATATCAGAGAACAGACCGATACATCCTTTCCATGGGGGATTTTAGTCAATTGATTTTATTTTCTCTTTTAGGATATATTTAAATTTGCAAGAACTTCTCCAGTCCCAAGACAAAAGAGATCCATTGTGGTATCTCCTATTTTAATTCCAGAGAATCAGAGACAACCTTTCCCAAGAGATGTTGGCAAGGTAAGTCAGATAAATGACAAATGGCAAAAGCACAATTTTAAGAGTTGACTGTGATCGTCTTGGTGACCAGCTGGAATTGCCTTCAATTCCTTTACAATCAGAGGTCAAATGGTTTTGACAGTTAAAGAATTTAACTGGTTATTAAAAAATATGCAAGAACTTGGAAAAAAAGAATGAGGAGAAAAACTTTGAATGTCGTATTTGAAGATCTACACGGTAGATAATGATCTGAAATTATGCCTAGAGGCTGTTGGTTAGCAAATGGATTTGTTGCTTTTGTAGATGATGTTCAAGGGACCAGCCATGGAGGGCTTCTTATGATAGCAGCACATTGTTGATGTGTGGTCTTTTTATTGAGATTGTAGTTTTCGAAAATGCAGGTCTGTGAACATAATTGGGTCAGCTTTCTAGAGACTAAATTGGCTCAAGGATATTACATCATATTAACCAAATCCAGAAAATAATGTTGCATGAAGCAAAACAATTTTTTTCAGGAAGAAGTATTCACTATTAAATGTGCAGAAATATGGATATTGCCTCCTCAATATGTCCTGCCCTTTAATAGGAAATTCTCCATGGAGAATCAAATTATAACCAGATGGTATTATTGGTAAACATGGAATTTGAACAATTAACTTAATGAATGCTCTTAATGACTGCTGTTATTAAGCTAATCATTCATTCATTAAATAAATATGGAGCACTGTTATATGTCAAACTGTAAGCTTGGGACTGGATGGATATAGTTTGAACAAAGAGCCAGATCCCTGTTGCCAGAATTAATATAGTAGAGGAGGATACAGACATTTAGATAAGTAAATAAACAAGAAAATTGCAGAGATAAAAAATGACATACAGAACAGAAACAAGATAATGTGAAAGAGAGTAAATGGCAGACCTGGAGGAAAAGAGGGAGGGAACTCTTTACACAGATAGCTGGGCAGGCTGACCAGTGTTGCTGACAGTGAGCTGAGAAGGGAAGGATGAGAAAGGGCCAGTCGTGAGAAGAGTTGGTAAACTACATTCTTGGCAGAGAGAACTACACGTGCAAAGGCTTGGATATGAGAAAGAACAGAGCATAGCTGAGCAGCAGGAGCCTGGGTGACTGTATCCTATGTGCAAGCAAGGTAGAGAGTGGCAAGAGTTGGATTCAGAGAAGCCAGCAGGTCATGCAGATCCTTGAAGTCCATGGTGGGGAGTCAAGATTTCACCATAAGTGCAGTGAGGTTTCCCCAGGGGAGAGTGTGTTTACACAGATCCCTCTGGTGGTCTTGTGGAACATGACTTGTGGGGAGGGAGCAGGGTGTAGGAATAGAAGCAAAGAGCCACCTTGAAGAGGGTTTGATGATAGACTTGGCAAGAGACTATGGTTTTACAAACCTATTTCTATTGGAAAGTTAGTATTAATAACAATCCAATAGTCTGTTAGTATTTCTGATTCTTTATGATTTTTAAACTGCCATTATTCCAAGGATGCCTTTCTTTGAATAGAATCTTCCCAGAAGTTCATTATGTGGCACAGAGGGAAGCAGAACTGCTCCAAGTGGACAGGAGAAAGTGAGGCCAGTGGACCTCCTTGGACAGCTATTGCCACTGTCATGGTGACTGTGTGGATGTCCCATGATTCAGCACAACTCTGTTTGAAAATGGCTATAGCTGAGGACAACACTTGCCCAATGTTCTGAGTCCATGAGTCTGCAAGGCAATATTCCCCAAAGTTTCAGAGACCTAAGACACATCCTGGTCCTTTAGAACTCCTTTACAAGTCTAGGGTTCTCAACCCTCACTGTGCATCAGAATCACCTGGGACAATTAGAAACTACAGGTGCCAGGGCCCCATCCTCAAAGAGTTGATTCCATTGGTCATGGATTGAGATCCAAGCATCAGTATTTTGTTAAAGCTCCCAGATGATTCCTATGTGCAGCCTGGGTTGTGAACCACTGATCTAATCTGGTCCTCCTCCAAGTGACTGTGGACTTAAGCATCAGCTTCACTGGAAAACCTGTGGGAAATCTATGTTCTCAAGTCCCATTCCAGGTCTTTCGAACAAGAAGCTCTCTGGGTGAGGTCAGAATTCTGCTTTTACAAACCCTCCAGGTAATTCTGATGCATACCGAGGTTTACAGAGGATTGATCTAAAGTATTAATGCCCACCATTAATCCATACTAATATTTTTCATTATTTGAGTTGGAATTGGTGCCATTGGTATTGGTAATTGAATTGATTAATTCTATCAACCACATTGTAATAAGGAAACTCATGCACTCCAATTTGTCTGGAGAATCCCAGTTGATACTGATTGTCCTGACAAAATTATTACAGCTGTTGCTTCCTTTTAAAAGTATCCAGATTTGAGCAAAAATTATATAGTTATGCTATACATTTCTTTAATCCCACACATTCATCCTTCTGAGTACATTTGGGTACTTTTCACAAGCTTTCTTAAGGTCAATAGGTGCACAGCTAAGTAGGGACATTCTTCTGCAGTATTTCTTACTTATTACAGGTGTAAAAGGCAATTTTGTGCTCAACGTGAGGACTGCCCTTTTCTTAGCCCTCCATATACTGGCCACAAAAAATGTTTCTCTACCTGCTTTTTCTACAGAGCAGCTGCTTTTCTAAGTGTGAGTGTGAGTCTACCAAACCTCCAGATGACTTGCAGAATAACTGCATTACCTTGCAAAATCTGTATGTCCATGCTTTTTATACCTTGAAAGGGATATTTTTTTCTCTTAATAACTTTTTGTTGTTATTTATTCATTTTATTATTTTCTTCATAACTTACTTTCTTCAGTTCCACCAATAGATAACAAGCTGCATTCTGCACAGCCATGGGAAAGAATACAAGTGTCTTCCTTGCATTGCTGCGGTTGTAGGAAGAAGGGACTGGAGGCCAGAGAGCTTCCCCATATCATGCCTCTCCATGCCACCCAAACTCCCTCACTCAGGAGATGTTCAGTTTTGCAAATAATGCATGTTAGCCTTCAGTAAGGAACACTGTCTGAAGGAGAGATTCTGTGACTATAAAAGTATAAAGGTAATTACCTTAGTTTGGGTTCCCCCAAAAGCAGACTCTGAGCCAAAAATTCAAATGCAGGTAGTTTATTTAGGAGGTGAAGGTAATATAGGTAAGGAAGTGAGGAAGTGAGCAGGGACAAGGAAGGCAGGCAAGGGAGGTGTGGTCGTCAAGCCAACTACCTCCATGGGCAGCTGGAGTTTAATCCCATTGGGATGCTCTAGGAAATGGCGTGAAGCACTCATTCAAGACCAGCCTACTCACAAGGGGTGGGAGCTGGGGTATTTATACATATTGACTCCCATTAGTCCTTGGTTAAGGTGACTCTCAGGAGTGTTAAGTCCCAGCACCTCCAGCCAGCCCTGTGCCAGGCTCCTGAGGTTCTGGGTGAGCCTTCAGGCAGAGGTGCTGTTCAGCAGCTGGGAGTCTGCTGGCATGCCCTGAAAAGTGAAGTCCCAGGGATGGGGACAGGTCACTGAGGGCTTCTGCTCCACTAAACTTGCTATAAATGCATTTGCATTGTGGGCTGGGATTTCTGTCATTGTAATCGCCCATGTACCTGGCAGGGCTTCTGTCACTCGGTCATCCTCTGCTTCCATCTCATTTCCTGAACTTTCTTGTATATGGTGCCTTTGAATCCCACTGTACTTGCCTCTCTCCATTAATACATAACGGCTGCATCCCAGGAGGGAATGAAGTCTCACGAGTTCAATCCAGTTCTTGCCAACAAATGTATTTCAGTATCTTCTGGTTACAAAGCCTCATCCTAGAGGCTGGGGATTTAATGGCAAAGAAAACAGACAAGGCCTTTAACATTATAGGATTATTGAGTAATGAGAAAAAAAATCATCAGTCATTTATTATTATTTGACTGCTACCATGCTTGGTACTTTCATCTATTACGCTGAATTCCCACAATAACAACCCTATGTAGATTTTCCAACACTCCAATGAGAGTGACGAGAACTCAGAGGGAAGAAAAAACCTGTCCAAAGTCACACAGCCATTAAGTAGCTGAGGCAAGTGTTGTGGCAGCTCATTGAGATTTCAAAGTTTGTGCTCTAATGCAATATGCTCAGAGGCTGTGAAACTCAATCTGGTAGTTCTCTTCCATAGAATAAAATTTCTTGACTGACAGATGTAGTCTTCGAAGCAGCTTTAAAAATAGGTGTAATTCCTTGGAATGTAACAAAAATGAGAAGGATAGAGGGATGGATCAATGGATAGATAAATGATAAAATAAGTATGATGAAATGTTAATGGTAGAATATAATTGGTGGGTACATGGATGCTTGGTGTAAAATTTTTCCAATATCCCTTAGTGTTTGAAAATTTCATAATAAGATATTGAAAAAAATGATAATTAAATATTAAATTATCATAAAAGAGACAGGGGTTGACATGCTAGCACAAAAGCACTTTTATATGTTTCTCACTTCAAGAGGGTGAATAATAAATAATTGTCTGCTCCTAGATTTTTTTTGATGTATCGTATCATAATCTGAATTTGTTTAAAGAAAAGAGACCCCGTACGAAAGGATAAAGACATCAAAAATAAGCTGCTGTGATGAATTCTCCCTCCGTGGAGGGTTTTGCTCAGTTGGGGGCCATGCCCTTTGTGCATGACCACAGAAAGACTACAGGGATAGCTCTAAGGATGAGACAAACTATTGACTGATGCACAACTTATCTAGCTGCCAAATTGTTAATTAGTTGGGAAATAGCTAAATTACTAGAATTCTGGAGGTATTTCTCCATCATAAGAGGGAATCATATTACAACTCAGATGTTCCGTGTCGCTGCTGCTTGCTCAGCAGCTGGCTGGGAGCAAGGAGGGGGCGGATGGACCAGCAGTCTGCCAGGCAGCTCAGAACATGCCTGGCCATGGGGGAATGATTTTACCCCCCAGACCTCTGTGCTCTTTTCCATGGTACGTTCTGCCCTAGAATCTCTCAGTGTTTCAGAAGAATAGGTAAAACACACAGCGGTGAGACACGTCTGTCCCCTCCCATTTTTTGAATTCTGGAGGATCTGGAAGTGGGTACCCTAGAGGGAAATGTATAGTTTCCAACATGTGCTTTTCAGTTTTTCTCTTCTGTTTCAACGTCTATTTCAAAATTTGGGTCATAAATAATTTCTCAGTTTTGCCAACTTTTCACTGATAAATATTTGATCACGTCTTTGGAGATTTTCGGGTTTTTCGACCCAATTGATTGAGAGCAGAGGATTTTAAATCTGTGAGGCAGTATGGAGATCTTTAGGAGATGTATTTTATTCTGTTTTATATTAAGTTTGAAAGACAAGTCATTTATGAAATGCTTATTAGGGATTCTACTTTCATCACAAACCCTTTTCATCAAAACCAATGAAAGCACATTTTACTGAAAATCCTTTTTTTATACTCTCTATAAATTGGTAGAATGGGCATTTAGAAGGCCAACTTTAACCCAAGATGGAAGAAATATATAATTGGGGCATGTGCTCTCCGTAAAGGGAATCAACATAGATCATTAGATGAAATCATGAAAACCACTCGACCAGAACTCGGCTTTGATTGTGCTATGAATGGAAGTCATACACGGGCATGATATATGGCAGTTCCTAAATATTTCTCAGAGTTCCAGGCATGTAGTTTATTGGAAGTCTCCCCAATAAACCCCATTTTTCCAACTCTGCCCACCTTTGCTAATAAGTGCCAAGGGGTTCAGTGGTGCTGGAATTGAATTCATTTTACTCTATTTAATCGTTGTTAGCATTACTCTGAAAGCCCCTGGGTGCCAAGCTGCTTTCACGGGAGCTGGAGCAGAGAGCTGGAGCAGAGAGCTGAGACTGAATTCCCAGCACTCTTCCTTCTCACACTGCTTACTGATGAGTTTGCCTTGCTGCATCCTATTCTCTGATGTGTTTATTAACTGCCCCCTTTAAAATCCATTATGTCACACTCTTTATCCAGATCTAGCTACCTGCCCTTTTCTCAGAAATTTATATCCTCTTATTTTCCCTCTTTTAAGGCAGTTTTACTCAATAACTAAAACTTACCATCAGCTAGCATATGGGAGAGAACTTAGAATACTGGGGATCTAAGATGCCTAGAGGTACAGCGCTCAAAATTCTTGTTCACGGGAACATCAGAGTTTATTTCTACATTCCGCAACCTCACCCCCATGTATGTATGCCTTTCCTGACCCCACGTCTTTGACCTCTTTGATTTCCTAGGACACACCCTCTTTACCCTCACTCCGCTGAATCTGCCCTAGTTTATATTTTAAGGCTGTACTGTCCAATAGAACATATACATCATTGCAGAAAGTTCTATATCAGTGCAGTCCAATGTGGTACCTGACAACCACAGTGGCTGTTGAGCACTTGAAAGTGGCTAGTGTGACAAGGAATTGAATTTTTAATCATTTTAATTTTTAATTTAAACACTGAAACCCAATTCAGTTATTAGAAAACTTTTAAGCATGTTCGGAGCAACCCCGATATGTAAATACACATTTTCAACTTTAAATTTTATAAAGAATTCAAAATACAGATCAAATATTTCCTTAAAAATGTAACATCCAATTTGAGATATACTATAAAGAGACACATTGGATTTCAAAGACTTAGTACACTCACCAAAAAAGAATGTGAAATATTCCATTAACAATTTTTTATTTTGATTCCATATTGAAATAAACATATTTTGGATATATTGGGTTAGATAAAATATATGATTAAAATTAATCTCACAACTTTTGTTTTACTTTCTGTTTAATAAACCTACCAGAATGTTTAAAATTATTCATATGACTCATATTATATTTTATTGGACAGTACTGGCCTAAACCCTAGTTTTGATATAGTCTTCTCCATAGAATTTTTGTTTGAAATCCTTAGCGTATCATTTATACCTCTTTAGTAGTAATTTATATGTTCTGAGCTGCTAAATAGTTCCTTTTGTACTTTTCTTATCTTCCCATTAATTCATGATGACTGTAATTCATTAAGTACAGTGAGCCAGCAGAGTGCCCAACACATAAGTAAAGCTAGTATATTCTTTGACTTGAATTCTAGCCAGGTCTGCGGCTTGTCGGATAAGCCATTGACTGGTTACTGATTAATTAAAGCCATCATAGCTTGGTTTGTTGTTAGAATGGAATTAACAGACCATTATATGATCAGTCTGGATATTTCCAGCAAATTTTAATTTTCCATGATGGCAGTATGGCCACCAGATAAATTGCTTGGCAGTCAACCATTATGATGGACTGTGTGTGTCTTTGTTCACACGTGTGTGTTTGTATTTGAGTATGTCTAGAGAAAAAGAGAGAGAAAGCTGGTATTTCCAGATTTGTTCCACATGCTCAGATATTTTAATTCTTCTTAAATAAAAACACTTAAAACTCTTATCTTTTATTCACAGTTGAAGAGATTTAATTCTAACTTATTTTACTAAGTCTATTCACCATTTGCAAGTATTGCCCTTCTTCTGCAAAGTTTAATTAATGATAAAATATAATTGAGTTGTTTTGGTTCCTTGCCAAATACATATGTGTGCTGAAATACCCTCCATTGATATATATCCAGCAAATAAAGGCATCTAAGCCTGTGGAGGAAGCACTATTTTCAGCCCTGGGTTTATCATCCTTTCACTTCTCAATCTGAATGCTTCCTAGGGCTATATTGTTATGTACATTTGGCCTCAGACTGAATTTATATTTAATTATTTGTGAACATTAAAGAGCCTTGGATTTCAGTTTGAATTAGCACTCAAGGCTTGGGGGTGTTGAGGAAGTTCCAAATACAACTAGAGTCTTCAACACTTAGTAAGTGTTAGGATCTAAGCCAAGCATGGCTTTTTTTTGGTCCTGTTTAGTTCTTACAAGTAGTTATAAAGCAGACAATATCATACCCATGTCTCTGACAAGGAAACTGAAATCAGGACAGATGAGGTAATTTGCCCAAGTAACCCATTTAAAGAGGTGGGATGCTGAGATCCAAACTCAGGTCTCTTCAATGGCTAAGCAGTGATCTTTCCACCATAATGTGCATGGACACTTACATTTTCCACAGGGATTCACTGGTTGCGAAGTACACTCACATGAATTGTCATTTGACCCTCACAGTACCCTCAGAAGTAAATATCATATACAGCTGAGGAAAGCAAAGCTCAGAGGCTTCATGCAAGATGAGTCTGTCTGTTTTGCAAGTTGAGTCCCTTTTGTTTTGCTCCCTGTAATACATCAGGGCTCCAGACAGATTTCACAAAAGCACATAGCATGGGTCAAAGAATGGCTTTATTGGAGAAGGAGGAATCATACAGAAAAACATAGAAAACTATCAGAATCTCAGAATTACCTGGGATTATCACTTTCTTTGTTGTAAATACTCCCATAGTTGTCAGTTTTGACCTACCAGTGTGAGAAATTGCTGAGTTTTTAATAATTGGCTTTCATGAAGCAGTCTAAGCTGGGTCCAGAATCCCACTGGACTTGGGACACATGGAACCAGAAGATGTTGGGGAGATACATTGTCCCCATGGGAAGCTGTGCTGGAGTGGGGCCCTCCAGTTTGGAGATAGCTTACACACCCACCCATTCATCCCACATCTTAGCTATGTTCTTGTCTAGGCTATGCAGGGTGAGCGCTAAGTGTCCTTTTTGGAAATCTTTACTTACACATTAGGTAACTTGTCCAAGGTCACACAGCCAGTGCACTGCAGAAGTAGTCCCAGATCCTTTGCTCTTTTGGCTTTGTCACACTCCTCCTTTGCACATAAATCCCTTAAGCCAGTCTACTGAGTAACAAATTCTGTGGCAATTGTTCCAGTTCAACCTGGAAAATGAGGAAGGAAGAGATAAAATTCTTTGTGAAGTAAGAAAAAATGAGGTTAACCTCACCAACATTTATTTGAGGTGCTTGTTTGCATGCTGGGTGAAGGCCAGAGGCCGTGTCTTAGTTTAGCAAGTAGACCACGTGTTGACAAGCAGTAAATGGCTTTCTTGGCTGGTAAGGAAAGCCACTGGCTTGCTCCAGACATCACATTTTTTGCTGGTATCTCCACTGACAACTCTGTCCAAAGGAAGCCGCAAGGAATAAAAGTAAAAGCAGAAAAGGCCAACTTTCAGGTAATTAAGAGATATCACTGTTGTGACGGGAGGACAACAAACTCAGGTGATAAGGGCCTTGAAGGAGTGGACCCAGGGCTCAGTGGGGGAACAGAACAGCCCTTCTATGGGCAGATTTGCAGCTCCAGCTTTTGAAGAAGATCAATACTGCACTAGATGCAGCTGAAAACAGGCCAACAGGGGTATTCTGAAGAGGGAAGGGGATGAATAAAGAGCACCCCCTCCCCATTTATTTCCTTTTCTGGCTTGGAACTAGCATTGGTTCCCAAACCATGAGTCATGGGGGAGAGAACTTGGTGTGGAGTTGAGTGACTGGGAATGATGCCTCTGGGGCTTCTAGGCTAGGCCAGCCTCTGGAAGCTGTAATAGGGGGCATCGTGGACACTCAGGCCCTTTGCTCCAAGTTTAAATGTTCCCATCTGGGGTGGGTCATTGGAGATGCTGCTGTTACCTGTTGTATTTGGTGGTTTAGATCAGGAGGTAAAGAAAGTGCCCCTGCACAGGCCTCTTGGTCAGACCAGTACTCTTCCTCGGGTGCAAAAGTGGGCCTCCTTCATTCATTCAGAAATATTTATGTCCCAGGCACTGCACTGGCCTCTGCTCATGGCTTCTCCTTCAAAGGAAGGACAGACCCATAAATGGGCAGTTATACTCCAAGCAGATAAACATTACAATTGGGACCAGCAGAAGTACAGGGAAGTTGGGAAGAGAGAGGAAGTATTTCCCAAGAGGATTTCTGAATAATGGTTAGCAGTAAGTCAAGGGAAGGGAGAAAAGGAGAAGAAAAATGCTCTGGGGCTGGAAAGAGTATGAGCCAATATCTAGAGGTAAGAGAGAGCAGGGTGTGCCTGGAGAACTGAAAATAATCAAATATGGCCACCATATGGGGTAGGGGATGGGAGTCATCACAAGTAAAATGAGGGAAATAGAAAAGGGCTCGAGATGAACAACCATAAATGTCAGTCATTTTGGGAAGATTGAACTTGATCCTGCAGTTGACAGAGAGTTTTTAATTGGGGAATGCCTGATCAGGTTTGCATTTCAGTCAGATTCCTTTGGTGAGTAATACCTGAAGGCTGAGAGAACCTGGGGGAGGGGGAGACCAGGAAGGAGGCGGTGAGTGCAGTCCATGGGGGAGGTGAAAGGGACCTGGCCAAGGGGAGATGAGGTGGGACTAGAGAGACAGAGTCAAGAGATTGGCAGGAGAGACTGGGTAGATGGGTAAGTGAGTGGATGGTGGGGCATGAAGGAAGCAAAGCTGGGTTCCCTCTTAGCTTGGAACATCATGCCTCTGTTGGGCTGAAGAATGCCCCTCAGAGATATTAGCCTGGGCTGAGTTTAGCTTTCTTCTAGGACAGCAGACTCTGAAACTAATCTTATTTGTATCATCTTTCCCCAAATCTTACCTTGGACTGAGGCTGCTGTGAAATAAAAGAGAAGCCCTCCCAAAGTAGAGAGAGCCCCCTGCATCCGGCATGAAAGTGGGTGGTATGGTTAGATGGAGAGACATTCCTTTAAAGAATAGGCTCATTTTGCACCAGCGGCAGGTTGTGGGAACAGCAGGGTCTTTACAGGTTTAAAGAGAAACCCTGTTAGATTCAAGCCTTGAGATTTTACTTTAGTCCTTCTTCTCTGTGGATTTGATTTTTTTCCTGCCAACTCAGAAGTGCATAACAGCTGTGTTCACTGTTGGCCTTCTAGCCTTAAATGCATTCTAAATACATCTCTTCCTAGTAATCTCTCCTTTAAATCCTGATGTTTGGCTAGGCATTAGTATATGCAATCTACATTCTCTGTCTTACAACTTTTAGTTCATTTGACAACTTGTAATTCCTCACAAGTGGGCTTTTATTTCTTTGTTTGCTTCTGAAAATCATTCCTAATGTGCCACTGATAAATCTGTCTTTTCTTTCTAAGTAACTTTTATTGTTATTATTTTTAAAAGGAACGCATATTCATTGTAGGAACTTTAGAGAAGGATTATTTGAAAATAATATAAAAATCTCCCAAAGTCCTGTCACTTTTTTCCTAAACTGTAAAGTGCATGCAAATCCTCCAAGATCCCCCAGAGATTCAAATTTCATGGATCTAGAGTTGGGCTTAAGATTTAACATTTCTAGCAAGTGCTCTGGTGCTGCTGATTTTGCCACACTTTGAGCAGCTCTGTCCTAGACATACACTTATGCACACACAACCATCTGGTACTCACACATTTTTCACTACCGATGTCTCAGAAACATCTTTCATGTCTTCCGCATTGTTTTGAAAGGACGTGTGGTAGCGAACGCACTGTTGTTGAGTTCCAGCAGTTCTTAATGGAGTTTACAGGCCCTGAAGGGGTCCATAGATAGATTGGTTCTCTTTCTGTTCTGATGTACCTTTTATTTTGCCTTTATAACATCATTTTGAGAAGGATGTCATGCAAATTCCAGACTGCCAAAGGAGGTCACAGCCCAAAAGTGGTTAAATGATTAATAACCTCTTGGACTATCCACCAGTTGTAAATCATTTTGCTATTAGAGTCTTCGCTTCCAAAGCTTTGCATGTACAGATGTATATGGATATGAATGTAAATAAATAGAAGATATAGATATTTACCTTTTATGTAACTTCAGCCCACAAGCAAGTAATCAAGAGCTGCTTTAGTAGCACGTCTCAGGAAAATAGCAAGTTGACTCACTCCTGCCTGGGACAGACTTAAGTCAGTCATGTCCCTGTGCTGATGAGGTCTCTCTTCATTTTCTCTTCATCTCTGTTTCCATCTGGATGACTGGCTGCTCTCCCACCCCTTCCACCCACACTCCCTGAGTCTAAACCTCTTCGTTCCCAGTGTGTTGTACAGCTGTCATCAGAGGCAATATAACCTTGGCACTGTTGAGGACAAAAAATACTACTGAATGGATATTTAAAAACAAACAAACAATACAATGTCCTTGGGACTGGAGAACCCTGGTGCTAGGAACCTGAAGGAACACACATGAAGCATTCTAGCTGTACCTAAGCATTCTCTCTCATTTTCACCTGCTCCTCATGCCGACATGAAAAGCAACCTCGTTAGTGAAGCTCCCTGAATGCTAGCGCGGCCCTTTACAAGAAGGGCACTGGGCTCAGCATTATGTGTGCCCTGTTGTTAATTCTGTAAATAACCATGCAAACAGCATATTAAATCAAATGATTAGCAGGCTTCTCCAGTGGCTCCGGGCGGTAAAGCTTGGATTTATAAAAATCTTTTATTCAATAATAATATTTAAACAGAATGATGCACAAATCAAAAGTTGCAGTCAACTTTTCCATTTTTACAAACAGAATACAGCAGGAAATCAGCTTCCAGATGACAAAATAGAATATGACTAGCCAGAAACCCCCTCATATCCCCTTTCAACCACTGACTGTCCATCCCCCAACAGTAAACAATCCTGACTTCTAGGACCGTGAGTTAGTTCACTGTTTTTGTACTTCATATAAGTGTTAGTTCATATTTTGTGCCTAGCTCTTTTACTCAGCCTTCTAAGTTGAGCTCCATCCATATTTTTAGGTATATTTGTAGAATCACCTCTGTGTAGTATTCCAGTTTCTGAATATACCACACTTGTTTCATTCTGCCATTCAGGGGACTTTGGATCAGTTCTACTTTCTGGAGATTAAAAATAGTGCTCAATGCACATTCATGTACATGCATTTGGGTAAGCATGTATACACAGTCTTGTTGGGCATATACTTTAACAATGGAATTGTTGGGTCAGTTTCAGTAGATTCTGCTAAACAGTTTCCAAACTGTTTATGTAGAAGCTGACATGTATATCCATCGCTCCAAATTTACAGTGCATTGTGGGCATGGGGTAGGTATAACATGTGATATTTATTTGTACTTCTTTTAAAGAAACCTATATCTCATCTCTTTTCCTAGCCACATCTCATAGCTGTAAATATCACTCGGGATAGGAACCTGTTGCCTACACAGTTAAGAAATGGAGGAGGCCACTGATTCTCCCTCTGGGTTGGCCCTTGTGATAATGGTCCATGTCCAGGCTTTGGAATCTCTTCAAAGGAAACAGATCCTGCTAAATCCTCCTCCCTCCCATCCCCAAGAGTCAAAGCATAAAGTGATCTTTTACCCGGTCATAGTGGAATTCTTGGCAAAAGCTGAGGACACCTTCTTATGCTCAACAGACTTTCATTTAATTTAATAAGCTATTTTAATAAGTCAAAGAATGAAAAGTCCAGAACTCCCAAAAACCGTCATGAAGTCAAAGAATTTTCCAAGAAAGTCTTACTTTCTTTCATAATCAAGATGTCATTAATAAACACCAGATATTAGCCTCACTGGTTTCTCTGTCCACTTCTGGAGTGAATTGCTTCACACATCTGGGCAGCCCTTCCGTGGGTGGGCTGACAAAATAAAATAAAAGACTCATTCATGATCAAAGCCATGGACATAGCCTGGTTACTGCTTCTTTTATTGAAGTTCCCCACCTTTCCCTGAAAATGGACAATCATGCATTCAGTTACAACCTTCCTGTCTCCTTCGGATAGCATTTGGACATGGACAGACTAACTTTCCCCATTTTCTCATAGAAATATTTCTAAGTAGCCATCATGTATGAATTCTTAAGATAAAGATCAAGATTTTTTTTAAAAAAAGACTTAAGAAAACCTGGTGACTTTCATTCCTTCCCCTGTTTATGCCTTCTGAGAATACAACAAAGCAAAACTTATGGTACCACCATCCCCTGTTTTCATTTCCTGGCTGCTAAAACAAGTGCCATAGAATGGGTTGGTTTAAGCAACAAAAGTCTATTGACTCACAGTTTTGAGGCTAAGAGAAGTCTAAAACTAAGGCATCAGCAAGCCAATGCTTTCTCTCCAAAGACTGTGGCATACTGGGACTGGCTGCAAGCAATCCTTGGTCCTTGGCTTTTTTGTCACATGTAAATGCATGAAGCGGTCTTGTCCTTTCTCCTCCAGATTCCATCCACTTCCATTCACTGGCTGCCCCATGGCTTCTCTCTGTGACCTTCTCTAGTAACAGGATTAAGACCCATCCTGATTCAATTGGGCCTGTTTGTAATGGGTTCTCATCCACAGGAATGGATTAAGATTAAGAATTTATTTTTATAGAGTACAGAACTTCAAGGCACCATATCTGGAACACATTTCCCAGATAAGGGAAGATTTACTACATGAAAAATGACCAAGTGTCTTGGCCTGCTGATGCATAATTGTTGAGCAGACAAATTGCACATCCACCCTTACTTGTGGTTCTGATCCCAGTGAACCACTGAGTGCCCTATTCCCCTTCCAAAATCAGGGAAATCCACTGTGTAGCTCTTGCTACTCTTTTAATCTGTTTATGTTTATCAATATTTCTATCTTTGCCTTTTCCCTATTCCAAGAGATTATAGATTATAGCTGTAAGAAGCTGTAGAGATGGAAAATAAATTGTTCAAAGGCTAGAAGATAGGAAACATCCTTATCTTCTGCCATCCCCAGGAAAATAGAGGGTCAGAAGATCAACCAGTACCTTTTCAATGTAATCTGATCAGTGTAGACCATACCTTATCAGTATAAACCTCCCATACCATCACCACCACTATCACTACCATACCCATGTTTTGTTTGAGGAGGGAGATTTACAAAACCCAAACAAAACTAATTTGGAGAACATGACATGTTTGCTCAAGATGTCCCCATTGCCTGGACCATTCTTTTCCCAGCTTACTTCCTACTTACACTTCAGGTCTCAGCCTGACTGTTAGATTCCTTGACACCCCTTTCATGTGCTGTCACCCTTCAAGAGCACCAATCTCACTGGCAATAGAATCATTATTTTCTTCAATGAGTTGTTTCCTGCCTTTCTCCCATACTACGCTGCAAACTCTGTGAGCAGGAACTCAGTCTTTCTGGCTCACCATTTTATCCTTGGCATCTAGCACGTGTCTGACACATACCAGGCACTCAATAACTATTTCTTGAATGGATGAATGAATGAATGAATGAATGCTCAAAAGTGGTCAGCCCAGTGGTCTCTCTACTTGGGGTGACAGTCGAGAAGAGGATGCTTTAGATACATCTTCCCCTCTAACTACAGGAACCTGTATATTCATTATTTTCTCTGCATAATGACTGCTATCAATTTGGGGGTTAAAAAAAACACTTTTTCTTTTGTTATTCCAGTTGTTGATAAATGGATAAAATGATGGATTTTGTAGAAGGAAGGAGATATTTGGGAATTCAGATATTTAAATGTAATATATAAGTATGCATCTGCATATACAGTTAATATTATGTAACATGCTATGTAAAGTGCGTTTTATATTGTTGACTGACACTTCCTTTATTTAGCTCATGGTGAGAATGGTTCTGTATTGGTAAATGTTACAGATAATCATAGCAAAAACATTTTTAAAAAACTGAACGCCTTGAATGATGATAATTTTATGTCTCCTACAGTCATTCCCTACCTTAAAGGAAACCGAAGTGAACAAATCCATTTATTAATGGAAAGGAGGCATTCATCATTTCGATTATCAAAATAGAATTGTGATAAACCCTCAGGAATGGGGGCAAGCAGAGGGATCACACGCTCTCTAAATTAAATGGCCTCATTTTGCTGTGGCTTTTGTCTTCTGCATTTCCAGACTTTCTGAGCTATGACTCACTCTTGGGGTCCCTGGGCCTGCCTCTAGCAGTCAGTTACTCCACAGTGTGTATTGCTTTGAAGTTGCTGTGGACCAGGAATTTCTGTGCATGCCCCAATCCCATGGGACAGACTCAGGAAAATAGGATCCGAGAGACTTGCATCAGGTGTCTGCTCTGCTGGTGACCAAGTTTGATCTTTTACAGGTCGCTTAAACCCAGGAGTCTTGGTTTTGTCTCACATGAAACAAAGCCAGTAGCACCTGCTTCCTAGGTTTGGAGATAGGATAAAGTGAAATAACCTGGGTTATAGGAACTAACACATAGCAAGTGCTTAATCAATATGTCTTTCCCTTCTTTCTCTCTTTATTTCTGGGCAAGATGAATCCACAAGAGTGGAAAGAGGGTCTGAAGTTTTCTCCCATGAGGAAACAACATAGGTTTGTACTTACTTAGACCAAAAAGAAGCATCTTTTGTTCCTGCTGGTAATGCTCTTCCAGAGAGTTGACACTTCTATATACATAAATACCACCTAACCAATATGCTGCTGTATTTAGAAAGGGGGTTAATTTAATTTAGCATTGCACCTGGCAGGATATTTTTAAAAGCAGTATTCTAGTCTGCCCTTCTCTCATGGCTAAGGACATGGGAACAACTGATCACCAGTGGATGCAAGCACCATGAAATTTGGTCTGTCCATGACTGTATATTTAGAGCCTGGCATGTAAGAGGTGTGCCATAATTTCTTTTTATGAAATAAATATCTATTTCCTGGAAATGTTGCAACAGTTATACTGTGCCCAGGACCTGCAGGGGGTGGGGGTGGTAAAAAGAGAGACAGCCAGGCCAGCTATTTCTCTATTTTTTTCACTACCGTGGGCTTAATTTCTTAGAAAATCATGTAAGATTCCAGCTATGTGAGATGAGTCCCTTGCCTGGACTGGGGGTTCTAGATTCTGTGGGAAGAAGGCTCCATCCATCCAGGTTTCTGTTTCAAGAACAGCATCCTGTTTTGCAAAATTTTGGATGGAAATGGCTATCTCCCCTAACACAGCCCCTGCAGAACCAGTTCCTGTGGTACAAAGTAGGTCAATAGACGCAAAGGCTCCTGCATGCTGGCTGGAGAATGGTCGCAGGAGCACCTTTCCACCCTGGTGGACATTGCAGGGTCAACAGTGCAGATGGCACATGTTGCAGATGGATGTCTGGTAGGTGGGTTGCTCCTTGCTCTTGCTGATATAAGCACAGGGACATAACCTTCAATTTTGGGGCTCCATGCATATGCTGCTCCTATGGTTTATTTGTCCACATGAAGTGAGATGAAGTGCAAAGCAATAGGACATCCAATTCTGCTTTAATTACACCGATGAGCTGTTTGTCAGGGTGCCATGATCCCCGATACAGCCTTGTTCACTGACAAACTTGGGGTGATGCTGGCTTCTCTTGGGTAGTGCCAGCTTTTGGTTTGATATTTATTGGTTGAAATCCAACAGCTATGCTTTTGCCAAATTTAATGAAAAAGAGAAAATCACAATTGGGAAGGGCATACAATTTAGAAGATCTGGGGCTTTGGGACAAAATTTCATTGCTGGGAGCATCCCTGACATGTCATGAGTGATATTGTTATCAGTCATAATGTAGTCATTATTTTGGTACTGGTTTAATTGTTCAACAGTCATGAAGGATCAGGTCAGAACAGTTCCACAAATGAGAATAAACACATTCCCACTCAGAGTCCTGTTTTGCTGTAGTTTCTTTGTACATACATACATATATATATATGTTTTATTTTTCTGAAGAAAAGACTGCAGATTAAAGTGTTGTTTCAGACCTCTGACTCATTCTAAAGATTTCCTTCTCCTTCACTCATTCATTCGTTTCATTCAGTATTTATTGAACAATTACTATTCTGGATTTAGGAACCCCGTAATGGAAGCAGTCCTAGGCTCATGGTATTCACTCAACTTGTACCATAGAAGGTCCCACTTTTAAGTGGACCTTAGGCAAAGTCTCTTCTGAGAACATGACATTTAAACTAAGACTCAAAAGATGAAAAGAAGCCAGATTTTTCATCAATGAAAGAGCATTCTACATAGAGGGAACATCATCTGCAGAGGCCCCTAGCATTATTAAGACTGTATAACAGAGAACTTGACCACCATGGTTTTATACAATACAGAAATTTCTTTACCTCGCATAGCAAGAGGACAGAAGACAGGTAAAGGTTTATCCATTCAGCTATATTAGGGCCTGTATCTCTGCAATTCCTTTGGTCTATCTCCATGGTTACAATATGGCTACAGTACCTCAGGCCATCATATCCAAGATCAAGGCAGGAGTAAGAACAAAGTTATAAGCCAACCATATCTATCCCCTTTTTATTGGTAAAAGGCAAAAGTGTTTGGGTTTTTTTTTTTTCCAAAAACTCTCAATAGGTTTCTCCTTATGTCTCTCTGAACAGAATTGTGTGTTATGGGCATCCCTGGTAGCAGAGGCATCTGGGGAAGCAAGAACTTCATTTGAAATGCTGGTAATATAAAATAAATTAATTAATTAATAAGTGGGTGTATTCTGTTAAAGAAGAAGGGAGAACATGGATATTACAAAGAAGTTGGCATGTTTTCAAGTACTAAAAGAAGACCTTTGAGGCTAAAATTCAATTATGGAAAGATAGAATGGCAAAAGATGAGGCTTGAGACATTAGGAAGGGTTTTGCTAAGGTGCCACTACCTGCATTAATCACATGCTAAAATTTGTTCTATGTTTTATGTTTCTCAAATCCACCTACATTCTTTTACCCTAACCTCCTAGGTCCCAGTTTAAGGCATGTTATATCTTGTTTAGACTATTCCAGTCATTTTCTAACTGGGCTCTTTGTCTACCATTTCCTCCCTATTCCAATCTGTCTTCTGTCAATGACCAATTAAAGTATATCTGCTTAGTATTTCTCAAAAAATTAAATATGAAATTATGATATGACCTGGCAATTCCACTCCTTGATATAGACCCCAAAGACTTTAAAACAGGAACTCAAACAGACACTTCTACACTAATCTTCATAGGCACATTATTCATAATAGCCAAAAGGTGGAAACAGACCAAGTGTCCATCAATAGATGAACGGATAAATAGAATGTGCTGTATCTTTAAAATGGTATGTTACCTAGCCATATAAGGAATGAAGTTCTTATACATGCAACAACATGGATGAATCTTAAAAATTATACTAATGAAAGAAGCAAGACAAAAGGACAGATATCGTGTGATTCCACTTATAACGAAATATCTAGAAAGGCAAATTCATAGAGAAAAAAAAAGCAGACTAAAGATTACCAGTGCACAGGGAAGGGAGAATGGGGAGTTACTACTTCATGGGTGTAGACTTTCTCTTTGGGATGATGAAAATCCCAAATGGGATTGGGATTGTTGGTAATGGATGGTGGTGCTGGTTGCATAACATTGTGAATGTAATTACTACCACTGAAGCGTAGACTTGAAAATGGTTAAAAATCGCAAATAAAATATTACATACCAATATATTATAATGTTAAAAGAAGTTATCTTTGGGTGATTGGAATTATAATTTTTTCATATCCTTTTTTTCAAAATGTCTATGAGGGACATATATTACTTTAGTAATCAGAAGAAAAAAACGTTAAAAAAAATTACTCTAAAAAAAATTAAAACTTCTTGAAATTCTTCAGGGCTCCCTATTACTTATTTCTAAGTTTGTCCATATGAGATTCAAGTCCTTTCTGACCTGGCCCCTCTGCCTTACGGCGTCATCCCCTGCCACCTCCTCCCATCCACACTTTCACAGCCACCTGGTTATTGATAGCTCTAGGAACAGATGCTGCTGCTTCATGCCTCCATGCCTCCCTCAAGCCCACATCTTCTGGTAAATTCTAGAGTCAGAAAAAGAAACCTCTCCTCTAGGCTTTTCTCAGCTTCCTCATGGAAAGGTGACTGCTCATTTTTTATTCCATCCTGTGGATGGTACACATCACGGTAGAGGGAATTGTTTGCCCACCTGGATATCTCCTTCCCCCTGAGGTCCTGGATAGCCAAGGCCTTGCCTTACTCATTTTGGCTCGGAACAGGGCACCCTACATGTGGACATAAGCAACCACTGGCAATCCAGTGGAATTCATATGAAGATCAGCTGCCGTAGGCTCTGATTACTCTTAAGGCACTAGCCTTCAAGGACCTTGGAGACAGCAACACCCAAAGATGCTGAGAGAACGTGGGTGGCAGCATATGGACCCAGGGCCTCTTGTGATTGACCAAAAGACTGAGAAGACCCTAGGAGCAGTGGGTAAACAACATGGGCTCTGGAGTCCTACCACATGGATTCAAGTCCCACCCTTGGCACTTATAAGCCAGATAGCTTTGGTCAAGTCATGTCATGAGTCTGTGCCTCAGTTTCCACATCTATACAATGAGGGTGATAATAGTATCTGCCTCATAGGATTCCCCTAAGAATCAAATAAGTTGATCCTTGAGAGTATTTTGAGCAATTGCCTGGCACATGGTAAACTATCAGACTATATTAATTATTGTTGTATAGCAATGATATTATTAATATCAAATATACTTAATATCTTCATACTTTTTAGTGGGCAGGAAGACCCAGAAATAGATTTATTTATCCTTAAAGACTCACTTTAGCTCATTTAAAAATATGTAATGTTTTTATAAAGGCCCTTTTCAGCTCTTTTTTATGCAGAAAGAAGTTCTATTCCTGTTCTATCATGATGGCCTAAAGTAAATCTTATTACACTCATTATCTTAAATGAAGGTAATTGAAAACCACAATTGAACAGTGGACCCCAAATGTATCAGAAAATTAATTCAATTATAAATAGCAAGAATTGACTATACTTGAATGTGCATGAAGTATAGAACTGTAGTTAAACATTTAAGGAATATGGCCTTATCTTGTTACTATGGCTACAGGTTATTCCAAGACACAGTGGTTCTCAGGGCCTCTTGTGATTGACTGAATCACATATTACATACCAATATATTATAATGTTAAAAGGTATTTCCTCTTTATATTGAAATATTCAGCAACCAATTTCCTGTAATTTCATAGTAAATCACGCTAATGACCTCAGAGGTAGAAACCAAGGTGGAGGTCTTCCCAATACTATGTTCAGTGGTATCATACAATTAACTTGAAATTAGCCATAATGGGAGCATTAAACCATAGAAATGGATAAATGCTGAAAATCAGTTCTTCCCAAGACCCCACCCAGACCTGGTTGTTAAGCACTTACCAGCACACCATTGATTAGAAGAAGTGATTTGAGATTTTCACTCCATAATTCACAGATTGCTCTCTCCTCTTCGTATGTCTAATTCCCTCTCCCAGCCCCCACACCACACACAGACAATGACCGTGATCTTCTCTCCATTTCTTTCACCCTGATTCTGGCTATCATCTTCTCTTGCCTGGACTGCATCTAGAATCTCTTAATTGGTCTCCCACATTCACTCTTTCTCCCCTCCAATCCAATCTCCACACAGTACCTAGAGTGATCTTCTAAAATTTTAAATCAGTAAGCCAACAGAAGAAAAGAAATAAGAAAATTAGGGTAGAAATCAATGTATTAAAAACAGCAAACCAATAGAAAAATCAACTAAACAAATAGCTGGTTCTTTGAAAAGATCAATTGCATTGATTAACCTCCAGTCAGGCTAACCAAGCAAAAAGAAAGATGCAAAATACCAGTATCAGAAGTGAAAGAGGCATCATCACTACTGATCCCATGCCACCGAAAGAACAATAAGGGAATTCTATGAACAACTCCATGCCCACAAATTAGATAACCAGATAAAGTGCACCAATTTCTTGAAAGACAAACTACCAAAGCTCACACAAGGAGAAATAGATAACTTGAATATCCCTTTATTTATGAAAAATATCAAATCAATAATTAGCAACTTTCCAGAAAAGAAAGCAGCAGGACCAGATGGTTTCACTGGTGAATTCTATGAAACATTTAAGGATGAAGAATAATGCCAATTATTCACAGTCTGTTCCAGAAAATGGAAGCAGAGGGAACATTTCCTAACTCATTCTATGAGGCCAGCAATACCCTAATACCAAAACCAGATAAAGACATTACAGGAAAAGAAAACTACTTACAAGTATTCCTGATGAGCATAAATGTTAATTTTTTTCAAAACATTAGCAAATCAAATCCAGCAATGTATAGAAAGAATTATACAACATAACCAAGTGGGATTTATTTGCTCCAAGTATGCAAGGCTAGTTCAGCATTTGAAAAGTAATCAATATAATCTACCATATCTAAGGATAAAGAAGAAAAATCATATGATCATGTCATTTGGTACAGAAACAGCATTTGACAAAATCCAACACCCACTCATGATAAAAAAAGTCATCACACTAGAAATGGAGGGGAGCATCCTTAACTTGATAAAGAAAGCTTATGTAAATCTATGGCTAGCTTCATACTTTATGGTGAGAGACTGGATGCTTTCCTCTCAAGATTGGGAGCAAGGCAAGGCTATCCACTCTCAACATACTTATTCAACCTCATACTGGCAGTCCTTGCTAGTGTAATAAGACAAGAAAAAGAAACAAAAGGTATATGTATTGAAAAGGAATAAATAAAACTATCTTATTCACAGATAAGATGATTGGCTATAGAGAAAATCCCAAAGAATCAACAAAAGATTGTTGGAATACTTATGCAAATATACAAATTTGCAGGATACAATGTCAGGTAGAAAATCAGTTATACATTTTCCTATTTGTCAACAATGAATAGTTTGATTTTGAATTTTTTGAATAATATCATTTATAATAGCACCAAAATGAAACATTAAAGTATGAATCATATAAAATATGTATCACTACAAAAAATATGAGAGAAAAATCAAATATCTAAATAAATGAACATATATTCTCTGTTCATGGACTGGAAGATGCAGTATTATTAAGATGTCAATTCTTTTCAACTTGATCTATAATACTTATAGTATAATATGATTCCGATAAAAATCCCAGCAAGGTATTTTGTAGATAATGACAAAATGATTCTAGAATTTTATGGAAAGGCAAAAGATTTAGAGTATCTAACACATGGATGAAGGAAAAGAACAAAGAGGATTTGCATTACCCAATTTCAAGACACCAGACATCTTGAAATTGTGTAGTATGAGTAATCAAGTCAGTGTGGTGTTACAGAAAGTATAGACAGATAGATCAGTGAGACAGAATAGACAGCTCAGAAATACACCCACACAAGGATATGCACTAATTGTTCATTAAGACAGAAAAGCAATTCAATATAGAAAGGATAGTCTTTTTAACAAATAGTGCAGGAACAAGTGGATGTTCGTATGCCAAAAAAGTAATATTAATAATGAACCTCAGTCCAGACATACACTTTAAATGATAATTAATTCAAAACGGATCACAAACCTAGATGTAAAATGAATGCAAAACTATACAGTTTCTAGAAGGAAATGGAAAAAAAAAAAAAAGCCAAGTGACCTTGGGTTTGATGACGAGTTTTTAGGCAGAATACCAAAAACATGATACATGAAAGAAAAATTTGATAAATTTGGCATCATTAAAATTAAAAACATTATGCCTACGAAAGTCACTCTTACATGACTGTATAGAGAATCCATAGTCCTAGAGAGAATATTTGCAAAACATAGATCTAATGAAGGAACTTAATCCAAAATATATAGAACTCTAAAAACCCAATAAGTAAACAAACAATCCAATAAAAAATAGGGAAAATAGCTGAACAAACACCTCAACAAAGAAGATATGCAGAGTGAAAATAAATATGCAAATAAACACTTGCCATTAGGAAAATGCAAATTAAAACATCAAGATTCCTCTGCATACCTAATGGCTAAAAAAAATTTAAAAACAGCAATACTAATTGCTGTCAAGGATGCAAAGTAAAGACAATTCTCATCATTGCAAATGTTAATTAAAAATGGTACGGCCCTTTTGGAACCGTTTGGCAGTTTCCTTCAAAGCTAAAAGCTAGTTTTACCACATGGCCTTGCAACAGGCTCTTAGATATTTACCCAACTGGTATGAAAACTTATGTCCATGCAAAAATATGCATGTGAATGTTTATAGATACTTTCTTCATAATCACCAAAAACTGGAAGAAATTGAGATGTTCTTCAATAAGTGGATGGATAAACAAACTTTAATGCATCCATGCAATGGAATGTTCAGCTAGATAAAGGAATGCACTATTAAACTATGCAAAGACATAAATGAATCTTAAATGCGTATTTCTAAGCAGAAGAAACCAGCCTGAAAAAATCTATATGCTGTTGTGTCCAACTATTTGACATTCTGGAAGAGGCAAACAATAGAGCTGGTTAAAAGACCAGTACTTGCCAGGGCTTCAGGTTAGGGGGTGAAGGGTGAATAGATAGCGAAGCTATTCTCTATGTAGCCAGGATGGTGGATACCCAACATTATGCATTTGGCAAAACCCCAAGAACTTTAGAGCACCGGGATGAAAACTGTACTCAAATTAAAAATACTTCAGGAGATTGAGGGAATTCCCAGATGTAAAGCAGAATGTGACAAAAGAATCTAGTTGTATAACGAATTTTGAAACAACCTCACTGAAGGGGATGGGGACAACAGTGTCCCCTAAGGAACTTTGGAAGTGAGAAGGTCTGTGAGACAAAAGGGAAACAAAACTGTACATAAACACTATAATTCTCCATGTGGAAGCTGTTTCCAATGAGGATACAGGTGAACAGTTTTGACACTATTATATATGTACACTGGAATTAAACAATTACGTAACTAGATGGCAGATGATGGGAGTCAGGTCTGTCACTGTTGAAGGGTGAGGTTGTAGTCAAGCAAGGGAAGAAGCCTAGAATGACCAATGGGGTAACGAGGAGAGTGGAGTACATCAGTAAGAGCTTATAGCTTAATATAGTGACAGATGGATATATAGATAGATAGATATAGATATATTTGTAGATATGTGTATCCACTTATTAATATATGTATATTGGTTTCTAGTGTACCCCAATTAAAGAATCTGGGGCTCGTTGAGTAAATGACTAATAATAGGACTGGGACAGAAAATATACAAGATGAGCCTGGAACATATTGTAGTGCCAGAAAGTAAGGAAGTGCTCAAAAGTACTGTAGTGGTGGGAGGGGGGGGGTATCAGAAGAACACAGGACACACAGTGGTTCACGCTTAGTCCACCTATGTCTTGTTAATCTAGGTCTCAGTTTAGAAATTTCTTCCTCCAAGAAGCCACCTCTGAACCTTCAAGTCTTGCTTAGGTGCCCCTCCTCATAAGCGCCGCTGCTTAGTCTTTATTTTACCCTTTATGAGTTAGAAAATGATCCGTTTCCCGTAAGATAAATTTTCAAGGCAGGACACAGGGTTGAGAGATGGAAGCTTGGGCTGGAATTCAACCTTCCTTTCCCAAGTTTTATTGTGTAGTGAACAACCTCTGAATCAGCCCTGCCCTCTTACTATAACCCCATCACAACTCTTACCATGTTATATATTTGTCTGTAGTTTTTGCTCATAACCCCAACTAGATTATAAATTCCACTTGTTTTTTTTTATGCTCGGCATGTATTCCCAGTGCCCAGCACTTGTCCTGATATGAATTTGACACTAAATACATGCCTATGCATGAATTAACAAGCGAAAGGACCTCCTGTTGGGTGAACAAATCAATAAATTAATATGCAAACCTCGTCTTAAACAGCCTTTTACCAACTCTACCAGGAAATTATTATCTTTTAGACCTTATATATTTTTTTTAACTTTTATTGTAGAAACATATATACAGCTCCAATTTCCCATTTGTACCACTTTCAAGTGTACATTAGGTACCTTCACAATTACCTTTGAACTCTAGAGGTTTCTTTACTGTTTAATCCTCTGTACCAGACTGTATGGCAGTGACCAGATCATACCTATGCCCAGCATGATGAAAAGCACATGGGGTGTGCAAATTCCAGTGGAAATAAAGTGAAATCAGTCCTATTCCCATACCACTCACCCTTACTACCCTCAGTTGCCTGGATATGTGTCAAGCACTACTTTATTCCAGGTGTTTGTTAACATGAGCAACACACAGGCAGTCTCGGCATGAAACTCACAGCCCCATCAGGGAGGCAGATGCATCGCTGAACAGTGAGGAGGCAATGTGCTCCTCCCACAGTGCCCTTCAGTCTCTCTTCCCCCAAGTGTACCCCATGGATCACCTACACCGGAATTACCCAGGATGAATGAACGAAGGTTTCCAGACTCCCCCATTCGGTGGGTTTAGGTTAAATTCTAACCTAAATTCTGACTCTTCTGCTTTGGAGGGGCACAGGTGGCTTCCATTCACACTGCATTGTTCAAAGCAAGTTATATGCCCAGCCCTCACACTAACAGGGCAGGAATCCACAGGATGGGCTGTGGATTAATTAAAGTCTCTGGAATGTTCCTTCTGCCTTCTTCATGCTCCTCTTCCTATCATCCCCTACTACTACTCAGTGATTTCGGTCGCCGGCTCCCTCCAGCCGGGAATAAGCCCCTGTAAAATGCAGGCAATAGGGGAATGATCGCCATTACCTAAAACTGGAAACTGATTATTCTAAGAGAGCACATGTAAAACAGGATGGGATTTGGCGAAGAAATTTCAAGGAGTACTTTTTAAAGGGTGGTAGTCTGTTTCAAGGAAGCACACATTCTTTTCTGGATAATCTATTTTTTTAAAAGCCCAAACTATTTAATTTACTAGAAAAAACTCACAATCAGTAAGTAGTTTTTTAAAAAACAAAGAAAAAAGATTTGGGATTCAGATTGTAGCCTTTGGAAACCCGCCTTAACTAAGGAAAACTAGGCCAAAAAAAAAAAAAAACAGCATAAGCTCCTTTCTAAATGTGCATGAGGAATATTATCTGTGGTTACACTGTTATGAGAAACATCCTTGGATCTGCGGGAAATTCTTATCACATTTTTGTAAAATTGCTATTTAAGGTTGTAGATGCCAAAAACGACTTTGTGAAGTAGTGCTCTCTTGGAAACCGCCTAAATGACCCACAATAAGGAAGTTATTAAATAAATTATGGGGTGGATATGATAGACTATTGTGCAATCATTACGAATCATGCTCCCAAAGAACTTATAAGCATATTGAAAAATGCACAAAAATATTAAAAGTAAAGACAGATTATAAAACCTGTGTTATATCATTGTTCCAGTTTTATTTAAAAACTGGGTATACACCAAGATTTTAAGTGGACCAGCACTTAAAGGTGGTCTTGAAATATTTTCTTCTTTAAAAGTTTCGTATTTGTTCAAATTCTCTGTAATAGCCATTTTTACCTTTGGGGTGACCATTTAATTTTATCACCTAACCTGGGACACGTTTAATAGTGAAATTGGGAGCTCAAATAATAATGTCTCTGGAATCACAGGCAAAACCAGAATTGTTTTGGGCAAACTACCATATGGCCACTGTGTTTATTTAAATTTGAAAGCAAAATTCATACCATGAGAAATTAGATTATTGTCCCCAAGTTTTTGCTACATCTCCTTGCCAGCCCATCCTGTGGATTCCTGCCCTGTTAATGTGAGGGCTGGGCATATAACTTGCTTTGAACAATGCAGTGTGAATGGAAGCCACCTGTGCCCCTCCAAAGCAGAAGAGTCAAAGGCTATTGTGTGGTTCTGCCATCTTGTGTCTTGTTATGAGACTTGACTATCCTAGAGAGGAGCTGCTTCTTAACTGGATCCTGAAATGAAGATGAGCTGAAGCAGCACTGAAACAGACCTGCAATCCGCCTATTCTGACAAGAGACCCAAGTGGATCTTTGCTAGTATAACTCGTAGGATTTTGAGGTCATTTGTTGCCATAGCAAAATTTAACCTAAACCCACCGATGAAATTTCTACAGACCAAGTATCAGGCACCATACCAGGGCTAAAATAATGAATTAGACCAAGATCCTGCCAGTCAGGAGCTGACATTAAATTATATAGCATTTGCTTTAAAATAGGAAGTTTTTGGCCCCAGGTGTGTCCTACTTTTTTTTTTTTTTTTTGCAACACCTGCAAGTAAATGTTAAACCATATTTTTTCCACTGGTTTTTATTTAGAAAAAATCTTTAAAGCTCTCATATTTAAAGTAGTTCTTGGAATCTTGAACTACATGTACAGATATAAAGTTTGCCAATAAAATTTTATGGTTTTGAAAAAAAATCCTGTAAAAAATAAACCTAAGTCTATTATTCAGTCATTTAATTTTTGTTTGGAAAATAAGATATTCAGATACAATTAAGTTATATTAGGGGGAAGAACACTGCTATTGAAACAATCAAATATATGAATTTACTACTATAGAATATTAATCTTGAGAAACAAGCTTTAAAAACAACCAAATAAGTTGTCAGAGGCAAGTAGGCCCTCCCAGAAAAAGGTTCAAAAGCAACAGATTGTATACGAAAGTATGTAGGGAAGACACATCTCAAGTGAAGGTTGGGTTGAGGTGGCAGGATCATTGTTCTCTTGTTGACATTGTAAAGCAAAAAATTGCATGGTGTCAAAATTATTCTTGAAAGTCCCTTAAATTGCCCAAACCTGAGCCCTTAGAAGTTCAGAAGCCAAGAATTAATGATTTCTGTTTCTCTGGGACAGGGAAGTCCAAGGTCTAATTTGAAAGGTCTCTGTCTCTCCTGGTCCCTCTCTTAGTCTCCTGTTCTCTGTCTGCGTGACTCTTTCTTGAGCTCTCCTCTCTTGCTCCCTCTCCTTACCAGGACAAAGTTATATAAGTTAAATGTGCATATAAAACATCTGTAGTCTTAACTGTGGTTTTAAAATTTAAAGGAAATGCATGAGAGACTTATTATACTCTCTTTTCTGGGGTGGATACTGAGGAGATAAAGGAAGCAAAAACGAGAGTCCACAAAGGAGTGGGAAAGATGGAAAATGCCAGCCACGAATATAAACACAGTGTGATCAAATCCAGGAAAGATATAAGCCCAAGGTGCTATAAATGACAGTTCTCAGACCTGGGCTGCACCTGAGATTTCAAAAATTGCAATACCCAAGACAAACCCTAGACACCCACCAGTTCAGTTACTTGGGAATCTCTGGGGGTAGACTCCTCACATTGCTTAACGCTCCCCAGGGGAGTTGATGTGCAGCCATGCTTGAGATCTGCGGGGCTGCCTGTAAGAAGAACATCCAGTGTGGGTCTGAAGGCTAGGTAGAGGGACGTTCCAGGCTGAGGGAACTCCAGTAGCAAACGTTCTTCTGGCAATGGTATAACTGACAGAATTACCACACTCCTCGAATTGAATCAATACACAGTCATAATACATTGCTCATTTCAACACATCAACACCTTTTCATCTCTCTTTGTTGAGTTTTACTGATTCTTTAAAAGCATGGATATTAATGGATTCTGATGATGCTGCATTCCATAGTTCCATCATGTGTCCCTAACCAACATAATGGAACTATTCGCCTTTCAAAGTTGTAATTTTAGTGTGCACCAGGTTCATGGCACTCTAAAATATATACCCATCTGCAAAGACATTTCCTTTTAAAGTACAAAAACAGTTCCTGCAGGGGAGTGGTTGTCTGTGTCCTGATTGATGAAGGGTCATCTTTTAAATTTTAGAAAACTGATTTTGTTTTGGTTTGCACAAAAGTTGATGTCTTAAAAAAACCCAGATAAAAGGTGCTGCAGGCTGCCAACAAGCTCCTAACAGGAGGAGAGCAAATTTCACATACCTGCTCCCAGAACTTGACTTCTGCGTCTTGGGGACATGAAACCATGTTTTGGCAACATTCATTTTTGTTGCAGGAGATTCCACAGGCTTCTCTCCATAAATCCTATGCTACTTTATTCCTTATTCATTCAGTACAGATGTTTTTTTTTTCCAGTTTGAATTTTTTTTAAACTTTTTTTATTAATTAAAAAAATTAACAAACAAAACATTTAGATATCATTCCATTCTACATATACAATCAGTAATTCTTAATATCATCACATAGTTGCATATTCATCATTTCTTAGTACATTTGCATCGATTTAGAAAAAGAAATAAAAAGACAACAGAAAAAGAAATAAAATGATAATAGAGAAAAAAAAGACTATATATACCATACCCCTTACCCTCGCTTTCATTTACCACTATTTCAAACTGAATTTATTTTAACATTTGTTCCCCCTATTATTTATTTTTATTCCATATGTTCTACTCTTTTGTTGATATAGTAGCTAAAAGGAGCATCAGACATAAGGTTTTCACATTCACTGAGTCTCATTGTGAAAGCTATATCATTGTTCAATCATCATCAAGAAACATGGCTACTGGAACACAGTACTACATTTTCAGGCAATTCCCTCCAGCCTCTCCACTACATCTTGAACAACAAGGTGATATCTACTTAATGCATAAGAATAACCTCCAGGATAACCTCTCAACTCTGTTTGGAATCTCTCAGCCATTGACACTATGTCTCATTTTACTCTTCCCCCTTTTGGTCGAGAAGGTTCTCTCAATCCCTTGATGTTAACTCTCAGCTCATTCTAGGGTTTTTATCAGTCCCTTGATGCTGAGTCTCGGCTCATTCCAGGATCTTTGTCCCACGTTGCCAGGAAGGTTCACACCCCTGGGAGTCATGTCCCACGCAGAGAGGGGGAGGGTGTTGAGACTACTCATCATGTTGGCTGGAGAGAAGGGCCACATCTGAGCAACAAAAGAGGCTCTCTTGGGGGTGACTCTTAGGCCTAAATTTTAAGTAGACTTGACCTATCCTTTGTGGGGTTAAGTTTCATGTGAACAAACTCCAAGCCTGGGAGCTCAGCCTATAGCTTTGGTTGTCCACACTGCTTGTGAGAATATCAAGAATTCAACTTGGGGAAGTTGAATTTCTCCCCACTCTCACTATTCCTCGAAGGGGACTTGCAAATACTTTTCCAGTCACTGATCAAATCATTCTGGGATTCATTGGGGCATCACTCTGGACAAACCAACAAAATCTCATGTCCTTCCTGAGATTCCAAGTACTAATGACGTTCAATCAGACTATCTACATGAGTTATATTAGGAAATGCTCTAGTCAAAGTCTAAATTTTGTAACAAATAAACATTTTTTGCTTTAATCTCACACATCAGGTGACATTTTAAAGTATTAATTATCATCTATTTTCAGCATCCTGCAATAATGACATTCCTTTGTTCTTCCTCATGCCAAAACATTTTTAAAATTTAGTACAGATGTTTTTATGGCCAACATATATTTATACTAATACGGAGGTTTGCCATCAAATACATAGTCATGCCTCTGATCCGGATGGCAAAGGATGCAGAATTAGATATTTCACATGAAAATAAGGTCTGCTTTTTCCCACCATGGTGTTCTTCAAAGGAGCAGTTTTCTAAAATGTGAACAAAGATGTCATAGTTAATTCGATGGAATTTTCTTTTTTCTGTTTTAATCATCTTCTCTAAATCAAGAAGAGTAGATACCAGAATTGAAATTATGTCTGATCATTGTTTCTTCATACTGTCTGCCCTCAGTCTGATCTCTTATTAGTTCACCCTGTTCCATGGACTGCCATGGAATTGACTGTTTAGTTTGAGTCATTTTTAATTACTTTTTAATTGTGAATTGCCACGCAGTCCATCTCGTTAATAGTCTTGTAATTCAGGCCAAACACTGAGATGATTGCAGATAACAGACCAACTTTATCAGTTGAGTGTTCTCTTAAAAGTCACTGGCGCCACGTACTGAGCCCTGTGCATGCATGCCAGGCAGTGGTGGGCAGCTGGAAGAGATTAGGGATACCATGACTTGGGATCGACCGGGTGAGTCAGAGAGATTTTGGAAACATCTTCAGGGTAACCCAGTTTACAGTATAGTTGCATTTTAATTGCATTTTAAAGTCTAAATGCAGTTGATTGTGAAAACTGTGTCACATAATTTAAGGGAACTGGAACTTTCTTTTTATGGGGGGCAAAGAAAACTATCAGGTTAACATCACGTTACCTAAGAAGTGACTAAGAGAAATCTGGCCTTGTGACCCCCTCTGAGATGGTTCCCGCCAAGGTCACCAGCAGCCACAGCCAACAAATCCAATGGACTCCTTTCAGGTGCCATGTGCCTTTGATCTTCTTTCATGTACTCCAATAGTTATGGAGTGGATTCTCATTCCGGGCACTATGGTAGGTAAATTTTGGTAATATGATTAAAGAAACAGAGGCTCCTCTCTTACTTCCGGAGCTCACAGTTTCTTGGTGAAGCAAACACAGATAAGGCATTTCCAAGCCTCTATCATTACTTTATTTTAAAGAAAGTGTTCTCATTCATGATGTGCTTTGCTTTCTGCTTCCTCAACATGATTTTTCATGCTTCACCGAGTATATCTTGGAATGTGAGTTTTTCTCATGCTTTTTATGGGATGTCCTTTCTGCCCTGGAATATTCAAATATCGGGTTTCCTTTGGGTTCCTTCTCAGCCATCTCGTTTCTTCACTTTGCTCATTCTTCCTGGATAACATAATTTCCCCCACTCTAGCCTTCATCACTACGTACATATCAATAATTCACAATCTGTATCTTATCCTTTGCTCCCACATGGAGTTCAGATGTATTTTCAGCTTCAGTTCCCAAGCAGTGAGATGTTTTGAACTCAACATATTCCAATTTTGTTTTTCATCTTTCCTTCCATATCTTGTAATTTATCTATTTTCTCAGTGTTGGTAAATATCCCCAATTTTCCCAAAGTAGAGGTCTCAAAATAATCTGGCTTTTAAAAATACCCTGGAAAAAATAAACCATTCATCAGTTTGCTGATTCCATATCTCTAAGCAATACTGTAAATTCCTGTGACTCCAGTTGCATTAAATTAATTCCTAGCTTTTTAAAATAAAACAGATGAGCTACTAAAGGGATTATTACAAAGATTGCCTTCTTACGAAGTTGCTGAATCAACAGCTTTATTTTAATCAAATCACATTTTTATAATCCAAAAATACTTTCAAAACAATGAATAGGTTTTGGCATCTGCATTGTGGAATTTATGCTTTTCTAATGAAGAGCTAAGAGTCTATATGAGAAAGATAATCAGGTTAATTGCAGAATTAAACTGGTCAAGAAGTAAACAGTGAGACCTGAATCTTTCCATGATTTTTGAGCATACAATAGACACACAGCAAAGATAATTTTAAAATAATTTAAAAACACACAATTTGAATGTTGGAACATTGTAGTCACTATATATAAGGGGTGTAAATTTAAACTCACATTTGAACATGTGTCACATTGACTTACCCAATTCATAAGCAATGCAACCTATTTACTGAGCATGTAAAACCACCCCACATCGGTCTAAATTTGTTTTAAAATTCTCACATTAAGCACTTTAGCATATGATCTTAGATATATCATGATTCAAATTATAAATCATGTATATAAGAAGTACTGTATATATATATATATATATATATATATATATATATATGGGGTTTGTTTGTTTTTGTATACTGTATGGCGGAGTCATATTTCTTATTCCATGTGAGATCCCATTATTGCAGCACCATTTGCTGAATTTTTGTTTGTTTGCTTTTTTACGTTTTGGGAAGTGCGTGGGCTGGGAATCGAAACTGGGTCTCCTGAATGGCAGGAAAGAATTCTACCCCTGAACTACCCTTGCACCCCCCAGAAAGCCATATATTTTTAAAAGTTTGATTAACGTGGTTTTCAAGCAAGCAACAATTAGGATTGTGGTTGTCATAGAGACAAATCTATGACATTGGAGGTGAAGGGTGACAGCCTTGTTTTCTCAGAATGGCAGCACTTCATTTTGGTGAATGTCACCAAACGAATTTGAACCACCAGGCATGGCCCTTAGATCAAAAGCCACATTTTGCATATGGTCAATGTGACACTTGTCTGGCCTTTCAAAAGGCCAGGGCCACAGTGATAACCATCACTGAAAATCCTATAAACCTCTCCAGCTGCCTTCAATGATGTGACTTCTGATCTAGAGGGAAAAAGGGGGGAGGGTATTTTATAAATATCAATTTTCTAAAATCTCTGATCTGTTGGCATTAACTGATGAGCTCAGAGATGCTTGGAAACTTCCCTGCCTGCACCACAACTGTAACCATAGCAACCTGCGTTTTAAAGGATGTTGAAGATGTTTTTAAACATAAGGTGAGAAAAACAGTTTCCATACAAATGTTTGCCTGGGACCTCATGCCTAATTTCACCAGTACACTTGATTTTTTCCTTTAATGAGACATAATGCAATGCTGGAAACTTTCTTGTTGGAGTTGAAATTAGGCAACACCGGACAGTCACAAATCCTGAGACCACCTCATTCCTATGGAAGTGAGCCTTGCCTTGTTGTACTGCCATGCTCTGTGTCAGCATGCCTGTTGCTCCCATATATTATACGTGGGAAAGATGGGTGACTCATTCTGAAAGCATTTGAATTTTTGATGCCATTTGATTCGTGTGATTTGGAAGGCCATCTTGGACTGCCAAATATTCTAGAATAAATTAATTAAGGCTCCTGGTTTCCAGGGTGATGTGCTAATATCTCCATAAGGTGCTGGATTTGGGGATAAGATAGAGTACGACAACTGCGTAGAGTTCAGTATTTGAATATTGAGCCACAATATTGAAGAAATCATTGAATGAGTAGTAAGGGTATATTTTTCATTTTCTAAGTAGTCAGAGTATTTTGTTTTTTAAATAAACAATTCTATTTCTATTTGGACTGAATATATAGAATGGATATTTTTTTTTTTTGACATGGGCAGGCTCCAGGAATTGAAGCCAGGTCTCTGGTATGGCAGGCGAGAATTCTGCCACTGAGTCACTGTTGCCTGCTCTAGAGTGGGTATTTTAAGGAGGGAGCGTATAATCAAATATTCCTATTTATTCTTTAGTTCTAGAAGTAGGTTGAATGCAAATAAATACAGACACTAAATAGTTAAATAGGCTATGTGAGCAATTACGGATTTTTCATCATTAGCTGCTTATTCATGCATACCTCTTGTCTTGGCAAACCACCACCATTTCTCTCCCCACCTTGACTCTACATGAGTTTGCATATTTATAGAGTTAAAAGGGTTATCCACCATGTTTCCCTTCAGTATCCATATTCTTTATTTGTCACACATCCATCTCTGTCATTCTCACATTATAGCTCACCCCAACTATTACATTAATCATCAAAAAAAAAAAAAAAACAATTCTAAAACTCGTCCAACATAGTATTGAAAGCCTGAGGTGCTGTGTCAAATAACTCATCATAGTTGTTTGGGAACATTACAACACAAGTCAAGTGGCAATCGAACCCAAGAACAAATTGATCATTATTAATATGACTCTCTTATGCACTTAGGAATCCATTTTTTTCTATCAATGCCAATTTCCCTCTCCACTTTCTTGGCTTTGATTCAAAGGTAAGTAAAGCTGGCTAGCCCTTTTGTTCAGAGATTAGGTCTATTTTATGAGGAATTAAATGAAAATAGAACTAACATCTGTTAAACATGAACTTCATCTCAGACATGGCATTAATATATTGCCTGGACATTCCTTACCCATCGTGATAAACAAGCACTAGACTTCATTTTGCAGGTAATGAAAATAGCCATCTGTTATATGGTGTGCTGGTCTGAATCTGTGGTGGACCCCAGAAAAGCCATGCCCTTTGATCCTCATTCAATATTGCTGGGTGGGAGCATTTTGATTGTTTCCATGAAGTTGTGACCCATTCAATTGTGGGTGGTAACTTTTGATTAGATGATTTCCATGGAGGTGGGTCTCCTCCCACTGAAGGTGGAGTTGCTTGCTGGAATCTTTTAAAAGAGGGAACATTTTGGAGGGAGTCCCTTTTTTGGTAGAGCCACGTGAAAGCCAACAGACCCACCATGTTCACCATGTGCCCTTCCAGCTGAGAGAGAAACGTTGAATGCCGTTGGCCTTCTTGAACCAAGGTATCTTTCCCTGGATGCTTTAAATAGGACATGTCTATAGACTTGTTTTAATTGAGACATTTTCTCAGCCTTAGAACTGTAAACTAGCAACTCATTAACTTCCCCTTGTGAAAAGCCATTCCATTTCTGGTATATTGCATTCTGGCAGCTAGCAAACTAAAACACATGGTGAGGATCCAGGAATTGACTAGAAACTTTGTATCATCATCACCATTGTCTTTACCAACCTCCTCATCATATTTTTCTTCCACAGTATCATTGAACTGTCCAAATAAAATTCCAGGTCATTTTATTGTACATATTTTGCAGATGAGTAAACTGAAGTTCAAGGCCATCGAGTAGCTTGCCCAAGAATATACAGCAAGTAAATGATAGAGCTGGAAATGCAGTCGGGAGTTCTTTACTGCTACACCTCAGTTCCTTTATCTGGCATCAAGTGTTGGGCAAGGCAAGGTGTTTGAGGGGCACCTGGAATCTGGAGAGTCAGAGAAACATCTTTAGAATCAAGGACAGGAACATCTACTTAAGTAGTTCCCAAAATTCAGGTTACCAGAAGATTACTGGGTGAGTTTGTTAAAATGCCCATTGAAGATCCAACCACCAGCAACAACAACCCCTGTCTCCCCTTCCTACACACATACAGGTTTTGATTCAGTAGATCTGGGATGAGGCAGAAATCTACGTTATTGACAAAGTCCCCAGGTGATTATCAGATTCTCGCACAGATGGTCTTTGACCATGCTTGGAGAACTGTTTTCAATTTGTGATCCAGCTGGGGAAGTCCCAGAGCCCAGACACTCACTGAGAGAGAAACCTCCTCTTTCCTTAATATTCTGTTTCCGAATTCATAGTCCTGTCCTTTCTTCTGGGGCATCCATCTTCTTATCTATCATGTGATCAAGCCTTGCACTGAAGTTAACATATAATAAAAATAACCCTGGCTGCTGATTATTACTTGCCTTTTGGGTGTGCGGCTCTGAGCTAGATGCTCATCACCTTGTTTTCATTGTCTCGGCCATCATTATTAGGTGGAAACACTAGTATTCGCACATATCCAGTCCTCTCTTCCTTCCTGGGAACACCAAGACTTTATTTCCAAGCTGCTTTGCAGCCTGATGGAGCCATTTGACTGGTTCTAGCCAATGTGTACCACTTCCATTTTCTTTTTCTCCTGCTATGGTGACTGGGGACATGTTGCAGATGATGGCTGTGTAAGATGGTGGAGCCTTTTTTAGCCTGGATTCCTGAGCTGTGGCATAACATAAAGTCCCATCAACCCACTGAACATGCACTGAGATAAACAAGCCTTCATTGTGTTAGTCCCCTGAGATTTTATTTTGTTTCTTTCTGCACTATAGCCTATCTTATCCTAATAAAAGCAACAGCAGCATCACAATAATCACATGTATTAATTATAACAAAAGCTTACTATGTGCTGAGGACTATACTAAGCACTTTGCAAACATTATCTAATTTAATATTCATACCAATGCTGTAAAGAAGACACAGTTAATAAATGTATTTTATGAAATCACATAGTAAGTGATGGGACAGGAATGAAAACCCAGGGAGCCTTATTCCAGAATTCCTGTTTTAACCAAAACAGTATAACAACATAGTTTGCCTAAGTGCTGGGGTTAGTGCTTTAGATGCTTATGCCACATAATCCTCTGTCAACCCTAAGAAGTAATCATGATTACCTTCATTTTCCAGTCCAAATACTGAGGGTTCATAGAGGTGAAATGTTCAGCCCAAGGCCACATACTTAATCCAAGGGATTAAGTCATAAAGTCAAGTCCCTCTGACTCTTAAAAAAAGTATCAGTTAGGCTCAAAACAGGGTGTCTAAGCAAAGGACTTTGGTTCTCTATTTCTGTGTTAGAAACATCTAGGGGCCCCTAATCATATAAACTAGAGTGGCAGTGTAACCCTAGCAGTCAAGGTTTGGGGAAACTGATGTCAAACTCTCTGAGTTTAAACTCAGCTACCCCATACAACAACTATGTGACTTTGGGCACAATTCATAGCCTATCTCTAAAACTAGAATTATTATCACTTAGATCTGATAATGAGAGGTGGTAATCGTGAGTAAATGTATAACCCAGTGCCAAGCTCCAAAGGATGATGGAGGGTTGTGATGGGAAGATTCACAGGAATTTCGTCCTAGCAAATCTGCAGGTGAATCAACCTACGACTCCCTCATCCCATCCCTGGATGCTTTTCTCCTGTAAGGTGGGACAGCCACAAGCAGCCAGATTTTGGGTTGCCTCTGAATTCCTTTCCTTAGGGGTGCATTTGGGTCTGCAGCTCTTAGTCCCTGGGACCCTGCTGAGATAGACTCTGGGTCTCTGGGTTTTGCAGGCCCATCTGTGGAACTGCTGCTAAGCCAGATAAATTGGCCAGTGGGATTCATGGATCAGGTAAGAGAACAGACTGTGGACCGCAGGTGGCCTAATCCTTTGGGTCCTGGAAGGCATGAGATATGAGCTTGGGGCTGCTGGGAGAAGCCAATGGGGCTTTAGTTGGAAGGCTCATTGCAATTACTCTAAATTAAGGGTGAAACCAATTTTCTTTGCCTTTTGAGTTCTCAAGAAACTCAGGGGTCATTTTCCTCTTGGCACAGTAGGTTTATCAGAATCTTGGCTCCTAGTCCAGGTGGAGTGAGCAAACTTGTTTTCTGACAGAGGTTTAGAAATAATAGCTATAACCAGTGGAAGAGACTACCAATAGACAATGCTATATATTAAATAATTGCACTGTGGTAAGCACTTCAAAATAGCCTGACAGACTGGCTGCATTTAATTTTCCCAATATCCTATGAGATGAACGTTATTACTATTTCCAAGGAAACTGAGGCTCACAGTAGTTTAAGTTGCTTGCTGCAGGCTACCCAGGCAAAAATGTGGCCAAGCTGGAGAAGGAAGCCTGTCTCCAAAGCCTGTGCACTTGGCCAGCAGGCCCTTCTGCCTGAGCAGCTGAGCTGGTAGCAAGCCAGTCTGTGGTCATTGACAGAGGGTGCGTGTAGGTGTTGAGTGGGGGCGAGGAGAAGCTTGTGAAGAGCTGGCTCAGGAAATGGCCTGGAGGAATATGGAAAACTCAGTCCATGGAAAGACTTAAGGTCAAATGGCCAAGCCCAGCACAGTCCTCCAAACGTCCAGTGGGGGGCTGCTCAGTTTACTCTGGAAACCCACAGCATACCCTCAACACCAACCTCAAGTCACCCTTTGCAACAGGATTCCATTGGCAAAAATAATGGGATACACTGCCTAAGTCCCACCTTTCTTGAAGATTTATTATACACAATAAATGATAGCTATTCTAAGAGTTCACAGCGAAATGCTCACAGTGTTTGTGTGTTTAATTCTACATTACTCATTTGCTTTTGACCACACACCTTATTATTATTGTTATGCAAAACTTATTCATCTTCTAGAAGGCCCTTTGGAGAAGTGTCATGGAAGTCACTAGAGGCAGGGCAAGCATTATTGAAAGTCTGCAGCAAAGGGGGAGCATAGGTCTGGGCTGAGCAGTAAGTTTGTTGTGGAAGATGAAGTGGCTGCAGGTGGCAAGTGCTGTCAGGAGGTTAATAAAAGGTCCCCATTCAGGAGGGAGAGACTCTTGAGCAGGTGGTCACAACACAGAGGAAAAGGAAGGATAAGGAATGAGTATTGGTTACAAATTCACAAAAATGAATAAGGGAGAGCTATTTTGCAAGATCGCTTAGGAATAAACTTGAGGTTTATTTTGACCTCAAAGTAGAAATTACAGGCTTGGAATTCAGGAGAGAAGTCAGAACTGGAAATGGGGACCTTCAGGTCCTTGACCTCTCCTTTTCCTGGAGTGACTATAGAAAAAGGATATGAACGAAGGGGGCTTTGGAAATAGGCTTCAGCACAATCTCCGTACAAGCTGCAGGGGGCAGAAGCAGAGGCAAAGGAGAAGCAATGATGGGGGGGTGGGAAGAGAAACTAAAAAGCAGATCATCATCCTCGTACACGCCAAGGCATTTAATTCCACATTTTTTTCAAAGCAGAAAATCATTGAAACCTCCCCATTTGGAAAGCATTTTGCCATTAGTAGCGTCCAGCGATGCTGGCAACTTGGAGCTGGGCCCCAGATCTTAAACTTCATTTTGGGCATGAAAGGGTGTCCAGCAAACCAGTTTGAAACAGCTGAAGCCTGGCAGAAGGGAATGAACTCTTGATCCTGCAAGTGAATAACCTAGTGCTTTCCAGATACAATGGGGATTGAAATACCAGACTTGACTATTTTATGTAAATTTCTAAGGCAGTATTTAAGCAGGGTGGTGGGGGGGGGGTGCTTGCAGTGGGTGAAAGAGTCCTAAACACAGATGGGTTTTGAGGCCCCATCAGCCTTGACAGATGCAGTAATTGGGCTAAGAAAAGAGAGGGCAACCCAAGCATATCTCCCAAAGCATCCCAACTCAGCTGGGTAATTAACCTCACCGTGACTCCCTCCCCTCCTTCCAAGATCAGATTTTTATTATCTCAGAAACATTTAAACTTTAGAACTTGTGAGGAACACAGGCTTTCTGAGCCAGCTTCTGCTGATACATCATTTGATTAATTTACGTGCTTGGAAAGGCAGTTCAGAAAGAATATAGACTGGGCTTTCACCTGGTCTCAGTCTCATATTTAATGTATTCCGGCCCCAGTTTTAGAGAGTCCCACATGTCTATACTCAACTTTGTGTCTTTTGAAGTTCGCATTCAATTTTATGTTGATAAAATACCATCTCCCAATTCTAGTTTAAAAAATGCTCACCAGCCATCAAGCAAATTTTGCAGAATGAGATGGTTTTATCCTTAGTACGAAGCAAGAGCTAACACTGATGCAGTGTTGCAAATCTTCCAAATATTTGAAAGAATTACAGCTGCGGCTTCTTGCACCACATAATTAGCTCCCCTAAGAGTTTACAAATGAAGGATTGGATTCCTATATTTTAAAACACCTTTATGTGCTGCATTCTTATTCTGAGAAATGGGAATCCACATGGAAATGAATGTATTGTGTTAGGAAACATGGCAGATATCTCATAATGTTAATAACCCCATTAAGGTCTGTGAATGTGCTACCTCAATTATTGGCAAAATCCATATAGCCCCCCAGCTCAAGAGATGTGGGGGAGCGACAGACATTTACAACTATCCTTTCCTGTTACGTATGTAGGCTTTGATTTTCAGCACTAGATTCTTTGTCGGTAGGTGCAAAATTTAGGAGGGAAAAAAATTTTTTGAGTTAGAAAAACCTGGTCTCAAACACTGGTGTTCCTGCTGTACTATGTGCTTGTGGAAATTTTGCTTAAATTTTCTGATTCCCACTTCATGGTTTATTTCTCCTCTCCTATGGCTCTCCTACCTGTCTCTTTCAGGACAAAGTTCATTCTCCCTTGGTTTTGCCCAATAACCCTGTTTTCAAAATTTTCTCTCTCCTGCTGTTAAATAGCTCAGGTACTATGTTAGGTGACATCTAATGGTGGTGTCATTGATGAGAACTGGCAACGATATTAGCATTCTTTCCACCAGAAATAGTTTTTCAAATCTTTCTGCCCTCCTTTAGCCCATCCCATAAACATTTATAAAATGGCAGAATAAACCCAACTTAACTTACCCTAGAGGTTGGCTCTAATATTTCATTTTTAAATTCATTGATTTATTGGCTCTGAATGTAAAAGTAATGTTCACACGCAATAAAAGAGGATGGGGATGTAAAATAGCGTGGCCATTGTGGAAAGCAGTTTGGTGTTTTCTCAGAAAGTTCTATGTAGAATTACCATATGACCCAGCAATTCCATTTCTAGGTATTAAACCCAAAGAATTTGAAAACAGGGACTCAGACAGATACTTTATGTATCAATATTCATAGCAGCTCTCATCACAGTAGCCAGGAGGTAGAAACAAACCAAGATAAATGGATAAAGAATATGCAATATAGCCATTCAAAGAAATATTATTTGGCCATAAGAAGGAATAAAGTTTTGATAGATGCTACAGCATAGATGAACCTTGAAAACATTATGCTGAGTGAAATAAGCAAGGCACTTAGGGATAAATACTGTATGATTTCATTTATATGAAATATCTAGACACAGCAAATTCATAGAGATAGAAAGTAGATGAGTGTTTACTAGGAGATAGGGAGAGGAGGGAAAAGAGCTGGTCCTTGGTGGGTATAGAATGCTTGTGAATATTGGATATTTTAAATAAAATCAATAATAAGAATAAAGAGGAAAGTTAATTTAGCTTGCAATTTCACTCTGTTAACCTCTGTTAACATTTTTGGTGTTTTTGCAGCTATTTTATTTTCCTATCCATATAAGTTTAGTTGCCTGCGTGTATGGGAATAGATATAAACTCACACAGGTACACACACATATGATGTAGGATAAAATTATATATTCAGAATGTTTCCTGTTGTTTTAAAATTTGTACTTTACCTTGTGGGAATGTTCCCTTCAGCATCTGATGTGTTGTCCATTTATGCGTTCCCCTACTGTGGATTCCGTCTTCTACCAATAATTCCTTATTTTAAATTCCACAATGATTCGGATTCATGGATGTGTGTCTACAACTATCTAATTCCTTTGCTTCAAGACTTATAAGTTGAATTTTGTTTTAGAAAAAATTAATTTCTTTGACAATTGATGCATCATTATCAAAATGTTTTGCAAAGAAATAATACCAAATTTTATTCCCAACTGCAGTATGAAATATCTGTTTACCTTATCTTTGCCAGCATTAAGTATTAAGATTTGCTTAAATCTGTCAGTTTGATAAATGGTAATGATAAGATACTGATACTTTTTTTTTCTGCTTAAAAAATACTGATGATCATGCCAGAGACCTGGGTTTGATTCCCAGTGCCTGCCCATGCAAGAAAAAATTTTAAAATACTAATGAGGTTTTATTGTTTTTCCCCCTTTCTCCATTTTTCAGAAACAGCTACTTGCTAAAGCCCTACTCTCCTTTTTCTATTTGGGTGCTAATGGTCTCCTTATTGTTTCCCAAATGCTTATTACTTATTATAGACATTAATCTTTTGCCAGTTCATCTATCAGCTGCAATTTTTTGCCAGCTTGTTATGTGAAATCATTTGTTTAATGTTTTGAGATACTGATTTTTAAAATCTTTAGTCAGACAAAACACTTTTTCTTTATGACTTCTTTTGTCTTCATAATTAACATCCTTGGACTATTCCAAACTAGAATCATGTTAATAGATGTGTTGTTCTGAATTTTTATGGCCTTGCTTTCACGTTTAATGCTAAATCCATCTCAAATTTATTGTGATATATGGCCTAATGTAGAGCCCTATGTTTGAAAATTTTTCCCCTCCAAATTCAATTTCCTTCCAAATACCCACTCCTCCTTCTGGTTTTTGTGACATAGCCTTTGTGTGACACAACAGAATCCTCTCTGGATCATCTCATCTATTAAATTTTGCACTGATGCCACGTTGTTTTAACACTTGTAGTTTTATAATGAGTCTTAAAATATGGCAGGGCAAACCCTTCTAAAAAATCAGTTATTTTCGAAATCCACTTGGTTATTTTTGCTTTGGTTTTCTTTTTCCCTCTAGAAGACTGTCAATATCATTTAGTCAGTTTCCCACCCTTAGTGTCTGTGATTTGTTTTCTCAAAGCTGCTGTCACACTGAAGCTTAAGACAGGCGTGGCACAGGATTGATGAGAAGCCAGGGTGTGTGGAAATGTTTTTGTGTCTCTGATAGTGCCCCAGGTTTCTGAAATAAAGATAGACCCCAGAAAGGGGAGAACCTCTACATCTTCCTATTTTCCAGAAGGAGAAAATACTCTGTTTCCCAAGGCAAAAAGCAGGAACTCAGTACCCTGTTTTGCCTTGATTCCATTCCATCAGACTAAGAGATTCTCCCGAGTGTTTTCTGGCAGGTTTAGTATTTTAGCTTGTTGGAGTTTTCTTTTTCTTTTTTTTTTTTTTTTTTTGCGGGGGCGGGGGGAGGGGTCATGGTCCGGGAATCGAACCTGGGTCTCCTGTGTGAAAAACGAGCATTCTACCCCTGAACCAACCATGCACCCCTTGTTGGAGTTTTGAATGTACTTTATCTCTTAAAAAAATATTATAATGAAGAGTGAGAGGTGTTGCTTTAGGGAATGCTGGAAACATTCCCTTAAAAAAAAAAAGCCAGTATTTCTAAGCACCCACCCCTGTAATATTTTAAAGTCTTCATTTTAAAGGCTTGTTGTGATGGAGTAAAATAAGAAGTCCAGGAATTGACAATATTAGCTGGCAAAAATATGGGTGGGAGATATACTCATGTGTTCATTCCTTGACTGGAACAAATTTTTCGAGATTGTGTATCCCTTTGTTCTAGTTTGCTAGCTGCCAGAATGCAATATACCAGAAATGAATGGATTTTAAAAGGGGGAATTTAATGAGTTGCTAGTTTTCAGTTCTAAGCTCAAGAAAATGTCCCAGTTAAAACAAGTCTATAGAAATGTCCAATCTAAGGCATCCAGGGAAGGATACCTCGATTCAAGAAGGCCTGTAAAGTTTAGAGTTTCTCTCTCAAGTGGAAGGGCACGTGGTGAACACAGTCAGAGTTTCTCTGCAAAGGCACACAGTGAACACGGTTAGGGTTCCTCTCTCATCTGGACAAGCACATGGTGAACACGGTGTCATCTGCTAGCTTCTCCTCCTGGCTTCCTGTTTCATGAAGCTCCCTGGGAGGCGTTTTCCTTCTTCATCTCCAAAGCGCTGGCTGGTAGACTCTCTGCTTCGTGGTGCTGCAGCATTTTCTGCTCTCTCCAAATCTCTTATTCTCCAAAATGTTTCCTCTTTTATAGGACTCCAGTAAACCAATCAAGAACCACCCAAATGGGTGGAGACATGTCATCACCTAATCCAGTTTAACAACCACTCTTGACTAAATCACATCATCCAGGGAGATGATCTGATTACAGTTTCAAACATACAGTATTAAGTAGGGATTATTCTACCTTTATGAAATGGGATTTTGATTAAAACATGGCTTTTCTAGGGGACATACATCCATTTAAACCAGCACACCCTTTTAACCAGTTCTTAGAAAAATGAGAGCAAATAGAGCCAAAATTACAAAATTGACAGGCCTTTGCCTTAAGTCTCTTCCTTCATTTCTATTCTCTTTCCCTTCCACCCAACCTCCCCCTTCCAATCTTACCTTCTGTTTGTGTGTGTGTGTGTGTGTGTGTGTGTGTGTGTGTGTGATTAGGGGGGGTGGTAAAATAGGTTGTTCATCAATAAGCTTAGTTTCCTGAATCTGATATACCCGATGCCCAGGACTACACCCAACACAAAATAAGTGCACTGTACATTTTGACATATCTGTCTCCATTTTCATTTCCTCATTTCTGTCTCCAATTTCCCACCTGCCATCAGGGAATTTAGGGGCACTACAAATAACACACTCTTTCCCAGGCATGCATCTCCATTTCCTTAGGACCTGTTTGTCTTTCTGAAATGCAGAGTCCCTAGCTGGGTGTTCTCAGGCAGTGTTGCAGGAAGATGAACAGTTTCTTGACCTCTTTCTTGCAAAACCTTGAATACCTCTTCAGTGTGAATCATCATGTGAAATTATATGTCTGCTTTGCAACTTTATCGTGGTATCAACTTTTTCAAAGGCTGCTCCTCCACAGGTGCCTTGTCTAAGCCTCAGTATAGTCCAACGTCTGAGAGGGCAGTGTATCAGCCCCATCCTAAAGGGGCTAAATCATCCTTAAAAAGATCATCCTAAATGCTGATTAAAGGTGGAGAAGCACTTGACCCACTGAGCCTACTGCAGTACTTTATTTCATCAACCATGCAGCTCTGGGTTCAAGGACAGCCCAGTCCCACAGAGAAAAGGCTTCATCCCATGCTCAATGGAGCCAAGGCTCTCCTTACCCTAGCTGGGTCTACCATCAGCATTTCACAAATCACCTCCGTGAGCCGCTGGTTCCCCTGGGTGTCAGGAGCTGTTGCCAGGCTCTTGCCGCTGATGGTGTATCAAAAGCTGAGGTTCTCTGAGCAGTACCCTGCACCAGGCTCCTGTTAAATGCCTTATGTGAGTTCACATAATTCTCACCCTGAGTCTTGGGGGCCAGTGCTATGACTGCCGTCATTGACAGATGTCAAGTCTCAGGCTTCGATTATCCTTATCACTGGTCATAAGGCCAGAGAAGCCACAGAGTTGTGAATCTAGTGTTTGAACTCAAGCAGTGTGACTGACATTTCTACCAATTTACTGCAATGCTGTATGTTCTTAAAAGTTTGGCAACTGTGTGGAAGTTAGTTAAAGAGAGTGGAAGTATTTACTGTAGATCTCCTCTGAGCTGTTACTAGGCTGTTATCTTTGGGAATTTCCAAGAGTATAGTAAATTAAACAACGTTTCCAAAGCACAGCTAACAATGAGACCCTTTGTGCCTTGGGAGAACTTTTGGGTCTAGCATTTCACAGGTAGAGTTGCCAGTTAAAATGTAAGACTTCCAATTAAATTAGATTTTCAGGAAAACAGAGATTGATATATAGGCATAAATAAGTTCCATGTATTATATGAGATGTACTAATACTAAAAAAGAACTAGCCATTGTTTACCTGAAAGCACAATTTAACTGGACATTCTGTATTTTCGTTGTAAAATCTGGGACTGTACATGCAAGATGCTTTGAAAAATATGGGCTACATAGCCAAAACTCCATGTCTCTCTATCTCCTGCTGCATCTTTCCTTAGGAAACAAACAAGCAAGCAAAATCTGCCCCAAACTGAGATTCTGCCCTTATAATCTACCTTCCTACTTTCCCAAGGTCCATAACAGACCCAGAGAAAAGGCACAGTCATGGTTATTCTGAGGCGAGCATCACGCCAGCTGTAGGGTTGTGAATGGGACAATAACAACAGCCTTCCAGGTTTCACCCGAGGAAAAGGAGAGGGTCTTATGGTGACAGCTACACACAAAACCCAACGCTGACGCCCTGAGGTGTTTGGTATGAATTCTTTCTGTGGTATCTCTCCGCAACATTTCCATTCCAGGGGAGTTGGAGGCTTATCGAGTTGAGGAGGAAATGGGTTTTTGAAAAAGATCAGGTCAACTCAGTGGCTGTCAGATCAATGGAGCATGTCTTGAATCCCGAATCCTATCATCCATCTCACTTCAGAAACTATCCCCTCCTACTGATGTTCCATCTAATGATACCGCTAAGACGTTCATAAGCCACATCTTCTTTCTTGGCATTACCTTTTTTTGCAAAAAAAAAAAAAAAGATTCAGTTGTCTTTCCAATGTATTTCAGTTATCTTGACCAATGTTTCAGCATTGCTTGGAGCTTTATAGATTGAAGCAAACAGAAACAAATGGCCACTCCTGCCATTCAGAACCTCTCAGAGCCAGAGAGAGATGGCACGACTATTCAAGAACAGAGACGTTCATGATGGCACTGAGAAGCTCAGCTCAGCATCTTGCCATTCACTCTCCAATAAGATAGCTGCTCTATAGTGACTTAAATTAACACCTCAATTTATTAAAATTAAGCACAATTTAAAAATTGATTGCTCAGCTGCCCTAGCCACATATCAGGTTCTCAGTAGCCACATGGGGCTAGTGACTTCTGAATATAGGACATCCTCATCAACAGAGAAAGGGCCAGAGCCTCTCCTTATTCTCACACATGCCATGGAATAAAGAATGCGTATGAACTTTTCCCCCTTGAAAACTGATTCTATTTTATTTAGGACAGGAGAAATGCTTCTGGAAAAGGGAGAAAATTTAGATAATTTTGTATTTAAATGGGGCTGTGTACAATTAGTTAATTAATTGGGATAAGATCACAACTTAAGTTCTCAACCTTAGCTGTAAGTCACTGGTGAAGACAGAACAAAACAAATGCAATTATTAATTTGGCTCTATTTCTTTTTCTAATGAGCCAGTGTGGAGACTGGGGAAGAGGGAGGGGTTGGCTAAAAAGACCAGAACCAGGAGAGTCTGTGAGGGTGGGAGGGGGGACCATGGACCAAATCAGAGCTCCTAATTTGAGCTGGGTGAGCATTAAATGACTGTTCAAACTCTTAATTTTTGGTCCTTATTTTCAAGGAGATTTTTGGAAGAGAAGACTTGCTCACTAAAAAAGCAGATGATAAACAAGTGAACAGAAAATCATATCATCCCTACCCTGCCAGCACAATAGTTCACCAATAGATCAAGTGCTTTATAGACCTCTAGACCTTCCTTCTAAATATATATAATACATTCATGGAATTAAGATCATAACATACATACTTTTCTGCCTGCTGCTTCTTAATTTAGTCTGTCCAATACATTTCTAAGTCAATTGACTCGTACAACATAATTTTTGAAGTTTGTGAGTTTGGTGCCTGTGACTCAGCAGGCAGAGTTCTTGCCTGCCATGCCAGAGACCCGGGTTCGATTCCCCGTGCCTGCCCATATGAAAAACAAAGTTTGTGAGTTTGTCTGTTCTGTTCGTGTCTGTTCTGTAGGTGCATGGTCCAAGAAACAAATGTAGGTATTTTTAACTGTTATCAGACATTTAGTAGACTTCTAGTTTTTCCCCAATTATAAATATCATTGCATCGAACATCTTCATTGCTACATCTTTGTACATATCCCTACTTACTTCCAAGGAATAATTCCTGAAGGAGAATTAATGGCTCAAGATGGGTGTGGGCATATATTATTAAGGGTTGTATTAGAAATCTCTATTTTCTTTATAAAATGGAGGCACTGACTTGCATTGCTAAGGTCCCTTCCAGTTCCAAAATGGCCTGATACCTGGATTGTAGCTCTGTTGTCCATAAAGTCTAAGTTTGAACAAGACCTCAGTTCCCTTCCTCTGTTCTCAGCTGAGGTCCCCACTCTGAGGAGAAGAATACCTGAATGCCACCTTGGAAATGGTTACTGGGGAACCCTCACCCCTGGATTGCTACCACAGGTTCTAAGGCAGCACTGCATGCTAGAAATTCTATGATGATGAAAATGTTCAATATCTATGTTACACAATATGATCACCAGTAGCTGCATGTGGCTGCTGAGCACTTGAAAAGAGGCTGATGCAGTAGAGGAACTGAATTTTTAATTTAATTTTAATCACCACATGTACCAAGTGGCTTCTATTTTGGACAGCACAGGTTTAACAACAAGCCTCAACTATATACCAAAATCTCTGCCACTTGGTCTTATCTTAAATATGGCATTGATAACGTTCACCACAAATCCATGCCATGTTCATCAGGTTGATCCCAATTGCCTTGACTTTTCTGTTAGTTCCTCAAGGACAGGGGCTAATTATCTCGTTACCAATTGTTTTTGATACAAGTCTGTCACCTCATGAAGGAGGCCCTTAGGTAATAAATGAGTCAAAGTGAGCTCCCTTCTCACTTTAATTCAGTTGTGTAAGACCAGGATGAAGTGTTACAATGTATGCAGTACAGTGCTTATCATGTGGTTAATGCCTAGTGTGGGGCGGCCATTACTTTTGTCTCCAGCCTTATTGCTGCAGAGTCCCCCCCTACTGTAGGGGTTAATTGCCAGGATCTTTGCCTATTCTCTGTCAAGAGTATTTAAATGCATGATAGATTTAAAGAGGACTTTTAGATGACTTGGCTTGAGAACAAGGGGATGTTCAACTGAATTGGATTCTCCAGGTCGTACACTCTCATGAGATTCTAGTTTGCTAGCTGCTGGAATGCAACACACCAGAGATGGATTGGCTTTCAATAAAAGGGGATTTATTTTGTTAGTTATTCAGAGGAAAGGCAGCTAACTTTCCACTGAGGTTCTTTCTTACATGGAAGGCACAGGATGGTCTCTGCTGATCTTCTCTCCAGGCCCCTGGGTTTCAACAACTTTCCCTGGGGTGACTTCTTTCTGCATCTCCAAAGGTCTGGGCTGAGCTGCGAGTGCTGAGATGAGGAATGCCAAGCTGCTTAGGCTGTGCTACCCTGCCCTCTCTCATTTAAGCACCAGCCAATTAAGTCAAACATCACTCATTGCAGCAGACACGCCTCCTAGCTGACTGCAGATGTAATTGGCAACAGATGAGGTTCATGTACCGTTGGCTTATGTCTGCAGCAACAAGACTAGGTATGCTCACCTGGCCAAGTTGACAACTGAATCTAACTAACACAATCACTATGATAATTCTTGGTATTATCTGTCTACCATCAGTCTTTCCCACCAGGCTGTAACTATAATGGACAAAGGCTGTGTTTGTCTTGTTCACCGCTCTATTTCTAGTGCCAAACACGTAGGAAATATTTAATAAATCAAATGTGATAGATTGAGGGTGATGGGGTAGGTGGCCAAGAATGAAGGGTCCAGGGAAGAAACTAGCACAAAAATAAAAATAATACCAGGAACCCTGAAATGTAGTCTTGATTAGGTCGACAAGTTACTGTTGGTCCAATGGAAAGCCTTGCTCCTTGGTCCTCAGCTTCTCTATTCTGTAAAATGGAGGAGGTTGATCTAGACCAGTGTTTTCCAACCTCGGTACCATTGCTATTTTGGGCCAGATAATTCTTATATAGTTGTAGTGGGCTATCCTGTGTTCTGTAGGCTGTTTAGCAGCATCCTTCAGCTCTCTACACTAGATGCCTGTAGCATCTACCCCCTACCCCACCTTCTATGGAGACAACCAAAATGTCTCAAGAAATTGCCAAATATCCCTGGAGGTACAAAATAACTCTCAGTTGATAACCAGTGATTTAGATCTTATCTGAGGTTCCCTCCAGCACTGGTAGTCTAAGCTTCTACTTGGGAAAACTTATTTCTGAGCATGTGAATTCTTTGGCATTTCTAAGATTATTATAGAATGATAAGAATATTTCCAGCTACTCATGCAAATCACCATGGCCTGATTATCAATTTAATATTTGGATCACTGGGCCATTAAACTGCTGATTTGAAATTCAATTTTCTATTTTTAAAAATGATCACTTTGAGAATTTTATCTGTTACGCAGTTGAGTTTATTTAAATGGATTGTATAATTTCACCCACTCTGTGTTCATGAATAATGCTTTTCAGTCGAATGTCAGAATGCCTGCTAATGACCCTAACCATCATAGCTCATGTCTATGGAATCCATACAGTCATTGGCAGGTTGGCTTTAATTTTTATCTTCCACTCCCCCCCCACCCCCGAGTGAGGCCTTTAATTACTGCTCATTACTATACACCCATGGCTTTGCCTTGGCTCCTGCTGCCCTCTTCTTGTTTAGTTTGCTCTCTCCTAACATTCAATTGGCAACTGAAAGCCGCACAGAGACATGAACTCACTTTCTGGAACAATGTATTCATGCATCTCATGAGAGAGGAAAATGTGCTTGTTCAAAAATGGAGGAGACAACTGCAGAATTGTTTATTTCATAAAAATTGCATGCCTTAAGATTCAATAAATCTGCCATCTTTTAGTGATTATGGAATTGTTTTCTCACATAACCTGTTCTTTCCAGCCCTTCATAAGGAAACTGCCTTAGTAAAGGGGGTCAGGAATCCCAAGAAATGCAGATCCCCTTAGAGATTTGTAGGTCCCATTAGCGTGAAACAGACATGTCCCCTGAGATTGGAGTGTTCGCTACGTTCCAGGCAGCATCCTAAGCACTGCATACCATTGTTTCATTCATTCTCCTCTTTATGCAGTGAGTATTATCATGACCATGTTTTACTAAAATTTACTTTTCTTTTTAACAAGAAAAGAGAATTTTCCTGAGGAGTTCTTAAATACCTTGCCTGAAATCATAGAGTTGGTCCTTCCAATAACCAGGTTTTGAAGTCATCTCTATAAGAGTCTGGACTCCACAATCTTATCCATTTCCTATATTGCCACTAGATTTAGGATAAAATTCAAATCTCTCATTTTTTTCCCACTTAAATGAAATGTCCCTTCTCCGCAAACTAAAAGTTGACTCAACATCTATTCAGGTCCAAGCAGGTTAAAGTTTAAAATTTCCAAGCGCTTTGAGATAGGAAACAATTGAAAAATACTTTCAATGATTGTTTGAGGCACATGGTTTTAACCCATAGATTGACCATAGTGTATGACTAGGACTCGCTGAGTATGATCAAACCCCCACCACCACCACCACACCCCCTTACACGTAAGCTTGGCTGAATTTAGTGAGGAAACACAACTTACCAAACATGGTGCCTTTGGAGCTTGATGACTGGTGGGTTTTAAAATTTCACTAGGTTTATCAGGGTTTAGAAGAAAAGTTCTTTTTTCTTTATATGAAACTGTTCTCTTCATTCAAACAGCACTAAATCAATTAATGTTCTTGCAAAGAGTTGAACTGGTCTTGTGGTAAATTTATTTTTGCTTGGAAGTCTTTGGAGGAAATAAATGCAAATGGAAAAAAATCACTTAACATTAAACCGTCAAATGAACCCCCTTATATACCTTTTCTCCCATGAACATGAAGTTAACAACAACAAAGAAAACTTTTCCTAAAAACTTTCTTAATAAAAAATATTATGATCTGTTTTATTAAAAACAATGCCAAGGAGTGGAACTAATTTAAATAACTAAGAACCTGTGACTTTTATTAAAGGCTCCACAATTTTATGGTCGCGATGTCATTGCTGACTAAAGCTTCATTAACTCTGTAGGGAAGCAGCTCATTGTTTAACTTTTCTTAAGTTTTAATCTAAAAGGAGTCATACGTTTAAATGTGTGCTTTGCCCATCCTATGTGAAAACATATAGGAGCCAAGGGTTCTCGATTATCCTGGAACTGTCCAGATCCCAATACTATGTTCTAGTTCATGTGCACAATTGTTAGACTATGCATGCTGATTTTAATTTCAGAAAAAAATAGTCATTATAATTTTTTTGAAGTAAATTCCCCTTAATCCACAATGTAGACATTTGTTGGTTTGTTTATTTTAATACACAATTTGCAACATAATTTAGTTCCTTCTTTTTAGTCTTCTTATAGAGAAAATACAATCCTATTAAAAAGAAACTTCTCTAAAATGAAGCCATTACAACAGATTTAAATTCATTCATAGCTACTGTGGTGATTTAATGAACATCCTATTTGGGGACATTATTGGTTAAAACATTTCATTTCCCACTAGCACTGAGTATTTAGAATCCATTTGCTCAACACAATGACATGCTTTAAGTGAATTGTTCCATTGACCGGATTTTGGTCTCACTAAAGGCATTGGGATAGAAATGTGTGGTCTGGGAGTCAGAAATCATTGCATCTCTCCCAGGCTCTGACACCAGCTAGAAATGTGACCTTGAGTTTGTCACCTACCACTTGGGGACATTTTTCTCTGTCAAAGCAGGTGATTAACTGCAGCGTGCCTCGGAATCAGCTGGGGGAGTTGTTCACAGCGCTGAGCCCCCTCCCCACAACCCCACCCAGGCCCAGCAGGTCTGCAGGGGCCCCAGGGATCCTTTTTTAAAAGGATCTCCGGGGGGTCCTGATGCATATTCAGGACCCCATGAGGGATCCATGAGGGGGATGCCAGGGCCCCCAAGAAATTCCAAGCTTCTCTGACCCTATTTTGGGCTGTAATGCTTAACACTTTAGCTCTTCTTCAATAAGGCAAAAAAAGCCCACCCTCCATTAAGTCATTGTTAAAATCATTTCAAGGGGCATCTTCTATCTGCCTCGTTCTGAAAGTCCCAAATAAGAGAAATTAAGAAAGGTTGAGTTTTGCTGAAAGATCAGGTAAGAAGAGGTAAGAGCAACCACGGGCCAGTGAGGTGTGTGAAACAGGGACCCATAACCTAGGGAGATTGCTCTTAATCCACTGATGGGTTTAAGAAGTCTCTGAACATCTTAAATTATAGGCAAAGTGTGTGTGTGTTTGTGTGTGTGTGTGTGTGTGTGTGTGTGTGAAGTTTTCTGTGGAGGGAAGAACCAAAATTTTTATAGATTCCCCAAAGAGATGTTGACAGCTGAATGGCGAGAACCATCATTCTAACCACGCGCTGGTTTGGAGCACAGGCTTTGGATCCAGAGACCCTGATTTTGAACTCAGCTCTTCTAAATAGCTGGAAACTTGAGCTCTCTTACCCTGTGAGCTGCTCTACCAAGCTCACACAGTTGTTGTGAGAACGAAACTGAGAATACATGAAAAGTGCTTAGAATAGTGCCTAACACTTAGTAATTGCTCAATAAAAAGATGTTAGCTATATCCAGGTTAACATTTTATGGAGGTCCTTAAACTGAGCAAAAGCAATTCTAGATGATGCATGCAGGGAGGAAGTGATGGCTGGCATTCTCTCCATCGTCTGCTGGTCACGTCCTATGTAACTTTATAGAACCTTTCTGTCCTGGTTGGATCCTTTGCTAAGGAATTGCAAATAGAGCCTGCTCTTGCTTGATGACTGTGGTCTCCACCGAAGACACTCTGCGCATTGTCTAGGTGGCCAGAGAAGTTGACACCTGAGCCCCCAAGGTTTTCTCTCTGCCATGGGTTTGCTGTTCTTCTGGGAAAAATAGGTCAGCTTTTGAACCCTGCTGGGACCTTTCTGTGAGTTTCACTGAATGTTTTCTTTGTGATATCACATGCAAGGTCAATCTCTACACTGTCATTTAAAGTCTACGGACATTTGAACTCCTCAGTTATTCCTGACCCGTTCTGATCAATAGAATTGCTTTTAAGAATTTATACTATACACATTAATTGCGACAGCTAACATTTATATAGCTCTTTGCAGTTTACAAAGTACTTTACTTATATCTTCTCATTTAATCCTCACTTAGGACTAAAAAAGTTAATGGTGCTAACGGGAACAAGCAAAAACCAATTTCAGAGAGTGTTAAATACACAAAATTATAAAGTAAAATGAGACCGACTTCCTCCAGTCACTAGGAAAAACTTGTCTCTTTACTTTATGATCTGTCTTTATATATTCAGAGGCATTTGCATTTTCACTTTTCTTAATTTTCCGCCTTTAGTTTTCCTTCTTTTTTTAGGTGTTCAGTATAACTAGCCAAAGTGTAGCAGTTTTCTGCATGATTCAGGATGAAAAAAGAATTTTGACCTGCAATGTCCAGATGATTAAAATTGGCTTGAATTTTTCAGATAATGTTCTTTTTTAAAAATTATAACACTACCTTTATCTTGGCTGAGTAGGAAGAGACATTTAAGAAAAACTCTTCATCTCATTTGTATTTCAACCTTTAAAAAGGTAGATATAGTGAAAATTTTCAATCATTTAAGTGGGATGTGCTTTATTTGAGATAAACACAAAAGATTTTAAGTATCCTTGATATTAGTCAAACATAGCAGTTTTTGGCTATTGTCTGAAGAGCTCTCATCTGCTGAGTTGCAGACCTGTGACCTCTAGATAAGTTTCAAAATGCAGAAAATATTTATCTTCTTTCTATGACCTTCCATGCACAAGACATGAGCCATGGATATGTTTCCTAGGGAACTAGTGACTGAGGAAAATCTATAATTAAATCTGTGAGTTATATGCTACACATGGGAATTGGGTACACACCATGTCCTTTGGAAAAAAAAAAAAACAGTAATATTGCTATAGCTTCAACTGGAGGAATTAAACCCATCTTTTCTTGGGCTGTTTTTAGCAGCATCATTTAGAATTTGAATATTGGAAAGCTCTTATGTTTTTTTTAGAAAGTTGGCATAAGTTCAAGCCACTCTCTATTTTATTCTGACCCCATGATCCCTCCGTCATTGGACAGTGTCTGTCACTTCGGTCCAGGAGCATCTCGTATGGGAGATTTGGACACGTCAGAAGCAGTCTGATCTTACAGCATCAAAATATCAGAGCTAGAAAGGATCTAAGTCAGTAGTTGTTAAAAGTTTTCTGAGCTTCAGAATTCATTCTTCAAATAATATCCTAACCAAAGATCCAGTAGGTAAAGCAGACACAAGTGAATTGTTTTGGCTGAAAGTAAGGGATGGAGGCAGAGCCAAATCTTAAGCCTTTAGGCCACCTCCCAGCCAAGACAATCAGTGGCAAAAACCCCACCCCCAAGGCCTCATTTTCAGGTTTGAATTGCAACATCTAATTCCTTGGTGGTAGAGATGGAACTGAGACCCTAGAGGTAAAGGTATTTGCCATCCTGTTGGTCAACCATCGCCATTGACTCTGGTGTCAAACAACAGCCTAAAAAACGAGGTTGAGAAAATGAGTAATTGTTTCTAAAACACAGCTTGAATACTTTTCACGTTAAATTTCCTTGTATGGAGCTCAAGAAAACCAAGCATTCACTACAGTGTTTTCATTTCCCATCTGTTATGTCCAATAATAGTTTTTTTTGTTTGTTTTTACTTTACTTACTTTAAGGTTAAAAATAAAATTCTATTGGCTCCTTTTCTTTCAATGGGATCATTCCCTCTGTATCATGTCCCAACCAAAAGAAGAACCCCATAAAAGTCTAGTCAGCATGCCAGGACGACTAGAACCCTTAGAATATATACAGACATCAGTGCTTGATGTGGTTGTGAGGACAGGTGTTTGTTGATTATGGTAGTCATACCTGACACCCATCTGCCCTGTACTATACATATATTAACTGATTTGATGTCTCTGTGATGTCTAAGGACTACATATGTGTGTATATAACTGTGTTGTGTGAGTATGCACACATATCCTCACAATAACCTCATAAGTTAGATCTGATTGTTTCCCCATTTTACAGCTGAAGATACTGAGGCACAGAATCTCTATGATTCTGCAGCTGCGAGTGGCAGAGCTGAGATTTGAATCCAAGCGACCTGGCCCATGAGGTGTGCCTTCTATGATATGCACTCCACTGTACTTCATTTCCTTGGGATAAAATTGAGTGACCTGGAGCAAGTCACTAAGCCACTAACAAACTCTTCACCTGTGAAAAGGAAATGAAAATAATGTATTTCAGAAGGTGCTTCGGAGGATAAAAGGAACAAATGCAAAGCTCCTAACCTAAGGCCTCGCACTTAGTAATTTCTCGTGTTGCTGAGGAAATCACAGTAGTGGACCCAAACAAGCCCTTTAAAAATTCTAAGGCCAGTGAAGGTGTGTAACTCCAGGATTTATTTGTCAAAAATGATGCTAAACCCCGTACTTACTCCGAGAATTGTAAAATCTGCAGATAGTCACAATAACAAGTTCTGAATTTCATCTCTCACCTGAACAATATCATTTTATTGAAAGAATTTTCCTGAATCAGTACACTTTTACCCATGTTCCTTAGGATGTTTGGTTAAACCTATTTCTACCACTTGCACGTTGACCCAGCCAATTTCTGGAAATGTTTTTCAGGCATTAGAACAAGAACAGGGATAAGTAATAAAACGAGCAGACACAGTTGTTTGGTTTAACCATCAGGGACAACTCAGAATAGCTGATACCACATTTTCTCCATCACTGATGAGGTTCAACAAAGTTTTCCCTGATTGCCTGCCATCTCCAGTCACGTGATCCCTGAGAATCTCCCTGCCTTATCCAAGGACTGTGTCTGGAAACCAATGATCATTTTGCTTTTGTCCCTAGAAGATACCGCGGGTTCCGTTCCAAACCACGCAATTAAGCAAATAGCACAAAAAAGTGAGTCACACGAACTTTTTTCAGTTTCCCAGTGCATATAAAAGTTATGTCTACACCACGCAGCAGTCTATTAAGGGTGCAATAGCATTAGGTCTTAAAAAAAAAAAAAACAATGTGCATGCCTTTATTAAAATGCGGCACAGAGACACAAAGTGAAGGCATGGCTTTGGAAAAATGGCACCAAAAGACTTACTTGACACAGGGCTGCCAAAATCCTTCAGTTTGTTAAAAATGCAGCATTTGCAAAGCACAATAAAGCAAAATGCAATAAAACAAGACATGCCTGTACTCTCTTGTGGAAGAGAAGAAATGATACCTCAGAGCAAATATTTGCTTAATAAAAGAGCACTTAGTCATGAAATTTTAGCATTTTTAGGATGGCATTGCCTTCTTTGGAAGCACATTCTATTTGTTTGACTTTTCACAACAGCTTTAAAATTCTCCTCGTTTCATTTTTGTGTTTGTTGTTTTGTCTTGGCTTTTATTTTATTTTAGTTTTTGTTGCAGGTGGATACTGTTCAGGAGTGCATTTTCTTGGTTCAGGTTATAGTATAGAATGAAAGATCCATTTTACCTCCAGAGGAGGAAAACAAAATTGGGAAAATATGAAATAAATTGTTTTTCCTTTTATGATCATTCGCATGTCTGTGTAGCATACACATGAATACACATTCCCAAGCATCTTCACAGAATGAGTGAGAAATACAGGTTTCCTGGCTTTTCTGGAGCATCTGCTATGATGAGCTCTCCCAATACCAGCATGTCCCTGATTGACCCAGGTTCTGGCTTTACAGCTGCTTCTATATGTTGGGACCTAGAAAAACACATTTTGGGATGTTTAGAGGGAAGCAGAAAGCCTAAGCTGCCCCATGATATTCCAAATTTTCACCTTCGGGAAGATGAAATGCATAGACCATGTATAGATCTAAATATCTCTCCTAGAAGGGTTTAGAGCAGTGAACCTGAATCTGACAGCACATTAGAACCAACCAGATTCTAGAAAAATCCAGGTTCCTGAGATCCTCCAGGCCTAGTGAATCAGACTTTCTGGGGTGGCTTACGCGTTTGTTTTCGTTTTCTTTAATCTACACACATGCCCACAGAGGACTGCAAAATGCAGTTAGGGGTGAGAAGCCTGGGTTAAGTGTTACAAAATGCTAAATTTCTTGGTGTTCAAGTTATATTATGTGAGCTGATTGTAACCTAGCTTTCCAGTTTGAATTGAAAGAACGGTCCACAGAGGCAAGTTTTGTTGGGGAGAATGAACTAGAAAACCAGGTGCTACCCACCAATCAAACAGACAGTGGTCTGCAATGAAGGCAAAGGAAAGTGAATGGGTAGGCAGAGATTTTTTTTACAAATAAAGATAATCTACTTTTTCATAAGCATAATTTGATTCAGTCTTTACAACTGTTGAAGAAAGAACATTCACATTTATAGAGCACTCTTGTGGACCTTCCATTTTCAGATTTCTTGCTGAATTCCCTCCAATGCCAAGTGATGTGTCTCTGTCCTCTTTCACAGTGATGAAACCATGGCTTGGGCTTAAACGAGAAAACTGGCCGTTCAAATCCAAGTTCTCTGATTCTGCTACCTTGGCTTACCATCCAGATATAACTTGGTCTGACCATCCAGATGTAACTTGGTCGGATTCTTCAGTGTCTTTAGTTGGAGGACTGCAGGGAAAATCTCAGTAGAAATACTGTTGGACAGGACAGGTTTGAGCAGCCCACAAGGAATGGTTTGCACCCAGAAGCTCCAGAGTCAATTAGAAAGTTAAGTGACTAATTTCTCCATTCAACAAAAATGTATTGTTCTCCTGCTCCATGATGAGAATCACTGTATGTTTTCTGAATGCAGCAGTGAACAGAACAGACCAATCCTTGGCCTAGTTCAGGCACCCTTTTAGTAAGGGAGAACTACAAATCAAAAATTAGTAACATACAGCTGGTTCTTTTACTTGCACTAGTTGTGTTCCATTGAGTCACCTCAAATTGATCTAGCAAATACTGACCCGTTGCTCCCCAGGGAAATTCAGGAGTAGGTTCCTGCCAACCAATTTGGTCACATTTCTGCCAACCAGAATCAATACATAACCATGTCTTATGCCTGTTTCTGTTTAAAGACACCTCATTTAACATACACTGTAGACTCATTAACATTGGACTCACAGCCAACAGCACTATAACTCAAGCCTGAAGGGAGCTTACCTAACATATGTATCTTCTCCAAAAAGGCGCATCACAGTGTTGTTGCACCTAGGAACACTGGACAGCACTTTAGCACTGCACCTGGGGGCATTTTAAACAGCAAAATTACAAACCCTGTGAAAATATAAAAAATGTGGCACTAGGAAAACCCTGAGAAGAATACTTGTCTGGCATATAATAGTTGAAATAAGAAGCAAAGCATCACATGTTGGATCTTAGCTAGTCATGTGCACATCAAATGACTCAAATTTGTTACCACTCTGTGCTTGAATGATCACTATAGTTCCCAAAATATTGACTTTGGGATAACAAACAAATTTGATCAGGAAGATTATCAAATATGGACTCCATGAATCACGAGGCTCAGCTGTGTATAGTGGTTCAGTTGTTAGGACAGATCATGACAACGACTATGGGAAAGCAAAGCCTGAAGATGGGGACAGAAATGTGAAATATACCCTGCCAGCCTCCAGTCCTGGCTGTGACTCCGAAACCTGGTTCCTTCTTTTACTACAACAGGTTCCGTCCTGCTGAATTCTGCAGAAAATTTAAGACTTTTGGAATGTCTTATTGCATCATCATGAACATTATTAAATTTCCCATAAACTCAAATTTTGTCTATTTAAAAAGACTGTGAATCTTTCCTTTCAGAGATAGAAGTGGTTAGGATTAATGGCCATCCATAAAATTTTATTTGCAATTATTGCGGTTTACTGGGCCCTCAACAGCTCCTTGTCACTCTACCTTCTTTTCTTTCTCTTGTTTGTCAGATGGGTTTGCATATCACTGATGTCAAGACCTTGGGGCAGTAGGTCTGAGGTTGGAGTGAGGCCATTCATGAACCTGTGTTTTTAACTCTGCCTATAATATGGGCTCTTGATCACAGCAGATCATTAAATGTACTCATCTTGCAGCAGTAATATGGCATGATGCAACTTGCCATTTTTGTTTGTTATGTTTGAAAGAATCTTTGAAAAGGAAACCCAGTTCTCTGTTTCAACAAAATAAGTTCATTTTTGCTTTATGGTGGATAACATGAAAGCTACCCCTTTCTTTCACATGGCTCCCATCCAATTTGGGGTCCCCTTCTGACTGCAGGACTCTGGGGCTGCTTCCTGGCTCCTTCCACCGACCCAGACACTCAGCTGCCAGCCCCTGTCCCCAGCCCCCTTAGGCACAAGTACTTCTTTGCAATCACGGTTGCTTTGCCTCCAGCATTCTTGGGACGTCTCAAAATTTCATTTCAAAGTTTTAACCCCCTGTGCAATCTACTTTGCCTCCCAATTCTACTCACAAATTTCTAGCTCTTTTGCTTTCATTTTTGGAATTGCTGCCATATTAAGTTATTTGCCCTGAAATCAAAGTAACCGCAGCAGTTGAAACAGGACTATATTAGTCAGGAATTGGAGGTTGTATGTGATAGAAACACACTCAAACCTTTTAAGTAAAGGTATTTATTGACTTCCATAGTCAGAAAATCCAAGGATACATTTGGCGTTAGTACAGCTGGATGCAGCCCTCAGAGAATGGCTCTTTTTACTCCCCCTTTGCATGCTGGCATCATTTATTTTTCTACTGCAGGCAGCTTTTGTCCAGTTGGTCAGAGATGGTCACAGCCAGCATCCTCCCAGTAACCTAAACATCAAAGGCAAGAGGAAATCTTTCCTGTCCGCTCCAGCAGGAAAGCCCTGGGGAGGTCACTGTTCAGTCCAACTTTGGCAAATGCCGCAGCCATCTCTGAGGCCAGAGTGTTGGGCCCAGTTTGGTCACACTAAGCCATGATCAATGGCCTTGGCTGACTGACCTGGGGCAGCAGGGCTGAAACGAGAAGGGGCTTGGGGAAGCCTGCTAGGTAAGCTTTTCTGTGGTAATCCTCCTTCATTATATTACAGTGAAGTCAAATTGTGTATACACCACTAGAATGTCACTCGACGGGAACTCAGGGCTGGGGAAGCAGACCACTCCATTTCCTTTCAATCCCCATGCCATTTAGCCAGTGTGTCTTGCTCATTTACCTTATTCCCCTATCCTGTGCTAGGCACACATAGATGATAATATGATGAAAAACATATTCTCTGCCTTCAGTGAGGTCTTTTTAAATTATAGAAAATGATCAATTTACGTGTGTCCCCTTGATGATAGGACAAAGGAGAAAAAACCTTGTGTTAATATTCTATCTCTTGAATTGAGTTATTTTTCCAAGGCAATAAAATTTGAAGATTGCAATTAGTTAATCATTATGAAGACAAATCTTCAAAGATTTGTCTCACTGTGGTGACATTTAAAATGCTTCCTGCTCTACCAAACAGTCAATTGGATTTTTTTTTTCCATCTTCTCATAATGGCTAATTGCTAGGCAATTGGTTGAATTCTCCTTCGTTACCACATAATTACTAAGCTGACCGAAACAACTGCCTTGACCTTTTCTCAGTAGGCTCAATTTGATCACCTAAAGGGCAGATTTGGGGTAGAAATATCCTTATTTGGGGAGTCTTTTTGCAAATAGATCAATCTGGTTGCTTAATGTAGTGATCCGGCCAAAGTTTCAGTGGCCATAGAGGCTTATGTCATCCTCGGAAACAGTTTCTTAGCCCTTCCAGCCAGCTGTCACCTTTTTTGCCTGTAATATGAAGATAATAAGAGTGCTTACCTCATAAAGTTTGGAGGAAGATCATGTGAAATAACACATTTTAAGTGTTCAGCACCACTGGGACATAATAAGCTTGTGATAAAATCATAGCTGTGTATTTATATTTCATCTGTGCTGCTGCTGCTGCACTCTTATGGGAACCTGTTCAAAATTCTTAACCCCTCCAGGTCCCAGTTTCCTCATCTGTAAAATGGGCATAATAAAACTACCCATTGTATAGGGCTCCTTTGGTGGCAAAAGGAGAGAGTAAAAGCATATAGTATTGAGATAGACAAAGGAGATGGTAGAGTAATCGAAAGCCCTGAGCCTAAGAGCAACCAGCACTCAACACTAGTCACCTGGTAGAGCTCTTGGTCCCACTGACAGCCCCTCCTCCTCCTCCTCCACCCTCCCAGAGAGCCTCCTCCTGATGCTATAGCCTTGAAAATTGTACCTTGTAAATATGAGGGTGGCCGCTTCCTCTTACCTGTGTTCACAGTATTTGCTCCTTCATTCATTTGCACTCACACTCATTCAGCAGGTAACTGCTGAGCACATGCTGGGTGCTGGGGTCATGTGTGGATCCACCCCTGTGAGAGAGTAGGGCCAGGTGGGGCATGAAGGGGTTTCTTCCCTGGGGCAGTTTAAAGTTATAATCTTTGGAAGAATTGCTTGCAATGATCCCAATGCTTTTTACACAGTTTTGGATACTGCCACAAGATGAAAACTTATATGTGAAGTTTTCTGTGGTTCCCATCTCTCTCCCCACAAAGAAGGGACATCATGCTCTGAGAACAGTGAATTTCCCCAGAGCTGTATCCAAAGAAGAGATGTGAAAGGGGCCCCTCAGAGGATTCAAGCTTTCATGGTTAATTATATGAGAGCAGATGTGGCTACTCCATTTGCTGCTTTCAAGGTAGCTTGAAATGTGTGACAGGCTGGATGTTTGGTGTGCCACCCAAACCTCCCCAAGGCTGTGAAATGCCACACTGTAGAGGGCATGGCACCCACATTTTCATCTCTGGATAACCCAAAATGCAGACCACAGTGCACTGGTGCCAAGACAAGTGTCCGGTAATGTGGATAGGATTAAATTACCTGCTTTCCCCAGTCAAACCTGCCCTTGCAGGAGATAGGGGCTGCTAAACAGAGAACTGTATTAGGCTGAGACAAAAAATAGATCTAGGAGATGGCAGTCTGAGTTTCTTTGCAGAATTAAATGGTGTGCATGTCTTCCTCACAACACTACAGAAACCATTCTCTTGAAAAAGAGAAAGGACAGAGATGTGTATTTGTACTTTGGCATAGGAATTTCTTGCCAAGACGGTGGCTGTAGGTAGAATGTTTGCATCAGCAGGTCATTCCTGGCAGGCTGGCTCACCTGAGCTTGTGTCCACACTGACAGGTAGAATTGCCAGCATCCAGAGAAGCGCAGAGGCTGTGTTTGAAGAGGCCACCTTGCTGATAGGTATTGAGTCATTCTAGGTGCCAGCTCTTTATCTATATTATTCCTTTTTAATATTCAAAACCAGCCTCCACGTGGGTATTGTCCCACACTGCAGTGGAGGGTGCTGAGGTTTGAAGATATAGTTACTTGTTCTCAGGCATAGAAGTCATAAGTGGCTGAGTAAGAACCTGAACCCCGAGTTCTCTTCCTCTGGAAGCATGCTCCGAACACTCCCTCCTAGGGATAGGGAAAGGATGGTTTTGTATTCCCTGCTCTCCTTTGTAGAGGACAACCAGGTTTTCTGCAGGCTGAAAGAGTGTGAGGGCTACATCCCCAGTGGCAGCAGGAGGGGTCTCCTGAGAGTCTTTCCCATGAAACCCAGAATTTCATTAATTTGGGTAACAGCGAAGTTTGAAGTCAGAGTGGCTGAGGACTCCTATCTTAAATACTTCGTTGAATTATTGTTTTATCTGCTCCACCAGCTTAAATCACGGGCTCCTTTTCTGTCTTTCTCTGCATCTTGCTCAAGGAGTGATAGAAAAAGAATTCAACCTGGCATCTGACAATGAAGAGTTGATTGATAGCTCTTCTTTGAAAATTCGCTCCAACTATTTAGTGTTCTGTACCCTCTTTTGTGAAGTGGGGATAGCAATGCCTCTTTATTTTATGAAGTTAATTTTAAAACATAGAAGAAAGTACCTAGTGAGCTTTCTGTTCTGAAGCAGACATATCAGCAGCCCTCCTCTTAGCCCCTTACCTCCACAATAGGGGAGAGAGATCAAATAATCCATTAGAAAGTCTGCCATTCACCCAGGGGATGTTTTTCTGGGTCCCAGTGATTATAGACTGGGTGATTCTCCACCTTGCCATTCTCAAGGACAATGGATCTCAGCAGTTGAGAGTGAGAACACCTGTTTTTCATAATAAAAGAAAAACACCTGTTGCTGTGGCCAACAGGTGGCCTTGGGACTGTCCTTGTTTGGCTGCAGCCCCATGGGGCATAACTAGGGGACTGGAGTGCCCCAGGCCTGGCTCAGGGCACCCCTGTGTCCTGAGTCAGAATGAGAACCTCTCCTTGTAGGACTCAGAAATTGAGGATAATTGTTTTTTTCTGTTAGCAGTGTATAAGCAGCATATTTTTAAAAGCAAAATGACCACATAGCAGAAAGGAACCCTATTGTTTTCCTGTTTCTCAAAGGAGGCTTTACTTCCATTCCAGAGAAAAGGATAAACCCAATTAGGAAGGATAGAAAATAAGTGGAACTGTATCAGCTTCTCTAGACTATTGCTGGCTATTCCCACAAGTGGATGAAATGGCTCACCTCCCATTCCAGACCATTCCTTCTATGACGACAGCCATTTCCACTGCCAAAACAATTAGGAGAAATATTCACTTGGAAAATCTGTGCTTTTCTCTTTCTTAGGTACAAAAAGAAAATGACTTCATCATTTTCCTTTAAGATGAAAAGAAATGTTTTTTAAAAAAATCATTGTATTTCTACTGTCCCAAGTGGGTGAAATAGGGATCAGTTACTCACCTGCCTTCCCTGGGCTGTTAGGAGGATCCCAGGGGAGCAAGTGGGCTGGTTGGGTAGATTTTGCAGCCATTATCATTTCAGGAGATGTGATTTCACATGATCCATCATTTCTCAAGCCTCCTCTCCCTGACTTTGACCTACAAACCCATAACAAAATGGAGTTTTATAGCTCATCGTAATATTTTCCCCTCTAGATAAAAATATGTAAAACAACATGCTAATATCAGCAACTGTAAGAATATTCTTTCCCTTTGAGTAATCCCATTTCTGGGAATTTTTCCTAGAGAAATAATCCAAAATGTAGAAAATTTTCTCTCTTTTTGCAAGATGATGTTTTTGGTAGCTTTATCAACAATAAAGCTTTAGTCACAATAAATCATTATTGAAAACAGCCACATGTCCATCATAATTGAAATGATAAGTTAAATAATAGTATGCATATTTTAAATATCAGTCAGTAAAAAGGGTTGGTAATAACATGGAAAATATATGACAGGATATGTGATATACATATATATTTATGCTTTGATTCAATTTCTGTCAAAATCCCCACAAGTTTTTCTGTGAACATAGATAAGCTTGTTCTAAAATACTTGTGGATGGGCCCAGGCCCAGGATAGCAAAATAATCTTGGATAAGAATAGAGTGGAAAGAATCACTCAACCCACTATTAAGGCTTACCATATAGCTACAACTGACCAAGATGGTGTGGCATTTGATCAACACACAGATGAGTGGAATAAAACGGAGAATCTGGAAATAGACCCGTGCAATAAGACTTGCAAGAAAATTGCCAAAGCAATTCAGTGCATAGCTCTATCAGCCATTGGCGGTGGAGCAATTTGACATCTATAGGGAAAAAATGAACTTCTAACTAAACCTCACACCTCATACAAAAATTAACTCAAAACGGACCATGGATGTGAATATAAAACATAAAGCTATATAATTTGAAGTAAAAACACGGGAAAAAAATCTAAGAAATCTAGCGCTAGGCAAATAGATCTTAGGTTCGACCTCGAGAGCATGGTATATAAAAGAAAAATTCGATAAATTGAAACTTATGAAAATTAAAAATGTTTGTTATGTGAAAAATCCTGTGAAGAAGATGAAATATAAGCTATAGGCTGGGGTAAAATATTTACAAACCACATATCTGACAAGGAATAGTATTGTAATATATAAAGAACTCTCAAAAGTTAACAGCAAATAACCCCATTAGAAAGTGGGCAAAAGTCATGAGCAAACATTTCATCAAAGATGCTATACAAATGACAAATGAGCACATTAAAAGATGTTCAATATCATTAGCCATTAGGGAAATGCAAGTTAAAACCAAAATGAGATGTTCATATAGGTATACATTTTTAGAATGGATAAAACATAACAAACAAGCAAACAAAAACAGTACAACCCCCAAATTCAAGCTGGGATGCAGAAAATCTGGGTCACTCAGGTATTGCTGGTAGGACCATTAAATGGTCCAACCTCTTTGGAAAACAGTTTGGAGTTTCTTGTAAAACTAAACATCCACTTACCATAGGACCCAGCATCTGTAGTCTCGAGCATTTATCCCAGAGATGTGGAAACTTCTGTTTATGTACAAAATGTTTATGAATGTTCATAACACAGCTTTATTCATAATCACCAACTCTGGAAACCGAGATGTCCTTCAACAGATGAAGGTTTAAACACACCATGGTGCACCCATACCACGGGCTACTTCTCAGCAATAAAATGAGAGAATTATGATACATCGACTCCAGGCATGATGTGGAGTGAAAACAACTCAATCCCACAAGGTTTCCTACTGCATAGTTCCAGTTATATGGCATTTCTGAAATGATAAAAGTACAGCAATGGGGAAAAGATTAGAGGTTGCAAAAATTCAGGGATGTGGGGGAGGAGGGTACACAAAGGGAGATGGGTATGGCTATAAAAGGACAACTGTGGTCTTACGGTGATAAAACTCTTGTAGCTTGACGGCAGTGCTGGAGACATGATTCTACGCATGGGATGAAATTGCCTGGAACTAAATACACTGCACACACACACATACACACACACACACACACACAGACATGCATGAGCTCAAGTAAAAGGGGGAAATCTGAATAAATCCATGGGCTACATCCATATCAATACCCTGTTTATAATACTGTGCAATAGTTTCCCAAGATGTCACCATTGGGGAAAACTGTAAATAAAGGGCATTTCTTATAACTGCATGTGAATTTGCAATTATCTCAAAATTAAAGGTTTAATAAAAATCTGTGTTTATGCAGTTGCCAAAGCTCTGTAAAACAAAAGCTACACATTCAAAAGACTGGCAGGGAGTCATCAACATGTCACAAGAGTCATCACTATGAAGTAGGACATCCAAAATAAAAGTCTACTTTTTATATTGGTTTGTTTTCCAGATTTCTTCCTAGTGAGCATTTGTTAGCTTTATAAAGGTTTGAAAAAGCAAGGCTGATTAAAAAAAAAAAATCAACTGCATTTCCCAGTGCAACAATACACAGTGCTATGTTTAGTTTATTCTGAAAGTCTTCTTATTCCTTCCTTTCCTTAGCCTAGTCACAAATAAATAAGTTGAGGCTCAGTGTTCAAAGCTTAACATCAACAATCTGCAGCTGAAGATGCAATGAACTATTAGTAGTCTTGACAGACATTTGACCTGAGTGGCTGTCCAGTCAGGCACCTCCTTGTGGCTTCTATTTATGATTCATGCCTCAAACCTAATGTAGAAAAAGGAGATGCATCTTGATGTATAGTTTAATAGTGTAAAGATTTAGACAAAAATAATCATTGCCAAAAAAAGTTGTTTAGCAACCCCTTTTGACCCCCTCATTCTACTGTGTGTCTCCCATCTTTTTATACAGATGTAATTTAGAGATGAAGACACATTGTGGTGGGTAACTGAATAAATACATAGCCCATGGTATGGCAGCAAGGCTCAGGAACCTATAAAAAATTCAGCTCCTGCTTCCCCTTAGGAGAGGTATCCAACCAGTATTAATATTTTAGAAATACTAAGAAGATAGACGAGGAGCCATTATTCAGCACTTGCACCTCCACGGTACTAAAATTAAATAATGGATTTTTTAAGACAGAATTGCTAGAGTTGTGCAACTATAAAAAATATTCTTCTCTTGGGGATGTTGCATTTTTTTGCTTTTATCTTTTCTTCTCCTCTTGAGAACATTTTGATTTACTTCTGTGATAAGCTTATAACAACTAGGGAACTTGGAAGGAGGAACAAGCTGTGCTGAGAAGGAGGGCGTAATGGCAGCTGACAAATGACCTGGGTAAATGTGTTGTGCTTCAAACCAGAGGGTGCCAGGTATGGGTACGTGTTTGTTTTCCACTGTGTAGCCAGGTGTATCTGCACAGAGGGTGCAGCCCCAAGCCTGTAACAGCAGTACCCGTCATTCCCACACAGCCTTGGGGTTTGCCCAGCAGTGATTCTGCAAAGAAGGCCCAGGCATCACTGTTCATGGATAATCCAGGCAAAGCTTTGGGTGGACCAGCCCAGCTCCTTGAGGAGGCATCAGGTTGAACTCTGAGGAACTGAGCAGCCAGGACTTGGGATCAGGTCTTGGCAACATTCAGAGTTCTGGTTTGATTCCATGGTCCTGGAAGTTTCCATCCCTTGCTCTGTATCTAAACCAACTGTGTTTTGCAGTTGGGTAAATGACTCCACCTCACTGGTCCTCACCTTTCCCATTTGTGAAATGGAAATAATAGTCACTATTGGGTGAAATGCCTGGCATTTTATAAAACTCCATGAAAACTAATTATTACTTAGGATAAGATTCCAAGATCTTTAAAAATCCTCTTTAACTATAAAGTTACTCTCCTTGACTTATATGGCGTGTTGCTATTTCGACATACTTGGATGGTGATAGCATTTATTAAGTGCTTACTGTGTGCCAGTCGCAGTACCATGTGTTTCTGAACCTGGTTCTAGTCCACCTTCACCATGAACTTGGGGGCTCTGGTCTATTATCTCCATTAAATTAAAGAGGAAACCAGTGCTTGTAATGGTGGAAAGATTTGCACAAGGTCGAAAACCAAGAACATATTAGAGTCGGGATACAAATTGGCCCAGAAGCCATTTTCTAAGCCAGTGCACGAGGGGCAGGAAAGATGGATTTTGCTCAGTTCTCGGTAGGAACAGGCTGAGTTGGGATTAAACAGAGTCCCTAGGCAGTGCCTCCTTCTTCGTGCTCAGTTTGCACAGCACAGATTCACACGTTTAGGGCAGCTCCAAGCGTCAGACTCACAGAATCTTAGCAACTGGGAGTCAGAAAGGACCTCAGCATCTGTCTGACATTCATCACCTCTACAGCGTCTTTACCAGATAGCCATGCAAGCCTGGGCAATGCGGGAGCAGGAAGCATCTCCCTCTAGATAGCTGGTGGCATCCAGCTAATGCTCTGAAATGTGAAAATGTTTTCCTTCTATGGAACTGAAATCTGTCCGTTTCATATCTTGCCTTGATTGGCTGTTATGAAACAACAAAACTAAGTTAATATTCTTTCTGCATGTCTTTAGGTGATGCCCCAAAGCTATTCCTCCAGACCTATTTTCTTTCAATCTCTATCTCTATTTAGAGAAGTTGTAGGTTTACCGAAAAATCATGCAGAAAATAGAGTTCCCATATACCACTCCCCATTATTAATACCTTGCTTTAGTGTGGTACATTTGTTATAAGTGATGAAAGAATATTATTATGATTGTACTATTAACTGTAGCCCATGGTTTATATTAGGGGTCACTGTTTGTGTTCTATTGGCCTCTGGCTGTTTTTGTTTGTTTTTATTGGTTTGCTTTTAAATTTATTTTCCAATAGCATATATACAACCTAAAAATCCCCTTTTAGTCCCATTCAATATGTAATTCCATGCTGTTAATTCCATTCATAATGTTGAGCTACCATCACCACCATCCATTACCAAAACTTTCCCAGATCCATCATTTTTAAGACCCAAATCCAAGTTCTCAGACACGTACAGGGATTCACTGCTCTCCCCTTACGTAGGACAGATCACCTCACCTTCTCTCTCAAATCCACTCTCCTTCCTTGGTGCCCTACCTCACGTATCTTTATGGTATAGATAGTACTAGAGATAGTGACTCTGTTTAAGAATAACCATATAGCAGTTATTGAGCAGTTGTGTTTATCACTGCTTGTTTTTGTTTTGGGAGGGTTAGTCATCATAACTGAAGAGGAACCGGAAACCCCTACATACAGGACTAATAGAGATCTACCATGTATTGTGTCTACTAAAAGCTTTTGTCAAGCCTTCGCCGGATGCATTGGTCTGATCTTATCTTGCCCGTCTTCCCTTGGAAATTTTAGGCAGTCATAAGTTTTAGAGGAAAAAAGACATTCGCCCAGGTTGATCTCATTGCTTTTATTTGCCTGCTAATTTTCAGGGAGCAAATTGCTCTTTTCTTAAAAAAAAAAAATGTTTGTCTTATTGGGATCATTTATTTATAAGGATCACTCAAGACAATTCCATTGGGAGGATCCCAGAGCATCTCTCGGAACTCACGCCCAGAAAGCAGAGCTGGTGCCTACAGGAAATTGGCATGTTACTTTGAAACCAAAGTAGCTATGCACTTTATTTATGCACTTGTTTTCTTTCCTTTCAGACCTTTGGGTCTCTCGTTCCTGCTTCTCTTTAGATAACTTCTTTCTTTATTCAAAAAGTATTTGAGTGTCTATTATGGACCCTGTAGTGTTCACAGCAGTGAAGAAAACAGAAGTCCCTGCTAACATGGAGCTTATATTTTAATGGCAAGTTCTATGAAGAAAATGAAAATAGGGTAATGGGCATGAAAAATGATGTTGGTAGAGAAGCCACTGTTTTTTTTAAATGAGGTGGTTGAGGAAGGAGTGCCTTAATAGAGATGAGAGGGGCAGTGATGGACAGATGGCTGTCTTGTAGGATTCAGGTGAATTAAAGCCATTTTCCAGATACCAAGGGAAAGACATGGCGTATTTTAGTATAAGAGCCTAATTTGGAGATTGAGGCTGATGCATGAGACTAAATCATGTGGAAGAGGGCCAGTCACACTGACAGCACACATCCTGCCTGAGCGTGAACTGCCTTCGCATACACACAAGAGTCAATTACTCTCCCATTCCGAGTTCTCTGAAGGCTGATTTTCTTTGCAGAGTTCTTCACTTATGACCCAGAAGGATTGTCTCAAAACGGTAGACTCAATCTTCAAACTAGTATGACTTTAGAGATCCCCAGCCCTCAGCTAACTGACCCAGCTTCTCCCTGCCCCTAACCAAGGTTTCTGAAAGAGAGATCTTGTTGGCCAGGCTCAGCTTGTGGATAGGAGCCTTCTGGGCTAGAAGAGGCCAAGTCCAGGGCTGAAACAGAGGTAGACACAAGCATGGCACTCGGAGGGAAATAGCAGGAAAGGAGGATGGAGGAGGTGATGTGTGGCGACACAATGAAAGCTGAAGTTGAAGAAACAAGCAAGATAGGGAGCAGAGTAAAAAGAGCCTTGTCTGCATTACTGAGGGAGGCTGAATTTTCTCTAAAAGGGATGGAGAGGGGCCCTTGAAAGGTTTTAATCAGGGTATGATCTGATTATGAGCGAGAGCAGCTGACTCAGGAAATGAGGAATGTCAAAGCCATATACACATCCTTCTAATGAAGGTGCATGGAAGGCAGAATAGAATGTCAGGCTTTCCACTGAAAATGATTGAAATTTTATTTATTTTTGTCACTGCGTGTATTTCCAGACATTGGATTTAACATTAAAATTTGCTCTGAATTATAAGAATAATAAGAATAAGTGTTGAAACTCTCTGTGAAAGGGCAGCTAACGTGCATTTCCTGGGAGAAATTGTTCAATTGTTCATGTTTATTACTTCCAAATGGGAATAGCTCCAGGTTCATAATGCTGATTTTGTTACATTGCTTTCTCTGAACTGTGGTTCAGATGAGTGCATAAATATTTGTTTGAACATTTCTCTGGGAACTGTAAAAATCTGCACTGATGGAACAGCAAAGAAAGTAATTTTTGGCAAGGAGGTAAGAGATTAAGTATGTATATTTCAGCAGTTGTCCAAGGGTATGCTTCATTTATTGTCCTTGTAGATGGCAGAAGGCATGCAGAAATCTTCAAATTATGCTATTACTATGACAAAGTTGGGGAGTTTGAAAAGTTAAAGATCTTCCTGCCAGCAATTTGATGTACAGAGGGAACGGGTGACCCATTGGCTACAGATAGATCTGGGAATCGAGACTTCAGAGTCCCTAAACCTGGCTCTGCCACAGATGGATGTCTGAATGGACATTTCTGGCCTCATCCTTAATAGAGTGCACGTGTCACAGTGAGTCTAGACCAGGAGACCTCCATTGTGCCAAGCCTGGGCACCTTGTGACTCAGCTCCTGTGAGTTCTGAGCACATGCCCCTCACTTGGAATTATGGAGTAGGGGGAGAGGGCATAAATCTAGGTTCTTTGGCTCCAATCCAAAGTAATTATCTAGCTGACTTTGGCAAGATTTGTTGGACTCAGTTTTTTCCTCTGTTAAGTGGAGATTAATATCAATATTTGTAGAGTTGTTGTAAGGATTAAATGAAATGTTTGTAAAATGCTTAAAACAGTGAGTGGCACAGACTTAGCATTCAATAATTGTAGCCTCCCCACCCTACCATCATCAGGTAAGAGGCATAAAGATAATAATTGCCTTAAATTATTGCACTCCTTTATGTACCTAAATTGCATTGTATGCCTCTCAGATCATTTCCTTATCATAATCCCTTATAATAGGTATTAGTTCCCCAATTTTTCAAGGGATGGAATGAGGCTCAGCTAGGGCAACACAGCTCACCTTAAGTGCCCATCACTTGTGTGCCTTGAACTGGACAGGAGACACCTCTTTACCATCTCCAAACCCTGTTCTCCTAAAGATTTTGTGTATTAGTCAGGTTAGGCAAGACTCTACTGTGGTGATAAGCAATCACAAATTCCAGTGGACCAAAGTCATTTAATTCTTAAGCTCCATGTCTATCAAGGGTTATATGGGGCTCTGGTCACCATTTGCCATCATTCTTTCTTAGCACCCCAGATCGATGGAGGTGTCACCACTTGGAGCATTGCTGGTCACCATGACAAAGGCAGAGAGAATCTGGTAAAACAGACTCTTGCTCTTAAAGCTTTCTCCAGGAAGTGGCTGAAGTGGAATAAATCATTTTCATTCACACTTCACTGATGTAAGTGACCATACCCAACTCCACGTGGCAGGAGAAGTGCAGTCCTCCTACATGCCAGAAGGAAAAGAGGTAGAACATTTAGGGATGACCTTGTTGACCACTCTTTGCTATCATAAATTGGATTTATGAATGGAAGAGACAGCACAGGTGCAAAAGATCTAGAGTTATCACCAGAGATTTAAGGGGCCTTCTTGATTTTCAGTAGAAAAATGAGAGGCAGAGCCAAAAAAGATATTATGAGGGGCCCAACGCTTAGGAGAGTGAGACTCCCAGTGTTCTAGTTTGCTACCAGCCAGAATGCAATATACCAGAAATGGAATGGCTTTTAAAAAGGGGAATTTAATAAGTTTCTAATTTACAGTTCTAAGGCCAAGAAAATGTCCCAATTAAAACAAGTCTATAGATATGTCCAATCAAAGGCATCCAAGGAAAGATACCTTGGCTCAAGAAGGCCGATGAAGTTCAGGGTTTCTCTCTCAAGTGAGAAGGCGTGTGGCGAACACAGTCAGAGTTTCTCTCTCAAGTGGAAAGGCACATGGCAAACATGGTCAGGGTTCCTCTCTCATCTGGAAGGGCACATGGCGAACACAGCATCATCTGCTAGCTTCTTCTCCTGGCTTCCTGTTTCATGAAGCTCCCCGGGAGGTGTTTTCCTTCTTCAACTCCAAAGGTCACTGGCTGGTGGACTCTGCTTCTTGTGGCTATGTCGCTTTGCTCTGCTTTCTCTGAATCTCTCATTCTCCAAAATGTTTCCTCTTTTAGAGGACTCCAGAAACTTATTAAGACCCACCCAAATGCGTGGAGACATGTCATCACCTAATCCAGCTTAACAACCACTCTTGATTAAATCACATCTCCAGGGAGATGATCTAATTACAGATTCAAACATATAGTATCGAATAGGGATTATTCTGCCATTACAAAATGGGATTTTGATTAAAACATGGCTTTTCTAGGGGATATACATCCTTTCAAACCAGCACACCAGCATGCTTTAAGAATCCAGCAATGCAGGAAGTGATGCACAGGGATCCCCAGTCATTCTCTTAGATAGCAAAAGAATGCAAAGTTGTGATTATGATTGACAGTAATGGATGTTGAGCCCAGATAAGTAAAGTACTGTGATGATGTGACTTCCTCTTTCTCTGATCTGCTGAAGCCCCTTTCAATATGTTTCTCATGTTATATTCTATAGGTTTCATATAGCACATTAAACTCTGAGCCCTTGAGGGCAGTGTGTACCCTTGTGCTTAGAAACAGTCAATAAATGTTTTGAATGGAAGAAAAGAAGCGGGGGGGCGGGGGAGAGACAATATGTTAGAGGAAATTGTGCGAAAAATAAGAAACATCTTTTTAAAAGTCACTGGAGAGATTATGACCATCAGGTTGAGTGATTGGTGACATGAATTAGGTATATATTATTAACAAATGTAGGTTGAGCTCCTGCAGGGAGAATGGCATTTTGCCAGTTGCACATTTAAAAACAGTGAACGGTGAGCGTGCTTTGGGAAGGACAGCTATGAAAGGGCAACTCATACATGCCCTGAGACCCTGGGTTTCCTCAGCCCTTCCCTTCTCTCCCAGTCTGTGTCTTAACATCATAACCTTCCCTCCAAGAGCAAATCGGTGATGACACGCCATGGATGACTCCACCCATGGCGCATGCGCCACCTTTTCTGCCAGTGTCACATGGTCCGTCTCGTGTTGCCTTCTCTTTGCTCCATGCGGTGTGGGCTGTGGCCTCCCCAGTCCCACCCCAGGGTCCAGTAAACTGCACAGGCTGCGAAGGCCCCCGATGGTCCGGTCTCCTCGGGGCAGCCCCGAGATGCATTCTTTCTTCGGATGCACAAGTTTGAGCCACTGCTTCGTGCCAGGACCTGGTTCAGTTCTGTGGTGCAATAGCCAATAAAGTCACACATGGTCCCCTGCCCCCGAGGAGCTCACAGTCCACGGAGAAAAAATGGTCATTAAATCACAAAATCGTGCTCGCTTCGGCAGCACATATACTAAAATTGGAAAGATACAGAGAAGATTAGCATGGCCCCTGCGCAAGGATGACACGCGAATTCGTGAAGCGTTCCATATTTTTCAAGCTCTGATGAATGCGGCTGACCGAGAGATCCCTCAGGCAGTCTGCATCCCCACCAAGCTGTCCCCCATTTCCATGCTCTATCAGGACAATGATGACAACGTCATTCTAAGGCACTATGAGGATATGGTGGTTGATGAGTGTGGGTGTGGGTAGGCTACCGGAAATTAGAATAGAAGTGTTCTTCTAGTACAACTAGCCTTTTGGTTTAGGACCTCTCGGACCCAAAATATCAAAATGTCAATTTACTTGTCTTCTTGGAATATCCAGAGTTGAGAATACTATGATTAATGATTTTCATAATTAAACACACACACATACACACAAAACACATTTTTGAGCCTTAATAATCTTAGTTAATTTCTGCTATAACCTACTCATTGTGCACATGGCAATATATGAGACTTCAGAAGGAAACTGGCTTTTATTGATGACTTGTTATAAGCCAGGCATTATTCTGTTTGCAAACATTATTTCACTGTTCTTTGAGGTAGGTGCTATACATTCTTTACAGATGAAGACACTGAGGTTCAGAGAAGCCAAGTAATTTCTAGCTCTCCCTATTCATCTATTGATGCTGTTACTTTAAAAAAACCATTTTGAGAAATACGACAACATAGAAAAGTACAATAAAATATTACCCAATATTATACTTTTCTACATTTCCTCCTAGTCTTTATTCATATTATATAATTTCTGATAGTTTAGGTCACACATATGTCTCATATAATTTTGTATCTTTTTTCACTTAACATTACATCACAGGACTTTTTTTCAAGTCACCAACATCTACATAGTCAGTGACTCTACTAGATACCACTGTTTAGGTTCACCACAATTTATTTAAGAGACTTTAACATTGGAAACTTATGTTGTTTGTAATTTTTCAGGATGTAATAGTGTTGTAATAACTCTTCATTCATATACTATTGCCCATATTCTGTTTTACTCTTTTAGAAACATTTCATGCATGGAATTACCAAGTCAAAGTATATAATTACTATAAGATATGTTGATATTAAAACATATTATAGGTTAGAATGCAAATTATATATAAGATACATTGATAGTAAAACAAACAGATTTTGCGGGGTTATGTTTCGTATGAACAAACCCCCAGATTGAGGGTTCCACCTATTGCTTTGGTTGTCCCCACTGCTTGTGAGAATATAAAGAATTCTCCACTTGGGGAAGTTGAGTTTTCCCCCTTTCTCGCCATTGCCCCAGGGGGACTTTGCAAATACTTTTTATTCACTGTTCAAATCACTCCGGGATTTATCAGGGGATCACTCTGGACAAACCTACAAAATTTCATGCCCTTCTCAAGGTTCCATGTACTTATGGTATTCAGTTAAGCTGTCCACATAAGTTATAGTAGGAAATGTACTAGTCAAAATATAAATTTTATATCAAATAAACATTTTTTTGCTTTAATCTTACACATAAGTTAAAGTTTTAGAATATTAATTACCATCTATTTTCAACACCCTGCAGTATTGGCATTCCTTTGTTCTTCCTCATGCAAAAACATTTTTAAATTAAAAAACATTTAGTCGCTATCATTATACACTCTACGCATTCCTAGATTATACCATCTCAGTCTTTATATATCAAGAATGGAATGATCATATGGTAAGAATGTTTGCGTTTGTATGTTTTATGTTGAATAAAAAAAATATTATAGGGTTGAATACAAAAGTAACATGGGCTTCAAATATAAAAACCTAAACTTTGTAGAATGCTTTGGGTTTACTTGGAGGTATGAGAGTTTTTACTTCTGTTGGCAGAACTAAAGTGGAAAAGTTTGTTGATCACTGCTCTTTTTTAGTCCTTCTCTAACTCCAGTTGTCATTACCTCCAAATCAAATTCATCCATATTAATCATATTGTTACAACTTTTAGCCTGATTTTTTTTACTTATTATTTAACTATATTACAAATATATGTGAGCACCCTGCATAGCCTGCCTAGTTCCCTTCCCCATCATTTCAATGAAACCCCCACCCTGAATTTGTTGTGTCTTTCCCATTCATTTCTTTATACTTTTACTACATGTTTGTATCCATAAATAGTATAAAGTAATGTTCCACAGTTATATAAATGTCATATAAACAATGCTGGAAATTCAAAAAAAAAAATCACAAAATCTAGGTCAAGTTTTAGTAGTCAAATGTCGTGGAGAAGATGGAGAAAGTTTCTGTAACGTATTCCAGGGAAAATTGATCTGAGGTGGGAGCTCCATGATTTGGCCGGCTCTGGAAACTGAAGCACACACGTGTCTAGTCCGCAGCCGCAGCTTCTCGTTCCTACATTTCACAGAGGAGACATCCCCTTCTCCGGGCACTCAACACGGAATAGAATAAATACATGAAAGAGGGATTTGCTAAAAAATCAACAGTGCTCAGATTCAAGCACCATTTTCAGAATCTGACAGATCTGGTTGTCGAAACAAAGCAAGGGCATAATATAAGCAATAAGCATTATTCCAGAGAGAAGCCGAGCCGTGCATCCTACAAGGAGGGAATACGCGTTCTGTCTGTGTGCCGGTGGAATATTTCGTAAAAATGGCATCGTTCATGGCCACTAATGTTTTTAAACCCTCAAAAGTAGAAATCACATAAGCCACATTATGTGATAAAATTAGAAATAAATAATTAAAACACCTATATAAAGTCTTGGAAATTAATAAGCACCATCTCAAAAAACTCCTGGAGCACAGAGAAAATAATCAAAACTTATAAACTACCAGTAACAGTGTAAAAAAACAAAACAATATTGACTCCTATGGAACTTGGCTTTAACTTTGTTTAGTCGTACTCTTTAATGCCCAAGAATAACTGAAACAAAGATAACACAATGACAGGGCTACCATGTGGTGTAGGGTGAGGGTGCTGAAGTCAAACATACCCTCATCTTGCGTTGCTGAAATTTGGTTTTTCTGCCTCCCCAGGGGTGCTCTCCTGCCCTCAGCCTCACCGGCTTCCATGGGACGATGGAAACCATTTGGGCTCAGCGTGCATCAGCGTTTCTCCTCGCTTGGCCCTGGGTTATCCTTAGCTCCCTTTGCTAATTTATGCCCTAGAGGTGAAAGGGGGGTGAGCAGCGCTGGGGGTGAGAAAAGGGCCTGGATGGCACAGCTGCCCAGGCTGCTGAACAGTTAAATGCCAAGTTCAAAGACATGTCAAGGAGAATTAAGACCTACAGATAATAACCTTAGAGAACTAATCTAATGGTAAACACGAATGGATTCTTATTAACTACAGTCAAGGGCAATATCTTTTTTTATTTCTATTTAACAGAGTAGAAAACATCTAAATTAGCATTTTCTTCAAGGTCAAATAATTCCTCTTGCATGTTTAAAAAAATATTTTCTTTTTACAAGTGACACAGACTCATTTTTTAAACAATGAAAAAATGTTGTAAGGATGAAGGAAAAAATCACCATTACCTTCATTACACAAGAGGTTCACATGTGTTTTATTTCCCTCTGGTAAAATTTTTGGGGGGCGGATGGGGGAGGGGACTTATTATTTGCTAGTTTTACATTCTTATGATGCTGCTGCATGTACAGTTTTCTATCTTATGAAAAGAAGTATCCCCTGACTTCCTATATAGGGCATGATTAGAGGCACCCATCTGGCTGGGTGTGATTTGGAAGGAGTGCTAGAGCATAGAGCAGTTGCCTGGCAGCTGCTTTTTGGCATAGCAAGCACAATGTTTTACTTCATTGTACCTTCTTGCATAAGGGGCCCAAAGTGTGTTCTAAAGGCTGTGAAAGAGCCAAGTCCCTTAGCGAGCCCTGGGCATTTCCTCTGCCTGGAAAGTAAACTTTGGAGATCGGTAGGAAAAGAAATGAAAAGGTAACGAGCCTGCTACTGAATATTTTAAAATATTTAGTGCAACAGAGCTTACATTTATTTCTAGTTTGTGAGTTGATGAAGCATTTTATGATCTGATAACAACATACAAATAAAGCTGCACTTCTTCCCTGGAAGCTTTAACCAAGTGTCTGCAATGCTCTAAGCCCAGGAGATGTGAAAGGGGATAACAAACAAACAACCTGAGGGACAGTCACCAATCACGGAGAGGTGACGTGCTCCCCTTGCGTCAGGAGACCTCATGGTGGTTACGGCTAGAGCTCAGGGAGGATGAGGTCACATCTCCATGGAGTCGGGGAAGACAGCGGGCCAGGAGGGTTTCAGTACAGGGTAGTGGGTCAGGAAGATGAGGGGGTCCCCAGCAGAAGGCAGGGGTAGGGGGTTAGAGCCCATGAATGTCTGGGGCAAAAATTCGACTTGGAGAAGCAGGTGGAGCCCTTTCACGGCCGGCTGCTGGAGCTGTCACCTGAGGGTCATAGAGGACATTGGAAGAATATGATGACCAAATGTGGGTTTAGGTTTAGAATTGGTTGCAATTAGGAAAGGAGTTGGGAAAAGAGAAAAATCAGAGCATGGAGGACAGTTAGGAAACTATGAGATTAATTTACTTACTCATTATACACTTATGTATTGAAAACCTACCGTGTACCAAGCACTGTTCTAGGTCCTGAGAACTAAATAAGCAAAAAATATCTGAGGAAGCTCTGAGTTAAGGAGATAAAGGTCAAGGAGATGGGGCCGAGGCGAGGGCAAGAAGCTCTTGAAGTAACGATGTCACGCAGAACTAGATGATGATGTCATTTGATACATCGAATGCATTTCCCATAGAAAAGATTAAAAAAAAATGGATATCAACATAATTAAGAAACAAACCGAACTTTAAGGAAAGATGAAAAGGTACAATTAAATACCACATTGATTAAAGGTAATGTGGTGAGGGAATCTGAATATATAAAATCTGGATTTCACTAATTGTAATGCATCAAATTGGTGTCTTAGCTGGGACGAACGTGCCCCGGTCATAGGATGCTGATATGAGGAGAAACTGAAAGGCATAAAGGGAACTCTGTGTACTGTATGTGCAATGTTCTTGTAAATCTAAAATTATCCCCCCTCCCCCAAAAAAAGTTTAGCAGCAGATACTTTTTTTTTTTTAAAGAAAACCATATTGGGTGGGAAAGATTGTAGAGTAAATCATATGAATGCTCCTGTTTCTGTGCAAACATTCCGAGTGTCTGTATATTGGATGGGTACATACGTTTGTGAATTCATAGAATAATGCTTTAAAGAGCACATACGACCTGGCGTCACTGGTCACTTAAAGCAGAGATTAGAGGTGGGGACAGGACTCAGGGTGGGAATCAAAGGGGACGTTGGCCTTGTCTGTACTGTGGTAAATTCCATCAGGACGGTGTGGGGTGAAGGTCCTTTGGAACTCAGATGGTATAACCACCTTGCCCCAGGCCTGGGTGTCCCCTGCCCATCTGCAGGAACAGAGGACTCTGCCCCCAGCTGTGCTCGCCCAGGCACGTCCACCATGCCTGGTTCTTGTGTGCTGTTCACACGCCCTTCCCTGGGTGTCGGGACTTGGAGTCCTAGTTTTTTCTCCTTCATTCGCTATTTTTTTCCATTCCAACTCAGAGGGCCAGGGGGAAAAAAACACCCCACTGAGAAATGAAGCATTGACTCACCAAGAATAATAGCGAAGACCACCTAACTGTGGAACCTGCTCTGGGGTGGAGTGGGCGCCAACAGCTGCTGCAATGAGAGCCGCCCTGCAGAATTCACTGGTCTGGAGGAGAACCTGGATTTCTCATATCCCATCACATCAACAACAACAAGAGGAGCCCCCGCCGCTGCTGCCTGGACTGACCACCTGGCTCTGGGAGTTGAACAAACCACTTGAGTTCTGTGGAATCGTGTCCATGTGTGGCCGAGGGCAGCCTGGCCTCTGCAGCCATCATATGTCTCCTATCTCCCCACCACAGTGTAGTTGAAGTGGCTTGGGGTCCCTCTGAAACCCCACCTAACAATCAAAAGCCAGTGAAGCAGTGGGTGATTACTGAGGGCTTTGACTGCTCCCTGAATCTGATTTGAGCCAAGGCACCTGGCTTTTCCCTGGAAACACAGCCCCACTCCCATACTCTCCAAGGCTCCTTAAAGCTTTCGGGTACTTTCCAGGCTTATGGAGATGTCGGTCTAATGCCTTGGGAGGGGAAAAACCAACTATGCTTCACCGAGGTTCTGGAAAACAAATTTTTTTTTAAAAAAAACACCTGTTAATGTTATATGTTTACAGGTTCTAGAAAGAGGGAAGCAAACAGATTCAGCCTTTTCACAGCAGAAAACTCCAAAGGGTAGTGGTGGAATCCAGAATCAGTTCTAATGAGCATGGCATGGTATCCAAAGCAGTGGTTCTCAAGCTTGGAGGTACTTCAGAAGCACGTGGGAACTTGTTAAAGGGCTGATTTCTGGGCACCTCCCCCAGCATTGCAGATTCAGGAGGTCTGGGTGGGGCCTGAGAATTTGCATCTCCAACAAGATCCTAGGAGATGCTTCTGGTCCCAGGACCACATCTTGAGATCAGCTGGTCCATCTTGAGATCAGCGAGGCCCTTATTGAAAGGCGGGTGCTCCGATGGCAGAAGGAAAGGTCCTCAGCCTGGGGGTGCTGCATCTAGCTGTGGCCGTGGGTGTTCCTCCAAAGTGGAAACAGCTGTGGGGAGCAGGCGCCAAGTGCAGCACATGTATTAAAAGCCAGGCCCTCAGAAGGGCGGAAACGCCAAGAGCAAAGGAAAGAGAGCACACCGCCGCACTCAGCAGAGGAGCTCACAGTCGGGAAGAAGTCATTTAAATCCAGCAGCAAGTGCTAATTAAACAGGCTTCTTTCTCCAAGACCCTATCTTCAGAAGGTCAAATGGCTCAAGCTTCCTGAGAGCGAGCAAGCAAGAGAGGAAATGACCCAGCCATCACCTTGGCAAGCAGAGGAAAGTTTGCCCCTGGAGAATTCCTGAGTCTGGAACTGAGTTTTCCATGTTGAGCTGCAGCAGCCAAGGTGAAGAATGTCATCGTTTGCCCCAAGAGGGGCTCTGAGGACTGTCCCCCTCCGTGTTTCTCCTGGGAGGTCTGCAGTGCGTGTTCCCCACCCTTCCCAAGCAGCCAAGGGTCCGGGACAAAGACCACAGACGCTCCACCTGCCTGGTCTTCACCCACGGCCCTGGGCAGGGTGACAGGCAGGGCGGAAATCGGGTCCTGGTTGCTCCCAGTTCTTGTAGGTTTCCTATGTTTCATTTCTTCGTTTCCTTTTAGTTTGCCTTCTGGGTTTATACACATTTTGTGCTTAGGGTAATGAGGAGATGAGGTTTATTGATTTTATCTGCATTTGGGCTGAAGTGGTAAGAAGGAGACGGAGTAGGGAAAAGCTTTGTTTGTCTAGCTGTCCTTCTCCATATGGGAAATCTCTTTCTACAGCCTTTGTCTTCTCTAACCACAGGGGTTCATGAGTTGTTCTTTGTTTTGTTGTTGTTGTTGTTGTTTTAAAGGAAAGCTGTTTCCTCAGAAAGGGATTCTTTGCATTATTGCTAAGATGTATCTTGGGTCTGGAGCTGTCAGTCTTACCTGCTCACAGGCACGCTGTGATTTTATTGTGACCATCACGACTGCTATTGCAGCAACTGCTGTGACATATTGTGTCCTTCTACGTGCCCGGAACTGTACATGAAGCCCGCAGCAATCTTGGGAGAGTAGCAGTGTTATCCCCATTTTACAGATGGGGAGCTCAAGGGCCAAAAAGGCAAAGTAGCACGTTCAAGGTCACACATCTGACCACCAGCAGGGCTAGGTCCGAGATGAGTCTGCCTGACTGGGGGTTCCTTCATTTAACAGGAAGTGCTGAGATCCCCTTGCTGAGCAAGTTAATTTGAGGCTCCTAACCTCATGGAGCGTCCAGTGGGCTGCTGGTGGGGGGAGTGGGCCGGTGAGTGCATGTCAGTTGGAATACAGCAGAGCCGTGGTTAGAAATGCTTTTTATCAAAAGGTATCACATACCTTATTTTTAATCTTGTTTCCTACGAATGGTATTTTCTGGAAGTCATAAAAAAAATACAAAGGCGTAATTCATGTTTCACATCAAAACTCAGGATTTTAATAGCATTTTAAATTGGGGGGGGGGAATATGCAGAACTGCCATCTGACTCCACTGATCCTTCAGGTCAACTGTACCTTGAAATTTATGCTGCCTTAAGCATCACTGCCACCTCGTGGCAGCTAATGGAATTGCAGGCTTGGTAGCAGCCGAAATGGCCTTGGGAGATTTATACTAGTACGCTTTTCTGTTCACACAACCTAAATTGTTAAGGCACAGCTGACTCTTTCACATGCCTTATAATGTGTAAATGAGCTACAGCTAGATTAGTACCAGTTTTCTTTTATACGTCTTGAAGTCTGGGAATATCTATTGTATTTCGGACCTTCAACATTGATTTGTTATGTTAGAGTTAAAGTTCACAGATAGTAATGGTGAAGTGACACTACATATAGACTAGTATTTGGAATGAACTCTAGAACCAACTTAGGCAAATAACAGCTCTTGCTTTAGTTGAATGTCTCCGAATGCCATGGGAAGACCCCAATATTTTGGCTCCCCAATCACTTTTACTCAAAACCTGCAAATGACTGCATTTTAGAATTTAGGCTCTCCAGTGCCTGCCTGCTTCTGTGCTGTGCCCCCTACCTAGAACTTCCTTCCTCTGATTTTACCGTCTGTGTTTATTCTTCAAGCTGCACATCAAGTTGCGGCCTCTAGAGAGCTTTCCATAAGTTAACTTAGAAATGAATGTAGCATTTGCAGTGACTCTAGAGAAACAGAAGATTGAATGGTTTATCCATTAAACAGGAATAAAATCCCCTATCCTAAAACTGATGGGTGGGGAGGTAAAGAAAATGTGTGTAAAGTGCTTCCTCAGGACTAGTGTCTGGTAGAAGCAAAATGGCAGATGGCACAGCTGACATTTGTCTGGAAATACCTAGAGACTCAACCAATGCCTGCCTCGTGCATGACTGTCAAATGCTATTAGTTTCCTGTCTGTTCATGCTTAGTGGGAAGGAGGGAGGGTGGACTATTTCCTTGGAGTTCAAAAATGTGTCCAATCTTGAACTTTCCTTTCCAGAGCTATTACCCTCCTAGTTCCATCCCTATGTTTCACCCCAGAGCTGGTAAGCTTCCCCAGATGCCAAGCTGCAAAGATCTGCCTGGGGTACACGGTGTTAAGCGACAATGCCATTCTTGGTGAAGCTGCTATAGGGAAGCGTTCATTTTTTTTTTTTTTTTTTTTTTTGGAAACTCAGTTGACACTTGAGAGTAGGAGATTGGTCACTGAGGCATGTTTGTAAAATGCTCCCCCTGTTTTCCAACTCGAGTCTTAAATGTCTGCTTTGTTTCTCCGGCCAGGTAGTCGACAGTGACAGACCAGAGGGGTCCAAGTTCCGCCTCTCTGGAAAGGGAGTGGATCAAGAGCCCAAAGGAATCTTCAGAATCAATGAGAACACAGGCAGCGTCTCGGTGACACGGACCTTGGACCGAGAAATGATGGCTACTTACCAGGTGAGTACCTTCTCCCTGCTAGCCCACCTGCTGCAGAGATGTGGCTTTCGGATTCTTTCCTCCTCAACTGAGCTTGTTACTTCTGTGCCTCCACAAACCCAGGGCTGTGCAGTTTTTGGGTGCCGCTGTGGGAGTGGAAGTGGAGCGGGACCTGAGCCGGGCAGCAGAGCGTGCCCTCTGCGTCATCAGCAGAGCCCCTCTGGCCTACAGGAGACCCTGAGGGCTGGGGACCAGGAGGGGGGACTTGGAGGCCCCTCGTAGAAGGAGGTGGAGACCCCTGAGGTCAGCTTTGGCTCCCTAGAGAAGAGCTCGACGATCAAGAACCCTAAGGAAGTGTAAACTCATGGACCCGAGAACTCCACTTTTAGAAATCCATCCTAAGGAAAAAAAAATGAGGAATTTTGCTAGGTTTTTGTGCAAAGATATCATAGAAGGAAATGATCCTGAGGGCAGGAACAATTGCTATGTGCTCAGCAATAGAAACGTGGTTAAATTTTCACATAATTTTGAGAGGAATTTTTCTACACTCACTTAAAATACTTTTAAAGAAGTGGTAGTTATATGGGAAGATTCCAAATATCGAATGGAATAGCAAAATAATGCATGGTATTCTTATTGATTAAATATTGATACACATAATGATAGGTATGTTTGTGGAAAAAAACAAGGCATTAATGGTTATTTTATTTGAGGCAGTGAGAAGGATTTTTGTCTGTTTTCTGATGTTTCGGCAGTGTACTTGTAATACTTTTATATGGAGAAATTAGTGTCTCCTTGCAAAAAGAGAGCTCCAGAACTTGACACCCACCCGGGAAGTACAGACCTCAGCAGTGAGCGCCAGAGGAGCTCTCTGAAGAGCTGAGCAAGACGTTTGATGGTGGTGAGGCTGATAGATCCTGTCTGAATTTGCAGGATCCAAAACCAGGGCTACATGTCCAAAAAAGTCACCCTGTTCAGAGTCCTTCCATGCAGCCTATTCAGAGAGTGTCTCCTGGGCTATCTAAACTGGTGTGGACATTCTCCGTAGATGACAATGGCCATCTACAGTCTCAGCTGCAAGGAAAAGAATTTGAACACCAGCCTTCAAAGGTGATAAGGGGGTGTTGCGATGTGGCCTTGGAGAAACAGGTGGGTGTGGCATGGATGTTGTGGAAGATGTTAATTGAAGGCTTTTCCAGGGAGACTCGCTTAGTCTTGTCACATTCTTTTCCTCTGGCCTCAGCAAAGCTGAATTCAGGTCTGTTGCATAGACAGTGCCCCTGAGGGATTGCTGCACCAGGAGTATGGCTGAAGGGGGGGTGGGGGGAGTGGTTCTGAATGTAGCCTGGGTCTTGTTTGCCTGCAGTGTCGCTGCTATACGGAGTGTCACTGCTATACAGGGCTGGGGTTGCCAGGAGGGGGCTGCCTCTTTGGAATTTCACAGAGGTGCCCCATGGGCTAGGGCTGCTGTGGTTGGATGAAAACCCAATAATTTTCGCGTGTTTATTAAGCATCAAAGTAGAGCCTGTTATGTGGCTTGGGGCTTCTCATCTCTTTCTTGGAGAGAAAGAGTATAATAACATGGTATCTGGAATGCGGCCTCAGAGCTGCTGCATTTAAATCGTGGTTGTCATGCACTCACTGTGGGAACTTAGGCACGTTGTCTGCCTCGATTTCCTCATTGCTAAGATGAAAATACTCTTACAACGTCATAGGACTTAATGAGGATTAAGTGTGCTAGTACAGCATCAGAAACATAAGCCCCATATGATCTTTCTTACATGAGTGATAAAGATTCATGAAATGAAAGGCAGATGCAGGGAAGTAAATTCCAAGGAGTATGAATTACAGGCCAACCTGGCCCAACATAAACATGACTTTTCTTTAAATATTCTTGGGATTACTTTATAGCCTTATAATCTCACTCCTATTGATGAATCAATTGATTGTATGTTTGTTGACTGGGTGACAGCATGCTCCAAGGTGGTGTGGGGTGTGGGTATACAGTGGGAAATGAGGGACACCAGTTTCCCTGCCTCCATGTGCCTTTGATTTTACTACCTAAGTTTTGTTTCAAGATGAAACAGACTTGAATTCCTTCCCACTGTGTGGAGGAGCAGTAGCGGGAGGATATGCCCGGCCCCTCGCTGGGCTTGGCTGGCACAGGTGCAGGGCCCACTCTCCCTGTTGCAGAGCTGCCCGGCTCAGGGGTGCAGGTGCTTCCATGAGTCCAGGGGTTCAGTCAAACAGGGACCCAACCCTGCCACCCCTGCCTGGCTGCACTGAGGACCCGGTTTCTAATGCTGCCTCCAACATGTCTTTCTCCAATACCGTCCCTGTCCCATCTTAGCACCCGCGCTGGGGAAGGTCCCCTGGCAGCTCCGGCGCTTGGTTCTTCTCTCTATGAAGTGGGTTAGGTTTTCTACAGGGACATTGCAAGCCCACTTTCCCAGTGCCTACTTGGAGACAATTTACCATCTTAAAAGCACACTGAAGCATAGATCCATTGTTGGCAGCAAACCTAATTCTTCAGAGAGCAGAGTCCTGCAGTGAGACGGAGCTTCCGATTCCCTGTGTTTGTTTCCTCTTTTGTAAGTTTCCAAAGTGGAGCGTGTGGATAAATGCATCACCTTCATAATTGGCCCAGTGTTGTTGGTTTTAAAGTTAAGTTCTACTAACCTGTAAATTGATGCCCATGTATAACCATTTCCCAAATCCAACAGGAAAGTGTTCCAAACTCATTGTGGGGGCAGAGCTTGTGTGATAAATAATCTGGGATAAATCAGTACCTGGGCCCCTGAATGTACATTGTCATTGAAGATTCTATTATTCAAATACCACATAGACATTGTGCCAAACAATTCATGTACATAGTCTTAATTATTCCATTTCATGCAAGAGACTGAAGAAGCAGATGTTACACCACTTACAGATAAGGAAGTAACTGTTAAACGACTCTTTTTCAAGGTTTCACAGTTCGTGTGCTTTGAATTTGGGGATTTATCTCCATTTCTCTATCTCCAAAGCCCTGTGCTTTCAATCACTAAGGGCTACTTCTTCCTAAAGACCCCCAACTGGACTCTGATACCAAAATCTACAGATTCCTCAACCCCTATCCTAGGAAGTCATCTTATGGGAATGGGAAAAGGCTTAGACTCGCTGGATAACAGATCACTTCTTCAGTGTGGTCACCTGCATGGCCAGTAGCCAGCCTGTCCCCTCCTATCTAGCCTGGTTCCCAAAAGGGCTTCCCACACTCTGACCCAGAGTGGCACCTGACAAGATAATTTAGCTCTCTCGGTATTGAAAGCCAACATTAATGCAAAGCTTCCTGAAATATTTCTCATTATTATGCATTTTGCCAGTATTTGAGTGATTTGTGAACTCTTCATTGGAATAAAGTACTGTAAATGATTCATGAATGGCCAAGTTTATGGAATTCTATAAAAATGTTAGCAGGTGATAATGATTCCCTCCCACTGTGAATATAATCTGCAGGCTGCAGACTGTCATTACAGGAGGGCAGGTGTGAAGTAGGAAACAGCCAGGTGTGAAGTGGGAGACAGCCTACAGTCAGGTGCAGGGACTGGTTGGGCTATGTAAGGGCATGAGGCAAAGGAGGAGCTGGACATTATCAGTGGACAAATCATTGTCAACAGGAGACCATCTTGTCCCTGTATGGCTAGTGGTTGATGAACAGAGAACTTGGAGTGTCAGGAAGAGTTGGGTAGGAAAGCGAGAACCAAATCTGTTCTAGTTTGCTAGCTGCCAGAATGCAACACACCAGAGATGGATTGGCTTTTAATTAAAGGGGATTTATTTTGTTAGCTTCCTTTTCTCTGAAGAACTAACTTTCCACTGAGGTTCTTTCTTATGTGGGAAGGCACAGGATGGTCTCTGCTGGCCTTCTCTCCAGGCCTCTGGGTTCCAACAACTTTCCCTGGGGTGATTTCTTTCTGCATTTCCAAGAAAGGCCTGGGCTGAGCTGTGAGTGCTGAGATGAGGTATACTGAGCTGCTTGAGAGAGAGATTCATGTGTCTTTACCAGTGAGCTGAAAGCTAGATGGGCTCCTCAGATACACTGTTAGTATCAGCATTGGTGTTAACATTTATTGAGCATTTACAATGTGCTAAAGCACTGCAACAGTCTTTAAATGTGACCTCTTTAATCTTCATAAAGGCACAACAATGTTGATGCTGTGATGACTCAATGACCTGCCGTGAGACCGAGTTCACTGTGTCTTGGCCTCAGAACAAGAGGAGAGGCTCAGTGTCCCCTTCTGCATGTTTGATCACACTTCCTCCTATAAGATTGATTCTCCTTCAGGCCACCCTCTTGGTCCAGTTTGACTGTTTTTTGGGGTCAAACTAGGAAAAAAGGGTATCCTTGCCATTTTGTTTCCTTTCCCTCTTGCGACTCTTCACTAGTTCTAATCCGTCCTTAGCCCCCAAAGAGTTTGGCAGAAAGTACATTAAATTGAAAAATGCTGTCATGTGGAAATATGTGTATCATCACATTAGTGATAAGAAGCTTGGGAGAAGTAGATTTCTTGGGGCCTCTAAGATTAGAGAATCATCTCAGTGACCTGCTTATAACAGTCATGCTATGCACAGGTGATGTAACCTGGGCGGAGTTATACCATCCAGGTAGGATGTGAACTTGGAGCCTTCACTCCAGAACCAATTGTAGGGACAAACTATGTAACTGGGCTGGTCACCCTAATGCCATGCTTCTTTTCAGAGGCTTTGGTGGCAGAAACCAAAACCTTCTCCGACTATTCATGATGAAAGAATTGTCAAGAGGGCCAAATAAACTCTCCCATGGTACCCAAGCCAGAAATGGTGACTCTGCAGGAAATACCCAGCCATATGTGGCATGATACTGCTCTGCAAGGTTTCTCACCCTTGGGACATGTGGGGCTGATATTTGGGGCTGGATAATTCTTTGTTGGGGTTGGCGGCTGTCCTGGGGTGGAGCAGCTTAGCAGTGCTCCCAGCCCCAGACCAGTGGCTCCCCCATTAGAGTGACAACCAATTCTGTCTCCGTATTTGTTAACTATTCTGGGGAGGATTCTGTCTCCGTATTTGTTAACTATTCACTGGTGGAGAGGAATCACCATTGCTGCCACCTCTGCCTGCCACTCTGAGCCTATGATACCTGGTCTTGGCTGCCGTGCTTTCTGGAAGATCTCATCTCTCCAAGCACAGCTGCTGCCTTAGGTTTCCCCACTGGCAAGAACCTAAGTCATGTGCAGGACTCCAGCTGCAAGGGAGCTGGATCAATGTAGGTTTTAGTTCTCCAAGCATTCCCCTACAGGAAAGTTAGCTGTAAAGGGGATGGGGAGTGTTGAGCCCTTCAGCCACATAGATCAGCTTTTATTCCAGGTGAGAGCCGGGCAGCAATGACTGTGGCTTTCACAGGACAGGTAAGCCTTGCCCAGGAATCGAAGGTATGGCTCCAAACCTTTGCTCGCTCATTCCCATGATGTTGCTACCAAGTGGTCACTGGATGGCTTAGGAAAGAGCTGGGAGGGGGAAGCCACAAAGAACTTAAGCTTAAAAACACAGGCTCTGGAATCGGACCTACTGAGGTTGGAATCTTGAATCTTTTATTGGGTGAAACATGCAATTGTTACTGTAATAGGTGATGTCACATTTCTTCCTAAATCTGTCATCTTTGGCAAGTGACTCAATTCTCGGCCTCTGTCCCACCTTTAGGATGAGATTAGATATCGAGATTAGATATCTAACAGTGTTCTAGTAAGTGGGAATGTACCCATGTAGCACTCAGCACAGGTGGTAGCCATCCCATCACATACCTATTTTACAAGTTAACTCCCTGTAAGTAAAATAGAGGTAAAAGTAGCTGAGCAAACAGCAAGCAATTAAATGGTTGGAGGGTCAGGATAGTGAGTTGCTTCCTAGAAGAAAATTGTTTCAATGAGTGGTTTTCAAAGTGTGGTCCCCAGACCAGCAGTATCACCTGGGAACTTGCTAGAAATCCAAATCAGTAATCCTGGTCGGGCCCCACAATCGGGGTTTAACAAGCCCTCCAGGTGCTTCTGATCACAATCAAGTCTGAGAACATCTCTCCTGGGTGGGAACGCTGCAGCTGTTTTGACTCACTAATTTGTCTCCGTGAAGGTGGCCTTTGAGCCGATTTCATTACCATCCTCTTAGTGTATTGTGTGTCTGCCTTAAATATACTTATTTCCTTCAGGTGCTCCCACTGCCATTTGAAAGCCCTCTAAATCCAATCCACACTCTTCAAAAACTGCCTTTGTTTTTGTTTCACTAATGGCTCCTGAGAGCTGGGCAAATTTGTCCCAGACTTCTTTGCAGCATTCTGTCTAGACTTAGTAACTTGACATTCAGCAGTCATTCAGAGTGTGTGCTTGTTTCTCAGAAACCAACCTTTTAGGCCGGAGATGAAAGCATCTTCAAAAGATTTGAACTGGTTCAAACTAAGATAATTCCTGATGGGAAGAAGCTGGCTCTGAGGTGAGCAGAGCCAGCTTTTCTGCATTCTTAGTTCAGCGATCCTGAGCAAGTTATTTGTGGTTCTCAAACTTTTCTGCCATTAGTATCTGCCGGGGAGGCTTTAAAACCCTTGCCACCCAAACCTCACTCCAAACCAATTAAGTCAGAATATCTTGGTGTGGGATCAAGCGTCCATACTTTTATACAAGTCTCCAGGTGTTTCCACTGTGATGCCAAGTTTGAGAGCCAGTGACTTATGTAACCCATCTATATCACAGATGATTCAAAAATGGGAGTGGTGGTGAGGATGCCAACCAGGTAGTTTGTCTGCAAATACCAAATGAGATGATACACAGGATTTTCTAACACAAGAAGAAAATCAAAGATCTTGTGTCTTCTTGATCCCCTGCTTGACTACAAGCTAATCTCCAAAGCTAAATGTTTTCTAATGTGTCCTTGGGCACAAACACACTTAAATAGGAATGGAGAGAAACAATTGGATAAACCCAGTGTATTTGCTGTCTTCTGAATCACTTTAAGAATGACTCCGGATTTGGTTGTAGCCTCTCCTTCCCCCCGTGCTGAGTATCTCCCCACCCTGCTCTGTGCAGTTCAGCTCTAAATATTTCTGAGCACCTCATTGCCTGACCTGGCCTTATCTACTGGGTGCAGCTGGTAAAACTGAGGCATGAATAGGTTAAATGGCATGGCCGAGGTAGCCACACACCTGAATGAGACTGTGGCGTTGTTCCTGACGATTTATGTGGTCCACTGAGCAAAGCTGCTGCCTTACTCAGGGCTGCAGAAACATTTTTCTAACCTTCATTAGCACAAACTCCCCTAAAGAGGTTCAATATAAGTCTTGGCAGGTAGGAGATCCCTGTATGCCTGATGGGCCCTGTATCTGCTTATCTCGCCCACTGATAGGCGTTAGTACTTATTCATGAATGCATAAAAGGGTTGATCATCAATTATTTTATTTTATTTAGTTGTCTATAACAGTCTACTTCATCATACCTACTTCAAGTTTCTGGGTGGCACTTTTTTTTTAGGAGCTAAAGTGTCACACTGGATCAGAACTGCAAGAAGCTTTAGAACCATGTTGTCTAAGCAACTAACTTTACAAAGAACAAGTTCAATAACTATCAAATGGTTCTGACTCCCAGTGCTCAAAATATGTTGCTGTTATTTAATTATCCCTCTTTATGGGGCATTGCAGCTGACCTCTCTGGGATCAGTTACCACAAATGCAGAGCAGACATCTGTTCTAGTTTCCTGTACCCACTTTGGTCATCCATTCTAGCTTCCTGTTCCCACTTTCCATTTATATAAATTCACAACCATGCATACAGATTTTTTTAAGTCAATAAAAATGAATGGAAGAGGGAAGGCGAAGTTTGTTAGGAGCATGGACTAGGAAGAAGGGGAAACAAATGGGAAGGTAGAAACCAGCTGTTTCCTTTCTTTGGCCCCTTGGAGTAGGTGTGAGAACTTTAGGTTACAGGGCGGACAATGACAAATTTTTATGATAATGTACAAGACTGAAGGCAGTTAACCAGTCATGAGAGACCTTGTAAGATTCTGGCTTCAACTGTAGGATGTGGTGTCCAGATGACAAAGGGTGACATGATAGGAGAGGGAAGGATCACCTTTGTTTCAGCAGAGATGCCTTCCTCAATTTTAAGTGGAAGGGGTTTTTCAATGGGGAATGGCCTCCAGTCACAGGTAAGACAGGAAGAACCAGGTACTTGGCGTATGGTGGGGATGTAGAGATTGGGGGACTCTTGTGAAACCAGCTTGTACTTGGAAGTACAAGGCAGTGCCATGATGGAACTGAATTCCTGCTGGAACCATTTGGAAGCCTGGAGACCTTAGGATGGAGAATAATTACAGCCGTGGCCCCTTTCCTTGTCTGAGTCTGGGGAGGCCAGCTGACCCTGGGTTACCCAACATAATTCTGGCAGATCCCCTGTGCAATGTGTGATTGGAGTAGGTCAGCTTGACGGCTGCAGGAGAGGCTATGAGCAAAATGCAAGGATAAGGAGAATGTGGAAGAACATGCTTTCTTGCCACCTGAACACTCTCTTCCAATGACTTCCACCCCAAAACAAATGGTTGGCAGTGGGGCAATATTTATCAATAATGCCACCAAAAGTTTACCTACAGGTCAGAGGTACCCCAGATCCAGCAGGCCCTCTCAACAGGGGCAGTCAGGCCTCAGTTTAGTCTTACTCTGTGAGATTATTTCAGTAGATATTTGATGCATGACTAGTGCCAGCTACCTTTTCCAGGTGCTGGGGTGAAGAAAAACCAAAAGAAAAACCAAATCCCTTCTCAAACACACACTAATAAATATATAACATTAGGTGGAAATAAGTACAGAGGATAAAAATGGAACCGATTAAAGGTAGAGAAAGCGACTGGAGAGGTACTGAGTGTAGGAAGGCCTTGCTGGGAGATGGCATTTGTGGAGAGATGTGATAGAAAGTTTCCTGAGGGCAGGGATGCTGTTACCTCTCTGTTAGCCATGACGGCAGTGGTTCTCAACCAAGGTGAGTTGTGCCTCCCACAAGACAATTGGCAATGTCTAGAAATGTTTTTATTGTCATGACTGTTGGGGGCAGGGATTTACCTACAGTCTCATGGGACAGAGGCATCTCATGGACAGAGGCCGGGGATGTTGTTCAATGTTCTACAGTGCAGGGAGCAGCTCCTACCATGGAGATGTATCTAACCCTGTAAGTTAGCAGAGCACCATGACACCCTCTATAGGTCTGGGCCCTTAGAAGTGGTTGATGACATTTCTTAATTGGACTGCTTGCTTAGATCTTCCCTAGGTTGTCATAGATATGAGGCTTATGTTCTTGGTTGGGGCACCAAGGCATGGTCCTTGAAGCTCATGGTTTAATTGTCTAGTTAGAAGTCATTGCCTCCAATGACATTATCACATGGTAAGAGGTAGGGACAGTCTCCTAGAGGATGTACTATCAAAGGAAAGGCTACGAAGGGGAGAGAGTAGGAGTTAGGCTAAGGATGGGGAAAGAGCAGGACACCAGGTTCTGGAGAAAGGGGTCATAAGGAAGAGCTGGCAATGCTTCCAGAGAAATGCCCACTATTCCAAATGGTTACTGGGTAGGGGTGGAGGAGACAGAAGAAATGTGATGAGCAGGGAAGGGAGACTTGTGTGCCAAGGAATAACCTTAGACCTAATATTCCCTTGGTCAAGGGTAGATGGAAGGATTCGAGGCTGCAGTGAGATGACCAGTCTTGAGTTTTATGCCGACTTGGGAGCACAGAGGGTGGGTGGGAGTAGTCTTGCCTGGAGGTCTCCAAAAACTTACATGTGCCAGATAAATCCCACTTTTCATCCAGGAAAAGCTGGGAGGTGAAAGCTTCCAATCTAAACTGATGTTGAAGATATTACATATACCTTGGAATGAAAAGGTATATGTTTTCGGCAGCCCGAGGCCAGGTTATGGTGGGCCTTGCAGGGCAGAGAGAGGAGTTTGGATTTAATTTTAAGAAAGTGTTTAAAGGGCCTCAGCAAGGGAGAGACATCCAATTTGCATTTCAGGAAGATAAGACTTATTTGAACAGGTCAACAATAACATTTGAATTGCCCTGAAATCAAAATTCATTAAAAAAAAAAAAGAGTTCATTTGTTGAGAATACACTACCTACCAGGTGCTGGGGGTTAGAGATAAAAGTTAAGACCTTCTTTCCTGGAGCTCAGCCTTGAAAGTTCTCTTCTAGATATGGTAAACAAGAAAACCTTTCTTTATCTCTAATCCATGTGTGGCTAGGTGGGGAATGTGCTATGTATAGTCCAGTCTCCCCATTTAATCCAGCTCACTCTCCATGCCAAGTAAACATTCTCTTTTAAAATACCCAAACTTTTGTTCAGTAGGGTTTATCAGTGGGTTATGCCAAAATTACTTATTAAACACAGTTGGCCAGTTTAGTCAGCAGTTGTTGATTGATTCAATTGATATCTATATTAAGCTGTTATGAAGAAAGCTTATCTTTCCTCCAGTGAAATAGTAGGTGCCAAAAGATCCTTTCTGTTATTTCATTTCATTTTATTTTATTTGTCTTCTGAGAGTGCAGATATTTATATAATAGGCTCCTCCAACTGAGTTCTGGTTCCATGTTGGAAAGGTTAAGTGCTTACCAGGAACGACTTGCTTATATCTCTTACAATTCAGTCCCTGCTCTGTGAGAACAAACTGAGCATTATTAAATGTGCCAGACCAGACACTCCAAAGCTGAAATTATGTGAAAGCAAACTGGAGAGAAGGTGCCCTCATTCAATGGTGGCTTAGGGGGGTTGAGGCCACGTCTGACAGTTTTTGACAAGATGTCAGCGAGAGTGCTGTGCTCTGGAAATTGGTTTCCTCGTGGCTTGGGGTGCACATTTAGAGCGTGGCAGAAACCTGGGAGACAGCATAACTAAAGACGGTACACCTGGCAGGGCCTTTGATCTATAGTCTCAGGAAACTGAGCAACAGGCAGTCCACATCAGTTTTGAGTGTGTTTACTATTCCTTTTGAAACTTTAGTGTAGAGCCCAATCATGAACTCGACAAAATGTTCCTGTTCAGTGTTTCTTTCTAACCCCCTGTAATGTGAGATTGTATTACTTAGGGCTGTTTCAGCTCCCAAATAAAAGGGAATATATTTCAAAATATAGTTGACTCAAAAGAGCAGGTCATGTGAAGGACCCCTGAGGTGTGTTTTCCACTGAGAGTGCAGCTTGCAAGTCACGGTGGGAGAAGTCCTTTGAAGGTAGGACCTGGCATTGTACTGTGCTTCTTGCTTGACCCCTACCCCTCTTTGACTTGCTGTTCCTTAGGCTCTTGCCTGGGAAGTTATCCCAGGAGGAATTAAGTTGATGAGACAAGGATCTCCTAAGAATGTCACAGTGTGGATGGGATTAGTTGAGGCCAGGTCAGGTGTGTACACCGTGAGGCAGGAGGAAGGGGAATCTGGGCAGATCCTATATTTGAAATGTGGGTCAAACATATACCAGTATCCAGGAAATACCATTTCCATCCAGAATGGTCATTTCATTCTTTCCTATATCTCCATCTTCCTTGGGCTCAGACCATTTCTAGAAGTAACTGCCGAGTGCCAGGATTGAGGCCGTGGTTTGGAGCAGGGAGGACTGAGGAAGATGAGGACCATCTTCCATAGACCCATACATTATGGGCTCCGTGTGTAACAGTGCCTTTCTCCTTCCTCTACCTTCGTCCTCACCTCCCTCTCCCTCCATAGACAATTCAGTTAATGTGTAAGTCAGGTGGTGACATGCTAGTATTTTGGGAAAGATGGATAGTTACCTCTGTACAAGGAATCGCCTGCAGAGGAAGCTTTGGTATGTATTATGAAATCTGCTATGCCATTGGCTTGCAAGGGAACCAATGGGAGAATAACGTTCGCTTCATTTTCAATTATCCTTCCTGATTAGCATGAGGAAGAATTACCAGATGACAAAATAGATAACACACACACAAGGCATCTTGTGCAACAGTAAGTCTGCTGGCACTCAGTGTGCTTAAGCAGAAGCTGTGTCATCACCTTCAGGAGCAGTGTCCTGTATGAGGAGGATTCCTAGACACTGGATGGTAAGACTGGAAGCTGGGATCTGCCAACTAGGGCTCAAGGGCCAAATCTACCACACCCACTCATTACATGTCACCTGAGGTCTCTTCTACTGTAAACAGAGTTGACTAGGTCCAATGGGTGTGAAGGAGACCTTAGGGCAATCTAAACTGAAATTGTTCAGTTTCTGGCCCTTCTCAGAAAAAATTGGCCAACCCTTGGAGTGGATATACCCTCACATCCCTCAGAATGAGCAGTTCCATGGTTCCTTGGTAATTTCTAGAGTATCTGAGACCCCTATACCATCCCTAGAGGGAGCATATGAATTTCTCCTTTTAGAAGATTTCTGAGGAGAGCTGAATATGGTTGTCCTCCCAAAATGATGGTGATGCTCTCTATCCTGGAGGTGAACAGAATCGAGGCTGGGACTCCCCTGAGTGCACTGTCAGGGTCTTATGGTGACCATTTGACAATCAAGGGGAGGAGCTGTCTACCCACGTTCACCTAAATAAAGGTGGGAGGGAAAGGTTTGCCGAGGGGAAGGGCCTGAGCAGATGGAACTTACAAAGTGCCATGTATCCTTTCTCCCCTTGCCTGGAAAAGTTTCCCTTTGGAGCATTGCCCAGGGGATGGGGTGTGGACCGAAGCCTGTGGGCTAAGGCTGTGGCAGACTTGTGTTCCCTGAGTGATAGAATAGTGACAACAGGGGTAGAGCAACCAGTATTTTAGTGGGTTTTATTTGGTCCTTTACAGACACTGGCCGGTTCATTCCTGCATTGACTCCGTTGCAGGCCTGTTTTAGTTTATTTCTGCCAGAGCAAATTACCGCACATTTGGTAGCTTAAAACAGCACAAATCTATTATCTGGAGGTCAGAAGCCCAGAATGGGTCTTTCTGGGCTAAAAGCAAGGTGTTGACAGAGCTGCTTCCTTCTGAAGGCTCCAGCGGGGAAGATGCTTTCTTGCCTTTTCCAGTCCTGCTCACAAGGAGGGAAGATCTAGTCAAAATAGCCGCAGAGCACCTGGGCTACACTCTGGGGCGGAGTCCGCGCGTTTGCTCAGCTCTCCCTGCAAAGTCCGGGCCTCTGTCAGGAGGGACAGCTGTAGGCCCCAGGAGGGGTGTCCTCTGGGGGACCCTACGGGTAGGAAGCTGCAAGGGCAGGACCCCGTGTCTGCTTCTCCCGTGGGGAAATCGGGGTCGGGGGAGGTGTTCTCCGCTGAGGTGGCACAGCTGGGGGGCGGGAGAGCTCAGGGCTAGCCTCACCCGCCCTGGGACGAACAGCTGCCTCCGCTGCTCCTCTGAGCCTTGGGCTCCCCCGAGGAGCGCCCGCGGCGGTGGGAACGGTCTTGACCTCTGGGCGCCTGCCCGGCGGGGGCGGGGCTGCTGCTGAAGGGCCCTGGGGCGGCCCCACCCGGGGGGAGGCGGGGCCGTGGAGGCGCTGGGTGCGCAGCTGAGAAGCCCCGCGGGGAGGAAGCCCCTCCCCACCGCCCCCACCTCCCCGCGCAGACGGCTGCCGGGGCCCCTCGCAGCCCGGTCTTCCCCCGCAGTGGAATCGGGACCCACCGAGGCTTTGGGGGCTCCTGGGCGCTGGGAAACGCCCGGCATAGGGTTCCAGCTCAGCTCCCTAGTGCTTTGGGCTTTTTGTCTTCCGTTCTGTGTAGTGTGTGGAACCTTTTTTTTTTCTCATTCCAGAAGACAAATTCTATTCCCTTATTCCTGAGGGAAAACTAATTCCAGCAAGGGCCATTTGTCTTTGGTACCTTAAAATCTAGGTAGTTTACTGCAAGCTTATTCTTATTGAAAAATATGTAGCTATTATTCAGAAACTATTTCCAACTATATGGCACACTTAACCAGATTGTGTTTTAAGTGTTAATACATATACTGAGGATGTATGCTGGAATGTATATTTCTCAGATACTTTCTTCTTTTCTGACTTTGCTATTCTCATACTTTTGTGCTGTGAAGTGTTAAGGGGATGAGGATATTTTCCAAGCAGATGATGTTATATGTGTTACGAGTTGTTAGCATTTGATTACACGTGAAACTTATGGCACATTATAAAGCTTATGATTAATTTAGATATAATTTGCATTTAAGATCTTTAACATGTGATTCCAAATGTAACTATTTTAAGCGTGCCAGAAGCACTCCAATCTTGGAAGTGTGTAGACGCCCCCATACCCCCATTGCATGGATTCAAAAATGATTCCAGATGTTAATATAGCATAACTTTTTCCAAGCCCTTTCTGAGAAACATAAGAACTAAGAGATGTCCCCTTACACACATGCAAAAGGGAGATGTAGGGCTGGTCCCAGTGTCTCAGCAGGCAGAGTTCTCACCTGCCATGCAGGAGACCCAGGTTCAATTCCCAGTGCCTGCCCATGTGGGGGGGAGGTGGGGGGGAGTTGTATGCCCAAGTAAAATGGCTTCTTTAATATTAACTATGTATGTTTGGCACACTTAAGACATTTTGAAGATCTGCAGTCAAGAGACCTGTTTAAGCAGCAAAGCCAAGGCTTTTCAAAACCCTCTCAACAGTGTTCTCCTATAAAAACTATAGAAATAGCACTTTGGGTATTGTGGGTTAGAAGAGATTTGATCACAGAGACCTGAAGGAAACGGTCAGCGTGAAGCTGCTCTGTGTCCAGCGTGCCAGCCGAGGTTCTATGAGGCCAGCTGTTCTGGAAGGGTGGCTCTGGAGACTGTCGGGCATTAAAGTGCTTCCATGAACCCAGGGGGAACTGGGCATGTCCAGATGTTGTACCTCCCACTTCCTGTTGTTGCAGCAAATTGAGAGGTGAGGGAATGCATCAAGGGATGACTGCATAGACAGAACATAGCATGTTCAAAAAAAAAAAAATCCAGAATAAGTGGATCCCCAGAAACAAAGTAGGTTTGCAGTTGCCAGGAGTTGGGGGAGGGGGAATGGGGATGACTGGTAATAAAAGCAAGGTTTCCTCTCGGTGTGATGCAAATGTTTTGGAAATAGAGGTGGTTGTGTAACACAGTGGTTGTACTAAATGCAACTGAATTGTGCACTTAAAGATGGTGATTCTATATTATGTAAATTTCACCATGACTTAAACAAAAGCATGGAGGAAAAAATGGTAATGGAAGTAAGAGTTGATAGGGCAGGAAAACACACAAATTGGGATAAGAAGAAAGCAGGTAGGACATTGGGGGTGGCAGTGGAGCAAACCAACGGGCAATACCCAGCGGTGGTGTTCACAGATGCACCGGCAGCTTGTGCCACATATGAAAATAACTTGAGGAGACTGTCGCCCAAAGAGGTTTGGTCTATAAGACTATCCACCTAGACCAGGAAGAAGAGTTCTGTCTGTCCACCTCAGCAGTTTTAGCTGGGAACCCACATGGCAGGGACATGCTGATGACCAGAGCCCATGCCTCTGGCTTGTGGGCTTGGCGCTTGTGGGCTCCAGAGCCAGAGGCCCATGTCTGTGAAATTCATGAAGCTGAACTTCCTGGTCCCTTAACTTGCACTGGTCCTTTCTGTGCCCAATTTTGTAAACGCAACATACTCTTGTGCTTCAAAAGGGCCACTGAAATGCAGGGTCTTTGACTTCTTCCCATCCTGAATCAGATCCTGGGACCTGGCATAGAGGAACCCAGGCTGAGGAGCCTCAAGTTTTGTTTTGATGCTGTCAGACCTCCCCTTCATTTAGTCAGAACTTACCTGCTGGGAAATGACCAGCTCTGCGCTGTGCAGTAGAACTTTCAGTGCTGATGAAAAGGTTCTACACCTGTACTCTCCAGTGTGGTAGCCAAATACATGGCAGTTCAATGCAGTGGTTAGTGAGCACTTAATGTCAGAAGACCTAAATTCAACTTCATTTATTTTGATTTAAATTTGAATAAGCACATTTGGTGGTGGTTACTGTTTTAGACAGGTGTAGAATATCACGGGTGAAAGCATTGTCTTTAGCATCATGTGGGCCTATGGTTTCTTAGATGCAATTTAATTAAGATATATGTATACAGCATACAAACCATTTGAGGTATACAATCAATGTTAATTAATGATATTGGTTTTTACATCTCACTAGCTATGTGATTTGGAACAAGTTACTTAATCTGAAATTTGATTTCCTCATCTGTAAAATGAGAGAAGTGGCAATACTTGCTAGAGCTATAGTCAAGGTGAAATGAGATATTGCACATTAAGTGCAGAGAACTGGGCATCCAGTACATGTTCAATTAATATTGTGCTTTGTGATATTGGTAGTTCATCTATGCTTTCCACAGCAGTGCTTAGAGCTGGGCTGCTATGTCTATTTTGCAAGCAAGGGCGCGAGGCTTAAAGAGGAGAAATAGTGGTGGCCAGGGACATGCAACAAAGAAGGTGGAGGAGTGGGAACAGAATCTTCAGTGCTCCAGTGCCAAGTCTCCTTGTTGCTGTGCTATACTTCCCCTCTCTGGAATTCTGGCTGACAAATTCCTCTCTACTTAGAGAATGAAATTGTAACTGAGAAATGGGGTCTGTTGTTTATTCTCTAGAATCTGGTCCATTAGGTGTAAGCTGCTTGGTTCTTCATGGAAATGGATTCCTAATAGGACTTGAAATCCTGGGGAACAGACATGATTGTGTGAGTGTGTTCATTTCCATTGTGGCCATTTCTTGTCCATGTTGGTTCACAGTAAACTGGGGGCTGGGCTAAGATGGGAGACTGACCCCTTTGTCATCTCAACCACCTGGACATTCTGGCTGTGTCCAAACTTTCAGACACTTCGTTTAGTCAACCAGTCTTGGTATGTTTTAAGGTGCTTGGCATCCCTATTTGAATGCTTTCTTCTCCATTCTATCTATGGTCTCCAACCCATAGGAAAATAGGCTCGGTATGGCTGGAGGAAAGACAGCCTTCTCTACTTGAACTGCATTCATGAGGAACAAATGCACCCCATTGTTCTCACCTCTGGGCTAAGAGCAGAGTTTGGACTTGAAGTGAATTGTTTTTTTCTGACTCAATATCAGCTGTTACAAAACACCCTGTTTTGTGCCATTGCTAGCAATTTGGTTACATTCTCAAGGAAAGCTTAAGAAGCCAAGAATTAGTGCTGGTCTAGGGGCAAATGATTAGCTTTCCACTCTAAATGCAGTTCCTGTCACCTTACGCTTGCTGTTTAACGGCCCTGCCCATGTTGTTCTTGAGAGAAATAGAGGGAGGCCTCGTTAATGTGAGAGATCGGCAGCAGTTCAATTATAAGTTATCACTGCAGAGGGAGAGCAGTAGGGCGAGATCTTCAAGTTGGAAATTAAAAAGATGGATGGAAGGAAGAAAATGAAGTTAGTTCTCCAAAGCCTTGGTGCTTCATCACTGACATGTGGAGGTTGGGGAAAGCCCGTTCTAAACACAGGATGTACCAATGACAGTTAAGATTTTTCGGTCCCCTGGAAGATCTTTTTGGCATGGTAAGACCCGCTTGCCTCTCTCTGACACCACAACTGCAGCCGGGGCTGATTCTGCTGCCCACAGAGTAGAGAGCACAAGGGTGCCTCACTCTGCAGCAACGTGAAGCTGCAAACCTTTGTGCAAGGTTCTGGGTTTCAGCAGGTCGGGAAGAAAGACTGGCCTGGTGTCGTTCTGGTCAACCTATGGCCTGTGACTGAGCTTGTTTTTTTGTGTGTGAAAGGGAACTTTGTCTTTCTACCTGCTGACCTGCTCCACTCACTCATTCTCACTTATTAACTAAAATATTTATTCCGCACCTACTCCCAATCAGGCACCAAGTCTAGGCATTGGGAAATGGCAGTAAACCAGAGTCTCATCCCTCAGGAAGTTTATAGTCCAGCAGGAGAGCAGGAAGGCAGGGAAAATCAAGTATGTTAGGATGGTGTGGGTGATATCCTCTTCTGTCTGTGATGGTTGGGCCTGGCCTCTAAGGAGGAGACACTAAGCAGAGACCTCATGATAAGGGAGGGATGTGAGCTATGTGGACATCGGCAGGGAGAGCTGCACAGGCTGGTGAACAGCCAGTTAAATGGCTGAGTTAGGCTGGGTGGGGGGTTACTACTTTATAAATGTTGGGGTCCTATAGTCTAGCAGCTCAGGACAAAGCTTATAGTAAACTTTTAGCCTTTTTGTCCATGCTATGTGCCTTCCTTTTCTTTTCTTTTTTTTTTTTTTTTTGTTCTAGAACGTATATTCCTTCTTGGCACCCTGATGGCAAGTGCAAAGGCCCTGGGGTAAACTGGGAGTGTTGAAGAGAGGCAAGCACAGGGGAGGGGACATGACATGCAGAGCCCTGTAGGTCTTCGTGTGGAGCCTGGCTTCCAGGTAAAATGGGAAGCTTTGGAAGTTTGCAGTAGACAGCTGGTGTAATCTGATAGGTGTTTATTCAGATCTGGCAAGGCTGCTGCAAGTAGACTGGAGAGAATCAGGGTAGAAGTGGCAAGCCAAGTGGAAGGCAACTTCAGTGAACCAGGTGAGGGAGGGCAGTGTTTGGTTTAGGGTGGTTGAGGTAGAGTCACAAGACGTAGTTGTCTGTGAGAGATGCTCTGAAGGAAGGAGCAATAGAAAATTAGTGGATTGCATGTAGTGCATGAAAGACCGAGGCACTGGATGACTAGGAGATTTTTGTCCTGAGCCAGAAGGAAGGATAGGCTTGTCTTTCAGAGATGGGATGACTGTGGGAAGAACATGTACCCGGAAGAAATATCAGGAGTCTGGTTTTCTCCCTGTGTCACTGGAGATGACACCGGAATAATGGGCTGGTCATCATTCCCCCAAAACCAAGAGCCAGTATGTAAGCCTGAGCTGAAGCTCTCTAAATTAGATGTGTTTGAGAGAGTGTAACGTGCTAGACTTAGAGGATAATGCAGGGTCCCAGGCAGAGCAAACGAGCCAAGGTTGGCCACAAGACCCACAGTGGTCTTGAGAAGCATTATCAGTAGAAGAGGAACCTCCACAGAACCCACATAACTGTCCATCTCATGGACATAGAGATACTTGGGAGAAGGCCGTTAAGGGGAGTTCCCATATAGGAGATTGTTATCTTGGAGACATATGTTGAGGAAGATCCCAAGGCTCCACCCAGTCTCGGCAGGAAGGAACACCGAGCTCGGTTGACGAGATCTGCCTTGAGGATGGGGCCTTTGTACTAGTCACATGCTTCCCCTGTCAAAGATGGAATCTCGCCTTCTGTGGCTCAGAGCCAATTATCCTCAAAAAACAGCTAATAATTTCAAATTATTAGTATGTGCCAGGCATTTTTATACAGCTTTTCTTAATCTTTATAAGAACCCAATGGGAAGATACTATTATTTCCATTTGACAGGTGAGATAGTTGAAATACTGAGGGGTTAAGTAGCTTATCCAAGATACAGTGACTAATTGGTGTAGCCAGGATTTGAACCTTGGCAGTCTGGCTCCAGAGTCCAGGCTATTAGTCCCTCTGTCTACAAAGAGAGGTCCTGGAGAGGTCTGTTTCTGGAGGAGCTTTCTCAGCTACAGCGTAGACTCTGCCTGTATCTTTGGGGGACTATGTTGGCAATCCATGTTTCTCCTGACTTCAATGGCGTAAACCTACAATCATGGCATAATTTACTGTCCAAACTGGAATATTTTTAAGAGTGGAAAGGGCTATATTCATATTGAGACTCAATCTACAGGTGTAAATCAGTCTTGTCCTGGGAAAACTGGAATAAAAATCAACATTATAACCAGTCAGTAGTTGAGACCTTGGCCTCAGCAAAACTTTTCTGAAAAAAGAAACCTATTGAGCAAGCACTTCGTCTGTCAATATGGTTTTGACTTAGATGGATTTTAAGAGTATGGCATAAGCACTTGAAGCAGGTTCTTCATGAACTATGAAACTTCCTCCCACATGGGCCTATCAGCTTTGTAAGTAGGGCTTTCATGGGACTATGCAATTCCCAACTCTAGAAACTGAGTATCCTAAAGTATATCCTCACCTCTGCCTCCAAACTTAGAAATATGCATATGCGTCAATTCTTCTGCTTGGTGAAAGTATATTGACCGGATTTCTTTTCAACACCCATTTATTTTTATTGCCAAATGTTCTTTCTGTATTTTGTCTTCACTCATGGTATTTGTTTTACATTTGTGAGCTCTGAGAAGGCTGAGACAGCCCACCTTAGATGGGCTTTACTGTGTTGGCACAGCACTTTGTAAACAAAGACACTATAATTCATTCAACAAACATCTATGAGTGGTTACTGTGTGAGTAGCACTGGGTGAAGTCCATGGCGAATATCCAAAGGGGTGGTGGAGAGGGCTCCTATTTTCCTGGAATTATATTAATAGCAATGATGGAATAATGGTGTCAATGACTACAATGTACAGTGCCCACATTGTCTACCAGAAGCTGTGCCCAGTGTCCTACATCTGCTGTCTCTGATCAATCATGTACCATCAAGCATTGTCTCCCTCAATGCAGTCCTTGGAACACTAGTTCTGGTAAAATGCTGATGGATGTTATGTGTACTGGGGGTCCCAAGACCACCCCCGGATTAGTTGACTCAACAGAAGGACTCACAGGACTCAGGATATAGTCATACTCACAGCTAAGAACTATTATAGTGAAAGGAGATGGTCTTGGTCTCCCACCTGCTATGACACATGCCACCCAGTGGATGAGCTTGAACTTCTGGTACTTGCTGTCTCACTGTTTCGGAGGCTGGAGGGCTTGCTTCTTCCCAGGCTTGGCAGCTTGCTGGCTGACTGGCCAGCTGGCCAGCCTTGGGTTCCTTGACTTTCCTGTCATATGGCAGTGTCCTCTCCTTTCTCTGGGTTCTGTTGACTTGCAGTTTTTGCTCGTATGCTTAGATTTGTCTTCATGTCTCCAGTTACAGGATTAAGACCAAACCTCATTAGTTGGGCCACATAGTAACTAAAAGTAACAACTTCAAAAGGTGTGATTTGCAGTGGGTTTATACCTACTGGAATGGATTAAGATTAGGAACATGTTTTTCTGCTCAACCCACTCACCACCACCACCACCACCCCCTCCCCGGGAATGTAATTCAACCTACCACAGATACCAAACTAAATCAGCAAACAGGAAAGGTGCATGAGGCAAATCCGAAGGAAACCAGGTACAAGCTTGAGCGTCCTCTCCCAGGTGGATCAGACAGGACGCACAGAATTCAATCAAGCAGTGAGTTGTGACAATACAGGATGTCACAATAAAATGTCCAGGAGGGACAGAGTCAGTGCCCAGGTTTTTACTGGATGCTATCACGTAGGCACCCCAACCCCCAACCTCGCATGTCCCAAATTTCCAGCCTCTCAGAAGGGAAAGAGGTGTTCAGAATTAACTGCTTATATAAACAGGCACAGTGAACCCTTCTTATCTGTTCTGGGACTAGTGGCACCCTCCCCATATCAAAGCTCCCAGAGGCCAGACAAGGGCCACCCTTGTAAGCAGCCCTTCCCGTGGACAGCTGTCCCAATCCTGCTATCCTCTTCACTTCACACTAGGAGAATGAAGTTAATCAAATAAGTTTGGACACCTGAATTAAACTTTTTTTTAATCCCTCCAGACATTAAAAGGATGTTAATATCCAGAATTGCCCAGATTTATTGGTTTAGTGGTGTCCCCTGCCACCCCCACAAAGTATCTTGGAGAATTTTTGCTTTGCAAAACACAACTATGGGACATGGTGGTGGGAAGATGACATTAGTCTTGTTAAATTTTAAGGTCAAACACCAAATCCATTGCAAGAAAGGATAATTTTTTAAGAATTTATGAAATATCTTTTCATTTATACTTCAGCACTGACAGATAATTGTTAATTTAAGTAATGGCCCAGACTTTGATCAGAGGTACTGTTCTAGTTTGCTAGCTGCTGGAATGCAATATACCAGAAACGGAATGACTTTTAAAAGGGGTGATTTAATGAGTTGCTAGTTTACAGTTCTAAGGCCGAGAAAATGTCCCCATTACAACAAGTCCATAGAAATGTCCAGTCAAAGGCATCTGGGGAAAGATACCTTGGTTCAAGAAGGCCGATGAAGTTCAGGGTTTCTCTCTCATCTGGAAAGGCACATGGCGAATGCAGTCAGGGCTTCTCTCTCGGCTGGAAGGGCACATGGCAGACACGGCATCATCTGCTAGCTTACTCTCCTGGCTTCTGGTTTCATGAAGCTCCCCGGGAGGCATTTCCCTTCTTCATCTCCAAAGGTCGCTGGCTGGTGGACTCTCTGCTTTGTAGTGTTGCAGCATTCTCTGCCCTCTCTGAGTCTCTCATTCTCCAAAATGTTTCCTCTTTTATAGGACTTCAGAAACTAATCAAGACCCACTCAGATGGGTGGAGACATGTCATCCCCTAATCCAGTTTAACAACCGTTCTTAACTAAATCTCATCAACCAGGGAGATGATCCCATCACAGTCCCAAATACACAGCATTGAATAGAGACTATTCTACCTTTAAGAAATGGGATCCATATTAAAACATGGCTTTTCTTAGGGGGCATACTTCCCTTCAAACCAGCACAGGTACTAAGAGAAAAGTGCTGAAACTGAACTGGCCTCTTTTGGAATTTAAAACCTGTGAAATCCATTTAGGCTTAGTTATTGTATGTGGTCTTCACAAACCTACAATCAAGGGGTCATCTGCTAACTAAATAATTAGCTTTTTCATTTGAAATATAAATCGAAATTGTTTCTCTATGCTGGGGACATTAACCTGGTTACATCTAGAGCTTTGAAATGAAATGTAAATGTATTTTTGGCACAGTAAAGTCTAATCTATTTCTTGTTGCTTGTATTGCCAAGAAGCTTTTGTCTAAATCTGAATTAGTTCTTATTTATCATTACAACCAAGATTTAAGAATAGGTATTCACTTAGCTACATATTTGGACTAGAATTTATCCAGTCTATAAATATATCAATTTTGGAGTCACTGTCATCAGGAACTTCATTTTCCTTTAACATTACCAAAGAGGAACTTTAAAATTCACCGGTGGTAAATTTGGCTTTTTTTTTTTTTTTGGCGTGGGCTGGCAGTGGGGATTGAACCCAGGTCTCCAGCATAGCAGGTGAGAACTCTGCTACTGCGCCACTACTGCCCGCCCTGTGGGAAATTTGTGTATTAAAATAGGAGAAGATTTTTCGGTTAGTCAGTTATAACTTTACCCCTTTCAAAGTGGCATATGATTATTTTCTTCCTTGGCTTCTCTTTCCATCTGCCTTTGCAAATATCTGATTGATAATCTTATCCTAATCCACAGCCTTATTTGGATTTTCTGCTTTCCTGACTTGGGTATTCTGAGATTCGGTAACCTCTTAATTCTACCTCTGGCCTGGTTTTATTCCCTGTCTCTATACTTCTGCCCCATTCATTTCACCTCCACTTGTCTTCAGTTTTCCTCTTTTAGTGTCTTTAGAATGTGTGCTTCCAAAAGCAACCATGATTTCAGATTGGCTTGACCCCTGAGATGCTTCTCTGGTTTGATTCTCATTGCCACTTTCTTGGCCCTGACTTGGTGACTTGCCGACTTGCCTGAAGAAATGAATCCTCCCCCTGTGGCTGTGAGGCACCTGCCTCTGCTCTTGTCCAACCTTGCTGCCAGATCTCAGCACTGAGTCAGGCCCCTTTCTTGCTTAAACCTCTGTACTGTTGTCCTCCAACATAAGTCCAGAGGTAAGCCACAGAGCCTTCACCATCTGCTTCCTTCTTCCACTTTTCAGCCTCATCTTCCTATTCGACTCCAGTCCCGCCAGATAATGTTTCAGTTTTTGTCATTCTGAGCCTTTCATCATTTCCCTAATGTTTCTTTCTGCCCCAGTCCCTTTGCATATCTTTTACCAGGAATAGCACCTGAGTTGGTTGTGGGGAGAAGAGGCAGGAATGAGACGAACATAGGAATGGTTGAGTGTAATCTCTAGTTCTAGACAAGGGAATCCCACAGACTTTGGGGATCCTACAATCTATGCTGTCGCAAAAAAAGGAGAAGAGACCTTTCTGTGAGTAAGAGTATGTTTCAGTTCACAGACCTAATTGTGAGTAAAGGAGAGAGTGTCTGGGCAGAACCTTTAAATGGAAAGAGATGTGAGGACTGAAACAGGCTGTGATACATATTCTGCCCCGAGGGACTTGGAGACTTGGAAAGAAGAAGCTTCCACATGGGGACCTCAGAAGCTGAGCTCTGAAGGGCTGGGAATGTTAGAAGCAGGTGAAATGACAGTCTAACTTTGTGCTTCAATATAGCACTTACTCTAATCTGATGGCATGATCTAGTATTGTCCCCTCTGCTACTTTCTGAACATCCAGAGAGGGAGCTCCATGCTGTCTATATATTTATTGAAAGAAACCAACAAAAAACTGGACATAGAGGATTGTGTAAAGATGTTGGAGTAGAAAGCTCTGGGAATTTAATAGAAAAACTATTAAACAAGCAGGAACTGAATGAATCAACTATTTTAAAACTCCTGAGTCCAGCAGGAAAGAATGGAAGGAAGGAGTTCGGAAACTGTTGAGAATAAATACCAAGGAACTGCAGTCTCCACCCAGTGGCAGCATTCACCTGTGTGCCATTCTCATGGCTTGCTGGTGCCAGGGTGGGACATAAAAAGCCAGTTCCTCGGGATCCAGGGTATAGGGATTAGCTACTACTTTTGATTAACTTCTTCCAGTAGCTGGGAAGCTGGTTCTGAGGCTGGCCATTATTCCACCCACACCAGACAATGGCAGTGAAGGAGACTTCAAGGCAGTGTGCTTCCTCAGAGCTGAGGAGGACAGCATTTGCTGGGCAGGTACCAAGATAAGAAGGCACAGTTCTGGAGAACCCTGGAGGATGTTCCTGCTGCCCAACCAGGCCCCTTCTTCCTCTCCTCACTGGGGCAATTTGGACCTTTGTGGGTCCCTGGTCTTGTTTCAACTGGGAAACTTCTCTCCAGTGTTCCCACCCCTCACCCCTAGAATTTGCCTCCAGGCAAGAGCAGCTTGAAAGAGGGAAAGCAGAATAAGACACAACCGAGTTGGGCAGCATGTAGCAAAGGCTTAGGTAGTTGAGGTCTTGGCAGAAAAGGGAGAAAGTCTGTTTAATGGGGAGTAGGGGGGAACATTCAAATTCCTGCAAACGGGAAATCCTAAGACTGCCAACACACACAAACTCAGGGCAAGACACAGGCCCAGAAAAGACAGTGAGAACCCTGTGCTTTGTTTTCACCTTGGGTTGACCTTCCTGATAGGAGGGCTGAACTCTAATGGGACGCACCACCAACACAAAGCCAGTCTGCAAATGGGTTTTGTTGCCACACTGCTAGTTGGATACAAACTCAAGAAACAGACATTTCAGGGAATAAGTCCCAGAGTTCACATTAAAATGTATGATGAGCAATGAAAGATAAGACAAATATGAAATGATGGCCATCCAATGGAGTAGGATAAAAATTAAAGCATCAAGGAAGAAGACTAAGCTGTGAAGGTACTAGACAAGAAGTGCTCAAGAGTGTAGTAAAAAGGAGATTTTTGATGACCGATTCTAACAAAGAAAAGAATGGTACCAGATGGCTTCTTGGGAATTTTACCAAGCATTCCAAAAACAGGTAACACCAATCCATCTCAAACTCTTCCAAAATAAAAAATAAAAATAAATGAAAATAGGAGGGAACACTCCCTGACTCACTCTATGAAGCCATCACCCTGATACTAAAGTTAGATAGGATATTGATAGCATATTGAGAGAAAAATAGAGACCCTTCTCTTATGAATATAGATGTAAAAATCCTCAACAAGACACTAGCAAACTGAATCCAACAGCTTAATAAAAGACATTCACCTATTCAAATCGGATTTATCTCACTTATGCAAGGGTGGTCCAACATAAGGTCAATTAAAACAATACACATTAACAGAATGAAGGGAAATAAACCATGGTCGTCTCAATCGATGCAGAACAGCCATTTGCCAACATCTAGCCCCACTTCTTGATTTAAAAACAAAACCTAGAAAACTAGAAATAGAGGGAAAATTCCTCAACATAAGGAGCATTAATGAAAAACGCGCAATGAACATCATACTTAATCATTGAGAGACTAAAATCTTTCTAAGTTCTGTTACAAGGCAAGGATGACCACTGTCACACTGTTGTTCAACACTGCACTGGAATTTCTAGCCAGAGCAATCACGCAAGAAAAAGAAAACATACAAATTGGGAAGAAAAACTTCTGCTATCTGAAGATGGTGCGACCCTACAAACAGAAAATCCTGAAAAATTCACAACAAAGTTCCTAGAGCTAATAAACAGATTTGACAAAGTGGCAAGGTACAAGATCAACATTCAAATCAGTAGCATTTCTATAGACTAGTAGCAATCAGAAGAAGAAATCAAGAAGAAATTCCATTTATACATCAACTAAAAGAATCTAATATCTAGGAAAAAATCTAATCAAGGATATAAAGGACTTGTATACAGAAAACTATATGTTTTTTTATTTAGCAACTAAAATAAAGAAGACACAGGGCGGGCCACGGTGGCTCAGCAGATAAGAGTGCTTGCCTGCCATGCCCGAGGACCTGGGTTCGATTCCCGGTGCCTGCCCATGTAAAAAAATAAAAATAAAATAAAGAAGATACAAACAAATGGATGAGAGTTCCTTTTCAAGGATTGGAAGCCTAAGTAGTTTTTAGATGCCGACCCTATCCAAAATAATTTGCGAATTCAACACAATCCCAGTTAGAATTCTAACCGCGTTCTCTGCAGAAATGGAAGAACCAATCATCAAAGATTCTCATTAAAGAGAAGAGCCAGGCCATCTTGAAAAAGAACAAAGAAAAAGAACAAAGTCACATATCTCAACCATAAAACATATGACAAAGCTACAGGAAATTAAACATCATGGTACTGGTACAAGGACAGATGTATAGAAAAATAGAATTCAATTGAGTTCAGAACCCTCATATTTTTGGCCAAGAGATTTTTTTTTTAAACATATAAACATGAACATTCTTATCATATGATCATTCCATTCTTAGTATATAATCAATAACTCATAATATCATCACATAATTGTATATTCATCACCATGATCATTTCTTAGAACATTTGTATCAATTCAGGAAAAGAAATAGAAAAAAAACTCAGTTCACATATCATATATCTTATCCCTCCTTCTCATTGATTGCTAGTATTTCCATCTACCAAATATATTTTAGCCTTTGTTTCCCATATTTTTTTCTATACCCCTTACCACTCCCTTTCATTGATCACTAGCATTTCAGTCTACCAAATTTATTTTACTATTATTTATTTATTTTTAAGCCATATGTTTAACTCGTCTGTCGATGAGGTAGATAAAAGGAGCATCAGACACAAGGTTTTCACAATCACAGAGTCACATTGCAAAAGCTATATCACCAGACAGTCATCTTCAAGAAACATAGCTACTGGAACACAACTCTACATTTTCAGGCACTTCCCTTCGGCCTCTCTGAAATATCTATATAATGCAGAAGAATAACCTCCAGGATAACCTCTTGATTCTGTTTGTCCAAGTGACTTTTGGCCATGGGAAAGACCACTCAATGGGGAAAGAATAGTCTCTTTAACAAATAGTGCTTGGAAAACTGGATCTCCATAAGCAAAAGAATGAAGGCAATCCCCTACCTCATACCATATACAAAATCAACTCAAAATGGATCGAAGACCTAAATATAAGAGCCATGGCAATAAAACTCATAAAAGAAAGTATTGGGAAGCATTTTCAGGACTTAGCATTAGGCAATGGTTTCTTAGACTTGATCCCCAAAGGAAAAACAACAAAATAAAAAACTAAATAAATGGGACCTCATCAGAATTAAAACTTTTGTGCATCAGAGGGATTTATCCTGGAAGTGAAAGACAACCTACTCAAATGGGAGAAAATATTTGGGAAATCACATCTCCAATAAGGGTTTAATATCCAGAATATATAAAGAGAGCCTATAACTCAACAAAATTAAAGAATGGGCATTTCTCCAAAGGATATATACAGATAGCCAAGAAGTATTTTAAAAGATGTTCAAAATCATTAGCTATTATGGAAATACAAATCAAAACCACAGAGGTTCCATTTCATACCCACTAGAAAGCTGCTAATAAGAAAAGAAAAATAAGGGTTGGGGAGGATTTGGAATAATAGGAAGACTTGTTCAACGTTGGTGGGAATGTAAAATGGTGCAGCTGCTGTGGAAGACTATTGAGCAGTTCTTCAGAAAGAGAACTAAGAAGTGGCTCAGCAAACTGCCTCATTGAGCAAGCCCATGCCTAGGTATATACCCAAAAGAATTGAAGGCAGGCTCAAACAAATGGTTGCACACTGATGTTCACAGCGGCATTATTCACAATTGCCAAAAGATAGAAGCAACCCAAGTGTCTGTCAATGGATGAATGGGTAAACAAAATGTGCCATATCCACACAATGGAATGTTATTCAGCTGTAAAAGAAATGAAGTTCTGATACGTATGACAATATGGATGGCTCTTGAAAAAGCTATGTTGAGTGAAATACATCAAACACAAAAGGACAAAGGCTGTATCAACTCACTGTTCTAGTTTCCTAGCAAATACCATGAAATGGTTTGGCTTGAACAGTGGGAGTTGATTCGCTCATGAGCAATCAAAGCATCAAAGTGATGATTTTTCCCCAAGGTTATGACATTCTGGGGCTGGCTACCAGAGATTCGTGGCTCCTCTGTCACGTGGCAAGGCACATGGTGCCATCTCCTGGTCAGTTCCTTCTCTTCCAGTTGCCATTTACTTCATGCTTCCTGTCACCTTGTCTTCTCTGTCTCGATTTCATTCTGCTTATAAAGGACTCCTGTAATAGGATTAACATCCAGCCCAATTGAGGGGAAGACCCATCTTAATTGAAGTAACCTTAACCAAAGGTCCTATTTAAAATCTCTCCCTCAGGCATGGATTAGATTTAGGGGCATGTTTTTCTGGGATCCGTGCAGATTCAAACCATCATACTCATTGATATGAGGCAAGTAAAATAAGTAAACTCATAGAGTCAGAATTTAGAACACAAATTACCATGGGGATGGCTAGGGATAAGGAATAGGTAGCTAATGCTTGTTTGTGATGGAAAAGTTTTGTTAAATGGGGGGTGATGAGCAGTGAACGTAACTAATAGCTCTGATTTATATCTTTGAACATGGTTAAAAAGGGACAACTTAGGTTGTATAAATGTTACTAGAATTAAAAATAAAAAATCCAGGGGATGGTACAACACTGGTAAGCCATGGACTGAAATTAATAGCACAATTATAAAAATATGCTATCATCAACTTTAACAAACGTGCCACATTAACACAATTGTTAATGATAGGGTGGTTTATGGAACCCTGTATTTTATGCATGATTTTTTTTGTAAACCTACAAATTCTCTAATTAAAAATTGAAATAATTGGGCACAAGGTTTGGCCTGCAGCCTGTAAAACATTCGTGCATCATTCTAAACTACATCTCATCATCCCACCCCCATTGAATCATAAAGCCTGGAAAAAAAAGACACTTTATTATCTGTATCACTTTTAACTATCTGGTTTAAATTAAATTTAATCTTAGATACAAGAATTGGCTTTTAACCATTCATAGGGTGTACCCCAACCATACTTCTGAATCCTTTCAATGGGCAAACCAAATGATGCTTCAGTACTGAACCCCAAAATCAAGAGCGCTTAACTGTGTCACTTGGATATCTGGAAGTGACACACAGCGAATGATAAAGGACTTCCCAAAGGACAGGTGACTCTTTCTAAAGAGACCTGAATTCTTTAAGTGTCAACTGTGGTAAGGTGTTCCCTTCTGTTCTGTCTCCACAAACTTTGTGTTTGTGTCTGAAGTCCCAGAGAACATCGGGTGGTTAGGTGGTAAGTTTAGGAGGTGGGGAAGGAGAAGGCAGGATGAACCTGGACTCAGGAAGGCTGAGGCTTTCTGATGTGTGAGGGAACCTCCTGATCAGCAGGGTGCTAATGGGATCAGAGGTGGGAGATGATCATTGGAGAGCCCATGGACTTCTTCTGCTCAAACCCCAGAAAGCTCCCATGGAGAGGAACTAGCTCAGGGAGAGCTACAAAGATTAGACACACAAAGAGAATATCAGGAAAGGACGGAAGAGCAGCATGCATGCATCTGTTTGAAGCTGGGCAGGAGAGAGAACAAAGACAAGAGAGAAGACCCAAACTTAAGTTGTTCAGGAGTGGATCTGTTGGCTGTTATTGGTGGCCAGCCTGCTGTTCTGGGGAGTTTGTCAGAGATGTTGCCTGTCTAGGCCCCAACCTGGTCAAGAGGAAGTCTGGCTGTACACGGGCGTAATTCTCTCACCCTAAATGTTATTTTGCAGGGTTAATGACTTAGAAAGAAAGCAAGGCCACAGGTTATAACAAGATAATAGATTAAGAGAATTCATGCAGTGTCAAGAACTTATTTTCTTTTGGCTTTGTGGCATTACTTTTCCCACTTCCCTTTCTGTCTTTGAATACTTACCCCAAAAGCATACATAGATTTCTCTCCTCATCATCAGCTTTTCATCTGATCCTTCCCTGAGTTTCTGCTCTTCTTTTATCATCTGTGCCTGGGTAAACTTAACCACCCTTAGCTTCATTTGCTGTCTAGCCCACAACTCTCCCTGACATCAGTGCTGCCAAATGACCACTGGGTGTAATCCCCAGATGATTATCTTACCCTTAGTGTATCCCAAAATTGAACTTGACACTTATCCCATGTTCTTCAGTTGAGCAATGCATTAGCTAATGTTATTCGTTCTTCTAGGTCATGATGCTCCCCCCTTTGCACTGTCTTCAAGGGCTGGGTTGTCGCTTGTGCTCTCCGGCACGACTCTTAGGAATAGTTCTGAGTGGGGAGAGTCATGCAGTGCCAAGTCCAGGTGTCTTTGGTATCACCTCAGAGCTGTACTCCTAACACCCCAATTGTTCTTTGCCACAACCTTGATCTCTGCTTTCCTGAGAGATTCCCAAGACTTGATGCTCTTTAGCAAGTTTTATGTGGCACACAAGATGCTTTTTTGTTGTTATTGTGGCTTTGTTTTCCTTTCTTGTTCTTGTTTTTTCTTTTTTTTGGCATTCACTGACCATCTGAGAAAACATTGTGTTGTGCCATCCAGCTTAGTGGGGTTGCCGTGCTGGGCAACTGCTGGCCACTGCTGGAGGTGATTGTTAGCCTGTCTCCCGACTGCCTGTCCAGCATCGATAGCTAGACATTGGTCGAGTGGAGTATTTACAGCAGGATAATGGGAAAATATCATAAACCAGTGCTCTTCTGCTTTTTCAGACAGCTCGTTATAAAACACTTGCCAGTACGCTCATGTCCTCACCAAATTTTAATGTTACATGCAGTTGGCAATGCCTGATTGCTCTGTTTGAAGAATTCTCTTAAAGCTTTACCAGTTAATCTTAATCCCCACAACTTCCTGAAAGGGATACTGTACTTACCCCATTTTGGAAGTGGAGCAAACAGATGCCCAGAGAGGTACATCAAACCAAGATCATATACCTCGTGGATGAAAAGACCTGGAGTCAACACCGTGCGTCTGAGAGCAGGTCCATGTCACTAAAGTACATTTGCAGTAGGAACCTGGCCAAGAGATTATTTTCACCCTGACAGGGATATCTGTCTCGAAATGTTGGCCATCGTGATGAAGTGGTAATTGTGATGAACTAGACTTGAAACTCCTGTATCCTTGGAACATGCAGTATTTGAAAAATGTTGAAATTGGTGTTAGAGATTGTCCATAAAATAAGTTCATGAGTTCAGACCCAGGTTCCTGTTACAGTGACAAGATGCCAATACAAAATCCACTTGTGCCAACTGAAGGACATTTTAATTCCAGGTTCTTCCTGCTTTAACAGCCTCCCCAGAACAGCACTGACAGTAGCGAGCCGAGTTATTGTTTCTTGGCAACAAGAATCTGACAAGAGAGAATAGAGCCTAAAGAATTCAAGTCATCTGAGACCTTCAGTTGCAAACTCTTCGGCCAAGTTGGTGTACCCATGGGAGTTTTAAAATGATAATGACTGTGAGTGAATTCTCACTACCTCTAACAAGGATGCTTTTGGTCTGGGCGTGATTTCTTTCACTAGGATCACCACCACCAAAATAATTGCGTTGATCCAGTGGACATTCAAAAAGTCATTTTCCCTCCATGCTGCTTTTTCATTGGTTAATTAAAGAAATGCTCTAACACTTCGTTAGTGCTAGTCACTGTTACCTGTGTTGAAAAATAAAGGATGGAGGAAACAGGCAAGATGTCAGCTTTCATGGGTTATGCTCTGACTGGGAGAAAGCAGGGTGAGCAAGGAAGCAACTGAGACTGGAATCCCAGGAGTGATGAGTGACAGGAAGCAAGTGAAAGGAGGGGCAAGTAACTGTGGGCGGGGCCTCTGCTGGAGTGGGGCTGGCCAGGAAGGCAGCTGAGCTGCAAAGGGGGCATTGTGGACCCAGATAGGCTTGGGTCTGCAGGGGGGTTTTGGGGGTGGGGTGCATGCCACTGAGGGACCAGCTGGGACTAAGGTCCTAAGACCACAGCAACTTTGGTGTAATCAAGACAGACTTGGCCAAAGTATAGCCAGGGAAGTGGGACTGGTTAATGGATAAACCCAAGAGTGAGTTGAATACAGATGATGGTCACGATGAGATGTCATTTATTCTGAGTGCTCAGGGACCACTAGAAGGTTCCGGGCAGAGTAGAGACTTTTCTAATTCCTATTTGTGTTCGAAGCCTGTTGATAGAGTGACAGTCTGAGCTAGACTCTGTCTTCAAGTGAAACTGACTTAAGTTCTTTGTGGCAAAATCAGTAACATTGTTATGTAAACATATGGTAATTTGGATTTCACTGAGACTTCCAAGAGGTGTATTGAATTATGGAAGTATGTACTATGTTTTTAAAAGCTAGAGAAAGGCTCTTTTAAAATATGGTCTCTTGTTTCTATGGCATGGTAACTGTTCTTTCTTAGGACCCCACCTCCTCCAAAAAAACTAATATATTTAGGAACTGATGATTTTGGAGAAGAATAAAGAAGCCCAGGAAGGATCCTTGTGGGGACATGGCAGTTCTGTATCTTGACTGCATCACACCAGTAAACTGGTTGTGAAATTGCACCATAGCTTTACAGATCCAGGGAACCGGGTGACAAAGATGTAAGGTCTCCTGTTACTTCTCAAGACTGCATCTGAGTCTATAATTGTCTGACAAAAGAAGTTTAATTGAAAAACTAAGGACTCTATTTGTTTGGGCATCTTACTAGGTACCAGGCAGTGTGCTGGGTATCCTACATGGTTTGTGCATAATTTCTTCACTTAATCCTAGAAGACCTGTGTAAGGTAGGTTCTGGCTTCACCTGATCTTACAGAGCAGGAAGCTGACATCCCAGGGGTTAAGTGACTTCCTCAGTCTCCCAGCTGGGAAGTGCTGGGGTGCAATTGCTCCAGAGCTGAGGTCTTCAACCCCTCGACCTCTTTCTCTTCTCCCCTCCCTCCGGAGGGCTCAGCTCGATGCCAGATGAATCCCCCGAGTCTGGTCAGTAGGGAGAGGGGCCAAGCGGGGGAAGAGGAGGCTGCTGTCTTCGCTTGGAGAAACAGCTTTTCAGTGCTGGCCCAGGCCTCGGCTAAGGGTCCCTGAGTCCTACATGCCTGGGCTGGGGTCCCCCGCCTCAGAGACCACCAGTAGGAGGTGTGTCATCCACGGTTCTTCAGGGAAACTATGTCCACCTGTGAGATTTATTTTAAGGATTTGGCTCACATGATTAAGGAGACTGGTAAGTCCAAAGTTCCAGGGCAGGCCAGGGGCTGGAGACACAGGCAGGAGTCGATGCTACAGCTTTTCTTCTCTCAATGGCTTCATTCACACAGCATTTAATCCACCATAAGGCTCTTGGTATAATCACATAGTTATGCATTTTACCACTAAAGCCAGTATGAGAACATTCTATATTTCTTCGAAGAAAAAAATCCTCCATCCTGACCAAAAGGGGGAAAAGAAATGTAACAAATAAGGTATCAGTGGCTGAGAGAGTTCAAATAGATTCGAGAGGTTACTCTGGAGGTCACTCTTATGCAGCTTCAGTTAGACATTGCTCCCTGTCATAACTTGCCAAATGCCCACCAGGATCTAGAGTAATGTATAAGATTCGACAAAGGTTCCCTGCACTAGGGTAACTTTCCAGAAACCTCTACAACGTCCAGGTGGGTCCCTGGGCTAGATAAGTTCTGAAACCTACAGAGCCCAGCCTCTCCAGAACATCAGATAGTTCCATCTCCCTACCCCATATTAGTGACAGACCCTTCCCACATGAAAAAGTTAGAATGGCCATACCCCAAACACCCCCGAAGAGAGGGATGGAAAGATCAAAGGTGATGGTGGAGTTATACAGAGAACATAAGGTTTAACAAATGCATATGATTACTGAATCATTATATTATTTCTTTTAGTCTCCAGTATCTTAGAGCGACTAGAAATAAAAATCTAAAATTGTAGAATTGTAACTCATACCAAACTCTGAAATCTGTTCAACAACTAATTGTGCTGTGCTTTGAAATTTATTGCTTTTTTGTACGTATGTTATTTATCAAAAAAAAAAAAGTTGATTGTGATGATAAAAAAAATTTATTCCTTCTAGCCTCCCATGTTCTGGAGCAACTAGAAGGAAAAATCGAGAGTATGGTATCGTAGCCTTTGACAAACTCTGGGATCTGTCCTATAACTACTTGTTGAAGAGTGCTTTGAAAACTATTGCTTTTTTCTTTCTTTGCTTTATGTATATGTTATGTTACACAATTTTAAAATTTTTTCAAAAAAAATCCCATGCACCTTACTTCCCCCTATTGTTGACATTTAGCTTTGATAATAGTGTCTTTGTTATAATTAAAGAATATTATAATGTTGTTACCTATAGACCTTAGTTTATATTAATCGTGTTTTTCCTATGGAGCAGCCTCTTAACACTTTGTAATAGTGACACACGTTCTAGTTCATGTAAGAACTTTCATATTTATACAATTAACCACCATCATTGTCCACTCTAGATTTCACTGTTTTACAGTCCCAGTTTTTACCCTCCAGCTTTTTTCTTTCTACCTTCCTCCTGCTCAGCTTTGTTCATTACACTTGCTATACTGAGCTACCATTGCACAGTTTTGTGCTACCCATTTGCAAACCTTTACAATCAACTTATTGGAAGTTCTATACTCCTTAATATGCTACATCTTGAGTCAGAAGTTCTTCTAGAAACCTCAGTTTTTGCTCTGCAGGCTTTCAGCTGACTGAATGGACACACCCACGTTATCGAGAGCAATTGCCCTTCTTTAACGTTAACGGATTATGGTTGTTAACCACATCTACAAAATACCTTCGCAGTGACACCCAGATCAGCGTTTGATCAAGTGCCAGGGTTCTGTGGCCTGGCCAAGCTGACCCACGCGGCCGGCCATCCCCGGGGAGGGCTTGTTTCCTCACAGCAGCAGAGGGTCTCTGCGGCGGGACCAGGCTGTGCGGGGCTGGGCAGCAGGGCTGGGCTGCCTGGAGGGCAGGAATTTCCTCCTCACACACAGATGCCTCCTCCTGGCTAAGCTGAGCTTTTAAAATTCTAAGTTCTGGGCCCAGAGAGGGTGACACTGTAATACCTGGGCAGATCTTTGTAGGGGAAGCACATCCTTGGCTGCTCCCTGAGGAGTGTTGGATTTTTAAGTTACGGCATGATACCAGCTTTTATGTCTTCCCCCTCTACATCTTAAGCTATTGTGCCAGGCATGCATATGATCCCCCCCACCCCAGCTGCATTTTTATTTTAGGATTTGAATGGCATTTTTAAAATATGAAGAGAAGGCTTTAATTTCTCTTCATGTGTTTGCTACATCTTTAGGCAAGAATTTATTGGGGTATTATGGTTAATATAACCATAGCCATAACTTCCTAATGAATGCAAATGGGGAAAATAAGATTTTATTAAGCAAGGATGATGATCTTAAAACTATTATAACCTCACACTTACGGAAAGTGTCTTAGCAGTACACCTGTGTTTTATAGTAAAGGCCACCCTCTTTTCTGGGGACTTGGGATGAGCCAAGGCACATGTTGCAGCAGCTGTATGACGTAGCTGAGGGGTGGATGGTGGCAGGTGGGCTCGTTGGTTCAGGCTCAACCTGGGGCAACTCTGTCCATCAGGGGACATTTTATTATGTCTGGTCACATTTCTGGTTGTCTCACCTGGCAGCAGAGGAAGGAAGATATCACTGGCATTAAGTGATGAGAGTCCAGAGATGCTACTAAATGTCCTACAAAGTAGAGGCTGGCCTCACACAGAGAATCCTCCTACCCAGATGTCTATAATGCTGAAATGGAGAAACCCTGAGTTAGGTTAACAGGCTCAGGAGTCTGATAGCTTTGTTTTCAAATCTCAGCTGTGTCACTTTCTAGCGGGGTGGTCTTAGGTTGGTGACCTAACCTCTGTGAACTTCTGTGCCCTCATTTCTAAAGTGGTTCTGATAATAATCCCTCACTCCTAGGGTACTAAGAGAATTGAGATTGTGCAGGACAGTCCCTTAGCATGGCGCCTGGCACAGGGTAAATTCTCAAGTGGTAGAAATTGAAACTCTTATCCATATTATATTGGTGTCCTCTTCCAAATAACTAGGAAAAAAGCTTTTAAACCAAGCTTAAGTCTTTTGAAGTTGCATCTTCGTGTTTTGTTTTGTTTTTTGTATCAAAATCTTCCAAGCTGGTTTTTTCCCTATTTTGTGATTTTTGCATAAGACTTAACATGAGTGAGCAGTTTGGGGGTGAATATCTGTTTTAGTTTCCTGTGGCTGAAGTAACAAAACAGCACAAACTTGGCTTAAGCCAACAAAAGAAATCCATCCTGAATGAGCCTGGAGGGGGGGCCAAGATGGCAGCTTGGTAAGGTGCGTGTGTTTTAGTTCATCCTCCAGAGCAACTACTAAAAAACCAGAAACAATACGGAGCAGCTCCCAGAGCCACGACAGAGACCGGACACACAGCGTGCCCCAGTCTGGACCAGCTGGACCGGCTGCGAGTCTCCGTGGCAGTGAGTTCCCCAAGCCGCGCGCACTTTCCCAAGCCGCAGCGGCCGGCGGCCGGCACCCCTCCCTCACGGGCGGCTTCCCAGACCGGCTGCAAGTCTCCGGACGGACGGGCTGCAAGTTTCGAAACAGGGAGTTCCCCAAGCTGCAGCAGCCAGCGACCGGCACCCCTCCCCCACAGGCGGCTTCCCAGACCGGCTGTGAGTCTCGGAGCAGCGAGTTCCCCAAGCCGCGGTGGCTGGCACCCCTCCCCCAAGGTGGCTTCCCAGAGGGAAAGGAGGGGAGTCTCCAACAGTAGCAGGGACTGAGTCTGACTGAACACCAATAGTGGCATTAATGAACAAATTCTGACTACTGAAAATAGGCCCCCAGCTCAGGCGAAACTGATTGGGGTGGAAGTAGCCTATTGGGCTGGCTGGAAGGGAGGAAAGGGGGTGAAACAGAGCCTTCTGCAGCTGTTTCTATGGAGGCTTGGCTGCTTCTGGACTCAGCTCTGGGATTACATAGGCTGCAACTGCCCCAAACGCAGAAACAGGCTGCTTTCAGGGCTGTCTCCCTCCTGAACCTTCCCCGCGGGAGGGGTGAAACGCAACTCAGGTGGAATTCCTCTCTCAAGGAATTCAGATCCCAGGACTTCACAATTTGAAGCCATTAAAACCAGCCTACAACCTTTCCTCTGTCTCCACCACGCCCCCAGCAGGGAGAGCCTTCCAAAGTTAAAGGAGCCACAACATCTTTTGCTGGTGGGACTTGCAGACAGACAAGTGCCACATACTGGGCAGGATAAGAGAAACAGAGCCCAGAGACTTCACAGGAAAGTCTTTCAAACTGCTGGGTCTCACACTCAGGGAAAACTGATGCAGGTGATTCCTTCCCCCTGAAAGGAGGCCAGCTTAGTCCGGGAAAACCCAGCTGGAGTCTGTAATACCTATGTAGACCCTCCTAAAGGTAGGGAGGGAAAAGGCATGTTACAAGCAGGACAAGAAACAAGAAAATAAGAACTGAAAATTTAACCTCTGTTAAGAAAACTTAAGCTAGAGGTCCAGAAAAAGCTGAACTGAAAGTCAATGAACAAATAGACAACAAACTCATCTAGCAAGAAAACCCTAGGTAAGATAAGTGAAAGCAATCTTCAGAATAAACTAATTAAGGTAATTAAATATCCAGACACCAGCAAAAAAATAACAAATCACACCAGGAAAATTGAAGCTATGGCCCAGTCAAAGGAACAAACAATAGTTCAAATGAGATAGAGGAGCTGAGACAACTAATTCTGAAGATATGAACAGAAATGGAAAACCTCTTCAAAAACCAAATCAATAAATTGAGGGAGGACATGAAGAAAGCAAGGAATGAACAAAAAGAAGAAATGGAAAGTCTGAAAAAACAAATCACAGAACTTATGGGAATGAAAGATACAGTAGAAGAGATGAAAAAAACAATGGAAACCTACAATGGTAGATTTCAAGAGACAGAGGTTAGAATTAGTGAACTGGAGGATGAAACATCTGAAATCCAAAAAGAAATAGAAACTATAGGGAAAAGAATGAAAAAATTTGAGCAGGGGCTCAGGGAATTGAATGATAATATGAAACGCACAAATATACATGTTGTGGGTGTCCCAGAAGGAGAAGAGAAGGGAAAAGGAGGAGAAAAACTAATGGAAGAAATTATCACTGAAAATTTCCCAACTCTTATGAAAGACCTAAAACTACAGATCCAAGAAGTGCAGCGCACCCCAAAGAGAATAGATCCAAATAGGCGTTCTCCAGGACACTTACTAGTTAGAATGTCAGAGGTCAAAGAGAAAGAGAGGATCTTGAAAGCAGCAAGTGAAAAACAATCCATCATATACAAGGGAAACCCAATAAGACTATGTGTAGATTTCCCAGCAGAAACCATGGAAGCTAGAAGACAGTGGGATGATATATTTAAATTACTAAAAGAGAAAAACTGCCAACCAAGAATTCTATATCCAGCAAAATTGTCCTTCAAAAATGAGGAGAAATTGAAACATTTTCAGACAAAAAGTCACTGAGAGAATTTGTGACCAAGAGACCAGCTCTGCAAGAAATACTAAAGGGAGCACTAGAGACAGATACGAAAAGACAGAAGAGAGAGGTGTGGAGAAGAGTGTAGAAAGAAGGAAAATTAGATATGATATATAAAATACAAAAGGCAAAATGGTAGAGGAAAGTACTACCCAAACAGTAATAACACTAAATGTTAATGGACTGAACTCCCCAATCAAAAGACATAGACTGGCAGAATGGATTAAAAAACAGGATCCTTCTATATACTGCCTACGGGAAACACATCTTAGACCCAAAGATAAACATAGGTTGAAAGTGAAAGGTTGGGAAAAGATATTTCATGCAAATAACAACCAGAAAAGAGCAGGAGTAGCTATACTAATACCCAAAAAGTAGGCTTCAAATGTAAAACAGTTAAGAGACAAAGAAGGATACTATATACTAATAAAAGGAACAATTCAACAAGAAGACATAACAATCATAAATATTTATGCACCAAACCAGAATGCACCAAAATATGTGAGGCATACACTGCAAATACTGAAAAGGGAAATAGACGCATCTACCATAATAGTTGGAGACTTCAATTCCCCACTCTCATCAATAGACAGAACATCTAGACAGAGGATCAATAAAGAAACAGAGAATTTGAATATTACAATAAATGAGCTAGACTTAACAGACATTTATAGGACATTACACCCCACAACAGCAGGATACACCTTTTTCTCAAGTGCTCATGGATCATCCTCAAAGATAGATCATATTCTGGGTCACAAAGCAAGTCTCAACAAATTTAAAAAGATTGAAATCATACACAACACTTTCTCAGATCATAAAGGAATGAAGTTGGAAATCAATAATAGGCAGAGTGCCAGAAAATTCACAAATACGTGGAGGCTCAACAACACACTCTTAAACAACCAGTGGGTCAACGAAGAAATTACAAGAGAAATTAATATCTCAAGGCAAATGAAAATGAAAACACAACATATCAAAACCTATGGGACGCAGCAGAGGCAGTGGTAAGAGGGAAATTTATTGCACTAAATGCCTATATCCAAAAAGAAGAAAGGGCAAAAATTCGGGAATTAACTGTCCACTTGGAAGAACTGGAGAAAGAACAGCAAACTAACCCCAAAGCAAGCAAAAGGAAAGAAGTAACAAAGATTAGAGCAGAAATAAATGAAATTGAGAACATGAAAACAATAGAGAATATCAATAAGACCAGAAGTTGGTTCTATGAGAAAATCAACAAGGTTGATGGGCCCTTAGCAAGACTGACAAAAAGAAGAAGAGAGAGGACGCAAATAAATAAGATCAGAAATGAAAGAGGAGACATAATCACTGACCTCACAGAAATAAAGGAGAAATCAAGGATTTCTTGATGAATGATTTCTTGATGATGATTTCTTCTTGACTCAAGAAGAAATAGATGACCTCAACAAACCAATCACAAGTAAAGAAATTGAATCAGTCATTCAAAAGCTTCCCAAAAAGAAAAGTCCAGGACCAGACGGCTTCACATGTGAATTCTACCAAACATTCCAGAAAGAATTAGTACCAACCCTGCTCAAACTCTTTAAAAATTTGAAGTGGAGGGAAAGCTACCTAATTCATTTTATGAAGCCAACGTCACCCTCATACCAAAACCAGGCAAAGATATTACAAAAAAAGAAAACTACAGACCCATCTCTAATGAATATAGATGCAAAAATCCTCAACAAAATTCTAGCAAATCGAATCCAGGAACACATTAAAAGAATTATACATCATGACCAAGTAGGATTCATCCCAGGTATGCAAGGATGGTTCAACATAAGAAAATCAATTAATGTAATACACCATATCAACAAATCAAAGCAGAAAAAACACATGATCATCTCAATTGATGCAGAGAAGGCATTTGACAAGATTCAACATCCTTTCCTGGTGAAAACACTTCAAAGGATAGGAATACAAGGGACCTTCCTTAAAATGATAAAGGGAATATATGAAAAACCCACAGCTAATATCATCCTCAATGGGGAAAAATTGAAAACTTTCCCCCTAAGATCAGGAACAAGACAAGGATGTCCATTATCACCACTACTATTCAACATTGTGTTGGAGGTTCTAGCCAGAGCAATTAGACAAGAAAAAGAAATACAAGGCATCAAAATTGGAAAGGAAGAAGTAAAACTATCACTGTTTGCAGATGATATGATACTATATGTCGAAAACCCAGAAAAATCCACAGCAAAACTACTAGAGCTAATAAACGAGTACAGCAAAATAGCAGGTTACAAGATCAACATTCAAAAATCTGTAGTGTTTCTATACACTAGCAATGAACAAGCTGAGGGGGAAATCAAGAAATGAATTCCATTTACAATTGCAACTAAAAGAATAAAATACTTAGGAATAAATTTAACTAAAGAGACAAAAGACCTATACAAAGAAAACTACAAAAAGCTGTTAAAAAAAATCACAGAAGACCTAAATAGATGGAAAGGCATACCATGTTCATGGATTGGAAGACTAAATATAGTTAAGATGTCAATCCTACCTAAATTGATTTACAGATTCAATGCAATACCAATCAAAATCCCAACAACTTATTTTTCAGAAATAGAAAAACCAATAAGGAAATTTATCTGGAAGGGCAGGGTGCCCCAAATTGCTGAAAGTATCTTGAGGAAGAAAAACAAAGCTGGAGGTCTCACGCTGCCTGACTTTAAAGCATATTATGAAGCCACAGTGGTCAAAACAGCATGGTACTGGCATAAAGATAGATATATCGACCAATGGAATCGAATAGAGTGCTTACATATAGACCCTCTCATCTATGGATATTTGATCTTTGATAAGGCAGTCAAGCCAACTCACCTGGGACAGAACAGTCTCTTCAATAAATGGTGCCTAGAGAACTGGATATCCATATGCAAAAGAATGAAAGAGGAAGCATATCTCACACCCTATACAAAAGTTAACTCAAAATGGATCAAAGATCTAAACATTAGGTCTAAGACCATAAAACAGTTAGAGGAAAATGTAGGGAGATATCTTATAAATCTTATAACTGGAGGCGGTTTTATGAACCTTACACCTAAAGCAAGAGCACTGAAGAAATAAATAAATAAATGGGAGCTCCTCAAAATTAAACACTTCTGTGCATCAAAGAACTTTATCAAGAAAGTAAAAAGACAGCCTACACAATGGGAGACAATATTTGGAAACGACATATCAGATAAAGGTCTAGCATCCAGAATTTACAAAGAGATTGTTCAACTCAACAACAAAAAGACAGCCAATCCAATACAAAATGGGAAAAAGACTCAAACAGACACTTCTCAGAAGAGGAAATACAAATGGCCAGAAGGCACATGAAGAGATGCTCAATGTCCCTGACCATTAGAGAAATGCAAATCAAAACCACAATGAGCTTTCATCTCACACCCACCAGAATGGCCATTATCAACAAAACAGAAAATGACAAGTGCTGGAGAGGATGTGGAGAAAGAGGCACACTTATCCACTGTTGGTGGGCATGTCAAATGGTGCAACCGCTGTGGAAGGCAGTTTGGCGGTTCCTCAAAAAGCTGAATATAGTATTGCCATATGACCCAGCAATACCATTGCTAGGTATCTACTCAGAGGACTTAAGGGCAAAGACACAAACGGACATTTGTACACCAATGTTTATAGCAGCATTATTTACAATTGCAAAGAGATGGAAACAGCCAAAATGTCCATCAACAGACGAGTGGCTAAACAAACTGTGGTATATACATACGATGAAATATTATGCAGCTCTAAGACAGAATAACCTTATGAAGCATGTAATAACATGGATGGATCTAGAGAACATTATGCTGAGTAAGACTAGCCAAAAACTAAAGGACAAATACTGTATGGTCTCACTGATATGAACCGACATTAGTGAATAAACTTGGAATATGTCATTGGTAACAGAAACCATCAGGAAATAGAAATAGGGTAAGAAAATGGGTAATTGGAGCTGAAGGGATACAGACTGTGCAACAGGACTGGATACAAAAACTCAGAAATGGACAGCACAGTACTACCTAATTGTAATGTAATTATGTTAAAACATTGAATGAAGCTGCATGTGAGGTATAGTTTTTTTTCTTTTCTATTATCGTTTTATTTTTCTGTTGTCTTTTTATTTCTTTTTCTAAATCGATGCAAATGTACTAAGAAATGGTGAATATGCAACTATGTGATGATATTAAGAATTACTGATTGTATATGTAGAATGAAATGCTTTCTAAATGTATTGTTAGTTAATTTTTTTTACTTAATAAAAAAAGAAAAAAAAAAAGAAATCCATCTTCTCACAGGCTGGAGGCCAGAAGCTGGAAATGGAGGTGTTCCCAGGGCCTGTGCTCTCTGAAAACTGTGGGGGAGACTCCTCCTTGCCTCTGGCAGCTTCTGGCATTTGCCAGCTGAGCTTGGTGCAACCTGGGCTTGTGGCTGCAGCACTCCAGGTTCTGTCTCCTTTATCCTACAGCCCTCCCACACCCTACCTCTACCTCCACTAGGGTGGGGTATCCAGTTAGAGTGATGCTCTGGTACCTCGTTTTGCATGGACCCCCACCCTGCCCCTGTCTCCGCTAGGTATCCAGTTAGAGTAATGTTCCTGGTACCCCATTTTGCATATAGAAAGAGCCGACTACATCAGCTGTGAAAGGAGTCATCTGCCATAATAAGGGTCTGAGGTTGTCAGCACAGAACTGAGATGTTGGCAGCGAGGGGCTGCCCCAAAGATCACGAGAGTTGATACACGGGACATGCCTCGAGCAGAGCCTGGCACACAACGGATGCTATAGATTATCAGCATTTGCACACTTGTCATTGGGTAAGTGTAGGTGTGCACATGTGCAGGAACATCTATATAGTAGAGCACCACCTGTATTCTGTAATACGCACATACTCATGAACATATATATTATATGTGCATGGAATGGAATGGCACAGTCTGCTCCGAGTACATCTGCAGACAGAGAGTCAGCACATGGAGGTCAAGAGAGAGTGGTCCATGGATCTATCTAGTCAGAACTCCAGAGAGAAGGAGGGGATACCCGGTTGCTCTCTTGATTCCCAGGTGGAGGCAGGAGAGGTAAAACTCTGACTCCTTTGCAGAGGGGGAGTTCAGTGCAGGCATTGGCCATTCATCAGCCATGGACCTTGTGCAAGGTATATTGCTTCTCTGAATCTTAGTTTCCCCATAGGGGAATGGACCTGCAAGGTCATGACGGGGCTGTTGTGCGATGCTTGAAAAAGGACTTAGCTCACTGCTGGGCTCCCAGCCTTCAGTTGTTACTTCTGGAATGGAATTCAGGGCTAACGGTACCCAGGGGCTTCTTTGAAGGCCTGTGCACAAAATGTGTTTGGACCTAAGTACCAAGAATCCTTTGAGACAGTGCTGCCTGCTCATGCTCTCCACCGTCATCATGAGCTATTGGCATCATTTATCGACCATAGCTCATTCTTACTTTGGCAAAGACGCACAGGGTCAAATTTGTGGTTCAGCCAAAACAACTGTGTAGGAATATCCTCTGTGGCTGGCATGCCGACTCAACTGCCCACCCCTTTTCTCTTTTCCCCAATCTTTCTTTTCATGTGCTCATAATTGTACATTGTTGTATTTAGTTGTGCAAGTTACCACAAACCCACCGCAGACTAATATGGGATATAAATATTTAAAAAAAAAAACAAAAACTTTGTTCAATATTTCTCCCAGATTTTGCTTAGTTTTATTCTCCTTCCGATTTGGGACCAAAAATAAATGTGACTCACCCAGCCTTTCTTATTGACTGATGGTATGAAAGGAATTCATTCCTACCCCAAATCTAATAGGATGAATTAAGTTTCTTTTAAAATTGTCGGTCAGTAGTAGTTGATGCTAAAATGCATCTGGCCAAAAGCAAGAGGCCAGCTCTTTTTTCCTTTTATACTGCAGGTGATCAAAGAGCAACTCGTGCTTTTCGTAGTTTCTTTGCCCAAGGTGTCTGTGACAGATGGCTCATGAAGCAGCAGGAAGGCAAAAATTCTCTTGCTATTATTTTTAATAAAACGTACTGACTATACAGAGAAATCAACTATTGGAAAGATTGAGGGTTCAGTCCTCGAAACTAATTGTGTCGAGTCTAGATGTGTTTTGATGTTATCAGCAGAGGCTGTGATGCTGTGGCAATGTACTGTACAATTAAGGGATGTAGACAGAAGGTCCAAGCTGGTGGGTCTCCCTCATCCATGCCCAGGCTTTAACAAGGTCTGGTTGCAAAGTATGTATTTGTATCAGAAAATTAGGAATGCCTTCAGGAAATGGCTTTCCCACAGATAAGACTATTAAGCCTCTTAAATATTGGGAAATATCTTCATGAGCATATTCCGTGATTTTGGCGTTTAGTCTCCATGAGAGAGCTCCTACCCCAGTCCCACCAAAACTGGCTCATGTGTCCTGCAGACTTGACTGTGTTCTTAGCTCAGCTCAGCTCCTTCTGCTTTGGCTGCGCTCACACTGACATCGGTGCCTCCGTTAACCCTTGAAAATCATCCTCTTGGCATCTAGATGACTTGCTTTCCTGCTCTCATAGCAGGAGGCCATGGAGATCGATGGCAACTTTGGTTGTGATGTTTTTTTTTTTTTTTAAACATTTTTAATACAGTGACAGGACCATGTGGACAGCCTGGGCTCAAATCTCACCTCGGCCTGGCCTGGCAAGCTATGTAGCCTTTGTCTCCTCTGCGAAATGCAACCCCTGGCTTCTATTACATAAGGTGTTCTGAAGAGGAAATGAGACAATATCAGTAAAATCTCTAGCCCTAAACTTGGCACAAAGTAGGTGTTCATACAGGGTAGCTAGCAGCCTGGTGACGGCCGTACCCAGGAGGCTGTATGTGGCCCCAACTTCAGAAGTTTGTTGAGGATTTACAGGAACATCTGTAAATTAGCTCAACACAAGCAGCATTTTCAGTATTTCTATAAGCATCTGTGAGAAATTGGTTCTCTGAGATCCTCCAGAACCCCACGATGCTTTCACGTTAAGTATTACCAACTCAGAGCTCTTTGTGCCACAAAAGTGTTAGGACAGTCTCCAAGAAACATTGAAAAAGTAAACCCTAGACACCTCAATAAAGGGGTTAGGGTCCCTGCCTACACACTATTGCCCATCCCTTCTGAGCCTCTCCTGGGATTTGCAGCCTGGTCCTGCCATGGGTATGCACTGATGGCCCCTGAAATTTCAGGCTCCCTAATTTTATCTCTTGCCCACAAATATTTATTGCTGAGCTGTCATCTTTCCAAGCCTGTGTGCTGCCTGTAGCGTGGGGGAGGTAGAGGCAAAGGTCACTGCCTTTGGGAGTTGTCATCTGGCAAGGAGGCAAACACTGGACAAGTAAGTGATACGTGCAATCAGTGTTTCTGAAAGAGGATGCTCAGCAGACACAGAAGGGCGGTTTCCCGCCGAGCCAGAGGGGGTGCAGGAAGGCTTCTCTGAAGAAGCAGTGCTGAGTCTGCCGCTTCTGAGAGCAAGCAGGAGTTAGCCAGGCAAAGGTAGCACTTTGGGGCAGAGAAACAGTGTGCTGAAGCTTACATAGCATTCATCTGTATTTCACGTCTTTGCTAAACATGAGACAAGAGGATAAATTTATATAAGGTAAATTCAAGCAGATCCCAAAGGCCAAGTTTCAAGGACACTGGTCACCCCGCTTTCTACCCCTCCTACCTTTTCAGCCATCAGTGTCAATTCCTTCTCCCTCTCTGCCCAATTCTCTGATCTTAAGCAAGCCCAGGACATTACAAGTCTACAAAAGAAATTACTGCAGAGATAGGAAGGTCCATGAATCTGTGAGGAAGACGAACCCCAGTGAGACTGCATGCCAGCCACTTGGATCGTTTTAAAGATTTACTCTTGTGTGCTCTTGATTGAATGTGTGAGGTGATACATTAAATGAGGCCTCTATAACTGAACATACACCGGGGGTGGTTTGGGGGCTATTTTTGATGTAGGCAATGAATTCGACTAATAATGCTCATTAGAATGATTGAAGAGGTTGATTTAGCCAAAAAAAGGTCTAGCTCTATGGAGTCATAGCCAAAGTCTGACTACAGACAAACATTTTGCAGATAATATTTTCAGCCCAAGGAGCCAAAATAGGTATTTCTTCTTTGACATTGCAACACCCTTTTGGAAATGGACACTTTAAAAGGTTTGGTTTCTGATAATTAAGATGAACAGATTTTAATGTACCCCATAAATATTAGACACAAAGACATCTAGTGGTGTTTAGCCAGCCTAGGTGGCTGGAACTTTTTTTAAGAAGTGCCAAAGAAATGTTAGCTTTGAAAATAGTGTTTTTGCTTCTGGTGATCAAGATAAGAGAAAGGCATGTGGGTGTAAGATTTGCTTCACGGTGTCCTGTTTGCTGTGTGGGTCCAGAGCTGGCTGTTTACTGGGGAATGTTGACATGTCACAGATGTGACCCACACCTAGATGCCAGGGACAGTTAATAGAGCCATGGGGTGACCCCGTTAAGGCGAGAAGAGACTCTGCTCTTCAGAGACGTTAATTTAACGTGACACCAACAGGGGTGTTTATATGTACTCATTTTGGTGTCAGACATTCTGCTCTAATTGACTTAATTAAAAGTTAATGGGCATAGAGCACATCATGATGCTATAAGTGGCAGGCATGTGATCAGTCCTCGTACCCTCTTGTTTGAATAAATCTTTCACTCACTGTCAAATTTCACTTCTGAAAGATTCCTTCCACATCAGTGCCTCTCCTTCTCCCTTTGAAGAGGCCGAGTGCTGTTCCATTTGATATATAAACAAAGGGAACTGGGGAAGATCAAAGGAGGCTTCTGTGCTATGTCATAAATATCACCCTTAATTGCCAGCCTTGTACTTACACAATTTGATGAGAAGGAGGAAAAGGTAGGCTTCCAAGATTGCCCGCTCTGTGATGGGGAGGTGAAGGTGCGTGGAGCTGCTCACAGTGGTTCGATTTATGGTGGGAGGTGGTACAGGGTGACAGAGTGGTACAGGGCTTAGGAAGAGGCAGTTTAAGTCAGCTCTATGTAGACCTATTTAGATGGGCAAGGTACTAAGCCTCTCTGATCTTCAGTTTCTTCGTCTGTGAAATGGGGATGATAAGAGTATCCACAATCTCAAAAGCATGACGCTGAATGAAGGAATCGAAGCACATATTCTTTGATTCCATTTGGATGAACTTTCCACAATAGGCAAGTCCATGGAGACAGAGCAGATAAGTGGCTGCAGGAAGAAAAGGGAATGGGGAGAAACTACAAATGGGGACCAGGTTTCCCTGTAGCAGGAAGATGTTTTGGAAGTAGATAGAGGTGGTACAGAATCCCACACAATCGTATACTTAAAAAGGGCTAATTTTGTGTTGTGTGAATTTCACATCAAAAGAAAGTATCTGTGTCCGAGGATGATTCTGCAGGTGAAATGGGAGAATATCTCTAGTGCTTTGACAAAGTTTTCGAGAGATGTCAGATGATGCTTGATTAAAGAGCCTGTCCTCTGAGCATGGGAAAAGAAAATTCCAGACAGAGCTGCATCCACTTCCCTCTCTCAACCTCCATGTTTGGGCAACCAGTGGAGTTCTGGATGCTAGTTTTTATGTCAGGTGGGTTGATTAATTTATATTGCAAAGGCCTCCAAAAAAGGAATATGCAAGTTGTAATCACACAGAGCACCAGAAGAGAAACTCCTTGGAAATCATTGACATACAACAGCAACAAAAAAAATGTCACCCAGAGGAGATCTCTGTTATGAGTCCTGAGAGAGGAACCCACTACAGTGGGGCTTAAAACGTCCTTCAGAGACTCCCAGCACGGAGGCAAGGAGGGAAACACCATCTACTTATCTCTCATCCTTCTTCGACTTCAAAAAAGAAAAGGGGCAAAAGAAAGGGGCAAACTTCTTTGGGAGCCTAAATTCAAGAGAATCTGCTGGGCCATTGCGGAACCTAATAAACATAATTCTTGACTAATTTTAACAATTAAAAGATGGAGAAACAAAACAATTCTCACATGGCTCTCCTTTAGGACAACTCTGGGTGAAGGTGGAAGGTGGTGGCTTTCAAATGTTGACAGGGACCTACAGTGGAAAATAGGTTCTATGTCACAACCCAGTACCCCCAATACACACACGACACAATTTTATAATCACTACTTACTATTCTTACTCTGTGATGCTTTCTAGCTTTCAGGCTATACGCATTTATTTAAAATGCTGGTCATGACCTATAAATTGATTTCATGATCTGAAAATGAATTGTGACTCTCTGTTTTGAAAATGGCTGATCCAAGGCGTTAGGGAAGAACATGTTTCAATTTTTATGGCTGAATAGTGAAAGGGAAGAGGTAGGTTGTGTGTCTTCCACCTGGATACTTCTGGAAACTGCCTGGCTATTAACCACTTGGTTAGTTTGCACTGTGCCAGTGTAGACGGCTGTACCAGGCAACCTCAAAGCATAGAACCCTACCCGTGCTACGGTTCACTTAAAACCTGTTAGGCTGAAGTGATTTCAGTATAGAGCAAAACAATTCTCATTAGCAAAGGGGAGAATGAGGGGGCTATTGCGTTCAGGGTTCTAGAAGGAACTAATATATATTTTTTCTTATTAGTATCTGTTTCTCATCTCTCTCTGTCTCTTTCCTGGCCAGTCAGTCCCTTTTGACCCAGCATCCAACTTGGGGAGGCCTGTGGAAACAGACCATGAGATTGTTTTTAACCTTCTCTAGGGAGGTTAATCTACTGTCAATCACCTGAAATCTTAATGAGGCCAGGTAGGGCTGAGACTGTGCATCTCTAACCAGCAACCAAGGGCCACCCTTTGATTAGCAAGGGAAGAGAAAACATTAACAGGTGACTTGTTTCCAAGCCGCTACTTGCTGCTATATCTAATAATGCCTCAATTCTCCATCAGTCCTTTTTGTCTCAGTACTCAGTTTTAGAGGCTGATTGTATCATTTAAGATTCTTTTGATGAAAAAAAAAAAACCACACTCGAATATATTTTGCTTTTTAACTTCATCCAAGCAAAGCACGTGGGTAGCTCCTAAAACTGATAGGAGAACGTTTGAACCAGGCCCCAGGGAGGTTACAAGGTAGTACAGCTCTGGGCTCTCAGTAGAAGGCAGTGCCTAGAGATGTCTTCAGGAGACCATTGGAATAAGCCAAGAGCAATTTGGTCCTTGCAATGGAGAACAAGATTCTGGGGAGACAGTCCAAATGTCCTAGCTCAGGCCCTGGTGCTGGCCCACTCCTTAGCCAGGGAAAGACAGGGCCCTGGACTAAGAAACCCACCACGTCTCCATTGTAATTTGCTGGGCAGATAGAGTGACTGAAAACTAGGTTGTTGAAAACTTTAATGCTACTATTAGAAGTGCTATTTGTTGAGTGCCAGCTTCATGCCTAGCACACGATAGACACGTTAAGAGAATCCTCACAATGGGCCAGTGCTTCTCAGCTCAGAGCTATTTTGTCCCCCAGGGAACAGTGGCAAAGTCTGTTCCCATTTTTTATTGTCACAGCTGGGGACAAGTGGGAGGGGGTGCAACTAGCATCTAGTGATAGAAACCAGGAATGCTTCTAAATATCCTGTAATGTACAAGACTGCCTCTCAACAACAAATTTCCCGGTCCAATATGGCACTGGAGCCAAGGTCAAGAAACTTCACAATAGACCCATGAGATGGTGGTGGTTTTTTTTATTTTCCTTATCTTATGGATGGTAGAAAGTTAGCTAATAATCACAAGGTCAGGAAGATAAAGTGGCAGAAGGAGAAATTGGACCAAAATGTGTGTTTCTAGGACACGTTGCTTCCTTGCTGTAGCTTTACATAATAGCCTCAACCATGTGCCTGCACCCTGCCCCCCCCCAAAAAAAAAAGCAGAGGGGAGGTAGAGCAGGAAACAGAAACATGATGATAAACCTCTGGCTTCTCCCTGTACTAATGAGTTTTATTTATAACAGTTTTTCTCTATACTGGAGTCACTTCTACCTACCAGGTTTTAATTGACCGTAAGGAAGGCTCTTATGTTCTGGGTTCGCCTGGTGCAGCTGTCTACACTGGCACAGGAGAACTTCCCAGGTGCTTAATAGCCAGGTGGTTCCTGGAAGCACCGAAGTAAAAGACACGCAACCTCCCTCTTACCTTTTACTATTCAACTGCATGAATTGAATATAACAGGGTAGCAGCAGCACCCTGTGGAAAGCTGGTGATTGGTAGAGCCTTGAGTGACCCCTCTAAGGATCATACCTCCAGGCTGCATGCTGGGTAATGGGCTTTCATGGCCCCCACTTCCCCAGGGGAAAGGGCATTCCATCAGTGGGGCAGTAGTCAGAGGTTCATGCAGGTCCACCAATGGACCTTCTTCCCTGTTCCCAACTTGCCTAAAATGCTTGTCAATAGAAGTAGACTTGGAGAGGGATTCTGTGCAAAAAGAAGGAATTTGACTCTTTTGAGGTAGAAGCAGTCCACGTTGAGGAACCTGGAGTTTTTCTAATTATACCATAAGCCATCGAGGAGTATGAGCATGTTTTATATATGGAAAGATCTGGATTTTCTTGGAGATCCTGGGGTTTGTCCTCATCCAAGTGCCCTGTTCTAGTTTGCTAGCTGCCAGAATGTAATATACCAGAAACTGAATGGCTTCTAAAAAGGGGAATTTAATAAGTTGCTAGTTTACAGTTCTAAGGCCTAGAAAATGTCCCAGTTAAAGCAAGTCTATAGAAATGTCAAATCTAAGGCATCCAGGGAAAGATACCTTGGTTCAAGAAGGCCAGTGAAGTTCAGGGTTTCTCTCTCAAGTGGAACACACATGGTGAACACAGAGTTTCTCTCTCATCTGGAAAGGCACATGGCGAACATGGCATCATCTGCTAGCTCCTTATCCTGGCTTCCTGTTTCATGAAGCTCCCCGGGAGATGTTTTCCTTCTTCATCTTCAAAGGTCGCTGGCTGGCGGACTCTGCTTCTCGTGGCTATATCGCTCTGCTCTGCTCTCTCTGAATCTCTCTGAATCTTCTTCATTCTCCAAAATATTTCCTCTTTTATAGGACTCCAGAAACTTATCAAGACCCACCCAAATGGGTGGAGGCATGTTGTCACCTAATCCAGCTTAACGACCACTCTTGATTAAATCACATCTCCAGGAAGATGATCTGATTACAGTTTCAAACATACAGTATTGAATAGGGATTATTCTGCCTTTATGAAATGGGAGTTAGATTAAAATATGGCTTTTCTAGGGGACATACATCCTTTCAAACCAGGACCACATGCCACCTGTCCACCTCAGGAAGAACTGTGTGAAGTTTTAAAAAAAGGATGGAAGCAGGAATAAATTTAAAAATCTTATAACTTTCAAATGCTAAGAAAGGTTTTCCTAAAAAAAAAATCCATGAGTTGATTATAATAGACTGGAATAACTTGTAGCAAAATTACCAATAATTCTTGCAGATGTTTCTAAAATATTAAGGGGGGAGGGGTCCAATGGCCTGTTTTTTCGGTTTTGAAGCCCTTCCCCACCATTTTTACATCATCTCTTTTGACCACAAACTGAGTAAAAATTTTGCTAATTGACCTGAGAGAATTCAGATTTAGTCTAAATTCATTAGGCTTTAGGGTAATTATATTTCAAACGATTCAGCTAGATGAATACTATGTTGTTTATTCATGCCCAAGAAATAAGGTTACATATGTTTGAGTTCAATGTGATTATGCTGGTAAAACACGGGAGGGGAGCTCATTGTGTCTTAGCATTCATTTCTATGAATTTTATGATACAGGTATTTTCATAAACTCTTAGATGGGGCACAATTGAAGAAATCAACTATTCTCATGTTTTGCACAGAACATCTTTCAGCTTGAGGAGGTGGTGGTCCAATGTCTTCTCAAAACTTTGGAACATTTCCAGTGATCAGTGAATATATGAGTAACTTTTTCTTAGAAAAGTCTTCCTTGTATTGAACTCAAGTCTATTTTTCAAAAAACATCCGTTTCCTTCTTGCCCTCCCCCATCTCCAGCTATGTAGGGGTCTACCAGCTTTTAAACAAGATGGATCTTGGCTAGTAGAAGACAGATTCCCTGAGCATTCTTTGTATGTAAAATTTTGACTCCTTCCTCTCCATTCTCTGTGGAATGGTTTAATATGAAAAATTGGCCTCTTAAAATACAAGTTTAAAAATGTAGCTTAGCCAACAGAGAGAATAGTAGGACTATCACCTCTATACTTGCCGCTTCTGTTACTGGACCTTTTGACTGACTCCCTTTTCTGCCCTTTGTTTCCTCCTCTGGGGTCCTCAGTCATTGTCGCAGATGGTACAAGCAGGGAGAGAGGTAGAAGCAGTAGGCTGCTTCAGCAGTGTCAGTCCCAAGCCTTGTGTATTGGTTCCACCATTTTGGGGTCCAACGCCACTCCAGGAATTGTCACTGATGGCTACAACAAGGGTATATTATGAAAACCCCACTAATTGGTCTGTTATACCAGTTGTGGTTAAAGGATTGGGAGAAAAATTAATATTGACAGCCCATAAAGTCTTTAGCTCAAAGGCTCAATTTAACCCTTAATCGTTATTTTTCTTATGTCAAGATCCCAAACTCCCAAGTCCATTTTCCAAGATAGAGCTAACCAACCTATCAAAATTCTATCCTGAATTTCTGTTTCTTCATTAGCATGTGCTAATAATGGTTTTATCTCACCATAATACCATTATCATAAGCTGGAGACATTTTCAGGGCAAGTGGATATTTTAGGGTTAAATAGTAGAGGTAGACTATAAATTTCTGCTTACTGATCCTTTATAATTTCAGCTTCTACTATCATCCCCTCCTGATAAATATAGCCTAATTATTAGAAGCCTAAGATTGAGAATTATTTTAGTAGTCAGAATGTTCTGTTGAATCAAAGTGTGGTCCACTTGAACTCCCAAGTTCTTTTTTTCATATGAAATTTTAACAGTGCATGATTCCCCAATCTGTTTCAATAATTGATTCTTTGTAAGAGAACTTTACAATTAACTCTGTCAAACATTGTACTTTAGCCCTTGATTTCTGACTAACAAAGTTAAGTTTATTTGAAAATGGTATTAAAGAAATAAATGTTTATAATTAGTCAAATCATATTCAAGGTTTTTAACTCACCCTTGCTGGCTTCTAAAAACTTTCATTGTTTTTCTCCCTTGTATTTATATCTTTCTCAATGTATGATCATTTTATTTTTATATTATACTATAATTTTCAATTATAAACATTTACTTTCTCCTTTTGAAGGTGAAAATTTAGCTTTCAAACTACGTATGCACATACTTTGTTCACTCTTATCTTTCTAACATAATTAGATCCCAAATGGTTCTATGTATTCTGTATATTTATTATTAGTATGAGAATCTGCTGTGAACAGTATTCATATATAATTCTATGATGGCATTTTCTTTATTGTATAAGTTTTTCTTCTTGGAATTAATAATCACCTTTGTTTTTTTTTTTGTTTGTTTTTTTAGTGTGCGTGGCTGGGAATCAAACCGGGGCCTCCCACTTGGAAGGCAAGCTTTCTACCATTAAGCTAACCCTCAACCTCTTGGTTTTAATTATTCAGTTTTCTGTGTATTTTAAATCATATACCAAACATTCCAGCAGGACTATAAAATTCCTCTCAGTGTCTTTCAGTTTTTCTTTTGGCTTCTCTTGGATTTCCCTTCCCTGGGCCTGCTTATCACTCATTGTCTTAAGACTTCATCAATCTGGGGATTTTTTTTCTCTCTCTCTTTCTCATGTTAAGTCTCTCTTCTCGTTTTCTTAGTTTACCTCTAAATTATTTGTATAGTTTAGTGTCTGAAAATCATTTTTCTACCTTCAGACTCACAAGTTTGGCTATAAGACTCAAGTTGAACACATTTTCTCCTCAGAACTTTGGAGAATTATCTTTATTGACTTTAGTAGCCTAATGTTGATCTTAAGAAATGGCTAATGTTAATCTGAGTTTTAAAAACACTTTTGAATTTTCTCTGTATTTTAATGTTTGGTGGCTCCGCTTTCATCTGTCCTGAGCATGCAATAAGCCCTTTTTTCATCTAGAAACACATGGCCATGAGTTCTGGGAAAATTTCATGTGAATTTTAGATATTTTCCTCCAAACCATCTTTTATTTTCTTTTTATGTTACTTATTAGTCATATATTTGATTTTCTGAAATTGTTATCCAATTTCCTTATCTTTTCTCTCCTTGTTTTTATCCCTGTAATTTTTTAATACGTTGTAGATTTCTTCAACTTCACCTTATGACCTTCCGTTAAATTATTCTTTGTTTAATTTTTGCCATCAGATGTTTAAATTCCCTCAGCTCTTTCTTGCTCTCCGATTGTTCATTTTTATAGTACTATTGCTTGTTGCATGAATGAAATATCTTCTGTCTCTTCAAGACTATGGTTGACAGGTTTTTTTTGTTTGCTTGGTTCCCTTTCAATTCCCTTTCTATTTGTTTTTTTTTGTCCCGTTGTGTTAGAATCATTGTTTATAGGTTTGGTGATCCTGGGTTGCCCATTATTATTTAAGTGAAGCACTAAAAAGCTCTTTAGAAGCTCTCTATGTATATATGTGTTGACTAATAAGCCTCAATATGGCTGATGAAGTCAGGATTCCCATACCAGTATCTGTCATTGTTTTCTATTGGAAAATTCAGTTTCTCTAGAGAAAGAAATTTCTTGTCCCCCCGCCTTCTAGCTTGCTGAAAGTGGGGAGGCAGTTGTCTGACCATTTGGTATATAGATTTTCCTCTAACCCCTTCCCCATCCCTCAATCCTTGAGTCCTCAAGTTCAAAGTCTCTTTGGTCTATCCCTTCAGAAAATAAATAAAGCTCCTGTCTAGGGTTTGGGGATGGGCAGCTGTGTGACTATGTATGTGGGTTGGAGTGGAGTAGGGTAGGGTGGGGAAGCTACAGATATGAGGTCCTAACAGCCACATAAACCCATTTTCAAACAACCTTTTTATTCTCAGTCCTACCTTGCCCCTCAGCCTTCTCGTTACCTGGTACTTTTAATTCCTTAGTTTTGAAGGGTTCTGCAGGATAAATCTGCTTCTTTATTATTGGATTCTCTCCATTTAAGATCTTAGTTTGAAGCTTTTTGTTGTTCTGCTAAGTCAATTATCCCTCACTCTAGTGTCCTCAATATTTCAAAAGTTTGCTGACATCTCCCATCTGCTGATGACCCCTTTCTCGTTCTTTATATTGTTATGGATTTAAACATTTTTCATTCCTGAAATATCATTTTGGTGGAATTTCAAGAGGGAGCAGAGAGAGATGTGACTCAATTGGCCATTATTAAATTTGGTCACATGTCAAGGATTGTAAGAATATTTCAAAAGTTGCTTCATGTATTTTAATTTTTTCTATTCATTGATGTTATTCCATGAATAATTTTGAATGTCTGTCAAATCCCAGGCTCTTCTGGAGTTACAACAATGAGCAGGGCAGAAAAAGCATCTGTCCTTATGGAGTAACATTCCTAAATCTTGGAATTATGTCTTGAACTCTTAGAAAATAATGACTTCTTAAAAAGTTTTTTCTATGACTTTATTTACTCTGCTTTCATCATCCATCTAATATCTGCAACACTGGACCCTGAGCCAAAATAGGATTCTCTCAGATTGTTAAAAAGAGAAGATCAGTTAGCAAATGTTTGACACTACCTGCAGGTGTTCTACCAATGTCCATCTAATACTCTGGCCAATTACTGTATGCTAAGAATCCATTATGTGTGTGCTAGACACTACAGTGGGCGCCTTACATGCGTTTTCTTAATCTATCCTAACCACCCCTCCATGAGGATAGATACCACACCCATCTTATAGAAAAGAGGAAAGGGGTTCAGAGAGGTAAAGCAACTACTCCTAAGGTCTTGCAATTAGAAAGAATACAGGTATCTCTGACCCAGAAGACAATGTCACTAACCCTCATAGGCTGCTGCTGACAAGCCCTTTCCTCTACAGGAAAACGTTGATCCCAAAGAACACAGGTTGTCTTAAATTCATGCACTGCCTGAGGCCGGGGATGGCTCCTTCTGTGGACAGATGCCCTTTAAAGTCTATATTGATTGGTGTAACTTTCTACGCCAAGGCGGGGGAGGGGAGGGGAGCATTCATGGAAGTCATGGTCATTATTAAAATTGAATTTATAGTTCTAGTATCTTGATGACAGCTACATATTCTAATTATAACATCCTTGTCTCACTGTGTTATTCCATGCGCACCTCAGAGCATCCCCTTCTAGGGTTGACCTTTGCTGGCATGGCCAACAAAGGTTTTAGAACCTAAAAGAATGGGTCAGGGAGGTTTTGCCCTTTGCCAATCCTCTTATCTCAAGGCAAGGAAGTCTGAATAAGAAGTTCCATAGTAAGCCTTAAACCTGTAATTCCCATATGGCTGTTAAATTCCCTTGCACCACAAATATTGCAAACTGTGGGCATCTTTCACCTCATTTGTGTCTGAGGAGGTCCACTCTCTTGAGTGCTCTTTTTCCGCCGCCACCAAGTGCTTTGCAGTGAAGCCTGTTCCTTGCTTGTGGTTCCCCTGCCCTGGGGTGGGGCATCTCCTCCCAGCACCTGTGACCCACTGCACCCTTTACTCTGTGGAGGAGACCTCAGCCTATTTCTTGTTGTCTATTCAGACTCCCATTACCAGCATCTGTGATCATGGTTGCTTCAGATCTCATTCTTAAATGTCTTTATTTGTCAATATTTCCAAACTTATTTTCCTTCTCAGCATCAGGGATTTGTAGGGAAGGAGCTGGTGAAACCCAGAAGTGCAGCAGAGCCCTTCATATGTCTTTCTTTGCTGAATCAATTAAAATGCCCTTGGGAGCAAGTAACAGAAAACCCAAATCCAGCTGAATATAAGCAATGGAAAAGTTTATCTAGGATGGCTAGTTCTACATCTCTCCAGGATCAAGGATAAGGTTCTTCCTGCTTTTTCTATCCTTAGCCTGCTGGTGGATCCTCAGGCTGCCTCTCTCTGTGTGCAGGATAGATGCATAGCTATGAGTATCACAGCAGGCATAACAGCTTTTATGCTGAAAGAAGAGGGCATCTTTCCCTATGTGTCTCTTTTTGTTTTGCTTTTAGCAATTTCCCAGAAGCCCCCACTCCTAACCGCTGTCCCTTGTACCTCATTGGCCAGATCAGGTCAAATGTCTACCCTAACCAATCAGTGACAAGGGAAACAGGATGGCCAGGGAGGGAAGATTAATTATAGTGTATCCCTGACTTTGAGTGGACTTCCCTTCCTTGACTACATAGCCATGTGGGAGATGGTTCTCTGCCAGCGAGGAAGAAGGTGGTGGTAAAGAACTTCAAGTGAGTAAAGAAAATGATTTGCTGTGCTTGTACCCCCTTAACTCCTTTCCTTCCTGAATGTATTCACCCAAACAACGAACAGTCAGCTTAGCCCTTACTCCAGGCACATGCAGGATGTAGAAATGTTATGACAGATAGCACTGTTAGGGTGACATGATAGCTAAAGTGCTCAGGCTTTAGAAGAAGACAGCTCTGATTATTAATTCCACTCTTGTTAATCACAAATTAGGAAATCACAAATTAGGTAACCTTGAGCAAGTTGTGTCAACTCGTTCAGACTCAATTGCCTCATCTAGACAAGGAGGGTAATTTCTCGTTTATAAAGATTGAGCGTTTATACATAGATAGGTAGAAATAGGTGCACATGTGCACACATGCATACACATATGCACACACACGCACGCACACATGGGTGTGCGTGTGTATATATATATCCATATCCATGCTACGTGTACTTTTGTGGTTTCTAAGAGGTGAAGTTGGGAATTTCCATGGGAGCACAAAGAGGACAGTGACTGGATAGTGACACTTTCCCATGGGCTGATGGAGGGGAAGCAGCCTTGGTTCTGGTCATGAAAATGCTGCTGCCGATTGGCTTAAATGTGCCATGATGGGCCACACAATTGTTCCTGTAGTTACCACATTTTTTCTGAACTGTCGGGACATACAATCTCATGGGATTTTTGTATGTGTGAATATATTTTGTGAAGTGAATTATAAGAACATTCCAGATCTCATTTAATTATTACGTATTTTAGAAGGCAATAATGGCCATGAAATGAAATATAACTTCAGTGTGTCCCAATTTCTCTCACTGCAGGCATTTTCCTGTGCTAAAACATTTTCAGAATTTGAGTTGGACATAATGTGATTGACTAATTGTGGGATATGAATTATATTCTATGATCACTATTGTGTATAACAAGGTTGCAGCTAGAAGCTGCAGCTGAGTTTATAAAAATTAGTAGGTTGAGAACACAACAGAGGGCTGTAGAGCTTCTTTCTAGCCTGCCTAGGTCTTGAGTTCTGCTGGCATTCTTTCCATTGCCGTTGTTGTGGGAGAAGTTGACCAAAAGTCCTGCTATAAGGGCAAACCGAAGGGGGAAGATTGAAGGGATGTGTCAAAAAGCACAAAGGTTTGTTTTAGTTCATTCTGATGAGCCAGTTTCTTCTCCTGCAACTTTAGGTCATCCAATATGCTCTTAGCTGAAACAATACCTTTAAATCGATGTTTTGTTTTTTTTTTTTTTTTTAAGAGAGAGGGAGGAAAGGAAGGAAAGACAGAGAAGGAAGGAAGGATGGAAGGAAGGGAAACATTTTTAAACATTTTCTTGTTTTATTATATTTTGTTTGTTTGTTTGTTTTTTACATGGGCTGGGGCCGGGAATCGAACCGGGGTCCTCCGGCACTCCAGGCAAGCACTCTTGCCCGCTGAGCCACCGCGGCCCGCCCTAAATCGATGTTTTAAAGAACAAAAACATGACTTCCTGTGTCTAGAACCTTCCAACATCCCCTCTATTATAAAAACAGTTGTTTTTCTATGTCAAATTTTGAAAACATGAGGCTGCTTAAAAATGTAACTGGAATTAAAGCATAAAATAATTTGGATAATTCCACTGAATTCTGCTTACGGCATGTCCCCATCTCACCCTCCTCCTTTCTAGGACCTTTGGGAATATCTACAGGACAAATTATATCACCATAGATTTCTATTATGACATTTCATCAAAAATTCTTATAGAACATATTATATGCACAATAAATAGACACACTGCCCTTCATGTCTCAGATATTGATAACCTAATCTGTGCCAGGCTGTCTATTTGGACCTGGAGATGCAAAAACATCAAAACATAGTCTGGTGGGAGAAAAGTTCCTAAATAGTTACTTAAATTGTATGGTTAGTGTTGCAATAATGAAGAGTGCTGAGAATCTATTGCCCAGTAAGAATTCTGGAGTAATCCCAGCACAAAGTCCACAGGAAAAAAAGTAGAGGTCTTGGTGATTCTGGCTTCGTAGTAATTCCCCAATTGTCTTAGTTTTCTGGGCTGTTGTAACAAATGCCACACACTCTTTGGCAACAACTTATTGTCTCAAAGTTTTGGAGGCTAGATGCTCAAAACTGAAGTGTCAGTAGTATCATGCTTTCCCCGAAGCCTGTAGCATTGTGGTGGAGGCTGGCAGCACATCTCAGTCTCTACTCTCTACCTCTGTCACATGGCCAATCATCTCCATCTGTCTCCTGTGTCCACATTTCTTCTTCTTAGGTTTCCAGTCATGTTGACTTAAGGTCTCCCACGGCTAAGTCTGACCTCATCCTAACTGATGGGACCTTAGAATATCCTATATACAAATGAGCCCACATTCACAGGACCAGTTCTAGACTTGGAGGTGCCTTTGGAAAAGGATGGGACTCGATCCGTAACACCAGTCCACAGATCTCCACTGATTGTGCTTACGTCTTCCTAACCATGTAATGACTATTTCTGTTGGCGCAAGGAGGGTTCTTTGGTCCTTGTGTTATCAGCCATGCTTTGGTTAATCTGCTCCGTGTGTATGGTTTGATAACCTGGCTTTTCTTCACACTGCACTGTACCTCTTTATTTCACATCTTTGATTCCTTGGAAAGAGTAGAAGAAAGCATAATCCTTTGTGCTTGACTTACACCATTTTTTTTCTCTACTCTCTTTATTCTTGTATCAAAGAACCACATTGAGTCTACCAAGCCTCACTCAATCATAGAAAACCCTTTTTCCAGAGTCTTTTTCTTTAGTTTGAGATTATCCCCCCAAAATTCTATAAATAGACACTTGACAAAGTGAATGTGTGATGTGTTTTAAGAACAAGGCACCTGGAGTCAGTTTTGTATTTGAGACCAAACTCTCCAACTTACTAGATTGTGATCTTGGGAAAATCACCTACCTTCTCTATACCTTAACTTTCTCATGTACATGAGTCTGATGACAGTATATATCTCCTAGAGATGTTAAAGAATAAATGGATTAATATATGTGAAAAGCACTTGGTAAGAGACAAAGGGTTGTGCCTGCCTTAGAGGAAGGAGTAGTGGTGGGGTATGTAATATTTTATGAACCACCCATCTCTATTCAACACCCTGAATAAAGAATCCTAGACCTTTGTCACAGGCAGCCTTAGATCCATGTGACAATCCTCCATTGGCTTATAATTGCTCCAGAGAATTTGGCCCCTGGAGACCCATAAATTCACCTCTGTGCCTGGCAATGGTCTGAACTGGCCTGTCTGCCCTGCATCTTTAAACCCCGTAAGAAGCACTTTGATGCTAAGTTAAACAGAATTGATTGAGGCTAGATTTACTGAGTCCTTTGAAATGCTTCTGTTATTTTGAATGCAGGAAATAATGTACTGTACCTCCTGAGAAATATATCTTCTGCAACATTTTCATTAATCTCTTTATTAAACTAAACTAGTTTCTTTTTGGAAATTAATTACTGAAATAGTATTGAGAATTTTAATTTCCACAGTATACCAGCAAGAGATACTGCTGTTTCTTTGTACACTGTTACACAGCAGGGCAATAATCTATTGAAATAAGCCCAAAAAGGGGCAGCTTGTAATTAAAACGGTATAACACGGGTGTTTGATGACTCTCTCAGTGCTAAAATGGCCCTGTCATGCTGTGTTTGGGTGGAATAAAATGTATATTTAGGAAACAGCTCTATATGGAGAAGTCGGCAGATTCAGGTTTTACAGTCTGGGAGGTGGTTGTGTTTCACTGAAATAATATACCCACAAGGAAATATGGTTTGTTTTGGCATCTAAGAATTACAAACATCGCTGTGCAGTGAGAAGCTTCCCTTATTAAGCCAACCCCATTGTGAAATTTAAAATATTTAAATTGTGTGGTAGAGAGCATGAATTATGAATGTGGGCGTCTGTAAAAGGAGGGAGTGTGTTAATCCTTGGGTGTCTGCACAGCACATATGTGTGGGTCAGAATCCACGCGTGAACACAGAGCCTGTCTGTATGCATGAAGTCAACCACCTATGCAGATTTAGCTCTTAATAATTCTCCGTGTTGAGAGGATGCTTCATATTATTCAAGACATGTTCATATCTATCATCTTCCATCCTCCCAGGCATGTTTTCTCATGATAAGAATTATTTCTACATCATTTACATTTATAGATTTGCTGCTTTTCCTAAGACCAAGCACATTTTTACAGATGTGTTTCTCTTTTCTGTTTGTCTCATTCCTTTCTTTCGTTTGTTCTTTTTTCCTTCCTTTATTTCTTGTTTCTACAAGTGCAATAACTTGTGATTTCATTTTCCCTTTACCTGCTTCTCTTTCCACATCTCCACTACCCTTAGTCAATTCTGCCTATAAATTCCTTGCAAACAAAGCCGCTTTATGCTGAGGCACCTTCAAATTCACGGCCACCAGATTTTTTAAATAGGCAAAATAGAATTGCCTGAAATTGGCAATGGGACAAGTAAAGAATTTTCTGCTGCAAATTGCCCACTGGATGGAACTCAGTAGGGGCCCTTGGTAGAACGAATAACTTTTATTTGCATTGAAATTTCAGGCCACTGAAAGCCCTAATCAAAGTCACTTAGGGCTGCATGTTTCATTCATTCCACAGATATGCAGGGTTTCCCTGACATCAGTCATTCACTTTCCAGTGTCATGATATATTTGCTCCATCTGGGCACCCATTCTTATCTCATCCTAATTTGATAACATTCTAGTGAACATATGTTTTGTGTAATATGTGTTGTTGGTTTACTGCCCATCAGCACATAAACAGTGAAACTCAAATGGCCATCTTCATACCATCTAAAATAATCTTGCAAATCACTGAGAAACCCCAAAACGTCTACTATATTGGTTTCCTTTCAGGCCAAGTGTTTAATGGTCAGGTTTAGAATTCCACCTCGGATCAGCATCGTATCCTGGTCCCATCTGTAATCTGCTCTCTTCTCTTTCTGGAAATCAGGCCACTTTGGTGACCCCCCAGAGGGCTGTGAGCAGAGATGAGAGAGCAGTGGCTGCTCTTTGCAAACAAGGGAAGCCAGAGCACAAAGACATGACAATGAACCCAACCTCATGATGGTGGACATGTCTTGAACCAGGAGAATTTTGTCCTGTTTGGTGATTTTCTTTTTGCTTATTTGGAAGGAAAATCAGTCTCTTAGTCTTTTGGATCCTAATAGTAGTTGATGGTTACAGGAATTCATGGCTGAAGGAATTGATGAAATTGGGTTGGGCAGATGGGGTTGAATAGAGCAATGGGTACTATAGGCAGGGTCATTATTCAATGTCATATCAGACTAATACTCTGTAATAATGCTGCACATTTATGCAGGAGAGGGTGAGCTTCATGTAGGAAAGAGAGGAGACCCTTGTGCTTGTCCTCGTCATCATCTCTTGCCTTGAGCAGCACCAAGCTCTGCCCTCAGCCAGTCCATGCTCTGCCTCATGTAGCAAGTAAAAGCCTTTGCAAATATCTCTGGAAAGGCACTTCAGTCTCTGTCACTGGTGATGTGTACTCCTCAGACGTCTTATCTCCCATCCAGAATGGCTTCTCAGAGAAAATAGTGTGGCCAAATCATGTATCAGATTCTCCCTGGTGGAAGTCTATTAACCAAAATATTTTTGATCTTCATTAGATTTCCAGTAATATTTTAATGTCTAATAGACAAATGCTCAGGGAAACTCCCAAGCTAGGGTTCCCCTTATTCTGGCTTAAGACTGCCCATAGCATTCTTGACCCTGCACCCCTTCTTCTCCAATTGAGGCAGTGTTGACCCAAATCATGCCATTTGGATCTAAATCCTGGATAATTGACTTTTTTACAAAGGCTGTACCTTGAAGTAATTGTACAGAAAAGGACAACCAAATTCATACCCAAGACCATAAAATGAGAGAAATCATAATATTTTTGGTTTCTCAATCAAAATGAAATAATTCATACTCTTGTAGAACATAGCCTTAGGAGCCAGCTGTTTTTGGAACTCCCTCTTTGATCTTTCCCTACAAAGCTTTCACCAGAGGTATTCACTTAAGGTAGTCAGAAAATTCTCTAATAAATTGTGTAAATATTAACTACAAATCAATTCCAATAAAAATGTGTAAATATTAACTACAAATCAATTTCAATAAAAATGCTACTGTCCAATCATCTGTGCCCCTGCAATGTATGAGTCTCTTTAGCTAGATTAATCCCTTCAAACCTAACTGATTTTTGATCCAATGCATACCACGTATCAAGATGGTAATAAACAAACATTTGTATTGTGCCTTAGAGTTTAGAGAGTGATTTCACATCCAATTATCTTTTAATTTTCATAATGATTTTTAGATAGTTAATTCACTCACCCAATATTCAAGTGCTTGTTTATTCATTCAGCAAAATGTATGGAATATCGCTCTGTGAAAGGCAAAGTGCTAACATGGGGAACACGGTGTTCTAGTTTGCTAGTGGCCAGAATGCAGTATACCAGAAACAGAATGGCTTTTAAAAAGGGGAATTTATTAAGTTGCAAATTTACAGTTCAACACTTGTGAAAATATCCCAATTAAAGGAAGTGGATAAAAATGTCTAAATTAAAGCACCAAAAAGAGGTTACCTTCACTCAGGAAAGACTAATGAAGTTCAGGGTCTCTCTGTCAACTGGAAAGGCACATGGCGAAGATGGTGACATCTACTACCTTTCTCTACAGGCTTCTAGTTTCATGAAGCATCCCCAGGGGTTTTTTCCTTCCCCTCCAAAAGTCTCTGGCTGCTTGGGCTCTCATGGTTCTTGTGGCTCTCAGGCTCTCTCCAAAATTCTCCCCCCCCCCTTTTTTTTGTTTTTGGGTGCAGGGCCAGGGAGTTGAACCTGGGTCTCCCACATGAAGGCAAGCATTCTACCACTGAAACACCTGTGCACCGTTTCCCCCTTTTAAAGGAGTCAAGTAAGCAACCCCACCTTAAATGGATGGAGACACAACTCCATGGAAGCCATCTAATCAAAAGTTACCACCCACAATTGGGTGGGTCACATCTCCATGGGAGCATTCAAAATGCTCACAGCCAGCAACATTGAATGAGGATTAAAGGATATGGCTTTTCTGAGGTCCACATCATATTCAAAACTGCACATGCAGCAGTGAACAAGACAAGGTCTGCACCCAAACATGAACAATATTCAGGAGAGGGAGATAGATGGCAAACTTTAAATTGCACAAATTTATGAGCCAGTGTTGGGGAGTGATAAGGGCTGTGAAAGATCAAGAGGTCAGGGGGTAGAGAGTGAGGAGGAATGCTTGTTATCTCTGCAGACATGAAGGACAAGCAGCCCTGAATGGGTGAGTTAGCCAGAGGGACAGAATTCCAGGAAGATGGAAAGAAGTCACTCCCTATTATTCACAAAATTCTACACTTGTGAATGCATCTACTTGCTAAAATTTATTTGTAATCCCAAAACCAGTGCTCATGGCACTTGAGTGTTCATTCACAGACATGTACTGAGTGGCAAAAAGTTTGAGTTGCCCAACACACGTGTTCCAGTTGAAGTCAAACAAGGTGACAATGCCTTCTCATTTCAGCTCTCACATTGTAAACAAGTGTACTTCTCCTGGCATCTTTTTCAGGCTTTTGTGTTTTTGTGATTATTTCACTGCTTAAAGTGACTCCAAAGTGTAGTGCTAAAGTGCTGTCTAGTGTTCCTAAGTGTAAAAGAACTGACTCATGCCTTACCAAGGAAATGGGTGTTAGGTAGACTTAGCTGAGGTATAAGTTACGGTGCTGTTGGTCATGACGTCAACATTAATGATCAGCAGTGACAGGAAGTATGAAATATGAAATGAACTGTTGGTAAACAAATGCATATAAAACAAAGTTATGTATTGATCGGTTGATGCAGATTTCCAGACCAGAGACTCTTGGGAGTTAACTCTGTCTTTCCTGGGGCCAATGGCTCAGTGTCCATTGAATCAGTGCTCAGGGAGATTTGATAGAACGTAACTGCCACACGTGATGAGAATCGAAGGCAGCTGGTTCATACCTCATATACTTTTGCATCCTGCACTTACAGCGCAACACCATATGAGTATTTTCCCACATCCCAAGTTGTTAAAATTTTAAAGGAAAAAATAGAAAATATACTGTCTCATGATGTCCTTATAGATTTTGTAGTTGTTCAAAGTTATAATCCAGAGCTCATCAAATTTCTCTACTTCTTAACAGGACTTTGGCCCAAGAAGCTGCACAGAAACCACCAGCAAATCATAATCATTTGGGTTAATAGGCCTGTATGAAAATTCAGTGAGCTGAAGGAGCTAACTCCCTACTCATGGGGCTGGGCACACTTGAATAGTTTTCCTCAAAAATTGAGAAAACACGATGAGCAGTGGATGAGTCACAGGGGGCAGTGTGGTGGATTGAAAGGTCCTAGGAGTTTTATATACAACCACTTTATGTGAATCAATTATTCATCTGGGGATTTTAGAAGAGATTTCACTGCCAGAGGTAATGATGAATTTGCGAACCAACTTTTCCACTTCCCTATGCCAGTGAGCTCAGCTCATACCATGTTGGATGCCTCCTTTTGCTCTGTGCTTGTGGTTGGTGCTTTAAGAATAAGCTTTTGCCTCATAGTTTCAGCTTTTACTTTTTTGGGGGGGGGGGGTTTGTGGGGAGGTACAACAAAGGTATTTATCGAGCAGTCTTTCATCCCAGTCAGGGAGCATAATGCTGCTTTAAGCAAGCAAAATATCTCTCAAGAATAACAATTCTCGAAAAGCCTACAGGCCAACTCTTTTAAAACCAGCCACATAGGACTGTATAAAAAGGTCAAGATGTGTTTTACTTATTCTAGATACTTTTACAATATAACACAGATATGGTTTCAAGTTGGTGTTTGTTGCTATCTTGTGGTTTTCCTGTGAGGAGGGCTGGAACGCTTCAGAGCCACCATCATGTCTTCCTTTCTACAACAATCCTGAGGCAGGTTCAGGGATTCTTGCATTCATGGATGGAGAAGTTGAGGCTAAGGTATGACACAACTGTCCTGGATCTGATACAGAACCTGATGTTTAACCCCATGTCTGGGAGACCGTAGCTCTTAACCATTATCCTTTATTTGTGTCAAAGAAAACCACACTGGACAATGTTGAATGGGCAATGATGACATGCAAGGCAATGTCAGTCATGGAGAGAGACCAGATCTAAGGCCAAACTCTGTTGGAAAAAAGGACAGCATGATTTCTAAGGGACCGAGCGAGCATCTGGAAAAGTACTGGAGAGCGTTGGGGTTGATCAGTGGAATGAGTGAGTGATTTACTAAGTTTGCAGTTAGGGTTTTCTGGCTTGGAAGCCTTTCTTTCTGTGATTAGACTGCCTGGATTGGGTAAGGGCCTGGGTCAGATAGAGGTCAGGGCCCACAGTCAGGAAGGAGCCTGGCTAATGCTCAGTCAAGCTGCAGAAGCATTAAAACCGTCTTGGTTATTTGAGCGGCCATATTTGGTGGTAATGTAAATTTTCCCCTTGACCATGTTGCCTCCACTTGCCATCCTCCCTTCCACCCTTGTCTTGGGGATTTGATCTCTTTTCTCTGGTTTGGGCTGTTACATACAACAGCCTCTTGAAACCAGTCCCACCTTCTCCAGCCTTCCCCAGACACCAGCCCCACTTATGCGCTGCCAGCGCTGAGATCTTCTAAAGAGATGCTGATGAGGTCACAGCCCTGCCTAAAAGCCTCTGTAAGCTAAGCAGTGGCCTCGGGGGCAAGGCTGTTTTCAGCCAAGGCTGGACACAGAGGGAATGTTTGGAAAGTTCTTTGTTGATATATGGGAGTTATTGATCAGAGACCTTTTGTTTATCTCAGGTCCTTGATAGCATGCTCTTCTCTTGGTCTGGAATACTCTTCTCTGGTATGCACATGTTTGTTCCACTTAGGTTTGCTCAAATGCTGGAGTCTCAGCAAGTCCTTTTCTGGATCTCCTTGTTATGAATTGAATTACGTCCCCCCAAGATGTGTTCAAATCCTAACCTCCATTCTTGTTTGGAAATAGGGTCTCTGGAAATGTGATTGAGATGAGCCAAACTGGAGCAGGGTGGGGCCCTGGTCCCGTATGCCTAGTGCCCTTGTAAGAGGGGGAGAGCTCACAGGGGATGAGGACCCTGTGAAGGCGGAGGCGGAAGCATGCCCAGCATTGCTGGTCAACACCAGGAGATAGGAGAAGCTAAGAAGGATTCTCTCCTATAGTTTCAGAGGGAATACGGCCCTGCCAAAATCCTGATTTCAGAATTCTGGTCCTCAGACTATGAGACAATACGTTTCTATTGTTTTAAACCATCCAGTTTGTGATATATTTTTGTAGCAGCCCTAGGGAAATTAAGACATCCCTAATTAAAATTCCAACCTTCCACCCCCACCTTGCCCAGCACTTACTACCCACACGTCTTGCTTATCTTTTTTTTTCCCCAGAGAACTGTGTGTTGATGTCCACTAGTCCACAGACTCCATGAGAATAGGGATTATAATCTGGGATGCTCATGGCTGCGTCCTCTCCCCTAAAGCAGTGCCCAGGACTTAGTTGGCACTCAGTAAAATGTTGGAATAAATGAAAAATTTTAGCCACAGAACATTTAAAATATTCAGGGCCCTGTGCAGCTGGGAAAGAAGAGAGGGTGTAGTTTGAGATTATATTGACATTCTTTTTTCTTTTTTCTTTTTCTCTCTTCCTTTTGATTAGATGACACTTGAGAAATTAGGACAGCCATCATACTTTCACTCCAAATGCTTTTGGGTCCCATCCACCTAATAAAAAGGCAATTTTGGCTGCTAATTTTCTGTCTGATCAGATTAATTGAATTCAGTTGGTAAGCACAAAGAGCCCCTTTGAGTAAACAGAACAGCGCTGAAATTAACCCTCATCCCAGCTTTCCAACTTTAGTTTGATGAGTAGCTGTGTTTTATTTCCCTGACATGTTGTGCAAAAGATGAAGGAACTAACAGGAAACATGTAGGGGAGGAGCTCAAGGAGGAAGGATGCCATTTTTCTCGCTTGCATTAGTTAAAACTCAGGAGGAAACACTGATGCTTGGAGATGAAAACGCCCGTGGCTGGAGGTTGGGTGTAGCTATTAAAAACTTCAATTATATGTTATTTCTGAACCCATAGCTCCTATTGCCCACTTCCTGTGATTTAGACTCTCCATTCCCAGCAGATAAGTATCTAGGCAATGGGAAGGGGGGAAGGGAAGGGAGGAGGGCACAAATTAGACACAGCAGCTTCCCTCAAAGCACAAACCTATGAAGCACTTCAAATTTTATACTCCATGTCCTACATTGAAAGAAAAACAAATCACTTTTGAGGTGGCTCATAACGAAAATCACAGGTTCGTTATGAGTATTAAACTAATCATAATGGAAGGAAAAAATGTACAATTAGACCCTGAACACTTGGGCCAGGACTAGTTTGCAGAATTGTAAAACATCGGGGTTTATAGGCTGATTGAGTGCTCCCTTCTGACTGTCCAGCTACTTAGCACCTGACTCCCCTGGGGGCTAGCTGACCCCGCCCCAGTAGCTCCATCTCTGAGTAGCTCCATCCGAGTCATCGCGTTTGTTGAGCTGAAATGTCTAACCACACACGTACCCCAGCCACACCATGAAGGAGTCACCCAGCAAACAGTCCCGTTCTTGTACAAGGTGGTTGATCAACTGCTTTCAGGATGTCCCCATGCTCTACCTTTCTCTGCTTTTCACCAGAGTCTCCGGAGCTTCCTCCTACAACCTGTATCCCAAGCCAGGGACAGTCTCAGGCACCTTTGCTTTGCAGAGGTAGAGTAGGTAGTCAATAAATGTTGGATGATGGATGGATTATAACCTTCTTAAAAGGACTCCCTCATTGTTACACTGAGCAAATGCATGACCTTCAGTTGGTGGTTTTCTTGCTCATGGTTGTGGTTGAAGGTTGCAGGACAGTCGTCTTTCACAAAGTAAGGGAGTTGGTTAAAAATGGAGATACGTAAGCCACAGTCCCAACCTAGTGAATAAGGATATCCACCTGTGGGTCCAGGGAATTTGCGTTTTAACTAGTTCCTGTGTGCAATGGACTCTGAGAACCTTTCTAGAGGCTTTAAAAAGGCAAGAGTTTCTTTAAGTAAAGCATCTCCCCCTGGAGATCCCTGAGACTGGGGATTCATGAGGTCAAAACTATTTTCATAATAAAAGTAAGAAGGTTTGTCTTTCTTAGCACTTATCCTCTCACAAGTACACAATGGAGTTTTCTGGAGGCTCTCTGGTGTGTGCTATTGCAACAGACTGAATGCCAAAGCCCCTGTGAGAACCCAGCTGTGTTCCATTAAGCCAAACATTAATGCCGAACAATGTTCTCCTCTTACTACATTATTCTTCTGTCTTGGAAAATACAGCTATTTTTCACTGAAATATGTTATTTAAGTTAAATAAGTTGGGAGTTTTATTTTTATTTTAAAATGAACAAATAAATATTTTTAAGTAACCAATTTAAATTTCTAATGTGTAGATATCATGAAGATATAACTGACATGGAAAAACACATTGCAGTCTTCAGACATGTTTAAGAGGGCAAAGGGGTGCTGACACCAAAAAGTTCTATAATGGCTGCTATCAATAACCAAGCTAAACTTGTTTAAAAAGTAATTTTTTCATCTTTTCTTAAACATTGCGTCTTAGTTTGCCAGAGCTGCTCTCACAGATACCACACAATGGGGTGGCTTAAACAAAGGGATTTTTTTTTCTTTATTAGAGAAGTGTTTTACAGAACAATCATCATAAAATGCAAGATTCCCATGTGCCACCCTATTAATACCTTGCATGGGTATGTTACAATTGATGCTGGCACATTTTTGCAATTGTGCTATTAACCACAGTCCATGGTTTTACTTAGGATTCACTGTGTAGTGTAGTTCCATGGATTTTTTTTAAATCTTTGTTACCCTATATAAAATCTACCGTTTCCCCTTTTAACTCCTTTCAGATATATATATGTATATGTGTATATATATCCGTGCCTTCTACTACCATCTATTACCAAAACATTTCCGTCAGTCCAAGTAGGAACCCTGCACATTTGAGGCCATAACTTCCCATTCCTGATCCCTACCCCCATTACCTGGTAACCTTTATTCTAGATTCTGAGTTTGTTTATCTGAACTATTTCAAATTAGTGAGATGATACAATATCTGTCCTTTTATGTCTAGCTTATCTCATTGATTGGCTCACAGTTTGGATGCCAGAAAAGTCTAACCTCAAGATATCAACAAAGCTTGCTTTTTGCCCCAAGACTGTGGCCCTCCTGTGCTGGCTGCTTGCATTCCTGGTTGCCCATCATGAGGCACTGTCCTCTCCTTTCTCATCCACTGACTGCCTGCTTCTCGTTGTAGAGCTGCCAGTAATCTGGTTTAAGACCCACTCTCATTCAGTTTGGCCAGTCTTTAACTAAAAACAACATCTTCAAGAGGCTCCATTTACAATGGTTTCACACCTACAAGGACATGGATTTAAATTAAGAACACGTTTAAATCGGGGTCCATGATTCAATCTACCATTTAATCCCACAGCCATTTAATTTGTTTAGAATTATGATTTCTTTTGAAGTGAAAGCTGACATTCCCCCTTCCCCAAGACAGGCTAAGGTGGCTTTGCAGTTGGTAGTATTAAAAGCCACTCTCCACAAAGTCTTTTATCGTTGTTTAAAATGATACTTCATAATATCCTCCAAACTTCCCAAGCATCTGGGAATTTGCAGTTATTCAACTTTATGAGTGTGGGTCCAATGACTAAATGAAAAAATGTAGAGCATGGGGGATTGCCCGGGAGACTTTATGGGCTCACAGGTCTGTCTGACCCTCTTCATCCCTCAAGCTTTATTGATAGCGAGGACTTAAGCATCCAGTGATTTCCAACCCTTCCCTATCCTACATGGGCCCAAAGATGCCTTCCCAGGGAAGGCAGCTCCAGGACACAATCTCCTGAAATTGTGTTTCTGAAGCAGGCAGAAAGTGGTCTGCTGGTGGATGTTTGATAACCAGCTCAGAGGAGAGAGGGAGCAAAGTCCTGATTTGCAGCTTTTGCCACTTCCTGTGGTATAAACGTGCTCCCCATAGCTGATTTGAAGCCATCCACCTGGTGTCCCTGAGCACAAAGTGGGGAAGCAATGGTGGGTGTAGATTCTGGGCAGAGCTGTGTGCACAGGTATAAAAGCCAAGCTTGACTTTATCCCAGAGTGGTCTGAGGAAGGGGCAGGTGCTACGAGACATGCACACTCCTTGAGGGTGTATGTCTTTAAGAGCCCCCACTTAGAGCAAGAGATGGAGCTGGAGACCGCCACTGACTCTCCCTTGCCAGAGCAAGCTGCCAGCCTGTTTTATCATCCATCTTTTTAGAATAACAGTAGCTAGCGAATTGGGTGACTGCGAAGACCAGACATCCATATGGAAAGCACACAGCATCTCTGCCTGGCCCATAGCCTGGAAGCTTCCTTTTGAGTTTATTCTTTATGATAATAGGTGCTTCCTACCTGTCATGTTAGAAAATGAATCAGCTAATTGGGAATTCAGGGACTGACTACTTGAGTGCAAGCTGATCTCATTTTACATTTCTCCCCACATCCTTAGAATTGAATGGAATATTTGGTCACAGAAAATATCTTTAAGTTCTCTGGAAGACTAAAGGCAAGAATGCTACATAATAGATAGGAACAGGCCTAAAATCAGGGCTAGTTTTATTCTAATTAAGCTGTTATAAGCCACCTATCTTTGTAACTCTGAGGTAGAGAGAAAGTAAATATCCTGTCCCTGAGGATTTGGTGGTGGAGATTGAAATGCCTCCTTTCCACGCTTGAGTTTGAATACAAAATATCCCCAGTGCTGAAGGGGTTCCGTACACACATACAAAAAAAAATTGTTTTAAGATTCTATTAGGTGACAACCACAGTACAATAAGCTGAACCATAAATGCTAGAGGTTATGGAGAAATTTAACATCATTCAAACACGAATGTTCCTGCCACATTTTGGAAGCAATTGCTAAAAATAGGTATTAAATCTGCCCTTAGAGGTTAGAGGCAATTTCCCTATCCTTATTAGCGGGTCAAAATCTCCTTGAAAGGAGCTGCTACTCAAACAAATGGGGTTAGGAAAATTAGCTGCTCATCTGGGGAAAACATCAAATTATCTTTGTATCTCACAAAATGCAACAATATACATTTTTAAATAGATATGAGATCCAGAAATGAAAAAGCAACCATAAAAAATTATCAAAATATATGAGACTCTAAAAATTTAACCGTCTAGAAAAGGCTGGAAAGGAAGAAACTTCGGAGGACTAGAGACTAGAAGAGGCTCGATAGGAAAAGAAGTTATGGGCCTTTGTAGAACATCTGGACTTTTATCATCTTGGTTTGGATTTTCAAACCTCCCTAAGCAACCCATAAACTAGAAGTGAACATATATACATGGATGTATATTTGGGAGACCATAGGTTAAAAGATAAATGACAGGTTGGCAGAAAAATTTTGCAACATATATAACAGGCAGGTTCTGTCCTTAATATAAAAAGAGCTCCTGTAAATCAAGAAGACGACAAGTAACAAGAAAATTTGGCAAAGAAGTAAATTCCCCCAGTACCTTCAGAACAAGTCTTCCTTCTTGCTGACCTGAACAGTTTCAGGGGTTTCTAAATTCCTTGCTTCCCCTTTACTCAGGGCTGCTAATAGATGGATTTTCATCAAATCACATTTTCATGCTGTCATTTCCTTACTCAGATACCTCATGGTTCTGAGGAATTCAGGCTAATACCCAGCCTCACAGACTTGATTAAATGAAATCATCTGTGTGATGAACCCAACGTAGGTAAGCTCCCAATGGATGCAGGTGTCCAGCCCCTAATCATAGGACTGTTGAGGGGATTACATGCGATTCTGTGCATTCAGTAGCAGGAAAGTTGCCACCACATGAGTTATCGGCCCCTCATTAAATGTTCGTTCCCCTTCCTTCAAAGCCCTCATCCAGCCTGATTCCTCATAACTTGATCAACTCCTTCTGTCCCCCTAAATCAGAGGTTTTCCTCCCTGACTGTAGGGTTAAATTATCTGTGGATCTATTTCGCAATTTGCAAGCCCAGGTTCCACCCCCCAGGAGAGCTGAACATGAATCTCTGGGAGAAGAGTCCATTTTTAAAAAAGAGTCCCATGGGAGATTCTAATGTGCCACCAAGGTAGATGGTCAACACAGAGCAGTTCTTGCCTTGGTGCTCGCATCCTTTAGGTTTTCCCCTGTTCTAGTTTGCCAGCTGCCAGCATGCAATATGCCAGAAATGGAATAGCTTTTTAAAAAGGGGATTTAATAAATTGCAAGTTTATAGTTCTAAGGCCAATTACAGAAAGTATATAAAAAGTCCAAATCAAGGCACCATCAAGAGGTTACCTTCACTCAAGAAAGGCTAATGAGTTCAGTGTTTCTCTCTCAACTGGGAAGCATGTGGTGATCATGGTGATGTCTGCTGTCCTTCTCTCCAGTCCTCTTGCTTCATGAAGCTCCCTGGGAGGCATTTTCCTGATCTCCAAAGGTCGCTATGGTGGACTCTGTGGTTCTCTGGTCATATCTGTCATGGTTCTACAGCTCTCTCCTTGTTCTCAAAAATAACTCTCTCCACTGTGCCTTCTCTTTTATAGGATTCCAGTAAACCAATCAAGACCCGTGTAGAACAGGTAGGGACGTGTCTCCATCTAATCAAGTTTAATAATCACAATTGGGTGAGTCATATCAGATGACCTAATCAGGTTTCCAACCTATAGAACTGAATGAGAATTAGAAGAAATGGTTGCTCCCACAAGATTGATTAGGATTAAAACATGACTTTTCTAGGGTATGTAAATCTTTTCACACCAGCAAATCCCCCATCCCCCTTGTCACTCGTCCCCTTTTGCCTGTGGTAGTCTTCTGGTCGGAGGTCATCGTCCCCTCCCCTGAGCGCCTATGGAATTTGTCATCTTTGCTGTACACTTGGCCTTTTCATGGCCTTTCTGGCAATAGTATAAACTTTATAATTATCTTCCCATCTAAAGTTGAAAGCTTATGAAGACTGAGGATCTTATTTTATTCATTGTTTTCTTTGTTGAGGGCCTGTACCAGCACAGGACACTCAGTAGGTCCTTACAAACTATTGAATGAAGAAATGAAGGTAAATGAATGAGAACAGACACTTAGCTTTACAGAAGCTTAGAACCAAATGCCATTCTGCCTGAGGTCTTAAGCCAAGATTCTCTGTGTTATCAAATACTTATCTTCACAGAAGCAGCCTTATTAGCCAAAACAGGTGACTTTTCAAAGAATTGGATTTATTATCAACCATCAATTAAGTGTCAGTTATAAATTTGAATTACATTCACTATAGCTCTGGGCAAGTGCTGGAGCCTTTTTAAACCCATTGCTTTTAGCTTCTTGGCTGGGATTTTCAGTCCTAAAGAGGGAGAGAGTCCACTGTGAGGAATATCGGACCCATCAGGAGCATGGAATTGGCCTTAGTGCTGGGGTCACTCCTGCTTGATCCTGGGCGAGTGGCCACTCTTCTCAGTCTGCTCAGCTGGAAAGTGAATATAATGCAACTACCTACGTCACAGGTGAGAATTAAATGAGACTGCTCACTTACTCATTGTTATAGCATCAGACACGAGTGACCCTCAAAAAATGGCCTGGTGGGAAAATAAAAAGAAATAAACAGTAAAAAGCCTAGGCCCCTCTGAAGAGAATTGGAGGATTTTTTGCAGGAGGAGAGAGGAAATTAACTTTTGGGGGAGGGGTGCATGGTCCAGGAATCGAACCTGGGTCTCCCACATGAAAGGCAGGCATTCTAACCACTAAACTACCCGTATACCTGAATTAATATTTCTTAAACTACCAGTCAGATTCCAGGCTAAGAGCGTCCCTTCTTAAGTGAGTGCAGGCTTGATGGCAAATTACATAAATATATAATATGGTATAGCATAGTTCAGTATAATATACCTTAATAAAGTAATAAATATGTAATATGACATAGCATAGTTTGGTATAATATACCTTAATAAAATGATGATATACTTAGAATATATCAATGTTATATAGTATATCATGACATAACATATAGGATATACAGCGATAGGATACGGTTCTATAATACAAAATGTGTGTGTACATCTTTTTTCACCCTTTGAGAATAAATTGAGGAAAACAAAGCCTGAGTTTAATAGTGAAATAATCTGGTAATGAACTAAGGAAACTGGGTGGGTTCTGGGTGCTCGTTGCAGCTGTTTACTTCCTGTATTTTAATTATAAAAGACCCAGCAGGCTGCTCACCCCTGTTCCTGTGCAGATGTTTGCCCTGATGCAGAGGCCTACCTCAACCAGTTATCCTCATGCAGGACTCCCCTCCACCCCCAGCCACCCCCTTTGGTTTTCACTTTATTTTGGAATGGCTCCTTGACCCTTCGGGGAAGTATACTTTGTTGGCGGAGCAGGGCATCAATGCAATCCTATTTGTAGACTCCTGGCAAATGAGAAAATGTCATTATTGACCCACAGGGCCCTACAAAAAATAAGGTAAAAATCTCATGACAAAGAAAGCACTTGGTTTTATCTGTGCACATCCTTCCCTGACATGACTCGATTCTAGTCAATTTCTGGTTGGTATTTCAGATTATTATTTTGTCATCAGGAATGAAATCTTGAGAAAGTAATTACAAGGTTGTTTTAGAGATCTAGGTGGTAATTACGTGGCATGACCTCGCTGTGGTTCATATGGGGTTAGAAAATTAAAAAATTTAAGAATATACATATACTCGTGTTGTGGCCAGATTCAGTGCTTGTGCTGGCATCACAACTGTTGTGTATCATAGAAAGGCCATGTTTTCTAATTCTGATTCAATACTGTTGGGTGCGTTCCTTGTGATCAAGTTGTTTCCATGGAGATGTGACCCACCCAATTGTGGGTGGGACCTTCTGATTAAGTGGTGTCCATGGAGATGTATCTCTACCCTTTCAAGGTGGGGTTGCTTACTGGAGCCCTTTAAGAGGCAACCATATTGGAAAAAGCATCAGAGCTGACAAAGAGATATTTGGAGAGGCAGGGAAAAAAATGCCTCCAGGGAAGCGTTTGTAATCAGAAGCCAAAGGACCAGCAGATGCAAGTCATGTGCCTTCTCATATTGACCTTTCCTGAGTTGAGGTATCTTTCTCTGGATGTCTTAGTTTGGACATTTTTATGGCCTTAGAAATGTAAACTTAGACCTTAATAAATTCCCTTTATAAAGTAAAACCCATGTTTGCTATATTGCATTTCTGGCAGCATTAACAAACTAGAACAGTATTTCACTAAAGTAACTGAAGCAACAGGATTCTAAAAAATGTTTGGGGGTTGCTATTTTAAATATCCAGTGAACTATTCAGAAAGAAGTAAATGCTGTTACTGGTTGCCAGGTATCACAGGTCAGTGGGAACCAAAGAGCTTCCTGTTACAGCCGTACTGAATTTTATCATCTCCTGGGGGGCTTAAAACAGCAGAAATGTATTCTCTCATAGTAAATGAAGGTGTTGATAAGTTGGCTACTTCTGGAGGCTTGAGCGATCGTCTTTTCCATGCCTCTTTCCTGGTTGTTGGTGGCTGAGACAGTTCTCTGCATCCTTGGCTTGTGGCTCTGCCACTCCATCCTCTGCCTCCATCATCACATGAGCTTCTTCCCTGTGTGTCTCTGTCTTCAAATGGCTTTTCTATAAGGACACAAGTCATTGAATTTAGGGTCTACCCTAATCCAATATGACCTCATCTTAATGTAACTGATTTTACCTGCAAAGATCGTATTTCCAAACAAGGTCACCTTCTGAGGCTCTGGGTAGATATGAATTTTCAGGGGACACGGTTCAATCTAGCACACAGGCCAAGTATTGTGGAAGGCTTGGAAATTCCTGCCTCCTTCCTGCTCCTCTCTGTCCCATGCTTCAAAAAGCAAAGAACGGTTGCCCAAGAGATCCTTGGCTCAGCTCTCTTCACCCTGACTGGAGCCCAAGTCTCTGAGTCTGCTCCCGGGTCCTGCACGCCTGTTTGAGCACCTTTCCTGCTTCACTGCTACTGTGGATGCCGGCAGCACAACCTGGATTCCAGCTGGCCTCTTCATCCAGACTTTTCTAGCACTCGCCCCTGTCTGCTCCCTGGGTGAGCCTTCGTTCTTCCCATGTCAGTACCCTTGGCCCCTTTCTGCAAAATTAACTTAGTGTGGCAATTGTCACGTAATAAATTTGGCCTTACTTGATGAAGTAAACCCAAAGAATATTGTGCTCAGGACTTCTGCTAGATTGTGTGGTGCCTTTGTATAGATTTTAAAAGGTGTTGCCCCCTTTGGGCAAATGCAGCCCTGCAGATGTGCAAAGTTGAGCCTCAGAAGTTGACTGTTCTCAAATTAAATACACACACGCACACACACACACACACACACACACACACACACACACATATATCCTTGTTGTGGGCAGACTCAGCACCCACCACCACACATTATTTGGAAAGTAAAGCAAGAGCTGGACTTTTAAGCCCAGGGTCCACTTGGGCAGGTGCTCTTACGTGGGTGGCAGCCTGTCCAACCATAGGTGGTGGCCATATGCGGTGGCCCTAATGGTCCACCTTCCACCTGGGATGTTTCCTCCCATTTTACTGTCTCTACATGAGACAGAGCTGGCATATTCTAAGGTACACATGTGAGGCTAAGGTACACATGTGAAAAAGCCATGACTGCTTGGAAGAAACAAATTATTTGATAGGCACATTCATTTGGCAAACATCCATTAAGTTCTTAGCAAGTCCAGCATAGAGGAGGGCTCAGAAACGGAGGTGGTGTGAGATCAGAGATTTCCCCCAGGATGTGGTGATGTCTATCAGGGCTCAAACAAGGATGAACTGAGTGAGGCCAGTGGAAAACCCAGTCATCAAGACAACATTTGAATGTGATATTTTGAAAACTCAAAATCCAGAAAATTCACAAGCAAAATATCAAAAATTTCCATATATAGTCGGTAATGCTGCTGTGCCAAGAAATCAGGATAAATAATGCAGTATTTTAAAAACAAAATTAATGTAAAAAAAAAATCTATGAACAAAACACCAATACTTTAAATAAAGACAGTATCAGTATTCTTGACTATTTCCTTTTGCCTCAGGCTCCAACATGATTCATCCTGGTATTGTCACAGAAGCTATCTTTGTTTAAAATGTTAATATTTCGTTCAATATGGGCTTTTTGCATTAATTTTGTTTTTTGAAACATTACACTAAAGTATTGTTTATCTCAATGAGTGTTTTGGCACCCCATTTGCATTTGGTGTAGAAGGCAAGTGCCTCGCTTACCTTACCTTAGGTCCAGCCCTGATGGCTAACTGACTGGTTATGGAGTGTGTGAGAGGCATTGCAGTAGGAACTGAGCATTGTACCAGCTCATCTAAATTCCCAAATACCTTCTGCTACAGGATCTGTGACTAACAGAAGGTAAGGGAGGATGAATGACTTGCCCAAGGTCTCAAGAGGTTGGGTGAAGACAGTCAAATTAGGTGGAAAGCCCATGCTTTGACCCTTCTCATAAATTCAAGCTCACAGCTTAGCCAAAGCATCTCGAGCCAGCTATGCTGTAGGGCCTCTCAAGGATGACATTTTACATGGCAGAGAGTTACCAAGAAGCAAGCAAGCATCACAAGACTTGTGTTTGGAAGCTGATAGCTTAACCTTTTCCCAAAGAGCCTTTGATAAATATTGCATACACTCCCCCCCAAAAATTATTTTTCCTTACATAAAACTCAAGCGAATGCATCTCCTTTTCTCCGCAAAGAGCAGCTGTAGCACAGGCACTTGAAATGAAGGATCTGAATGGAAATTAATGCTGCTGATGAAGCCAGCAGTCTAAAACATTAAAGGATATTGGACTGAAAAGGCAATGACATCTGCGTCCTTCTGAATGTTGTCAGCATTTGCGTAATGGAGAGAGATGCCAGTTGTGCTACAGGAGAAAAGCCAAACCACATGGCCTCACGTTAACACTGCCTCTCACCACAGTGCCCTTAAAGGGTTGGAACGCCACCACGCCTGCCCTTTTCACAGAGCAAATGAGAATCTTACCTTCATTTAGTGGGTCTTTTGTGAATTAGTAGGGGAAAAGCAGCATGCTTCCTTGTCTGCAGGAACCAAGAAGGCAAATCCCTCCTGCAGGGTGGGACCCGGGAAGCTTCACTGTCTGGCATATAAATGCACATTCACACCAAGTAACCCAACCTTGGATCCCTTTGGCCACCACTGTAGATATCATAGCTTTACCAGAAGGACCCAGTTAGAATAATCTCACTTTTGGTATCTGCTACCAACCATTCTGGAAGCTTCTATTTAGAGCAGTCTTCAGCAACTGTGAATGAGCATCAGAGTCAACTGGGGTGCTCTGAAGTAAATGCTGTTGCCCGGGTCCCACTCTGTTGTGCGTCTAGTTATCAATGTTTTTTGATGCTTCTTAGGTGATTCTAATGTGCAGTCAGAGTTAACAGCCACTGTTCTAAAGGACCCCCACTGCATCGTATCATTTTCTTTATTTGCTTTCATCTATAAGCTTGTAGCACCCAGTATCGTAAGATTCAGTATGGCACACATTTTAATCTCGATTATGTGGGGACAACTAAGGACGGTAGGTATCACGTCATAACTGCTTGGCCTAGGACAAGTGATTTAGCCTCGTGGCACCTCAGTTTCCTCACATGTGAAATGGGGCTAATGATTCCTTTTATGATTTATGCATGAGATGGATTTATGGTTGTACCTGGCCTAAATTTAGCACTAGATGGTTGATTCTATTTTTGTAACTATTTTTCTCTTTGTAGTTTAAGCTTCAACCTAGTTAGTGTACAGTTTGATGACTTTTAGAAAAAGGACCAGACCTGGAACCAGCACCCAGATGGAGAAACTGAACAGGTACAACCCCCATGTGTCCCCTTCAAATCACTACCTCCTTTTCAATGGGGTCATACTCCTGACACTTGACAACACTGACCAGTCTTGCCTGTTAGGGAACTTAATATTGATGGGACTATGCGGTGTGTATACCCTTCTTCATTGGCTTCTTTCACCCATTGTGGTCAGTGAAATGCATGAAGATTGTGAACATCTGTGGTTTATTCATTTTCGTCACTATGTAATATTCCATGGCATAAATGCACCACAATTTATTCCTGACCATTGATTCTGTTTTAGTCAGTTACAATAACTCTCTGCAAAAGATTCACTTTTCAGTCTCACCCTGAGTCACCTCTGTACAGTGTGCCACACATCAGCCTCTCTACTCCCTGCAGAATAAAAGCCAACCTCCTTAGCCCTGCGTTCTGAGCTCTTCTCAAATAGACTCCAAGAACCCTTTGCTGTAAACATCATCCACCATCCCTGTCGGTGCCCAGTTCATCCTTTCCAGCCATACTCTTTCACTCTGGGCTGCAGTTTCTGCTTTTCCCAGAAATCATCTTCTCCACCTAGAATGTTCTTTCCCGCCTCCATCTGGAGAGCACATATATATCTCTCAAAGTCTGGAGCACAATTTGTCTCCCATGAGAAACCTTGCCCCCCATCCCTTGACCTTTGATAACCGGTCCTTTTCTCTGTGCACTCACATGGCACGGCATGCATACTTCGTTTGTATGGGGTGGCACTTGAGGGGGCAAGTCTATCTCCATATAAGACAATACATCCTCAAGGCAGCAAGCCACTGACCTCATCCCATTCATCCCTGTACTCTTAGCACCTAACACGATGGTTGGCATTTCTCAATTAATGAATGGAAGAATTGCTGGACAATTAGATAAGTTAACTTAATTGGACAATTTTTAAAATATTGCTTCTCTTCATCGAAGAATAACTCTGGTTGGAGGTCACATAACCTCCATCTGGGTAGACTGTCATTTCTTTCATCTAACTCTTTAGTATACTATCCCCTTCTCACCACCCATCTCAAGCCTTAGTCTTCAGACTCCTCTGGCTTGGCATCCTGCCTGGAGAATTGGTCCTTCTCCCATCTACCTGATGGTTAGTGAGGGCAGTAGTGAAACAAACTCATCCAAGTCTAGCTCAGGATACTGACAGCAAAATATTAGAAATCCCCAAAATAGTTTTTGCATCTTCAAAGAATGCTCAGTGGGCCTAACAGAAAGACAATGCAAGGTTGAATTTTAGTGGATTTATTTCCAAAAGGGCAAGGAGAGATTGCTTGGTGGTCCTCATACCATGAGCTCTAACAAAAAAAAAAAATTAGCCCTATTCCTAATAACTCAAAAACCAGTGAAGGTTACAGCAAAGAAAAAGTGAATAATTCAACTCCCAACATACTTTGACCTGAATTTATGCCAAGTGGGACTTTTGTCTGAATTATTCAGAAAAATGGCTTGAGTTGCCCCTTAATTCATCTTGTGTAACTGGTCCCATGTATATGCAAAAAATGTTTTCTATGATTATAGTCCACATAGCTAATGTCACCTTGATCAGGCCAAAGTTCCCCAGAGTTACTTCTTAAAAATATGTGAATCTATCACCCCACTTTTCATCCCATTCCCAGTGGTTATGAGTGAAGAACTCACCTCTGTAACTGATTAACATCCTCCAGGTATAATTTTCCACTGCTATCGTTTGTCACCACCTTTGTTTACATTTAGTTGACAAATTTTAGTGGTGGCAGGCTGTAACCAGACATAAGATCAATGCAATTAGTTTCTGTTTAAACCTGGTAGCTGCCCACCGAAGCATGAGCTCACCCCTCCCTGAACGCCGCCCCCCAAACATGCAGTTGTGATTATGCTGGGAGTTAGTGATATTTTCTCCTCCACAGAGGGATGCCCTTAGAAGTGACTTCACTGTTACCATGTTTGTGGTTTTGCTTTAGATTTTCTTCTTGCTCTGCCCAGTACTGGCCTTTCTGTCCTTTGTCCTTGGATCACTGTTCCTGTGGGTTTTTCTTAGACCTGTGGCTCTCTGCTACCTCTCCTGGCCTGTTAGCTGCCCGGAGCTCGGAGCCGCTCCCTCTGCAGTTGCCTACAGTCCATTCCCAGAGCAGGGCAGCTTTTGGTCGCAGTGACACGGAGTTCAAATCTATCTCTGTCTTGCAAGCTGGAGTGGATTTAAACAAGTCCACCCAATTCAAACGGGGAAGAGCTGACTCCCTCCTGGTGGAGGCCTACTGAACACCCTAACCAAGCTGGAAATTTCTTTTGGGTAGTAAAACTTATTATGAATATTCTAATTAAAATTACTGAGCTGTTCATTTAAAAAAAAAAAAATTTTAGTTAGCACTGTACTTCTGGGAATTTCCTGAGGGCATATTCAGAAAAACAGTATTATAAAAGCTTGAATGGTTCTATTAATTTATCTTGATTGTACACTGATTTTTCTTTCTTATTTATGCTTACATAGAATGATGTATTAATAAGAACTAAGTAATTTTTTTTAAACAAAACAAATGAGTCTGATTTTGGAAAACAGTGTTTTACAATTCCTGCTGATTAATTAGATCCTAATGCCTGGTGCTTTGGTTTTAGGTATTGGATAAATGATTGAATTTATAATTAAACACATCCCGTGAACTGAAGTTACGAAGCCAGTGCTCAGGTCAATTACATACCAGCAGTGAACATTGTGTTAGATTTTATCACAACATAATTACCGTGCAGCATTGTATCCTATTTTGAAGAGCTCTTTCTTTTAAAGACAGATTATCAGTAATGGAAAGTGCATTGAGTCTTTATGGCAGGTTTTGCACTACATGTATCTGATAAGAGGTCAGAGACCTGATTTGCCATGGATAAAGGGCCTTCATTAAGCTTCTTGCAACAGCAAACATTTATTGAATGCTTACTGCACTAGGGACTGAAGACACAAAAAAATCTGGCCCTGACCCATGCCTTCCGGGACTCATGCTCTAATTTGGGAGGCATGTGCAGAAAAAGATACACGGGGTTGCCTTGCCAATTGAAGAAAAGGCAGCACACATCTCCAGTTGTTGCTTACTACAGGCAGTTATCTGGGTAAGGTCAGTTGTTTTCTGAGACAAGGCCACTTTGAAATAAAACCTTAGCTATGTCAGTAGCCCAGAGTCTAGTTTTCTTCTCTATAGACTTAGAAGCCTGATTCCATCTCTACATCCAGATGTGACTTATATATTGGGAATGGCCTTGTACTAATCAAATTCATGAAAGATGATTGTGTAAATCAGAATGCAAATATATGAACTTACAGTAAAAAATATAGTTAATGGCTGGACTTGATATACATGTTTGGGTCTCAGAATGTTTGTCCCAGGTAGGCAAATCTACATAGGAAGCGAAAATTTAACTATGAACTGGGTTGGAAAGCATTAAAAATAAAAAGCCTGGGTGATGTTAACAAAGCATTTCTCAGCTAAAATTCCTTTCCAATAGAGAGAGCTAATAACAGGAACTGTTTCTAAAGGGAGTTTTTATGCTAGGCCCTTAACATGCATTATCTCATTTAATCTTCAGAACCACTCTTTCAGGTGGGCATTATTCCTACCTCTATGAGTGGAGCGAGATTGAATATCTCAATAACATGTCCAAGTTAAGCAGCTAGGATGCGGCAGAGCAAGTCTCTAAACCTAGGACCCCTTGTCTTGTGTTGGTAAACTTTTTTAATTAAGAGAAGTAAAGTTGCATCTGGATGAATCTATCAATCTTTCAAAAAACCAAGTGTTAGATATTGAATGACATGTCTGTGTTGCTGAAGCTTCTATCATCTCTACTGGTGGTTTCATGTAGCGAATTTCTCTGACCATTAGCTTCCCCCATTCCTAGAATTCTTAGTATCCTTTTCATCAGTGGCAATACTTTAGGTCCTAGAATATGACTAGAGTTTCAAGATATACTTGTCCTCCTGTTCTTTGTGTGCCTTCCACTCACTTTCCTTCTCACCGAGCATTTCATATGTATTTTATCTTTCAATTTTCATAATTTCCTTATGACTTAAATAACCCCTCCATTTTACATAGAAGAAACTTCAGTCATGTTGAGGCTCAGTAACCCACCCAAGATCAGTGGCACAGCCAAGAGATATGTTAGTGGTCAGTACCTGAAGGACAAGTGCCAAGAAATGGCCTTGATCATAGGAGTTCATAGTGAGGAGAGAATAATCCTGAAGAATAATGAGTATGGTTTGAGGGAGGATATGTTTGGAAAGAAGGTACATGTGCTGGTTTGAATCTGTTGTATACCTGGAAAAGTCATGTCCTTTAATCCTCTTCAATATGGCTGCATAGTGTCTTTTTGTCTTGTTTCCATGGAGATGTGACCTGCACAATTGTAGGTGGTAACTTTTGATTAGATAGTTTCTATGGAGATGTGTCTCCACTCATTCAAGGTGGGGTTGCTTACTGGAGACCTTTAAGAGGGAGCCATTTTGGAAAAAGCTTCAGAGCCACGAAAGCTACCAGAAACCACAGGGCCCATATAGCCAGAGACCTTTGGAGATAAAGAAGGAAAAAGCTCCAGGGGGTGAGGGGTTGCTCCATGAACAATAAGCCTAGAGAGAAAGCTAGCAGACATTACCATGTTCTCCATGTACCTTTCCAGTTGAAAGAGAAACCCTGAACATCATCAGCCTTCTTGAACCAAAGTATCTTTCCCTGGATGCCTTAGATTAGGCATTTCTATAGCCTTGCTTTAATTTGGCCATTTTTCACAGCCTTAGAATTATACACTTACAACTTAATAGATTTCCCTTTATAAAGCCATTCGGTTTCTGGCATATCACATTCTGGTAGCTTTCAAACTAGAGCTGCACGTAAGTGATAGTGGAAAAATGGAAGAGTTCTGTGACCCATTAGTAATGCCTGGCCACCAGTGATGTGGAATAAGTGGCAGCAGAAGCTTCAGACATCCACTATCTGGGCTGTAAGTCCCAAGTTCTCAATATATATTTGATACAAACAGGCTTTGTGGAATGCCATCTGGATATTTGGATAGCATACGAAGTTTTTATGCCAGTAGTAATGATGTCATAATGAAATATACTATCACCAATATTATCATAATATTGAAGATTCCATGTGTTCCAAATGTTAAGTACAGTAGTAGACTTCCTTTAGACCTGAGATCATGTAAACATGCATCCTCTTGGAGGGAAAGGTATGATTTATGTCTCCATCATGAACCCATGGGTATCTTGATGGATTGAAAGATTCTAAAGATTAAGGAAAATTACTGGAGAAATTGGGAACCTTAGTGGCTTTCTAAATAAATGAATGATGAAATAAGATGTGTGCTTTAGAAGTAGCTCTGGGGAGAGTGGAGTGAAGGAGAGAGGGACCTATTAAGGCTATGTATCTATTTTCATTGCAATAATGTAGAGAGTAGAGAGACAGGAGAGAGGGAATGGATGCAGCAAACATAGTCCTCGAATAGTTTAACGTACCATGTCGGCACTCTGTTTTTCAAAGAACACTTATGGAGTGCCCATTATATGCCAGGCACCATTCTCAGTGCTCTCTGAAGTACTTGAGAGAGGGTTGATATATAGTATAAGCCAGGCTGTCTGCCAAATGGAACCAGGCATCCTTCAACCAGTCAAGGAGATTGCAATGTCAAACGGGGCTTTGGTGTGCATCCTTGTATGCCTCATCACCTGCACCATACCTGGAATGCTAATATCTGTTCTGCAGATGCATAAATGGACAGAAGGAATGAGGTAAATAGATTAATTGAAGGACACTGAAGCCAGCCTTCTAAATTCCTGAAATTGTTTCAAAGTGAGGTCCGAACCCTTTCTGAGGAAGCATGTCTCTGTATTCAGGTTTGTGCAGGTGATGAAAATAAGACAAAAGATGGGAGACATCAATGCAAGGAAAATTATTTGTCTTAGAATTTAACCAAGGCAACAAGAAGGATAGCTGTGAAAAGCAATATATCTCCATCCCTAGTCCTTAAACAATAGCTATCAGTTTCTTGAGTGGTTGTATTAAAATGTAAATTCTTGTGTCTGCCCCAAACCTACAAAATTAATCTCTCATAAAGGAAGAGAGCTTGAAACATGTTCCTTAGTTGACTCCATTGCACTGGGAAATTCAGAACTACTGTTTTAGACTTACAGCTAAGCTTCTTGAGGACTTGAAAATCTAAGAAATAAGGCTCTATGCTGTAAAGAGCTAAAACTGGACTGACTGGATTCCCTTGGAAGCAACCTTTGAACCTGGCAAAAACACGATTCTAGGACTCAAATGACTGACCCTGGCGTAAAACCCCTCAGAATACCTACTTCTCTGAGGATATGAGAAGGTCTGAACTTAGGGGTTATTAAATAAGAGGTGCAGGGATTTTTCACTCTACACAATGTGATATCTTTTCCAATAGTAGTATTAATAGGAAAGTGTTATCTTTAGGGCATCTTCATGTTATATGTATGTAACAATGAATTTGTATAATCTCTGCTACTTCCGATGGTAAAAGTAATGCATGCTTGTTGTTAAAAAAAAAAAAAAATAGAAAATACAGAAAAGCATAGAGAGGAAATTTAGTCCCATTCCTCTCTATGCTTTTCTGTATTTTCTATTTTTATCCCCCACAGTCCCACGAACAGAAGATAAGCAATGCCGATACACCTCCTTTTCAGGATTTCTAGTAGATAAATACATATAATTTTGCCAAAATGGAATCATAACCTACGTGCTACTCTGCAACCCATTTTATCTAGTCTGTTGGTAAAGAATAACTTCCAAATCATGCACACCGTCGTTTTAAATGACTGTGGAGAGTATGCCACAGAATGAGTGTCCTTCTATGCTTTATTCTCTTATTTTGGACTTTTAAGTCATTCTCACTTGGAGCCAAGAACAAAGATGAATTTGCAAATACATTGTATGAGAATGTGCATAAAGATGATGTTGCCCTATCTTACCCTCCTGGCTAGTTCATGACCCCGGGACCCCGTGGGAGTTGTGCATACAGTCTGACTATTTGCACTCTCTGTAGGATCGATCATCTTTCCCCCAGATTCCCATCACTTGCTTTTCTCAGCACGTCATTCAGCATCACTAGAGACCATCTTCCTCCTGTTGATTATCATTCATTCTACCAGTATTTATTGAGCACTCTTGAATGTCAACACTTCATGAGACCCTGGGTTTGCCTAGTATTGATTAAAGCATCAGTTATCCTGTTCTTGCGGAGGTTACCAACTAGTAATAAAACCAGAATAACTGATCAAAAAGGTTAGCCTGGAAAATGCCGGGCCTTATTGCTGTGATCTGAAGTACTGGAAAGTCACAGGGTTAGTATTAGTTAGCTATCGCTGATTAACAAATTATTCCAAAACTTCATGGCTTAAAACACCGCTTGTTTGTTAACTCACAGCTTTTGCAAATCAGTATCTGGCCATAGCATAGCTTTGCTCCAGGGTCTTCACAGGCTGCAGTCATCTCCAGGCTTGAATGGGTGAAGGAGCCACTTTCAAGCCCACTCTCAAGCTGGTTGACAGGTTCATGGGCCATTGAACCAAGAGTCTCAGTTCCTTTCTGGCTGTTGGCTGGAAATCACCCACCATTTTCTCTGCCACCTGGGCTTCTCCCTCATTGCAGTTTGATTCATGACCGTGTATAAGCCAAGAAGGCAATAGAGAAGTTGCTAGCAAGATGGAAGTTTCAGTCTTTTTTATCCTCATCACAGAAGTTGCATCCCATTTCTTCTGGTCAGTCTGTTCTTTAGAAGCACATCTCTAGCTTCATCCCACACTCAGGAGAAGGAGATTTACACATGGAGAGGTGGGGATCATTGAGGACCAGTTTTGCAGGAAGACTTGCTCTCATAGAGCTTACAGATTAATAGTAAACCTAGAGCTATTCACTAAGAAAAAAAGGTGAACTTAGAAAAATGCTATTCTGTAGTCTATACTACTGGAAATTGATGGAGTTTTTACATTGAGACTCATCTTTCAGTTTGGGGATCTGAAAAAACAGTTCCAGTCTGGCACGTGCCACATGTACACTTAATGTTATTTCTATGAAATTTTGTTGCTTATAACACACTTCTACATCAATATTTTCATTTGATTCTTTTCAACCCTGGGAAGCAGGTATGGGAGATATCTCAATTTTAAAGATGGATGAACTGAGCCTTAGAAAGTGGTCAGTGGAGTTGGCCTCATCTTTCTTCTAGTTCTTTGTTGGCTCAGTAGATGTGTAGGAGCAAAGAGGTAGGGAAAGGGTCAGAATGAACAAAACCAGCTTGGCTCTGCCCCCCTGGGGCCTGGCTTCTGTTCAGAATGACAGTATCGATCACGGTGTCTCAAAAGTGTAACTGCAAATGTTTGAAATTCCATAATGGATGGAAAGGTTGCATATCATGATTTGTGCATACTTATATATTTCACATTCATCAAACTCTACCCCCTAAGATGTGTGCGCTTGACTGTGTGTGGTATACCTCAATAAAATATTTTTAAAATGTCATAGGAAGGAAAGGTATGGGGTGCTAAGACAGTATGTTAGGGAAGAGTTAGGTTCCCCTCCTCCAAATAGCGCACTTGTCCTGCTGATATTAAACTGTGGGCGTTTTATTGTCCACATTGAGCAGAAACACATAACTTAGGGTTTTATTTCAGTACAATTTACTCCCTCAATAAATGCATCCACTCCATCTACCCCTCAGTGAATTTTCCCTTTTCAGCTACATCACCTTCGTTTTACCCAGCACCTTATAGTTACAGAGCTCTTAGCTTAGGAGTTTTTCTTTCTGTGTGGCTGCCACATGGATCCAGGGCTTGTCTAAGTGTCAAGATGAGGAGGCTCAAGGAGGGGATGGCACTGGGACTAATGGGCAACGAAGTTTAGACTGGAGCTGGGCCTTCTGCCAGCTCTCGGGCATCTGCTACTGAGAGGTCCCCCCGGGGCAGCTGTCCCTATGACACAAGGAAATCTTTATGAAAAATTGTGAATCTTCCCCTTTGGAGGATATTCTTTGTAATGGCTGTACCTAGTCTCAGGCTACCTCTGTAGGCTAATTGCTCAGGATTTCCAGTAAAACATGCTAGGTTGAGAATCCCAGTTTGTCCATTAGAAACTGGGCACCTCTGGATAACTCTTTAAGCCTTGTGAATCCCAGCTTCCTTATCTGGAAAATAAAGGTAATAACAGTCCCTGCTTTGTGCTGTTGTCAACACTAAGTTATCTGACACATAGAGAATGCATAACAAAATATCCAGAATAGAGTAGGAATTCAAACTTGACTGTTTTTGACTGCATGGCAGTGTAAAAGATGCCCTTAGCCTAATAAAGCCCTACTTTCAGGTTCAACTTCTCCTTGTTTGATGCTCATCCTTTATTGGCTACTTTTAGCCTCTTCCTGCCTCAGTTTTCTACACCTGCAAAAGAGAACTAGAACACTGATGCTGTAGACAATGTTGTAAGGACTAAATCAGGGACAATATGTTGAGGCTGTTGGTGCTAAGTAGATGCTCAGTAAATGTTAGTTGAATCTGACTTATAACATTGCTAGGACCTAGCACATAAGGCATTTTTTCACATGGCTCCTTATAATACTGGAAAACAAGTTCATGTAAGAAAAAGCACACCGATGATTTTCTGGTTCTTATCTCTTAATTCAGTTATTTAACGAAGTCAATTTTTCAAATTGGTACGTGTCTGCTATTTACCAAGAACTAGGACAAGAAAGATTACTAAGGTGATGGTCTCTGCTGTTAGGGTTTTTAATTATTGTAGGAGAGTCAGACTAGTCATCAGAAAATTACAAAATAAATGGCAGGAGAGGTAAAAGTGGGAGACGGGGCAGGGTCCTGAGCCAGTCACAGTAAGAGCGGTGTGTCAGAAAAGGTAATAAAGTCAGGATGTTTGGGGTTCCAAGTAACAGAAAATCTGTAGCTCAAACTGATTGTAAATGTACATGAGAAAAGAAATTTTATCAAACTCAGGTCAGAAGAAGGGCAAATTCCCAGGCATAGTAACAACAGAGGCTCACAAATGCCATCAAGCTCTCTGATTCCTTCCTCTCTCTGACCTGTCGTTGCCGCTGTCACTTCCAATCTAACACTAATCCTTGTTTAGTATCAAGATGGCTCCAGCACTTGACAACATAATAACAGAGAAGGAAGAAAGGATAGTGCTTTTGTCTGTCTTGGCAAGAGAGGAATGGGGAGGGAAGACGCCTAATAGACCTTTCAGCATAGGCTGGAATTAAGTCACCCACTCACCCTGAAACTTACTCTAAAGGGCATAGGATTTCATGGCAGGCTCACCGGGTCATCTTGTGGGGAAGGGTGTTGAGATGTAAACCTCCACCATCACCAGGAAAGGATTCCCCAGGACTTCCCACCCAGCCTGTCTTCTAGGATGAATGGAAGTTTTTCTTGTCTGGAAGTTTTGTGGGTGGAGACAGAACCATTCAAGGGCATGCAAGAGCACTGCACATGAAACAATACAATTATTCAGAAGATGTCAAGAGTTCTTGGTTGACTGCACGGTAGGGGTGGCATAAGGATGAGGCTAGAATCAGGATAAGGCTGGAGGGGCAGGTAGGGGCTAGAGCAAGATAAAATCTGAATTTCTGCTCAGAAATTCAGACTTTATCTTGAAGGAACTGGTAACCTGCTGGAATATTTGAAAGAGGGGAGTACAAGAGAGTGAGTGTATCTTTTAGGCATTCCAATCCAGAACTGTCCAGTACATGGAATGGAGGTAGGGTAAGGTAAGGGTCTCGCAGAACAAGGTTTTGCTGATAATTCTTTAAGAATATAAGTGGGACTGTGGAACCAGGCACTTGTTGAATGGATGAGTTGATGGAAAGAATGGAACCTAGAGATGATGTTTCCAGTTTCCAGTTTTTCAGTTCCATCTGGGCAAATCAGAGTCTAGAGCTGTTTAGTTAGATTGGGCACAGTTATCACATAGTGATGGGCAAAAAACAGATACAGATTCTCAATACGTACAGGATACCAGGGGGCTGGAGAAATAAATGGTTATCTTTTTATAAATGCCTGTTGGCACAAGTTCTTGACTGAAATGAGGACTAATCATAAGGCGTGTGTTATACCAAGGAGAGAGAGGTCATCTGTCAAACAGATGATTTGTGAGTTAACAGGACTGGGGTAAATTCATGTGATTCAATCACCTTGAAGGCCCTGTTCATTAGGGTGCTCAGGCTTTAGTAGAAATCTCTCTTCCCGCGCATGCATGTGTGCATGTGTGTGTTAAGTCTTTAAGCATTTTATTCAGAGGAGAATTTTCACGTCACATGTTTTGCAAGAGAACATTTTATTTAAGCTTAAAGCATATGTAATCACAATGAGTTTCACATTTCCTGATATTTGGAAGCTTTTGCCATCTTAAATAGGATACTCCCAGCATAGGGTCAGTTTGTCAGACCATAGCTGACTCATTTGTAAGTCCCTCCTCCTTCATGTCACAGTGCCTCTCCTGCCCTCCGTGCCATCCCTCTAATTAAACACGGTTCAAGCAGCATTAGGAGTAAGCGGAATCCTTGACATATTGATCAACATCTGCTTCTAGGCATCCAGCCATGGGTAGGAGGCTCCTGCTGAAGTCAGGAAAGTGTCCTGCTTGGCTGCTTCAGTCTGCTACACCTTCTCTGGAAGTCCTTTGATCTGCCTACGTGCTTAGAAATTTTGAGAGCCTCGAGTTTTTAGTCTAATTCTGGAATATTTACATGTTATATGCTTTGGGAGGTTTTTTTCTTTCCTGGAGTGGCAATGTGGTATCCAGAAAAAACCTAGAAGTTGGAATGGTGCCTCCGAAGCTTAAATCCCAGCTCTGCCCCTTAGCAACTGTGATCTTGACATGATGGGACACAGGGAAAAGAGCATGCAATTTGGAGCCAAATACAGGAAGGCAGGGGACCTTGGGCAACTGATGTAACATATCCAAGAGCTGTTTTCTTTCATCTGTAAAATGGGGTTCATACTCTTTACTGAATAGTGTTGATCACAGGATCACGTGCAATAAAGCTACCAGAGAATCAAGGATATAATAGGCGCTTGGTGAATTATAGCTATTGCAGTTGTTGACCTCTTGGACTCTGTCCTAACCTGCAAATAGGAATTATACAAATATATATATGAGAACTAAAGTAATAGTAATAGAGCACTTTTGTAATTTTGTCAACCTTAGCATAACCGACCTCTTGAACTGGGTAATTCTTCATTTGTGGGGACACAGTCTCCTGTGCACTAGAGATTCTTAGCGGTATCACCAGCCCCTACAAACTAGATACCAGTTGTTCCCTGCCTCCCCAAGTTGTGATGAATTAAGTGTCTCCAGACGTTGACAGATGTTCCCCCGGAAGGCTAAATTACCCCCACTTGAGAACCACTATTCTAGTATATAGTAGAAAGTACCTAGCATTTAGGAAGTGTTTCATAAATAAGGGTAGTTATTATTTCTAACTTGTCTACAAAACTGTGTTCTATAAGAGAAGAAAGAGAGAGAGCCAGACCCCATGGGCTGGTTTGTTTTTCTGAGCCCCTCGATAGTAATGCATACATGAGAAGAGTGAAACAAATTAAATCTGTTTCAGCATGACAACACTCTGTAATCTTCAGTCCCAGATGCAACCAGCGGCTGGGTGGTGCTGCTGACCTTCAGACGACAGCTGCAGTCATGGGGTTTGCGTCACCTCCATTCTGCATCGAGGTGCCTGCAGGTGAAATCAGGGATTCCCGAGCCCACCAAGCCCCCTTCCCGCACTATCCTTTGAATGACTGTGTAAACAAGATACAATTCCATTATAAGCACATATCTGGGGTTCAGCACAGCATGGTATATCCCTGGATTGATTATTTTTCTTCCCTCGTTCTCATTTCTAGCCCTTCCCCTGGGAGGAGAGAGCTCAGCTCCAGCCAGGGCTCCAGGAAAACCCACATCACTTTCTCCTCACTGACGGAAACTCCAACCAAGGGGAATATCCCCACATCCTCCCATCCCATAAGGAAGACCTAACACAGGTGTGGGGGTGGTTTAAAGCAGCTCTGACCTCACATTTGAAGGCATTTTTACTAATGGAGGCACCCTCTCCTTCAGGGCCCTGGAAACTCTGGAAACGGGACTTGCCTCCCTCAGTATTTCATTGCATTGGGTAGTTTGAGAGGCATAGGGGCATGATTTAGCCAATTTACTAATAGAAATGGAGAAATCTTTGTAAAAGGTGTGTTTGTGTTACCTTGATGAGGTCCCTCTTTCTCCCACCTTCTTCCCCACACAAACACATACTTCACCTGCATTGTTTGTTTGGTGTGGCTTTTTTGTTGTTGACTATGAGATTAGATGAAGAAAGCAATTTTCTTCTCCCAGGCACTGTTACTGCTCAGAACAGCATTTTAGCACTATTATTATGTGGTAACATCAGAGCAGAGGAGTAATTATTTTCTGATAATACATGCACCCTACTTGAGCTGGTTATAGCATTGCTTCCATGCTGAGATCTATGAAGCACAGATTATACATTTCAACGCTTATTCAAAATATGTATTTTTATGATTGAGGACTTGGCAGCATGCCACCTTCATAATTTACATTTTTAAAAATAGTTTTGCATATAAATCATCGGCGTATACTATCTCAATCAGAAGTCAAATGGTTCTCATTGTAAAAGCTCTGAACTGTGCTTTCATTAAGTATAATGTGAAGAAATCAGACACATTTTGTGACTATTCAACATATATAATTTTGCCACTTTAACAAAGAAAAACCCCAGCTCTTATAATTCCATTACTGTCAAACTGAAGGTTAGGTTTTTTCTTCCCAAACATATATATTTAGTGCTTTGCTCAAATCCAGGATGTGACCTTTTAGGATGTTTACTACCAAGATTCTGGAAGGAAAAGAAAAATTCTCTGTTTGATCAGAGACAGAACCAAAATGATGTGGCTAATTTTAGCTTTAATATGCCCTTGCTTTTGCTGGTAATATTTCAATCTCCACCAAGGATCCTAATCTTTTTGGGACATCTCCTACATGAAGACCTTCATTTTTGGCAACTGCACTTCATTTCCTTGTAGAGGGAGTAGGACTTTTTCAGTGTGAGACTAATGGCAGAGAAAAGACACTGGAGGTGACAAAACCAAAGACATGGGTACTTCTCAAAGCCTTTGAGAAAAGGTTACTGCAGAACCTGGGTGCTTTCCAATGAAATACAGGTAAAGAATGGTTCCTAAAACAACACATTAGCTTGGGCTTTGACTGGGTTGGGAGATGGAGCCCTTGCTTGTGTGGAGCTCCTGCTCCTGTACCTGGGAAGTTCAAAGCTGGAAAAGAACCAGGAAGGGCAACCAAGGCATAAGAACCAATGAGAGAGTTGGGGCATCTTTGCTGGAGCTGAAGCTGGAACAGGTATTTACTAAGGTGTTGGATCAGAAGGCAGATTGGAGGAGTGAGGGAATTCACATCAAGAAGATTCAGACAACTGATGGAAAGAGGGTACCAGTGTAGGTCATGCTGGGTGGTTGCCCAGGAAACTCCTTCCCTCTGGGCCCTGTATCCATTCCTTCCTGTCACCTTGCTGGCCTTCAGGTCCCAGAGCAAAACCTCTTCACTCTGTCTGGGTGCTTGTCCCTCCATATTGTGATCTTCTATGTATTTTCCTGACTCTCCTGAATGAGTGTAAATTCTGTGGGTGTGGCCTGTGCCTGTTCTCTTTACCACTTCGTACCAAGATCTCACTTACCGGTAGACTCCAAAGTGACTTTGGAGGGTTGAGGTTGAGTTAGGGATACTACAGGTTCAGGACAGGACCCAAATTGTAGTCAAATTCACCTGGCTGAGGACACCAGGACCCCAACCTCAGCTGGAGGTGCCACCTCCCTTTCTCAAGGTGGGTGAGTGGTGTATCTTATCTCATTCTTTAGACTGGCCGCATTAAGTGTATGAAATAACTCATGTGTGTATTAGTGTCAACCTCTGGAAGGCAAGAATTCAGTTACTACCCCCATGGAATTTTTTTTAAAACTTTTCTTTTGTGGGCTGTAGAAATCCTTCCAGACAAATGGCTGCTTCAAATGTGAGGTAGTGATTTATATCCTTGGCAGAATAATCCTCAGTGAAGGTGTCTCTCCTTTATGATAAAGGAATAACAAAACATTTATAAAAAGGAGATGGAACTTCAGATGAGTGGGTATGAAAGTTCTACACAATTTCAATTGTTGAAGGAATATGCATATATTAATTAAGAATTCTGACATACTTCTTTTGCAAGGTCCCTTATGAAAGATAGACTATTTTCCACATTTACTTTGCTTTGGAAGTGACAGATGAAATTAATATGCTTCATAAATTGCCATCATGGAGGATCAATTAACAAGTGAACTAACCTTGCGAAAGTCATTTTGAAAGACTAGTTATCTCTGTAATATTCTCTGTCAAATTAGGTAAAAGTGAGAAAATGAGAAGGCTGTCAAATAAATAGCAGTATAAGGCACTGAGTAATTGCATTTTGGATAGGGTAAATTAGTTTTTGTGATTGTTGGTTAAGAAATAAGGAAATAGATAGTAGACATATTAGTGATTTTAAACTGAGTATGTGTGTGTATGCACATGTCAACTGGTTAGATTAGTGTCCCCCCGAAAAAAATTCATATCTACCAGGAGCCTCTGATTGGGACTTTATTTGAACATAGGGTCTTTGCAGATGAAATCAAGTAAAGATGAAGTTGTACTGCATTAGAGTGGACCCTAAGTCCACCATAATTGATGTTCTTATAGGAAGAGGAAATTTAGACTCAAAAAAACACGGAGAAAATGTAAGGTGACGAAGAAGATAGAGATTGAAGTGATGCATCTACAATTCAGTGGCATCCAAGGATTTCTGGCAACCACCAAAAGCTAGGAAAGAGCAAGGAAGAACTCCCTAGAGCTTTGGAGATAGCGTGGCCCTGAAGACTCCTTGATTTCAGACTGCAGACTTCCAAAACCATTAGAAAATATGTGACTATTGTCTTAAGCCTCCAGTTTAAGTTTTGTTGTTACTGCAGCTCTAAGAGACTAATACAGCATGGATACAAATATGTGCAATGAATGTACGTGTACTTCTACACACACATCCATGTGTTAACACTGGGAGTAAGAGGGTCACATACTCAACCCATTCCCTACTCCCCACCGAAGCTATTCTCTTTCACATACCTCACATGTGCCTTGCCAGGCCCCATCTGTCTGCCTTTATTCACTCTGCTCCCCTCTCATTTAGTCCCACCTTCTTCATTCAGTCCTCCAGAAATTAATCCGTGCACACCTATGTGCTAGGTAGTGTTCCTGGCCACCGGCGTATACAACTGCCCCTGCCTCATGGGGCTAGCAGCCCTGCTCTGGAGAGAGTGAGATCTACTGTGACTCCACAGACATTGCTATTTCCTTGCCAAGCATTTGCTTCAAGGTAGTAAAAGCACCTCAGAAAGGGGCTTTGCTTATAAACCAGACCAAGCCAGTGTGGAGGCTGAACGAGCTACAACTTTCTGATGCCAAGTCTATTTTCAGGCCAATTCATGTCCAGATGGTTTCAGAAAGGCCACCCAGCACTCAAAGTGCTCTCACAGAACGGCTTTGCTCTACGAGGGCAGATGCGAGCTGTGGTCATTTCTTTTTCTCCATTGTAAAGGATTTCTTCCATGAGCCTCGCTTTTCTCTTAGTTCCTCTCACATTGCTGGTCCATTCTTCAGAGCTCTGTCATGTCTCTGATGTCCCAGTTGTTTCAATTAGATTCTTCACTGGGTCTTACATTTCCTATTTGTCATATGAATCAGTAGAGCTTAAAATTCGTCTGCAGTCTCAGTTGCCTTTCTCCATCCTTCCATGATCTCCTGTTGGGCATGGAGCAAGTCAGCTCCCTGATGGGGGCATGTGCTCTCCATGTGTGAAATGAGACTGCTTTGAGATGGGAGATTTGTTTAAAAACCAAGGTATATTTATGTGTATTCCAGGGCACAGACACAGGTGGACATAGAGCAAGTGCTTTGTATCAAATCCTGTTCTTTTCCCCAGATTAACTCCTTTTGTCTTCCCAAGAGAATTTCTATAGGCAAATATATGGAATGTGTATATATAATGTATATGCTGATATATTCACACTCACATGGAAAGATGATTCTTTTCCATACACTCCCCACTTTACAGAGTCAAAAACTGAATCTCATTGAGGTGAAGTAAGTTGTACAAGGTCATGAGGATAGAAAGGAATGGCTTTGGAGTTTGAACCCAATCAGTCTGACTCCAAAACTATCTGTGAAGCCTAGAAGGCTCTTTTCTTTGCAGTCAACTCCCTCGACTTCCTAACAAAAGAAGAACCTTGGCAAGTAATATCATCCCCCATTTTTTCACTGACACTTTCGTACTCCAAGTTCTGTTTAGTGCTTTCTCTTCTGCTATTGATTGCACTATTCACTTCTCTCTCTGGTCCGTTCAAGCTAGACAGATGCAAAAGAGCTGGCTAAGCTATGTACAAGCAGATGTGGATCAGCTCCAAGTAATATATTCAGGTGAATAGGTTAGGAGTCTGTGATTGAAGGAAGGACAGAAACTAGCTAATGTAGTCAGTCAGTAAGAGAATCACTGAAAAAGTACAGACCTTATTCAACAAATTTAAATCTGACAACTGGGTCTTAAAAAGAACTGAAACAAGTTCTGCTCTGAGGGCCACAGCCAGGAATTCTTGGAGACTCTGAGGCAGAGTCTCCATGTCCACATGCCCTTTCCATGACAATTTCCATTCTTCAGAGGGAGCATCTGATGGGCTTAGCTTGGGTCATGAGCCCATCCCTTAAGCAGAATTGGTGGGAATAATGCTGTCACTGATGGTCCCTCCAGAACCAGTTGAATGTGGGAGACCCAAAGATAGGCAGAGTGAGGAAGTCAAAACTAACAGACTTATCTCTCAGCATGCCACGAAACAAAATAAAACCAAAAAACTCAACTGCTTCTGTCTTGCCTCCAAACACAAATGGCAAATCTGCATAAAAATCTGGCAGCAAGGGCAGGCCACAGTGGCTCAGTGGCAGAGTTCTCGCCTGCCATACTGGAGACCCAGGTTGGTTTCCTGGTGCTTGCCCATACAAAAAAAAAAAAAGAATCTGACACCTAGAAAGGCAGCAGGTTGTGGCTGTGAGGAAAGCTATGAGTTTGACTTAAAAATAGTTTGTAGTGAAATCATGGATTTATAAACTCTTTTAAATTCCTGTAACTGTCTCTCCTGAACAATTAAGTTTCACACAGTTGGAAACATTGAATAAATGACAAGCATTTGTTAAAGATGAGTGTTTGAATTCTGAGTGACTGGCAGTTTTCAGAGCTATTGGTATTTTGACAGATGCATTGGTGCCTTGAGATGTTTGAATGCAAATATCTTTGAAATTGTGGATACTGCAAATGTAGATATTGATGTCTAACTGAATATATGCAACATTTCCTGCATAACACTTCCTGTATCATAGCCATCCTAAATTTTCAGCTGGCCAGATACCAAACGGCTGCCTTTTCAGTAAGGTCATCCCATAATGACAACCCAACAAAGCAATAAGACTCCTCAAAAGAAAAGTGATACTGCCATTTTTTAGAAACTTTCAGCCCAAATTTGAAGGGCCCCAGCACCTGGAAGAACTTAAGAGAGAATCTTTACAATGCCACCAAGTGACCTCCATACATCTTTTCCAACATAAAATGTTCAGAGTAAAGAATTTAAAATGCTAAAGTTTTAGAGAGACACAATTTATAATGAATTATAATTAGCTTATTTGCCCATTATTTTAGTGATGGTGTTAAACAATAGCATTTGAAATTGGCTAAGGAAGAACAGTTATTTGAAATATGGGATGTTTTGAATAAACTGATCCTGACTTAATGAGCTTTTACAGGGTTTTATGCTTGACTTACTACCCATATTACATTGCTAAGGTAAGCTACTTAAAGCTACAGTGCATTATGGTGTTTCTCAGTTCATTTGTCTGTTTCATTAATGATGCAATGTATTTTCCAGCACATAAATCCTATTTATGATCAAGACATTGTTCTGTAGCTCAACTTAAGCCCTTACCCTGTGTAATTTACCTGCTGTCAAATCTCATTTGAAGAGCTGTTGTCTAGCTCTGCCCTAATCAAAAATATGTCTGAGTGTAATGAGCTATGCATGTTGTGTCTAGTATTATTTACTTTTAATAAACTTTTCTTGACCCCCACCACACTTTGGGAAACTGAAGAGCTATAATATTTTCTGTGTTCTTTTTTAACCAATTATCTTCCCAACTTCGGCTATGATTCAAAAAATGTACATGTTTCTATTTCAAATTTGTCTTAATGGGTAACAGCTGATTAGAAAAACTGTACAGAAGAAATACCAAAACAAATTTGGCTTCAAAGCAAGACTGATAATAACATTTAAGTCATTCTGTAAATGAAGAAGGCTTGGATAATATGTAAAGTTAGGTCATTTGGTGTTTTATTTTCCTTGACTGCTCAAGCAAATACCAAGCAATCTATCAGCTTAAACAATGAGAACTTGTTTGCTTGATGTTTTGAGGGTACGAAAACAATGCTTCATGAAGGCAATGTTCCCCCCACCCCCACCCCAAGACTGTGGCATCCTGGGGGTGGCTGCTGGGGATCCTCAGCTCTTGGTTTGTACCATGGCAATGCACGTGGCAGCATCTCCTGGTCTCTCTCTTTTCTGGCTTCCACTGATGGTCAGTGTCTGGCTGCTTCTTCTGACTTTCTCTTTCTGTTTGAAGTTCATTCTGCTTTTAAAGGAGTCAGTAATAGAATCAAGATCCATCCTGATTTGGCTGGGTCACACCTTAACTGAAGTCACTTCATACAGCGGACCTACTTACAATGAGTTCACACCCACAGGAATGGATCATATCTAAAAGCATGTTTTCTGAGGCCCCCCAAGATTCAAACCACACAGTATGCTTCCGGGACTCAGGCCATACTTGGGCTTGTTAAACACAATCTACATGCCCCATTTGGGGAAAACATTTTCTACACTTGCACATTGATGCAAGACTTTTGAAGTCATTGCCATTTGCTCAAACCACAAGTCTACCTATAAATGGGTAGATAATAGCATTGATAGCCTTCACCTTCCATATTTCCCTTTCTGACAATATCTGTCCAGTGCATGCCATCTATCTTCATTACAGGCAGGAAATCCAAGTCTCCAAATCATTAAGCAGTAGTTAAATCACACCCACCCTTGGTCTTTGCAAAAGGAGAAAGAGAACTATTATAATAGTGTGGGTAGGAGGTGATTGTAATGCCCTTTCCACTCAGTAAGCACATGACCTGGGTAAGGGGAGAAGCGACCTGGAACACTACTGTGTTTCAGAGTGAGAGCCTCTCACCAAGCTATGATTCTAGACTTTAAAAATACTGTGTGTGTATGTGTGTTTTTTCTATGCCCTATACAGATAAGCCTACAACTTCATCTGGGGCTCAGCTGAAGGTCATACATCTGTTCCAATACTAGAGAAGAAATGGCTGTGTTGGCCTTATTAAAAGATGGCTCGATGCTGCTATTCTTGGGTGTTTTACTTCCAAGAGTACATTTTGCTCTACTATTCACTTGGCACTTTGACTTTAGATATCCAAACCTCATGTAAGATGCAACTTCACTTTAAGGGCTTTGGGGCACTATACCTGAAATAAGGTTTATACGCAGCTCTTATATAGCATAGTCCACATTAATTGATGGTTCCTGTGGGTTTGTAGACATCTATCTTCTTTTCTTCAGCTTCTACTCCAGGAAGCATGGCTGTCCTAGAGACGACTTGGGAGTCAGGAGAACAGGTTTGAATCCTGACTCCCCCTTGAGTATGACCTCCCCATAAGTATGACCTTGGGCAAAATACTTATGCCTTCTGATAATATACCCTCAGCTATAAAATGGGCAATCCTGCCAACATTACGGTGTGTTGGTGAGGATTACTAGGGTTAAAGAACACAGAAGAATATATAGCACTATAGTCACCCTTCTAGGTATAATGCTTATTATAATTGTGATTATCATTCATCCTAAAATAAGGATGGGCTTTTCTCAGCACTCTTTAGGGAATCCAAGGTGGATCCTTGGATCATTCGGCATGATCATGTCCGTAGTACTGGTATCTATATGCTTGTGGAAATTAATTATCTAAGCATGCGCTGATTATGCTAAAATTTGATGGTATGGTTACCTTTTGGAGGAGGAAAAGAAGCAAATCCAAAACAATTTCACAGAACCTTAACGCTAAAGGTATGCATGTTTAAAATCTCATGTCCACACCCATCCCTCCATGCCTACATTATGTCATGTGAAATCACTGATTCTCATTACATGATTAAGTTGTAATAGATATGCCAGTTGGACTGTCTGGCAGAATAGAACTAAATAGGACCTCTAGGCGCTTGAGGATCAATTTATGCTTTGTGAAAGATTTTCTTTTTGGAAAACATCAAAGAATTGCCAATTATGTTGTAAAACAAAAACTTAGCTGTAAGAAAAAATTATTCTTAATATGTTTTCCTTATCATGGGATTCTGAGTGACATTTGTTCTGGGTAATTGTTTTGGTTTGCTAAAGTGATGGAATGCAATATACCAGAAATGGAATGGCTTTAACAATGGGGATTTATTAAGTAACAAGTTACAATTATTAGGCCAAATTAAGGCACCAACAAGAGGATACCTTCTCTGAGGAAAGGCCGATGGCATGCAGGGTTCCTCTGTCCATTGGAAGGCACATGGCAATGTCTGCTGGTCCTCTTCTCCTGGATTCTGATTCCAGTGGCTTTGTCTCTCAGCCTTTGTGAGTTCTTCCTTGTTTCTCCTGGGACATTTCTCTAAGTTCTATGGACTTTTACTGTCTATTATCCTCTTCACAAAGGACTCCAGTAATGGATTAAGACCCACCTTAAATGGGTTGGGTCACATCTCAATTGAAATAACCCAACCAAAATGTCCCACCCACAGTGGGGCTGACCTCACAAGAAAAGAACATTGTCTTTTCTTGGGTACATAATGGACTCGGACCAACACAGTAATCCACTTGAACTTTGCATGACTCAAGACTCTTAGGCAACCATCAGTTTATATCTAAAGTGTTAGTGCACTTGCTATTTTAGGTGAATGTTCTTTCAGTTCATTTACTCATTCATCTAACCAGTCTACCAGTATTCTATGCCAGGAAATATGCTAGGTTCTGGTGTCATATAGAGAGCAAATCAGCCATAAAGGTCTTTGTCCTTGTGAGAGGTTACAGTTCAGCATGGGAGTCATATTTAAAACATACACACAAATACTGAATAATTGAATAGAGAGTGGTATGCTGACCAAGTTTAGTGGGGATCTAGCTGAAACTATTTCATAAATATTAAGGCTCTGGATTTTCAGCATGATAGATGGGGAGAAAGTGAGAACAGTAGAAAAGATGGTCAAGGCTACTACATTGATCTGGGGGAAATAGGACTGATCATGGGTGCCGGCTCCAGGAACTGGAGTAGGACAGTTGGGTACAGTCGTAGATACACTATGGAATGTGGTCCATGGCACAGAGTGGTGAAGACTGCTGAGATTTTAGGGGATAACCTCGCAGGAGAGAGGTGAGATGCATCACGAGATGACATGTTATATGAGGCCATCTGCACAGAGTGCTAAGAACATTGATTATACCAGCAGCAAGTTCCTCCAGTGCACTCAGACATTCCACCCTGCCCTCTGCCAGATGACATTTGATTTCATCCTCACTGCTAGAATATTAAGTGGGTTTTGCTGCAAAATGAGCAATTCCAAGCTCACAGTGGCTTACAGCAACACCTATATGTGTTTCTCATCCATGTCACTATGGCTGTCTGAGGCATCTGTGCTGAGCTAGGGACTAAGTTGTGGTTTGAGTCCCAGTTTCTTCCAGGCCTTTCCTCTTTCTCCTTGAACAAGCAGTTGCTCAACTATGAGAACATGGCAGAATAGGTCTCTGCCTTTTCCACTAGGAGTGATTTTGCCCTCAGGCACATTTGGCAATTTCTTGAGACATTTTCAGTTATCACAGCTGCTAGGTAGATGTTACCCATGGCATCTAGTGGATAGAGGCCAGCATACTGTTAGACATCCAACAGTGCACAGGACAGGTTCTTATTCTGAAAAACTAACTTGGCCTGTAAAAGGTCAATCATAGGGAGGTTGAGAAGCCCTGTCACAGCAGATGGCAGAAGCCCAAGAGGACTAGTCAAGCCATGTGAACATATTTAAAGCCGTTGCTCATGTCATGTCTTCAATTTCATCAATCAAAGCAAACCACATGGCCAAACCCAAAATCATCAGAGAAAAGCTGTACACTCGGCCTATTTTCTTGAAGGTCCTATAAGATAAGTGACAGTGAGAGCTGGTCAAAAGCTGCAAAAAAATCAGTTTCCCACAGCAATGATCCCTGTTTCACAAGTAAGGAAACTGAGACCCAAAAAGATTGAGTAATATGTTCAAGGTCCCCCAGCTAGTGACAGACATGAGACTAGAAAACAAGCTCCATCCAGTTCTTCCCCAAGTAGTCTACACTCTGCTCTTTGAATGTGGGGTTGGAGTCTCTCCAAAGATCCCTGAGCAGGGCTATAGTGAGAGAGGCTTTGCTGAGAGAGTTGGAATCCCCATGAGGACAGGGACCACGTTTTTCCATGGGGTCCCCATTGCGCAGGACAGAGACCAGCACATGGGAGAATCTGGGTAGTGTTTGTTAGTAAGTCAAAATTGAATAGGAAAAAAAGGAAAATGGACTGTGTGGAGGATCTTGAACTTGAAGCTTTTCCACAAAGATGTCAAGTAATTTGGTTGAGCATAGCCACATGAGCAAGACTGTATAGTTTCAGAGTCTGATGCCGCCATTTTCTTGCTCTATAATTGGGCATGTTTCTTCCTCTCTCTCTCTGCCTCAGTTTCCTCTTTGTAACATAAGGATAAAGTACCGATACCTTAAGTAGTTAAAAAGATTGGGTAAATTATTTATGGTGGCTCAGTGTCTAAAATATACTAAGTATTTAAAACTTTTCAGTTGCTGCTATTTTTCTGTTGTTTAAAAATAATTATATAATAAAAGACAAGGTGATTTGGAGCTAATTTCCAGTAAGGAGGCTGTTACTGTGTTTTCTTGAGTGTGTGTTGTCTGGGAAAATTGGAACCCCCACCTTTTCAGGTTACATTTAAACCGAGTCATTCCATTTCTTATGTCTATTTTGGTGGACTTTAATATTGGGAGGCTGTCGGGTTTCAAATGTTGCTTAAAAAGTCATTCCTACTTCAAAACTGAATATCTAGTTTTCATCTTCTAAAAGTAGTAAGTTGGGAATTCTCACAGAATTTGGATAATCATAACCTTTTGAGGTTTGATTTGAATAAAGGTTCCCAATTGAAACCTTCTGATTCTAGCTAATGAGCACAAGTTACTGCTTTCATTCTGTGGCCTGGTTTGGCCTCTAAGATATTCTGAAAGGGGATCTCGGTGTGGCAACTTGATGCTACTTAGAAGGTGTTCTTGGCGTCCATGAATCTGCTGTACAAGGCACCCTTACCTCGTGGAAATCAAAGGAGTAGCTGGCTTAACATGGTCTGGCATTGTCCTTGTGTAATTTGGGCACATCTGCAGGGAACATATGGCTGATTGATGGGACTCTTAGATCAAGCCATTTTCTCAGGGATTAGACCCTGATGCCACCTCCTTCTTGAAGTTACTGCTGAATAATTATGGGTACACCACAGCCTTGTGCTTCAGCATCAATGATTGTTCCAGACCCTATTCTGGGGACTAGAAAATCAGATGCAGATAAGCTTCAGTCCTTAGCCCAGAAGAGCTCAACAGAGACAAAAACAATCAAAAATAAGTTATTCATTGAGATACAAATGAAACTGTATGTGTAAGAAGGCAGTATAACATACAGACTTCAAAGAGGGGTATGAGTGATGGCTAGGCAGGGATTTGAAGGATGGGTATGTTTCCCTAGGCTGACATCTTACAAAGTAACTTTCCCTTCTTGGCTCTTGTCTCTCTTATTACAATCAAAAGGGATATTTTTATTATGATGGCCATAGTTTACTAATATAATAGCTGTTCTCTTTTTTAAAATCTCGGCATGTCTGAGTATCAAAAGCTTGACACACCAGATTCTCCTTGATATTTCCTATGTTGGCCTTTATTCCCCAGTGTGTCACAGCCTGACAGAGGCATTACCCCCATTGGACTGTTTGAGGAGTAGAGACCCAGAAGTCATCAAAGGCGGGGATCGAAAGCAAATGCAGATATTTCTAGTCAATTTTTCCCTCTTATAGTAACATAAGAAGGCTTTTTTATTCCTGGGCATGTAAACAATCAAACAAACAAAAACCAGAGTGAATTGAGTATGAGAAAATAGTAAATCACTAAATCCTAACCTACTTCCTAGAGAAAGAAATATATAATCTTGAAATCAGCAGTATTTTTCATTAAGAACAAAGAGAATAAGATTTAAGTTACTAAAAAAAAAAACTAATGATGGAGTGAAGTAAGCTTCATAAAACATCAAGTCATGCATGCAAATTTGTAACAGAAACAGGAGAAGCAAAGAAATATGCCAGACACAGGAGATGGCAAGTGCAGAGAAAGAAATTCTGCATGGAGCTAAGAACAAAGGACAGGGAGAAGTTAGCTGGGCTCACAGTTAATGCTGTGGTCAAGACTAAACTTCAGGGGGCAAGTGAATGGACTACTGATCCCAGCTTCTCCTCGACTCATTCCAAACCTGCCAAATCTCTAGGTGAATGAAATGGTTAAGACCGTCCACCTGGAGTAGAGGTTAGACATCCTAGGAACTATGCTTCAGCTCTTTCTAGAGTGATTCCACGTCATTCGGCCAGCTGGAGACACCTGGGCTGAACCTTGAGCATCTTGGACTATGCTATTTTAGGAACCCATCCAATGAACAAGATTTCCTGTCCAAAACCCACCTGGGGAAAGCATGGACTGTGTAGTTACCCAGATATTGCCAGGGAGTGGTTGGCTGGGTGAAGAGTGCAGCCCTCATCTAATTAGGACAAAGACAAGCAAGTGAGAGCAAATGACATCATCTTAATCAAAATAAGCCATTATTTTTGAGGTGATATTTATTTCCTGATAAAATATTCTGATGACTTTTTTCAGATGATCGATGCTATAGAACAAAACAGTAGGAAATCCTGCTGCATTGAGGTTCTCATATTATTCATTCCAGTTGTAGAGTAGAGGGTATAGACTTAGTACAAAACAATTACAATAAGAAAATACCAGCGTTAGCCAAGCAATCAGTCCCAAATTGGAGCCCATCAGATCTTCGGTTTGGGTTATGTTAGTTGGAAATTATTGGCCTAATTTGGGAGGTGCAAGCATTTAGGTACTACCATGGAATAAGCCTGGGGGAAAAAGATTTCCCAAGGCTACTATCTTAGTTTGAATTTGAAATCTTTAGGAAGTAAAAGCTTGTGAAAGCTGTGCTAAAAGAAAGTTAAACTGATGATGTTACCAGGTTAAAGCTTTAATGAAAACTGAAAGTTAATGAAACATTTCAGGAAGTTCCTTGACAAAGCACCTGGAATACAAATAGATTGAAATTAAGGGGCCTCACTGATGTCTCACCTTTTCATTTTGCAAACTGGTTTGTAAAGTGCTTAGACTGAACTTGCAAAAACAGAGATCAATCCACCATGAAACAATTGCCCATTATTAATATGCTAATTCAGGTCAGATCACCTGGTATTACCTTTCTAAAGTTGACTTTTCTTAAACCACTTCTTGACAGAATTGACCAGAAAGCATGCGGCACCGTGCAATTTAACAGAATTAATTAGTAGCACAGTAAATTGATCAACTTGCAAGCATGTCACACCGTACTCATTGGCATTGGAATTACACTGCTATTTTTATTACAAAATGGTAAGGTATGAGAGAAAGAGATACCTGGCACCATGTTAAACCCAAACTATAGGAGGACTTCATAACTTTTGAACCAGAACAGAAGTGTTCTAGAGCCACTGACTGCAGGTGTCATTAACCTAAATACCTATGACTTAAGCATTACTGCAAAAGAATGCAGTATAAGAAAACCACAGGGCAAGTCCAAGAGAAAAAGGAAACTCAGCCTTACCCTGGGAAGAAAACAGGCAGCGTTGGGGATTGGAGGAGTTCGAGCCGCATCTAAAAGGGAGTAACTGCTATTTTAGCAGATAGTTGTCTGCGAGAAAAGCAGCCACCAGGCTGTAATACCTTCTGATTTTTTTTTTCCTGGAAAATCTGTTTTACTTTCCTAGCTGCTAAGACAAATACCATTCAAAGGTTTGGCTTAACAACAGGAATTTATTAGGGTTAGAGGCCAGATGGCTTTTATCCTTCATAGGCCAGATGGCTTTTATCCTTCCAAAGTTGATATCTATTGGCTGGTTGGCATTTCTTTTGGGGTTTGTTGCTTTTTTAGTTGCATCATACTGAACCTGGCGGCATCTTTTCCTTTCCCTGCTAGGTTCTGTTGACTTCCAGCTTTTGGCAGCTTCCTGTGGCTTCCCCTCCCATATCTGGTTTCCTTTACTTTTAGGGATTTCAGCCATGTTATATTAAGGCCCGCCCTTATTCAGCTTGGACACACATTAACTAATCACATCTTCAGAGGTTCTGTTTGCAAATGGGTTCACCCACAGGCCCAGGGGTTGGGACCTAAACCTGCCTTTTGTGGGGGGCATGATTCAATTCCCCAGCAATCTAGAAATCTGGAGTCTTAACAGAACACTTCTGTTATAAGATGCTGATAAACAAGTTTTAAATACTGTATGAACTAATTTATATTGTAAATATCTCAGGGCCAGATTCCGCTCCTGAGTCATCAGCAGAAGGAGCCCTGGTTTAGGAAGAGAGACCAGAGCATGGGGCTGCCTGTGAAAAGGTGTCTCCAGTCCTGCTCTGCGAGAACTGCAGAGAACAGGGAATTCGCTATGGCTGGCTGTCTACTGGAAACTCGCTTAGAGGAAACATCACAGGCCTAAGGAAAAGGGGCTGCTGACCAGTAAGCCCAGAACCATGGGGTAATTAAGAAGGCTGGGGGAGAAGGGGCAACTGAGTAATGAAACAGAGGCTTCCAGCTACACAAACACATTCTGTGGATGAGATTAGAGCCTCTGACATTTGCAGACCAATGTCTCCCTGGAGCAGCCGTGGAGCAAACTGGAAAGGGGCTCTTGCTACCCTCCGAGGAAATGGAAATGAATGTGGAAGGCAGAGCATGTGCATGCTGCCTAGTACCTGTAAAGACCCCTCTGGAGGGACCAGCCTTTGCTTCAATAGTTATGGAGCAACCGGACAGCACAAGTGAATCACTAGCTCCAGGATCTGTTGTTCCTGTTTTATTTCCGAAAAAAACAATCACCGATGAACTGTCATGCTCATCAGTGAGTCATAAATTTGTTCATTGGTTTCTTTCATTAATTTATGAAAATAACAAATACTCTTCCCAGGGCCTGGTATATGCTGGGAAGACAGAGATGAGGAAAAATCAATCCTTATCCTCAACTAATTCAGAATCTACTGGGAGCAAGGCAGTCTACCTGCAAACAACGCCCCATAGGCTGTGCCATGTCCTCTGCAGTGAGTGCTGGGCACCCAGAGGAGAAACTAGCTCTGGAAGTGTCCAGAAAACCTGGTTGAGGATACAACATCTAGAATCTATTTTGCTAATGTATTGTATTCATTTTTTGAAGCTTCATCCAGCTTGAGGCTCCTAGTCACAGTAGCAGGGCCGTCTCCTCTATCCTCAGCACCCCCAGATTAGTTAAACACCCAGATACATAGCTATGACTCCGAGGCCTTCCGGAGTTAGAGTGGCCTCCTGAATCTTCAGAGAGGAATTATACTTTGTGTTTAATTTAGTTAGTATGGAGTGTTTAGCCTTGAGTCTCTGAAACCTGGCAACCACGTAAAATGTTCTGCCCTACACTGCATAGCACTTCTCTATCCATTTGTTTCTCACGGCCCCACGTGGTAGGCAGGTCATATGTAAGTCTTGCCATTTTGCAAGTGAGCCTTGTGCTTAGCTCAGAGTCCCTGAATCAGCCACAGCTCGGCAGATCTAAGATCAGAACCGAGACCTCCCACTCTCGTCCTCTTGTTCCAATAAGCCAAATTGCCTGGAACATGCTGCTCTCTGACTGTTCAGGATAAACAAGGGTTGTCCTCACCATGATTTTATAAAGAATGTCTTTCCCCTGGACCTCTGCAGTGTATCCTCCCCCAATCTGTCCAGTTTCCTCTTGTATCTCTTCAGTTTATTCCCTCACATCTTCTGGAATCATTTTTCAAAATCCAGATCTGATGAGCAGGCCACAGTGGCTCAATGGCAGACTTCTCACCTACCATGCTAGAGACCCCGGTTCGATTCCCAGGGCCTGCCCATGCAAAAAAAAAAAAAAAAAAAAACAAATCTGAGACAGTTACCCCTTCGCTGTTCTTCCCTACCTCCTGACCTGTGAGAGGGAAGATTTTTGAACAGCTTTGTTGAGAGATATTTCATATACTGCACAATTCACCCATTTCAAGTGTACAATTCAGTGAATTTTAGCATATTCACAGATATATACAAACATCACCACAGTCAATTTTATAACATTTTGTCACCTCAAAGAGAAATACCATGCCAATAGTTATCATCCTTCTATCCCACACCCCAGCCCCAGCCTTAAGCAACCGTGGATCTACTTTCTGTCTCCAATAGATTTCCATTTTCTGAGCATTTCATTTAAATGGAATCACTCAATACATGCCCTTCAGTGTCTGGCTTCTTTGACTTAGCCTAAAGTTTTCAAGGCTCATCTGTCTATCATCATGTATACTTTTTACACTTTAATTATATTCCATTGTGTGGATATACCAAATTTTGTCTATCCGTGAGTTGATGGGCATTTGAATTGTTTCTGCTTTTTGGTCATTATGGATAATGCTGCTGTCAACATTACTGTGTAAGTTTTTACGTGGACACGTGTTTTCATTGACCTTGGGTATAGACATATCTCAGAGTAGCATTGCTGGGTCATATGGTGACTGTGTTTAACTGTTTTCCAAAGCTGCTCCATGACAGGGTTTTAATGCATCAAGTTGCTCTTAATAAAGAGGCCAAAATACCTAACGTTGTCTATATGTCCCCCACTGACCTCGACCTCCCTATCTCTTCAGTCCCAGCTATATCACTCTTCTCACTTTCTCATCCTGCCTTAGTCCCTCTGCTTTCTGCAGTTTTTAAAAGGCACGACGATTTTGCCTGACCCAAGTATTTCCATGTGCTGTTTCCTTTCCTTCGCTAGGAATGCTATTGCTCTCCTCTTCCCCCAACAAACTTCCATCAGAGAAGCCTTCCCTGGGCATGCCCACTCACTGTCTAAATAGAATTCTTCCATGTTTGATAAGGGATTTCTTTTTAATCACACTGATTATGGCTTTAGCAAGCTTAAGAGGTTTTAAGACTTTATTTTTTAATTATTATAAACCAAGGGCCTTACACAGAACATGGGGTGTAGTAGGGGCACAGTACACATTTACTGAACTAATAAGAGTAAATAAGAGTGAGAGTTTAGTGATAAAGACCACAAGTTGGTTTTGTCACCTGAATAAAGACTCACAATTCTTCCTGGGTGTTTGGCTGTTTCCTCCTTTTATGAAGAATGTTCTAGGATAGTGATCAGCAAACTTTTTCTGTAAAGGACCAGAGAGTAAATATTTTAGGCTTTGCAGCCATTCACATCTTTTCACAAATTACTTAAATCTGTTCTAGTGTGAAAGCAGCCATAAACAATACATAAGTGAATGATCATGGCTATATTCAAATAAAAATTTATTTACAAAAATAGGTAGCTGACTAGTTTTGACCTGTAAGCTGTTATTTTTTTACCCCTAGTCTAGAGCAGCAAAATATGTTATACCTTAATATTCACTGCTCTGTCTACCAAGGAGAGAGCACTCCTTGTTCTTCTAGAAGATGCTTCTAAAACATAACCATCATTTTATTTAGGAAACTTTCCTTGACCAGCTAAGCAGTGTTAAACACTCACTCTCCAAATGATTACTGAATTAATCCCTATTTCATATTGCTGTATGTCTTCAATGGTATTAAAATAATTCCATGTATCTACTTGCCTCCACTAGAATAAGCACCCACATAAGGGTGAAGTATACAGCCTTTTTTGTTTTTGTTATAAGGCCCAAAGATATGAAATAATAAATGTCAAACTAAGAGAAAATGGCATATACTGAATGGGTTTCTATACAAAGTGCATAGAACAAACAAATGATGAATAAATAAAAGGGCTTTAAAGAGAATACGAAAGTAAGACACCCTAGTGGAAAAAAATAACGCAGAGTACTGGGGATAAACCCAATGTCAGGGAACAGCATCTACCTCTCCTAGCCATCTTCTCAGAAGGTGAAATGAAATTATTTACTTAGCTAGGATGTTGCACCAAACACCAAAACAACAATATCTTTTTCTTCTTGGCAATTGTTAGTAGCAGTATCTGCCCCAGCGTGCGTGCTCCCGTGTTTCTTTTTTCTCACCATTGACTTCTCACTCACCTGGGAAGTATCCTATAAGGGATGTCTTAAATCAGTAGTATCTCAAGAATTAGGGAAAAGGCAGTGTTCCCGCTATAATGATTCAGGACCGTGCACAGCAGTGGGCCCTCTACCCCTTCTTACATCCCCATTTGGTAATTATGCTTTTGAGTATGAAATTGTCAATATTCAATTACCAGACATCTATAAAATGGCAGTTTTATATGGTTCAAAATAAATAAACCCCAGGAGAGAAGCGATAAATTATTGTTCTATGATGCTTTTGCATGACAGTGGCACAGATTACAGGGCTTGTTGCTGCTGCACAATCCAAATGGTAGGTAGGAATATAATCCCTAAATTCTCTCTGTATCAGCCCATGAGCATGAAGAGAGGGGTGACATGAACAAAGGAACAAGTTACGCTGGTTCTTTGATTCTAGGCTGGCCAGGAGACTAAAGGAAATTGGGAGGTAGCTTGCCAAGGGGAGTGTGGCCCAGGACAAAGCCAAAGGCAGATGATTGTAATCTGGACTGTTCGTACTTGGAGGCACAGAACCTGTGCACCACTCTGGGGTCCTGGCATCAATCAGGCATGGGGGCATTTGGCCAAAGTGTAGAAAATGATGCAATGTGGGTTGAAATTTGAACGTTATAACAGAATGCACATGATCATGCCACAGGTTTGTCTATTTAGCACCTTGAGTCATATTTGCACACAAGTAAAAAATCATAGAAGAGATGCTGAGATAGAGTTATAAGAATGTTAGAGGGATTTATGTAAGAAATGAGTCTATTTCTGAAACTTGCATTACTTTGTCTATGGCAGCAGGAACAGATGGGATCACTTTGGTGAGCTAGAATTTGTATAAAGTTCCACATGTCTTATTTTGCTTCATTTAAGCATGCTTATTAGTAATATATGTATCAGAACAAAATCATTTTCTATCAGTTATTGCTAAACAATGAATAAACCCATGTAAAATATTTTGCACGCTTTAGACAATTATAACAACTTCAATGAAGTTGGTTTATTTCTCTGAAATAATTAGACTGTGTTTATGTTGACTGCTTAACCCATTGCCTTTTAGCTAGATTCATCTTCAGAAAATTCTCATAGGATAAGTGTCACTTCTTTCTTATCTATTGATCTATCCTCCAAAAAGGAAATTCTTTATAAATGCAAAGCTTTCATTCATTGATCATATGTTACATTAAATTACTGTTCTATAGTAATGTGGGAACAAGACAGACAATTTCCCTGACCTCATGGAGCTTATATTCCAGTAGGTACAATAAACGAATAGGTACATAATAGATTAGGTAGTGAAAAGTGCCACGGGAACAACGTCGGGACAGGGGATGGACAAGGAAGGTGACCTTTTGCAGTCAAATAGTCAAGGAAGGAAGGCCTCCAGTTTGAGGAGACACCTTAAAGAAGTGAAGGAGAAAGCCTGAAAAGACTCTAAGAAAGAACATTATAGGTGAAGGACAGCATCTTCAAAACCCTGAAATGGAAATTAGCCAGCTTGAAAAAAACCAAGGAGTGCGTGGCTGGACCAAACTGATTCCAGGGAGAGTGACGGCAGATGTAATAAAGTGGGTAGCCAGAATTCAAAAGCAGAAGGGTGACATGGCCCAGTTGATATTTTTAAAGATATTGCAGGAAGCTGTGTGGTGAATAGGGTGTGGAGAATAAGAGCAGGAAACGAGAGAAAATTCGACTGAGACATTGTACTAACACAGGTGAGGGAAGATGGCTTGACTCTACCTGTAACCAGTGGGATTTGAGAAAGATGTCCTGATTCAGGGGATAGTTTTAAGGTACACTCTGAGAACCAGCTCTTGGATTGGATGTGGGGGTCAGGTAAAGAGGATTGGATATCAGGCTAGTGGGCTCCAGGCTTTTCTACTAAGTAACTGATACCAGCAATTACCTGGAGCTCAAGCCAGAATCTCAGAGTTAACTGTGATTCCTTGGTTGCAAAGACAGTGTCCTATTTTGAGATACCTAAGGAAAATAATGTGGAAGATCAAAGAAAGCAATTTAATTGCACACTGGCATTGATGAAAGTTATGTGGCCCCAACTATTTGTGTTGCTCATTACTTCAAAGGTCTCACTCATAATAAGCAGGCTTTTCAAGGCTACACTCAAGTGGTCAAGCTGCCCTGATCAAGGATGATCTCTGTTGGGTCTTAGGCTCTTCTGTTTGGTGATAAAGGAGGAACCCTCAAGCTGCCCTGGAATAGGTTTTCTGAAAGTACCGTCTATGTACCACTGCATCAGAACCACTTGCAGTGATTTACTAATTCCTGGGCCCTACTTGAGAGTCCACCGAATCCCTGTAGTTGGATCCCAGAATCTAAATCATCAAAATGTCCATGTGATTCCCTGAACTCTGTTTTAAAAGCATTGCTTTCCAACACGGGAGAGTCTTACGGCGAAGGAACTGTCCTACATCTTGACTGTGGTGGTGAATACACAAACCTACATGCGATAAAATTGCATGGACCTAAACATACATGTGCATACACCATTATAAGTAAAACTGGGGAGATCTGTATGAAAGATTGGGTGGACCATATCAATGTCAGTATCCTGGGGATGCTAGTGTACTGTAGTTTTGCAAGATGGTGCCATTGGGAGAGACTAGGTAAAGTGTACGTGGGATTCCTGTGTTTTCTCCTACAGCTATATCTGAGGTTTGGAAAAAAAAAAAAAGACCTCAAAATCAAAGGTTTAAGTAAAAACAAAGCACTGCCCTCATTGCCCACTGGAAGGGAGGACCCACTCTGGAAAGGGTGATTGGTAAGACACTGAAGCAAGGTTGCAGCAGATCCAATGTCCTATGTGGAGCCTGGGTCTCGGCACCATGGCAGGTCAGAGTCTCACAGTAGGACCAGTGTAACAGAGATGGAGGACTGGGTATCTGATGATGGCCAGAGAAGCAATGAAGTCATCTCAGTGTTGAGTTCCAGCAACTGGCACTGACCACATCCATCACAGTCACATTGGTGGGCTTGGTGGGGAAGGACTGACCCAGGTGGGGCCAGTGACCTTAGCCAAATCCAGCCCTTACATAGAGATCCAAGTCAGAGAACTCAACACAGCAAGGTTGAAGTGTCTCTTGCTTCTAAATCAGCCTCAGGTTTCTACAAGGAGATTCTACTGCATACTATAGACTTTCCTTAGGTGCTTGAGACTGTGTACCCCAGTCAGGAACATAGCATTAGAGGAACTTTATCTTTCTTCATGCAAAACTAAACTCCAGTGATCCTGGCAGCAACCATTTATCAAGTGTTTGCTAGGTGACAGGTGTTTTAGCAAAATGCTTCGCCAAGATCATTTAACATATCCTAACAACCTTGTGAAGTAGGTCCTGTTCTCCTATTATAAAGAAAAGGAAATTGAGATTCCTAGAAGCTAATTCAATAACTTAAAAATCAAAACCACAGAACTAATAAGGGATAGAATTGGGACTTGAAGGCAAGTTTCCCTGAATCTAATGTTCATACTCAGAACCTCAGCGCTTTTCTGGTTCTAAACATTTATCAGTGTAATAAAAGTGAAATTTCTGAGAAAAAGGAGATATACACAACAGTGAGAGTTCAGAAAATAAGGCTGTTGAGACCAAGCTCCATATTGTAAAGTTCTGTCAAGTGAATTGAGGTTCTTTTTATCTAAAAATAGGAGACCTGCGAAGACTGGAAAATATACCTACTTTCTGTATTCTACTGTAATAAGATTCTAGATGTCCTAAAGTTCAATAGCTGCCCTGAATTCCCCAACTGTAATATGTAGTCAATCTGTAGTCATTGAATGAATAAGCTATAATTTTAAAAAGACTTTTATTGACTCTTTTTAATCTGAAAGCAACATGTATCTATTATAGAAAATCTCAAAAGCATACAGAAGCAAAAAACAGATTACCTGTAATAAAACCACTATTAATATTTTAATATCATCTTAATAATGTAATTTTATCTATTTTTTAACATCATTCATAACATACGATTTTGCAATCAGATTTTTCATCTTGTACCATGAAGATATTTTTATATTCCCTAAAGTGTTTCTATAACATCATGTTCTACCCTGTGCCAATACCATAGCTTATTTCATCAATCTCCTGTTAGAACATCACGTTATTTCAATTTTCTCTATATTTAAGCAATATTGAAATGAGTATGCATGCTGCTAAATGCACACTCAGGCCCCCAGCTAAATTTCTACAACAACAATTATTGAGTCAGAATATTTGTTCTAAAGGCTTTTAATACATACTAACAAATTGCATTTCAGAAAGATGTTTCCCTATTACCAATGATGTATGAGAATTTGTTTCCAAACAAGTTTTCCAAATACTGAATATAAGATTTTTGTACTTTCGGCAATTTTATATGCAAGAAGATGTCTCGTTTTAATTTTATCATATTTTTTTGTTTTCTTGTTTTGCTAAATATTGTTCTTCCCCTATTGATTTTTAACCAGCTCTTTGTATATCTAGTATAGTAAATTTCATTTATGGTGTGCAAATATGTTTCTCAGTTTTCTGTTTATTTTCTAATATTTTATTTACTTGCCTTTAAATAGTTTAATCTATCAAATAATTTACATAAAAGGTTATGTCTTCAATGCTGGCTTGGAAAGGCCTTCCTGGCTCTATTACATGAATAGTCAATGATTTATTTTCTGCTATACTTTAGTTTATCTGGAATTTATTGTTATACTTTAAAGTTTTAAATACAAACCTTAATTTTTGGAGAACATCATGTTTATAAAACACATTTTCAGTATTTTAACAAAATAACTTTAGATTTGTACAATAAAAAAATAAAAAGTAATGCATTCATTTTGATATCTGAATTTCACTCCTGGAGAGGGAGAAGGTCAAGTGAAACTAAAGTCCCCAGTAATTTTTCTCCCATGCACTTTGTTTTCAAAAGCATTATATTTCTCTTTTTCACAAAAATCCTCTTAACCCTTATACATATCCTTAATTGATCTGGCACAATTCCATCATCCATGATTTATATAAATTCTACTTGAACCAATTAAAATTTTCAGCCTGGACACCCCCTTGGGTAGAGGAAATTAACTGGAACTTTCCTAAGCTGCTCAAATAAATGTTCTGAATATCTGCATGGATTTCTTTTGTACAATTAAAGTTACTTCAACATTTAAAAGAAAATTGTCTTCAAAGTCCATGCATACATAACATATTTTCATTACATTTGATTAAAAAAATACTTTAAAGTTAAAATTTTAAATCAGCAAAGGTAACACTGTAGCTCTAAACAAAGCAAGCTTTACAAAGGGCACTTGATAATAGTAACAGTATCTTTAATAATCTAACAAGAATGGAAGTTTTATCATCCCTTCGATCATTTTTTAGAGGGAGCTATAAGCACAACATCCAATCCATAAAGAAGAATATTATGCAGAGAGATGTGTAAATGAGGGTAGAAAATGGTAAAAAAAAAAAAAAAAAAAAAAAAAAAAAAAAGGCTGAAAATATCTTTTCCCCGGAATGCTTCAGGAGTTGGTATGTAATGAGGTTCAGTTTGGATAATTGAGTAAAGCAGAGAAGAATAGCTGAAATGTAGACACAGTTGGTGGTAAAGAGAGACCTAGATTTTTACTGTAATAGCACAGCACTTTCAAAAGGGTAATGACTGACAAATAGGAATTGAATTGAGGGTATTGCATCAGCATTTGCAAATTTCTAAATAAAGTCCTGTTGGAGTGAACGGTTTTCCTGTGGAGTGGCCCCGTCAGGGTGAATGGGCCCCCCTCTCACTGCTGAGCCTCCCTTCCCAGTGCTCCAATGGGAAACTTCCGAAATGAGAATTGCTGTGCTTCCATGGAGAGCTTGACCTTTGGGCATTGCCCTGGCTAGTGGTAATGTGATCACCAGGCAGATGAGATACCAAGATCGCCAACCCCGCCCCATCTAGCCAAACCTTTGTTTTAAATCTATGTGCCAGGAATTGTGCTATACACACTCATTGACCTTTTTATGCCTTTAGTAAAAATCTGAAGGTGGCACTCTAGACACCATTTGTTACATGCACAAACTAGGGAGAAATGAAATCACTTAAGATAAGGTAGCTGTGTGACTGGTTTGCCTGGGACAGAATTGATTTGCATTGGCTGTTCTGGCTTCATTGTTAACAGTATCCAGTTTCATTCTAAAAAGTATCCCAACTTGAATGATAAATGTTGTGGTCACAGTGACCGTAAACTTGGCTGATAACAACAAAAATGTATTATTTTACCATTCTGTAGGTTAGGAGTCAAATGTGGGTCTCACCAGGCTGAACTCAAGATGTCAGCAGAGTTGTGTGCCTCCTGGAAGCTCTAGAGTGATCGGATTTCCTTACCTTTTCCAGTTTGAGGCCACCTGCATTTCTTGGTTCAGATTCCCTTTTTCTATCTTCAAAGCCACAAACAGGAGCTCAAGTCCTTCTGATATCACATCACTCTGACCTTCTTTTTTGCCTTCCATTTCCATTTTTCAAGAGGCTTGTAATTCATTGGCCCACTCAGATAATCCAAGATAACCTCTTTTTAAAAGTTAGCTGATTAGTAAACTAAACTTTCTCTACAACCTTTATTCCATTTTGCCAGGAAGCCTAGCATATTCCCAGGTTCTGTGGATTAGAGTATGGACACTTTTGTGGGTGTGGTGGGGGCATTATTCAGCCAGCCACAGTTATTCCAGAAATCAGGTTTTCTGATTTCATGTCTAATATAACTTCAGTGAACGTCATGACCAAAAGGAAAGCCTTTGGCTGAGAAGCCCTTGCTCAATCTTTGGGAGGTAGAAGGTTTTGAAAATTGTTCACAGAAACTCAATAAAAATATTCATCAGTGCTTCCTTTATTTAAGGTACTTGCTTAGGTCCAGAAGGGACACCTAGAAAATGGCATTTCTGCACTTACTGTTTATGCTCTAATTGTACCATGAGAATAATCTCATAAATATGTAGAATGTTTCTATGTTTAGTAGAAATAAATTATAATAACTATAAATTATATAAACTATAAAACTATAATAAATTAATATGACAGTTAAATATGAAAGGACTCAGAAGCAAATAGTAAAGGCAATTTAAGCTTCATGTTTTAATTAAATAAGTTAGGGTCAGGTTAATCACTTTCTTTTCCTATCATATACAAATATTGTGTCTATAGAGGGAAATAAATCTTTTACAAATCCTCCAACTGCCCTCAACCTTTAGAGATCAACTATTATAAATAAACCTGTACTCACACTCATACAGAAATCTCTGTGGGCTTCTTTATTTACTTGAAATCTTTATAGAGATATTTTTAAAACGTTGCAAACATCTTTGAGATTTTTGAAACATACTTCCAAACTGCCTTCCAGAAAGATTGTCTAAGTCAAATAATTCCACTAAAGTGAAGCAGGGTGCCTATTTCGCAAACTTTCAAAAATCATTGGGTCTCATCTTCCCTTCATCCTTGTCGGGGAGGTAAATGGTAGCCTCTTGTCTTTCCTATATACTTCATGGTTCTGTGCCAGTCAAAATGCACACAGCCTGCACGTTGGAACTTGAAATTCCATATTGAACTGGAATGTCCAACCTTTGTTAGACTTGTGCACATCCCCCAATTCATTCAGTGTGTCACAGCTATCATGACATATGTCTAACTATACTTTATTATAAAAGGTGATATTTGGAATTAAAGGAAAGAAACTTGCTTTCATTTGGGACTTGCAAACTGGTTCAAGTAGAAATTCCTAAAGAGTCGTCAATTATTCCGAAGATGCTGTGAATGGCGACAACCATATTGGAAAGCCGTTTAGTATCCCAAGGAGGTAATTTGAAGGGAAAATGCTCATTTAGGTTGGAGATGTCTTGTCTATGTGAAAAAGAGCAATCATCACATTATGTTGGTCATAACTCTATAAACTTACGGCTGGAAACCATGCATGCACATCCCCACTGTAATTGGATGTTGAACTTCATCATCTCAAATCAGTAATTTACCCTGTGCATGTGTTTGCTTTATTTAAATATCAGACCCAGTGTAGACTCGTCGGAGTCCATACAGGTCGTCAAAGTGTTCTCTAAGCTGTTTTACTGACTGAGTCTGTCAGGCTTTCTCCCTTAGTCTATTGATTGAGGATTGACATCGGTCGTTTGAGCCATCTTATATTGGAAAAAATGCTGGTCTTAATAGCCAGTGGCTTTATTTTGGCCCTCAGCCCAAAAATGTTGTAGCACATTTTGTTTTCCATCAGTTCATCCCTTCAGGTGAGATCACAGTGTCACCTTTCATCTGACTAAACTTTGTCTTTTATGAACCAAGGCGAGAGGATGAGCCAAATGGAGGGCAAGTTGTTAGCAGTTTGTTGTGGCACTGAAGGCCAGCGTGCTTCTAGCTGTCTTGTAACTTGATTCACTGTGCTCTTGCTTTATTTTGAAAAGGATTCTTATCTGAGCATTGTGTGAATGGCCAACCTTTAGTGTCGTGGTCTGCACATTGACTTGATCGCCCCACCCTGTGAGGCTACACTTCTCACACAATATGGAGGAAAATAGAGGGGTTGCCTGGAGGGGAACTGAAAGGACCCCACTTAAGCTTCTGCTGGAGCTACTGTCACTCAGCTTCTCTACTGGCCTCATGGCTTATCTTCATCTCCTCTCACACTTCAGGGGTCAAGCCTGTCTCTCTTCCTAGCCCAAGGACTCAGAAGATCACCGCTAATAGACTAACACCCAATTATCGTGTCCCCCCACCCCCAAAGCAGAGGGATTAGCTCACCTTCATGCAGCCTCTTAATATCTACAACTTTCGAGAAATTATTTTTGCTTTAAGCAGATTGGATCCTTGCATCCTCTGGTCCCCTCTCCATACCTGTTCACCGTGGGCATTTGGAAGTTAATTTTATAGGAAATACTCTTTAAAAAAAAAAAAAAGTCTGACCTCCCAGAAGGGAACGTGCTGTGGCTTGGGCTAACACCATAACTTTTCCTGACCTGTCATTTGAGGCACAATGTTACCTGATACACAGAAGCTCACCGTGCATTTTAGTACGTGTGTTTGTGTGTTTTAGGAAAAATGCATAATGTATGCATCCAATCTTTAAGTTCATAGATAATATCACCTGGGATGAGGCAAAAGTGTAAAAATGGTAATCAATGTAAGGAAAAACTATTAAGTAAATAAAACAATCAGTAAAGTGAATAAAGTGAAAGATGTAAGGGCAGTACATAAAAGAACATTCAGCAAATATGGGCATAATGGGGAAATAGATGAACTTTGTAGGTGGATCTGACCTTGGATCCAGCCTGATCACACACCTGCTCTGTGACCAAAGATCAGTTACTTAAATTTATCTGAGTTTCTCTGCAATGAGTGTTTCTCTGGTTTGTTCTAAGCTGAAATAATGCAAAAATAATCCCAGACATGTATTAGCAAGAAATCAATTTAAAGTATTTTGATATCATTCGTACTGAGGTTATCACTCATCAGTAAAGACTGCATTAAAAAATGGACTAGCCTGTGGTCCATGAAGTTGGGACCAACTGTCAGCTCTTGTGTGCCAAGGATAGAGGGAAAGGACAGATGGCCAAAGCCTAGGCCAAACCTTCAGTCTCTGGTGTCTTTAAGACGTATGGCTTCTTCAGAAGTTGACTTTATGCAGTTAATATACTGAGCGCTCATCATGAGCAAGACACTGGAGATGCACTAATGAGAAAGCTCTTCCACCATCCCTGCCTGCGTGGGGCTATATGGAAAGGCAAGTGTTAATGTCATCACCACGCAGATAAATAAGTCATTACCTATTTTGGAAAGGTCAAGTATGGGCACCAGAAGTATTGGAAAGTAGACCAGGGAGACCCTACCTAACCTGGAGGGTTGAGAGGCTTTTCCGTACCGGTGATGTCTGAACTAGTGAGGGAGGCATCTATGGAAAGAAGAAGCAGGGGGACTGGATGTGCAGAGATTGTGGATTGGGATGGAGTATGAGGAGCAAGAGGAACTGATAAAAGATCAGGAGCTGGAAAAGAAGGAGCAAGGGGGATCTTTTGTGGCATGAATGAACTTTGAGGATGTAGACTAGTGCCAAGTTACAAAAAGGTTTGTCAAATAATGGAATTTACTGCTTATTCTAAGAGTGATTAAAAAAAAAAAAACCATGGAAGAGTTTTCATTGTGGGTGACATAAACAAATTAGAATTTTAGGAAGATACTATTGGTCACCAGTTATAGGGGGCAGTAGTTTTTGCAAGAGGACCTTAGGAGTCTGTTTCGTGGCCCTGGTGAGAAGTGATGGATGCTCATCTCAAGAGGTGATGTGGAAATGAATAGAAAAAGGGTGGATTCCAGAAAGATTCCGAGGGTACAATAAGCAGTGTGTGTAGGACCTGGTGGAGTGCTGGGGACAGGAAAGAAGGTTTCTTATGAGGGAGAGGGCGACTTCCCTCATAAAAAAATGGACTAGCCTGTGGTCCATGAAGTCGGGACCAACTGTCAGCTCTTGTGTGCCAAGGATAGAGGGAAATAGATGAACTTTGAATAGAGGGAAAATTTCATCTATTTCCCCATTAGTTTCTGCTTTGGTCCCCGAGGGCTAGACCCCCTTCTGAACAAAGTTTAAAGCCAATTGGTAAATGCATGACTGCATTCATTTTAACTTCAACCTTCACAGAAATTCTTGGCCCCAGTAATGACATTGAGCAATATTTTGATTAAATGACTATACATCTGAAATAGTTCTCTCTCTACCAAAGGCTGAAACTGGCTCTTTGTGACATGGGGAATGAGATTTGGCTTATGGTTCAGCACCCAATTTGTATCAGAAACTCAGTATTTTGCTTGATCTGCTCCTCAGTCCCATGAGGTTACCATGGTGGACTTTTGCCAATGATTAGAAACCGGGGTGCAGGGAGCTGCTTGCTGGATCAGAGCCCCAGGTCTGGTGTGGCTGGCGGATGGATAACCAGGCCTCCTGCGTGCTGAATGCTCTTTCCACAACTGCTCAGAGGTCTCCACTAGAGCTTCCAGAGAAGTGGCTCCCCTCCTAGGAGCCTCCAGACACAAACACACACCAGGCCGTGGGTTCCCTACATTTTGTCCATTGTGAGTAAACTTTCCAAAGTGTGGGCAGGGAGCCACTAAAAGAACCTCTGTTAGTATTGGTTTAAGCGTAGATTTCTAAAGTATCTGCATTTTTAACAAGTTCAGTAGTTGACCCTTAGCCTTCTAATGGTAAAGCTTAGCATGCCAAAGCTGCTGGTCTTCTGGATGCTCTTAGGCCAGCCTCGTCCTAGAAAACACAACCCAGAGGTCAGCCATATGTGTGTGATTAGTGAGAGGATTCCACCCCGATGGGAGATAATAACACTACGGTGCTAGTGTGCAGGGTCAGCGCCCCACCCTCAGCTCCCTCTCTGTGAGGTTACCTGCTGCCCTGTTCTTCTCTGGTCTGCTATATTTCCTGCAACTTTGCACTTTTCAATTATTAAATAATCCTCTTCTATTTACTTTCTGTGTGTGAACTTTTAAGAACCTGATCAGGCAAAATATGCTTTATGGATTTGCCATGCATAGTTGAAGACTGGAATATGATTGAAGTGTTGATTTGTATGGGAAAGGTTGCATGTGTGTGTGAGTTTGTGTGTGTGAGTGTGTGCACTCAGAGGCCCTCTAAACAGATCCACAGACAACACCCAGCGCCTACCTCTATACGTGGGGGTGATGAATGAGTCAAGTGCAGGGTGGTGGCATTCCTAGAAGATGGTATGACTCAGCCTTCCGATTGGAGCTGATTTTTGTGTGGCTGAAACTGGGAGGTGTGGGTCACAGTCTCTTCCAGGCCCTTGAATTTTCGTTTCCGATCCCTGAGGTGCAGTGTGCACCTGGGTCTCCCGGGAGGTTGGTTAATGGGCAGGCTGGCTCGGTAGGTCCAGGTCAGGGCTACCAGGAGATGCTGACGTGCAGGTCCCAAGACCACACTTTGGAAAGTGCCATCTGTGTCATTGGTGAGAGTTCAAGCTCTCTGCTTTGGAGGAAGAGGTAGAGACCTCCTTGGATAACTGCTGCTGGCTGTAGTTTATTGAGCGTAGCCTCTCTTCCTGGTCCGCAATAGGTCTTTTTATATATCTCACCTCACCCTTCCTAGGCAGACCAATCCCGAAAGCCAGGCTAGAAGAGCTCAGGTCTGAAAAGGTGGCCTAGAAATAAGCCATTAGAGGCTGGATGATTTCCATTTCCCTTAAGCAAATGTCTCTTTCCTTTTTGTCCATAGCTACCCCTTTGTTCTCACAAGAAGATTCTCCTAAGTGAGGCATCTCCTCAGATGGGACAATGTCTCCCTTTGAAGGCATTCTAGCTTGTTTTGTACTGGAAGCCCAAACACACCCCTAGACTCTATCAAGTAATTCAAAGGAAGCAAACATGGTTCCTATGTTTTCAGACTAAGGAGCTGTGTAGCTTTGGTATTTCAGTTAAGGAGAGGGAAGAAAGGTAAGAACATAAGCGAAAATTTATTCTCTGATATTGGAGGTGCCTTCTGGATTTAAGAGTCCCACCTCAGAAGTTTGGCATTTGCTAACTGGGGCTCTGACCTTAATATGAGAACAGTTATCACAGCTCGCTGAATTCTTTGTCTAAGGGATTAGCTAGGGAAGGCCACATTTACTAATGACAGCTTCCCTCATCCCTACGTACCTAATTCACGTTAATAATATGCCTTTGTAAAAATATCTGGATTTCGTAGTAAAATGCTAGCTACCATCTGTTCCTTTGTTAAAAACAATCATGATAGACTTTTTCCATCTCTGCCAATTCAGTAATTCACAAGAGGAAAAGCGTTCTCTCCTCACTGTGCTCAGATTTTGACATGCAAAGAATCTCGTACCAAGAATAAACCTCAACCTCTGTTAGATTGGGTAGAGCCCCAGTGCTTGTATTTCAGCTGGTATCATTCCCCACCTCCAAGAAATCACCATGCAGGTTCTAACCTCAGGGCCTTTGAACTTGCCATTCCTGCTGTCTAATGCCATCAAATGCAATTCCATGCATTTTTGCATGGCTGCATTCCGCTTTCTTGGATTCGAGTTTCAGATGAAATGTGTCCTCAGCAACAAAGTCCTAACGAACCATTTTGTCTCAAATAGGTACCTCTGCACACGCACATGCACGCGCGCACACACACACACGCACTAGCCCAGTGCCATCCACAGAATTCTCTGTAATAGAAATGTTCTGTATCTACATGGTCCAAGGTGATAGCTACTGACTACATGTGGCTGTTGAGCACTTTGAAAAGGGGCAAGTGCAACTGAAAACGTGAAGTTTTTCTTTTTATGTAACTTAATGAATTTAATGTATATAGCCACATGTGGCTCATGGTCTGCAGTACAGCTTCAGCGCATCAACCAGTTTCACCTTTGTCATGGTCCTTACCTCAGGCTGAAAATTTATTTTATTCATTTATTTACGCCTTTTTGCAGCTATCTATTCATGCCACCATGTTCTGTTTTATTAACCACTGGATACCCAATGTTCAGCATGAGGGCTGAAACAAAAGGAATACAATGAATCTTGGTAAATTAACTTTAAAATCAGTAAATGCCACATAAGAGGACTTTGCTGTTTTTAGACGCTGTTCCAAAAGTCTTAGCTTCTATCAACTTTGTTTCTGCTAAAAAACAAACAAACAAAAAAAAGGCAAGTTGAGCTCTAGGTAGTTTTGTAACATAAAATGCCATCAGGTTGTCCAATTATGTAATTGGTTTTATGAGATCCAGCTCAATATTTTTGAATTCATCCTGAGCAATTGTTTGCCTTGCCATTACATTGAAACAGAGCTGTGGTCTACCCTTCCCAGTTGCAGCATATTTGCATGTTTGACAACTCCAAATTCTGTTTTTCTATCCCTTCTGTGGCCTATGATGCTTACCATGTCTTATAGAATATGGACATTTAGGTTTCAGATCTGAGATCTTTAAGTATAAGTTTTTGGTTGCATTAAAGTCAAGTCTTTGTCTATTTGAGGAGCACATCATTACTAAATGAAATTGCCCCCAAAACCTCGCTTTGATTTCCTTTGATTAACAGTATTCCCCTGGTAGCCAAGAAGCAGCATAAAAGTATAAAAATATCCGTGCTCTGTAAGTTCCCATAGATGTTAAGCATATATTTTCTCAATTCAGGTACCCATGCATTATTTATCTGCCCCAGAAATAAGAGTGTATGTGTGCAAAACTGCTTGTGAGAGGATGAAGCAATGTTAAAGAAAAATAGGAACAAATGCCTAGCATCCCTGCTTTCATTTAGCTTAACCACCTTCACATTTTGTCCATGTGTGTACTATTGTGTATGCATGATGCGCATGCTATGTTGTATATTTTCATTCAATATTCTAAGCAGATCAACTATTTCAGTAATTGTCTAATGGTTATATTCTAGCATGTTGTTTCGTCAATACGCATTCAATTAGTCCTTTTCTGCTGGACTTTAGATAAATGCCTGTGCTGGTTTATTATTAAAAATAACACTGCAGAAATTATCTTCACAGATCTAGTGTAATTTATTTCAAATAGGACCAGGAGTGTATCAAAATGGAGAAAATGGAGCAAAGATCCTTCATGGCTTTTGTCAAAATTTTCCATGCTCCTTTACAAAAGAGAAACCAAGTTTACAATACTATCAGGTGGGGGGAGGTTGAATTGATTTATAACTAAGAAATTTCTTTTTTATTTTCCTAATTTGGGCTATTTTGACAATAGTTTCTATAATGATGACTGTACCAACAACAGCAGCAACTAATATTTTTGAAGTACCCTACATGACAGGCATTATACTTAGTGCTTTAGAAACATTGTTTATTGTGGTTAAAAATGAAGACTCTGGAGGCAGACTTCATGGGGCCAGATGAGGACCTGACCACTTACCCTCTGCTTTTGCTTGCCTTCCTCGTCTGGAAAATGGTTCATAGGGCTGTTGGGAGGATGAGGTGAGTTATATGTAGTACAGCTCCTAAACTAGTGCGGGACTAAATATTTATTATTATTTTAACTAATCCTCGCAACAGCCCTTGGGATGGATGTTTTGCTGATGCCGTTTTTCGGACGAGGAGACAGAGAGGTCAGAGTCTTTGCACGAGATCACATAGCAGTGAGAAGTGGAGCTGGGATTCCAACTGCAGCGACCCTTTTCCCATACCCCACTGTGACACTCCACTGCCTCCTTGCAGGGGGGCACATTTGCAAGCCACAGACAAGTGTTATTGTGACAGCTGAGTTATCGCAAGGCTGGATTGACCATAGAAAATGAGAGCAAAAGCTCATAATGACTCAGTGGAAATGGCATGGCATATTTCCTTGTTTCCAAGGCAAACAGGAAAGCTGTTTTTTTTTATGCTGTGTTTTCTTTATCCTTGAGACCTGAAGTTCTCTGTATATGGAAATATTTCGAGCAATTGTGAAAACCCCACTTGAAAGTAAGAACCTGGCGGGCAGGAGTTCTGTGGTCTTATTCAGGCCCCTCAAATGTCAAGTTCCCTAGTCAAAGAAGGCCCTCTGTAAATATTTGCTAAGCAGAATTTCTCCTAAATACTACTATAAGCACTTTCGGTTACCTCTTAATATACTCTGTTCATATCTGCTTAGTTGATTATTTTTATTAGCTTCACATTCCTTTTAAGCATAATGATATTGGAAAAACAGAGGCAATGTAAGCATATTTTCTCTTCCACGGCTGATTTTGAGCAGGGGTTGCTTTTTAAAAAAAAGTATTTTTGGATCTTCTTTGCAGATTTGATGAATTAATTGTAAATTTCCCAGCGGGGATCTAACATGAACTGATCTTTACCTTCTATGCTGGGATGCTCAGTTTCTATTCCAGTCCTAGGGACTATCCATTGAGACCAAAGTTTCCATATTGCCAAGGGGCTCAGAAAATTGCTGATAAAACCTCCTTTCTCCAGAGACCCTGATTTCAATTTTCTTGATGTATTAATGCCTTCTTTCTCCCCCAATCTCTTTGCTCAAATAGCTATTTGTGGAGACCACTGATGTCAATGGCAAAACTCTCGAGGGGCCCGTCCCTCTGGAAGTCATCGTGATTGATCAGAATGACAACAGACCAATCTTCCGGGAAGGTCCCTACGTCGGCCATGTCATGGAGGGATCACCTACAGGTGTGTTAAATTGGCTTACATTAGCATAACGCCTTGGGAAGCCGGACGCTGGGTCTTTGGGGGACAGTACATATCAATTTATTGTTGCTCTAATGTGTTGTTGGCATGTGTCAACGCTGACATATTATTTCCCCTGGTAGAAGCAACAGCTGAAAGCTGCAGCTGAGAGCATGACTTGGGTTGGGGGGTTGCGGTGCTGTCAGCTCAGAGTCCCATGGTCTCTGAAGGTGTCCTTCGAAGGACAACTGACACTTCAGTCCCTCATGCGTGGGGGGTGGTGGGTCCCATGTAAATATCTTGCTCACTCTTTGAGGACCCAAGGTTGCACTTGGTGGTACAGCAGGATTTTGAAGAGATTTAGAGTCTCCTACTACAAGCCCTCCAGTTCAGTCTTTTAATAATTGCCTCTTAATAAGAACAATTTTGTGTAAATGGGTACGATTTCCCCCCATTTCCTTAGAAGATGTGTGGAAAGAAATCATTTGTCTTCAATCAAAGGGCCAAAGGCAAGGCATGGATGATGTCTCTCTCTCTGGGGAAACACATCTACCTACTCTTATGGAAATCTTTCAAGGTTCCTGCAGACCACTGGCTATCTTACTCCCACATTTTACCTTTCCATTAAGGAAGGTTTTAGAATTTAGCACTGGCTTTTTTGGCCAAACATATACTAATTAAAGCAGGCCATGGCCAGCAGGAGAACTCAGTCCTGTCTGTAACACCCGAGAACATGAAGAACAAAGTAGAAAAATCCGATTAGGCTGGACTTTGATGTTAAGGTTTGTAGTCTACTTGCGTGAAACCGCTGTGTGTTAAAAGCCTTGCTATGGCTGTGTCTGGATTATGCTGAAATAAATAAGTGGAGTAGTCACTCAGCAGGTCAGACAGGAGATGGAAGCCCAAGACCTGGTTTGACTGGCCTTATTCCCTTTGCTGAGCTGAATTGAGGGGATGTGCCAACAATATGCATATACCTGAGGTCCTGGAAGTGTTGCCATGGTAACCTTCCCAGACTACCAGGTGAATAATTATGTGCATGATACTGAAAACCTCCCTTCTGCTTCAAAGAGCTGGGTCTCTACGCTCTTTACCATCATGAAGCAGGAGGAGCGACCCTCTTCCTTTCCCCAGGTGTGAATGCACCCTTTGGAAATAAAGGTGATCTTTCTGTGGGTAGCAGAGGGTATTTGGAGGGGGGTGAGTGGAGATGGAGGAACAACAACAAGCCTGGAGAGATGGACAGAGGGCAGGTGAAGGGAGGACAGACCTTCCTCATGGTGTGTGGCAGCAAGTTGCTATTGATGGAGAGATGGCTTACGGTGAGAGAGACCCTGAAATTTGAATGTAATGTCCACAGAAATCTCCTTAAACTAGCCACTGTGCAAGAACAAGTTAGGAGAACCAGTGGGGAAGCTGTTAATGTGGCTAGAGTTTGAACAGAACAGAAAAGTGATTCCGGGTTTCCATCAGTGGCAATGGGGCCCTGCACATGAGTGACGAGACTGCAGAACGGGCTGGAAAAGTGTTCTAAATGTAAATGGCAGTGCTTACATCCGAGGCGACGGGGAGCAGGCATGTCTGTGCATATTATGTGTGTATATGATTAGGTACTATCCAGTGTTCCTTTCCCTGCACCCCTCTTTAAAGTTTCAGAAAAAATTTCCATTTTTATCGCTTTATATACATGTCATGATTTCGAAGAAAAATAGAATCCTTTATGCACACTGAATTTCTTGAAGCACAGAGCTATTTGGTTGGGGTGGACGAATCTCTGGCAAAAGCTAACCCACCTCAAACTTCTATTTATGATCGATATTATCCTATAAAAAATACATAAAAACTCAAATGTCTGTGCGGAGTAGCTTCTCCCAGCTATTTGGCCTACATCATTGTTTTTTTTATCTTTTTTAGCCCCCTCTGGGCTTCGCTATAAGCAGCAATTTAAATGAAGTAGAGGTTAGATTTGGGGTGAAGAACAGTGTTCAAAACTTTTAGGGAGAAAATTTCACTTAGATTTCTTAGACCCCTATAAGAGAGCTGCAGGTAGATTGAGCTCTGAAGCATCCATTAGGGCAGTAGAAGTCTTGGAAAGAAGATTGCATCCCCTTATCCATCCTCCACCACCTCAACCATTGACAAGTTGTAACAACCAATCCTGATTGACCATAAAAACAGGTGTCTCAACACTCTTCTGTCAACAACCCATTTTCATATCCATTTGCAGCCCATAGACACATGTGTGTTGTGGACGTTGCAGAGAACCCATTTTACAGACAGGGATGTCAACCCTGGGAAGAGTTTAATGACTTTCCCCAGTTTGCACAACCAATATATGGGAACGGGATTGAGAATTCAGTCCATATCACCTACCATCAAATCCTGTGCGCGTTCAACTCTCCATCAAACTTTGGAGAGCAGCCAGCAGACCATCGTAGCATTTAATTGAGTGCCTTATTGTACGCCAAATGCAGTATATCATCCTCTCTCATTTTCTCCAACTACTCAAGGGATACCACTCTCCTCATCTTACAGATGAGAACACTGAACCTCAAACAAGTTCAGGAAACCTGTCTAAGGTCACACAGCCAGGAGCCATGTACATATCAGTCAGTGCTCACGTCTCCGCCTTCAAGGCCAGCTTGGAATCAGCCACCTCTCCTCAAAAGGCCTGGATGAACTGTAGGGGAATTCAGAAAATGGTTGCTAATTTTCCTGATGGCATACTACTGTGTCTGCCTCAATCTTCTAGTAAAATTCTACTGGACCCACACTTGTATCTTGTTCAAAAAACTTGTTCAAGTACAAGCATGAGGACCCATATTTGTTCTGGGGCCTCGTGAGAGCTGTGAGAATTTCAAAGGCCTCCTGACCCAAAGACTTGCCCCTCTTGCCTCCACATCCTTCACTACTGACTCTTAGCTGGGGAAAGTATTTGTGTAGTTCTAGCTGTTGAAACAAGTGACAGCTGCTGATAGAAAATGGCCGTGTTTCTAACCAAATACGCAGGATCAACAAATTGTTTTTAATATGATATGAGCAATTTCTCAGTCTCTGGGGCTAAACAAGGTTAAACATCCAGGCTCTTGTCACTGTCTTCTGATCCCACATAACTAAGACCAGCCTTGCAGGGGTGCAACATATGCAGTTGCATGGAGCTTGATGCTCAGAAGGGTCCTGCACTTTATTTAATTGTCCACTGTCACTCATCTTGAAATTCTTAATGATTATGTGACAAGCAGCATACATCTTCATTTTGCACTGGACCCCACATGAGGAGTATAGCCAGTCCCATTCACTAAACAGCAGCCCAGAGCTCATCTCCTCAACTAGGTGAGACATCAAGCAAGTCATTGAACCTCTATAAGCCTCAATTACCTTGTCTGCAAATGAGCACAGGAGATCCAGTAGTGCCTAACTATTTTGAGGATTAAATGAAACATTGTGTTTTACTCAGTGCTTAGAATATAATAAATGTTCAGTAAATGCCAGTGTATTGTTACTACTGCGATTGTTCTTAAAATTCTGGCAGCATCCCCCTAGAAAAGGTAAGGCAAAGAGACATGCAGTTTGCATGAAGGTACATCCATCTCCCAGAAAAGCCACATGTCACTGTCATGTTAAGGTGTGCCGGGACGCCATCAGTGCCATCCATCACAGAGGAAGGTCACCCGTATTTATCTGCACGTGCAGACAGGAGGCCGTTTCCAGCTGCTCAGTGCTAAAGTCTAGGGTATTGTTTTGGGGCATCATTATTGGATGAAGGAAGATCAACAGAAAATAATGGTCTTTGAACTTTGCAGATCATGAGCTATTCCTTTTGTGGAGTCACAAGGCATTGATTTATAGGACCCAAGCTGAGACTCTGCCTGTTCCTCACAGGACCAGCCACATCTTTGTGAACCTGACATTTTCTGAGTGTCCAAGCCATGCCCAGACCTCAAAGCAAGGGTCAGAGGGCTGGGACCATGGATGTTTCTAGAGGGCACAGCTGCAGAGACCTTAGAACACGTCGCTGGTACCAGTTCACTGGCATTGTGCCCGCCGGCAGTCCGCTGGGTGATTTGAGACATGCTAACTGAGCAGTGTCCTGCTGGGCTCCCCAAAAGCAGAGCTGAGGTGAGGTGCAGGGCAAGTAGCTCATTTAGGGGGTAAGGGAGACAGGGTGAGGGATGGAAAAGTGGTCGGGAAAGGAAAGGCAGCCAATGGAAGGTGTGAAAACAAGCCAGCTACCAGAATAGACAAGTGGAGTATAGTCCCTTGGGGGAAAGGGTCTAGGAAATGGCATACAACACACACGTTCAAGTAATCCTGGCCCAGGGAACTGGGACACTGAGACCCTAAGCCCATCAGATGTTGATGAAGAGCAGGTCCCCAGAACTTTAATTTCCAAGCACTTTCGGCTGTCTGTGCACACAGGCAAATTGAGTTCTGGCAGCCTGAGGGCAGAGCCACAAGTGCTGGCTGTTGGGTTGGTCTCAGCTTTACCCAGCCTCCATGGTTTGTTAACCAGAATGGTGACAGGGGCATCTCCCACCACCCCAGACAGCTGGGGCAGCTTTAAGAAATGTCACTGGAGAGAGATGATGAAAGGAATGTCTTTATCTCCAGAGGATGTGACTGAGAACGAAGACTGACTCAACTTCCCATTAGGATGTGGGGGGGGGGGTGTTGGCGAGAGGTTAGCTTTGCCCAAATGATGTGCCCACACTGTCTCGAGGCTGTTGAAGAGAAGCAAAGATCAGCAGTGACATCCTCATCTACGTACGTCTGAAAAGCCAATGACTGCTGCCCTTCTTTACTTCCTTTGTTTTTTTCCACCCAGTATTTTCTAGTGACTATGTGCTGGCATCATTCAAGCACTGAGATATATCTGTAAGCATAACAGAGCAGACGCTATACCCCCTACCATCACCACACACACACACACACACACACACACACACACACACACACACACACACACACACCCCACACACCCCACACCCCACACCCCACACCCCACACCCGGTACGCACAGCCAAGCAAGGAGACTGGCAATGAATAAGAATTGAAATTGTGTTGAGTGGTACAAAAGAGCCATACAGGGTGCTTATCTCAGAAGGGATCGATTCTAGTTTGGTAGTATGAGAAAGGTCTCCTGGAGAAGATGATGTGAAGAGAGGAAGATGGAGTTTTATTGCTTTTTCATTTCTTTTTTCTTCCAGGATCCACCTGAGTTTCTGTTCAAGACACTGTTACTTATATTTTTAAACAAGTCCTACTGTGCCATACATGGGGAAAAAGCAGCCGAGCCAGTGGCCTTTGGGACATATGGCTGTCCTTGGCCCTCAGTTTTGCCTGGCAGCTGCTTCTTTCAAAACAGCTTCAGTTTCACGAAGATCTGATATTTGATAGTTGATATTTCATTCCTACCTCAGCAAAAACGTCCAGTTTGTCAAGTAGGCTGGTAGTACGTGCCTTTTCTGGTCACCTGCCTGCTTATTGGAGTAACTGCCTCTTAGCTTTTTGGCTCATTAGCTGTCAAGCTTTTTCTTCTCTGATGCTTTCACTCTTTCACAGTATAAGCCCTTTATGCTCAGTTGTCCCACCAGCCCCTTCGGCTTCCAGAATATTGGGTGTGTGGCTACTTTGTTTGATTTTGTAGATATATATGTTTAAAAGTGAAGTAATTCAGCAAAATGAAAGGAAGGACAAGCACCCTCCAACCTCTCCATGCAGAGAGAGTCTCAGTTGGCATGTAGACAAGCCTCCTTCCAGGGTACTCTGAGCATCTCTACCTGTGTGGATGCAGGTACATAATTCAACAAAATGGAACGCTGCATGGTTTTCTGTAACTTGCTATCTTTGCTCAGCAGGGTACCATGGACATTTTTTAAGTCAATAAATATCAAGCTGCATCATTGCTTTCAATAGCTGGTAGCTGGATCTACCATCATCTACTTAACAACCCTCTATTGATTTAAGTTGTTTTCACTTTTCTGTACTTACAATCAAGTCTACATGAGAGAACACCTGTCTTCCACTTCTGTGACCGTTTTTTTTTTCTTTTTTTAGAATAAATTCATCCACGTGAGAGTGATAGAATAGGGAATGTGTCTTATTACATTTTAGCACATATTTGGCCATTGCTGCTAATCAGGGGATATATTCTCTTTCTTGACCAAGCTCATGCACGAAGAAGATATATACAGCAGTAGTATTTCTTTTCACACATGAACAGACCAATGGATATTTTTGTTTTTCTAGATTATATTCAATGCCTCCAAGTTTTCATTTTAACTCACCATTTTGGGTTTTTGTGGCTGGAAAAGAGTGCATGGGTTGGGTCCATCTCCTCCCCAGCGGCTGTACGTTGGGCGGTCAGTGGAGTTCAACTGAGTGCCTTGCCCAGGATCAGTTCTCACGAACTTGCTGCAGTGCCCTTTCCATTGGACTAGGTAGCACTTGAATTTGGTGCAAATCAGTCCCTTGTAGTTGGCCATAAAGCAAAATTTTGTAAGGAATTGCATAATTGAATCACTTTCCTAAACAGAAAATTTCTCAAGTAAAATGACTCAGAAGTGTTGACTTATCTGAACTTTGATAGCTGTTGACTCAATCTAGTCATTGAAGAAAATGAATCTCTGCCCAATTTCTTCTAACCATGTCTAGGGGTCCCTGGCTTAAAACCAAGCCAGGCAGCTTCATTGAGATTGCCACCAGGGTTTTCCCTCCTTTGTATCCAAGCCCCTCTCCAGTGCATGTGCTGGGACCACTTGCTGTTGGTTCCCTGGAGCCTCAAGGTACCAAGAACCTAGTTAGACAGGAAGAACACCTGGACCCTTTCTTCTGTTAGAAGGCACCCAGCCAGTATAACGGTGTGTCTACAAGTTGACCATGTTTACCTTTGAAAACATGTCTTTTCGTTTTTATTCCTAACCCTCTCTCCCCTTACAGTCACATGAATCTATGGGGCTAGAGACCAATTGGAGACAAGCACCATATTATTTCCTGAATCACGCTTCTCCTTAACGATGAACTTCTATTTCTGGGCCAACCCGTGTATCTGGCTGTCTGTCTCCGCCAGACATCTACTCTAATACTCTCTCATGTCAGACCTTATTCAAGGCACTGAAGATAACCTAGTGAACTACATAGGTGTGGCTCCTAGTGTCAGGGAGATTATTTCCTTATTAATATAAACTGATGGGTGTCACAGTCCAGTAATTTTTCACTTTTAGACTGGAGCTAGGAGCCATCCCCCAACACTCTGGAAGGGAGAAGGATATGTGGCATCAAATGTAAACAGTGTAAGGTGGAAGTAGGATAGAGAATCATGGGTCACTGCAGAAACTTGGCAATCATAATCTTTTTAAAGATTGGCAGGAATTTCTAACCAAACTGGAAATAGGGTGAATGTTAAGGAGCTGCAAAATGCCATAGGAATCTGTCCCTTAAACCTAAGGATCTATTCTGAATAGTCAACGAATTGAATTTTTAGTATTGCAGTGGAATAAAATAAAGTGGCAAGTTCATAGTGGTGGCCCAAAAGGCATTAAACTGTTATAATTTCAGGAAACCCTTATGCAAATCAGTGTCTTATAGTCTTTTCGATCAGTAAATTAACTCAACAAATATGTGTTGGACATCTTCTATAAACCAATGTCCCAGGTGACCAGGACAATTTAGAATTATACTTCTAAGATATTTATATGTTTTGGGGGAAGAAAGGTATTTAATAATAAAATGTGTGAACAAGATAATTTAAGTCCTTTGGGCAAAATAGTGCAATGTGATGAGATAGAAAAGCTCTGAGATCAAGGTTGCCCTCACTAAGGAGATGACCTTTAAGGCAAAACTAAAGAGAATGAAGGAGCCAATCATGTAAAGAAATACAACAAGAACATCCCAGATAGATGGACCAGAAAGTACAAAGATTTGGGGCAGAAATGAACAGGATGTTGAAACACATATGAAGCCAGGGTGGTTGGAGAATGCTAACGGGAAGTACAGCACCAGAAAGTTCAAGGAGGTGGAAAAGGAGAAGATCACTCTTAGCAGGAGTCAGCAAACTATGGCCAGTGTACCATCAATTGTCTGCCTTTCTTCAAATAAAGCTTTATTGGAACACAGCCATGGGCATTCATTTACACATTGCCTGTAGAGGTACGCTTGCTATACTGGCAGAGCTGGGCCATTGGGGCAGGGACTATATGTCCTATAAAGTAAAAATATATACTACCTAGTCTTTCCCCGAAGAAGTTTGTAGACCCTTTGTTCAAAGCTCCATAAGTTTTGATTGCATTTTAAATTTAGTAGGAAGCCCTTGGATGGTTTTACACAAGAGAGTGGTAAGATCTGATTTACTATTAAAATATGGCTTGTTTGCTCTGTGGAGAGCAGAGATAGGGTGACTAGGGCTATTTTACGTTCAGGTGTGAGAGGACCACCGCCTGGAACAGGATGCTCCGTGGCGATGGAAAGGGTCATATAGGACTTGGTGGTGAGCCCACGATGAATGGGGAACCACTAAATATTGAATCGTCTTGTGATACTAGACTATTATAATTGATGCCCAGTACAGAATTATTGTAACCTTACACATTTCCCTCAAGTGCAAACTGGATTTCACCTTTAGTTTTCCTTATAAGACTTAAACTTAGGGCCAGGGGACTGGATTATCTTCTCTTCGTCCCTTGATTTTCAGCATTTAGCAGAGTTCCAGATAGAAATTTGAGTAGCCCCTCAGAAAATTCCATTCGATGAACGAATGAACAGATGGCAGTTTTGCAGTGCTCAGTGAGAAGGGCAGAGGAGGGTACATAAAACATTTGCACCCTTACTTCCTAGAGTTTGCAGAATAATGAGGAAATCAGACAAATACATCTGGGCATTGTCATCGCTGCTGATGGGGTAAAGGCAGGAGGCTCTTGGGAGCATCTCACAGGGACTGAGGCGGGTAGGGGGGTCTTCCCTGGGCAGGAAGGTAGCCAAGAAGGAATAATTTTTGGAATAATTCTCCTAGTTCTGTTGTAAACTTGGCACTGGTATAAATTCTTTACCTATGTAATTTTTTTTTTTAATTATAGATCTTGCAGTTGTTTTATAATATGGAAAGCAGAGGCTGAGACAGGTTAGGTTACCTGTCCAGAGTCACACTTCTGGTGAGTGAAGAAGCCAAACTAAGGCCCGTACAATTCTAACTCCAGCGTCTTGTTCATTTATTCTCCTATCCATATGCCCATTTTCTTGGGCCATTTAATTAGCATTAATGACAGTGCTCAGATTAATCCAAAGCCATTGCCCTGGATCTAGAGAGCCCACCTTATGTGCATGTGTGCATATGTGCACACATGTTTACATAAGAGACAGAAAGGGGGAGAACTTCAACCTCCGTTAGTCGAATTTTTTAACTTTTTGTTGTAGTGATGTATATTCCGCTTTAATTCCACTCAAAATATTCCACTTTAACCACTTTCCAAGTTTGCCAGGTCGCCTCTGTGCAGGTGGCTTACTCCCACACAGCCAAATTCTCTCCCTAGCAGGAGATTGGGAGACAGTCAAGGAGAATTCTTGAAGATTCATAAGGCATGCTGAGATGTGAATCAAGACAGTCTACAAATGTCACTTAGGAAAGATTTATAATCAACGAAAGAGCTTGATAAACCAGCTTTTACCAGAACCTGGGCTCTGTAAAGATAGTGTCTCTTCTGAGGACAGAGTTTAAAACTAGGGGCTTCCATCTCTATACAAATACCTTTGAATCACTTTAGGTTCGTCTTAGTATCCATGCAGTATTTTTTTTTTTAAAAAGCCCTCAGTAATTTATGTATAGAACCACCTCCCTTCTTAAGTGAATGGAAGAGATTTAGTAATCTAAGTTCAATGGGGAGAAGGCATATAAAATCCATTTCAAGTACATGTTTTATAAAATAGAGGTCATGAGTTGAGTTTTCCAGTACCAAAGAAGAATTTTTAATGGAAATATACCTTCTTGCTTTAATTATGCTTGTATATTTTTAAAAACCAATCACAGTCCCCAAAGCTATTATGTTATTCAGAAGCCTGACAAAGATTTCTCAGTAGTTCAGTTTTGGGAATTTTCACTCTTTTTTCTTACTCTGGTTTTCTACTTTTCTGTAGTGTGTCACTGCTTTTACCTGCAGAGAGGTTTAGATCCTGGGTTTATAAGAGGTCGTAACAGGAGTGCCTTCATCTTGGGGAGGGGGTTTGCTCTGTCTCCTTGGGAAAGTTCTCTTTCCGTTGCCATGGAAGTTCTCGTTGTCTGTTTCCTTGGTTCATCAAAACCAGACTCCATCACCTACTTTGTCATGTGTTTTTTCACTTATTGTCACACTTTTTTTTTTACCCTTTCTTGCAAGGAGATTTTGTCGATTTTTGCCCTTTCTTGCAAGGAGATTCTGTTCTCCTTAGTCCACACTGGCGTCATATACCAGGACTGAAAGTGATGAGATAAACACGAAATTAAGTCAATCAAGCTCTGTCTGTGTGTGAAGCATCACTAAAAAATGGTAGTATGGATTTTAGTGAGTCTGGAGTAGAATATTTCTCGTGGTTTAACTTAAAATGTTGACTGTGTAACCTAAGCAGATAAAACCGAGGTACAACAAGAGATGCACGTTACCATTGGCAGAGAGCCATTATATGAATGCAAATAGCATAGAACAGTGGTTTCAGCTGGGGATGATTTTGCCCTCACCCAGGAGGTATTTTACCACCACTGGGAAAGGGATGGAAGACATTACTGGAATCTAGTGGGTACAGTCCAGGGATGCTGCTAAACACCCTACTATGCACACGGCAGTGCCCCGCAGCAAAGAATGAGCTGTCTCAAGATGTCAGTAACACCAAGGTTGAGATGGGGAAAATAAAGAGTTTCAGTTAGGAACCCCAAATTAAAAATCAGAAGGAGAGATACTACAAAGTGTAGGCACTGGCACCTCCATGTGACAAGCTCCATAGTGGGTGATGGCAGGGGTAGGCTCCTCCAAAAATGACCAGTTATCATGTAGCTAATTCTAATAGTGAGCCTTTCATGATGTGAGCTGTTGCCAGGTCCCAGGCTAAGGGACTCCCATGAATTGGTTATCTCATTCGCTCACTGCAGCAGTTAGTGAGCCATTTTTCCAATGAGGAAATTGAAGCTTAAGAAACATAAATAATAAATAATAATGAATGAATGAAGGTAAACAACTTGTTCAGAAAAGTGGAAATTGCTGGTTTCTTCCCCATTACCCATCATCCTGTCGTATAGAAACAGGCCCCAATTTTACATGGTGGCTGTGTATTCATCTGATAACTATATTGGTCAGCCTCCCTTGCAGCTAAATGTGGCCATGTGATGACTTTCTGCCCAACAAGCTATAAACAGGGCTGTTGTGTTAGACTTCTGGAATGGATCCTGCAAGGAGCAGACTGAGCTAGGACTGGGCCCTCTAACATCCTCCTACCTCCTATTTTTTGTTATTGCTCAGAACATGATGGTTTGAGACTCACGCAGCCACCTTCTCTGGGAGGTGACCTTGAGGGTAGAAGCCATGGGCTAGGAAAGTGGTGCAAAAGATAGAAATAAACCAGGTTCTTTTGCCTGAGGAGCACCAGGCCAGCTTTGGACTGTTTCTGTCCAGAAGTATTTTACAAAAGTCAAAAATGACTGTCTGTTGTACTAAGTTCACTGTTACATTGGATCTTCTTTGTTTATAGCTAAATATGCTAACTGACATATCTAGTGCCACTCAACCAGTAAGAACTACAGCCCAGACAGTTTGACTCCAAGCCCATGCTTTTTAACTGTCATGTTATGCTGGCCAAGACATTCAAACCCACACACTTTTCTGTATGCATTTCATGCAAGTAGTTTAGTATGGTAATCAGAAAATTGAGTCTTTATTGGAATAAAAATGATCTTTGATGTGATTGTTAGAGTTGTTTCAAGAAAGCACTTGGTGGTCTCTGTCATTAGATTTTTTTTTATTAGTTTAAAAACATATTCAGTGCCTTATGATGGGAAATTTCTTAACATAGTTGTTTTGACTCTTCCTGTCACTGTAATCTCAGTTTATAGGCCAGCATTGTTGACCTATAAATATTCCAATAGCATGTGTTGCCGTGCAGCTGCCCTGTGTGGGCCCAAGTCCAGAGCCTGGAGGCTGGAGAAGGAGGAAAAAGCTCGAAGGAATGCTAACAAATCGAGAGAAGGTTTTCAGAGAATATCGATTTTTTTTTTCTTGCTAGTAAATCAACTGGAAATACATCATTAGGATGTACCTGTCAGTTTGTCAGAGAGATCAGTGTGTTCTGACCACAAGAAGACAGCGCGAAGGCTGAGGTCACTGGCTCCCACATCCAAAGGACACAGGTTTGGGTTCTGCTCCCACCACTGATCATAAGACCCTGGGCATGTTGCCTTCCCTCTCGGTGCTTTGGTTGACTCCTTTGCAAAATGAGGGTAGCTACTAATGATGCTTCCAAAAGGCAATCGTGAAGCTAATAATAAAGCCTAACAAATACCACATGCATCATGAAACTCAGCTGTTCCTGGGCACATTCTTTCAAGGTAATGGGTTCAGGAGGGTCTTGGTGCTTGTAGTGGCCGGCAGAACTTTGGAATCCAGCAGAGAAGAATTCAAGTCTTAGTTCCCTCTATTGAGTTTTATAGAATTTGAACTTCTATTTCTTCATATGAAATTTGGTGATAATCTATTCTGGTAGAATTTTGTGGAACTGAAATTAGCCAAATTTGAAATAGTGCAATAGAAAAATATTAATAAAATTTCATTTGTGTACAAATTTAGGAACAGCAGGATCTTACAAATTTTAAACATTTGTCAAACACTACACAATTTCAGAGCTGATTGTCAGGGTTCTCTTTATTGACATATAACTCATAGCCCAGAGGTCACCCACTTAAGGTGTACAATTCAATTGTTTTTAGTGTATTCAAAGAGTTATACAAGCATTGCACAAATAAATTTTAGAACATTTTCATCATTCAAAATGAAACCTCATCCCTTTTTGCAGTTATTCCCTCATTTTCCCCCAACCTTGCTGGTTTTAGACAGCCATTAGTCTACTTTCTGTCCCTGTAGTTTTATTATGGATATTTTCTATAAATGGAATCATAACGTATGGTCTTTTGCTACTGGCTTCTCTCACTCACGTTAAGGTTTGGGGGGGGTTCATCCATGTCCTAGCATATATCAGTACTTCATTCCGTTGTATTGCCAGAAGCAGGGTTCATTTTGAAATACTTTACTCTTGCAACAAGGAGGTGTTTCTTAAGCGCAGCACAAATACAGTTTATCCAACCAACAATCGCTGATATTTCAAATAATTTGGAATTTGCAAAAATCAAGATTAATCTTGACAACGGATGGTAAATTTGCATCCTATAAGCTAATCTTGCAGTTGTATGAGAATTGAATGAAATAATATATGTAAGCTCTTAGCAGCAGGGCCAAATATATGGTAATCACTCAATAAACGGTACCTTCCCCTGTTTTATTTTGGCTTTATAGCAGATCTTTTGTCATCTGCTGTTCCTTACTTTTAGGAATTCCCATCTATGAAAATTCTCTTTAATAAAGTAAAATAATCGTAGGTTTCTTCCAACAGGCTTGCTTACCAAGTGATTCTGAAACGTTATTTGAAAAAACCAACATTTTACTGAAATTGCAATTTTTTTGGAAGCCCGTCAATGGCCCATGTTAGGTACCCCTTCGTAAATTTCCACCAACACTGACGCTTCATAAAGTTATCTGAGATCTTTACTACAGGTGATCTGAGTACGTTTCTATTATGGCAGTGTCCTGCTGGGTATATTAGCATTAATGAAAGGCAGCTTTTGGAAACGACCATTCTCCAGATCTTACCTGCCTTATTCCAGGTGTTATTAATAAACCTTATTAAGGTATGTAAGAGAATAACTTTCAGCCATCCTGTGTCTTATACCCTCTCCCTTTGCCCAACATAGTTAGGAGCCAGACCAATCAGGCATCTTCACTCATTCAACAAACCATCACAGCTTGCTCATGGGTAAGACATCTGGGATGTGTACTCTCAAATTCATCATCTCATTTAATTCCTATTTAATAACACTGGGTATTATTAGCTCCACATTTCAAGTGAGGGAAAAGCTCCAAGCGATTAATACAGATAAACAAAGGAGGAACCACGTGAGTATCTTATTAGAAAAACCCCGTCTTCCTTCCCAGAGACTACATTTCCTCCGTCTTGGTGTGGGTTAATTACTTCTTAGTATGCCTGTTTGTCCTCTAAAATAAGATTGACTTATCCTTATTCAGTGGTCTCTAATGTAAGCATTCAGTGCTATCTCCCAGTGAAGGCTATGCATCTAAATAGGAAATGTTTATTTTATTGCTCAGGAGAGAGGCAACAGGCTAGAAAAACCTGCAGCATGGTTTCAACTGAGAGTTTGCAGTCTATAAAGCTGCTCTAGATCATGGCTTTCCCTAGGGACTATTCCTTATGGGCTGAGACAATTGCCTAGTCCCAACGACAACTTTAAGGGCAAGGACAAGCGACATTAAAAGATGGCAAAGTCCACCAGGAGAAAATTTTCTAGACTTAGCAAAACTAACTGTTGATCTAGAGATTAAATCCATCTGACAAACTATCAGTCCTAGAAAGCTTTTTGCTGCACAAAACAAAATGACAATTAAGATGGCTTTAACACCACGGTAGATTTTTCTCATATTTCAGGAAGCTTGGAGGTAGGTGGCTGCTGCTTCGTGCTCCAGTGACTTGCTAGTGCTGCAGTCACGTCTCTGCCTTTTTTTTTTTTTTTTTTTTGCCTTTCCCTTGTGGCTAAAAGGCTTGTCGCAGCTCTCAGCATCACATCTATATCTATGACAAAGGAATAAGAAAAGGGGGAAAGGACACAATGCCAGTGCTTTTCATTAGGAATGCGATTTTTAACACAGGTCCTCGACACCCTTCCATCAGCCCCTGAGCGGGGCAGTGACCTATGATAACCCCGTGCAGCATGAGGGAACATATATAGGTCAGTACTTATAGATGCACTCAGGGTATGTGTATGCACATGCGAGTGTGCAGCAGGCCAGGGAGAAGGGAACGGGGAGTGGATTTGAGGTTAACCAGTGACTGGAACCCCATACAGTATAGGTATTTGTCAGGGGCAAACAGGCAGCTTCCAAGATTTTAATAGGGCTTTGAGAATTAGCTGGTGAGTCATCATCAAATGGGTTTCTTGATTAAGTAAGTGAAGGCAGCAAAGTGAAACAGTTTCTTTACTGCTAAACTTCTCAGAGAATTTTGATGCTAAAAATCCCGTCAACCTCCCAGACTGTGCAGCAATCCTGAACTTGTCGGAATCTCTTGTGAGCATGATGTCTTGTGAGCTGGCAAACAGGAGCCAGCAGATCATTTGGGAAAGGCAGCTCATTGGTCCTAGTTGCTGGATCATGAAGGATGCCTGGGAGGGCTTGCTGCTCCTCCAAGGAGGAGGGTTTGGAACCATGGTTTCCATACAAGATGGCCTGAGAGCCAGACAGTGAGCATCGGAGAGTGTTGTAGGGCATCAGGTGGACTTATTGGCAGTGTGAGTGTTAGTGGTGTGAGAGAAGAGAGTCTGTGAGCAATTTAGGGATAGGACCATATCACTAATAGTTCTTGAATCTCATTCCCTCCACCCTCACCCCTTAGAATTTAGCTAGCCACCTTTGCAAAGCCAATACTCAAAAAAGAAGTGTTGTTTAATGGATTGAAATGTTATATAAATATTCACCAGAGAATTTCAATCAGGAGGTTTATTTATTTCACCTCTAGTCATGGGGACCAACCTTCTGACCAGAGGCCTGGTAGGAAATTGACCAGCTAGGATCCAGGACATAAGGAAATCCAAATGAAAAAGGGAAAGCAAGTTTTCTACCTTTCCTACCCAATGACTAAGTAGGACTGTTGGTAACTGTGTTTTGGGTCCCTGCCTCACTCTCCTATTCCTGTTTACTGGGAAGTAACTTGTGTTGATATACTGTAATGTTCAGGAGGTGGGGCTGAGATTTCCATATGCACCATCTCACTTCAGCCTTACAGCACCCCGGAAGATAGGTAATGGAATTCTCATTTAAAGATAGGGAATCTGAACCTAGTGGGCAGGCAACTTTTGCCAGAGTCTCATAACTTCTCTTAAACCATGTGATTATATCAATTTGTAGTAGAGCATCTAAGCAGCAATTGTTAATAAAGATGAGACTTCCTGTTAACTTTTACCATTAAGCTGTAAGAAAAATAGAGCTGGTAGTACAGTTAACTTGATTAGACAAGGGAACTAATTTAAGTAGGGTGATAATTGTAGCATATCTTTTGTGGATGGGGTAGGCAGAACTTTAGTCCCCATGCCATCTGAACTCTGGTGTTATCCTGTTGTCATGCCATATTTCATGGCAAAGAGAGACTTTGCAGGTATAATTAAGGTTCTAGTCAAGTGAGCTTAAGACAGGGTGACTACCCTCGGTTATCTGGGTGAACCCATGTAATCACACCCTTAAAGGCAAAAGAGGAAGGTAGAAGAGGGAGTCAGAGAAAGGTGGAAGAGGGTGGTACAGAAAGATCCTAAGCACAAGAAGGCCCATGCCCATTGTAACTTGAAGACAGAGGTGAGAAGGGGAGTGTCTGTAGAAAGCATCAGAACAAAGTGAATTCAGCCAACATCCTGATTAAACTTGGAAGAGGCATTTCCCCTGGAGCCTCCCGTAAGGAACTCAGTGCTCTCAAGGCCCTGATTTCCACCCTATAAGACTTGAACGGGGAACTCAGATGAGCTAGGCTATGCCTGGACTCCTGACCCACTGATGCTGCTATAAGTCACTAAAGTGATGACAATTTATGGTAGCTACAGAGCTAATGCAGTGTACGATTTATATTACTTTACATTGCAATAATGAGCAAAGTTGCTTTTCACAAGAATGTAAGTTGAAATAGCCAACCAAATAACAGAAACAAAGAGAAACATAAAAACTCATAAACTAACAACTACCAAAAGTTCAATTTCAGAGGAACGGATAAACTAAATGTGGACTACACATACAATGGAATATTATGCAGCCTTAAAAAGGAGTGAAGTCCTGATCTATGCAATAATGTGGACGAACTGTGAAGACATTGTGTCAAGTAAAATAAGCCAGACACAAAAGGGCATATGTTGCATGATCTCACTAATTTGAAATAAATAGAATAAGCAAAATTCATAGTCGTAAACTAGAATGCGGGTCACCAGAGGCTGGAGTGGGGATAGGGGATGGGGAGTCAGTGCTCCATTGGTGCAGAGTTTCTATCTGAGGTGATGAAGTTTGGGTCTTGGATTGTAGTAAATGGCAGCACAACATTATGAATGTAATTAACTCCACTGAAATAATATACTTGAATATGGTTAAAAGAAAATTTTAAATTGTGTATATATTACTATTTTTATGAAAAAATAATTTTTTTTTTAAATAACAGGTCTTAACAACACAGTGAATCCTAAAGTAAACTATGGACTATAGTTAATAGTATATTTATAACAATGCTTCATCAATTGTTACAAAGCTACCATACTGCAAAGTGTTAATAATAGAGGAAAGTATGTGTGTGAAAGGAGATATGTGGGAATTCTATTTTCTGCATGATTTTTCTGTAAACCTATCACTTCTCTAATAAACTTCAATTTCAAATTAACAACTTATGATTCAAGTATTTCCAATACCAACATTGTTCTTAATTTAAAACAGCCTCAAAAGCGATCTTCAGGACAGGTTTAGCCAAACATCATAATGAAGCTCCCGTAACTATGAATTCTTTTGATATTCATGTGATGTCACTAATTACAATGGGGCCCTTCTTTGAGCAGATCACCCTGCCTGCATTAAGGAATTTTATAGGTGAGTCCCCAAACCCATTCAGCGTTCAGAAGTAACATTACCACATGCCACGGTTCTCCTCGCTTTCCCAGAGCAGACATTTTTCATAAGATGCTGAAATTTGAAGAGAAAATGACACTGACAAAACAGCATTATCCCTGCGGTTGGGATAAACTACTCTCCCATTAATGAAGTTCAATAAAACATTTGTTGCCTTAAAAGCATAGCCATCGGAGATGTAAGGACTGCATGATTTGTCAATCCTTCCCCAGACATTTTGCTGCCAAATGCACAGATAACACATTTGTTGAAATCAACCCTCTCTGATACATCCCTTAGCTTGTTTGTTCAGGAATATAACCTCTCCTGGCCTGCCCTCCGCTCCAGAACTCCTAGGGTACTTCAATTGTAGAACAGGGAAGGTCAGGCCATGACCTTCTTAGGAGTGCTCAGTGCTCCGTGTAATCAAAATGACAAATGAAAAAAACACACTTTGAGTGAGCCTGTAGCATATAAAGACTATTTTGTTCGCATTTGTCTGGCAGTATATTTAATCCTCATAGCCCTCTTTATTTTCATTTTAAGATACAACAGCTTTATGGAGACATAACTTACTCCTTTAAAGTATATAATTCAATGGTTTTCAGCATATGCACAGAGTTGTGTGGCCATCACCAAAACAATCCATTTTACAGCCTTTACATCACCCCAAAAAGAAGCTCCGTACTCATTTGCAGTCGCTCCTTATTTCTCTCCAAATTCCTCTGCCCTGGGTAACCACTGATCTACTTCTGTCTGTATGGATTTGAATTTTCAGAACATTTTATGTACCTGTAATCATATGATATTGGGTCCTTTGAATCTAGCTTCTTTAACTGAGCATCATGTTTTCAAGGTCCATCCATGTTACAGTATCTGTCAGCACTTCATTCCCTTTTATGCTTGAATATGCATCATATAGATATACAGGGAATTAATATTTTTGTTCATCAGTTTTATCTGCTTATCGGGTAATGAGCATTTAAGGTACTTATTTTTGGGTTATTATAAATAATGTTTGTATAAACACTTGTGTACAGGTTTTTGTATGCACCTATGTTTTTATGTCTGTGGGCATACATACACAGAGTAGGCTTGCTGGGTCATATTCCAAGTTTATATTTAACCTTTGAGAAACTGCCAGACTTTATTCAAGCAGTGTCATGGTTAGGGACACGTGTCAACTTGGCCAAGTTGTGGTACCTGTTTATCTGATTGGACAAGCGCTGGCCGGGTGCTATTTCTCCCATAGCCAGGATCCATGGGTCCAGGAACCAAGGGGTGGAAATGGGTGTGGTACCACTCACTATTACCCCTAGTGATCCCGGCCAGCACTTGACCAATCAGATAAACAGGTACCACAACTTGGCCAAGTTGACACGTGTCCCTAACCACGACAAGCAGCTACACCATTTTACTTTCCCACCAAAGGTTCCAATTTTTCTGTATCCTCCCCAGTGCATTTTATCATCTGTCTTTCTTTATTATAGAGAGCCTGGTAGGTGTGTAGTAGCATCTAATGGTGATTCTGATTTGCATTTCCCTATGACTAATGACGTTGAGCATCTTTCTATGTGTTTATTGGCTATTTGAATACCATCTTTGAAGAAATATCTGTTCAGGTCCTTTGCTTATTTTTCAATTGGGTGATTTATCTTTTATTGAGTTGGTTGAGTTCTTTGTTCTAGATGCAAGTCCCTTATTAGATAAATGATTTGCAAATACTTTCTCCCATTCTGTAGGTGTTTTTTTTCCACTTTTTTGGTATAATTTGAAGCACGGAAGTTTTAATTTTGTTGCAGTCTGATTTCTCTATCTTTCTTTTTTCACTTTTATGTTTTTTCTTCTGTCATTTCTCAGAAGGTGCTTTGTAGTCTGTGATTATGAAGACTTACATTTATATTTTATTCTAAGAGTTTTAGACATTATACTTAAGTCTGATTTATTTTGACTTAATTTTTGTGTATGGTAGAAGGAGAAGGTTCAGCTTCAATTCTTTGCATGTGAATATCCAGTTATCCCAGCAACATTGTTAAAAGACTATTTTTCCTCCCATTGAATAATCTTGGCACCTTGAAAATCAATTGACCATGAACATGAGAGTTGTGCTCTGGACTCAGTTCTATTTCATTTATTATTATAGTATTTTTATGCCAGTAACACACACTTTTGATTACTGTTAGCTTGTAATTTTTGAAATTGGAAAGTGTAAGTCCTCCAACTTTATTTATCTTATTCAAGATTGTTTGGGCTATTCAGGGTCTGTTGCATTTCCATATGAATTTTAGAATCAGCTTGCCAATCTTCATACACTCAAAAAAAGGCAGCTGAAATTTTTATAGGGAGCGTGTTGAATCTGTAGATCAATTTGAGGTATTGCTCCCTTAACAATGTTGAGTCACCCCAATCTATGACCATGATAACTTTCTATTTAGTTAGGTTTTTAATTTCTGTCAACTGTATTTTTCAGTGTTCTGTGTAAATGTCTTGCACCTCTTTGTTAAATGTATTCTTAAATAGCTCATTCTTTTTAATGCTATTATAAATGTAATTGTTTTCTCAATTTCATTTTTGGATTGTTCATTGTAGTGTATAGAAATGCAATGACTTTTGTATATCGGTCTTGTACCCTAAAAACTTGCTGAAAGCTTCTTTTAATGTAGACATTATTCCTCTTATTTTACATGGTCAGTGACATGCACAAGTCTCATGGTAGAGCTGCCTGAGCACCATATTCAACTTTCTGTTCCCTGTTCTAGCATACTTCTTTAAGTGTACGTGTGCAAAAGAAAGTTATTAAACTGGCACTTTATATGTTAATGCGGTATGTTCACAAATCCCTATTCTAGTTGGGTTTAGCTTCCTTACATATTAATTATCCAAGGAAGAATTTGGTTGGCCATGACCTAGAACGTGTCCTTCTGTCTCTGAACCACCATTGACTTGTTCACCATTAGCTCCTACTTGGTGTCCTTTCCCCTAAACTTTTGAAATTGATGCATTACCTAATGGAAGTATATCTCCCTAACAAAATGTCACCTGTTTTTTCCAGAACATACTATCTTCCATTATTCTCAATGCTTAAATATTGACACTTATGTCCAGACCTGTCCCTCCACTTTAAGAAAGATGCTTGTAACCTTGGAGCCCTTCCCTGTGTTTGCTTCCTGTCATTTACACCAGCATCTTTCTCTAAAATAGGAGCTTTACCCAAGCACTGAGCCTTGTTTGCAACGTGCACGTGACATACAGTATCAAGCCAAAGTCAAGCCAACACAAACTCATGCATCTAGCTCCAGGGTTGCCCTTTTCCCTTTAATCTCGCTTGCTTCAGTTGATCTTACCCTCTACTTCAAGAATACAGCTGATTCCATCTGGAATGATCTTCCTGAACTGCAATCTCTTCTGCCTGTATTTCCTTTTATTGCCAATATCTTTGGCTTCCAGATATCTTGGTAAGGAAGCCTTTCTCTTCTTTAATTCCTATATTTTTAAGTTTACCTTCTGTTGACCTTTCTTGTGCACAGACTTTTAATTCTGTATCCTCTTGGCTCTTACATGTTCTTGCTCTTTTCATTATCAACCTGTCCTCCTTGCATCTTTAGTCACAAACTTCACCACTTCCCTCCTTTCAATAGACAAAAGTTTCCAGGCCTCCCAGTCCTAATAAGACAGTGCCCCCACCCCATTGTTGTCCTTGCCTGATGTCTTTTATATATTGTCTCTTTACTTTCACAGTAATACTTTCCAAAAACTTAGTGTTTCTTAATGTAAGCCATATATATCTTTGGTGACATAAAAGATAAATTTAGTTGACCTAGTGGTGAACTTTTATTTTAATAGCTATTTACTTTGATATATTACTAAATAATACCTAGAACAATCATTCTCATTATTTTATCATACCATTGCTTCAAACCAGGTTACCTTTTAAAATTCAATTTAAAGCATATTGAAAAGTAAATAATAGTACCAGCAGTGCTCGTATATGATAAAGTAATCTCTGAATGGTTGAAACATAGGAAAGCCTTGAGCAGTAGGAGAAGCAGAACTTTAAGAACAGACAAATGTTGGAATGGACAGTACTCTACAACCCTCTTCTGAGTGACCCTGGGGGAGTTAGTTCTCTGCAAACCTACATTACAGAGGGACTAGGAGCATTAGAGCTAATGCATTTAAAGGACTAGGAACATTGTCCAGAAAAAAAAGGTGTTCAATAAATGCTGTGATGGTTAGTTTCCGGTGTCTACTTGGCCAAGTGATGATGTCGATTTGACTGGTCAGACAAGCACTGGCCTGGCCATTGCTGCAAGGATATTCTGTGGCTGACTGATAAACCAGAAGGCTGGTATATTAAATCATCGGTCAGTTGATTGCATCTGTGGCTGATTATATTGCAATCAACTAAGTCATGCCTCCCACCAATGAGATAGTCCAATCAGTTGAAGACTTCTGAGGAAGAAGACTCTTTGCCTGCTTCTTCAGCCAGGGAGCCTGTCCTCTGGAGTTCATTCAGACCCTTCACTGGAGGTGCCAGCTACACAGTCTGCCCTTGGATTTTGGACTCTTCCATTCCCGTGGTTATGTGAGACCCCTTTATAAATCTCATAATTACAGATCTCTCCTGTTGGTTCTGTTTCTCTAGAGAACCCCAACTAAGACAAATAGTAAAGGATCATCTCCCAGCCTCTGCTTGTGACATCTCTGCAAATGCACAGGGAAGGCTTTGGGGAAGGCAGGATGGCCCAGAATCTAGGTTATTCAGCTCCTAGTTCAGGAGATGTTTACTGAATTGCAGCAGCATCATTACTATGGGTTGAATTGTGTCCCACAAAAGATATGTTGAAGTCCTAATGCCCAGGGGTCAGCACAATTCTAAAGTCTTCCCATGGACAGCTCACTCATTTACACCTTGCAGCAGCTCTATGAGGGAGATTCTCATCTGCCCATTTTATAGGTGAAAACACTGACCTATACTCAGGGAGGTGAGGTGTTTTGCCCACCATCACTTAACTAGTGAAAGGTGAAGTAGACTTTCAAAGACAAGCTCTCTGCTTTCAGGACCTGCTCCCTTAAACACTGTGTTGTATCTCAAATCAAAAAGATTCTAATTTGCGCATGCCATAGTGCTTGTCATGAGGTTTTTCTTTTTCTCTTGTGCCATTCTTCCCCCAAGTTTACCGTAAGAAATATTTAGGCAAAGTCCTTCACAAGACCAGTATAGTCTAAGCATAGATAATATGGAGAGACTCAACTTGCCTCTGGTTTCCATTGACATCCTTGCAGAGTCATAAAGGAGGCTGATGAGTTGTGGCATTAGGGTGTACCAAGTTGATAAAACACCTAGAGGGAAAGATCACTGCTTATGAATATTGGGCTAGGGGAGCTAAGCCATGGACATTTTAAAGATTCAAATGGAATCTTTACTAAAAATCAACAGAAATACTATAGAAATAAAATGCTGAAATCATGTTCTTTAAATAGGTCACCATTGAATAGATAGAATTTATAACCTATATCATTTATTTTCATGTTGGCTTTGACCCCTTTTCCAAAGCTTGGATTTGGAGGATATTTGGAATTTCCATGATATGCAATGGGGAGAAGGGATATTTCTGTTTAAAAATGTTTGTTGGGTTTAAACAGCACCCCAGTAAGAAACATGGCACACTACAATTAGGATAACTGAGGTTATGAAATGTAACCTTATTATAAAATAAGACATGGGCTTATTTTATACGATGGCCTATTTACAAAGGACAATGACAAGCTTTGGGGGGCATAACCCAGGACGGTAAGAATGGAGCTTTTATTATCCCTAGTCTTGGGTCTTGGGGAATGAAGGAACAATTATAGAACAAGGAAAGAAAGAGTCCTGTAGAGAGGGTCTCCATGGGAGGGGCAGAGAGCTTCAGCCCCGTGTGATATGGCCAACACAAGGCAACTCAGACGGACGGGATCTTGGGGAGTAATTGCCCTGACATTACTCACCTCCCCCTTTTGATTTCCAAACTCAACAGGGAGCCAGAGGTGCAGGAGTCCATGGTGTTGTCCACTCAGACCAGCCTCTGAGGACACAGAGTGGGGTAGAGAGTGGTGAAATGGGCATGTTAGAGGGTGAAGCTAAAGATATTTCATACATGATGTGAAATTTCTTGCCTGTTTCTACTGCTATTCATAAAGCAATGACAAGATCCATGTGATTAAAATGGATCAGATCCTCATTCCAAAATCTTGCCCCACAGTTCTGGGATTGTGGGAGAATAAACATTGAACCTCAAACCTACTTAATTCTACCTACTTAAGTAAGGTTTCTTTGTGTCTACTTAACTTCTGTGAATGATTAACCATGTCATTTCAAAAAGATTCACAGCCACGTTACATTGTTGCTAAACAGCATCTTAGAGATTTTTACTCTGGGCAAAGTTAAAAGTGCATTTAGACACTCATGCCTCAAGAGAATGCACTTTTTTCTCTTTAAAGTCAACCACCAGCCTAGTTCCTGTTGTAATCACTAATATTTGACTCAACAAAGTCAATATCTGTGTGTGGGAAAAAGACCCCAAACAGAAATTTTTCTAGGCTGTGCATTTTGCATTGTCAGGGTAGAAAGAGCATCTGAGTTGCAGTTCCTACCCCCGTCAGTATATGAAAAGATCCAAGTCAGTGAATTGTTTCAAGGTAGAAGTTTAATGAATGCACTTTGGGCTGTGTGCTTCTCCATTTGCATTTGTTATTACAAAACCATTAGTGTGCCTCGGATGCTTTCCCACACACCTGATGGCGTCAGAGAATGACAGTTTCCTCATTAAGGATGCATAACATCTAGCCTCCTTTCTTCTCTCAAACTCCAACTTATCCTAGTGTGAGTATAATGCTTCAGTGCAAGCCTGCTCTACACCAGCAGCTGTCCCTCAGAATATCCATTTTCTGCCACATTTCCATGTGGGCAGCATATTTATACATATATGGACTTGAACTGCAAAGAGTTTGAGTCAACTCTTTCTTCAATAACCACAGGGATTTTGCACCTCAAGAAATTCTGAAAATGCTGTAACGATATAATGCAGCAGCAATTTAATTTGCTAGGTAGGGATTAAGATTTGACAAATCCCCTCTCTAAATTTCTTTAATTCCGCCTGTGCAAGTCAGAGCTTTCTGTATATTTCCCAGCCTCCCAGCTGATGTGCTAAAAACGGTTTCACTAGATGACTCTCAGGCCTGAAATCACCCAGGCAAAGTTGTTTAGTTACTTGCGATCTGTTTACATTACATAGAAGGTTGGTTAATTAGAAATAAGCATGTTTCTTAATTAAGGAGCAAATTAATTTCTAAAGAAGTGCTGAGACCCCCTTGGGCTACAGCAGATAAGGGACTGAGCATGTGCTTTGTGGTTGGATGTGCAGTTCTTTGCAAGGAGGGTCCAAAGTGAACGGTGACACAGCAGTAGCAGCTACGGAGCCATATACTTGTGAATTAAGAGTGGTAGCATTCAACTGATGCTTGGTGAGTATCTTCTGTATGCACGGACATGTCCTGGGGCCTGGGAACTCAGAGAAGTAACATAAAGTCAGATCTTTAATGGAGTTGTCAGTAAAATGGAAGAAATAGACTTGTATATACAATATTTAACAAATTATATTAAATGATTAAAGACAAATGAGTGAAAAAGCCCCAGGAAAGCATTGAAATAAAACAAGCGGATAGAGTAAGGAGATGGGAAATAAAAGATCTGAAAATTCTCAGGCAGAAGGTAAAATGAGTGAAGCCTGGAGGGATGAACAGAAATCACCCCTGAGTGGCACAGGGAAGCGTCTCCAAGCAGAAGGAACAGATAAAAATACAGGAAAGAGGAACCTAAGTAAAAGATGAGCATGACTTGAGAATCCGCTATTTGGATTCCGGGCCCCAGAAGAGGACTGAAAAGACCAACACAGTGCAAGCATTGTGCAAAGTGCACGTTAGGTCTCCTTTGGTTGCTAGTGAGAGAAACCCAGCACCAAGAAATGTAAGCAGAAAAAAAGACTGTATTGCCTCATTCCCTAAAAAGGCCAAGAAGGACTTCAGGGTCGCCATATCTAGGTGTTCCTACTAGGTCACCAGAGGTGGTTCTCACTCCATCCCTTGGCTCTTCTTTCCTCTCTGCTGGCTTTCCCCAAGTGGCTAAAGAAAGTAGTCACCTGGCATTTTCTTTACTGCTTTAGCAACTTCAGCCACCTCCCACCATTTATGAAAGCATTGTTTCCAGAAAGTTTCACTTAAAGTCCTCAACATGATTCTGTGACTCAGTTTAAGCCATGTGTCCATGGTAACCAGTCACCGCATGCATAGTTGTGAGTGCTCTTAGTGGCCAGACCTGGGTCATATGCCCACACCTAGAGCCAGATGTGTATGTCGGTGGTGGTGGACATCAGCCCTCTCTGCACTACAAGGAGTGAGAAAGAGAAAGAGAGGTGTTATCCCAAAGGAAAAGGAGAATGCTCCTCCCAAGAGCGAGGGAACAGATGTGGTGCAGAATAAGAAATAAACGTGTGGAAACATCTACGTGAGAGCTCTTGTGGGATATCAAGGAGAAACATGAAATGGACAGATCCACATTGGGAAAATTTTGTTCTGGCTGTAGTATAGAGTGGGAGAGAAGAAGAGATGGACTCTGGTTAAGCAGTTAGAGTTGCAGAATAGAGAGATGGAGGGCCTGAGCTGAGGTGGTGGTGGTAGAGATGATACATATGAACCTTCTAGAGAAATTTAGGAAGTAGAAGACAGAAACTTTGGAGTCTCCAGTGAATTGTAAATAACCGCAAATCCTTTGACAATCCTCCTATCAAAAAGGTCTCTGTACCCTCCCCTTGGGTCTTGGTGGGCTCTATGACTGCTTTATCCAATGGCCTGTGGCAGAAGTGACACTCTGCCAGTTGCTGGGTCTATGCTTTAAAGGGTGGGCAGATTTCATTTACTGTCACTTGGAACACTCGCTCTGGTGGAAACCAGTGCTACAGAAAAATATGACCTCCTTGAGACTGTCTAAGCTATATGGAAAGGTCTTAAAGGACGAGATGCTTTATGGAGAGAGATGCCAACTTGCAGCCAAGCTCCAGCCAGATGAATGAAGATGCCATCTTGGAATTGGATCCTTCTACCCTAGCTGACTTCACGCGTATCTGAAATGAGTCACCCAGCTGAGCCCTTCCTATATTCTTGACCCACAAAATCATATACTAAAAAAAAAAATGAAAAGGTTTTTAAGTCACTAAATTATAGGGCTTTTCTTCTGTAGCACTAAATAACTAGGGCAGGAACTGAAATATGCATGCAAGAGAGGTAGAGTAAATGTTAAGTAATTGTGGGTGCTACTATAAATTTTAACAATTGCAAGACAAAAGGTTAAACCACAAATCTAGCCCATGCCCACCCCTTGTGTTCCAAAGAAGCCTGGCCTATCCCTTCCTCTGCTGGCCAAGTTTCAAAGCCTGTTTCTGTTTGTGGGTATAAATTACAGATTTAGGCTGCAGTTTCTCTTCCACCTGACATTTTCTCTTTAATGGGACTGTCAAAATCTTTGGTGAGCTTTATAGAAAATCATGGGAACTGTCAATTTTTCCATTGCCATATTTCATTCAGGTCCTTTAATGTGCTCACTAGAGGTAACAAATCCTCCAACATGCAATCATAGGCCATAAATGTTAAAAAAAAAAAAAAAAAAAACTATTGGATTGAGAGCCAGGAGGTACTTTTGCAAGGCCCCAGCCAGTGGTATCTCATTTCTTTTACCTAATGTGATTCCCACTGAACAGCCTAACCAGAAAGCCTTCCTTGGGGGATCTCAGAATAAGCTGAGAAAAGACAAGGTAGAGGTAAAATTATTCTTCATTCTAGAGATCAAGCTGACTGTTAGAAATACCCTAGCACACAGCTCTGTAAAAATTAGAAAAAGGGTATTTCCTGTAGACAGAAGCCATCATCACCATGACAGTAACCTTCACCACAACCATCACAGTAATCTTCATCGCCATCATCACCATCACTATGACAGTAACCTTCATCACCACCATCATCACCATCACTATCAGAGTAAACTTCATCACCACCATCACCATCACAGTAACCTTCATCACCATCACAGTAACCTTCATCACCACCATCATCACCATCACTATCACAGTAACCTTCACAACCACCATGACTATAGCCTTCGTCACCACCATCACCATCGCTACCATAGTAACCTTCACAACCACCATCACTGTACTCTTCATCAGCACCATCACTATCACTATTGTAGTAACCTTCATCACCACCATCATTACCACTGTAACCATCACCACCATTTAGGGAGCTCCTGCTATGTAATGAATGTGTTAATGCATGCATATGTGCCGATCCCTAAAATAACTACATGATGTGATGCTCCCGGAGAGTATGAAACACGCGTTGAGAAGTGCAGGAACTGTAATTCAAGCCTGTCATTTCTAGCCCATGTTTCATAAGTAGAAAGTCTTTTCTTGGGGAGCTGTGCTGAGAAAGGCACACACTATGGCTGTGACTTTGTGTCAGTATTTTGTCTCTCACAGGGACGTTATTTTTTTTCAGTTCTCAATAATGGTAATATGTATGACTGATTTATTTCCTCTCCATGATAAATGGGTCCAGTTGATTTGAATTAGCTACATCTTCAGGTGGGATGCATCCTGAGGTCCATATATATAGACAAAGAGAGAATGAATTACAATGAATGGGTAAGACTCTGAAGCCAAGAATGGCTGGATTTGAATCCCCACTCCCATCCCTAATAGTTTCATGATCTTGGGCAAGTTACTTTGCCTCTCTGAACCTCAGCCTCATCCTTTTAAAATTGGGATAACTGCAGTTTGTTATAAGAAGGTCATGAATAATGCCCCTGACTTGTAATAAGCACATATTAAATATATTCTTCATAGAAATAAATATATGCCTGAATGGAAGGATATGTACTTTATGACAGTGGTTGCTTTATGTATAAACGTTGAAAAGGATAGAAAAGGGATTGGTGGGCAATGGGACTTACGCTAGATCTGGAATTTATGTTTTAATAAAATTAAGACAAAGCAAATAAGGCAAAATGTTGACAATTGAAACTTCCAGATGGTGGTTGTACAGATTTTTATGCTATTGCTCTTTGTATTTTTCTGTGTTTTTTAATTCTCAAAATATAAAACTGCAGAAAGAAATTAATCTTCATTGGTTACTGACAATCAATACATTCAATCTATTTTTATCCCAGCTATTTTTGAAGGTGTATGACATAACAGATACAGTTGAAACCTTACTTTTTACCTGTATTATTTAGGATTAATTTTGGCTGCATGTAACAGAAAACAATCTCAATTAACAGTGAGAAGTTTATTCTTCTCACATACAGGACTTTCAGAGATTGGTTCAGGGCAGCTTCAAGATGCTGTTTGGGGCCAGCTTCTGCCATCCTCGGCACATTGTGATGGAACCACCTTCATGGTTCAAGATGGCTGATGGAGCACCAGCCATCACATCCACACTCCAGATTGGCATCCTCTTCCCTTCCCAAACTCTACTTAATCTTGCTGGCCAGAATTTGTCACATGGCCATGCACAGCTGCAAGGGAGACAGGAAAATATAATTTTGCCTTAGGGCATGCATCCAAGGTTCTTAGGGAAGAAAAGAAAAATATATTGGGAAGCAACTAACAGCTGTGCTGCAAAATCACTCATGTTCACTTGTCTCCATTTCTCCCAAGAGGTAGGCATTGTCTTGGAGTTAGTATATGACCATCTTGTCTGTACTTCTATAACTAAGCACATTCCTACCTATAAAAATATCCAGTGGTGTTTATATAGATTTAAAAATTCTCAAAATTTTCACATTTACTCACTTCTTGTCACTGGTGACCACAAACCACCTATTTAATAATTTTTCCTGAAAGCACTACCAAATATACCCTTCCTTCATTTCTGAAGTTCCCAGTCCCTTCCTGCCATCTAGACTACACGTCTCTTTAACCTCCACTAACACATCACAGTCTGAAATTTTCCTGGGAATGTTGGCCCCCACCTATTGCCTGCATTTTCTGTATCCTCTTGGACTTCCAACATCTGGCTTCTCCTGCCTGTCTGTTAATGATCCCCAGGCTCTGTGGACTTCAGCAGTGACTTTCAATTTGGGGCCAGCTCTCTCCATCTTTATTTTGGAGCTGAGATCATATCAGCAAGGCTGATAAGGATCCTGAGTCCTGATCTCATTAAATTATAGGCTCCTTACAGATGTTGTTTTTTTTTTTCTGTTTTTTACCTTTTCTCCCAGTCATAAAGCAGCCATTACCTTTCACATCACCTTATGCCATATCATCTCAATAATTCCAACTACTCCTACTAGAAAGATCACCTAAATCCCCAATTGCCCATCTGAGCAAAGTAACTCCAAGGAAAAGCAGCATGTGCCTGGATTAGAAATAGAGACAAGTAGTGAGGTCAGAAGACCCTTCTTCCCTTATTGGATCCAGAGCGTATTTTAATTTGTCATAAGCCCAATGCAGCTATTGGCACATTACCTTTGGCTTTTATAGACCAAACCAAAATCTCCAACAGGGTACTTCTTAAAGTTGAATTCTGCAACAGATTAGCTGTTGCCAAGGGCTGGGAGAAGAAGAAAATGGGATGAGACTGGTAACGGGTATGGGTGTTTTTTTGCTTGTTTTGTCTTTATGTTCTTGAACTAGATAGAGGCACTGATTGCCCAACACTGGGAATATACTAAATGTCATTGAATTGTACACATGAAAGTGGTTAATTTTATGGTAAGTTGATTCATCTCAATAAAAATAATTATGCCCTTGCTCTCAGTTTGCAGAGTGCTCCTCCCTCACTGAGTGCTTTCTTTCTCCACCCCATGCCACTGTGGATACAGGAAACATTAAAATTGCCCCTTACAACCTAATAGTTTAGAATATGGGCTCCAGAGTCTAACATAAATGGACTTGAACCCAGAGCCACCATTTCCCTGCATGTGGGACTTTGGGGAAGTCACCTAACTTCTCAAGGCCTGAGTTTCCTCATTCATCAGAGAAGAATTCCTCTATCTCAGGCAGGCTTTGAAGACAGAGGGAGGAGGCAGCCCTAAAGTGGTTAGCACGCTGCCAGGAGCACAATAAGACAAGACGAACGTTGGCTAATAGCATCCTCAGCTCCACTGCCTCCACCACCTTCCTTAACCAGCTTGCATAAGGCAACCCCTCCTTCCACAAGTATAATTTAATAAGGTAAATTCAGAGAAATTAATTTTGAAATTATATCAAACTTACAGAAAAGATTCAAGAATGGAACTTCCATTTGCCCTCCCTTAGATCCCCCACTACGAACATTCCACTGTACTCATTCCATCTCCCTCTTTCTGCATGTGTCTTCGTATGTATGTATTTCACAAAGGCACCCAAAAGTAGGTATACACAAATACCCACTATTGTTAGTCTTTCCTGAGCTGTTTGAGAGCAAGCTGAAGGCAAGCTACCCCATCACCCCTAAATACTCCAATGCTTATTTCCTCCAAACAAGGACCCTCACCTACACAACGATCACATAAACCTCCAAGTTAAGAAATCAGCATGGCATCAGTACTGCCATCCAGCCCAAATATCCCATTCATATTTTTCCAATTTTCTCAATGACGTATCCTCCTCTTTTCTGGCCCAGCATCCCATCCAGTTACACCAGTGGTTCACAATCATTTTTGCCCCACCCAGGACCCATTCGGGAATGTCTGGAGACATTTGGATTGTCAAAACTAGGAATCGATATTGACATCTAGTAGGATACTCCTAAACAATGCACAAAATAAACCCCAAGATTTATCCAATCCAGAATTTCAACTCTGCTGAGGTTGAGAAGCCCTGAGTCACACAAGCTGCATTGACTAGTCATGCCTCCTCGGTCTCCAGTTTGGAACAGTTCCTCAGTCTTGCTTTGACTTCCCGGTCCCCACTGGTTTGCAGGAGCACAGGCCTCACATTTTATAGAATGACCTCCAACTCGTCCAACCAGTGTTTTCCCAGGACCAGACTCGGGTCATACTTCCAGGGCAGGGAAACTGCTGGATCAGTGCTGTGCTTTTAGTGCGTCACCGCATGGAACATGGACAACTGACCCTTCCCCAGCCTCTGAGGATGCTAATCCCCATTACTGGTTATGCTAACCCCCGTTACTGGTTATGCTGCTCCACCATCAGGTCACTACCAAGTTCTCCTTTTGTATTTATATTTGCTGAAAGATGCTCCACATCACCCAGTATCCTGTTTGGATCAAATCTCAGCTCACCAGCTTGGTCTCCATTGACAACTTCCACAAGAAGCAGCTACCACTGGCATGGTTGGCAAACGGTGCTTTCTTATTCCCGTCGTTCCTTCCACATTTATTAATTTGGCATCCTAATGTAAGGAAGAACTTTTCCTTCTCCCTCATTTATTCATTTCTTTAAATCAGTATGGAGTCATGGGATTCTAATTTTATTCATCAGGTTGTATTCTGTTACTATCTCCATTTTTAGTGCCATGCTCAAGCTGTTCCATATTTAGCCAGTGGGGACACTTTATATGGAGCTTTTCAATATTCCCCTGTCATTTTTGAGCAATTCTTACTTTCAGGCACAATAAAATATGCTGGGCTTATCTTGTACTTTTCCTGCCCCAACCTGAGTTTAGTCATTTCACTATTTCTTTTAGTGAAGGATGGTATCTAAAAGTTAAGATCTGGTTGTTTGGTGAGCTGGTTGCTGCTGGGGTGTAATTGCTCCTAGGCTCCCTCAGTAGACAGAATGAGGACGAGGAGGACACCCACACCCAAATAGATATAAATATATATCATGCATGTGTGTGTGTGTGTGTGCTTATATATACACAGACCTCTATAATTATATATAGATACTTGTATATATTATATACTATATATAGAACACAAATACTGCATATATAATTTACTATATATAATGTATAATCTGTATATAATAAATATAAAGATATCTGTACTATAATTATATTTATACTATAACTATGATATCTACTTATATAGATATGCTAATATATATTTATTGAGAAAAAATGCAAGTTCAAACCAATGCCTGCAATTCCATCCCAACATCCAGGTTTTTCCTAGCTTTCCCACCTTTCCATACTCCCGCAGCAAGGAGAATCCTCACTGCCATTATCCTCAGTAAGTCTATTTACTTACTGGCTTAAATCAAATCCTCATCACAGTCACTTTCCAAACCAAGCCAGCCACCTCTTCCACCTACCACTTCTGCTCCACTCACCACTGTGCCCAACATCCCACGGTGCCAGCAGGCACATGCCTCTCCTCCCTCCCTCACGGCCTTGCAGCGAATCTGGACCAACGCTTCCATGCCAGTGATGAAAGGGAATAGGCTAATAAGTTAAGCTTGTAGACAAAAAAAATTTGATCATTAGGAAAGTTATATAAGGAGCAATCATTAGGCATTTATTAAGAAGGTTGTGTAAACTAGGAACAATCCCCAGAGACTTCCTGAAGAATTTGACACCAAGAGGGAATGGGGAAAAAAAAGAATATTCTGGACAGAGGGGAAGACTTAGCCAAAAGCGTGGGGGAAGACAGCATGGTCACTTTGGAGAAATGCATGTGGGCTAAGGTAGTTGGATCAGAGTGCATAAAGAGGAAAGAAAGAGAGAAAGATAAGGCAGGACAGGTAAGCATGGCAAGAGTGTAAAATGCAACAGTTTGGACTGGTGGTAAACTCTTTCATCTCTCTCTCCAGACACATTTAGCTCTCAGATTCTCTAAATACCTTCAGATGAGCCCAGCTGTCATTTCCGAAGTCCATTTCCACCAGATGCAAGTCCCATGAGTTGTGCACTCTCTCTGTCTTGTTTGATACTGGGCCACCAACTTTTCAGAACGTGCCTGGCACTTAGTGTATGCTCACTAAGTATTTCAATGCATGAGTGTATATTTTCATCTTGAATAACTCTTTTGGTTCCCTATCAAGCCCAAGCAGTTGGAAAACCTCAACTATCTCCCAGCACAGGCAGCCCTCCTCGCTCTTCATTTGTATGGAAAGTGTAATGGGTCATGAAATTGCATTCGTTAGCATGTAGATGCTATACGTATATTTTATAAACATCTCACCCTATGAAAATATGAGGCCAAAGTACAAAATTCTGGAGAGGCAGCAGCTGGAAGTATTGAAATTAGAGAAGATGATCATTTCCATTAAGTAGTACCAAATTTTGTAATGCAAGTAACATCTTCATGTTAATTCTAAGAAACTGTCCGCTTCATTAGGCAGATAAGGCATACTATGATTTGGATGCAGAATAACCCCAGTGATAAATGAATATCCTATTATAATAGCTTCTAGATTACAGTTCCTTCTTTGGCCAGATTAAATGTGTCCTGATCACATTTAAGCGACCCTCATTATTAGGATAAATCCAGCTAGCCTACACTAAGAGGCAAACCCCACAATCTCAGTGAATTAAAAAAAAATAGTACATATTTCTGGGTAAGGAGATGTCTGATACAAATAGAGGTACTCTCATTTTTTTAGTTAGTACATATAGATTGTGTGGCCTCTATTGTCACATAGAGGAGAGGAAAATGGATGGAGGAGACATATCAGCCATTACCTCCCTTAGCCCAGGAATGAAACATGTCATGTCTGCTCTCAGTGCAGTGGCCAGAACTAGTCATGTGGGCCCACCCTGACTGTAAGGGGCCTGGGAAATGTAGGGGAACACATGGGATATGTGAGTAACGCTAACCATCTCTGCCGTTCACATGTCCCACCAGCCCCCATTTGGGCTGAGAAAAGGAAAGAGAACTGAGATAGCTTTATACTGACTTCTCTCTAAGCTGGGGCCCATCTTAGGCTACTTTGGTGGTTATCAAGATGTGCAGTTTATCATAATAGCACAGAGTATGAGCTTTAACAACAGACAACTCCAGATTCTAGACCTAGCATCTTCATTTCTAGCTATGGGGACTTGGAAAACCCTTTAAGTTTCTCAGTCTAAGCTTCCTCATCTGGAAACAGAAAACACTGATGCCTGATTCATAGGGCTGTGAGGGTTAATTAGTTATGTATGTGCTCAACAAACATGGACCACTGTTTTATTTGAAGTGGGACTGGTTCATAACCACATGTGCTCCCTTACTATGACCAGAATTAATCAGCCTCTATCAACGCGAAGGAGAAGATTTGTGGTCCTTGACTCTTGGCCAAACCCAGCATCAGAACCACCCAAAAAAAAACTGGCATCAGAAGAATGGCCATTATTGTGACTTTCAGGATTCTGCTACATTGGCTGCAGAGCTATCATTTAGAGCCACCTGGACACTGCCCCTGCTTTCTTCCCATGGCTCAAGACATGATTTATTAATAAAAAGTCCCTTAAATGGATCATCTATATTTCTTAAGTTCTCCTGGCATATAGCACTTGAACTCATGCATAAAAGAAGAGGTGTAAGGTAACAATAAATTGGCTTCTCACCTGCATGGTGTTGGCAGCATGGCCTGCCACTAGGGACTCTAGGAGCCAAGGTAAACTGCAGCAAAATATGCTACCCTTGCTCTCTGTGGCTGTTTCAATTCAGTTAAGAGTTTGTATCTTTAGCTAATTTTATGAGGGAAAAGTAATACAGCCAAACCTAACCCCCAAATTGTCTATTTGGTGGCTGCTGATGTTGGTTCAAATTCACAAGGAAGTTACCATCAGCCTTACCATGATTCTTTGTTGTCCACTCAAGATTTTAAGATGGGTGCCTCAGCTCCAGCTATCACATCTGCACTCAAGGTATAATTCTAGGGAAAGAGGTGATGTCCTCCCATCTTTTCCATTGCTTCTGAAAGGCTGAAATTTTCATGAAACATCTCTCTTACCCCACTGCTACAACAGACTTCTGCCTACATTGTCTTGGCCAGAACTATGTCACATGATCACCCCTAATTGCAAGAGAGGATGGTAAGTTAAATATTTGTTTTCCTAGACTCTCTTGTAGAACCAGGAAAGGAAGAAAGAGGGACAGAAATGGGTGTTAGGTCAATCAACCTATAATGACTCACCCAGGAACTTAATCCATGGGAGGGGAAGGAGGCAAGGAGTCCCTTCTTGCCAATCATTTATTCCCCTAAAATGCTGTAGGCCATCCCCTTTAATTCTGTCATTCCTCAGTTGTGAAGATTATTTCTTCTATAGGAAAAAGGCATGAGATATGGCCCCAGAAATCTCTTTCATTCTCCACTGAGAAATAATTGCCTGCAGTAGGTTTCAGCTCACTTCTGGTTGTTTACTGTTTTCCAAGTCACTGTGATTCTAGAAGGTATTGGGCCCCAGTGGAGCTCAAAATGGATGTTAGCTCTTGGGTGCACTTTATTGATTTGGGCACAGGAGAGAAATTGTACTGTTGAGGATTGTCACCTGGACAGTTAAAAATCCAAAGTAAATGAACTGAGCAAATCTCCCCTTAAATAGTGCTCAGAAATCAAAGAGCTGAAAGATGTAAATGGGATTCATTAAGAGCTACAGAATTAGCTTTTTTTTGGAGCTTTGATGTGTTTTTCTTGCAAATCTCAGGAACTTTAGCTGAAGGCAAATCCTGGATCATGGTCAAGAATATCTGACTTACGAATGGCTTAGTGGCCAATGGGGGCCAGTTAGGAAGAGGTTCTCAGTATGTCTGTCTTAGGATATCTATAAAAGCCTTGGCCCCTACAAGGGGAGCCTGACACTTTAACTTCATGTCCCCTTTCTCTGCCTTGGAACACAGGGTTTACACACACATCAGAATTATAGAAGTGATCGTTGGAGTTCATTTTCACTGTGCTCATTTTAGAGCAAAGAGGCTGTTGAGTGTTCAGGGATTTCAGTTGTGTTTGGTTTTACTTTCATTATCAGTGAGAATGATTATTGCTTAGCTTTCATCTTGTGGACTCACTGGCTCTAGTGATTGGAACGGAGTGTGAAACCCTTCTAGAGTTGCCTACTACTCTGAGTGAAATGGACAATTTGGCTCTAATGGCCCCAGCTAGACCTGGCTGGCAGATGTATTTTGTTTGGCTTGGGCAGTGTTTTAAAATGGGAGATTTCATTAAAGAATCACATTTTTCTACCTTCTTTTTAAGAATGGGAAGATATGACATGACTCAACAACTACTTGCATATGGCATCACTGGGCTGGAGCTGAGAGGCCATTGCCTGTTCCAGTCACGGCAGCTGCAGTCCCCACCATGCCCTACTGCCTTACGCTCAGCCCGAGTCAGTCTTCTGTGTGGTCACCATAGATATTTGGGTTGGTGTCTCCTCTTTCAGACCATCTCCATCATAGAACTGTTTCCAAGAGGACAAGGGGTGTGTGTGTGTTGAGGCAAGATTTTTTTCTCTTCCTTTCTTTTCACCACCCTCTCAGGCTTTTCTCCCCAAAGGGTGGTCATGGTTGCAGTAGCAGCAGCAGCAGCACCTGGGAACTTGTTATGAAGGCAGAATCCGGGGTTCTTTCTGAATCTTCTGAGTCAAAATTTGCATTTTCAAAAGATCCCCATGTGATTTTGTGTACACGTAAAGTGGGAGAAGCACTGGTCTAAAGCAGAGTTTTTCAAGACCTTGGCTGATCATCCGAATACCAGGGTACTTGTGAAAACCACCCCTTAGAGCCCACCCCGAAACCAGTCCTATCCTCAAGGCAGGGACCTACAAATCCCCCCCCCCCCTTTCCACAGGTGCCCCAGGTGATGCTTGGGCTCAGGTCAGTTAAGGAAACCCTGCTCACATAGCTGGTTTTTCATACCTCGGTGAGCATCAGAATCTCCTAGAGCATTTTTTATTTTTTAACTTAGATGACATTTTATTTTTATGAAAACATTCATGCATGATAGACATGTGGAAAAGGCAGTCAGCAAAACTAAGATAAAGCACCACAGGCATCCCATCCAGAGGCCACCCTGCTAATACCTTAGCTATCATAGGTCCTTGCAGAAATTTTTCTAGGCAAATATGCATGTGCTTTTCACCAAAATGAGATCATAGAGTGCATGCTATTTTCAAACCTGTGTTTCTCTGTTAGCAATCTCCATCTTTTATATAAGAGTAAATTTTAAAAAAAGCCACATGCTCCCCAATTGGCCCCAAAATATTCTTTGCAATTAATTGTTCTGACTAATATGAGATCCAGTCCGGGCCCATATGTGTGTCTGGTTATTCCCACCCCTGTTTGTTTTGATCTATGTTATTCTCACGCCCACCCCTAATCCCACTCCTTTTATTTATTTTTCACTTTGGTATTGCCTTGTTGAAGGGTCTGAGCCACTCATTCTGCAGAAGATGCCACATTCTGAATTTATCTGGACACTTCCTCATGGTGGCAACTTAGCCAGTAGCTCTATCCTGGGTGGTGGTGGTTTTTAAATGCAGATTCCGGGATTCCACTCTAACCCCCAAAGAATTAAGTATTTTCAGGGGCAGAGCCCAGGAATCTGTATTGTTCACACTTCCCCAGGTTGAGTCTGATTTTGAGCATCCTGACTCACTCAGCAGGGAAGGTGAGATGGCCTTAAAACTACCTAGAGTGTTGCCTGGAGTGTCTCCATTCAGATGGGGCCAGATGACATCGGAAAACTTGAGTGTCTCTCTGATTCTTTGACTAATGGGATCAGAGCTTGTCTGTTTGTTTATATTCGTCCTGTGATAAGAAAGTCAACTTTGCTGGAAAGAGTCTTTATCTCAGGCTTGCAGCGGGGACACTTTTAAAGGTCTTAGCTATGCTTGTAATTTTTCCAGCAAAATTTACTCTCCCTGAGTTCCAGCTCATGATAACAGATGATGTGTGACTAGGTGGAGAGACAGGAATAAGGCGCACTCCAAAAAAAAGGATCTGACATCGGGTTTCAAGCTGTGGAACTCAAAACACTCGCCCCTGCGTAGGTCCCTTCACCCAGCTCTGAGCAGATGCATTTGGGGGCTACAGGTTTCAGGGTTCCTCATGTTCAGAGCATTACTTTCTCCCGAGCGGGGGCCAGTGAAATCCACAGGAGCTGAATTCCTGAATCCCGGGCTGAGCAGTAGCCTGGCTCACTGCCTTTCGTCCTTCTTGTTGACCAAAGAGGCTTCTCCTCTTCTTTGCTTTCAAAGATTTCACACCTGATCCAAATCTTGCGGTAACGTCTGCTGGCAGGTTCCAACCGTCGTGTGTTCCACTGGCTTCTATTGCCTCCTACAGCTTCCCGGCCGGGGGAGCCTGAGGGGCTGATAGATACCCTGGAAGGCACTCTTTAGTTTCCTCCTATGAAATCTATAACATTTTAACCTGCCCACACACGTTAGAAAACAAGCAAGCCCCAACAATAACGTAAGGGAAAAACTGATTTGCAATGGAGTAGTGGCTGGGTCACCATGGGGACGCACAGGCTCTCCCACCCTGCCAGATGTGCACGTCCTTCCTCAGGGACCCCAGACGTGGCCCCTGCAAATGCAGAGGGCTCAGGACTCCTAGGGTGCTGCCATCTGCTTAGTGATTTTCCAGAATTGGTTGGGTTCAGAATCAAACAAAACGCCAGTTCCCTCCGTGTCCATGGTGGCTGCCTTCTCATGAAACATGGAAGAAACTCCTCTGGGCAAATAGTACTGGGGGGTTGAATGTGAGACTGAGTTCACTTCTAGACTCAGATAGCTATAAATGGGCTTTTGTATTTTCCACCAAAAACATATCCATTGGGGTCACTCAAAATTTGTATGGGGCAGTCCTTTGAATTAGCTTCCAGAGCCACAGTTATCATGCAGCTCCCCTGATGGAGCCCTGAAGCTATTTCCCGATGAAGAGTCACCGCAAGAACTTCAGGGATATTCACCCTTTCTGAGATGTATGCATGTGAATTGCTTCGCAATTCTTGCTCCATGGCTTTGAGGCTTCATCTGAGACCATGTCTTCTCCAGACCCAGCCTCAAGTTCAGATGTCAGACAACAAAGGACTCCAAAAGTGCAGTCTGGCTCAAAAGACAGAGCCAGCATAGTGAGAGAATAACAATGTAGGAGCTTCTGCAATTACACAATAAATTATTTGGTACCACCTCTTTGATGACATAGGAAATAGAAAAAGGAAAAGCTCAGTGTGGGCTGGAGACAGCTTCAAGAAGGAGGGCATGCTAAGCTGTCCTTGAAGCACAGAGGAGACCTGACTCAGGAGAGAACATGGAGAGGGGCTGGAGGAGGGAGGCTTGGACAGTGTAGATGGAAGGGGGTGGGTATTAGAAGTGCCCAGCCCTGAGCAGTCGGACTTGCCAAAGTCTTGCCTTTCAAGTGCCAGAGAACGTTCTCTGCTAGTAAAGTATTGTCTAAACTAAAAATAAAGTACCACAGCTGTCTTGAGATGTGTCACTAAGAGCTGAAGCCAAGTTGATGCCATGAGGTTCAGTGGAAAGCCTGCCTTGGGTGGGCAGGGGTATTTGGCTCTGGCTGCCCCTCATGGCCTGGGAAAGGAAGTGTTCTCATGGGAACACGGGTCTTACCTCTGCGCGGGGCTGTGGGAACCTCAAATGGCTGCCCAGGGACTTTTCCGAGTATACATGGTTGTTTACAATGAATTGGCTTAAGAGTGAGCCAAAGTGCTTCTTTTTCTGGACATGGCATCAGAAAACAGCCCAGAATTTCTGTTAAAATCTGCTGCCGGAGCCAAGTGACTCAAACATGACTCATCTGTGCTGGAATGCCTCCTCTGCTAGGAAGCAGGTGACTGAGCCTTGACTCCCTCACCCCGAGTTCTGTGTGGAGAGGGTGCATGCATGTACAAGATGGTGGTGTTATCTCTGTTGAAGCCAGGTAACCGGGATAACCCTATGCACAGGTGCATTCATTCATTCATTCATCCAACAAGTACTTGTTAATGTCAGGCTTTTGAACTCAGGCTGCGGAGCCTCTAGTAGAGGGGAACAAACAATAAACAAGGTGAAGTAAGGATGTGTAGAGTATGTTAGGCGATAAGAGATACAGAGAAAAATAAGCATGAAAAGGGGTGGGGGGTACTGGGGTGAAGTGGGGAGGGGTGTAGTTTTCAATGGAGCAGTCAGGGTGGCTTGTCTGGGAGGGCAACTTTGAGAAAAGCCAGTAGGAGATGAGACAATGAGTCGTAACAACAACTGGAGGAAGAGCCTTCCATTAGGGGGACCAGGATGTGCAAAGATCCTGGGGCTCAGGGCGCATCCGGTGCATTGGAGGAACTGTAAGGAGACAGTGTAAATGGAGTAAAGTGAGGCATAGGGGAGGAGAAGGAAGAGAGTTTGGAGAGGGGCCAGGAGAATGGAGCACATCCAATCATGTAGATGTGGAAAGGGGCCTGGTTTTCCTTGCAAAGAGAGGTGATGCCTTCCAGGGTTCTGAGCAGAAGAGTGACAATCTGACACGCATTTCATAGGTGCTCCCTGTCTGGAAAAGAGATTGAAGTGGCTCAGAACAGTAGTGCCCAGTAAGGATGGTCTTCCGGTTGCAGGGCAGACTGAACCTGGGAGTGACGAGGAGTGGGCAGGTTCCAGGTCTGTGTGGATGTAGAACTGACAGCTGCTGAGGGACGGCACATGTGCCGGGAGACAGCGAAAACTCGAGGGAGCTGTGCTGCGGACTCCCAGCACCTGGCTAGAGATGCAGGTTCTCCAAGGAGCTTCTGCTTGCCAACAGCCACTGGGTCCCCATAAAGCAGGGCCCCTCAATCACTGCTATCTGGAAGGCTTGATAGCTTGAAGTTGCCTCTTTTCAAGCTCCTTTTTCCTCTCCTGGAGACTGACAGTGTGAGGTGGATTTGCTCCTTCTTCAGAGCCTCTTCTGCCCATCTCTCTCTCACATTGAGGGGTAGGAGCAGAAGGTCCCTGCAGAGTTTCCTTCAGCCTAATCACTGCCCCAACCGGGCTGAGTCTAGTCCCCTGTCAGTAGAGCTAGCAGACTGAAGACTTAAAGGATGGTGTATCCTGCTGTGCTTAAAACCACTTGCTTTAGAGTCAACTGGACCGGGAATTCAAATGAGTTTCCACAGGGAGCCTGAGAATTTACTTTGCTTTCCTCAACCTCAGTTTCCAGATCTTTAAAATGGGGGCAAACCTACTCCTTGCCTCACAGTGCTTGTAAAGCACTGAACCTAGTTCCTGACACGTGGAATTCAATGATCAGTTACTGAGTGAGCAAAATGAATGTATGATCCGTATCTGCTGCATGTCAGCTACTTCTCTCTTGTCGTTTTCCAGAGATTTGAAGGTAGCCCTGAGTCCTTCTTTCCCCTCTGTTGCTTTGCTGGTCTCCTCCCTAAACCCCCATAATTATTTCTCTTGGAGTCATAGGGGTGTGTCTGGTCTAACGTCTACAAAGAGCCCGGCCTGTGTTAGGAGCCTCACATGCACTCGCTCGCATCCTCACCCACCTGCAAGGAAAGAGGGGCATTAGCCATTGTCCAGGTGAGGTTTCTAAGGTTAAATGCCTTTCAAGTCTTCAAGGTCACACAGCAATTGAAGGAAAGCATAAGATTTAAACCCTTGGATTGGAATGGTGTGAGGTTACTCATTCATTATAATAATAATAACAAAGATGTATGACTAGACTTCATTAGCACTTTCTGCCTGAACTTTTTAAATCCTCATAATGAACCTTAGGGCAGCTCCTTTTATTGTCCCTTGTTGTAGTCAAGGAAACTGAGGCTCAGAGAAGTTAAGTAACTTGCCCTGGGTCACACAACACCTGAGTAAGGCTGGATTTGGAGTCTAGGCAGCCTTGCTGCTGTGCCAAGGGGCCAGTCTCAGGCCCACCACATGCCTCAATTTTCCTGGCCCTACCCCCAGCATGTCCCTCGTCTGTCCCAGGCAGGCCCCTCCTTCCTCCTGAGCACACCCTTCCTGTTGCACCTGTGTTTCCCTGAGATGCATGTATTGCCCTAAGAAAGGATGCAGGTGGTGGCGGGGAGCTCCACTGCCTTTAGGCTGAAGTGAAACCAGTAAAGAAATGCAGCCCTCGATTGGAAAGCAGGAGCGTTTCTCAGCAGCTCCGGAAGCTGACGAATGGTCTTTCCTGGTCTGTGATGCATTTACCTTTCTGTCAGGGTCCCCTCAGATGCTCTAATTTGGGGATCGGGGAGCAGGGAAACCAAAACCCTAGAAAGTATATCCACAAGTGAACGTTCTTTCACTGTGATGAGACTTTCAGAAAGTCTACGTGTTCTCGACGTGCAAGGTAATCTGTAAGAAACACGAGCACAGGAGAAGAAAGATGCATTATTCATCACGAGACAGCGTTTGTGTTTTAGAAATGAGAGCATGCCAGTGTTGATTTAATACCATCCCACTGCGTATGAGGGATTCAGTTAGAGCCACACTTGTAGCTTGAAGAGTTGCTTATTTTATAAGTTATGAGAGCATGTTTTGGAGTCATTATGCCCATATGAAGCTAGAAATAGAATTGTTTATCTTTGTATCTACTTGTCCTGCTACCCCAAGAGATGGCAGAGCTCTCGATGGCAGGAATTAAGTGTTATCCTGACGTACACTCCAGGGCCTGGCAGACTGCCCTGTCCACATTAGAGCAAATAAGCATTTTTGTAGATAAGGAAATCCCCCCAAAGAGAACTGTAGCTGTGGAGGACTGAGCCTTATTCACTGCAAGATGCTATTCCTCCCCAAATGCTCCCCCTCACACGGGGCCTATTTGCAGGTTGGAGGGGGACCCCTGCAGTCCTGTGGGGTAAGTGGCCATGTCATGAATTGTGTGTTTTATTCCATGACCCTGAACCAATGGCTCTTACTTGGGCATGCATCAGAATCACCAGGATCACTTGTTAAAGTGCCAGTTGCTGGGCCCCCTCCCTGAATTGCTGATTCTGTGAGTGTTTTAGTTTTCCCGGGCTGCTGTAATAAACCACCATAAACTCAGTGGCTTAAAATAACAGAGATTTACACTCACATGGTTCTGAAGATGAGAAGTCCAAAATCATGATGGTGTCAAGTTGTGTTGCTTCCGAAGCCTCCAGGGAAGAATCCCCTCCTTGCCTCTTCTACCTTCTGGTGTGGCCCCAGGTGTTCCTTGGCTTGTCTCCATCCCTCAGTTTCTGCTTCCATCTTCACATGGCATCTCCTCCTCCCTGTCTCAAGTTCCCCTGTGCCTTTGTCTTATAAGGACACTTGTCATTGCTCTACAAGCCCACCTGAAGAGTCCATTAGGCTCTTATCTCAAGAACCTTGGCTCATGGCTGCATCACTCCAGCCTCTGTCTTCACACAGCCACCTTCTCCTACTGTGTCTGTGTGTCCTCTCCTCTTCTGCTTAAGATGCCTGTCCTTGGATTTAGAACCAACTCTAAATCTAGGATGATTTCATCTTGTACTCTGTTCTAGTTTGCTACCTGCTGAAATGCAATATACCAGAAACAGAATGGCTTTTTAAAAGGGGAATTTAATAAGTTGCAAGTTTACAGTTCTAAGGCTGAGATAATGTCCCGATTACAGCAAGTCTACAGAAATGTCTAATCGAAGGTATCCAGGGAAAGATACCTTGGTTCAAGAAGGCCAAAGAAGTTCAGGGTTTCTCTCATCCAAGAAGCCATATGGTGAACACAGTCATGGTTTCTCTCTCAGCTGGAAGGGCACATGGCGAGCATGGCATCATCTGCTAGCTTCCTTTCCTGGCTTCCTGTTTCATGAAGCTCCCCGGGAGGCATTTTCCTTCTTCATCTTCAAAGGTCACTGGCTTGTAGGCTCTCATGCTTATGTCATTCTTCTCTGGCTCTCTCTGAATCACACTCATTCTCCAAACTGTTTCCTCTTTTGTAGGACTCCAGAAACTTCTCAAGACCCACCTAAATGGGTGGAGACCTGTCGTCACCTAATCCAGCTTAACAACCACTCTTGATTAAATTACATCTCCAGGGAGATGATCTGATTACAGTTCCAAACATACAGTATCGAATAGGGATTATTCTGCCTTTATGAAATGGGATTTAGATTAAAACATGGCTTTTCTAGGGTCCATACATCCTTTCAAACCAGTTCACACTCCTTAACTTAATTCATCTGCAAAGACTTTTTTCTCCACATAAGTTCTCCTACACGAGTTCCCATGATTAGAACACATTTGTGTATTTTAGGGGCTGCCATTCAGCCCATGGCACAGGCTGCAGTGAAGCCTGAGAACTTGCATTTCTAGCACATCCACTATTGCTGATGCTGCCAGTCCTCAGAGACCACACTTTGAGAAAAATTGCTCTTCTAGACTGAATTGTATTTTTGCCAGACTACCTCCTGCAAACCTTCTCAAGGTTAGTTAAGCCAGTGGCCACCGCACAGCAACTGTTCAGTTAAGTATTTGTGACTGAAGGTCCAGACAGCTTCCTTTACCCATGGAGGCCACTGGTTGAAACCCGCACCAGCATGCAGAGTCCTCGACAAGGACCGAGACCCTCCTGCAAGGCCGGGCTCCCACCTCTAGCGTTCTGGGTGGCCTTGAGCAGTTTCCATTCCCTCTCTGGTCATCAGGTGCTTACCCGAAAGATGAACCACCGGGCCCTGCCTACCACATTTGACTTCTCTGGGGACACAAAATACTATGCAAAAAGTGCATTGAAGAGTATAAAATGCTATATACATGGTGAGGGGAATTGTTCCTACCATAATATTTGTGTCTTCTTTCAACTCTTAGTAAGCAAATGTTAGTTAGCCAGCACTCTACGATACCAAGCAAGACCCTAAAGGAGACAAACGCACAGCCTAGATGCAGACATGGAGACATAGGTCAAGATTGTGCCAACAGTGAGGGGCAGGAAATTCTGCCTGCACGGCAGGTTTGGCCTCACAGAAGGCATCTGGGCTAAAAACCAGAAGACCTGCTCTGCACCTTTCAAGCAACATCTCATTGAGCAAAGTCACTTCACCTCTCTGAGCCTTCATCTCTTTACCCAGAAAAGGGAATGGTAAGCCCACCCTTAAAACTGTTCTGAGCTTTGAATTGCACAACACACGAGAAAGGCTGGGTCTAGTGCCTAGCCTGGCAGAGGTGAGAAGACTCGTCACCCGGCTCTGGGCATCGCTTCCTCCTCCAGTAGGAGGCTACCGGAGGGCGTGAAGTGGGAAAGTAGCATGATGGCAGTTGAGTTTTAAGTCCCAGGTGAGTCAGGACAGCTGCTCAAAGGCTGAAATTCGTGGGCCGGGACCACTGCTCTGAAAAGAGAGAAATTATACAATGCCTCCTTTCAAATAGCACCTTTTCTGCAGAGTTCTTGAAATAGATTTTATCTCATGTGATTGATTTATGGTATCCATTAAGCCAGATGCATAGCTACACCACCCAAATTAATTTTTAAGTTGCTAACTGTTAATTATTTGCAGAAGACAGGACAAAAAAATGTTGGAAGCTATTTGAAAGTAATCTTTATTCAGTCTGTAATGGATGCTATTTAAAACAATGGCTTTTCATATTCTCAGACAAATGATGCAGCCAACATTCAAAGCCATAGACTCTTCAAATGCTTTGTATCCTAAAAGGAATACAAAAATAATCAGTCTGTAAAATTGTAATTATCTTTTCATTGCCAGGCATGTTTCAGTAGAAATAACAATTCTTGATTTCCATTCCATGTGTGCTCCCTTTTTGGCTATGAGAAGTTAGGTCTTGGTTTTCTTGTCTAAACAGTGTGTGATAATATTTTATCCTAATAATTAGCAGGCTTGTTATGATGATCAATTAAGAGCACTTTGTAAACTGTCAAGCATTTCAAAATATGTTATTTCTGTAATGATTAAGTAGAGAATAAATATAACTGAAGTTAGTCCAGGAAGTCTATATCCTAAAGGTAGTTCTTTTAAAAATTTAGGCCAAAGAAAATTAATTTGCCTTTTCCCATGTAGCAGATTGCCTTTTGTAAAGATGACCACAACTGTCTCTCTCATCCCACGTTGTCTTCTGCACTATAACCTTGATAAATCAAAGTGGGGGGGCTTAGTTCATCCCCTCGCATCTAAGCTGTCGAGTGACTCCCTGTTAAATAATGGTGCAGTGGAAGAAATACCAGGTGGCTTCTGAGGCTAAGACATAAAAGGGCACGCAGCTTTCACCTCATCCGTGGAGATCTTGCTTTTAGAGTCCCTCTACCCTGAGGCAGCCATTTTGTGAGGATGCCCAAACTACCCCACACAAGAGACCACATGGAGAGAGTAATACCCAGTCAGCCCTCAGATCTACCCCTTCCCAGCTGTCCCAGCTCCGTTCATCGTCTCTCTGTAACCATGAGAGGCACTAAGCTAGAACTACCCTGCTGAGCCCTTCCTGGATTCCGGACCCAGGGAAACCATAAGAGATAATAAAATTATTGCTATTGTTTGAGCCTCTAAATTGTAGATAACTGGAGCATCCATAAACCATTGTGACTAGTGGTCTAATTATGTATTAAGGAGGTCTAATTATGTGCTCTCTTTCTACCTTCTCCACCTGCAGACCTGTGGTTACTTATTTTTTAGAGTTCAGATAAGCCTTCTAACAGTCTAGATGAGATTCACTTCATACTTCCATGTAAGCATGTTCCTTTGTTCCCCAGCCCTTCCTTGTGTTTGTATTAATGTCTTCATTTAAGTGAAATTAATTAATGTTCTCTCTCCCACTAGACTCTGACATATCTAGAAAAGCAGTGACTGTTGGTTTGTCCTCACCATTGTATCGCCAGCACCTAGCACAGTGCTTGACACATAACAGGCATTCAAGTAAATAGCTGTTGTAAGAATGAACAAACAAACAGTTCATTCTAGAACATTCTCTACTAACTAAATAGGGCAACGTAAGACAAATGCTGAAAAAGTTGTATGCTGCAGAACAGATTTTCCTATAATTTCTTGGTGCCTAATACTTACATTTATATTCTCAGTTGTCCCTTGAAATGCCTTCTTCGTAACCCCAGTAAGAAACCAGAAGAGAAGGAACATAATTTGGTCATTGAACAAGAACCTGAGAAAACTTAGAGGCAGTCTTGGGGTTTCTTGATGTCCACGAAAGGAATGACTGTTTAAGAAAAGGCTCCAGGAACATCTGCAGCTTCCCCTTCTCTTCTCATTGTAAATGTACTCACAGCTAGCCCAGATGTTGGAGATCAAATGTTTGATTTCCAGCATTCAGAAGCAGGAATTTTTTTCTGCTTCCTCGAGAAAGGTGCTCATCTTTTGAACAGTGGCCTGGGGGGCGGCCAGGCTGCCCTGCAGCCCAACTCCAGGGCACTCTTCTCAGTGTCATCTGTGAATGGTGCCCCCCACCCCTACCCTGGAGGACAATCGATGCAGTAATAAAGATGCCTGGGCATGGGCCACCTGACAAATCAGGGCCCCCCCCCCCACCTTGAAGGTATGCAAACCATCCCTTACCTGTGTGTTATCCATCCCTTTATCCTTTATCACGTTGAGGCTCCAACAGGTCCCTGAAAATGTAGGCAAATTCAAACTGGTATATGGACTCAAGTGTGAACTGAGTCCCATAAATCCATGTTTCCATTTTGCCCACAACTGTCCATGTTGCATAGAATAGCATGTAGCCTTCACTTGAGACAGACTCAAGCCAGCTAAGATTTCAAACTTTGATCCCATGAGTCAGTCTATCGGTATTATTCCTACTATGAATGATGATAACAACCGCTAGAGATTCCTGAACCCATTCTTTATGCCATGCACTATGCTAAGCTTTTTAGACAAGTATCTCATTTAACCTTCACAGTGACCCTGTGAAGTATACCTACTATTAACAGCTCCATTTTATAGATGAAAAACAACAGACCACTAGAAAGGTTCAGAAACTTTGCCACTGTCCCATAACATATGCAGCAGGCTCAGACCTTGAACCCAGTGTGGCTTCAGCTTGGGATCTTAATAAGGAGTCCTGGGACTCTCTGCTGGCCCCCAAAGAATCACTTCCATAGAAAATGATCCAGGAATGTACATGTCATTGGCTTTTCTTCTGGTAGTAAATACCTCCTTGTGTCCACAGGTGTTAGTGAACAAATGTTTGGTTTATTGGCATTCTAAGGTTGTTTGAACTTCGCTATACCTTATAAGCACACACCAGCAGCAGCTGACCCAGAGCATGCCCCCCCCATTAACCGAACTATGGTCTGTCTCAACTTTGTACTATATACAAACACATCCTCACCAGTTATTGACACAGTTATAGACCAGGACAGAAAATAGTGATTGACACTCAAGAGACCTCTCACTGGTCTGGTGTTATCGCCCAACTGGATGTGATTAACCAGGCATCCATAATTGTACCAGGTTTTATTAGCCAATTTACATTTATCAATCCATAGAAACAATGGCAGACAAATTCCCTTTTGCTGAAATGAAAATGCACAACAACTGTGGTCTCTCCTGAAAGGATGTGCGGTATGGCATGATTTGTCTGTTCAACCCAGGTTGACTCGAGAGCCTCCATTCTTCTCACTCATAAAACAGTGACAACGTTTACCTCGGAGTTTGGTGCCATTTAGATAATAGGATGCAAGTGAAGCATTAGCCCTGTGCCTAGCACATGGGAAGCTAGCAGGAAGTCAAAAGCTAAATCTGTCATTTTCATTACTAATGAGTGATTTGGTTCTTAGTCTCTTTGAATTTAATTATATTGCCAAATTTATGTAACATGACTACATTTATTTCTACCCAATTCCTTTCAACTTTGATCTCTGTCCTTGTTTCTGTATCCAAATTTTTAAATTTAATTCAGAACCCAAGAACCCAATTTTAATCTTATCAATGACCTGTTGCAATCTGCTCCTTACAGCAGCTCTGAGCTCTCTTTGGACCCTGATTTAAATATGATATTTAGCACCTTCAGCTGCTTCTGAAACCCAAGGGGCAAGTCCAGTTGCCTAGCAACCTCATAAATGCACTAGCAAATGGTACAGGTGAGCCCCATTTTGTCATAATGAAATAATATGCTTTATGAGTAGGAAAAGCCAAGGAGGTACAAGATGAGGTCAGTACTTAGAGAAACAGGGTAGGAGGGAACACTGCCTCTTCAGCATGGATTAGTAAAGCAGGGATTGTTTACCCCCTGCCTTGGGAGTCCTTGGGCTGGAAGAAGGCAACGCCCTTTGGTTTACCTAACGTTCATAGACAGAATGTTACTGTGGTTACATTTGGGTGAGGCAGGTGTTGAGTTCACCACCAGAGGTGCCTTTTCCAGGCCACTTCCCGCAGATCCGCCTGACTCCTACAGCTGCTGGGTCTCTATCTTTTGCTTAAAGAGCAGAGGTGTCCTGCCCTATCCTACTTTAACGCTCTCTTTTCATAGCAATATTTCTTGATGCCCCTTTCCTCTCTTTAGATGAAGTTCATGGATAATATCACTACCTAAATGCATAATTTGGACCAAAAAAATCTCAATATTATGCCATGACTTTAATACCAAGGAGACATAAAGGTAATCTATAATAAAAGAAGATGCATTTCAAATGTAAATGTTTTCACACATAACTACACTGGAAGATACAATGATGTAACCAAATGTTTGCAACCAACTATTATGAATAAGCTTGGATTTTGGAGAAATAAGATGACTAGAAGTCATTGTATAGGATAGATCCAGGTAAAGGAAAAAGCAGATGCAGAGGTGAACATGAGAATAAAACTAATATATTCAACGTAGCTGAAAATCACTCCCTAAAAATCCTTTGTTTATATGTAGCGCTAAGTTCTTGCTTCACAAAATTATAAAGTTTTTCACCTGCATGGATGCCTGATGGAACATTGGGAGAGAAGCATGACATGAGACAGTTCTTGTCCAGGGGTCTGATTATGACACAAATTTCAGAACCTTTAGCTCTCTCACTGTACCCATTGAATGCCAGTTAAAATTCTTCCATCCTTGGAACCACAAAAAACCATCTCCACAAATGTCCAGGAGGGCAGTGCGTCGCCAGTAAGAGCCCCTATGTTAAGGTGCTGTCAGGTTTTCGTTGTGACATTGGGTACTTGTCTCTCCTTTCTGTCTGGCCTTATTTCTCACTTCTCCCAAACTTCTGTCCTTCCAGCCACCTAGCCATCCTCATCTATCTTCTGTCTATCTGTCCATCCATCCATCCATCGTTCCTGTCATATTATCATTAATCCTTTTCTCAGTTTCCTCATCAACAAGGGTAATATAACTTGGGAGGACTCCAGAAAGGCTAAAATGGCCCAGGTAAAATGTTTCATTAACACAAAGCTTTAAAAATACATTGTTTCCTTTGTTTGGTATAGTGCTATAATACACAGACTTGATAAAAAATATATATAACCTCCCTCCCTCCCCCAACATTTTAAAGGAGTCTACAGTAAAAATTCTCTCTTCTGTGCCAAAATCATTTTCCCCCTCCTCAGTCAGCCACTATTCATTGCTTGTCTTTCCAGAAATTTTCTGTTGAGAAGCAAGCATATGTATCCTTGATGTGGTCTGTTTATGCAGAGACAGAAGCCTTCTCTTTACTGGGTTCTGATTCTCGCTTCCTTCACCAGCAGTGACTCTTGGAGAGGGCACCCCATCATGTGTGTGGATCCTTTTCATTTTCTTTAACGGCTGCATGGTACTTCACTTTATAGATGAACTGTAAATTTTAAAAACATTTGTTAAGTTGTTGTTTTTATAATACCAAAAACGTCTAAAGCAGAAAACAAAGTACTCCATAATCTCAGGATCCAGATAACCAAGTTAACATATTTCTTTTAACAAAATAAAAGTAAAAGCTGCAGATGGGTAAGAAAAAAAGTGGGGGAGGGTAGTTAGAACAATATGAAAAGTAAAAATCTTCCCTCTTTCAAAGTCCCAATCTCTCCCTCAGAAACAACTGTATCGACAGTTCCATGTGTGTTCTTCTAGGAAAAAATCATGAGCACAATAGCTGTGGGGGCAGAGCCATGCTTCTCATCACCCAGGGTCATCCTTGCCCCTATGCCTGGAACCTGAGAAGACATTAAAAAAAAGGGACTTTATGTGTGTGATTAAGGATCTCAATTTAAGGAGATTATCCTATATTATGCTGGTGGGCCCAATGTAATCACAAAAGTCCTTATAGGAGGGAGACAGGAGGTTTGAAGATGGATTTGAAGATGAAGGATGAGACCAGGAGCCATGGAGTGCAGGCAGCCTCTGGAAGCAGGAAGAAGCAAGGGAACAGATTCTCCCCTAGAGGCCCCAGGGGGAATGCAGTCCTTGAACCCATTTTAATGACTTTTTGGACCTCCAGGATAGAAGAATAAATTTGTAGTGTTGTAAGCACTAAATTTGTGGTAGTTGGCTACAGCTGCACATAAAATGAATACACTAGCATATATTCATTTGTATTGGCACATAAAGGACCAGACTCTATATTGTATAGAGTCATTCTATAATAACTTTTCATTTACTAATTTTCATGGCTTGAAAGCACCTTGAGACAAAGGCTGTGTGTGGTGTAACACACTGCATTCCTGCCGGCTCTCCTTTCAGCGGGAGGAAATATTATAGCAGTTTAGTTGAAAAGACTTGAAGTGCCACTGGTCCAAGTTAGAGCAGGAAGCTGATGCTCTGCATCCCCCATGACACATGCCTTATCTCAGCTGTGGCTGGTGGGTATTTCCTGGTCACAAGCATCTTCCTACTCAAGTCCCTGCAGCTTCTCTGGTTTTTCTGAAGCCAACACAGGGCAGCCCAAAAGCTGTGGGGTTAATGCTTCCAAAAGGATCCTCCAGCAGTGCAGACAGAAGTCAGTGGATCAATGGCCAGCCTTGGAGGGGGCAATTCTAAGCTGGCTGTACAGTTTTCCTTAGAGGGTCACTGATGGGATTGAGCCCCTACTGTCCACATGGGCAACCAGCTCAGTTCCACACCCTCTGTTGACTTTTCCTTCTTGTTTCCATCTTCTACTCCTTCATGCCTGCTTACTGAATCCACCCCCCAAATAAATAACCTGCTCCCAAATCCTTATCTCAGGATCACTTCTTGGGGGGGGTGCCCACATTGAGATGGAACCCCAACTCTGCTTCTTAGAGCTGAGGATTCTTTAACAAGTCACTCTCCTAAAACTTGATTCTCTCACCTATAAATTGAAGATAACAGAATCTACTTCAACAGATTGCTGTAAAGTTTAAATGAGAGAAGATATATAAAGTGCCTGTCACATTGTTAATAAGCTACTACTATTATTTTATGACTATTATAGAACAGCAGTTGCTTTATAAAACATAAATTAACAAAATCCATACATTAAATAAGTGCCTGATAAAATTGGAACCTTCTAAATTGGTCTTGACCTTCAAAATGTGACCCATTCCTACTATCACATGTGTTTGGTAGATCAATGTGAACACCTACTATGTGCCAGGCATCCTACTGAGGGCAGGAGTACCACACAGTGAGCAAAGCTTATGCAACCTCCAAGCTTTATGGTGCTCCAGTGCAGGGGATTTGTTCAGCAAATGGCACTTGTGCCCTGAAGTCTTACAACAAAGTGCAGTTGTTGCTTCTAGTTCCCTTTGCCCATTTATTTTAAAATACACATTTAAGAACATTTTCAAAAGCTCTTTTATTTTATGTATGTATATTAGACTCCTCATACACACCAGACAGTGTGCTAGGTGCCCTCCTTATGTAAAGGTAAATCATCTTGGACTCTGATTTTAAGCAAATACACATGCTGTCATACTAGGTTAATGAAAAAGCCCTGTTCTTTTTTTTTTTTTTTTTTGGCAAGCTTACTGTGACTCTAGCACAGAAAAAAAATATTTCTAATCACTGGTTTTAATACAAATAAAATGTAGTGATTCATTAAATCTCCTTAGCCTATAATTGCAAATTGAGTTTTCTGTAGAATATACCTAAAGAAAGTAGGTGCCTATTAAGCAGTTTAGGGGAGTTTTATTTAAGCTGCAAATAAAATTAGTTTACTCACTTTTAATTTAATTCCCAGGAGGCATTTTGGAAGGCTTCCCTCCTCATTTGACCTAAAACTATTTTTAAAAATTATTGTTCTCCTAAATTAAAGCCATTTCCAGCATCGCACATAAGTCTTAAAACTCATCTGTTTCCTTTTTTGTAATTGACTTACAAGAGCATAATTGACTCACAAATGCATAATTGACTATGCATGGCATTTTAAAAGGGCAAAGTTTCCATTTGCCGTTTAATTTGTTTGGGAGTTTTCACTTTCCCAAACCCTCTTCCACCATTCCAAATCATTCCTTGGGCTTTCTCTCACTGGCGGCACCAGCCACCTGTCATCTTAATGGAAGAACCACATCTCTTCCAGCAAGGGAGGCTGCCATAGACTTGGCTTTCCATGTTGGGTTCATGAACTTCCTTGCATGGATTTTTTTTTTTTTGTCAAGCTACATTTTGTTTTGTTTTTTTCCCACGTAACACAGATTGCCCACTGCTTTATTCACGGTCTTCCATACTTGAGTCCCTTCGCACCAAGCCTTACATGAGAGGTCTCTTCGGTGCTGTCCGTTGCCTTCCTGTCCAAAGGGAGGTCCATGAAGCAGCCCCACAGCATCACCTGGAATCTGGCCACAATCTTCATTTTAACAAGATCTTCCCATCATTTATATCACATTAATGTTTTAAAATCATCTCAAGCCTTCTTAATCCATTTGTTTCCGGCTCAGAAAAAATAGGTGACTAATGTATATATACATCAGTGGCATGAGAGAATCAGGGTGGGTAAGTAGGTGAAGGAGACACCCTATTTTGGGCTTCCCAGAAGCAGAAATTTGAGTAAGAACTTGGATGGAGTTTCATTTATTTGGGGTGCCAGAAACATAGGTGGGAAAGTGAGGAAATGATACAGGGAAGCGAGTAGCTGGTAAAGAGTGGTTATCCAGCCAGTTACCTCCATGAGAGGCTGGAGCACAATCCCACCAGGGAACACTAGAAAATGGTTTAAAGAAGTAGGCTTCAGAATGAGACACGCAAGCTGGGGTGTTGCGACACCAGCTGTCACCAGTAATGACTGATCCAGAGAATGTCAATTCCCCCCAGTATTTCTGGGATACCATGGCTAAGCAGTGCTTCCTTCCATGCCTTTAGAGAAGACCCCCAGGCAAAAAAGATGAAGGAACCATGGTTTAAAGTCTGCAGACCAGCAGGGATGACTATGAATGAAGCAACAACAGAGGCTGCTACAAAGGGTGAAAACGCCCTTGGAATGTGTAGAATTTAAGCCACTTGAGAGGCACCTAAGTGATGGGACCAAATTCTCAGTGCACGCCAACTTGAGTTTCATCATTCAGCTTGATCCATTGAGTGATCTGCCCATTGCTAGTGCTTGACAACGACGAACTGACCTGCATAGATTTTCCAAGCCCACTTCCCGCTTGAAAATGGGATCTCTCATACAGTGAAACTCCTTCCTTGATTATGAAGAACATGTCCAATGAGTCATTCAATTTTTCCCCCGGAGCAGGGTCTTGACTGGTACAATCTGTGTGAGTCATGCCATTTCTCAGCAGAAGGGATGGGATTCTCGGCATTATCATTAAGTTTGGCTTATTTAACCGGTGTTTTCTGAACCCTGTGTCTGGTTGCGTATGCATGTTAACATGGAATTTCTGAATCATGAGCTGAGAAATGTTTCTGGAGGATATTGAAAACCTCTTTAAGCGGGTTAGCAGGACTTATCCCCTACTGTGTATCAAAATTCACTTGACTTTGGGCATGTTGGTGAGTTGGTGAAGGGGTCGCTAGGAGTTCCAAGCACAAATCCTGTTAACGGGTAATAAAATCATGAGCACAAGCCACATAGAACATGTGGTTTTATCGACTACAGTGCCAAACTGTTAATGGAACTCAGTGTCTGTGACTTTCATGGGTTTCTAAATAGACAAAGTTCACTGTTATCCAAATTACCAGCAGAATCAAAGCTACATCCATGTGTGGAGTGGGTATTTATTTATTGCTTTTACTCTGGTACAAAAAGCTTTCCTTTTTCTTTCTAGCCCTTTTTTCTCTTATACTGCAATTTCCTCCAATCTTTTGAAAATGTTAGAAAATGAACCAAATATGAAAACTCATGATGCATTGGGGAGTGCCTGACCACAGTCTGTAGACCAAGATAATGCCAGACTCCAATTTCAGTGTTTAGCAGGAAAAAAGGTTACTGGCTTTGAGAAGGAAGAAAAAGTAGTTTGTTGAATGCAGTACAATCCCCCATATTTTATATTAGGATCTTTGGTAAGCTCTAGCCATAAAATGCAATCGAAGGACACTCTTTCTTTCTTCCTGTATGTCTTTGTATATGTTTTTGTTTTAAATATACTACTATTAGAAATTCTTTTTTTCAACCTCCATTCAATTTTTTGGCAAGTGTTATAAAGACTGTCCGATTGAGTCACATTCAAGCAAACGAGTTGGTAATTCACTGCCAGAATATGGAATGTGTCCTTGTGAGCCCAGTTAGAGTATTGTGTCCCCACCAACATGGTGACTTGGAGTGATGAGTTACAGCTACAGTACCAGGGCTGGAAAGCTGCTCTTGAGCCCATCAAGGTTTTCATCTGCTGATGCTTCCAGGTTTTGCCCAGACACACAGTTTTGAAATTCCAAACCTCATCCATGCCTGGGCCTCCTTTTCCTCTCCCACATCCAACCAGTCACTTCACTCTTGCTGAGTCATCCACAGCAGCAGCAGCTCACATTCCTGTCCCCTTTGGCATCTTCCAGACACCCCAGCCTCTTCCTTCTCCCCGGAGAGCCAAGCTCCTTCCCAGCTCAGGGCCTTCTCACTAGATGGCCTTTTAGCCTGGAATGGTCAGCACTGATTTCCAGGTGGCTGAGCCCTTCTTGCTAGTCAGGTCTCACCACCAGTGTTATTTCCTGGGAGAGAGTTTTCTTGTGACCCTACCTGAATTAGCATCCCGCCGAGCTGTCTCTGTGAAACCTCCCAACTTTACTTCCTTCATAGCCTTCCCCACTGCCTGAAAGCATCTGGTTTGGATAGCTGTTGGCTGGTTTGCTGCCCGCCTTCCAATAGCTGCAGGTAAGAGCAGGAGGCTCCTCTCTTCTCTTCTCAGCCCAGTCGTTAGTGCCCAATGGAGGGCCCAGCACATAGCAAATGCACAACGAATACTTAAAGGCATGAATAAATTTGTAAATAAAACATCGTGAACCATTTACAGTCCGTTTGGCACTTAGCACACAGCACTCTTAAATGTGATGTCTCAAATAGCCCATGCTTCCGTAAGGCTGTTTTCTATCCTTTCCTATCCCTTGTACTACACAGTGTTTCATACGTGGTAGAGGTTCAGATACAGGTGAGTGGCTGATGTGATCATCCATGTAGATCCTGGAAATCATTTTCAAGGGAAGGAAATCTGCATGTATGCAGCATCGGAGCATAGGCTGGCATCTTTGCCTTCTCGTTGAATGCCCATAACAGGTCCATAGGCTCCAGGGCGGCATCCGCCTTTCATAGATGAGAAACCCAAGCCAACCATCCCACAGCACCTGAGGAGCAAATCTGGGGTCCAAGCCCAGGTTCCCTGCAGTGCTGCTCGCCGGTGCCAAGGACCCAGCAAGCATGCTTGTGAAGGAGGATGAGGTTGGCCAGCAAATCCACCGGTCAGAGGCTTTGTTTTGTGACTTTATCTCGGCAGTGAGCTCCTGAGAAAGAGTTACATGCACGCATCTTCGTGGACCGGTGTGCTTCCTTTTCGCCCTGGAGCGGTGTCCACAGGCATAAATGTTTTTGAAAGGAATATCTGTCTCACCACTGTGGTTGCACTGAGGGAGCCACCTGGAAATGGGGGGCAGGTCACCCACCCGTGTCTGTGACTCCTCAAAGCAGTGGGAGGTTGAACATCCACTCCTGGCACGTGAGCATTGTGACCGGAAGATACATGGGGCTCAAAATGCTTGTCAACCAGCATCCTTACTGACTGTGATGTCGGAGGCCCCTTGAGACCTGATGAAAGCAGAAAGACCCAGGTGCCGGTCCGTCAGGCATTTCAATTCCAGGCCACCCGTGGACCAGAGAGAGAACCGCAGCTCTAGCACGTTCTCACAACTGTAAACAGTGGGATATTTAAAAATAAATAGGGCTAAGGTTCACATTAATTCCTTTTTTAAGAAATGTGACTGTTATATGACCTACAGTCACGTTGGAAAACAGGCAAAACAGAAATATCCCATAGAAGTCTGTCATCTTAACCTAGCTACTGTTTTTTTTTTTTTTTATTAATTAAAAAAAGAATTAACAAAACAATTAGAAATCATTCCAATCTACATGTACAATCAGTAATTCTTAATAACATCACATAGTTGCATATTCATCATTTCTTAGTACATTTGCATCGATTTAGAAAAAGAAATAAAAAGACAACAGAATAAGAATTAAAACAATAATAGAAAGAAAAAAAACAAAAAAAACAAAAACAAAAAACCTATACCTCACATGCAGCTTCATTCAGTGTTTTAACATAATTGCATTACAATTGGGTAGTATTGTGCTGTCCATTTCTGAGTTTTTATATCCAGTCCCGTTGTACAGTCTGTATCCCTTCATCTCCAATTATCCCTTCTCTTTTTTTTTTTTTTTTAATTAACGGAAAAAAAGAAATTAACCCAACATTTAGAGATCATACCATTCTACACATGCAATCATTAATTCTTAACATCATCACATAGATGCATGATCATCATTTCTTAGTACATTTGCATTGGTTTAGAAGAACTAGCAACATAACCGAAAAAGATATAGAATGTTAATATAGAGAAAAAAATAAAAGTAATAATAGTAAAATCAAAACAAAACAACACAAAACAAAACAAAAACCTATAGCTCAGATGCAGCTTCATTCAGTGTTTTAACATGATTACTTTACAATTAGGTATTATTGTGCTGTCCATTTTTGAGTTTTTGTATCTAGTCCTGTTGCACAGTCTGTATCCCTTCAGCTTCAATTACCCATTGTCTTACCCTGTTTCTAACTCCTGCTGAACTCTGTTACCAATGACATATTTCAAGTTTATTCTCGAATGTCCGTTCACATCAGTGGGACCATACAGTATTTGTCCTTTAGTTTTTGGCTGGATTCACTCAGCATAATATTCTCTAGGTCCATCTATGTTATTACATGGTTCATAAGTTTATCTTGTCTTAAAGCTGCATAATATTCCATCGTATGTATATACCACAGTTTGTTTAGCCACTCTTCTGTTGATGGAGATTTTGGCTGTTTCCATCTCTTTGCAATTGTAAATAACGCTGCTATAAACATTGGTGTGCAAATGTCCGTTTGTGTCTTTGCCCTTAAGTCCTTTGAGTAGATACCTAGCAATGGTATTGCTGGGTCGTATGGCAGTTCTATATTCAGCTTTTTGAGGAACCGCCAAACTGCCTTCCACAGTGGTTGCACCCTTTGACATTCCACCAACAGTGGATAAGTGTGCCTCTTTCTCCGCATCCTCTCCAGCACTTGTCATTTTCTGTTTTGTTGATAATGGCCATTCTGGTGGGTGTGAGATGATATCTCATTGTGGTTTTGATTTGCATTTCTCTAATGGCCAGGGACATTGAGCATCTCTTCATGTGCCTCTTGGCCATCCGTATTTCCTCTTCTGAGAGGTGTCTGTTCAAGTCTTTTTCCCATTTTGTAATTGGGTTGGCTGTCTTTTTGTTGTTGAGATGAACAATCTCTTTATAAATTCTGGATACTAGACCTTTATCTGATATATCATTTCCAAATATTATCTCCCATTGTGAAGGCTGTCTTTCTACTTTCTTGATGAAGTTCTTTGATGCACAAAAGTGTTTAATTTTGAGGAGTTCCCATTTATTTATTTCCTTCTTCAGTGCTCTTGCTTTAGGTTTAAGTTCCATAAAACTGCCTCCAGTTGTAAGATCCATAAGATATCTCCCAACATTTTCCTCTAACTGTTTTATGGTCTTAGACCTAATGTTTAGATCTTTGATCCATTTTGAGTTAACTTTTGTATAGGGTGTGAGAGATGGGTCTTCTTTCATTCTTTTGCATATGGATATCCAGTTCTCTAGGCACCATTTATTGAAGAGACTGCTCTGTCCCAGGTGAGTTGGCTTGACTGCCTTATCAAAGATCAAATGTCCATAGATGAGAGGGTCTATATCTGAGCACTCTATTCGATTCCATTGGTCGATATATCTATCTTTATGCCAATACCATGCTGTTTTGACCACTGTGGCTTCATAATATGCCTTAAAGTCAGGCAGCGCGAGACCTCCAGCTTTGTTTTTTTTCCTCAAGATGTTTTTAGCAATTCAGGGCACCCTGCCCTTCCAGATAAATTTGCTTATTGGTTTTTCTATTTCTGAAAAATAAGTTGTTGGGATTTTGATTGGTATTGCATTGAATCTGTAAATCAATTTAGGTAGGATTGACATCTTAACTATATTTAGTCTTCCAATCCATGAACACGGTATGCCCTTCCATCTATTTAGGTCTTCTGTGATTTCTTTTAGCAGTTTTTTGTAGTTTTCTTTATATAGGTTTTTGTCTCTTTAGTTAAATTTATTCCTAGGTATTTTATTCTTTTAGTTGCAATTGTAAATGGGATTCGTTTCTTGATTTCCCCCTCAGCTTGTTCATTACTAGTGTATAGAAATGCTACAGATTTTTGAATGTTGATCTTGTAACCTGCTACTTTGCTGTACTCATTTATTAGCTCTAGTAGTTTTGTTGTGGATTTTTCCGGGTTTTCGACGTATAGTATCATATCGTCTGCAAACAGTGATAGTTTTACTTCTTCCTTTCCAATTTTGATGCCTTGTATTTCTTTTTCTTGTCTAATTGCTCTGGCTAGAACCTCCAACACAATGTTGAATAATAGTGGTGATAGTGGACATCCTTGTCTTGTTCCTGATCTTAGGGGGAAAGTTTTCAATTTTTCCCCATTGAGGATGATATTAGCTGTGGGTTTTTCATATATTCCCTCTATCATTTTAAGGAAGTTCCCTTGTATTCCTATCTTTTGAAGTGTTTTCAATAGGAAAGGACATTGAATCTTGTCGAATGCCTTCTCTGCATCAATTGAGATGATCATGTGATTTTTCTGCTTTGATTTGTTGATATGGTGTATTACATTAATTGATTTTCTTATGTTGAACCATCCTTGCATACCTGGGATGAATCCTACTTGGTCATGATGTATAATTCTTTTAATGTGCTGTTGGATACGATTTGCTAGAATTTTATTGAGGATTTTTGCATCTGTATTCATTAGAGAGATTGGTCTGTAGTTTTCTTTTTTTGTAATATCTTTGCCTGGTTTTGGTATGAGGGTGATGTTGGCTTCATAGAATGAATTAGGTAGTTTTCCCTCCACTTCGATTTTTTTGAAGAGTTGAAAAGAATTGGTACTAATTCTTTCTGGAACGTTTGGTAGAATTCACATGTGAAGCCATCTGGTCCTGGACTTTTCTTTTTAGGAAGCTTTTGAATGACTAATTCAATTTCTTTACTTGTGATTGGTTTGTTGAGGTCATCTATGTCTTCTTGAGTCAAAGTTGGTTGTTCATGTCTTTCCAGGAACCCGTCCATTTCCTCTAAATTGTTGTATTTATTAGCGTAAAGTTGTTCATAGTATCCTGTTATTACCTCCTTTATTTCTGTGAGGTCAGTAGTTATGTCTCCTCTTCCATTTCTGATCTTATTTATTTGCATCCTCTCTCTTCTTCTTTTTGTCAATCTTGCTAAGGGCCCATCAATCTTATTGATTTTCTCATAGAACCAACTTCTGGCCTTATTGATTTTCTCTATTGTTTTCATGTTTTCAATTTCATTTATTTGTGCTCTAATCTTTGTTATTTCTTTCCTTTTGCTTGCTTTGGGGTTAGCTTGCTGTTCTTTCTCCAGTTCTTCCAAATGGATAGTTAATTCCTGAATTTTTGCCTTTTCTTCTTTTCTGATATAGGCATTTAGAGCAATAAATTTCCCTCTTAGCACTGCCTTTGCTGCGTCCCATAAGTTTTGATATGTTGTGTTTTCATTTTCATTCGCCTCGAGGTATTTGCTAATTTCCCTTGCAATTTCTTCTTTGACCCAGTCGTTGTTTAGGAGTGTGTTGTTGAGCCTCCACGTATTTGTGAATTTTCTGGCACTCTGCCTATTATTGATTTCCAACATCATTCCTTTATGGTCCGAGAAAGTGTTGTGTAAGATTTCAATCTTTTTAAATTTGTTAAGACTTGCTTTGTGACCCAGCATATGGTCTATCTTTGAGAATGATCCATGAGCACTTGAGAAAAAGGTGTATCCTGCTGTTGTGGGATGTAATGTCCTATAAATGTCTATTAAGTCTAGTTCATTTATAGTAATATTCAGATTCTCTATTTCTTTGTTGATCTTCTGTCTAGATGTTCTGTCCCTTGATGAGAGTGGTGAGTTGAAGTCTCCAACTATTATGGTATATAAGTCTATTTCCCTTTTCAATGTTTGCAGTATATTCCTCACGTATTTTGGGGCATTCTGATTCGGTGCGTAAATATTTATGATTGTTATGTCTTCTTGTTTAATTGTTCCTTTTATTAGTATATAGTGTCCTTCTTTGTCTCTTTTAACTGTTTTACATTTGAAGTCTAATTTGTTGGATATTAGTATAGCCACTCCTGCTCTTTTCTGGTTGTTATTTGCATGAAATATCTTTTCCCAACCTTTCACTTTCAACCTATGTTTATCTTTGGGTCTAAGATGTGTTTCCTGTAGACAGCATATAGAAGGATCCTGTTTTTTAATTCATTCTGCCAATCTATGTCTTTTGATTGGGGAATTCAGTCCATTGACATTTAGTGTTATTACTGTTTGGATAATATTTTCCTCTAACATTTTGCCTTTTGTATTATATATATCATATCTGATTTTCCTTCTTTCTACACTCTTTTCCATATCTCTCTCTTCTGTCTTTTTGTATCTGACTCTAGTGCTCCCTTTAGTATTTCTTGCAGAGCTGGTCTCTTGGTCACAAATTCTTTCAGTGACTTTTTGTCTGTGAATGTTTTAATTTCTCCCTCATTTTTGAAGGATAATTTTGCTGGATATAGGAGTCTTGGTTGGCAGTTTTTCTCTTTTAGTATTTTAAATATATCATCCCACTGTCTTCTAGCTTCCATGGTTTCTGCTGAGAAATCTACACAAAATCTTATTGGGTTTCCCTTGTATGTAATGGATTGTTTTTCTCTTGCTGCTTTCAAGATCTTCTCTTTCTCTTTGACCTCTGACATTCTAACTAGTAAGTGTCTTGGAGAACGCCTATTTGGGTCTAATCTCTTTGGGGTGCGCTGCACTTCTTGGATCTGTAATTTTAGGTCTTTCATAAGAGTTGGGAAATTTTCAGTGATAGTTTCTTCCATTAGTTTTTCTCCTCCTTTTCCCTTCTCTTCTCCTTCTGGGACACCCACAACACGTATATTTGTGCGGTTCATATTGTCCTTGAGTTCCCTGATACCCTGTTCAAATTTTTCCATTCTTTTCCCTATAGTTTCTGTTTCTTTTTGGAATTCAGATGTTCCATCCTCCAAATCACTAATTCTATCTTCTGTCTCTTTAAATCTATCATTGTAGCTATCCATTATTTTTTCTATGTTTGCTACTTTATCCTTCACTTCCATAAGTTCTGCGATTTGTTTTTTTCAGTTTTTCTATTTCTTCTTTATGTTCAGCCCATGTCCTCTTCATGTCCTCCCTCAATTTATCGATTTCATTTTTGAAGAGGTTTTCCATTTCTGTTCGTATATTCAGCATTAGTTGTCTCAGCTCTTGTGTCTCATTTGAGCTATTGGTTTGTTCCTTTGACTGAGCCATATTTTCAATCTTTTGAGCGTGGACAGTTATCTTCTGCTGCTGGCGTCTGGGCATTTATTCAGATTTCTCTTGGTGTTGGACCCAGCAAGGTTGTAATATTTTTCTGTGAAATCTCTGGGTTCTGTTTTTCTTATCCTGCCCAGTAGGTGGCGCTCGTGGCACCCGTTTGTCTGCGGGTCCCACCAGTAAAAGGTGCTGTGGGACCTTAAACTTTGGAAAACTCTCGCCGTCCTGGGGGTTCGCTAGCCGAAACGGCTTGAGCCGGCCCGGGGTCCGAACGCAGGGAGGGTTGCTGGTCGCCGCAGCCAGGGAAAGAGCCCGTCCGAATTTCCCAGTCGGCCCTGGGCAACAAGCGTGGCGGGAGGGCGCCAGCGGCAGCGGCCCGCCCGAGAGAGTGCACGTTCCCCGGGAGTCACGGCTTTGGAAGGGGCCTCCCCCACCCGTCACCGTTCTCCGCGGCCTGGGGGTTTCCGATCCAATTCTCTCAGTTGGTCCGGGGGCTGCGCGTGGTGTGGGCGCCAGCCGTCTTTGTTTCAGGGGACCGCCTCTCCAATTCTCCCAGCCGGCCCGGGAAGGGGGAAGGGAGTAACTCCGGCCGCTTGCCACCCCGCCCGGTAAGGCCCGCGCGCCTCGGCGATCTCACCCGAGCTGCTTCTCTCAGCCAGCCAGCCGTTCCAGGATGGGGTACGCTGTCTTTTTTATCTCTGTTGTGGCTTTGGGCGCTTTCTGTATCGTTTCTACTCCCCTAGTAGGTGTCCTGGAGAAGAAACTAAGATCCGCGCGTCTTACTAAGCCGCCATCTTCCAGGAAGTCCCTAGCTACTGTTTTGATTCTGCTTATGCACAAGCAATTTTATATTTGGCTGTTTTTACTTCATATACCGTAGCGTGAAACAGTTGTAGTGCCATTTCACAATCAGTATTTAATTGAAAGTGTTTTAGCAGAGCATTATTGTCATATTCAGACACAAAGCCATGGGGACGTGGTAAGGATTGTTCTACTTTGTCTCAAATTATTTTTAGAATCCATTAATTTTTTAATGCACATTCTCTTCTATCTACAGGTCCCCATAAAATAGCTCCAGATTCGCTGATATTTAAATCAATGATATTTTAAAGCGGCACATAAGAGTCTTTCCCTTTTATATCATCATTACCTGAGGCCATAGGAAAAACAGAGCCGCCCGGTTATTACCAGTCTTTCCTCAGACTACAGGAGGATAAGCTGGAGCTAATTTAACATTCCTTACCAGGGAACAGCCCACCCCTTTGCCGTGCATCCTTTACAAATGGAATTGAATACATTTCATCATGTAACGTCGTGAAGTTCCCCAACTATAGATTGGGGTGTAATGGTCTTGGGGAATGTCTACAGGCCAAAAGCATTGAGATATGTGAAACTTACAGAGAAAAGTGGCACTGCCACACAGCCCTTAAACAGCCCTTACACTGCTGTGCTACCCCTGCCCTCCCTCGCCTTGCCCACTTCACCCAGTAGCTGCCCTCTCTTTTCCTCCTTTGCAAATGTCTTAAAAATAGGCAATTCTCAGTGCTTTCAGTTCCCTAGCAAGTAAGTCCTTGTTCGCCGACCCTCTACGGTTTTATCAGAATACTCTCTGGAAAGTCGCCAAAGATCTCCCAATTGCTCAAATCGTGTGTTCTTGAGTATCTCCTTTCTTTTTGCTTCCACAGCCCTAGTTCACCTGTGGCTGTGCCTCAGTTTCCCTCACCAGATCTTCCTTTTCTTTGTGTCCATCATGGGAAAGCATTCAGTTGGTAATGCTTCCTTTTCTCCATGGTGTCATTTGACTCTGACCACAATCTGAGAGATGTTATCCTTAAAAAGATCTCTTGAAGGAAACTCTTTAAGCTCTGCCCTCTTTCCTGAGTGTTTAGATTTTAACTTCCAGTTTCCGAGAGCATCTTCACACAGAAGTTCTTAAGCACAATTAATAGCTAGAATAGGGATACCGAGTAAAAGAGTAGTTAAAAGCACAGGCTGGAGCCAGACCACTGGGGTTTAAATCCTGGCTCTGCTGCTAGTTAGCTGTGTGTCCTTAGGCCATCTAATTAACCTCTCTGTACCTCAGTTTCCTGATCAGTAAAAGGGAATACAAATAATACTCGCCTTAGAGGCTTCTTAGGACAGTTATGCCAAATAATACATGCAATCTTTAGAATGGTGCCTGGCATAAATTAGCCATAATGATAACTAGTATTTTTGTCACTAAGTTATTAACCTCACCTGACTGTTGTCTAAGTGTTTTGCATGGATTATTTCTAGCATCCTCAAAACGGTCCTATGAGGTGGCTGCTGTTATTATTCCCACTTTTCAGATGAGGTCAAGGAGGCCCAGAGAGGTTAACTGGCCCAAAAATCCTCTGCTTCCCCCAGGCTGTGTGTTGAGTGGAGGGAGGGGTATGATTTAAACACGTTCGTCTCCCATGAGACCCCACACTTCTGACCCTGCATTTTGCCCCCTCCCCTACTCGACTGAAAATTCCAAAATTAATGCCATGTCTTCTTCTTGAAACTGCCTCCCTCCCAGAGACCCCCTTTCTCTTTTTCCTGCCAGTCAGCACATGCTACACCCAGCACATTTCCTCTGTCTCCGCCCCTTTCCACTCCTGCTGCCACTAACTGGTGCTGCCCTATCCTCAGGCTTAACCTATGGTAGGTGACGCTGCCTCAGGATCTCCCTGCTTTCCCTCTCCCACCTTTACAATCCATCCTTTTCGCTGACACCACAGTTATCATTTTGAAATAAAAAATAGACCCTTCAGATTTATGATACGAAGGCAGAGAGGTTGCAGCAAGCAAACACTTGAGCAGGCAAGACAAATACATTTTAAGTATCTTTGCAGGAGCTACAGAAGCTCCAAGGCAGCTGCGAATGATTTAGAGCTGGCACCTGAGACTTCTCTCGGGAAGCAGACAGGCTGCAGTGCCATGGCTCAGGGCTCCAGGGCTCCATCCCATTTCCCTTGCTATATAAGCAGCCAGGATTCTCCACTCCATTTGGATAAATTCCTCCCAGCTTTGATGGGGGGACTGGGATAGCACTTAGATAAGAATTCAGTTTCACAGCAAAATGCTTCCATTCAACTGGAGAGAGAAAGAACAATAACAGCTGTTTTCCCTATTCATCCTGATGTCCTCCCAGCCCTTCCACATGGAAAACTCTTATGCAGTCTTCAAGGCCCTGAGTAGATGTACCCTCTCTATCAAAGCCATTTGCCATCTCTACCAGACACTTCTTCTTTTGCAAGTAGAGTACGTGCAGTAGAGCACAGTGGTTAAGAAAGCAGGCTCTGCAGCGAATGCGCACAGTTCAGATACTGGTGTTACCACTTATTAGTGGTGTGGCGGTCAGTAGAGTGCCTCCTCTTTCCGCGCAGCACATGCTCCATCTGAAAATCTGAGGGTGGTACCGGCTCTAGCTTCATGATTTGCTGGGAGGATTAAAACAGAAAATTTATGGAAAGCATTTAGCTCAGTGCCTGTTACTTGGTAAGCACCCGATAACTGTTACCAGATGAAATGAACAGCCATAAAATAAACACAGGCAGCCACCTACAACGAGCGTTGGAGTGTTTTTATTTTCTAAATCAAAAGAAGGTGTAGCAATCTTAGATCGGTTTCTTTTCTTAGAAGAGAAAGAAAATGTCAGGCTTCCTTACATTCTCAGAGGTGAGTAGGTTGTTCCTGCAGCTTGGGGGCAAGGAAACAATATAGGGACAGACTTCTGTCACAAGTTAGGGTTTGATTCAATGTCTGGGGTTGGATCTATACAAATGAAGATACTGTCTAAGGACTCCTTTGAAGAGAAGGTGGTGTTAGAACTCAGCCTATGATCTCTACCTGCTGGGAATAACCTTTTTAAAAGGAGAGGAAGAAAGCAAGAGGGAGGGAATTGCAGTGACAAGGGCTAAGACGTTGTCACAACTCTTTTAAACTATGACAGGTACAATGGAGATGACCAGGGGAGGCTTGCCTTCTCCTCCTCTCCGTGAAGGTGGTTTTCCTTCTTTGGGGAGTTGCAGCCCATTTCGTAAATGAGGTGCCATATGGGGGACCTGGGGGGCAGATGTTCTCTTCTGATAGGGAATGGCACAAGTTCCTTAAATTCACGGAACACCTGCACATGCTGCCCAGCTTCCAGCATCCTTCGTGACCCCTCATTTGTTTTCTAAAACTGCTCAGCAGCAGGACGTGCTGGTAAAGTGAGCAGCGGGGATCTAAAGAGCAGCATGGGGAAGTAACTTGTAGTGTCCTGTTGTCTCTAAACACAGGGCTTTCAGGACACCAGCTGTGAGCAGCCACCTGCCCGTCCATTCCACCTGCAGCCTCTGTGGTCAGAATTCTGAGTCAAAGCGTAGGTTTAATGGGATGGCATTGAATTCTTCATGAATGACATCTTCCAAAGACTTTTGCCTACTCTGACCCAAAACATCAAGAAGATACCAGATTATATGTTCCATTTCTGATGCCCTTAAGCCCAGAAAACTATCATTTATTCACTGGCTGATTTGATGATGGATTCAAGAAGCATCTCTTGACTTCCCTGTGTGCCTGGCATTGTCCTGAGCTCTGAATACCAGTGAAATGAGTGAGATTGCAGCCACTGCCTTCAAGGAAGTCAGAGTGTAGTGGGAAATCCAGGACACGGATGGTCACAGCCCAGCCTGGCTCTTCTTATCATAGGCTGAGATCTACTACAGGCCGAGGTATAAGCTACAGGTCTTTTGTAGGTTATCTAATTTAACCCTATAGACTAAGTTCTACTTTTAGTTCTTTTTATAAATCAGAAAAGAAAATACATCATGTTACATAACTTGTTCAAGACCATCAATAGGGCAGGGCTGGGGTTCAAATGCCGCATGCCTTGGCTGGGCACCACGCTGCACTTTGCAAGGTTCGGAGGCGCCGTGTGCCATAGGCACACAGAGGGCCCGGCTACAGCCCTGCCGCGTGAGGGGGATGCGGAAGGTCACGGGGGAGTTTTCACCAGAAATGATATTTGCACTGAACCCTTTTGGGAAGGAGAGGTATTCCGTGTGAGAGAAGGAGCAGAGCACAACATAGGAATACTTAGCTGGGAAGAGAGGTGGGAGCCCCATTACAGAGAGGCACCTGTGCCCCGTAGGGGGGTTTGTTTGTGTCGGGTTCTTTGATGCCCATCATATTGACAGAATCAATGTTGGCCAGAGAGTTGATTGGATGAAGAATTTGGACCTTACATTGCATTTGGTCCTCAATAAAAATTACTCATTCCATGCAGGTGCGTATTTACTAGAGACTCAACTACCCTACTGGAGACCTAAAAAATAGTGACTTAACAAGAAAGGTAGCGTTGTCCTCTCTCATGGAACAGCCCAGTCTCAAGAGGTTCAGAGCTAGAATGAAAGCTCCATGAGGTGAAAACCCAGGTTCCTTCTGTCTCGTTGTTATGGAGTGCAAGGGACCCCCTTCTCCACACCACTCAGGATGGCTGAATCAGAGTCAGCACGAGAGGGAAAGTATCCAGAGGAAGGTACCTCTCTGAAAGGAATGACACCGACACTGCACGTGTGGATTCCGGTCATACCTTATTGCATATAGTTGCAAGGGAGGCTGGGGAATGCAATCTTTAGTCTAGAAAGCCTGATATCTGGCTGGAAGTTATATATATTATAATATTATAATGTTATATCATCATATATTTTATATTATTATGGAAGAAAGGGAAAACAAATTTTGGGAACAAACTGCCATTTTTGCCACTACTTGTATACATGGCCAATGATTAGCTCTCCAATTAAATATTGATGATGGCTGCTGTGTGCTAGTTATGTGCCACACCCTGCATGAATGGGGCAGGCACTGAGGCAGGTATTCAAAGTCCAGCACTAAGAACAACTGAACCATACATAACAGTATAACTGTCAGACTCCTGCCAATAATACCTAATAGTTACTTAACGGGTAACATGTGCCAGTCACATTGTTATCACTTTGTGATAGCATTGCAGAGGCCGGTAGTATTGCTTTTCTGTTCTACTAATGAAGATTCCTGAGGCCTAGAGAGGTTAAGTGTCTTGTAAAAGGTCACACAGGAAGTGGGGGCAGCAGGATTTATTTCCAGGCTAGTTCCAGAGTCCAAACTCTTAACAGGCATGCTATAGTTTAGGGATTGATACAGATAAGTAGCTCCTTATGTCACCCGCAGTTGCTCTCTGTTATACTCTGGAGAGGAACTTACTCAACCCCATTTCTGATGAACTGCCCAAGTCTCACACTATTATATGATGTGATTTCACTGGTGTGTTGCCCCAAGTCATTCCCAAAGGTATCCTGATATTGTGATCATATCCTAAAGAAATATATATTATAAAAGATATTTTTCTCTCACTATTTCTTTTCAAGCAGATTCAGGAGCCACCTAAAATTACTGGACACCTTAGTTCCAAACCAAATAAACTGTTGCACATTCAACTCTATATAATAAAAGGAATTTCTTTTCTCTGAGTAGTCTTTTTTAGAAGGTAATTTTTTTTAGTTTTGAGCATTATATACATAGATTCCAGCCTGAGAGAACAGACTGGCTCCTGTTTCATCTTGAGAAGTAGATTAACCAGACATCAACTTTAAAGAATGATGTTTAAATAAAAAGCAATGAATTTCTTGCCATCTATGACAAATGGCCAGAATACAGACGTTCTAACAGATCAGGTCTCGCGGTGAGGGTACGTAACCAGGCACTGTGGAGGCCCCAGATTGAAATGAAGCTTGATCTCTACCCTCCAGGAACTAAATTGAGTTGTCACAAGTCTCTACCAAGGAATTGTGTGAGTAGTTTAAAACATCACTGAGGTTTTGGCCAGGTGAGAGAATCGACGAGGGTCAGTGAATGTGTATTTGGAGCAAGAAGTCTGGCTGGACACAGGTTTGGCAAATGATGACAATTAGTGGGTGAACTCAGTTCCTGGCAGCCTTCCCACACAGGGATTAGCACTGGATAGAAAAGTGATTAAGTACCATGGATAGCTCCTGAAGTTTTTGTTTTCCCCCAAGCCATTTGTGGCTCGAGTCCCAGGAATACTTCAGTAGGCTCTACTCTCAGTGAGTTCTTGTTCAAGGGCTCCTGTGGGATAATACAGGCAACGTGGGGTAGTGCATAAAACAGACAATGGGGACATTACCAGCAGTGTTTCTGGATGAGCCTGCCTCAACCTTGACTGGAAATTCCACCAGCGTCTCATGTCTAATATGGTTAAAGCCCTGTCTCATTCTCATAATTTCCTATTCCCTTACTTCCAGAGAAACCTTTAGGCATAAAGGTTAGAAGAAAAGCAAAGTCATAGAATGGTACAAGTGATAGGAAACAAAGCCAAGTAAGAGATGACGCATTGTCAATTCCCCAAATGGAAATAGCAGGAAGTACCATGGCAGTTGAAGAAAGTAAAAAGAAAGTGATTTGGCATTTTTATTGGGGTTGAACATTGTTGCACATTTCTTCTTCATAGGAACCAGAAGGGAAGTGTAATCTTCCTTCAGAATATTGGGATAGCCCAGCACCTGGGGCCCGATGGTTGTCTGCTAGGGGTGGACAGGGTGGTGGGACTGCCCCACCCTCACCCCTCCACCACAGCTTCATGGTTCGTGTTACTCATGATTAAGGATATAAGACAGGTTTGGAAGTTATTTGCAAGTGGGTGATAGTGAAAGCTGTGGAAGTTGCTAGAATCCATAAAGGAGAATGAGAGGGGAAATGAAAACAAGGGCTTCATATAGAATCTCAAGGAACACCCAAAAAGTGGTATGGGAGGGATAAGAAGAACGAGTATAATCCTTTCAAAGAATAAAAACCTCAGGAGAGTGCAAGGGAGAAAATAATACCAAGAAGAGCATTGCTTGTTTTCAGTGAGCTGTGAGTAAAGGAACCCAACGACATTAGATTAAACAGTAAAGGCATTTTGCTAATTTACATAAAGGGAGTGGAGGTAGGCAGTTAAGGGCAGTTCAGCAGCTCTGTAATGTCATCAAGACTCTACACTCTCTGCATCTCTTCACTTCTTCATCCTCAGCCTGTTTGCTTTTTGTCCTTGGGTTTGTTACCTAATGGTTGCAAGATAGCTGCTGCAGCTCCAGACTTAGGTTGAAGTTCTTGTCTCCTATCAAGGGAGAAAATCCTTTCCAAAAACTCAAAATTTCTTATTGACTTTTAGTTATCCAGGACCATGTCATTTGGTCACCCCAAACTGCAGAGGAGGCCAGAAAAGGATGTGGTTTTTCTAGGCTCTTTTGTTAGTGGGGAAGAAACCAGTTGGGCATTGCCTTATGGTGGCCAGCCACAAGGTCTGCCTTAGTGGAATGAGCAATGTCAATATTCTGTAGTTAGTTCTTTTTATTATGCAAATTAAATAGTCAAGATTACTCCAGAGCCCATCTCATGAAGGTGGAAAACTAAGTTTTGGCAATCCTCAACCCTGGTGTTTTAGTTGTTAAAACTGATGGCGATTCTTATTTGTTCAAAATGATCACCATGTGAGCAAGATTTTAGATTGTGTTTTGGCTCATAAAAAATAGGTCATGACTCATTTATGGTCGGGATCTCAGTTTTAAAGAATCAATCATTCAGAGCAGTTGGTAAATCAGATGTTTAGAGCTATTTCACTGAGAATTTGTATGTAGTTTGAAGACCAATTTTCCCTTCAATTACATGTTCTAGTACCTCTGAACTTTTCCATAATAGTATTTTCCCACAAGTTATATTGTACTGTATAAAAATAATTTGTTTCAAAGATGTCATATCATTGAGATAAAAATGATATTAACACTCATATAAGAAATCATGAAGTCCTTCTCTGTAATAGGGAAGACGCTCAGTGAGTTTTGATCGTGATGATCTAGAAAGCCTAGGACTATAACTTGGGCCCATGGTCTAGAAAGAATGATGGCTTGGGAAGGTCTGTGAGATGATGAATCAGCTGGTTTCTTGTCCTATTAATGCTTATAATTTAAAAGATAACTTTAAATTCTTGCATGAATTAATTAACACATGATTAACACATGATAAATTACTTTAAAGCACTTTCTGGTGTTTGATCAAAAATAGCAGTTCTTCGCTGTATTAATTCTCTTTTAAAATGAAAAAGTGAGAAAAGATTGGGCCACTGCACTGTTAAAGTGATGTGTGAATTAAAGTATAAAATTGACCTCTCCACTGACCTCTACAATCATAGCACCATTTGCCAAAAATGATCTGTGTGCTTGAGTGTTTAATAGGGATTGCAAATGCAGTGCTCTTGCCGTATAAATGGGACCAGTACCACCCAAAATCTAGGAGTTCCACTTGCTGCCTCTTTCCCTGCTGTCTCACTTGCAACCCATTGTTCTGTCCACCTCCTATTCACGCCATTGATAAAGGACAGACTTTCAACCTGAATAGTACTAGATGGCCAAATGGCCAACATCTGACAGAGGAACTCAAACCGAAGTTCATTAATCATACCACCTCAGAGGGGGACACTGCATGCTATACAGAGGCTGCTGAAAGCAGACTTTGTAGCATCAAGAGAATGGGGCAACCCTTGCTTCCCACAGGAGGACATAAGTAGCTCTTTGGAATACTTTTCCAAGCTGGCTTGGAACCATCAGGTTGAAAATCAGGGGGGGTACAGCTGGTTCAGCTTTTAGGGGAAATAGCCTGCTGGGGAGCCTTTCTACTTTTCTCCCTCTCTTCTGCCTCCTCCTTTCTCACCCTCCCCCCACTTGCCCTCCCTCCCTCCATTCTTCCTTCCTTCCTTCCTTCCTTCTCTTCGTTCCCTTTTCTCCCCTTCAAACCATTCCTTCAGGTCCAGGAATGGTGTTAAAAAAAAATCTTTCCCTTATGTTTTCCCTACATTTCTCCCACATATTTATAAATAGTCCTATATTAAGTACTCTCAAGATATCCCACTCTGAGTGTACTGTATATTTCCTACTGGAGCTCTTACTGACCCATCATCTAAAGCTAAAACCTTTTCTGGTTCTTCTAATCTGTGCCATCCCGTTTAATGCCCTTACAGCCCTTATTTCTCCCTACTGTTAGTTGATTGTTTATTTGCTTATTATCAGTCTCCTCCCCCTGAAAAGTAACTGTGAACAGCACAAAGTATCCATCTTGTTTGCGTCTGTTTCATCTCGAGACTAAGCTAAGGGCACTGAGCAGCAGCTGAGCAGAGTCATACGTCAGGGAATGTTAGTGCACCAGGCTGGGTGCAGGAAGCGTTAATATTGTTCAGTGTTGCGGGGTCAGCTGTCCATGGCAGGTGAACCAGAGAGCAAGCACCAGATAGAGAGACTTCTTAACTGGACAGATGATTAGTTACCACATGAACTCACTAAATACCTCTTCATTTAATGTATTTCTGGATTTCTGATATTTTCAACTCCAGATAGGATCCAGGAAACAAGTTCTGATTCTGGACACTGGGGAAGAGGTGCTGCAGACAGGTGGTGGGTGTCTTGGGGCATCTAATAACTACTTGTGCTCTCACTCATCCATTTCCTTCTGAAGAAGTTGGTTATTAAAAGGACTGAAATCCTGACCAACAGCGTAGCAATCCCCGAATACCTGCTCAGGTGTCCTGCTGAGGATTTCCTCACACTCCAGAGATAGTGATCATGACAAGACTTCAGTTATGGCACTTAATTTTAATGGGGAGATAAAGCACCAAAAGTAAGTCATCTGGTTTGGTTGTTCTAATGGGATTCTAGAGCAAGCGTGTTTACAGAGAGTCCAGGACTTCACAAGCTGTTGAGAAATCTGGACTTTTTAAGGGGGAATAAGTAGCAGGTGCCCTCTCCTCTCACCACTTGCCAGTGGTGCTGATGAAAGACTCCAAGATGGTTATGTTGGCACTGGAGGTAAATCTGAAAACAAAAGAAACCATCTACTTTCTTATGTAGTCATCCATCCCTCTAAATTGCTGATGGCAGAGAATTTCCTAGGTGTTAAGTACAGGAATAGCATGTCTGTGTAAACTGTCTCAGTCCTGATAAAACTTCTGCAATCTGGGACTTAACATCACATTTTACAGTTGGGAAACATTCATCAGAGAGTGCTCAGTTGATTTGTCCAGTCATAGAGCTTCTGAGCACCACAGATTTTCTGGGTCCAAAACCAGTTATATTTGTTCTGAAGTGAAGACACCTCTTTCTTTAAGTAGTCACCATTAGAACATACAGAACTTGTGCTAGGGAATGATATAAAACCAGATTGTCCATTCATCCAGAGGCACACTGTTGAGACAAAGTAGCTGTGTTCTAAGAATAGGAAGACTTCCTAAACTGACCAACGAGAATTTCTGCTTGGTTCAGCACACATCTTGAAGTAGCTAAGTATATCACCCCAGGCTGTAATTTTCCACGTGTCTTCATTTCACTTCGACTATCTGGATACAAATCCTTACTCAGTGACTAACTAGGTGTAATGTAAACTTCACAGAAACAGAGATTTTTTTTCTGTATGTTCTCTTCTGTGTTCTCCATGCCTAGGATGCTACCCAGAACTTTAGGTTTTCATTTAAGAAAAGAGGGAAGGAGGCAGGGGAAACAGGAAAGAGGGAGAGAGAACGATAAAGGAAGGATGATTGGAAGAAAGAAAAGAGCTATATAGTTTACCTAAGCCCTAGTTTTTCCAGCTGTAAAATGAAGAATAAAATAGTACCTTCCTTATTAAATTGTTTTGAGAATTACATGTAATAAGATAAACAAGAGGCTTAGACTAGTGCCTGGCAAGTAATAAAGCTCTCAGAAATGTGGCAACTACGAAAGTGACAAAGGAGGAGGAGAAATTGGCAAATATCTCTAAAATACCTATTATTTGCTAGGCACTAATATCAGATACAAAAAATATAAAGACGAATTAAACATGAAGAACTTACCATCGTTAACGCTTCATTTTTTTTATCCATTAATTCAGCACATCTCTCTTTCACTTAGGTCGTAGATTTACACTTCAAATTCATTGGAAGCGTGCTTTTTTCCCCTCCATTTTCTGCTGTGATGAACCTGTATCTAGAAATAGCCAGGGTCACACAAGACTCTGTTTCGTTTCCTGTCCTTTACTGACAAAAGTTCAGAATCTTGCATGTCCTCAGCCTCTAAGGCATTTTCAAGGTAACAGTAAAGCATTTTCAAGGTAATGCATAAGTGTTCATCCAAGAAAGCATCTTTTGACCTCATCATTATGGAAAGTTCTCATCGTGCTCCATTCTGATGAAAGCACGCAGACAAGAAAAGGCCTAAAGCCACTCGCTCCTTGTTCCTCCAAATGGCGTCCTGAGTGAGAGATTGATCTTCAGCTTCTAGGAGGAAATCCCACTCATCCTAGATCCTCACCTTTCTGAACTGATACCACAAAGGGCAAACGTAGATGACATGTCAGGGGCGGGCGGTGGGGGACAAAAAAAAAATCCCAGGCTGGATGGACTTTTCCTACAAGTCTGAAATAAAAGTTTCGCTCTGATCTTCAGAATCCCTATTATCCCCTTGGCATGCCTACATCACATTTGAAGAACAGTTATATTTACCCACAGAGGCATCTTCTGTGTTCTTGGTCCTATATACATTGCAGTGGGATTCTTTATTATAAATGATTGCATAGGAAACCCCAATAAATGTATCGGATTAAATTATACTTCTCTGGTGGTTGAGAGTCCCTCAAGTCCCTTTGCCTCCCTGCCAGAGGCTCCTGTGGTATCCCTGCCAATCTTTAAAATCCCAAGGAATGATGTTTAGAAATCACTGCTTATCAGGGTTCTCTCCAGGACTGGCAGGAAAGAGAGTCCTGGTTACCTCCCCACTCCCTCCCCACCATCCTGTGGGGTTTGGTTGTGCGTGATGATTGGACTTCCGGGCACCCACGAGTGCAAGGTGTGAATGAGAACTCCACCTGGGAAAATGGTCCCAGGGAGGGAACCCAGCATGGACTGAACCCCTGCTGGGAGCCAGCCTGCCGGTTTTCTGAGCACGGCACCATCCCTAAAACACCCACGGAGCCATCGCAGCCACTTCCAACCACACAGACCAGTGAGACCCTCGAGCCTTCTGCCAGCATCCCACCCCCCCACACACACACACACATGTTTCGGAAAATGTTTCTTTTCAAAGCTGCTTATAGTGAGGAACATGCTGAATGGAAAATTGCCTCAACTGGAGAAAGCTAATATAAATATTATTTGGCTGTTTTCTTAACTTTGAAAAGATTTCTAAGGCCCATCAAAGATAAGAAGGAAAAAATTAGACAGTTCCAAAAACAGTTTTGCAAGAATGAAAAATCATTCTGGGTGCTAGACAAATGCCTCAGAGCATTGTTATGTAATGCCTTTGATTTTTTTTTCCCCCCTCAATTATAGTTATTTCATGCATGTTACAGATGAGGCCATTGTATCAGCCAGAGACCAATTTTAATCCCAAGGTTGATTGGACAGTTAGCTCTCCCCAGCTCGTGAAATGTCCCTTTGTTCCACACCCCTTTACTCACACAGCCATCAATTTACGCATGAATAAGGATTTGGCTTGATTCATTAGTGGAACGTCCTAATGAACACTTGGTTGCATTTAACCTTTAGCGGCAACAAAAGTCTCAAGGTTGCCATAGTAATGGGAAATTAAATCCTTGTAGCTGTTGTTCTCCCTGAGTGGCTCGGGTATGCTATTACACAACATGCCTCCTGCCGAGGTCAAGTAAGAGCCATGATTCCACTGTTGGCCAATTGGGTTCCAAGCTATAGGTGGTATTAGCAAAAGGTCATTCTGCTCTCCCATCATTAAAATGAATGACATAGCTGGAATGTAAATCAGGAGGAGGAGTGGAGGATGCTTGTCCCTTTGGTCATTTGATGACTTGGGACTTGAAAGGGATCTGTGAAGTCATCTAATAAAGGTCTCCAGCCAGTGGTGGACTTCACCATATGACATCCCTGAAAGGTGGTCATTTGACTATTGTTTGAAGCAATAGTCCCTTCCAGGAAGGGGCTTCTAGCTCCAGAATTGGGCAGTTCTTGTGTTCTTTACATCCAACTAGCCACTTACCTTCTGAGTGCCCACTCTTTGCCAAGTGTCAAGTCATGGATAAAACAAGCTGCCTCCCCTCAGAAGGCTTGCAGAGAAAGAAAGCCAGGTTACCGTGTCTCTACTTATATCACAACTCCAACATAAGTCCCCACTTAACTCATTAGCCCCCTCAAAATTTTCTTTACCCTGCTGATTTCTCTCTCTTGTCCATCCTTCCACTGTTGCCTTTGCAACTTTCTGTGTTTAACTTCTTTATGCTTATAATAATTTCCTAGAATATTTCCTTCCTTTTTACCCTTACAGATGCTTGGTCTTTACCAGACTAACTTGTACTATAGAATTCATTCTTCCTTCCTTCTGTCATTCATTCATTCAGCAATTATAAATGAAGGGCCTACTGTGTGCCCAGCACTGTTCTAAACACTGCTGATATAACATTGAGCTGCCATAATTAAACTTAAATTCTATTGGAAAGACTGAAAGTAAGCAGGTTAAAAAAAAAAGAAAGAAAGAAAAAGTACCTTATATAGTATGGCTGTTGTGACGGTTTGAACCTGTATATATCCCAGCAAAAACATGTTCTTAAATTTAACCTATTCCTGTAGGTATAAACCCATTCTAAATAGGACCTTTAATGAGCTTACTTCAGTTAAGGTGTGACCCAGCCCAAATAGGATGGGTCTTAGTCCTCTTACTGGAATCCTTTAGAAGCAGAATGAAATTCAGATGGAGAAAGAGAAAGCCAGAAGAAGTAAGAAACTGAAATCAACGAAACCTGGAAGAGAATGGTGAGGCCTCAGGTATATAGGACAAGCTAAGAACCAAGAATCACTAGCAGCCAGCCCCAGAATGCCAGTCTTCAGGGAAAGCATCGCCTTGATGATGCCTTGGTTTGGACTTTCATTTAGCTTCAAAATCATAAGCCAGTATGTTCCCATTGCTTAACTGAACCCATTTCATGGTGTTTGCTTGAGCATCCTAGGAAACTTAAACACCTTAGTTTCCCAGGTGCTAAAACAAATACAGTGGGTTGGCTTAAGCAGAGGGCATTAGTGGCTCACAGTTTTGAGGCTAGGAAAAGCCCAAAATCGAGGCAATGCTTTCTCCCCAGACTGTGGTTTGCTGGGGACGGCACTGGTGATCCTTGAGTCCTCGGTTTTATGTCACATGGCAACATACGTGGCACTGTCTGCCTCTCTTCTGGGTTCCATTAATTTTCAGCTTCTTCCAAAGGTGCGCGCTCTCTCTCTCTGGCCTTCTCTACAAGGCCTCAGTGATAACGTTAAGACCCGTCCTGACCCAGGTGGCTTTAATGAAAAACAATCAAATTAATCTTAAATAACCTTCAGTGAAAACACCTTAATTAAAAATAACATCTTCCAAAGGTCCTACTTACAAGGGCCATCAGAGGGATGAAGATTACCAACATGTCTTTGTTGTAGTTCTGGGTGCATTACTCAGTCTACAACAATGTCAACGGAAAATTGGTTTCTTAAGTGCAGTTAGTTCTTTCTCCCATCCCTTCATTGGCAATGTTTCATAGCCAAGAGGTAAGGCCATATATCCTTGGGGCTCCCTGTCGTATTCTTTCATTAACTCCTCCTCCGAGGCTCGCATTATCTGATTACACAACTTGACCACCTCCTAGCCTCCAGGTCACCTCCCCCACATTCTTTTGGATTCTAGAACCCTATCCATTCTTTCTCTTTTCAGTATCTGAGTGATTTCAGTATATGACTTGATGCCCCAGCTGCTTGACTTCCATTATGTCAATGATGTTTATTTCCCCTTTACTTGAGCAGATATTCATAAAATTACAGTGTAGACCTGGCTACCACCCCAACGCCAACATCCCTCACCCTGAAATTTTTTCACAGACTATTACCTTTTTTCACCATCTTTCCCTCTTTGCATAAAAGAGCTTTGCAGCTATCAAGGACCCCTCCCCTCCACACACATGCTTGTATCTCTTGCTCATGTCATTGCATCCTGAGCTTACTGATCTTATTGTTTATCTTGGATTCAATGATTGCCTCTGTTCTCCCCTAAACCTTCAATTATTTTGAGCCCCTCCAACTTGTCCTGTGAAACCTCAATCATCCTTCTTCTCCCCTCTTGTTCTTAAAAGTGTATGGCCCTAGGAAGATGTCAGTGCCCTAACCCCAGAACCTGTGAATATGCTATCTCACCTGGTAAAAGGGATTTCACAGATGTGATGAAGTTAAGGACCTTGAAGATGAAAGATTATCCTGGTTTATGTGGGTGGGCCTTCTGTAATCACAGAGATCCTGGTAAGAGGGTCTTAAAAGGGTCACAGAGAAAGAATTGATAAGCAAGAGGTCAGAGTGATGCAGCCATAGGCCAAGGAATGTGAGAGACCTCAATAACTGGGAAAGCACAGAACAGATCCTCCTTTAGAGCCTCCAAAAGAAACTAGCCCACTGACACCTTCACATTAGCCCCATAAGACCCATTTCAGACTTGTGGCCACCATAACTGTCAGAGAATAAATTTGTATTGTTTTAAGCTACTAAATTTGTGGTATTTTGTTACAGCTGCAAATGGAAACTCATACAAACTGCCAGCACTGCTAGATAATATTGCAAAGCATGCAGTAACACTGGCTCCTTTGCTCCTTGGCTAGGCCTGAGTGTATATACCATTCTTTCACTTATGGTCAACTGACCTCCCACCGCCATCTCTTTTCCGGCACATCAAGCACTGGCCACAGAGTTGACTAGGTCTCATTTGTAGCAAGTTGATGTTTATTGATTCTGTTTCTGTAGCTTCTTTCAGAGCCATAGAGGTGTCTATTAGAGAATGTCAAGAGCTGTTGACACCTTTGGCCAATGTCACCTCATGCATGAAAGAAGACAGAAGGTCTTTGGTGATCTATAGCCAATCTCTGCTCATCCTCCTGGTCTGAATTAAGAGCTTCAAAAGAAGTGGTCTCTGGGATAATTATTATTTATGGATGGCACATAGAGGCATCACTTGTGTTAAAAAGGTTAAAAGAATCCCAGAGTGACTAGGTACTGGCATTTGAAAGGGGGAAAACTCATATGTTTTGACTGTTCATATTTATCCTGTGAGGGGAAAAATGTGTTTTATTATTGGGTTTGACTTGACCTTCCATGAGGCTCAAGGGGATTCAGTGCCTTGAAAACAATGCAAAATAGCAGAAGGCAGAACTGTTGTTCATTATTGGAAAATCATTTTTTACTTTTAAAATGTTGGAATTAAGCTAGCAGTTCCCTAGTTAGTTTGACCTCAGCTGTTAGATTTTTTAACTTCAGTATTTTCCTGGGTTGTTTTGGATTTTTGTTTATTTCATTGATGAGAGTTTCTACTGTATTGTCAAGTTAGAGGATATAATTCTGCTTTTTAACAAAGCATTTCTCAGTATATAGATGACAGTAACAGGTCATGATTTGGAATGCTTTATTAACCCCGGAATAAGCCATAAGATAAGCACAAAATTAGGACTTTTGGTATTTGGCACAAAGACATGCATGAGATGCCCAAAAATATTTGACGAATGAATGAGATGCAAGTAAAGTGGAAACCAGTCTCCACGACAAGAGAATTGGAAGAGATTTTACATATGCTTGCTATTCTCTTGTTCTTGCTTTGTTTTTAAGCTACACATATCCATTTGTTTATGTTTCAGGGTTGGGTGGTCTGTTTGGTGCATTGATTCTACTGTTTTCAGTTGAGTTGATTGTTTCAAATCCTCCTATTTTCATGTATTCTGCCACTATTCTTGTTTACTTGTCAAAATAACCATAGCATTGGACAAATCCATTGAACTTATTTTTAATAACCACTTCTAGGAATTTATTCTACCATCGGATTGTCTGATAAGTGGCATAGATACCTGATCTCAGTATGCTTTCTGGAGGCAAATGTTCTCTCTTTTTCATTTAATAAGATGGATGTTTACAGAAGGAAGAAAGTGGAAAGTCGACCACTTGATTATGCTATTGATATATGTCTATTTGGTAGTAGGAGGGGATATCGCAGTTGAGGGCCAATTCTGACTTCTCAGAGTTGTCTATAAGATTGTGAGAAAAGTCTGTAGCTCTCACATAAAAGGTCCCTGCTGGGTGTTGTGCAATCACTTCATGTCTAGAACTATTATCCCATTTGTGGGAGTAAGAGGCTTATTTTCTATGATTTCCACTGGTCCCGATCAGTGTCTTTGACCCCTCTCTGACTAGGATCCAGAATATATCATTTCTTACAAGTAGTGGGTTCCCTTGGCAAATCTATCCTCTAATAGCCAATCCTTAAGGAAAGGATCAGCACCTTGAGGGAACAGACTGGATTTTTTGTCATCACTTCTCCACCCAGGCCCAGAATGGGTCTTCAATCATGATTGTTGAATGAGTCATTGAACTATATGCTAAAAGTCAATAGAGGAAAGTGTGCATGCACACGCATGTACACACACACACACACAGTGTTGGAGACAACCCAAAAATGAAAGGAAGGGACATGAAGAAAATAAATAAAGCAGATGACCTTGTTTCCTGCCAATTGACTTAATGTGTCATTTGGCGATTAGAACTATTTCCTTTTCCTCAGAAAGGACTGGCTATTGGTCATTTAACCACCATGACAGTGTCTCATACTTTACATCTTGTCCCACCTCAGCTTCCCCTCAGAGGAGGTGGACAGGGACTTAGTATTCTGCTTCAGTTGCTTGGCCCAAGTGGAACCCAGTTGAGAAGATAGCTTTGAAATATTCCATTATAATGTGCACTCTATTTTGGCAATTACTTTTATAATTGTTGGGAGCTTGTTCATTAACTCTTAGTTCTTTAATATCACAAATAACAGACTCTCTGGATTAAAAGAAAAATCAAATGTTATCTCAACAAATCTTCCTTCTGATGTTGAAAATCTTGTTTCTGTATCTCTTGCTTAGGTTATTTTCCAGTATCTGCTTGAATATTTCTAATGGTGGAAGATTTATTCTCTCTCTGAAAGAACTCATTCCATTCATTGTCAATTTAGATGTTGAGAAAATTCTTTCTTAGAATTGATCTACCCATTAATCATATTTCTACTTATTAGTTCCTCCTTTCATGTTCCATGTATTTGAGGAAACTTTATCATACTCCTTCAGGGTTTTGTCTGCTCCAATTTAAACATTAGTTCCTTTGGTTGGTCCTTAGTTGGTTTGATTATGAGGACTCTGTCTTGGTTTTGCTGGGCTGTAATCACAAATACCACACAATGGGTTGACTTACACCACCGAATGTAATGGTTCACCATTTCAGAGGCTAGAAGATTTGCTTCCTCCCAGAGTCAGGAGCATTCTGACTGGCCAGCAGTCTCTGGGGGGTTTTGACTTGTGGCTTTGGTCTTGCTACCTTGTAATATTCTCTCCTTTCACTTCTGGGTTCCCACTGACTTTCTCTTTCTCCGGTGGACTTTTTGACTCTAGTTTCTGGTTTCTTCTCTTTATAAAGTCTTCGGTAATTTGGATTAAGCCCCAACCTGCTTCAGCTGGCCACACCTTAACTAAAAATTGCACCTTCAAAAGGTCCTGTTATACAACGGGTTCACACCACAGGGATGCAGATTAAAGAATGCGTATTCATTGGGATACATGATTCAACCTACCACACTCATGATTTGCTGAGCTGGGGGAGAACTTGGGTGTCCTCCCCTCCAGGCCATTTGGACTTCCTACTGCACCAGGTTTCTGGGGAATGAGTAGCCCAGGGAAGTCATCAGCAAATATTTATTGAACACTTTGAATATGCCGGGCACTAGACTGGGGCACTAAGAGGCAAAAACAGACCAAATCCCTGCCCTTCCAGAACTTACTTGTATAAAGTAAGCCTTGAGACCAGGAAGGAATTTCCCCAAGTTCTAGATGTGCCTTTTACAATAAATAAGATGTGATCACTGATTGGTTACCTAGCATTTTAGAGTCTCAGTTTCCCCATCTTTGAAGTGGGTTAATACCACTTTTCCTGCCTTAAAACTTAGCACCTAGGTCAAAGAAATGGGTCATTCCTTAGAAATATGTAATAAAAATATGTAACCAATGGAAAAGCCACACTAGCCTGATAAAAATGAATGTGTCCTCTTTCCTTCAAGTGCCTGATACTTTTACCAAAGGCAGTAGACTCTGTTGCCCATAACCAAGAAAAGTCCTTCACTTCTATTTTAGTTAGCTCAGGGACTGGGCATGGTTTCTCCTATCAATCCATGGCCCCAGGTGTACTGCCTTCTCATTAGTCTGGTAAGAGAGAAGGGGGCCCCTTGCAGGCCCAGCAAAATCGGCCTGATGATGAATGTGGCAAACTCCAACTGATGTAGAGTCCTTGAATATACCATTAGCTACTGTCATGTCACATTACATTTGTTTATGCGAGAGCCATGCAGGAGAGGGGGTGTTTAAATGTCTTTATTACTCGGCGTCACGGTATGGGTAATAGTTTGCAATGATTATTTTTTTTCTTAGTGTAAAACACACTCTTAATCTAAAAATATGAATTACACTCAGTGGCTCATTGAGAAGTATTTTTCTTTGCATGGGGGAATCAATCTTTTGTACTGCTTATTTTTCTTTTCTTTTTAACAAGGTTAATATTCAGAGCATGATCTGATGAACTTTATTTTCCAAGGTGAGAGGTTTCCCAGAAGTGCAGTGCAGGGCTCATTAGTCCAGTGCAGAAAAAAATTATTCAAAGCAATTTGAAGGGGCATCATTAATAGCCCAGTCCTCTTTGTACATAAGCTGAGGTCCCACCTTGCAGCGCTGGTTAATGAGAATTTCCCAGTAACTAAACTCACTCTGCCACAGGTTTTAATATGGACCCTGTTAGAGCCAGTCTGTGTTACAACTTAAAAAGACCATGAGATTTGGATACATGAGACCTGGGTTGAGTTTCAGCTGTACAACTTACTAGCTATGTGACCTTGGCTTTGACATTTTCTTATTGATATGTTGGAGAAGATAATGTAGCAATTCTTTACTCAAGGATTGTGTAATGACCAAGTGCTTTAAGGCCACATACCCAAATGATAACTTAGACTCTCTCCTTTGCTACAAACTCCATAGAAGTCACCAGCATTCCTCTAGTGATCCAGTGTTCCCAAATGAGAAACCAAGTAGTAATCACGTAAAAAACCTTTTCCCTTATTCCTCCCCCCAAGAGCTTATTCACGTCATGTCACTCCTAAGCATGTCTGGAATCTGTCCATTTCTCTCTGTCTCCTGGCCAAGGATATACCATCATGTACCATTGCACTATTACATGAACCACATACTGGAGTATTTGCCTCTACTCAGCCCAGTTTTAGTATACTCTTACCGGTACAGCCAGACTGATCCTTTTTCCAAGTACTGATATGATCACATGACTCCCTTCAAAGCTGTCTGTGGTTCCCTGTTGCTAACCAGTATCTAAACATGACATGGTCCAGCCCCTGCCCCCTCTCCACCCCATCTCATTCCACCCTCCATGCCTGCTCCACTGTATCTGAGCTCCTTTGAGCTTGTCAGCCTCTCCATCCCCATCATTCCATCCCCTCTGCCCCACATGCTTTCCCCAGAACCTCACATTCTAGTCTAGGTGACTCTTTCTCCATCTCCAGATTTGGCTCAGACATCTCAATCTCGTATACAGCTTTGCTGAGCCCTTCATTAAGGCCAAACCCATCATCACTCCCTCTGTCCACATTTACCTCAATTGTCCTCATACATTTATTCTTGTTGCTGGTTGATTGTATGTTTTCATAACCATATTGTAAACTGTATTATGCCAGAGTAGGAATCTTATCTTTTTCCCAACGTTCCAACCCCTATAAAAACGGCTAGTACTGAGCCTGGCAAATAGTAGGCATTCGGTAAATGGAGAACAGATGAGATGTGAAAGTGCATCATATATTTTTTAATGCTTACAATTGCAGGTATTGAGAGTTTACTTTGTGCCAGAAACAAAGCTAAGTGGTTTCTATTCCCTCGTAAGCAAGAGTACACTGGAGCCAACCCCTACCTACTTGAGAGCCAATTGAGCACATCTCTTTCTACTACCAACTTCAGTGATGTTGGTAGCTTGAAATCAATCAGCTGTAGTAGGTGTATTTATGCCACACTCATTGGCAAACCCACAAATCAAGCTGTTGCCCTGCCTCCTGCCAGAGCTATTTCTTAGTTACCAGAATCCTAGGGTTCACAAACCTTTAATGTAGGTATTATAAAAAGGTGGTGTTATAATAATTATTCAAAACTTCATTGGAGTTGGTATGTCAATGGAGAGAAGAAAATGGGAGTAGGAGAAAGTGCTTCCAGATGCCTGGGTTGAATTGCTGCATGCCTTCCAATACGTTCTTCCCTTCCTGCATCATAACAGAAGGCTTAGCTGAGCATATGGTCATCCCAAATAAAGGCTGTACTTCCCAGCCTCCCTTGCAGCCAGATGTAGTCATATAATTCAATTTGGGCCAGTGGGATGTGACTTGAAGTGGCTGCTTCCAGGGATCATCCTTTAAAGAAAGGGGCTGCTTGCCCCTTGTCATTCTCCTTTGGTCCCAGTTCTCCTTTCTGAATGAAATATAGACAAGAAACCTAGCTCACAAGCTGCCATCTAGGGAATGGAGGTCACACATGGCAGAGAAAGGAGAGAGAAGCAGCCTGGGTGCCCTCTGACGTTAAGCAGCTCCACGCCAGCCTGCTTACTACCAGACTTTGACATGAGAAAGAAAGAAACATCTGTTTTATTTAGGGTTTTTTTTTTAACAGCTACACTTTTGAGAAGGGTGTATGCGTGTATGTTTGTATATTTGTGTATATGTGTATATATACACATGCAAATATACAATGTATATGAAATAAAAATGGACAAATGTATATATATGCATATATTATATTTGCATATATCTGGGTTGGGAAGACATATTGCACACACTGGCTATCCTATATCATAATGAAGTGATTTCAAACTCTACCTGCTAATAGGTAGTCTGCAAAGTAGTTTGCTGTTTTAGTTCTTTCCTTTAAGTAGTTTGAAATCTTATCAATAAGAGATCAAAAATTTAGAATCAAATCAACATTTAGCACATCATTAGGCTTATTCTTTTGGTCCATGTTCTCTGTATTTTGTCCACTAGTTTCCCTCAAGCCTGGAACAGAGTGGCTACTCAATAAATATTTGTTTAATGGGTGAACACTAAATCTCATAGACCCCAAATTAACCCCTTACTGAAAAGGGTTTTATAGCCAACCCCATTGAGTAGTAATATTCCAGGTATGGTTTTCATCTGGGAATGATTTTGCCCCCCCAGGAGCCCTTTGACAATGTCTGGAGATGTTTTGGGTTGTTGTAACTGTGGGAAAGGTGCTACTGGCATCTAGTGGGAAGAGGCCAGCAACGCTGCCCCAACTTCCTACAGTGTGCAGGGAAGCCCTCTGCATCGGAGAATTATCCAGCTCCAGATGCCAGCAATCCCAGTGTGGGGAAGCCACATTCTAGAGATTGGTAAAGGGTTACTACTGAATAGAAAAAAAAAAAAGAAAAAAAAAAAAAGAATGTACCGTTCTCTTGGCCTGGAATTCCTTCTCACTGGTTCTTTCATTCTGGAGCAATTTCCCTGCATCTGTCCCTCCATTCGGAGTTTTTATAATGATGTGTGTGTGGTGTTTATTCTCAAGAACTTGTTTTTTCTAAAAACATATCAAAGAATGAATAGCCACATGTCCAAGTACTCTGTTGTATTCTTTGCCTTGGAAGGCTTAATGCCTTTTTCAAATCAGCATGAGGTTGTCAATCTGATGGTGAATCTGTACTTAGACTGATAAAATTTGATCTCTCTTTGAAAGGACTCGGTGCCTTTAAGTGCCTATGAAACTGATAATCATGACTAATGCATTCCTTATGTAATTTCAGTTGCATAATAAAAAAAATAAGTGTTTGAAAACTTTGGTTGACTTTAGTAAATGCAGCTGAAAGACCTTCCAAGAGGTTTGCAAGGTCTGCCATGAGTGTATGATTTAGACCACAGCTCCTCAATTCTGACATTTAATCCATAACAATAAATCATCATGAGCCATTGGTAGGGATCTTTGATAAACAGGCTTACATATTTATGTTTAAAACTCCATCAGAGCCTCTATCAGAAAATCCCCACCATTTTTTTTTTAATATTAGAGGCTAGGATGATGAAACTGTTTCTTGATTGTGGTGCTTGGGACCAAGTTAAACCAAAGTCAGAAGAGTAAAACTTTCACTTATCTGTCCTTGAGGTATGCTGGGTGCCATTTCTCTCCCACAGATAGGCCAGGCTTCATGTGGATTTGGTCCTGATACTGGGTTCCAGGAAGAGGCTGTGAAATGTAATGGTTAAGCACCCAGTCCCTGGGTGATGAAGTGTGATGATTAAGCCCCCAGACACTCATTTATGTCTATATCACTTGGGATAAGTTACTTGGCTCCTGTGTCCCTCAGTTTTTTCATCTGTTAAGTGGGGTAACAGGCCCGATCTCATGGGAGTGTAATGAAGATTAAGTTAATACCTATAATGCATATAGAACAGGGCTTAGTATACATATTGACTAGTAAAATAAATGTTTCACCCAGTGACCCCCACCAAATGTTTTCATTTTTCCAGTTGGCAGCCCAAGCCAGATAAAAAGGGACATCTTTGATTACCCTTTTCCTCCTTACTTTACATCCACTCAATATCTCTAGTAGTGTGGGGCTAAAGGGGAAAATCAATGCAGAATTCAACCCAGGGGAGAAAGCAGATATAGAGGATTTGTTCTATATAAATGTATCTTCTCACTCCAAGATAGTCGGTGAATGCCCAGGATGCCTCAATTCTGCTTCCCCAGTGGTTCTTCACCCAGGTCACATCTTTCCATCCTTTCAGCCTCTCCCGCCAGCCATGCTCCTGTTCTTTCTGCTGCAGCATCCATCCCCGTGCTGGTCTTGCGGTGGCCCTCCAGCCCTGCTCCATCCCACTCTCCCCAGACAGAGCAGCCTCCCTAAAACAGAATCCTCAGCCTGCCACCCTCCTGCTGAAAACCCCTATGTGGCTTAAGAAGCAGCCTCTATCCAAGTTAGGGACCCAAGATTCTTGTATCAAAGTGCTGTAGGAGAGCTTCAAAGCTCCTCTTAAACCTGTTTTGGAAGCTGATGAGACTAAAATAGCTGGTCTTTGGTAGTCGCTGTGCTCCCCTAACCCAACTGCAGGAGAGATGTCCGGTTCTTGGAAATTTCCAATCACAGGATGGAAGGGAACTGAAGCTACTGATGCTGGCTGATTCTATTTACACCAGCTCTATATCACTGACTTCTTATCTGCCTTGAGTTGTTTCAGGAATTTAAACACCAGAAATGAATGAATTTTAGATAGTATATGTGAAGGCACCACACACACAGTGCCAGGTCCACATTCAGCTCTAAATAATCTGTAAATCAGAAATATATTTATTCATTCGCCAACAACTTAGAGCCCTAATTGCTGGGGTAACTGTTAAATTCCATTGCATTCATTAGTCAGATTTCAAATTAAAAATATATTTTATAAAAAGCAATAATAAAAAAATACTGAAGGTTGGTTAATAAACTCTCTTATACTAGAGCCTGCACAGGTAACTTCCTTCCATACATCTATGGTTTAAAATATTTTCTCCATTGTACATTTGCAGTCCCCCCAAAAATGGTAGAAAACTTGCCGGACAATATTTCTTCTGATGTTAAAACACATTCTGTACATTTGAGATTGTACCACAACCTCCATGCTGCAGGAATGCTGAAAGAGGAGAAATCTAAAATGCAAATATACACAGAGAGGGTTGAAAACCTAGAATAACTGTAAATAAATGTTAATCATTTCAAATGGAGGACTTATTGGAGGGCACAGATTTACTACCTGTATCTTCTTTACTAGCGTAGAGCACCTGACATAGTTTCTAATGGAAAAGAAGAAGAGAAAGCAACACTGAAATAACGAGAAAAGACAGCAGGTTTGAAGTCTGGAAGCGCGGTTTGCAACTGAAGCTTCTGCATTTAATAGCAATGTGACCTTGAGAAGATACTTACCATGTCCGAGCCTCAGTCTCCTCAACTGTAAAATCATCAGAATAATAATAGTGTCTACATTCCAAGGTTGTTTTATTAGGATAGTAGTGTCTGGCACGTAGCAGTTACATGATTACAATAAGCTGTTATTTATCATGTTTCTACTGTATTGCTCTCCAGCCAAAGACCATTAGGGAGGGAAATACTCTAGTTAAACAAGTTGGGTTTATTGCTGTTTGCAAGGAGGGTGAATATACACCATAGGGATCCATGGGGTTCTTAGTAAGTGGGTGCTAGAAACGATGCATAGAATTTGGACTTGTGTTAGCCCCTTTGGGGGGACGTTGACGAAAATGGGTTTTCCTCTGAATTCAATGCTTTGGGGTAACAGTAGAGCCAGAATAAAGAAGTTAACTTCTTTAATACATTTGTTTTGGGCTCTTAAAAAGGGAGTTTAATAAGTTGCAAGTTTACAGTTCTAAAGCCATGAAAATGTCCCAGTTAAAGCAAGGCTATAGAAATGTCCAAATTAAGTCACCAACAAGAGGTCACCTTCACTCAGGAAAGGCTGATAACGTTCAGGATTACTCTCTCATCTGGAAGGGCCTGTGGCGAACATGGTGACATCTGCTAGCTTCCTCTCCAGGCTTCTTGTTTCATGAAGCTCCCCTGGGGGCGTTCTCCTTCATTTCCAAAGGTCGCTGGCTGGTGGACTCCGCTGGTTTTGTGTTCTCTCTCATCCTGTAATCTATTTTAAAAGTGTGCTTATCAATGTTTAGAGTTGGGGAGCTGCTTCGAGTAGTACTAGGCTGAGTTTTTCCTGGCACAGCTCCTGGAAGCCCCCGCGGTCACCGCTGAGCTGGTTAGCACTGTAAGGGCTAAAGGCCTGCATCCTCCCAAACGAGACTGGAAACAGTGAACCATGTCAGGGCACCTGTGAGAACACTACAAGCAGACTTCTTCAGAATTTTTGCAATTATAATAAACTTTATAATAATTCAGCTCTAGAAAATCTCCTTTCTACACAGTGATACACCTCCCATCCTGGTCTAAGGAAAAGTCTTAGGGCCTGAACGAGGGGGAAAAATCTGTGACGGGGGATTTGTTGAACACGACTTTGTTCTGGTTGTTTTCTATTATATAATCGCATGGATACCACATCCCCTTTAAGGCAGGCAGTACTAATGGTGATTTATTTGTAAGGAGGCTACAACTGAAAGAGTTGAATGTTTGGCCCAGGTGGCACAGGAAGTGTCAGACCACAGCGTAGGAGCCGAGTCTTGTTGGTATCCAATGAAAATGGCTCTGCCTTTGCGGCAGTTTGCAGGCTTTATGTACCCCAGAAAGGATCGTGTACTTTTAATCCATTCCTGTGGCTGTAGACCCATTGTGCCTGGGACCTTTGGTTGGGGTATTTCAGTTGAGATGTGACCCACCTCATCCAAGGTGGGTCTCAGTCCTCTTACTGGGGTCCTTCTAAAGAGGATACAAGATGGAAAAAGCCCAGGGAAGTTTGGAGAGAAAGAGACACAGAAGCTGAGAAAGGAAGACACAGACGGAGACGCCAGAACTGAAGGCAACAAAACCTGGGAGAGAAGGGCCAGCAGACATCCCCGTGTGCCTGGCCATGTGACAGGGGAGTCCAGATTGCCAGCAGCCTTACTTCAGGAAGAAGTTATCATCCTGCTGATGCCTTAACTTGGACATTTTTCATGACCTAAGAACTGTACATTGTAAGTTAGTAAATCCTCATTGTAAAAGCCAAGCTGTTTCTGATTTGTTGCATTTCATCAGCTTTACCAAACCAAAACAGCTTGCATCTGTCAGCCAGGTTGGAGGCATCACAGGCCACTGTGATGTGTGTCCCCGAAGCCCCGTTGCCATCAGAGTCTTAACTGGCTTTCTTGCTAGTTGAGCAGTTAATTGGAACATATCATTTACTCTTCTGGGCTTCAGCTTCTTCATCTATAAGATGGAAGAAGGAGGTACTTGAGGTAAATGAACCTTAGGATCCCATGAGTCTCAAACAGCATAGGGTTCTAAGTGAATGTAGAAGAGATTAACCCAAGGACCTCCATGTCCTATCTTTCCACCTCCGTGAGGAGCTGTTCCAAAGCTGCCCACCTCCTGACACATTCCCAGATCCCCCTGTCAAGTGCTCAGTGAGACCCTTGGCCAATATCTTTCTGGATGCAAACGTTTTGCTCCTGAATTGAATGTTGCCTTCAAGAGATAAATAAGAGAGGTTCAGCTTTGTCCTGGAAGACTTAGTTGGCAAATTTTCTTTTCCTTCTTTTCCTTTATAGGTTTATAATGTCAATACTTAAGCTTTTCCATAACATGAGGCTTGCATTTTCCAGGGCTAGAGGTAACAGAGCTTTGCAAATGATCGGTGACACCTCAAGTTAGAGCTTCTTTTTGAAAATGTTCTTTAGAATCCCTGACTTCGTTGGGAAGAGGAAGTTCAGAATGTTAGCCTAATAGTCTGCCAGCAAAGCATGGATAAAATACGGAATGTTTATAAATGAACATCACTGACTTGTGCTAGGTAATTTCATTCAGAGATGTAAAAGAAAAGGTATCATAAGGGATATTCTTGCTATTTTGTCAAATGCTAGTCAACAAAAAATGAAATTTCAACCTATATTCTTGACCTATATGGGCTTATTTTAAGATCATATAGGTTTTCCTAAACAGCTGAATTATTTAGTGAGATTGAACTGTCAGAGACTTTAAAATAAAGCCCACCAAAATATCAGCCACTCGGGAGTGCTACAGCTGTCCCAGACTTGATCTGCATATTTCATCTCAACAGAGTGAAGCTCACAACTGAAAAAGAACTCAGAAAATTTTATCGCCTTCCATGCCAAATACAGAAAGGAATTCATCCGATGCTTAGAATCTGATATCGCGGGTGACCTATCCCTATGGCAATGCTCAGAGTAGCTAATGGAGCAGGTAAGGTGGATGGCCCAAGTGAATCAACTCCAGGGCGAGCTCGGAGCACGGCACCCACAGATGGGACCAACTTCCGTGGCATGTTTTCCAGCCTATGCAAAAGGTTATGAAGAAGGTTAATATATTCACTTTTTGCCTGGATAGAATGAAATCAAAAGTTTTTCTCAAGGAATTTTCACAGGTTACTAGCTCATCTTTCCCAAAGGATTGAAAACAGAACCAATAATTGAAAAATATCCTGTTGTGTACCAGGCACGCTAGAGGTTTCCTGAAGGAATCGATGGCACCTCCCATCCAGGAAGGTGGTGCAGTGATGATGAAGATGGTGACAAACGCACTGAAAATGATGGTGACGATAAATGACTTACAATTATTGAGCCCTTGTAACGTGCTAAGCACTGAATGTCCATTATGTCATTTAATCTTCCGCAATGTCATATGATGTACATGCTATCTTTTTTCCCGTTTTATCAATGGTGAAACTGATACTTAAAGATGTTAGGGAACTTGCTCTAGGACAGTAGTTTTCAGATTGTGTCTGCAAATTAGAATAACCTGGTGAGGCTCAAATTCCTGATGCTTAGGCCGGACCCCAGGCCAATTCCTGTGTGAGGGAGCAGGCATCAGTATTTTTAAACTCTCTGGGCGATTCCACTGTGTAGCCATCTGAGAACTGCTGGCCTAGGTCCCAGCAACTCAAAATAGGTATCACCTGGGGGCTTTGAAATGCAGCATCTCCAGCCCCAGTGGAGACCTACTGAATCATCATCTACATTCAAACTAATGGGTTTCTGTGCCCGTAAAAGTTGAATAAGCACAGGGCTCTAGATCTCGCAGCCAGTGAGTGCTCAGCAGGGCTCACAGCCAGCTCTGTTTGAGTCTAAACTCCAAACTTTCAGCTGCATCCTACTCTTCCTTCTTCTTGTAAGCCATTCCAGCTTTGTGTATTTCCTCCCCTGTCCATAACAAAGTATAAGTTTATATTTATTGAGTTCTCACGGCATGGGGGAACAGTGCCCATGGGGCAAGGGACCCTATGACTTCCACCTGGTGGAACCCACTCAAATTGGGTTGTATCCCCTTTTCTTGTGAATTCCTTCTTGTCCTTTTCGAGACCCAGACCAACAGCTCTTTCCCCTGTAGATTTTGGGGTGTCAGTGGCACTGTGAGCCTTGTGGCCCCTCACTATGTAAGCTTTGATTTGCTTTGGAGTTGGTGGTGGCTGGGTGTGACTCCATCACTACCTATGAGCACCTCAAGGACTGAGTCCATGGCAGGCCCAGTTTTGCCCCCAGAATGCCCATCATAGGACTGAGTCCGAGGTTTTTTGGAGAAAAATGCAATCGATGAGTAAACAAGTCAATAAATGAATGAGCAAAGGGTCTTCGTACAAAGAATATGGGCTTTGGAGTTGGCATATCTGCATCCTGATTCTTCTGCTTGCTGTATGGCTTTAAGTAAGTTTCTTAGCCTCTCTGAATTTGAGTCCTCATCCTCAATAGAGGAAAAATAATCATTTGAAATATTGCTATGAGAACAAATGAGGGTACACATTTTTATTGTATTTGACCCTTACAGAGAGCCTACTAAGCCCCTGTTGGGAGGCATGGTTTTAAGTGCTCTGTGAAGATTTTCTCGTGTCAACTCTATGAAGGGGCAAGTATGATTACCTTTATTTTACAGATGAGGAAACTGAAGTTTCTAGAGCTTAAGGAGCATGCCCAAGGCTACCCCTCTGATGAGTGGCAGAGTGGGGCTCCACCCCCGAGCTAGGGGACCCCGGAATCACACTCGTAACCCCGCACTGTGCAGCTTCTCCCATGCAGGCCCTGTCGTGGTGCCCAGGAGCCGTGGTGGCCCCTCAGTGCCCACCTCGTTGGTGCCAAAGTGCAGTGCCCTGAGGCCAGGGGCAGCTGCGGTTGGAAGGGCCCCTGCCCCCAGTGGGAAGCTCTGTCTACCAAGTTAATCTCAGCTCCACTCACAATATACAACTCTAATTTGAGAATATGCTCATGATTATTTTTGCCAACCAAGTATTAGTAAAATATTTGTGTAAAATGCCAATCAAATATTAGTTATTTTGATGTGTCTATAGTAGTTAGAAACCCAGGTCCCTGCAAATGGTGATAGAAGTTCATAGTTTAAAGAGAGACTTAAAGTTTCCCGAATTAGTAATTCAGAGCTTTTCTCTGATGAAAAGAGAAATTCAAGGAGGACCCCTCCCACCCCCGCCTCACACACACACACACACACACACACACACACACACACACACAGAGACCAAACACCTCTGTCTCAAGTTTCAGGGGAGAAATCGAAATGCTTAGAAAATGCTGGAAATGTTCATCCATGTCCCTAATCTAAAAGGCTGGGTGTTTCCAAATGGGTCCAAGTTAGTTCAGTAAAACTTTGCTTCATGGAAATCAACTGCTTTTTTATTTGTAAGTTAATTTTTAGTTTTCTATGGCAGAGTCTTATTAAACTCACCTAAATGAGGTCCTGCCAAAACTGTCTTCTACTCATGTAATCGCCATGCAAATGCTGAGTGGGGGTAATTGTTCCCACTTTGCAGAGGAAGAAACTGAGGCTGAGAGAGGTTAAATGATTTATATAGGTCAATTACCAGGTTATTTTCATCCAGTTGAGTCATTCTTATACAGAAGAAAGAAAACTTCTTTCAAAAAGCCTTCCTAAGCTTTCCCTAAAGTGAATTCCTGACCTTGAAAATCAGTTGTCCCTGGGCTTCATTTTGCTCACATTTCTGTCAGGAAGGAGGAGGCTTTATCACCTGGCTGCAGAAAAGGGGAAGGTGGACTCCTGACTGATGGCTTTCTCAGGCTGCATCAGCATGCTACAAAGGTGCTAACTGGAGAGCAGCAAAGAGCTTTCATGCTTGGCTTTAATTTTTCCCCACACATTTTTTGGGAGATAAAGATAATTGTGTTTTTTCTCTCCACTTTTTTTTTTCTTTGCAGAATTCAGAATGGATGTCTTTATCAGTTGGCAAAGTAAAACAAAATAGCTGAGATTTCTAAACTTCACAGTTAGAAGTTATGTTCAACATCTCAAAAATTGTCAGATGGGGCCAAAGGGGGTGGGGCCGCAGGGGGAGGGACCATGTTTAGTCTGGAAATACATCTGAGTTCCAGGTTTACTTGGGGAAACTGGAGAGCCAGGATTCCTGGAAAACAACCCAGGCTTCAGGCTGTCATAGAAGATCTGTACCTATTGATGCAAATATGCAACTAGCATTTTCCAAGGAATCATTCCCTTCTTGTCCCTCATAATCTTTCTTTTGGTTATAAAAACGCAGAAGGAGGTATAATAATTTTAGAAATAAGTCCTTAGTTATAGATGGGTCAGCTGAGCCTTTTTTAGTGGAAATTGCATAATGAGATCAATGTCCACCACTCAACGTTAGTGTGTCATGCCTCTAGTTTTGTAAAACAGTTGAAATTATCTCCAGCCCCTGAGAGAAAGAGGGTGGAGCATAAAATGAGAATTTGGAGAGTAGAGAGGGTGTTTCTTCTGAAAATGGAGAAAAACCACACAGGGATTTGGCACCATTTAACTCAGACTATTTTGTGCCTGTCTCTCCATCATATCTCTTGTGCCAGTAAAAGAAACAGGCACAGAATGATCTTCCCTATAATTGATTTAGACAAAGTTCAGTAGATTTGAATTGTCCAATCTGCTGAAACGTGATGGAGTTACTGAGAAAAAAATTACCTGGCCAACTTGAATGAATTCTATGATGCCTTGATTAAAGGACGAATATAATAAATTGTATGATAAATGTGTAAGTTATGCTGCTTAGGCTTTTAAAAATGCAAATTTTTTTACAATAAAATGAAAGGTGAGGACCACGTTAGTTGGTTTTGTTCCCCTATGGCGATACATCATCGCCACCTAGTGGCAAGCTACCTTAATTGAGAGGGTTACATACAGAAATGTTTTTAAAACAAATCCTTCTACCATCGCTGCCCCAAAGAACACCTGGCATGGTGAGAGAAAGCCTGACATTTAGGCAAGGGAGTTGGACTTCCATGTACAGGCTGGAGAATGTCATTGTGGATTTGAGCAGGGGGAGTTTCCGGTAACGTGAGTCTCGTGTCTGGCTACAGGAAGAAGAATTTAAAAACAGACAAATTGGTCAAGAAACCACTGCAATAAAGCAATTTTGAGGTGGTCAACCTGGTGAAAAGGAAACATAAAGTTAGAGATAGAAAATTTTAAAGAAGAGCAACTCTACTAAATACCTACTATGTGGCAGGCTCTGGACCAGACTGTAGAGTAGCCTACAAATTTGAGTACAGCAGTCCCATCTCCCAGGAAGCTCTCCAATACAGGTCTACTGGATGAAAGCCTAGCCCCCACTTAGATGAGCTCTGTGGTCTTCAACAGGTGGCTCCATCTCTCTACACTTCAGTTTGCTCATTTAAAATGAGGAAGATTGCATCTGAGAATTTGCAAAAGCCCTTTGGATTCCCACATTCTAACATCAATTTGCCTGGAGCAGATATTTCTAAATAACACTGAAGGCAGGCAGGCTGGCTATAGGAGATAATAGAACTGAATAAGTTAAACACTTATTTATTTTTTAAATCCCCAGGTGCAAGCCTACTTAGTTGGGAGAGATGTGGCTTCATGGATATAGTGAGAAGTAAGGAAGAGATAATTTGCAGAGAAAAAGGAAATAAAACTGGGATAGATGTGGGACACTGGGGTGGCAGCTAGAGGGCAAATGCAGAGCTCCAGGGTGCCAACTGCACCTTGGAGTAGAGAGTGAGAACAGGGAAAGCATTCAGGACTTCTGTCCATAGCATTTGGCTGGAGTGCAGGACGAGGAATCACAGCCCCTAGCACTCTTCCGTTGCTGTGCACCCTTGAAAAAGATTCTTAACATCTCTGAATTTCAATTTCCCTCCTGTGTAAAGATGCCACAAAAGCAATGTCCTCCTCTGGTAGCCGTGATGAGTATTCTATGAGTTAATATGAAAAGTGGAATTAGCGCAGTATTCGCCCTGGTAAGTGTTCAGTGACCATTAACTGGCATTGTTATCACCATCCCCTAATTATTTATGGAAATGGTAAGTATTCCCAAGAAGGAGACATAGGAATGAGAGGAGAGCACGTTCATTCCATCAGGGAGGCCCATCTTGGGACAGTGAACACGGCAGAGAGTGAGGGAAAGGAGCAGAGGAGAGAGTTTTAAGAAAGAGGGTGTTGCGTTGTTACAACTTTGCAAAGACATGAAAGACTTGAAGTTGGGGGTGGAGGTCCGAGAAGAAGTTTCAGGATGTGGGGACTGTGCTGGTCTGAGGCTGTTATGTATCCCAGGAAAGGCCATGTTCTTTTAATCCATCCCTGTGGGTGGAGACCTGCTGTGGGTGGGACCTTCTGATTTGTTTGTTTCAATGGGGAGGTGACTCACCTCATCCAAGGTGAGACTTCATCTTATTTTACTGGAGTCCTTTATGAGGATAGAAGACATGAAAAACTGAGAGCGTTTTTGGGACGAAACACCCAGACAGAACTAAGAGAGGGCCCACAGAAGTTCAGAGAGGAGGCCACTGGAACCAGGAACTGAAAGCATTGAAACCTGGGAGCAAAGGGCCAGCAGAGGAACCCCAGATGCCAGCAGCCTGTCTTCAGAGAAGGTATCATTCTTCTGATGCCTTACTTGGGACAATTTCATGGCCTTGAATCTGTACATTTGTAAACTAATAAATCTCCATTGTTTAAAATAAAAGCCAACCCATTTGGGTGCAAGGGTAGTTCAGTGGTAGAATTCTCACCTGCTATGCGGGAGACCCAGGTTCAGTTTCCAGTCCATGTAATTCCCAAGCAAGCAAGCAGACAAACAAACGAAAAACCAAATAAACGAAAATTCAGCAAATGGTTTTGCAATAAGGGAATACTCACATGGAAAAAGAATGAAGTGTGACCCTCGCCATACAGCATACAAAACAAACAAACAAAAAATAGCAAAAGCCAACCCATTTCTGGTATGCTGCATTCCAGCAGCTTTAGAAAATGGAAACAGGGATCTGAAGGTGATCAGTGGCATTTGGAAGAGTAATGTATGGAGAGGATTAAGCATGGAGACTGGAACTGGCAGAAGGAATGTAGGATAGCGACCAAAAGGGTGCATGTGCTTGGATGCTAGATTTCCACAGCCTGGCAATCCTGGAGAAAGAGAAGATCAGATTCATTTTAGAGTTGAGAAGAGATCAAGAGCAGAAGTTTGGATTCTGTGCTGTCTATGAACTGCAGGTTAATCTACATTTCAAAACGCTTACAGCCTTCAAGATAGAGGAAACCAGTACTGGTAACATCTAATTTCTGTAGTTCATTTCTAAGGTGATCTATAATGATTTGTGATGTGTCTCTCAGTTAAAATGTCAGGCCCTCAGGCATGGGGCCCTGGGTGTTTCTTCGAGATGGGAAAGGATGGTGGGTCAATAAAAATAAATGATGAGCCCCACCCTGACCAGGGCAGTTGAATGAGCCGCTCTGCCCCAGCCTCAGAACTTTGAACAACCAGTTGAAACTTGGAGAAGTTTTCTTTCTTCTGTATAATAATGACTCAACTGGATGAAAACAACCCAGTAATTGACCTATATAAATCACTTAACCTCTCTCAGCCTCAGTTTCTTCCTCTGAAAAGTGGGAACAATTACCTTCACTCAGCGTTTGCATGGGGATTACATGAGAACGTAAAAGATGGCTTTGCAGGACCTCATTTAGGTGAGTTTAATCAGACTCTGCCATAGAAAATTAAAAATTAACTTACAAATAAAAAAGCAGTTGATTTCTATGAAGCAAAGTCTCACTGAACTAACTTTGGACTCATTTGGAAACATCCAGCCTTGGTCTCCTCGTCCATAAAATGAGGATGTGAATCCTGGCACCTACTTCTTGGGGTTGTTTTGAAGTGTAAATAAGTGAATGAAGGTGAAGCTTAGACTGAGCCTTGTACTTGGAAAGTGCTGTTATCGGTGACTGCTGTTTTCCTGTAGAAAGGACCTCTAATGAAAACAAAAAAGGACCTCTAATAAAAAGAAAGAACACGTGATGCTCAAAACATGGGTCTTCTCTAACAGGTAGAAGCAGGACCATTTCTCTGCGAGTCAGGTGAGATGAGTAAGGAGGGATGCAGAGACACATCTCACCCTACTCTGTCCCAGGAGGGCCTAAGGGGGAAGACAGACTTATGCATCCACCATTACAGATGCTCTGCCAGAGCAAAGTATCCATCTGCAAGATCCATCATCCTGCGATGTTCTCTTGCAGCCACGTGGTTCAGTTCTGCAGCATCTGCAGTCTTGTGTGGTGTGGAGCATCCTCTGTGAGTCAGAATTACATAGCTCAGGGCTTAGAATTACAGCCAATGACGCAACCCTCTTGAGTCAGTTTTCTCAGCTGCAAAATGGGTGCGGGCCCAATATCCCATCTCACAGGAATTTCATGAGGAATATATCCACGTAAAATGTTGTATCTTATTCATTGCATGTTTTCTAGGAATGCCAAAAAGCAAGTATGTCTTACATACCTTATTTTACTGAATGGGAAATTCGAAAATCAAGTTCTATATTAAATTTAATGAAAAAAAATTTAATGGCGAGACCTTAGGTCTTAAAACAGTGGTTCTCAAGCTTGTACCTGCATTAGCATCACCTGAAGGGCTTGTTAAAACCCAGGTTACTGGACCTCACCCCCAGAGCCCCTTATTCAGTACGTCTGGGCTGGTACCCAAGAATCTGCATTTCTAACAAGCTCCCTGGTGATGCCAACACTATTGGTCTAAGCCCACACTTGAGAACCACTAACGTATAAAATAGAAGATAACGGTTTATTTTCTTGTTGGTATTTTTCCCCCTTTAGTTTTTATTTTTAAACTGGAAATTTTTAAATTTCCATTATAAATTAATGGAGCTTCTAGCACATCTGGGCTGTGTATGAATTGGACCTGGCTCAGGGATTTTGCTCTTCCATTTAAATTTGGTTCATCCCTATGAACCAATGAGTACCAAAGCTGATATTTCTGATTGCCTGCTTCTGCCAAGTTAAGGCTCATTCAAGAGAGTCTTGGGTCCTTCTGCCTATTTAGTATAGACTCAGCCCATGTTTATAGCAGGCAAGCACTGCCCAGCCAGTCCTGGTGTCAAATTCCCTCCCCTCTGTCAGGTCATAGGACACAAAACACATCCCAGTATAGGGTCTAAAAATATATTTACTCCCAAGACTAGAGAAAGAAAAGGTACTTGAGATACTTGCTTTATAAATTAATGTTTATAACCAACATTATGCCAATTGGTTATATGTCAACAAATCAATTAAGATGATATTTCCTTTTTTATTGTGCATACGATTTAGCTGCTCATAATTGGTTTCATAAACGCTTACTCCTATGTAAGATGATTCACTCCTTCATTTATTCACTCATTTGTTCAGCAAGTGTTTATTGATTATTCACTTGGTGCTAAGCTCTAGATTGTGAAAACAGAGACAAACATAGACACTGTCTATCCAGTCAATAAGAAGTGTGTAATAGGCTTTTAGTTGTTTAAAGAACAAGGCATTTATGATTTTTGTCTCATGTGGCATCTCCCTTGCTTAGTTACTTTTGCATTTGGCTGATATTTTTGTTTTATTTTTGGGGGGTGGTATTTATTTACTACTCAATGGTCTTTGAGAAATCAACCATCGGGGGTTATAACCAGATTTCTTGGGTTCTCCCAAAGATAAACAAGCTCCCAAGATAAACAAAGAAATAACAAAAACAAAATCCATCTAAAAATACATGATGAGAAGTGAGAGAAGTGGCTCAGTCGGGGAAATGATATGTTTGTCTGGAATGCTATGAAAACTCTTCCTGGAGAAGGTGACACCAGAGATGGATTTCAGAAAAGGAAAAATTATTTCCACATTAAGCATTAACTTAAGTCCTTCTCCAGGAACTCCAGTGTCTCATCAGATTGAGATACACTGCAGCATAGGGCTAAAATCCATGGGTGAGAAACCCAGTCCTGATACTTTCTAGCTGGGTGATATTTGACCAATATAACTTAATTTTCTGAGTCTGTTTTCTCATCCAAAAAATTGGAATAGCATTATGACCCACACAGGATTGTTGAAAAGAATAAAATGAGATAATATTTGAAAAGCATTTAGCACAGTGCCTGCCATATTATAAACCGTGAATACAACTGAGTTGCTTTAATTATAATTACCGCCATGTTAGTGGGTGTGAGAGGATACAAAGTGATGGGAGTCAAGTCTGGAAAATTAAATCTGTTTATGGTCTTCATGTCTGTGCAATAGTGGAGTCATCAGAACCTTCCAAATATACTTCATGCTTTGTGAATTGATAGGAAGAATGTTCTCTGTTGTATTCCCAAACTCATGTGAAAAGGAAACTCTTTATCCATTGTGCATCTGTCAGAACCAGGGTTTTGACTTATAGCTGCTCAAATTAGCCTGCCCTTCCAGAGTACTGTATTTGCCTAGTAATGGCAGTGTCTTTGTATTCATGGTTGGAAGCTTGTCATTAATTTTATGGTTCCATTCAAGATGGCGCCGTTCTATATTCCCTGCTTCCCTGGATAGAAAGTACATCCAAGCCCTTTCTGGGAGCTAGGTTATAGAGATTTTCTCACCTTTATCTGTAGTGGTCCCTAAGGGACTCAGGTGTCTGTGGAAAAGTGATTCACTCTACATGCTTGGAAAAACACTGGGAGATTTCTGTGGAAACAACCCCAAATTGACAACCACAGATATGCAAAATGGGTCCATTAAGGGGTGGTGATTCACTACAGGAAAGGATCCTCTGCTTTAAAAGGTTAACCTTAACCAGAAGATCCCTGTAAATATGTGACTGTATATGTCTGAGAGACTGATTTAAAAAATAAGTCTATTTTGTATGAGAGGCTTCCATTCCCAAATAAGTCCCAAACAAATCAAAGTGGCAACCTGAATATCTTTATTACCTAAACAAATACCTATTCAACATTAAAATTGGAAATCAGCCCTAATTAGTTCATTCCAACTTTGCAATTATGTCTTTTCTTCTAATATAAGTCCACCCATTTCCCACTGCAGTACTCATATATATATATATATATATATTTTTTTTTTTTTTTACTTAATCTATCATGGGCTCACCCTGATTGCTTCACAGTCCTTATAATTGTAAACTTTAATGACTACATAATGGCTTATCAAGTGGCTAAGCCTAATTTATTTGGTCATTTTCCTATGGTTAAATATCTAAGCCATTGATTTTCAGACTTTTTTAGCTCAGAAACTATGTTTTCAGGAAACCATATGTAGAATCTGAATATGTTCTATCGACTTTTTCCCCCTTAAATATCAACAATGAAACATAATTACCTTCATGTAAATACTCAGGCCAGAGCAATAAAACCTAAATTCCTGTTACTACTGCCTCATATCTGATTCTATATACTAGGCTGAGATTATGCCAGAATTAACCTGATTTCTGTCCTTGTAGACATTTTTGTCTGTATTTACAAACAAAATGTAGACATATATAAGTGGGATTATACGGGGCATATTGGTTTTACCTTTATTTTCTTCACTTAATATATCTTGATGATGGTTTCCGGCCATTGCATTTAGAGCTGCACCATATTTTTTCCCTGCTGCATATATTCTGCAGGATAGATGTACTTAGATTCTTCCTTAGGTCTTTACTGGTAGCCCGGTGCTTTGTAATTTGTTGCTGTTACTGATGCAATGCAGAATGTCCTTTTTTCTGCTCTGGACCTGGTCTGAGCCCTCTCTGCCTTTCTGAGACTACTTTGGGGTGGTGGTTCCAAGCCATTTATTTTGAAAACCCCCAGTCTAAGACGTTACCAATTTGGGGCCGTTTTAGATAACAGTGTAATGAATATCTAAAGCCTAGCGTATTTTTTGCCTTTCTTCCGAATTTCATCAGGAAAAACAACTGGGCGGAGAATAAATGGGGCATGGGGTAGTGCCATTTTTGTGATGCATGATGCCTATTCTTTCCCAAAATGGTTTCACCTCTCTCCATGCCTGCAGCAATATGTGGAGGACTCAATGTTCCCTCGCTCTCACCCCAGGACACTGCAGGTGATCCAGGACCCAGAGGAAATACCAACCTCTGTAAGGAAGTCTCTGTCTTCCTTGCTCTTCAAGCTCTGAACTGCCTTTCTATAAAAGTTGACTGCGTTTTCCAAATAACAATAGTAACAAAAGTGGCAGGGGTGGCTGAGGCTACTGAGGCTTTTTCTGCAGCAGGCATTGTGGTGAGGCCTTTGCTTGCAAGTATATTTAATTTTCAAAAGTGGCCTGTGATACAGAACTGTTATTATTCCACTTCCCGATATCAGCACTGAAGCTCTGAGCAGTTCTGTAGCTCGCTCGAGATCACAGGTCTCGCAGGTGTGGACTCAGAGCGTGAATCCAGGGAGATCTGACTTCAGAGCTGGAGTCTTAAGCAAAGTATCCTACACAGTTCAGCCCTGGGGTCCAGGTGGTCAGGAAATTGGGGGCAATCCTAGCAATGCATCCTCACCGATGGTAGCCTGGCCTTAAAAGGCAAATACATTCTGAACATCTAGAACACTCTGAGCCTGCCGTGAGCACGGGTCCCCTGGGCCTTGGGGAATGGCTTCCCAGCTGCCACCCATTTTCTGCCCTGCTTGTGCAACCGCAGCCTGATCTCGGCTCAGCTTCCAGGAACCATATTCCTCAGGAATTTGCATGTGTAGCCTAGTGTAGTCCCTTCGGGATTTTCTCTTCTTCCCTAATATTTGCTTTGGTTATTCATGCCTGGGAATGTTGGTCCTTGCTCCAAGCCAACCTGTCCTTCGCCACTCACAGCTTCCACCTTCATTTTCCCCAAAGGCTTTATAGAATCAGCAAATCCCTGGATCACTGAAAGCCTCCAGCTTTTAAATATATTCCTCCTCTGAATCCTTAACGTCGGAGGCTTGGGGGGGAATGGATGGGCCCCCGTGCATTCGCTCCTGCTTTCAGTTATTTCCCTTTTGTCACTGAAAAGGCAGACCTAGGCAGCGTCCCTTTTTCCTGAGTGACTCGGCTTTCCCTGGGGGCGAGTCTCCCTTTCTTTCTCTGTGCTCGCTGGATACAAACTGCTAATTGAATTTCATCTTTCACGGCTCTGGAGAAACGACGGACTCGTGCTTCCAATTAATTCCTTAGACCGTGCTGAATAAGAGGCACAAAGACCGCAGCGGGCGGCAGGTCTGGGGTCTACAAGGCTGCGCGTCCCCAGCTGCCCACCGATGCGGAGAGTGCGCCCCACGCGGGCGCCCCCTGCTGGCCGCGCAGCCGCGAGCAACGCAGACGGACTCATGCTCACGGAGCTGCGGGGCAGGAGGACCCCAAGACACAGTGGTTTCAGGGGCCTCTGAAAGTTGAACTAAGTCTCAGGTACCAGGAAGAAGCAGTGGAGATGAGGAAGGAATCTGTTGAGAATCCGCCGCATGCAGGTCCCTCCTGTGTTAGGTATTGGGGATACAGAAATGAGTCAACATGGTGAAAGGTTTAGGAGGCGAGAGGGTGAGAAAGAAAGAAGGTAGATCAGGAAATTTAAAGTGAGAGTGTTTATTTCTGCGCTCCTGGACAGAGCTCACTGAACCCAAGATGGAGGGAGGTGATTCCCGGGCGGGTTTTGGCGCCAGCTGCTTTTAGGGATGGGGGTCCGGTGACCTCCGGAAGGGGCGGTTCATTAGTTCCAGAAGTCATGTGTCTGGAAGGGGCGGGTCATTGGTTCTGGAAGTCATGTGTCCGGAAGGGGCGGGTCATTAGTTCCGGAAGTCATGTGTCCCAAGGGGCAGCACAGGCTCTAAGGCTCAAGTTTCAGTTCCCATCCCCGTTTCCCCGACCTAACACGTGGACCTGCCTTTGGGGAGAGAGCCACCGAAGAGACAGATGACAGTGGAATACAGCAGACGCTGCCATAGCCTAATGTGCAGGGAACCATGGCTTCACGGATGGGTTTTTCACACTTTTGTGCATTCTGAGGTGGCTTCCTGGAGGAGTAGACATTGGAGTCCTGTCATGGGTTTACCAAATGGGTATTGGAAAGGAGGTCATTTCAGACACTGAGGATCATCTATGCAGAAGCCAGGGACAGTGCACGTTGGGGAGCAGCAAGGACGGGATGTGTTTGATATTCATCTGGAAACCTGGGCAGTGGGCTGGCCAAGTAAACAGGTGCCAGATCAACTTTGGCATCGTGCTTCACCTCACGGGGTGAAGAATGGAGAATGGCTGTGAGTAGAAGTTTTTGAGCCGCAGCACCTAGTTCTGCCACCTCCTACCTGTGTCACTTCTGCAAACTGTTTTTGAAGCTCTCCAGCTTTCTCATCTGCTAAATGGAGGAAAAGCACTGTACCCATACCAGACGGTTGTCTTAGGAAGTGCATCAAATAATGTGTGTGAAATCGATCACCCATTGAGGGTGGCAAGGCAGAGGGCAGCGCTGGGCTTTGAAGTCAGGTGGACCTGAGTTCAGATCCTGGCCGTGCCTGTGACACACTGTGTCCTGGGCATGGCACTCGATCTCTCTGAGCCTCATAGGGAAAGTATGAGTCGGTCACTCAATGCATGCTTTGCACTAAAATCCTCAGTAGATGACAAGCATTATCATCATCATTTACTCTGTTTTCCTCAACAGTGACATTAATGGTAATAATAATAAGCGGGAGAGTAATCGAAGGGGACCTCGTTTGGGAGAGACATAGATTGAAGGGTGAAGAAGAGGAGACCAGAAACCAGGCCAAGCCCATGGCTGCTAAACCTCTCTGCATCCAAAATTCCTGCGGATCATCTTAAAATGCACATGCTGGGTCCTCCCCAGTGATTCTGATTTGGCAGGTCTGATGGCATACTCCTAAGTTAGTGCTTTGAAACTTTTCCCCAGGGAATTTTGTTTCTCCAGCAGGGAGCTGGTCCAGGAATGATTATTGGGCACAAGTAGTGATGTTCGCCAGGCCCAGGGCAGAAACAAGTGAGGGCCAGGGGCAGGATGGGAGGCTACCCTGAGTCTCATACACTTCTGGGGCTCCCTTTCTTTCCCAACCCCACCTAACAGGGAGCCTCCAAGAACCCCAAGGGTTTCCCACAATCAGCCTGGGACTTTTCTGCATCCCCGACCCGGCAATAACTGTTCCAGCCAGATTCAGGGCTCTAATCTGTCTTGTCCCCAAAGTCTGTTTTTCTCTTTTGCCTGACACTTTCACTTTGTGGTCTGTTTATTTACGTATTGTTTACTTTGGTATTCCAGTTATTTAAATTAGCAAATTAATTTATGTCGCTGTATTGTTTCTAGCGAAAATGAAATCCCTAAATTAAAAGGAACGCCTGACCCCTTTTATTTCCAATATTTCCCAACATCATCCCCATTAATAATTTATGCATATATTCCTCCATTAGTACTTTCCTTTTCTCATATATATGCACATATCTAGAGATAGAGTTTCTCTCTGTCTTTATTTTATTTTACAAAAACATGGAGTTACATAGTCTGTTTTATTTACAACTTTTCTCAAGAAAAAGTGCATTCATCCTTCCATGACAACACAAAGTCTCGTTATTTTTTTTAAAAAAAGCAGCAGCAGCACTATAATTTATTTACCCATTTCCAGGTTTCTTTCTGTTGTTTGTGAACCTGAACAGTCCAGCAACAATCTTCTCGGTGTGCTGTCTTTACATATTTGCCCTTTTCTGTCCTATTGGATAAATTCCCTATTGTGGGATTGCCTATTTCTGACATTCAGGCCCCTCATTTTGGAGATGAGCACCTGTCTTATCTTTCCTTGATGAGATCCTGCTTTTCACTGCCACCTTAGCAGCAATGAGAAAACGCCACCAGGGACTGCCTTGAGATATTGTCAAGAAATGGAAATGTTATCATGCAGAAGTGGTGTCTATATACAGGCTAGGGAATGACCATTTTTCATGGAGTTTTCCTTTAATTTGACATCTCAATCATCAATCGCAACATAAACACTTAGTTTCTTTCCTCTATGACTAGTCTGATTTTAATACCAAGATGGCCAACTATACAGTAGAAACTACTTTTTTTGTATCCTATAAACATAATAAAATTATATCCCAGATTGCCATTTGAAGGTTTTATTTTAAAAAATAAAATGCTTTATCTCAATGAAAATGCCAGAAAATTCATTGGCATTTGGTCCAAAAATATTTTGTTAGCTTTGGGATGCATCAGTGCAGTTGATAAGAAACCATTTCTATTACCTTGTTTATACTTATAAAGTTCTGAGACCTTTCTTCTTAGTGCACATTCCAATAGAAGAGAGGACAGAGTAAATGTGATTAAATTATCGGGCAGAAACACATGACTATAAATAATTAACTCATATTTTATGAGCCCTAACCTCACACTTTAGAATGTTTTTCCTTTATTTCAAAATGTTTATTTACTTTTCTCCATGGGCTTTAATTAACTTTGCCTTTGGCTCATACACAGGTGAAACTGAAAATATTTATTTGCATTTTTATCTTGAAGCAAGCTAACTAATTAAACTTTGCAATTTGGTCTCACTTATTTTGTACCAGAAGCCATAGAAAAATGGCTGGCAGATTCATAGATCTGTGACTCTTTTTCAATGGAAGAGGTTTTTGGAAATGATGGTAGTTTGGTATAAATGCTGAACGTGAAGTCTAAATTTTATCTCCATCAAGAAAGGGAGGAGTGAAGACCAGACAGAAGAGTAATGACTGAATTGTGAGATAAAAGGAAGGTTTAGAAACTATATGCTTTTTTCCCATAAGTCCCAGCAAAAGTATAGAGTGAATTAATGTAGAAATTGTGAGCATGATAATTTTAAATAATGTTGCCCCACTGGTAGGAAACAAGAATATGAAGCGTACAACATATGTGGACTTCAGCCTGATGGATGATAAGTTCTTCCATGAATTCCTTGGGGTAAAGGAAAAATGAAGATACTTTTTTAAAAAGGTGAAAAGGCACTATCTTCAAGAAGATATGTGTAACACATTTCATTGATAAAGGATTAGTATCTAGAGTATATAAAGAACGCCTAAATTCCATAAAAATAAACCCAAAAGAAAAAAAACCTGTCCAAAAACATGGGTGAGAGATGAATAGTCTTTCACAGAATAAGAAAGATAAATGGCCAATAAATATATAAAAAGCTATTCAAACTCAATGACCATCAGGAAAATTCAAATAAAAATCCCAACTAAATACCATTTTATGTCTGCCTGATTAGCAATAACTAAGTCTGAAGTGCCAAGTGCTGGCAGGAGATAAGGGATAGAAGATGTATAACCTATTCCTAGGACTACACCTGCAAGGTACTTTCACATATGTACATGGACACATGGAATGTTCCTGGAAGCAATGATTGCAGTAGTGAAAACAGGAAGCAATCCATATGCCCACCAACAAAGCCTAGCTAAGTAAAAACAGTGAAGTCATCTGATGTACTGCTCCACAGCACTGAAAATAGATCTCTGGAATGTACTGTGGGGTGAAAAATACAGCTTGCAGAAGAATATATACAGTATGGTTGCATTTCTACAGAATTCAAACATATGAGAAATGAGTATGTTTAGAGACAGATAATGAGTACAATTACAAAGAAAACCAATGGGTCGACATGTTCCAGAAAACCAGTTTCCTTGGAGAGAAGGGGAAATGTGCAAATGCTACAGTGGTATTGTAATGGTATTTTTTAAGCTGGGTGATGGGTATTTGTGTGGATGGTGTGTCTTATTATGCCTTGATATGTGTTGAATGCATAATGTATAAGTATATATACATTATTGCTTATGCATAAAATGACTCATTTGAAAAGAAAAAAGAAATATGAGCTAGGTGGCATTTATCAGGTAGTAATCTTATCTCTTTCAATATTTACATCAATAATATCCAAATTATGGGTGATCCAGAGTAGATGAGAGGATAGATAATATGTCAGATAATATAATTCCAAAATCCAGTGACAACTTTCAACCATTAACTGATGATTTAATATAATAGATGGATATAGTCTTCCCGCTTGAGATCCTTAAATGCAACCTCAGTAAGTCAGGGTAGGAGCTCTAGGATGTTGAGGTCTTAGTGGACCCCAAGTTCAAAAGGAACCTACTGTATGAGTGCCTGTCCGGAGATCTAATTTCCACCTCAAGAGCAGTGACCATCTTACCACTGCAGCATGGGTCAGCCTGAAGCTTGAATATTTCACTCCCAGTCCCTTCATTTGAATAGAAGTTGACAAATTACATCAAGGACAAAGGGAGGTGGTAAGCAGTGAAAAGGGAACTATATATATATATATATATTTAGCTCAGCAGAATGGGTCAAGGAAGAGCCAGGGCAGAGCTAGTTTCCAGAATACTGATTCCATCTCAGTGTATGATAGATCTCACAAATAAAGCTGCCCAAGAAAGTAGTGGGTTGTCTTGGGAGATGGCAAGCCTCAGTCCCCAGATGTGTTCAAGCTAAAGGCAGGATGACTCACTCCATTCCAGGTGTGCTGGAAGGTGGTGTTCACAGTTCTAACCTCCCTTCTACCACATGACTGCCACTGAGTACAAGAATAACCAAGAAAGAAATCACAGGGGAAGAGATGGAAACAGTTTGACTTATAGAGATCGAGAGGGAAGAGTAAGGCAGCATAATAAGCTGTATTCAGTAACCCACGCCTGTCCTCAATCCCCTCAGGCAGCTCCAACCCCCCCACAGGTGAAACCTTGGTCTGTTCAACAGCCTCTCTCTCTGCTCAGTTTGCCCTTAGGAAAGAGGATGATGTGGTTCAATTTCCAGCTATAGACAAGGAAGAGAACTTGGGCTTTGGAATCTGAAGGTCTGAGTCTGGAACTCCCTCTGGTTCCTTTTGGTTTTATGAACTTAAATGTATTTCTTTCTCTGAGCCTCAATTTCCATAGGGCAATGGCACCTATTGCAGGTAGTAGTATTTGAGGTTAGGTAAGAAATAGGAAGTATCTGGTATCTTATTGCTTTCCCAGTACTCCACAAAATCATGAGTAAGAACATTTCCAATACTATTCATTTATTCATGCATTCGCACACATTAATCCACACAAATAAATTTTCATGTAATACTTATATGCCAGGTGCCTAGTAGCCCCCTAACTACTGGAAATCTTCCTGTGGAGAGGGCAAGCACTTCCCTCTGTGGTCTAATAGCTGAGACTGGCCACCCCACAGACCACCACAACTCAAAGTGCAAAGCCCCAACATAAGGGCAATATAGGATCAAGAAGAGGAATACCCAGCCCTACCTCATGAAGGAGACTGGGGAAAGACTTTGGGTGGGGATGGGGGTCTGAAAACATCAGTAGAAGTTAGCGAGGTGAAGCAGGACCAGTTTGAAGTGGAGAACGTTATAAAAAAAAAAAAAAAAAAGCCCAGGCCTGACGGAACAGCATGTGCCAAGGCCCAGAAGTGAGATCGCATAGTAAGTTTGGAGAAGTTCAAGTTCAGTGTATCAGCCAGGATGGGCTAGCTTTTGCAGCTATAACCAAACAACCCCCAAAATTCAGCAGTTCACAACAAAGAAAGATTTTCTTTCTCATTATCCATGTCCGACATGGGCTGGTTGGGCTGAGATTTGGGCTGGCAGAGCACCCACGTTCTAGAACATAAACAGTGGTTGTGCAGAGGGAAAGACAGCATGGCACTTACATGCCGGCTCTCATAGCTGCCCTTGAAAGTAACACCTGCTTAGGTTACAAAGGCCAGTCTAAGGCAGGGTGGGGTGAGTACTGTCCTTCCATGTGGCCAAAGTATGTTTGAACAACAACCATGACCACCATGTTCAATATAGGGCAGGAGTGAGGGTGAGAGACAAACACCAGCCAGACCATGAAGGCTCTAGATTTTTTTCCTCCACCTAGGAGGAGCCATTATAGGATTTCAGGTTTGGGAATGGCATACTCATTTTAGAAAAATTGCATTGGCTACAGCAGGTATAGAATGTACTCATTTGTTTCACAAACATTTGCATCTATGATGCAAAGCAGGCAAAGTCCCCACCCCTGGTGGCGTTACATCTGGAGAAGCAGAGGGACAATCAAGCTACACATGAGTGTACAGTGTTTCCAGGTAGTGACACATTGTAGGGAGAAAAGTAAAGACTGCCTAATAGGAGTAGAGAGAATGTTAGAGAAAACAAATGAGCTAGTAGCATTAGGTGAGAGAAGCGAATAGGATAGAAAGCTATTAAGGAAGTGGAAGCAATGAGACTGGCTGATCTTATAGAATCATATGCAGGTAAATGAGATAAGATATAAGGAGATGCCTGGACACTGGCTCAGTAAACATTAGTTAAATCCAGTTTAGAGTTAAATAGGTCATCGATGTGCTCTGTCCCCAGGGACATAGATGGCGCATAGTAACATCTACGTGGGCCTTTTCAGGAGTTTGGGTAACAGACAAACCACTCAGTTGGATGATTAAGATGGAAATTTTCATGAAGGATTGAAAGAGTCAATCAGTAGGAGCTGTTTCTCAATTGAAAAGCCCAGTTCAGAAGTAGCAGAAATGTGAGCTACTTGCTGCCTGAACTGTTGGGGAGCTTCTTTGGAATACTTCGAACAGATGTCTTAATCAGCTAAAAGGGCACTGACCTCCCATGTGTGACCTTGAGGTGCCTTTGTGTGGGATGAGCAGATAAGAAGAGAAGCAAAGTTGCCTTTTTCATTTCTCCCTCCCCATTCCCCTCTGGCAGGCAGCACAATCACAGATGAAGAAGCCTCAAGCAAACACATTCCTCACCCCTTCCAGACCCTGATTTCAGTGAACTTGAAATCACTGGCATTGTGCTGAGCACCCTGCTGGAGAGACAGACACAGAAATGTAAAGGGTCCCCACAGGTGACGGTCCACTCTTCCCTGAGGAAGGGTTCTCTTCTGCTATTCCACAGAGTTTCACTCAGCTAACACATTCTCTCAGCATTGGGAGCTCATTGCCTCACAAGTCAAGACATTCTATCCTCAGACAGCCCTTTGGTCCCCACGTTCTTCTTGAAGACCCCATTCATGGGTCCCGACTGCGAAATAGGAGCCACGTGAGATTATTCCATTTCAGTTTAAACTTGAAATCATTTCAGTATTGGAAGGTAGCATGCCTCCACTGGAAAGCATCTCAGTCATGTTAGATTATTTCCTTGCATCCTTCCCTCTCTTTAAGCCCTAAGAGAAAACTTTAGGTCTCCAAACAAGGCAGACCCTTTCATTACAGCTAATCCTTGCATGGCGAGTCATTTAGACTGCCCACCAACCTTTCTCCTTCTCACAGCCTCTGGTCTGTCCATTTCCCTCATATTCCACAGTAATCAGTCCAGAATACTAGCCATGAAGGAAGTGGGTGGAGTTAAGGGTGCTCACCTGTCTCCAAAAAATCCATGTCTCCAAATAGGAAAGAAATATAACCTGCAACAGCTGACACTCAAGGAAAACGTTCTTACCCTGCCCCTTATACTCTATTGACTTGGGAACCCCTCCTGCTCCAGAGGGTTGTGTTTCAAAAAGAAAAAAAATACACTGTCCACACTTTTTCTTTCTTTAAAGACTGCAGAGGAACGAGGAAATGACTCATCTTTTTCATGTCTTTATAGAAATATAAAGCATGCCTCCTCAGTGACAGAGGTATTTCTTTCCCTCTAAATCTAGCTGAGCACATGATGAAGCTTTTAAGCATGAATGGATGTTCCACATTCCTCTTCCTGGGCCACTTTGGTGCATTTTGGAAAAGATGACAGTTTCCAGGGCAATGGAAACCTTGGGACTTAGGAGCTGGCCCTTCATGGGTTTTGGAAATTAAGCCTGGAAAACATGTATGTGGTTAGCGATTCCAAGAAGAGCAGGGGCCCAAGGGCTATTCTTCACTTAATGTATGCTCAGGAAACATCCCTAGAACATTCTTTGGGCAATAGAAACTTCTGTGTTTCTCCTCTTTGGGCCCCATCTGGATCCTGCCATCTGCCTCGTGCACATTGCTCTCTGCAGCAGACCACAGAGGCTGAGACACAGGCTCTGGACCCTTGGATGCCCAGGTCCCAGTCCTGCTCCCAGCACGCACTGGCTGTATAAGCCTGAGCCAGTCACCTCGGACCCCTCGTCAGCAGCATGGGGTGACCATCAAGCCTCCAAGAGGTCAAGCGCCTATGGAAGTTTGGGGCCCGCAGCAGCATGAGAAGTATGATTGGTTTACTAGCGGCCACCAAAAGATAACAAGCCCTAATCCCTGGAACCAATAAACATGAGCTGATTTGGGAGAAGGGTCTTTGCTTTGATGAAGGCAAAGACCTTGAGATGGGGAGGTTATCCTGGATTACCTACCCAGGTGGGCCCCAAGGCCATCACAAACTCTAAGAAGGGGGCCAATGGATGGCAGTCACACAGACACACAGAAGAGAAGGTGATATGAAGACAGATAATGCTGGCCTTGAAGATCAGAGCTTGTAGGTACAAGCCAAGGAATGCCGGCAGCTGCCAGAAACTGGAATGAAGGAACAGATTTTTCCCCAGAACCACAAGAGGAGACGTAGCCCGGCCGATACCTGGGTCTAAGCACAGTGACCCTGTTTTCAGCCTTCTGGCCTCCAGAAGCATGAGAGAATAAATGCTGGTTGTTCTAAGCCTCCCAATTCAGTACTTTGTTACAGCAGCCACAGGAAGCTAATACAAACTGGTTAGTGGGGACAGAAATGCAGTTATGCTGCCAGCAGCCTAAGGTAGCTCCCCAATAGATGTTTATTCTTATGAATAATTCACAGATCGCTGCCTTTCTGCTCTCTTTCTCTCTGTCCCCTCTTTACTCTGTCCTCTCCCTTCCTGTAATTTAACTGCCTGCAAGTCTTCACCGAATATTAGCTTTAACTGTTCAATTTTAGAATTGCATGGAAAGAATGAACTGATATGCAGGGCTCCACAGCTAATCTTGGGGTGTGTTTTCCTATACTAAGAAGAGCTTTTGGATTGCAATAATTTTGGATTTTCCTGGGCCATGTCTGAGGCAGATGTGTTCTTGAAAGGCCAAATACAGCCGAAGCTGAATGTTTCAGTGTGTGGAAGGTAATGGCACAGTGGCTACTCAGAGGCTTTGATCTGGTGCTTTTCAACTTGACTTGCAATTAGAGTCTCAAAGTTCCCGGCTCTTAAAAAAGCTTTAATGAGATCACTCTTCTAGCAGGAGGTAGGATTTGAAGATAGCTCATGAGGATGTTTTTCAGACCTTAATACCTCTTTATACTCAGTGAATGAGCAAGTTATTCTTTGGAAGAAAATGATTTAAGCACAAAGCTTGGTAATATTCTCGAAGGCGGGAGGCAGACCTTTCAAAGTGAGTTATGTAGGGGGAAGAAAATAACTTGAGACGGGCTCCACCCTAACTCTTTGCTGGGGATAACCAAGGACATGTAAAGTCACCCTACACCCACAATAAGCCACACAGGGCAACCTTGTGTGTGTGTTTGTCTAACACAATAACACAGCAGTACAGCTGTGTGTTCGCATCTGTCTCTCCCAGTAGAATATGGCAAGTTGAGGGGCCAGGAGCATCTCAGTCACCTTTATATCCCCAGTCCTAGTACCTGGGCTACCAGAAATAGGTCCATACTGGAGTTGAACTCAGACTGAATATTTGTGATCCATGGGCAGGATTTCCTACTTTCTTCCTGGGGTAGGGACGAGACTGACCCATGAAAGCAAACCTTCTATTTTAGACGTAGGAGAGTCTCAGATTGTACAAATTAGAGCCCCCAGAGGGTGCATTTCACCCTTAATGAGGCAGCTGTGGCTTCCCCACACCCCTAAGGTGACATGGCCTGACAGACTGGAAAGAGGCCCCGAGAGGGGGTCACATTTGACATCTGCCTCATTTACCATATGGATAAACGGTCTCTTTGTGATCCCCCCACCCCGCCAACCTGCACGCATGCCCTCACTTAAACATTCACCCATCAGTCCTTCTCCTGCCTCCAAAACTATCAAACCATCTGCCCCTTGTTGCTCACAAAATCTGCCCTTTGTGTGTGGGAGCATGGCTTTTCTGGCCATCTCTTTGCAGGGCTAAAGTAGAAGTTGATGAATTGAGCTTGGTTCATTCACTGAGCCTGATTGGACATCTCCGAAACTTTTCTTAGATTTATCCACCTGTCCCAGCTTCTAGAGGCTGCCTACATTCCTGGCTCATGGCCTCTGCTTCTCTCTTCAAAGCCAGTGGCGTGGTATCTTCCAGTCTCTCTCTCTCTCGGAGTATCTGACCTTTCCTTCTGTCCTCTTTTCTCCTCCTCTGACTCTGACCCTCCTGCCTCCCTCTTATAAGGACCCTCTTGTGACTACACTGTGCCCTCCTTGATCATCCAGGAAAAGTCATCATTCATGATCCTCATCATTTCAGCAAAGCCCCTTCTACCATGGTAGGGTCTGGGAATCAGGAATGAGGGTGTTTGGAAGGCCATTATTCCACCCACTTCACCATTGTTATCCCCTTAATAGATGACTCATGGCTCAGAGAGCTGAGCCATGTGCCCAGATCCCCTGTGGGATGGGAAGCAGGCAGTAGTTTGATCCTGGAACCTGGACTCTAGGTCATACCCATGCCATGAGTCGCCTGAGCAATACGTACCTCACCTGCCAGCCTCTCAGCACCAGGGTGGAGGGTCTTTACTTTAACTATCTTTGTGTCAACCAGTGCATGAAAAAGACCTTGATTAAAATGGTGCTCACTTCCCTGTACCGATAGTCTCCCTCTATTTATGCAACCTAAGAACACCTTTTAAAAAATTACCTTCATCTAAGATTTCTACTTCTTCATCAAAAGTGAAGCTACTGTGTCCTGTCTCCCCTACCTTTTAATAAAAAATGATATTCTCACATGAGACAAGGTCCTGGGCTGAATATTATTAACTATATTCACTCATGTAATTCACACAATAACTCTTATCAGGTGAGCTGTTATTATACCCATTTACCTGCATGAACCTCAGGCTCAGGTTGACCAGGATCACATAACTATGAAGTGCCCAAACTGGGACTAAAGCTCAAGACACTCAGAATCTGCCCACTGCCCCTCTGGGTGGAAGGATGGTAGAGATCCATATTAGATAGAGCTCTGTGGTTGTAAGCAACAGATATCTACCCTAACTTCCCTAAGTAAAGGGCAATTGATTGATGAAGACCAGAAGCAGAAACCAGATGCTGATGTGTGGCGGGGGCAGCTGAGTCATGTGCTTATTGCCCCTCTTCGCTTGGGGAGCAGGTATCTCACCAGACTGTCTGCACAGAAGAAGAGAACATTCCCATCTGTGAAAGCAGGACCACTGGGAAATAGCCATGCACCATGGTCAGACAATTCAAAACACACAAATGAGAATGAGAATCTGTTAACCAAGAGTGAGTCAGAAGCTATTAGATTTATTCTCCAGTGAGTAAATAAATATATTTTGAGCGTCTACTATATGCCAACCCCATTCTGTACAGTGGAGATACAAGGATCGAATCAGATGTGCATAGTTTACTTTTATGTGTCTAAGTTATTTCCTGGGTGGTGTCCTGCTGGCTTAGAAGAGGTAATGCAGCTTTCCAAGGTGACATTCATGGAGGAGGGAATGAGTCACAGCTGTGGAAATAACTCTCCAGCTCCACATAGCGCATGTCACCAGTGAGCTGCTATGGCAGCCAGCCCTGGCTGGGGACCCTCACTGTCCAGAGGGCCCCGTTCTTAGACCCCATCCCAGCGCATTTAATTTCAGATTTGTGTGACCCTTATACAGCTCCTTCATCAAATTTTATTCTTCATAAAAGATCCATTCCCCTAGACTCATAAACCGCCTCCTCCTAATTCAGTGTTATTTTATAAATACTTTCATCACCAGCATCCATCAGACAGCTGACTTCCCAGCCATAAAACAACAGCTTGCAACATCACCATGTTACCCAATATGTATTTACTTATCAAGTTGAAGAACACGTTTGCAAAATCAGCAACATTACAGCTTTACTAGCAATTTGCCAGCACTTTCTTTCCATTGACGCCTAATCTCGGCTGTGCGATATTCCAGCATCCTGCTCATTTGTATCTTGTTTCTGCGATAATCTCCGCCCCCAGGCCTTCACCAAGCTCCCTGAGCCCCTCGTTGATCATTCCTGGGGCTTTGGGCAGGTTATTTACCTAACAGGTACAGTTCTACCGTTATTCATCATCTGTCCTTAGCTGCAGCTTGGTAGTGTGGGTCCCAGGCATGGCCCCAGGTGCCCCAAACAAGCTCTACTGGGTCAGGTTCAGGTACTCTATAGCTAGTCCACTGAGAACTTCCTGGAAAACCAATTATTCCACCTGGAAAATGCAATTTGAGGTGCTTAATTGACGTGAGCTGTGCTGCCTGGGTTAGCTCTTCCATCTACCACTTACTGGCTGGATAATCTGAGTGAGTGATTTCATTTCCCTCAGCCTCAGTTTCCCTCTCTATAAAGCGAGTTGTGTGATGCCTACCCCACGGGCATTTGGGAGAAATGAATAACTGAAGGGCTTAGAACAATCCATGCAGGTGGTGCAAACCATCCATAAACATTAGCTGCTCTTAGCATTAAATAGTCTCCTGTGTCTCCACCTGAATACCTGCTCAGCTACTACCAGCAGTAACCCTGGGCAGGTATTTAATTCTGAGTCTCTATTTCTCCTTCTTTAAAAATGGAAATAATCTAGCCACTATTATAAAGAGTAGCCCTGGCATACAGTAGGTCAAGTTCATTTACCTTTCTGTGGAATTGCTGCAAGGGCCACACCTCCCTTGGCTCCCTCTATTTCTCATTAGTTATTTATCCTTAAACTGCCTTTCCACAGTGGTGGGTGTCATGCCATTTTACAGGTGAGGAAACTGAAGTTGGGTGAGATTGAGTATGTTCCCCAGATCACAAGGCCAATAAGTACAGGATTTGACTCTATATCTCTAGGATTCCTGTTCCCAGGACTTCACTCTCCAGTCCCCACCCCAGACCATATAGATCAGGATGGCTGGGGGTGAGCCCAGGAGACAGGATGATTTTAAATCCCCAGATAATTCTAATGAGCACCCAGGGTGGCACAGCCCAGACTTACTCTATATCCCTTGACCTTCCTACTGGCGTGTCACCCTTGGCTGGTGGGGACCAGACTGTCAAGTGGAGTTGTAGGAGAAAAACTAGGTCAAAGCATCTAATTCAAAGAAGGCAGTCTGGCATCCAACAAATCAAGGCAGTGGCCAGGGAAGTAGCAGTTCCCTGGGGTCTCAGGCAAGCTCAGGAGCCACGAGCCCCAAGGGGAGTGAAGTGGGAAGCCAGAGCAGGAAACCCAGAGCCTGAGCCCAAGACCACCACCCGTGAGCACGTCTGATGCTCGATGCTGGAGCAAAGGCTATTTGACTTCTTGCACTATTGCTTGATGCCTCTCACCAAATATGAAACAATAGTGGAAAGAACCAAGGGTTGAGTGGGGAGCAACCACTAGAGTCCTAACAATGAAAACAGAGGCATTGATTGGCGGGAAGTCTGGCCACTGTGGCTGAGCTGGTCACAGCTTACCAAGGGTCTAGATCCTCCCTGTATTTCCCAGGCCTCTGGCAGGTCTGGCTCCGGGCACTGGACCAGGATGGGCTGCATAATGTTCCAGGCCCAAAGCAAAATGAAAATTCAGGGCCCATTGTTCAACAGTTACTGAGGATGTGGAGACAGCAAAGGGAGCACCAAGCAAGAAGCCTTTCTGGGACATGGGCCTGAGGACAGGGCCCCTTGGAGGGGCTTCAGAGGAGGGGAGCCTTCTGAGCATGGCCTTTTGCAAATGCATGGGCCACATGCTTATAAAGCTGACCTGCTCTTGTGTTTGCCTTGGACATCAAGCTAGACAAAAGGCTGCATGCAATGGCAAAGTATGTTATTTTCTAAGATGGAACATTTAAAAAGTCAGTCTGTGACTGTGCAGCTGTCTGCCCCTCCCACAATGATCTAGAAACCACCTTTTCTAGATGGCATGGCTGCGAGATGCAGGGAACTGCATCCCAAAATTACCACTCGGAAAGGAGCTGTCCTTGGAAGAGAACCACCCAGAGTGGACCTAATCTGAGTGATAAATTAACCTTATGTGTTAAGCCATTGAAATTTCAGGTTTGGCTTGTTATCTCAGTCTAGCCTAGCCTGACAGAGTCTATGGGCTTGAATAGAAAAACTACTTAAACTTTGCCCTTAAAAAAGATAAGAGAAGACAATGGAATTCACCTAGGAATTAATTCATCTTCTGTGCTGATCAAACTTTTAATTATTTACAAGTACCCTAGTCCTCTTTCATCAACCCTTTAAGCTATAGTTAAAGAAAGATGATAAAACTATTTACTCTTTGTTTATTCATTCACTTATTCAGTTATTCATTCACTTATTTATTTATTTACTCATGCGTTCAGTGAATATTTACTAAATCCCTACTATATGCAAAACCCTATCTTGGAGCCATTGAAAATATTCATGCTTTGAGTTATATTTAAATTTAACCTGTAATGTCAAATGATATTAGCATTAGTATATTATTAAACATGCTCCATATGTTTTCATATTTCAGTAGCATTAATATTTTAGCCGTTGTAGGGAATGAATGTATAATGGATGGTATCTCTACCCTCAGTAAACATCTCATCTAAAAGAGAGCTCCCAGAAGCAAACCATTGTTTTAATTGTTTGAGTGTGTAATGCAGAAGCACCATTACTCTCTGGGACACTGCTATGAATGACTCCAATGGGGTGTCATGGCCTCTGCACTGCTGAAATTTGGGGCTGGATAGTTTGTTGTGGGGGCAGAACTCTGCACTATAGGGTGTGTTGAGCAGCATTCCCTCTAGATGCGGGTGCCCTTGTGACAGCTGAAAATGTCTCCAGATGCTGCCATATATTTTCTGGGCACAAAATCACCCCCAGTTGAAAACCATTGCTCTAAGAAGGACTAAAGTTGGCTTTTAAATATCTCTTAAATTGGTTAAACAAAGTTCAAACACATTCCTTTTGTTGTTTCTAGAGTTTTATGGAAAAAATATTTTTATATTTGAGAATTTCAGCGACTTGCTGCTAATCTGATCTTCAGAATTACTCATTTGCAAAATTGGAGATAGAGTATCCAAATAAATTTGCTATCTTGAAGTGTTTTAGGCATGATCAGTTATTTCAGCAGAGATACATAAAAAGGACTGATTTAAAAGATTAAATGGAATTTTTAATGGTTTTAAAAAAAACACTACCTTGAAATTCTGGATGTAATGGAGACATTGGGGCAATAAGGGGAAACAGGATGGACCCCACCTTCAGCTATATATTAACTCAAAAATAGTTGCCTTTGCTAAAATCCAGCCTGCAGCAACTTAATTAAACAATAGCTCACCAGAAAAGTAGGGCACTACTGTGAAGACACTGTGAAGATTGAAAGATGAGAAGGAGCAACTGAAGGATTGAAATAATCACAAGGTGGGTCTGTGGCTACCACCTACTCATCAACATAAAAATAAATAATCTTTGAAAACAGATGGGAGATGACCATTACTCAACTCATCATAACTCATTACATATTGACTGTCATTTTGTGCTTAAAAAGCCAACTAGCTCTAGGGAGGTAAAACAAATTTTGGAGAAGTCTATTGCTTTTCAAATCCGTCGGTGGTAATTGCAACTGCACATGGAGGCTTATGGCTGCTATTAAACAGAGTTAGCAACTGTCTCAAAATTTAAGACATTCTCATTTTAAAGAACAGAGTTGTCTTCTTATTTGATGGTAGCTACTAAACTCAAACCTGCATACTCTTTGTGCAAGTTTAATTTAGTATTAAAGGATAAAATCCATTAGGCAACTAAAATGCTCAAAGGTCACTATATTGCAGTACTTAGTGATGACATCATTAGCCACCCCGAAAGCCTAATATTTGGGCAGTGAGTTATATTTTATTCTCATCAATTTTTTTCTAGCATCTGTGCTTTTTTACTGGGACCAGTCCCTGAATCTGCCATGCTATTTGGTTATTTAAAATGGAAATTTCCACATTAAAAATAAACTCTCAATTTTATTTATGCAAAATTATGTGACCTATCTTCTTAAACTCCTTTTTTATCAGCTATCTAGTGCTGTATAGCAAACCACCCCAAAACTTAGTGGCTTAAAGCAGCAGCCCTTTATTTGCTTCATGATTCTATAGGTTGGAATGGGCTCATCTGGGCAGGTTTTGGTTGGTGTTCTTTGGAGGAGGCTCAGCAGGGCCTGGGTAGTTCAAGGTGGCCTCAGTCACTTGACTGATGTTTAGTGGAATCAACCAATGTGCCTCAGTTTCCAGATATTGGCCTCTCCAGCAGGAGAAGCCAGACATCTGATTTCCAGGAGGATGATCCCCAATGCATAAACACTTTTCAAGCCTCTGTGTAATGGGTTCCTGTGTCCTGTTGGTCAAAAGAAGTCACATGACCAAGATTAGAGTCGAAGTGGAAGGAACAATCCTAGAATGAGAATACGAGAACGTATGACTTGCCATTTTAGCTTGCCTTCTGGTAATACAGAGTATCTATGTAGAGATTGTCTCCGGGTATAAGTCATTTAGATGAGTGGAAACTAATTTGTGTATTTGAACAGACCTGAGGAATTGGCCGGATATTTCAGCTTTTGTCCAAATTAGTGCCATCCAACTCTAAGCTAAAGCAACAAAACTTACTTTCTAGAGTACTACTACATATTTAATAAACTTATTTTCTTTCATCTTTATTTCTTGCATTATCAAAGATTAGTTGTGGCAACAAGGAGCAGAAAACCCAAGACAATAACTGACTAAACTATACAGACTTTTACTTTTCTCTCATTTATTCTAGCTCAATAAGAGAAGTTGGGAAGAGTCAGTGCAGGCTTCTCTTGAAGCTCCATGGTCAAAAGAGACTCAGCATGCTTACTCCCCTGTGGTTCTGCTCTTTCTTCCCATCATGTGGCTTTCATTTCAAGGATCACCTCATGATCCCAGATGGCTACTGAAGCTGTAGTCCTCACATCTTCATTCCAGACAGCAGGAAGTGAGGAAAAGGGTTGTTACAAAGTGCATACTTCCTGGTTGAGTTCCCCTTAAGGAACCTTCTCAGAATTCTCATGCAATACTTCTAATCACTGTCATTGTCCAAACCTTAGTCTATGGCTCCCTGTAGCCTCCAGAGAAGCTAGAATATCTTGTGTCTCAGTTAGTTAGTAATGTGACCAGCTAAAATCAGGATTGTGTTCCTAAGGAAGAAAGGAAGAGGAGTACCAGAAAGACAACTTACATTCTGGGACACAGTCCTTTTAGGAAGACACGGTTCTAGTCCCACCTCATGTAGAAATTAGCTAAATGGTCTTGAGTAGATTGATTAAGGCAGAGTCACCCTTCTTGGTCTCCATTGACTCATTGGTACAATGGGCTTAACAATTCTGGGATAAATAACTTGTTGCATGAAATAGGCTTTGCATATTTCATATCACTCTGTCTCAAGTGTCTCCTACTTTTCTACTCATTGGTACAATGGGCTTAGCATTCTGGGACCACATGTGTTTGCCTTCAAGACGTTTACCATCCAGTGAGGGGAAGTGGGGAGAAATGATAACTGTAGTACCACTGGGGTGGTACCATACAGAAGCATGAGCCAAAGCATGGGAAGAATTGCAGCCTAGAACTGGGGGGCGGGGGCTCAGATGGAAGGTAGCATCCATTTACGCTAGATCTTTCTTAGATGGGTAAGGAGTTTTGATGTTCCAGAGAGGGAGGCAGGAGGAAACGAGGCAAGCTAGTATTGGGAATGGGCCGTTTTTTAAGTTGTGGTCTATCGCTCAAGATCATGTTAACAACAGTTAGTTCATATCTCTGGGGGAAAAGTTGTCTCTGCTGACAGCACAGGTCACAGCTTGAAAACTGGTAGTCCTTGGACCAAAGCCTTCTTTAACCTGTTTTGTTTAGCCTTCCCATTACCACTCAGTGACATTTTATATTTTAAATTTGAACTAGTTTTATCAACATTTGAACATTTTAACAGTTTGTATGAAGTTCAGCTTTCTACCTTCTCTTGAAAAATCATGAAGTCCAGGTACTTCAGACCCACATTTCAGAAACACAGCAACAAACTTGAGTTGAAAAAACCTGCCCCTTTAGGCACAATATATGTTCCTTGCCATTGTCCCCACCATTCTCAAATGTATATAAACCACCCCCCATGTGTAGGTAGATGTATGAACTTATCACCCCTGGCCCAGATCCCATAATCCAAATCTGGGGACAGAAAGTCAGACCCTTGTGTCCAGAAGGTCCAGGCTGCAATCAGAGGAGAGGCCAAAGGTCACTGACATCTTCATCAAGGCTCGCATCGTTAGGCACTTTCTGGATCTGAGGTAGTGCCCAGCCACCATCTAAAAGTGTGGGAGGGGCCTAAAAGTGCTGGTAAATGGCAATCCCTGGATGATTGGAAGGTGGGCTGAGTATAGGCAGAAGGTACCCTACAGAGGGTAGGCAGAAGTGTACAAGACACAGTTAAGTCTCTTGTGCTTTACCTTGGGACCAAGCCTGCTTTTCCCCATTCTACCTTCCCGGAGTTAGATGGGCAGCATCTCTCCTCTCTGCTGCTTTGCACTTTTCTCCTCCTGCCTCCTGGGAGGGGCAGGGCAGGGCTTTCTCACACAGTCTTCTCCCACTCCACCTGTTGGTAGAGAATTGTAAAGAAGAGCAGAAAAATTTAAAGCTGAATTATAAGGAGTGGCTTCCAGTTGGATATCCCCTCAAATGAAGACAAAGTGAGTTGGAAATGCTAATATAGGTCAGTGGGAAAACAAGACAGTATCTATGATTGATTCCAGGGATGACTTTTCAGAAGCGCATGCTCTGCAGAGTGAGGGGCTGCCTCCAGATGCACATTGGGTTAGCTGATTATCTTTTGTCAACTAATCATTTACACATTTCCCTATTAATTCCTGTTCACACAGAAACAGATGGACGCGACTGATGCAAGCACACACTGCACAGAAGTTTCTGGGCTACTTCTAGGGGAAGAAGAGTTGCTTTCTAATGAGGTTGCAGTTAATTCCTACTTCCATAGAATCTGAGTTTGTATCCTAGAATTAGTATTAGTTGAACTCTAAGTGGTTGGGTCCCCTAAGACATTTCTTTCCTCATCACCATTGCCCACTGCAATGGGTTTGCCGAGAACTGAGATTAAAATTGTGCCGCTCAGTTAGAAATAGTAATAAAAGCTTACATCTTTCTAGTACTTACCATCTCCCAGGCACTGAATGTTACATTCATTAATTTTTGTATTCCCAATGGGAGTGATATTAGGAAAAAATGTCTAAAATGGCTCTTTGGGGGTAGTGCTAACGAAAGCAAGATTGAAAAGCACTGTATTCATTTATTCCATCCCCTCCACAGCCCAGGAGTGAGGTGCCATTTTGTAGAAGGAAAAGTTGGGGGTTAGCGAGCCAAAGAAGCCCAAGAACACAAAGCTGGTAAATGGTGAGACCAGGATTTAAAACTAGACAGCATGTGTCCTGTTTCATGCCACTAGGACTATTCTGCATTAACTTTACATGCTTGGGCTTCTTGCATTGCTATTAAAGACCATTAGGGGTGAACTGGGCTGTGTTTGCCTGCTCGATCAGAAAGCAGTCCAAAATCAGGGTGACAGTGTTCAGTGGAATAGATGGCTGTGTCCTGTGACCGCACTGGTGCAGGATTTATCCTCCAGCCCCGTGCTATCCACAGCTGGAGACTTTGCCCCAATATTGCATTCATGACACTTCTCCCATCTGCTCTCTGCCGATCATGTCTGTGCAGTATATCGACATAGAAAATGAAACCTGGCTTAGGAGAAGCTCTTGCTTTCCCAGGACTGTACTGGTTTTGATATGGAAAGTCCCACATCCTGAGAACCCCCTCAATGCTGGGAAAATTGGGACACTTAGTTACCCTACATTAGAACTCAGATTGGGCATTCAGAGCCAGGATGCCCAACGCTTCTTCCCCTAGAAGGGTCCTCAAGGGAAATTTAGTTTCAAATTAGCATTGTTCCCAAAAGATTTACCACCACGCGCTGGAATCAGAGATACCAGCAGATACTGTGTCCCTCTCACTGGGCTGGACAAGCTGGAGTGCTAGCAGTCTAAGAGTTTTCCTTCTGATGTGGAAAATAAACCCACAAGTCATACGATATTCAGTGCGAAGTATCCACAGTCACATCCTCTTTCTTAATCTTGGAAGCATGTCTCTTAGATAATTCAGCTTCAGAAATCAGTGTTAGGGTAGAGTTACAACACCCTGCCTACTCCTCTCTGAGGTTGATGTTTTATAGCAGCACTTCATTTTGTCATGTTGAGGGAATTTGCTTGGTGACACATGCTGTCTCAGCCATATTTGTTTTTTGTTTTGTTTTACCAATCACTCTGGTATGCATACAGTTGGCCCAACTGTGCTCTCAGAGAACCTGCACCAAATATGTAAGCCTGTATCTCTGTACCATTCAGTTACAGAAGTCATCTTTTTAAAAAAAAAAAAGAAAGAAAGAAAGAACCTGATAGCTTTGATCATGCAAAGAGGAACTGTTTTGGGATGAAGTCAAAGAAATTTTAGAACAAAGTAATTTTATCACCAGTGGAACAGAGCTAGCAGTCTTCTGCCACATACCCGTAAGGATGCTGGCTGACCTTTCATCACTATTGAGGACAAGCCCCTCACTCTCAGATCTGCACTTGGCTTCTCGAAGGAGTGACTGTTTGAAGTCGCAGAAAAGCAAAACTTCAAACATGGTCTTTCAAGGTCACAACAGCAGGAGGCCCTTTTTTTTTTTTTTTTCGCCCAGAGGAGGGGGGTATGTGTCCAGACAAAACAGCCATAGTTATTTAGCAGCCTGTCATGTCGACAGCCTCAAATCCTTTGACAGAAGAAAATGACTGCCCAACTTGAGACTTGCAAGTTGCAACCTGTAATTCTTTTATTTTGCTTTGGAAGGGCCGCTGCTTGTTCATGCAGCTCTGGGAGTGACAGGGTGATTATCATTTATTTTGACACTAAGGAGAATATTGTGACAGCAGAGAAGACAGAAATGCACTATGTGGAGGTGCCACACACGTGTCTATCATGTAATTATCATTTCTTTGCCTTTGGGGAGACACGCATAGGCACGAGCCAAGCACGGATCTGAAGTCTCATGGGCTGATGAAAAAGAGCGAGCCCCTCTTCCCACACTATAGGATGTGGGCTTGGGAAAGAGATAAGTCCCAGGCACCACATGGGCTATTGGAACAATGCTTCTGATGTCTCTTGCTGAATTCAGCCCTGAGTTTAGGTTGGGATATTACTGCTGAATCCAATCCCAACATGACCTCCAAGTGGCATTAAACAAAGAGTTCAGAGGTGGTAGGGAAGTATACCTGGTTGGGAAAATGTCAACTCAAAAGTTGTCCTCTCTTCTCTATCAGCAAGTTACCAATGAGATTGGTCAGTGTGGAATGTGGGAAAGGTACATTGAATTTCAAGAATGTGATTCAACTCAAAGAAGCTTTTTAGAGGACCTATCATGTCAGATACTGAGCTTACAAAGATGAACAAAACATAGTCTGTACCCTCCAAGTGCTCAGAATGTAGGGCCATGAAGCCTATCGCGTAAAGATTGTCTTTAAATGAAGACTTTTCATCAATAGAAAAGTATGGGAAATACTGCAGGTTCTACTCTCTTGGAGATTTACAATATGTACTTGTTTATTAAAGAAGTTCTCCAGAAAAAAAAAAAACATGCATGATTTTAACTGTAAATTTTCCGAAGTTGTTTCTCTACTGAGCCCCTGGAATCAGAGTTCCAGTTTAGGGCATGCTGATTTAGGAGGTTTCTCTAGCCATGGTCCCTCGGAGCATGAAAAACATGGTCTAACCCCCAGAGGAGGTGCTAAAAGAGCTACGCAGATGATGGCAAGGGAGTCCAGAGCACCACGTGAAGAAATGGTGTGTTCCCGATGCATGTGTGTATGTGTGGCTTAGAGTTATGGCCTCCATAGTAGAAACCCAAATCCATAAACTAAGACCATGGGCAAGGTGGAAGGGAAAGGCTGTGGTAGAATGGAAGCACAGATGATGGACAGGGGGACACATCCTGGCATACTAAGTACCAGGTTCTTTGAACAATTTAACTCTAAGCTCCTTTGTCTGAGACCATCCATTCCCTACTATCCCCATGATTAGCACAGAACCTTGGACAGGGTGTGATAATAATAAAAAATTCCTTCTCTGAACACTGATGTGCCAGTATCAGTTCTTCAACTGTATCATCCCATTCAATCCTCACCGTTACCATTGATGCTCAGAGGTTGTGCATGGGGAAAATGAGCCTAAGGGAGGTTTGAGTCACTTGCTTTGATCATGCAGTTAATAAGGGCTGAACCCCAGACGTGTTGGCTCAGAGTTTGTGTTCTTAAATCCTGTATGTTCCTTTGCATGGCAGAGGTATTATTCACATTCAGTGGAGGTGGAGTTCACAAGTAAATCCAGTTATCAATATCTGGGTTAAGATAAAGGCAGGGCTTAGGGCCAAGGTCGCTTGATCTCTAGCAGTTGTTGTACAGATTTATTTAAATTATTTTAAAGTACTTTTAATACTATAGTATAGCCTTTTGTTATAACATACTATCAAATCTGTAGAAACAAAAAGTTTTCTCATTGAATTTCTAGGTAAAAACTGGTACTTTTTTCTCAAATCAGTTTAATGCATATGGCAGTCACAACCCATGTGACATTTTTATACCTTTTCTTGCTCACCTGTGACAACAATTAAAGAGTGATTAAATAGGGCATGGATTCAGTCAATCAAACATGTATTCGACACCAGCCAGGTGCAAAGTACAGGCCCACATATACTTAAGCTGAGGCTGTTTGGAGTAGAATGATGGGGTTGGGGCTTCCTTTTGTGTCTTTGACCACAAGGAACTCACTTAGCACATCCCTGCATGAGTTCAAGTACCTGAAACCTGGCTCTCGTTTCTCACAGAGATGCCCAGGTAGGTCTGTTTTCAGAAAAGCAACTCTGTGTCATGTTTCACACCAACTTCCGTGGATTGGGAGTGGCTGCCTGGACCCCTGGGTTGAGCAGGAACTGATTGCATGGTACGGCTCAGTGGAGAACAAGAGGGGGTATTGTTTGGTGGTATCTTCTAATGGCCAGGTACAAGGTTATAGAGCTACAAAGGCTAAGAATTTTCTTTTCTTGTACAGGATCCAAATTTCAAAGGGAAAAACGATAAGATGAAATAGAAAATGTCTTAAAGCATCTGGCTTAAAGGCAGTATGGACTGCTTAACAAATTGATCCAATCTATCTGGTGATCAGATCCTGTCTTTTTCTGCTCCATCAGGCATAGTAACTGATAATCTGAATCCAGTGGGGATCCATTACCAGTTAAGTCATGTTTTGTGGATCCAGAAGTGTTCAGAATCAGCAAGTAGAGCTTTATATTTATGGAAAACTAAGCTCTATGAAAAAAATGTATTGGTACTTATAAATATGTTCTTTGTAAATAAAATTTTCTTTACAAAGGCCATTCATTTTCCTTGTAAAAATAATCAAAACATCACTGATGAGGCTAAAGTCTTCTTTCATTACAATTCCCTTTCCCTTCTCCCAGATTCCACCAACACCATCAGCATGAGGGTTTTCTTCACGGACCTCCTTCTCGGCGTGTACGGACAGAAACTGCACCTGTAAACATATGTTAGAACATTGTGGGATGGTTTGTGTGCGAGCAGGTCCACAGCATGATACCGTAGATGCCATTCTTCAGCCTGATTTTTTTTTTCCACTTAATATCTTGGAGCATTTTCCATGTTAGAACACAGGACCACTACATCCTTTTTTAAAACTGCTTCAGTATTTCATAATGCATGGAAACCATTGTTTTAGCACTTCCCCTATTATTGGACACTTAGGTTGTTCCAAAATTTTTCAGCAGGACAGCGACCACCCTTGCACAGACCCCTTGTCTACATGTGCACATGTTTCCAGGGTAGATATCAAGATGGTGTGATTGCATCTTTTTTTCCTAGTTGCTCCCCAGTTGTCCTTGAAAGTGCCTGTCTTGGTTTCCCTTCATGTTAGCTGTGTATTATCAAGACTCAGGATTCCTCATCTTATTCCCTCGTCAGCCTCGATATTGCCAAATAGTTTACATGTTGATCAATAGATTTGGATTCTGTCTGTCTTTCTGAGAACACAGCCTTGTCATGCTCATCTTTGTATCTCAAGTGCTCAAAAAAAAATTGCACACATTTCCTTTTATAAGAATATCCTTAGCCTCTGAGATGCCCTTGCCTTCACCTCACCTACTCATTCCTTAGGTGTCTCCCCCAGGACCCTTTTCTGCACCCCAGCTTGGAAGAGACAGTTCTCCTCTGTATTCACATTATCCTCTCTCAATGCACTCGATATGTTTCATTTTTGCTTCTTTATATGCTTATCTCTCTGAATAGTCTCCGAGCTCCTGGATGCTGGGCAGAGACCCTTTTTGCACAGCTTGTTTCCCCAGTGCCTGGTCCAGAGCCCCATACATGCAGCCTTTGATAAGAGCTTTTAAAATGAAGGCCATTGTCATAAAGCCAATCCACAGTAGAGTGCAGGCCCATGAAAATAAACTGCATATCAGCAGAAGGAAAAATTAAGCTGTCACCCGACTGAACAGTGGAGATTTCTTTTGTTTCAGGTCTTTTAATGTGATGGACTGGGGGTAGAAAAGCTAAAACATAACAGAGCTAGGGAAATGCTTTCCTCTATTTTTCTTTAAATTTGTCACCCCACGGTAACCGTCTCCTGCCTTCTGTCCTTCCCCTTAAGGGACCACGGTAATGAGGGTGACAGCTTTCGACGCGGACGACCCCGCCACCGACAATGCCCTCCTGCGGTACAATATCCGTCAGCAGACGCCTGACAAGCCATCTCCCAACATGTTCTACATCGATCCCGAGAAAGGAGACATTGTCACCGTCGTGTCACCTGCGCTGCTGGACCGGGAGGTGAGCTGAAAGGAACGCATTTTCTTTTTCCTGAGAATAGAATGTGACTCTCCCACAAGGGAAGATTTGTGTCTTCAGTCAATGGTGATTTATATAATAAAGGTGAAAGTGAGATGCTGACACAGGGTTGGGGGGGAAATCTATGAAGGGAAATGGGATATTATGTGCCCCCCCCAAAAAAAAAAAACATACACTATAAACAACCGTATCATTTGGAATTACTTGCATTTGTTCAGCCGGATCCCTCTTTATCCTCACTTATTCTTTGGGTCCTTGAAATTCTGGTTCCCGAGGTTCCACTCTGACTTTCTGCCAGAAGGGACAAAGGAAGGAAGGTGGGGGAGGAGAAAGCAGCTTTGTCCAAGACCACTCAGGCTCAGCCTGGCAGGCACGTGGCTTGGACTCAGGCTTTCTCTTTCTCGACTCCCCCTTCTGTGGTTATCCCTGTCTTCCCCTCCAGCCTCCCTCTTCCTTCAGTCTCCCCTCACCCTCCTGAGACTCTCTGCTTGTGAAAACTCGTCTGCCTTCTGTACCCAATGTCAGCTGCCCCATGGACCCCAGTCAGGCCACACGTCTGCTCTTTGGTTTTGCAGATGGTGTTTTAAAGTTTTTACAATTAGTTGCCATCTTAAAATACTTTGATTTCCTATTCCTAAAAAGAATCCCAAATCCTAGTTTTTTTTCTCTGCCCTATTTTTACATATCAGCAGTCAGGGCCAGGTGCTGTGAGCCCTGCCCCCGGCCCCCGCATACCTCGGGCCCTGCCCTTTCTCCATGCTCTGTCCACCCTGTAGCTACCCACAGGCCGCCCTCAGTGGGAGGTCCTCTTGGCCCCTCCAACCCCACCCCATCCAGCCATCGCTGCCCGCCTCCACCCTGAGACTGAGCGACTCTGGAATTCCTTCGTCCTGGCCCCAGTTCCAGCGGCACACCTGGGAGTCACCCCTGGACTTCGGCAGTGCCATCTGCTCACGGCAGGGACTGGGTGTCCTTATCGGTCTCTGTGCTTTTCCCCTCAGTGCTTTTCATTAAACGATTCCCTGGGCCAGAACTGCCTTCTCCTCTCCTGCTTTTATAAGCTGTAGCTCCTCCCAAGATCCTGCTTTAGGGGACCGCTTCTCAGAAGCCTTCCTTATTCTCCCTCTGATCTCCCGCTACTCTCAGCACGGCGAGCAGCGAGCGCCCCGACAGGTAGCACATGCCACATTAGGCTCCCCGCTGTGCATTGAGAGACTCGCCCCTCTCCCCTTGTCTGGGCCCGTGCTGTCCCACAGGCCATGTGCGGCTATTTAAAGTTTGACTCAGTTCCTTGGTCATGCCAGCCGCACGTCACGTGCTTAGTAGCCACAGTAGCTGGCTGGTGGCCCTGTGTGGGGCGGCACTGATCTGGAGGGTAAATTCCTTGAGAACAGGGACTCAGTCATATATACCTCATCACCCCACCACTTAGCACTGTTTCTGGCATTCTTAAAAGTCCGGACTGCATGGGTGCATGGGTGGCTCAGCGTTTAGAGTGCTCGCCTTTCATGCGGGAGACCCGGGTTCGATTCCAGGACCATGCACCTCCCCCCCCAAAGAAAAAGTGCTGATTCCAGATTTGTTGGTATAGAGGAAGAAAGGCAGGACTAAGTAGGAAATGACAGTGGGATTTGACACTTGGGAGGGAGGAAACAGAGCCCAGAATGGGGGATATATTGGAAGGGAGAAGGTGAAATTTGTATTGAAATTCTAGTTATCACTGGAAAAATTTAATTGTTCTGAGTTAAAAATAGAAGAGCAGAAAAGAAGCTCATTTTGTCTCCCATTTTCCTCCTCAACTCTCTCCTCTTTGTGGCTGCCTAGTTATTCTCTTCTTTGCAGACAAGAATGACTTTTCATCTCTTCCTTTGTTCTCTACTCAGCGCTGTCACACATATGCATGTACACACACGCGCACACACAGACACACGCACACACACACACCAGCTATTCTATAACCCTAATTCTCCTGAAAGGTATTTGCAAGTGTCTATAAGGGGAAGGATGAACTGCATTGTCACCTCCATCTCTGCTTCTGTTTTTTCTGATAGAAAATGTTGTGCATGTCTCCGGTTACAGTCCAAAGTGATAACCTATTGGATGATTTGAACTCTGACGTTTATTTTGGGGGCACATGTGTTTCGAGCTTGTGATCTTTCCATTCTGAGTTTTGGTTAAGCTGTAATAAGTAGATAATTATGGAAGTTGAGTTTCTAACCACAATACATAAGCAGCCCCCAAAAGATAAACACAATCTAACCGAAATTGCAAAATCAATGGCAATGAATGAGCAGTGTCACTCTTCCCTGAGGGTTTCCAGAGTTCATTGCTGACCAATGCAGCGTTGGTGTGAGTTGAAAGGAAAGAAGCATCCATGAATTTTGGCAAGATTTGTCTATTTACGAATGCTGTGGTAAGCTGATCTTCTGCATGTTTGCTGAAGGGGTAAAACGTGACTCCAAGTCACTTATTTTTAAAGGGACAGAGCTTGCATATCAGATTTCCAATCAGTATTTCCCACAGTTTGAAATGCTTTTATCTCACTGAGAGTCGGCACATTTCCAAACGATCAGCGTGGACATTGCAGAATTGCAGGATTGCAGATTTTTTATTCGTTATTTCCAGAAGACTTCTGAGAAGGCATCCTGTCTCATCTGGTTTTAAAAGTCTAACTCTGAGTCAGCTGGGCAGAATATTTAATATAGATTTATAAGCCATTCATTTTCAAAGACTATTCAGTTTGGGGACCTATAAACATTGATATGATTCAAATTGATTTTAAATTTGGAGACTCTGTCTTCACTCATGGTAGCACAAATAGTGTTTGGGTGCTGAAGATGCGTGTGTAAACACACAGGCTTGGGGCGCCTCCTGGAGCAGCGATGCTGAAATTGTGCCCACACTTTCTCAGCCCCTCGGCCCCCACCTGCACAGGTAAACAAAGCCAGCAGCGTCTTGTGCCTGTCAGGAATGAAGACTCTGGATACTTGCTGGTTGACATGCACTTAGTTCATAGGGATATAAATTTTTCATTTTGATGCCTTTCCTTTCATGAGTACATTTCCCAAGAAGGGCCCAGCAGGAGTGTTTACCCCGAGGGACAGACAGTGCTGCATAAAACACAGGGGAGGTGGCGGTGCCTGTGCGCTGAACTGCCTCTGTCTTTTCTTGTCTTTACTTTGTTATAAAGCTTGTCATTGAGGGTAGGCATGTACCCATCAGGGAAATAGTATGTTAACATTGTAGGTACTTCCCTTCTTCCCCCCACCCTTGCTCCCATGCTGTCTCTTGAGGGGACACCTGAGGCAGGTGGGGATACCTGAGGCAGGTGGGGACACCTGAGGCAGGTGGGGACACCTGAGGCAGGTGGGGACACCTGAGGCAGGTGGGGACACCTGAGGCAGGTACCATCATCTCCATCTGCTCCTCTCCGTACTCCAAGGTTCATGAAGAAAGGGAATAGACCCAGCTCATTCCCTGGTGTTCTCAGTCCTTAGCATATGAGACATGCTCAAAAATATATTCAAGAGTTGAAAAGGAAGGATGGATGGGAAGAAGGGAGAGAGGCAGACCACCTGAAATGTAAGACATCATTCTGCACACAGGCCAAGTCTTGGGGTGGGGCAAGGAGGGAAGCACACAGAAAGATGCTGCTTCTCCTTTCCTTTCCTGGAGTGTTGGGTGGTGCAGCCCTTGGACCCAGAGTGCATACCCAGAGCTGGGAGCGGGACCACCATCTCACTCTCTGGGAAAGGGGACTATGCTGGGCCCCTTACCTGCTTCCACTTCATCTTCCAAGAACATAAGACTGGCCCCCTTCCTCACTCCCGATTCCCAGATCAGCAGCTTACTCAGCTTCCATCGCCTTGACCTTGCAGAGAACGAGCAGGACTATATGGCAAACTGAGAAGGGATGTGAGAATGGGTCAGTTGCTGCATCTGCCACTATGCCCAAACGCTAACCGATGGCTGTGCTTTCACCAAGCACCTTCAGGTGTCCGCCTGGGATTCAGGGACTCTCTGGTGCACTGCAAGAGTGGCCTGGGGCTGCTGTAGCAAAGGACTAAAGATGTGGTAGCTGAAAACAACAAAAATTTATTCTCCCCCAGCTCTGGAGGCTAGAGGTCTGATCAAGGTGTGGGCATGGTCACACTCCCTCAGAAACTAATCACATGGGTATATGAACAAAGGAAAGGATTTTATTTTAGTCAAGAGCTCAGTCTTGACCTTTGCACAATTATCCAGTAGCCAGATTTACTCACATGCTCACCTTGAGCCAGGAACTGTACTTGGTGCTAAAAGATCTTGGTGAACAAGCGTGGGCATGAGGGTCCTTGCCTCTTGCTCAGAGAATAGTCTTTGTCCTTCCTTTGAAGGGGAAAATAAGGGTCATATATCCTTCTAGGCAAAGTTGGGTTTACTTGGGGCATTCTTGGATTCTATTCCATAACCTTCCTCAGCTCCTCCATTCAGACAGCTCTGTCTATGTTTCTAAAACTATGTCTGGCTGCATTACAAAATAAAATCAGATAGTGGTCCTTAACATTTGATAAATGGTTTATTCAGCTGATCATCTTGGCTGCTAGGCTGAAACTCATCGGCTGAAATCTGCCAACTTTTCTGAACACAGCCACAATTTGAAACCATGAGAATATCGAATGGTCAGTTTGCATGCATGCGTGCGTTTTTGCAAATGGAAATGGTTTCCAAAAAGGCCCTTAAAAAGCAATCTTAAAATTTGCATAGTGAAAGTATCATTAGTCTTTTTAAGGGGTTCGAGTTGAGTACCTTTCCATCTTTGTTTAAATATGTCTTTACCTAATTATGTATTATCCTCCAGATAATCTGAGGGAAATGGTAGTCTACACATAAAAATATACTCATAATAAAAGATATTAGAACTGTGAACACAATTTATTTTCTAATTTCAGCTGGTAAAAGATTTTCTAAAACTTTATAATGCCCACCTCTTTAGGCCCAATGTGGAAACAGAGGATTTTCCTTTTTCTTTCCATGGTGTCACAAAGGACCCATCTTTAGATTTCTGTGCATTCATTTGCCATGAGAGATTCAGGATTCCTTGAATATGTCAGACATGAGAACTGAAGAGGGTTAGGGGGACATCCTATGCAAAAGAGTTGATGAATTTGGATATGTAGCTGCGAGTCAAAAGAGCACTAGCTCTTTGGTCAAAATGATCTACGTGAAAATATTGTCAGTCACAAGAAATCTGAAAATGATGCTATCATGTCAAGTTGCCTGAAAAATAATAATAAGGGGTAGCATTTTCCCTCATGCTTTGCCTGAAAGATGGAAGTAGTAGTCAAATTCTTAGGAAAATGAGTATTTTTAGGTCGCTCTGATCTAATGCTAATACTTTTCTCATTATCATCATATTTACAACATTTGCAGTAATTATACACAATTCAGTCAGCTGTCAGGAATCTACTCTTTCTTTGTTTTGGTGGGTGGAACCAGAATTATTTAGATAGTCACATCTTCATAATTCCTGCAAGCTCTTCACTCATAAATATTTTTGTTCGGGTAATTTTCTCCTTTTTTTTTTTAATCACTTGCTGCTGAGAAAACGGAAAATAAAAAGTAGATGTAAATAAATTGTCTTTTAAAAAAAAATAACACATTATCCTTGCAAATGAAACACAGATGGTAAACTACCCTATGCGAGTAACACCTGCTTTGTTGTGTCAGCAAATAGAATAGAAAGAGACATTCATAAGGCAGGCCTCTAAGACTGCATTCTGAATTCAAGTCCCTGCATACAAGGTCTCCTACTGAGGGCATTAGGGCTGGAAAGAGTAGAGGGCAGAGTCTTACCTTGAGGCCTCCTTTACTTACTCCACTCTGGATAAATCCTCGCAGGAGAACTTAATTCTTCTTGGGACTCCACTGGTGACCCTAACTCTGTCTTTCAACCCTGTAAGGTCCACCAGTCAACCTTTCAAAGCTAAAGGCTGTGCCTACTCACCTAGCATGAACTCACTTTAGCCAATGCTGAGAGGACTGGTCCAAGGGTGTGGTTGCTGGGCTTCAGACTCCGTGGATTAATCATTTGCTGTGAGACCTCAGGAAAGTCACTTAACTTCTCTAAGCCTGTTTCTTCATCTGCCCTGATGAGAATAATCATAGTCCCTAATTCATAAGCTTTTGAGGCATATTAAATAAGACATGTTAAGTATGTTGTATGATGCTTATCATAAACACCTGGTATTAGTTATTATCCTATTTTCACTATTAAAAATAAGATTGGAGAAGCAAGAGAAGGTGGGTGTGGTAGGTTGAATTGTGTTCTCCAATACAGACATATTCTTAATCTCTGTGCTGTGAGTGTGAACCCATTGTAAAGAGGACCTTCTGAAGATGCAAATTTTAGCTAAATGTGGCCCAACTAATTGAGGGTTGGTCTTAATCAGAATCCTTAAAGAGAGAAAGCCATCACAAGGAGCTGAAAATCAGAAGCCAGTGGAAAACAGAAGAGAAAGCAGAGGTCATTGCCATGTGATAAGGAAAGACAAAGAACCCCAAGGATCACTGGCAGCCAACACTAGAATGTTACAGAGTTTGGGAAGCGTATTAGCCAGAGTTCTCCAGAGAAACAGAACCAAGAGGAGATATCTGCAAATGTGAGATTTATAAAAGTGTCTCACGTAACCATGGGGATGCAAGAGTCCAAAATATGTAGGGCAGTCTGAGAGGCTGGCAACTCCAATAGAGGGTCTCCACAAACTCCACCGGAGAGGCTGGCTGGCTAAGAAGAGTGAGAAGTCTCTCTTCCTTCTCTCATTTGTGGAAGATACATCTTTAGTTGATCTTAGATATAATCCGTCACAGATGCAATCACCTGACTGATGATTTAATAAACCAGTCTTCTGGTTTATCAGTCAATTGCAAAATATCCTCGTAGCAACAGGCCACTCCTTGCCTGGCCAGACACCTGGGCACCATCATCAAGCCAAGTTGCTACCTGAACCCAGCCATCACAGTCCACCCCATCTATTCGGCAGTTATGCACATCACCTTAAAATCTGTTTTAGTTTGCTAGTGCTGCTGGAAATGCAATATTACAGAAATGAATTGGCTTTTATAAAGGAATTTACTACATTATAAGTTTACTGTGCTAAGGCCATAAAAATGTCTGAACTAAGGCATCCAGAGATAGATACCTTGACTCAAGAAAGGCTTATGTCTGTCACATGGGAAGGCACATGGTTGGAATCTGCTGATCCTTGTTCCCAGTTCTGTTGCTTCCAGCTTCTGATGCCAGTGGCTTCCCCTCTAAGCATCTGTAGGCCTTCACTTAGCTCCTTCAGGACACAACTCTGGGTGCCGGCTTGATTAGCATCTCATGGGAAGCCACATGGTAATGTCTGCTAGGCTCTGTATCTCCAAACATCTGTGTCTAGGCATCTGTTCTCTCTACTGGCCCTTCAAGCATCTCCAAATGTCTGCATCTCTGTTGGCTCTGGTTCCTATTTAGCTTCCACTGGCTCTTTCAGCTCCTGGCATCAACTGGGGCTACTGTAGCCAAACATCTGTGTCTCTGTAGACTATGAAGCAACTCCAAAATGCTTCCCTTTTTAAAGGTCTCTAGGAAACAAATCAAGACCCACCTTGAATAAGTAGAATTACATCTCCATCGAACCAAAAGTTCATACCCACAGTTGGGTGTGCCATATCTCCATGGAAGTAATCTAATCAAAAGGTCACACCTACAGCTGAGTGGGTCAGTCTCCAGGAAAACAATCCAATCAAAGTTTCTACCTGAACAGTAGGTTTGGCCTGACAGGATTGGATCAGGATTAGAACATGGCTTTTCTGGGGTACATAATAGTTTCACACTGGCTCAGGGAAGAAGCGTTACCTTGCTGACACCTTGATTTTGGACTTGGCCTAGTCTCAAAACTATGAACCAATAAATTCCCTTTCTTCAAGCCAACTCATTACGAGCTGTTCTAGTTTGCTAGCTGCTGGAATGCAATATACCAGAAATGGAATGGCTTTTAAAAGGGAAATTTAATAAGTTGCTAGTTTATAGTTCTAAGGCCGAGAAAATGTCCCAATGAAAACAAGTCTATAGAAATGTCCAATCTAAGGCATCCAGGAAAAGTTACCTTGGTTTAAGAAGGCTGATGAAGTTCAGGGTTTCTCTCTCAAGTGGAAAGGCACATGGCGAAGACAGACTTGCTCATCTGGAAAGGCACATGATGAGCACAGTCAAGGTTCCTCTCTTATCTGGAAGGGCACATGGCGAACACGGTGTCATCTGCTAGCTTTTTCTCCTGGCTTCCTGTTTTATGAAGCTCCCCAGGAGGCATTTTCCTTCTTCATCTCCAAGTCGCTGGCTGGTAGACTCTGCTTCTCTTGGCTGCATCATTCTTTGCTCTCTTAGAATCTCCCTAATTCTTCAAACTGTTTCCTCTTTTACAGGACTCCAGAAACTAACCAAGGCCCACCCAAATGGGTGGAGACATGCCTCCACTTAGTCCAGTTTAACAACCACTCTTGATTAAATCACATCTCCAGGGAGATGATCTAATTACAGTTTCAAACATGCAATACTGAATAGGGATTAGAATAAATGGCTGCCTTTACAAAATGGGATTAGGATTAAAATGTGGCTTTTCTAGGGTACATACACCATTTCAAACCAGCACATGAGGTATTTGTCATAGCAGCCTAGTCTGACAATAGAGTCTCATTCAATTGCAGGATTCATCTTCTGCCCTTGCAACAGAGGCTCTAATAGGCTCTTAAAGCTCAGTGAAACACTGAGGTCATCCAGTTCCCAAAATTCAGGAACAAATACATATATTGAGCATAAAATACTTGCTGACTCCATTGCACAATGCTGGACACCAGGAATGCAAAAATGGAACCATTTAGTATAGAAGTAAAACAAACATGTCAACCACACAGAAAGAGAGAGAAGAGGGAAAGAGGAGCTGTTGTTTGTTCTGAGCCTTAATAGATGAGTACAAACCCACCAGTGATGAAGGGAAAGGAACAGCATTATGGAGAGAGGAAAAGCATAAGCAAAGTCTTGGCACATGGATATGTCGCTTCAAGAGAGCCTGGATAGGCAGAATACTGTAGAGAGAGATATTGGAAAAGGGCAGTAAGTTGGGACAAGATTGTAAAGGGCTTCCATTTCATCCTATGGATTATGGATGTATCCTCCTCTAAATGGAAAACCACTGACAATTATTTAAACATTTAACACAGCTCTGTGAAACATGGCTTTAGCAGAGTGACTTGGAAAAATAGCTGGTTTGCAGAGGAAGAAATGCTCAGCAGTTGAAGTAGAGACATTTCAGAGGCAGAGTTGGAAGTATCTGGTGACTGACAAGTTAATTCACAGAGATTTCCAGCATTACCAAGGGATGAGATGAAGGTACCACTTGAATCTAAATTTTGCAGGTTATTAAACAGATTAATAAACAACAGCCTATTCTATTTCTTCTCTCCTCATTCAACTTAACATAGTAGACAATCAATAGTTTTTTGGCATATGTTGAATCAAGAGACACTTAATTCTGTGATTAAAGGAGGTTCATCTTTTCAGATTTGGCAAATGTTTAATTCTCTAAGCTTTTCAGTTTTCCTTTGGTATATAAAAATAACTTAAATGCTGGATTATGATGATTTCAGAGTACCTCTATTTTTCCAGGGTTTTAAAAATCTTCATCTTGATTTATGTGTAGTGCCCTAAAAAGCTGAAGAACTTTTTCTTCTTTTGGAAAATTTCTTTTAGAGAGCTGCTTATTCAGTCAAGAACCATGATTAGCCACTTCAAAGTGTTAAGGCAGGTTTTGCTCCCTCAACAGATTTTCTAGTTTTTGAACTTAAATAACATTGTTCTAAATTTCATCCTTGTTAATGGTCCTGGCTATAGAGGTGCTCTCGGACTTAGAATTGCTAGTTCAGTTCTGGTTTTAAAGTAGTAGAGGAAATAGGGGGAAAGCTTTGCTCCTGCTGTGTTGAGGGCAATCTTCATTTAAGTAAAAAAAAAAAAAAAAAAAAGATTTGGTTGGGAGACTTGGAAAGTAACTATTTCATATGTACCTACTAGTAGGGACCTGAATATTGCAACATCCAGGCATGCTTCTACTACAGACTTTAACAGAAGGTGACCAGAAGCTGGAACCCTTAAGTTAAGGCAAAGTAGCAATACAGCACTTTAAGATATCGTTCAGGGTAATCACAGCATCCGAAAATGCCTGGGAGCTACATTTCTTTCATTTTTGTTTGAAGGGAGTGGCTTTCCATTATTGATAACATTACTTAAGAAAATATTTTGGCATTCTAACAGGTATGATCAATCTTATTGTATGTATGCTACTCTGATGACATTCAACAACGTGTTTGAAGGGGCTTCAAATTATAGAATCAGCTATAGATTAGGGTCAGCAGATTTAAAGGGTCATAGAGTAAGTATTTTAGGCTTTATGGGCCCAGTGGCAAATTGAGGATATTATGTAGGTACTAACATAACCATTTAACATGTAACCAATAAAAAAAGGTACAGAAAAAATTCTTAGTTCATGAGTCATCAAAAAACAGCAATCCAGATTCTTCCATGGGCAGTAGACAGCAACCCCCTGGACTGTAGATAGCAGGTCAAAATGATAAAATAGTGGCAATTTCATATATTGAGACTGCTTTGTGTCTTTATATGTCTGTATCTGAGCTTCATGCTCGGAATATTGAATCAAATTACTAATCCTCACTTTTGTTTGGTTATAGAGATGAGAAATAGCTCCTGAATGAAGGATCTGATTTTTTTTTGACAATATGGTCCATTTCCATTTCTCCCATGATTAAGAAACAGACAACCTCAAACACTTGGTAGGTAATTCTTAACCCCAAATTTGGTTACTCTAATTGAGGCAATCAGTTCAACCTAAAAATGGTAAAATAGAAAGTGCCATCTAGACAGTAACTAAATGTTCTATGAAGCCACCTTGGAAAGGCTATTTTTGTTATGGCACAACTCTGAGAGCAGGGAGAATGGGGTGCCATGGGAGGCGAGGTGTCTCAGTGGAGGGACCCCACCCCCTTGGGCTGAGTCTGGGCCGAGATGGAATTGTTCACTGTGGCATGGTCTAGGACAAGGAGAAGTAGAGGCTGTGGAAGGATATCCTGTCTCTTCTGGCTCTGAGGGCATCTCTAAGGGAAAATGGATTTTTCTAATCACCTGAAAACAAGAAGAAACATTCTGCACCAGGCATCTCTTCTTCCCTTCCAGAAACTCTCAACACCCTTTTCTTTCATCCCTAAAATTAACAGCAGGACTTTGATAATAAACTCAAATGGCATTTTTTGAGGCCTGATGATGTAGTGGCCCTGTCCTGTGTACTTTATTTAATTCAATCTTGAGGGCACGCTAATGAGGTCAGCAAAGTAACCCTCATTTACAGATGGATGCTCCCAGTGTCCCTGAGATTTGAACCTGTAGCAGCCTGTGCCCAGAGCCTGTACTTTTTTTTTTTATCTTCCATTATAGGAATCACTGTCATTGATATCTACTCAGGTGGCAACCTCACAGAAGAAATTGATTTGAACCTTTTTTCAAAACAGGAAAAGAAACAGAAAGTTTTGATCTAACTTTTGTTCTGATCTGGCTGATGATGGGTTTCAGTGCCCACTGTCACATGGGTCAGGTGGCTTTCTTCCAGATACAGACCTCAAGTGGGTCCTGAAATTCAAAGCGAGGAGGCTACAGAGAAAAGGTTCTCCCCTGCCCCGCGATTGGAATGGAAATCAGAACCATTCATCTGTTGGGTATTTTGGCAGTTAGAGTCAAATGGCTTTAGAAAATGCCCCTAATGTTCTGTGACCCAGAAGTTCCACATTATCAGATGCATGTGTAAAGATCCAGTAACAGGAGTGTTCTTTGAAGAACCCAACTAAATATCTAACCATCGCGGATTTGCTATATTCCTATATTGGAATTCTATTAACTCATTTAAAATTGATGCAGTAAAAGAATATTTAATGATATGGACATATGTTCGCAATGTATTGGTGGTTTTCAAAACATGTAAGTTCTGATTCTTTGGTCTGTATACATGTACAGATACGTGCACATAATCATACATGCACGTATACACACACACACCCTTATATGTACATAAACATATATACATGCATATATACAGACACCTATATGCACATACACACACACACAGTCCAAGGAGTGAAAAGGTTTGTGTAAACGTACTAAGAATGGCCATCTTGGGGTTTCGGTGACCTCAGATTCTCACAGTGTGAGCTGAAGAAAACAGTCTTCTAATCCAGTTTGCTTGCCCTGGAATTTCAACTCTACTTCCTTCCAGCTCTGTAACAGCACGAACATTATTTGCTTGGACGACTGGTATCCATTGTATGATTTCCATGCCATTAAATATTCTTCTCCTGCATCATTGGTAATCTTCCCAGAAGATTCCATTGTATGAAAGAAGCATAATGTAGGGAGCAAATCGTTTATGGTTGGAATTGTGCCTCAGTTTCTCCATCTGTAAAATGGGAATCATTTAGTGTTGCAGCTCTTGAGGGACTATTGTGAGGATTGAATTAAGTCACATGGAAGTGCTAAAGATTCTTTTTTTTAAGTGTAAAGATTACCTTTTGCTGCTGCTGGTGCTATCTGTATTTTCTAGCTTGGGTACATTGACCATGCTATATCTTTGTGTTGGATTTTGTGTTGGGGATAGTATTGTGTTCCTCTTTTTATAAAAGCAGTCTTGCTAGCGGTCTGGGGGGAGGGGAGGCAAGGTCGGAACAGCGTCCTCACCCTCCATGGATCAGCCTCTTTGGCCCCTATTGATCAGCAGCCTGCAGGGCTGGTGTCTGCATGAGCCAGTTTATTGCTTGACGAAACAGTGGGACTCCTACCAGGCTTCCCAGCCTCCACCGATGTTTGCTCTGAGCGATGTTTTAAAAGGTGTATTAAGGTAAATCTTGTCAAAACATCCCCCCTTGAAATGATAAGCCTTCTCATTTCTTTAAGCAACACGGTCCCGGTAGTGGCTTTCCTTAGTGGAATGTGATTGGCGTGAATGCCCCCTGACCAGTCACTCGCCTTTCCTTTCCCAGGTTCCGACAGGCAGCTTAACAGACATATTGTCGGATGTATTTCTGCAATTTTAAGACAGCCATGGGAAATTATTTTCTTTGCACCTTTGGAAGAGCCACTGCAGAAATGGCTGTCGGACTTCAATGAAAGGCATCTCTATTTACAAACCCCATAAGTGGAAATTAAAATTAAATTCCTGGATGGTGCGACGGTGGCTCAGGGGCAGAATTCTTGCCTGCCATGTCAGAGACCTAGATTTGATTCCCGGTGCCTGCCCATGCCAAAAAAAAAAAATTAAAAATTGAATTCCTTTAGATATTATCCTTTCAGTGTCTTCTGAATTGTTTTGTGTGCTCAATTTTTCTCCATGGAAGGCTCCCAGGGTTCTAACTTCTAGTTGTCTGGCTCGTCTCAGTCTCTGGAATTCTGGAATAGGGAAGAGTTGAGAGGCTGTCCAGTCTTACCTCTTCTTGCTACTGAAATATCTGATATATGTGAAGGAGTATGTGTCAAACTCAGCATTGGGTATCAACAGTGCTAACAAGAATAATGGTGTCCATTTTTTTGTCATCAGGCATTATCTTTAGGTCCCTAACACATGCAGGCTGTGGTGATTATGCCCATTTTACTGGGGTACCTCAGGTGTCAAGTGCTGACATGACTTGCCCCAGACAATTGCTGAAAGACCAGGGAACTGGGTTTGAGCCCAGTGGACACCGAAGCCTGTGCTCTGTACACATGACATGGTGCTAATAGAAAAGCACAGGCCATGATGGAAAAACCTGGACAGACTTATAAATGCTCTGTAGTTTACAAAACCATTCTTCTGTGGTTTTTTGCTCCAACTATTTTCACACATTTGGGAAGCTTGACACAGTTTCCTTCAGCTCTCCCATGGGGACGCCCATGTGGTGTAGCAGGTCAGCACATCCTTGGGAATTCTAGAGCTGTGAGATGGAATCGAGGGTCTACATGCTGTTAGCTGTGTGACCTTCGCTGCTCTGAGCCACAGCTCCCATGTCTGAAACATGGCCTGCTGGAAAGATAGAATAATGCCCCCCTCCCCCAGGAATCCATATCTTAATCCAGAAATCAGTGAACGTGTTCATACTTACATGGCAAAAGAGATTTTGCAAGTCAAGAATCTTGAGATGGGAGATTATCCTTGAATAGCAGGTTGGACCCAATATAATCACACAGTCCTTATAAGGGAAAGGGGAGGCAGGAGTTGTCAGAGAAGAAGATGAGGTGATAGAAGCAGAGGTTGGAGTGATGATTGCTAGCTTTGAAGATGAAAGGGGTTCATGAGACAAGGAATATGTGTGGCTTCTAGAAGATGGAAAAGGTAAATGAATGGATTCTCCCCTAGAGCCTCCAGAAGCAGCACAACTCTGCTGCTACCTTGATTTTTAACCCAGTGAGACCCAGTTTGGACTTTCACTTCCAGAACTGTAAGAGAATAAAGTCATGCTTTTTAAGTCACTAAGTTTGTGGTAATTTGTTACATCAGCAATAGCAAACAGATACACCCTGTTTTGCATTATTGAGAGGATTTAAGGAGATGATGATGTGTGGAGTGCATCAGCTTTAACACGTAGAAAGCTCTCAGACAATTGTAGCTATTGTTACCACTAATAAAATAACGAGGAGACTTCAGAATGACACAGGTGCATTCTAAATACAGGTGCTCCACATGACCAGATCCTCATAAGGCATATAAATTGGCAGCCCAAGATTCCTTGGGAAGGAGGGGTGGATGCCATCTGCCCCAACCAGCTCTCCTGATTTTGAGAAAGGAAATAGTCTTCCATCACCTCTTACAAAGGGCACGGTCTAGCACACCCTGTTGATTCTGTTTTCACTGTATAAACCTAACCTTACAGAGTCCACAGAAGGAGTGTTTTTTTGTTTTTTTTTTTTTTTTTGCATTCTGTGGAGATCTGCACAGCACATCGTAGGTACTGAATATGTGTTGATGAGAGTGGTCACGCCATCGTTGGTTAGGAAAAGGGTGTACCTGCAAGGCCTTGGCTCTTGCAGGTACACACTGTAGTCTTGGGGTACTGGGAGTTATTGAAAAGTCCTTTCTTTCCTGTCCAAATTAGAACCAATTAATAGAAAAGACACAGGACAACTGGAGAGTATGCCATAGGCTTTGTTACCAGGGAAGCTGATTGATGAGCAAAGCCATGAGTCCATGCTCAAACTTTACACTTGAATTAGACTTGTCCCTGTCCCATCAGGGTAGGGCAGGGACAACTACAGGTCACCCCCATCTGGGTAGAGCTGGCCCTGGGAGTCCTGTGCTTGGCTGGAGGCAGAGTGCAGATGTCTTCTATGGGCAATCTGGCTCCAAGACAGAGAATGGGAGATGCCCCACTCACTCATCATATACTACCACCCAGGCCCCAGGGAGGAGGATGGAGGGGGGCTGCCCCTAGCTCACAGGCTCCTTTATGCAAGATGGGAAAGGCACCTGTTCCTTTGAGTGGGCACAACCCCTAGCCAGGGATGTGGCTAGGTGAGCAGACTGGGCTGGATCCTCGGTTTGGATTGAGCACAGGGCTGAGCACAGGGCTGTGGGAAGAGCCTGGTATACTCGAGCTCAAGCCCTTCAAGAAAGAAGCTGAGGCTGGAAAAATAGAAATGACAATCTAATCCTTCATCCTTCCCTTCTGTCTTCATTTTCTAGGGCTGCTATAACAGAGTGATACAAAGTGAATGGCTTAAAACAACAGACATTTATTATCCCACATTCTGGAAGCTGAAAGTCTGAAACTGAGATATTGACAGGGTCGTGCTCCCTCTGAAATCTTTAGAGATGAGTCCTTCCTTCCTCTTCCAGCTTCTGGTGTTTGCAGGCAATTTTTGGTGTCCATGGCTTATGGATGCATCTCTCCAATCTGCCTCTGGCTCCACATTACCTTCTTTCTTTTCTCCATCTTTACATGGCATTCTCCTCTCTACATCTGGATCTGTGCCCAAATTTCCTCCTCTTATTAGGGTGCTGGTCATATTGGATTAGGATTTAGCCTAAACTAGTTTGACTTCATTCTTAACTGATCGTATCTTCAAACATTTCATTTCTAGATAAGGTCGCATTCATGCAAACAGGGGTTAGAATTGTATACACATTGTTTGGGGGGGCACAGTTCAATCCATATTTCCTTTTAAGGGTTTGCTGTAAATGAACTATTTTTAAGGGATTTGTTAGGCCTGGCACATAGCCAATTTCCTATTAAATACATCAAAAGAAAAACTATTGTTGCCATTGGAAAGTACCCAGCATGCCAGAGGTCTCTACTGTTGGGCAGGTAGTGAGGTGCAGTTGAGGCTCTTCTTTGGTTATGGGGATGGAAAATGATGAGATGTTTAAGACCTGGAGCTGCACCCTCTATGAACGTGCACAGGCCATCTACCTGGGTGCCAGGTGTGAGTGTGACACACCTTCTCAATCACACACAAGACAGAGGAGCTTGTCCTGGACAGCTGCTGGCTGTGGAGAAGCATTAGAGCAGAAAGTGGACTTACCTCGTCTCCATTGGATGTCAACAGTGGTGCTTGAAAGAATTAAAAAAGCATTTGTTTACAGTGTGCTTTAACAAAGAAATACATTCACACAAGCAAGCAATTAGTGTCTACCAAATAAGCCTCACAGCGACACAAGTGTAATTTTTTAAAAGACAAAAAGTTGTCCCAAATAAAGCATCAAAATTACCTGCTTTTGCATCTCCTTTCTTTTTGAAAAAATCCAGTAACTTTTTCTAGAGCAGGTGTATAATCTGAGTCCAGGAGGTCTGTGAAAAACACTTCATCTTGTTGTTGTTATTTTTAACCACTACTTAGAATTTCATATTTTCTTCTGTTAGGAAGGTAGGCAAGCCTGGGTGTTGGTAGCCATTCCCGTGACTCTGTTAACAATAGACGACCCAAATATTTTCATGTCACATCATAGTGGATGCAGATATACCAAAAATTGTTCCCAGTTGCAGCTATTTTTAAATTAATGTGATCATTAGATTTAGCGCTAAATCAGGTTATTAATGAATTAATAACAAAGCACTACCCCCACATCAGTTTTTGGCTATTTATAATGGTACTTCAATCTTATCGTCTCCCTTTATAATTCTATGTTTTTATTTTATGTGCTTAAAAACATCATTCTGAGAAAGGGTCCATGGGCTTCACTAAGACTGCTAAAGGGGACTGATTTGAATGTGACCTTGCAATGAGCAATCCACTGAACTGATGGAAAAGGAAATGAGGAAACGCATTGTGTTAGGAATTCTGTATTTCAGGTCTATGTGATCCAAGTGATTCCATTAAGCAACCTTGGGAGTAGAGTAGAGTGATATTGTCACTGGATTGGCAAACTTAGCCAAGGACAGGGGTCTTCACAGTTCACACGCTGTACTGGTTTGAAATGATGTATGGACCCTAGAAAAACCATGTAATCCTAACCTCATTTTGTAAAGACAACCACTCCTTCTAATCCCTATTCAGCATTGTATGTTTGAAACTGTAATTAAATCATCTCCCTGGAGATGTGATTTAATCAAGACTGGTTGTTAAGCTGTATTAGCTGGAGGCATGTCTCCACCTGTTTGGGTGGGTCTTGATTAGTTTCTGGAGTCTATAAAAGAGGAAACATTTTGGAGAATGGGAGAGATTCAGAAAGAGCAGAGAAGAACCGCACAGCCACAAGAAACAGAGAGAACCAGCCAGTGACGTTTGGAGATGAAGAAGGAAAACGTCTCCCAGGGAGCTTCATGAAACTGGAAGCCAGGAGAGAATGCTAGCAGATGACGCTGTGTTCACCGTGTGCCCTTCCAGCCGAGAGAGAAACCATGACTGTGTTCTCCATGTGCCTTCTCACTTGAGAGAGAAACCCTGAACTTCATCGGCCTTCTTGAACCAAGGTATCTTTCCCGGGGTGCCTCAGATTACACATTTCTATAGACTTCTTTTAACTGGGACATTTTCTCGGCCCTGGAACTGTAAACTAACAACTTATTAAATTCTCCTTTTTTAAAAGCCATTCTATTTCTGGTGTATTGCATTCTGGCAGCTAGCAAACTAGAACACATGCCTACTCTGAAGATTGTCAGTGGCTGCCTGGGATGCTGTACTGAGAAGGATCCTGAGTCACACTTGAGTTCTTCAGTAGTTAATCAGTGATGCCTTCCATGGGAGAGGAGGTAAGAGTGGGGGCATTCTTGCCCAGTTATTGTCCATCCATGATCTTAGTTGATAGATCAGGTAATGTGGTTTGGATCAGGTAGTGTTTACTGAGCTCACATTCTCCCTGATGTGCTCTGAGCAGGGTGCTGGGGAGGCAGAGATGGCCTCCACCTTTGAGAAATTTAGCCAAACCAGTGAATCACAGATACAAAAATAATTATAATATGGTACCAACATGCATCCTGGTATAATTCAGGTAGGAAGGAAGGAAGGAAGCATGAAGAAAAGGAGAGCTTTGACAACATCTCAAGGAACACAAGAGATGTCCTGCTGACCACATGAACCAATGGAATCTGCCCCCTACCCTAATGTTCTAATTTATCCAGACTTTATCTCCTATGCTGCTACCTTCTATACTCAGAAACAACACAGTGAGTAGGGGCACAGAGAAAATCAGCAACAGTAGCAGTGCCTCCAGGAAAGAGAAGTACTAATTGAGAGAACTATGGCATCTAGAAAATGCCTTCTGCACAATATTCCTACTTGCTTATTTGCTCTTCTTGGTTCCAGTTAACGAGTCAGGGGAAAGCTTTTTATTCACCCATTGACCCACACAGGTCTCTCATTCATCCCTCTTCTGAGTCTTCCTCTGGGAATGGAGAGGCAGAGTGTGGAGGGAATAGTGAGGGAAGAGGGAGGAGAGGACAAGCAGTGTCTGAGGGTGCTGATTTCAGTTCAGAGTGACCCAGCCACTGCATCCCCTTCGTCGTTGCTCCTTACTCCCCGCCAAAGAGGAGGAAGTATGCTTCCACCTGCCCTCAAGCTCTGGACTTAGATGCCCCTGTCTCTAAATTAAATTGAAACACATATGACCTCTAGATCCTGGACTTCCCCTTCTCATTGTGTCCAAGAAACAGGAATTCCTTTCCCAGTATACAGGTCTAACCATCTCAGCAGGCCGTGACCCTACCACAAAGGATGACTGACCCGTCTGCCCTTGATGGCTGCTGGATGACACTGTTGACACGTAGAGCTTCACTCTTGCCTTTGACAGGCCAGTGGAGGCCCATGGAAGCCCCTCACCCAGAACCTTCTAGCCCACCTAATGAGCAATTTATAAGAACCAGGGCAATATGTTAGCACCAAAGGGGACACATTTTGGTAAATTTCTTCCAAAACAGAGCAAATCTTATTAGATTAGTGAGCTTTACAGTAAAGTGTCATCCCAGCCTAATGAAATCATGGAAGGAGAAGAGAACACAATGGTTGTGATGTGGTAACAAATATTATTTCTGTGTGTCAGAAAATGCAAATGAATTATCATATCCATTTATTCAATCAACAGCTCAGGGCATAGTATTGTTACTCCCACCTTATCCACAAGGAAGTTGCAGGTCAGAAATGGGCATTGACTTTCCCAAGTTCACCCCACTAGGAACTGGGTGGAAGTGGAGTTCACACCCAGACACAGGTAAGCCCAGAGAGGTTGTCAAAATGGATTTGCTGTTCTACTCATGGCAAACAGGAATGGAAAATTTCCATACACTGGGCATCAGGTTGGGCAGGAATAGAAAGACCAGGGGGAGCGAAGAATTTACTGTCTTCTGGGGCCTTAACCACTTAGCTTGGGTCTGGGCAAGCCTAGTCAAGAGTGGAAGGCATAGAAAAGCTAGTATGGATTGTCTCAGAGATGTGGAGCCGCTTGAGTTGTCTGGGTGCCAGTTCACAGGGAGGGGCTCATGCTGGGGAATCCAGTGCTACTGTGGGCACCCCTGGCTCCTGAACACCTATCCCAACAGGTGAGGTTGGGGAGAGATCACCATATGCAGTGCCTATCTTTGTCTAACCTTCTTGGTCTAAAGTACAACCTGGTCATGCTTTCTGCCTGTTATCTATTGTCATTATTTCACTAACTCACTCAATGTTCCAATGACGTCAGCCTTTCCCCTTTCCCTCAAAAATAATGCTCTTCTTATTTTTGCATATTATAGCAAGCCTCCAAGGTGTCCCCAGTGATCCCCACTTTCTGGTATCGGTGCCGTTATATAGCCCCCCATCACCACATTGAACAGCAGTAACCTGTGGCCACTAGGATACTGCAGGGAGGACTTTAACAAGTCACATATCATTCTTGCTCTTTCTTGCAATGAGATCCCCGCCACCATGTTGTGAGGACACTCAAGTACCCGGTAGGGACCTGAATAGCGAGAACTGAGGTCCTTTTGCAGAAAAACAGCCCTAGGACCAACTCACCAGAAAGGTGAGCCAATCTTCTTGAACACAGATCCTCTAGCCCAAGCTGGAACTACCCAGCTAAGCAGCTAAGTGGGAGAAAATAAATGTTTATTGTTGCTTTAATGAACTAGGTTTGGGGTAGTTTGTTAGGCAGCAATAGGAAACTAATACCCAGAGGAAAAGAGCTGTTTCCTCTGCTAAAACTGTCTCTCATTTCTTGGATACCCTTCTAGACCCTGTTCAAATATTTCCCCCACTGTGGAGCCGTACATGCCTTTCTGGGCTGAACATATCGCTCATCTTCCATTTTCATGCAAAAATTGTTTATCATCCTATTAGTGCAGTGTTCACATGGAAAAACAATGCTTTGATTACATTCTCCCCCCTCTGTCAACTGCAGGCTTCCTGAGAAGGTGGGCGGTATATTCATGCTTCGTAGAGGTCCAGTTTTCAGTAGCGGCTCAGAAGATGGTTGAGTGGACAAAGAATATGTGTTGGAACCTGGGGAGACCTAAGCCAAATATATCTGAAGCGAAGAGTATTTTCAAAGCAAGTTTGACTAGAAATACTAAGTCTTACAAGGCATTGACTAGTGCACGAACTTAGTCCCATTCTTAATAGTGGAGTAGTAGAGTTATCATTGGTTGCTTCTTTGGAAGGGGATGAGAGAACCAAGAAAACTTGTCCAAAGGCAATTGGATTGTTTACTAAGCTAGACTGTGACTGTTGAGGACCCCGCCTGTGGGCACAGTCCTCTCATTGCTTGGTCTTGCCTGATGGCATGTGTTGTTAATAAAAATTGGCCACCAAAAGGCATGTCATTTCATTTAAAAATAATGTTTTGCTTAGTAAACATAGATTCTTCCAAATGAGGTCAGTCATTTCCTTCTAGTGTCCCTGGTTCAGTAGCTAACTGATGGGCTCTGAAGGGCAGCAGTGAAGAGACGGAATAGAAAATCAGAGTTGAGTTGTAAGTCTCTCCTGGCTGCTGTTTGGCCACACGCATCACCTCTGATCTTGGGTTGGATGGTGTTGCAGTGGCTATTGGTGGCTCACCCAGATCCCCAGCACCCACCTCTCCTGTTTGGTCTCCTGCTTCCTAATGCCTGCAGCTGCCCCCTGAGGGCCTCCTGTGACCACAGGACCATGCTCAGCCTGTTCAGAGGATTTATGCTCCAGAAGTAGCCCTCAACCACTGAGAGACAAGAGATAGCAGGTAAATGTCCCTTTCTCACCCCATGAGTAGGACAACCAAGAGATGTGTCCTCCCCAATCTCTCGAATGACCCCAGGGGGATCAAACCCCAGATGCTCACATTGAAACCTGCTTAGTACTGCCCTGTATTTTTGGTCTTTTTTAACTTTCTGTCTCACTTTTAGTCCTCCTCTCTTGTGTTTCTTGGGATCACCTCCAGAATAAAATGGAGAGAGAGACCTAGCAAGATTTGGTCTTCCCTCCCACCGTACCATATTCAGATGCCCTACAACAGGCAGAGGTGCCATGTAGGGCTCAGGTGTGAAGACCCAATTGATCCGTGTGAGCTTGTACTTGGTCATGCATTGGTGTGTGGAATTGAGAGTGTATGCAAAAGTGTACACATGAGATTGTAATTCTCTTTGTGTGGGTGTGCTTGTCCGAGTACAGGGACCAGTGGAGTCTGTGTAACATTCCCACATCACAGAAGCCCTCTGCCTCCCTTCACATGCCCCTGCTTGAAGTTGAGGCTCCAGGATCCCTCCACTCAGCCCCCACCTCAGGATCTCAGCCTCCAAGGATCTACCTTCTCTTACCCTTGAGTTTGGGATACCTAAGAGCTCTGTCCCTTTGAGGGTGCGCACAGAATGTAATGAGGAGGCAGCCATGGAGATGACTCCATAGCAAAGTGATGTGTGGGTGCAACCACAGATGGGCCACAACCAGAGAAGGGACTTGTCTCAGCATGTTGGGGAAAGCAGCTGAGGGTGGGATGACGTGAGCTGAGGATTTGTAGGAGGTGTCTGCAGTCTTTTTCTGCAAAGGGCCAGACAGTAAATATTTTACTTTAAATATTTATGGGCCTCAGTCACAACTATTCAACCTTGCCATCGCAGCATAAAAGCTGCCATAGACGGTATGTCAATGAATGTATGTAGATGTGCTCTCAAAATACTTTATTTCCAAAAGCTGGTGATGGGCTTGATTTGATCCATGGGCAGTGGTTTGCAACCCCTGAGTTAGAGAGTAGGAAAGAGGTTTCTGGGAAGAGAGGAAGGAAGACTGGCAGAGGGAAGAAAACACATGAAAGGCAGAGAATAGGAAACCAGGGGGAATAAAACACACTTGAGATATGGAAGAGCCATTATTCGGTGTAAGAAATAATACTAATAATGTAATTCAACTTTACTGAAGACCTAGTATGAGCCCAGCATTGGGCTAAATACTTTCAATACATTCTCATTTAATTCTCACAAAGCACCGAGTTTGTGGAACGCTTGTTTTCTTGAAGGCCTACATGAGGAGACTGGGCTCAGAGAGCACAGGAAACTTACCCAGGGCCACACAGCTCTAAGTGGCCAGGTGAGAGGTCCTGGATAGGGACTTGAAAGGATGGAATGCTACAATGGGTAAATCTGTTATTAACTCAACTTTAATGAGTTTTTTAAAGCATTATGCTTTGTTTTACAAATGGAATTTGATTTCTTGGCTCAGCCCAGTTGCCCTGTGAAGGGATGGCCTAGATGAATCTGATGGGTTTCTCCTGGGGCTGTTTGTGGGAAATAAAGAAAAAAGAGTGAGATATTTAAATTCTTCAGGGATATGGGTTTCAAACAGATAACACGAAGACCAATTTTATTCATATAAGAAGTGATAGTCGGATATGTGTAATTTTTCCTCCCCGAGATGGAGAGAAAACACAGCTCAGATCTTAAGATTTGAAATATGAATTTAGATGACATTTTGAGGAAACTGATAAACACACCATTCCACAATTGGACTTAACTTGCCAGTGAAAATCCTTTCACAACTCATAAATGATATGGTACAATTTGAAATTACAGAGATAAGTGGACTAAGCCGGTTGGAGTATTAAATATAACTCACCAATGAGTGGGTAGTTTTCCTTTGCAAAAGTTTCCATTTCTTAAAACACGACAGGAAATTAGAGGCCTCTTGACAATTACCAGCAACCAATGGAATAAGGAAATGTTAGGAGGCTGAGGTCACAGGCGTTGGGAGAAGCTGCCTAGAATTCTTCTATGAGAGAAAGAGACCCAAAGGACAAGAGGAGAAGCCAGTTTCCTCATCAGCCAGGTCCCTTCTCCCACATGTGTGTCTAGTATTTCCTTTCTTGTGGATTGAACCTGATTTTCTTACCCAAATTACATGCCCTTCCCACCAACTTATGCTAAAAAAAAAAAAAAAGTGTGTCTTAAGGTGTGTGTGTCTTGGAAAAAGTCAAATGCAGGGAACTAATTGTGGATAAGTATGTATATTAAAGATCTTTCAAGGAAGTTGATAATGCAGGTCATTGGTTCCCAGGGTTTGGAAATCTACGTAAAATTCCTCCTCAAAAGCAGCACTGGGCAGCATGCCAATTTTTTATTTTGCCAAGTAGTGATATTTTAAGAACTTCCACCATCGATATTACCCTCTCCTAAAAGAAAGGCTGGTTCACACATTCACATGTGCACACACACAGACTCTCACACTATGCAAGTACCCACATACGCTCACACACACTCACACCTGCTCACACTCACACAGTCACTCTCTCACACTCACCCTGGCTCACTCACATGCATCTCACACACACACCCAGAGTGAGGCCATAGCTCGGTATGAACAAAACTTTACAAACAAGTTCACTGGGGTCATTTTGCTGAAGAGCAGTCACATTTGCATTCCTGACCAGCAATGGTCCATATCCTGCTGTTTGGGAAATTCCAAAATACATAACCATGACAAAATTGGTGCAAGATACTAAGAAAAGAAAAAATATGTAGTAACGACCATCATCAGAAACACAATGAAGAATAAAATATCAAAATAAGAATGGAAGGGGTGAAGAATGGAAATACTTAGAGCACAAGCAATTGGAATCTGAATATTTCATAAGAAATGAGCCCAGCGTCTGCAGCAGCCAAGGAAGCAGTCTCTGGAGTCTGTCTCTCCTGAGCTTTGGGGCTAGAGAAAATTCTCGAACCCCTGATCCCCAAATGGGACTAATGAAAGCATCTGCCTCGCAGGGCCGCCCCGTGGGGAGTGTTCCTGCGTGCAGGCAGTGTTAGCAGTGCTGGGAACTGCTTTCTAAAAATGAGGCAGTTTTTCATCTGCCATGCAGGAGACCCAGGTTCAATTCCTGGTCCATGCACAGCACCCCACACACACACCCCCCACTTCACCATCAAAAAACCACGTCAAGCAAACAAACAAAAAAATTTCAACAAATGGTGCTGCACTAATGGGATACTCATATGGAAAGATAATGAAATGTCACCCCGCCATACCCCATGCAAAAAAAAAAAAAAAATTGCGACAGTGCTGGGAAGCAGCTTCTTCGCTTCTTCCTCATGAACCTCGCAGAGAAGCTGGTCTGCAGCACTGGTTCTCAAAGTGTGGCCAGGATGGTCAGCCTGCAGGGGAGCTTTTTTATAAGCAAATTCTCAGGCCTGGCCTTGGACTCCTGAATGAGGAACTTTGCATGTGGGACCCCGCTATCTAGGTTCCGAACAAGCCCTCCAGGTGAGGCCAATCCACACGAAGCTTTGAGAACCACTGGTCTAACCCAGTGAGCTTTTTAGCCCTGATCTGCAGAAATCAGCCATATCTAAAGATATGTATTTCACAAATGGAAGAAAAATGAAGGAAGAAAGAAAAGCATAGCTGTCTTTGAGTTGAACCTCATTTTAAGCTCCAAGATTATGCTGACAAAATAATTCAAGAAGTTATATTTAAGCCTACAGTCTCTGCAAGTTCCCTGGGGATTCTGAAACAAAGTAAAAATTGAATTGACTTCACTCATATCCAAGCTCCAAAGTATGAGGAAGAGATAAATAGTCATGTCTGAATATGAGCTTTTGTTCAGACTCTGACGCCACGATGCTGGATGGAATGCCTCGAAGTGTGGTCTGGTACAGAGTGTCAGGACCCCGTCAGCAGATTGCTAATCGATGGTGGGCTGTGCTGGTTTGAAACTGTTACGCACCCCAGAAAAGCCCTGCTCTTGTGGGTACAGACTTTATATGTAGGTGGGATCCTTTGATTAGATTGTTTCCACAGAGATGCAACCCACCCAGTTTTGGGTAGGGCCTTTTGATTAGATTATCTCCATGGCGAATAGACCCCACCTATTCAAGATGGTTCTTAATTAGTTTACTAGAATCCTTAGAAGAGCTCATGGAAAGAGAGAACTTAGAGCCAACACAGGAGAGAGATGAAGTCAAATCACAGATGTTTGGAGATGCTAAGAGATGAGACCCAGAGTCTACCTTGAAGAAGCTAAATGAGGACCCATAGACATTTAGAGAGAAAGCCACTGGAAACAGGAGTTGAGAGCTGTTTGAAAACAGAAGCCGTGAGAGGACAGCAGACATCGCCATGTGCCTTCCACATGACAGAGCAACACTGACGTCATCAGTCTTTCTTTAAAGCCAAAGAATCTTTCTCTGAAGGCCTTAATTCATACATTTTCATGGTCTTAGGACTGTAAATTTGCAACTTTATAAATCCCTTTGGAAAAGCCAATCAATTTCTGGTATATTGCATTCCAGCAGCGTTAGCAAACCAAAACAGTGGTTATGTGCCTTGAAAACTTCTCCAAAAACAGAAACATAATTCTTTGTCAGGTACAGACAAATGGCACCCTGAATCAAGTTCCAAATCACCATTTCTTCCGGCCCCTCTCCAGTCAGTAAATAATTGATGAAAAAATAAACACAGAGTGGGGATGGAAAGGAGAGGAAAGGTAAGGGGATACTTCTGGCTTGGAGTTTCTGGTAGAAACTGTCTTGGGAGTTAAACATTTGTCATCAGAAGCTGAAAGCATTGATGTTAGAATGAAATCTCTTTCTGTGATCTGTAGATCCCGATTGTATTCATTGGGACTTTGAGTCAACTGGTAATACTGCCAACATTGATTGTTCTCGTACTGTGTGACATGTTCCGGTCTTAGTTCTTTATTTATGTACATTTAATCCTCACAGCTGTCCTATAAAGTAGGTTATCACCTGTTATCACCCTCGTGTGGAAATGCAGAATGGAGACACAGAGGGGTTGTCTCCTGCCCATGTTCACACAGCCTGCAGATGTGAACCTGGCATTAAAGGAAGCGAGGCAGTATAGTCTAGAACCTTCTCTGTAACCTATTGCTGTGTCCTCAGCATCCTGGATTGGCTGCATAGGGCTTTGGGAAGGTCATTTCGTGTTTCTGTGGCTGTTTCCTCTTCTGCAAAGTGAGATTTTTTTACCTGAGAATTCAAGCGTCAGCTTAAGGATAGGACTGGATTACTTCTAAAGTCTCTTCCAACCAAGCCTGAGCCCTGTGGTTAGAATTCTGAAGCTTTGAAATCACTGCTCCAAAATTCATTTACACAGCGTTTCCCATTTAAGCATTCCTCTTTTCTCCATAGTAAATTCAGAGTTACTGTCGTTTTATGGACGTTAGGAAGAGTTAACAAGCAATCATAAACAGTCTGGACTCGTTCTTAACTCAAATGTCTGCTTGCATTTGGTCTTTTTAACACAGAATTGAAAGGGGTTTTATAATCAGGAAAGAAACCTCATACTGTATTGTAATTTCCCTTGATGCAAGCTGGAAAAAGATACTGGTTTAGATTCATGGGGCTGAATGACGAGAAAATTGCTTCAACTGTCAAAGTTTTAAATGTTAAACAGCAATGTAAAATTTCTCAAATGCTTAGAATATCTAGATGTCACAACAGAAATGATACCAAAATGAGTACCAGGGTTTTTATAAGAAGGAAAAAGAAATATCTTCTCCCAAAAGCCACAATAAGTGGTTGAGTAGAGGGTGAGGGGAGGGGAGGACACTAACAAGCAGAGCAGCTGTTTGTTTATAAATAAAACAAATTAGTAAGTTGCTTCTGATAATGTATTCATGTACTTTTCTATCATATTAAAAGATTGCCCATATATAGTAAATGAGACAGACAGGCCAGAAAAAGAAGAAAATTGAAAAGCTGACAGTTGCGTGTAATATCTTGTGATCCGTGATCTTCATGTTACATGACTTGTTTCCATTTCTGTCCCAAACCAGGAAATTAACTTAAAAATTGCTCCTGGTTTATTAAAAATATGTGGATTTCCAGTTCCCAACCCAAGGATATTTGACTTGTCCTGATCTTTACCACCAAAGAACATAACACAAAGGGGTGTCCTTGTTGATTCAGAGAGATGGGTAGAAAGTTTCCTCCAAGCATTATGCACTGTTGGAAATTTTCCATTGTAGTTGTGAGAAAGAGAAGCCAAGACAATTGGATGCTGAGATTGTCTGGAGCACTTGGCTCTGTGCCGAGGTTGTCTTCTCATCAGAATCAGGAGTCCTCTGTGATGTTGAGATCTTGAACTAAGCTTTCATGCCGTCGTTCGTTGTGGACACTCCACTAGTTTCTAATCCATAAAAATTGTGCTGACACCCTAGCAGGCTAATGCATAACACAGGATCAAGAAGCCAAGGATGAGATTCTATTTCACAGTTTCAAAATGGAACTAAAATTTGAAGAAAGCAATTTATGGGAAACTCTTCTGGACAGTGTGAGTTATGAACTGTTGCAAAGGAGAGTTATCTCCTCATCCTAGATGTGGGGTTTTAATGTAAGAGCCCGCTCACTCACAGGGAGAACGATGGCTTCTGAATTGTTCTCCATCTTGCTTCTAAGGACATTGCTGAATGGATACTTCTTAAGCACCTGCTCTCTTCCAGGAATAGTATTTAGGATTGAGGACATAATGGTAAATAAGACAACTGCAGCCCCTATCTACATGGAACACATAACTTGGCAAAGAAGACATTAAAACAAAAAAAAAAATGTAAATGCTCTGAGCTCTACAAGGGCAAGTCAGGAGTGACACTGGAGTGTATAGAGATTGATGTTTTTCTATTTAGGGAGATCACAGAAAGCTTCTCAGAGGAAGTGGCATTTTTTGAGACCTAGAAATTGGTATCTAGGAAAGGAAGTAAGTGGTAGGGGGAGAGAACAAAAAAGATTACAGGCAAAGGGAGCAGTGAATATAAGAAGTAGCTGGCATATTTAAAGCACTGTAAGAAGCATAGATACATTGCTTATCATGTGTTTTGTTTTTTTCTTTTTCTTTTTTCTTGATATGTGTTATATAGTCACATACCATGTAATCATCCAAAGTGTTCTGTCAATTGTTCACAATATCATCATATGGCCCTGCATTTATCATCACAATCGACTTTTTTTTCTTTTTTTGTGAAAAATAACATGTATACAAAAAGCAATGCATTTTAAAGCACAGCACAACAATTAGTAGTAGAACAGATTTCAAAGTTTGGTATGGGTTACAATTCCACAATTTTAGGTTTTTACTTCTAGCTGCTCTAAGATACAGGAAACTAAAAGAAATATCAATTCAGCATCATACTCATTTGTTAAACTGTATCTTCTCTTTATCACTCCACCATCCCCTTTGATCTTTCTCCCACTCTTTAGGGGTATTTGGGCTATATCCTTTCTAACCTTTTAATGTTGGAAGGGCTGTTGATAACATCGGCTAGGGGAATGGAACTAGCCAGAGGCTGGCCCCTCTGCATTTCAGGACTTATCTGATCCAGGGACCCATCTGGAGGTTGCAGTTTTCTGGAAAGTTACCCTAGTGCATGGAACCTTTGCAGAAGCTGATATAATGCCCCAGGTGTTCTTTAGGATTGGCAGAAATGGTTTTGGTTGGGGTTTAGCAAGCTGTAGGTTTTTTAATGGAGAAGGCTGCACTAATTCTGGCAGAGGCAAATGACGCACATTCCTCGAGTGTCTTAAAAGACCCCAGAAAGACTCTTTTGAGTCTTTGACTGTGGCCAGATCTTTCATCTGGCACAGCCCACACAAGCATAAAAGGATATTCGAGATGGCAGCTCCAAGGGGTTTGCACGTGAATGGGATATCCTTAGCCTGGGATGGGATATAATTCAATAGTGTGAGCTGACAAAAAAAAAAAGGCTCATTTTCATATTGTCAATTTAAAAGCTAAGTTAGTGTATCAGTGGGAGCTAGCCTAAATTATGCTGCAGTAACAAATTTACCCCAAAATCTTAGTAGGTATAACACAATGAAGATTCTTTCTTGATCAAGCAATATATCCAACATGGATCTGCTGGGGGCTCTCTCTCACACAGCCTTTAAGGGATCCAAGCTAACGGAGAGTCTACCAACTTGTGCCATGTATAACACATGGACTCCTCTGTGACTGTGGCATAAGGAAAGAGCTGAGGTTTTGGATCCCAACTCTTAATGCTTCAGTCTGAAATTGAAACTTCCCATTGTCTAGAACTAGGCCCCACCTAACAAAGAGAAGGTGAGGGAGCAGATGGGTAGTCAGTGGAATGTTACTATTTGTATTGCAGCTGGTATCCTGGAAACAATGCAAACTGGTTGAGAGGCATGGAGATGGATCTGAAGGGCAAAAATTCTAAAGGAGAGAGAGAATTGCTGAGAATCTATATAGTAAGATGTTTAGGAACAAAATGAGACGTGAATGGAGGAAAGGGACCTTCAGATGGCTTTTTCTAGCATTAATAGTAATAATAATAATAGCTAGCATGATAAGCATACTCTCTAAATGCTAGGCATTGGACTTTACATAAATTGTCCCTTTTAATCTTCACCACAACCCTCAGATTTCCCATATTTACAAATGGGGAAACTGATACTTAGAATGATGAAGTGACCAGCCAGGAAGCCCACAGTTAATAATATTGAAAATGGGACTCATTGCTCCCAGACAGCCAGCGCTCAGAGCCGCTAAACCTTACTTCCTCTTCAGCCAGAAGCTGTAGAATCTGGAGGGATGGAGAAGGAAGTTTTAAAGGACAGGACACATTGAAAATCCACGCCTCTTTATTACATTAGTTGACAATTACTACATAGGGATGGAGGGAAAAAGGCTAAGAATCTTTTCTTATCAATCAGCAGGATAACTCCAGAGTACATAGCTGACGACGCAGTCAGCGAGCTTCAGAGCCCAGTGACAAACAAGGGTCTTTACAAGACTGCTTGTGGCACATGGGCACAGAGCAGCCTCCATTGCGGCCTCCAGAATTGCTGACTCACCTCAGTAATAGTGCAGCTACACGGAAAGAGCTAATTCTTCAAAACGAACAAACACTTAAAAGAAAATGAATTTCCCACCACACTTTAACATTCCTCATTTGCAGGGATTTCAGCCAGCTAACAGAGAGATAAATTAGCCACTTTAAGTCTAATACTTTTTTTAAATTTATTTATTAATTAAAAAAAATTTAACAAACCAAATAAAACACCAACATATATAATCAGTAATTCACAATATCATCACTTAGTTGCATATTTATCATTTCTTAGAACATTTGCATCAATTCAGAAAAAGAAAAAGACAACAGAAAAAGAAAAAAATAAAACAGAAAAAAAAAGATTATACCTACCATACCCCTTACCCCTCGCTTTCATTGATCACTAGCATTTCAAACTGAATTTATTTTAGCATTTGTTCCCCCTATTATTTATTTTTATTCCATATGTTCTACTCATTTGTTGACAAGGTAGATAAAAGGAGCATCAGACACAAGGTTTTCACATTCACAGAGTCTCATTGTGAAAGCTATATCATTGTTCAATCATCATCAAGAAACATGGCTACTGGAACACAGCTCTACATTTTCAGGCAGTTCCCTCCAGCCTCTCCACTACATCTTGAACAACAAGGTGATATCTACTTAATGCATAAGAATAACCTCCAGGATAACCTCTTGACTGTTTGGAATCTCTCAGCCATTGCCACTTTGTCTTATTTCACTCTTCCCACTTTTGGTTGAGAAGGTTTTCTCAATTCCTTGATGCTAAGTCTTAGAGTTTTTCTCAATCCCTTGATGCTGAGTCTCAGCTCATTCTAGGATTTCTGTCCCACATTGCCAGGAAGGTCCATACCTCTGGGAGTCATGTCCCACATAGACAGGGGGAGGGTGGTTAGATTGCTTTTTGTGTTGGCTGGAGAGAGAGGCCACATCTGAGCAACAAAAGAGGCTCTCTTGGGGGTGACTCTTAGGCCTAAATTTTAAGTAGACTTGACCTATCCTTTGTGGGGTTAAGTTTCATATGAACAAACCCCAAGACTGGGGGCTCAGCCTACAGCTTTGGTTGTCCACACTGCTTGTGAGAATATCAAGAATTCAACTTGGGGAAGTTGAATTTCTCCCCACTCTCACCATTCCCCGAAGGGGGCTTTTCAAATACTTTTCCACTCACTGATTGAATCACTTTAGGATTCATCAGGGCATCACTCTGGACAAACCAACAAAATCTCATGTCCTACCTGAGATTCCAAGTACTTATGGTGTTCAATCAAACTATCTACATGAGTTATATTAGGAAATGCACTAGTCAAAATATAAATTTTGTACCACATAAACATTTTTTGCTTTAGTCTCACACATAAGGTGACATTTTAAAATATTAATTACCATCTATTTTCAGCACCCTGCAATAATGACATTCCTTTGTTCTTCCTCATGCAAAAGCATTTTTTAAATTTGTACATTTAGTCACTATTATTATACACCCTAGGCATTCCTAAATTATACCATCTCAATCTTTAACATCTATCTTTCTTTCTGATTTCATTTATGCCCCCAGCCCTCCTCTCTCTATTATTCTCACATGCAACTTCATTCAGTGTTTTAACAAAATTGTATTACGGTTAGGTAGTATTGTGCTGTCCATTTCTGAGTTTTTGTATTCAGTCCTGTTGCACAGTCTGTATCCCTTCAGCTCCAATTACCCAATCAATATCTTACCCTATTTCTATCTCCTGATGGTCTCTGTTACCAACAAAATATTTCAAATTTATTCACTAATCTTAGTTCCTATCAGTGAGACCATACAATATTTGTCCTTTTGTTTTTGGCTAGTCTCACTCAGCATAATGTTCTCAAGGTTCATCCATGTTGTTATATACTTCATAACTTTATTCTGTCTTAAAGCTGCATAATATTCCATCATATGTATATGCCTCAGTATAATTAGCCACTTGTCTGTTGATGGACATTTTGGCTGTTTCCATCTCTTTGCAATTGTAAATAATACTGCTATAAACATTGGTGTGCAAATGTCCATTTGTGTCTTTGCCCTTATGTCCTTTGAATAGATACCTAGCAATGGTATTGCCAGGTCATATGGCAATTCTATATTCAGCTTTTTGAGGAACTGCCAAACTGTTTCTTCCACAGCAGTGGCACCATTTGACATTCCCACCAACAGTGAATAAGTGTGCCTCTTTCTCCACATCCTCTCCAGTACTTGTCATTTTCTGTTTTGTTGATAATGGCCATTCTGGTGGGTGTGAGATGATATCTCATTGTGGTTTTGATTTGCATTTCTCTAATGGCCAGGGACGTTGAGCATCACTTCATGTGCCTTTTGGTCATTTGTATTTCCTCTTCTGAGAAGTGTCTGTTCAAGTCTTTTTCCCAGTTTGTAATTGAATTGACTGTCTTTTTGCTGTTGAGTTGAATAATCTCTTTATAAATTCTGGATGCTAGACATTTATCTGATATGTCGTTTCCAAATATTGTCTCCCATTGTGTAGGCTGTCTTTTTATTTTCTTGATGAAGTTCTTTGATGCACAAAAGTGTTTAATTTTGAGGAGTTCCCATTTCTTTCTTTCTTTCTTCAGTGCTCTTGGTTTCGGTGTAAGGTCTATAAAACCGCCTCCAATTATAAGATTTATGAGATATCTCCCTACATTTTCCTCTAACTGTTTTATGGTCTTAGACCTAATGTTTAGATCTTTGATCCATTTTGAGTTAACTTTTGTATAGGGTGTGAGACACGGGTCCTCTTTCATTCTTTTACATATGGATATCCAGTTCTCTAGGCACCATTTATTGAAGAGACTGTTCTGTCCCAGGTGAGTTGGCTTGACTGCCTTATCAAAGACCAAATGTCCATAGATGAGAGGGCCTATATCTGAACACTCTATTCGATTCCATTCGTCAATATATCTATCTTTATGCCAGTACCATGCTGTTTTGACCACTGTGGCTTCATAATATGCCTTAAAGTCAGGCAGCGTGAGACCTCCAGCTTTGTTTTTTTCCCTCAAGATAGTTTTAACAATTCGGGGCACCCTGCCCTTCCAGATAAATTTCCTTGTTGGTTTTTCTATTTCTAAAAAGTAAGTTGTTGGGATTTTGATTGGTATTGCGTTGAATCTGTAAATCAGTTTAGGTAGAATTGACATCTTAACTATATTTAGTCTTCCAATCCATGAACACGGTATGCCCTTCCATCTATTTAGGTCTTCTGTGATTTCTTTTAACAATTTCTTGTAGTTTTCTTTGTATAGGTCTGTTGTCTGTTTAGTTAAATTTATTCCTAAATATTTTATTCTTTTGGTTGCAATTGTAAATGGAATTTGTTCCTTTCTTTCCCCCTCAGATTGTTCATTACTAGTGTATAGAAACACTACAGATTTTTGAATGTTGATTTTGTAACCTGCCACTTTGCTGTACCCGTTTATTAGCTCTAGTAGTTTTGTTTTTTTTCTTTTTTTTTTTTTACATGGGCAGGCACTGGGAATCGAACCCGGGTCCTCTGGCATGGCAGGCAAGCGTCCTTGCCTGCTGAGCCACCGTGGCCCACCCTGCTCTAGTAGTTTTGCTGTGGGTTTTTCAGGGTTTTAAACATATAGTATCATATTATCTGCAAACAGTGAGAGTTTTACGTCTTCCTTTCCAATTTTGATGTCTTATATTTCTTTTTCTTGTTTAATTGCTCTGGCTAGAACTTCCAACACAATGTTGAATAACAGTGGTGATAGTGGACATCCTTGTCCTGTTCCTGATCTTAGAGGGAAAGTTTTCAGTTTTTCCCCATTGAGGATGATATTAGCTGTGGGTTTTTCATATATTCCCTTTATCATTTTAAGGAAGTTCCCTTGTATTCCTATCCTTTGAAGTGTTTTCACCAGGAAAAGATGTTGAATTTTGTCAAATGCTTTCTCTGCATCAATCGAGATGATCATATGATTTTTCTGCTTTGATTTGTTGATATGGTGTATTACATTAATTGATTTTCTTATGTTGAACCATCCTTGCATACCTGGGATGAATCCTACTTGGTCATGATGTGTAATTCTTTCAGTGTGTTGCTGGATTCGATTTGCTAGAATTTTGTTGAGGATATTTGCATCTATATTCATTAGAGAGATTGGTCTGTAGTTTTCTTTTTTTGTAATATCTTTGGCTTTGGTATAAGGGTGATGTTGGCTTCATAGAATGAATTAGGTAGCTTTCCCTCCACTTCAATTTTTTTGAAGAGTTTGAGCAGGGTTGGTACTAATTCTTTCTGGAATGTTTAGTAGAATTCACCTGTGAAGCCGTCTGGTCCTGGACTTTTCTTTTTGGGAAGCTTTTTAATGACTAATTCAATTCTTTACTTGTGATTGCTTTGTTGAGGTCGTCTATTTCTTCTCAAGTCAAAGTTCATTGTTCATGACTTTCTAGGAAGTTGTCCATTTCATCTACATTGCTGTATTTATTAGCATAAAGTTGTTCATAGTATCCTGTTATTACCTCCTTTATTTCTGTGGGGTCAATGGTTATGTCTTCTCTTCCATTTGTGATCTTATTTATTTGCATCCTCTCTCTTCTTCTTTTGTCAATCTTGCTAAGGGCCCATCAATCTTATTGAGTTTCTCATAGAACCAGCTTCTGGTTTTATTGATTTTCTCAATTGTTTTCATGTTATCAATTTCATTTATTTCCACTCTAATCTTTATTATTTCTTTCCTTTTGCTTGCTTTGGGGTTAGTTTACTGTTCTTTCTCCAGTTCTTCCAAGTGGACAGTTAATTCCAGAATTTTTGCCCTTTCTTCTTTTTTAATATAGGCATTTAGGGCAATAAATTTCCCTCTTAGCACTGCCTTTGCTGCATCCCATAAGTTTTAATATGTTATGTTTTCATTTTCATTTGCCTCGAGATATTTACTGATTTCTCTTGTAATTTCTTCCTTGATCCACTGGTTGTTTAAGAGTGTGTTATTGTGCCTTCACGTATTTGTGAATTTTCTGGTGCTCTGACTATTATTGATTTCCAACTTCATTCCTTTATGATCTGAGAAAGTGTTTTGTATAATTTCAGTCTTTTTAAATTTATTGAGACTTGCTTTGTGACCCAGCATATGGTCTATCTTTGAGAATGATCCATGAGCACTTGAGAAAAAGGTGTATCCTGCTGTTGTGGGGTATAATGTCCTATAAATGTCTGTTAAGTCTAGCTCATTTATTGTAATATTCAAAATCTCTGTTTCTTTATTGATTCTCTGTCTAGATGTTCTGTCCATTGATGAGAGTGGGGAATTGAAGTCTCCAACTATTATGGTGGATGTGTCTATTTCTCTTTTCAGTGTTTGCAGTGTTTGCCTCATGTATTTTGGAGCATTCTGGCTTGATGCATAAATATTTATGATTGTTATGCCTTCTTGTTGAATTGTTCCTTTTATTAGTAAATAGAATCCTTCTTTGTCTCTTTTAACTGTTTTACATTTGAAGTCTAATTTATTGGATATTAGTATAACTACTCCTGCTCTTTTCTGGTTGTTATTTGCATGAAATATCTTTTCCCAACCTTTCACTTTCAACCTATGTTTATCTTTGGGTCTAAGATGTGTTTCCTGTAGACAGCATATAGAAGGATCCTGTTTTTTAATCCATTCTGCCAGTCTATGTCTTTTGATTGGGGAGTTCAATCCATTAACATTTAGTGTTATTACTATGCAGGTAGTACTTTCTACTACCATTTTGCCTTTTGGAATTTATATGTCATATCTGATTTTCCTTCTTTCTACACTCTTCTCCACACCTCTTTCTTTTGTGGTTTCATATCTGTCTCCAGCGCTCCCTTTAGTATTTCTTGCAGAGCTGGTCTCTTGGTCACAAATTCTCTCAGTGATTTTTTGTCTGAAAATGTTTTAATTTCTCCCTCATTTTTTGAATGACAGTTTTGCTGGGCATAGAATTCTTGGTTGGTAGTTTTTCTCTTTTAGTAATTTAAATATATCATCCCACTGTCTTCTTGCCTCCATGGTTTCTGCTGAGAAATCTACGCATAGTCTTATTGGGTTTCCCTTGTATGTGGTGGATTGCTTTTCTCTTGCTGCTTTCAAGATCCTCTCTTTCTCTTTGATCTCTGACATTCTGATTAGTAAGTGTCTTGGAGTACGTCTATTTGAATCTATTCTCTTTGGGATACGCTGCACTTCTTGGAGCTGTAATTTTGAGTCTTTCATAAGAGTTGGGAAATTTTCAGTGATCATTTCCTCCATTAGTTTTTCTCCTCCTTTTCCCTTCTCATCTCCTTCTGAGACACCCACAACACGTATGTTTGTGCGCTTCATATGATCACTCAATTCTCTGAGTCCCTGCTCATATTTTTCCATTTTTTTTTCCTATAGTTTCTGTATCTTGTTGGATTTCAGATGTTCCATCCTCCAGTTCACTAATCCTATCCTCTGTCGCTCAAAATCTACCATTGTAGGTTCCCATTGTTTTTTTCATCTCCTCTACTGTACCTTTCATTCCCATGAGTTCTGTGATTTGTTTTTTCAGACTTTCCATTTCTTCTTTTTGTTCATTCCTTGCCTTCTTCATATCCTCCCTCAATTCATTGATTTGGTTTTTGATGAGGTTTTCCATGTCTGTTAGTATATTCTGAAAAAATTGTTTCAGCTCCTGTATCTCATTTGAACTGTTGGTTTGTTCCTTTGACTGGGCCATATCTTCAGTTTTCCTGGTGTGATTTGTTATTTGTTGCTAGTGTCTAGACATTTAATTACCTTAATTAGTTTATTCTGGAGAGTTCTTTCCCTTCTCTTACCTAGGGTTTTCTTGCTGGATGAATTTGTTGTCTATCTGTTCTTTGACATTCAGTTCAGCTTTTTCTGAACCTCTAGCTTAGGTTTTGTTTAACGGAGGAGAATTTTTTGGTTCTTGTTTTCTTGTTTCTTGCCCTGCTTGTATGGTGCCTTTTTCCTCCCACCCTTAGGAGGGTCTACATAGGTATTATAGACTCCAGCCAGGTTTTGCCAGACTAAACTGACCTCCTTTCAGGGGGAAGGAGTAGCCTGCGTCAGTTTTCCCTGAGGGTGAGACCCAGCAGGTTGAAAGACTTTCCTGTGAAGTCTCTGGGCTCTGTTTTTCTTATCCTGCCCAGTATATGGCGCTTGTCTGCCTGTGGGTCCCACTAGCATAAGATGATGCGGCCCCTTTAACTTTGAAGACTCTCCCTGCTGGGGGCGTGGTGGAGACCGAAGAGAGGTTGTGGGCTGGTTTTAATGGCTTCAAATTACCAAGCCCTGGGGTCTGAATTCCTTGAGGGAAGGATTCTACCTGAGTTGGGCTTCACCCCTCTCCTGGGGAAGTCACAGGCTGGAGACAAGCCCTGCCTGAAAGGAACTTGTTACTACCTTTGCCTAGGGCAGTTGCAGCCTGAAAAGTCCTGCTGCTGAATCCAGAGGCAGTCAAGCCTTTGTAGAAACACAGCCACAAAAACCCCTGTTTCTCCCCTTTTTCTGTTAGCCCAGTGAGCAACCCCTGCTTTAACCAGGTTCACCTGAGCTGGGGGCCTATTTTTAGTAGTCAGAATTTGTTAATTAATGCCACAATTGGTGTTTGGTTGGCCTCAGCTCCTCCTGCTGTTTAAGTCTCTTTCCTTTTTCTCTGGGAAGCAGCCTGTGGGGGAGGGGCGCCGGCTGTGGCAGCTTTGGGATCTCACGGTTCTGAGGAGGCTTGCAGCAGGTCCAGCTGGTCCAGACTGGGGTACGCTGTGTGTCCAGGCACTGACGTGGCTCCAGGAGCTGTTCTGTACTGTTTCTGGTTATTTAGTAGTTGTTCTGGAGGATGAACTAAAACGCACACCTTGCTAAGCTGCTATCTTGGCCACACCCCCCTTAATACCTCCAAGTCTAATGCTTTTGATTATTAGACTGATCCAGTTAGGACTTTATAGTCCCTTTGATCGGAAGCCAGAAAAGTTACCTAGAAAATGAATAAAAGCCATTTCTAAAATGCCTGAAATTAGCTGTTTAAAGAAATCTTTTTTATTAAATTTAAAATGTCCTCGGCAAAAGATAATGATGGGTAAACTAGGACAGTGATGGGGCAGATTAGGGACCCCAACATAACAGGTATTGCAGTGATAGAATCCTCCACCTATAGGATGAGAGTCAGGGATGCAGGAGGGGACACAAGAAATTTAAAAGCTTGTATGAAGAATTTAACTTTCCTTGACTTTGCCATTCAAGATAGGGGACAGAAGAAGAGTTGCAAATTAGTAGAAAGGAGATTTCAAGCCCCCTGATAGCTAGATTGACTTTGTAAACCATGTAAAAAATAAAATTCAGGTTTGGACAGACCACAAAAATAGCAAATAAGAATTTGAAGTTCAGGAGAAGGGTCAGGGCCTGCAGGCTCAGGCTCGATTACCTTCAAGATATAAATGTCAACCAAACCAAACCTGAAGGGACTGAAACACCAAGCGTTGGCAAGGACGCAGACCATTGCCAGGTGGAGTATACATCGAACCACTTTGCAAGTATTTGGCACTATCTACAAAAAAAAAAAATCCATATGCTCTTTATACTAGCATTGTAACTTCTTGGTATATTACCAAGAGAAATGAATGCTTACATTCACCAAAGACATGTACAATAATATTTTCAGCAGTATTTTTCATAATAGGGGCTATTATTTATTACTAGGAACAACACAAATGTCCCTTAACAGTAGAATAAATAAATAAATGATGTCAGCAGTAATTGGGGGAAAAAAAGAACTGCAGCTACTTGCCCATGAACTCAATATTGAGCAAAAGAAGCCAAGTATAAGAAAATATGCTCGATATGATTCCATTTCTGTGAAGTTCAGTAGTAGGCAAATCTGATCCACAGAATAGCGATTGCCTTGGGAAGGATAGCGATCTGCTAGCTGACGTAAGAGCCTGCTGGGTGCTGGGTGCTCTATCTTGATTTGGGTGGTAGTTACATGGATACATACGTAAGTGGATGTTAAGGGTTTGCTCTCTGAGATGTGCTTGGGGTGTGTTTAGCCTTGGTGACGATCAGAGTTATGTTTAAGCAAAAACAAGCAGGGTCTAGCTGTCATCTGTGAATGACATCCGAGCTACGTTCTTATTTGCACATAATTGTGAAGATGTCTACATGCTTGCCACTTAGTTACTGATTTTGACTGTGGCTTCTCATTCTGTCAAATTGTACAGGAGGCATTTAACAGAATGCCTGTGGGAAGGTGGCATCATCACTTTCAGAGCCAGTAGAGGACTGAGTTTGCAGCTGACCCAGCAGATCTTAGAAGTTCTGGGGGGCCAGGAGGCATTTGGCTCTGCTCTTCCCCACCCCCCACCACCCCCCACCCCCCCAGTTCAGAGCCTTCATCCCAGCCAGGAAATCCTCAAAAGCAGAGTGATGGGCTGGACCCCAAGAGGAGGCTGCTTGGGTTTCAACCACTGTCTCCTAAACATCATTTTTGAGTTTGGGCTTCATAATAATCCCCCCTCTGTCTGATACATGTTCTGATATCCATTCCACATGCTTTTTAAAGCCACACACTTTCTTTTACTTCATCAAATGTATGTAAGTAGGAAACATAGTGGTACTGTGAATGGAAAACCGGTATTTTTCTAAGTTATTAAATTTAAATCATTGCATGTGCTACCTCATATTGTTGCTATCAGTGATTGTTTCTCGTCTGCTTAAGTACCATCTGGCTTAAAGGCTTTATGGTTCTAAATTATAAAATAATCCATCACTGGTATAATTGTGGGGTCTCTTAATACTCTTAGCTCTTTGAAGTTAAAAAAAATACAAAAACAAACAGAAGACCAATAATATATTTTTTAAAATAACCCTGAGTCCTTGTACTAATAGCAGCAGCCCTGGCCAGGTAACCCTGTTCAAGTTTCTTAATCTCACAATATCAATAACAATAAAAATAATAATAAAATGTGGAGATAAAGAGCGCATATCCCATGGTTTGTTAAGAGAATTGGATGACAATATTGTCAAAGTTACTTGTGAGGTGGGAAGGGATAGAGAAGTCTCACAGATAGTGAAGTGATGTAGAAAATAATCTAAAACGGTGTGCGTACAGACCAGCCTCCCACTGAAAAGGACGCAACTCGGTAATTTTACACCTGTTGATTTTTTCCCACGGGATACAAGCTGATTCATAAACAAGCTCTGGCTTCAGAGTTTGTTAGTGCTGCTTCCACCGCTGACAAGCTGAGTGACCTTGAGCAAGAACTTTAATCTTGAGCATCTTCTACATCCTCACGTACAACACGGGGTTGAGTCCTACCCTGCAGAGATGTTGGCATTTACATAAAACAGCACAGAGTTTGTAAGCAGAAAATGTTATTTTTTAAGTGATTTTCTGAGCATAGGTGTGGTAGCTAGGGTCAGGTGTCAACTTGGCCAGGTGAAGGTGCCTAGATCTATTGCTGTGGACATGAGCCAATGGCATGTGAACCTCATCTGTCATTGATTACACCTGCAGTCAGCTAGGAGGCGTGCCTGCTGCAATGAGTGATGTTTGATTTAATTGGCTGGTGCTTAAATAAAAGAGCGCAACATAGCACAGCCCAAGCAGCTCAGCACAACTCATGTCAGCACTCGCAGCTCAGCCCAGGCCTTTGGAGATGCAGAAAGGAATCACCCTGGGGAAAGTTGTTGGAACCCAGAGGCCTGGAGAGAAGGCCAACAGAGATTGCCCTGTGCCTTCCCGCATAAGAAAGAACCTCAGTTGAAAGTTAGTTGCCTTTCCTCTGAAGAACTATATGTTAACTAAATAAATCCCCTTTTGTTAAAAGCCAGTCTATCACTAGTGTGCTGCATTCTGGCAACTAGCAAACTAGAACAGTGGGCTTCCAGTTCGACTGATGCAGAGCTAAGTCCCTGGATCATTAAAGGCTATTAAATTCATTACATTTAAATACATTGAATGGTGTGAGGCCACCTTCAAATCAAGTATCAAGTCCTTCCTTACCATAGGCACCCATTTTAGCTACCTTTGCTGGTGCTGCCTGCCAGGGAAGGAGCCAGGCTTGTGCTCAAACACCGTGTTAGAAGCCTCCTGCCCTGCAGCCTCCATATTTTTATTGCATCTTTACGAGAAGGCCATAATGATCTCTTCAGATCCATTATAGAGCACCGTGTCAATATGTATCCTGACATTTGTTTCAAGTTATGCTTTACTTACTCGATGGAGCATAGACATCCACCTTAAATCAATTCATGTTATGGACTGTCAAAAGTTAAGATAAATATATAGAATAGAAGATCTTGGGAAAGGAAGTTCTGCAGCACGATATGCAACCGCAGATTTCCTAATGTTAATAATTCAGAGGGTGCCAACAAGGCCTGCTCTCTCTTATAAACCTGAAGTTGATAAAACTTCATTTTTTAAAAATGCAATAGGTTTTGAGTTACAGAACACAAAAATGGTCCATGGCCAATAAATGTCTAGTTTTATGCCTTTCTGTAAATGAAAATGAAAAACACAGCCACATAGGTGAGCACACAGAGATATAGGCACTTGTGGAGTCATTTGTCTTTGGCAGTGGGTAGCACAGCTCTGGCATTCACTAAGCCTGGGTCACACCTGCAAATCTAGGTGCTGACACGGTGTCAGGCTCATCCGGTGTCCAGCCTTGGGGCTGGTGTCCTTCCAGGACTTCCCACCTAAAGCTGAACTCCCCTCAGCCCCAAGGACTTAAATAAATTTTTGTCCCAACACTTTAGAACTCAGCGTCAGAACTCAGCATGATCCCGGCTAGCCGAACCAAGCCTCAGACTAAAGCCTTCACACGCGCTGTTCCCTCCACCTAAAACTCTCTTGGGCTGTATCTTCACTTGGCAAACTTCTACCTGCCCAAGGCTTGGCTGCAAGGTCCCTTCCCCAGGAAGCCTTTCCCAACCCACTGACTCTCCACCAACACCCCGCCTGGCACCCTTCTGTTAAGCTCCTTTCCTTTCTGCATCTATCCCTGCCCATTGAAATACAGTCAATTATCATAATGTTCTATAAAGCCCTGCAGGCATGTCCTATAAAGTCTCTATGAACACTGAATTAGCAACTAGTGAACCACTTGCCCCTGGGGGAAACACAGGGTGCAAGCCTCTGGTCATAACATTTTCATCAGCTCATCAATACCTTACCTTGTTTTGCCCGTGTGTCTGTTTAAAGACCTCTTGTTTTAATATATTGTTGATTCATTAACATGGAACTCACCACCAGCTGCACTTTAACTCATGTCTGAACAAAGCTGATCCAACACAAGTATTTTCTAAATAAGGCTCATCACAGCAATCTTGCACTTAGGAATGCCAGAGAGCATGATACCCAGGGGCCATTTTAAGCAGGAAAATCACAAAAAATGCAGAAATATACCAGGAATCAGTTGCTCGTTTATAGTGTGAGAACTGAAATAAGGAGGTAGGAGGTTACTGTGTTCGACTTCAGCTGGGAAATAGCGTGTCTGGTCACGCAAATTCGTCACCACTCCACACATGTCCACCAAAGCATGATTAGTATTGATTTGGGGCTGCAGGTAACTTTTAGCGAGAAGGTGAAGTCATGCATACTGCAGCTGTGAATAATGAGAGCCAGCGAATAGAGGTTCCCTGTCTGTGTCCACCGCCAGGAGGGAATGAGAGCAGGATCCATGCTTGTCTTATGAACTGTGAAGCTCCAGCACCAGGCACTGTGCCTGGCAAATCCAGGGAAGGGTCTCAGTCTAAAGCTTTGAATGTGTCAGTGAACGTGTGGTAGGAGGGAAGCAAGGTTCGCTGGTTGACAGTCTTCACCTGACATCATGCTCCACTTTTCTCCAAGGACAAGGAAGCGCTTGGAAATCAACCAGCGAATCCTCATTCAGTTTTCTAAACCCAAGCCCCTATGTCATCATACACGCTGCTCTTTCCGGTTTCCTTTGTCCCAACCTAGACCCCCCTGCTGTGGTCTGAGTCCTGCCTACCAATGTTCCCCAGCCCGGGAAATGTCTCCCCCATACATGCATTAGCAAACACTCCTCTACTCCCTGTTCCTGAGCTTGGTTCACTCCAGGGACACGCCTTGCTCCTGTGGACCTTTGCTGTCATGTGTCACCCATGCCTAGCCTGACATCTCAGTACCACTCCCTGGTAGCTGCTCTGGACTCCCAGCCCCTTGCTGCCCATAAGACCACAAGCACAGGTCTTGTGCTCCCAGGGCTGCCTTAACATATGGGTGGCTTGCAACAACAGAAATGGATCCCCAAAGTTCTAGAAGCAAGAAATCCAAAATAAAGATATTGGCAGGACTGGGCTCTCTCCAGAGGCTCTGGGGGAGAATCCTTCCTGGCTTCTTCCAGCCCTGGCTGCTTCTCAGCCATCCTTGGCATTTCTTGGCCTGTAGAAGCATCACTCCCATCCCTTCCTGGACCTCCAAATGGTGTCATTCCCGCCTGCACCTCTGTGTGTCCCCTTCTCCTCTTAGGGGGACACCAGTCATTGGATTACAGTGGTGGACCCCAATCCAGCATGGCCTTATCTTAATTTGATCACATCTGCCAATACCCCATTTCCAAATAAAGTGGTTCTCATGGGGGTTAGAACTTCAACATATTTCTTTGGGGAACACAGTTTAGCCCAGACCCTGTCCACTTCCCTGTCCTGCTGCAGCGTCCCAAGTCCCACAGTGAACTTTGGGAAGAGGGAGCAAGGGCAGCCACAAACCCCATCCCAAATACTCCAGTCTCCGTATTTTATAGCTCTTAGAAGAATCCGTTGTTTGGAGGAGAAGCTGTGAAAGCCCATGTCAGGTCAGCAGGGGGAGAATCTCCTTCTCTGCCTCAGACAAAAGGGAAGGCCTCCTGAACCACCAAAGTCTTCAGAGAAATTGGCACCTCCCAACCTAGATTGTCAGACCATAACTTGCAATCCCTCACCCTGCAGCCCCCACCCCCACAGGGGCTAGGTATTATTTCAATTGTACAAATGAATGACCCGGAAACCCAAGGAGTAGAAACGTTCCCATATCTGGTGTGACCTTATCATTCAAAGATTTGTTTTCAAAGGGATTCTTGCAGATTTGCATAATGTGCTGGTAAGAAAATGATAGCGTATTATTAGAAGAACAAATCAGTATATAATATACATGAATAATATATTTATGCCAGGCACAGTGGCATAGACACTTATGTGGTATGTTTATACAAAATTAGATTTAAAGATGTTTAATCACATTGTTATGAGTCCTTTATAGTTACAGAAGCAGAAGGTTCACACATGAACTCCACATAGCATAGTGGGTAGACAGAGGAGGCACAGGTTTTGAATTTAAACTCTTCTCCCACACCCTGACTGCTAAGTGATATTGGCAAAGCCCTGACCCCTCTGAAAGTCAGATTCTTCATCTTTAAAAGGAAACTACAAGATCAGTCTTGCAAAGCCATGAGATTTAAACAAGGCATCATAGAGAGCAAATCTCAGTGAGCTTCAAATCCCAGGCAAGCAGGAGGTGGTTGAGGCCAGCAGACCAAGGCTTTTTTCCTTGATAGGATCTCGCTGTGTCAACTTGGACAAAACACTTAGGATTTCCCATCCCTGTTTTTCTCATCTGTAAAAAGAAGTTATTTTACACGAAGGTTTGATGCCCACGTGATGGGATCAGATGGCAGTTTGTTTGGGCTAAGAACAGGTCTCTCCCAACCTCCTTATAGCAATCCCAGGACAGACTTTAATTGGCTTTGGTCGGGTCATACACTCATTCTTTGGACCAGTCACCATGGCTGGGACAATGGCACCCTTGGATACCAGAAGTTAGAAGCAAGCCCACACAGCTTGCCTCAGTCTCCAGATAACTGCCCTTTACTGAGCACTTTCTGTGAGCTAGATAGATCCTGTGCTTCAAACACATTAATGCTGCTTACCTTCAGAACAAAGTTGTAGTCGGCTCTATGTCGGCACCCATTATACAGACAGAGAAACCATTACAGTGAGAGGTCAGTAACTTGACTGAGGGTACACAGGTAGAAAACAATGGGGCTGAAATTTGTAGTCACGTTTCTTTGACTTCAAAACCTACGGTTGTAAATGCTAGGTTAAGTGTGAGTGCTGTAATGTTTGCAGGTGAGGAGATCCAAAATAGCACCTGCTTGTTGCCAAGCTCTTGTAGATTTAAGGTCCTTTCCAAACACTTGTCATTGCAAACTGGCTTCACATCTGGGGTTGGTGGAATCATGGCCCACAAAGACATCCAGCTCTTCTCCCCAGAAACTGGGAGGATATCACCTGATGTAACTAATGTACGTGATACAATTGCAGATGAAATTAGAGATATGGATGCTGAGATAGAATAGCCTGGCTTATCCAGGTGGGCCCCATCTAAGCAATGAACCCTTAAAAGCAGAGAACCTTTCCCAGCTGGGTCAAAGAAGATGCAAGCCCTAGAAAGAGAACCAGAGAGACAGCAGGCTAAGAAGGATTCTCCCCACCATTGCCGGCCATGAAGAGGAAGGGACCATGAGCCAAGGAGTGCAGGTGACCTCTAGAAGCTGAAAAGTCAAGGATTTGAATCTACCCTAGAGCCTCTAGAAAGGAGCACAGCCCTGGAAAAACCTTAATTTTTAACCCAGGGAGACTCATGTTAGATCTCTGACCTACCGAACTGTAGGTTAATATACTCGTATTACTTAAGCTGCTGAGTTTGTGATCATTTGTTACAGCAGCCACAGGAAACTAAGACAACGTCCAAGGGAGAACCACAGACATCTGACGTTCTGCCAGCACTGCTCCCTCCCCAAGGGCAGCCAGATCAACAGAGGCTTCTGTCTATTGTGGCAGAATTGTCGGGGGAAAGATTCTTTTGAGCAGAATGGGCTTGTTTTCCTGCACAGAGTGCCAGGTCTCAAACAGGGGCAAAAAGAGTATGATGTAGCTCAGCTGATAAAATTTAATGCCACTAATAACCATGGTTTAAACATCAGAAGTGAAGAAATTGGAGTATGTATCCCCTAGTTCTCATTGTTTGGAATTCAGAATTCTCATTGTCAGAGGGGACTGTGGCATGGGTTTGAAGCCTGAAATCCCAGCCCTGCAGCTAAACTGGGGGCAGGTTATTTGGGTTCTGGGCTTCAGGTCCTCGACTGTAAAATGAGAATAATGATGATCTGACCATCGTCTCTGGGATATTGTGAGCATTAAGTGTGCGAACACATGGAGGGTGCATAGTGCTGAGCCCAACACATAGTAAGCACTCAATTATTATCAGCTATCATTATGATTCTGCATACTCTTGTAATTCCTTTCTCCTCATATTTCAACCTCAAACCAGAGGCAAGCAGTAGCAGTCAGCGCTTGTCTAGCATCTTGCAGCAGCTGTAACAGCATTTATTCATTCCATCCTTGCAGCATCCCTGCAAGGTGGTACTGTTTGACACCTATTTGACAAGTCAAGTCCAGAGAGCAGGTAATTAAATCAAGGTGGCAGAACCATTAAATGGCAGCGTCAGGGCTAAAAATCAGTAAATCCATCCAAGCCAGGGGAGACGTTTGAGCACCAGCTCGCTCTCCTTTCCCAGCCCCAGCCAATACAAATTTCTTCTTTTCTTTAACACTTTATCACAATTGCTTCGGCAGTGAAATTTCTTTGGCAGTCCCAATTATTGTCTCAAGGCAGACAGAGTGGAAATTCAGAGGCAAAAATAGTTTTCTTAGTTACCTTAGTTACAGTAGAGAAGGGGGAAATCAGGAACATTCAGTAACATTTTTTTAGTTACTGATGTTACTGCATCTACCAGTAACATCATAGGTGACCCTTAGCAACCTGAGTCTGTTTTCCCATTTGTAAGACAAGGATAAATAAACACCCCTGTTTTATAGGTTTGCTTAGAGAATCCAGTAAATGAATGTTGAGATACCACCCACTCACAGGCTTGGTACCCATAAAATGCTAGCTCCTATTATGGTTATGTTCACCATATTGAATACCCTCAACATCAGAGGTATCGGTATTGGGCTGTAGAATGGAAACAAGTCTTTATTTTCTCACTAATACTTTAATATTAATTTAACATTTCAACACCGACAAAACTTCAAACAATATCAGAACCAGAAGATACTTTAAGGCTCTTCCTTTGGATGAGTTCATTAACTTACCCAAAGGCACACAGGCGGTTTTTGGGAAAGCCAGGGCTGGGACCTCCAGGCTCCAACAGACTCTTTTTTAATTTAAGAATACCTGCCAAACCACAAACATTTTCCCTCTTCCTCAACCCCGTGCACATATTTAACTTCATCTGTAATCCAGATCTTGCCCAAATTCCCTAATAATTCTTTTAATAGCCATGATAACTAAACATACTCAGTTTTAATAACAGTTTCACACATGCCTTCTCCCTTAAATCTAAATAATGCCCTGCCACTGTTCCAAAAGGAATACTATAACTGGCAATTTGCTGTAATAAAGTTGGGGGAATTTTAGTTAATCACATTTAAAAGGGAGAAAGTGTATTTAGAGAGATATTAAGTTGCAAAATTTAAAAAGGCAAGCATGAAATGATTTTCCCATTATTGTCCTCTCCTTAGGGAAATGTCTCCTTCTATTGCCATCGGACCGCTTGAACAGACTTGTCGCACTTCTGCAGGGTTTGTAGTTAAACATCAGCTCCACTGAGGCTCATTCTCAGGTGCTGAAAAAAGTAATGGCCCCTGATAGGCTCTTTTAAGAATCCTTTGTGAGAGAATGTAAACTTGCATCCATAATGCATAAATCTTGTTTCAGAAGGATTTATTGCTGTAAATATACGATCACCAATTTCTAGGTACCCTAACTGGTGCTGAGATATAATTGCCTTGCACATTTACAATACCACATACTCAAAAGGGGTGAGTGTCCTGATGCGCGATTATTTTCCATCTTATTTCTAAGTAATCTATATCTAGTTCAGCATTGGTGTCAGTTAAGAAAAAGGCTGCAGTGTCTCCAAGTGTTTCTTCTTTGTCATTCACCACGATTGAGCATTCGTGGCCTTGTCACTGTTCAGCTGGCAGGGGGTGAGCACCCTTGGGAAATGGCTCGAGAGTGTTCATGCTCAGTTGTTAATGGGTTGGTGACATCTAAATGGTGGCCAAATTGCCAGAAATAGAGTGGATGCGTTTTAGGAAATACAAAAATCTCAGCTTAGAAGAGAAGGTGGTGCTCATTCCATCCAAGCCCTCTCCCCATAGATTTGCCTGCCTTTTTGTGACTATTGCACAACCAGGCAAGCACACTGCTTTGAGAAGGTCATCTCCATCGTTGGGTATCTCTGAAGTCAGGTAGCATAGGCTCTGGAGTCCAGTGTACATATATTTGAATTCTAGTTCTGCCATATACAGGTCCCTACCCTTGAAAAAATAACCTTATCTCTCTGAGCCTCAGTTTCCTTATCTGAAAATTGGACAAATAGAGAGCATGGGTTGTTTAAATAACTAAATTTGGCTGTGTAAAACACCGGCACAAAGTTAGAACCATTAAATAGCAGTTGCTATTTATTATGGTTGCCGGTATTTTGATTATTATCATCTTTAGGCTTTCGTCTATTATGAAGAGAAACTTTATAGGAAAAGTTTTCCCACTGATTCTTGTTCTGTCTTCCTGATCAATATCAAACAAGTTTAACCTGTTTGCTTCATCTATAGTATCCTTCTCTGATATTTGAAGACCCTTCTCTACCACCCTAATCCTTCTCTTCTCCAGACTAATCATCCCCAATTGCTTCAATCAGCCCCTCAGTTCTAGACTCTTGGTGACACAAGTGTCCTCTTCAGAAAAACATGTTCAGAGTAACTCCATTGGCTAAGTGAAGATTGCCCAACTCAAGAAAAGAAATTTATTTCAATTGGTGTGCTGACCCTATTAATTAACTTTTGCTCTGTGTTGGGGAAAAATCTTGAAGATACATCTGCTTAGAATTGTCTAAATAGTTGGAGTTGATACCTGGGGTAGAATTAGCATCTGACTCCTTGTTCAGTGATCTTTCCCTTATAATTCTGCCTCTCCATCTCTACTACTCTTGCTTAAGTAGCTTAAGTCCAGCTTGTTGGTTTCTAGCTAAGATTATGCATTTTGTGTTAAGATCTGTTTGGGTCCTGATTATTTGGGCAATATAACTAACCTTTTGGTCTTGTATTGTGATCATATTTGATGAGCATCTCATCTTTGTCTTTCTCAGTGTCATTGACAAAAAAAAAAAAGTAACTTAACCAGGTCAAAGCCAAGAACACTAGGTTTTCCTCTCAGTTAGCCAGAACTCAGAAATCAACGTACTTCGGTACACAACCATCCCACCATATTTATTCGTCTCATCCACAAGTGTGCCTACCAAGGAAGATTTAGTCAAATGCATCACTAAATGAAGAAACATGGGAGCAAATGGCATTCTCCTAAACTCCTAAAGTATTTTGGAATCAAAAAGGAAATGAGAACAATTCAGCACAGCACATTTGCAAAAAGTCCTTTTTGGTTCCAAGCTCTCTCTTCAGTTGTCTAAATTGTTATAAGCCATCTCTGAATCTTTGAGAATTTTCTAGGAATTGTTTCTGATTGTCAGTTTCAGATGCTGGGCTCTCTGGTTCCTTGCAACTTAAACAGACCGTGCAACAAAAAGGATTTATCATAAGGATATAGGATAGCTCACAAAAAAACCTGAAGACACAGGCTCACTTAGGAAAGGACAGAAGCCAGAGCAGTTCCAGTGATCTTGGTGGTAGCAACTGGTGGAGAGTCTCTGTAGGATCCAAATCAAGGATGAATCTGCTCTAAGTGCTTTTATTCTTTAAGTTCTTCTCCTCAAGATTGGGAATCCAGTTAAGAACACTTAACATTCATGTGTGTGTTCCATGCCCACCCTTGGCAGGAGGGTGCCAAGATTCTTGATTGATGGAGGAAGTTCATTGGCTCTTTTCCAGAACAAAAACAGTGGGTTATCAGGAGAATGAAATCACAGGCATTCACTGCAAGCTCCTTCCCCTTTTAGGATAATTGAAACAGTTGTTATTACCTTCTAATACTGCTCCCAGTTTCCGTTCTTTTGGATCACTGTCTACAATTAAATCTCCTGGATTCTGAGACTTGAGTTGTGTTAACAAACATATCCCTTTGCTGTTAGGTGACTAAAACCATGCTTTCACATGTTATTTTAATAATCAAATGATTCACATGTTAATTTAATAATCAAATGGCATGTATAGCCATCTTTCTGCACATTGCATAGAAATCAACGTGATTATCTTGTGAGACCCTGGATTTGTCAATGCATGCAAAGGCAAACCAAAACAAAACAAAAATCACAAACGTAAAAAGATATTATTTCAGTATTTAAATCATCATGAAGTATAATTTATACATCTAAATGCTTTTCTTTCTACTAAGAGTACAAATCTGTTAATATAAAGATATACTTGTAGTGAATGAAGTTAAACTTTGAATAATGGCAAGTGCTGCTTTTTGTCCAACAGGTCAATAAAACTTGAAAAGCAAATAATGATACAGGCAAGGATGTAGGGAAGCAGGTACCGTTATACATTGTTGTTGGGATATAATTTTTTACAGCCATCTCAAAAGTTAATCTGGTGATTTATATTAAAATTAACAGACATCGCCTTTGACCCCGCAATCCTATTTCTAGAAAGCTCCCCGAAAATAATAAAACTCCAGTACCTGAGGATATATTAACAAGGCTGTTCATTGAAGTACTGTTTTTTTTTTGTAGGTCCAAAAAATAAAGGAAGAGCTTAAATGTTCATCTACTCTATATAACTGTTAAAAAGAGCTGGTTGATGTCTGCGATTTATTCAATGCAATGTATATGATTTATTTAAGTGGAGCATTGTGTATACTTTTTTGTGGAAAAATCATGATCAAATTTCCCTATATATATTTTTATAACATTCTGTAAGGCTAGAAATAAGGATGATATATGCTGCTGTTAACATTGAATGGTATAATTGGAGCTAGAGATAAAAGACAAGCAAAAAGGAAAAATACTCATGATATAATATCACAAATGAACATCTTGTTTATCAAACCACCTCATATATGAAAAACATGAATAATATTGAAAAAATATTACAAAGCAATATCAGTAAACAAACATTTACTTGATTAGGTGATTATGGAACATAGCCAGTATTTTTCTTAGATTTCTATTAACTTGATATATTTAAATAAGATAACATTATTGAAATGACCAATGAAGAGAAATTAGAAAATACGGTCCTAGCTGCCAAGAAGGGCAGCACAAGTTTGATCAAGAAGGCCGTTTTAAAGAGGAATGGGTGAGAGTGTAATGGCTTCCGTGGAACTGCAAGAAGTGTGAGGTTGGTGACATGCTGAGCTGGTCCAGGAACATTCTCTGATGATTATCATCTGTCCTCCGTCCAGCCATGGCTCTGCACACTCGTTTTGCTGGCCCTTGAAGACAGCCATATATTTGAAATGAGCATTTTGGGGATGTTCAGCTCAGTGCTATTTATGATAATGTATAATAGGTTAAATACTTTCAATTAAAGCTTAAGACAGTGAAGCTTTTGGTTGAGAAATAGATACAATGAGTGGACTATAAAATTATCTTCGTAGGTCTCCATTGCTCAAATTTTGTGAGGTCGCCAGCAAACTGACCTTGTGCTGAGTTCTATGATTCTTATATTAGATAACTCCCTTAAACATTTGACAGCATTTCCAGCAGAGTGTCTGAAGTTTGTTTTTCAGTCATCAATGAAGCCTTGCAATGAGAGTCAAAATTGAGCTTTGTTACATGGCAGCATTGTCACCCCTTCCTTGAGCCTTTGAGAAGTTTCTAAGCTTCTCCCAATTTGGACTGCAAGAGATTAGTCACCAGCTAGCAGGATGAATTCTCTTTGTTGCTCAACTTTGTCTACTACCCAACATCCCACCTCTGACTTCAACTGCTTCCCCACCCAACTTCGCAGCAGTTGCTTACTCTGCCCATCATCTTGACTGGACATGTGGTGCACTACAGAATTTAAGAGTTAAGAATAGAATTAATCGAGATTGCTTCATTATTTATCATTTGGAAACTGAGGCCCAGTGTGGGGCTGTCACTTGCCCAAATCACTCAAGTGGTCAGTAGCACAACTGGTCTAGGCTGTTTGTCTTTAGAGTTCTGAACTACGGTTGGCCCAGCCATCCCTGACAGCTGCCAGCCATCTGCTCTGTAGTGAAGTGACACTGCCAAGTGAGCCATCCCCCATGACAGGGAGTAACCCACTGGGGAGGTGGCATCTGTGAGTCAGTTCAGAGGAGGGCTATGGAATTCCACAGACAGAATTTTAATACCAGCACCTCCATTCTTTAGCTTTGTGAACTTGGACTAGATTAACTGGCCTCTCTATGCCTCAGTTTCTTGCCCTATAAAGTGGGATTAATGATAGTGTATACTTCCTGGGGCAGCCATAAGCCATCATTGATATTCTTCATGTAAAGTGCTTGGTGTAGTATCTGGCGTGTAATGAATGACCAAATGCCACTGTTACTACTTCCACTGCCTTCTACTTTCTCAGTGGTAGTCTATGAACGTGTAACTAGATCCCTGTCCTCTGTCAACCCAGGTCTCCTTATTCAGTCAGCCTCCCCCTGGTCTTCCCTGACCTGAAGGCAGCAGAACATGGCGTTGTGGTCTGCTGAATAACACCTCCCAAAGATGTATAAGTCCCAAGTCCCAGGACCTGTGAATATGTTCTCCTCTATGGCAAAAGGAACTTTGCAGATGGGATTAAGTTGAGGATGTTGAGGTGGGAGGATAGCCTAGGTAATCCAGGTGGGCCAAGGGAAGCCTTGGGATCTTTCTAGGAGGGAAGCAAGAGGGTCAGTGTTAGAGTGATTGGAAGATGCTAGGCTGCTGGCCTTGAAGATATCAGAAAGGGCCATTGGACAAAGAATGTGGATTACCTCTAGAAGATGGAACAGGCAAGGAAATGAATACTCCCCCTTGAGCCTCCAAAAGGCATGTAACTGTGCCAACACCCTGGTTTTTGGTCTTCTGGCCTCCAGAACTATAAAAGAATAAATTTGAAAAAAAAAAATAAGATTGAGAGTAGAGTTACAAATAAATAAGATCAGAGATTAAAAAAAAAAAGAATAAATTTGAGTTAGTTTACTAGTTGGTTATCACCACTAAGTTTGTGATAATTTATTGCAGCAGCCATAGAAAGTTGAAAAACAGTTCTACTTATTTAAATGTGCATTGCAAGCATGTACAAATACACACACACACACAACTGGGCCATCAAGTGCACAAGTTTATCAAGAATGAGCCTGTCCTCTTCACACAAACTCACTGAAGTGGAACTGCCAATTTGTAGGACAATATTTAAGAAGCATCAGCCTAGGTGGCATGCAGACAATGCAGATATGAGGAAAATCTCGAGATTGAACCTGGCTTTTCCAAGTACAATTAAATGGGAGCAACATCAGTGCAAATGGAGCAACTCATCATGGCCAGTTTTCCTACGTTTTCCCTTCTCCAACTTGAGATTGAGTGCTGTCACCTTCAGATCTTCTAGAATCATTGCTACTGGAGGCAGAATTAAACACCCTGCTCCCCTCTCCTGAAATAAGAGCTGATGTTGGAGTAGACACTAATGGAAGCCGGCAGAATAGAACAATAATCGGGAAGCCTTTTAGCAGCACCTGACGCTTTGCATCCTGACATTTGCAATTAGTTTCTCCTACAGAAAGCTCTGTCGCAATGGGTTTGTGTGGAAGCATTAGTGGCTGAGGAACTGGGAACTAACAAGCTACACTGCTCAGATTCAAGAGAGGCTGTTGGCTGCCTACCACGGCACTGCCAAATTCCATCTGCCAGGGTGTGGGCTTGACACATGGCTTCACATACCAGTGAGATTCACTTCATTTAATGGGACAAAGCTTTTGCTGCAAAGGGAGAAATGGAGAGAATTGTTCAAGCGCATACCAACTCAGATAGTCAAACAGATGGTCAGTGGATCTTTGTGAAGCACCTACTAGATGCCAGACATTGTGCCAGGTGCTGCAGATATAGTGAAGCACAGTGACACAGCGAATGTGGAACTTATACTCTATTTGGGAAGTCAGATGGACATTTATTCATTCATCCATTCAGCAGACATTTATGGAGAGCCTACCAAATGCGAGTAGTGTGCTGGCTACAATGGACAGAGCAGGGTACAGCCCAGACATGGCCTCTAGGAAGCTTATTGTCTCTCCATGAAGACAAATAATCACTTATTCAAAGAGCTTTATTGAGTGCCTACCATGTGCCAGGCACTATCTCTATGTGCTGGACATTAGATTAATCATCACGAGCTTGATATGCTTTGAAAGTGAACTTCAAGGTACAATGTGTACATACAATGGGAGAATCTCTCCCAATCTTGGGGAGGAGATGGTACTAACAGATGTGATTCATACACTGCCTTAGTTTCCTGTGGCTGCTGTAGGAAATTATCACAAACTTGATGGCTTAAAGCAATGCAGATTTATTCTCTTACAGTTCTGGAGGTCAGAAGTGGGAAGTCAGTTTCACTGGGTTAATGTTAAGGTATTGACAGGGTTGATTCCTTCTACAGATCCCAACAGAGAGTCCTTCTTCTTGCCTATTCTAGTTTCTGGAGGTCACCCACACTCCTTGTCTCAGGAATCCTTCTTTACATCACTCCAACCTATTGCTTCTATCATCACATCTTATACCTTTCTATCAATCTGCCTCTACCTTCCTCTTAAAAGGACACTTGTGGTTACATTTAGGACCCACCTGGATAATCCAGGATAATTTCCCCATCTCAACATCTGTAGCCTCATCGCTTCTGCAAAGTCCCTTTTGCTGTGTAACATTCGTGGGTTCCATGGATTAGGACCTGGACGTCTTGGACTATTGCTCAGCCTACCACATATGCTGAGGCCTGAAGGGTTCAGAGTATTAAGAGTCAACGGGTTGAGAAGATGGTGAAAGGTGCTCCAGGCAGAAGGCACAGTGTACACAGAGGCCCTGAAGCAGGAAGTAGCCTGGTCTATGAAGGAACAAAACAGAGGCAAGAACTAAGCTGAATTAAGCAGTTGGTTCAGTGACTTAAGGACAAGGAGGAGCCTCTAAAGAGATTCTGGAAAGGGAGTGATGGATCTGACTGGCATTCTGGAAGTTCCTCTGGCTGCCCTGGGGTGGGTGAAGTAGAAGGAAGGAAAAATAGAATCAGGAAGAAGAGTGAAGAAGCCATCGTGACAGTTCCCACAAGAGGCAGCCACAGTTAGATTAGTGTAATCTACTCTAATTAGTGCAAATTGCTGCATGATAGAACCAAAAGAAGTGGGCAGATTTTTTTTAAAGGTGTGTGGCGTTTGATTAACGATCTCTACTACTTCATTCATTCATTCCCCAGATATTTATTGAGCTCTTAGCATGTGATAGGTATTGTGTGCAGTGCTAGGATTGCAAGGCTGGGGAAACTGTGTGGTCCTGGAGGAGTTCATTAATGTATAGGCCTCAGTTTCCCCATCTGTAAAATGTAGATATGATAGTGCTGATGTCTAAGGGTGCTGGGAGGATTAAACAAATGCATGTGAAGAGTTTAGGATGGTACTGAGCGCAGACGAAATGCTTGGAGCACAGTGGCTGAAAATCACTGGCACACACAGAAAGTATATGCAAAATCACCTATGAAGTAAACTGAAGATCTATATCCAAAGTAATGAAAAAGAATCCCCATCTGACACCCTAAACAAAAATTACCTAAAAGTGGACAAATACCTAAATAGAAGAGCAAGTACCATAAAACTCCCAGAAGAAAATGTAGGGAAACATCTTCAGAACTTAGTGATAAGAGGTGGTTTCTTAGACCTTATACCCAAAGCACAAGTAATGAAAGGAAAAAATAGATACGTGGGAAATCCTCAAAATTGAACACTTCCGTGCTTCAAAGAACTTTGTCAAAAGGATGAAAAGGCAGCCAACTCAATGGAAGAGAATATTTGGTAACCATATATCTGATAAAGGTTTGATAGCCAGTATATATAAAGAAATCTTACAACTCAACAATAAAAGGACAAATGAACCAATTATGAAATGGAAAAAAATAAGAATAAGCATTTCTCCAAAGAGGAAATACAAATGGCTAAAAAGCACATGAAAAGATGTTCATCTTTAGCTGTTACGGAAATGTAAATCAAAACCACAATGAGAGATCATCTCACACCGGTAAGAATAGCCACTATTTAACAAAAAGAAAGCTACGAGTATCGGACAGGATGTGGAGAAATAGGAACATTTATTTCACTGCCTGTGGGAATGAAAAATTATGTAGCCACTGTGGAAGACAGTTTAGCAGTTCCTCAGAAAACTAAGCATTGACTTGCCATGTGAGTCGTGTATTCAGTATACACCCAGAAGACCTGAAAACTGCGACAAAAATAGGCATTTGCACACTGATGTTCATAGCGGCATTGTTCACACTTGTCAAAAGACAGAAACAATCCAAATGCCATCAACAGATGAATGGAAAAGCAACATGGTGCATACATACGATGGAATATTATGCATCAGTAAGAGGGAATGAGGTCCTGAAGCATATGACAACATGGATGACTCTTGAGAACATATGCTGAGTGAAATAAGCTAGACACAGAAGGACAGATATTGTATAATTTCACTAGTATGAACTAACTAGAATATGTAAACTCAGAATCATAAAGTGTAGAATATAGGATACCTAGAAATAGACAGAAGTTAGAGACGGGGGAACAGGAACCTAAGATGTTCAGTATGTATAACGAGGTTGAACTGAAAATGCTTGGAAAGGTGGGTGTGGGGTGAGGGTAGCTCGTTCAGTGGGAATGTGAGGAATAGTGCTGTATTTAGATGATTTGGGTTGACAGGTTGTTTAGAGTCATGTATGTCATCAATTAACACAACAACTTTAAACACAGAAATTGGGACAAATGTAGAACACTGGTCCAAAGAGTTAATGATAGAGTGGTATGTGGGGGAAAATACCTATTGCAAGCTATGGACTTTGGTTGACAGTAATACCTGAAAATTCTTTCATCAGCAGCAACTGGTGTACCATATCAATGCTAGGGGTGAATAATAAGGCGACATAAGGGATATGGGATGCTTTGGGTTTTATTTTTTGCATACTATCTGATAATTTTCTTTTTGGAGTAATGAAAATGGTCTAAAAGTGAATGTGATAATGATTGCACAACTAAGTGATGATACTGTGAGATACTGATTGTATAATTTGGGTGGAATATATGAAAAGTAAATATATCTCAATAAGATCTGAAAAAGTGTTTTAAAAAATACCCATGAATATGCGAATACTTCTCTTTGGGGCTTTTTGGCATTGTGAATCATTGCAAAATGTATTCTGTAAATGTCTGTCGACTGTATCCTATGAGTCTAAACTATGTCAGTTACTCTGGGGGAAAATGAGCAAAGATGGAACAGGTGGTAGCTTCCTGGAGCTTAAAATCTAGTAGGCCAAACCAGCATTAATCAAATAAACATACAAGCCAATGTAGTGAATGTTAGAAGGGAGATGATCCTGGCACCCAGAGAGTCCATGGTAGGATGGGTTGACCTGAACAAACTGATCCTGGAAGGCCTCCTGGAGAAGTGATACGTGGGGTGAATCAGGAGGATAAGTTGGCATTAGCTGAACAAGAAGGAGTAGAAGAAAGAGGAGAACAAGCTCAAGTCCAGGGGCAGCTATGAACACAGAGAGCATGAGGAACCAAGGTAAGACCCTGAGCGGAGATGAGGCTGGACCCTGGGGAGGCTGGTAGACCGTGTTGATGGGTTTATGTTGGTCTTAATGAAAATGGGAAGCACTAACAGTATTTTAAGCAGGAAGGAGATACATTCAGAGATGTATGTTGGAAAGATCACTCTGACATGAGGGTTAAGAAATAGGAGAGCGGGGAAGAGGGCCTTCACCTAGAGGACTATTGCAATAGTCTAAGCAAGAGATAACACTGTCTTGAGCTAGCCTGATGGTGGTGGAAATGGAGAGAAGGGGGCAACTCTGAGGACCATTTAGGATATAAAATCAACAGCACTTGTGATGGCTTGAAGATAGGGGTAAAGTAGGGACAGGAGTCAAGGATGACACCAGTGTTTCTTAACTTTGTGCAATTAGAATTTCAAATGAGGAGGCAGAAAGTGGAGGAAACTCATGAATCATACCCTTGACCACCTCAGTAGAGAAGAAGCCATCCCATCCACTGAGAAAGATGGCATTGAAGAAGAATATGAGATTCTAAAGGCCTAAAGATGTTTTGGATTGGGAGCACAGGGATTAGAGTAACAAGAACGGCTTGCAGAAGTGACAGCTTGACTGATAGTGAATTGAAATGTGTGTGCCCTAGATTTGGAGTAGACATTTCATCTGATATGTCTCACAAGATTCGGCAATATGTTTTATCTACATATATTAAATGTTTGTTGAGCAAATAAAGTCAAACAGCAAGGTCTCATGATTTTCCCAACCTGACCAAGACAGTCAGTTTGTCCATCAATTTAATTTGTTCTGATATGATTTTTCGGTAGCAATCCTGGTATAGAGCTTCAGCCTGCAGCCTAGAGATGAAACACACTTTCTTTGGTTTGAATATATTATTCGAATTTTTTTAATCAGTGAGACTTAGTATACAGTGTATTAGAAACTGAATTTAGTGGATATGGTTGTTTAATTATTAGGACTCAGAATAGAAAGGGGTTGATAGAAGGAAAAGGAAAAGTGAGAATTTGCCCTCACCTTGGCTGACCTAAAAAAATGATTTCATTATGGAAGACATTTCAGAACCTTTATTACTCTAAGGTAGAAGCTCTTTAGATAATAGGAATTCTAGAGGGGGGAAATGCATAATGAAAAAAACTTAAGTATGATGGTTGAGTTCTGGTGTCAACTTGACCAAGTGATGGTGCCCAGTTCTCCGGTCAGGCGAGCACTGGCCTGACCTTACTGCAAGGTTATTTCATGACTGGTTGATAATCCAGAAGGTTGGTTTATTAAATCAACAGTTAGTTGATTGCAGCTGTGGCTGATTACACCTATAATCAACTAAGGGGGTACCTCCCAAAATGAGAGAATCCAATCAGTTAAAGGCTTTTAAGGGAGAAGAGAGAATTTTCACTGCTTTTTTTAGCCAGTAAGCCTCTCCTGTGGAGTTCCTCAAGACTCTTTCATCAGAGTTGCCACCCTCGTAGCCTGCCCCATGAATTTGGAACTCTTGCATTCCCATGGTTGCATGAGGCACTTTTATAAATCTTATATTTACGGATTACGAATCTTATATTTACAGATATCTCCTCTTGGTTCTCTTTCTCCACAAAACCCTAATACTTTGCATATAGATATTAACTAAAATGGTGGCATTCTAAAGGGAAAACTAGTCAGTAGTAAACAGATCACCTTGAATTTGGATTGTATATTATCATGCTGTAACCCCTGAGAAGTGATTGTATTCTAGAATTATATCTTGGGACTGTTTGATTAGGCCATTATGCTTTTCTTCCCATGTTTTCTACCATATTTCTAAAAGTATATTATTTTATATGATAACCATATTCAACATTGTGCCTATTTCTCTATTGCTTTCCTAGGAATTTAATTTTGCCTAAATGGAGGAAGTCTGTTTTCTTTCCAAGTTATGGCCTAAATAATAAATGTTGATGTTACTGTGCTATAAAAATATGTCCTCTATAAATTGCTTGGCTTGTCATTAAGATGTTTCCTAAACAAGTTGAATACACACTATGTTTTTGTCAGACACTCGCAGCAATCTTAAATTACCTGCTGTGTCTATACATATTCAGAAGGCCATAATGGAAGTATGCCAAGTGGTTCAGGATAAAATCATTTATAAAGATTAGGAGGGGACTTGGGAAGTTCTGGCTCTTGTTGCTTGGATTGTGCATAAATGCATTTGTTTCACATTTATTTTGGTTTGCACAGTTTAGTCATTAGTCATCAGTATCACCTGAGGCATTTACCTTCTCCTCATCTCTAAAAGCCAGCAGAAACTCAAGACTGAAATGACCAGACAGACCAACAATCTGTTGATAGAGTGAAGAAAAAAATGCATATAGTCTCGGTTGAAAAGAGTTTTATGAGATTTCACCAGGTGATAGGGTCCAAAATTATATTCAAAATATGAGGTGAAACTTGAGAGGATATTTTAAAGCCATGTAATCCTCAGTTAACATAATAGCCTCCTACTGGATGGGACAGAGACAGATGGTAGATACAGCAGAGAAGAAGTGGAGCTTCATAGTTGGGTGTCAACTTAGCACTATCCTGTGAACATTTTTATCCATGATTTTGATGGAGTCACAAAATGTCATGGTTATTAGACTAGCAGATGAAGGAAGGTTGGAAAGGACACTCTCCCAGTTTATGCATATAGTCTGTCTTCAATGAGATCTAGAACTGAAATAACCCAGGCATGAGTGTGTATAGAGTTCGGATACCTAGATGTGGGACTGCTAATTGAACTGTATTCACAATTTAAAATATATATATTAGAGAAAACTAAATTATCCATCAGAAATATCATTCCAGCTTACATGTCCACTAACAGGCATGAAAGCCCCTGTTTTCACACACTTACAGCCATACAAACGCTCTCTATACTGAATACTTTTCAGAATGTTTATTATGCCAAGATATATTTCAACCTTCAACGGAGTCATCTGGTATAAAAAGCATTTCAGGACCTTTTTTCCCCCGAGGAATCATAATAACATCTTGAGGGTCTATAGTCTGTAGAACACAATTGGAGAAATACTAGTCCAAATAAAAGTGAGATGCTGGGAACATTAAGAGAAGGAGAGGCTGATGAATCAAAAGAGGAAGAAATCTAATAGAGGAATAGGCAGGGAGACAGGCATGAGAGCCCTTTTTAAAGAGTTGCTGATGGTGATAATCATAATGCTAGCTGCTATTTTTAGACCATTATAATGTGTGTCAGACACTCATTTAGTCTTCACAAGAGCTACATGAAGGGGGAACTACAATTATTCCCATTTTAAAGAGTATAAAACTGCAGCATCTGAGGTTAAATAGCTAGCCCAAGGTCATGCAGATAGGTTAAACTTTTTCTCTTGTGTGACTCCAGAGGACAGAACTCTGAAGTCAGAATCCAGAGAAAAATATTTCAGCACCCTTTGTTAGAAATATGAAAGAGAATTCTGTGTGACTCATCCATACAGTCACCAAAAATTTCATCCACCCTTTATCTCTCTGTGTAACTCATCCTTTGACTTTAGACACAATTCTGTTGGACTGAATCTCGCTCATAATTTAAGTGGCTTTTTCAAGACAAGGCCTGTTAAATATATTTTGTGTTATTGTTAAACTATGACACCAATTTGGAGTTTGATAAAAGCAATAATGGAAACCACTGCTAAAAGATGAAGACTTTGCCTTGGCCCCCATCTGACTTCTGGTTGAAGTCTTGAGAGTCACACTTGTTTATGCCCCAACTGAGATACACATGGTGTCTTGGACTCTAAGCCCAAATCTCATCTCCAGCCTCTGGCCTATGGCAGTGTCCCACTGGTGACAGGGATCAGAGTAAGTTCAGATGTGTCTTAACAAAGTCCAACTTGAATAGCAGGAAGATGTCCAACACTGCTCCTTATAAATATTCTCACAGGCCATACTACTGAGGCATTGAAGACCTAGGTGGGTTGACATATTATGCTCGTATAAGGAAAATGATATCCAGAGAACCTATAACACTTTGATTGGTTTATGATCCTTTACCAAACATTCATTGCATGTTCCTGGCACTCCACATTCCAACCACCCCTTCTCTTTCTTTACCTGGACAGCCTTGCTCATCCTTGAAGACATGTGGTGGAGACAGTGGTCACCAAACACTGTTTCCTTTTTCTTTTGGCCGCAGAATTAGACTTCATTTCCCACCATCCCTATGGTTAGGCAGTGTCATGTGATGAGGATAATGGAATGTGAGTAGAAGTTGTTAGACCACTCACATTCCTTACCCTCTTCCCCCATCCAGCAGCTAAGCTAAAAGGACTCCAAGGATATAGATATGGGCACAGTAGAAGATGGGAGGACCAGAATCACACACCATTGACAACACTGAAAGGAATAAATATTGATTTACTAAGCCATTGAGAATCTGTAGTTATAGCAGCTCTGCCTAGTATGCAACTCAGCTTCACCTTAACAGGTATCTTTGCAGGTACACTAAGCCCCCTCCTATGGAAATGCATAGTATCCTAGACAGAACTTCCAGTGTAGAATTAGAATGTAAGCCCCACAAGGCCAAGGCCATGGCTTTCTCATGCATATCATTGCATCCCAGCCCCTAGCACAGTGCCTGCCATTTGGAAGACACTCAATAAGTACTATTATTACTTCTCATTTCATTATTAGTATTACCCAACCCTTGTTTCTTAAAGTGTGGGTTTTGTACCAACACCGATGGCATCACTTAGGAACTGATTAGAAATGCAGATTCTCAGGCCCCATAGCAGCTCTACTCAACAGGAGTCTGCATTTTAATAAGGTCCCTAGGCAGTGCCACTCCTAAAGAGCTGTGCACACTAACATTTAAGAGACACTGCTCTGGACCAAAGGTTCTCATCCAAGGTTACATATTAGAGTCATCCTGGGAGTTTTTAAAACAACCCTATCAGGAGCTCTAAGATATTTTTGTTTTGTTGTTTTGTTTGTTTTGTTGTTTGTTCTTTAAACCCACCCAGGTGAATCTAATACACAGCCAGGGTTGAGCACTGCCACTCTGGGTCAGTGGTTCTCACTCTAGCTGCATCAGAATCCCCAGGGGGAGGGGAGGGGATTGTTAGTTTACAGATGGCTGGGTCCACACCATAACAATGTCTGATTCCTTAGATCCAAGGTAAGGCCCAAGATTTCTACCAAGGTCCAGGTGATGGCAGCACAGCTGATGCAGGGAACCACTGATTTACTGTATGCGGCTGGAGTGCAGGGGCCATGTCCATTTCCCTCAGCACGTTCTACCCAGGGTGCTGTGGCACGTAGAGGGGCTTTAATAGCTGTAGGTTGAGTTAATTAATATTCCTTCCATGAGGCAATTTGGCCGTGTAAAAGACTCCAATAGATTCCTGATATCATCACTGACTTAATATGTGACATTTCATATAGCAGATTCTCAATAAATGGTGGGCAAGCAAACAAAGTTGTCACTCCCCATTAAAAATTTAAAACAGAACCTTCCTGGCTCGTTATGCTTTCATCCCGCCTTGTGGATGAGACGACAAATGACAGAATGCTTGTTCAGAGACCAGGCTCCTTTAATAGGAAATTAATCATCTATAAAGCATTGTGGATCTAGTGGCAGGAGTTTGATGAACTAACCGGCCATGGAAATTTGTTGATGGCCCTGTGTGGGTTACCAGTGAGAATTTATCTCTATATAGTAAGCACTGTGAATGTTTGAATAAAGAGGTCTCTTTCTTTGAATCCTAGGAACCCGTCATTTGATCTCTGGCTGCAAAAATCACTCTTAATTTTCGCCTGAGCCTGTGGTTCAGGGATCTCTGGCGATGTCTGGACCCATTTTTGATAGTCACAACCAAGAGCACTGTTGGCATCCGGTAGAAGCCAGGGGATGCTGCTAACCATCCTACAAAGTACTATCTTGCCCAAAATGTCAAGTGCTCAGGCTGAGAAACCCTGACATAAGCAAAGATTAAGTGGCCTCAATGGGCAAGACTTTCTAGCAATCATGACTTCCAAGCCACTCCTCTGATGACAGCAGACCTAGCAGGAGTACTGGGGGGAGCACAGCTTTGTCATATAGTGCCCAGCTGTTTGGGGTGGAGGAAAGTTGCATCTCTCCCAGATGAAGGCAGAGAGCTTGCCTTCACTACTACAGTGGGCAGTAATGAACTGCAGCGAGGGTTTCGAGCTGCCAGCCTCCATGGAAGCTATGGTGAACCTCCAAGGAAGATTAACGCACACACACCCTGGCTGAGTGTGGGCTGGTGCGTCTACTCCCAAGGCCTCAGAGGCAGAGAGCATCATCACCCCTGCTTTGCCGATGAGAAACCTCAGGTTTAGAGGCTGAGTCATCACCTGAAGTCCCTGGTGTCAGGTGGTGAAGTGCTGTGGAGCCTACAGGACTCCTGCATCTGTGTTTCAAATCCCTTATATTCTAGGTTTGAGCCTGGGTTCAAGTCCCTGTTCTGCTACTTAGTAGCCGTGTAATCTTGGGCAGCCTGTCTCTGTTTCTTCCTCTGAGAAATGGGGATTAACAATACATCCAAGGGTTGGAGTTAGGATTAAAAGTCATTTGATACATTTGATAATGACTGGCCAGAGAATGGGCTCTATATGCCGTCTCTCCTCTTACCAGCTGTTACACTTATAGGTATTATAAGAAAGAAAAATGAATAAGCACATTGTGTAATTCTCCTAGTTAATGGGATACTCTTTTAAGTAACTAGAAGCCTCCATTTACTGGAAACATACCTAATGATAAAGCTTTTAGTCTGTTCACCTCCCTCAGGGAGTACTTAAAAATAACTCACAACGTGGCTGTTAGAAGCCCATGTTCTTTACCCAATAGGGATTTAATTAGCCCTTCAGCTCCTTAGCCCTTCTTAGAAGTTGCTCAATTTTAAATCCCAGGTGACTCTTGGTTGAGGAGATGCAGAAATTTCCCAAGCACAGTTCAGCCTATACAGTGACTTAGAAGACTCTACAGTAAGAGCTAGGGATTTTTAAAGATGTCTCATGTCAACATTGAAGAAAAAAATTTTTTGTGGACACATTAAATTGGGTGCTTACAAATTATGTTTCTCTCCCAAGGGAAAGATTCATTAATGTCTACCCTACCCAGCCTCATTATTTTTGGGTCCCCAGAGGAAGATTTGTGGACCAGAGAGCTGGCCATGTCTCTCTCCTGCTTACGAATGTGCCATTATCCTTGAGTGTCCATAGAAGGAAAGTCCACTCCCTGGACGTCGCCTCCACACCTGCCCCCACCCTCGTGTCCCACCACATCTCATCAGCTATCCTCTCAACGCCACTGACCCTCTTCCTGCCATCTCTAAGGTATTGGCCAGCCACGTGATAAACTTTTATATCAGGTGGTTCGCTCTTCATCTACCCTCCCTTTGTCTGCCAGGACAACTCCTTCATCAAGCCTCAGTTCAGATATTGCTTATTGCCTCCTTTCCACAGTTTTCCCTCAACCTCTGCAGGGAGAATTAACCACTCCCTTTCTTTGAGCGTAGTCATTCATTCATTGATTGCCACCTGCCTGCCAAGTAGTATTATGGGCACGAAGATGTGGAAGTGGGCAGGGGTAGCACTCACATTCCAGCTGGGGAGCCAATGAAAAACACAAATGAATACATAAGATGAATTCAGACTGATGTGTGCTTTAAGGAAAATAATATAAAATAACTAGAAATCATGTAACTGGCAGAGGATGAGTGATATTTGATAAGGTCATCATAGAAGGCATATCTGAAGTGATATTTGGGCTGAAACCTGAATGATGAGAAGGGCTCATTGCTCCCCCAAGGATATCCCTTCCTTTCCAAGGATGGTGCTTTGTACTTTCTTGTAGATGTTTGTGTGGCTCCTCCCTTCTTAGGAGGCTGTAAATTCCCTGAGGACAGGCTCTCACTGTCTTTGTCTTGGGCATCCCCAGCACCTACCTTGGAATTTGCATATAGCAGGCAACCTAACTTGAAGCTTTATTTCAACCACTTATTCATCTGTTGACCATGCCACTAATTTAAAAATATCAAAGAAGAAAAAGACTATAGTTCTTTATTTCTCCAAGTCAAGAATTCTGAAAACAAACTTGGAATTTCATTTAGAGAATACAATCTAAATGCCAAGATAACATCTTGGGATTGGTGCCATTTCTCCATATTGATGGGGTCTGGCTTTAACGACTGTTTGACATCAGGTCACCTAATATTCATTCAAAGAAGTCCAACTCCTAGGGTAGTTAAGTCTGGGGAGACACAGAGAGATGGAGGGCAGGCCCTGTAGACTTTTCCTCCCTGGCCTCAGGGAACACCCCAGCCATCTGCACACCAGTCATGCTCCTTTCACGATACTCACTGGGCCATCATTATTTAGTTGATGTCTCTCTGTGCTGCTGGACAAAGGGTACCCCAAGCACCATGGCCATGTCTATCTTGTCTGAAACAACCATGGTGCCATTCCCTGTCTGACACATAGTAAGTGCTCAGGAAAGAGTTGCAAAATGAATGAGTGAAGGCAAAGCTTGGTAGGCTTAACACAGCAGAAGCAGGGAACAGAAGAGACACATCTGGTCCTGAATAGTCCTTGCTCCAAAGTTCAAACACAATTGCTGGCTTGAATTTTAATCCAGCATCCCACATCCATGTGTTTCATTCACTCCACACAGTTCTATTTGTCAGACCCTCTGCTGGGTGCGCACTAACTAACTAAGTGAGCACTAACTAACGTACACACTCGAGCAAAGCATGGACATACGCGTCTAACAGGGGGAAACAAACCTTAATAAAATAGTAGCACAAATAAATATGGAACTATGAACTGTGATTAAAAACTAAGAAGGAAAGATGAAAGATATGGAATGCTTTGTGAATGGATATTGGGAGGCTTGGATTAGTAAACAGAGGTCTGGGGAGCTTGGGACATGGAGGAAGAGACTTTTGAGCTGTGATCCAAAGGATTGAAGGAGGTGAATGAGTGAGGAGAGTGGTTCTGGCAGTGGAAGCAGCTCTGGCAAAGGCCTTATGGTAGGAAGGAACGTGGGCATAGAGGAACTTCCAGAAGGCCAGCATGGCAGGGGGATGAATGTGGTTTGAGACAAGTAAGCCATGGCTGGAATGAACAAGGGTCTGTAAGGGATCTTCGTCTATATCCTTGGGCCGAAGGGAAGTTTCCCAGGGTTTCAGCAGGGAGACGATTTGAGCAGAGGTGGTTCTGAAAACACCAGCCAGCTGCTGCCTGGAGAATGGATTGGAGGAGACAGGGGCGGGATGGGGAGATTGTCTCGATCCGTTGTCAATTGTCCAATGAAATGATGGTTACTTAAAACCTGGTGGTGGAGTGGGGAGAGGTAGACAGATTCCAGAGATATTCAGGAAGCAAACTCAGGATTTGATGCTGAGGGTGCTGATGGGTGATTTGGGTCCCCCAGGGGACATGTGGCATTGTCTGCAGTGCCATTTTATGGTGACAATTTTGAGCGTTGTTGAGGATGCTATGGCATCAATGAGTATAGCCCAGGAATGCTGCTCAACACCCTACTATGGATGGGGCAGTCCCTTCCCTGCAACAAACCTGTGCCCTAATGTCATAGGCTGAATTTGAGAAACCTGCTTTAGATGTAGGAAGGCCAAGGGTACTCTATCAAGATGACCCTCAGGTCATCTTGCTTGACAGGTTGAAAGGTTCTGCCATTCCCTGATATCTGGGGACCCCAGAGAACCACTGTTAAAGGGGAGTGAGGGAGGGTGGTAAAAACCATGAAACAGATTTTGAAGGGTCTTGGATACATCCAAGTGGAACATAGCTCTTTCCCTTTCTAAATGTTCATCAGCCCCAGGAATGCAATCTTCTTTTCTCTTTGAATGCCTTCTCCAGCTACTCTAGATTTTTACCTCCCGTATCCTACCCCTTCTGTCCTTGCAGAGAAACTTTACAATTTTCATTTTAAGTTTTTTTTGCTATCATCACTGTAACAAGATAGGCAGGGGTTAAAAAAAAAAAAAGCTCAATAGCCTTTTCACTTGAGTATTTTATTTGCCTCCTCTGTGTCAATTTCTCCTTAAGAAAACTAAGAGAGAAGTGTGATTTTTGTCCCTCTCTGCATAATTTTCTTCCCTGTCTGGCTGAGGGCTTATTAGCATGTGGACAGGTCAAGAGTGGCTGTGGAAGCTTGGAGGAGCTGGAGGAGGCACAAGTGACCAGGGGAAAGTCAGGCTGAACCTCCGTTAACTTGTCATTACCTGAACGCTCTGAGCCCACAGGGAAGCTGCCTGGAAGGAAAAATGCCCCAGCCTGTAAGGTTGGAGGCCTGGGGACTCACTGGGAGAGCCCCTTCTCCAGAAACAGCCCCCTCTTCAGGCCATCCCTCTCTGCTCCAACCCATCTCTCTGTCTCCCTTTGTGCAAAGCACCTACTTTGGAACCAAAACATCAGCTAGAAAGGAAAGGAATTTCAGAGGAGAGTACCATGTCTGCATCTGGTACTGCATGCAAGCTGAGCAGTCGCCTGAGAGAAGATCCCAGACTGATGTGTACCCCCGGGGTGTCTGCCCATTGCAGAGTAACCATATGCTGCCCCCCACCCCGTAAGCTGGCACCCTCACATGTCTCCTGCTGGGGTACCCCAGCCTGGCTCATGATAATACTCCAGCAAGGAACTCCCCCCACCCCACTCCCATAGCATGGTGACCTTGGCTTCACTTCTCACATGTTTACCCTCACTCAAAAAAAATTTAAAAAAAAAACAAGAAATCCTGCACAGCATGAGAAATCAGGTGCGTGAGAATGCAGCCACATTGAATTTCCAATAAGAAACAGGAAAAACAAAACTTGTCAACAAAAAATAAAGGTGTTCTCTGTAATCCTTTGGAGGAGAGATGATAGCAGGGATAATATAAAAGCTTGTTACTATAATCAAGGCATTTGTGTTGGTTGGTGGTACTGAGAGGAAAGACAGAGGCCCTGAAGGAAAAGGATATGATGCTAATTTTAACCATATGTCTGTCTGTCTTTTCTTTGTGTCTTGCTGAAACGATCTGGATTGTTTGTATAAAAAGGAGAGGGTATTTGCTGCATTTAGCTGATGGAGCAGGAAACACCAATTAGCAGCAGCCACCCAGAAGTCCCTCTTGCCTTCTTTTGTAGGGTCACATCTTTTCTTCGTTCTGACTTGGAAATCACAGCTTTAGACCCTAGGGTACCTTTACCCAGGAAATGTGTTCTGCAAAGTTGTCAAGTGTATGGTGCTCACATATTGGTGAGGCCCATGTGTTAGACAAAAACACACAAAAATGCCTGTCAAACCTCTCGGTCAATGGGCCAGCAGGAGCTGACGGCCGGGCTGAACTGCATCCATTGCATGCCCCTAAAGAAAGCTCTGACCCAGGGGCAACTGGAGGGCGGTTGTTTTGGCAAAGCCTTCAAGCCTCTGCTCTGATATCTTAATCCTCCTGTGAGGTGTGGTATGGTCCTCACATGCCAACACGCCGTGTGGAGCCAGCAGTGACATGCGGTGATGGAGCGTTGCTGAAGGCAGGTCTCGATGACCAAGGCAGTTGATTGATAGGAGGTCATTTGCAGGCAATTAATCAGATGGCAAGTCCTGCTCTTGATGGAGACATTGGTCCATATGTAGAAACTAACCAGGGGAGAACTCCCTGGGGATTCCCTGAGGAAGGTGGCGATATCAGTCCTTCTAATGACTGCATACTGATGTTTTTCTTGTGAAAATTAGGCAGAAAGTTCCATGAAGGGCATCATGTCTATCCTGTTGTATTCCCAATGTATTCCTTATGACTGATGCATAGTAGACATTCAATGTGCATCTGTTAGATAAAGACATGGTTGAGGTGTTGGAAGCTGCATTAGCCTCTCACCTCCAGGATTCCACTTTTGCACTAATAGTCAACCCCAGCCTTCCAAGTTAGAAATCTTTGTTGCCTTAAACCTCTCCCTCTCCCTTCCCCACCAAGTCCTGTGTGTACAACTTCTGCAGCATATTGCCCACGAGCCCCCACTGTCCTCTCTCTCCAGATCCAGTGGGGCCTCCCAGTGAGCTCATTTCTAATCTGCTTGTGCCCCTCCCCCACTTAGTTCTTTGAACATATAAATTCCATCACTTTATACCCTCCTTTTAAACAATCAAATGAGCAAAACCTTTTGACCAGAAGATATGCTATTCAGCCATTACAACCTCTCTCCTTACTGTATGCCCAGCCTCATTTCATGGCACACACTCTGTGCTTTGCCGTGTGGCATTTCTCAGCTTTCCACATGCCCACTGTGTACCGCATTTCCTGGCCTTTGTTCCTGTGTTTGTGCTGCCTGGGCATCCATCACTCTCAACTCTACCTGGCAAAGTCCCTCATTCTTGAACACGTATCATCTGGGGAACTTTACTGATCTCTGTTCTCTTTCAGCAAAATTAAACCATCTCCCTTTACTTTCTCTCATTGCTCATCACCTTGCACTATAATTGTAATTTGCAGACCCATCTTTCCCACTAGCCTGTGCAGAAAGCAGGGGCAGGGGCCTCGACATCTTTATCTCTGTTCCCTTCAGAGACTAATATGGGTCCTGGCATATAGTTATTTAATGTGTGTTGGGGGAAAAAAGTGGGTGAATTGGTGGATGGATGGATGGATGGACAGATGGATGGACAGACAGATTGAGAGATGGGTGTATAAGTGGTTGCTGATGAACAGTACAATTGAATGAGAAAATAAATGGAGGAAGTGGTTGGATGGAAAATGAATTGATTAATTCTAGCAGAATATTATATAATTTAACAGGGCCCTACTTTGGGGATAATTGTACCATCCAGAGAGGCCTCAGTGTCCCGTGGTCCATTTGCCATTTGGATAGGGAATTCTGGGGTCTTGGGTGTACAGAGTATCATCTAGAAGGGGGATCCAGCTGGGCACATCTTCTTGTCCGCGGGGACTCTGCACCGTGGAGAAGGGCACAGTTTGAGGAGGGCTAACGTGGCACACTCTAAGGTGTGAGACCCAAGGCAGGATCCCCAGTTGCCCGCGTCTGAAGCTCTAAGGGTATTGTCTCACTAGGAAATGTTGGAGGTGTGTTCAAGGAAACGTCAGTTCCTTAGCCACAACAATGACTTCTGCAACTTTCATCTATGGTGAAGGATGTACTAACTGCTTGGTGCGCATATGATAGATCCTATCCCAGGAAATCACCTTGGCACAGCTCTCAGTTGGGTATTAACTAATGGGGAGAGTGCAGAATGCTCCTACTGCAGAATATAGAAAGTGAGAAGTACTTGATCTTTTTTTTTTTAGTGTGGAAAGCCACGTTACTCTAAAAAGCTGCCTAATTATCTGTAATTATGCCCAAAATAGTTAAGCTAGTTTGCTAGCCGGTTAAGGAATCACAGTTAAATGAATTTGACACTGGTGAATGAATGTTGGAAGTTGGCAGAAGAGATCGCTATATTCAGAACGAAGATGGGAGTTGATCACCTTTAAGTTCCTTCTCTAAAAGCCTGTGATTGTGGGTAAATGTTTTTGCTGAGGGACTGCTTATGTAATCATTCAATTTAATGTTTGCAATATTCAATGGTAAGTTCAATTGGGGGGCTGAGATGTTCTAACATTCAAATAGGTAAAATTATGCATGATAATTTCGTATAAAAGTAAGCTGGGTTTTAACACGTAAGATGTTTTTCTCAGTGATAAAAAGGAATGTGTCTTGCTGTAGAAAACATAGGAAATGTAAAAGGTATAAAGAAAATTCACCTCTACTACCATCTTCTAGAGAAGGCTATCAACATCAGATGTATTTCTTGCTAGTTTTATGTATGTTATTTTCTTATCAAGTGTTAATATATAGTTTATCATCTAGTTATATACTTTCACTCCATTTTCACCCATTCAGTAGGCATCGATGCCATGATTTTCAGTCCTAACATTCTGCCATTTAGGTATGCCCTCATTTCACCAACCACCAATCTGTTGAAGGCAATTTGCTTCTTTTTTTCCCTCTCACATAGAACTCTGCAGTGGGCATCTTCACACTGATGTCTTTGCCAGCAGCTCTGACTGTTTTCATAATAAATGCCTAGGGATGGAATTACAGGGTCAAAAGGTATGATTATATGATCATTTTATATCTCATTGTCTTAATGCCACTCCTGTTGAGGAACCCTGCCACCTAAAACTTTCTAAGCTTGGGTGTAGAAATAGAAGGTGCAAGTTTCTTGGCCAGAGAACAAAGGAAGCAATGAATTGAAAACATAGAATTGAAGAAAGCTGAAGAGCTAGGCTTACTAGTGATCTTTGGGGTCCCTGGAGATGGGAAATTGATTTGTTGTTGGGGGGTGGGGGGAAGCGTGCACATAAGCCAAATAGAAATGGGACTGAAGAAGAGATAGGAATAGAGAAAAACATTTAATGGAGGGGAAATGAAACGGTATGGAGGCAAAGATAAGAAAGAAATGAAGGAGTAGAGATGAAAAATGTCAGACGAGCTCTGAAGAACGGGGGGCCTGACCTCTTCTGGGTCCAGGGGACTTTAGTGAAAGAACCAGCCAACATCTCTAGGCTTGAAGTCCCTGGTGGGTATCTTGCATTCAGAGAGCACTGCTTACTAGCCAGAGGGGTTGGGCCGCTGGGAGGAGGGGAGGTTGTTCACTGCTTTGGGAGTGATTAGATGACCTACAAGGTATATGGAAACCATGGTGAGAGTACAGTGGTAAGCTCAAGCACAGAAACAGACCAAAGTGTGTCTGAGAACCTTGCTGCTTGGTCCATGGACAAGCAGCACCAGAGACCCCTGGAAATGCATTAGAAATTCAGAACCTAAGGCCCTGCCTACCCCAGACCTAGTAAATCACATTCTGCATTTTAACAGTGCCCACCTGCCCCCCCATCCCCCAGATAATTCACATACACATTAACACTTGGGATATCTTTTCATGTAAACTTCAAACTTCTGCTGGTGCTTAGATTCGAGAGTACTGATGTCTCTGCCTCCATGTTCACTGGGAAGTTCAAAGATTTATGCAAGTTCTTGCAGTTGGCTAAACCACATATGCTTTTAAGAGAATGATTTCCAAATATATAGTTAAAATATGCTGCATGATCCTTAGCACAGGTGGGGAAAACCAGTCGATATGCCCAAGGCTGCATAAAATCCTTCTGATTTTTTGAGAAAGGCAAACTGCTTTGGAGATGTTTTCAAAGTCCATTAGGACAGGTGTTGCCAAATCAGGTCATCAGCAGAATATTGCAGGTTGGCTAAGGCCTCGTGTCCTCTCAGCTCCCACTCCTGGAGAGTAAAATATTTCTCACTGGGAAATTGTAAAGATCTTAGAAAATTCTAAGCATAATATATAAAAATTTCCACAAAAAGATATTCTATTCTGATTTTTTTATAATCTTTCTATATTTTTCAATTAAATATAATTTTGGAGCCATGGACTTACCCAAGGCATGCAAAGCTGTGGCCTGGAGAAGCAAAGTTAATATCTAGAAATGTTTTAACTCTTTTCCCTAACTGCCTCAGTGGTTCACCCTGCAAACCAGTACTAATTTTAGATGTTTACAAAGATATTTCACGAGAAGAAGTATATGGATGTGGTGTAAAACTTTCAGTCTTTCATGTTGTTTTCAACTGCAGTGCTGTTCAAAGTTAGACAGTAGGAGGGTTTAGAGGTGTTCTAGTTTGCTAGCTGCTGGAATGCAACACACCAGAGATGGATTGGCTTTTAATAAAAGGGGATTTATTTTGTTAGTTCTTCAGAGGAAAGGCAGCTAACTTTCCACTGAGGTTCTTTCTTATGTGGAAGGCACAGGATGGTCTCTGCTGGTCTTCTCTCCAGGCCCCTGGGTTCCAATAACTTTCCCTGGGGTGACTTATTTCTGCATCTCCAAAGGCCTGGGCTGAGCTGCAAGTGCTGAGATGAGGAATGCCGAGCTTCTTAGCTGTGCTACATTGCGATCTCTCATTTAAGCACCAGCCAATTAAGTCAAACGTCACTCATTGCAGCAGACACGCCTCCTAGCCGACTGCAGATGTAATTAGCAACAGATGAGGTTCACGTACCATTGGCTTATGTCCGCAGCAACAAGACTAGGTATGGTCACCTGGCCAAGTTGACAACTGAATCTAACTAACACAAGAAGCTGGGTTGAGCACCAAGTCAGATTATCATATTTAAGTATTAGTAATAGAAGAAAGACTTAATAGGCTTTGAGTTCAGCCACCACAATACAACATTTGTTCGTGCTTTCAAATAGTAAGGGAGGTTCTAGGGAAGAGGTGCTTTGAGATAATCAAAGAAACCATCATTACCACGGCCATGAACAAATCTTTATTGAGACACTCCCCAAGCATTCTCTTATGCAACATTTTCCCTACCCCAGGAAGCTGATGGCGTTATCATCCTTTGTTTACAGATGAGGAAACCGAAGCTTAGAGGGATCAAATAACTTATTCAAACTCACACAGCCATGAAGTGGCTCAGCCAGGATCTGCATACAGAGTTTAACTTCTTAGTCTCCACACTCTCCTCCCACTGTCATTTTGAGTATTTCTGACAGCAAACAGCCTTGACTGCAGCAGGAGATATTTCCACAAAATCAAGAAATTGCTTACAATAAATATTGGCCCTTGCTGCAGTAATTTAGCTAGGAAAGGGTCAAGTCAGACACGTGGCATGCACACCATAGTCCAGATTGGACAAGAGACAAACGTGTAGCTGACACCAGGGAATGTGCCATGGATACCAAGGAGTGCCTCAGCAAAGGGGAAGTTAAGGTGTGACTTGGACCCAGGTCTCTCCCAGCCCCAGACCTCCCCTATGCTGGCTGCAGCTTTCTGCAAAGGCTGGCTGTTAGGACAGCCCTGGGTCTTCAGCAACATGTTCAGTACTACAGAGCATCCTGTGTCAGCACAAATAGAGTGGTCTGCATGGCCTGCACGCAGCACTCAGCGCTTGTAGGCAAACAGAGACATTTAAGAGGTGCCCTCTGCCATTTCAGCCTGGCCTTTTGCTGTAGGAAATGGGTCCTGGAGCTTAGTCTGGGGACGTGCTGGGAGGTGTCTCAGCAGGATACGAGCAGCAGAGCGTGCTCTTTTCTGGGTCACACTGCTGTGTGGTGGTCCCTTCCACCTCAACTCAGTGCTCATTTGTGATCCCAGTTTGCAGCAGCACCCAAGGCTAAGCCTGCCCTGCTATCTGCTTACAGTGAGTAGTGGACGAGTTAGGTCACATGCTTTGATTATTTTGAGTGAAGCTTTTCCATTTAAAACCACAAACTACCCCAACTGGGAACTGGTCAGAGTCCCTGGGGTGAGGGGCTATCCCAGACCCTGTGCCTCAAAGCCTGCTTTCCTTTCTTGAGACATGGTGGGAGGGCACTGACCACTGGACAGTCAGTGTGCAACATGCCTGAAGAAGGCACCTGCAACACACTTATGGTCTTTAGGGGTCACCTCTTCCTGAGGCAGGGCGGACTCCTTCAGCACCCAGAACCCATAATCATAATCAGCCACAGGTTGGGATCATTGCATTTGCTTCCTACAAACCCTTCAGATTTAAAAATGAATCCACACTGAAAGGCGTGTGCCCAGGTCAGAGGGTGAGAGCAGGTCTGCATTCACTTGCATCCACGCAGCAATTAGGAGAGGGTTAAGGCATTCAGAAACCCCTCTAGCAGCCCCAAATAGCTATGGGAGACAGAGACACATGTAATATCTAGGAAAGATACTTCCAACAAAAGCAAATCTCGAAGGAGAACAATGGAGGAGTTTAAGAGTATCTGGATATTTCTGTTATATGCAGCGGCCCGTTTGCTGACATCTCTGGGCTTGGCTGTGCCTTTGGCAGTAGCATCAGGGTGTACATAATGGGTGCCTAACATGTGAATAATGCATGCCTAATGTATGGGCCACTGCTTAGACTGAGAAGGTGGACCACAGGTCTTTGGCATTTTTAATAATTTACGTGTAAAATCTGCATCTGGTAGGAGAGTAAGCTAAGCCTGCATGTAACATTTATGAACGCAAGTTAAACTTCTTTTTCCAAAGCCAAATTGCCTTTATCTGGGTGTTAGTGTTGGAGTAAATTTAGTTGGCTTCATTTAAATTTTGTTGAAATACCTAATGCTTAAAGTGAGTAATGCGGACCCTTGTTACGATTTAATGAGAACAATGGAGAGATTGCTCAGGGGAAAGAATATGTCTTTAAATAATTAGCCAGTTGGTGAAAAGACAAGATTTCATGGTCATGCTCAGAGAGTTGGTCCCCCAAGCAGGGGATCTGCAGTCATATCAGGCCCTCAGGGTCTGCGGCAGCAGGGCGGACAAAGAGGTCAGCGTCCAGTGCCATCCAGGACCACACACCGGCCTCCCTTTTGGGGTCAGTGTCTCATAAATAAATCAGACCAGACGCTTCATGCAACAGGGGCCTTCTCCAGGAGGCAAGGAAGAAGCTAAAGGGAGTCTTCATTTGTTTTAAACATTGCTGTTTTCATTTTAAGCACTGCCTGGGACTAGAACAGAGGGAAGAGAGTGAAATGTAAAACTTCTATTCTAAAAATTTAATGAAGCAATTCTGTAGCTAATGATGTTTAATAATGTTGTTGTATAATTACTATGGACCAGGAAGTATATTCGTCACCTTACATTTATTATTTTATCCAGTCTTTATGTGAAGAAGAAAAAACCCTGAGGTAGACATTTTGATTATGCCCATTTTCCAGATAAGCACAGAGGGGTTAAGCAATTTTGCTACTGTCACAGAGAATAGGTTTGAACTCAAGGAGATTCCCCAGCATCTCCTCAAAACTTAGTGTTTTTGTGCCTCTCCAAATTCTCTAGTTTAGAATTCGATTTTTAAGTAGGAGTAAAAGATTTAAAATAGACCAGCCAACAGACCAGTGTGCATTTTGGATATTCAAGTGGAGAGAACCTTTTTGTCTCTTACATCTCATAGACAGGAGAAATATATTTGACCTTAGGATTTGAAAGGATTTTGAGCTCATCAAACCCTCATCTATTCAAGTTTCTACAACACCCCACCTTCTTTACATAGGGCTCTTCTACCTCCTTATTTATTCATTCAAATATATGTATATATTCATTCAAAGATGCATATTCAGTGGCTGCTCCATGCCGATCCCTGGGTTAAGTGCTGGGCAAAGTCAAGAACAAGAGAGACAAAGCCCTAACCCTCCTGGGGCTCAGAATCTAGCTCTGATTGAACTTGAATCTTCCCTTTTACTTTTTTCATACTCACTAGTTCTGTTTCCTGCAGATAAAAAGTTAAAAATTTGCATCTCTGCCACATGACAACTCTGCAGATCTATGAAGACAGACTTGCTTCCCCCTGAGTCTTCAAGCACAGCAATATTCTCAGCCAGTCCCCTCCCATCCTCCAGGCCTGACCCCTTCCACCAAATGAATACGCAGAAATTCCTCTTTAATCTGGCACTCAGAAGTGAGTGTAGAATTCCGCAGTCAGGTCTTATCTTAATGCACATCGGTTTGGTTGACCATTGGTTTTGGTGGGGATCGTTGGTTGGAAATGAAAAGAAAAATCAATCCACCAGATCAGAGAATAAAGATACCAAGTAGCCTCCCAGACCTTCAGGGAAAAGTGACTCTCCAGGCCTTGGGGAGGTGGAGAATTGGCTCCAGGGACCTCAGCAACAAGAGTCTCGCACCTTCCTCCCATGGGTTCTGCCATTAATTTGCCTTGGATGGTTTCCCCATGTTGACATGTTTTTCATTTTTGCTACCAACCCACTCAGTCTCCCAAAGTGTGAATTCCAAATGGCCAGAGGTACTCTGATTGATGCAACCTCAATTCTGAGTTGGTTCCCCTTTGGAGTGTTTCCCCCTCTGGCCCTGGAACAAATACTTGTTCCGTTAGGATGCCTCCTCCGGGGGCTGAGGGCTGAGCAGATTAACCCTGAAGGGAAAGAGCATGCCAAGAAAATTAAAGTATAATCATCTATAAACTCATGCTGTAGCTTTGTAGAGTTTGGTTCTTTTGTTTAAGTCTCCTTTCAAAGTTTCTGTGATTTCCCAAACCAGCAGATCATTTTCTATTGACTATTGTTCTTCTCTTCCCTTGAAAAAAATCCATTCATTTTTTTCTCTTCTTCCTTTAAAGGGTACTTGGAAGCAGGGAGAAGTACTTTTCTACCTTGTGTGTGGGCTCAATATTTAAGTCAATACCCAGAGAGTGTAAGAAACAATATTAGGAGCTGGCAGTTCTTGTATGTTTACTAGGCTATTGGTGCTGTTATGGGAACTTTACATGTTTAAATTCATTTATTTTTCACAGTGATTTTAGGCAAAATTGTTTCACCACAGTGAACACCTGTCTCATTTGTAAGATGGTGATGATACCTGATACGCAAGACGATGTGAAATTTGAGAGATGCTGTAGCTAATGATATTATCACAGTGCAGAGTGAGAGTGTGTGCTCAATTTATGGTGCCTGTCACAGGGGAGCAGAGACCACTGTCGTCATGGTGTGCCTGTCACAGGGGAGCAGAGACCACTGTCGTCATGGTGCCCAGCAGCTCTTCCCAGCTCAGTGGGCATGCTGTTGCATAGTTCCCTAAAAGACACCTCTCCTCTGCTTCTGACGAAAGTGTTTGAAGCAGAGCACAAGCTAAGTTGGGGATTCGGGTATCCCAAGAAGGGGAAATAATTTAAAAAGTGATTTAAGTCGGAAGTCAGAATCCTAAGGAGCTGTACTTCTACAGAGGCAAGATTCCAAATCCCAGAAAGTATCTGGGGCCAGAGAATGAAATCAGGACCCTGGAGAGCTCACAGGAGAGCTCAAGTCTTGATCACAGACTGTGCAAAATTACACAATAGGAAGCCAGCCTCGTCCTTCATTTGTGTGGAGAGTCTGGTGAAATTGGAAGCCTGGATGCTCAGAGGCTATTTCAGAACCAGATCTTCTGACCTAGATAGGGCATTGGAATTCTGATTGGACTAGAAGAGGTACTGGGATCCCTGTCAGGGATAAGAACATTGCCTCTTAAGTCACTGGGGATTTGGGCTCTAGTAACTCAGAATAACTAGTAGAAAACTTATTTTCTTATGTAATACAAAGTGGACAGGAAGGAAGTATCTTAATTAGGCTCTGAAAAACACACTGGGCTAGATGTGGGGATTGTATATTACTTGGAGTTTAATTTCTATGTCCCTGTTTCATGAAAATTTGTAGTCACATATAAAATTGCATGAGTGAGAAGAAACTCATAAAAATAAACACTCCTGCAGATGAAAAACTTTAGATAAAGCATACCCTGGATGAATGGATTGTCTTTTCTGTTAATAAACCTTCATGCAATATAGACTGAGTGAAGATTTCTCTGAAGTCTATGAACTAACAGCCACATGGATTATTTATATCTATTTAGGGTAGAAGAGACTTGGAAAAAAAATAATTTTGAAGGGAGCGAGAATGTTAATAAATAAATCATGTTTTTATGCTCCAAGTGTTGCTAATGTGGGCCTAAAACACAGCTAGAAGTGCTGTTCTACCATTGACTAAACAGCCCTGGGTATTGTATATTTGGCTGTACTGCAAGGCAGTCAGAAGGAAAGAGGACCTAAGCTCCATCCTGAGCTTGTTGCTGACAGACTGAGGGAGCTTGGACAGCCCCCTTTTCTCTGGGTGGGTCTTATCTCTGACAGGACAGGGCTTGAATTAGCTCCTCTATAAGGTTCATTTCACAATCAGAAGTGCAAAGTATATGAACAACAAGCAAACGAATTAACGAAGTGCTTCTTTTTGCCATATTCCAGAGATAGGTTACTGATTTACAGAGAGGGGCAAGAAGTGGCATATATTTATCGTTTCCTTTCCTTATGTGCCAATACTCCCCACAGATCCTAGTCACATGGGGAAGCGTTGTCAAATTATGATCATGTGCAGCATTACTAATTTTGAGGTAATGGTTGTACTCTAAAGGGATGTATGCCATCAAGGAACCAGGACAGACTCAGGGTAGGCAGCTGCATTTATTCACTTCAAACACAACATGATAAAAATATATTTGAAGCTTTATTTACATTGGGGAAAAAAAGATTGAAATTTAAAGTAATGTCAAAGAACGAAGTGTGACTATGATCAAATGTGTTAATTACACTTTAACTGTTTTGCACTTTACTGTCAACTAAATCTGCCCGTGGCTAAGGTGAGGTCTTTTGAAGTGGGGACAGTTATTCCATCCTTGAGTAGCACAGCTCAATGGGAATCGTACATGTCATTCCTTGAGTCCTAGCGTAAAGTGTGGGTTCCCTCTAGAAAAGACTACTCTGAAGGAAGATACGACTATAAAACTGGACAACAGGATTTCCTGAACCAAGTTGCTCATGACCACCCCAACCAAAGTTTCTTGCTCTGTTTTCTACCTACTCTCTGCCTTGTACCACCCACCATCCTTTCTCTAGGTAATTGGCATCACTTTCATCTGGTGGGAGAAGCAGAATAGGCCATTTTATTTGCTCAGTAACTCTGAGTGTGGACATCAGAATCTAAGAGATCTAGGTTGGAATCTCAGTCTCTTCACATCATGCTTGTATGGCCTTGAACAAGCAACTTGAACACTTAGTTTCCTCATCTGTGAAATAAGGAGGTAAATCCCAACTCACAGAGGAGTTATGAGACTAAAGTGAGGTCAGATACATGAAATGATTGGCACAAAGCTGGTAGATAGTGTTGGACATGTGGTCGGTATTAATGCTATGATTATTACTATTGTTTCTAGGAAGTTCCTTCTATGAATGAGGCACATGCAAATCCCCGGCGGGTACAAACTTGGGTCTAATCTATGCTTTCGAGGAGGGCAGCATCTAGTGGGGGAAAGCAGCAGGTAAACAAATAACTAGGGAACAATATGGTAAGTGCTGTGACAAGTTGAAGGTTTAATTCTAGATTAGGGGCAGCAAGGAGGTGACGAGGGCTTTCTAGAAAAGGTAACACTTGGGTAAGATCTGAAATGGATTGTTTAAGAGGTAAGAATATTGCTTGAGGCATTTGGCGAACTCCAGGAGCTTGCCTGAAGCCAGAGTGAAGGTTTGGGGAGGGTGTAGGGAGAAAGGCAGCCCTTTCCCTGTCCTGGTTCTGCAGCTCCCGTATCCCTCACAAGGGTGCTATTCTCATGGAGTCCCTTTGTAAGTGATGTGAACTGTTTTATCTGGTGAAAAGCAACCTCAAGTAAAGATGAAATGAAAAGAAGGGCCCCCATGCCAGGGGGAATATCTCCTTTCACCTCTTACTTCTCAGGACCTTTGAGTCTCAGCACATCACAAACCTGCCCTGAACCTGTCAGATGTCAGGTATTTTAATATGTTTGAGGTTTATCAGTACTGTTTAGGCCTGTGATCCTTCTTGGTTCCTTGGCCTTTGATAAGGCTTACTGATTGGTTTCTGGCTAAAATTGCCCCCTCCAAATACACTGACCCAGACTCCTGCTGGATGCCATTCATTGGACACCCCCAAGCCCTCATCTCTAAATTCAGCATTCACTCTTCTCTTTAGTCCTGGAAGCTGTGACCTCATATCCCCCCTTTGGGATTTCCACCCTTTTACCATTGCTCTTTTTTACTGCTTTTTTTCCCCATTTATCCTTGCTAGAATTTCTCTGGAGGACTGATTACCAAGCCCCTTCCCTCCCCAAGAGCACATTTTTGTCACAAATGATTCTACTCCTTGAGGACATTTGGTGACATTTAATTCATCTCCTGTTCTCTGCTTGGATGAATTCTCAGGAACTCCCTGAGAGGAAGGACAAGGCAATGGGACATCTGAGAAATACAGTCTTTATGGGGTGGGTGAAGGTGATGGATTTTCATCTTCTTTCTTACATTTTGCCCTGTGCATGGGGACCTCTGGGCATTTCTTCCTCCTCCTCCCTGCTGTTACTTGATATATTCTTTTCTGACTTATGACCTTTCTTTTTCATGTGTAACTGGTCTTATTTTTCTTCTTTCAGTATCCAGTTCTCACTCTGTAGCTTTTGTACTATATCCATTAGAGATTTATTCAAGACGAGGGCTGAGTTTTAAGCATGAGTGAGAAGCTTTGAAAGGCAAGAAAATTAAGTCCATCCCTCTTTTGACTTGGACTTTGGAAGCTGCCACCTGCTCAAATGCCCTAAAAGGTGTGTGTGTCTGTTACCTGCCAGCACCACAGGGCCTTTTCCATTTCAGGAAGACTTAATTAGTACAGCCCAAATGCTTTTCCTATACTGCAATAAAGGGAGATGTGCCTAACCCCTACCTTTAATTGGGAAAGGAAGGACTGTTATTCTTCCCCTTTCTTCAGTTTGTTCCTCGGTGCATAAAAAAAAAATGTGTCCTTTCTCCCACATGGAGCAGAGATGGCCCTCTATGCCAGGAGCTTCTGCCCTTCTCCCAGACCCTTGCTCGCTGTTCTCATGCGTTGCTAAGCTGACTGTGAGATTCTAGAGTATTCTTCAGGCCATGCTTACTGGCGGCCAAGACCTTGCATCACAAAGACAGTTCCCCAAGTTCCATCCCTCCTCTTTCACTTTCTTCTCCCAGGTGCAGCAGGTCTTTGTGGGAGGTGAGCACACTTTTGGTGGGCTTCGTTTCTCATCCGACTGGTATACCTAGCATGCCACTTCCAGAGGCAGAATCCAGAAGAAAGGAGCAACTCCAAGCTGTTGACAACCCCTGTACTCCCTGCCCTCATCTCTCAACTCCTCTCTCTCTCCACTTAAAACATTCACTTCATCCTAGGTAGAATTTGCCACCTGTTGTTCCCTATGTGTCAGACAAACTCAGGTACTAGGCTTCTGTGTGATTTCTTTCACCTGGAATGCCCTGCTGACCATTCAGCCAATTTCTGAAATTCAGCCTGTCTTTCAAATATCAGATTCAGTCTCCCCTCCTCTGGGAGATGCCTCCAACCTCCCAGGCTGGCTGGGTTGGTGCCTTCTCTGTGCTTCCCGATACCCAGTCCATCCTGGCCATGGTTCTCATCCCCACATTGTCTAAAATCATTTATTTATTCTCCCCCTCCTCTCATAGTTTGTAATGGTGTTATGGGAAATATCATATCTACTGAACTTTGTTTCTCCAGTGCTTGGCACACTGGGGGGCCAATATATGCTTGCAGCACTGAATCAGAAATGAATGAATACCTGCCCCTGGAATCCAGAGCATGTTTAATAACTAAGAAACATCTGAATGTACAAGGTATAGATGGGGAAGCCAAGACACAGGAGGGACCACAGAAGGGCCAGCTGGTCAATGGCAGAGCTGGTATATGTGAATATTGCTAAGGCAGAAACATGTACTTGTTTAAACTGAAAAACAAAAGGCATTTGGGCTGTTTCTGCATTTTGGCTATTGTTAGTGCCACTAGGAACACATATGTACGTGTAACTGAGTACCTGTTTTCAGTTCCTTTTGGTATATTTCTAGCTGCAGAATTTCTGGTTCAAATGGTTATGCTGTGTTTGACTTTTTGAGGAAATTAGACTTTGTTCCGTGGCAGCTGCATCAGTTACATTCCCACTAGCAGCATATTCATCCTCCAATTTCTCCATGTCCTCACCAACAATTATTTTCATTTATGTTAGGAAAATTTTATCTTAATTTTCAAAAAATAGAGAAAATGTCTAGATAAGAGATCTCTTCCTGTAAATTCTGTTGCCTCCAGCTAAAACCAAAGTAATGATTTGTCCTATTCTGTAAAGAGAGACACCTACATTCACCTGGGAAATTGTGGGCAAATCCTATCTCTTTACCCCAAACCCAGCTGGCAGGCAGGCATTGGGCTTGTCACCTGTCCAGTTAGTAGAGCTTCACATTTTAATCAAATCCCTTCTCCTCATAAGCCCATTTCAAAGTGCTTCATTGATCTTCATGCAGGTGCTGGTGGCAAAAAATGAAACTCACCCCAAAACAAAAGGGAAAAAGTCAATCTGATGCAAAATCTATCTGCATTTCAGAAGCTGTCAAGATGAAAAATGAAGCCGCAAGTTTGGCCTTTAAAAATATTAATTTATTGTAAAGATGAACTGGAGAAAGGTAGAAAGAAATTGTCCTTATCTTCTTGGAGGAACAAACAGAACCAAATCCCAGTCCTTCTTCCTTGGTCTTGAATGTCATGAGTCTGGCGTTTCCAAATCCAGTGATTACTTGTCCATGGTTCATTTATGAGGTTTCTGAATATAATGAATGGCCACACATCTCACTGAGTTATCAGGGACTCTATGCTTGGTCCATGGGGTTCAATGAGTCTCGGTCCTGTTGTTGTTCTGGGGGTGATGGTTAACCCAGAGGAAGTGACAGCTGGCAAACTCCTCACTGGGGCAAGGGTTTGGGTTTGATTAAGGATGCCAGCCTTGCCTCGCTGATACTAGACAGGAGGGACTGAGAAGACACTGGGGAACATAAAAAGCATTTTGCTAACATTTGCCTGTGAAACTTAAAGCAATGGTTTCTGTTTCCATAAAGCATCCTTTGAACAGTTACAAAGAATCCTTTCTCTCCCTCTACTCCCTCACATGCAACCTGCCCTCATGACCTCATGACCAGCTCTCACAGCTGGCCTGAACAGCTTTGAGAGATGTTCAACACTCTGTGTCTTCAGGAGACAGTCCTCTTTCTAACCCTCGTCTCTCTTGCCTGAATCCTTGCACAGTCTCAGAACAGCCTCTCTGTTCCCTCTTCCACCCATCCTCCCACTGCTTCTCGAACATCCCCCTTATCTAACATATTCTCCTCTGCTTAAAGACACCGATGACTCACCTATGCATCACACCCACTTCCTACATGCTCTGCTCTCAGTCCACCATTCCAGCGTCTTCTCCTTTCCCTCCTTCTATGCTCTCTAGATTCCTGCCACGTGAAACATAACTTTATTCTGCAAACATGCCAGGTGCTTTCCTGTGCTCCATCTGTTGCACATACTGTTCCTTCAGCCTTGTCCATCTGGAGAACTCCTATTGTCCTTTAAGACCCAGCTTAAATGCCTTTCCGAGCCATCCCTTCCCACTCACAATGAACTTGACAGTGCCCGGCTCCATCATAGCTCCATCATGTCATTGTACACATTGCATGTGGTCTATCAGTTGAATGACAGAGTCACCCTGTAAGCCAGTCTGGTCAGGACTTGCTCAGACAGATTGGAATACCCTTCTTCCCCAGTAACTAACTGTAGACAAGTTTCAGGGAATGGTGACCTGTTGACTTAATACTGTTAATTCTCTGCAAATGGTGCCCAAACAGTATCTAGATGAATAAAATAATTATTATGTATAGGAAACATATTTTTGTTCTATGTTTTCTAAGAGCCCCATGCCCAATTTTCATCAGGTCCAAAGGAGAAAAGCTTTCTACATTCCTAATTGTCTTCTTCCCCAGGATAGCAAGGCTCAGCCCTTTATTCATAAAAATATAGGATGTGCATTCAGAGACATCAGGATGGCTCTCTCTCTACCCATCTGTCTCTCTGGAGGGGCCAGTCAATTAAAACTGATCCGTCCCTTCTTCTTCTCATACTCAGGCCCCTGAGGCTGCATGGCCTGTGTTTCCTTAAAAAAAAAAAAGGCACCAGTACAAAATAGAAAGAAGTTCCATCACATGGCAAGAAAGCAAAGCAAAGTAAACTAAGGCACACAAAGGGCCTAATTCTCACCACTGAATTTGTTAGCATGGTTCTCAAGCTGTAGAAGCCAGGTAGAGTCTATACTCCACTTGGTGGCTGCAGATCTACCCTAAGAGCTGGTAGAAGAAGCACACAGCATCTCTTCTGTCCACCTACCCACCTTCTAAAGTCCCCACCTCCTCTTCTGTGCACCCACAGCCTGTCTGTGATGTATTAAGTCAGGCTTTACAGTTTGCCAATTGTCCTTCCCTGCCAAGATGATGCCTCTACCTCCCATTTAATCAAACATTTCCTGAGTTCTGCCGGGCAGGGGGGCGTTGCATGTCCAAGTAAAGCCACACCCTTGTCCTAAAGTACTTACAGTCTAGTGAAGAGAAAGAGCCTTGCCACACCCGAGTGCCGCTACAAGAAAGAACGAGTGCGGTATTATGACCTTGCCACAAACGATGGCTGGAAAACTCAGCAGGGAGAGGCAGAGTTCATCTAGAATTCCCCATGGTTTCCTTTGGTGCTTCCTTTGGGCCAGCGCCCCACGCTCAATGCCCAAAAGTGACATCATTCTTGACCAGCGCGAGGGAAGCCCAGTCACCAAGGAAAACCCAGACAGACCCGTAATGCACGTGCGTTTCCACAAACATCATAACAGTCTTTTGCATTTTGTGTAATGACAAAAATATTTGTAAGTAAGCCCCCCTGGAAATCATCACCCGATTTGCCCCACATGGATTCTCTGTGTCATTGTGCTACCAAGAAAGCGGTCAAAACGTCCTGCCTGCGAGAGAATTAAAGATAAAAAATGATCGCTCCCCGGCAGCTCACGGGGACTCAGAAATGAAAGGCAGTGAGAACTGCGTGTAGACATTATAGACAAAAGCAAAATTGGCAGTTGTGTGCTGCAGGAAGCTTCTGTGGCTTTCTTTTCATTTCTCTTAGCATGGCATCGGTCCAAGGTTTTTTCTCTTTAAAAAAAAATAAATCCTGGTCTTAAGGCAATAAATATCGATCCCCTGAATGATTTGTACATTGAATTAGACTAATAATCTAAGTTTAAACAAATTTGAAAAAAGGATCTTGACAGTGAAAGAGCTGACCCTGAGGTTGCACTTCAAGGAAATGGTGAACAGACGCCTTTGGCCTCTGGGTAATCACGACTGATTGGCTCTGACCCTTCCTGATGAGAGGCTGGCAGCGGTGGTGAGAATCAAGCCCGGCAATTTGCGTTGGGGGTGGAGCATGGGGAAAGTTTAGGCTTCCTCTTATTCCTTCTCGTTCTTGACTCATCCCCAGAAGAGCCCTTCCTCTTGCCCTCCAGATCTGCTTTCTCTTCCTACTGATCCTCCATGACCGGTTCCACCTCCATTTGCAGAGGTGCCTGAGCTAGAAGCCGTCCCCAGGGTGGCTCCAGGTCTAAGCCTCCCCCCGCCCCCACCCTGGGTGGGCCTCCCGGCTCTGTGCCTTCCTTCCAGTGGGACTTACCTAGGTCATTGGACGTTTCTGAGTCTTGGTTTTCTCAGCTGTAAAATGGGCACGGTGGCAACACTCATGCTACACGGTAGAGTGAGGGGCAAATGGGATGACAGCCAAACAAGCCACAAATGATCTGTTTTCACAATCCTCGGCATCCCTACTTAATGGAGAGGTAGGGCCTTCTTTCACTTCCTAAAGTCCCCTTTCATTCCTCATCTTCTGTCCCTCCAACCCGCCTCATCTCACCTGGATGATACAGTATCAGTGTCTGAGTCACCTCTCAAGTCCCCAGAGCTCGGCACACGGACTTCCGACACCAAATAGGACCTTAATATATCCCTGCTTCATTAAATTACATACTCTAGCCTGAGCTTACCTGTGAATTCGTATCATTCCTAAACAATTCCAGGACCCAGACAGAGAGAAAGCTATTGAATGCATGTAACCACCAAGCACGACATTCTTGATTTGAAAGAATTTGGAACAGACCAAAAATATACCTTGGAAATTCAAATTGTAGTCACTTCTCCTATAAATTTCAGTAATCATATCTGTTTGGTTTGTTTTAAGGATTTCAGGCATTTAAAGTGTAAATGTGGGGAAGTTATACCTTCTCCTCTTGTTTCATTTCCAAGGGCTATGACCAATGAGGCAAAGAATCCAAACTCATTAAGTTTCACACATAAAGAATTGAAATGCACACAGTCCTTACAGTGGGCTGAGTGATGACGCCCTCTTTTTAGGCCTTGAACATATTGACATACTCAGTATTTCTCATCTACAGGATATAGGGTGAGCATCGTCTCGCTCCACATAACATTAATATTATTTTTATGACTGTTCACAAATACAGTGGCACGTTGCTGAGCTGCTGAGAAATTTAAAGAATAAAAAAGATTTAGACACTGAAAGAACCTTGAATCATCGAATTGGAGGCAGTTGAGAAGTCAGCATACAACTAGGAACTGATTATCCAGCTCCCAGCAAATAAACCAGAGCCAACGTGCTTATTTCCTAAGAGCTCATGCTTTGGTTTTAGTGCCAGCAGCCAAGGCTCAGCTCAGCACCATCTAGTGTTGGGTCAGGAATTGTTCTAGGTCAGCGACAAACCATGGGGTTACTCTGTCAGCATAGAGATGACAGATGAACTTGGGAGGGGGGATGGGTAAGGAAATCATGTGGGCAAGGAGATTGGCAGTTGTGACTGGGGCGGGAGGGACCTCATTGCCACCTCTGCCCCCATGATAGCTGTCACTAATAACCATGGACTTTGCCCCTGGAGCACAGATGCAGCCTCAGCATCCTGCTCAACACAGGGGCAGAGTTGCCATAATCGATCTGAGCTGCCATAGAGATTGAAATGTATCTAACATACCTAAATCTATAAAAATAATTAAGGCAGAAGGAAATCCAAAGTTTGTCAATGAGGCTGCTTTTTTTTTCAACATGGGTAACTCTTTTTCTGTGGCCACAGCAGATTCTTTAAAGGCAGAAAGCTCAGGTTTGTTGGGTTTGCTATAGTCCTTTGTAAGTGAATTCACACGCAAAAAACGTTTGTTTGTCAGATATTTATTGAAGACCTACCATGTCAGTCACAGACATGGCAAGTAGGCATTGATCAGTGCTAAGCCGGAGGGCAGGGAAGCCTGGACCATCTTGCCCCAGGTTTGAGTGAATTGGGTTCTCGGGATTTAGGAGTCAAAGGGTAGTTCCAAGCCAGAGCTCTCCCAACACGCTCCTTGTTGCCTGTGCCCCTCGATTTTCTCATCTGTGAAATGGGAATGCTGGCACCCAGCCTGCAGGGTGAAGATTCAGTTGTGGGTCCAAGTGCTGGACCGTGGAAGAGGCTCCAGGAGCTGGCATCGGTGTAATAAGGTCGTCATCCATCATCCCATGGGCGCTCCAACCCAGAAGCCTTGTCAGGCTCCCACTTGCCAGCCCTGCGTGGGCGTCCCTCAGCCGAGCATCCTCGGCCTCTTCTTCGGCATAGGGGTTCACATCTGGTACCTGTGATTCCTGGAGGTTCCCTCTCCTCCATTCCTTGCCTTAGGGCAGCTTCTAGAAGCCCAGCAGGCCTGCCAGGGCCTGCTAAGGATCTGATGGAACATTTTCCCAGAAAACCATACACAAGGAACCATAATTTCACATGCAACTCCTGGGGTCAGCACATCTCCTGAATTTATTTCTGGGATGCCCATGAACTTATCTTAAAACTTTTCCCCATGAAAAGTAATTTTTAAAGGGGTGTATGAGTAAACCTACATCAAAAATCAAAAACAAATATGATGCAGCAATTGCATGCATAGGTATATGCCCGAGAAAATTGAAAACATCTGTCAATATGTCCACACTAAAACTTGTATGTGAATATTCATAGCAACAGTATTTAGAATAGCCAAGAAATGTAAACAGTGCCACTGACCATCAACTGATGAATAGACAAACAAAATGTGGTATATACATACGGTGGAATGTAATTTAGCCATAAAAAAAAAAGAAAGCAGAATTGATAGATGCTATAGCAAGAATGTACCTTGAAAACATTATGCTAATGAAAGAAGTCAGTCATATATTCATATGAAATTCCAAAATAGGCAAATCCTTAGAGATGGGAGGCAGGTGGGTGGTTGCCAGGGGCTGGGGGTGAGGAAGAGGAGTTGTCGTGGGGTGACTGTTCATGGATATGGAGTTTCTTTAGTGTTCTGAGATTAGATACTGCACAGCTTTATAAAGATAAGAAAAATCATGGAATTGCACACTTTAAATGGCTACATTGTATGGTACACAAACTACATCTCAAAGCTATTGTCAAAACATTAAAAAAAAAATCAGATGTCTCACACTGCAGCCAGAAGGATCTAATCATCCCAACCCCCTCCTTCAGACACCCCAGTGGGCTGCCCAACTCTCTCAGGAAACCTGCCCAAGTGCATCTGGAGGTCTGCAAGGGCAGCGTGGGCTGGCTGTGCCCCACCCCCGACCCCCAGCCACCTCTCACACCATGGTCTCCCTCCCTCTGTCTCCTCCAGCCATGTGTGTGTTTCCAGCCAGATACTAGAAATTCTGAAATTCTTGAGTCCAGATTTCTTAGGCTGCAATCTCAGGACCAACTAGAGTGTGTGGTCTCGAGGCAGAATCCCTTCTTCCAGGAAACTCAATTCTTTGCATTCAAGGTCTCCAATTGATTGGCTGAAACTCACCCACATTATCAAGATCAGTAGATTGTAGGTGTCACTCCCATCTCTAAAACCCTCCAAATAACAATGCCCATGTTGGACTAAACAAGCGGGCACCATAATCCAGTCAAGTTGACAAAAAAATTAACTTGTGGGCCCTGCCTGGGTGATGGAAAGGATTCAACAGCCCCTGTCCTCCTGGGTCCACTGAGCAGGTCCCAGTCATGGTTTGTGGATAAGCCCAATAGAGGAGCAAAATGGGGAAAAGGCAAACACCAAGTTTCTCAGCTCAGCCCCCTAAGGACCCCATGTCACGCATCCCCACCAGTTAACATTCAGCTGAATTCTCTTTTCACCCCCCTGCCAGCTGCTGGTCCCAGCTCTCCGGGGATGCCTGAGCACACAGTGATATACAGATGTGCAGGCCTGCACGCTGGCATTTAAAGAGCCATCAGGTGGTGCGCATTCTAGGTTTAGTGCGTTCCTTCTATTATAATGGAAGGTCCTCGCCCAGGCCCCATTGGAATCACTAATGGTCGTCACCTCTTAGTTCCAGGAAGCAGCTATCTGCTTTCCAGCAAAGACTTGCAGGTTCCTACTTACACCCTGGGGTGTTGGGGAGAGAAAGCTAAAAGGTCATATTCATAACCATGAGTCTTCTGATATCCACATCAAAGCCATGTAGACGTTTCAGAAACACCTTGGCCAATATATTTTGATTTTGCTATTTAAACTTATCCTTTATATCTGATCACTAAATAATATGTTTACTATAAAAAATTAGAAAAAGGAAAAACCATGAAGGAAAAAATAAAAATTGCATAACCATACCATTCAGAGATAATTGCTGTTAACAGCTTGCTGCATATAGTTCTCCCACTCTATTTATATATTGTATATATCAAAATATCTTGTCTTTTTTCGAAAAGGGGATCTCGCTGCTCATGCAATTTTGCAACATGCTTTTTCCTCTCAACAATATAATAGAAACATTTTCCATGTCATTAAATATTCTCCTACTAAGCATTTATTTTTAATGTGGGTGCCTCTGGCTTAAACAGTAGCAATTTTCAATTCTGCAAAGAGCTATGCTTGGTGAGTTTGAGTACTTTTTTTTTTTTTTTTTTTTTGCTTGTTGTCTTAGGAGGATGTTTAACGCTGCATTTGTGAGTATACAGCTGGCCAGCATTTCCTGGAGGCAGAAGAGTGCCCAAGCACTCATGACTTACTGAGACCCCGTAGGATGGTCTGTTTCTCACAGCCCCACAGGGACATTTCCTAGATGTTAAAGTGTGCTGGTGCCAACAGGGTTTCAGGATACAGACCCAGCAATGAGCTACTGCCTGATTTAACACTCTGTCAAAGACCCCTGGCTAAACAAGCACAACTTATCTTTAGGTCTGGTTAAAATTTAAATACCCACTAAAGTTTCTGGTCTGAGATATGTTGCAGGGAAACTGAAAAACTGTGAGAGACATGCAAATGTGAATGTTCAAAAGCAGAAGAGGTCATGTTTTGCAGCAGGAAGAAAAGAAGAGTTTCCAGAATAGAGAAGCAGCTTGTCCTGAGCCTTGAAGGAAGGGCAAAGCCTGAAGGGTGGAGAGAGCAATAAACATTTGTTCCAGTTTTGGGTCTTCTCCAGTTTAATGAACATCTACCATATGCCAGGCAATGTGCTAAGTATCAGTGATATGGCGATGAAAGGACATAGGGTGATCCTTGCCTTTAAACAGGTTTCAGATTCATAAGTAGGATGACTCAGCATGAGAAGTAGTACAAAGGGAGAGAATATCAGGTGCAGTAATATTAACAATAAATGCTAAATAAATGTTCACTAGTAGGGGTTGTGTATGTGTTGTTTCAGGTAGTCTTCACAACAGCTAATTGTGAGGTAATAACTATTATTCCTCCTGCTTTATAAGTGACAAAACTGTCAGGATTATGTGCCCACACCGACAACCAGTGGAGCCAATATTTACATGATTTCCATTTATTGAGTGTTCATGGCATGCAAGCACTTTGCATATGTCCTCTTATTTAATCTTCATGACAACCCTTCAAGGTAGATGACGATATTTCCCTTTTCAGAGAAGATACTGAAAAGTCAGAGAAAGTTAAGTAATTTGTCCAAGTCTATACAGAGAGGTACAAGTGGGTCAGGGCTGTGTTGTCAAAAGATGAAGTTGCATTTGTGTATGACAGCCCTTAACGTTTTATTTGGGACACCATAAAGTTTTACTGCAGCAGGGAAGCTGGAACACTTGCGAAAAAACAGAAGCAGCTTTAAGCTTCTAGGAATAGCGAGTGATTTTTATAGGTATAAAAAGGAAGTTAGCTTCAGTTCCCTTAATTCGAAGGAGTTTGTCTTATAGAGGAAGATTTACAGGAGGGTTTTTGTGTTTGTTTTGTATTGAGTCAAATGTAACCAACTTGAGTCTTGATTGTCTTCTGGGTCGGATGCTTTGGTGGGGATTTCAAATTTCAAAATATTTCAAGAGGAAACTCAAGAGAGAGAATTCAAAGACAAAGTAGGGCATGGGTTTTTTTTTTGGCTCTGAGGGGGTCCCCAGGGCTTTCTCTGTATACCAATATCAGGCTGAGGACACCTGCATCTCTGTCACACCTCTCTGCCATGACCTCGGTGAGAGGCAAGTCCTGACTGGGTCAGGGGACCGTGACTCAGCAGAAAGCCCACCTGAGGCTGTGTCACTCATTCCATCCACATGCATATTAGGCACCTGCAATGTCCCATCCCTGTGCTGCTGTGAATGGAGTCCCAACCCTTGAGGAGCTCACAGGAAATCTGGTGTGCACTTGTGGTGTCAGATGATGTGTTAAGCATAGGCATGAATAAAGCACACTGTGGGTGGAAGGAAAGGCACCCAGTGAGACCCAGCAGAGCTATGGCAGGCTTCCCGGAGGAGTAGCATGGGCACTGAGCCTTACACACAGAGGAGGTGCATGCCTGGTGGATATATGGACAGAGGCTGCCCCAGGCAAAGGGGACAGGATTTGCCAAGGCGTTGGCTGAAGAGGAACCATGGCCAGTGGTTCAGGATTGCTGGTTGATCATGAAAGAAAGAAAGGATGGGAGGAAACGAGGACAGACAAGTCAGAGGGGACCAAAACCCCAAGGGCTTTGGTGCCATTTCAGAGTTTAAGCAGTATCCTGGTAGCGATAGGGTGGCATAGAAGAATTTAGAGCAGGGTAGCCAAGGAATCAGAGCCAAGTGTCTCAAAGACCATTTTAATGACATCATTTTAATGAGAATGAGCTTGTGGTGGTGAGATGGGAATCAGAGAGTCCAGTGAAAAAGGGTATCTGATGTGGTATAAATGCAAGTAAGTATGGAAAGAAGAGGACAGACTTGAACAACTGAAAGTGGTAGAATTGATCAACTTGATAACTGATTTGGAAGGAAGGTCTAAAATCTAAGCCCAAACTAACTCACTATCCACTTTTCAATTCTCTCCATTTCTAAGTCCATCACTGGAATATTTCTTTTGTGCACTGTTTTTAAAGAGTCCATGATGTTGGAGTGGATTGTAGGTAGAAAGTTTGAGAACTGCCAAAGTTTGTACTGGTTATGGAGCAGAAGATAAAAACTTAGCCTCTCTGTTAAATAACACATCTCTGTTTGTGGGAGTTAATATTTATAAAAGTAAGAAGACTACATCCCCTGTAGATGGTACCATTTATTTGGTTTATCTTTAAAATGCTTTTATGCTGTTAAAATCCCAGGCTTTGATTTTGTATCTATAAAAAAAAAGTTGGGCAGATTGTATTTCAGCTGCCGTTGAAGGAAAACTAGGTTTTATTTTTGTTGAAAGGTGGAGATCTTTTTCTCTCTTGCAAAAATCACAACTATATTTGTTCATCCATTCAGCGAATGTACATGGGGCATTTGGAGAGCAGGTATGGTCTCTGGCCTCATGAAGCTTCAGGGGAGTCATTTATCCATGAGTATATCCTTAATATTTCCCCTGTTTGGAATGGGTTCACTGCCTTAAACATCAATATAGTAGAATATTTAAAAGTCTGCCTTCGAGAACCAAGTGTGGCACTCATGTTTTTTTTTAATAGAACAGACTTACATATTGCACCTTATGTACTCCTGCCTCAGGTCCTTCGCACTTGCTAGGATATCCACTGGCTGATCCTTCCTCCTGACTAACTCAGAGATGACCTGCTCAGGCCATCCTGAGCCTCACCCCAGGACTTTCTCTCCCCTGTCCTTCCTATTTATTTTTTTCTCTTAGCACGTATCTGTCTGTCTCCTCCAGTAAAATGTAAGCACCACACACATGGGGAGCTTTGTAACATTCATCTGTAGCTCTTTCCCCACCACCTAAATGAACACCTGGCCCTCAATAGGCCCTCAGTGAATATTTGTGGAATGAATGAGTGAATCTTCTCTGAGTTTCAGGTCCTTTGCCTGAAGACTAGAGGTTGGGAGTGAAGGGTAGGTGAATGGAGGCTGCTTTGTAAGATGTGAAAAGAGAACAGCAGCATTCTAGGCTGCTTGGTTCCCTGGGGACTTTGCCAGTATTGGTGGCATGGTCAGATTGCTTCAGTAGGATGATGCACAGCTGAAGTCTTGCTTTATACAGGTGTTGTCTGGATTGCGTGATTCTTGGCTTCATTTAGTTTTTCCCATTAGGTCCATAGTACAATTAAGAAGGGACAAGAGAATGTTTTAAGGGTGTAGACCTAATGTCATAAGCATCACTTTGGATGGGTTTGTGTGCGTGTGTGTGTACATATGCAGACTTTTAAGTATGTATTTAAATAGATATGTTTAGATAGATAACATGAAATTTTAAGAATTATTAGTTCCAATTAATAGCAAAAGAATATAATGCTAGGATAATATAAACACCTTTTCTCACTTCATCTTTTTGGATAATGGGTGTACGTGTTAGAGTGGTAATGCTAGCTGCTACAACAAACAGCCTCAAAATCTCAGAGGCTCAACCCTGTAAGCATGCCACAGCCCAGCAAGCTCCTTCCAGGAGAGGTAACCCATCCTCTACAGGTGGTCTCCAAGGTAGCCACTGAAGGAGGAGGAAATGTGGGAGAATTTGCGTAGGAGATTATATGGGCCAGGCTGGGAAGTGGCATGTACCCCTCTGCCCATTCCACTGGCCAAAACTCAGTCACAGACCATTCCTAACTGCAAAGGTAATGGAGCAGTGGGTGTTCCTGAAGAAGATGAAATGGGTTGGCAGTGAGAAAAGTAGGCATGTGTCTTTCTATCCGACATGGTGTCATACCATTGATCCGTTTATAACCTGAGTTTACTTCTTTAGAAACATTCCATTGTAATTGTTTTACATGCATTGTATGTACCACGTACAAAGTTGCATTGTATGTGAATTTTTGCTGCGTGTCAATCATGGCCAGTCCTGATAAGCTGGAAGAGGGCCTTGAAATTCATCTATACCACCACCCCCACCCCATTTTGTTGATGGGTAACTAAGGCCCAAAGCGTAAGTGGAAATCATATAGTTCACAAGTTGCAGAGATGTGCTTGGTATTCATTTCTCCAGAATATTCTGAGGAACACAAATTCATTGAGCCCATTTAGGACCCACACACCATGCTGGAGGCTGAAGATTCATGTAGTTAAAATTTCCAATAAATTAAGTAAACTTACCCTGCGGGTTTCTAAAACTGCCCCTCCCTTCAGAGCCTCTGAGCCAAATGACTTACAAAGATTCTACCCTTCCCCTTGGGTTCTTCCCACTTCCACTGCTATCAGGAGTGAAAAATATTTACTTCCCAGCCATGGGACATTTACCCAAAGCACTAGGAAGCACTTCCATTAGCATAAGGCAGTGTATTGATATAATTGCAATGGAATTCACACAAAGGGGATCCCAGAAGGAAATCTGAGCCTTCTCTTGAAAATGTAAAATTCCCAAGGACCTTAACTAGAAAGTTGGGTTTTCAGTCTAAATTCTAAGTGTGAGGTATGCTCCACATTCCCTGAGTAGAATGATCATTGACAGTGTGCAATTAACTAGGTGTGAGTCTCCTGTGGCTGACACAACAAAGTACCACAAATTCGGAGACTTGCAACAATAGAAATTTATTATGTCACAGTTCTGGAGGCTAGAAGTCCAAAATCAAGGTGTGAACAGGGCCCCGCACCCTCCTTGCCTCTTCCAGGCATTCACACCAGTATCTGTCTGTGTCTTCATGTGACCTTCTCCCCATCTGGTTCTTATAAGGTCATTTACCAAATTTAGGGCTCATCCAGTTGAACCAGGATGATCTCATCATGAGATCCTTGACTTAATCACCTCTGAAAAGACCCTTTTATCCAAACAGTCTCACATTTACAGGTACCAGGACATGGCCATATCTTTGGAGGCAACCATTCAGCACACTATATCAAGCCATGGAGAAAAATCTCATTCACTTTGAGAAGCCATTGATCTTTTTGCTTCAACTTAAAAAGTTCATATATATATCCAGAATTTAATGAATGTCTATTCTGTGTTTTTGACTGTGTTATAACAGCTTCTACCTCCTAAATTCGCTCTGTGCAGCAGATTATAAAGGATGTATAAGGATTATCCCATTTTATCCTTGTGGTAATCTTGGAGAAAGGGGAAAATTTCATCCCTTTTGTGGATGAAATTTATAAAATTTTTAGATGTGGGGAATCCTGGAGAAGGGGAAATCCTGGAGTCAAGGCAAAATTGCACCCCTTTTGCAGGACCTGGGGATGTGGGGGTCAGAGGAAGTGATGTGCCCATTGTCACTCAGCTGTTACAAGGCAAAGCTAGGGGTGCTCTCCTTATTCTAGCTGTTTTCACTGTCCTGTAAGGTAACAGAAGCAAATAATTAAAACACAATTCCAGGCTTCAAGCATCTCAGAGCATGGTGGAGGGACAGATCTCTATGGCTTAGTATACCACTGTGTGATATGTGCTGCAGGCAAGTTGTGTAAAGAACTCTTCAAACTTTCTACCCTGGAGTTTTGCATAAAGGCTCAAAGTGAAAGAGGCATTCAAGGACAGTGGGAAGTTGCCAGGTTTGAATGCAAGAAATTACATTCAAGGAAAGAATACAAAAAAATGACACTTTGAAGTCCTAACCCCCAATATCTCAGACTGTGGTCTCATTTGAAAATAGACCATTACTGATGGAACTGGTTAAATTAAGATGAGGTCACACTGGAGCAGGGCAGGCTCCTAATGCAATATAACTGGTGTCATTATAAGAAGAGGAAAAGTTACAAACACATTGGGGAGAAGACTACCGCAGAGATTGGAGTGATACTGTCACAAGCCAAGGACAAGAATTACCTGCAAACACCAGAAGCTGCAAGCAGCAAGGAGGGATTCTCCTCCACCAGGTTTCATAGGGAGCAGAGCCCTGCTGACACATTGATTTTGCATTTTTAGCTTCCAGGATTGTTAGACAATAAACTCTTAAGCCATTCAGTGGTTGTACTTTCCTAGGAAACTATCCCAGGAAAGAAACAGCCACTGTGAAGAAATGGAGGAATGAATGAACCATCCACTTCCATAGCATGTGGTCGTTTGTTGCTGGGATTCACTAGGGACAGTACTTTGCATGTCAGGTGTTCCCCTGAGAACTGTCCCACTGACCTATAGTTGCAGCTCCAGGTGAGCCATATGCTTGGCAGAAGTGGGTGGTCCTCCATGCGCAGTAGTTTGATGCTGGCAACCCAGGACCTGAAATCTACAACTCCTTCCCAAGTCACTTCAAGTTCGTATTCTACTTATCTTAGGACATAGCTGCCAATGTGAAAGGTGAAAGAGACCCAAACTAAGGCAAGGGCAGTGAAAATGATGAGGGTGGGATAATATAAGGGCCAGGTTGAATGCATCAGGGCTAGAAGTGGTTGCTCAAATGCCAGGGGATTCAAAGTGAATACCTGGGCAGAGGATGACACCATGAACCAAGGCAGAGAGCACATGCGCTAGGCCGGAAGCTTACTGAGTTTGCTTTGGGATTGTATTTGCAGGATTTGTGAAATATCCAGGTTGAAATGCCTGGGAAACATTTAGAAGTATGGATCTGGGGATGAAAAGAGATTCGGGCCTTAAAGAGACAGGCAATAATTGGGGATGTCAGAGTCAACAGCGGTGGGTAGAACCAAAGCTCTGGGGATAACTGGGGTCTCCAAGAAGAAGGCTGCCATTTTGAAACTTGATGGCAATTGTTCAGAGAGCTGCCCATGACTAGTGACCTCTCCAGAAAAGCTCCCATCTTCTCAAGAGCAATCCATAGGAGCTTAAATGAACAGCTGGTTCCAGAAGGGGCATCCTTGGGCTGCCACCACCAGGGGCTTTGGGCTACCATGTAGGTGACAAGGAGACTCCAGAGGGAGGAAGTAAGGAACAGCATGAGGTTATGCAGCTAAAAGCAGGGGAGTTGTGAGGGCCCGTCGAGGAAATTCACATAAAGAACTGGGTGCTGTTTCTGGCATACAGTAAGTGCTCAATGAATGTAACCTTGATTATGATAACAAAAGAGAATGTCATTGGAGTCCATCCAGAACTGGCAAGGAACAGGTACTAGTGGACAGGAGCAGGAAGAGCCATAGCTGGGGGTGAGAGAGAGCCAGAGGGAGAACCAGGCTCAGAAGTATGTCCTACCCCAGAGCTGAAGCCCACCTCTCACCCTCCAAGGGGACAAATTGCTGAGACCCTGGGATTTCATTGCAAAGAGATCGGCAGTCGAGTTCATTTGCCATCTGCTTAGAAAAAGAACTCTGATGAGGGGCTGGAGGGAAAGCAGCAAATTCTTTCTCTCTCCAAAGAAACATGTTTGTGGATTTTGTTATTTGTGAAGAAAAACCCACTCATCTTTATCAACATTCTGTCTGTCTGCAAGACTGAGCCAGTGAAGGGCAAGTCCAAATGTTAAGTCATAGCATTTGACTTTTTGTTCCTGGCTCCATGCACATTCAAGGGTGTTAATAGGCTTAGCTCTTGTCAGCAGAGCCAAGGCCATTTCCAGAACAACATGAGCGATGGAGCCAAGATTGCAAAAGGGCAAGCTCACGTGAACAGCCCTGGGATTGCAGTCCTTAGGTGGTCGAGTCCAAATCATGCTGAAGGAAGGTGATCAGAAGCACTTTCAGTGCCAGGCGTGAAATTGACAGAAGAATCTTCCAGACTAACCCACGGCCGAGTTATCCTCGTCACTGTTTTTCCCTGTTATATATATTAGCTGTTGGGACAACAGCAGTGGTGTAATTGGAATCCATCTTCTATGATTGCTTCCTTGGATGATTTAGAATTAGTTCAATTTATTTTCAAAGAGTATAACCCAATGACAGCATAAAGGCAGTGTCTGGAATTGCATTCCATGGGTAGACTGGGTGGGTGTCATTTGCTGATTCATTACTCTCTCAGCAGGCTCTTTTGTTTCGAAAGCTACCTGGAATTATTACAAGCAATAGAACTCTAAGCCAAAATAAGCTTTGCATAAAAGTACATTTGACTTAAGGGAAACCATATAATACTGATTAAAAGTAACCCTGGATGGCAGATTTGATTAGGAGATCACATCTGAATGAGAACAAGTTCAAAGAGACCACAGAAGAATAGGGCTTGAGGAAGCCCATTTAGATTGTCCTTTCTCAGTGGAGGATGCAGTACTGATTAAGCACCTGAAATTGATGGGCAGGGGCTGGTAACGTGCAGAGAAGGATGGATAGCAGGCAAAGGTTGTAAAGCTGAAATCACAGCAGGTCACCTGCATTTAGAGCCTAATTATAGAAACAGCCTCCAACCCCTCATAGGCTCATGTGCTTTTGTCTTTGGGAGTCAGTAATTGAATTTTCTGGACGTTTTGACCAGTGTATAAGTTTGTGAAGCCGATTATACAGCAGAATGTAATTTTTATTCTGACCTTTAAAGCATTACCTTCTGCTATGTGATTAGAAAACAAAAAGAGGGTGTGCCACCCTCCTAACTGCCCTTGATTTGGGGGAAAGGAAAGGAAAAACACATACATACACACACCTTGCTGTTTCCTGTAACCTAGTAAGATTCATTTAGATTCTATGCAGATCATTTAATAACAGATTTTGTAAAACCTTAACATAAGGAGCCACCATAAAATGTATTATCTTTTATTACCCATACAGAGAATGACATTTTAGGTGGTAATAAATTGAAACTCAAGGAAAGCTATTTGCTTTTGGAGAGTGCTTGGCAAAAGAGCACCAGTTTCCGGATTGTGTCCTGTTATCACATGTGGTCCCCCAGGGTCATGGGCAGTGCCCTACCCCCACCCCTGCTGGGTTCACTGAGGCCCACCTGTGTCCCTCTTTTGAAAGGTCATTCCATCCCAACCTCACTTTGGAGGAGTGTGTTGTCCTACCTTTGTTGTTCCACCTTCCACCTTTCAGGATGTGTGACAGTCCCTGGGCTGGGCCCAACTTCGCAGAGAGTAGAACCCATCAGTACCAGAGCATGTGGAGGCTCCTGTTCCAGTCTGCTAGCTGCTGGAATGCGATATACCCAAAACAGAACCGCTTTTAAAAGGGATTTAGCTTATTACTTGCAAGTCCACAGTTCTAAGGCCATGAAAATGTCCCAACTAAAGCAAGGCTATAGAAATGTCCGGTCTGTGGCATCCAGGGAATTATTGGCTCAAGAAGGCTGACGTCGTTCAGGGTTTCTCTCTCATCTGAAAAGGTACATGGTGAACATGGCAACATCTGCTAGCTTTCTCTCCAGGCTTCTTGTTTCATGAAGCTCCTCCAAGGGACGTTTTCTTTCTTCATCAACAAAGGTTTCTGGCTGCCTGGGCTCTCTCCTAAATGTTTCCTCTTTTAAAGAATTCCAGTAAGCTAATCAAGACCCACCTGGAATGGGTAGAGTCACATCTCCCTCCAATCGAAGGTTAGTTGGGTATGTCATACCTCTTTGGAGATAATATAATCAAGTTTCCAACCTACAGTACTGAATAGGGATTAAAAGAAATGGCAGCCTCCACAATATGGATGAGGATGAAAGCATGGCTTTTCTAGGACACATAATCCTTTAAAACTGGCATAGCTTCCTTGGCTCCGATTGCTCTCCAAAGGGCAAGGGTCCCCCTGCATGTTCCTGGGAGGTCAAAGCCTTTCACCTTGAGCTACTTAGCCGTGCAGAGACCAGCCTCACCAGCTAGCCATGCCCAGGCCCTGCCTTTGGACCAGCAGCCTTCTGCCACCCAGAAGAGCAACCCAGAGGCCAAGTTTGCTGTATAGCGATTAGCATAACCATTCATTGATTTTTTTAATCCATGAGTCATCTGAGAGTGCCAGACACTCAACTAACTTGTGTGATTTTCCTGCAGATGACTCAGAATTAGCTCAGTTTCTTTTTAAAGACTGTACCCCAAGGACAGTACAAAGGCAGTGTCTCAGCATGTTGTGTCTCGAGGGTAGGCATGGAGGATATGGCAGGAGAATGTTGAAGACGAGTCTCTGCCCTCCCAGAGCTACAGTGGATACAGAGAAGGGGCCAATGCATTGGAGACCACATCTGCTGAAGAGGAGATATCTCAGGAAACCGATGTGATACTTGCCCCTCAGTAGAGGGGAGGAAATTCATCTTCCAACAGGAGATTTTGCAGGAAAGGTCTGGCTGACATCACACCTCAAAGGATTGAAATGGAATTCTTTCCGGAGGATAGAGAGTGTCTGCTATTCAGCGAAGGTGAGCATCCTGGGAAGGGGGCAGGTAAGAGCAGAAGGAAGATGGGGCTGGATGAGGCCGTACACGGTGCTGGAGCCAGAGCTGGTGAGCCTCTGGCCTCATCAGGATGCTCGCTGCCATGGACTCCTGTGGCTTCTATAGCAAACCACCACAAGCTCGGTGACTTAAAGTAATACCAGTATGTTATCTTACAATTCTCGATGTCAGAAGTCCTAGACTCAGGGTGTCAGCAAGGATGTGATCCTTCTGGGGTCTCTAGGAGAGAATCGGTTTTCTCACCTTTTCTGGCTTGTAGAGGCTTTTCTGCATTCTTTGGCACCTTCCTTCATCTTCAAGTCCAGCAGTGTAGCATCCTGAAAGCCCTCTCTCTGACCTCTGCTTCTGTTGTCACATCTCCTTCTCTGACTCTGACCCTCCTGCCCCCTCTTATAAGGACCCTGTGATGACACTGGGCCACCTGGATCACCCTGGATGATCTCCCATCTCAAGACGCTGAGCTTAATCCCTCCTGTAAGTCCCCTTTGCCATGTAAGGTCACATATTCCCAAGTGCCAGGAATTAGGACTTGGACATCTTTGGGGAACTGTTATTCTGCCAACCAGAGAAGGTCCAAAAGCTTGTGGGTATTCGAAGTTCACCTCCACTGTGCACTCTCCGTGACCTATTGATGGGATTAAACTGAAGCAGAGAGAATAGGAGAAGCCAAGGTCAGTTCTAGGTATTTGAGTTGGGGCCTCAGGCTGCAGGGGGGAGTAATGAGTCGTTATTAACATCAGGAGATTGAAGGAGGTCATCAGAAAGGCAAGCAGACTGAAGGGGTGAGTTTAGTGCAGTTTAGGGCCTTTGAGGAGGTACTTTTTTTCTAGAAAGGAATGGAGGGGCCAAGGAAAGGAAGTTTCACCCTCAGAGAGCCTTTGCAAAACTCCTATTTTTCATTTAAATTGCACCATAAACGGGAATTTTCAGTCGGAAACACATAAGCATATACATTGACCTGCATTTGGTCACATGGGCATACAGAACAAGGCTACTCAAAGGGTGGTCCCTGGGCCATCAGATTGGCACCCCCTGGGAATTTGTTAGATTTGCAAATCCTTGGACCCCTTCCCAGCCCTAATGACTCATAAGGGGTGGGGCCCAGCAATCTGAGCTTTTACAAGCCTACCAGGGAATCCTGATATGTGCAAATTTGAGAAACACTGGTTCAGAATGTTTGCGCACCTCCTGTATACCAGACATTATATTACTATGACAGTTCAGGGCTGAAAGAGAGGCCAACATTGGAAACATTGGGTTGTGAAAATATAAAAATTGTAGAGCAAGAACACTTTCATTGCATTTTATTTTCCTTTAACTTCTAGGAACCAGTCCTGCCTTGTCCCGTTCAAGTAAATAAACCCAAGAAAATATTTAGCATGTCCACTTCTGCCCCTAACTAGAAATATGTTTCCTGGAATTTCCAGAGAACACATTGTTTCCTCACACTGTGAGTTCCTGGAAAGTGGAGCTAGGCTAGATAATCTCTGGTTTCCTTCAAGAGCCAGTGATCTCGTGTCTCCTCCTCTGTCAAACCTCATCTCAGCTGGTCCCTTCATTCCCAGGCTCTCCCTTCTCAGAATTAGCTCCCCTGAGCCCCATCCTTCAGAGCTCATCTCCAGCCTTTCATTAAGCTGTAGCTACTGAAAACCACAGCAACACTCCCCAGCCGTGCCATTCATATTCTAAGCCTACTGTGTACATGACCCAGGACCGACCTGCGGAGTCTCTTACACATATTTGTACCTCCTGCCAAGCTGTGAATTCCTTGAAGATAGGGGATATATTTCACACTTCTTCTTCCCACAGTGTCCTCAACACAATCAGTACCAGCCTTTCATTCTTATCGACTGACTGAGTTTAATAGTTTTAGGATTAATAGCCTCCCATCTTCTTCCATAGAAATTCACTTCCATTCAAGGTGGTTTTTATCCAGGAGCAGGGCTTTCTCTCCCCTACCTCCATGAATTCTGGATTAAGTGGCTTCTCCTTGGAAACCCCACTAGACCCCGGGATTACTCCCTTCTCCTTCTCTTGAAACCTTCTCTGTATTGGCTAGTCCCATGAGGCTTGGCGATTCTGACCTAACATGATGCCTAGCCCATAGAAAGTGCCCAAGAAAAGTTTAGGGAACTAAGTAAGCTTACTTCCTGAGTGCCCCATGATCACAGAGACCTTAACTTGTGCCTTTCCAATAATGCTTATCTCATCACACTTTATGTGCTCGATTTTTTTTATATTTCTCTAGAATACAAGTGCATCAAAAGCAAGGTCTGAACCATTCATCACACCATAGTGGAGTTTTACTTGAACCTAGGAGACACTAAATAAATGTTTCTATAGAATCAAACTGAACGTCGGATATTTGCCACCTCGAATCTAAAGGGAGTGATTTTTCCAGGTGTGCTATGGACGCCGTTGGCAGTTTATTTACTGTAACTCATCAGTAACATCAGAAGAGGTACACTTTGCCTGGAAATATTTTATTTGATTTTGGTGTACCTCAACCTCAAATCTATCACTTAGGTTATTCCAACTGCATATGTCTAAGAGGCACTGTTTATTTCCCCCATGGCTTCCCCACCCTTCTGGCTTTGTCAGCAACCAGTAAATCTGGGGAAATGAGCTCTGCCTTGTCCTTGCCCTCCAGACCCCAGTAGGAGTGGAAAAAAAAAACAGCAGGTGACAACCAAGAACATGACTGTGCACAAGAGCACTGAGAGGTGAGGTGAAAGGAGGCCTGAAGACAAACACAAGTCAAACCAGACTCACCCTGTTGCATCGGAAGATTGAATAAGGTGGTTCACCATTGGCAGTGGGAACAAGGCAAATTTTAGAAGGGAATGTGTGCAGGGCCTGCTGGATTTATAGACTACCTGTTCTCTGTGTCAAGTGGCCAGAGTGGATAAATCAACTCCAGAAAGACAACTCGTTCTGCTTCAGAGAGTGTTTCCCCCCAACCTGTTTGCAGTATTTATAGACCATGTGTCAGATGGAGCAAACCTGGAGAAGAATGCGGCTTCTGTTTGGGCACCATTTTGCCCATCTACTCTGGGCAAGCTGGCAAGTAAATAAATAAATGAATTATCTTGTATCTTTGCTATAAATCTTGTGTTAGTATTTCCCGTTAAGAGTTTCTTAAATTTTATACAAGCGGATTTGTTAAGAAAAGCTTTCTTACAGCTTTCCCTGACTCCCTTAACAGGATTTATATGCTAGATCCAGCTCTCACTGGCTTTCGATAGCTGATTGTGTACACATCTTTCCAGCGCTGTGTTCAGTGGCATCATGGTGGTAGCTTGAAATCAGCCATGATAAAAGTATTTAAACTCCTAAAATTGGCAAGCATCCCAAATCAGGGGAATAGGTTGTTAAACATTCACAGGAATACCATTCTATATAATTAATTATTTTGTGAAAATATATCGGTAGTTTTGAAAATAATTATTACGTACCCACAGTATACCAAGCACTGAATCAGCAGCTGAAAGATAAAGCACTAAACAAGACAAGGTCCCTAATTTCATGGCTCTCAAATTCTCATGGTTGAGATAGCCAATAAACACATAAACAATAAATAAGAACATTACAGACTATGACAAGTTTTAGTGATCTATTGCTGTGTAATATATTATCCCAGAACTTAGTGGCTTAAAACAATGCACATTTATTATCTCACTGTATCTGTGTTCAGGAATCTGGTCACAGCTTAACTAGGTCCCTTGTTCCATAGTTTCTCCCAAGGCTGTAGCAGAGGTGTTGATCCAGGAGTCGGCAGTCTCATCAGACAGTTCAGGGAAGGATCCAATTTCAAGTTCATTCAGTGGTTTTGGTAGCTTTCATTTCCTTGCAGGCTGCTGGTCTGAGGGCCTCAGTTCTTCTTCCTCTTCCCAGAAATTGTCTTCCATTTCTTGTCACGTGGCCCTCTCCCACATGGCAGGGTGTTTGGTCGAAGTATGCAAGCCAAGGAAACAAAGAGTCTACCAGCAAGATGGAAGTCGCAGTCTTTCAGAACCTAATTGTTTAAATGAGTTTCCATCACATTTGCTGTATTTGCTTCATTGAAAGCAAGTCACTAGATACAGCTCACTCTTGAGGAGAACCAGGGGTGGACACCAGGAGGTGAATGGACACGAGGAGGTAGATGGACATGAGGAAGCAGGGATCACTGAGGCCATTTTGAAAGCATCTGCCCCACAGAAACTAAAAAGGAGGATGAGTTTTGGCATAACTGGGGCACTACTTTGGTCAAGGTATTCAGGTGATCCACTCTGAAGAGGAGTGATCCCACTCTTGCAAGCATCCCAAGCAGGGGACAGCACTGGATTGGAGGAGCGGAGGGAGTCAGTGGGAGGACAGCAATGAGATAATATAGGGGCAGGAGTGACAGTCAGGTCAACTTTGGGTGTTTTTCCAAGAACAACGAGATTAATACACTTGCTTTTATTGCCAAATCACAAACACTGGCAATTAGTTTTTTTAATTTGGAGTTGACCCTGTATTTTGTAGAATTCCACTTTCTCTGTGAGTTTTTAGCACATATTTCGTGTTCTCTCTTTTTCTGAGTTGGCATTCTCAGTGGAGTGGGTGGTCTGTGTGTTCCTTCTGCATGGTGTAATGATAGCTAGACACCTAAAACAGTTTTTTATTTTCTTGGTGAGTCTTGCTTCCTGTGGCTATGGGTCATCAGGAATTAGCTATAGCCATTTTCTCTAGCTCAGAATGTCCAAATGCCCATTCATCTGCTGGTACTGTAGTAAGTAAATTAAGAAAAGTAAAAACAATACAGTGAATTAACATAGCTACATATATTATTCTTCAAAGGACTGGACTTTGCCCTGAAATTCTTTTATAAAATTATGGTGGTGGTAGCGCTAATGTTTTTATCTGGCAAAATAAGTTGAAGACAATGTTGGTCTCACCATTTTCTTTTAAATTTAATTATCCATGAAGTCAAATGAGTGGAAAACATATCTTTAGCTAATACTTCAGATGGTAATGCTTTGGGGACTTGAAATGAGCAGCACCCTACAAGGCTGCATGACTTTCTGTGAAGAAGGAAGTGGAAGTGAGGCAATGGCCACTATGTAGAGGAGCTCCCCGTGGAGGTGCTCATCTGGCAAGAGATAGGTTGGGGGGCTTTTTCAGAAAGGTTCATTAGTGTCTTTGAGAAAATTCAGACAAATCTTCTACCATGGGTCTAATCTGGAAAAGATTAAAACAGATGATATTCTATCAGAGAATCCATGAGGATCTGAGGTGAGATTGAAAATGAACAAAAGCACCTTGTAAAACTCCCTCCCTCTGTTCTTTCCCCATCAGCTCCTTTTTGTGGTGGACTCCAGAATGGGTGCAGTGGACTTCTGACAGTCTTCTGAGATGCAAACATCTGTCAACATCTGTAACTGGGGCCTGATCCATGGTTCCCAGATAGAGAAGAAGGACTAAAATCTTTTGCCTTTCTTCCCTATCTGTAGAAGACTTTTCACAGTTTCTACTAAATAATAATAGAAGCCATCTGTTGAGCATTTATATGTGCCAGGCACTATGCCTTGCACTCTATCTTTTTTAATCCTTACTTGTCCTTTAAGGATTATTATTCTCCCTATTTTACACATGTGGGAAACAAGGCAATGAGAACTTAGGTAACTTGGCCAGGATCACTCAGCTACTAAGTGGTTGAGCCAGGGAAAGAGTAATTGATCAAGTATTGGCCACCCCCTCCTAAGCGCCAGCCACCCTGTTCTGCACTGAGGCCCATGCCTTCATGGAGCTTCTGTTCGGTGGAGAACAGCCACAAGCGAATAAGCTGGAGTTGGCCTGGAGAAAGGAGTGGAGGCAGAAGATCCCCAAAGTAAGAAAAAATGGGGCACAGTAGAAAGAAATCCAGTCCAGACAAAGTAGAAAGAGGAGCTGCAGAGAATGCTTCAAGGTGGGGCAAGGGAAGGCTAGGGTATTGCATGGGTTAATGACAAACCTTTTTCCATGTCCCATTTATTCCTTAATTTCCCCCCCACAGCTACCATTATGCTTGTTATTAGTGATAAATGTTCCATTAAATGCATACTTGTATGGAAGTCACTGAGACTGTGTAGAACGTCCAGGGCCTGGTAATTGATTATGTGCCACATTTAATGACATGGCTTGATTCTTATTTTCAAGATGAAATGTTTGGTTTTCGATTCGGAGTGATCAGTGAACCTGGGCTATGTCTGTGGAGAGACACCCGAGGAGCTTTCTTGCAGACACACCGTTTTCCTTTTGTTTCTAGGACATACACTCACCGGTATTTAGGAGACACCCAGGAGGAGATGGCAAATGTAATAGAAATGCATGACTGCAGAATTCAAACCAGGAGAGCAGCTTGACTCTCTTAGATATGTCTTACAGATCAGATAGCTTAAAATAAAATCAGAGGAGCCAATTTAATTTTCCCAGTTTTGACACAGCACATTTCTTGGTCAAAATGAAATTCTATCTCCTTGAGCTCAAGTTCCCCAAAGTATGAGTTGTTCCCTAAGAACAAATGGCTCTGGTATGGAAATGCCACTAATATGCTCAGACCTTTGAGATGTAATTTAATTCAGGGAAACAGTCACATATCATCATTATCAATAATGAAAGTAGATCGCCCACCTTGTGTGCTGAGCATGGCTGGAGTTGGGAGAAAAATGTTGCCCTGGCCCTTAAAGACTTCGTCAGCCACTTAGGGAGATGGTAGATGAACATTCGAGATAAAATAGGAAGCATATATTCATATTATTCAGGGTAGGTTAAGCGTGGTTATAAACACCCCCTAAACCTAAAGAAAAATTTTATTTCTCAGTCACATCTGTCTGAAGCAGGTCAACATAGGGTCTCTGCTCCATACAGTCATTCAGAGACCCAGGCTCCTTCCATTATGGGAAATTGAAAGCCCAGAGAATCACGTGGGAGGTTTGGAGCCAAGCCAAGTACATTACTTCTATGCGTATCCTATTGGCCATAATCATCACATGAGAGTCCCTCTTACTGCAAGGAAGACTGGAAAATGCAGTCTAGCTATATGCCTGGACGTCTAAGGAAATGGGATTTGGTAAATAATAGCATCATCTTCACCACAGTTTCTTTAGTTACGAGCAACTGAAATTTATTCCAGGTGACTTCAGTGCCAAAAGGAATCTCTTGGATGAACACTAGGATGTGTTATAAAAAGTCGAGGACAGAGTTGAATGCTCAAGACTCAAGGAAGTCAGGACCCAGCACAACTCCCAGATCTCAGCAGCAGAATTTTCACCTTTCCAATGAGAGCAGTGCCTTCAGTGTAATTCAGCTGGAAAGGCACGTCCATCAGTGCCATCTCCCATCTGAGCCTGAACCAGTTGAGAAATAGATGCAGAATTAGGTAGGGTTTCACAGGTTATATTGGGAATACAGGTTGCCAGTTGGAGAGTGTAGCATGGCCTTGGGTGGGCACTGGGCTTCCTACTCCCTGTTCAGTTCACTCACAAAATGACAGAGTAGGAGGACAATTGAAAGTCTCATCCTTCAGAGGCAGAGTGTCTTCACAGGGCAGAGAAGAGCCCAAGAGTGATGAGTTTCCTCTCAGCACATGCAAGAGGGCAAGAATCCCTATATTCCCAGGAATCACTTGGAGACAGGCACAAAGGTTTCTCCTATATTCCGTCTCTGTGACTCTTGGTTCCAAAAATTATATTCCTGGAATCTGATTGTCTTTGCTTTGGTTAGGGACCTTGTGGATCAGTCAACTCTGATCAAGGGAAACAAACATGAAACATGGCCCTGGGGAAGCTATTTCTCTGCATTAGGGTCTTCCCAGAGAATGGAGGAACTATGAGCTGGATGCCCAACTGGGAAAGAATCCTTACAGCAGAGTAGCAGGTGCAGAGTGACCGATCAGTGGCTCAGAAATAAGTGTATGTATATTTCACATAAGAGCGACTATGACAGCTGGGGAATTAGGAGAAGACTTCTCGGCTCAGACTGGGTGGGGTTAGGTCAGGCATTATAGGAAGTATTATAGTTGTGCAAGAGTGAGAAGATTCATGCAGTTTTTTTCTCTCCCTTTGCATGCTATCCAAGATGAGGTCTTACATACTTCACAGGAGCCACTTATATTTTTTTGCCTTTTTTTTTTTTTAACTGTAGTATCATGATAGCAGCAATGCTCATTACAGAAGACCAAAGAATTTTTATCTCAAAGTTCTTTTTAAAAGTGAAGACATGGTAGCTCCCCAAATGGCCATCCAGTGGAGACGGTTGAAAAAATTATGTTGGGGCCATACAGCGGACTGTTACACAGCGGTTAAAATAGATTGATAGGAAGTGCCACGGTGGCTCAGCAGGCAGAATTCTCACCTGCCATGCTGGAGACCCAGATTCAATTCCCAGTGCCTACCCATGCAAAAAAAGAACAAAAAATTAAAATAAATGGAGGGAGAGGGGCCAAGATGCCAGCTTAGTAATGTGCGTGCATTTTAGTTCATCCTCCAGAGCAATTACTAAATAATCAGAAACAGTACAGAACAGCTCCCGGAGCCAAGACAGTGACCGAACACACAGCATACCCCAGTCTGGACCAGCTGGACCGGCTGCGAGTCTCTGGAACAGTGAGTTCCCCAAGCCACGCGCAATTCCCCAAGCCACCGCGGCCGGCGCCCCTCCCCCACAGGTGGCTTCCCGGAGGGGAAGGAAAGAGTCTTTAACAGTAGCAGGGACTGAGTCCAACCAAACACCAATAGTGGCATTAATAAACAAATTCTGACTACTAAAAATAGGCCCCCAGCTCAGGTGAAACTGGTCAAGGCGGAGGTTGCCTATTGGGCTAACCGAAAAAGAGGAAAAGGGATGAAACAGAGCCTTCTATGGCTGTTTCTATGGAGGCTTGGCTGCCTATGGATTCAGCGTCGGGATTACACAGGCTGCAACTGCCCCAAGCATATGCAGAAACAGGCTGCTTTCAGGGCTGTCTCCCACCTGAACCTTCCCCACGGGAGGGGTGAAACATAACTCAGGTGGAATCCCTCTCTCAAGGAATTCAGATCCCAGGGCTTCGCAATTTGAAGCCATTAAAACCAGCCTACAAACTTTCCTCTGTCTCCACCATGCCCCCAGCAGGGAGAGCCTTCCAAAGTTAAAGGAGCCACAACATTTTTGCTTGTGGGACTCGCAGACAGACAAGCACCACATACTGGGCAGGATAAGAAAAACAGAGCCCAGAGACTTCACAGGAAAGTCTTTCAACCTGCTGGGTCTCACCCTCAGGGAAAACTGACGCAGGCTACTCCTTCCCCCTGAAAGGAGGTCAGTTTAGTATGGGAAAACCCGGCTGGAGTCTGTAATACCTATGTAGACCCTCCTAAGGGTGAGGAGGGAAAAGGCACCTTATAAGCAGGACAAGAAACAATAAAGCAAGAACTGAAAAATTACCCTCTGTTAAACAAAACTTAAGCTAGAGGCCCAGAAAAAGCTGAACTGAAGGTCGATGAACAGATAGACAACAAACTCATCTAGCAAGAAAACCCTAGGTAAGATAAGTGAGAGCAATCTCCAGAATAAACTAATTAAGGTAATTAAATGTCCAGATGCCAGCAAAAAATAACAAATCACACCAGGAAAATTGAAGATATGGCCCAGTCAAAGGAACAAACCAATAGTTCAAATGAGATACAGGAGCTGAGACAACTAATTCTGAATATACGAACAGAAATGGAAAACCTCTTCAAAAACCAAATCAATGAACTGAGGGAGGACACGAAGAAAGCAAGGAATGAACAAAAAGAAGAAATGGAAAGTCTGAAAAAACAAATCACAGAACTTATGGGAATGAAAGATACAGTAGAAGAGATGAAAAAAACAATGGAAACCTACAATGGTAGATTTAAAGAGACAGAGGTTAGAATTAGTGAACTGGAGGATGGAACATCTGAAATCCAAAAAGAAACAGAAACTATAGGGAAACAAATGGAAAAATATGAGCAGGGGCTGAGGGAATTGAATGATAATATGAAGCGCACAAATATACGTGTTGTGGGTGTCCCAGAAGGAGAAGAGAAGGGAAAAGGAGGAAAACTAATGGAAGAAATTATCATTGAAAATTTCCCAACTCTTATGAAAGACCTAAAATTAAAGATCCAAGAAGTGCAGCGCAACCCAAAGAGAATAGATCCAAATAGACGTTCTCCAAGACACTTACTAGTTAGAATGTCAGAGGTCAAAGAGAAAGAGAGGATCTTGAAGCAGCAAGAGAAAAGCAATCCATCACATACAAGGGAAACCCAATAAGACTATGTGTAGATTTCTCAGCAGAAACCATGGAGGCAAGAAGACAGTGGAATGATACATTTAAATTACTAAAAGAGAAAAACTGCCAACCAAGAATTCTATATCCAGCAAAATTGTCCTTCAAAAATGAGGGAGAAATTAAAACATTTTCAGACAAGAAGTCACTGAGAGAATTTGTGACCAAGAGACCAGCTCTGCAAGAAATACTAAAGGGAGCACTAGAGACAGATACGAAAAGACAGAAGAGAGAGGTGTGGAGAAGAGTGCAGAAAGAAGGAAAATTAGATATGATATATAAAATACAAAAGGCAAAATGGTAGAGGAAAGTACTACCCAAACAGTAATAACACTAAATGTTAATGGACTGAACTCCCCAATCAAAAGACATAGATTGGCAGAATGGATTAAAAAACAGGATCCTTCTATATGCTGTCTACAGGAAACACATCTTAGACCCAAAGATAAACATAGGTTGAAAGTGAAAGGTTGGGAAAAGATATTTCATGCAAATAACAACCAGAAAAGAGCAGGAGTAGCTATACTAATATCCAACAAATTAGACTTCAAATGTAAAACAGTTAAAAGCGACAAAGAAGGATACTATCTACTAATAAAAGGAACAATTCAACAAGAAGACATAACAATCATAAATATTTATGCACCAAACCAGAATGCCCCAAAATATGTGAGGCATACACTGCAAATACTGAAAAGGGAAATAGACACATCTACCAAAATAGTTGGAGACTTCAATTCCCCACTCTCATCAACAGACAGAACATCTAGACAGAGGATCAATAAAGAAACAGAGAATTTGAATATTACAATAAATGAGCTAGACTTAACAGACATTTATAGGACATTACACCCCAGAACAGCAGGATACACCTTTTTCTCAAGTGCTCGTGGATCATTCTCAAAGATAGACCATATGCTGGGTCACAAAGCAAGTCTCAACAAATTTAAAAAGATTGAAATCATACACAACACTTTCTCAGATCATAAAGGAATGAAGTTGGAAATCAATAATAGGCGGAGTGCCAGAAAATTCACAAATACATGGAGGCTCAACAACACACTCTTAAACAACCAGTGGGTCGAGGAAGAAATTACCAGAGAAATTAGTAAACATCTCGAGGCAAATGAAAATGAAAACACAACATATCAAAACCTATGGGACGCAGCAAAGGCAGTGCTAAGAGGGAAACTTATTGCCCTAAATGCCTATATCCAAAAAGAAGAAAGGGCAAAAATTGGGGAATTAACTGTCCACTTGGAAGAACTGGAGAAAGAAGAGCAAACTAACCCCAAAGCAAGCAAAAGGAAAGAAATAACAAAGATTAGAGCAGAATTAAATGAAATTGAAAACATGAAAACAATAGAGAAAAATCAATAAGACCAGAAGTTGGTTCTATGAGAAAATCAATAAGATTGATGGGCCCTTAGCAAGATTGACAAAAAGAAGAAGAGAGAGGATGCAAATAAATAAGATCACAAATGGAAGAGGAGACATAATCACTGACCTCACAGAAATAAAGGAGGTAATAACAGGATACTATGAACAACTTTATGTTAATAAATACAACAATGTATATGAAATGGACAAGTTCCTAGAAAGGCATGAACAACCAACTTTGACTCAAGAAGAAATAGATGACCTCAACAAACCAATCACAAGTAAAGAAATTGAATCAGTCATTCAAAAGCTTCCCAAAAAGAAAAGTCCAGGACCAGATGGCTTCACATGTGAATTCTATCAAACATTCCAGAAAGAATTAGTACCAACCCTGCTCAAACTCTTCAAAAAAAATTGAAGTGGAGGGAAAGCTACCTAATTCATTCTATGAAGCCAACATCACCCTCATACCAAAACCAGGCAAAGATATTACACAAAAAGAAAACTACAGACCAATCTCTCTAATGAATATAGATGCAAAAATCCTCAATAAAATTCTAGCAAATCAAATCCAGCAACACATTAAAAGAATTATACATCATGGCCAAGTAGGATTCATCCCAGGTATGCAAGGATGGTTCAACATAAGAAAATCAATTAATGTAATACACCATATCAACAAATCAAAGCAGAAAAATCACATGATCATCTCAATAGATGCAGAGAAGGCATTTGACAAGATTCAACATCCTTTCCTGGTGAAAACACTTCAAAGGATAGGAATACAAGGGAACTTCCTTAAAATGATAAAGGGAATATATGAAAAACCCACAGCTAATATCATCCTCAATGGGGAAAAATTGAAAACTTCCCCCCTAAGATCAGGAACAAGACAAGGATGTCCACTATCACCACTGTAATTCAACATCATGTTGGAAGTTCTAGCCAGAGCAATTAGACAAGAAAAAGAAATACAAGGCATCAAAATTGGAAAGGAAGAAGTAAAACTATCACTGTTTGCAGATGATATGATACTATATGTCGAAAACCCTGAAAAATCCACAGCAAAACTACTAGAGCTAATAAACGAGTACAGCAAAGTAGCAGGTTACAAGATCAACATTCAAAAATCTGTAGTGTTTCTATACACTAGTAATGAACAAGCTGAGGGGGAAATCAAGAAACGAATTCCATTTACAATTGCAACTAAAAGAATAAAATACTTAGGAATAAATTTAACTAAAGAGACAAAAGACCTATACAAAGAAAACTACAAGAAACTGTTAAAAGAAATCACAGAAGACCTAAATAGATGGAAAGGCATACCGTGTTCATGGATTAGAAGACTAAATATAGTTAAGATGTCAATTCTACCTAAATTGATTTAAAGATTCAACGCAATACCAATCAAAATCCCAACAACTTACTTTTCAGAAATAGAAAAAACAATAAGCAAATTCATCTGGAAGGGCAGGGTGCCCCGAATTGCTAAAAGTATCTTGAGGAAAAAAAACAAAGCTGGAGGTCTCACGCTGCCTGACTTTAAGGCATATTATGAAGCCACAGTGGTCAAAACAGCATGGTACTGGCATAAAGATAGATATATCGACCAATGGAATCGAATAGAGTACTCAGATATAGACTCTCTCATCTATGGACATTTGATCTTTGATAAGGCAGTCAAGCCAATTCACCTGGGACAGAACAGTCTCTTCAATAAATGGTGCCTAGAGAACTGGATATCCATATGCAAAAGAATGAAAGAGGACCCTATACAAAAGTTAACTCAAAATGGATCAAAGATCTAAACGTTAGGTCTAAGACCATAAAACAGAGGAAAATGTAGGGAGATACTTTCTGAATCTCATAACTGGAGGTGGTTTTATGGACCTTACACCTAAAGCAAGAGCACTGAAGAAAGAAAGAAATGGGAGCTCCTCAGAATTAAACACTTTTGTGCATCAAAGAACTTCATCAAGAAAGTAAAAAGACAGCCTACACAATGGGAGACAATATTTGGAAACGACATATCAGATAAAGGTCTAGTATCCAGATTTATAAAGAGATTGTTCAACTCAACAACAAAAAGACAGCCAATCCAATTACAAAATGGGAAAAAGACTTGAACAGACACTTCTCAGAAGAGGAAATACAAATGGCCAAAAGGCACATGAAGAGATGCTCAATGTCCCTGGCCATTAGAGAAATGCAGATCAAAACCACAATGAGATATCATCTCACACTCACTAGAATGGCCATTATCAACAAAACAGAAAATGACAAGTGCTGGAGAGGATGTGGAGAAAGAGGCACACTTATCCACTGTTGGTGGGAATGTCAAATGGTGCAACCGCTGTGGAAGACAGTTTGGCAGTTCCTCAAAAAGCTGAATATAGAATTGCCATATGACCCAGCAATACCATTGCTAGGTATCTACTCAGAGGACTTAAGGGCAAAGACACAAACAGACATTCGCACACCAATGTTTATAGCAGCATTATTTACAATTGCAAAGAGATGGAAACAGCCAAAATGTCCATCAACAGACGAGTGGTTAAACAAACTGTGGTATGTACATACGATGGAATATTATGCAGCTCTAAGACAGAATAAACTTATGAAGTATGTAACAACATGGATGGACCTAGAGAACATTATGCAGACTGAGACTAGCCAAAAACTAAAGGACAAATACTGTATGGTCTCACTGATATGAACCGACATTCGAGAATAAACTTGGAATATGTCATTGGTAACAGAGACTATCAGGAGATAGAAATAGGGTAAGATAGTGGGTAATTGGAGCTGAAGGGATACGGACTGTGCAACAGGACTGGATACAAAAACTCAGAAATGGACAGCACAATTCTACCTAACTGTAATGTAATTATGTTAAAACACTGAATGAAGCTGCATGTGAGAATGATAGAGGGAGAAGGGCTGGGGACATAAATGTAATCAGAAAGAAAGATAGATGTTAAAGATCGAGATGGTATAATCTAGGAATGCCTAGAGTGTATAATAATAGTGAAATGTACAATGTACAAATTTTTAAAATGTTTTTGCATGAGGAAGAACAAAGGATTGTCATTATTGCAGGGTGCTGAAAATAGATGATAATTAATACTTTAAAATGTCTTATGTGTGAGACTAAAGCAAAAAATGTTTATTTGTTACAAAATTTAGATTTTGACTAGAGCATTTCCTAATATAACTCATGTAGATAGTTTGATTGAATGTCATAAGTACTTGGAATCTCAGGTAGCACATGAGATTTTGTTGGTTTGTCCAGAGTGATCCCCCAATGAATCCCAGAATGATTTGATCAGTGACTGGAAAAGTATTTGCAAGTCCCCTTCGAGGAATAGTGAGAGTGGGGAGAAATTCAACTTCCCCAAGTTGAATTCTTGATACTCTCACAAGCAGTGTGGACAACCAAAGCTGTAGGCTGAGCCCCCAGTCTTGGGGTTTGTTCACATGAAACTTAACCCCACAAAGGATAGGTCAAGTCTACTTAAAATTTAGGCCTAAGAGTCACCCCCAAGAGAGCCTCTTTTGTTGCTCAGATGTGGCCTCTCTCTCTAGCCAATATGATGAGCAGTCTCACCAACCTTCCCCTCTCTGCGTGGGACATGACTCCCAGGGGTGTGGACCTTCCTGGCAATGTGGGACAAAGATCCTGGAATGAGCTGAGGCTCAGCATCATAGTATTGAGAAAAACCCTAGAATGAGCTGAGAATTAACATCAAGAGACTGAGAGAACCTTCTCAACCAAAAGGGGGAAGAGTAAAATGAGGCAAAGTGTCAATGGCTGAGAGATTCCAAACAGAGTTGAGAGGTTATCCTGGAGGTTATTCTTACGCATTAAGTAGATATCACCTTGTTGTTCAAGATGTAGTGGAGAGGCTGGAGGGAACTGCCTGAAAATGTAGTGCTGTGTTCCAGTAGCCATGTTTCTTGATGATGATTGAACAATGATAAAGCTTTCACAATGAGACTCTGTGAATGTGAAACCTTATGTCTGATGCTCCTTTTAGCTACTGTATCAACAGAATATAGAACATATGGAATAAAAATAAATAATAGGGGGAACAAATGTTAAAATAAATTCAGTTTGAAATAGTGGTAAATGAAAACGAGGGGTAAGGGGTATGGTACGTATAGTTTTTTTTTCTCTATTATCATTTTATTTCTTTTTCTGTTGTCTTTTTATTTCTTTTTCTAAATCGATGCAAATGTACTAAGAAATGATGTGTATGCAACTATGTGATGATATTAAGAATTATTGATTATATATGTAGAATGGAATGATTTCTAAATGTTTTGTTTGTTAATTTTTTTTAATTAATAAAAAATAAATAAATAAATGGATAGATCTTATGAGTAGGGACATGAACGCAATATGGTACAGCACATTGTACAGCTGTGGGGTGGCATCATTCCATTCTATTTAAACATGTGCATGCATGACATGTATCTGTGTACACATGTGTGTTTGGAAGGTGTGGGAATAAAGAAGAGAGAAATAGATAGCAAAATGTTGCCAGTATTTACATCATAGCGTGGAATTAAGCATGGGTGGAAGAGAGTTCTCACTTTGTCCAACTTTAGAAATAACTCCATCATTTTTACTTTTCCCAAAATAATTGGGTGTTATCTCAATAACAAAAATGTTTTGTTGCAATTTTATTGAGATATATATATTCACTTACTGTATAATCATCCAAATTGTACAATCAGTGGTTCACAGTATCATCATATAACTGTGCATTTGTCATCACAGTCCATTTTTGAACATTTTCATTATGCCAAAAAAAATTAAGAATAATAGTAAAAATAAAAGTGAAAAAGAACACCAAAAACATCCCCTACACCACCACCCCCTGTTCTTTCTTTCTTTCTTTTTCTTTTTTTTTTTTTTCCTTACCCATCTGGCCATACGCTAGGTAAAGGGAGTATCAGTCACACGGTTTTCAAAATCACTGTCATGCTTAAAAGCTCTATAGCTATTCGATCATTTTCAAGAACCAACACTATTAGTTTATGGTTCAACTGTTTCAGGTATTTCCCTCTAGCTACTCCAGTACACCACAAACTGAAAGGGGATACCTATATACAAATACGACCAGCCTCCAGAATGACCTCTCAGCTCTGTTTGAATGCTCTCAGACAGTGAAACTTTTTCTTTCATTTCTCTTCCCTCTTTTTAAAAGGCTTACAAAAACTTTTTAATGTTAGCCGTAAGTTTGCCAGAAAATTTAGTCTCTTGGAGCCTCTCCTTCCAAACCTTGTAATTTATCTACTTAATAGGCTAATTGATTCTCTACTTAGGTTAATCAATCCATTTCCCATTGCAGTCATAAAGTTTTATTTGCTTCAGGAGATGGGGATTTGCTGTCTCATTTTTTTAAATTATTTATAAAATTTATTGAACTATAAGATAATTTATGTCAACGTGTCCTTCTTTTGTCCTGTCATGAGAATGAGGACATACATACCTTTGCTTAGCTTTGGCTGTATTTTATTACAGTTACATGTTTTCATGACTGTCTCCAACAGTCAACTTTGAACTCTTTGAGGAAAGGGGTCCTGTTTTCCCATCCATGTATTCCCAGCACCCAACACAACATTTAGACTAGATATTCAAGAAATGCCAGTTAAATGGATATACACACTAATGAAAGAAGAAAAGTTATAATAAACTTCTCTGGCAAAAAAAAAAAATGTATCTGTGGAGGAGAAAATGTTAAAAGAAAAAATAATATTTCCATGAAATGATTTGAAGGCTTTTGTGAAGTATCTGCCCCAAATAAACATTGCAATTCTGTAATATAATGCAATAACTCCTGTGCTTTCTTGCTAATAACCAGGTAATTGATCATGGTGGTAGTTACGATGCCAGTCAAAACTCCCTTGTTGCCATCCGCAAAACATCTAACACAAATGCCTTAAGGAAAGGAGAAATTTATTAGCTCAGAGAACTGATCAAATCTGAGAGTTTCATTCTAGCTCCAAGAAGGACTCTTAAGGGGCTGAAATGACAATAAAAGAGCCCTAATTCTACCTCTCCGTTCTGCTTTCTTCTGTGCTTCCTCCATTTTCAGGTTGACTTTCTCTGTATGGCTGGAAAATGACCACACCATCAGCTCTGAGTTTACGCCTTCCTAACTTCATATCCAATAGGAATAAAACTCTTTCCTAAAAGCTCAGAAAGAAACATATCCCAGGGCCAAGTTACTTTCACAATGTGACCCAGCTTAGATCATGGGATCATCACAGGGCCATGGAAATACAAGGCTCCGATTGTTCTCGCTTTGAGCTGTAGGACCTTACCTGCCCCAGGGTTGGAGTCAATCCCACCTGCACTAAGAGTGAAGAAAGGGTGGCCTACAGAGGAAATCATATTGCAGGTGGCAGAGAAAGAGGGAATAACTGCAAAGCATCACATGTCTGCTAGAGTCAGTGCTTAAAGCTGTGCTGTAGTGTGTTCCCATAGCAATCTGCACTGAAAGTTGAAGGGTAAATTCCATGAGATAGTTCCATCCTCATTAGATAGCCATCATAGAATGCCCTAGCACCAGTTTGCTTCACTGGGCAAGGAAAGGGAGATTCTTTAGAAACAGGCCATGACTGGGGTCATAAACTAAATATTCTTGTAGGACTAGTGTGAAAATTGGCAAGATCCTCTTGGAAAAAGATATGGAAATATGACTAAAGAGCCTTTAAGCATTTGTACCCTTTGGCCTAGTAATTCTAAAATAAATGTATAAGCTTCCTGAATAAAGATGCTCATTGCTGTGTTATTTAAAATTTGCAGAATTTTTAAAAGACTGGAAAGAACCTAAATACCTACTAGAAGATTATTAGGTAAATTATAAAATATGCACATGATTATATTTTAGGCATCCTTTAAACTGTGGAATTATGTTGGTAAATGATATAAAATGGGCCACACTCTCTTCTATGCTAGAAAAATTCACATGATTTCTTGTTTTAGTGTTTGTGTACTTTCAAGAGTAGGTATAATGTTTTATGACAAAAGTAAAAATTTTCTACAAAAAACAGACCTGTGATGTTTGTTATCTGTCTGTTCAGGCTAGTGAATGGTTAGTGCATCCAGAGAAACGCAGGAAAGATTTTGAAGATGGGTGTATTTATTGGTTTCATATGGCCCAGCTGCAGAATTGATAGCAAATGCCAAGTCGAGTCCAACCTGTCAATGATGATAAGCAGAAAGCCACTTAAGTTAGGCTGGTGATTTTCCAGCTTGAGAGTTGTTGGTGTGTCAAACACTGCTACACAGAGAGGCACCAACCAGGCAGAACCGGAGTTACCCAAATCCGGTTTGTTGTCAAATTTCATTTGTGTTCAGCAATTACAGAACTTTGTGACATTTAATCCCAATGGAGCTAGAGTAAAAGTTAAAACAACATGAATAGCACTGTCAAAAGAGGCTCTCAGCATCCCACTCATCAACAGGAATTAAAAATTTTAGAATCTCACCAAACCATACCGTGGAACTCACACTCCTTAACTTAATAACTCAGAAGCTCTTAGTTAAAGGAATGACCGGTTGGGTGTGCCCAGGGAGCAACCAGCTGACTCCCCTTTAAAAATATTTAAGAGCTTTTGGGACAGCTAGCGCTCATTTATTAAAATACCCTGTAATCTTGTGGCTTCAGAAGGAAATTAGAGATCCCTTTTGTTGCTGTTCTTTGTTCCCGTGGTATTTCTTAATTATTCGTTGGTTTAAGCAATGTTTTTTCAAGCTGTCGTGCTGCTAGGACTGTTTACATGGCTGTAAATACCTTCTAATGTTGCTATCGGAGGTGGCGCAACACAGGCTGTCTGTGGGAATGATTACAAAACCAATCCAAACCGGTTTGAGGAAAATTAATGACTATTAGTGAAAAGCTCATGTGCTGAGCTGGCTTGGGGCATGGTGAGAGGAAGTGACTCCAGTGTTATCCAGTGTATCAATGGGAAGCATGTCTTTTTCTGTAGGGTTGAGGTCTAATGCTGTCATTCTAAGATGGGCTTCCCCCAGCCGCCGCACTGCTCTTCACCTTAGGATTAGGGCCACTGGGCTGGTTACTTTGAATGATTAAACAAGATAGCAGAATATGGCAATTATTCAAATGAAAAATTTATGTATTTTAAGTGAGGCAATATTGCTTATTTGAATTTATTAAAATGCAGATTCAAAATTTAACACCCTGTGGGATGAAATTGTCTTGAAAGAAACACTGTGCAAGTGACACTAAACTTTAAATGTCATTTTTGGTTTTTGTCTGCAAAATGGGAACAATCAATGCAGAGTGACTTTGTTGCTGGAAAGATTAACTATAATGATTGCTGTTAAGTACAGTGAACCAATGCCTGGCCCATCAAAACACTCAGTAAATATGACTTCCTACAGCTGCCATCTTTGTCTTAATCTCATCCTTAGGGTTGGCCTCTTTTCCAGATCAGTTTCATGATGTCACTGTGAAATGGCAGAGACATTTATCAATATCAAACATACAAAGCGCACCCAAACCCAGGAAATGAAACCTGTCTTTTTAAACAAGGACAGAAAATAAGATTCCATCCGCACTGCCAACTCCAATCTATAAATAGTGACTGCTTTGTCTTGAAAGAGATTCCAAAGCTGCTCCTAGGCACCTGCCTGAAACAGTACCCCACATCTAAACACTGTGTTCTCTGCTCTGTTTTGTTTTCATAGACCCTGGAAAATCCCAAGTATGAACTGATCATCGAGGCCCAGGATATGGCTGGGCTGGATGTCGGATTAACAGGCACTGCTACAGCGACAGTCATGATTGATGACAAAAATGATCACTCGCCAAAATTCACCAAGAAAGAGGTAAGCCCTTCTGAACACACCATGGCAATCACAGCCACACAATTACTGATCAATATTAATCCCGTGGCATGGGAGCCCCTGCTGGCTTCCCCTTTGTAAAATCAAAATATTCCTTGTGGGAGAGAGGATGATGTTTTTCCAGAATACTTTTGTGGATTTTTATCTTATTTTCTTTATGAAGCTGGAAATACCAGAGCGCTGTGAGAACAAAAGCATTGAATCTTGTTAAAGTCCATAAGAAAATAACTTTTAATGCCAAAGTGCCATTTTCATAGTTTTATTGGTGTTATTTAATGCTGAATTATGTGAGTCCCATTGTGATTTTAGCATAACAATAACTATTTTTTTCAGCAAGTACAGATTGAGAGGCCAGACGGAACAGCAATAAGGAGGTAAAGCAAATTTTCTTGGCAATAGCAAGGTGGCCCAGGAGCTTATAAATAACAACCAAGTTAGCTTGTTGAGGAGAGCCATTATTTATTCTCAGCTCCTGTGCTTTTATGATTATGGATTATGGTTGTCATTTCCCATTTATTCCAATGGTGCGATTTTAGGAGAAGGGCTGAGAACACAAGATTACATTCAGTTGCTGAATTTGTACCCTAACTGGGAGATCATTTGCAGTGAACAGCTGTTGCAAATGTGCTATGATCATGGCTTCTTTGAGGCTTGGTGGCAGGGCCAAGGAATTGATGCTCCCTCATCCCCCCAACCCACCCCACCCTCGACCTTACGGGACAAGTGGAGAGCACAGAATAAGTAATGACAACTTTGCCATTTGCTAAGCCTTTAGAGTGCATCATCACCTTAATTCTTTGGCCTCTTTTGACTGTGTGAGGTTGGTTTCATTAACCATGTTTTACAGATGAGGGAGCTTATTGTTAAGCTCAGGGTTAGAGCTGCTTCAAGGTCATAGATGTAGTAAGTGGCCAAAACAGGATGTGATCACAGGTCCCTGAGACACCAAAGCTTTGCTCTTTGCTGTGGAGATATGCTTTCCTACCTACCGTTGATGTTTTCCATCCTCCGAGGCGCTTGGTGAAGGGAAGAGTGTGTGAAGCTTGCAGGTGCCTCATCCTTCATTCATAGGGTCCCAGGAGTACTCCAGGTAGCTGAGGTCAGGGGGCCCCCTGCAGCCTCCTGGTTCCCCTAATGACCTCTCCACCTGCAAAGCCCTGCATTGCCCACTGAAGAGGTGGAAACCTCCCTTGTTCCTTTTAGTATCCCTGGGGACTCAGTATTCCAACCTCAAAAACAGCATCTATAGTAACTTGATATGGCTTTGATTTTGTTCCTTCCTGTGAGTGTTCCTGTAACTGCTAATAGAAGATGTTCATTATCTCCATGTTTCCCAAAGCCTGCATTCCAAGAAGTTCATTCCACAAATAAAAAGAGTTTCGGGGTCAAATATATACATGAAACACTGAACTGAATAGCTTAAAAGACTTCTTTTACTGAAGAACTTCTGAGTACCTTTAAGGTGCTTTATGATTCTTTAAGAGGGAGTGTGGACCCTGTGTCCATTTCATGGACCTCTAATCATGCCTCGTTGAGCTGCTATCCTCTGGAATATTCACTGGGAATATTGGTTTAGCTATAAAATTTCTGTTCAATCTCTTTTGAAAAAAAGGAATCAAGGGCAGGCCATGGTGGCTCAGTGATAGAGTTCTTGCCTGCCATGCTAGAGACCTGGGTTCATTTCCCAGTGCTTGCCCATGTAAAATAAATAAATAAATAAATAAAAATAGGAATCAAGACATATTGTAATGTGCACTATAGTAAATGAAAATAAAATTAGAATAACCCCAACCCAAACTAAGGCTACTTGTCAATGTTACCAGGTGTTTAAGGTTAATTAGTTACTTCAGTATGGCCCCAAAATTAGTTCCTATAATCTAAGAAAAAAGAAATGACTGCTTAGTTACAGTCTAAACACAGCAAGAGACTTTTTATCATTAATACCACTGAACTAAAGGAAGAATTTAACATAGTAATTTAAATAAGAGGCACAGAGTAGCATAATAGAAAAGTTATTCACCTGTGGGTGTTTGCATAAACATAGAACTTTTGTTCAAATAAACATTGGACAATGGGGATGGGATTCCCACCGGGTATGACTGATAGCTAAAGCCATATAGAGATATAAGTAATAGAATGCAAAAAATAGGTAGTCAGCATGTACATTAGACTCTCTCTTGGATATTAATGCCCCAAAGGAGTCTTTGACCAATGTTGGATAAAATAAATTCATAGTTGAATATTTTCGTGTGTTCCTGAAAGGCTGATGTTCCTTGTTGTTGAAGAAAAGTGCACACATTTTCAGTACCAGAATTGCCAGGGGCAGTATAGCAGAGAAGTGAAGAAGTGGGCTCTGGAACAAGAGCTCGATTCAAAACCCACTGACAGCCAAGTGATGGGAGCACATTCATTGCCCTACATCCCAGTATCTTCACTGGCAATAGTGCCTACCTCATTAGGTTCTTGTGAATGTTAAATGAGCCAATGAAAAAAATCACAAACAGTGCCCATGACCTAATATTTTCTACTGGTGTTGGTGATGAGGACAGCAGTGAGGAGATGGTGGTGGTAAGGATGATGGAGGTAATGCTTCCAAACTTTAAGAAGCTGACTGGCACCCTCACTCAGAGAACCACCCCCCTTCATTTTTTTTTTTTTTTTTTTCGCATGGGCAGGCACCAGAAACAAACCTGGGTTTCCGGCATGGCAGGCAAGAACTCTGCCACTGAGTCACCATCGCACCACCCCTCCCCTTTGTTTTGAGAGGCTAATATTTTCTTTTAAGTGATGTGTGACTCTACTTGAACACATCAAAATACGTGGCTAAGAAAGACCCTAAATTTCTGAGGGAGAAGGAATTCTGGAATCTGGAATATAGGGAAAAGAATCTATTAAGTACATGAGCATCAGATCACAGCTAGAGAAGTAAAGGATGCAGTAGGAAGAGAGAGGAAACATAGAGCTTGCAAACTTGAAGTTGAAATAATTTCAGAGAAGCAGCTAAAGGTTTGGTTATTCTAGAATGGCAAAAGTGGTCACTCAGGATTGAAGGTGTCCAGAAGGTTGTCTGAGATGCTTTAACAAGTTTCAACATATGTTAGGACATTTCTTAGGAAGTTCATAGAAACATGTAGATGTTTTGCATAAAAATAATTCTGTTTGGCATGGTCTTCCATCTCCAGAGGAACATATCTTTTTACTTGTATCAAAGATCTGTTTAAAAGAGGAGTTGTGATTGGCTGCAGATAACAGAGACTAGAAATAACCCCGTGTTAAACAAGAGAGAAATATTTTCTCTCAAATGAAAGACGTCAGGTAGATGATCCCAGGCCAATATGGCAGCACCATGTCATCAGCAATTTCCCAGATGCCTCTTAGCTTTGTGCTTAGCAAACTGCCCCAGGTACAGTGGGGTCACTGTAGCACCGATCATCTTGTCCTTTTCACAGGAAGAAAGAAGTAGGGTATGAGAAAGGCATCTGAGAAAGCTTTATTTAAGGAGCTTTCCCAGTGATGACTGCTTGCATCTTCTTAGCCTCCTTTATCTGTAAGAGAGACTGAGAAATAAAGATTCTCTATTTAATTGGCACATGCAACCCCCAAAGCATAGGGATCATTAGTATAGAAGAAGGAAACATTTTAAATGACATTTAAAAAAATAAATTCTTCGTGGAAAGTTGGCTCATTTGCTTTTTCCCTTGGTGGTTTTTTCCTTTTTTTATTAGAGAAGTTGTAGATTTACAGAAAAACCATGCAAAAAATGCAGCTGTCCTATATACCACTCTATCATTAACATCTTGCATTAGTGTGGTGCTTTTGTTACAATTCATGAAAGAATATTTTTATAATTGTGCTCTTAACTGTAGTCCATTATTTACAACAGGGTTCACTGTTTGTGCTGTATACACCTATGTTTGTATTCTAATGACATATATACAACCTAAAATTCCTCCCTTTTAACCACATTTAAATATAATTCAGTGCCTTTGTACTTGTTTACACTGACCATAATCTTGTGAGACATTTCCTTTGTGTATAAGGATTTCAACCATATCGGATTAAGGCCCACCCTCGCTCAGTTTGGTCCCACCTCAACTAAAAACAATATTCAAAGGTCTGTTTAGAAATGAGTTCATACCCACAGGACTAGAGCTTGAGAACTGGGCATACCTTTTATGGAGGACACGATTCAACCCCCCAACACTTCCCTAATTCCATAAGAGTTTATTTCCCTTAGGAGAGTCCTTTAAATTCAGATGTGACTGGGTGGGCAATGGTGGCTCAGTGGCAGAGCTCTCGCCTGCCATGCTGGACACCCAGGTTCGATTCCCAGTGCCTGCCCCTGTCAAAAAAAAAAGATTCAGACATGAATAAGTCTAAACACTGACCACATACATAATTATGCATTCTGCTTGCTCAATACAGATTAATCCAGAAAGCTAAGCACATTTCTTAGAAAATCGACCCCATTTCTTTGATCTAACTCAAGTGATTTTTCTAGAGGGCAGAGTCCAAGACATTTTAACAATCAAATAAATCTTTAAAGATGGCTAAATGTTAGACTAAATGGCCCAGACTCCCTCTTACCATGAAGTTTTTTATAGCTATTATAGTGAAATGCGTGTGACTTGCTTTCTGTGATGCTGACAATTTTCTATGTTGTTGAGGATTTAAGCAAAACGAAACATATACTATTAGGAGATTTATTCCATGCTTTGCATAGAGTAATGGGAAAATCCCAATATGTAAAGAAATGGAATATTTGGAGAGAGTAGACAGGGCAATTCCACCAATGTTCAACTCTTCAAACAGTAATGTCTCTTCCAATTGCATCACTTGCTGGGCCACGTTGTCCAGGCCAACACCTGTCCAAGGACTCCAGGGAGCCATCATTGCAAAGTCCATTCCCTACCTCCCATCACATAACTGAAGAGGGGTTAGCTGTAAAACAGCCCACACCCAGGTTCCACATTCATCTGCACACGGAAGGTGTGAGCTCATGACTTTCTTCTCCTGCATGAAGGTCATATGAAAACATGAAGCCATCAGCTAAATCTCCTAGTATTAAAATTTCAGAGGCACTGGAAACAGCAGGTCTCCAGCTGGCTTTCTTGACTAAAAGAGAGTAAAAGGATACATTTATACAACAATAACCAGTGTTCCATAAATAGAAGTCATCATCCAAACAGTGTACTTCTAGCTAAGGAAAAGAGTGGGGCATGCCTTCCTGGATTTAATTGTTTAGACACAGCAAGGTGAGAAATCTTGCATTGTTGAAAATTCCTATGACAAATATAAAGTATGGGTATAATGTAAAAACATCTGGATTTTAAGTGAAAAATGTTATCTATCCTGGGGCAGCTTCTTTGAGTCTCTCATAGAGGTAGTCCAGACAGCCAGATGATTTATTGCATTAATCACTCTTTCATAATTATATTCATGATGTGTTGATCTCTAGCATCCCTGTGTGAACCTCTATGCAAATGCTGTTGTTCTGCTAACCCTCTGGTTATGCTCAGAGGCTCAACAGCAACTCGGTAGCAATAAAATCATTTTTTTACTACAGCTGGTGGAGTCTCACCACTGAGCCATTCCATAGCACAGTGGCCTCCAAACGCACCGTCCATCTGCTTCTATTCAAAGGCAATATCATCACATTAAAAGCCTCAGCCACAAAGTTATAAAACCTCCATAACATGAGTGCACCTCTATAATTCAGTCTGCAGAGTGAGAACTTAAGGATTCAGAATTAAAAAGCCAAGAGCAACAAATAGCAAGTATTTTGGAAAAAGAAATAATCAAGCCCATAGTGCCACTGGAAACCATTTTGCACTGAACAACTTTAAAATCAACATTATTGGGTGGTTCTAACCGCTGTCTACCTGTCCACAGCGTGTCTTCATCTCAGGCCATACCAGACTTCTGTTTATTCCCCAAACACACAAAGCTTTGGTATGCTTGGATGCTATATTGCACATTCTGTCTCCTCTCCCTGGAATGCCTTCCCCTTCTTCTGTATCTGGAAAACTCCAATTTATGCTTTAATGCCCAAATTATAAATCCCTAGGCAATTTGTTATTTCCTCCTCCTTGAGAAGTGAAAGGACACTGCCTTATACTCATGTCCTCACAACCTATCTCTCTGGCACCCTTTGAATGCCTTAACAGTAAAGGGCATGTCCTTTTTTTTTTTTTTAGGGTATGTCCTTTTATCACTGCTTCTAAGATCAAGCACAAAGTAGCATCAAAGATTCAATTCGAGATAAATTTATTATTCATGCAGCAGATATTTATTATGGACCTACTGTGAGTTTCAGCTTCTAAAATGCTATTAAATATTATCCCATTCTGTATTACATGCAACATTACATATATGCTGTTATATATAGTGAACGTGTAATATTGTTTTAGTGTTCATCTTCCAGTGTGATACATAATTTATTTACTTGTTGTCACTCTCCCCATGCTAGAATGTAAGCTCCATGAGAAAAGGAACTTCATCTCTTTTATTCTCTGCTGTGGCCCCAGCACCCATCCTGGCATGTATAAGCTCAAATAATTGGTTAATGATTGAATAAATTACAAATATTTTAAAATAAACAATGGAGGCACTCAAAAAGTTAGTGTCACACTCTTCCTCTCTGTAATATTTTTGCAACTTCTTGTGAGTCTACAATTATTTCAAAATAAAAAGTCATAAAAGGGACACAGTGTACTTAGGGGGTAATAGAAATACTCTATATCTTTATTGCAATGATCCATATCTTATTATATACATTTTCAAAAACTCATTGACACTTAAAAGGATGAATTTTAGTGTTTTTTAAATCTGACTTTTTTTTTAAAAATCCATGTTTTTGGAAAGGATTTTAGAAAGAATCTTATGCAACCCATTTGTTTTATAAATGAGGGATTCTGTTCAAGGTACACTGCTAGAGATGGGCAGATATTGGGCCCCATGCCAGTCTGTTGCTGGTAAAAAATGCTGCTGCTGCTGGGTGAAAAGTTAAAACCCTATACTAGCACAACCAGTCAGGAAAGAGCCTGACGTTTATCAGTTTACTGTAGTGTCTGGAGATGGCTGGAGTTAAATTCCTTTCCAGACATGAATAAGCTAATCTACATAAACTGCAGAGAGGCCTAAATCTACTTTCTTGTCAGGCAAGAAAAAAAAAACAGCAATGAAACTCAACGTTAATAAATAATAAAGGAATCATTAGAGTAGGGACAGGCTCGTACTTATACTCCAAGTTCAAAAAAAAAACCAGGGGAGAAGGGAGGGAAAGAAGGAAATATTCCATAGCTGCAAAGATCTGTATGGATTCATTCTTCTGAATTGGATTAAACAAAATGATCCAGACTTGATTTTCCCTAAAATCTACCTGAGAGCAGTAATGGCCTGGAGGTCAGTTTTCCCAGTGTTGGCACCATTTTATTTTGCTGTTGACCTGCCTATGTCTGCAAAGATGAGTCTTTATGAGAAATATCTTCTTCATATTTCTTGTCTGATCTGAGTGTGTCTGGGTTTGTGTATTATACATCATCATTTTATACTGTTGGTTTCCAAACACATGCTTTCATTCATCCAGCCAGCCATCTATCCATCCGTCCATCAATCTGACATCCTTCAGACCTGAATCCATGCCTCCTCTTTGAAGTCACAGTCTAAGGTGGGGAGTGGGCAAACATAGCAGTAAATAGATATGTAAGGCCCACGAAGGAAGAGCTGGTGTGGAGGCTGTGTGTGCACCTGCCGTGAGCTGAGGATGTCTTCTCTTTAAGTTGAGACTGAAGATTGCAGAGGTCCCACAAGACACTGAGGCCAGAAAGAGCTCGGCTTGTTTGAGCATCTGAGAGCTGACACACGTGGCTGGAGCAGTAGGGGTTCAAGATGTTGTCAGAAGTTCTGTTGTGTCCAACGATCCCTGGTCTGACCCTTAAGTGCTTTTTGTTGATAAATTGACAGCCAGCACAAATGTCGGAAAACACTTGCTTTGTGCCAGGCGGGGACTGAGGGCCTCTGTGGGTGTACAGACGAGACACCCAGGTTGCAGAAGGACTTGATCCCAGCCTATGGGTCGCAAGCACTCAGCCTTCTGCTGAGCTACCTCTGTGCCGGGAGACGGTTAGCAACTCACCTGCTCGGCACCTGCATACCCGATTTTCAGGGCATTTCTGCCTGATTCAGCTGTGCCTGTCAGGTTCCATGGTCTGGCCCTCTCCTTGGCTCTCTAGGATTCCCTGCCAGGCTTATTCCTCAGAGAATATCCACCCAGGTTTGCTTGTTACCTGTGTACACCTGGGCTTCTTCACTAGCCTTGCAGACTTTCGACCTCCCTCCTTCCTCTCACCTCACCTCCACTCTGTTCAAATAATGCTATTGAGGACATTTAATCTTTCCTTCCTTTACACATAGGACAAAAAGTTTCTGTAATATTATAGATATGCTTTAAATGGATGAACATAAAATTTATTATGCAAGTCCTAGATATAACTAGAGCACCCATGTGCAAAAATTCTCCCTTGGACTCATCAGGAAAAATCTAAGGGACTCTACCTTCGGCTCTTTCTCCAAGTTAAAAAAAAAAAAGTCTTTTAATAACCAATGACTTTGACCATCAACTTTGTATCTTTACTTTGACAGGTCTGCTGGGGAGAATATAATTTCTTAGGAGCAAAAAAAAAGTATAGGATAATTTTCATCCATATAAATAACTTTTTAAAATGCAATCTTATTGAGATATATTCACACATCATGCAAATCATCTGAAGTGCATAATCACTGGCTCACAATATCATCACATAGTTGTGCATATAACCCCATGACCACTTTTAGAACATTTTTCATTACTCCAGAAAAGAAATAAAAAGAAAACCGAAATCTTTCCATACTGTTGTCACACATACACACACACGCGCGCACACACACACAGTATTATCAACCCCTAGTATTGGTGTGGTACATTTGTTACTAATGATGAAAGAGTATTAAAATGTTATTGTTAATGATAATCCATGGTTTGCAATAGGTATATTTTTCCCATATACCCCTCTATTATTAACTCCTTGTAATAGTGTCACATATTTGTTCTAGTTCATGAAAGAAATTTTTATATGTGTACAGTTAAATGTACACATTTATGTATAATGTGTACATTTAACTGTACACATATAAAATGTATAAATGTACATACGATTCACTGAGTTATACATTCCCATGTTTTAATCTCCAAATTTCCTTCTGGTGACTTACATGACTCTAAGCTTCCCCTTTCTACCACATTCACACACCATTCAGCACTGTTAATCATTCTACAGTAATGTGTAACCATCACCTCTGTCCTCCAAAAGTTCAACCCAGTTAAACAGTCTGCACATATTAAGCAACTGTTCCCCATTCTTTAGCCTCATTCGATATCCCATTAACCTATATTCTATATCTTATGTCAGTGAGTTCACATAATCATACTTAGTTCATATCAGTGAGATTATATAGTATTTGTCCTTTTGTGTCTGACTTATTTTGTTTAACATAATGTCCTCAAGGTTCATCCACGTTGCATGCTTCAGGACTTCATTTCACTCTTTCTGCTGAATATTATTCCATTGTATGTATACTATGTTTTGTTTATCCATTCATTAGTTGATGGATACTTGGGTTGTTTTCATCTTTTGGCAATTGTGAATAATACCACTAAGAACATCAGTGTGCAAATGTCTGTTCGTGTCCCTGCTTTCAGATCTGGGTGCATCCCAAGTGGCTGGAATGCCAGGTCATAAGGCAGCTCTATATTTTGCTTCCTGAGGGACCACCAAACCATCTTCCACAGTGGTGTACCATTCTACAGTTCCACCAACAGTGACTAAGCGTTCCAATTTCTCTACATCCTCTTCAACATCTGTAGTTTCCTGTTTGTTTAATAGCAGCCATTCTAGTAGGTGTGAGAGGATATCTCATTGTGGTTTTGATTTACATTTCCCTAATAGCTAGGGAAGCTGAACATCTTTTCATGTGCTTTTTAGCCATCTGCATTACCTTATGTCTTTTGCCCATTTTTTAATTGGGCTGTTTGTCTTTTTATTGTTGATTTGTAAGATTTCTTTATATATTCTGGATAGCAAACCCTTATCAGATATGTGGTTTCCAAATATTTTCTCTCATTGAGTCACTTGCCTTTTTACCATTTAACAAAGTCCTTTGAATCCCTGAAATATTCAGTTTTTGAGGAGTCCCCATTTATGCTTTTTTTCTTTTGTTGCTTGTGCTTTGGATGTAAAGTCTAAAAGAAACTACTATCACTAGATCTTGAAGATGTTTATCTGCATTTTCTTCTAGGAATTTTATGGTACTTGTCCTTACATTTAGATCTTGATATATTTTGAGTTAATTTTTCTCTAGGGTATGAGGTAGGGGTCATCTTTCTGTCTTTTGGTTATGAATGTACAGTTCTCCCAGTACCATTTATTGAAGAGACTTTTCTGTCCTAGTTCAGTGGATATGCAGGGCCCTGTCAAAAATCAGTTGAACATAGATCTGAGGGTCTTTTGCTGAACTCTCAATTTGTTCCCATTAATCAATTAATCCCATTAATCAATTTGTTCCCATTAATCAATTAATTAATCAATTAAACAAAATTAATGTTCCCATTAATTTAATCATTGATTAAAATGATATGGCTTATGCCATATCATTTTGACTATTATGGCTTTATAATATGCTTTAAAGTCAGGAAATGTGATACCTCCTACTTCATTCTTCTTTTATGAGATGTCTTTGGCTGTTCAAGTCCCCTTGCCCTTCAAATAAAATTGATTATTAGCATTTCCATTTCTTCAGTGTAGTCTGTTGGAATTTTGATTCTTATTGCATTGGATCTGTAGATCATTTTGGGTAGAATTAAAATCTCAGTCTGTGAACCTTCAAATTCATGAACAAAAAATGTCTTTCCATTTATTCAGGTCTTCTTTTGTTTCTTTTAGCAATGATTTGTAGTTTTCTATGTATAAGTCTTTTACATCCTTGGTGAAGTTTATTCCTAGATGTTTTATTATTTCAGTTGCTATTGTTAATGTAATATTTTTCTTTACAACTTCCTCATGCAGTTTATTACTAGTGCGTAGAAACCCCATTGATTTTGACATATTAGTCTTGTATCCTGCCACTTTGTTAAACTCAATTTATTAGCTCACATAGATTTGCTATTGTTTTTCTGGATTTTCTAAATATAGGACCATGTCATCCACAGACAGTGACAGTTTTAGTATTTCCTTTCCAATTTGGATGTCTTTTATTTATTTTTCTTGCCTAATTGCTCTAGCTAGAACTTTTAGCACAATGTCAAATAGCACTGGTGACAGTGGGCATCCTTGTCTTGTTACCTATCTTAGAGGGAAAGCTTTCAGTCTCTCACCATTGAGTACAATATTGGCTATGGTGTTTTCATACATACAGTTTACCATATTGAGGAAATTTCCTTTGATTTCTACCTTTTGAAGTGTTTTTATCAAGAAAGGATGCTGAAATTATGTTAAAACACTGAATGAAGCTGCATGTGAGGTATAGGTTTTTTGTTTTTTGTTTTGTTTTTTTTTCCTTTCTATTATTGTTTTAATTCTTATTCTGTTGTCTTTTTATTTCTTTTTCTAAATCGATGCAAATGTACTAAGAAATGATGAATATGCAACTATGTGATGTTATTAAGAATTACTGATTGTACATGTAGATTGGAATGATTTCTAATTGTTTTGTTAATTCTTTTTTAATTAATAAAAAAAAAGAAAGAAAGAAAGAAAGGATGCTGAACTTTTCCACATCAACTGAGATATTCATGTGATTTTCCCTTCTTATTTGCTAATGCGTTGTATTACATCCGTTGGTTTTCTTGTATTGACCCACCCTTGCTTGCCTGGAATGAACCACCTTGGTCATGGTGTATAATTCTTTAAATATGCCATTGGATTCTATTTGCAAGTATTTTGTTGAGAATTTTTTGCATCTGTATTCATTAGAGAAATTGGCCTGTGGTTTTCCTTTCTTACAGCAACTTTGTTAGGTTTTTCTATTAGAGTGATGTTACCTTCATAGAAAGAGTTAAGTAATGTCCCTTTTTCGGAAAAGTTTAAGCAGGAATAGTGTTAGTTCTTCTTGGAATGTTTGGTAAAATGAAGCCATCTGTTCCTGAACTTTTCTTTATAAGGAGGTTTTGATGACTGATTGAATCTCTTTACTTGTGATTGGTTTGTTGAGGTCTTTTATTTCTTCTCAAGTCAGTGTAGATCGTTCTTGGGTTTCAAGGAAATTGTCCATTCTTCTAAGGTATCTAGTTTGTTGGCATCTTTCTTCCTTTTATTGTAGGCATTTAGGGCTTTAAATTTTCTTCTTAGCACTACTTTTGCTCTATCCTATGAATTTGGTTCTTCTGTTCTCATTTTAATTCATCTAAAGATATTTACTGATTTCTTTTTGTTCCACTGATTGTTTAACTGTGTATTGTTTAACCTCCATTTTTGTATATTTTCCGGTTCTCTTTCTCCTATTGATTTCCAGCTTCATTCCACTATTGATCGGAGAAAGTACTTTGTATAATTTCAACCTTTTAAAATTTATTGAGGCCTATTTTGTGCCCAAGTATGTAGTCTATCCTGGAGAATGTTCCATGAGCATTTGAGGTGAATGCATATCCTGCAATGTCCTATATATGTTTATTAGATCTAGTTCATTTATCAATTATTTATGTTTTCTGTTTCTTTATTGTTCCCCTGTTTAGATGTTCTGTCTATTGGAGAGAGTGGTGTGTTGAAGTCTCCCACTATTATTGTAGAGTTGTCCATTACTCCTTTCAGTTTTGCCAGTGTTTCCCTAACCTACTTTCTGGCACCTTGATTAGGAGTACAGATGTTTATTGTTATTATTTCTTCTTGGTGAATTGCCCCCTTTATTAATATATAGTTTCCTTCTTTATCATTTATAACATTTTGCATTTAAAATCTATTTTGTCTGATATTAGTATAGCTACCCCAGCTTTTTTTTTTTTAGATTACTACTTGTGTGGAATATCTTTTTCCATCCTTCACTTTCAATTTATTTGTATCTTTTCATCTAAAATGAGTCTCATATAAACAGCATATAGATGGATCATATTTTTAATCCATTCTGCCAACCTATGTCTTTTGATTGGAGAGTTTAATCCATTAACATTAAGAGTTATTACTGCAATGGTAGTTCTTGATTCTTATCTCTAGGTTTTTATTTGTCAGATTTGTTTTTTTCTCTCTCTTTTTATCCTTTGTGTTACCCCTATTTATACCCCTCAACTCTGTATCCTTTTCCAGACCTCTCTCAATTGTCCTCTTTTCAGCTGGCTGTACTCTCTTCAGTATTTCTCATAAGGCTGGTCTCTTGTTAATGAACTCTCTCAGCTTCCGTTTATATTCTAAACTCTCCCTCATTTTCAAATGACAGCTTTGCTGGACAGAGAATTCTTGGCTAGCAATTTTTATCTTTCAGTAACTTAAATATTATCGTACCACTACCCCTTCTCACTTGCATGGTGTCTGATGAGAAATCAGTGCTTTGTCTTATTGGCTTCCCTTATATTTGGTGGATCACTTTTCTCTTGTTGCTTTCAGAGTTTCAAATCTTTGGCATTTGAAAGCCTGATTAGTATGCATCTTGGAGTGGGTCTATTCAGATTTATTCTATTTGAAGTATATTCAGCCCCTTGGATTTGCATAGTTATGTCTTTTATAAGGGTTGGGAAATTCTTAGCCATTATTGCTTCGAATATTCTTCCTGGTCCTTTTCCCCTCTCATCTCCTTCTGGGACACCAGTGATGTGAGTTTTTGTGTGTTTTGTGTTGTCAATCATTTCCTTGAGGCCTGCTCAAATTTTTCTGCTTTTTTCACCATTTGTTCTTTTGTCAGTTCTAATTGAGTTGATCTGTCTTCTAGCTTGCTGATTCATTCTTCTGCCTCTTCAAAATCTGTTGTTGTGTATCTCCAGTATGTTTTTAATTTCATCTAGTGACTTAGATGAAATAATGTCTGTTATTTTTCTATGTATTCTTTCAAATTCTTCTTTATGCTCTTCTAGTGTTTTCTCAATATACTTTTTCTCTTTATACATCTTTCCCTTCATTTCTTTGAATTGATTCAGGAGATTTGTTTGTACATCTTTTATCAGTTGTTCCAGATTCTGTGTTTCCTCTAACTTTTTTGTTTCTTTGGGCTATTTCTTCTTGAGTTTTAGTGTACCTTATGATATTTTGCTGCTAACTGGTCATCTGATTATCTTGATAGGTCTATTCTGAAAGTCAGTCTCTCTCTCTTATCTAGGATTTAGTTGTAGCCTGGGTTTGTGTTAGGATGCTGCTTTGACAGTTGTACTGTCCATATTTCTCGTCCAAAACAAGGCTGGGTGCCTGTGCAGGAGGTGTAGACCAGCTCTGATGGGCCTGAGATAGGGTCTGGAGAGCCTCAGAAAAGTCCAGCAGTTTTCCTCTGCACTTTCTGGGCTGCCCATCAGGTGACACTCTTCAGTGACTTAATGGTCCTCAGATGCTGTTTACCTTCTGAAGCCCAGGCAGTATCTGACCAGGTGGGGCTGAAACTACGGGGTTCCTGTGTCCTCACTTTGCTGGCCAAATCTGGCTCTATATGGGGCTGTATCCCCCGCTGTACTCAGGGGGGACTCCCCCAGCCCTGCAGTCTGCAGCCACTCCCCAGGCAAGGATTGGGACTCCTGCTGCTGTTTCCTTCACATGTGGGGGATGGGCACCAGGACCTCCACTGGAAACGCAGCCTCTGTCCATGTTTTCTCAGACTCTTTGTCCCTCACTGATCTGGGCCTTGAAATGTCCTCCCCTGTCTCCTGGCTCCCTAAACAGTTGGTTCAGATGGGTTTCTGCCTGGCTACTTGCTGCTTTGGGGGAAGATATTGAGGTCCCCTCCCTAATCCTTGGTGGGAAACTCTCCCTTGCTCCCCTTTTGTATTCTGCCTTCCCAGGCAGCTCAGGCAGCTCAGCACTTGTGTGGACCTGTCTGGGCTTGGTTCTCTGTGTCTGCATGTAGGTGGGGCTCTGTCTCAGTGCTGTGAGAGCGTATATAGCCATGTCCCAGAGGGAGGCGGGAAGGGTCCCAGCCTCTGTCTCTGGACACTTCCTGGGGCCGATTGAGGGCAGGGGAGAGGGCTAGCCAGTCTGGGATGGAAAACTCCTACCTGATATTTTTCTCTTTCTTTGATTCAGTGTTTGTGGGATCCTTCTTCAGTCTTTACCTTCCTCCAGAGTTCTGAGCAAGTGAGATTTGCCCCCTTTTTGCTAACTCTCCTGAGAGAGGTTTTCAGTAGCTGTCTTATGTCTCTATGTGGATACTATCACTCTGATAAATAACTTCTTAAGCTCACAGTGATGAAGTTTTTGCCTGTGTGAGATACTGTTGTCAATGCCCTATAACAGAGGTACTCTTATTATCCCCATTGTCAGATGAAGAAACTGAGGCATGGGAAAGTTAGAAACTTTCCCAAGTTGATTGTTTCAGTTTTCAAGCTGCTGAATACCTGAAATGGAACAGCTTTTAAAAAAGGGAATTTATTAAGTTGCTAGTTTATAGTTCTAAGGCCATGAAAATGTCCAAATTAAAGTAAGCCTATAAAATTGTCGAATCTAAAACATCCAGCAAAAGGTATTGGTTCAAGAAGGCCCATGATGTTCAGAGTTTCTGTCTTGGCTGAAGAGGCATATGGCTCCATCTGCTACCTTTTTCTCCAGACCTCTTCAATGGCTTCCCGGGGCCATTCTGTTGTTTCTGTGGGTTCTGAAGCTTTTTCTAAAATGGATCCCTCTAAAAGAGCTCCAGTAAGTCTCCCCATCTTGAATGGGTAGAAACACATCTCCATGGAAACCATCTAATCAAAGATACCACCCGCAATTGGGTGGGTCACATCTCCGTGGAAGCAATCAAAAAGATCTCACCCAGCAATATTGAAAGAGTATTAAAGGACATGGCTTTTCTGGGGTCCACCGCAGATTCAAACCAGTACAATGATAGAGTGGTGGAGGGGGATGCAAACCCATTCTAGTTACAGCGCCCAGCTCTCTGCCACCGTGTGACACTTGCCTTGTGAGTTTGTACACATTGTTCTGGGTGTACAGAAACGAAGCCAGGTCCTGGACAAGCTCGCCTTCTGTTAGGACACACCAACACATGACACATGGGACCTATTCTGAACACATTCTTGAGATGATATAAGCATTTCCACTTTATATGTACTCACCTGCTTATCAAATTTGAATTTTTCCTTCATCACTGTCAATAACTTGTTACCAATACACCAATTATTAGCTACTGTGATTGAAGTCTAGATTCTACTCACTGCAGAAACTGGGCAAAGACATATAAAAGAAGAGAAACTTCAGTCCATTAACTGAAGTCATTCTTATACTAGTCTGCTATCTATACAGAACAATTTTTTAATCTTTTTTATTTATTATAGTCATTACTGCAGTCCATAGTCATTAATGAAATGATATGCTGCTTGAAGTTCACCAATCTTTGAGAATTAGGTGTATTTGTCGTGAGTTAGCAGGGTGGGAAGTGGTCTCAGCAATCTCATTTCCTTTACTCACCACATGCTTACAAATGGGGGCAGTGTGCTGAAGGCCGGAGGTTTAAATAAACAGGCAAATCCTTGCCTCTCTGAGGTTTAACAAGGAAGACAGACATTAAGATTTCTGAGAGGTGTGAATCCTGCAGACCAATTCAGGAGGCTCCAGGAACATGACTAAAAGAAACCAACCTAGTCTGGGGTCTGGAATGGTGAGAGAATTAAGTAATTCCTTGTCCTTTAAGACTCTGCTTTGCTAAGTGAAGTGCGGGGAGGAGGTGTGAGAAAATTCATTCTGGGCAGAGCATGTGTAAATGCCCTGAGGCATGCAAGAACTGCTGGAGGGGCTAAGAGAAGGCACTGGGTTGACTTAGATAGCATAAACACAGGGATGGGTGGGACATGTGGCCCAGCCTCCACAACACACTTCAGTGACAGACTTCAGAAGGCTGTGCATTTCCATTAGGTTCTCCCACCAAAAACTTCCCGTTAGTATTAACTGCCTCTCCCTCACCTGTATTCTCCAGCATTCTCTTCCTTCCCAGCATGCCGTGTCTCGGCATTATCTGCACCCCTTTCTGCCTCCTACAGCCTGGGGTTCCTTGAGGGCCGACAGTTCCATTTATCACAGTCTGGCCCTCAGCCACAGAGCCATGTGCATAGAGGAAGTACAAAGGATATTTATTACATTAAATCAAATCTAACAAACTGCACTCTTCCCTGGCAGCTCTGCAAATAAGAACAGATCTCTTTGCTAATAGCCCCCTGGATACATGGCTTAATGCAGGTTCAATTCGGAGTTGTAAATCTATATATCAGAGCCAGAACCAGTTAACCATCTGGTTTATAATAACCAAGCACTGGCCTTCCAGATGATAGCAAACTGAATTGACCACGTCCCCCAGCCTCATATACAAATGGTCAAAATGCCTCTCTTCCTTCAGCGCTGGCAAACTGAAAGGACAAATCAGTTAGAGTAAGGCTGAGACTGGAGGTTCCCTCTTCCTCAAGAAAATCTGCCTTTAGTTTCTCCAGAGTCAGGGATCCTTTCTTAGAGCTCATTTTGTTAGGGAGTTAGGGAAAGAAACACGTTTTGAACTAGATCAAGTAAAACCTGAAATGCATTGGAATTCATCACTGGGGAAGTCCAAGTGCTTTTCCAGCTCCAGGTGTGGCTATATCCAGGTGTCCAGCAATGTCATCAGGATGTACTCTCCTTCTCTCAGTTCTGCTTGTCTCTCTGCATTAGCTTTATTCTCCAGTAGCTTTTCTCCTTTAGCAGGGCAGATGGCCTCTGTGGGCCCTGAGCTTATATCTCTGTGGCACATCTGCAAAGGAAGACACAGCCTCTCTCTCAGAATCCACACGTTAAACTCCTGGAAAGACTTCGGCTTCACTTGAAGCCTAATGTCCCAAGAAGTGATGTGATCACTGACCCACCCCAGAGCCCATGCCCACCTGTGGGAAACTGAGAAAGAAAAGCAAGGGCTGTGCCTGGCAGCACCAAGAGATTCCCAGGGACAGGGTTGGATGCTTCCCCCAAAGAAAGGGGTGCCCGCAAATAAAGCTACATTCTCTATGCACTTCAGAACCATTTGAAAGAGAATAAATTACCTTTAGCCTGGTCGTGGTTGGAATGTGGAAAGACCGGAGCCGGCTTGCACTGCTTTACAAGACTGAGTGTATCTCTTTCTAATTCTTAGTGTGGAGGCATCTCCTTTGGTAGCTTGAAATCAGCCACTGTGGGAGTTATTTACACCAGAGAAATTGGCAAATGCTACAAAGCAGAACTTTTTGTCCAGTTCTTCACCATTTATCAGCGTGTAGCTGTGTGTGTTATGTTTTCCCAACTAGAATGTGTGTGTGTTTATGTGTATGTATATATGTATGTATATATATGTATACATGCATGTGAATGTATAGTTTAGATTAAAATCATAGGTCCATGTTTCCTTCAGAGATCCACACCCTCAGGGCATGCTTAATCCTCTATCCTCAGTTTCCTTCTGAAGTTCTGAAGCTGCAGACATACAACCATTTGAAGGAAAGCCCCTTCACAGCCTGTGTATTGGGAGTCACTCCGCTGTTTATTTTCTGCAGATGCATTCCCTTCAGCCCCCTCCACATGTCCCCGAGTGCCACCACCAGGAACCTGCACTGAGAGTCACACCTGTTACCTCATTTCACCAGGACACAACTGCCTGACTTCCCTGACTGCTCCTGTAGAAGTGGTTTGCCTCTGAAATCTGTAGAAAACAAGTTATTTTTCTCTTTACAATCTTTGCCTCTCTTATTCCTCCCACTTTTGCTTTTAAAAAGTGATGTCTCTCGCTGGTTATTAAGTTGGGCACAGCTGGTTTCCTTCTCCCCTGAGCGGGGCAGCTTGGGTGCTTTTGACTGGGGATGGGTGGAGTCCAGACCCTGCCTCCTGCTGCGGGAAGCACCTCAGCCCACGACTCTGAATCCGTGACAATGTCAGGCTGCACTTGTGTGCATGCAGCAGTGTAAGGGAAACAAGTGCATGCAATCATTGGAGACCAAGGGGCAGAAAACACAGGCAGTTCCAAGTCAGGGTAGTCCAGGGCTGAACCTCTGAGCCAGATGAGCCAGCAACCCCACTGCAGTTAAGCCATGGGGAGACAGGTTTGCTTTTTTATTCCTGGGCACTTTGTTAATTTTTAGGACTTTAGCTGATTTTGACACACAGCATGTGGCTGTTTGGGATTCTTTATCTTTATAACAGTTGAGGGGACAGACTCAATGCGAGATAGACCCAGTCCCTTGGATGTGTTAAGAAATGGAGGCATCCAGGGGGCTTTCTTTGGATAATGCAAGTGGTGCTGTTACCAGGACGCTGTGAAGGATTCTGGGATGTGGGATCCAAAAGTGCTTAGGACATACTTGGCATTCATGTAACTATATAAGCATTAATTAAGCACCTACTGTGTACCAAGCACAGTTTTTACAAGTTCTAAAGATGATTAAGCGATAATGATACTTGAAAGCAAGTCATCAGTGCATGGTTTCCAAACCCAGGAAGGGGTCTTCCATTCTTCGTACTTAACCCCAAACAGAACTTTTGCTGCTTCACTCGGTGGCTAATCTCAACCTTCACCATTCTCTTCAAGATCTCTTTTTTGTCCCATCCCTCTCTTTCTCAGCTGATAGCCTTGCCTCCCTTTTCTGGTTCAAATAGATCCCATTGTAGAAAGAGGCAGAGCCACAGTTAAGGATAGACATTGGTCCAGGCTGCCAAGTCTCCACTTTTACTGAATTCCATCCTTAATCCATTGCAGACTAACTGTCCTCACTGGACTCCCATCTGCAGTTGACAATTTTGACCACACCCTGTCCTGGTCTTTTCCCAGTTCTTACAGCTCCTTCTCACTCCATGCACTGTTTCCTTGTTTTCTGCCTTCTCCCTGACCATTCTCACTGCCTAGGGCTCTGCCACCGAACACCTGTTCTTCTTGCTCTATATTCTCTTCCTTGGAGACCTTCTTTACATCTGTGACTTTGACATACCAGGACCTCTTGAATCCATAACCCTCGTCCCCACCCCTCCTTTGAGCTTCAAAATTTCTGCCTACCCACAATCTACTTCTCATCAAATCTCCTGCAGACAAGTCAACTGGACACATTTATACTGGACTTAATTACCTTCACCGCATCTCTGCTGTTCCTCCTCTCTTCCTACTCCAGATACACCATTAGCCAACTGACCATCATGCTTGATTACACTCTCTGTTTCACACCCCTCATCCAGTCAGAGACCAAGATCACCTTTCAAATTCCTCCCAAACCATATTCTGTTTTCACCACTACTTCCTTAGCTCAGATTTCTCCATCTTGCCCGACCTATTTGTGGCTTCTCAATTGACCTGTCCCTGATCATATAACTGTCTTGAGTAGTCTTGGCTGATGCCCTTCTCATCCCTGTTGATAGCATGTTCTAGCCAATGCAATAAGATATGAAACTAAACTGAAGCACATAAATATTAGACAGGATAAAGTAAATTTATATGCTGTTTGAAAATCATGCAATTACTATGATTTTAAAAGGCCAAGAGAATCAGCTGAAAATTAAATTCTAATGAAGGGAGTCTAGCATCTAAGATGTAAAGAGATCTTAGATGTGATTAGAAAAAGGAATTGTTTTCTTAAACGTCAATAATAGGAGACAAAAAATATGACAGGAGGAAAAATTCCACTCACTAAGAGTAAAATAAATGAAAAGAACCCAGAATTCTTAGGAATGAATCCAACAAGAAATCTAGCATTATGTATCAAGAACCTTAAGAAGACTCTTATCCAGTCACCCAGTAATTCTACTTCCAGGAAAAGAAGCTAAAAAACTAGACATAGAAGCCCTAAAAAATATAAAAACAGAATTCCCAGGAGGCTGCTGCTCTGAATAGTTCCAACTCAGTGCATTGTTGGAAGGTGATTACAGAACTTTCTGAGTTCTTTATTCATTCTTCACTCAATACCCACACCATAGACCTGCCAGGGGGAATTATAACCATTGGTTTCACCTTTCTCCATCTCCTTTGTGTCCTCATTGATGTCACAGCCCAGAGAACTTATCCATGTGACCCTTAAGATACTAGATTCCCAGCAAACCTGGGGATAATATCTTACTTCCTTGGGCAAAAACTCATCTACACGTCTTCAATTCTGAGATTAAACACAAGCTCTCCACAATCTGTATTTTTCATTTGTGAGGTTATGGGCTGAAGTATGTCTCTATATTCATTCAGTATTTCATTACGAGGCAGATGAGATATATTCGAGGCTATAGTGACTCTTCCTAGCAGGGCCTGTGTTATGTGGGACCGGCCAGTCTACTGGTTTATGTATGTTCCTTTCCCACCTGAAAACTTGAGTGGCTGATTTGTGAAATGAAATTGAAATTGTTCTCTCTGTTAAAAAGCTTTCTACTGGCTTAATATGTACCTATTTTTTGAAGAAATTTTAATAATGCTTCTGGGTTTTAAAGTCAGCGGGAAACCTACAATCAGTACTGTCGTATTTTCCCCAGTATCTTGCCTAGAGCCTACACATAATAAGAAAATCAACACTGTTGAATGCATAAATTTTGATGGCAACTGATAATTGCTGGTTTATAAAAGTTCTCTCCCTTAGGTTTCTGCTATTGAGTAAAAATGATTTTTGTATGTAACAGACTAGACTCATTTCAAATGGAAATTTTAATCTGTAATTGCCCTTCTTCAAGAAACATGAAGTTCAAGGCAAAGAAATAACATAGCCAGTAAGCCATATGTTTCATACCTGTACAATTTACCTAAATAGAGATTGCCCAAAGAAATTTTGTCAGTGGTCTAAAAAACTTTCTCATAAGGTTTTTAAAATATATTTTATGGTCAAGATGGTGCAGTATCCTCCCAGGATTAATTCATATGTGGCCAAGAAAAAGTGCATTTTCCCATTTACATTCCAAAGTCCGAACTTTTATTTTATAAATGAATTTTCCCTCCAATTCAGCAACTGCTGGCTGCATTACAAATTTTAATGCTACTATTATAGGATCATAATTTTAAAAACTCAGGGTTCTCCAAGGGCTCCAGCAGCATGCCATCTCTCCACTTTATTAAAATGAATGAACAGATGTACAATTTATTTCTGCCAAGCTATCATCTAAATTCATAAGCTATTTCTCATGTGTCTGAAATCCACGTTGGTTTCCCATTTTCTCTGCCTTAGAAAAAAAATTACACTCCCTCATTTATCACTCTGGGGACATAAATGAGAAGTCTACTCTCCACTTCATTCACTTTAGACTAATATCTCCAACACAATTTAAATCCCATCTCTTCAAGGCTACTCAGGGAGAGCAAGATAGTGGAACACCCTACATCCAACTGAAAAACTCCTTGGCCATCTCTGTCAAAGATTGAGAAGCTGAGTCACATGAGCTTATACCTTTCTAGAAGAGGGAGAAGAGGGAAAAGAGGATTTGCAAAACCTCAAGTCTGTTGAGGAGGGCAAGCCAGTTCTAGGACCATCAAAGATAAACAATAAAAAAGCATCAGTTACTGGAATATGTTCTACCTTCCACCTTTTATAGAACCCACCAATCACCTTTTTTTCCCATGTGCTACCTGATGATAGATGGGCAGTGGGAGGGAATTTACAGGTCCATCTTGGGTTAATGGGCATTTAACTAAGTGGTGACCATCCACTTATTACTCTCAGATCTGGTTCGTATCCCTACATCACCATTTTCTGGCTGTGTGAGCTTAGGCATATTGATTAACCTCTCTGAGATCTAATTTATTCATTAGTAAGATGGAGATAAACATGCCTATCTTGTTATAAGAATTAAATACAGAGGAGCATTTCAATGCCAAGATCAATAACACGGAGGGCACAGTGCCTGGCACTTGGTTCAATAAAAGGGCTGTTGTGATGATTACAGCATCCCAGAGACACATCCTTGCCCTGGAAACAGTGATGCTGAAATGGCAGAGTATCTCTCTTCCCCAGTCTTGAGTGTTTGCTGGCATGGTTCAAGGGAAGCTTAAGGAAGACATTTTATAGTCAGCAAATGCAATCAATGCATATAACTCGGGAAGGAAGGCGAATGAGCCTTCAGGTTATATGGCAGAATTTTGCTCCCTGAGTAATTCTATTTATGAGGTTCTGCCACAACTGGGCAGTAAAAATTGCCCGAGTCTCTAGGTTGGCATGGAACTCCATCCTGCATTTCTAAGTGCCTCTAAGTGCTTCTAGCATTTGGCACTTTAATAAGATTCTGAGGTTTGGTTTTGTGTTGTTTCCATGGCCCTGTGGGTTGGAGAAAAACATCGTGTTAACTTCATTTGCTTGAGCTCTGTGGCCATCCTGTAATTTCAAATTCAGCTTGTCTTTTTTCCTACTTTAAGATGTTGGTAAGGGAAGGTAGGCTTTCCTGGACTCTGAAAGATGGGTATAAAAATGATGGAAGTCTTTCATTTAGCAGATGTATCTTCACATGGACAGTGTCAACAGGGCAACTTTCCCCAAAGAGCAGTAATGCTATGGGAGGGAAGGAAGGAGGAAAGTCACATTAAGACAGACCTGCAATATGACTCCTCAGGAACCATTGAAGTGCTGTTCATCAGTATCTGCCCAATAAAATATTGTGGGAGGCCAGCCATAGTGACCCATGATGGTGCCTGGTAGAGCTGTATCTGTTGTCAATAGTCCTCTGAATAAAGCAGCTTGGGTAGCGGCCAGGGAGCATGCCGACAGTTAGGGGATATGGGGCCCCAAGCAATTCCTTTAACTCTGTTTGACCAGACTGTGTGTCAAGTCATGAAGCATCCCCCCCCCCAAAAAAAAAGGCTCCCAGAGTATCATTTGCCAGCTGGGCAAACTCCTAAAATAAGCTGTCCATAAGACAAGGCTGCTTTCTGCTTTGGGACTTTGAAATTCCAGGAAGGAAGCACATGCTGCTGACCAGAAAGTGATCATTTGAGAGGACGGGATTTTTGAAAATAATGACCCCCATTATTTTGTCCCATGGAATCTCAGGAAATAGAATCCAGGGAGGAGACAAGGAGGGACAGAGGAGAGGCTTAATTTGCCTGGTTCCCAATTGTCCTTCCATTAAAACAGTTGATTTGACTAGAGGGGCTATTTTTATTATTACCTTCAAATCCCACTCCCATTGCTGGGTTATTTGGTTTCCTAAAGCTGGATGGAATGTCATGGAAATGGCTTGGGTGTCAGATCATAGCTCCAGTGCCACCTTCGTTTTTCTCCAGCCCTGGGATATTGTATGAGTACCTTAGACTCTTTGGATGTCAGTGTTCTCACCTATAAAATGGGGCACTGATAAGGAAGGCAGCTGTTCATTGGCCCCTAGCCCTGTGTGGGACAATGTACTTCCGTGCATTATCCTGTATGATTCTCATGAGCTCTTATGAAGTTGGTTCTGGTAGCTTCTTTTTCATCATGGATCAGGGAGCTAAGTGTTGAAAGGTTAAGTAACATGACCAGGATATAGCTGGTGAGCAGGAGAGCTGGCATTCAGTAGGACAAATCCAAAATTAGCCTCAAGGCGAGCCACAGGTATGAGATTGTCCCTAATCTCAGAACCTGCACTACGAGATGCCCATTAAGAGGTCTCCCCTGGCTCTTGGGTGAGTACAAGGTGAGGTTGTGGTTATCCTATTGGCCAAGAACTCCAGAATTGTCCGGTGTGTGGAGTGGTTCGGGAGGTTTAAAAATATCCCCTCTCTTACTCACTGTTGGAAGTACTTTTGAAAATGGTGCTTTGAACATGCTGGCATCTGTCTTTTGAAACTCCCCACAACCCTAGTAGCTATGGCAATACATGGGCCACCTTAGCCAGAATTAGAAAAGAGTTTGTCTTAAGGCTGCACAGAGTGTTTTCTTATAAGGAATCATTTCTCCTTGAAAATCTTTCTTGTTTCACTTGTATCATAATGATATTATTTATTTAGAGGGAAAATGGTATCTTGTTGTGCTTCTTAGATGACAGAGCCTTGGCTTCAGTGGGGAGATACCCTGGCTTTCTGTAGCACTATCTCCCATTTTCTTTTTATTTACAAAAATATATCTATTGCCCCTCAAGGCCAGGTGCATTCAGATTAGGATTCTAGGCCAGCGGGAACCGAATGCAAAGCAGGTTCCCTTAAACAAGGGGTTCTCCACCAAAGTAGCACTCAAATAGGACAAGCGTATAGCCCAAAGGACACAGCTTCTTGCTTGCAAAGAAAAACAACTTAATTTTTTTAACACTTGGCTTTGAAATTATTTCAGCTCACAGGAAGCTGCATATGCAGCACCTTGAGCCCCCTGACCCCTTCACTCGCTGCCCAGTGGTGACATGTTATGTAATTGTAATTCCTAGATCAGGAAAGCAACATGGATTCAAGAATATATCACCACTAACCAGACCCTTTGCAGTTTCAGCCAATTCTCACATGCACTACTTGTCTGCGCGGGTGTCTGCGTTTGGTCTCACATGTAGACTGTACAGCCACCTCCACCACCATCTGGTATGCAACGCACGGCTCCCCTGCCTCGGAGGACGCGCCCACGCGTGCTTGACAATGGCACCCGCCTACCTCCACCCAGCCCTGTCTCCTGATAACCACTGATCTTCTCTCCATCTCTAAAGAATTGTCATTTTATGCGTGGTCCTAAATGAAGTCACACAGTAAGGAACTTTTTGAGGTTGGCTCTTTCCACTAAGCCTAAGTCCCTTGTGCTCCAACCAAGTTGTTGCGTGTCTCATAGTCTGTTCCTTTTTAAGGCTGAATCATATTCTGTAATATGGACATTCCAGTGTTTGCTTAACCATTCACCCTTCAAGGACACAGGGCTTGTTTCCAGTTTGAGGCTATTACAAATCAAGCTCCTCTGAACGCTCGTGTAGAAGTTTTTATGTGAGCATAAGTTTTCACTTCTGATCACATCTTTTACCTATTTTCTAATTGGATTGTTTTTATTCTTTCCAAGTTTATTATATGTTCTGTATACAAGTCATTTCTTGGAGATGCTGTCTGCGACATATCTCCTGGGCTGTGCCTTGACGTTTTATTCCCTTTTGAGCTCTTTCACGGAGCAAAAGTTTTTAGTTTTGATAACATCCAATTTATCAATTTCTTCTTTTATGGAGTGTTTTTGCTATCAATCTAACACTTTGCCTAGTCCTAAGTCCTGGAGATTTTCTCCTATGTTGTCTTCTAAAAAGTTTGTAGTTTTCCTGTTTAACATTTAAACCTGCAATCATCCATTTTGAATTAATTTTTGTGTAAGGGCTGAGATTTAGTTTGAGGTTCATTTTTTCATCAGTGAATGTTCACTGTGGTGGGGAATTAGCAGCAGCACCTTTAGATTGAAAAGGCATCAATTCCACTGAATTGGTTTTGCACCTTGGTCAAAAATCAGTTTGGGTATATTTGTGTGGGTCTATTCTTGATTCTCTCTTCTGTTCCATGGATCTATGTGTCTGTCCCTCTGTCAGTACTGTACTATTTCAATTACAGTAGCTTTATATTGAGTCTCAGCATCAGAATGATCACCCCTACTTTATTCTCCGTTTTCAAGTGCTTTAGAAAGCAACTTAACTTTAAATTGTGTTTTAATTCTGTAGTATTCTCATTCCCCACCCCAAGTATTTTTCCTGATTAAAACATGATTTATTTTCATTACCAAACCATTACAATGTTATCAGTGTACAACATGAGAAGGCAGCCCTTTTCCCTCCACCCACCTAAGAGACAACCACAGTTAACATCTGGTTAAACCTGTCCCGATGGGTTTCCCTTTGTGTGGGTCAAGTCCTGCTTTTTCAGTTAGCAGCAGGGGCTCACGCTCTTTATGCTATGTTGCCATCTCTATCTGGATTTCTGTATTTTTCCATTTCTGTGAAATGGGAGAAATGCTACCTCTTTCTTAGGGCTGAGTTAGGGACTGGTAGCCTCCTGGATGTGGAACATTTAGCCCAGTGCCTGGCAGATGATAATCACTCAGTAAGGATAGGCTGTTGTTGCTATGAAATGTCATCTTTCCTTCTTTTGCCTTTGCTACCCGCTTTAGGTGATGGTTCTAGTTTGCCAAGCTGCCAAAAGCAGATACCATAACACCAGTTATCTTTTAACAGTGGGAATTTATTAGCTTACAACCTTAGTTTCAAGGCTGAGAAAAATGTCCAAGTTAAGGTGATGCTTTCTCCGTGAAGATGGGCTCCTGGTGTGGTCCTGGGTGACTCTGCCATGTGGCAAGGCACATGGCAGGGTCTGCTGGTCTCTCCCTTTTCTTCCGGGTTTTGTTGCTGTCAGCTTCTTGCTACTGTGGCTTTCTCTCTTCCTCTGAATTACATTCTTTTATAAAGGACTCCAATAAGAAGATTAAGACCCACCCTGGATGAGGTGGATCACATCTTAAGATCCTACTTACAATGCATCCACGCCCACAGGAATGGATTAACTTTGACATGCTCTTCTGAGTACATGCAGCTTCAAACAATCACAGGCATCTTCACCTTCCTTTGGCCAGCAAAGGGCAGGGAAAGGCTGCATTAATTTTAGTAACCCAAGACATTTCACAGATGCCATCAGGAGCATGGGCGTCCTCTTCCACCTCCCACCCAACATTCCTTCCAGGCAGAAATGGATGAAGCACAGGGGGTCACAGCACCTTAGCCGTTTATCACAGTGGTGATTTGGAGCATGTCACCAGGAGCCCAGAGACTCCAAAGCCTTTTAATACAGCCCAAGTTGAGCCTCTCATGATCATATTCCCTTCCAAGGCACAAATGCTCCACCCCCTGTAAACTCTACCCAACCTCTCCTCTAAGTAGGAGTCCCTAGAACCATGTTGCTCTTCCCTTGGAGAAGTTTGCTGAACTTCTTCCTTGCAAAGAAAAATTTTGTGGCTTGTCTTATATTAATATCATTAAATAGGGCAACTGGGAGGAGAGCCTACAGATCAGCCCCAGCCCCTATCTGGGAAACTCCTGCTGTGTCCTAATGGCCCTCCAGTCTAGGAACATGAAGATTCCATGAATTCTTTTCCTCATCCCTGCCTCCAAGTGTGTGCCTGAACAGCCTACATTCTACCAATTTCACTAATTTGTCATTTTATTATGACCAAGTAAACCCAAGGGAGTTCCTTCTTGAAGAAAACAGATTTCCCTTCTGATCACTAATGCCTAAAGAATGATCTACCGCGTTCATTTTAATGGCCTGGTGTTGTGTCCTATTCTATGGAAATACTGTGGTTTGACCAGCTTCCTATTGATAGACAAGTTGGTATCCCTGGTTTCCCCTTTTATAAAAATTTTAGTAATAACTCTTGAATGTGTATCTTCGTGCACAAGAGAAGTTTTGTAGGATAAACTCTCAACAAGTGAAATTCCTGACCCAAAAGCTATGGGCATTTTAAATTGCAGTTTTTAGCCCCTTTTCTAATATAATCAAAGGACTCTCAAGTTACCTTCACCTTTTGTGGACCATGAGTCATATTAGTACACATTCTGTACTAGCTGAGGATGGAGGAAGGCTGGTTCCTTTGCACATGGGGTCCCACAGACACATGGAGGTCTGGGAAGTACCTGGCACTCAGGCACAGGAGCAGAGGTAGAGTTCTAGAACTGTGAAAGGGCCCATGCCCATGGGAGGGAAGACCCATGCACCACGATGTGGGATCCCCAGACCCACACCTCTTAGACAGAGACCAACATGCCCCACTCGTCTGTGGGAATTGACACAGAAACAGGAGAGGAACTGAAGCTGCAGCCGAAGGCTCTGAGAGTTGCTAGGGAGGGTCAAGGTGTGGAAGGAGGGAGGCAGGAGCAGATAAAACATAGGCTTGTAGCTTGCAATAATCAGGGGCTGATGATGGTGGGGAGAGTGCAGAATATTCTAGTCTATCCTCTGTTTTGGATGCCTACCCACAATCTCCCCACTCTTGAGCATAGCACCACCCCTGATCTTCCTTCTACCCCTCCACCTCTAGGCTTCTCTGAAATCCTCTACCCTTGTGTGACCCACACTGTAACATAAAGCCTGCTGCATCAAGCCCCTGCACCCTTGGGTGTAGGATCACAAATACCACTGTGGGAAATTCCTTCATGGGTGATAGGCAATCCCCTCCCCTGTCCACCCCAACCCCAGGAGCCCATGCTGATCGCCAGAAGAAAGGCACAGAATTTGCTGGCCCTGCAAGTGGTCTCCCAGTGGTGGTGCAGAAGGGAACAGGGCAGGGGTGGAGGGTGGACAGGGGTAGGGAAAGCAGGAGGAGAAGAGACACGATTTTCCTATAAATTCAGCCCAGGCTTGGACAGTGTGATATAAAGAAGACATAAGGCAGCCCCCCTCCTCCAACCATACACAAGGGAAAGGGAGGCAAAAACTGAGTTGATGATCTTTCAGCCATTACTTACTAGAAAATTGATCATGCATGCCTTTGTCCCTTTAGGCCACAGCCACATAAAGTGGGGCCAAGACACATTATTGATTAGCTCTGCAAGAACCTGCCACTCTGAGCAGCCCTGGAGCTGTGCAGATGGAAACAGCATGATGGAAGCATGCTGATGCTGACTCAGGGGTACCACAGGTAGAAGCAGCCACCTGGGCAGGTAGGCACCAGCGCTAGGCTCAGACAAACCCAGGTGTGAATCCCTGCTCTCTCCTTCCTATCTGTGGTTCTCAGAACAAGTGATATAACTTCTAGATGCCTCAATTTCCTCACCTGTAAGTTGAAGCTTATAATAGAGCCTAGCTCACTGGGCAAGCAATTAACCCAGTCCATGCACATGGGAGGCATTGCAGATGTTAGCTTTTACCATCACCAGTCGCTAACTAGCATGGTGATTGTACTCTTTCTGTGGTTGTTCTCCTGCAGAGCGTGGCTTTCTATGGAAAACACTCATGTTCGTGCCTCTACTATGAGTCAAGTCTTATTGAACCGCCTGTTCCAGATTCTTTGTACCCTCAAAACTTCCTCTGATGGCCTCTCTTAAGGCTACTGGAAGAAGGAAACACCCACCTGTCTCCTTTACCTGCTAATGAGCCCTGGAACTAGCTTTCTCTTCTTTCCTTTTTCTTCCCTTGAGGGCTATACACATAACTATGGCTTCAGAGCTCCTCTCTTCTTTAGGGCTTAAGTTATTCCAGCCTGGTACCCTGCGTGCAGAACATATGAGGTTGAACACAGGTGCTGAAAAACATCTTCCTTTTTAATTTTGTTTGTGAAGATTTCTCCCCCTTTTACCTTTGCTACCATAGCAACAACTCTAGATGTTGACTCACTTTGGATACTTTGACTTCCTGTAAAGTAAACCTTTTACTGCTTCTGTGTGTGTGTGTGTGTGTGTGTGTGTGTGTGCACATGTTGTGAGCGCATGCACGTGTTCCGCACCCAGTCACGGAGGAGATGGGCTTCTTCAAGCTTCTCAAGGGCTGCCTTTGTTTTCATTCCGAAGTTGCTGTTGTTGACAGAGAAGAGGAAGAAAGGATTTTCCAGATGCAGAGGTACCTATAGGATGCGCATCTCCCATGCAGGGCCGCTTCCTTCGTCCTTGGTAATCTCAACACCTGGGGCCCGTGAATGCAAGGGTTGCCGGGAGCAATGGAGAGTAGTGCGCGGCTGTTTCAGGTGTGTGTACATGGGACTCGCACACCCACGTGGACAGAGGTTCTGTCCAGGTGCCTCTGGACAGGTCAGTCCCACCTGGGCCCAGAGAGGACCAGCCCCCCCACCCCTCACTGCTCGGGTGCCCTGCCTGGCAGGCCCCGGAGAAGGCTGTAAACACCCCCAGGGCCCCGCCAGCCCCACCAACAGGAGATTTCAGCTCGATTTCTCACGTAAGGTCCCTGGAGGTGAGTGACCGCAAATATTGGTTATTCCCTGCTTCAGAACCCGTCCTTATAGTCCCACCAAGAGTGCCCTGAGAAAGGACTTGGTAAAGGCAGCAGAAGGGCGGTGAAGGGGAATCCACGCACGCGTTGGCGTGACCCGCATAGTTAACAAAACGCACGCATCTCAGCGCGTGAACGTTGAATCTGTGTTCTTGGAGTCTCCTAGGTGGTTTTCCTGCAGGGCGGCCCCGAGAGCAAGCTGGCTGGCGGCTCTGCTGAAAGCAGCCCCTTCTCCTCCCTCCCTCCCGTGGGGCAGCGGAGTGTGGGTGTCCGCTCCCAGGAGGGCCCCAGCCTTCCACGCGGGCCCTTTCACGGGAGACCTCTAAGGGCGACTTTGATTGTATGCAGCGTTGCCCATTGCGCTGATTTTAGCAACTATTGCAAAAAGGTGAGCCTCGGCGGTGCTCGGTGTCAGGCAGCCCCCAGGGGCCGGCCAGCGCCCACCGTGGGCGGGACGGTGCTCTGCGCGTCGCCTCCTCCTGCGCGGCCAGGCTGAGCCCCCCGGGTTCCGCTCCAAGTGCTTTGTTAGACGGGAGGCTCAGCCACGGGTTCCTATTGATATGGAAATTTCTGGCATGGCCCCCTGGGAAGGCTGAAAATGCTGAACTGCAGCTCTCAATTTGCCCAGATTTCCTTTCTAAAATGCCCACAAAAATCAAGCCTTCCTCTTTTTCTCCCATCTCTCTCTCTCTCTTCATCTATTTCTGTTGATGATTCTGTCTCTCCACTCCCATCTCCCTCCCCTGTCTTTGCCCTTTCTGCCTTTCTCTTCTGCTCTCTCCATTTCTCCTTGCTCCCCTTCTCTGCGGCTCTCTCCCGCGGTCTGCACACGTGTCCCCGCCTTTCCCTCCAGCCCGCGCTGCCACCCAACCCCCTACAGCTCCTGCACGTCCTCTTTCCCTCTAGCTCTTGGCTCTGTGAGTGTGTTTACTTCTCTGGGTTGCTCTCCCCGTGTCCGTCTGTCTCTCTTTTTGTCCCTCTGCCTCTCTCCCTCTCACTCTCTCCTCTGCTGCCTGGCAGTGTCCTCTCACTAGTAAGGGGGAAATCCAGCCAAAAAGGTTTCACTTCTTTACCTAAAATTCCTCAAGTTTGTGAGGATTCCTGTTTTCAGACATATTCAGATACCAGCCCTGCCCCAACACACACACACACAGACACATACATACACACATACACACACACCAGGTGTAGCAGCTCAGGTTAAAGTGGCTGCAGGTCTCTGTCCAGCTGGATGGGTTTCATCAAAATCCCCTTAGCACCTGTTCAACCACCCAGTAGGGATTCTGGAACAGTATGTTTTCTGCTGTAATTCCACCTCCACGATGACCAATGTGCGTTGTTCCTCAATCGCAGGTAGATTCACGATGTTTATTTGTGTGCCCCCCAAGCTTCCTGGCAATGCCTTCATTGTATTGACTCCTCTTCGAAGCCCCTGCGGGGTGTGAGGAGCTGCGGGTACTTGTGGGGAGAGAAGGACGGGGGTTGCTTCACCTGTTTTTTCTCAGTTGGGGGGCCTGCAGCCTGTTTTAGGCTTTGGAGGAGGGGTAAGTTAAAGAGTGGGGAAGCAGTCAAGGAAGGGATAACACCTTGACCGAGGACAGGACTAGGGGCTGGAGTTCACTTTGGATAGGAGGGGAGGTGACACCCCCCCCATAGACCGAGAGAGCTACAAGGACAGGAGGTGGAGATGGTGTTTGCGGGTTTCCAGGTTGGGGTGTTGAAAGCAGGGGTGCCTCTCCCTGGTGGGCTCCGTTCCCCGTGGGGGGTGCAGTAGGGTGGGGGGGGCTGGAGGTCTAGAGTGGGCGTCCTCTCGGGAAGGGCAGCGACGGGGTCCCAAAGTGGGGGCGGGGCCGAGGTGCTGCCTTCCTGCCCGGCTGGGAGGCGGGGCTGACGCCGGGAGGGCGGGGGCAGGCTGGAGGCCCGAGGGGGCGGGGCTGACGCCGGGGGCGGGGCCAGGCTGGAGGGCCGAGGGGGCGGGGCTGACGCCGGGGGCGGGGCCAGGCTAGAGGGCCGAGTTGGGGAGACGCACCGCGCACGGTGGTTCTTGGTGTCTGCGCGGCCCGAGCCCTCCAAGGCTCTTTTGGACCAAAGGGAGGTGGCGGCTGAGAGGGGACTGCGGTCCTCTGCCCGGGCCTGACCGTGCGTACCGCAGGGGGAGAGGCCAGCATGCGGCAAGGCGGGCTGAAGGCAAGAGAAACCACCTCTCCTCTTTTATCAAAGGGATTATCAGTGGCTAATTCAAAAATTGTAGAGGAGTGAAAGCTACATCAATAATTTTCATAATAATCATAGTCTTTAGTTTTCCCTTGAATGTTTTTCTGGCAACGTCTGATTCAATTACCCTGGAAAATGTTATTAATACGATCTCAGTGTTTTCCTAGGAGGCTTGAGTCTAGGACCAACTTGCTCAGAACACTTTTCTTGGAGGTGCTGTGGTGCTGTTCCCGGGCCGATGACTGCAGGGTCCCGCTCCCCCCCCCCCCCCCCCCCCCGCAAGGTTTAGCCAGGCCCGTGATTCTCAGTGGCGACAGTTTGGCACCCTCTCTCACTCCCCTCCCTGAAACATCTGGCAATATCTGCAGATATTTTTGGTTGTCATACCCTGGCAGGAGGAGGAATGTTACTGACACCCATGGATGGAGGCCAGGGATGCTGCTAAATGTGCTACAATGTACAGGACAGCCCCCCATGACAAATAATTATGCAGCCCAAAATGTCACTAGCGCTGAGGTTGAGAATGCCTGAGTTAGATGAAGCATACAATGAGGAAATTTTAAATATTGGCCAGGATACTTCTGATTATAGCCAACTCAAAGTAATTTCAACAACAAGGGAACTTTATTTCAGGAGAAAGCCTACTCTAACAAAAAGATGCCATCATTATAATGAGGTTCACAGTCACAAGCTCCCCTTCTTTGTTTATGTTCATTTTGTCCAAGTGCATTATAAAAACATGCATTATGTTCATTGTGTGTCAGGCTCTCATCTAAGCATTTAATAAATGGTCCCGTTTAATTCTTGTAGCAATTCTGAGAGGTAGGCACTATTATTCTCATTTAACAGAGGAGAAAAGTGAGACACAGAGAGGTTAAGTGATTTGCCCAAGGTCACACCGCCAATAACGATGGAACGACACAGGGTATTGAACATAGGTAGGTTCCCCTCATGTGTCCTTTTTGATGTGAAAGCTATCCTCGGGCCACCTCTCTCCCCACGGAGACTTCCACTGAGTTTCTCCACCCTGGGATCAGAGCACAGAAGGAACAGAATGATTTTCCAAATTCTCTGTCTCTTAATGAGCCTGAATCCCAAGGGAATGATTCTTGCCCATCCCTCCTCCCTGTGGGACTCAGATGGTCTCAGAAACTGTACGCCGCTTCTGGAAAGAAACCCGTGGGTGTGCAAATAGGAGTTATGACGGGGCGTTGGGGTCCGTTTGAGACAGGAACCAGTGGTGCAGGTACAGACAGTGGACTTAGAGCAGTGTCTTCTGACTAAGACATTTGGGATTTAAATATAAATTAGGAGCTGCAAGTCAATTCCGTGTATGAATATGTACAAATCCCTTGTAATGAGCGCAGGAAGTTTGTCTTGTCTCTGTTGTGCTGGGTGTTAGCATCAGGAGCCTAACCAAGTGTGTGGCTTTCCTTACAGCTGGAGATTAGAGACCAAGTTCCCGGTTAGAAACAGTGGTGCGTGGCCGGCAGGGAGGGAGGGCGGGCTTGTTCTGCGTGTTTCTGCATTAACCTGAGCTGCACCCCATCAATTGGGAAGAAAGAGGCTCTGCAGAATGGTTTAGCCAGAGGTTCTGAAAGAGATGAGTCTCTCACAGTACCTTCCTTCCATATCCCAGTGCTGTTAGAAGAGGGAGGCCTAACTCTGAAAACTGCCCTTCCTCACCTGGGGGCCGGGAGACAGGACATGGCCTGGAGTGTTTAAACGTGACGGTGACCAAACAAATGGTTTAAATCCACGCAGCCTTCAACACAGAGTTACCGTGTGTCCCAGCAGTTCCACTCTGATGTATCCAGGGAAGGGAGATGAAACGTGTCCACACAGAAACTCAGACAAGAGTGTACACAGCAGCACTCTTCAAAAGAGCCAAAAAGTGGGAGCAACTCAAATGCCCATCAGCTGATAAATAAATAATCAGTGTGGTACGGCCATATGATGGAATATTATTTAGCAATAAAAAGTAATAAGGTTCAGATATGTACTACAGTACAAGTGAAACCTGAAAACAGGACATTAAATGAAATAAGTCAGCAACAGGAGGACAAACATTGTATGAGTCCACTTATGTGAAACATCTAGAAGACAAATCCATAGAGACAGAAAGTAGATTCGTTGTTGCCGGGGCTGGGGGAGGGGTGAATTGGGGAATGATGGTTACTGGGTTTCTTTTTAGAGTGATGGAAATGTTCTAAAATTGATTGTGGTGATGGTGAAACTACTCTGAGTATACTTTAAATAACATGGAATTGTGCTCTTTAAATGGGCAAATTGTATGGTGTAGGAATTTTATCTCAATTAAGCCATTCCAAAAAAGATAATAACCCACATCATTGAGTCCAAAGAACTCATACCTTGTCACCGACAGTTCCCCCTTTCCTAGATGAATTTGACATCCTCTCAAGATTCGAAAAACCACAGGTTCATTTTGCCTTGTTGCTCAGAAACCAAACCAGATTGGGCAAAATCTTAATTCTGGAAAAAAATCTTGAAATATGAGAAATTGGGCCTTAATCTGAAAAAACCTTCACAAATAGCTCATGGAGGTAGGAATTCTAGCTTATTTTATGTTACCAGCACCTGGCAAAGCCCTGGCACTTGGTAGATAAAGAGTGAATTGGTGGGCAGGAGGAAAGGAGGGACACAGACATGCTCCTACTTGCTCTATTTTTCTGTAAAGGCTGTCACAAAGCCGCTGTGTAATCGTGTGTGTGTTTGTGTTTGGTCTGCCTCCCACCAAGCAACAGAACTCTCCAGAGCAAGGAGCTGCTGTGCTCGGTCACCAGTGGGTGCTGCATGGAGAGCACTGCTCAGCCCAGGGTTGCTGGCTCGAGAGCCTTGTGGAAGGACAGGAGAGGGGACGAGGCCTGGAGGGGGGACAAGGCCTGCAGAGGGGACAGGGCTTGGAGAGGGACGAGGGTTTGGAGGGGGGTAAGGGCCTGGAGAGGGGCATGAAGCTTGCGTAGTGGTATGGACACATGGCTAGGAATATTGGAGAGGGTTGAATGATGGCTGCCATAATGGACGAATAGCCAGGCAATTTCCCTAATGTCTGTTATTTCTTTACGTATTCTTTCAAATTTTTCTGGATGCTCTTCTAGTGTCTTCTTAATATCCTTTATCTCTTTATCCATCTCATTGAATTTGTTTAGGAGATTTGTTTGAACATCTGATTAGTTGCTTCCAGTTCTGTACCTTCTCTGACTTTTTAATTTCTTCCTTTGGGCCATACCTTCCTGTGTTTTAGTTGCCTTGTGATTTTTTTTGCTGATGTCTGGTCATCTGATTATCTTGATGGGACTATTCTGAAGGTCAGTTTCTCCTCCTTGTCAAGGATTGAGCTGTTTCTTGGGATTGTATTATGGCATTGCTTTGGTGTTGAATCATTGATATTTCCAGCCAAAAGCAGGGCCAGGAATCCATGCAGGGACCATAGAGCAGCTCCAATGGGCAGCTCCAGTGGGCCTAGGACAGGGTCAGGAAAGACTCCGAAAAAGCCCTTCTTTTTCCCCGGCGCTTTCTGGCCTACCTTTCAGGTGGTGATCTTTAGGTACCGATTTCACCTCTGGAGCCCTTGAAACAGTGGCACCCTATTTTGGTTTAGTAAAGCTGCCGGAATGCAATATACCAGAAATATCTTGGCTTTTTCAAAGGGAATATATTAGGTTACAAATTTATGGTTCTAAGGCCATAAAAATGTTCAAACTAAGGCATCGATGAGAAAATACCTTCACTGCAGAAAGGCCGATGGTATCCAAGTTTCCTCTATTACATGGAAAGTCGCTTGGCCATGGCTGCTGGCCCTTCCCTCCTGTGTTGGCTTCTAAATGGCTCTCTCAGCTCCTCTGCGTCCTTCTGGCTTCTCATGGGGTGTTTTCTTTCTCTCTCTAAATGTCTCTGAGCTCTCTGTTTCGTCTGCCTTTTATTCTCTCATCGAGTGCTCTAATAAAAGGATTAAGATGCACCTTGAATCGGGCAGGCACATTTCCATGGCAACAATTTAATCAAAAGGGCCCACCCAATAATAGGTCTGCCTCCACAGGAATGAATTAAAAGAACATAGTCTTTTCTGGGGGACATAATAGATTCAAACCAGCGCATGCTCATCAGTATTTGACTGCACAAAGCTGAAACTTTGGAGAATGTCACCTCACCTGCCAATATCTAGCTCAGTGCCGGGCTGTGTCCCCCTCTGTACTTGGGGCAGAGAACTCCCACAGCTATCCCTGTCCCCAGCCATTCCCCAGGCAAGGATTGATCCACCTGCTGCTGCATCCCTTGATGGTGGGGTATGGGTGCCAGGAGCTAAAGCTGGAATTTGTCTCTGCCCATGTTTTTTCAGTCTCTTCCTCCTGTACTAACCTGGGTGCTGGCATGTCCTCCCCTCCCACTGGGCCTACAACCATTTGATTCAGACAGTTTCGGCCTGGCTACCTGCTGCTTTTGGGGAAGGAAGTTCTGATATTCCCTCCCTAATCCTCCACTGTGGGTGTTCCTCCTTGGAACCCTTTTGAATTGAGGCGCTCCTCCCTGGTGTGTCCTACATGTGCCTCGTGAACTCGCATCTCTGTGTCTTGATATGCATGGGGATCTGTTTCACTGCTGTGAGAATTTTCTAGTCAGTGTCCCAAGAGGGAGCTGGGGGAGATGCCAGCTGCCGCCTCTGGGTACTTCCCCAGCTGCATGGGACCAGGTGAGGGGCAGGAAGAAGACTGGCTGATCCGTAACAGGAATTTCCCATGTGATATTTTTCTTTTTTCGATTCAGCATTTGTGGGATCATTCTCCAGTCTTTACTGTCCTCCAGAGTACTAAGCACATGAGATTTGTCCTTTTTTCACTGAATCTCTGGGAAGCATTTTTGAATGAATATCTTATTTTGCCATGTTAACGATATTCTCCTTCATTCCTTTTTACAGCTGAATACTATTCCACTGTGTGGACATACCACATTTTGTTTATCCACTCATTTGTTGATGGACACTTGGGTTCCTTCCTCATTTTGACTATTGTGAGCAATGCTGTTATGAATACTTGTGTACAAGTATCTGCTGCTGAGTCATATGGTAGTTCTGTATGTGACCTTTCGAGGAACCACAAAATTGTTTTCCACAGCAACTATGCCATTTTACATCCTCATCAACAGTGGCCAGGGGTTCCCGCTTCTCCACATTCTCCCAAAGCTTATTATTTATTTTTCAAATAATAGTCATCCTTGTGGGGGTGATGTGATTTCTCATGATAGTTTTGGAGACTCCAAATTTAGTATTAACTATAATGAGGAGCCATTGCAGATTTGTGAACATAGCAGGAAAGTCAGCTCCCCAAGGACAGGGAAGATAGTCTGCTTTGTTCGGTGGAGAATCCCAAGCATCCGGATTCAGGTCTGCCACATGGTAGATGCTCAGTGGCTATGAATTGAATCATGAGTCATGTTCACATTCTGAACAAGATGGCTGTGGTCACTATGCGAAGCACAGACAGTGGGGAGGCCTGGGTGAAAGCAGAAGGGTGCTCAGGTGAAAGACTCTGAGCCCACCTGTGGTGATTCCAATGCCTCCAACCAGGGTCATAGAGGTGGAGAAGGTGAGCCAAGGGCATATTCAACATATATACATATATTTGTATTGTGATAAAATGCACATAACATAAAATTCACCTGTTTTAGAGTACACCCTTCAGTGGCAATAAGTACACTCACAATGTTGGGAAACCATCATCACTCGCTAGTTCCAGAGCTTTCTATCACCCTAAAAGGAAACTCGTATTCATTAAGAATCATTCCCCATTCCCTCCTTTCCATTCCCATGTCCTGGAAACCACTAATCTCTTTTCTGTCTTCATACATTTGTCTAATCTGAACATCTCATATATACAAAATCATATAATTTCGGAGATTATCTCAAGGGTTGTTACTAATGGCTGGATGTGGGAGGTGATAAGAAAAGGGAATTGTTCTAGTTTGCTAGCTGCCAGAATGCAATATGCCAGAACAGAATGGCTTTTAGAAAGGGAATTTAATAAGTTGCTAGTTTATAGTTCTAAGGCCGAGAAAGTGTCCCAATTAAAACAAGTCCATAGACATGTCCAATTTAAGGCATCCAGGGAAATACACCTTGGTTCAAGAAGGCCAACGACGTTCAACGTTTCTCTCAGCTGGAAGGGCACATGGTGAACATGGTGGTGTCTGCTGGCTTTCACGTGACTCTACCAAAAGGGACTCTTTCCAAAATGTTTCCTCTTTTAAGGATTCCAGCAAGCAACTCCACCTTCAGTGGGTGGAGACACATCTCCACAGACATCATCTAATCAAAAGTTACCACCCGCAATTGGGTGGGTCACATCTTCATGGAAACAATCAAAATGCTCCCACCCAGCAATACTGAATGAGGATCAAAGGGCATGGCTTTTCTGGGGTCCCCCACAGATTCAGATCAGCACAGGAATCAAAGATGATTCCTGGATTTTTAGCCTCAAAATCTTGAATAAATGGTGATGCCACTTGCCAACAGAGGGAAAGAAAAGTTTGTTTTCTGTGAAGGTAGAAAGATTGAAATGTCTCTGTTGTGGTCATGCTAAGCTTGAGGTTTCCATGAGATACCCATATGGAGATGCCAGGTAGCACCTGGTGTGTGAGCCTAACATGCAGGCAAGAGCTCAGGGCTGGAGATGTGAGGGTGGAGCCATCAGTGTAGAGATGGTGTCTGGAAGTTCTCATCTGGTTGGTAATGGATACAGCTTCAGTTGCTGGACCGAGGGATCTGAAGCCTCTGAGCCATGTTGAGAAAAAGTTGACCAGATCAAGACATTCTACTGTGGGTCATTTTCTGTGGGAAACCAGGCATCTTTGAAAGGTTGTGCAGAGAATTTTGGCCCTTGCAACTCTTGTCTTCAGTCTTGACAATAGTGGAACTAATTTTAGGCTACCAGACTTGGATTTTAGCCAGGATCTAAAGTCAAACCATTTTCAGTTATAGGTAGTTTTCATTACCTGTAATGTGATCAAAATCGTATACGGTCTTAAATGATTTCTGGAAGAAACTCAGTTCCCCCAAAATCATTCCTTATAGGTGGGCAGTATTGATGGCTTGTGGATTTCAAGTGTGATCCATTCTGGGAGCCCCAGCTCTCTGGAATCTAGAAGAGGTGAATCAAAGACAGGTCTAACACCAAAATTTACAGAGGATAAACCTTGGACTTGCAGGTAAATAGATTTAGGGCTATCAGGCTTTGTTCTTCGAGTCTCTCAGGAAAGACAGAACTCACACTGAACAAGACAACATCGGTCCTGCATACATAATGGCAAAATGAAAAGAGTGGGTTCCTTTGAAAAAGACTATCCTAACAGGCTTGGGAGTCTAGCTCAATGTAAAGAAGTAGCTGTAGGAATTTTGAAATTTTTGAAATGTGCTGATTCTCTTAATAAGAGACAGTTGATCTTTAATTCCAGTCTAAATTTGTCATGGTTCCTAAGCCAAATGTCCTGGCCTCCATGTCATGGGAGCAATGAGTGACATCATTAGTACTAAAAAGGCAACCACATGACATCAAGAAGTCAGGGTCTTTCTTTTCAGGGCTCCCTACTCTGATCACTTTGGGATATTTTTCAAGTATCCCACCCAGAAGCCCACTGAGTCCTAGTCCTTCTTTGGACCCCAAAGTAGGAATTTAGTCATGGAGTCTACCTCCACTCAAGGATGGAAGGCAAATACAGTTTTTCTTGAGAATCAATTTCTACTTCCCTAAGGTAGTCCACCTTCCTCAGAAGTGGACCCCTTCTTTGCTAGAGAAGTTGTTGAGTGGGATATGGACAGCAGAGATTGTAAGGGAAGAGAAGCATCTGTAGTAATAAAACAGTCAAGTAGAGAGAGGGCATCTAGAAGACAGTCCCATATTTCTGTAAAATGTATTTCACTGGCATACTTAGCAACTCTGATGAACTCCCTGCAGCATAGAACTCTAAGAATTCTCAAGACCCCCACCACTTTTGTTTTGGCTTTCCTGGTGCTTTGTGTCTTCACCTGCAAGGACCCAAAAAAAGTTACAACAGGTCACAGGGCTCTTCATTTTTATCTCAAAACTAGGAAAAGACCTCGGAGTTTGCCTTGACCAATGTTCTCAGCCCTGAATGTTCATTTAAATCATCAGGAAAGCTTTTAGAAACACAGATTCTTGGGCCCCACCCCCCTAAAAAAAACTCTGTAAAGTGGAACCTCAGATCATCAGCATTTTTTTTTGAGGATCTTCAGTTCATTCAATTCAATATATAGTCAGATATTCTGAGTCTCAGTTAAGTTCCCAGGAGAACTGAGAGGTTAAGTAGCCTATCCAGGAGCATACAATGAATTAAAGGCAGAGTGGAACTTCTGTGAATTTCCCACTCTTGTGAACTGGCAGAATTGTATAAACCAAACTCTAAAATCTCAACAGCAGACTAGTATGGATTGAATCCCACCTACCCCCACCCTCCATCCCCACAAAGACATAGTCAAGCCCTGACCCCCAGCCCTGTGGATGTGAACTCATTTCTGAATAGGAATTTTGAAATTTTTATTTAAGGTGAGGCCAAACTGGATGAGAGTGAGCCTTTATTCAATACGACTGGAGTTTTTACAAGCAGGAGAAACTTGGACCCATTAGGAGACAGGACAGCGAGAGAGACAGCCTGTGACAGAGGCAGTAACTGAATTACAGATTGCCAGCCAGCCACCACCAGACTTCAGAGAAAGTATGACCCTGCCGGCATCTTTATTTTAGACTTCTAGCCTCCCAAACCAAGGAAATAAATTCTTGTTGTTTAAGCGGCTCTGGCAAGCTAAGACACAGACCATGCTGTTGTAAATAAAACATTCATTCTTCATTCCGCTTCCAGTGTTTGGTCAAAGGCATATATCTACAGAAAATCTCTTTGCTTCTCAAAATTAAATAATTTTCGGTTTTCTCACCAGTCATGCAAATGTGCTTATTTTTTTTCTTTTATTTTTGTAAAGAGAGAAACTGAGCAGAAGGAAAGGTGCTAATATCAAATGAAATCAAGTGGCCAGTCCTGGCATTTAGAGAGGAAAAAAAGTAGGCATATTTTCTCCAAGGTTTTGATCTTTCTCTCACCATCTAATGTAATATTTATTTTCTCAGTTCCCTAGGACAGTGATTTTCAAACTTATTTTGAGCAGCAAAACTCTCTCCCACCCCAGGCAAAATCGGAGGCTGGAACTCCAATATACAAAGCAGATTAAAACCATAATTAGGGCGGGCCACGGTGGCTCAGCAGGCAGGAATGCTTGCCTGCGATGCCAGAGGACCCGGGTTCGATTCCTGGTGCCTGCCCATGTAAAAAAAAAAAAAAAAAAAACATAATTAACTGATTCCTCCAGTGATTTAAATCCATACTGTTTAGAAGAAAGAATTTGATACCTTGGTGGGACTCCTCAACCATCTCTCAGTCATTCTTAGTTCCCAAGAATACAGTTTGAAAAACACGGCCCACCAACATTATTTTCCTATCAAATTTTGGTGGCTGTGTGTTTAAATTTTGTTTTGTAGGAAAAAAATATATATATATGTATATATATGTCTTATATGTTATTCAAGCCTCATCTTCCCAAAAGCTCAATTTTTTAATTGTTTGCAAAAGTATGTTTCCAAATTTACAGGTTAAGGCGATCCCATAGGTCCTTGGAAGAAGAATGCAATCATTAGTGAGCAGGCTGCTCAGCCCCAAAGTACTAGAACAGATAAATCCGGTCTTGCATCTTCTACAAAAATTATCTACCCAGCACCTCCTATGTGCCTGCAATTAACACTTACAGACTCATCATAGGAAATGAGCTGACTAAGAAAATGTGCAAGCAGGAAAGGGAGCAAATCCTGCCTGAGCAATCAGTGACTGTTGTTTCCCTCTCACGCCCATTGGCTCATCCCCTGTGCCGTGGAAGGGAACCTAAAGAAGGCCACCCTCCAGGATGTCACCTCCAACCCTGGGCTACCCCGCATCACACCAGCCAGGGGCTATTTTAGTCACTCTCCCTGGCTCCATAACAACACTGCCTGGGACACCCGTGAGCTTGCAGAGTCATCCTGTCTCTTGGGCATGTTTCTTTCTTACTGAGTTGCTTTTACTTGTTTATTATTGTGGCGCCATCTCCACTTTTGAGTTTTGTATTTCCTCACTGCTTTAGTGGCAAGGGGTGACTAGAAACAAGATTGAACTGGAAAAATGGGGCTAACGTGGAGATGTTAAGTTGGCCCCTTGATGTCCTCTGCCATGGTTAGTAGGTATTTTCTCTCTGCATAATAGAGATAATGCACAAATATTTTTAGCAAAGCGTCCAGCATAAAAGAAAAACATAGTCTTGCCAGTAGAAGAAATAAAATTGAGTTTGATCAAGAAGCTACTTTGATCATCTTTTCTTAGAAAGAATGTCTTTTAGAGGTACACATGGGAATACTTATGTGTGCAATGATGTGTCTGGGATTTGATCAGAATAATACAGGAGTGGGAAGGTGTCGGTGTGTAAGTGAAACACAGTGACCATGAGTTGAAGATTCCTGAAGCTTGAGTCTGAGCATTTGGAGATCCTTATTCTATTCTCTCTCCTTTTATGAATGTTTGGAATTTTGTACTGCAAAAGGTAAAGGGAAGAAAGAAAGAAAAAAGATTTGAGAAAACACCTATGGAATTTGATGTTGTAAAAAGACCACACTTACCAGCTGAGCGTGGCTGGTGCCCGGGGTTGTTCTCCCAGGGCTCTCTTACTGAGCTTGTGGAGTCGAAACCTCATCAGGATGGCTGGGCCCAAGTGGAAGTTGCCGCCAGCCCCAGGAGCATCCCATGGACAAGAAGCATGGTGGGCGTGTGGGGGTGGGAGCAGCACCAGGAAACCCATCCAAGACTGAGGAGGCTTCTAATCTGTCATTTGTCCTTGAGGGCCACAAGAAGTTCTTGGTTTTCCTCTTCATGTCTCCATTTTTCTTCTCTATGTCCACTGGATTTCTCCAATAATTCAAGGGTGTACAAATGGCCAAAACGGCCACCCCATTCTCTACCACTCAAGGACTCTTCACTGTGTGACTGTAGCCTCTCTTTCTCTGAGTTCAAATTCATAAGAGAAATAATCGAACTGTTCGTCAAGAAGTGAATGGATAAGTTAACCTTGAGTCAGGTAATCACCTCTTGATCCGAACAGGGCCATGGAAGCTGGGATCACATGATGTAAGAGGGCCTCACGTTAATGTGCCTTTCAGCAGGGGCTGGTGTGGGCTTAGTTTCCACAAAAAGGGTTAACGGATTATGCCAGCACCCTGCAATATGTCTACTCCATACATTTAATGATCTTCCAAAAAGGATGGCTCTTATTCACCATTTAGAAATTCTATCATCTCTGCCATTTGAACCACAAAATAGTTCACCTTCATTTTTCAGTGAAAATAGAGAAGAGCTTGTCACTGTGCTCATTGTGAGACTCACAAATACAGCATCCCCCAATTTAACATCCATTTATATTGGATGTGGTGGTTGGCACTGGGAATCAGAGACCTGCTCACCACCCTCAAGTTGCTTGCCATTGTGGTAGAAGGAGGGCCTGCCCTAGGCTGTGTCAGCTTGAGAGGGCGAGCAAGCCTGTGCTGCATTCTCCTCTGACCACACTCGCTGGAGGTCCTAGCTCTTGCATCGGATTTCTTTCCCCACTGTGTGGACTGTCTCCTACACATGTTTAACATGAAAGCTCTGACTCCACTCCTCATCTTCAAAGAAAAGGGTCATTCACAGAGTTTGAACCATTCTCTGGGGCCATGATGGTTTGGCAGATTCCTGAATGTTCTCTTCCATCCTAATCCTGCGGTTTCCTCAAAATTGGGTTATGCCTGTCGTACTGCTCTATGGCTAAGGAAAGGTTCAGAAGATTTCAGTACTCTTAAGAGCTGGCTGATGTGCAGAAAACAGTTCTTAGTCAAGCAACTCCAGAGACCCTTGTGTCTCTCAGTTTTTAATCCCTTCTGAGATATAAGATTTTTTTAGGATGCCAAATTAATTTTATGTAGAGTTCTGAAAACTGTTAGAAATGTTATGTAAATATTATATATGTTTTGTATTATGCGTGCTTCACATATAATCATATTTTATATTTTAAATATTTATATCTGAATATTTCATATTACAGATTACATCATATATAAGTGCACATAACCTTTAAATGTTAGCTGAATAAAAATGTTCTATTTTTTTTTAAGCCTTATTTGTCTTACCTTTTACATTTTGTGTATAGTGTGAGGTAGGGATCAAGATTTTGTTTCCCAATGAACATCTAATTGACCCAGCATCATTTATTAAAATGGCAATGAGCTGGAAACTAAATCATGTCTAAATACAAAGGTATGTGTGATTGGTCACAGGTGCAGCCTTGGCTGCATCACAATGGAGATAAAGTTTTCAGAAATGGTACAAAATAAGTCAGCTGGATATGCCATAGGCGAGCAAACACATAAAGAAAGGGGGTGACCAGAACGGACCTTGTTAGTCTCCTAAACTGTAAGCCCCATGAGTTGAGGCAGTTGCATCCACCTCATTGGCTGCTTTATTTCCTAGGCCTGGTAGAGTCCTCAGCGTGCAATAAATATTTATTTAAAAATTATAAAAAATATATTAAAAAATTATAAAAAAAGGAATTCTTATATCATTCCATCCCAGCATGGATCCTAATCGTCATCAAAGAAGCCAGAATCCCTGAGCCAGGCCTTCCTTCTAAATGTGGTTGCTCCAGGTTCACATCGTGGGCCTTGACAGTGAGGGTCGTTGTCAGTACAAGACAAGAGTGAACAAATACGTAATTATCACTTACATATCACAGAAGAGCAAATAGCCTCTTAGCTTATCGGGGGAAATACGATATATACACAAATAACATTATAAGGCAGGCTGTGCTCAGAGTGGAAAGAGTCATGGGGCTTGAACCTGTTCTCAAATTTATTAGCAAGAATTTCATATGAAGAATTGAAATCCATCATTATCATCATCGCTAACAAATATTGACTCCTTCCCATATGCCAGGCAAAGTGCCAAGCTCCTTAAATACATTATCCTGTTTATATCAGTCACAGTTTCTACCCATTATATTCTCAGCAAGAGATTAGATTTTTCCAATAAGCTGTATCTTTTATGTAAACACAGACACATAGAAGGGTTGGCAAGTTAAATTTCTGATGATTTCACCTCACCCTTTATCCATCACAAATAGAAATTCATTTTATAAATCTTTCTGAGACATTATCTTTTAATTCTTTGAAGCCAGGGCTCACATGAGTCTCTGTCCCAGCTTCCAAGCTCACCGTTAGTCCTTCATGAAACCTCCGGGAGGGCAACTCATGACCTGAGATTCCAGTCTTCAAGCCTGGAGGCTCATATATGTCCATCTCTTAAAATCATCCACTGTCACTTTTTCCCCACCTCTGACTTGGCTGTCCATCCTTCTGCCCATTATTTCCCTCAGCCAAGTTAAACTCAAGTTCTTCAATGGAGAAGAGTGATGGTCCTGGATGCATAAAATATGCAAATCCTTCTCCTCTCCACTTATGACCCATGTGGCAAGTTCAGACAGCCTCATCCTAAATGTCCATCACAAAGCAGTCCCCACATTGTCAAAGGAAGGAGGACGAGATAACTCATTTCTGAATTTGGAGAAAAAGCGAGTTGCTCTTCGGGAACCAAGCCACTCACTTGCCCACACTGATTTGTAAAAATACTTTTTGCCTCTGCTGTTTGATTTGCCAAATGGTTTACTGGAAAAGTTTGTCTGTTTTATTCTAATTCAAGGAAGTAATTTTACAATCAGTAATTCCTCCAGCTCTGGTGTAATAAATTAATTTCTGTCTATTGTTTTTAAATCATAAAATGAGCATTGCTCTGGAAATGTAAAATGGTACCATTTCATTTTAATCAATTTAATTTTGCATTCTTGAGTTACATAATGGGGTTGAAACATTGAATAGAATTAATAAAATGAGTATTTAATTAAGCAATAATGAGTTTCTAAATGGATGCTTGAAGAGACTGACTTTACAGCTAATGTAGGACTCAGATAACAGTCTTAACAAAGGCTATAATAATTGTGTTGAATTATTTTTCTATATTTAAAGTTGTCTCATTTTTTTCTGAACTCTTTCAGAAATAAATGTAAACAGAGCCCAGTTCTTTGATTAGACTCTCCTTTGCTTATAAGGTAACTGTCAAGGTAAACGCACACCCTGTCCCTTCCCCTTGGAGGCCAAGAGCAAACAGTGTTCCCAGCCCTCCCCAACACTCCAGTCCTAGGGGCCTTCCCTCTGGTCCCCAGCACCCTGTGCTCCCCCCTGCCCCAGCCTCTGCCCTCCCCCCTTCACCTTTCTACCTCCCCTCTTCCTTTAGCTCTCAGGGAGTTCCTCCCAGGAGACCCTTCCCAGACAGGGTCAGGGCCCCCGTCACAGGCTGTCCAGGAACCCTGAAATTTCTTTCCTAGCACTCAGCATATTTTTATAATTATACATTCATTTCATTACTGTCTGTCCTTTCAGCCTGTAATTCCAATAAGAAAATATACCACGTCGTTTACCAGCATAACCCTAGAACCCAGCTCCAGATCACACCTGGCTCGGGGATGGAGGGATGGAGGGATAGAGGGAAATGGGGCTGGGGCCAGGCGGACAGACGCGTTACTAAACCCAGGGACGTGAGGGCCACAGTGCACACTTCCAAGGACCCACTGACGTCGCCACCCACCCCCTCCACGTGGGTTCATTTGTTTGTGAGCCAAACGGTGCTGAATGCCAGTTCTGTGCCAGCCCCTGTGGTGGGTGCTGCAGACACAAATGTCTCAGCATCCTGGGAGCAGCTGCTCAGATGTCTCACGTCACCAGGGCCGAAATATTAATTTTCCTCATTTGTTCACTCATCTGTCAGATCCCGGTAATCAGGGTTGATTCATCCATCAGGTGCCTGGGCCTTAAAATCAGAAGGAAAAAAAAGACTAACTTTTAGAATCCAAGAAAATGTTCTAAATTTTTTCCTCATAGCAGAAAAAAAAAAGTATGTAATTTTTAAAGTCCATGAAAATCTATTAGAGCAGGAGGGGTCATGAAGACAAAAATGCCTGAGGCCTGCAAGAGTCATAGCAGGGCCCTGATAGGCACGGCAGGGAGAAAAAGGCAGATCAGGCAGACCCTGCCATTCTGGAATGTTCAGGAAAGTGACAGCATCAGGCATCTATCAATGAGTCCATCCCTCTTTGTCTCGCTCCTTTAGGACTTTATTCACCCACATTCTCTGCTCAGTACTCGTTCCTGCTGCCAGGTTCTGTTTCCCACATTTAAGACCTCTCCTTATTCAACAAGTATTTTCCAAGTTCTTTCTACTTGCCTAGAACCCTGCAAAAACTGAGAGTAAAGCCAAGCACATGACAGATCCGCACAGAGCTTGCACTTCCCCGCATCATGATCTGTTCTTACAGCATCGTGGTCTCGCCAAGGTGGCAGTCGTCTGCTCTGACACAGTGGTTACTCACTTGCGCCATCAGCCATGGCAGCATTTCCACCAGCCTGGTGCTTCCCAGCATCCTCCAGCTCCACACCCCCACATGCTCATCCACCTGCTTTGCTAAGGGGCAGGTACCAGAAGAGTCACAAGGACAGGTTTGAACTGATGGCCGCTGTGATCAGTCAGGACAGAGAACTCATTTGCTGGCTCTAGACCAAAGCAGGGGGAGAAGGACCGGCCCAGCCCGTGGGGAAGTTGGATGGATGTGCACAGGAGAACTGGCTGGAGGCAGAGATTGCTGGAACCCAGGAGTTGGGGCGGACCATTGCTCCACTAAATGACTTTGGACAAGCTCTTCCTTCTCTTTGGTGTTCATCTGTAATCTGAAGGATGAGATGTCTTCAGTGCCACCAAGCCCCGCTTCTGCACACACGGCAGGCAGCAGTAACGGATCGGTGCCCCTTCCTTCCCAGCCCGATGCACTGCCGACCCTCGGCCCTGGGCCCAGACAGCCCCACGCATCACCAGGGTGGGCACCCAAGGTGGCCCCTGATTGCATCCTCGGACTCTGTCGAGCTCCTTGCCCTGACTGCATGCACTGGGGATGTTACAAAAACATCAAATCCCAGCCTTTACCCCAGAGCATCTGAACCAAAATAGGGCCCAGGTGTTTCCAAAGAACAATGCCAGGGGAGATTCTAAAAAGACACCAAGGATAGGAACCACTGGTCTAGAGTTCCAGCTCGGGAATTCTGTGATTTTTGTGAGAATGAGGGAAAAAGAGAAGCTGGCGATGATAGACTTTATGTAACAAGAACCCAGAGGAATCAAGTCAAAACAGTTTGGCTCCCAGAACTGTACCTGTGAGAGAGCTGCCTCCATCCCTCCTCATTCCAGCTCCCTTCCACCCTGCCCACATGATCTAAAATTTTTCCAGCGCTGCTTTTGCAGAAGGGAAACAGCTCATCCAGGTTCACTGAGGTGTGATAGACAAATTAGACTCCATCCCTGCCCTGTACCCGCCAGGCACCAAGATTAAGGCAGTGATTAATGATTTGCAAGTCAATTAATCAGCCCCTGCTTTTGAAACCTCATTTCCCAAATCACTTCTCTTTGAAGACAAGGGCTTTTTTGACATCACCTTACTGTCTCTAGATTCACTTTCCTGCTAATTGAAATTCCAAGATATTTCTTCTTCTTGTCAGCTTATTGGTATGACTTGTTGATAAAATATTTGCAAACAGATTACTATTCACCAGTAGTGTGTCAGAGGTAAGTACCAAAACAATACTTTGTGCTTCCAGCTCAAAGGAATGTGCTAATGATAGCTCATGAAATTCTCTATCCATGGGATAGTCGATTTTTCATTTATTGATTTATTTTCACCCCACCTACTTGCAACAAATATTTGAGATGTATTACGATCAAAACACAGGTACAACCAGGCTGCAAGCAATTGATTTATGTGTTCCTTTAGAAAATGTTTTTTTAAGTCACATAAGCTGGGGGTGGGGGACAGGAAGGATGAAATTAGTTGTTTGTTTTTTTTTCAGTAGAGAAGATGGGACAGGATATAGTAGAGGCTCTGGAGTCAAAACCCAGCCCCTTTGCTTATGAGCTGAGACACACTGGTTACCTGGTTATCAGGTTGTTTAGAGGTTATGGGACTAGGAGGATAAATATGTACAAAAACGTGGTAGCTTGATCTCAGGACAAGTTTATTTCTCAACTAGTAACAACTCAGGACAGGTGTGCCTGGCCATCGGGCTGCTTGTCTCCATTCAGTGACTCCAGGGTCCAGCCTCCTTCCCCCTCCTGGCTCCAGCTCCCCTCACGTCTCCTTGTGGCTGACTGCCTTGGGGGAGACAAAAGGAGAAAGGAAACAGTGGCTAGAGGAGGCAGGGCTGCTCTCTTCACCTCCCAGTCTAGCCCTGCCCGAGCAAACACCTTTTCTGCTCATGCTGTGTAGAAGAGAAGTCAGTCTCCTAGCCACTGCTACCACAAGGAAGGCTGAGAGGTGGCATGTAGTGTCTTCCAGGTCTAATCCTTCTAGGCTGTTATGCATTATTACATGCGATAACATGTACAAGGTACCCAAGACAAGATCAAGCGTTTGGCCAAGCTCCTTGTGTGGTCTTTGCTGGGTTTATTCAAAACTGTGATAGTTCCTGTCTGCTCTGTTTGCAGTTTCAAGCCACGGTGGAGGAAGGGGCCGTGGGAGTGATCGTTAACTTAACCGTGGAAGACAAGGACGACCCCAGCACCGGTGCTTGGAGGGCTGCCTACACCATCATCAACGGGAACCCAGCACAGAGCTTCGAAATCCACACCAACCCACAAACCAATGAGGGCATGCTCTCCGTTGTCAAAGTAAGGGTGCTTTTGGCTACTCCTCCCCCAAGGAGGCTCACAGATCACTGTGTCATAGATAAGTCAGACCTATTTCCTTTCTTCCGAGAATTAAAACAGAAAAGGGCTCTTGGCTTAAGGGTGCACTCATATCCTCAGCAGCACAAACCAGCAGCCTTTAAAAGGGGGTTCTAGACAGTGCAAATTTAGGAGTAACTTTAAGGAAACCAAACTTAGTTTTTAAATGAGCCCCTCCATGCATTTTATAAGGAATTATGGAGATATAGGCAAAAACAGGATATCTAGATGTTTTTCAAAGGTCTATGCTCAAAATATGGATTATTACATTTCCTCTTAAGCTTTCTCAACAGTCACAGGTAATTTTTTTTAAAAGCAGGTGATAATTACACACACCAAATAATCCTCGTGTGTAAAATCTCCTGTGAGCAGGGCTGACAAGCACTGTGACCCTCTCTTGGGCAACATGTGGGATAAGGAGGAAATGTGACAAGGAATGTAAAGCCCTTGGCACGTGGAAGTGCTCCAGAACTTGTCGGTGGTAGGGCTGGTGGCAGTAGACTGAGGCTGGTGGCCTCAGTAACCTAGAAGAAGGAATTTTTGTAAAGTTCCAGCACTCTTGAAAGTTCTGAGGAAAGCATTTCTGCCAGGGGCCAGGACATTCACCAGAACACACTTTTCTTTCCCTTCTAGTGGGTGAAGTTATTTGCCTCAAAAGCTGGGAATAATTGTATCTCCAGTGATAGCAACAGTGGACAAAGCAGTAATAGTCTGTCTACTGACTATGTATTCTTGGCCAGGATGCATACATATGTTTTCTCTCCCTGTCTCTCCTCATCTGTAAAATGAGGATGATAAATACTAACCTATGTCATAGGGTTGTTTTGTGAATTTGATGTATAAAGCGCTTAGAACAGTGACTGGGACTTAGAGTGCGTATCAGTCCACTCTTGCTGCTGTAACAAATTGCCACAAATTTAATGGCTTAAAACTACAGGAATTTATTTTATTATCTCACAGTTCTACAGTTCCAAAGTCCAAAATGGGTCTCATTAAACTAAAACCAAAGTGTCCACTGGGCTGTCTTTATTGACTCCGGAGGTGGCCTGCATTCTTTGTCTTGTGGCTGCTTCCTCCACCCTCAGAGCCAGCAGTGCAGCATTGTCGGATATCTCTCTCATTTGGTCAAATGCCTCCATCATCACATCTCTCTGACTCTGTCCTCCCTGCCTCTGCCTTTTAAGGATACTTGCAATTATACTTCTGCTTATCCGCATAGCCCAGGATCATCACCCATCTTGAGGTCACATCTGCAGAGCCCCTTTTGCCAAGTGTTTTTCTTTACTAAAGCTGCTAGAATGCAATATACCAGAAATGGATCAGCTTTTATAAATGATATTTATTAAGTTAAAAGTTTACAGTTCTAAGGCCATAAAAATGTCCAAACAAAGGCATCCAGATAAAGATACCTTGACTCTGAAGAAAGGCCAAATGGCATCCATGTTTCCTCTGTCAAGTGAGAAGGCATGTGGCCAGCATTCCATTAGATTTCAAAGTCTGAGAGTCATTTATCATCCTCGGGGCTTGGGATGGTGGCAGCTCCACCCTTTCCAAGGGCTTATACAGTGGCCCTGTTCTCTCTAAACACTGGGGTGAGGATTACAGCCTTGGGGGACCTTAGGCCACTACCTTTTACTTTTACTTGGCTCCAGCCTCTCCAAGCATTGGGGCAGCACCTGGACTCCCTTCCATCTCCAGGACACACACTCAACCCCTGCGGAACAATGGGGTACCCCACATAAGGTAACATGTCAGCAGGTTCCAAGAGTTAGAACATGGTATTTTTGCAGAGCGTTATTCTGCCTAACACAGAGCCGTATAAACAACTTCTCCAACAAAGTTCCCAAACCCCCTTGGGAGAAGCTCCTGGAGCCATTGAGAATGGTAGATCTCAGAGCCATTCAGCTTCCTTGAGTGGATGATGCACTCTGAGTTTGTCTCAAGGCCTGTCCTTTTCAGGTCCTCATCTGAAGTCAACTGTAAACATCTGGCTGAGAAAAGCAGCCTTTGTGTGTTCCCACTTATTTTTCTCTAATGAAACAGCGTCCAAGTTGCTGGGAGACTCTGCTTCCGGCTCCCTGCATCCATCACTGCAGTTTCAAAGCTGTGAAAGTCATAAAATAACACAGCAACTTGCTGGAACCTATACTTACCCTGTGTTTTTGGTTTGCTAAAGCTGTTTGAATGCGATATACCAGAAATGGGTTGGCTTTTTTTCTTTTAATGATCTTTTATGTGAAATATAACATATATACAAAAACGCTATAAATTTCCAAGTACATTTTAACAAGTAGTTATAGAACAGATTTTAAAGTTTGGTATGGGTTACAGTGCCACAGGATTTTTTCATTTTTTCTTCTAGCTGCTCCAAGACACTGGAGACCAAAAGAAATATCAATACAATGATTCAGCAGTTATACTCACTTGTTAAATCCTATTTTTTCTGTAATACTCTACCTCTTCTTTTTTTGTGTGAAAAATAGCATATATACAAAAAAGCAATAAATTTCCAAGTACATCACAGTAGATAATTGTAGAACAGATTCCACAGTTTGGCATGAGTTACAATTCCACAATTTCAGGTTTGTACTTCTAGCTGTTCTAAGATACTGGAAACTAAAAGAAATATCAGCATAATGATTCAGCAGTTACACTCATTTGTTAAACCCTACCTTCTCTGTAGAACTCCACCATCACTTCTGGTCTTTCTCCCACTCTTTAAGGGTATTTGGGCTACAACCATTTTAACTTTTTCCTGTTGGAAGGGGCTGTCTATAATATGTGGTAGGGGAATGGAACAAGTTGATGTTCTGGAGAGGCTGGGTCCTGTGCATTTCAGGACTTATCTGGTCCAGGGACCCATCTGGAGGTGGTAGTTCTGAAAAGTTACCCTAGTGCATGGAAACTTTGTAGTATCTTATATAATGCCCTAGGTATTCTTTAGTGTTGGTAGGAATGGTTTTGGCAAGTTATGACAAGTAGCAATGTCTAACTAAAGCCCTCATAAGAGTGACCTCCAGAGTAGCCTCTCAACTGTATTTGAATTCTCTCAGTCACTGATACCTTATTTGTTACACTTTTTCCCCCTTTTGGCCAGGATGTCATTGTTGATCTCAAGGTGTCAGGGCCAGGTTCATCCCTGAGTCATCAGGGATTTCCACCCCTGGATGTCATATCCCGCATGGGGGCGGGAGGGGGTGAGAGGGGGCAATGGTTTCACTTGCTTGCAGAGTTGGGCTTAGAGAGAGAGAGGCCACATCTGAGCAACAGAAGAGGCCCTCTGGAAGTAGCTCCCAGGCAGACCTGTAGGTAGGCTAAGCTTCTCTGCTACGTACTTAAGCTTCACAAGAGCAAGCCTCAAGATCAAGGGCTTGGCCTATTGATTTGGGTGTCTCTAATGTTTTGACACAGTATCCAGGGTTTCTCTGGTGGTAAAGTTTAATAGTTCCATATTTTTTCTCCCATCCCTCAAGAGACTTTGCCAATACTTTTTTTATCTACTTAGTGTACTCTGGGATGCATCCAGGCATTACATTAAGCCGTACAGGACTTAAGGCTCTCATTCTTATGGGCTGGCTTTTAAAAAGGGAATTTATTGAGCTGCAAGTTTACAGTTATAAGGTTATAAAAATGTCCTAATTAAGGCATCCAGGGAAAGACACCTTGACCCAAGAAAGGCCAGTGGATCCAGAATACTTCTTTCAGATGGGAAGGCATGTGGTTAGCATTTGCTGGTTGTGAAATTTCTGGTTTTCAGAGAACCTCGCTGGGTCCATTTTTTTTCTGCATCTCCAAACATCTCTCTGTGTGTCAGCCCTGAAGCTTTTTCCAAAATGGTTCCCTCTTAGAGGATTCCAGCAAGCAACCCCACCTTGACTGGGTGGAGACACATCTCCATGGAAACCACCTAATCAAAAGGTCCCACCCACAATTGGGTGGGTCATATCTCCATGGAAACAACTTAATCAAAAAGATCCCATCCAACAATATTATATCAAAATATAAGAATATGGCTTTTCTGGGTACACAACACAGCAGTTTCAAACTGGCAATCCCTGTATCTACCAAAGCCATCGGACAGTTTTTGAAGCCTCCCACTCAAACACAAAACTTGAGTAAATGTACTGCCCACTGTGAATCTTGAAGGAGCCCAGTTCTCCCCAATACATTCTCACCACAGCACGAGGAAGGTAAAATACAGACAACACTAGACCTGCAGAAGGAGCCATTCCCTCCCTGTGTCCCCACCTTGACCATGACGCCATGATTCTCTTAAAATCATTTGGCATGTGCCAGCTAGGATGCAAGTTCCTGGGCCTGCCCCAGATGTGCTGAGCCAGAATGAGGGCTAGACTGCCCATGTGATTCCACTGCTTAGGGTGTGTAGCTCACGCTGAGAACCTGCCTTAGAGAAGGGAGTCCTCAGCAGCCCACCTGCCCTCTTTGCAGATTCCTGGGGAAGAAGTGCACACAGGGCTACAGCTTTTCTAGTAAGTGGACCAACTTTGCCTTAACGTTGGGATGCAGCTGCCCCATTCCCTCCAGCTGCCTGCAAATCAGTCAGTAAGTAGGAAGGTCCTTGCTTCTTAGCACCTGAGTCAGAGCCCCAGCCGCGCTCTGTGGTGTTCTCTGTTTTGCCAGCAAATTGGTGTATCCATTAGGAATGCTTTTAGGTGTAAGTAACAGAATTCCAGACTGACAATAGCTTAAATAATAAAGAGAACCTAATGAACCCTACAGCTAACAAAGGAAGCAGTTCCAGAATTGGCAGCTCAAGGTGTCAGAGAGCCAGCAGTAGCACCTCAGATGATGCTTTGGGACTTTTTCTCATGAATATAAAATGGCTGCCAAAATCTCAGGCATCATGTGCTCCCACTGCCCTGACTCAAGGCAGAAAGCAAGGAGGCAGCCAGACAAGTGAGAAAGAACATTCCCTTCTCCTTTTAACAGGGAAGAAAAGGCTTTTCTCCGGGGCCCCAGCAGACTCTCTGTAAGGCTTCATCTGCCGGATGACTCAGGTCCGAAACCCTCACCTTCAGGGAAGGCTCAGACAGTGCAAAACTGGCTTTTTTTGTCCGAACGAGCAGAATCCTGGCTCTCAACAGGATTAGACCCTAATAGTTCTGGCAAATGAGAACCTGTTCCATCTTTAAAATCTTCTAGTCAGAAATACCCTTAGTTGCTTTGGAAACCAACTCCGAAACTGTCAAAAAGTTATTCTTTCAGCTGATAATAATCCACTCGTCATTTTCTGTTCTCCCTCAGAGGAGAAGGAAACATCCAGAAAGCCTTGTTGATCCCAAAACCTGTCACAGGCTTGAGAATCGCTATTGAATTGCTTCTGATTCCTCTCACTTCTCAGTCACAAATCCCACGTCCTCTATCCTTTCCGCATGCACCGACATCTCCAGCCTCCACATCTCCAGGCTGACGGTCTGCACCCCCTGTTGACACTTGATAAAATAGTAATTGCGTGGACTCCCTGTAGCTTCCATCGGCAGCATTTCCAATTTCCTCCCTTCCCTAATGCAGAGACCCAGGACCAGACAATGCACATTGATAAGGTCGTGAGCCCGACATGACAGCGGGCTCCTAATCCACACTGTGACCCGGGGGGCCCTCGGAAGGGATCGGGAATGGAGACCCCCCTTCAGCAGTCCACACGGAGCTGGCCCAGAGCCCCTGCCCTGGAATCATTACATCCACATTATGCAGATGGAAAGAAACGACAGAGGAGCGCTGCCCGCGGGGAAAGGGCAGGCTCGCTCTCTCTGCTCGCCCACCTCTCCTTCTCTGACTTTGTGCACACCCTCATTCTTTGGCAGGCAGCATCCCGCTCCGGAAGTGTCAGCGTAGGAGCATCCTTGGAGCACAGGGCTGGAGGCACCGTCCCGTCAGCTCCTTTGATCTCGTAGTCTTCTGTCCCTCAGGCTCACCCCTTCCTGATATGAACCATGTATTCCAGCCCTGGCTGGGTATAAGCGCTCGCCACGCTGCGTCTCACTTAATCTTTGCAACCATTCTTCATGCCAGCATTTCACCGAGGGGGAACGAGGACTCGGGGATGTGCAGTGACTTGCCCATGGTCCCCTTAGTCATTAAGCATCAGGGTCGGGGTGCGGCCACTCCCCTCTGTCTTTGGGAGCACAGAGTCATTGTCCCCCCACCCCGCCACCCCACCGCACCACCACCGAAGCCCCTGCAGGGTAGAAGGGGTGATTCCTAGGTAATATCACCCGTGGAAACACTACCCGGGTGGAAGCAGGTGATTTTATTAGCATAGATTTTATCATCAGACACCCTGGATGAACTCTCAGCTCTGCACCACTCATTAGCTGTGCAGCTTCAGCCAAGTTATTTAATCTCTCTGAGCCTTCTCCCCTCACCGCAACCCACCCCTCCTCTCACTGCACCCCCCACTCTCTCCCCTCACTGTGCCCCTGCCCTCTCCCCTCACCGCAACCCACCCCTCCTCTCACTGCACCCCCACTCTCTCCCCTCACTGCGCCCCTGCCCTCACCGTAACCCACCCCTCCTCTCACTGCACCCCCACTCTCTTCCCTCACTGCACCCCTGCCCTCTCCCCTCATCGCAACCCACCCCTCCTCTCACTGCACCCCCCACTCTCTCCCCTAGCTGCACCCCTGCCCTCTCCCCTCACCGCAACCCACCCCTCCTCTCACTACACCCCCACAAGGGAACAAGCCACAAATCCCCTCCTCGAGCACTACTCCCAGGAACCAACCTAAGATACCTCCTACACACTCACGCACACATTCCCTTACACTCCCACACACATGTGCATGCATGCTTACACCTTCACGTGCACTCATACCCAGTCACACACACATACCCCAACACATAAACGCACACATTTTTTGCCATATATTGCATATCTGGGAGCTGGCATAAAAGGAGTCATCCATGGCTCCCCCTTTGCCCTCCAGCAGAGTAGCTGTGTGTCAGGCTTGTTCCAAGCTGCCATGGCCCAGCGAGCCAGGGGCCCCTGTCCCCTCAGTGTCCTGACTGCAATGAAAGGCCCCGCTTCCTCAGCAGGGCTGCTCCCTGGCCCTTGCTGGAAATAATCCTTTACCCAGGTGGCATATTATGGGTGCCGCTTGGGGGGGGGGGGGTGGAGTTCTGTCATCAGCATCTGCAGGAAGGCAGGTAGAGTGCAGAAGCATTCTTGTGTTACAGGGAAAGACCAAAATACAGCTGGAAGCTGCTGGGTCCCATGAGCTCAGCAGTTCCCAATCCTGGCCCTTCTGGAAGTTGTTCTGTGTGGGGAAGGGGAGCCCAGTTACAGACAGTGTCAGCATTCCCAGTGTGTGTGCATATGTGTGCATGTACATGTGTGTGTACACACATGTGGGTGTGTGCCTCTGTGTGTGTGTATATGTGCATGTGCAAGTGTGCAATGTGTGTGCATATCCCTAGCACACAGTAAGTCCTGTATCAATGTTAGCTGCAATTCTCATGAGCGAATGTGATTTGCCTAATGTTATGTGAATTGCCTAACATCATGCTGACTCAACCTGTCAGATTCCAATTTCTAACCCTTGTCCGGCACAGCTCTTTCCCAGCTCTGCCACTCTCCTCTCCGTTACCACTTTCCCAAATCCACTTGCAACCCGTACTGCCTTTGATTCCTTTTCAGGGGAGTTTAGAAATCAACTCCCTTTATGCACTTCAGCCTTGCCCTCCTAGCAGGAATATCCATTATGGCATGGCTCTAATGAGTGAAAGGTTTGTTTTTCCTAATAACATTAGGAAAATAACTTTTGAAATAAAAAGCCGGTCCTTGTCTCACCGAACGTCTCCCCACAAGCCCACTCCGGGAGGTCCCAACCCCTCGCCACCCCTGAGCCTCTCTCTCGGGATTTGGAATGAGAGTGACCAGTGACAGCCACCCATGCCATTCCATCTGGGGCAAGGCCACCTGTTGGAAGGACTGCCATGTGGCGTCCCGAGAGCCATCTCGTCTAGCCTGTGTGGCAGCCTGGGGAGGAGCCTGTCATTCACCCCCTGCAGAATCAGCCTCCTGGGGTGCTGCTTCTTGGCATGCAGACAGGACAGTCCCTCACTGCGGGGGTCCACCCTGGGCATGACCGTGTCACCGGTATCCCCCGTCCCCTGCCCAGTACAAAGCAGCGGGCCTGTGAGTCATGGTGACCATTGAAAATGGCGCCCAGTCCCACGTTTTCAAATGCCCTCAGACGGGGACGGCCTCAGGGCTTAACCCAGGACCTCTCGTCCTTGCCAGTCCTTTTCCTGACCACCCACCCTACAAGAAAACATCAGAGCTGTGGCAGGAAGTGCCGTTTGTTTGTAAGAGAGGTAGAGCCCCAAACTCCTGCACTTCACCGCAGGTGAGTGAGAAACATTAGCAAAGAAACTGGTTTTCTCCTTCCACTGGATCTGCTGGGTTAGCAGAGGCAGGGCTGCCGTGAAGGTGAGGAAGCCTGAGCTTGGGCTTCAGGGCCCCTCCCTGGCCTGCCCCCCCCCCCCCCCGAGTGCCAGGTTCGGGGACGAGAAGGGAACCTCTCTTTGTCGGCAATGCCACTAACTCACCCAAAGAGATCTCAGCCCCGAGGGGCCCGGAGCTCTAAGGCTCAAGCAACGTGCTGCCATTTCTTTCTCATCCTGAAAACATAACCACGTCCATTTGTCACCCTGTATTTGTGTGTTTTGTGTTTAGTGTTTAAAGTGGGCCCCAGGATTGCATAAGGCTCAGCCCCGCAAATCCCGGGGCCAGCCCTGAGTGTCCACCAGGGTTCGTGGGATGTCCGAGGGACTTTACACTAGACGCGCGCCCCCAAGCCAGCCGTGGCTGCCCAGCGTTGGCTCTCCCCGCCCTGAGGCCCGTGTCTCTGCCTTCCAGCCTCTGGATTACGAGATTTCCGCCTTCCACACCCTGCTGATCAAAGTGGAAAACGAGGACCCGCTGGTCCCCGACGTCTCCTACGGGCCCAGTTCCACGGCCACCGTGCACATCACTGTCCTGGACGTCAACGAGGGCCCGGTGTTCTTCCCGGACCCGGTGACGGTGACCAGGCAGGAGAACGTGTCCGCGGGCAGCGTGCTGCTGACGCTCAACGCCACCGACCCTGACTCCCTGCAGCGCCAAACCATCAGGTGAGTGGGGCCAGGCAGAGCGGGGTGCCAGGGGCCGGAAAGGCTGGGACGGGAACGGCGCCGACGGTCCCAACGAGCGGAAAGGACCCGTCCCGTGAGGAGTCGGTGGCTGGGGGGACGGGGGCCGCGGGGGCAGGGACGGTGTCTGCGATGGTGACTGTGCCGGCGGCCAGGCTGGGGGACACGCGGCCAGCGGGGTGTCCTAAGTGACTGCTGGGTGTGCCGGGCCCCCGCAGAGCCCCCCCAGCGGAAAGAAAAAGTTGTCTCTGGTCTCCCGCAGCTCAGAAACTTGACCTTTATCTGAACCACAAGCTTATGAGAAAGGGGCAGGTTAACCGCATTTACAGATAGAGCGCTGCGCATTCGCGGTGGTTGGGTGACTCCCTCAGGGCCACCTGGCTTGTGGGTGGAGGAATCAGGACTGAAACTGAGGACGCGCTGATTGCCAGGTCCGTGCTCTCTCTGCCAAGGGCCGCTGCCGAGTGTAGCTGCGGGAAAGGGGAAGGGGTGATCAGCCGCTCAGTGCTTAGAAGGGCCCATCTGGGGTGGGGGGATAGCCTAGTGAATGGCAGGCAAAGGAAAAAAAATCTTCAAAAGATCTGCCTTGTCTCTTAAAACTGTCCGATGCTAGGGTGAGGGTATTTTCATAATGAAGTCTTGCTTGCAGAGCATCTAATGCCACCAAATACGAGATGTTCTTAGCGTGTGTTTCACCAAACTTAAATCGGCCTGCGGGTCCACAGGCACGCTTGTCCCTGTAAAAGAAAGGTGTTAGACATCTCTTAAAAATCTAAACTTCTCCTAGGAGGTACAAATTATCAAGTAGTACCAGCCTTATGATAAACGCATCCTATTTTCCTGATTCGAAGCCCCCGAAACTAAGAGCCTCTGCGTCAGCCCCCTTACCCTGAAGTGAGCTGGCAGAGAGGAGTGAAAGTTACTTTCCGATCCCAAAAGAAGATTTATTTTTACAACAAAACTCTCTGAAATGCCAGATGAACTAGATAAAGTTATAAAATAATACCAAATCCTACAATAATGTGAATCTGAAATAGCCATCCTTTTTTTTTCTGTGTCTCTCCCTCTCTCTCTCTCTCTCTTTTTTTTTTTTTTTTCCTTTCCTGCTTGGTATATGGCAAAGGAAACGTGCAATTTAAACATCAAAGAGAAAGCTTTCTTTAAGTACTTAGATGGAAAAACTGTATCTTAACAGACTACAAGGTAGTTGTACAAATTTAGGATGTCTTTAGGGGAGCTTAACTGTAATTTTGTCTTCTAAAATAGAAGGTGGAAAAGGTGACTCCTCAGGGAGAATGAAATGAATTAAAACGGGGTTGATACTGCTGAGCCAGGACCCGGCTGCACTGCTGTGTGATGCTGCCAGGCAGGAAAGCGCTGATGGAATTGCAAGGGGTGGGGGGAAGCCCCTGGGACGCAGACCTAGGAGACCCACTAAGCTGGGACAGACGGTGGGAGAGGTGGTCAGTCTGGGGTTCTTTGATTAAGACCAGCTCTTGCTGACATAAGCAATGGGAAATTTTAACTAGAAGATTCTAAAGGTGGTGAACGGACTTGAAGGACATCTGAAGAACCAGGCTGAGAAAAGACAGGATCTGAGGCTCTTGATGATGGGAACTGACGGACTGGCACTCCAGGGTCTCACAGGGAGAAGAAGTCCCCTCCAACCGTTTTCCATTCCTGTGTCACCCCATCCAAGGTTGATCCCGGGGGTAAATCTGCTTTGATGAGCCTCGTGTGACAGTCACCTGAGATGCTGCTACCAGATGAGGCTGCCCACCATGGTCGACTAGGAAGGAGAGAGAAACTCTGTCTGGAAAACGAATGTGGTCCTTGGAATATGGTGACAGGGTGTTAACAGCTAATGGATGGGATTTCAGCCTGGAGAGAGAGATGGCTGGCAAAAGCCAAGACATCAAGGGACAGGCCAGTATTTGAGGCCAGTTTATGAGTCATGGACAATAAGAGTCCACTTAGTAGAACTTAGGAAAGAAGTAAGGGACTTGATCCCAAACCAGAAAAAATATCCCAGATTCCAAGTAGGTTAAACTGGCAGCCAGGAGCACCTTGGTGCCTGTGTTCAGCTACAGCTCCTGAAAGCTTTCCTTCTGGGGGTGAATTTGGTCCCAAAGACAGGCATGAGCCTATGGGAGAACCAGGGATGGGGTGTTAGGGTGGGAGCATGTCAGTGAGAAAGGAGGAGAAAAGGAGAAGCTCTGAGAAAGCAATCTAAATTACTGGGCAGGTGAGAATGAAGGTAGGAAGCAGGACCATAGAAAGTTCTGAAGAGCTTCACGCTTCAGTCTGGTCATCCCAGGTGTGGTCTTTAAGGACCTTACACCCGGAGGGCCTCTGTGTTGGCTCAGGTACTGGGAAGGCCCCTGGGCACCATGATGTGGGGCACGGAGGAGATGGGTCCTCAGCCTTGTCCTTGCCTTATTCGTTCCCTTGAAGTGAACAAGGGACACCAGCCATACCAGCCTCCACCCAGCCCGCAGAGAGACGTAGCCTCTCTCCCACTTGATAGTTCCAGAAGTCCCACGTTGGAGTCTCAGTGAGCCAGTGTGGGACACTTGCCAGAGTCCACAGAGGATGATGAACTCAGCGTAGGGCCAGTCCTATATCACCCTTGAGGACTCAGAGGGGCAGGGCCCCCAGAGAACTCCAGAAGGCTCTTCCCAGAAGAGGGGAAAGGATCTTAGGTAGCCGGCTACAGCAAAGGGCCACCATGGACCAGTTCAGTGTCATGTAGCCCTTCAAAACATGGGGCTAAAGCATTTCTCTACACTGGGTTGCCTGAGAGTTCGAGCATTTGCAAATTAGTTGACCTGAGTCTTGGCAAATCCCTTTCCAACCTGGAGACGAAGGAAATGTGTTTATAGGTGTAGCATACATTTCACTCTCCGGCCAGATTCTCCAAACGCATTCTTTCCTGCTGGGAACCACAGTGCAGGAAACGCCTGTTTCACAGCCTGCCCCTGCTGGAGCCCCTCCCCTTGGGGCCGCCCCTTGCCCCCCCCCCCCAGTCACCCTCCCGCTTGCCCCCTCCCCTCACCCCCCTTCTGCTGCAGGGTCTGTGCCCCACCAAGGACGGGGTCTGACAGGTCTCCTCTTATCCAGGGAGCCCTGGGGAGGAAAGGCTTATTAATTACTTGCACGATTTGATCCTGGGCCCCAAGAAGTGCCACAAGGAGTGCAGGCCATGGGTGGGCAGGGCTGCAGGAGGGGCTGGGCCGGGAGACAGTTTTCTAATCCTCTGCACTCAGCTCCCCCGGGACTTCTCAGGCTGCCGCGGTGGCCTTGGGCACTGCGGTGGCGGGAAGGCAGCGGGGAGGTTCTCCCGGGAGCAGGCGCTGAACAAAGGGGGAACTTAATGCAGGGAGGCGCCTTCCTACCCCAGGGGGAGCTCGGGCCCCGCAGAGACGCTGGCCAGCCGCCCGCCCCTAGCTGTCCCGCTTGCATGGAACAGCACATCCCGGGCTCGGGGCTGCCGCAGGGCATGAGCACGGCATTGCTTGTGCCCGAGTCTGCCTGCCTGCCGCGTGGGTGTCAGGTCCGTGAGGCCGCGTGGCTTTCTCTGTGGGTCCCTATTTGGGTCTGTTCTCTCTGCCTATTCTTTGCCCTGCCCACTTCTCTCCATCTCTCGGGTTCCCTCTGCCTTCTCTCCTGCCTCCGCGCGCCCTCCCCCAGGCCCATCCTTCTCTCTGCGAACCCCATCTGGTTCTCCCTTTCTCCCCATCTCTCCTTTCATTTCTATTCATTCTTTCTCCCCTCTTATTTTCTTTTCCCTACCCTATCCCATCCCCCGCAATCTCTTCTTCTCTCTCATTCCCGGGTTCCCCATGTCTCAGCTCCGCCAGCTCCGTCTCAGCCGCGTGGCAGGACACTGAAAGACCACAGCGCGCGGGGGCAGCTGTTCCGCTCGGCCAGGCTGGCGAGCGCCTGCTTCGGGTCCCTCCCCCTGCGGGTCGGCGCCTTCCCTTGTCAAAACGGGAAACCCTCCCCCCACCCCGCCCCGACTCAGGAACCGACTTGTCCGCTCATCCTAATTGCTGCCCCGGGCCGGCTGCCGGCCTCGGTGGCGGCCTCGGTGACAGAGGGCGCGGGGGCGGCTCAGCCCCTCTCCTCTGCCCCCGCTCACCCACCCTTTCATCTCTCCAGGGAAAGTTACAATCAGCGAAAAGCGCCTTGATCTCTTAGAAGCCTCTAACTACAAAGAAAGGAGGTGTCCAGCATCAGAGCAAAAAATCTCACTAAAAAGCCGGGGTTATTAAGACTTGTTAAAAAGTCTCTACCACTGTGCTCTCCACCAAATCAAAACGGACAGCAGTGCTGCGGCGACACATCAAACTCTCCTTTTTAATGATTTGCATCTTCTGATCCTTAGTATAAAGTTAAAATAGTTCATGGAGGGAACTTTTGAGAGAGCAGTTAAGAATAAGGAAGAAAATAAAAACTGGAATCCTCCTACACAGAGAAATCTCCTTGTAACAACTTGATTATGTCCCTTTCAGTCACACGTGGGAGCGAGTCTCCTTTTTATTGTCGCAAAAATCGGCTGACACCATCCATTTTGTTTAGGAACCTGCCATTTTCACTTTCTACTGTATGGTGAGCAGCTTTCCGTGTCAAGAAGTAACCATTATTTTTAATGGCTGAATAGTATTCTCTTATTCTATTACCTGAACACACTCAATTTATTCACTCCTTCCCTTCCTGTTGAATACTTAGGTTGTTTCCAATTCTTTGCAATTATTTTGAAAAGTCAGTGGGCATGCTTGTAGGTAAATCATTTAATCCAATGCTAATTTTCTGAGGAAAACCCTGCAAGTAGGAACGCTTTGAGCAAAAATATTTATATTATTACTGGTTTTAGTCAAATGCAGAATTTATTTTTAGCAAGATGGTCAAATTTTTATTTTATCTTTTGATTTCTAAATCAGACATCACTATTAGAAAGTCCTTCTGTGTTCCAAAATCACCTAAATATTAACATGTCCTGAAACGAAGTGTCTTCCCACACTCTTTCCTTTTAACAGACAGTGATGTTAGATTTACTGCAGCTTCTGTGTAAAAACTGTCCTCTAGGTACAAAAAACAGGAATCAGACATCTCCTGATGGCATTTTAGTTTCTCCAGTGAGAAGCAGGCTCACGCAACTGAACTTGCTGGCTAATTATTGTCGGAGCATCTCAAGGATAATTCTGCTAAAATGGAAATGACTGCATTTATTAAACACCCTCCAACAGCGAGATGAATAATGTGGTCTAACCCTTGCACCAGGGCTGTTGATTTGGTTGCTTTGGGGATACAGCCAGCAGTTAAATCAGCCAGGCTGACCTGAGAGGAGTTATTTCATTCTGCCACCAATCAGGGGATTTCTATCGAGGCAGCCAACTAGGATTTCTATTCTGAACATTTTTCAAACAGAACTCATCTTGTCCAAAGTCTGTAGTAAACAATCCTGCAGCGGAGACTTCTGCCTACACATTGCATATGTGAGAAAGGTGTTGAGGAAAAATACTGTCCCTACCTTGCAAAATTACCTGTCATTACTCAATATTTTTTTTTGGGGGGGGAGGCTCATTTATCCAGGGAGCAGTAAGAAAGTGTGTCAAACACTGTTATCTGTGAGGATTAAGTTTGACTGCATATAACCGGAAAACTTCGAAATGATGGTGGCTCAAAGAAAATCGAGTTTGGTTGTTTTTCTGCACATAACATAAGTCTCGAGAAGGCAGAGGAATCCAGGGTAGTATGGCAGTTAGGGGTCCAAGCTCCTTTCTGCTCACCAGTGTTCCCACCCCTACCTAGGCTGGTGTCCTCTTCCTCATGGTCTGGTATGGCTGCTAGTGCTCCTGCCTTTGTATCTGCATTCCAAACAGCAGGGTGGGAGAAAGAGGAAGAACAAGGGTGCCACCTATATTTTAAGGAGACTTCCTGGAAGGTGAACACATTTCTACTTAAATCTCCTTGGCCAGAAATTAGTCACAGGGCTACACCTAGCTTGAAGGGATACTGGAAGTGTGGCCTTTTGGTCAGATTTTTGAACTGAGTTTCTTTACCAAGATGGAAAGGAAGAGTGGACGTTGTGAGTGTAACCAGCAATTTCTGTCATGGGCACTTTTGTGGAGTGAGGAGGAGGGAGAAGAAAAAGAGATGGAAAGGAAGGGGAGTGTGATAGTTTTATGTGTCAACCTGGCTAGGCTATAGTACCTGGTTATTCATTTCATTATTTTGTGTAATCAGTTGACTTTAAGTAAAGGAGATTCTTTGAGAATCTGGGTGGGTCTTATCCAAGTACTTGAAAGACTATAAGAACAAAACTGAGGTAGGTTTCCTTGAGGAAGAAGAAATTCTGCCTCAAGACTGGGGCATCAGCTCCCGCCTGAGAGTTTCAAGCCTGCCCTGCATGTTTCAGACTTGCCAGCCCCTGCAATCGCACAAGCCAATTCCTAATATGCGTGTGTATATGTATACACACACACACACACACACACACACACACACACATAACTACACGTGCAGGGAACAAGGAACAAATAAAATAAATTGTTTCCTTGGAAAGTAATAGCTGGTGGTCCCGAGCCTGGAAGAAAGAGCCAAGTGACACAAATTGCTTCTTTCCAAGCATCATTACCATCTTACTTGTCAACAGATGGATGAATTCCCCAGAAACCCTGCTATTCCCAAGCCTTAGTGAAGCTCTTTGCCTCCTGGGAATCAGGTAGCAGACCAAACTAGACAGAGCTTCGCACGAGCCCCTGGAGATGAGCAGTTGTAGAGTGACGATAGTAAAACTGCTCATGTTCACCAAAGTCTTACTTAATTCTCATGACCATCCTGCCACTGAGAAAGGACCAGCCTCCCTTTTTACAGGTAAAGAGAGCAAAACCTTTCTGAGCCTGGGTTTATGGAGGAAAAATATGCAAATGGGATGTACAAAGACAGGTCAATATCGAATGAGGTCTCCTGGAACTTTCACCACTGCTTGGCTCACTCCTGTTTATCCTTCAGCTCTTGGTTTCATCCTCTACTCAACAAAGAGGCACTCCTTGACGTTTAGACTTCCTGCCAAGAGCTTTCCAAACACCCCCTTAGAATAACCCTCATCTTGCTTTACTGTCATTCCTGCCTCCTTGTCCATCTTCCCCACTGGACTTCAGGCTCTGAGAGAGTCACCATGAGGTTCCTCTCCTTTCCTAATGAATCACCAAGGCCTCCTGAGCATCATTTAATTAAGTACTTTAGGCCCAGCACCCAGGCTTTCAAACTTCAACGGCCCCCAAAAACGCTAGAGACCCAAACACATAATCTATCGGCTCTGAAATTTTAATTGATGTTAAAAATATCAAATGCACATACCCTCATGACAACTTTCTCATGTTAAAGTTAAGTTTGCAAAGATGTCCTTTCATTTGCGAACAAGTAGTAATCTCACCTTGTAAGAATTTCTGAGTACCCACCTGAGAAATCATAGCTGATTATGAATGAAAAGTGCCCTGTAGCCAAATTATGTCAAAAATAAAGGTACAAAAAATATTTCAGAAAATTTTACAGGAAAAAAATTCTTTTGCAACTTGCGGTTGTTTTAGCATGTTTGATATAATTTGGGGCAAGACCACCAGGGGGAAAATTCTTAGGGGCTTGAATATCTTAAAACAGTCCAAGCTCAATACTGTGGTTGCCACCTGTATTATTAGCCCTTGATCTTAATTAAATGTGGTTATGACCTCAATAATAGGGTTTGGGAAGAGGTTGTTTCAGTTTTTGTAATGACTTAAGATGTTTTTTTCTCAAATCAACAAATATAGAACCTGGCAAGTGTTCGATAAATGTGTGTGCAATGAACTCACAGCAGCTGGACAGGGTTGTTAACTTGCAAACATTTTTTTGTGCATAAGCAGACATAAGTCATTATTACTTTTTATAAGTCTTCCGACATTGACTCAGTCTCTACCAGGTATGCAAACATCTGCATATGGCATTGCTTTTAAACCTATCAGTCATTGCTTCTCCCAAAACCTTGATCCAAATTGAGCCAATTCTTCAAACACAGTCTGCCTGAATCAGATCCAAATTAGATACTCATCTCTTTGAAAACTGCAACCTGCTTTGCCTTGATTTCCTTGAGGCTCTGTGTTTTTTTGAGACATTTCACTTCTCCCCCTCCTTTAAACTTTAAACTTTCTAGCTCTATGGTAGAATTCATTCATGAATCCAAACTGGTAAAGAATGCAGGATGGAATAATGAGATTCAGCCCCAAAATATTTGTTAAAATAACCAGTTTCAGTTTTTGCCAGCCTTCCTAGGATTCATTAAGTCCTTTTCTTTAATACCTTCTTTAATCTAATGTTATTGCTCATTCAAAGGAAATCACAAAAAGTAATGGGAAATCTAGCAAAACTCATCTGCTAGGAGATATTTAGTTGTGTATCTTCCAGGATCTTTATAAGAAGAAAGCAAAAATCAATTATCTTGGAAAGGTGGATTTTTGTCATCACTGGCATTTGCAGAGACATAGGGCTTTAAAATGTATAAAAGTGTACCATCTATTGAGAAGAAAAAGGGGGGGTTTCAAGCTCTATGACCAGAACTTCGTAATTTCAAAACCAGATTTAAGAGTTTAATTAGAAGTGACTCCCACCTTTAAATTTTAATCAGAAGCTAAAAAACAAATAGTAGCATTTCTACCTGGGGAAATTAAGAGAAGAGTCTCTGTCTACTTAAATATATTATTAGCCCTTGATCTTAATTAAATGTGGTTATGACCTCAATAACAGTGTTTGGGAAGAGGTTGTTTCAGTTTTTGTAATGACTTAAGATTTTTTTTCTCAAATCAACAAATACAGAGCTTGCAAATGCGGTACCTTGTAATTTTTAATTAAAGTGATGTTCTTCCATTTGGAGTTTATGGGGGCAATATATTTTATTCTCTATTGTGCTATGATATCTTTAATTATTTAGGCAAATATATCAGCTCAACCCACTCTTATTTTTAACACTCAGATTTTCTGTTACGAAGACGGCAGGGAGAAATAAAGGTCTATCTAATAAATTAAACAACTGAATTTTTAAAGGTTTAATACCATCAGTGGCTAAAAATAGAGTTCTGGCTTTTATAATAATCCAGATATGGGAGACTTTCTTTATTAACTTCAATTAGAGGTGTCAGATTTGATTGATATGAAACAACGATCATTTGGATAAATACTTGAAAGCTTATTTTACAAATCAACCACCTCTTTAAAATGTCAATAGAGTTGCTCTAAATTTGCCAGGGGCCAGATTTACATTATTGAAAACATGGTTTCGAACTGGCTGTATATGACTATAATTATGATGGTCTTTCTTGTAAGCCTGAGAAATTAATTACAAGAACAACCATAGAAAATATTGGCAAATGTTAATATTGTTTCTTACCTGATGTTTTCTAAGCTATTAAATCTGCATAGCTCTTTTTTATTTTAATAAAGGCATTTGAGATAACTGAGGATTGCTACAGAACTACCTGTATACTGATGATTTAGAAAACCACACATTTCAGTTCTGCAACAGAAGTCAGTTGGATAGAGAAAAAAGGTCATGTATTTTATTATGTTTTTATTATATCAGTTGGTCTTGAAGCAGCAGCCCCAGTCAGCCCGGGAACACATGTCCAGGTCTCACGGAGGGCTTAGCCTGGCATTCGTGCTATCACGGGTAACGAAGCTGCAGGCAGTGAGTGGAGTAACTAATTCAGGAAATGTGTTTCATCATCTGCACCCGTTGGCTTCAAAACGAATCTCAATGCTTGTCTTTTCAAGTTGTGAGACTTTCAACCAAAGTTCTCCATATGTTTAATTGGGGGGGTTCCTTATATATTGTAACAGCGTTGGTGGGACTTTCCTTATAGAACAAGTCCTTAGACAAGCTTAGCTTGAAACAAGTCTTGGATCCCTGTGCATGGGCGGCTTAGGTGAAATGGGGGAGTGTTGGCTCTGGGTTTGCACTGGGACTGCAATGGCTTAGCCCATCTCTTCATTCATTGCTTCATTCATTCAACAAATATTTAATGAGCACCTACAACATGCTGGGTGCCTTTAGAGGCATAAGGGACATGTTAGTAATGAAAACCATTATGAGTATCTGTCGTTGTGGAGATTACATTCCAGCAGAGAAGAGAGAAAACAAACGAATAAAATAAATAGCGTAGAACTTCCAGGGAAGATGGCAGATAGGGAGCTCCAGGACTCACTCCTTCTTCCAAAACAGCTAATAAATAGACAGGAACTGTCTGAAACAACTGTTCTGGGGCTCCAGAGGCTAGAAGACCACTGTGCAGATGGAGGGAAGAATGGGAGGAGGCTGAGAAAGGGCGGTAGGGAACTGTGAGGAGCTTGCTGGGCAGCGGCTGCCTGGACCCATCTCCCTCTCAGGGCAGCTTCCTTGCGATCCAGCCTCTGGCTAACTGCTCCTATCAGGAAGGGACATGAAAATCCTCCTCCTTAAGAATGGAAGGTTGGGAGAGAGGCTGAGAAGAAGGGTCTGCAGCCAGTTACTTATCATGGCTTTTGGTTAGTGAATTCGGATGGCTGGGTCCCAGCTCTCAACTACTGTTTCAAGTCACCCCCAGAGAAAAGCAGTGGCAGCCACTGTTGCGACCCTGCCCCCAACAGGGCAGAGGCCAGGCAGGATTAAAGACACAGTGCCTCCTTGGGGCTCTGGGGAATAGTTTGCTGAAGGGTAGCCATCTGCTGGAAAGGCCAGGAAAACAGAGCTTTGGGGAGCCATCAGAAGACTCTTTGATGTCGTTCCTGACCCTCTCCCCATGGCATTTTGGAGGGTCTTTGCTCCCTTTGTGGGTCCCTGCCCTGTTGTAGCTGGGAAATACTGACCTGGGAAGGTCCTCTCTGGGGTGCTCCTCCTCCCAGAATGTACCCTCCAGGCAAAAGCAGCTAGGGACAAAAAGGGAATGTAAGAAAAATCTATAGAGGCAATATGAAAATAAACAGAATAGATCAAGATTCCCAGAGAAGGAATAGTGGGAAGGAGGCTTTCTCCTAGGGGTGAAACAATTGCACAAATAGCACAATCTTAAAAATTATACCACATACCCAAGTCAAAAACAAAATGAAGAAGAACTGAAAAAATCTGATCAATTAAACATGGGCTATTCTAATGATCTAAAATAAGTTGAATTAAGTGTCAAAGAAGAAAAGCCATAATACAAAGCCAATTAACTGTAAGACCCTAAGCAAGAGAGAGAAACTGACCTGCAGAGTAAATTATCAAGACAACCAGATGCCTAGGTATAAACAAAAATTACAAGCCTAAGAAATGGGGAGATATGGCCCAGTCACAGGAAAGAATTAAAACTTCAGAGGAATTTCAGAATTTGTAACTAATCAAAGATGTTCAAGCAAATTTCCTAAATCATTTCAAGGAGATTAAGGAAAACGGTTAAAGAGAGAAAGTATATTTGAAGACATTGTGTGAGCATAAAGAAGAATTTGAAAGTATAAAAAGAAACAAAATAGAAATTATGGTAATAAAAGGCACAATCAAAGAGATTAAAATACACTAGCAGCAGACAACAGCAGATTTGAGCAGGCAGAAGAAAGCATCAGTGAACTAGAAGACAGGACAATTGAAATCTCACAGACATGGAAACAGATCAAGAATGAAAAAAAAAAGCAGATTCTCAAGAAATTGAATGACAGCATAAGGCACGTAAACATGCATCATGGGTATCCCAAACAGAAATCCTGAAAGCAGCAAGAAAACAGTAATTCATCACAAACAAGGGTACCACTATAAGACTCAGTCCCAATTTCTCATCAGAAACCATGAAGGTGAAAAGGCAGGGGTATTTAAGTGACTGAAAGAGAAAAACTGCCAGCAATGAAATCTTTGGCAAAATTGTCCCTCAGAAATGAGGGAGAGTTTAAAACATTCACAGATAGACTGACACTGAGAGACTTCATCAACAAGAGACCTGTCCTGCAAGAAATGCTAAAGGGAGGTCTGCTGGCTGAAAATTAAAAAGACAAGAGGAGAGAGACTTGGAGGAAAGAAATGAAGATTATCAGTAAAGTTAAATAAAAGGGTAAAAAAGAGCGACAAAAAAAGATATGGCAAAAAAAAATAAAGTTGTTAAGTACTTAATGTACTTAATTTACGGTACTTAATGAATCTGAGTAGTTAATGAATGTTAATGGGTTAAACCCCTCAATCAGAAGACACAGATTGATAGAATGGATTAAAAAAAAAAGTTCAATCCAAACTATATGCTATCTGCAAAAGACTCATCTTAGACCCAAATCACAGATAAATTGAAAGTGACTGGTTGGAAAAAGATATTCTATGATAAAAAAAAAGAGCTGAGTTAGGTACACTAATATCAGACAAAATATACTTTAAATACAAAACTGTTGTAAGAGGCAAAGAAAGGTACTATGTATTAATAAAAAGGACAATCGACCAAGAAGAAATAATAATCAAAAATATTTATGTACTGTTTTAGTTTGTTAAAGCTTCTGGAAGGCAATATACCAGAAATGGAACAGCTTTTACAAATGGAATTAGTTAACCTGCACGTTTACAGTTCTAAGGCCATAGAAATGTCCAAACTAAGGCATCCAGAGAAAGATACCTAACTCCAAAGAAAGGGCCAATGACATTCAGAATTTCTCTCTCAGCTGGGAAGGTGCATGGCCATGTCTCCTAGCTTTTTCTCTTCATTTCATAAGGCTTTCCCTGGGAGTGTTTTACTTCTACATTTCCAAAGGTCTCTGGCTATGTGGGCTCTGTTGGCACTAAAGCTCTTTCCAAAATGGTTCTCTCTTAAAGGATTCTAGTAAGCAGCCCCACTTTGAATGGGTGAAGACACATCTCCATGGAAACCATCTAATCAAAAGTTACCACCCACAACTGGGTGTGTCACATCTCTATGGAAACAATCAGAAATATCCCACCTAGCAATATTGAACAAGAAATAAAGAACATGACTTTTCTGGGGTACATGATATGTACCAAACCATGCTGTCTCAGAATATATGAGGCAAATACTGGCAAAACTGAAGGGAGAAATAGATATCTCTACAATAACAGGTGGAGACTTCAATATATCACTCTCACCAATAGATAAAACATCTAGACAGAGGATCAGTGAGGAAAAAGAACTTGAACAACATGATAAATGAACTATACATATATATATAACATACATATGTTCAGACACATACAGAACACTGCACCCAAAAACAGCAGGATATACATTCTTCTCAAGAGCCCATGGATCATTCTCCAGGATATATCATATATTGGGTCACAAAACAAGTCTCAATACATTTTAAAAGATTGAAATTATACAAAGCACTTTTTTGTCTTAATGGAATGAAGCTGGAAATCAGTAACAGTTGGAAAACTGGAAAACTCACACTATCAGTGGGTCAAAGACTAAATTACAAGAGGAATCAGTAAATATCTCAAAACAAATGAAAGCAAGAACATAACATATCAAAACTTATGGGATGCAGTGCTGAGAGGGAAATTTATGCCACTAAATGCCTACATTCAAAAGAAGAAAGAGCTAAAATCAAAGACCCAACTACACACTTGGAGGACCTAGAAAAAGAACAGCAAACTAAGCCCAAAGCAAGCAGAAGGACAGAAATAAAAATTAGAGCAGAAATGTAATTGTGGGGGAAAAAGGCAAAAGATAGAATTAACAAAAACAAAAGTTGATTCCTTGAGAAGATCAGTGTCATGGTCAAGTTCATGTGTCAACTTGGCCAGGTGGTGGTGCATGATTTTCTGGTTGGCAAGTGCTGACCCATTGCTATGAGGACATTTCATGGACTTAAATCATGATCACATTGGCTGCATCCACAGCTGGTTGCATTTGTAATCAGCTAAGGGGAGTGCCTTTTGCAGCAAGTGATACTTGCTTAATCTAATCACTGGAAGGCTTTTAAGGAGGATTCAGAAGAGACAGTCACTCTATCTGCTTCAGCCAGCCAGCTTCTCCTGAGAGTTGAGGATCTTCACTGGAGTTACCAGCTTGTGGCCTACCCTACAGACCTTCGACCCTTACATCTCCATGGTTGCCCAGCCAGCTTCTCCTGAGAATTCATTGAGGATCGTAATTGGAGCTGCCAGCTTGCAGCCTGCCCTACAGACCTTGGACTCTACATCCCCATGGTTACATAAGACACTTTTATGAATTTTATATTTACAGATATCTTTTGCTGATTCTGTTTTTCTAGAGCACCCTAGCTAATACAATCAATAAAATTGACATGCCCTTAGCTAGACTGACAAAGAAAAAGAAATAAAAGATGCAAATAAATAAAATCAGAAATGAGAGGGGTGACATTACTACTGACCCCACAGAAATAGAATGGGTTATAAGAGGATACTATAAACAACTGTATGCCAACAAATTAGACAACTTAGATGAAATGGACAATTTCCTAGCAAGACATGAACAACTGGCACTAAGTCTAGAAGAGATAGGAGACCTCAATAGACCAATTACATGTAAAAGAAAAGATTGAATCAATCAAAAACCTCCCAACAAAAAAAAACCCAGGACTAGATGGCCTCACAGGTAATTTCTACCAATCATTACAAGAATAATTAATTCTGCTCAAACTCTTTCAAAATATTGCAGAGGAAAGAGCATACCTCACTCATTCTATGAGGCCAACATCACCCTCATACCAAAACCAGGTAAAGATACTACAAGAAAAGAAAATTATAGACCAATTTCTTCAATAAATATAGATGTAAAAATCCTCAAACAAAATACTTGCAAATCGAATCCAACAGCACATTAAAATAACCATACACTATGATCAGGTGGGTTTATCCCAGATATGTAAGCTTAGTTGAACACAAGGAAATCAGTTACTATTCGCCACCACAATAACAGAACAAATAAAAAGAAACAACATGATCATCTCAATTGACACAGAAAAGTCATTTGACAAACTCCAGCATCCTTTCATGATAACACTTTGAAAAGTAGAAACAGATGGAAACTTCACTTTGAAAAATAGAAATAGATGGAAACTTCCTCAAAATGATAAATGGCATATAGCAAAAAAAAACCCACAACTAACATCGTACTCAATGGTGAAAGACTAACTGCTTTGCCTCTAAGATCTAGAACAAGACAAGGATGTCTAGTACAATGTTGAATAACATGTGTGATGATGTTGCATGACATTGTGTGATGATGTTGAATGACATTGGGTGACAATGTTGAATGACATTGTACTAGAAGTTCAAACTAGAGCAGTTAGGCAAGAAAAAGAAAAAAGCATTCAAATTGGAAAAAAAGTATTTGCAGGTGACATGATCCAACATATAGAAAATACCTAAAAATCTACAACAAAGCTACTAGAGCCAATAAACAAATTCAGCCAAGTGGGGAGATACAAGATCAACACGCAAAATTCAGTAGTGCTTCTATATACTAGTAATGAGAAATTTGAGGAAGAAATCAAGGAAAAAATTCCATTTACAATAGCAATTAAAAGAATCAAATACCTAGGAATAAATTTAACCAAGGATATAATGGAGCTACACACAGAAAACTGCAAAACATTGCTAAATGAAATAAAACCTGAGTAAATGGAAGGACATTCTTTATTCTTGGTTTGGAAGCCTAAATAGTGTTAATATGTCAATACCACCCAAATTGATTTACAAATTCAAAATGATACCAATCAAAATTACAACAAGCTGTTTTGCAGAAATGGAAAAGCTAATTATCAAATTTATTTGGAAGGGTAAGGGGACCAAAATAGCCAAAAACTACTTGAAGTAGAAGAATAAAATGGGAAGACTCACACATCCTGACTTTAAAGCTGATTCCAAAGGTACAGTGGTCAAAACAGCATAGTATTGGCATGAAGATGGATATATTGAACAATGGAATCAAATTGAGAGTTCAGAAATAGACCTTCAGATCAATGGTCAGTTGATATTTGAGAAGTCCACTCAACTGGAAAAGAACGGTCTCTTCAACAACTGGTGCTGGGAGAACTGGATTTTCATATGCAAAAGAATGAAAGAGGACCCTTATCTCATACCATATACAAAACTTTATTCAAAATAGATCAAAGACCTAAGTATATGGACCAGGACCATGAAACTCTTAGAAAAAAATGTATGGAGGCATCTTCAAGATCTTGTGATTGGCAATGGTTTCTTAGACTTTACACCCAAAGCACAAGCAGTAAAAGATAAAAGGGACATCCTCAAAATGAAAAACATTTGTACATCAAAAGATTTCATCAAAACAGTGAAAAAAAACTACTATATAAGAGAAACTATTTGGAAACTACATATCCAATAAGGGTTTATATCCGGAATAAATAAATAATACAACTCAACAACAAAAAGATAAACACCCAATTTAAAAATGGATGAAAAACATAGACAAACTTACAGTATATACTTATATGCTTTCAGAAGAACTGATAGCAGGGACTCAAACAGCCATTTGCATGCTGATATTCTTGGTGCATTATTCACAAATGCCAAAATGTTGAAGTAACCCAAATGTCCACCGATTGATGAATGGATAAAGAAAATGTGGTACACAGTAGAATGGAATATTATTCAGCTGTAAACTGCAAATGAAGTCTTGATGCCTGTGACAAGATGGATGAACCTTGAGGACATTATGCTGAGTGAAATAAGTCAGACACAAAAGAACAAATACTGTATGATCTCACTGATATGATGTAATTATAATAAGCAAACTCATAGTGTTAGAATCTAGAATTTAGGTCACTAGAGGATAGACTGGAGGCAGAGAATGGAAAGTGGATGCTTAATTTTCACAGAATTTCTATTTAGGTTGCTTGTAAAGGTGTAAACAGTAGATGGTGGTGATGGTAGCACATTATTGTGTAATTAACAATATTGAATTATGTAGGTGAATGTGATTGAGGGGAAGTTTTGGGTCGTGTATCTTACTAGAATGAAAATGAGAAGATAAAACACTGGGTTATATAACAGAGATTCCCATTGTGAATGATAGGCTGGAGTTAATGGTACTTGTTCTCTCATGAATTATAATAAACTATGAGTCTAATACAAGGTGTTAATATGATGGTAGTAAATGAGAAAAATAAACCTACTGTGAACTGTGGCCTCTAATAAATAGTACTATTTTAATACTCTTTCATCAATTGTAATGAAAGGACCACATTAATGCAAAGGGCCAGCAATGGGAGGTGTGTGGGAATATACCGTGTACTTTTACATGACTTTTTGGTAAACACACTCTTAGGTAAGTCTTCTCTAATTAAAAATAGCAATTAATAGAAAAATAATGCTAAGTGAAGGAAACCAGACACAATGCACTACATGTCAGATTATTCTATTTATATAAAATATAAATAAATCTACGGGGTGGTTATGTAGGGCAGGGGAGGACAGACGGATTAAGAGGTGACTACTAAAGGAATGTGAGGTTGTAGTTTTTTCTGGAGTGATGAAATGTTCTATAATGGATTGTAGTGATGACTGCACAATTCTGTGATTATACTAAAAGCCACTGATTGTACACTTTGGATGGATTGCTTGTTATATGAGTTTATCTCAATAAAACTGCTTTAAAAAATAAACAGCATATTAGCTAGGAGTAAAGCAAAGAGAGTGGGCGTCTGTCACTCAAGCCTCACTGAGAACATGACATTAACGTGCAGAACTGAAGGAAGGAGGAACTGAGCTGTGCAGGTGCCTAGGGACGAGGAGTCCAAGCAGAGGGAATAAGTGCAAAGGACCTGAGGCCGGCTTTGCTGGGGTGTGAGCCCCCAGGAGGAGGCCTGAGTGCCTGGCGGAGGTGAAGATGAGGCCAGAGGTGGGGAGGGGGAGGCTTGTACAGAATGAGGAGGAAGCACCTGAGTGCTGTTGAACACTCCTGGCGGTTTGGGAAGGGGTTAGGGGATGGGAGACAGGCAGAAGCAAGAAGCCTCCAGCAACCCAGGTAGGAGGGGAACAGGGCTCAGACGTAGGTGGTAGCAGGGGAGGCGGTAAGAAGCAGGCAGGTGTTAGACAGGTTTTGAAGGTAATGATGAGACATGGATTTGCTAACCAATGAGAGAACGAGAAGTGAAGGCTGATGCGAGGTTTCTGTCCTAAGCAATTGAAAGAAGAGAGCGGATGCTTACGAGATAGGATAGCTCCCGTGAGCTCACTGGAGAAGCAGGAGGGGGATATCAGGGTCCTGGTTGGGAACATGCTGCATTTGAGATGGAAATAGGGAGCAGCTGCCTGGGTGTGAGGGGGGTCTGGGCTGGTGGTAAAGGTCCAAGGTCGTCAACATTCAGCTGGAATTGAAAGCCCCAAATTCCACTCTGACCCCTGAAGAGGGGAGAGAAGGGAGAAAGGAAAGGATGAAAGCTAGGATACTCTAACATGGGGAGCAGGGCAGCCATGCTGGCCCGGATCTACCTGAGGTCCGGCTCCCTGAGAGCAGCCAGGTCTGCACAGTGAGAGAATGCACCTGACTCCAAAGTAGCCAGACTCCGCAGCAGCAGGGGCAGGCAGGGCGGGGGCCAGCACAGAGCAGAGGCTCCGCCGGGACTTGCCCAGCCCTTGTATGTCCAGCTCCTCCTCCCCACCCCGGTCAAAGTCGGCCGCATTCCCATATCTGCCCTGACGGGCTCATCGTTCTGATGCAGCAGCTGGTGCTCGCTTTGTGCTGGACGCTGCTCCCCGGGCCTTATACCCACAGTCGCATCCAACTCCCAGCGACCCTGAGGTCAGGCTGGGGTGGCCCACTGTACAGGTGAGGAGAATGAGGCTCGGGGAGATTCAGTGTCTTGCCCAAGGTCACACAGATTCGCATGCAGGAAATCTGGCCCCAGAGCCAAAAGCCTTCACCTGTCTGTCCCCTGCCCCTCGACAGCGGAACAGCAGGGGGGCTCAGTTCTCAATGTGCAGCTACAAACAGACCCGTTGCTTTAGTCTTTTGGATTCATATTGCTCAGAATAAAATTATGCATTCCATTGCTGTTTTTAGTTGCTAGTCTGCGAACCTATGACATCCCAAGCTGGTAACGTTGGCCGTAGATAACCAGCAAACCATCTGTGGCCAAGTGGGCAGGGGTGGGGTAGGAGTTGGGGGAGAGGAGGGTGGCGAGCCAGGCCGCCCAGACCCATGGCTGCACGCAGCCCCGAAGGGACTTCCGGGCACCTCCCCCGCCCCCACCCCTGCCGCGCAGGGGCTCTTGAATTATAAGGTCCTTATCGTGTCCACCTGCCGCAGGTGATGCCAGATGTTTCTCAGCGGCAGCCTGTGTCCTGGCTTTGGCCCATTCAGTTCCCTCATGCCCACCTCCCTGTGTTCTCCTCTGCCGGGCTGAATTCTGGAGAGCAATGCTCCCTCTTGGTTTCCTAATTTTGCAAAACATCAGACTTGAAAGTGCATTGTCCCCGTGGAAGGTGTGCCGTCCCCATGGAAGGTGAGCTGTTCCTATGGAACCCAAGGAAATGGATTTTGACTTTTCAGTCCACCAGAGATGCCACTTGGCTCTGTGGGCCAAGAGAAGTGCCACAGCTCTGGGGCTCTGACTGCCAGCTCGAGTGCCAGACTTCCTGAGCTCCAGCCCCCACGCACCCATCTTCCAGACATTCAGCAAATAACACCAAGACTCCCAGCTGCTCTGTCACGTAAACATCTGGTTGAATGTTTGAAGTGAGGTGAAGCAAAGGACACCATTGCCTCTAAGCAAAAAGGATCTTATAATTCAAAACTTTTATCCCCAGTCCATTACCTGCTGTAGTCATGGTTGCAAAGGACAGAAACCAACTTCAGCTATATTAAGTGGAATAAGAATACTGAGAATCACAGAATGGACAGGACCCTGGAGGACCCAGCTGGGGAAATGGGTGGCCACCAACAGAACTCAACAGGGGAGGCAAGGGGGGCCACCTCCCAGGACAGGACAGGAGCAGTCCCGTTCCAGTGTGATGCTTCCCATGCCATGACATGCCCTCCCACCCTTCCAGTGAGCGACGTGGGTGACTTCACGTGTCTGGGTTCCACTCTGACTCAGAGCTCTTTGAGGAAGGGCCTGAGTTCCATTTACTGTTCCCTCCCTGGCACCTGGCCCAGCGCCTGCCCACAGCAGGTCCTCAGTCGGTGTTGACTAAATGCATTGGGCACAGCCCTGAAACACGGGGGTTGTGAAAAGTGCCTGCCCTTGGCACCTAAAGAAGATTGTGATAAATCCCAATTCGGTGCCCATGGCCGTCCAAAGACCCTCCTGAGATTTACGCAAGTTCAGCACAGCAGAGGAAGGAAGACCTTCGTTGCCAGCAGTCACTTCTGATGAGTCAGGTCAGCTTCGTCATTGTATCACTCAAAGTGTGCCCATCCTATTACATTCCACTTTGCCCTTTACCTTAATTCTCCTTTAATACATGCACACATATACCATCCTCATCAGAATACTGATAACCCCAAGCAGCCACTGATCTGCCTTCTGTAGTATAGATAAACACACATTTTCTAGATGTTTACATAAATGAAATCCTATAGTAAGCATGTACTTTTGTTCTATCTGGCTTCTTACACTCGGCACAATTATTTTGAGATTCACCACATCGTTGCCTGTGTCACCATTTTCTCTTGAGAGCAAAACCAAAGACTTTCTGCAGAACAATTCAATTCTCTCCATCCCCTGCCCCAAGAAAGCTCCAGGCCCACTTTTCATAGATGGCACAAAACCAAAGCATCTTCTGGAAGAAAGGGTCCCACCTGTTTAGACTCTGGGTTGTTCCAAATAGCACTTTTTCCCAATAACCTACACCTTCTCCTTTTATCCTTTGGTTGGTCCAACAACTGTTTAATGAGCATCTACTATGTTTCTAGCACACTGCTAGTGGCAGTGGGACATGGTGTGAATCAGGCAAACAGGGTCTTCCTCGAAGGAAACTTACATTCAGGGAGGGCGGCAGCCAGGGAATGGGTAAATGAACAAATGCGGAGAGGGTCCCGGGAAGAAAAGAGAAAATATGGTTGTCTGGAAGGACACACATCCAACCGTCAGCAGTGGTTAATCTGGGGTGTGGAATGAGAGGCAGGAGAGTACTTTTCACGGAAAATAGCCATTTATGTTGTACTGTTTGTAGGTTTTTAGAATGTAATCCCATATTTCTTTGGTTTTTTTTATTGTGAATCCTTTAAAGGCTTTTAGTGAGTAATACATGCTCATTGTAGAAAAATTAGGTAAGATATGGCAGAATAAAGAAGCAAATTGAAAATCACCTTTGATCCTACCACCGAGATATGGCCACCACTATATCTCACCATTAATTCCACCAGCGAGACGCAGAGGCATATGCAGCATTTTGTGTAATTAAACAGGCCATGGGAACTGCCATCAGCTTCCTAGGGAGCCGAGTTGTGTTTATTTTTTTTTTAAGAGCTACTAATTTTTGATTAACAAGGATGAATGTAACATTTGAGAGGAATCTAATTAGACCCTGTTCCCCTTCTCAACAAAACAACATTATTCCCCACAAAGTGTGGCGTCAGGAGTCTGGGGGCACATAGCTCTAAGCCGCAGAGTTCTAGGGGACATTTCTCATGTCACCATCTAGACAGGGGAGCACTCCACCAGCGAGGCATCGCAGCTGCAGGTTGCACACCCTGCTGAAGCCGGGCTGGATAATAACTCACTTTGTCATTACTTAATTCTGTGGTATCTGCAGTTCCTGAGCCAAAATAGAACCACCTCAGTCTCTGAAAAGGTGAGGCCCTGGGTGTCACGGTGTTTGGGAACATGAAAAAGCAAGGGGGCAGGTACATGAGGTGGTCAAAAGATGGAGGCAGCATTCCTGCTTCATTTCTTTTCTCAGTGAAATATCTGCATGTTTCGTTCATTGTTGCATTCGCAATGCATGCTAGGGACTGCGTTGCAGGCGTACCCTGGCCCTGCGTGCGGTTAACCATCTGCAGTTAGCAGAGTGGACCTCCACACAGCGGGAGAACAAGAGCACGTGTCTAGGCTAGAATTAGAATGTCCGATGGGCAGGCCAGCCTCTGGGGTTCCCCAAACATGCCAACTTCCCCTAACCCTTCTGAGCACCACCGTTCCCCTGCCCACCTCCGCCACACCGGTCCCTCCCCTGGGACCTCCTGGATCTCTCCACAATCCAGGCTCACCTCCAGCACCATGGCCAGCGCCCATTTTATAAATTCGGTGCCCCTGCTGTGTGGGATGCTAAGTCGAGTTGATCCTCATTGTTGATACATTTGTGAATTTGTCTACCCACTAAAATTTATTCGTAGCCCCCAAATCAGTACTCATGGAGCCTTCATGGTCATTCGTGGGCATACCCAGCTGAGGTTCAACAAGGTGCCCAAGTGCAGTGCTGAAGTGCTGTCTAAAGCTCCTAAGACAAGAAGGCTATGTTGTGTCTTATGGATAAAATATGTGTGTTAGATCAGCTTCATTCAGGCATGAGTTATAGTACTGTTGGCCCTGAGTTTGTTGTTAGTGAAGCAACAATATATATTGAATACAGTGTCTTTGTACAGAAACATACACAAAACAAGATTGTATATTGATTGGTTGATGAAAATGCTGTGACCTGAGCCTCACAGGAACCTAACCCTGTATTTCCCCTAGGAGCAATGGGTTCAGTGTTCACTAATTCAGTGTTTATAGCAACTTTATAGAATATACTGACCACGAATAATTAGAATCAGCTTTTTAAAAATTTCCCTGTTCCTGTGTGTTTGCTCACATTGCTTTCTCTGCCCTTTCTCCCTCCAAATAATCACCACTTGACTAAACCCTGCACATCTGCTTGCAGTAGAGTAGTGGTGCAGCATGCTGAGTTTGACATTCAGCTCTGCTAATCCAAGCAAAGCTCGTAGCATAACATCTGGAATGGTGTAAGAACCCAGTACATATTGGCTGTTACTGTAATCCTTAAAGAATCAACCCAAATGTGGCCTTGTCCTAGAAGTCTTCCTTTATCATCCAACCTGCAGCAGAGCCAGGCTGCCCCTCCTTGGTACTCATTTATCATAACTTTTATCATATTGTATTTTGTAATTGTCAGCAAGTATACTAATCCGGGTAAGTAATACTTGCTACTTATACTATTTGTTAAACCAAATCTCAATGGTTTAACACAAAAGTCTGTTGTTCACTCAAATGATAGTCCATTTGTAGACGACATATTGGGGTGGTGGTTCTGCTCCACAAAGCCATGCAGGGGCCCAGGATCCTTGGCTACTTCCATCTTGTGTGTCAGCCTCTTCAGTGTATGGCCTCCAGTGTTTCTGTGGAAGGGAAAGAGAGATAGCAAGGGGGGGTTGTAGCCAAGTCCAGAGGTAATCTTATCACTTCCGCCTGCATTCCCTTGACCAGAATCAAGGCCCCAACCTAGCTGCAAGGGGAGCTGAGAAATGTAGCCTGGCTGTGTGTCCAGGGGGAAAATAGAATTGTCTCTGCCATAGGGGTGCTTCTCATCTCCTCCACTAAGCAGAGACCACGTACCCTGGGTCTCTCATCTACCTTCCCTTGGGCTGAGTGTTAAGAATAGAAGTGTTCACTTAGGCCACACCTATCACTGCCTGAAATAGTCCATGACCACATTAAACTAGGGCACATATGGAGGTGAGGCAGGGGATGAACCTGGAGCAAACTTTCTGAAAGACATTTTGCATTATGTATCAACTTTTTACAAACAGGCATACTCTTCAATACCAGAAATTCCACTCCTAGGAATTTATCTCAAAGAAATAATCAGAAATGTCCTCAACTTAGCAGGGAGAGATTTAGGTACAGAGTTCTTCACTGAAACTTCATTCTGATAGCAAAAATTTGGAAAGTAACCTCCATGTCCAACAATAGGAAGCTGAAAAATCATGGGGCAGTCATATGATGAAATAATACCCAGCCATTAAAACAATGTTTTATAAGAGTTTGTAATGTACAGGTGTTTTAGTTTGTTAAGCTGCTGGAATGCAATATTCCAGAAACAGAATGACTTTTAAAAGGGGAATTTATTAAGTTTCAAGTTTACAGTTCTAAGGCTGTGAAAACATCCAAACTAAGGCACCCAGGGAAAGATACCTTGGCTCAAGAAGGCTGATGACATTCGGGGTTTCTCTTTCAGTTGGGAATACACATGGCAACATCGGCTAGCTCTCTCTCCTCGTTTCATAAGCCTTCCCGGGGACATAGGTCTCATCTCCATGGAGACAATCAAAAAGTTCCCACCCAGCAATACTGAACGAAGATTAATGAACATGGCCTTTCTGGGGTACATAATAGCTTCAAACCGGCACACCGGGGATATTGTTCCTGATATAAACTGAAGTGCAAAAAACAGGAGATCAAAGTTGGTAAACAGTATGATCCAACAGTATGATCCCAACTAGGTAAATCACATGGGGAGATCTAAAAAAATTAAATAACCCACATGATTAGAAGTAATTTCTTCAGATTCCTGGAGTTATGGGGAACTTTTTTCTCCATTTTTTTTTTTTGTATTTTCAAGTTTTCATCACTGAAAATTTTAGTTGTATAAATAGAAATATAATTTCTTAAAGAAGCAAAGAACAAAGGATATTGGAAAAAGAAAACATCTTTAGCCCTGCAGATGTACTCAGAGATAACGGTGCTCCTTTTCTACAGCCTTGAGATCCCAAATGCAGATGGAAATCACCAAGCCTTAGTGTGCCATCTACACGGACCGGTGATTACTGCCTGGGATATGTCCCTCTCTGCTGTCATGACATCCATTCAACTGCACAAAATACAACATCTAACACACCAACCGCATAACCCTTCACACAGCACTTTTTTACAAGCAGAAATGAAAAAGCCTTATTCCTTTGTAAGTTCTATGAAGACATTTCTTGGCATATAAAAAAATGACAAGGACCCTTCACCTAGATTTTCACAGCTTGCCCATACTGAACCTCCATTACGGTCCCACAATGTTCAGAGGGACTTGAAAAAGCATTTCCCCTTTGCACCCAAAGCTGTGATTTCCCAGTGGTCTGGAGAAATAAAGCAACCTCAAGACAAGTTAAGGGATCAGTGTGTGTCTCCAATGTTCTCTTTCTGGTGGGGTTTTTAACCCAATATGCTTAGGTTGCTGGGACAACAGGCTTCATGAACAAAAAATAATCATAATAATTTGCCCCCAAATGTATGAGAAAATGGACTGTAATTCCTGCTTGAGTGTCAGAACATGAAAAATGAGGTGATTATTTAAATTCTACACTCCAAACCAATAACACACTTAAATTCAAACTCATGGCCCAGCAAGGAAAAAGTTCTGGAGTCCTGGGACATGTGTACTCGGCACTCTGTGTGTGGGCTCCCCCAGACACCCCAGCTCAGAGCACAGGCCCCCCCCACATCCACCCAGGGACTGTTATGAAATACAGCCAGCCACAACCCTGCCTGCTCCCGGCCCCTGTGCCATGGAAAGTGCTATTTCCCCCCTCAGTGCATTTCCAGGAATTAAGTACTCCTTCCTTGCCAATTACACGGTGACAATTCTTCGAACTGAATTTAAGCTCCAGTAGAAAATTGTTGGAAGCGTTCAGTGCTCATTTTTCACCAAATTGAAACTTTGGTAATGTTATTGTAATAAGAAAAAAATCTTCCAAAATTCAATTGGAATTTTTTTCTATTAACTTAGTAATAGGGGTCCAATTTCAGGAAAACAGTCCATCCTGTGGGTGAGATCTCTGGGTGTTAGGCGGCCCCGACACTGTCCTGCAGTTGACCTTTCCGGATGGGACACGACATGTTCAGCCATTGTCAGGGAATGGACTGTTACTTTACCTCGATGGATATTCTGTAGAAAGTGAAGTCGGCCCCTTCAAGCACTGTGTCTTTGTGAATTTTGACTAGGTTTCTAAAAACAAATGCTTTCCTGATTCTTAGAGTGTGGAAATGGAATATGGAGGTTTAAGCTGTGTATTGTTGGCTTGAATCTAAGCAATGCTTTCCTTGATTATGAGTTTTTTGGTCTTTAGTGCATAGAGATATTCATACTGTGATCACTGTACCCGCCTCAGTGAATCCTTCTAGAAAATACATTTTTCTACAGCAACTAGGTTTTATAAGGATTATGGAAAAAGAAAAAGAAAATCAATGATATTAAACAGAGAATCTGAGAAAAAGGGAATTAAATCTTCTTGAGCAACCATTAAGTTCCAGGCATTTGATGTAATTCTATCATTTCATCTCCCAACAACCCCAAGACAGGTCTTACTGTCCCCATTTTACAGAACATGCAACTGAGGCTAGGCAGTGGCCCACTCCTGTGGGAAGGTACACAGTGAAGACATGACAGGTTGAAACCAAGGCTCTCCCGCTACAGAGCCCATGGGCCAAGATGTCAGCAAGCATTTTCTATTGCTTCTAAGTTGGGGTTTATGCCTTCAAGGATTAGGAGGTGCCAATACTAGCCCTAATAGCAATGGGGTTATTGTATGTTTTATACCCAGTCTCGGGCAGGTCTTTTCCTGAGTTCTCTCCTGTGGACAAGAAATGGGTAGCAACACTCTGCTCCCTCCTGCTGTTTGTCAGCCCTGTACCAGAAACCAGCTGTGTCTGCCTGGAAGAGGATGGATAGTGGACAAATGGCCCAAACATATCTCATTTGGGCCATCGTTTGCCCCAAGTTGATGGCACCTTAGCTGTACTGGGTGAGGCAAAAATAGAGGGGAATAGATGATGTCCTAAAAGAGCCACTCCTGCCACTTACAGAGGAAGAACTGAGGCCAACATTCACTTGCTCATCCATGCAATGGTTCAATTAACAAATTTTTATTAAGCACCTGCTGTGTGGTAAGCCTGGAGCATTCTTTCTGTAGAAAAGAAGCACCATGTGTACTTTTCGTGTTCATCGAGTATTAACCCTTGTGTGAGTGACCACCAATCATGCATTCATGTAACAACCAGCTCATTAAGCAGCTGCTAGTACTGCAGGCAGTGGGCTGAGTGCTTTCTCATCCCCTGACTCTAAATCTGCACATCTTCCGTGAGATCAGCATTGCTGTGTTCCTGTTTTCCAGTTGGAAAACTGAGGCTGAAAGTAAGTTAAGTAGCACAATGCGCTTGAAGCTGGACAGATGCTGTGGTGGTTTGAAGCTGTTATATACCCCAGAAAAGGCCATTTTTTTTTTTTTTTTTTTTTTTACATTGGGTGGCACCAGGAATCGAACCCAGGTTTCCAGCATGGCAGGCAAGAATTCCACCTGCTGAGTCACTGTGGCCCGCCCAAAGCCATGTTCTTTTAATCCATTCCTGTGGGTGCAGACCTACTGTGGATAGGACTTTTGGTTAGGTAATTTCAATTGAAATGTGACCCACCTCATTCAAGTTGGGTCTTAATCCCCTTACCAGTGTCCTTTAAAAGAGATGAAATTAAGAGAAAGCTCATAGAGAAAAACCCCAAAGAAGCTAGACCACTCACAGAAACTCAGAGAGGAAAACACTAGAACCAGAAGGACCAGCAGACACCAGCCTTGTGCCTTCCCATGTAGCAGGTGTCCTGGGTGCCAGCAGTGTGTCTTCAGAGTCCAGGTATCATCCTGTTGATGCCTTGAACTGAACATTTTCATGGCCTAAGAACTGTAAATTGTAAGTTAATAAATCCGCATTGTAAAAGCCAACCCATTTCTGGGATATTGCATTCCAGCAGCTTTAGCAAACCAAAACAGATGCTAAATGCATACTACAAAATGTGAATCAGTAAATAGTTGAACTTGTCTCAGAGAAAGACTGCAGCACCCCCTACTCTCAACAGACTTTTGAAGTAGGCAAACATGCACCCAAAACCTGCTCAGGAACAGGGGTAGAATCCAGGTATTTTAGTTTGTTAAAGTGGCAGAAATGCAATATACCAAAATGGAACAGCTTTTATAAGGGAATTTATTAAGTTGCAAGTTTACAGTTCTAAGGCCATGAAAATGTCCAAATTAAGGCACCAACAAGAGGCTACCTTCACTCAAGAAAAGCTGCTGCCATCTGGAACAGTTCTGTCAACTGGGAAAACACATGGCTGGCATCTGCCGGGGTCTTTGACTTCTGGACACCTCTGTCAGCTGAAGGTACATGATGACATCTGCTAGCTTTCCCTCCTTGCTTCTCATTTCATAATGATTCCCCAAGGATGTTTTCCTTCTGCATCTCTAAAGGTCTCTGGCTGTGTGGGCTCTGAAGCTTTTTCCAAAATATTTCCCTCTTAAAAGACTCCAGTAAGCAATCCCTCCTTCTATAGGTGGAGATACATCTCCATGAAAACCACTTAATTAAAAGATTCTACCTTCCATTGGGTGGGTCACATCTCCATAGAAACAACTTAATCAAAAAATCCCACCCAGCAACACTGAATGAGGGCTAAAGAACGGCTTTTCTGGGGAACACAACAGTTTCAAACCAGCACAATGGGCTTGGAAATTATGCAAATACAAACAGCAATACATAGAGATATTTTGACTCAGCAAGCTTGGAAAGCTTGGCCTTTAATCAGGAAGGTCCAACATGCATGTGTCAGCTGAGGCTGTCAAGGGAAATTAATGAACCATTTAGGCTAATTGAACTGGAGATTATACTGGCACTCAAACCTCTACCAACTTCAAGATCTCCAACTCTGCAATGTCCTTCCTCGTGGCCCACCTCTTCCAACCCTTGTGGCGGCGCCTCATCTTCCTCCTGCCCTCAACCCTGCCCTTCTTAGAGTTGTCCCCAATGAGCTCTGCCTGCTCCCTACCCAGCAAGGGGCCACACTCCTCCATTCCAGTAGAGACTTTCTTGGGCATGCTTCAGGCTCCCAAATATCTGTCTTGAGCTCAGTCATCTTTTGTGCTGCATCTATATAAAGGGTTTCTGCTAGACAGCTCCACTTGGGAACCTCACAGACCCCTCACCCCTGATATAGGCAGCACCAAATTCACCTTGGCCTCTAGCGTTCCTTGTGTCGGTCAAGGGCAGGGCCATTCCTGTGCTCCTTCACCTCCAACACAGCCCCATCTCCATGTCCCAAGGACTCCACCTTCCATACATCTCCTGACTTCATCTGCCTTTCTCCGGGACTATTGCTGCCACCACAGTCCAGCCTCCAGCCTCTCCAGTCTGACAGTACAGCAGTGTCTGGCTGACTCCTCTTCCTGTACATGTCAGCTCAGACACCGCTTCCTCAGAGCAACCTCTCCTGGCCCCACCGACATTCCCAGAGCCTCCTGCATTTACCCTTTCATAGCCCAAATGGCCTTTGCGAATCTATTTCCCCTCTGGACTGTGCACTCGGAGGGTCTGGATTGTTTCTGTTTTCAGCCATTGTATCTCCTGTGCCTTTCACGTCGTAGACCCCACTCTGTACTCCTTCGTGAAGTAATACAGTGCCAGTGACTGTCCCCAAGGTCCTCACCCTCTTGGTCACTTGCTAGCCTTGGGAAGACCCTTGCTGCTTTTGTTCTGCCCCCTGCCTCTTGGCTGTCACTTGGTTAGAGCTGCCCACATTCAGGGAGCTCTACCTGGGCATTCGTACCCGCATGTGCTCCTCCTTTCCCCATCTAAAGACATTCTCTTGATCCCAGCTGTAATCATCCTTCCTCTAGGCTACTGGTAACAGCCTCTTAGCTCATCTCACCTCTCTCTCTCTCTGTTCCTTGCCTGGTACTCCTGCTAATATCAGGCTCCCCAACACCCATTCTGTCCTTGTCACTTGCCTGCTGGTCCAACTCTCAGTGCTTTTTCTGTGGACTGAATGAAGCGCACGCACCTCAGCCTGCCAGTAGAGCCCCTGCCCAGCATAGCACCAAGTGGCAATTCTAGACTTGCTCTCTCCATTCTACCTGTAATCCTTCAGAGGAGAAGAGGAGAAGAAGTGATCCCCAGGGTTCCTTCAAGCACCAGTGATCTATAGGACTCTCCTCCTAACTTAAATCTTGTAAAACAGAAGATACAGTTTGTCAAGGCAGTGAACCTTGCCCTGTCACAGTTCCCATTGGTGCACATCAAGCTACCCTAAAACTTAGTAGCATAAAGCAATATCATGTATTATCTTCTGCAGATTTTTTCAGTCAGGAACATGAACAGAACAAAGTGGAAATGACTTACATGTGCATCACCATGTCTGAGGCCTCAGCTGGCAACCCCAAAAGCTGGGAGCTGAAATCATCACGAGTCTTATTTTTTGGTTTATCTGACAGTTAATGCTGGCTATTGGCCAGAACTCCTGCAGATGGCCTCCCTGTGTGGCCTGGGCTCCCTCAGAACATGGTGGCTGGGTTCCAAGGGTGACAGCCCAAGAGTAAGTGCCAACTAAAGGCCATGTGACCTTTTATGGGCTAGCTCAGAAGACACACATGGTCACTTCATGTTATTCATCAAGGGCAGCCTAAAGCCTGGCCCACATTCTAGGGCAGGACAATCAGACTTCTTTGGATGGGAGTAGCATATGGGATCAGAAATATTTTTGTGGCCATTTTTGGAAAATAGAATCTGGCACAGCACCCAAAGTCGCACGGGTTGAGAGTGATGGGCCCAAGGTCAGAGTCCTGTTCCATTGTTCAGCAGTTGCATACCTTGGGGAAATCTGTGAACCTCCTAATATGGTCTGCTTACTTATAAAATAACTGCAAGTTTTAACACATTGATTCAGATCATATTAATTGGTTATCTTTGGTTACAAACCATAGACAGATACCAACTCTGATTAACTTAACACACACACACTAAGGATGCTGAAAGATGCAAAGAAAAAGATGATAAAGCAGCCTTCAGAAAGACTTACAGAGCTGAGCTCCTTTAGTGATCTGGGCCCCTGGTACAACCAGACAGTGTCTTCAGGTCCTCACTAACAGAATGAATCAACCCAAGTAACTTTCATTCTTATGTCTCTTTACTGATATGTACATTTTCAGGATTTAAAGTCCTGTTAGGACTTGGCCTTAAGTCTTGAACTCACTTCACCATTTGGCCAGGGGAAAGAAGGCACCGGGATGGAAAGTCCCTCTGAAACTGCGTGGAAATGGGAAGCCAGCCATAGGGAAACGGCAGTGCCCACTCAGAAGAAGGGGGATGTATGTGGGGTGGACAAACAACAGGTCCACTCTGATTACATTAAGGACCAAGGAGGATAATGATCATAAAGGCTCAAATGTGGCTACTTAGCAGACATCACCAACACTCTCCTTCCCCCAAGCATGTAACATATCTTTGCCAGTTTAGAACTTGCAAAATCTCTCCCCTTCTGTCTCCACCCATCACAATTCTGGTGATCCTTAACATGTTTGGCAGGTAGGAAGTGATCTCTTTCTCCTTGTACCCCACCCCCAATATGTTTTGCACCTTTCTTAGGTCACTATTACCTTCTTCCTTATTTTGGTCACTTCTATTTTGTCTTATCCTAGTATTTCCAAACACTAGGTGCATTCATTTGACAGAAACTATGTATTATTATTCACTTAGTGCTTTAGTGCTTCTGGTTACTTTAAATTGATTTGCCTTTTCCTTTTTTAACTTAGCTTCACCCTAAACAATATCTGTGAGGTGTTAGCTATGCTTTTACAGTATACATCAAAATAAATATAATGACTGCAATTTAAAAGTTATTGTTGACCCCCTGTTCTGCTCATTTTCCCTATTCTGTCTGAGTTCTAATAAGGCAGGACCCACTCTTCCATTCCTCATACCTGCTCTGACATTCAGCGCTGTGCTGTTGATCTGGTGGTCGGTCAATAAGTAGTCAGAGAGTGAGTAAATAGAAAGAAAGATAAAGGAGGGAGAGAGAGAAGAAGAGATGAAAGAATAAAGTTAAATTAAATGGGGCAAACCATTGGTGACAGATCCTGGAGGCAAAAATGGAGGTGGGAAAGCCGAATTTTGAGGCGAGGGTAAAGATAATTTCTCTTTCTTCTATTTTACCTGCACCTTCTCTGTGGACCCAACTTCCGATCATTTGGCAAAGGTCAGGGAGGTCAATCTAACCAGCAGCTGCCAAAATTGCCCTCACCACAAACCAGCTTGCACAAGGCACCAAGAGAATTGGGACTTCTCTTTCCCGACCCAAGTCTCCTTCTGGCCAGCGGTGCTGACGTGTAGAACAAGCAAGAGGATGTGATTAGACAAGCACAGGGCTCAGTTTTCTACACAGGCTCCTCCCAAAGCCACTAGGAAAAGCAACAGGTACCTGCAGAAAACAGAGATCCTCTCCCTGGCGGCCTCATCCTTTGTAGCCTGAGCTCCTCTCAGGCTTCCCAACCTCTCCCCAGGGCAGCACAACCAGACCACCCGCCCCCCACTTCTAACAGTGGGTTCTTCCTAGGCCTGGGCTTAACCCCTTAAAATAGCATTAGCACCTGCTGGTGCGGGTTTCTTGGACGTGAGGTTGAGGCAGTCATCCCTTCACCCTCCTTAGTTATATTCCCTCTCTACACCCCACAAGCTCACTCCTTGGCCAGCTTTCTCTCAGTTTTGTCTGTTTCTACCCAAATTCTTTGTAACGGATGCCCTCTGCCTAGAATCCCTCACCTTTACACCTTCTCTTTCATTGGCAGAACATTATCTCTCAAGATGCCCACATCCTAACTCCCCCCTAAACCTGGGAATATGTAACCATGTGGTGAAAGGGGAAAGGGGCTTTGCAGATGTGATTAAGTTCAGGATCTTGAGGTAGGGGAGTCTCCTTGATTATCCAGGTGGCCCAGTGTCATTGCAAGGGCTCTTAGAAAAGGGAGTCAGTAGGGGCAGAGACAGAGGGAAATGTGAGGATGGAAGCAGAACTCAGAGGAGGGGAAGGGGTCATGACTCAAGGAATGTAGTGGCCTCTAGAAGCTGAAAAAGGCAAGGAAATGAATCCCAGAAGCTTCTAGAAAGAATCAGCCTTGCTGATACCTTGATTTGAAACCTCTGACTTTCAGAACTGTAAGATAATAAATTTGAGTTGTTTTAAGTCACTAAGACTATGATCATTTGTTACAGTAGCCATAGGGCCCTAACACACCAACTTTCATATATTTCCCTGTTCCAGCCCCAAAGAGTCCTCATCAATTCCCCCTCTGATCAATACTGCCCACGTTCATTCATCCACACACACTAAAATCCCCCACACCTGCGGCATATCCAGGAGCTGTGCCTTAACCATCCTTCTATCTCCCGTGCCCCTATGAGGGCCTTGTCCATAGCAAACACCCAATAAGCACTTCTTTAATCACTTAGAAAGCTAGGATTCCATTGTTGTCCCCAGAAAGCTTCCCCAAAATGCCACATGCATCACCAGACCTATTTATGCTTGTCCAGAGCTAGCCATGCATGATGGTAGTAGAATGAAATGAGTAATTTCATTTTTGCTACAAGGAAGTAAACATTTTAATCATGGACTTCATCGTCCTATATACTAGAGTCCAAATGTTCACTCTGCCTTTGGCATCTGCCATCAAGGTCAGCCGCATGGCGAGCCTACCTGCTTGATCGGTCTCAGTGCCTCTTTCTCCTTCTCAGTTCATTAGCTCCACCTCCATCTTCAGTGTCCGTATTCAGGTAAAGAACAGAGAGGTTTAAGAAGCATTAGTCATTCTTCCAGAGTCTGTGATTTCTTGAAATGCCAAAAAAGCACATGGCCCATCTTTAGATAATGGGCACACCCTAAAACAGTGGTCCTTAACCAGGGATGATTTTGTCTCCCAGATGACATTTGGGAACATCTAGAACACTGGAGGGGGTGCTACTGGCACCTAGTGGGCAGAGGTCAAGGATGCTTTTAAAAGTCCTGTAAAGCACAGGACAGCCTCTCACAACAAAGGACGGTCAGGCCTGGAAGGTCAGCCTTACTGAGGGTGAGAAACCCTGTGCTAGAACAACAAGCTGAAACCTCATTGAATGACCGCTGATTCAGAACAAGAGACCTGGCTTAAAACCAATTCAGGAATTTCTGAGGTTCTGGCAGTGTTGGCTGACTAGAAGGTAAGAGCTAAGACGACTGCAAGGTCCAATAGCTGGCATTGAGTTATGACCATCGTCGTCACACCGCACGCCTCTTTTTAAGATGGGATTGGAAGCTGGCAAACTCAAGGAGGCCAACCTGGAACAGACATCCTGGGTGGGAGCTAAAGAAAGAGGCATCTGGAAGTAGAGGGAAGGAGAGTCCCCCCAGCCCTGGTCCTGCCACTTAGCAGACCTGTAACTGCGAGAAACTAGCTGATCCTCCCTAGGCCTGAGGTACTTCATCTTTAAAATGTGTTTAGCAACAGGGTTGTCATGGGGTAAAGCTCAACAAGTGTGGGGTGCTTAGCACAAAGGCTGCCACCTCTACAGTAAAGAGGGCTGTGATCATTGCTACTAAGATCTAAAGAGGGCCCAAAATCCTGACACGTGAGGTCCAACAGAAGAAGCTAGGACGGGAAAAGCAATGAGTGCAGGACAGACACACTAATCATCTTGCGTGGTTGAAGGTCTTGGAGGGAGGAAGTACAGTCACCTCATCCACATTGCAGTGAATAGGGGCACAGCACCCCATGATCTAGAAAATCCATGTAAAAACGTTTTTTTCAGGATGTTCTAGTTTGCTAGCTGCTGGAATGCAATATAATAGAAATGGAATGGCCTCTAAAAAGGAGAATTTATTAAGTTGCAGGTTTACAGTTCTAAGGCTGTGAAAATATACAAATTAAAGCAAGCTATAGAAATGCCCAATCTAAGGCACCCAGGGAAAGATACCTTGGTTCAAGAAGGCTGATGATGTTCAGGGTTTCTCTCTCAACTGGAAAGGCACATGGTGCACATAGCAACATCTGCTAGCTTTCTCTCCAGGCTTCTTGTTTCATGAAGCTCCCCTGGGGGTGTTTTCCTTCTTCGTCTCCAAAGGTCTCTGGCTGCATGGGCTCTCGTGGCCCTTTCCCAAATGGGGCCCTCTTAAAGGGCTCTAGTAAGTAATCCCACCTTGAATGGGTGGAGACACATCTCCATGGAAGCCACCTAATCAAAAGTTACTACCCACAATTGAGTGAGTCACATCTCCATGGCTAATCAAAAAGCCCCCACCCAGCAATATTGAATGAGGATTAAAGGACATGGCTTTTCTGGGGTTCACAAGAGATTCAAACTGGCACACAGGGTTTCAGGAAATTCCCTATCTGCCTCTTAATTGACAGATGCTGCCTCTCCAGTTCCTTTTACATTGTGTAGCCTGAAACTTTTTTTTTAATATTCAAACCAGACTTTGTGGGCCTCAAAATCCACAGGGGTAGATCCTTCACCTTCATTTTTAAAGGGCTTATTGGCCTTTCCTCGTATGATGCCAGAGTCTACTGGAATGCCCCTTCCCCCTTTTTTAAAAACAATCCTGCACTTAAAAGAATGTTGTATATTCTACCCACAAGCAACGCAGATTTCATGATTTAGGCAAATGCTTGGCAGTACTTGGTGCAACTGCAGCAAAGGCTTTGCGAATTTCTTCGTGTGTTGTCTGCAGCTTCTGCAAAACTAAAAAAAAAATCCCATTTAATTTCTTATATCGACCCATGACACATCAGAACCGCAGTGTGGAAAGGATAACTGCAATGTCTTCTGGAGGAAACCTAGTGGGCAAAATGCGAGGGACAGAGCCTGGGGTCCGCCAGGCCTGGGGCAGGGGCTGCTGTGTTAGACAAAAGCCGGAGGGTAAACAGCTGAAGTCAACCGTTCCCTGGACTGACCCATTAGAAGTTTCTGTGAAATCAGGATGGGGGAGATTTCGAGATATCCATTTGGAAAATCAAGAGTCTCCAGCAGTGCTGTCCTGTGATGGTGAAGTTCTCCCGCATTTGGCTTAATAGCTAATATGGGGGAATTGGCTCATTTCAGGGAGCTTTATCTTAATGTGATCTGCTCAATTAGCAAACTTTCCCTGAAGGCGGGTGGTAGCAGGCTAGTAGGTTTTCACTTACTTCACAGACATCATCAAAATTCAGGGCAGTGATGCTAAGTGTTAATAATAGGAAAAACTGTGTATGAGATGGGAGGATATGGGAACTCTGTTGTTTCTGCATGATTTTCCTGTAAACTTACAACTTCTCTTAAAATTTAAAATAAAATTTAAAAAATAATCAGGGCAGTGCCTTTTAAAAAGGCCCGCGGTGGATAAGAGAGAATCGTGCATTGAGAACAGCAATCAGAGCCCCTGGCATTCTCTCTACCCAGTGAAAACCAAACTCTGGGGCTGTGCAGAACTGATTTGTGACAAGCTTGACTCAGAATCATACACAGAGTCTTTACACAAATAGGTGCAATGGAGAATGAGGCATGTAATGTACTTTAAAAAAAAACTGCAGGCAAAAACAAAACTCCCCATACTCTACCTTAATGAATTGTATGTTCGAGAAGAAATAACCTGGGATAGGAATCATCAAGGCAGTGGTCTCCGTTCTCCATTTGACTTTGGGTTATTGGGCTAGCTCCTCGAGGTACAGGCTAATCCAGCGGCGAGCCTGTACAAGCCAGCAAGGCAAGGACGCCTGGCTGCAGGGTTGTAATTCCGTGTGTCTCCATGTCTCCTTCCCCTGCAAAAAATGCCATATTGTCACTTGATTTTCAGTTATTACAGACATTGTTTTGTTCTGCGTAGCTGGACTTTGTTTAGTTTATCATCCATCTTCGTACCTGCCATATATTGTGCTGAATACATACATAATAACCGTGTAGAGAGGGATATAAAACAGCAGAGCTCTCCAAGACAGTCACCACTATTAGGTTTCTTGGTACATCACCTGGATTTTTACTAAAGCAGTAAAAACATTCCACAAAGTGACTCTGAAATGGCAGTGCACTCCTGAACCACTGTTAAAGGAATGTTAAGGTAGTGACTTCTCAGGCTTTCAGATACTAGTATGATTCAGGCCAAATATCCCTCAGTTCAAAACAATCCTAGCACTTTAGATTTTTTACTAATGCAGTGATCATGGTTCAAACTGACAGCAATGAAACTGTGCGTTTTAGACTCAGTCTCTCCCACCCAGCAGCAAACCACCTAAAACCAGGTTTAGGAGCAGTGGCCTACAGTTAATTCACCCAGGGTTTAGCTAATCCTCTCTCTGATAGGCTCAGTACCTCATCCACAGATCAACTGATCGAAGTGTGATAATCCTGTACTCGCGAGACATGGTTAATCCCCCATGGGGAGTTTACCTGATTTGTGTACTGTCTCTCCATGAGCGTCCATCTGTTCCACATGGCTTTGGGAGGTGCCTCACTTAAGTCCAGGCAGACAGTGGCTGGTTTTTCTGAGAAATTAGGGGCTTTTGTGGCTGCTAATGAGCATTACATTCTTTTATGCAGACTTGGGAGTGAGAGGGACTTCCAAGAAGGGGAACAAGTCAATTAGATGTTTGCCTGTCTGGAATTTTCCCTCCACCAAAAAAAAAAAAAAAAGAAAAGTTTCATTTTCAAATCTATGGACAGGAAAGCTTATTACTTTGGCATTCACTCTCATAAATAGTGAACTCACTGCTCAGCCAGGACTCTTCATCACAAATGAGACCTAAGTCAACCTGGTGTGAGAAGGGAAAAATTGTCAAGGAGCTCACATAAGTGGGAAATCCAGGGGCAGATGTTCCATAGGTGGAACTAAACCTGAGCACACACGAGAAATGTTCACACAGCAACAGCCTGCAGGGGGAGCAGCCAATCAGTATGGTACGTCCCAGGGGATATCCGCTATCTGGAATCTTCTCTCTCTCCTTCTTGGCTCTGCTTTCCTTGCTGTCAGTTTTTCTCTCCAATAAGCCTTGACCTCATGTAGCAAGAGGGCTGTAGGTCTGAGGTTCCCAAGTCTGCTGTTCCTTCCCAGCATTCCAGCAAAATTCCGAGCATGGTTTTCACTGCCCCAGAGTGGATCACACACATGTCCAGCCCATGCCAATTCCTGTCAGGCTGCAGGCCAGAGGCCTGGGTCAAGGCCAGCAGTGGTGCAGAAGCCTCCCGTCCCGGCCCTGGGGTCCGTGTATAGGAGGGGTGGCTACCTGTGCTGGTCTGAATCTGTGGTGGACCCCAGAAAAGCCATACCCTTTGATCCTCAATCACTATTGCTGGGTGGGAGCAAGATGTGACCCACCCAATTGTGCGTGGTAACTTTTGATTAGATGATTTCCATGGAGGTGTGTCTCCACCCACTGAAGGTGAAGTTGCTTGCTGGAATTCTTTACACGAGGAAACATTTTGGAGAATGGGAGATTCAGAGAGAGCAGAGAATGCTGCAGCACCACAAAGCAGAGAGTCCACGAGCCAGCAACCTTTGAAGAAGAAGGAAAACGCCTCCCGGGGAGCTTCATGAAACTGGAAGCCAGGAGAGAAAGCTATCAGATGATGCTGTGTTCTCCATGTGCCCTTCCAGCAAAGAGAGAAGCCCTGACTGTGTTCGCCATGTGCCTTCTCACTTGAGAGAGAAACCCTGAACTTCATCGGCCTTCGTGAACCAAGGTATCTTTCCTTGGATGCCTTTGACTGAACATTTCTATAGACTTGTTTTAATTGGGACATTTTCTCGGCCTTAGAACTGTAAACTAGCAACTCATTAAATTCCGCCCTTTAAAAGTCATTCTGTTTCTGGTGTATTGCATTTCAGCAGCTAGCAAACCAGAACACTAACAAAATGGTCACACCCACTGCAGGTCATGTGATAGGAGATGGCACTTGGGGCTCCTTCTGTGGCTTCTAGAAATGTCATGAGGATCACATTCCTTGTATGACCTGCCTCAAGGGCCATTACAATCCCTGGCCTTAAACAGTCTGCTTTGATTAACGGCAGCAATACTTATAGATGTGAAATCTTCATGCTCAGTAACGTGGAGCTGACGTTGAAACCACCATCATGAAGCATTGTCCCAAGTGGCCACCGCCTGCACATGCCACCAAATTCCCGCAGATGTGTTACCACAGGGAGTATTTGGTTGGCATAGGGGGAATCTGTGTCCCGAGCCCCCGCCATGGAGTCTTCTGCATATATCCAATAGCTAACCCCATACTGCCTTAGGTCTGTAACTAAAGCTGAGCTGTTCTGCCTATTGACAAAGATTCTCAACTATTGGTAGGAGGGATGGTTTTAGAACATTCAAAAACATGGTCTACAGAGACTATAACACATATTAGAAACATAAAATAGATGCAAGAACCGTTGAATATTCATGAGTTAAAAAGGCAGAATGTTTGACATCCTGGAGTCTACGGATTTTTTTGTTTTACATTTAGTAGCTTTTTAATAGAAGGTAGAATGGGGAAATGGCTTCTTAATATCCTATCAGGCTCCCCAATGAGGCTCATCTATTCTCATATTCAATGAGAATTGGTCCTTTTCTTTAATTTCTAGTTACGGTATTGGCCAACTACCTTTTTCCATCCCTGTTGTTTTTTTTAAGAGAAAGGAAAAGTGTCTGTGTGTTCATCTGCCCATCTGTTTCTCACTATCATTTGTAATCTCAGGTAATTGTTATTTGCTGAGCAAGGGTTTTCCAGATAGGACTGGGCAAAGTGGCAGCTAGGTTGGAAAGTGAGATTTTTATTGCCATCATTTAGTGTATTTCTTCATTCCTTCACGCCTGTCTGCACTCATAAGTGCCCCCACCTTATCCCACAAGAGATGTGAAATGGAGCTTTATTGCTATGAGTTCGTGCTGGCGTAAATATTAAATTCGTGTAATGATCACTTGAGCTCCTTCTCATGGCTAACACGAGGACCGTTTCCTCGGCAGAGGCTGGCGCTCCTTCACCTGCTCAGGGTGGGTTCCTGCTTCCTTCAGAGCGGGCCTTCCATGGTGCCCCCACTGAGCCTGGCCCCAGTCATTTGTTTTAACATTTCCAAGTGTTTCTGTGCTGCTGTGAGGGAGCAGGGAGTTTAGCCCCAGCACCTTGGCAACGATGAGACCCTGGGGTTTCTCACCCCTGGGAGCAGCAGCAGCATTCAGAAAACACATTTTCCAATAGGGTCCTGCTTCCAAAATGGTCTTTTTACCTGTTGGAGTTAGATGCAAGCAATAGAAACTAACTCTGAAAACACAAGCAAAACATACTGAATGGCTAGCAGTGGGATGGGAAGGAAGAGGGGCAAGCAGGTGTCACAGCAGGGGGGACCCACAGCAGTGTCACAGTAGGGGGAACCCAGAGCGGGTGTCACAGCTGGGGGACCCACAGCAGGTGTCACAGCTGAGGGGTCCTACAGTAGCAGGGTGGACACTCTTGAGGCCCACCACTGTCAGGCCAGGCCAGGGGTCATTTGGGTTAGGACCCCACTTAGGGAAGGGCAGACCCTGATGGCCACCTGAAGTGGGGGAGGGGAGCAGCAATCAGAGTATTTTCACCAAAATAAAGGCATAAAGGGGGCAAGAGTGCCACGTAGGGTGAGCCAAAAAAACAGATGCCTATTACCCACCCCTTTCCCAACTCGTGATTATTTTCCCTCCAATTTAATAAGTATCTATTAGGTGTTGTTAAAATCATCCCTGAGTATGTGTTGAAATTATACCTGTCGTACCACCTTCTCAATAGAACCTTCCATTTTGTTGAGTTCGTTTTGTTTTCCATAAAGCTGGGAAAACCTGGGCATGTCCCACTTTCTTTTTGCCTGTTGGCCTCTTTAATGGCAGTGCTGTTGAATAGGTACCATGCTCATTCCTCCCAAAATCAAACAGTCTTTGGAAATTGCTGAATTTTCAAACTGACATTGTTACCTACAAAAATCTCTAAGCCTCCCCCTTGAAGTGGAGTGATGGCCATTCAGGATGTAAGGAAATAAGGGCCTGCACTGATGGCTTCCCTAGAACCTTCTAACCTGTCTCGGCTTCTTCCCCACGTTCTCTTTTTAGTTCTTCTTCCTGCTTTTTACATTGTGTTCAGTGGGAGAGCAGTTCTGAATTGCCAAGTTCACCATTACCAGACATGCATGCGCACTGCCATCTTTCTTCTGTCCCACAAAACATATCCAAGGCCCCTGAGTCCCAAGGACCAGTGTCCCAAGGACCTGGCAGAGGCACATCAGGAAGGAAACAGGAGGTGAGAGTTTCTGAGCCTCTCCTACCAGCCAGGGGCTGGGTCTTGGCAAATACTTTCTGGCTTAATTCTGACTGGACTGCTGTGGCATCCCTTAGCCTCTCCATGCCTCAGTTTCCCCATCTGTAAATGGGAATGATAATACCCCACCCCAGGGCAGTGGAGAGGGTTGCAGAAGCTAGTTTGTGATGAGGCAGGCTGATTAACAGGCTGCATTTGAGTCCTGATATCCCTCTGTGACCCCGCTGAGGTGACTCTTTAAAACCTCTCCTGCAGGCTCCACCAGACACCCTTCTCTGGACTTCCATTCACAGAGACCTTATGATGTTTCCTTCTCTGTCCTACTTTCCACCCCTGTTGTCGAGACATTCAAGAGTGTCCTTCAGAATGAACTCTTCACTCTCGCCTGTTCATGTTGTGCTGTTCCAGGTCCTGTTTCTACATGAATTAACTGCTGTATGACTGGCACTTTGTTGATGCTGGGGTGTTAGTTTGGAGTCCCTAGAATCAGGCAGTGAGACAAGGATTTGGGTACAAATGGTGCATTTGTGAGATGATTTCATAAAGTACCAGCCAGGAGCAGGGATATGAGACGGGGTAATGGACCCAACCACCGAGCTCTGCCATGTCTCTGCCCTTGGGGAAAGGCCAGGAACTGCTGGGGAAGCTGCACCCTGGTTCATTCGACCCGGCAAGAAGTGGGCTGTGCATACACCTGCTCCCAGCAGCGGTGGGTTAAGGTTGCTTCTGACGGGCTTCCATTCCCTGGCACCTCCAGGCCGTCACCCAGGTGAGCGAAGGGCTTGGACAGCCAGAGCGAATTCTCGGGCCAAGAGATGTGGGTGCTGGCAGGTGGAAGTCACCCGGTGTGCACTGAGGGGGCACAGGTGACCAGGCACTGCCCAGGTCTCTTGAATCTAACTCATTCCTTGGAGCTTCCATCTCCTCCAGCTTCTGCCTCTGCCGGAAAACAAATTATGGGTGAGAACCAAAGTGGCCCCGTGGGATTCCACTGAGCAGGCACATCTGGTGGTGACATTTTGATTCCAGGATTTGTCAAGCTTTGCTTTCAGAATACAAAGTTCATAACAAAGGCTCTCAACTCAAGGGAGTGCTGGATTCCAGGCCCAATGTCAGACTCGTTACCTCCTTTACATCATTCGGTCATCCCCACAGCTCTGCTAGGAAGCCACTGTGATTCCCGTTTTCGGATGAGGGGTGGGCAGTTTAGGAGGGTATGTCACTGTCATCACCACGTCCATCTGTCTCCACCACCCAGCTCTGGGCCTGCGGTTAATGTGTGGTGGAGACGAATCCACATCCCACACCCTGCTTAACTCTTAAGCTCTTATTCTTTTCCTGACACCACACTGCCAGCCGGATCCACTGAGGATCCACTGATAGGCGTGCTTGGAGAAAACGCAGCCTCTTTATTGAACACTTGCAATGTGCATGCACTATTCAGAGTGCTTTAGATGTAGCTAATTTCAACTTTCATGATGATTCCACGAGGCATGCAATCTTATTCCTCCCATTTTGAGATGAGGTGCTGTACTGCATGGTAGTGTTTCCTTAGACAAGCAGCATCCCTGCTACAGCTGCCAACACTCCTGACAACCTATCCCAGGCTTCCTCCATCACACAAGGCTGCTGAAAAGTCTGTTGACATCAGTTGAGCCTGTGCCCACCCATCACAGGCACTGAACTTCCCTGGACCAAGTTCCTGGGATCTGCCCAAGAGGCAGCAGGAATTGGCTTCAGAACCAGGCTCCATCTGAACCTACGTTCCCAGCACATACTCAAGACCTCAAGTCAACCACTGGATTTCAGTGGGCCTCAGTCTCCTCATCTTCACAGTGGAATCGATGGCTGCCTTGCTGGCTTGCTGATGAACATGGAATTAAATGGGATGAACCCAGGGTGGATGCCAAATCACTGCTGCTGCTACACTGGAAGCAGGGGTACAGGTGGTGGCCACCCAAGCACCAGTCCTACCCCCAGTCCCCCATACACACTCTAGTACGTTTTCCAGGGTCCATTACACCTGAGACAGCATTTGTTGAGCACCTGTTATGTAAGGGCACTGTGCCAAGCACAGAGGGCTAGAGCATCCCATAAATAAAATGCCAAATAGGGGGAAATGGTCTTATTTTTTCACCTGAAACAACCAAGATAGGCTTCCTGGAACCCATGAAGGCAGGTCAAGCCTGCCTTTCATTAACTCCCACACTCTCAGACAAGAGGCCATTTGGCTTATGAGAACCTGACATGGAGTGGTTGCAGTTCCACAGCGAGGGTCAGTCCAGCATCACGATTAACCCACAAGGCACTTCAACCATCGAGCAAGTGCTCACGTAATTTTTCTCCCTGACATCACCTTTGAGGAATGAATGATGACTGTGTTCTGAGATGGACTGAGCTTGAACAGAATATTGGTGGGGGGGGGGGGACCAGGCACTCAGCACCCTGGGAGTGTTGGCGTAGGCATCTCCTCCATCTGCTGTGTCATGTTCATGCATCACTGGGGCCCGGGCAGGCGTGGTGGTTGGATGCAACCAGAAATGCAGGCTCGGTGATGATAGCTAGGAACCCTCACACGCTGCTAGGGTTGGGTGGCCAAGCTTCTTCAAGGCTGGACCAAAGTCATCTGAAGGCCACAGCCAGCAGCCAACAATTCCAGCTTCATCTGTTGGCAACCCCATCTGCAATATCTCTCCACCTCTGTTCTCCAAAACTCTGTGCATTGAAGAATCGAGTTCTGATGAATCCTGTAACCCATACCCGGAACACAGAAGAATTTATTTACCTCTTTGCCAGAAACAGCCACAGCAGCTTTGCCTTCTCTTGCTCTTTGGAACAATTACATGCAGCTGAGAGCAGGGGAGAGACAGATTTGCTGTTTAAAAAAGATTTAGGAAAATAGATTGAGATTGTTCTCCCAGGTTGTTATGGGTCTAAGTAGCAGCCATACTTCCTTGTGATTACTCTGGAATGTTCTGTTCTGGGCACAGTTATCAAGTACTTGTCTGAGCAAGTGATTCTTTTTGGTTCTTCTCTGATTATGTGTACCCCACTACGTCTGCCCCCAAGTAGCTTGAGTGTCTTGGGTGCTGTAAGAAATCCAAATGGGCAAAAAATTGATTTTGAATAAAAGCCCCCTGCCGAGGGTCAAGCAAGTGCTGCTGGCATCAATGCTGTCAAAGTTCCAAGGAGGAAGAGCCTCTCCTCAGGTGGTTTAAGATGGGTTTCAGGCAGAGACAGGATTTGAACAGGACTATTACGGGGAAGTGGAATAAGGGAGTAAGGGAGCAGATGGGGAAGGGAGGTCCATGGTTTCAGACTCATTGGAGGACAATGAGGAAACCTATTTTGCTAGAGTAGAGGGATTGTATGAGGAAGGTCAGCTGCACTCTGGAGCCATACTAAGTAAGCCGGACCTGGTTCTATACTGGGGGAGGGTGTAACCAACCCAAAGGAGCATTGTGGGAAGATCCCAGGGAAATGGGAGTGGTGGAACCTGTTAGGAAGCAAGGAACTAATCCAGGGAGGAAAGAGAGGGATTAGGAATAGCGGGAGGGGAGGGGAGCCCAGCTCCACCATTTCCTAATTGTGTGAACCTGAACTCCCATCAGCCTTCCAGAGCCTCAGTTCCCTCATCCTTGAGATGGAAATAAAACCCCTACTGCAAATGATGAGGGTGAAGTGTACATGGCATAGCATATGGGCAGCACCTGAGACAGTGCCTAGTCCAGAATAGGGGCCCGTTGTTCTTTTCAGGGCAAGGGTGTGGCAGTGAGACCCTGGAGCTAACTCACACCTATCACAAGAGCCATTGTGACCTTCCCTTCCCAGCTCCACATCCAGTGAGCTGGGAAGCTTGAAATCAGCCACAGCGGGAGCATTTATACCATGGAAGTAGGTAAATACTGCTAATGAGGGATTTTTTTTTCTAACTCCGGAAAGCCAGTACTAGTACTAGTACTAGTAAACATGCACTAGTGCATCACTGGCAATGAAAAAGGAAAAAGCAGAGCCAGAGGAAAGAGAAAACTAAAGGGGGAAGCCTAGAACTGCAAGCCAGGCAGACTGGGCTCACGTGTCCTCTGTATGACGCCCTGGTAAGGCATTCTGTTTTTATTTCTGTTTCTTTCTTAATTCTGTCAGAGTGGCAGCTTCCTGTTCAGATTCTCTGGACCCTTCCTCCAACACAGAGCTATTTGGAGACAGAGAGGGGGTCCAATGTCGTTTTACTAAAAAAATTACTAACAAAAAGTTTATTGTGAACATAGCAGCTGAAGACTTCTCCCAGTTTTTATTCCGCAGCAATGGATTAAATCATTGACTTGATTTTACTACACTGTGGTCCCACTGAGGAAGGCTGAGTTTCTAAATCATACACCTGACAGGTGTCATATTTCTGAGCCCAAAGCCAAGCTGTGACCTTCTACTTTCACAGTAACTAGATCCAGGTGACATGCATAATAGAGGGAGCATACAGAGCATTTTAAAAATATGAAATGAAACCAGAATCAGATAGAGGTGTCAGTCTGAAGCTGGCTACCAGAACTGAGGTGATCAATCTTTGCGCCTGTCTTATGATATTCATGCTAAAAGTACAATGACGTTCACTTGGCAAAAAGATTTTGAAGCATCTGGGCTTGAGAACCCTCCATGCCAAGGACCTTGCTCCACCTATGATTAACTGTTTCCATCCACCCATTTTACATAAAGGGTAACAGAGGCTCAGCAGGGTTAGGACCTTTCTCAAAGACCCACAGGTAGTGAATGGCTAACCAGGATTGGAATGTGAATCTATCTGGCTGACCTCTGCTCTGCCCACTATCTCCTGGCCATGTCTCTGTTAACTCTGATAGTTGGAGGCTCCTCCCTGACTCACCAGGTCTGCCCAGACCTTCACATGACTGTCTCCTTTGCTTGTAGGTCTCACCTCTTGTTTCCTCTGACTTCCATGGTCACCTTCATAAGATGCCCTTCCAGACTCTACCCACCCATCACTAGTCACTCTCTGCACCACTGCCCCATGTGATGGCTTTCAGAGCATGAAGCGCACTCTGAAGTCATTCTATTGTTTGTTCACGTGCTTATGATATCTCTCTTTCTTCTAGAACATAAAGTCCATGAGGGCAAGAATCTTATCTGTCTCACTCTCTGTTGTAGATGCAGTATATAGAAGAGTGCCTGGCACAAAATACTACACAATGAATACTAAAGAATAGATAGATTGATGGATGCATGCATGGATAGATGCATGGATGCATGGATAGATGACAATGCATGGATGGCTGGATGCAAGGATGGATGGATGTATGAATGGACGGTTGTATGCATAAATGGATGGTTGTATGCATGAATGCATGGGTGGGTGCATAGATTGATGCATGGATGGATGAAACTGGACAAGCTCCAAATTGGCCATGAAAGCTCCTTCCTAGTTCAAGCTCCCTGAGACTATGGTGGAACCTGTCTCTGTGGACCACCTAAAGGGTCCTAGGAAGCTCTCCTAGAGATCTGTATCCTTACCTTGCCCCTCCCAACCAAATTGGGTAGTGCCAGACTTCCCCAAAGGAATGAAATTAGTGATGGACAGGGCTCAGCAGATGAGCAGGGGCTGTGTTCTAACTAGGGCAATTCCAAGAGGAGACCTGGCAAGAAATAGCTACCTTGGGATGTTCTTCAGGGGAACCCCCTATGCCTTCCCAGCCTACCTACCAGCTCCAGGCTCATCCTCCCTTGGAACTTTCTTCCAGATATCCACATTCATGCAACAAATGTGAAGAACCCCTAACTCTCAGTCACTGGGGATACACAGTCACCAAGACAAACTTGGCCTTTTTCAGGTTCACCTAGTCTAGAGGAAGTAGTAGCTATATCTACAAACATTTCCAAACTAAGAGCTGTGATGAAAGTGTCATTCTGGGGGCAATCCAAGATAGTATAACAAGGGCAAATCTGTGTCTGCCCGCAAGAGTCAAGGACAGAATTTTACGGCTGGGCTGAGATCTTGAAGGTGGCCCAGGAGGCCTGCTGCACCAAAAATCCACAGGAGACATTAAAACCACAGATTCGTGGATCCTACTTCAGACCAAGTTTGGTTCAAAGATTTCCATTGTCAGGCCCTGGAATTCTGTATCTTTGAACTCCACAGGTGATTCTGGAAGCCAGTGTGTATTTGTTTCCTAGGACTGTTGTAACAAAGTACCACAAACTGGGTGGCAAGAACAAAAGAAATTTATTCTCTCAAAGTTCTGGAAGCCAGAAGTCTGAAATCAATGTATCAGCAGGGCCACACTCACTCCTCTAAAGGAGGAAACTCCTCCAGCTGCTGGTGGCCCCCATCACTCCTTGGCTTCTGGCAGCATCACTCCAATCTCTGCCTCTGTCTTAAATGGCCTTCTCTGTGTGTCTCTATCAAAACATCCCTCTTCTTTTTCAACATGTACAATTCAATTTCCTTGTTGAGGTTTCACTGTAGACCAGCTAGTCTCTTTTTTTCTTAATTTTGGTAACACATACACACACACATATATAACTCAAGATTTCTCATGTTAACCACTTTTGCGTATACGCTTCAATGCTATTATGTTCACATTGGCTCCCATCAACACCATCCATACTGAGACTCTTCCATCACCTCAACCAGAAACTCTGTACCTACTAAACAATAACCCCATTCCTTCCTCCTCCCAGCCCTGGTAATGTCTAACCCGTCTTCTGACTCTATTAATTTGCTTGTTTGGGATATTTATATAAGTGGACTCGCACCATATCTGTCCTTTTGAATCTGGCTTATTTGACCCTCCCTGCTCTTAAAAGGACCCCAGCCACTGGACTTTGCAGCCACCCTAATTCATCCTGGCTTCCCATGAACTTGATCGTATCTTCCAAATAAGGTCACGTTCATGAAACTATGATTAGGAGTTGAAGATATCTTTCTGGGGGACATGATTCAACTCAGTACATGGTGCTTCGGGGCGCACATTTGGGAAACATAATTAAGTCTTCTCCACTGGAATTTGGGGAGAGGAGTCAGGAGCCTTGCTACATCTCTGTCTCTGACACCTCCAGGCCAGCAAGCACCTCACATAGTTGAGGTGGGTTTGGTGCCCAGCCCTGGCCTGGCCAATTCACTGTCTGACTTGCATGGTTTAACTACTGGAGGCCAGTTCCAAGTCATCTACCTTTTCATACATGGACATGGAATCTCTTCAGGAATAAGCTATGTGATGTGTCCTGAGCACAGTCCACCGAATAATTTGGTGTTAAATCCAGATGGGCAAGTCAACCTAGAACATTCTAAAGTAACGGTCATGGTTTCCCTGCCTGGCAGTCAGAAATGCACCAGCTAGAACAACAGGCTCTGGGCCGAGCTGTCAAGTTTGGGAACAGTTCTAAGGACTAATTTCTAGTGAGAGTTTCAAAACACTAATTTTCCAGAGCAGAAAATCAAGTTGTGCTCATTTATAACCCGTCACCTGCAATAAGATGGAGGATATTTCTTGTCGTGATGTCAGTTAACTTTGAGCCAGTCAGAATACCAAGTAGGATGGCAGAGCCATAAATCAACTCCATGCAAGCTGATAAATGGATATTGTACAAATCCTGCATTTGCATCGCATCTGAGAACATAAATCTACTCCTCATGATATTCCTTTAAAAGAATGAGCCCCCTGAAGTCAGAGCGAGCAATTTATACAGGCATTCCTTCCCAACTATTTATTTTTCTCACCTTAAATGACTGCCCTTTCATTTTCTGCACTTAAACGATGTTGTTAAGTGTTGCACTTTGTGCAGAAGTAAACAGGGGCTTTGGTTTGAACCTGCCCACCAGGGATGGGCAGGGATGTCACTTTCTGTCCATCCAGGAAGAACAGTTACATGGTCAAGGCCCTGGTGAAGTTCCCTTTGAGAAAAGCTTAGAGCTCACCGCTTAGTACAACCCTCGTGCCAGAGCTCAAGAAACCCAGGTCCAAGAGGGGAAACCTGTATGAAAGGGCCCAGGTGTGACAGGACCAGGGCATCAGTTTGAGCTTGGGAGAAATGAGCGCCCCCCCCCCCCCAAGAGTAAGCAGGAGCAGCTGGAACCTTCGTGGATAGAAATATGGGGCAGGTTTGTTCAAAGAGAGTGGGGTAGACTGGCAGGGGAGGCCACTCAGAGAGCGGGGTGCCGGCTCCCTCCCTCGCTCATTCACTCACCAGGTAACTATTGGTCCATGGCACCCCCTACTGCAGACCTTTCAACTAGACCCTAGAAATGAGATGCAGAGAGACCTTCCTCTGGCTCAGCATAAGCCAACCAGGCAAAAATGGAAGAAAATTAAAATACCCCTGTCAGTTCTTGGCCCTCTGCAATCCAACACTAGATTATTCTGAAAAGCATCTTGGGAAGTATGCTTGGTTTTGTCTTTTCTTTTTTTTTTCCTTAATAATTTTGCAAACCATGGAGACCCCACTTTCCTGAAGGTTTTTTTTTCTTATATAGTAGCTTTATTGAGGTTAATACATAACTCACATACTATACAATCTACCCATTTAACATATATAATTCAGTGGATTTTAGTATATTTAGGAAGTTGTGCAACCACCACCACAATCAACTATAGGACAGTTTTTCTCCTCCAAAAGGAACCCTGTACCTTACCCATTGTGCCCCCATTTCGCCTTTTCCTCCATCCCCACCCCAACCCCAGGCAGCCAGAATCTTTCTGTCTGTGTGTGCCTGGTCCGGCAACATAAGAGAACCATACAACACATGGTCTCTTTACAGGGTCTAGGTCCTTAGTAGAGAGACATGAGTGTGAGAAAAGCTTCATCATTTCCAGAGGAGGAAAAAAAAAGGCCCAGTGAGTTTTTTTTCCCCTCTTAACTTTATGAAAATTTGCACCACAGGCTCACCATCATCTAGATTTTATCACTAACATTGTATTCTCCCTGCTCCCACCTGCTTACTCAGTGGTCCGTTCTCAGGAAGCAGCGTTAGCAGTGGGTCCTCAAGGGAGCAACTTCCAGTCTTCCCATACTGAGAAGGAAAAATACTCAATTCTGCAAAATAAAATGTCAAGGTAGGAAATTTTAAAAGCCACGAATCTTAGTAAATTGGCATTTGAGGCCCTGGAAAGACAAAATTATGTTCAAAGGACTAAGAAGGCTTAGCATAGCTAGCCAAGAATAAAACATATTTGGGAGCCCAGACCCCTTGACAGGACCAGTTGACCACGTGGCTCAACACAGGAAGCAGGGAAAAGCCAGCTGGGACCTAGGGATGCGATGACCTCCTCCTGCCTCTGCTGAGCCGTCCCCTTTCTAAAGGAGCTTTGGGAGTTCAGGGGTGAGTTTCCATGTCCATTTGACCTGTGCATTTGAAGGAAGAGAAGGAAGTGCCTGAGGGAAGGTGTTTTCTTTTTCTCTAGTGTAACCAAAGCTTTTTAAAAGCATGACACTATGCTAAGAGCCAGAGCTCCACGGAGAACCTCCAGGTCCCCAGACGGGGCTGGGGGCCTGGAGGGCTGGAGTGGACGTGAGAAGGGGGACCAGGGCGGGCAGGCACTGGAACCATCCATCACATCGCTCCATGCCTCTGGGGCTCCTGCCTTGATCACAGGACTTTAAATCCTTCACACACACATAGCAGTGGGGAGGAGGCACCCGCCCTCATTCTCGGGCCCTGTAAGGGGGTGAGGCTCCCCAGTGGTGGAATGGCACTGGTTGTGTGTGTGTGTGTGTGTGTGTGTGTGTGTGTGTGCGCGCGCGCGCGCACATGTGTGCATGCCTGGTGGCTTTCTCTTAAGATAGATTTAATTTGAATTCCAATGAAATGACGACAAAAGGTTTTGATGAATAGTTCAATAGCTCCTGCCAATATGCACAGGGTAAATCTTATTGAGTGAATTAGCCTTGATATAAACTTTATTTAAGACTTCCGAAGGAATGGGGATTCAGAATGCTCAGCCTAGCCATTTACTCCTTCATTCACCAGTGTTTGCCAAATGCCGGTGGGGACCTTGGGAGGAGAGGCCACAAGGATGAAGATGTGTCTGGTGGCCCTCAGAGAGCTGTGTGCCGTGGGAAGGAAAGCAATTAGATGTTATAAATCTATATCCATTTATGGATTAAGTCGGCCCATATGAAATTGCTGATATTTGACTATTTTTGAACAATAAAAATGGCAATTTCACAATTCAACCCAATATTTATATTGCATGTAATGAAAGCATTATCTATATGTACACATACCGTATAGTGCGATGTATCATATATATAACACACGTATACTCTATATGTCGTATCTGTTGTTTCTATCATATACGCACAGCGCATACAGTGTTTCTGTCATCCACACACAGCACATATATATGAGTGAATGTACCATATACCATGTGTAGCAGGGAGCTCACACAGAGGAGAGAAAAACTAAACTTCTTTAAGAGGGAAGGGGAAATATGCGATGGAAAGGAAGACATCTTTTTAGTATTTGTTTTTTATTAGGAAAAAAAACATCTTATTGCAAAAGAAATCCAGACTCCTTGTCAAAATTTTAGAAATTCAGATGAGCAAAAATAAGATATAAATCCCACTGGGCAGAGAGAACCACGCCCAAGACCCAGGGAAGGCAGCTAGCGCTGAGTAAAGAGTGCTGGGCCGGGGCTGGACAGCTCCTCGCTTACCAGTTGTGGGGCCTGCAGCAAACTCCTCAGTCTCCCCATCTCCTTCCCCCAGAGTGGGCAACCAAGTGGCCTGTCACTCAGATGGCCCCTCTCGCTGTGCACCAGTCAAGGGCATGGTGACAGGCTCCGTGAGGTGGGCTCTCCATGAGAAGCCCAAATGCACTGGACTCTCCCTCTGTAAAGAACCGTCTGGGTGTCCCCCATCGCTGCAGCTGAGTGCCACTGCCTTTAAGAAGCTCCCTGCTGGGGCAGCCTGCCGGGCAGTGACCTTCATCTGTCTTGCTGTGGTCCCAGCGACAGCTGGCCTCATCAATCGACTCCTTCTTGGAAGCGCCAATACCTCTGCCCAGTGTGGTCTGACTTGGACCCGAAGACCCAGGTGCTAGAGCAAAGGGCATGGCATGTCAATTAATCACCCAATAAAAACAAGCTCCGGAAACAGATGCAGAGGTGTTGATTAACTCTCCCACACTGATCATCTGAGAGCTGGGTCTACTCTCCCGATAAGCATGTTTCTCTGAGATTGCCCACCTGAGAAGTCGAGCCCCTAGCCGGACGCCACCATGGCATTGGCTAAAGAGAGCAAAAGCTGACCTTGACCTGAGCCCAGTCCAGTCCTGAGCCCAGGGGAGAGGCACGGCCCCAGCCCTGGGCCACGTGCTTCAGAGGGCCTTGAACGCCCCAAACTCTGAAACACCGAGACCTTCTTGGTTTGGGTTTTGGGGTTTTGTTTTTGTTTTGTGGTGGTTATTGTGTTAGTTTGACTTTTCAATTGTGTAATAAAGTCTTATTAAAGCATGATAACCAATTGGCCAAACAAGCACCATGGGAGAGGGTGACAGCTCCACCGCATCCAGCTGTGTGCTGGACAGGAAGGAATCCAAGCCTCCACCCTGGAAGCCAGAGCTGTTTAAAGTTGGCTGCTCCAAGTCCCCTAAGCGGGTGTCCAGGCAGCCCAGGCCCCCAGATATCACCCTCCGTTCTTCCTTTCTGCGTGAGTGACAGAACTCCAGGAGCTCTTAACACGCCCTGGAAATCCTGACTCCCTAGCAGAGGGGCCTGCAGGAGAGCTGGCCCAGGGACAGCTCGGCTCGGTGAGCCTCCATGTGGGCCTGAGGGTGGCCCCTGGGGAGCAGCTACTGGACCCCATAGGTGAAGCTTGACTGATGACTCTTAAATCATTTGACCTACAGACCTTCCGTCTTTACACCTTCCCAGGGCCCAGGTAAGGCCAGGCCTCTGAGCAACCATCGAACACTGTGTCCCCGTGACATGGCGACCAGGAAGCTTAAATGTGACCTGATGGGATAAAGTGAAACTCTCCTTTTAATAAGCCTGACAGGACAGCAAGATCCTTCCATCATACGAAAAATGCACAAAAGTGGAAGGTGCCAGCTTGAGGGCAGGAGGGAGGCTGTGGTAGAGGACTGTGCCTTGGGTCTTACCTTAAGAAAGGTGTTCAGATGTTTAGGGAAGAAACAGGTTCTCTTGATGTTTGATTTAGCAGGTATTTTTTCCCTCCTGAGAAGGTGTTGGGGCAGGTGGGGAGGGGACTTCTGGGTGGCAGCGTGTGGGCGTGGAGTCATTTCATAGGGTGCCTCCAGGCCCACTTCCCACCCCACTTAGGATTCTCCAAGGCATGGACCGTGAAGGGTCCCTTACCGAAGAAGGGCCACTTCAAATGAATATTTACATGAGGACCAAAGCTGGCTTAAAAAAAGCGAAAGGAGATTTGATTAATGTTTTGTTTTGGACAAAATGATGAAAATAAGTTTCTAAGCTTGTTGTAACTCAACCATAGGTCATTGCAGAGTGAACACCAAACAAACCATGGATTGCTTTGCTTTTGGCATGATTTTTCCAACCTCCCTTAGAGTGTCTGCTATGCTCCACGCGTTTATAAAGCGGTCATCTGTCCAAACCAGTCAAGGGCTTCATCCATTTTCCAAAGGGGCTTTCCTAACCCTTCACCATTCAGATCACTCTCTTGTGAGGCACCTAATAAAATCCCTCTTTTCTCTTCTTCAGTTGTTGACTAGTCTCTCGGTGCTGCGTCCTCATCTGTGGTTTCCTCATGACTCTTAGAGGTGTGCAGCGCCTCTCCCAGCCTCCTCGTGGAATCCCCCATCTTCTGTGGGATTGACAGCTGGGTCTGTACTGTATGGGTGCTGGCTTCAGTCACCTGGAGGCGGACTCCCTGGTCTGCGGACGGAGTTGGGGATGCATGGGAGATAACAATAGGCTTGTTGTTGCAAATGAAATCCTTGCACATCTCAGTCATATTTGTATTCTTAGGCCTTAGGGGTTCAGAGAAAACAGATAAATCTTTATCAAAGGACGAAGTAAGTGAACATAATAGATGAATATTCTCACAAGGACAGCTTAAGTTTTTTACCAACTTGAACCAGAATCTAAGTCAGCATGGTGCAGTTTCTGTGCTTGGAAAAAGCCCCCCAATGGAGATGTGGGGAATTTAACCTCAGCCCTGGCTCGTCAGTGTATAGAGGAGGAGGTGGGCTTGATAATTAATAACAAAAACCATATTGGGGCTGTAGCTGTAAACCATCTGTTTAACACGTCTGCCAACACTGATCATGTGAACCCGTGTTCTCTTCTAGGGTTGACAAGTTTGTTCTCGGATTAGCGTGTGGAATCCCAGCCTGTTACCACAGAGGGACACCTCTCTGGTTCACACATCAGGGTCCCAGTTTTCCAGCTTTTCTGACATGGTTAAATCTGTGACTTTACACACTGAATCTATTTTTCTAAATTTCTGTGTTTCTTTGTGATCCTTTTTGCCTGGGGCAAGAAATGAGATGACATTTAAAAACATTTTGTAGTCCTGTGACGAAGGCTGTTTCCTTTAATTATTGCTTCATTCAGGTAGGTTTCAAAAATGTGTGCATGGGGGTGGGGGGAGAAGACTTGGTCAGTAATTCTGGAAATAAGTTTGGCAAGTGGAGATGAAGGCCAGACTCAAAAAGAGCCTGTCATAGCAAAGTCCTGTCACAGGCACCAAAAGGTTCCTTGCAGGCATTTTTAGGAGACCTGCAGTAAAGTGTTAACGAAGGATTAACGACCCAAACACGAGACCAAGTCTGACCTTTGCTGGGAGAAGCCAGGTCTGGAACAGGTGGTGAGAGGATTTGTAGAGATGATGTGTACACCTGCTGGCATATAGCTGGGGCCCGGGTGTTTTCATTTCCCAGGCTACTCCAGCAAATACAGGCACAGGAATGGCTTACACAGTGGGACCAGAGCAGAGAATCTGGTGCATCACAATGGTCCGGCAAAAGATGATGCCTAGTGGTCTCACCCTCTCACTTCCTGTGACAGAGCAGAGATGATGAGGCAGGCACCCCTGGTCTGGTGCAGGCAGGCTCGGCAGGTGACGCTCCTGGGGGTGGCTGCACCTTGCTGGCTACCATGGTGGGAATCAGAGTGCCAAGCCTTGGTACATCTGCCATCAGAAAACAGAAGCTGCCAAGAAGGTGTTCAGTGATGAGACTTTCCAGGTGGTAGAATCTCAGGTAGGAGGACCACACAATCCCACCAAGAGCTCTGGAGTTTCTGGGTCCAGAAGGGTCGAGAGGTGTTAAGAGCTCCTCGCCTTCCCAGCTGCTGTTGAACCATTGCCAGGCTCTCTGCCTGGGCACCCAACACTAAGGGGTTCTGTCCAGGGCAGTCCCCAGGCAGCTCTTCTTGCCCTCATCTGCTGGCAGGGGCAGCTCCTAGAGTCTTTCCTGTCTTTGACTCTGATTCCTGGGAGAGGGAGAGAACCGCTGCCCCTGGGCTCCCCCCAGGCCGCAAGCTGTGACCAGCAGTGGCCATCTCACCAAACTGGGAGTCTAGAATTTGGTGACCCTTCCATCTTTGTTTTGTTATAGTTGTGAAATATACCGTTTTCTTTATACTCAGCCATAGCTGCATGAGTTGAGTATTTTAAAACCTTATTTCCTTCAGCTGGGAATTCTGTAATGTTTGAGCTGTTATAACATGAAGTGGGAGATATGAATCACCCAAACAGTAACTCATATAACACAGGGGTCAGTTTGGCTGGAATTCAGTGGGGAGCTAAGGATAGTGTTTCCTTTCTTTCTTGTGGTTTTACAGGGTTTTTTTTTTCCTTCAATAGGAATATTTCTTCAGCACCAATACAGAATTCTATTTCCCTTTCCTAGTTTTCATTTTCTAAGCTTACTGAGTCCTCTTTGAGAATGAGCTGTAGTTAGGCTCATGTGTTGGTCCAAAAAATAAAGAACCTTCCCTAAGCATGTGACGTCAGCCAGGCTGATGGTTCCCCAATTACAGTTTGTTCTAGAACAGCACTTCTCAAACGGTAGTGTCAGGTCTCATCCTCCAGGGCTCTTGTCGGACCTTCGCCAACCCCAGGCCCCTCCCCAAGGTGATGGCCGCACCCTGTTTGGTGAGCAGCCGCCACACCTCTCCTTAAGTACAGACATACACTCTAACATGGGCCACTGGGCAATGCCATCTTCAACTACTAAAACTAAGATGTCCTCCGAAGTGGCTGCTATGGCAAATACTAAATTTCCATATATACACAGATATATTTGGTTGCCCATTTCTAGGCTTTTCATTGTGTGGCATCGTCTTCTTGCAATAATGTCACTCTACACCATTTGATAGCACATTTAAGTCTAGGTAAAAGGAACGCCATGCCAAACCACGTGGGTTCTGACATGCTGTGGAAAGCCCAACAAGCCAGGAGAAGGGACTTGTCACTGCCACTGAGTCTCTCCGACCCCTCCTGGCCTGGCGGTCCCAGCTCTGGACACCTGACCATGTCAACCACTGGCCCTGGCCACTCGGCAGCTTCCTTCTCGGCTCAGCTCGGGTGCTGCTGACAGGAAGCTGGCTTTGCAGGATGCAGGGAGAGGTGGTTAGATGCCCCCTCCTGCCCGCCCTGCCGGGGTGCCAGCCCCTGCTAATCAGACTGCCCTGCAGCCTCCCGGATCAGGTCCAGGTCTTGGCAGGCCCTTGGCGCAGCTTCTGTGAAGCTCCATTACAGACTGAAATGAGCTCTGTTTTTAATTTCATTTTTTGCCTCTGTAACAAGCAAAGTTCACATTACAGATAAATTGCCCGGAAATTCCAATTTAATAAGGCATATGCATTTTTCAGACCTAGAAGCACAGACAACGTCTTACACTCTGGTATTTTTACACCAAAAGGTTTATTAAAAAGACAGCTTTGAAAATGTCAGAAATTTACATAAAGTGCCTGGCCAATTGGTCAAAAAGGCTGATTCAACAGAAGTGCTTAATCACGGGAGGCTGAGGAGCAGGGGCTTGGTGGTCTCCAGCTGCTCTCCCTCGGGGATAGAAGGTTTTTTTGGGGGGGGGATCTCACCTACGATGTGGGTCCTCCACCCCGCTCTAGTAAGGATAAACGGGGCAGAGTACAACCGGGCACCCCCCACTGGGGTTTCTGCACTCAACAGAGTGTCCATCGGTCGCCCTCGGTCCATGGGGTGTGTTCCAAGTTGGGGCAGCAGCTCGGGCACCCAGGGGCCCTGGGACGTAGGCACACCTCTGCGCTGCCCCTGGTGGGAAGAAGCACCAAGTGAAATAGAGGGTTCAAATCCAAAGGACCCGGTGAAAACACAAATAACACAGCTATGGATATATCTGATTATTGGGTAAGGAAGAAAAACAGTGAAATCCTATCCTATAAAACCACCCCAGCTCTTGCTTTCACTGGAAATGTAACAAAAACAGGTCAAACTGTTGGGTATCATTTTTAGCATATAGCCTCCAAGTTAATGTCTCTCAGCATTTTACTGAACTACTCCTTATATTAAAATAAAGAAGCAATCATGTTAATTGTACTGCAAAATTGTAGCATAAACTGTAAGACAAAAATAATGATGGGGAAAACAAAGAGTACAAAGCTAGATCATCTAATTCCATTTTATTTGTATTCTAAATTCTGAGTTGAGTAATCAGGGAATAAAATACAATCTGTTTAAAATTTTCATTATTTCAAATATGTTGTATGCTCACAAATCACTTCTGGGTCAACTGTGAACTTGTTACCTGATAAGACTGGAATCAAATGTTACCTCTGTTTGCATTTTCCATTTCCATGATTGTCCCACCCGAAAGAGAAAAGAAGCACTAAGCATTTCCTGGCTGCCCACCCTGAGCCCCATCGCCCTAGGGATGAAACCTAAACTGCACACAGTTTAGAAGCCCTGCCCCTGGAATCCAACAGACCGCTGTGGAATCCAGCCCCAGCACTTATTTGCTGTACTGCTTCTGGCAAGTTGCTAAACCTCTCTGAATCTTGGTTTCCTCATCTTTAAAACAGGGATGACACCAACTTCATAAGGTTGTTGTGAACTAGAAAATTAAGCATGGAGACCCCCATAGTGTGTAGCCCAGAGCCGGCACGTCGGCATTCAGCACTCACAGCCAACTTTGATCAGAGCCTGACAGGGAGGAGCTTAGAGTCCATGAAGGCAGCAGCTAGAGAAGCACCCAACGATGTTCTAATGGGCGTTTCAGTGTGTGCAGGTGCCCGGCGAGGACCTGGAGAGAGCTGCTTCGTTCCAGCTGGGAAGTCACACAGGGCCACCCAGAGGAGCCGAGCGAGCCGGGTCTTAAGAGGCAGGAAGAGTTTGCCAGTGAAAGCGTAAAGCACAGTTTAAATGAAGAACGGTGTTTTTATAAGCAGTTCTTTATCATAAGTAATGTATCCTTTCTGTTTTTAAGAAATATTGACATGATAATTGAGGTGGCAATGGAACATGGCAAAGTCTGCCTCAGCCTCGTTTGTTGTCTCCATCTGTTCCCCATCACTGGGTCACCTTCAGGCTGTCCTTCCCCCAGGGCTCTGCTGAGTTGGATGTTTCCAGTACATTCAGGGGACAGTGCAGCTCACTCAAGTAAAGGACTTCACTGGGCTGACGTCCTGACCCCAACATAGCACGAACACCCCCCAGCGCCCACTGAGGCTCCTAGGAGCATCAGCTAAAACCCACAGGGGCCCCAAAGACCTCCCGAGGGAGGTTGCTGAGCCCCTGTGTCCTCACTGCTACCCCATGAGATCAGGTCCCTTGCGCAGAGAAGGAAGAAGGAAGCACAGGGAAGTAACTCGCCCAAGGTCACACGGAAAAATCCTGGTCCATTTCACTCCAAAGCCTGTGCCTAGACTCCTCTGTCCCACTGACAGCACGCGGGGCTAGGTAGAGGCAGCGCAGGGGGTCAGAGCAGGCTGCAGCCCCAGGTGCCACGGTTCAAATCCCAAAGTTGCCACCTACCAGCTCTTGACCTTGAAGAAATTATTCAATCCCTCTCGTTGCCTTCTTTTCTGTCAAATGGGGATAATGATGTCATTGGCTGCACAGACTGAGGAGGTGAGGACTGAAAGAGGTGAAACGCTGGAGGCTGCAGCTGGCACTACTGTTCTTACAGGGACACAGCACCCTTGAGGCTGCTGCAGGAGAGACAAGGCCACCGCGCTGTCTGGAAGCATTAGCAGGGGCCACCGTACCAGGTGCTCCCACAGGCCCAGGCCTCATTCCTCCACTTTGCAGGACAAATTGTACCTTGTAGGTCAGAATGCACTCACAGGGGAGGGAATAAACTCAAGTGCCTCTCCGGTAATTAAGTGAAAACACAGCGTCAGAGGAGCTGCAGACCCCTGCTGCTGAGGCTGCCGCAGGCACGGGGATGGGGGTGGGGGAGCTTCAACCAGGGGGGTCCCCACAGTGCTGCCGCTGGGCTGGCTCCTGAGCAGCGAGGGTCTAAGGAAAGAGACGTCCAGGTGGCATAAAGCCTAGAACAAGCCTGGCACCTCTCAAGGACTGAAAAGAGGCTGGGGCGGCTGGGGCTCATTCAGCACAGGGGAGAGAGGGAAGAGATGAAGTCAGCAGGACAGGCAGAGGTCAAGGTCAGAGGGTGGAAGGCCTACAAGGCAGAGTCAGACACTGGAGGTTTTTATAATGCAACGGGTACCTGTCCGGGCTTCCACGCATGGCTGTGATCGTTTGATGGGCGTTTCAAAGGATCATTCTGGCAGCTGGGTGGAGAGGTTACACTCGTGCAACGGGTGCTCTGGATAATTGAAGGCATGCACACTCACACACCCAAGTGCAGGCATTTGTTGGAGATGGGTGCCCCCAAATGTCCATCTACATAACCACACATGGAGGGTATGCCAGCCGCTACCTCAGCATTCCGGTAACTTCCCACAGCAGCCAGCAAGCAAATTACATGAAATTGTCAATCCACAGAAACTTAAATGTCTTGCAGCCAAGTCATCTTTGACCCTTTGTAAGGAAATGCCCAGAAGAGGAGGGAGTTCCTAACCAGCAATAAAGAACATTTATGAAGCTATTAGCAAGTCAGTTATCTGGAACTTAGGAAGTATTTTCCAAGGTAAACATGGCATTTGATCATTAGGTTTTAAGAGAAACCCTGTTTAACCCACAGCCTAACAAATGGCTTATGCTAGTGAATTTTCTTCCTCCAGTTCCATTTTGCCATTACTTTCCACTCAAAATGACAAGGTACACTCTTGGCTCCAAATGGATTCCAGGCAGTATATTGGGATCAGGCCTTGAAGGCAAGAGAGAAATATGGATTCTTGAAGCACCACCCAATAGTTTATTAAACTCCCACCACATGCCTACGGAAAGGCTCAACTCTGGGTCTGGGTCTGAAATGGGAGACCCAGAGCCACACACCAGGTGAGCAGGGGCAGGAGGCACGAGCTGCACCCAACCTGAAAGAGGACTCATTCTTCAAGAGCTCGTAACTCAAGGTCCACTCCCATAGAGTCCACAAGTTTAAAGACCAAGTGTTGACCAGGAATTCTATCTAAACCTGCCTTCCTGCTTATTTTATCCCTGCAATTCACCTTTACCATTCAATCTGTCGAAATTCATTCAAAGGAAATGTACTACGTGAGATAAGTTCTGTCCTTCCTGGTCATAAGCACAGACTTTGTGGTCAGCGTGGATGTGTTTGGATCCCAGGGCTGCTGCACTGCAGCGACACCTGGGGGGTGGGGGGGCACTGCGCCCCTCTCGATGCCGGGGCCCCATCCCTCAGACGGGAGGACAGTGTTAACTCAGAGTTGTCAGGGCCCAGCGGGAATGCTTACACGGTGTCCGTGCAGCAGCTGGCAATCAGAACGCATCCACGGGAGGGACCGGACGCTCAAGTTCACGCGTCTGGCCTGGGCACCGAGTCCCACGCTGAGAATGCCTTGCGGTTTGGGTCTAGAGACTCACAATCCCAGCAGCCAGAAACGCTGACTTTTCCACTGTAACAATGAGAATGGCAATTTGTTCCCAGCTCTTCATTTTGAGATCTGCTGGCCTGTTGGCTCAACTGGGTTTGTTTGTTTGTTTTTAACTTTCTTTTTAATTGTATAATATTACATATGCACAGCAAAGAAAGAAAAAAGAAGTTTTCAAGGCCCTTTTCACCAAGTAGTTAGGACAGATCCCAGAGTCTGTCATAGGCTACCATACCATCATCTCAAGAGTGTTCCTTCTAGCTGTTTCAGAACATTGAAGGCTAGAAGGAATAAATATTTTCTTATCATCACAATCAACTTTTTTTCTTTTTTGGGAAAAATAATATATATACAAAAAAGCTATACATTTCAAAGCACAGTGCAACAATTAGCTGTAGAACAGACTTCAGAGTTTGGTATGGGTTACAGTTCCACAATTTTAGGTTTTTTACTTCTAGCTGCTCTAAGATACTGGAGACTAAAAGAAGTATCAACATAATGATTCAGCAGTCATACTTATTTGTTAAACCCTACCTTCTCTGTATAATTCCACCATCACCTTTGGTCTTTCTCCTACTCTATAGGGGTATTTGGGCTATGGCCATTCTAAATTTTCATGTTGGAAGGGGCTGTCAATAATATGGGGTAGGGAGATGGAACTAACTGATGTTCTGGAGAGGCTGAGCCCTCTGCATTTCAGGACTTATCTGACCTAGGAACACATCTGGAGGTTGTGGGTTTCTGTAAAGTTACCCTAGTGCACAGAACCTTCGCAGAATCTTATCTATTGCCATGGGTGTTCTTTAGGATTGCTGGAATGGTTTTGGTTGGGGTTTGGCAAATTATCATAGGTAGCAATGTCTAACTGACACTTGCATAAGTAACCTCTGCCCCTCAACTCCATTTGAACTCTCTCAGCCAATGATACTTTATTAGTTACACTTTTTTCCCCTTTTTGGTCAGGATGGCCAGACTCATTCCTGGGAGTCATGTCCCACACTGCTAGGGAGACTTTCACCCCTGGATGACATGTCCCACATAGTGGAGAGGGCAATGATTTCACTTGCAGAGTTGGGCTTAGAGAAAGTAAGACCATATCTCAGCAACAAAAGAGGTCCTCCAGAAGTAACTCTTAGGCATACCTACAGGTAGTCTAAGCTTCTCTGCTACCTACATAAGCTTCACAATAGGTCAAGGGCTAGGCCTATTGATTTGAGTGTCCCTAATGTTTGACATTAGGGGTTTCCTGGGTGGCAGAGTTCAATAGTTCCATAGTTTTTCTCCCATCCCTCAAGGGACTTTGCCAATACTTTTTGATTATCTGCTTAATATATTATGGGATGTGTCCAGGCATTACATTAAGCTATACAGGATTAAGGTCCCTCATTCTTATTCTGGGCTCCTTGTGTTTTGATTGTTTAAATGAGCTGTCCAGATAGGTTGAGTTAGACTCTGTGCCACAGAAAATTTAGGTTCTGGACAAAATAAACCTTTCTTCCTTTGGTCTCAAAGAGTAGGTGAGGTTCTAAAATATAGACAATGTTTCCCTTATCCCTGGGTTCTGAATTACCTTAATCCCATCCTGATCAGCTTCGTTCTTATCTTTAAACACAGGTTATATACATATATAAAACAATCTCTCAAAATCCAGAAATAATAATTACTACTCTGGACTAAATGTGACTGCTATGAGAGCTTACAATATAGGCCCCTGTTTTCTTATACACATTTTCTAAAGGAGATCATACAATAAATGCACTTTAGTTTCTGGCTTATTTTGGCTCACCAGATGTCCCACAGGTTCATTCACAATGTTGCATGCCTCACAACTTTATTCCTTTTAGTAGCAGCATAATATTTGATCATACGTATACACAGTCGTTCATCTACTTCTCAGTCAGCGCATCCTTCAGCCACTTGCGTTCATTAGGCATCAAATATAATGCCCAAAGTCCACAGTCCATCAACCCTCACAGTTTTAGATCATTTCATGGTTCCCAAGAAAAAGATAACCAATAAACACACCTTCACCAAACAGGAAATCAAAACCTCCCCTTAAATCTTGTCCCTCCCCATTCCCCCCATCTCTTACCCCTGGTGTTGCTGTGATACTGCTGTTCTCCTGTTAAACACAGCCCACAGGATGCAAGAGCAGTTTTCTCCCATACCCTGAATTTAAACACTCTTTGTACAAGGATCATAGCTTTGAAGTAATTCTTACAAGAACTCATTCATATTTCTACTGTGAGTCAGTGGGACACATAGGTCTATATAATCCCTTTCAATCATGTTCACCTTCAATATGGTAATATTATTTATAGACCCATGATGAACCGCCTTCACTTCTATCTATTCCCTTGCATTTGAGTTCAACCCCATTAGCCAACCATTCACCCATCTCTAGCTTTCATGTATCTCTAAGTCCCCTATATTCTGTATTATAAGCCTCTGATTATACCATTCCCATGGTCATAAAAGTGGAATCACATAGTATCTATCCTTTTGTGTCTGGCTTATTTCACTCAGCATTATGTCCTCAAGGCTCATCCATCTTGTCATGTGCTTCAGGACATCATTTCTTCTTACTGCTGCATAATATTCCATTGTATGTTTATATCACATTTTGTTAATCCACTCATCTGTTGATGGGCCCCTGTATTATTTCCATCCTTTGGCAACTGTGAATAATGCTGCTATGAACATCTGTGTGCAATGTCTATTGGTGTCACTGCTTTCAGCTCTTCTGGGTATATACCAAGTAGTGCTATTGCTGGGTCCTATGGCAACTCAATATTTAGTTTCCTAAGGAACTGCCAAACTGTCCTCCATGGTGGCTATACCATTATACATTCCCACCAGCAGTGCATAAGTGTCCCAATCTCTCCACATCCTCTCCAACATTCGTAGTTTCCTGTTTGTTTAATAGCAGCCATTCTTATAGGTGTGGGTCCTCTTTTTAAGGTAAGGGTCCTCTTTCATCCTTCTGGCTATTGATCCTCAGTTGTCCCACGCCCATTTATTGAAAAGACTATTTTGTCCCAGCTAAGTAGATTTGGGGGCCTTGTCAGAAATCAGTTGACCATAGATTTGGTGGTCTATTTCTGCACTCTTGATTTGATTGCATTGGTCAATACTTCTGTCTTTGTGCCAGTATCAAGCTGTCTTGACCACTGTGGCATTATAATAATTTTTAAAGTCAAGAAGTATTAATCCTCCCACTTTGTTCTTCTTTTTTAGGATGCCTTTAGCTATTCAGGGGTCTCTTTCCCTTCCAGATGTATTTGGTAACTAGCTTTCCAAGTCTTCAAAGTAGGTTGTTAGAATTTTGATTGGTACTGCATTGAATCTGTAGATCAATTTGGATAGAGTTGACATCTTAACTATATTTAACCTTTCTATCCATGCGCAGGGAATGTCTTTCCACCTATTTAGATCTTCTTTGATTTCTTTTAGCAATGTTGTGTAGTTTTCTGTGTACAAGTCCTTTACATCCCTAGCTAAGTTCATTCCTACGTACCTGATTCTTTTAGTTGCTATTCTGAATGGAATTTTATCCTTAACTGACTCCTCAGTTAGGTCATTGCTTGTGTATAGAAATGTTACCGATTTGTGCACATTAATTTTATATCCCACCACCTTGCTGAATTTATTAGCTCAAGTAACTTTACTGTAGATTTCTCAGGATTTTCCAAGTATACTATCATATCATCTGCAAATAATGAGAGTTTCACTTCTTCCTTTCCAGTTTGGGTACCTTTTATTTCTTTGTCCTGCCTGATTGCTCTAACTAGAACTTCTAGCACAGTGTTGAATAATAGTGGTGTCACAGGCATCCTTGTCTCATTCCCGATCTTAGGGGGGAAGCTTTCAGTCTCTCTCCATTGAGTACAATGCTGGCTCTCGGTTTTTCATATATGCCCTTTACCATATTGAGGAAGTTACCTTTGATTCCTATCTTTTGAAGTGTTTTTATCAAAAAAGAATGCTGAATTTTGTCAAATGCTTTTTCAGCATCAATCAACATGCTCATGATGTTCCCCTTTCATTTTGTTATTGTGCTATATTACATTGAATTTCTTGTGCTGAACCATCCTTGCATCCCTGGTATAAACCCCACTTGGTCGTGATGTATGCTCTTTTAATGTGTTGTTGGATTCAATTTGCTAGTATTTTGTTGAGAATTTTGGCATCTATGTTCATTAGGGAGAATGGCCTGCAGTTTTCCTTTCTTGTAGCATCTTTACCTGGTTTTGGTATTAAAGTGATGTTATCTTCATAAAATGAGTTAGGTAGTGTTCTTTTTCCTCAATTTTTTGGAAAAGTTTGAGCAGGATTGGTGTTAGTTCTTTTTGGAATGTTTGAAAATATTCCCCTGTGAAGCCATCTGACCCTGGGCTTTTCTTTGTAGGAAGATTTTTTATGACTGATTGAATCTCTTTACTTGTGACTGGTTTGTTGAGATCTTCTATTTCTTCCTGAGTCAGGGTAACTTGTTTGTGTTTCCAAGAATTTGTCCATCTCATCTAAAAATTGTCTAGTTTGTTGGCATATAGTTGTTCATAGTATCATCTTATAATTTCTTTCATTTCTTCAGGGTCTGTGGTAACGCACCCCTTCTCATTTCCGATTTTGTAAATAAACAAATAAGCATATTCTCTACTTTTTTCTTTGCCAGCCTTGCCAGTCATCCATCGATTTTACTGATTTCTCAAAGAACCAACTTATGGTTTTACTGATTCTTTCTATTATCCTTTTGTTCTCCCATTCATTTAACTCTACTTATCTTTACTATTTCTCTTCTTCTATTTGTTTTAGGGTTAGTTTGCTGTCCTTTCTCAAGTTCCTCCAGGTGAGCAAGTCCTCGATTTTTGCTCTTTCTTATTTTATAATATAGGCATTTAGGGCAATAAATTGCTCTCTCAGCACAGCCTTTGCCAAATCCCATAAGTTCTGATAAGTTGTATTCTCATTTGCATTCATCTCCAGGTAGCTACTGATTTCTCTAGCCATTTTTCTTTGACCCACTGGTTGTTTAAGAGTATGTTATTTAATCTCCATATATTTGTGAGAGTTCTCATTCTTTGGTGGTTATTGATATCCGGCTTCATTCCACTGTGATCAGAGAAAATGCTTTGAATAATTTCAGTGTTTTAAATTGATAAAGACCTGTTTTGTGCCCCAGCATATGGTCTATCCTGGAGAATGTTCCATGAGCACTAGATAAGAATGTATATCCTGGTATTTTGGGGTGTAATGACCTATATATGTCTATATTAGGTTTAATCCATTTATCAAGTTGTTTAACTTCTCTATTTCCTTGTTGATCCTCTGTCTAGTTGTTCTATCTATAGAGAAAAGTGATGTATTGAAGTCTTCTATTATTATTGTTGAAACATCGATCGCTCCCTTCAGTTTTGCCAACGTCTGTCTCATGTACTTTGGAGCTCCTTGATCAGGAGCATAATCATCTATGACTGTTATTTCTTCTTGGTGAATTGTCCCTTTTATTAGTATATAGTGTCCTTCTTTGTCTCTTATGATGTCTTTACATTTAAAGTTTATTTTGTCCCATAATAGTATAGCTACTCCTGCTTTCTTTTGGTTACAACTTGCATGCAACATCTTTTTCCATCCTTTCACTTTCAATCTGTTTGTATTCTTGCGTCTAAGATGAGTCTCTTATAAGCAGCATATAGATGAATTATATTTCTTAATCCATGCTGGCAATCTGTATCTTTTAATTGGTAAGTTTAGTCCATTAATATTCAAAGATATTACTGAAAAGGCGTTTCTTGAATCTACTATCTTATCCTTCGGATTTTATTTGTCAGATCTATGTACTCTTTTCCCTCTTTCTCTTTTTATCCTTTAAGTTACTCTTACTGGTACTCTTCAATTCTGTGCCGTCCTCCAGACCTCCCTCTCCTGGGTCGTTTTGTTTTTTGGTTTTTGGTTTTTGGCCAGCAGAACTCCCTTTAGTATTTCTTGTAGGGCTAGTTTCTTGTTGATAAATTCTTTTAGCATTTGTTCTCTGTGAAAATTTTAATCTCTCCTTCACTTTTGAAGGACAGTTTGGCTGGGTACAGAATTCTTGGCTCAAAGTCTTTCTCTTTCAGGATCTTGAATATATCATACCACTGCCTTCTCGCCTCCAGGGTGCCAGTTGAGTAGTCTGAACTCAGTCTTTTGTGGTTTCCCTTGTATGTAGTAGATTGTTTTACTCTTGCCACTTTCAGGATTTTCTGCTTCTCTTCAACATTTGACAGACCGATGTGTCTTGGGGAAGGCGTATTTGGATTTATTCTATTTAGAGTTCATTGGGCTTCTTTGATTTGCATATTTATGTTCTTTATAAGGATTGGGAAGTTTTCCCCCATTATATCCTCAACTAATCTTCCTAGTCCTTTACTGGTCTCTTCTCCTTCAGGGACACCAATGATTCTTTATTTGTGTGCTTTGTTTTGGCCATCATTTCCCTGAGATCCAATTCAAATTTTTCCAGTTGCTGTTTTGAGTGTTCGAAATCAGTTGTCCTGTCCTCTAGTTCACAGATTCTTTCTTCTGCCTCTTCAAATCTGCTGTTGTGTGTCTGTAGCATATTTTTTATTGGGCCTACAGCATCTTTAATCTCTGTGATATCTGCTATTTTTCTATTTATGCTTTCAAATTTTTGCTCTTTGTGCTCTTCTAGTGACTTCTTGATCTCCTTTATGCCATTAGCCTTCCCATTTATTTTATTTAGTAGCATTATATGAACATCTTTGATTAGTTGTTCCAAAGTTGACGTCTCCTCTGGTGTTTTAATTTGGTCATTAGGCTGGGCTATATCTGTCTGCATCTTGATATGCCTAGTGATCTTCTTTGTCTTCAAGGCATGTAAATATCTTGATAGGTTTACTTTGGAAGTTGATTTCTGTCAGTAGTCTAAAGCTTTGTATTTGTGGGATGGGTATAGAGCAGGATGTGGGGCTCAGGGCAGGGCTCAACAGTGTGGTAATGCGTTGCAGCACAGGTATAGGTGCATGTTGGGGGTGCTACGCTGGTGCCTGCGAGCATGGGGTGTGGAACACAGGGTTGTGGAGGTGCAGTGTGGGAGCTGAGGGTATGGGGTACAGCTCAGACAGACCTCGGAGCATAGGAGCAGGGTGCAGCATGGAGGACACAGAGATAGAGCACAGTGGGAGTCGGATAGGGAGGCTGAACGGATGTATGGGAGCTGCTGTGCAGATAGGATGTGGGCAGGTGCATAGAGAGTGTAGGTTGTGCAGGGTAGGTGGCATAGAGATCCAGGCCACAGAGGGTGGGGGGCAGGGTGCAGGTGTGTCCTTACGTGGGAGGATGGGGTCCAAAGGCCTCTGGATATGGGAGTGTATAGGGGTGAGCACAGGTCACTGGGGTTGCAGGACACGGATCAGGATAGGGGTGTGGAATTGGATGAATGGTGCCCTGGTGTGGGTGTGTAGGTACAGAGGAGGTTAAAGCAGGCGTGCATACGTGTGCAGGGCAGGGGGCTATGTAGCACAGATTCACCTCTGAGCACCTGCCAGGTGTGGAAGCAGGGTGCTCATACCAGGGGTGGGGAAAGTGTGCATATTTGTGGGGCGGGGGCTTGAGGTGCAGGGGGTCAAGAAGTCAGTGCAGGAATGCATGGGCATCCATCAGCGGGGAGGATGTGGCTGTATGGGTACGAGAGTCTTGGGGGCAGGGACCTGGGGTACACTGGTCTAGGGGGCGTGGCCCTTGTGTGCATATGCACAGAGCTCAGGGGCAGTGAATAGGGGTTGTACTTGCGTGGGCTGGGGACAGGTGTAGCCTGGGTATGGAGATAAGCGCACGCAGCCATTATGCACTGGCGACTGCCTGCAGGGGGCAGGGTGGAGGAGGTGGGGCTCGAGAGGGGTGGGATGAGACTGTACTTGCGAAGGAGAGGTAGGTTGGGCTGGGGCAGGCCCACATGGGCTTGGGTTGGGGGTGTCGGTTAGGTATGTGTGGGGTGGGGGGGGTGGCAGGACGCTTGGAGAGTAGGGAGGGCAGGTGATGGCATTCAGGTGCGTGGGGTGTGAGGTGAGTCACAGGCCATGGGGGCTGCGCCAGTAAAGGTAGTGCATTCAAGGAGCATGGATTGGCTTACTTCCTAGTCCCCACCTCCCCGTCCATGCATTTGGGCCTCCCTTTGGAAAGGGGCGGGTTAGGCTGTTTGTACCAGCTGCATGGCCTCCGGTTCTCTGCGTCTCAGTTTTTCAGCTTTTGCAACCAGGGCCTCCCTGTGTGGTGTAGAACACCCTCCCAGGTCACTCACACCCTGGAATCACCATCTAGGTAGCCTTCCCACCCCTTCCCTAGCTGTTCCTTGGAGCTGGGGTGAAGTTGACTGATCCTATTCTTCCACCTTTCCTAAATCGGGTTTTAAACACCCCTAGAACCAAAGCTGGCAGCACCAGGTAGATGAGCCATCGAGTTCTCCCACCTCTTCAAAGGGACAGAGTTCAGAGATGGGTGGGGAATGGAGGAAGCACCGACTAGCAGCATTCTGTCCTGGGCACGGAAGTGGCCAGAGCACGGGGCAGTGGGGCATTTGGACATTTGGACAGTCCCACTTCATTGATGTCCCCAGGCCAAGAACTACGAACCCTGTTCAATTAGAGTCTCCCTGTTAGATTAGATCCTATAAACTTTTACACTGTGGAGCTTTTAATAAGCATGTTACTTTTATAAAAGACCACTTTCCCCAAAAAAAAATTTGACAATTTTTTGATGATTACCCAGAGTCCCAGCCCCTCATCCCGGTGGTTCAGACTCTCTGTAACCCAGCCCAGTCTGGGTGCCCAAGCTCGTTTGCTGTCAGTTTCCCCAAGAGAAGCTCTGTTCTACCCCCAGCTATGCACCTGCCATAGGAACTGGTGCCCCCCTCTCCCCAGTACTCCCCAAAAAGGCCTTTGTTCAGCCAAAAGCCAGTGACTGTGTGTCAAGCACCAGTCTAGAAACTCGGGTCACAGCAGCGAACACACAAACACCCTCGCCCTCATGGAGCTTATGTTCCAGTGAATGGTCATGTTCTGTGCATCAGCACACACTGTCCTCTCCTCTGAACTGTCCTTCCTCTTACTCTCCGACCACATCCTACCCTTTCTTCCTGGTTTGGTGCAGGTACCACATCCTCTACCCTGCATTACAGGTAATGATCTTTCCCTCTGGCCATCCTGTGCTCTTGCCTGCACCTTTGTAATGGCCTTCTCCCAGCCTAGCCTACCCAGGAGATGCATCCAAGGTGTGAAAGACTGGACTCGGGGTCAGGAGAGGGGTGGTGAATTTGGCTGTGCCACCATGAGAGCAGCTATCCAGAGCGTCCTCCTCGCAGCGTGCCGTGGGGAATAAAGGAGGCGTGTATGTGCAAAGCGCTGAGCACAGAAGCCAGCTGGGAGGTGCAGCTCAGCCGCTGCCTTGTGAATGATGGTGTGGATCTGTGTTAGGTGTGACCCGACCATCTAGCACCTCCACACCCAACAGAGGAGCTGGCCCAGCACTCAGCAAAAGCTCCTAGAATTCAGTGTGCATGTGATCTGACGTTGTTTGGGTGGTTGTTTGTTTGTTTGTTTTCTCAGGTACTCTGTTTACAAGGACCCAGCTGGCTGGCTGAACATTAACCCCATCAATGGCACAGTGGACACTATGGCCGTGCTGGACCGCGAGTCCCCGTTTGTCCACAACAGCGTGTACACTGCTCTCTTCCTGGCAATCGACAGTGGTGAGTACTTTTAGAATACCATCAAATATATGCTTTTCAGTTACAGACGTATTTTTACATTTCATCTGTCACACCTAGAGGTACTCTTGGGAAGAATATAAATGTGGGGGTGTCAGGAGACCAGGTAAAGCAAATGTTTACAGATGTTTACCCCTGCACAGAGTCAGCCAGTAACATCCCCCAGTCTTGGGATTCTTAGGTCCTTCTGGTCGGTGAGTAATGCTGAGTTCACAGTCAGAACAATGAGCTCATTGGGCTCCACTTCCGGCAGGGACCAAGCAGGTGCCGAGGTCAAAAGCCCCCCAAGATGTCCTGCTTCTTGGTGCCAGGCCCATGTGCATGATGAAGGAAATTCCCCCCCCGAGGTCATCAGTGACCCTGACAACTGAGCTGTCCCCCTGGCTTTTATCCTGTCATGACTTGCTGCCATGGAAAGACAGCAGATGCACTCACCCAGTGGCTCTGTAATCACAGAGGGATCACCCTTCCTTCAAAAACAAATAGGGCAGTATCCAAGTGCCAAACCCTGCTGTAGATGCTGGGAATGGAGCAAAGGAAAAAACAGACAAAAGTGCTTGCCATCTGGAACATATAGTAGAGAAAGTAAGACTAAGTAGAATATGTGCTATGCTACTGGGAAAAGAAGAGAACAGGAAAAGGGGAGGACATGTCAGAGGGTACTGCAATTTAAATAGGTGGCCCTGGAGAACTTCACTGGCATGAACTTTACTTCATTTACTCAAGTGACATCTGAGTAAAGATGTGAGGGAAGGGAAGGTGAAGCTCAGAGATTAGCCCAGAGGCCAGCAGGACTTGGGCAGGGAGAGTAAAGGAGTGGGGGTATGGATGGGATAGGGTCCAGGGGGCCTCATCCAATCCTGGTTCTTTCTGTGAAGCGGGAAGTCACTGCCAAGCTCTGAGTCATGATGCGAGGGTCGATCTGCTGCTTGGTTGAAGCCAGACTGTCGGGACCAAGAGCAAAAGTAGGGAGACCTCCCAGGAGGCTGCAATGACAATCCACACCAGACGGTCTAGCAGGGTCTAAGGAGCGGGGTTGGGGGGGAGGGTGTTAAGACATGGTCAGTCCTGGAGATAGGCTGTATATCTTTAACACTGGCCTTTAACTGAGATGGTGAGATCGGGATTTGGGTTGTGGCCATGTGAAGCTGAGCTGCCTAGTGCATCCACTACACAAGAAGTTTTGCTCAATGAGTCATAAAATCCAGTTACTCATAGCTAAAGATTTTGTTTTGAGTTCTTGTTTTGGTTTGCTAAAGCTAACAAAATGCAATATACCAGAAATGAACTGGCTTTTAATAGTGGGTATTATTAGCTTACAAGTTTACAACTCTGAGGCTGTGAAAATGTCCAAATCAAGGCACCAACAGGACGATACCTGGATTTTGAAGACTGGCTCCTGGCGAGCTTGGGTTTCTCTGTCAGATAGCAAGGCACATGACGACATCTGCTGGTCCTTCTTCTCCCGAGTTTCATTTCTTCTGGCTTCAGTGGCTTCCTCTCTGTCTTCTGTGTGTCCTCTCTTTCAGCATCTGGCTCTCTTAGCTTCACTAGGGCCTTTTTCCTCTTACAAAGGACCCCAGTCAGAGATTAAGACCCACCCTGGACCACTTCTTAACTGAAATAACCTAGTCAAAAGGTTCAACCCAAAATAGGTCCTCACCCACAGGAATGGATTTAAAAACATGATCTTTTATGGGGTACATAACAGCTTCAAACTACCACAGTCCTATATATCAAAATGCATATTTATTAGGGCTCTTTTGATTGCCCATCATTATACTAAATTACAAGGGCAAACTAAGACCTCCCAGACCCAGTCGCTGTGTTCCTAAGCACTCACAACCCAACGTGAGGAACTGTGTCTAAGAAGTGAGCTCTCAGGGTGGCACAGAGCAGACAGAGGGAGCTTTACCCTGAAAGCAAAACTTGCATTTGGCCTCGAAAGGCAGGTAGGATTTGGACCAGTGGCAGGATCAGGAGTTGGAGGGTGGAACAGAAAAATAAGAACTAGAAGGGACTGATAAAGGGGAAATCTAAACCAAGTGAGGATGAATACACTGAGAACGGGGCAGGCCCTTCTGGTAGAAGCCTGAAATGTGGGTATGTGGGAAACGGAAAAGTTGCTGAGCTTGGCTGGAAGGTTCTACATGAACAAAGATAAAGATGGAGACGTGGGCAGGTGCTAGAATGCTCTAAGGTCGATGGGTCCTGTGACAGCAGCTCCTGTCACAGTGGCTTACACAAAGCAGGCATTCGTTAACCGTGAAACAGGTATGGAAATGTTCTATATGACATGCCCAGGAGTAGCATTCGATTACATCACTTACTTGCCTCCAGAGTGAGGCTTGCGTGTTAGGAAGACATCCCCTCTGGGAGTGGAAGGCAGACGGAACCATGGCAACACACAAGGCAGGAAGGCATTAGAAAGCTGTGGGAGAAATCAAGATAAGAGAAGCAAGGGCGTGACCCAAGGCAGGGAAACCTAATTCAGTCCAGGTGCAGTGGGCCTGTGAAACTACAGCAGGCATCAGGCTTGAAAGGTCAGGGTCTGCCCTACTTTGCTCACAATGGCAGTGGAGAAGGGATGAATCCGGAAAGCACGTGGAAGCAAGAACAAGACTTCGCATAGAGCACACACTGCTGAGAAGCAGAGGAAGATGATGTTACAGTTTCTAGCCCAGAACCAGGAACAGGAAAGAGGAACTGGTTTCAGAAGCTTGTCCCCATGCAGTTTTAGGGCTGGATGGAGAGGTGATGCCCCATGGGAAGCTGGCCACAGAGGAATGGAATTGCTTAGGAAGTTCTTCATGCAAGAGAAAGAAGGCTTCCAGAAGTACAAAGTCTAGACAGGAGTGCTAAGGGCAGGAACAGCTGATGACAAAAAGCCAAGAATGTTTAAAACGCTGTATTAATTATAGTCCAGATGAAGTAATGATTCCAGGGGCTCTGTATCATGTGAAAGCATCTGTACCTATAGAGACAACACTCAGCTCAGAAAGCCAAGAAGGAAGGGTGAAATATAGCAAATTGTAAAGTTATCATTGTCTGGTGAAACATTTTTTATGCAATTATTAGTCCGGGGGGGGCGGGGGGGAAACAACTAGGAACAAAGTACACCCTAACTTCACCAGAAACGAGAGCCTTCTTTCCAGGTATATGGTGCTCAATCAGTTCAGGGACAATTTTTGGGTTTACATCTTGTCTACAAATATCACACAGAACTAAATCACAAATTTGCAGACTAGGAAATAAACACAGAATGTAGCTGACTTTCTCAAATATCATTTTCCTACCTTTGGTTTCTGCATCTTGAACATTCCTCTTCATTTCTATCTGGAAGCGGCAGCCCAGTTTAAAGAGCTACCATGCCACTGGTGAGCTACCTGATTTTGAGGAAAACACTTACAAAACATTCAGGACTATTCTGATACCTTACAACCAGCTGTTTCTGTTGAGGAAAGAGTCTCATCTGCATTTTCTGGATAACCAGGATGCACACACACACACACACACATGCACACACACTCTGGCTGTATGACTGAGCAAACTGTTTATATACTCTGAGGCTCAGTTTCTACTTCGGTAAAATGACGACCATAATTCCTACTTATAAGATTATTGTGAGAATTGAGAAAGTGAAGTGCTGTACCCTCTAGACTCTCCATGAAAAGCCACATTAAGTGTTCGATGAATGTTCATCCCACCCCAATGGGGGCTATAAAAAGGAAGGACAGGAGCTGGGAATGACCCTCCCATGACATGAGGAAATTACAGCTTGAAATTGACATCTTGTCCAACTCTGTTAAAACTATTATCAGACAGGAAAATTCAAAGTCCAGTGTCACAGATGTTTCCAGAAGGACTGAAATGTCCCTAAACAGAAACCAGATTGACATTAATATACAGAACCATCATTAGGGATAGTAATCTTGAACAAGGCCCAAAAGACTTAGAACAAAAAAGAACATAAATGTAAAAGACCTCACAAATCAAGAGTTACTTTTGTTTAAAGGCTCTTTTTTGTCACTTACTGAAAACTTATCTCTATGTATTAAGTTTAATCAGGAGAAACCAAAACTGACCCATTAAATCAATGTTAACAGTACTAACTGATATATCAATTTTGTCCGAAGTGAACAGTCATTTTTATTAATTTTACAGAAAGTCGATTTATTTGATGGAATGAGAGAATAAGGACTTTTGTCATGTAACATTAGGAAAGCTAAAGCATTATAAATTGATTTTCTCCAAACAAGGACTCATGCAGAAATTTATGCCAAAACAGGAAGGTAAAATGTACGGCTGCAGGATTTTCCCAGGTAAGCTGTAGGAGACAAACATCTCCACTGCAAAACTAGAAAAGCTGGATGAAAATTTTAAAACCTCCACTGTAAAGGCTGAGAGCTTAACCAGGAGTGAAACTTAGCTCAACTCAAATACCAGAAAGGGAAGAACCCTTCCCAAAAGAGTTCAAGAAGCCAGCCATGTTTTTGATTCTGGGTGAAAACTGAATTTAGTCAAGCCAGAGGGCCTAGGATGGAGGGAAAGAAATCAGAAAAGCTTCTGGTAGTCATCTGGACTGGCAGGACCAAGTGGAAACCTGAGGGGGCTTTAAACACATGGGAAATTTGCCTTCTAAAGGGCAGAGTGAAATCTCCTGGAGTCTCACCAGAAAAAGCAGACTTGCTTCAAGCACACACCATTCTTTCTTCTAAGACATTTGCCAGATTTTGAAGATATACAGGATGAGGCAGGAAATGGGAAGGTTTGAGAGCTGGACTAGGAAACTCTGAAAGGCACGGTCAGATCAGCTGAAGCCTTTTAGAGCTAAAATACTGTGGGCGCTCTACCAAAATCCAGGGGTCGGCAGGGGTAAACCAGAAAATAACTGAGTCTTGCTAAACCTGCAGCCCAGCCTTACCCATCTCCATCCCTGACTGAATCAATGAGGCAAGTTCTCATTCTTTATGGCTGACGTAAGAGAGAAGGAAACTTTGTAGTGGACTATATCATCTGGACTTTTTATATTCTCATATACATAATGTCCAGTGTAACAAATAAAAAGTACTAGACCCATGAAGAGGCAAGAATATATATAACTGATGACCGAGATAGAAATCAAACCTACAAAGGATCCAGATATTTGAATCCACAGACAAGGACTTTAAAAAAACTATGATTAATATGTTCAGTTAAAGATGGACTAAAATATGAATAATTTCACCAGAAACTTGGAATCATAACACTTAAATGGACATCCCAGAACATTAATATTTACGATCTGATATTAAGAACTCAATGGGTAGTTTTAACAAAAGAACACAGGATTATTGACCTGGAATATTAACCTGTACAAAACACAGAAAGTGAAACAAAGATAGAATAAAATGGAGTATGAGACACAGATAAGAAACAACTGTGGCATATGTACATATGAAGTTGGAATCCCAGAAATATGAGAGAGAAATAATGGAGAGAAAAAAATGCATCAAGAAATAATAACCAGGAGTTTTTCAAAACCTACAGAAGACATCCACCCATTGGTTCAAGAATCTCAGCAAGCCACATGCAGGATAAATATGAAGAAAAATACACCTCAGGACATCTCAGTAAAACTGATGAAAGCCAAAGATCAAAACTTAAAAGCATCCTAAGAATAAAGGGAAAAAATACATTTACATACAAAGAAGCAACAATATGACTGATGGCTGACTTCTAAATAGAATCAATGAAAGTCAGGTGACAATGGCATAATATTTCTTTCAGGCCTTAAAAGATAACACACACTGCTCCTTCTCCCCTCTCTTTCTCCGCCGGCCCGCCGCGCGGCACCCACGCCCCGCAGCAGCCGAGCCGCCCGCCCTCCTTCTCCCCTCTCTTTCTCCGCCGGCCCGCCGCGCGGCGCCCACGCCCCGCAGCAGCCGAGCCGCCCGCCCTCCTTCTCCCCCCTCCTCCCCCTCCTGCTCCGGCTGCTCTCCAACCACCACGGTGCCCTCTTCCCCCACCTTCACTGTGCTCCTCCGCCACCAGCCTCGACAGCCTTGCCGCCCTCACCTTTCCTCCTCCAGAACAGCTACTGGGGGAGTGGAGATAATACAGAGCAGCTCCCGGAGCCACGAGGGAGATCAAAGGGACAGCGTACCCCATCCTGGAACGGCTGACTATCTGGGAGAACCAGCTCCGGTGAGATCACCAAGGGGCACGGGCTTTCCTGGGTGGGACGGCAAGCGACCGGAGTCCCTCCCTTCCACCTTCCCGGGCCAGCTGGTAGAATTGGACAGGCGGTCCCCTTAGGCCGCGGCGGCTGGTGCCCCCACCACACGAGGCCCCCCGGAACAACTGAGATAGTTGGGTCAGAAACCCCCAGACTGCGGAGAACAGTGACCGGGGGATCCCTTCCAAACACGTGACTCCCCCGTCGGCTGGGAACAGTGCACTCTCCCGGGCTGCGACAGCTGGCGCCCTCCCGCCACGCTTGGTGCCCCGGGCCGACTGGCTAATTTGGCCGGACGCTCTCCTGTGCTGCGACGGCCGGCGACCCTCCCCACGTTTGGAACCCTGGGCCGGCTGGCATTCTTCCAAGACGCTTCGGCTGCCGAAACTCCCCTACGGCGAGAGTTTTCCAGAGTTGAGGGACCCACAGCAACTTTCGCTGGTGGAACCCACAGACAGGCGTGTGCCACGAGCGCCACCTACTGGGCAGGATAGGAAGAACAGAACCCAGAGATTGCACAGAAAAATCTTTCAACCTGTGGGGTCGAACACCCGGGGAAATCTGACTAAATGCCCAGACGCCAGCAGAAGATAACGGATCACGCTCAGAAAATTGAACATATGGCCCAGTCAAACGAAGAAACCAATAGTTCAAATGAGATACAGGAGCTGAAACAACTAATGCTGAATATACGAACAGAAATGGAAAACCTCTTCAAAAACGAAATTGATAAATTGAGGGAGGACATGAAGAAGACATGGGCTGAACATAAAGAAGAAATAGAAAAACTGAAAAAACAAATCACAGAACTTATGGAAGTGAAAGATAAAGTAGAAAAGATGGAAAAAACAATGGATACCTACAACGACAGATTTAAAGAAACAGAAGATAGAATTAGTGATTTGGAGGATGAAACATCTGAATTCCAAAAAGAAACAGAAACTATCCGGAAAAGAATGGAAAAATTTGAACAAGGTATCAGGGAACTCAAGGACAATGTGAACCGTACAAATATACGTGTAGTGGGTATCCCAGAAGGAGAAGAGAAGGGAAAAGGAGGAGAAAAACTAATGGAAGAAATTATCACTGAAAATTTCCCAACTCTTATGAAAGACCTAAAATTACAGATCCAAGAAGCGCAGCGCACCCCAAAGAGATTAGACACAAATAGGCGTTCCCCAAGACACTTACTAGTTAGAATGTCAGAGGTCAAAGAGAAAGAGAGGATCTTGAAGGCAGCGAGAGAAAAACAATCCGTCACATACAAGGGAAACCCAATAAGACTATGTGTAGATTTCTCAGCAGAAACCATGGAAGCTAGAAGACAGTGGGATGATATATTTAAGTTACTAAAAAAGAAAAACTGCCAGCCAAGACTCCTATATCCAGCAAAATTGTCCTTCAAAAATGAGGGAGAAATTAAAACATTCTCAGACAAAAAGTCACTGAGAGAATTTGTGACCAAGAGACCAGCTCTGCAAGAAATACTAAAGGAAACACTAGAGTCAGATACAAAAAGACAGAAGAGAGAGACATGGAGAAAAGTGTAGAAAGAAGGAAAGTCAGATATGATATATATAATACAAAAGGCAAAATGGTAGAGGAAAATATTATCCAAACAGTAATAACTCTAAATGTCAATGGACTGAATTCCCCAATTAAAAGACATAGACTGGCAGAATGGATTAAAAAACAGGATCCTTCTATATGCTGTCTACAGGAAACACATCTTAGACCCAAAGATAAATATAGGTTGAAAGTGAAAGGTTGGGAAAAGATATTTCATGCAAACAACAACCAGAAAAGAGCAGGAGTGGCTATACTAATATCTAACAAATTAGACTTCAAATGTAAAACAGTTAAAAGAGACAAAGAAGGACACTATATACTATTAAAAGGAACAATTAAGCAAGAAGACATAACAATCATAAATATTTACGCACCGAACCAGAATGCCCCAAAATACGTGAGGAATACACTGCAAACACTGAAGAGGGAAATAGACACATATACCATAATAGTTGGAGACTTCAATTCACCACTCTCATCAATGGACAGAACATCTACACAGAGGATCAATAAAGAAATAGAGAACCTGAATATTACTATAAATGAACTTGACTTAACAGACATTTATAGGACATTACATCCCACAACAGCAGGATACACCTTTTTTTCAAGTGCTCATGGATCATTCTCAAAGATAGACCATATGCTGGGTCACAAAGCAAGTCTTAACAAATTTAAAAATATTGAAATCATACACAACACTTTCTCGGATCATAAAGGAATGAAGTTGGAAATCAATAATAGGCAGAGTGCCAGAAAATTCATAAATACATGGAGGCTCAACAACACACTCTTAAACAACAAGTGGGTCAAAGAAGAAATTGCAAGAGAAATTAGTAAATACCTAGAGGCAAATGAAAATGAAGACACAACATATCAAAACTTATGGGACGCAGCAAAGGCAGTGCTAAGAGGGAAATTTATTGCCCTAAATGCCTTTATCAGAAAAGAAGAAAAGGCAAAAATGCAGGAATTAACTGTCCACTTGGAAGAACTGGAGAAAGAACAGCAAACTAATCCCAAAGCAAGCAAAAGGAAAGAAATAACAAAGATTAGAGCAGAAATAAATGAAATTGAAAACATGAAAACAATAGAGAAAATCAATAAGACCAGAAGTTGGTTCTATGAGAAAATCTACAAGATTGATGGGCCCTTAGCAAGATTGACAAAAAGAAGAAGAGAGAGGATGCAAATAAATAAGATTAGAAATGAAAGAGGAGACATAACTACTGACCTCACAGAAATAAAGGAGGTAATAACAGGATACTATGAACAACTTTACGCTAATAAATACAACAATTTAGAAGAAATGGACAGGTTCCTGGAAAGACATGAACAACCAACTTTGACTCAAGAAGAAATAGACGACCTCAACAAACCAATCACAAGTAAAGAGATTGAATTAGTTATTCAAAAGCTCCCTAAAAAGAAAAGTCCAGGACCAGATGGCTTCACATGTGAATTCTACCAAACGTTCCAGAAAGAATTAGTACCTACTCTCCTCAAACTCTTCAACACAATCGAAGTGGAGGGAAAACTACCTAATTCATTCTATGAAGCCAACATCACCCTCATACCAAAACCAGGAAAAGATATTACAAAAAAAGAAAACTACAGACCAATCTCTCTAATGAATACAGATGCAAAAATCCTCAATAAAATTCTAGCAAATCGTATCCAACAACACATTAAAAGAATTATACATCATGACCAAGTAGGATTCATCCCAGGTATGCAAGGATGGTTCAACATAAGAAAATCAATTAATGTAATACACCATATCAACAAATCAAAGCAGAAAAATCACATGATCATCTCAATTGATGCAGAGAAGGCATTTGACAAGATTCAACATCCTTTCCTGCTGAAAACACTTCAAAAGATAGGAATACAAGGGAACTTCCTTAAAATGATAGAGGGAATATATGAAAAACCCACAGCTAATATCATCCTCAATGGGGAAAAATTGAAAATTTTCCCCCTAAGATCAGGAACAAGACAAGGATGTCCACTATCACCACTATTATTCAACATTGTGTTGGAAGTTCTAGCCAGAGCAATTAGGCAAGAAAAAGAAATACAAGGCATCAAAATTGGAAAGGAAGAAGTAAAACTATCACTGTTTGCAGACGATATGATACTATATGTAGAAAACCCAGAAAAATCCACAACAAAATTACTAGAGCTAATAAATGAGTACAGCAAAGTAGCAGGCTACAAGATCAACATTCAAAAATCTGTAGCTTTTCTATACACTAGTAATGAACAAGCTGAGGGGGAAATCAAGAAACGAATCCCATTTACAATCACAACTAAAAGAATAAAATACCTAGGAATAAATTTAACCAAAGAGACAAAAAACCTATATAAAGAAAACTACAAAAAACTGTTAAAAGAAATCACAGAAGACCTAAATAGATGGAAGGGCATACCGTGTTCATGGATTGGAAGACTAAATATAGTTAAGATGTCAATCCTACCTAAATTGATTTACAGATTCAATGCAATACCAATCAAAATCCCAACAACTTATTTTTCAGAAATAGAAAAACCAATAAGCAAATTTATCTGGAAGGGCAGGGTACCCCGAATTGCTAAAAACATCTTGAGGAAAAAAAACGAAGCTGGAGGTCTCGCGCTGCCTGACTTTAAGGCATATTATGAAGCCACAGTGGTCAAAACAGCATGGTATTGGCATAAAGATAGATATATCGACCAATGGAATCGAATAGAGTGCTCAGATATAGACCCTCTCATCTATGGACATTTGATCTTTGATAAGGCAGTCAAGCCAACTCACCTGGGACAGAACAGTCTCTTCAATAAATGGTGCCTAGAGAACTGGATATCCATATGCAAAAGAATGAAAGAAGACTCATCTCTCACACCCTATACAAAAGTTAACTCAAAATGGATCAAAGATCTAAACATTAGGTCTAAGACCATAAAACAGTTAGAGGAAAATGTTGGGAGATATCTTATGGATCTTACAACTGGAGGTGGTTTTATGGACCTTAAACCTAAAGCAAGAACACTGAAAAAGGAAATAAATAAATGGGAGCTCCTCAAAATTAAACACTTTTGTGCATCAGAGAACTTCATCAAGAAAGTAGAAAGACAGCCTACACAATGGGAGACAATATTTGGAAACGACATATCAGATAAAGGTCTAGTATCCAGAATTTATAAAGAGATTATTCAACTCAACAACAAAAAGACAGCCAACCCAATTACAAAATGGGAAAAAGACTTAAACAGACACCTACCAGAAGAAGAAATACGGATGGCCAAGAGGCACATGAAGAGATGCTCAATGTCCCTGGCCATTAGAGAAATGCAAATCAAAACCACAATGAGATATCATCTCACACCCACCAGAATGGCCATTATCAACAAAACAGAAAATGACAAGTGCTGGAGAAGATGCGGAGAAAGAGGCACACTTATCCACTGTTGGTGGGAATGTCAAAGGGTGCAACCACTGTGGAAGGCAGTTTGGCGGTTCCTCAAAAAGCTGAATATAGAATTGCCATACGACCCAGCAATACCATTGCTAGGTATCTACTCAAAGGACTTAAGGGCAAAGACACAAACGGACATTTGCACACCAATGTTTATAGCAGCGTTATTTACAATTGCAAAGAGATGGAAACAGCCAAAATCTCCATCAACAGAAGAGTGGCTAAACAAACTGTGGTATATACATACGATGGAATATTATGCAGCTTTAAGACAAGATAAACTTATGAACCATGTAATAACATGGATGGACCTAGAGAATATTATGCTGAGTGAATCCAGCCAAAAAATAAAGGACAAATACTGTATGGTCCCACTGATGTGAACGGACATTCGAGAATAAACTTGAAATATGTCATTGGTAACAGAGTTCAGCAGGAGTTAGAAACATGGTAAGACAATGGGTAATTGAAGCTGAAGGGATACAGATTGTGCTGTCCATTTTTGAGTTTTGTATCTAGATACAAAAACTCAAAAATGGACAGCACAATAATACCTAATTGTAAAGTAATCATGTTAAAATACTGAATGAAGCTGCATCTGAGCTATAGGGTTTTTTTTGTTTTTGTTTGCTTGTTGGTTTGTTTGTTGTTGTTGTTTTTTACTATTACTACTACTTTTATTTCTTTTCTTTATATTAACATTTTATATCTTTTTCTGTTGTGTTGCTAGTTCCTCTAAACCGATGCAAATGTACTAAGAAACAATGATCATGCATCTATGTGATGATGTTAAGAATTACTGAGTGCATATGTAGAATGGTATGATTTCTAAATGTTGTGTTAATTTCTTTTTTTTTTTTCTTTCCGTTAATAAAAAAATAAAATAAAAAAAAATAAAAAAAAAAAGATAACACACTTAGAATCCTAGGTAACTCTCTAAATCTTCCTTTTAAAACAAGGGTGAATTAAAGACTTGTTTGGACAAATAAAAAATGAGCTATTGTATTGTGAACAGGCCCACAGTAAAAGAGACACTAATGAGAGTATTTTAGACAGGGAAAATGATCCCAGAGAGTCTTGGAAATGCAAAACCTATAAATAAAAATACAAAGAGTAAATATGTGGGTAAACCAATAGTTCTAATTAGCTGAGTACTTAAAAATATTTATAGATGGGTGCACAGGTGGTTCAATGGTAGACTGCTCACCGTCCATGCGGGAGATCTAGGTTCAATTCCCAAACCATGTGCCCAAAAAAAAAAAAAAAATTATAGAACTAAAATGCATGACAGTACAGGAGGTAGGAGGCAATACATGCAGTTAAAATTGAGTTTCTAATTGTATTGGAGATGTGGTTAAAGTAATACTTTTTATTAGATAGTAATAAGTCAAGAATGTATACTATAATCCTATTCCACTAAGAAAATAGAAAAAAACTATATAAATAAATTAATAGAAGGAAAATATTTGATTAATCCAAAAAAAAGATAAGAAAAAGGGAAAAAGACGGTCCAAACTGAAAACTAAAGAAAGATAGTGCAGAGGTTTAAATCTGTATATACTCCAGAAAAACATGTTCCTAAATCTAATCAATTCCTATGGGTGTGAACACACTGTAAGTAGGACCTTTTGATGAGGCTACTTCAGTTAAGGTATGACCCACCTCAATCAGAACAGGTCTTAATCATATCACTGGAGTCCTTTATAAGAGAATGAAAGTCATAGAAGAAGCTGAAATCAAGAAAACCTGGGATAGAAGGGAAAGATCAGCAGACACTGCCATGTGCCTTGCCATGGGGCAGAGGAGCCAAGGGTCACAGCAGCTGGTCTTTGGGAAGAAATCATCCTGATGATGTCTTGATGTGGACATTTTTCCCCAGCCACAAAACCATAGCTAATAAATTCCCATTGTTTAAGCCAATCCACTTCATGGTATTTCCTGGAGAAGACTAAGAAACTAAAACAGATAGTAAATATGAACCCAAATCTATCATAATTATATAAGTGATTAAATACTCCAGGTAAGATTAACAGACTATTTTTAAAAAACTATATGTTGCTTGAAACAGCCATGTGTTAAATAAAAGAACAAAGAAAGGATGGAAGCAAAGAGATAGGAAAAAGAGCACCTCAATGATGCTAACCCCCTCAAAAATGCCTAAAACTATATTTTAAGGCAGGCAACATTTCTAGAGACAATGGGGCATTTTATAATTATAAAGGGATAAATCTAAAGGAAGATATCACTACCCTAAATCTGTATACACCCAATTGCGCTGGTTCAAAATATAGAGAGCAGAGAAAATTAAAATAAGAAGCTGACAAATCCACAATCTTTTGGGGAGACTTTCATACATCTCTCTCTCATTAGCTGATAGAACAAGGAATAAACAGTAACAACACAGAAGATTTGAACAACCCAATCAAGAAACCTGAGCAGCTAGCATAGTATAGAACACAGTACTCAACACCAAATAAACTTATATTCTTTTCAAGTGCACAAGGAGCATTTCCTCCAAAGTTGTTCACATTAGAAAAAGCTCTAATGATTTTCAAAATATCTGCAATCTTTAATCTGTTCTCCAACCACCATGAAATTAAGCTAGTAACCAATAACAAAATATAATTCAAAACACCCCAAGTTCTGTGGCTCTTATCATGGACAGTCAGGTACAGCAAGGAGAGGAGACACAGGAGGTGTGTGAAGAAATTTCATTATACTCACAGGTATGGAGACAGGGTTTCAGTGTGCCTTGCAGGGCCACATGGGGAACACATCAGGGGCACAAGGCTCAACCAAGCAGGTGGGAGCCAATGAAGAGCATGTGGGCCTGAGATATGCATTTTACCCTAGCATAGGGATGGGGCTTTAGTGGTTTGTCAGCCAGGTATATGACTGGGGAGTGTTTGTTTGAATTTGGCATCCCCATAAAACTAGACAGAGCTCCACTAGTGGGGAAGGGACTCTTGGGGTACATTATCTGTTAGGGACAGCTTGGAGACTCACTACTGGGAAAACACTATGCAAAAGACACTCAGATGGGCAAGGCATCAATGATCAAGTGTGGACTCTTAGTGTGGTTTCTCTTACTACACCTCAACTGCCTGAATATTAAACAATATGCTTCTAAAAAAATCCATGGGCCAAAATATTGTTAAATGGAAAATATTGTGAACTTAATGAAAATATAAAATATCAACACTTATGGGATGTGGCTACAGTAGTGTTCAGAGGAAAATGTATAGCCCTAAATCCATACATTAGAAAAGCAGACGGAAAAAAATCAAAGAATAGAACTTCCACGTCAAGGAGCTAGAAAGCTAGGAAACAGAAAAACAAGCAAACAAACAAACAAAAAACAAAGTCAAAAGTTTCTTTGAAAAGATAAAGTTAATAAACTCATAGTAAGACTGATAAGGGGAAAAAGAGAAGAGACACAAATTAACATATTAGAATAGAAAAGGAAACATTATTATAGACAGCAGAAAGTTAAGGTATTATGAACATCTTCATGCCAATAAATTTGACAATTTCAAGACACAAGTTTCTTAAAAATTATAACTTATCAAAAATTACCTATAAATCATGAATAGCTCAATATTTATGAAAAAATAATGTGTTATTTAAAAACTTCCCACAAAAAAAAGTAACAATTGGAACTATGAGTTATAGTTAGCAGTAATATCTTAATACTCTTTCATCAACAGTAACAAATGTAGCACACCAATCATATGTGAAAATAATAGGAGGGGATAAGGCCTATGGGAGGATGTGGGTTTTCTTTTTTCTTTTTCTTTCTTTCCTGGAGTAATGAAAATGTTCTAAAATTGATAATGGAGACGTATGCCCAACTATGTGATAGTACTGTGAGCCACTGATTATATATTTTGGAGGGTTTGTATAGTGTGTGAATATATATCAATAAAATTGCATTAAAGAGGAAAAAACTTCCCATAATGAAAACCACAAGCTCAATGGCATCACTTAGCTTTTCCAAACATTTCAGAGCAAAAACACCAATCTTGTGCAAACTCATCCTTAGCAATTCTTTTTTTGAGACCAGCATAACTTTGGTTCCGAAACCTAGCAAAATCTTTCAAGAAATTAAAATTACAGACCAATCTCACTCATGAACTTAGCTGGGAAAAATCCCTAACAAAATATTAGTGAACCCAACAAATATAAGTATCTAAATAGCTGCATTTGACAAAGTTCCACACTCACACATGATTAAAAAAATTTATTTTTAAAGCTAGGCAATCTCTATAATCTGATAAAAACTATTTACAAAAAGGAGGAGGAAAAACTGCTGCTACAGCAAATAGCTTGCTTAATAGTGAAATATTGAATTCTTTTCCCAGAGCACAGTCCTAGATAGAGCAAAAATGACAAGAAAAGGAATTATGCCTCAGGATTAAAAGAAGGAAATAAAACTTTTTATCACAAATTATATACCCATGTACCTAAGAAATCTAAGAGTTTTCAGATACACTACTAGTGAATTTATCGAAGGTTATCAGATACAAGGTAGTATACAAAAGTTGTTTCCTATATCCCAGCAATGAAACAAAAGAAGTATTAAAATCATAGCATTTGCAATAGCATCAAAAACATCAAATACCAAGGTTTAAGTTTAAAAAGATGTTCAAGTCCTGTGTACTGAAAACTACAAGTCACTGTTAAGAGAAGTTTAAAAGACCTAAATAAATAGAGAGGTATACCATGTCCTTGGATTGGAAGACTCAATGCTATTGAAATGTCCATCCTCTTCAAACTGAGCTAATGGATTCAACACAATATTAGGCAAAATCCCAGTATGTATTTTTTATAGGAGAAGGAAGAGCAGAAATTGATATATTGATTATGAAATTCATATATAAATACAAAGCACTAAGAATAGCCAAAGCAATCTTGAAAAAAAAGGTTAGCAAGATTTGTACTACCATGTATCCAGATCAATTAGACAACACTAGTAATTAAGACTGCATGGTATTTGCAAAAAGACAGTTCAAAAACACACTCACACACACAGTGCACAGTACCTGACTATACAAGGTCAGTGCCACTGTGCAGAAGAGAAAAATGGCCTTTTTAATAAATAGTGCTGTGTTCACTGAATAAACAGATGGTGAAAAAAGGTATACTGACCTCTATCTTACACCATACACAACAATCAATTCTAAATCTCTTCAATCAAAATGTAGAAAGTAAAATAATACATCTTCTAGAGAAAAACATAACAACATATTCATTACTTTGTCATAGATTAAGACATCTTAAGGAGGACATGAAAGGTACTCATCACACACACACACACACACACACACACACAAGAGAAAGAGATTATATATTCAGTTCACTAAATGACACCATTAAGAAAGTGAAAAGGTAAGCCACAGAGTAGAAGAACATAGTCACAATACAAAAACATAAAAATATTAAAATCCCTAAGCAAAAGACACAAACCAAAGAAAAATGGGTAAGAAACCTGAACAGACACTTCACAAAAAGAGGGTATGAAAATGGACAAGAAATATATCAACAAGAGAATACAAATCAAAGCTACAATGTGATAACACTACACACCTAAAATTAAAAGATGGAAAATACCAAGTGTTAGAAAGGATGTAGAAAAACTGAACCTCTCAGGAACAGGTGGTAGAAGAATAAATTGTTAAAAATCACTTTGGAAACAGCTCAACTAAGGCTGAATTCCAGAAATTCTGCACCTAGATGTATATCTAGATGTGTGTGTGTGTGTGAGTGTGTTTTCCACAAAACACATGCACCAGAATGTTTATAACAGCACTATTCATGATAGCCCAAAATAGGAAACTGCCCAAATGCCCAACAAAAGTAGAATAAACTGTGGTACACTCACACAACAGAGTTTACACAATAGTAACGAATGAATCACAAGTATTGACAATATGGATCAACTGTACACATAATGTTAAACTAAAGAAGGTTGGCACAAAAGAGTGCACACAGCATTATTCCATTCATAGAAAGCCCCAAAACAGGTGAAACTAATTATTGTGGTTTGCTTACCCTCCTGGACTGGTGTGCCACAGTACCGGACTACATGGGAGTGTGCAGACTGAAAATTCACCAAGGTCTACCTATGCTAATCATACATGAACTTTCCTATACTTCAATACAAGGTTTATTTTAAAATAAAAAGTAGCTGGCTACACAGGGAGCACTGACCTAGCCTGCCAGGGCTTCCCCGGGAGGACCTATAACATCCACGTGTTCTCTATCTAAGCACCCACTTAGCTTAGAGACGGACTAGGCATCTTAATCCAAGGAAGGATGGTCCTCTGCCAATGCCAGGAAAGGTGAGTGACAGTATTTCTGCAGAAAGAACAAAGCAAAGCGTGAACTCTGCACTTCCTATAATACTCTGCAAAGGACAGAAGTGACACCATCATAACCTGCCCAACACAGTTCTATTTATCCAGCTTAGAACAATTAACAAGCCAGCACCAAAAGAGAATTTTCTTTGAGGTACCAATTAAGGCTAGAGGCTGTGAGATCAGAAGGCAGGCATGTGGTTAAGACCCTGGGGAGCAGGGCTGGACACCTTTCTGAGGTTAACAGGGACAAAACCCTAGGGACCTACTTGCCAGGGGCCCCAAAATTGGTCTACAAAAGATTCTAGAATCATACTTCAGAATACTACTGTCAATGTCCAAGTTATGAATTATTTTTTTTGGGGGGGAGGACACATTAGTACCTTTCTAGGGGGTGGAAGTTGAACTGCAACCCACAGCATCCTCAAGGATACACAGCACATTTTTCTTAAACCATTATCAATTTTAATGAGGTACAAATTAACCGTGCTGTCTCAACATAACCAAAATGCTTTGGTTTTGCTAAAGCAGGACTGGCTGCAGGTAAATGGTTTGATGAGTAAAGTCCTAAATCCTATAGTTTAATGCAGCGTGAACTTTAACGTTGGCAGGATTTGACCATTTTATCTTCAGACATGAATATCATCATTTACCTTATATAGTCCAGATCTTCTGAAAAGGTTATGACAGTGCCTTCAGAACCCAAGAAGTCTTTTATTAAAGACTTTGACGAATGCAGAAGTGCTGGCCTGTCTTAAGGAAGAAAAAAAAATTGCTGGTAAGGAAAATAGCAAGTTGGAGAGAGGACATTTGGGAATGCCATAAAGATGGAATACCTTTGGGAATGTGCTGCAGGGAGGAAGGCAAGAGCATTTAGCATGGGTCAAATCCCACAGTGATCATTGTCCCTGCTTAGGTAATCACTGGAAAGGGCAAATGTTAGTCTCATGTCTTATGTGGGCTGGAAACTGTCACAAGCAAATTCCCATAATGTTACAGAATCCCACAGGGGACAGTTAGGGGATGGAGAGGCAGACTGCTTCTTGGCTTGCCACCCTTTGCTCAGAATTCCATTAAGTTGCTCTTCCTGCCTCCTCCCTCACCTATAAACTCATCTTTCACTTCTCCTCCTGTTGTAAATCACAGAGGGTTCGAGGTTCCACAATCATGTTATGGAACAGGGCCCTTCTGCCCTCAGAGAAGATCTAAATTGCAACTCCAAACAACAAAAACATTTGCTTCAGTAAGTCCAAACACCGCTGTTCCCAGCACCCATGCTATCCAGAGAGCTTACAGAAAAAGGAGGAAAAAGCCTTCTAATTCTTCCTGACACTCAGTGCATACAAAGCAGGTTGAACCAAGAAACCCGTTCCATCTCCAGGGTCCACATTAAGTCTTTATGTGAGGAGACGATCAAAAGTAACGTATTTCCCATCTATTTTCATTTAAAAGAATAGGCAAGTGATGGCATAAAAACAAGCCAAATGATCACTAAATTCAGCAGCATGTTTTCAAGACTTAGCAACTCATCTAATGTTTTGAGTCTTTTAGTGAAAAACGTGATGTGGGTGACCAAAAAGGAACACAGATATAGTATCAAGCATAACAGCTCAAAAATTAAAATGGAATGGACTAAAATAACGATTTTTCAAAGCCTAAGATATATCATGTCCCAACCTGTCTCTTCCCTCAGTCCCTTATATGATAGATGCTCTGATTATGCTAGCTGATTCAAAACTGAAATATTGTGAAAAGCACATTCAGATACATCAAAAGAAAAAAAATGTCATCCACCTCCATCATGAAATGACTCCTGAATTTCTGAATAACAATGGCCCCCAAACTGGAGGTAGCAGGAAATCTGAACCCCCAAAAGATGCCAAAATCTATGGTCTGACTTTCTCTTTTCATATATCAACCAAGTTTTAGACTGCTTAGGGACTAGAGTAAGAATATTCAGATTGATTCTAACTTAAAAGATGTGAGTTTGGATCAAATTGAACCATTAGTTATGACGGCAACCCAATTAAGCCAGTTTAACACCCCTTATCTCAGCTGTTAAATAAATTGAGGAAGAAAAATAAATTAGGGACCCAACCATCTTTCCTCATTATTACAAGTACCAGTAAAATATCAATTGTAGAAATACTAGCTACAATTTTGTCACTGACAAAATGGCCCAATAAAAGTACCCTTGAGATCTGATAACAGAGCCGCTTCAAGCAGAGCCATGTGGAAGCAGCACACACACCATCTCCTTGAAGAGAATGGGGGCTCTGTGCTCTGCTACACCTTAAAATGAATCAGCTCTCCAATAGAGCTGGGTGACCCCAGGCATGGTACCTACCGCCACTCCCAGCCTCAGCTTCCCTACTTGTAGAGTGGGGATAACAGAAGTGCCCCGCTGGGCACTATGAAGACTAGAAATCATGAACGCAAAATCTCTAAAACCTAGTAAACGCCTAGTAAATGTTTACATGTACCCACCTAAACTGAGTTATGGATTGATTTTCTGAACTTAACACAAAAATATCGCAACCCAAGGCTGACTCTAAGCACCATCCAATGACAGCCCTGGCAGAGGTCTGAGCATTTTATTTGGAGTAGAATGCTAAATCAGAAGAGTAGCCAGCAAATGCCTCCTTCAATATCTGCATCAGTCCATGGAGCGGCCCTCTGGCTGGATGGGGAGCCCCAAGCCATCTGTTCACCCACCTGCCAGCACGGCATCTCCACTCTGACCAGCAGAACCCACCACCTTACGCATGACGCTTTCAAAATCATACTGGGAAAAGAAGCAGCTTTGGAATCTAGCTCTGCCAGCCATGCCCGCCTGTGCCAGCCCCAATCATCCTGCAAATTCTCTCCCGGCTCAGCATCCTTTCATATTCCCCAGTTCCCACCTGGATAACAGCATCATTATCCACCCACCCAGGCCCCGCGCTGGCTGCTTCTGCCCCTTGGCTCCCCGTGCACATCTTCCTCCCCATCCAACTCCGGAACCCAACCTCTGCTGGTCAGTCCTCAACTGCGACGTCCTGGTCCCTGCTAGCCCCAAGCACACCCCTTCCTTCCTGGGCTTCCAGCATCCTCTGCTTTTTATCAGAGCCGTGCTCCTGCTTAGAAGTCTTTTAAGTTCTGTTAGTCCAAAATAGCCACTCTATTTCCTCTTCCGAGAACAACTGCCTCCCTCTCCAGTGTTCTCACTTCTAGCCCACTCCAAGGCCATCTCTTCCCTGAAACCTCCCTTCTATCCCCAGGCAGTCAGCCGCCCCGTCGTCCTCAGCTCTCCTCCCGCACGCGGGACATCTGTCTCCGGGAGGGCACTCGGCACCGCCGACCTTGTGTTTATCGCCAGCGCCCAGCAGGCCCAGGGAGACACCCCCTCAGCCACAGGTGATCATGTTTAAACCCAGCCTCCAAATCAATTCTTCCCCTATTTTTCCTCCTTTTCTCTAAAGTCAGTACAAAAATGCTTTAGGACAGACAAGCTGAAAAAACACTGAACGGTATTTTAAAAATTCAGCTTTCTGGCTTTTTTGTTCCCATGTGAGTCTGATTTTTGTGGATAATTGCTTCAGTTCCACATCAGGTATTACACAAGGAAACCTGACATTATGTTTTCCAAACCTATTTTCTACCAGGATTTTTGTCGGTTCACTATTAAATTTTTTTGATATATAAATACATACTTTCTAAAATGAAACTGGCAAGATCTCTATTAACGCAGCACTAAAATGCTTATGGATTAAAAAGCAATGAGGTTCTAGGCTTTGGGGAACATGCTAAAAAAGATTTTTTAAACACTGATGCTGAAAGCTATGCTGACTCGAACACAGAGATGAGGAAAACGACATGAAGAATCACCTTCTAGAGAAGAGACCCTGCTCTCTCTCGCACGACAGCAATGGCGAAGGGAATTTAGAGCCTACCAGTGGGAAGGAAAGAGCTGGTGGCTGCGTCCCCACAGACGCGGCATGGAAACACGGAGGGGGAAGAGGCTGTCCACCCAGGCATCCTGCCCCTACCAACAAGCCCCAGAAGCTGACCGCTGAGCTCACTGCTGCTCATAGCCCACCCCTGACCCTGAGCTCCTGGCAACTGGCCCAGCTTCCCAGTGACCCCTCACTGTTCCCGGCAAGGACATCTTGCTGCGAGCCCCAGTCCCACACACACACACACACACACTCACACTCACACTCACACTCTTGTTTCTCCCCCAGATGACTAAGGGAGGCTTGAATACAAGGTGATCTCTACACCCAAAATAAAAGCAAGTTAGAGATGGAAGCCCATGGAAATGGAAACACATATATGTATGCAAAGAGCGATATACATTTGGATTTTTCAAAGCAACATAAATGAATTCACACATCTATTGAGCACATATTATATACCAGGACTGAGAACAGTCCTGCTGGTGTCTGACGTTCCCGTTCCTCCCTCATCTTCCTTCTCTTCCTACATTTTATTCTCCATGCCGGCTACCTCACCTTATATAACGTTCCCATAAAAACCACGTCCACTCATGATTCCCAGGGTGCATGCTGCAAGGTGCATCCCGAGGACAGGCCTCTAGCCTGAATCTGGAAGGTTTGGGACCAGTGACTAGAAAATCTACTTTCCCGTATTTCCCAGCAATAGCCTAGAAAGTCCTTGAGATTCTTAACATTCCTTGCATGTGAAACCAGCCCATCCAACTCTGACACTATCAGGGGCCCTATTCTCCCAAAGGGACTCTCTCGGGGAGATGCATTGAGAATCTCGTCTTCAAGTCTAGAGGCCTGTGAAAGCTCAGTCCTTAGTACACAGTTGTTCATAGCAGCATTATTCAGAACAGACACAAAGTAGAAACAACCCGATGCCCATCGACTGGTGGACGGATAAATAACACGTGGTTCATCCATACAATGGGATGCTATTTGTCAATAAAAAAATAATAAAATATTGGTTTATGCTACAGTGTGGATGAACCCCAAAAACATTATGCTGAGTGAAAGAAGCCAGACACAAAAGTTGCATACTGTCGGATTCCACTGGTATGAAATTTCCAGAACAGGTGACTCTCTCAAGACAGAAAGTAGGCTCATGGTTGCCAGAGGCTGGCGTTCAGATGGAGAGTTATGACAGATGGGACCAAGGCTTCTTTACAGGTGACACAAAGGTTTACAACATTTATTTAGATAGTAGTGACGGATGCACAAACACTGTAAACTTACTAAAATCATAATAACAATAAATTGTTAAAATAAATAATGAGAAAAATGGTAGTAAAGCAGAATTGGGGAAAATATTTTTTAAATTCATCCATAACTTCTGAGTTTAACATTTCCTTTTTGGATTATTACAGTAATCATGGTTATTATAAAAAAATAAAAATAGAGAAAAGTATCATTTTTAGATTGATATAATTCCTTCTACTCTCTTCCTAATGATGTGTATTTTTTTTAATTAGGATTGTACTATGTTTTTAATTATATCTCATAATGGCAAGATATAAAGCTTGTATAAGACTTTTTGAATAATGGAACCTGTCAGAAAAATCCCAGTGTTTTTGGGCCAAATGGAAATTCTGTTTGTCAGGATCCTGGGTAAAGTAAAATTCCTGTGACTTAATAAAATGACCTGACCCCTGAATCTCTTTACATCTACTCTTGCAGCATCAAATGCTTCAGACTCAGGTGTGACAAATGCTCCTTTGACTCTTGGCTTTGGTTCCAGAGGACTTCCACAAAAATATTGTAAAAAAAAAATTATATATATATATATATGTAGCCATTTAAGGAAGAAAACACAGGAGACTGTTGTTGCCTCTTGCACCAATGCCTAGTGCCAACCGTGAGAGCCAAAACACTGAAACGTCAGGCTTGGTGGTCGTGGCTAAGGTGGGGGTTACGTGCACATCCATGGCGCATCCCGAGAAGGGAGCGCCAGGCGTGGGGGCACCAGGCGTGGGACGCTGTGGCAAACAGGCCTCAGCTCCCAGACAGGTGTAGCTGGTGTCAGAGCACCTCGGACGACACACTTAGTCATGTTGAGCCCCAAGTTCCGCTTCTGGCAAATGAGAGGAAATGAGAAAGTAGGAACCTAAATGCCCACAGCCAATAGCCTCTCTGCTTTACTTGGACTTTTCAACAAGAGTTGCTCAATTTCTTCACATAAGTTCGCACCTTTTGTGAGTTTCATTGTCCTGCCTCTCACAGAAACTGCACAGCAACTCCCCACTAGAACTGGAGCACAGAAACCCAAGGGTAAAATAGTGAACCAGCTAGGCTGAGCTTAGCCAGGCAGCAGCAGCACAAGAAGGCAAGGCTTGGAGAGGGAAGGGCAGCCAAAGAGGCTTCTCAGGGCTGAGAGGGGGGAAATGCAGGTTAAAATGCCTGAGTTCGAAAGCAGGCAGTAGGACCAATTTGTTCCCATCTTGGTCATGCAGTGTGCTGGGTCATTACAGGCTGTCAGTGCTGAGCGTGGTAAAAGGAAAGCAGGGAGACCACGGCAGGGTGCCACGGCCAGCAAGCAAAGCCCCTCCACAGCCCAGTCTGCTAAAGCCAACACATTCAGTAACTCAGATCCACAGGAGAGAAACTGATGAGCTCTCCCCCTTGCCTTGCCTTCGTTTGGCAGCATGAGGGCTGCAAGCAAAATGAATAATCTCCCAAGATTTGAAACTTGGAGAGCTATTCAATCAGAAGAGACAGGCCCTACAAATTCATACAAAAAGTAGAGCTTACTGGGGCTGCAGGAGGGAGAGTGGAGAGTTACTGTTTATTGGGGTCAGAGTTTCTATTTGGGGTGACGACAACGTTTTGGAAATAGATAGTAATGATGGTCGCATAGCATCATGAATGAAATTAATGCTACTGACTGTACACCTAAAAAGGGTTAAAATGGCAAATTTTAAGTTATATATATATTTAAATACTATAATATTGTTAAAAGCCATGCAGATAACCAGCAGGGTGGAGGGGGGTTAGTGACAGGCTATCTCTGAAAATGAGATAGAGGGAAAATCATCAGTTCTAGTAAAATAATTTTTAAAAGCTATTGTTTCCAGATGTCATCTTCTCCTTGTTTGAAAATAAGTTTTAATGTGGTCATGCTTAGGGGGGAAATTAAAATATCACTTTATATCCTTTCACACTGTTGCTGTAACAGAAAGCTTGTCTTGTCAGTGCTGCAAGAGGAAAGAGACGCCCATCAGCAGAGACGGGCTTCTAGCTAGTTCTCCCTGTGACAGCTTCTACCACAACATCAACTTTGAGGAGGGGGCCTCTTTTTAGCTTTTATACTTTTTTCAGAACCTTAAATGAGATAACTATAAAACCATCCATGTAAAGAAACAGGCTCAATATTAAGAAAAGAAGCAATCAGACACGGAACGCCATTCTTAGGAAAAAGGAAAGAGCCAAAGATCAGGAATGGAGAAATTAAGGAAGAGCAAAGGTACCCAACTCACACGCCATGACTGGCACCCTCCTAGCACCCTGAGATGTCCTACCAGCCAGGGGAGCTCACCCAAGCCTCAGGGGTCCTGAGTTCTCGTGGGGCTCCATTATGTCCCCAGGGGCCTTGACCTTCACCAGATTCTCCAAGGGGAACACACCTCCCCACCACACTGAAGACCCCCCTGCAGGAGTGATGCCTCTCTAAGAAGCCATCCAAACTCCTAACATGATGAAGAGGGAGTCCCTGCACGCACAAATCCCCTCCACCCCAGGAGGCTGCACTGAAGAAGGTGTACTCTTCTGGCTCCATGTTGGGGGGCTGAGGGGGAGCCTTGCTCAAACTGAGGCTTTTCCCGACTGAAATGGAAAGTCTGTGAAGACCTGTTAGGCACACACCTGACCAACTGTGGTTCTGATGTCTGGTTATGCAAAGGTGGCCAACGGAAAGGGGAAGAAAGGGGAGGAGGGACTGTTGCTAAATATCTGGAGAATACCCAGAAGCCTCAATACTAACTGGGCCTTGGAAACCGTTAGAGCCAAATGGACTGGGGAAGAATCGTTACATTTTGAATATGGGGATATTGATTTTCTCCATTCTGTCCGGATAAACTGGAAGCGGCTTTTCCCTGAGGATTCTGGGAATGCCATCTTCACCTCTTCATCCAGAGAAACAAGTTCATTTTACTACCTTCAGAAAAAGACATCACCAGCCTAGCCTGAGAATAATACATGAGAAATGGAAGACAGTAAGATAATTAAGTTCACAAAAGGCCAATTCTTATGGCCATATTTCAAACGCTCATAATGCCTTCGCATCCATCCTACCAAATGACTTAGCTTCATAATATATTCAGAGTGAAGAAATATAATGGATTCTTCTGAAATATTCAATTAGCTCAATAAAAAGAGAAAAATAATTTTTCAATAAAGAAACTCAAAGGGCTAAAGCTGACAGTGAAAAACCAACTTCGAAGTAATTATGCATTTCTTTTCCATTCTTACTCTAACGAACGATGACATGCCACCATTAGAAAGAGCCACCCTTCTGAAGATTCATTTATTTGTGTTCCAATTTTAGCAATATGTCCTTGAATGTTTATTCTGTAACCGTCTTTGGGTGTTGATGTATTTAAATTCCCACTAGCCCCACTAAAGAATATATGTTCTTGCTGCCTCAGGACTCACCCTCAGCTTCCTTCAAGCTGCCTCCTTCCTCACTCACTGAAACCGCTCCCAAAAAGAGTCACCGTGTAAAGCACGTATCTGATAAAGGACCTGTATCCAAGATAAATAAAGAACTCTTAAGAATAAGAAAACAACCCAGTTACAAAACAGGCGAAAGATCTGAACAGATCGTTCACTAAAGAAGAAAAACAGATGGCAAGTGAGCATATGAAGAGTCCAAATCAAATGTCATTAAGGGTTTACAAATTAAAACAATGAGATCCCACTATACATTAATTAGAATAGCTAAAATCCAAAACACTGACACCACCAAAGGCTGGTGAAAATGTGCACAATGGAAACTCCCATTCCCTGACCGAGGGAATGCAAAATGGTACAGCTGCTCTGGAAGACAGTCTGGCAGCTCCTTATAGATCTAAATCTGTCTTACCAAACAATCCAGCAACCGCATCGTAAGGTATTTATCCAAATGAGCTGGAGATGGACATCCACACAAAAGCCTGCCCATAAATTTATGGCATTTCATTCATAATCTTAAAAACCTGGTCACAACCAAGATGTTCTTCAATAGGTGAATGGCTAACCATGACAAAGCACCTCAATAAAATATATTTATCAACAAGAAGAAATGAGGTCTCAAGCTAGGAAAAGCATGGAGGGACCTTCAATGCACACTGCTAAGGGGAAGAAGACAGTGTGAAAAATCTATATAACGTATGATTCCAACTTGATGACAGTTTGGAAAAGGAAAAAGTACAGAGACAGGAAAATATCAGTGGTTGCCAGGGGATAAGGTAAGACAGTGTGGGGGTGGGGGCGGAGCCCAGGGTATTTTTAGGGCAGTGAAGCTATTCTGTACAGTGCTATAATGGTAGATGCATGACACTACACATTTGTCAACACCCACAGAACTACACAACACAGAGTGAGCCCTAATATAAACTCTGGACTTTGGCTAATGATAATGTGGCAGTATGGTTCATCAACTGGAACAAATGCATCCCACTAATGATGCAAGATGTTAACAGAAGGGTAGATGGTACAGGAGTGGGGTGGGGGCATGGGACTCTGTAATGTGCACACTTATTTCATAAACCTGAAACTGATCTGTAAAATAAAGTCTATTTAATTACACAGTCACAAGTAACGTTTTTCTTATAAAATCCCACTATTTCTCTTTCCTCCTCATCCTTTGGGGCCTGGTTAATACATTTAACTAATGACCACTTTCCCCTCTTTCAGCTCATCTCCCTCCTTGTCTTCTGTAAAATTATCATCTGCTCTTGAAGTTCTGGGTTTTCTCCAGATTCCTCCCTTTTATCAATCTGCACTTTTACCTTGGGCAGCATCATTTGTTAGAAAAGTTTGAAGTCATCTTCATGCTGACCACTCCCCAACCTCTAACTCAGACCAGGGATTTCTGCTCACCTCTACACACTTGCTTGGGGTTGTATTACATTTGAGGCCAGTGGCACCCTCAAAGCTGAGCTGTCTTTCTGCTCCCTCCACCCGACCCCACCCCAATGCTGCTCTTCTGGCGGCTTCACCTACATGCCTAATCACCAAGGCAAGACCTTTCTTTCCTGTTCAAACTGTCCACATCCCAACTCACTATCTGTGTCTGGTCTCCCCACCTATAACATCTTAACCTCTCCTATCAACATCACTGCTGAGTTTCTAGAAATAAGTCAGATCAGACTGTTCCATACCTTTGTGGAAAACCTCTGGTGCCTTCCCGTCATCCACAGAATCAGCAAGAGCTCCTTGTCATGACAACAAGGCCCCCCACTCCATCTGACCTTTCCAGCCCCAACCCCCCCCCCCCCCCCAGCCTGCAACACGCCCTGCCGGAGGGGACAGCCCCAGGCTGGCACCTGGTAACTTTGCAGGTATCCACACGGGCCATTCGGGCAAGGCTGGAACCACAGCTGATCCGAGCCTGGCAAGTCTTCCAGAACTACAGGCTGGGAAGCTGGAAAGGAGCCGCCACAGGGGCACCTCCCCTGGGAGGTTCAGCAGACAGCCTCTCACGGCCTACACGTTATAAGACCTCAGGGTGAAGCTGCAGGCTCCAAACCTGCTGAAAGCAGCAAGGTGCTGTGGCTCCTCAGCAACAGGGCACCCCTCATCCAGCGTGCAGCACTGGCTCCTTTTGTTGCACCGTGTCCCTCTGCAAGGGCCACCTTTGCCTACTCTTCCTCTTGCCTTCTTTGTACGCTGTAAGCTGTATGCACCTGAAAAGGGCTCATTGTTTCTTCACCAGCAGACTCTTTCAGGCTTTGCCCTGCCCTTGACATGTGTACTCTAACCTCAGTCAACTTCTCACTCCCCTTTGAACCCCCATGGGATTCAATAACTGAACTTTCAGATTAATGGGTAGTTAAAAAATGAATACAGTACACGAATCTGTCAGGGTTCTCCAGAGAAACAGAACCAACAAGAGGTCTGTGTGCACGCATATATTACGATATACAAGGAATTGGCCCACAATTGTGGGGGCAGACAAGTCCGAAATCTGTAGGGCATGCCAGAAGGTGGAATTCTGATGAGAGCAATGTTGAAGTCCTGAGTCCAAATTCCTAAGGCTGGAAACCTCCTGAGTGGAAGGTGTAGTCCTGGGGCAGGATTCCTTCTTCTCTGAAGCCTCGCTTCTTCACATTTTAGGTCTCCAACTGCTTGGATAAGGCCCACCCACGTGATTGAGGGTGATCTTTACTTGAAGTCAACTGATTGCAGATGCTAATTCTGTCTGCAAAATACTTTCATGTCAACATCTAGGCCAGTGTCTGACCCAACAACTGGACACCATAACCTAACACAAAAAATGGACCATCACAGTGCAATACAAAATTAAACTGGGAAAGGGAAAATAAGCATAGGAAAATGAAAACAGAATCAGCCATTGGGGTAGTGTGGTAAGAGGCATATCAAATCCTTCCAGCATAAGGCAGCTCTACATTTACCATTTGCAGCCTACAGATCTGTCTCAAACTTTTCTTGCAGAATAGAAGCTGTTAATGAATGGTGTGTCCCAGGAATAAGCCTCCAAAGCACAGATGATAAAAATAAAATAAAGTCAAACTGAGTCATACTAACATGAAACACCCTTTCTTTAAGCAGAAGCCCTTACAGACAGGTGATTCTATGGGATTCTGAAAAGAATATTCCCTAAAATAAAATTTAAAAAACATTGAAAAGGCAAAGCTTTAAAAGTAAGGCCCAAAGATTATATAATGATTGCTTCTGCTACCCCAGTAGCCAACTCGCAACTTCAGTTCTCCACCTTCCAAATCTGCCCTGGCTTGCAGGGTTAGCCACACCATCCCTGATTACTGGTATCCTCAGCTACCTGCAACCCTTTTTCTCCCCCCAGAAAGAAACCCCTGCATTAGATCTTTCTCTTCAGTCAACTACCTAACAGGGGTAGAGTCCTCCAAATAAACCATCATCTTCTCTCTTCGACTTTCTACCCTCCCTATACTACCAAACATATGTGAATACCTGGATTTAGATCAAGATTGAATTTGATAACCTGGGAAAAGTCCCACTTGTTATTCCCACTCTTTTAGTGACTTCTAAGTGTCAGTACAACTTTCAGTTGGGAACAACTAAAAGGTAAAAGATTACACCTAAAGAACGTCAATCCAAAGTCTTCTACGTGATAAAAGGCTTTGGAAACCACTAAGCTTTATACAGAAATGTAATCTGTTAACATTAGTCCTAATGGTAATATGGCTGCAACATGGCAAAAAGTACCATGGAAGGTATTCTGGCTTCTCCTAGCTGCATTCTAACCTCCCCCTCTGTCCACAGGAGACCCTCCTGCCACCGGCACCGGCACCCTGCTGGTAACGCTTGAGGACGCCAACGACAACGCGCCTGTCATCTACCCCACGATGGCCGAAGTCTGTGACGACGCCAAAGACCTCAGTGTCGTCATTTTGGGAGCTTCGGACAAGGACCTTCACCCAAACACGGATCCTTTCAAATTTGAAATCCATAAGCAGGCCGTTCCCGACAAAGTCTGGAAGATCTCCAAGATCAACAGTGAGTGCAGTCAGAACAGCCCATCGTCACTGTCCCTCCGCTTCTTTCCCGTTCCCCTCGGGGGGTCCCCCCTGCTTTACGGGATCTACACATTATGAATATTTAGAAGTTTCCCACCAGCAGACAAATGCAGTTTGTGGAAATACTAAATATCAGTTCCTCAGAGACACAGATGACAGCTTTCTCTTTCGCCTCCTTATCTTCTCCGTACTGACCGCGAGGCCAGTCTTTGCTCTCCTGGCCAAACCGCGCTGCCGCCATCCCAGAGCATCCCCTGTGATTCTTTGCTCTTCCCCTCCCCCTTCCCTTTTTCTTTCAATCAAACTCCACAGATCTTACTCGGTTTTGACTTACACAGAACACTGGCCAACTGATCCAGTCTTTTGCCTTCAAAAGCCAGGGGCCGCTGCGTCTTCCTCTCTTGGTTCAGCACTGTCCATGGGGTCTCAGATAACTGCAGTCACAGTATCTGTCACCAGCACCGTGGTGGGGATTTTCCACTACTTTCATAAAAACTTGAAAAAAAAAAAAATAGAGATGTACTGGTGGAAGAATCTTTATAACATCTTCAACCTCCACCTTCCACTTTCGAGGCAGACCTCCTCAGATTCAACTTAACCTTTACAACAATCTTAATGTCTCAAGTCTTTGGCTTTTATCCTTGCCTTTGCCATCTTCCACGTGTCCCTTCCCTCCTTTCTAGAGGAAACCTACAAGTATTTTCCCTTTCTCCCAGTCTTCCCACATGGCCAGGGAGAATTAGAAACCTGGCCCAATATTTATCATCTGCCTTACTGAGACTGAAACACCAACGTACTGACTTGTAAAGTATCATTATATTCACGATGCCCTGCCCACTCTCCTCCCCCCGGCAAATGTGTGCTAACTATTAAATTCACCTCCATCTCTAACAAAGCGAAAAAATAAATAAGGAACTCAGAAATTAGGCAGTACACTGTCTTCAATCATGAATTTATCCTGTTATTGACCTTGTCAGCTTTCCTTCTTCTTACATCAATGGTAGAGTTTTTAAGGGGGTGGAGATTACCCATTTCATCAAGTTTTGAAAATATTATACAACTGTACATAAAAAAAAAATCTCCTATCTATTGTTATAGCCCTATCTCATATCTTATTAGTACCATTCTCCTGTTATTGATTCTATTTGCCTGTTTGTCTATTTCATTGCTTTTTAAAGAATGACTTCTGCTACACTGAATATTTTTCACTAAAACAGTCCTTCCCTTGTTTGAAGAGTTAGTGTCACATTTGCTAGTTCTTATGCCTGTAGCTGATTTGAATAATCATCACCAGCTCTTCCCAACTGCAACTTTCTCATTCTAGAGTCCCCCTTCCACTTGAAGATCTGAAAATGTTTTTTGAGTTAATCTTCCATTTCACTGTGGTCATTATCTACTTCTGTCATGTCTGCTGCTGCTGCCATCCGATGATAACAATTCATCTGTTTTGGTTTTCAGGTCATCAAGCTCTCTTTTCTCTACCTAATTTTATCTAATAGATAAGAGGTCTTCTAAACTCTTTTGTTGTCCCCAGATTTTTTTTCCACAAATATTTAGAGCTATTTGCATCCAGGCAGAGTCAGTTAAAATAAAAAAGTCCCTAGTCATCAGAGACTGAAAAAACCACGACCTCGGCTAGAGAGCAGGCCGGGAGGGGTGGCCTTTTCTGAAGGCAGCCCAGGGTAAAGGGGGATATTCCCACACTTGGGATTAGGAAGGAGGACGGGATGCTCCAAGACCCTTCTCCGTTAGTGGATTCCTCAGCTGGGGCTGAAGCTTGGTAAAATCATAGACCACAGAACCTTTCTCCGTGGCAACCCAGGGGGTCCTGCCCAGGATGAAGATTTTTTTCTTATGTTGCAAGTGATCCCCATCAAGGTAGTCTTATAGGTGTAATAAGTTTACAGGGAAGAGGTCTTGGTACACACAGTCATCTTCACAAAAGTGAGTCCCCTTGGAATTACTTACAATAGCACCGAACCCTGAGAGTTTCTGAAATGACAACCTGTTCCATAGCTACGCTGTATGATACAAAAGCTGCCACTTGCAACTGAGGACCTAAGCCTTCCATTCTATTAATTATTAATTGAAACCCAAACATTCACATGATTATAAATGAAAACACAATGTCTGCTTTGCGTGCTTTTAATTGCCAAAACCTCATTCTTTTTTGGGGAAAGTCTGATCCCTGCTCACGAAGGCTGTCCTTGCCTTCACAGACACGCACGCCCTGGTGAGCCTCCTGCAGAACCTGAACAAAGCAAACTACAACCTGCCCATCATGGTGACGGATTCAGGGAAGCCACCCATGACAAGCATCACGGACCTCAGGGTGCAAGTGTGTTCCTGCAAGAATTCCAAAGTGGACTGCAACGCAGCAGGGGCCCTGCGCTTCAGCCTGGCCTCGCTCCTGCTCGTCTCCCTCTTCAGTTTAGCTTGTAAGTTGGTCTAACTCCAGTGCGGGCACAGGTATGAAAACCTAACTTCACCAGGTTTCCCGAAGCCTTTATTCCCCATATATCTTTACCCCAGAGGGAAAAAATCATCTTTGGTTTATGTCTATACAATAGAAAATCTTACATTTAAAAGTACTCCAACCCATGTCAGAAGGCATCTTACCCCCTGCCAGCCAGTCTGGGGAATGGTGCAGTCATTCATTGCTATTCTGCAAAACAGGTGATAAGCAAAACCTCCTACAGATGTCACTGAACTTTGGCTAATAAAAATGTGTCCAGTCCAATTTCTATTTGCATTGTGCAGAATATTCTTTTGCAAATTTAAAGAAGATACTATGCTTTCCTAAGAATCATCGTGAGAATTCATAGAAGTGGGGCCTTAGGAAGAATAAATGCATGATTCATACTTCTTCACAAACTGGTAGTAATGACTCTAATATAATGAAACATTATGTTAAGCAAATGCATTATTATGCCAAGTAAATGTAAATGGGAAAAGTTTTTAAGTAATTCCTATTTATGGAATCCTAGCCCAATTTTACCCTCAAATCATTCACATACAGCTATTGCAATTACAAAGCCTTTTGAACTTGATATTTACATTTTGGAAAAGTGTTGGTATAATTGTGAATAGAAACTGGGAAAATGAAGGTTAGAAAAATAGAAGAGATGTTATTAGAGCAGTGGGAGCAACAGGAAATCTGTCATTCCGTTGGACACTTGCTATGTGCAAAGCCCCGTGCGTGGCCAGGCCTCCTGACGGAGCTGAGACGACCGTCCCATGCCGTGCTGGCACTTCAAGCAGTGCCTTTCTGAGAGCAAGGCCCATCTTTCCCTCCAAATCTAGCCCTCTGCCCGTGCTTCCTCCAACCACGGACCTATCTCCATCCAAGTGCATCTGCCTCCAAACCCTCCAGCCACAAAGCTGAAGAGAGTCTAACACCAGCACCTCCCATCCTTCCCTACCTCCACCTCCCCATTTCAGGTCTTCATCTTCACTTGCCTTGATTATCTTCCCTGCATGAGAATTCAAGGAAAAGATAGTGGGATTTGAGAGACCTCCCGCTGGATGATTTCTATCTTCTCTCTGTAAGGAAGAAGCAATCTCATCTGCACAGGAAAAGGGGATGGAGCTGGGATTGAAGACAGGAGAGAAATTAGAAAAGATTTGAAAAGGGCAGATCATCAGGCTTTACCAGGGAGGGAAGGAGGGTTCCCAGAGAGCAGAGATAGCCCGAAGGTGGGTGGATACATCATGCCCAACAGTCATTTGCAATTTCTCCATGAGCCTGCACCCCTGGGCAGCACCGCTCACTAGTTTGCTGCAGGATGTCATCCTTGAACGGTATCAATTGGGGAAATGGTAGGGAATCTAAACTCTGAATGCAGAGTACAATCGTCTTTCAAATGCTAATCTATTTGGTCCTGGGCCCAACCGCTATTCAAACCTTCTCCCTGGAGTGTGGCCAAGACATGTATGCTATTCAAACCTTCTCCCTGGAGTGTGGCCAAGACATGTATCCTTTATAAAGGCTCACCAGGTGATCCTGAGACACTGGGAGCCTGGGGACCATGGTGGCCAGGGATTTCATCCCATAGGTGCAGGCTCCTAGATCTCCGACCACAGCCCCAGTTCCAGGTCCACTTCTGAACATGTGCCAGTTCCCTCAGGTCACACTTCAGTGGGAACAAGGAGGAGGAGGGTCAACTTAAGAATTTAAACATGAAGCTACTTCATATTGATGTTGGAAGGCCTCAAACCCATCCCCACATGCAGTAAGATGATGTAACACCCCTGAAATTAGGATAGAAGTGGCACCAACATTCCAAAAGGATTTTAAGAAGCTTACAGAGTTAAAGCATGCATAAGACAGGAAGGTAAATTCAATCTCACAAAGAACTTAAACCAACTAGAAAGCGTTTGAGTCCGAGTTAGCTAACGGACACTAAGATTTGATCTGGGCTTCCTGTTGGTCAAGACAAGGAAGCAACTGGGTTACCAAGCTGCCACACGTGATGAAAGCCAACATGCTCATTTGGTTCCTAAATGCTGGCACACGTCAGAACCACTAAGGGAACGTTTAAAACACACATTCCTGGCTCTTCCCCTAGAGATGCTGATCCATGTGCATGGATTGAGATCTGGGGTGGAGAAAAGGGGATGGATGGATACAAAGAAATATACATTCTTCATTCCTTCCCCTCACCCATCCTTCCTTCCTTCTTCTTCAAGAAGTAAAATATTAAAACCAAAGGTGAAATCACAGTTGACTTCCTATTTCGTTTCCAGTCCTCACTTCCCAGAGACTACAGCTCCCTTAAATCAATGTGTACCCAGGACCCTGTTTTATACTTTTGCCATACATGCTCACACAGACACACAAACACACACAACACATAGTTCTATTTTGCATAGCCTGAAAAATGTTGTGTAATTCACATTATACTGGGAACAATGTTCTGTAACTCCCTTTCTTTGCACTCCACAGTACATTTCCAAGATCCATCCATGATGCTCTAGTTCAGGGGTCAGCAAACTTCGTAAAGGGTCAGACAGTAAACACCTGGGGCTTTGTGGGCCACATATGGTCTCTGTCACATATTCTTCTTTATGGTTTTTATTGTCATTGTCATTTTTTTAACATCCTCTAAGAATACAAAAATCATCCCGTTTGCCAGGGACATGCAGACTTGGCCTTCAGCACTGGCTCATTCCCATTTACTACTGGGGAGTTATATATAAAAATATATATATTATATATATGCTTATATATAAATATATCTATATATAAATACTCTGCAGTGTCTTCCTCTAACAATAGTGGCACATAAAGGATTTCATTTTCTGCTATGAAAATGCACTAACATCTAGAATCTCTATTTTCTACCAGCTTCAGCAGCTTCTCCAGTGAGGCTGGCCTTTCAGTCTGGGGTATGCTGCTGAGGGGCCACTGCTCTAGAGACAAATCTTTCACAGAGTCCTGGGGGCAATTTAAACCCAGACAGAACAGGGGCTGGATAAACCTGAGGGCAGTGCTTTCAATGTAACTATAAAGAAATAAAAAATCGATGTGTGTGTGTGTGTGTGTGTGTGTGCGTGCACATGCACGTGCACTGAGACAGTCAAGTGCTACACCACACATTGCCCTCTATAAACCCAATTATGTGTCACCAAAGCCTGGCCCTTGAGGGTCCCCCTCTCCGGACCCAGCAGGCTGCTGTGCCCCCACGAGCTGCCTCCAGCATGGCGATGAGGCTCAAAAACTCAGGCCGGCCTCCCTGCATCTCTGCTTGTCAGAATGTGGACACCCAGAGCCGTCCGCATCCAGGAGCAGAGGCCTCCGCACCCAAGCCCGGTGTTTGTACATATAAGAGAAGCTACATCTGCTACTACAATCTATATATTAAATATCAGTAGGCCCTTCCTTTTTTAACATCAAAAGAAATAGAAACAGATTTTCTTGAGCTCCCCACTTTCAAGATCCCTGACCCACAGATGTCAAGCTTGCTCTCTTACCTCTCTCCACTTAGCTTTTGGATCACAGTTACCCCAGAGCAGAACTGTCTGATGACACCTAAAGAACTAGTATTTAATATCACCCATTAAAGACAGGTGCACAAAGTGGATAAAATGGGAAAATGTGCTATATATATATATATCTTACCACAATAAAAATAAAAGGCAGATGCATATATACTCTGTGTGAGATACCAAATGTGCTTTTGTGTGTTCTTGCCTAAGGGGAGAGCCACCTACCCAGCACCACAGTTTTCCTGCTGTCCAGGCCCCAGCAGGTATAGCCAAACTATTCTCACAAAGGACCTCTGAGTCTCTCCACAGAGTTGGAGAGATGCTCAGTTGACCCTCTGAAGTTCTGCAACCATAAAGCAGGTAGTTTCAGTCCAAAAATCAGTTAAGAACAGGTGTTACCACTAACCCACCTGATTTCAAAATGAACCTCAGTCTGGTCCACATAAACGGCCTATATTCTTTAGTATTGTTCACTGATGCACCACTAAATGCCTGCCAAACACAATTTTTGTTTTATTATTTACCTAACCCAAGAGGTCCTTCCTAATAAAAACGGACATGTGAGGAGCTAGAAGTAACCTGGAACAATCTATTTGATGTCTCTTTAAAGTAGGGATCAAAAAACCATGGCATCCAGCCCACTGTCTGATTTTATAAAGTTTTATTAGCACACAGTCACATCTATTCATTTATCTATCCTCTGTGGTTGCTTTCAAGTTCCATTGGCAGAGTTGTCATTTTCAAGTAGATTCGTCAGAAGCCATATGGTCCACAAGGCCAAAAATATTTACCACCTGACCCGTTACAGGAAAAGTTTGCCGATGCCCACATAAACATTTGTGATATAGAAGTTTGCATCTATTTTAGTCTCCCAGCTGCCAAAACAAAAACCATGCAGTGCACTGGCTTAAATAATAGGAATTTATCAGCTCATGGTTTTGAAGCAAGAAGTCCAAAATTGAGGCATCTGCAAAGCAATGCTTTCTTCCCAGAGTCACAGCATTCTAGGGCTGGTTGCTGGCGAACGCTGGCCCTTGCTTTTCTGTCATACGGCAGTGCACATAGCGAGGTCCTCTCCCTTCTCCCCTGGGTTCTGTCCACCTCCAGCTTCTCCTGTGGCTTTCCCTCTGTAGCTTCACTATGAGGCCTCCGGTCATAACAGTAAGACCCATCCTGGAGCCATAAAGTCAACCTCATCCAAAGGACCTATTCATACTGGGTTCACACCCACAGGAATGCGTTAAGATTAGGAACATGTTTTCCTCGGTAATAAGTCAGTCCACCACAGCATCATACAATAACAGAAGGAAAAGTTTTATTTCCCACCTCAAATAATACTCAAGTTTCAAGTAGACTAGCGGTAATTGAATACCATGGTGTTCTACAGCTTTTCTCTGCATTTTCCCCAGCAGTTTGGTGATTTCATCCCACTTTATAGATAAGAAAACTGATGCTCAGAGAGGTCCCAAGGCTAGTAAAGCAGTGAGGCCCGAATTCAATATTAAGTTGCCTCCTTTATAGCAAAAGATCATAAAAATATCCCAAGTTATTATGATAGTAGATGGCTTTATTTCATTTGAGAATTGAACTGAGGGAGCTGTACCTCCTCCTTTGACATTTAAAATAAAGGAAATAAAACTAATGACATTGAAAGCAGTAAAAAATGTAAATGAAATTATTTTTATTGTCAGCTTTGTCACTGACGATACCAAAGAGAGGCCTAACCCTCCCCTGAGGGCCCTTCTCCTAGCAGCAAGCTGGCAGCGCCCCAAGGCTGTACCCCAAGGCTGCACCTAGCAGTTTCCAGTGGGCTCTGCGTGTATGACACGGGCACCGAGCCCTAGGTACAAGACCTAGTATGGTACAAGACCAAGGATGAAACATGTCCTGAAACCACTTGGACCACTGCTTTAGGCTTAATCAGCAGTAACAAGAACATAAAAGGACAAACTAGGTGAACCTCTGTAACAAGAACTAAAATTTAATGCCTCTATAATGGGGCAGAGGGAATTTGAAGAATGCTCATCACAGCGAAGGAAGTTTAAAGAAATGGCCAAGATGAGTAAAAGATAGCAATGAAAATTCTAATTACTTATTAAGGTCTTGTTTAAGTTCAAATGTAGCCACTTTGTGCAGTAAGATGAATGTCGGTGATTGTATACAATCGTGTAGCCACACCCCAGTGAAGAGTCACCTGCCCGGACCCCTTAGCTCTCCATCCCGTCCATTTCCAGGCCTCCGCTGATCTCCTTCCTCTAGCTGGAGTTTTGCCTTTTCTAGAATATTTTATAAATGGAATCATATAGTCCATGCTGTGAGGGCATCAGTATTTTATTCCTTTTTACTGCTAAATATTCTGCTGAATAGTTACATTGCAATGTGTTTATCCATGCACCAACTGATGGATATTCGAGCTGCTTCCAGTCTTTGACTTTTGTGAATTACACTGCTGCCAACATTCACATACAAATCTTTGGGTAGAACTTGTGTTTTATCTTCTCTTGGGTAAATATCTAGGCACAAATTTGCTGTGTCATCTAAGCATATGTTTAATTTCATACACTACTGCCACACTGTTTTCCAAAATGGCTGTACTGTTTTGCACCGCCACCCACAGTGTGGAAAAGTTCCAGCTGCCCCATTATCATCACCAGCAGGTGGTAGTGTCAATATTTTCCATTTTACCCATTCTAGTGTATTGCATTGTGGTTTTAACTTGCATTTCTCTCTAATGATATTCAGCATGGTTTTAAGTGCTTATTTGCCATTTATCTATCTCCTCTTGAAGTAGTTCAAACAGTTTGCCCGTTTTTAATTGGGCTGTCCTCCTATTTTTGAGTTGGGAGAATCCTTTATATATTCGAGGCACATGTCCTTCACCAGATATATGTTCTACAAATACCCTCTTTCAGTTTGTGCCTTGCCTTTCTTTTTTTTTCTTAACTGTTCCTTTCAAAGGGCAAAAGCGTTTCATCTTAAAGTCCATTTTATCTTCTTTCATAGTTTGTGCTTTTTGTGTCATTTAAGAAATCTTTTCCTAACTCAAAGTCGCAAAGATGAGGTAAGGGTTTGGGTTCATTTTTTTCCCAGACAGACAGCAGTTCCAGCACTATTCATCACACAGACTGTCCTTCCCCACTGATTGACCTCGGCACCTTTGTTGAAAACCACTTGGCTGTGTAAGTGTGGTCTCTGTTCTCTTCCATTGGTCTCAGTGTCTCTACTTGCACTAATCTGCACTATTCTAACAACTACGGCTTCAGAGTAAGTCTTGAAACCAGGCAGCTTAAGTCTTCCCACTCTTGCCTACTTTTTCAAAGATGTTTTGGTTATTCTAGGTCCTCTAACTTTCTAAATAAACTTTGAAACCAGCCTGCCCATGTCTTCAACAAATTTATTAGGATTTTCATTAGGATGTCACTGGGCCTACCGATAGCTGAGAACTGCTAGCTTAGCAGTACTGAGACTTCACAGCCACAAACATGATACATCACCCCATGTATTTAAGACTACCTTAATTCCATTTTACAACATTCTATAGTTTTCAGGGTACACATTTTACCTATCTTTCTTTAAATTTATCCCAAAATGTTTCGGGGGTTTTTAACATTACTGTGAATCAAGAGTTTTTTTTTACTTTAATTTTTTCATTATCTATTGTTAGAATATACAGGTGCAACTGATTTTTTATTGCAGTAATACATACACAACCCAAATTTTCCCATTTTGACCACTGTCATGCAGACAGTTCAATGACATTATGTTCACAATATCATGCTACCACCATCCATTACCAAAATTCTTTTACCACTCCAAACAGAAACTCTACACCCATTAAGCAATAATTCTCCCTTCCCTCTACTCCACCCACTACCTCAACCCCCTAGTAACCTGTAATCTACTTTCTGTCTCTATGAATTACACAACTGAGTTTTGGATATTAACCTTGGATCCTATGACCTTGATAAATTCACTTATTCGTTCTCATGGATTCTCATGGCTTTTTAATAGATTCTTTGGGGTTTTCTGCCTACAGGATCTGTCTGTAGATAGGACAGTTTTACTTCTTTCATCCTTGCCTTTTCTTTCATTTTCTTGCTTTATTGAACTGGATAGGACCTCCAATAGAAATGATGAAAGCAGACTTCCTTGTCTTAGTAGAAAGCACTGCATGCTTCACCAATGAGTTGGCAGCTGTAAGCTTTCTTTAAATGCCCTTAATCAAACTGAGAAAGTTCCTTTCTAATCCTATTTTTCTGGGAGGTTTTATCATGAAACAATGTTAAATTTTAACAAATAAAATACCCATTTAAATGATCTTTTTTTCTTTATTCTATTAATATGGTGAATTACATTAATATTTACTTGATAAATCAGCCTTGTATTCCTGGGGTAATGATGCACATACACACACACACACATATATTGGAGTTTGCAAAGAAATCTGCAAATGTGTGTGTGTGTATACATGAGTACACACACATACATATGTATATACATACATATATTTATATTGTTAGAGTTGATTTGCTAAGGTTTCATTAAGGCCATCTGTGCCTATGTTCTTGAGGAATATGGGTCTGTAGTTCTCTTTTCCTGGGATGTCTTTCTCTGGTAAAATGGGTGCAAATGCATTGCACCTCTGTTTTCTGAAAGAAGATTTGTGTCAGGGTTTCATAGTCAGCTTTGAGCACTGCCTCCTTGGAGCGGCTGTGTCAGAAGGCAGACTAGCAACATACTAGAAACAGTTGAAGGGGCCACTTCTTCTACTGAGCAAGAAGAGAAGACTAAGCAAGGTAATGGCCTGTCTGTCCCAGCAAAGTGGGAGAAGACTCTGTCTATTTGAACCCCATGGACACAATTAGGGGTAAGGGCTTTGTGTGACAGAGAAGTCATTTCCAAGTCAACTGAACAATGTCTCTGTACTGAAAAATGTGTAATAAAGACACTGGGTCTTTTAACAAAAGATAAACAAACACCTTATCTTTAGAAACCCACAAACAAAGTCTATATGAACATCTACCATAAAGAATTCCCGTAACTAAAGGGAGGGTATAAAAGAAGATCTTCAAATTTCTTTGCGAAATCCAAATATTTAATCTCTAGTGACTAAGGGCACCACCCCAAACACTCCTTCCTGATGTTCTGATTACTGGGAACTGTCTTTGTCAAATAACCCAGTCACTGGAGAGGGAAAAAAGATTAAAATGATGAATCTTTCCTGTAAGAGCTATCATGTAAATATGTACTTTACATTTAATATCCATTTTAAGTTTTGCCAATAGCATTAAGAATATATTTTTGTATAAATGCAAACAATATGCTTCAGTATAAATCTTTACTAAGCCATCAGGCAACTAAAGAGTTTCAAAATAATAAAAAGCAGCATCAACTGGGTAGGCCACAGTGGCTCAGCAGGCAAGAATGCTCGCCTGCCATGCCAGAGGACCTGGGTTCAATTCCCAGTGCCTGCCCATGTAAAAAAAAAAAGCAGCATCAACTGAGTCCACTGCAATGTCAAAAAACAAATTTCATGGAACCACTGCATAAGGAGAGAGGTAGGCTTCCTTATTTCTTACTGATTTTTTGCCAAAGTGTTTTCCTACTCATCAAAGTGGAGCTTTGCTTACACAAACACATTCCCAGGCAGAAAAGGATATAAAACTCAATCTCCAGGAAGGTGAAGGCCCTGTGCTGCTTGAACTGCCAGCTTTCAAAGCCCAGATGCCATCTTGCTACTGCCTGCTGACACCTGGGTCCCAGCTGCAGCCAAGAGAGGGTCCCCCACCTGAATGAATGAAGCTGGGAGCAGGATGAAGGTCGTTAATCACAGGGGGACTTCCCTGTTACCCTTGTTTTAAGTCCTGTGTCGGCTCAAAAACCACACAGCCTGACTTCCTGGTTGAAGCCCGGGCTCAGCAATCCTAAGCAAGAGCTCTAGGAAAGGGTGGGGCCCCTCCAGCTAGGGCAGGGCCAGACAGCACCCAAAGGCAAAGCCCTGGCTTTTCTGCCCTGCAGGGCAGAGGAAGGGTCTCGGGGAAGGGGAGGTAGGGGTTCCTGGACTGAGAAATGTCTTAAATCGGCATCCACAGACCCTAGAAAAGCACCAAGTTCAAGTAGACAGAGGCCCCGAGGCCTGCTTTCCCAAGGCGCTCTCCCCCTCAAGCGCTGGCCACTCACGCACCAAGACAGTTGACCTGTGGGTGCTGCCCCTGGGCCAGGCAGGAGGAAGAGCTTTATGTAAATCGCAGATATTGTCCCTTGGCCTCAGCTCCACAGCCCTAGGAGGCGGAATCATTTACCTTATGGTCTAAATTGATTTAAAACGGCTGAAAGCAAGGGAGTGGAGGTTTTCTAACTTAGTGGGATTTATTCAGCCAAACCTTTTTCTTTCTATTTTTTTAATTGATCAAAATTAAAATTTTAGGTTATTCATACCACAGTAAAAAATATTTTTAAATAAAATAAGTGAAACCATTTAATACGTTAGAGTCATTCTTTGTACCAAGTGGGACTGTGGGATAGAATGTGCCTCACTCAGCCTTAGCAGCCCGAGAGATAAGACAATGGTAGCAAATCACAGAGATTCCAAGTGAAATGAAGAAATTAAAATTCAAAAGTCTCCTAACTGCACAGGAATTCACTTGTCAAGCAGCATAAAGGTCCCCGGGTACAGAAAATAACAACAAATGCACATGAATTTGTTTCTTATTCATTTCTATGTCCTTTCAGTGGAAACAGCTTTAACCCTTAACCTTCTCAATGTCATCTGTTTTTTTTCTCCAATACTTCGGTCATGTGACTAAGACTGTTTATCTCGCATTTCAGGAACATGCTTTAAATTTTCCAAACAGATGACATGTTCAATATCTAAAAGTAGTGAGGTGCAGAGCCGAGGGCCGAGTTGCCCCTGCTGAGCCACCCTTTGACGGGCCTGGAAGAAAATGCCCAGGCTTTAGAGTAGCCCTTGAGGGTTCTAGCTACGGGTTCATTCCAGCACAAACTCTCCTTATAGTCACAGCTGACCTTTACACATTTTTATTTCTTTGATTGTTAACACAAAGATGTAGTGGTGCCTCCACAACAAACAGATACAATAAATTAACAGAAATGACGGAAAATCGTACCATTTCCATTCATATCACCCTCAGGCAGCACAAAAAGATCTGCTGCCGCAATAACTGTGGCTTTGGTGACCTCGGTGAACTTTAATAAGACAGGTTCTAGGCTACGAAGGTGCCTATTAAAGAATAAACACATTTTGTTCTTTGGCATGGCCAGAGGTGCAAGCAAATGGGGAGAAAGGAAAGAGGAAATAGTGAAAGCAGGGAAGAAGGGAGGATATATGAAGCAAAAGCCGCATTTGGCAGCAGAGGTGGGGAACCCAAGAGATTAGCCAGCACCCTAACAAGGACACCCCCAACCCAACCACATGCTCCTACAATTCCCAAAGTGGGATTCCAGACCAGCAGCTTCAGTGACACCTGCAAGTTGTCAGAAATGAAAATTCCCAGGCTCTACCCCAGTCCTGCTGAATCAGAAACTCTGGGGGTGTGGGCCTGGCAATCTGGGGTGCCCTGCCCTCCAGGGGGATTCTGAGACCTGGGGGGTTGAAAGCCAGGCTTTCGTTGTCCCTGCAGCACCGGCCTTGGCTTGCACGATGCTCCCTCCCCTTCTCTCCCAATGCACCTTAGCAAATATCACTTTTTTTTTGTCTATTTAGTACCACCTTCCAAACAGCAAACAGCTGTATTAGGGTAATAGGTATGGAAATAGTAGGGACAACAGTTGTTCAGTTTTGGTGCCCCTTGAATGCTTGCTTCCCAATACCCTGTGGATCCTGGGAACGCTCAGGTTACCTCTGAGCACCCAATCAGGTCAGCTGGGGCCCCTGAGGATTTGCTCTGGGTAGCTTCTCCTACTTGCACAGCAGTCTTACTCATTCCAGCTCCAGATGCAAAAGGCTGAACTGAAGGCTTCCAAACATTTGCTGGCACAACTACTATAACAAATGGTAACATCAGACATGCATCATCACTGTGACGCTGTTCTCACCAAACAACCGCCAGCCCATTTCTACCATCAGAAGTCAGCAGACCGTTCACACACACAGGAAGGAAGTGCATTTATGTGGCAAAAGTAGGCCCAACCTTAGGACATGCAGTGCAGTGCCCAGGAAACTGTTTCTGAGGGAAGAGGGGACATTCACATCCAAGTAAACAGGGAGATTCCTGTTTGTTAAGGGAGAAACATGGATATTTAAGAAGTCTTCAAAAAGACTGTAGAGGCAGCATGATGAAAATTCCACTGAGTTGGAAGTCAGGATGATTTCCAGATCCAATTGGGACCTAATAGGTCAGGAAAATGTTATTTTTCCACTCTGGGCCTCAGTTCCTTCATCTGCAAATGAGGACTTTAAAATAGGTGATACATAGTGAAATTGAGAGAAAGGAGGATATCTTTAACACCAAATGCAGAAAATAGTGGCACTAAGTTTTTCTCAAGCAATTAAGAAAAACTAGCTTATTATTTGGCTTGACTGGAAAAACAACTGTGCTCAGGTAACCTGACCATAGAACCATTAGAAGTCTCTTCTCTCCAGCCCATAGAATTGTGATTTAAATACTTCCCCAGAATGTTCCCAGGATCTACAGGGTGCCGGGAAGCAATCATTCAGGGGGCACAAAAATTGAACAACTGTTGTCCCTACTATTTCCATACCTACTACCCTAACACAGCCGGTTGCTCTCTGACTTGGAAGGAAGGGCTTTCCTCCTTGCCTATTGGAAGGGTTTGTGATGGGCATTTTAAAGTTAAGATGTCTTTTTTTACCTCCTTCTTTTTCTTTGTTAGCACCTGACATTCAAGAAAAGCTCTCCTAGCATTAGCTGGATACAATCTTAAGAACAGATGTCTCAGAGTCTAAATTCTAGTGATGACACATTAAATTATCAAATGTCCAGGTTTCAACAAAAGGTTACAAAACATACAAAGAAACAGGAAGCGATGGCTCAGGCAGAGGAGAAGATAAAAGCATTAGAAACCATCAGTGCAGAGGACTAGGCAAAGACTTTTAAAAAATGATCCTAAAGAGCTAAAGGAAAATATGGACAAAGAACTAAAAGAAATCAGGACAATAACAGCTGAACATTAAGAGGTTATCAATAGACAGAAGTTATGAAAAGGACCAGAGCAGAGCTGAAGACCACAGTAACTGAAATTTAAAATTTCCTAGAGGAGTTCAACAGCAGACTCAAGCTGGCAAGAGTCAGTGAACAATTGAACAATTGAAATACAAACTGAAATAAAACGAATGAAATTACTCATTCTGAGGAGCAGAAAGAAGAATGAAGAAAAGTGAACAGGACCTGAGAAATCTATGGGACACCATCAAATGTACCAACTGTGGACTCCCAGAAGAAAGAGACAAAGAGGATGAGAGAATATTCAAAGAAAGAACAGCTGTAAACTTCCCAAATTTAGCAAAAGACATGAATATATATATCCAAAATGCTTAACTCCAAACAGGACAAACCCAAATAGACCTACACTATCCTATATTATAATCAAATTGTCAAATGTCAGAGATAAGGAGAGAATTCTGAAAGCCACCAGAGAGAAGCAACTTGCCTCAATACAAGGAAGCCTCAATAAGATTAAGTTTCAGTTTCTCACTGGAAACCACAGAAGTAAGAAGACAATGGGATGACATATTTAAGGTGCTGAAACCAAAACACTGCCAACAAAGAATTCTGTATCCGGCAAAAATGTCTTTCAAATACATGGGAGGAATTAAGACATTCCCAGATAAACCCAAAAGCTGAGTGAGTTATCATCTCTAGACTAGCCCTACAAAAAAGCTACAGGGAGTGCTGCAGGTTGAAAGGAAAGGACAATAGACAACAGCTCAAAACCACATGGGGAAATAAAGATCTCGGGTGAGGGTAACAAAATGGGAAAATATAAATGTCTCTATTACTGTATTTCTGGCTTGTAACTCCACTGTTTACTTACTATCAGATCTAAAAGGCAAATGCATAAAATAAAATAAGGATAGTTTTGGACTCAAAATGAATAAATATGCAATTTATGACAGAACTATATAAGGTGGGGGTAAAGAGTACAGGAACATAATTTGTGTGTACTGTTGAAATTAAGTTGGTATCAAAGCAAATAAGAATGTCACAGACTTAGGATGTTAAGCCCCATGATAGCCACAAAGAAAATATGGGAGAATATGCCAGCCAGCTCATAGAGACAGAAATTAGAGCACAGGGTGCCAGGGGATTGGGAGTCAAAGCCTAATGGGTGCACGGTTTCTGTTTGGAGAGAGAGGACAGTTTTAGTGCTGGGAGATAGTGAGGGTACTGCAGGATTGTTACCATGACCAAGCCCATGGAATGATAAGCTTAGGAGTGGGTGAGACAGGAAAGTTTATGTTGTATATATGTTCCCACAACTTTTAAAAAAAAAAGAGGGCAACTAAAGAAACAATGACAGTTAAATACGTGATCCTAAATGGGATCTAGCAAGGGAAGAGAAAAGGTTCAATGGGATACTGGGACATACGAAAAAATATATAGGATATTCACTGTAAGCCTTCTATTTCTTAAATTTCTTGAACTTGATACCTGCACTTAAGGTTATATAAGCGCATATCCTTGTTCTAACGTATGGCAGTGTTAAATGCTCAAGGAGCATGATTATAAGACCTCCACTCAAACGTCCAGAGAATACATGGATGGGAACCTAGGAAGAGACAGATGGACAGCTTAACAGAATGAGACAGCATATGCAGCAAAATGTTAAAGTTGGTGGATCTGGGTATCTGGGGGTAAGGGCATGTTGGAGTTCTCTGTATAGGGTTTGTATTATTTTTTAACTGTCCTGTGAATCTGAAAATATTTCAAAAAAAAAAAAAGCTAGAACAAATTTTTTTTTCAAAAGTAAGCCCAAACCTCTCATTCTATTTTCTGAGAATGCAGAAAGGAGAAAAACTTGCTCTAGACTCCAATTCTCTGTCCAGGTTTTACTTACTCCACTGCAATTATGCATTACTTTATTACATAAATTTACTTAAATTTAGTTAAAATAATTATGTATTAACTTTTGCATTGCCCGATTTATTTTAATTATGTCATATTGTTAAATTATGCAAAGGTACTTAATATGCATCTATTTATTTATACTTAATAAACATAATCCAGATGCCTAATACATAGAGGCACTGGGAATAAAACGTTAAAAACAGCACAGAAGGGAGCGAGCCAAGCAGACAGACACAGGGCAGTGTGATAAGTGCTGAAAGGAGACAACTGTCCCAGGTAGAGCACAGCAGGGGTCTGCCTGGGACAGTAGAGGAGGAAACTTTTGCAGAAACGGGAAAGCTTCAGCTGGAAGGGGGAGCAGGCGGTTGTAGGGCTAAGGTTGCAGGTGTCAAAGACACCAGAAGGTTTCAAGGCTCCTAAATATAAGGAAAAATGAATCCTTTGGGGGGCTAAGATCATAGGGTTTTGAATCAGACAGCACTGGGACCAATCCTCGCCCTGCCTCTCTCTGTGAGCGCTTAAAGACGACCTCTTTCCACCGCCCAGGGAGACATCAATCGCACAACTATGATCCTCCACTTTCAGCTGAGAACCTGAGGCTAAGAAGGTTAAGCAACCTGGCAAAGGTGACCAAGCCCAGGCTTTGCATCTGTAAAACGAGGATCATAATAGGACTTACCAACCTGTCACTGTAGAGATTAAATTTGATACGGACTGAGGGCCTGACACAGAGAATCACTCAACGTTAGATATTATGGTTTTATTGTTATTCCAAACCACAAGTAGAACAATAATTCCTAATGACCTGATCCTCTGGTTAGCACTTCATATTGGCAAAGACTTCTACCACATTTGGGGAGGTCATTCTCTCAACAGTCACAATATCAATGGGTTGGTTAATATTTTCTCCATTTAACAGAAGTAAATATCCATTCAAAGGTGTCAAATCAAACATTAAAGCTAAAAATGCTGTTGGAAAAGCTTGGACAGGTGGTATTCTGCAATTTCCAATCCACCGTTCACACCAGTGGTTCTCAACCAGGGGCCATTCTGCCCCCAGGGGACAGGTGGCAGTATCCCAAGACACTGACTGTCACCACTGGGAGGATGCTACAACTGGCACCTGGTGGGTACAGGCCAGTGATGCTGCTAAACATCCTCCAGTCCCCACAGCAAGGGATTATCTGGCCCTAAATGTCAACACCATAATGGATGAGAAACCGTGCTCTAAACTTCAGCCAGATTAGAGAGAGTGGGGGCATGGAGCCAACCCCATGGTACAAATGGCTTTTGACCATTTAAAAAACCAAAAAGGGAGCGGACCACAGTGGTTCAGCAGGCAGAGTTCTTACCTGCCGTGCCAGAGACCCGAGTTCGATTCCCAGTGCCTGCTACAGCTCAAAAGAAGAGGAATATTAACCATTCTAAAAATCTTTAAAACATTATTCCAAGTCTTCTCCTTAAAAAATAACTCACAGGAAACCTGCTACCTACAAAACTTTCCTATAAACAAGCCGGCCCACTCCAGTCGGTGCATGTCCCTCCCTTGGCCATGCCTGCATTAACCTAACACGTACTCTCTTTCTGATAAATTTCTCTATCAATAAACTTTACTACTTACTCCTACTGGCCTTCTCATCTCTAAGTTCTTTTAGTTTTGAGACTATCGAACCTGGATCGGGCTCAGCTGGCACCAGCAGTACATCGGTTACACTGCTGCTTTTACCTTCTTCTTAAAAGATGATTAAAACAATAAATATTATTGAACATCTACAGTGTGCCATGTTTGATGGGGATAAGGATGTATAGTGGGGTAAAATGCATGAATATGGACGCATCCATAGCCATTCCCTTCCTCACTTCTGTGTTAACTTGGAGAAGGGGTGGAGGACATTCATGACAAAAGCCAAAATCCATAGGATATATTTCTCAAGAAAAATGACCTGAGAACAAAACAGTAACTGTAATTCCTAAAGAACTCCATCTTATGCATCCACATTAATAAATGAAATTTGTCCTCAAAATTCAAAAATATTTTATACTTTACTATAATTTCAAGTTGCCTAAAGAACAAATTATTAATTTTAACCTTGTGATTTAAAGTTTATTTTTTTATTCAACTACTTGAACTGAGTTAACAATTGAATGGTTGATATGTTTTTGTGTACAAATCTTTTATAAATTTTACTTCTGTAGTTCATCTTTCTTTTTTAAGAGGCAATACATTTGTTTTCAGGTCTAAAACATTTGAAACATGCTGTAAAGGGTGTAGACTCTATGCATTGTGTCCATATTATCCAATGAATAAAAGAGGCCTGAACAAGGTAAAAATAAAATAACCCATGGTTTACAACTGTCTTGCAACTGGGCTACAGATGAGACCCAGTGACAGTAACAATGAAGGTACGGCATCCTCATGCCTGCAGTTCTGCACAGGAGGGAACCTGCCTTCTCCAGGCACCTTTGGCTCTGGTCGGGCTGGCTTCTCTGTAGGGGTAGTGACAAAGGGCAGAGTACTCACACCCTGACTAATTCCCTCCTTATTTTTCCCTCCCTTAATGGAGCTGGACTCTCTAATCACAGAAGCCTGAGTGTGAAGTTGACTCTGGCAACTGTAACTATGGATGTGATAGTTTATTCAACCCACTACTGAAATCCTAATCCTGCACTGGAATGCAGCACTCAATTCAACCCAAAAGAGCTTGCAAAAAAAAGCAGCAAATAGATGCTGCATTTTGCAAAAAAAAATGTGCATCTTAGAAACAGCATGTCTCCCCCAAAGCAAGCAGCTTTCCTACTGACAGTGCAGGACTGTGTCACTGACAGGCTCCACACTGGCCCCCCAGGTGACGTGAACAAGGGCCACACGCAGCAGCTGGGGTGGTGGGCTCTCGCAGGCAGCCTACTCTGATTCACTTTCCATGAACTTTCCCACCTAAGTGATATGTTATAGCCCACACCTCTGCCCCATGCTGCCTCATTTCCTTTGAGGACACAGAGCTGTCATGTGTGATGGGACTGAATAAAGGCCCCTGAAGATGTCCTTACCTTAATCGCTGGAACCTGTACGCTACCTAACAAAGCAAGGGGACTTTGCAGGTGTGATAAAGGACCTTGAGATGGGGAGATATTCCTGGATTATTCAGGTGGGCCCAATGTAATTCCAGGTGTCCTTACAAGAGAGGAGCAGGAGAGTCAGAAGTCCATGTGACAACCAAAGCAGAGGAAAGCAGAGTAAGAGAGGATGCTATGCTATCGGCTTTGAAGATGGTGGAAGAGGCCACAAGTCAAGGAATTCATTCTGTCCTCAAATAGTATGCTTTAAAAATACTTTGCCAGGGTAGTACAATGCTGATAATTGTGTTTCTTACAGCTTGTTAGTCATTTATCTGTTCAGCTAAATTGGTTTGAATCAGGTCGTGATATTCCTAACTTAACTCTGAATTTTTCCCACTCAGGTCTGTGAGAACTCCTGACATCTGAAGCTTTATTACCAAGTTTCCATAGCAACAGGAAAAAGGAAAAAAAAATCCAAATCTGAAGACCACAGTTTACAGTTCTCAAACGTCACAACCAGGCCTCAACTGTTCCAGATTTTCACTTTCTTTGCGATTTCACTTAGTCTGTACTTCACCAGTTTTGACAGCATCTTCCTTTATCCTTTAATTAATGGAATCCTTTGACTTTTCCCTGAATGTTTAAAGATCATGACATATAACTTGACCTTCTGGGAGCAGGAACAATGACTACTCTTTCTGATGTGTTGACACGTGGCTAGTCAGTGGGTCACGCATTCGGCTGTCTGTGGGTTAGTACTTGTATATGTATGAGTATCTGTATGTGTATATACACAGTATTTATATGGAGAGACTATTCAGGAGAAGCCTACTTTTGATATATCATTCTTCCTTAAGAGGTTAAGCAAAGAAGGGACTGAAGCTAAGACAGCTGAACCTTCCGGGGCTCGGCAGCCAGCTCAACCCTAGCACAGACCACAGAACTGACCCTTCCAACCCGATGTTGCTTCTCCCACATCCCATTCAGTCCCAACACCGGCATGGCCAGCCAGGCAGGTCCACAGACAGGGAGAGCAGAGAGAGAAGTCGTTTCCCTTAGCCCAAGGAGCTCTACAGCAAATTTCACTGCCACCCGGCATGCTGTGATCCTGAGCAAAAGTGATGGAACAGCAGAGCAGGAAAGGATACCGACAAATGCCGAGTAAAGGGCTGAAATAGTCTTTCACGGCCATCCACCTGCATTCATACGGGTCCTGAAGCCACAAGTCCCACTGGTTACTTCCATGACCTGGTCAGAATCTGTCCCTCCTCGGTATTTGCAAATGTCATCCTGAAAGTCACACATACAGAGGAGGAAGTCAACAGCCACCGTCTTGGATACACATATATACCCACATGTACAGACATACATTTATGCACCTACACACGGTTTGTTTCATATACCCACGCATAAACTAGAGTAAATACAGGTAGTTTTAAAAGTAACCTTTTGTGTGAATCGACTACCGTTGTTTGCAAACCTGAAAATAAAAGATGTTCGCTATGTATGAAAAGTAATTGATTTTTATTCTGTGAGCATGTGAAAGAGGAAAGTTAGTGCTCGTACTAAGATTATCTTCTTGTTGATAAACTGTAAATGAACCATCAAAGCTCACACCAAATTTTTATATCAAATAAAACTAGTGCAGCCTGCGGCCTTTTATTAGAGCTCGCCACGAACTAGGGTAAGTGTCTTAGCATATTTTAATGCAGTTGCTTACTAAAGGATTTAACCACACACGCGCACACATGCGCACACACGCTTCCTTATGCAATCTATGTTTGCACCTGTGCTTTTCAGTTAGCTTTCTCTAGGAAGTAGAAGTCATATGTTGTCTTTATTGTAGTGAAATTATGCAGATAGAGTTCCATATATTGTATTTGTTTCAATAGTAAATCTTTTTGGAAGCATATAGAATGCAGAGATTTTTTTTTCCATAAAATAAATGGGAATTGGTGGTTACAACTGCTGGACAATAGATTTTCTCTGACTTCTATGTTGTGTCTGATACTGTTGATGCTGGGTCTTGCCTGAATGTAAATCCACTGTTTTGGGGTCCCCGGTTCAGCTCCTGCTAGGTGAGTATATCTCAAAAGCCAGAAGCACCAGCTCCCAGTGTGGGTGGCCCACGTGTCCTGCCCTGCTTCATGACAGGAACTGAGCATATCACAGTGGGCTGGAGAGGTGGCTGGGATTCAAGGACGAGGGACCATCTCCGTTTGATCACGGCATCAGCAGAGGCAAAACAATAGCTCTACAGTCCCAACATGTGGGTATTTTTCTCTGGAACAAGACCTGTGGTTTGGACCTGATGTCTTGGACAGGACATGACCATTCAGGAGCGTGTGACCCTGACTCACGGGCAGGGGAGCTTAGCCTGTGTACTCACACTGACAGTTCACAAGCTTTTCCTCTGCTGTCTTTACATGACACAGCCATGTGCCTTCCGGGGGCACCTGGCGCCCGTCTTCCTGCAAGGCAGGGAGAGGATGCTCACCCCTGAATATACAGAGTCCTCAGCCACCGGGGGCCAGAGCCTGACTCGTGAGCATGCCTCCCACCATGACCATGAGCCAACTCCAGGGGGAAATACAGATGCTGAGTGACCCATCCACTTAAGTAAACAAGTACAAGGCTCTTTGTCTCCTGTCAAGCCACTAGGCTCTTGGGTAGTTCATAAATCAGGCCAGTGACTTAACTTAGAACACAAAAAATAAGGAGTCAAGTGCATACTTCATTAATAAAAGACTCTGCCTCACCTTTCACTTATTTAAATATATTTCCTGTCCCCAGGGTTCTTATCAGGAAAGTGGACTTTCCCTTATGTTGTTTTTCTAATCCTTTGGCAGTGGGGGAGAGCCTAACTTAGAAGTCAAGGTGGTAGGTAGCATTTCCTAAATCAAGGAATGTTTTTTAACTGACTAGAATATGTTTACATTATTTATTACAAGGAAAAGTAGAACCAAAACATCATCTTATTATTAGCAAAGCATTTTGTCTTAGTGCAATTTATTTTCTTTTTAAAGTTCAGTAAGAGCCAGAAATTTCTTTTCCCAACTACTGAGACATAGATGGTGGATTTTATTTCCATGTAGTAAGCAATCACATCTTCTTCACTTTCTATTATTAATACATCAGCCACCTTAGTTGATCAAAATTATATTTTCTCCCCATTTTATATAAGTTAATTAGTCCAGCTAATTTGCTTCAACATAAAATATGCAAACATTTTCTAATTTTGATGAAACTTGCCTGCTACGCTCCCTCCCACCCCCATGGACGTCATTTCAGGCAGACACAGCCTCTTGGCCAACACAAGCAAACCTGAACATAACAAAATAAATTCAGCTAAATTTTATTTAGATGTATCAAATAAGATTCTTAAAGTGCATCATTAGAAAGTTTAATGTCACCCCAGTTTTTCAAAATACCATTTTAAACAGTCTGAAAAACGGAATGGCCATCTGCTACCAAATTCATAAAGCTGACCAAATTGCATTTTATCCAAAATAAATACAGCTTCCTGACCTGAAGCTTCAGCACCTAAAAAAATCACTAACAAAGCTCTGCTTGATGCTGGGCTTAGTGCGACTCTATCCTTGCACCGGCTACTCGGGTGAGCCTGAGAAAAGCAGTCTACAGTTTTCCTGGGTGTGTGAACAGAGCTAGAAGAGAAGCGGCCGCCATCATGCTTTACATTTATGGGTAGCATGGTATGTGCTTGCACTGGACAAAGTCTCTCTGCACACAGTAACTCACTGAATCCTTACAATGACCCACTGAGGCCAATATTATTATATTTTCCATTTTATAGATGGGGAAAGCTGAGGCTCAGGTAAACCAAAGGCTTGTCCAAAATAAGTGACCTCTTTGGCCCGACACCCAGGCCAGAGGGCTCCAGGGCCCACGCTCTCCCTCTCCTCTGAGCAACGCAACCCGATGGAACACCCACTTCAGGCCAGAAAGCTCCAGTCTATGGCCTGAATTAGCAAATTCTGATCCAAATTAACTTTCTGGGCCCTCTACTATTTCTTAATCCCAAAAGATTTCTGTTAAGAACTGTTAACTCTAAGTTACTATTGGAAACTTAGAAACTTTTCCTGTACAGATATCATAATGTCCTTGACTTAGCATTTCCCTCTTCCCTTCCATGCCTGGTTAGCAGGTGCCCCAGGAGCTTCTGTTGGATCAGTGAGAAGCCTCGGTTATCCAAGGTCCACTCGGGTCCTGCCAGGTGCTCCTGCACCACCAGACCAATGAAGCCAAGGAAAGCTGGGGGAAAATCATGTGGCGTCTCCAAGAGCTTGCTCTGCAACTGGCTTTAAAATAATTCAGACAGACGAATTCCAATGGACCTTCGAGCAGTTTCTGATTCTCTTAATGCAGCATGCTCATCAGTCACGTGTGGCTGACCCAAGTATGAAGCAAAGGTAAACCACACCACTGAGAAAAGTGAACACCAAGAAAGAACCAACTCCCTTTTCTGTTTAACTGCTAAAAGTAATAAGAATAATAATCTAATAGTCTGCTCACTCTTTCACGAAGACTGTGAGCTTTGATATCTCTCATAACCCAATGATAAAATGCTTTTATAACTGTCCATCTAAAGCAAATAACAATTCCATCACAACAGGAAATGTGCAACCCTTACTGTACTTCCTAATGTAAATGGATTAGCGAGCTACTGAAGCAGTTCTAGAAAACGGCACTGCGTCTATATAAAAGCACATACAGGGGTCTGCAGAGAAAGAGAAGAACGGTGGGAATGAGTATGTAAAAGAGAATTTCAGATCAAAACTTTAATTCTGTGAATTAAGAATAAGTCAGGTGACTGGTGGTTCAGTGGTAGAATGCACAACCTTTCATATGGGAGACCCGGGTTCAATTCCCAGACCATGCACCCCCCAAAAATAAATAAATAAGTCTGTAATTGAAGCAGAAACAACCCAAGTCAGTGGAAACCCCTCTTCCTACCTCTCATGCTGTCTTGCTAACTGCTGCATGAAGATGACAAGGCTTGAAACCACTTGCTTACTCTGCAAGTGTGAGCTGGTCAGCAGGGCTGTGGCAACTAAGGCAGAGGTAGACTGTGGTCATTGAACTCTGAGGCCTTTTACATGGCAGCTGGTAGAAACTGGTATTTGCTGAAAGCTTTCCTCTTCTGCTACTTTTTTAAAGAGTTTCTGTTTGAGAGAAATAAAACTATCGTATATCTATAAGGTACGTGCATTATTATTAAAGAATTAAGTGCAGATTATTAAAGAATTGAAAATGAGACTACATGGGGAAAAAAACCTGTGCTGTCATGTACTACAACACTGTCCTGATGTCAAATATTATCTATACCCCACAAGATAAAAGTTTTCACAAATCTAAAGGGATATTTTTCATAATCACTCAAAAAGGATAAAAGTTTACACTATTACAACATGTAATTCTACTATAGTTCCTTTGGGCCCTAATTATCAAATTGCTCACAGTTTCCAAGCTGAAAATGAACATTTAAGTTACTATGTAGCTGCAAAGAACCTGTTAAGTGGCTTATTTGTAAAATATTCAAATAAAGATTATCTGGGATTGCTGACATGTGTCCTTGGTCTTCGACCTTCTTCAGTAAAGTCAGAACCAGTGACACTGTAAAGGGGTATTTTTTCAAATGATTTTCCAATTGCCTGCAAATTTACAGACCAAGACTTAAAACCAAGTGTCACCTGCTAGCTAACCCCTTTCTTGTCTTCTTTCGTAACAGACAGATTTAGAAAAACAGACAGATGATTATAAATAGCTTTGTAACAGACAGAAGGGTAGGCAGGCAGGTAAACATCAAGAAAACTACTTTAATGACACCGTTAAAGAAGCTGAGGAAGGGAAGGGTTCCAAGAGGTACCCAGTGCCTCCAACAGGCCTGGCACCTTATATGTCTGATCCACAGAATCCTAACAACGCCACTGAGTTAGATATCCCCTCCACTCTGAAGAAGAAAAAACTGAGGCTCACCAAGCTCCAAACATACTGTACTAGGCCACGCACCTAGTAAGGGGCATGCAGGACCCCAAAGCTGGTGCTTTTACAGCACCTCCAGTGCCTCACCCCAAGGCTCTGGCCTCTTACCACCAGGAACGCACTGAACCCAGCTTATGTCATCATGCACAATGCATGAAACTGATAATGACAGAACACACTGTTACGGATGGTGCCAGCAAAGCTAAAGAAAAGCAAACCGCAAGTCAGGGTCTATATGAAATGCTTCCTTCCTCCCTGGCGATCTGTCTGCAGGAAACTGCTAGTTTGGTAAAGAAACAGGAAAAGGAGTTCTCGGCCAGGCAAAGGGACGCTAATTTGGAAAACGACCTTAAACCAACATAAGAAATATAAACCAACACTTCAAGCCCTATGCAAACAGTTCTGGTTGAATCAGACCACTACGGATCATGCTCAGTCTTCCCTTTAAAAGCCATTTCCTGATCTTTTGTAAACAAAGCCTCAAAGACACCCCTTCCCACCTTAATACACAGGTCCAAGCATGCAGGACTGCACAGGGCAGACGCTGCGGCGCTCCAGCCTGGGCACAAGGCTGCTATGTATTTAGGGGAGAGGTGAAGCGGGTCTGAGAGGACCCACCCAAGACCCACGGCTTGTCACAATCACCCAAAGGGAGAGGAAGATGGAAGAGGTAAAAGGCCACCCTGTGAGTCACGCCTGTTCCTACCACATCCACGCACCACCCGGAACCTCCAAAGGGGCACCGTCCGCCTCAGCATCCCGAAAACACCCCCTTCCCAGTTATCCAACTTTTTATCCAATATGCAGAGTTTCAGATACTAAAGATTTGGGGCTTTGGGAGCCACACAGTCTCCGGCACATGTTCTTCTTTGTCATTGTTGTTTTTCCAACAACCCATAAAAGATGTCTTAGCTCCCTGGGCCGCAGGGCTGAAATGCGCACATCCTGCCTCGGGGAAGACGTGGCTCTGCTGGTTTCCTAACCCGTGATACCAATGGTGGGAAGGGCAGAGCTGCAGGTCCCCTCCTCCACTAACCTGTTTCCTTTCTCCCGCAACTGGGGACGATGAAGACTCATGGAGACTAAGGCTCTGGGGTTGCTTAGGCACCCTTGCCGGTGGGCTTTCAGCAGGGTATACTATTTTTAGGTGAGGTTACAGGGATCACCTGAAAGTCACACCTTACACTTGAAGCAGTAGGCTTGAGAAAACCAGCCCAGATTTTAACTCATCGTTTTTAGCTAAGAGAATGCGGGAATGTCTGCATAAATCATACAATTCCCATCCCCTTGCGAGGCTGAAACAGCCTGTCTTCTCATGAATGAGAGAAGCTGCCCTGTTTCAGCAGAGGAGACCCATTCAAAACTGGGACAGGAATCCCAGACCAATGCACAGGGCACATTTGCACACTGATAGTGAGAAGAGCAAGAAACACTGTATAAAATCCCAAGTTATAAAATCCAAAAGCTTTGCTGTTTCTATTGTTAAGCCATCACATTTGTTTATGACAGAGCTAAGGAGCACAAAAACTCACCTGAAATGCAGAAAACCAGCATAATTTCTGACAGAGATGCTTAGAGCTAAAAGTTTCAAATCAATCATTCAAAATGCAAATAATAACAGATGCTAGGTAGCAATACTGAAATTACATGAAAAAAAAGCAGAGATTTCAAAACCACAAAGACTTGAAAGCTGGATGGTATTAAAAGGTGTTGTATATGTAAATATATTTAATATATTTGAAGAAATGTCAGAAGGAATTGAAAATAAAGAGCAAAAGAGAATAAAAAGGCCCATGCAGTTTCGAAAAAGCAATAAAGTTCCAGAATAAAAATATAATTGGAATTTCAAATTCAATGGATGGGTTTAATCAGACTAAATATGACTAAAGAATGAATTAGTAAACTCAAATGAAAGATTTGAAATTGTTCCAATTTTATCACAGATAGAAATAAAATTTTAAAAAAAAGACAAGACAGAAGATACCTACTATATATGTCACTGACAGTCACAAAGAAAGAAGACAGAAAACAAAGCAGAGGCAATATGTGAAGGGACACAGACTGAATTTTTTTTTTTTTTTTTTTAGAATGAAGGAAAGAAATAAATGTGCCGAGTTCCAGGAGCCCAAAGAAACACAAACAAGCAGAATTTTTAAAAATGAAAATTCAAGCCTAGACATATCATAGCAAACTGCAGAATCCCAAGGACAAGAGAAGAATCTTAAAAGCAACTTAACTTGGGGGAATTGGAGGGACAGGGGATTGCCTCCAAAGGACCAAAACTACTGGCAAGTGACCTCATGCCCAACAATGAAAGCCAAAGACAGGAGCAAATCTTCCATGGACTGAGGGCAATTAGTGGTCAAAGCTTGATTCCATGCCCAAAATGTCTTCCAAAAAGAAAGACATTTCAAGCAAACAAAACCAGAGACTTGGTGGCACCAGATTTTCACCAAACAAAACTCTAAAGAAGGTATTTGGGACAGAAAGAAAGTAGTCCCAGGTGGGATGACATACAAGAGAGGATAAAGCAAAGAAAGCAGTTAACATGTGGGTAAATCTAGATAAATAACTGACTATATTAAATAATAATGTCAGTGGGGCTTTTAAGCATAAATCTTGGGAGGAAATGACTATTAAGCATTCTAATGTTCTTGTATTATTGTTTTGAAGGGAGATAAAGCCATTGATTAATATTACATTTTGATAATCTTAAACACACTACTTAAAATTTCTAGGGTAATCATTAAGAAAATAGAGACAGTATAACCAAGAGTTAAGAATTAGCAAATAATTATGACTAACTAAATCATTATGTAGATATTTTTCTTACTTTCTTATATATTGATATTTTTCTTACTTTCTTATATAAAATAGCCAAAAGGAAATACCTGAAGTTACTGAACTGTAACCCTTCATCTCTGCTAATGATTGTATAACTATATATATGACTTTTATTGTGTGATTTTAAGAACCTCGTGACTGGTCCCACTTATACCCCCTTATCCGGTTTTACCACTTTAGACTCTAATGATCACAAAGGCAGCCCCTAATGTTCATTAATGAAGGATCTCAACCCAGACCTAAGCCTCCCCAATTCCTAAACTATCTTAGTAGACAAAGCTAGCATGTAATCAATCTGTGCATGCTCAAATAATTGGATCATCTCTAACTCACGCTCATTATCCTAAAGCCTGCCTATCTTTTGATACTATGAAACTACAATAAAACTACAATTCAGGGAGAGGGATTTTTAGGCCCAGAGGCCAACTGATCTTCTGCTTCTTGGTTAGCAATAAATTCTTCTCTCTCCGAAATGTCAGACTGTCTCCAATGTCATAGACTATCTCCAGTGTCATAGACTGTTATGCCCACGGGTAAGGAACCCCACAGCATCTGGTCGGTGTCAACTGCGTCAAACTTCCAAACTATCAAAAAGAAAGAATGGAGAATGTGTTACTTAGATTCAGTTGTCAACTTGGCCAGGTGACCATACCTAGTCTTGTTGCTGCGGACATAAGCCAATGGTACATGAACCTCATCTGTTGCTAATTACATCTGCAGTCGGCTAGGAGGCGTGTCTGCTGCAATGAGTGATGTTTTACTTAATTGGCTGGTGCTTAAATGAGAGAACGCAACGTAGCACAGCCTAAGCAGCTGGCATTCCTCATCTCAGCACTTGCAGCTCAGCCCAGGCCTTTGGAGATGGAGAAAGAAATCACCCCGGGGAAAGTTGTTGGAACCCAGGGGCCTGGAGAGAAGACCAGCAGAGACCATCCTGTGCCTTCCACGTAAGAAAGAACCTCGGTGGAAAGTTAGCTGCCTTTCCTCTGAAGAACTAACAAAATAAATTCCCTTTTATTAAAAGCCAATCTGTCTCTGGTGTGTTGCATTCCGGCAGTTAGCAAACTAGAACAGAAAACAAGAGTCCAGAGAAGGCAAGGATAGAAAGAAGCATAGAAAAAACAGGGTAACTGGAAAACACAGTAACATGACAAAGATAAATCCAAGCATATAGCGAATTATAATAAATATACAGATAGTAATTAAAGACAAGCTGGTCATCTGGATTTCTTTAAAAGCCAACTAACTACATGCTCTTCTCAAGAGATAAATTACTAAGTCATAAGAATTCAGAAAGATTGAAAGTTAAAGAAGGCTGGTGTGATGGTTGGTATTAATACTGGACAGGAAAGACTATAACAGATTTTAAAAAGTCACTATATAATTATGATTGCATCAACTCATCCGAAAGAGAAAACAATTTCAAACTAATATGGAATAAATAACTGCCTCAAAATATGAAAAGTAGAAACGGAAAGAACCACAAGGAGAAACTGACAATAAACAACAGTAGAAGATGATAACATAACCCCCCTAGTAACTCAACAGAGAGATGAGGGGCAAATGGGATGGGGACACTAATAATTTTGACAATTAAAAAGCTTAAAATCCTGGACACACAGAACATGGCATCAACAACTGCACGATACACAATCTTTCCATGAACACACAGAACATTTATGATAACTAACATATATTGAGCCATGGAGCCTCCACAAATCCTACTACTCTACTACTGGGCGCTTATGGTAAAATCCCTTTAAAAAAGAAACTAGAAAATATGTTTGCACATAAACAGTCTTCTAAAACTGAACATCATAGCCTAATGTGATGGAAATTGAAAATATTAAGGACCAAAGAAGAAAAATACTTTGGGAAGATGCTACTTAAGCAGTGCTTAAGAAAAAAAAAATTCAAAACTTTAAATGTCTCTTCATATTAAAAAAAAAGCTAAAAATCAATGAACTAAGCATACAACTTAAATTGGGGTCGGGGGGAAGCAGAATAAATTCTGAGAAAACATAGGAAAAGCAATGAAACCAAAAACAAACATACAATAGAAAGGATCAATGAAACCAAAAGCTGAAAAGTGTAACAAAACTGACACCCTCTGGTACAACTGATAAAGGAAAAAAGAAAAGGTCCACATACACAATTTTAGGAATATAAAAATGGTCCTAACTAAAGAAGCTGAAAACATTTTTTCAAAAGAGATCTTATCAACACTTACTTGATGCCAACGAACTTGCAAATTTAGATAAAACTGATACACCCTGGTGTGCAGCCCATAGAGAGCAGGAAAATAAGTTCTAAACAAATAATTGGACTCAATATATTAGAAAAAGCAAGTGAGAAAAGAACTGAATAAGCATTTCTTTGATCTGGAAATTGCATGGACACTGGTGATTTCAACCAGAGCAGTTTCAATGGAGAGAAGCAAAAGCCAAGCTATGTATAGGTAGACAGGCACTGTGCACTTCAGGTTGTATAAGCGACAATAAACTTTAAAGAAAACAAAATTGCATGAGCAGAAGGTAAGAGAGGGAGGCAGTGAGTGACAATGGCACACTTTTCTCCTTCTAGAACCTCAATTATGGAGCAGCAACCAAGAAGGCCAGGAGAGGCTCCCTTTGGTTGGGGTGGTTTGGATTTTCTATTGGTTTTCACCACTTTTATATGCTGAGAGAAAGGAGTCAATGGGAAAAAGGAGGGGAGGAAGCAAGTTGCTGGAGTTGATGATGGGGTCCAGAGTCCAGCCCTCTACAGTGGACAAATGGACAGCTTTGGACATGGAAAGGACACTTCCTCCTTGGAGACAAAAAGGGCCAAAGCCAAGACAGGTGTGAAGACAGGTGCATATGAGGGTATAGAGGGTAGGAATTAAGTAGGCTTGTAACTGAGATTTTCTATTTTCTCTGCAAAATAGAACACAGAGGCACCCTCTGAACGTGAAGGGAATGCATGCTGGGTGTGAAGAAACTGGAAAAGTCTGGAATGACCACTGAAGGGTTAGGAGCTCCAGCAGCCCAGGCCACTCAGAAGAAAGCAGCATTATATCTGGAAACTGCCCCAGCAGCACCACCTCAGTCAGGTGTCAGAACCAGAAAAACAAGGCTGCAGCAGCTCGCACCCATGACAGAGCTGATCCAGGTGCAACCAGGCAAACGAATTCAAAGGTTTCTCCATGGTCCTGATATGATAATTTCTTCCACAAGGCAAACAAAAAAGCTCATCGACATGCCTATACACGTACACATACACAGCCCCCATTCTAGAGCTGGATAGAAAGAGCGCCGGAGCGGCCCAGCTGGAAACAAAGTGCCATTATGAAAGTACCACATTGAGCTCACATAAAACCAAACCTTCCTGAAAGGGGAAAAGAATTAAAACTGCAATGATTTTGAAAGAGCAAAAAAAAAAAGACAACTATGACACTTAAATAAAGGTTTAAAACTAGGGTTGTTAAAAAATAAAAATGAAAAGGTTAATTGCTAGCACCTTACACATAATACAGTAGTTTTGTTAATGGAACAATATTCAGTTAGGTTCAGTGTGTCAGCTTCACACAGTATATGAGCCATGACCATAAATTAGTGTCGCTTTCATGGAAAGCAGCTGTTTAACAGACCTGTGGTCTCCACACACAATGCACTCCATCTTTCTGTTTAAGTGCAAAAAAAAAGTCTCCATAGAAAGAGTGCCAAGTTTGTTGCTGTTTATGCAAAGAAAACTTCAGTATTTTAAAACCTCAAATCTCTTGCCAGAAAAGAAAATCCAGATCCTAATACTAATTCACATTCCTTTGTTTCTCATAACAGTAAGCTAGGATGGCTTGCAACCTAGCTAGGGGTACGCAGACTTCTATGCTGAGCTCAAATAAGAAAGTCTGAGATCCTATCCAGTCTTGGCTACTCTCTCAAAAGATTCTGGAGCGTTATGAAAAAGTCTTTACAAAATAGCAATAATACTAATTTCAGGTGGCATTGCTTCACCAGCCTTCACTCTCAATATATACAGGGGAAACATTCTTTTTTTTTTTTAATGGCATTTTTTTAAATTTATTTATTAATTAAAAAAATTTAACAAACAAAATACAACATTAACATAGATAATCAGTAATTCACAATATCATCACTTAGTTGCATATTCATCATTTCTTAGAACATTTGCATCCATTCAGAAAAAGAAATAAAAACACAATAGAAAAAGAAAGAAAACGAAAACAGAAAAAAAAAGATTGTACCTACCATACCCCTTACCCCCACTTTCACTGATCACTAGCATTTCAAACTAAATTTATTTTAACATTTGTTCCCCCTATTATTTATTTTTATGCCATATGTTCTACTCGTTTGTTGACAAGGTAGATAAAAGGAGCATCAGACACAAGGTTTTCACAATCACACAGTCACATTGTGAAAGCTATATCATTATTCAATCGTCCTCAAGAAACATGGCTACTGGAACACAGCTCTACATTCCCCTCCAGCCTCTCCATTACATCTTGAATAACAAGGTGATATCTACTTAATGTGTAAGAATAACCTCCAGGATAACCACTCGACTCTGGAATCTCTCAGCCATTGACACTTTGTCTCATTTCATTCTCCCCCCTTTTGGTCGAGAAGGTTTTCCCAATCCCTTGATGCTGAGTCTCAGCTCATTCTAGGATTTCTGTCCCACATTGCCAGGAAGGTCCAACACCCCTGGGAGTCATGTCCCACGCAGACAGGGGGAGGGTGGTGAGTTTGCTTGTTATGTTGGCTGGAGAGAGAGGCCACATCTGAGCAACAAAAAAACTCTCTTGGGGGTGACTCTTAGGCCTAAATTTTAAGTAGATTTGACCTATCCTTTGTGGGGTTAAGTTTCATATGAACAAACCCCAAGACTGGGGGCTCAGCCTGTAGCTTTGGTTGTCCACACTGCTTGTGAGAATATCAAGAATTCAACTTGGGGAAATTAAATTTCTCAGGGGAAACATTCTTAAGAGACCCAGCAAGAACAAACCTATGTTTGATGAACAAGTATTGAGAATTTTAGGCAAAGTCTACAAGTCCTTCTGAGTGGTTCTCAACCAAGGGTGATTTTGTACCCCAGGGAACATTTGGTGACATTCTGGGTTGTCACAGCGGGGGTGGGTGTGAGGGGGGGTGGGGTGGATATATTATTAGCCTCTAGAGAGTAGAGGTTGGGGTGCAGCTCAACATTCCACAGTGCACAGGGCAGACCCCTCCCACCACGACAGAGAATTACCCAGCCCCCCCAATATCAAGAGTGCTGAGAACCCCTGCTCTGAGATCGGAAAAGTCAGAGAATTCTGGAACGATGGAAAAATAAAGTAAAAAAGTTCTGAGTCTGAGTCCTGTGTCTATTATTTTCTAATTTGATGATCTTGTTCAAGTTTCATAGCCCCTCTGGATCTGTTTTCTCAAAACTATAAAGTGGTAATAATTACATCATAGGGTTCTGAGGATTAAATTCAAACGCTGAGAGTTTTTTTGTAAGAAATGTGGTAAAGCAATAAGCAAATACCAGTTAACAGCAACCAATTATAAAAAGCTTTGTCTTTGCAAAGAAGTGTCCTCTTGACTTTAACAAAGCAAGCTGCTGCACCGTTGACGTGGGAAGGAAGCTCTCCATGTGCCCAGACAGGGACAGGCCAAGGAAACTGGAGTCTGAACACTTCGCGGCCAACCCAGGAGGACAGGCTGCAGTTCCAAATTTGCTACAGGTGCTGGGGGTGGTTCTCGCACACCCTCCCTCCAGCTAAACTCAGACTAGGAGGTCCTTAGATGAGTTAAGGCATGCAGAACACACCAGGCCATGGTCAAGGGCTTTCCTACCCCCTTGCCTTGGGACTCCATCCCAAGACCACCTGGGGAGCAGAGGTCCCAACTTATCCTTGTCCTCCCAACACCTGGGAAAATTCAAGGATTGAAAGTTTAGCTCCAGGAGGCGGGGGCAAAGGCTTTCTTTGAACATGACCAAATTCTTTACTACACAGAACACACCCTGGCCTTTGGCCTAGGCTCTCCAACATCAAAACCACCCTATTTGTCTGAGCATCGACATTAAGCACTGAAATCCAGTCTCTTGCGCCGCAAGAAACTAGCCTTCCCCACTCAGCCAGCCAAGCGGCTACAGAGGCCCCGCGGCCGTCCGCAGGTGAAGTTGCAACACAGGTCTACCGCGCTGACAGTCAGGGCGCTGGTAGGGGCTGAGGGGCTCCCGGAGGGCGGCTCGCGGGCAGGACCTCGTGCGGGGGGACGTCCGCTCTTGGCGGGAGGTGTGTCATGCTGCCCACAAGCCGCCTGCCCCTCGAGGGCTGAGGAAAATACCGCGCCCGAGGGCAGACCCGCAGCATCACGGCCGTCCGTCCGGCGGGCGCGCCCCTCACCTCTCTGGCCTCAGTTTCCCCTCCGGATGAGCCCGGGTTCAGGGCTCCGCGAGCCTCCTCGAGGAGCGGCAGCCACACGAGGCGGCGCGCACATGCACGCGGGAAGTACGTCCCGAGGATCAAGAGCGACCAAACTACCCGGGACCACCACGGGGAGGCAGGCCAGAGCCCAGCCCCGCGTCCCACGGCCGCTTTTGCGGCACGTGTTCCGCAGCGAGCGAGCCACCGGGAGGAGCCCGGCGGGGCGACACGAGGAGGGGCGTGGTGGGGAAGACACGAGCGTGGGCGGAGAGACACGAGGTTACACAAGGCGACGAGGAGGGGCGGGGATAGGGCTGGAGGGGCGGAGCGACACTGAAGGGGCAGGACTCTGGAGGGCGGGGCGAGGGGCGTGGAGAGGCTCTACGGGGAAGGTCTAAGAGGTGAGGGGCCGGAGCTTGCTTCGGAACGGAAGCGCGAGGCCTCGAGGCATTTCCGCCGAGCGGCGTGGACTACAGCTCCCACAATGCCCCGCGGTCCCGCACCTGTCTTCTCACTCGCGAGAAGAAGCCGCTGGGGGCGTCTGCGCGGACAAACGGAAGTATAGGTGACGGGCCGAGACTTCACCGCCAAGCTGGGAACCGGGGAGATGGCCGAGACCGACCCCAAGACCTTGCAGGATCTCACCTCGGTGGTAAGGAAAGCTGCGCTGTCGAGGTCCGCGGGCCGAAGGTGGCGCAGGGGTAGGCCGAGTGACGCAAGGGGTGGTCCGGCCATGCCAGACCGAGGCGCCCCCACCGCGGCTTCGCGGGGCTCCTCTGAAGGCCTAACTGGCCACCACGACCCCGCCAGTTCCGCTCAGTGTAGGCCTGCACCCTGTGCATGCCCCCACCTAGGACCGACCCTCCCTCTGGTTCTCACCCCCCTCCCGTTCCTGAAACTCGCCCCCCGCCCTGGTGACCCCTAGGACTCCGCTAGCATCTCATTCCCACACCCTTCTCTCTCCCCAACTCACCCCTTACCTCCCCTTTGGCACCTCGATGCGTCCAAGCCGTCAGAAAACACCCAAAAGACCCTACTGTATAAATCATGGCAGGCCCAAACTGGAAGGGGCTTCAGTCTCATCAGTCTAATTAATAATTGCGAAATCGGAGGACTGAAGCCCAGTGTAGGAAATACCTTCCTGAGGACCACAGCGCTGCCACCAGGTCTCGCTTCCCGACCTGGCCTTCTGTCTTGATTCCATGAAGACGTCTTGGAATAAATGTTTTCTTTTCTTAGGTGCAGACACTGCTGCAACAGATGCAAGATAAGTTTCAGATTATGTCTGACCAAATCATTGGAAGAAATATCCTTTTTATTGGTAGTCAGTCTCTTCTGGATCTTTGGATCCTGTTTACCAGGTAGTGGTGTGGATAGATGGGTGATTTGCAGCCCAGTTTAATCCAGTCATTTACCAAGTTTTTCACCGAGCCTGGATGTGCTGTTTCCTGAGAAGTATCATGCTAAAGATTCAGGATACAGAGCTAAGCTAGACACATCCTGGCTAGTCTGACCCTTGACTGTGAGATAAAGTGCTTAATATATCTTTCCTTTGATCCTCACAATAACCTTATGCATGGATTATGTTGTTAACTTGATGTAGCTGACGAAGAAACTGAGGTTGAGAAAAGTGAAAAGCTTCTCCAGGATCCAATCGCTAGCATGGAACAGAGTTGGCCCTGGGCATCCTTGCCCCTTGCCCCAGGTTCCTGGACTCCACCACCAGACTAGAACAGGATCCAAAGAAAATTGGAAAACCAGTGTCGTAAGATGGGCGGGTTCAGGCTGTGGTCTGCAGGGCCCTGGAGGGAAAGGATGAGGACTGAGCGGACGTGATATGTGGCATCCCTAACTTTACCACTTGATGACATGAGTAGTCGCATTGACGATCTGGAGAAGAACATTGCAGACCTCATGACGCAGGCTGGGGTGGAAGAACTGGAAGGGGAAAACAAGATACCTGCTGCACAAAAGAGCTGAAGGTGAAGGAGGCTCAATTCTATTTTAAAAACAAAAAGTGGAATACAGAGAGGTACTTCTAAATATAATTTTGAGATAGTCAGATTTTCTCTGGCTCACATCCCAGCCATTATCCCAGCAAGCATTCATTTTATTGTTTCTTCCTTTGGACCCCATATTTTGAAATTTTTCATGCCAAACCAATTATTTAAAATTATCCCAGTTTTTATTAATTGGATCTTTATTGCTTTTGGTTGAAACCCTTAGTTAACATTAGATAACCACTGAGTTTAGATTGTTCTGCTAAAAAGCAAATATGGTGTTGTTGGCCTGCAAAGCCTTATCACTGGAAAATTTTTCATTGGGTTTTTTGAAATACCAAATAAGTCAAGCCCTCTCATGACCACCTTAAAGCCTAAGAACTCTTAAGAGCCTCCTGCACTAGGTAAATGCCGAGACAACGATTGATTTTTCGCAGATGATCTAGAAAGCAGCTAATTAAGCCTCTGCCATGAAGCTGATAGAATTTTCCACTGAATAGTTTCAGATACTAGAAGAAATGCTAGTTAAAAAGAGTTATATTATCAAGAAGATGGATAGCCTTATTCTCACTGTAGTGGGTTTCTTCATTGTAAGCCTTTTTGTGTGTGTGGCGGGTACCTTGTTACAACCCAAAATTAATTTTTAATTTAAATAAACTTTTTCTCTATCTTATTTTTTAGCATTTTAGTCCCTTATAAAAAATGAAATTGGGCAGTGTGATGGTGGCTCAGTGGCAGAGTTCTCACCTACCGTGCCTGAGACCCCGGGTTTGATTCCCGGTGCCTGCCCATGTTAAAAAAATAATGAAGTTTACTGACAACTGTTAGCTAACTAGAGGACCAAGAATTATACAGCAAAATATACCTAATTCCTTTCTTATTTTCTGGCCGACCCAGGAACCAAATTTTAGTTAACTATGCCATATAGGTTGCTTTGAAGTCCAAGAGAATACATAGAGGCTTGAGGGGTCAAAAACTGTTAACTATAAATAAACTAGGTTGGTTCTCTGTGTGACTGAATCACGTACTTGGGTTGCATGGTTTCTGTTATTCTCTCTAGAGATAATGTAGAAACTGTCCTGCCAGTCTTATAAGTTTCCCTGGGTCTCCTCTTATATATTATTTGGCAGCCAGAATTCCCATCAAGTGAATAAGAACATCCTTTCAAGAATTGCAGGACTGAAGACTTCCAAGTGACAGGGAATAATGTAAAGGAATGGGAGCAGAAAACATTTAGTTTTTGTTTTGTTTTTTTTTTTACAAAAAACTTTGCAATTAAAAATCTGTTATTTTGCTGGAATATTGTGCAGATAATTTTTTTTAATTCAGAGAATTCTTATATTTCTATGTATCCTTTTTATTTGTTCTCATATAATGACAAACATGTCATTTTTCCTTTTTAAACAGGTTGCTAATTGACAATGAAATCTGGAACACCGTTTTTACAAGCCAAGAGAAGACCTAATGGCTTTTTGCAACTACTGTGTATACACAGGTTTTATATTATAAAGTGTGCATTCTTATCATATACTATATTGTTAGTTTTCAGAGTGATTTTTTTCCCCATTTTCTTGAGCATAGTAACTTGGCATCTTGGACCTTGGTCAGTCGTGCTTTTAAATATTAAACACTAAAATTCTGCCAGTTCCTACATAATATTGTCAAATATTTTAGTGTATTTTTGTGAAGTCACTTTTTTTCTGTAATTCCTTTTGTAGTAGTGGCTGTTTGATAAAAATTGTGTATAATTTAGACAAATAGTAAATCCTTCGATTATGGGAAGTTAGATATTTGAGGAGCTTAGGGCTTTTCATTTTTAGCACAAAGTGACTACTGAACTAACACTAAATCGTAGGTTGTCAGTATTTCTGAACTGGCCAAAAAGGTTTAAAAATTGATTATTCAGAAATAGTTGGCAATAATTTGTTACCAAAACTTAGAATCAAACCGCAGATCTAAATCCCTGAGATTAGATGCTGAAGTTGATGAAAAGTAACTGCTGCCACTTTAGTGTGTTAGAATTGTTAAATATGGAAAATAACAGAATAGTCCAATGAAATGAAATGTTAGAGTTTTGTATGAGATTCTAATACAGTAGAACCCTACAGTGTTCGTCTACACTGTTACCACAAAATATCTGGTAGGAGTCTAAAATTCAATCACGCCATCCTTTCTTTGAGCTACTGATTGGAAAAAGAAACAGAAAAGGGAAGAGACCACAATAAGTCCGTGCCAGTCACTTGGCACGTGTCCTTGTTGACATGTGGCTTTGTTGTAGTATGATGAGGTCATAAGAATTACTGTCTTATTTAACAATTTCTTAGCTAAATGCTTTTGGAGTAACAATTTTATTATTGATCTTAGAAGCCCAGGGTAAAAATCCTTATCACTCAAAATGTATTGTTGGGCATGCTAAGCCTAGAGGCTAGTATTGATGACCTCAGAGGAGACTATTGTGATTGTCACAGCAGAATGACTTTATATTACAAAAATATGAAAAATTTAGAAAGTTGAGGAACAGCATAGTACTTGACAGAGGAAAATCCTTAATGAACATGGTATGGTTTTTTTCTTGTTTCCTATATCACTAGTATTGATTGTATTACAAGTATATAAAAATATTAAGAAATATTGTGTTCTATTTATAAGTCATATGGGAACAAAGGAGTAAAATCCTTCAGTAATAAAATGGATTAATGGCTGTTATTCCCCAGCTGTAGAAACAACTTTGAGCAGACCAGCGGGTGGTGCTTAAGTCCTTACCGTCCCTGTTGGGCAAGGCCCGATGAAACTGGGGGCAGGAAGTCTAAGAAATGGAAAATGGAAATGCTCTTACCTACTGCTGTTGTAAGGAGAGTCTGGCTTTAGTTAGGAGTTGGTTTCTGTAAATAATCGGGGAGAAAGATTTCCAAGGCAGTCTCTCCACCCAAAATGTCTGCCATGAATAAAGGTGCCTGATCCAGCCACTGATGCTTTTTTGTGTCCAGAATGATTTGTTTGGTTTTCCACAATTTTGAATCAAAATGCAAGTACTGCTTTAGAGTATCAGCTAAAACTTCAGGGAGGATTAGGTCCCAGAAACCAAGAGCAAAACCAAAATGGAAAAGGTGGGGTGGGTGGATGGGTGGTCCAACTGCCAGAAGGGAAAACTGAGGAGCTCAAAAGCCTTAGTGCTGGGTAGAGTTTACCCTGACAGATATTCAAGGAGAGCCGATACTTTACATGTCAAAGAGGTGTGCCAGCTTCTCCAAAGTGTGTCCCACAGAACCCTTATCCCTGGAAAAGCTCCAGAAAAGAAAGGTTTATGGTCACTTAGGTTTTGAAAACTTGGTGTTTTCTCGGTTCACTTCATGAAAATTCACAGTGTGCGTGAGCGTATTAAAACCTCTGAAAGGGCAGTGCAGTGGTGGCTCAGTGGCCAGATTCTCGCCTGCCATGCCGGAGGTACCTGCCCATGCAAAAAAAAACCTCTGAAAGTCCTGCAGCAGAGAAATGGGATTTAACTTCCTCATCTACCATTTCCAAGTTACTGAATCAAGAATTCTTTTTTTAACATCTAGTTAACATCTCGTTAAACTAGTGTAGTGTAAAATAGACTTAAGTTAACTAATTCAACAAATAGTTTTTGTCCAATTTATAAACACTTGTATTGCCAAGTACTCACGCGACCTCTTCTCCAGGCCTAAAGGCAAAGCCTTGGCCTTGTATAAAATAGGCTTATAATACAGATGAGGGCCTCACATTTCTACGAAACGATGGTTTAACCTACTCTTTAAGATGTAGTTACATGAAATGAGAGATAAATATACATACGAGGACACACATAACCAGGTGGGTCATTGCCACCATCTCCTAGCCAATGACAAATAAACTACCTCATCCAGCCAGAGAAGTAGTTGCTTTCTTCAACCGCCTGTCCCCTGGGATCCCATGCCCTTCCTCTCGCCTCAGTGAAGCCTGCTTCAGGAAGGCTTTACCTGTGGGGTCTGCCCCAAGAGGTTAGCACCAGGCCTAATCTCTTCATGCAGGGAAGTCTTCACTTCTCATTCTCCCAACTCTTTTTGTTCATTTATAGGCCAATAAGGTTCCTGCTTAGGGTTAATAAATGCAAAATAGTTTTGGAGGCTCTTGTATCAAGCAAAACTGGCCTTAATATTCAAGTAAATGCCCTCTTCTCCCAAGCCCAAAGGTCCACATCAGCTTCCTCATTTGGTCTCCAGCTAGTCCGGTTTTCCTTTAAACCACAGGGTTTTAAAATACTTCAATCTTGTTTTCTTATCTATCTGGTCTTTCTACTTTTGCTTCATAGCTAGTAATGGACGGCCATTGTTTGAACTTTTCAAAGCATACAGTATTTCACTAAGTAGAGGTTGGCCTTTGTGGGTTTATTAGAATCCTAACTCCCACTTAAATCGCTGTTGCCAAGGAAACATAATCCTCCAGACAACTTCAAAATGCACTTCTGTAATATCCTATTTGTAAGTTGAAGGCTTTCTGTATGGATAATTATGTTCCCCCCCCCTTTTTTTAATTCTATCATTAGACTGTAGTTTATAAATATTTTAATTAGATTAAAATACAGGAATTTGCACAATACAATCTCTGCTGGCAACAATTAACCATCAACGCTAACACTTATTAAAAATGCTTATAAACCGTTGTACTATGGTATGCATTTCATGTATATTATTTGGTCTGAATCTCACACCAATACCAAGTTAAATTTTTATATATTTTAGAGCCATTTTAAAGAGAAAGTACCCAAGGTTCAGAGTCATTTGGGCCCGGAAACTCAACCCACAGCTGTCCAACGCCATAGCTGTGTTTTCTTGGCCTCTTCACGAGGTGTGACAGGTATTCAAACCTGTCCTGCATAGGTGCTCACAGCCCAGCTGAGATTTTCAAATCTTTATCTCCATGCTCTTAGGGAATCATCAATCCACCACCTTGGTAGATCTTGAAAATTAGTTTCAGAAAGTTTATTGCAAGTTTTCAATTAAACACGACCTAAAGTTTAATAAATATGCTTGATGTGAGTTTTTATTCAAAATTGAAACTTTAGGGCTGGTAGAAAATGTGCTCCTGTACTAGAGTGCTTTTTATTTTTTTCCCAAATGAGTTACTTGAGAACAATATAGAAACAAATCCAATTCAATTTCTCAAATGTTTGCTTTGACAACATTTGCACAGAATAACGACTGGTTTTCAGATTTATTTTCCTCACACCCCCATCGTCTACTCACACAAAAATTGCCTGAGACCCACCTTGGAAAAAAAACCCCATGGCCTATTTGCTTACCGTTTTATCAAGCTACCTTGTTTTTTTAAAAAAGTGGGGGGAGGGTAGGCAATCAATCCAGAAGGCCTGGAAATGTGGCCATGTGGACATCATTTGGAATCTTAGCCCGTTGATGATGTTGAACTTCAGGTTTTAGCTGCAGTATCTAAATTTTTCAATGAATGAAGATGGAAAAGGGGGGTGGGGAGAAGCATGAACTCAGGTCACCCCCCAGAAATATAAACTAGAGGAACTGTGACTGGACATTACCTTAACCCCACAGAGCATTTTGAAATCAGAGAGGAGTTTGTTTCTGCCGGTCTTTGGCTGTTCCGAAACAAGGCCTCCTAATGCTATGCCCTCAGACCAAGCCCTTCACCCAGGGTGCTGGCCATTCCACAGACTCCTTCCTGCTAAGGGTTAGACGTCTATCCCGGACATTAAGAGCAGCTGCTCTGGGAACGGTGACCACAGGCAAAATTCAACATTGCAGCCATTTCCTTGAGCAAGGCCCAGTATTAGCTGGGGTTCTGTAGAGAAACAGAATCAGCAGGAAATATCTTTAAATATAAAATTTATAAAAATGCCTCATGTAACCATTGGAATATTGAATCCAAGGTCTGTAGGGCAGGCCACGAGCTGGTGGTTCCGATGAAGGTCCTCAACAAACTCTCAGGAGAGGCTGGCTGGCTGAAGCAGGAAGAGTGATTGTCTCTTCTGCCTCCTCCTTGAAAGTCTTCCAGTGATTAGATTAAGCACCACCCATTGCAGAAGACACTCCCCTTAGCTGTGGATGCCACCAACATTTTCATGATTCAAGTCCATGAAATGTCCTCATAGCAACAGATAGGCTAGCACTTGCTGACCAGACAACCAGGCACCACCACCTGGCCAAGTTGACACATGAACCTGACCGTGACAGCCCCATTTCACCAAAGCCTGTATGTCCACTCACATGAGCTCCGTACACATACAAGGTGCTACCCTCTTAACGGTAATAATTCTGGCTGGACGTTGATGGTTTCCTACACTATGGGCATGAGTTTTCGCCAGTTCATACTGGACAGAAGCAAAATGTCTACCTTCCAAAGAGGAGCAGTATTGTTTCCCAATAATTAAGAATGGACTAGGTTCAGGATCTCACATTCTGGAAGCATTTAGCTGCTCATAACAGAAAGCACAGACCCTAAAGCAACCAGAGGATTTGTTAATTCACGCGGCTAGAAGTCCTGAGGGAGGACCCCGCAGTGGGGCGAGTTCTGCACCTCAGAAACCTCATCAAGGACCCCAGGTTCCCCCATCGTGGTGCATCTGGCACAAAGAAGATCTTTCTCTCTCCCTTTTGTCTCTTTGTGAGAGTGAAGGGAATGTTTCCCAGCAGGAGTTCCTGCCCCGCCTCTCACTCTTCACCGGCCAGGATGGCGTCAGATGCTGGAACCTGGAGCAATCCAGGGAACAGGGATGGCACGAGAGGCTGAGGCCCGTGGTTCTCAGCCAGCGGTGGGGGGCTCCAGGGTGTATTTGGTTGTCTGGAACCATTTTAGGTTGTCATAACTGAAGGGAGCAGTGCTCCTGGCATCTAGGGGGCCAAGGCCAGGGATGCTGCTGCAGCACACAGGGCAGCCCCCACCGTGGAGATGATCCAGCCCGAATGCCAGCAGTGCTGAGGTTAAGAGACTCAGGCTTAACCCCTTCATGAGTCCACCGGGGCCTGGCATGTGGCCTCTCCTAGTGGTTCCTGGGCCCTCAGAGGAGGGAAGATACGAGAACAAAATTCAGATTCTATCAGAAAGGGAAAGAGAATGGCTACTAGGTGGACAACCTACAATATTTGCTACAGACCTCTTCCGTAGAACTTTCAAATAATAAATTGTAACACTGGAGATGATTGAACAGGAATTAGCTGGCTCTCAATGCTGGCTGCACATCAGAAGCACCTGAGGACCATTTCAACCCCCACGCCCACCCCAAAACCAATAGCATCCCAGCCGGAGTACATCAGCACTCCGCAGGTAAGGCCCAGGCGTTGGTAATATTTTTAAGCTCACATGTGCACCCAGAGTGAAGCACCACTTTACAGAGAGTCTGTCCATGGCTGATCATTGTATGATATTACTTGCCAAACAAATTAAATGGGATTCTGCCAGCTTTTTCAGCCCAGTGGATACTTCTGGTTTGGGCAATTGAGACTGGCACGAGTTACCTCACCTCCAATTCAATTCGTTTGTCATTTTTGCTTCAACTTCTCTATAGTGTCATCACTGTGAGGATAATGGGATTTCTGATTCTCTGACAGGTAATGTCTTAAGTAGATTCAATTTCAGGTTTACCTGACATTTTTTTTTTTATTGCCTGCCCTGTGCCAAAGTATTGTGTGAGGATCTTTCACCTGCATCATCTGATTAATTCCCAAGGAACACTTGAGGGTTGTTGACATTATCAAAAAAGTTTTCCAACTAGAATTTTTCTCCCTCTAATCAGCTCTCAATCCCTTCCCTAACCATTGCGGTGGTTTTAACATCTGAAATCTTTTAGAGCTCTGAGTTGCAGTTGAAACCCAGTAATTTTTACCAGAAAGAAACTTTTAATAGTAAGTGTTAAAAAACCAAACCACGATCATGGAGAAGAAAACCCAGGTAATTCCAATATGCCATAAATAATCATCAGAACAGTGATTTCTGGAAATTAAAATAATGGTTGTTTTCTTCTATTGATCCATTCTCCTAAAAACATGGCAAGACCACGTGATTGATCCTGCTTCCACATCTCATGGAGGTGAGAGATTGGTCCAAATTCTTTGTGGAGCAGAAGCCTGAAATTGGCCTTGTACCCCAGACTGCAAAGCTGGAAAGGTTGCAAAACAATGTCCTAAAAAGGAATCAGCCTTTCCCACGATAGGCGCATCGCTGATGTGAGCCAAAGTCAGGTGTTCTTCAATTAGAACCTTCGTTCATCGGGGCCGTAATTTAGACTCTTAAAGGGAAGAATGTTGAACGCCATCTGTCAGAACCATGCTGTCTTGCTCACAGAATTTGAAAGAGAAGGTTTATGGTTAACTCAGGTCCATGAGCACTTACCACTGCATCCAGACTCTCTACCAGAATCCTTTACCTAAGAGCTTGATTGTATTAAATACACTTTTCCAGGTAGAAGGAAATAATGAAAAGGAAACCTGGAAAGATAATCTGCTGGGTTAGTCTCATTTTCTGAAGCTTAGATGAGATTTAGCAATGATCTGTGTCCCAACTTTCTGTCTTCTCCATAGTTACTAGCAGGCACCCAGGGCCCAGCTGGCGTAGTTCAAACAGTATTTCTGAACTCAGTGATCCGAGAAAAATTTCCTCCCTGTGAACTTTGCCAGATATTTGGGGGCTTTATTCAAGCTAATCTGTATTCTAGATACCAGACAAGATTGTTAGTAATGCTTTAACGAATTACTGTTTGGCAAGTTCAGAACTTGAAGAATATATTTTTGTACTAATACAATAATAATAATAAATAATAACTCAGTGAAAATTCTTGGAAATGCCCACAGCTAAATTGGTGTGGTGATTTTGTCTTATTCCCTGTATTAACATTGGAATGTTAAACGTTTTCTTGCCTGGAAATCTAACCTGACTTCTGAACTTTCTCACTTCTTCAAAAGCTGATGTATTTGGTCTTTGTTCTGAGAGATATGCGATGGATCTGGCCAAAATTATTGAGCTCTGACCATATCCATGCTTCTGTATTCCACTTATACTGGTTTTCCATATTTCTGTCTGAAAGCACCTGTTTATTCTGCCTTGGATTTAAACAAAAAAACCTTAAGAAGCTATTTTTTCCTTGATTGAAGTTATCTTATGACAATGGTCCTCAAAATATGGTCACCTGGCCACAGGTTTCAAATGCAGGTTCTTGGGCCCCATCCCAGATCCCTTAAATTGGAGAATCCCGGTCTGGGGCCCAACGGCCTGGATTTTAACGTGTCCTCCAGGGCATCTGATGCATGCGCAAGTGAGACCATGGCCTTGGGGGTCAACTTTGGTTGTCCAGTAGCTTTCAGGGGTGGGGGTGGGGGTTGGGGAGGTCAGACTTTTCTACGCATAAGAAGCCCTGGGGCAGTGACTCACACAGAGATTTCCAGGCCTCTCTTGTAGATTCTGAGTGAGCATGTGGGGGGTCAGGGGGTGGGGGTGCATGTTTGTAATCAACTCCCCAGGTGGGAAACACGCATAGCGCAACAAGTCAGCCTGGGTCAGTGTCTCTACTGTGAGTCACCAGGCTGGGCCAGTCCTAAGGTAATTGAAAAGGAATTGACGGTCAGTTACCCAGAGCATCCAGGCAGTGGGATGGAGCGTGACCTCTACTGCCCGCGAAATGAGGAATCCACCCTTGAGCCCAGGAGCCAGCGTGGAGAGCCCTCACGCCATGATGACTGGATTGCTTTAAATCAGTTTGCTTCTTATTAAAGCGTACTTCGGTTAAAACCACATTTCAACTGCTAAGCCACAGAAGGATATCCAATAAGCATTTCACTTGATTAAAAAGGTTTTAAAGAGCACGGTAAATATTTTAGCTGAAGCATACATAATTCAGTAAGGAGGCTATTTATTAAAAACTAGTAATTTATCAGTTCATTTATCTTATTTTTCATAGAAGTGTATTCTTTGAATCTCGTTACATTTTTTCCCCATTCCCACAGCAGGTTATGCTATGAGTTGATAATTCTGTAATAATGCATAAATATTTTTAAATATAATTTAACTTGTGAAAGTGACAGGGTTTTACTAATAGCAGGAAAGATATTTGTAAAATTATATTTTAAAGTCTTTTGAAGGGGGTTAAACATCTTGTCATGTGCTTAAAAAGCAGTAATATTTGCTGTCTTGAAAAGACGAGTTTCCTGTGTATCTTTGGGGCCGTCAATCCTGAAGCAAATAATTCATTTTTTTTTTATTGGTAGTAATGAAGGCATTTTATACTGAAGCCCAAAATCAAGCCACTGAGTTGTGGTTAAATATTTTATTTTGACAATAATAAAAAAAATAGAATACTTTTGGCTGCAAGTGATGACTGAAAATGACTTAAATAATAAGGATAGTTTATATTCTCATAGAGTAAGGAGTTCCAGGGTAGGCAGCTCTGGAGTTGCTTGATTTAATCAGCTCCACTCTGTCTGCCCCACACTGGCTGCTCTGTGCTGCTCTTGGCTTCCCCCTCCAGGCATCGTATCTGTGGACCAACCCAATAGCCCCTCCAGGCATCATATCTGTGGACCAATAGCCCCTTCCCAACCCCATCCTCCCTTGTTCATCTCCAAAAATAGAGAGGATGGAAACGCTTAATGTGCAGTCTTCCAGCTAAGCATGGCCAGTTGGCCCAGTTCTGGTCAATGAAAAGTCACTGAAGGTATCTTGAGTGGCTCCAGGGTAGCCTTTTGCTTTCCTGATAAAGGGCCTATAATTCCACTTCCCTTATCTTGCCTTGAACTCAGTCCTTGGGGCTGCAAGGTCATTTGACCTTGAGGTGACAGGATGAAATTGAATTGGTATATTAGGAAGATAGCAAGAGCGTAGATCCTTGAGATGTCATTGAAAGTTGACAGGTACCTGCCACTGCCTTTGGCTGGACCTCATGTGATTAGATGCTTACTGGTTTGCAGTCTAAACCATTCCTGACATACAGATGTCTCAAGGCCTCCATCCAAGACAGGAAAGCAAGAGGTGGGAATGTGCCTCATTCTCCTCTCCCCCCACCCCCCACCTCCTCCTCCTCCTCTCCTTTTTTCCCTGTTTCTGTTAGGGAGATCCTAGAGGCCCCATCCAGCTTCTCCTCACATTTCATTGTCCTGGTACTGGGTCACAGGCCCCCATCAAACCCTTCACTGGCAAAGGGGTCTAGGGTTACCACAGCTGGCTAAGAATGAGATAGGGGAGAGATTCACCTTCTCTGAGTTTATGATAAAGTTTCAAGAAGGTCTACCAGAGGGGAGGGGAGACACTGGGGAAACACTGGCCTCCCACCTACCCAAACCGCCCACCCCGGGGTGCACCGGCCTTGATGAGTCTGAGTTCCCAGGTGTGATCCTCCGCATTTAGGCTCCAGAATGGTAGCACATGGATTTCCAATGAGAAGTAAAGCTATAAAGGGGTCTCAGTGGAGCCAATCTATTGGAAGGCGGCTTGGGGGATCAGACTTCCATCACAGGGATTGCCCTTGTTTGGGGGTTAGGGGTGGGGGGAGGCAGCAGCTTCTGCACAAGTCACAACTCCCCTTTATCCCGACTAGTCCCACGCTCAGGCCCGCTTCCATCAGTACTTGGGGTCTGCCCTTTGTCTCAGAGGCTCTGAACATCCCTTTCTTTTCCACTCCTCTGGAATATCTCTGGGTGACTGGCTTAGCCTTCTACAGCCTGCTTCTTAAAAAAATGACTGATATATCAAGTGATTTGGTTTGGAAAAAATTAAGATTTTTTTTCATAAATAAATAAAATTGGAAATTTAATTAGGTCTAAAATTCATTTCAGACTTCTGACAACTTGTTTGCAGGAAGTAATTGCTCCAGTGCTGGCAAATTTAGTAATCAAAAAGAAGCTTAAGAAAAATTGGAAATGGCCAAAAGAAGGAAGAAATATCAAATCTAAACTGAGTTCATTTTTCCCAACATTTCTTTGCAAAAGTTCAAACACACGGCAAAGCTAAAAGTTCCACAGTGAACCCCCACTTCCCTGGCCACCAGCGCCTCGACATGTCTGCACTTGCTGTATCACATCTCCTTTCTCTATCCATCTCTCTATCCATCTGAGGATTAATTTTTAAGTAGATAATTACAAAGTCACTTTGGAGCCTGTACTGTAGGAAAAGTACAAAACAGACTCTGGCTGGCCTCCCCAGCTCCCCAGCCCAGGATGGACTGGTATTCTCCCTGCATAACACCCAGTACCCTGAATTAAGGCAGTTTGGCTCTGGGCACACCTTGGTGCCTGTATTAGGATTTTGGCCCATGGCTGCTGACCCCAAACAGCTGTTTATAACTTGCTTTGCTGTCCCCTGCTTCAGGCCCCTGCAAGCTTTTTCCACAAAGGAAATGCCTCTTAAATGGGGTCATTCAGCTCTGGAATATCCTCTTCAGGGACAACTACAGCCAAGTTCGCCAGTGTTCATTATAGAGGGTCTTGGTCTTGGGGTCCTGCTGCCCTCTTCACTCTTAGCAGCCATCAAATACCCCCGCTACTCTCTCCTGCCCAAACTTGTCCCCACCCCAGAAATGTGGTTCCACATTTGGCTTCCAAAGCCACTTTCTGGCCCTGCTGGGTTCTTTCCCCCCTACCACATCTAACATATCTGAGCCTTTTCTTTTTCAGCACTTCTCCACCTTTGCAGAGACCATTAAAGCCTTGTCACAGTCTCCATGGATGGGTGAAGGGGTTCAGAATGGAGATGTTCTCCCTGTAGGCATTTGCACCTGACCCAACGCCGTGATCTGTCGCCTTGCCAACACACTTCCAGGGCCTCTGCAAGGACTCTTCATCACACCAGGAACGTGTCTCCAACCAAACCCTGTGAGCCTATGTTTCTGCTCAACTTTTAAGATGCAACTCAGCCATCCACTTTCTTAAAGAACTAGCCTCAGTTCTCTCAAAGAAGGGTCACCTTCCCCCTCCTGTGCTCCCCAAAGTATGTTGACCATGGCTTTACTTTACTTCTTCTTGCCTCGCCCTCAAATTCCTTGCATATGTGTCTGTGTTCCCTACTGTCCAAGAGGCCCTGAAAACCTACAGGGACTTCGTCTTCTTCATCTTGAAGTCCCATCAGCACCTAGTCCTGGTACGTCACAGACGTTCAGATGTAAGGCAAACGAACCGTGTGGGCAGTTAGGTTCAGGTGTCAGCTTGGCCAGGTGAAGAGGCCTACCTAGTTCTATTGCTGTGGACATGAGCCAATGGCATGTGAACCTCATCTGTTGCTAATGACACCTGCAGTCGGCTAGGAGGCATTTCTACTGCAATGAATGATGTTTGATTTAATTGTCAGATGCTTAAATGACAGAGCTCGACGCAGCACAGCCCAAGCAGCTCAGCATGCCTCATCTCAGCATTCGCAGCTCAACCCAGGCCTTTGGAGATGCAGAAAGGAATCACCCCAGGGAAAGTTGTTGGAACCCAGAGACCTGGAGAGAAGGCTAGCAGAGACCATCCTGTGCCTTCCCACCTAAGAAAGAACCTCACGTGGGAAGGCACAGGATGAAGGTTAGCTGCCTTTCCTCTGAAGAACTATACATTTTTAACTGAATAAATCCCCTTTTATTAAAAACCAATCCATCTCTGGTGTGTTGCATTCTGGCAGCTTTGGTAGCCTAGAACAGACCGCAAGAAAGTTAGCTGAAACTTTCTGAAATAAGCTAAATTAGCCCTGCTTCTAAGCAGCCAAAGCAGATCCTGTTGGATTTTCTTTTAAGCTCTAGCTGACGTCACTCCTTCTTATCACCTCCCCATGATTCCAAAGTCTGATAGATTCTGTACATGTTGGTGAATGTCATAACTGCCTCATTTTTGCTCCATAAAGGCAAACTCTACTGCAACTCAGAATGTGAAACAACATATCGAAGCAAGTGTTTTCTAATGAATGGATAAAAACAATTGCTACTAAAAAAAAAAGATTCAGTGGTCAAGTAAGTTAGAGAAATAACACATTAAGTAAAGTCAAACAGATTCCTTTCCTATAGGACGTCTCAAAAATTTTAACCTGTTAATATGCAATGCAAATTTCCAAGAAAATACCCTAGTAGGTGATGCTTCTAGAACATATCGGACCATAGAGTCCTTTTGCAAAGCTTGAAAAAAGTCCAGCATTCCCGGAAACCACCTAGGAATACTCTCTTGGCTCTATTTGCCACCTTGAGCCCAATCATGTCCTATATTTTAGGCGTTCTCAAGTTGAATCTCTCCCAGTAACTACTGTGCTAAACTTGGCATTGATGGATTTACACTGTACGTTGCTGTCTGTCTTTCTTGGCATAACTGGGGGACCTGGTGTGGCACAAACCAGCAAGACCCTGCCGGGACAGAAAGGTTCCAGATACCCACTGACATATACCAACATCTTAGAAAATGTTTCTCCAAAGATCCTGCATTGTCAGCATCCAAAGCTCTTAGAAGGTGGGGCATTGCCTTCAGAATCCCTGCAGGAGTGGCCATCCTTTTCTCTTAGTAACGCTAACATTCAAAAATCAATAAAAGGTTTGCTGCATGTTTTTCTTTTTTTTCTCTCTTTGTTTCATTTGATGACTAGTGTGGTAAAATTTGGCAACCTACTACCTGCCTGGTTTGATATTTTAATCCCCCTTTTACAATTGGAGGTACAGAGAGGTTAAGTCACTTGCCCACATTACAAACTGGTAAAGGGCTGGAGCAGGGTTTAACCCACCCCCACTCATAATCCCTGCTCTGAGGCCTGGGCATGGCTGGCCCCTCACTCAGGGACTTGCCCAGATTGGTGGGTCAGGTCAGAGAGGACAGACAGACGGATGGTGCTTGGTCATTTTGCTGGATGCAAGAGCAGCAGAGATCCCCTGGGTGTTTGGAGTTCTGGAGTCTGTGATGGCATCTGTCCTCTCTGGGTCACCAGCCTGGCAGGGGGCAGGGGGGCAGCAGTCAAGACCCCTTCCTTCCCCAGGGATTCCACCTTTTTGCCCAGGGCAGGCACTCCAGCTTCACAGTTCACGATGGCACGCTCCTCCGAGCCATGGAAAGCACGGCGACAGTTTTGTGCTGGAGAGAGCAGAGACAGCTTTTATGCCCCTCATCTGTCCTGGCTGGAGGCCACCTCCCCTCAAGACTGCTCCATGCAAAGGCTCTCAAAAACCAGAACAAAACCCAGCCCTAAGGTGCACGGAGTGGAGACTTCCCCCAGGCACCCTGGACCTCAGCCCAGCCCAGGCCCCTTTGCTCAGGGCCCCTCACTTGGCTTCCAGACACCCCACCAGCACCTGATGGCTCAGCCTCACTGCAGTGGCCACATAGAGAATTGAAATGCCCACATCAGCCCTGGCACGACACTCACAGTGAGGAAACCCAGGGAACCAGTGCTCTAGAAACTTCTCTTCCTGCAATCCTTAGAAAACAAATTTCACATTGCCACCCATTAAACCTAAACAGAAAGACAGACAATAGGAAGACATAAAAAAGAAAAAAATCCTTAACCTCATTATAGGTGACTCACTGGACATTCCTAGGCTATTTTTTTAAAACGCTTATTAGGACCTATATTGATTTTACTCTCACTAATGGGTCACGATCTGTCATTTGAAAAGCATGAGTCTTTAGTGGCTTACCTTGGACTACCAGCCACCACGCCTGTCGACATTCAGCCCTGACTTGTCACAGCCTCTCCCCTGCCCCCTCACCCCAGCTGCCCATTTTGACTTTAATAAAAGTCTTCCTCCAGCCCAGCTCTGACCACATCACTCCCTGATTCTGAAATCTTCCAGATTTCACAGCTGGATTCCAAAGCCCTCCCCTGTCTGGCCCTTCCCTGCCCATCCATCTGCTCCCCCGCCTTCCCCTATCTGTTTTCATTATTATTATTATTATTATTAGAGAAATTATAGGTTTACAGACCTATCATCCATAGAATAGAGAGTTCCCATATACCACCCTATTGTTGACACTTTGCATTAGGATGGCACATTTGTTACAATTCATGGAAGAACATTTTTCTGATTATACTGTTAACTACAGTTCATCATTTACAATAGTTTACTATTTGTGTAGTTCAATCCTATGTTGTAGTTTTTTTATTTTTATTTTCATGACACGTATACAACCTAAAATTTCCCCCCTTTTAACCACATTCACATATATAAGTCAGTGCTATTGATTATATTTACAATGTTATGCTACTATCACCACCATCCATTACCAAAAGTTTATGATCAACCCAAACAGAAACTCTATAGCTTAAGCACTAAATCCTCATTCCCTTCCCCTGGTAACCTGTATTCTAGATCTCTCCAGTTTGCTTATTTTAATTATTTCATATCAGTGATGTCATACAATATTTGTCCTTTTGTGTATGGCTTATTTCATTCAACATGATGTCATCAAGATTGATCCACATTGTCGCATGAATCAGACCTTCATTCCTGTTTACAGCTGAATAATATTCCATCATAAGTATATACCACATTTTAGTCATCCATTCATAGGTTGGTGGATACTTGGGTTGTTTCCATCTTTTGGAAATTGTGAATAATGCTGCTATGAAAATATCTGTTCAAGTCCCTGCTTTCAGTTCTTTGGGGCAGGATTTCCAGGTCTTATGGTAAATCTATTCTTAACTTTCTGAGGAACCACCAAACTGTCTTGCACTGCGGCTTCACCATTTGATATTCTCACCAGCAGTAAATGAGTGGTCCTATTTCTCCACACCCCCTCCAACGCCTGCTGTTTTCTGTTTTTTTAATAGTAGCCATTCTAATGAGTATGAAATGGTGTCTCATTGTTTTGATTTGCATTTTCCTAATAGCTAGTGATATCGAGCATCTTTTCATGTGCTTTTTTTTAGCTGATATCTTTTTCATACAAATATTTTAATTGAGAAATCTTCATATACCATACATGGTGTATGATCAATGGCTCGCATAGTTGTATATTCATCACCATGATCATTTTTAGAATATTTGCATCACTCCAGAAAAAGAAATAGAAAAGAAAAAACTCATACATCCTATACTCCTCACCTCTCCCTCTCCTTGACCACCGGTATTTCAATCAACCCAATTATTTCACCCTTTATTCCACTACCACCACCCCATTATTTATTTATTTTTTATTCTTTTCATGTGCTTTTTGGCCATTTGTGTATCTTCTTTGGAGAAATGTCTTTTTAAGTCTTTTGGCTATTTTTTAAATGAATTGCTTTTCTTTTTATTGCAGTATTGTATATTCTGGATATTAAACACTTAGGGGACATGTGGTTTCCACATATTTTCTCCCATTGAACAGGTTGTCTTTTTTACTTCTATGATAAAGTGCTTTGATGCACAAATTTTTTTTATTTTGATGAGATCTCATTCATATATATTTTCTTCTGTTGTTGTTTGCTTTGGTTATAAAGCCTAGGAAACCATTTCCTAACACAAGTTACAAAAGATACTTCTCTATGTTTTTTTCTAGGGGTTTAGTAGCTCTGGCTCTTATATTTAAGTCTTTGATAAATTTTTATTTGATTTTCGTATATGATGTGAAGTAGGGGATCCTCCTTCATTCTTTTGTTCATGGATGTGTTAGTTAGATTCCGTTGTCAACTTGACCAGGTGAGTATACCTGGTTCTGTTGCTGCGGACACAAGCCAATGGTACGTGAACCTCATCTGTTGCTAATTACATCTGCAGTCGGCTAGGAGGCGTATCTGCTGCAATGAGTGACGTTTGACTTAATTGCTGGTGCTTAAATGAGAGAGCGCAATGTTGCACAGCCTAGCAGCTCAGCATTCCTCATCTCAGCACTTGCAGCTCAGCCCAGGCCTTTGGAGATGCAGAAAGAAGTCACCCCAGGGAAAGTTGTTGGAACCCAGGGGCCTGGAGAGAAGACCAGCAGAGACCATCCTGTGCCTTCCACGTAAGAAAGAACCTCAGTGGAAAGTGAGCTGCCTTTCCTCTGAAGAACCAACAAAATAAATCCCCTTTTATTTAAAGCCAATCCATCTCTGGTGTGTTGCATTCCAGCAGCTAGCAGACCAGAACAATGGACATTCACTTTTCCCAGCACCATTTGCTGAGGAGACTATTCTTTCCCCATTGATTGGACCTGGAAGCCTTGTAAAAAATCAGTTGGCCATAAATGTGAGGGTGATTTCTGAAATCTCAATTACATTCCATTGGTCTCTATGCCTGTTTTGTGCCAGTACCATGCTGTTTTAATTACTATGGCTTTGCTAGATAAAGATACCAAAAGAAAAAACTACAGAGCAATATCCCTTATGAAAATAGATACAAAAATACAACAGCGCACCAAAAGGTTGCACATCATGAACAAGTGGGATTCATCCCAGGTATTCAAGTATAGTCCAACATAAGGAAATCATTAAATGTAATATGCCACGTGTTCTAGTTTGCAAGCTGTTGGAATGCGATATACCTGAAATGTAATGGCTTTTTAAAAGGGGACTTTTAAAAAAGTTAAAAACTTTTAAGTTGCAAGTTTACAGTTCTAAGGCTGTGAAAATGTTCAAATTAAGGCAAAACTATGAAAATGTCCCAATTAAAGCATCCAAGGACAGATACCTTGGTTCAAGAAGGCCAGTGATGTTTAGGGTTTCTCTCTCAGCTGGAAAGGTACATGGCGATGTCTGCTAGCTTTCTCTCCAGGAATCGTCGATGGCTTCCCCAGGGCATTGAAAAAGCAGTAATGAACAATCTGAAGAAGAAATCAAGAAAAAAATCCACTTATGATAGCAGTTAAAAGAATGAAATATCTAGGAATAAACCTAACCAAGGATATAAAAGACTTATACATAGAAAGCTACAAGATATGACTAAAAGAAATAAAAGAACACCTAAAAAAATGAAGGACATCCCGTGTTCATGTATTGGATGATTAAATGTTAACATATCAAGTCTACCCAAAACGATTGATGGATTCAATGCAACCCCAATCAATACTCCAACAACCTTCTTTACAGAAATGGAAAAGCCAATCATCAATTTATATGGTAAGGTAAGGGGCCCCCAGTAGCAAGCCTATCTTGAAAAGAAGAATGACGTTGGAAGACTCACACTTCCCCTATCTGTTTGTGAAGTGTGCAATAGGCTTAAATATTCCTGCCGATGTTTAAGTGGAAACAACAAATAAATGAATAAATATGAAGACCAATTCCATACCATGCTGCCTACTCTTCCCAAAATTGCATAGCAAGCTACACTGGTTTTTCTGGGCTGACTCAGCTTCACAAGTTCTGTTTCTAGCACAGAGCCTGGCCCAAAGTGGATGCTCAGCAAACGTTTGCTGATTGAATACATATATTGATCGATTTCATAGATAATATGAAAGCCATAGCCAGAGAAGAAAAAAAAGTTACTAATGAGTCAATTTCAGAGATTTGCACTTGCAGTGATGGTGAGAAAAGGATTTCTCAAATGTCATTGGTATATTTTCAGGCAGGGCTGAGAATCCCTGAACTAGGAAACTCTCCCCCAGAGGTAATGGAGAGCATGTTGGGGGTTAATCTGACGACAGATTCGCATTGTAGAAGGAGCCCTGCCAGGAGGCATTGAAGCCTCAGTCAGTAACATTGGGTTCACAGAGAGGGGAATCTGATTTAAAGCCTGAGCTCTAACTGCAGCCCCCACCACATAATTTGCAGGAGCCAGTGCAAAATGAAATACGAGCCCCTTGTTGAAAAATAATGAAAAATTCCAAGGCAGCACCAGTAGAACGTAAACCAAACAAAGGGCCCTGGGCCAAGGTCCTATTTACTCTTCACCATCACGGAAAGGGAACTCACCAGCCCCAGCCTCCTGCACCCCATTTGTGCAATGGGGACAACGCCTCTGCGGGTTGCTGTGGGAATCAAAACAAGTCCAGGGACGTCCTAATGCCTAGAGTGAGGCTTAAGCGCTCATGGAGAGCACGAAGGAAAGGAGAGGGAAGCAGGAAGACTGATTGACCACACACACACATACACACACACACACCCGGCCCCAGTGAGTGGAAGCCCCTCTCCACCCACAAATAGAAAACCAAAACTCGGGGTCCTGTCCCTGGTTATGAGCACCCCCACCTCTGACTGTGGCCAGCAGAGGGCAGCGTGGAGCAACGGAGTCCCCAGAGTCGGAGAAATACATCCCATCTCAAGAAGGCATAATTTACTCCTGATTCTCAGAAGGAAAGCAAGCCAAGCCCCAAGAAATAATGCCCGCCAGTGAGCACCAGCATGAGACCAGGATAATAGAAGGATTAAAGCAAAAACAGATAACTTGCGTGCGATGAAGAGGCAGTGTGAAGGAAGCATCCACGCCAGCCCTCCCCAGGGCAGGATGCGTGCCTGCAGAGGTGTCTCCCAGGGCTGGAAGGACAAAACTGACTTTTCAGCAAGTGCCAACTATGTCTGCTCTCTGGGATAGACAGTTCCCCACACAGTATTTTATCTGGGATTCACAATGACCTGGAGAAATGCGCATTTTTATATATTGCTTTTGTTTCTAAGCAGATGAATAAAGAAACCTCAAGAGACTCAGAGTTGAAGCTCTGAAGCTCTGAAAGTCAGCATTACTCCATGCAGGAATTGTTTTTAAAAGGGATCAGACTTCAACTAGAGATATGAATGAAGTCGATCTGGACAGGACGATGTAAGTCAGTATACAGGGTAAAGGATGACATCATCCATATTTTAAAGCTTCAACTTCTGAATGATACTAAAGGGAGAGATGTTTATTTGCTGCAAAACTTATATTTCCTAATTTAACTTGTATGGTCAGTTTAGTTGAACACCATAAGTACATTGAGTCTTGGTAAGGGCATGAGACCTTGTTGGTTTGTCCAGGTCAGTGTGATGCCCCAATATATCCCAGAGTAATTTGGGCAGTGGACAAAAATTATTTGCAAAAATACTTACCCGGCAGGGGAGATACCTGGGAAGGTGGTTTTCCCAGGGCGAGGCTTATTCATTGCACTCCGGATGTGTTGACCCCTGCGATTTCCCCAAATGTGGGAAACTCGACTGCATAATTTGTGGTAGTGGGGGACTGCGTTCGCGCTCTCCCCTGAGGAAAAAAAAAAGTATTTGCAAAGTCCCCTAGGGGAAGTGGGGAGAAATGAGGAAATAGTCAACTTCCCCATTTGGAGAGTTTTTTATATTCTCGCAAGCAGTGGGGACAACCAAATCAGTAGGCTGAGCCCTCAATCTTGGGGTTTGCCCCTATGTAGCTTATTCCTGTAAAGACAGGCGAAGCCTACCTAAAAGTAGGCCTAAGAATCACCCCCAGAGAACCCCTTTTATTGCTCAGGTGTGGCCTCTCTCTCTAAACCAGTTTGGCAGGGGAACTCACTGCCCTTCCCACTACATGACTCCCAGGGGTGTGGACCTTCCAGGCAATGTGGGACAGAGATCCTGGAGTGGCCGGGACCCAGCATCAAGGGATTGAGAAAACCTTCTTGACCAAAAGGGGAAGAGAGAAATGAGACAGAATAAAGTTTCAGTGGCTGAGAGATTTCAAACCGAGTCAAGAGGTTATCCTGGAGTTTATGCATACATTATATAGATATTCTTTTTTAGTTTATGATGTATAGGAGTGGCAGGAGGGAAGTACCTGAAACTGTCAAGCTGTGTTCTGGTAGCCTTGATTCTTGAAGATGATTGCATAAAGATAAAATTTTTATATAAAACCACACACACAGTGTGACTGTGTGATTGTGTAAACCTGTGTCTGATGCTCCTTTTATCCAGGGAATGAACAGACAAGTAGAAAAATATGGATAGAAAATAAGTAAATAATAAAGGGGGATAAGGGGTAAAATAAATTGGGTAGATTAAAATGCTAGTGGTCAGTGAGAGGGAGGGGTAGGGGGTATGGGGATGAGCTTTTTATTTTTTCTTTTTATTTCTTTTTCTGGAGTGATGCAAATATTCTTAAAATGATCATGGTGATGAATACACAACTACGTGATGATATTGTGAGCCACTGATTGTACACCATGTATGGGCTGTGTGTGTGTAAAGATTTGTCAATAAAAATATTTTTTTAAAAAAAGGACATCATTTCTTAGCTATGCTAACCTCCCTTCCACCCCAGGGCCTTTGCATATACTGTTTCAGTTGCCTGAAATGCTATTTTTCTGCCCCACTATCCTAACTCACCTGGATGACACCTGCCTATATTTACATCCCAGCTCAAATGTCACATCATCGAGGAGACTTTTTCCAATCTTTCAGACCTGGCCAAGTGGCCCTGTCTAATGCTTTCGTTTCAACCTGTCCTTACTTTTCAGAGCTTCTATCATGGTGTATACCCATGTAGTTGTTTGATCAATATCTTTCTCTCCCACCGGTGTGTAAGCACCAAGAAGGCAGGGACTTTGATTTGTTCACCACTGGCTTTCCAGTATCCTGGACCTTGCTTAGCACACACATACACACATGCAGACACGCTTTTATCTATTAGACAAGTGAATAAACTTGCCCCAGGTCACACGGTGTTTCGGTTTGCTAAAGCTGCTAGAATGCAATATACCAGAAATGGGTTGTCTTTTTCAGTGGGGTTTTATCAGGTTACAAATTTACTGTTCTTAGCCAACAAAATGTCCAAATTAACATATCAAGAGGAAGATACCTTCTCTGAAGAAAGGCTGCTGGTATCCAGGGTTCCTCTGTCCCTTGGGAGGGCACATGGTGATGTCTGCTGGTCCTTCTCTCCTGGCTCTGGTTTCTATGGCTCTCTCCAAAGTCTCGGCATTTCTCTCTGAGTATCCGTGGGTCCTCTGTTAGTGTCTCTAGGCATTTCTTTCTCTGCTGTCTCTCCAAACATCCCTGGATCTTTTATCCTCTCACAAAAGACTCCAGTAAAGGATTAAGACCCACCTCGAATGGGTTGGGTCTCATCTCCATGGAAACAACCTAATCTAAGTTCCCGCCACAGTGGGTCTCTCCCACGCGAGTGGATTAGAAGAACATGCCTTCCTAGGGGACCTGACAGCCCAAACAGGCACAGTTAGTGAGAGGCCAAGCCGGGGCTTGACCCAGATCTGCTGACCCTAGGTCAGTCCTCCTTAGATAGAGTCCTCCTCGCTCTATCTTATTGCCAGGTGTGAACAAATGTCAGTGACAAACAGGATAAAGGAAATCTTTTCTCCTTCTTTGGTGATAAAACTTTCCACTGTGTTACCAGGCAATGTTTCCTTGAACCTATACGAAAAAACAGGAGCCAGCACCACAGAGACAAACCCCTGTTTTTACCCTTTCTCTACCTCGAGAACATTAATAAATTAAAAATGTTCAAATAAATAGATGAACCAGGCAAGGAAGCTGTTGCTGAAGTTGGGGGAGGGGGCGGCTCAGGGGAGAAGCAGGCAGGAGAGTCCCAGTCCTGGGTCATCGGGTGCACTGCCACCAATGCAAAAGGAGAGAATGGAGACCCGGGAGGGTAAGTCCTGCCCCAAGCCACACAGCTGGTTAGTGGCGGAGCGACTCTCCTATTTCCAGACACATGCTCTTGCCTGCTTCTGCATTTCTGCAACCAGAGGTAGTAGGAGATTCCTGTTTGGGGCCCCAGAGGATGCTTTGTTCACACACACATACACACATGCACACACGCGTGCGCGCACACACACTGGCTCTGCCACCTCCTTCCGTCTCATTGCAGGAGAAGGGGCAGTGGGTGAGTGTCTATTAGTGTCTTATTTGGGGGTCCCCCAAAAGCAGGATTCGAGTGTAAGTAGTGTATTTGCAAGGTGAAAGGAACACTGGTATGGGAGTTGGAAAGTGAGACCAGGAAGGAAAGGAGCCGACAAAAGGGGTGCCATCAAGTCGGCCGCCACCGAGAGCCCTGGGGAGCTGGTGAAGGAACACGGCAGTGAGCGTCCTCTTACCTGGAGCTGAAGGACTCGGATGCCCACACCTGGCAGCCCATGGGTGAGGGCAGCTGGGGTGCCAGGGGCGGAAGGAGCCCAGGTGGGGTTAACTCCCTGGCACAGGTGCCAATCCCAGTGCCCGTGGCAGAGAACACTCTCAACATGGGCTGGCAGCTGGAAGTCAGCTGGTGGTCACCGAAGCGGCAAAGGCAAGGGACAGGCAGGGGCACCTACGGGTCCCCAGCTCGTGGTCGCGCACTTCACCACTAGCAGAGCTGAGGTTGTTTGCAGGTCTGTCCAGTTCCTCAAGTGGAAAGGACTCCAGGCGGGTCACCATGGGAGAGTGACACCGCACCTAACACTGGCCACTTCCAAGGAGGCAGGGGGAAGGGCAAAGGGCAAAGGGCAAGGCAATCTTTAAATGTTAAACACTTCTTTACTGTTTGTCATCTTATAACGTGCATATGTTCATTATTACTTTACAGTCCATTTCTTTAGCTGTTTAAACCCCAGCGTGTGACGTCTGAGTTCCTGTCATCTTTGCCACGTCCCCAGGGCAGTGGAGCTGCAGTGAGTGGCCCGGGAGAGGGCAGCTGGCCAAGGTCTTAGAGCGTGGCCTCCCTGGAGTTGCTGGGAAGGTGGGAAATCTGCTTCTAAAGGTGCATCTGGCCAGTTTTATTCTGCTCTTGCCCCAGCCTGGCCAAGGGGACAGCACTGCCGTGCTGGAAAAACCATCCAAGTTGACAGAGACCACGGGCCACCGCAGATGCTGGGTGCCGGTTGGGTTCTCGTCCAGGTGTTGACTTCCTTGAAGCTGGAATCTGCATACTCACCTCCAACAGGGACCCCACACTCTCAGGGGGCGGCTGGGCCACGTGATCTGCCTTGGCCAGTGGGATGCGAGTGGACGTGATGTGAAATCCCAGCTTGCAAAGTGTTTGCTTCCAACGCAAGAGGGATGTGTCCCTGCAGCCTCGGCCTTGCCATCGGGGCCCTGGGAGGAGACGGTGGAGCAGAGCCTTCCCAGGGTCGTAGGAGAGCAAGGAACAGCTGCTCGTTCCTGTATGTCCCTGATTTCATGTGCATGTGTCAATTTAATGATTAGCTAGTTGGTTGGTTAGTTATTGGTTATCTTTATTGCAGCAAAAGCCTGGCTAATCTAATAACTGCTGAGCGATCACCTTGGCTGATATAAAAGCTTCAATGGATGGTCCATTTTCCATGGGATTCTGGAAAGCCGTCATGTAACTGAGCCCCTTCCCCCTGGACACTCTGGTCCAAAGTTGGCCACTTGGCCAAAGCAGGCCAAACAGGATGCCTGGTAGGACATGGCTAACAGGCTGGGAAAGCCAGGCTCAGATTCCCAAACAACTACCAAAATAACTACCGCCCAAGCAGGGGCAGGACAGAGGCTTGTACCTGCCTCCTTTTCTGTGGGGAAAGTTTGCAGGACGATGAAGACTGAGCCATTTTACTCGCTAGGCCTAAATGGTCCCATGCTTTAGGGTCTACCAACTTTTTAGGACATAGAAACTTCCTAGAGATCTGGGAAGAAACAGGATTGATTCCAAACTACAGAAAATAGATTGCAAAGACTAATATGTACATAAATAAATTCTCCCCAGGATACAATCTGTGCTGGTTTGAAAGGATGCATGGACCCTAGAAAAGCCATATTTTAATCAAAATCCCATTTCATAAAGGTAGAACAAACACTATTCAATACTGTATGTTTGAAACTGCAATCAGATCATCTCCCTGGAGATGTGATTTAATCAAGAGTGGTTGTTAAACTGGATTAGGTGACGACATGTCTCCACCCATTTGGATGGGCCTTGTTTGTTAAGTTTCTGGAGTCCTATAAAAGAGGAAACATTTCGGAGAATGAAGGAGATTCAGAGAGAGCAGAGCAGAATGACACAGCCACGAGAAGCAGAGAGCCCACAAGTCAGCGACCTTTGTAGATAAAGAAGGAAAATGCCTCCCGGGGAGGTTCAGAAAACAGGAAGCCAGGAAAGAAAGCTAGCAGATGACGCCAGCTCGCCATGTGCCCTTCCAGGTGAGAGAGGAACCCTGACCGTGTTCACCATGTGCCTTCTCACTTGAGAGAGAAACCCTGAACTTCATCGGCCTCCTTGAACCAAGGTATCTTTCCCTGGATGCCTTAGACTGGACATTTCTACAGACTTGCTTTAACTGGGACATTTTCTCGGCCATGGAACTGTAAACTAGCAACTTATTAAATTCCCCTTTTGAAAGGCCATTCTGTTCCTGGTATATTGCATTCCGGCAGCTAGCAAACTACAACACCATCATACCAACTTCATGCAGAGCTGCAATTAACAGGCATAGAACTTCACTCCTCTTAAGAATAAGGTGCAGGTTTGTCTTATCAGGTCACAAAAATTCTCTACTAGGTAACTTCTGAGAAATCATAGCCAACTGTTAACTGAGTCACTTATACCATAAAGACCTTGATGGCAGATGCTACATAAAACCATAGGGGTGTCCTCGCACAAAGGAAGCAGTCTAGGGGAGCTGCTGAGGCTCAAGTGTGATTGCCTGGAGACGGTCACACATGTCTGTTCCAAATGTCAGTGAGCAGAATGAACTTACCCTTACTAATTTTCCAAAGCACTTACTCTGTGCCAGACATGTCCTAAGCACTCCACAATGAACTCAGTCTTCTCACAACCCTATGAGATAGCTGTACTTAGTGTCCATACTTTTCATATGAGGAAACTGTGGCCCAGAAAGACTAGGTGACTTGTTCAAGTTGGCACAGCCTGAAAGTGAATCCTGGGCTTTTTAATGGAGACTGCCCGACTCCACAATTTACATCTGTCCGCCCCATAGGCTGCTGCCTCTGGACGGCCTTGGAGACCTGAGATGCAGGCAGGAGCAGCTTCTCCTGAGCAGGGGAGTATTTGGAAGGTGTGGTGGATGCCTGGATGAAACCGGAGTTCCATTAGGAAGGAGGATGGAGCATGGATTCGAGTAGTTTCCAACAGGAGCCTCTCCATACTCCCTCCCTCCCACCTCCCCTTCCTTTTTCACTTCTCCTCTCATCTTCCTTTGCTTCGCAGTTGCTTTCACAAAATAGACAACTACAAATCCAGTAATTGCTTCTCACTCACCTCTGTCACCCTCGTCATCTCTTCAGCCCTTTCCCTCACTTTCCACTTTACTCTTTGATTTGCTTTATAAGATGACTCTTGCAATGTCATCCATAAATAGATTATGAGAGGAAAATCTTTTGTTTAAACAGAAATTCTAATTTTCTGAAAGGTGGTGAATAAACACCCTGGAATGCATTAGCAATTGGCAAATCTTGTTTGTTTAAAATCATGCTTCAATTTCTTTTTATAAGTAAAAGTAGCAGCTCTAATGTCCTTGCCAGAAGTCTCTCTGTGTCAAAGGCTTCATCTCACTATTTCAATTTGTGCTGCTCAAAAGATGATGAAAGTTTCCATGCAGGTGGGAAGATGCCTTTGAAGGGGACCTGGAAAACCTAGGCTTGTCCCAGGGGCACGGGTGGCTCTTCCCTTCCTTTATACTGCATTGGTCCAATCACTTCAAATGTATGTATTTTCAAGGACGAGAATAATTATAAATTGTCTTTACAAAGAAGAGGCAACACCTGTGGCCTGGGTGCCTCGACGGTGGAAGTGCCTTGACGGTGACTCAACCCACCCACTCTCCAAAACAGACTTTTCTTTCCAGCACCTCTTCCCAGATCCTGCTTGATCGACAAAGGACTTCCATCAGGTCCCTGTGGGAGGGGAGCCACTGAAGCCACCAGGACCAGCAGGAGCAAAGCAGGGAAGGAGGGCTATTGCAAGGGACAAACAGGTTTTGTGGAATCAAGGGTGATATAGCAAGTGACTGCTGCAGCCTAACACATCACCCCAAAACTTAATGGTATGAAACGGCCATGCTTTTGATACTCACGGGTTTTCTGGGTCAGGAATTTGGATGAGCACAGTGGGAAGGGTTAGCCTCTGGCCTGGGATGGCTGGACATGGCTGGAAGATGCAGAAGTTGGAGGTGTCTTCACTCACACCTCTCCTGTCTGGAGGTTGGTGCTGGCAGAAATCTGGGACCTCGGCCACAACTAGCCACAGTTGTGGAGCACCTGCTTTTGGCCTCTTCCTGTGACCTGGAAGCCGGGGTGTCTGCAAGGATGTGCTGCTCAGCAGCCCCCTCCACCACCACTGCAAGGAGGTTAGTTGTCCACGCCCCAGCCCCTCCGTGCTAAAATCAGTCCGAGGTTGCACCTGCCTCAGGCTGCTCCCAGCCATGATGGAATGTGCAGGAAATACTAAGGCAAGCCCATCCCTGGAAGACACAGCACTCAATGGACAGGCAGTGGTTGGAGGACTTCCTGGCACCCTGCCAGACCTTCCCCAAAGCTGCACTAGGAGGGAACCAACCCCCCTCTCCTTAGATGCGGGCGGCACTGCATCTTCCTTTTGGAGAGTACCGAATGGAAAGCGGGTGCAGGGCACCTTTACAGGAGAGAACCCTGACAGACGTGAGCTTGGCCAGGGCGCCCAGCTCAGCAGTGGCGGGAATAAGCCATGGTCATTGCACGGGCCCCTGATTTGATGTGGTGAGAAGGGCGCTGGCTAACACATCACCCCAAAACCAGATGAGATGGGTTCTCCCCAAACCAGAACCCATCTCATCATGAGGACAACTCAGACAAGTCCCAACAGAGGGGCCTGCTACGCAGTCTGGGGCAGCCCTTCTCACAACTGGCAAGGTTTTGAAAAACGAGGAGAGTTGGGAAAGTGTCCCAGCTGAGAGGAGCCTAAGGAAACATGACAGCCAAAGATACTGTGGGGTCCTGGGACAGAAAAAGGGCATTCGGGGGAAACAAAGAAATCTGAATAAAGCATGGATTGCAGTTAATAGTATTGCATTGGTATCGGTGCCTTAATTGTAACAAACATGCCCTACCAATGTGAGATATTAATACAGGGGAAACTGGGTAAGGGATATATGGGAAGTCTCTATACTGCCTTCTCAATCTGTTGTAAATCTAAAACCGTTCTTAAAAAAAATAAAACCTATTAATAAAATAATAACTGCACCGTGGTCAAAGATGCTTCAGCAAACCTCCCTTCCTTCCTTGCCTCTCTTTTCCTCAGAGTCAGACCAGTATCTTGCCCTCGCAGCTCTCCCATCCTCTTCCAGCTCCTTTCCCATCTGCATTTCTCCTCCTGGATTGATTGCATGTCCAATCCCATCTCGGCATCTGCTTCTCGGCTGCCCCAGCCTAACAGAGCAGCCTCGTGGAATGGGACTTCCTCCACGGTGGCTTGGAGCTTAGAAAGCAGGTGTCCCTGCCACCAGACAGAAGCTGCATGACTCTTTCTGATCTGGCGTTAGAAATCACATAGCATCACTTTTGCCTCATTCTCTCGGCTACACATCGAGTCCAAAGCTCTCCTAGATTCAAAGGAAAGGGGCATAGACTCTGCCTCTCGGTCGGAGGAAACTCAAGTTTATCTTGCAGAAGAGCTTCTGGCATGGGAGATGATTTTTTGCTTAATTTTTAAAACTTTTTTATTGTGAGATATAACATATATACAAAAAAGCAATAAATTTCCAATAAATTTTAACATGTAATTATAGAACAGATTCTGAAGTTTGGTATGGGTTACAGTTCCACGATTTTTTGTTTTTCTTTCCAGCTGCTCCAAGGCCCTGGAAACCAACAGAAATATCAATATAATGACGCAGCAGTCACACTCATTTGTTAAATCTTGTCTTCTCTGTTATACTCTTGCTTCTCTTTAAACAACATATAGACATAAAAGCAATACATCTCAAAGCATATCTCAACAATTAAGTTGTAGAGAAGATTTGAGAGTTTGGTACGGGTGCAATTCCACAATTTTAGGGATTTTTTTGTTGTTTTGTTTGGTTTTTTTATTTTTAACTTTTTTATTGTATAGTAAAACATATATACAAAGCAAAGAAAGAAAAAAGCAATAGTTTTCAAAGCACTCTTCAACAGGTAGTTACAGGACAGATCCCAGAGTTCCCAGAGTTTGTCATGGGCTACCATATAATCCTCTCATATTTTTCCTTCTGGCTGCTTCAGAATATAGGAGGCTAGAGGGCTTAAATATTTTTTTATCATCACAATTGACTTTTTTTCCTTCTTTTTTTGTGCAAAATAACACATATACAAAAAAGCTATAAATTTCCAAGGACAGCACCACAATTAGTTGTAGAACATATTGCAGAGTTTGACATGGGCTACAATTCCACAGTTTTAGGTTTTTACTTCTAGCTGCCCTAAAATAATGGAGAGTAAAAGATATCAATTTAATGATTCAGCATTCATATTCATTTGTTAAATTCTATCTTCTCTGTATAATTCCATCATCACCTTTGATCTTTCCATATCTATCTTCGGGGTTGTTTGGGCTATGGTCATTCTAAATGTTTCATATTGGAAGGGTCTGTCATTAATATGGGGTAAGGAGATGGAACTATCTGATGTTCCAGAGAGACTGGGCTAGGTTTCAAGACTTATCTGGACCAGAGACCCATCTGGAGGTTGCAGGTTTCTGGAAAGTTACTCTAGTGCCTGGAATCCTTGTGGAATCTTATATATTACCCTAGGTGTTCTTTAGGATTGGCTGGAATGGTCCTGATTGGGGGTTGGCAGGTTGTGACAGGTAGCAAAGTCTACCTGAAGCTTGCATAAGAGCAACCTCCAGAGTAGCCTCTCAACTCTATCTGAAGTCTCTCTGCCACTGATACTTTATTAATTACACTTCTTTTCCTTCTTTTGGTCTGGATGAAATTGTTGACTCCATGGTGCCAGGTCTGGATTCATCCCCGGGAGTCATCTCCCACATCACCAGGGAGATGGGAGATCAATTTTGAAGCCCCCTGTGGGAGACACAACCTGCCACAGGTCAGAACACAATTGGGAGGGTTGCCAGATGAAATGCAATGCACTATTTGGACAAACTTACACTGAACATTTTTTGTTTATCTGAAATGCAAATTTCACTGGGCATCCTGTATTTGTAATGATTACATCTGGCAAATCTAGCTGGGCATCTAGGAAGGAATAGCACGGGGGCTGGATGCTAGGGGGAGTCTATCACACACTCTGTCTCTCTTTGCTTTTCCCTGCTCCTCGACTTTGTGGGCCGTCCTCAAGTGGAGCCCATTGGCCGTCCACAGTGCCTAGCTCCCTTCTAGCCACAAAAGTCCCCTGACTTTCTCTTTCTCTCTTCCTTTCCGTTCCTTCTTAAATGGCCTCCAGGTCTTGCACTGTCCCGGTGACGTGCCTTTGAAGGCACACCAGTTTGGCAATGTTGAACTCAGAGCCAAAGGCAGCTCTCTATCTGGGATCGGTTTACCAAAGAATGGCAATAATGAAAGAAAACGACACCTTACCCTATTTGGGTGCATTCTCTGCACCCTACACATTTCTAAGACTTTATAAGAATTAAACTCACTCAATTCTTACAGTGCCCTGTTGCGTGCTTCCCTTTACAGCTGAGGAAACTGAGGCTCGGGAGGGTGAAGGTCTTACCTAAGGACTGAGTACTGGCAAATGTCAAGTCGGGAACCAGCCCACTGTGCCTCATTGCCTCCCACGGTGATGTTGCCTTCCTCTGAGGTGGCCACTGAACCTCTAGAAAAAACCCGGTTTTGTGAGCGGGTGCTTAGCAGGCAGGTTACCCAGCGTGCATGAGATGCTGTGTCAGCTAAAATTCTAGAGACTTCTTCATGTGAATGATTATTAAACCATTTCTCCCTCTTTCTGGTACTTCATGCATGAGATTTGCACTCATCTAATACCATTGCTACATTTCTGGAAGCCAACTGGAGAATTTTACTCTCTTTCTTCTTCATGTGACTTCAGCTTGGTATTCCTGATTGCTGAAATAATTTCACAACTCACTTTGCGGTCTAGTGCAGCAGTTGAGAAAATGGATGAAGACTCCCTGAGATGAACCCATTGCTCTGCCATTTCTTCGCTCTCTGACCTTGAGAAAATGACTTTCCCTCTCTCCTCTCAGTTTCCACATCTGTAAAGTGGGGTACTAATACTCTCTCTCAAATACCCTTGCTGGAAGGACTAAGTGAGCTAATAATATATGAGGACTTGAGCAGTGCCTGGCACTGGGTTAGCACCCAACAAGGGCTGTCTTATCCCCAGCAAACTTGCCTGGCCTACACAGCTTCTGTGTTTTTGCACCAGTTGTGGACATAAGATTTTAAGAGGGAACACCAAGTGCAGTTCCTACAGCAACTCACAGGAAGTCTCTCTCCAAACTGGCACAATCTGTCACAATTTCGATCCAGTTCCATTGTTACCATCCAGCCAATGTATTTACAATTGGTCCATAAGAAAAACTTAACAAAGGGATTACATGAAAACAAGATGAGACACCCAACTGAGAAGCCAATATAATTCTTCTAAGTGCAGTTCACACATTCCAATTCTCCATCAATCAAATCCCAGCTCATGTCAATACTGTTTCCATCAGCCATTCCCAGCCTTCTCTCTGTGGTGACATACATGATCAAGGAGGACCCATACAAAACCCTCTCCAATGGGTGTACCTGGAATGAATCATGAATGCTGAAAACTCCAGGCACGCTGGCCTGGACTCCACTGCTTCCTCTCCTGCTAATTCCCGCTGGCGTTTCAACACATCATGGCTAAGGGATACACATTTCCAGAGTGTTCCTGACATCTGCACCAGGCCACCAATGGTTCACAACTTTTTTCATAATGAAATGTAGAATTCAAAAATCATCGAACATGTCCCCAAATCCATGCGTTTCTTCTCTCATCCCATGTTTATTGAGCATGTACCATGGCAAGGTTCTGAGCATGCAGCAAAGAGTCCCCACTCTACACACACAGGAAAAGCAGAAATTACAAATGCCAAATGTTGGTGAGGATGTGGAGCAATTGAAATGCTTAGATATTGCTAGAGGGGATGTAAAATGGTTCTTTGGGAATCAGTCTGGCAGTGTCTTATGAAGTTAACATACTGCCCTATGACCTAGCAATGCCACACCCGGGTATTTACCCAAGAGAAATGAGTATGCATATGAGCAAGTATACTTGATAAGAACGTTCAAATCAGTTTTATTCATAATAGTTCCAAACTGAAAGCAATATAAATGTCCATCAATTGGAGAATGGATTTTAAAATAATGTGATATATTCAGACAATGGGATACTACTCAACAATAAAAGGGACTAATTATGATATACCGATATGATGTATTGCTAATTGAATCAAACACACATTACTGAACAAAAGGAGCCAGACACAAAATATGTCCTGTATGAGTCCATTTATAAAAGTTCAAAACCAGGCAAGCCAAATCTGTGGTGATAGAAGTAAGAATGGCAGTTGCCTCTGGGTGGTGAGGGGGCTGTAGACTGCAAAACAGTGCAAGGGGGTTTCCTGGAGGAATGCAAGTTTCAATGTCTGGATTGGGATATGGCTATGCAAGTGACCACATTTCTCAAAATCCATAAAACTGTTCCTGTATTAGGATGTGTGCATTTTACCATAAGTAAATTACATTCAATGAAAGAACCTTAGGAGTGTTTCCAAAGATAAAAGACAGACACTGTCCCTAGTGGAGAAAAATAAAATGGTAGACCAAGAATTGTGTAATTTATTATTCAAGTGCTACTGTGGTGAGGGTTACATGAAAGTACAGGGTGCTTGGAGAGTGTGGAAGGGGACTTTACATGCTTTGGTGGGAGGACACATAGGAAGATTTTACCAGGAAGCTATAAGAGTTGGCTGGGCAAAGAAGGCGCACACAGCAAAGTGATGGCTATGCAGGAAGGTTCTTGGCAGGAGGTACAGTTGAAGCTTCTAGCAACTCAGAGAAGCCCTCTGTGACTGGAGTCTGGAGATAGAGAATGCCTTGATAAAAAGCTGGTGCACTTATCTGGGGACAGATGAAGGACCATGTCAGAACTTATCCTAAGAGACCCAGGAAGCCATTGCGAAGTTTTAAGTTGAGAAGCAACATGTTAAGATTTGTGTTTTGTATAACCTTCTCCAGTTATGGGGTGGAGAAAGGATGGGCTCCACATATAACAGGCAAGTGCTCCTCTGGAAGTAAGAGAAAACCAAAATTCCAACCCGTTTAAGGAATAAAGAATCGTATCTCACATTTCATGGAGTACAGGCTGGTATGTCTGGGCACTAGAACCAATTCTCTTTAATTTAATGGGCATTGGCCCTGCCTCAAATATGTTGGCTTCATCCTCAGGTGATGACAAGATGACTGCCACAGTTCCAGGCATCACATCTGGGCACAACCGGGTCCAAAGGAAAAAAGACCAATGCCTCCAGTAACTCTTTTTCAGGAATGAGAAAACTATTCCCAAAAGTTTCCTGGGAGAATTATTCCTTATGGCTCATTCATCAGAATGGGATCACATGCTGACACCTACCTGATCACTGCTAGGAAGATGAGGTTACAATAATTGACTTAGGCTATCCAAGGTCTACCCACCCCTCTCCCATTAGAGATGGTGGCACCATCCTTCCTTGAGTTCTTGGGTGTTCTTAGCAAGGAGGCCTCACCAGATGGTTTCCAGTTAGGTACCAAAACATGGCTGCCACTCAGAGCGAGAGTGGATGCCTAAAGACCAATAAAAGGCTCCTGCAAGCGTCAAACAAGAGATGATGGTACCTCGGACTAGCAAAGCCATTGGGTGAACTGCGTGAATCAGATGTATATTAAAAATCCAGTGTTCTTGATACATAGGATTGATGGGTTGGCTAGCTTAGTGCACGTGATAAATTCTTCATGTGGATTAAATACATGGTGTTTTCCTAAATTTGATTTCCTAGTAATCACATCCCCAAAACCACTGCAGAAAACATTATTCTACTGTAAATGTGAGCCTTCAGAGAGAGGTGTCAGCATTCTCTACTAACAACATCGTACGAATTTTCATAATAAGGACCAAATTTAACTAGAAATATTTTTCTATCCCCACCATATGTCCCAGTTCTGAGCACTTAGAATCTATTCAACCCAGGTAGTCATTTTAAAAGAAAACAAACAAACATTGTAGTCAATCAATTCCATGTTTAATAAAATTATGCCACTTAAGACTTCAACTTGATTAAATTTCAAATAAAAACATCTAGGCATAAAGTAAACCATAATGGCTTTTATTCAACCTGCTCCCATTCAAAAGCCAGGTTCAGAGTCATTCTTTTCAAAAACATCTTCTGAAATGAGAAAGCCTGCATTTATCAGCATATGTATTGCCATCTATCTTGATGAATTCAGTGAGTAGAACATGCTCACATTTACTCAGCTGTAAAGGAAAGGTGCTGTGCCCATTTGTATTATTACCTCAAGAGGAATTTTATGATGAATTAGTCCAAGACAAATCATGGATTCCCCGTTCATATATGCTGTGATTCTGACCCGAGCCTTGTAAGTAGTTTCAAATTGCCTTAAACGCTTACTTTGATATCCTTCGAAGCCGTACATTCTGCTATAAACCTTAAACTTCATTTGGAGGCAATCTAGTCCTCAATTTATCCACAAACTTTTAAAGAAAACTGGGCAATTTCCCTAATTACTCCTGAAATGTGAAATGGTGTCTAATAAACATGACCACTTCAAAAGTGACAAGGATATATACACCAGAAATTAGGATGATCAAATTCAAACTAACTCAACAATGAGAGATTGGGTCGGGAGTTGTTTTTTGCTGTTACTTTTGCCCTTGAGATTGTTAAAAATTTTATTGATTGATAATATCTTATATTGGCCAAAGCGTGGGTACTCCCGTAATATGTGGATAAGATGGAAATTGGTACCGGCTTATTGGAAGATGTTGGGGGAGAAGCTATGGAATTGTTTTGTGTACACATGCTATTTGTGATGGCAACTTTGTCTCTAGATATTAGACTAGAGGAAGACTTGGCCAAGTGCACAGAAGGGCAAGAACTGGGAAGCTTTTAATAGGACACAATCATTAACAACTTAAAGTCCATCAAGATTTAAATGGTTGTGCCTCTGCATACCATGAAATGCCAATACTGATGAGGAAAGGTCACTGAGACATGTTGTTGGATGGGAAAAAAAATGTGGGGAGAAAAGGAATCAAACCTGAACTCACTTTAGAAAATTTCCTAATTTTTCTAATTCTGAGTACATATTTAGGTAGATGCTTAGAAAATAGCCTGGAACCATCAATCTAGTAGCTGCTCAAAGGTTAGAACAAGTGATTAAATTTACACACCAAAAAATTTTACTTTTTTTTTTATTCCACTATTTAGCCCTTGTCTTTCTTACTTTGTTCGTGGAATTTAAATAAAACTGTCTTTTAAAAGTTGTGAGTGAGCCTTTTCCTTGACAAGATGGCGGCGTACGACTTGACTACTCGCATCGCGCACTTTTTGGATCGGCATCTAGTTTTTCCGCTGCTGGAGTTTCTTTCCGTGAAGGAGATATATAATGAAAAAGAATTACTGCAAGGGAAACTGGACCTTCTTAGTGATACCAACATGATAGACTTTGCTATGGGTGTATATAAAAACCTTTATTCTGATGATATTCCTCATGCTTTGAGAGAAAGAAGAACCACAGTTGTTGTACAACTGAAACAGCTTCAGGCCGAAACAGAACCAATTGTGAAGATGTTTGAAGATCCAGAAACTACAAGGCAAATGCAGTCAACCAGGGATGGTCGGATGCTGTTTGACTACCTGGCAGACAAACATGGTTTTAGGCAGGAATATTTAGATACACTCTACAGGTATGCAAAATTCCAGTACGAATGTGGGAATTACTCAGGAGCAGCAGAGTATCTTTACTTTTTTAGAGTGTTGGTTCCAGCATCGGATAGAAATGCTTTGAGTTCACTCTGGGGAAAACTGACCTCTGAAATCTTAATGCAGAACTGGGATGCAGCCATGGAAGACCTTACACGTTTAAAAGAGACCATAGATAATAATTCTGTGAGTTCTCTGCTCCAGTCTCTTCAGCAGCGAACGTGGCTCATTCACCGGTCTCTGTTTGTTTTCTTCAACCATCCCAAAGGCCGCGATAATATTATTGATCTCTTCCTTTACCAACCACAGTATCTCAATGCAATCCAGACAATGTGTCCTCATATTCTCCGCTATTTGACTACAGCTGTTATAACAAACAAAGATGTTCGAAAACGCAGACGAGTGCTGAAAGATCTAGTTCAAGTTATTCAGCAGGAGTCTTACACATATAAAGATCCAATTACAGAGTTTGTTGAATGCTTTATGTTAACTTTGACTTTGATGGGGCTCAGAAAAAGCTAAGAGAATGTGAATCAGTTCTTGTGAATGACTTCTTCTTGGTGGCTTGTCTGGAGGATTTCATTGAAAATGCTTGCCTCTTTATAGTCGAGACTTTTTGTCGTATCCGCCAGTGTATCAGCATTAACATGTTGGCAGATAAACTGAACATGACTCCAGAAGAAGCTGAAAGGTGGATTGTGAATTTGATTAGAAATGCAAGACTGGATGCCAAAACTGATTCTACATTAGGTCACGTGGTTCTGGGTAACAATGCAGTCTCACCCTATCAACAAGTGATTGAAAAGACCAAAAGCCTTTCCTTTAGAAGCCGGGTGTTGGCCATGAATACTGAGAAGAAACTTAATCAAAATAGTAGATCAGAGGCTCCGAACCAGGCAACTCAGGACTCTGGCTTCTACTGAAGAAATGCAACCAAAAAAAAAAAAAAGGAAAGAAAAAGCTGTGAAAGAAAGATGAAATAAAAAACTATTACATAAGTATGATGTACATTTTAGAAACAACATATTGATTATAAATTTTGGAAAAATTTGAATAAAATTGACTTTCATTAAAAAAAAAAAAGTTGTGAGTGATTTTCCTGAGTTGAGGTGAAGACTCCACAATGTTGCAGGTCGGTGCCCCACCTAAGGGGCCCCTGCTGCTTCTAGCCCGCCCAGCTCCTTCCCCTCCCCACGCCAGAGTCACACGGGGGTGGACGCAACACACTCCCTCTCGCTTTGTGCACGGAAGCCTTTGTCTTCTCTCCGCCTGCCCCGCGCCCCGCGCCCCGCCTCTCTCCCTGGCTACATCTAAGGGCGTTTGGACGTCCACTGTATGGAGAAGCCTGCCATTACATCCCCAGGAAAGGGACATCACCCAGCGACATGCACCCCGACAACACCGGAACGCACAACACAACCACGCTGGACAGCCACGTGTGTGATCACGTTATACTGCCAAACATTCCAACACACTGGAAGTAACGTGCGTGTGCTTGTGCGCACACCACCCAGATTTCTTTCTTCCTCTCTGTGAGACTCCAAAAGTTATTCAACCTCCTTGGGCTTCTGAGCCTTGATATTAAAAAATGGAGCTCATACTGTTGCCTTATAAGGTCCCTATGAGGATTAAATCTTTTTTTAAAAAAAAAATATTTTTATTGGCAAATCTTCACACACATACAGTCCGTACATAGTGTACAATCAATGGCTCACAACATCATGACATAGTTGTGTATTCATCACTACGATCATTTTTAGAACGTTTGCATCGCTCCAGAAGAAGAAATAAAAAGAAAAAACTCATACATGCCATACCCCTTACCCTCCTTCTCATTGGCCACTAATATTTCCATCTACTCATTTATTTTATCCCTTATTCCCCCTATTATTTATTTATTTTTTATACATACATTTTACTCATCTGTCCATACTCTGGATAAAAGGAGCATCAGAGACGAGGTTTTCACAATCACACAGTCACGTTGTAAGTTATATCTTTATACAATCGTCTTCATGAATCAAGGTACAGGAACACAGCTCAACAGTTTCAGGTACTTCCCTCCAGCCACTCCAACACACCATAAACTAAAAAGGGAAATCTATACACTGCATAAGAATAACCTCCAGGATAACCTCAGCTGCTGAAACTTTACTTTGTCTCATTTCTCTCTTCCCCTTTTTCAGCCAAGAAGGCTTTCTCAATCCCTTGATGCTGGGTCCCAGTTCATCCCGGGAGTTCCGTCCCACATTGCCAGGGAGATGTATACCCCGGGAGTCATGTCCCACATGAGGGGTAGGGCATGAGTTCACCTGCCGAGTTGGCTTAGAGAGAGAGAGACTACATCTGAGCAACAAAAGAGGTTCTCTGGGGGTGACTTTTAGGCACAATTTTAAGTAGGCTTAGCCTAGCCCTTGCAGGAATAAGTTTCCTAGGGCTAAACCTCAAGATTGAGGGCTCGGCCTATTGATTTGGTTGTCCCCCGCTTCTTGTGAGAATATCAGAAATTCTCCAAGTGGAGAGGTTGAATATTTCCACCTTTCTCCCCAGGCCTCCCAGGGGACTTTGGAAATACTTCATTGTTCACTGCCCACATTACTCTGGGATATATCGGGGCATCACACTAACCTGGACAAACCAACAATATCTCATGCCCTAAATTCCACGTACTTATGATATCAACTAAACTGACTACATAAGTTAAATTAGGTAATGTGCTACCCAAAATATAAATTTTGCACCAAATAAACATGTCTCCCTTTGGTCTCACACAGAAGATGAAGCTCTAAAATATGGACAATAGCATCATTTATCCTGCGTTCTGGTCTACCCCAGCCCTATCCAGATCAGCTTCATTCATATCTCTAGTCGGAGTCTGAACCCTTTTTCAACTTTTTAGACAATTCCTGTATCGGTACTGCTGATTTTCATAGCTTCAAAGCACTAACTCAATTATGAGGATTAAATTCTCAATTAAATCTCTTAATGCATAGAAACCATTTAGAATAGTGCCTGGCAGTTTTGTACTGTTAGAACTCAAATGTGAGCCATCATCATGAGCTTTTATTACTAGGCTGTAAGCTCTTTGAGGGCAGTAGCCCTATCCAGCTCATTCTCTCTGTTGGATTGTGAGATATGGCCCCTAATTCCTCCCCTCCAGGTTTGCGTGTCCCTTTGTAATGAGATCCTGCCTTCCTCCCACCAAGAGATAGGGTTCTCTTCCCCCACTCCCCAAATCTGAGGTGCCCCGTGCCCCCAGCTTGCTTTAACCAATAAAATGCTACAGACATGGCATGATGAGATCTCTGAGGCTAGACTTCAGCAGTCTTTGCAGATTCACGTTCATTCTTTTGGAACGCTGCCTTCCAAGGAAGGCGTTCTGTTTTCCATTCCTGGTACAGGCTGTCCCAAGGAGATGATCAATAAGTATTTGTTGAATGAATGAATGAATCCATGAGAGGAAGGAAGGAAGGGAGGATGGAGAGAGGAAGGAAGAAGGGGAGTGGGGAAGGGAGGGAGGATAAGAGGAACAAGTCCAACCTTTTTATTCTGTTGAAAAGATTAATTCCACAGAGTACGGGATCAAGCCATAACAATCATGATCTCTTTTTAATTGCTGATTTTATACACTATGTGCTTAGAAAGAAAAATGTATCTGTGCATAGTCATCTAATCGCATTAGAACAACTTGTCATGGCTTCTCTATGGATAGTAAAAGAACATCCAAATTTCAGCTCCAGGTCCCCTGACAGCTTTAGAAACTAGGACGTCCATTAGCACATTTCAGAAATTACATTCAAACTGGTTATCTTTGCTATTAATAACGCTGATATTTCTCCTTCCCTCCATCACAGATTTTAAAAATGCCATTTGGGGAACACTGACAATATTTGAGCTCTGTGGAATTATTTAGTTTATCTCTATCACATACAACAGAAATCTTAATTTTCCAATTGTATTAAGCTCTTCTTATACCCAAGGCAAAACAGAAGGCAAAAATCCTCAAAGTCATTGAGTTGTGTTCATGTGTTGGGCTTGACAGATTTCAGTCTTAAAACAGAGTTGAGAAGGCAAGACAGATTAATTAATTCAAATGCCACAATTGTAATGATCTAATTTGCTTTACTCCCCAGTGTTTTTAATTCAATCAATGGTTACATATTTTTAATCAAAGGAAGAGCTTTATTTTTTCTTTCATGGAACTATTCTGTCATTAAGCCACCCTTCTCTAAACTTAATTTAAAACAGTGAACTCAGATATATGCATATCTCTGTTTTACATCATAATCATAAATTTTATACATTTTTAACTTTTTGTTATACAACATTCAAAACTCAGAAGATAGCTTCTGTTCTTCTGCTCCTTCTTTCATTCATCTTTTCTTGAAAAAATATTTATGAGACATAATATATGTCAAGTACTATGTAAGTTCTGTTAGATATTTAGACATTTAGAAATTATAGATAAATAATTGTAGCCAATATAATAAATGCTATGATAAGATGTAAACTATATGCCCATTTGCACATGGGTGTTATGGCAGCAGTGTTCCTGATCCATAATGAATGGAGGTGGCCTAAGGGTACAATGGAATGAAAGGGGGAACTTTGGTGTCTACATACAATGGACTGCCAAATGGTAGTCCAAATGGACTACTGAGCAGAGACAAGAAGGAATGATGTTGTGAGGTATGGAACTAGGTAAATGAACCCTAAGGACTGTATATTGAATGAAATGTTGGAAACAAAAAGACAAATATTATCACGCCTCAATCGTGTGGACTAACCATAATATGAAAACTTGGTGAACAGAAGTCAAGAACATGGGTTATTAGCTTGGGGCCTGTTGTAAAGGGTTCTTGATTGTAAGTTCCTACAGCAGTCACTTATATTCAGGAGGTGTAACTGTTATTTCTAAATTCTGAGATACTGAGCTGTTTGCTTATAACCTGGTCGTTCCCAGAAGCTTCGGGTATTTATGTGACACCGGAGACTCAGAGTTAGAGCCCTGAAAATATGAAAGTCAGAAGTACCCCATACAGGAACTTTTTAAAAAGTTGAAATAGTGATCAGACTTCTAGTAGAGATATGAATGAAGCTGAACTGGATAGGACTAAGATATATCAGAAGACTGAGTAAAGGATGATATCATCTATATTTTAAAACTTCAACTTCAGTGTGAGGCCGAAGGAAGAGATGTTTATTTGGTGCAGAATTTATATTTTGGGTAGTACATTTCCTAATGTAACTTGAATGGTCAGTTTAGTTGAACACCATAAGTACATGGAATCTTGAATAAGGTGTGAGATTTTGTTGGTTTGTCCAGGTTAGTGTGATGCCAAAAAAAATCCCAGAGTAATTTGGGCAAGAATAAAAAAGTATTTGCAAAGTCCCCTTGTGTGGAGAGCCGCCTCCCGGGTCAGGCCTAGTGGACGCGCTGCAGCCTGCTCTAAAGCTCCCCCCGCCCATCGAGTGAGCCAAGATGGCGCCCACATCCTGCTTCCGCGTATGACACACACGCCCACCAACCCGATCTACCAATCACCCTCTTAGACGCGGCAACAACCTATTGGGCTTGAATTATGTATATAAGGTATTACCCGGACGAGGCGGGGGAACGACCCACAAGGAGCCGTGCCTGACGGCCGCACAGAGGTCGCTCCCCCGCGGGATGTATTCACCCGGTCGGGGAAAGTTATAGATAATGCAAGCTTAGACCCAGTAAAGATTTGTACTTACAACTGCTGCGTATTCTGGACTCGTTTTCTACCGCCAGGACCGGTTTGTCTGCGTCTCTTTCTCTCTCCCCCTCTTCTTGTCGTACCCTCCGCCGGCCGGGGGCCCGACGTTGAGCGAGGAGACACGGACAAGTGGTGGCCCGTACGGGGCACCTCCCTTTGCATCCGCGAGCTGATGAGGACGTGCCTCCGGAGTCTGTGGTTGTCTTTCCGCGCCTGATCATCGCGGAGAGGTAAGTACTTTTTCTTTACGTGGAAACTAAGGGCCGCGGGTTTTCAGGCAGCCCCGGTGACTCGGGAGAGCTCCCCGAGTGGTTAAGAGACAGCGCCGACTGCAATCATGGGGCAGTCCGAAAGCTCACCCCTGTTAGCTCCGCTAATGACCCTCTTGAAACGGCGGGGCCTCTCAGTTAAGAAAAGTTCTCTCCTAAGGTTCCTTGATGATGTTACAGTTTTTGCCCCCTGGTTCGCCCAGACTGGGAGCCTTAGTTTGCCCTCCTGGATAAAGCTTGGCCACGACATGGACCGAGCGCGCCGGACGGGCCTATGTCTGGACCCAATCCTAGTTCCCGTTTGGGAGGCTGTTCGCGCTTGTCTTGAGGCAGAGGCTGCCACGGGCCTCGGCCCGTCCCTCGTCCTGCAGCAGGCACGGGGCGCGCTTCGGGAAACTCAATCAGTTTTGTCTGCGGATGGCTCCTGTAAAGGGGAGCCGCCAATCCGTGAACGGCCAGAGTCCAGCGATGGTTCGGACACCTCTGACTCTGAGTCGGATGATGATCAGAATGAGGGTGTGGACGAACCTCCGCTGATCGATTGGGAGAGGCCCCCTGCCTCACCCACGCAGCCCTCTGCCCCGCCAATGAGTACGCGGCGGTTTTCGGCGAGTGGTCACGGCGATCCCGCCAAAAAACCTCACCGAGGGCTCCCCCTGGTGGCCGAATCAGGCTGCACTGGCCCGCCCTTGCACAGCCCAGAGTTCCCTGGAAGCTGGGTAGGGGAGGGGCAGCCACAGCTGTATCCCCCACCTGCGTACGCAGGCCCTCAGGACTCCATCTCATTAAGCAGTGGTAAAAGGCATTTCTGGAAATGGACCCCTTCATTTACCTTTAGACCTTTCGGAGTTCTAGGCGGATACCAGCCGCTTAAATCAGAACCAGACTCAGAAATGTATCCGGTTATCATCAATCCCCAAGGTGGTAATCAGCATGAATCCTATGATTATAAAGTTCTGAGGGAATTGAGGCAAGCCGTCCATCAATATGGCCCCAATGCTCCTTTTACGTTAAATTTAGTTGAAAATCTTGCCACCCTAAACCACACGCCCGCAGATATATACCAGCTAGCCCGTGCTTGTTTGCCACCGGGTCGGTATATAGACTGGAAGGCCTGGTTTGAAGAGCTAGCTGAAGAGCAAGCCGCGAAAAACGCCGCGGTTAGACGTGGCGCCTGGAATGCGGACATGCTCCTAGGGAAAGGGCCCCACTCCCAAAATCAAACAGGGTTCCCTATAGAAGTCTATGGGCAGATCTTCCGCTGCTTCATAGGCGCCTGGAAGAAATTAACGAGCCAGGGAGAAGCTCAAGCATCTCTCAGTAACATACACCAGGGCCCCACTGAACCATTTGTCGAGTTCGTAGCTAGGATGCAAAACACAGCAGAAAGGATTTTCACCGACCCAGGGATAGCAGAAACTGTAGTCAAACAAATGATATTTGAACAATGCAACAAAGACTGCAAGGTAATCCTAGTGCAGAACAAGGGTAAAAGCCTAACCGATTGGGTTCGTTTATGCAGGGACGCTGGCAGCCCACTAACTAGTACAACTCTAGCTGCCATGCTGGCTAGCTCACTGCGAGTAAATGCAGAACAAGCTAAGAACGCAGGAGCGAGGCAGAAAGGATGTTTCCAATGTGGAAAACCAGGACACATTAAAAGAAATTGTCCTAATATGAGCCAGCTAACCCACACTCAACAGGTGGCCAAGCTCTGTGGCCGTTGCCGTAAGGGACCCCATCGCGCGGAGGACTGTAGATCAGCCTTCGATGCAAACGGCAAGCGCCTCTCTGGCCGCCCGGAGCAGGCGCCAAAAAACGGGCAGAGGGGGTCCGCCTTTCCGGTGGACCCCCTTGCTGGCAATACAATGATGCAACACCAGTCCAAGTCCGTGCCTCCCATGAGTCAGCAGGACTGGACCTCTGTGCCACCTCCACACTCATACTGACCCCATCTGAAGGAGTTCGGTTGGTAGAAACCTCCTTTAAAGGACCTCTGCCACCAGGCACTGTGGGGCTCCTGTTAGGAAGAGCGTCCACAACCCTGAAAGGATTGGCAGTTGTGCCAGGTGTTATCAACCCTAACTCCACAAATACTGTCCAGATCATGGTTCAATCTATGCGAGGCACCCTGGTTATTGAAGAGGGTGATAAAATAGCACAACTTTTACTCCTTCCCAGCTTACACGCGCTCCTTCCAAGCAAAAACAGGAGGAAAACGGAAAAGGAACAAAAATCTACCGAGGGGATTTTTGAAGGCCTTCATATGTCTTTAGAGCACCGACCCATGCTGACTATTAAAGTGCAAGGCAGGCCCCTTTTGGGCCTGCTAGATACCGGGGCTGATAGGTCAATCATAAGACAGCAAGAATGGCCCTCTGCCTGGCCAACGTGCAGGGCAGAAGAAACCCTTAACGGCATAGGTCAAGTCTCGACACCCATGTTGAGCGCAACTGCCCTTCATTGGGCTGATGATGAAGGACACCAAGGCAGTTTCCAACCATATGTATTACCCCTGCCCGTATCCTTATGGGGGAGAGACGTCCTTACCCAAATGGACGTCACCTTAATTAGTAACTGCTCCCCAACCTCAAAACATCTGTTGAAAGGGATGGGATACGTCCCTGGCAAGGGTTTAGGAGCCTCACTACAAGGGCGCACAGTGCCTGTACAAACTGTGTCCAACCCCGACAAACGAGGTCTGGGTTTTTCCTAGGGGCCACTGAGGGGAATTTCCCACTCACGCCTATACGATTGCGGTGGAAAACCGAAACTCCAGTTTGGGTGCCTCAGTGGCCCCTACCAAAGGAAAAACTCTCAGCACTACACCATCTCGTCATAGAGCAATTAGAAAAAGGTCACATTATCCCTTCCACATCACCTTGGAACACCCCTGTGTTTGTTATAAAGAAGAAATCGGGCAAATGGAGATTGTTACAAGATTTGAGAGCCATCAACAACTGCATAGAGTCCTTAGGGCCTGTTCAAATGGGGTTGCCCCTCCTTTCAGCCCTGCCAAAACACTGGCCCATTTTTATACTAGATCTCAAAGACTGTTTCTTTTCCATTCCCCTTCACCCCGAAGACACTAAAAGGTTTGCCTTTACCGTGCCCTCTATTAACCAAGAGGAGCCCTGTCTACGTTTCGAGTGGACAGTTTTACCTCAAGGCATGATTAATAGCCCCACTATGTGCCAGCTGTATGTTACCACAACGCTGGCTAGCACTCGACAGCAGTTCCCACAAGTAAAAATTATCCATTATATGGACGACATTCTACTAGCCTATAAAGACATGGAGCTTCTTAAAACAGCTCTCTCACACCTAGTCCTGACGCTTAAAAAGGCATGCCTAGAAGTAGCCCCGGAGAAGATTCAAATAGCAGAAGTCAGCACATTCCTGGGAGCAAAGATTATGCCTAGTCAAGTCTCCCCCCAAAAAATGACCCTCAGACTAGATGGCATACGCACCCTCAATGATCTACAGAAACTTGTGGGAGACATCAATTGGGTTCGTCCGTATCTAAAAATACCCAACGCGAGCCTGATGCCTCTATTCGATTTACTAAAAGGAAATCCAGACATAAATTCATCCCGGTGCCTCTCTCCGGAGGCGAGACAAGCACTCGGTCAGGTAGAACAAGCGCTCAGTAGCACTGCTTTAACAAGAATAGACCCCCAAAAACCTCTTGAAGCTTGTCTGCTGCCAACCATACTACAGCCCACAGCAGTGTTATGGCAACAAGGGCCATTACTTTGGATCCATCCTGGAATCTCCCCAAAGAAAAGTTTAGAGCATTACCCTACGGCACTCGCAGATTTAGCATTGGAAGCAATCAAAAGGGCTGTGCAGCATTTTGGCCAACAACCTAAAGATCTCAGGGTACCTTACACCGCCCAACAACTTGAGGTGCTTACTGGGTGCATAGATCAATGGGCCATTCTTCGATGTACCTTCCAAGGAAATATTAACAACCAGTTCCCAAAAGATCCCCTCTTACAATTTATCACCCGGCACCCGGTAATTTTTCCCAAAGTAACCTCGCCCAAGCCCCTGGTAGGCGCAATCACCGTGTATACGGATGGTTCAAGCACTGGTGCAGGAGCATACTGGGTAGAAGGGCGTACCCCAAAAACAGTACTCTTTCAGCCACAGAGGCCTCAATGGGTTGAATTACAAGTCGTCATCGCAATCCTAAAAGAGTTTGACGACCCCCTGAATATTATATCCGACTCCAATTATGTCGTGAATTCTGTGGCGGTCTTAGAAACGGTAGGCATGATAAAATATTCCTCCCCAGTAAGACCGTTCTTTATCGAGCTTCAGGAAACTATACATGCCCGACGGTGTCCCTTTTACATAACCCACATTAGAGCTCATACAGGCTTGCCAGGCCCTATGGCACAGGGAAATAACATAGTAGATATGGCCACGCGACAGCCACACATTTTCCCAGCGCTGACACCCTATCAGCAAGCTCAAGAGTTTCACGCTAAGTTTCACATCAATGCAGGCACTCTAGCCAAGCGATTCAACATACCGCGCGCAGCTGCTAGAGATATAGTCAGAGCCTGCCAAAATTGCACAGAGTCAAGAGTGCTTCCTTCAATCGGAGTCAACCCTAGAGGCCTCATTCCGGGAGACATCTGGCAAATGGATGTCACTCACCATTCAGAGTATGGTAAGGCCAAATATCTACATGTGTCAATAGACACATGCTCTCAAGTTATGTTTGCCTCCGCTGAAACAGGAGAAAAGGTCCATCAAGTTATTGCTCACTGCCTTGCCGCCTGGGCGGCATGGGGCAAGCCAAAAATATTGAAAACAGATAACGGACCTGCTTATACCAGTAAAACCTTTCAAAAATTTTGTGAAACTATGGAAGTGCAGTTAAAGCATGGTATCCCTTACAATCCCCAAGGGCAAGGTATCATAGAGAGAGCACACAGATCTCTCAAAGAATTGCTTAAAAAACAAAAGGAAGGAATAGGCCACAGCCTATCCCCAAAAGCCCAACTGTCAGTAGCCTTGTTTACATATAATTTCTTAAATGAAAACTCACAAGGAATGACACCTGCCCTCCAGCATACCACTCCAAACCCATTACATAGAGGTTTGGTCCGATGGAAAGATGTCCTGTCAGGACAATGGCAAGGCCCTGACCCGGTGCTCAGCTGGGCCAGAGGCTCTGTTTGTGTTTTTCCCCAGGAACCAGGACGTCAACCTGTGTGGGTTCCGGAAAGACTGGTGAGAACCGTGACGTCGCCCGAGGACGCCAACGAACTGTTGCCCAGAAAATTGATAAGCCTCCAACCAGAGCCACCAGATCCGGTCTCCAACTCTGCTGATGATGGCGACGAACGACAAGATGACAACAGGAGCGCTAGTCACCCTTCTATCGTATAGAAAGGGGACCAGCTTTAAAACCTCCCTACCTTTACTAACCTCTCCCAACAGGTGGATTCAGACCTTCGAGTGCTTGGGGATATCAAGTTGACCCCCGTTGACTTCGACCTTTCCAAACTGGGCGAGACTGTACAAAGTCTGTGGAACCGAGTCACCTCATGGTTCTCTTGGCCCAATTTGACTACTTGGATCCTCGTGGCAGTGGGACTATTAGTGGGTTTAGTCATTGTTAAATGTTTGTTAGAACGCTTGTTCCAGACGCAGCAACAGCTACGCGTCACCACTATGTTGGCTATGTCACTTGCCCCTGATGCCCCTGGCGACACCCGCACCGTAGCCCTGTCCTCCCCCCCACTGCGTGGCCCGTCACGGCCACTCAGGGCGGGGCGCTCGAAAACAGGATCTGCTGCAAAGCCCATGGCCGTGTCCCGGGTGTAAAAGGCGGCACCAGAAGTCATAATTTTTGTCTAAAGGATGATCTCTAAGGCAGAGTCACGGTCCTGGCCAGACTAGACTCCGGCCATTGCACAGAGACATCTAGTGACACTCTCGACTCTGGTTGCCGCTCTCCTGAGCCCCGCTTAGCCCAGTTGCGAGGCGAAGCACTGCAGGGAGAGTCACGTGGTTTCCAGTTCACGGGCTCTCCGGTCTCTATATGAGGAGGCATTCTGGTTGGTGCCTAGCAAGCCTAGTCCAGACTCCCCAAAGCACCAAAACAAGTAGTGGGCTAATCAAGCTCACGGGAGCTCACTCATCAATGGAGACACTGGGTCTAAGAAAGGGTCTACAGACCAAAAATAATAAAAAAGGGGGAGATGTGGAGAGCCGCCTCCCGGGTCAGGCCTAGTGGACGCGCTGCAGCCTGCTCTAAAGCTCCCCCCGCCCATCGAGTGAGCCAAGATGGCGCCCACATCCTGCTTCCGCGTATGACACACACGCCCACCAACCCGATCTACCAATCACCCTCTTAGACGCGGCAACAACCTATTGGGCTTGAATTATGTATATAAGGTATTACCCGGACGAGGCGGGGGAACGACCCACAAGGAGCCGTGCCTGACGGCCGCACAGAGGTCGCTCCCCCGCGGGATGTATTCACCCGGTCGGGGAAAGTTATAGATAATGCAAGCTTAGACCCAGTAAAGATTTGTACTTACAACTGCTGCGTATTCTGGACTCGTTTTCTACCGCCAGGACCGGTTTGTCTGCGTCTCTTTCTCTCTCCCCCTCTTCTTGTCGTACCCTCCGCCGGCCGGGGGCCCGACGTTGAGCGAGGAGACACGGACACCCTTGGGGGACTGAGGAGAAAATATTCAACTTCCCCATTTGGAGAATTTCTGATATTCTCACAAGCAGCAGGGACAACCAAATCAAAAGGCTGAGCCCTCGACCTTGGGGTTTGCCCCTGTGAAACTTATTCCTGCAAAGGATAGGCTAAGCCTACTTAAAAGTAGGCCTAAGAATCACCACCAGAGGACCTCTTTTGTTGCTCACATGTGGCCTCTCACTCTAGGCCAATTCAGCAGAACCCACTGCCCTCCCCCCAACATGGGACATTACTCCCAGGGGTATAAATCTCCCTATCAATGTGGGATAAAAATCTCAGGATGAACTGTGACCCAGAATCAAGGGGATGAGAAAGCTTTCTTGACCAAATGGGGGAAGAGAGAAATGAAACAAAGCAAAGTTTCAGTGGCTGAGAGATTTCAGAGTTGAGAGGTTATCCTGTAGCACATTATCTAATGTAACCTGTCTTGCCAGTTCATTTAAACCACCTAAACACATGGAGCCTAGAATAGGGAAGGAATTTTAATAATTCTGTATAACTTAATGTAAAACCCTGAAGCATCCCAGAGTATGTTGAGCAGATAATAAAAAAGTATTTGCAAAGTCCCTTGAGGACTGGAGAAAAAAATGGAACTAATAAACTTCCCCACATATGGAATTTCTGATAAACTCTTAAGCATTAGGGAACTCTCAAGTTGATAGGCCAAGTCCTTGGCATTGAGGCTGGGTCTTATAAAACTTATTTCTGTAATGGGGAAGCTACGTATACCTATATTTATGCCTGAGTCTCTTTCAGAGAACCTCATTTGTTGCTCAAATGTGGCCTCTCTCTCTCTAAGCCCAACTCTGCAAGTAAACTCATTACCCTCCCACGGGTGAGCATGACTTCCAGGGGTGTAAATCTCCCTGTCAGTGTGGGACATGACTCCCAGGGATGAGCCTGGCCCTGGTATCATAGGATTGGCAATGCCTTTTTGACCAAAACAGGGGAAAAGAAATGTAGCAAGATATCAGTGGCTAAGAGACTTCAAATAGAATTGAGAGGCTATTCTGGAGGTTACTTTTATTCAAGCATCAGCTTAATATTGCAAATTGCCACAGTATGCCAAGCCCCAAGCAACCATATTCCTGAGAGCCCTAAAGAATACCCAGAACTTTATCTGAGACTCTGAAATAGTTTCATTTAGTTTATTTTTCAGAAACTTGAGACTGCCAGATGGTTCCTATGTCAGAGAATCCCTGGGGTATCAAGCTTTCCGGGAGCATCAAGTTGCATCCTCCTACCCCATAATGTTGTCACCTCTTCTCAACATGAAGAAGTGAAAATGATCGTTGCCCAAATATCCCCAGATATTGAGATAAGGATCAAAAATGAGAGGGAGGAATTGTAACAAAGATAGGATTTAACAAACAAGTATGATTACTGTATTATTATATTGATATTTCTCTTTAGTCTCCAACATATTAGAGCAGCTAGAAGGAAATATCTGAAATTGTGAACTGTAACCCATACTATACTTTGAAGTTTGTTCAATAACTACTTTTTAAAATGTACTTTGAAATCTATTACTCTTTTGCATATATGGTATATTTCACGATAATTTTTTTTTAAATCTAATGGCAGAGTCATCTTTATGAAGGTCAAAAGCCTGGCAGTGATAATGGTGTGTTCAAGTGCTTTGGGTATATATGTGTATATATATATATACACATATATATTTTTAAATTTTTATATATTTTTATTTATTAATTAAAAATTAACAACAAACAAATAAGAATATTAACATATCATTCCATTCTACATATATAATCAATAATTCTTATATATATATTTTTTAAATGAAGAAATCTTCACACACATACGTTCTATACAAGGTGTACAATCAATGGCTCACAATATCTTTACACAGTTGTGTATTCATCACTATGATCACTTTTTAGAACATTTGTATCACTCCAGAAAAAGAAATAAAAAGAAAAAAGAAAAAAAAAACTCATACAGCCCATGCCCCTTACTCCTCCCTCACATTGACCACTAGTATTTCCATCTGCCCAATTTATTTTACCCTTTGTCCCCCCTATTATTTATTTAATTTTTATGCATTTTTTTACTCATTTGTCCATACCCTGGATAAAAGGAGCATCAGACACAAGTTTTTCACAATCACACAGTCACATTGTAAAGGTTATATCTTTATACAATTATCTTTAAGAATCAAGGTATAGGAACACAGCTTAACAGTTTCAGGTAATTCCCTCCAGCCACTCCAATACACTATAAACTAAAAACGGATATCTATATAATGCGTAAGCATTATATAATATAATATATTATATTATATATATATAACATGTTCTTTAATCCTCATTCAGTATTGCTGGGTAGGATCTTTTCTATTATTTCCGTGGAGATGTGACCCACCCAGTTGTGGGTGGTAACTTTTGATTAGATGGTTTCCATGGAGATCTGTCTCCACCCATTCAGGGTGGAGTTGCTTATTGGAGCGCTTTAAGAGGGAACGATTTTGAGAAAAAATTTCAGTGCCGACAGAGCCTACGCGGCCAGAGAACTTTGGAGCTGCAGAAGAAAGTCACCCCCAGGGAAGCCTCATGAAATGAGGAGGGAAAGCTAGCAGATGTCACCATAAGCCTTCCCAGATGACAGAGAAACCCTGAACTTCATCAATCCTTTCTTTGCAATTAAGATATCTTTCTCTAGACGCATTAGTTTGGACATTTCTATGGCCTTAGAACTGTAAATTTGCAATTTAATAAATTCCATTTTTAAAAGCCATTCCAATTCTAGTATATTGCATTCTGGAAGCTTTAGCAAATGAAAACACCATCTTTTGGCAATTGTGAATAATGTCACTATGAAAATTGGTGTGCAAATATCTGTTCATATCACTGCTTTCCGCTTTTCTGGGTATAAACCAAATATTGATATTGCTGGGTCAAAGGGCAAATCAATATTTAGTTTTTTTGAGAAACCACCAAATTGTCTTCCACAGAGGCTATACCATTGAATGTTCCCACCAGCAGCTAATAATATTCCAATTTTGCCACATCCTCTTCAACATTTGTAGTTTCCTGCTTGTTTAATGGCAGCCATTTATATAGGTGTGAGGTAATAGCTCATTGTGGTTTTGATTTGTGCTCTAGTTTGCTAGCTGCCGGAATGCAATATACCAGTAGCAGAATGGCTTTTTAAAAGGGGAATTTAATAAGTTGCTAGTTTACAGTTCTAGGCCGAGAAAATGTCCCACTTAAAACAAGTCTATAGAAATGTCCAATCAAAGACATCCAGGGAAAGATACCTTGGTTTAAGAAGGCCAATGAAGTTCAGGGTTTCTCTCTCAAGTGAGAAGGCACATGGTGAACACAGTCACAGTTTCTCAGCTGCAAGGGCACATGGCAAACACAGCGTCATCTGCTAGCTTTCTCTCCTGGCTTCCTATTTCATGAAGCTCCCCGGGAGGCATTTTCCTTCTTCATCTCCAAAGCACTGGCTGATGGACTCTCTGCTTCTCATGGCTATGTCATTCTCCTCTGCTCTCTCTGGATCTCTCTCATTCTCTAATGTGTTTCCTCTTTTACAGGACTTCAGAAACTAATCAAGACCCACCCAAATGGGTGGAGACACACCTCCATCTAATCCATCTTATCAACCACTCTTGATTAAATCACATCTCCTGGAAGATGATCTAATTACAGTTTCAAACATATAATACTGAGTAGGAATTAGAAGAAACAGCTGCCTTTACAAAATGGGATTAGGATTAAAACATGGCTTTTCTAGGGTATATACATCATTTCAAACCAGCACAATTTGCATTACCCTTATAGCAAAGAAGATGAACATTTTTTTTATTTGGTTTTTTGGCATTTGCATTTCCTCTTCAGAAAAATGCCTAGTCCTATGTTTCGCCCATTTTGTAATTGGGTTATTTATTTTTTGTTGTTGAGTTGTATGATCTCTTTAAATATACTGGATATTAAACCCTTATCAGATATATGGTGTATTAGTTAGGGTTCTCTAGAGAAACAGAATCAACAGGAAACACTTGCAAATATAAAATTTATAAAAGTGTCTCACATAACTGTGGGAATGCAGAGTCCAAAATCCACAGGGCAGGCTGTGAAGCTGACAATTCCGATGTCGGGTTTGGATGAACTCCACAGGAGAGGCTTGCTGGCCAAAGCAGAAAGAGAGCCTGTCTCTTCTGAATCCTCCTTAAAAGGCTTCCAGTGATTAGATTAAGCATCACTCATTGCAGAAGATATGCCCCTTGGCTGATTACAAATAAAATCAGCTGTGGATGCAGCTGACATGACCATGATTTAATTCTATGAAATGTCCTTATCACAACAGACAGGTTAGCACTTGCCCAAACAGACAAACAGGTACTACCACTTGGCCAAGTTGAAACATGAACCTGACTATGACATATGGTTTCCATTTATTTTCTTCTGTTGAGGTATCTGCCTCTTCACCTTTTTGACAAAGTCCTTTGAGGCACAGAAGTATTTAATTTTGAGGCATTCAAACCATTGAACTATTTTTTGTGTTTCGGATGTAAGGTCTAAAAATCTACTCCTATTACTATTTCTTGAAGATGTTTCCCTTTATCTTCTTCTAGGATTTTTATGGTATTGGCTTTTGTATCTAGTATCTTTGATCCATTTTGAGTTAATTTATGTATAGGGTGTGAGGGAGGGATCCATTTTCATTCCTTTGGCTATGGATATCCAGTTCTTCTAGCCAACCTTTATTGAAAAACAAACTATTCTGTCCCAGTTCAGTGGATTTGGAGGCCTTGTCAAAGATCAATTGGCCATAGATCTGGGGGCTTATTTCCAAACTCTCAATTTTATTCCATTGATAAGTGTGTCTATCTTTGTGTAATACATGCTGTTTTAACCACTGTGGCTTCATAATAAACTTTAAAATCAGCGAGTGTAATTCCTCCCTCTTCATTCTTTTTTATGATGTTTTTTGGCTATTGAGGTTCCTTTCCCTTCCAAATAAATTTAATGACTGGCTTTGCCAAGTCTTCAAAGTAGGTAGTTGGAATGTTTATTGGTATCACATTGAAGCTGTGGATCAATTTGGATAGAATTGACATCTTAATGACATTTAACCTTCATACCCATGAGCATGAAATGTCTTTCCATCTATTTAGATCTTCTTTGATTTCTTTTAGCGATGTTTTATAGTTTTCTGTGTACAGGTCCTTTACATCTCAGTTAAGTTTATTCCTAGATTCTTTTAGTTGCAATTGTGAATGGATTTTTTTAATTACCTCCTCAATTAGGTCATTTTTGTGCATGGAAACATTACTGATTTTTGCAAATTAACCTATATATCACCACTTTGCTAAAATTGCTATTAGCTTGAGTAGCTTTGTCATAGACTTCTCAGGATTTTCCAAAAATAAGATCCTATCATCTTAGGGGGAAGGCGTTTAGTCTCTCACCATTCAGTATGATTCCTGCTATGCATTTTATCACATTGAGGAAGTATCCTTCAATTCCCACCTTTTAAAGTGTTTTTATCAGAAAAGGATGCTGAATTTTGTTGAATTCTTTTTTAGCATTAATTGAGATGATCATGTGATTTTTGTCTTTTGATTTGTTAATGTGGTTATTACATTAATTGATTTTCTTGTGTTGAACCACCCTTGCATGCCTGAAACACACTCCACTTGGTTGTGGTATATAATTCTTTTAATGTGCCTTTGGATTTGATTTGCAAGTATTTTGTTGAGAATTTTTGCATTGATATTCATTTGGCAGATTAGCCTGCAGTTTGCCTTTCTCATAATATCTATATCCAGTTTTAGTAGTAGAGAGATGTTAGATCCATAAAATGAGTTAGGTAATGTTCCTTTTTTCCTCAATTTTTTGGAAGCATTTGAGCTGGAATGGTGTTATTTCTTTTTGGAGTGTTTGTGAAATTCCTCTATGAAGCCATCTGGTCCTGAGCTTTCCTTTGTAGAAAAGTTTTTGATGACTGATTGAATTTCTTTACTTGTAATTAGTTTGTTGAGATCTTCTATTTCTTCTTGAGTTAGTGTAGGTTGTGCGTGTGTTTCTAGGAATTTGTCCATTTCCTCTAAGTTGTCTAGTCTGTTGGCACACAGAGTATCCTCTTATAGTTTCTTTTCTTTCTTCAGGATCCATGATAAAGACCCCCCACTCATTTCTGATTTTATTTATTTGCATCCTCTCTCTTTTTTTCATTGTCAATCTAGCTAGAGATCCATCAATTTTATTGATTTTCCCAAAGAAGCTTTTGTGTTTTTTTTTGTTCTCTCTATTGTTTTTTGTTTTGTTTTCCAATTCATTTATTTCTGCTTTAATCTTTGTTATTTCTCTTCTTCTGTTTGTTTTGGCATTAGTTTGCTGTTCTTCCTCCAGGTGAGCAGTTAAGTCCTTGATTTTCACTCTTTCTTCTTTTTTAATATAGGCATTTAGGGCAATAAATTTCCCTCTCAGCACTGCGTTTGCCATATTCCATCGATTTTGATATGTTGTATTCTCATTTTCATTCATCTCCAGGTATTTACTGATTTTTCTAGCAATTTCTTCTTTAACCCACTGCCTGTTTAAGAGTGGTGTTATTTAATATCCATATATTTGTGAAAATTCCGGTTCTTTGGTGGGTATTGATTTCCAGCTTCATTCCACTGTGGTAAAGGAAAGGTCTTTGAATTATTTCAATCTTTTAAAATAAGACCTGTTTTGTGTCCCAGCATACATTCTGTCCTGGAGAATGTTCCATGAACACTAAAAATGTATATCCTGGTGTTTGGGGGGTGTAACAATCTATATATATCTGTTAGGTCCAATTAGTTTGTCACATTATTTATGATCTCTATTTCCTTATTGACCCTCTGTCTGGTTGTTTTATCTAGAGAAGAGAGTGGCGTATTGAAGTCTCCCATCACTATTGTTGAAACATCTCTTGCTCACTTCAGTTTCGTCAGTTTGCCTCATGTACGTTGGAGCTCCTTGATTGGGAGCATAAACATTTATGACTGTTATTTCTTCTTGGTGAATTGTCCCTTTTCTAATGTATAGTGTCCTTCCTTGTCTCCTATGATATCTTTGCATTTAAAGTCTGTTTTGTCTAATATTTGAGCTGGAATGGTGTTAGTTCTTTTTGGAATGTGTGTGAAACTCCCCTGTGAAGCCATCTGGCCCTGACCTTTCTTTTGGTACTAGTACAGCTACTCCTGCTTTCTTTTGGTTATAGATTGCATGGAACATCTTTTTCCATCCTCTCACTTTCAATGTATTTGTATCCTTGGGTCTAAGGACAAAAGGATAATCTCTTGTAAACAGCATATGGATGGATCATGTTTTCAAATTCATTCTTCCATCTTTTAATTGGGAAGTTCAGTCCACTAACATTCACAGTTACTACTGTTAAGGCATTTCTTGAATCTACTGTCTTATCCTTTGGTTTCTGTCTGATCTATTTTTTTTCCTCTTCCTCTCTCTTTCTTTATTCTTTAAGTTACCCTTACTAATACTCTTCCATTCTGCACCCTCCTCCAGACCTCTCTCTTCTGTCTTTTTTTTTTCAGCTGCTTGTTTTTTATAGCACTCCTTTTAATATTTATTATAGGCCAGGTCTCTTATTCACAAATTATCTCAGCATTTGTTTGTCTGTGAAAATTATAATCTCTCCCTAACATTTGAAGGACAGCTTTGCTAGATAAAGAATTCTTGGCTGGCAATTTTTCTCTTTCAGAATCTTAAATATATCATACCACTGCTTTCCCTTCTCCATGGTGCCCATTGAGTAGTCCAAACTTAGTCTTTTGTGGCTTCCCTTATATGTGAGTCACTTTTCTCTTGCTGCTCTCAGGACTTTCTGCTGCCCTTCTACATTTGACAGTCTGATTAGGATGGGTCTTGGTGTGGGTCTATTAAGATTTATTCTATTTGGAGTTTGTTGGGCTTCATATTCTTATCTTTTATAAGGGTTGGAAAGTTTTCCCCAATTATCTCCTCGCATAGTCTTCCCAGCCTTTAATTCTGCTCTTCTCATTCTGGAGCACCAATATTTCTTATATTTGTGTGCTTCGTGTTATCCATCATTCCCCTGAGATACAATTCAAATTTTCCCATCTTTTTCATCATTTGTTCTTTTGTGTATTCAAATTCAGTTGCACTATTGTCTAGTTCACTTATTCTTTCTATTGCCTCTTCAAATCTGCTGTTGTATGTCTCTAATATAGTTTTTTAATTCCTTTTTATTAGAAATGCAAATCAAGGATTTGAATTCTTTCTAAATTTATCTGGAGACAGGACTATATTTTCTTCAATGAAACATCATTCTGAAACTGGATTGCATAGGTTTCCAAGGTCTAAAGAGTTACACTTGTTTTATTCTCTCATCTCTGACAGCCTGTGAGCTTTGTGAGAATAAATATGTGTACATTATCTTGGACACTGCTGGGAATCAAAAGAAGTACATATGGCCCCTTCTCTCAAGAGTCATATATTGTGATTTTTAAGACAGAACACAGGAAATAAAAAAACAAGCATAAAATGATCATAGGTTCAATTGGAATTTAGAAAAGAGAAGAATGTAGGTAAGACTGGGCAACAGATTCCAGAGAGTGTTTGGAACAAATTTTTTGTTTGATCTACAGTATCTTTCATTTCCATAAGATCTGCTGGTTTTCTATTTACCCCTTCAAATTCATCTTTATGCTCTTCTAGTGCCTTCTTGATATCCTTTATGTCTTTAGCCAACCCACTGAAGTTATTTAGGAGATTCGTATGAACATCATGGATTAGTTGTTCCAAATTCTGTGTCTCTTCCAACTGATCCTTTGGCTTGGCCATATTTTCTTGCATCTTCAGAAGCTTAGTGATTTTTTGGTTGATTTCTCAGCTTTTGATTTATCTTGATAAGGTTGTTTTGAAGGTTGATTTCCCTCGCTAGTCTAAGATTTTGAAGTTGCTTAGGTTTGCACTGAAGGTCTCATTTTGCACTTTGTTTGTCAGTAGTTCTCCTCCCCACTAAGCCCAGGACCTCACGCAGTGGTGCAGCTCCAACTGAAGAGCTGTTGAAAGCTAGGGATAAAGGTGGTTTGCCAGATGCACGTTCCCTATTTTCCCAGCAGATTGCACTCTTGGGCCACCTCTTCCTCTCAGGCCCACCTCTCCCTGACTGTGTCCACTGGCTGGGCAAGAATGAGACCAGGTGCAAATCCAGTCATGGCCACAGGTCTCCATGCATGCTGGAAGCCATGAGCCCTGGGCCCCAGGCTCCTGCATGGAGTGCTCCTGGGCTGTGGGGCTGAGAGTTTCAAGCTCCCCTGCCTATGCCCACATGGGAGCGATTGCTGGCGTGGTGCAGCTCACTCCCTCATCCCTGCCTCTCTGCCCCTGTGTGCCATTAGTGCTCCGGGCCTCTGTGGAGAAAGAATAGAGGCAGCAGAATCCAGAATGTCTCTTTCACTGGCCAGTAACTGATCAGCTCTGTTCTGCGTCCCCTTCTCCCCACAAGGGGAGGGACCCCCCATCTCTGCCCAAACCAGGCGTCCGCAGTGCCCTGCCTTAGGGATGTGGTGCACCACAAGGTCTCTGCAAATGTCAACCAAGACTCCTGGCTTCTGGGTTCCCCGAGGAAGCTCCTGGCTGCAGAGCTGAGAGGGATGATCTTCCAAGCTGGCTGTGGAGGTGGGAGTGTGGGTGCATGGCACTCCTTTAGCTCCTGCTCTGCCTACGCATTGCAGCCCACCCCAGGTGTGGCTGCTGCTGAGTAAACTCACCCCTCCTCTCAGCATCGGTAATGTCTCTGCTCTTCTATCCATGCCCTCCCTGTATAGTACAGAAGTCCCTCTCTGGTCACTCATACCCTGGAACTGCTGTCTTGGTCATTTTTCTCTCTTCTCTAGCTGTTGCTCGGAGCAGGGGTGAGCTCAGCCCATCCCACTCTGCTATCTTCCCAGAAGTCCAATAGCTGCACTTGGAGGCTTTCGATGGCATAAGCCGTTGTTGATCAACTGCTGTAAAACCAAGTTTCCATTTGTGAAATATTCTTTGGTGTAATAGGGAGGGAAGGAGGAAGCAAAAAATAAATGGGCCAATTTTCTTATATTTCATGCCAGATAGTCAATAAAGAGTATCTAATGCTAAAACATGGAGTTTAAGAAAAATGTAATGACATCAGCCTCTTTAATTTGGATTATTTGTCAAGGGATAGTGACCTGTTTCTCTGAACATGCACAGCCAGTAATTTCTTCAATTTAACTTCAGAGTCTTTTGTTTTTAAATCCAAGTAAAATCAGATATTTCCTCATTAAAAAATTGCATGTACAGCAAATTCCCTATTTTCAACAAAATGTATTATTTATCTATCCTTTTATCCATAGAACAGAGACAAAATGTTGATAATGATGATCTTCTCTGAAGAGTAAGACGGAGAGTGTTTTACGTTTTGCATTATTCTTTGCACTTTTATTCAATGCTCACTTTTTAAAAAAGCATAACTATGTATCATTTTATGAAAACTATAAAGACATTATTTTTTAAAAAAACTAATATATTTTTCCTATCTTACTCCAAATTTGACCTCTATCTCAAAATTTCTGGCTAAAAACATACAGCAAATGCATTAATATTTTTGGAAACAATCAACACATAGAGAATTGCTGTGGCCGCAACAGATGAAATTACCCAGGAGATAGGAAGTTAGAAAAGAAAATGGTGGGGGAAGGGCTAGTTTTTCAGAAGATGAATTGGCAAAGAAACCCGAGGAACAGTGAGCAAAGGGAGGCCAGGATGAGATGGCACTACTGAAGTCCAGGACACAGAGATTTCCAAGAGAGAAGTGTTGAAGACCCATCCTTGAGTATGCCTCTCCTCTCTGGTTAGCCCATCCTTTGGGATTTCAGAACACCCCATGCTAGAAACCTATCACAGGGTTTTATAGTCTCAATATTCCTTATCAAATACCACACCCAGATGTGTCCAGAAACTTCCAGAAACATAAAAGATGCCCCATACTGCCTCTACCCTCTGCCTCAGGGAACTTTCAGTCGTTGAAACAATCTAGGTCCCAGGTTGGTGCAGCTCATCTAGGGAACAAGACAGCAACTGAAGGGCCTGCCCACAATCTACAGCCAAACCCACAGAAAAACTACTGGAGATAGCATTCTAATGACAGAATTGGTGCTTCGGTTTTCTTTGTGATTCTTTCCCGAAGGCAGACATTACAGGTCCAGGATGAAATCCAAGCAAACCTTCCTGCTGTATTATGTGGAATACAAAGTTTCTTCCTAAGCCCTATGACAATAAACATTGTAAGAAAAAGCAAGTGTATCAGTTTCCTACTGCTGCCAAAACAAATTACCACAGTCTTGGTGGCTTAAAACAACACATATTCATTCTCTGGCAAATTCTTGAGCTCAGAAGTCTGAAACGGTCTCCCTTGGGCTCCAGCCAAGGTCAATGGGGCCAGTTCTTTCTGGAGGCTGTAGGGGAGAATCCGTTGCCTGGCTCCTAAAGGCCGCCTGCATCCCTTGGCTCATGACGCCTCCCGCATCACTCTGGCTTCTGCAGCCACATCTCCCAGTTCCTCCTTTGACCTTCCTGCCACCCTCTTAAGAGCATCCTTGTGTTCACATGTAAGGCCCTCCAGGGTCATCCAGGATGATGTCCCCTTTGCCACATCACCCACAGATCAGGCTGGGGGTGAGGGTGTGGAAATCTTTTGGTCAGTGGACCCAGCAGGTAAGAGAAGCACCACCAGATAACACATGAGGATTTTTGTTTAGCCTTGGCATTAAATTAGTTCTCTAAATATGACTCAAGACTTCGAAGTCACAGAGGAAAAGACTGACACATGAGACATGAAACTATACTATTCTGCAGGAAATGTACTCTATGAACAAAACTAAATAACACAATAAACTGTGAACATTATTTGCAAATTAATAGACCTGACTTCTTCAATGTGGAAAGAGCTTCTACAGACCAATAAGAAAAAGACTAACCAATAGAAAAATGGGCAAGGCTATCAACAGACATTTCCCAGAAAAAAAGAAATACTAACTGCTCTTAAATATATGCAGAGAGGCTCACTCTCATTTGGTGAAGAGAACTGCAAAATAAATTTACAAGCACTCACCTTTCCTATCTATCAGAATGGCTAAGGGGAGGGGACCTTAAGTGCCTGGATGGAGATGGCGGGGGGAACTTATGTGCCTTTTGAGTTTTATACCTTGTTCATAGTTTACCTTTTCAAGAATAAATGTGCTTTAAATGCAAGTAAGCAGGGCTCCTGGACAAAATGGCTTGAGAAGGTGAATTTCCAGGTGTTCCTTCCTCTTCCACAGGGCGCCTCTTTGCCCTGCTCATCCATTCCTGCAACAAACGCTCACTGAGAAGCTTCTGGGCCCGGCACTATTGGGGGCCCTGAATAAATAGCTGTGAGCAAGACAGACAAAGCCCCTGCCCTCAGAACCCTCCTTTCTGGCAGCGGGAGACAGACAATATATAAACTAGTCTGTATGCAAGGTATCAGGTAAGGTACGTGATCTAGAGAAAACTGGGGGCAGGGTGGAGATGGCTGGCAGGAGTTGGATGCACCTTGCTTGTTTTTTTTGTTTTTTTTTTTTCTATAGGATGCTCAAAAATGTCCTAAAGACAGAGCTTAAGGGGCAGAAGTAGAACCTGATCAAACACAAGGCTTGCAAGGCTCTCTCTGACTGCTGGGAGGGTTGGAATCTGCCTTCTGGGCAAGCCCACCTTCCCAGAGGCAGGACAAGGCCGGTAAGGCTGAGCTCCTGGCACAGTGACTGGCACGGGTGGACCTCCTGGTCAGTAGCTTTCAGATTTGAATTTCAAAGTGCAAATTCTCAGTGTGGTAAGGGAAAAAGACTCTAAAGTGCCATTTTTCCAGTTTTTATGAAAAAGGGGCATCAAATCATTTTTTAAATTTTCTGCTCCAATTATGAATGCTTTTAAATGTTTTTCTTATTTTGTGATGAATTAGCTTGAGAACAAAGCCCATTTGCTTTGGTGTCTTTTCTCTAATGAGTTGCTTTATGGTGGTTGGTAGAATTTATCAAAGATTTCTACATCCATCATCACAAGTGCCATTGATCTGTACTATTTTTCAGAAATAGGATCTTTCATGGTTCTAGGATATTCCATTATAAGAGAGGGTTATGATCATCTAACTAAGTTTCTGGGAATGAATATTAGAGAAGAGTTTAATGGTCTCTGTCTGTCTCTCTCTCTCTCTCTCTCTCACACACACACACACACACACACACACACACACGCACATGCACACCCTGACTGTATCTTGCTAACAGAGATTTTCTAGAAAGGCCCTTCTCTGGAAGGCAGAGGCATATTACTAGCTTGCTCAAAGGAGCATTTTATCAGGGAGATGCAGGTTTGCTCTTCTCGGGCCACATGTGACCTGGGCATGGAGAAGAAAGCTCACCTAAGTGGACCTCAACGCGTCCCGCCTTCTCTCCTGCCACCCTCCCCAACACAAAGCCCCTCAGCTACTCGGCAATCCTGACTACATCACGCTTTTTCACACTCTATGTTTCTCTCCAGCTGGACCCTCCACTGGTCCTTCTAGGGCCCTCTAGGTCCCCACAGTTCCCGTTTGCAGACCATCTTAAAGGATCTTCTCCTAGACAGCTTTCCCTGGTGGGGCTGGCCACTCCCTCTGCTTGCCCCACTGGGCAGCACCCTTGGCTCAGCCCCTGTGAGGGCATCCCCTCCTGTGGCCTCCTCTTAGGAACCTGGTTCATGTTGCCTCACACACACAAATGGGGTCAAAATGCTATATATTGAAGCTACACATACAAAATGAGACTTCAGATTTACGTACCTAACAACCCATTTCCCCAATTTTCCATAGAATTGATCTGGTCTTCCTTTCATGATCCCATAGGAAGGATAGTGAAATGAATTAACCTTTGTTCTAACCTGCTTAGGCAGGTTACCTACTGCCACTGGGACAAAATGTTCATCCCTGTCTAAGATGGGTCTGGGTGAACAAAGGACCAGAGGGAAGCTCTGCTCAGACCTAGGCCCTGACTGCCGGTGCTGCCCTGTGAGTGCTGGGAGAGCCACTGGCCTCCCACACACAAAATGACAGCTGCAGTAACTGGGGATCCAGCATCATGAAATGGGGGTAGAAGGGGCCTGGAGAACATGTGGCTGCCTCAGCCTCCCCCCAGCTCTCTGAGGCTTTGAAGGCTGCTATGAAGCTCTGCCGCTCCTCCACCTGCCCCATGACCCACACACAATCCACCCCCAGCCTCAGCATTGGGTGGCCTCATCCCTCAATCCTTGTGAGCCAAGAATTGCCCAGGAAAGTCAAGCATCCGCATGCGCTTCGGGATTTTTGCAGCCCCTCGGGTCTACTCTGAACCCTTTTCTGCATAGCTCTGTACCCAGAGGCTGACCCATGGGGACTGGCCATGGACTCCTTGGCCCTCCAGCATCCACCTGGGTTTGGCCAAGGGGAGGCAGCCACAAGGGTTGTCTCCCCTCTGTCAAGGACCACAGCTACTGTTGGGCGATGTGACCATCCAGCTCCCCTCTCCAAGCCCAGGTACTGCTCCCTCCCTGCCTTAGTGCCCTGGAGCTGCTGTAACAGAGGAACGCAAACTGGGGGTTTAAAACAACGGAAACGAATGATCTCTCTATTCTAGAGGCAGAAGCAGAAGTCTCAAATGACATATCACTGGAATAGGCTTTCTCTGAAGTCTGTAGGAAAGATTCTGTGCCCCGCCTCTCTCCTGACTTCTTCCACGGCATTCTCTCTGCCTCAGTTGTCGAATGACGTTCTCTGCTCTGTCCGCCTAAGTCTGTCCAGCTCTTCCCTTCCTTTAAGGACACCAGTTATATTGGCTTAGGGACCACCCTAATCAGTTTGGCCTCATCTTAACTAAGGTCTTCAAAGACGCTGTTTCCAAATAAAGGCACATTCATGGGACCAGGGGCTAGGACTTGAACAGGTCTTTCTAAGGGGAAAACAATTCGACTCAAACACTCCCCCCCAGTATTTCAGGCTTAGGAGTGGTGGTGGGTCCCGGCCTTTGCAAGCTGCTGTCCTTCACTGGTTTCTCTGCACCCTGCCCATGCTTTCGGCAAGTCCCCAGCTGAGCAGGCCATCTGTTTCCTGCCAGGGCGCTGCCCAACACAGAGGCTTCTTCCTCCTAGGCACGCCAGCACGCCACATCCCCGCCTGCTTTAGCTTGTTAAAACTGCCGGAATGCAATACACCAGGAATGGAACAGCTTTTAAAAAGGGAATTTATTAAGTTACAAGTTTACAGTTCTGAGGCTGTGAGAATGTCCAAATTAAGGCACCAACAAGACGTTACCTTCATTCAGGAAAGGCTGAGGCCATCCGGAACACCCGGAGCCCCTCTGACAGCTGGGAAGGCACATGGCTGGTGTCTGCTGGGGTCTCTGGCTTCTGGACACCTCTGTCAGCTGGGAAGGCACATGTAACTTCTGTTAGCTTTGTCTCCCAGCTTCTTGTTTCATTGGGCGCCCCCAGGGATGTTTTCTTTCTTCATCTGGGGTACATGACAGTCTCAAACTGGCAAACCTCCTTCACTCTAATGCAGCCAGGGTAGCACACAACTGCTCGAGAGGATGTCCCTTTTGTTGGACATTTAGAGTGAAACCAATGTTTCACTATAATACACAGTGAACACTCTAAAAGCTCTTTGAATGTATCTATAATTATTTACTTATGATAGATTCATAGACGGTAAACGATTGAGATTCCTTCCAGACCCTGAAGCCCCTCCACCTTCGGGCTCCCTCATAGCTCCCCAGTGATGTTCTCCTCCAGGGGCTGGAGAAGGAAAATGAGACCCTGCACCTGATCTTTCCCTCTGCTCGCCCGCACAGATCCACAGAGTCCTGAGGACTGGGCTTTCCCCAGGACAGCCACCAAGCTATACAGCGTCTTTGTGCAGTTCCATCTGGCAGAAAATTGTCATCAGATTTTTATCTGGAAAACAGGATAAATATACAAATCTATGGTGTCTCTGCCATGAACGGCTCCCCCTAGAGTTGCCCTTGTTCAGGGCACAAGCTGCACTCCTGGTCCTGCCTCCCTGCCTTTCCTTTATATATCATTTAGCTCTTCTTCACAGTTCAACCTTAGGGACCAAGCATTCCTACACCTTGGACAGAACTCTCTCTTTTGCTAGAAACATCAGGTACCACCCTGTCCTAGCAAGGATTATAATTTCCTGGTTTAGCTTTAGGAAGTAAATGCTTTTAGGAAATCATGCTTAAAAATGGAAGTTAAAATGTGTCAAACTAAATATTTGCAAAAATGTTTTCTCCTTTGTATGTGCTGGAGACTTCTGGTACCTGATCTCAACCATCATAAATTTGTCAGTTCATCCTTTCCCCATTTGGTAGGGATCGAAATTGAGGCTCCCCACGGCTAAGCAGCCACTGCAAGGTCAGCTGGTGAAATGCTGGGCGGCGTGGGTCTTTCACCGCCACATCCCCTGACGGCTCAGTAAACTGGAATAAAGGGGCTCAAAGGGCACCGGATGTGTCCTCCAGGAAGCCTTGCTCTTGTTTTAAATGTGGTTACTGGGCATTTTCAGCCATCCTAGTGCCTCGGCTGGGAGCGTGGATGTCAGTTTTCACTTAGGGAAAATTTTTACACTCCAGTCAAAAGCCATTTAAGAGACAAACACCAGGAAAATGATAATGGAAGTCCTGGGGACCTTTAATGACAGACAGGGCACGCGGTTCAGGAAGGACTGATGCTTAAGCCGAAAGCGCCAGTTAGAACCCAAACGTGTTCAACAGTGAGCACCAGCAGGAACCGTCTACGATGAACAAAAACACAGGAAAGGTTAACGGCCTTTTTTGCTAAAATGATTCTGGGTTTTATCGCATGTTCGAATTCATCCTCAGATCATGACAGGCTTAGGCGCTTCTTTTTTCTCTTTGGTAATCAGGAGAAAATTGATTACTAAAATTATGATTAAGAGCTGGGAAAAGATGCAATAATTTGGCTGCTTCATTTCACACATATTTCAGGTTAATTACATGATTTTACTAATGAAGATATTTGCATGAATATTTTCAGTGGCTACATTCAACGTAGAATATAATGAATAATACTCTACTAAGCAGGTGACTTCAGTGTTTGCCAGGCCCATGGCAGAACAAAGGGCAAAAATCATTAGTGAGATGTGCAAAGAGACTGCCTAGTTTCACCTGCCAGGATTTTAATTAGTAATCTGTTACACTCCCCCAGTAGAGCTTACACTGCCTATTAACCACAACTGGATCCTTTCCTAATTTCGAAAAAGACTGGATGATACCAAAGAGAATGGAAAACCCGTCCCTAGTACCACTTTTTAAAGTCTATTAAAAAAGAAGCATTTCCCTCTTCTCTCTTAAATTCTTCTCCCCACAGGTAATTACAACTTATTTCCACTTTTTCAATAACAAATGTGATTCCTATAAAATTATAGAGGAATTTTTTTTAATACATTAAAGCTAAAGAAAATAAAGGTTATCCGTACTGCTACTACTCAAAGGTAGCCACTGTTTAAATTGAGGGGTATATTTTTCTAAATATTCTTCCTTTGCATAAGGACACGCTTGGCTTTTCACCAAAATGGATCCTCCAATACACACAGTTTTGTATTTAAACTATTTTTTAACTGACAATACACTGTGAACACTTTTCATGGAAATTAATATCTCTCTACCATCTGTATAAAGATGCAAAGTATTGCATAGCGTGGATATGTCATAATTTAGTAAAATGATCCCCTTTTGTTGAACATTTAGAGTAAAACCAATCTTTTTTATAATACACAGTGAACACTCTAAAAGTTCTTTGAATGCATCTATAATTATTTACTTATGATAAATTCATAGACGATAAATGATTGAGAAGCCTTGATAGATGCTGCCGAATGTGATCCCTAGAAATACATAAACTCAAAATCCCACCAGCAGTGTAGGAGAAGGCCCATTTTCCTGCAGGCTCACCAACATTGGGGAACGGATACTGCCATTTGAAAAGGATAGATACAAAAGTTCTCTTTGTTGAACAATTTGAATTTATTTAATTACCAGTAAAGCTCGTGATTCTTTATTGGACATTTATGGTTTTTCTTTGTGAATTGCCAACTCATGTGCTTTGCCTATTTTTAAAACCTAAAATTTTTAAAAATTTGTCTTTGTTTTATAGGGTCTTTCTATATTTTAAGAATATGAACCCTTCATCTGCTACACATGGGATAGATGCTTTTCCATTGATTTTAATATATTTTTTTATTTGTGCAAAAATTAAGTAAAATGATTACATTTTGTTGAACATGTTCATTCCATGACAGAAATCCAGATGGGACCCAGGAACTGGCCCAGTTGAGATTGGCAGGTCAGGGTAACAGCTCTGCAGCTGCCACAGGGTCAGCTGTTCACTTAACTCTCAACACATTCTTATCAGCATCTTACACCTCTGGGAATGGAGGACCAGAGGCTTAAGTCCTTGTCCAGTTCACTCAGCTGGTGAAGGAGGAGCCAGGATTTGAACCCCAGACCCAAGCAGTCTGTCTGCAAACTGTTGCTAATAGCAACAAACAACAAAGCGAGCATCCAATGAAGTGAAATAGAGGTTTCACCCAGCTGTCCCTAACTTGCATCAATTAGGAATGCTTGGCGCAAGGATCAGAAAACCCAACTGCAGTGGTTTGAATAAAAATAAACAAAAGGCCATTTAATTATTACTACATTTGACATGTGAATGGCGAATTGTGCGTGAACATGTTTGTCAAAACCTTGAAGCATCTTTGAAGGTGTCTTTGACTATATGTGTTTTATAGCTATTTGGGCATTAAGAAAGTGGGATGGCAGCTTTACCTCCTGAAGGCTTCTGGGCTGCTTTTGGGGAAAGGGCTTGAGTCAGAAAGCTGCAGTTGAAAAAAGCTGTGACGTCAAAAGCATGTTGATGATGGACATGCCTAAGAAAAGACAGCTTAAGGCATAGGCTGATGGTGTGCATTGCATAGAAAATGCAGGGGCTTCTCCACTTTATATCAGTTGCACCGGCAGGGGCTGAAGGGGAGCACCTGTAGGGGATTTAGAAGCATCCCCCACCCAGCCCTAATCAGCCCAAGGTGCACAGTCCTCAGCCCGACAACCCAGCTCAGGTGCAGATGCCTGGGAAACCCCTGGTGAGGCCAGAAACCCTCATGAGGAGGGAGCCCCAGGTTCCAGTGTCTTCCTACTCCTGCTGCAGATGATAAAGGACAGCAAGCACTTTGAGTGTCAGCAAGCCAAGTTGGGGCTCTGCCCGCACAGACCCCTCAGATCACATCCCATGGACACTTCCTTTAAAATCATGTTGTCTGGAAGAGCTCAAGCATACAGATGAAAAAGAGAGCACCCTGTGATGATGCCTGTATGCCTCCACCTGGGCTTTTCAAGTCTCAATCTGCTACCATACCTACCTGGAGCTCATTTTTTTGTAAAGAATAAAACATCACTGATTCCGCTACCCCTCGATGTGGTACCCCAGCCCCTTTCTTTCCCACCCAGCCCCGAGGTTCTTCTAGCATAAATTTGGTGTTTCTCCTTCACGTGCATGTTTTCATACATTTAATACGTATTTATGCATCCATCAACAATAGGCGTTAGTCTCCTAGGTGTTTAATCTTTACATAAATATTATCATTCAGAACACGTCCTCCTGTAACTTGCTTTGTCGGCTCCACATTGTTCGTGAAATTCATCCAAGTGGAAATATGTGGTTCCTGCCCATTCAATTTACCTTACGTCTCGAATTCCATTGGATTTTCATATATCCTCATAGCTTTTATCCTTTCTCCTGCGGATGGACATTTAAGTTACATCCAATTATTCCTCTTTACAAACAATGCTGTAGTTGGTGTTCTTATGCAAATCCTAAGCTCCCATGGCAGTTGCCCAGGGGCAAATTAAGCTGTTAGGGAAATAAACTCAGTGAGAGGGATACCGTTTAGAGGAGCCTCTACCTGGGTCTCAGACAAAGCACCCCACTCGACATTTGGGCCCCATGACTCACAACCCCATTCTCAGTCCCTTCTCCACTTATTCCACCTTTACTCCCGTTAATATAAGTACTGTATCAGTCAGGTTTTTGCTGCCATAATGCCATGTAATAAACAACCCCAGATCCCAAAGGCAACAGCAAATATTCATTTCTCATTCATGCATCCACATGTGCGCTGGACTTTGTTCTGCCCCAGCTTAGGTTGGGTTCCAATGCACTGCATGGGTCTTTTATTCCAAGATCCGGGCTGGAGGAGTGAGAGCTTTCAGGGATGTGCTCTTCTCCTGGCAAAAGGCTGGGAATAAGAGGCCAAGCCAAAGCACGTGAAGCCCCTGGTCAGGCCTGGTGTACATCACATCCGGTCACGTTCTAGCAGCCGGAGCAAGTTAAATGGCTAAGCCCCGACTCAGTGGAAAGACCAGCATGCCCCACCTTCAGCGATGCCATGGTCAGGGCAGGACGGAAGGAAGAATGGTGTCAGGATGAAACCATCTGTGCTAGCTTGAATCTGTTATGTACCCCGAGAAAAGCTGTGTTCTTCTCACCCATTCTTGGGGGAGCAGACCTGGTGTGGGTGGGACCTTTTGATTAGGTTGTTTTCATGGAGATGTGACCCACCCAATTCAAGGCGGGTCTTAATCCTCTTTCCTGGAGTCCTTTTTGAAAGCATAAAAAGGCAGTAAAAGCCGAAAGAGACAGAGATGTTTAGAGAGTCTAGAGACAGAAATTCCCTGGGGGGAACAAACAGAAGTCCAGAGACATTTTGGAGAGAAGGACCAGCAGATGTCACCATATGACTTCCCACGTGGCAGAGAAACCCCAGATGCCGGCAGCCTTTCCTGAGAGAAGGTATCTTCCCCTTGATACCTTAATTTGGACACTGTCATGGCCTTAGAACTATAAATTTTGAATCTAATAAATCCCCTTTATAAAAGCCCATCCATTTCCTATATATGGCATTCCAGCAGATTTAGAAAACTGAAACAACACCCACCACAGGTACAGAACTTCTTCTACTTCTTATCCTCCTCCCACCACCACACATACATGTGTGCACGCACACACATATACACACTCCCATGCATGTCCCTACACACACACACATGCTCACACATACATACACAGAGGTGCACATACATACTTATACACAGGTGCACATACATACACTCTCACATGCATACACACACGTACACACTTTTACTTGCACATACATTCACACATGCACATACCCACACACACTTTCAACCACAATCCTTTCTCACCCTTCCCCCATTGCCTACTGTCCACTTCCCCACACACCTACCAACTGTTTCCACAGCTGAATTGGACCAGCCAGACAGTGGTCGGTGATCACTGACAAATAAGGAGTACAAAAATGCCATCAGAAATGTCCCAACATGGAGGAAGCTGAACTTGCCAAAAACCTTTCCAGAAGATTAAAATAACCAATCAGAAATAACAATTGCCCGGATGGAGAGTGGGACCCCCCAGGGACAAACTCAAGGTACAATTGAGAGGAACCAGCTGCCCTCTCAGGAGGAAGGACATGGTTTGCTGCAAAGCCTCTGTGCTGGAGAAGGAGGTTTGCACGATGAGCTGGGATGAATTGCCTGGTACAAGACGAAGGCTCCAGTGGTACCAAGGCAGGAATTCCTTTCCACCGTCCCCACCCACTCAGTCTCTCCTTTAAATACAAGTTAACAAAAAAGTAAAGATTATCAGTTTGGGGGGTTCCAAGTATTACTCTGCCTGGGACACCCATACATCCTTCCTTGACCTTGAGGACAGATTCTGGGACTCTGGTGCTTTTTTTAGGGTTAAGCCTTCCATTCTAGAAGGAAACTATGTCTCAATGAAGGATTGGCTGTGGGTGTTTGCTAACTGCTCCTCCAGCATCCATGCCCCCATTCTCCCAGTCCGTGGCCCCACTTCAAGCAATGGACACTCAGAAAATGCAGGCGAGTGAGTGGGAGTGAAGCCACCGGGGCTGGGGTGGGGTGAGCTCCTCTCACAGGGGCTGGGAGAGGAGCTCAGGCTCAGGACCGAGGATGCTGTGTGGCCCGCAGAAGGGAGTCCGCCTGTGGGTGAAATTGGCGCCGGAAGAAGGAGAACCAATAGGTGAATCTTGGTGTCATCTGAGCCTGAGTGTGAGCCAGAACCACCCTGGAAGGCTGGTAGCAACATAAGCCAGCACATTCCCTTCTACTCAAGCCTAAGGCTAAGACTGCCTCTTGATTGCTCACCACATTCAGAGGCCAAACCAATCCAACACCCAGGTCTTCCCAGGCTGGCTCTAGAGTAAAAGCTCTGTGTGTGATGAGGAGCAGAGCCTCAGATCGGAAACTCTCGGGACCCGTGGGTCCCCACTGCCGAGGCCACGCAGCCCTCGAAGGGGGGCACTCCCCTCTCAAAGCACTGAGCCGGGCGAGGACACAGAAGAAAGATGCCTGAGAGTTAAAGGGAAAGTAGCAGTGAATATTTGGGGGAGAATTATGAAGTCCCATGTGGATATTACCCTCAAAAGTTCTGGGTTGGGTAACACCAAGGGAGTGGGCAATTTCTCAAATGGTCATGGACACATGACAATTTCGTACTGGAACGAAGATGAGATGGGGCCAAATCAGGCAGATAAAAGACACTGGGAGACCACCCGGGCAACTACAAAGAGAACACGTAAGGTTTGCTGAGAACCTCCATGAACACGTTCTGAGTTGCCTAATGGGCAATTGAGTGGATTAAAAGGACTAGGGACAAGGTGGACAAATCAGCCACCTGGAGCCCAGTGTTGGATAAAAGTAGAACACAGCACCTGCCGCTGAGAATCCCATTCATTCCAAGTGGTTGAGACCTCCTGAAATAAACCTACTTTGCAATGTTGAGCCGTCTCTCATGTCGTGGTGAGAGATGCACCAGTGTCAGTTTTAAAGGGCAAGCGGTTCTCTCTTCTGTTGGCAACAGAATTAAAATACCAGAGAGGATATTCCCTTTAAGTATTTAGCTTCACATAACAAATATTTATTGAATGCCCAGTATTTGCAAATACCCCTCTTGCCTGATGATTTGGAACACGAGTTATTTACTGAGAGTTTGAATGGGGTATGTCTCGCACAAGACGTGCCATGCGAGCTACAAATTCCACCCTGAAATTCCACTAAGCTGCCGCTTCCATGCACAAAGAGCTATGACAGCTGTGTGAGAGCTCATAGGTTTTCCCACTTAGCTTGTTAATGAGTAAAAGGCTGGGTGACTGGAGCACACCTAGGGAATATGATTTGTTTAATTAAATGATAAGAGAATCAAAATCGATCCATTTTAAAAGCCAGAGGCACCCAAATTCTGTACAGGTCATTTATGGTCTGGATTAGCATGCTACCAAATAATAAACCGAATAGCCATCTTTCAATGTGCCCTGGCCTCTTCATTTCATTCTGGCTTGGAAAAACGGGAGCCGTTAGCTGCATTATTCAGGTTGAAGAGATCAATAACGAGCCAATTATTAATAGGCACACACTATTAAGCAGATTTAAAAATTACAGGAGGGCTTTCGGAGATTGATTGCTGTGTTCCTTAGAGCAATGGCCATTCAATTCTAGCTTTCAATTCCTTATAGCATAGTCACCAAGATTTATAGGGCTTTTGTAACATCTAATTGGGATCGGGAACAAAACCCTTGCTTTCACTCTGTGAGTGCTTTAGCCACCCATCAACTCCAGATGAAAAGGACAGAAAAAAATAAAATCTTAGAAATCATGGGGAGAGGACCTCAGGGTAATTGAAAGCTTCAACTATGCATACATCGCCTCATTTACATCTCACAATCTACATTTTGTCATCTCCACATCCTGTAGGCTCAGAAAGTCTTGAAACCAAGGATCAGAAAGGTGAACTAACTTGACCAGAGTCACCCAGCTGAAGAGCAGTGGAACTGAGATTCAAACAGATGTCTGATTGGGAAGGCCACTCCTATTCCACCAGGTTTTATTTCAGGTTCTCCTCAAGCCCCGTTGGTTTAGTGATGTCAACAAGATGCTCCCAGAGTGGGAGGAGCAACATTATACTCAGTAATTGTATGATCTGCCAGTCAAGAACAACTGCCTCTCCATCAGCACCACCCCCAATGCCATACTGAACATGGCCAACAGTGCACTTACTCTAGGCCACCACATGCCATCGTTGGTCCAGAGGTATCAATAACTCCCACCACTTTCCGTATGGATTCTTCAGCTAGTCTCTTTCATCCTATATTTGTATGGATTGGATTGGTGGGATGTGGGCATGGTGGGGGTGGGGTGGGGGGAGGATGTGGTGTTTAGCATTCACCCTTGTTTAATTTACTTGAGTTGGTCTCCAATAATCATTTCAACCTTTTAAAATGTTTTTGAATCTTAATTTTATCATTTAGTGTAAGAGTCATCACTTTGTGTTCTATCCCATTTTCAACCCTAATAAATAAGTCTTCTATTTTGTCTGAGATGTGTGTGCAAATGTAAATGAACTGTCAGTTCTAGAAGAACATCTTCTCTTCAAAGTGCCAACAGCCAGTGAAGATGTGCAAAGTCCTGCTGAAGTCCTTTTACTCCTTCCTGCCCAGTTATTAATAGTGCAAAGCTCCCAACCACCTAAATTACAGAGGTCCTCCTTGTAGCTTGTGCTATAATTCTGCTCCCCTCTGGGTCCCCAACATCTGACCTGCACAAGTGTGCATGCAAATGTTTGTTGAATGAACGAGGGGATGAAGGAATGATACTATGCTGTCACTCCTCAACCTCTGCCCATGCCAAACATCCCAACACGGAACCAATTCTGTTGAGTTTTTAGAGCGCTGGTTCTGGTCTGGGGAATTTGACACCCTCTTTGGAAGCTTGCTGCGGAGAGGAGTTCTGGTTGTCACAATAGCGGGGATGGGCAGTGGCCTTCCGAGGGAAGCTAGACATTCTTCAATGTGCAGAAATGTTGCACTCAAGAAAAAAATGGTTGCTGTCCTTCTGTTACCTCCATGTTACGTATAAACATAAGACATCTCTTACATGGTTTTAATAGATTTAAAATATACTAGTTTGTATTTTCATGAGTATGAGTACAATAGGGATCAAAAAAGCATGGCTTTGTTCGTGGTCCTTATGGTCTGGTCAAGGAATTAAGGGTGTAAGAGAGAAAAAGAGGAGCTCTGCCACCTCACCTGGAAAGAGGAAGTCTTCCTTGAGGAAATAATCTTGGAGCCAGGAGGGCAAGTAGGCGTTAACCAGGTGAACAGGGAAAGGGGGAGTGTTTCAGGAAGAGGGAAAAGTGCATGCAAAGACCGTGGCAAGCAGTGTAAATGTGACCGCTACTTTTCCTTTCTATTCTGCCTTATAGTGTTGCTAATTTCTTTTCATGTCTGACCCCCCACATTGCATTAGAATCTTCTTGAAGGCCAAGCCCATGGCTCAACCATCACTGAACGCTCCCAGTACCTGCCACACTACCAGAAACCCAATACCCACTTATTGATTTGAGGTCAGGCAATTATACTATAAAGACTACTTCTGATTAGAGGGGAAGGGGCAGTGGTGGAGGTTCCTGGGTACCCTGCCCATAATCTACTGCTTCTTTAGTTTGATGAATCACTTCCTTTCTTCAGATCTCAGTTTCCCCTTCTACAAAATGCAAGTTTTAGATCAGCTAATCAGGGAGGCCCCTTCCTGCAGTAGTAAATAGAACCTCCTTGTCTAGCCTTACCTGAGACATACAAATCCAGGCCCTAATTAAGCATTAACCTGACATTTAAGGACACAAATTTTAATACAAATTGGATGACTTGCACCAGACATAGAGCTCCATTTTGAATCAGGAAATGACCATTTTGGAGGCAGAGATGGGAAAGAGGAAATATAACCAGCTACCAAAGGCTGTCTTCTCTGCTCATGATTAGCCCTGAGGATTTGTAGGAAAGAAAGAGAGTCTTCGTTCTCTCGGAGGGCAAGTACTATTTGTTTCTTATTCCCAAGAAGGAAACTGAAGGGCTTGTGGAGGCTCAGTAAGAACTGATAAGGGACCAGGAAAATGTTCTGGGAGTTCTTTGCACCATCGTATGTATGGCCTTTCAAATGCTTGTTTTTATAGATCTGATCATAAATAGAATGCCTTTCTGGAGAACTCTGCATTAATTACCATCATTGGAGACACATTATCCATATTTACATAATAGTTTCCCAGGTTTTGCTAGTTTAGAGTCAAGCTAACAAATTGGTAGTGATTAAGGAACACAAATTGCTCTGATATGTTTTAAATTCTAAACCCTTGCCCATTTAGAGAGGTAGCTAGAACCCATAGCTATTATGTCTAATAATTTGCTCATGTTGGAGAGGCACAAAGACAGTTTACAATGTGTTCCTTAAAGCCAGAAGCAAAAAAATGCATTTTAAGAAACCATAATCGAGTTAAGCATATTAATATGATTGCACATTTTTACAAAATAAAAAAACTTCCAGTAGATCTTAAAAAGAGACAGTTGGAGCCCACATCCTAACTTTTACCACTGAGTTGCAGATTTTCGTTTAATTATGGCAGGATGGGATTGGAAGAACCCCAATGGGTTAGATGTAGGAGTCAAGGGATGAAAGATGGGTGGAGAAAGTAGTAATTAGGGGATCCACACCTGTTCACTTGCCATGATAGAGCCATCACACTTCATGATCTGAGCTCTTGCAATCTCCCAGATTGATTTTCTCAAAATATTGTGAGGATACACATCCAAGCTGTTCAATGAATTCCAGGCAGGATGAACCCAAATGGACTCACACCATGCCATGTTATAATCAAACTGTCGAAGATCAAAGACAAAGGGAGAATCCTGAAAGCCACATGAGAGAAGCAACATGTCACATACAAGGGAGCCTTTATTAGATTAAGTGCCAATTTTTTCATGAGAAATTACAGAGGCAAGAAGGCAGCAAGATGACATATCTAAAGTGCTGAACACAAAAATATTTCCAGTGATGAATTCTGTATCTGGCAAAATTGTCTTTCAAAAATGAGAGGAATTAAGACATTCCCAGATAAACAAGAGCTGAGGGATCATCACCAATAGACTGGCACTATAAGAAATGCTAACAGGAGTTCTTCAGGTTGGAAGGAAAAGGACAATAGACAATTGACTGAAGCCACATGAAGAGATAAAGATCTCTGGTAAAGATAATGACATGGGTAAGAAGAAATACCAGTACCATTGTGTTTTTTTTTTTTTTTTTTTTTTTTTTTTTTTAAAGGAAAGACAGAGAGAAGGAAGGAAGGAAGGAAGAAAGGGAAACATTTTTTAAACATTTTCTTGTTTTATTGTATTCTGTTTCTCCGTTTTTGTTACATGGGCTGGGGCCGGGAATCGAACCGAGGTCCTCCGGCATAGCAGGCAAGCACTTTGCCCGCTGAGCCACCGCGGCCCGCCACCATTGTGTTTTTTATTTGTAACTCTACTTTTTGCTTCCTATAAGACCTAAATGGCAAATTCATAAAGTGTAATGATAAATCAATGGTTTGGGACACACAAATATAAATACGCCATTTGTGAAAAGAGCTACATAAAAGAAGGACATAGTGGTATAGAAATATAGTCTATGTACACTATTGAAGTTGTTTAAATTTGAATCAAAGCCGATAAGATACTTATAAATTTAAGCCCCGTAGTAACCACAAAGAAAATATCAGAAAATATGCAAACTCAATAGAGACAGAAAGTAATGTCCAGGTTACTGAGCATGGGGGATGGGGGGGGGGCAGTAGCAATGCTGAGTTAATGCAAAATGAGCGTGGGGTTCCTGTTTGGGGTGAAGGGAAGTTTCTAGTAATGGATGGTGGTGAGGGTGTTGCAACACTGTGAATGTGACAAATTCCACTGAGTGGTACATTTGGGAAGATTTATGTTGTCTATATGTTTCCACAATTTAAAAAAAAATAGAAATACAGAGAAACTAAAGAGAGAATGACAATTAAATGCAATTCACGTTACTGGATGGGATCTAAGAATGAAGGAGAAAAGGCTCAAAAGGACACTATTAGAACAGAAAAAATTGGAACATAGAATGTAAGGTTTATATCAACATTCAATTTCTTTAACTTGGTAACTGCATTTAAGGTGGTTACATAGGTGAAAGTCCTCTTTCGCAGGAAATGTACACGGAAGCAATATCACGACGTGTGTAACCTACTTTCAAGTGTTCAGAAATGGATAGATGGAAGGACAGAGAAATAGATGGATGGATAGACAGAAAGAATGATATGGTAAAAGTGGCAAAATGTGAAAACAGGGGGACGTGGGTATCTGGGGGGGGTATGCTGGAGTTCTCTGCATAGGGATTAAAAAAAGACGAAGTTTCATAAAATTTTTACTTGGAAAAAAAAGCTTTACAAAATGTCATTTTTCCACAAAGAAACTTTTCTATCAGGCACAGGAAAGTTTTCTGCCTCAGCGATATAACATGACGTTCAAAGGGGAGAGGTTTTTCAATAGTCACCTAACTGCAAAACCTGCAAGATAAATAGGTTTTGTTAAAAGTGTCTTTAAAATGCTCAAGCAAGTAAGGAAATATAATTGTTGCAACTATTTGAAAATTTAAAAGTTTCTTTAAAATCATCCATATGGTATGCACAACATCATCACAGCTGGTACAAAACTGCCTGTTATTGAAACAAAAAACAATGCATAAGAACAGTGTTCTTTGAAAAATAATTCGAAATGCTGCCACTGCATCATAAGGCAAACTTCGACAAGGGTGTTGATGGTATTCAAAGAATTAACAAATAAGATAAATATTAAAGTATTCAAACATTTGCTGTTTGAATACTTTTTTTCTCTCTAAGTTAAGAGAATTTGCTGTCACATTAACGCAGGATCCCTTATTTCAAACTACATGTAATGCAGTTTGCTATATATAGTCTAAATAAATGCAAAGCTAGGTTTCAGGATATAAACTCCTATTTCCTAGTTTTTCTGTTGCAATCTGGCAGCTTTGAGGTTTGAAATCCTCTTGATAGTGTGTTCTGATACAGCTGACAAAATTTCTTTTCGCTCTGGAATAGTGGTTAACACAGGAGAAGCAATGTATGGATGAGGTGTCAAGGAGGGTAATAAAATTTCTTTTTCTATTACAGCTCCAGGAAAAGCCTCAGGTGTTCCTGGTAAGGGCAGAAGTTTCTTTTGATGATTTTCTTATTGTTGTTTTCCAAAATGCTCTCCCTGAGAGTGACTTCTTCACAGCTAATACTTTTCAGAACTCCCCCTCTATAAGCAAATTCAGCAGCACTGCTCTCAATGATATCATCGCAAAACTTGTTCTCTCTGCTTGGAGACTTCAGGATTGATTTACGAGGGACAAGTTCTCCATTCAGATCCCCAACAAAGACTGCAAGTGTCAGCAGGAGTCCTAAGGGTTGGACGCTCCCAAGCAGAACCACCACTGCCGGAGCTGTGCTTTGGCTCACATTTGGCTTTTTCTTTCTTTCCACTAAATTTTAAATAGTGCTTTTTTCCAATGTTTATTCAGAACCTTTTAGATTCAACTATAGGAGAAAAATACATTGTCGGGACAGAATTATCTCCCACCCCTGAAATATCATGGTTGCCTCTGTTATCACCATCATCATCTTCTCTGTTCCTGGGAGAGGGATTTGAACCATTCCCTGAACAATTCAACTGATCATTCAGTTGACCATTGAAGAGCTCTGAATTTATAAAATTCTCATGACAACTGCTGGGAGTAAGAAAGTCTTTTACTTGGTGAGTCCCTTTCCTGTTTGGGTTTTGATCTTCATGCCAGTTTAAAAGGATGTATGTACCCTAGAAAAACCATGTTTTAATCCTAATCCCAATTTGTAAAAGCAGCTGTTTCTTCTAATCCCTATTCAGTACTGTATGGTTGAAACTGCAATTAGGTCATCTCCCTGGAGATGTGACTCAATCAAGAGTGGTTACTAAGCTGTATGAGGTAGAGACCTGTCTCCACCCATTCAGGTGGGTCTTGAGTAGTTTACTGGAATCCTATAAAAAAGGAAACATTCTGGAGAATGGGGGAATTTGGAGAGAGCAGAGAAAAATGACAGAGCCACAAGAAAGCCACACACAGAGGGCCACAGAACCACAAAGCAGAGAGTCCACCAGCCAGTGACTTTTGGAGATGAAGAAGGAAAACGCCCCCCAGGGAGCTGGAGAGGAAACTAGCAGATTAAACTTCATTGGCCTTCTTGAATCAAGGTATCTTTTCCTGGATGCCTTAGATGGGATGTTTTATAGACTTGCTTTAATTGGGATATTTCCACCACCTAAAAATTATTAACTTGCAATTTATTAAATTCCCCTTTTTAAGAGGCTTCCGTTTCTGGTATATTGCATTCCAGCAGCTAGCAAACTACAACAATCTCCTATTTCTTCCTCAGAAGAAGTTGTATCTCCCAGAATCAGGCTGCCTAGAAGCTCCCCCAGCAGTTTTTCTCCCAGCTCTAGTTCTCCAAGTGCAGCCCAGAGCTCCTCCTCATCAAGGAAATCATTGGATTTTACATCATTTGAAGCAAACTCACCATCGAAAGTATCTGGAGTTTGGAGTTTGGAGTGAAATTTATAGGCAAGTCAGGGTTTTACCTGAAATTCAAAGTCACTTTTAATTTCTTCTCTTATGCCAACAATGTCCCCTGTAGCGCCACTCATTTTCTGCAAATCTGTGAATTCAACTCAGGATTCAAAACTGCTCATCCCTTTTTTAAAAATCAACTATTGCTTTTCTCAGGTGTTCTTTCCTGCGTTCAAGTAGACCTACAGCCTACTTTGCTGAGCACTTTGCAAAAAGCAGTTGTGTCCAAGTGAAACAGGGGCTTCATGGGTTTGGACAAGGTTTCCTGGCATGAGGGTCCAGAGGCCAAACGGTACCACCACGTGGCAAGGCCGCTCACCGGCCACCCACTGCATCTTCCTTGAAGGGCCACCGTGTTTGCAACCTACCATCTCCCGGGGCTGAATTTCTCTGGCAGTGAGCAGAGCCGTGCGTGGGGCCTGGGGTCTCACGGGGTCTCCGTGGCGGGGTTGCCCCGGGGGGAGTTGGGGCAGCGGACTGGGGTCTCCGCAGGGCAAAGGAGTCCTGAGCAAGGGTCCACGCAGGGGGCGCGGCCAGCTGCCCAGAGCCCGGAGCTCGACCTCACCCACAGGGGGCTCCACACTCCGGCGCGAGGCTGAGTCGCACCTCCCTGCCAGGCAGAGCCGGGGGTGCCCGTGGTAGCCGCTCCTCCCCGCAGGCTGGATCATATTATTTTTGCATCTCATCTGTCCTGTAAGTTTGAAATTATTTGAAAATATAAGTTAAAAAAATAATAATGACAAGTGGACTCGCGCTCCCCAGGCTGAAAGACTGGTGTGGTTGGGGTGGCAATTTATTGTTTTCTGCGCAGAATTCTTGACGGCCCTTGAGGGTGGGGTTCTCACGCCCAGCAAGCCTCAGAAACACCTGAAGGGCTCCACCTGAAGGACAGGTGCTGGACCACACCTCCAGAGGTGGGAGCCAGGACTGTGCCTCCCAGGTGGGACCCTAGAATTTGCATTCTTAGCGGGGTCCCAGGTGGGACTGGGGCCACTGCCTGGGGAACCCACTTTGAGAACCACTGACCTGGGGGCTGGCTCGCTGTGGAAGCCCGCCAATCACAAGCTACAGATGAGGTCATGTGACCTAACACAGGCTTTCTCTGGACTGTTTGCAAATCTGAATAAAAGAAGGCAGCTCCTTCATGGCTAATGGAAAGACCCAAGTCTGGGAACCGGGTGGGCAAAGCAGATCTGAGAGAATGAAGATGATATAGATAGGGCAGTCGGGAGGAAGGTGAAGGCTTCGCACTTCCAGTCCCTGAAGCCTGTTTTTCCAAGGTTTGACAACATAAGCTAATGACCTGCCCTTTTTACCTAAGCTAATTGAAGTTGGATCTTTCCCCTGAAGCCTAGAATTCTGACTACAGAAGTTCAGTGTGACTATGCAATGAGGACCTAAACAGGGGCATCTGGGGGGAGCAGTCTCATCCCGTAAGGGGTGGACAGATGGTGAGGAGGAAAGAGCAGGCGCTTAGGAAAGGGTTGTCAGATAAAAGTCGGGGTGCAGGTTAAATTTCAACCTTAGGTGAACAATGAATGCTTTTTTAATACAAGAATGTCCCAAATATTGCAATATTATTCAGTTGAAATTCACATTTAACCCAGGGTCCTGTATCTGTATTTGCCAACGCTGGCAACCCTGGCCTAGGAGCACTGTTATCTATGTGTGATCTTGGGTGCTGTCCTGTGTGCTCTGGGTACAGGCGGCTGGCGCCTGGAGGTTGCATTTCCTGGGCTTCCATGCAAGGCAAAGGAAGTGATTGGAGGGCAGGAGGAAAGGGGAAGCCGGAGTGTTTCTGTGCCTCCATCTCTGAGCACGGCTGCCTCTCCTCCAGGGTTCCACCTTCCACAGGACAGCCACCATGCATCCAGGGCTCCAAAGGCACATGCTCAGAGAGAAAGAGAGAGAAAGAGAGAAGAGAAGGGGTGTGGTCGGGGGAAATGAGAAGAGAAAGAGGCAGCAGCCGTATTGCCTTTTACGAGACATAGTGACACTCCCGCTGTATGCTATAAATTAGGAGAGTCTCTAAGCCTAGCGCCCCTTAAGGAAAGGGAATTAAACTCCACCTTTTGTGGGAAGTGTGGCAAGGAATTTGTAGCAGGTTTTAACTCACCACACCCTCATCATTTTGCTATGGTCCCACCGGCTTTCCATGGCCTCCCACCTCTGAGCCTTTGACTTGCTATTCCCTGTGCTGGAATGCCCTCTCCCCTGCTCTTTCCAGACTGCCTCCCTTTCATCCAGGCTTAAAAGCCACCTCCCCCAGGAAGCATTCCATGACCTCCCAACCCCAGAGTATTATTCTTTATCACATCATTTCTTCCATTTTCTTCCTAGTACTGACAATATGTAACGACTTCATGTATCCATTGGTTTCTTTCTTTTTTCCTGTATTTATTTTTTGCCTGAATTCTTTTATGAGAAACTGAGTTCTATGAGGGCTTATCTACTAGTGTGCATTCAGAGACAAAGACATTGCCTTCCACATCATAACACTCAACACATATTTATTTGGAATAAATGAATGAATGAACGCTTTAAAAAACTCATAGTGAAAACTGCTCTGCCCCAACATTTTAACATGAAGATTTCAAATATACAGAAAGGTTGAAAGAATTGTGCAATAAGTACCTCTATCCCTACCACCTAGAGTCTACACTGGTCAGTAGTCTGTGTAGTGGTTTGAAGCTTATCCACTCCTGTGGGTGTGGACCCAGTGTAAACAGGACCTTAAAATGAGGCCACTTCAATTAAGGTGCAGGCAAGACCAATCAGGATGGGTCTTAATCCTATTACCGGAGTCCTTTATAAAAGAATGAAATTCAGACACAGAGAGAGAAAGCCTCTGGAAGCAAGGAGGTGAAAGAGAATGTGAAGACACCTGGAGATGCCGCCATATGCATTGCCATTTAACAGAGGAACTAAGGATCACCGGCAGTCAGCCCTGAGACACCAGTCTTCAGGAAGAAAGCATCACCTTATTGATGCCTTGATTTATACATTTTCCCAGCCTCACCACCATGAGCATATAGATTCTCACTGTTTAACCGCACCCTTTTCATGGTATAAGTGGCCTAGAAACTAAAACAGTTTGCTAGCATTGATTCATCACATATCTGTTTTTCTATTGATCCCTCTTTCTGCCATCATTTTTTGATGCACTTCAAAATAAGTTACAGACACTTTTACCCCTAAAGGCTTTGGCATGCATCTTATTAAAGTTCAATTTTTGTTTATCATTTTCTCTTTTTTTTTCTGTTTTGAGGTACAATTTATATACATGGAAATGCATAGGTCTCAGGTGTGTCATCTGCCGAGTTTTGATAAATGCATATGTGGATGTGACCAAAATTCCCACCCAGATATATATTTCCATCACCTCAGAAGTTCCCTCGTGTCCTCTCCTAGTCACCCTCTGCCCCACCTCTCCCCAGAAACAACTGTTCCTGCTTTGTTTTGTTTTTGCCTTAGATTAGTTTTGCCTGCTAAGGACTTCATGTAATTGAAATCACACAGTGTGCACTTCTGGGGTGTGGCCTCTTTCACTCAGCAAGCTTCTGAGATTCATCCACGTTTTTGCATTTATCAGTAGTCATCCATTTCTTAATATTTTTTATGGTGAAATATAACATATATACAAAGAAAAGAAGCAAAAGCAATAATTTTCAAAGTACACTTCAACAAGTAGTTACAGAACACATTTCAGAGTTTGCTATGGGTTACCATTCCATTATTTCAGGTTTTTCCTTCCAGCTACTCCAAAACACTGGAGGCTAAAAGAAATATCAATTTAATGATTCAGTAGTCATACTTCCTTGTTAAATCTTATTTTCTCTTCCTTCTTCTTTAATCTTTCTCCCAATTTATAGGGATCATTGGGCAAGGCCCATTCTGACTTTGTCATGTTGAGAAGGAGTGTTGACAATAAAGGATAGGGGGATGTAATTAGTTGATAATCTTGGAGAGGCTGGTCCTGCTGGGTTTCAAGATCTGTCTGGCCTAGGAAGCCTCTGAAAGTTTTAGGTTCCAGGAAAGTAAACTTAGTGCATGAAACTTTTATAGAGTCTCAGTTAGAATCCCAGGTGTTCTTAAGAGTTAACAGGAGTGATGTTGGTTGGGGTTTGGCAAACCAAGGCAAGCAGCAATATCTAGCAGAAGCTTGCGTAAGAATGGCCTCCAGAACAGCTTCTCATATCTATTCGATCCCTTTTAGTCGCTGATGGCTTATTTTATTATGCTTTTCCTCCTTTTGATCAGGAAGGCTTGTCAATCCCACAGTACCAGGACCATGGTCATGTCCCATGTTGTCTGGGTGACTTTCACCCCCGAAAGTCGTGTCCCACATATCAGGGAGGATAATGATTTTCCTTGCAGTGTTGGGCTTAAAAAGTGGCCACATCTGAGCAACAAAAGAGGTTTCCTGGAAGCAATTCTTAGACCTCATTTTAGGTAGTCTTAGCTTCTTCACTACAGAAATAGATTTCATAAGGGCAACCTTCAAAATCAAAGGTTTGGCCTATTTTCTTGGGAGTCTGCAATGTTTGAGAGGGTACCCAGGGTTTCCCAGATGGGAAAGTTTAATAAAAGTTTAGCAGTTCCATATTTAAAAGATAAGCCTTCAATTAAAGATAAGAATGAAGCTAATCTGGCCGGGACTAAAGTAAGTAAAAGATGATAGTATATGTACTCTAGAGCTTCATCTACTGTATGAGACCAAAGGCAGAGAGGTGTATTGTGTGTTACACAATTTTCTGTAACACACACTCGAAATCAACCTGTCTGGATAGCTCATTTAAACAACCCAAAACTCATGGAGCCCAGAACGGGAATGAGGACTTGTAATTCTGTATAATTTAATGTAATACCTGGATATATCCCAGACTATGGTGGGCTGACAATTAACAAGTAAGAGTAGAGTCCCTTGAGGGACTGAAGTAGTTCTCCCTATTAACTGCTGAGTAGTACTCTATTGTCTGAATATATGGCTTGTTTTAGAAAATTCATTCTCCTGTTGATAGACATTTCAATTGTTACCCACTTGGGATAATTATGAATAAAGCTATTATGATCCTTACGAGTCTTTGTATTAACATTTTTATTTCTCTTGGGTAAATACCTAGAAAAGGAATTGTTTTGTCATAGGATAGAGGAATGTTTCATTTAAAAAGGACATTTCGGATCTTTTTCTAAAGGGTTGTCAATCATGAAAATATAAATGGGCACTGAATTTCTGTTATGCCGACACAAGTCTTCAGAGGGTAAGTCTACAAATCAGAATCTTTGCGAGCCTCTCATGTCTGAGCTTCCCTGTTTCTGTTGTAATGCCTGTGTCCATGTTTTTAAACACGAATTTCTCCAGGTTACTCGGTGCACATGAGATTGCTGAGTTGGCAAATCTTCCCTTTTTCTAGAACAAAGATCAGAAATAAGAGGCATGTGCTTTTACCACAGTGTCATATTAATACATTTAAAGAACAGTTTGGGAGGATGTTGGCAGCTGGTACATTCCTGATTGATTTCCATGAGGTCTGGCTTGGAGAGACTACAAAGGGGCCTTTCCATCCAGGTCACTTGGAAGCATAACTCAGGAGGAGCTTCCCACCGCAATTCCCCCACAACACACACACATACACACACACACACAAAACACACACACACACACTCCAAAAGCCCGGGATGACAGTCACTTGCCTTGAGCCTTTACTGAAGATTTGCAAACAGGAAAACAACGTGAGTCCCAGGACAAAGAGATCATGGAAAAATCCCTTAGAAGTTAACAACCAGAGTGTAACAGGTTCCCCAGATTTTCTTTGGGTTGAAAGTGACCAAAAACAACTCAAAAACCCACAAACAAACAAACAAAAACAGAAAAGGGAAGAAGACCTTTTTTTGGCCCATATAACAGAGAAGGTGAGGCTTCAAATGACATCATTAGGCCTCCCCAGCTCTGACTTCCTCTGATTACTGCATTCCTAAGTCTTTCTTTACCGAACAAGGCTCACATCCTCAGACTTGGCAATCACGGTGGGGAGAGAGCTTCCCTTTCCCAGTATCTCAACAGAAGTCCCAGAATTCAGCCTCATTGGCTGGCTTGGGTCATGTGCCCTTGCTTGAGCCAATCAGGGCCAGGAAGATAGGATAGTTTGATTGGCTGAGCCTGGATCATGTGCCCAGGCTGGTGTCACCTGCAGTTGTCCATCATACAGAAATTTCAAGTGCTGGAAGTAAAGCTGGTGATTCCCTCAATCACAAACCAAGGAGCTAATACCAGGAAAGGGGAAAGGGAAGTTAGCCTAGCAAAGCATCATATATCTACCATACCCCTTTCTTTAGCCTGTGTGGATATGGTGCTTAGAGATAGAAGCTAAGGAGGGTTGACACCACCATGCTTAGCAAGACCTTGAAAAACTAAATCTCTAGGAAGTGGACAGTTTTTCTGCACAGTTTTCATGAGTAATTTGTAAAATCAGGCAGTACTCATTCTAGTCCTTTACAGACTTATTATGAATTCAACTACACTTATGCAGTAGCATCTTTTGAGATTTCTCAGCAATAAAGAAACACATACCAGTGGGGAAATACTTTGGCTGCCTCCTGCTTAAAAATGGGCAAATTAATATAAGGAAAAATGCAAGAAGTAAAATGCATTTCTTTGTCAGAAAGGCTTAGAAAACACTGGAGATTTGAAGAAACAAGAATTAAAAGAAAGTATGCTGGGTGGGAGGATTTCCATACAATTGGATAAAAGTACAGATTTTTTAAAAACAGTTCATAGGTGATTATATTTGTTAGATTTTGTTCTAATAAAGTACTACACAAAAGACTACTTTTTCATGAGCCATTAAATGAAAGGTGTACCAGGAAATATATATTCTCAATAGTATGTTTTGTCATTAGTAAGAATAATGTTTTATGGAGAAGCTGTAGAATACTAAGAATGATGGAATAGAAGAGAGAGCTGAGAGTTCTGTATGTTATGAATGTGTGTGTATAGGAAGATATGCATGTATACATACATATATATTAATTTAATATACAATAAAGGTAGTGCCACAACTTAACAGATAAAAGATAGATTGTTTAATGGGTGATATTAGGAAAACTAATCTGATAAAGGAAAATAAGACAAGATCCCTACAGAACACCATGTGTAAAGTGGCCTCCAATGAATTAAAGACTTGAAAGTAAAAGATAAAACTTTGAAGCTAATAGAAAAAGCCTAGGAAAATATCTTTGTGAGCAAGGTGAGGAGAAGAATTCCTCAAAAATTTCATTAAAAATACCCACTCTGGTCTGTGAAAGAACAAGCGTGAGGATGCCCACTAGTTTTGGGGGTGGTAAGGAGAGGCAAGCTGGATTTCCAGCCCTGGGGTAAAAAAGAAGTAAAACTCGGCTGCACTCCCTGGCAGCAGTTAGAAGGAGCATATTCAATACATAGAACTATGAATGGATTTTAAAAATAGGTGGCCCGTGAACATGTAATGAGATAGAACATGAGACTGTTGACAAAATTTTAAAATACATCACACAAAACAATAATAAACATTTTGCAAGGACACATGCAGAGGAAAAGAAGGTTGGTGACATCAGAAGTGCACCGTGGCCCAAAGCCTCCAATGTCATTGAACAGTGAACGTTATGAAACCCAGATCTCATGATAAGATGGTATTCTGGTTTGCTAGCTGCCAGAATGCAACACACCAGACACAATTGGCTTTTAATAAAAGGGGATTTATTTCATTAGTTCTTCAGAGGGAAGGCAGCTAACTTTCATCTGAGGTTCTTTCTTACGTGGGAAGGCTCAGGGCGATCTCTGCTGGCCTTCTCTCCAGGCCTCTGGGTTCCAACAACTTCCCCTGGGGTGATTCCTTTCTGCATCTCTAAAGGCCTAGACTGAGTTGCGAGTGCTGAGATGAGGTATGCTGAGCTGCTTGGGCTGTGCTATGTTGCGTTCTCTCATTTAAGCACCAGCCAATCAAACCAAACATCATTCATTGCAGCAGGCACGCCTCCTAGCTGACTGCAGATGTCATCAGCAACAGATGAGGTTCAAGTACCATTGGCTCATGGCCACGGCAACAGAACTAGGTGCCTTCACCTGGCCAAGTTGACAACTGAATCTAACTACCACAGATGGGCACATGGGGGAGCACGTGGCTCAAAAACATGTAAGTAGAAGAGTTGTTGAACCTAAAGTCACACTTTTTAATAACAAAACAAAAAGTGTTGCGAGTTTGCTGACATTTTTCTGTGGTGGGAGGTAGCTCTGAGGACCCACTTGGGTTCAAAAGAACGGGTAGTTTCAAAAGAAGAACACATCAATCTGTCCATCAAGGTATAGGCTGCATTTTAGATGCAAACGAGAAGGTAATCCCTTTCCTAAAGAAACCCCTGCTCTGTCTTTTTGGAAAGGTTTTCATTATTATGTGAATTTTTTTCCCAAAAACCACATTTAAATGCATCACCTATAGAAGTGCTAATAGCTGCATGCTTAAAATCTTGGAAATAAACCGTCCTAATTGGATTCCAAAATCTTTTGAATAAAAAGCTTTAGTGAGCTTATGAACCCACTTGTTTAAAATATCAGAAAGAAGCATCTTCCAATTAGTCTACATCAAGATCAGAGAACATGGAAATTCACCAGCCAGATGTCAACAAAATTTTACATAATTGGCAGTTGCGATTGAAAAAATTGAGTGCCATTAGCTTCTTCCACACAGAACCAATAATCTTTGTGTGGAATGTTGTTTTCAGTTTTATATAGTTTTATACCATTGAACCATATATAAAAATCTACCAACTCTCAGAACTAGGTCCCTAATTTGTGGGCTTAAAAAATGTTAAACAACGATTTAAAAATATAATGAGGCAACCCTTCACTCTGATTAACATATTATTAATTTTATAATGCAAATAATTTTAGTAGCCAAGTCTTGCACTGTTAATAATACATTTTAAATTAAACATGCATTTTGCAATATTCATGGGGATGGGGTCCTCTTTGTTTTAGCATTTTAATTTTAATGTCTGTGTCTGTTTTATGATGTATCTATGCTGTGTAAATGTTTTTACTGATGATATGTACAATCAAAAGTGTTTTGAGATTAAGTTTCCTACTGTCACTGTAACAAATTCCAACAAATATTGTGGCTTAAAACAACACAAATTTATTTTCTGGCAGTTCAGCGGCCAGAAGTTGGAAATGGGCTTTACAGGGCTAAACCCGGGGGTACACAGAGCTAGTTTGTTCTGTAGGCTCTAGGGGGGAGATCTGCTTCCTTGGTATTCTAGCAGGCAGAGGCCATTCACATTCCTTGGCTTGTGGTCCCATCACTCCAGCCCATTCCCAACATCAAGTTTCCTTCTGGCTCTGCCTCTCCTGCCTCCTTATAAAAGGACTTTCTGATTCCATTAGATAATCTCTCAAAACCCTTAACTCAATCACATCTACCAAATCCGCTTTTCCATATGAGGCCACATATTCACAGATTCTGGGGATTCAGATGTGGACATTTTTACGGGCCTGTTATACTGGCTCCCAGAGACCTTGGGCAGAAACTATAAACCGACCCCAGAAAGAAAGCAGGTGGAGCTGCCAGTGTCGGACAGGGTGTGTCAGTTCCCCAGCCGCGGGCTCACCATGGGCTCCCTACCTGAGCCTTTCTTTCAGGGGCAGCTGAAACCTTATCTTCAGCTAATGCACAAGGCATTTCTGCAATCAGGTTTCTGTTCTTTTAGGTAAAAGTAATAAACTTCCTCTTATTTAGGGGGAGTTGGAATGATGATCTCTTTTGCTTTCTACTGACAAGTCTTCAGAGTCAGCTAAGGCAACGTTCAAATCTTGATTGAGGCACCCTGTAAGCACATTTTCTAACCCCACCTGATCTTAGCTACATTCTCTTTAAAACAGAGAAAATAATCCAGACTTTTCAGGGTGTCTGAGAGGATTGAAGGCTATAAGGAAACACCTAGAACGAGAAGACTGCTAAAGTAATGTCGGCCTCTTTCCCTCTTTGAGATAGAATTCACATCTATTCAGTTCTGTTTCCAGGGTACAAGCCTCATATCTAAAGACACAGAAACAAGAGAATAAATGGAGTCAGAGTGAGTGCCACTCTACAACCATTTCTCAATTTATCTGGGGATTAAGAAACATAGAACTTCATTCTTGGCTTCCTCAAAAGAGAAGCAAGCATGACAAGGCAAGTGAACCGATTTAGAATACAAACGCACACTTGACATGGCAAGAGGTGTCAAAAGAATCCCCCCACCCCAAGCCTGTTAAAAACAAAAATCTTAACTCATTTAACAACATTGTGCTTTGACAATCTCCCAAATTCTAGGGACATGAACAAAATCAGCCAGTTCTTGTTCTGCAAAATGCCCTGCTCCACATCCGATATCTCTGCGGACTGGGCATCTTTTCAGAGGAAACATCTCTATTTTCCTACTCTGGAAAGTGAGGTTTGTCAAATTCTGTTTTCCTGCCAAAGACTTTTTCTTTCATGCAGTAACATCCCCCTCTGCTGGAACTTCTGGATTTTGCTACAAACATTCTTAGGAACAAGAGAAAAATTGGATACTGAGTACATTTGCGTCTAAACTGGTGGTTCCTAATATTGTGTGGATAAGACCCTTTTGAGGTGCTATTTGCAATATGGAGATTTTTGGAGCTGATACTCACCTCTTAAACTTTAGAATGAAGAAATCTGGAGTGGGGTCCTCAATCTGCATTTTAACAGCACATCCCCTCCCCAGCTCCCTGCCTTCTCCAAAGAGTCTTATGTACACGGTTGTCCTTGGTAACAGGGCTCAGGGTTCTAACTGAAGGTGGGGTAGAAGCGAGAATGGAGATGCAGGCATCATATCTTCCCTCTGAGGTTAGCAGGGAAATTGGGGAGATTTATAGACTCAAGAAATCAGTCTCTTTTTTTTTTTTTCTTTTTCATACTTTACTCTTTTTAATTAGCCACAAAGAACTCTCCAACCACGTCACCTAAAGATCACCTAACCCATTGCTCTGTTTGGCAGCTGGTCTCTTGTCTCTGCCTTCAGCAGTTTGAGGCGGAGACCCTTTCCATGGGGAAGAGAAATCCATGGCTTGTTGCCCAGTACTGAACTTCATGAAATCGTTCATCTTGCCCATCTCCAAATCCATTTGAGAGGTGCTGGTCACCTTGCTGAGGGGATCAGGACAGCAGATGATGCGAGCATCGTGGGTCCCCAGGTGAGGGATTCCTTTTGTGTCCACAAAGATCGTCCTCACTTTGCAAAGCTTGTACTTGGCCTCCTCGGGCGTAATAGAATGAACAGCAAAGTGACTCGTGGTATCACAGATGAGATGGAAATTCTCTCCGGTCTTGTCAATGCTGATGACATTCATAAAACCAGCAGGAGAAGCTCTATCAGTTCGGACCTTGCCATCAACCTTTATGAGCTGCTGCACGCAGATTTTCTTTACTTCCTCTCCTTCAGGACATACTTAAGACTGATCCCTAAGAAAATGATGAGAGGGAGACATGCTCTCAGCTTATGGGGACCAGTGGATGAATGAGAAGCAAACACATCAGTTGGTTCAGCAGCCAATGCCTTAGAGCTGCCACATGCTTCAAATGCTTCTTTGGACCACCAGCCATGGCTGTGCTAGGCACAGAAAGAGCGGACAGTATCTTCTTGAAGGCAGGCAGAAGGAAAAGGAGGAAGAAATTAAATATAACAATAATTATTGCATTATTTTATGATCGCCACTGTCACAAATTACCATAAACTTAGGGGTTCGAAACCACTCAAACAAATTATCTTACAATTCCAGAGGGCAGAAGTCTAAAATCAGTCCCACTTGGCTAAAAGCACAGTGTTGGCAGAGCTGGTTCTTTCTGGAAGCAATAGAGGAGAGTCCATTTCCTGGTCTTTTCCAGCTTCTTAAGGTGGCCTGCTCTCCTTGGCTCGTTGCCACTTCCTCCCTCTTCAAAGCCAGCAATGTAGCATCTTCTGATGTCTCTCCAACTCTCACTCTTCTAAGGACCCTTGTGATTCCATTGGGCCCAACCAAATAACCCAGGAAAATCTCTCCATCTGAGGACCCTCAATTTAATCACACCCATAGTATCCCTTTTGCCTTGTCAAGTAATATATTCACAGGTTTGGGGATTCGGGCTTGGATGTCTTCGAGGGGCCATTGGTCTGTCCACCATAATAATAAGTACAATAATAATGGCAACTGAGCTGGAACAGCACTCACACCTCTGCTGACCTTTCTGCTGTGATACTGTAGGGAACCTTGGTAGTAAAAACACCACCATGCTCTGATGGGGCCCTCACACCCCCAGGACCAGGGTTGGGACCTGAACAGGCCTTTTGTGGGGGATGTGACTCAATCCCCAACACTACTCAAGACCCTAAATACTGCAGAGAGCTGAGGAGGAAGCTCTGTCGGGATGACGGGGAGCCTTGATGAACTCTGAAGACAAGAGTGATAAGTATCTGTAATTCAAGGAAGATCCCTCTGGCAGCTGAACTCCCCCAGCTCCATGGCCATCTGGGACTCTTGCTTCGGGCAGTTCCATGTCCAGCCGCTGAAAAAGCACAGGCATAATCAAGGAAAGATAAGGCCCAGGTGTTAGTTTGCTCCTGCCATTTCTCATTCCATTTTATAAACGCCTATAGCTGAAATTAAATTTTCATCTCCAGGGGCAGATCTGTTTCTCCTCACTCCATAACTGTCAGAAATGATATCGACTCAGTGGACTAATGCCCCCTTAGCATGGTGAAAGCACTTCCCTTTCACCCCCAATGCCAGGACATCAGGGCTACCTCCAGCCTCAGAAGAACATTCTGTCAAGAATCTGGAAACTGGGTCAGAGATGCTTCTCAGGCTCAATTCTGGTCTCTCTCAAAGGACACATGAGCTGGGAGATGCAAGGGCCGTGTGCTGCCATTCACCCAACAAACAGCATGTGCCAGGCAGAGTTCAGACCCTGCCATATGTCAGAGAGCAAGACACAGCGGTCCCTGAGTTCATGGAGCTTGCATCTTAGTGGGGAGGGGAGAAATAAATATCAAATTAAAAATAAATTAATCAAATGATTACAAATTTGTGATAGGTGCTATGACAGTAAAAAAAAAAAAAGAAAGGAAAAGGCTTTGATGGAGAAATGGAGGAGGAGTGAGAGGATAAGTGTGATACTTCTGATAAGAAACCACCTCTCTGAGAAGGTAGCAACATGCAGTGGAGATGGCCAGGTGACAAATGGGGAGAATGTGTGTTCCAGGCAGAGAAAACAGCTTGTACAAATGGCCAGGGCTGGGAAAGGGCCTGGCCTGCTAGAGGACTCTGGAAATGAGGCTGTGGAACAAGACACGGGCCACATATGAGGGTTATGTGGGGCATGGTATGGAGCGCAAATTTTCTTTGAATGCAGTGGGGAACTCTCACCTACACTAAGCAGGGAGTAAAAGCATCCAACTTATTTTTTTTAGTGAGAATTATGTGTCTCATGAAGATTTAGTACAAGTGACCCATAAAGCCATCAATTCAAAGTGACTTTCAGGGAGGTGGGGGGAGCAGTGCTTATAGCTGTTTTATTATCACTTCAATTTCATCTATGGCTATTCAGGTTTTCTACTTCTTCTTGGGACAGTTTTTAAAACTCTTTATTGGATTATAGTATAGATACAAAGAAATGAACATACCATGATGAGTTTTCAATCTGTGAATTTGCCCATAAACGAAGCATCCAGATGGAGAAACAGGAACCTACCAGCCCCCCCAAAGCCGTCCTCCTTTCCCCTCCCAGTCACTAGCTACCACTCCCCCAGGCAACCATCATGCTGACTTGTAACAGCAGAGGTTAGTTTTGACAATTAAGAGAGAGTCAGAAGAGAAAGAAGGAGCTCAGACCCAGATGTTTGGAGACGCAAAAGGGAAAAGTCTCAGGGAAAGTCGTTGTATTAGGGTTCTCTAGAGAAACAGAATCAACAGGGAACACTTGCAAATATAAAATTTATGAAAGTGTCTCACGTGACCGTAGGAACGCAGAGTCCAAAATCCACAGGGCAGGCTGCGAAGACGATGACTCCAATGGATGGCCTGGACGAACTCCACAGGAGAGGCTCACCAGCCAAAGCAGGAATGGAACCTGTCTCCTCTGAGTCCTCCTTAAAAGGCTTCCCATGATTGCATTTAGCATCACTAATTGCAGAAGACACTCCCCTTTGGCTGATTACAAATGGAACAGCTGCGGATGTAGCTGACATGATCATGATCTAATCCTATGAAATGTCCTCATTGCAACAGACAGGCCAGTGCTTGCCCAATCAGATGAACAGGTACCACAACTTGGCCAAGTTGACACCTGTCCCTATCCATGACAGTCGTTGAACCCAAAAGCTGGGAGAGAAGGCCAGCAGACATCACCGGGTCCCTTCCCATGTGACAGAGAAATCCAGATGAAAGTTTACTGCCTTTCCTCTGGGGAGTTGTAAATTTGTAACTAAATAAATCCCCCTTATAAAAGCTAATCCATCTCTGGTGTAATGCATTCTGGCAGCCTTAGCAAACTAAAACACAAACCAACTTACGTTTACATGGATAAAGATGGGAGTCAACCCCAGGTCTGCCAGCCACAAGTCTTCATGTTTCCAATGACCATTTTTGCTTCCTTAGCTATATCTGACAAGTGGCACTTCCAACAAGAAAACAAATATTTCCTTTTAATGATATTAAATGAGCGAGGCTTAAATCCATAAAGGGGTTTAAGGAAACAAAATTCTCCTGTATCCACAATCCTAATGGAACCCCATTAATAACCCAGTAAGGAGGGAACTATTATCATGCCCCATTTACAGATGAGAAAACTGAGCCCAGCAAAGATGAAGGATTACCCCAAATGCAGGCAACCTGTAGGGTCTGAAGCAGCATGTTCGGTTTCTTAAGCCCTGGGTCCCTGCACATTCCATTGCATCCTGCTTCTTTTTTCCTTTCCCTTCTTTTCTTTTTTAAAGTCTCTTCCTTTTTAAAGATATCACAGCCTGTGTCAGGACTTGGGGTGGGCTGAGGAGACTCAAAAACGGTATCTTTTCCTTTCTATCAGCTGCATGCCCCTTAAGGGCAGGACTTGGGAGGAGCCCACCCCTCCTAACAGCCATTTCTATTTGTTTGACATCAGGAGTGAGCTTCATAATTTTAATCCTAGGTTTCAGAAATACCTTCTGTGTCTCTCTAAGACACATGTTTGGAGGGTGTCTTAGAATGGATTCCAGCCACAATTTAATTAGAAGGAAAATGTTTTAGATTGCTATACATTTATTTCCAAGTAGCCCCAACTGATCCATATCGAGAATCTCATTGAAACTGCAAAGCAGTAAAAATGTGTATTGAACACTGGTCTGTGTCTCAAGAGAATAACAAAGACACTGACATATCTGGAGCAGTGACAGCTCCTGGGCTCAGATGTCTGGCTCATCAAAGTAGTTGTACCAGTTATCGATTGCTGCGTAACAAACCAGCCCAGAACTTAGTGATTTAAAACAACCTCAATATTTTGTCTTTCACCATCTCAGTGGGTCAGGAATTCAGGAAGGGCTCCACGGGACAGCTCTGGCTCAAGTTTTCTCACACACTTTTGGTCAGATGATGGCAGGAGCTGGAATAGCAGGAGGAATGGGGGTGCTGGCTGAGCATCTCTACCCCCTTCACATCATCTCAGGGTCTCTCCATGTGTCTCAACCCAGGGACTAGACTGGGCTTCCTAACAGCATGGCCTCAGGAAAGGTTAATGCTTCTAGGGCAGGTAGAGGCTCTGAGAGTGGATATTCAGGCAAGGAAGGTGGAAGCCGCATGGCCTTTTGTGGCCTGCCTCAGAAGTTATGCTGTGTCATCTCTGCCACATCCTACTGGGGACAAGCAAGTTCCAGGTGTGTCAGATGAGTCCCATGGACAGCATCCACCAAGAGGGACTCAGGAGTATAAGGGGTTGATTGGGGGGCTGTGGCAACAGCAACTGGGGGCTTGAACAGCCAGTTTCTCTCCCACAGTCCAGAAGGCCCCAGGCCTGAATCAAAATGACGGCAGGGCCTTGCTGCCTCTGAACATTCCGGGGAGCTGTGCTTGCCTCATCCAGCTCCTCACGGCTCCAGCAATGCCTGGCGACTGTTCCTTGGCTTCTGGGGCATCCCTCCCACTGCTGCCTTCTTCCCTGCATCGCCCCTGGTCACTGAACTCAAATCTCCCTTTCCTTCGCTGAGAAGGACACCAGCCATTGGCTTTAAGGCCACCCCAATCCAGTATGATGTCACCTTAACTGGCTTCCATCTGTAGAGACCCTATTTACAAATAAGGTTGCATTCACAGGTGCGGGGGTTAGGACTTCAGCATGCCTTTGGGGGGGACAAGTCAACCCGCTACAGTGAGGAAGCAGGACTGGATGGAAACCACAATGTGGATTCAATACCTATGAACAGGAAGTGAGGTGAGAAGGCAGGACGGGGCAGGGGTGCCTCTGGTGGCAGGGTGCCCACCTAATGTGACCTCAAGCTCTCAAGCAAACACTGCTATTGGAAGAGTCCCCCACTGCTCTATTCAGTCACAGGCTGGAGGCTGCTGAGGAAGAGCGTGACCTTGGCTTGACCTTGTCAGTCCTGAAGCTGCTAGCAGTTGGAGGCTGGAAGCTAGCTTCACGCCTTGCAGCTGCATCGGAGGTCTTTCTTGAAAGGAAGTGGGAGAAGCTCTGCCTGGGCTCCCACGCAGGCACGCTCAGAGCCAAAGGGAGGAGAATTCGGCTGCACTCCTTGAGGGGAAAGTGACAAAATTCTAGAAGAACAAGTGGGAGGGGAGTTATTACGACAACCACCTTTGGGACACACATTTTCCACAGCTCATGAGCACATGGCAGAAAGGTGGGGCAGCGCGCTGCGACCCCCAGCATGGAGAGCCAGCCCAGACGATCGTTCCACAAATGGTCACTGATTGAATGGCATCTAATAAAGGGTGAAACTTTAGGTTTTCTAGCAGATGCCCAAATTTATAACATATTATGATGCTAGATAACGGTAAGCTCTTTTGTTTCCCTTCCAAAAGGGAAATGGGAAAAAAATCCGATTTAATTGAACTGGGGTGCAGTCTGGGCTTGGGGGTTTTAAATAGCTCCCATGTGGTTCTCAAGGGCAGCAAAGTTTGAAAAACACTGGCCAGAAGCAGTGGTTCTCAACAGGGGGAAGGCGATTTTTGCCCCCAAGGGGACAGCTGGCCATGTCTGCAAACATTTTTCATTGTCACAACTGGGGACAAGCCACTGGCATCTGGTGGGTGGAGACCACAGGTGCTGCTCAGCATCTGACCATGTGCAGAGCAGCCCTCACCACAGAGATCTTTCCAGCCCAAAAAAGGTTGAGAAATTGATCAAGACAGACCCTATCCATGTGCCAGAACCAGAGACGTGTCGGAGGATGTTTGCGGTGGCACTGGAACTGCAACTACTAACTAACCTGGATACAACTGAAACCAAGAGAAAAATCTACGTAGTACCTTCCTTCCCCAGACAACTTCAGTGAGCTTTGGGGGGGAGGGGGGAGAGGGGCATCAAGGGGGCAAGAGAAGAGGGGCTTCCCGGAGAAATGGGAGGTCTCTAGGGATTGTGGCTCCATCCCTAAGTCCCCCCAGTGACCTCAGGTGTCTCTTGCCAATCTAGGCTGCTTGGTCAGTTTGGCATTTCATGGGAAATATTATCCTATTTGGTCTTCATAAGTATTTGGGGAAATTCAAGTAAAGAAAAAAAGATCAGTATGCATGAAAGTATTTCCTGCAGCCTTTTATTTATTTATATATGTAATAGCAAAAAAAAAAAAAAAATTATAACCCATGTAAATATCCAGAGATGGCAAAGTGATTTAGCAGATTATGGTACATCAACTCAATTGAATGTTATGCAGGATAATTATGAAGGTGATTTAGAAACATGGGGAGATGTTTGTGATATGATGGAAAGTGAAAAGCACAGGAAATAAATAGCACAAACACACTGATTACAACTCGGGGAAATACATTGGCCTGTGGACACATACTGGGAGGATTTGAGGAAATAAAAGCTGTCATGATCAAAATGCTAAGCTTATGGGTGATTTCTTTCCATTTTTTCCAAAATTTTCTTTAATGATTTTTTTTGCACCTAAAGTAGACATCTTTTGGGAAAACTACTCAAGTCACACCGCTCTTCTCTGAGCGCCCCAAGGACTGAATCCCCAGCAGCCCCACTAGCCTGTGTGACACAGTAGCCTGGGGCCAAGACACCTGATCCAAGCTGGACCAAGCAGATTCCCTCTGCTGGACCTTTGAAACCCAGCCCAGAGAGACGTCAGTGCCTCTGAAGTTTGTTCATTCGTTCATTCGTTCGTTCATTCATTCGTTCCTTCCTTCCTTCCTCCCTCCCTCCCTCCTTCCCTCCCTCCTGTCCTTCTTTCCTTCCTTTCTCTCTTTAAATATTGTGCAACCATCTAATTCCAGAGCATTTTCATCACACACACACCCAAAAATTCATACCCATTATCAGTCATTCCCATTTTCCCCTTCCTCTCAGTCCCTTGAAAACCACTCATTTATCTCTACGGATTTGCCAATTCTGGACATTTCATGTAAATTGGATCATATGATATGCGGTCTTTCGTGTCTGGCTCCTTTCACTTAGCATAGGGTTTTCAAGATTCATCTATGTTGTAGCATCTTTCAGAACTTCATTCATCTTTATGGCCAAATATAGCATTTTAGGTGTATGTCACATTTTGTTTAACCATTCATCACACATTTGGGTTGTTTCCACCTTTTAGCTATGATGAATAATGCTGCTCTGGACATTTGTGTACAAGGCTTTGCATGAACATGTGATTTCAATTTCCTTGGGTATATACCTAGGAGCAGAATTGCTGGGTCATATGATAATTCTATGTTTAAAACTGCCAAACTCTTTTCCACAGCAACTTTCATTCTGCAGTTCTGGAGAACTGTACTTTAAACAAATGCTTAACCAATTTGGGAATGTTGGGCAATGTTTAGAAACAAGGTTCCTAAAGCAAGACAGGAGTGTTCTGGGACAAGGAAAATATTGGGCAAACACCAAAGGAGCCCATCTGGACCAGGCAGCTCCCTTAACTGGCTGATGATGAGTTTTCACCACTTCTTAGTTGAGGGGAGCTGCAGCGTGCCCGGAAGCCTCCACCAGGCACCCAGAATGCTTGATCTGCCTACTAGTTTTTGCCAAATAAGCCAACTGTGGCTTCCTCATGTCTTCTAAAATCAGACATGCCCAACAAAGGCTGTCTTCATAAAAGCCGCTTCAAGTGTTTCTATACTGCCCTAACCTGAACCAGATGATTCTACCTATAGGAATTCTGGTACCTAGATTTAGTCAAACAAGGTACAAAGCTTCTCACCCTGCCTTTCCAATTGCATGCTCCCTGAGCCTCCAGAGGTTTATTTAAAGGGAGACGTGGTTGGGATGTGACATTCTCTTCCATACATGTAACATATTGAGGAAAAGGGGGAGGAGGCAGAATGGAGGGTAATTCAGGGCCAAACTTCCTAGATGACAAAATAAATCTCTCTCGATAACTGTAATTACTTGAAAATTATTTCAAAGACAACTCTTTTTTTCATCTGGCAATCGCTCAAGGATGATGGCTTCCCATTAGCCTCTCTCTGCCTCTCTCTCCGCCCCCTCCACAGCTGCTGCTCCTCTCCTCTATTTCAGAATTCCAAGAAGAAGTGCACAGGAGTCACCAATATCTTACAAATATGGGAAAATAATCTTGCTTCCTGTTGCTTCATTTTGGACACATGGAGATGTAACCCCACCTCGAAATATTTTAGCTTTTTTTTTTCCTACTCTTCTAGTAATTGAGTTACATTTTCTTGGAGTCCTTAATAGTCACGATTTCATTTAATCCTCACAAGTCTGTGAGGTGAGTGTCACTAGTCTCTTCATCTCACATCAAAGAGGTCATAGAATCTAATCGTACTTACCGAGCTAGTAAGTGGCAGGCCCCGGTCCCAGAGCTCTCTGGCTGACTTAGGCACCCATGCTTTTTGTCGTTAAGTGATCCTGCCTCCCCGTGGTTGCATCTGTAGATAAAGCTGCTCCAAACAAGTGACCCCCAACCCCATTTTCATTTCCTGCTGGTCAGGAAGCTCTGGACGGGGATTCTAAAGCCTGAGTCATGGGTCCTTGCTGGCAGTGACCATTCCACCTTACCCTGCCCTGCGTTGCTGGAACCCCGATGCCTTGTCTACTGGTCCTGTCGATTGGACGTGTTATTGAGTGCACTAGGTATGATCCAAACTGTCATTAACCTGTTCGTCAGATCAGGCATTTGCCTGTAAAAATTGCTGGTCAAATTGTAATTTTGATAGACACTGAAAAGTTACCCTCCATGACTGCTTATTTTCCCACAGGCTCACCAGCACAGGGGGTTATCCAACCTTCTGATCATTACGATACAATATATAATAACTGATAGCTAACAGGAGTTTGTTTTAATTTGCATTTTCTGAAAGGAAGTCAAGTTGAGCACTTTTCCTATATTAAGAGCCATTTCCATTTCCTTCTTTATAAACTCTCTAGTCATATCTTTCTCCATTTCTCTGTTGGGTCGATAGTTTTGGTTTTTGATCTTACTGCTCCACATATCTTTATATATGAGATATGTGATAGAATTTGCAAATATCCTCCAAGGTACTGTTTGTCTTTTGACTATGCTTTTAACAGTGAAGAACTTTTAATAATTTTTATGTCCTTAAATTTATTAATCTTCTCTGGCTTCTGGGTTTGGGTCATACTCTGAAAAGTTTTTCTCACTTTGAGGATATTTTCTTCCAATTCATTCTTGAGCCATCTGGAATTTATTTTATACAGTCTGAAGTCAGGATACAACGTTACTCTTTTCCCTGCAATCCACCCACTTGTTCATCATTTCCTCCATCGATGTGAAAATATTATATATTAAATACTCAAGCACTCCTTAGTCTCTCGTTGGACTTTCTGCCATGTTTCATGGATGTTCATGCACAGTTTTAATCACTGGAGTGTCATAAATTTTAGTATCTGTTAAGGCGGTTCTCCTTTAACATTCCTCTCCCCACAATAAAACAAAAGCCACCACTTTCCTGTGGCTGCCAACATCACTCTGAGTGACCTGGAGAGCACAATACAATTTATCTATGGCCTCTGACAAAGGAAAACTTTCTAGAAACCCAACTCAGGAGAATAGAAAATAAAAAAAAAGCTTTGGAGTCGAAAACAAGGGTCAAACCTGGGATTACCGTCCTCCTCAGAGGGTGACCTTGGGTAAGTCACCTGATCTCACCAAGCCTCGGCTTCACCTGTGAATTGGAGCACACAGTGACATGATGGAGTTCCATGAGGCTGAAATGCAATAAATCTTTTGCCATGTGGGAGGGACTTGATACTTGTTAGATCCCCGTCTCTTCTGTTTCCTTGAACATTTCAGCCGCAAAACAAGCTCAACTACAAATAATAAAGAAATATTCATTTTAGGAGAGGCAGGTCCTGGGGTGGAAAGAATGAAGACTTCGGAGTTGAAAGGACTGGGTTCAAAGGGTCCTTATACACCCCAGTCTTGGCACAATTTGGTAACCACTTGTGCCATTTACTGACTGAGAGCCTTTGGGCAAGATCCTGAATCTCTCTGTGCCTCAGTTTCTACCTTTATTAGGTGAGAATAATCGTTGCTATGAGGATTAAAAGATATAATGCATTGAAGTGCTAAGAGCAGTGGCTGGTATTAGTATTATGAGTGGTTAAGTATTTTAAAGTGTTGTTGCTATGTATATGAATATATAAAGGGCTTATCGAGTGCCCATGCACATCTCCTCTCCTCACAGGAATATCAGAGCCACATCCATGGGACTTCATCAGCCACTGACCATGTGTGGCTAAGGAAGGAAGGGGTCCATCCTCCAGGACCCACTGACCATCCTCAGACAAAGAAGCCCCTGTCCCCGGAGCCCACTTGCCCGAGGAATACCCTTCACCATCTGCTCTTCCATGCTCTGCCACCCTCTGCTGTACCTGGACAGAGCCTCAAAGAGCACTGCTGGCTCCTGGCTGGATTTTCTAACAGATTCTATCAGATCTGCCGTCAAACTCTGCAAGTCCCCTCTGGCATCTCACTGCCCATGACCAAAATCTCACCCCCGCAGGGAAAGACTGTCTGAAATGGGCGTTGTGCATTGTGTTTGGAGGATACAGGCTGAAGATGATTCCAACCACAACCGCCACCCCATGTCACCCCAGTCCTCCCAGTGTCTTAAACTCTTATTTTTTTAAAACCCTGCCCCCCAGTCTAAAAGTCTGCCATCAGACCTGGGCTGAGCACATCATGCTGAAGCAGGTGGTGGGTGAGCCAGTGGACAGCGTGGTTAGATGGACAGTTTGGGGGGTTGTTCGGCAGCCAACAAGGAGAATGGAGGGAAGGGAGGGAGCCTGGAAGGTTACTGCAGTGGCCCCAGGGAGAAGGGACAGTGTGAGGGTGACCCCGCCACTGGGCCAGCGGAAAAGGTGGATCTAAAAGTCCTTTCAAAGTAGAAATCAATAAAACATGGATGTTGGATATTGAGATGAACCATCCATTTAACCATCTATTTAACCATCCTATAACTAACTTACGGTCTTGGCTTAAACCTTACCTCCTCGGAGAGGCCTTCCCTGACTACCCTGTCCACAGTGGGAGCCCACCCCAGCCCATTTAGTTTCGTTATGGCACTTTTCACAATTTGCGATTATTTGATTGCTTGTCTCTTCACTAGACCGTGAACTCCCTAAGGGCAGGGGCAGGCTCCTCTAGCTCACCTCTTTAGCCTCTCCCCCTCTAATAGCGCCCCCCCCCCCCCCCGCCCACCCGTGCCTCGTGCCTCGCACAAAGCAGGCATCCAATAAAAATTCTGCTGAATGAGTGAATGAGGACCAAGGAAGGAGGGGCAGTTTGGGGAACAGGATGCCTAGGAGAGACCCTTTCGGAGGCATCTGGGCAGCCTGGTGAAGTTGTCCAGTGGGCAGTTGGACACATCGGGCGGGGCTCCGAGAGTCATCTGCATAAAGACCCTGACAGTGGTTTGAGAGCGCCCAGGCAGGGGTCACAACACCAGCAACCTTGACAGAATTACCAGGTAAGCAGCTTCCCGAGCTCCTGCCCGGCCACAGTGGATTAGAATCTCCGGAAGTCAGGCCCAGGAACCTGCACGCGTAGTACAGTCCCCAAGTGCCTTTAGTGCACCTTGAGCTCTGAGAAGCTCCGGCTCGACAGTAGGAGAGGCGCCTAGGCGTGCTACCTGGCGAGAAGCTGAGACGGTGACTTAAGGAGGCCAGAGGTCAGGAGGGAGGGAGGCGGCCCGGAAGGCGGGTGCACGCCGCGTTCCAGCACCCCCACCCCTCCCCACGCGCCGTGGACCGGGCCAGGACCTTTGCTCGCACTTGGCCTAGGGCCGAGAGCTAGAGGACGGCCCGCCCCGCCCCCACCCTCCGATTGGCCGCAGATCCGCGGCCCTGGCCAATGGGACCGCCGCACGCCGGAAGCCGGAAGCGCCGCGGCCGGGGAGGCCGCCGCCCCCGCGCAGCTGTCGACCCGAGCCATGCAAGGCCTCAGGCCAGGCCCGGCGGCGCGGCGTCTCCTCCAGCTGCGGCTCCCAGCGCGGCCGTCGGGGCCCCGGCGGGCGAGCGGGTGCGCGGGGCCGGCTGGCGACCTGGAGCGGACCATGGACGAGCTGCTGCGCCGCGCCGTGCCGCAGACGCCGGCCTACGAGCTGCGCGAGAAGACGCCGGCGCCCGCCGAGGGCCAGTGCGCGGACTTCGTAAGCTTCTACGGCGGCCTGGCCGAGACAGCCGAGCGGGCCGACCTGCTGGGCCGCCTGGCGCGCGGCTTCGGCGTGGACCACGGTCAGGTGGCCGAGCAGAGCGCCGGCGTGCTCCAGCTGCGCCAGCAGCCGCGGGAGGCGGCGGTGCTGCTGCAGGCGGAGGACCGGCTGCGCTACGCGCTGGTGCCGCGCTACCGCGGCCTCTTCCACCACATCAGCAAGCTGGACGGCGGCGTGCGCTTCCTGGTGCAGCTGCGGGCCGACCTGCTGGAGGCGCAGGCCCTCCGGCTGGTGGACGGGCCGCACGTCCGGGTAAGGCCCTGCCCGGGCCGCGCTTTCGCCCTGCGCCCGGGTCCGCGGGCCTTTTGGCAGCCCTCTTTGTGTACCTCTCACCTGCCCCTCAAGCCCCAAGCACTCCGCTTTCCTTTGCCTGAAGCCGCGCGCACGTCGCCCTGAGTTCCAGCACCCCAAATCCCGTCCCCATCCTTCCCAGGCTTTCTGAGTCCTCACCTCGTCGGAGCGTACCCCTGCTTCCCTCTAGTCCTCTGGTCGCTTGCGGTCCCGGGTCCTCACGTATAACGGTGCTTGCTAGACACACGGTATACTTGGCTGTGTTTAAGCCCCGTACGCACTTGGCGGGCTCCATGTAGCCTTCCTTTAGCTGAAGCGAGGTGTACTTGAACAAGTACTGAACTGAGCACTAGGCAGCCTTCTGAGAACCTGAATGTGTCAGCAAAAGTTGATGTAGCACCTACCACGTACAAGGCATATGTCCTGAGAAGTTTCATGAGCTGCACGAGGATGGCTAGAACTCAGGCCCTCTCGTCTGGGAGTGTTGATGCATCTGGCCTTCCCCCTGCTGCATAAATTTGATCAGACTGTCTTAACTTCAAACCCTAAAACCTGATGACTTATCCAGGTAATCAGGGGGAGCTCATATTGGGTGCAAATACATACTTTTAAATTTGAGTAAGTAATTATGACTTGGTGGATTACCTATAGCTGAATAGGGTCCTTTTATAATCTTTTAGTGTTACATAATTCATTTAAGAATTGTAACATAGGCAAAATAGTTCCACAGTCATTGCCTCAGTCATAAGTGGGTCATATGTGTATCTGCTTTTACTGTCCGGGAAATAAGATGTTTAGGTTGTGTGACTTGTCCAAGCACTCAGAGCAAATAGCTGTTTTTCTCCTATCGGCCCCTCAAACCTCACATTGTTTGCACTACACTTCATCACTCCAGCATGCTATTAGAGTTATGGTGATTACCAGAAACTTTGTAATCTTTCTTGGCTACTTAGCCTTATGTGAAATAAAATGGGTATAGTTAAGGATGGGATTAATTTTTAATTATGAAAGTGGGATGTGACTTCTTGAAACAGTTGATAAATTTACAGTTTTAGCTACCTTCAGCCCTAAGAGTCCCAGACTGACACCCAGCCTACATTTGCTAATTTCACCATCACCAAATCAATCATGGATTCTTTTACTCTTGAACTGACTGAGTTCCTGGCTCCAGCCTAGAGTGAAAGGCTGAGCCATCGTGTTCCACACACTGCTGACATCCCCTGTGCATTCCCATCTGATTCCTCTCAAGGAGGGTTGAGTTTAGTCTGCAATCTAAGCATACCTTCTTCCCTTGAAGCAGGGACCAGTCCTCCAAAGTGGTTTTTCTGAAACTTAATTCTTACTGCCTGGAAGGCTTAAGAATTAAGTAAAATATCACCTCTCCCCAGAATGAAATCATCCATCCATTTGGCCAATGCATAGTCATTGAGTGTACATCCTGTGCCAGGTGTGCTCCAAGGTCACTTAGTCAAGAAGCTTCCACTCTAGCATAGAAAGAGTTAACACTTAATAACTGCCTCTGTGTGGCAGGTGCCCTGGGTGGTAAGTGCTTTTCATGCACTTGCTCATTTAATCAGCCTTTAGGGAGCTGTTACAGGTACAGTGCCCCAGGCACAAAGTAGTGAGAGCCAGAACTCACGCTCAGCCTTGACAGCTCCAAACTTGTATGCTTCATCATTGCATATTGGCTCTTAGAGTTGATCGTTTAAGTCTCCAATGGATTGTTTTCTTGGAATTTGCCTTTCTTTTTGAACTGGAGAGCAAGACAAAGCTTGTCTAGTCAAGTCACCCAGCTAACGACTGGCCTTGTTTTATTGTGTCTACCCGAACCAGGAGGTAATATGCTCTCATTGTGATTGTGTTCACTCCTTCTAAGACTATATAAGCTTCTAGCTTAGGAGCTATTTCAGTGCCCCTTGCTTCTCAGATCCATTCTTTACTTCCTTGTTGGAACACCATCAAGCCTCTACTGCCAGGAGGGTAACACGATATCTTTCCTTTGGTCTTTTTGTTGTACCTCAAACCATTGCTCCCCTCCACAGACCCTCCTTTCCTGCCAAGATGATTCTTGGATTCGAAGTTCCCAAACCCACATGGCTGTGATTTCTGCTTGGGGGTCCTATGAGAATCCCAACCCCATTTTAAAAGCTACCTCCAGCCCCAGCTCCTTGACTAAACTTTAACCAACCCTTCCAGCTCAGTGTGGTGTTGCCCAATTCTGAGTTTCAAAACGTGTTGCCTGTACCCCTCACGTTAGTCACATGATTTACTAGTTGAAATATATTCTCTCCCCAAGTAGATGGTCAGCTCCTCGAGCAGTAGGAAACTTGTCTTAAATGTCGCGCACAGCAAAACAATGAATGGATTATCAAGATAGACTCTTGGCCCGGCCATGGGAAAAACTCGCTACACTGATATTTTGCCAAATGTTGTCTTAAGGTCAGACTGCTCTACTGTTAGAGAGTTCTGAGCCTAGGAAGAAGCTGAGAAGGGCCTGAAGGTTTCTGTACAGCTGAGAGTCATAACATCAGACACTAGGCCAGCCCTCGGCAGAGTCAGTCTGCTCTGGTCCCCAGTAATTCCTAACGTCCCATCCAGTTCTAAATCCTCCGGGTCTGTGATCATTCCTGAATGCATCCCGTTCATCCCCACATGAGCAAGCTGTTATCACAGCATCAAGAAGGACAGTCATGGCAAATGAAAGCTGTGACATTGGGCTTGACCTTGCTGGGAGAGAAAAGATTGGCACAGGGCCAGGTCCCGAGTGTGCATAAATGCCCTTGCTCTTGAAGCCAGGGGAACCCATGCATGTAAGTGTGTTGTGAAAAGCCCTGCAGACTAGTTCAGAGCTGTGTGGAGTAAAGATAATACATGTAGAACGAGTGATGAGAGCCAAGGCTTGGTCTCTGCACATAGTGTAAACACATTTGACGCAGAAGACTCTTCTGGTTGCTTTTTACACCTTTTCTAACTCTCCGTGGAAACACTGTCCTCATAATCAGTACATATAACTTGTTAGGAGCTAACTTTTCACTCCCTTCTCTTTTGCTTTACTTAGTTACCAAAAAAAATAAAAAATAAAAATCTTTCTTTGGACCTTTATCATTGAAATCACTGAGACTAGAGCTTTTAAAATCTATCCTTAGAAATTGCCAACTGAGATCTCACATTGTCACCTATCCCCATATGTACAGACCTTTTTTACTCCATTTCTTTGAGTTCATTCTGGATTTTTACGTCCAAATTAAAGAGGAGATGTGGTTGATGTGTCGTTATTAGGAATTCGGCATTAGAAAGCACCAGATGCTTGACTCCCAAGGCTACGGAGCAGGCATGGGGACCCCAACGGGCCACGACAGCTGCTGACATGTCCCGCATAGCTTACCCAGTGCTCGGCTTCAGTGGTGACCGCCCCAGGCCCCAGCACTCACCACGTGCATGCACACAGCCACCCAGCACGCGGGTGCACGGCAGACCAACACACGTGTACACTCCTTGATTGGTCCCTGAACGTGCTTGATACATCTGAGGGAGAAAGCACTGCTTCCCGGGGGCTCTGCTGTGCACCCGGTCCCGGGCATTTACCCTGGACATGCTCCCTGTCGCGGGTCTCTGTTTCCTGCGTCCTTCGGGGTGCCAAAGGCCCCTGCAGAGCATGTGGCAAATGTGAGGCCGCACAATGATGCTGATTGGGTATTTGCCAGGACAGTGGGTAGACTGGAGGAATTGCGGGGTAGGGACGGGCTGGTTTCCAGTCCTGTCTTTGCCGTCCATTAATGAGTGCTGTGATTTTAGGTGGTTTAAACTAAACCGTTCAACTCTCCTGGGCCAGTTGGCTCCCCAGTGAGATGAGTCTGTGAGCTCAGGGTCAGCCTGCTTCTGTTCTGAGAAGTGCCCTAAGGATGTATTGGAGGTTTGCTGAAAGTCTGGTTTACAAATGAGGAAGTGGTTTGCCGAGGCCTTGGCTCTCTGACCAAGAGTTAGTATTGACAGTTTGGGAAGAATCTGGAAGACTGACGTTTCCATCACAAGTGTAGCTCAGCATGTGACCAGGCTGGGGTGGTTCTCCTTCCTTGGACATTTTAAATATGATGAAGTTTCGCTTCTCTCCCTGGGGGTTTCCTTAATCTCTTCAGTAGGAAGTTCAGAGTCAGTGTCAAGTCTCCTTACTGGGAAGGTACAAGTATTGTTTTGAAGAAAGTTTTACAACCTGGCAAACGTCAAATATCTGTGCTCTGTTTTTTTTGAGATAACAAATCTGTGGCACAGAGGAAATGAACACTGGTGAAAAGGTCTTTATAAGCCTCCACTCCTGGGGTGTATTCATTCCATGTATGTGTGTTGGAACCTTTGAATTACAGTAAATTATTGACCTTAATTGATTTATTCCCAGAAGGGAGTTTTTAGTGTTTAATTAAGGAACTTTTAGAGAAGGTCATTGTCAATATCCTTGACTTCTGTGACCACAAAACCCCCCATTTTAACCTGTAGAAAGTAGAATAATAGCTGAATGGTTTAGTTTGGGAAGTGATTATGAAATCTGTTAAGCAGCTTAGCCCCACCAGAAATCTCATAGCACCCTTTGTTTGCAAGATAAAACATGCTTTTAAAAAAATAAATTCTTCTTTTCCTCTGTAAAAGGTTCCTTTGTTTATAAGATTAAATGTTCTTTTAAAAAAATGCTTCTTTTCCTCTATAGAAGGTCTGCCTGAGCTCAGAGGCTTGTTAATATGCCTGGATGTGTGACCTTTTTATAGAAATAAGTTTGATTTTGCATGTTCTTTCATGAAGTGGGGACACTCAGAGACCCTGACTTCCAAGCCCACTGCTTGTTCTCGGTGCTTCTGTCTTCCCGTCTCTAAAGTGCAGTCACTGGTGGCAGAAGAGGAATGTGGCAGATGAGAGCTAATGTTAGCCCAATGTGACTCCCTCCGAAGGGCCAAAGTCCTCAGCAGAGGGGCAGAATGCCCTGTGGGTGGTGGCTGTGTGGTTGGAGCTCTGCTGGGCCCAGACCTGCCTCCAGGGTGTCGTGTGTGGTTTATTGGCTTTTTGTTTTGCTCCAAAGACATTTCTGAAGGACCGTTTGAGCTGAGGAGTTAAGTTTCTTAGAGGTAAAATCCCCAGTGAACCAGAGTTGAATCCCCAGTATAAGAGAAGGCCTGTGCCCTCTGGGCAGTTCGTGGACGTAGCTCAGGTGTTTAAGGTGCAGCTAAGACCAGTGACCCACAGGGCATCAGCCTCTTCTCTGACACCTTGCTAAGAAATGCTCTCCTGCTTGGCCCCCGAAGGGTGACGAGTGACCCTTGACGCAGGTATTCACCGGAAGTGAGAGGCATCCACCCAGGAGGACACTGAAGAGTTGCCTCTCTGGACTCCTCTCACAGCTACTAGGTGGCCTAGTTCTTCGGGTGCTTGTACTCCTGGGATCTGCTCTCGGGGCTCAGTCTATCTACGTGTCACTTGAACCTGTAATCATATTTTTAGTCAACATGGCCCAACCCATGAAAGCAACTTAGGCGTGTTCTTGGTGGAGCGGCCTTGGCAGTGGGTTTGGATCCTGGCTGTCGCCGTACGTGGAGAGGGCGTTTTCTTTGCAGGCTCCCGCACAGCCACGACAGACAACCTTGGATGTGGCCCGGGACCAGGGTGACCCACGGGAAGGGCTCTGGTGTCTGACCTGGGTGACATCCCCAAGTGGCAGTTGGCCCGTCGTGGTCTGTTAGGTCCCAGGGTAGCAGCCCGGAAACCTGCCTAGAGAAGAACCGGTCTTCAGGGTGTAGTAGGGACCCCAGGAGACAACGTCCGAAAGTGTAGGCTAGTGTTGACGTTGGAAGAGCTGCTTGTTAGGGGCCAATCCAAGAATCTCATCCACAGCAGATTGCTGTCTAAAGGAAGACAGAAGACTGTTTTGTCAGCCGCTCCCGACCAACGCCCCGTCACATTCCTTCCCCCGTTTGTGAAAACATCCTGATGGAACACAAGCTAAAGGTTTCTGGGTGTGTCTTGCCACTCGTGCCCTCACAGGACCACGTTTTCCAGTTCTGGGGTCAGAGGGACTAGATGTAGTAGGGCATGGACAAACAAGTGAAGGAAGAGGAGAGAAAGGTGGCAGAGTTTGCCTACAAGTCTTCAGGAAGTCCTCTTTAGTTAAAAGAGCCAACTGGCCACAGATATGGACCTAGAGGAGGAGGACTCACCCTATGAGGAGGAGGAGGGCTCACCCTATGAGGAGGAGGAGGACTCACCCTATGAGGAGGAGGAGGGCTCACCCTATGAGGAGGAGGAGGGCTCACCCTATGAGGAGGAGGAGGGCTCACCCTATGAGGAGGAGGAGGACTCACCCTATGAGGAGGAGGAGGGCTCACCCTATGAGGAGGAGGAGGGCTCACCCTATGAGGAGGAGGAGGGCTCACCCTATGAGGAGGAGGAGGGCTCACCCTATGAGGAGGAGGAGGGCTCACCCTATGAGGAGGAAAAGGAAGGCTTGGACCACCCTGAGCTCAGCCTCTGGAAAGACCCCAACATCAGGCAGTATGTGCTCTGTTTTAAAGTGACGGACAGAGGGCTGGAGGGCCTAAGGGAGGGGTTTACTCTGAGTAGAATGGAAGGGGACAGTTTCCAGGAATCATGTTCCATCGTTTGGATGGGCGTGGAAACACGGTCAGATCTGCTTGGTTGGGGGTGACCAGGGATAGAATGGGCTGCACTGCACGGAAGTAGAACGTGGCCCTAGCTCCAGGATGAGACCAGGTGAGTAGGCCGTCAATGGCCCTCAGAAGTTCACCCTCTGAACCTTGCTAGACCCAATTTCAGGTAGGGCATCCCAAAAGCAAGGGACAGAGGTGGAGCCGTGAATGCAATGCTCAGCCCAGGGTAGATGGATGCTCAAGGGAAACTGGCATTTAGATAGAGCAAGGGCGTCTTGCTGGGCGATTTGAGCATACAAGTGGCAGTGAAGTGAGCAGTCTGCAAGCTTGCAGGGAGGCACTCAGCCCGCGGTGGACACAGTACTCATGCCCAGCTATGGTGGGCATCTTTTCATGCCACCACTTTTGGTGGGCTTGTCCTGCTTGTAAGTTACTATAGCGCTTCTTATTGCTTCTAGTAAATTCTGTGCTTGGCTAGGCAAGGGGAACTTATTTGAAGACAGGAGTGTATGCCCCAGTCACCTGGGCGTGGCCTCTTAACCTGCGTGAAATTGTACCTGCAGTCCTTCAGCCTCTGCAATATTCCTCTTTCCAAAGGTTTTTAATCCCTTCCCTCCTGGGGCTTCTGGGCCCTGGGAAGAAACTTTTCTTCATATACCAGTGAGGGTAGAGTCCTGACTTAGCATAGACTTCGAGGACGCTGGGGGGAGACGTGAAGCTTTTCTCTGCAGGTCAGAGACCTCCTCCCTGGCAGAGAAGTCAGAGGAGCTTCGTGTGACTCCCCTGCTCAGAGAACTAATGCCTGCTCTCCTGTCCCCGAGATAGTGCAGTTGTTGAGTTCATGAGTGTAAAGCAGAAGTGGTTTCCCTCCGTCCTGTGGTTTCTGACCCGCTGCCCTTGCTGCTGCCCAGGCTCCTTTCCAGCCCGAGCAGCTGGCTGCAGGCACAAGACTTCGCCCTGGAGACTTCCAGCCTTTAACCTACATTCCAGCTTCCACGTGCCACGTCACATTTAATAGCCCAAAATAGAAGGCAGATGCTTCCGTAAGTACCACTGCAGCCAGCTCTTTCCAATGTAGCTGAAATGCCAGCACCTCATAGGTGGTGCTTAATGAGTCCATTCCTCACCATTTAATGCAGAAATTCGAACCTAGAGTCCATGGAGATGATCCCCAGATGAGTTTAAGAGGGTCCAGGAGCCCCAGGAAGTTGTATGCAAGATATTGTTTTTGTGTTTGCATCCATGGCTTCCAGGACCTGATCCCTGGAGGAGTTTACCCTTTGTGAGCAGACACAATAAATACAGTTTTTAAAAGTCATTCTACATTACCTAGTGGATATTTCTTATCCTCCCTTCCTGCTGCTTCCTGATCACCATTCTTCCAGTTTTTCTTTCTTTTTTTTTCCATTCAATAGCAATCTATTAACCATCTTCCATGTGGAAAGCACCTTCACCCTATGCTTTGGAAGTTATAGAAATAAATCAGAGTGGCCTCTGCCCTTTTGGACTTTAGAACCTAGTAAAGGAGATTAGATACAGATAATTATTATAGATCTAAAGTTAAAAGGAATTGTAAAGGTCATCTGGTCCAACCACCCGTTTGATGCTTACATCCTTTAAACAGCTCTAGTGAGTTCTTGTCTCTCCTGTGCTTTATCCCTTCCAGCGGTGAAGCTTACCACTTACTCTCCTAGGAGTCTGTCCTTGAATCAATCTAACTTTTAAAAAGTTCTCCTTTGCATTAATCAAGTTGAAGCTTGATGTTCTGTGGCTTCCACCAGCTGGTCCTATGTTTACCCCCCACCCCCCATCCCACCCATGGAATCACACAGCTCATCCGTGGCCTCTTCCATGCCCTTGGACTTAACTGTTTAAAGATGGATCACTTGTCTTTCCAACATCTTTGAGCCACTAGCCCCACACCTGCAACTTTCCTCAGATGAGTCCTTTTAGCTTTACCAGGGAGTGAAATGTGAAGTGGCCCTGTAACATTTTTACAGCTTTTGTAAGACTTTGCATTCTTTGTGATCCTTGTGCAAAAATTCTTAAGATCAGTTCTATACCAGATTTACAGAGATGTGTGCTATTTGATAGGAAAATCACTATATCTGCTAGTATATGGTTCATCTATGAATAACAGACCCCAAATAATAGTAGTTTGAATAATAGAGAAGTTTTTCTCTCATATAAAAGTCCGTAGGGTAGCAGGTGTGAATCTGCGCCACATCTGTCTTGTGGCTCTGAGTGACCTTCATCCCCAAGCTCATCTCGTGGCCCAAAATGGCTGCTCTGGCTCTAGCCATCACGCCGCTTTCCAACCTGCATTCAGGAGGGAGGGACAAAGAAGATGGGCAAAAGGCCTATTCCAGCTGTCCTTTATAGAAAGTTCTAGAAGCTTCTGTGGGACACTATACTTACATCTCATTGGCCGGAACTAACATAATTGCCCCTAGTACAGTGCAGGCTCCATCTGGATAGCTGTGCGCCTAGGTAAAAAATGAGGCTTTGATTAATTCTGAAGAAATGGAAAGCAGCTATTGGAGAACAAGCAGCCTGTCTGCTCCCTTGGACGTCCTCTCTCCTTGCTCTGGCTGTCAGGAAACTCACTGCTTAGGTGCACCTGTGGTCCTAAACTGAGACATTTCTGTTCCTGCTCCCCCTCCTTTCTTCATGCACCTCTTAATCTTTTATTCTTGCTGTGAAGGCTTCAGTTTCACCGGCTGGTAAAACAGACTCAAGTCATTTTTGGAAGTAGATAAGATAAGCAAAATGAAATTAGAATAAAATTAGTCCATGAAATCTAAAATGCGATGATTGTTAGGCACTATTATTTTATGCCCACTACGATGGAATAAAAAGGCTGCTCGTTAAACTGTGGCCCACCATCATTTGAAAGAGTTGTCCTGACTTTTGTATTTGTGCATCTTAAGATTGGTGAAATGTGGTGCCTGGAACCAAGTACTTATTTCTCTTAGGGAGCTAAGAATTGTTTGGCAAATTAAAGGATGTTCCTGAGAGGATGTGGACTGTCCAGGTTAGCGTTTCTTTGGAATGCACCTTTCACTGTCATATTCACTTTTGGGGGATTTTGTTCTCTATAGTAAATGAATTGACATATATTTGATTTGGGCAACTTAGGTCACACTGGGTATTCCCGTCCAGGTATCTTGCAAACTGAAATAGTTCCGTCTAAGTTAGAGAGCTGAATTAGAGCCTCGCCTGGCTTGGGATCAGGCCTCAGTGGCACTCCTTCAGCGCCAGCTGCTGGGAGACCTGTCCTGCGGGCCGCTGTCCTTCACACGGCACTTGGCCCTGTCATCCCGTGGGCAGCCCTGTGGCCGGGGCTGGCGTGGTCCCGTGTAGCGTGATCTGCTGTATCGTGTCCCCCCAGGAGATGAACGGAGTGCTGAAGTGCATGCTCTCGGAATGGTTTTCTTCAGGCTTCCTGAACCTGGAGCGGGTCACCTGGCACTCTCCCTGCGAGGTGCTGCAGAAAATCAGCGAGTAAGTAATAGCTTTTCACTTTCTCATATTTTAGCTGAAAGCCGGTTTCCCTTCACATGTACATTTTATTTCAAAGCGAACAAAACCCAACATAGTTCCCCCGAGTGTGGCCATCGTGGCGGGTCATGCTGAGGTCGTGGCAGAGAGAAGGGAGCACTTGGCCCCGACCAGGCCATGGGTTATCCCCACCTGTGTCTCACAGCTGGCCTCGTAGCTGGAGCCAGCAGGCCCACCCCTGCGCCCCTGGGAAAGGGCCCCCCAGCAGTTGTACACATTCCCTGGGCCAGGTATTGGTGTTAGTAATCAAAGCAGCATTGATTTCATCCAATTGATACGACTCCCTTGGATAAAATCTCTGGAATAACTACATCATGCGTGATTACACACACTCCCAGACTCCATGAAACCCAGGCCAGCACGTCACAGCAGTCCACACAGCCAGACGTCTGCTTCCACTCAGAATCTTCACATTCACCTGTCTCACGAAATTTTAAGGCTTGAAAGATGCTGCAGTATTGGAGACACTGCACACGCAAAGGGACGGCGTGCCACTGCTGTTTTACCTGCCGACACGGAGTAGGGCTGGACAGGGTTACCAGACACAAGGGGGCAGGGAGGGCTGTGTTTGCAGCAGTGACATGGATCCCAAACTGCAGGGATCCAAAAGAAATAAAAAGAATGTTTGGTGGCTGCACATTTGATTAGGTTTCTGAGTTCAATTTTGCTGCATAAATGACTCCCAAGAGCCCCACAAACTTGACTTAACACTTGGTATTTAAGAATTAGAGCCCAATTTTGCATGTAATGTGGTCATTAATTGTAGTATTGTAGTTCCTCTTGGTGCTGTTTCACATTAAAATGATTTTCTTTGGATTTTCCTGAAGTGACAATTAAAGCTGTTTTTAAAGGCTTTATTACACTTGAATAGATAATATGAATAGGAATCGGCAGTCGTTATTTAACTAGTGAATGATACTTTTTTCAGGGATCTTTTCCTGCTTTTCTTGTCAGGTCTGAGGCTGTGCATCCTGTAAAGAACTGGATGGATATGAAGCGAAGGGTTGGGCCATACAGAAGATGTTATTTTTTTTCTCACTGTTCGACCCCTGGGGAGCCCCTGGTCGTTTTGCACGTGGCCTTGACCAGTGACATCTCCAGCAACATCCAGGTACCTCCACCCTCAAGTTGACATCAGATAGCCGCCCCCCAGCTCCATAGTCGTCTTTACTTCTTTTAGTCCTGCCCCCCCCTCCCCAAAGAAACTGCTTTGGATTCTTATGGATTTTTGCATTGGTTAAATAAAATCTCCAAATCTGTAGCTATACTCTGTAGGAATGTAGTATATGAAAAGTAATGGAATGTGAAAAGCATTCATCTGGGTGCACTGATTTTGCTGGAGGAAGGCTGAAGTCTGTTATAGAACATTTTTGTGAAGCAGGGGAGGGCAGAGAGAAGGGTGCATGGTTCACCTCTGCAGCATTTGTGAAATGTCTATCAGGGCTTTTAAAAGAGCCATGATTGAAAAATGCACAGCTTTTTGCGTGCACGATGATGGGCCCAGAACTCTGCCAGCTCAGTGGCAGTTACAGAGCCCCCACTAGTAGTCCCTGAGTGGCCCCTGCCTCCTGCAAACCTGTCCTCTCCTGAAGGAGCTCGGGCACAGAGCGGGAGCCTGGGCCACATTGCAGGTCTGAAAACCAAGAGCAGATCTTTATGAAGGGAAAGCAGGGAGGGCAGGGGCTGCTGGGCAGGTGAGGGCAGACCACTAAGGACCCTGGGCAGAGTTTCCTCCTCATCAAGAGCGTCTAGAAATTGAGGAGGGCAGATGGGCAGATGCCCTTGACCCCCCAGAGACGTTTCCTCATGATGTTTGTGTCTAAAGAAATCACTCTCACTCGGTCTTGGAGGGGCTAAAACTTAATGCATTCTCTTTCAGGGCAGTTGGGTGATAACGTATTAAAATATAGAATATGCATTATTTTTTTACCTAAAAAGTCCACTCTCAGGAATTTATCCTGGGGAGTGCAGACAGCTACTTATTATTTGCAACCTTGTTTAAGGTTTTAAAAGGCTGGACATGATAACAGCAGGCTAACTGTCCATCGGTAGAGGCTGGGTTAAATGAATGGTGGCGTCTACATATGGCACAGCCACACGTACATTGGCTTTCTCTGTGTGTACTTAAATGTTGATATAGGTGTATACTTCTGACTTTAAAAGCCAGCCTTAACATACAAGTGAGTTAAAAACTGCAATTACAGAATGGCATGTAGAGTACAATCTTATTTATAAGATTAATAATACCTATTGAGGACACAGAGCACATTCCATGCAGAATTGCTCACAGTGCCCTGTGAGTTTGATATTATTTTAGAAATGAGGAAACTGGGGCCTAGGGAACTCTAGTGATTTGCCCAAGATCATAGAACAAGTAAATAAGTATTCAAACCCAGCCCGTTTCCTAAGGGAAAGGGCCTCCCATGCGTGTAGAATTAAGCGTGTCCACTTGCGAGTGTGTGGGTGGGTGTGTGCACATGCTCATGCATAACTGCGTGTAGAAATATGTTTGAAAGTCATATATACTGATGGCCACCAAAACAGGTGTGGAATGATGTTCTTCTTTTAAATGGAGAAGAGCAGAAATTGGTGTTAGGTCTCGGAGTAATTTATGATTTCTTCTTTTTGCATTTATTTTTCCTCTTTTTTATGTTATGCACATCTCCTTTGTATAATCAAAGAAAAATTCATTTTTATTTGAAAACTTTAAAAAGAGATTGCTGGAAAACTTTCGACAAGGAGCCACCTGGCAACCCACAGCCTTCTTGGAAGCAAAGGAAATAATTCAACAAGATGGAAACCACAAATGAGCGGTCCTTGGAAGCAGAGTTCTTCTGCTGACAGTGCAGCAGAGGGCACCTGGGCTTAGGCCTCTCAAAAGCCCACCGTTCTATCCCCCCATCCACCCCATTTCCCTTGTGGCAGCAGGTCTTGGCCTTTTGGGGTCACAGGACCATCCCCACGCCCCGAGGATCTGATTTCCCAGGGGGAAATTCGCCAACCCACCCATTTACATAATTTCAGAAAGTTCGTGGGCTCCAAGAGCCCATCCCTGGCTTCTGATTAGCACCCCTACTACAAATCCCCAATGGAAGTCAAAAAAGTTTAAATGTGTTCCTCAAAAGTAAGCTTGTGGGGTGGGTGATGGTGGCACAGCGGCAGAGTTCTCCCCTGCCATTCCGGAGACCCCAGTTCGATTCTTGGTGCCTGCCCATGAAAAAAAAAAGTAAGCTGAAGTTTCCTGCATCAAAGCAAACTAAAAGGCAGCCACCTGCTATTCCACCATTATCAGGTGACCTTCAGAGTACCAGGGTTCAAAACCCCTGCAATCAAAGATCAGAGCCAGTAAAATCAGACTTTGGGTATGTGGCTTTCCAGAACAAGTCATTTCTTAGATTGCTTTGCACCAGTGTCTGTGTGAATGCGCGTTTCTGTTTAGGAAGAGCAAGGCTCTTGTCACAAAATCAAAAAGCTACATAGAAAAGCCATTAAAAGGTAAATTTCCTAAAAGAAACATTATATAGAACTGTACATGTCTTACTGAGAAACCTGGAAAACTGCAGTTCAGAGAAAAGGAGCAAAAATAACTAAAGGATAGAAAAAAGCAGGTCTTTTAAGAAAAGTGAAAGGAAATAGAGTTACTCAACTTTGATGGTTTAGTGTGTTCCCTCTGGATGCTGTGCAGGAGTGTGTAGGCAATTGTCAGTTTCGACAAAGGCCTGAGAAGAAAAAAAAAGAGAGAACAAATTGTTATTCAACACAGTCTGCAGGAGAATTTCAAAATAGCAGAAATGATTTAACTGAGCAACCAGACAAGAGAAGTTGTGAAATCTCCGCCTCCAGAGAGCTTTCAGACCAGAGCAGACACCACCGCAGTAGAGAGGGCTGACCTCTCTTCCCGGTCCTGGGCCACCAGAGCTTTCCTAAGGGGTGCGCTGCGGGCGGGAGGTCCCCAAGGCCCGTCCTCATAACCAATATCAATGTCTTCCAGGCCATAGTGAAGGAATGCCCTCCCTCTGACACAGAGGATAAGAACAGAATTGCTGCTGCAATTTTTTATTCCATCAGCTTGACCCAGCAAGGTCTGCAGGGTGTGGAGCTGGGAACCTTCCTCATAAAGCGAGTCGTCAAGGAGCTGCAGGTAAGCGCACGAAGGAGAACACACTAGTGCTGTGGCCTGGTCTCCAGCGTGCCTTGACGTCCTCCATTCCCACTGCGGCCTCTCTGGGGTCTAGATCAGTCCTTCCGGTCTTCTAGGGACGAGGGAAAACGAGAAGAGCTGGAAGGGAGAACGCCAGGCGCCTCTCTGCCGTTCCTCGAGGCCGGGAGATTACCAGGGAGATGTGGAATCATGCTGAGAAAAAGGTCCCCAGCATCCAGCCCATGAGCCACAAGCTGGGGGTGCCCTCGGCCTGGGGCAGCCCTCCTCCTCCCCCGCGGCCTGGGGCAGTCCTCCTCCTCCCCCTCGGCCTGGGGCAGTCCTCCTCCTCCCCCGCGGCCTGGGGCAGCCCTCCTCCTCCCCCTCGGCCTGGGGCAGTCCTCCTCCTCCCCCTTGGGCCCAGTATCTGCCTGACTGCTGGGTACTTGCCCCAGGTACCGCCTCTAACCCATGGCCACACCTAGCCAGGCTGGCCCCAGGCCACCCTCACCCCCATGCCCAAGACCTTCTGACCCCTGGGCTTTCTCGTTGCCTGAGGGATGCCAAGTTTAGACCAGGCAACCTGAAGCTAAAAACGTTGGCTTTTTTATATAACTTTCTTCTCTTTGTTGCCCTGTAAAAAGCACTTGAACCAGCCTACAATGAAAATATTCAGCTTCACCCTGGGCCTAGGCTTTAAAAAAGTATCTCATAGGGGGTTTGGACAGAGTACGATGAGTGGGATCTATTAGGTAAAATAATCAACTTGCTCTTAATCGACTGAGCTTGCTGTGCTCTGCTGTGGATCACTTCAGCATAAGTGGCTGAGGCCACAGCACTTCCTTAGGGAACAACTGGAGTGGTGATAAAATACGCATGCACTTTGCGTGCAGAACCAGTTCAGACCTGAGGCCTCAGGATCTGGTTGGGCAGCAGCTTCACTGGTGTCACTCTCGGTGCCACTTTTCCCCAGGGTTGATGACAAGCCACATCTGACAAATATATGAGCTTCTTCTGGTGTCTGCTGAAGGTGCTAATGCCCGAGGCAGGGACAGGGAAAAGAGGCTGAGAAAGGCAATAAATAAAAAGGACCGAGGCCATGAAGACCCCGGGTAACTCATCACAGACCCTGTTTCTCAGTGGTCCCCAGCCCCCTCGCCACATGCACTGACACCGTGGCCCAGCGCAGCCTGGCCACAAAGCGCTGCCCGCCACACGCTCGCGTTCATGGCCATTTATAAAAGCAAAAGACGGCACCGCCATAAGTGCCTGACGAAAAGAATGTGGTTGAAAAAAATATGCTAGAGTCATCTCTTTTAATATTATTCTGCCATCAAAGTTATGTTTTTGAATTTTTAATGAAAATGAGATGTTCACAATATAAATCCAGAAGGCAGGATATCAGATAAATGTCCAACCCATATAGAAATTGCATCAAGGAAGACTGGAAGGAATTGTACTTTATCAAACTATTGAGAGTGGTTATCTCAGAGTAGTGGAGCATGGCAGTTTTTTTTTCCCGTCACAAGCTTTTAAAAAAAATTTCCATAGTAGGTATGTATTACTTTTATAAGTGAAAATATTGGATTTTTTTAAAAGATAGTTAAGATTTCTTATAATTTGAATAATGATCAAACCTTATATGATGGGGAGAAATGCCCTCTGCCAACTCCTGCTCTCCCGTCCTCTATACCCCCTGTGGCAATCAGCCATTCATTCCACAGGTGGTCTTGAGTCCTTGGGTGCCACAAAGAGGTCCGGGACCATGGTTGGGTGTGGGGGAGAGGCTGGGCTGGTAAGAGACAAGACCTGTAGCCAGAAAACTACAGCCCAAGTCCCCCTTCTCAGGGGCTCAGCTGCTGGACTTGGCCAGGCCCAACTCACCAGCCCCTGTTTTGTCCCCGTGACTAACATTGGACAGAGACACCATCCTCCAGGTCAGAGCAGGGCCGGGCACACGTCGGGTTCCCAGTGAATGTCCTTGGCATGGAGGAAAGTTATCTGTATCAGACATCACTTTGTAAACTCTCAAGCCGCGTACAGAGGTCACCATCTGTGTGTTGTGGACTGGGAGGTCGTCCCCTGTCAGTGAATAGCTGTTGAACTTCTCTCATGTGTGCCTGTGTCACTCCCTCTGCCTCCCTCTCCCCACCCCTACTGTGCTTTACAGAAGGAGTTTCCCCACCTTGGGGCATTTTCCAGCTTGTCCCCCATACCTGGGTTCACCAAATGGCTGCTGGGGTCACTGAACACGCAGGCCAAGGAGCCCGGGCGCAGCGAGCTCTTCACGGATTACGAGAGCAGAGAGATCGCCGAGCTCACCGGTGGCCCCGTCGGCGAGACCCTCAAGGCCTTCCTGAGCAGCAACGAGTGGGTGAAGTCGGAGAAACTGGTCAGGGTGCTGCAGGCCCCCTTGATGCGACTCTGCGCCTGGTACTTGTACGGGGAGAAGCACCGGGGCTACGCCCTGAACCCCGTTGCCAACTTCCACCTGCAGAACGGGGCCGTCATGTGGCGCATCAACTGGATGGCCGACACCAGCCCGCGGGGCCTGACGGGCTCCTGCGGCCTCATGGTCAACTTCCGGTACTACCTGGAGGAGACGGCGGCCAACAGCACCGCCTATCTCGGCTCCAAGAGCATCAGAGCGTCCGAGCAGGTCCTCAGCTTGGTGTCCCAGTTTCAGAAGAACAGCAAACTCTAGAGATGCGCCTTCCCTGAAGCAGATCTCCAGACTTGGAGAAGGATAAGTTTCTGGATGGGCCCGAGAGGGTTACATGTCAAAAGGAGCTTTTTCAGTAAAGCAGGAATTGAACCCTGTTCCCCGTGGTGGGGCAGTGTTGCACAAGGAGACGGGCGGTGCCCGGCGAAGGGCTGCGGGAACCACGCGTGCGTGGAGAAGCTGGCCAGGCGGGGGCGCAGGGCTCCCTCCACGGCCTGGGGTTTCGGGGGTGCTGTGGTAGCCCCTGCCCGTGGTACAGCCACCAGCCCCTGCCACTGTGGCTCCAGGCTGGGCCAGTCAGCCTCTCCAGGACCAGACGAGCAGCCCAGGCGAGAACAGAGTTCTCCTTTGAGCTTGTAGAAGATAATTCCGCGGTGCCTTGCTTTAGCCATTTCTCTCCACTCATTACAAAGGCAATAAAGGACTGTGCTGCCTTGTTTCAGGTAAATCTTGGCGATCATAAGTGTATGAAAAGGTTCGTCGCTTTGCACAAGTTGAGTAAGTTCCATCAGTCATTGACCGGAAACAGCCACAGTGTGCTGTTGGCAGCATTAGTTGAATTATAGACTTTAAAGTTATAGTGATTCAGGATCATAATGTACTGATAGTAGAGGACAGATTTGTTCTGAGAACATTAAATGTCTGGCTATTTAATAGAATGTGGTGGTTGGCTGAGACTCAGGACATTGTGGGGCTGGAAGTACTCTGGGTTGTCACCTGGGCCATTGGTCCCCACAGTCTGATGGGACGTCCGGGCGCCCTGCAGAACGGGTGCAGCTTGGGCGCAGTGATTGAAGCAAAGGTGGTGGTGGGAAGGAGGAGGGTGAGCCTCTGAGTGTGTGTGTCTGTCTGTCTGTGCCTGTCCGTGTCCTGTTCATGGGGAGGTGGGCCTGCCTTCCACCACACCAGTCCCATGAGCTGCCTGTGCTCCGGGCTGGCACCAGACGTCTTGCTTGTGCTGAATCCTGTGGCAGGATCTGCTGCTTCTGCCATTGCTTTGGGCTAATCCTGAAAGGCCGCTGTGGGCTGGGTCTCGGCGGGTGCGGGAGGGGTCTGGGGGCATGCCTGCCCATCGAGCACACCTGCTCCTGGCCTCGCTCTCAGCACCCTCGGCCCTGGGTCTGAATATCCAGCTCCCAAGAAGTCCACAGAGGTCTGTTTTGTCCCTCCACCCCCTAAATTCCCCAAGGAGACCAAAAGCTCTGGGCTGGCTCAGACCAGGGTTTGAAGCCCCACTCCCTCACCTCCTGGCGGAGCCATCCCACCTGCTCTCTCCACGTCCTGGTGAGGTCAGCACCCTGCCCAGAGGGCAGTTGGGAAGTAGGGCAAGTAGTGCCCGTGGAGGCCCTGGCCCCCAGGGTGACACGCAGGGGTGTGTGTCAGCGTCACAGAGAACAAGGCACTGGGACAGATGTTTCCCTAGTGCTCGAGCACACTTCCCGCAGCGGGCTGAGGCCTCCCTCTCGTGCTGCAAGCCAGCTCGGCAAGCCACGTTTCTCTTTGGGCCAGATTTGACCGCCCTCTGATTTAACACTAAGGCAGCATTCCTAATTGTTGCAGGTCCCTTGAAATTCTGACAGACAACTGTGATGCACCACTGCTTTGTAATTTGAGGGAGCTTCCAGACCTCCCCACAGCCACACTTCCCCCCCAAATGAAGTACCCTGCTTTGAGGAATTTGGGGTAAAAATAGACCTTGTCTGACATGCCATGGGGGGCCAGCCCCTAAGAACCTTTTGCAGCGTATTGATAACAGCTCTCATCAAGCTGGGCTGCTGCTGCGGACTGTTGGACAGGCCAGAAGGCAGCGTGCACTCTGTTCTGTCCCCAAGAGCCCTCTCCGGACATGGGGAGGTGGGAGAATACCCGGGATTCCCCAGGCCTTGGGGGTAAAGCACGGCCCTGTGGCCTCTGCTCTGGGCTGCCCGTTCTTTCCAGGGTCCCCCACCCCCCCTGCTGTGCTGTAGCCCTCTTTCCCCTGGGGGACCCCCACCTCTTCACACCTCCAGCTGCCACCTGCACACCTACGGCAGAGGGGCCGTGTGTCCCTGTTTGCCTGGGACGGTCCCAGCTTGTGGTCCTCAGAGCTTCCCCACACTCTAGGTGTCCCAGCATGGTCCCCGCCGATGCCGCCCACAGACCCCTCCAGGCTCGTACGTCCACCCTGACATCTCCTGGGCTCACTCCCCACAGTAGCTTGGGGTCAGCACAGCCCACAGCCCACAGAGGGAGCTGTTCTTCCCTCCAAACCCAGTCCTCCTCCAGTTGCCCTTCCTAGTGGGTCCACCTCCCCCATCTGCTGGGTCCCCAGAAGCCACAGTGCCCGCTGCCCTCTGCCCCTAGCTGACCACTTTCCATTCCCACTGCCCTCTCCATAGCTCAGGCCACACTCTCCCACCTGTTCTTCAGCAAACAACCTCCCCTCCAACCCGTCCAGATCAGATTCATATTCCCTCCCTCGCTCACTTGCTCACTCTTCCTCCCTCTCATGCACGTGCCACCTTTAACCCACAGACTGAGAAGAGACTTCCCCACGTGACCTACCAAGCTGCCTTCCTTCAGCTTCTGGGACCCACTAGGCTCCCTCCTTCTGCCTGCATGTGCTGTTCCCTCCGCCTGAAATGCTGTTCCCTCCCCTCTTCCTGAATAACACCTCTTCACCCTCCAAACTTCATCAGCTGACCCCCCTCCAGGAGCTTTCACTGGCCTCCCGTGATTTGCTCTCCTGGCTCTGGGTGCCTCTTTTTCTAGGAGCTTCTCGGTGAGACATTTTACCTTCTAGGCTCTCCCTAGACTGGATGCTCCCTGAGAGCAGAGCTCAGGCTTGGTTTTCTCAACCCTTGTGGCACAGCGCTCAGCACACTCCTGGCACAGGTAGTTGCAGGGTCACCCAGGCACCAGGGTCTCCTCCAGTCCAGGCATAGCCAGGGGCCTCTGGTCTTTGGACCATGCCCTAGATGCCCCTCATTCAAGGCTTGGAGCCCCAAAAGGCTGCCTCTTCCTGGCCCTTGGCCCTGCCTGTTCCCCGTGGAGCCCTGCCCCTCCAGGGGTGCCGTTTGGGAGCAGAGCCAGCCCCCCCACTGAGCCACACAGGATGGCTTTTCCCCCAGTTCCGGTTCCTTCCTAGGAATCGACCACAACCGCCACCTGGTTAGTGTGGTTCCGTGTCAGGTGCTCCCAGCCTTGAGGTGCGTGAGGAAGGACCACAGCAGCCTGCACGGGACGGGACAGACGGACACACCAGGACAAGAGCTGGCAGGACTAGGTGTGGACCCCACACCTCCTAAGAGCCCCTTTAAAAGCAGAAAGGGAGTGGAAACGCACACCCGAGTCCCTCCCTGTAGTCCAGCGCCTGGCCTGAGCGCCTCACCTGCCTAATCTGCTGGCCCTTCCCTGGGGTGGCCACAATGGAGGGCAGGGTCCCAAGCCCCCTGTGAAGGTGACCCCCCGGCCCCCCGATTCAAGTCCTGGGGGTGCTAGTGGCAGTGGCTCCGCCCTCCTTGGCCTGCTGCACATCAGGTTCCCAGTGGACAAGGTGGCGCCTAAGGTGCTGGCTGGAGAGGGGCGCCTGTGGGGGGAGCAGGTTCGCGGTCATGCTGGGCGTTGTCACCCGGTGCCCACCAGGGGGCGGTATCCCCGCGCTTTCCAAGTGCCTCGACCTCCCCCGCTGGCATCAGCGTGTCCTGGCCGAGCCACACGGTCCTGGGCAAATGTCCCCGAGAGCCGCCCCTCGCCGGTCCCCGGGCCAGGCAAGGAGCCCAGTGGCACAGCCCGCAGGGCTGCGGGGCCACCTCCCAAGGCTGGTTGTTTGCCAACTGCCGGGGCCGCTGGCTTGTAGCAGTGGCGGTCCTGAGCGTGCAGCACTTGTGGTCGGAGCGCAGAGACGGGCGGTGTAGACATCACCAAGCCGAGGCATCCGGCTCCAGTGCCGTTGTTCGTCTCCTACCCCCCGGCCCGCGCTCTCGGCTCCCGCCACCAGGAGCTCCTAGTCAGCGTCAGGGCCTGAAAGGACGGGCTGAGCCTAGCAGACGTCCTCGCTGAGGACTCAGAGTCCCCCAGGCTTCTGAATGAAGGAGACTTCAGAAAGAGTAACTCGGCCACTTTGATTAAATGAGGTTATTGTTTTGTGCAAACATCTCACACACGGGGAAGCAGTCTGTGAAGGTGTCTGTCTCCCGACACACCAAACAGCTTTCCCCTCGGGCCTCTCTAAGGCCGGGTCCTTCCGAGGGGCTGGGACAGAGAGCAGGACGGGCAGGAGAGGCTGCGGCGCTGTGGCCGCGTGGGGACCGCCCGGCTTGGCGCTGAGGGGTGGAGGTCGGCTGGGTTGCGGCCAGACGCAGCTCTGCGCCCCTTCCACAGCCCCACGGGCACTTGGTAAATTTTCTTTCAAAAATCTCATTTGCACTCATTTTTCAAACGCACTAAAAGCACCCTCCACCCAAATACAACGTAGCAAAGAAGAGCGCCTTGGCGCCCACAACCCGCTTGCGTCGGAACTCCCCCGCTGCCCCGCGAGGGCGCCCATGCGGGGAGATGTGCTGGGCGCCTCGGTCACTTGCAGCTTTCTGTCCATGCAGAGCAGAGTGTGCCCTCAGGCCCGTGCACCGGGGGAGACGCGGGCGCAGGCAGCTGGCTTGAGTCAGCGCTGGTCCCCCGGCCCTGGCTTCACCCCTTTTCATCATCCTCAAAACAGCCTCGTGGCCAAAAGCTAAGGTTTTCACCCAAGACTCTGGGCCGGTGTAGCTCCACCCTGCAGGGAAGCAGCTGGTGGCGAAAGTGCTTCCAAGAGGCGTGCAAGGAATTAAACATAGTGGCAGTCCCCGGACACACTTAGACTCAGGCCAGGCTGTAGGGGTGCTGCCAGGGGCCCACACTGTAGAGGGCGCTGCATCTTGCCAACACATGCCCCAAGTTAATCCATTAACAGACAGGCGGGCATCTCTGCCACCTGGAACCCACCCTCAGTGCCAGCCCAGCACCCACCACCGCACAGCCTTATCCCCATGCCGCCGGAGCCCATGCTTCCCTCCCCCCCCGCCTGACACCCCTGAAGGCAGCTGCATCCAAGGACTGGGAAGGTGGGGGGTCAGCTGCTGCCGCCAGGGGCAGATGTTGCACGGAGCCCAGGGAGGGCTTGAGACGCTGATGTCAGAACTGGTGACAGCCACCTGTCGGGCGCAGGACACCAAGGGCTTCCCTCGGGTCACGGTACCCATCTAAGGGCGGGGTTCTGTGTGCCTGAGCTTCATCCCCCATGCAGGCGCCAGGGCCCTGCACACACCCGGCATCCTCAGTCATCTGTTCCACTGACATCACACCACAGCTGTGCACGCTGAGCAGAGGGCAGCTGGTCAGGCTGAAGGCGCCGGTGCGTTTCCCCAGCACCCAGCTGTGGGCCCTAATCCAGGCTTCATCACCACCAGCCGGCCACCCTCACTGAACTGGCAGTAAGTAAACGTCTCCATCTGAATTTACAAAACAAATGAAAGCCAAAGAAGAGCCATCTTTTGGTTGGTCTGCTTTTTTATTAATTGGCATTCCAAGTGAGATCTTTGTTTATTAAAATGGTTCTGTGGCTGCTGGGGAAAAAAATAAGGAAAATGTTGGACGTGACGAATTGAGGGTCCCTCTGCATGGCCATGGGGCCTGGGGCCTAGCAGCCCCCCACAGGCCCTTGGCCACTCTCCTTCTCTTGAGGAGGCCACTGCAGCAGCCACAAGGCTTCCGGATTCTGCCAGCCCAGAGCCGCTTCTAGAACCTTCTGTGGTCTAGCTTCTCCCACTGCCGCTCCTGCTGCTGGGGAGAGGTGGACACTTGCCCTTCCTAGGCCTGCAGGACCCGCCTTCCCTGGATGCACATGGCTTTGGAGCATCTCTGAGCTCACCCACCATCTCCTCGGATGCGTGCTCCCCTAAAATCACGGCACAAACTCACCCTGGGCTCGGAGGCCACGTGCTGGGGTCAGTTCAGGAAGACCTCCTGGGGGTACGGCCGGAGACGGATGCCCACTGCCTCAGGATGCACACAGAGAAGGCAGGCGCGCTTCCTCGGCAGCACAGCCAGCCCCTTGCGGATGGGCGCCTCTGAGAAACAAGGTCCCCAGGGCCTGGGGCCGTGTCTCGAGGGGGGTCCACACAGAGCACCCTGCCCGCTGGCCTCCCGGTCCTCCAGCCCGTGAAGGGCTCTCAGCAGACACGGCTCACCTCCACCTACCTCGGGTTTGTCTGTGGAGGAGCCTGGGCCCCAAAGGGGTGTCAGCACCGAGGAGGGGAACTCCCTGCCCTTGAAGTGGGGGGGACCCAGGATGGCAGTGCCCTGACCAGGTGTTGGGGGTGGGGGGTATCCCCGGAGGCCAAGGATGCAGTGGCAAAGGGTGGGAGGTAGAACCCAGACTCTCTCCATGCAAAGCCTCAAGGGCACTGGACATGTCAGCCTTGCCTCAGTTTCCCCCCTGCAACAGGAACTCCTAGTTCCCGCTCCCCCCACCTCCAGGGCACATTGTGGGCAGGTGACCTCCCAGGTGGGATTGTGTCTGAGCCATGGTTCAGGCATTTTAAATTTAAAACAATTTTAATGTTTTAACATTTTGATTGTGGTAACAGATATGCAACATAACATTTCCCATCTTAGCCACTCTTGGATGTGCAGCTCAATGGGGTTCATTACAATCACAGTGCTGTGCGCCCCCCATTGCCCACACTTTGCCATCCCCCAAGTAGAAACTCTCCCCCCTGCCACCCCCACCCCACCCCAGCCATCCCCCGGCCACCACCCCCAGCCACCTCTAATTTATGCTCCGTCTCTGTGAATCAGCACATTCTAGTTATTTCACAACTGGGAGCTCACACAATACTTGTCCTTTTGTGTCTGGCTTATTGCACACTACATTATGCTTTCAAGGTCCATCCGGGTTGTCGCATGTAACAGAACTTCCCTCCTCGCAGCTGAGTGAAACTCCAGTGTTCTCACTTTGTTTCTTCATCCATCTGCCATGACCTCGGGATGCTTCGACATTTCAGCCGTTGGGGACAATGCTGCTGCGAGCCCTGGTTCCCGAACAGCTGTCCCCTGGCACCGGGATGGCCGGGCCCTGTAGATAATTCAGGTGGTTCAGCTTCGGCGACCTGCCAGGGCCCCCCAGCCAGAGGGCAGCTGCTGCAAGTCTGTCTGTCTGCCTTTCTCCCTCCCCTCCCAGTTCACCCTTCTCCCTGCTGACTTCTGCACCCCTGTGCTCACCTGGCCCCCAACACCACCCTTCACCACAGGTGCAGACAAGCCCCTCCGAGGTGGGGTGTCTGCCCCCAGAGCCCTTCAGTGCCCACCTACAGGCACCACTCATGTGCTTGGCCAGGTGTGCCCCTTTCCGGATGTCCCTGGGGAGGTGGAGGCCAGCCTGGCAGGGCGGCAGAGGAAGGAGCCGGACAGAGCTCCTCTGAGGTGGCCCGGCCGCCAGGCAGGACTTTGTGATGCCACAAAAAGGCCAGCCTGGCCTCTTATCCCCACCTCCCCTGTGGTCACATCCAGGGGGGCCCCCAGGGGAGGGCCAGCTCCACTGCTGCCTGCTCTCCTCCCAGCCAATGCCTGCGATCCCCACTGCACACAGCCCACTCACCACCAGGTAAGAGGGCCGCCATGGGGGGGTAGACGTGCCCTGGGGGAGCCCTGGGGCCTGGTGGGGGTACCTGGAAGGGCTAGGTGCAGACCCCCGGCCCAGAGAGCAGGAGGCGCTCTGCAGGGGAGGGAACCAGGCCCCCTGTCCCGCCATCCCTGGGTGGAGTTCAGTGCCACCACTGCCTCACCGAGATCTCGGAAAAGTGCCCAGACCCCTGACCCTCAGTCTCCCCAGCAGTAAATGGTGCTAGCAGGGGTCCCCCATATACTGAAGCCCACCAGCCATGGTTGCTGCACCCAGAGCTGACCACCAGCTTCCCAGCCAGGCCCAGCCGTGCTGCCCAGCACCCCTCACTCCCCAGAACACAGCCCTTACCAGCCCCCATCCCCTCGCCACCATGGGCCAGGCCTGGGACATGGTGAGGAGTATCAAGGAGGGGGCACGGGGGCCTGGGGTGGGTTCTCCTTCTGGGGTCTCGTCCTTGGCATCAGGTCTCCCCGAGCAGCTCAGGCCATAGGCGCCGGGTGTCGGGGGTCAACCCCCCCAGGAAGGCTCTGGGCACCAGGTGTGCGCTGGCGGCCCACAGGATAAACTGCAGCCCCCCGCCCCCGCACTGGGCTCTGGCCTAGGGAGCTTCGGTTCTCGAAGGCACGAGCCCTCCCTGTCCAGCTCGTCCCATTCAAGGCACTGCCTGGTTCCTGCTCCCCGGTCCTGCCAAGGCAGGCAGGGCTGGGGTTTGAACCCAGGCCTCTGAGGATGGGTTCACTGCACATTAGAATCCTGGGGGCTCTGAACAAAGCCGAAACCCAGCTCCAATCATCAGACCCGATCAGAACCCCTGCACAGGGGCCGCACCAGCCCTGTCCCAGACCCATCAGCAGGGGACAGAAAGCTGGGCTTGGACAGTGGCCAAAGCACACGCCCCACACCTGCCATGTCACTGTGGGATATCTCCTGCACCCCAAGCCCCCGGTCCCCTCCCCAGCACTCAGGAGCTCACTGAGTCGCCCCAAGCCTCTCCCGTCCCCTGCCGCCTATCTGCGGGTCTGCAGTTTGGCAGGGTCAGCCCCACTCCCAGCCATGGGAGGTCAGTGCCTGCGACACACAGGGGCCCGAGGCCACAGCCGCTGCGCCCCTCTTGTGCGCCTTTCTGGCTGGCTGACATGGGGAAGGTCAGCGTGTCTCAGTTTCCCCATGTAAAGTGCCTGGGGCAGCAGCTACCTCGTGGGGATGCTGGGAGGACCCAACGAGTAAAGCGGGGAAGTGCTGAGCTCAGTAGGAGCAGGTTAAGGGGTGATCCCTCACCCCGGGTCTGCTAGCAGACGTCTTCCCACCTGCCCCTCTGCAGGCCAACGGCCCGAGCACGCTCGCTCGGGTTCACACCGGTGGCCGCTGGCCTGTGATGGGGAAGAGGAACTCACCTCCCAGACTGTCTGCTGCCCGTCCCCGGCTTAGAGGGAGCAGCCGCTGGCAGGTGCAGCCAGGTGGAGCAGGGCCGCACTTGCCTCTACCCCGAAGCCACCTTTGGCAAACAAAGGCAGAGGATGTGCTGCCAGAAAGGCTGATCGGTGCCCCGGCCAGGGCAGGCAGGGGCCAGGGCTCTCGTGCTCCCCTGGGCTGCCCTTCCCTGCACCCCATGCCTGGGTCTCCCTCCCGGGCCTCTCTAAATCCCAGGAGTGACGGAAGGGCTCACAACTGGGCTAGAACGGAGTTCACAGCCCTAACCTAAATAAAAACGCCTTTCCCTGGGCTGCAGTTGCCTGGCAAAGCCCTGGCAATAACCCATCACCGCAGGCAGTTGGGGACTTAGAACAGATCTTCTCCCCCAGTCTTGGAGGCAGAACCTGAAATGGAGGTGTCCTGTGCCTCCATAGCCTCTGAGAGAGGGTCCTGCTCAGCCACGTGCAGCTTCTGGGTGCCCCACCCTTCCCCACCCCAGTGTCTCTTGGCTTGTGGCTACGCCCCTCCCGTCTCTCTCCCATCTTCCCACAGCCTCCCCTCTACATCTCTGTCTTCTGTTCCTTAGTTGGACATCGGTCTCTGGATTTAGGGCCCACCTAGAGAATCCAGGACGACTTTGTCTGGAGGTCCTCAACTTAATTACATCTACAAAGACCCTTTCTCCAAATAAGGTCACGCCCGCAGGTTAGGATGCAGGGGGATGCATGCAACCCACTCCCCCTCCCTCCCTTCTCTGCAAGCCATGATGGTGTCTACGCATGGACATGGAAAATTAATTGGGCCTCTCCTCCCTGCGCCCCTCCACTCATTAGTAAAAGGGTGGGGAGAGGAGTGGATGCATAAACTTTGTAAGCTGTTAGAGATGTGAAGTCCTTTGAGAGCCCAGTCTGACCCCCTTGTTTTCAGGTGAGGGACCCAAAGCCCCAGCCGTTTGCTTCTGCGCCATTTCAGACCCTTCTGCTTCTCTCCCCGACGCCACCATCGCCTCGCCCCCGACCTCAACAGCCTCTGCCTGCCCTCGCTGCCTCCCACTTTGCCCTCTCCTTCTGCCCCAGTGGCCTTTCTGGAACCCTGCCTGGCCCATCTCCATCCTGCTGAACCCTTCACAGGTTCCAGCACCCTCGGGCAACATCAGCTTCTGCCATGGGGCCAGCCTCTTCCTCTCCAGCCTCCCTCTCCCTCCCCACCGGCGAGGCGGCCTGAGAACCACCTGCCGAGCCACTTCCAGGATTTGTGACTGGGCCTAGAAGCATTCCCCCTGCCCCCAGCCCTGCCACCTACAGCCTGTTTTGGCTCGGCTCTGGTCACTCTTGCAGAGAATCTCTGCGACCCTCCTAGCCACTCTCTCAGCTTCCCCGTGCCTGGCCACCAGCACTCGTGGGATTTGCGGCTGTCCTCTGTGGGTGTGTCCCCCCTCCCCTGATCGGTGAGCTGTGCCGGGACGGCCCCTGGATGTGCTTCCCCTGTGCTCTCGGGCAGATGGAATGTGACCTGCCACCATCTCGTGGCCAGGAAGGCACCCAGCTCCGGCCCCCTGACTCCCAATCCAGTGCTCTCCTTGGTCTCAGCCAGAGAGAAAGCCAAGTGGCAGCTCCTGGCGATCCAGGGCTTGGAAGGTGCCTGCTGGAGTGACCCTTCTGACGTTGTCTCCTGGGACAGGAAGGTCAGTCCCAGTGGGAGGTGCCAGGGGACCATGGTCATGCTTAAGGAATGCTGTAGGCCCTTTTACACCACACACACTTACTGAGCAGCTACTGTGTGCCAATCTCTGTTCTAGGCCCTTGGGGTACACCAGTAAACAGGATACAAACACCTACCCTCCCAGAACTTGCGTCCCAGGGTGAGGACTCAGACAAACAAATGAATAAATAAGTGTATAATTCGTAGCGTTGGGAACCATGTAGGAAAATAAAGCTGGGTGAGTTACTGGCTCATACCAGTGGCCTGAGAAGGCCTCACTGAGATGACAACTGAGCAGAGGCCTGAGTGAAGCAAGTCAGGTGGATAGCTGAGGGAAGAGCATTTGGGATTCAGGGCCAGTGCAAATGTCCTGAGGCAGGAACATGTTCAGCTTGTTCCAGGAATAGCAAAGAGGCCCGGGGAAGTGGAGAGATGGGAGAGGAGGTCAGAGAAGTGATGCCGGGTCAGCAAAGACCTGTAGATAACTCTGGGTGAGAGGGGTAGTGGTCAGAGAGCTAGGGGCAGGATCTGGCTTCGTTCCCATGTGGAGAATTTGCTGTAAGGGACAAGGCGGGGCATGGTCAGGAGGCTTTGCAGTAATCCTAGGCTGGGAGGGGGCGACAGCTGGCATGGCACAAAGTGGCCAAATCCCAAATGTATTTGCGGGCACAGCTGATGGGACTTGCAGATGGATTGGGGCGTGAATGAGAGAGGAGCCCAGGCTGACTCGGAGCCTTTAGCCTGAGAAACTGGGAAGATAGAATAGCCTCCTCTGGGAGGGGTAGGGCAGGGAGCTGGGTTTGGCACCCGGCATGAGCAGCTTTCCTGGTTCAGGGATAGGAGGTGACTGGAAAAGTCCTGCTTCTGGATTTCCCCTTCACCTCCCTGCACCTCCCTCGGCCACTCCCCACCTACCTGGAGCCACCAGCCAGTGGGAGGGGCGCGGAGACAAGGCATGCCAGGGCCCAGCACCACCCTGTCCCAACTCAGCCAGGTGGATCGGCCAGAGGACTCCGTGTCCCTGAGCGCCCAGGGCGCGGCCCCACCACCCTCGGACCCCCAGCAGGGCCCCCCATGGCCTTGGTGTCGTCACCACCTGGAGCAGGCTGGGCCAGCTCTGCAGCTCCTCAGCCACAGGGGTGGGCAGGCACAGCAAGCGCCTCTCTGGGATGTGGTCAGCAGTAGTGACAGAAGCTTACCATAGGAGGGCCCAGAAACCCGGGGGCCTCTGCCAGCTGCAGACTCTTCCAAATAGGGGTGTGCATGCAGGCGAAGGGAACTGATGGGATGGCTTCCGTTAACAACAGCATCTACACTGACCCCGGCCACATTTCGCAGAGCCAGCCATGACACTCCGTGCTGTGCGCATTCCTGGTCCAGGGGGGCCAGGAAAGGGGGTGTTATTGTCCCCATTTTCAGAGAAGGAAATCGAGGCCCAGAACTGTTAATGAATTGCCCCAGGTCACACGACTGGGAAGCAGCCCCTGAGGGCGAGTCCCTAACTGCCCTGCCTCTCCAAGCCCTGCACAATGGGGCCTCTGCCCACCTCCCCCAACCCCCATTCCTCAGCCCCAGAGTTCAGGACACCCACGTCCCACGCTCTGCTCAGACACACCCAGCCCTTCCAGCCCCCGGGCCTTGGCACGTGCTGCCCTCACTTTCTGGGGTGCTCTTTCTGTGCCTGGCTCCCCATCTTTTCTTCACTTCTTCTGAGTGGCTTCTCCAACCACCCCGACCTCACCCCAGATCTAGTCTTCTTCTTGCTTTTCTGATAACTCATCCATTCATGCAGCACCCAGGGTTCAGCTTCCCCGGGTTCAGAGCTGGACAGAGAAGGTCGAGAACAGGCCTGGGAGGAACCAATGGGAAATAACCAGCAGGCCAGGCCTCCCCCCCACCCCCCAGGGAGATGGAGAACACCGTGCGGCCAGCAAGTCTGTCCGCAGGGGGCAGGCATTGTTGGGGGGCCACACACTCAGCACTGGGCCAGGATCATCAGGCTGGAGCTTCCTTTACGCATCGGTCATGGCAGCCTCGGGGCCAGGACCCCTTTTTACTGTTCAGAATAGTAACAGACTTCACCCAGACCAAGTGCCGTTCCCATTTTAATTGGGTCATCATAACAAGCTCCTGGGCGAGGAGTCAGTGGTCACACTTGAGCCGGCACCGGAATCCTCCGGAGTTCCCGGTCCAGTGGGCCTGGGTGGAGCCCAGAAAGTTGTACTTCTAGCACCTTCCTGGGGGAGGCCGATGCCACCCTTTTGGGAGCCACACTTGGAGGAATCCCTGCCCGGGGCCCGCGGAGGGACAGACCCCCTACTGAGGACAAAGGGTGACTTGCTGCGTCATCACACCGGCGGGCACAGAGGAGAGCCAGGTGGCCCCTCTGTTGATCAAGGAGGCACCTGTGCCCCGGGGTTTGATGATTAGAAGGCCAGGTGGTTGCAGAGAGGAAACCAGGTGAGGAGGAGACCTGGGTCGGCTGCCGTGCGCCCCTCAGTGCACAGCCAGCCCCCCGAGTGCCAAAGAAAACGTGCCCAGCCCAGGAAGAAAAGGCCTTACCTGCTCAGGAACTTGCAGACAAAGCCCACATCTGGCTAAGGAAGGAAGCCAGGAAAGTTGGAAGCGAGGTCTTGGGAGAAAGGGAAACCACTGTGTCCAGGCTGAGGGGCATCGAGGTCTTGGGAGAGAGGGAAACCGCTCTGTCCAGGCTGAGGGGCATCGAGGCAGAAGAATTCGGGCCCAGGAGACAGCCCATTAGGGCAGGGGTCAGGGCTGCAGGCCCGTGTGCCCGCCACGCTCGGCCTCGCGACGGGGTGCGGTCCACCCTGACCAGCGCCTCCTGCCTGCTGGGCATCCCGCCCGGCTCTCCGGAAGGGCCTCCCAGCATCACGGACTCTGCGGTCTGGCCACAGGCCACACAAACCCTTTTGCTCAGAAGGGAGATAACAAAGGAGGCTGAAGGATGCGTCAGGGCTTCAGAGACGCTGCCCGGGGGCAAGACCTTAGAAGACAAGGACGATCTCATCAGGACAAAAAGGGAGGGATGAGTGTTCCAGACAGAAAGGACAGGGCGTGCAGGACAGAAAGGACGTGTGTTCAGCCAACTGTGGGCTTCAGATATGGCAGGAATGTCAAGCTCAAGGTGGGACAAAGCAAGACACACAGCTGGGGAGATAAGCAGGGGCTGGCAGGGTGGTGGTCCACGGCTCTGCTGAGTTTAAACTTTTCTCTCAAAGACAGGGGCAGCCATTAAAGCCTTTTAAGCAAGGGAGGGGTGTGGTGGGATTTGATTCTAGAAAGATCTCTCAGTGGCAGGGGGCAAGGAGGAAAGATGCTGTTGAGAGGCTGCTGCACAAATTCAGAAGCAGAAGGTGCACCAGTGGGAAACCTCACAAACATTAACACTTGCCTTCCCTATGACCCTACAAGTCTGTATTTAATCCAAGAAAATGAAAGCCTGTGTCCACACGGACTTACCAGGGAGCGGTCATGGAAGGCGCAGGAAGCAGCCGACATCCATCCACAGGAAATGGAGAAACTACTGAGCTACGCAAGCAGTGGAAGAAAAGCTGTTACAGTAAGGAAGAGCAAACCCTGGACACACTCGTCAATGTGGACGAATCTTACACAGAATATTGAACAGAAAGAAGCCAGACACCAAAGAGAACATTCTGTCTGATTCCGTTTATATAAAACTCAAGAACAGACAAAACTCACCCGTGGGGACAAAATCCAGAATAAGGGTTGGCCGAGAGAGGGCCTAAGGGAACTTCTGGGGGCTGGAAATGTTTCATGTCTTGATCTGGTTGGGGGCTGTGCTGCTGGTTTGAATCTGTGGTGGACCCCGGAAAAGCCATGTCCTTTAATCCTCATTCAATATTGCTGGATGGGAGCTCTTTTATTGTTTCCATGGAGATGTGACACACAATTGGGTGGGACTTTTTGATTAGATGGTTTCCATGGAGATGTGTCTACACCCATTCAGGGTGGGGTTGCTTACTGGAGCCCTTTAAGAGGAAACCATTTGGGAAAAAAATTGAGAGCCATGAGAACTCATGCAGCCAGAGACCTCTGGAGATGAAGAAGGAAAACACCCCTGCGGGAGCTTCTTGAAGCAAGAAGCCTGGAAAGGAAGGTAGCAGATGTCACCATGTTTGCCATGTGCCTTTCCAGTTGAAAGGGAAACCCTGAACGCCATTGGCCTTCTTGAACCAAGGTATCTTTCCCTGGATGCCTTAGATTGGACATTTCTATAGCCTTGCTTTAATCTGGATATTTTCACAGCCTTAGAACTGTAAACTTGCCACTTAATAAATTCCCCCTTTTTAAAATCTGTTCCATTCCTGGTATATCGCATTCTGGCAGCTTGCAAACTAGAACAGGGGGTCACACAGGTGTAGATGAAAACTCAAAATAGACAAGTCTATTGATCTGTCCACTTAAAATGTGTGCACAGGACTGCATGTACATTATATCTTATACTATAAAATGATGATGATAACACAGGTGAGAGGTGAAGAGGGCCTGGGGGAGAGGCAGGTGGAGAGAAAGGAAGGGCGTGGCAGTGGTTGGACTTTGGAACCCATCACTCTGGAGTCCACTCCCAGGAGAGGGACATGGGCAGGGGGGAACAATGCGTTGGGTCTTGGACATAAAACCCCAGGAGCCCCCCATGCCCATGAGAAACCCAATAGGTGGAGACGCCCCAGAGAGCTCTGGGTGAGCAGGTGTCAGAGGCCCTGGGGAGGCTCGTCCAAGGTCAGCATAGAGGTAAGACCAGCCGTCTGCCGGTTCTCTTGTCCCCTCCCTGAGTCGTGAGTGGAATGCGTCCTGAGCAGGAATGCAGTACCTGGGCATGGCATGAATGAATGAATGAGAGAAAGAGATTAGGGCCAGATCCCTGGTCAATACTTTTGTTACCCTGAAAGTGAGCAGCCGGCAGAGTCCCACTCAAGTGGCCCCCAGATGGTGTCTGGCCAGGGTCAGCGTGGCTGTTGTGCCACATGTGAAGTCTACATCTCACTGTCAGAAGGACCCCACGCTTGTCCCCGGCTTGAAATTCTGCATAATTGTCTAACAAGGGGACCCACATGGGCATTTTGCAGTGAGCCCTGCAAATCGGGTAGCTGGACCTCGTTCTGTTCTGGAGAAGGGGTTCTCTGCACAGCGTGGAATGGGGTGGAGGCCGCCAAGCCCAAACAGAACAGCCATGGGGAGAATTTGGGGGGTCCAAGACAGGTGCCTGCAGCATGGGGGATTCAGGCACTGCTAGGATGAACTCAGGAGGAGACCCACAGACAGTCAGATCCTGCCACACCTGGGTTCCTCCTAGCCCCACAAGGTCCCCAGCAGAGAAGCTGGCACCAGGCAGAAGAGGGCATTTGATATTGGCTGGCACCTTGGGCCCACAGCTGCCAGTGAATTTGTAGGATGAGGCTGGACTTTGGGAGCTGGGCCTGAGGCCCCAACCAGAGACTCGGTCCTCTCTGCTTCTGTGGAAGAAGCCACACCACCAGTTCCAGAAGGAAGAGGTCATTCCTGGGGAACCATACCCCTGTGACCTTCATCCCACTGCGAGCTCAGCCGCTGAAACGGCCTGCAATCACACCCCACACTGTTCCACAAGTTCCTGGTACCTGGCCCCGCCCAAGAGGTGCTTCTTTTGCTCCTTTCTGGAGCAAAGTCTTGACCTTTATCCTTTCTTGGGCAAAGGGCCGCTGCCCTGACCCGACCTGTCCTCATTGTCCCCACAATCTTCTCAAAATGCCGGTCTGGTCACCTCATTGGGTATCTGCCCTTTGACCTTAGGAGAAAGACCAAACTCCTTCCATGGCCACCAAGTCCTACATAATCTGGCTCCTGTCTCCCTCTCCAGCCTCCACGGATTCCCTCACATGGGCCACCAGCCTGCCTTTTTGTTTCTCAGACTTTGTCCAATCTTTGCACCGGCTGTCGGCTCCACCTAGAAGGCCTTTTCCAGCCTAATCAATTCTTACTCATCCTTCCATTCCCAGCCCTGTTGTCTCCCTCAGGGAAGCTTCTCCAGACAACCCACGGTGGTCATTTGATCACAGTTCACAGGCATGTTTGCTCATCTCCCGCACTGCCCTACTGGGCCCTCCTGCCCTCCAGGCCAAGGTCCACCTGGGCCCTTATCTCCACCACTGTTTGCTCACCTCTCAGCACAGCGCCTGGTGCAGACATTCCTGTTGGTTGAGTAAATGAAGGACAGAGGAGTTTTGAGCCCCCTCTGCAGAGGCCACTATCATTTCAAGAGGGAAGCAGCGTGGTACTGAACGCCAAAGCACATTTCTATTGTGTGACCCTTGATCACTTCCCTGGCTGGACCTCAGCTTCTCCACCTGGGAAAGGAGGCTCTGAGCTCATGTGACAGCTCCTGTGAACAAAGATGTCCTTGTGCCTGACCATCCATGCAAAGAAAATGTCTAGCTTCTCCATGGGCCCCAGAGACCCCACGGTGAGGAAGGCATAAGGCAGGGGATGATCTGGCCCTGCCCCTCTCAGGGAAGACAGGGTCCTTACACCCTGATCAAATGGGGATGAGGACGAAGATGAAAAGGTGATGGTGATGAAATCATGTGTGATGATGATGATGACTCACCAGAAGGACCCAGGCCCAGCCAGAGGAGGCCTTAGCCTTGACACCTGGAATCCTACCCTCCGGCATCATCACCGTGGCACACGGATATTCCCAGATGAGGGCAGCCTGGGCTCCACCGCTGCAGCAGGCAAGTCAGCAAGGCACTCTCCACCCCAGATGGCCAGACTGCTCCTCCACCTTCAGCCATGCCCCAAATAGCGGTGACGTCCATGGGCCCTGCCCGACCTGACTGGGCATGTTGGCAGGCACCCCAATCATGCAAAAGGACAAGCCCCATGCAGAGTCAAATGACAAGCTTTCAAACATGCCAGAGGGGGCTCATCAGGTCCTGCTGGATGCACCCAGTCAGGTTGGGCAGATTTGGACAGGAGGCCCCTTGTCCCAACTATCCCCTTCCTCAGTGCTCATCATAAGTCCCAGAGTCCGTGCCCTCCTACCACTGAATTGCCATCTTCTAAAAATGCATGGGGGATGGGGTGCGAGGGTGGCTCAGTGGTAGAATGCGCACCTGCCATGTGGGAGATCCGGGTTCGATTCCCAGCCCATGCACAAACAAAGAAATCGACAGAAACAAACAAAAAATTCAACAAATGATGCTACAATAGCAGGATACTCACATGGAAAAATAATGAAATGTGATCCCGCCCTACACCAGGCAAAAAAAAAACTGCATGAGGAATACTTGTTCATCGAAGAAAAGCTAAAAATGCAGATAAGGTAAAAGAGAGATAGCAATGATGATGATGTGGTGGTGATGATGAAGAGATGAAGATGATGGTGGTGATGATGATGGCGATCATAAGGATGAAGATAAAGATGGTAATGAAGATGAAATGGTGATGATGAAGATGATGGTGTTGAAGATGAAGATGGTGGTGGTGATGATGATGAAGATGGTGGTGGTGATGAAGATGAAAAGGTGATGGTGGTGAGAATGAGGATGATGATGGTGATGATGAAATCATGTGTGACGATGACAATGACTCACCAGAAGCAACTTGTCATTCGATCTGGTCTAACCTGGGGCAGCATGAGGAGAGACACAGCTGGTCTCGTTGCCTCCGAGATCAGACGGAGGAGGCTCGTCTCGTGCGTGGGGAGGGACGTGGGTGAAACCGGGGTGTGAGCCCGGCTCTGGGGAACTGCTGCCTCAGAGGCCTGGCTCGGCCCCCCCTGGCCCGTGATGCACTCGTCTGAACGGTGCTAATAACGGTGTCCTGAGGATTGATTTTACACACAGTGCTGAGCACCAGCGTGGCACTGGATAAGGAGGTAATAAATCATAGCTTTTATTATCATTTTTGTACCAGACTTGCCGTTCTCTCTGGGTCACTCTGCTTTGCTGGCTGGCCCCACTTCTCCCTTCCCCCCAGACTGCCCTGCTGTCTCACCCCCAGCCAGGGGGCCCTTCCAACGTGATGTGGAAGAGGCTCACACATCTGGCCCCAAGCCAGGGGACTCCCGAGTCACAACCAAAAAGGGGAAGTCACCAGTTCCGTGAAGACTCATCTGCCTGGCACTGCTGGGCTCGGGGTAAACAAGACTGCAGCTCAGGAGAGTCCCAGGTCAGCAGCTGTTGGAATGACCCCATTTCTCTCGACTCCACCCGCCCTCTCCGTCTCTCAGTTAGAGACCGTCTCGGCAGTCTCCCCTGCTCCCCGAACTTTAAGCAGCATCTCTGTGCCAGCCCCACCCACCCTACACTCCAGTGGAGACTCCTCCCCGATCTAATCAGCCAGGTACCTGGATGGACCCACTAGCGCCTCGAACCCAGCACCGACGAGACATAGCTCTTGCTTCCCTGCCCCACCCTCACCCTCTTTCTCATCCAGTCTTCTCAGTCCCAGACAACGGGCCCATCATCCACTTCATGCCTCAAACCAAAACACAGGCCAGCTTTCCTGACACCCCCTTTCCTTCCAGCTCATCCCCAGTGGCAGCTGGAGGCAGCCCATGCCAGTTCAGGAGCCCACTGTGGACATCTCTTTGCAGCCCCACACATCATGGGCACAGCATCACCCCAGCAGGGTGGGAAGTATTTACACCATGGAAATTGGCAGAGGCTACAAGTCAGGGCTCTCTGTTTGCCGGGAGCCAGTGGTTAAACAGTTACCAGCACACCATTTCACCATTTCTCACTCCCCAACTGACCTATCGAGAGCTCTAAAGTGGGCCAAGGACCCAGGCACCTGCCCCACTGCCCCAGCCTGCTGGCATCCCACTCCTGGCCCCTTGGCTTGTACCAAAGGTCATGGCCACAGCCCCTAACGGCGCTCCTGCTGCCACTCTTGCCCAGTCCCATCATACTCCAGCTAAAAGCGCCCCCGAGGCCCCCCACATCAGGCCTGGCCCTCCTGCCACACCCCTCCCCCTTCTTCCTGCACTTCCTCAAACCACGCCAGCCAGTTCCCACCCCCACTTCCCTTGACCTCGAATGCTCCCCACCCCACCCCTCACCTCATCTCCCCTTTTCAGAGGAGCTGAGATCCACACAGCCTCTTTTCCCCCATCCCCTGATCTCCTCTCCCAAGTTCCCTCCTTGTCTTTTTTTTCACTCTACCTCCCTATGCTGGGACATGAAATGCTGTCCGACTACTTGGCTGGTTTAAAGTTTGGTCTGAGCTCACAGCAGGTGGGACCCAGCAGGTTAGGGGAAGAAAGGGGGTGTGAGCCCTGCACCCCACGGAGCCTTAGGAAAAGGACAGCTGCCCTGACCGCAGCCACCTCCCTGGGCACGTGGGCTCAGAGGTGGAAGCAGAGGGGCCTGGCTGGACCGGGAATAAAGCAAGGAGGGGCCCCCAGCAGGGCAGCGGGAGGCAGGCGGGGCGCGCGTGTGCAGGGAAGGAGCCATCTGGAGCCAAGTCAGGCTGGGGCTTGTAGGCCGGCCTGGGTGGGGCCCGAGAGCAGCGGACGCCCGTGGAGACTCGGCGGGGAGCACAGGGTCCAATGAGCCGGTCCCACTGAGCCTCTGCAGGAGGAAGAGGCCAGCTGGGTCCTTGAACCCCATCTGCCACAGTCTCAGGACCCCAAACCCTAAAGCTGCTTCCCGGGGTGGCCGAGGGGCCTCCTGGGCAGGCCACGTGTTGGGCGTGTGGCTCCTCTGCAGAGAAGTGTGCCATATGCCCACGCAGCTGTTTTCCCCACTAGGTCCCTAGGAAAAGGCCTAGCTCCCCTGGCATTAAGTCAGGTCACCCAGGCGCTGACCCCACCTGGCCGAGAAGGCAGGGCCCGGAGGGTTTGCGAAAGCTGATAAAAACAGCAAACAGAGCTTTTGTTAGCAGCTCGTGGGTGCTGAGAAATAAAGAAAGCTGTGCCCCTGCCACAGCCGTGATGCGAGGGAGAGCACAGTTCAGGAGTCCCAAGGTCGCTGTGGTCTCTGGAAAGGGCAATGAACTTGGACTAGAATGGGCCGCATACCTGTTAGAAGGAACTGGAAGCTTAAAAACGGATGAGGGTTTCTGTTGTTTTTTTCTTTCTTTTTCTGAATTGATGCAAATGTTCTAAGAAATGATCATGATGATGAATATGCAACTATGTGATATTGTGAATTACTGATTACATATGTAGAATGGAATGATCATATGTTAAGAATGTTTGTGTTTGTTGTTATATTTTTTAAAAATTTAATTAATAAAAAAGAAAGCAGATGAGGGGCTGGTCAGACAGCCCCCAGGCCACTTGAAGACTGCAGGCAGAAGATGCCAGCATGCTGCCGGACGGTGGATGTGTCCTTACGGCATGACCCAGGGACAAAAGGGACCGGGCCGGACCCTTTTGTGGGGCCCTGGCTTTCCAAGGGCCAAGGGAGGTGCACGCTAAACTCCAGCCCCCACGTCTGAAGCCTGCCCAGCAGAATCCCAGCACACCCTCATGGATTACCAGCCTCCAGGAGAAAAGAGGCGGCCACCCCTAGGTCCTGGGAGGGAGGCGAGGCAGGTGGCCGTCGCTGTCCTCTGTCTCACTGGAGAGGGCAGGGACAGGGTGCGGCTGCTTGTAGAGGGGCCGGGGGTGGGGTTTCGTTTCTCCTCCCAGGACAGTGCCTCTCCAGCACCAGAGTCCCTGGAGGCTTGTGGAAATGGGGATTGCTGGGCCCACCCCCAGAATTTCCAAACCAGCGGGTCTGGGGCGGGCCCCAGGCACTGCTGATGCTGTTTGGCTGGGGACCCCCTTTAGGAATTACTGCCCTTGAGGACGTTTGGGGGGAAATGCAGGCAGGACAACAGGAAATAAGCAGGTGCAGAGCTCTGCGAGCGTGGGAAGTGACTCTGCGCAGGGTGGCCTCCTCTAGGTGGCAGTGGGTAGGGAAGGGGTGCCTGCCTTTGACTGAGGCAACCAAGGGCCGGGGAATGAGGACACTGTGGGGCGGGTATTGTTATCCCCGTCCCACGGGCGAGGAGACTGAGGCTCAGAGATGTGATGTAACCTGCCTGAGGACACACAGCTAGTAAGTTCCAGAGCCGAGATACAAACCACTGTCCCTGGCTGCACAGGCGGGGCTCTTTTCACTCACCCCTCCGCCCGTAAGAGACGCATCCGATGGGGAAAGGGTCTCTAATGGGGTACCACAGGGCGCGATCCGAATAGGACCAATCCAAAATTGATTTAAATATAAGGAAGGCGTGCCAACTCATGGGCGTGCCTGTGACACAAAGCCAAGAGGGGACATTAACGCTCAAAAATATTTTTGAACTATTTCCAGAACGTGAATTTTCCGGAAGCAGCACCTCCATCCTTCATTCCATCCATTCCGTTCATCACTGTCCATCATAGTAATACTGACCTATTACTAAGCTCCTGGGGCTGTCCTGGGGCTGTCCTGGGGCTGGGCATCTGTGATACATCAGAGAGCGAAACCAGACAGAAAAGCCTTGTCTCAATGAATTATTTTTACTTAGAATACTACTACTGTTTATTATAGGAAGATGGGAATTAGAATTCTAACACTACACCCGCTATCCCTTGGTCCCAGCTGTCCGTCTGGCTTCTCTTCTTGTCCTTACTCCTTTCCTCCTCCCCCCCAGAGGCCGACACATTGGATGGGGCATCAACACGACCTGGGGGTCTGCCCCCCTAGTCTACATATGCCGGAAGACGTCCTCCCCTGCCTCCTGGTCCTGTCTCTGCCCTTTCCGACGGCTGCACGGTGGCCCCGGCTGGGTGGGAGCCTCGCTTTCCTCAACTCTTCTCAGTGCTTGGACAGGGATGTCGCTGCCAGTTTTCACAATGAATATTAATGTGATGATGTCTCCTTGCTTATTATTTAGCTGTAGTAAGACATATAACAGCGTTCCCCACTTTAACTCTTAAATTCAGGCTTCAGAGGTGTTCGGTGCAGCGCCGGGCTGCCGTCCCCATCTGCCATCACCGCTTTTTCGTGATTCCCAGCAGAGAATTTGGTACCCCTGAGGCAATAACTCCCCATTCTTTCCCCAGCCCCAGCCCTGGGAACCTCTCAGCTACTTGCTGTTGCTATTAATTTGCTTATTTTAGGTATTTTATATACGTGGAATCGTACACGGTGTTTTTCCTTTCACGTCTGACTTATTTCCGTCGATGTAGAGCTCTCGAGGCTCACCCATGTTGGCACATTGTAAGGACGTCACTCTTTCTCGTGGCTCAGTGGCATTCCATCGCATGTCTAGACCACATTTTGTTTATCCGTTCATCTGATGGATGCTCGGGCTGTTTCCACCTTTTGGCGATTGTGAATAATGCCGCCCCTACCATTTATACCCAGTGATGGTCTGAAGAAGGAAAGCGGTTTACAGACATAGGCTGGAAGGGGGTTCCATGACCTGCAGGCTGGATCTCAGCTCAGCCACCTGCAACGTTGAGGGCCCAGGGATCGCAGCTGGAAATCCTGATGCCCAGGCCCTGTTCTCGACTGGGGCTGGCAGAATCCCTGGGTATGGGGCCTGGGCATTGGTATGTTTTTTAACGTTCCCCTGACAACTCAGTGTACAGCCAGGGATGAGATGCACTGCTCTGCCTGCAGGCAGATGTCACCATCCCCATTTCCCAGGCTAGGAAACGGGAGCTCAGAGAGGTTAAGCAATGTGTCCAAGATCACACAGCCAGCAAATGATGGAGCCAGAATCCCCACGTGTCTGACTCCAAAGTGGAAGCCTTGTACAGAACTAGGCTGCACTTGCTTCCACCCTGATGCTGGGGCAGAGACACTTTCATGCTCTGTGGTTCCTGAGAAAAGAAGGAGGGAGCTGGCAACGTGGTTGGAAGGGGTCAGGCCCCCATGCAGATGCTGTCCTGGGGCCTCTCCACTCCCTCCCCCGGCCCCTTCCTCCCGGGCTCTCTGACACCCAGGGTCCTCTCTGCGTGGCGGGCCGGAGCGGACAGGCCTTCCTGGGCTCTGGTCCCTGTCCCCACCCCGGCACCCTGGGCTGCTCCGCTGGGTGGGCCTCCCCTCAGGCCCAGCCTCCCTCCTCCAGGCCCACCCTGCAGGCCCGGCCGTCCTCCTGGCTTTGCAAACAGGCGCGACACTGGACAAACTCGAGTTGTCACGTCGCGCGCTGGAAGCCGCGGGTCCCTCCCGCCTGCGCGGGCAGAGGGGGCTGTGATCCCAGTTCTGCCTCTCCTGGGGGACTTGGTGATTTGCACTCGGGCCTTTGCACCCGAGACAGAAAAGAGGCGAGCATCTGACCATCGGGGTTGTAACCCCAGCTCTGCCCCTCGCACTGTGTGACCTCAGGCGAGAGACGAGCCTCTCTGAGCCTCGGCCTGGAAGTGTCCAGCCTTGGCTGCAGTGTGGGAGCTGCCAGTGGAGGGACAGGGGACAAGGAACAGGAGAGAAAGGGCAAGGAGGGGGCGGCCTTGGTACCCAGGGGTGGTGCTGAGTTTCCTGAGGGAGAGTGGGGTGCGCTTTATATATACAGGCAGTGGCTTCCGTGTCCTGGCCCGGACCCCCAGGGAAGCTCCCTGAGGCCACTCCTACCCTCTCCCCCACCCTGCAGGGGGCTTGAGGTGGGGTGCTGGAGTGGCCGCCTAAGCACCACAGGCTCCTCCCAGGGCCCGGCCCCCCGAGCCCTGCCCAGATTTGCTCCCGTGGTCACCATCTCCGCCTTGGCAGTGGCAGTACGCAGATGGGGAAACCGAGGCTCCGTCCGCCCGCCACTTGCAATGCTCAAGGGTGACCACCCGTCCTGGTCTGCCCAGGGCCGAGGGGCCTTCCGGGAGGGGTGGATGTTCAGGGCTGCACCCAGGGGACACCGGTGCCTATGTACAGAGCGGCGGGATGGCACATGAGCCACACATGGAACTGAAGTTTTCTAACAACCACAAATTTCTTTTTTTTTTTCTTTCATTTTTTGTATGCTGTATGGCAGGGTCACATTTCATTATTTTTCCATGTGAGCATTGGAAAAATAATGGAAATTATAATTATATAAAAAATAATGGAAAAATAATGGAAATTCCGTTATTGTTGAATTTTTGTTTCTTTGGTTTTTGTTCGTTTTGTTTGTTTATTGGAAAGTGCGTGGGCTGGGAATCGAACCCGGGTCTCCTGCATGGCAGGCGGGAATTCTACCATTGAACCACCCTTGCACTCCCCAGCCCTAAATTTCATTTTAATAATGGATTTTATTTAACCCAAGATATCCAAAATATTTTCATTTCAATATACACTTCATGTAACCCATATAAACATTATTAAAATATCTATTTTACCTTCTTTTTTTCATACGTAGATCTTCAAAGTCTAGTGTGTATTTTACTTTTTGGGATAAGGTTACCAGATAAAATGCAGGCTGCCCAGTAAAATTTGTATTTCAGAGAAACAATGAATACATTCTTAGTTTATGTGCAACATTTGGAATGTACTTATACAAAAAAAAAAGTTTTATCTGAAATTCAAATTTACCTGGAAATTCTGTAGTTTATATTTGCTCTGTCTTAGACAAGTTTCCAAAATCAATTTTAAAATTCTGTTTCCAATAATTGCATGGTGGGTAAACAAGGTGTCAGGGATAAAAGTCCACGACTTGCCCACAACTGACCAGATCAGCAACTTTACAAACTCTGGAAAGGGGGTCAGGTTTGGGGGGGCGGGAGCGGGGCAGGATGGCGGGGGACCTGGAAATAGGCCTCCTGCTCAGCACTCCCCCCAGACCCTCGTTCCCAGGCACCCCGAGTCTCGGCCCCACCCTCAAGGTGGGGTACTCTGACCCTGGGTGTGTGTGTGTCTCTCTCTGCCTCAGTTTACCCATCTGAAAACCCCGGAGGTGGCGGACCTGGGATGGGGTATTGGAGAAAGGGAGGTGGCAGCCTGGGAAAGAGGCAGCATGAACAAGAGGTACGTCTGCAGAAGCTGCCCTCCCCAGGGTCCTGTGGGGTGCATTTCTGGGCTCCCCTGTGCTGGAATCCTGTCTGTGTACTAGGGGGCGGGGCGGGGCATGTTGGGAGTGTGACCAGGAGGCCACACCTCAGCTTATCCAGTCCCCCACAGTGGGCTGGAGGTGGGGAGCCAAGTCCCACTGGCCCTTTGCCCTGCCCATCAACTGTGTCAAATGCCCCCAGCAGGTTGCTACTGCCCATGACCCAGGAGGAAGGGACGATGGGTGCCCACTGGGCACGGGTAAAGCTGAGGCTCGGGACGGGGAGTGCTTGTCCAAGCTCGCTTCACCAGGAAGGGAAAGAGAATGGAGTGGGTGGCTGGCCTTGTGTTTCAGGCAGGGAAGCCAAAACCAACCTCTTTTAACTGCACTCTTGCCCCAGGCAGAAGAGGCTGTTGGCCCCATTTCTCAGATGAGCAACCTGAGGCCCGGGCATGAGGCAGCCTGCCCAGGGGCCCGGCGGTCACTGGAAGAGCTGGGTTCCCAGCCTGGGTTTTACTAGGGTTTTTACCAAGAGGCAAGGTGGAGAAGAAGGAACAGGGGCATGTTTTTCCCTATAAGAGCCAGTTCCTGGGGGGGAGCAGGGGTCGGGAGAGCGGCAGGGGTGGCGGGGGGCGCAGCCATCTCCGCAGGAAAAGGCCAGGTGGGCGCCTCTGGGGCCACCAGCTCCCCAGCGAGCCTGGAGCAGGGACCTGGCCCGCAGGAGGCCTTGCCTGGGGTGGGCACCCCGAGGCCCAGCCCCCACATGCGCCGCCCTGCAGAGGCCCCTTTAAGGCCAGCCCCGGAGCTGGCAGCAGGACGGTGTGCGAGTTCATTCATCCAGGCGCCCTGCTGACTCACGCTTATGAAAGTGATTTTCCCGGCCCCGCCCACCTCCTCCCTCCCCGTGAAATATCCTCGGCTTCCCCGGGGCCTCTCACAGCCTCCGGGATCCCCACGGGGTAACGGGTGTCCTGCTTCCGTGGTGGAAACCGCGACCCCCTGGCCAGGTTTCACCGGGTCTCCCTCCGCCCACGGCCCATCAGGTGAGTGGGAACCAGGGAGCAGAGAGGAGGTGCTGGCCCCGAGGATCTGCAGGGCCCTGGAGCTGGGCAGGGGGCACCCCTGGGTGGTCCTGAGACCCCAAGCCTGTGTTCCTGGGGAGCCCGCCTGCTGCCCCCCACCTCCAGCCTTCCTCCTGGTCTCCAGGTATCTGGCTCCCTCAGCCCACAGCTGCCTGTGTCCGAGCCCGGCCTGGCCATGTGACCGCGGCTCTTGGCAGGAAGGAGGTGCGGCCACCCGGGCAGGGTGCCCAGCCCTGAGTCGGCTGGCTCCCGCCGCAGGCCTGGTGGCTTCCCAGGGGCACCCCACCTCTCATGCCTGGGAGGGGCAGACCCAGGGTGCCCAGGCACGGCCCCCGCCCCCAGGGATCCCAGGGACTTTCTTCCCACTGCTGGGGAAGGGTGGGGGGTGTCCCCAGACACTGGGGGAGGCTAGGGGAGGGGGCAGGGTGCCAGAGCGCTGGGGGCTGTGCCACGTCGGGGTCATCACAGCAACTTCTCGTCCCCATCCCGGCCCCCGCGGCATCACCGCTGCTATGCCTATTTACTCCCAGGGGGCGGGAGCCGCCCCCTGCACAGCCCAGCCCAGCTGGGTGTGCCCGCTCAGTGCTGGGTGCCCCCGGCAGGATGCCGCCTCCATCCTCCAGCCTTACCTGGTCACTCCCTTGTGCCATGGGGAGAGGGAGCCCCTAGCCCCCTGACAGGGCCGTGGGCCAAGTGAAATGCGTAAGGGCCCCGGAGCACGTCGGTGAGTGCGGCCAACATGGGACCTCCTGGCGTCTCAGAGACGTTTTAAGTTTTGCTAACTTCAGAAGCATCAATGCCACAACTCAAAAGGAGCATCATTCGAAGGCATACGTCTTTCCATTTCTCTTATGCTTATTTGAATAGTCAATTTAATTTTTTTCCCCAGTCATCTGGGGAAAAAACTTAACTTCAAATTAAAAAGCAACTACTGTATTCCAGTATCACAACACTAAAAAGTGTAAAGAAATGGAAATCCTTAAATGCTCAGACTAGTTTTCGCACGGATGGCACAGCCGCGCCCGGGGTCGTGAGAGCTTTAAACTGCACAGGACTGTCTCACTGTGCACAGGAAGTGGCCTCTCCATGTGACTCCTGGACAGTGACCTCATGTGTTAGGCATCCAGAAGCTTCTGTCCAAGGGCCGCAGGTGCTGGGAGGGAGCACTGAACCTGGAGCCCAAAAGCCCTGGGTATAAATCTGCCTCCTCCACTTTCTCCAAAAGGGAGCCAGTGCAGATTTCGCATCTATTAAAAGGGGTCCCTGCAAGTGCCTCCCCGTTGGTGGGGACAAGAAAGGAGGGAGCACAGGGGGAGGCTGGAGCCAGTTCACTCTTTGGTCTCGGGGGCTTAGGTGGGTCCAGATTCCATGCTTGTACTGTGGGCTCAGCTCACGGAATCGAATCCTGGCTGCATCACCCACCAGCTCCACCACCTCCACGTGGCTTCACTTCCCTGAGCCTCAGTTTCCCCTCTGTGAGGTGGGAGGTTGCTGTGAGGTTAGAGATGATGAATGGAAAGAGCTTAGTGAGGATGCCACAGGTGTGCCCTGCACCTCATAATCCCGTGGACAGTGGAGCCCAGAAATAGGGGTCCTTGGTGCAGAGAGACAGGGCTCCGGAAACCACACCCTTACTCGCCAGGGCCACCAGGCAAACCCACAACTGGTCAGTGGGATCCCATCTGCTGAGTGCCAGCTCAGTCCCAGCCGGGACCACCACTGCCTGCCCGGTGACCCACCAGTGCCAGGCTGAGCAGGGTGAGCGGGCTGCAGGAGGGGTCCCCGGATGGGACAGGGCCAGCTGCCTGGTCACAAATCCAGCTCGGCCCCAGCAAGCCAGGGCAAACATCCCGCAGACAGCAACACGCTGTCAGAAGCTCTTGGGCCTCAGTTTCCCCATTGGTAACATGACAGTGACTGTAAGAGTACTTTGCTCTTTTTAATTGAATTAAATGAGTTAATGTGTAAACAGGCTTGGGGCACAGCTGACTCCATAGATGTGTAGAAATGGGCAGTGGTGGTGGCTGGGTGCCACCTTTCGTCTCCCAGGGAGGGCAGGCGGCCTTGGACACTGGGGACGCAGGGCTGAGCTAGGTGGCAGGGGAGGCTGTCCCGGACCACAGGTGGTTCTTGGGGATAGGAGAGCACTGGCTAGAGAGTATGCGTCCCTGATATGCCACTTCCCTGCCATGGGATGCTGGCACGTCCTTCACCCCTGAGCCTCCTCTCCTACCTGCAAGACGAGGCGACCCAGCCCACCATGCCGCGAATGCCATCCCTTAGAGGCCAGCTTCCTCGCCTGCCTGCCAAGGCGTCGGCCCCTTGTCCATCTGCTCCTGACCTCCTGCCCGGCTGTGGACACTGGCATCTATTACCTGTACTCATGGGGATTTTATCAGCCTCTTCAAAATTTTCCAGAAATGGGAATTAGTTGCCAACTTTCCCAAACCAGATTTCCAGGTCCAGATCTCCGCTTTCTCTGGAAGAAATCCGAAGGCCAGGAGACCTGGGCCCTGCACCCCTGACCACAGCAGGCAGGGGGGCTTCAGGGTCGCCGCTCGCTCTGGGCAAGCCCCTGTGGCCCACACCCCCGGGACACCCCCTTGCAGGCATGGCGGTCACCAGTTAGGCCTGGTTTAGGACGGTGACCTCTGGGCCCCAGCCCACACCCCCATGAGATGGGATGATGGCTTCAGTGGTTCTCAGCCTCGAAGTTCTTGATAAAGATATGAGAAAAAAATGTGTAAAATGCCCAGGAAATAATAAGTGCTAAGTGCCACGCCCCCATCCCACCCACAGTGCAGGGGGTGCAGGGGTGCCTCATGACCCCTGGGCTGCAGACTGATGGACAGCGGGGGAAGCCAGGGCACCAACGGCTGTCTGGGGAGTGGAGCAGGTCTGTGTGTTGGCACCCTCCAGCCTCTCCCCCAACCGCCGCTGTGGGAGCCGAGAACCGAGGGGGGAGGGGGGTTGGGGGGCGGGAAGCGCCCTTAGGGTGACAGGGCTGCTGGCCAGCAGGGGGCGCAGATGCTCCAGAGACCGGCGGCTTTACGGGCCTCCGAAGCTGGGGACTCCCGCCTCCCAAGGGCCGCAGGCCCCACTTCCTGCCCAGCGCAGCCCGGGGGCAGGCAGGGAGCTCTGGCTTTTCCCAGCGGCATGTTATTCCAGGCCGGCCTTGTGAACATTGCCTCAGTCTCCCCAGCGACCCTAGGAGATAGGGACGGTTATATTCCCCTTTTACAGAGAGGTCCAGGAGCTGGGCCACAGCCGCCCAGCTAGGACACAGCCCGCCAGGCCCAGGCGATGGCCCAGGGGCCCGCACGCCACACCCCACGACTGGAGGGCTGGACCCCAATGTGGGCTGGGTGGGGAAGACCTCGTGGGAAGCTAAACATGGGTCACGCACTGGTTGGCAGAAGTGCGGCTCGAAGAGGCGGAGGCGGCGGGCACGGCCAGGTGGGGGCAGAGCTGGGGGTGAGATGCTGCAGAGCCAGGCAGGGGCAGGCAGGCCTGTGCGGAATGCGGGACGTGTGAGCAGGGAGAAGGGAGGGCACGTGGGGATCCGCCTGGGGGTCCCTGAGGACCACAGGAGACCACCCTGTGGCCAGGAGCTGGCTGCCTGTTGCCCGCACCTGACCCCAGCAGGCCCCTCTCCCCTCCCCCCCTCCAGGTAGGCTGCCAGCCCCAAGGCCCCTGCCCGCCACAGCCATGAGCACCTTGACAAAGGACCACTTCAGCGACAACAGCTCGGAGCCCCTGGCGGTTGTCATCATCGGTGAGTGTCCCGCCCAGGGCAGGGGACCGGCAGGGGCAGGGGGCCGGCACAGGGTACTGGATGCCGCTGGGGTCTGAGGCCAGAGCCGGGCAAGGCCAGGCTGCCCATCTTTGCCATCGGGGTCTTTAAATCTTGCCACCAAGTATTTACGCCCTCGGTGTCATGCTTCTTAGCAATTGAGCAAATATCACCCCATCGATATTTGCTTCCAAGAGCCCAGGAGGTGAAAGCAGAAGGGTCTGCCCGAGGCAGCCCAGTGAAGGCAAGGGAGGCCTGGTGCCCGGGCTGTGTTCTAGCGCCCGGGGCCTGTGCCGTCCGGGACGGTGACCTCAGTCACACGCGGTCACTGAGCACAAGAAACATGGCAGGGTGATGCTGAGATGTGCCCTGGGTGTAAGCTACACACACTGGAGCTCAAAGATGGTATGATAAAGGAACCAAAGTATCTCATTGATCATTTCTGTCTTACTTACATGCTGGAATGATAATATTTTAAATATATTTGGTACGTGTCTACCGGGAAGTTCCGTATAACCTATTGCATGTCTATGGAACGGTACGGCAAATGCCATCGTGGCAGATCCGCCCTGCAGAGGATGTTGGCGATGGGCACTGCTGACCCCATTTTACAGATGAGGAAACTGAGGCTCAGTAAGGGGAGGCACCTTGCCAAGGAAACACAGCTAGTGAGGTCAGAGCCAGACGGAGACCTCAGACTCCTCTCCTCCCAAACCCCTTCCTCATGCTCTCTCAGAATTCAGGCCATCGTGCCAAAACATCTGCCCAGTGCCAGGTGTCCACACGCAGGGGCCACGGCAGTCATACACGGCTCCTTCCCTTGGGTGCCTGTGAAAAGGGGGCACAGATGCCCGCCCCCCACCACCCCGGCAGGCATCAGGCTGCACCATGTGAAACTGGCACTTTCATTAAGTCCACAAGGCTGCCTGTAGGCAGCTTCCTGGGGTCGAACCCAATGGCCTTCTCCGTGATGGGTCACATGCTGCACAGCCCGAGATAAGAAGAGAAGGAGGACAAGGTAAGAACAGATGAGAGGTCATGAGTCAGACCTGGATAATTGCCACAGATGGGCAGGGCAGCTCAGACTTGGAGGCAGCCAGCCCTCTGCGCAGGAGGCTGAGCCCCGCTCCTGCGTGCAAATAACAGTATTTGACTCGCCCGTCTCATCCACCAGGCTGTCCGTCATTTCAGAATCTCCGGCAAGTTTCTGAGCGTCCCCTCTGTCTGGGTTTGAATCCACTTGGGAGATGTGTGACCGTGGCCAAGTTATTTAACCTTTCTGTGCCCCAATTTCCTCATGTATAAAAGGAGAGAAGTAGCATTGGCCTTGCTAAAGTTACAAACACGCCTAAGGGCATACAACAAATGTTTTATTTTTATTTTTATGAATGAACGAGTCAGATCAAGACCAAAGCCCTCGGCGGTGGTCTTTTGCACCTAGAGACGCTGCGCTCCATTTCCCAGAGCCCGCACTGAGCCTGCTGTCTCCCACCAGGCAACGGACCTTCCGGTATCTGCTTGTCCTACCTGCTCTCCGGCTACACCCCCTACGTGAAGCCTGATGCCGTCCACCCGCTCCCCCTGCTGCAGAAGAAGCTCGCGGAGGCACCGGGGGTCTCCATCCTCGACCAGGTAGGACAGGTTCAAAGGGGGCCAGAGCTCTGGGTAGGACACACCCACCCTTGGGAGAGTACCCCAGCTTCCCAGGGAAACAATACAAGTGTGCATCTCCTGGAAACACAACCAGACACAGCATGAGAGTCTGCAGAAATCAGCCGTGGAGATTGTGAAGGAGGCAGGGCTGTCTTCTGAGACACCCCACCACCACCACCGCCATTGCCATGTCTGCGTGTCCCACCACCCCCTAGAGTAGAGGTTTTCAACCAGGGGCGATTCTGGGTGGGGGGTGCTAAAGGCCAGAGGCCAGTGAGCCTGCCGTGCACAGGACAGGCCCCCACTGTGCTGAGTTGGAGACACCTGCCTGCATATTTCAGTTCCACTACCCCCTGCTCCTCAGGGCTTGTAAATCTTCCCTCCTTGCCCCATGCCCCCTAGGAGGCATCTCATTGTCCACCTCTCCCCTGGGGAACATCTCGCCTTCCAGTCCCCTCCCACCCCTGAGTTGGCAAATGAGGACCTAGACTGGCATTTGCTGTAGATCAAGTGCCTACTATAGAACTCTGATTTTTCAGTATAACATGCTGAGAAAATTCCATAATCCAGTACATCTGGAGATGCTGGGTTTGACAAAATTAAAGCGAACACTGCAGCTGCAGGACTTGTCAGAGCTTTTAACGTGCTGATGTGTGCCATCTGCTTCTAAGAGGCGGCATTTCCCAAGCTTATCTGAACCCCTGATATTAGGGTGGGAACAGAGGTCTAGGCAATTGCCCAAGGCCATTCTGATCCGAAGCGCTCCCATCCCTACAGTCTGGGGCCTGGGACTCCTGGAGAAACCCCAAACAGCATCCCCTGTGATGCTCCATGATGTCCCAGCTCAGGCGAGGGAGCCTGCCCAGTCCCCATGTTCCTACCCTGCAGCTCCCCAGCAGCCCCTCTCCCCCTGCCCCCTCTCCAGGACCTGGATTACCTGTCCGAAGGCCTAGAGGGGCGGTGTCAGAGCCCGGTGGCCCTGCTGTTTGACACTCTCCTGCGCCCAGACACAGACTTTGGGGGAAACATGGAGTCAGTCCTCACCTGGAAGCGCCAGAAGGAGAGAGCCATCCCCCACGTCGTCCTGGGCCGGAACCTCCCCGGGGGCGCCTGGCATGTGAGTGGGGGCTGGGAAGGGGCGCTGCGGGATTTGGGTCACATCCACTCCGTGTCTTGGGGGAGTTTCCCTGTCCTGACCTCTCTAGCTTGGGGACAGGACGCTTCCACTGCCCCCTCTTTCCCACTTTGCCTGCCCCCACTTCTCCCCTTGCTGCCAACCCCTCCACCTGCATCCACCAACTCCAAGTGAGGCCTCCTGTGCTCTCCAGGCCCACCTCCAGGTGGGCTTGGCGCCAGGAGAGGCCTGGATCAAAGGGCCCTTTTTCCCCTGCAGTCCATTGAAGGCTCCATGGTGACGCTGAGCCAAGGCCAGTGGATGGGACTCCCAGACCTGCAGGTCAAGGACTGGATGCGGAGGAAGTGCAGGTCAGGCCCGCCTTGGGAGCCAGAGCCAAAGGGGGAAACTGAGACCCGGGTGGGGAAAGGGCTTACCCAGGACCACACGGGCAGCGAACTCCCTCCAAGACTCCCCTCTGCAGTGCTCTGGCCACCCTGCCACCCTGCCTTGGCCTTCCTGGAGCACCCCAGCCTCTAAGTAGGGCTCCCCATGCCCTTTTGGCCCCCTCACTACTCTAAGCCTGGCCTGGGAAAACTTCTTTCCCTCTAGGTCAGCTCATAGTGTACACTTCCTTTTTTTTTTTTTCTTAATGTCTTTGCATTAAAAATGTTAATTACAGTAGAGAAACTTGAAGGTTGAGAAACAGGAAGACAACTCACCCAGCCCCACACTTGTCCCTAGCACTATCACATTTGGGTATATCTCCTCCCCATCTTGTTTCCTACTCCATCTCTGGCCATGCTGCCCACCTGTGGGCCCTGGAGAAAGAGTCATCTTGTTGCATAAAGGAATTCCAGCCCCTGCTCACCCTGGGGGACACGGTGGAGGGCGGTGGATGTGCCCTCATGAGAAGCTGTCCCAGGTGTCGCCACCATGCTGGCATGTTTCCTTGTATTAGGGCTGCCCTTTCTGTCCTGGGGGCTGTGACAGGGCCCTAGGGCCTCTTTCGCAACTCAGTGTCCAGCTCTGCAGGGCTTCACTGTCTGTCTCCTGAACACAAGGAATCTCTGACCCTAACATTTTGATAGGAAAACATCCAGGCTTGTGTGATGATGTGCTAACAGGCAGACGGGAACTTAAACTTCATGGACGCACATGCCCTTTTATATCTTACCTTTAAACTTCAACATCACATCCTAAGCATTTCACTGGTGACTGGGCAATGATTGCAACTGTCTGTTGACACGGCCACACAAGACTCCCAAGGGTGCACGGGCACCCTGTCTCCACTGAATACCTCACTGCATGCCGGGCCATGTGCTCAGACATCAGGGCCAAGAAGCATGCTCCCTTGGCGCTGTCCGGTTATGGAATTTTTAGGTTCTTCCCAATTTGTGGTTACCATAAATAACCCCATGGGTAACACCTTCTTAGGATAGTTATCCAGAGAAATAAGTTCATTTGCAGAGTTCAGGTTCCAGTAGCAGAGTGACCGAGGTGGGTTGGCCACAGTGGACCTGGCCTGAGTTTACCCTACACTGTGGCATTTCCCAGATGTTGTGTTGCATGTTGCATGTTATTCCACATGCAGTGAGCTCATCCTTAGCTGTTGCTCCACACACTGGGGAAAGTAACTTGCCCTATGTCTTGGTGCTGGGTGGAAGGAGGAGCTGGGATTGTCCCAAAGCCTCGAACTCAACCACTGGCTGCATGGGACCCTGCAGCCATTGCCCTCAGAAAGAGTGGCAATATTATAACAACAATAATCATAAACTGCCACCATTCTTATGATGCAGGCTGGGCACATTGCTAAGTGCTTTACATGGAGTATCTTAAAAATAAACTGGTTATTTGAATTGAAGCACAGCCCACGTCTAGAAAAGTACACAGCTCACCTGTGTACAGGTGGATGGAGAAAGCCACCCAGACCCCAACGCCCCTCCCTTCCCCTTCCCATCTGCCAGCCCATTCCTTCTCCCCAGAGGAAACCACTAATGACGTCCACCTCCATAGATCAGCTTTCCCTGGTTCTGCCCTTGATAAAAACAGACTCATCCCCTATTTACCCAGACTGCTAGTTAACCCTTTTGAGGTAACAACACTGGCAAGACCTATGTGTCACTGGCTCCCACCACATTCCATTCTCAGCACTTTATATGTAGTCTTCCCAGCACCCTCATGAAGAACGCACTGCCACCATCATCCTCATTGCACATGTGGGGAAACTGAGGCACAAAGCCCACCAGGGCAAAGCCGGGATTTGAACCCGGGCAGTCTGCTTCTGGAGTCCGCTGGCCCTCTCAAGCCCACCCTGCACCTCCGGCCTCTTGGGGTCGGGGTCAGGGCCCGCAATGGCTCCATTTTACCGAAAAGGAGCCTGAGACTCTGGGCAGCTGAACCTCTGGGCAAGGCCTGCAGCTGGCGCGTGGTGCAGCTGCTGTCTGAGCTGCAGGTCCTGCCCCTGTCCCTGCACCACCTATCCCCTGCCACGCCCCAGGAGGCTCCCTGACACCCCCTCCCCTCCTGCGTCCTTTCCCGCAGGGGTCTGCGCAACAGCCGGGCCACAGCCGGGGACATCGCCCATTACTACAGGGACTACGTGACCAAAAAGGGTCTGGGCCGGAGCTTCGTGTCGGGCGCCGTGGTCACGGCAGTGCGGTGGGGGGCGCCCCAGCCCGGCAGCTCCGGGGCCCAGGACCCCAGCCCCCTCTTCCAGGTGAGCGGCTTCCTGGCCACCAAGGAGCAGAGCCGGCAGCCCTTCTCCCTGTGCGCCCGCAACGTGGTCCTGGCCACAGGCACATCCGACAGCCCCGCCCGGCTGGACATCCCCGGGGAGGGCCTGCCTTTCGTCCACCACGAGCTGGCGGCCCTGGAGGCGGCCACGCGGGCGGGCGCGGTGACCCCGGCCTCGGACCCCGTCCTCATCGTGGGCGCCGGGCTGTCGGCGGCCGACGCCATCCTCTACGCCCGCCACTACGGCGTCCCCGTGATCCACGCCTTCCGCCGGCCTGTGGACGACCCTGGCCTGGTGTTCAACCAGCTGCCCAAGATGCTGTACCCTGAGTACCACAAGGTGCACCAGATGATGCGGGAGCAGTCCATCCTGTCCCCCAGCCCCTACGGGGGCTACCTCAGCCTCCCCCAGCACCAGCTGCTGCTCTGCAAGGAGGACCGCCAGGCCGTGTTCCGCGACCCCGCCGGCCACCAGAAGGTCTTCGAGGTCTCGCTGGTGCTGGTCCTGATCGGCTCCCACCCAGACCTCTCCTTCCTCCCCGGGGGCGGCGCCGACCTCGCTGTGGACCCCGACCAGCCGCTGAGCGCCAAGCGCAACCCCGTGGACGTGGACCCCTTCACCTACCAGAGCAGCCGCCAGGAGGGCCTGTACGCCATGGGGCCGCTGGCCGGGGACAACTTTGTGCGCTTCGTGCAGGGCGGGGCCCTGGCCGTGGCCAGCTCCCTGCAGAGAAAGGAGACCCGGAAGCCACCCTAGTGCGGGGCCCTTGCACCCTCGCACCTAGGCCCTGAAGAGGAGGGGAGATGACCCCAGCCCTGCCGGGCGCAGGGCTCCTCCGAAGACGCCCTGGGGAGCAGAAGACGCCTCGGCAAGCAGGAGTGGCGATCCCAGGCTGTCCCAGACTCCCGCCAAGGCCCAAGATGCAACGGTGGGCACAGGCCGGGGCAGGCCCAGACCCACGATTTGGGGTGAAAGCTGCCGGCATCAGCTGGGCTCCGACAGCCTTGTCCAGCTCCCCAGGGCCAGCTGTCACCCAGCCGGGAGGATTCCAGGCCCTGCTCCTTCCAGGTCCCAAATAAAACCAGCGCCTGCCTCCACTCGTGTCTGAGGACTCTGTTTGGGGTGGGGTCCAGGGCCCTGGGGCCCAGCACTGGGAGCTGGAAGGAAGCACCGGGCTGTGTGGGTGATTCCCTGGGTGAGGGCCATGGGCTGGGGGACCACAAAAGAGCAGGTACAAGGGCAGCTGTGTTAGAGAAGCAGGAGGAGAACTAGGACAGGAGTGGTCTGCTGTGTGGGGGGCGTGGTTCACAGACCCTGCCCACCGCACCAACCTTTTCCCTGCCCCCACTCCATTGTAGCAACACTGTCTCCATTCAGCCCATGCTGGAGCTTGCCACAGGGCCTTTGCACAGGCTTTTCTCATCTCTCTTTAATTTCTTCTCTTCCTTTGAATCTCTCCGGATAAGGACCACTTCCTCCAGGAAGCCTCTGCTGACAAGCCCCTCACACAGCAAGGCAACCCGTCTCCCCCTCCCCCATGGCCCTCAGTCCCCCTCCCCCCACTTCATAGCAGTTTTAATTGCCCATTCCAGTGACTGCCTCCACCCCATTGGATATAAGCTCCAGGAAGCCAACGCCCTGCCTGTTCTGTCCAGCATGAGATGGCTGGGCACGGGCCCTGGCACCTAGTAGGCGCTCCTTAACTATACCTTGAGATGGATGGATGGACAGATAGACAGAGTGTGCGGTAAAGAGGGTATTCTGGCGTGGAGACTGGTTCTGGGGCGTTGTGTAATTGGACGGGGGGACCTGAGAAGATCCGGGAGGGCAAGGGTGGGTGCCCGCTGGAGTGATGCGGGAGCCTGGGGCGCGTGGGCGCCGATCCCCGCAGCCGGCGCCGGCAGAGGGCGCTCGGGGCTCGCCGGACACCCGCGGCGGCGGCGGCGCCACCGGGCGGGGGCGGCGGTGGATGGGTGGTGGGTGGGAGGGGGTAGTTACCTCCAGGTGGCGGGGGTGGGGGGGACAGACTGTCGAGGGGTGTAGCCCGGCGGTACGTCCCTCCCCCAGCGCCCAGATCCCCACCAACCCCGCGCAGTCCAGCCGGGGTCCAGCCTCCAGGCCCCGCGCCCTGGTTGGGGGTGGGGCGGTGGACACGGGCACGTGGCTGGGGTCCGGGCGGGGCACCCCCTCCCGTCCCCCCTCCCGTCCCCCCCTCGCTGGCGCCGGCCCGTCCCCGCGGTGTCCGCGGCCGTGGGGGCCGAGGGAGGGAGGGCGGGGCGCGCGGGCGGGCGGGCTGGCGGCGCCGGGGAGGGGGTCGCGCGGGGGCGGGCCGCGGCCGGGCGGGGGTCGGCGGGCTTCCGGGCGGCGGCGGCGGCGGCGGCGGGCGCGGCGCGATGTGCGAGCGGGCGGCGCGCCTGTGCAGGGCCGGCGCGCACAGGCTGCTCCGGGAGCCGCCGCCGCAGGGCCGGGCGCTGGGCGGGCTGCTGCGCTGGGTGGGCGCCAGGATGGGCGAGCCCCGGACGCCGCTGGCCCCCGTCGTCCCGGTCGCGGACCCCGGCCCCGGCCCCGCCTCGCCGCGCGGGGGCACCGCCGTCATCCTGGACGTGAGTACGCGCCGCCAGGGACCCCCGGCGGGAGCCTCACGGCGGCCCTGCCCCGTCCCGGCGGGACCCCCAGGCCCCTTCTCTCTGAGCAGGGGACCCCCGGCCCATCGCCCTCGGTCGCCCGGAGCAGGACCTTCTTCACCCGCTCCCGCCGTCTCCCGGAACGCGAGCCCCCAGCCCCTCCACGTCCCGGGCCGCTCCCTTCCCCGGACCCCCCTCGACTTCTCGCTGTCCCTGTGTCAGGACCTCCGGGGCCCCTGGACCGGGCCGCCGTCCCCTTACTTTTGTCTAGCCAAGCGCCCATTCTTTCCCTAGCCCTGCCCCCCACCCTATACCCCTGTCCCTTCCCGACCCGGAGCCCCTGACAGCTGCCAGCCCCTCCTTCTCCTTCATTCCCATCCAAGTTGCTACTTTTGTAAGCCCCCACCCCCACCCCCAGCAACCTCCCGCCCCAGCCTCTCTTCTTCCTTCCTCTCCACCCCGAAGCCCTGTGTTCCTATTCCCAGATGAGAGACCCTTTTCCTCCAGCCCCTCTTTGAAAATGAAGCCCCCTCCTCACCTCCTGCCTCCCCCTCTCCTTTCCAGAGGATTCGAAGCACCCCCACTGCCCTGGGCTCCTCTGGACTTCTCCCCCATTCCACCCCCCCACTCCCTTCACCGTTCCCTGTCTCCCACCCGGTCTAGTTCACTTCATGGACCCCAGACTCATCCCTTCACCCACCCGCACCCCGCCATCCGCTCAGGGACCCACACTGCACCCCTCTGAGGAGCTTGCCCCACCTTCCCACCCACCCCCTGCCCTGAGAGGGAGGGTTCTTGTGGGTGGATGGCATGGGGGTGGAAGACTTCTCCCTGCAGAGGGGCTCGGAGGTGGAGGGGCTTCAGCCCCCTCCCTCCACACCTTGCCTTGACAGCGTGGGGGTGCAGGTGTGCGTGCCCCAGTGAGGGTCCCGTGTGTGTGTGTGTGTGTGTGTGTGTGTGTGTGTGTGTGTGTGTGTGGCTTTGGGGACGGGGGTTGGGAGTGCCTGTGAGAGTGTGTTGTGGGTTTCTGGGAGAGTTGTGTCTCTGTGAGTGTGTGCATGGTGGTGTGTGCATGTGTGTACAGCGGATCCCTGCGAGGGCGGGGAGCCTGGGTTTCCCCTCTCCCTCTCTCCCTCTCCTTCTCCCTCCTCTGCTCTCTCCTGGAACTGGAGCTGGGTCCGCGGCGAAAGGGCTGGCCAGCGCGGGGGGGTGCAGGGCCCTGAGCGCTTGTGGCACCTGTGGGCTCGCTGCAGAGTTGGTGGCCGCAGACCCATGCGGGCTCTTCCCGGGAATCCCATGCGGCCCCATCCCTGGGTCCTCTCCTCTGAGGGCGATGTGGGATGGGGGGTGCTCTGGAGGGCTCTGAGCTTCCATCTCCTTGTCTGTGAAATGGGGGAGGGGGCCGGGAACCCCCAAGTGCCTGAGCACATTCCTGGAGCTGACATGTCGGCTGCGTCCCTGGGTTTGTTTGGCCAATGGCGCCAGGCTCAGGGGAGGCTCTGGGGATCCCCAGGTTGGGACCCCAGCCTTGGGGGTGTGCCCAGTCAGGAGGAGGGCGATGGCATGCCCAGGCTGGGCTCTGAGGAGGGGCTGGGGTGGTCTGATAACTGCCCCCTTTTCTGCCCCAGCCACAGTGGTTCCTGTCGGGGAGCCAGGCTCAGGATTCTCCTAAAGGGTAGGGGGGTGGGGACAGGGCAGGAGCTGGCTCCCTAGGGGGTCTGGGGGCGTGTTTAGGAAGCCTTCCCTGAGCTGCTGCCTAGCTCTGACCACTTCTGGGGCCTGATAAGGACCAGTGGCCCCTACCCCCACTGCTTACAGGGAGGTGGGATGGGGAGGGCAACTCTCCTCTGCTCCAGGGCCACAAGCCTCCCCCCACCCTTTGTCAGTGCCCCTTAGCTGGCCCCACCCAGACCACCCCATGTCTCAGAAAAACTTGGGGTGCCTTGGGCAGGACATTGCCCCTCCATCCTCCTTGCTAAAATAAATCAGTTCAACTATGTGGGGTCCAGTCTGAACCCCAGATCCTTCTCTTTTATAAGCACACAAATCCCCCAAGTGCCTGTTTAAAATGCAAGTTCTGATTCTGAGTCTGTGTGGGGCCCTGAGATTCAGCATTTTTAACAAGCTCCAGGTGATGCTTCAGAGACTGGTCCTTGAACTCGCCCCTTTGTATAGCGCTGTCCTAGTGCACAGGTTTCAACATTGACTGCACCTGGGAAGCTTTAGAAATGCTGATACCTGGGCCCAACTGGAGACAGGCTGATTTCATTGTTCTGGGGTGTGGCCTGAGGGTTTTAAAAGCTCCCCGGGTGATTGTGGCATATGGGAGAAAGGGAGAAATTGCTGGGTCAGCTGCCTGTTGGGGGTTCCAGCCTGACCTTGATGGACACGGAGCAGCTCTGCCCCACGTGTGTGCAGGTGTGTGCATGGCACTGGGAAGGATGCGGGAGACAGCGTCCTCTGGTCCAGCCTCGCCCAGCTCAGGAGAGGTCCCCTGAGAAGAGAGTTGAGGCCGGCGTTTGGGCTGCCCTTCCCCCCTTCCCTGCTGGGTACACCAGGCGCCACCTTCCTAGCTCCTGACAGCCTGCTTCTCCCTGCACCCCACCTGATAAACAGCCGAGCCCTGACCCGTGGCGAGTCCAGCCGCTCCCTGGGCCTTGCCCCTCCCTTAGGTGCCCCTATTCACACTTGATTCACCCTCCCGGAGAAAACTGGGGCTCCCGAGGGCCTCAGGGTGTGTGGTGGTGGAAGGTGTGCCCGTGGGATGCTAATTCTGAGCTGGGTTGTTTGTGACTGGGCGTGTGTCAGTGGGTGAAGTGCATGGATGATGTGCGCACACCTGTGTGTGCACGCGTGTGTGTCGGCGTGGCTGTGGGCAGCTGGCAGCGCAGAAGGGAGTGTGGGCGGCGGCTTCCGCGGCCGGCTGCTGGGAGAAACACCCCTCCCCAGGGCCCAGCCCGGGGGCTCCTCCTGGGGGGCGAGGGGAGGCTCAGCTTCCCCAGGCCTGGAGCTGCTCCTGGCGGAGGAGTGGGGCGGGGCACCGGGTCAGAAGCGACCGGAGGACAGCACACCTCCCGGGCCCGGGGCTCACTGCCCTTCTCTCTTCTGCAGATTTTCCGCCGTGCGGACAAAAATGGTGAGTTTCCCACCTCACTGGGGGAGGGCCTGATGTGGTACGGGGAAGGCTCGGGGGGAGGGGCCAGGAAAAACCTTGAACCTAAAGGTTACAGGAAACAGGATTCTGAAGTCAGAAGGACAGATCGTGGTTCTGTTCTGTGCCTCAGTTTCCCTATCTTTGCAGTAGGGGTTCTAACAATTCATCCTTCATAGGGATGCTGGGAGGATTCAATGAGGTGATGTCTGTGATGCCGAGAACTTGCCCTGGTGAGGGCTTGGTGCTATTGCCCCTGTTTTGTCAATGCCATCGAGGCCCAGAGAGGTTAAGTCACTGGCCCAGGGTTGCCCAGCCAGCATCAAAGGAGCTGAGTTTCTGCTCTACCTCCCCAGACCTTTCTCCCACATCACCCAGCCTCCCGACTGCGTGAGCAGCTGTCGCCAAAGGACTTCGTACCACTCAACTGCCCCCGGCTTTTCTTTTCTTTTTTTTAATAAAACAGTTTTTTAAATTGAGACGAAGCTTACATTAGAAAATCAACCATTCACCATTTTACAGGATACAGTTCAGTGGTATTAATACAGCACAGTGCTGCACAGCCCCCATCCCCAACTATTTCTAAGACGTTTTCATCACCCCCGACGGGGGACCCCCTCCCCCCGTGGCCCCCAACCCCTGGCAGCTGCACACCTGCCTCCTCCATGCACGGGCCTGGCACCCATCTGTGTGGACTCATACGGTACTTGTCTCCTCGTCCTCTGCATCTGGCCTCTTTCCCTGGGCATGGCACCTCTGAGGCCCAGCCGTGTGGACGCATGTGGCAGAGCGTGTGCGTGGGGGATGCTGTCCTGTTGTGTGGCTGGACTGCCTGGCGTGTTCATCCGTCTGCTGGATGCTTGGGTTGTGGCCGCCTTCTGGCCACTGTGACCGGACTGTGGACGTGTGTTTACACGAGTCCCCGCTTTTCCATTCTGGGGCACGTTCTCCGAGGACAACGTTGTTTACACAGCCCTGTCTGACCTGCCCGGTGTGGAGGGATGAAATACCAAGTAAAATGACATAGCTCTACAGCTTCTTCAGCTGCCGTAATCATCATGATCAGACCCAAAGCAGCTCCGTCACCCTTAACCAAGCCACTGTGCCCCTCGGGGCCTCAGTTTCCCCATCTGTAAGATGGGGGCGGTAGCCTGTGCCCCGCCTGCTTCCAGGGCTGTTGGGAAGATCCAGGGGACCTACCTGTGCCTGACATTCGGATTTTTTTTTTTAAGGAGAATCAAGCAGCGCTCAATGTCTATTCATGTGTTCATTTAGAAATGAATGCACATCGAGGCCTGAGTTGGGGAGAATAGGGGACAGTGTGACCTTGGGCCTGTCCTCAGGGACCCCCCGTCTCCGCTAGGGTACCCCATCACCGTCCTCCTGCTGCAAAGCCTGGAGGTCCAGGTGGCAGCTCCTGCCCAGCACCCCGACCTCCCTCCCTGTCCCTGGGCATCACTGCTGGAAGCTGGCATTTGTGACAAGGGGGTCTCCCTCCGTCGGCCCCTCCATCCTGGGGGTGATGGTGGCCCCCCAACCTGGCTTCTCCTGACCAAGGACCCAGTGGTCCCATCTGGAGGGGAGGCAGAAGGGGAGAGGGTAGTGGGGGGACAGCTCCAGCTGACGTGTGACAGGTGGTCAGAGGGTGGCCTGGACCCTGTGGAGCTGCGCTGAAGGGGCCGTGGGAACAGGCTGTCAGTGGTCCCTGGTGGGCTGTGGGCACGTGGCCAAGGAGATGTCACCATGTATGTTCCAGACCCCAACAGAGGAGGGGGTTATAAGGGGAGGGGACTTGGGCTTGTGCCCTGGGCTGTGCCACAAACAGGGCTGATGCCTTCAGCACACGTCTGCAGCATGGCAGTCGGCTCATCCATGGGGGAGAGCTGCCCTGCGTGTCACCACCAGGGCAGCAGACGTGGCTGTGGCCACCTGACTTCATGTCTGTGTGAGGGTCTCTAAGCCTGTGAGTGTCCAGATTCACGTGTGCCTGGTCTGAGTGGCTGACTGTCGATGTGCCCACCTGAGAGTATCTTGACAAGCAGGTACCCCCACCCCATAAGGAGCCTGCAGTGGAGTGGGGGTGGCACTGGGGGTCCCGCTGTCAGGCACCTGTGGGTTTTCTTGCCTACCTTTGCCCTCTATCAGAGGGCCCCACCGGCACCCATAGGCCTGCAGGCTAGCTGTGCACAGCTGAGAGGGCCCCTCATTTTCCATCTGTGGCCCCCACAGAGGCTGAGCCCTGGCCTCCTCCTCGGGACTTAACTCATCTCAGCCTCCGCCGTGTGGCAGCAGGGGGCTGTGCCAGGTCCACGGGTGTGGGGGCCCAGGTCTGGCGGGCATATCCTGGGCCCCCTTCTGTCGCAGGCTCCGGGCTCTGGAGCTCAGCTGCCAGGGTTCAAATCCGGGCTCAGCTACTTGGCAGTCCCGTAACATCGAGCAAGTTGCTCAACTCTCGGGTCCTCAGTTTCCCTAGTTGCAAGTGAGTGCGGGGGTAGCACCTACCCAAAGGGGTGGCATGGGGATCTAGAGCCGAGCCAGGGCTTGGCGGGCTGCAGAAATCAGTGGAGAGTGGAGACTGCTTTGTCAACAGCAGCCTGACTCCCACCCCATACTGCATGGGGAGTTTGGGGTCTGGTGGAGGCTGGCGGCCTCCCGTGCTCCTCCCTGGACCCTGCTGGGACAGGAGAGCACAGCCCCCTGCTGAACAGCTGGACGATAAACAAGACGTGGGGCAGGAAAACCACAGGACAGAGTCTGAGTCGCGTGGGGTAGCAGCAGGCAGGGTTCAGGTTTAACTCGGCCCAGTTTCAAAATATTGTCTCAGTGTGGGGCACAGGTGTGAGTGTGGAGACATATGCACACACTTGTTTAACACGTGCAAGTGCCTGGCCTGCCCTGGGCGTCCCCAGGGGCCAGGGTGGATTGGGTGGGGGAGCCGGTTCTCGCATGGACCCTGCCCTGGGAGGAGGGAGTGGGCTGGCTGCTGGCACCACCTGGGCACCCCAGGGAGCAGCCTGTCTCCCTGGGTGGCAGACACTGGACCTGGCTGATGGCCTGAGATATGGCCCACCTAACCCCCAGCTGTGGGGTGCGGCGGGTGGAGCGCCAGACCGCGCCCCCCTCCCGGCCCGCGGGTGTGCAGAGGCGCCTGGCATTTGAAAGGTCACCCGCCCCGAGACTGGGCGCCCTCATTAGCGAGGACACCTGTGAGCGGCTCCGCGCCGGAAGCGGAGACGCCAGGCTCGCCTGTCTAATTGGGCCCGAGGTCTGGCTCGGAGTCGTTTGTCCCCTCATTAGCCGATCCGCGTTCATTAGGCCTGTGGTTGGACATCCGGGATAAATGTCAGCGCAGGGGGCTCTGTGACCGGGAGGCCCCGCGGGCCGCGCTCTGCCTGTTTGTTCTCCCTGAGTGGGGTGGGCGGCGGGGCTTGGGCAGGCTCGTGGGGGCCACGTGGGAGCCAGCAGCTCCGGGGAGCCAGGAGGGAGACGGGGTGGGGAGGGGGCCTTGGCCGCTAGGCCTGCCCGTGCCCGCGAAGACACGGCTCATCAGTCCACACGTGGCCTGCGCCTCCGTGCGGCCCTGCAGTGGCCGTGTGAGAAGTGACCACTGCGTGGGAGGTGAGGCGCTGGCCGGCACCGGTTACACGGAAGGCGCACGGAGCTCTCCTCACGAGCTCATGCCCCACTTTGAGTTGAGAGCACGAATTTAGGAGCACAAGCCTGGGTTGGCGTTTCTGTCTGTGTTGCGCCTCAGTTTACCCCTTTGTCAGAGGCGGGTGAGGTGCCACCTACAGTGTAGGGCTGTTAGGAGGACTAAATGAGTGACATTTTCCAAGTTTCCTCTGTTACAAAATGAAAAGAACCACAACTTAAATTTTATGTATCTCACAGCTGAGTTTATATAATTCTCATAGTTGGGTTTTGGCTCTTTTATTTGGTGGTTTTGTTGGTTTTGTCTAGTTTTTTTGTCTTGTCTTTTGAGTGTGACAAATACCTTCTCCCTCCGTGATGCTACGATATGGCCCAGGGCATTGGGGGCATTTTGGGGTGTTGCTTCAGCCCCCCAAGCACACACGTGCACTCACGCTCATGTTGATCTCTCTCCCTCCCGTCCCGACCCTTTATACTTTATGGGACCAGAGAGGAGGCAGGTGGGGTGATGCCAGGGCAAGGTGTCAGGTTCCTTCTCCAGAGCTTGTCCTCCTGCCCTTCCCTGAGCAGAGCCGCCAGGAGCAGAGACAAGGAACCCTGGCGCCTTTGCAGAGTAACCACCTCCATTCTGGGCCCCAAGCACCCCGGCCCTGGGCAGGCACCCTGCGCAAGGGCACGGCCCGAGGGGACGGAAGGGCCCCCAACCCAGCCTGCATTCCACTCCCAGCTCAGGCGCCGTGGCTGGAGGCTGACTCCCCTCCAGGAGAGACGCTGTCCCTCATCGGTGTGAAGTGCTGTGTAGACCAGCACAGGTCCTTACACGGGCACCCAGATTCCATTGCCTGGTGGTTGGGAGTAATGGAAGGGGGGCTGTGTACAGAGGATGGGGGCCAGGAAATGCCGTGGACTCTCCTTTCTCACTGACCTCCTTTGTCTCTGTAAGACACAGTTCCCGTTAAGGAGTGGGAAATGTTCTGGATCCTTGAGGTGGGGGAGCTGCAGGGATTGGGGCTCGGCTGGCTGAGTTTTGCCTGGAGGGTGTGTCCAGTGGGAAGAGCTAAGGGTGGTAGCTTGGGGACCACCTCCCCTGGGGTCACTAATGTTCCATTGCAAACCTCTTCCCGCAGTAGCCCGGTGGGACCCTAACCCACTACACCTTCCTGCTGGGGCCAGCATTGTCCCCAGCAGATACAATCGGCAGCATCCACCAGGTGCAGGGAGAAGAGAGTGAGGGAGAGGGGAGAGAGGGATGGGATGGGGCAGCTATCAGCTGTGGGGTCCATTCCACATGGAGGTTGACAGAGCCCACCTCCCCATCCCCCTGGCCCCCGCCCACCCCAGACCAAGGACGGGGCAGTGCTGGGCCCAGGCTAGTCCTAGTGCCTCCTTCCCTCATGGTTTTGCATCTGACAGCTCTATCCATGGCCTGGGGAGAAGAGGCAAGATGAGAACTCTGTGCCAACACCTGGCAGCCCTCTCAGTTCAGCCCAAGAGAGGGCTACCTCGGGGGAGGGCCTTGTGGATGCAGCAGCGGGGAGAGGAGAGTAACATCATTCCCTCTCTCAGAGTCAGGAGCTGGGTACTAGGTTTGGGGGTGCGGGGGTGTGAGCTCAATGCGGGAAGAGTCTCTGGGCATTTGGAAGCAATCGTATATGGTGGTTAATCAGACAACCCAGCTTTGCATTTATCCCTCACTGGTGGTGCTGCCTTGGGCAAGGCTGCCTTAAATAGCCCAAGTATATGCATGAATTAATGAGAGAAGAGTACCTGGCAGGGAGCAGATATTCTGTATTTGTTGAGTACGTTTAAAATGCACAGTTCTTTGCAAAACTGGTTATTAAAGTTGTATTTGTTGGTTGGGGAATTATCTGTGAACAGATGTTGGTCTGTTGGTTTGGGAATGAGCTAAATAAGTCAAGTATTGCTGTGAACTAGAGTTGTCTGCTTAGTTTGGAAATTATCTGGGTAGGCAGGGGTTATCTAACATGAAGTCTGTTAGTTTGGGAATTAGGTGAGGTAGAGGTCATCTGAACTGGGGTTTTTTTAGTGTAAGAATTAGCTGAGTGGGCAAGGATTAGCTGAGCTGGAGTTGAACAGTTGCTTTGGGAATTAGCTGGGCAGGCAGGGGTTATCTGAACTGGAGTTTATCTGTTAGCTTCGAATTAGCTTGATAGGCAGGGGTTATCTGAGCTGGAGTTTATCTATTAGCTTGGAATTGGCTGGGCAGGCAGGGGTTATCTGAACTGGAGTTTATCTGTTAGTTTGGGAATTAGCTGGACGGGCAGGGGTTATCTGAACTGGAGTTTATCTGTTAGTTTGGGAATTAGCTGGGCGGGCAGGGGTTATCTGAGCTGGAGTTTATCTGTTCATTGGGAATTTCCTGGATTTGGGGACCGAGTATGTGCTGGCCTCCTCAGTCCTATCTGTGCAGACACCAACTGCTTTCCCTCCTTCCTTCCTCACAGATGATGGGAAGTTGTCCTTGGAGGAATTCCAGCTCTTCTTTGCAGATGGCGTCCTCAATGAGAAGGAACTGGAAGATCTCTTCCACACGATTGACTCCGACAACACCAAGTGAGTCTGGAACATGGTCCCTGGATCGGGGGTGTTGAATGGGTCTGTGGAGGATGCATCTTCCATCTCATTCACTAGCAAGTCTCCATTTTCCATACTCCTGTAGGCAACCAGCATCCTAAAGAGTCCCCAGACTCATTCATCCAAAAGTCAGATCTACAAGGCCCTCGCTGCAGGGTGACTCTGGGCAGGAAAATCGGTATTGCATTGGCTACTATCACAAGTTTTCCTTCTCTGAACACACATGGCCAAGCAAGGGGGGAATGCTAGATTTCGCACTGTTGGCTCAAGATAATGAAAATAGGGAGTTGGCAATGACTTTATCCTTCTGCTAAGTCAACCCAGTTCTGACCCTAACCCCAGCCCTAATGCCTACCTTTCACTAGGCTTTATGCTTACTCCCAGTGCCCATGTGTGCTGTGGTATTGCTCTTTCCTGAACACTAACCGCCATCCCAAACCAAGCCACAGCCAAATACTAACCCTTAACCCTACTTTCAAACCTACACCTGATTAAATCCATGAGAACCCAAGCCTGCATCTCAGAGTCAACCAAAACTCTAGCTCTGACCCATCACTGCAAAAAGCACATTCTACTCACAGGAACCCTTGACCCTTCCCAGCCTTACCTCCAAGCTCAGCCCTTTCCATGGGATTCCTGAAGCAGGGTGAGGGCCAGCCCCATCCTGAGAAGGGACTAGGGCCCCTACCTGGTTACCATCCTTGGGCCCACTCAGGTGATCCAGAGTTTCTAGGGGGCTGTTTAGGGCAGATTTGAGATTGGATAAGTTAGAGTCTCCTGAGACTGGACAAGGAGCTACCAGCTGGCCGATTTGCAAGGGACCCAGATGTTAGGGCTGAGAACGACCCGGGATGCATGGAGAGGCTTGGGCTGGGGGCCAGGCAGAGCAGGTGGAACCAGCATCCTTGCGGGGAAATCCCCTCGAGGTTCCTAGGGGAAATGGCTTCAGGCCGTAGGTCAGGGGAGAAGGGCTTGGTCTGCAAAGCCAGACAGAGGTTTCTGAGGGTGCCAGCCCCTGGGGCACTTCAAAAGGCCGTCAATCAGTGCGCTTTGTGGCAGGCCAGCTAGCTGGGCGGTGGGAAGGAGGAGGTACTGGTTTGAGAGTTTAACTGTGAGTGGGAACGGAGGAGAGACTTGCCATTACAGAAGGTCAAAACTCTATAGACCCTTAGGTTATTCTCTCTAGCATCCCCCAAGTGTGCTCAGTACATTTTAGCTCCTTGGAATGTTAAAGGGGCCTTCTGCCCAAAACAGTTTAGGTGGATGAAAAGGATTTGTTAAATGCTCGTTTACACGAAATTAAACTGGTTTCCTTTCTGCAGGACTTGGGGAAAAAGTTCTGCAGAACTTTCAATACTCAACGTAAATGGTAGAGACCTCCAAGCGAGGAGAGAGAGGGCATGCAAACCTTTTCTCTGCATCCAGATTAATTTGGCCTCCACCAAGGACGCTGGGTCCTTTTCCATATCATGGGGACGCAGTAGCTGTGGGGCTGGTGGGATGGGACAGGCCTGCCAACTGACCCCCTGTCTGTATGTGTCTGTCCATCTGTCTCTCTCCAGCCATGTGGACACCAAGGAGCTGTGTGGTAGGTACCAGCTGCACGGGGACCACAGATGGCCATCCCGGGATGGGGTGGGGGGTGCATGAGGTGCACAGACAGGGGTGGGGGCCCGGTGGGAGGGCTCAGCTGCCTGTGGCGCTTCCCCCAGATTACTTCGTGGAGCACATGGGGGACTACGAGGACGTCCTGGCCTCCCTGGAAACTCTGAACCACTCTGTCCTGAAGGCCATGGGCTACACCAAGAAGGTGAGCAGGTGTGGGGGGGGCCCAGGACCGGAGTGCTGCTGGGCTCCTGTTCCTCAGGCCCAGGCAGACTGGATGTGTGGGGGGCTGGCCTTGGGGAGGGGTCCAGGCAGGCTGGATGTGTAGGGGGCTGGCCCTGGGGAGGGCTTAGCGGGGCCTGCTGTCACCTTCGTATCAGTCATGTGGGTTGAAAGTGAGTCCTCGTCTGACGTGCCCCGGAGACAGTTAAGTGACAGTGGGATTCCGAGAATCCACTGGGGTTCTCTGGCAAAGGCAGCCTCGTGGAGACAGGAGGGCTGCCCTCACACCTGTGCTTTCTAGCAGTCAGGCGGGGGCAGGCAGCTCAGGGCCATGAGCAGAGTGGTTTGGGGCGATGAGGTTAGAGCGTGCGCGGGTTGGTTGCACGCTTAGCTCACTTGATTTTTAAGGTTCGGGCTACTGCGCGAATCAGGCCAGCCAACTCTGATTAGAACTGCGTTGGTCTAGCAAGGAAACTTAGGAACGAGGGTGGCCGGTTCTGGGCTGACTCACGTTAATTAACAAGAAGGCCACACGCAGTGGCACCCCGACTTGAGGAGGCCACGTGCAAGAACACCCCAACTTCGGGGTTGCAAAACAAATAAGGGGATACAAGTTGGCACAGTCACGAGTTGTCTTGTTACGGTCCAGATACAGGGTAAAGACTATTGGTTTTAAAACAGTGTCTGCATGAAGGGGTTACAGCTCAGTGAGTCACAGCAGTCACCAACGTTTGCTTGTGGCTACGTTACAGTACATCACAAAGGCCGACGGTGATGCAGTGACTGTGACTGCCTTGTGGGCCTCCGCTGCGTCCATCCTGGGAGCTGGGCACCTTTCTAGATGGGCACGCTGGGTGTGGGCCCAGCATGGAGTCCGGAAGGTGACAGACCCCACACTGAGTCCTCGGGGTCCTTGGACAGGTTGCTATACCTGTCGAGCACCTGCCCTTTGCAGGGCCTCTGAGCTGAAAAGGGCAGGAAATTGGGTGGTTTGACGCATTTGACCTTGGCCAAGGACTGCCGGTGTCTCCTGTGAGAGCGGCAGGGCAGCGCGAGGAGGGAGCCGTTGCGGGGCAGGAACCTCGGGGCCAAGTGCAGGGCTTCCCTCGGCCTGCACAGGTCTGGGGTGTGGCTAGCTCAGGCACCCACCTTTTTGCACTTATGTCCCAGAGGAGAGGAGGGAAGTCTGACCCAGGCTTTGAATGTGCAGCAGGCTGAAATGAGTGGGGGAAACTGAGTCAAGGACCTGGTGAGTCATAGAGAGCACAGCATGGGACTCTATACCCAGGGGACAGCTGGAGGGTCCGTCAGCAAGGACGCTCAGCCTGGGCACAGCTGCCTGCAGAGAGGGAGCTGGGGTGGGGGACAGGGGGGTGCTGCACAGACCCCACCAGCAGCCCTGCACTGTGGGAGCTCAGGTGCTGCCAGTCCTGCCTGCCGGTGGACACTGGAAAGCTCAGTCGATAAGATCAGCCAGGCCTGGTTGAAGGACCCCCAGCATTCACTTGCATCTCTGAGCCTCCGAGTTTCCTGATCTGTGAAATGGGAGCATCCACTGGACAGGGTCTTTGTGAGGATGGAATGAAGTAAGGTTTGCACGCTGCCTGGTACAGGGCCTGGCCCAGAGCAGAGATCGTGGATGATTTTTATGATCAGGCTCCTGCTAGGACCCCAAGCTTAGTAAGTTTCATTCTGTTCATTTTCCCAGATGCTACTTTGATTTTGCTCTGCCATGTATTAGAGTATCCCTGTTTTTCCACATGTTCAAAAATACCCGGGTCCCTCCCCAAGCGTCTGAGAATCCACATTTCTGTCCCTGTGCTGGCCCAACACTGTTCTGATTTTTGCCGTTTTAAAATATATTTTAATATTATGCACGGCTGGCTCCCTAAAGTTGTTCATCTTTTTAGAATATTGTTTGATATCCTGAAAGTGTCAAGGAGGGCAGTGGCATGGAAGGGAGATCCCAGGCTTCTGAGCCGCTGGGGAGGGTGCCAGGGCCACCCCGCCCCTGATGGGAGCTTTGCAGGGGTAGGGGACCACCAGCTGCCCCCTCTCCCAGGCTCTGGGCATGTGACGTGAGCTCTGGGTTGGCTCCGAGGCCTCTGGCTACATCCCAGCATTCTCCAGCAAGGAGAGGACCTGTTACTGCCTACAATACAATTGAGCCCTTTTAGAATTCTTGCTCTCGTAAGCCATGTCCCCCCTGTGATGTTAGCTGTGCCCGCGGTGGGCTTTGAGTTGTGCTGTTGGTGGTGGGTCGTTGCAGAAGCAAATGGCATTTCTGATTCTTCTGGATTCTTCTAGCTAGTTTTTGTTTGCAAAAATGCAAATCGGTTGCTTTTTTAAAATGCTCTTCTTGTATTCATCGATTTCAGCAGACTCCTTTACTGTCTTGGGGTGCAGCCACAACATCATAACTATTCGAGTTATTTCTTCACTTCTCTGTTCCTCTTATTTCTTTGGTGCGTCCTATCACATTTCCCCAATTTCTAGAGCATGCCGATGGTGCTTCATCAGGCAGCCTTATGTGCTCCAGTGTGCAAGAGAAGCTCTCTAGATTTTCTCCACTAATTATTATATCAGTCCCAGCTCTTGTTTTTAGAATCTCTTCAGTGCGTTAAGGAAATATTTTTTGCATGTCCTTTCCTAAAATTTGTCTTAGGAGGTGGTAGTGACTTTTTTTTTTCCCAAATGCCTTTTTGGTATTTTTAAATGATCATATGATTTTTTCTTAAGCTATTGATGGGGTGGTTTCTATTATTAGATTCTCTCTTATTGAACACCCCTTCGCTTCCTGCAATAAACCCGAGTTGTGCAGTCTGCTTTTATTGTACTGCTGAATTCTTGTCGCCAGATGAATGTTTTCTCTCTGTCTCAGTTTGGAATTGAATTTCGTTGATAGTTTGGGAATTAATTGAGAGGTGGTTTTGAATACTTTCTAATCAGCTTTTCTGACATAGAATTGCTTTCCTATTCAAAACAGAAAGAATTCATCCAAAACACTTGTGTCAAGGTTCTAAATGGGTTGAGATTATTTTAATAATTATTTTAAAGGTCACCTAGTTTTTGTCAAGTTTTTTACTCATTATGTCCATTTTCATGTATTTTTAAACAAAGTGTTCATGCAGTCATGTGAAAAGAAATGTTTACTTTTTTCTTTTATAATAAAGTTTGAAATTTAAATTCTTCCCTCTTGAATGATATTCACTGCAACCCATAGGTTTTCATCTGAAGTGTTTCCACTCTCATGATTTTCTTCACAGTTTCAATCATTTATTTCCTGTATCGTTGGGTTATAACACCGAGTGAAGTGTAAAGATTCTTTTGTCTTTTTTTTAAATATTTTGCGATGTCCTCATTACATAATATTTTCTTTCTTTCTGTAATCGTCTCAGGGATGCTGGGGAGAAAGAAGTGGATCATGCTTTTGGAATTAAAACTGAAAAATAGCCCATCCTTTCTTGGTTATGAAATCTAGGCTGTCTAAAAGATTGTTTTTTAAAAAGGTAAAATCATGTCTCTTGTACAAATGTAAACTGAGCATGTGTCAAAGGTTATTAACTCATTAATTGAGGGAGACAGTATGATGTTGAAACTGGTTCAGAGACGAATTCCGAAAACTCAGCGTGCATCTATCTATGCAACCAGGAAGGTGAAAAGGAACTCGTGAATAGCTGTAAACCCGGCCACCAGGTCACCATTCCAGGGCCACAGTCAATCGCATGCTGCCAGATAAAATTCATTTGCATATCTGCGGACAAGAATCATTTGCTTGGCAGTGTCCCACATCTTACAGAGTGGTTTTTTTTGTTTGTTTTTTTTTTTTTGGCATGTGCAGGCTTGGGAATTGAACCCTGGTCTCTGGCATGACAGGCAAGAATCCTACCACTGAGCTACCCTTGCACTGCCATTACAGAGTTTTAAAAGTAGCCTCAAGACAGGGGAAAACCCAAAAACTGCATCTTAAGAAACCCAGTCTCTTTTTTGCCCATTTCAGAGATTTTGCCAGTTTTTCCTGACAGTGCCTTTTGCACCCCTGGTTATTATTATCATCTCGTTTTTCTATCCGCAGTGAGCTGATTTCTCTTACTAAGCTATGTCTTGTCATTTAATCTTTGTGTTTCCAATGTTTTTCCTTTCTGTATTTTTAGTCATGTTGTTTTTTGCATGTAGATTTTTGTACAGTGTTTTTATTATGTAAATGGTGCATATTCAATATGCCAGAACTAGGAAGTAGAGGAGCATAAAGAAAATTTTCAGATCACTGCTAATACCCCCTACCTATAACCACTGCTAACATTTTAATTTATTACCTTTTGAGCCCTTTTTTTCATGCATTGCTCTTTAATATATGTAATATTCTGTGTATGAAAATTTTTCTGCCTTTTTCATCTAATATTTTAGCATAAGCATTTCCCCCATGTTGTTAAAACTCATCAAAAACACCACTTAAAATGTTCTTATTTAAGTGTCTGTCCTACTCATCCTCTCCTGTCAGGGAATATTGGGTTATTTCCAAGGTTTTGTGATTCTTATATAACAACACAAAACTTACTGCCTTGGGGCATAAATCTTTGTCTGTCTTTTGTATTAGTTCTTAAGGATAGGTGATCTGAAGTGGAATTGCTGGGTCAAGGAATATGTGCAGTTGAAGGCTCTCAATAAACAAGACTGTTGGTATAGAGCAGAGTTACTCTATAAGACGGTTGGGTCCATCTGAGTCTCCAGGAGTCACTTTTATACCAGTAGCATCTTCCCAGCCCGCAGATTTAATAACGCCATGTCCTCGTTAGGCTCATACGTTTTGTCATTAGATTCTTAGGCTTCTTATCTTGGGCAACACTTTTTCATTTAAATTCTAACTTGATGATATTACAGCATATCCTGTTCATTTGATCCCATTTGACTGCAAAAACCTTTGCACAGGCTTTTCCTTGCAAATCCTTCTGTTGCTGTTTTGGTTGCGATATCCCCCAGTCGGATCTTGTCGAATCAAATCTGGGACTGCGTCACTACATGGGGGCCTCTAGGCTGCTTTTTAACGATTGTGATTGTTGTATCTGGTCTGGCCGCCGCCAGCTTTCATGCTTTGTCTGCGTCATGCTTCCTTTGTGTCCTTGAAAGTTTACCTTTGGACAGGTCTGTTCTCTTTGCTTTTATCTTGGATTGTTATTTGCAAGATAAATATTCTAGTTTTCATTTTACTCGTGACTTAAAAAATATGTTGTTAAAGTTCTTAATCCTACCTTTATCCTTAGCTAATAAAAAAACTTACTTTGTATTTTCTTTTGTGGAATTAAAACCAATTTTGAGATTTTTAGTTGTTTTTCTTTCACACTTTTACATTCTTTATTAGCTTAATCCATTGTGATTCAAATTAAACTATTTGTGGTTAATGTTTTTATGTCCTAAACTCTATCATCCTAATGTTTCATTTCAGCGCTTCTCTTTACTTCTTTTCACGACTTCCCCATTCCAAAATTCTTTCTCTAATTCAACCCTAGGTGATTAGCGAAAAAAATTTTAAACATTCTTCGCAGAAAAGTTACTCACCTGGTAAAATTCCAGAGACTTTGCTGATTTGTCCGTTTCGCCCTGGTGTCCTGCCCTTGTCCCCTGGTTGCAAAATTTCTAAATCTCATCCTTTCTCTTCAGAATCTGTACATCTGGTCCTTTGGCCAAGGCTTGAATGTGAGATTTGTAAAGTCCATTTTTGTTATCCTTTGAAAACAACTTGTGTTTTTCAGAATTCAGCTAAGAAGTTACACTGACTCCCTGCTCGTATGTGTAGTCCCTGAGCCAGAGACTTTTGTTGCCCCTCAGTCATGCCTCTGCTGGACCCCCAGCAGCCTTTTCCTTTGCGTTTACAATCTCTTACCAAGGCGTGTGGTCTCGTAGGTTCCTCGACTTTCCCACACGACATTGGCCTGTGTGCAGTTTGAACCGCCTGCTGGGATGTCTAGTCGGTAATTGCAGTCCATTAGGATTCCAGAACCTGAGATTCTTCTGCCACAAATCAATTCTCTGTCTGGGTCCATCTCCAGCCAGCTCTAGGCTGGGATTCCCACCTCCAGCCTGCCCTGTGGGAGCCTCTCTCTTCATCCTTTCTCCTTCCTGGGCTCAGGATGTAAAAAAGACTCGAAAGTAATAAACTGAAATGTTCCCCTGCCCCCCACCCCTGCCGCCATAGCTCAGTCTGTCTGTCTCTGGGCCCCGGCTCCTATTGTGCGATTATTGCTAATTAATTCCCGGAGTGATGGATGGCTTAGTTTGTTTCCTTGAGAGCCCTGTTTTCCCTTCCTTTGCCAGGGACTGGGCAGAATTCCAGGGTGAGCGGGGTAGGCGCCTCAGGAAGGTGTGGTCTTGGCAGGGAAGCCAGGAAAGCAGCACAGGGCATGGGTCTGAGGGAACCAGCATCCCCCGACACAGGGCCATTTTTACCCTTATCATCCTTGCCTACTCAATAAGCCAGAGCTGTGTTAATTCCACATTAAAGCCTGGTGGATTCCAGAAGCCTTAGAAAATGTCTTTGCTGATGTCTTCTGGCAAAAGGAAGAAACTCTGTCTTATACCATGAAGCAAACCGTACAGAAAATCCTCCTTATCTTTTTCCCCAGGGTACTTCTGCTAGTGACATCAGCTAAGAATCCCTCCCTCAGTCTCCCCTCTTCCCCCTCTTGTGTTACTGAGGCTCAGGACTTCTCTGTGGGGAGCCAGGGGAGCCTTTTGGCTGCTTGAAATTCTCTTCTGAGTGCCAGCCTGGAGACCCAGAAAGTCCAAAGAATCCTCTGTGGAGGAAAAGGGGGAGAGGGGGTTGTGAATTCTTCTTTCCTAATACTATTGTTGATAGGAATACAGTAACAGCACACCATTCTGCAACTACCATCACTGCCACCAGCACTCGCCATCACCACCAATACTGCCACCACCACCTCTACCACCGTCAGCAACACCATCAGTAACACCATCCTCACCACCTCCACCATGAATACCACCACCATCACCACTTCTGCCTTCACCATGACCATAACTGCCATCAACAACACCTCCATCAACACCATCAACACCTCCACCTCCACCATTACCACCTCCACCATCACCATCACTCCCATCAATACCACACATCCATCAACACCATCAACACATCAACTGCTGTCATCACCATCCTCATCACCTCCACCATGAACACCACCGCCATCACCACCATCATCTCCATCAACACCTCCACCACCACCATCACCATCCTCACCACCTCTAGCACAAACACCACCACCACCATCACCATCATCACTTCCACCTCCACCATGATCATCACTGCCATTAACAACACCTCCATCAACACCATCAACACATCCACCATCACCACCTCCAGCATCACCATCAGTACCACACATCTATCAACAACAACACCATCCTCACCTCCTTTACCATGAACACCACCACCACCTCCATCAACACCTCCACCACTGCCATTACCATCCTTACCACCTCCACCATGAACACCATCAACACCACCATCCTCACCAACTCCACCATGAATACCATCACCACTTCCACCTCCACCATGATCATCAGTGTCATCAGCAACACCTCCATTAACACATCCATCATCACCACCTCCACCATCACTACCATCAATACCAGATGTCCATCAACACATCAGCCATAACTATCACCATTCTCATCACCTCCAGCATGAACACCACCACCACCACTTCCACCTCCACCATGACCATCACTGCCACCACCACCACCTCTATCACCACCAGCACCTCCACCACCACCATCACCATCCTCACCACCTCCGCCATGAACACCACCACCATCAAAACCCCTACCTCCATCAACACAATCATCACTGTCAGCACCTCCACCACTGTCAGCAATACCATCATCACCATCTCCACCATGAACACCACTGCCATCACCATCACCACCACCATTACCATCACTACCATCAAAAGCATCATCACCACAATCATCACCACCTCCATCATGAACTCTATTGCCATTACCATACTACCACTACCTCCATCTCTACTAACATCAACATTACCACCTCCATGAATACCATCATCACCATTAAACACCTCCACTACTGTCAGCACCATCACAACCTCCACCATGAACACCACTGCCATCACCATCACCACCACTATCATTACCATCAACACCACTACCTCCATCAACCCATCATCACCATCAACACCTCCACCACTGTCAACACTACCATCATCATGTCACCAGGAACACCGCTGCCATCACCATTACCACCTCCACCACCACCATTGCCACCATCAAGTATCACCAACACCACCATCAACAACACCATTATCTCTGCCACCACTGCTGCCATCACTATCACTACCATCAACATGACCATCATCACCACCTTCACCATGAACATCTCCACCATCACTATCAGTATCAACAGCACCACCGCTATCACTACTGTCACTTCCACCACTGTGAACACCTCCCCCATCATCACCATTGCCACCACCACCATCTTCTTTCTCATGGTAACTACGCAGTTCTTGTTCTTTGAGTATTTGCCCTTTGACAGGTATTGTGCTGAATACTTTCTGTACATTTTATTTAATCCTCACCACAACCTTGTTAGATATGACTGTGACCCTATTATGCCCAGGAGGTCAGGTCACTTGCCCCAGGTCTCACAGCTAGCAAGTGGGGCAACCGGGATCCACAACCTGGTCTCTGAATTCAAGTTACTGCCTTGGAGGCTGTCCAGCTCCTGAGCTGCAGGCGGCAGGAGGGCCCCACTTCCCACTACAGGGCAAAGCCACCAACCTCAGGTACACCCTAGCTCTGTGTCAGACCCCCCACCCAAGGTCCTCCCCAGTTCTTACTCTTGTGCCAACCCCCTTCCCTTCGCTTCCCTCCATAGGTGTATGAGGGAGGGAGCAATGTGGACCAGTTTGTGACCCGATTCCTCCTGAAAGAGACGGCCATTCAGATCCAGTCGCTGCTGAGCTCCGTGGAGAGTGCGGTGGAAGCCATCGAGGAGCAGACCAGCCAGATCCGGTGTGGGGGCACGTGGGGGGGCTGGGCATCTCAGGTTCACATTGCGGGGGTGACCACCACTATCACTACCATCAACACCACTACCTCCATCAACCCATCATCACCATCATCACCTCCACCACTGTCAACACTACCATCATCATCATCTCACCAGGAACACTGCTGCCATCACCATTACCACCTCCACCAGCACCATTGCCACCATCAAGTATCAGGTAACCCATAACGGGAGGTGGGCACTGGGCAGCCTCTCTGTGCCTCCACGTCCTCAGCTGTAAAACAGGGAAAATGACACATCCACCTCCTCCATCACTGTGAGAGTTAAATGAGACCAGACACTTCTAGAAGAAGGCCTGGTACGCCTACCAGGAGCTGCAGACCTCGTGAGATGCTTTCCCGGATGTTGATCGGCTTTGCCCCGTGCTCTGCCCTCCCATTATGGGTTACCTGGAACCATTCTGTGGTTTGACTCACTTTTTAAAACTGGAGATAAATTTAGGGAACCTTATTATATGGCTATCACAACTGGGAACCAAGTGTCATGTGTACTAAATGAAGTAAGAAATAAGTAGCTGTGGGTGCTGACAGCCAGTTCCAAGCCAGAGGTCTGCCCCCCACATGGAAGACAAAGGATGGGGAGAGCTTAGAGAGGTGCTGAAGACACGGCAGCCCCAAGGGGAGACTTTCTCCAAAGGATCAAAAGAGAATTGAGAGTGGAGGGACTGTCTCACAGTGAGATCTAGTCCGTTTGTGTCCTTGAGCCCACAGGAGCACATCTGGGGCCCTTCTCTTTGGCGAGGGTGTGGGAGAGGCAGCGTTCCTTCGGTTCTGTAGTGTCTGTCCCTGGGGGGTCACACCGCCCCCACCCCATTGCCATCCCAAAGCAAAATAAACTCCTCTTTGCAGTTTTCGCCAGAATGGCCGACGTGCCTGGTGCAAAGAGGCAATAAAAGGAGCACAGGTGGGGGGTGACAGCTGGCATTCGGAGCCTTGAATTTCCAGGCGAGGCACCATGTAGCCAGAATGTTGGTTTGCTGCGGCTTAGAGTGTGTTTAGGCTGGTGACAGGCCAGTGCCCCTCAGGCCGGATTGCCAAGGCCACCGTGACAGCGTCTCCAGAACACACTGGGCCTGAGTTCCTGCAGCGGAATCACCTGGGGAAGTTCAAGTGCAGATTCCTGGGCCCCAGACCATGCCCTCTGGATTCGGGTCCCTGGGCGGGGGGCCCAGGACCCAGCCGCTGTGAGCTGTCCTCCAGTGCTCCTGAGCGTCCCCAGAGTTAGACGCCACAGCCCCAGAAGCTAACAGCTGGATTACCTTCGTTTCCTGTTTCTGCCTTGATCCAAAACTGGCCACTTTTTTCCCTGCCGCGGAACAGATGGGGCCATTTCACAGATTCCACAGATGATTCCTGTGCTTTGCCATTCCTGTCCCCTCTCAGGGCCATGCCTGTTCGCCCCATGTTGGGTCTTTACTGTGGGACATCGGGGAGGGGCTGGAGGGTAGAGGGGTGGCATGGCGGGGTGGGGATACCTGTCTGCTTCACATACACCCCAGCCTCAAATTGCCCCGCTTCTCAGCCCTTCAGCTCCCATCTGTGGTCCTTGGGAGGCCATCCACCTCCCAGCCCCGGTGCAGCCCTACCCCCACCCCAGGATGCTGGGTTCCAGGCACAGGGCCCTGGGGGCCTCCAGCTCCTCTTGGCACCCGTTCATGGTCTGCGGGACGCATTTAATTGCAGCTGGTTTGTAGAGAAGCTGTGATTGATGCTTCAGAGGCCCTGCCTGCCTCTTCCCTCCCTCGGAGGAGCCTGTGCTGCTCCCTCCCTCAGGCTGAGCCCAGGGTTCAGGGATGCATGCCAGCAGCAGTGCTGAAGGGCCAAAAGCTGGCCGTGTCAGCCGTGTACATGGAAGCTGTGTGTGTGTGTGTGTGTGTGTGTGCGCGTGTGTGTGTGTGTGTGTGTGAGAGAGAGAGAGAGAGAGATGGGGCATGCATTTTATATGGACCTGTGTGTATTTTTTTGCCTTTGTTGAGTTTTTCAGTGTGTCTGCAGGGGGTGCTGCAGTCAGTTCCCCAGCATGTGTTGAGTGGCTCTGTGTGCCGGCCTGGGGCCCAGGGGCCTGCCGGGAATATGCGCATGTTGGCTGGGAGGGGTGGGTGTATGGAGACAGGAGATGGGCCTGGTCCCTCTCCCCATCCTCTGCCCTTTTAGATCCCATTCTCAGCTATCTGGGAGCTCCCAGTGCAGCCAGAGGGTTAGTTCTCACTAATGCAAAGCCAGGGCCCCATTCAAAGGTACCAGACACCAAGTGGGCTCCTAGCAAGGCCGGGCAAGAGGGGAGTGTGGTGTCTGACTCCCCGCTGCAGGGCTCTGGGCTGGAGCTGAGGTCAAACCCCGGCTAACTGTGGGGCCTTCACCAAGCACCTGCCTCATCGGCCTCAGTTTCCCCCTCTAGTACGTAGGCGATAAGGGCTGCCTCACAGGGATGGGGTGCCACATGGTAGGTTCTCTGCTGGCTCCAGCCCACGGCCGGTGCTCACTAAACTGTTGTGGAAGCTGCTAAAAGCGGAAGGAGTCCTAACCCACGTGCTTCTCCCTCTCTCCCTGCAGACAGAACCACAGCAGAGCCAGCCATGGCACCGTGGAGGCCTGGCCTGGGAACCCCACTCCTCCCCGAGGTCCCAGCCCCCAGCCCCCGGCCACGGAGCAGGGGAAGGGTCTCCTGTCTGGTGAGAGCAGTGGCCTGGCTGAGGGCCCTGGCATGGGATCCTTGGGGGAATTCTGAGAGTGTCTGAGATGGCCAGGTCCCTAGGGAGGGGGGTGCTGCCGTGCCCTGCCCCCCACCAGCCTCTCGGTGTCTCCTTTCCAGTTACTGCGGTCCCAAAGGAGGAGGGCCTGGGAGCCCAGGTCAGCCGTTTGGCAGAGCTAATCGGGAGGCTGGAGAGCAAGGTAAGCCCGCTGGGACCCCGCCCCGGGGTGGGGACTCCTGGCCTGGCCACCATCGAGGCCCTCCCCCCTCTGCCATGGAGCTCAGGACAAGTCAGGGGAGCTTCAGAAGAGGGATCAGCCTTTGTGGAAATGGAGAGCATAGCTGAGGATGGAGCCCTGGGGAATGTGTTGTCCATTTTACAGGCCCAAGGAGAGAGGTGCCTGGGAGAGAGAGGGAGCCGCCAGAGAGGGCAGGGGCTGCAGCCAGAGGGGGGCATATCACCAAGGTCGCAGGCCACAAGGCGGGGAGCGCCAAGGGAGGTTGGAGTTAAGGCCGGGGAGGCCTGAACAGGTGTTGGCCAGGAGGCAGCTTCGGGGTGAGTGAGAGGCCCTGTAGGGGTTAGAAACTACGAGCAGTGGAAAATCTCTTAAACAAGACATGGCACATCTACTGGGAAGAGGATGCAGCCTGCCTTTCTAAAATCACTTCAAGAGAACGCAACACGACAGGGAAAAACAACCCCGCTTGCCGTAAGGAGTGCCTGGGTTCAAGTCCTGGCTGAACTTCTTAGCAGCTGTGTGCCCTTGAGCCAGTGACTTACCCTCTCTGAGCCTCTGAATCCTCCTCTGAAGATAAAGAAAATAGTAGGGAGACTAGTGCCCCATTAGGGGACACTGTGAGTGAAATAAAATGATAGCCTATTTAGGGCTTAGCAGAGCCCAGTGTGGGTTAGCTTTAATAAGTATTAGAAATTACTATATCCCTAAAATTCTGATACCATACCCATATACATACACAAACCAAGATAACAGCTGTCTCCCAGGGGTAGGAAAAGGTGATTTCACATTTCTTCGGTTCTGTTTTTTTTTTTTTTTCATTCTTTACAAAGGGCACTAGTACTTATATGGGTTTGGAGGTGGGTCTTGAGCAATTCATGGCGGGCTTGGGGGCTCCCTACGCAGAGGTGGCAGCATTCACACCTGCAGGGCCCCTGGAAGTCAGCTGGAGGGGAGGGGGCTCTGCAGGGACCCTGTGGCCCGGTTGTCATAACAACTCAGCAGGCCCTGGGAGAGGACAGCGCTTTGAAGCCTATTTTTAGCACCCGGGTATCCTAACAACCCTGCAGGCGGGAAGCACCTGGGTACCCTGACAACCTCGCTGGCCTCTGATTGGCCCCCCACCCCCTCTGGTCCCACCTGAGCTGCCTCCTGTGCAGGGAGGGTGGCAGGCACCCAGGGGCCTGGAAGGTGGGAGAAGGGTAGGGTGGGCAGACACCCCATGCCTTATCCCACCTTCTACCTCCTCCCCCCACCTCTCCCCGCCTTCCAGCTCCTTCTCTCCTGGTCCTGCTGGGCAGGGAGAAGCCAAAGTGAACCCCTGCTCTCCAGGAGCCCACAAGCGCCTTACCTGGTTATAAAGAGCCAGAAACGGGTAGCCCTCGGGAAGCGCTTGCACACGCATGCCAGTGCCACTCTCCAGCAGGAGCTTCCTACTTTGCTGGGCCCCGTGCAAAAGGAATGTGCAGCGTGCACTGCCCAAAAAGATTAAGAACTTTTAAACTTATAGCAGAACATTAAGCTGAGTGCAGGCCCCTCTGAGGCCAGGACCCCCGCAGCCCATCCGCTACCCCCCTCCGCGCCCCCCACCCAGGCCGTATTCTTGTGTTTAGAGAGGAAAGGCCCGAGTGTGTGTGACTGCGACAGAAACAGTCTGTCCTCGCTGTGGTTTGACAGGAGTCGACTCCGGTGCGTTTATTGGGGTGCCCCAGTTGGGTCTAGGCGTGTGTCAGGCAGAGAGAGACCCTGGGGTCAGACCCAGGTTCTCTTGATTAACTCCTGCTTGTGACCTTTGGCAAATGACTGCCACAGAGCCCAGTTCTCAGTGGTGGCTGTCCCGTGTCCACCCGCCCCTGGCGCATCTGGGGGCTGCGGCCTCGTCCGGCCACCCTGAGACACCAGAGCTCATGTGTTCCCCGCTTTCCTGGCACCTGCCAGCGGGGGTGGGGCCTGCCTTAGAGCACACCAGAGGATTCAGAGGTGTTTGTAAAGATGTCAGCCCTGGGCCTGGGGGAGAAAGGGGGAGGGGCTCTGGGCAGGGGGAACAGACCCTCCCTCTCAGCCCCTCTCAGCTTGAGAGGGGCCAGGGGCTTAACCAAGGCAAATAAAAGAAGTTGAAGGTGAATCCCAGAGCTCTGCTGCCGGCAGTGTGGCCAAAACCCGTGTCTCGGAGTCAGGACTCCGGAGTTCCCGTAGCTGTCTTGCCCAAGATTTCCCCAGCAAAGCTGAGCCTACTCTTTGCCCTGCTGCGGTGGGTCTGCCTGGCCTCTGTGCTTCTCCAGATGAACTGAGCCCCATCCAGTGAGGCGGGGCCCCTGGGAGCTCCTTCCCACCCTGGAGACTCCAAAGGTCCCAGAACATGGGGCCTGAGGGGCTGGGCACGCGGGTGTCATCATGGGGCGTCCCTGAGGCCTGCCTGGAGGAGGTGACCTCCAGCTCCAGGGTCACCTGTGCTTCATTGTTTCAGACGCTCTGGTTTGACCTGCAGCAGCGCCTCTCCGATGAGGAGGGCACCAACATGGTGAGACCCCTACCCCCGAGTCCCCATGCCCATGTCCTTTTGTGGAAAGAACCAGATGGTTCCATGTTCCTGACCCCCCACTACTCCACCAGCCACCACAAGGGGAGATGCCAGCCCCAGCATTTGGCCCCCAGACCCTACCCTGCCCCAGGAGCCAAACTCCCCTCCCAGAGCTGGTTTTTGAGGCTCCAGGTGCTTTGATCACAAATGTTAGGCCAGAAACTGCTTCATCCACTGGACAATGACATCAGAATGCTGCTTTGATCCAAAATACATTTTACTGATAAACTTTATTGGTTTTGTTGCATTATGGGCACCTGGATGCCTTGTGGGTAGCTCTGGAAACTCCTAGAACCTCTTTCTACACTCTTGCCTATTTTTCAGCTTATGTAAGGACTGCTTTCTGATTTTTATCTTTATATTCTAGCTCTTTCCTAATGTGTAAAAATGAAAAATGTATATACATAGGTTTGTTTTTATTGGGGGGGCTGTGGGAAGAGCCCACATTGTCCTTGTCCTCTGGGAAGGGGAACGGACTGGGGAGCGGAGCCTTGTGCTGTGGCCAGTGGGGCCAGGAGAGGGCCTGGCAGGGAGTCTGCGGGGTGGCAGCCAGGCCTGCGGATACCCCGCCCCCACAGCCCCTATGCCGCCTTGTTCCCACCACCTCCCATGCCCCACATCCCCCATGTACCCTCACCCCCATCCCGTACACCCCTGTCCTCCCTGCACCCCCCCATCTCCGGCCCGCAGCACCTGCAGCTGGTCCGGCAGGAGATGGCCGTGTGCCCCGAGCAGCTGGGCGAGTTCCTGGGCTCCCTGCGGCAGTACCTGCGGGGCACCGCCGGCGAGAGGAACTGCTTCCAGTGAGTGGGCCCCGGGCGGGCGGGGGACCGGCTTCAGCCCCAAGGATACCGCTGGGGAGTGGTGGCACCAGAGTCCGGGGCCTCGCCCTGCCGAGGGTGTCCGAGTGCCCCCGTCCCTGCCCTCAACTGCCGCATCTGTGAAATGGGACCACCAGGGCCTCCTGGGGGGAAGGGGGAAGGGGGGAACCTAACCTACGGGCGGCACTTCGCTTAGGCTGGGGCTGGCCGCATAGGAGGCGCTCACTCGGCACTCGCTGCTACTCTTACCTGCACGTGTGCAAGGACACTTGGGGGAGCAAGAAAAGGAATAGGGGAGCCCGAGATCAATGCCCGGAAGTGGCAGCCCCCACTCCTCCCTCTCCTCCTCCCTCCCCCCTCCCCTCCTTCCACCCCAGGTCTGTGCTAAGGACTTGGCCAGGAGGCGCCCTGGGACCAAGAGACCCCACCCCACCCCAGGCTGCCTGCTCCCAGCAGAGCTGGGGGTGTAGCCACCTCGGAGCTGCCCTTTACCCGCCATGGGCCTGGGCTGTTGGCACGGCTGGCCTGGCTCTCGCCTCCCCAACGGCCCTTAGGCCCCCAATCTGTGCCCACGGGCCAGGACTCCGAGCCTCCATGCCTCAGTTCTCCCCCTCTCCAGCTTGGCCGGCTCTGCCCCCCTTGGAGAACACGTGTCCATCCACCTCGCTCTCCTGGGCACCGGCTGTGGGCCCAGGCAAGGTGGCTGCTGCCCCCCAGTGCGCGTTCTTAGGGGGAGAAGAGGATCCCAGGTGGGGAGGAAGCTTGAGGAGGCAGGGCCCTGTGGGGCGGGAAGTCTGGGGAAGGGGCTGCTTAGGTGGGGGGGGGGGGTCTCAGTGGGGGGTGGGGAGTCACAGGTGCACTGAGCCCTGGGGGTGGGGGGGAGCAGCCTGACCCGCGGATCTGAGGGCAGAGCGTTCTAGGCAAGGGACAGGGGTCGGAAAAGGGCAGTTTGGGGACGGGAGAGGGGCTGGTGTGGCCGGAGAGTGTGGTGGCAGGGGCCACTCCCCCGTCTCTGCTGGGAGAAGCAGCCCTGGCCCTGCCTGCTGCAGAAGGGGCTGGCTGGGGAGTGGGCAGACAGCAGGGAGGCCAGTGAGGAGACTCTTCCATCACCCCAGAAAGAGGCCCGGGGGCTTGGGCGCCAACGGGCAAAGCCGAGGTCTGTCTTGGAGCAGATTTGCTAGTGGCATTGCTAAAAGGGAGCCAGGCTGACTCTGTGGAGGGCAGTGCCACTTCCAGATCTAGAGATGGTGGGGCTTGGGCCATGTTAAAGGGAGGCAGCTAATTGAGAAGCCAAAATCCAAGTCTGGATAGCCCGCTGCCTTTATGAGCTGGCAACAGCCTTCAAGAACAGGGAGGGATAAAAAAAAAAAAAAAAAAAAACCCATATCTGGAGGTCCTGGCAGGGGGCAGGGCATGCCTAAAGCCTGTGCTCCCCATCGTCTCCCCACACTGGTCCCACACGCTGTAGCCAAGGCCGCTGCCCCATGCCCTGGGCCCCACCCTGAGCTCTTGGCTCCCCCTTGGAGGATAACTTTGGGGCCTTTTAGTTATACGGGCCTGTTACATGCACCCCACCCCCACCCCGCCCACATAGGGCCTGTTTGTTGAATGACTGCGTGTCCTCACGGCCCCCAGGCCTGCCTGCCTAGCTGTTCCCTCTGTCCCCACATGTGCAATCAACATGATTGCTTTTGTGGCACTGCAGTAACCAGAGTTAGAGGTGCCCTTGGTGACCTGTGCCGCTCAGCGGAGAACGAGCCTCGGCACCAGCACCCGCCCCCCTCCCCTCAACTCTCCCCAAGAGCCCCACGGCCGCATCTGCCGTTTCAGGGGAAAGTATAATGAACTAATACATACTTCGTAGTCTGGTTCCCGCCTTCCGTCCTGCACACGCAGAACCTAGAATTGCCGGTGATTGTACAGGGACCGCCAAACCCAGGGCAGGCCTCCCCTCGGGGAAGGCTGGGGCAGTTATTCCAAGAGTGTGGAAAAGAAGAGCAGCCGGAGCACAGTGCAGCCCCCTCCCCAGCTGGGGGGCATCAGCCACTAGTCGTAGCAGAGGGACTCAGGGTTAGAGCACAGCCTGGTCTCTGGACTCTAAATCCTGGGCTTCTACCTCTGCCAGGTGTGACAATTACAAGGCATTGCAGGGTTGTTTAGAGGATAAATATGAGACGTGACTGTGGCGGAGAGCTGGGCAGGGGGAGGAGAATCTTGTTTTTAAAGGTAGGGCTTTTAGGAAATGAACATTGTCTTTTAAAGGGACAGTCATTATAGTCCAGTCAACAGGTCATTACTGGCCCCCTCCCAGGCGCTGGGCTTAGGTCTGGGAGGCTGGGCCAGACCAGGGTCGCTGTCCTCGGGGAGACCCCGAGTTGTTCTGCCGCGTGGGCCGCCTCATGCAGGCTCATCCTGCGGCCACCTGGCTCGGTGGCACCTGCCGGCGCGTGCTCAGGCTCCCGCGGGGCCAGGCGGGCGGAGGGAGCGCGCGCAGGCGACAGCTGTAGTGGTCTCCGTGTCCGAGGAGAATGGCCCCAGGGACGGGGTGACGCCGCTGCTCCAGCTGCCCCACAGCCTGCCCTTCTCTGTTCCCCATGACAGCGTTGCTGCTGCGAGGATGGCCGACGGCTTCACCTTCGTGGTCTATGAGTTCTGGGAGACGGAGGAGGAGTGGAAGAGGTGGGCGCGGGCCTGGGTGCGGGGGGCACGGCTGGTGGAGCAGGCGGGGCAGCCCAGCCTCCTGGGCCCCTGTTCAGGCCCCCCGCCCCCTCCCTTCTCACCAGGGCAAACTCGGAGCAAGTGTCCTCAGAGGGGCCGGTGAGGGGAAGGCGCTCTGTAACGAGTCCTGGTCTCAGAGGCCCCTGCCACCAAGAAGGCTTGGGGCCCTGCGCCGTGTGCACCCGCATGCCGTCGAGGCAGGGCTCGGGGCGTAGCGTGTCCCCCCCACCTGCAGCTGAGCTCTTACTAGAAATGCAGATTCCGGGCCAGCCCTGCCAAGCTGCGGCTTTGGGGCTGAGGCACGTGTTGTAGGAGAAAGAGCCCAGCCCCCACCCGCTGCAGCCTGCTCTTTGCGCTTCCTCATACACACCGACATGGGTGGGCAGACGGGGACCGGGGCTGCCGTGCGGAACAGGTGGCTCCGAGGACGGGTTCTGACTCTCAGGACTAAGGGACTTGGGGTCCCCAGTGTGCCATCTGTGGAGAGTGGCCGCCAGCACAACCTACCTCCTGCAGGGTCTGCCAAAGAGAACGCTCAACCAAAATCGGCTGCTGCTGTTCCCGGGGGAGGCAGACCTGAGTCCCTGCCAGACTCCCGGCCAGGCTGGGCCAGGGGGAGGGTCTCTGCTGCAGGCACCCACGGGGTCACAAGAACTGTTGGTCTCCCCAAACCCTGCCCCTCAGACCCCAGCAGCCAGGCTCCTGGCTGAGGCGCTGAAGCCTCTAAGCCCTGAGAAGGGCCCATCTCACTTCGGAAGCTCCTTTCCTAGGTTGAGCTAGGACTGGAATTGAGCCCCTGCCGGGCTCCTCTCCCACAGCCCCCCCAGCCTGTGCAGCGCTAACCCGTGGCTCCCTGGCTTGCAGGCACCTGCAGAGCCCCCTTTGCAAAGCCTTCCGGCACACTAAGGTGGATACACTGAGCCAGCCTGAAGCCCTCTCCAGGATCGCCGTGCCAGGTAAACGGGGGTCTCTGGCTCTGAGGAGCAGTGACCCTTTTCCAGAGGGAGACAACTACATCACGGGCCACAGGGACCTGGGCCCCCGCGGGGCGGCAACCAGCTCCCCAGGGTGGAGCCCCTTATCCTGCTCAGTTACCTTCAAGCAATCAGCCTGGGGGGTCGGGGCGGGCTCAGGCCCTGAGGCTGGGGCTGCTGGATGGGCTCTGCAGGCTTCGAGAAGCCCCCGGAGGAGGCTGGAGCCCGTGATCCGAGCATTGGCCAGGGGGAGAGCTGAGGGCACAAGGGTGGTCCTGAGTCTGCCTGGTCCTAGATTGGGCCGCCCCCCCACCGGCACTCCCAGCGAGGCAGACCCCAGCCAGAGCCGGGGTAACCCTCAAGCGCCTTTGTACCCCCAAAGGGGCTCCGGAGTGGCCTTGCTTTGCCCGTTCCCTTCCCCTGTCCCCCCTGCTGCTTGCTTGCCTGGGTACAGCTTGGTGTTGGCACCCAGGGAGTATGGGTGAGGTTGGTCAGCTGGGGCGCTCCTGCCCTACAGAGGTTGGGGGAACAGAGGTTTCCCGAGGTAGCAGAGGCGGGTGACCATCACGTTGCCTCCCCCTCTCTGCCCAGGCAGGGGCCACGCCCTGCAGCTTCTAGAGGATGGAAAGGGGCAGAGGCTGCACATTCCCCTCAAACTGGACCCCCTAACCCCTCTCTGTCCCTCCTTCTGCAGCTGCGTGGTGCACTGTGGCCCGAGACTGACCACCCCCGAGGCCCCCAGGACCAGCCTGCCTGCCCTGCCCCCTCTTCTTATAAAGGCTGTCCCCTCTTTTCTAGGAACTTTGGTATACGTGCTGTCTTTTCAATACACTTCTAAACAAGAATGTATTCTCCCACTGTTTGAAGTGAAGGAAACCCCCTCCCCCTGCGAGGCCCCAGGCCCAAGGCTCCCCCTCCCTCCCCCGTGGTGGCTGCAGCCCAGGGTTGGTGGTGAGGGGCGTCGGATTCCCGGCTCCCCCTCCTCCCTTCTGCCACTGGCCAGCATGCCCCAGCCTTCCTCTCCTGGGGAGCAGAGCCTCAGCAGGAACAGCCCTCGGCCATACCTTCTCTCCCTCCCCTGCGGGCTGATGTTCCTGTACCCCGTAGGAGCCGTGACCCCTCGTGCCGAGCCTCCGTGCTGGCCTAGAGCCCACGTATCCCGTCCAGTGATAGGTACACGCCAGCCACGGCACCCAATAAACCCCTGTTGGGAACCAGTGCGTGCTGCGTGTTTCTCTTGCCTGGTGTCCACCACCCCACTCTCTACCTGCCCGCCACCCAGCCGCTGCTGCCCGGGCCCTGGCCACCTCCTGGAGGCTGCAGGACAGCCGCCTCGCAGCTGAGAAACCTCAAACCAGTTGCCTTGTCTGTAAAATGGAGGTGACAGGTCCCCTGGCCGGTAGCAGAGCTCATGCCTGGAAACCGGCTGTTCCACCAAGACAGGAGAGCAGGGCCCTGTGTATGGAAGGATGGTTTTAAGCCCAGTTCCAGAAGCTTCCCAACTTCCCCTCTCTGTTTCTCTGTCCTGGTGAGTAAGAAGGACCTTTATGCACAAGTCTCGAGAGGCCCCAAGGAAGGGGGGGAGGAGGTGGGTCCCTCTCCTCAGGCAGGTGGGGGAGGTGGCTGCCAGGACGGAGGGTCCAGGCGGGAAGGTGGGAGAAGACAGTGTGCTGGTCTGGCCCAGAGCAAGTCCCCGGGACTGAGCCCCCATGGAGGCAGGACCCAGAAGGCCTGTCCCCCCTCACCCCCATCCTGCACTAGGTCTGGTCCAGTGCACATGTCTAGCACAGCAGGACGGTTGTCGAGGGTGTCACCAATGCTGGGTGGCCCCTACCCCCACCCTAGCTCCCTGGTCCTGCCACCTCCCAGCTACCTCCTCGCAGCATTCCATGCTGACCACTCACGCAGAAGGAGCAAGGGACAGCGCGGGCTTGCAGAAAGAATGAAATGTACATTTGAGTCCCAGCTAATCATCTCCAGGCTGAATGTCCTTGCACAGGCCATTCGGAGCCTCTGTTTCCCCATCTGGAAGGTGCAGAGAAGACCTGACAGGGTCAGAAGCTGCCTGGCTGGTGAGAAAACCACTTGCTGGGCTCCTAAGTCCTAAGAGCGGTCCCTGCCCTGCCCCAAAGCTGGTGTTTTTCTAACCTACTTGGCTTTTTTAAAAAGAATATCCTCCCGGGCTTGGAAAATGCTGAGAATCTTCAGGGTGCAGCGAGGAAACCCACTTAGCTGGCCCCTTAGATTTTTCCGCGCATCAGGCCTGCTGGCCCCAAGCTCTGCCCCCTGTCCTAGCATCGCTGCTGATTCCAGCCCATGAGCTGTTGGAGCCCCTCCAGAATCCGCGTAGGTGGGAACTGACTCTGAATAGAACACAGTTCAACCTGAAAGGCATAACAGCTCCCACTTAATCTACACTCCAGAGCCCAGTAATGAGCCAAGCATTCTGCAGGCACCAACTCACTTGATCCTCATTGTACTGTCCTAATATAGGTGGATGGGGACAGAGACTCAGAGAGGTCAGTACATTGCCAGAGGTCACACAGCAAGTAAATGCAGTTCAGATCCAAGCTACAGTGACCTGCTCTGCCACCACGACAGCCGGAACAGCTCCAGACTAACCCAGCCACGATCCTAACAGGTTCCTCGAAAAACTACACAATCACCACAGGACACAGTGTGCCACTGCTAGGTCTAGACCCACAATGAATGAGCAGCAGGGAGTGGCCCCGGCTGCATTCTTCTAGATAACCAAAAGGTAGAGATAACCCAAGCATCTGCCAGCAGATGAATGGACGCAAGAAGGAATGCCACAGCCCTAAAAAAGGAATGAAGTGTGTGTCCTCAGGCTACAACACAGATGAGCCTTGACAACACTAAGCCAAATTAAAGAAGCCAATCACAAGAGGCCACATGCTCATAAAACGTCTAAAATGCATCAATCCATACAGCCAGAACACAGATTAGTGGGTGCAGGGCCTGGGGGAAGGGGCAAGGGGAGTGACGGGTAGGGGACCTCCTCTGGGGTTGATGAAAATGTTCTGGAACTAGAGAGGTGCTGGTTATACACCATTGTGAATGGACTCAATGCCACTGAATTATACATTTTTAAATGATTGGTTTCAGGTAGTGTGACTTTTACCTCACTTAAATAAACAATCCTAATGGCATACCTGCCTCAAACAGAGGCTCACCACCTGCATTCACCTGGCCGAGCCACACCCTTGCCAGACCTGGCTCAGATCCCAGAGCTGCGCAGGAGGCAGACAGCGGCCGTCCCAGCTCGGAGGGACAGGACTCCTTAGGTGCTGTGGGCTGCAGTGAGCTCACCTGGTCTTGGTGAGGAGGGAACTGAGGGCTCTGAGGCAAGGGAAAGGTGCCTCCCCCAGCACTGGGTGGCCGCCACAGCCCACATCAGCTGCTACAAAATACGATGTGGCCACATTAGACCCCACCATCCTAGGAGGAGGGCGCTGTCACTGGCTCTGCTTTCGAGGTGAAAAGGGTAGACGTGTCTCAAGCTCTCCACGGGGCCACCAAGGACACCATGCCAGCCGCGCCACCACCCAGTTTCGAGAGACAGTCTGTGCCTGCCTGTTAGGTCAGAGGTTAGAGGGGGACAGCCCTGTCTGTGTTTTCCTGACTGCATGAGGCTATGCCCTTGAATTATACCTTCAGCTTTTATAGATTAATTTGAAGCTTAGGTGTATAAATATCATGTTTGCACCTATCATAGAATCAAGATGGAAATTACAGCCCCCAACGAGGGTATTCAGTCATCCCTGAAAGAATTAAAGCTCCATTAGCTCTTCATCGAAAACGTTTAATGCCGGACCACTTTCCTCCTGCTGTGCGTTCCTGCTTTGGGGTGAAAACGCTAGGGTCCCTGTATTATCCCTTTCCCCTTGGCTGCTAGGAAGCTCAGTGTTCACTTCCCAATCTCAACCTAGATTTTGGGGGGTAAAAGGCTACCATTGCCTGAGTCCCTGCCATACAAGGCATCCCACCAGCTGCCCTGAACACGCCTTTGCCTCAAAGCCTCACACTCAGCCTGCGTCATACCCCGCGGTCCCACTTTGCTGCAGAGGAAACAGATTGTTACAAGAAGTTCATCAACTCACCCAAGATCCTGAAGGAGCAAATGCCAGAGCCAACACTCAAAATTCAAAGCCAATAATCTGACTCCAGGGCCCACTCACATGCTTGTTTCTAGTCTGGGGCTCTCTGTGCTCCTATCACCGCCCAGCCCTCCAGGGCAGCCACTGCCAAGCCTCCCAGGAAACAGGGCACAGGGCACAGACCTCAGACAAAGGTCTATGACCCGTCTCACTGCCTGCTCCCCTTAAAACAACCTGCCCCAGATCCAGTCCTGGAGCACCTGGGGTCACCGGAGCAGGAGTGGGGCTGGTCAGAGGTGCTCAGGCCAGGGCCTGCGTCCCCTCCCCAGCCCGAAACTACACCTGCAGCCACATGCACTGCCCCTCGGGCCACCGGGGGGCAGGGGGGCAGGGCCCTCCCCCATCGTGGTCCGGGTAACCCAGTCCCCCAGCCCCCGACGCCCGCTTCAGCCACTCCTCAGCCCATATGGATAGAATGCAGGCCCAAGCAGTTCTAACCCTGGCCTCGCTGGGCAGATGGCCTTGACCTTTCCAAGCCTTCGTGGCCTCATCTGTTAGACGGACACATCCAATGAACACGATGCCGAGTGGAGGAAGCCAGACACGAAGGTCACATGTTGAATGACTCCATTTATACGGAACGTCTAGCACAGGCACATCCAGGGGGACAGGAAGTCGATCCGGGGCTGCCGGGGGCGGGTGAGGGTAGGAATGACTGCTCAGGGGTGCAGGGTTTCCTTCTGGGGTGATGAAAATGTTCTGGAACCTGAGAGAGGTGAGGATTGCACCACCCTGCGAACACACTAAAAACCTCTGAATTGTAGACCTGAAAAGGGTGACTTGTACTCTCTGTGAATTATATTTCAATAAAAATGTTACGCAAAGGGACAAACGGGAGAAACACTCAAGAAAGAGGCTGATTCACAGGCAGCCGGACACAGCACAGGCTGCATGACGTCGCCCCCGGGGAGAACGCAGCCCTCTGCCTGTCCCGAGGCCGGTGCCACCAGCTTCCACGGGGACATCCCACGGCAGACACAGCGTGACCTGAGTCCTTCAAGCCCGGGACATTCCCGGAGCCCTGTGTAGGATCGGTGCCTGCAAGGAGATGGCCGTGCCCCCTCCCTGCGCCCAAGCCCTGGGCAGGCCCTCGGTCTTGTCCCCTCTCGCCGCAAGGATGCCTTCCTGCCCTCAGAGCAGCTCCAGGATGGCTGTCACCGTGCTCTGCCCGAAGATGAAGACACCAACCAGCACCGAGAGCATGCCCCAGAGCTCCAGGCTGCACCTGCCAAGGCAGGAAACCCCGTCACCACGAGGACCTCCAGAGGGCGGCACCACAAGCCCCGCACGCAGAGAACACCTTGCTGTTTTGAGACCCCAGCAGAGAGGCCACTTTAGAAACATTTCAGTGCCCTTTCCCTGCAGGGATGGGTTTGGAGTTAATGGGAAATAAAGTACCCAGGCTCTCAGAAAAGCTCTGCCCCCACCTGTTATTTTATGACCTCATCTTTCCACAGTATTTTAGCAAAGAGAAAGAAACGGGGGTAAAGGCACCGGATCCAATCTCCCTTCCTTTCTGCTCCCATTATGGGGTGTATTGTGTCCCCCCCAAAAGGCACATTCGAGTCCCGCCCCTTGGTCCCATGCACACAGTCCTATTTAGAAGTAGGGTATTTGAAGATGTGATTATTTGAGATGAGGCCAAGCTAAATCCAATGACCGGCGACCTTGTAAGAGGAAGAAATCTGGAGAGAGAGAGACCCAGGGAAGAAGGTCGTGTGAAGATGGAGGCAGAGCTGGGAGGGAGCACCGGGAACTGCTGGTAAACAGCAGAGCTGCAAACAGCTAAGGGAGGATTCTTTCCCCAGCAGGTTTCAGAGGGAGCAGAGCCCTACTGACACCTTGACTCCAGGCTTCGCATCTCCCGAGTTAGGCTGGGTTTTAAGCCACCCAGTTTGTGGGGCTTTGCCCTGGCAGCCCTGGGATATTCAGGCACCCCCACCCACCCCGCCAGAAGCAGGGAAGGAGGAGAAAATTCTAAGCCGCACACAACCAGCTCAGGCCTCCGTGTCCAGGTCCCCAGGCAGTGGGGGACAGGGTGGAGGAGGCAGAGGCAGCTGGAACTGGCAGTGCCTGAGGTCCCATTTGCAAGCTCATAATGTTACCAGCGGCCACAGGACACAGACAATGAGATGAGAGTGATAATAAGATTCCCGTGAAATGGCAGGGCCGACGGAGATATTTCTGGCCCCATTTTAAAAAGGCCAAAGGGATCCGTTGCCATGGAAGGCACAGCCCTGACCCAGCAGCACGCTTGGAGCAGCTGCTCGGAGCAGCGAGCATCTGCACAAACGAAGGGGGAGAAACACGGCAAACGTGCCTGGAGGCTACAGCGCTCCTAGGAGCGGCTTTCATGGATCAGAATGAACTTAAAAGAACAGAAATATCCTGAAAGCCTGTCAGTAAAAACTGTCATGAGCTTGGATCAAAGGGTCCAACAAAAGCGGCGAGATTTCAGAGTCTGCCAGGGGAACAGAGCACTCGGGGGGTCGCGGGCCTCTGGAGCCAGTCCCAAGCCCAGGGCAGGGTTAGAGGCCTTTTGGAGGAACTCTTCGCGACCCAGGGGGCTCCCAAACCCCGGCCACCACTTGGGCCCGACGTGGGCCTGGGCCCCACACGGCTGGAGGAACAGGGACTGCCAAGGCCCGCCGGGGACGCGATCCGTGGCCAGCCGGCTGCAGCCATGGCGGGCTGAATGGTGCCCCCCCTGCCCCCCACCAAACAAGGGTATGTTCACCTGGAGCCTGTGACTGTGCTTGAGACGGGGCTTCTGCAGTTGTAATTAAGTTAAGGATCTCAAGATAAGCTCATCCTTGATTTAGAATAGACCCTAAATTCCCTAAGTGTCCTCATAAGAAGAGGACCCAGAGACAGAGAGAAGGCGGCCATGTGAAGACAAGGGAGGCAGGGGCCTGGGAAGCTGAAGGAGCCGGGAAGGAGCCTGCCCCAGAGCCCTTGGGGGAGCAGGGCCTGGCAGAGACCTCAGTTTTGCACTTCTGGCCCCGGCAGACATTTCTCTTGCTTTAAGCCGCCCCATTGTGGAAACTGATGCAGCGCCTCTGTACTTCTCTCAGCCTCCGTTTCCACATCTGTGAAATGGGAAGGAGACCCTGGCAGCCGTCTCAGGGCTCCCAAAGCCTCGTCCGGGCCGAGGCTAGTTCCAGCCCGTCGTTCGGGAGGCGCTGGGTCAGCAGGGCCAGACTGAGCACCCGGCGGTGAAGGACAGGTCTCCACCCTGTCACAGGCACAGGCCGGCCCTAAGAAGGAGGGTCCTCTGGGAACAGTGTGCAAAACTGAAAGCTGGTCCTGCTTCTCCCGCCTAACCAGCAGCGAAGAGTAGGGAGGTGGGACTGCTCGGGACTCTGGTTCCCCAGGGCCAGTCTCTGAGCTGCCGCTGGCCCTGGGGTGGGTGGGGTGAGCCCAGAGAAGGACTTGGCACAGTCCCCGGCACAGAGGACACCACCAAGCAGCTGCTCTCTGGCCATGACACGTACCCTGGCCTGGGGGCCGCTGGGCACCTCGCATCCTGGTGCTGGGCTCTGGGGCACCCAGACGAGTCTGAGCCCTCAGTGCTGCACAGGGTCTGAGCCCGGGCATGGGGGTGGGGGAGCAGGAGGGCCACCAACTGGGGCCTCCAGGCGTGCAGGGACATTCTGAGGCCAAGCGGACCCCAAATCCCCAAACAGCTCCAGCCACAGACCCCAGGGGAAGGGGGGCAGCAGGGGGACTGGAGCAGACCTGGGCCCGGGTCACAAACGTCCCCTTTCCCCTCATCCCTGCATGGGGCCCCTCCCTCTGTGGCCTGCAGGGCTGGGCCCACCGACGCACCCACGGTCTGGGGTCCCCACTCCATGCGCCTCTCTTGGGAACACATACTTGACTCTTGGTCGCAGGGGCTCAGTGTCCAGGGCACAGATGAGGCACAGGCCTGCAAAAGAGACAGGGAGGCAAGTCCAGAGTGGCTGGGGTGTGGGAGGAGCCTGGGGGGCACGGGAGCAGCCTGGGGGGTGTGGGAGGAGCCTGGGGGGTGAGGGAGTAGCCTGGGGGGTGTGGGAGGAGCCTGGGGGGCGCGGGAGCAGCCTGGGGGGGGCGCGGGAGGAGACGGGGGGGGCGTGGGAGGAGACGGAGGGGCGTGGGAGAAGCCTGGCGGGCGTGGGCGAAGCCTGACGGGCGTGGGCGTCTCACCTGGGAAGATGAAGATGAAGAAGGAGCTGACACCCCCGACGGCACTGACAATCTCACCAAGGTCGGGCACGAAGAGGGCGGCGGCGAGCGTCAGGGCCACCCACAGGACGGTCAGCAGCATCCGCGCCCGCAGCCCTGAGGGCTCCATGGCAGCCCTGGGCCCGCACGCCCTGCAGCAGCGCCTCCTCCAGCAGTCCTGCACCACCGACCTGGAGCCCACGGCCCCCGAACACACACAGAGGACTCGGGCTGGCACCTGCACGGGCCTGCCTCCACCAGGCTGCCCTCCCCTCGCCTGCAGCCCCAGCGCCGGCACCGGCTCCTATCCCAGCCCAGCCAGGCCATCATTAGAGAGGCCAAATGTGGGACCCTGGGGCCCTGGAGCCCAGCTCCTGTCCTGGCTCTGACCCTTGCCAGCTGAGTGCTTTGGGTAAACAACTTAAATTCCCCGGGCACCTCTGTTTCTTCACCCACAAGACGGAGATGGTGGTGGCCCCTAAAACACAAAGCTAGCACAGGGCCTGGCACAGCTGAGACCACAATCAATGTCGGTTGTCACAGATGTCCACCCCAAGTACCCAGCACCGGGACAGGCCCCTGGCAGGTACAACTAACTACCAGTTCCCAGGGCAGAGACACTAGAGCAGCCCACAGGGAACAGTGCCCAACCACACCGTCAGCAGGGAAATGAACACCAAGTTGGAGAGGGTGGCAAGCGGTGTTGCTGTGCGTCTCAGGATGATGCAAAGAACCACTATCTGGTCCTGCTGTCAGGCATCGCCATGAGTCCTAAGCAGGCAGCTTGTGTTCCTCATAAGAACCTGGGGGAGCTGCAATGAAGCAGCTTTCTCTGTTCACTTTGGCCACTGGGAAGCTCAAAGGCACTTTCTCAGCAGGTACAGCGCCATACTTTTGGCAAATCTAACCTGCTAGTAGAGCTGCCTTTTATCTTCACCTGCTTATAACCTGCCTTGTCTTGGTGCATTGCAAACACCTTTATAAGCCAACTTTGTGCTATCCGCCAAAAGTGTGGAATTGGATGGGACAGGCATAAATAGGGTGCCAAGATGTGAAATGCCCTGGCAGTGCCCACCTTGAAGCATCTAGTGCCCACAATGACATTTGGCACCTCCTGGGCTCAGTTCTGCCACCTCTCTCCACCCACTCGGCTCCCTCAGCTATGAAATGGGGACCGTTCACTCCACAGAGATCTGAGTGTCCAGTCACCACTCATGGCCTGGAGGACATCAGTTAGCAAAGTGACAGCCCAGCAGGACAACAGCAGCTAGTTCAGCAATGCCGGGGAGATGAAGGGGGGACCCGTGCACAAGCTGATGCACAGGAAACACCACGCACCAGCCCCATGGCTGTGGCTCCCGAGAGCGCCTCCACCCCCACCCCAGTGACAGTGCCCGGCTTCTCCCGGGACCCCAGCCCTCAGGTTCCTCTACCCCTGCCTCCCCCACCCCATCTCCTGAGTCTGGGAAGACGGCCTCAGCAAGGAGCCCTCCTTCCTCACCCCTTCCTGAGTGGAAGGTCATGCCCTTCCCTTGGAGACCCCTTCCTGTCCCCATCACCATCTTTCTCAGTCCCCAAGACAACCCCTACCCACCGTCCAGCCGTCCCTGAGGGCTTGGGCAGTGGCTCTCAGCCTCCTGCCTGTCCATCGGGCGCGTGGCCATCTGCACGCACTAGACCTGTGTCCTGCGGGGAACAAGCCACTGCAGCTTGCACTTCCCAGTCATGGCTTCCATCAGGACGGCTTAGGAGTGGCTCACAGGTGAACCCTCCTCGTGGGGTCCCCAGGTTCATTAGGACAGAAGTGTTCTCCCTTGGCCCGCAGGAGGCCCATGGTGAAATGCCACCGCCAGCAGACCAGGGTGACAAGAGCTCAGAGGCAGGGGTTGGGGTGGCAAGAGCTCGGAGGCAGGGGTCGGGGTGAAGGGCTCCTCGCACAGCCCCACTGGCACCACCACCCCGAGCAGTCACTAACTTCCCAGCACTCAGCGGCCTTGTCTGAGGCTGGACGGGGGTGATGGTGACAGAGGTGCTCAGAGAGGGCTTCCCAAATGGCCTGCACATAGAAAGGCCCCCAGACCCTCTCAGAGAGTCTGAATTGAGTCCCCCGAAAAGACAGGGTCCAGTCCTAATTCCCAGTGCCCGCGAATGGGACCTTCTCTGGAAATAGGGTCTTTGCAGGTGGATTAGTCAAGATGAGGTCATAGTGGATTTCGGTGGCCCCAACCCAAGGTGACTTTTCCTTAGAAGAGGAAACAGATACCCAGAGTCATAGGGGAAAGGCCACGTGAGGACGGAGGCACAGGGGAAGAGGGGCTCGGGGCCCAGGAGCCAGCAGAGGCAGGGAAGCAGCCTCCCCAGAGTCCCTGGAGGGAGTGTGCCCCCCCACACCCTGGCTTTGGGCTTCTGGCACCTGGGGCTGTGAGAGGACAGGCGCCTGCTGTTTTCAGCTACCCCGTTGGTATCATTTCCTTTCGGCACCCCCAGAACCTCATCCCCCCTCCTGGATCCAAGGGTAAGTGGGGATGGGGGGGTGTCAGTGTGCGTGGGGGGACGGGCAGCGTGCGTGGGGGTGGGTGGGATGGGGCAGAGTGCACCCGTAGGGGGGGCAGCATGCACGGGGGGGCGGTCAGAGTGTGCGGGGAGGGGGGGCGGGGCAGAGTGCGGGGGTGGGCAGTGGGACTGGGCAGCATGCGCAGGGGGGCGGTTAGAGTGTGTGTGTGGGGGGCGGGGCAGAGTGCGGGGGTGGGCGGTGGGACTGGGCAGCATGCGCAGGGGGGCGGGGCAGTACGCACGGTGGTGGGGGAACAGGGCAGAGTCGGGGGGAGTGCGGGGCAGAGTGCGCCCGTGGGCAGCGTGTCCCCAGACCCACCTCCCCAGGAAGAGCACGATGGGGTAGACGGTCACAATGGAGACGGCGAACAGCACCCGAGCCACGAGGATGGCCACATCGTCGCCTGGGTAGGACATCAAGACGTCGGCAGAAACCTCCGACCCGAAGGTCAGGAAGCCGTAGGCCCCTGGCAGAGGGGAAGGGAAGCCGGGAGCGCATCTGAGAGAGATGCCCCGGAGCCCTCTGCGCCCCGCAGACGATACCTGGCTCCCTCCACCTCCAACCCCAGCAGGGTCTGGAAAGGAAAAGGTGAGACCCACGGACAGGGGCTTCGAGGTCGGACTTCCAGGAGCACCTACCCTTGGTGCTTCCACCCACGTGAGCCAGTCCCGTGAAAGCACAGCCCCAGGCACACACAGCCCTGCCCAGAGCCTGCGGGGAACTCCTCGTCTCACCTGACCTATCAGGGTCGGCCTCGGCTACCTCCCATCACCAGAGCCGGCACCCTGACGAGCCAGGCTCTACCGCAGCCCCCATTTTATAGAAGGGGGCTGAGCCCTCTTTAAGGGGCTCAGCTAGAGGGGCCGGGCCCCAGGTCTAAGCTCTGGACCCTCTGGCCTCCTGGGAAGGACTAGAATCCTCACAGAGTGCTCAGACCTTCCTGCGTGATCACAGGCACTGACTGCTGGGCCTTTGCACCTGAGACCCCCGACCTCAGGGCCTTTGCACCTGCCATGTCCTCTGCCCTCACCCCCTGCAGGTTTTAGAGAGTCACTTTCTCAAGGAAAACTTTCCTGATTCACCCACCTAGGTTGCACCTCCATTCTCCAGCCCCATCCCTGGTACTTCCTGTCCCTTCTTTGCTCTGTTTTTCCTCTTAGCCCTCTCCACCACCCCCCACTCTACCTTTTGCTTCTTTGTCTCATTTATCGTCTGTCCCCATGCCCCTGGGATGTGGACCCTCTGTAGGCAGGGACTTGCGCCTGTTGGGTTCATGGAGACTCCCCAGGGCCCAGCCACTCCATATGCCCACATGGTGGACAGACAGACAAACAGATGAGTTGAGGCAGGACTGGGGCCCTGGTGGGCTGTGTGGCTGGCCCTGGTGGCCAGATCTGGTCTGGCCCCTGCCTCACTTGCAATGATCTGGGGCAAGAAACCCCACCACCCTGACCTGCCCAAGGAAGGCAGGCTGGACGGCCACCTCAAGGCCCAGTCAGAGAAGCAAGTCTATGCCCCGGTGTCAGTGAGGGGCACGGAAACGTGGGTGTTCAGCAACCCAGCCGGCCTGGGATGGGAGCTGCACCCCCGGCTGGGGCTCTTCCCAGCTGTAGGAACCGGGACCCCTGGCACAGATTGCGTTAGAGATAGAAGGGCTGGGGCCCAGAGGGAGGAATCGGAGGGTCGGGGAGGGAGGTGTGGGAGGAGACGGATCTGCACCCAGCCCCGGGGAGAGCATGCACAAAGCCCCTGCCCTCAAGCAGGGTGTGTTGGCCAGGAGCCCAGAGTGCTCTGGACAACCTCCCAGGCCTTCTGTGCACTATCCCATTCCCACAACCACAAACAAGAGCAGCTGGCAGGACACCCATTTTCCAGATGGAGAAAACCAAGACCCAGGGTGTCAACGATTGCCCAGAACCACACAGCTAGTAGGAGCAGGACCGCAGGGCTCACTGCTTCCCCTCATTGCAACATGGCCTCTTGGCGTCTAGTCCTGAGACAGGGCACCTCTGGTCCTGGGCTGCGGCTTATCTCAGCTGCAGAGGCCTTCTCTCTGGGCCCTGTCCAAGAGGCCCAAATTTCCCACAGGCCCCTGGAAATGGGGTCATCCGGGGTAAGAGGTCCCAGGAACATGGACCAACAAGGACCTCCCAGCTGGGAAGGGTCATTCAGCAAGCTCCTGGGGTGGCTATGGGAGTCCAAGCCTACTCCCACACATCTGCCACAGCTCTAAGAGCTTCCCATGTTTGAGGATCCAAGAAGTAAAGGAAAGAAAGAGCCAGAGGACAGGAGTGGCCCAGAAGTCAGCTGGAGCCCAAGACCCAGATCTAGGCCCCAGACGTGCTGTGTGACCCTGGAAAGGTCTCTGCACCTCTCTGAACCACAGTTTTGTCACCATCAAACCCCCTTCTGTCTATAGCGCAGGTTCATGAGCAGTAAAACCCAATGTGTCCGTGAAAGTGCTTTGTAAACCACCTCTCAGATGTGACACTAATGCTGCCCTCAGTGGCAGGGGCAGCAGGCTCTGAGAACAGGACATGGGAGATACCAGGCCAGAATTTGGGTCCCAGCTTTGTTGTGATCTTGAACAAGCCACAGTCCCCACATCTGAGAAACTGGGACTTCTCCTATGGGGCATTAAGGACTAAATGGGTTAAGGCACATGGTGAGTTCTCGACAGACACTTGTCACTCCCAACTTCACAGCAGCGCCCCATCCCTGCCCTGGCTGCCCCAGGCCAGGCCTTACCCGTTAGTGAGTAGATGAGGCAGCAGGCCAGCAGGGACAGCACAGAGACCAGGGTCCAGTGGGAGAGAGCCTGGTTGCGCATGCTACAGTAGACAGAGACGGCAGCTTCATGGCACTGCAAGACAGAGGGGATGGCTCAGGGAGTCTTGGGCCGGCTGGGCCTGAGACTTCTCTGGAGAGATTTTAAAAACACCCATATCCCAAAAGACTTCCAGAAAACAACCCAGATGTCCACCAGCAGCAGAGTGCATAAGCACACCACTAGACACTCATGTGGAATAGCACACAGCAACAAAAAAGGACAAACGCAACCACATGCCACAGTATGGATGAATCTTATGGCTACAACGTTGGGAAAAAGAAGCCAGACCCAAGAGAATGCACATGGCAGGCGTCCATGAGGTCAAGTTCAAGTTACAACAAAAGCAAATGCAGGGCAGAATCTCTCAACCTCAGCAGCACTGGCGGTTAGGGCCCGAGAACTCTCTGTGGTGGCTGCTACCCTGTGCACTGCAGGGTGTTTAGCAGCACCCCTCGCCTCTCCTACCCATGGGGTGCAGTTAGCACCTGCTCCCCAGCTGTGACTAATCAAAATGTCTTCAGACATTGCTGACCGTCCCCTGGGGACAGAACTGCCTTGACCTAGAAGCCCTGCTGAGTGGTACCAGAAAGCAGAAGGGTGGTTGCCCTTGGGGTGGGGGCCAGCAGCCTCCTATGTCCTGACACAAGTGTGGTTATGTGGGAGGACTCATATTTACGAGCCACATACTTTGTTTTATTTATTATGTTGTGATTAAAATAATTTAACATAAAATATATATAACCGAAGCCAAGAGCCCAAATTTAATAGACCAGAGTAGGTCCTGGGCACCGTGATCTAAACACAGCCCGGGATCCCACTCCAGGCAGAGAAGGGCTGGATGCGCCCCGGGGTGTCCAGATTCTCCCCAGGCTCCCAGGTCAGCGTCCCGCCACCATGCCACCGTGCTCACTCACTTGCTTCTGACCCAACCCTTTCCCGGTCCCAAAGGCACTGCCCGCTGGCTCTGGCCCGAGGGCCACACCCTCTCGCCCACTGAGCTCTGCTCACCTCTGCTGCTCTGATGGCTCAAGCGCTGTGCTGCCCTGGGGCTCTGCACAGGCGCTCTTCTCTGCCTGGGATTCCCCCTCACCCAGGGGTTCCTCCTTGTGCTCCCAGAAGGTCCTCCCCAGCCACACCACGGACCTCTCTCATATCCCTGCACGAGCACACTCAATTTTGCCTGTCTGGAGACTGTCCACTACAAGCTGGCGGGAGGACTGCGGCTGTCCCACCCATGGCTCCCACCTCAGGGTCAGCCTGGGGATGGGCGCAGAGTAGAACATTCCAGGGCTCTGTGCTGTGAGGTCCTCTGGCCTTCCTCCACCTCCCTGCAAGCCCATGCCGTCTACCATGTACTCCCTTGATGAGAGCTTGGGATGCATAGTAAACAAGTCCCCTGAGAACCTGCCTTCCTGAGTGTCCCCTCCGGAGGATGGGGGATACCCCAGCCTCAGTCCTTCTGACTGCAGCCCGTATAGACCCCAACTCACCTTGCCCTGCCTTGGCACACGCCCTTACCCCTCGCTCCCTACCCTACAGGCAAGATCTACCAGGCAAGGGGGTTGCAGGTACACTCCCAGGTACCTGCCACCAACAGGCAGTGGAACTCGGTGGGTCAGCGCTGCCCCCCTGCACTTCTGGGGCATGTTCTGCACCCTCCTTGGGACAGCCCAGTGGACTTGGGGCCCCACAGCCCCCACGGCGCCCCCGTCCCTGCTGCCCCTCCCTGCTCCAACACCCCAGCCCCGTCTTGGGCTCTGCTGGCGGGGGACCACACACGACAAGCAGCGGGATCAGTCCCCACACCTGCCACTCCACGTACGGCAGGAGGCAGCCAAGCCTAAGCCTGCTGAGAAAAGACGTGTGGCGGGATGACTCCGCAGCAGGGTTGCTTATCTTCACCCCTCCTGTTCTCTCAAACTCCCTGCTCTGGGCCTCCGTGGGTTTATAATGGACACACAGCACACTGCCCAAGTTGGGGCCACTCCATCCCCAATGGCTCTGGGATGGTGGCTCCAGCACGTAGCCCACTGGATGCTAAGTGACAGATGTCAAATAGGGAAGCCACAACAGCCCCACGCTGGAATGACTCAAGCGTCTGTCAACAGATGAATGGATCAAAGTGCAGAGCCCCCACGAGTAGGAATATTATTCAGCCATGAAAAAAGAATTAAGTTCTGGCCCCTGCTACGACATGGACAGACCTCAAAGATATCATGCTCAGCGAAAGCAGCAAGACATGGAGGGCACATATTGTACAATTCCACAGATAGGAAGTGTCTGGAGTCGGCAAGTCCATAGGCAGAAGGTGGGTCAGTGGTTGCCAGAGCTTGGGCATTGGCAGTGACAGCTAAGGGGTGCAGGATTTCTTCCGGGTGTGATAAAGATATTCTGTGATTGACTGCAGTGAGGGACGCACAACTGAATATATTAAAGCCACTGGGTTGTACCTTTAGCAGGGTGAACCGGGTGAGTGTGTGTGTGTGTGTGTGTGTGTGTGTTAGATCACAATAAAGCTGTTCAAAAGAACACCAGAGGGGCACCAAGTGTGGCCACAGAGGCTGGAAGTGGACCTGCCTTCCACTCGGGCTCCTCCAGAGGTCCTGTTCACTGACTCTCGTGGGGTCACTCTGTGGGAAGTGACCCATTCCTAGCGTGTTTGGGGGCGTATGTTTGAATCAGGCCAGAACTGATGAAAACAGGTGGCCCTTGGCATCTGGGCACCCCCTGCCCCTCTGGTCTTGCTCCCACTCCCTCCCCCATCTCCTGCCACCTTCACCTGTGTATGTTCTCCCTCCTGGCCCCAGGCCCCTGCCTCTCCCAGCTAGGTCCCGAGGGTCCTGCCAGCCCGGGGCCCATTCCGGCAGCGCTGCCTCGCCCCACCCCCAGCCCTTTACTTGCACCCTTTCCAGCCCTCCATCCCGGCAGCCCGTGTCCCTGGAAACCACAGCCCAGGCTCGGTTGCTAGGGGAACAGATGCGGGCACGAGGCAAAGGTGAGGCCTCCCCCGTCAGCCCTGGCAGCAGGCGCCCAGGCGAGCCCAGAGAGCCATATGGTGCTTGGGACGGGAGGAGACTGTGAAAGGAGCCCAGACATTCAATAGACATCATCGCTTAGACCTTTCAAAATATTAGGCATGTAAGAGGAAGTGCGAGGAACTCCGCTAAGCTGCTTGCTAAGCTGCAGCAGCGATACAGCAAGTCATTTTATAAGGAAGAGAAATGGAAACGTTCCAGGATTCAAAAAGAGGAAAATGGTTGTCAAAGAAAATGTGAGAAGACTGGAAACAGCAGCCAGTTGACGGATAAAGAAAGAAAAACTTCAAGGTTAGGAAGCTCAGACACTGTTTCCAATCCTGGACATTTTTCCCTTGTGAATTTTATCTCATTTTGGGGACAGTTTTGGTGGAGGTGGGTGGGTGGCTGTTTTTAAGAAACAGAGGCAAAGCTTCCCTAAAATAAACAATGACAGAACAGGGTCCGCTAGCACCCTAGAAGGAGTGGAAAACCCCAAGATGGATAGGAAAGTGGGATGCCCAGCCCATGCCCTCCTCCTCGCCACCCCCCAGGGGTGCCTGAGCACCCCCAGTCCCAAGCCATCACCATCCCCCAAATCAACCTGGACTCTCCCCTGTGCGCCTCCACCTGGCCGGCCCCGCCCTGCCCTCTGACCCCTGCAGACTGCTCGTGACCTTCAGAGGGCGGCCGGATGGGCCCCCGCATCCTCCGTGCTGTATCAGAAGCCCCTCCTCGGGAGCCTATTCTCAGAACCCATCCTTCCTCCCAGGACACTATGGAAAATTCTCCGTCTTCTGCACACACCCCCCCATTCAGCCACCTCCAGCCCCCCTAGACTGAGCTTCCTGAGGTGGGGCTCAGCCCACATCTTTTCCGCTCAGGTCCCCCCGGCAGACCCCACCTGCGTAAAGGCGTGCTGCAGGAACGCGCTCTCCGAGGAGTCTGCAGAGGAGGATGCAGGTGCAGGACCCTGTTCTCTACCCCACACCCGCCAGCCTGGGCCAGGCCCCCATGTTCGAGGGCAGTTCACAGCTCAGTGGGCCCAGATGCCAGCCCAGCTGCCCAGCCCACGGCAGGCAGACGAGGGTGGCTGCGGGCACATCATATCGAGAACAAATCCTCAAACTCCTCTCCCCGCAGGGAAGTGGGGCGCTCCCGAGGGAACAGGCGGTCACCCACAGCCTCGGGAAATGCCACACTCTTCAATCCAGTCACCCACAGCCTCGGGAAATGCCACACTCTTCAATCCAGGTGCTGAAATTACCTGAAATCCAAAACAGATGGTGGGGAAGACGCTGAACACAGAGGTCCAGGAGGAAGGACTGTAAATAGACAAGAGCAGGTGTTGATTAAAACGAAGTTAAGCTCCAAACGACTTCCAGCTTGAAAGGATGAAGTTGAAACAGTACCAGGAAAATATTCCTAGGGCATGAGGGCAAGATGCAGTTTTAATTACCATGTCCAACATCAGGTTTGGGGAACTGGGAAAAGAGGGTGGCAGAATGCGGCCCTTTCTAAATAGCTTTTTCTGACATTTGGAAACATGATGTTCTCAGACCCAGGAGAGCACAACTCTGTTAGAAGTGACTTCCAGCCTCCCCCTTGAGACTGCCTCCACCCCATGAGGTTTGAGGCTGGTGGGCACAGAGAGATTCCCCAAAACAGATCCCAAATAGTGCAAGGACAGTTTGATCTCTGTCTGAACCACCGAAGGGCTAACAGGTGTGCACAGGCCACCTGAAGGCCCCCTACTTCCTCTGATAAGCACCCCAGGTACTGGCCACCAGCAGCTACGGGGGCCAGACAAAACAGCCCCTACTCCAGAAGCAGTGTTCCCCCACCTGCCCAGCCTTGTCCCCAGCCCAGACCTCCCACCCCACACATGGATGTGACCGTCACCATCGCCTCTCAAAACCATCTCTGGCTGAACACGTCCAAAGGGGAACTCCAGTCCCCCTCCGCTGGCCTACTTCACCGCAGCCTCTCCACTCTTTCTCATTCTAAAGCCAAAGCCAAAGCCATGCGTTCTGTCTCCTTCTCCCTCCCCTCCCCCTCTCTTCTCCACCCCCACCCTGCCCCTACTCTCTGGCTAGTAGATTGTAGGGCCCAATGCAAGAGGAACACGGCTGTGTTATTTTTTTGCAATTGTACCATAAAGTGTGAAATTATTTTTAAATGAGAAGTTTAAGGAAGAAAATGAGAACATGGGGCCACTGCTCAGCAAAGATTGAGGACACCCAGACCTCGACAGTGGAGCCCAGGTACGAGCTTAGGGTCTTCAGCACGTGGCCCTGTGGTCGGCAGGTGGGGGACCCTGGACCAACACAGGGGCATGCACCCCAGCGTTCAGCCACCCCCCGGCACCTCCAGCACCCACCTGGCCCAAGGTGCCGGATCACTGCCCTGGGCTCCTACCTGCTCTTCCCCCGCGCCTGACCACCCCCAGGGTCTCCAGAGGGACCCCATTCAAAACAGAAGTGCCAGGGCTCCCCCGCTGTGCTCAGAACTCAAGTCCCCTCTGCGGCTCCCAGTCTTAAGTGCCCCCCGTCCGCCCCCGGCTCTGCCTCCTCGGCCCCCACCCTGGTGGCTCCAGCCTCTCTGGCCTCCTCCCTGCACCCCCGGCTGGGCTCTGCAGACTCCCTGCTGCAGGGCGACACGTCCACACCGTCCTAGGCTCTGGGGCTGGAGGGGCCCCCAGGGCCTCTGTGTCCCTGCCCCGCCCCGGGCGGTCAGCAGCCGCAGCCGCCGCAGTCCGCTCTAAAGGAAGAGCAGGCCCTTCGCTCCGCCCCGTCGCCATCAGAGCCACCAAGGGTCTCACGGGAGGAGCCAGGGCTCCACCGCACACCACAGGGGCCCTGCCCTCGCCGCCCCCTGCTCCCCGCGTCCCTTCCCATGAAATGTCACAGTGCCTGACACTCACCTGGGGGACAGATGCGGCGCGTGCACCAGGCCCTCGGGCCGGAGGTGGTACTGCAGCACGATGACCAGGGTCAGGTAGCAGGCGGCACAGGTGCCTAGGAGGCTGGCACACAGGTGGGCACGTCAGTGGCACCCCCGCAAGCAGGGTGATACGCAGGGAGGCACCCAGTCAGAGAGCCCACATCAGAGGCCCAGAGCCGACAGCGGGCTTGGGTCCCAGCTCTGCCACGTACTAGGGAGGTATCAGGCAAAGCGGTTCACCTGCCGGAGCCTCGGTTTCCTCACCTGTACAGTGGGGACAGCGGTCATGGCATTTGGGGCAGGGGTCACCTTGGGGCCAGAGGAAATCAGATTTGTCGAGTCACAGTGAGGGAGCAGCGAGCAGAGGCTCTCAGAGCACGCCCACCTCCCCAGCCAGGGCAGGACACCCCCTCGGAGGGAAAGGGAGCACAGAGGAGGCTCGGGTTTCTCCCACCGTTTCCACACTGCTTCCAAAATGAAAACCCTATTTCCATGTTCTTTATACAACAACGGAAAAGAAGGTTATGGAAATTTGTATGGATAGTTTTGCCAGATTTCATTTTTTTCAGAAGTGTTCATAAAGCTTCAGACCGTAAAAGGAAAAGGTAAGTGTGCATCTGTCTGTGTCTGCGTGTGTACACATCTGCATTTGTCTCCATGTGATTGCGCCTGTGTGTTCATTGCTGTGCACATCTGTGTACGTACACATCTCTGTATGCATATCTGTATGTGCAGCTCCTGCGTGTGTCTGTGTGCTTACATCCATGTGTGCAGCGCCTGCGCGTGTGTGTGTACCTGTGTGTATGCGTGAAATACCAAACGTCAGCGGCACCCGCCGACCTGAGGGGTCATTTCTGTTGCTTCTCTACATGCTCCACCAAGAGGAGGGATCTGCCCTCCTCCCAGGGAGATGCTCCTCCCTGATCCCCGGCAGGCAGAAGCCCTGACAAGCGCTCGCCAGGTGGGCCCGTACCTGGTGTACTTCTGGAACCCAATCTCACGTGGGGCCGACAGTGGCAGGATGACCAGCACAGAGAGCAGGGTCAGGGTGAGGTGCTGGTCAGTGTACCAAGGCGGCGGGGCACCAGGCAGGAGGACGGCACTCACTGTGGGGACAGAGGGGAGGCAGCTGCAGCACGTACCCCCCCTCCTCCCCCACGTTCCCCCTGGGGCTCCAGGATCTGCGCTGCCTACTGCTCAGCTCTCGGTCCTCAAGGTGGGGGGGGGGGGGGTCGCCATCAGTGCCAAGTCAAAGCCTCGAGAACCGACAGGGACGGGGTGATGAGGGCGGTAACCTGCCACCACGCGGATTCATTCAACAAACGTGCACCGAGCGGTGGCGTGGCCGGGCTTTGCTCTCTGCAGAGGGGGAGCAGCGACAAGCAAATGGAAAGCTCAGCCCCTGCTACCTGACCTTCTTGTGAAAGGCTCTTTTTGTCTGGCTGAGGCACTCAGTGGGGCCTGGGGTCTGGTGGGGGTATTTGGAGCCGTGACGCTGGGAGGAGCTGGGCATCAGCGTGGCACCTCTCAGAGCTGCTGGAAATGACCCCCGAAACTTCAGGGCTTGGAACTGCCTCCTTGTCACAGTTCCTGGTTTGCAGGTGAGGAGTTAGGCCAGGGCCCCGCGACCCTGGGGGCTCCATGCGGGAGCGTCTGCGGTCCTCGGTGGCCCCGGGCTGGTCCACAGTGCCCAAGCTGGCTGTGTGCTCTTGCCCGGTGCCTTGGTGGGCCGGCGGGGCTCCAGGGGTCGCCCCCGCAGTCTTGGGGCGTCTCCCACGGGAGCTCAGGGCCCCGCGAGACCCTGATGGAAGTCGCCCATGCTGCCAGAGGCCAGGCCCACCTCGCACGGCTGGTCAAAGCCGCTGTAGAGCCCACCCCGAGCCAAGGTAGGGATGCAGACCCTACCTCCCAGCAGAGGCAGCACCCAAGAATGTGGACTGTTTGCACTGAAATATTAGGGAACCTAAATTCCATAATATTGCAAACATGTTGATCACAAATAGAATATAAATGAATTGAGAAAAATACATTTTTGTAGCAAGTGCTAATTGGACATCTGTGCAAAGCTATGACATGGACTGGCTCAAGCCAGCGAAGGGGGCTCTCCCTGGATAAGAACACTGATGACCACAGCGCCGAGGCATAAAACCCCAGTGTAGGCGCTGCTTCAGGGAGCCTCAGGTAGAGGCAGGTGATACCTGGTGGCACTGACTCCTGACTCTAATGCCAGGCCATGCCACGAGGCTCGCGGTCCCCCTCGCTGCCACCTGCACCTCCCCTCACCATCCACAGACCCTCCACTGATCCCAGCTCGGGCCAGCACCAAGACCTCTCGTAACAAGTTCCTGGGCACACCAGACATTTAAAGGTGGAGGATACCAGTCTCTGAAGCACATTGGCCTGTACTCCAGTAACCTGGTTACCGGAGGCTGGTTGTGTTGGCAGCTTGTGGCTCGAGCAAGGCAAGCAAATGAACAGCATTGAGCATTCCAACCGCCATGGTGCCGAGTCAGCTTTCGAGTGCTGGATTTCCTTTTGTTTCAGTCTACTTTCCCTTTGGTAGGACAGTCACGCTTACCCAGCAGGGGCCGTCTTTAAATCCACTCAGGAAGACAGATGCTTGGGAGTGGGTACAAGAAGCAAGACAGGTGGGGAAGGAAGAGCGAGGGGAGGTGACAAGATGGCTTGAGGCCAGAAAGGCTGCAGGGGTGGGGTGGGGGGGTGAGAGCTTCAAGGAGACCCCGTCATGCTCGGGATCCCCATTAAAGAAAAACCCCTGCTCTGTTGGAGGTTGTCTGCCCGGCTATGGTGCAAACCCCTGCTCTGTTTTCACCCAAGGCTCAGTAGAGCTGGCCCCATACACAGAAATAAAGGCTTTGTGAGAACAGCAAGAGACCGAGTTCTACATCCAGACCCAAAGACACCCACGTGGAGGCAAAGTGGGAGTTCGGGGCCAGCGGCACCAGGAGAATGCACACATCCGAAGGCACAGCGCTCTTGGATAGGTTTCAGAGCTCTACGTAGCCTGGGAGAAGCGCCTCATGCCATCTTATCCAGCTGGACCTCTGGCAGCCAGGAAACCAGGCTGGCATGAGGCCACCATGGCTTCTTTCTGAACCCACAGTTTCTAGGACATTCCTTGATGTCCTCAGCACCAGTCACTGTACTCAAGTCACTTGTACCTGACTTATGCAATGACTACCCCAAGCACCCACCTAGAGGGAAAACTACCCTCACCCTTTCCCTAAAGCTTGAACATGCCTAAAGAAAGACCCATCACTTAATACTCAACCAGAAACACACGAGACATCTCTACCCCAGGCAATGCACCCAGAGCTGAGGTGGCCCATTCCCTAAACCCTGCTCTAGCAAGTCATGGCGCTCTATCTCCGAGACTGAATGCCGCCTCAGAATCCTTCTTAACACAGCAATACTACCAGTTGATTGGAGTTGAAACTTGAGATGAACTCTACTTATACCAGTTGACTGGAGTTGAAACTTGAGATAAGCTCACCTGCAGACAGGGGAGTTTTATGCCTACTCATCTACCTGGAGGTTCATATATATGAAGCTTGGAGCTTTTGGGCAATAACATGGTACTTCCCCAGAGATGGACTCAGTTAACTTCGTATGCCACAGCCATGGGCCTTTTCAAGTCATGGTTCAAAAGACAGAGAACAAACAAAACAAACAGGAAAATGGCAGACCTAAATCCAACAATGCCAATAATTACATTCCCATTTAAAAGTCTAAACATTTCAACGAGAAGTCTGAGATTGTCAAAATGGATAAAAAAGCAAGACCTGACCCTATGCTGCCGACAAGAAATTTGCATTTTAAAGCCCAAGCCAGTTAGGTTCAAAGAAAGAATGGAAGGAGAAATACTCAGACACTGATCTTCAGGAATCTGGGGCTATAGATTAGTATCACACGAGGTAGATTTCATGATCACGAATTGCCAGGGACAAAAAGGGACACTTTTTTAATACCAAAGGGGGCTGTTTGTGTACATGTGCCAAATAACTCAGCTCAAAATCCATGAGGCAGAATCTGACAGAATTAAAGGGAAAAACAGACAAACCATCAACCACAGCTGCGACTTTAACGTCCCTCTCCCAGATCTGGTAGGATAATTAGACAACAAACACATAAACCAGGAGCTATGGAAAATCCGAACAAAACCGCTGACCATCTCAACTTGATGGACCTTTCTAGAACACTGCACTGGCAACTGCAGAGCACACGTCCTTTCTGAGAGTCCACAGAGCGCTCACCGAGTCAGAGCAGGCGCGGGGCCCTGGAACAGTCTCAAATGATTGAAGGCATTCAGAGAATGCGCTCTGACCGCGGTGCAATTAAACGGAAAGGGAAGTTTAGAAAACTCCCAAATGGTTGCAATGAGGCTGCACCACTCACAGTGGAAATTTTAAAATACCTCGAAAAGAATGAAAGTGACAGTAGATGCATCAAAATAGGTGGGTGCAGATGAGCAGGCTTACAGAAAGGTCGCTAGTGGGGGGTCGGGGCTAGGGCTGCGTGAATCAAATGCGTCATCAGGCATCTCTCAATGGGGCTTCTCTGCAGCTGACTCAGTTTCCCCATCTGTAGGGCGGGGCTGCCCCCGCCACATGCTTTGACCGCAGCGTCTCTCTCCGTATCCCTCGTCACGCTGGTAACTGAGAATTCCAAGTCCCCCTTCCCAGGGGCCCAGGTGGGGTCTCGGCCTCTGCCAAGGGGTGGGAGTGGTAGGGGTGGCGGGGACCCCGACAGAGGGACTCACGTTTCTCCAACTGGTCCCCGATCACCCTGAGGAGGGCCACGGAGATCATGAACAGGTTGACAACGAAGCAGCCCTCGCACAGCGCCCCAACGGCACGGCCGCACAGCCCCCGGACCACGCCCTGGTAGGTGTACTGGCCGCTGACCGAGGCTGCGTAGCCCAGGATGACCAGCCCGCTGGCGAGGAAAACCAAGGATACCTGCAGAAGGAGAGCTTGGTGCCAGGGCAATGCATGGCTTGCAGGCCCCCTCTCCACCCCCAGCACCCCTCAGCCCCCAAATTAGAGCCACCGAGAAAGTGAAGTTGGTGAATCTGCCCTTCTCGGACCCTCTGGCTCTGGCTGAGCAGACAGCACATCAAAACCCAGAGAGGCTGCACAGCCCCTTAACCTGGCACAGCGGGTGGGCAGGTGGCTGTAAATCACAGCGGCCAGGAACCCCAGGTGGGGGCAGACATGCTGGGAATGGATTACAACTCTGCCACTTACCGGCTGCATGGCACAAGGCAGGTCACCTACCTTTGCTTTTCCATCTGTGAAATGGGGCTAGCACCACCTGCCCCACAGGGGCAGTGACCCTTAGGACTGAACAAAGCAGGGCCTAGCACAGGGTGAGGGCTCAGGCATCCCCTAGTACTCTCCAGACTCCTCTCAAGTGCGCCCTCTCCAGACTCCCTCTCCAGTGCTCCTTCTACTTCAGCTGAAGTATTTTTTTTTCCAACATTTATTATGAAAAATTTCAAACATACAAGAAAGTTGAAAGGCTTTTCCACTGAACACCCATACACCCATTACCTAGATGCCACCAGGTCTGTCCTGGCTTTATCATGTCTCTGTGTCTTTCCCTCCCTCTGTGCATCCATCAATCCATGTTAATTTTTGGAGACTTTTCAAAGTAAGTTGCAGGCATCAGTAAGTTTTCCCCTAGATCCTCCAGCTTGCCTATTATTAACTAGAGCTTGGCATTTGGTTATAATCCATTTTCTCCCTGGTGAGATAGAGTTTACATCAAATGAAACGCAAATCCTCACTGTATCTTTTGAAATGTTCAAGTACAATCCAGGCCCCCACCAAGACACAGAGCAACGCCTCCTCCAGGAAGTTCCCTCGTGCCCCTTCCCATCAATTCCTGCCCCCAGAAGCAACCAGGCATGTAATATTTTTTTCACTTTTGTTTACTTTCATATCTGCTTCTTCCACTCAGCATAAAGTTTGCAAGACATCTACATTGCAGGGTGTATTGGCCACTTATTCCTGTGTTTGCTTTATTAATTGCTGCTTATCCAGTTGCTAGTAGAGAGGCAGTGGGGTTGGTTTTAGGTTTGGGCTTCTGAGAATAGTGCTGCCCTGAGCATTCTACAAGCGTCCTCGAGGCAGATGCTGTCCTTTCTCTCGGACTCACACCTAGGAGAATTGCTGGGTCGTGGGGTAGGTGCACATGCCACACTGCCTTCCAAACTGGTTGTGCCTGTGACACTTCCACTGAAGGTGTACACGAGCCCCGGCTGCTCCCCAGAGTAAAGTGTCCTTGAGCCTCTCCCGGACTGACAGTGGCCGTTCAGCAGCAGAAGCCTCGGGGAAGTAGAACAGCCACCTCCAGACACGTCCGACACAGCCCAGGCCGCGGGATGAGACAATTTGCTCTGCGTTCCTCCGGAAGCCAGTGAGGGGCTGCGAGGCAGGGGCACCTGACTGTACCACCGAGTAGCTGACCTCTCACGCTCAGCAAGTGGCGGGTCCCGCCCCGGCCGCAGGTCCTTTGTCCACGCTGGCTGCTCGGCCCCACAGCCTCCCTCCCTCCACAGCAGCCCTGCATCTGGAGACCATGACTCCTTCCTCATACCTCCCCTCCCACAGGGCTTCCCCCAGGGGGCCTGCCCTGGCACCCCCAGTCCCTGAGCCCCTGCTCTGACGGTGCCATACCTTTCCTGGGCCGAAAGGTGCCTCCCAAAAAGGTATATCCACAGCCAAACGCTGGAACCCGCGAACACACTCTTCTTGGGAAAGGTGGGCCCGGAATCTTATCCAGTTGCTGCTAGAGAGGCAGTGGGGTTGCATGGGCCCTGAATCTAAGGACATGAGGCAGAAAAGGAGAAGACGGAGAGAAGACAGCCACATGAAGATGCAGGCAGAGGTTGGAGAGGCAGCCACAAGCCAAGGAACATTCTGGAAGGGGCAAGGGAGGAACCTCCCAGGAGCTTTTGTAGGAAGCACAGCCTGCCGACACCTGGATTTCAGACGTCTGGCCTCCAGGATTGGGGTGCAGATACGCCTGCTGTTCTAAGCCCCCCGCTTGATGGCGATTTGCTGCTTCAGCCCCAGGTGACGGTGCAGATCCTGTGGGGTCCTTCACCCTCTCTCGTCCACTGGCCTCTGCGCTCCGTGAACACTGGACTTGGCCTTTTTTTTTTTGGCTTACCATTTGTCTTAGTCAGGGTTCTCCAGAGAAACTGAACCAACAGGACAGATCTGTAAAGCTGAGATTTGTAAATGTCTCACTCAACCAAAGGGATGCAAGAGTCCCATGGCCGTCGGGCAGGCTGCGGCGCTGGCCCCACAGGAGAGGCTTGCTGGCTGAAGAAGAGTGGGAGTCTTCCCTCCTCCCTTAAAAACCTTCAGATGACTGGATCAAATTCAACCGACTGGGTTCCTCGTTTGTGGGAGACATGCCTTAATTGATGGCAGATGTAATCAGCCACAGCTGCAATCAACTGACTAATGACTTGGCCACCAGCCTTCCCATTTATCGTCCAGCCACGAACTATCTTTGCAGCAGTGGTGAGGCCAGTGCTTGCTGACCAGACAATCGGCCACCACTGCCTGGCCAAGCCGACGTCTGAGCCCCACCCTCAGGTCACTTGAACCCTGGAGAAGCACCTGGCGCTAGGCAGGCACTTGCTGAGAGTCTGTAGACGAGAGGAAGGGGAACGCGTCAGGGGGAGCCTCTGTCCGTGCCCGGGTCTCTCTAAGGTGACGCGCATCCCCGCGGAGGGCGCCGTGGGCCTCTAAGCAGTGGGATCAGGAAAAAGCCTTTGGCGCCCGGTGCCCAGGCTGTGGCCTCTTTGCAGTCCCCAAAACAGGATCGTTCCCAAATGCCAACGGGGCATTAGCGTCTGTCCCCTGGGGGAGGGAAGCGCGGGGACCTCGCGGGCTCAGAGGAGTCCCCCTCCCAAGCCCCGCACTCCCGCTGTGGCCCGGGGACTTACCAGCTCCACCAGGAAGGCAGCGCCCAGCCCGCCCGCCCTCTGGAAGGCCCAGGGGAAGCTGAGCAGACCAGCGCCCAGGGCGGACTTCAGCAGGATGAAGACGGCGCCCAGCGAGGACAGGCTGGGGGAGGGCGCCGCAGGGGACGGCTTTTCTGGAAGGGCTCCACTTCCCCTCTGTCCCTCCATTGCTAAAGGAGCAGCGGGGAAGAGAGAAAGGACGGTTTTCACGCTGTCTTCCCCGCCTTCCAAGTTCAAGGTATCATTGTTGAAGCAGAACAAGTTTCTCCTGTTGAGTACAAGCTGGGGGTCTGTCCCGGCATCCCCGACCACTGTGTCCCGCTTCTGTCACCTCTGCTCCCCCTTCCCAGAGCAATGCCCTTTGCCCTGTAACTTCACTCCTTCCCAACCCCCACCCCCACCCCCAAAACAAATGTCACCCCATCCATTCACCTTTTTATCCTTGCACCTCCTCCATCCACTCACCCCCAGCCTTCCCTGACCCTGTCCTCCTTCCCCGTTCTTCTCCTCCCAAACCTCCGCTCCTTCGTCCCCAGCCCCTCTGCTTCGGCAGTGCTCGGACCTCCATCCCTTACCATCACACTTGAAGGCAAGGACAGGCCTCGGACGTCAGGGACGGGGAGTCAGGCTCACCCCTGGTTTAGCTGCATTTCTTGGGCCCCAAGGAATGGAAGAAGGAAGATTCTAGCACTGCCAGCTGTGGGTAAATGAGTCATTAATAAAGAGGGCCCGAGAGAGCACATGCAGGGGCCACGTGCCCAATCCCGGAGGCACAGGGACAAGTGCCCTGGGCCATCTGCCCCGAGAACTTGCAGCTTCTGAGACTTCCAGCCTGACCTGGGCCTGTCTGACAGTCTTAAGACTCCCCTTCCCCAGGGGAGGGGTTTTCTCAGGCTGCCCTGTGGCGGGCTCAACAGAGCTCAGATGGGGGCTGGGCAGGGGCTCGCCCCATCTCAGATCTACCGCCGTGACCTGGCGCCGGCCTCCACAGGCCTTCCCTCCCAGGTCCCCTCGGAGGCCCCAGTCTGAGCGTGGGGCATGGAAAGAGCACAGACCTCATAGGTTAGTGCTGTCAGCGCCTTGCAATGTGAATACTGAGCCGTGGTTTCCTCATCTGCAAAATGGGGTTCACGTGCCCCCCTCACCCATGGTGGTGGGGAAGGTGGTTTATAATCTCCCCCTGTAAAGCCCCAGGCCATAAGCAGGTGCTTTCTTAAGGATCATTTCCCTCCACTGCCCCCTTCCTTTCAGCGCCAACCCGTTCATCAAACACAGCCACCTGGGGGCTGGTGGAAATGCAGCTGCTGATTCCTTCAGGCTGGGGTGGGGCTGGTATCTGGATCTCTAGCCAGATCCCAGGAGGCCAGGGCTGCTGGTCCTGGGATCTCCCTTAGAGTAGCTGAATTCTATTCCGGGCTGACTTTCTCTCCAAAACCAATCGAAAGTCACCACCTGATGCAGGGTCAGCCGAGGTGGCAGAAGATGGAAACGGTCCCTCCCGGGAAAAGTAGGCCCATGAGTAAAGGGCAAATCTTGCATTCCTGAGGGAACTTTGAGCTCCAGAACCCAGCCTCCCTCCAACTCCCCTTTCTCTAACTTGAGCCTGCAGAAGCAGCAGCTGGAGGTATGACAAGCACAGGCAGCTCCCCCCTACTCCCCCCTTACCAAGCTCTGGGCTGGGTGGGAAAATGTTGTGCGTTTTCACGAGCTCCCAGGTTAAGTGGCCCTGCAGCCCGGGCCCCAGTGCGCAGGGCTGGTCCTCAGCGGTCAGCCCAGGGCCAGGCCCTAGAAGCTTTTTTTTTTCTAACCGCTCATTCCTGACTTGCCACCTCCCTGCAAGCAGGTTCTGCACAGCAGGTGTCTGACAAATGCTTGCCCTGTATTTGATGGCCGCTTCTCAGCTGGCAGGTGAGAGTGAGGCCAGGCTGACCAACAGCGGGGAGTGGGGACAACGTCTCGGACAGCATTCGAGTTGCTGCCATGTGACAAAGTAACCTACACTCCATGTAACACTCGCACCAGTTCTCCTGGGCTATCTCCTCTGCTCCCACGGCAGAGTGGGAACTGGGCTCAGAACATTCCAGCTGCTGTGTGAGGGGCCCAGGACACACACGTGAGTCAGCCTTCTTGGAAAGTATGCAGTGCCATGCTGCCCTACCCCCACCCCATCCTGACAGTGCTCTAGAGAGCAGGAACTGCATGAACAAATGCGTGCAGGAATGAATGAGTGAATGAATAGACGGATGAAGACACAGAGCCCAGAAACAGAGAAAAAGAAAAGTGTATTGGTTCCCTCCATGTGTCCAGGATCTGACTGTGTTCTCAATCATTCAACCAATCAGTCATTGCACAAACACTGATGGATTAAGCACCTACTGTATGCCTACTGTATGCCAGGCCATGGAGATCCAGAGATGAAAAAGACGGGCCTCTGCTCTGGAGGAGGGGGCAGTCCTGTGGGGAGGGTCAAGACCAGATTAGACAAGAATCTCAGTCCAACGGGAGAAGAGTGGGCTGGGGAAAGGAAGGGATGGGGTGGGCGGCTTCGTAAACTGGGCAGGGCGGCTGGGAAGCCTGTAGACCAGTGACGAAGGGGAGAGGAAAGGCGGTCCTGGAAACAGGGATTCTACGCGTGACGGTTCCATCCGTGCTTCTGGTGAAGCCAACAGCATCTGAGGTTTGAGGTTCCGGGGTTAGAGACCCAGGTCTCTAGGGGCTGAGGTAGAAAAAGCCTTTCATGCTACCCCAGGGTTTTAAACGCCACCTCCTCACTGGAGGTTTACAAGGAATATGATGCTAGGAAATCTTCTGAAGAAGGTGCCCGGCAGGTGGAGGGGGGCTGCGGGGGAGGCAGCAGGTAGGGTCCAGGCTGGTTGAGGAATTCCGGCCGGAGCCGTCTTCACCTAGTGCACACATCTCCTCTGGGCAGGCAAATGGGGCCCAACTCATTTACTCTGTCCCCCAAGTCTGGCCTCCTGATCGCAGTGAGAAAGAAGATCAAGAGACCCTCACTGGCGGCAGGGGGCTTTGTAGCTCTTTAATCTCGGCTTCTGGGGGCCCAGTGGGTCCTTCATTAGCTGCCCATTAATGCGCATGACTTAGAACTCAGCCACTGGGCTGTGAAATTCCAGGCCCTGGGGAAAGCTGCTTAATTCTGAGGGCTTTGATAGCCACCACCGTAGAGCTGCGTGACCTTTCCTGGGAGCACACAGAGGCGCCCTGCTGCGCTGCCATCTGTGCCACCCTTAGCTTGGGCCCAGCCAGGCCTGGCACCAGCTCTGTGGTCGAGGCTGAGGGGAGCCAATGGGGGTGACACAAAGGTGCCCATAGGACCCTCTCTTTGCAGGGTGGGAAGGGGGACAAGGAAGTAAAGCTGATGCTCTGCCCACGCTACAGTGGAACCCCTCCCCAGGCAGCCATGAAACCACAGACAGGAGCAGTTGATGCTTCCAAGGAATCCTCTCTGTACAACCCAACTGAGGTTGGGAGATTCATAAGAAAAATGAAATGGACAGTTTGATCTAACTGCCACAGGCACCAGATATGTTCACCATGTCCTTTTTGTCGTGGCTGCTGGGAAGCTCAGAGCTATATTCTGGATTTGGTTACAGGAACTCTGGCTTAGATTTTTCTAGAATAGGTATCTCCATTTTCTCTAAATGGCCCTTATTCTTTTCACGGTTCTATTCTTTTTGGAGGTAAATGGGGGTTAGCAGCAGCAGAGGGCCATTTAGGGCTGGAAGTTGGTTAGAGAGCGACTCAGGTGGTCACTTCCCTCTGCATCTCCTCCTCCAGTCCCCTCTGCACAGGAAATCACCATGTCCGAGTTCATTCTCTTTGAAATCAAGGTATCCTTTCTAATGGATTTCTACAGATTTTTCCGTGAGACTGAGAAACTGACTTTCAAATCTGGGGCTCCAGGAGTGACCTCGGAGGTAACTCTGCCAGGTGTCATTGAAGCTGGGAGACAGCAGCCAGGCCAGGATGCGTTCTAAGCGTGCAGACAGCCCAGGGCCTCCCCCTCCTTGGGGGAGGTGTGACCCAGTGGAAAGCGCAGAGGTCCTGAAGCTGATCGCCTCGAATCCCACGCAGGGGCCTGCTCTCGGCCAGGGCTTCCTCAAGTCCACTGGGGATGACATTCAGACCCCCGGCACCAGCGGACAGGCACGGGACCCACGCATGGAGGGCACGGCCAGGACCACGCGGGAAGTGGGCTTGGCACAGCGCCTGCTCGGGAGCCCCAGCACAGGGGCCATTCTTGCTTTTCCTCTTGTGCTTTGGGGGCTGACAAGGTCCAACGAGGTAGGTACCCCAACAGTCCTCCGCCACAAGGCACGAGTCAGTAGGGCTGGTCAGGACTCCCAGGAGAAAGCCCTGTCTTAGTCTCCTGGACCTTTGTGCTCAATCTGTCAGAACCTTCCTGTTGGATGGACCAGGGCCAGGTCTCAGGTGATCTTGGGTCTAACCTTGCTTGGGTCACCTGTAAAATGGGCTGATGATGGATTCTACTTTGGAGGGCTGCCAGGGTGTGTGGCTGGAGGGTGCAGTGAGGAGAGGATCACGGCCCAGAGGTGAGGCACACATGCCCACTGCCAGCAGAGTAAGAGTGTGACATATTCCATTACAGGTCCTTATACGTTTTTCCTCAGCTTGACCCAGGACTTCTAGAACAGTGATTCTCAACCTCAGCTACCCAAGATCACCCGAGGAACTCTTGAGACAACCTACACCAGGACCCACCCTGAGAAGCTTCCGACAAACTTGGTCTGGGGGTGGGCACATGGTGATATCTTGAAAACTCCCCCAAGAGAACCTATCATGCTGTGAAGGTATCTGGGACCCGAGAGAGGACACCTCGTGCCTGCAGCCCTAAACCCCAGCCCCTTTCCCGTGGCTTCCCACATTGGGCCTGGCCCATGGAGTCAGCTGAACAAGTGCTCAGGTTGAATCCAGTACACCAAGGGCACGGGGAGGGTGTGTGGGAGTCTAAGGCGGCTGTCCTGCAGCTCAGGCCCCCAAGGGTGACCTTGTCCTGACCTCTAGGACCTGGAACACATGACCTTAGGCAAAAGAGACTTGGCAGGTGGGGCCAAGTGAAGGCTCTAGAGGTGGAGAAGGATCCTGGTTACCCAGGTGGGCCCGATGGAATCACAAGGTCCTTAGAAGAAGGGGGCAGGGGGTCACAGAGGAGGAGGCAATGTGATGACAGAAGCAGATTAGAGCTATGTGCTCTGGAGAAGCAGGAAGGCAGGCGGCCTCTAAAGTGGAAAAGCAAGGCGAGAAGTTGAGCCCCCTTCAGAGCCTCAAGATGGAACTGGCCCTGCTGACACTTTGATGTCGGCCCAGTGGAACACAAGAGGAACGATTTCCAACCTCCAGAACCCTAGGACAATAAATGCATGTGGTTTTAAGCCACCAACTCTGTGGCAACTTGTTACAGCAACAGCAGGCCTCTTACAGCTGAGCCCTGGGGCAACTCTAAGAGGCAAAGGCTGATGGGCTGCCCCTGGGCTTGACAGCTGGGGCTTTTTGTGCAGAGCAGAGGCTGGGGGCCTTCACAGCCCAGAGGCCCAGGTCTTCCTAAGCCCTGCTGTCCCTCCCCCTCTGAAAAGGGGCTGGTACCCCAGATTATGCCTGGGAGTCCCGCTCTGTGTGAAGGAAGAAGGGACTTTGAACCTTGGCAGGGAAAGGAAGCATTCTTAAGATATTCTTCAGGTTGACTTTCATTCTACCCACAAAATGTATCCAGAAGAAACCCCAGGGACATTTCAGTGACCAAAGTCAAGGATAAGCCACAGGGCAGGGAGCAGTGAGAACTGGCTGGGGACATGGGGCCAAGAGGGACCCCTTGATGGCTGAGCCCTGGGTCCCTCCAGATGCTGCGGTTCTCCAGAGTAAGAGGGGCTTCTCCCAGTCTCTAAGCCAAGAGTCCCCTGCCTTGCCTGTTCACAAGAGTCTCCTGGGAGCTCTTCATAAATTGTGGTATAATTCATATAAAAGTCACCATTTTAACTATTCTAAAGGGTATGATGCAATGGCAGTCTGTTCACAATGTGCTACAGCTATCAGCTCGATCTAGTTCTAGAGCATTCTCATTACCCCAGAAACCCCAGGCCCATTAGCAGTCACTCCCCACTCTCTGCCCCCTGCCCCTGGCAGCCACCCATCTTTCTGTCTCTGTAGATCTGCCTATTTAGGACATTTCATAGCAACGGAATCATACAGTAGGAGACGGTTTGGGTCTGGCTTCTTTCACTCAGCATCATGTTTTCAAGGTTCATGCAGGTTGTAGCAGGTATTGGTATCTGTCCAAGCACCTGCCTTCAATTCTTTGGCACCTGTATTAATTTGCTAATTGCCAGAATACAATATACCAGAACTGAAATGGCTTTTACACAAGGGCAGTTTAATAAGTTACAAGTTTATAGTTGTAAGGAAGTAAAAGTGTTCAAACTAAGGCATCCAGGAAAGATACCTTAATTCAAGTTAGGTCGATGGGTCAGGAACCCCTCCGTCAGCTGGGTGGTCACATGGCTGCCATCTGCTGGTCCCTCTCTCCTGGGCCTCTGTTGTTTCCAGCCTCTATTATGTAGGGATTCCTCACTTTGCTTCTCCAGGGCTGGCTTTCATCTCTTGGCTTCCTTTGGCTCTCTCCAGGTTCTGGCTAGCTTAACATCTCATGGCAACGTCTGCTGGGCAACAAGCATCTCCAAACATCTGTCTCTGTTCTCTACATGTCCGTATCTGTGTCAGCTCTGCTGTGAGGCATCTGTCATTTCTCTAGGCTTTATCCTTTCTGTCTTTCCTCACTCTCTCCAAATTGTTTCCTTTTTTAAAGGATTCCAGTAAACGAATCAAGACCCACCTGGAATGGATGCCTTTCCCGTGCCATTTTCAAGGTAGACACTCAGCACTAAAACTACATCTTAATGGGAACACACACACAAACTCTTCATTATAATAAGAACAAGCACTTTTTAAAATGAGTTATAATAATTAACTGGCACATTTCAGTTTAGTTTGATGCCTAGTCTTCGTAATTGGGCTAATAAAGCCATGACACTTATTTTTCATTTCAAAATTCTAGCTGCTTTTACGTTTGATACAGATAATGCTTTGGCCTGGACAGGTACACGTGCCCGTGACTGGCCATGGGAACGCACACTCCTGCATAGCACGGTCTGCCAACTTTGCATTCCTGGCTGAGAAAGGCGGCCAGGTCACCTTCTACCTTCCAGGCTTCGGATAGAAAACAAATGGAGCCACAGCCAGGACTTCTGCATGGGGGAAGAAGGACCAAAACTGGTTCTGGGCGTGAGAGCACTATGCACAGGCACTAACTTCACAGCCTGGAGAGGGATCCTCCAGGACCAGCAAAGACCTGCAGGTCCTAATTCCATTTTAGGAAGATGAGATCTCCAAGTATTTCCCAAAGACCACAGAACCCCCCACCCCCACCCCATGTCCGCACAGGCAATCTCTGGTCCACAACTTTGTTCCACGACCTCATTCCCTACAGCACTGGGTTGACTTTACTGATGTAAAGCATCCTTCAATCCAATTATCTGTCAACAATAAGAACTGGCAGATTTTATAGCACCCAGATTTCAGGCTTCTCTTGAACAATCAAAAGTGTGGCTGTTCCTGACAGGGCCTGGGTGCCCCAAGGACCTGCTGACTTACATCCGACATATTTCTTTTATTCCTCTGGCCAGGATGGTCCCCAGGGGCCAATGGTGGGCCCCAGGACCATGGCTTCAAAGTCCCAAGGAGCAGACCGTGAGCTCTTCTCACCCAGAGAGAACCGGCAGGGAGACGACAGGTGGCGTGACAAATGGCACAGCATTCCTCGTTTGGGTTCACAGAAGCCACACTCACATCCATGGCCCACCTGCTGCAGATCAGGCTTGCAGCGCTGCTTGTGACTGCCCCACAGGGAGCAGGTTTCCTGGGCGCTCAGCAATGCTTTGGAAGTCCTTAACGTCATTGCAGCCACTGAGTGGAGGTCAGAGCTGCCAGGTCACCAGTGAGACTGCCAAGGAGGAAAAGTCCCAAGGGCCTCAGCTGCGCCTCCCTCTTCCCAAAGCCTGGGCAGTTTCCTTTGCATATCCCCCTCAGCACTCTGAGATCCCACACGGCCTCTGCCCACTTCTTTCCCAATCAGTCCATCCTCACCTGTGATGCGAAGGCTCACATTTGGCCAGTCAGCAAACAGGAAATATATTGGTTAGGCAGGGATTAAAAATTAGGCTGCCTTGAGTTACTCAATGGTTTCTTAGCTATGGCACTCACTCAGAAAGCAAACAACCAAAGGAAAAACATAAATCAACTTCATCCAAAATTAAAATCTTTTGTTCTTCAAAGGGCACCATCAAAAAAGTGAAATGATAACTTACAGAACTGAAGATAATACTTGCAAATGCACATCTAGGGAACTTCTATCCAGAATATATAAAAAAGTCTTATAAGAATAAAGACAACCCAAAAAATGGAAAAACATTTCTCCACAAATTGCCAATAAGCACACAAGATCAACATCATTAGCAATCAGGGAAAAACAAATCACCCCCACTTCCTACCCACCAGGATGGCTAAACTGAAACAGACAGAAACAGGTGTTGGTGAGAGCATGGAGAAACTGGAACCCTCATACACACGGTGTAAAATGGGGGAATGTAAAGGGGACAGCCACTGCAGAGAACAGGCTGGCAGTTCCTCAAATGATTACACCTCTGTTTTCATGTGATTCCCTCCTAAATATATACCCAAGAGAGCTGAAAACTTCAATTAGTATGAAAGCTTGTACACTGATGTTCATAGCAGCCTTATTCGTAATAACCAAAAGGTAAAAACAACCCAAATGTCCATCAACTGAGAAACAGATAAATAAAAAGTAGCATATCAGATGCAATGGAAAATCATTTGGCACTAAAAAGGAATGCAGTACTGTTACATGCTACAGCATGGATGAACCTTGAAAATGTGATATTCAGTGAAAGAAGCCAGTCATGAGGGGCCACATATTGTTTGAATTCAGAAATGTCCAAAACAGGCAAACCCACAGAGACAGAAAGCAGATAAGCAGTTGTCAGGGGCTGGGTGAGGGGAAAATGGAGAGTGACTGCTAATGGGTATAGGGTTTCTTTTTGGAATGAAAAAAAAGTGTTCTGGAATTAGAGAGCAGTGACAGCTGCCCAAACTTGTGAAGACACTGAAAACCACAACACTGTACGCTTTAAAATGCTGAATTTTACAGTATGTGAATTACATCTCAATAATTTAAAAACAAAAACAAAAATTAAAAGGCTGATTCAGAACCCTATCCAGGCTGACATCAAAGAGAAATGGGAGAGGGGGAGAAACAGCCAGTCACAGATATTTCTCAGCTTCAAGTAGGTAATGCATATTTATTGAAAATTTTCTTCACCGACAATGGTGAAATCAAGACCCCAAATTACAAAACATGATGGCAGTTGATACTTATAAAAATAAAGCAAAGGTCTATGTTTCACAGATTTGTGCTAGTTTCCTTCAAACCTTGGTCTATCCTTTTCATCAGAAAGGAGATAATGGAATCTGTGTTATTCCTCATGATGTAAGAGTAAAAAACGGCATTCCACTGACAAAAAAAAAATAGCTTTGCTTCCAAATAGCACAAGTCTTTAAAGTGACTCTTTCCCAACAATAAATATAGAAAATAGCCGTTACCAAGCATATTTTAGCTTGGTCAGTGTTGTTTTGTGTAAGAAGTACATTTCTCCTCTCAGGTTGGAAGACCCAAGACAGTTCTCCGAGTCTTTGGTAACTCAGCTGCTAAGCGTGACGTCTCACTCGGGCTGGCCTGCCAAGTCCCTCCTGCTGGGGCTACAGCCACGAGACGAGTCGAGGGGTCCCGCGAGCCTCCAGCCCATCCACGGGTTGGGGGGCCAGCGCAGAACGGCTCTCACAAACCCTGCCGAGCACTGGACCCCCGTGAGCAGGTGGCCTCCCGTGGAGATGTCACTAGCTCACCTGCCCACCAAAGCCCGGCCTGACGGTCACACGGAAGGGGTCTTCGGTGGGTGGGCCTGCTGCATGAGCTGTGGGCGCTTCACCCTGGGCTTCCTCCGCTTCGGCCTGCTCTTGGCCTTGTTGATTTGTACCACGAAGAAAGCCAAGACCACCATGGCGCCCAGGAAGGCAAAGACAGGGATGGTCTGGCCCACCTCCTGGTTGTAACGGCCGGGCATGATCCCTGCGAGAGGACAGGCGACAGCGGTCAGTAATGCCCCAGAGCTGCAGCCTCTTACTGGGAGTCAGATTCGTCAGTCACTAAATGCTGACGAATTCTATTAGCTGGGCTTGCAGGCAAAAACACCGTTTAAATCTCAGCTGAAGTTTGACCCAAACCCTCCAGAGAGAACAGATAAGAGCCCATAGCTACAGTTTCAGCAACCGAAGCGGAAGCTTGCTCACTGGGTGGATGGCAGGTGAGAGCCTTGCTCCTCCCCTGCCTTTCCCTTCCTCGGCAAACTACCTCATGGCTCACCTGTGACAGGGGTGCCCAGGGATGCTTTCTGTTTCCCTAAGAAGGGAAAGTGGACTGGTCTCGGTCTTGGAGAAGATGAAGGTTTGCTGGTATCGTCCTAGCTGAGTGGGCTCTGGACATACCCTTCTCCCTTCCGGGAAGGCTCTCCACAGATGGAACACGTAGTCCAAAACCACGAGTGACCAGCTGAGGGCCCTTGGCTTCTACGGGCAATCCAACTTCATGGATCCTGGGCCTCCAGGCAAGGCCCTTGGGATCTCGGCATCACAGAAGTTCCCACGGTTGGCCCACAAGGGCCAGGGTATCCCCTTCCTGATGCCCAGAGCTTCTGGCTAATTACTGGAACCCATAGAAATCCTCCTCAGGACTCACTGACTCTGGAAGAGGGGTGTCCAGGGCAAAAAGGCTGCCAGCACTCTGCTAGGATGCCCTGGTACCGAGCCCCTGGTAAGGCTGAGCTTGAGGCCTGGCCCACAGCTTCCAAGTCTTTGTCTGGGGAAGGATGCATGTCCGCCAATTGGTGTGAGGGGACAGTGTCAGTCGCCAGACGGGCACACCCACATCTGACTGAGAAGCCCAGCTCAGTGAACCCCACCAAAGATGGGACCGTGCTGTACCCCAGCAGTGCCAGGGGACAGAATTGCTGGGTTGAGGATGCAGGGGCCAGGCTGGCTAATACCACCAGCTGGGACCAAAAGCAGCAGAAAACAGGCACTCCTGGGGTACATAACGTGTGTGTTACAGCATTTTAATAAAGAGTGGGCCAGTCACTCTGAATAAGTTTAAGTATAATGTCTGGCTACAAGTAAAAGAAATTCAAATTTGAAAATTTATGTAGATTTCTCCAAGACAGACAAAAAAGTCCTAATCTTTTGGGGGCAGGCAGGAGCGGTGAGAGACTACTTGGAATAAATCACAACATGAATTAGAGCAATAAAAAAGCAAGTCTGCAGGCACTCACCTCCAGGGATGTCCCAGGCACCACTTTCTCCAGGAGATAAGGGCCTTACTTGGGGGCGATTTGATCTAAAGTTGGGTAACGCCACTTTGTCCAGGTCGATGGAGAGTAACTTTTGATGTTTCCAAAGATTACTTTGGGAAAATGGAGTAAAACAGAGTTAAAATAAGCAATTATCCTAGGCAAGGATGTTTAACCAATACATAAGAAATGGGAAGAGATTCAGAGAAGTGTGAAATGATATCCCCACCCTTATCCCATGAATGCAGCTGTGCAGCAGTGAAACAGAAATGTCGGGATCTAGTCCGCATCCTGGAGAGCTCCAGGTTCGGAGCTGGGCCCATTCTATGGGGTTTGTAACATTACCAAGCCGGGCCCATTTCCACTCCAAGCTGGACACATCGCCAAGCAGCACAACAGGACACGAGTCAGCCTCGGACAGGGGTGCAAGGGTAAGAGAACCGAAGGCCCATGGGTGACAGGGGAATGGGTGCAGGAGGCGCCCCAAGGGGCAGAGCCTCGGAGCTGCTTCCTGATGGGCTAAATCCCCACAGCCAGCATGGCGGCACTGCCACCACGGGTGAGAGCTGGGCCAGCAGGGGCTGGGAACCAGGAGCAGGCCTCGAACTCCACGGAATCACCACCCGCGGCAGAGTAAGACACACAGACACATAACCAAGCGGCAGAGACGCCGGGCTGGGAAGGATGATCCAATAAAAAACGTGGGACCTGGAAAACGCATCGCACTAACTACAGAAGCACTGCTGCCACTGCTGTCGTCTATTTTTAGATCTGAAGAACCTCTCCAGACCCGGACGCTCTCTAACTGAGGAACGCAGAGAGGCTGACGGCTGCAAACAGCAGCAGACAGCTTGGGAGAACTCTGGGACTAGAGCAAAGAACTGAAATGGGAAATCTGAACCAAAGGAAGGGAAAGGAACAATGTCTGCAAAGTATGAATTCCCTACTTCCCTGCTGCTTATTCATTTAGAAATTGCTGGCCTTTCTGTTCTGCTTTGGCCGAGGGCAAGTAACACGATCCAGCCCTGTTAGTGGATCAGGGTGAGGTCAGCAAGAAGGCTGGCGGCCCTTCAGGTCTCTGGAGAGGAGCTTTCTAGCATGGGAAGGAGATAAACATTGTACTACCGGATACCTCCAGCTGCCTGATTGCTGAGAAAATGCCAACGAGTATTGTCAGCTTTTCCATTTTATACAATTAAACTTTACATTTCAGGCTTAATCAGTCTGAAAATTAAAGTGACGATGTTAAATTATGGAATCAATGACATTTAAGCTTTATGATTTTCTAGCTGAATAACATATAGGCTATATTTTAATTCCAATAGGTGATATCCTGTTCTGGAATTTAATTATTTGGCAATGGCACTTTCTAGTTAGAAAAGTGTTATAAGAGAATACATGAATTATCATTATAGGATGGGATAAAATCATACTGATCGAAAGGAAAGAAGTGTTGGCCTTGGGCATGGTTTCCCATTAGTTTTGCGACTTCTGTCAAAGAAAACAGGGAAGACACACGACTCCTCATTTCACACAAGTGGGCTGGAAACTCACATTTGGACCTGGTCAAGCACACGTCCTAGACTTTTCAAGGGCTATTTGTAGCTGCCGAAGGTTGGTCTTAAATCTCTTTTAGAGATACAGAATATGTTTAGACTTAGGTCTCTAGGGAATGAAAATAATTTCCAGCAAGATATAAAGTATGAGATAAATGTGAAGCCTGGTGGGTGTAGTTGGAAAGAATCATTATGTGTGAAAGCAAAAATCAATTCTGGGAGCTGTACCTTATCAAAATCCTTGATGGATCAGCTCAGTAGCTGGTGGATTATTTGATGTGAACGGGTAGATACCCAAGGACTCTGTTATCTGTTTCTCGGAGTCCTGAATAGCACTGTGAAGAATAACTAGATTTCTGGAACTTTAGCCAACAATGTCCACTGAATATGAATTGCTGTTTGTGCTTGAAATATCAAGTCTGGCTTGAACGCTAGGATAATAGTAAGTTATAAATAAGTGGGAGGTGAAATGGAAATTTATCAGAAATTTTTCTAAATGATGGGATGTTGACTGGAATGGAAAATTACTCAGGAATAAAAGTTTCAGGAAGAAAACTGCTGATGAGGAAACAATGTGATGAGTCTTCTCCACTTTTACTGTTTGCTACTAAATGTATTCCAAATGAAGACATCTGGTCATTGAGTGGTATATTTAATAGTGCTGTTTATGACGATGGTGAGGCAGAAGGTTCTGACACCTTCCTTCGTGCATCCTCCTCCTCCTTTTACTCACAGCGTGGACTACTGTCCCCTGCCACACGACCCCAGCCATACCAACACCTGGACATCACTGTAACCCAAGCAGACCGCACCATTTAAGGGCAGCCTCATGAGGGAGAGGCGAGAGATGTCACTGCGTGTAGGAGTGGGGAGGGGCAGGTTGCCAGGCAGCCACCCGCTCCCGGGGGAGGGAGGGGAGCGCCTCACCTGACAGCATGATCGAGGCATGCCTCCCAAGCAAGTAGGAAGATGGTTTCTCGTGCTGGGGCAGCTGTCGCTCAAAGGAGGGGGAGCGGTGACTGGCTGACAGCTATCCTCGGGACACTGGTCCCTGCTTTACTGTGCCAAGACCCCCGATCAGAAATAGCTCCCGTGTCCTTGCCAGAACAGGATACTGTCCTTCTCAGGCCAGGAGGGTCAGCGGGAGAAACAGGGAGGAGGGGCCTGGGGAGGCAGGAACCGGCAAGCTGAGCGGGCTCACTGGGTCCAAAGAGAGAATAGCAGGAGTTAACTCACATTATGGCTTTGGAAAGGAGATGGCACATGTTAAGAGGGGAGGTTAGCCAGGTGAACAGACAAGTGCTGCCTGGGCAACACCAACAGGTGGAGATTACAGCTTGCCATCACACGAGACTGCCTTCACCAGGGAGGGCCAATATGCATGGGAACTTAAAGGCTCACAGGCCCACTCTCCTTGTCCAGACTACAAACGCAGAAGCCCACGTGCACTCAAAGGACTTTCTGCTCCTCGGGTAAGAAAGGACTTCTCTGGAGTTTATAAAGTTCAAAACTCTGACAAGGGAACGCAACTTCCATTGGCGGCCTCAACTCCCTAAATAAATGGGCTGAGTGCTTCAGTTCAAAATCTCACCCTCTGGGTCGCATCTTTTAAATCCTTAATTGAATGAATCAAATAAAATTCCAATGAACCCAAAGCACTGTCTTCATGCAGGATGCCACCACAACAGCCTGTTTCTAAAGGTTAACACGGGGCTTCACTAATTTAAATAACCATCACAAAATGACAAATCAGAAGATGTGATTATCCAATAATGTCTATAAAATCCTATTCTCTCATTAAAAAATAAAGTAACAAATCATAAAAGTACTAGGAGAACACTAACCTGGGAGCTGTCTCGTTTAAAGGCTGGGGCTTGGCCCAAGACAAGTGTGGACAGGCCGGCAGAGCCCGGGGTTTCGGATCTCCCAGATGAGCCTCGAGAACCTTGGAATACCGATGAAGGTGGTTCCCTGGGGTCAGCATCAGCAGCGACAAGGAAAATCATCACCGTTATTAAAACCCAAGGGACAGGGGGTGCGATAGTTCAGTGGTAAAATTTTCACCTGCCATGCAGGAGACCCAGGTTCCATTCCCAGCCCATACACTTCCCAAAAAAATAAGCAAACCAATCAAGCAAAAATTCAATAAATGGTGCTGCAATAACAGGATACTCACATGGAAAAAGAATGACATGTGACCCCACCATATAGCATACAAAAAAAAGACAAAACCCAAGGGACAAAAAGGCTTTCACGGCAGGCCACAGTGGCTCAGCAGGAAGAGTTCCTGCCTGCCATGCTGGAGACCTGGGTTCAATTCCCTATGCCTGCCCATGCAAAAAGAAAAAAAAAATTCATGGCAAAGAAGGCTTTTGTAGTTTGTCTATTTGCTTTCCTGCCATCAGGGCCATGTCACAGCCATTAACCTGGCTTCCAGGGATCTTTTCCACCAGGTGCTTTGGGAAACCAAACTGACTTCTCCCAGGCAATGAGTGTTTTCACAAGTTGAAGGTGAGTGAGGAAATGAGGGCAGACAGTCCCTTTAAAGTGGTCAGTAGCAGACCTGGCACTAGCTAGTGAGCATTTACTGACCATCAGCTACAAACACAAGGCTATACTTGAGGAATCAAACCTGTACATGTATTCCCTTCCATGTAAAACTCTTTCCCTTCTGAAGTATTTAATTCCCTGGCCCAAAAACACAAACAAAAAACCCCAAAACCAACCAACCAAAACACCGTGCATTCTAAAAATTCAAAACTTCTTACAGATCTTGGCTTTGCATTCTCCAATACTGACTGCACCAGCCACATGAGGCTGAAATGGGCTTAACTGCAGAGGCTGAAACAATAATTCTTGATCCACTGGACTAAATAAAGTCTGTTACTAAAATGAATTTCATGTGTTTATACTCTTTTTGGCATGGCCACTGGCAAACACAACTACATGTGCAGTTTGCATCCCACTTTCATCGAGCAGCTGGGAGCAGGTGGGTCCAGCTGTGCACTGGCCAGGGGCCCTGTCCCTGTGCAGCCAGCCCCAGAATGGAACACAGCACTCATCAGCTCCACTGCTAACAACCAGGTAACCCCAAGTTGTGACTTTGCTTCTCTGGGCTTCTGTTTCTTCATCTATAAACTAGAAATAGTAACATCTAATTTTCCAGAAAGGCAAGAGGCTTTCCTGGAAAAGTGCTAAAAAATGCTCACTGGTGCCTGGGTAAGTGCTCAAAAATGCTCACTGGTGTTGCCAAAACCCTCCACAGCCCAGTGTCCTCCCCACGGAAAGCAGGACAGCGAGCATCACTATGAAGCCGTGGGAGAACAGGATCCTGCCCAGGCGAGCACCTGGCACCCAGTGGGCCCCTGGTGAACGGCTGTCCTGTTAAGGAGACCCAGTCAGCCAGGTCACAGCCACTGGCTATTAGCGTGTCTGTAATTGTTTAAAAAAACAAACCTATGCCAGGCTGGCTTCATTTTCTGCCAAACATGACCATTTCCTGAAGCAGCAGCCTCGGGTTTGGCCTGATCCCATGACCCTGTGTAGCAGTGCTCTCTTGGCCACTCACCTTCCATCCTCTCTGGAAGGACAGCACCCGCTCCGCTGGGAGGCCGCTGCCGACTGCCAGAGTGACTGAGGCTGGGAGGCATCACACCGTACGACGTGTACTGAAGCAGAGTGTCCAGAAGCCAAAAGCAGTCTGTGGATTTAATATGCAGGCAGTTTAGGAATTGAGAATTTAAAAAAAGGAATCTCAACAAGAAAAGAAAAAAAAGAAAAGGAGCCCCAAATGAGAGGAGAGATGGGAAGTGAAAGGTTTAGGTTCCAGGCTCCACAGCTCGTGAGAAACCTGCGTCCTGAATGGAGAGCCCAAGCCCACCCAGACTACCACGTGCCAACATGACTGACCCTGGGCTTCGGCCCTGGTGCCCCAGTGCTCCAGACGCTGTCAGTACCACTGACCCTGGGGTGGACAAACTGTCTGAGTGTCGCCCTTGGCTCTGGGCCCCTCGTGTAGGAGGATAGACAGGCACTCAGGGACACAAGGCCATGCAAGACTCAAAGAGTGAAGAACGGTCCAGAGATAGGGGCTGGGAGGCAGAAGAGAGGAGGAAGAGGGGCCATGCCCTCTGCCCATGACCTGGGGGCTCTCCTAGGGCAGGACTGGGACCTGCTGTGGCCACCATGGGGCATGGCGCGGTCCCACCCCAGTGGGGAGAGTCCATCGACTAGAGCTGGGTCTGAGCCAGTGGGCTCCTAAACGCACAAATGAGAGCAGAGAAAAGGTCATGTCACTTTTCAGGGACACGATGAGGAGGGACTCTGGGTGCTGTGCCGCGATCAATGTCGCCCACTCCAAGAGCCTTGTGCTGGAAGCCTGAAGATGCTGCGCTGATATTCAACCTGAAATCTGTTTGCCTAATTCATCTCCCGGTGTCTGCCCATTTGAAGGACATTAATACAAACCTGGACTAGGCTGGATTCATGAGAACAAAAACACCATTGAGCACTTTTCGCTCACTGAAGAGCACTTCTGATCATGTGCTTAAAGCCCCTGAAATAGTCTAAAAGCTGCCCTTTGAAATATAAGGGCTAGATCCATCTCTTCAGGCATTTGAAATTTTAATAAAGACTCTTGCAGGGAACACTCAAGTCTTAAAAGAAAATCTCTGTTGGAAAAAACATGAATCTTCTTTCAATTGTCACATTAACCCTTACTTCTGACCTTTAAAAAAAACAGTCACATTCTAAGGACTTATACAAAATGCTAGAAATTTAGTCAACGGCAACTTAAAATCAGATGAAAAGTATAGAGGGGTGCATGACTCCCTTTCACACACTTCAGTGGCCTCTTTCTCTTTTCAGTCCAGCCTCTTCATTCTGCAAATCTTAGGTTTTATCGCCCTCCCTTGACCCCAGGTCTCCAGGAATCTGAGACTCTGTTATTACCTTACCAGGTAAAACATGTAATACTTCCCCCATTCCATTTTCTCCTTCACAAAAGGAGAAAAACAGTCTATAACTAAGTTCAACACTCCAAAATGTAGAAGCTTCCATGGTGAGACCCTGACGAGTAAGAGTCAGGGTGAAAAGGACTGGCTTTCCCCTTCCCCACAGGACAAAGGATTGGAATGGCCAAGATTCTCCATGTAGGGGTTGGAGTCAGTGCTGGGCCCTCCAGGAAGCAGCGCTGGGAAAAGCAGTGGTCAAAGCAGAGGGCAACCCCTACGGCAGCGCCCGGGCAGTGCAGGTGAGCTCTGGGAGGGCAGAAACCAGCGAAGGGTCTCTCCACACCCATTGGCCTCAGGAGGCTGAAGCCAGAGGAGAAAGGATTACAGCATGCTGCAAAAGTACTTTTGTTTTGCTTATTAAATGTGTCCAGACTTAGACCCCTATCAGAAAATTGCAAGCAAGCAAAGCAACTGGAGTGTCTCCAGTTGCCCCTTGGAGCCCCTTCTCTTCCCCAGCATCTGATCCTCACTGGGGACAGAGGGGAGCCGGGACCCGCTTCGCAGAGGCACCAGTTCTTACCCTTCTGGCGGTGACTGTCATCCAGGCAGTTGGAGTCCCCGTACAGCACCACCCGACCTCCACCCTCAGCTGGAATCTGGTAAAGTCCCAAAATGGGCACATTTTCAACAACTGCTGTTTCCTGCTTTAAAACCTCCAGTCCTAAAAAAAACAACAAAAACAGCAAGGACAATGTTTGTTGAGAAATGAATTACGTTCCAGTTACTAATTGAGATTTAATCCATTTGACAGGTATAAAATCAGCAAAATCTAGTTTTCCATTTAAACTACACAAACTTTTAGGACAGAAAACAATGTCTTTAAAAATCATTGAGTTTTAGCAAAATTTATTAATTCTATCTTCTTTCATTTTCACTTAAATGTTAGAACAGTTTTGGTTCTCAACCTTGAAACTATCCCTTTCTCCCTTTTTACCACCAAACAAACAAAACCACCACCTATAATACTGCCTCTTCTTATTCTGGTCTGTGTTTTTACCGGGCAAACAGTCGGGAACTCATGCCAAATACACTGATATCTGTACGGGTACAGCTTTACACATACTTACGCACAAATTTTGTGTTTTATTGTTGAAAATTATCACAAATGTAACATTTTAAAGCAGATGTCCAAGTAATATTTTAAACTTAAGTTTTAAGAAACTTATTAATCTCACAAATACAAACGTCCCACAAAACCTTCAAGAGCACAGCCTTCTTATCTCTGCCCAAATAGATGACACAATGTATTCAAAAGTAAAAACTGTGTATATGCCACAGGCACTTGCCTGTGCCACATAATCTAAGAGACTTCTTCCCTAAAGCAGGTGCCTTAGGGAAAAAATAACACATCTTCATGAGAATCTGGGATTTACCGTGTTAGTAACATTGAAAATGTATGGGCTGTAAAAATGCAGCATCTCATGTTCTCCATGTGTAAACCCACTGAAAGCTAAGTGGAAGAGAAAACAAGCTTTCCTTTTGTAGGAGGAACAGAGTGGGATGGGGTGAGGGAGACGGTGGGGGACAAGCACATTGCACGGCCATGTGGCCTCAAGATCTGATGGAGTTCTGTTTCTGATAATAGGGTTATTTCTGATTCAGCATAACCCAGATCTCCAAATTCCTATTCTGTTCCCCAAAGATCATTCAACTTACAGCCTTTTGGAAAATAAAACCCCTTAAAAGGGATTTCCAGGTAGTTGACTTTTATTTTCAGATTGTAGTATGTATCCTTAAACCTAATTCTGATTCCCCACCCCAACCGCCAAACAATGAGCCACCAGACGGTAACCAGCCAGCAAGGTGACCACTGCCTTCACCCACAGTGGGTACTAAAAATGACACCGTCCTGGGAAAACCAATTTTAGGAAGAGTCACTAACCCAATGTAAACTGTGCCCAGTGACCGGGAAGGCATAAGAGTTTATGAGCTTCAAGTTAAACTATAACCCTATGAAACACAGATCTATCTATTGATTGACCTTGTTTTGATGAAAGGAAAAACCACTTCCAGGTACTATGAATGGGTCAATACTCTAAAAATAAACTTGACCTTGTAGCTGCAAACACACAAGTGAGAAGTCCTACCTTTTCATAATTTTCACCTAACAAAACTGTCCTGAACTACCAATTACAGGCAATCGTAAACTTGTAGATGGAGGGGCCTCTCGTTCTGCAATATGGGATATTGGCCTGCATGAGGAAACGGATCCGCACTTTTCACGAACCTCTCACTTTTGCTACGTAGTATCTCACAACTCCTGCCAGGCACCAACGGCATGAAATCCCAGCTCTGGAGAGTCAGGCTGCAGAAGCAACACGCAGTGACTGCTGCCCACTGGCCCTGGTCTCCTCAACTTGGGGCAGGCTGGCAGCTTCCTGCTCTCCTTGGAGCCGTGAGAGCTTAGTGAGACACCGAATCACAGGGCATGGGCACAGCCCAGTGCATAACGAGTAACAAAATATTCAAGCAGCTCTTAAGGCAGTTATTTTTTTTTTAAATCAGCTTTTAAATATTCAGAAGCCCCTCTCTTGCAGGACTTAGATTTATTTTGTAGTATTTACTACGTACATATATCTAGATTATCAGCAAAAGGCTATCTTTTCTATCTCTGTATCCCCTGAGCCCCTACGCAAAAGTCTTACCTAAAGTGTGTACATACAAATAATATTGCAATAAATTTAAAAGGAAATCAAAACTGCCAGTGATGCAGGCTTTCTTTTTGGGGTGATGAAAATGTTCTGAAATTAGGGGTGACAGTTGCAAAACGTTGTAAACACACCAAAAATCAGTGATTTCTGCACTTTAAAAGGATGAATGTTATAGTATGTAAATTCAATAAAACTGTTATTTAAAAAAAGAAGAAGAAAGTGAAAAGAAACTAAGAAGCATATAAAAATAAAAACATTCTTTACCTTGGTCCTTAAAAGTCTGTGTTATCACTATGCCATCTTCTGGAAATTTAGCAATGCTGCACCCTGATGCATAATACACTAGAAAAGAGTTGTTTCAGATGAGAGCACACAAACACAAAACACTTCTATCAATAGCTAGTTATCTACCCAAAATGCATTCTTTAGAAATCATATATTTTAAAAAACTGGTTTTTAATTTCAAGAGCTACTATTGCCTATCATGCTTAAGCTACAAATAATTACACACCAGAATTCAAGTTAAAAACACATATTTATTGACATAAGGTTTCACTGAACAGATTTTATACGTCAAAGCTGGGAGCCCTCGAAACAACCTAAATCAGGAACAGCAAAATACTTGATAATGATGGCCAAGATGTATTCTAGAAACTTGCTACAAAAAACTTACCTGTGAGGAAACTTCTTAAATGAAATAGGCAAAGGTATTTCGTTAACAGAATTTTATAAATAACCAAGAACATTTGAAATATTTATTTGTGAATATATATAGTATATAAAAAATCTTATCAGTAACCCTCAAATTAAGAATGTTCACAGAAAATATTTTCATGTAAAAAATCTAGACAAAACTAAAGACGTCAAAACACAGCTGTACAGATAAACCTTTTGAAATACTGAATAGTTCTTTCCATCGAAAATGTTGACTCGTACTTTCTATAGACCACAGCTTATTTAGCAATCATACCATTCGACCACCTGGAAACTTCAGACTTCGAAGATATAAGTCTTCTGCTCTTACAACTCTTAGAGTAATATTCCCTGTTAAAAAATCATCAGAAGCACTTACTGTCATGGTTTGCCAAGGTGAAATCTCCTTCATACAGGCCATCACTGAAGCCCATATTCCAGACAGACAGAAGTTCATTCAGAGCTGGGATATTAGCTCCTCCTGTATCCGGCATCCACCACTGTCTGTGAAAATGACAAGGCATATGCTCTTAGTACACTAGGAATTAAAATCCCACCATCAACACACATTTCATCTGCTCAGGACAAAACTCCACCTTTCCTGCCACAATCCCATCCACCCACACTCGGACCTCAAGTGACACCAAGTGATGGGGCCTAAATAATACTGTAAATGCTTCAACTTATACGCAGAAAAAATTCTAGTTAAAGCTATTTTATGACATGAAAATCAGCACTTCACTGAAAGATACCTCACAAGACTGCTTAGCCTAGAGGTGGGGAGGATAAGTGAAGGAAAGAGATGACACAGAAACTCTAAAGTTTAATCAACAGACCCTAATGCATTAAACCTATCAATTCAATAACAGAGATGGGAGAACAGAAAAGCAATAAACTGAAATTTAAAAGTGAAGTGTCTAACTTTAACAAGAAAAGATACTGAACCCTCTCTATTAACACAATCATGAGTGTTTTACTTACTTTGACCGAAAAGACCACTCACAGGTCAAACAGTCACTAAAGCATTTGCTGGGTAAAATTTAATTCCCAAAAAGTCACATTTCTTATCGAAATTCCAAATCCTATCAGTACCTTGTGTTTTCATCATAAAACTTCACTTTTCTCATAACAGACGTGTTGTACCAGTCGCTGAAGACGATGAGCGAGAGGCCGCTGTCCGCGTCCCTCCTCAGCTTGGCGATCTCCTCGGGGAAGTACTCCTCCTCGCTGTCCACCATCAGCAGGGTCCCTGGGGACAGAGAGCCGAGGCCTGAGATGCTCCACCTCGGACCGAGAGGGCAGCACGGTTCAAAAACACAGTGTTTTCCTGGGGTCCATAGCTCAAGTCGTTGGCTCCTTAAGTTTTGGTTTATGCCCCAGTACCAGCTAAAGAGGGTAAAAGGTAACAAAGCAGGGTTCAACACTGCCCAGGGACTGGTGAATGGTGGCCTTGTGTTCCATCTGTGATGCCCACTATCAAGATTTTTCACTTATTAGAGAAGAAGCAAATGCAGAGCTGGGGCGTCTTTTAACTTAAAAACAAACAAAAAAAAAGCACAAGTCCCCAGCCAGCCTGATGCTTTCGTGTTGTCAGCTGAGCAAAACAACCACTGCCACCAGTGAGGAACGCACGTCAGGATGTAAAGCCCCGTTCTGACCTCCACACAGACAAGGAGCAGACACATGCTCCCTTCATTGGCCACTCACTTAAATCTGTGATGTACCTTTTAAACATGCAACAAGCATGCAACTTAAGCGGAACGAACACTTGGGCAACACATCTCTGTTGTTTACCATACTGATTAGCGTCAAAACACGTGAAGGGGGAGCCGAGCACTTCAACAAAGTAGCCCATGCTTCTCAGATGCTGGTACATGTCCCTGAAGTTGGTGTGGATGTGGTCACCATTCCTGAAAAACAGTGAGCCATTGGCATTAAAACGGTCATCAAGGCCCATCTAGCTGCAGGGTCAACTGCTGGGACCCCTTCTGACTCTGAAGTGACAGAGCCAGATCACCAGCAGAGAAAGCCCCAGAGATCTGCTCTGCTAGCACAGATTCTGCCCTAGTTTCTCTGGACTAGGCATACAAAAGTCGATAATAATAGAAAACCATGTGCATGGCACATGCATGCAGAAAATAAAAGAAGAAACTGCCAAAGAAATGTCTTCTGAAGTGCACTAAAGCGTAACTGTAGTAAGTTGCACGCAGATAAACTCCTAGTAACCATCTGCAGCTGCCAAGCCAGCTCGGCCGGCAGCCAAACAGCCATGATGCTGGAGCACAGGCAAACCACAGGCGGGTATGAAGGACACATGAGAAGTGAGGCCACACGAAACAGTCTGAAGACGTTTGCAGAGGCAGCCACCGGAGAGTTTGACAGCAATCATGACTAATGCATGTCTTAGGAAGGTTACTGTGGCCACCACCTGGAGGATGGCACGTAGTAAGAAGGGCAGCGGTGACGCCCGTTAGGGGCAGGGATGTCAGGCACTGTAGGATTAGCGTTATATTCTGGAAGCAGAACTGATGGGATTTACAGATTGGGTCAATGTAGGAAGTAAGGAGAAGAGAGCAATCAAAGATGCCTTCAAGTTTTTGAATTTCTAACTGTGATAAGTTTCAAAGGAGAACTGTGGGGGCCCTCAGGGCATCACAAGGGACCCGCCAAGTCCAGGGGGCTGGGCAGTCGGGGCGCCATCAGATGCTGGGCTGAGTGGACTCCCCAAACAGGAACACAGTACCGGGTCCTGCTAAGGAGGGCTGGGCAGGAGAGAGCATCTGGGTTTGACAGCAGCTTACCAATCCAGAGGGTCATTTTTCATTCTTAAATTATCCCTGGGGAAATAGCCAGGTGGATAGCGGAGGTTGTGGTACTGATCCCAGAGAACTCGCTTGCTGCGAGGAGGAGTAGGAATGATCTTCACCTTGACTGGGAGTTTTACTGTTGAAGTCTGCTCTGCACCATTTTTTGACTGGAATAGAAAAGATAAAAGATACTTGAAGTGTCTTCTTTGCCCAAAGAAGTCTCCAGGTTTTCTGGTTTAAAAAGCCATTTTCATTTATCAATTTAATCTAAATATTCTGAACACAACAATTTTCAACAGTAATAACGGCATTTAGGGACTTGCATGTATCACGGTTAATGCCATCAGACTCTTATACTGAGAGTTAAAAAAATGGAAGGCATTTGATTCCTAAAAGCTACCAGAACTATGCTGGATTAACCCTACAGTCTCTTTTAGAAAACAGGCACATCTGGTACCACCATTTTGAGCTTGAAATATGGCACAAAAATAGGCAGATCTGCCGTTGCTCAGCAACAGAGTAAGCAGCACCAGCTCCCTCTTCCCGAGCTGGCTTTTATGCGTGGGTGCCCGAGAGACCCAGGGGCCACCACTCCTGGCCTCCAGGCCTCAACACATCAGCCAGCTGGACTTGACACCCCGAGACCAGGCACTAGGCCTGTCCTTCTCTACATGGCAGCTGCCATTAAAGGCTACGAAACACAGGCCACTGCTGGCCTGTACTCACTTCCATCTCAGCTGGGGAGGACACGGTGAGCATGACGTGCCCCTGGGCAATGCCTTCCCACGAAGCTGCTTTCTTGGTGACAGAAATGGAAATGGCCAGGTAGCCAGACCAAGGCCACAGCACGGAGGAGTAGGAGAAGGCCACCTCAAGGTTGTCTCCGTTCTGCGGCAGATAGGGCTGCCACTCGGGCTGCGGGGAGAAAACATGCAGGGCTGAAGGCATAGGCTCAGGGAGAGGATGTTTGGAAATGATATATTATCTCAGTTCCTAAATTACCTGTTGGTTTCTGAGAAATTTTTCATCAAATAAGGCAAAATAAAATTTATATCCATCTAATGACCAACCCATTACCAAGACAGTCTATGGAATAGCTGGAATATCAACCACTAGAAAAGTCTGAAAACAAATTTTTCTGACCCCCTCCAATTTGAGGGAACCCTTATTTTCCCAATTTAAATTTAAAAAAAAAAGGATTTCTAGTTTGACGAGATCTTTTTATCTGATTTAAGGACTTATAAAAATGAAAAGCAGATCTGAGGTTGGAGCTCTATGAGCTGTATGCATAAAGAATCACATAAACATGTGGAATAAAGGAATAAAATATAAGGATGCAAACTGCCCACAATCAAATTCTAAAAGTAGTAATTGGGTTGGGAGAGGCTTGGGAGAAGCCCAGAGCAGGCACTGGCTCAGCTGGAGAGGTGAATGCGCTCTCAGGATCTCCTAGGCTTAGAGAAGGTAGAGAGGGAAGCGCAAAAAGAAACTTAAATAAGCACTTAGAATAAACCTACCTTTCCAACTAACCTAAACCACTCACTTCCCTCATAAGCCAGACATCAAGAATCACTGCTCAAGTAAGGCAGACAAAACAATATCTAACAAAGAAGTAAAGGGAAGGGGTTTTCAATAAATGCTCCTCTGACCACAGGCTAGCATTTAAGAAAAAAGTTAACTTTTCTCTATATCTTATAGCACACACCACAATGCCACACACAAAAAAGAATTGAATATTTAACCAACAGATAAAGGAAAATAGAGAATAGAATTAAGATCTCATATATCTGAAGGAATAAGTTTCTAATCTTCGCAACAATAGAAGAAATCACAAAAGATAATTTCAACTATATGAAGATGTAAAACTTCTACACATCCAAAAAAAAAAAAACTGTGAAGACCACCACAGTAACTAACATTTAAGAAAATGGAAAACACTAGCACGGGTGAGTTCTTTGCAGAAAACATAACAAATGGTTAATTTATCTATGATATGAAGACCTGGTACAGATTTGATAGGGAAAAACCCCAATTCTGGTAAAAAAGGAGGCCAAGGAAATGAAAAGACTATTCACACCAGAAGAAATACAATTAGTAAACAACTTAGAAAGACGTCTATACCTCATAAATAATCAAAGAAATGCAATAATAAGGTACCCATGTTACCCCTTCTAAATTTAATATTAAAAATGTACATCCAAGGTGCATGGGTAGCTCAGTGGTTAGAATGCCTACCTTCTATGCAGGAGACCCAGGTTCGATTCCTGGACCATGCACCCATAAAAAAAAGAAAAAGTACATCCAGAAATAGTCCAAAAGTCCATCAACTGAAGAATGGGCAAAGAAAATCTGGTATCTCCATATAATGGATTATTAGTCATGAAAAGTAATGCAGTATAATACATGCTATAACACAGACGAGCCTTGGAAACATGCTACGTGAAAGAAGCCAGAAACGAAAAGCTGCATGTTATATGATTCCCTTTATACGAAAGGTCTAGCGAAGACAAAAACATCCATACAGAAATTAATTAGGGATTTCCAAGGGGAAGGAGGCAACTGGAATGGGGAGGGGGGGCACTGACTGCTAATGGGGGTGGGTTTTCTTTTTTGGGGTGATGAAAATGTCCCAGAATTAGACAGTGGTGATGGTTGCACAACTTTTTGAAAATACCAAACCCACCAAACTGTACACTTTTAATATGTGAGTTTTATGGCATGTCAATAAGATCTCGAGTTTTAAAATCTCACAGAATACAAGAAAAGGCTGCAGTGCCCAACGCAGGCACAAGGGTGATGTCCTCACCCTGCACGGCGCCAGCACCAGTCTGGCCTGGGGAGACTCTCCTGCAAAGCCGGAGGACAGGATGTGTCAAGAGTCATAACAATGCTCACATCTTCTGACTCAGGATTCCAATCCAGGGACTTTATGTTAAGGAAATAACTCAGAAACAAAGAAACCACACCTGCCAATATACTCAGTGTGGAACACAGTCAGATTTCAACCAAAATGTTGAAAAATCACCTAAGTGTTCAAGCCAAATGATTTAATATTGAGCAACCATGAAAAAGTATATTCACACTGTGGATACTGGCTACAGATAGAAATGTTTACAATAGGACAACTGAAAAAAAATGACTGCATATCTCTGCCTACTGCCCAAAGATAACTAAAACTTAGTATTTCAGATAAGGCCTGAAAAAGAACATTTTAAAAACAGTGGATACATGAGTGAGCTGGGGCAGGAAGTGATACTTCTGTCGTCCCCCCCCACACCCCCGGTTTTCTGCAGTGATAGTGTTAACCCCATAAATATGAAGGAAAAAATGATCAAAACGAAATTTACAAGAAAGTTTATATCTTCCAAACACCAAGGCCCATTCAAGTTCATAACAAATAAAGTACTTACAAGTGGGCCTTTAATTATAGGTAGCTAATAGTAAAGCTGAAGGCTCAAATGTAATTACTTAATTCAGGAGCAAAACTCCAGATGCCAAAGGAAGAAGAGTAAAAAAACTGATTTATTTATATCCATTATTCTGAAAAGAATGAGACTAAAACAAATCCCTGCTCCCGTTAACCCCAGTGTCCTTGGCAAGTGAAAAGACTCTTTCTTTTTGTAACTTTAGAAGTAACTAAGGCACAAAGAAGCCTGGGACCATGTCCGAGACCCCCCCAAAGTCAGAGACCAAGGCGAAAAGGAGCTTCACCTTATCTACAATTCTTCCTGTGACTCCCATGCCGTTGAGGACCGTGACATTAACAATGGTCGGCATCCCTCCATAGTAGATGGGCTGGGAGCAGTAGGGCCACATGTAGGGACACTCAGTCAGATCTATGTAGCTGGGGCTCAAACTGAAACAGAGAATAGAACGTTAGAGCAGACGGGATTAGAAAACGACAACAAACGTGAGCGTGCAGGGGAGAGTTCACACAGCAGCCTAACCTTTAGACGGACCTGCCTGCAGAGGTCCCTTGCGGACATCAGGGAGCTGGGCTTTGGAATGCACTCGGCTGAGGGGCCCCTGTGCCGGTCTACCTACACTGATCATACAACCAATGACACATGGGGGACACCTCTCTCCTTCTGGGTCTGAAGCTTTGGCAGTTGTAGCTGGCAGAGAAGAGGTACACGGCCAGCCTCCAGTAAAAAACGTGGCCTGAGTCTCAAGTAAGCCTCTCTGAGCAGAAACACTGCACACATGTGGGCACATGTGGGTGCAGTTCAAGGCTGGGGAGAGGAGCTTGTCTGTGTGAGTTCCCAACAAGGGGGAGAGAGCAGAGGAAGTCTGACCCTACATGTCTCCTGACTTTGCCTGCAGTGTCTCTTCTCCTTCTGACCTAGCAGGGTATGCTGGATATGCTGCTTGTACAACCAGCTGATCCCCACGAGACCTTTGACAGAAGTACGAACCTGGGAGTGGTGTTGGGACCCAGCAAAAGTGACAACAGAAGTAGTGACATGGGGGCTCCCACAATTTTGTTTCCCCTTATGTCGAACTGAGTATGTGCTGGATTAGCATCAGCCCTGGGGCTCCTCGGTACAAACACATTCACGAGAGAAGTGCTTTAGCCTGGACCTGGCCCAAAGATGACCTAGCTAATAAACTGCAAAAGGCACACCTGAGCCTGCCGCTGAAGCTACACCTTTCTCAGAGCTGTGCCACTCTCCACAGTTGTTTAATCACATTAAGGACTACCAGCCTACTTTACAACATTAACTACTGGAAGAGTATTTCATGTTAATTCACTTTAAGATCTACCAAAGCCAACTGGGTTATTTTATAAATATAAATCAAACAGAAGATCCTGAGGAATACTGTGACTTTCATGGACAGTTATAATCAACACGGACTAGACACAGTGATTTAGAAGAGGCAATACCTAGTTTCCAAAACTGTAAATGGACTGGCCATGTGGTTATTCGTATTGGCAAAGGTACCTGCTCTACCTGAAAGTGTCTGTAAACTCTTCTGGTACCTGTGCACTACAGTTTCATTCAACTAATAAAGTTCAAATAAGAAACTACTGTTACCAAACAGAATTCACCACCACATTAAGAAAATATTATACCGTGACCAAGTGAGATATAGTTCAGGAATGTAAGGATGGTTCAGTATTAGGAAATGCACTGATATCACAATCCATATTAATAGGTCTAATGTGATTATCTCCATAGATGCTGAAAAGGCCCTTTATAAAATTCAATGCACATTCCTAACGAAAAACACTCAAGAAAGTAGCAATTGATGGATAATCTTTTACTATTATGAAACAGAGATGTTTTAGTTCTAAGCCCAGCATTTTACCTAATCGGGAACCACAAGAGGCTTTGCTGCTGTGAAACAATATAAAGATGCCCACAACTACTATTTAACATCAGCTAGTGCAAGTGGATACAAGAAATAAAAGCATAAGAACCAGTAAAGAAGGAGCAAAACCACTTCTATCTCTATAGGATATGTTAATATACCTGTTAAACTCCAGAGAATCAATAATAAAATAGACTCAAATAATGATTTGAGTAAGTCAGCAGGACATATAACATACAGTAGAGCTGGGGAAGGATAGAGGGATCAAGAGGGGGCTGCTAAGGTGTATGGGGTTCTCCTTTTTGGAGTAATAAAAATGTTCTAAAATTGTGATGATAAATGCACAACTCTGCAATTATTCCTAAAGCCACTGATTGTACACCTTAGATAGATTATTCAGTATATGAATATATCTCAATAAAACTGCTAAAAATAAAACTAAATAAAAGTAAAAAAAACAGCAAAAAATAATAACAGAAATCAACCTGTATATATGTTATTAGAATAAATATTAAACAAAAATAGAACCAAGTTAACAAATTTAAGCCACTGAAACTCTAATCAAGAGCAAGTTACAGAGGGATCCAAGATGGCGTCTTAGTAAGGTACATGCGTCTTAGTTCCTCCAACTTCAAATCAACTAATAGGTGAACAGAAACAGTACAGAACAGCTCCCGGGGCTACAGCAGGGAATGGACACACAGCGTAACCCAGTCTGGGCTGGTTAGTCTGACTGCGAAACTCGGCTGCGGTGAGTGAGATCCCCGAGTGGTGGGCAATTTCCCGAGCAGCCGCAGCTGCGGCGGTCCGAGCTAATCCCTCCCTCCTTCCCGGGCTGGCTGAGGGACGCAGAGAGACAAGCTTCCCAGCCAAGGCGGCCGGCGCCACACTTTTGCGGGCGGCTTCGAGTCTCGGCTTCGAGTCCGCGACTACGAGTCTCGGATCAGAGGCCTATCCAAAGTCTGGGCTGGCAAGTCTGACTGAGAGACTTGGCTGCGGCGAGACCCCCGAGCGGCCGCAGTTGCGGCGGTCCGAGCTAATCCCTCCCTCCTTCCCGGGCTGGCTGAGAGTCTCGGAGAGACAAGCTTCCCAGCCAAGGCGGCTGGCGCCACACTTTTGCGGGCGGCTTTGAGTCTCGGCTTCGAGTCCGCAGCTACGAGTCTCGGATCAGAGGGCTATCCAAAGTCTGGGCTGGCAAGTCTGACTGCGACCCTTGGCTGCGGCGAGACCCCCGAGCAGCGCGTGATTTGCCGAGCAGCCGCAGCTGCGGCGGTCCGAGCTAATCCCTCCCTCCTTCCCGGGCAGGCTGAGAGTATCGGAGAAGCAAGTTTTCCAAGCCGAGGCAGGCGGCGCCCTTCTTTTGCGGGTGGCTTCGAGTCTCGGCTTTGAGTCCGCGGCTACGAATCTCAGATCAGAGGGCTAGCCAAAGTCTGGGCTGGCTAGACTGACTGCGAGACTCGGCTGCGGTGAGACCCCCGAGCGGCGCGTGATTTCCCGATCAGCGGCAGCTGCGGTGGTCCGAGCTACTCCCTCCCTCCTTTCCGGGCCGGCTGAGAGTATTGGAGAAGCAAGTTTCCCAAGCCGAGGCAGGCGGCACCCCTCTTTTGCGGGCGGCTTCGAGTCTCTGCTTCGAGTCCGCGGATACGAGTCTCGGATAGGAGGGCTATCCAAGCCGCGGTAGCCCGCCCCCACGGGAGGCTTCCTGGTCCGGTGGGGAATCCCCCAGGCCCGCTGCGGCCCGCAACCAGCCACAGGGTCCCCTCAAGCCGCGGCAGCTGATGCCCCCACCACGCGCGGCCCCTGAACCAACGGAGAGAATTGGATCCGAAATCCCCAGGCCACGGAGATCGGTGACTGGGGGAGACCCATTCCAAACACTTGAGACAAACGTGTGCCACGTGCGCCACGTACTGGGCAAGATAAGAAAAACAGATCCCAGAGATTTCACAGAAAAATCTTACAACCTTGCTGGGTCCAACACCAAGAGAAATCTGAATAAATGCCCAGATGCCAGCAGCAGAAGATAACTGTCCACGCTCAAAAGATTGAGAATATGGCTCAGTCAAAGGAACAAACCAATAGCTCAAATGAGACACAAGAGCTGAGACAACTAATGCTGAATATACGAACAGAAATGGAAAACCTCTTCAAAAATGAAATCGATAAATTGAGGGAGGACATGAAGAGGACATGGGCTGAACATAAAGAAGAAATAGAAAAACTGAAAAAACAAATCGCAGAACTTATGGAAGTGAAGGATAAAGTAGCAAACATAGAAAAAATAATGGATAGCTACAATGATAGATTTAAAGAGACAGAAGATAGAATTAGTGATTTGGAGGATGGAACATCTGAATTCCAAAAAGAAACAGAAACTATAGGGAAAAGAATGGAAAAATTTGAACAGGGTATCAGGGAACTCAAGGACAATATGAACCGCACAAATATACGTGTTGTGGGTGTCCCAGAAGGAGAAGAGAAGGGAAAAGGAGGAGAAAAACTAATGGAAGAAATTATCACTGAAAATTTCCCAACTCTTATGAAAGACCTAAAATTACAGATCCAAGAAGTGCAGCGCACCCCAAAGAGATTAGACCCAAATAGGCGTTCTCCAAGACACTTACTAGTTAGAATGTCAGAGGTCAAAGAGAAAGAGAAGATCTTGAAAGCAGCAAGAGAAAAACAATCCATTACATACAAGGGAAACCCAATAAGACTATGTGTAGATTTCTCAGCAGAAACCATGGAAGCTAGAAGACAGTGGGATGATATATTTAAAATACTAAAAGAGAAAAACTGCCAACCAAGACTCCTATATCCAGCAAAATTATCCTTCAAAAATGAGGGAGAAATTAAAACATTCTCAGACAAAAAGTCACTGAAAGAATTTGTGACCAAGAGACCAGCTCTGCAAGAAATACTAAAGGGAGCACTAGAGTCAGATACAAAAAGACAGAAGAGAAAGATATGGAAAAGAGTGTAGAAAGAAGGAAAATCAGATATGATATATATAATACAAAAGGCAAAATGATAGAGGAAAGTATTATCCAAACAGTAATAACACTAAATGTCAATGGACTGAATTCCCCAATCAAAAGACATAGATTGGCAGAATGGATTAAAAAACAGGATCCTTCTATATGCTGTCTACAGGAAACACATCTTAGACCCAAAGATAAACATAGGTTGAAAGTGAAAGGTTGGGAAAAGATATTTCATGCAAATAACAACCAGAAAAGAGCAGGAGTGGCTACACTAATATCCAACAAATTAGACTTCAAATGTAAAACAGTTAAAAGAGACAAAGAAGGACACTATATACTAATAAAAGGAACAATTAAACAAGAAGACATAACAATCATAAATATTTACGCACCGAATCAGAATGCCCCAAAATACGTGAGGAATATACTGCAAACACTGAAAAGGGAAATAGACTCATATACCATAATAGTTGGAGACTTCAACTCACCACTCTCATCAATGGACAGAACATCTAGACAGAGGATCAACAAAGAAATAGAGAATCTGAATATTACTATAAATGAACTAGACTTAATAGACATTTATAGGACATTACATCCCACAACAGCAGGATACACCTTTTTCTCAAGTGCTCATGGATCATTCTCAAAGATAGACCATATGCTGGGTCACAAAGCAAGTCTTAACAAATTTAAAAAGATTGAAATCTTACACAACACTTTCTCGGACCATAAAGGAATGATGTTGGAAATCAATAATAGGCAGAGTGCCAGAAAATTCACAAATATGTGGAGGCTCAACAACACACTCCTAAACAACGACTGGGTCAAAGAAGAAATTGCTAGAGAAATTAGCAAATACCTCGAGGCGAATGAAAATGAAAACACAACATATCAAAACTTATGGGACGCAGCAAAGGCAGTGCTAAGAGGGAAATTTATTGCTCTAAATGCCTATATCAGAAAAGAAGAAAAGGCAAAAATTCAGGAATTAACTATCCATTTGGAAGAACTGGAGAAAGAACAGCAAGCTAACCCCAAAGCAAGCAAAAGGAAAGAAATAACAAAGATTAGAGCACAAATAAATGAAATTGAAAACATGAAAACAATAGAGAAAATCAATAAGGCCAGAAGTTGGTTCTATGAGAAAATCAATAAGATTGATGGGCCCTTAGCAAGATTGACAAAAAGAAGAAGAGAGAGGATGCAAATAAATAAGATCAGAAATGGAAGAGGAGACATAACTACTGACCTCACAGAAATAAAGGAGGTAATAACAGGATACTATGAACAACTTTACGCTAATAAATACAACAATTTAGAGGAAATGGACGGGTTCCTGGAAAGACATGAACAACCAACTTTGACTCAAGAAGACATAGATGACCTCAACAAACCAATCACAAGTAAAGAAATTGAATCAGTCATTCAAAAGCTTCCTAAAAAGAAAAGTCCAGGACCAGACGGCTTCACATGTGAATTCTATCACACATTCCAGAAAGAATTAGTACCAACTCTCCTCAAACTCTTCAAAAAAATCGAAGTGGAGGGAAAACTACCTAATTCATTCTATGACGCCAACATTACCCTCATACCAAAACCAGGCAAAGATATTACAAGAAAAGAAAACTACAGGCCGATCTCTCTAATGAATATAGATGCAAAAATCCTCAATAAAATTCTAGCAAATCGTATCCAACAACACATTAAAAGAATTATTCATCATGACCAAGTAGGATTCATCCCAGGTATGCAAGGATGGTTCAACATAAGAAAATCAATTAATGTAATACACCATATCAACAAATCAAAGCAGAAAAATCACATGATCATCTCAATTGATGCAGAGAAGGCATTTGACAAGATTCAACATCCTTTCCTGTTGAAAACACTTCAAAGGATAGGAATACAAGGGAACTTCCTTAAAATGATAGAGGGAATATATGAAAAACCCACAGCTAATATCATCCTTAATGGGGAAAAATTGAAAACGTTCCCCCTAAGATCAGGAACAAGACAAGGATGTCCACTATCACCACTATTATTCAACATTGTGTTGGAGGTTCTAGCCAGAGCAATTAGACAAGAAAAAGAAATACAAGGCATCAAAATTGGAAAGGAAGAAGTAAAACTATCACTGTTTGCAGATGATATGATAATATACGTTGAAAACCCGGAAAAATCCACAACAAAACTACTAGAGCTAATAAATGAGTACAGCAAAGTAGCAGGTTACAAGATCAACATTCAAAAATCTGTAGCATTTCTATACACTAGCAATGAACAAGCTGAGGGGGAAATCAAGAAACGAATCCCATTTACAATTGCAACTAAAAGAATAAAATACCTAGGAATAAATTTAACTAAAGAGACAAAAAACCTATATAAAGAAAACTACAAAAAACTGCTAAAAGAAATCACAGAAGACCTAAACAGATGGAAGGGCATACCGTGTTCATGGATTGGAAGACTAAATATAGTTAAGATGTCAATCCTACCTAAATTGATTTACAGATTCAATGCAATACCAATCAAAATCCCAACAACGTATTTTTCAGAAATAGAAAAACCAATAAGCAAATTTATCTGGAAGGGCAGGGTGCCCTGAATTGCTAAAAACATCTTGAGGAAAAAAAACGAAGCTGGAGGTCTCGCGCTGCCTGACTTTAAGGCATATTATGAAGCCACAGTGGTCAAAACAGCATGGTATTGGCATAAAGATAGATTTATCGACCAATGGAATCGAATAGAGTGCTCAGGTATAGACCCTCTCATCTATGGACATTTGATCTTTGATAAGGCAGTCAAGCCAACTCACCTGGGACAGAACAGTCTCTTCAATAAATGGTGCCTACAGAACTGGATATCCATATGCAAAAGAATGAAAGAAGACCCATATCTCACACCCTACACAAAAGTTAACTCAAAATGGATCAAAGATCTAAACATTAGGTCTAAGACCATAGAACAGTTAGAGGAAAATGTAGGGAGATATCTTATGAATCTTACAATTGGAGGCGGTTTTATGGACCTTACACCTAAAGCAAGAGCACTGAAGAAGGAAATAAATAAATGGGAACTCCTCAAAATTAAACACTTTTGTGCATCAAAGAACTTCATCAAGAAAGTAGAAAGACAGCCTACACAATGGGAATCAATATTTGGAAACGACATATCAGATAAAGGTCTAGTATCCAGAATTTATAATGAGATTGTTCAACTCAACAACAAAAAGATAGCCAACCCAATTACAAAATGGGAAAAAGACTTGAATAGACACCTCTCAGAGGAAATACAAATGGCCAAAAGACACATGAAGAGATGCTCAATGTCCCTGGCCATTAGAGAAATGCAAATCAAAACCACAATGAGATATCATCTCACACCCACCAGAATGGCCATTATCAACAAAACAGAAAATGACAAGTGCTGGAGAGGATGCGGTGAAAGAGGCACACTTATCCACTGTTGGTGGGAATGCCAAATGGTGCAACCACTGTGGAAAGCAGTTTGGCGGTTCCTCAGAAAGCTGAATATAGAATTGCCATACGACCCAGCAATACCATTGCTGGGAATCTACTCAAAGGAATTAAGGGCAAAAACTCAAACAGACATTTGCACACCAATGTTTATAGCAGCGTTATTTACAATTGCAAAGAGATGGAAACAGCCAAAATGTCCATCAACAGACGAGTGGCTAAACAAACTGTGGTATATACATACGATGGAATATTATGCAGCTTTAAGGCAGGATAAACTTATGAAGCATGTAATAACATGGATGGACCTAGAGAACATTATGCTGAGTGAGTCTAGCCAAAAACTAAAAGACAAATACTGTATGGTCCCAATGATGTGAATCGACACTCGAGAATAAACTTGGAATATGTCATTGGTAACAGAGTTCAGCAGGAGTTAGAAACAGGGTAAGATAATGGGTAATTGGAGCTGATGGAATACAGACTGTGCAATAGGACTAGATACAAAAACTCAAAAATGGACAGCACAATAATACCTAATTGTAAAGTAATCATGTTAAAATACTGAACGAAGCTGCATCCGAGCGATAGGTTCTTGTTTTGTTTTGTTTTGTTTGTTTTGTTCTTATTATTATTACTTTTATTTTTTTTTCTCTATATTAACATTCTATATTTTTTTCTGTTATACTGCTAGTTCTTCTAAACCGATGCAAATGTACTAAGAAACGATGATCATGCATCTATGTGATGATGTTAAGAATTACTGATTGCATATGTAGAATGGTTATGATGTCTAAAAAAAAAAAAAAAAAAAAATGGTCAGCACAATACTGCCTAACTGTAATGTAATTATGTTGGAACGCTGAATGAAGTTGCATCTGATCTATAGTTTTTTTTTGTTTTTTTTTCTTTCTCATATATTTTTGTACTTTTTATTTTTATTTGTGTTTTCTCTGTGTTATCACTTTATTTCTTTTTCTGTTGTCGTGCTATTTCTTTCTCTAAATCGATGCATATGTACTGAGAAATGATGACCATACACCTATGTGATGATATTAAGAATTACTGATTGCATATGTAGAATGGATTGATTTCTAATGTGGTGCTAGTTAATTTTTTTTAATTAATAAAAAAAAAAGAGCAAGTTACATATCTACTAGATACTGCAGCCTTATGATTTTAGCACACAATCTACCTTTGATTTATTTTATTTGTAAAACAAATGTCTACTGAGGGCCCTTTATGACCCAGGACCTGTTTAAAGTAAGGTAACAACAGTTAACAAAACAGACAAAATTGCAAAAAATTACATATTATACAATCTATTTATAAGAAACCTTCAAGAAAGATAAATTTATAGAGACAGTAAACAGATACAGTGATTGTTTGGGGTTGGTAGGAGCCAAAGTTGACTGTAAAGGAGCAGAAGGAATCTTATTTGGGAGACGGATATGTGCTAACCATGGACTGTACTGATAAGCATTGAGCTCTGTAAATTTACTAAAATTCATTGAACTGCACACTAAAATGGGTGGCTTCTATGGTAGGCAAATTATACCTCAGTAAAGTGTTTAGAAAAATAACAATAAAAACAGACGAAAAGAAAAAAAAAAGAACTCAATCAACTAGTAAAGAAAACCCCGTTTACAAGAGAAACAAGAAGATGAAATACTTGAAAGACACTTAACAAGAAACTTGTAAATCTATAGTTAGAAAACCACAAAACCCTCCTAACAAGACACAAAAGTATACTTGGGCAAATGGAAAGATCCCCTGTTCTTGAATAGAGTGATTCAACATTATAAAGTTATTGGTTCTCCCTGTGTTCGTTTAAAATTTAATGCAATCCTGATAAAAATACCCACAAGCTTTTTTAAGGAATTATATAAGTAGATATTAAAGTTCACATGAAAAACATTCAAGAATAGCCAGGAAACTGGAGGGAAGTGCCTGAAAATGTAGAACTGTGTTCCAGTAGCCATGTTTCTTGAAGATGATTGTACAATGATACGTACAGCTTTCACAACGTGAATGTGCGATTGTGAAACCTTTGTTTGTCTGATGCTCCTTTTATCTACCTTATCAACAGACGAGTAAAACATATGGAATAAAGATGAATAATAGGGGGAACAAATGTTAAAATAAATTAAGATTGAAATGCTGGTGATTGGTGAGGGGGAGGGGTGGGGGGTATGGTATGTATGAATGTTTTTCTGGGTTTTTTTTATGTCTTTTACTGAATAGATGCAAATGTTCCAAGAAATGATCATGATGATGAATACGCAACTATGTGATGATATTGTGAATTATTGATTATACATGTAGAACGGAATGATCAAAAATTACGAATGTTTGCGTTTGGTGTTTTTTGGTATTTAAAAAAATTTTTTTTTAATTAATAAAAAAAAAGAATAGCCAGGAAAACCACTGGAAAAGAAAAAAGTTACAAAGGGGAGGTAGCCCTATAAGATATTACAACATGTTGTGCAAGTCACTGTATGAAAACAGTGTGGTACTGGTACAAGGACAAATAGACCTGTGGAATGGATTAGAAAGTCCAGAGACAGACGCAGATACACAGGACAACTTAGTGTAAGATAAAGACAGCATCTCAAACAAATGGGGCGAAGATGGATTTTTAAATAAATAGTGCTGGAACAACTTGGTCGCCATTTGGAAAATAAAATAAGATCCATAATTCATACCTTACTCAAAGTCAACTTCAAATGGATTAGGAATCTCAGCATAAATAAAAGACAGCAGACAAGTACTAGAAGAAAACATAAGTGAATCTCTCCTTAACTTAAGTGCACAGAAAGGCTTTCCATGACTCATAACCCAGAGGCAACAACAACATGAAGATTGACAAGTTTGACTATATTTAAAAATCTTTTTCCATGGTAAAAAAACCACCTTAAACCTTTAAGTTTGCTTTAAATAAAGTAAAAAGACAACCAAAAAATTGGGAGAAAATATCGGCAACGAATGTCCCAGGACAAAGGGCTAATATCTCCAGTACATAAAATACTCTTTAAAAATGAGAAAAAGACATAGACAATTCAAAAAGAAAAATATAAAAATGACCCTTAAGCAGAGAAAAAGTGTTCACATGGATTTATAATGAGAGATCCTCAGTAGATACTGAGATACCATTTCTCACCTATGAGACTGGCAAAGAGTACAGGAATGACAGCACATCGCGCTGGCAGGGCCGTGGGGATACAGGCGCTCACCTACAATGGTAGGGAATGCAAACGGGGGCTGCGCTTCTGGACGGGAATTTGGCAATACCGAGTAAAACTACCTACGTACTCTGTCCCAGCAATCTGATTCTAGGAATCTACTCTGGCTACACCTCCAGCAAAACTAAAACACAGAGGCACAAGGACATCTGCTGCAGGAGTTTATAACTGCAAGATACTGGAAACCACTTCAGAGCCCTCAGAGTGGAGAGTGGGTGAATCAATACAGCCCCTCAACATGGTGCAGCCGTGATGGAGGAGAGGAAGGTCCCAGTGAACTGGCAGGCAGTGGGCCCCAGGATATTGTTAAGGGAAAAAAGCAAAATGCAAAAGAACATAGCAATGCTGGTCTTCATGTAAGAAGGGGACATAGGAAATGGGACCTAAGAAAACACATAGGTTATCTGCTCATATTGGTGCAAAAAGAAATACAAGAAAAATAAACCAACAACCAATGCGGCTATTGCTTTCAGGGGGTGGGTGGGAACAGGGAGGGGGGACGAGGGAATGGGAACGGGGTAAGCAGGAGGAGGGGGAGTGACACTTCTCTGCATAGACCCTTTTGTGTAGTTCTGACAGTTAAACTTGGCCATGATGTGGAGGGAATCCAATAACGAACACAAACACTAAAAGTTAGCCCAACTGCACTACAAATGAATGAAAAACCCACACCAATGGGGGTGAGGGAGAAAAGAATAAATCTGAATAACTTTGGAAAACAGTATGATTGCATTCTATAAAGCAAAAGATAAAAACAACTGTACAAAAATATTTTACTCAGATTAGTAAATTTGTTTCTCATAGGGGATGGGTTGGCAGTTTCAAAACTATGTGTACAGTAGGACCTAGCAGACTGAACAAGCAGGTGAATATATTATGGATAGAGAGGCAGGTTTCTCACTGTTGGAGGAAGGATTTACAAATAAGGGAGAAGGCTGGAATGAACCCCATGGTGTCAGATGGAATCAAGAGGTATCACACGAACTCATGGTTTTAACATATGTACATACAGAAGGACAGATACAGAAGTAGGCACAGATGTGTATCTGTGTATGTGCACATATACACACATTCCCTAGCTTTGTCTGCTGACAGGGACTAGAAACATCTATGAGCACAAGTCTGAACACACCGAGAGTCCAGATATTGGCTTTACTGGGTACCTTCTCCCAATAAAGGAACCAGGACTACTTGGAGAAAGAACTGATACCAAGGCTGTGGCAGGGAAATACAAATGAAGTCTCCTGAGGTGCCAGAAAGTAAGAAAGTGCTCAAAAGTATGGAAACTTGTCAGAAAGACACAAAAGCCAGCTTACAAGGAACTCCAATGGCCAGATCTGGGACAACCTGAACAAGAAAATGTAAAAATGTTATTTATGCATAGATTATAACCCACAGAATAAAATAAAAACCTGTGTTGTTACATGAATATAAATCAAAGAATAAATAAGTGAATGGGAGAGAACAGACAACTGTTCCTTACAGAATTCCAATTAACAAGCGCAGAAGGAATCATGGGAAAAGAAAATGACCAACAGCAAACTCCTCGGTCACAGCCTCCGAGGTAGGAACCCCGGGCGGAGGCTAACATTAGTGAGGGAGAGTACATTAAGGAGCGGGGTATCAGCATCAGCCCCAAGAGCCCCCAGGGGAATTCATCCCCAAGGGAAGAGTGGTAACACCAGGCACCTCTGGTCATCGGCCGTCTGGACCGCCACCACGACCACCACATTTGTGACAGGATCAGGCTCCCCTGGGCTGCTCCCAGCCATGACGGGGCACGGTGGGGACAGGAAGGCAGCTCACTCCTGAAGTCCACGGTCTACTGCCCAGTGGCTGCAGCTAGAGCCCTCCCCATCGGCTGAGCCTTCTCCTGAACCGTGCTGTGGTCTGAGCCCTTCCTATGAAGCCCTCCTCCCCATCTCTTTCCCCGAGGTCAGACCTGCCTGCGGTCCTAAGAGTCCCTTCCCTTTATCCTTCACAGGTATTCATTCCTCTGCCCAAATAAACCTCTTGCGTGTCGATCCCATTTTGGCACTTGATTCTTAGAAATTCTGAACTGACATACTACCTTAACCAAATGATCAAACAAACATCACCAGTAATAAGACAATAAAAAAACTGAGAAACTGTGGCAGATAGAAAAAGACTAAGGAGACATGGCGATTAAATGCACTGTGGGATCCTGGACAAGATCCCAGATCAGGTAAAGGACATTAGTGAGACAATGGGGAAAATCTGAAAAAGGTGAGTTCTTGCCTGCCATGCCAGAGACGCAGGTTCGATTCCCGGTGTCTGCCCATGTAAAAAAAAAAAAACAAAATCTGAAACACGTCTGTAGATCCCTCAATAGTATTTTATCAATATAACTTCCATGCTTGGATACCTGTAGCAGGCTTACATGAGACGGCAGCATCAGGGATAGCTGCGTGAAGGATTATGGGTTCTCAGGTATGACTTGGGTAACTTTATTCTAAGTGTAATATTTCAGAACAATAAGGAAAAAAAAAATCTTGCCCAAAATATGTCCTCAAACTAGCCATCAGAAAACATCACCTAAACCCAAACTGAGGGACAATCTACAAAGTGACCGTCCAGGACTCTGTTCAAAGCTGTCAGAGTCACGGATGGCACGACAGGACAGCTGAACCGTTCCTGACCGGAGGACACCACGACGATAAAGCACCGCGCACAGTGGGGATCGGGTCCCGGGCTGCACAGGGCGCCGAGAGGGAGGACGGGCAGAACGTGAGGGTCTATGGGGTAGCTGCGGTGCGACGCCGACACTGGGGTCCTGGCTGACAGCCGTGCTGTGCCCATCCAGGTGGGGGGCACTAAGGCAGCCTGGGTGGAAGGTCAATGAAAGTTCATTACACTATTTCTGCAAAGTTTCTGGAAATCTAAAATTATTGCCAAGAAAAAGTTCTAAAAAGTAAAAACAGAAAAAAGGAGTTCATGATTTTGTAATCACTTATGTTGAAAAGGAAAGGACATGGGGACAAGCCCGGCCAGCCAGGACTTCCACGAGGCCTCAGGATGGCCCTGAGGGCTGTGTGCAGAGCGAGGGCTGTGTCTGACTGAGGCCGGTGCTTTGTGCAGAGGGCACCCCTCCCCCACCTCCCATCGGGTCCGTTAGAAAGGGAGGGGCCGGTGTGGCAGCGAAGCATACAGACCTTGCCTGTGGCTTGTAGCTGTTGAGGATCTGGTAGGCCCTCAGGAGGTCAAGCTTGCCGTGGCCCTGCTCAAACATGTTGACGCCGGGGAGCCTGCGGGCGGACGCGATCAGGGCCTGCTTCATACTGGCCGGGTTCACCAGTTCACGCTTCTGGACCGTGCTGGGGGAAAAACACATATTTGCTCATTTTTCCTCAGTAAAAGAATAAAGATCAGACCATCCCTAACCTGCAAGCTGCAGAAACGTGACCTTCAAACTTGTCCGACGTTAACAGGGGCGACTGTGGGAATGGATGCAAGGAGATGGAACATGCACTCACTCCCATTCCTGCCTCACGGCTGACCACCTAGGAAACTTCTACATGGTTTCTGTGAACAATGACTTAAGGGACTAGTGTCTGTTTATTCTAAATTTAAGTTACAGTTAACATGCATTTTTCTAAAAACTCAACTAAACAATTATACAGGCTGCAGGAGGCAAGAACATTTACGATCACCAGGTTGCCAGGGAGGGAAAGCCTGCTGAGGATGGGAAGAAGACAATCTGGGGTGGAGGCTGGCTGGGAGAAGCAAAGCCAAACAGATGGATTCCAGAGACAGAACTCAATATAGGACAGGCCAGAGGCCCAGGGGAGAAAGTAGAGCCCACAGCTCAATGGTGCCTTTTTTGTTTCCAGATCCTACGGCTGTGTGAACGCAGCTCACTAGAACAGTGCAGACCCGAGGCCATGTTAGAGCTTCGCCACCCAGAGGCGTTTGGACAAATGCCAACACCTAGCTCTACTTGATTAGGAACTTAGGGAGACTCAGCACCAACCGCTTAGGAACCCTAGTGCTGAGACATCACTTTTGTATATCTGGGTGTTAGAAATATGAGCAAATTTTAATCCCTAAATGATAGGTATAAAATCCTGTAGGCAAAGAAGGGAAAATTTATTCTCCCAACTTCCTAAATATTTTTCTATGACATGACTGGACTGGGTATTTAGGCAGGTTTTCTAACAGGTCTAGATGGGCGATCTAACAAGAAAAGTAAGATAAGATCAACTGGGATTGAGTCCAAATGCAGAATAAAAGAATAGCTAAAAGCTTGGCTACAGGTCAACAATCTTTCTCCCTTTCTGCCTATAAGGCAAAATCAAAGATTAGGCTCTACTTTCTTACAGAGGGCTGTAAGGTCGGGCGCTGAAGAAGTGCTCTCGTGGTGGAGCATCTATTATGAGCTATTTGTCAAGCCACGGAAATGTCTTTGAACTAATACAGTGCCATTTTATCTAGTGCAGAGAAATGAGGAGTACTACAGGCTTTCTCTACACTGAAAATATCTGTACTTAGAGACGCCTATTGGAGTGAAAAATATAACCTTGTCTCCCCCACTCACCTGACAGAGATGTGAAGGGCTCAATAGTGAATCCTGAAAGCTCATTATCTGCTAACAATCACAGCAAATGGGAGGCCTGAACAAATATTTTCTGTTTTCGTAATTAACAAGAGAAAGAGAACCCTAGCTATCTTCTCTCCAGCAGGCCAACAGAAAAGCAACAGTGAACCAGGTTAAGTGCACACTCTGCTGTCCTTCTCTTGTTTTTTCACTTCATGTAACATGAGGGTGAGGAAAACAATGTGGAAGAGAAAGACAACTTCCCAACAAGCATGTGTTTATTCTCCAGGGATTACTCCAGTCAATTTCAACCACTCTCAAGAATTTGGCTTTATCTAAAAGGGAAGGATGGGGAAGGGTGGAAAGAGCCACATATCTACCTTTATCAAGGATGACTCATAAGCAAAGAAATCTCTGGCATTAAAACCTAATATTATTATAAATGCATTTGCTCCTAAAGAGAATTTTAAATATAAAAACATTTAATAACACTTACCTGTTTCCAATTTAATCCTGAAATTAAAACTGGAATATAAAAACTTCCAAATATAAAAAAAAAATAGTTTTGCATGTTACTGCTACACAAAAGGCCAACTTAAGTTTCACAGAGACAGAAGAAAATAAAATTTACTTGGGGGGAAAATATGTTAACAAAATAAAAAGCTAGTTTGAAAGACACCTTTTTAAAACTTTTTGAATATGACAACACGGCCCACCAAGCCAAACGTCCGAGCGAGTGTGTTTCGCTCTCATTCTCCAGTCCGTGAGAGTGTGCAGGCTGCTGCTTTCGTTCTCTGCAGAACTAAGGGCTGAGCACTAAGCTCTATCGAGGAGAACAAAAAAATTACATGGAGAAAACTGTCTTTCAAAAGGAGTGGGGACTGACTAGTTTGACATCTCCTTGGATACAGAGTAAATTTAAAAAGGTGGATTCCCAAGAAAATGTCTTGTTTTTGTTCCCTGTCTGATGAAGACGCTTGTCTGGCTATACCAAGCACAATTCTATCACATAAACAGTATACTAAAACAAACAAGAAACACATCAAACAAAATAAAAACAGCAATAGGCATCTTATCCCGAGTTGTGCTTTATGGCTGAAGGGTCACAAAGTACGTGCACATCTATTTCATCTGATGCCCACAGCAATCCTCTATAAGTGAAGGGCTACCTCTTCTGAGCAGATGAGGAGAGAGTCAGAGCAAGACTCCCTTACGTGCTCCAACACACATGCCTAGCTGGTGGCAGTAGTAGGGCTCTTTATACCTGGCCTCTGGCACCGGTCACCTGTCCCGACGTCAGAGTCTGTCTCTGCTCAGTGACACTCACCTTACCAGCAAGGTGACAGCACCCGCCACCACTGGAGAAGCAACGCTGGTCCCGGAGAGGGCCCGGCACCCGCCCTTCACACCGGAACCCCTCACTCCAGCCCCATAGGTGACAATGTCAGGTTTCACACGGCCATAACCTCCTGGCAGCTCCTGTGGAGAGAAGGAGCCGATTTCTCTCCCATTACACACACTGGGATGCAGCTACGGATATAGTTACAGGTGATAAAACCAGACCATAACCATGGATCATTTAAATAGAGCATAATCTTATAAAGGTACTGATTATAGCAAGAATTCTATTTTCTGTGTCTGATGATAACTTAGAAATTAAAATTATTTTTGGTATGTTTTTCTAATAACCAGTATATGAGCAAGATCACAAGGCCATTAAAAAGCTAATATATTTATTTTGCAAACATGTAAGCCCAGAAATGGGACTCATCACTAAGGCCAGAAACTGGAAACTGATTTAATTCTAGGTAAATTTAAAATTAGAGTTATGTTAAAAGATTTAAAAAATTAATATCAAAATTTAGAAAAGAAACATGTTTCTGATGGACAAGGAAAGAAGTGTACACCATAAATGGATATTTTAAACTGTCATAAAAGAAGAAACTGGAAACTATGTATTAGAAGAGTAAAGATAACCATACAAAGAACCTGGGATAAGATTTTAATTGAGTATTTTCTGAAGCTTCCTGGAAATTGGGGCCAAAGAAGAATTACAATGCACTCTACTATTCTGTCAGATAAAAACACACCAATTTGAAGGAAAAGTATCTCTCCTTGTCATCAAATATATAAAGACTGGGATCCACACTTGTGGGACTCAGAGTAAATATATCTTCAACTGCTGCCCTGCGGATGATTCAGGAACATTTCTCAAAAGGTCATTAGAAAACAAGCCTTAGCTAAAGGCCAAGGGCATGGCACTCCTTCATAATTCAGCGAAGGCATTTACACAGGGAGCTAGGCATTGTTTCCTGGTATTTGACAGTACAAAGAAAACGCTCAGGGAGCACAGATGGATACCCAGCACACCCCTGGGGCTCACGTTCTCAGGGAAGGGCCCGTCAGACCGTGGTGTCAATTCAGAGAGGCGGCAGGAGGAGGGGCTCTGGTGGGGCTGACATCTGCTTAGGCCCAGACGAGGCCCCAGGAGACGGGAGGCAGCCCTGCTATCACAGGGCCAGCGGAAGGCCACTCGGCAAGTGGGCTCCAGGTGCAGACAAGCCCAGAACCTTTCCTGGGACTCACAGGAGACCTCAGAGCCCAGCCCATGTGAGTGTGAACACGAGAGATGAGCTCCTCCTGGAGAGTGCTGGGCTGGGCTACCCCTCGGTCCCCTCAAGTGTCAACACTTGCCTGCAGGGAGCACCTAATATTGAACCAAACTATTCTGATCGGAAAGGAGGATGAATTCACTATACAATCAAACTCCAAGTAGCTGAATTAACCTGTTGGAGTTAAGATTTTGTCCATCTAAATATAATAATTTCTGTTTCAGCAGAGTTCACATTAAGCTATTCTCACTGGCTTCCTCTAATTTTTAAGGCCAATACTGTTCAGCCTTATGACATGGGAACAGCAAAATCTTCTCACTAGCAGAGAGGATTGTTTACCTTTCTACTAATTACAATAAGCAGGCAGGAATTCAATATATCTAAACCATCCATTACTCAGAAGTAAGTTAAAAAGGAGAACTGGGCAAGCTCTTGCTTTCGCATCTGGCCTTGTGGCTGGCTCTGGACCACTTGTAAGGAAATGGCAAATGTAGAGGGCCCAGTATTCCTGCCTTGTGGCTGGAGAAGCACGGCAGCCCTGGCCAGCCAATCTGTGAATCTAAAGGCTGGTCAACCTTCCACGCTGCTTTTCTATGTGTGCACCCATAAAAACACCTCGAAAAAAACCTCTGAAAGAAATAATGCCATTCAGCAGAATAGATTAATATAGAAAAGCTTACCCAGGTTGTCATTCCCCTCGAAGAAAAGCGGGCGATGTTATCTTCAAAGTCAATGCCTCCTACTCCAATCACATCCATTTGATCAGCAGGGTTATTCAGAGTGCTAAATGGAGGCACAGAAAAACAGAAGAAGAGAAAAGAAATCATGCAAAATAAACAACTCAAACAGGGACAAATACCCCCAAAGAAACCTAAGACTTTCATAGGTCCCTTCTGTGACAAGACTTTTAGAGCTTTGGTGGACTGACTGCTGTTTCTAGAAACACTTCCCCACAGTGTCCTGTGAAAATGACATGTTCCCAGCCACTTTTGTTCTGTGCTCACCTGACTGTCCTGAACCTGTAACACCCCTTCTCTCCCTCCCTTCTCTGTAGCTTACCACCCTTAGGCCCAGCTCAAGACTCGCTCCTTCCCTCACTGTTCCAGCCTTCAAGTCTCTCCCTGTTCTCGGAACTCCATGAAACTAAGCCCTCACAATCCATCACCTAATCATACATTCTCATGATATCCTGCCGAGTGTTTCAGGTGTATTCCTTGTGCCTCCCCTCCTCTGGGAAGGCACCACATTCACCATCTGCATCTGCCACGGTCAGGAGGGCAGAGAGGAGGTGACTAGGGCTGGGCCTCGAATAGGGACATGAGAAATGGGAGAAGTGGCCGATGGGAGTTTTTGCAGCGTGTTTCTCCGAGGAACTGTGAGAATGGCTACCTTCATTCTGTAATCTTGATATCTTTATTGAAAAGACAAGGAATGGCAAATAAAAAACATGGCAAACCAGAAGGTATTCTCTTCAATACCTTAAACGCACTGAATTTGCAAAAAAAAAAATAGTAATGACAAAACTGTTTAAACTATAAAAGGTAAGTCGAGATGAAGCTGAACTACTTAAACGTATGCAATAATCAGTTATGAAACAGCATTTTCAATCTGCATTTCTGAACCTTACCTACGATGGCTTTGCTACCCAAGAATGAACCCTATGAACCCTCTGACAAATTAACAATCACACGTGATTAGAAGTGGCTCAACAGATGTTACTGGCAAGTCATCTAGTACTTATTTTTTCAACCAACTATTTCAAATCACACTGGGTCAAGAATGGCCACCAACATGCTACCAAGTTATCATTCATGGGCACTCACAATTATTTCTGTTTGGCTGATACTAAAATTTTATAAATTGATTTCCATTAATTCATGGTGCAGAAGTTAGTAGAGACGTCACTGAGAGAACTTCCCACTGAAGCTGACAAGAAAAATACCAACTTCCAAGCTAATATTAAAGGAATTTATGGAAAAAAATACTTCTTATATATACAGTTTAATACTCTTTCATCAAAAGTAATAAATGTACTACATCACTACTATGGATCAATAATGGGGGAGATAAGAGATATGGGAGGATTTGAGTTTTCTTTTTTATTTGTATTTCTTTTTGGAATAATGAAAATGTTCTAAAATTGATCACAGGGTTGTATGCACAACTAGGTGTTGACACTTAGTATACAACTGTGACTGCACACTTCAGATAGTGTGTATGGTGTCTAAATACATCTCAATAAAAATGCATTAAAAAAACTGCCTTCCCATCCTCCCTCTACCTTTCAATCCCTGTAATTTTCAGTGTGTTTTGAACCCATAAAAATAAGTGAAACCATAAAGATGGACAGGCCACAAAAGAGAACAACTGCAATGGGTACTGAGAAGGAGATGCTGCAGGTGAGCCCCTCTGGTACCAAGAACCTACTCAGAGTGTCACAGGTGCAGGACCCAGAGAGACGAGGCATCACGGGCCCCAGGGGTGATGGGCGTGCTGCTGCAGAACTGCTGTCATGGCTGAATCATGACCCCAAAAGATACGTTCGAGTCCTAGCCACCAGGACCTCAGAACGTGGCCTTATTTGGAAATGGGGTGACTGCAGGTGGAATTAGTTACGATGAGGTCACACTAGAGTGGGGGGAGCAGGGTGTCCTTAATCCAATATGATTACTGTCCTTTTAAAAAAGAGGAAAAAGAGACACAGAGACAGAGATGTGCCGGGGAGAAGGCCACGAGAAGACCAGCAGAGACTGGAGAGATGCACCCACGAGCTAAGCAACACCAAGATGGCCAGTAGCAGCCAGAAGCTGGAAGAGGTGAAGACAGAGCCTTCCTGGAGTCACTGGAGAGAGCAGGGCACTGCCAATACCTGGATTGGGGGCTTGTGACCCCCAAAGCTGTGAGAGAAGACATTCCTGTTGTTTAAAGCCATCCAGTTTGTGGACCCCCAGACAGTAAGACAGGTGCTGCCACTGTGGGGAGTGACTAAGCTCTCTGAACACGTTACCACTGACTGTAGTGCTGGGGGCAGCAGTGCCAATGCCCTGGCAGTAAAAGGGTCACCACGACCAGCCGGCTGTGATGATCGCGTGCCCTCTGCCACCACTGCCGGAGACGGAGCTGGCTCCACAGGCACAGTGGACAACTCAGAGGCAGGCCTCCCTCCTGAGGGCTTTGTCCGCTGCACTAACAACAATTTGACTAGAAGAGATCAAGTGCAACTGCCCAGAAATGGCACAGGATTTAGAGGTGAGACTAGCTGAGTGACAAAGTAGTCAGAACAGTGCATGAAAGCTGGTAACCAAGACAGGTGAGAAGAGAGAAAGGCGTGCCAGGAGGAGTACCTGCAGGATTAGGGACCTGGAAACTGAACAAAACAGACCGTCGTGGGGAGACCAAGGACACTGGACTTGAGGAGGAGTGCTTAGGGCAGGAAAAGACTAAGCTGGACCAACAGATTCAGGCTAGGAGAGGGACGGGTACACCATGGCCTGCAGGTCAAATCTCGCTCCCCACCTGTTTCTGTAAAGAATTCACTCTCATATCCTCTGTGGCGTTACCAAAGCAGAGCCAAGTAGCTGCGACAGAGAGTGCAGGGCCCACAGAGCCTCGATTTTACAGGTTAGCCCTTCACTGAACGGTGTGCCAACCCTGGGCTACAATCCTGAGGACGCCGAAAACCAAGAAGATGTATTTGATGTGCCCTATTAGGCAATAAGCCAGTGAAGAGTCTTAAATAAATAAACTGCGCAAACACTCACAGGAGAATCAAGGAAACAAGGAAGGACCCAGCCTGGCCCAGGGTGGGCAGCACCGTCTCGAGGCCTTCCTGCCACGTGGCCCAACCCTCGCCCCCAATGCGCAGCAGGACCTCTGCACCTCCTGTGCCGCCAGGAGCTGCGGCTCTGCAAGGGAAGGGCCCCAGCTTGTCAGTGGCAAGTCGATACATCGAATCCCATCCCCGGGCTCTTCCTGCGACCCCGCGTCCCCCACGCTGGGGAGCCAAGGTGGAAAAAGACCAAAAGCAGGAGGCAGGTGAGCAAACTGATGTTAGCCTGGCCCTGGGTGCCAGGAAGTGACGATGACTGGGACCCAAGTAGGGACATGAGAAACGGGAGCAGTGGCCAATATAAGAAACATTTTAAAGGGAAAATAAGAAAATTTGACGAGAATACATAAAATTTGGTGTTTTTTGTGGCTCAGCTACAACTAAAATAATGTGTATGCCACTCAAACCAGGGAATCACAGCACACATTACTGTTGACATGGCAAAAATCCAGAGCAAGGGACGTCTACCCTAGACCCCTTACAAGGGAACAGGATTATTTACTGAACGACAATTAGGTCAGAATCAAATGACTGCTGATATACCATATGTTTGCCCTATAAAAACATTAATTTCATATAGTTCAACCTAATACTATGCCCTGGATCCTTTGTGGAAGCTCAGTCACTCCTCAAGACATGCTTTACAGAAGGGGAAACTGAGCTCCAGAGGCTGCCTCCCCGGAAGTCACTGTTGACCAGTGGCAGAGATGGATGCCAATGGCCCTTCTAACTTTGAGTCCAGTCACTCCCCTGCACCAGGTCCCTCCCACACGGAATTGCACAGCAAACAAAAGCACCCCCTGTGAGGCTCCCCCCAGCAGGGACCAGGAGTCAGAAGGCCAGATGCGGCGAGCACGTGTCGGTCCTCAGGGCACCGACAGAGACGCACGCCAGCGGAGGGTGCATGTGCGGTCCCACCCTCTGAGGACACACCTGTATTTCTTCTTTTTTCTTGGAGGTTTTCTCAAGCCCCTGGTCACAGGACCAAGTTGTATACATCCTGGGTACTCAATAACCGATGATGACAAGCATTTCAGCACAAGAAATTATTTTCCACATGATCTACAGAATAAACTCAGAGCCAGAGGTAGAAAGGAAACTGAGATCTCTAAACTGACAAAAATACATCACCTGTGAGTCAGAAACTGTCTCAAGTAAGACTGATATGCGTCCCTCAGGCACTTTAATGCACCACAACTCCCCAGTAAAAAGGAGTATTTCTGTGGCTCGGTCCAGTGCTCTCCTCCTACCCGACCCCCCGGCCAAGGCCCGGAGCACCATATCTGTGTCTCCCCGATTATTCTGTCCTGTTTTACTTTCGTTGTGTTTGGACCTTCTCTTCTCTAAAACGGCAGGCAGCACAGCTTGTTCACATCCTTACCCTACCATGTCACACACACAGTGGGTCTCAATAAATACTAGGGACCAGTTCATCACTAACAGGTTTATTTTCCTGATGAACTATGGGAAAAAATTATTAGAGTAAAAACTTTAAGCCTCTAAATTACTATTTACAGCAAAGTTTCAAAAAAAAAAATCAAACAAATAATAGGATCTGGTTTGAGTCAGTAACTGCTGGAGCTCAGTGGTGGGCGCACGGGGTCCATTATATATTCTCCCTAGTTTTACATATATTACAAATTTCCATAATATGGAGGGTTTTTTTTAAATGAATGCTCATAGAATCTTTATTTGTAATAGCCAAAACTACAAACAACTCAGCAGTTCACCAACAAGCAAATGGATAAACAAACTCTGTCACAGCTACACTACAGAAAACTATACAATAGAAAACCTAACGAAACAAACTACTGATACACTGAATGAAATCATTAAATTATACCAAAAATGGTACAACTTATATGATTCCATTTATATAAAATGTAAACTAGCTTACAGTCACAGAAATCAGAATAGCGGTTGTCCGGGGATGGTTGCTGGGGTAGGGAGGGTATATTACAAAGGAGTACAAGGGATGATGGACCTATTCACTACTTTTATTGCATTGATGATTCCATGGAAATACATGTTAAAATTCATCAAACTGTACATTTCAGATGTGCAGTTTACTGTATGTCAACTGTACTTCAAAAAAGGTAACATGGAGTTTTATACAGACAGATGGACAGGTATAGAAAACTACACAGACAGACAACCATTTTTCAATTATTTCAGGAAAAGCCATCTCGAAGGTCATCACTTACCCATAAAGAGGGCCGTCATTGCCAATAGCAGAAACCATGATGACATTGTTTGCTGTTAACTCCCACACCTACAAAATCAGCGAGCATTTACTTAGGAAATTCACTGCTTTTAAACAATAAACATATACTTGTTCAGAAAAACCACAACATATAAAAACAGTTCTAAAAAAATAATTAAAGGGAGGGACAAGGCAAGGAGCTCCTCCCCCAGCCCAAATGGAAGACAACTAGTCAGGAAGGTAGATACGTTTGGTGACCAGTATGTTTAGAGAAGGAGGACTCCAGAGCACTGGCCCCTGCTCCGTACAAAGCCCAGACACTGGCTTCCCAGCCACCTCAGGAAAAAAGAAGGGGCTGTGCATTCAGAGAAGATGGAATCTACAAAGCACTGAGGGCCACTTGTAGACACCTTCCTCCCAGGCCTCTGATCCACTGGATCTATGTAAACACCCACCTCCCATGCCTCTGATCCACTGGATCTATGTAAACACCCACCTTCCACGCCTCTAATCCACTGGATCTATGTAAACACCCACCTCCCACGCCTCTAATCCACTGGATCTATGTAAATACTACTCCCACACCTCTAATTCACTGGATCTATGTAAACACCCACCTCCCACGCCTCTAATCCACTGGATCTATGTAAATACTACTCCCACACCTCTAATTCACTGGATCTATGTAAACACCCACCTCCCACGCCTCTAATCCACTGGATCTATGTAAATACTACTCCCACACCTCTAATTCACTGGATCTATGACACTAGCCACCAGGGCTCAGGTCATTAACCACCCTTCCCCACAGCTGTTACCGTCTGGGTGGGAAGCCACCCAGCACACCAGAGACGAAGCACTTGAGGTCTGGGTGTGCGAGAAAAGTCACCCTCGAGACCCACCGATGTCCTTCTGTGTGGCGACATGACCGACCTTGTCAACAAAGGGATGGTCCATGAAGTCAGGCCCGCCGATGCTCAGGTTCAGCACGTCAATCTTCTTTAAGATGGCGTAATTGAAGGCGTCCAAAAACCAAGATGTGTATGACACCTGGTTAATGTGAAAACAGTCCTTTCAGCTGCTCGGTGGAAGTCAGAAAGTGCTACCACACAGTGGTTATTTTTGAGAGTAATACACAGACCCTTAACAGCATGAACTATTTCTTTATTTTTTTTTTTTTACTAACTTAAATTTCAGAAATAAATCCCAAGAATAGATAATGCTCTGAAGTGTAAAAACACTGTCTCAGAAACTGCAGGTCCTTGGAGCAGGATTCAAAGAAGAGGGAGCACCGGAGCTTGAATATGCAAGTTTGAATATGCAGCTCTTTATCTTCAAGTACACCTTTCTCAACAAAATCCCAAACTTCTAACTGGCCCTCTTAAAAGAGAATCTATTGTAAGACACTTCTATTAAGTATTTCTAAATAGTCTAATGTATTTGCCTAGTATTCTTCTTTCCTAAATAGACTGAAGGATAGATGGCATCAATTAAAACAAACATATTTCAAAAGATTATTTCTCTAATGCTCACATCCTACTAGCTTCCTTATTGAAGTTAAACTACTAAATGCACTTAGTTGCATTCTGCTTTTTTTAATTCAGAATTAACTATGGTTTAATCAGAATCAATTTAATAAGAATAACTTTTTAAAAGGCTTTAAAACATATTTATATTTGCCTGTACATCAAAAGAAATACTCAGAGGAAGAGGCAAAAGAAATTAATACAACATCACATGAGAAAGGTAGGGGAGCAGAGTAAGAGCCTGCTGGACGGACGGCAGGCCTGGAAGACTTATCACCACACTGTCTTGTGATATTTTTTAACTATGCGTTACTTATTTAAAAATTAAACTTAAAAATAAATAAATATTACAATCTTTCCTCTTTTCTATAAACAGCTTCTAAACACAATGCTAGGTGCTGGAGACACAGATAGGTAAAACAGTCCCTACCCTTAAGGCAGCTGCAATCCAATGGAGAAAGCAAACAGGGAAACAGGCAATTATCCTATCATGTATTAGCACAACAGGAAGCCTGCCCAAGCCATGGTGGCATGGCTAAGATCAAACAGAAACAGGAGAAATCAAGGAGGGCTGTGGCACACAGTGACCCCGGAGCAGGTCTCTGGAGTGAGGCTGAACAGAGGAAGGCAGTGGAGTAAGAAGGGCAAGATTCAGAGGAGGGACAGTGATGAGACCTCACGGCACAGCGGATGTGAGAGGAAGTCAGCATCACTGACGTGCTGCTTTTAAACAAGTACATGTTCTCAGAGTTTTTATTTTCTACATTTCATTATCAATTCTTTAGAAGTCTTAGAGATCTTAAAAACACTTACCTGATTATTGGTAAAGACCCTGAAAATATGGAGTTCTGCATCTGGAGCAAATCCTTGGCATTCTCTCATGCTGGCTATCACACCTGCCACAAATGTGCCGTGACCCAACCCTGTCACCCACGAGGGAAAAAAAAAATCATAAAACACAGGTGATGAGGTACGCCACAAGGACACATATCAAATCTTCAACGCAACACAGGCTTCGTTCTCGGAGCCCTGGGTAAGAGCCTCTGTGGCTTCTCTGTGGCCAGCTACCCAGCAACAGGCCCAGGGCCCGCCTGGAGGCCTGGCCACGTCTGCTTCCTTCCCCACCCAGGCACCCCTCTCTCTCCTCAGACCATTCCAAGACATTCTCCAAGACATTCAGAAAAGTTTTTGCTGTAACAAAAGACCACAGTAACAGCTTGAGTTGGTCTGAACAATGCTGCGCACCATTTAATCCTTAGCACACAAAAAACGTGCTCTTAACTGACAAGCTCAGCAGATGGGAGTGAAGTGTCAGCCAAAACACGGTGTCAACACATGATCAGAAAATGTATCACTCATGTCCCCACCACTACACTGTGACCCACCGTCATCCAGGGTCCTTTCGTTGGTCCAGTTGGTCCTCTCCTTCACGTTTTTGAAGTGGGGATGCTTCTCACTCAGCCCAGTGTCAAACACAGCAACTCTCACGTTAGCACCTAATCCCATAAAAAGGAAAAAGCCTTTTTTGAGATTTTTGTCTATAAAATACATCCCTCCTTGGGAACCATAAAGAAGGATTCATCACAGAGAACCAAAGCCTGCCCAGAACACAACAAGTTAGATCAGATCCTCCAGTCCCTATGACTTGTGCCTCGAGAAGCTTCGGGGGGGGGGGGGGGCAGTTGACTAAGGCTAAGGAGATAGAACAAAGCGGGAAACACCATTGCTTGCCACTAAACGAGGTTTGAGCCTAGGTAGAAATCCACCTGGACACCCTTGAGTTGTTACCGATGCCCAGGAATGGAACCGCCCCCCTCCCAATCAGGCCTCGAGTTCCTATGACTGACCAGCCCCTTCTGGGTAAATCAGGGTAAGGGGACATTCTAGTAATCTATTCCAGGTCTCCATCCCCCTACCACCTTGGAGAGGCCCAACGTGAAAAGCACCCACAAAGGAAAAACTTGAGAGGGTGTGGCACCTGAGAAAACAGGAAACTATTCCCATACTTGATAAGGGCTGTGATTTCCTGAATGCTACTAATTAATAAGAAACTCCGCAGAGAGGGGCATCAACAACATCAGGTGTAATCACAGCTTGAGGAAGATCACTGCAGCGTGTAGTTTTCTATAAGGATGCATCTACTTCAAAGCTAGCCAAAAGCCATCTGCACCAGTGTGAACTACAACTGATTCTATCAGATCAAGAAACTGTAGATAACAAGGCACTATTATTATTTAGCAGCTAACCAACGCAGTGAAGGGGTGCTCTTCTGTTATGAGAGCTGGACTGAAGCATCAGCACTAAATTACATAATCTAATTATACTGAAGTCACAATCAAAATGTATTGTTTACTTTTTAAAAATGCATACAAATAAAGTCGAGAGGCTATTCTGGAGGGCTACTCTTATGCAAGCTTCAGCTAAATGTTGTTATTTACCATGGTTTGCTAAACCCCAACCAAAACCATTCCTGCCAATCCAAAGAACACCTAGGGCTTTATCTGAGATTCTACAAGGGCTCCATGCGCTATGATTACTTTCCAGAAACCTACAACCTCCAGATGGGCCCCTAGGCCAGCCCGAAACCCAAAGAGGCCCAGCCTCTCTACATCAACTAGTTCCATCCCCCTCTCCCATACTGACAGCCCTTTCAACATGAAAAAGTAAGAATGGGTATGGTTCAAATACCCCTAAAGATTGGGAGAAAGATCAAAGGAGAAGGAGGAGTTATAACAAAGATAGGATTTAACAAATGAGTATGACTGCTGAATCATTATATCAATAATTCTTTTAGTCTCCAGTATCTTGTAAGCCAGCTAGAAGGAAAAATCTAAACTTGTAGAATTGTAACCCATATCAAACTCTGAAATCTGTTCTGTAACTACTTGTTACAATGTACTTTGAAATTTACTGTTTTTTTGTATACATATTTCACAATTTAAAAAATGGATACATAAAATTGGGAACGATTTGGTTTTTGAAATAAAAACTGCTCTGAGAATTTTCATTTTGTGAAGGAGTTTCTCATCCTAAAAGATAGACAAAATCAAAAAGAGGTAATCATTTTAATAAAATGTCAGCCTACCAAGTGTTAAAAGAGTAGGTACCTCAGGCAATTTGAAGGGCAAAAGGCTAAGGAAATCTGAGGAGGGGCAAGAGCCTGGAAGTCAAGGAGATACGGGCAAGGACACCCAGACACTGCGACACACTGGGGACCAAAGAAATGGCTTGCATTTAAAAATCAGGGTACAAGCCTTCCTGTTAGTTAAAACAGGAATTTCCTGCCATGTGAATCAATAGGGGAAAAATTCCTTCGGGTTGTGAGTTTTACTTCATATGATATGGTGACTACTAGAGCTTCATGTCCTGAAATGAAGCAAGTATGACAGTTCACTACTCCGTCATGCTGATGACACCACACTGAAGGGATAAATTAATTCCTATCAAACCACCCCAATCAGCCTAAGCATCGTGTCTGAAGTGAAGTCTTGTCCTGAGAAGTGACATGACCCTACTAGACTCACAACCACCTCTGGCTGTGAACAGTGGCATGCTTGTTCATATATGTACTGATAGGAGGGAAATGCTCAATAATCTATCTCTCTCCTAACCTCAGAACAGGAAACAAAAAATAAGATACAAATGGTGAAGAGGATTCAAAATTAGGAAACCCACAGACACAGAAGCCCAAAGTACAAGGAATCAAAGACAAGAGGTGGCTGACTACATTCGATTCAACAAATATTTACAAGACGAGCACGTGGGGCCGTGCTAAGCACCTGAGGAGAAGGGCTGCCCGGACCTGGGACGGCACGCTGCTCCGCAGGCCAGCGGCACCCACCTGTGTATCCCATCTGCCACAGCGCGTCTGCCTGCAGGGTCTGGGCCACCTGCCGTGGAATGGCTCTCAGCAACCGCCGACTTGAGTGTCTTCCCGTGGCGTGCCAGAACCCAGAGCCCAGGGAGAGGCTCGCTCTTCGAAGGGGACGTGAGGATTGCCATTTCTGGCTCCATCTGGTTTCATTACAGGGCACTATGGGGTCAGCTGGATCCAAGGAAGAGAACGATCAGAAGAGAAGAGGAAAAGCCCTTACACCACACTATCCCTGCAGAGAAAACAACCTGAACACAGAAATGAATCCCTTCCGAAATCCTATTTGAAGGACAGGGGGCTCTCTCTTTTCTAGAAGGTTTTTCTCAGCCTTAGTTAACAATACATTATTTCCAAATAGTTCTTAACTTGGGTTTTTCTAACCAATGTAAGGCAGAGAAGGATCAATAGTTTTTAAAGGAAAAAAAATTATGATGATACTGAAACTGAAAAAACAGAACTGATTTTTCATCAGCAACTTGTTTGCATTGAACCAGAGAAGGAAAGGAAAAAAGTTGAAGAAAGTGACCCTTAAGCCCTCATGAAGTTTTCTGGCACTAGACTTCTGCGACAGGAAAAACCCATGCTATCCCATTAAATGTTGTCTCTAGCCAAACATCAACAGAACCTTTTCCCAATCATATACTGCTCAATATCCTTAACATGTTTATCTATCAGAATTCCCCTTGGAAAAGAACTACAAAGAGACATGAGGGGCTGTAGTGACAGAACTGTTCTCTATCTTGATTTTATTGGTGGATATGCATCTGTGTACTTCTGTCAAAATTCACCAAAATGTACACTAAAGAGGGTGAATTTATTGTCTGAAAATGATACCTTAATTTTTAAAATAGGGGGGAAATTCCCCAAGGACTTTCCCTTTACTTTCCAAAGTCTGCTATAATGAAGAAAAAATCATATTTCAAATCCATCTTAAAAAGAGCAATTCTGTAATACAACTGAACTGGTTTTTCAAGCAAATTACTCTCGTTTTTACTCCTGCCTTCCCAGATTACACCCAAGAATGCCTGAGAGTCGGGAAAAACATATACTCAAATCAATTCTGTTAAGTCATCATTTACATAGTCCAACATCAACCGCTGAGCACCGCTGACTCATTCTCAGGGACGATCCTGGAGGCACTAAATGGATTCAGAATGGGGTGGGGTCTGGCTTCTTTACCTCGGCCTCCACCTGGGGCCCTGAATTCAGTTCTAAGCTTCACTCTTAAAGAGCAAATTTATAACAACTAGAGAGTGTTCAAAGGAAAGCAATTAAAAAGGTGGGGGTGGGGACATAAAACCATATCATATGAATAAATGCTGAAGCAATTTTTATTAGCCTGGAGAAAAGAAATTGTCAAAGGGGCACCATGGATTTCTACAAATATGTAAAAGCCAAGTATCTTCATAATATCTTTAAATGTCGTCTTCTAGAAAACAGGTTGGCTCTGACTTACAGCCCGCTGGATAAAGCTAATGGATGGGTTCCAGATTTTTGAGTCAGATTTCAATCCAAAATAAAGCAAAACTTTCTAACCCGAAGAGCCACGGAAATAGTTAGCATTTAATGTCTATTTACATCCTAAACACTCTGCTAAGCAATTTATTACCTTGGCTGATGATACACGGGAAAAAAAATTTCTTCAGTAATATATATGCTTTGAAAAACAGTATATAATAAATACGCAATTTCTTTCATTTCAGTAAAAACTCTACCTTGACAAGCCCAAGCTGTACTGAACTATGTAAGAAGAAGCTCTCAGGCTAATAGGGGATCCACAAGTGTCTTCCAACCCCACACCTGCTCAGCTGACAGCTTAAATGTGCCTAGCTGAGTGGTGCCCACACATGGCCATGAGGCCCCAGGACAGACAAAATCAAACCCAAGGAAAAGATATTTTGCAAGAGTGCCTTAAAAAATAAAAATAAAAACACATATTGCCAGAAGCTAAATGCAAACAAAGAGGAAACTCAAAGACACTCTTTTCAAAATGGAAAGAGGAGTCCTGCACTAAAAATCTGAAGGCTCTGAAATTAACTTGGATGAAAAGCAATTGCAAAAGAAACAAAGATCACTAACATTCTCTATGGTAAATTCTCAGATTTCTTTCTTCCAAAACAGCATGAAGCCTCATTTGAAAAAAAAAAAAGAAATCCTACCAAGAAAATATTCACAACTAGTGAAACTAAATAAAAGGATATGAATGTTCACTATACTATTTTTCAACTATTCTGCCAGAACACTATTTTTTTAAATAAAGAGTTGGAGGGGGGGTGGATTTGTCTGAATCTGTATGATTTTTTACTCCAATTCAAAGTGAAACTGAACTGACAGAGATTCACCTGCAATCAAATACTTACATTCAGCATACTTGAGGGAACGCAGGACTTTCCTTTGAGGGGTTACTCGTTTGATGTTTGGATGATCTTCAAGTGTTAGCAGCCCAGCTTTCTGCTTTTCTTTTATTTGAATCACTTCAAAATCACTAGGGTAGTCACTAGATGGATTGTTTCGAGGAATAATTTTCCAATTGTCTATTTCACTGCTCTTCAGGGCACTTGAAATGAATGAGTTTCTAGCTTTGGCTGTAAAGTATCCAGTGAAAGCCACGATATATTCTGAAATCAATGACCACAAATAAAAATAAGAATTTATGTATATATGTTATAACAGATTATAATATAGCCAATCTAGATTTTGGTTTTAAAAGAAAAAATTCATCTTCAAACCCAAAGTAAAAAAGAACAAAAAAAAAGACTCGTTTTAAATGCCATGGATGGCAGTTTGCAGAGTTTTGACTTAAAATATACCTGTATGGATCTCCCAGTCACAGAATATATCATTCAAAATCAGATGCATGTGCTTTTTAAAATAAAGAAAACATTAATAGAAGTTTGAATGTTCAGCAAAGAAATTACTGGGAGCTTTTCAAATAGGAAAAGGGAATTCAGAGGAGTAAATGCTCAATTTTACTTTACTGAAAACAATGACAATCGCCCAGAGTGGATCACGTGAGCCTATTTATTTAGTCGCATCTGGTCACTGGAATTTCAGAATATAAATATTCTGTATCCAAACCTCCCACCCTCACCACCCTCAGTGGCATCGGTTCCATGGAATCACGTGGTAGGTAAATAATCCAGCATGTCAATTTCTTTCTTTTACCAAAGCTAACTATATTTGGAAACAATTTAAGCAGGGCTAACATCTGTGTTCTGTGCTCTTAACCCATTTGAAATCTATGGTAAAAATAAATAAGTTTGGGGGAAAAAAGTGAGGGGAGGGGATCCTCACATTTAAGATGATATCATTACCATATTCTACAACCGTGGAGGAGAATTCCACCTTCAAAGTCAGGTGGGAGCAGCCAAGGCACGGGATCTTTTCGAAAGATTTCTTTTCCAGTCTGTCACCCAGATGTCTCTTCCCACAGAGCAAAACCACTAGCAGAGGCAGCCAGATGGTAACAAGCTTCATGGTCAAAAGCAAATGTGGTCATAAAATCACAAATTCAAATTGCACTTTTTGCTTCCTTGATTATCAGTTAATTTTTGTTTCCGCGAAAAGCTGAAACATTACTGATTAGCCATCTTACAGTTTTGTCCAACGTAAATAAAAGTTAAATTTCATGGCCTTTTGTGGTTTAGCCTGAAAGAGGCTTTCATTTCTTTCTTCGCTTCTTCTCCATTTTGGATATAAGGCTTCGCTCACTCTGGCCGAGACAACTGAGTCCTATACTCCATTTGCTCCACAGAACCAAAGTCCAGAGGGGGTGATCAACCAGTCTGTAAGCCAATCTATGAAACCAAGCACAGCGTACAGGGAAATTAGTAGCATTGTGACATACCCGGTATGATTTAGCTCTATTTACAATGTATATAAGAAGATAAAACAGATAACCCCTTTATAAGACGAATATATAACACAACCATGAAACTTTTTATCTCTATTTTATTTAGTTGCTCCTTGATTCTTTGAGGGGTGAAGAGAGTTTGAAGGAAGCTTTAAAAGTAAAAAAAAAAAAAGGTAATCAAATAAACGAGGAAAATGGATAAACGAAAGATTCCAAAACAACACCAGGAAAATTAAATACATGGGTCCTAAGCATCCTTGCAGCCAAAGAGAAGAAAGACTCATGATGCCAGGGCCTATTTTGCTTTGCTTGTATTTCAGAATTCATATTTGTCCATCATTTATACTTTTTCACCTCCAGGGCATCTTCCCAATTAGAACTTTAATTTTTTACAAATTACACCAGTTTTTCAGGTACAAGCTTAGTAAACATCCTTATTTCTGTTGTGAAATTAATACCTAAGAGCAAACTAATTTCCACGCAAGTCATGCATTTAACCCCTTCTAAACTGTTAAATACAAATAAATACACTGTGCTCAAAATGATAACTACACCTTTTCATATTGTGAAATATCTCCTGCCAGCTCTATGAAAAGTACCCAGCAGAGTTTTTACTATAATTTCATTTATTTTATCTGAAGCCTCAAGCTTAAACTGCTAACATAAAGCCAGATTAAATCTTTACTGGAAGTAATATAGGAGAGGACAGTTTGTGAGCTAAGCTAAAGGAAAAATGTTATCTGAATATAAAATTACACGTCCATACAGATACCTTTCAAAATACCCGAATAGATGAAAAAAAATCACCATTCACAATGAAAAACAGAGCAGCAGTTGAGACAATGCTTGGCTGCAGCATGCTTTGAGAGGTCAGCTGTACAGATCACACCTGAGATGGGAGGGAAGGTGGGAGGAAACAAGACAGGCCTTCACTGCTAACTGCTCAAAAAATAAAACATTTAGGACAAGGAGTTAGCCACATTTCAAGAAAGGGAGGTCAGGTTGTTAAACCCCTTCTCTATCAATGGGTTTATGGCAAACTAAGAGCTTTTGCTTTCTTGGAGACTACCCATGTAAGCTTCCATAAGCAGATAACACTGATAAAGGACTGTAAGAACTATAGAACTCAAAGGATTTTTTTAAGTGTAATAATTAGGACTTGTAGTACTATAATAAAAAGTTATCCTGAAAAACAGGCATATCTCTAGAACTGGAACTGCAGACTAAAGCAAGGTTGGTGGAACAGAATGCATCGCATACAGATGAAATTTAAAACAGTTACTTCCATACGGACCTGAGCGCAGTGAGAATGCCAACCACAGGCACCAGTGAGGAAAATGGCCCCAGACAGAAAGGACCAGAGGGGGAGCAGAGGACGCAGAGCCACCCCAAGCGATGCAGCGGCAATGTGCCTGGGAGTGAGCCTGTTTTTCTTGTTATGCTTGATACCTCCAGAAATGGGGTATTAAGGAATATAATTACATGAAGCACAGACCCAGCTTAATTAAAGTATTACTGCTCAAGGAAGAGAAAGTTAATCACCAGCGGTAACAGTCCTAGGTTATACGAGATGAAATCACATTTAAAAGATTTAAAGGGCTCCTTGACTCAATTAAGGAAAGTTTAAAAAATACCAATGAACAAACAAAAAGTTCTCTTAATACTCTTCTACCTCAAGCTAAAGAATCTGTGGCATATCTAGGCTGCATACAACCCAAGTATTGGGAGCAAAACTGGTGAGCAAATCTCAGACCTGAGTTAAACCAACTTTAAACCTGTTCCAAAATAATTCACTCTCAGACAATTCATCTTTTCTATCTAGAAGAGACTGCTGTGTTCTCTTACAACTTGGGCAGGAGCCTCCCTTTAAGGGAAAGAGAAATGTAAAAAAAAAAAAAAAAAAGTATTGATGGATTTTAAAATGAAAAAAGTGCTAAGGTAATTAGTTCTCCCCCAAATAACAAAATAAGCTTTTTAGCTTTGGGGGAACCAGGACGCTGAGAAGGCAGGATCATAAGACATTCAACTTTAATTAGTCTGTTCATTAACTCATCCCAAGCGCATGCTCCATGCCGGGGTGGCAGAGGTGACAGGTCCCGGTGAGTTATCTGAAAAGAAGGCAGCACCAACACAGACAACTCCAAAGGGAGGAGAGGAAGAGGCCAAAGGGGCAGCAGCAGGAGGGTGCCCGGGAAGGGCGCTGGGCCGGGTGGGAGGCAGGGTGGTACTGAGGAGCTGGCCGGGGCGGGTTGCAGAGTGCAGAGCAGAGCTCTCGGCAGACCAGGCCAGCCCCGGCCTACGGGCTCCCATCAGAGGAGGGGGCAATGGGTGCAAGGCAGGAAGGGCTGAAAGGGGTTGGGGCGGCCATAAAGGAGGAACGACGGGCGAGGAAGTCAGTGGGCTCCTTCCTCCCCTCAGTCCCCTCACCTACTGAGCATCTCAGGGCCAGGCTCTGCTCTAAGCAGTGAGCAAAGCAGGAGAGAAATCTCCGCCCCTGCAGAGGAAAGGGGAAGACAAGACGGGAGAGTATCTGTGGAGACAGATGGGGAGGGGGCAGCGCTGTCACTTAGAGAAAGGGCTTCAGCTTCCAATCACAATGGGGAGGGAGGACATCAGAGGCTTCTGAGCAGGGAGGCCCCACCACGTGACTCTCATTTCACCTGGGGCTCTGGGGGGCAGGGGCCCACACAGGAGGGCACCAGAAGGCGCGCCCGTAAGGAAGGCCACCGGAGCAGTGCCGGGATGGCAAGAGGCGGTCAAACGGCTTAGGAAGGCACAGCTGACAAACCAGATGGGGGGGCAGGTATGTGCAAGCAAAAAGTCAAGGCAACACCAAAGGTTGTCCGAACAACCGGAAGGATGGAGCTTGTCATAACCGAGATAGAGAAGCTGGATTGGGAAGCAGTATCAGGAGCTGAGTTTTGGACAGGTTAAATTTAAGACGAGAGAACTGGGAAGGTATGGCTAGGTCAGGCTCCTAGCGAGTCTGCACCTTTTCGTTGGGAGGAAAAAGTAGGCAGAAAGGGACAGAGAGGTAAAAAGAAAACCACAGTCAGTGGAAAAGAACTTGCATTGGAAAGGATGGCCAACTGTGTGAAATAATTTAGAGAGGTAAAAGAAACCGCTGAATCTTTTCTGGAAGCACGTGAGTCCGGCACACACTGCACCACGCCATACTACCCCAGTGGCGACCCAGCCACCCCGTGTGATGGAAGGAAGGCAGCCCCAGGCATAAAAACCACAGGAACAAGTAAGGCTGAAAATGTTGGCACAAGGAAACTCCTCCCTGTTTCGTCTGTATCTGAGTGACTTTTCTTAAAAGGTGGACCAAAATCTAGGTGCTACGATGTTCTAAAAACATCCGCAGTCCTGGAGGTCTGCAGGAGACCCCGGACTGCAGTCAGGGTGCCGGCAGGACTGCAGCCCCTCGGGGCTTCTGGGGGTAACCGCCTCTCTGTCCCCTCCGCAGCCTCTACAGGCCACCTGCACAGGACTTGGGCTCATAAAACTTGTGATAACAGCTCTCGAAGTTTCTCTGGTTTCCCAATCCTAAAATAAAAGGCTTCAAAAATAAATTGCCTTTGAGGAAAACAAAAGCATCCACCCAGGAGCTGGAGGCTTGGGAAACGGCAGGGGCACTCGGTGACGCCCGCCGACTGCCACCCCCCCCCACCTCGTGCTCTGGTTTTAAAGATGTCCGGGCCCCACTGACTCCTCTACCAGGGCTTCCGGGGTCGAATACTTTCCAACCTGCCTCCTTCTTGGTTCTCCTCTGGGATGGAAACCCTGTGAGCGGTTCCCCACGCAGGCTCGCCACCTAGCGGCCAGCAGAGAAGCCGCACTCTACAGGGTGGACGTGCACGCACAGAAAGAAAACCACTTTACAAAAACAGTTCCAACTTTTCCTTTTCTTCTTTTTCCCCAGAGTAATCCAGCTGAGTCCAAAGGAGACAGGTGTTCTGGGTCCAGGTCCTGGGTACTGGAGCCTGGACAAGGTGAGGAGGGAGGCAGTGTCTAGAAAGGGGCGCAAGGACACTACACAAGCAACGGGGTGATGGCAGTGGCAACAGAGGGACAGAGTCGCAGAGGGGCACGGATGTGAGCAAATGAACATTTGAAGGATAACGGGAGCCAAGTTTCTCACTGTCAGGGTAGGGAGTTAAAAAAGCGAAAAGGGAAAAGAGACCAAATGCACTGTGAGGGATCAGATTAAAAGTGGAAGGATGGTGTGAACCCAAGGCTTCCAATATAGAGACAGATGCAGAAATAAATACATGCAAATGTATGTATATGTGTGTATATGTGTACATATATGTACACATAAATATACATATATGTCCAGCTATACACATACAAACACATCTCCAAGCTCTGTCTCTTAAAAGGAATTGGGAGCAGTGACATCCCAACAGCAAGGCAAATATCTGGTGACCAGAACTGGGTTCCTTAATACCATTCTCCATGAAAAGAAACCCAGCTGATTCCAGGCTGGGCAGGTAAGACCAAGAACAGCCTTCTTGTGTCAGAAAGTAAAGAAGTACTCAAAGAACAATGAGGATGCATCAAAGGACATAGGAGACAGCTGGAAGGGGTTCCCACTGGCCAAATCTGGGACAATCTGGGCATAAATAACTAATGAAAGTACCAAATCTGACCCACTAAATAAAATAGGAAGCCACGCATCCCTTCTGATAAATTATAAAGTGGATGGAAGGTTTGAAGAATGGACTTATTTACATAGTCTCAAATGCCTCCCAACAAAATTCTTAATTACAAAGGGAAAAAGAGTAATTTCACAAGGGAGAAGAGGAATCAAGTTATCAAAGTTAGCCAGTAACAGGCCATAGGGAACGGGTCCAGGCGAACAGATGCACTAAGAACATGGCATCACTTCCATGAGCCTCCTGCCAAAGACGCACAACTTCAATAATAAGCAAGCGCCAGACATACCCAAATTGAGGGACATTCTACAAAGTACTGGACTAGAATCTTCAAAAGAATCAAGGTAATGAAAGTCAAGGAATGACTGAGATGCTGTCCCAGATTGAAGGAGACCAGAGACAGACAACTAAACGTGACTCATGACTCTGAACTGCATCTATTTGCTATCAAGGAATAATCGGCAAAATCTGCTTGGAGCCTGCCAGAGTAGATGGTAGTGAAGTATTAACACTGATTTTCTGATTTTGATAGCTATGATTATATAGAAATGGTTCAGGGTGGGGCTGGGGGAGTTGTAATGTTCTTGAACTTTTCTCTTAAGACCATTTCCAAAAACTGCTAGAAGCGCTATATTTAGCCTTTGTTGTCAGGAATGCACTTGGAAGAGGGAAGGGAGACTAAAAAATAAAAATTTAAGTGGGGGGGGGAGAGCAAGCGTAAGTCTTATTAGACTCCGTCTGTGCATAAACCAGACCATACACTATGTCTAATACTTATAAACATCAATTGTGTACAGATGCATCCTGACAGCCCAACAGACAGAACCGATCTAGTCAAAGAGAAATTAAACTATACCTTATTCTAAGTAACTCACAGAATTCCTGAAAAGTCATGATAAAGTAATTTTCTGCCAAAATTTACTCCAGTGTTTCTGTGATATACAGCATAAAAATAAACAGCATTATCATGGTTAAGAATTCATACAAGCTCAATAAAATGAGTATTCAGACACTGCTAGGGTATGTAAAAAACTATTATAATCTTTTAGAATGGCAATTTACCAATACGTATTTTATAACTTCAAAACTTTTGAGAAATCTATCTATTTATCTATCTATCCATCTATCAATCTATAACCAATCCAGTAGTAACAACCACCAAAACTAACACTTATTGAACATTTATCCCGTGGCAGGCACTATTCCAAGTAATCTGCACACAGTGACCCACTGAATCCTCACAACCACCTACTACTGCCCCACCAAAGTGAGGTCCAGAGCAGCTGGGCACGCTGGGTGGGGCGCACAGCCGGTGGCAGCAAAGCTGGGTGGGAACTCAGAGGGTCTGGCCACATTCCTAATAGGGAGGTAGCACTGATTTTTTTTTTCTTTAAATTTCCCCTAGGAATTTATCCCAAAGAAGTGAGACTAGCAAAGCACACGAAGACTTACGTTCAATGATGAGAACTACAAGATTACGACTGGGAAAAATCAGAGAAAATGTAAATGTGTAAATAGCAGGACTAACCAATCAGGGTTCACCCATTCTAAAGGACATGATGGAGCAATTTCAAGTTGTGCCCTTGGGGTTGTCTGAATAATGACTCCCCCGAGACATCCACAGTCCTATTCCCAGAAGCTTTGTGAAGGTTACTTTATAGGGCCGAAGGGGCTTTGCAGGTGTCATTAAGTATCTTGAGATGAGGAGTTTATATTGGATTATCCTACAATTATCCAATGTAATCATCATAAGAATCCTTAGCAGAGGGAAGGCAGGAGATGAGGGTGGGTAGCAGCAGATGGGAGGACAGAACCAAGAGGCTGAAGTGATGCAAAAAAGGGGTCATGAGCCAAGAAGCAGGCAGTCTCTGGAAGCTGAAAAAGGGCCAGAAACGGATTCTCTCATAGAGCTTCCAGAAGCAAGCAGCCCTGCCACCTTGACTTCAGCCCAGTGAGGCTGATTTTGGACTTCTGACCTTCAGAGCTGTAAGATAATAAATTCATGTTCTTATTATTTCTTAATGTGGAACACTTCACGAATTTGCATGTCATCCTTGCACATAGGCCTGCTAATTCCATGTTATTTTAACCCACAAACTATGTGGTGATTTATTAGAGCAGCCACAAATCACCCAAACAACATGTTTCTCAAAAATACTTAAGAAAACAAGAAAATGCTAATGAAATATTAAGTAAAAAAGCAGTTCATTTACAAAACAATCCAAAATTTAATCTTTTAAAAATGTGTCTATGTGAACAGTGAAAAAATAACACTAAAGGGTATTTACCAAAACATTAATAGTGGTTATAATTTTGATTACTGATAGTTATTTCCTTCTTTATGCTACTTTATTTTTACAAAAAGCATGTTACTTTTATAATCAGATAAAACATATTACTTTCAAAACTTTAATAAATCTTCTAAAATAAATTTTAAACCAAAAAATCCTATTTTCTGATAAGATAATGGCACAAAGATTCAAAATATGTTAAAAGATTTCGCCTTATTTGCAAACAGAGCAAAGCTTAAAAGGGATCTAGTTTCATGGAACTGTTTTTAAAAATCTTCTAGCCAAAGGAAAGGACACCCTTTGAAAACATTAAGCCTTTAGGCAGTTCACTGTAAAGGCTTATCACTCGTAGTATCACTTACTCATGGAGTCTGGTTAGAGCTGTTATCGGATCCACTAAATGTGCAGTGGATTTAATTTCTATTAATTCTTTATGTAGAAGACCTGGTTATCAGTCCATACAAAGGTAGAGCCCTAAAACGTTATTTTCAAAACTATGGATTCCATGAGTATAATTACACCTCTAATATAGGTGAAAATATCTGATATCAAATACCAAATAAAGAAGACACAGCTAAAATCATATATTCTAGGAATAAGATTTAATGAAATATCTGTGCAAAAGGGAGACAGAAGAGAGAAAATGTAGTACTTGGGCAAGCAACTGGTCTGGCTGACAGTTCACACTTCTTGCAGCTCTGAAATTCTTGAAATTTGCATAACACAAGAATATCACTAAGATGATAATTCTGGGTATAACTAAATGAATTTGACATTATTTCTTTGAAAATAATTAAAGAACATATTTCAGGTGAGAAGAAATGACATACCACCTGATAAACATCTAATTATGCTTTCCTTCTTAATAAACTATTTTACTGAAATAGCCCAGAGAAGACTGAATTTCATGTTTAGACCACAAACAGAGACTATTCAGTTCACCTGAAATCGGCTGTAAAAATATCACTTTCGTAACTAACTGTATACTTGGCTCTATCAGCATTGTTTGACAGGCTGATACTTAAGCAGTGCCAAGTCACACTGTTCTAAAATAAAGGTGTGTACCCTTAAGTCTAAGTGAGCCATTTCTTCTAGAGCATTCTATCAGCAGATCTTGTATAAAAACCCCATAAATTATCCAGACCATGGTGTTGCCAGTGGGAGGCTGAGAGCCCTTGGCCCGGATGGTCTTTTACAGCCTATTATTTCACATATGGTGTTCTCGCCTCCTTCCTTCCTTCCTCTGATCCTTTAGCCATCTATTGCTAGGTAGCCACACCAGGACCCCAAAAGTTAGTACCTTTCTCACAATTTGTTTTCTTAGGCAAAAAAAAAATTTATCAAACTTAATAAATTTAATTAACCAATTCTGTAGCACATCAAACTGATCAAGACGCAAGGAACTGCAAATCAACTCAGTTAAGTCTTCTTACTACCTCTCTAACCTGTCTCAAACAAAACACTTGGAAAGAGACCAAGTTGTTTTCCACCCTCTCCTCACTACCCAAATATCAAATACATGGTCTTAATAAACAAGGTGCTGCAGTCTTACTACTTCAGGTCACCCAGGATGGGAGTGAGCAAGTGTTTCCCCTCCGTGCAAAGAGGCAAATGCAAATCTCCCAAAAAGAAGCCACTTAAAACACTAATGAGAGCCTTCTAATCATGTGTGGCACTGACTGGCTGCCACCCATATAAAAAGCAGTGGGCAAGTACTATCCACCCCTAGAGTCAAAGACAGTGTAATCCAAGGACATGTGAATGTGAAGGGAACGCTAAAAAACTCTTGACTAGATGAGTTCCTGATCCATGGAACCTCAGGTGCTTCAAGGGAAGCACTGCACTAGAACTTGCCAACTCTGAGTTGTGGGGTAGTGTGATGGGAAACCTACCAGGCCTGATTCCAACTCCAATCAACAGCTCTGCCATCACCGGCATCACAGATGGGGGTATAAAATAAAACTTTATTTGCAAAAAGCATTCTTCATGAATGGATAGACAAAATGTGGTATGGCCAAAGAATTGAATAGTATTCAGCCACAGAAAGGACTGAAGTATGTATTGATTCATGCTAAAACACGGATGAACCGCGAAAACATTATGCTCGGTGTAAGAGGCCAGACACATATGCGATTCCATCCATGTGAAATATTCACAAAAGGCAAAAGCTAGAGAGACAGAAACTACATTCCTTGTTGCCTGGGGCTGGAGTTGGGAACAGGTACTGACTACAAATGGACACCATGGATGCAAGGGAAATATTCTAAAACTGGACTGCGGTGATGAGTGCACAACTCTTTAAAGACTTTAGTCTGTAAGTCTAAATTATCTCTGAATAGTACACTTAAAAAGATGAATTTTATGCTACAAAATTTACCTCAGTAAGGCTCTTACATTAAAAATAGAATTAAAAAGGGCTCTGCAGAGAAGAAAAAAACTGGGGGGGGGGGGGGGTGAGAGAAGGAGTCCTCCCTCCAAGTCCCTCATTTTTTAAGTTTTGTATTGAGATAAATTCACACACCATACAAACCATCAGTTCCTCATTTTTATACATATGCAAACTGAGACCCAGAAGTAAGAGAAAGATAATTACTAGCACAGTTAAGAGTAAACAGCCAGTCTCCAGAATTCAACCCTGAGGTCTTATTGCAAGATATCTCATTTGGAAAATGTCATTCAGAATCTAAAGTAAATGCAAACATTTAATTTGGCTTGTGCAGATCAAGAGGTCAAATTTTCAGGGGTGGATGATCTATATGTGATGCTCTAAAACAGCCTGGGATGGTACAAGCATGACATGGCAACGCAAGATTCTAAAATCTATAGGTTTAAGACATTATGGTGCTGAGAGTTTCACAAAAGGTGTCCACCTTGCCCACAGGCTTCTTCCTAAACTACATTTTTAAAAAATCAGCAGAGCGATGTGTACGAACTGAGTTAGGGCAGAGACAAACGCCGTGTCCTACGACAACGAATTATGCCACAAGGAACTGAGGTCATTCAAAACCTGATACTATTTCCTCCCTGGATGCCTACCTGGAATCATGTGTATGTCTGGAAGGTAAGGGCCGAGGTGGGCATATTCCAGTAAGGACAGGTATATTTCACATAAAGAAAGCACTGAAATGGAGCAGTCTACCAAACCGTGCGGACACATGGCGAGGCCCAGACAGGAAAGACACAAAGCTGAAAGTCGTGGTCGTGTCTGGGAGAGGGTGACAGGATAGGGACTGTCGCGTTTCATACGACCAGGAACCGCACTCTGTAGATATAAAGGCCTCTTTTCAATGCATGACCCCAAATGTCCCCAAACCTGCGCGCCCAATCTGCTTCCTGCACCTCGAAATCATCGCGACGCAGGGCTGCCCTGTCGCAGTGCAGAGCCCGGGCCCCGCGGCGCGTCCGCGTCCGCCGAGCGGGGGCCCCGGCCCGGCCCCGCGCGGACCCCCGCCCCGCCTCGCCTCCCGCGGGGCCTGGGGTGCGGCCCGGACACCTGAGCGATCCGGGCGGCCGCGGCCGTGCAGGTCGGGGGGGGGGGTGCGGGCGACGGCGGGGAGCCCCGAGCGCCGGGCGCGGCCGACGTACCTGCCGCTGCCTCACGCTCCGGTGCGGGCGGCCTGGGACAACCCAGGCTCCGCCGCGAACACGCCTCGGCTCTCCATTCGGGGCTGTTTACTCCCAACTCTCGCGAGACCGCGCGGTCGGGGCGGGGACACCGACTGCCGGAAGGGCCGGCCCCCCTGCTGGCCCGACGTGGCCTGCGTGCGCGCTCCGTGAGGGTGGGCGGGGGTCTCGCGACGGCTGCGGCGCTGGGCGGGGTGGGAGACGGCTCCAAGGGCGGCAATGAGCTGCCGGCAACCCCGGGCTTTAGGATGGGCGCTTGGGCAGTGGGATGCTCCCGGAAGCCGCCTAGTCGGGTCGCGTTTACTGAGGCCCACCCTGGCGAAGGGCCCCCTCCGTCGCTCGAGGCGTGCTAACCCGACCACACACGTGCTGGGAGCTCGCTCCTGTTCCTGCGAGGCCCCTTGGGGTCCACAGTCCGGAGCCCGGCTCGTCGCCCGTCTTCCTGAGCCGGGGCCGCTGAGTTCCCCATCCCTGACCTGATGGCACCCCCTAGGCACCCACTCATGAGATCTGGTCCTCGTCGCCCTCAACCACGGAAACTCCCGGGTGTTTCACTTCCTCCCACGGGCTGCTGAGAGGCCGGGTGGCTGCCCACGCGCCTGTGAGGACCCAGGTCCTGGCCATCCGACTCCCGCAAGGAGCCAGCCCTTCTCCACCCAAAGTCCGCCTGCTGGCCCTCAACCCTTGGCCATCCCGCCCTGGCCAGTGAGGGCCTCCCGAGAACGCAGCGCGCGCCCTGGCCAGGGTCACCAGTACCTCCAGAAACCGTGGACGCGGTAACAGCGAGGGTGGTGCTTGTTTGAAAAAACCAAGGGTTCGTGTGTTCAACTCTGAGAAGTCTGCTTCCCAAAAAAGTGCCTGGGTGACTTAGATACTAGGATGACAGGTCGTTGTCAGTGTGCATGTTGAACTGGCCGACACTTGGCACAAGCGAGTGACCGAAACCCTTTTTTGGTAATGCAGCACTTGACCTTGCACCTGTGTCATCCTAATTTGGGGTACATTAATTTTGGACAGGGTTTCTTGAACAGCCCTTCAGTTACCATGCTATTGAATACTTAGCCTAGCTGTGAGGAACTGGGATAGATGAGTGAATTGCAGTCATACTTGGCACGTGATCGTGAAGTCTCAGAGGAGGGGGACAAAGCTGCCAGCCCCATAACGCCTGTAAGTTGAAGGAGGTGCCCAGGAATGGGGGTGGGGGGGACCAACAGCTTGGAAAGGATCCAAGGAAGGCTGAGAGTTATAGGATCCTGATCAACCGGTTTTCTAGTTATCAGGTTCTAAGATAACTTCCTAAACCCACAGCTTCATGAATATAAGGAAGCATTCGCTATTCCATGGAAGGTAAATATTTATTTAAAACTAAATGTTATTTAAAAGGATAACAGCCAAGTCAATAATGAGACAGGGGCTGACAGACTGGGGCTGGCTTGGAAGAATCAGAATGTCAAGACTGAGAACACATCACCTAAACCCCTGATTCCCAAATGTGACAAAATTTCATGTAAATTAAGACAAAGAAAAAAAAATTACTCAAAACAGCTGTCGCTACTTGCTGACTCCCTACTTTTCCTCCCAGTGTTAATGGAACCCGCTCTGCAAACTAGCTTTCATCCCCACCATTCAAGTGAAGTAGGGCTATTGAACAGGCTCAGTCTTCATCTTAATCAAGGAGAATGAGATGAGAAAACAACTTAATAGTTTCAAAAGACTTACTAGAGACGTTGTTATGTACAATTTTATCAGCTTTTAATGAGGTTTCCAGAGGTTCAATTAATTTTTGTAATTTTTTAATAATGGTTTCTATGGGGAAAAAAGTGTGCCTCTCATTCCAAATAAGCACTTACAAATGTTTGGAGTAAAACCTCTTCCAAAGGAAGCAGAAGCAACTGTTTTGTTAAATTTCAATTCACAGATTAAGTTTCAAAGGTTCTTATTTCCCATACACTTAACAAGAAACCTCAACCACAAACTGGTCCAATTAAGACTCTCAAACAAGGTCTGGCAAAAAAGTGTGTTATGAAAGAGAAAACTCAAGGGAGATTCTAGGTTTTGATCGTTCACTAAAGCTAAGGACAGCCTTACACTACACCTTTGCACTGGTCAGCATTTTACATATGTCCTACTACAGAGAATTTTAAAACATCACTGACATGGTTTATTTATTCTCATCACATAACAATGATTCAACACCTATCTTATAAATTTAAGACATTATGTACCACATAACCTTAGATATAATTATCTGATGTTAATTTTACATAAAATTGCAGCTTCTTACCACCCACTGAAGCCAGGTCAACTTGGCATGAAGTCAAAATTTGTCTAGTTTTAATGATCATGGATTAGTTGTGGGTTGGGGGAATATCAAATATGGCAAAATAAAGGCTTCCAAGATATCTCCATCAAAATTTTCAGTGTTATATGGTATCTCCAGTGTGTAATTTTTCACAACTTAAGATCTTTTTCTTAGATTAAGGAGACATGGTCTACAAGAGAAGGGCTTCCGAACTTAACCACTGATCCTCTGAGACCAAGCCGCATTACAAATACCCTAGGAGATATCACTGACACAACTGTCTTCATGACATAAAAAGGTGCTAAGTTATACTTACAATGGAATAGCATCTCGTAAGAAAACAAATCCACTGACTTTCAACCAATTTATTGTAACAAGATTAAACTCTGATTTTTTTAAATGCACATAATGTCATAGTATATGGTCCTCAAAACTGTTTGGCATTATTGTACCTGAAGCAAAATCATCTCACAGTAGCTTTCAATGCTAACTCATATGGGGGGCTTGAGAGGGATTGCATAATAATCTTCACAGCAATACAAGTATTCACTATAATGCAGAAATTCACTACACAAACCAAGGATGAGCTTCTAACTTATTATTCAACACATACATCATTATCACACACATAATTTGTCCATATTTTAACTACTATTCCATAAATATTTGACGTTTGTACTAATGCTACTGGAATGGAATCATATAACATAAAAAAGGATTTGAAAACCAGATTTAACAAGCTCTAAAGGGCTAAATTTAAGACTGAGAAATCACTATTTATCCACAACAATTATCTAAATAAATTAAGAGATGACTGGGTCACCCACTATGTGTCCAAATCTAGGAATTAACTAATTCCATAGGAGATTCAAACAAACAAAAATACAGTTAGTAACATTGTACATGTTAAACCAATAGCACAAAATTGGGTAGGCTTGTTGAGGATGAAAAGAAATAAGGTTTCACTTTAAGCCATCTTGATAAAAAAACCTTTTTTAAAGTACTTCACCCATAAATAAAATTACTCAGACACACACAATACACATAACACGTACAATTTTCTAATGAATTATTAACTGAAGAGCAGCATTTTCATACACAAACAACTAGGGCTGTGCAATATAATACACAAATTTTTACAGTTAACAATACCAGCAACCTTAGTTATAAATAATTCTTTTAATCTTTCCTGATGAACATCTGAAAACCAACACTGTAATCATCTAATGAAATAATAATTTCCCTTAAAAATATATTGTAAGTATACTTCAATTTCAGATTGCCTTGGTTCACAGAATAACATAAATCACACAACTTTAAACAGCTTAGGGAAAAAAGCATTGAAATTTAGGTTTCTTCAACGTGTTCTTCCACTTCAGGCATTATTTACTCTGTGCCATCCAAGTGACTCTCGAGGTTTCTGCACAGCTTCTCTAAAAGTATTACGATTTCTTTGCATATGATGACTCAACATTAGGCTAAATAACCAGTTATAAAAGAAAATACATCAGGTCAGTTGTGTTCTTCCAAACGTCAGAATACTGTAGGTTCCCAGAAGTTGGCAAAATTTCCTAAAGGGTCATCTGGACTCATGCTTTGCAGGATAAGGCCTCGTTACGTAAAGAACGATTGAGAATATTTGCTCCCCACACCCAGAGCCATTCAGGCATATACTGTGCAAAGAGAAACTAAAAATGAAAGAGAAAAAGGTTATGAGGTTAGAATCCAAAGCCATCAACGCTGACAGAACGAGTGCTAAGATCCACCTATGACTTACTCCAACATATACTCACCAATCAGAAAATACAACGAAGGCAAATATGCAAATTCAATGAAAGTATACTGGACTAAGCAGCTGGTTTTGTACACGACCCTACACTAGACTTGGCGAGGAACAGAAACATGATCACCATCTGCCCTCTTTCTCCAATAATTCCAGACAGGCCTACAAGCAGTATTATACATCCACCTTTACTTAATGTGATAGAAAGAGGCTGTTTATTTAGTTAAGGGTTATAAAATCATTCCCGGAATAAAAAGCAGTTGACACAGTTATGATATGAGAAAACTGGGATTTGAGGGCAGGGTGAGTCTAAGCTAAATAAGAGAACTGAGTCAAAAACCAAGACCTTAGGATGGCATCTTGAGATGTGAATGAGGAGGGCTGAGGGGGCCGGGGACAAAAGTCCCGTTATGTTGCTTACTTCAAGACACCTCATCTGGGGCCACTGTGCCCACTCCCCACCCCTCCAGGGGATACCTGGCAATGTTTGGAAATGTTTTTGATTGTCCTAACTGGAGAGTTGTCCTACTGGCCCCAAAAGGGTAGAGGCCAGGGATGCTACTGAACATCCTAAATGGGCTCCACCACAAAGAATTATCTGTGCCCAAATGCCAATCATGCTGGGGCTGAAAATCCCTGTGCTACTCTTGAGAGTTCTGTCCCATAAGAAATGGTGGTGACAAGCCCCCTGGCAAGTGCTGAAATTCCAGCCTTAACCAGAACTGAAGTGACAACAGAGGTTACGCAGGAGGCCACAAATGAACACGGAGGCCACAAATGAGCACGGAAGGGCTTGCCCCATAACAGGAGGGGCTCCGCAGCAGCTCTAGGCCCGCCCCCCGGGAACAGGAGCCCGGGATGCAATCTCTAGCCAGGGATAACTTTCTGGGAAAGTGACTAAGGTTTCTTTGGACCCCTTTGAAAAACCAGGATTCTGTCAAGGAACTGCCTGGATGTAGCTCCCTGGAGACTGTGCCTTACAGCAAAACAGCCTAAATCCAAGGAAATAACAGAAGTCCATTTAGGGTCCCTTAGTCTGGGCACTGAAGGTCGGTCATCTGCAACTCAGCACTTGAGCAGGCTGGATAATCAGATCCCCTTCAAGTGATATTCTTTATCTCAGTATTTATTTAGTGGGGAAGGGATCAGCATCTAAAAATCTGTCTGATAATTTCCATCCATGACCACTATCTATTTCAGTAGGAACAAGGTATATTTGCTAGTTCCCTCAGGAGGTGCCAGAATGGCACATTTCACTGAGATTTCAGCATTCTGGCCAGGAGGGTGGAAGAGCTTAATGGAAAGAAAGAATGAAGATAAGGGGGACAGTTAATCCTCTGGGTATGGACAGAAACACTTAAGATGCTGACTCATCTGTCCATTTAGATTATAACAATTACTAGAAGGACTGCCAAATCTATCCCACTAGGAATGGCAAGGAAAAGTGCCGCAACTGAAGTAAGGGGGGGAGAAGATGGCGGAGATGTGTGTATGTGGTGAGGGAGGGCTGGATTTCTGTATCTTTAAGGTCTTATCCATACTCAGAGGTCCTAACCAGGGTCCAGGCTTAAGAAGGGAGGCAGGCAGCTCCTCTTCCTCTGCAACAGATCCACAGCTACAACCAAAACTTGGGGCAAGAGGATGAAAGGAAGGGGAAACTAATAAATTAAGCTGGTTGGGGAAACTTATACTTGCAATTAAAATGCAAATGTTAGACATTCCTCAGAAACTGAGGCAGGTAGAACTTAAAGATAAAAGGAATAATGGGAATGGAAACAATCCCAAGGAACACAGGCTAGAAATCTTACACTGGAGTCATTCCAAAGTTACAAACACCACTTTTGGGCATGTGTGTAAGCAATGGCCCCCTTTCCAAGTGAGTGGGAAAACGGGCAGGGGGGAGCAGGGCTCTGACCTCTCCCCAAGTCTTCCCATCTGGCTCTGAACCCCTCACACCACCTCAGTGTGCAGCTCCAGGGCCTCCTCTGTCCCACCCAGTTCCACCTCTCCCAACGCCACTTTTCTTTCAGCCATAGCAATATACACAGACAGAGGCACACACACATATACAGTATTTGTGAACAGATACATCAAAAATAGGTACTAATTCAGAACAGAATGTGTCCCCGATCTAGAAATCTACTCCTGCTCCCAAACAGAGCTCCCATTTTTATAAGCACGAGCCTTATGGGCCACGTTGTCGAGTTAATGGAAAACCAAACATACACCAGAGCATTACTAGCCTTTCCATCACGTATCATGAACAGAAAGCTTCACCGTCAACTGCACTGTATGCTGTGAAGCTGACAATTTAATAGGCACATTCGCTAGTGCTCCCAAAATCAATGTGGATAATCAGTTAACAATTAAAGCAATACATTCTGAACATTTTTCTAGTTTGTTTTATAAGTGCAAATCATCTTTTTCTACTTTAGCTTGCAAATTTTTCTAAGACAATCAACATAACACAAGATAGTATTGCCACCTATCAATAGTGCCTGACAAAGCAAAAAGAGCAGTGGTTATGGATCAGCTCTGGGGCTGCGCCTCGTTAGAAAAGCCCTGATGCTCCAGCGACGACGTGGGTGGTGAAGTCTGAGGCGCTGTGAAGGAGGAAACATGTTCCCTCACCTCTGCACAAACTGAGCAAAGCACCGCTTTTTGCATTTAATCATGATCACCTGATTTCATTATGTTCTCAGTGAAACACTGTGAAAGTGCTTTAGATGCCATCATCAACAGAGTGTCACACAGAGAGAGGAAACCCGTAGAGCACTGGGGGACAAGAACCTCCTGGACTGAGCAGACCAGAGCTGCCATCAACTCTTGGCCATGGTCACCTCTACAAGGAGAGCCTCCTGTCTCCCCAGCCGTCTCACCCTCCTTTTTACATCATTATTTCAAACCTCTGATTCCCCTCTGTTCACCTCCCTCCTCACAGACCACCCTACCTCTCGGGAACCATCAGACAGGCGCTCCCTCAGCTTCCAACAGAACCTTACACCCTCTCCTTCTGCTGGCCTTGGTTTCCAGCTGTTCTCTAAGTTGAAGTCATATTCCTGCTCCTGTGTGCTCGGCCCCATTCCCGCCACTCCCTCAGGAGCCTCTCCTTCCCCACAGGCTTCTACTCTCCACCATTTAATTACAGTCAAGTCTCTCTGAAGCCAAATAAATTAACCAGGAAACAAAGAGAATCCTCCTCGGACCCAAATCCATCTCTCATCAGCCCGCAGAGCCTTACTTCTTGAATGAGCTTACTTTACCCACATTGTCTATTTCCTCTTCTTGACTAGATTCTGGATTCTGCCTATGCCCCCAAAACTGCTTTTGTCAAAGTCACCAAAGATTCCCAAGACACTAAGCCCAACAAGACACGTTTGGGCCTCATGTGTTACATGACGGCTGGCTTCACCTGGTGCTGATAACCATTCTCTTTACCTTAAACCACCCTGCTCCTTGGTTTCCATGATACCACCCTCTCCTGTTCTAGTGATCATTCTGGTTGCCAGCCCCTCTCAGTCTCCTTTGCTGCATCTTTTTCCTTCCACCACTCCCTGGAAGGTTGGAGTTCCTTAAGACTCTGACCATCCTGTCTCCTTCTCTCAACACATTCTCCTTGAATGATATCACTCAATCCCGTGGCCTACTGTCCAGCTAAATGCTCGTGACCCTCAAAGCCTCCACCCCATGCAGACCTCCTGGCTGAGTGCCCACCTACCCCCTGCCAATCCCACTTGTTCTTGTAAATACTTGCCACAACCTTCAAATCCAACATGCATAAAATTCTACCTCTTATTTCCCTCAAACAAGCTCTCTTTCTCTCATGTTACCTGTCTGAGCAAATGGCACCATTGAGTTTCTGAAGCCATAAACCTGAGAATATTTTTTATTCTCCCTATCATTCAATCCTCCCTATCCAATCCATCACCAGATCTTGTCAAGATGTAAATATAAACTCTATAATGTAAGTCATACTGCAGAAGACTAAGTAAAATAAACAGCACAAAATAAAATGGATTACATATAACATTTCACACAATAAATTAAAGACCAGAGACTGACAAAGGATTGAAATCTTGACAAAATTTAGATCTGCAAAATTCAGCCTCAAAAAATAGAATACTATTCAGCGATCAAAAGAAATGAAGTTCTGATCCATGCTACATTGTGGATGAACCTTGAAAACATTATGCTGAGTGAAAGAAGCCAGACACAAAGGACAAATATTCTATGATTCCACCTAAATGAAACATCAAGATTAAACAAATTCATACAGACAGAAAGCAGGTTAGAGGTTATCAGGGGCTGGTCAGGAAAATTGGGGAGTTACTGCTTAATGGGTACAAAGGTTCTGTTTTGGGTGAGGAAAAAGTTTTAGTGCTAGAATGTAGCGATGGCAGAATACTGCAAAGACAATTAATGCCACTGAATTTTACACTCCAAACATGGTTAAAGTGGCAAATTTTATGTTATATGTATGTAACCACAATTTTAAAAAGTTCAACCTAGAAAAACTGTATTCAGAAGAAATGATGACTACAAAAGAAAAGTCTCAGTGATAAAATCTATCAGAGAAATCTGCTTTAAACAAAACAATTAAGGAATCAAATTTTTGTTGTAAAATTTCAAAAAAATTTGATGATCTTGAAAACAATTTGAGTAAAATAAAGACGAAAACAAACAAAAAAAAAATGGAAGCAGTTCAACAGCCTTGTATAGATGACTACTCTAGGAATTAAATTGGCTTAACAGAGTTTCTTGGCAGAAAAAAAATATGTTCTCAAGAAAAGTTCATCAATTTGAACAAAGTTCAATTACAATTAAAATACAGATGTTTATAAAATGCTGTCAAAATATCTACTACCCTATCTTTATTATAGCCTCATTTCTATAAGAACTTCAGTATCTACTAAGACTATAAGTTTGTAGGTTTCTCTGCTTTTGTTAAGTAGTTAAGGTACTGGAAACTACTGAAATAAAACTGCTACTAATTAAATAAACCTTAAGCCAAATTAATTTGGTGATAATAAATCTAATCATCTTTATGCGAATAGTTCCAAAAATATGTGTTTGGTAATCACAAAACTCTAGGCAAAAGGAGTTGCATAACAGGGCATGCACCAAGTCAAGAAAAAAGTTCGTGAATGTGAAATGGTACAACCTCTGTGGAAGGCAGTTTGGCGGTTCCTCAGGAAGTTAAGTACAGAATTGCCATATGATCCAGCAATACCATTGCTAGGTATCTATTCAGAGGACACAAACGGACATTTGTACACCAGTGTTGCTAGAAGCATTATTTACAATTGCCAAGAGGTGGAAACAGCCCAATGCCCATCAACAGATGAGTGGCTAAACAAGCTGTGGTATGTACATACGATGGAATACTATGCAGCTGTAAGACAGAATAACATCATGAAGCAAGTAACAACATGGATGGACCCCGAGGACATTATGCTGAGTGAAACTGGCCAGAAAGAAAAGGACAAATACTGTCTGGTCTCATTGATATGAACATTAATGAGTGAACTTGGAGAATTTGTTCTTATGCATTATATAGATACCTCCTTTTTAGTTTATGGTGTATTAGAGTGGGTAGACGGAAGTAGCTGAAACTGAAGAGCTGTGTTCCAGTAGCCATGTTTCTTGATGATGATTGTATAAGGATATAGCTTTTGCAATGTGACTGTGTGATTGTGAAAACCTTGTGTCTGATGTTCCTTTTATCTACGATATGGACAGATGAGTAAAAAATATGGATAAGAAATAAACAAATAATAGGGGGAACAAAGGTTAAAATAAACAAGTAGATTGAAATACTAATGGTCAATGAAAGGGAGGGGTAAGGGGTACGGCATGTATGAGTTCTCTCTTTTTTCTTTCTTTTGCTGGAGAGATGTAAATGTTCAAAAATATATCATGGTGATGAATACACAACTATGTGATGATACTGTGAGCCACTGATTGTAACCATGACAAGAATGTTTGTATGTTTGTTCGTTGTTTATAAAAAAAAATTTTTTTAAAGAAAGAAAAGAAAAAGCCTTGTTAAAAGTGGGAGCAGAGACAGCACACACCTCCAGAGGGTCTCTGGTCCCAGTTCCAGAGGGAGCAGAGTGATCCTCATGCACATACTGGGAACATATATGTCTGGCACAATTTGTCTGGTGGTACCTGAGGGACTTGCCATAAGGCCTGTGTGTAGAAGGCAGCTCACTGAGCTCTCCTACAGAACGTATGGGAGAGCAGTCAAGTGCCTGCCTGGAGCAGGGGACTGTCAGCTGTAAGACATACAGTGCAATGCCAGGGACCTTGGGGAAACTATTTTCCAGAGAAGAGGGGATAGTTGGAACTGTATAAATGGGGGAATTCCTAGGGCCAAACACACATGCCCAAGACAAGAAAAAAAATGCACAAAAAGGAACAGGGACCCCTCTAAGCTTTGGCCTCGTACTATTCTCTAAACTCACTGTATGGATAAGCCCTGAGAGAGAGCACTAGCACAGGTTAATCTGCAAAGACTGGGAAAGAGGCTTTCTTTTTTTTTCACCTTTTTTTTACTATTAGCTTCTAGCAATTAAGGAGAGTGCTGTCATAACACTAGCTAGAAATAAGCATAAGGAACAGACGCCTCAGAAGTTAAATTCAAGAGATAACACACAAAATATCAAAATGTCCAGGTTTCAACAAAAGGTTTTAAAATACTTAAAGAAACAGAAAGTGACCCAGGCAACAGAGAAGACTGAAGCATTAGAAACCTTCAGTGAGGAGGACCTGAGTCATGCCAAAGACTTTGGTTCTAAATATGCGCAATGAGCTAAAGGAAAATATGGACAAAGAACTAAAGGAAATCTCTTTATGGACATAAAGAGAATATCAATTGAGAAAAGGAAATTATGAAAATATACCAACCAGAATAGAATGCCATAGTAACAGAAATTTCAAATTCCCTAGAGGGGTTCAACTGGAGCTGGCAGAAGAAAGAATCAGTGAACCTGAAGACAAGACAATTGAAATCATCTGGTCTGAGGAGCAGAAAGAGGAAAGAATGACAAGTGAACAGAGCCTGAGGAGCCCGTGGGACACCATCAAGCATACCAACATACAAACTATGGGAGTGCCAAAAGGAACCGAGAGAGAGAGAATGGGACAGAGAGAATAGTCAAAGAAATAATGGCTGAAACATCCCAATTTTAACAAAAGAATATACACATTCAATGCTTGATGAACTCCAGATAGGAAAAACCCAAATAGATGCACATTGTGTCAAACTGCCAAATGCCAAAGATAAAGAGAGAATTCTGAAAGCTCCCAGAGAGAGAAACAATGTAACACATACAAGGGAGCTGTGATAACATTCCAACTTCTCACTGGAAACCATGGAGACAAGAAGGCAGTGGGAAGACATAGTTGAAGTGCTGACAGCCAAAAACTGCCACCCAAGAACTCTGTATCAGGCAAAACTGTCTTTCAAAAATGAGAAAGGGATTAAGACAGTCCCAGATAAATAAAAACTGAGGGCTTCATCACTCCTGCACTGGCCCTACAAAAGATGCTAAAGGGAGCTCTGCAGGTTGAAAGGAAAGGATAGTAAACACTGACTGAAGCTACATGAAGAAACAAAGATCTCAGATGAGGGTAATGGCAAGGGCAAATATAAATACCAGTACTACCATATTTTTTATTAGTAACTTCACTTTTACCATCCTACTGGATCTAAAAGGCAAATGCATAAAATGTAATGATAAGTCAATGGTTTTGGACTCATATATAAGTATGTAATTTGTGGCAAGAACTACAGAAAGGTGAGGAGACAGAAGGGTATAAGAAAATAGCCTATATATATTACTGAAGTTAAGTTGGAATCAAAACAAAAGAGATTGTTATAGATTTAGGATATTCAATTTAGTCCCCATAGTAACAACAAAGAAAGTATCAGAGAGTATGCAAACTCACAGAGACAGAAAGGAAAGGAGAATAAAGGTTACCAGGGCTGGGGGGAAAAGGTAATGGGAAGCTAATGCAAGATGAGTTTGGGGCGAAGGAGAAGTTCCAGTAGCGGCTGGTGGTAAGGGTGCTGCACACCGTGAATGTGATGAATCCCACTGCACGGTATGCTTGGGACAGGTTCAGAGGGGAATAGATATGCTATATGTACTTTCACAATTGAAAAAAGGGATAACGACAATCTGGTAGAATGCATCATTTTGGGTGGGCTGTAAGAATGGAGGAGAAAAGGCTCAAAAGAACATTATTGGGACATAAGAAAAAAATTGAATACAGAATATAAGCTTCGTATCAACATTAAATTTCTTAAACTTGGTAACTGCATTTAAGATGATTACCTAAGTAAATAACCTTGTTCACAAGAAATGTACGTGGCAGTATCATGTGTTCAGGGAGTATGATGGAGGGAGGGAGGGAGGAGGGAGGAGAGCCTGAGAGGAAAAAGCGGCAAAATATTAAAACGGTGGATTTGGGTATCTAGAGGGCTGGAGTTCTCTGTATAGGGTTTGTATTATTTTTGCATTTGTCTTGCAAGTTTGAAATTATTTCAAAATAAAGAGTTTTAAAAAAATGAGAACACTACATATTAGAGGGAAAAAATTCTAATCAAGGGCACTTCTACATACTGTGTCTATATAATAAGTCATTTTGAGTTCTTGATCTAATACTTAGGTCAAAATTTCAAATATGTAATAAAGTTACTCTTTAAAATACTAAAAGGCTTAAATCTTTGTCATGCCTGAACATACTTTTTTAAAAAAATTCTATGCCTCTTAGGCTACTCTTGAGGTCACTCTTAAGCAAGCTTCAGTTAGACATTACTATCTACCATATCTTGCCAAACCCTGATCAAAACTATTCCTGCCAATCCTAAAGAATGCCTAGGGTGTCATATATAACATTCTACAAAAGTTCCACATACTAGCATAACCTTCCAGACACCTACAACCTCCAGATGGGTCCCTGGACCAGATAAGTCCTGAAATGCAGAGGGCCCAGCCTCTCCAGAACATCAACTAGTTCCATCCCCCTATCCCATAGTATCCACAGCCCCTTCCAACATGAAATACTTAGTATTTTTATAATGCCATCATCTATTTATGTTAAAACAGCATATTTCATCTTTTAGGTTTCATATAGACTACACCTCTGAATATTCTTAATATAATAATTTCACAAAAGAGCACTTGCTGACTTAACTGAAATCATCAAGTGTCAGGTTTAAGAATCAGAATTTATCATTCTCATCTCTCAGCATCAGGCTTCAATCAGAGGCCTACATGTCATCTAGAAATGTTTAGGATGCATTAACCAAATGTTGAAACCTAAGCGGATACCTGAATAGAATGGGACCAGTATCCCGTGGTCCTTTTTGAAATTCCAAGTGTGGAAACTGCATGATGTGCGTAAACTTTGGGTGACGGCACCAGCCACCGGCATCTGTGCAGAAAGCTGCTGTGCGGAGTCACGTTGGTAGCGACATAGAACGGGATCAGACTCTGTACGAAGATCCCTTTAGAAGCATATTCATATTGCAGTGCTCGGCTGAAATGGTCTAAATAAGCCTGTTAAAACAGAGAGTGGGAAAAAAAGATTTATTTTTGATTTTTCAGAAAACTGAAAAAATTCAGGAAAAAAAAAAAAGACTATCATTTCAGGAAAAAATACAGAAGCCAAAATGAATTTGCTGACAAACTGCTCAGACAGCCTGACCAAACAATGGTAATAAATGCTCCACCTTGTCATGAGTCTATTTTCCAATAAGTAATACATCACCTTAGAAGCAGAAAATGCAGCCAGCTGGGGAGTTGGTTTGCAGCAGGAGCCAGAGGAGATGGTGACGATGGCTCCCTTCTTTCTCTCCACCATTCCTGGCAGCACTATATGGACCATCAGGCTGGCTGCAGCGATGTTGACGTTAACGATGTCCCAGAGTTTGTCCTCGGAGACCTGAGTGAAATACTGGGGGTAGGGGTAAAACACGCCCACATTGTTCACCAAGATGCCAACATCTCTGTCTTTCAGGGCCTCTCGGATTGGGAAGTAGATCTCACGGCCAACGCTGAAGTCCGCAACGATAATATCCGTTTCCACCTTATAGGTGTCAGCTATGTCTTTAGCAACAGTCTGCAATTTATCTTTGTTCCGACTAATCAGGACAATGTTGAGGCCTCGGCTTGCTAACTCTTCAGCATAGGCTTTTCCAATCCCATCAGTTGCACCTACAATACAAGCCAGGAAAACTGAGCATGTTTGTTTCGTGGTGTGACCTTGAAAATGAACCTTCTAAAACTCATTTCCATGTTCAGTCAGAGAAAAAAAAAATCACACGCGAAATAAACCAGGTTCTAATATTATCAGTCAAGGACAGTGTTGACTCAGTGTGAATGATATGTGTTAGTTAAATACTCTCCCAGACACCTGGGAGGCCAATGAAGAGTCACTTCTGTCACCAAGTTGACTGAGATGCAGTAGGGAAGTGTTTTCAAACTTACATCTGGCTTGAACATAGGCCAAGAGGTGCTTCTCTGGGAAACAACGACAAAATAAGTGAAATTTAAAATAGATGACGCATTTCTGAGAGTGGTGACAGTTCCCAAGGACAATTTCAAAACAGCAGCAAAAAGGAAAAGCAAGGGGTAGGAAGCGGATCTGCAATAGGATGGGGATAGGAGTGGGCAGAAGGAGAACAATAAGGAGGAAAATTCTTCCTAAAGGACGGACAGTAAGAATATGTGAACATAACCACAACAGCATGCTCGCATGAAAACATCCCATTAAGTTCAGTAGTTCCTTGAATAATGCATCTGACTTAATGTAACCTAAATGGAAATGATGAGTGTGATTTTTAAATTAGGCAAGAATTACACTCTCATTTCTTACCGCTGATGACTGCCCATCTTCCATACTGCTTGATCAGATCTGCTCTGCTCACCAGCCGAGGAATAAAATGCAGCCTGATCAGGCTGTAAAAGTCACAGACAACGGTGATGCTTTTTCTGGCTGTATACCAGGCTCCAACCAAGGCCAGCGCTTCCATATAGCAGTTGCAAGACCTGGCAATTTCCCTGTACAGCAGGTAGAAGCTGTCAACAGCAGCCATGGTGATGGCAGCCTGCAGGGAAGACAAAGAGAGATGTTCTCTGCCTAATAAGTTAAACGAGCATGCAGAGCTTGAGTTTAGAAAGACATCTGGGGACATTAGATCTTGACATTTTGCATTCAAATAACGGGAATTTTTCAGATGCACATAGAACCACAGATCCAGATCAGTCAATTTATGATCTCCTTATTTATAGCTGTAGCTTATAAAGTTCTCTTCTTCCCAGGAGATTGATCAACACCACCAAGAGTTACCAAATTCCTACTAAAATTCAGACACTGGGCTATGTGTTGTGGCTACAAAGATAAACACAGTATGCTCTGTTCCCTAAAAAAGTTCCTTGTCTAACATACTCAAGCAGACAGTATGTGACTCATACTACAGCAGAGCAGTGGGTTTATTTTTCTGCTTAATTTGTAACCAGTAAGCACAGAGTAAAGAGCTAAGAGAATAAACAGAGGTAGTGTTAAGTCACAGCTTTGGCCTCAAAATGCTTACAGTCCACTTGAATCAAAACCAAGCTTTAATAAATCTTAACATAAGTGAAAAAATGTATACATTTTTTAAAAAATGCCCCCAAAATGAAGAAATGGATTTTTCACATAGCAAATAAGAGAGTATGCCTCCATCTCACTAACTTCATCTGTGCACTGTTATCTTTGCCTGGCCCTGTAAGCTTGAGGGAAGAGAAATCCAATACTCCTCTCCTAAGTACGCACACAGCAAGCATTTACTATATCCTAGGGGGTGTGACAGATTCAAACACTATATCGTGCATTAGGTGATGAGGCAGACATATAAACCAACTCCTTAAAATGCCATCTTATCAATCAGAGATGACCGTGCAGAAGTGGACAAAGGCCAGGTCTTGAAGGTACGGCTAAGGGACGTGGACTTCATCCAGGGGGGCAATGGCGTGCTGTGAGGGCAAATTATCAAAAGGCCCATGACAAACTTCATTTAATTATGAAGAGCTTAGATATACATAAACACAAAAATACAGCATTTAGTATACAGAAGAAAGTATAGCTCAAAAAAGATGAAATATAAAGCTTCTGGGAGCACCCCCTTATAGAAATCCCACTAAAATAGGGGGGAGAAAAAAGGGTCCTGGAACTAAGTAAATACCCAATGATAGCAAAAACTGACCTAACTCTAAGGAAGAAAAAGCCAATGTCCTCCCTCTCCACTGCAATGGAATTTTGCAGAGTTAAAAAACAAAAACAAAAAAAAGAATAAAGGCATGGAAAATAAATTAACCAAAGAAGGATACCTTATGGTGATAAAAAGCACATAAAGGCAGGCGATGGTGGTGCAGTGGCACTGTTCTCGCCTGTCATGCTGGAGACCCGGGTTCAATTCCAGGTGCCTGCCTATGCCCAAAAATAAAAAATTAAAAAAGCACATAAAATAATGAAAAAAATGTGGAATATATATGCGTTTGTGTCAAACTGCCAACCAACAAAACATACAAAAGAAATATGAAAGAAAAATGAAGAAATGGATAGCCAATGGGATTCCTAAATGTTACACAATAAGATAAATTTTAAATTGCTACTAATTACTAACTAAGCTGACCTGGCATTAATTAAACAGAATTAATGCTTAATTAATAAATTTAAATTGCGACCCAAAATTTTAAATCTTACAATCCACTTGAGACAAAATTAAGCTTTCATAAACCTGAATGAATATTAAATGCATATTTTTAAAATGCCCCCAAAGTTAAAAAATTGTTCTTCTCAAATGACAAAAGAGAAAATAACTGAAGTTGGGTCCCTTTATTTTCTATATTAAGAGGCCATATACTGGACACTGTTCACAGAAACCCATTTCCCACCAGAAGAATGCCAAAATCCAACAAAAAAAGAACATTTGCCGTCATAAACATTTATGAAGTACGTAAACCAAAATTCTTAATCTAAAAATAATGAAATAAATGCTCTTTGAGGGTAATTTTTCTTCATGAACCAGACTAAGATTTCCTAAAATAAGAGAACAAAACCAATGAAATTTGGACTGAAAATTCCTCTTTCTTGTTCTGCTCAATCTTCCACATAGCAAGCACCACTTGTCGCTCCCAAATCCTTTAAAATACATTCAGTTAGGACCATCTGTCACAAAAACATTCACTCTTCTTTTGCTGTGTCCGAACGCCTCTCAGAGCTCGCAAACACTAGAGATAAGGGTGTGCCAGCACCTTCCACAGTCCCCTGCTCTGCCAGGTCAATGAAACAGTCAAGGCCCCAGTGATGGGCTGGTGCCTCGGACAGGCCCACTTACCAGGCCAGGTGAGCAAGGGCTCACGTTGGTTGTTGTCCTTGAACAGCAATAATTACAAGACTCCCACAGAAAAGGCCAAAATATTATATTCTTATCAGAAAGAGCATAAAGATTGAGACCTCATGTTAAATCATCTTAAGTTGGGCACTGCTGAAGAAACTTCTGAAAAGTGCGCAAGTAAATAAATGCCTTTAGCTATAACTCATCATACAAGGTCATGAAGAAAGTAAATGCTAAAAATGGCAAATTATATGCAATAGTATTTTTCAAACGAAATGTGATCAAATTAGAACTAATAAAACTATGACCAAAAAAAAAAAAGAACCTAAACACTTGGAATACTGCATCTAGTGTTCTAAATAATAATTGAGTTGGGACACATATCCAACAGGTTTAACAAACGATGTTTTCCATGAAAATTAATTACCACATGTCAAGATCTATGTGCAGCAGCTAAAGCAATACTACTGGGGAAATTCACTGAATTTTTATATTAATGTTCCACCTAAAAAGAAAGTGTTCAGGCATGCCTCGTTGAGTGACCTCACACTCCTGGAAAGCTGTAAAGGGAACCTCTTCCACCTTAAACACAAGTTTTTCAAGAATTTCAATCATGAAGGGATTTCCCATTATCTTCTGCCCTGAGTTCTCATTCTTACCATGGTTTTCTCTTACCTTATCTCTGCCAACTCTGGGCCTTCAGAGATGTGCTGCTTTACCTTTCTCGTAAGGCCAATCTGTGAACAAAAACCAGCAAGAAACAAATTTTCTTTCTCTTTCCCTTATAGTTCAGCTAAGAAACAATTAAGAAAACACACAGTCCTATTCCATAAATTCCCTTATGGGCAACAAAGCATTTATTAAACTCAAAATAGTTCATCTCAAAATAAGAAAGGCACCAACAGGGTCTCTCTCTGAGCAAGATCCATCCACCCTTCAAAGACTCGGCTGAAGTGTGCTTCCCTTTTTCTGGACCTTCTGTTCTTAAAGAACATTTCATCACATGGAACAAAAACCACCCAGGACGGGCCACGGTGGCTCAGCAGGCAGAGTTCTCGCCTGCCATGCCGGAGACCTGCGTTCCACTTCCGTTGCAGAGACTCTAAGGGAACAAGGCCCAGGAAAGGGGAGGGCCTGGGAAGGGAGGGTAGATGCAAGGCTATTCTCTCTGGTATCTGCCTGGGTTTTCGTCTCTGCCCATTCTTTCTCTTTGCAAACCACCTTCCTTGGCTCTCCTGTCAAGAAACCAACACTACTTGGTGTCTCTATCCCACATTCCTGATAGAGATTCTGGCTGGCCTTCCTTGGCCCCTTAGCTCAGGTATCCACCACTTGTGTAGTCAGCTGGGGTGGGGGGGAGAGATTGCAGAAGAAGGGTGTCCTGCACTATTCAGGGGAGCTCTTCTAGGCTGCAAGTGGGGCAGGTGCTTTAAGAATGAGAAAATGGGAGGACTCTCTAGTAAGCTTTTTCCCTCTCCTTTCTCTATACACATTATATCATTATTGTTTTGATTCTGTACCACCCCCAGTAGGCTGAGTTCCTCTAGGGTCACAGTCAAATTTTATCCCTCTCTGTTTCTCAGGCACCTTCAACTTCCCAGCACAAAAAAAAGTACCTCAATAAATGCTGAGTTAAACTGCACTGCCAAATGAACAGTCTCCAGCTGCAGCTCTGAGGCTGAGTTCTTTCCTGTTTAGCTGGTATTCTCCACACACCAGGCACTCGAGGGTCCACCTAAACAGAGCCCTTTCAGCCTTTATGAAAGAAAAACCTTGCCTACAAAACCGGCCAGGGACCCCTGCTCAGGTGCAGCAGATGAGAAGCACCTGCGGCAGAGCGGACTGAAGGACAGCAGTGCTAAGAGGCCTCCACACGCCTGGCCCAGCTTCTCCATACCCCATTCGCTTCCATCACCATCTCATCAGAGGTGAGTCTGTGACGAAGTCTTCACATTACAGTTTCATCACATATGGATACCTTCACCATAGTATATCACTGCTTCATTTTAAAAAATCAGAAGAGAGCTGATGGATTCAAGGTCTTAGCTTTGATGTACAGAAACATGATTTTATCTTTCCTTGGGTTTGTTCACACCGCGATGGGCCAGAAGTGGAAAATAATAGGATATTATAGATGGGTTACTTTTCTCCACTTTTAAGCACATGATGGAAAATGATATCTCCCTAATGAAAAAGAAAACAGTTCTTCCCCCAAAAGCCTCTACATTTTAGTAAAGCTCACAGCCTTACGCTAAAACAGTTTTAAAGTAACGTCTCCATTTAAGACTACCTACCGATATATGTACAGATGTCAAGCTGCATTTAACTTGTTTGGGGGGTTGATTAGTAAATTTTTCTGTGGATTGATTAGTTAACAGTATTAGTCTATAACTGAGAGAAACCCATTATTTAGAAAGCAATAATAGAACACAGTAGAATTCTGATCCCTGTACAAATCTACCTGTAAAAAAGGCATTATAAAGTTTTGTTGTCTTGTCTCAAGAGAAATCTAAATGTCAAGTGGAAAAAAAAAAGAGAGAGAGAGAAACAAGCAGAGGAAAACAGTAAATGAGAACTGTCCCTAAAGCAGAGCAATTCCCTACTGACATTCGGGCATTTTCTCCTTCCACAGGCTCTCTTCATCAGGGCTGTAGTCATCAAAATCTCAAAGGTAATATAACAACAAAAGCGTCACAGGAGAATTACGATCGAAACTGCAAAGAGCAAGGTCACCTCTTCAAAGAACAACCGCTGTGGCCTGTAACATTATCCTGATCTATAGTTTAGCCGACTTGATTGAGGAAGGTAAAGAGCAGTAATAAATGCAAACATAAAACCCTTCATGAATCAGGAGTTCTGGGAGAAAAGGCTTGGCTGAAGCACAGATATCAGCACTGTTATCCAATGAATGAGACCTGGGAGTGGATGGTAAAAGTGCATAAAATAGATTGGCCAAAACGTTTTTAAAAGGAAATAAAGCACATGTGATAGAAAGAAGACTACTGGAGCATGAGCAAATGGTAGTGCTGTAAATTGACTACTGACCATCAAAGACCTCCACACCCATATCCCACAAATCTGCTAATGTGCTAACCTCACATGACAAAGGGGACTTCACACATGGGGTTGAATTAAGGATCCTGAAATGGGACGATTATCCTGGATTATCCCAGTGGGCCCCAAATGTAATCACACATGTCCTTCTAAGGGGGAGGCAGGAGAAAATAAAGATGGACATTAACAATGGAAGCAAGATCAGAGAGAGAGATGTGGAGATGAGGTACTAGGGTCTGAAGATGGAGGAACGGGCCCCAAGCCAGGGGATGCAGACAGCATCTAGAAGCTGGCAAGAGCAAAGGAGAGTCTGTCCTAGAGCCTCCAGAAAGGAACGAGAACTACTGACACCTTGACTGTAGACAGTGAGAACGATGATAGGCTTCTGGACTCCAGAACTTTAAGATAATAAATTTGTGTTCTTTTAAGCCACTACATTTACGGCAATCTGACACAAGAGCAATAGGAAAATGATAGGTAAATACATAGGTGGGTAGGTAGACAGATGGATAGACGGACAGGCAGTCTCACTTTTAAGAGAGTAAAGAGACAAGCTGCAAATTCTGCCACATTCCTTAAAACCAAAACCTGCAAGTATATTCAGGAGCCAGAAAGCACCCTCAGAGACTCCCAAGATCTGGGCCGGAATGGGGCAGACCTGAGCTCCTCCTTCCCCCCACCCCCACCCCCACCAGCTGGGAATGTCCAACTACAGTCCAAGGCTGAGGACTTTATTTTCATTAAAGATGTACACTTCATAGGGAATCTAAATTCTTTATCTCAGCAGACTTTTAATCTGCCTGCTCTCAGCACTCGGAATCCTACCTGTCCTTCCAAGACCAGCTCAAGTCTCATTTTCTCTCCTCAATTCAATTCCAGCACTTACCAGTAAGTTCCTGCTAAGTGAGGTCTTGTGGACACAGGCCCAGGAACCCCTTCCCAAGTCCTGGCACTGGCCTCGCCTCTGAACTCCTCTATGCTGTTACATGTTTGACACATCTCAGACCGCTTTGGATTTTATTTAAATGTCCAACTAGCTTATATCTTGGTTCTTCAACTAAAGAAAGCATAGACTCCTTGAGAGCAGGAAATGTTTCTAAGATGAATTCCAACTTAAGAAAATTTGGGAAATATGCATAAAAGTGTATAAAACCTTTTACGAACAATTCAAAAAATAACTCAGCAAAACACCTCTGCAGCCACCACCTGAAGTAACAAATACAAAGAGTTTTTTTTTAGAAAACCCATATATTTCTTCCTTCATCACATCCCCACATCCCTTCCTTCACCCTGGAGAGTAACCACTCTCCTACATTCTGAGGAATCATTTCCTTGTATTTTTAGTCTAATCTTTTGGTGTTAAAAAAAAAAAGTATTCATACCCCCCCAAGCATGTATTCTGAAACATGAGTAGTGTTCTGTTTTTCCTAGTTTTGAGCTTTATATAAAGGATCCACTCTGCACGTGCTCTTTGGTGACTTGTTTCTTTTACTCAACACTGTTCTAGGGATTCATCCAGGGGATGCCTGTGACCAGTATCCATTTGGTTTTACTATAAAAATTATGAGCAGAGCTGCAATGAACATTCCAGCCAAGTTTCCTGGGCACGTGTGCAAGAGTCTAAGAGTCAAAACAGCTGGGTCAGAGAGCAGCCATGTGTTCAACTGGACACAGCCCAATGCTTCCTTCCAAAGTGGAGGAACCAATTCTCACTCCTGCCAGCAGTGTGAGCGAATTCACAATGCAGCCTTGGGAGCCTCAGTGCTGGCTGGTATTGCCCAGCAGGTCACCCTATGCCAATAAGATGGGGATGAAATGGTATTTCATTATGATTTTAATTTACCTTTCCCTGAAGGCTGAAATTCTTTTGACATTTGTTACTTAACATTTTCTTATTTATGAAATGCCTGTTTCTACTTTTGCCCATTTTAATATGATGTTATGTTTTTCTTTTAGAATTAAAATAATTCTTTATATATTATAGATGGACATTTTCTCTATGTTGTCTTTCCGTATAGTGCTTGATAAACTCAGTGTCTCAATTTTAAAGGAATCTAATTTATCACTTTTCATTCAGTTTGTGCTTACATTTTGGGTTTGTTTTCAGAAATCTTGTCTCAGACCCAAGTCATAAGATATTTTCCCATTTTATTTTCTAAAAATTTTACAGTTTTATTTTTCAGATTTAAGTCCTGAATCCTCCTGGGACCTGATGGTATAAGGCTGGGATCTCAGACATCTTCACTGTTCCTCCTGAGCCCCCAGCACAGTGCTACATTTACATACAATATTAGCACAGTACTTACAGTGTTTATTTAATAAATAGAATCAAAATAAATCAAATACTGTTTTGCATTTACATCAAAATTTCACTCGAGGAGAAAGAATTTAAGACGTTTCTGAAATTTTATATCAGCACTCTGAAAAACATACGGGTATATCACAACTTTCTGGAATTTCCTCACCTTCCTCTGCCAATTCTTGGCATACCGCTAACTGAACAGTGGTGAAATTGAGTGGAAAGAGCAGCTATGTGGAGTTAGAAACCTGGATTCTCATCCAAGATGCCTGAGTTTCAGTCTCCATTCGTGCAACAGGAATTAAAATAATAATAGCACTTCACTCCTTGGTATTTACCCAAGAGAACTAAAAACTTACGTTCACACAAGAACTTGTACACCGAAGCTCACTGTAGTATTCACAATAGCTAAAAAGTGGAAACAGCCCAAATGCCCATCAACAAACAGATAAACAAAATGTGGTTTATCTGGACAATGGAATATTATTTGTCCATAAAAAGGTACAAAGTACTGATGCATGCTACAACACAGATGTACCTTGAAAATATTATGCTAAATGAAAGAAGCCAGACACAAAAGGTCAGTATATTGATTAAGTCCATTGACATGAAATATCCAGAACAGCCAAACATACAGAAACAGGAAGTAGACTAGTGATTGCCAGGGGTGGGGGAGAAGGGGAATTGGGAGTGACTGCTAATGGAGACAGGATTTCTTTTGGGGGTGATGGAAATGTTCTAGAATTAGAGAGCAGTGATGGTTGCACAACTTTGTTATACTAAAGATCACTGAAACGTACACTTCAGTAAAATAGTGAATCTTACCTTATGTGAATTTTACCTCAAGAAAAAAGACTTCCACTTAAAAAATTAAGAATAACAGATTAGTTGAACTATGTCCCTCGAGTGTTAATCAGTATAATTACAGTTAATTAGATTAAAACCACAGGCTCTGAAAAGAGACTGCCTGGGTTTAAATGCAGCCTCCTTCACCTAAGAGCTGTATCTTGGGTATAGTTACTTCACCTCTGAGCCTTCCTTACATCATCTGTAAAAACGGGATGAAAGAAAGAGTGCCTGCCTAGGATGATGATGAGAATTAAGGGAGGGAATGCATACACGCACTTAGAAGGGAACCTGCAGCCCACGTGCTCCTAAAGCTCGGCCAGCAGCCACTACAGTAGGTGCTCAGTGCTCACCACTGGCTCTCTGTCGTACCCAAAGTTAGACCTGAGAGCGGACTTCATGCGCAACATTCTGTATCCATTATATGCCTACCACCTGACTAATTATACTCCCACCAGCCTTATGAGATAGGGGTATCATCATCCCCAGGTGAAAGAAGGGGAAACTGAGGCCTAGAGAGTAACCTCTGAGGACCACGGAGCTAAGAAGCAGGCGGGAATTCAGATCAACGTCTGGGAGGCGCGGGGCCCTGGCTGTCCACCCCGGGCTAGACGGCCTCGGGGTCACCTGCGCACCCTTGCGCTGTCGCCACCCGGACGCTGCCGTTTTCTGGTCTGGGCGTCGCATCGTCCCCGTTCACCTCCCCAACCTTCCCTCCAGCCCTGGCAGGGCCCAGCTGAGGCGAGTCCCCAGGAAATCCCGGCTGAACAAACGATCGGTGCAGCAGGAATTGCTGGTGCCCTACCTTTAGAGGCTCTATTATTCTTAATTATTTCTCTAATTCAGAGAGACAACAAAATCCAACTCAAACCAAGTCTTTTGGAAATGAACACAAGGAAGCAGAGGCAAAGGGGATTTCAAACCTCTCAACTCGGCCGGGATGGGGTTCGGGTAAGGAGGGCACGCGCTCGGGGTGGGTGGGGCCGCCAGAAGCGCCGGGTCCTAAGGGAAGGGCGGGGCGACGAGCACCACAAGGAGGGGGTTCCAGGGGTGGGCAACGTCGGGGCGCGTGGAGACGGAGTCCGGGAACCGGGTGCCCTGAGATTTGGGGGAACGGGCTGGAGGGGTGACTGATCCTGGCGGAGGGGGCGCTGTGAGCGGGGGTCCGAGAGAAGGACGGGGTGAAGAGACTTCCCGGGGGCGCGAGGGACCCGCGGGACCAGGAGGCGCGAGGGGGCGCCGACTCCGGGGGCGTGGCTGGGGGGCAGGGAGGAGGACTCCCGCCAAGGCCCGGTGAGGTCGGAGGGGGACGAGAACGAGAGGGGGTTCCAGGGCAGAGGAGGCGCAGGGTGGGGGTGGGGGGCGCTGAGGCCGGTGGCGGGCCTGGACGCGGGGGGCGCGGTACCTGCAGAGCCGGCGCAGTGTCCGGAGATGGTCGCGCAGAAGTCGCGCGGCCAACGCCCCCGTCACCAGCGCCGCAGCTGCCGCCCGGCCGAGCCCCCACGTGACGCGCGCACGCACCGGGGGCGGAGCCCTGGCGGAGCCCGCCCCCCTGCGACTCCGGGGCGTTGGCCCGAAGTGCGCGTGCGCGGCGGTTGCCGTGGCAACTAGGAAAGCGTTGATCTGGCGACGACTCTGGCGCGAGTGGCTGGTTGCAAAGGATAGCCTGACCTCCCTAGCGCCGCCGGGGGCCGTGGTGACCCCGCGGAACGGGGCTCCAATCCTTCCAAAGCGTTTGGTGCTACAGAAATAAACATGCATCCCGAGGTCTCGGAGCCAGCGGTGGACGGGGAGGCGGTACAGGGCTGCGCCCAGAAGCCGGACGTGGAGGAGTCTGCGGGGGATCACGACAGCGCGGGCCCAGGGGGCCGCAAGGAAGGTGCTGACCGCCGCCCCTGGGAGGGCAAGGGAGGCGATGGGCCAGCCCGGCTGGGTGCTCCGGCTTCCTCCCAACGCCACAAACAATCAGTGTTATCAATAACCACAGCAATAGCAGCTAACATTAATGAAACGATATGTGCCTACCCCACTGGAGCCTCAGCAGCTGGCGCTCCTCTTCCTGTTTCATACAGATGGGGAAACCGAGACTTAACGGCGCTTATAAAACTTGCTCCAAACAGATTACCCTCCGCTAGTCAGTAAGAACAGAGATAGTCTGTTGCATAGTCTGACGCTGGAACCCAAGCTCTTACTCAACACACCAGTGTCTCCCTCCCCTTCTTCTCCCTCCCCCTCCACCCCTCTTTTTTATGTTTTGAAGTTACCCTTACTTGGTTTCACATTTAAGATCAAAGGCGCTCTCCCCGTCAGGCATGCAAGCTATGTCAGGGCAGCACATCCTGATTGAATCCCGGTGCCCAGTCCAGAGAGGGACACGTGGCAGAGACACAGAGTGAAGTGTGGTTCTGAGTTCGGTGACCCCTCACCAAAGTTCCCCGCAGTGCGCTTGGAAGATACATGTCATCCTCTGCTCCCACTTGGTTTGGAGCCCAACAGGGAAACCTTTTAATGATCAGATAAAAAATAGAATTGATTTGTTTCATTTTTGAGCCCAGTCAACAAATATGCCTTGAGCATCTTCTGTCCAGGCAAATCCTGCGTGAGGAGCCATAAGGAAGCCTTATTACTCAGTGGAAAGGCACAGGCTTTGGAGCCACTGGGCTCAGATTCTGGCTCTGCAGCTCACAAGCTTTGTGGCTGTTTAACCCCAGAGAAGTTAAGTCTTTCGACCTTGGTCTCCTCCTGGCTTCCACCTGACTTGCAGAATGATGGAAGACCTGGCATTCCTGTCTCCGGCACAAAGCAGGCCATTAATTAATGGCTGTTCTTGTTATTAGTATTATCAGTCAATTGTTAAATATATATCGAGCACCTGTTCTTTGTTTATTGCATAAGAATTTATCTCGTGCCTCTTGTAGCTGGGCATTGTATGCAGTGGGAAATAGAAAAGTGTAAGACACAGTCCCCACACGAGAAGTGTTTAATCTTGTTCAATAGATGACACTAATATGCAGAGAGTAGCAGCCACAAGCCCTTAAAATTAGGTGCATTTGTGCTCTCTTTTTTACTGAAGATATTTCCTTTTTTATTGTTCCAGTCTGTGTGGTGTCTATTTTGAGAGATTTTTTTAAAAGAGGAAAAGAATAGAACAATGTAACAAATACCCATTGTAACAAATGCCCTCTAGTATTGAAAATGAATATTTTATCCTATTTTCTTAAAGATTTTTTTAAAAAAAGAAATAAACCATTGCAGATAAAATTGACAGTCTCTTTGTCCTCCTCTCTAGTCCCATTCCCTTCTGTCTTTCCCTCAGGAGCTACCAACTACCATATGAATTCAGTGTGGTTTCTTTCACTTCTCTATACATGTGTTATGTGTCCTTAAATAATACATAGCGTTGTTATGTGTGTTAATTGATCTCAGTGGTATCCTGGGCTGACTAAAAAACTTGCCTGAATTACTTAATAGATGTTTCTGAGAACCACGCATGTTGATTGAGGTAGCTCTAGTGCTCTCTTTTTAAAGACAGAATATCAGTGCATTGACTTAATGCAGCATGTTTTATTTGACCATTCCCTATGAATGAACATTTGAATTGTTAACAGCTTGTGTCTGAAGTGAATATCTTTACACACATCTCCTTGTGCACCTGTACAAGACTCTAAACAGAGGAACTACCTACAGCGAAATGTACACAGTCTGGGTCAATGCTTTCGAGATTGTCCTACACATAAACAGTACTGGTGTCCTATACCGAAAAGTGGAAAGAGTTATGAACCAAGTTGAAATGGGGGAACTTTTAAAAATATCTCTTGACCTCTTTTGCGCCACTCTCTTTTATGTTACAGAAATTAACCTTCCTAAGGAAATGTGTCCAGGTCGTTCTAATGCCTCCTGCCAAAGTGAGCAGAAACCAAGTGGGGATAGCAATTCAGACCATGGCTTGGTGCCCCACGGAGGTGACAGGGGGGACCGTAGCCCCAGGTATGTGGGCATGACCCATCGTGGCAACGTGTACCAGCCTGGTAAATGGTGTCATCACCCTTTTCTACAGATACAGAAATGGAGGCTCATAGAGATTAAACGCCCACGTGGTATCTGAAAATTAAGTGGTGGAGTCAGAATGGCACTGCTTCTCTTCCCTGGCTAACCTCGATCTATTGAGCTTTAATGCCAGGCTTGGAGAGAGAAACTTGATGACACTATTGGAAATATTTTTATGAGAACATACTTTGCAGTTTTTTAAAATGCTGAAAGTAAGGATATTGGATGGAGGCCCTAAGAGCTATTTAAAAAGTGGAAGCCATAAAATAGCCCTCAGGCATTATAGCAGGTCATAGGATTATTCCGGAATAGGGGGTTTTTGGAATGTATTTTACAGCCAGCAAATTGAAATGGATTTCTAGTTGATGTTTCCTATTTTAACAGAATGACTAAAAGTTTCCTGCAAAAACTCTGCAAACAGCATAAGCTTTATATTACCCCAGCATTGAATGATGCACTTTATCTACACTTTAAAGGTAAGGATCCTTGTTAGGCGGAAAGACTCTAGAGGTATAAAAAATTATTCTCAAGGATTATCTGGTACTCTCAAATTATATTTAAGTAACAAGTTGAGATTTTAGTGGAGACCCATGGAAAAGCAATATTTCTCTAATGAAAGTGTTGTGCCCAACCAGAGTTTATGAGATTGAAAAATTGGGAAAAGGAGGGCAGGAACCCCTGGGTCGGTCCCCTCAGAGTGGTCAGGTTGAAGGAGGACTGAAAGCAGATCTAGCAATTAGGACGTCAGGTAGTTTCCCAAGAAGGGACTGGGCTGCAGTGAAGAGTGAACTGGAAGCGGAGTTAAGGGCCAGTGGGGGCCTTTCCCTGTGCTGGACAGTGAAGCAGATGAAGATGAGGTGGAAACTGGAGAGGGCGAGTCCCAGAGAAAACCGAGACTGTGGGACACTCTCGAAGACAAGCCATCCCGGTCTCTTCAACAAGTAAGTGGAAGGCAGAAAGACAGATGGAGACTGTGTTAGAGAGACTTAAGAGACATCAGTCATTTGCAGTATGTGGCCCTTATTTGGGAAAGACCATAGGTAAATGTGAACAATGGCTGGCTATTTGATGATCTTAAGGAATTACTGTCAAATTGTTTAGGTGCCCATGCCACAATGATATGGAAATATTTAAGAAAAAAGTTTTTAAAAGGCCTTATCTTTCAAAGGCACTTCAGTATGAAGACATAGAAGCAACATGGAAAAAATGTATGCTATAATAATGTTTTATGAAAAAAATGGCAAAATTTTTTAAAAGTCTGTCTATATTATCCCTATATTTAAAATGTATCCTGTGATCACAACTGTATAAACTTTATGTATGTTTGTGACAAGGGTGGAAGGGAACAGAGAAAATGGTTGTTAGGGTGGCAGGATCATAGATAAATTTTCTTTTTGTCACCCTTGATATTGTAATTTTTTAATCAAGAACTTTCAGTCAATAAAATAAACAACTGTAAAAAGTTTTGATAATAGTTATGAACCATAAAATTGCACTTTGATAGTGAATTATTAAAGGAATCAAAAATGTTTGCTTCCCTAGCCCTAAATTTGGCTCAGAAAACTCATCGGTTGTACTACCTTTAGGCTTGGCTGAATCCAAGGGAGCAGACTCCTTCTCTCAACCCTGCTTTCTTCTGTGTTGGTTTCACACAGGTTCACCCCTCACCCCCACCCTCTCCCAGCCACCAAGGCAGGATGGCTGCAGCAGCCCTCACTCCCCCTTACCATGCTGGTAATTTCAACAGAAAGAGGCCCTCTCACCAATGGAGCCAGAAAAACCTCCCATGGTTCTTTCCCGCACTTGGTTAAGTGTTAACAGCCCCAAATGAGTAATGATTGCCCAATCAGAGAGCAATAGACTAGAATTAGGAGAGAGAAGTTCCCCAAAGAAAACTTGCCTTGGCATTACTAGAGTAAAGAGGATGCTAGATAGATAGGACAAAAAAAGTAAAGGAAAGGCAACCCTACACCCCATGTGTGTGCAGGAGCTTAATCCATGCCCCCTTCCTTCTCTCTAGGTTTTGATCGCATTGAGAACTTGGAAGAGTACACAGGTCTGCGCTGTCTTTGGCTGGAGACCAATGGGATTCAGAAAATCGAGAACCTGGATGCTCAGTCCGAATTGCGTTGCCTCTTCTTACAAGTGAACTTGATTCATAAAATCGAGAACCTAGAGCCTCTACAGAAACTAGATGCTCTGAATCTCAGCAACAATTACATCAAGACCATTGAAAATCTCTGTAAGAATGCCCAGCAAGAGATCTTTTAATGTGCCATTGTGCCAATCACTTTCCCCTGGGGGAGATTTAAAAAATGTATCTTACAGGTGGGAAACATTTTTATGCTTGTGTTACTTACTTATGCTGACTTCACCTTCCAGCCTGCCTGCCCGTCCTGAACACCTTACAGATAGCACATAATCGCTTAGAGACAGTGGAAGACATTCAGCATCTAAAGGAATGTTTGAAACTTTGCGTCCTTGACCTTTCCTACAATAGGCTGAGTGATCCAGAGATTCTGAGCATTCTTGAGAGCATGCCTGATTTGGTAAGGAAAAAAAAAATCAATCTGCTTCATTTTATGTTCTTTAAATATCAAATAGCTTCTCTTTTCCCCCCTGCCTGCCTCCTTCCCTTCCTCCCATCTTTCCTCCCTCTTGCCCTCCTCCTGTCCTTCCCTCCTTCCTTCCTTCTTTCTTTTCTAAATTCACACCTTTTTCCTCTTTTTTTTAAAAAAGATAGATTATCTTAAAGCAAATGCCTCATACCATATCATTTCACCTGCAAAAATTTCAGTGTTTATTTCTAACACATAAGGAGTTTTTAGCATTGCTGCAATATCATTGTTTTATTTAAAATTATAATATTTGCATTTGATACCCAGCCCTTGTTCCATTTTCCCCATTTGTCTCAAAATGCATTTTATGGTTGAATTGTTCAAATCCAAACCAGATCCACAGATTATATTTTAATTTTTGCCTCTTAAACATCCTTTGAGAGTTCTCCTGCCCTATTTTCCCCTCTTTCCCTCCATCTATTTGTTGAAGAAATTGGATCCATTGTCTAGCTGAGCATCCTGCAGCTTGGAGTTGGTTTACTGCATCCTCCTGGTGTCGTTTACATGTTCTTCTGTCCCCAATAACTTCTGTAAAATGATTATAGAGCCAGAGGTTGACTAGATCCCGTTTCAGTATTTTAGGCAAGAATACTTAGTGGTGTGCCCTGACCTTCCCATTACCTCACATGGGGCCGGGGGCACAGAATGTCTAGTTGCCTCCCTTTATGTAAGGTTAAGATTGATTAGTAGGTTCAGGTATTGTCAGCTTGATCTAGCCTTTATTAAATTCCTCATCAATCTTTATCCCAGTTGTTTTTGCACTGATGGATGTTCCTGGGTGTTCTATTTCATTAGAACTAGCACAATGATAATTTTCAGGTTCTTATTCCTTCTGCATTTATTAGCTGGAATTCTTCTACAAAAAAGAGCTTCCCCTCATCAAGTAGCAATTACCCTAATATATAGTTCAAACAGAAAAGGCCAGGATGGGTGTTTGGCTATTTCCTTTTTATTTGTCAGTTTTCAGAGAAATAAGTTAAAACCCCAGCAAACTCGAAGGGTGACAATGAAGGTATTTTCTTTTTTGGGATCCTTATAAATTCATGGGTTGATAATACAGTATTTCATATGATCCAATCATTGCTGTCATTATGACTTGGACATGCAAATGTCCTATCTCCTGGCAATTGGGAATTCCTTCAGGTTGGCTACTGGGTCCTTTTGATTACTAGCCTTTTGATAGCTTCCTTGCTTTCTAGAATGTTTATTAGTGAGAAAAAAAAAACAACATTATAACCAGCATGCCAAAACTTTGAGTTCTGTTTACTGCTTAGGACAAAGATAAGTTAGGTTAAGAGGCATAAATTAGGCCTGAGAGTCACTCCCAGAGAACCTCTTTTGTTGCTCAGATGTGGCCTCTCTCTCAGCCAACACAACAAGCAAACTCACTCCCCTCCCCTCTCTATGTGGGACATAACTCCCAGGGACATAAACCTCTCTGAGAACGTGGGACAGAAATCCTTGAATGAGCTGGAACTCAGCATCAAGGGATTGAGAAAACCTTCTAGACCAAAAGGGGGAAGAGAGAAATGAGACAAAATAAAGTGTCAATGGCTGAGAGATTGCAAAAAGAGTCGAGAGGTTATCCTAGAGGTTATTCTTACACATTATATAGATATCCCCTTTTTAGTTATGGTATATTGGAGAGGCTGGAGGGAAGTGCCTGAAAATGTAGAGCTGTGTTCCAGTAGCCATGTTTCTTGAAGATGATTGTATGATACAGCTTTCACAATGTGACTGTGTGATTGTGAAAACCTTGTGTCTGATGCTCCTTTTATCTCTGGTATGGACAGATAAGTGACACATATGGATTAAAAATAAATAAATAATAGGGGGAACAAGTGTCAAAATTAATTTAGTAGATTGAAATGCTAGTGATCAATGAAAGGGGTAAGGGGTATAGAAAAAAAATAGGGGAAAGAAAGGCTAAAATATATTGGGTAGATGGAAATACTAGGAGTCAGTGAGAGGGAGGGGTAAGGGGTATGGTATGTATGAGTTCTTTTCTTTTTTCTTTTTAATTCTTTGAATGAATTGATGCAAATGTTCTAAGAAATGATCATGGTGATGAATATACAACTATGTGATGAGATCGTGAGTCATTGATTATATACCAAGAATGGAATGATCATATAGTAAGAATGTTCGTGTTTGTATGTTGTTATGTTTAAAAAAATGTTTTTAAAAGATAAGTTAGGTAAAGAGGCAGTTAATTTAGACAAAAAGAATAAGCCAATCAGAGTTCAGGGAAAATCAGTGGCTTACCCAGGGGTGGGGAGCTATGCGAACTGCCAGCCCAGCAAGGAGGAATTGTTTAGCATTGCCAGCACAAGGCAATAATAGGAAGTGGTCTGCCGTGTAGCGTTTTCACATTCTCTATGGACAATGTGCCCCCTTAATGGCCCACCCAAGGCATGCTGCCCCAGCACCTGGCCCCCCTGCCTTTGGTAGGAGGTCACTTGAAAATATAACAAAAACAGCGAAGAGGGTACATGAATGAAGTTTCGGAAATGCTACACTCACAAGTTTACCATTTATTTTCTCCCGATGACAAAAAGCACCTTAGAGATGAGAAATGTTTAGTCTGTTTAGGCAAATGGAATTAGAAACCATTCATTCACTTGTCGGCTTGGCCACCCACCTTCTTTGAGCTTCTTCAGGCAGTAGAGGAGGAGCTGAGGATGGGGAAGGATGTCGGGCTGCCTTTAACCCACCCTGCCGAGTCCCTTTCCTTCTCCTGGTGCTAAGTGGACTTCACAGAGCTCTGTAAGCCCCACGGGAAGAGCCTTCGTCCTAATGCCACTCAAAGGGGACAAGCGGGCACTTTCCATTCTTGCCCCTTGTTCACTGTTTCTCGTCTGTCCAGCTGCCATGAATATTTACTTAAAATGCATCCTAGCCACCTAAGACTCAGAGTGGGGGTTCTGCAGCTCTGAAAGTCAGCATTGCCACATACAACTGTTAAATTAACTGAGAAAGAGATCAGGCTTCAATTAGAGGTAAGAAGGAAGCCCATCTGGCCGTGACTAAGGTAAATCAGAATACAGGGGTAAGGAGGACATTTTAGAACTTCACCTACCCAATGAGACCAAAGGTAGAGAGGTTTATTTTGTCTGAAACCTACATTTTTCTGTAGCACATAATCTAACTCAACCTGTCTGGATAGATCATTTAAACAACCCAAACATATGGAACCCAGAATGGGAATGAGGGCTTGTAATTCTATATAGCTTAGTGTAATGCCCAGATACATGTTGAGCAGATAATTAAAAAGTATTGGCGAAGTCACTTGAAGGAAGGGAGAAAAAATAAGAAACTATTAAGCTTTACCCCCGGATACCATTTCAAACATTAGGGACTCCCAAGTCAATAGGCCAAGCCCGTCATCTTGAGGCTTGCTCTTGTGAAGTTTATTTATGTAGAAGAGAAGCTAAGTCTACCTATGATTATGCTTAAGAGTTACTTCCAGAGGACCTCTTTTGTTGCTCACATGTGGCTTTTCTCTCTCTAAGCCCAACTCTGCAAGTGAAATCATTACCCTCCCCCTACATGGGACATGGCATCCAGGGGTGAAAGTCTCCCTGGCAGTGTGGGACATGAGTCCAGGGATGAGCCTGGCCCTGTGCCAGTTGGATCAACAATTCCTTCCTGACCAAAAAGCGGGGGGAAATGTAATATAAAGGTATCAGTGGCTGAGAGAGTTCAAATAGAGTCGAGAGACTATTCTGGAGACTACTCTTATGCAAGCTTCAGCCAGAAACTGCTATTTACCATGGTTTGCCAACCCCCAACCAAAACCGTTCCTGCCAGTCCTAAAGAACATCTCGGGCTCTATCTGAGATTCTACAAAAGTTCAATGCACTAGGATTACTTTCCAGAAACCTACAACCTCCAGATGGTCAGAAAAGGTCAGAAAAGAGCTGAAACCCATTGGGGCCAGCCTCTCCAGAACATCAACTAGTTCCATTCCCCTTCTCATATTATCGATAGCCCTTTCCAACATGAAAAAGCTAGAATGGGCACAACACATATATTCTAAAGATTGGGAGAAAGATCAAAGGAGGAGGAGTTATACTAGAGGAGAGAGATTAACAAATGAGTATGACTGCTGAATCATTATATTGATATTATTTTAATTTCCAGAGTCTTGGAGCAGCTAGAAGGAGAAACCTAAGATTATGGAACAGTAACTGACACCAAACTCTGATATCTGCTCTATAGCTGATTTACAATGTACTGTGAAATTTATTACTTTTTTTGTACATATGCTATGTTTCATAATTAAATATATATAGAGATGTCCTGGTTGCAAAGACAAGGACACAGAGACTACACTCAGTAAATGAGTGAGCAAAGCCCATGTACTCGCTGCGGCTGGATGAGGCCTGGGAGAAGGTCTTTCAGTATTACCCCCGAAGGACAGGAGGCCCTAGGGTGTGAAGTCCAAGCAGCAGCAAGGGCTGCTCACTGATCTGGACAGTTCAAAAGGCACAAACACCATGAAAACCTCCCCCTGGTTTCCCCAGTAAAGTCACCAGAGCACGGAGTTGGCATTTCCTCTCACTCAAGGAAAGATATTAATCGTTTCTAGAGCACAGGACATATAAAATATTTTAATCACATCTTTTCAGTAATTCGTTTGGTTCTGCTTTTTTGCTTACAGCGTGTACTGAATTTGATTGGAAACCCAGTTATTCGGCAAATACCTAATTATCGAAGGACAGTTACTGTTCGACTAAAATTCTTAACATACCTGGACGATAGGCCAGTTTTTCCAAAGGACAGGTAAGAAGGGAAAAAAAGTGCTTTGATCATGTTTTAAATTACAATTTTTGCATAGCCCTAATAACATCATTTTGGACATTTTCTTCTCCATTATTAGATCCAGTCCAATATCATGTATTGTATTTAGTTTTTAGGGTCTCTTTAGCCTTTCTTTTATTTTTAGTTGTGGAAATATATACAAACTTGAACTTTCCCATCTCAGCTGCTTCCAAGCATAAAGTTCAATGGGATTAATCTCATTAACAGTATTGTGTTTTGGCCATCACCATCCATTACCAGAATTTTACCCAAACCTCATGCACAAACTTTCTGCCCATCATTCATTAACCCCCTGTTCTAGTTTGCTAGCTGCCAGAATGCAACAATACCAGGAATGGAATGGTTTTTAAAATGGGGAACTTATTAATTTGCAAGTTTACAGTCTAAGGCTAAGGCCAAGAAAATGTCCCAATTAAAGAAAGTCTACAAAAATGTCCAAATTAAGGCAACAAGAAGAGGCCTTCAGTCAGGAAAGCCAGTGAAGTTCAGGGTTTCTCTCTCAACTAAAAAGGCACATGGTGAACATGGTGACATCTGCTAGCTTTCTCTCCAGGCTTCTTGTTTCATGAAGCTCCCCCAGGGGCATTTTCTTTCTATATCTCCAAAGGTCTCTGGTTGCGTGGGCTCTTGCAGTTCTCGTGGCAATCTTGTTATTCTAAAAAAAAGGATTCTCTCCAAAATGCTTCCTCTTTTAAAGGATTCCAGTAAACTAATCAAGACCACTTGGAATGGGGTTCATACGCCCCATACCCACAATTGGGCGAGTCACATCTCCACGGAGATAATCCAATCAAGTTCCCAACATACAGTAATGAATAAGATTTAAAAGATCCATAAGATGGATCAGGATTAAAACATGGCTTTTCTAGGATACATAATCCTTTCAAACTGGCACGACCCCCATTCCTCCTCTCCCCACCTCTTGCCCTTGGTAAACTGTACTGTATTCACTTGAACATGAGATTTAATCACTCTGGGATAAATAGTGCAAGTGCTAGATCTTATGGGATATATATTAAAAACTGCCCAACTGATTTTCACAATGGCTCTCTCTCTCTTTTATATTTTCACGTTGTTGCTTGCGTTATGAAAGTGATCCAGTTTTCTCTGCAGACTCCATAGCATTTGATTTTGTCACTATTTTTTATTTTAGCTGCTCTGATAGATATGTAGGATATTAAAGTGTGATTTTAATTTGTATTTCACTGATGACTAACATATGTTCATTTGCCATCTCTGTAACTGCTACAGTGAAATATTTGTTCATGTCTTTTTTCCATTTTCTGATTGGTTTGTTTGGATTTTTCTTGCTGTTGAGTTTTGAGGGGTATTTATGCATTCTAAATACAAGTGCTTGTCAGGTATGTGGTTTGCAAATATGTTCTCCCAGTCTGTAATGTGCATTTTCATCCCTTTAACAGGGTCTTTTGTGGATCCACTTGTTACCAATCTTTTAGCTATGGATGACACTTTTCGGGTCAAGTCTAAAAACTGCCTAACACCAGATCACAAAGATTTATGCCTTGTATTTTTTCTATTTTTTAACTTTTTGGTTTACATTTAATTTTTTCACTGTGTTGTGCACTTCATTTTTATTTTATTTTATTAAGGAAGGAAAGAGGGAAGAACAAGAAATAGATCAAGTGAGAAAGAAAAAGAAGGAAAGGTGAAGGGAGAGAGGAGGGAGAAAAAAATGGGGGAGGTGGGAGGGTAATGCAGCAGGAGGGCACCCCATTCCCCATCTGTCCCCAAAATCTTCATCCAGATCATACTAGAGCAAAATGTCAGAGGAAGCTGCACTGCCTTTCCATCTGGGAGCTGATTACTTCTTGGCCTATTATTCAGAGCAACTCATTCTTTATGCCCATGGGATAGCAAACCTTTATCTTATATATGGTTTCCAAATATTTTCTCCCATTGAGTCGGTTGCCTCTTCACCTTTTTGACAAAATCCTTTGAGGCATAGAAGCTTTTGATTTGGAGGAGCTCCCATTTATTTATTTTTTATTTCATTGCTTGTGCTTTGGGTGTAAAAGTTCAGGAAACTACCTCCTATTACTAGGTCTTGAAGATGTTTCCCTGTGTTTTCTTCCAGGAGTTTTATACTACTGGCTCTTTAAATTATTTAGGTCTTTGATCCATTTTGAGTTAATTTTTCTGTAGGGTGTAAGATATGAGTCCTCTTTCATTCTTTTGGCCATTGATACCCAGTTTTCCAAGCCCATTTATTGAACCCTGTTCTGTACCAATTCAGTAGATTTGGGAGGCCTGTCAAAGATTGGTTGACCATAAATTTGATGGTCAATCTCTGCACTCTCGATTCACTTCCATTGATCAGTACCTCCATCCTTGTCCCAATGCCATGCTGTTTTGATGACTGTGGCTTCGTAGTAAGCTTTAAAGTCGAGAAATGTTAATGCTCCCACTTTGCTCTTCTTTTTAAGAACGTCTTTAGCTATTTGAGGTTTCTTTTCCTTCCAAATGAATTTGATAACTGGCTTTTCCAAGTCTTCAATATTCAGATATTGCTTATCTTGGATGCTGTAGGGTATATTCCATTTCCTTGGAAAACACCTGGTTTTTTCAGGTCCATAGTTTCTTCAGGTCCATAGTTTTTGTCCTCTGGAGAAGTCTTCGGGGAAAGGGGGTCTTCTCCCAGCAATGCCCAATGCAGGCGGCCTTTTTATCTTACTTATCATCAGCCTCAGTGTATGAGGGTTCCAATCCCCCCATATCCTCACCAACCCTTGTTATCATCTCTCTTTTTGATTACAGCCATCCTAGTAGGAGGGAAGTGTGTGGTATCTTATTGTAGCTTTGATTTGCATTTCTCTAACGGCTCATGATGTTGAACATCTTTTCATGCGCTTATCGGCCATTTGTATATCTTCTTTGGAGAAATGTCTGTTCAAGTCCTTTGCCCATTTTTAATTAGGTTGTCTTGTTACTGAGTTGTGAAGTTCGTTATATTCGTCTTCTTTTTTTTTTGGTGGGAGGGGAGTACATGGCAGGGAAATGAACTACATTATTCTTGATACAAAGTTCTTTGGATGCATGGTCTGGGAATCGAACCCAGGTCTCCTGCATGGAAGGCGAGCATTCTACCGCTGAACTACCTGTGCACCCTTGATACCAAATTCTTTATGATAGATATGATTTGCAAATATTTTCCCCCATTCTGTAGCTTGTCTTTTCACTTTCTTGATGGGGGAACCTTGCAGCACAAAAGTTTTTAATTTTGATGGAGTCCGGTTTATCTCTTTTTACATTTGTCGTTTGTGTTTTTTGTCATATCTGAAAAGACTTCCTGAAGGATTAGGCTTTTTAAAGATGAACATGTACATGTGTTCACTTTTATCCTCGTCGTCACATCCCTCTTGTGCCCTTTATTTCGATTCTAAAGAAAATGTGCAAGCTTGAACCAAGAGTACTTTTTGAATTAACCGTTAATCTCTGAAAAATCAACCTGCCTGTTTCCACTTCTTTATTTATCCTTCCAAACAGAGCGTGTGCCGAGGCCTGGGCGGAGGGAGGGCCTGCAGCCGAGAAAGAGGAGAGGCAGCGGTGGGAGAGCAGAGAGCGGAAGAAGATCTCTGACAGCATCGAAGCCTTGGCCACGATCAAGCGGCAGGCAGCCAAGAGGAGGAGGCAGAAGGGAAGTCGAGAGCAAGGCACGTGCCCTCCCCTAAGTCAGCCTTCCAGGCCCCGTTTGCACTGGGGAAACCGGGGCTGTCCGATGCCCAGTCCTTCATCCCCAGGACTTCTTTTCTAATCGTTACACTCATTTACCTGCAGATTCTTCTTATCCACTTCCCAGGGGCAGTGAAAATCCTCAACAATCATGGGGCAATTTCAAACCACTTCTATCGAATCGAACGCAATTTTGTTACACTACTCTGCTTTTTCAAAATAAATGATGAATTTCTTTTTTTTATAGCTGCTGTAACAAACTGCCACAAATTTAGTGGCCTAAAACAACTTGGAGTTATGACCGTATTAAAGTTCTGCAGGTCAGAGGCCCCAAATGTGTGGCCCTGGGCGAAAATCAAGGTGTCAGCAAGGCTGCCTTCTTTCTCCGTTTCCTTGCCCTTGCCAGCATGTACGGGCCGGGCTACCCAAATCCTTTTGCTCCTGGTCCCTTCCTCCACTTCAGAGCCAGCAGTGTAGCATCTTCAAATCTCTCTGCCTCGGTTTCTGTCAGGTCCTTCTCACATCAATCACTCTGACTCCTCTGCCTCCCTCTCCCACTTTAAAGGACACTTGTAACTATACTGGCCCATGTGGGTAATGCAGGATAATTTGTCCATCTCAGGATCATTAACGTTGTCACACCTGCAAAGCCCCTCTGGTTGTGTAGGGAATAGAGCCACAGGTTCTGGGCTCAGGGCACCTTAGGTGGTCTGTATACTGCCTCCCACAAATGAAGACCCCTCATTCCGTTTGGAACTTCTGGTGGAAGCATTCTGATGTTGTATTAATTAGTTTAGGTACATCTAGTGCCATTAATAGTTATACAAACAGCCCACTGTGTCCTGGGCGCTTACTCACTGCCCCCTGTGCCTTATCTCATTCAGAGAGTTAGGATAATCGTCATCTTTTTCCATTATTACTAAAGCTTTCGATCACTACTATTGTCCTTTTAAGTCTGACATTTTTCTGTACACAGAACTCTGCTCCTTGGTGGTGGTAGGCATTTATAAATATCTGCACAGGAAGCTCAGGCAGGCACATAGGTGCACACGCTTACACTCACAGGGGTGGGTGGGGGCAGCCAGACACCTGGCAGCGGGTCCCAGCAGGAGAAGACAGGGCTCTGACTTTCTCCGAGGAGCCTAGGATGGTTGGGGTGGCAACAGAGGAGCACCAGATACCCATATTTGGAGTTAAATTGTGCACTGGGATGCAAGCCCAGCAGATGGATCTGGACAATGAAGTTCCCCTTGGTCTAGAGTCAGACCTTTTCTCTGACACTAGCAGTGTCTTGAGCGGTAGTGACCGAAGTGGCAGATATTCCCACAGTAATTCCAGGATATCAGCGCGATCATCTAAGAATCATGGCAAAGCCGAGCGGAAGAAGCACAGTCTCAAAGAGGGAGTCCTCTGGAGGATCTGGCCCTTTTGGAGGCTTTAAATGAAGTGATACAGAGCATTGAAAAATTGAAAGATGAGATACACCAGATTTTAAAGGTACTGTTTCTCTTTGAGTTTGATGAGCAAGCAAGAGAATTACAGAAGGCCTTTGAAGACACTCTACAACTGATGGAAAGGTCCGTTCCAGAAATTTGGACTCGCACTGTCCAACAGAATTCAACCACACCTACTCTAGGTCCCAATTCAGCCGCAAACAGTATCATGACCTCCTATCAACAACAGAAAACTGCAGCTCCTGTTCTTGATTCTGAGCTCTTTATGCCACCAAAGATCAACAAAAGCATCCACTGGAAACTGAGCCTTCTAGAGTGACTCTGACCCAGCGAGGAGAGTTCCGCAGAGAAGACTGCTTTTCATTCATTGCTGGTTTTCTCCCACCTCTTGCTTCCTTGAGTCCAGGAAAGTGAACACCGGGAAGCTTGCGAATTCCATCTCAACCTGAGTGATGCTGGGAACTGCTCAGTGCACTAAACCTCAGCAAATACCGAGCAATTCCATTTTAACTTTTTTCTGTGGATACATCTTAGTCATTAACAAATATTTAAGCATCTACCAATATAGCAACATTTTGTAAAAAAAAAAAAAAAAAAAAAAATTGTGCACTGGGAAATCAGACAAGGCGAACTGAGTTGAGTGAGGTCACATCCAGAAGGGACCTGAAAAACAGCCTTGACGTGGAAAGTGACAGAAGTCTTTGTGGGTTCCGAGGAAGACGGCTGACATGCGGGTGGGATGGACTGGGCCGCAGGGGCGGGTCTAGGAAGCGTGCGCGTGGTCAGGGTGGGAGGGCGGAGAGGATCCTGCCAGGTTGCTGGGGCCACAGAGCTCAGGACAGCTGTTGTGCAGGCACCAGGGAAACGCTCGCAGGCCCTTGGGTCAGTCAGGAGTGGACAGGACAATTCTCATAACTGTCAAGGGCAGCTGTACTGCCTCCTCTTTGGCGAGGATCATTTTCTCTCCGTTTACCTCGGTTCACAGTTACAAATTTCGTTGTCTCTCAAAAGACTCCGGACCTCCCCATTCCTGACTCGTCAGGACCAGGGCAAGCCTGGGAAATACTCGTGGCCGCAGAAGGCAGACTTCTCCTGTAGTATGTTTTGTTTTTTCTTTTCCCAGGTTTTTATATTGAAATGTTTCAAATTTTCAGAACAGCTGAAAGAATAGTAAAATGAACAGCTACTATCTCCAGTTAGTTCAGTGATTTTTTTTGTCACACAATTGCTACACTACACACACACACATACACACACACACACACACACACACACACCACTTTTTTTTTCTGACCCATTTGAAAGTAAAGGCAGACATGGAGCCCTTCACCTGCAGTAAATACTCTAGACACTCCAGCATGAATCTCCTAAGAACCTACTGTATTGTTTCCTTAGTGGTGATGTCCTGTTCCATTAAATGGATATGCTAAGCAATCTCTTCTTGTGGACATTTAACCCCATTTATTTGGCAATTGTACACAACACTTTGATAAATATCCTTGCAAGTAATTCTTTAACTACATCCCTATTTCCCCAGTGTTCATTCTCAGACATTCGCCACGTGTCCCTGGCAGACATCTAGATACCCTGTCCTGTTAAGAAGCTTCAAGTTCACTTTTGACTTCTCTTGCCTAGGGGAGACCCCACCGCCAAACAATGTCGAGGATGCAGATGCTCACATGGAAAAAAAGGAGGAGCCTTCTGTAGGCCGAGAAACTGAGCAGAAGATGGAGCTGTTTGTTAAGGAAAGCTTCCAGGCTAAGGATGAGCTATTCCCAGAAAAGCCAAGCGAAGAGAAGGAGCTGCCTGTGGATGTCAGTGGACAGGGTGAAGTTCAAGGGCCTGGAGGCACACTTGTGACTAAGGCTCCAACATCCCTGCCAACTCTTGGTGCTTTCAGGGAAGGTAATGTAAGCTGAGAAACAGTCATGGGCTAGCACGGGGCTCCACCTTGGTGAATCACGTCCTCCGGTTCCTGTATTTGTGAGACCTGGGGTCTGAGTTTCAGTTCCTCTTTCTTGCTGTTTCTTTAGGATAAGGTATACCAGTTGTCTCATTATCTACCGCACAGTCATACAATAGATGTATAATTCAAAATTTTCTAGTTGTCACATTAGAAAAAGTAAAAAGAAGGTGCATGAGTGGTTCAATGGTAGAATGCTCGCCTTCCATGCGGGAGACCCAGGTTCAATTCCCAGACCATGCACCTAAAAAAAAAAAAAGTAAAAAGAAGCAAGTGAAACTATTAATACATTTTATTTAACCCAATATATCTAAAACACAATCATTTCAACTTGTAGTCAACACAAAATATTAACATTTTTGTGTTTTTTTCATACTAAGTCTTCAAAATCCAGTGTGTAGTTGACACACATAGTACAACTCAATTCAGAGGCTAACTTTTCAACAAAGTGAAACAGCCCTACCAAAATGAGCAAGTGGTTTTATATTCTGCTGCCATTTTTAATTAAAATACCATCAAATAAAACTTCAGTTTCTCAGGCTTACTAGCCACATTTCAAGTACTCAGAAGCCACATGTGGCCTTGGCTGTGGTAATGGACAGTGAAGATGTGAGAAAGAGAAATCCCTCGGCAGGTTCTAGCCAAGTTCCTTGGATTCTGCTCTCTTAGTAGGTAAACCCAGGACTTTCCCAGGACACTGGTGCTATTGTTGTGGTATTTGTGGGGATGACCCAAACTCAGACCATGCCCAAGGACATTCCAAGTTCAAAGATCCCTGGGAAATGGGGAATATTCTGCACCCCAACCTGAGCAAGATTTGAGCTGTGTTTGGGGAGTTTGGCTAGTTTGGAAGGTCTCCCAGAACAAAGTAGCCCCACTGTCTGAGAGAGTCTCTGAAGAAACCCTTTTCTCCAGGCTGCTAAGGAGACCAGCCAAAGGAGCAAGGGTCTGTGCCCCAGGTCCCCTGAAGGGTGAGTTATCCTTCAAGCTAAAGGTTGTGGACAGAACAGACCAGCCTCACTGATCTCACCAACAGACTCCTATTGATTAATTACCCCCCTCCAAATAGTTAGTGCTCTAGTATTCATCTACATTGATTCCTCATCCCCCTTGTGCATTAACATCTGAAAAATGTATCTTCTAACTTAGGATCTTTAAGATAATGTATGTGGGAAATAAACACATATGTCAGAGGGTGCATGCGGACACATCTGAGGAGCTCAGAGACAGTAGTCCTCACAATGCTGGGACTCAGGAATTTCACAGGGATTCTGGGCCAGATGAGGCCAGAGGAAATGGAAGGAAAGAGAGGAATGAAGAAAGATGAATGGAGGCCCACCTCGAGGAGGCTACAAGGAGAAAGAGAGCTTCTGAATGTTTCTGAACAACCACAATTACCAAAAAGAGAGAAATTCTCCCCCATCTCTCCAATGCTCTGCTCACACCTTTTCAGGTGTTTGCCACAGCTCCCAGGGGTTTGTCACTTAAGCCAGCTTTTTAAAAAATTGTTTAACAAAAATATATTTAAACATAAAACATTTTATGTTTTATGTAAAATATGTTGAATAGCCTCCATTTTAGCCATTTTTTTTTCTGTGTACTGTTCAATGGCATTAATTACTTTCACAGTGTTGTGCTACCACTATCCATTGCCAGAACTTTTCATCACCCCAAACAGAAACACCACCCCCCCTCCACAGCCCACTAATCTCCTTTCTGTCTCTCTAGATTTGCCTGTTCTGCACATTTCTTAGAATATGGAATCCTACAGTCTGGGACCTTTAAGTTCTGGATACCTTCACTCAGCCTAATGGTTCTGAGGCTCATCCACATTCATGCATCAGGACTTCATTCCTTTTCCTAGTGGCTGATATTCCATTGTATGGATGGACCACATTTTGTTTCTCCATTCTTCTGTGGGCAGGCATGAGGGTGGTTTCCACCTTTTGGCCATTATGAATTAGGCTGTGATGAAACCTGGCATACAAATAACTGAGTTCCTGCTTTCTCTTCTCTTGTGCACATACACAGGAGTGGAATTGCTGGGTCATGTGGTAGCTCTCTGTTTAGCTTTTTTTTCTTCTGACTTTGAAATGACTGGGTTGGAATGTTTCTCTGAAAAACATGACTGCTTAGGGGAGTAACCTTGTTCTGATTTAGCTTTTCCTTTGGAAACATTGAAGGGCTGCGTTCTCCAGCCTGTTGCATCATTTGGCTGCCTGGGATTTTAAAATCTCCCAGCCTGATCATTCCTTGGCTGACAGTAGGAGAATCTCTACCAAATAAGGGTCACTCCTTTCCTAAAACTTTTCAGAGATGGGGATGTCATTGCTTTATTATTTCAAATATGCAGGTTTTTACATTTTAAACAGATAAGGGTATATTATTCCCTGAAGTACTGACAAATACCATGAGGTCAAGTCCAAGCCTGCCCCTTACCTAGACGAGTGACCTCAGGCAGGCACAGGGCCTCCTGGGCCTGTCCCCATATCTGTGAACAGGCAGTACTCCCTGTGCCACAGATTGGAAGCAGTGATTGAAGGAGCTGGTGTGTACCTGTCCCCCACCCCTCCAAATAAAACACAGCATAGGGGCATATTTTAGTAAAGGAGAAACAAAGGACTCAGTAGCTGCCTTGTCACAAGCTTCTTGGCTGGGACACCTTGGGACACGGTGTGCCATGGACAGTGTCCAGGGGCCATGGGAATCAAGGACCACAAACCGGGCAGCTTAGAGTGACCAGAAGCTGAGGTGTGGGCCAGGCCCTGCTCTGTTGAGGGCTCTAGGGGAGGGTCCTGCCTGGCCTCCTCCAGCTTCCCGGGCCTGTGGCTGTCTCCCTCCCTCCCGCCTCTGCCTCCACCTCCACTTGGCCATCTTCCCTCTGTCTCTGTGTCCTCTTCTTATGAGGACACTTGTCATTGGAGTTAGGGTCCAATCTAACCCAGGATGATCCCATTTGAGATCCTTAAGTCAGTTATACCTGCAAAGACCCTATTTCCAGGCTCTGAGGGTTAGGGGTGTGGCCCTGTCTTTTTGGGTGCCACCATCCAACCCACTCACTGCAAGAAGGAACGAGAGAGTCAGCATATTTAGAAATACTAAGTGTGAGAAGCCACGGGATGGCCCACAACAGCTGGGACCTTGTGGGCAGATCCAGGAGGGGCCCAAGTTTAAATTTAGACCTGGGGTCCTCCACCCAGCAACCGTGCAAGCCACCAACCATCTTCTTGGCTCACCCTGAATTAGCGCCCAGGTGTGGCTCTCAGAGTCAAACTGGGCATGGGCGATACTCAGGGTTAGTTTCTGGTTTCTTTTTTTTTTTTTTTTAATTAATTAATGGAAAAAAAGAAATTAACCCAACATTTAGAAATCATACCATTCTACATATGCAATCAGTAATTCTTAACATCATCACATAGATGCATGATCATCGTTTCTTAGTACATTTGCATCGGTTTAGAGGAACTAGCAACACAACAGAAAAAGATATAGAATGTTAATATAGAGAAAAAAATAAAAGTAATAATAATAGTAAAAAAAAAAAAAACCTATAGCTCAGACGCAGTTTCATTCAGTGTTTTAACATGATTACTTTACAATTAGGTATTATTGTGCTGTCCATTTTTGAGTTTTTGTATCTAGTCCTGTTGCACAGTCTGTATCCCTTCAGCTCCAATCACCTATTATCTTACCCTGTTTCTAACTCCTGCTGGACTCTGTTACCAATGACATATTCCAAGTTTATTCTCGAATGTCCGTTCACATCAGTGGGACCATACAGTATTTGTCCTTTAGTTTTTGGCTAGTCTCACTCAGCATAATGTTCTCTAGGTCCATCCATGTTATTACATGCTTCATAAGTTTAGTCTGTCTTAAAGCTGCATAATATTCCATTGTATGCATATGCCACAGTTTGTTTAGCCGTTCTTCTGTTGATGGACATTTTGGCTGTTTCCATCTCTTTGCAATTGTAAATAATGCTGCTATAAACATTGGTGTGCAAATGTCCGTTTGTGTCTTTGCCCTTAAGTCCTTTGAGTAGATACCCAGCAATGGTATTGCTGGGTCATATGGCAATTCTATATTCAGCTTTTTGAGGAACCGCCAAACTGCCTTCCACAGTGGTTGCACCATTTGACATTCCCACCAACAGTGGATAAGTGTGTCTCTTTCTCCGCATCCTCTCCAGAACTTGTCATTTTCTATTTTGTTGATAATGACCATTCTGGTGGGTGTGAGATGATATCTCATTGTGGTTTTGATTTGCATTTCTCTAATGGCCAGGGACATTGAGCATCTCTTCATGTGCCTTTTGGCCATTTGTATTTCCTCTTCTGAGAGGTGTCTGTTCAAGTCTTTTTCCCATTTTGTAATTGGGTTGGCTGTCTTTTTGTTGTTGAGTTGAACAATCTCTTTATAAATTCTGGATACTAGACCTTTATCTGATATGTCATTTCCAAATATTGTCTCCCATTGTGTAGGCTGTCTTTCTACTTTCTTGATAAAGTTCTTTGATGCACAAAAGTGTTTAATTTTGAGGAGCTCCCATTTATTTATTTATTTCTTCAGTGCTCTTGCTTTAGGTTTAAGGTCCATAAAACCGCCTCCAATTTAAGATTCATAAGATATCTCCCTACATTTTCCTCTAACTGTTTTATGGTCTTAGACCTAATGTTTAGATCTTTGATCCATTTTGAGTTAACTTTTGTATAGGGTGTGAGATATGGGTCTTCTTTCATTCTTTTGCATATGGATATCCAGTTCTCTAGGCACCATTTACTGAAGAGACTGTTCTGTCCCAGGTGAGTTGGCTTGACTGCCTTATCAAAGATCAAATGTCCATAGATGAGAGGGCCTATATCTGAGCACTCTATTCGATTCCATTGGTCGATATATCTATCTTTATGCCAATACCATGCTGTTTTGACCACTGTGGCTTCATAATATGCCTTAAAGTCAGGCAGCACGAGACCTCCACCTTCGTTTTTTTCCTCAAGATGTTTTTAGCAATTCGGGGCACCCTCCCCTTCCAGATAAATTTGCTTATTGGTTTTTCTATTTCTGAAAAATAAGTTGTTGGGGTTTTGATTGGTATTGCATTGAATCTGTAAATCAATTTAGGTAGGATTGACATCTTAACTATATTTAGTCTTCCAATCCATAAACACGGTATGCCATTCCATCTATTTAGGTCTTCTGTGATTTCTTTTAACAGTTTTTTGTAGTTTTCTTTATATAGGTTTTTTGTCTCTTTAGTTAAATTTATTCCTAGGTATTTTATTCTTTTAGTTGCGATTGTAAATGGGATTCATTTCTTGATTTCCCCCTCAGCTTGTTCATTACTAGTGTATAGAAATGCTACAGATTTTTGAATGTTGATCTTGTAACCTGCTACTTTGCTGTACTCATTTATTAGCTCTAGTATTTTGTTGTGGATTTTTCCGGGTTTTCGACGTATAGTATCATATCGTCTGCAAACAGTGATAGTTTTACTTCTTCCTTTCCAATTTTGATGCCTTGTATTTCTTTTTCTTGTCTAATTGCTCTGGCTAGAACCTCCAACACAATGTTGAGTAATAGTGGTGATAGTGGACATCCTTGTCTTGTTCCTGATCATAGGGGGAAAGTTTTCCATTTTTCCCCATTGAGGATGATATTAGCTGTGGGTTTTTCATATATTCCCTCTATCATTTTAAGGAAGTTCCCTTGTATTCCTATCTTTTGAAGTGTTTTCAACAGGAAAGGATGTTGAATCTTGTCAAATGCCTTCTCTGCATCAATTGAGATGATCATGTGATTTTTCTGCTTTGATTTGTTGATATGGTGTATTACATTAATTGATTTTCTTATGTTGAACCATCCTTGCATACCTGGGATGAATCCTACTTGGTCATGATGTATAATTCTTTTAATGTGTTGTTGGATACGATCTGCTAGAATTTTATTGAGGATTTTTGCATCTATATTCATTAGAGAGATTGGTCTGTAGTTTTCTTTTTTTGTAATATCTTTGCCTGTTTTTGGTATGAGGGTGATGTTGGCTTCATAGAATGAATTAGGTAGTTTTCCCTCCACTTCGATTTTTTTGAAGAGTTTGAGGAGAGTTGGTACTAATTCTTTCTGGAATGTTTGATAGAATTCACATGTGAAGCCATCTGGTCCTGGACTTTTCTTTTTAGGAAGCTTTTGAATGACTAATTCAATTTCTTTACTTGTGATTGGTTTGTTGAGGTCATCTATTTCTTCTTGAGTCAAAGTTGGTTGTTCATGTCTTTCCAGGAACCCATCCATTTCATCTAATTTGTTGTATTTATTAGCGTAAAGTTGTTCATAGTATCCTGTTATTACCTCCTTTATTTCTGTGAGGTCAGTAGTTATGTCTCCTCTTCCATTTCTGATATTATTTATTTGCATCCTCTCTCTTCTTCTTTTTGTCAATCTTGCTAAGGGCCCATCAATCTTATTGATTTTCTCATAGAACCAACTTCTGGTCTTATTGATTTTCTCTATTGTTTTCATGTTTTCAATTTCATTTATTTCTGCTCTAATCTTTGTTATTTCTTTCCCTTTGCTTGCTTTGGGATTAGTTTGCTGTTCTTTCTCCAGTTCTTCCAAGTGGACAGTTAATTCCTGCATTTTTGCCTTTTCTTCTTTTCTGATATAGGCATTTAGGGCAATAAATTTCCCTCTTAGCACTGCCTTTGCTGCATCCCATAAGTTTTGATATGTTGTGTTTTCATTTTCATTCGCCTCGAGGTATTTACTAATTTCTCTTGCAATTTCTTCTTTGACCCACTTGTTGTTTAAGAGTGTGTTGTTGAGCCTCCACGTAGTTGTGAATTTTCTGGCACTCCGCGTATTATTGATTTCCAGCTTCATTCCTTTATGATCCGATAAAGCGTTGTGTATGATTTCAATCTTTTTAAATTTGTTAAGACTTGCTTTGTGACCCAGCATATGGTCTATCTTTGAGAATGATCCATGAGCACTTGAGAAAAAGGTGTATCCTGCTGTTGTGGGATGTAATGTCCTATAAATGTCTCTTAAGTCTAGCTCATTTATAGTAATATTCAGAGTCTCTATTTCTTTATTGATCCTCTGTCTAGATGTTCTGTCCATTGATGAGAGTGGTGAATTGAAGTCTCCAACTATGATGGTATATGTGTCTATTTCCCTTTTCAGTGTTTGCAGTGTATTCCTCACGTATTTTGGGGCATTCTGGTTCAGTGTGTAAATATTTATGATTGTTATGTCTTCTTGTTTAATTGTTCCTTTTATTAGTATATAATTTTCTTCTTTGTCTCTTTTAACTGTTTTACATTTGAAGTCTAATTTGTTGGATATTAGTATAGCCACTCCTGCTCTTTTCTGGTTGTTATTTGCATGAAATATCTTTTCCCAACCTTTCACTTTCAACCTATGTTTATCTTTGGGTCTAAGATGTGTTTCCTGTAGACAGCATATAGAAGGATCCTGTTTTTTAATCCATTCTGCCAGTCTATGTCTTTTGATTGGGGAATTCAGTCCATTAATATTTAGTGTTATTACTGTTTGGATAATATTTTCCTCTACCATTTTGCCTTTTGTATTATATATATCATATCTGACTTTCCTTCTTTCTACACTCTTCTCCATACCTCTCTCTTCTGTCTTTTCGTATCTGACTCTAGTGCTCCCTTTAGTATTTCTTGCAGAGCTGGTCTCTTGGTCACAAATTCTCTCAGTGACTTTTTGTCTGAGAATGTTTTAATTTCTCCCTTATTTTTGAAGGACAATTTTGCTGGATATAGGAGTCTTGGTTGGCAGTTTTTCTCTTTTAGTAATTTAAATATATCATCCCACTGTCTTCTAGCTTCCATGGTTTCTGCTGAGAAATCTACACATAGTCTTATTGGGTTTCCCTTGTATGTGATGGATTGTTTTTCTCTTGCTGCTTTCAAGATCCTCTCTTTCTCTTTGACCTCTGACATTCTAACTAGTAAGTGTCTTGGAGAACACCTGTTTGGGTCTAATCTCTTTGGGGTGCGCTGCACTTCTTGGATCTGTAATTTTAGGTCTTTCATAAGAGTTGGGAAATTTTCAGTGATAATTTCTTCCATTAGTTTTTCTCCTCCTTTTCCCTTCTCTTCTCCTTCTGGGACACCCACAACACGTATATTTGTGCGGTTCATATTGTCCTTGAGTTCCCTGATACCCTGTTCAAATTTTTCCATTCTTTTCCCGATAGTTTCTGTTTCTTTTTGGAATTCAGATGTTCCATCCTCCAAATCACTAATTCTATCTTCTGTCTCTTTAAATCTATCATTGTAGGTATCCATTGTTTTTTCCATCTTTTCTACTTTATCCTTCACTTCCATAAGTTCTGTGATTTGTTTTTTCAGTTTTTCTATTTCTTCTTTTTGTTCAGCCCATGTCTTCTTCATGTCCTCCCTCAATTTATCGATTTCGTTTTTGAAGAGGTTTTCCATTTCTGTTCGTATATTCAGCATTAGTTGTCTCAGCTCCTGTATCTCATTTGAACTATTGGTTTGTTCCTTTGACTGGGCCATATTTTCAATTTTCTGAGCGTGATCCGTTATCTTCTGCTGGCGTCTGGGCATTTAGTCAGAGTTCCCTGGGTGTTGGACCCAACAGGTTGAAAGATTTTTCTGTGAAATCTCTGGGTTCTGTTTTTCTTATCCTGCCCAGTAGGTGGCGCTCATGGCACACGTTTGTCTGCGGGTCCCACCAGTAAAACGTGCTGTGGGTCCTTTAACTTTGGAAAACTCTCGCCGTGGGGGAGGTTTGCCCGCCGAAGCGGCTTGGAAGAGTGCCAGCCGGCCCGGGGGTCCGAACGCGGGGAGGGTCACTGGCCGCCGCAGCCCGGGAGAGCGCCCGACCGAATTTCCTAGTCGGCCCGGGGCGCCAAGCGTGACAGGAGGGCGCCAGCTGCCACAGCCCGGGAGAGTGCACTGTTCCCAGCCGGACCGGGGAGTCACGTGTTTGGAAGGGACCCCTCCGGTCACCGTTCTCCGCGGCCTGGGGATTTCCGATCCAATTCTCTCAGTTGGTCCGGGGGGCCGCGCGTGGGGGCGCCAGCCCACCGCCTGCCCAATTCTGCCAGCTGGCCCGGGAAGGATGAGGGGAGGGACTCCGGCCGCTTGCCACCCCGCCCGGGGAAGCCCGCGCCCCTCGGCGATCTCACCGGAGCGGGTTCTCCCAGCCAGTCAGCCGTTCCAGAATGGGGTATGCTGTCTGTTTGATCTCTTTCATGGCACAGGAGCTGTTCTGTATCGTTTCTACTCCCCTAGTAGCTGTTCGGGGATTATCGGTCGTTGGACGCACCAGAACCTGTCCCCCTGGCCCCTCGGTCAGCCTCGGTCTTTCTGTTGTGCTCCGGGGCTGCTTGCTTGCTGCTCCCAGGTGTTCACGTTCCCTGCACCTGCGGGGTTAGCGCCGAGGCACGTAAAGAACGGAAAGGAGCTTGTCTCCTACCCCGCCCTGGGCTCTCCTGAGGCCACTCGACGGTTCTGATATCAGTTTCTGGTTTTTTGATCTGTGTGTAATGAGAAAAAAGCTGGACACTTAACCTCTAGCATAATAACTGAAACCATGAGACTGAAGGGAAAGCAGAGAACATGACCCTAGGGTACAGCCTTGGGAACCTGGAAAGGTAGAGGCCTGGAGGAGCACCAGGGACCCCATCCCTGTTCTCAGGCGACCTTGTGATTGTTTTCCAGGCCCCTCTAGCCCTGGTGTGGCAGGAGGGGTGTGTCCTAACCTGAGGTTAGGAAACCTGGCGCCCCAGGTGGCCTCCCCTCCTTTTCCCGAATTAGCCTTGGTCCTTACAGCCTCCTCTTCCTCCTCCATCTCCTTGCCCACTGAGCAGGAACGTCTCCAGGGTCACTGCTTATGCTGAACTGATCACCGGCTGGTACTTTCACCTCCTGAGTCATGGGCAGATTACACAGAGGAGGCAGCCCTTCTCTAAAATGATCAACCCTGTCCCAAGCGGCGGAGCCTGGTGGCTTCCCTTGCAGGGGTTACTGTTTCTGATCCGAGGAGGGTTTTGTCCTTTGGTCGTAGAAAGCCGTCTGAACCTCGGGTTTGGGGATCTGACCATGAACTATAAAACGAACTCCAAGGTGAATCACTCTGTGGTACATTGTTCCTTAGAATCGACTCCTCAGACTGTGGCCACCGAGGGTGAACCAGTTACAGAACGCAAAGGAGCTGAAGCTTTAGAGACTGTTAAACTGGAGACTCGGGAGAAGTTCTTCATCCATGTACGTAAAGTGTTCGCACTCGTGGTGAAGTGTCTGGTTAAGGCAGTAAACAGGCGATCAGGTAAAAATGTTCCAAATCCTAGCTGAGGAGAGAGTGGTCCTTGGACCCGCAGGGCCAGCCTCCCCTGGGCATGGGTTAGAACTTGAAGAACCGCAGCCCCTACCCTGATGTTCTGATCGGACTCTGCATTTTAATAAGATCTCCAGGGGATTCATACACATGCATATTCAAATTTGAGAAGCACTGGTTTAAATGGTTCCCTTTGAACTATGTCTAGAAAACTCATTTCCCTTCAAAGAAGTTTCATGACAGTGCAGCTCTGTGCAGTTGGCCCTGCATAAAGTTGTGGAGAAAATGACATGTCATCCTCTGAGCCTCTCATTGCTCCTTTGGACAGCAGCCGCGGGCCTGCAGTTGCTCTGCCTCCTGTGGCCCATCAAGGCATGACAGTCCATGGTACCACACCCTAGGGGCCAGACTTCAATGTCTGGAGGCTCCTCCTGGACACTTGTCTCCTTGGGAAGGCAGTCGTAAAGGTTTTGGCTCACAGGAATGAGCCCACATGGGAATGCATACATTCCATCACGACCCCTGGGAGCTGAACTTTGGTGCAGGGGGAGTGCGGGAGGCATTATTGGCACCTCTTGCAGCACAGGTGGGCGGCAGGGGCCTGCTGCGCTGACACCTAAGAAAGGCCCTGTCCGCGGACTTCATCCTTGGAACTTTGAATGCCCCCTGCCCACTTCCTTGTTGCACATATAAACTGGTGTTTCATTTCTAAATGCTCCAACTTCAAATTTTCATGTGGCTCAATTAGTGTCAAACTGCATATGGTCATGATTCATAGTGGACTTATAGTTTTCTGGACCTATGTATAATTATAAACAGAATTGAACAATTGAACTCTAACATTTCAGAACCAACTGAATACAAAACAATAGCTAATACTTACTGAGTACTTATTGGAATTCTGACAACTGTTCTAAACACATCTTGTATTAATTGATTTAACCCTCCCAATGACTCTTAAGAGGTAGGTACTATTATCATCTTCATTTTACAGATAAGGAAATTAAGGAATAGAGAGGTTAAGTAAGTTGCCTAAGGTCACACAGCCAGGAGTCCCTGCACCTAACTACCACCCTGTGCTGTCTCCCTCTCATGCCGGACTGGTTGCAATGGATGAAGATGCCAAAAAGTCCAAACAGAACAAAAAAACAGCCCTACTAGTTTGGGGAAGGTTCAAAGTATGTTTACTGTAAGCCATGTAGAGTCCAGAGACTAATTTATACAGAAGATAATGGGTGTGTTTGGTTTGGATCCTATAATTTTCCCCCAGATGAACTGGCTATGTCTATAACAACAAAGTGAGATGGAGAAAAGATCTGGAAATTCCTCAGTCATTTCAGTCCTTACAAATCTTACCTTTACTTCTTAGATCCAGATACTTGCAGATGCCTTGTCTGTTTTGTGCGTAGGGGTTTTCTTTCGGAGGGGGACTGGGTAGAGGGGTTGAGGAATTCGGGTAACTCATTTCTCTTCTATGCCTCATTTGCATATAAATGAAAGCTGACCAAGACTTATCCCGTCTCTGCCTCTGTTTTGTGCCTCCTGGTGATGTAAAGCTCATCATTTGCTCTTTCAGGACCTACCTGACTTGGAAGATGTTGATTCAGGCCAACTTTTCGAGGACCAGCACAAGGTTATCACTCCACTTTCCCTTCCAGCCTTGCCATGCACAGTCTCCCTCCTCACCCTGAAAGGTGCAAGGCTGCTTTGATTAGAGCACTGTGTGCAGCCATTGTCTGCACATTGCAGAAGACAAGGAGGTTGCTCCTTGTTGCTCACATCTCTAAGGTTTATGATTGCGTTTTCTTGAAGCTTTCATCACTGATTTTTAACAACTGTGTACTGAACATGCCTGAAAATATTTTTTGTCCCTGTGACATATTTAGATGTTCAGGTTGTGAACGTCTGAGCTGCACAGAGGGAAGGAGAGAGTGTAGGGGGCAGGGTAGTGCATTCCCTCCTCCCCACCTGCATTCCTGAGGAAGTGCTCCCAGGGAGTAGGAAATGGAAGGTGATTCCATGCTGAGCTCACTATCTAAGGAAGAAAACATGCTCAGGAGCAGTTACACGGGGGAGGGAGAGCCAAGGGAGCAAAGTCCTGGCAGTTCTGAGCGGAGGCACCAAGTGGCTGGGTCAGGGTGGAGGCCAGCCTGGATCACCCCCTCGGGGAGCAGTGTGAGCAGGGGGAGCAGCGCCACAGGTACAAAACAGAGCCTGGGGTGGCCCGGAGAGAACTAGAGACTTTGGCTGTAGAGCTCCTGGCGACTTTTGGGGCTCAGAGGCAGCCAGCCCCAGAGCGTCCACCCTGAAGTCTAACTTTCAAAGGGCAGACTCCTGTGTTTCCTTGGGCCTTTCTCATGTGTGGCAACAGAATGTCTTGTGATTTGAGATCTAAAAAGAGAATTTCCATCATGCATTCTCTTTTCTTGTGAAAACAAATGTTCCATACCTTTTTTTTTTAATAGGAAATATGTTTTCCGAAGATTGAAACAATTTCCTGCTTGAGTGATGACAGTGACCCTGAACTGGACCCCAGGTCACTCCCTGTGTTGGAAAACATGTCCCCGGATGCCCTTTCAAATATATTCACAATTTCTAAAGACACCTCACAGAAGGCGGTGACACCTCTTACAGACATATTATTGAAAAAAGAAACAGAGAGGGACTTGGGAATGCAAAGCAAAGACACCAAGCCCCCACGACTGCTGATTCAAGAGCTTGCTGACGAGCCTTTAGGCCCTTGGCCGATGCCCCCAACCCACACAGAAGATGCCACCCCCACCCCGGGAGACGGGGGCAGGGAGAGGCCAGCAGCCCCTCCGCCAGGTAACGCTGCCCCATGTGGCCTCAGGGGCTGGGGACCCCAGCAGTGGAGAGACAAGCTGCTTGAGACCCCAACCCAGAGGGGATGGGGAGACTGAGCCTGGGTCCTAAGATGCCCACTCTTGGGGAGCCGCCAGCTCTGGGGCGGGTGTACCTGTCATGTGGGCGTGGTGACCAGCTAGGGGCACAGACCTCAGCCATCTTCGTTCAGCAGGGCCAAGGAACCTGCATTTTTACCCTTCTCGATCCTTGAGCTTTCTAGAGGCTTCGGAGGGAGGCACACTGCCACCACAGCTAGGGAATCGGGGACAAGATGAGGGTGACAGCTAGCCTGAGGGTGAGGGCTGCTGACCAGAGCAAGACCCAGGACTGGAGAGATGGTACTGGCAGGGCCACCTGGCTGGTTGGGACACATAAGGCCAAGATCAGAACATATCAGGCTTCACCTGGGGCTGCAGAAGGCGGTTTGTGGGGGGCACCTGGCTCCTGCTTACCGACTTCAAGCCAAAGGGTGGCTGTTTATTCAGCAAGTCTGTAGCTGTCCACGTCAGGGAGGCTGGCTCAGCAGGAGGCGGGTGAGCCTAGGTAATTCCTGCTCCTCCACAGCAGGGTTTTGCTTATTGAAAAGCAGTTTGGGGGCTGACTTGGGACAAGCATACAGGAAGAATGGGGGAAGGGGCAGTGTTGACCCTATTTCCCAAGAATGCTGAGTTCCCTTCTCTGTTAACCCTCTAGAAAACTGCACTGAAAACGTGGAAGCACAGTCCAAGACGGAGCCCATGGAGCCCGAGATGGGGGAAGACCGAGAACAGACTGAATTTGGGTTGGACTGATCCGCGACTGCAGGCACAGGCCGGCCCTGGGCTCCGCACCCCTCTCCCCAAACGCAGCTACGAGGGCGCCTGGCCTTCCTGCAAGCTGGTCACGCACAGCTCCACGGCCTCAGCCAATGTGGCCCAGGGCTGGGCTTCTTGTCGAGGCATAATACAACCTCCTCCCAGGTATTTCTCGTAAAAACTGTATAATTTTCAGTGTCTGCTTTGAATATGAGAAACTTTTTAATATCCAACCATGTCAATGTCACTGGATCACTTAATATCCCTTCGAGTCAATTAACTTCTTGTTTCATCAGCTATCCTGAGAAAAGGCCCAATTCCTCCCTCCATGTTGAAGAGAAATCTAGCTCAGCTCCTGAAGTGGGTGTTTCCCTGCAGAAGGGCAGACTTCCACTGGAGTGACAGGAACCCGGAGCAAGTGAGGCACCAGGAGCAAACTGAAGGGGCTCTGTCAAGCCTCAGAATCTTCATCACATGGAACCGTGTTCAGCCAAGTTCAATCCCTACACATGGGTAAGGGCCTTACTTCTGAAATATCCCATCATGGATGAAACCGGCTACACTGCAGCAGGTGCTGATGGGTGAACGAGCTCTGCTTTAGGGTGCTGCCAGCTCTGCAGGTGTCTCAGCACCCCCCGACCCAACGCAGAGGTGGGAGTTCTGTCGTCCCCAACGCCACGGAAGGCACCATGGCACCCCCTGGGGCCCCCCTCCTGAAGAACCCCAATGCTGACCTCTCCACATGCCTCAGGAAGTTACCTTCAGGTGCACATTAGGCACAGGGAAGCCACTGGCTTGTGGGCCCAGGCTCTTCCACGCGGCTCCAGGTCGCAACTGGAGGCCTCCGTGCTCACATGGCCTTCAGAGGCCAAAGCCCTGCCCCACGGGGGCGCCTCGGTATTGTCTGCGTCCCAACCCCAGAGGGCAGAGCCAGTCCAGGACGTGGGACTCTCCGGGAGGTCCAACCTCCCAGGAAGGTGGGGAGTAGCCCTCCCTGGGCCCTCAAAAACCCATGCGGGGCTTCTTCCGGGGTGGCTGGGAGCCAGAGAGGACAGGGGTCTGAGTTCTGGAAGGGGTGGTCCGGATGCTGCAGGTTTGGGAGGGGGGCGCAGAGGTGCTTGCGGGCATGGCGGGAGAAGGCAGCCTGGCCATGTAGTCGCGGAGGGTCTGCTGCCGCTCGACGGGGACGCCTTGGGTCCACGGCTCTTGACTCAGCTGCTGGGTGGGGAGTGTGGTGGGCGGCCAGGGCCTGGGCTCAGGGGATATCCGATCTGGGCTGTGACGGGAGCTGGGACCGTCAGAGAGATCCAGGCGGCCACTAAGCGAGGAGAACGTACTAGATAGCTGGGTGCGGCGCTTGGGCCGTTTGGGGTGTTTCTCAGGCCCTGATGTCCTGCCCTGCCGCCTCTCCCACCAGGCAGCCCCCCGGCCTTCCCAGGCTTCCCCCAGGCGCTCACTGAGCTCGTCTTCAGGGCCTGACTCGGGTGCTGGAGGTAGCTCTGCCGTGGGGAGTGAGCCCAGCTCCCTGGGCCGCAGGAGCCGCCCCTTGGCCATAGCTGCCCGCAGACCCTTCCGCACAGGCCCCTCATCTGTCGGCTGCTCCTGGCAGCAGAGCAGTTGGCGGTGGGAAAAGGTGGGTGCAGTCCACACAGGGGTTGCCAGGGGCACCTCCTGCAGGGCCTCCAGCCAGCGGCTGCAGCGGGCAGTGGCCTGGGGGCTCCAGGAAGCTGAAGCAGGTGTGGGGGTCTGGTCCAGGGTGGGTACTGCTGCTGTAGGGGTGCAGGGGCCAGGCCCGGGGTCACCAGGAGGCCTGGGCTTTCCACGCAGGCTGGCATCCTCCTGGAGGCGGAGGTGCTGATAGAAGACATCTCCAGCTGCTGAGAGTTGGAACAGTGACAGGACAGGCATGGAGACCGAGGGTGGGAGTGCGGCAGCCAGTCCTGGAGATGGAAGGATGGTGACCCTCCAGGCCCACAGCCTGCACAGCCCATGTCCCTCCATGCCATTCCCACTTCCCCACAGCCCACCTATGGTTGGTGCTTTCAGACGCTCCTGCAGTTGCCACTGACTCTTGGGCTCCAGCAGAGGGAAGGCGGAAAGGGTCTGAGCTTTTGAAGGAAGAGACTGGGGAGGCCCTGCCAGCCGGGGAGCAGAGGCCGCCTCCCCTGGAAGACAGAGCAACAGCTGAAGCCTGATCCGGGCCCAGTCACCCATTGTCCCACCCCCCCTACCTGGCCCGCACTCACCTGAGATGTGCAGCAGCTGTAGCTGTCCACCCTGGCCTCCCAGGAGCAGGGGCCACGCAAACCCAGGGCGGGGTGGGGGCAACAGCCTGGCCAGCAGGGGAGAGGAGGGGAGGCCATGGTCCCACTTCAGCATTGGTACCAAGGGAAGGCGCTCGTCCACTAGGTAAACCGAAAACTGGGCCAGAGAAAGAAGCAAGATGGAGGTGGAGGAGATGGAGATGTGAGAGAAGCATCGGATAAGAAAAGTCTCCCTGGAGAACCCCAGTGGCCCTTTCAGCGAGCCTCATGTAGCTCTTGGAATGAAGCACAAACTTCCCCAAGTGGCCACAGCATTCTGTCACTGGCCAGCAACTGTCTGTCCGACTTCAACGGGGTCAGCCCTGAGCAGGGCAGGGGGTGAGGGCACTTCCCAGAGCGTGTCCCCGTCAACAGTCCTGCCTGACCCAGCTCAAGAAAAGGGGTTTCAGGAAAGGCATGGGGGGATCTTGCCATGCAGAACCCACCATGACTTTGACCCACCCTTCCCCAAGCCCCCCTGACCTGGCACTATGCGTGAGCCACACCCACCAGCACCTGTGTAAGGGAGACTCGCAGGGGACCCAAAGCAAAGCTCTCCTCCCCTGAGCACATCAGGAAACTGTGCCGCTCTGCAGACCGCTCCCCCCAGCCCGACCCCTTTCCCCCTTTCCTCTGGTGATCCCTACACACATCCGAGCACATGACTGAAGCACCACCCGCCCTGCAAGGGGCTCCAGCGCTGTCCCGGAGGTGGCAGGCACCAGTCGATCCCTGAAAGGAGATGTAAGGAGAAGAGGGGGAAGAAGGGGCCACTCACCTGGGTGCAGACAAGGTGGAGAGTGGGAGAGAGACACCCAGAGCTGGACTCTCCAAGGTACTGGGTCAGGAGGACTCGTTCCCCTTTCCGGCAGGAGGCCTCCGCGCCCCCACGGAAAAGCAGCAGACCACAGCCCGGGGGGCCCTGGGGGAGAAGCACGGGCTCAGTCTCCTGGGGACAGTCTGAGGTCTGTGGCACCATCCCCCTACCCCCAGGTCAGCCCAGGGACTCCTGGGTGCTGCTGCTTTTCGCACACCCAGGGGATATGGCCTGACCCCACCCGGGCATGAGGCCTGCACCCCACACCTGAGTGTCCACCGTCTTCACGCCGGTGCGATCGGCAACAGTGAGCACCCGGGGGTGCGCGGTGAAGTCTGCCCACCGCCAGGGCGAGGGGTCCCGGAACACGAGGGTCTCAGAATCCTTGTAGATTTGCTGTAGCCTTGGGGAAGCAAGATGGGTGGGGAGAGAGGCTGCTGGTGGGAGACCAGGGAGCCTGGCCTGGGGCGGGGGGGCAGGCTGAATAGGGAGCAGTGGGTTACGGGGAGAGCATTACCCATCCTGGGGGGTCCACAGACAGACGGCTCCTGAGCGGCTGCAAATGGCCAGCTCCGCAGGCAGGTGAGGGCTACAGGGAAGCAGGGAGGTGACTGTCAGGTCGGCTGCCCTCCTCCCACCTCCATCTCGCCAACCACAGGGACTCACCCCTCACCTGAGACTGACCCCTGTGGCTCCCTTTTCAACCTGTAGCACCTGGAGAGGGCTGGGCTGCCCCTGTTTGCTGACCTTCCACACGGCACAGTGGTAGTCAGAGCGTACAGCCAGCAGGGCTGAGGAGGGAACAAAGGGTCAGGGATCAGGGGTCACCCTGGCAGGTTAGGTAGGGAGGTGTCGAAGGGCCTTACATTCTCCCTGGATGGTGCGGGTCACCACCTGCCGAACGGGTCCCCGGAGCTGGATATGGCCAGGTTCACCGAGGACCTGGGGGTCACCACTTGGGGTCACACGAATGTGTTGGAAATCTGGGCCTCTCGCTAAGGAACAGGGCATGAGCTCTAGTCACTGAAAGCCCTGACTTCCCACCCTCCCCAGACCAGGCAGAGAGCTCCTCCTCCACCACACGTGGAGTCCTGCCCAAAGGGAAAGGATACGCAGCTTGTCCAGGGCACCTCCAGTGGGGTAGACCAGCTGCCCGACCTGAGGGGTCCTCCCAGGCACCCAGGCCAAGGTGCCTCCAGTGAAAGCATCATCCAAGAGCAGCTGTCCCCACCGCATCGCCAGCTCCTCGTGCAGCAGCTCTCCCAGGAGGCTTGCCTCAGACTTGCTCAGGACTGGGGCCCCAAGGATGGAGAACCGGCGCTGGCGGTGGCTGAGGTAAGCCCAGGGACATCTGGGGATGAGAGCACAGCAGGAGGCTCAGAGCGGCAGTGATGGAGGAGTTCAGCATGCTGTTCCCAGGGAGGGCAGGTGCTGTGGACACACATTTCTTTCCTCTGCCGAGACTCTTCTCACGCCCGAGGCAGCCACAGGGCACGGAGCACCACATCAGAGCACCCCACTGCTACTGGGCCAGAGACTGGCTCACGGATGGCTCATGCCAAACCAACCAAACTCCTTCTTGGGACTTCTGTTGGTGCTCTCAGAAAAGATACTGGCTCTTTCCTTGGAATGTAAGCCTTTTTCCTGCCACTTGGAGACAGCCTGTCTAAGAATTAAGTCAGGTAAGCCAAGTGATGCACATGGATCAGAAAATACACAGCCTTATTACAATTCTTTGAACACCTGGATGCATCCAAACCTGAAGTTCAAGAATTTCCATGTGCCAATAAATTCCCTTTACCCCTGCAGCTAGCTGGAGGTGGGAGCGTCATATAAGTAAGGCTCACGACTGAACAAGGGAAAGGGGAATCAGCTGACAGAACCTGGGTCCACTTCCCAGCTCTCTCCACTCCCCATCCCCAGCTAAGCCTACCCAGCCCATCCTTTCTCCCTAGCCACTTGCCCCCAAGGCTGGTGTCCACCGAGGTCCTGGAGCAGCCTCTTCACACTGACCACTGTCTTCTTCTTAGAGTGGCTCTGCATGGAAAGGCCTTGTCAAGATCGCACACCCAGGGCCCATCCTGAGGTGAGGCAGGGGGTCCCCTCTCCCGGCTTGCCCAGGGTGACTCACCTGGGCTCCCTCCAATTTGAAATTCTCTTGCATCAGCTTCCCCAGGGGACCAAAGGCAATGTCCCCATGATCCCACAGGAACCGGCCGAGCTGTGGGAGAAGAGGCCAGGTGACTACCTGCGGCCTCCAGGCCACCTGGCCCTGTCCATACAGGGACACCCACCTGCTCAGTAACATCCAGCGTGGCTCGGGGCTGTCTCCGGAAATGGCGACCTTCTCGGAAAAGCAGATCCTGGGCAGTGAGCCCAGGGTCCCAGGGCTCTGAGGGAAGAGTGAGGTTAGGGAGAAGGGTTTATCCTGGGGACTGGGATGGGGACAGAAGTGGGGCCAGGTGTCCCAGGTGACTGGAGGGATCCAGGGACCCCAGGGGAGCAGAAAGCATCAGGAGGGTGAGGGAAGGCTTCAGGGGACAGAGGGCTGGGGAGAGGAGTGACAGGTGGGGCAGCCTGGGAGCCGACCAGAGGAAGGGGAGCCTTACCAGGACTAGGAGGCAGCAAGGGGAGGGGTCCAGGGGTCTCTGGCTCCCACCACAGGCCCTTGGCTGAGGGCAGTGCCACATTCTGCAAGAAAACCACAACCACGACAACAAGCGCTCCACTTTTACATGCTCAATTCAATTCACACAATCACCCTCCAAGGGTGGTACAACTGTAATTGCCACTTTACCAAGGAGGAAACTAAGGCACAGGGAGGTTAAGTCTCTTGCTGCAGGTCACAGAGCCAATAAGGAGAGGAGCTGGCATTGGAACCCAGGCAGCCTACAGGCAGGCTGTGGTTTTTACTCCCAGCGTCGTCCCTACTACACCCCGTTTCTGTCCCTTTGCTTCAAACTCAAAGCTATCACAATTTGAAATTATTTCATTCACTGATATGTTTGCTTGTTTACTCCTGCTCGACCATGAGTTCTGTGAGGGCAGGGATTATGATCTGACTCACTGCCAGTTTTCCTAGTACCTGGTAAGATGTCAGGACACGGTCAGGACTGTTCAATATGAACAAATGAAGGACTCGGACAGGGAGGCAGGACAGAATGAACCCCAGCTCTCACCAGGTAAGCCGTCCATGGACAAGGGCTTCCCACATACCTTGACAGGGCGGGCTCTGGCTCAGCCTGTGTCTTCATGGGTTTGGGCTACCACCGCCCACCCTAGGCCCTTGCCAACTGGTGTGCTAGGAAAGGGGACTCAATTCAACGGCTCATTCTGGAGTTCTCAGGGCCCCTTCCTACCCTCCTCACCTCTGAGTTCTGGGGCTGGGACAGTGGCAGGGTCAGTGCATCTCTCCAGCTGCACATAAAAGACAGGTCGGGGACACTGCTCAGTCCAAGGGGGCCCGTTGTAAACAAGGTGGGGCGGAGGGAGCTGGGGAAGTCCATTCTGGAAAACAAGAACCAAACTTTACCCTGGCCTTCCCAAGAGACTTGAATCTGATCACGGTCTCCAGAGTTTCTAGGGAGAGTAAAAAGTGCCCGAAGAGGAATCTACTTTCCTTGGTGAAAAACATACTGAAAAAGATATGACTATATAAGTCTAATGGAAAGTAACAAAAAGTTCTATATTAAAACATAACAACCAAACAACCACAAGAAGGGGTCAGTGACTGGCCAGGGAAAGTCTTGTTGAGTACATGGCATTTGAGCAGAGATGGCATCTAATGGGGGAGAGAATAATGCAGACAACTGGGAACAGGATTCCAGACAGAATGAAGAGCTAGTACAAAAGTCCTGGGGCAGGAAAGTGCTTGCATGTTTGGGAAACAAACAGGAAGCCACAGAGTGAACACGGAGAGTGGAAGGGAAAGTCAGACAAATGGTGATGGCTCAGTTTCTATCACAGTTCTTAACACCCTGTATTATCACTCTACTTTTGTAATCTAACTCCCAAGGCTGGACTCAAGTTCCCCCAAAGCCAGGGACTGAGTTGTGCTTATCCGTCTTCCCCCTGTCAAGCACAGTGCCTCCCAGAAAATGCACTTCCCAGAAAGTGTGTGTTGAATAAAAGTTTATTTTTATTAATGTGGGGGTTTTGGGAAATACAAAGTATTCTAAAAGTACAGGCAGCCATCTCCCTTTTAAAATTAAACACAAAAATAACAGCAGCACTCACTGAGTGCCATGGGCTGCCAGACATGGTGCTACATGCTTTCCTCTTCTTCCAGATATGCCTATTCTGGAGTTGAGAAGACTGAGGCTTGGTAAATGGCAACTTGCCCAAAGTCAACAGCTTATAAGTGCCAGACCCAAGACCTCAGCCCCCACCCCCTCATCCAATTCAAAGCCCGTGTACTGGACCACAACACACCTGTGCACCCAAGACCAAACAATGAGTAGTATCATAGTCTTAGGAGGTAAAAATCTTCTCCCTTGTGATGCACTTTACCAGTTTATGCTGTAGCTCTGCACGTCCACGTGTTTTCAGCACCACCCGTTATGCTAATGGCACAATGAGGGTCGAGTGATTCAGTGAGTCTCTTGGGGCACCCATCAACCTCACTGTAATCATAGTTTTCATGTATATCCTGTCTCCTCCACCAGACTGTGAGCTCTCTGAGGGCAAAGATTGTAACTGATTCATTCTTAAGTTCCTGGGGTCTGGCTGCTACTATTAATTTCTTTTGCACAATAGAAGAGGATAGTGTCGGGGGTCCCGCTGGTGCTCAGTGAATCTTTGTGAAAAGTCACTAGCTTCCATAAGAGGCTATCACACCTGCATTTCAGGTGCACCAAGCTTCCTCCCGACAGCCGCCACCTCAATAAACCAGCAGACACAAAAACACCTGCAGCTCATCTCCCTGTTCCGTGGATCCCAATCACGCTGACCTCCTTGGGGTCCTCCTCACTATGTTTCTTCTCACCACAGGACATTTGCACACTGCCCCTCTGCTTCGGATGAGCCCGTATCCATTCCCTCCAGGAGCCTCACAATATCCTACCTGTCCTTCAGATTTTGAGTCCTTTGTGTGCTCCTCAGGGAAGCGTGCAGACAGCCGCTACCCCGTTTCACATTTGTGGAATCGTCAGCCAGAGGCTACTAATAACCCACTTTGCAGATGTTAAATAATTCGTCCCAAAGCCACACCACTTGGGGCCTGCGGACCCGCGCGGAAGTAAACCGAGCTCCCCTCTCGGACCAGGACCGCCTCGCCGCCCGGCTGGCAGCGCTCTCTCCTCCCGTTCGAGTGGCCCGCGCACTTACGTAATCCGGGCTTCCGGGGTGCTAGTCAGAGAAATGGGAGCCCGCGCGACGCTCTTCTGTCCCTCCACGCGGGAGAGAGCCCTAAAGCCGCCACACTACCTTCAGCGAACCGCCGGGGTCAACACCCACCCACGTTGCGAACGAACAGTTTTCCGGGTCTGGCCGGAAGTGCCCCATCGGCGATAGGAAGTCCCGCCTCCCAGCTCGGGCTCCCTAGCGTCCTCGCGCGCCCCCTCCCGGACAGGGGAGGGAATGTGAAAGCCAGGTGGACGTGGTTTGAATCCCCACTTTGCTTGACCAACTTCCTTCCTGCTTGTTAGGGTTGATTTGCGTTTCAATTAATTCATTCAGCAGGCATTTACTGAGCGCCACTCAGAAAATGCTCCTGGGTTAGCCAGTGGGTAGCCCACTGATTGTCCTTGAACCCTAACAAGCTGGCTCCCTGGAGTACCTGGGGATTTTCCAGGGGAAGTTATTCAGGTATAGTTGCAGGCAGTGGGTCTCTATCAGCATCACCTGGAGGGCGGTTTAAACCAGGTTCTGATTCAGCAGGGGTGGGGTGCAACCTGATAATTTGCGTTCATCACTCCTGACATGCCTGTCAGGGGACCATGCTTTAAGGAACACTGCTCAGTGATAAATTCAAACCCAGTAGCTCTCAAACTTGAGTGTCCACCAGAATCCCTTGGAGGATTTGTTAAAACAGTGCGCTGAGGCTCACCCCCCAGAATTTCTGACTGGGGAGGTCTGGAGTATGGCCCAAGACTGGGATTTTTAAGAAGTCCCTGAGGGCAGGGGATGGGGGGGTGGAGGGGGTGGGCTGCTGACGATGCTGATTCAGGGATCAACTTTGAAAACCATTGCTTTAAAAGAAACCATTTCCAAATTCTTGACTTCCATCTATATAGTTTTGTTTTGTTCTCTGGGAGGAACTTGGAGTTGGGTGGTTCTCCTTTCCTGTATGGCCTTTCATAGTTGTTCTTTTCCCACCCATGGAGCATTGCCCCAGGATGGGTGCTGAACAAGGGGATGATTCCACAAAGCAGCGCTCCTACAGGAGCCCCCAGAAGATGAAGAAAAGCTGGGTGTGAGAAATAATGATGGAAGCGTACAGCTGTGGGGATTCTGGGGACTGAAAATTCTATTTCTTCATCTAGTGACGTGGGTGTGTTCAGTGTGTGAAAATTCATCTAATGATCTGTCACTTTTTTACATGTATGCATTTTTTGCATGTATATTATACTTCAATAAAGAAAAATACTGCTGGCTGTGATATCTTATTTCATCAAGACTTCGAACATCTGATTAGGCTATGTGCTGGTTTGAAAGGATGCATGTCCCCTAGAAAAGCCATTTCATAAATGCCATCTATATCCCATTTCATAAAGGCAGAATAATCCCTATTCATACTGTATGTTTGAAACTGTAATCAGGTCTCCCTGGAGATGTGATTTAATCAAGAGTGGTTGTTAAACTGGATTAGGTGACGGCATGTCTCCACCCATTTGGGTGGGTCTTGATAAATTTCTGGAGTCCTATAAAAGAGGAAACATTTTGGAGAATGAAAGAGATTCAGAAAGAGCAGAGAATGCTGCAGCACCATGAAGCAGAGAGTCCATGAGTCAGTAACCTTTGGAGATGAAGAAGGAAAACACCTCCTGGGGAGCTCATGAAACCAGAAGCCAGGAGAGAAAGCTAACAGATGACACATGTTCACCATGTGTCCTTCCAGCTGAGAGAAAAGCCCTGACTGTGTTTGCCATGTGCCTTCTCACTTGAGAGAGAAACCCTGAACTTCACTGGCCTTCTTGAACCAAGGTATCTTTCCCTGGATGCCTTAGATTGGACATTTGTATAGACTTGTTTTAATTGGGACATCTTCTCAGCCTTAGAACTGCAAATTTGCAACTTATTAAATTCCCCTTTTTAAAAACCATTCAGTTTCTGGTAGATTGCATTCTGGCAGCTAGCAAACTAGAACAGGCTACACGCCTAGAATTCAGAAGGTTGGGAACTCTGATTCCATTCATTGACAGACCATTCACTGATGTATCCCAAACATCCAGGAAAGTTCCTGGCATAGAGTAGAGGCTCAATAAATACTGAATCAGTGAAAGAGAATGAAATGAGATGGTTTTTCTGGGAAAATATCAACACATTTATTTAAATTGAAATTAACACCAGACTTTCTGATAGGAAGTAAATCTGAATTAAATGATTGATTTGACTATGAGATTTATCTGCTTGGCTTTGCCAATTAGATCATATGGAGAGTATTTTTCATAAATTGATGAAAACATATTTAAAGGACAATGATAATATATAATAAATCAGAAATTACACCTCTGTATTTAAATTTGGGATTAAAAATTTGGCATGTATAGTTTTTCAAAATTATTTTAGGGAGTAGGTAAGCAAAATATTTGAAGGCACTTATATGAGTTTTTTCTGTTGTAGCAAATCACCACAAATTTCGTGCCTTAAATCAACACTAATATATTATCTGACAGTTTTGGAAGTTACTAGTCCAAAATGGATCTCACTGGGATAAAACCAAACTGTCAGTAGGACTGCATTAATGGTACATGATTGGTTCGGTAGTAGAATTCTTTTGCCAAGTTCAATTCCCAGCCCATGCGCCACCACCACCCAAAAGAGAAAAGAAAATAGGACTGCATTCCTACAAGAGGTTTGTTCTGGTTTGCTAGCTGCTGGGATGCAACATACCAGAAACGGAATGGCTTTTAACAAGGGGTATTTAATAAGTTGCTAGTTCACAGTTCTAAGGCTGAGAAAATGTCCCAGTTACAACAAGTTTATAAAATGTCCAATTGAAGGCATCTGGAGAGAGATACCTTGGTTCAAGAAGGCCGACAACGTTCAACGTTTCTCTCTCAGCTGGAAGGGCACGTGGCGAACATGGCAGGTTCTGCTGGCTTTCTCGTAACTCTATCAAAAGGGGCTCTCTCCAAAATGTTTCCTCTTTTAAAGGATTCCAGCAAGCAACTCCACCTTCAGTAGGTGGAGACACACCTCCATGGATATCATCTAATCAAAAGTTACCACCCACAATTGGGTGGGTCACATCTTCATGGAAACAATCAAAATGCTCCCACCCAGCAATATTGAATGAGGATCAAAGGGCATGGCTTTTCTGGGGTCCACCACTGATTCAGACCGGTACAAGGTTCCAAAGAATCCATTTTCTTGCCTTTTCCAGATTTGAAAAACCGCCCATGTTTCTTGGTTCATGGCTCCTTCAATCTTCAAAGCTATCTTTTCTTTTTGTTATTAAAATATACTTTACATGTTGTAAAGTGCACAAATTTTAAGGGTGTAGCTTTTGGATTTTTTTGGGGGGGATTTGCATTTGGATTTTCTACAAATGCATAAAGCTGTGTAGCAACCACTCAGATCAAGATAGAAAACATTTCGATCACTCCAGAAAATTTTCCTGGTGCCACTTCCCAGTCATTACCCCTTCAGGAAGTCATCACTATTATGACTTTCATCACTATAGACTAGTCTGATCTCTTCAAGAACTTCATATAAATGGAATCATGTGGAGGATACTCTTTTGTGTCTGGCTTCTTTCACTCAACATTTCTGTAAGAGTCACCCATAATGTGTATGCAGCAGGAGTTTCTTTTGTATTATCGAGCAGTATTCCATTGTAGGAAATACACCACAATTTGTGTATGCATTCTCTTGTAAATGAACTTTGGGGATGTTTCCTGGTTTGGCAATTATGAAGACTCTGTTCATGTTCCTTTGTGGATATATTCAGCAGCCATTCCATTTTTGAAACCCTGTTGTCCCGTCCATTCTCTCTATGAGGACTAATTCCACCATTTGGGTAACACAAAAAAGCAGAATTCTTCTGAAGCCAACCCTTGAAACATTTGACTAGGTTGAAACTACCTTGGCCCCCCACACCTACTCCTTCCAAGATAAATGGTCTCTGTTCCACCAGTTGCTCCTCATAACCCAAAGTAGCCACACGGCCACAATTTGGTTAGCACTGCCAGGTCCAAGGGTAACGAGTAGCAGCAGCAGCAGCAGCAGCAGCAGCAGCAACTACAAAGACCACACATCTTACAGACACTGCTAACTGAGTGGCCATGTTTTTCCACTCAGAGTTAAAATTCGTAGCCCCCTTCAAGCAAATGTATGTTGTGCCCTACCAGGTCTTACATAAATGATCTTCATCCCTTACTTCACCTTATTTTCCCCTCACCCCTACCACCTCTCTTTACAAAGCCATTCCCAGCTGTGACATTTTTGTAAGTCAACTCAAAATCCCATGTTGGAAAAAAAAAAAATCCCATGTTGGGGTTAGCAGGGGTGTGCAGGAGAGTGGGCGTGTGGGGTGGGATGGAGGGGTGAGGAGTGAGCAGAGTGCCATTTTAATTTTAACCAAATGGCTAACTTTTGGCTGGAGATTCTCGTGGTTGGCTTCTTGCAGGCCTATAATCAACACTCTTACGGCTCAGATCCTAACGATTGTGGGGACTGCTACAATCTTGACAGCTTTCTTTTATCAAACAAGGACCGCAGCTCAGCAAGGTTAAGGAGCTCGGGAGGGCTGATGGAATGGGGTAGGTTTCGGGGGATCCTAATCCCTGTGGCTCCCACAGACTCTACCAGGACCACCCAGGGGCGGAGAAAAGGCTGCTGGGAGCGCCCCGCCCCGGAAGTGGGACGTGGGACCGGAAGCCTCCTCCGTGCCCCCCCTCCCACCCAGCCTACGTCCAGCATCCGGGCCTTGGCCACAGGGCAGGCGGGCCTTCCCATTGGCCGGGCAGGTGGGGGCGGTGGCTCCGTGCGCTGCCGGCCGCGTGCTCCCCACGCTGGAGTCGGCCGCGCCCTCGCGAGAGAGGGAGAGGGCCGCGCGAGATCCGGGCCGCGCGGGGCTCCCTGGGTGCGGGGGCCCGGCCGCGCCCTTCTGTCCTTGCGTACAGCCATGGCGTCGCCCGCCAGCGCGGCCTCAAGGGCCCCGCTCGCCCCCACGGCGGGCACGGACGACGGCGGCCGCAGGAAGCCCCGTCTGGCGGCATCGTTGCAGATCAGACCCGCGCCCGGCCCTTGGCGGCCCTCGCCCAGCCTAGGCCCAAATCCTTGGGAGCCCGAGCCTGCCCCCCGCGTGGAGGAGGCCGCTGAGGGAGGCGGGCAGCCTCAGGCCCCGCCTGCGGGGGACGGTGGGCCCGGGTTGGGGGCCGGAGTCGGGGATATGGGGGCAGCCCAGGCATGGAAAGACTCGGGGGGCAGGATGGGAAGGTCTCCGAGGGTCTCTGTCCCCCCTGCAGGGCCCGCCGGGGACTTCCAGAAGGCGGCCATACAGCTGAAACTGCAGCTCCGAGACCTGCCCCCGGGCCAGGCCGTGGCCCTGCTCACGCAGTACACCGCCTGCCTGGGCATCTCCCTCATGTTTCATGAGGACCAGACCGCAGGTGGGTGCCCAGCAGCCTGGGGGTTAGAGCACCCCCAGGGAACTGGGTGTGCCACCGTGAGAGCAGTGCAGGCCAAGGGCTAAATCACCAGACCAGGAGGAGGGAGGGTGGACCACGGCCTCCGTGTTCTGCAGACTTGTCAGTGAAAGAGGGACTGCGAGCTGGCAAGACTGGGGCATTGAAGTGGAGACCCCCATCCCACCCCAGCAGCATTCAGTTAAGGAGCAGACAACTACAGGCTAAGCAGTATTAGACATCTAATTGCGGGGCGGAGGGGATAGGGGGAGAATTTTGGGTAAGGATGGCTGTGGTGAGGTGGGGTTCTCAAGCTCAGAGAGGTTAAGGAAGGTGCCCCAAACCACACAGCCGTTCAGTGCATTTTTTCTTACCTGGCAGTTGCTATGCCTCTATTGGAGACCACTGAGCCTGGGCCAACCCCTGGCTTAAAGAAATAATATAACACCATGCTTTGATAAGGCAGCACATCATAGAGGTTTATGTATACTTTCCCCCTTTTTCCATAGTAATCCACCACCTCCACCAACAACAACTCAAATAGATATAGACAGAGAGCAATGCACCAGGTTCTAAATTCAGGCTTCTCACCTGAAACCAGAGCATTCCCAGCTTCCAAGGAATTAGCAAGGTACTCATCCCTGGAGGCTTTGGCAGCATTCAGCATTCTAAAACCTAATGGAGGCCCAAGTGAACAACTCAAAATGAGATGATAATAGTTAACACGAATGTGTCCCAGATGATGTGCCAGGTGCTGCTTAAGGGGCTTTGCGCAATTACTCATAGAGTCCTCACATCAGCCTCTTAAGGTAGAGGAGGTACAGTTAGAGTTACCGCCATTTTACAGATAGGTAGATTGAGGCCAGAGAGATCAAGCCACGTTCCCGAAGTCACACGGAGAGTGAGTGGCCAAGCTACAGTGTGAGCATAGGGAATCAGGTTCCAGTAACTGAATACTGAGTTGCTGGCTTGTACTGCCCCTCCCTCTGTTTAGGATGCCCCTTTCTGTTGTTTGAGTAGGTGTGGCAGTAAGTAATTTGTTTTAATTTTTTACTTTGATTAAATTTCAAAGAATAGAATAAAAAACTCTCATGAACTCTTCACCCAGATCCACCACTTAACATTTACCACATTTGTTTTGTTTGTCTCTCCCCCTTTAGGTATTTACTTATATATAATTATCAATCTGATTTTTCTGAATAACTTGAAATTTAATTGCAGGTACCATGTCTGTTTACTGTAAACATTTCAGCATGTATTTCCAAAGAATGATGACATTGTCTAATGTAACTACAATATAAATAGCAAATTCCAGAAATGTAACTGAAGATAATGCTTTCTAATTACCATTTGCATTTACCTTTGCCAGTTGTCGCAGTGTTGCAGTTTATGACCATTTTTTTCTAGTCCAGCATCCCATATTACATTTACCTGTCATGCCTCTAAATCTTTTGTCTGAAGCAAGTCCTCAGTCTGTCTGTCTTTCACAACATTGATGTTTTGGAGAGTCAGTGCCATTCGTTTTGTAGAAGGTCCTTCAGTGTGAGTTTGTCTCCCCTGGGTTAGGCTCAGGCTGAGCACTGGCGACAGGAGTGCTGGCATGATGTTGTGTCCTTTGCAGAACACGTCCAGAGGCTTGTGGGTCCAGCATGTCCTCTACCTGGCCTCACCTGGGTGGTGTCTGTCAGATGCCTCGGTGTACCCCTTTGGGCCTAACAAGCAGTCTGAGGGGAGGTACTTGGAGATCATGTGAATGTCCTCTTCCACCGTACAGTCACCTTGGCGTTTGCATCCTTGATGATTTATGCCAGATTCAGTGATTGTGATGGCTGCTGAGTGCTGGCTTTCTATTGCCAGCTTCTCTTCTCCAACCTTTGATTGGCATTCTCTGTGCCCTTTTTAAAGTAGACAAATCTCAGTGCTAGTGAGGAGGCCCAAAATGGATTCTTCTCTGAATGGGGGCAGCTCGCTTGGGAGGCAGTTGAGCAGTGTGCCAGCCTGGGCTGTGAACTGTTAAGTTCATACCTTTTGGCCAAGTGATCCCAGTTCCGGGAGGTTCATATCACTGATTTGGAACAATACAGTGTTTGATAGACGAATCTCTCAAAGGCAGGGTTTCTGCAGAAGAGATGTTCCCAGGGTCTGGTGGGAAGGCGGGAGCCTTGCAGTGTGCTCAGGGCCTTGTCCTCAGGAGAGCCTCGTGCAGGCCCTGGAGTTGGCTCTGGGCTTGGGTCCCAGCACCACTGCAGGAGAGGCGTCTGCCCTTTCCCTGCGTCACCTGTCAATGGAGTAGTAGCTTCCTAGTGCAGAGGGGTTGGTGAGGACCTGCTCTAACTGATGCTGGGGCAGAGCAGCCAGGGGCACCCACGGGCCTGGCCTAAGTGGGTCCGAGGCTACTGATGGTCCACACAGCTTCCTGGTCCTAGTGGCCCTCGCTGTCAGGTGGCAGGAGGAAGTAGCCATGAGAGCTGCTGGGCCCGAGTGGAGTTGGGTGCTGTACCCCTCCCAGAAGGGGCCCATGATGTGGGTGAAGGCTGGGGACTCCTTCACCCCCCCTTCCTTCCCCAGGTCCCTGTGCCCCCTTCTTGGTGTGCGCAGAGCTGGATGGTGTGGTCTGTCCCGCGGGCACCGCCAACAGCAAGATTGAGGCCAAACAGCAGGCGGCTCTCTCCGCCCTACGCTACCTCAGGAGTCAGCTGGAGGGTCTAGGTGACCGGGGCCCGGGGGCCAGCTGGGGACAAGGGCTGGTGGGTCTGCAGCCCTGCAGTGGGGGGGGGCGGAGGGCAGAAGTGGCAGAATGTGTGCATGTGGGTGGGGGCTGCGAAAGGACTTACTTGGCACAGGATCCACCTGCAGGAGCTGGGCGGGGAGTGGGGTGCTGACCCTGGCTCTGATGTCCTGGGAGGCCCAGTGCACATGGGGGTCAGGGCTTATCAGAGGTGAAGCCTATAGAATTTCAGTTTCTGGAAGATGAAAACCTCTTCTCCTGTCCTCCCAATGGAACTTCTTGGCTTCCTGAAGGATGGGAGGGCAGATTCGACATTCCTGGCAGCCCAGCTCCTCTTGTCTCTCTTTCAGAGCCCCCCAAGACTCCCAGCAGGCCTCCGCTCACCTCCCTGAGTGTAGGTATGTGGGCTCCCTGACCTAGCTTAGCTCCTGATGGCAGGGGAGGCTGTGTGACTCATGCCCCCGCTCTGCCCTCTCCCCTGCCCAGAGAACGTCCTGACCCACGAGCAGCGCTGCGCGGCTGTGGTCAGCGCCGGCTTTGACCGCCTGGTAGACGAGAAGTCACCCTATCGGACCTGCAAGGGGACTGTGGCTGCTGTGATCCTGGAGAAGGGTAGGGTTTGCTCTTGTGTCACCTCCCGCCATCAGGACGTCCCCCGCCCCAGGACCTTGCCTTAGGACAAGCCATCTGTCTGCTGCCTTCCCCATGCAGAGATTTTGGGTGCCGGGGGCCTCGCCAAGGAGACCTACGAGCTGGTGGCCCTGGGCACGGGCAGTAGCACTTGTGCCGGCTGGCTGCAGTTCTCAGGCCGGCAGCTGCATGACTGCCATGGCCTGGTGATCGCCCGCCGGGCCCTGCTGAGGTGAGGCTGGGTGGGTGCTGCTGCAGCCCCTCCAGGAGGGCAGGCAGCAGGCACAGTCCCCACCTGCTATCCCCACCCTCCCAGATTCTTGTTCCGGCAGCTCCTACTGGTGACACAAGGGGGCCCCAAGGGCCAGGAGCGGTCTGTGCTGGCCCCCCAGCCTGGGCCCGGACTCCCATTTGCCCTCAAGCCCCAGACCTTTCTGCATCTGTATGTCAGCAACACCCCCAAGGGAGCTGCCCATGACATCTAGTATGTGGGGGCCCCTGGTGGGGTGGGGGGCTTCCTGGCTCTGGATGAATCAGCTGGGGCTGCGTAGGGGTTGGGGGTCAGAAGAGCAGCCCTGTACCCTGGGCCCCATGTTACCTGTTCTTCCTGCAGCCTCCCGGCGTCCTCAGAGGGCGGCTTCCTGCACAGCCCCCCATTCCGCCTGCAGGCCCATGTCTGCGGAGAGCTGAAGCCCGTGTGCTATGTGGCACCCTCACTGCGTGACACCCATGTGGGCTGCCTGTCGGCCAGCGACAAGCTGGCACGCTGGGCCGTGCTGGGGCTGGGGGGCTCCCTGCTGGCCCACTTCCTGCCGCCCCTCTATGCCACCAGCCTCGTCTTGGGTGAGGGGCTGCTAGGATTGTGAGGGTGGGAAGCGGGCTGTGGGTATGTGTGAGTGAGGACAGAGGTGACTCAAGCCTCCCCCTTGGCTTCTGCCCCACAGCTGACCCCTGCCACGATCCCCCCACTCTGAGCAGAGCCATCCACACCCGTCCCAACCTAGAAAGTGTCGTGGGGCCGGGCCTGCCCCCTCCCTATGCACGCTCTACCCTGCACTTGTTTGTGGGGCCCCCAGTGGCCCCTTCGCACCCCACCCCCAACTCCTGCCCTGGCGTGAGCCTCAACTGGAGCCTGGGAGACCCTGGCATCGAGGTCGTGGACGTGGCCACTGGGCGTGTGAAGGCAGAGTGAGAAGGGCCCCGTGAGGCAGGGCTGAGAAGGGAGGCCTGGGAATGAGGGTGTCCCCTGTCTCCCTGCCCTGAGTCATGGGCTTGGGTTCGAGTTCTAGCTCAGCCACTCTGCGACTCTGTGAGTCCAGCCAGGCTTCTCTCGGCCAGTGAGGAGTGGGGCAGAGTGGGGGGATGGGTCGGGCCAGGCTGGGTGTCCCCATCTCTGCTTGCCCTTCCCTGAGGGCCCTGTGATCTTGCTGGTCTGCAGCGGTGCCCTCGGCCCACCCTCCCGCCTCTGCAAGGCCGCCTTTCTCAGGGCCTTCCGTCAGGCCGCCTGCACCCTGGAGCAGCCTCATCTCCTGGCCTTGAAGACCTACCAGGCTGCCAAGGTCAGTCCCTCCCGCCCCTCCTGCCCTCCGCCCCTCCCCGCTCCTCCGGTCCCTCCCTGCCTCTCCTCACCGCCTCCCGCCTCTCCCTAGCAAGCCCCTTCTCATGTCTCCTGCCCCAGGCTGGGCCCTACCAGGAGGCCCGCCAACAGCTGGCCGTGCTCCTGGACCAGCAGGGCCTGGGCGCCTGGCCCTCCAAGCGGCTGGTGGGCGCCTTCCAGAACTGAAGCAGAATCCTGGGGGCCGCAGAGCTGGAGGGGGTGGGGGGCTGGTAGGGTGAGCCTGGCTTGGGAGAGGGGGCTCTGCACTGGTGGGCTTGAATAAAGAAGCTGTTTTGGTGCTTGTGTGTGTGCTTGGCTTTTATGGGGGGTGGGGGAGTGGTCTGGAACCCCGTGATTTGTGAGGAGACCCCTTCTCATGGCCTGGGCCTCGGCTGGGTCTTTTCCTCAGGCGCCCTGGGTCACAGATGGAGTCAGGTCCGGAGAGGCGTCGCTCCCAGCTCCCACCTGTTTCCTGGCCCGAGGGCTCTTCATGAGGCCCTGGCTCCTGTGGCCGCAACCAGTAGAAGTCTTTCCCTCTTGGGCCTCCCAGGGCTCCTGCCTCCCGTTTCCAGGCCCAGGACCTGGGAGGAGAGAAAGGGCACCTTCCCTTGGCCACCCCTTGGCCAAGGGGTCAGCTGTGCCGGTGCTGGGCCTGCTCTGTGTATGGAGCGGCCTGCCCAGCACCTGAGGCTGGGGAGGGGGCAGTGGCGTCCAGTGTGGGTCCCTGTCTTTGGGACTCGGGTCCTCCTCCTGTGGCTTGCAAGCAGGGCCCAGAGCCCTTTCCACCAGACCTGGGAGCATCACTCGGAGTTGGGGTCAGACCCTTCCCCTGCTCCACCCTGGTTTGACCCTGAAAAGCTGCTTGGGGTCTGTTGCAGAGAGGCACAGCCATGGCGTCACAGGGGCGGACTGGTGGTGCTCCCCTTTCTCCAGGCCAGGCTGTGAGCCAGCGGGGGTGTCGGGCGCTCTGTGGACCTTGCATGGGTGGGGGAGGTGGTGGACCCTGCACATGCATGCACACGCGTGCACACACATATGTACAATTCTGCAGACCTGGGTTCCTTGACAGCCCAGAGAACTGCCTGCTGGGCCTGCAGCCCATGGACCTGGGGCCGGTGGTGGTTAAGCACCACAGCCAGCCCTTCTCACCCTGCACCTTGTGACCCCCATACCCCCAGCACCCCCAGCAATTTCAAGGGTCGTGACTACAGACTACCCTCCCAGATGGGACTTAGGGGGCTGGGTCAGGGGCTGCCCCATCCAGAGCTGTCAGGAGGGGCCACGCCAGTCCTGACTATGAAGCCCTCTGTCCCCAAGCCATTTCTCTGCCAGGTGTGTGTGTGTGTGTGTGTGTGTGTGTGTGTGTGTGTGTCTGTGTGTCTGTGTGTCTGTGTGTGTGTCTGTGTGTGTGGCAGGGGTGGGCCCACCGGGGAGTGTATGGCTGTGAGGACACTTGGGTGGACTCGTCTAGGGAAATAAGGCAGTCCCAGTGGCTTGTATCTCCAGCTTGCCCATCCTTAGGCCTAGGCCTCCCCTGAGCTTGTCCACCAGCCCCAAGCTCTCTGTGTTTTGAACTTTATCACCACCCACTTGGGGGAAACCTGAGGGAGTGGCATAGGGGGAAAGACAGGAACAGCCGTGCTTGGGGCTCTAGCAGGCACTCCCAGGCTTCTCCAAGAGACACTGTATTTACACCTCCCACCAACTCTGCAGAGAAGCTATCTTCACCAGCATTTTACAGGTGAGGAAGCTGGCAAGATGAAGCTTAGAAACTTCCAGAATAGCATATAGCAAGGAGGGTGAGGTACAGCAGGCAGACTGACTATGGGGCCATTCAGCCTCAGTCACTGCCCTGGGCTGCCCTTGGATTTGCTTATGTGACCTTGGACAAAACTCTTCTTTGACTCCCAATCTGCTGGTTTATGAGGGGAGGATTAGAGCAACTCGTTCCTCAAGTTTCCTCCTGCCTTTGAGTCTGAGGGCAGCTTCCTCCATGTGAAAAGCATGGAGGAAGGGCTTGCAGAGGGGCACAGAGGGAAGAGGGGGGCTTGAACCCCTAAGTGCTAACTTTTTTTGTTAAACCAAGACAACAGCTAAGTTATTTACCTTTAGTTATTTAAACACACACGCTCTCTCTCCTTTTTGGGCCAACTTTGAAATAATTATTTCTCATGGTTACTTTTTTAAGGGATGGAGAGGACTTTTAAAACACTGAAGCCTATTAATTAGCACATTTATTACATATCGTTTTCCCCAGGAGATAATTTAAATTGATTTACATTTTGCACTGCAATGGACACTGCAACCACATGCAGAAATAAACCAGATATAGCAGACATTCCAAGCTGCAGTTTTATGCAATGAGCCTTTTGGTAGTCATTAATCACATAATCACTGGGTAAACAAGTTATTCAAAATGACATAAACTGTGCTGTATTCTGCCAAATAAGTAAGATTTTTTTCCCTTCGCTGCATAAATTTGCCCGTCCCATCCTCTCCTCTGGAGTCTGTTACACAATATTTGCTCATTCCTTTGATTTCAACTTATTTATTATTGCAGGGTGATGATGAATGCTATTTTTTGAAAAGGAGAGTCTGTTAATATCTTCTTGGCCTCAGCCCTTGGGATGAAATTTTGCCAACAAGAGCATATGTAAATTGGGAGGTTGATGTGATCCCACCTGGAACAACTCTAACGCTCCTCCCTCCAGGACCCCCCACCCTGCACCCCTGGGCTCTGGGGACCTTTCCCAGGCCCTGGGCATCCTCTACAGCACATTATCCCTGTGTGCACTGGGACAAAAGCATGGTCCTGGGGGCCCAGGGGCCGCTCCGCCTTCCCAGGCCTCAGTTTCCCCATCTGGCAAATGAGGGTCCCTCACTAACGTGTTGCCTGCCACATTGTGGTGAGATTGTAGGGGAAGTGTCCCAAGCATGGTGCTGGTTCTTGACCACCCTCCGAGGGTCTGTCCCTGGGACTACTGTAAGCTCTCCCTGCCTCTCCCACCCCTCCTATGCGGTCTGCCACATGGAAAATACCCAACAAACAGGTGTTGAGTGGAAAGTTAATAAATTATAGGATCTCCTCTTTAAAGGAGTGGGTTAGAGGGAGAAAATAGAAACACTGCTCCAAAATGGTTTTAGAGGACATTTTGAAAATTTCCATTTGGTTGTAGAAGTAGTTAATAGAAGAGTTGATGAATGTCTCGAGAAAAAGGATGTGCTTGGTAAGCTGATAGCCTGCTTCACATTGTAGTAGTGACATGACAGTTAAAAAACATAAATATGGTCATACAGCATACCAAAAAATCATAAATATGGTTTAAATACATTTTAACAAAACAATTTTCCACATGCTGAAGAATCAAGTTGGACTCCTTTTTGGACCTGTATTAGTTAGGGTTCTCTAGAGAAACAGAATCAACAGGAAGCACTCGCAAATATAAAATTTATAAAATTGTCTCATGTAACCATGGGAATGCAGAGTCCAGAATCCACAGGGCAGGCTATGAAGCTGACGATTCCAATGGAGGGTCTGGACAAACTCCACAGGAGAGGCTTGCCAGCCGAAGCAGGAAGAGAGCCTGTCTCTTCTGAATCTTCCTTAAAAGGATTCCAGTGATTAGATTAAGCATTATTCAATGCAGAAGACATGCCCCTTGGCTGATTACAAATGGAATCAGCTGTGGATACAGCTGATGTGATCATGATTTAATTCTATGAAATGTCCTCATTGCAACAGACAGGCCATCACTTGCCCAGCCAGACAAACAGGTACCACCACTTGGCCAAATTGACACATGAACCTGACCATGACAGTCCACCCCTTGTCAGCTTGGCAGCTATACATATCATCTTAAACCATACCTAATTTCTAAATAAAACACACATTTTTTCTTTCACCTAACAATATCCAACTGTCCTGCATGTAACTGGAAACACATTAAATCTTTCCAGAATAGGGTGCAAGTCCTTGGGTAATATTCATTCTTAAACTTAATATCTTACAACTTAAATAGTACAGCAGGAACAAAACAGCATTACAGTTCTCATTTCTGTAACTGACCGCATGGTCGTAGTTCATATTTATCACTACCTTCTTCCACTACCCATTCCATGTTCCCTTTACCCTCAGCAAGTACTTCATCTGGCCATGGTTCTTTGCCTGGTGGAGTGACCCAAACCTTCATTCCTGAAGTTCCAGAACCATTGATAGCCCTGCCTGGATTGGATTGTTGCAGTTTTCCATTGATTTTAATCACAGGGCATGGTAGTACTAAAAGACACCCTAGGGGATCTCTTATATTCCAAGAAAATTCTTCTTTACCTCCATTGTGTAGTTGCAGTCCTAGTTCCCCCGATAGTCTGGGTCAGTCACCCCAGACAATAATGCAGTCCCCTTCTTGGCTTGTTGATTCAGGGGCATGAGTAGCCCAAAGTGACCAGGTGGCACTCTTAGATTCCAGTTCAATGGAATCATTATTTCTCCTGGTGGAAGCACTCCTCCTTTTGGAACTAAAACCTGTAAACCAGCAGAGCTCAGGGTCGCAGGGACAGGAAGCACAAATTTTCCTAGTGGATCACTAGGGGTGATTGTGAGTGGTACCACTCCCATTTCCACCCCTTGATTCCTGAACCCATGGATCCTGGCTATAGGAGAAATAGCACCATACAGTGGATGCTGATTCAGAGCATATACAGCTTCCTGGAGAACATTACCCTAGCCGTTCAAGGTATTGCCACCTAGTTGGCACCATAATTGAGTTTTCAAAAGGCCATTCCACTGTTCTATCAATCCAGCTGCTTCTGGATGACGGAGAACATGGTAAGACCAGAGAATTCCATGAGCATGTGTCCATTCCCACACTTCATTTGCTGTGAAGTGTGTTCCTTGATCCAAAGCAATGCTATGTGGAATACCATGACGATGGATAAGGTATTCTGTAAGCCCATGGATGGTAGTTTTGGCAGAAGCATCGCATGCAGGGAAAGCAAACCCATATCCAGACTATGTGTCTATTCCAGTTAGAACAAATCGCTGCCCCTTCCATGAAGGGTGTGGTCCAATGTAATCAACCTGCCACCATGTAGCTGGCTGGTCACCTCGGGGAATGGTGCCACATCAGGGGCTGAGTGTGGGTCTCTGCTGCTGGCAGATTGGACACTCAGCAGTGCCTGTAGCCAAGTCAGCCTTGGTGAGTGGAAGTCCATGTTGCTGAGCCCATGCATAACCTCCATCCCTACCACCATGACCACTTTGTTCATGAGCCCATTGGGCAATGACAGGAGTTGCTGGAGAAAGAGGCTGACTGGTATCCACAGAACGGGTCATCTTATCCACTTGATTATTAAAATCTTCCTCTGCTGAAGTCACCCTCTGGTGCGCATTCACATGGGACACAAATATCTTCATGTTTTTAGCCCACTCAGAAAGGTCTATCCACATACCTCTTCCCCAGACCTCTTTGTCACCAATTTTCCAATTATGGTCTTTCCAAGTCCCTGACCATCCAGCTAAACCATTAGCAACAGCCCATGAGTCAGTTCAAACGCACCTCTGGCCAGTTCTCCTTCCAAATAAAATGAACAACCAGGTGCACTGCTCAAGTTCTGCCCACTGGGAGGATTTCCCCTCACCACTGTCCTTCAAGGAACCCCAGAAAGAGATTGTAGTACTTCAGCTGTCCACTTTCAGGTGGTACCTGCATATCATGCTGAACTATCTGTAAACCAGGCTCGAGTTTTCTCTCCCTCAGTCAATTCACTGTAAGGAACTCCCCAAGAAGCTATAGCTCTGGTCTGGGAAAGAGAAGGTAATGTGGCAGGAGTGGAGACCATGGGCATTTAGGCCACTTCCTCATGTAACTTACTTGTGCCTTCAGGACGTGCTCTGGCCCTATCTCATATATACCATTTCCACTTTACAACAGAGTGCTGCTGATTATGCCTAACTTTATGGCTTGGTGGGTCAGACAACACCCAGCTCATGATAGGCAACTCAGGTCTCATGGTAGCTTGGTGGCCCATGGTTAAGTGTTCAGTCTCTACTAAGGCCCAGTAGCAGGCCAAAAGCTGTTTCTCCAAAGGAGGGTAGTTATCTGCAGAAGATCATAAGGCTTTGCTCCAAAATCTTAAGGGTCTGCGTTGTGATTCTCCTATAGGGGCCTGCCAAAGGCTCCAGACAGCATCTCTATTTGCCACTGACAAATAGAGATCCAGCACCGTTGGATCTGCTGGATCGTATGGCCCAAGTGGCAAAACAGCTTGTACAGCAGCCTGGACCTGTCACAGAGCCTCCTCTTGTTTAGGTCCCCACTCAAAATTAACAGCTTTTCTGGTCACTTGATAAATGGGCCAGAGTAGCACATCCAAATGAGGAATATGTTGTCGCCAAAATCCAAAGAGACCAACTAGGCATTGTGCCTCTTTTTTGGTCACAGAAAGGACCAGATGCAGCAAATTATCCTTCACCTTAGAAGGGATATCTTGACATGCCCCACACCACTGGACATCTAGAAATTTCACTGAGGTGGAAGGCCCCTGTATTTTTGTTGGATTTATCTCATATCCTATGATATGCAAATGTCTTACCAGTAAGTCTAGAGTAGTTGCTACTTCTTGCTCACTAGGTCTAATCAACATGATATCATCAATATAATGGACCAGTGTGATGTCTTGTGGGAGAGAGAAAGGATCAAGATCCCTGAGGACAAGATTATGACATAGGACTGGAGAGTTGATGTACCCCTGAGGTAGGACAGTGAAGTTATATTGCTGACCTTGTCAGCTGAAAGCAAACTGTTTCTGGTGGTCCTTACTAACAGCTATTGAGAAAAAAGCATTTGCCAGATCAATAACTGCATACCAGGTACTGGGGGATGTATTGATTTGCTCAAGGAATGATACCACATCTGGAACAGCAGCTGCAATTGGAGTTACCACCTGGTTGAGTTTACGATAATCCACTGTCATTCTCCAAGACCCATCTGTTTTCTGCACAGGCCAAATAGGAGAGTTGAATGGGGATGTGGTGGGAATCACCACCATTACATCCTTCAAGTCCTTAAGAGAGGCAGTAATCTCTGCAATCCCTCCAGGAATCCGGTATTGCTTCTGGTTTACTATCTTGCTCAGTAGGGGCAGTTCTAGTGGCTTCCACTTGGCCTTTCCCACCATAATAGCCCTCACTGCATGAATTAGAGAGCCAATGTGGGGATTCTGCCAGTTGCTCAGTACGTCTATTCCAATTATACATTCTGGAACTGGGGAAATAACTACAGAATGGGTCTGGGGGCCCACCGGACCTACTGTGGGACGGACCTGAGTTAAAACTCCATTGATCACCTGGCCTCCATAAACCCCCACTCTGACTGGTGGACCAGAGTAACGTTTTGGGTCCCCTGGAATTAATGTCACTTCTGAACCAGTGTCTAATAATCCCCGAAATATCTGATCATTTCCTTTCCCCCAATGCACAGTTACCCTGGTAAAAGGTCACCGGTCTCCTTGGGGAAGGCTTAGAGGAAGATTAACAGTGTAAATTTGTGGCAGTGTAACAGGGTTCTCCCCAAAGGGACCTGGCCTCCCCTTCATTCAAGGGGCTCTGGGTCTGTAAACTGTTTCAAGTCTGGAAATTGATGAAGGGGCTGTGACTCTGTGTTTTCGTAATTCAGGTTAGACTTCTGTTCACTTGACCTAGAATTCTTTTGTTTATACAGCTAGAACAAGAATTTAGTAGACTGCCCTTCTATTGTATTTCTAGGTACCCCATGATTTACTAGCCAATGCCACAAATCTCTGTGAGTCATATAATTTTGATACCTGCTTTGAGTTTGCTGTCTATTATAATAGCCACGTCTACCCTGTCTTTGGCGATTAAGTGCTGCCACCTGGCTTCCGCCAACTCGGGATCTGGTCATCCCCATTGTGTTTAAGGATTCCAGCTCAGTGACAGCAGTTCCCCCAGTAATATCTGACCTACAGAGAAGTGCAACCACAGAGCTCTTCGGGATGATGGTGCTAGTCTCACAAATTTATTTCTCACTGTTCTGGTAAAAGGTGCATCCTCCGGACATTCCTGGGGTGTAAGAGCAGGCTTTGCATGATAAAAACACTCTGACATTCCAATCTCTCTAAGCCTCACGATCCCCTCATCTACATTATACCAGGGCAGTTCTGGCATTTCAACCTCAGGGAATGTTGGCCACCTTTTGATCCATGTTTCAAATAACCCTTTTCTAACCCCTCAAACTATAACATTGAATGCAGAATCTCTGCTTAGTGGGCCCATATCAATAAATCAGCCTGATCCAGCCTTATATTCCTCCCACCGTTATCCCACACCCTTAAAATCCATTGCCACACATATTCCCCTGGTTTCTATGTAAATTGGAAAACTCACGCAGTTCTTTTGGAGTATAACGTACCTCCTCATGTGTGATACTTTGTACCTCACCTTTAGGAGCCGGTTGGGACTATAGTCTAGTTATAGGTCTGGAAGAAAAGAGGGGTGGTGGGGGTGGGTCATGGAAAGAATTAGAAATATCTTCCAAGCCATTTGCTTCAGGGCATTCATTTGCAGTTTCATCCAGTGAAACAGGATTAATCACTCTAGGGCTAATCACTTCAAGTGGTGTTTGGGTGGCCAACTCCTCAAGGCAGGCTGGAGGTGGGGCGGCTATGTCCTCAGGGCAGATGATTACAGGATTATCTAGAGAAGACTCAGCATGACCTAGGGTTTCAACCTCACCCCCGACATCATTATCAATCCATATGTCACCATCCCATTTTTCAGGGTCCCGCTCCTTTTCAATCAATGCCCTCACCTTAATGGCAGACACCATGCAAAATTGAGATTTCAGTTTACGTCGTAAAGTTGCTACTCTCACAATTAGATTCTGAGTCTGATTTTCAGAAATCTCATGTCTAGGGCTACAGGAAATCAGATTTTCCTTTAAGATACTCATAGCAACTTCTACATCTGTCAGACAGTGCTTAAGCTTCTTGTTTGAAGACTTAAGCCCATCTCTTTCACTCCGTAATGTATCCCGTGTGTCTAACAACAACCAGCCAAGATCTCTATACCTCCTATTTCCACAAAACTCTGTAAAGGTGTCAAAAACATTATCCCCCAGAGCCTGGCTTCATACAAGCTAAGCATTAGAAGAATCGAATGGTGATGTTTTGACTATCTCCTTTGCCAACACACTCCATGGACTGGGAGTGTCATTCTGATTGTGCGAATCAGAGTTCTTAGTGGATTTGAGTCCAGTCAGAGTAGAAAACCATTCATAAAAAAACATTTTTAAGATTCTGTTTCTTAAGAACCACTTCTGGTACCAAGTTGTATTAGTTAGGGTTCCTAGAGAAACAGAATTAACAGGAAACACTCACAAATATAAAATTTATAAAAGTGTCTCATGTAACCGTGGGAACACAGACTCCAAAATCCACAGCACAGGCTGTGAAGCTGACGATTCCAATGGAGGGTCTGGACGAACTCCACAGGAGAGGCTCGCCAGCTGAAGCAGGAAAAGAGCCTGTCTCTTCTGAATCCTCCTTTACAAGGCTTCAGTGATTAGATTAAGCATCACTCTTGCAGAAGACACTTCCCTTGGCTGATTACAAATGGAATCAGCTGTGGATGCAGCTGATGTGATCATGATTTAATTCTATGAAATGTCCTCTTTGCAACAGACAGGCCAGCACTTGCCCAACCAGACAAACAGGTACCACCACTTGGCCAAGTTGACACATGGACCTGACTATGACAGGACCATACACAAAAATTCACTCAGAATGGATCATAGACCTAGTAAGAGCTAAAATTATAAAACTCTTAGAAGAAAATATAGGAGCAAATCTTTATTACCTTGGATTAGGCAAAGCCTTGTTAGATATGTTGCCAAAGCACATCAGCAAAAGAAAAAAAAGATTAACTGGATTTCATCAAAATAAAAAACTTATGTGCTTCCAAATAAACCATGAAGGAAGTGAAAAGAAAACCTACAGAATGGGAATATATACTTGTAAATCATGTATCTGATAAGGGACTTATCCAGAGCATATAAAGAACTCCTACAACTCGATAATAAAAAAGACAAGCAACTCAATTCAAAAATGGGCAAAGGATCTGCATAGACTTTTCTTCAGAAAAGGTAAAAAGATGGCCAACAAGCACATGAAAAGATGCTCAACATCATTAGTCACCAAGAAAATGCAAATCGAAACCAGAGTGAGCAGCACTTCATACCCACAAGGATGGCTGGAATCAGTGTGACAGACAATAGCAAGTGTTAGCAAGGATGTGGAGTTGGAAACTTCACACTTGGCTGGCGGGAAGGTGAAATGGAGCAGCTGCTGTGGAAAACACCACCCTTAGGTATATGACCAAGAGAATGAAAACATATGTTGACATAAAAACTTGTAAATGTTCATGACAGCTTTATTCAGAGTAACTTAAATGTGGAAATAACTCAAATGTCCATTGACTGATGAGTGAATAAACTGGATGTGGTGTAACTATACAATAGAATACTATTCAGCCTTAAAAAGGAATGAAGTTCTGATCTCTGTGACACCATGGATGAAGCTTGAAGACATCAGGCTAAGTGAAAATAGCCAATCACAAGAAGTCACATATTGTATGATCATATGAAATGATTAATATAATTATATAAATGCCATTTATATGAAATGTTCAGAACAGGCACACGTACAGAGACAGAAAGCAGATTTGTGGTTGCCAGGGCCTGGGGAGTTGGGGAGTTTAGAGAGTAATGCTAATGGACTGGGATTTCTTAATGGAGTGATGAATGTTTTATAATTGACTGTGACTTTAAAATCGATGCATTGCATGGTATGAGAATTAAATCTCAATGAAGTAGTTATATAAAAATCTTTAAAAATTCTGTGTTCTTGGACCTCCGGGTTTCTGCTATAGTTGAGCATGCTTTGTTGTCTGGAAAGCCCTGGGGTATCTCAAGGCCCGATTTTCATTGGTGTCTCAATGACCCTACTGGGTACATGCTAAGATGCTCTGACAAAGAGGCTCCAAATACCATAGTACTGTCCCCAACAGAATGGTCTAGATGTCAGTGGTCCCAGACTGGATGGGTGTCCACCACCCTCTGTGGCCTCCTCTTAAAGGAGATGTCCTGGAGGTTCCCACATCACTTCTGCTCACACCCCCGACCATCCAAGCTAGGCTGCACCTAGCCACAGAGATGGCTGGAATTTGACTTGGTCCCGTTACTGGAAAGCCAAAGCCAAGGATGGGTGGCTGTAGTTGACGGTCTTTCTCGTGGTGTGTTAATGTTCTCATGCTGCTGGGAAGGAGCAGCCATTGCAGTGGGTGGCATGCTGGCACCCAGGAGGGAAGCCCAAGCACCCACCACCCAGGCTGCATCCCCAGAGCCACGCTAAGGGGCCCAGTTTTTCTACCTCCAGAGTCCCCTGACCTCATCGCCTTTCCCAGCACTTACTATATGCCAGCACAGAGGCCTCCTGGAATTTTGTACCAAGTCCATTTCCACCTCAGAGTCTTTGCAGTTACCATGCCTTCTCTCCAAATGTCCAGATGTCCACCTTTCTGTCTTTAGGGTTTGCTCAAGTATCCATGGCTCAGTGAGGCCTTCCCAGATCCTGTACAAAGCTGCAGCCTAGCTCTGGCACTTTATTTTTCTCCATTATCTCTTTGTCTGTTTTATTCCTTACTGAACCTCTGTGCCTGGAACAGTGAAGCAAAATAGTCACTCAACAAGGACTTGTTGATGAGTGAATAAAGAATGAATTTGGGGATAACACTGAAATGCCCCAATGTCACTGCAAGAGTTCTGCAGTCCAGCGGGTCACAGCCTGGGCGTCCCAGCCACGTTCTGCAGCCTCCCCTGTGTCCAGTCTTCTGCTCTTCTGCTCTGGCTTCATCTTGCCGTTTCATCCTAACACTCTCCCAGGGTGGGCCTGGAGTTGGTTGATTGCTTTTCCAAAGACCTCACTGTCTCTGTCTTGAACTCAGACTCAGGTCTAAATAAATGGGATTGTGTGTGTAGGAATCAGAGGAGTCCTGATGGGAGGCAGGAAGGCCACATGCCCTTGTGGGTGACGAGTATCCCTGGGGCTGGCCAGGGGTGGGTGACAGGTTTCTCAACTGGGAGGAAGGAGAAGAGGTCAAAATTCGATTAAAGGTGCTTTATTGTGAGGCTATGTATTGGTGCGCTGATGCTTAAGATGGCAACAGCACCAAATAGGGGAAGCGGTACAGCATATATGGATGGTTGGCGGGAAATAGGGATTTTCATTGTCTACCTTGGGAGCAGCAAGTTGGCAGGTTTCCATTGACTGGTTTTTGAAGGAGGGGGTTAAGTTGGGAGCTGGCAGCTTTCATTGTCAGAGTTTAAAAGTTAAATGCAGCTGTGGTAAAGGATAGGTCAAGCCTACTTAAAATTAGGCCTAAGAGTCACCCCCAAGAGAACCTCTTTTGTTGCTCAGATGTGGCCTCTCTCTCCAGCCAACACAACAAGCAAACTCACCACCCTCCCCCTGTCTACGTGGGACATGACTCCCAGGGGTGTGGACCTTCCTGGTAATGTGGGAAAGAAATCTTAGAATGAGCTGAGACTCAGCATCAAGGGATTGAGAAAACCTTCTCGACCAAAAGGGGGAAGAATGAAATGAGACAAAATCAAGTGTCAATGGCTGAGAGATTCCAAACAGAGTTGAGAGCTTATTCTTATGCATTAAATAGATATCACCTTGTTAGTCAAGATGTAATAAAGAGGCTGGAGGGAACTGCCTGAAAATGTAGAGCTGTGTTCCAGTAGCCAGTTTCTTGATGATTGTATAATGATATAGCTTTCACAGTGTGACTGTGTGATTGTAAAAACCTTGCGTCTGATGCTCCTTTTATCTACCTTATCAACAGATGCATAAAACATATGGAATAAAGATGAAAAATAGGGGGAACAAATGTTAAAATAAATTTAGATTGAAATGCTAGTAATCAATGAAAGGGAGGGATAAGGGGTATGGAAACAGAAAACTTTTTTCTGTTTCCTTTTTATTTCTTTTTCTGAACAGATGGAAATGTTCCAAGAAATGATTATGATGATGAATATGCAACTATGTGATGATATTGTGAATTACTGATTATATATGTAGAACGGAATGATCAAAAATCAAGAATGTTTGCGTTTGTTTGGTGTTTTTTGGTATTACAAAAAAATTTTTAATTAAAAAAAAATGCAGCTGTGGTCATGCGAGATTGGAACTGCTGGAGGGCGGACGTTGGGTGAGGGGAGTTACAGCAGGAATGCAGCTGCCAGAGCGGAGTCCTGGGGCAGGTTTCCTGGAATGCCTGCTAAGGGTCAGTTACTCCAAGGAGGAAGGGTTCTGGGCACATGGTGGATGGGCCTTGAGGAGATGAGGGGAAGGGACTCCTGTTCCCAGCGAGGGAAGGGGCAGGCACGTTTCCAGCCTCCCTATTGCATGCCAGTCCTCTCACCGAGGTGGAAGGGGTGAAAGGTAGGAGCAGAGGCTGGTAGGGCATGTTTCATGGCCTGCAGTAGGCATTGGCTAATGGACCATGGGCCTGCTCAGGGTTGGGTGGTGAGGGGTCTGCATGGGCGCTTTTCCGCAGGGCCAGATGTTCTAATGCACTTGGGGCACAGACGCTGGTCACCATAGAACAGCACGTTGCTGGAGCCTGCCAAGGCAGAACCCATTCTACCCTGGCTCCACCACCATGCCTGGAGCATCTGGAGGTCTCACCCAAGGATGCTTTTGGAAGCTTCTACTGTAATTGAACACTTTGTCCACAGGGTGCAAGGCTGTAATAGTCAGAGGGGCCAACTGCAGCAACAGGGAACTCCCCCCACCCCCACTGTGTCAGTGGCCTGATACCAAGAAGGTTTTTCTTGTTTATATGATTTGTCAGTGCAGGAGTTCTGGGACCTAGATGCTTCCAGTCTGTGGCTCCACCACCCCTGAAGGCATGGGTCGGCACAATTTCTCTGTAGAGGGCCAAATAATAATATTTCTGGCCCTGTGGGCCACTTGGTCTCTGTTACAACTACTAAATTCTGCCATTGTAGCAGAAAGCAGCCATAGAGGAAAGCTAAATAATGGGTCTGTGTCTCAATAAGGCTTCATTTATGAGAACAGGAGCAGGCCTGATGCAGTTTGCTGAGCCTTCCTTGGGGCCTTGGGGCGTACTGCAGAATCTTCCATGCGGACAGAGGGAAGAGGGGGCCCGAGGCATCATGCCAAGGTTTTGGGGAGCAGCTCCGGCCATGGTGTGGGTCCCTTCCACTGCATTCCACGGTCCAGAACTCCATCTCATGTCCCCCTCCTCCCCACCACAGGGAGGCTGGAAACGTGCTGCAGTGGATGGCCAGAGAGAAGGGACCGGGCGGTGGTAAAGCAATGCAGTCCCTGCTGCCGAGGTCCCCTAACAAGGGAAGAGAGCCTAGTGATGCGGGACAGTGGGTTTCTGAACCTAGTAGAAAGGCACGAGAATCAGCACCCCCAGTTGGAGTCCTGACTCTGCTTTTACTCTCTGTGGGGCCTTCCTGTGCCTTGATTTCCTCGTTGGTGAAATGGGGCCTAACAGGGCCTCCCTCACGGAGTCAGTTGGTGGATGAAACGAAATAGGGGCCTGCAGAGAACCTGAGCTGGTTTGACGTTGAGGAGCTGGGTCGAGACCCTGCATTAATCCACACCTGAGCTCCATCTCCATTTTCAGATACGACTGCCAATAATACCCATTTTGTTCATTTGTTTAAGGAGGTCCGGATGTCTCCTACTTGCGAATAAAACATCCCTAATTATTTACGGCTGTGTGTCCAGGCAGTGTTTAGAGTTGTCACCCTTGGGAAGCTAGAGAGAAGTTGACTTTTCATGTAGTGAACTCTTGACATATGCCCTATATACACTCTCTCCCTGAGTCCCTGGTGGGCCCCAGCTGCCCACTGTGGTAGCAGACCTGATAGACCAATGCCCTCCCCTGGCTCCCTTCTCCCTCCCCTACCAGTGTTTCCTGGGATCATTCCCATACAAACTTCTTGCCTGTGCATCCTTGCTGCAGTGTCGGCTTCTGGGGAACCTGGAGATCTGGAGAGATCAAGTGCTACCTCCTCAGAATGTCCAAATCAGTCACTCCGTCCCCTCCATATGGATTCTCGTCACTATCACTTGCTTCCTTCCTTCCCTCCTGGGATTATCACGAGCTCTGCTTGCTGCCTTTCCTTCTTTGCTTATTTATTGTCCCTGCTCCTTCCCAGGTCCCAAAAGCATCTGTCTTGCTTTCTACAGTCTCACAGTAGATTGTAGAACCAGCCATTAGCCCATCTGGCATCTCACTTAGGCAGTGGTGGTCTGGGGTGGGGTGGGGGCAGTGACCTTGACCCTCCCGCCCCTTCCCATCTCCTCTCATCTCCCCAAGGTCAGCCTCAAGGCTGGTGGCTAGACCTGCCCCAATACACCAGAGGAGTCACTGCATCACGTCTTAGTATTGTTTAATGCTTCTCTTGGAGCTGCACAGGAGCGGGGGACCCCGACACTTAGGGAGGCGCAATGTGGAACTGCCAAGCTTCCTGAAGGGGATCTTATTTCGAGCTGGTCTTTGGCTGGAGTATAATAGAAGCCTTTGGAAGCAGCAAGGTTGGCTCATTTTAGCTCAGGGTGACCAAATTTGTTCCCAAGTTACATCACACGGAGCCTGATGTGCCTCGTGGCTTTGTTCCCCTCCAGCAAAGGTGAGTTATGAAAGTCACAGCTGGACAATGGACTCCGCGCGTGCTGCCACATCTTCTGGAAGCGTGGACTCAGACTCCGCGAGGGCTGCCTCCCAAGGGACAGCAGTGAATGACTGCGGGGATAGCCAGCATCCCTTTGCTTTGTTTTATTTTTAACCAATGTTGTGTTCCTGGAGGGGGGGCCCTGGGTGAGATGTCAAATGCAGACCTCAACACTGGACAGGCCTGGAGACGGCACGGAGCACTTGGAGCTGGGCCAGGGTGCTGGGCTGGGAGCTCTGACTTTGCCTCTCCTGGCTGGGTGGCTTGGGCAAGTCCCGCCCCACTCCTGGCCTTACAGCCACGTCTGAACAAGCACTCAGAGTCTGTGAGGCGACCAGTCCTGAGCCGGCCATGGCCAGGGAAGAGTCAGGGAAGGACACATACCACAGGGTGCAGAGAGAGAGGACTTCTGGAAGGGGACACACCTGTCCAATTCAAGGAGGTGGCCAGGGGTGGACTGTTCTTTCCTAACCTTCTGGCACATTCTATGTGGTCTGCATAGGGTATTAATTTTTTTAATTTTTTTAATGCCTTTGGAGCAGGCCAACACTCCCCCCTTCCCACTTCCCTACCCTTTCTCTCCTCCCCTCTCCCCTACCAGGGTTTCCAGGGACCCCCACCCCCACCCCTTATGGTGGACTTGTGCATCAGCAGTAAGGGACATTGCCCCTCGGATGTGATGCCTGAGAAGGATGAATTCCACTTACGTGGTGCTCTGGCTAGAGACACTGGACAAACACAAAGCAAGGAAAGTCTGTGGCACGGGGAGTGTGTTCTTCAAAATTGCCCATGCCTTTCTGCAGGCTGGGCAACAGCTATTCAGTGCCACAGGTGCCAGGCCAGTCCCAGGCGTGCAGCCCGTGGGGCTGTGTGCCTCGAGCACGTGGCCCGCTCCCTGACCCTCGGTTTCCTCTTTGCATCAAGTGGGGCTGTGGTACCAGCCCACAGAGTGGGCGAGAGGCTTAGAGATGATGTAGGCAAAGGGCCTGGCACAAGAAATAAGGAACAGCTCAATGGAGCAGGCTCTGTGGACACCAAAGCCAGCAGATACGACCAAAGCTGGGACAATATGAACATCACAATAACCAAGGATGGTAGTGAAGGGTAGATGGATACAAAGGGGAATCCATGAGCCTATGCTGCTGAGGATGGAGAAACAAAAAGCAGCTTACTGGCTAGATGAATAAGTGAGGGGAGGGGGGCTTCAAGCCCATGGCAGAATGCTCCGCGGAGGCAGATGGAGACAGAGGCGAGCTGGAGTTAGCAAATGATCGTCCTGCAGCTGTTGCGGAGAAGGTTGAATCAAACGAGAATCACTGATGGATGCTAAACCTAGGGAGACGTTTTGACCAAGAGCAGTGTATCTGCATGGTCTTAAAGGGACACCCCACAGACCACTTATTGGATGCAAGGGAGGAGAATGTGACGGCGCAGTGGAGAGACTGGACAACACCTTGGCGGAAAGACCAAGAGGGAGACCATCAGTGGAGGGCAGAGGACGTCAAGGGCGTCTGAGATCACACCGGAGGACACAACTGACCGAAGTCGTGTTCTGGAAGGGAATGTACAATCGGGATCCAAGGAGATGTCGGCCGAAATGGGAAACGCTCTATTAAAAATGCACAGTGCCGGGAGTGGATAGCCATACTCATCATGGTCACGTGAGACAAAGAAAAGCTCTGGAAACGTTTGGGATTACAGGAGGCTAAAGACACATGGCGAGTAAATGCAATGCCCCGTTCTAGGCTCGCCCCTGGACCCTGAGCGGGTAGGAAATGCTGTAGTGGACAGTATCCAGATAACTGACAAAACTGGAACAGGCAATGGATTAGATTAACATATGGCACCAAAGTTAAATGGAATGACGTGGATGCTGCTGGATGGTTATGTAAGAGGATAACCCGATCACTAGGCACTGTTACCTTCACTCATTTAAGGGTAGAAGGCCTTGATTAAGTCCTCTAGCTCTCACATGGTTCAGAAAAAACTGCTAATACATAATCCGCAAATGATAGAGAAGATGGGAAAAAAGAGGTGAATTTGGGTAAAGGGTATTCAGCTGCTCTGTGTGCTATTTTGGTTCTTGCAACTGTTTTTGTGAGTTTGACTTGTTTTCCAATAAAACATTTTTAAAAATGAACTGTCTGGTGCTTAGTCGTCTTTCAATAAGTGACATCTATTACTGGCGGGTAAGTATAAGAAAAAAGAAGTATGGGGCGCAGTAAGCCATTAGAGAGGGGTGGGCAGCTGAGTGGCTAGACTCATGTAACAGACCCTTTTGAGGATGGGGCCTCAAGGGGTGAGACATCCAGTGGGGTGGGTGGGACCAGGGCAGAGAGATCTCCATGAACTTATATTCATACTCAAACTATTTGCCAGTTTTTGCTAGGGGAGCATTTCTCTGGCTAGTTAGGGACCCTCATTGGCTTTGTTTTCTCACCCTCCCTTATTTCTCACCTGCCCTGCTCCATGGTGTAAATTGTTGCAAGGGGCTCTATCTCCTAGCCACAGACCCACACAGCTGGGAAGGACTTTAACAACCATCCAGGTCAACTGCTCAAGGGATAAATAAGAAAAGGAAGTCCTGGTGAAATTGATCTCCACGTCAGTTGTCATCCAATGAAGGAAAAGTCAGGGTTAGAGCCCTCCACATGCCAAGATACCCCAGCTGACTCTGCTCAGGATAGCCTGGCAAAGTGTCACCATCATCTTGTCATGTCTATTTTCTTTGAAAGGCTTGAGCACTGAGCTAGGTGAGCTTTAGAGCAGGAGGCATGACATCTTGGAGAGTGTGCTGTTAGGAATCATGATATACAGTTCTTACTAAAGGAACTGGCTGTGTGGCCTTGGACAGGTGGCTTTCCCTCTCTGAGCCTTGGTCTCTCCATCCTAAAATGAGGGAGTTGATTTACTTTAGAGCTTCTTATCCTTTATTAGGAGGTCATGGTTTCTTCAAAGAATCCGATGAAATAGTTGACCACTTTGCAATTCAACATGCACATAATGTACATGTGCTTTGCTGCTTGTAAACTCCAGAACTCAGAGATCCCTCAATAGAAACTTTTGACTAAGAAACTTCTGGGTAAGAACCCATCAGAAGACAACCAAGAAGACAAAAAATGATTGTCTTCTGATGGGCCTTTCAGCTATCACATTCTAAGTCCTAAAGTCAAAGCCATCAAAATAGAGTCAATGGGTCCTCAGTGCCCCCCAGGGTCAAGTCCCACTTTCAGTTCTTCCACTGGTTAGCCAAAACCCACCCTTCCTCAGCTCACTTCTTAAGCTCAACTTTGGCTGGTTGGAAAGAGGTGGAACCATAACCTCAAAGTTACCTCTGGGCACCACGCCCAAGACCACCGAGAAGGTCAGGTGACATCTACTCTTTGCCTGCAACTCTAGTCACACCATTGACCTTGGAGAAACCAGCCCTTCAGGGATCCCAAGACCCCTTTCTAGCCAATCACAATGAGAATCCACCCAGCAACTTGCTTGTCATCCCCAGCCTGCCCAATCAGCATGAAGGAAAGGCTGCACAGGCAAAGCCAGGCAAACCAGCTTAGACCAGACCCCTGGGACATTGCCAGCGAGATAAAATAGAGCTGCTAATTAAGTCCCATGCGTGAGCAATCAATTCCAATTTTCCACAGCTAATTTAGTAAAGAATTTCGACTGGGCATAAATTAAAACACTATAGAATCTCATAATGTCGGTGATGAGTTCACCTAATTTTGATTTTAAATTTTCCTTTTAGCCCTGGCACCTTTTGTTCAGGCGCCTGGTCTGTGAAACAAAGGAGACTGGAGATGCCTGGGTGGAAGCCAGTTACTGGCCACCAGCAGAGCTGTAACCACGGCGTCAAGCCGAAATTCCTTCGGTCAGTAGAGAAGGACCAGATGTGGGCTCTAACGAGGCCAGGCCTTCCCTTTTCCAGTGGCTACTGCAGATTCTTCCGGTTTCAGGGGTGAGCTTGCACCTCAGTTCAAAGAATGTGAAGGGCATTTACACATGCAGGTGACAGTGTCCAGAAATTGCACATTTAAAAAATCATTATTTGGGAATGTCACACTCTGGGCTGCAGAGTCCAGCCTGCTTGGAGGTTCCTCTCCAGCCACTCGGCAGACCCTGAGGATGCATTGTGGAACCCCATATGGAAATCCCAAACCCTTCTGTTGACACAATGATGAGATGAGGTCCAGAGAGGGGCAAGGGCAGCTCAAGGTCACAGAAGCAATAAAAACTTGGACCCCAGCGAGTACCGAGTCTTCTGTCTCCTCCATCCCCCTGCACGGTGTTAACGGAGCTCGTGGGAGATATTGACCTTTTTATATTTTGTCTAAGTGAAGCCATAAAAAATTAGTCTGGAACAAAAGACTCATGGAAGTTGTCTGAGGTGCTCTGTGAAGCAGTGCCTGCCAGCTGCTCACAAGACTCACGAGTCACCTCTTGGGGTAGTGTACCGGCCCAGGTGGGAACCGTGTAGGGTACAGGTGCATTCCCTGTGTACCTGGCCACCACACCTCTATGCAAAGAGCTTGCGTGGCAAAAGGTCAGCTTGGTAATGATGGGGGCACCATGCTGACTCTTTGGATCTAGAGAGGTGGGGAATGTGCCAGTGACCACTGGAGGGCACCTGGAGGGAGTCAAGGAAAGTAAGGGTTCCCTCTGCAGCCAAGGCTGGCCTGAAGCTAGTGGTGGTAGAGCCCTTGGCAGCTCTGATATCTGGCATCAGCAGTCCCATCAGTGGAGGTGTCTGCCTGGCTTCACATAGTAAGCTTCATTTAAAACAGCAGAATGAATGAACAGCAAGTAGCTTGTTACCAGTCATAAGATGCTAAAGCCTCTTACACGTGAATTGCACCAGATTCTCAGTTTCCCCCCCCCCCCCCCCCCGCTACTTCACTGTCACCTCCGTGTATCTCAGTGAGTATTCTTGAGTAGACGGTTAGGAACCATGAATGGGGCTGTGTCATTTATGGGAAGTGCCACTGAGACATCTACCATGGGTTATGGGATGGGGAACAAATGGATAATGACCACTGAATCATGTATCCCACAAAAGACACATTCAAATCTTAATTGTGCATCCCTGTGGGTGTGAATCTGTTTGTAAATAGGACCCTTTGAAGATATTATTAGTGAAGGTGTGGCCAGATTGAATCAGGATGGGTCTTAACCCACATGCTTGGATGTCTTATGAAGAGAGGAAATTCAGAGGCAGTCAGAGAAAGCCTCAGGAAGAAGCCAGAAGTCAGAAGAAGCCAGAGAGGAGAGAGAATGCCCTGTGATGGAGGACCACCATCACCAGAAGACAGCATGGCCTTGCCCACATCTTGATTTTGGACTTCTAGCCTCCAAAGACATGAGACAGTAAATGCTTGTTGTTTAAGCCAATCTATCATGTGGTATTTGTCATAGCCGCTCTGGCAAACTAAGACTGACAGGATGTCAGGATGGCACAATTAATCAAGCCAAGAGGTAGGCCCTCATGTCTTGTCTGAGCTACTTAACCGTTCCCCATTCCAAACTTGTTCCCCCATCCCATCTCATCCTACCTTCATCATCATCCTGACCCGCAGGTCCATTCACAGTGTATCTTCCCTCAAACATCTCTAAAGTCTTCCTTCCAAATTCTCCAGCAAAGCCCTCAAGGCTCACCATGTTCTCATCCCAACCCACCTTCCCAGCTTCATCTCCCAAAATACCCCTCCACACTCAACCCCTCCTCACTTCTCTGAAGCCTTTTGTGAGCCAATCACATAATTCATTGGCCTTTCCTCTCTAGTCTCCGTGTGCACTGGTTTTATCTCTAATGACCTGGTCTTACATCTGTCAAAGTGCAAAGGCAGAATCTACTGATGAATTATTGAATGCATGAATTTAAAAATAAGCTGAGGATGGCTATTCTCCTGTGTCAAAGGGCCTGGACCAAAGAGCCGGCAAGGGGCAAAGTCCAAGGCTGTCCTTGTTTCTGCACTAAAGCAACACCATGTCTGTGGTGGCTGCATCAAGAAGGCTTAGCTGAGGATTGAAAGCCAAGTTCCCAGCAGTGCTGGAGAAACCGCAGCAGGAACAGTTCTCTCAAGAGATAATTCTGAGCTCTGAAAGAGTTAGTATCTGCCAAGAACAAGAACAGGATATCTGGAGAAGTTCCCACCAAGAGCCCCACTGGGCAAAAGGTCCAGAAGGGCCTTTGTGCTGGGAAGTGGCAGCCCTGGTGTGTTAGGAGGAAAGGTAGGCTTGCGGTCATCAATTCTCAATGAGGGATTTAATGCAAATAGGTCGGTCCCACCTTCTTGGCAAAGAAGTTGATTTCTGAGCTGATGGAGAGGTAGCTGCTTTAGGAAAAACTCTGTTGGAAAGAAAGAACAAGCAGAAAGAACTAGTGATTCCTGCCGGGACCCTTGAAAGGCCTGAGACCACACTCATTTTGGGTAGGGAGATGTGATCAGAAGGGTTGCAATGACTGGACCCTCTGATTTCCCAGGGTGGTCCAGTGAAGGGGAACTCAGAGGAGGAATGGAATCCAGCTGGCTTGATATTTAAATGCGATTGGCGGCCAACTCTGTGGTCATCTGGAACCCAGCTTGGGACGTTAAAGACTCTGCTGGGAAGGAAATGAGGATGAAGGGAGGTGGACCTAACCCAGCAAAACCGTATCTGCTCTGTAAGTGGGCAGGGGGAGAGGAAAAGGCAAGTGGAACGGAGAAGCTCAGCCTGCTTCACTGCAGCCACGAGGGACGAAAACTTTGAGCATCTTTGGCCCTGGGGCCCTCCTTGCTTTAGGAGTGTCCCCTGGAGCTCTAGAAACAAACCACCAGCAGTTGCACGGTCCGGTATCCCTGAGCTTGCTTGGGCCAGGAGCCATGGATTGAAGTCACAGTGGCGAGCCCCGCAATGTGTTCACGTAGGGGTGTTCGAGATGAATGTATTTGATAGGCGAGGCGGGGCCCTCCAGGGTGGGCTCATCCACGTCGTTGAGGAGGGCACGCTCGCTGGCGCTGTGCGCGTGCTGCAGGCGGCGGAGGCGGGCTTGCAGCTGCTCCTGCTGCTTCTTGAGCTCTAGGTAGGAATGCGAGAAGGTGTGGAAGATGGACGTGGCCGGGAAGGCCATGATGAGGATCCCGCTCAGGATGCTGCTGAGAGCCACCACCTGGCCCGGCACGCTGCGCGGCACCATGTCCCCGTAGCCCACCGTCGTCATGGAGATGATGGCCCACCAATAGGAGGCCGGGATGCTGGTGAACTCCAGGACGCGCCCGGACTCGTTCTCGGCCACGTAGACCAGGGGCGAGAAGAGGGTGACGGCCACACCGAGGAAGAGGAGCAGCAGGCCGAACTCGCGCGTGCAGCGGCGCACGGTGAGCCCCAGCGTCTGCAGCCCCAGCGAGTGGCGCGCCAGGCGCATCACGTACAGGATGCGCAGTGCCCGCAGCACGCGCAGCACCAGCCCCACCTTCTCCAGGTAGGAGCTGCCGCTGGGCCTCTCGCCGTCCTCCTGGGGCTCGCCGGACACCGCCAGGGACACGTAGTATGGGGAGATGGCCAGGATGTCGATGATGTTCAGGGGCCCTTGGAAGAACTGGCACTTGTTCCGGGCCTGGAGGAACCGCAGGCAGAACTCCAGGGAGAACCAGGCCACGCAGATGGTCTCCACGATGAAAATATAGTAGCATTTCTGAGAGCATTCACCCTGCGGGGAGAAGAGGCAACAGAACACCGGGTAGAGAGGGGACCTGCAACCGCCCAGCACGAGGGAAATAACGGGACATGGGAAAGTCCGTCTACCTATATTGAGTCTGGTTTCTCCTGGTGGTTGTGCTCCAGAGTCCCTACAAACACAGAATTAGCAAATGCCAAACCAGCTGGGAATTTAATTTTTTGCTGCCTGCGGCATACACCTGTCCATCCATGAATGATTGCGAAAGTGCTGTGAGTATGTCTAGGCAAATTTGCAGATGTGAACCCCATGCATAATGAGGGCTGACTGCACAGCGATGGAGCTCTGTGGTATAAACTTAGTTGTCTGTCCAACCCCCCTTTTTTTACATAGTTCTCTATTATGGCTGGGCACCTGGCTAACCAGCTACAGACGACTCTTTCCAGCCGCCCTTGCGGAGAGCAGCCAAATGACCAAGTTCTCACCTATGGAAGGTCAGCAGAACCTCTAGACACAGGACTGAGGATAACGGCAGGAGCTCCTGAACACTCCTTTCCCTCTTCCTTGAGCTGGGACAACACAGAGAGGCCTGCAAACAGCTGAGAATGGGCAGATCCAGCCAACACCACAGGGGGATAGAGCCTCAAGGTGGAAAAAATATGGGTCTGGGAATAATTGCTTGCCCACTCACTTAGATCATTCTCCTTGGGACTGTTCTACAAGAGAGGAATAGATGACTATTTTGTCTGAAGCTCTTCTATCTTGGGATCTCTTTGTTATAGCAGCAAAACTTCACCTTAACTAATATAAACTTCTCTTGTGTGCCACGTGCTGCTCCTGGCACTATCACTGAAGCCACGTGGTAAGACTATGAGTAGTAAGTGTGATCTCATTTTATGATCAAGGGAATAGTGCAAAGTGGTGAAATGACTTGTCAGAGCTCACTTATACGGTAGTGGCAGAGTCCTGTCGCTAATCAGCTTTTTTGGACACTGTTCTGGGTTGAATCGTTTCCCCCTAAAAGCTGAGTTGATGTCTTAACCTGCAGGATCTCAGAATGTGATCTTATTTGGAAATGAGGTCTTTGTGGATCTTATTAGTTAAGATGAGGTCATACAGAGTAGAGCGGGCCTTAATCCAATATGACAGGAGTGCCTACAAGAGGAAAGAGGCAGGCAGGGGAGAAGGCTGTGGGAAGGTGGAAGTGCTGCAGTCACAGGCCACGTTACACAAGGATTGCTCGGACCCACCAGCATCTAGGAAGAGGCGAGGAAGGGCCCTCCCAGCACTATTGGAGAGAGCACGGTCCTGCCGACACTTCAGTCCCACACTTCTAGCCTCCCAGTTGGGAGAGAATAAAATTTTAAGCTGCCAAGTTTGTAATCGTTTATTACAGCTGCCCTAGGAAGCTCAGACAGCTGCTATACTCTATTTTGTCACGTCTTTGTCTGCCATCCCTCATCCATTCATCCAATAAATATTTAATGACAGTCCACTTTGTGCCAGGCACTGGGCTGTGGGGGCCAGGTAACCCAAGAAGCAGAGGCAGGGGTGGCTGGGAGGTGGAGTGGAGGGGGGGGGTCCCTTCTGCAGCACAGCCCCGGTGCCACTGCATGGCAGCTGTGGACGCAGTGTCTGTTTCCTGGCGGCGTCCAGGGGAGGTTCTGGATTCGTCTTTGTGTGGTTCACATGCCCCGCCTCGGGCTCCTCGCAGAGAAGTTCCACAAGCCTGTCTCCAGGCCAAGTACTTTCCTTGGACCAACAAAGAGGGCCTCCCTGGGGCTTGTTAGAAATGCAGAATCTCGGGCGCCACCTCATTCCCCACCCCCCCCATCAGGCCCTGCATTTAACAAGATCCCCCTAGAGATTTACCTGCGTGCTAAAATGTGGGAAGCATGGGTCTAGGGCGATGGTTCTCAGCCCCAACTGCCATTAGAATCACTCAGGAAGCTTTGAAAAATCCCGATGCCTCGGCTGTGCCCGCAGAGAGTCTAATTGGACTCATCTAGGTTAGGGCCTGAGCAGTAGAATTTTTCAGAAGCTTCATAGCCAATTCTAATGGGGAACCAGGGCTGAGAAACCGGCTAGATAATATATATATATTTGACAGATGAATGAATTAATGAATGAATGACTGAAACCAGTTGCCTAAATGAAAAGCAAGTTTAAAATGCTCTGAAATGGAAAAAGAAATTATTTCCAGTGCCTGAGCTCACAGGAATACTAAATTGAAATTTTCTTTATGTCTGGCTACTGGAAAAAGAGAGGCAGAAAAGTGCATTCCTATCTCTGGTACCTTCCACATACCAGATAACTGTCCTCCTCTCCATCTATCTGGTCTACCAAAGGTGTGGGAGGCAGTGGAAGTGGTGGGGTCCAAAGTCTGCAAGGCCTGGGTTCCAATGCCAACACTTCCACGTGCTCAGATAAATCATTTGGCCCCCTGGGTGTTCAATTCTCTCCACACTGAAGGGTTGTTGCGATGAATGGAAATAATGCCTGTAAAGCAGTTAACAGCTACCACACCTGGCAGTAACACAATGCATTGTGGCTATTTTTATGAGCTTTTTATGAGCTATTCTCTTATACCTGGTATAAAAGTAGCAGCACCCTCTTCCCAGTCCTGGATTTCACAGGAAGCTGGGGAAATTCTCCTACAGGCAGAGGGGCCCTCGCCATGACTGACAGGGAGTTGCTTCAACGTCCTCCAGGGCTAAGTAGTTCCGGGACCCCATGTCCCAGTCCTGTGGCTCACTCGCCGTGCATCCCCAAAGTGGGTGCTGCCCCTCTTTGTGCTTCGGTTTCCAACGAAGAGACTGGAACAGAATGGGGGTTTCTCAAGGCCAATTTGGACCTCCTGCATCAGAATTCCCTGCACAATTGACACAAATACAGATTCTTGGGCCCCATCACAAAATCAAAACCCTGGAGCAGGACCCAGGAATCTGCATTTTGGCATACTCCCCTGGTGACTCTAAGGCACCTGGAAGATGCAAAGACTCTGTGCTAGATTCGCCTTCCAAGGTCCCTTTCTCCTCCGACATATAGGGATTTTTTTTTTCCCCTTTGGCTTCAGGGATGCTGTCAGCCTGGGAATAACTTTTCCAAATTAGTGACCCAATAGCTCGTGAAGGTGACTCCTGGGAGGACGGGATGGCTTGTCCTCTGCCTCGGGTGCTGGCCTTTAGACATTCACAGCTCGCACCGCCTCCCACCCCCTCCTCCCACGGCAGGGCCCGCCGGCCACTTCCCTGCACTGCAGTAAGCTCTGCAGCTCACTCCAGTTGCCTTGCTGACCTGCTCTGAATCCTTAAACCAATTTCCCACCGCTGGTTCTCGGAGAAATAGTTATGGGGCGGCTGGCTTTGGGCTGGTGTATATACAGGAGTGGAGCTGAGAAAATGATTCCCAACCCAGCCAATACTTGAAGAGAAAAAAGAAAAAGGGAAGAAAGGAAAGAAAAAAAGTTATGCTCTCTTTCAAGGAAGTATCTGGTTGTATTTTGCAGGGAGGGTGAAGTCTCTGGGCTTGAGGATGGAAAATTCCACTTCCTGGGGAACCCCTCAGTCCTGGCAAACCAGGCTGGGGTGGCCACCCTACTTGTACACCTTGTCATAGTGGGAACGAGGTGTATGCTGAGTCCTTGATGCAATGAAGAACTTAAGTCAACCCTGGGAAGGCTGGAGGTGACAGACTTTGGCAAGATATAATGACGTGGGAAAATTGTTGAGCAAAAGCCCCAGGAGGCCATTCCCTGCATGTTTCCATTGATGCGAAGTTCGAGAACAGGCAGAACTCGTCAAAGGTGGACAAAATCATCAAAACAGCAGTTGTCTTTGGGTAGGGGTAGGGATTGACTGTGAAAGATTGACAGGCAACTTTCTGGGGTCTTGGAAATATTCAGTATTACATGGAGATGTAGGTACCCAGGATGTGCCCCCTTGTTAAATTATACAGTGAAGATTTGTGCATTTCAATATATGTAAATTATACCCATAAATCTGTAAAATAAAAATAAAACTAATGATAATAATAATAATAAGTGACTAGGATTGGGGAGTAGGAGATAGAGAGGAAGCAAGAATAACAGCACGCTGACAACTGTTGGAGCTGAATCATGGGTACTTGGGAGCACATTATATTATTCTGTCTACTTTGTATGTGTCTGGAATTTTCTATAATGAAAAGCTGAAAAACAAACATTTCAAAAATCAGGGTCAGAAATCAAAAGCAACATGAGATGACACACCCCACACACTAGGATGGCTGTAATCATGAAGTCTGACAATAACAAGAGTTGGCAAGGGATGTGGAGAAATCGGAACTCTACAGTCTGATGGTGGGAATGTACGTGGTGCAATGCTTTGGACAATGGTCTGCGTGTTCCTCCAAGGGGTTAAATATAGAGTTACCCAGGGCCCAGCAGCGATGAAGACATAAGTCCACCAAAAGTCTGTACTCACATGTTCATAGAAGCAGTATTCATTATAGCCCCCAAATGGAAGCAACCCAAATGTCCATCAATTGACGAATGGATAAACCCCGTGTGGTATATCCATACAATGAAATCTGCTCGTCGATGAAAAGGAATGAAGCACTGAGACATACACAACATGGATGAACCTCGAAATCATGGTCTTCAGTGAGAGGACACATGTTGTATGGTTCCTTTGTACGGACCGGCTAGCATCGGAAGCCTTAAGAGACTGAAAGCAGATGGGTGGTTGCCAGGGGCTGGGGGAGGGAGGGGATGCGAATGGATTGAAGGCTAAAGAGTATAAGGTTTTGTTTTGGGGAGACTGAGAATGTTCTGGAATTACCCGTGATGGTTGTGCAACACTGTGAATATACTTTGTGAATTAAACCCTTTAAAGGGGTGACTATTATGGTATGTGAGTTAAATCTCAAGAAAAATCAACCAGGTCCGAACCGAGCTTGCAGAGTCCATCCTGGCGAGACGGTGAACGTGGGGCCCGCCGGCCTCACCCCGACTCCTTTCCCAAAGGCCCTGCAGAGCTTCTCGGAGGGCTGGGGGGCTGGGGGGGGGCTTTCCGAGGTCAGAAGTCACTGCCCCTGGGGGCCCATTTGGATGGGCTGCCTGGCAGAGGCTGCCAGCGCAGCCAGGGTGGGCTCTAGAAGTTCCCACAGCTGTGACCTTGGAGCCCTCCTCACCTCCCAGGCTCTGCCATTCCTCACGCCCCACCCTCACACCCACCCCCACCCCACAGCTCCTGGTCCGCCCTGCAGCTCCGGCTCCCTGCTGATGCTGAACTCCTGCACTTGTGCTCTGCCTCTGGCCCTGGCCAGGGCTCTCTCCTCCCAGACTCTCTCCTGGGGCCAGCCCAGCCGGGCTGGACGTGCTGACTCACTCCTCCCCCAGAGTCAGCCTCCGTCGGGCCCAGCCTGCAGGCCTGTCCCCAGTGCCACCTCTGTCCTCTCCCCGCCATCCCCTGCCTCCCACCCCCAGCCACAGTCCGCCCATCCCGTCCCTCTGCTGTCACCTCCCCCTGCCCCCACCTCCCATCCCCCGGACTCAGGAGCTCCAAAGGAACAGGTCAACAGTGAACTCAGCCTGTGCAGCCTCGGCCCCGGGCCCCTCTGGAGGCAACTTCTCCTTCTGTAAAATGCGGAGGGCAGGTCTTACCCCACGGGGCAATTGTGGGCACTAAATGACACCCTGGCTCGGGGTTGTCCAGGCCCCAGTGCATCCCCAAGCTAAGCTGCCTTCCCTCTCCTCTCCACCCCTATCGTCCTGGGGTCCTGCAGCTGCCGCAGACCCCCAACTTCGCAGGGCCCCACCTAGGCCTTCAGAGCGGCTCCCTCCTGCCGGGGAATCTAATTCTCGTGAGCAAGCAGCAGCTCCGTAGTGAGCGCTCCTGCAGGCCGGGGGCTCCAGGCCCTCTGGAAGGGGCAGCAATGAGCACTGGAGTAGGAAACAGAGAGAGCAACAGCGCCCAGGCGGGTCCCGGGGCCGCGGCTGCTGTCTCCAGGGCTTGCTGCAGGGCCCCCACACGGGGAAGGCAGGCCCCACGGTCACCTCCCTGCGGGGGTCCTCTCAGTCACCAAAGGAGGCTCCTTGAAGCCCCCTGGCTACCAGCCCCGGCCCACCCACCCCCCGCAGTGGGGGGTCCCCAAAGGATCTGCGAGACGGGCGTTTGAGCCGGGTGCCCCAGGGGGCTGGGGACCAGACCACAGAGACCAGGCGGAGGGAAGGGCGCAGACCCCCTAGAGTCGGGAACTGTGGGCCCAGTCCAGGAAAAGGAAGCAGGAAACACAGGGAGACTCAGCTCGGGAAATACAAAGAGCAGGCGGAGAAGAACACGCTCGAGCAATTACCAAATGTCACAGAACTGGAGACGCTACAGAGCGCCGGGCAGCTCTTTATGAGGCTGATTCATGACCCGAGGAAGGTACAGAGAGGAAGGAGGGGGCTCAGCACGAGGCTCTCTATTAAAGGGCTGGTGGGGAGTCGGGGGCGGGAATCTGCAGCTCCAAAGAGAGGCGCAGACCCCGTGGAGACATTGGCCTGGTGAGGGGCCCCAACGGTTCCGTCTGGTGGTTAACAACCTCTCCCCTTCCCTTCCCTCCCACGGCCCCACATTAGTGAGAGGCTGAAACCCCCATCTGGGGTGCAAGGAAAAGCAAAGATTGAGGGGCCCATGATACGCCACCCCCTCAACAGCCTGCCATTTTGCAAAGACAGGCTCTGCACAGCCCCCAAGGCCTGAGGTCGGGCTGCAGGCCTGTGTGCATGCCCTCGGGCAAGACCTTTGGAGCAGAGGGGCAACCCAGGGGAGGGGGCAGCCCAGGCCTGGGAGGGCTAGTGAGGAGCTGGGGCTGGGCCTGTGTGTGCTCACAGGAGGGCTGCGGAAAAGACTCCAACAGAGGAGTGATGGAGAATGAGGAGGGGCACGGCGATGCCCAGAGAAGAAGTGAGCACACTGACTGTGGCAGTTCAGCTTTGGGTGGAGCCTGGAGAGAAGTGGACAAGCAAAGCAGATGGAAGGGAAGTGTGAAAAAAAGAAGAAAGAGAAAGTTCACTCTGTGCCAGCCCACGGTGAGTGGGTCTCATGCAACCCTCATCGCCACCCAGGTATTATAATTACCCTCCCTTTCTAGGGGAGGGACCAGAGCCCGGAGAGGTGAAGTGACCCATCTGAGGGCTAACCAGAGAGCCCAGGAATTCGAACCCAGGACTATCAAACTAAATATTCTGGCTTCTTTCGGTGCCACGATGCCGTCTACATTCATTGCAATATTTCGGAGGCAACAGAGAGGAAGAAAGATATAAAGAAAGGAGAAGGCTGATGCGACAGTGGCTCAGCAGGCAGAACTCTCGCCTGCCATGCTGGAGACCCGGGTTCGATTCCTGGTGCCTGCCCAATGAAAAAAAAGGAAAGAAAGGAGAAGAGAGGGACCGACCGGAGCCGGCCAGCGAAGCCCAGCATCCCCACTGTTCCACCCCACGCACACCCAAAGGAGGGAAAGGCCTCTGAGGTCGGAGCTGCCGGCAGATTCCCTGGGGATGCAGAAAGGCGATGAACAGCAGAATCAAAGGTGAATGCAGTAGGCAGAGCAAGCAAAGCCAACCTGCGAAGTGGCAGCAAAGAGAGGAGGCTGCACCATTCCAGAGCGGACAGATGTTAGGGACCAGGGAACCCAGCCCTCTTTCCACAGCGGGAAGCCCGAGGCCCGGGGAGGGGAAGTGGGCTGCATTCCAGGAGGGCCAGGCGTGGACCCCAGAGCCTGGCTCCTGCTCACAGGGCGAGCACAAGCTGTGGCCGTGGGGAAAAAGTCCTTGTCCCACTTCTCAGAAGCATCCCGTCCCCAGGGGCACCGGGTGGCTCCCAGAATGAGGAGAAGCCACCTGATGGCCCTAGGTCTTTGTCGGTTGGTCTGTAAAATTGGAGCAGAGCTGCTCAGGATCAGTGCCAAGAAGGGAAGAAATGCGCCCTACTGTACCTTAGCGCCGTGTCTTAGCTCCTGCACCTGGAGGAATGTTGTTTAGCAGGTGCTCCACGGCTAATGTCGGGGGAGAGGAAGGATAAATGTTTGGATTTCCTGTTAATTGATGCCTAATGAATCAAGGAGTGGTGGCTGCGGGGAAAGAACCTTTGTTTCATTTCTCAGAGCCACCCCATCCCCGGGATTGCAGAGCACATCCATGTGCCTCTCACCTACTCCTCTTTTTTTTAAAAATATATTTATACATCTTTATTAACACATTAAATAAGACTTAGGAGTGAGTCAGAGAACTACGGAACTGAAATGTGGGATGAAAATATCTGTGATTTGTTTTAGTGACAAAATCACAGGTTGTGCTCCTCTTTTAATTCCCATTTACACATGGGGAAACTGAGGTTCAGAGCGGTTAAGTGACTTTCCCAAGGTCACAGAATTCATCCAGGTTGAGGCCAAAGTTCAAACCCAGAGCGCTTGCTCTCCTAACCATGATGCTGGACCCAGAGCTTTCAAAGCCCAGCTGCCTTGGAGACCCAAGCCTCTGCATGGGTCTGGGCTGGAGACAGAGGGTCTGGGTGGAAAGTCGGTGGGGTGGGTGGCTGGTTCGAGAGCCAAGCAGAGGCGGGCTGGAATCCCGGACCTCCACTTGCTGACTATGAGCTTAAGAAAGTGATAACAGCTTCCTGGGTCTCAGTTTCTTCCTCTGTAAAATGGGGCTGTGCTAGCGTCCACTTACCAAAGTTGACAGGGATTACATGACTCCTTCATGCCATGTGCCAGCCTCACCAGGGGCCCTCAGTCAACACCAGTTCATTCCATCCATTCTGGGGGCATGTCCCCCTAGGGAGATGCAAAACTTCAAAGTCTGTGTCCTTTTAGAGGTGCTTGGGCACTTGACTTCACCCTCTCTTGCAACCCTCTCCTCCCTCCTCCAATTTCACTTGCAATCTCAGGCACACAGCTTTAACCCCAGTGCCATGTTTATGCCAAGGACTGCTGCTATGGGAAATTAGAAAAAGAAAATGGAAAACTGCTTTCTTGGTATGAGCTGTAACCCTTCAACCCAGGTTTCCACCTCTTCTGTTTTTGAAGGAGGGAGAGATGGTCAGATATGCCCTTAGAAAACCATATTCCAGTCATGGAGCCGGGGCTGCATCCATGGCAGAGACCGCATGCACGTAGCCCAGGGAACCATCTCTATTTGGCAGCACTCTGGATATATTTCTATGTAAATAATTGTCAATTTTTTCAGTGGATGGGTCAATGGCAATAGGATCAAATGGGTTACTGAGATGAAATTGCCAGAACATTTGTCAACTAATTTTGTACATATGATTGAAATCTTTGACCTCAGTGGAAGTTTGCAAAGGCTGAGTGTTCAAACTACTGTACATTTTTTCTAAAGCTAAAAAATTAAAGCAAGCAGCTTAACCATGAGAAAAAAACCACAAATCCCCCTTCTCCCCCCACCCCCACCCCCTTCCCCCACCGAGGCGGCATGAGTCGATCTGGGTGGTTGTGGTCAGCCCGTGGGGGACCCCAGCTGCCCCCCATTTCACCGCACGGCCAGGCCCCCGGAGCCGCTGGCCTTGCAGTGCTGCGCTCTGAGCGGAGCTGCTTCCAAACTGCTGCCCCTAAGGACGAAGATGAAACACAAGACACGCATGCTGGGGAGAGAACACCCCCTACGGAGGTAAATGTAAGAAGCAAGCAGTCTCCAAAGAAGAAAGACCACCTTTTACGCAGCGTCCTGAACAATCAGCCTGGCCGGCTCTCTGAATTATTATCCGAGCAAGAAAACACCCACATACTTCTGGGCAGAAGGGCTCACAGCCAAAGATGGTTTCATTAGGGAGAAAGCAAGAAGTTATTGCTCCTGGAAATGGGTGTAAATCCCTCTTTCCCAGAAGCCGAGGGGCCTGTGGGCTCAACAGCCTCTCCTGCCTCTAACTCGATTTCCCACGTGGCCGTAATCCAGCCCTGGTTCTCCCCTTTGTAGTATTCAAAGCGAATAGGCTTTGAAAAGACCTTGACCATAGCCTGGCTCCTGTGTGCTCCTTCCTTCTGGAAATCCTCCTAGGGACAGGCTCGTGGACGTCCAGGGGTCCTTCTCTGCCAACTGGGTTGGGGTCCCATTGAGGAAGGGGGTAAGGAGGCCATTTACTCTGCCCTAACAGAATAATGTGTAAATATTTCTGCGAACAAGCAGGTTCTTGAGTCACAGGATTTTGTGCTAAAGAATGAAAACTGCCTACAATTTGGAGCATGTCCTTTCCCAGGAGGGGAAAGGCTGTTTGAGAGCCCCCAAATTTTGTTTTCTTGGTTGAACAAGATGCGTTTTATGTGACAAATATTTATGTGAGCCTACTGTGTGTGAGGCCCTGGGCTGGCTCTCTAAGCCCTTTCATTCTGGAAAGTTCTCTGATACAACATTGCCTTAGGACATTGCTTAAGGGGAGAGAACTAATGACAGCTGATAAGAACCATATACAGTGTGAATTGGCTCTCTGTCTAATGATGTGAGCTCCATAAGGCAGAGCAATGGGGAGCTCCGGAGGAATTGAGAGCAGCGGAGGAGCAACCGTTAAAGTTAGGAAACAACCCAGTTGTTTGAAGAGTTTAAACCTCTTCATTAGCCTTTCTAACAAAACGTCAGCCTCTTTTCTGACTTCTCAGACCCTCTGGTGCCCCTGCCCAGTCTTGAGTCTCACACAGCTCCCTGGAAAGAGGGTGTGGGAGAGAGCAGTCCAAGCTGTTGGTTCTGCCTCCTGGGACAGGGTCAGTTACAAGTTAACTTGTGTCTGAGTTCCCTGTCCAGCAAGATGGGCTGAGGATCAAAGCAACGAAGGAGCAGGCAGGAAGACTCAGGCTTAAGACTCGCCATCCTCGGTGTGTTTACTATGTGGCCCTGCAGAAGCCAAACACTCTGAACCTCAGTTTCTTCGTCCAAAAGAGGCACTGGATGCCCATGAGAGTGTTGGCTCCAGAAGGTTGCATAGTGCTCGGCACAAAGTAGCTACTCAGTAAACACATGCCGAGTCATCCGATGCGGGACCCTCATCGTGAAGTTACCCGTTTTACAGAGGAAGAAACTGAGGTTCAGGGAGGTGAAGCGATTTACCTGGGGTCACAGAGCCTGGAGAGGTGTGGCTGGGCCTGCCAAGGGCCACTCAGTCCTGGCGTGGCTTTGTCAATACCCAGGAACAGCTATCCGAGGCAGGATGCCTCAGGACTTCCGTGGGCCCCTGCCTGGGTACAAAACTAGGAAAAACCATCTCTTTTACAACTTGCATTGGTACAAAGAGCAATGTAACCCGAGCTGGATTCTGTTCGTTTTGGTTTTTCCCTTCCGATTCGAAAATGAATGAAAACATCTCCACGGACCCCACCCACCCACCCCGAAAATTCTCGAGGGCCCCTGACAGGGTGCCCCGGCTGGAGGCCACTCACCTTGTCCTCCTCGGCCCGCAGGTCGGGCATGGTGCTGACACACAGGTTGACCGCCGTGGTGGCCACGAAGAAGATGGACAGGCAGGCGAAGACCTTGCCGGGCAGCCCCGAGCGGGGGTTTTCCACCATCTCGCGCAGCCGGTCCACGAAGAGCCCCCAGCGCGAGGTGCCGGTGGCGCGCGCCCAGGCCTCCCCGCGGCTCTGCAGCGCCTGCTCCCCGCGCAGCCCCGCCAGCTCCTCCAGCGTCCGCAGCAGCCTCCGCAGGCAGCAGCGCTCCAGGTGGGCCTCCTCCAGCCCCCAGTAGGTCAGCTCCTCGCGGAAGGACAGCACGCACATCTCGCGCAGCAGGACCAGCTTCCCGGCGGCCAGGAAGCTCACGATCACGCCGAAAGCGCTGGGGCTCCGGTCGAAGAAGAACTCCTGGCGGTCCTCGTCGTAGTCGTCGCAGAGCTGGGTGATCTCCTCGTAGCTGCGGCAGCACTTGAGCTTGCTCAGGCGGCTCAGCGGGAAGTCGTCCAGCGTGCTCCAGGGCAGCAGGTACCGCCTGCCCCCCACGTTCACCAGGATCTCCTTCTTGAGGTCGGCCGTCGGCGACGCGTCCAGGGCGGCCACCCTCCGGACCCTGCGGTAGTAAAGGCCCTTGATGGCCGGCGACTTCACGGGGCCAGGGAAGAGCGGACTCGAAGGGCTGCAGGAACCGTAGGGACGGCCCCTGGCCGCCGGGCTCCCGTCTCTGGAAGGCAGCGGCATCGCGGGAGGTGCCGGGCCGGAGGTGGGTGGGGTGACCCGGCTGACACCCACAGGGAAGAGAAAACAGAGGGAAAGTCAGCTGGGACAGCTTCTTTCACGGGCGTCCCTGCAGCTGCATCTCCACCACTCATTCTTTTATAACGTTCATGCAACACTTATTTGCAGGGCACCTACTGTGTGCTTGGGACGTATCTACCAGTGAACAAAGCGAGACCATGCCGTCCTTCTCCTAGCGGCGCGTACACTCCCAGAAGATCCCAGAAGAAACTGCCTGGGGCGGGCATCGTACCCACTAGGGGTTGAGTAATTTGGCCCTGGCCTGGACAAGTCGGAACTCTGCCATGTACTGACCTTGGAAGGTACAGGCAGTAAAAATGGAGCCTAAGCGTGAGGGTTCTTAAGTTCACAGCCAGGTTCCAAACCCTTAGGGACTGCCACCATGTGGGTGTGTGTGTGAGACCCAGTTCTCTGGCCCCTTTGCTTCACCTGCACAAATGGGTCAGAATGAGTGCCCACCTCCTAGGGAGCAGAGAGGATTACATATGAAATGTGTATGACGAACACTTCTGGATGCTTCCGACATTCCCTGGGCTACGTGCTTCCCCATGTGAGCCCATCTCAGCAGCCCCATTAGGTAGACATTAGAATCCCCATTTTACAGATGGGCACACTGAGGCACAGAAAATTGCCTGTTGTCTAGCAAGTGCCAGGCATCCAGGAGAGCTCAGTAAGGGGCAGTTTTGAAGGCCCAAGGAGATGAGGATTTTGCGCTTAGCCCAATGTCCTGCTCTCGGTAGAGGTTTCAGAACCACAGCCTTATTCCTTGCACAAATGGAGGGCTCTGCTGGGAGGGCAGAAGAGCACCTGGTCTCGCAGCGACAGTGTCCCCCCCCCCCCCCACGCTTACGGGTGCTCGGCCACCCCTGCTGCGTGACCTTGAGCTAGAGCTTCCCCCTCTCTGGCCTCAGCCTCCTTATCTGCAGGGCAAAAGGGCCTCTGACACTCTTCATTTTCAGACCGATTTGGGGACTCTTAACATAGGCTGAGGGCTTTAAATTTAGCCCATGCACACATTTAAAAAATCACCTCCACCCGATTTCTCTTCCCTGGCATCCCATAACCACGTCCTGTGCTATTCTTTCTTAGCCAGAGCTGTTCCCAAAGCGTCTATAACCTTACATTTCAAGATGCACTCCAATCAAGAGAAAAACCCAGCAGCTGAATGAATATAAAAGTTGCTCTTGACTTCAGAGCCAGTTGGATTCTGGCGGACAATGAGCGTTGAGTCACAGCCTTTGCATTTTCTATTTGCTCACCCCACAGCGATACAGCGATCGGTTATCCTGCATGTATGACTTCATTCACAATGTATGGCCAGGGAAAGCTGAGCAGCCTGCAGAGAGGAGAGTATTTTGAATTCTGGGGAGTCCCCCCAAGTTTCTCGTTTTCCCAGGGCAAAAACGGGACTTGTCCAAGGTCACACAGCACATCCGAATCCACCCCAGGACTCTGTCTCCCAGACTGGGGCTCTTTCCAGAATCTGAGAGCTGAGCTGCCCTTTCTGCGTTCACTGAACAAATGCAATCTGGCAATCCAGTGACCCCCTAAACAGCCAGCAAAGGTGAAGCTTCTTTCAGAACCTGGGAAGATATTCCCTCAATACAGCACTTCTGAGAAGAAGGTTTAACGGCACCCACCCCTGTTCCTGCAACATCCCCCCCCTCCACCCCTGCAGCAAGCTCTAACTTCCCCCGAAGTTTAACTCACCCTCCTGCTTCGGGGAGCCCGTTTCCAGCTGTTCCTCAGCCGGGCATGGAGAACCCATGTCTCAGTGCCCAGGGAAGAGACGGATGTATAAGGCTTGTGGTGAAGATGGAAGGGAAGAAAAAAAAAAAATTTCCAAACACAGCAGTGCCTGGCCGAGTTAGTCTCCAAGCTTTCGTCTCTTGCCTCCTCCAGACAGCAGAAGTTCGTCCATTCTGCGTCTCTCTCCAGCAGCTGCAGAAGAGACCTGGAGAGGGGAGTGAGTGCTTGGGAAAGGACCCAGAAGCCCCTTTCTTCGTGGGAGGCGAGGGTCTGAGGAGTTCAGGCTTAGGGGGGTGTGCGGCGAGCTGCTAGGTGGCCCTGCTTCAGCGGCGGGCACTGCGCTCCAAGTCCACAGGGACAGCCCGTGTGGTCCTGCGAGGAAAGGGGGTGGAGGGAATGGGAAGGGCTTAGAAATAATCTCTCATCAGCCAGCAGCAGGCAGGAGCAGGAGCGGCAGCTGCCGCGGCTCTGCCAACCGCCTGGAAGGCGAGGAGAGCTCTCCTTCTCCCCCACCGAGGAGGAGCGTAACTCGGAAGCAGTGGAGGGCAGTTGGGGCTGGGGACATCTGCAGCTCCCTGTCCCCAGACACCATGGACGCGCCTCAGAGTGGGCTGCTGGTTGTAGGGGCTCAGACGGAAGCTGCAGGAGGAGCTTTTGGCTGCTTTTAGCCAGCCCAGGCCTGGGACAGGTTCAGACAGAGAAGCCCTGCCTCTACGAGCTGGGTGGGAGGTTGGGGGGCTGCATTCAGAACTTTGGGAGTCAGGCATGCATGGATCTTCTGCTCCCATGTCAAAAGCTGGGCAACCTTGGACAGGTGACTTAGTGGCTCCGAGTCTCAGTTTGGTTGTTTGTTAAAAAAACCATGGGAATGAGGGATGTTCGGGGAGGGTCAGATCAGAAAGCAAGGGCTTCTGTGGGTTTGGCTGCATAGTTGGGGTGGAGGAAGAAGCAGGGGGCCAGAGCCTGGCACCTGGCTTGGACTCTGTTGCTAATTTGCTGTGTGTCCTTGGTTAGTCATGGCACCTCTCTGGGCCTCACCTTCTCTCACCGAGGTTGGTTGAACAGGTGATGCCTGAAACCGCAAAACTGTCCTCCAGTGGAGGTGCTCAGTAGACTTTGGCCTCCTCTTGATTTTCTCACGAGGTCTTGAGGCCCAGCCTCCTCACTTCTGAAAGCTGAGCTGTCATCATCGGCTGTGTTTTACTGGCCCCGGAGGTCTGGAGCCTCCACGTTGCTGGAGAGGGTCCAAGTGAGCTTAGAATCTCCACTTGACAGGGACTTGGGGTCTGGGAAGGAGCAGACGAGAGCCTGCCCCAGCTCCGTGGAGGGTGGCGGCCGGCGCTGCTGGGCCCTGCGGGCTCCCTGCGTCCAGGCAGGAGCAGAGCCCACCTGGGAAGTTTCTGCAGAAATGAAGGAGGGACCTGGCATGGGGCTGTGACAACGGGGAGGACACAGAGACAACACCCTTGCCCTAGTGTAATCAGGAATGATCCAGATAAGCGCCCGGTCCAGCCCGGCCTCTGCCCGGAGCCCAGAGCACCTTCAGTCCGTAAGCAGCCTGGTCCCCCCCACCCCAACCCCCAGTTCTCTCAGAACCCGCCACTGCTGCAGAGCCTCGTGGACCTTCCCGGCTCCCCAGGTTTGTTCCCCTCTCACTCTCCCTGACCCCCCAGCTCTCCCAGCTCTTGACTTAGCGTCTCCTGGATAAATCTCCACCACCCATCTCCCCGCTCTCAGTTCACCCTGGATCCAGCGCAAATGACTTCAAATCCAGAATCCACAACTGCCTAGCTGTGCAACCTTGAATAAGGCCCTCAACCTCTCTGTGCTTCAATTTCCCCATCTGTGAAATGAAGGTCATAGCACCTACCTATTAATGGACTTGTTTTGAGTATGGAACAAATCAATTTACATCTGTCAGGTCCTTAGAAGAGTGCCTGGCAGGAAGTGAATGCTTGCTATTATTATGGTTATTATGCTAACAACTTTTGCCCAGTGGCAGAAGAAAGATTTTGTTTGAAAAAAGGAGTCTCTGGCCTTTAAAATGTTTTAAAAGAATAGTTGAAAGTCACTTATCCAGTACAAGTCCTCATTTTACCACTGGGGAAGCTGGGGCCCTGGGGAGGGGCATGAGCTGTGAGCTCCTGGAGTGGGTCAATGGCAGAGCCTGCTCGGGTGGACTTGCGGTCCAGTGCTCTTTCCACAGCTCCGCTGCCCTCTATCAACAAAGCTGTCGGACCTTTGGCTCCTACCCTGGGGTCCAGCCCCATCAGCCCCTGCCTCACTGAGTCCTTTTGCAGGGCTTGGCCCCAGTGACTTCCTGCCCCCAGGTCTGCCTCAGCCCCCGGGTAACCCCACCCCCATCCCTTTTCAGCATTCCAGAAATCTGGGATACGAGACACGTGAAACTGTTACCAAAGGCGTTGAATTCTCGCCTGATGCGCTCAATGACCAGTCCCTGAGACACTGGGTTTCAAAGAGAGAAAGAGATGATTGCTAGGCGCGAAGCAGGAGAGCAGATGGCTTAGTGGCCCATCACCTGTCTCCCCAAACTGCAGCAATTCTGATAGTTTTATAGTATTAGAAAAAGGGCAGATTTAAGGATAATGAGCACAATAGCTCCAGATGATGTAACGAGAGGTGATTTAACGATCAAGCGTGTGCAGATTGAGTACATCCTTACTGTAAGAAAAGGATGGTCTTATGATGATGGGCATGATTTTCAGTATTATAATGAGTTATAGGTCACTTGTAGGTTAAAATTTAAGCTACGGCACATGTCAGGCTGGCCCAGTTTGGTTAGAATCAGCTTCCTTTATCGAGATAACTTTGGATTTGGGGTGGATTAGTTCTGGGCTGACCCACAGCCCTTCATTCATTCATAAGCATTAGGAGCTGTCTTCAGTGATTACAGAACTCCAAAGTCGAAAACCTGGATGAAATGGGTACAAGTGAGAATCAGTCACAAGGTTTTTACAATCACAAGGGCACAAGATAAAGGCTATTTAATCATCATCAGAGATCAAGGCAGCTGGATTACAGTTCAGAGATTTTAAGTATTTCCCTGTGTCTATTCTAATGTACCAGAAAGCAAAAAGGAATTTCTATATAATGATTCAGCAACCATAATCATCCCTTAAATCCTAACTTCTTGGTTACAGAGCTGCCAGCCCACATGCACCCTCGTCTGAAAGAGGGTCTCCTCTGTGTCCCTGAGAAAGGGACCTGCCACAGTGACCAGGTCCACGAATGTGGGAGTTGCTGTAACAAAAGACACTCACTTAGTGGCTTAGAACAACACACGTTTATTGTCTTACTGTCCTGGAGCTCAGAAATCCAAAATGAGTGTTGAGCTAAAATCAAGGTGTCAGCAGGGCTGGTTCCTTCTGGAAGCTCTAGGGGAGAAGCTGGTTCCTTTTTCAGCTATAGGTCATGGCCACATCCCTGGGTGCGTGGCTGCACCACTCCAGCCTCTGCTCCGGCATCCCCTTCCTTCTCTGACTCTCCCACCTCCCTCTTCCATGTCTTAAGGACCTTTGTGATGACATCAGACCCATCTGAATAATCCAGGACAGTCCCCCGTTGTCAAGGTCCTTAATTTAATCACGACTGCAAAGGCCCCTTTGCCAGGTAAGGTGGCCTGGTCACCTGGGATTGGGACATGGTCAAGCTTAGAACAGCCATCTGCTGACTCCTGCCCCCTGCTACCTGCTTCCAGAAGTTAGGTCCATCTGGCTATCCAATAGACATCTATTAGGCACCTGGTGTGGCATATGGCTCACTAGCTACCAGGCCACGGACAAGTAACTTTTCCACTCTGGGCCCAGGAAAATGGGAGACCCACAGCCACTGTCTCCCAGGGTTACGGTGAGGGGAGAATGAGTAAGGCGTGTATTTCAATGCCTGGCACTCAGAAGTGTTAGCCATATTATTCTCTTCCTCTCTCCACATCATCACTATTACTTATTATTATGGGGACTCCAAGTCTCCTGCCTACATGGCACAAGAAGAACTGTAGGACATGGGATCCCAGGGTGCAAATGACAAGCTTTAAATGCTAACAGCTGGCTTTTGGGGGATGGGGTGGAGGTGGCAGAGGACTCCTGATCTATAAAGTCCACTGATTATTGTGGTGTAAATACTCCCACCATGACTAATTTCAAGCTGACCACATAACACCAACCTGGGATTGGAAGAGATGCTTGGCTCTGTGGGTCTGCACCAGCTGGCTCAGTGCATCACTGCATGTGCGGTCAGCAAGAAGGCTGGGGGAGGGACTCTTGATTAGACCAGGATGGGTGAGCAGCAGCTAGCAAGAGAAGCAGGTGCTGGCAGAAGGGGCAGGCTGGGGCAAGGCAGGCAGGCTGAAGAACGCAGGGCATCTGAGGAACTGGAAGAGGTTTGGTATGCAGCAGTGAGTGCCAGGAAGCCAAGGCAGAGAGGCAGGTGGGAATAAAAAAACTGATGAGCCTCCTACACCTTGCCAAGGAGTGGGGACTTTGCAGGGTCCAGAGACCTGGGAGAGCCACCGATGCTTCAAAAGCTGGGGTCCTCAGACTTGAAGTATGCTGGCGTTACCTGGGGAACTTTGGAAAAAACCCAGTGATTGGGCTGCATCCAGACCAATTAAATCTGAACCTTGGGGTTTGGGGCCCTGCTTAGAAGAGCAGTTTGAAAGCTCCCCGGTGATCCTGCCCTGCGGCTGGGGTTGGAATAGTTGCTTTGAATCAGGAGTGACAGATCAGATATGCGTTTTTAAGACTTCATTTGAGCTTGCTCAGATATTGCTGGAGACACTTTCAATTAGCACAACCCTTTTAAAGGGCCATTTGGCACTAATGATCAAAATAAGAAATGCAGATAACCTCTGAGCTATAATCACGCATCTAGGAATTTATTCTTCAGACATACTTGAGCATGTGCACAAAGAGAGGTGTTTAAAGATACTCATTACAGCCTTGCTGGGTGGTAGCAATGGATTGGTCATGACAGAAATCTCCTCATTAAGGGACTGGATAAATACATGGTGGTACCTAAAGGCAAGAAAGGACCCGTCTGCAGGCATTACAAAGACTCAGATGGAGCTTATATCCCTATATGGAGAATCAGCAAGATGCATGAAGTGCAAGGTTCAAAACAGATCATACTCTGTGCTAGTTTGTGCAAAAGTGAGGAGGCATGTGTGTTTATGCTTTTTTATGGGTTGAATTGTGTTCTCCCCCAAAATATATGATGAGGTCCTCACCTCCAGTTCCTCAGCGGGTGCCCTTATTTGGAAACTGTCATTGCAGATGCAATTACTTAAGTCAAGGTGACTGGTGTCCTACTAAGAAGAGGGAAAGGGACACAGACACACAGAGAGAGCAGAAGGCCCCATGAGGAGGGAGGCAGACACTGGAGGGCTGTGGTCACAGGTCCAGGAGTACCAAGCATGGCAGGTGACCCGAAGCCAGGAAGGCAGCAGGGCCCTGCTGACACCCTGATTTTGGCCTCCTGGCCTCCTGAACTGTGAGGGAATGAATTTCCTTATTTAAGCCCCCCAGTTTGTGGTACTTTTGTTAGGGCAGCTGCAGGATATGCAGACCCCACTGGAGTCATCTGAGCATCATCCTCAGGCCACTGGGGTCATTCAGAATGATCACATTAGAGAAACTGAGGCAAGGTTTAGCATAGTAACTTTCATTTTGGTCTTGAAGTAAGACCTCTGGGACTGGGTAGGCAATACGAGGTGGCTGGGTGGGAGCTGAAGCAAAATGGGGAGGTGCCCACCCCCACCCCAGTAAGCTGGGATTGGACTATGGGTCCAGTGTTGCCAGATCTTTCTATTGTGAAAGAAGAGTCGAGTCCTCAAAACCATTAGCATGATTTTCATGCTAAATCTCCCAGATTCAAAATGTTGCCAAGTAGCTCAGAAATCTGTAATGCACCATGGAGCCGAACATGTGTATGCCTGATGACCCAGCAATTCTGCTCCTTGGTGTGTGCCCATCGAACACGAGCACACTTGTTTTCCAAAAGGCATGGACGAGAAGGGCCATCCTGGCACTGTTCTATCAAGTCTCAAGTTGGAGTGCCATTCATAGGAAAACTGATGGATAAATTGCATACATTTGTACAATGGAAGACCATGTCACAATGAGAACAAAGACACTGCAACTACTTGCAGCTCCACGTTGAATCTCCCAGTCATTGTATTGGGTGAGCAAGGGCAGAGGCAAGCATTTGCACCACGTGATTCCATTTATATAAAGCCCAAAACACAGCACAGCCAATCTACGGTAACAAAAAGTCAGGCGAGTGAGTACCCTCGGGTGTGGGTGGGTGGGGGAGGTGAAGTGACCTGGATGGGGTGGGGGGTGAGGGTGTTGGGGGCATGGTAGGGGAAGTTTTCTGGGGGGCTGGTCATGCTGGTTTTAGATTTGGGGGCTGGTTGCAACATGTGTTCAATTTGCTTGTGATTTGTGCACTTTTAGTATGTATATTGTATTTGCATTTAAAAAAATATATATATAGCACAAGTGGCTGGGTAGAGACTTGGGCTCCAGGTTATAACCAGGTTTTCATGGCGAATGGCTTTGAAGAAGTTTCCAAGGCTGCTGGCTGCTGGGTCAGTAGCCTGTTCTCACCCCAGAACCACTCATTCTTGTCACCACTGAACCTGCAGCCACGCCCACCCAGCTCTGTAACCTTGTCCCTCCCTCAGGAAATGCTAAGGTTGTGGAGGACAGAGGACAGGGGCTAGAGGTTTGTCTTGCTACCTCCACTTCCGCTCTGCCTTCCTTTCCTGGGAAGGGAGGAAAAAGCAGGGTGAACTATGTACAGCAGGTTAAACTTCCTGTTTAAAAGAATGTTGCTCAAGATGTAATTATCCCCACTGAAAGAGGCACGCTTTTTCTGAAAGAAAAGGGACAGCCTCTGCTACAAAGGAACATGCCATCCAGTTTAAATTTTACAGCCAGGCTGCTTGACAGGCTCTCCTAGCTAGAAACACCTCTCTAAGAGAGGGATGGGGTAGGTGGGGTCACTCTCAAAGGAGAGGAGACCATTGTTATATTGTGATTGGGGAATTACAGAGCAGAACAGAAGCTGGAGTCTCAGCTGATCCCCTAAGTACCTCTTTTTATTATGAAAATTTTCGAATAAGCAGAACAATGGAAAGACTTAGTCCAGTGAATATCCCTATTCAGTGCCTACGCTCATAATTAATAACATTTGGTCTATACTGGCTTCTTATATATTTTCTTTAAAGGCTTTTCCTTCTTTCTTTTTTTTTGGGGGGGGGGTGCATGGTCTGGAGATAGAACCCGGGTCTTCCACATGGAAGGCAGGCATTCTACCACTGAACTACACATGCACCCCATTCAGAGGCATTTTTATTGAAATATATATTCACATACCATATGATCATCCAAATTGTTCAATCAGTGGTTCACAGTATCATCATATAGTTATGCACTCATCATCCCAATTGATTTTTGAACATTTCCATTACTCCAAGAAAATAAGAAAGAATAAGGATAAAAGTAAAACCAGAAGTAAAAACGACCACCCAAAACATCCCCCAAATCCCTCCCTCCAATATTTATTAATTTATTAATTTTCCTTACTCATCTGTCCATATACTGGATAAAGGGAATGTCAGTCACAAGGTTTTCATAATTACAGGGTCATACCTTAAAACCTCTATAGTTATTCAGCTGTCTTCAAAAATCAAGGCTATTGGATTATAATTCAACAGTTTCAGGTATTTCCCCCTAGCTCCTCCAAGACATCATAAGCTGAAAAGGGATATCTGTATACCCCATAAGAATAACCTCCAGAGTGACTCTGTTTGAAATCTCTCAGCCACTGAAACTTTATTTTGTCTCATTTCTCTCCTCCCCATTTTGGTCAAGAAGGCTTTCTCACTCCCACGATGCCAGGGCCAGGCTCATCCCCATGTGTCCTGTCCCACGTTGCCAGGGAGATTCACACCCCTGGGAGTCATGTCCCATGTAGGGGGGAGGACAGTGAGTTCACCTGCCAGGTTGGCTTAGAGAGAGAGGCCACGTCAAAGCATTTTAAAGTAAATAACAGACACCAGAGCGGGGCCAGGGGCTGGCAGGAAGAAGAACCGGGGACAACAGTGCCATGCGATCTAGGGGGAAGGGGAGAGGGGCTGGTGAACCCTACCAGCCGCTCCTGGGTCAATGAGGCGCGCATTGGGGAGGTCAGAGGTCACCCTGGGGGGCAATTTCCGGCAGCGAGGGGCGCAAAGCCGGAAGCCGCAGAGCCAAGGGGGAGGGCGGGCAGGAAGCCTGTCGTGGAGGCCCTTTCTGCTAGAAGGTTGGCGGCGAAGGGAAGGCAGGCCGAGGTGAGAGCTCGGGAAGAAGCACGGGGAGGGCAGGCGTGCAGGGGGCAGGACCCAGTGCCGAGGGAGAGAGAGAAGGTCTGGTCCACGGAGAGGGGGAGCCCTGGGGCGGGGGGCGGCCTCGAAGGCGGGGTTTCGTGGGAAGAAAGGCCTTTATACCTGGCAGCGCCTCGGAGTCCCGGGAGGGCTGGAGGGCACGTGCTGGAGAGGAGTTCCAGCAGGCCAGGTCCCTCCTGGGAGGTGGGGGTGAGCGTGGGATGGGGGGCTCACGGGGCGTGGACGTAGGCGGCCGAGCCCCTCCCCACGGCCGGCTTGGGCGGGGCCTGCCAGAGCCCCAGGGGTTAGCTCCTGGGGAAACGAAGCGGTACCCGGCAGTGTGAGGGAATGGGGAGGGCCCTTTGGGAGTTGCCCTCGGGAACCTAAGGAGCAGCCCGAGTGGGAGTCTTCGTGGCCGGGCATGTGGACACCCCACTGGGCTGCCTTCACGGAGTGAATAGGCAGCCCATTCACTCAATCAGGCCATAGCCATAGTCAATCAGGCTGCCAATTGTTTCCTGCCATAGTTCAAAGGGGGTCTTGGAGGGTTGCCTCTCCCCGCCCCCCTTCTCCTCCCAGTTCCTTTCTCTCCCTGGAAGCCACTTCCAGCCTCAGGAGCCGTTCCTGAACGCGAATGCTCCAAGGTGTCTTGGGAAAAGGGTGTTCTTCCTGATATATTGGGGGTAAGCAGGGTGTTTTAGGCTCCTAGGCAGCTTAAGCAAACACCATGACGTGGTTTGGCTTAAGCAATGGGAATTTATTTGCTTCCAGTCTTGAGGTCAGGAAAATGTCCAAGTCGAGGCACCATCACAGCGAGGCTTTCTTTCCAAGGACTGGCTGCCCATGATCCTTGGCTCCTCTGCCACTGTCATGTGACAAAGCACAGGCCGTGTCTGCTGGTCTGTCCCTTCACTTCTCCGTTTCGTTGATTTCAGCTTCTTGCTTCTGTGGCATTCTCTCTGCTGAATTTCATTCTCTTAAAACTGACTCCAGTGATAGGATTAAGCTGCATCCTGATTGAGGTGTGTCATAGCTTAATTGAAGTAACCTCATCAAAAGGTCCTACTTACAAAGGGTTCACACCGACAGGAATGGATTAATTTTAATTAAGCACATGTGTTTCTGGGGTACATGTAGCTTCAAACCACCACAGGAGATTAAGCAGATTTCTTCCCTGAGGGTCTTTTCAGCTTCTTAAGTAGCTGCATGGCTTGACTGTCCTAGGGGGCGAGTGGCTGGCTGGGCATAGCTGGATGTTATTTTCCTTGGCTTCTGGAACCTCTGTTTTGACAGTCCAGCTCTCTGCACTTCTTTACTGGAGAGACCAGCCTGGGAGACACTGGGCTTCAGTATTTCCCTGGCCAAAGGATCTACAGGCCCCTCTTAGCAGGGATGAATGAGAGTTAGTTCCATGGTGGTAGGACATTTTCAGCAGCATATTCTGCTGGAGTGGAGTATGTTTGGGGTTGAAGATGGTGAGGGTGAGAATTCCAAAGGGCAGGAGGTGAGCAGTTGTTGAGCTGGGAAGCCAGCACAGTTGGTGGCCAGTGGCCTGCAGGATGGGCACTGGGTGGGGGGACACAGAGCCATTTTCAGGCTTCCAGTGGTCTTACTTTTGGGCGCTTTGTCCCATATCACATCAAACTTCTTTCAATGCACTACACAGATCCACGAGTGTTTTGCTTTGCAAAGACATGAGAGCATGTTTATTACTTTGCCTTTGCAATTATTTGGCTATGTGGAGCTCATTTAATTTATGGTTGGCACTGGGTTCTCAGCAGACATTGTACCTGCTTAGCTAGACCACTTCAAAGTGAGACAACAAAACTGACCTCTTGTTGTTAAATGCTATGAAATACATTGGACCCAAAATTGGCCAATGAAGATGTTAAACATAAAAATCTGTATTAATAGCAGTTTTTCTCATAATTTGAAAACTTTGTATGTGTTCACAATCATTTGTCAGTAGGTCTTTGAGAAGCTAGAGGGTTCTGGGGTCTTGCAAGCCAGAGGTGCCTGTTGGAGGAAGGGGAGGCAGAGGAGGTGATGTGGTCCGAATAGTGGTCCCATGTCAGACAGGTTCCCGGTCTTGGTCTCCAGTCTGCTGGATTGGGACCCATTGTGCGTAAGATCTCCTCAAGGTGTCGTTTCAGTAAGGTTAGGGAGGTTGGACTTTAATCCAGATTAAGGGGATCACGTAAAAACCGAGTGAAAGCAGTTGGAGAGAGAAGCCACCTGGAACAACCAGAAGCCAGAAAAACTGAACCAGAAGAGAAAGGAGAAGTCACCGCCATATGCAGGACCAAGGATCACCAGCAGCTGGCCCCAAACACCAAACAACAGCTGGCCCCAAACACTTTCTTTGGGGAGAAACTGTCACTTTGTTAACCTTTGATTTGGGACTTCTAACCTCAGAACTGTGGGCCAGTCAATTCCCATTGTTCAGCCAACCCATTGTCTGGTACTTGTTTCAGCAACCGGGAAACTGAAACTGAGGGCTGCTGAGCTTGGAGAAGCAGGAGGGGCTGAAGCCAGACGTCACTTTGAGGCCAGGGACGGAGGTGGGTATTTTAAAGTTTGGGACTTCAGAAGTTGAACAGCTTTGGCAGAGAGATGTCAAGGTCCAAAGAGTGTAGTAGTGAGGGTAAAGTAGTGAGAATTTCTATTACCAGGACTTCTGATAGGAAAAATTATAAAAAACTTGAAAATAAGACTTCAGGTATTTCCAGTGTCATCCCATAGCATTGGGTAACTCCTGGGGGTTATTTATAAGTCTAGGGAATTGTGCCTTTGTCCCGCTCTCTCTTTACTACTAGTTAGGCCCAGTCTCTGAAGTTATGTGTTAACTTGCAAATTTTTGTTGGAGAAAGATGAAAATGATTTCTACCTGTTAGATAAGAAACCTGAGAGCTAATGGTTTATTGTCCTAAAGAGCATTGACTGGTTTTATGTCTCACTGCCATCTAGCTCCAGTGTTCTTCAGTGGTCATAAATATGCTGGTCCCCAATTTCTCCGTCAACCGGCTTCAGCATCCTGTTGGCTCCCTCATTAATGGGTGAAATAGAGTTTAGACATGTATTCATTCTGTATTTGTGTGAGAGGCTTTTTTTTCCTCCAACCTTTTGCAAATTCTATTTGAGACCCTCTCCTAGTAAAGTGTGCCCCCTGGAGACCAGTGGCCCATCGGGCCCTGCAGAGGATTTTTGGTTTATGTGGTGCTTTGGGGTGATGTGGGTGCAAGCAGAGCAGTCCCGAGCTCAGCTCAGTGTATGAATAGGTAAGTCCCCATTTCCAGGTACAGAATTCTGTTCCAGTAATCTTGTGAAACAAGCCACCCTGAACTTACTGGCATAAATAGCAACCATTTTATCGTGCTCATGACATCTATGAGTGAGGAATTTGGACAGAGGTCAGCAGGGATGGCTTGTTTCTGCCCCAGGATGTCTGAGACCTCAGCTGGAAGACTCAAAGGCTGAGGGGTGCCTCGAACATTTGGGGCTGGAGTAGATGGGGCTGGAGCAGCTGGAGCTGGAGGGTCCACTTCCAAGATGGCCACATAAGTCCTGTGTCTGGCACCGTGTGAGGGAGGCTGGAAGGCTAGGAGCAGAAGGATGGCTGACCAGGGTGCCTCCACATGGCCTCTCCTGCTTGGTGTCCTCAGTGTGTAGTCAGAATTCTAACATGGGAGCTGCGTGGCTTTTTAGGACCCAGCCTCACAAGTCACCTATTGTCTTTTCTGCTGTATTCTCCTGCCCAGACTCACAAGGAGGGGACTCAGGCCCCCCTCCCAACAGGAGGAGTGTCAAAGAATTTGTGGCCATGTGAAAATTGCCACAGCTCAGTTCACAATTTCTTTCCTCTTTGGTCCTATCTGATGACTTAGAATGGCCCACACTCATAATAAACCACAGTGACTTTTCAGAAGGCCCGGGAAGAACAGACCTCCAAATTGAAATTTTATTTCTACTTCCCATGTGATACTCAAGGGCTTTATCTGGTTATGATAGCTCCTTTATCTTATTTCTTCCAGTCTTGAGGGTGGGGCTACCAATAATGTGTGCCCTTGGAACGCAAAACCTGTCCAGAAATCTGCCTGTTGACATGAAAGATTGTTCATGCAATGCTTTATAAGTGAAGAAAGCAAAGGGAAGATAAAACGGAAGTATATGTATCAAGATGCAAAGTGGTTTTCTTCAAATGGAAGGTTTATGAATTATTTCTGTTTTTTTTTATATACCTAAAATGCAAAAAGGACAATGTATTTTTCTTTGTTATACAAAGTTCAGGTATCATAAGTGGATTAAGCACACAGGCTCTGGAGTTAGCCTACCTGAGCCAAGTCTTGGTTCTTTCCATTTCTAGCTTTGTAATCTTGGGCAAGTGTCTTAGATATTCTGAAACTCAGTTTCTTCATATGTCAAATGGGCCTAATAATAGGCCAATAGTACTTACTTCCAAGAGCTGTTTAAGTGTTAAATAATATCATGCAGTAAAGCACTTTGAGTAGTGCCTGGCATAAAATAAGTGGTCTAGGTTAGGAATTATTCTTAGTTTTTTTATTTTTATTTTTTTTCTTAGTGGTTTTATTGATGATGACTTCTTAAGAAAGATAACTGCTTCTGAAGTATTTCCAACATCCTCACAACAGAATCTCGTGTATGTGTGTTTTATTAGGAGTACAAGCCCAATTTTGTTACTGGAAAAACCTCATAATTTGCTTTCACACCTTTTAAGAGCTTTTTGCTCCAGTCACATTCTGACTTTATGAAGAGTGCGAAAATCTAGGGCAGTGATTTTTCTTAGAGGGGAGGGAGAAGGTCACCCGGAAAATTTCCCTCTCTTCTCATGGATCCTCAATATTCTAGAGCAAGTACTTCATCAGGCACAATTGAGAAGCTGAAAGCAATAGAGTAATTGACCTGATTTTTAAAAAAAAATGTAGAAGCTTTGTTCTCTGCTGGAACACAAAAACATTTTATCCTAAAAGGAAATCTTTTGACTTGATTTTGCTAACAGCAGAAATCTTGGTTTTTCTACTGAATACCCTTCCTAGTTAAATAAATGGGAAGGGAACACAGGAGGATCAGTTATACATTTAAAGCCAGTCTGGATGAGTAAAATGTGGTGGAGAAGTTGGGTGATGGTTTCCTTGTTCCAGCAGGAGTGAAAGGCAGATATCCCAGCCAGCGTTGTGTGGTGGGATCAGGGCTGGCCTGCGTCTGAGGAGTTGGCCTCCAATCTGGCTCAGTTGCAGAGGGCAAAGTTGGATAAGAGCTGAAGGTTTGTCAGTTATGTACCTGACATAAGGGCTAGCATGGAATGGATATAAAATAAGCATTGGTTGTATGTATGTGTATGTATACATGGATGGATGGATGGACACATGATTGGATGGATGGATGGATCTAGATCTCTTTCCACTATCCTGGCCCGCTTTCTGAGGCTCTTGAGTCTTGGATTTTATTGTGAGCTGTTTAATTTGCATGTTAAGCAATTACTTGCTAAGTTTGGACAAACCATCTATGAAAGACATTTTTGGGTCAACTGGAATAATTTGAATATGGTCTAGGTATTATAAGATGAAATCTTACTGGAATGGGAAGATGGAATTTGTTGACTGAGAAAAGCATACAGAGAATATATGGTATAATCTTGTTTGGGTTTTAAAATTATGTATATAGGTAGATATAGCATACTTATACATTTACATACCATATACATATTTAAATGCTGGCTTTCCAAGAATACTAGCAAAGATTTATTGTTTTCTGCTCAAGGGATGATTACACATGGCCAGAGTCTTAGCAGTTCCTTGGAAGGGGGAGGACGGTGCTGAGGCTCTGTTTTTCCTGATCAGGCTTAAGGTGGGTCTTCCAATGGATAAGGTTCATAATAAACTGATTAGGATTGGAAGATACAGAAAGCAGAGGTTTAGAAATGGAGCTTGAGTTGTCTGAGGAAGGGCTGTTTACTCTAATGAGAATTAAATGCATAAATGGATTTGGGGAAAGTTGCTGAAACAAAAAAATAATAATAAATTTATTTGCAACTTCATCTTCTGGTGAATGGTGAAGTCACGTTGATGAGACATTGGGCTGTGTAGGCACAGACAGTTTCATAGCAAAAGGTAATTGCCCCAAACAAACAAATGAAACCCCCATAGAGGCATATGGGAGATAGTCAATAATTACGTTTAAGGAAAAATTGGGAAAGCTTTTTGAAATGGGCAAAAAACAAATTTTAAAAATCTCCCATCTATGTTATCGATGACTCATTATCTTTGAACTATTTTTGAGCTAAAAGTGGTAGAAAACTAATAAAATTGCAAATGCTTCTAGTCCATTGGAAAGAAAATTAATTGTATTTGCTGGAATCAATCGATCATTGCCCATAGAGAATTCTGTTTGACATCTGTTTGCAAATTCATTTCAAAATACTTTATTCCCTAGATTTTGTGTGGTTATTAGTATTCTCCTGTGAGCATCTTACTCGTTCCCTCAATATTTAATGAGTTAAAAACTGTTTGAGATGTGTTCATTGTATACTTGTATGAGAATTGTAATTTGCATTTTAAAGAAGTTATCTTTTAATAACTATATCGAGTGAGGGAAACTCACACCTTCCCTTCCACTCTCTTTCCTTCCACCTTCCAAACCTCTTAATCCTGCCGGCCTGCAGTTAATAGCTTCACTGTCCCGTCCTTGGGGAACCTTTCCTGAATTTTCAGGTTAAGATATCCCTGGTTTATGGATTGAGTTGTGTTTCCCAAAAAGACTTGTTCAGTTCCTGGCCACAGCACCTGAGAATGTGCCCTTACCTGGTAATAGGGTCTTTGCAGATGAAATTAGTTAAACTAAGATGAGGTCATACTGGAGTAGGGTGGCCCAAGCTCAGATGACTTGTGTTCTTATAGGAAGAGGCAAAAGCAGCTTGAGACAGAGAAAGCAGAGCAAGAAACAATTGTGTTTACCTGCTTTAAGTCTTGCAGCAGAACTCCTGGGAGAGGGAGTAGAATGAACACTCATATTCCTGTAAACTGGGAAACTCCTAAGGCCACTAGCAAGCAAAGCCCAGAAAAGACAGGGAGGCCCCTGCACCTTGCATTTGCTTTGTGCTGACTTTCCCAACAGGAGGACTGAACTCTAATGTAGGGCCCCAGCCAAAGCAAAGCCAAACTGCAAAGATGGTGAAAGGGGTTTGTTACTTAGGTTTGCATGGCTTTGTTAACTCCTGACACTCAGAAAATTTCTGTCATATCCCTAGCTGGATACAAACTCAAGAAACAGACATCTCAGGAGGTAAGTCCTAGAGGTTATTGTTTTAAAATGCTAAAATGTGCATTGTGGGGCAAAAGATTATTGGACAATGAAACACGAAATGATGCCCCATCCAAAGGAGGACAGAAATCCAGAAAACATCAGTAAAGAAGACTATGGAGATATTAGACAATGATTTTTTAAAAATGATCCTCAATATGATCAAGGACATGAAGGAAAATATAAAGAAAGAAAGAAATGATATCAGGAAAACAATGAATGAACAATATGGGAATCTCAATAGATAGAAATTTTTAAACGTAACCAAACAGAACTACTGGAGTTGAAGACCACCACAAAACTGAAATAAAAAATTCCCAGGAGGGTTTCAACAGCAGATTGGAACTGGTAAAAGAAAGAATCAGTGAACTTGAAGACATGGTAATTGAAATGGGTCAGGCTGAGAAGCAGAAAGAAATAAGAATTATGAAAAGCAAAAATAGCCTGTGGACTTCTGGGACCCCATCAAGTGCACCAGTATACACATTACGGGTGATCCAGAAGAAGAAGAAAGAAAGGAAAGAAGAAGATTCAAAGAAATAATGACAGAAAACTTCCCAAACTTAGGAAAAGATGTGAATATACACAGCCAATAAGCCAAGATGTGAATATACACAACCAAATAGGATAAACTTAAAGACAAATATGTCCCGAAACATATTGGTCAAATTGTCAAATGCAAAGGACAAGGAGAAAGCACTGGACACTGTAAGAGAAAAGGAACATGTCAAGTACAATGGAGTCCCAATTAGAATAAGTTCTGATTTCTCATCAGAAACAAAATGTGGTGTATACATACAACAGAATATTTCTCAGCTGTAAAGAGGAATGACATTCTGATAGATGTGACAATGTAAATGAGGCTTGAAAATATCATGTTGAGTGAAATAAGCCAGATACAAAACGACAAATATTGTCTGGCCTCACTTATATGAAATAATTAGAATATGCAAATTCATAGTCAGAGATTTGAATATAAGTTACCAGGGATCGGGGTGGGGTGGGAAATGGGAATTCATGCTCAATTGGTATGGAGCCTGTTAGGGGTGATGGAAGAGTTTTGGTGAGGGATGGTGGTGATGGAAGCACAACATTTTGAATGTGTTTAACGCCATTGAATTATGTGGGGTAGCTGATGGCTGGGGGTAAGTGGCCGTAGTGAGTCAGTCACACAGACACAGAGCACACAGCACACGACTCAGGAGACAACCCTCAGGGGAGAGTGGAAGGTGTCTGCTTTATTCAGGAAGTGCACAGGCTTATATAGGCTGAGAAGCATGCAGAAACACGTGTTGGGCTGGGATTGGTCACTGTTGTTGCTAGGGCGGAGGGCAGATTTCTGGGATTGGTCACCATTGTTGCTAAGGTCGAGGGCAGATTTCGGGTCCGCCATTTTGTGTTGCCTTGCATCAGCCACGGCCGCCATGTTAGCAATATTTTATGGCTTCTTCAACAATAGCGATATTTTATGGCTTCTCCAACAGAATTATATACCTGACAGTGGCTGAAATGAGTAATTTAGGGTTGTATTTGTGTTATTAGAATAGAACTGTACAACCAAAAGAGTGAAGCTTAATGTAAAGTATGGGCTATAGTTAATAATATAATTATAAGAATAATGTTTAACCAGTTGTAATAAAGGTACCACCCCAATGCCAAAACTCAACAGTAGGGAAAACTGTGCACGTGGAGAAGACAGTAAATAGGAGCTCTAGGCTTTCTGCGTGATTTTTTCTGTAAATCTTTGTACCAGTTTGAAATTATTGTGTATCCCCAGAAAAGCTATGTTCTTTAATCCTCATTCAGTCTTGCTAGATGGAAGCTCTTTGATTGTTTCCATGGACATATAACCTACCCAATTGTGGGTGGGATCTTTTGATTAGGTGGTTTCCATGGAGATGTGTCTCCACTGATCCAAGGTGGGGTTGCTTACTGGAGCCCTTTAAGAGGAAAACATTTTGGAAAACACTTCAGTGCCAATAGAGCCCAGACAGCCAGAGACCTTTGGAGATGGAGAAAGAAACTGCCCTGGGGGAGACCTTATGAAATGAGGAGAGAAAGCTAGCAGAATTTGCTATGTGCCTTTCCAGCTGAGAGAGAAACCGTGAGTGTCATCATTTCTGTCTTTGGAGTTAAGGTATGTTTACCTGGGTGCCTTAGTTTGGACATTTTCATAGCCTTAGAATTGTAAAATCGCAACTTAACAAATTCCCTTTTTGAAAGCCATCCCAGGGTGGGCCATGGTGGCTCAGTGGCAGAGTTCTTGCCTGCCAAACCAGAGACCTGGGTTCAATTCTCGGTGCCTGCCCATACAAAAAAAAAAAAAAAAAAGAGCCATCCCATTTCTGGTATATGGCATTCTGGCAGCTTTAGTAAACTAAAACAATCTATAGCTGTCTAATAGAGAAATAATTAAAAAAATAAAGATCCCTAGGTAGGGTGTACGTTCAACATATGGAAATAAACATTCCGGTGAGCCTCAGGGCTGGGATGACCAGGTTGGCCATCTCTTCCTGGTCTTGCTCTCCCTGGCATACTGGGCTGTCCTTTGTCACCTCTCAGTCACATGTCAAGTTCACCAGGGCATGCTCTCCGTTGCTGACCCACCAGCCCTGCTGTGCCTTGTAGCCCCTATGTCAGCACAGCATTATGAAGCCAAAGAATGGCTGTGGGCAGGCCCCCCAGGGGGCTGAGAATGCGAGTGGTGAAGAAAGGATAGAAGCCCAGGGATGAGGCGTCTACCCTGACGTCACACTGGCCCACGGAAGTCAGTGGTCCCCGCTCCAGCAGCCCAGCATGCCACAGAGGCTAAGGGGGAGACGTTCTGCCTTCACTTGGCTCTTAAGCCCTGGTGCCCGCTTCCCTGCTCTCTTTGCCATGTGGAATTTATTTCCAGAGGTCAGCAGTCTTTTTGCTGTTTTGTTTGTTTATTGTGTTGACATGTATATAATATAAAATTCGCCACTTTAACCATTTTTTATGTGACCAGTTTGGTGGCATTTATTACTTTTGCAATGTGCTACTATCATCAACTTCTGTTACTGAAACTTTTCTGTTATCCCAGTGAAAACTCTGTACCCATTCAGCAGCAACTCCCCTTTCCCCAGTCTCTGATAATCTCTAATCTTTCTGTCCTTATGAATTTGCTTATTCTAGATATTGAATATAAGTGGAATTATTCAATATTTGTCTTATTTAATTTAGCATGTCTTCAGGCTTCATCCATACAGTAGCAGGTATCAGATCTCCATTCCTTTTTTTAAAACATATTTTATTAAAAAAATAACAGCAAACAAAAACATTCTTAACATATAATCATTCCATTCTACATATATAATCAGTAATTCACTATATCATCACATAGGTGCATATTCCTCATCATGATCATTTCTTAGAACATTTGCACCAATTTAGAAAAAATAGAAAGACAACAGAAAAAAATTCATACATACCATACCCCTCACCCCTCCCTTTCATTGATCACTAGCTTTTCAATCTACTGAATTTATTTAAAAATATTTCAACTGAAATCTTCACACACATACAGTTCATCGACAGTATACATTCAAAGTTGTGTATCGTCACATAGTTCTGTGTTCATCACCCTAGATCCCCATCCCTTTTACTGGCTGAGTAATATTCCACCATGTGGTTATGCCACACTTTTGTGATCCATTCATCTGTCTGATGGAGACTTGGGTTGTTTCCACCTTAGGTGCTTTATGAAAAATGCTGCTATAATCATTGAGTCCCTGCTTTAAATTCTTTTGCTTAATATATCCCTAAGAGCGAAATTGCCAGGTCATGTGGTAGATCTGGGTTTAACTTTTGGGGACCGGCCAAGCTGTTTTCTGGCGGCAGCAATTGTTTTGATACTTTCACATTCTATTCTCTGACCTGTGAGCTCATAACCATCAGACACCATTTATCTATAGTGGAATTTAATTGCTTCCCGTCGGACCGCTCACTATGACTGCAAGCATCCCGGACTTTGAAGATTGAAGCATGAAGAGAAATTAATTAAGGAAATGTATTTGAACCTGAGACAGAATAAACCAAAATTAAAAACGATGGGGCTCAAACTGTCAATATTGGCAGCATGCTCTTTTGCTTGGTAAAAGATGAATAATAGCTGACATCTGCATAATTTACAGACTGCCAGGATGCGCTTCAGGCTTATCTGATTTGGTAGAGCTCTGGTATGAATGTATGCTCCAGTCTTACAGATAGGATGCCAAGTTCCAGAGAGACTGAGTACCCGGCCCAGGATCACACAGCTGCCAAAGATTAGAAGAGGATTTTTTTTTTTGTATGACAAAATAAGCTCTTTTGCTTCTATTGGGTCATTTTTGTATTATACCTCTAGGTAGAGTCTTCACCTTAACTCTTTATTTTTAAAATATTTTTATTGACAAATCTTCACACATCTAGTCCATACATGGTGTACAATCAGTGGCTCACAATATCATCACATAGTTGTGTATTCGTCATCACGATCATTTTTAGAACATTTGCATCACTCCAGAAAAAGAAATAAAAAGAAAAAACTCATCCATCCCATACCCCTTACCCCTTCCTCTCATTGACCACTGGTATTTCAATCTACCCAATTTATTTTACCCCTTATCTCCCCTATTTATTTTTTATCCATATATTTTTGCTCATCTGTCCATACCGTGGATAAAAGGAGCATCAGACACAAGGTTTTCACAATCACACATGGTCACATTGTGAAAGTTATATCATTGCATAATCGTCTTCAAGAATCAAGGTAGCGTAGGAATTTGAACCCAAGTCCTTTGACTTGGAAATCTGGTGTTGCTTGGGGGCTGATTCAATAGAATGATATATTCCTTCCTGCAGAAAGCGTTCTAAGGAAATCCTGTGTGACCCGGCTTCTCCCACTCACGGAGTATTGATTTGAAGATGAGAAACGACCATTTGTAAATGTATTTAAAAGGAAAAATAAGTCCCATGCTGTCGGCGGGAACACTTAAGCTGTCTGAAATTACACGGAAGGCTGCCTATTGCTTTGGGTTGGACGTGGGCTGTTAGGGAATCAGCTGAATTACAACAGCAGTGTTACGAGCCAATTTTTTGGCCTTCTGCAGTCTAATTTTGATCCTGATGTATGTGGAGAAGCCAGATTTCCATTCAAGCTCAATCTCATCAAGTCCTATTGTCTTTCTGGCTCAGTGTTATTAAATGCCTGGGGTTGTATCATTTCTGGAGAATGACACTGTAACTGTCGTTTATTGGGGTAGTATTTGCAGTTGTGGTTTAAGTACTCTGGGATTTCACTTCAGGTAGGACGCCGTGTTCCCCCAGCTCAACCTCTGTCTCCCTGTCACGCACACAGATGATAGTGGTACCGCCTTGCTCACACTGCTCAGGGGGGTCATCTGGGGACGGAGCCCACCAACAGTCAATGCTTGCTGCCGTTATGTTGCTGAGAGTAGTGGGTGGAACGGTGGGCCCCCTAGAAGGTAGGTCCTCCAGGAACCTCAGAGAGTGACTTGATTTGGTAGGTGGGCTTAAGGACCTCAAGATAAGTTCATCTGGAGTGGAGTTGGCCCTAAACCCAGTGGTCAGAGCCCTTATAAGAGACATGGGAGAAGACAGTGGAATGAGCAGAGGTGGGAGTGATGCAGCCACAAGCCAAGGAGCGCCTGGAACTGCCAGACAGACAAGGAAGGATTCTTTGAGGGAATGCAGCCTAACTGACGTCTTGGTTTGGGACTTCCAGACTCCAGAAGTCCCAGACTCCGCGAGGGAAGAAATGTCTGTTGTTTCAAGCCCCCAGGTGGTGGTAGGTTTTTCAGCAGCCTCGGGAAATGAATAGAACCAGACTTGTGAGGTAGGCTGGGAAAGCGCCAGCTGCCTGTGAGCCTTGAGACAACCTTGAGCCATCGCCATGGGAGGGCCAGATTCGGTGCCAGGGGAAATTGAGAAAGATGGTGATGGGAACCTGGAGTGCAAGCTCGGTGTATACCAGATGTCCTTCGGGTGACCATATGTACCCATGAGCAGCAGTGCTGGGGAGAACTGGGGTAAGCCGATCCCCCGGGGGCCCTGGAGGGCTTCCAATCCTCCCAACACTGGGTCCAGCCATAAATGGAGCGTCTAGCCCTAAATAATCTGACGGCAGTGTCCTCACCCATTCATGCGTGTAGTTACTACTGGGGGTGCTAAGTTGTCAGCCTGAGGTCCTTTCTGCACGTACCTACAGGTACCCTGGCAGGGGTGTAACCTCAGGAGGAACAGAGCAGGGGCAAGAGCCCACTCCCTTAAATTCTCAAAGGAGAAAATCATGCTGCAGCAGTTAGACGCATAACAGGGCTGTCAGATGGAAGTCGTCCTGAGATGGAGCTGAGCTTCCTCCCCTCCCACCCATGCAGACCCAGAAGGGTGTCAACAGCGCCATCTGTTGGAGAGATCTCCCACGACAGTGGGCCCAAGCACAAAGTTGCCCGGCTGGTTCCAGGGACTGGGCGCCCCCACGGCCCTCTTCACCCCAAGTCTGTTAATGCAGGCTCTGGAGCGGGTCTGCCTGGGGGTCTCTTCTAGCATGGCAGCTAGATCATTACCAGAGGTGGTCTCCAAGCAGCCCTTCAACACACCCTCTCTGTGTGCACATGCATGTGCAAGTACGAGTGTGTGCAGGTGTGGGGTGCACGGGAGAAAGGAGCACATGTCCAGGGGAGCTGGCCTTCCTCTGGAAACTGTGCCCATTGCACGCCCCCCAGCAGCCCCTGGGAAGGGTCATCATCTCTCCAGTTTGCAAAGGGACACCTACCCTAGGCATGAGCATTTCTCAGTCACACTCCTGATTGCTATAAGCTTGTGCCTCTGGGGTCCCCACCCATGAGGTGAGCTCTGGGTGGCAGGGTGGCTTCCACAGGTCCCTGGGGAGCAGTAGGCCCTGGCTGAAGGGCCAGTTCTGGAAAACGCAGGTGAGAGAGCATGACCCCCACCCCCGGACCCCCATGTGGGTCCCCATCTCCTCCTTGCCCTGAGGGCCTCAGGCCCCGGGAACCTTCTAGAGTGCTCTTGATAGGACAGTCTCAAAGGGAAGCCTCTGTAGTCCCGTGTGCTTGCATTCTGGGACAGTGCTCACCCCCACTAACTCTTGTGACCTTTGCTTAAAAACACACAGAACAAAAGCTCATTGCACAGTGGACACATGCCACTTGTTGAAAAATTAGAGAAGTGAATCCCTTTCCCAGGGCTCTGGAACAAAGCACCAGAACTCAGGGGCAGGGAGAGGGGTTTAAAATGACAGAAATGAATTCCCTCACAGTCCCGGAGGTGGGGACTCCGAAATCAAGGTGTCGGTGGGTCCCTGCTCTCCCAGTGGCTCTGGCGAAAAACGCATCCTCTCCTCTGCCAGCTGCAGCCATCTACAGCAAGGCTGGGCACCCCTGGCCTGGCACTGTCCGCTCTGCCTGTCGCCACATGGCTTCCCCCTGCCCCACAACCCCATCTGTGGTCAAATTTCCCTTGTCTTATAAGGACAACAGTCAGTGTGGACTAAACCTTCCCCCCATTCCAGTGTGGCCGCATTTTAACCAAGTACATTTGCAATGGCTCCATTTCTGGATCAGGTGACAGTTACAGCTCCTGTGGATTAGGACTTCACCATGTCTTCTGGGAGACCAGATTCGACCCACAACAATGAGCATGTGAGTTTTGTAGTAGTAAAAAGCTGGAATAAGCGTTCACCAAAGGCAGGAGTATTTGTAGGAAACTCCCATCTGTCCGTGCTGTGGAACATTGCGCAGTGCTAGAAAGCAGCAGGCAACCCTGTCCAGAGCAGATGTAGAGAGAGCACAAAAACATGCCATCAAAGGAAAAAAGCAGGATGCAAATTGCCGTTTCCTGTCGGGTCCCATTTATATTAAAGTAAATTCCAGGGTGCATGGGTGGCTCAGTGGTAGAATGCTTGCCTTCCACGCAGGAGACCTGGGTTTGATTCCCGGACCATGTACCTAAAAATAAATAAATACATAGGTAAGTAAATAATAAATAAATTCCAAACCAAGCAAGCTGCGTGGGGGTTACCTGAGCCCGTCGGCCCATATGTAAATGCTGGCCAAGGTGCCTGGGTACCAGCGTGTGTCTGCCAAGCACAGCCCTGGCCCCGGCCTGGGTCTCTGGATGGGCATCAAGGCACCACTGAGATGGTAGATGCCAATGGCCCAGTGGGTATAGGTGGGGGACCCCCCCCCCGGGAAGCTGGGTTCAGGTCTGGGGAATCAGGCTGGAGGGGGCTTCAAGAACAAGGCTGAGGGTCTCGGAGGTGGGTGAGTTGATTCCAGCTCTGCCTGTTCCCCCGTTGCTGTGCGGCCTTGTGGGTCAGATTGGCCTCTCTGAGCCTCGGCTTTCCCAGGTGGAAAGGGCACTGAGGATTTCACACAGTGCTGCACCCAACCCACCCAGCACGGGGCCAGGGGGCCTTAGAGGAAGCTCAAGGTTCCTCTCCACTCCTTCCCTCCCCTCTAAAAGACAGATGCCAGTGTGGTGGGTCAAGCCCCAAATGTTAATTGGTCTGTTAGTGGGAGAAGGGGAGCTAAGTCTGAACTGGAGCTGAAGCCCTCTGCCCTGTTTTTCCTTGGCATGCTTGCTTCTTGGGCTCCGTTCGAGAGAAAAGATTGGCAAGGCAGGGGTGAGGTGGGGAAAGGGCTCTAGGAAAAGGGGTCAAGGGCAATTGGAAGTGCCTGAGGCTGCTGGGGCCAACCTGAGCCAGGCGGGGCAGGTCTGCATGGGGCAAAGCGGCGTGTGGGGTTGCCAGCTGGGGGACCGTGGCATTGGCAGGTTGACTGTCTGGAATCCGTTCCTCTAAGACCACTGCCTAAGGAGGAGGATTCTAAACTGGGATGTGTGTGTGTGTGTGTGTGTGTGTGTGTGTGTGTGTGTGTGTTTGTGCGTGTGTTATGTGTGTGTGTGAGAGAGACTCTGAGGCCATGAGCATGGCTAGCACTTAGGAGTGGGACACCAGGACCTGGTTTCTCATTTCAACGCAGCTCCCTGATGGCTCTGAAATCTTGGGCAAGTTGTTTTTCTTTGCTGGACACCAGTTTCCCATCTGTAAAATGGACTTGACCTGAATTATCGTACACATCTGTCTCTATAGGACATTCTTAGAGTCGGTCATTCTTGCTTCATGTCACACAGATAGAGTGTCTACTTACCCAGTTGACAAGGAGTTTGTCACAAGCACAGATGGTTGGGTGGCAATGGAGTGTGAGAGAGAGCAGTGGGGTAGCAGTGGGCTGGGGAGGGCGAGCCCCCTTCAAGCGGTCCTCTAGCTGATTGCTGCCATGTGGAACAGAGGCCCCACAATGCCAGACCTATCTTTTTCAAGACAAACTGGAAATATGGATTTTATATAAAACTCAGGGTTTTTAAAATGTTGGCAACCAACTGAAAACAATTACATCCCCTACAGCCCCCCAAAAATGGGTCCGAGGGAGAGATTTGGACATAGACCCACCTGTGTGTGGCTCCTGAACTTGCCAGTCTCCAGACCAGACCTAATTCCCAGACAAGATCATCCCAAGATGGGGCAGCATTTTTTTTTTTTTACATGGATGGGTACCAGGAATCAAACCCAGGTCTCCAGCATAGCAGGTGAGAATTCTGCCACTGAGCCACCGTTGCACCACCTGCAGCATTTTATTTTAATGTTATCTTGTTCTGTGTTTAACATCTGCCTCTGACACCAAGACTCATCTTATGGGTCTGCCAGCACCAGAAAAGAGGCCGACAGGCCCTGTTCTCGAAGCGGCTCATCTGTTTTTAGCTCCTGACGCCGTCCCCAAGGCAGGTCTTCCAGGTGAAGGTTTTGAGGGTACAGAAAGGTTCTGGTGCTCCCATGTCTTCAGGTGGGCGCTCCCCTTTTTTTGTTGTACTTTCTCACCTCTGACTCTTTGGCCCCAGGCAGGGTCTCCCCTCTCAATCTGTTATCAGGCATGTTTTCATAGTATGGGCGAGTTTTAGGGTCTTTCTAGGTACCTATTTTTAGGGCTCAGGGTAAGGAGAAGAGAGAAATGGAGGGATCTGGGGGTTATGACAAAGGGGTCCTTGAGAGGAAATAGAACTGTGCCCCCCACCCCTGTCACACCAAGCAAGTGCTCCAGACCCCACTGTCCAATAAATATGACAAGAACGCCGGTTCTACTGTTGCACCTGCTGCATTTCAAGTGCTCCATAGCCACAGGTGGCTGGTGGCTGCCATACTGGATGGCATTCATGTAGAATGTTCCATTCTAGAACATTCCATCACTGTAGAAAGTTTTATTGGGCAGCCCTGCTCTGGAGTTTTAAAATGTATATACACAAATATTTCTCATTTGGATGTTTGAGACGCCAATGTTTACAGGCAAGAAACCTGTACAGGTAAGAGACCCTGTTTCCAGGTAAGAAAACTGAGGGTATGGGGAGTACGGTGATCTGAGTCATGTAGCCTCTGAGCAACAGAATTGAGATGAAAGCAGAGTCCCGGATTCCCAGTCCTTGTTCCCTTCCCCACATCCCAAATGCACACAAGAGGAAGAGGGTAGATAGGAGGAGTGAGGGGAGAGTAAATGGTCACTATGGGCAGCCCACAGCATTTTCAGGCTTTCTTTTAAGCAATAAATACTCAGAGTGTTTATTTCCTGTGATAAATAAACATTAATATTCCTTGCTGGTGGTTTAATAAATGTAATGGGCCAGATGCTCTAAGGATTGTATCACCCTCATTCCTGTGGGCTCTGACGGCCTTGGGTTTAATCAGCTTTCTGCCTGCAGAAGACCTGTGAGATTCATGACCTTGTATAGCCATTCTCCCTTTTCCCAACACAATATAATAGTTAACTGAGCACAAGCAACCTAGAAAAAGATTAAATGTTCCAGCCTCCCTTATAGCTTGGCATGGCCCTGTGACTAAGTTCTAGCCCTAGTAGTAACTCTAGTAGTAACCCTGACCCTGACCCTGACCCCGACCCCGACCCCAACCCCAACCCCAACCCAACCCCAACTCCAGCCCCAGCCCTAACCCCACCTCAACCTGTATTTGCATGCTGGTATCCATTGGCCACGTGTCAGCCTGAGTGGAAGGATGTACAAATTGCTCAGATTGGGAAAGGGACTGGGAGAACAAATCTGAAGAGCCAATCTTTCTTTAACTTCATGTTCTTCTACTACCAGTGTTTTTTTTTTTTTTTTAAGCAGAACAAAACAAAGCACATCCATCATGAAGATGAGCCATCCAGGGAGGGTCAGGGTGCAACGTGAGGCCCAATGAACATCTTTGTGCCTTACGGCATGTATTGGTTTGCTAAAGCTGCAGGAATGCAGCACACCAGAAATGGAATGGCTTTTAAAAAGGAAATTTATTATGCTACGAGTTTGTAGTTGTAAGTCCATAAAAAATGTCCAAACTAAGGCATCCAGAGAAAGATACCATGACTCAAAAAAGAGAGATGATGTTTGGAGCACCTCTGTCAGGTGGAAGGGCACATGGCAGCATCTGCTGGCTTTCTCCCCTGGTTTCTTATTTCAAATGGCTTCCTTGGAGTGTTTTCTTTCTCTATCACCAAACTTCTCTGTAACTGTCAGATCTGAAACTTTTTCCAAAGTGGTTCCCTCTTAAAGGGCTTCAGTAAGCAACCCATGTTGAATGGGTGGAAACACATCTCCATGGAAACCATCTAATCAAAAGGTCCCACCCACAAATAGGTGGGTCACATTTCCATGGAAACAATTGAATGAAAAAGATCTCACCCAACAGTATTGAATCAGGTTTAAAAAACATGGCTGTCTCTTTAAGATGTTTGGATAATGATACAGCTTTCACAAAGTGACTGTGATTCTGAAAACCTTGTTCTGATGCTCCTTTTATTTATGGTATGGACAGATGAGTATGAAAATGGATTAAAAATAAATAAATAATAGAGGGAACAAATGTTTAAATAATTGGGTAGAGGGAAATACTAGTGGTCAATGAGAGGGAGGGGTATGGGGTATGGTATGTATGAGTTTTTTCTTTTTATTTCTTTTTCTGGAGTGATGTAAATGTTCTCAGAAATGATCATGGTGATGAATATACGACTATGTGTTGTTGTTGTGAGCCATTGATTGCGCACCATGTGTGGAATGTTCATACAGTTAAGAATGTTCAGGGTGTATGTTGATTGGTTTTATTAATAAAAAAAGGAAAACAGAGAAAAAAAAATATGGCTTTTCTGGGCAAAGCTTCAAACCAGCACACTCCAGGAGCGTGACTATATTACACATTTCATTCCCACAGCTCCTGAGAAGTAGATCTGTGATTTGACCCCATTCTACAGATGAGAAAACTGAGAGCCAGAGAGATCTGGGCACCATTTTTGAGGATTTCCCAGTTGGTAAGTTCAGGAGTTTATCAATACGGCTATCCTGTCAGCAGGCAGGTGGGTAGGGTTGGTAGACTTGCAGTCTTCCTGGGTTTGTGCAGTTGAGCAAACTTTAACACTCAGAAAAATAAAAACAGGGAAGAGCATCTGGCCTCAGAGTGCGGCCAGCTGGCCAAGCTTCTATGGCTCAGTTGGCTCCAGCATCCGAATCATGTCAGGGCAGAGACAGATGGTATCGCATTTCTTCTTCCTGCTGTCTTGTCAGATCTGGCCACCTTCACCTTGCCCTAGGTAATCTCTGCCCCACCTGGAAGCTTTGATCTGTGGCTGGTGTCACCACCAGCCTTAGGCTCTTTGCCCACCCTCCCCATGCCCTCCACCTGGGGTGCAGAGGGTTTAGTCCACCTCTGGATTATAGGGGTGCTAATGGCTCCATATCTCAGCTGAGGTTTTATTTGATCCCCTAGCTCAGCTGGTAAAGTTCCCTCCCTCAAATAGCCAGTTTATCTTTTGGTTTCTGCCACCACTTCAAGTACATTAAGTCCCCACCAGATGCCTCAAATAAGAATTTTTTTTTTAATAACAAGAAATTGGGGCCAGGCTGAGTTTCCCTTCTGGACTATTTAGAATACAACTGCATATATTATTACCCTACGAATTATCAGCTTTCAGCTGGAGATTAAAAGCGACCCCTGGGCGGGCCGCGGTGGCTCAGCGGGCAAAGTGCTTGCCTGCCATGCCGGAGGACCTCGGTTCGATTCCCGGCCCCAGCCCATGTAAAAAACAAACAAACAAACAAAATACAATAAAACAAGAAAATGTTTAAAGATGTTTCCCTTTCTTCCTCTCTTCCTTCCTTCCATCCTTCCTTCCTCCCTCTCTCTTAAAAAAAAAAAAAAAAAAAAAAGCGACCCCTTAACCCCAAGACCACTTGCAATGACCAATGAGGTACAGTTCTAGAAGCTTTCTTGTCTTGGTGGCCACCAGATCTGGATGTCAGGGGTCATTCATTCTCTACCTCCTCCTTCGCTTCTTGTGCTGTCGCTCCCCTTTGCAAAAATGGTGCTCTTGGAAAAGCTTCTGCCTCTGCAAACTGGACAATAATGAGGCCATTCACAAATATTAACAAAAATGACATGTTTTCAAATGTTTAACTTTTGGCAGAAGACGCCACCAACCCAGGGCTTTGCAAGTTTCAGAGGCCTAGCAAGCTGAATGCTTGCTTGCTGTTTTTACTTTTAACATGAACTTGATGTTAACAAAATTGAAGATTGAAAAACCAAAAGTTAAACTACATATTAATATATGATTCAAGAGATGTTTAATATTACAGATTTTTTATATTACACCTATTGTATAACTGGCATGGTATCACAGAGGCAGGGAAGATTCAGATTCAGTTGGTCTGTCTTGGGACCCAGCATTAGAAATTTTTAAACATCCCCCATGTGACCCTAATGTGCATCCAGGGTGGAGAAACAGCACACTGCATGGTGGATTTTTAATTCATGCAATTTGAGAATCATCTGGGGAAGGAGCAAAATTGTGCATCTGGGCAATGTGTGGATGTGAGAGTGGACTGGACTTGCATCTCACTGTAGGGAGAAAAGCAAAAAGGTTTTTCTCTTGGCTGCACCAGAGTTGAAATCTGACATCCAACATGGACCATTTTTCACTTGCTAGGTGCTTTGATTTAATCTTTGTAATAGACCTGGAAGGCAGGAGGCACAAGCCCCATTTTTTAGTGGGGGAAACTGAGGCTGAAGGCTGCACTGAGCCAAGCTTGTAAAGCTAGTACGTGGAAGAACTGGAATTCAAACCCAGGTCTCCGATCTTCCCAGCCCTCGTACTCTTTCCAGTACATCTTCATTCCTTCTTGAAGTGTGGTTCCGAATCACTGGGTGGGATTCATAATATCAGATTCCCTCGGCACCGAGGTCAGGAATGTGCACTTTATAGCAAGTTCTCCAGATGATTCTCAAAGTACATGAATTAAAAATCCACCGTCCGGCACAGTAGTTCTCCACCCTGGATGCACATTAGAGTCACATGGGGCATCTTTAAAATTTTCTGATGTTGGGTCTCAAGACAAACCAATTGAATCAGAACCTCTGGGTGTAGAGCTTGGGCATCAGCATGTTCATAACGCCCACTGCTGTCTTTATGGACAACCTCCGGAGTGAATACTGCCAACTGTCAGAGCCATTTGTTCTAGGCTGCAAAACTCCACTCTCCAGGTGTAGCCGAAAGCAGCCACAGATGATATGCAAATGATGGGGGTGGCTGTTGTGTTTCAATGAAACTTTTTAAAAAATATCTGAACAGGCAGAATTTGGCCCATGGGCTCTAGTTTGCTGACCGCTGCTCTAAGGTAAGGTTTATTGACCTCATTTCACCTGAGACTCATAGGAGTTAAGTGACTTGCCCAAGGTCACATGGCTAGGAAGGGACGAAGCTAGGATTGGAATTCAATTCTGACTCCAGAACATTCATTCTTAGTCACTATGTTTTACTCTTGTAAAATGGAAAAAGTAAGGTCAATTGGTGGCTTTCAATTTTTTTTTTTTTGGTCATGGGAATCCTTTTTCTATGCAAACTCTTACATGAAGCTCAAAAAATAAAAATATGCTTGAGTTGAGGAGAGTCCAGAAGCCTCTGCCAGTCCCTAGGGTGGCCCCAGGGCTCAGAACACAGCTGGCATGTCTGAGCATTGCAGACCCGAGTCTAGAAAATGCCTTCACTCAGGGCCCAGCTGCCCATGTAGGTCTGGCATCCTGGTGTTGAAGAGCTGGGGTGGTCTAAGCAGTGGAGCCCTCCCACTGGGGTGGCTTAGGGCAGTCTGTGCCCCATCTCCGCTGGGCCCTGGGCACCTTCTGAGCAATAGCCTACTATAGTTGAGTAGACACTTCCAGGCCTTGCACTCTGTGTAAAGTGATGCATAGATCAAGGCTTAAATGACCAGTCGTGCACATTTACTTTGCACCCCTCTGTGCCGCAAGCCTTAGCTGACTTTGCTGCTCTGCCCTCCCCCTTGACTTTGAGGACACACCCAGTGGTTCCAAGGAGCTGCCTCCCCATCGGCATTCACTTCTCAGAAAAGAATTTCATATCTGAAGTGTAATTTGCAGATGAATGTTGGAAAGTCAAGGATCCCAAACAGGTGTTCAGTGCCCCTCAAGGGTGGGGTGAATCCTGGGTGCTGGGGAGGAGAACAAAACAGAAAAAGCTCCATCTCCCCCCACATCCTTATTGAAAACGGTAAAAAGGATGGAAATAAGCAACTTATTTGAAGGTGATAAGGGCCTCATGGGTGGCCTGTGCTGGGAGCGTCACAGGGCAGACGTGATGAACTCATTGTTTCGTTCAGTCATTTGTTCTTCAACTCAACAGGTATATACTGCATGCCTTCCATGCCCAGTTGACCATGACCTGGAGGCCGTATCATCTCTTGCCATGTAACAAACCATCCAGAATCCTAGGGGCTTGGGACAACGATGATTTGCAACTTCCTCATGATCCCATGGGTTGGCTGAGACCCGGCTGGGGATGGAATCTCCTGGATGTCTCTCCACAAGGCCTCTCATGGTTCCGTGGTCTAGTCTGGCCTCCTGCCCAGCATGGATCTGAGAGAGGAAGTAGAAGCTGTCATTCTGAATACATTCCATCGGTCAAAGCAGGTCACCAGGCCAACCCAAGGGACGTGCCGCTGGGCGCGAGAAACAGCCCAGATGTTCAGGGGTAGGAGGACATGTTGGTAGCCACATTGGGAGACAATCTCCTACATGGCATTTGTGAACCTGAGTGTCAGATGCACTGATCAGAGTGAGTGCAGGCTGTGGGGTGCCTAGAGGTAAGCAGCGGACTTCCTCTGGGTGTAGGAAGAGGGCTTTTCCCAAGAGGTGGCCTCATCTGGAATGGCTCTAGAGTGCAGTGCTTATGAGGGGTGCCTGGGTGCAAACTCCAGTTTCAGTTGCTAAGAGCATGGACCATTTGTGGAGCTCTCTGTCTCAATTTTCTCATTTGTAAATGGGGATAATTGTCCTTTCCTATGGGGTTGCCATGGGGTCCAATAAGAGATGGCTTTAGAGCTCTCAGCACTGTGCCCGGCTCACAGTAAGTTCTCAGAGGTTAGCTTTGGCTTCTATTGTTAACCTGATGGTGATGATGGTGGTGGTGATGGTGATGGTGGTGATGGTGATGGTGGTAATGATGATGATGGTGATGATGGTAATGATAGTGATGGTGATGGTGGTGATGATGATGATGATGATGGTGATGATGGTGGTGATGGTGATGGTGGTGATGGTGATGGTGATGATGATGGTGATAATGAAGATTTTGGTGATGGTGATGATGGTGGTGGTGGTGGTTATAGTGATGATAGTAATAATGATGGCAGTGATTATATTGATAATGAGTAGGATTTCCCAGGCTAACAGGGAAAGGAAAGAGTGCTCTGGGCAGAGGGAACAGCTGCCGCTAAACCTAGGAGCTGGGTTTAGAAGGAACTGAGTGAAAGGCAATAGTGCCAAAGGGCAGAGTTTGTGAGGGGTGGTGACGACAGGCTGGAGAGGCAGGCAGGGGACACCAGGAGGCCCTTTTGAGACAAGGACAGTACTTGGCATTTTATTCTAAGGATAGTGGAGGCCCACTGGAGGCCTGATGGGACGGGGTTAATGCCCTTTGTGGTGGTGGTGGGGGAGTTGATGGGCCAGAATCAAAGCTGAGTCTCCCGCATGGCAGGTGAGAATTCTACCACTGAACCACCCATGCCCCCAAAGGTTAATGCTCTTTTAAGGCCTGGCTAGTTGCAGTATGGGGAGATTGGAGGGGCAAGGAGAGGAAGGGGGCAGCCAGTGTGGAGGCCTTTGCCTCGTGCAGGTGAGAGGGTAGGGGGCTGGGACCTGGTGGCAGCAGAGAGGATGGGGAGGCATGGAATGTGTGAGAGCTACAGGAAGGGGCCTGGCTGAGAAGTGGTGGTTGATGGGGTGTGAAGGACAAGGGAGAGGCGGCGGCCTGGGTTCCCCCTAGGTTTCTGTTCTGGGTGGATCCTCCAGGGGCGTGTACCATAGAGGAAGACCAGCTCTGAGCAGGAGATGACAATGGCTTCAGTTGTTATGATGTTGGGTCTGAGGGACCAGGGGGACTTCCACGTCTTGACAACTGAGCCCAAGAAGGAGGGACATTCCCTACGTGGAGAGAAGGGTAACAGAGCACTAGGAAGAGAGAGTTAGTGTACAAGTGCTCAGAGAGCTGGTGGAGCAGGCCCTGATCTCAGAATAGAGAGGAATTTCATATGGCGGCAACTCAGGGGGTCTAAGTGGCAGGAGCAGGAGAGGATGGGAATGAAGCTGGAAAGTTAGGGTCGAGGTGTGAAGGGCCTGCGAGTGCCCTGGAATTGGCATCTGTCCTGTGAGCCCCAGATAGCTTAAAACCAGGAGGTTTTAAGCAGGGAAGTGATGCAATCAAATCTGTTTTTGGAAGGAGGCCAGAGCACAGAGGGGCCCGACTGGTGGCGGGATAAGTCAGTGCTAATGCTTTGAACTGGGATTACCAAACCCTAGTGATAAAGCACCTGTCAATAGCTGTGCGTGGGACCCAGGCATCAGGCGGAGATTTTATTAAATATAGATATTTGCTGATGGGTTAAGATGATTATGGAGTCTAGTTCAGAGGATTAGAGAGGCACAGCCTATTGACTTCTGTCACTTGGCAACAGAAGTCCCTGTGAGAAGGATGTAGAGCAGCCAGCCCCTTTCAGCATAGATGGGAAATATTTAGCGTCAGCAGTGTCTGTTCAGCTGAGTCTGGTAGCCACCTCACAGGGGACTTTATGTTTACCCTTCCTTCTCTCCATCCATCCATCCATCCAGCTGTTCATCATTCTATCCATCTATCTTTCCATCATCCCATCCAGCCATCCTTCTATCCTTCTACCTACCTGTTCTCCATCCCCTTGCCCTTCCATCTTTTCTTCCAAATATCCCATCCTTGCATTCATCTATCCTTCCATCCATCTCTCTTTCCATCAGTTTATCTTCTAACTAACCACCTTCTACTCTCCTAGCCATCATCTTCCCATCTACTCATCTAGTCTTCTACTTAGATTCTTTCTATCCACCACCCCCACCTTTCCTTCTGTTCTCATCCATCCACCCATTCCCCATTAAATATCTGCATGCACACTATATTCCAGGCACTGTTCTAGGCACCAGGGAGTCATCAGTGTATGAAACTGGCAAGGTCTCTACCCTTTTGCTCTACATTCTTGAGCAGGAGACAGGCAATAAGCAAAGTAAATAAGAAAAATACAATAACCTTGACCATTTGTCCTCCACCCCACCCCCAGTGTTTTCTGAGTATATAAAAAAAAAGCCACAATGGACATCCTTGATCCTGCAATTTCTCCTGTAGTTGACTTTATTCTTTCACATAGCCAATCAGTAGAGGTGATAATTCAGACCAGTTCTCGTCGAATCATGACAAGTTTCACTTTTAAGGTGGGGACTTAAGTAAGCCAGGCCTTTCAGCTTAGAACTTGAGAGTCTGCTGCTCCTTTAGCTGAGTACTCAACTTCCTTCCTCGGCAGCATCCAGTTGCCTCCGGCAGGGGGTGTCGTGAGCCGCTTCCATCCATCCCTGATTTCAGGCGCTGGCTTTATAGTGTTGGGTTGGTTCCTTAATTTCCCACTGGAGATTAACTGGGGCCCCGAGCTTTCTCAGCATGTGTTGACAACTCCAGTTCAGATGAGTCTCTCTCTGTCCCTCATTTCCTCCCTCCCTTCTCCCTCCTTTCCTCTCTTCCTCTCTCAGTCCAGCTGTGTTCATTTCTTACTCTATCCATCATGGACCAGTTCTGGACTTCTGTTAGGTGACTTGACTAAGAATCTGAGATGTTGCTGCCTGATCTCTAGAAGGCAAGGGAGACAGCTAGCGAAGGGGGAGAATTAGGGTGCAGGGGGGAGTGTGGTTTGTTTGATATGGTGCTTTTGATTTTTTTTTTTTTTAATTTTGCCAAGTCTTTGTTCCTCAGGGGAAACCTTTCTTGGGCTCCAACATTTGTATAGGAAGATGCGGAGGTGTAGCTCTTTCCATCTGGAAGCTTCAGCCAGGCCTGGGAATCTGGGTTTCTAGAACTCCCATCCTGAAGCAAAGTTCGGTGGGGCAGTTCTGCAGCATCTGCTCCTCACCCGCCTCGAGGCTGGAGTGGACAGCAAAGAAGCCTTTGGGGGTTGAAGAACCAGGAGCCGAATTTCTTAGGAGACAGATGTCAGCATCTATTTCCTACCCTCCCGCGCTCTCCTCTGGGGGAATGGAAGTGCCCTTAACCCTCCTGCTAAGCAGAGTGAAGGAGGAGACACGGAGAACTCACCAAGCATCTCCTGGATTTGAGGGACAGAGAAGCTGGCACTGTGTCATACATAAAGAGGCTTAAAGGGAAAGGCTGCTTCCATGACTCACAAGGGTGCAGGGGCTGCAGGCTGTGCTGGGCAGCTGTGGGGGGTCTGGGTGCAGTTTGCCTTTATCAGGGATGAGACGCAGAGCCTTAAAAGGCAGCCACCTGCAAGTCGCCTTGGGGGGCACTTGTCAAGGCCTTGCTGCCAGTGACGAGCCCTGTCTTTGGTTGAGTTCTCCTAAGCAGACATTAAGCCAACTAGTCAAGGGCAAGTACTTCATGTTGGGGGCGAGCCCAGACAGTCCAGGAAAGAAGTGAGACAATGAGATCAGGAAGGGGAGGCAGCCCACAGTGGGGGCAACTGAGCTTAATCCACTGGGCAACTCGGGGAGCCAGTGTGGCACATCCCCCCCCCCCCAACTCTCTATCCCAATTCCCCAGGGACAAAAGCACGGAGGTATTTATTTACCAAGTCCCTTGGTAGTGGGTAGAGGGCTGCTCCTAGGACAGTACTCCCCTGGTCCTTCCAGCCAGAAACAGCCAGGCCAGGGCGTGCAGACACTGGAAACTGAAAATCCCTTTGATGGAACCTGCTCAGTAAAGGCCCCCCTGGGGGTGGGAGCAAAAGCGGTACTGGGCTGAGAAAATGACTGCAGGTAGGAAAGTAATACTTATGATGATGTATTGTTGGGTTTGTGACGTTAACAGACGTCACATACATAACAATAACACCACAAAAATGGGGGAGAGGAATAGAGCTATAGAGGAGTCACATTTCTGCCTGTCACTGGAATTAAGCTACTATAAACCTGAAGCTTAATCTGATAAATTAAGATATGTATATGGCAAACTCTAGAACAACCACTAGAAGTATAACTGAAGAAAGCAAAAAATTGTTAATGAAATTAAAAAACTACATGATAAACATTTACTTAACGCAAAAGTAAGCAGCAGTGGAGGAAGAGATAAACAAAAAAGGCATGAGACAATAAACAAAAAGTAAAATGGCAGCCATAGATCCTGCTATATCAATAATACAATTGAATGTGCGTGGATTAACAATATAGTACCCACTATCGGCAGCTTTTGCTTCCCTCTCTCACTTCCCTGCACCCCTCCTGGTAAAGATTTAGTAAGTGAATGGAAAACTCCTGCCATTGCTTTTGATACTTTCAGCTTCTGACCCAGGTAAAGGAAGGAAAGAAGAGACAAGAAGGGAGAAAATAAAGTCAGCTCTTTTTTGGAGGAGGGTAATTTCCCAGTGCCCACCTGTGCTGGTCCTCAGCCTGTGTGTCCTTAGAGCCACCCTACCCTTCTTCTACTCTCGGGGACATCACAGGGACTGCCCCTTGCTGGCGGCATGTCCCAGGCTCCCAAGTTACTGGGCTCAGCCATTGGGAGGCACTGATGGGAAGTCAGAGGGTAGGAGTGAGAGAGAAGCCAAGGGATTGCTCCTGCTTTCTCTGTGCCTTGAACAGTGTCTCAGGCAATGAGTACATCTCCTTTATGGCCCCAGCTTCCTACACACAGACATGCTGTAGTTCCACTACTTCTGGATGACTCTAGATTCTGGCATACAGAAACACCACCTCCTCTCTTGGTCCCTCCAGCCCCGGGGGCAGGGTAGTGGCTTTTTGTTGTTGTCAATGCATGGATTGCCTCCTATCACTTACTTGTTTTCTTGGCTCTTCTATCATTTGTGTAATCAGTTTCCTACATTAAATCCCCTGTTTTAAATACCCAGAGTTATTTCAGTTTTCCTGCTGACAGATATAAAACCCTTGCTTTTGCAATCAAAAAAGAAGTAAGAAAAGCAGTCAGAGGCTAATTCTAGGAATAGACAAGTGGAAGGGCAGGTCGGTGGACTGAGCAGTGGGAGGGTCACCTTTTGGATCCACACACCAGGGCTGAGACCCTTGCTTGCTTAGCCAAGCAGCAACCGTAAACATCACTCTCTGAATGTGTGCACCTGTCACACAGTGATTTATTACAGGACAGCTTGTTTCTGCCAAGTGATGGATTTATTTGCACCAGGCACTGCATAATAAGGGTCAAGGACTCTCTTTTCTTTTCTTTTTTTTTTTTTTAATTAACGGAAAGAAAGAAAAAAAAATAAAAGAAAATAACACAACATTTAGAAATCATACCATTCTACATATGCACTCAGTAATTCTTAACATCATCACATAGATGAATGACCATCGTTTCTTAGTACATTTGCATCGGTTTAGAGGAACTAGCAACACAACAGAAAAAGATATAAAATGTTAATATAGAGAAAAGAAATAAAAGTAGTAATAATAGTAAAAAACAAAAAAAAACCCTATAGCTCAGATGCAGCTTCATTCAGTGTTTTAACATGATTACTTTACAATTAGGTATTATTGTGCTGTCCATTTTTGAGTTTTTGTATCTAGTCCTATTGCACAGTCTGTATCCTTTCAGCTTCAATTACCCATTATCTTACCCTGTTTCTAACTCCTGCTGGACTCTGTTACCAATGACATATTTCAAGTTTATTCTCGAATGTCCGTTCACATCAGTGGGACCATATAGTATTTGTCCTTTAGTTTTTGGCTGGACTCACTCAGCATATTATTCTCTAGGTCCATCCATGTTATTACATGCTTCATAAGTTTATCTTGTCTTAAAGCTGCATAATATTCCATCGTATGTATATACCACAGTTTGTTTAGCCATTCTTCTGTTGATGGACATTTTGGCTGTTTCCACATCTTTGCAATTGTAAATAACGCTGCTATAAACATTGGTGTGCAAATGTCCGTTTGTGTCTTTGCCCTTAAGTCCTTTGAGTAGATACCTAGCAATGGTATTGCTGGGTCGTATTTCTATATTCAGCTTTTTGAGGAACCGCCAAACTGCCTTCCACAGTGGTTGCACCATTTGACATTCCCACCAACAGTGGATAAGTGTGCCTCTTTCTCCGCATCCTCTCCAGCACTTGTCATTTTCTGTTTTGTTGATAATGGCCATTCTGGTGGGTGTGAGATGATATCTCATTGTGGTTTTGATTTGCATTTCTCTAATGGCCAGGGACATTGAGCATCTCTTCATGTGCCTTTTGGCCATTTGTATTTCCTCTTCTCGTAGGTGTCTGTTCAAGTCTTTTTCCCATTTTGTAATTGGGTTGGCTGTCTTTTTGTTGTTGAGTTGAACAATCTCTTTATAAATTCTTTATACTAGACCTTTATCTGATATGTCATTTCCAAATATTGTCTCCCATTGTGTAGGCTGTCTTTCTACTTTCTTGATGAAGTTCTTTGATGCACAAAAGTGTTTAATTTTGAGGAGCTCCCATTTATTTCTTTCTTTCTTCAGTGCTCTTGCTTTAGGTTTAAGGTCCATAAAACCACCTTCAATTGTAAGATTCATAAGATATCTCCCTACATTTTCCTCTAACTGTTTTATGGTCTTAGACCTAATGTTTAGATCTTTGATCCATTTTGAGTTAACTTTTGTATAAGGTGTGAGATACGGGTCTTCTTTCATTCTTTTACATATGGATATCCAGTTCTCTAGGCACCATTTATTGAAGAGACTGTTCTGTCCCAGGTGAGTTGGCTTGACTGCCTTATCAAAGATCAAATATCCATAGATGAGAGGGTCTATATCTGAGCACTCTATTCGATTCCATTGGTCGATATATCTATCTTTATGCCGATACCATGCTGTTTTGACCACTGTGGCTTCATAATATGCCTTAAAGTCCGGCATTGCGAGACCTCCAGCTTCGTTTTTTTTCCTCAAGATGTTTTTAGCAATTCGGGGCACCCTGCCCTTCCAGATAAATTTGCTTATTGGTTTTTCTATTTCTGAAAAATAAGTTGTTGGGATTTCGATTGGTAGTGCATTGAATCTGTAGATCAGTTTAGTTAGGATTGACATCTTAATTATATTTAGTCTTCCAATCCATGAACACGGTATGCCCTTCCATCTATTTAGGTCTTCTGTGATTTCTTTTAGCAGTTTTTTGTAGTTTTCTTTATATAGGTTTTTTGTCTCTTTGGTTAAATTTATTCCTAGGTATTTTATTCTTTTCGTTGCGATTGTAAATGGGATTCATTTCTTGATTTCCCCCTCAGCTTGTTCATTACTAGTGTATAGAAAAGCTACAGATTTTTGAATGTTGATCTTGTAGCCTGCTACTTTGCTGTACTCATTTATTAGCTCTAGTAGTTTTGTTGTGGATTTTTCCGGGTTTTCTACGTATAGTATCATATCGTCTGCAAACAGTGATAGTTTTACTTCTTCCTTTCCAATTTTGATGCCTTGTATTTCTTTTTCTTGTCTAATTGCTTTGGCTAGAACTTCCAACACAATGTTGAATAATAGTGGTGATAGTGGACATCCTTGTCTTGTTCCTGATCATAGGGGGAGAGTTTTCAATTTTTCCCCATTGAGGATGATATTAGCTGTGGGTTTTTCATATATTCCCTCTATCATTTTAAGGAAGTTCCCTTGTATTCCTATCTTTTGAAGTGTTTTCAACAGGAAAGGATGTTGAATCTTGTCAAATGCCTTCTCTGCATCAATTGAGATGATCATGTGATTTTTCTGCTTTGATTTGTTGATATGGTGTATTACATTAATTGATTTTCTTATGTTGAACCATCCTTGCATATCTGGGATGAATCCTACTTGGTCATGATGTATAATTCTTTTAATGTGTTGTTGGATACGATTTGCTAGAATTTTATTGAGGATTTTTGCATCTATATTCATTAGAGAGATTGGTCTGTAGTTTTCTTTTTTTGTAATATCTTTGCCTGGTGTTGGTATGAGGGTGATGTTGGCTTCATAGAATGAATTAGGTAGTTTTCCCTCCACTTCGATTTTTTTGAAGAGTTTGAGGAGAGTTGGTACTAATTCTTTCTGGAATGTTTGATAGAATTCAGATGTGAAGCCGTCTGGTCCTGGACTTTTCTTTTTAGGAAGCTTTTGAATGACTGATTCAATTTCTTTACTTGTGATTGGTTTGTTGAGGTCATCTGTGTCTTCTTGAGTCAAAGTTGGTTGTTCATGTCTTTCCAGGAACCCGTCCATTTCATCTAAATTGTTGTATTTATTAGCGTAAAGTTGTTCATAGTATCCTGTTATTACCTCCTTTATTTCTGTGAGGTCAGTGGTTATGTCTCCTCTTCCATTTCTGATCTTATTTATTTGCATCCTCTCTCTTCTTCTTTTTGTCAATCTTGCTAAGGGCCCATCAATCTTATTGATTTTCTCATAGAACCAACTTCTGGCCTTATTGATTTTCTCTGTTGTTTTCATGTTCTCAATTTCATTTATTTCTGCTCTAATCTTTGTTATTTCTTTCCTTTTGCTTGCTTTGGGATTAGTTTGCTGTTCTTTCTCCAGTTCTTCCAAGTGGACAGTTAATTCTTGCCTTTTTGCCTTTTCTTCTTTTCTGATAAAGGCATTTAGGGCAATAAATTTCCCTCTTAGCACTGCCTTTGCTGCGTCCCATAGGTTTTGATATGTTGTGTTTTCATTTTCATTCGCCTCGAGATATTTACTAATTTCTCTTGCAATTTCTTCTTTGACCCACTTGTTGTTTAAGAGTGTGTTGTTGAGCCTCCATGTATTTGTGAATTTTCTGGCACTCCGCCTATTATTGATTTCCAACTTCATTCCTTTATGATCCGAGAAAGTGTTGTGTATGATTTCAATCTTTTTAAATTTGTTAAGACTTGCTTTGTGACCCAGCATATGGTCTATCTTTGAGAATGATCCATGAGCACTTGAGAAAAAGGTGTATCCTGCTGTTGTGGGATGTAATGTCCTGTAAATGTCTGTTAAGTCTAGCTCATTTATAGTAATATTCAGAGTCTCTATTTCTTTATTGATCCTCTGTCTAGATGTTCTGTCCATTGATGAGAGTGGTGAATTGAAGTCTCCAACTATTATGGTATATGTATTTCCCTTTTCAGTGTTTGCAGTGTATTCCTCATGTATTTTGGGGCATTCTGGTTCGGTTCGTAAATATTTATGATTGTTATGTCTTCTTGTTTAATTGTTCCTTTTATTAGTATATAGTGTCCTTCTTTGTCTCTTTTAACTGTTTTACATTTGAAGTCTAATTTGTTGGATATTAGTATAGCCACTCCTGCTCTTTTCTGGTTGTTATTTGCATGAAATATCTTTTCCCAACCTTTCACTTTCAACCTATGTTTATCTTTGGGTCTAAGATGTGTTTCCTATAGACAGTGCATAGAAGGATCCTGTTTTTTAATCCATTCTGCCAGTCTATGTCTTTTGATTGGGGAATTCAGTCCATTAACATTTAGTGTTATTACTGTTTGGGTAATACTTTCCTCTATCATTTTGCCTTTTGTATTATATATATCATATCTGACTTTCCTTCTTTCTACACTCTTCTCCATACCTCTCTCTTCTGTCTTTTCGTATCTGACTCTAGTGCTGCCTTTAGTATTTCTTGCAGAGCTGGTCTCTTGGTCACAAATTCTCTCAGTGACTTTTTGTCTGAGAATGTTTTAATTTCTCCCTTATTTTTGAAGGACAGTTTTGCTGGATATAGGAGTGTTGGTTGGCAGTTTTTCTCTTTTAGTAATTTAAATATATCATCCCACTGTCTTCTAGCTTCCATGGTTTCTGCTGAGAAATCTACACATAGTCTTATTGGGTTTCCCTTGTATGTGATGGATTGCTTCTCTCTCGCTGCCTTCAAGATCCTCTCTTTCTCTTTGACCTCTGACATTCTAACTAGTAAGTGTTTTGGGGAACGCCTATCTGGGTCTAATCTCTTTGGGGTGCGCTGCACTTCTTGGATCTGTGATTTTAGGTCTTTCATAAGAGTTGGGAAATTTTCAGTGATAATTTCTTCCATTAGTTTTTCTCCTCCTTTTCCCTTCTCTTCTCCTTCTGGGACACCCACAACACGTATATTTGTGCGGTTTATATTGTCCTTGAGTTCCCTGATACCCTGTTCAAATTTTTCCATTCTTTTCCCGATAGTTTCTGTTTCTTTTTGGAATTCAGATGTTCCGTCCTCCAAATCACTAATTCTATCTTCTGTCTCTTTAAATCTATCATTGTAGGTATCCATTGTTTTTTCCATCTTTTCTACTTTATCCTTCACTTCCATAAGCTCTGTGATTTGTTTTTTCAGTTTTTCTATTTCTTCTTTTTGATCAGCCCGTGTCTTCTTCATGTCCTCCCTCAGTTTATCGATTTCGTTTTTGAAGAGGTTTTCCATTTCTGTTCGTATATTCAGCATTAGTTGTTTCAGCTCCTGTATCTCATTTGAACTATTGGTTTGTTCCTTTGACTGGGCCATATTTTCAATTTTCTGAGCATGATCCGTTATCTTCTGCTGGCGTCTGGGCATTTAGTCAGATTTCCCTGGGTGTTGGACCCCACAGGTTGAAAGATTTTTCTGTGAAATCTCTGGGTTCTGTTTTTCTTATCCTGCCCAGTAGGTGGCGCTCGTGGCACACGTTTGTCTACGGGATCCACCAGTGAAAGTTGCTGTGGGTCCTTTCACTCTGGAAAACTCTTGCCGTGGGGGAGGTTCGCCAGCCGAAGTGTCTTGGAAGAGTGCCAGCCGCCCCGGGGGTCCGAACGCGGGGAGGGTCGCTGGCCGCCGCAGCACGGGAGAGCGCCCAACCGAATTTCCTAGTCGGCCCGGGGTGCCAAGCGTGGCGGGAGGGCGCCAGCTGTCGCAGCCCAGGAGAGTGCACTGTTCTCAGCCGGACCGGGGAGTCACGTGTTTGGAAGGGACCCTTTGGTCACCGTTCTCCGCAGTCTGGGGATTTCCAACCCAACTCTCTCAGTTGGTCCGGGGGGCCTCGCGTGGTGGGGGCGCCAGCTGCCGTGGCCCAAGGGGACCGCCTGCCCAATTCTGCCAGCTGGCCTGGGAAGGAGGAAGGGAGGGACTCCGGCCGCTTGCCGTCCCACCCGGGAAAGCCCGCGCCCATCAGTGATCTCACCGGAGCTGGTTCTCCCAGACAGTCAGCCGTTCCAGGATGGGGTACGCCGTCCCTTTGATCTCTGTCATGGCTCTGGGAGCTGCTCTGTATTGTCTCCACTCCCCCAGTAGCTGTTCTGGAGGAGGAAAGGTGAGGGTGGCAAGGCTGTTGAGGCCGGTGGCGGAGGAGCCGGTGAAGGCGAAAGAGGGCACGGTGGTGGTTGGAGAGCCGCTGGAGCAGGAGGGGAGAGGAGGGCGGGCGGGCCAGCTGCTGCGGGGCGTGGGCGCCGAGCGCCAGGCCGGTGGACAAAGAGGGGAGAGGAGGGCGGGCGGGCCGGGCCGGCGGACAAAGAGGGGAGAGCTCTTTTCTTGTTTTAAACTCCTGCGAAGCTTAAGTGCTCTCCAGGTCTCCTGCCAGAGAGGGCAGTAGGAAGCTCAGCGTATCCTGCAGCCACCAAGCTGGCTGTGCCCCATCCAGTGGCCTGAATCTTTGATCCAAAATTATTTAATCTAATTTCTCTTTCTCCCCCTTTTGGTCGAAAAGGCTTTCTTAACCCCATGATGCTGGGTCCTGGTTCATCCCCAGGAGTCCTGTCCCACAATGCCAGGGATTTATACCCCCTGGGAGTCATGTCCCACATAGGGGGAGGGCAGTGAGTTCACCTGCTGAGTTGGTTTAGGGAGAGAGGAGCCACATCTGAGCCACAAAAGAAGTTCTCTGGGGGTGACTCTTCAGCATAGTTATAAATAGGCTTAGCTTCTTCTTTGCAGAAATAAGTTTCATAGTGGGGAGCCCCAAGATCGAGGGCTCAGCCTATTAAATTTCTTGCCCCCACTGCTTGCATGAATATCAGGAATTATCCAGGTGGGGTGGTTTATATTTCCTCCTTTCTCCCAACTCCCTCTGAGGGGCTTTGCAAATACTTTTTTATTCTCTGCCCACATTACTATGGGATTTATTGGGGCATCATACTGACCTGTACAAACCAACAAGATCTCACTCCCTATTCAAGATTCCATGTAATTATGGTGTTTGAATAAACTGACTATACAAGTTAAATATTGTGCTACAAAAATATATGTATTTTGCACCAAATAAACATCTCTTCCTTTAGTCTCACACAGAAGTTGAAGTTTTAAAATGTAGAAGAGGTTGGGTTTTGATGGTGTTTGTGCTTTTCCTTCTTGAAATGACATCCTTGGCAAACAACACCTGTGGAGGGCTTTGCCCGGCTCAGGTTTTGTGATGCTAATACCAGCATCTCTTGTGCTGTCTGACCTGGACACTGCAGAGAGAAACTTGAACGCCAGGGGGACATCAAAGGCCAGGAGGCAAGGGGTCACCCCAAGAGCAGCCAGAGGCAGCCCCCTATGGCCACATGCCCACCTGCTGGTGGGAAAGTTCTTCTGTGGGGTGTTGAACAGGGAAAATTCTAATCTAGTGGCTCATCTAATCCTTTTTATTTTTTTAAATGTTTTTAATTTTGATGCAATTCAAATTTACCAAAAGGTTGCAAGAACAGCCCAAGGAACTTCTGTAGACTCTTCATCCAAATTCACCAATGTTTACATTTTATCCTCTAGTTCTGTGGCTTTTTTTTCCTCTTTTATTATTGTGGGAAAAAAAACATAACTTAAAATTACATTTCAGTCACTTTTGAGTACACAATTCACCAGCACTAAGTACAGTCAAATGCTTTATGACTGTCACCACTATTCCCAGAAATTTTTCATCATCCCAAACAGAAACTCAGTACCCATTAAGCAAAGCTCTCCCTTTCCCCATCACCTGGTAGTCTCCAGTCTGCACCCAGTCTCTACGGATTTACCTGTCCTGGATGTTTCAGAAAAGTGGAATCGTACATGTCACCTTTTGTGACTGGCATCTTTCAGTCAGCTCAGTTATTCTGAGGTTTCTCCATGTCAGGAGTCAGAACTTCATCCCTTTTCACAGCTGAATAATATTTCACCACATGGAACGACCACATTTTGTTCACCCATTCGACTGTCCTGGACACTTGAGTTGTTTCCACCTTTTGGCTATTAGGAATAATGTGGCCATGAACATTCATGTACGAGCATCTGTTGAAGTATCCGTTTTCAATTCTTTGGGGATATAACAAAGAGTGGCCTCACCACATCATATGGTAGTTGCATGTTTAACAGTTTGAGGAACTGCGAGTCTGTTTTCCACAACAGCAGCTGCACCATTTGGCATTCTCACCAGCAATGCACGAGGGCTGCACTTTCTGCCATGGTTGTTCCTAGTTCTATTTTAATGTAAAGTCTCTGTAACTATAATATGTCCAGGAGCAGAGAGAGTGACACCAATGACAGGTCACATTTAGCGAATGCTCTCTGTGGGCCAGGCGCTGGCCTGAGCGTGCTTCCCCGTGTCCTCTCAGCCTGCAGATGAGGGGTGGCCAAGTCTCCATTCTACATATGGGGAGCTGATGTCCTAAAAAGACATCTAGTCACGACAGCTACACAGCAAAGATGGAGGTGACCTTTGTTGGACTTCAGAACCCACAGCCATTGCCCATGGGCTCATGCTTCTTGGCAGAGTTTATTCCTTACTGGTGTTTTGTTTTTTAAGTTTAAAAAAAAAATTGTGAATTGCAACATATATACCAAAAATATGCATAAAACATATCTGGACAGTTTAACAACAGCTATAAACCAAGACCCTCGCTCCACTCAGTTTTGCTGACACAGTAAGCTATACCCAGAAGCCAGTGGGTCTCAAGTAGGGTGATTTTGTCCCAGGGGAGGTTTGGTAATGGATGGAGAGATTTTCAGATGTGAGGACTGGTTGCATTTGGGGCGCATCTAGTGGGTAGGGATCAGGGATGCTGCTAAACATACTACAGTGCACGGGACAGTCCCACAGAACGATCCAGCCCAAATGTCTGCAGGGTGCCTGGAGGACCCCCTGCTGCACCACCCACTGGCGGCACGGGTCACAGCTGTGGACGGATGACATCCCTGGTCAGGAAAATGTCCCAACCCTCGGATCACTGTCTGACATTAGGAAAGGCCAGCAAGGGAAAGTAGGAACACTGGGTGGGAGTGTAGGGTCATCCATCCCTCTGCTCAGTGAGAGAGAAACAAAAACCAAAAGTCAGGGTCCCACCCTTAGGGTGCTTCTGCCCATTTTCAGAAAGCAATGCCAAGCCCACCACGGGTTGTGCGGGCCTGACTCAGAGGTGTGTGGAGTCCCAAGAGCCTGTTCAGTGGGAGCTGAGCTGGTCTGCAGGTCAGGGAAAGCTTCTGGGGGGCAGGGACCATTTTGCTAAGAGCTGAGGGATGGGGAGGATTTTACTAGTCTGCTAGGTAAAGGGAGCAGGGAACTGTGTCCTGGCCAGAGGGAACAGCATATGCAAAGGCCCAGTGGCAGAAAGAGCCTGATAAGCCCTGGTGTAGGAAAGGCCAGGGTGCCAGCATGCCGGAGGAGAGGGAAGGGGGAGGGAGCGAGGAGGGGTGTGCAGCCCAAGGTTGGCTGGTTGCAGTGGGGGTGGAGAGAAAGGGGGACAGAGGACAGGAGACCCAGTGTGTCAGGGATCCTGGCCCTGCTGCTCCTGAGAATCAGCTGGGGAGCTTTGGAGACGGCTGAACCCTGATTTAAAGGACTGCGTTCACCTGGTCTGGGGCTCCAGCTGCCATTTGACCCTCTGCTGATTCTAGCTCACAGCTGGGCTCCGAGCACTGGGCTGGCCCACTTGTAGGCTCTTGGTGTGCCTGTTCTCATCCTTGTCCTCAGAGTCCAGGCGAGGTTCTAAACTTTGGAATAGGGAGGAGAAGGAGGTTTGCAGTCAGATTTGCTTTTAGGAGAAAAACAAGGGCAAGTGACTGAGTCCCCGCAAACCCTAATTTGGGGGTGGGCCCAGGTCCTGGGAAGGAACCAAGAGAAACTGTTAGTTTGTTTAGATCTGGCCTTGTGGCTGCAGTGGGCTAGGGGAAACACAGGGCGACCTTTAAAATTCACTTTTTGAGAATAAGTGTCAATGGCTGAGAGATCCTGGAGGTTATTCTTACGCATTAAGTAGATATCACCTTGTTGTTCAAGATGTAGTGGAGAGGCTGGAGGGAACTGCCTGAAAATGTAGAGCTGTGTACCTGTAGCCATGTTTCTTGATGATGATTGAACAATGATATAGCTTTCACAATGAGACTCTGTGAATGTGAAAACCTTATGTCTGATGCTCCCTTTAGCTACTATATCAACAGAAGAGTAGAACATATGGAATAAAAATAAATAATAGGGGGAACAAATGTTAAATGTAGTTTGAAATGCTAGTGGTAAATGAAAGCAAGGGGTAAGGGGTATGGTATGTATAATCTTTTTTTTCTCTATTATCGTTTTATTTCTTTTTCTAAATTGATGCAAATGTTCTAAGAAATTATGAATATGCAACTATGTAATGATATTAAGAATTACTGATTGTATATGTAGAATGGAATGATATCTTAATGTTTTGTTTGTTAATTTTTTTAATTAATAAAAAAAAGTTAAAAAAAAAATTCACTTTTTGCCCCATGTAGACCTGGCTTCATAGCTTACTTCTGCCTGGAGGGGACCCTTTTCCTTCAGCTCTCCCCAGTGGCCAGAGCCACGGTGGCCAGACCCCGGACTCTGCTGGGTGGGAGGCAGGCTTGCTGGAGCCTGAGTAAGAAGCTGGCTGTTGCCCCACATGAGGGACAATCAGCTGTGCTTTAAGGGGGCAGATAGTCAAGGAATGAAGGTCACGAACAGGGCTGGGTCTGATTCTCCAAGAACAGCCAAGAACATCTGTTTTCATTCACAGCCTGAAGACAGGGCTGGATCTTAAAGGCAAGGGTAGGTGGTGCAGCTCTGCAACCCTTGCCACCCCTGCCTACCCTGCTTTTTGCTGAGGAGGCAGCTGCAGGAATCAGGGCCTTCCCAGGTGTGCATTGCCTTGAGGTCACCTACCCAATCCACCTCCCTTAACAGCTTCCAGGCTCAGAGAGGTGCACAGGCTCTTCCAGAGCCACACAGCTGAGCATTTGCCAACTTCTCCATCAGGACCAGGAAGCACCATGCCTGGGGCCCACGGGGCTTTGAGGGGCCCTAGGATGCATCTTTGTTTCTCTTTAAATCAGAAGAAAAAATGAATATAATCCAGCTTGAGTTATATTTGTCTTTATATCAGTCCACTTGTGAAGATAATATATATATATTTTTGATGGAAGGAGCCTGTGGCAGGAACATGTGTCCTGTGCCCACAGCTGCTCCTGTAGACCCCAAGCCTAGGGTCAGCCTGCCGGCCTCCTCACTTCTCCCCACGGCCAACAACCTCTAGTCAGGCCAGTCTGGATTGCAAGCCCACTCTCCTTCCACTCTCTCACCCTTAAATTTTCTGCTAGAAAGTCACTTCCTCAGGGAAACTTCCCCGGCTTTTCTGGCCAAGTTAAAGCCCTCTGTTGTGTGCTTGTGTTGAGTACTGCTCTCTCCCCTGAGCACATGGTGTGATGGTTTCAGGCATAGAGTCTGCAACTGGATGCCTCCATTCAAATCCGGGCTCCACCACTTACCACCCATGTATCACCCACTGGGCAAATTCACAACCTCTCTGGTTAAATTGCTCATCTCTCAAGGCTTTGTTTCCTTGTCTGTAAAATGGGGCTGATAGGTAGGATCAACCAGACAGAGTTGTCACAGATTATGTGAGTGTTTTTAAAGACACATACATGAGTGTTACTTAAAACCATTGCTGATTAGTATCTGATTCCTCCATTTCACTGTCAGCCCCATAAGGAGGGGTTGAGGGGGCTGGACCTGGTTTTACTCTTTGGTATCCTCTGGCCTCGCACGTAGTAGGTACTCAAATGTTTGAATGAATGTACTCCCCTCTTCATTATACCAGTATCTTTCTCTCTGCTGGTAGTCATTTGTACTCTAGCATGAAGTATGCTCTAATGATGCAGTGTGTGATGGTTAGGTTCATGTGTCAACTTGGTCAGGTAATGGTGCCCAGTTGTCAGGTCAAGCAAGTACTGGCCTAACTGTTATCATGAAAACATTTTGTGGACTTAAATCATAAATACATTGATTGCATCTATGGTTGATGATATCTACAATAACTAAGGAGAGTATCTTCAGTGATGAAGGACATTTCAGACAATCAGTTGAAGGCTTTTAAGAGGAGAGGTGATGATTTCAGCAGTCAGAAGAGAGAATTTTCATCTCTACTTCAGATAGCTAGCTTCTCCTGGGGAATTCATCGAAAACCTTCATCCTAGTTGCCAGCTTGTGGCCTGCTCTACAGAATTTGAACTCGTATGTCCCCACAGTTGCATGAGACATTTTTATAGAATCTCATAATAGAGAGCCATTTTCTCTTTCATTTCACTGGCTCCCCAGGTGGGATACATTTTCAGACTCCCACTTGCTGTCTCCCATTCACTCCCCCACTTACCTTCTCCCTGCTTCCTTACCTCAATAAATCTGTTAAGCTTTGACTCGCTGTCCTGTGTGGATTACTTAACAATGCCATGCCTAACAGCTGGTGCCGAAACCCGGGATGGAGGTCAGAGTGAGGCTTAGCTCTCTGGCCCCTTGAGGCGATGGGACCGTCTTCTAGTTAACCCTGTTCGGAGATTAGATTGAGGTTTGTGTCACTGGCCCCTTGGGGCAATGGGACAGCCTTTCAGTCAACTCCATCCCCTGAATTGCATAGTTGTTTAGGTTTCCATGTGATTAACGGCTTGAGTTCACCAGTTCAGACCATCTCGATGTGTTGCTGACCCACACCCATAGCACTCAAACATCTACAAGTAATTCGGCCCTAGGTAAGTGACGTCTTTCTACCCAGATCTTCCCCTTGAGAACTTTGTGTCTCAAGGACGGCCGCCCTGTGGCATTGCAGCCCACTTTAGCACAGCACCCTGGTCTGAAATCTGAGCACTCAGTCAAAACTCTCCAGCTCTGATAGCATTTTTCCCCATTGTGGCAGTGAAAAGTAGCCTGGGGGATACCCTGAGTGAAAGACTGCACACACTCTCCTGGTCCCCAACAACAAACCGGGGTGCCGGCTTTGTTGATGTCGCTGGATTATGGATCTGGGCAGTTAGTCTCACTTACAGCTATGCCTGCCCATAAGCTACCAATGGAGCTGATAACTGTTAGCCTTGAAGGGAGCCGTTAAACATAAGTCTCCATGAGCAGACCTCTGTAAGCCTCTTGCAAGCAAAATCCCTAGTATGTAGCAAACATCCTCCTCCGTTTTAATTGAAATTTAAACTGTGCAATGCAATTTGGCTGCAATACCCTTTAGAACAACAAAAGCGGCCGCAAGATGGCACTCTCGATTAGCACATGGTCTGATGCTCCCTGCTCCCTACTCTCAAACTTAACAAATTTGTTAAAATCTTGGCCTTCCTCTGTGCCCCTCTATCCTCTGTCACTTCACCTCCTTCATGAAAAACCTTCTAAGCTTTCTGCCCCTCAGTAAATCTCTTTAATGCCGAGGAGTCTTTCATCAAAAGCCTTCCAAGCCTCCTGCCCCTCTTCAGTCACTTCTTCTTCTTCGATTCCGCTAACCATCCTCCACCAAAGCCTAATGAAGTATTGGTTGATTATTAAGTCAGTGTGATAAGTGTTTTATGTCTATTTAATTGTTGATTAATGTATCCGGTATGTGTTCTGAGCAGCGTTTGAAGCCCTGGCCTAAATTTGTCTGTTGGCTATATGCCTACAAAATGAGTAATCCGACAATTAATCAATATTTAGTGAAGTTGATTAAGCCTGTTTAAATGCTAGTCGGAACTTCCGGAGAAGATGGCGGCTTAGTAAGATGCATGGGTCTTAGTTCCTCATCCAGAACAGCTACTAAAGAAATAGAAACGGTACAGAACAGCTCCCGGAGCCACGGCAGAGACCAAAAAGACAGCATACCCCATTCTGGAACGGCTGAACTGGAAGGGAGAATCTGCAGCGGTGAGATCACCGAGGGGCAAGCACTTCCCCGGGCCGGGGCAGCTGGCGGCTGGAGTCCCTCCCTCCCTCCTTCCCAGGCTGGCTGGGAGAATTGGACAGGTGGTCTCCTCAAGCCGTGGCGGCTGGCACCCTCCCCCACATGGCCCCCCGGACCGGCTGGGAGAATTGGATCGGAGGTCCCCCAAGCTGCGGAGACCGGCAACCGGGGTCCCTTCCACACATGTGGCTTCCCGGTCCAGCTGGGAACGTTGGATAGGCACTCTCCCAAGCCACGGCGGCCAGCGCCCCCCCCGCCACGCTTGGCGTCCCGGGCCGGCTGGGAGATTTGGACCAGCACTCCTCCAAGCCGTGGAGGCCGGCGACCCTCCCCACGCGCAGATTCCCGGGCTGGCTGGAAGATCTGGATCGGCACTCCCCCAAGCCCCTTCGGCTGGCAACCCTTCCCCACAGCGAAAGTTTTCCAAAGTTAAAGGAGCCACAGCATCTTTTACTGGTGGGTCCCACAGACAGACGAGCACCACAAGTGCCACCTACTCGGCAGGATAAGAAAAACAGAGCCCAGAGATTTCACAGAAAAATCTTTCAACCTGCTGGGTCCCACACCCAGGGAAATCTGATTAAATGCCCAGATGCCAGCAGAAAATAACGGATCATGCTCGGAAAATTGAAGATATGGCCCAGTCAAAGGAACAAACCAATAGTTCAAATGAGATACAGGAGCTGAAACAACTAATGCTGAATATACGAACAGAAATGGAAAACCTCTTCAAAAACCAAATCAATAAATTGAGGGAGGACATGAAGAAGACATGGGCTGAACAAAAAGAAGAAATAGGAAATCTGAACTATGGGAGTGAAGGACAAAGTAGAAAAGATGGAAAAAACAATGGATACCTACAATGATAGATTTAAAGAGACAGAAGCTAGAATTAGTTAACTGGAGGATGGAACATCTGAATTCCAAAAAGAAACAGAAACTATAGGGAAAAGAATGGAAAAATTTGAGCAGGGGATCAGGAAACTGAATGACAATATGAAGCGCACAAATATACATGTTGTGGGTGTCCCAGAAGGAGAAGAGAAGGGAAAAGGAGGAGAAAAACTAATGGAAGAAATTATCACTGAAAATTTCCCAACTCTTATGAAAGACCTAAAATTACAGATCCAAGAAGTGCAGCGCACCCCAAAGAGAATAAATGCTAGTCAGTGTATTATCTGATTATAGAAGGAGTTAATGTCTGTTTTGAGTGGTTAATCCCTATTTATTAGCTAGTGTCTTCAGTCTAGTTATTAATTAATGTGTTCTTCCATTTATATTAATCAAATGGTCGTAACTGGTTACAAACTAACACATTCCTGGCATTGTTTAACAGTTAAGAATATTTTTGAAAAATTTCATCCCTTCCTCTATTATTTTATAATATCTCTGTCTCTTGTCTCTTTCATAAATATTATTATTAGAAGGAAATATGCAAGTTCAAAACCTTTGTGAATTTATTATCAAATTTATTTCTGATTATGTGCAGTCTAAATAAATAAAAAGTATAGGTGGAATGAACACAGAATGTAATAGAGAGTTTAAAAAGATGAATTTTGTTTGCTCTAATCATTTTTGGTTGTAAGTTCTGAATGATTATAAACAGCTATAAAAAAGGAGTTTATCAAAGTGAACTGTCTGTCATAGAATAGAGAGTTGTAAAGAAAGAGTTTGAAAATTAATCTATGTATCATAGGAAGTGCTAATCAAAATTTAATAGGTCTGTTTATCATATATTTCAAGTAAAGGAAAGCTTTTATGTCAAGCTTGGTATTAATACAAAACTAAAGTTAAGCTTTCTCTGTGTTCTGTTAACATTGATTGTTTGTGTGCTCTTAATGTAAAATATTTTGAAAAACATTTTTTCTTAATCATCCAAGTACTGTGTCTAGAAGTTTTTACATCAGAATAATATCCTTATTAATGTTTATGTTGGCATTTGCCTTTTTTTCAGAAGATGTCTTCTCACTGTTAGTGAAAAGCTGTCACAAATAATTTGTTCTTTCACTTGTATAAGTAAGGTGGTAGAATAACCTGTTGCATAAAAAATATTTGGGAAGTATAACAATGGTTAAAAGGGATTTTCTGTCTTGTTACTAATTAAATTTAAATAAGGAAAATATTCATATATTTGGACGTTGTATAAATTCCTAAAAATTTAACAGTATTCTCACTGTCAGTGTTATATACTGATACTAATCTGTATAATATTAAGCAATGGTATGATGTTATTAATCACAGTTTTAGTTATTCTTTAAAAAGCTACAACTCAGAGAAATAGCCAAATTATCCGTTGCACTGCTCTGCTCTAATACATCTAATGGAGGAGAGAAGGGCTTCTGCTATGATTTGTTAACATGAAACAGCTGTCTGGTGATTTCTTTCTAAAGATAACTTCATTAATGAAATCTTATAAAGGTTAGCACTTATACTGTAAACTTTGCTATCTTTAAATTCTGAGGTGCTTTACTCTTTATATAGCCCAGTAATTCCCTGAACTCTAAATGTCTGTGTGATACCTAAAACTCTCTTTTAGTCCGCCAACTCTGAAAATTAGCAAAGTCCACACAGAAATGGTTAAAAAAAATAAAAGACATCAAACTTCAATTAAAAATGTGATGAAACGAATCTGGTTAAAGCCAAAATAAATCAATATACAAGTAAGAAATATTATTGTTTGTATGTTAAAGTTTTAACTTTTGTGTGCGATAAAAGAAAAATAGTGAATTAAACAACCTAATTCAGCTTTATTTAATATGGAGCCTAGAATAAGAAATAAAATCTTTATAATGTTATATACAAGTTAATGTTTTATACCCTACATTTCAGAGTGTTTGGGGCAGAAAATGAAAAAGTGTCTGCAAGGTCCCTTGAGGAACTGGGAAAAATAAAACTATTAGGAATTTCCTAGATAAGCAATCTTAATATTTTTCTTAAGAAAAAGGGTCTCTCCAATTTATTAAGCTAAGGTTTCAGTTTTAAGGCTTGCCCTTATGAAACTTATTTCTGTAATAGTAAACTAAACCTGCTTAAAATTAGTGCCTAGGAGCCATTTCCCTGCTGTTGCTCAAATGTGGTCTCTCTCTAAGTCAAACTCTGAGCTTCCCCCCAATGCAGGACATTATTTTCAGGAGTATAAGCCTGGTGCTGGTAGCATAAAACATAATGGGCTCTGGCATCGCAAAACATAACTGACCCTGGCACTGTGAAGCATAAGCTGAAAGGATGACACTGGCCCCGACATCATGGATGAACTGACCAAAGGGGGAAAAGAAATAGAGTTTCAATGGCTAAGAGATTTCAAGTCAAGTTGAGAGGTTATTCTGGAGGTTACTTTTATGCAGGTGTAACTGCGAATACAAATTCATTTACTCTTATGCAGATAGAACAGCAAATGCAAATTCATCTTGGCTAGAAAATTTTTTCTCAGATTTTCTGTCATTCTTCTCCACCCTTCACAAGCTATTCTGCTTCCCCTCATTAGGCCCTAATTATCTTCATGCTAAATTTTCTCCTAGCCTCCTGCCTCTTACAATGTCTAACTTTGTTCACAGGTCAAAATAACCATAACCAACTAACAAAACTCTGAGAACATATTCCTACTACAACAGAAATTTGAAAACCTACGTCTGTCACAACAAGAACATCACTATCAGCCTGTTCCAACTGATAATGCCCAGAATCCCAGTGAATGATGCCCCTGCTTGGCTCAAAGCAATCTATGTCCCTCCCCGCACAACTACGCCCTTTTGTCTGCAGGAAGGAGCTAAAGAAAGAGCACAATGTCCCTGCTCCCTCCAAAAATTGCTTCGAGCTGGGCTAGAGCATACCCCCAAACCTAACCCCAACTCCAGTCAATTTTATTAGAATAAAAAGGCAGGAATGTCAGGTTTCAAAAAAGGAACTGTACATATAAAATGGACTCCATAACCAGGAGGCCTCTCGGCTTCTTTTGCAGAGCCTGATGTTTGAGAGAGAGAGCAGTGTGTCAGAGCCCCAGCAACCAATCAGATCATAGGTTAACAAGCCCCCACCCCGTCAAGGGACAACACACCACCTAGTAGGCACCCTCCCCTCCTGACGTCACTGTCCCTTTTAAGCACAGCTTCCAGAACAAAGAGCCGGACCCATTTTCTCTTTCCTTTTGCTGGCTCCCCAGGCAGGAACTATTTTCAGGCTCCCACCTGCTTTCTCCCTTTCACTCTCCCACCTACCTTCTCCCTGCTTCCTTACCTCAATAAATCTGTTAAGCTTTGAAAAAAAAACTCATAATATTTACAGCTACCTCCTGTTGACTCTGTTTCCCTAAGGAACCCTGACAGACGCACCATGGCCTCTGTCCCGTGGCACTTACTGGCCTGATCTGGGTCTCCACGGAAGAAAAGGAATGTGAGACCTCTGCGATCGGCCAGGGGTGTTGTAAAGGGGAGGAAGGGCAGGATTTCTCCGTGGGGCTGCGATTGGGAGCCTGCCCTCCGCCTCCTTAGTGTGAGGGCCCTGCACACGTGGCCCCTTTATTTTTATTAAAGGAGATGCTTCTCCCCCTTTCTGGGGGAGAGAAGCCTTCGGCGGGCTCAGCTGTAAGACCCCAGCAGGCGGGCCTCACCATCAGGGCCCTGGGGCCGTGGTGATGAAAGGACCTTGCCAGCTCCTGGGCTTCCCGGGGTGTCCTCACCCACAGATGTGCAGAAAGTTGCAGAACTTCTACGGATGGCAGCCTCTTAACTTTGGGTTCAAGTTCAGGTCACCAGAGCCACTTTGAACGTGAAGTTCTGAGGTTTGGCCAGAGACCCGGGAAGGGGTGCCGTCCCCGAAATTTTGCCAGGACCAGCCCGGCCTCGTCAACCCCCACTGGGCGCGTCCAGCGCGGCTGTCAGGCTGAGGCCCCATCCCGCCACTGATCAAAGGGACGCAACTGTTCTCCCAGGGAACAACTTATTCCATGTTTATTTCTCCTCTTGGAGCTTTTTCCCCTTCCACATAAAACCTGAACTGCTGATGTACTCCCTGAGTACTTACCCTTCCTGTCCTGAGGACATTATGAGTTAATATCTGCAAGAAATGAAAGGAAGGATTGCAGCTTGGCACTCTGGGTTTCTGGGATCTGAAAGACTGCTGCAAAACTTGTATTTTATTGAAGAACATTTATTGAGCACCAACTGCGTACCAATTCCTGTGCTATGTATTGAGGAGTTTGGTCACTAGCTGTGACCTTGGAAAACGTACTCAATTTTTGTGATCTTCTGTTTCTTTGTCTTTCGAACAGGAATAATTTTTTGTAGGGCTGTTGATTGAATTCATTCAGGCACTCAGCCAGTACCTATGAGGCCAGACCCCTCCCCATATTAGCTGCTTCTGGCTGCTTAACAAATGCCCACAAACTGAATGGCTTAAAACAATGCAAATTTATTGTCTTCCTGTCCTGGGGGTCAGAAACCCAACATGGTTTCATCGGGCTAATATTAACTCAAGGTGTTGGCAAGGCTGGTTCCTTCTGGAGGCTTTGGGGGAGAATGCATTCCCTGGCCTTTGCCAGCTTCCAGAGCCCACTTGCATTCCTAGGCCTTTGACCCCTTCCTTCATCTCCAAATCCAGCAGCATAGCATCTTCGAACCCCTCTCTCTCTGACTCATGCTTCTGTTGTGGCATCTCCTTCCCTCCCTCTGAACCCCCTGTCTCCTTGTGAGTTTATCTGTTCACCCAGACCATCTGGGATAATCTTCCCATTTCAAGATCCTTAATTTGATCACCTGTCAAATGTCCCTTTTGGCATGTGAGGTCACACTCATGGGATTAGGACATGGACATCTTTGGGGGACTCTTATCTGCCCTACCACAGGGGAGAGTTGGGAATTTCAGGTGGTGTGAGAGAAGCAGGTTGCAACTTTAAAAGCAATGCCTCAATAAGTACATGAAGCTTGAGCAACAACTAGAAAGAATTGGGGACATTAGCTAAGCAGGGATCTGGGGAGAGAGTGCTCTGGGGGGAGGGACAGCCAGTGCAAAGGCCCTGCGGCAGGAGCCGTCAAGGAGAGGCTGGAGCGGCATGAGCAAGGCGGAGAGAAGATGGAGGTGGTACAGTCCTTGCATGGTGCTCACGAGGTCGCAGGCACTGCATGCAGTAACTGCTCAGCGAAGGGGGCCCCGTCCTCTTCCTGGCGGGCAATTCAGAGATGGAACCACACAGTCCTATCCTCAATAGGTTCACGGTCACGTGAGGAGCAGGATGCTGGCACAACTCTCTTGTGCATATTGCAGTTGATCCGACCCTCATAATTGCTCCCATTTACAGATGAGAAGGCTTCCCTGCAAGCGCTGACCACGGGCCATGCTTTCAGAGGACTTTCTGTGGACAGGTGCAGTGCCAAAGGCTTGGCTGCAACCGTCCATTAATTCTCACAGTTGTGCTCCTTCTGGGACCACTTACTGACCAGGACATGGAGGGGGCTTCAGAGCCGTTGAACCATCTGGAGGGTCCGAAGTTGCTCAGCCACGTGGTGGTGGAGCTGGAGGTGGTGGAACTGGAGGAAGAAAGCGACTTTCCCTCACCCTGTGTCTGTCGGGATTCAGTGAGGGGAAGTGAAGCCACTGCAGGTGCTCCACACAGAGGAGATTTTATCTGGTGACCTGACTACAGAGCACTGGAAGAGCTGCGGGAGCCTGAGGGGAAGGGCCATCACCCAGAGCCCCCGAGCACGCTGGGTGCCTGTGCTGCTGGCATGTCCTGCTTACTCCCTCATCAGAAGGCCAGAAGCCTGCACCTTACTGTAGGAGCCGGGGCCTGTCACCACTCAATGCGGCCAAGCCTCAGACGCCTGCAGTGTCTGTCTCTGCCACTGCCACAGATGTATGGCTTCTCCCTTTCTTCCGCCTTCCATTGGCAGAACTTTGCTGGAGACCAGCTGAAGGGTGTCTGGGAAATGCACTGCCAGGCTTCCAGCCCCTGCTACACGAAGAGACTTTAGATTGGCAACAGTGGGGCTGACATGCAAATATCAGCACATCTAGCTCAATATCAAGACCAGGGCATTGCACTGGAGCCTCTGTGTGCTGGGCAAGCCTCCTAGCTGCTCTGTGCCTCAGTTTCTCCCTCTGTAGCATGGGGATAATGGGAGCACCTACCTCATAAGGCTCACATGAGACCCCTCTGAAATGCAAGAAGTGCTTAGAGTGGTGCCTGGCACACAGACTGTCCGTATTTGTCACTCGCCAGGAAGACAAGGGGGTTGCTGGATCCGGCATGTGGCACCCTGAGGGCTGACCTGGCCAACAGGTGGGAGATGCAGGTCATGAGGGGGGCAGCCCCCTTCACGGTACCCTCACTGTGTGCGAGGGCTGGCTGCTGGCCAGCACCCTCTCCTGCAGGGCCCAAAAGGAACCCTGAGGAGTGGGCTTTCATCACCAGCCCCATTTCACAGATGAACAAATGGAGGAGCAGCAAGCAGGAGAGGCCAAGTGGTGGAGCGGGCACTCAGGCCCCAGGTGTCTTTAGTCCAGAGCCTGCGTCCTTCCCTCTTCACCCCAGGTTCTCACGGCAGCAGCCACACAGCCCTGGGCCCGAGCCCCAGGTCAGCTACCCACTGCACGACCTCAGGCAAGTGTTGCCCTCTTTGTACCTCTATTTTCTCATCTTGGAAATGGGGAGCAAAATAGTACCTGGGGCTGCTGTGACCAGCCAGTGGCATACAGCGTTTGTGAAACATTGGACACAGTGAATTACATCCCTGTATAATATGCACACGCATATACACATGCACACACTCATGCATGCACACCACACACACACATGCACACACAAATATACATGCGTACACTCATGCACATGGTCTCGCAGACACTCACATCACACGAACACACCCATCACATGTGCACACAAGCCAGCATTTCCAGCACACTAATCATATACTAGCCACTTTGTGAACTGCACAATTTAATTTAGATCTCACAAGGAATGCGCCAGAGGAGTACCTGCCCACGGGGCCACTTCCCAGAGGGGGAGACCAGGGGGTGAGAAGGGTTAACTTCCTCCCAGCCCACATACCCTGCCAGTCCCCGCTCAGCAACATTATTCTAAAGAAAGTTTTCCGTGCAGTTTGTCAGCTTGGCTCAAAACTGGAACGAGGCAGCAGCAGTGAACCCCCACCCATTCCTGCAGGGCCGGTTTCCCTCCATGCCTGTCTGTCCCCAGCCCTGCTCTGGCCCCAGCACATCTCTCCTCTGGGCAGGAGACCGCCCAGCCTGCAAGGAAGTGCCTGTTATCCCTGAGTGACAGGGCCACTCCCGGCCACGTCTCCAAGCAAGCCTGGTGCCCCCTCCTCCCACCGCCGCCATCTGAGCTGCCTGGGCTGCAGACGCCCTGGCCCAAGTCTCGGGGGCCAGATGTTGTAGGCCAAGCTAAAAATAAGCTGCAGGCTGACCACCATCGAGGGGGCGTGTGCAGCCCACAATCCCGGCACCCGCTAAGCAGAGCTCACAGAGTGCGGCCGTGCAGCCCACAGGCTGCTCTGTTCCCAGCTTGGGCAGGGCTTGCCCAGCGAGCGGACTCCCTCTTCTCTGAGCGTCTGCACCCGGGGTGCCGCCCGGGAGGAAATTCTTCTACTGGCCACGGGATGGGCAGTGGCAGCAGCAGGATGGTCATCTGGGCTCTGTGTTTCCTGCTGCTTCTCCCTGAAGCCGGTTCTGCCAAGCCTCTCTGGAAACGGGCATTGCACGCGAAGCTAGGCGACAAGTCCCGCGTAAGTGCCAGGGCTGGGAGGCTGGAACAGCCCATGTCAGGTTGGGGGGTGGTGGGGAGAAGCAAGTGGTCCCCAGAAATTGCGCATCCTCCTTCAAACGCTCTTGGAAACGCGGCAGGGCAGGTATCCTCCTATATCTGGGTGTGATAAAGCTGGGAGGTAGGCAAATGGGATTCAGCCCTCAAAACACCTTGTCTGTAAGTAAGGAGGCAAAGGGGATCATGGCTTGTTTTTGTCTGTTGCAGTTAATACTTGCTTCCAAAAGAGAGCACCTGATGAAGGAGTCAAAGGTCTTAAAACGGAATGTTTTGTCTCAGCTCAATAACCCAGAGTATATGAAATCATTGTAGTCATTTATTCATTCAGTAAACGTTTTGTGAGGACCACTGTGGGCCAGGCATGGGGCAGGGTCCTTGGGGGGCAGTGAGGAAGGAGACACCAGCTTCTGCCCTCAAGAGTGACATAGTCAGATGGGGAGGAGGTCAGGGCACAAATGATGGGGGGCGTGGGGTAGCACGTGGGGAAAAGCATGCCCCTGGTAGCTGGCTGCCTGGGTTTGGATCAGGCTCTGCCTCTCAGCAGCTGTGTGTCTTTGAGCAAGTTGCTTGACAGCTCTGAGCACATCATCTCCTTTGTGAAAGACAGAGTTATGCGTTTCTTTAACCAGATATGTTTTATTCACTACTGTTTACCTGGCTCCGTCCCAGGCCGTGAGGACCCAGCCCCTGCCTTGGGGAACTCACATGATGGTGGGGGTTACAGGGAATAAATGAGAAATTAAAGGAAAGCACCTGTGGTGCTTGGTGACAAGTGCCAGGGAGAGAAGTACAGCAGAAAGGAAATGAGGGGGGAGAGTTGGGGTCGGGGCAAAGTGTCATTTTAGGTAATGCCTTCCCCCTCCCCACCCCGGGGGAGCACAAGCCTGAAGGATTGGAAGGAGCCAGGAGGATATCTGGGTGCAGAGGTCAAGATGATCATTCTCCCACTCTCGGCATATTCGTGAGCATTACAGGCCTCGTTAGGCCTGTAATGCTCACGAATTACACGAAAAAGTCTTCACGAATTTGAAGACTTTTCATCAAATAATTGTGAAATCAGTTGGTATGTGTCTACTTGGCTGGAATGTAAGTTCCTCAGAGCAGAGTACGATTCTGTCTTGTCCAGGGCTGGGGTCTCGATGCCTTGTGCGGTGTCTACCTTAAGCAGGTGCCCAATACATTCTTACTGGAAGATCGTGGGCAAAATGTAGGGAAAACAAAAAAGAAAGCAGGAGCAACTTTTTGGGGAGAGCCAGGAAAGGATTTCCAGGGTTGGGGATATTTGACCTAAGGATATGAAGGATGAATAGGAGTTTGCCAGGTAGAAAACAGAAGGGATGGAAATGTTTAATGATCCAGGCATGGTGGGGTACCTGAAATTTAATATTAAGGCTAATTTCTGTCTCTAGCTCATCAGGTCAGGGAGGTGCTCATGAGAAGACAGGAGGCTGTCTGGGAGGGGAAGAGTATAATAGAGATTGAAACGATGATAGGTATTTAGAGATGTTCATATGGAATAGTGTAGTCACAGAGGGCTTTCTGGAGGAGGTGGAGGCCCTGAGTGGATCTTGAAGAAGGATAAGAATTAGGAAGAAGAAGAACATTCCTGGAAGAAGGCTTGGCATCTGCAGAGGTGCAGAAGCAGAACTGTTGCCTCTGGGAGCCCCTACAGGAGCCTTTAGTTGCTGGAGGGGAGAGCTTAAGTGTGCAAGGAGTGGGGAGATCACTCTCCTCTTGGACTCCTCCCCACTCCGCTGCCCCAACAGGACAATGTAGTCCTCAGATTTGTCTAGCATTTTGGTTCTAGGGTCCCAAGGGGATTTCAATCACATTATCTGATTTTAGCTCCAACCAGGCCCAGAATGTCAGAGATGCAGATATTGTGACATTTTCATCTGGAGGAGCAGGAAAGTGGGGTGGGGGGGCGGGAGTTGAGGGAGAAGTGCATGGAGTGTGTGTGTGTGGGGGTTTCAATCTCCCACCCCAGATTGAAACTCCCTACTTACCCAAGTGTGTCCCAAACGTGTCCCAGGAAAGCCCCCAGAGAACAGGGAGGCGGGCAGGGTGTGGCGATTTCTTCAATGAGCTGTGTGGCCTCGGGCCACTCACTGCCTCTCTCTGGGCCTAAGGTCAGTACCTGTGGAATGAAGGGGGAGAGCTAGAAGCCCTCTGGGGCCCTGTCAACTCTGATCCTAACCTCCCTGCAACGTCCGGCAGAGAACTGAAGGGTGGCGGGAAGCACATCCGCGCGCTCAGAGGCAAGCCTTTCCCTCCCTGCAGGCAGTGGCTGTCCTCCCACGTGTCCTGGGACTCCCCAGGGGCTGCGGGGCTGCTCAGAGCGAGGTGAGGTCCGGGGCGTGCAGCAGCAGCCCGGAGCTGGCTCCTAAACCCTCTGGAAAGCCAACTTTGTTAAACACAGCTATCATTAAAAATTAAATCCTATTTACTTGCAAATAAATACTTACTTTAAAAGCAAGGCAAGAAATAAAAATTTTAAAAAGCAAGGCAGGAACTAGTCCTCGCTAGGTACTTCTGGTGCCGTCATTATTTTCCACCCTGTTCCTATCACTTGTGCTCTTGGCTGTTGCGCCTGCCGGGAGGAAGTGCTCTGTAACCATGGCAACTGCAGAGGCCCCACAGCAGGCTCTTTGCTGCCTGCACCTGCTTCTTGGGGGGCTTGCCCCTTGTCCCCCGCCAGCCCAGGTCCCCACATCCCGACCTCTCAGGACCGAGGTGGAGCCCCTTCTTGAGCCCCGGGTCTCCCCGCAGCCCACTTCCTTCTTGCGGGGTGGCCGCTGGCTTCCAGGGGGCCCTGGCTTGTTCCCTGCACGCGGCTGACATGCTCCCGGGCACGCGCTCAGGGACAGCGACAGGAAGGCGCCGGCCTTGCATTCCCACGGGGACACCCCTGGGAGGCGTCTCGGGCACATCCCGGGCCCTACGATCTCCCAGTTCCGCGACCTCGAGCAAATTTCTCTCCTCTCCCAGCCTCAGTTTCCTCATCCGCGCCTCCTCTGCAGGCTTAGTGGAAAGACCTCGGGCAACCTTGAGCTCGGTGCTGGGCACAGACCCCCGTCCCCCATGTGTGCTCTATTAAAAAAACAAAAAAGCACCAAAACCAAATATTTAAGAGGCGGAATAAAACAGAAGCAGAACGTTTGTAAACAGTCCAGGACCTTTCTGGGGAGCTGGGTGTCAGTTCTCATAGCTGGTTTTTTTGGCTTTGCCCTATGGCATTCGAGGAATCCCACAAGAAGGGCTGGATTTACCGAGCGCTCGCTATGTGTCTGGCCAAGTGTTCACTGTGTTAACTCTTGGGAGCCTTTCCTCAGACTTCCAGGGTCTCCATCACAGCAGCCCTGTTCGCCTTGGGGGTGGGGGGGAAGGGGGAGGTCCCTGCATCTTACTGTTGATGTGGGTCTCTTTTGTCCCTCTAAACTTCTTCCTAGAAATGGTTGTGCAGTTTGCGCCCTGTCCAGCGGCGCCTCACCGGCCGAAGGGGCAAGAAGCAGCAGCAGCAGCCAGGAGCAAAGGTTGCCCCTTTGTAACTCATCCTTCCTAGTGGGGCCCCTTTTGTAGCTTATCTGCACAGAGTTGTGTCCTTTGGTACAAGCACAAGGGCCCTGTTGTTGTCAGCAGCAGCCCTGCAGCTCGTGTGTCTCAGTTTCCCCAGCAAGGCCCTTCTGTGAGCTCTGAGTGGCTTCTAATACATCCCTTTCCTTTTTAGCTTACACCAGCCAGGGTGAGGGGGCAGGTCCCCTGGCCCTCCACCCCCCTCCCCATCGCTCCCGTCATTCCCTGACGTCCGTCACCCTCCCCTTTGCCCTGCTGGTCCCTGCCAGCCTGAGACCTTCCCTGGCTGCCCACATGCAGGACGGGCCAAGGACTGGGAGTTATAGGAGCTGGAGGGCAAATGCCCCAGCTTCCTCTCCCCTTCTCCACCGTTCCACCTGTTCCACCCCCTGTTCCGGGGACCCCGTTGGTTTGTGCTCCAGCGGCCCACGGCAGTCACTTAGTCATTCCACTCCCTGACCTGGCTCCTTCCTTCCCTGCCTCACCCCCACGCCCCCCTGGCACCCCCTCCCACAGATACCTGCAACAAAATCCTAAACTCTGATCTGCCTCTGGGAGTGAAGACCGTCGGGGTCTATGGCTTGCAACTGGCAGCCTTGACGGAAACTTTTCACACATCAGGAAACTGAGGCCGCGGAGCCACGCCATGCCAGCTAGGAAGGGGCAAGGCTGTCATGCAGCCTCAGGGACCTGGAGCTTTCTCTGGTCCTTGAAAGATGTGTGGCCACACCCCCGTTGTATCATCAGGTGCCAAGATGCCGCCGTCGCCAAGGCTAGAGGAGGGGCAAGCGGGTGCCAAAGTGGGGGCAACCCCACCGCAGCCATGGTCAGCCCCGCTGTTCGGCCAGGGCCTGGAATGGCTCGGCCAGGATGGAAGGGTGGGTGGAAGGAAGGAGAAGCAAATGCACAGCATGACTTTGAGGTCGCCTTGGGCAATCCCTTTTCCTTCTCTGGGCCCCAGCTTGCTCAGCTGAGCTTCTGGTCCTGAACTTCCAGATGGGAATGAGAGAAGAAGGAACACGCCAGGTGCCTGTGTGGTTGAGACTCAGGCACACGTGAGCCAGAGGTGGGCATTTAGTGCATTTGCCGTGTTGTGCCACTACCACCTCCATTTTGTTCCTTCCTGCCATTGCCCCAGCCACCTTCTGCTTTCCGTGTCTGTGGATTCGCCTGCGTTTGACATTTCACATAAATGGAAATGTACACTATGTGGCCCTTTGTGTTTTCATGGTAGCTTGTATTAGAACTTCATTCCTTTTAGCTGCTTTTCATTGTGGCTTTGCTTGGCATTTTATTAATTAACCATTTTTGCAATCGATAGAAACAAAAACCAAAACAAGGCCCCAAACCATCGTTTGCTTTCTTGGTGTGATATTTCCTTTAGTGTCCACCACTCGTTCTGGGACGGTGAACCACGAGCAGGCGGCGACCATGTCCCCGTCCAGCTCGGCTCTCCCCACCCCCGGAACAGTGCCCGGCTCAGAGGAGATCCTGGGAGTTACACAATTGCTGTTAAATGGATGAGTGGGTTACGGTAAACCTGGAGCAGAACAGAAGGGATTCAGCAGCTCCTCGGAGGCGGCCAGCAGTGCCCAGTGGTGCCCAGCTGTGCTCAGCGGACGCTGGTTGCAGGTGACGGGCTGGGGTGGCCGTCTCGTTCTTGGCACACCTGGAGAGGGACCAGAACCTGCCTCGTCTCCTTGGGGTGAGAATCTGCTTCTTGGAGCACTTCTTTGAGGAAGTCCGTTAACCTGGCACCAAGTTCTCCTTCCAGAGCGTAGGGCCGAGGTCCCAGGACGTCAGGAAATGGCATTTGTCAGTGTGTGCTGACCCCCAAGCCCTCTGTTCCAGGGAGAGGCGTATTTTTAGATCTTTGACGTCCAAATTCCAGAGGAAGAACAAGTCAGACTTAGAGGAAATTGGCTTTCTTCCCCCAGCAAGGAAAGCAGCCCTAGGGTGCGTTATTATTGGTCTGGCTGTTAAGTTGCTAGAACATTCCAAAGGGCAGACTCTTGCACGCAGAATGAAGGAGGGGACTAAGGGAGGGCGCGGGTACATTACGGCAGCTTTAGAGATGGAATTCTTTTTCCCAAAATGGAAGAGGCTTAACTTTTTTCCTGACTCTACAAATACAATGTTGTTTACTGTAAAAAAAAAAAAAAAAAAAGCAGGCAATACAGAAAATTATAAATAAGTAAAATTAGCTATGTTCTTCCTTTGAGACGTAGGCTCTGCTGATATTTTGGGGTGTGTGCGTCTCCAGGCTGTTTCATGAAGCAGTAACACACAGCGCAGAGTTGTCTTCATGAGGTTTTATCCATGCAGTTTTGAGCCTTGCTTCCTTCACTTGTCGGCATGTGATGAGTATGTTGATATGGTATCTCTGTGTTGTGTTTTCAAAGGCCTCCCTGGTTTTCTGAGTAATGGACATGCCAGCATTTATTTGTCCAGCTCCCTTTGGAGGGACACTCAGTTCTCTTGCTTTAGTTGAATCCCAACTCGTACTTGCTGAGCTCAGCTTCACTGGAGGAGCGCAGGTTTAGGAGAATTTCCTTAACCTCCCTCCTGAGGACATCGCAGCAGCAGGATGACTTTGCAAATCTGTAGAGGCCTCTAAAAATATCTCCCTGAGGAGTACAGGGAGCCACCAGGTTGGGATCTTAAGGGAATGAGTTTTGCCAATGAAGCAGGCCGGACTGGAAAGTTCTGGTCTGAGGGGCACCACAAATTTGTGTCCAGCTGCTGAATTTAAACAGCCCGACTACACAGCTCCTTAGCAGGAAGGAAAATAAAAGTCGGAGCTCATGTCTGCTCTGGTTTTCATGAAGGAGGCTGTCAGTCGGAGGGGAGTTGCCTCAGTTCTCAGGGGTTTCGAGCACCAGCCTTTTACTTTCAGCCGAGTGGTGGCAAAGCCAGGAGGGCAGGAGGAGGCGGGGGCTGGTTGAGGGTTGGTTGTGGCTGAAGGGAGCGGGGGCTGTGCAAGCTGTCCGTCGAGGGGGGCTGGTGCGTGTGGAAAGAGGGTGTGAGGGGGAGACCCTGGGCTGAGGAAGCAGGAGGGAATTCCAGGAGAGGTCAGGAAGCAGCTCCCCAGGTCGAAGCTCCCTGAGGCAGCGGAGCTCCTTGGCCAAGACCCAGCTTCGTGTCCCGCCTCTGCTGCTGCTGAGCTGGGTGGCCACGAGCAGGTGCCTTAAAGGGTGTGTCTCAGTGTCCCCACCAGTAATAGCAGCGCCCACAGAGGCCCCCCTGAGGACTCAGTGAGATTCAGCCTGTGAGCACCTAGCCCAGCGCCTGGCATGCAGTTGGAGCTCAATGGATGCTGCCCGCTCTGCCATTATCATGAACCAGACTGTGCATTTCTTTCGCATCTGCCTCAGCATCAAACCTTGAGCTATGGCCCCTGGATGTTGGGTCAAGCATCATTCTGTAAATGAATCGAGGGAGGGAGGAGGGAGAGAGAAAGGGACTAGGAGATGGAGAGAGAAGTCACCATGAGTTGAACAGAAAAAGGTGGATGCCGGTGTTGGCGCCGTCAGGTCAGATTCGGGTGGAGGAGGCCCGTGTCCTCGCGGGGCCCCTTCCATGAAGTCCGCAGGAAGGGACTGGCAAGCTCTGGGGGTGGGGGGCAGGCCCCTGCCTGCATGGGGCAGACTGTTCCTGCGGGTGCGAGATTAGCGAGCCTGGGGCGGGGTGGGGTGGGGGAGTAGGGGGTTTGGGTGGGGGCGGGTGGGAGGGGAGGGGATTTGGGGTGGCGTGGGGAATAGGGGGTTTGGAGTGGGTGTAGGATGGGGCGGGGGAGTAGGGGGATTTGGGGTGGGGGTGGGGTGGGGTGGGGGAGTAGAGGGGTTTGAGTGGGGGCAGATTGGAGAGTAGGGGGATTTGGGGTGAGGGCAGGGCTGGGTGGGGGTGGTCAAGAATGAGCCAGACGTCCTTACACCTGCTCTCCTGGCTCCTCTCTGCCTTTTTTAGTTGTGTGGCTCTGGGGAGACCCACCCCATCTTCTTAACCTTTCATTTCCTTATATATCGAGATGGCTAATTTTCACTCTTTATATATTTATATATATAAATATAGATATATAGCAGATAAAAAGAATAATTCCCAGGGTGAAGCCAAGGTGGGACCCAGCCCTGCCCGGCCCCCTTCCCGCCCTTTGTTCCCCGAGGCGGTGTGCAAACCATGGGGTTGTGACTCTGCCAATGCGCAGGGGTGTCGGTCTCGGGGCCTGATGCCCCCTACAGGGCTCCGGGGGCAGCGCGTGGAATGGCCGCCCCAGGAAGGAGCGGGACACACCCGTGGCCTCGGTCATTTCAGCCGTCACTTCTTGTGCCCCGTGGATGTGGGGTGCAGGTGGGCAAACAGCACCCTGCAACACAGCAGAAGCACCGCAACCAGTCCTGGGGAGCCGCCTTAGGGATGTACTGTGGGGTCTGAAGGGTGACTTGGCCATAGGCAGGGGTGGGGGGAGCCTGTGGGTGACACTGGAAAGGGGCCCACACATTCGCGCCTCAGCACGCCCCAGGAGGGAGACTCCATCACCGTGCCCGTCTTACGGACAGGGTGAGTGACTCATGGGACTGGGTGGAGTGGCCTGTCTGAGGTCACAAGGCAAATGAGTGGTGGAGCTGGATGTGAACCTGGGGCCGCTGGCTGCGGAGCCCAGGTGAGACACCTCTCTGCTCTGCGGGACCCAATGAGGCTTGAAGAGAAGAAAGTAGGGCAGGGTGCTAGGTGGCTGCGTTGGGTCCCGTTAGATGATGCAATCAAGGAAAGCCTCATGGAGGAGGTGAGGTTTGGGCTGAGGATGAACTGACCAGGAGGAGCCCCCGTGGGGAGGTGGTGAAGGGAGTGGCACTCCCAGCTGAGAGTATGGCTAGGGCAAAGGCCTTGAGATGTGAATGCATTTGGGGAGTTTGAGGGAAAGGAAGGACAGGGTGAAGGAGTGTAGTGATGGGGTGGGGGTGGGGTGATGGGGTGATAGGAGACAAGGTGGGGGAGGATTTTATTCTGGCAGCTCCCCGTGGCCCTTGGCTTGTGGCCACGTCCCTCCCAGCTCTGCCTCTGCTGCACACGGCCTCCTCCCCTCCTGTGCCTGAGCTCCTTCCTCTTCCCTCTTATGAGGTTGTGGGTCACATTCAAAGTGCACTGAATTTCCAGGAGAACCTTCCCCATCAAGACCCTTAGTGTAATCACATGGCAAGACCCTTTTTCCTTAGAAGGTCGCAGTTATGTACAGGCCCTGTGGTCCCAGGGACCTGATGTCTTTGGTGCCCATTATGCAGCCTTCTGCACTGAGCATGCCAGGAAGGAGAAGACTCAGCTCCCTCCCCTGAGGGCCTGCCCACAGCTCAGGTGGGAGGATATCTTCCATCCTGCTTCACAAGAGCTGGGCCCGTGGGTTGGGGGAGCATGGGGGTGGATGGGTGGCATGGGTGCTAATGCTGCCCTGGGAGGGTTGGGGTTAAGGAAACACACCCCCAGAGGAAAGGGCAGAGTTGAGTCTTAAAGAATGGCTCAGCTGGCAGGCCGGGAGGAGAGGGTGTCCAGGAAGAGGGGCCAGCACGGACAGAGGCCTGGGGGGCGGTAGAGTGCACCCTCTCTCCAAAGAAGCTTCGGGAGCTTTGTGGGATTCGGAAGGCCCAATCCCAGATGAAACTGAGGGTTTGGCCAACGTGGGCCTGCTCTGAGCAGAGACCTCCTGGGGGCTTGGCTGCAGCGACCTGTCTCAGCCCTGCAGCCCCCAGCCTCGTGCTCGCCGCCACGCTCTGGCCTTCTCCTGGCACATGTCCCCGGTGCTGGCAATGCCATGGCCCGCTTCTCAGCACACCTGGGCGGGGCTGGCATCTCCGGGTTGGGGTCAGGATGGGACGCATCCAGGATGAGGCTGCTTCTGTCCATCCCAGTGCGTGTGAAAAAGGACCTCACTGGGGTTCTGATTTGCATTTCTCCAATGGCTAAGGATGTTGAGCATCTTTTTATGTGTTTATTGGCCATTTCTATATCTTTAGAGAAAAGTCTATTCAGATTCTTTGCCCATTTTTAATTGGGTTATTTGTTTTCTTATTATTGAGTTGTAAAAGTTCTTCAGGTATTCTGGATATCAGTCTCTTTTCAGGCACATGATTTGCCAGTATATGCCCCCACTCCCCTTCTGTAGGTTTTCTTTTCACTTTCTTAATCAGATCCTTTGTAGCACAAAAGGTCTTAATTTGGATGAAGTCCAGCTGATCTATTTTTTTCCTTTGTCCCATCTTCTTTTTGGTGCCATATCTGAGAAACCATTGCCTAATCCAAGGTCATGACAATTCTCCCTTTGCTTTCTTCAAAGTTGTAGCTCTCACATTTAGGTCGTTGATCCATTTTAGTTTTCCCATGTGACCAGCGGGAAGGGCCCAGTGCCACCCCTTTGCGCTGGACATCCAGCCGTCCCAGCACATCTGCTGTAAAGAATGTTCTCCCTACATTGGGTTGTCTCGGCAGCCTTGTCACCCAAAACTGGCAGCAGGACATGTGGAGTCAGTCAAACCTGGATTGAGCCTCAGCTTGGACACTCACCAGCCATGGGACTGGACAGTCCACTGCCTGTCCTTGTGCCTCAGTTGTGCCATCTGGAGATGAGAGGAAACCCTCGAGGTTCTTGGAAGATGGTTTTCATGTTCATTTCCTTCCCTCCTTCCTCCCTCCTGCCCCTCCCCTCTCTTTCTTTCCTAATTCAGTCACTCATACTCATGGTGGAAAAATGGGAAATACCAAAAAAGTATAAAGAAGCAGGAAAAAAACCCCCACAATCCCACTACCAAGTACTAATCACTGGTGCCTTTTTGGGCTACATCCTTCAGCTTTTGCTTTTCCTGTGCTTTTAAAACATAGCTGAGGTCACACACATCTCATTTCACATCTCGCTTCTTTCCCTCACAATTATAAATATTTTTCCATATAGTTGTTAAAATTCTACATAAGTGCTTCCACTCTTTTAAAAATGTATTTAGTTGTTCCATTCAAATTGAAAAAGTAACACATGTATACACTAGAAAATATGGAACCTGGGCAAAAGGGCAAACAATGAAGAAAAACCTTCCACTCCAGAAGCTAATTTCTTCTTGCTAAAGTGAATCTTTGATATTTCCTGGCTCCTCTGTATCCTTCTGGAATGTTCCAGGCCTAAACAAATATGTTATATGTGTGTGCATATTCATTTTAGAAACTGAGCTAGATGCACAGCATACAACCTGCTCTAAACCTTGATTTTCTTTATTTTAAAGTAGTTATAACACTTTAGATTGTTAACAAGATTTAATTGAAATCTGGTTAACCTCATACAAAATTAATGTTTTTTCTTTTCTTGAAAACATTCAAATACACTTCCTTTGTTCCTTTATGAAATAAACTAAAAGATATGTTGCATGCAATGCATTCCATGAATAACATTCTACCACATCCAAGTTTTTTTTCTGACACTTGAAATACTGAGTTACTTGTCAATTTAACCTATCTCTAGGAGGAAAAAACAAAATGCACCATTAAAAAATTGGTCATCTATGATGACTAATTCCGACGTGTTTCCAAAAATAAAACCTATTTTTCACAATGAGGAAGGAGAAAATACCATATCATCAAAAGGACCTATCTTGAAATCATTTATCTCATTTGTCATAAGAGATTGAATGCAGGAGAGCAACATAACAAATGATAGTTTTTAAAAACCATTTAACTCTGGCTCAGAAGATCACAAATATGATCAGTATAAAATCGATCAGCCTTTATATAATTCCACATCACATTTTCCCTATTTTAGTACAAAAGAAAATAGGCTTAATGTTTAAGAGGAGGATAAGTGTGGCATTAATACTGAAAGATGACATTGCTGTCATTACATCATCCACGGGAGCCTTTTGGAAACGGAATGCCATCAGTGTCCCAAAATGTGAGATTAGGTAGTTGTTAGTAAACATTTAAAACATTAAATGTTTTAAAATTAAAATATAAATTTAAAAACTGAAACATTTTCTTTCCTCATTCATATCATGTCACTCATCTGGAAATTCAGGTTGGATGGGTTTTGCAGATCACTTCCCATCTTCTTTCTGCGCCTTGGTCTCCTCCAGCACCAGCATATCCTGGCGATCTTCCCTGCGCAGCACGTAACGAAGGACTTAGCTCATTTTTTCGTTCATACATCAGGAGCAGCTTTTAAAGGCTGTGTGCAGCTCCCGTCTGCAGACGTGCATTATTTACTTGGGTGGGCAAGGGACAGTGTTTTCAAATATGTATGCATGGGGGTGCGGTGGGGGGTAAACAGGCCTTTTAGACAAAAGGAAAGACTTCGGGAAATGTCAGGAAGTGGGGCAAACCTGGATGGTTTTTCCCAATTAATCTGTCCTGTGCCTAACTCGTGTGTGTGTGTGTGTGTGTGTGTGTGCCATGTGTAAGACTGACCTTCATGCACCCCACTTTCAAATCCAGGAGCAGGGCAGTGTCACTGGCATGGATGGGTCTGCTGTTAGAGGAACCCTGGGGAGGTTGCCTGGTGTGTCTTCAACCCCCTAAAATGCTCGTTTCATCGGCCACTCACCTGTGCTTATCACGTGCTCAACTCTATCTTACGCTGAACTTTCAATCTAAGTGCAACCCACATGCTGCAAAGGGCATAGCTCAGACGTGGCCAGCTCCCAGATTCTCCGAGTGCACACACTGTGCACCCAGCACCCAGGCCAAGAAACAGAGGCCGCCTGAACCACGGGGCCAGAACCAAGCAGCCTCAGCCATGAGATCTGAACCACAAGACCCAAACCACATGGCCTGAACCAGGTGGCCAGGACCACGTGGTCACCAAACCACTGCCCCCTGGCATCTGTCTCCTGGCTGCTCCCATCAGAGAACAGTTTGCCTGTCTTTGAGTTTTATAAAGTTAGAGTCACACTGTTTTCTTTTGATCTTGTTATCCCCCCTCAATGTTATGTTTGTGGCATTTATCCGAGTTGCTGCGTGAATTTATTCATTATTTGTATGATTTGTAAATTCTCACAGCTCTTGTATATATGGATTATGAGAAATACATATGTGTCTACAGGAACATGTAGACGTATAGAAATACATGTGTATATGCATATACAAAAATCTATATGGACATATGTGTATATATGGGGTGGGGTGCTTGTGTATCTGTTTCACAGAGGAGAGGTGCAGAACAGACTTTTTCCCAGCAAACTTACCAAGCTTCATGTATCTGTTGGCTGTTGAGGGACTTAGGAGTGGTTTAGTTTAGGGGCATTACAAAGGGAGACACAGCATCCTATAAGGTTCAGCACAGCCTGGGAGATGGGGCCTGCTTTGCTCCTTATTTCCAGGCGAGGACACAGAGGGTCAGAGAGGCCCACCGACCTGCATGCAGGCCCACCTCGCCCCAGGGCCATCCACTGACACCTCACTCCACCTCCCTGCAGGCTGAGGACAACCCCTGGCAGCCCCGTGCCGACCTCTGCCCGCCGCCCCCGCAGACACTGCCCCCCGACGCCTGCCAAGCTTTGCACTGCCAGGCTGACACCCAGTGCTCGCTGCTCAAGCGCTGCTGCTACAACGGCTGCACCTACACCTGCCTGGAGGCTGTGCCGCCCCCGCCAGGTAGGCACACCCCTGGGCCCGAGGGAGATGGAGGTTGGGGGAGCACCGGCGGGTGAACCGTCCTGCCAGGAGGTGGAGGAGAGCAGACTTGGGGGAAACTGAGCCTGAGTTTACATCTGTACCACCTGAGCAGGTTAATCCAACTCTCTGGACTGCTAAGGCTTCACCTGTGCAGTGGGAATAGAAGGTGCTCGTTGAGAAGGTCTAACCTGGAGCTCCTGAACCCCTGCTATACTCCAGATTTCAGCCGGCTGCATTACCCCCAGCCACGGGCCAACTGCCAGATGTCCCCAGAGGGTGTCCCCCTGATTTAAGGCCCTGGGGTGTTGAGATGGAGGCCTGGGGGGCCTAGCAGGCCAGATGGAGTGTTCCCCACAGAGGCAGGGGCAGGCCGAGTCCTGGTTCAAATCCACCTGCCAACTGGTTCTGTCCTTCAGTCTCCCCGCCTGTTCGGGGGGCTGACATGCACAGCTCACGGAGGGCTCTGACGTTTCAAATTGCTCAGCCCCCATGCCCCTCGTAGCAGGCAATCCATGAGACGTTGTTGACTGTAATGCATGTCTCTGTGGGAGGAGAGGTGTCCTTACTCTGGCGGGAAGGAGCTTTAGATCCCTTTTGGAGAGCAGGTTTGGAGGGGAGCACTAGATTTGGGGGTAGGAGCTGCCCCCCTAAGAGGGTAGAATGGGGGTGGGGCGGGGTACAGCATGTTCCACCCTCAGCCTTGCTGGGGCTGAGCCTTTAGGAAAACAGCAGCTGCTTGGGCTGTGTCTTCTGGCGAGAGCCAGAGGTTCCCAGGGGCCTTAATTAGCACAGGTGCCTCTGAGAAGGTGCCCAGCCGTGACTCCCAAGGCCCAGGGACGAGGGTGGGAGGACAGTGAGCATGAACTCACCTTGTTTTCTTTGGGGCGAGGTCACAGCGATGACAAGGGACTCAGCACCCCGAATCGTACTTGTAATTGCAATCTAGGATGTGTGTGAGCTCTGGCTCAGGCCCGGACCAGCTCCTAACGGGCTTCCTAAGAAAGACAAAATGATGCCCCTCCTGGTGGAATCAGCACTAAAGGCAAGTGCCTCTGGGTGGTCAAATCACAAGCAGGTGCTGCTTCCTCTGGACTGCAACAGGGAGTAAGAATTGGAGAAAGAGGTTGGGTTAGATTCCAGCCTCTCTTGCCACCTAGGTCAGTTGCTTTTGTGTAATGCGCACACTATACAACTGTACCTCTCATTCCCTGTAGTCACTCCACACATCTCATTCAATGCTCACGCAGCCCCATAAGGTGAAGAGACTGTAATCAGCCTTAGTTTACAGCTAATGACACTGACTGTCAGAGAAGCTAAGTCACTTACCCAGGGTCACACAGCAGACATAGGTAGAATTTTGGTCCAACTGTTCAGTCCAGTAGAGAAGTGTCCATGCCTTAGGCCATCAGTGGAGGGATGTGGGCGGCTCTCTTCCTCCCCTCCTTTGGGTCGTTATTCAAAAGCCACTTTCTCAGCAGAAACTTCCCTCAGTCAATTGCTTGCCCTCTTTGCCTGCTTAATTTTTCTCTCGAGCACCACCTGAAATACAGCGTTTTGCTTGTCCATTTTCTGCTTCCCCTCTTGAAGGTCAACTCCATGGAGGCAAGCAGTTTTTTTTTTAATGGTTTTTATTGTAAAATATAACATATACACAAATCAAAGAAAGAAAAAGCAATAATTTTCAAAGCACATTTCAACAAGCAGTTACAGAACAGAGCCCAGAGTTTATCGTGTGCTACCAGTCCGCCATCTCAGATTTTTCCTTCCAGCTGCTCCAAAACACTGGAGGCTAGAAGGAGTACTAATACAGTGATTCTAGCAGTCACAGTTGTTCGTTCCATCCTATTCTCTCTGTTGTAACTCCTCCTCCTCTGACCCTTCTCTCGATCTATAGAGATCTTTAGGCAATGCCTGTTCTGACTTTTTTATGTTGGGAAGGGGTGTCCACGCTAAAGGATGAGGGGATGTCATCAATAGTCCTGGCAGGGCTGGTCCCTCTGGGATTCAGGATCTATTTGGCCTAGGAATCCTCTGGAGGTTATGGGTTTCATGAAAGCAACCTTAGTGCATGAAACTTTTATAGAGTCTCAGTTGGAGCCCTAAGTGTTCTTAAGAGTTAATAGTAATGATGTTTGCTTGGGGTTTGGCAAACCATGGCAATTAGCAATATCTGGCTGAAGCTTGCATAAGAGTAGCCTCCAGAATAGCCTCTCAATTCCATTTGAACTCTTGTAGCCACTGATGCCTTATTTTGTTGTGCTTCCTTTCCCCCTTTTGGTCAGGAGGGTATTCTCGATCCCACAGGTCAGGGCCACACTCATCTCTGGGAGTCATGTTCCACCTTGTCAGGGAGACCCTCACTCTGAGTGTCATGTCCTCAAAATCCAGGGCTTGGCCTGTTTTCTTGGGAGTCCCCAGTGGTTGAGAGGGTGCCAGGGGTTTCCCAGATGGGAAAGTTTAATAGTTCTATTTTTCTTTGGTCCCTCAAGAGACGCTACCAGTACTTTTTAATTATCAGCAAACCAGCCAATACCGGGATGTGTCCGGGTAGTACATCAAACTCTACAGAATTATAAGGCCTCATTCCCAATCTGAACTCCATGAGTTTTGGTTTGTTTAAATGAGATTTCCAGACAGGTTGATTTGGATTGTGTGTTACAGAAAATTTAGGTTCTAGACACAGTCTCACACAGCAGGTGAAGCTCTGGAGTGCATATATTGTCATCTTTTACCCTGGATTCTGATTTACCTTAGTCCCAGCTAAATCGGCTTCGTTTTTATCTCTAACTGAGGCCTGATCTCTTTTCTGGTTGCGTTGCCTGTGACCGTGTGCAGCGGGGCTAACTCCCAGTTCTGAGTCTTGGGTGTCACGGAGGCGCTCACCGCTCCAGGGAAACCCACCGACACACACAGCTCAGGGTCTCAGAGCCACTTACAGCTCGGACTCGGCAGGGCTTGCAACCGAGGCTCCAATTTTCTTAAGAATATTTCCTGAAAGAAACCGTAGCATATTTGTTCTTTTGTTTGTGGCTTATCTTGCACAGCACGTTGTCCCCAAGTTTCATTCAGTTCGTTCCGTGCCTCTTGGCGTCCTTCCTTTCTGTAGCTGCACATTATCCATCATGTAAATATATCACAGTTCACCATTCTGCTTCTCAGCCATTGTACTTTTGGCTCCTTCCATCTATTGGGCATGATGATAATGTCCAAAATAAGCAAACCACATCTTACAGTGCTCTCACCTGTTTGTACAATCAGCAGCACTCTCAAGTTTGGATAATTTTCATTTGTCCAAAGAGACAAAGAACTGACAAACAGCCTCACCCAATAGCAAATCAGCCTCCCCTAATCCCCTGCCCCTCCCCTGCTTTAGTGTTTTGAAGGCCTTCCAACCTATTGGCTTGGGCGTCTCTTCCTATTAAAAGTGTCCTGGGTAGGGCGGGCCACGGTGGCTCAGCAGGCAAGAACGTTTGCCTACCATGCCAGAGGATCCGGGTTTGATTCCCGGTACCTACCCATGTAAAAAAAAAAAAAAGAAAGAAAGAAAAAAGTGTCCTGGGTAGAGAACAGGCCGTGCGGCTGTAACAAAAAGGCCCAAGCACTGGGGGCAGAGCTGCTGGGTGTTGGCTTCTCTCTCAGTTAGTAGTCCAGAGGTAGGCAGGCAGTCCAGGGTAGGGACCAGGGACCCAGGTGCCTTCCACCCTGCTGCTCTGCCACCTGAGAGCTGGCCTTGACCCAAGGTCAAGGTGACTCCAGCCTGCGGGAAGGAGGCTCGAGAGAGGGAGGGGAGCAAAGAGCCAACAGTTCAAGGGCAAGGCCAGAGGTGCCTCACGGCTTCCACTCGCATCCCTCCGGCCAGAGCTGAATCTGGAGGCCACGCCCCACTGCCCCCAGACTCGGGTGGGCTGAGCTGTGCCCCTGGCCGCGGGGAGAAGGGGGAACATGGCTGCTGCTCCCACGAGGCACCTGCACGCCTCCTCAGGAACCACAGCCACCTGCGCCCCGGGGCTGGACTTAACCGCAGGTGTGTTAGTTCTAGACTGGCTGGTGCAGCCGAAACCCCGATGGCTTGGCGGCAACGGCTGGCTCCTGGGTGGCCCCGAGGAGGTGCTGCAAGGTACTTGCCCCATCCCCTTCCTCCCACTGCCGTCCGGTCCCAAGGGCCACGGGGCTGCCCCGGCCTCACCCAGGGTGTTGCCCCCTCCACCCCCACCCCACGAGGGGCCCCGACCAAACACTCAGCCCTCTTTGACCCTCCCGCACCCTGACACAGGATCCGGAATCCCCGATACGGAGGAAAGGTTTGACTTCGTGGGCGAGGATTGAGAGGGAGGGGGTTGCGGCTGTTTCCCCGAGTCCCAGAAAGCACAAGGAGCTCCCTACTCCTACTCATGTGCCTCCTTCCCAGGGAGGGGAGAGATGGTTTTTTGAGAATGACAGGCTGGGCGCTGGGGGATTACAGGGTGTGGGTGTGTCCACTTGCATGAGTGTGTATGTTTACACTGCATGTGCTTGTGACCATACACATTTGCGCGTGTGTGGATGTGGTCACTGAGGCACGCTTCTGAATGTGGCTTTAGGTCTGAATAGCTGAGCCTTGCTGTGCATGCTTATGTGTGTGATGGAGTGTGAATGCGTGTGTGTCAGGATCTGTGTGTGGTGCAAACACGTGTGTGCGCAAGAGTGTGGGTGTGTAAATGTAGATCTGGTGCGTGTGTCCCTGTACACAAAAGCACATTCAGGGTCATGACTTTGGATGTTGTGCGTGTGTGAGTGTGTGTGCACATGTGTGTACTGCTGGCATGGAATCTCATCTGCAGCTGAGAGGTGACCCCTCTGTGCCAGGGGCATTTGCTGCCCCCAGCCAGGGGTCCCCTGAGCCCCCCATGTGTGTCCCCCACAGCAGAGGCATGCAGCACCACCGAGGATGGGGCAGAGCCACTGCGCTGTCCCTCGGGCTACGAGTGCCACATCCTGAGCCCAGGGGACATGGCCGAGGGCATCCCAAACCACGGCCAGTGCGTCAGGCAGCGGCAGCTGGCAGGTGAGTGGGGACCCCCTCAGCACTCAGCCCCTGCCCAGCACCCCTCCCCCAAGGGCCCCCAGAGTCTTCCACGAGGAAGACTCGCCCAGAGACAGTGGCCAGCACCCTGCACCTGGCCAGAGCCCTTGCCATCTCCCTCCCTGCTGCTGCCTCCTGCAGACCCTCCGCCCACCCCTGCCAGGCCTGCATGGGGACCCTTTCGCCTGGGTGGCCTTGGGGGCCAGCACTTCATATCTCTGGGCCTCAGTTTCTTCATCTGTAAAATGGGCTGCTTCAGGCTATTGGGAGGATTAACTGAGACCTACCTGCAGAGCCAGCAATGATGGGTGCTCAGCAGATGTTGAGTTTTGTCCTCTGCCTACGTGTCCATTTTGAATGCCTGGAATCTGACTTGTCTGAGAAACCCAAACTTCCCACACGCGTGCCAGGACCAGCCACTTGACCAGATTGGGATTTGTCTTGCTTTCGAACATAGTCCGTTGATTGCTGTGTGCATTAGGCTGCTTTTGTCTGCCTAATCTTCCCATCGTGAGACAGAGCAGTGCCTCAGCACAGCACATGGGCAGGAGACTCGGCCTGGAGGGGGGACGAAACAGGGGCACGCTAGCATCTGGGAGTGCTTGGTGGTTCTGGCCGAAGGCAAGACTCCCTGAAGTGTGAGACCAGCCCGAGGCTGCCCAGCTCCAGGGATTTGTCCTAGTGAAGAATTTCACACCCATCTGGGGCACTTTTGCCAGGAGGTCGTGGCAGGGCTGGCCATAAGCCCCTCCTCATGTGGTTTTCCAGCTTTAGGCAAATGATTATGTGCTTTAAGGTAGATTCCTCCTCCCTAGAGAGAGCTACTATGGTCTCTATATTAGCTTTATTCTTAAAAGAGAAAGAAAGACAAATGCTGAGGGCAGGAACTGGCACACAGGGAGAAGCAGGGCTTCCTTCCCCAGAAAGCACACCCGTGACCCAGAGCTCATGCTCCCTGAGGGCCGTGACACCAGTGCTCCCCAGGGCCATGACCTCCGTGCTCCCTGAGGGAGGACTTGAGTCCAGCGACTTGCCCAGAAGATGCACACAGCTACCAGGGAACACAGCTGGAATTCCAAGCCAGCCCCTGGCTCCAAAGCCTGTGCGTATGTGTGTGTGTGTGTGCTTGTGTGTGTGTGCGTGCGCGCACACTTGTGTGTCTTCCCTTCCTACGGGAAGGATTCCAGCCTTCAGGATGGAAATGGAAGTGAAATTCTCCTTGGCCTTATCCCCAAGGGGCTGTCACTTAGCAATAATTTTTCATAATTATATGTATTTTGGAAGCGTCCTGAATTCCAGCACCTTCCCTCGGAGCCACAGTCTCGGGGGGTAGGGAACACTTCCCACCTCAGCACACCCAGGCTGAAGCCTCTTATTGAACTTTTATTTTTTAACTCCTTATTTGAAATCATTTCAAGCTTTCAGAAAAGTTGCAACAATGGCACCTTGTATCCTTAGCACAGATTCTTCAGTTGTTACAATATCATCACATTTGCTTTCTCCTCCTCTCTCTCTCTATACAAATATATACATTTGTTTCCCTGAACCAGCAGAGAATAAGTGCAAATCCCCTGCCCACAACTACATGCACGGCCTCCCAGTCTGCTCCTGGAGGCCCTGCTGACCATTCAGCTTCTAGGTTGAGGCAGCCTGGGACGGGGCATCTGAGGGGTCACGCGAGAAGGGACATTGAGGCCAGCAGGACGTCCTCGCTTTCAGAGCGAGGGGTCAGGAGGAGGCAGGGCAGTTTTCTGAGTGGGGGCGAGTCCCTTAGAAGCTGAGCCTGCAGAGCCAAGCTGCGGGACACTGCACCCGCTGTTCGCGTCGGCAGAGCAGCTGAGCGAGGAGACTTTGCTGCCCGAGAGGAGTAGAGCAGGGCTTCTGCAGCCCTGGGCAGGAGGGAATTGGTTTTGCAGGAGTCACAGGCTGGGTGGACATCTGAGGCCTGGCAGGGGGAGCCCGCTTCCAGTGCACCTCTGGCTCCCCCCTGTGGCCCCGTGGGGCGGAATTCAAACCCAGGGAAGGCGGGGTGCCCAGGAACCTTCCAGAGAGCCCCCGGCCTGAATAACGCCAGCCACTTGCCTTTGGAAAATACATTTGCTCAGTTGCTGGTATGCAGTCACCCAGGTTGTAGGCAGGTCTGCTGGGCTTTGTCACCTTGTGCAATAAATGTCAGGGCCGGTCCCAAGACTCCCGGATGCTTTTCAGTGTGGCCACACAACCAAAGAAAAACGGAGTGTCCAGTTATTGCCTAAAGATGACATATTAACGTTACAGCAGGGAAGACAAAGCTGACACATTGAGAGCGGAGATAGTTAAATGCTGGAGGCATTGCTAGTGAGATGCACTGCGCATACTGGCCAATGTTTTCCCCCCTCCCACACACATTTTACTGTAATATTTGGGGGAGGGAGGTTGAGCTGCAGAAAGAGACGGTAGCTGATGCCAGTGGGAACTGGAAATTCCTATTTAGTAACTTGACACATTCGACAAATTGCTGACTATTGACCATTTTTTACATTTAAAAAATGGTAATTTCATATGGTTCCACTTAATACTCTCCTTATCTTTCTTTGAATGAAATTGCTCCTTTTAGTACTCGTGGTAACTTTAAGAGTTAAAATTTATGTACATTTTCAGAGAGGATCAGTGAAGCAGTGGAGCAAGGATTTACACTCACAAATTATTTGTCATTTACAGTAATCTTATTAGTTTCTTTTGAATGGACTCCAAAAATTTTGTCATGACATGAGCTGAGCACTGTTGGAATTTTGCTTCCAACTCATCTGTTAAGGTAGCGGTTCTCAAACTCTTTGGCCTCAGGACTCCCTTACACGCTTAAAAATTACCAAGGACCTCAAAAACTTTGCTTAATGTGGCTTAGTTATAGCCACAGATACTCAATGTGATGAAAATTAAGTCTGGGACATTTAAAGTACTTATGCTATAATTCATTTAAAAATAACAACAGCAAGCCCATTACATATTAAACAAATAAAAATTTAAAAAATATTTTTATTGAGAAATCTTCACACACATACAGTCCATCCATGATGTACAATTAGTGGCTCACAATATCATCACATAGTTGTGTATTCATCACCCTGATCATTTTTAGATCATTTGCATCACTCCAGAAAAAGGAATACAAAGAAAAAAGTAAAAACTCATACATACCATACCCCTTCCCCTTCCCTCTCATTGACCATTAGTATTTCAATCTACCCAGTTTATTTTTTTACCCTTTATCCCCCCCATTTATTTATTTATTTATTTATTTATTTATTTATTTATTTTTACTCATCTGCCAATACCCTGGATAAAAGGCGCATCAGACACAGGTTTTCCCAATCACACAGTCACATTGTAAAAGTTATATCTTTATACAATCATCTTTAAGAAGCAAGGCTACTGTAACACAGTTCATCAGTTTCAGGTACTTTCCTCCAGCCATTCCAATACACCATAAACTAAAAAGTGATGTCTATATAATGCATAGGTCCAGGATAACCTCTCCACTCTGAAATCACTCAGCCACGGAAACTTTATCTCATTTCTCTCTTCCCCTCTTTGATGAAGAAGGCTTTCTCAATCCCATGATGCTGGGTCCTGGCTCATCTCGGGAGTCAGGGCCCACCTTGCCAGGGAGATTTACACCCCTGGGAGTCATGTCCCATGTGGTTGGGGGGGGCATTGAGTTCATTTGCTGAATTGGCTTAGAGAGAGAGGCCACGTCTGAGCAACAAAAGAGGCTCTCTGGGGGCATCTCTTAGGCATAATTATAAGGAGGCTTAGCTGCTCCTTTGCAAGAATAAGTTTCGTAGGGGCAAACCCCAAGATCAAGGGCTCAGCCTATTGAATTGGTTGTCCCCACTGCTTGCGAGAATATCAGGAATTCCTCAGACGAAGAAGTTTCATATTAAGCAAATCAATTTTTATTAAAAATACACGTTTTCCAAAACAAAAAAAAACTGAGAATGACTGCAGTTCTCTTTAACGAATGGGTTAAAAGTAGATGGCTGGATTCTCCCATCTCTGCTGCATCCCTCAGCTGTGATAGCATATCAGGAACCCCCTGGAAAACCCCACTGTACTCTTGTGAGAGAATCAGAGAGAAAAGCGCAGGGGACTTGTCAATATTCTTATGAAAATGTTCTCGGCCTTGTGACCCCCTTAAGGGGAGCTCCACAGAACACTAAAAGAGCCTTTTGTGTGTTTTCCAGATGGGCGATTCCTTCAACATAAGTTTTCCAAGGAATATCCAGGTAAGAGGAGAAATCTTCACTCTCTTTGCAGAGGGTGCTGGAGAAGGCAGTGAGCATGTCTTGGGAGAAGAGGAAAATTAAAAGCCCGTTGACTGTTGTAAGATCCCCAGTGTGAAGCTGCTGTGAGAAGGATCAACCATATCCCCCCCCCCCCCCCCACTGCTTTTATTCCCCCACGTGGCACGCTGGGGTGAGGGCTGAGCTACCCGAGCTGCCTCTGTTGGGAAATTCTCCCCTGCAGCCTGGCCTCCCTGCGGGCGGCATCTGACATGGGTGGACGCCACGCCAGACCCTGGGCTGGAAGAGGCCAGTGGCTGGACATCCACCCAGGTGCCCGAGACCGGGACGGGGTGGCAGTGCTGGGCTGAGAGATAGGGACAGAGTGAGGACCAGGATGGATAAATAAAGTGAAATCCCTGTTATCTAATGGTGGGTGGGAAGGTGGGAGCCAGACAGAGGCTCATAGCAAATGTGGCCTCTTGCTTAACCAGAGGCTAGGGGTACTAAGTCCCTCCTGCTCTCCTTTAGGGAATTGGGAAATACGGCTGACACCATTCCTCCATCCATCCATCCATCCATCCAGCCAGCCAGCCAGCCAGCCAGATGGTTCATCCAGTCATCCATCCATTCAGTCATACACTCATCCATCCATCTCTCCATCCAATCATCCATCCATCCGTCTGATCATTCAATCTTCCCTCTTTCTTTCTATCCTTCCCTCCTTCTCTCCCTCCCTTCCTTTCTCTCTTCCTCCCACACATTTTTCCATCTATCCAGCATACCTTTGTCAATAATTATCAGGACCTGTTTATCAAGCATACTCCTCATTCTGTGCTGGGGTCGAGGTTACAGGTTGAACACCACAGGCCCCGTTCTTACCCTCGCACAGCTTTTGCTGAGCAGGGAATGCACACACTGGAAAAGCCTGAGTGTTTTCCTACCGCCTGATGGTGGTTAGGGCTGCTGAGGCCACAGACAGGCTAAGAGGAGGAGACTGTTAGAGGGTTGAGGAAGCCTTCCTAAGGAGAGGCTCAGCCTGAAAATAGGAAGGAACGGGCAGGGGGTGCGTGTGTGAAGATCCTGAGGGCGGGGCAACTTGGAGTGTGCAGTGAGCAAGGTGGAGAGTGGCCAGAGAGGAGGCCACAGCGTGGGCAGGGCGAGCTCCCCACAGGCCGTGGGCGGAGGTGCAGGGAGGGGAGGCTGCGGGTCTGAATGGCAGGGGCTCATTTTGAGGAAGGGGCTTGTACGGCCAGGGAACCAAGTAAGACCATGGGATGTGGTCTTGATTTGGCAGTTCTTGATGAGCCAGGGGGCCCCTGGAGCAGCGGCAGACATACCTTCCCCGACAGAGCCTCTTTTTTTTTTGCAGAGGGCGATTCGAAGAACGTGGCAGAGCATAGAAAGGGACACCAGGGGGACTTTCCGTAAAGCGACGACCCGCAGATACGCGGGGGTGGGTGAGTCACCGGAAGGGGTGGGGGTGGGGTGGGGCAGCCAGGTGGACCTCTGTCAAAGCAAAGTTGGCCGTGGGAGGGTGACACTGGGGCCTCACCTGCTGGTGGCATTTTAAATTCTTATAGTTTTGAAGTGAGCATTTGAGAACTGTGTGTGTAACCAGAAGCAGGCGGGTTTCTATGTCCTTCTGGATCTAAAGCCTAAGATTAGACCAGGCTGGAACTTTTCTTTCCCTCTCCTTCCCGTTCCTGGGCCTCGACACCTCCAGGAACTGGGCAATACCGCCAGGGTCCCATGGAGTCTGTCTGTCTGTCTCTCCCTCCCTCTGTCAAAGGCGACTACTGAGTGCCAACTATAGGATAGGCACAGTACCAGGCACTTGGTTGCTCCCAGATAGCTGAACGGTATTCAGTGGATGCCGGGCACGGGTCTGGGGTTACGCAGGGAACCTAGCAGATGAAGTTCCTGCCCTTGCAAGGGTTACGCTCTTATAGGGGGAGACAGACAATAAACACGTCAACCAAAGGATAAACGAGAAAGTGAGGGCCTGTGACAGGGGAAGGGAAGGAATCGAGCAGGATGATGCAGTGCAGAGTCACTGGAGGTGAGTATGGGACCTGCTTTAGGTGGCAAATCAAGGAGGGCTTCCCTGAGGAGGTGACCGTACACCTGGGCATGGGAAGGTGCTGCTGTGGGAAGACCTGGGGAGGTAGAGGGAGCCGGGAGAGCAAAAGTCCTGAGGCAGGAAAGGCCTGGTTTTGAGGAGCCACTGGGTGACCTCTGGGCTGGAGACAGGACGGTGGAGGAGGAGACCGGCCCAAGCGGCAGTGACTGTGAACAAAGCACAGACCTGCTGTCGGGATGCCAAGGCTGCTCGCAGTCCACAGAGAGCATCAGGCAGTCGATCGCAGTACCTGCCCCGTGCCCTGTGAATCCGGCGCCTGGCACAGAAGAGTTCATGAAAGTGGACCATTTCCCCAGAATGCCCTTGAAAGGCAAATGTCAGATTTCAGATTCCAGAATATTCCTGTCTGAGTCTTCCAGGAAAATCTAGATCCGGCAGGGATGGATGCCAGCCTGTCTATTGCCTGCTGGTGACAGGGACATGCCCTGGGAGGAGGCCAGCCGTGTCTGGGGGCCTCCTGACGGGGGTCAGTGGGTAAGAAGAGGACACTGAGAAACACTTGAGGATGGATTTTCAGAATAGGGGCTTTGCAGCCGGACAGACCTGGGTTTCAGTTCTCGCCACACTGCCGTGTGACCTTAGCCCAGTGACTCGCACTGTCCAAACCTCAGTCCCATCACCTGCGGAATGGGAATGGCAGTGAGGGGTGTGGTAGGAGCACAGAAAGAAGATGGATGTACAGACGTCAGCGTGCCCAGGGCTGCACAGAAGCCCAGCTGAGCCCCTGCCGAAGGATTTTTTTCCCTGATTGCTAAGAATCAGCTCAGAGGACCCATTTCCCTCTGTGCTCGTGGACAGACTTTCAGGAGAGGGCTGCCCCCTCGTCTCAGGTGCAAGCGAGGGCACCCGAACACCCAGAAGAGCCAAGCTGGCAGGGGCAGCCCCCGCTCAGGGCAGTGCAAATCCCCAGGTTCAAGGTGTGCCAAGCGTGCTGCGGCCCGGCCTGCCAGCACCAGCTCAGCCGGCAGCAGCCAGGCCCCACGTTTCCTGGCTGGAACCGAGAACTCTTGTCTGCTCCTCTTTTGGTTGCACATGAAAGGAAACCCTAGTCAAGCCGGCTTAAAACAAAAAGGGGGATTTGTCAACTCCCACGTACCTGAAATCATCTGGGGTCAGGCCTGGCCCCATGAGCGGGGTGGGAAGTCCCCCACCGCGGCTTGTGCGGGGTCAGGTGTGGGCGGAGGGGAGGGCTGCAGCCCCGACCTCGGTGGGGGCTCCTGACAGCAGAGCCAAGGCCGCCGTGGGTCTGGGGGTGTGTGAGGATGGCCCTGTGTGGACCCCAGGCTGACGAGGCCCCCTGTGCACACCTGGAGCCCCCGGCACACAGCCATGCTCTCGGGGGCGCACAGACAGGCTCCTGGTTCATTGCTTGTCACCCCCACCCCCACCCCATCCCCATGCTCAGCAGCCACATGGGCAGCTTCCAGGCCAAGCCAGGTGACACACTGCTTCCTATTACCGTGGAAAAATAGATCATTTCACATGTTCAATAAACAAACCCTGCTGGGAAAGCCAAGTGGCATCAGAGCTGAGCAAAAAAACATTTTTTTTCTTAAATTATTCCTTAGGAAGAGCAGTGGGCGATGGGGTGGTGCTCCCCTCACCTCTGCGGAGAGCTCACCTCTAGCTTGGACCTGCAGGGCTGCCCCATGGACTGTGCGAGTTTTCCAGGCCATCTCAAAGGGGCCCAGTGACCCCATGTGGTTCACAGGTCAGGCCTGGAAAGGGGTTCCAGAATTTAATCTTCTTGGAAACTGGCATCTTTCCAGGATTCCGCTGGGGGCCAGGGAAGGGGGGAGCGTTTTACAGGTCATGACTGCAGGTTCCGTCCATGCCGCAGCCCCAACGAATCCCTTCTTTGCTTCCTTTTCAGCAGATTTGCAAAAACATCTTTCCAGCTTCCTACTAGGCCTGGGAACAGTTGGGAAGATGTGATTTGATTTCCAGAGGTCCAGCTCAGCAGAGGGGGAGCCCAGAGAGTCCAGTCCCCACCGGAACTTGCTGGGTCTCAGAGCAGAGCCCCTCAGTCCCCCCTGCCCCCCACCCCCCAGTTTCCTTGGCAGGTCCAAGAATCCAGATAGGAATTAACCACCCGTACCGGCTGGTGCTGTGTTCTGCAGATGGCGAATGAAGACATCCTACATAACTAGAAATATGTCATAGTCTATTTCTGCTGAGCACCCTTCCCTGACAGCGCCTCTCTGCCTGACACCTGCAGCCGCGCATCAAAGAAGCACAGTGCGCCGATGCCCCAACAATCCGTCATCCCCTAAGTCAGCAAGCCCCTTTGCTAGTGCGGGCTTGTTGGCGCGATTTTTTCTTTAAAAGGCAGCCCCCCAAGAGGGGGGCCGAGGCTGCTTTCCTGCATTCCCGCAGACCTCTGCGTCGGTGGCTTCCCTCTGCTTCTCCCCTAATAAATCTTTTTCTTTACTTCAACTCGCTGTCCCATGTGGAATCCTTCACGACTCTGTCTCAGGGACCTCTGCTGCCAGGTGGCCCTGTGGGCCACCAACACCTCCAGGCTGTGTTTTCTCACCGGAAATGAGTTGGAGGGGTCCTGCAGGACCGCCCCTCACCCTGGGACGGCGCCTCCGCCTCCGGGTGCATCCGTGGACCCCCCACTGAGAGTTCGGTGTCTTGGGTATTTACATGTAATTCCTGGAGCCTTGTGCCCTGTCCACATGTTCTCAAAATAAATCTGCTCACCTTGAAATGAAAACAACATGCCAGACTCCTGCGTGATTCATCGTTTCCCCACCCGAGAGTCTTACATTGCATCTGCCGAAGTCGAAAGGTTAGAAGAGCTGGGAGGAGGCTCTGGGACAGTAAAGCCAACAAAATGCAACCCTCAGGCCCCGGCGGTCTGGGGGACTCTGTCACCTTTTATTGTGGGCTTGGGCAGTGGAGCGGGCGTTATGGGGACGTGGTGCTGTCAGCTCTGCTGCCTGAGCTCCAGGAATCCCCTCCATGTGCCTCGTTCTTCTAGTTAGTTGGTTTTTTAAGCAGCATGATTGAGATTCAATCCATATGACACTGTTCAGCCGCTGAAAATGTACAGCCCAGTGGGATATATTCACAGAGTTGTGTAGCCAAACCAATTGATTTTATAACATTTCCATTTATTCCAAAAGATACCCGAAACCTACAACTTTTCTAAAAAGAAAACACAAAAATAACTCTACAGAAGGAAAACTATATGTGTTCCTACAAAGAAAAGAGGAGCAAGCCCATTAGCAGTCCCTCCTCATCCCCCCACCGCACCCCAGCCCCGGTGACCAGGGATCTACTCTCTGTCTCTGTAGATTTCCCTATTCTGACTTTGACACGGATGCAATCACGTCATGTGTGGTCTTTGTGACTGGCTTCTTTCAGTTAGCATAATGTCCCCAAGGTCCATCCCTGTTGTGGCATGAATCAGGACTTCATTCCTTTTCCTGGGTGAATACTATTCCAGCATATGGACAGAGCACATTTTGTTCGTCCGTCTGGCCACCGGTGGACACATGGGTTGTTTCCACCTCTTGGCTCTTGTGAATAATGCTGCTATGTCGTCTGCGAGTTTCTACATGGACATGCAGACCTTGAGATGAGAATTTGTGGGAACCAATTTATTAGGAAGTTTCTTTAGCAATGCTGGCAGAGGGGTGGGGACTGGGGTAGGGGTGGGGGCAGGAGGAGAGGAGGTCAGACCAGGGTGAGGTGTCACTGCCCCACCTGGGTACTGGAGGGCCCTGAAGTCCCACCGGGGCCAGCTCCACGTGGGCAGGTGGCCTGCGAGTCTCTCAGAGAATTTCTATTGCAGAAAGGGAGTTTTTCATGTGTTAAGTGCCGGTGAGCAGGCCACGGAACGCATGCCTGTGATTTGTTGGGTACGAGCCAGGGCCCAGCCTGGGTGCCCACCCACGAGGGTCTGACTTAATTGGCCTGGGTGGGCCCTGGGCCTGGGCTTGGCAGAAGGCTCCCTGGTGGTTCTGACCAGCAGCCAGGGCCCGTGGGGCTGGGGACCCGGGGTCTAAGGGTCAGTCCACTCTCTGGCTGGCCAACACAGTAGAAGCAAATAATTACAACCAGCAGATACTTAGATAGGCCAGCATTTCCCATGCATCTCTCAGACGAGTAACCCAACTCAGAGAGCTTAAAGGATTCACCCAAAGCCACCCAGCCTAGAAGTGTCAGGATTCAAACCAGAGCCCCAGCTGTACTGCATTCTGGGCATGAGGAGGCAAAAGGGGGCACCGAGGGTGCACACTCAGGCGGAGGCTGAGCTCATCCCCATTGGGGGTTGGGCTGCCCACTGAGGTTAGAGGGAGTTGGAGAGAGCTGACACTTAGCAAGCAAGCTCCTAGCAGCAAGCAGGCCCCTGCACCCATGAGGGCTCTTTCAGAACCCTTCCTGGTTCTGCCCACCAGCGAGCAGCCAATCACCTCCCACCAGCGAGCAGCCAATCACCTCCCACCAGCGAGTAGCCAATCACCTCCCACCAGTGAGCAGCCAATCACCTCCCACCAGTGAGCAGCCAATCACCTCCCTCCATTGTAGCCAGTTACCATATTAGGAAGAAGCTGCAGCCATTCCCATTCCGTCTATAAATACCTTGTATCAGGTAGGCTCAGACTTTCAGGGCTATTCAGGTGAGTAATCTGGCCATAGACTAATAAAACCTACTTCCTGAAACTTTGGAGCCTTGATCCCAGTTTGCCTGGTTTCTGCGTATGTTCCTGGAGGCTTGCAGCCTCGTTCCTTGTTACACACTCCAGTCCTGTTTCTGTGTAATGTTCCTGGAAGCTCTTTCAGAATCTCATTCCTGGTTTGGCGCTATAAGACAAGCAGGGTTCCGATCCCAGACAAGGCACTCACCCTCTCTGAGCCTCAGTTTCTTCTTCTGTGAAATGGGTGTGAGAAGAGTGGCTGCCTGTCAGAGTGACTGGGGGGATTGTATGAGATGATATATAGACAGGGCTTAGAAAATGGGCTGGATGATGATTACTTATCATCAGCCTATAACAAAAGACATACCAACTCCTCATCCCCATAGAACCTGATAAAGGTGGTATGGGCATACCTGTTTCCCAGCTGTGCTCAGCCTCAGAGAGGCTCAACTGCTGTGTGGGATCACACAGCAAGCAAATGGCTGAACTGAGCTTTGAGCCTTGACCTGTTGACCTCCACATCTGGATAGCCTTGTTCTTCTTTGTGTCCATCCCGCAGCTGGATGACCATCCACGGGTCACTAAGCGTGTCTGAGCCTTGGTTTCCACACTCCTAAATGTCTGGGAGAGCTCCAGCTGCACAGGGTTGTGTGAGCTCAAGAAGGACCATGCATGGAGGTGAATTGTCCACTAGGATGCAAATGCCAGTTGGGTCATATATGCAGGTGGTAGAGAAGAAGAGAAAAATTAGAAGTGCTCTCTGCCCTCGAGGAGCCCGTGGTCTGTGGGGGACTCAGACAAGTAACTGACTAACCATAGTGTGGAGGGCAGGCAAAATGTCAATAGTGCTGAGGGGGGCCAGGGAGGTGAAAGAGGAACCAGGGGAGGCTTCCTGGAGGTGGTGGTATAGGAGTTGATCATGCTTACTATCTGAACAGTCCTGGGGGCATTTGCTTTGGAAGAGGGAGCCCAGTTCCTATCTGCTTTAAGCCAGGGTTTCTCAACCTCAGCACTATTGACATTTTGGGACCAAATAATTCTTTGTGTGGGGGCCTCCCTGTGCTTTGGAAGATGTTTCACAGCATCCCTGCTCTCTACCCACTAGATGTCAGCAGTGCCACATTTTGTCAACCAAAAATGTCTGAAGACATTGCCAAATGTCCCTTGGGGGGCACAGTCAGCCCCCGGTTTAAGCCCAAATAATGAGGCCCTAGTTTGTATCATTTCATCCATCACTAAGTCCCACGGGGGCATTTTCCCTTAGGATCAATGTGATTCATTAACTTTCTCATTCACTTGTCACCTTTTCATTCGCTCACTTGTGCATTCATTCTATGAAGAAATATTTCCCCAGACTAACCACCTTTTCTTATGTAAAAATGAATAAGATGCGCGTGTTTTTGCACCTTTTCAGTTTCTGAAATTGGAATGTGTCTTAGAATCGACGTGGGAATAACAGAGTCCCAGCTCGGAGTGCCAGCGCACGAGGAAGGGCAGGGAGGGAGGCACGGCGGGGCCCGGGCTTGGGGGCCGGGGTGCGGGGTGCAGGTGAGTCCTGGCGCTGGCACTCGCAAGCTCTGTGTGTGGCCTCGCACAGGTCATGTCACCGTGCCTCGGTTTCCCCATCTGTAAAGGAGGGGTGCTGATACTGCTGGTCTGTTACGGGAAGAACGAGTGTCCCTTCACGGTTCTCAGTGCGAGGCCCAGCTGTGGCATGTCCTGAGTGAGGCTTGTGCCACTATTATTACCGTCGTCGTGGTTGTTTGGCCTCCATGGAGAGCTGCCCGGCCCCACTGGGGGACGAACAGGGGCTCCCCGGGCCTCAGCGATGTGGGCAGAGGGCACGCGAGTCCCCTGGGGTCTCTTGCTGTCATTGCTCCTCTCTTCTGTGCTCCCTCCTTACGGCCCCAGCAGCTCCAGCCCCCGGAAGCAGATGGAAGGGACACCCCAGCTCCCCGTCCAAAACGTTGGGGAAAGCACCTGTGTTTGGACCCATGGGCTGAGGTCAAGGGGCAGGCAAAGAAAGAACATGGAGGCTCCCTCGTAGCCATGGGGGGTGGGGGTCCCCAGGAAAATGTGACAGTCGCATCAATGTCATTGCCAGAGACCATCTGCCCGAACCCTCATTTCACAGAGGCTGCAGAACGTCTGTGACCTGCGCAAGGTCACACGGCCAGGCAGGGAGAGGAGGCAGTTGACACTCCAGGCCACCCTCTGTCCCCGTCGCCACCTCTGCTCCTCCCAGCACCCGGGACTCAGCCGCCAGCACCTCTGGAGCCTTCACTGTGTCCAGGCACCTCTGTTAGCCCTTGACAGAAGTTCACGACTCACCTAAACCACCCCAACCCTCCGAGGTAGATGCTGTTAACACTCCATTCTGCAGGCAAGGAAAACTGAGACACAGAGAAGGAAAGTCACTTAGCAAGGGTCACACAGCTGGTAAAGGGGAGAATCAGGGGTAGATCTAAGGCATCCGATTCCAGAGTCCTTGGGAAGTAGAAACTTTGTTTTGTTTGTTTAATTAGTAAAGGGAAAGGAAACCCTTTAATTCGTGTAGCTTTATGTACACATACAGTTTTTTTTCAGTTTTTAATAAAATATATAACTTGATACTGAAATCTGTATATCTGCAGCCATTCAGTGTATAGAAATATTATGTAGTTATGGTTCGTCCCCCAGGAAACACAAATTATATGGAACCTTTCTGGAAAAGATTGTAGGAAGGAAAGGAAAGGAGGGGAATAAGGGAAAGAGAGAGGAGAGAAGGGAAATGGAAATGAGAGAAAGTAATAGAGGGAAGGAAGAAAGAAAAAGAAGGGGGGAAAGGAAGGAAATAAAGAAAGATGGGAGGGAAAAAGGGAAGAAGAGAGGAAGAGAGGAGGTAGAGAGGGAGAGACAGGAGAAAGAACAAAATTTGTTCTTTTTTCCCCATTCTTTATCACGGTCAGATTATACCCCATGCCAAGGACATTCACCTGTTGCTTTTAAAAATGATTTCCAACACGGTTTTTATTTTAGATTATGATAGAGTCACAGGAAGGTGCAAAGATGCTTCAGGGAGGCCCTGTGTACCCTCTGCCCGCCTCCCTGCTGCTAGTGTCTCCGTGTGACCTGGGTACAGTCCCCAGAGCTCATGCCCATGTCTCCAGCGTGGCATGCGCCCATCTGTGTGTGTGCGCCTCTGTGTGTGTGCGTGTGCACACGTGCATGTGTGTGTGCCTGCATGCAGCTCGGGTACTGTCATCACACGGGCAGCCTTGTGTGTGTGTGTGTGTGTGTGTGCATGTGTGTGCATGCTTGCAGCTCGGGGACTGTCATCACAGGGCAGCCCTGTAGTTTTTCCTACGATCGAGGTCCTTGACCGCACTGTGCCTTCCTCCCAGCGCAGGACATGGGAATGTCCACTGTCCCAGCTTCTGGACAGAGCCAGGAGCTCGGGCTGGGATTGGCCCGGGGCCGCCCACTCCTGCCCCGCTGGCAAGTCGCCAAGCCCCACTCCGCACTGTCCGTGGGATGGCAGGAGGCCTAGCCCCTTCTCTCGAGCTTTCTTTCTGGCCTCCCATGGCCTCTGCCCATACCCAGGATGGGGAGGGGCCCAGGGGAGGGACACCCGGTAGCAGAGGGCCCTGGAGCAGGGGCGCAGGGACCGACTGGGCGCGCCTGATCCCGCCGTGGGGAGGGGGCCTGGGGAGTGGTCTGCTGTGCTGAGTGGGGGCACATCCTAGGGTTCCCAGGAATGGCTGGAGTGGGGGACTGGGCTGGGGGCTGGCCCGCCAGAAGCCTCGCCCACCGCTGCAGCTTTTCCATAGTAATAAAATTACTGAAACATCCCTTTGTGCCCGGGCGAGGCTGACAGGGAGTCATTCTTTCCCGGGGGCTGTTTTCCAGCTGAGCTGCCAGTGTAACTCCCCCACCACAAATCTTTTTCCAGAAAGAACATTTGCAGCAAGAACAGCAAGTTTGTGTACAGGGAAGGCAGGTGGGTCCAATGGAAGGCAGGACAAGCCCAGTCACGTAATCCCAGGCCGGCTTCCCAGGCTGGTAGCTGGCAGCAGGTAAGCAGGCCCAAAGCTGAGAAGGTGAGAGGGTGACAGGTGCTTGGCGCCTGAGACATCTTTGTTCCTGCAGGGACCTGCGGGCTGCGCCCTGAAATCCCACCACGGGAGCGTGACCTTGTGTGGACAGCTTTGGATTCTGGGTTCCTCCAGGAGAAACTGCTGTAATGAATCACAAAAATTGAAGACACCAAGTATTGTGTCCCTGTCCTTTAGATGACAGTCTGGAAAGGGAGACAAAGAGGTGAACTGGTGATGACAGGCAGTGAGTCAGTGCAATGGGAGCAGCCACACGTGGGCTCTGGGGAATCTGGTCAGAAGAGCAGAGGGAAGGAGGCTTCTGACTGGGGAGTAAAAGGAGCAGGAAAGGCAGCCCAGGCAGGTGGAACAGCATTGGCAAATCCCAGGCCTGAGAGGGCCAAGGGACCACAAGCAGTTGGGCAGAGAGGAGAAAAGGGGCTAGAAACTCATCTTGAGTTTGCACTGGATGCTGAAAACAATGGGGAGGCACTGTTTTCAGGGTGATCATCTCATTTGATTCTGCCACTGCCCGGAGAGGTCAGCATTATGATCCTGTTTATAGATGAAGACACAGAGGGTCAGAGAGGTACAGTCATTTGCCCAAAGAGCATAATCCTTGGCAGAGGAGGGATTTGAACCCAGGCCCACCTAACTCCATCAGCAGGGAGACGACCATAGCAGAGTTTTGTGCGTCCGTGGAAGGCAAGGGATGGGATACCCAGGAAGGAGGAAAGGGCCAAGAAGTCGGGTCTTTCTGGGGCCAGGTGCCAGGCCCACCCACTCTGTACCAGGAACAGCGCTCCACACCGCCCCTGGATGCCAGGACCACCCTCTGAGACACACCTCCTCAGCCACAGCTGATTGGGCCAGAAATAGGTCACCTGACTCAGAAATAGGTCACCTGACTCAGAAATAGGTCACCTGACTCAGAAATAGGCCAATCTGCTTTCCCACCTGAGAACGTGCCCTGGAGGCCTTTTGACGAGCAGGGGACCGGGCAGTGGACAGCGAGCCTCCTTCCAGGCGAGACCTCTTCTCTCAGCTGCGAGGCCCAGGCAACTTCTTGAGCCTCTTCGTGCTCCCCATTCCTTCTCTGGTTATCATGGTGCTTTCCTCCAAGGCTTTTGTGGGGATTAAGTGAAATGCTGATGGGACATTTTTGCCAAGACCCAGCACCCAGGAAATGCTGGACAGACATTGGCCAGTCTCTGCCAGTTGCGGGAGCAGAGGAGGTGGCACTCGGGAGCCAGGGGGAGGCCTGCCCTACTTCGTAGATGAGGAGGAGAGAGGAGCCTCGGGGACCCTGGCGAGCGCTCCTTTTCAGGCGGCCCGGCTGTCATGAGGCCCAGATGCTCCCAGGACTGGTTTAAAGGAAACAGCTGGGGGGTGCCCAAGAGCCAGCCACCCCTGATTCCAGCTTAGGCTAGCACCAAAGGCTCTCTGGGATTTGCAACCACAACCAAACAGAGCCGAAACGAAGCAATTGAGAAAACACCCTGACTGAGGCCATTTGGCAGCTGGCGTCCCTATGGACTCTTTTGGGGCCACTTTTGATCTGGATGCCAGGGAATTCCTGCCCCAGAACTGGCGACCACAGACCCAGGCCACAGCGGTGGGGGGCTGGGCCTAAGCAGGACCAGCCCGCAGCTCCAGAGCAGCTCCATCAGGACGGAACCCACGTTGCCTGCCCGCCCGCCTTCCACACCCACACCGCCCGTTCCCACAGGGGCAGGCTTCTGGCAAGTTTCACACACCAGCCCAGCCCAGGGGACTCACTGAGCAGATGCCTGGACAGGGGCACCACCCCAAGGGAGGGGTCATCTCCGCCACGCATGAGTTCTGGAATATGGGGGGAGCAGCGTACACTGGGGCAGCTACCATGTCACTCGTTATGTGCCTGGGTGAGGGTTCCATGTTTAACATCTGTTGTCTCATTTAAATGTTGTCTCGTTTCCAATCCGGTTGGAAAGATGCCATAATCTCCATTTATAGCAGGAAAGAAATGAGGCTCAGATACTTTAAATTTCTTACTCAAGGCCAAATAGTAAGTGGGAGAGCCAGAAGTGTCTTGTTTTTTTCATTCCACAGTCAACAAACAGGTTTACTATTAACTCATTCAAATATAAACAAAAGTCGAAAGTGGTGTAGTGAAGCTCTGTGTTCCTTTTACCCAGCCCATCTGCATCCCCGTACTTTAAAGCGAATCTAGATGTGACACCACAGATGTCATCTGTAGATGCTTCAGAATGTGCGTCCGCCAGATGTGCGCTTTTCTTTATTTCATGATTTCTGGTTTACAGAAAAGAATGTGCATAAAATACAGGATTCCTATATCCACCCTGTTATTAAACCTTGCTTTGGTGTGGTACATGGGTTACAATTGATGAAAGCATATATTTTTTAATTGTGCTATTAACTATAGTCCTGGGTTTACCCTAAGGTTCACTATTTGTGTTGTGTTGTTCCATGGATTTTCTTAAAAATTTTATTCTGGTAACATATATATGACCTAAAATTTCCCCCTTTTAACCACATTCATATATATAATCCAGCGCTGTTAGTTATGTTCACAGTGTTGTGTTCCCATCACCGCCATCCATTACCCAAACATTTCCACCATCCCAAATGGAAACTCTTTAAGCCCTAACTCTGTGTTCTCTACCTCCACATCATCAGCTGGTAAGCTATATTCTGGATTCTGACTTGATGAGTTTACTTATTCTAATTATATCCTATCAGTGGATCACACCTTATTTGTCTTTTTGTGTTTGTCTTATTTCACTCAACATGATGTCTTCAAAGTTCATCCTTGTTGCATGTATCAGAACTTCTTTCTTTTTTACTGTTAATAATATTCCATTGTGCATATGTTCCACATTTTGTTTACTCATTCATCGGTTGATGGGCACTTGGGTTGTTCCCAGCTTTTGGCAATTGTGGATAATGCCACTATGTATATTGGTGTGCAAATATCTGTTCAAGTCCCTGCTTTCAATTATTTTGGGTTTATACTTATTATTCTTTTGGGGAGTGGGATTGCCGGGTCAAACAGTAATTCTATACTTAACTGTCTGAGGAACTGCAGAACTGGCTTCCATAGCGGCTGTATCGTTTTACATCATCTCCAGCAATGAGTAAGTGTTCCTATTTCTCCACATCCTCTCCAACACTTGTGTTATGCAAAGGAGCAGGGCAGAATTGACATATTGAAAAATGGAATATGGAGCATGCGATGTTTTGCATGTGTGCATGTTAAGCTCTGTGTAGCGGGTGTGTTAGTATCCTCTACTCCCCATCTCCGAACCTCAGCGCCCAACTCTGCACATACAGGGCTGCTTCCTGCAAACATTTGGGGCTCGGCCCTTGAGGATTTTTTCCCCTGGCTGCCAGGAGCATGCTTAGCCCATGTCAGGGCCAACCAGTAGTGTTGCAGAGTCAATGGCCCGGGAGCTGCCCCCAAGCACGGACAGACAGGAGTTGATGGGCAAATGCCCCCAACCACGGTGGGGTAACTCTGTTCTATGCCATCTCCCAGAGGCCCCCAGCAAGATTGAGCTCCAGTTGCCCACGGCAGTAACTGGCTGGATAATGCTCCCTTTGGGTGCTGCTTCCCTTCCAGGTCCCATTTCCCTCTCCTGCCATATTTCCTTGGATCACCTCCCAAATTACTGGCATTTGAATTTTTGTCTCGGGGTTTGCTTGGGAGGAACCCAAAGCAAGGCACTAAGGAAAAGTGTATGAGGTGGGAAGGAGAGGTTGATATAAAACAAAACTGGGATGGAGAGCATCTGTGACCTTCTACCATCACTGCAGCTCCTTAGATAATATCTGGGAGATAGTGGGTGCTTGATAAATGTTTGTTAGGTGCATGGATGGATGGATGGAAAGCAGTGTCCCACCTCCCATTAAGGAAGGTGAAAAGGACCTGTCTTCTCCCTCCCTGGCAAGGCTGTTCCCATCTGAAGGTGGTTGTTCTACTTCCTGCCTTTTCGCCACCCCCATCTGGAGTGCTCCCATTTAGTTCCCATTTCCCAAACCTGCACTTCGGTTCTTCTCCTCTCAATTCTGTGGGTCCCTACTACTCATTTCCTTCCACTTTTGCTTCACATACCCAGAGTTAGCATCTGTTCCTAGCAACCCAAAGATTTCTAACTGATACAGCTAGGCAAAGCTCAGCACACGCTGAATACTAAATAGAGCGCTGAGTTTGCTGGCAGCTAAGACAAAAAGTCCAGTAAGGAGGGGGAAAAATGTACAGTTCATCAAGAGAGAAAATTTTATTTTAAAAATCATATGTCGTGATTCTGGCCAGGCTTTGGAGCATGGATAGAAGTGTATAATTTTTAGTTAAAACAAATGTATGAAATTTGCAACATGAGAAAAGATTCAGAGACTAATGCAGCCCATTTGGAAGGAGAGAATTTTCACAGAGGAAGAGGGCGGGTTGGCCGCGCCAGGTCAGCTTTCAGGGTCACAAGGTTTTCACGGGATGTTATTGCATCTCTTCTCCATCAATCCATCCTTCCCCAGCCCCGGGGGCAGCTGCTGTTACCCTTCTCTTCTACCTTGTAAGAAATGAGGCTGAAGGGGAGGTGATTGCCAAAGCCTCCAGATGTCAGCGGCCAGAAGAACCGGCCCAGGGTGAACTGACCTCCCTAAGTGCCGAAGGCAATCCGCCCTCTCCTGACATCCTTCCCACTCTCAGCCCCCCTCGTGTCCCCTCCACTGCCCAGCTCGGCCCCAAAGACCCACAAAAGGGCCCCAGGCTCCGGGGCCCCAGTGAACGGCTCTCGGCTGTGGGGCTCACTTGTGGGCACCCAGGACGCCCCTCCGGGAGGCGGGTTCCAGCAGGGGGCACGGAGAGCTCCCCCCGCAGCTCGCCCGCCCAGCGCCTTTGTGCGATTTGGGGAAGGGCACCCCCTCCAAGACTTTTGGTCAGACAATGAGCAAAATCAACAGGCAGATCTGCAAGGAGGTGAACGGCGCCCCCTAGCGCCCAGCCCAGCCTGCCCACTGAACCGCCGGCGTCTGGCAAGGGCTCACCTCCGCCAGGTAATCCAGGTAACACTCGTTAGGCTTTGTGACCGCCTGTAAGGTGTGCATAATGCTCCCATCTTAGAGACCAGAGAGAGACTGAGGCTCAGAGGCTGTAATAGTTTCCTGGAACTACCATAATGAATTGCCACACAAACTGGGGGCTGAAAGCAACAGAAATGCATTTTCTCACACTTCCAGAAGCCAGAAGTCTGAAATCAGGGTGATGTAGGGCTCTGGGGGTGAATCCTTCCTGGTAAATCCTGGGTGCTCCTGGCTTTTGGCTGCCTCCTCCAGTGCCTGCCTCCATCTTCACATTTCTGTGTCTCTGTGTCCTCTCCTCTTCTTATAGGTCACCCGTCATACTGGATTTAGGGTGCACCCTCGTCCAATATGGCCTCGTGCTAACCGATTGCATCTGCAGAGACCCTGTTTCCAAATCAGATGACATTCGGACATCCTGGGTGGACGTGGAGCTGGGGGTCACCATTCACCCCAGCAGAGACTTGTACTCCAAGGTCCCAAAGGGTTGGGAGCAGGAGTCAGATGGGGGCTCCCCCCTTGCTGAAGGGTTTCCCACGGCAGGGTGTGGCATGAGACACTTGTCTGTGGAAGGGCAGAGGCCACCTCCTCAGGCGTTTCCTCCCGGGCCGGGACAAGCACCGGCTTGCCATGGTTTCCTGTCCTTGTTTCAGTCCCAACTGCAGGCCACGGAGGTTGTACAAATGCCTGACTCCCAGAAGGGGCAGCTGCCGCTCCAACTCAACCACGTCGTGGGTTTCACATCACCTGCTCTGGAGTCGCCCCTGAGCCTCCCGGGTGGACCGACCTGTCCCCTCTGTGTCCCCTCTGGGACCAGCACACAGTGACGCAGTAGTACACACCCAAGGATTTGTCCCTTCCTACGCATCTGTTCCTTCCCTGCTGGGCTGGGCACCCTGGGGAGGCAGGTACCTGTCTAAGTCTCTCTTCCCACCCAGGGCAGGTGCAGGTGGGTGACTCAGGTCCGTGGCCCAAGTCGGGGAATGCAGGGGCGTCTGCCTTCAGAAATAGCTAGAGAGCCTCTGAGGAGGGACCAGAGAATCCAGTTCACTCTGATCCCCCTGGGCCCAGCTCCAGGCCTGGCATGTCTGCAGATGCGTGAACGAACAAATGAATGCACAGTGAATGAAGAATGTGTTCTCCCAGAGACAGAGTAGCCTGGCGGTTAGGAGTGCGGTCCCAGCACCAGGCCCTGGGACTCGCTTTTCCCCTCTTGTGCTGTGCAGCTTTAGACAAGCTTCTCACCCGTCCTGTGCTGCTGATTCTCTCCCAGGTTGAGTTCCCCAGAAGCGGGGCCTGGGGCGAGATTCAGGTGTAGGTGATTGATTCAGGCCCTGCTTCCAGCAGAAACCGGTAAGGACGTGGAGTAACAGGATGGCGGAAGGCCCAGCCTCAGCCGGGGAGCCCTGGAGGGTGAGCTGCCCTCGCCGGGCAAGAAGCCGGGTTTTCAGGCTGTGCACGGGCCAGCCAAGGCTCCAGGGATGCTCCAGGGGCAAGTTCATTTCCAGGCAATCCGGGTCTCTGTACTTCCAGGCAAAGCACCCCCAGGAAGCAAGGTCTGGCCTCCAAAGATTGCAGGTGTTGCGGGTTGGAGAGGGGCGTGACCCACACTGAGTGGGGGTGGAGGTGGGGTCAGAAATGACAAAAAGGGATCTGGGTGGCTCTCTGCATTGTCTGTTGCAGATTCCTCTCTGTCCGAGGCAGGTGATAACAGGGTGTTGGCTCTGAGGACACAGTGTGGCACAAAGTCAACCACCACTCGCCCCTCCATGCAGATTCCCTCGCTCCCCCCACAGAGGCAGGCTCTCAGTAGGCATTTGTTGAATGAATGAATCAGCTTCCTTATTGTAAAACCAGGTTACTATGCCCGCCCCTTCACTGCCCAAAGTATTTCTCAGCAGCCTCTCTGTGTCCAGGCTGGATGGGAAAATGACAATGAGACTCAGAGTGAGGAGAAGGTCATGACCGTGAGACCCAGAGTGAGGAGAAGGTCCACCCCACGCACAGCTGCAGGTTGCCCAGGAGGGGCCAGTGCTGCTGGGACACAGTGGCCCCCGGGGTCTTGCCTGCCCTCAGTTTCACCATAGCTGAGGCTCTTGTTGCTTCATTCATCAACTCAACAAAAAATTGAGCACCTACTGTGTGCCAGACACTCCTCTAGGTGTGGCAGAGACAGCAGGAAACAACAGATGTGCCCCTCGTCCTGGTGGAGCTGACACCCAGTAACAAATACATAGATGAACTCGGTGACTAGAAAGGAGCACGGTGGAGAAAACGCAGGGACAGGAAATGTGGGGCGACAGGGGTGGGGGCTAGTGCTTCCTTTTTATTTGTTTGTGTGGGCAGGCTCCAGAAATCGAACCCGGGTCTCCAACATGGCAGGCAAGGACTCCACCTGCTGCGCCACTGTGGCCCACCCTGCTTCTTTTGAAATGATTACAGACTCAAAGAAGCTGCAAAGATTGAACAGAGATGGTACCCTCCCCCCAGCTCCCCCCACTGGTTGCCTCTTAGTACAATGTCATAGTTACAATGTATGTGTATTGTGCTCTGTTCTTCTGTCACAGGCAGGGACGCATCCCCAACATAGCAGTCAGGAGAGAGCCATTCCTGTGATGGATGTGTAACTATGTGAGGCCACTGGGAGGCATCGATTGCATGCTTTGCGTGGATTGTATGTGAGTGTATCTTAAAACTGCAAACAAAAAAAGATAGACCTTTCCATCACCTCAAAGGTCTCTCTCATCCTACGCCTCTATGATGGCACCTACCTGCTTCCTCCACTGCCCCTAATCTCTGTAATCATTAAACTATTCTCCATGTCTATAATTTCGTCATTTCGTGAATGTTACATAAGTAAACCATACAGTGTCTGACCTTTGGAGATTGGCTTTTTTTCCTTTTGGCCAATATAATGCCCTTGAGATTCACTCATGTTGGTATGCTATTTTGTTTTAATTTTTTGTTCTGCAAGAATTTCAGACTTACTGAAAATGTGCAAAAATAGTACAAATCTCCAAGTCCATGAGTGCGCTGTCTCTCTCTGTAAATATATATATAATTATTATTTCTTTTCTGAACTATTTGAGAGTAAGTTGCAGACACAGTGTCCCTTTACCCTTAAAAAGTTCAGGATGCATTTCCACATGGGAACATTCACTTACTCTTATCAAAATCAGGATGTTGACATTGAAACAATACTATTGTCTAAACAGGCCTTGTTCAAACACTACCGATTGCTTCACTCATGTCCTTCACAGCGAAAGATAACCACCTTTTTCCTGGCCAGGATCTCCCATCACATGTTGGATTTGGTTGTTACAACTCATTGTCTCCTTTAATCTGGAACATTCCTCGGCCTTCCCTCCTCTTTCCTGGCACTGGCATTTGCAAAGAGTACAGACAGTTATTTTCTAGGATGTCCCTGGACGTGGGCGATTCAGGTGCAGCGTGTGGACAGGGCCAGGCAGAGGGGGGCTGTGACCTCCCCAGGGCCCCTCCAGGAGGCCCAGGCTGTGGACCTGTCCCTTCCCGTGGTCAGGACTGTGTCAGCCAGGTGACTGCACTGGACAGGCACCGTTTTTCCCTGCAGAATTAATATGTGTTTGTTTATGACTAAAGTTTCACTTGTTGCTCATTAAACTCTCACCTGCTTTATTTTTTTTTTGTTACAGAACTTAGTATTGAAGTAATACTTAGAGAGAAGTACACAATAAACATAATGAAACTATCAAAAGGTGAGAAAGTGAACACCCAGCCTGAGGATGGGTTTTGATGAGGGTGCTCCCGGAGGGCTTCCCTGGGGAGGTGACCCTGAAGCCGGGACCTGCGGGAGGAGGAAGGGAGAGGGGGCAGCCTGCAGGCAGAGGGCCTGAACCCAGCTCAGACCATAGCAGAGGCCAGTGGGGCTGGGGCGGGCGGAGGTGGGCAGATGGGCCAGCTCATGTGGGGCCTTGAGGCTGGGATGAAGAGTGTGGTTTCACAGCGGCCCAGTGGTGAGTGTGCTGGCCTGGGTTCCAAGAAGCACACTGGTGTGTTTGGAAGGTCATCCCAGGAAACAGCGGGAGGGGAGTGGGGAAGTGGGGCGGGCAAGGCAGGGACCCCATAAAGGGTGCTTTATTGCAACCGTGGGGTGTTTCTCCACCGACTACTGCCAATCATTGACTGCATGGGGGGTATCCATGCCCCCATACTTTCAGTCTGGGGTACCCCCCAGGTGTTGGCAGTAAGCAGCCTTGGCTTACAGGGCCTTTTGTGTCTGGCATCTTTCACTGAGCATGGTGCTTCCAAGGTTCATCTGCTTGTAGCATGGATTCCTTTTCATGGCTGTGTAACACTCCCTCGTGTGGACAGACCACCTGCATTTATCCACTCATCCGCGGATGGGCACTGGGACTGTCCCACCAGTGCCTTTTTTGTGAGTGAAAAATAGCATATATACAAAAAAGCAATACATTTCAAAGCCCACCACCACACCCACGAGTGCCTCCTTTAAACTTGTAATAAAGCCTTGCCCTGTCCTCCCTGCCCTTGCTGCAGGAGCCAGGAAAGGACTCTCCGGCGACCAAGGACGGTCCCGCCGGTTGAGCAGCAGGCAGCAGGTGAGGGTCTGGGGCGAGGGGCCACAGGGCTGTGTCCAGGCAGAGGGGCCAGCTCGTGCAGAGGCCGGGGGCCTTCAAGGAGGGCAGGGAGTGAGTTAAGGCTCAGAGGGGAGGTGGGGAGAGAGGCAGGCGGCCCTGAAGGGTGTGTGAAGGAGTCTGGACTTGAACTGAGGGTGGAGGCATCAGGGGAAAGGTATAAGCAAACGGTCCATGAGCAGGTAAGACCTTCATGGGGGAGCCGGGCAGGTGGGAGGGGTTTCTCAGGGTGCAGGAACTTTCATCGTTACAACCATGACAGTCAGTCCCAGGTGTACCAGGGGGGCTGGGCACCTCAGGGCTGCTGTGGGGAGCAGGGACTGGAGAGTTTCTGGGGAGAAATCAAAAGAGAGACTGAAACCAAGAAGGTGGGATTTAGGGGATGATTACGATTAGTGAATGATTATTTAGATATTCCCTTTTGCTTTCTGGTATATTAGATAGAGGGGAATGCCTGGCCCAGCTGCCTTGAACTTCAGTACTGACTGCATAGCCTTTATCTCATGCCCTTCTGATTGCAGAAACCTTGTGCCTGATGCTCGCTGTACCCATTTCACCTGCTTTAGCCTTAGAGTCTTGCGATCACTAAGGACAGCCCTAATGTTTATGATGAAGCACCATGAGTCGGCCCAGAGCTAACCTGCCCCAATCCCAAAGCTATCTTGGTAAAGGAAGCGGGAGCCAACCAAAATGGACCCATCGGATATGCGCAGTCGCTTAAACTTTAACCTCTCCGTGACCTACACCTCACTGTAACACTAACAGTCACACCCGTCATCACATCAAGCCACCATTTTCTTACACACATTCTGTGACTAAGCGTGTAATAGATCTGCACACGCTCAATAATTAGATCGTCTCTAATTACGTCATCTGGGGCCACTGGGCTCATTATCCTGAAACCTGCACAGGTTTTAGGTTTATGATACTGTAAAACCATCAGATACTGCAATTTGGGGAGACAGATTTTTAGGCCAATAGGTCATCTCATCTTCTGTTTTGCATCCAGCCATAAATACTTTCTTTCTTTGAAACACTGGTGTCTCCAGAATTGGTCATCTGAGCATATCAGACAGAGAACCCACCACTTTTGATCGGTATCAAAACTCTGGGGAAGGGCGGGCCATGGTGGCTCAGCAGGCAAGAATACTCGCCTGTCATGCCAGAGGACCCGGGTTCGATCCCTGGTGCCTGCCATGTAAAAAAAAAAAAAAAAAACTCTGGGGAAGGGATGCACGGGGGTGGTTCAGTGGTAGAATACTTGCCTTCCATGTGGGAGACCTGGGTTCGATTCCCGGACCATGCACCTAAAAAAAAAAAAAAACAAAACCCCGGCGAAGGGAAGTTTGGGAATTTTAAGGCTGGCTTCTCTCTGCCTCTGGGACTCGGCTGTTTCTGCTTTCCTACCCCACTCTTTCTCCTAAATCTCCAAAAAATATGAAGATCATCTCCCTTGTGCATACTGCCACCTTCTAGAAAGTTCTGTAACTTCTCAGCCCAAAGTTATACACCCTTTGGTAAACAGGTTTATTCACATGCCTACTGAATGGTGGCTCCCAGGAATGTGATGGGGAGAAGGATATCCAGGCGGGAGCCCCCACCCCCAGGGGAAATGTCTGCAGGTATAGGAGGGCTGGTGGGTCTGTGCATGAATCTGCCTCTTGGGGGTTAGCAAATCCCAATGCACAGGGCTCTGGCACTGGGGGTCAGGCTCTGAGGCCGCCTGGGGCTTTGATTCTCCTGGTGGGTTTAAGCCCCTTGGGGGCACCAGCATGTTCACATTAGCTACGAAATGCTCGGCAAATGTTTGTCAATCGCTCAGCAAATGACTATGGGAGAAGCCAAGATGCAAGTAGAAAATTAACAGCATCTGGAAACACGGTCAGGTGCATCATGGTGTCACGTGTGACCAGCTTCATTTAAGGGGGCCTCAATCTTTAGGGAGCCAGCTGGGTGCATTCCCCCCTCCCCGTGCTTGCTCTTGGCTTCTCTCTGCTCAAGATACTTTACCTTCAGGTGTCCCCAGGGGACACCCTCTCGGCTCATTCATGTTGCCTCTCCAGGCCACCCTACAATAGTCCCTATCACTCTGAGTTCTCATCCTGATCTCCAGACATTTATTTGTTTTCTGTCGGTCTCGCTCACTAGAGGATAAGGTACAAGAGAATAGGGAAAGGGTCTGCTGTGAATCTCACCACTATCAGAGCACCTGACACATGGCAGGGGCTTAAAAATATCTGCTGAATGAACAGACAGAAGTGGCTTAACCTCACTGAACCCCAATTTCTTCATCTATAAAGCTATTATATTAGTTGCTTGTGTTCACAGCCAGAAAACAAAGCAAAACAGATCTGATCGTATGTGCTAGGAACCATAATTTCAAACTAATTTCAAAAGTTAAATAATAATTGTTTAGAACACAGCCTACCCTTTCTAAAAAGGATGGCTTCTAATGCCAGCCTGATCATTCGTGAGTGAGGTTCTTTACCAAATAATTGCAGGTGCCTCGGGACGGGACCGCAGCTTCCTGCCAGCAAGTCTCGTTTGGCAGCAGCTTGCAGGCACTGAGGTGACCCCACTTTCCTAATGAGAGGGAATGGGATCAAGTGCGGTGGCCTCCCTGTACTCCAGGCCCAGGGCAGAACTTTCAGGAACGGCTGGCTGTCCTTGCTTGGTCCCGCCCAGGATTCTCCCGCCAGTGAATGCACCAGGAAGGCCCTCAGAGCTGCAAACCTCACATGTTCCCAGCCAGTTGTCTTGCCCGAAGAGATTCCCTGAGAGTGAGTGGCCTCCGGAATTCTGCAGGCTCAAGGCTGATGAACATTTTTTAAGGCAAAATCTTGGAATCAGTGGTGAAAGCTGTCCAATCCAACCTAAGTTACAGAACTAAGAAGGGATGGTGAAAATAAATATAAATAGCAGGTGTAATTGCCGGGTGAAAATTGAAGACAGTGACAAAAAAAAAAAAAAAAGACAATTAGATTAAATTCCCAAGAATGTAAAAAGAAGCAAAGGATCGAAAACCAAAGTTGAAAACTAAACACAAAATTATTTTTACTCTGTAAAAGAAAAAATAGTATAGACTGTTTAAATATTTGTCTGTACTTCGGAAATGCTTTCAGATCATTCATGATTAAATTGTAAATGGGGTGCTCATTTCTAAAACAAAATAAATATGATAGCAAATAGCAGAGCACTTGCTTCAAGCAGCATGGAAATAAAACAAGAGAAGGACAGAAAACAGTCTAGTGGTAACAATGATAACAATGTAAACACAATAAAATTCCATAATTTAAAGCAAATAGGCTCAGATGTGATTAATGACAAATTCAATGACCTGCTGCTTATGGGAGAGAATCACTGTTAAATTTTGGGGGGCATTTATCATGTTTCGGGCGCTGTGACAGAGACCAGGTCAGCAACTAAAGTGATGAAGGCAAAGAATTCCCCTGACGCCACCAAGCTTACACTGTGGTGGAAAATGAGCCAAGGACAGCCCCAAAATAAAACATCAGATACAGAGAGCACAGACTGGGCATTAGCGAAGCAGTGGTGGCAACATCAGCTCTGCAAAAGGGAACTTCAAGGGTTCATTTTAATGACCTAGAGATGGCATTCTACATTTACAAAAATTATAATCAACAGGGGAATCTTATGCACTAGCCAACAGAGCAGCAAAATACAAAAAGCAAAAATTCAGTTATACAAGGGAAAATGGACTTTCAGAAAGCAATTAGAACGGGGAATTTAAACTCTTCACCGCCATCCCGTATCACACCAAGTAGCTGAAAAGATAAATAACAATGGGACGAGAAAGAATGACTAGATACAAAACTAATTTTATCCCACACCAGAAGAATACACTAACTTTTCTGATGTCCTTGGAATATTTACAAAAAATGCATACAAACGGGGCATAAAATCTCAACAAATTAAGAAAAGCAGACATTGTGCAGGCTACATTTTCTGATCATCATGCAACAAAACCAAGAATTTAACCTAAACTGGGACTAAGGGTATCCGTTCAACGGCTTCCAGTCACACTGGGCTGACCTCTTCAGCTGCCTCTGTGTCCACTCCATTTCCTCCAGCTCAGCAGGCCCAGGTGTTCCACAATACCCATCACCCAGAATCTCCTTCCTGAATGTTCTGGAAGTTCTTAAACTGGTCCACGAGGCACAGAGGGGAAGAGAGTTGCCCTCGCAGTCATGCGTCAACAAGAGGCAGGTGTGGGATTCAAATCTGGGACTGGCTCACACCAGGGTTTTGGGTTTTCCCCTTTATTCTAGGGCCTAGGCTGACCTGGGCCTCTGCTCGCATTGGCCGGGTGGGGGTAGCATGACGTTGTCACCTCTTCTGCTTTGTTAAAGGGAGAAGATGCAGGAGAGACAAGAATGGCTACAAGAATTGCCCACTGGGTTGAAGCGGGCTGGGGCAACCAGCTATTGGGGAGCAGGTGAGGGTGGTGGCAAATATTTGTTCAAAGGGGGCATCTCAATCAACTAGGCAAATGCACACATTATCTCCCGTGGTCCCTGAGTGACCCCCACTCTACAGATGAGGAAATTGAGGCACAGAGGGGTGGCCCCGTCTTCCCCAGAGCCACCCAGCTGCCACATGGGGAGCCCGATTCATCCCAAACCACTCAAAGCCAAAGCCAATGGCGGCCCTCAAACCACTCCAGCTCCTGGAATTCACCTCCCAGTGCCCCGGGGCCCCTCAGTGACAGTCGGGGCGGGGGGGGGGGGGGGGGGGGCGTGTCCAGGACCTCGCAGCAGCAGGTAGGAGTCTGCTCGGCTCCCCCATCTATCTGCCTTGCTTCCAGGGTGGCCATACCAGGTTCCCAGGAGAATTGGTTAACTCTCAACTTCCAGCTTCCAGGTGGGCTTCAGACCCAATAACTAAGGATAGGAAGGGGGCTGGGAATTCGCATGTTTAACTAGTTCACTTTGCCCCCCCACCCCCACCCCAACTCCCGCTCTAGGTGATTCTTATTTTCTGGCAAGTTTGGGAAACAGCCCAGACTCTGGGACATCGCGGCCCTCAAGGGCACGGGAGTTGCCGCCGATCTCGCAGGGCTGGGGCAGCGCGACGCCAGGTGCGCGGAGCGCGGCAACGCCCCGAGGGCGGGGCCTCACCTGCGGCGGGCAGGTAGGCAGCTACCTGGTAACCCGGGCCTGGCCCTGGAGGCTTGGGCGCGCGCAGCCAGCCCCGGCCTCACCGGGGACCGAGGGATACACGCAGCCAAGTCGCTGGCCGGCCACGAGGGGCCCCCGCCTGCTCACCATGGTCAAGCGACGCTTCTCCAAGTTCCTGCAGAAACTCCCCTTCTTCGGCGCCGGCCACCCGTACGAGCCGCTGGAGAGGAGCGAGCTGGAATCCCTGGTGAGTCGCGGCGACCGGGAGCGCGACAGTCCCCCCCACCCCTCCTACCGCAGCCCCTCAAGGCCCCATCTGCGGGCCGCCTGCCCTTCCATCCACTCGGCGTCCTCTCTGTGGGCCTAGAGGAGGCTCCCTCTCATAGCAGTGCGAGCTTTCCTTTCTGCGCTGGGCGGGACCCTGGCCAGCTCACTCATCGGCAGCTTGCTGTGTGCTTGGAAAACTGAGGTCGTTAAGGGGCGCACCACCAGGAAGTGGCCTGGCTGGGAATTTAACCTAGGTTACACTGGCTCCAGAGAATTTAAACTCCAGGTAATTCACCCTAGGCTTATCTGTCTCCCTACCTAGGCTACTACATGGTCTCTTAAAAGCTACCTGAATTGGGGGGTGGGGGATGGGGAGAGGCTACTCGAATTGGAAAAATAATGATAATGTAACTATGTAAATAATATTTTAAAAAGTGGTTGCTCAAATTTTTTTCGCGAGAATATTAGCGATCATGGTGGGGTATCAGGAGATGAGTAGATGGGCCCCCAGCTTCACTGCCCCAGCCACCAGATCACTTTTTAAAAACCGCTCACATTTGCATGTTGACTTAGAGCTCCAGAGGAAAATAAACCGACAGAGTTCTAGGACAGGGGAGTCTGTCGGCCTAAAACCTGTGGAAACCGGGGAAGTGCCAGATAAAGCCCTCCCTGCTGCCTTGGCTAGTGGATCCAACGGTGGTGGTGATTCCTTTGCTTTGTAAGTGTAGCTCCTTGCACGATTTAAGGAGAGAGAGGTTGCTGGATGTTTGCAGAAGCAACTCTATGTCTGAAGCTTATTGCTTTATTTGTTTTTTTTTCCTTTAAAGCTCAATCATTCATTCAAAAATAAAATTCCTGGAAGTCTCACCTGGGCTTGCTCATGAGAATACAACCTTGCAATGGTCTTTTGACTGGTGGAGGAAAACTTCCAAGTTGAATTTATTTTTTAATGAAAATGATCAGCTGAAAAATATTTGATTTAAAATGTTTAATTTTTCTCCTTATGAATGACAGCGGTCAAAACAGTTTGGTTTTATGATATTTAAATATGTGGGCCCTTCGAAAATAGTGCTTTACAAGTTGGTGTTGAAGTGGGAATTCTGGAGTGCCGTGTTAACTAGTAGTGTCATGTTAACAAGTAATTTTCAAATTACATCTTGTCCTGCTGGGTTGTGTGTTCCATACTAATAGGATTCGGTCAGGATCCATTCCTCCGCGTATATGCTGTGATAAGCATCCTGCTTCAGTGGTTTGAAGTTAGTTGGCCAAATGGCTTGCCTTTCCTCTGTTACCCCCCCTTCCCTCCCTGCCCCCCTTTCCCATGCTTTGATTTCTGCCACAGACTGGGTCTTTTCCAAACACTCCTGCTGCATGGTGTGCCAGGGCGAGGTTTTGTGGGATGTTGGGCTGTGCTGGGTGATGAAACGAGAGTGGAGAGGCTGCGGCACCCTTGGATTTTGAGCCCTTCCTCAAGGCGGGTGTCACTGCCCAAAGCTTTTCAGAGGGCCCCCAAAGCTTGGGCAGTGTTCCAGCCTGTCCAGGGCATGTGGGGCGCTCGCCCACTTGCTGTGGACCTGGGTGCTGGCCCAGCGTGGGCGGCAGGCGTGATGACCTGGCAGCTGGCGGCAGAGACCGGCTGAGAACGGAGATGCCCAGTCTCTAAAGGTGGCCTTGCGCAAACACAGGAAATCACCAGGAAAGCGAACAGGGAGTGGGACGAGGCAGGGAGCGAGGCGGGGCTGCAAGGCAGGTGAATGCGCCACCTGCGCTGCTGCTTAGCGCTCAGACTTACATCTTCCAGCTTGGTGACTTTTCCTTCCAGAAAATTTGGCAAAGAGGCAATACCTGCTCACGGTGATTATCTGTGACTGTGGAAACCTGTTTTCAGGTGCACTTACCAGATGTCACTTCCTTGCTGTGACCTCTGAGCCACCCAGCCCCCTTGTTGAGTTGCTCCTGCTACAATACACATAACACAAATCCTAAGAAAATATAGTTAGCATACTAGTAAAATAGAGCTCTGAGTCCCTGTGTTACTGACAAACGGCCCCTGCTGTGTTTCTCCACACGGCCCTCCTCCCTCCCAGGTGAGAGTTATTACGGTAATCATTTCCTCATAAGGAAGTCCAGGCTCAGAGGTGCTGCTGCTTTCATTCATTCATTCATTCATTCATTCATCCATTCAATTTTTCCCTGAGGCCAACTTTGTGTGTGCTGCAGAGATAGAGATGTATGCAAAATCAAGTTCGTGAGGGAGGCAGGCAATCAACAGAGAAAGCAAAAGTTGCCTAAGATCCTGGGACCATGGGTGCAATAGCAGAAAATGGAGCAGTGTTTCACAGTGTGACTGTGTGATTGTGAAAATCTCGTGTCTGATGCTCCTTTTATCTACCTTGTCAACAGATGAGTAGAACATGTGGAATAAAATAAATAATAGGGGGAACAAATGTTAAAATTAATTTAGTTTGAAATGCCAGTGATCAGTGAAAGGGAGGGGTAAGGGGTATGGTATATATAAATTTTTTTTCTGTTTTCGTTTTATTTCTTTTTCTGAATAGATGCAAATGTTCCAAGAAATGATCATGATGATGAATTTGCAACTATGTGATGATACTGTGAATTACTGATTATATATGTAGAATGGAATGATCAAAATAGGAATGTTTGCATTTGTTTGGTGTTTTTTGGTATTTAAAAAAATAGAAGAAAAAAATTATAAAAGAAAATGGAGCAGCATGACGGGTGGGGGAGCAGGGGCAAGGGGTAATGAGGTGGGGAGCAGGCAGGACCCAGAGGTCAGGGGCTCTGGCAGGTCTGAGCTTGCTGCTACACTCTGCCTTTGCAGGGGTGTGAGAGGCCCCCCGTGTTAGTTTCCTGGGGCTGCTGTGACCCACGGGCAGCCTAAGACGTGGACATTTGTTCCCTCCCAGTTCTGGAGGCCAGAAGTTCAAAGTGAAGGTGTGGGCAGGGCGGCGCTCCTCCAGAGGCCTCCAGTGAGGTCCCTCCTGGCCCAGTGGGGCCCGCGGGCTGCCTCCCTCCGGCCCTACCTGCAGCTTCCCCACTGTGGGTCTCGGTGGCCCGTCCCGTGAAGGTGCCAGTGCTCGGTTGTGGGGCCCAGCCTAATTCCCCATCACTGCATCCTAAGTGGATGACGTCTGCAAGGACCCTTTTTCCCCATGAAGGCAGCTCCTGAGGTCCTGGGAATCAGGACTTCAGCGTGTATTTTGGGGAGTTGTGACTCAACCCACAGCCCCTCCCCCCCTTAGTTTTAAGCCTAGAAAAGGGCTTCTTGGCTGACCTGCAGGCTAGAGTGAAGAGAACGTCGGGCCAGAAGTTCCTGCTGCTCTGAGACACGGGACCGAGCTGGGGGGAGTGGTCTCTGCCCCCCCGGGTCTGGTTCTGGCTGAGGGCCCGCCGCGTCCCCCTGCTTGGGGAGCTGATTCACCTGTCGGGACTGTCCAGAGCCAGGATGCACCCCACGGAAACACGCCATGTCCCCATTCGTCCATGCAGATTTCCCGGCTCGCCTCCTGCGGGCCAGGCTGAGCTGCTCCTTCCGTGGACAGGGATGGGCTTCAAACTTGGGTCCACAGTGGGCTGGTCAACCCACGTGTGCACGGGCTGGAGAGGAGTGAGGCTGAGGGGTCATCGGAGCGGAGACTGGGAGGGGACACTGAGCCAAGGGCCAGGGCTGAGGAGCCAGGTGACCTGGGGGCTCTGCAGGGGGAATGGGGGCAGAGGTGGGCTCGGTGGGCCGACACACAGATGCACTTTATCCCCTGAGCAACAGGGACCCTTTGAAGGGTTTAAATTGAGACATGACAATCATTCATTCATTCATTCATTTCTAGATATGCCAGGCATTCGGTTACAATGAACAAAGTAAATCAGATTTGCATTTTTAAGAGATCACACTTCACACTCCGGCTGCAGGAAGAAAAGGGATGGGAGGGATTTTGAGGCTTACACACACACACATACCCTTAACCAGATGCTTCTCAAAGTTTAGTAATATATAGACATCTTTTTAAAGAAATCTATTGCTACCTTCAATGTTGTCTCAAATTATTTGCTTGAGACAAATCATTTAATTAAAGATAAGCATAAAACTTGCAGTTAACCACAACTGCATGCTTATAATTCAATGAAAATTGAATACATTTGCCAATGAAATTCTAAGGTATTAATGTCACATCCATATTTTGAAATGTCTAGTGTGTTTTATTGAAACTCAATAAGTGATGTCTGGTGGTTGTATTAGCTATCTGTAGCTGTATAGCAAGTCACTCCAAAGCTTAGTGGCTTCAGACCACAAGTATTTGTTATCTCCCGCGGCCTGTGGGTCAGGAATGTGGGTGCAGCTTAGCTGGGAGCCTCTGGATCGGGGGCTCTCGTGGTCCAGCCATTGGCTGGGCAGCATTGCCTCTAAAGGCAGGTGGGACAGCAAGGGGATCTGCTTGCACACTCAGTCTTCTGGTTGTTTCCAGGCTTTGTGCCATCACCACGCGGCTCCTCGGAGCTGCCCCACAGGCTGGCAGCCGGCTTCCCCGAGGCCGAGCAGAGAACAACCAACTTGGAAGCCATGCTGTCTGAAACCTAGTCTTAGAAGGGACCTCCCATCACTTCTGCTGTATTTTATTCATTGGAAGTGAGTCTGGGGTCAGTCTGCTGGTGTGAGTGCCAGAGGCAGGGGTGACGGGGGCATCTCGGAGGCTGCTCACCGCAATCGTAGACAGAAATATCTTCTGAATATGTCAGGGACTGGTTTGCTCAGGTGGGATCCCCGGGCCTGGTGCTCAGCCACAGCTGCCAGCAAGCAGCCTGTGAGTGCCGGCTTGGAGGCTATCATTTGATAACGTAGAGCTGGCTTGTTTGGTGGAGAAAAAGTGTGCACCGGGCATTGTTGAAAAAATATTTCTGCATTTTGCGTATATTTGTATTTATGCCCACACTTCACGTGCATCAGCTATGGTGTGTCACTATGTGCAATGCTGAACTCGTGGAGGAGACCTGCAGTGTGACAGCGGCTCTCAGGGTTTGGGTGTTTTAGAGAAACATGCCGACCCCATGAGCAGGTGCCTGCTGGCGATTTGATGTTCCTGCTGGTTTTTCTTCTGGAGTCCCGTGAGCTCACCCCTACAGCATGCCCTTCGCCATTTATTTGGACGTCACTTGACGTGCCATGAGATGCCGTCACAAACTGTGGGCTGCGGTGCCACATCACAAGGCTCATCACTGAAACCCACATGCAGAATTAGTAAGTTTGCAGGGAACGGGCGAGCTCTCAGGACGCCATCCTGGAATCTCCAGTTAGGGAGGGGAAAGAATCCCAGATGCGAAGGGCAGGGCACTAGAAGGACCAGAGGGGCTTCTGGGTGTGAAACAGTGGCCACTGGGTGGGCCCCGTGTGAGGGGCGCCTGGGCTGCGAGGGGCCCGGGGGTGGGCACACCAGCTGGAGGGCGTGTGTTCCAGAATCAGAGGCTGCCCCGAGGAGACTCCCAGGCAGCTGCCAAGGAAATGTGAGTTATGAAGATGAAGGCCCTGGGAGCGCGAGTTCTCTCTCCGCCCCCCCAATGATCTATCAAATGAGGGAAGGGTAAGTTTTCAGGTACCTCAAAAAGTCATATAGAGGACAGAGATTAACTCGTCACAGGCAGAAGCTGAGGAGAGTGGTATTTGGACGGTGGTTTGAGACTGCTATGGACACAGGCTGGTCCCACGCCAGGTATGATGGGAAGATGATAAAATTGGGGATGAGGTGTTCAAAATACAGAAGAAATATCAGCAACCAAAAGGCCGGTGAGTGGAGGCTTGTTTATATATATATATATATATATATATATATATATATATATATATATATATATTATTGTATATCAATGCAATAGAAGTCCATGCAGACACTAAAATTGATGCTGTAAAAGAATATATAAAGGCACAGAAAGATGGTTATGATTTTTTCTTAACATTTTTTTCTTACGAAAAATGTTAAACATCCAGAAAAGGGAAACGAATAGAAAGCTGTACACTTACCTGGATTCAACTATTATTTTGCCGTGTTTGCTTTGTATGGGGTACCAGGTGGAAACAAGTGGCTATAATCTCTTTTGAAGAAACATATATCTACAACATGAAGAGAAAAATATCCCGAAGGATCTTTTTTAAAATATATTTTTATTGAGAAATCTTCACACACACAGCCCATGCATAGTGTACAATTAATGGCTCACAATATCATCACATAGTTGTGTATTGATCACTACGGTCATTCTTAGAGTATTTGCATCGCTCCAGAAAATGAAATACAAAGGGAAAAGAAGAAATTCATCCATCCCATACCCCTCACCCCTCCCTCTTGTTGACCACCAGTATGGAAAGATCATTTCTAACGGGTTATCAAGCATGGCTTCTTTTCTTTTTTGCAGTCTTCCGTGTTTTCCAAATTTTCTTCAACATGGGTTGTTTTGGTAACCAGGAAAAAAAAAAAGCTATTTGGAAAATGAAAGAGAGGGAAGAAGTGGAGGGGAGAGAAAGGACGGTGGGTGTAGATTGGGGGTGCTTTCCCGGAGTGGGGAAGTAGCTGGGCTGAGGTCATTAAGCCAGAGCCCTGACGCCAGCCAGGTTGGAGGGCAGGGTCTGAGCCACCACGTGGGGGTGCTGGCAGGAGGACAGGGGGCCAGCTGGTGATATGCAGGTGGCCGTTTGTGGGGGTCTTACCCTCCCCCCACCTCACTGCTTCACAAGACAGAGAGAAATAGTTTGGGTTGGCATACTGGGGGACCTCCATATGGGGACGGCCAGCGGCAGGCAGGAAGGGGTGCTCGCATCCGGGGAAGCTGGGGCGGGGGGTGCTGGGGAGTAGACCGGCTTGACGGTGGGGGAGGGGGGAGTATATGAGGACTTGGTGCTTTCTACATGTTTTTCTGTAAACCTGTAACTGCTCTAATAACTAAGTGTTCTTTATATTCTGGAAACCAGTCAGATGCACACACACACAATTTATTCCCGTTCTATGGCTTGTCTTTTTGCTTAGCGGCATTTCCTTTTTTCTCTTTTTTCTTTTCATGGGCAGGCACTGGGAACTGAACCCATTCTTTGTTTTTTTTTAAGACATTTTTTTATTGTGAAATGTATCACAATAAAAAGTGATATGTTTCAAAGTTCAGTTTTACAAAGTTATAGAGCAGATTTGACAGTATAGCGTGGGTTACATTTCCATAATTTCAGGCATTTTCAGCTGGCAGTTCCAATACATAGAAACCAAAAAGAAACTTCTACATAATGATTCAGCAGTGACAGTCATTCGTAAATCGTAAACTCTCTGCCACGGTTCCTTCTTCTTGTTTGACCCTTCTCTCAATCTTCAGGGATATCTGGGCAATGACTGTTCCAACTTCTTCATGTTGGAAAGGGGTGTCAACACTGTGGGGGAGGGGATTTTAGCTGGTTGATGTTCTGGAAGAGACTGGTAATTCTGGGTTTGAGGGTTTACCTGGCATAGGAACAATCTGGAGATTTTAAGCTTCTGAAAAATAAATTCAATAGGTAAAACTTTTATAGAATCTTAGATAGAGCCCTGGTTTAGAGTTTTCGGGAATGCTATTTGTTGGGGCTTGGCATACCTTGGCAACTTGTGGTATCTGGCTGAAGCTTGCCTTAGAGTAACTTCCAGAATGACCTCTTAACTCTATTTGAAATCTCTTAGCCACTGAAGCCTTGTTTTGTTATATTTCTTTTCCCCCTTTTGGTCAAGAAGGCTTTCTCACTCCCACTTTGCCAGGGCCAGGCTCATCCCTGGGAGTCATGTCCCGCATTGCCAGGGAGACTTACACCCTTGGATGTCATGTCCCATGTAGGGGGGAAGATAATGAGGTTGTCTGCAGAGTTTGGCTTAGAAAGAGAGAGGCCACATTTGAGCAACAAAAGTGATTCTCTGGGTATGACTCAGGCGTGTTTATAAATAGGCTTAGCTTCTCTGTTATAGAAATAAGTTTCATAAAGGCTAGCCTCAAGATCAAGGTCATACCTTATTAAATTGTGAGTCCCCAATGCTTGGGAAAATATCAAGAATTTCCCAGGTGGAGAAGTTTAGTAGTTCCATATTTTTTCTCTAGACCCTCAAGGAACTTTGCAAATACTTTTTTACCATCTGCCCAAAATACTCTGGATTGCATCACGGTATTACATTAAGCTATACAGAATCCCTAGATCTCATTCCCTAGTCTAGGCTTCATGTATTTAGGTTGTTTAAATAAACGGGCTAGACAGATTAAGTTAAATAGTGTGGTACAGAAAATTTATATTTTGGACAAAATAAACATCTCTTCCTTTGGTCTCACACAGAAGTTGAAGTTTTAAAATGCAGACCATATCATCCTTTACCCTGTATTCTGATTTACCTTCGTCCCAACCAGTTCAGCTTTATATCTGTAATTAAAGTCTGATCTCTTTTTCAGCTTCCTTAGCAGTTGCTGTATGGAGCAATGCTGACTTTAAGTCATGCTGATACACGCTCTAAGTCTCGGGTGTCACACAGGTACTCATAGGCCCAGGGAACTACCAAGTTATACCTAAAGAACACAGCATCTCAAAATTTAGAAATAGCACTCAAAACTCAAGAATAAGTATGACTGCTAGAAAAGCTTACAATCTAGGACCTAACTTTATATATAAGCATATTCTAAATGAGACCATGCAATGTTTGCCCATTTGTTTCTGGGTTATTCTGCTCAATATAATGTCCTCAGGGTTCATTCACCTTGTGGCACGCCTCATGATTTCCTTCCTTTCTGCAGCCACACAATACTCCGTCGTTATGTGTTCACCACAGTTCACCCTTCCGCTCCTCGGTCGATGTGCCCTTAGGCCACCTCCGTCCATTGACTATCGTGCATAAGTGGCATCTCTTTAAAGAGCAAAAGTTTAAAATGCTTATTTAGTTTAATTTATCCATTTCATCATTTTTTCTTATGGTTAAGCCTTTTCGTGTCCTAAAACACCTTTGCCTGACCCATCTCTTGCTACATTGATATTGCCAAATGATTTTCAGAAGAGTTAACCTAATCTGTTCGCTTGCTATAATGATTTTATTATCTGCTTCATCACACCCATAGCTACAATTAAGGTTTATCTTTTTTTTTTTGTATTTGCCAAGCTAATAATCTGTAGATCGAGACTTATGAACATAGGTGAATATTATTACGTGTTTATTAGTGATTTATATTCTTTCTTCTTAAATTGCTGATTTGTGTCCTTTGCGCTTTCTGCTTCTCAGCATTTTCAGGATTTTTCTTATTTGTTTGCCTGAGTTCTTAATATGTGAAAGACATTAACCCCCATCAGTAATATCTATAAAAAAATATTTTTACCATTTTATTTGCCATTTGATTTTCTTTAAGATATATTTAGTGCAGAGGTTTTTTTCCCCACCATCTTTCAGTTTGCAAGTATTTGTTCTGTTCCCACAGCAAGCTAGGGTGGGCACTTCGGGGGATGAATATCTACCCCCAAGGCTCTTCTCTGTAATTCACTTTATCCATTGAGAAGTCTGTCTGGTTGGCTTTCCCATAGGACCCTGTGCAGGGAACTCAGTCGAATCAACCCAGACTTATTGTTCTAGTTTGCTAGCTGGCGGAATGCAATATACCAGAAACGGAATGACTTTTAAAAGGGGGAATTTAATAAGTTGCTAATTTACAGTTCTAAGGCCGAGAAAATGTCCCAATTAAAACAAGACTATAGAAATGTCCAATCTAAGGCATCCAGGGAAAGATACCTTGGTTCAAGAAGGCCAATGAAGTTCAGGGCTTCTCTCTCAAGTGAGAAGACACATGGTGAACACTGTCCGGGCTTCTCTCTCACCTGGAAGGGCACATGGCAAACACAGCGTCTTCTGCTAGCTTTCTCTCCTGGCTTCCAGTTTCATGAAGCTCCCCGGAAGGCATTTTCCTTCTTCATCTCCAAAAGTCACTGGCTCATGGACTCTCTACTTTGTGGTGCTGCAGCATTCTCTGCTCTTTCCGAATCTCCATTCTCCAAAATGTTTCCTCTTTAATAGGACTCCAGTAAACCAATCAAGACCCACCCAAATGGGTGGAGACATGTCGTCACCTAATCCAGTTTAACAACCACTCTTCACTAAATCACATCATCCAAGGAGAGGATCTGATTACAGTTTCAAACATACAGTATGGAATAGGGATTAGTCTCCCTTTATGAAATGGGATTTTGATTAAAACATGGCTTTTCTAGGGGGCATACATCCTTTCAAACCAGCACAAAAGGGGAACTTATTAAGTTGCAAATTTACAGTTCTAATGCTGTGAAATTGTCCAAATTAAAGCAACTCTATAGAAATGTCTGATCTAAGGCATCCAGAGAAAGATACCTTGGTTCAAGAAGGCCAGTGGCATTCAGGTTTTCTCTCTCAACTGGAAAGGCACATGGCAAATGTGGTGACATCTGCTAGCTTTCTCTCCAGGCTTCTTGTTTCATGAAGCTCCCCCTGGGGATGTTTTCCTTCTGCATCTCCAAAAGTCTCTGGCTTTTTGGACTCTCTCTTTTTCCAAAATGGTTCCAGCAAGCAGCCCTACCTTAAATGGGGAGACTCATCTCCATGGAAACCTTCTAATCAAAAGTTACCACCCACATTTGGGTGGGTCACATCTCTATGGGAACTATCAGGAAAGCTCCCAGCCAGCAATATTGAATGAGGATAAAAGGACCTGGCTTTCCTGAGGTCCACAAATTCAAACCAGCACACTTACCAAAGGACAAATTACACGCCATTTATTGAATGCCATGTGGAATCTGACTGCAAGCGGAGCCGTTGCCTGATCCTGTGGGAAAGCCCACGAGGAAAAACAGATTCCAGCAGAGGGACACTCAGTGAGCGGTGAGCCAGAGCAGGAGTTACTGCAATTTTTAAAATTGTTTGTTTTGAGTAGTGTGCTGGTTTGAAAGGAAGTATGCCCCCTAAGAAAAGCCATGTTTTGATATAAATCCCATTTCATAAAGGTAGAATAATCCCTATTCAATACTGTATATTTGAAACTGTAATGAGATCATCTCCCTGGATGATGTGATTTAGTCAAGAGTGGTTCTTAAACTGGATTAGGGGATGACATGTTCCACCCATTTGAGTGGGTCTTGATTGGTTTATTGGAGTCCTATAAAAAAGGAAATATTTTGGAGAATTAGAGATTCAGAGAGAGCAGAACGATGTAGCCATGAGATGCAGAGAGTCTACGAGCCAGCAACGTTTGGAGATGAAGAAGGAAAACGCCTCCTGGGGAGCTTCATGAAACAGGAAGCCAGGAGAGGAAGCTAGCAGATGATGCCGTATTCACCATGTGCCCTTCCAGCCAAGAGAGAAGCCCTAACTGTGTTCGCCATGTGCCTTCTCACTTGAGAGAGAAACCCTGAACTTCATCGGCCTTCTTGAATCAAGGTATCTTTCCCTGGATACCTGTGACTGGACATTTCTATAGACTTGTTGTAATTGGGACATTTTCTCGGCCTTAGAACTGTAAACTTGCAACTCATTAAATTCCCCTTGTTAAAAGCCATTCTGTTTCTGGTATATTGCATTCCAGCAGCTAGCAAACTAGCTAGAACAAGTAGTTTATATATATGTGTGTTATAAGATTCCAAGACCACAAACGGGCATGCATTATCACAGCTCATTTCCTACTTTGTCTCTGCTCAGAGTTTTATCAATCGTTTCCAGTCTCTTGCAGATCATTCCAGAAGGATTCTATGCATTTACCAATCTATCAGTGTGCATAGACATTCTCTTCCTCTTTTTTACAGAACTAGTAAATATGTTCCTCACGTTTTTCCTCTAATAACTCCTGGAGATCACTCCACCTCGGGACAGAGTGCGCGTCCCTGCTTCATGCAGCCACGTGGAAGCTGGAGGTACTGGATGGACGTGGGGGTCATTTCACAGCAGAGAAGAGCTTCACCCCCCCCGCCCCCGCTACTCCGCCGCACCTGTCTACCTGCAGGCCCCACACCTGTGGGTGAAACGGGGTGTCGGAGGGCACAGCCTTGATGACCTTGACTGCACCCAGTTGCCCTCTGCAGCATTGGTCCCATCAGCATTCAGGAGACCACCTGAATAGGGAGCCCCTGTTGAGGGGGGGAGCTTCTGGCCTGAGCCAGTTTGCAATCAGAGACCCTGGTTGGGGAGGGAGTTGGAGTCTGATTTTGGCATCTTAGTGCACCTTGGTCAACCTACTCTCCTATGCTTGAATCTCAGCTTTGTGATGTGGGGCAAGTTTCGGGGTCTCGCTGAGTGCCTCAGTTTCCCCATATGGAAAGCAGGAATGATGACGATGGTGCTTCTTCTCCCGAGATGATGTGTGATGGGTGCTCCTCTCTGTATCAGGCCCGTAGGACATGCTCAGTGGTAAAGTCAGGACTAGCTCCATAATTTGTAGGGACCAGCTACGTAATTTGTAGGGCCTGGGCAAAGAGAAAATGTGGGACCCCTTCTTTAAAATCATTAAGAAATTTTATTTAAAAACCAAGAACATTACAAATGTTGGAGCGGATGTGGAGAAATAGGAACCCTCATCCATGGCTGGTGGGAAGTGGTGCAGCCTCTAGGGAAGTCAGTTGGTGGTTCTCAGAAAGCTGAGTGAAGAGCTCCCACACAGCCCGGCTGTCCTGCTGGGCAAATGCCCAGAAGAACTGACCGCGCACATTTGCACACCAGTGTTCATAGTGGCATTGTTCACAACTGCCAAGAGCTGGGAACAACCCATGTGTCCACCACCTGATGAATGGGGAAACAAAATGTGGTAAATACATGCAATGGAATATTATTCAGCCATGAAAAAGGAATGAAGGCTTGATGCATGTGACAACATGGATGGACCTGGAGGACATTATGCTGAATGAAACAAGCCAGACACAGAAGGACCACTATTGTATGAGCTCACTAAAAAGAATTAGAGGGGCAGATGCGATGGTGGCTCAGTGGCAGAATTGTCACCTGCCATGCTAGAGACCCAGGTTTGATTCCTGGTGCCTGCCTGTGTCAAAAAAAGAATTAGAATAAGCAAACTCATAAAGTTAGAATCAAGAATATAGGTTACTAGGGGCTGGATTGAGGGTAGAGAATGGGGAGTTAGGACTTAATTTCAATTTAGGTTCATTGTAAAGTTTTGGAAAAGGGTGGTAGGGGGTGGTAGCACAGTATGGAATTGCAGCACTGAATTATATTACACCAATGTGGCTAAAAGGGGGTAATTTTAGGTCATATATATGTTATTAGAAATGAGATTGAAAGATAAAACACAGCACTGTAAAAACAAGGACACTATTGAGACATAAAGTTGGAATATAGACTGTAAACTTTATATCAGTGTGAAATTTCCTGAACTTGAGACCTGCAGTTAAGGTGGTTGCGTAAGTGAAAACCCGTGTTCTTAGGAAATGCATGTGGCAGGATTAAGTGTTCAAGGAGCGCGATGTATACAGCCGACACTCAATTGTTCCTAAAATGGACTAATAGACGGATGGAGAGTGGAGAGATGGATGGAGGGATTGGTGGATAGATAGAATGATAAGGCAAAACGTAAGAATGGATGGGGCTGGGTGTCTGGGGGAATGGGGTATGTTGGAGTTCTCTGTAAGGGAATTGTACTATTTTTGTAACTATCTGTAAGTTTGAAATAATTTTAAAATAAAAAGGTTTTTTTCATTAAAATTAAGATACTGTTTAATCCGTAGAATTCAAGTAACTCGAATATCTGTATTTATAGATTTTTTACTTCCTTGCATTAATTTCATATTGGTTTATGAAACATATTGTACAAACAGGCTTTACAATATTTACTTAGATTTTTTTAATATGCCTATGGATAAGCTAACTGAGATATCCATTTTAGGTGGTTAAGATTTCTATATGTTAATTATAAAAATATTTGTATGTTTATGTTTTCCTGAAATCAGGAAGTTATTTCCTTACATAGGTCATTATTATAGCAATGCAGGTATTTGTAAGACTTTCTACTTGATATTTTGAGAACATTCACACTTTTGACAGCTGATCAAATGATATCTAAGTTAGTAATACTTAGAATTTAATAACTTTGCTATCTGAATATGTAGTTTTTTTTGCCTTGTCGCCTTAATTTTAAATTGGTTTATGAAACTTCCTGTGTAAACACAGGCTTTACAATGATTATATGGATAATTTATTTAAATATGCCGATGGTTGAGCTAAGTCATCCCTTGTTGGTGGTTCTAAGTATATTGTTTGTTTTCTTAAATTAAAAAAAAATTAAGGATTTCAAGATGACCACAGCAGGGCATTCACCCAAATGGGGGCCCTTCCAAGCAGGCTCCCTGTGCGAATGGCCGGCCCTGGGTGGGGGGGGGGTGTGGGGCGGTGACTGCGGGAAGGTCAGAAAGAGTCTGTGGACACCAGCCAGTTCCTGCTGTTTGGTTCCCTCTGCGGCGCCCGGCGCCCGGCTCACCCACACACTTCTCTCACTTCTTTCTCTGGGCCAGCTGCCCTCCACGTGGGGCCAGGCTCAGCAGCAGTGCCTGGGATCTTGTTAGAAATGCAGAACCGTGGGCTCCGCCTCCGACTTCTGGGGTGGGGTCTGGTGATCTGAGTTGTAACCAGGTTGGGCTTTGAGAAATGCTGCATTGGGTGATGCGGTTCTCCATCCATCTGACATTCTCTTCGCGTTTGCCAGACGCTTTTGTAGGTCCTAGAGACCAAAGAGTGAGCTAATGACAACCTACACCGTGGCACTGACGGGAGACAGATCAAATAGCACACTAGTGAGTAGACAGGTACAAGCTGGCATAAGACCCATGAAGAAAAGCAGGGCATGTAGGAAAGGAGTTGGAAATATTGGAGGTGTGGGGTTGAGTGAGGTGGATGTAGGTGCAGTCAGGGCAGACTTCCTGGAGGAGGTTGCAGAACTGAGACTTACACTCCGATTGCACATCCTCCTGCATTATATTTCTTTTCTTTTTTTGTACATCAGCCACATTTCATACATGCCTTAGAGCATTCAGCACCATCCACTGGATAGATTTGTCTCATGAAGGTGGCTTCCCTCCTCTTTGGTTCTGGAGGTGACCTGCCCCCCAGAGGAATTCTGCAGGCAGCTAATCTCTTTCCACAGTCCTTTATCTCCAATTTTAGAAGGTGCCTCACTATGGCTACCCTTCCCTTTGTAATCCTCTCTCTGCTCCCCCCCCCCGCCCCAATTCTCAGCATACTGAAATTTGAGTGATAGTTTTGCCTTCATTCATCATTGAATTGTTACTATTGGTTGCTATTTATCTACTTTCTTTTATGAGCCAGTAAATATTTTTCTTTCCTTCCCTGCCTCCTCTCCCTTCTTTTCACTTGTAAACTTGTGTTTTAATAAAAATTTGCACTATATAAAATCCTTCCTTAATCCCCCCCACTCCTTCGAGCCCTCTTCTGGAGGTTGGGGAAGTGCAGGGCAAATCCCTGTGTACTTCTAATCAGTTCGCTGTAGTCAGCTCACAGTTTGCTTGGTGTTCCCGGCCCCGTTTTTACCTAGTTCTAGAGAGGTTGACAAGTTGAAATTCTAGTTCTGTGCTTGCCAGCTGTGAGGCCTCAGGAAACATCGATATGATCATCTAATTCACAAACCCCATTCAATTGTCCTGAAAAGAGCAAAAGGTCCAGTGTGGGCCGCGGCTGCGTGCGGTGGCCAGGTCTCTTTAGTGTCCTTCAGTAGGGAAAGGCGCCTCGGCGTCCCTTGGCTTTCAGGCCCGTCACGTCTTTGGCGAGTCTACGCTCACTGCTTTGTAGTCGCCGTCAGTTTTGGCTTGTCTGATGTCTCCCTGTGGCTAGATTCAGGTCAAGAATTTGGCAGGAATATTCCAGAAGTGAAGTTGTCAAACTTCACTCAGTGCAAACCGTCAGCGGGCACAGGCGGCCACTGTCCCTTGCTCGGGTGGCTCTCGTCCCTCCGTGGAGCTGGCATCTGCCAGGTTTCTATGCTGTAAAGTTACAGAACTAATATCACAAGGAAGCAATTTTATGGAGAGACACGTTGAGACTGTCAACATCCTGCTCTCATTCCATTTTCGCTTGTTACTTTTTAGCATCTGGTGATAATGCTTAAAAGAATCAGTTATTATGAGGTTTGCTAAATGGTGGTTTTCTAATTCCCTCATTCCTTCCTCGTTCATTGATTGGCGTTCTACTGAAAGAACGTTTCCTCTTCCTCCCCTCCCTTCCTTCCTTTGTATTAGTATAGGTGCGTGGGTTCCCTTTTTATCAAATGTGTTAAAATTTTTTACTGTTGTTATTTACTTGGATCCTCAGATTGTCCCAGCTTTGGCCAGAGGAAGCCCCTTCAAGCCGGCTTCTGTGTTCTTTTGACATTTTCCCATCTCTCTTTGAGTACTTGCTTATTTTCTGGCAGAAGAATTTTAGGCTCCTTTGTACCTCTCCTGCCCAGCCCTGGACTCGCCATTTCTCCCAGATAATCTGGTTCCTTTTCTTGAGAATGTCTTCACAAATCAAGATCTGGCTCCATGTGTGCTCATTGCTATATAGATTTATATTTCAGTGTAACAGCATAATTAATTATGGTACCATAATTAATTTAACCAACTCCTTATAATTGGGGCTGATTATTATTATGTGGGTTGTTTCCAGTATTTAGCCGAGTCCTCTTTCACACTGAGATTTTTGAAAAAAGTAGTCCATGGTGTCTATACTTTTGTGGTTTCTTTCTTTCCTTCGAATACCCTGCATGTTTATTTAAATAAGCTTTTTATTTTGAAAGAACTTCAAATTTACCGAGAAGTTGCAAAGGTGACTCCTGTCCTCACCCAGCCCCCCCACCGCTGACACCTGACCTCGGCATGCTTCAGTTTTCCAACCAAGACACCGGCACTGGGGCATTACTGTGACCCAGACGCCCCCCTTCCTTGGCCTCCGTGGGCTTTCCTTTATAACACTTAAATCTTTTGTCCTTGGGGAATTTATCTGGGCTTTTTCATAGCTTAGAATTTTACCTGCTGGTTTGAGTAATTTCTTGATTTACTGTGAAAGCTGTACTGGCTTTTCCCCACGGCCCCTTGTGTCTGCTCCCCGCGGCCCCTTGTGTCTGCACTTCCTGACCCTCTCCCCCTTGGGCTGTCTGCGCCGCAGCCGTCCTGGGCTCCCCTCCCTCTGCTCTCCCTGTGGCTCCCAGCACCCCGGGACATTGGCCCTCTTCGGGCAGCTCTGCCCCATGCTCCTCCCCCACCCCACCCTCCCACAAACATTTTGAGCACGTTCTGTTTGCCAGGCATTTTGCTCGGCTCCTGGGCGCAGGACCTGTCCCTGCTCCCATGCGGTGCATGGTCTAGTCCGGAGGCAGAGGAGCGGGTCAGCAAGGGGCCCGGGCAGAGGGAGGAGCTGGGAGTCTGGGAGCTCAGAGAGCTGGACTCTTTCTCTGCTTTGGGGGGAGAGTGGGTGGGGTGGGACGGCCCAGGAGGCTTCCTGGAGCAGACAAGGAGGCAGTATCTTCTTCCTCTGGCTGCTGTAACAAACTATCGCAAATCTGTGGCTTAAAACAACGCATACTTATGCGCTTGCGGTTTTGGAGGTCGGAAGTCTGAAAGGGGGCTGTCTGGGTTACAATCAAGGTGTCGGCAGGCTGGTTCCTTCTGGAGCTCTGGGGAGGAACTGCTCCCTGGCTTTCCAGCTCCTAGAGGCTGCCCCCACTCCTTGGCTTGTGGCCCCTTCCTCCCTCTTCAGGCTGCAGTCACATAGCCCTGACCTCCTCCTATGGCCTCATGTCTCTTTTGCCTCTCCTGCCCCCTCTTCTAAGGACCCTGTGAGTTCACTGGGCTCACCTGGATAGTCCAGGACAGTCTCCCATCGCAAGGGCCTTAACTTAATCACACCTGTAGAGTCTCTCTTGCCAGGTAAGGTCACACACTCACCTGTCCATGGATAAGGAGGTGGATGTCTCTGGGCCACCTTTGACCACCTGCAGGTGGGCTGGTTTACCTTCCACTCCCACCACCCACCCCTCTCCTCCTCTTTGAAGAGCCAGAATGTTTTTTCCCTACTGATTTTCTCCATTCTCCACAGACACAAAATCCAAAAAGAAGTCACCTTGTGTGTTACAGAGCATGAGTAAAAGTTCTGGCTCTAGAGTCAGCCACTTCAGCCACTTCTTTATCTGTAAAATGGGGGTAAAAATTGCATCCCCATCAAAGTGCCATGGTGATGACCGAATGACATTGGGGATGTCGCATGCTGGGCGTGGGGTCTGATGAATCCACAGTGTTAGCCATTATATCATGTATGTGAGTTATTTTGGCTAAAGTTGCATGGTGTTTTATCACCATCGTAATTGTTATGTGTTCTTGACTACGTACAGTTGGCCGTCTCCATCTCCTGTCTCCCAAACTTCTAGAAAGAGCTGTCGGTGCTCAGCCTCAGGGCTCACCCTCGTGCATGACGGCAGGTCCCAGAGCTCCTAAGTAGGGCTCCAAATCCTGTGCAGGAAGCCAGAAGCCTGGAGGCAGCTGCTGGGGCCACATGGGAAAATGCCTGTCCCACCCAGGGTGGGGTGGGGTGGGGGGACAGGCCTGGGAGGGATGGACAGACAGACACAGGAGAAGAGGGAGAAAGGAAGAGAGACAGACCCAGGAGGGGAGAGAACAGGGAGGAGAGGGGGAGAAGTAGCCTACACCAGAAAGGACTGCAAGAGAAGTGGCATCCTTGGGGGCAGCAGGCTTCAGGCAAGGCAAGATATTTCCGGGACTTTAAGACACGAGTGGGAGGGAAACATGGGGGTTGGTCCCACACCTGGAATTCCAGGGGGTGCCAGGAGCAAGTGGAGCTAGGGTTCCACAGCTGCCCCGTGGCATGGGGGTGTGGGTCTGGGTGGCAGCAGGTGGCCTGGGAGTCTTAGGTCAGGATGGTGACCTGTAGGTAGGTGCCCAGGGGAGTTGGCCTCGTCAGCTGGTCCTGTGGGCTTAGGTTGTTTTGATCCTGACTTCCTACCAGGAAAACCGTTTTCACATGTGTCCCCAAGACAGGGTTTTTAATAAGTTATCTATGTATACTCCTGTGGTAAAAAAATCCTGAGTTCTGGGTCGTGAGCTGAACATTCCCCCAGAATTCATGTTCACCAGACACTCCAAATGTGACTGTATCTGGAAATAGGGTCTTTGTAGACGTAATGAGTTAAGGATCTCGAGACAAAGTCACCCTAGATTTACAGTGGGTCCTAAATCCAACGACTGGTGTCCTTATCAGAAGAGGAGAGGACACGCAGATGCACCAGGAGAAGAAGCCACGTGGAGACAGTGGCAGAGGCGGAGGTGAGCCAGGGACCCGGGATGCCCCACAGAGGCAGGACTCACCCTCGGAGCCCGCGGAAGGCGCCCGCCCTGATGCCTGGGTTTGGGCCCCTGAAGCCGTGAGAGAACGCATCTCTGCGGTTCTCAAGTCTGTGGAACTTTGCATCGGCAGCCGCAGGGGACCAGGCATGCCCTAAACAGGTAACAAACCAGACGTGGCAGAGAAGGAGGCTTGTTCGGCAGCCACATTCCAGGTGGGCGGGCATGGGGGGATCTGTGGGCCAAGTGGGTGAGCAGCCCAGGCCGCCAGGCTGTGGCTTCGTCCAGACCCCAGTGGGGATGCTCGGGTGACACAGACCCACCAGGATCACGGGTGGGCTCCCTGCTCAGGACCCTGCCCCGCGTCCGCACAGTCCCCTTTGCCGTGGGAGGCCACGTGTTCCCGGGGCCTGGGGATTCTGGTCTGGACAGCTCTGAAGGGCAGTACCCCGCTGAGCGTGGGTGCGGGAGGAGCACGGGGTGGGGAGCACAGGGTGGGGAGCACGGGCAGGAAGACTACGGAGCCGCTGGGGCAGGAGGTGGACACGGACATGGCGTGGACAGAGGCAGTGAGATGTAGAGAGGAGGAGGGGGCCGCAAGTAAGAGGAGGGGGCGTTGGGACCAGCCCGCAGTGAGACGCCAGGGGGCTGGCCTGGTGGACCTGCCCGTTTCTTCCCCAGGTCTCGGGGGCGATGGCATTTGTCATGGACACATTCTGAGCCACCTCACCTCGGTGTGTCAGTGGGGGAAGGGGCTGTGCTGCCTTCTGCCACCTCAGGGCGCCTGGGGACCCGTGGGGACGCCTGCTGCCACCGCGCCGCCTGGCCATGTGTTTCTGGACCTTACCAGCCATGCTGACCACCTGACCCTTGACCTTTCAGGCCCAGGTAGTGTCCTGCTGGGCCTCTGCGTCTCATCTGAGGATTCGAATCCACGCCTCGTGCCTGTCTAGCGCGGGGCTGCTTCCTGCTCTTGAGTCCCCTGACACGGCCAGGCCACTGCAGCAATGGCCCCATCGGTGTCCTGTGCCCCACCCAAGAGGCTGGGGCCTGTTCCAGCATTGCGGGGCTGAGTGCTTATCAGGTCCAAGCAGGATGAGGCAGGCACTGGCGGCTCCACTTCCTAGACAAGGAAGCTGAGGTCAGAGCTGCACTTGCCCGGGCTGGAAGGGCGGAGCGAGCTGGGAATGCACGAGGATGGAGCGGGCTCGTGCAGGGGTGGCGGGAAGCGAGCCCTTTCCTGGGCTTGGCTGGTGCCGAGGTTTGCTTAGCAGAGGCTCATGGAGCCGCCCCGGGTACCCAGCCCTGCCCCGCGTCCCCAGCTGGCTGCACTGGTGCGAGCAGATGAGAGCCCGTGAGGGATCCCTGCTCCATGTCAGCTGTGCCAGGAAGGAGAAGTCCAGGCACCGGGAGGGACAGCAAGTTGGAAATCTGGTTTGGGAAGATAAGTTAGAATAGCTGGTCCATCTTTGATGTTGGTTTTCTCCGCCTTGGCGTGATGGCCGCTTTGAGCCAGGTCATTCTCTGGGTGGGTCCGTCCTGGGCACGCTGGGGTCTGACCAGGAGACCTCGCCTGGAGCTCCAGATGGCAGTAGCACCGCTCCCGAGTTGTGACACCTAAAAACATCTCCGCACATCACCAGCTGTTCCCTGGGGGCCAAATCTCCCCCGGTTGTGAGCTGCTGCTTAGGTGTGGTACGGGGCCGTGAAGGGGTCCCTCGGATGTGCTACAGGGAGGGGGAGAGTGATTCAGAATCGACCCAACATTTGTGTGGAGGCCAGGCTTCCTGCAGGCGCCAAGGGCACGGCACGTCGGGGCAGGGGGCCCTGGACAGGCCCTTTCCTGGGGGACAAGGGTCTCCTCCAAGGGGGCCGCTTTGGCTTCCACTTGCAACTCATGGGCCCAGGAAATAGGTTTTTTTTTTTAACTTCCCTTTCCCTTGCCCCACCCTGTCACCTGGTAGCCTGTATTCTGGATTCTGACTCTATGGGTTTGCTTATTCTAATTATTTCATATCAGTGAGATCACACAATATTCGATTTTCTGTGTCTGGCTCATCTCACTCAACATGATGTCTCCAAGCTTCATCCATGTTGTCACATGTATCAGAACTTCATCCTTTTTTACGGCCAAATAATATTCCATCCAGTGTATATTCCATCCATTTTGTTTATCCATACAGTGGTTGATGGACGCTTGGGTTTCTCCCACCTTTTGGCAATTGTGAATAATGTCACTATGAATATCAGTGTGCAAATATCTGTACGAGTCCCTGCTTTCAATTCCTTGGGGTATATACCTAGAAGAGGTATTGCTGGGTCATATGGTAATTTTGTACTTAACTTTCTGAGGAAATACCAGACTGCCTTCCACAGCTGCTGCACCATGTTATATTCTCGCCAGCAAAGAATGCGTGCTCCCATTTTTCCATATCCTCTCCACCACTTGTAATTTTCCATTTTTTAAAATGGTGGCTATTCAAGTGGGTGTGAAATGTTATCTTATTGTGGTTTTGATTTGCATCTCCTTAATGGCTACTGATATTGAGCATCTTTTTCTGTACTTTTTGACCATTTCTGTGTCTTCTTTTGAGAAATGTCTATTCAAGTCTTGCCCATTTTTATTGAGTTGTCTTTTGATTGTTGAGTTGAAGGATTTCTTCATATATCCTGGGTATTAAACCCTTATTGGATAGGTGGTTTCTAAATATTTTCTCCCATTGCGAGGTTGTCTTTATACTTTCATGATAAAGGCCTTTCAGACACCAAAGTTTTTCATTTTGATGAGGTCCCATTTATCTTAGGACCTGCCAGACTGTACAACTTTTAGGTGTGTTTTTAAAGCTCGATAATGCAAGAGTCATTCTTGAATAATATCTAATGGTATTTTGGGCTCCTGTACAATTTTATAATTCTGATTGATGATGGCATCTTATATTGAACCAACCAAATAAAGGTAGATTTAGATTTGGGGGAAAAAATAGATTTTTAGCCAGTTGTGTTGCTGCCCCAAACAGAAGTCCGATTCTCTTAAGGAAGGTGTGGGATGTGGGCATGAGGTGAGTTCTGGTGCAGCTCTATTGAAGGGAGCTGGGTTTTTATCCTAAGAGCAACTGGAATCTATCCTAATGTTTTCAAGTATGGTGTGAGGGTGGATGTGTGTGTGTGTGTGAGAGAGAGAGAGAGAGAGATGATTGGATTTACATGCTTCAGAATCACGCAGGCTGCTGTGTGAAAATGGATTTGGTGTGATCCTGGTGGGAAAAAATAGCAAGACTGAGAACTATGGGGGTAGCGAATCGAGGCTTTAGTCGGTATGCCTGAATGGGGCCTTGAGGGTGGAAGAAGTTCTGTCTCATTTTCAAGTGCACATTTCTCTTGTAAGTGAACCTTGCTCAGAAAGAACCCGGTGTAGACTTAAGGAACGCCTACGAGCCCTGGACTAATGAATGCGCTGAGTGATTTGTGCCGTCAGCCCAGAGAGACCTGCTCCCTCAGCCTTGGGTGGTAGCAGAGGCAACTTCAGGAAGTGGCCATGGCTAGCACAGCTCTTCTAAGCAAACCAGGCCTTGCGGGGTGAGCTGGGGTGGGACAGGAGGGATTTTCCGTCTCTCTTCCAGCTGAAGGAAGAGGTTAGTTGATATGTCACCCTCTCCTTCCTTCTCAGTTCTCAGCAATCTGGTTAAAAAGGAAAAGATGATTGTCATGTCCTGGGTATCAGAATTCTAGGAATAATTTTGCAAAAACACCTGGGGCTTTCCTGAAGTCCCCTCCATGTTACCCTTTCCTCCCAACCCCTCCAGGCGTGTGTGTGGATTCTTCCCAGGCCTGGCATCTCACCGTGGAACAGTCATGCTCCCAGCTCCTGGCTGGCTTCCCTCTTTCCTTGGGTTATTTAAAATGATTCCAAGAACCAGGCTGTGGCATCGCCTGCCCTCAGCAGGGTTGCCCTCTAATATACAGGTATTCTTGGCTGAGTCGCCCAGAAGTTCAAGGTTCGAAATTCTGAATATGTAACTTGTTGCCTGGCTCTGGCAGCTTTGCAAATTCTGATTCTACTAAATAGCTTTGCTTAAAAACAGATGTTAAAAACAACAACAACAAAAGAAAGAAAACAGAAAAAAACAAACAATGCACAGATGCATCCATAATAGCCAACAACTAGAAACAAACCCCAAATGTCCGTCAGTGGTAAATGGATAAATGTATCGTGCTATCCTCATATCATGGAATTCTGTGCACCCATGAAAACGTGTGAGCCTTTGCTAGGTGCAGCGCAATGCATGAATCTCACTAACGACAGAGAGCGAAGGAAGCCAGACCCAAATAGATCTTGCATGCTCCCAATTAAATAAAGCTCACTCCCGGGCAAAACTAATCGGAGGTGACAGAGGTCACAGTAGGGGGCAGGTAGGCTGGACAGAGGCGCAAGGGAACTCCTGGGGGGTTGATGATGTGTGTGTCTCAACCTGGGCATTGGCTATGTGCATTCGTTCATAGAAATTTGGGCTGCATACTTAAGTGCACTTTCTACAGGTATGCTATACTTTAAAAAGACAGCACAGAATTTCAATTTGCTTAACAGCCATCCTGCTTTTTTCACAGGCTGATGAACAGTGCGAATTGAAAGCCATTGAAAAGGAGAAGTCGGTGGCAGCTCTGCCGCCCAAGGAAGCGTGCAAATGCCACAAAGAAGATTTGGCAAAAGCACTTTATGTAAGAATTGATTTGCATCCCTGCCAACAGTGCGAAGGTGTTTAGATGGAAAAGAAAACAATACAAAGCCCTCAAAACCACTTGAAAGTTGCATGTTATAATGCCTTCAATGAGCACAGTTGGGAAATGCTGTTGATTTCGAACAGCGGCTGTTTCTCGTGTGGGGTCTCAGCATGGTGGTCCTGAATGCTGACGTGCTAGGGCCTGACCCGGAGCCTACTCGCTTCCAGACACGCCCATCCCAGGCTGCCAGGGACACCTCCTTTTGCAGAGGAAGAAAAAGAGAGCGAGTGACCCACCTTGCCCACACATCCCTACTGGGTGCTTTGTCTTCTAAGCGCACTTAGCCCTCTCCTCCCCCAGCCTTCATCTTTTATAATCCCTGCTGCTGCAAGACGCTCAGACCCAAGGCCAACCAGTTTCTCAAATGACCTTGACTTACTGTCCTGCAAAGAAGGGCCCGAGGGTCCTGGAGGCTGAGGGCCGTCGTTGCTCCATGCTTTCAATGGTCTTTTCTAGAAATTGAGCAAACACAATGGTTTCTGTGTGAGTGTGTGTGTTTGTGTGTTTGTGTACACGTGCGTATGTAGGTGTGTACTCAGAAACCAACTCACGTTGGGAAAGCAAACGAAAGAGCCCTATAAAAGGGCACATGTCACAGCGGCAAGAACATTGGTACTTAGGCTACACACCCGTCTCTGCTGGAGAGTCTCTGAAGTCTGCTGAGGTCCCAGTCCTGCTTGCTAGGTTCTGGAGAGGGGGAGGAGTTTCTTTTCTCTGCTTAGACATTTTCTGGGTGAATGGGCGTGATTTTCTTCCAGAAATCAGTGCAGTGTTTCCTGTTAGCTCATCACCCAGCTGCTACCAAGGAGAACTTTCTTTTCATTGATTTTTTTCCATTGATTTTTTTTAAAACAAGGATACCTCTGCCCAAGACCTGCACAGCATCTCCATACATTGTATTGACTTTTAAATTGGCTGTGTTTAATGAATTAATATATATAAAGAGCTTGGAGTAGTGTCTGATGCAGTGTATGCATGATGTTAATAGTTTTAGCTATAATGGTTTCTAAAGACAGGCTTTTTTGTTTTTGTTTTTTAGTGTTTCTGCATTTCTGGAATTCCATGCTAATCAAAATTCTATTTGTTGGAATTTTAGGCCCAACACATTCTTTTTGGCTGTAATTTAGGGGAGTAGTGTGGTATAATTAGAAAATCTTTGGATTGTGTGTTTTTTTTCTCCCTGTCCCTAACTGCTTGAGGCCTTTGTGCAAATCCACTCTGCCCGTAGACAAAGTCATCTTCCTTGCCCCTCATAGAAGCTTCTAGAGAGGGGCGTGTGTGCGGTGGGCTCCTCGGTCCTTGCTGGCGGGTCAGTGAGCTGGTGCTTGGCCCTGTCTTTCCAGGTGGACTTGCAGCAAGGGCTGTCAGAGTTCTCGGTGATACAGCGCAGACGGCTCCACGGCTGGAATGAATTTGTGGCTGGCAACACGGAACCTGTGTGGAAGAAATACCTCGACCAGGTCAGGCCACAGCGGTCACTCTCGTGCTCTCTAACCAGCCTGGGCCAGGTGGGGTGGAGCCATTCATTCTTTAGACATCAATGGAGGTGGGCTGGGGAGTCCTGGGGGGTGAGGTACGGCAGTGTACTGCAAGGGAAAAGTCACTCCCCTCTCACGCTGCTCTCAGCCAGCATATGGGGCTGCCCAGGCACCCGTGATCATAAATGATAGTGGCCACGTTTACGGAGCTTTCCACGTGCAGGTGCTTCCTAAATGCCTCATGGGCACTAGCTTAACCTCCCACTAACCCAGTGGAGTACTGTCCACTCTGTTGTAATGGGTAGTTAGGTTCTTTAACGTCGCCGCTGTGAACACTGAACCAGCGGACGCTGAACCCTCCTGGGGGAAACACAGGGTTCAGTTCCTGCCGGCCTCTGGCCACAATATTTCCATCCACCATTTGATGCATAACCTTGCTTTCTGTATTGCTCTTTAAAGACACCTGATGGGATATATGTTATCATTTGTTAACACTGAACTCACGGCCGACAGCGCTATGCACACCTGAGCCAAGCTTAGCGAGCGCCTGGTTTTTCTGTGAGGCCCATTGTAGGCTTCTCAGTCTTAGTGACACTAGACAGCACTTCAGCACTACTCTGGGGGCGGGGAGTGTGGTGGGGAGTGTGTTCAACAACAAAACCACCAAAACACACACATTTAAAAACATGGCACTAAATAAACCATGACAGGGGCATTCATTTCCAGCATGAGCAGCTGAAACAGGAGGACAGGGCATCACCTTGGTCACCCTCAGCTGGGAACATCTGCTTCTGGCAGCTCAGATCTTGTGCTGCTTTGTGTATACGTGTGGGTGACTGCAGAGGAGCCGGGAGTGCTGACTTGGGGCTTACAGATAAATTTGAGTGAGTGGGCAAATCCACAAAGACAGAACCTGTGACTAGTGAGGACCGACTGCAGCACTGGGGGGAGGGAGACTGGAGGACACACAGGTGGAGATATTTGCCCAGGGCTTCCAGGGTTGCCAGATTTAGCAAATAAAAATACAAGGCACCCATTGAAATTTGAGTTTCAGATAAATAAGGAACAGTTTTTTAGTACAGGTTTAATGTAGGTCTACAAAAAAAAAGTTCTTTGTTTATCTGAAACTCGAATGTAGTTGGACGTCCTGCATTTTATTCTGGCAGCGCTAACCGCAGTCACAGAGCAGGGGGGGCAGTGCTGGGAAGTGAAGCTGGGGGTCCCTCCACGGCACTCACTGGACTGCCTGGAAGCGTCAGGAAGAGGAAAGAAAAGTCTCAAGTAGACATGGCTACAAGTTCCAGTCTAGAAGTCAGGTCCCCCACCTCCCCTCCCTGTTACAGTTCAGAGAGCCCCAGTTAACAGGCAGGATTCTCCAGATGCCCAAAAGCAGCTAGATTGCCTTAGTTTCCCTCCCCAGACTTTTTCCCTCCCCCCCCCCCCCAGCTTCAGCTTCCTTCCTATTGGCTCCTTGTTGAAAGCTTTCTTGATTGATCAATTCTAATCAGGAGGCTAATCACAGCCTCTCTTGCAGCCTCCTCAACTTCCATTCGGTCTGGAGTCCCAGATCTGCTCATTGGTCAGTTCTCAACTCTCTTGAGCTTGTCCTTCACTGAGGCATTTTGACACCAAAATAGACTTCTGGGTAAGCAGGTGGCTCTGGCCAGCCCAGAAACTTCCTGGAACCCCAGCGCTGGAAAGATGCAGGCAAAGCTCCCAGAAGTTGGAGTTCAGGGAAAGGGCCTGGGACACTGGCTGCAGTGGGTCAGCTTCCCCTCCGCAGCTCTGGCCTGGTCTTGCCCAGACACAGGAGTGGGCAAAGCCCCTGAGCGGCTCTGCCCTCCCTGCCCCCTCCTCTAGTTCCCCCTTACCCAATTCCTGGCTATTCTCCTTCCTGCTTCTGCCTGTCAAAGCCCACCCATAGTTGCCTGCTTCACAGCAATGGTTCTTCAGCAGCTTCCAGAAAGGAAATCTCCTAAATTTCTTGAGAGCTGGGAGCCTGCTTATTTGTCTTAAGCATATGCATTCCAGGCTCCACCTGGGCCTTTTTGCAGGATTGGAGGGGGATCCTGGTGTCTGCGTGTCGTGCCCTCGATGAGTGTAGAGGTTCAGTCTGCATTCACCTATTGATCCTTTACAGTTGCTGAGTGCCTGCTAGGTGCCAAATGTCGTGATTCTCCTCCAGTGACAGGGAGCTCACCACCTCACAAGGTGGGCTGCTCTACCTCTTGGGAATCTCACCATTGGAATTCTACCTTTGTGTGACCCAAGACTTGTCACACTGGAATCACAAGACAACAGAGATTACGACTGGTCAACCCGGGTTCAAATTCCCCTTTCCAGCTGCATATGAATTTGAGCAAGTTACTTAACTACCCTGACCTTGGTTTTCCCTTTCTATAAAATGGAACTAATAATGACTTTATCTGAAAAGAAGGATGTGACTTGCCTTCATAGTGCCTGGCATACATTCAGTGCTTAATAAAGCTGAATTGAGGGTGCAGTTAAGGGGACAGGTTTTGGAGTCACGTGACCTAGGTGTGAATCATTGGACAAAGCCGTTTCCTTCAGAGTCTCAGGCTGCTCGTCTGTGAAGCAGGAATACATGACAGTACCTGGGTCACAGGGTTGGGTGGGCTCAGCAAAATGATGCAGGTGAAGCACTTAGTATGGGGCGTGGCACATAGTAAGTGCTCAAGAAACACTGGTTCTTTTTATTCTTTTTATGGTCCTGTTTATTGCAGTTATCATTATTATTAATTATTATAATTATAACTGCTGCCCACACAGGGAGATTTCCATCCCTACCCCTTCCCGCCTGTCTCCCTTTGCAGAAGGATCCTGGTGAGCCGGGAAGAGGCGGGTTACCCTGGCCAGGGCAGCCCCACAAGCATGCAGTGGGGTCTCCCCACTGGGCCCCCTATTGACTGTGTCTCACCGGGGCTCACACATGTCAGACAGGTGTCTGGGGCTGTCTCACGGGAGGAGAGGAGGAAGTTCGGGAGGCTGTGGGGGAAGGATGCTGGTGTTAGTGAGTCAGCCAGAAAAACTGGTCAGACATGACCTTGGGAGCATGGCCAAGACTATGGGATTGGGGTTCCAGGTGGAACCTGGTCTGGTGCCTTGTCCCAGCTCTCAGAGTCAACCCCATTCTAGTTTGCTAACTGCTGGAACGTAATACACCAGAGACGGATTGGCTTTTTTTTTTTTTTTTTTTTTTAAGAGAGAGGGAGGAAAGGAAGGAAAGACAGAGAAGGAAGGAAGGGAGGAAGAAAGGGAAACATTTTTAAACATTTTCTTGTTTTATTATATTTTGTTTGTTTGTTTGTTTTTTACATGGGCTGGGGCCGGGAATCGAACCGGGGTCCTCCGGCACGGCAGGCAAGCACTCTTGCCCGCTGAGCCACCGCGGCCCGCCCCGGATTGGCTTTTAATAAAAGGGAATTTATTTCATTAGTTCTTCAGAGGATATGCAGCTAACTTTCATCTGAGATTCTTTCTTACACGGGAAGGCACAGGGCGATCTCTGCTGGCCTTCTCTCCAGGCCTCTGGATTCCAACAACTTTCCCCAAGGTGATTCCTTTCTGCATCTCCAAAGGCCTGGGCTGAGCTGCTAGTGCTGAGATGAGGTGTGCTGAGCTGCTTGGGCTGTGCTATGTTGAAGTCTTGATTTTAAGCACCAGCCAATTAAATCAAACATCATTAATTACAGCAGGCACGCCTCCTAGCCGACTGCAGATGTCATCAGCAACAGATGATGTTCACGTACCACTGGCTCCTGTCCACAGCAACAGAACTAGGCACCTTCACCTGGCCAAGTTGACAACTGAGTATAACTACCACACCCCCTCAGACTGCAGAGCCCTAAGCCCATGGCTGGAGGGGTTCCTTGTCCAAAAACAGGGTCTGGGGTGCGGTACATTCTCAGGGAGTGAGCTGCCCAGTGGTGTTGGGGTTGTTGAAGAGAAGCCCCAAGAAGGACCCAACAAAGGGATGTGCAGGCGGGCAGGGCAGACCCAGGGCTTGAGCACAGCTCTGCTGTGCCACCTTGAGCAGGAGTTTCAGTCCCACCAAGCTGCAGGTTTCCCAACATTCCTTCCTTCTGAATGGTCGCCTTTTATGTGCAGTGGGCATAGAGCAGCAGCCCAACCAAATTTCTGCTTTCAGGAAGTCCTCATTTCAGTGATAGAGGCAGACAACTTGGTACGTAATACAGTACTCAGTGGGTGTGGTGGGAAAAGTGAGCAAGGACAAGGAGTAGAAAGTAGAGGCTGTTGGCAAGCAGAGGTCAGGAAAGGTGCTTTCCACTCTGCAGAGGTGTCGTTTGAGCAGAGGTCTGAATGAGGCCAGGCAAGGAGCCGCACATGGATCTGGCTGAGAGGTGCTGCAGGCCAGGACAACTGCAGGTGCAAAGGCCCTGAGGTAGGAGCATGCCTGGTGCACTTTAGGTGCTCCTGCTTCAGAGGCTGCTGGAGAATGGAGGGGCCTGTGCATTATTAAGCGTGTTGGGTGTGTGTCTGTGTTCTCCCTTCTTACTTCTCACCAGCCAGATGGAAAGTCAGGGATGAGCCCAGGGCTGAAAGGAAATCTTTTTTTTTTTTTTTTTAATTAAAAAAAAATTGACTAACACAACATTTAGAAGTCATTCCATTCTACATATGCAATCAGTAATTCTTAATATCATCACATAGATGTGTGATCATTTCTTAGTACATTTGCATCGATTTAGGAAAAGAACTAGCAAAACAGCAGAAAAAGATATAGAATGATAATATAGAGAAAAAAATAAAAATAATAATAAAAATTAAAAATAAAAAAATATAAAAAAAGCAAAAAACACAAACAAAAAAACTATAGCTCAGATGCAGCTTCATTCAGTGTTTTAACATAATTACATTACAATTAGATAGTATTGTGCTGTCCATTTTTGAGTTTTTGTATCTAGTTCTGTTGCACAGTCTGTAACCCTTCAGCTCCAATTACCCATTGTCTTACCCTGTTTCTAACTCCTGCTGAACTCTGTTACCAATGACATATTCCAAGTTTATTCTCAAATGTCGGTTCACTTCAGTGGGACCATACAGTATTTGTCCTTTAGTTTTTGGCTAGTCTCACTCAGCATAATGTTCTCTAGGTCCATCCATGTTATTACATGCTTCATAAGTTTATTCTGTCATAAAGATGCATAATATTCCATCATATGTATATACCACAATTTGTTTAGCCACTCGTCTGTTGATGGACATTTTGGCTGTTTCCATCTCTTTGCAATTGTAAATAATGCTGCTATAAACATTGGTGTGCAAATGTCCGTTTGTGTCTTTGCCCTTAATTCCTTTGAGTAGATACCTAGCAATGGTATTTCTGGGTCGTATGGCAATTCTATATTCAGTTTTTTGAGGAACCACCAAACTGCCTTCCACAGTGGTTGCACCAGTTGACATTCCCACCAACACTGGATAAGTGTGCCTCTTTCTCCGCATCCTCTCCAGCACTTGTCATTTTTTGTTTTGTTGATAATGGCCATTCTGGTGGGTGTGAGATGATATCTCATTGTGGTTTTGATTTGCATTTCTCTAATGGCCAGGGACATTGAGCATCTCTTCATGTGTCTTTTGGCCATTTGTATTTCCTCTTCTGAGAGGTGTCTGTTCAAGTCTTTTTCCCATTTTGTAATTGGGTTGGCTGTCTTTTTGTTGTTGAGTTGAACAATCTCTTTATAAATTCTTTATACTAGACCTTTATCTGATATGTCGTTTCCAAATATTGTCTCCCATTGTGTAGGCTGTCTTTCTACTTTCTTGATGAAGTTCTTTGATGCACAAAAGTGTTTAATTTTGAGGAGCTCCCATTTATTTCTTTCTTTCTTCAGTGCTCTTGCTTTAGGTTTAAGGTCCATAAAACCGCCTCCAATTGTAAGATTCATAAGATATCTCCCTACATTTTCCTCTAACTGTTTTATGGTCTTAGACCTAGTGTTTAGATCTTTGATCCATTTTGAGTTCACTTTTGTATAGGGTGTGAGATACGGGTCCTCTTTCATTTTTTTGCATATGGATATCCAGTTCTCTAGGCACCATTTATTGAAGAGAATGTTCTGTCCCAGGTGAATTGGCTTGACTGCCTTATCAAAGATCAAATGTCCATAGATGAGAGGGTCTTTATCTGAGCACTCTATTCGATTCCATTGGTCGATATATCTATCTTTATGCCAATACCATGCTGTTTTGACCACTGTGGCTTCATAATATGCCTTAAAGTCCAGCAGCGTGAGACTTCCAGCTTCGTTTTTTTTCCTCAAGATGTTTTTAGCAATTCGGGGTACCCCTTCCAGATAAATTTGCTTATTGGTTTTTCTATTTCTGAAAAATAAGTTGTTGGGGTTTTGATTGGTATTGCATTGAATCTGTAAATCAATTTAGGTAGGATTGACATCTTAACTATATTTAGTCTTCCAATCCATGAACACGGTATGCCCTTCCATCTATTTAGGTCTTCTGTGATTTCTTTTAACAGTTTTTTGTAGTTTTCTTCATATAGGTTTTTTGTCTCTTTAGTTAAATTTATTCCTAGGTATTTTATTCTTTTAGTTGCAATTGTAAATGGGATTCGTTTCTTGATTTCCCCCTCAGCTTGTTCATTACTAGTGTATAGAAATGCTACAGATTTTTGAATGTTGATCTTGCAACCTGCTACTTTGCTGTACTCATTTATTAGCTCTAGTAGTTTTGTTGTGGATTTTTCCAGGTTTTCGACGTATAGTATCATATCATCTGCAAACAGTGATAGTTTTACTTCTTCCTTTCCAATTTTGATGCCTTGTATTTCTTTTTCTTGTCTAATTGCTCTGGCTAGAACCTCCAACACAATGTTGAATAATAGTGGTGATAGTGGACATCCTTGTCTTGTTCCTGATCTTAGGGGGAAAGTTTTCAATTTTTCCCCATTGAGGATGATATTAGCTGTGGGTTTTTCATATATTCCCTCTATCATTTTAAGGAAGTTCCCTTGTATTCCTATCTTTTGAAGTGTTTTCAACAGGAAAGGATGTTGAATCTTGTCAAATGCCTTCTCTGCATCAATTGAGATGATCATGTGATTTTTCTGCTTTGATTTGTTGATATGGTGTATTACATTAATTGATTTTCTTATGTTGAACCATCCTTGCATAGCTGGGATGAATCCTACTTGGTCATGATGTATAATTCTTTTAATGTGTTGTTGGATTCAATTTGCTAGAATTTTGTTGAGGATATTTGCATCTATATTCATTAGAGAGATTGGTCTGTAGTTTTCTTCTTTTGTAATATCTTTGCCTGGTTTTGGTATGAGGGTGATGTTGGCTTCATAGAATGAATTAGGTAGCTTTCCCTCCACTTCAATTTTTTTGAAGAGTTTGAGGAGAGTTGGTACTAATTCTTTCTGGAATATTTGGTAGAATTCACATGTGAAGCCGTCTGGTCCTGGACTTTTCTTTTTGGGAAGCTTTTGAATGACTGATTCAATTTCTTACTTGTGATTGGTTTGTTGAGGTCATCTATTTCTTCTTGAGTCAAAGTTGGTTGTTCATGCCTTTCCAGGAACCCGTCCATTTCATCTAAATTGTTGCATTTATTAGCGTAAAGTTGTTCATAGTATCCTGTTATTACCTCCTTTATTTCTGTGAGGTCAGTGGTTATGTCTCCTCTTCCATTTCTGATCTTATTTATTTGCGTCCTCTCTCTTCTTCTTTTTGTCAATCTTGCTAAGAGCCCATCAATCTTACTGATTTTCTCATAGAACCAACTTCTGGTCTTATTGATTTTCTCTATTGTTTTCATGTTCTCAATTTCATTTATTTCTGCTCTAATCTTTGTTATTTCTTTCCTTTTGCTTGCTTTGGGGTTAGTTTGCTGTTCTTTCTCCAGTTCTTCCAAGTAGACAGTTAATTCCTGAATTTTTGCCTTTTCTTCTTTTCTGATATAGGCATTTAGGGCAATAAATTTCCCTCTTAGCACTGCCTTTGCTGCATCCCATAGGTTTTGATATGTTGTATTTTCGTTTTCATTCGCCTCGAGATATTTACTAATTTCTCTTGCAATTTCTTCCTTGACCCACTCGTTGTTTAAGAGTGTGTTGTTGAGCCTCCACGTATTTGTGAATTTTCTGGCACTCCGCCTATTATTGATTTCCAACTTCATACCTTTATGATCCGAGAAAGTGTTGTGTATGATTTCAATCTTTTTAAATTTGTTAAGACTTGCTTTGTGACCCAGCATATGGTCTATCTTTGAGAATGATCCATGAGCACTTGAGAAAAAGGTGTATCCTGCTGTTGTGGGATGTAATGTCCTATAAATGTCTGTTAAGTCTAGCTCATTTATTGTAATATTCAAATTCTCTATTTCTTTATTGATCCTCTGTCTAGATGTTCTGTCCATTGATGAGAGTGGCGAATTGAAGTCTCCAACTATTATGGTAGATGTGTCTATTTCCCTTTTCGGTATTTGCAGTGTATTCCTCACGTATTTTGGGGCATTCTGGTTCGGTGCATAAATATTTATGATTGTTATGTCTTCTTGTTTAATTGTTCCTTTTATTAGTAGATAGTATCCTTCTTTATCTCTTTTAACTGTTTTACATTTGAAGTCTAATTTGTTGGATATTAGTATAGCTACTCCTGCTCTTTTCTGGTTGTTATTTGCATGAAATATCTTTTCCCAACCTGAAAGTAAATCTTATCCTTGGACTTTTTCCTCCCTGAACCGGACTTTCCTGAGCTCAACTCTGTTCTCCCCTGGATTTCTGAGGAAAAGGTTCGCCCACCTCTGGGTGTGACGGCTTGCCCATCAGCTTACCAGGCAGCTCAGAGTCCAGCCTGAGGACTTGTGGCAGCCCCGTCCCACTGCAAACTGTTTCCCCAGCTCCAGGAATTACAGCTGCTCTCAGAACTGAACAAATGCTCTGACCAAAACCTTTTTATTTGGAAAAATTGTAACCATACAAAAGTAGCCTAGGGATCTGCATATACCCTTCGCCTAGCTTCAATAATTATGAACCCATCTTGCCGTATTTTTTTCCATTCCTTTCCTTTTTCCCTGCAGCATTTTAAAACAAACTCTAGACATTCAATCATTTTACCATAAATACTTTGGGATGAGTCTTGACTGGAGGCAGATTTTTTCCATTTTTTTTTTGTTGGTTTTCTTTGTTTAACCCTAACAACTATACTATTATCCCGCTATCAATACAGATACTTCATTAATATCATCTAATGCCTGGTCCATAGTCAGTTTTTCCAACATGCCTCAAAGATGCCTCCCTACAATCGGCCTGTTGGGATCAGGGTCTGAACAAAGTCCAGCTGTTGCCTTTGACCGATGTTCCCCTTAAGTTGTTTTAATCGAAGCTCTTTTTCTATTCTGAGAATTCCTGCTCATAAAAAGGTTTATACAGATCCACAAGAGCAGCTGATGGTTTGCCCACCCCTTGAAGACACCTCCTTTAGGGGGAAGCTTGCAGCTAAGTTGAGTAAGGTCTGCCTCGGAAACTTTGGGTCATCGGATGTGGGTTTGGGTTCCTGTGGAGCGAATTCACTGTCCCCTGCGTGGCTCAGCCCCAGGTTTTGGGGCTCAGCTGGCTTTGAGGTGCGGTTCTTAAGGTGTGATGATCCCCATGGCCTCCCAGTCCCAGCCCTGGAAGGGATAGATGGGAAGGCTTCCTGGAGGGCTAGCTGTAGATGAAGAGCCCTGCTGTGGGTCAGCTGCGTGGGGTTTGGGCAGACCCTCATCCTGCGCTCAGCCAGCCTTTATCTGGTACGTTCCACGCTCAGTCTTGTCACTGCAGCTACCGTTGGCAGAGCGCCAACTATGTGCCAGACTGTGGGCCAGGCACCTTCAGTCCTCACGTCTGCCTGGGGAAAGCTGGGGCTCGGAGAGGCTGGAGGCTCTCTCCAGGTTTCTCTGGAAGGCGATGGTGGAGCCAGAACCGGAACCTGGCCCTGCCTGGTCCCTGAGCTCCTGTGCACATGCTGTGCAGCCAGACCCAGTCCAGGCCCAGGGAGAACTGGGGATGCCGGGGCAGACGCGGCCTGTGCCCTCAGGAGGGTTGCGTTCTGGCAGAGGAGAGAGAAATAACTTGGTATAATCGAGATTAAAGCTTGGAAGGCACAATGTCTTCGGGCTCCTCACACTTTGAGTCAGAACTATTGCTGTGGCAGTCCCAGGGCTGCCCTATGAGGCCAGGCAAGGAGCCGCACATGGATCTGGCTGAGAGGTGCTGCAGGCCAGGACAATTGCAGGTGCAAAGGCCCTGAGGTAGGAGCATGCCTGGTGCACTTGAGGTGCTCCTGCTTCAGAGGCTGCCGGAGAGTGGAGGGGCCTGTGCATTATGGGTGTTGGGTGTGTGTCTGTGTTCTCCCTTCTTACTCCTCACCAGCCAGTGGCAGTCCCAGTGGCTCAAGTCCCAGACTTGGGCAGCCCCTCAACCTGCACTCAGCCAGCCTTTATCTGGTACCTTTCGTGCTCAGTCTTGTCACCATGGCTACTGTTTGCAAGTAGCCCCACTCAAGTCCCACTGCCAAGTCTGGCCCTCCTCCAGGGAGGCAAAGCCCAGCAACCCCAGGGTGGCATTGGCGCCCTTTCCACCCCACACCTGCACGGCAGCTTCTTCTCATCAACAGCATGAACCATGCGTCTGATTAGGTTTTCCCTTTTCCCTTGGCTGCCAGGAGGCTCAGAGCCCCACTGTCACAACCACAATTTGCTTGTTGACATTTCAACTCTCTCTCATCCTATTTTTATTTTTTTGTATTTTCTCTCAATCATCTGCAACATGAACCACCAAGAAATGTTTCTGTGAAAGAGGAGGGCAGATGCATAAAACTATAAGATAAAAAACATTCTGGAAAGTCTTTGTGGCACCTGCGCTCAAGAGGGGCGTAACTGGAGCCTCAGAAATTGTTAGCATGAGCAGATTGGTTCCCAAGGCTTGGCAATTGAGATGCACAGGATTTGGGGGGCTTGGCATGGCGAGATGGGACCCCTGGCCAGGCCGGTCCAGGGCCAGTGTTCTACAAGAGAGGAGATAGGTGCTGGCCTGGAGGGGCATGAGGTGTGGAGAAAAGACTACCCACCGGAGCAGGGTGGCGAGGTCTGCTTCAGGAGGCTCTGCCACGCTGACCCCTGGGAAGCCCATGTCAGTGAAACGCTAGCGGGGGATTCTCAGGCAGAGGGTGGGTGGGTGGGGAGGGCCTTTTGGATGATGGTGGTCTTCCCCCTTTAGCCCTTGGGTCACTCTGGTGCTGGAAGACTGACTTTGAGTGAGTACCTGAATCACACGCACCTTTGTGCAGTAAGATCCTGCAAGCGTGCGCCAATGGTAAAGGAACAGGAGACAGTTGTATTAGTTAGGATTCTCTAGAGAAACAGAATCAACAGGAAATACTTGTAAATATAAAATTTATAAAAGTGTCTCACGTAACCATGGGAATGTAGAGCCCAAAATCTGCAGGGCAGGTTGTGAAGCTGACGATTCCGAGGGAGGGTCTGGACGAACTTCACAGGAGAGGCTCACCTGCCAAAGCAGGAAGAGAGCCTGTGGACGCAGCCAACGTGATCGTGATTTAATTCTATGAAATGTCCTCATTGCAACAGACAGGCCAGCACTTGCCCAACCAGACAAACAGGTACCACCACCTGGCCAAGTTGACCATGAACCTGACCTTGGCAACAGTCCACAGCCACCTTCACTTCTTGCACCTAGAGCGAGTTTGAGGGGTTCCCCAAACCACTTTCAGTTTCTATAATTTGCTGGAAGAACTCACAGAAGTCCCCCAAAGTGGTTATACTCTTGGTTATAATTTACTCCAGGGAAAGGACGCCTTAAAATTAGCCAAGGATAGGCACGCCTGGGCCAGTATTGGGGGGGGGGGGGGCAGATGTGGAGTGCCCATCGTCCTCTCCCTGGGGAGTCGGGATGCCTTAGCCTTCTGGAACCGGGGAGAGCCAGCACTCAAAGCATCACCAGCCAGGGACGCTCCCGAGCCCTGGCATCCATCATCGGCATTGGGGGTACCATCACGTCGGCGCAGGTGTGCAGCTGATTGCCCATGCGGCTGGATCAGCCTTTTGACGGCTGCCATGTGACCCAGAGGGCCGTTCTCAGTCATTGTTTGTGTTTTCTGGTGTGGCCAACCCTACCCCAAGTCAACTGTTAGACGTCCAGTGAGCCCCAAGGTGCCCAGGCCGTCCTGCCAGGCATGACACCCCAAGGGCCCCCCAGAAGCCGAGGGCACAAGCCAGGTCTCTTTTTCTTTGGGGGTGGGGTGGGGTTAGGTTCTGTCCCATACAGAACCCAAGACTGCTTTTAGGGGGACTCATACAAGAGAAACGACCCCGCCGTGTTTTTCTTTTCCAGTTTAAGAACCCCCTGATCCTGCTGCTTCTGGGCTCTGCCCTGGTGAGTGTCGTCACGAGGGAGTACGAGGACGCCGCCAGCATCGCCGCGGTGAGGGGCAGGGGGGATCCCCGCTGAGCCCTGCCCCCTGTGATGGGAGAATAGAAGGAGCTTGCTGTAGGAAAAAAAAAAAAAAACAAGATACAGTGCAAGGAAAGGAAAGCAAATCCACATTCTGCTTCCCCCGACGCAGAGGTGTCCTGGCTTATCCAGCTGGCCCGTGCTCTCTTGGCAGACACCCAGGTCACTTCGAATTCTTGACGGGGGGGGGGGGGAGACACAGAGCAGCAGTGAACTTCTTTCCCATGATCCCTTGCACGCACATCTCTGATTCTCTAGAAAACCAGGCCTGGAGGTTTTGGATCCAGGCGATAACCGCTAAGCACCCTCAGTGGATATCTTCTCCACTGCTTTCTGTTTGTGCAAATCCTCTCTTACGAGACAGTAATACTCATTCCATACGATGGAATTCACTGCCTCTGTTTAAAAGACTGGGGTTCTATCCACTGGTGTTAATAATCCGTTGTTGAGTTGAAAAAGGCAGCTTATAATAGGTATGCTTTAGGATCCCGGGTTGTAAGTGTGTCTGTGCAAAAGAAATAAAGAAGGATACCCTAAAATGCAAACCCCTGGGTGGTGGAATTTGGGGTCATTTTTTGACAGGTGGGAGGCTTGTCTGGTTTCTAAGTTTTCTACACAGTGCACTTATTTTGCAAGAAGAAAAGGAAATCACTTTAAAAGATGACTTCCGCCCTTGCCTCCCAACTGCCCTCTCGTTGGCCGAGCCTCTGGTGCTCACGCACCCCCTCTTCCTTTGCCCACAGGCCGTGCTCATCGTGGTCACCGTGGCCTTCGTCCAGGTGTGTATTTCCCGAGGTCCCCAGGCAGGTAAACAGGGCACGACAGGAGTGTTGGGAGGTTCCCGTGCCTTCAACCCCTGCCTGATGTGCTTCTTACCAGGAGTACAGATCAGAGAAATCTCTGGAAGAGTTGACCAAGCTGGTTCCTCCTGAATGCAACTGGTAAGTCAGAGCCTCCCTGTGACTCAGTCACAGGAGCCAGAAGGCTGGCAAGTTTGGCCAAAGTTGTATCCTTAGTAGCTTGATACAAGAGAAACATGCCATACTGGGTTTGCCCTATCTGTGGATTGCTGTGTGTCCTTGGGCTTATCAGGTAACCTCTCTGGACCTCAACCCTCTCATTTCTGTCTACATCAGCATACCTAGCCTGCAGGATGCAGCTGGTGGGAGTGGCTTTTGAAGAGGGTGGTCCGCGAAGTCTGTGAACTAGTGTGCAGAATTTGGTGTGCATTCTTTCTAGGGAGAGACCTCAGAGGTTTCATCAGGTTCTCAGAAGGTCGACTCTAAAGAAGAAAAGGCCAGGGGATTTAAAAAGCTCCGCATCTGAACTGGGCCGAAGGGGGGGATGATGTCAGAGGAGTAAAGTCTGGGCAGTTGCAAAGCAGCCCTCCAACCTCTTTCTTGCCTAGATATTCCACTTGACCATTTGCTATCACATAACTCTTACCAAAGATGTTTATAAACAACATAACAAAAAAAGATAGAAATATCCACCAATGCCTCATTGACACTTGGGCTTAGTGCACTGCTGTGTAGTGGAACTTTCTTTGAGGATGGAAACAGTGTACATACTGCCCTGCCCCCTACCCTGCCTGGCTGTTGAGTGCTTGGAAGGAGGCCAGCGCAACTGAGGACGGAAGTTAGTCATTTTATTTCATTGTAATTAATTTCGCTTTAAATAGACACACAGGGCTAGTGGCTGAGCTCAGGCTCAGAGAATGGGGGAGGGCCCTTTTAGCAGGGCATCCTTTGGTAAAGGAAGCTGGTGATTACAGAAGGGGAAATGTTTCAGACCTGGATTTTTCTAAATTTCGTTTTTATTATACCAGTGTGTTAGTTTCCTGGGTGGCTGTAAAAAGCACCACAAGCAGGGTGGCTTCAAAGAGCTGACATTTCTTCTCTCACAGCCCTGGAGGCCGGAAGTCTGAAATCCAGGTGTGAGCAGGGCTGGGCAACCCCAGAGGCTCAAGGGAGGCTCCTTCCTGCCTCTCCAGCTCCTGGTGGCCCCAGGCGTCCGATGGTTTGTCACCCTCTTGCTGCCTCCATCTTCACATGGCATCCTCCTCTTCTTGGAGACACTCTGAATCCATGCACTAAGCTGTCAATGGTCACAAGTACACATTTTCTATTCAGGATCTCCAAATGTAGCCATTTACTATATTATTATTTTTTTAATTGAGGTATGATTTATGTAAGTAAGACACCCTTTTTAGGGCACAGTGTTGGGGGTCCTGACAGCTGCACAGTCACATGACTACACTACAACCGACAGCGGTTCTGGCACCCCCAAATTCCTTCGTGTCTCTGAGCTACTGGGCACACCCCAACCCCAGACACCACTGTTTGGTTTCCCCGCCGTGCTGACATGCCCTTTCCAGAGTGTCAAATAAATGGAATTGTGTGCAGCGTTGCCTTATAAAGCAGTCTTTAGAAGGTCATTTACAGTAACAGCCCATGCTCGCATTTTAGGAAGACTCTGCCTAGGAATTGTAGCTAAGGTTGCCTTCACTTTTGTTGACTTCTAGAAACATCAAAAGCTAGCACACGCTGAAATAGTTTCAGGCTGATGTGCCTTTCCCAAAGCAAAACCACCCCAAACTAGACAAAAATTGAAACAAAATACAGAGCCGTGAAGTGACTGGTCCGGGAAGGGAGAGCAGCTTTGATAGCAGGTGGTCTGGTTGCCCTGATCTGACATTTACTGTGAGGTCTGAAAAATAGAAGGAGCCGTGGGAAGAGCTGAAGGGAGGATGTTAGAGGCAGCAGGAGCAGCAGGTGTCCAGCTCATAAATGTTCTTCTCTACAGGAGAAAACTCTGACTCCTTCACAGAAACCACAGGGAAAATGTGTGATATTACATAGGAAAGGACCTGAGATGGAGAGACTACAGGGTTAATTAATTCAAGATGGCACCAAGATAGTCATTTTCCTCTCTTTTCCTCTGCCATCCTCAGCTTGTTGGCTTTGGGTTAGTGTTAGGCTTAGCTGGCTTTATTTTCTGGCTGGTTTTCCCCATGGCCCCAAGATGGCTGCCATAGCTCCGAGCATCATAGTCAGGCGTGAAAATCTCCTACAGAGGAAGGGGCCATATGTGTGTGTGTGTGTGTGTGTGTGTGTGTGTGTATAGAGAGAGGAAACTTTTCCCATGAGCTCCCCAAAAAATGTCCACTCACATGTCGTAGGCCAATATTGTGTATGCCCAAACCATACCGAGACCAATCCTTGGCAGGGGATGGGACCACCCCAAGGGGCTTATCCAGTTAGGCCCCACCCCCTGCAGCACAGACGGGGGGGCGGAAAAAACGGTGGCTGCTTGGCAAGACCAGTATCATGTCAAGAAGGACGAGTAGGGAAGGCCTGCGCCAACTCCCAACACCAGCGAAGACCCTGAGACCAGAAAGAGCTGGAAGGAGGGGCCAGATGGAGGGGGAGTGGTGAGTGGTGGGAGGAGGCAGGGCCTGGGGGGGCTTTGGGGGGTGGTGGCTTTGCATCTGACACCAGTGCAGCAGGAGGCCATTGGAGGGTTTGGAGCAGGAGGGAGCTGTGGTCTGATCTTTTGTGCTTAGAGAGTGTGCTGGCTGCCGCATGCAGGGTGACTCAGAAAGCAGGGGTCCGGCTGGGAGGCTGCTGTCACTGCCTAGGCCAGGGACAGAGGTGGGGTGGGAATGTGGGCGTGGAAGCTCATCCGCTGTCTAGTGGCAGATGGATGTGAAGCATGGACGTAACCCCTGGGACAGGCGCCCCGACCTCCGTAACCTGTGGGACAGGGCTCCGTGCGGGGCTGCTCTGATTCTCACTGCCCCCAGAGCCGTGTGCTCTCTGAGGAAGGACGTGGTGCCATCAACGGGCCCCCATCACAGAGGCTTTAATACTCACCAAGACCCGTGGGAAGCTTCCGGGGGTCAGGGCTCAGCTTTCCCCCCAAGCAGGTAAATGACAGGAGTCCCATTTTTCAGATGAGACCCTGGAGGCCCCAGAACCACGTACTTCCCCAAAGGTTGTTGAGGAAGTGTTGAAACAAAACAGAACATAAAGGGCCAAGCATTTGTCCATGATTGAAACAGAAAGTTGGCTTCTATTCTCTTTGTTCAAGTTTATTAAAATGCAAACAGTCTGCAGTGTCAACGTAGATGTTTTTGTGTTTCTCCGTGTCACATGCAGCATCAGAGAAGGAAAGCTTCAGCACCTGCTCGCGCGAGACCTGGTTCCTGGGGACGTCGTGTCACTTGCTGTCGGAGACCGGATCCCGGCGGACATTCGGCTCACCGAGGTGACCAGACCCTCGACCCCCAAACCCTGTCAAAGAGGGGCACAGATGCTATCCTGGAGGCACGCCTTTCCTAATCCCCCTCTCTCTCAAGACACACACACACACACACACACACACACACACACACACACACGAAATGAGCCAACTTTAAGTATAAAGCCCCTTGAGCCATCTTTCACAAATTATTCTTTCTCAATTTAAGTACAAGTCTAGCACTTTAGGTAATGGGATTCTTCTCACTGACAGCTAACTGCTGTAGCAAATCAAACCTGGGTAATGAGGTGCAAGGTGCTTCCAGGAACAGCCCCAGAGCTGTCAGGAAGAGGTGATGTCAGGCTGCTTAATAATGGGGGGTGGGGGAAGGGAACAGAGAAGCCACCTGGAAACTCCAGAGAAAGCAGCACAGTTCAGGGCCACTGGGGTAGGGGAGGCACCTGTTCTCCCCTGTGGGATGTGGTCTCAGTGTCACAGCTCCATAGAATGGTGACTGAGGCTCTGTGAGATAATTGTAGATCTCAAGAAAAGGTTAAATCAAGTTCAGGGTGCTGTTCCAGGAATAATCTAATCTAGAACTCCAAGTCGTTCAGAGCTTTTAGTGATCAGGCTTAGGCCCGGTATCTGCCCGATGTGTGTAATTGCAGAGGCCATGGGGGGGTTGGGGGACAGGGGCAAGGAGAGCTGGGAACTGGGACCAGCTTTTTTTTTTTAACTTTTTAATTGTCTAGTATAACATACATGCAAAGCAAAAAGAGAAAAAAACAGTATTTTTCCGAGCACTCTTCAACAAGTAGTTACAGGACAGATCCCAGAGTTTGTCATGGGCTGCCACACCATCCTCTCACATTTTTCCTTCTAGCTGCACCACAATATAGGGGGCTAGAAGGAATATTTTTTTATCATCGTAATCAACTTTTTCCCCCTTTTTTTTGTAAAAAATAAAGTATGTACAAAAAAGCAATAAATTTCAAAGCATAGCACAACAATTAGTTGTAGAACAGATTTCAGAATTTGGCATGGTTACAACTGCACAATTTTAGGTTTTCCTAGTTACTCTAAGATACCGGAGGCTACAAGAGATATTAGTTTAATGATTCAGCAATCATATTCATTAGTTAAATCCTATCTTCTCTGTATAATTTCACTATCACCTTTGATCTTTCCATCCCTTTCTTTAGGGGTGATTCGGCTGTGGCCATTCTAACTTTTTCAAGATGGAAGGGACTGTCAATAATATGGGGTAAGGAGATGGAACTAGCTGATGTTCTGGAGAGGCTGGGCCCTCTAGGTTTGAGGGCTTATCTGATCCAGGATGGAACCAGCAACATTTTTAGGCCGTCTGTGGAGTGGGGGCGGTGTCAGAGGCGCATCCTATATGTGGATGCCCTCTGCCCTTGACTTCCAAATCCCTAGGCTGCGACTACGGCCAGGCCAGTGAGGCACCCAGGGCACCAGCTTTAAGGAACTGCCCCCTCCCAGCCTCATGCAGGGCAAAAGGGGCTGGGTAGGGCTTCTGAAATGTCCCTGCAGGACTCAATTCTAATATGAAAGCTCTGGGTTCTGATTAAATCAGGTCAAATGCCTTCACGGAGAAGTTCTTCATTTTGTCTTCATTTTACAATCCTTCAGGAATGTCAAGTAAGTTGCTGGTGGGACCCAGCCACTGAATAAACGGCACCAGGGTTTTTCCCCAGGCCTGTGTACCTCCAAATCCTCTTCCTTATCCCTGACATCCCTGCCTTCCCGTGGAACAGATGAGGCTGTGGAAAGGAGAAGGTGTGCTCGGTTGTTGGTTCTGGAAGGCGGCATGCTTGCTGACATCTTGGCCACCGAACTGCTTTTGCGTTCTTGGTTGAGAATTGGGTTGTAACGGGCAGGGATCCAACCCAAACCACCCTCAGGCACAAAGTAGAACTTGCTGACCCACGTGACCAAATGGGGAAAGAACAGAACTAGGGCTGGCATCGGGGATGGCTGGATCCAGGGGCTCAGACACAGCCTCCTCCCTGCTCTCCCCGCGGCCTTTTCAGTCTTTGAGAAGGGCTGTTTGCCCCCTGGAGGAGAGCAGGGCACCTGACCGTGCTGGGTCACACCGTCAGAGCTCTTGGCCAGAGAAGGAAATGTGCCTCTTCCCCAACACCCTGGGGTGGGAAAAGTTCCCGGAGGTGCCACTGGGCAGTGGCCTTGCTCACCGAGCCGCCCCCACTGGCCACGTCTGTGGTGCCCCTTCCCCGCCCTTCCTCTGGGACACCTCCCTGACCATGCAACTGCACCGCTGCGCCAAAGGCCATCTCATCGGCTCCCTGCCACGGCTCATTCCTTCACCCCACAGTTGATTATTGAGGGCAGGCTTGTGCCAGGCAGTGTACTGGGCTCTAGCGCCATTGCCGTGAGGAAAACAGACAAAAATCCCTGTCCCCGCTGAGCTCCCATTTCAGTCCCATGTGTACCAGGAAGCCACATCTTAGAAAGGTGGAGGGAGGCAGTTCCGGGAATGCTTCCTTAGCTCTGCTGTGCCAGCCCCAGAGAGAGGACGATGAGGAGGGACAGCACTGCACAATCGTTCAGCGGCTCAAGGGTCTCTGATGCAAGCAGCAGAGCCCAGGACCAGTTCAGTCAGAAAAGGTGGGTAGGTGTGGGTCGGGGGCTCTCCACTTCCTGGGGGAACTGCAGAACCAGGGTTGGATACAATCCAGCCACACGGCAAGACAGGTCCCCGCTGGCGCCACTACTTGTGCTGATGACACCGCCAGCGTGGGTGCCAGTGCCACCATCTCTGCTGCCAGTGCAGGGATCTGGGCCCACCCCCAGCCTGGCGCTCCCACCCCAGATGTGGGCCACAGCGTCACAGCTTCTTTCAGCATGAGCATCTGGTTCCAAGTCTGGGACAGATGGAGCTGGTGGAGAAATCACTGCTAGGTAGCTGAGTCAGCTTTTATTGGGAGATGGATGCTGCCTCACAGCATCAGGGGGTTGGTTCCTCAGACCAGAAAGGGGGCATCCAGTTGCTGGGCAGCCAAGAAAAAGGATCTGCATCCACCGTGAACTCTATTTTAGAGGTAGAAGGAAGCACTGTGCTGATGTGCTCGGCATCCTGCGGCAGGGCTGCCTGGGTTTAAATCCTGTGTGTATGATTCATAAGCTGTGTGACCTTCAGCATGTTGCTTAACCTCTCTGTGCTTTGGTTTCCTCACCTGTAAAATGGAGATGGTAATGGCTCATAGGGTGATTGTGAGTACTATATGTAAATTGCTCAAAAGTGTGCCTGGTGCCCCCAGTGAGTCATGGACAACTGCTTGGAAGTCGTTTTGGAAGTCACAGTGGCCTGAGCCTGAGGTGCTGGCACTACACTCCAGTGGATGACAGTGGGGAGGGAATCCCCCTCTCTGAGCCTTGGTTTCTGCAGCTATAAAAGGAGGTGACACTAGTTTCCCCTCATGGAGTGGTTATGATAAAACAAGCTAAGGCCTGTAAAATGCTTAGCACCCTGTCTGCCATGTCTTATGCAGGCAGCAAATATTAGCAATGGACATTATTTTTTATCATTCCTTGGTTTTCTAACATTTCTTAGAACAATTTTTTAAACCCCAAATAACTCCCTTACTGCCTCTGGTGGTTTCCCGCCTGCCCTGCCTGTGCTAAACCAAACTGTAGACATTCTCTGGCACCCCTGGGAGCGCTCTCCAGATTTCCCTACTGGTATTTTGGGAGTCTTGTCTAACAATCAACAGCTTTGTTTACTCACAGTGGAATTGTTTTTCAGCCATTAAGCTCTGAAATCTATGCATGCTTTACATACATTTTAAAGCCATTTATGTTCAGGAAGCAGCATGTTCAAGAAAACTTTGAAAAGAAGGAACCCAATTAATTGCCCTCTTTGCCCAGCGCGAGGGAGTCAGGAAACATTGTTTTCTCTTTCTAGAGTTAAAACAAAGGCGAAGGACTTCAGTCTGGTAGGCTGGCCTGGCACGAGCAGCAAAGCAGTCAGGCTGCGTGCTTTGCCTCCCACCGTTTCTGAAATAAAAAGGTGATTGAATTGAGTCTCTCGGGACTCCAAGTAGTGTTTGTCCCGGAGTTGGGCAAGATGGCTGTGTGATGCTGTCTCTTTGTGTCTGCTGAGTGGGAAGTCACCCCGGCTCCCTTGGGGACCCCCCTTGGGCCTACTGGGCAGCACTGGTTTTGTGCAGATTCTGCACCCCAATCCTGTTTTTGGCCACCCATGTCCTTCCCTAACCTCTCCTCTCCCCTGACCTGGCGTGGTGCTCCCGTCACCAGAAGCCCCCTCCACACACACACACACACACACACTGCACACACACGTGCACACATGCACACAGACACATGAGCACACATGCACATGCATGCACGCACACACACACAACCAACGTTATTCCTTCTGATCCAGAAGCTCCATCTTTAAACTCTGCCTCCCTTTATTTTCCTCAGATGACAACTAGTTGTTTCTTCTCTAAATTGGGCCTGTGCTTGCCATCATGTGAAAATGGCCTCATTTCATCCCCCAAAAACCTTAGCAGGCCAGTTCCATTATCGCTGTCATTTTACAGCCAGGATGTGGAATCCTGAGGCTGAGCAGGTTGCCTGAGGCCACACAGCAGGGAGTGGGGAGGGAGGATCTGAACCCAGGACTTCGGGCCGTGTCGTTAACCACGGGCTGTGCTCTCCCTTTCCCGTGACTGGTCCCTGTTTCAGGCTCTCTCTCTTCCCTATCAGTTTCCTGTTCCTGCCATAACAAAACGACCAAACTTTTAGTGACTTAAGACCCCACAGAGCTGTCGTCTTAACGATTCTGGAAGTCACATGTCGGAAACGGGGCTAGGGGCTGAAATCTGGCGTGGGCAGGGCTAGTTCCTCCCCGAGGCCCGAGGGAGCGTCCATTTCCCAGCCTTTTGCAGCTTCTAGAGGCCACCCGTGGCCTCGCTCATGATCCCTCCATCCTCAGAGTCGGTCTTCACGTCACTCGTGACCCCTGCTGTCCTTTTTGTAGGAAGGGCCATGTGATTCAGCCCCCATCTCGGGGTCCTTCATGTTATCACCTCTGCAGGTGCCTTCTGCCGCGTCAGGTCACCTGCTCCCACAATCCGGAGGTTGGGGCTTGGACATCGGGGGCCAGCTTTCAGCAGACAACACTCAGTCCCTTGCCTGAGCCCCTCGCTCCTCTCTTCCTGCCTCAAGCACCTCCCTTGCCCCTGCCCCATCACTCATTCACTCAACAAATATTTCTTGAGCCTCTACTATGTGCCAGGAAGTGTGCTGGGTACTGAGTAGAGAAAATAGACTTTGTTTATCACCCAGAGAGATAGATAAATCTGAGTCTGCTCACAACAGATAATTTGGGGGAGAGAAAGGTGCAGGGAATTCTGGATTTTCCAGAAAGGAGTGACTTGTGAATCCCAGTGCAGTCAGGGAGGGCTTCCTGGAGACAGTGGCCTTTGAGCTGATTGGAGGGTAGAGTGGATGTGAGTCAGCCCTTCTAGGCAGAGGAGACTCAAGGTATATCCACAGCTCTGACCTAGAAGCCAGAGGCACTGCTGCTTTTCAGCTTTCTATGCTGCATCTCCATGCAGGGGCTGCCGCGTGGGAGGGCCAGTCCTGCCCCAGGGACCTTGTCTCTGCCGTATGTGACTTCGCCCTTCTCACCTCCAGGCCCTATTCGCTGTCACCTCCTCCCGGGCCTTCTCTGACTCCCTCTCCCAAGTGGTCTCCCTCCCACCTGCATGTTCCCTCCGGGGTCCCTTCAGTTTCGTGGTTGTCATCAGTCTACTCCCCCCACTGCTGGAATGTAAGTCATGCGAGGGCAGGAATTTTGTCTTTCCTTTACTGCTATATCCACAATGTACAGAAAGACACTGGGTGCATAATAGGAGATGGATGGACTGACAGCTAGACAGATATCCCAGTTCCATTCCCGTAGGTCTACAGCCACTCTGTCCCCAGTCCCTGCGTCCTCTTCTCCTACCCACAGTCACTTTTCCTGCCTCTCTGGGTGCTGTCTTGTAGGGAGCCCCTTTGTCTTCTCTCTCTCTCTTCCTTTCCTCATTTTTTAAAAACATACTTTGTTTTTTAGAACAGTTTTCTTTTTAGACCAGTTTTGAGGACCAGTTAAGTTAAATTTACATTTAGTCATAGCGTCTCCGTAGTTCCTCTAGGCTGGGACAGTTTCTCCGATTTTCCTTGCTTTTGATGACCTTCACAGTCTCGGGGACTGATCTAGTGTTCTGCAGAGGGCCCCGCAGTCAGCATGTGTCTGACGTTTTTCTCATGGCTTGACTGGGGTTGGGGGTTTGGGGAGGAATGTCACAGAGGTCATATGCCCTTCTCATCACATCACATCAAGGGTGCCTTCTGTGCACCTGACTTTCACTGTGCACCTGACTTTCACGGTTGACGTTGACCTTGCTCAGGCTGAGGTACATGCCCTCGTGCTTTAATGTGTTACCAGTTACTGGCTGTCCCCGTGCTCAGGCAGCCGCTGCCGTCAACCCAGCCAGACTCTCCACCTGTGCCTCCACCTGACATGGCCATCACAGGGTCCTCTTCCCAAGCACCTGTGTTCTCAGCCCTGCTACTTCCCTAGAACCTGCGATAGCTCCCTATTCCACAGGCGCCGATGCTAAACTCTGCCTCCCGAATAACCACAGCCTGCCCCACCACTCTCCTGTACCAGGTTGTGCCTGCAAGAGTGGACACTCAGCCACAGCAGACCCAACTTCAAATCTGTCTTTGACTCGCCGTCGTCTTTGAGCCTGGGACAATTTTCTTAAGCTCTCAGAGCCTCAGTTTTCTCATCTGTAAAGTGGGGATCAAGCAGTATCTTCACCGTGGGTAGTTGTGAAAGTTTCATGAAAAGGATCTCCACAAATTATTTACTGTAGTTCATGACCCATAAAAAATATTCAGCCAATGTTTATTATTATTATTACTATTATCTTCAACAATATTATTTCTGTTTAATTTAGCACCATCCTGTTTAGCACTTAATTGTCCTCCACTTATTTTACCCCTGAGAGTCTCTATCTTTGATGCTATTAAGCAAAGAACCAGTTTAAAATTCTTTCTACCCATGAAAGTCTTGTTGAATTGACCAATTGAAAAAAAATGGGTGAGCATCTCATTTTCTAATTGGTCTTTGTTTAATAGCAAAACCCAAAATAAAAGTGAGTTTTATTTTTGAGGTCCCTATGGTACTTGGATAAATTAGGGATGGGATTAGAAAAGATTATTTTGTGACCCTCCGGTCCAGTGTCTCCCAACTTTGGTTCCACCAGATGTCCCACATCTTGAGTCACATCATTTACCAGCATACCGAAGACTCTAGTTCAACTTCATCCTATTTGTAACATCTGCAAAGACTCTATTTTTAAATAAGGTCGTATTCATTGGTACCAGAAGTTAAGGCACCAACATATTTGGGGGGGGGGGGGAACACAATTCAACCCATAACCCTACTCCTCCATAAAATCATTGTCACAACTGCAAATATAATTTTTTTTGGACAAAAAGAACTCATAAGTCTAACTTTGATGGATGAGTGGAAGTACAGAAGGTTTCTTGCAAATACACCACTCAGATGGCCCCATACAAGCATACAGACTGGGATAAAACACACACACACACACACACACACACACACACAACAGCAAATAAATGTCAGTCAGTCACATCCAAGCTGAAAGGGTTGGATTCTTGCCAGTACCAAATAGATCTTACAGAAATAGAATCAGGATCAAATCTGCTTGTTCTTTAAAAATGCTCTGTAAAATAGATTCAGCTCTAAACTTCAGAGGGCTCTGCCTTGCCTCCCTCTGCCACTTCTGCAGAAGTCATTAGTATCCAGTTGGTGCCACATGGTGGTGTTGGTTCTGTCTGGTTTTTCCTTCCCTGCCTATTTCCAGTGGCTTTGAGAGCTTTTCTATGCCTCGCTTGGACTGTAGCAGAGATGAATTTGACTGTGGACTTCCCTTCCAAAGTAGCTGGCCTACCTTCCAAAATCTAATGCGTTTTGTTCGTCTCACCCATGTCCCTTCCTTCCTTTCTGCTCGAGGCTTTCAAGGGCTCCTCCTTACTTGCAGGGTAACATCCAAATTTCTTAACCTGACAGTCAATGCCGAATGCAATGGCTTCCAACCATACCTTCCATGAAGGCTCTGCTCTAATCAAGCAGTCCCCACGTGTCCCACAGTGAATCAGATGCCCTCCTGCCTTTTGCTGGTGTCTTCTCCACTGAGTTAAGTCTTCCTTCTTTGCCCCTTGAGGGTAGGGCCCGCTCTCCTTCCAGTGTGTGGATTCAGCACCAGGGACAGCGCCCAGCCCCATTGGGTGCGATCGCCATGTCCACCACTCATTTCCCAAACTTCCCTTTTCCCTCCCTCTAGAACTTGCCTAGAGTCTTGTTGAATTGACCAATTGAAAAAAAAATGGGTGAGCATCTCATTTTCCGATTGGCCTTTGTTTAATAGAAAAACCTAAAATAAACCTGAGTGGTCTGCTCATCCTTCAAGGCCTGTTTAGGTCCCCCTGGACATGCCTCTCTTCCAGCTTGTCCTCCAAACCCTTCCTACCTCCTGCTCCCAAACCTCCCGCTGCAGGGTCACGGCCATCGCAGGTGCAGCCAGTGGTGGACCCCTTCGCAGCGTTGACTTATTACTTCATCTAAGGTTACTCATGTGTACAAACGTAGAGATGGGTAGAAAGTAAGCCATATTTGGAAATGAAGTACAACATATTCAAGTTATCATAAAATCAAAATTATTATGTCCCATTTAGGCAGTGTTTTCTGGAAACTTAATCTCTGTTTGCCATTGGTACCACCGTCTTTGGCCCAGGGGCCCTGTGGTGACTCAGGTCCCATCTCCCTCTTTTCATCGTGGGGTAGGAGCTTCCTCAAGTCAGTGGACTTCTCCTTGGCACCCTGAAGACCAGAAACACGCTGTTAGGAGGCGTGTTTAGCAGGAAGAAAACTGAAGTGTCTTAAGCCAGGCAGGATTCCTTAGGCTCTCAGATGGGAAGTCTGGAAGTGAACAGGCCAGAGCCTGCCCCCCTGCCCTCTTGGCTTTGGACACCCCTTAATTCTTGTAGGAAGGTTTCTAGCCACCACCTCCAGGACTGCACGGGCCTGGGCGAGAAGATGGAGGAAGGTCAGGAGGGCTAACGGGGGCTTGTAGGCTCAGCTGCCTTTAAAGGATTTGAATTTATTCTTTTGGGGGATACAACTCAACCCATAACCCCCTATCTGGCGCCCGCGAGCGGACATTGTCAAGGGGCTGAGCTGTACCGTGAGCCTTTGGATGCGAGGGGAGATTCCATTTTCCTTCCCTTTGGCTCCCCTAGGTTACAGACCTCTTGGTGGATGAGTCGAGTTTTACGGGAGAGGCAGAGCCCTGCAGCAAGACGGATGGCCCCTTGGCGGGTGGCGCTGACCTCTCCACCCTGAGCAACATCGCCTTCATGGGGACGCTGGTGCAGTGCGGGAAGGGGCAGGTGAGCCCCCGTGGGCCCTGGGGCCTCACGCTCCACTCGCCACAGCTTTGCCGCCCTCGGACTCCACGCTGCTCTCTCTTCACAGGGAGTCGTGATTGGAACCGGGGAGCACTCTCAGTTCGGGGAGGTGTTTAAGATGATGCAGGCTGAAGAGGTAAGGGACAGGGGGGCGGGATTTTGTAATCTGGGGTAGGAGATAATTCTAGACTAGCGATACAAGTCCTCTTAGAAAATAGGATGGCGGGGTTAATGTGAATACATTCTTTAAAATGTTATTTTAGTTTTTAAACATTCGTCAGTATTTTTCCCCAAAATGTAACATATTTACGGTAGCATGCACGGATCCTAAGGGCAGAGGTCAAGGAGGTGTTACTATGTCCACCCTGTAATGTCACCGTCCATACCCGGACACAGAGCTGGAAGGTCGGCGTGTGTGGGAGCTGGGGGCACTGCTGGCCCTCGTCTAATAAACTGATTGTTCTTTCCCTTTCAGACACCGAAAACCCCTTTACAGAAAAGCATGGACAAGCTGGGGAAGCAACTGACAGTGTTCTCGTTTGGCATAATTGGTAAGTGAAGCAGTGTTGTTCCAGCTTCTAGGGATTGAGGAGAGCAGTCCTAGGGCCGCCATAACCATTTCTTCATCATCTCCCTGCTGCCCTGGGCGGCGACTGGGGACCAGGGTTGCAGACTCTCTGACAGCAGCCAGCAGCGTCCGAGTCAGTCAGGCCGGGTGAGCTGCTGTAACAAACAGCACCTTCATTGTAGAGGCTTAACACGTTCAACGTTCACATGTTGCTCACGCCGCAGTCCCTGGGAGAGTTCCTGGCTGGCCGACGGCACCGACCCGAAGGTCCAAGCCCTGCCGAGCTGTTGCCCCCTCTAGGTTCTGGGAGGCCATGATCCTATAAGCCAACAGGGGAGGAAGGAAGAACGTGGAGGCTCCTGTGGGGAGGTCATAAGGCCTGGACGTGGAGGTGGAGTGGCCACTTCTGCCCATTTGCTAGTCACAGGACTGTCCACCTGCAAGGGAGCTGCCCCACCAGGCTCCTGGGCTCACCCCTCCCGGCCTTTGGCTGCACACCAAACCCACCGAGTGGCATCAAAACAAGGCTATAGGCTGCAATTTAGGTTTTAACCTTAATGTCCCCAGCGGGCCGCCATGGCCCTGCTCCTTCAGGCTGTTTCCAGCTGTGACTCTGATCCCAGGTACATTTTGTTTCCAGCATCCAGGATCAGCCAGCACCTGGCCCAGAGTAGATCCTCGATAAATATTTGTCAAATGAATGAGTGAAAAGGGAACAAGCCAACAAACCACAGCCCATAGAATAACAAGTGGTGAGGGGAGGCACTGGTGAGTCAGACTGAAATGACGTAGCAAGTTCTTGGGAGAAGCCACTGTCCGTCTTCAGGTCAGTTTAGCTGTGCACCTGGCCACCCAGATGCGTCTGTTCGTTTAGGGAGTGTCCGGTGGCACACCAGGCCTTGGGCTGGCTGCTGGGACTGCTGAGATGAGTAAAACACAGTCTCTGTGCTTTGGCAGTTCCCATGTCCCACAGAAACATGAACTGCTCAGGAAGCAGTTATTTTTACTGTGGAGAGTTGGGAAGGCTTCAGGGAGCAGGTGATAAGAAAGTAAGTTTTGTAGAATGAGGAAGAGTTTGCCGAGTGAAAAAAAAAATAGATTGGGAATTTGGGTGAGGAAACTAGACTAGACTCTCAAAGGCAGGGAAGGAACCTCCCACTCCTTTATGACTTACAAAGAGCTGGTGAAGGCAGTGAAGGGGTTAAAAAATGTGCTCTGGAGTCACACAGCCTGGGCTGAAAGCCGGGTCGGCCACTCCACTTCTCCACTTCTAGCTCCGTGAGCCTGGGCAGGTTACCTAACCTCTGAGAGCCGGGAGGACCTTGTCCCCAGGAGGAGTCAGTCCTCCCATGTGGGGTTGTTCATGAGCGTTTGACGAGTTAGCCCAGGAATTGCCTCTCACTCTGCCTGGTCTAGAGGAGGGGCTGTCATTGCAGCATGCAGATGTTAAATACTTGCTCTGAGCTTTTCCTGTAGGGCCTCAACTCCTCTTCCTTACAACCCCTCAAGGTAAGTCCTGTGATCCCCCATTTATGGATGAAAAACTGAGCCTTAGTTGGGCTAACAGCTTGATCCCTGTCCCACAGCTGATTGATGAACGAAGAGGTTACAAACCCAGATCTCTCTCACCCCAAAGCTATTCTCTTCTTCCGTGTTGCTGGGTGAGTGTGAGAATTAAAGGGAGTGTGGAGATAGGAGCCCAGGACGCAGCCTGCTTATTGGGGTACCCTCTCCTTCCACAGCTCCGACCGTGCCCTGGAGCCCAGGTCCTCCCTGCTGTCCACTGTGGGTGGCTCTGCCCGCACTGTTGGCCCTGGCTGCTCCTTCTTGACATTGTGGTTTCTGGTCTCCTTCTCAAGCCTCAGCTCTACCCAAAGCTGTCCTGGAATCCCAGGATTTACCGTTTTAAACAGTTTCATGCCCTCTGCCCTTCTCTGCCCTGGAGCAGAGATGGAAACTGGCTTCTCTGAGCACAGTTCATGATCTCCAGGGATGCTGTGCTGTGAGATTTTGAGGCCATGCTTAGCTGGGTGGCAGGGAGAGCTGTGATGGGTTAGTGAAATTTGCCACAGACACAGGAGGGGACGGCAGCTGCGTGTGTGCTGCACACGTGCCATCCTTGGGGTTGAGGGCAGCTCAGGCATCCCTGGGAGAAGAGAATGCACAGATGGCCCTGCTGTCCAGTGTCCATATATAACATTTTATTAGGATAGAGCTATGCCCATGCCTAAGGCTTGTGACCAGCTGCTTTCACAACACACTAGTAAGTTGTGACAGAAACCGTGTGATCCATGGTCTTTAAAATATTTACAGTCTGTCCAATGCAGGAAAAGTTTTCCGAGCCCTGCTCCAGAGGGTTGGGTTGCCGGCAGGGGTTTTGCGATAATAATGAGTACCAATCTTTCCATCTCAGTCCCGCAAGAGGAGGTGCTTTCAGGCAGGTTGTCAAACAAGATAGTATCATCAGCCCTTTCTGCAGAATGAAATCTGCTTAGAAATGGTTCCAAGTCTGAAAGGTTTTGCCTGGGTAAGGCCTCACTCCTCAAGTTAGATTAGAACTTAATTAAATTGGCACATCCATGCCAAAGCTCATGCCACCAATTCTCAGACTTTTCCCCTCTTAACAGCTCAAGAACTACTCTGGTGGAGTGGGGCTTTGGAAACCGGGTTCCATCTCTCAGGGGAGTTGCAGGGGAAAGCGGGGTGCTGGTGAATGCTTAGCGGCAGCTTTCCTGGGGAAATAAAAGCCTGAGTTATGGAGCTTCCGTGGGCTGCATGTGGGCTGCAAGTGTGGTGTCACTGAACGTGGACATGGGAAGACATGCACGCACTTGTGTGAGCAGGTTCTAGCAAACGCTTCAGGGAGGCATGAGGGTGGGAGGGGCTCTGGGGGTGCAGCCCGGTCCCCCTGCTGATAGGGCTCCCTCTTCATTGCTTTTCATGACCTTGGGCTCTATTCTAGTCTGCAAGCTCCGGAATGCAACACAGCAGAGACAGATTGGTTTTTAATAAAAGGGGATTTATTTTGTTAGTTCTTCAGAGGAAAGGCAGCTAACTTTCATATGAGGTTCTTTTTTACATTGGAAGGCTCAGGGTAATCTCTGCTGGCCTTCTCTCCAGGCCTCTGGGTTCCAACAGTTTTGCCCGGGGTGAGTCCTTTCTGCACCTCCAAAGGCCTGGGCTGAGCTGCTTGGGCTGAGCTGCTTGGGCTGTGCTACGTTGCACTCTCTCATGTAAGCACCAGCCAATTAAGTCAAACGTCTCCTAGCCGACTGCAGATATAATCAGCAACAGATGAGGTTCATGTACCATTGGCTCATGTCCACAGCAACAGAACTAGGTGCCTTCACCTGGCCAAGTTAACAAGTGAATCTAACTACCACAAGCTCCAACCAAGGATTCATTTGACAAATAAGCTCTGTAGCTAATCATAATACCAAAACACACTGTAGAAAAGTAACAAATCAAAACAACCCCCACCACTACCTGCCCTAAAACACACTCTGGGTCCTGCTCCCAGCAAAGCAAAGCTGACATCCTTTTAGCAAGTCCTGCGAGACCTGAGACACACCAGCCAGCAGGCACCCTCCTCCTACCCCTTCTCACCTCGGTCCCCACCACCTCTGATGATGGCGGTAAGGAGGTAGGGGGCAGGCATTACCTGTGGGACAGGTGCATTGTAAACCCTGAAATGGCTCCTTCGGGAAGGCATGGTCACCATCCCCATTTTACAGATGAGGAGACTGAGGCTGCACCATGGGGTCCCAGTCCCCGAGCATCTTGTGAGCGTTCATGTGTCCCAGCGTGGCTCTCTCCTCGGCCTTTGCCCTCAGCGTCCCTTTCTCCTCTTCCTCTCCTCATTCTCAGCATCTCTGAGAACAGCACAGGGCCCAGGGTGTAGTAAGCGTTTGGTAAGCAATTAGAGAAGAGAATCTATTTAATCATGAGTATGTGGGATAAAATAACTACACTGCATCTGCCTCTGTCGGAGCAGCTGTCATCTCCCCATCTCAAGCACCCTTGGGAAAGTCCTAGATGGGGAATCTCTCCTGGATAATACATAAATGTTTATAAACAGCCCCAAACCAACCATGTGTCTTGTTTCTTTCTTTAACTTGAAACTTTGCTTGGCTGTTTCCTGCAAAAATCGAACCCATCTTTTGGTAGGCATGAAGTATCTTCCTTAAAAAGGAGGCATGTGGTTGGAAGTATCTGAGGCTGCTCACCACATCCCTGCGGGTGGCTTCCCATAAATTCCCTGAGGGGACGGGTCTGAGATGCGGTCAGGTGCCTGGGAATGAGCTTGCATCGTCTCTGTCTCCCCAGGTCTCATCATGTTCGTCGGCTGGCTGCAGGGGAAGCCCGCCCTCAGCATGTTCACAATTGGGGTCAGGTAAGGTGCTGGGAGCCCTGCCTACCTCGTCGGTGGGTTCAGCTCCACAGGAAGGGCAGGTGGGGCGAGGGCGTGGGGGAACCTAGTCCCATCACCGATAGCACGGTGTCTGGCGGGAGGTACCCAAGGGAGGGTGTCTAAGTTGGAGTTCTCATTTTTGTGCCTGGCCAGTAGGGTTTGGATGTTTCCAGCTGAGAACATGGACTCGGGAACCAGCCAGCCTGGGTTTAAATTTGGATTCTGCCACTTACTAGCTCTGTGGCCTCGGGCAAGCTTCTTAGTTTTCTGTGCCTCAGTTTACCCCTCTGTATGATGGGACGCTCATGAACTCCACCCCAGGACTCTCTGAATTCATGCGTGCAGGCGCCTCCTCCCTTGGTGCCTACTGAGTGTCGGCTGAGCGTTTGCTCTCACTCTTAGTTCGGAGCTTGGTCCAGCGGCCCCCTCTTTTTGCAGAGGAGGCTGTCACGCGTGTGCAGCCAGAGGCACACTGTTGGTGGCAGTGCTGGAATTGGGCCCTTGGCGACAAGCCCAGGACGCCTGCCCTGCCGCCACACGTGACTCTAACAATAAAGAATCACCACACCCTGGTCCCCCGGGAAAGGGACAGAGATGAGGTCCGGAGCCCGACTTGGCCAACGGTGTGACAGGGGCCCGCCCTGCAGCCAGGGGCTCTCGCTACCTGGGAGACCTGAGAGCATGGGTACAGGTGGCTCGCATCAAGCCCAGTGGTTTCCAGGGGGTCACTCCCAAGCTGCTGGTATCTGCAAGATGGATTTAAGTCATGAATAAGGGAAAATTCTTTTAACATCTGTTAGAACAGAGTAAACCTACAATGTTAGGTTTATTGATGCAATATTAGTACATCAAACCCACAGTGTAAACAAACCTGAATGTCCAGGAACAGAGGAAAGGATATACAAATTATGGTCTACCCATACAATGGGGTATTTATTATCCAGCCATGAGAAGGAGTGAAGTTCCGATACAGGCAACAGTGTAGACAGACCTTGAAATCGCTCTGCCCGGAGAAAGAAGCCAGACACAAGGGATCACAGAGAATAGATTCCACTGCTGTGACTGTCCCGAAGAGACAAATCCTTACAGGGAGAAAGTGGGTTCGTGGTTGCAGGGGGGGGGGGGGGTGACTGCTCATGGGCATAGGGTTTCTTTGGGGATGAAAATGTTCTGGAACTAGATAGAGGTGATGGTCCCACAAGCTTGTGAACATATTAAAACCCTCTGTTTATAGTCTGTGAATTATATCTCCATAAAGAAAAAGAGGCAGAGAGCAGGTTGTTACTACAATCAGAACCTTTCTAATTTATATATCAACATTAGATATAAAACACAAACCATTTGTCAGCACCAGAACTGTAGCTGCTGTTACTATAAGTTATAGTCAGCCCTGCAGGAGGGGGCACCCGGTGGAGGGGGCAGTGGCGGGACCGCCCAGTGGAGGGGGCGCCTGGTGGAGGGGGCGCCCCGTGGGCTTGCACAGCTCCCACCAGCATGAGCAAGAGAACCTTGCCGCCGGGATTGGATGAAGAGTGTCTGGGTGGATGGGAGTGTTCAAGGTTCCCAGGCGGTGAGTGACAGGACAGAGTCAAGTGTGGATCTTTTAAAATTCCACATGCCGCGCTTTCCCAGTTCCCCTGCGCTGTCTGCAGATGTGGGAGGCAGGCCTGTAGAGGAAGCTGTGGGCGTGCCTGTTGGAACGTCCTGTTACGAAAATGCACAGTAACTTTTGTTTGAATGAATGGAAATGGGGAAAGGCCCTGTTTTGTCATTCAATGAGCTTAACAAACAGAATCTCAGTAACTCCAAATCCTGGGAGCATGGGGGGAAAATCTTGATATCAAAAAAGAGGGCTGGTTTAAAGAACAATGTGCAGTTAGAACACAGAAGGTTCACAGATGTGACAAAATCATAAATGCAAAATACAAATGAGTTTGGAAAAACCCAGCTCGGACTAATTCCAAGTTGAAAAATAAACCAGACCCTGCCCTTTTAAACAATGAGCTGCATAGACATTCAAACTGCATCTGAATATCTTTAAAAGACTGTGCACAACGTAAAGGAAAAGCTCCACTACTATTTATTTGTCTTTAGGGGTCAGCTTTACAATCATTTCTAAAAGAAAAATGATCAAACCAGGGTTTAGGCTTTTCCCTAAACTCTTTAGACCATGAAAGTAAGGCCATTGTCACGCTGGATTTCAGGCCTCCTTCCCTGAAAACACACCGGGTCTGTCATTTTATTCTGCTGGGGTCCGAGAGAAAGGGCTTGTGAAGCTGCAGAAATGTGAGGAGAGGGCCCTGATCTCATGTCAGCTGGGGTTTCCCCGCCTTCTGTCTTGAGCCAGGTGCGGGGGGAGTTGGTGCAGGGACAAGGAAAGGGAGCGTGGGTGCAGCATTAACCCCTGACTGAGCCCCACGGGGGGAGACCAGTCTCCGTTCCCCAGATGGGGGCTGAGGCTTAGGCTCAAGCAATTGCCTGGGCTGCAGTTAGGGGTGGAAGAGACGGGCTTTAGGCCCTGTCAGCCTCATCCAAAGCAGCTTCCTCTTGGGGCGTCCCGGCTGCCTCTCCGGCAGGGCAGGAGCTGTCCGTGGCGTAACCTTGGCAACCAGGGGTAACCGGGTCATTTATTTGCTCCAATATTTGTTGAGCAACTTCCCAATGCTGATAGCGGGGGATCTGCTCTCTGCCTTCACGGAGTTTTCGGGCTGGTGGGAAAAGTAAACGTTAAGCATCTAAGTGAAAATTAGTGAGATGATTACCGTTTATAATCACAGCTACCATAAAAGTTAAAAAAAAAAAAAAAAAAAAGAAAATCAGGTGAAAGTTAATTAGATCATTGCAATCAATACTCAGTGCTACAAAGGAAACAACAGCCAACGGGTTACCCGGGAGCTGGGCAGGGACCTGCCTTGCAACCAGCTGAGAAGGGCTCTCTGAGGAAGGAGGGAGCTGGGAAGGAGACACCCTGAGAAAGGGGCAGGAAAGGCAGAGGCTTGGGGTGGGGATGTGCCTGGCCTGGCCAGGGAGCGCCAGAGACTGTGGCTGGTGCTCCAGATTGGGTGGGAATGCCCCATTATGAGATGGTGGAGCGCGTTAGGGCTGGTGCTCCAGATTGGGTGGGAATGGCCCAGTATGAGATGGTGGAGCGCGTTAGGGGACAGGTCATGCGGCAGCCACTGGGCCCTGTCCGCTGGCACCAGATTCCCTCTCCACACCGCCACAGGCCATCATGACTCTCCTTTTTGAGCAGAGGGCTGGAGAGGGCTGGAGAGGGCTGGCCGTCCTTGATGTGGCGGCCACAGGAGATGGGAGGTGGGGATCCTGGCTGGGGCAGCGACGTCCATACCGAACAGGGGTGGCCACAGGGACGGGCGGGAGAGGGCAGGGAGGGGTTGTGGCTCCCTGGAGGCGGAGGAAATGGAAGGGCACCCAGGAAGAGCAGGTGACTGCAGGGCAGGCATGCTCAAACCTTACCACGTGTAAGGGGCCTGGGAGAGCCTGGAGAGTTTGGGCTGCAGTCCGTCCAGGGCAGGGGCCTGAGACTCTGCATTTCTAGAGAACATTTGGGGGGGTGCCAACACTGCCGGCCCAGGGGCCACACTGGCTGCGGCCAGAAATGACCTCCCTCGGGGTTCCAACAAGAGACAGAGCCTGGGTGAAGGCTGGGAAGCCTGGAGAGAGGGTTTAAGGTGACGGAGCATCAGAGGCAGGTAGCGTGGGAGGGGGGGAGACGCCTGAATTTCAGGGTGGCTCCCAGAAACAGCAGCGCTCTCAGAAGTCGTGATGCTTGAAAACCTCCCAAATTAAGATGCATTCCATCCCCGTACTATACACCGTGAGCCCCAAGGACAAATCCTTTCCAGAATAAATACAAAAAGGCTCCCGTGTCCCCATCCTTGTTCTTCTAATTGGTTCATGGTAAACTCCCGACCGAGGGAAAATGTACCGTGAATTTAGAAAGGTGAGTTCAGTATTTAGCAGCAGATTAAAGTCACAGAAACCACTGTGTTCAAAGGTAAAAATGACAGAACAGCCAGTGAAGAAGAAATGTTCCAAATAAGTAAATCAGGAGAGTTGTTCTTTAAAAAAAAACTTTATCCTAATCCCTGATGCTTTGAGGTATCAGGTTAACTCAAGTGCTGCCTTCCCAGCCCATTCTAATCTTTATTGGTTTATGAGTTAATTTTTTTAATAATGATGGAGGTATCCAGATGCATGTAAAAATGCCCTTCCCACGCCTTATTAGGGACAACTGTCCCCTCAGTAACCCTCTGCAAATGTTTGCTTAGCTGCTCTTGTCAGCTTGTGCCATAAAATCCAGGAAGCCTTCTGGCTATCACACAGCAACCGGGTAAAACCCCTTGACCCAGTTTAATAATCTTGGTTTATATAACTTGTCCCTGAAGGTTCCTTTGTCTCTGGGGTAAAAGGCCACCATTCATGTACTGTATTTCTTTGATTCAAAGATGCACATTCTTTTACACATTTTTAATTCTCAGAAATTGGACTGCTTCTTAGAAGGGATGTGATAAGAAAGTACCGTGTGTACAGGTAGTATGGGAAACCACGGTGCCTGTCCGCCACTGGTGGCTTAGATTCAATGAAATATGGTACTGCGAGCAATTTGGGTTCAGGGGGTGCCCTTAGTCAAGCTTCCTTTTTTTTAGGGAAGTTGTAGGTTTATAGAAAACTCATGCGGAAAATACCGAGTATGGACATTTTGCACTTGTGTGGTACCTTCGTTACAATCGCTGGAGAATGTAATTATGATGGTACTAGTTACCAGCCCATGGTTTTGATGACATAGCCAGCACATGGCCCGGCATCACTGGCTCGGGGCAGGGGTGGTACTGCTCTCTCTTCACTCATTCTGGTTCGGTCACTTGGCCAATGTTTACTGCAGACCGGGCCTCTGATGGGCACTCTGATGCAGAGGCTGAAAACTGCCCACTGCGAGCCAGACTCGGCCAGCACACGTTTTGTTTGAACTGCGATTTTTTAAAAAATTGGAATTTGTCACCAAGTCTTAAAAATTGGGATTTTGCATTAGAAAGAAACTGGGTTTCTAGTTTCTCTTGGAAATTTTGGAAGATCCAGCCACACAGGGCGGCACTGCCATCATCCCAGGCAGCTCAGCCGCTGCTGCTTGCTCTGGGGAGAGGCTGGATGGCGGGCTCTCCGCCACCTTCTGTAGCTCCCACTGGCCCCGCCACTGCTTTCCTAGCAGACAAGTGCTGTTCTCTTAGGTGCATCTCCCGGGGTTTCTCCTGGGTCCCCGCCGTCCAGCCTCCCGGTCATTCTCAGATAACAGACAGTCCCTTGGCAGTTTCTAATCCTTAAAACAGTCTCACCTTGAAGTTGTAATGAGTGGTTCTAGGTAATGCACAGCCTCAAAACTTCAATTCACAGCGCCCCACACCTCAGCTCCCACCTGCGTGGCCTCGGGTGAAAATGTGGTGGGGGGACCTGGGCACCCCCTCGCCGCACGGCCCGGCTCCTCTCCGCACCTCAGCTCACTACTGCAGTTTGCCACTTCCACCCTCCTCCTGCCCGCCCTGCCAACCTTCCTTCCTCCCTTTTTTCTTTAACAGCTTATTGAGATATAATTCACATAATATGCAACTCACCTATTGAAAGTGTACAGTCAGTGGTTTTTCTTTTACTCCCAGATACGTGCAACCTTCACTGCAGTCCATTGTAGGGCATATTTCCTCACCTCTAGAAGAAACCGCTTAGCTCTCTGTTACCCGCCCCCCTATGCCCCATCCCCAACTGCCTGTATCATCTTTCTGCCTCTCTGGATTCACCTACTCTGGGCAGTTCGCGTGAATGGAATCGTACAGCGTGCGTCCTTTTGGGTCTGGCTCCTTTCGCCTTTCACCATGCGTATCGTGGCGCGTCTCAGCACGAGCGTCCCTGGTACGGCTGGACAGTACCCCACTGCGAGGGCAGGTCACACTTGGCTTACCCCTTCGTCCGATGATGGACATTTAGGTTGTCATGGTTTTAAACTTTTGTTTTGAAAGTTTTAAAAGGAAATCTGTCAGCATGTATGATGAGTAACCTGAACAAGCACGCACCCCTCGCCTGGCTTCCCCCGTTAGCATCTCCACTGTCCGCCCCTCCCCACCCTGTGCGCATTGTCTTGAAGCGGATTGCAGGCATCAGAGCGCTTTGCGTTTCTCCTGTAAATGCTTCAGTGCGAGTTTGTAAAGGATCAGGGTTCTTAAAGCACACATACACAAGTGCCACTGTCACACCCACACTAATTTAAGGGCCCCTTGGCATCGTCAGTGTTTACTCTGCCCTCATGTTTCTCTGCTGTTTCATGTTTTCACGGCTGATTCGTTTGGATCGGGTCTGAACAAGCTCAGGTGTTGCATTTCACTGATGTGTCTTAAGGTTTTTTAGTCTGTTTTTCCCCTTCCTCTTTTTTTTTATTCTTAACAATTAATTTGTTGACGAGACAGGTTATTTCCCCACATTGGAGACTCTGCAGAGGGGTCAGGGGTGCCGTGTACCCTGTTCCCTGTCCCCGGTGTCCCCTGTTGACTGGCAGTTGGAGCTAGAGGCCTGGGCAGGTGACTTATGATGGGTCATGGTTTCCTACCCCATAGGGCTGAAGGGGGTCACTGGGGAAGGATGAGTGGAAAGAAGGCAGAAAAGGCCCAGATGGCCCAAGTGGGTGCCGTAGGAGACAGCATGGTTGGGGCTGGCCCTCCAGGAAGCAGCCGTTGATTCTTGGGGCTCCCTCTCCCATTCTCACCTGCAGCCCCTGGCAGAGTACCCCGCTTTTCTCAGGCTGCCTCTTCTGATGCCCCTCCTAGGACCCAGTTCTTGCTGGTCCCCTCCCCCAGGCCATCTGTGAGGTCCCTCTACCCCCCCCCCCCAGTGACCCTCGAATGTGGGTCCCTTTCACGTGGCTGAGCTGCCTGCACTGCCTCTTTCAGGTGGGCTTCACCTGGTGCATGGAAACACACCACCCACCCCAGCCATAGCCACACCTGCTTCCATGGGTGCTTGCCCTGAGATTCTGAGGGGGTGTCAGGCACGAGCCCATGTGTCCTGAGGGACCCACGGAGCTTTCCAGATGCTCCCCCGGGAGTCCCTCTTGTCAGGCTTGTGGTGAGCCATGCTCGGCTGTGCAGGTGGAGACACCCCCCCCACCACCGCCGCTCTCACAGAAACAGCCTCCTGCTCATCCCTGGTCTGCCCTGATCTCTTCAGCCTCCCCTGTTATCCTAAGGTCGGCAGAAGGCCCCAAACCAGCGCTCTCCCGTGGCCAGGCCTGCTCAGGAAGGTGGCAAGAGCTGGCCTCATTGTTTTGCAGCCCTGACCAAAATATGAGTCGGAAAAAGCATCCCTTCTTGCTGTCCGTCACGTGGCCGGCAGACCAGCCCACAGGCGGAGGCCTCCCAGCTGCACCCCAGCCCCAGTTCAGACTCCCACGAGACAGGACCCCCCAGCTGAGCTGGAGTCACGTGACCACCTCTAACCCGGGCAAGCATGCTTATGGGGAAGGGGGGCCTGCAAGCTCCAGAGCAGTTGAAGGAGTGAGGAAGAGGAGAGCAGACACCCCAAAACATCTGCCATGACAGGCAGAGGCAGAGCTGAGCATGTCACCTTCCCCGTCTGGCTCCCTTTTAAGGAACATCTAAGCCACTAGACCCATGAAAGGAGGAATTCAAGGGATCCAGGGAGGTGATTGGAAAATCTCATGTTCACTTACTCCATTCACAAGTCCCAGAGATTTCTCTGTCTGATAAATGAGAATAATTCAAGTGCAAAAGCATGAAGAGAGGAAAATTACAGATAAATTCCCGTGAAGACGTGAATGCCTATTATCTTAAGAGGTCCCTTCCCATGGGCAGATTTTGACCAGGGGAAGTGCACAGGGCAATGGATATCCAAGAAGGAGGCAGGTACAGCATGGGGCTGGGGACATTGGGGACAAACTTCATCAGCTGAAAACTGTTCCCAGCCCCAGCTGGCATTTACCCTGCTGATTCTCCGTCCAGCCTGGCCGTGGCCGCCATTCCAGAGGGCCTGCCCATCGTCGTCATGGTGACGCTGGTCCTGGGGGTGCTCCGGATGGCCAAAAAGAGGGTCATTGTCAAGAAGCTGCCGATCGTGGAGACGCTGGGTGAGGATTCCAGCCGCTCTGGTTTCCCACACATCAGACCGAACGGTGTTTTGGTGTCCTGTTAACTCAACCTGGGTGTCTCATAAGCCTGGGAATTGGTGGTGGTGACATTTTCCCCATGGACGCTGATGTATTTCATTGGACCAGGTTGCTGCAACGTCATCTGTTCTGATAAGACGGGGACTCTGACAGCCAATGAAATGACCGTGACCCAACTCGTGACGTCCGATGGGCTCCACGCCGAGGTGAGTCCCGCAGAACTGACAAGGTCTGAGCCCAAGATGTGCCCTGCCAGGCCCTTCCTTTCCTAGAGATAACACATGGAGACTTCTAGAAGTAGTAAGGAAGAAATAGATTTGGGGTAGTGCACTCTCTCTTTGCTACAAATCACAAGGAAGGTGCCTGGTTTAAACTTAGCATCCTTTATATTAACATCATAAAGTTGCCATAAGCACATTATAGAAATTAGAAGCTAGAAAACAAGGGCGGGCCACAGTGGCTCAGCAGGTAGAGTTCTCACCTGCCATGGCAGAGACACAGGTTTGGTTTCCAGTGCCTGCCCATGCAAAAAATAATAACAAATAAGAAAAGCTAGAAAACAATTACCTCTAATGTCCCATGATTCCCTGACCTTGATTATCCATTCGTGTTGTCCAGTCTCTCTCCCATGCACATTGTCCAGTCTTTCTCCCATGCATCTGGCACAGCTGCAAATGAGATTTTGTATAATGCTGTTTTTTCATGAAACTTTCAAGAGTAAGAGCCAGCAGATTACTGCCAATGGGCTGGAAGGCCTGGAAGGCCTGTTTTGTTTGTTTTCTATTATTGATATACATCATGTATTCACATTCTATGTAATCACCCAAAGTGTGCAAAGGTTCACAGTATCATCACATAGCTGTGCACTTATCACAATCAAATCTTTTTTTCTTTGTGAAAAATAACATACATACAAAAAAGCAATAAACTTCAAAGCACATCACAATTAGTTATAGAACAGGTTTCAGAGTTTGACATGCGCTACAGTTCCACGATTTTAGGTTTTTGCTTCTAGCTGCTCTAAGATACTAGAGACTAAAAGAAGTTTCAATATAGCGATTCAATAATCATACTCATTTGTTAAACCCAAACTTCTCTGTATACCTCTACCATCCCCTTTGATCTTTCTCCCACTCTTTAGGGGTATTTGGGCTATGCCAATTCTAACTTTTTCATGTTGGAAGGGCTGTAGATAATACGGGATAGAGGGGATAGCACTAACTGATGTCCTGGAGAGGCTGGGCCCTCTAGGTTTCAGGACTTACCTGGCCCAGGGACCCATCTGGAGGTTGTAGGTTTCTAAAAAGTTCCCTAGTGCATGGAAACTTTGTAGAATCTTATATAATGCTCTAGGTGTTCTTCAGGATTAACTGGAATGGTCTTGATTGGATTTTTGCAAGTTATGATAGGCAGCAATATCTAATTGAAGCACGTGTAAGAGTGACCTCCAGAGTAGCCTCTCGACTCTATTTGAACTCTCTCAGCCACTGACACATGATTAGTTACACTTCTTTTCCCCCTTTTGGTCAGGATGGCATTGTTGATCCCATAGTGCCAGGGCCAGATTCATCCCTGGGAGTCATGTCCTATGCTGCCAGGGAGACTTTCACCCCTGGATGTCATGTTCTACATAAGGGGAAGGGAAGTGGTTTCACTTGCAGAGTTGGGCTTAGAGAATGTGAGACCATGTCCAAGCAACAAAAGAGATTGTCCAGAAGTAACTCTTAGGCATACCTATAGGTAGGCTAAGCTTCTCTGCTACATACGTAAGCATCACAAGAGTAAGCCTCAAAACCAAGGGCTTGCTTATTGATTTGGGTACCCCTAATATTGGACACAGCACTAGGGGTTTGGAAGGCCTGTTTTTGTAAGTGAAATTGTGTTGGTGTGCAGCCACACCCATTTGCGTCTGCTGTCTACCACAATGGTAGAGTTGAGTAGTCGCGACAGAGACTTTATGGCTCTCAAAGCCTAAAATATCTGCTGTCTGGCTGTATCTGTTTCCTAGGGCTGCTGGAAGAAATAACCACAGGCTTGGTGGCTTAAAACAACAGAAATATATTTTCACTTTTCTAGAGGCGCGATGTCTGGAATCGAGGTGTCCATAGTGCTGAGAGAGAATCCATCCTTGCCTCTTCCAAGCTCGGGTGGCCTCAGTTGTTCCTTGGCTTGTCCCTCCAACCTCTGCCTCCATCTTCATATGACCTTCCCCCCATCCCTGAATCTCAAATCTTCCTCTGCCTTTTTCTCTTAAGGACACCCGTCAATGAACTTAGGTCACATCTGGATAATCCAGACCATGTCTTCTTGAGATCCTTAAGTTAATCATATCTGCAAAGACTGTTTTTCCAAATAAGTCCCATGCATAGGCTCCAGGGTTTAGGACTTGGACATATTTTTGGGGGGGGGGGGCACAATTCAATACACTATACTTGCTCTATCATAAAAAGGTTGCTGACCTCTCTAATAGAACATAATGCTCTTCTAGGCTATTACCTAGTTTCCTTAACCATATTTTTTACTGGCTGCAGAATATTTGATCAAGTGAATTTATTGCAGTTGACTCAAGCATGGTTTTGCTAGTCAATGAGATGTTCTAATTGATAAATGACCCTCCCAGGAGCACCTTCATGTTTAAAGCCTTTCTGTGTTTAGGGTCATGTCTCTGGGAGGAGCCCTGGAGAGGGACTGGATGTGAAGAGGAAAGCATATTTTTGGTTCAGGTCCCTGCTACCTCTGATGACCTCCTTCTGGCTGTTTTGCCCTGCAGGTCAGTGGCGTTGGATACAACGGCAAAGGGAGCGTGCACCTTTTACCTTCCAAGGAAGTGATTAAGGAGTTTTCCAACGTCTCGGTGGGAAAGCTAGTGGAGGTAAGTGTCCAAAGCCTGGTGGGGGTGTGTGCATTTAGCACGGGGCTTGTAGGGATGCTGTCTGGAAGGCGAGACCAGCAGTTAGGCCTCTCCATTCTTGGAAACGATTGGGCAACTCCAGGGATCAGGCCGTCCCGGTGTTAGGAGTACGGCAAGACCAGAGGAAAACAACGGGGTTAAGGGAAGAGCTGAGCCCATTGGGAAGGCCAGATCAAGACCCGCCCAGAGTAAGTGTGATAAATCCTCCTGATTGTTGTTGTTTTAATGTTTCCAGTACTCATCTTTTTCCGCACGCTTCTTTCCCCTCCGTCAAGTCCCAAGTGAGCCTTCTCCTTCTGTGATGTTTAGTGGGCACCCACTCCATGCGGGACCCACCTCCCTGCTGCCGCTTAGGTGCACAGCAAACCTCCCACGTGGGTCCTGCTCTCTGTTCTGTGCCAACATCACCCCACGAGGGAGGGAGGAAGTTGGGATTTGCCACACTCTCCTGTTTGCTTCTACTTATCTTTTTTTAGATGGTTATTTTAAATTGAGATACATAGTCAATTCTCATTATTTGGGGTAGCCGTGATGACTGTAGAGTCAACTGGAAGGCTGAATCTCAGCAAATTCAGAACTGCTGCCCCAGGAGAGATGCAGGGTTGGATACTTGCGAGCCTCTGGTTGCATTTCCTCAGCCAGTGAATGCGCAACCTTGTTTTCTCTGTGTTTCTATTTTTTGCTTCCTCCTTACCTGGCATGCAGTGATTCCTAGGAATTTCCTTGTCTGACCTGTCTTTAGAGAATCTCATTGAATCTCATCTAGAGACAGTATTGTTGCCTTCAGAATGTCTTAGAGCAACATTTAAACACTGCTTGTGGCATGAGGGAAACCAGAAGGTCCGGCTTTGTCCTTGTTGGGGCTGCACCCAGGGGAAGGCGGGTTTTCCCAGCTGACCAGGAACATGCCCCAACGTGGCCACCGTGACGAGTGAGGTTGGCTGTGATGAGCGCAGCGGACAGTTCACCTTCTAAAGTGCACAGCTCAGGGACCTTAGTGTGGTCCAAAGTTGTGCGGCATCACCGCAGTCTGACTGCAGGACCTTCCATCAGCTTAGAAAGTTGCCCGTATCTGCTAGCAGGCAATGCCCGGCACCCACTCCTAACCCCAAGCCGGCCCAGAGAGGGCTTTGGGGCCACCCCCTTGTAGGTTGTTCAGTAAACATCTCCTGCCTTTATGTGGATGAACAAGAATTCATTTGGAAGAGTCTGGTCTTGTCCCCCAGCTCCAAAGTGGATCAGGTCTTCGGGGTCTGACCTTCTCTTGTGCCCAAGGAGCCCGGTGCCAGCTGTGCACGCTGAGTCCCGACATGCAGAAATCTCTCCTTGCAGGCCGGCTGTGTGGCCAACAACGCAGTGATCAGGAAGGATGCTGTGATGGGGCAGCCCACGGAAGGGGCTCTGATGGCCCTTGCCATGAAGGTAGGAGACCTTTGGGGCTCCGTGTTGGGCATCCTTTCACTCTGAGCTGGATTCCCCAGCAGGACTCAGTCTCCTGTCTAAGCTAATGAGGGATGAGGGAGCTTAGAGGGGCTGGGAGAAAATGGTCCCAGACCATCCAGGGGCATGGGTGCTGGCTGCTGGGGAGCAGACTTCGAGGCACAGGGGGCTTCTGGAAGTGCTGCAGGGCTCTAACTCTGCTGTACAACTCCATCAAGATCCTCAGAGCAACCCCTAGGGCAGACCCCAGGCGGTGCTGGTGCTGAGGGGACAAGACCGATCGCGGGGTCCTCGCTCTCCTGAGGCCCCTTCTGAGAGGTCTCTTTGGATTATGCAGGGGTCGGCAGTTAGGCGCTGAGCTCTGAGCCAGGCAGAGAGAGGGTGGAAGGGACATAGCTTTGTGTGTGGGACAGGCAGTGCATAAGGCAGATCACTGGAAGAAGAAACAGGAAAAATTGACCAGGAATGCAGGCAAAAGAGGAAGAGGTAGAGAGAAAGCGAGGGCCAAGGCAGGCGCGAAGGGAACAGTGAGGGAGACAGAGATTTAGAGAAGGGACTTAGGCAGCAGGTGGGCACAAGGGCCCAGGTTTGACACCTGCTCCATTTCTAGGGCCAGCACAGCTCAGTGCCCTCCCCCCACCACCTCCACCCCGGCCCACTGGCTGTGCCCTGCTCCAGGCCAGAGTCGCCCCTGAGGGCAAGTGGCCTTTCTCCGGGAGCCGAGTGCTTGGCTTTCTCATCCACCGCAGCTGGCTCGCATAATGAATAATTTAAACTGACCGAGTTTGCATCGGCTTCAGATGACTCACTGAAAACCTGTCTTATTATCTTAGATGGACTTGAGTGACATCAAGGATTCATATGTAAGAAAGCAAGAGATTCCGTTCAGCTCGGAGCAGAAGTGGATGGCAGTAAAATGCAGCCCAAAGAGTGAGGTGAGCTTGCCACGTCCGTGTCCCGTTTCACCCCAATGTAAGCCAAAGCAAAATAGTCACACAAGGAGAAGAGTTTGAAGTTCCTAGGCATTCTAACTACATGAGAAAACAGTTTCCAGCCATTAAACCTTTCATTATCTTGGGTCCTCAAAGTGGGGTCCCTGGACCAGCAGCATCGGCACCATGATGGGGTAAGTTCAAGGAACGGACGGTACAGTTCACTCTGCGAGACTTTAACAAGAGCACTTAACGTAGAGTGAGGTGGCACGGGTTGAAGGTCAATGCCGTCCCCCTAGGGACCGTGTCCCACTGCACAGCGGGGGTCCCTGTAACTCGTCCTGCCATCCATTGCGATGAGCAGCCGGGCACCTGGTTCCCTGGCTCGTGCTTCACCTGCTGCGAGGAGCTGCGCACATGCCTCGATCCCCTGCAGAAGCAGGTGGGTGCCCCGCACCCCAAAGCCCCTGGATTTCTTTCTCCTCTTGTCTTTTCCCAGGAGCAGGAGGACGTTTACTTCATGAAGGGGGCCTTCGAGGAGGTCGCTCGGCACTGCACGACGTACAACAACGGGGGCATCCGCCTGCCGCTGACGCCGCAGCAGAAGTCGCTGTGCCTGCAGGAGGAGACGAGGATGGGCTCGCGCGGCCTGCGGGGTCAGTGTCGCCGGGTTTGCATGCCCTGTGCCCCTGCAGGTTCTGGCCAGGGAGGCGGGCACGTGGGGCGCAGTCAGCCAGGGGCTTCGCGATGGCACGACAATCTCTGGGTGACCCAGAGCCCCGCCCCTTCCTAGGCCCTCAGGGACAACTGTCCGCCCAGGTGTGGCTTCCCGGGTGCCACAAGGTGGACCCTGCCCCTGCCGAGTTCCCCAGGACAGGTGAACCTGACAGACCGCAGACCTGGGTTTCCCCACCACCCTCTCATCAGGTACCCCGAGAGCCCCAACCCCAGAGACAGCGCCTTCCCTCATGGGCTGGGCCATCGGATGTATATCTCCCATCGTCTTTTGTCACCCTGCCCATGTTCAGAGAAACCGTTTAAAATGAGTGGCTGTCAGTCTGGCTGCATCAGTTCGAATTGCCTTGTTTTTCCCTGTCCGGGAACAGAAATTATGAATTGCTCCTAAGCCTGCTGCACTAGAGCTTGCTGGGGCAGTACCTGGCGAACACGGGGCCTTCCGTCAGGGCCTCCTGTTGCCCCAGAGCAGAAGTGTCCCCTGAAATGGTTGGTGTAGCGCCAGGTCAACAATTGTCCTACAGAGAAACAGTGTGCCTCAGTTTCCCCCCCTGCAAAAAGAAGACATGGTGGCAGTTACCTCCCGGGGTGGTGCCGACTGAGTCCTCGAGGGCTTAAGGAGCGCTTGGAAGGGCATCTGCCCCCCAGGAGCGGTTGACATGAGCTATAAAGTTGACAGGTGACGCGTTTACCTAACGCTGCCCATGTCCTAACCTGAGACCACCTCCCTTAAGACTGGGCCACTCAGTGACTTTTTTACTCACCTACTGGCTGGCTCAGCCACCAGCCCTCTAAGTCTCCTGCCACTCCTGCTGCTTCCTGGAGCTCGGGCCCCAGCGCGTGCCGGATGCCAGGCTGAGTGCCCGGCTGAGCTGGCTCACGGAGTCCCTGCAGAGAGGCCGGCACGGAGGGCCCGTGCCTGAACCCGGATCTGTCTAATCCCGAGGTTAACCTCCCGCTCGGACTCACGGCAGGCCCCAAAGGTGCACGCAATGAGGGCCAGTGGGTCATGGGGGGGGCAGGACTTCCGCTGCCACCCCGTCACCAGCACGGGGCCTCGCACAGTTGTCAGGGGCCGCGTCCCCTGCCTGAGGCCCAGAACCGTCCACCCTGGTAACTGGCATGTGGCGTCTTTGCACATCCACAAGCAGGTGCTGGGTTCGAGTTAACCCGCGGGTGGAAATCAAGTCCTGCTACGTGCCAGGCACAGATAAGTTCCCAGAGGTCTAGGAAATCCCTCCATCCCCACCACACACACCTGCTACAGCCTTTAGAGCATTTGGGGCTTTGAGGCGCCCCACCCAGAAAGAGATGGCCGACCCCCGCCAGTGCCAAGGAGAGTCGGGCACTAGGAATGGAGAAGTGGGAGACAGGGCCCTTGGGGCTGCAGTGTTCACAGGGCCTTTCCAGGGTGGAGGAGGAGCTTGCGATGGGTTTTAAAGGCTTTGCCAATTCTAGGGGTGGGAACCGGGGCGGGGGACCGGACGGAAGGGCTGCTGGAGGCCGCCGGGTCCTCGGGGGAACAGGGGCGTCAGTCTGCTCCCCACCCCATCTCGGGACCATCGGGCCCCAGCCTGGCGCCAGGCGCAATCTCCGCCCCCGCCCCTGCCATGTTTCTCTCCAAAAATGTTGCTTGGCCTTTGGCTGAGGCTGCCCCAAGTCTGCTGGAGATGACAAAGTGAGTGAGGGCCAAGTAAGCCAAGGACGAGTAGGGCAGATCCTCCCGGGCCAGGCCCTCGCATGTCCCCTCGCGTCTGGGCTGGCCGGGCTGGGGGCGCGAGTGATGCTGCCGGTGCACAGAAGTCATATTTTCTGCCAGGCAAGTTGCCAGCATTTCTTCACTCCTTTGGGGTGAGTGGTCAAGAGCCAGTGCCCTGCCCAGGCCTGAGAACCCCTGGGAAGGGTGTTGCTTTCCCTCCGTGTCCAGAGAACTTAGCACCCAAGCCCCTTGAAAATGGAAGAGGGTCTGGGATGTGGCTGGGGTGATGAGGACTTAACCTGAGCTTCTCGGCCCTGGGCCAGCCCTCCAACCATCCTGTCCTCCCCTCAGTGCTGGCCCTGGCTTCCGGGCCCGAACTGGGGGCGCTGACATTTCTGGGCCTCGTCGGAATCATTGACCCTCCACGGGCTGGCGTGAAGGAGGCCATCCGGGTCCTCTCTGCGTCGGGAGTGGCCATGAAAATGATAACGGGAGACGCTCTGGAGACGGCCTTGGCGATAGGTGACTGCAGAAAGGGATAGGGGTTGGGGGAAAAAAGGACCCGCCTGTCCTTTGCATAGCTGACCAGGAGTGCACAGGCCCAGCTCCTATGGGTTCAGAAAAGATTCTGAGACATGTAGATGAGTGCTTCACCTTCCCAAGTGTTTCTGTTTCCAAGATGTTGTCAGGTTCTCCAAAATAGAAAAAGTCCTCATGCATATTGAGTACCAGCTATGTGCTGGGGGCTTTTCATCCATGATCACATTTTATCTTCACAGGCAGCATCATTCCCAATGTATTGTTCCTATCTGGCCTCTGCCGCTAGCTGTGTGCCCTTCGCAAATCACTGAACCACTCTGACCATCAGTATCTTCATCACCAGAGGGCTAGTAACCCTCCTCCTTCTCCTCTTCTAATTATTACTTCTATGAAAATTGTCACACCTTACTTTTTCCCCCTCTGACTTGAGGCAGCCTGGCATTGTGAAGAGCCCAAAGACACTGGAATCAGTCAGAATCATGGACTCACTTTTCAGCTGTGTGACTTTAAAGTGGCATATTAAGGCCTTCCTTGCAAGTTAATTCCGTGGGTGGAATGAGATCATGTAAGCGAAGGCCTGGCACATAGTAGGTGCTTAGTAAACTGTAGCCATTATGGTCTTGTTACTGTTTTTTGCGGCCAAGGTAGGCCTTGATGTCATGGGTGTGGGGCGGGGTCCTTGGAACAAGCCCTCAGAGCTGATTCTCCTTAAAGGAAGAAGCATCGGCCTGTGCAACGGGAAGCTGACGGCCTTGTCCGGGGAAGAGTTGGAGAGTATGGAGAAGGGCGAGCTGGCTGACCGCATCAGGAAGGTAGCACCCCTGGAGGCGCCGGGGCAGGGCTAGGCGGGGACTTGTTCTCTGCCCCATCTTCATGGGCTCTTTCCTTTTTGGTTTCTTTGTATCCAGGTGTCTGTCTTTTACAGGACCAGCCCAAAGCACAAACTGAAAATCATAAAGGTATGCTGTGTGAAGTCCAGGATGGGCTGCTGTACCATGAGGCCCTACCACGGTGGCTCGGGGAATTCGTTTCTCCTTCAAGTGACAGTTCAGGATGTGGGACAGCTCTGCTCTGGGAGGGTGGGCTGAGACCCAAGCTGAGGCACTCGGCTGTCCTCAAAATGCAGCTTCCTTCTCTAGGTCCAAGACAGCTGCTCCAGAGGCTGTCTTTTTCCTGGCAGGGGAGAGAAGGAGGGGCCAGCCAGGGGGGCAGGCAGCTCCCTTACAGGGGTGACCCAGGGGGCAGGCAGTTCCCTCTGCAAAGATGAGCCAGGGGCAGGCAGCTCCCTTACAGGAGTGAGCCAGGGGCAGGCAGCTCCCTCTGTAAGGACGAGCCAGGGGCAAGCAGCTCCCTTACAGGGCGATCCAGGGGGGCAGGCAGCTCCCTCTGTGAGGACGAGCCAGGGGCAGGCAGCTCCCTTACAGGGGTGAGCCAGGGGGGCAGGCAGCTCCCTTACAGGGGTGAGCCAGGGGCGGGCAGCGCCCTTACAGGGGTGAGCCAGGGGCAGGCAGCTCCTTTACAGGGGTGAGCCAGGGGCAGGCAGCTCCCTTACAGGGGTGAGCCAGGGGGGCAGGCAGCTCCCTTACAGGGGTGAGCCAGGGGCAGACAGCTCCTTTACAGGGGTGAGCCAGGGGCAGGCAGCTCCCTTACAGGGCGATCCAGGGGGGCAGGCAGCTCCCTCTGTGAGGACAAGCCAGGGGCAGGCAGCTCCCTTACAGGGGTGAGCCAGGGGGGCAGGCAGCTCCCTTACAGGGGTGAGCCAGGGGCGGGCAGCGCCCTTACAGGGGTGAGCCAGGGGCAGGCAGCTCCTTTACAGGGGTGAGCCAGGGGCAGGCAGCTCCCTTACAGGGGTGAGCCAGGGGGGCAGGCAGCTCCCTTACAGGGGTGAGCCAGGGGCAGACAGCTCCTTTACAGGGGTGAGCCAGGGGCAGGCAGCTCCTTTACAGGGGTGAGCCAGGGGCAGGCAGCTCCCTTACAGGGGTGAGCCAGGGGGGCAGGCAGCTCCCTTACAGGGGTGAGCCAGGGGCAGACAGCTCCTTTACAGGGGTGAGCCAGGGGCAGGCAGCTCCCTTACAGGGGTGAGCCAGGGGGGCAGGCAGCTCCCTTACAGGGGTGAGCCAGGGGGGCAGGCAGCTCCCTCTGTAAGGGTGAGGCTCAAAATAGCATGTCATTAGAGCTCACATCCCATTGGCCAGAAGTAGTCACGTGGCCATGCTTGGCTGCATGGGATTCTGGGAAATGTGCTCTCTAGCTGGGTGACCACTGGGTGGCTACTGGGCGGCTAAACCCGGGGGCTCCCTTCTGTGGTAAAGGGGCAGGGCGCTGGGGATACGGAGCTGGAGCGGGTGGTGCAAAGTGCAAAATGAAGTCAAAAGCTCTCCCTTCTTAACACTGTTTGGTGTTATTTAACTCTGTGCCTTAGTGTTCTCATCTATAAAATGGGGACAATATTAAGGTCATTCACTAATTCCCAAGTTGGGTGAGAGGATTCAATGCCTCCAGGCCTGTGAAGGTCTCAGTCCTGTGCTCAGGGAAGGTTTGATGTGATTTTCTGGCTGTACATCTAAAGGGTGGCGACGTTAGAATGAGAGAGCCCTGCAAATGTGCTTGGCTTCCTGGATGGGCACCTTTAAAACTTGGCTCTTTAATTCTTTTGGTAGTTGTGTTTTTCCTTTTGTGTTTTATTTTTGTTTTTGTTTTAGCTTTACAGGGTAAAATTCTGCATGATATCCCACAAAGAGAGTATTAATATTTACAGGGCACCTCATGGTTTGAGGAGTTGAGTTGCTGATTGTTGGTTATTGATTGTTATGACAGCTGCAGATCCTTTACTGTTGTATTGGACGTCCTGGTTCAGACCTCACGACAGCCCTCGGGAGTAGGGGTTGCTGCCCCCACTTTGCAGATGGAGAAACTGAGGCTGGGAAGGGCCCAGGCTGGGACTCCCTTATCCAGTTAAGGGCCCTGGCCGTGGGCTGTCCAGGGGAAAGGTGGCAGGAGGGCCCGGAAGGCAGGAGCTCAGGCCACGGGCCTCTGTCCACCTCCTGTTTCCCAAGGCTTTGCAGGAGTCAGGGGCAGTCGTGGCCATGACCGGGGACGGGGTGAACGACGCGGTCGCCCTCAAGTCTGCGGACATCGGGATCGCCATGGGGCGGTCAGGCACGGATGTCAGCAAGGAGGCCGCAGACATGATCTTGGTGGACGACGACTTCTCAGCCATCGTGTGAGTCAGAATGCTCTCGGGTACTTTTTTTGGTCAAGGCCAAGGATGCCTGGGGAGTGGCTCCTCCCTGGGGTCTGCTCTCCTGGAGGCGCTGAGCAAGTGTCTCACCGCAGGGGCGGTGGGCCTCTTCTCCCCGGGAGGTAATCTCACCCTCATTGCTGTGGCCAGTGCCTCCAGGCCCAAGCACTAGGGGCTTTCTCAATGTGGGGTTGGGGGCCACGAGCCCTGGACCTAACCCCAGGCAGCACCTGGGGGGATGTTCTCGGCCCTGGGTGCCAGGTGCACTGGCAGGCACTCCTGATGCTAGGAAGGCTGGATGAGGGGGCCAGAAGAGCCCGGGTCAGCCACTGCCTGCACAAGGAAAACGTGTACCCGCCAATGCCATGGGACCTTTGAAAATCATCGTTTGAAGGGTATTTCAGTGGTGCAGAGAAATGCTCACACTATAATCTTAAATGGAAAAAAATGTAAAAAATGAATATATTCTGTGTGAGTCCAGTGTCGCGTTTGCATCGGTATCCACATTTCCTGCATTGAAAAGACAGAGGTGATGCCATCGCCCGTTGCTGAGCGCTGGCACATGGGTGACCAAAAGGCCAGAGAATTGACTGGTGGGGGCACAGGTCATGGTGGTGCCAGGTGGTGATGGAAAGCAGTGGGAATGAAACCCAGATGGCCGGTAGAAAAGGAGAACAAGCAGGGTGCCCGGCCCGTGTGGGTGAAGGGACAGGGAAGAATGACCCAGCTTAGGGAATCTGACTGTGAGCTCTTCTCACCTGTGGTGATGATGTATCCCTGTGAACTTGCATCTCTAGTATCACAAGGCAATGACTTGGATGCACTTAGTATTTCCAGCGCGGGCCCTTTCCCTTTAAGCAAAGATCCGATGTGTAATTGTGAACGTTAGGCCTTCTAAGGGGCAGGGTCCCGGCACGAATCCCATGGCTCACTATGGTGTGTGAAGTGGACATCAGCAAGTCGTATCACAAATTTCTGGACCAACCTCTGGAGCTCTTTTTATTGTCCTTCGTTTGGAATGAACCTTGAGATCTTATTTTATGTTACTATTCCAGGGTTTTCTGTTTATAATTATGCTTACCCAACAATCTGGTGATGAGGAGGGGATGGGTCATCAGTTCCGGAACTGAGCTGACCCATCGCAGGTCAGCGACTACCCAAAAGCCAGCCCCCTCGTGGGGAATGCACCCGCCGCTGCAGGGAATTCTGCAATGAGCAGCTTTTGCTCATTAGATGGAGCAAGCACGCTGGGTTCCAGTGGTCACCACCATGGCAGGTGTGGTGGCTGAAAGACGCTGCCCATCAGGCACCTGCCCCCGGCCGTGGAAGAACTAAGGGTGTTAGAGACTCATCGGGTGGCATCGCTGACGGCTGCTCTTTAAGACTTTCGGCTGAAAAAACCCTGAGGCTTGAAGTAGTGGGGATCTGGAGGGAACTGCTGGAAGAGGCTGCCCACCCTCTCAAGGATACTCCATCTGCCCAGAGGTGTCCCAGGGAGAGATGGGCTGGCACTGCCTCGGGGACGGGGGCTCTTTCAAACGCTGTTGGTAACCCAGACAGCTATGAAGTGAAAGAAAAGCTCAGGTGGATTCCTGCTTCCCCGGTGAAGCCTAACACCACAGGAGCGCTGGGCTGGGGTTCCCACAAGGGACTTGAATTTGACTTTTCTAGAGGAACCGTATTGGTGCTGGACTCAGCTTTTGGGAGGTTTTCTAGCGAACCTGTCACCATTCTCACAGGCCACCTCACCGTTTGCATTACTGGCTATTTCAGTTACTTTAAGAATCTCATTTTACCAAAAACAAACATGCTGTTTGCTAATATTTGGATTTAGGACTGGAATAGTTTAACGTGAGGGGGTGGAAAGACAGGTCCCATAAAGCTCTCCCAGGTCGCGTCTAGCGACATTAGCTGTAAAGCAGTTCCAGACACCATCACTAGAGCAGAGTTGCAGGATTGTTCATGTTTAAGGGGACAGTTAGCTGCTGGGACTATGACTGTACCCCAAGAGGTAGATGGATGGTGAAGAAAAGAGAAACATCTAATCAACAGACAAAGAAACCTGGCATTAACACATGGAGACTGCAGAAGACACGCCTAATGTAACTAGGCTGAATTTGGGAGGCAAGTTCTCTCCGGTGCTGGTAGAGATGGAGAAACGGGTGGATACCAGTTATGCATGGAGATTTAGTTGACTGTTGATATAATTATTGATTTGGACTGATTCAAAAAATGGCCCATAGGATGGGTTTGTCCCCAAGACCTAAACAACTGGAGCCATGGACTTCAGAAGTTGGAGGCTCTGTCTGTGCCCGTGAACCAGTGCTTCATAATAAGACACTGGTACCCGCTAATATCCACGGGGGCCTTGGTGCCTCACATCTAGGGAAAATTATTTGGGAAGATGGAACAATTACTGAGGGCCTAAACGACCATGTAAATCTGATATTACATACTTATGTGATTGACAAGAACTCAGGAGAAATTTATTGGACCTTACAAAATAAATAAATCTTCTCTTAATTAAAAATTTAAATGATCAGGTTCCAGAGTTAAGCTACTCCTTGGAGTTGGCTTGGGTAAAACTTCATAAGGAACCACAAATTAATACTCAAATAGTTAATCACTTGAAAACACAAGCCATAAGGATGTCACAACAGCTTGTAAAATTGACGTATGACAAAGGAGAATTTGCTTTCAAGTAAACTTTATTTTTAGCACAGTTTCTGATTTACAGAGAAGCTGCTGTGGCCGTGTGGTACATTTGTTACAATTAATGAACCAATATTGATAGGTTGTTATGAATTAAAGCCCATACTTTATTCAGATTTCCTTAGTTTTTAACCACCATTCCTTTTTAAAGCTTCCTTCTATTAAGAGAGGTTGTGGGTTTACAGGACAATCAAGCATCAAGTACAGGATTCCCGTGTACCGTCCCTATTAGCACCCTGCATTGGTGTGGAACATTTGTTACCATTGCTGAAGGCACGACTTTATAATTGTACTATTAACTATAGTCGTGGCTTAATTTAGCATTCATTGTATAGTTCCATAAATTAAAAAAAAAAATTTATCCTGTTAACATATTTCCCCTTTTAACCTCAGAAGACAACATATTGAGTGAAATAAGCCAGGCACAAAAGAACACATTTTGCATGAACTCACTGATTTGAAATAAAGAAAATAAGCCCAAACTCACAGTAAGAATCTAGAATAAAGGTTACCAGGAGATGGGGTGGGGGTAAGGGTTGAGAAGTTAAGCCTGGAAGCGTGCAGATTCCCAGACGGAACGAAGGGAATGTTCTGGGGCGGATGGCGGTGCTGCCCGCACAGCGTGGCGAGTGTAATGAGCAGCGCTGATATATACACATCTGAATGTGACGAAGGAGGATTTTTGTGCCTTGCTAATCAGGAATCTAATTTAAGCATCCACCACTGGTATGAAATATTTATTCCCCCAAGACAAATACCATACTGACTTTTTAAATTCATCCTACTGTAATCCTGAAAACTGCTTTGCCTTGAATTTTACTCTGGACTTGCTAGATATTTGGATGGCTGCAATGTGCCCCGAAGAAGGTGGGGTAGCAATACAGGCAATTAGAAAACGGTAGAGTTAACTACTTTATAGTAACGAAGAGGGGATTTTAAAGGTAAATATAAATGAAAAAAGAAAAAAAAATTTTTTTTCTGGTACAAAAAGAGAATAAGACATCCTGTCCCCCTCTTCCTTCTTAGAGCATTCTTTAGAAAACTTGTCTGACCCTTTGACAAAAAGTATATAAATCTTTTTAAAAGTTGAATAAGCCTTCTTCCGGCTTTAGGGCCCCAAAATGTCTTTCTCAGGGACCTGGGAGCTAACCCTCTAAAATTAAACATCAGGGAAGTCAGTGCCCGGGGCTTCCCTTTGCCACGGGAGTTTAACTCAGGTTTCTGACTCCAAGCTGCAACCATCACCCTGTCCTGGAGATCTGAGGGGTTTTATACTTTCTGGGATAGAGGCAATGTGCAAACACAAAGTTCACCCCCAATTTCCAGGTGAATTTAAGATGAACCATGATCAACAGATGGAGCTGTCAAGGCCTCTTAAGTGAGGGCTGGTTTTCGTTTCTCTTGAGAAGCAGTATGTACATGGTTGTATTTGCAGGCTGTATGAAAGGATGAGGTTTCTTTCTTTCTCTGCAGTCTCCTTAGTGAATTTCCTGAGATGCATCATATTCTGGCTTAATGCTTATTCAATAATAAAATTGTTTTTCTTTCTCGTCAAGAAAGAAAAGGGACAGGATAGAAATGTCCCAAGTCATTAATATGCTGTGATCTCTAGGCTGGGGGGTTAGGGGGAAATACTGTTTTCTTCTTTTTTACTTTTCTGTATTTTTCTCTTAATAAATACAACCTCCCTTTGGGTCTAATTTTAGTTCTTGTTTTAATTAGTTAAGAATTCATTTATAAGGAAATCAAAACAATCAGGGGTACAGGGACAGTTTTTAAAGCCTGATATCAAAAATCTGAAAGACCAATTATTGGAGTTTGGTGTGGCGATGCGGTAGCCAAAGCAGTCTTTTCTTTACAGATGGGACTCACTGGAGAGCTCCTTAAAACACTAGGGGGTTTTACCTCCTCAGGAGAAAAGCCAAAAAACCCAAATGCAATCATTAAATGCAGCCTACATTATATAGCTCTGATAATTATTTTATTCTAATTCTTTTACAAGATTTTTTGGTAAAATAAAAGAAAGGGGTGTGTGTGTTGCAGATCAAGTTATTAAAGGCTTTTGCTAACAGCTCTCTAAAAATCCAAGATGATGTTTTTCAATCCCTGACACGCTCCCTTCTGCCTTCCCTGTGAGTCTGATTTTGTTGGTAATTACCTGTGCTGCGCCTCCCTCACTGGTAAAGCACCAAGATGCCTAAAGCATTTCCGGGATCCTGGAGGAGGGCGGCCCGTGTGGCCCCTGGGCCCGAGACGAGAGTAACTCACAGTCTAACCGGAGACGTCCAGCCTCCACTTCGGCCGGAGGGAGAGGCTGCCATGGCCCGGGACCGTCCCCAGGGGCTGGGGGCCAGAACAGCGTTGTCCACTGCTGTCCGCCCCTCGATCGCCTGCAAGGGAAAGCAGAAAGGACAGGCCCAGGTTGCTGGGCCACATCCCAGCTAACCGCCGTCGTGACCCCCCCCCAGCCCCCCTGTGCCAGTCAATGTTTCTCCTCTTCCAGGAGTGCAGCGGAGGAAGGCAAGGGGATCTTTTTTAACATCAAAAACTTCCTCCGATTTCAGCTGAGCACGTAAGTGGTGGCGGCATGGGTGGGGGTGGGGGGCTGCCCACCGGGGCACCTTGGGGGGCGGGGCACTGATGGGCCGCGTCCGCAGGAGCATCTCGGCCTTGAGCCTCATCGCGCTGTCCACCGTGTGCGACCTGCCCAGCCCCCTCAACGCCATGCAGATCCTGTGGATCAACATCATCATGGACGGGCCCCCTGCGCAGAGGTGAGGCCCCGCGTAGGCTGGGGGCGTCCCTCCTGCCGGGGGAAGGGGCACTGCCTGTGTGTGCCCAGTGCCAGCGATCCAGAGATGGTCCTGGAAGGGGCCCCAGAAAACGCACGTGTGTGAGACCCACCTTGCCGTGGATGGACGGGGAGTGGGGAGTGGGGTCGGAAGTGGCGGGGCGGGAGGTGATGGAACGCTGCTCCCTCCACCTGCATGCTATCTGCATGGCTCTGTCCCGCTCTCCACTCAGGTCACCGCCTCCAAGAAGCCTTCCTTGGTTACTCTAACAACAGCCTATTATACACATATATTTCCTTGTTTGTCTGATTATACTGGCTCCCCTCTAGAACGTCAGTTTCTTGGAGGCAGGGATTTTGTTTTGTTCCCTGCTATATGCCTGGTTCCCAGAACAGTGGCTGGTATAAAGTAACTACTTGTGAGTGAGTGAGTGAATGTGGAAGGTGAAAATAGTTGAATGAGGCAGGAAAAGAATGGACTTTCGGTCTGGGGAGACCTGTTTGTGACTGTCAAGGCCGTCCTCTAAGCAGAATGGGGTTTCCAAATGCAGCAGTGTTTTTGTTGCTATTATTACTTGACAGTGACAACAACAGCTGGAGGGGAAAGATTCCCACTCCTGAGGGTGGTGTCTTCTGCACTCCTGGGAGCAGGACCCATAGACCAGGCTGGGCCTTGAATGTGTCTGCCCAGTGTGGGTGCTCCTCCCTCCCCCAGCGTGAGTGCTCCCCCCCACCCGTGTGAGTGCTCCCCGCGAGCCTGCTCTTGGCGCCCCACCCCCACCCCCTTCACTGCTGGCCCAGCCTCAAGGCACCTCCCTTTACTGGGGTTGTCCACGGAGGGCTGAGCTAGACCCTGCCTCTCCCACACACCTGAGATACCGCCGGACCACCCTGCGGGCTCACCTTGGAGATGGGAGCTGCCCGTGTAGACTGTGGCGAGGTTGACCTCCGGGGGCAGCTTCCCCTCCGAGCGCAGGGACCGAGGCAGGCAGCACCGAGGGGGACGGCGATTGTCCCGAGCGGAGCCCTGGGTGGGGGCGGCCATTCCAGAGAGCACAGGCCTGGGGCGCAGCGTGCTGGCCCCCCGGGCAGGCCGGCGGCACATGGCGAGTTTGCTGCCGGGCTCCCTAGGGTGCAGCCTGCCTCTGCTCAAGGGTTGTGATTTGGTTCCTTGTTGCGTGTCTCAGCGGAACCGTGTCTCTCGATGGTCTGTTTCAATGTGCTTCCTGTCCCTCCTCCGAGCAGCTTGGGGGTGGAACCGGTTGACAAGGACACCCTGAGACAGCCGCCCCGCAAAATCAGGGCCACCATCATCAGCAGAGCCCTCGTCCTGAAGGTCCTCCTCTCGGCCGCCGCCGTCATCAGCGGGACCCTCTTCGTCTTCTGGAAGGAGGTGGGCATGCCCTTTCCCTGCTTGTCACAGGTGCCGGGCAGGGGCGGGGCGGGCGGGGCCTGAAAGAAGGGGCGCCCCCTGGGGACGGGGGCGAAGGCGGGGCAGAGGCAGGGGGCCGGAGATGAGTCTGCAGAGGTGGGAAGTGGAAAGAATTCAGGTTTTACTCTGAACGTTAGAGGATGCCCCCAGCTACTTTTTATCCTCACCAGGAAACCATCTGAAATCTACTAAAAGAAATTTGCCATTTTAACCATTTTTAATTGACAATTCAGTGACATGAATTACCCTGACATTATGCAGCCTTCACCACTATCTAGTTCCAGAACATTTTTCATTGCCCGGTAAGATAACCCATTAAACAATAACCTGCCTTCCCGGCAGCCACCTCTATTCTTCTTTCTCTATGGATCTTCCTAGTCTAGACATTTCATATAAGTAGAACCATACAATGTTTGTATGGCTCATTTTTTGGCTTATTTCACTCAGCAGAATGTTGTCAAGTGTGTATCAGCCCTTCGCTCATTTTTAGGGACAAATAATATTCCATTGTATGTACAGATCACATTTTATTTGTCCATTCATCTGTTGCTGGGCATTTGAATGGTTCCCACCTTTTGGCTACTGTGAATATTCACGTAGAAGTATCTGAGACCCCGTTTTCAATTTTGGGGGTAGATACCTAGGAGTGGGATTGTCAGGTCATGTGGTAATTCTATGTTTAAGTTTTCGAGGAACTCCAAACTGTTTTTTCATCAGCAGCCGAACCAGTTTACATCCCTACGAGCAACGTGCAAGGATTCCACTTTCTCCATATCCTCACCAATGCGTATTTTCTATTTGTTTTTTTATAGCCATTTAGGGGGTCTGAAGTCTTATCTCGTGGTTTTGATTTGCATTTTCTCAATGTCTAATAATGTTGAGCATCTTTTCAAGTGCTTATTGCCATTTTGTATGTCCTCTTTGGAGAAATGTCTATTCACATCCTTTGCCCACTTTAAAAAATTCAGTTGTTTGTCTTTTGGTTGTTAAGTTGTAGGAGTTATTACATAGTCTGCATATTAAAACTTTACCAGGCATATTATTTGTGAATACTTTCTCTCATTCTGAGGGTTGTCTTTTAACTCTCTTGATAATGTCTTTGGATGCACAAAAGTTTTTAATTTTGATGAAGTCCAATGACCTTTTCTGTTACCTGTGCTTTTGATGGCATATTTAAGAAACCATTGTCAAATACAAGGTCATGAAGATTTGTTTCCATGTTTTCTTCTGAGAGTTTTATAGTTTGGGCTCTTAACTTTGATCTGTGTGTTCCACTTTGAGTTAATTTTTGTACATAGCATCAAGCAGGGTTCTACCTTCATTTTTTTACATGTGGATATCCAGTTGTCCCAGCATCATATGTGGAAGGGACTGTTCTTTCCTTCCCTCTGAATGGTGTCTTAGTTTGCCAGGCTGGCTATGGCAAATACCACAAGCTGTGTGGTTGAAACAGTAGGTATTTATTGTGTCTCAGTTTTGGAGGCTGTCATTCCAAAGTCAAGGTGTTGGCAGGACCAGGTTTTCTCCAAACTCTGTAGCTTTCTGGTGGTGGCTTGTGGTAGTCCATAACTCAGTTTCCACCTCTGTCATGTGGCCATCTGTCTCCTCCTCCAGCTTCAACTGACTGATTGTAATCAAATCCCCCCTGATTATAAGGACTTAAGTCATACTGGATTAAGGCCCACCCTGGTTCACTTAGGATCTTTGAAGACACACTTAAGAAGAGACCAATTTACAAACGAGTTGACACCCACAGGGCTGGGGGTTAAGCCATCTGGTCCTGGGCTTCCCTTGGTTGGGAGGTTTCTGATTACTGATTCAATCCTTATTGGTCTGTTGAGATTTTCTATTTCTTCTTGAGTCAGTTTTGGCAGGAATTTATCCATTTCATATACGTTATCAAATTTGTTGGTGTAAAGTTGTTCATTGTAATTTCTTATGCTCCTTTTTGTGTAAAGTCAGTAGTAATGTTTCATTTCTGATTTCAGCAATTGGGGTCTTTTCATCAATCTAGCTAAAGGTTTGTCAGTTTTGTTGATCTTTTCAAAGAACCCACTCTTATTGATTTTCTCTATTGTTTTGTATTATCCATTTATCTCTGTTCTGATATTTTTATTGTGTCCTGCTAGCTTTGGGTTTAGCTTTCTTTTTCTAGTTCCTTAAGGTGTGCAGTTAGGCTATTAGTTATAGATCTTTCTTCATTTTAATGTAGGCGTTTACAGCTGTAAATTCCCCGCTGAGCACTGCTTTAGCATCATTTCATAAGTTTTGTATGTTCTGTTTTCATTTCCATTCATCTCTAGGCATTTTCCATTTCCCTTTGTGATTTCTGTCTTGACTAACTCATTAAGAGTATATATTATTTAATTTCTACATATTTATGGGTTTTCCAGTCTTCCTTCTGTTCTTGATGTCTAATTTCATTTCACTGTGGTCAGAAAATATACTTTGTAAGCCCTCAAACTTTTAAAATTTATTAAGACTTGTTTTATAGCCTAACATATGGTATATTCTGGAGAATCTTCCACGTGCATTTGAGAAGAACGTGTACCCTGCTGTTGTTGGGTGGAATATTCTATTTATGTTAGGTCTGGTTGGTTTATAGTGTTGTATATGTCCTCTGATTTCCTTATTGATCTTCTGATTGTTCTACCCATTATTGAAAGTGGGGCATTGAAGCCTCCAGCTAAGGTTGTAGAACTATTTCTTCCTTCAGTATTTGCTTCACATATTTTGGTTCTCTATTGTTAGGCATATATGTACTTATGATATTTCTTCTTGATGTATGGGACCTTTATCAATCTATAATGTCCTTTGTCTCTCATAACTTTTTTTTACTTAAAATTTATTTTGTCTAATAAAATAACTAAGCTCTCTCTTGCTTACTATTTGCATAGGATATCTTTTCCATCCTTTTACTTTCAACTTCTGTGTATTTGTATTGAAAGTGATTCTCTGGTAAGTGGCATAGAGTTGAAATATTTCAGAATCCTACCTCTGCCATTTAATTGGAGAATTTAATCCATTTACATTTAAACTAATTACTGATAAGGAAGTACTTCTCCATTTTAATTTTTTTCTGTATTTTTTACCTCAGTTCCTCCCTCACTGCCTTTTTAAGCTATTTGGTTGATTTTTTATAGTGTGCCATTTTCATTCCTTGGGGCTTACAATGAAAACCATTATACTTTTTACAACCTAGCTTGCATAAAACTTCATTTCTATAACATACAGATACTTTGTTCCTATACATGTCCCTGTTTATATTGTTGTCATAGATTACATATTTTTATACATTGTACTCAGTGACATAGTTAGAATTGTTTTATTCATTTGTCTTAAGTCATATTGGGGAAAAAAAGGGGGAGTTACAAACCCAAAGTACAATATTGTTTATATTCCCTCTGTAGTTCTCTTTACCAGTATTATTTATTCAGCTGACTTCAATTACTGTCTAGAGTCCTTTCACTTAGTCTCAAGGACTCCCTTTAGCATTTCTTATAGTGGAAAAACTCTAGTGATAACTGTCATAAGTTTTGTTTATATGTGAATGTCTTGATTTCTCCTTCATTCTTGAAGGATAATTTTTCTGGATATAGAATTCTTGACAGTTTTTCCTTTCAGCATTTAAAATATGTCATTCTCCCCACACACCTCTCAAAGTAAATCATTCTGTTGCCTTCTGACTTCTCTTGTGATGAGTTGCCTTTCTTGCTGCTTTCGAGACACTCTGGCTTTCTACAAGTTGACTGTGTTGTGTGTCAGTGTGGATCTCTTTGGGCTTATTGTGCCTGGAGTTCGTTGAACTTGAATGTGTAGATTCCTGTCTTTCATCAAATTTGGGAAGTTTGGGGCCATTACTCCTTCAAATATTCTCTCTGCCCCTTTGTCTCTCCCCTTCTAGGTCTCCCATGAAGAGTTATGATCATACTTTAATGGTGTCCCATAGGCTCTGCTCATTTTTCTAACTTTTATTCTTTTCACTCTCAGGCTGGACAGTTTTAACTGTCCTATATTCATTTCAGTTTTGAGTTTCTACTTGGTTCCTTTTTATATTCTCTTTGTTGATATTCTCATTTTGTTGACACCTAATTTTCCTGGTTTATTTTAGCACTTTCAGCATATTTAAGACTATTGATTTTAAAGTCTCTTCTAGTAAGTCCAATGTCTGGGCTCCTTCTGGGATGGTTTCCCTCAGTATTTTTCCTCTGAATAGGTCATACTTTTCTGTTTATCAATATGAATTGTTGTTGTATTAAAGACTGAACATTAGAATTTATAATGCAATAACTCTGAAAATCAGATTCTCCCCCTTTTCCCAGGGTTTGTTGTTCTTGATAGTTGAAGGCTATGGTCACCCATTTATTTAGTGAGTTTTCCCAAACTGTTTTTGCAAAGATTTAAGTCTCTCTCTGTTCTTTCAGCCAGTGTCTGGACAGAGATTTCCTTGAATGCCAGAAACTTAAAAAAAAAAAAAAACTCTTCCATCGGTGCTGGGGTTCTCTCTTGTTGCTTAGTCAAGCTGTCTGTCACTCTCTCAGCCTTCATCTCCTGCCATCAGGGAAAGCTTAGCGTCTTCTTGGATCGGAGCATGCATCCTCTTCTGGACATGTATGGGGCTCTTTCTAAATTCCGCAGCACTTAAGTTTTGTGAATGCCCTAAATTCCATCAGAAATCTCTCCCCAGCTTTCCTCCTAGGCTTTAGGGAATATATTGTATCTTTCAACCCCAGTATTTCGCCCCAGACAGCTATGGACTTCACCTTCACTTCCCTGGCCATGTTTTTAAGAACACCCACCCACTTTTCTACCCTGAGTGGGCTCAGATTGGGACAAAACAGCAGGCGCCTTGTCAGTTCTTCAGGGAGTGATCTCCACGTAGGTAGAATAAATAGTCATTGATGCATGGGGTCTGCTTGGCTTCCTCTGGAACCTAGAACCTGGGTCCCACACCGGGCACGCAGGTTGCCACCTTCAAGGCTGCTGCCCAGCTGGAGCTGGAGGAGCAGATAAAAACCCCACCATGCTTTCCTACCATTTTTCAAAGTTTTTCTCAAGTCAGCATTTGATTGGTTGCTGTGAACCATTGCTTTCCAGAATTCTGACAAAATTGGCTTTTAAATTCTGCTTGTTTTTTTATGTTTTCGTGAAGGGATACATGTTTAAAGCTACCTACTCTGCCATTTTGCCCCCTATTTATTTATGGGTCCTTTTTCTTTTATGACCCATAGGTTCAGGGAATCCCTGAACCTGCCATGTACAATGAACCAGAGAGCTAATTGGGGCAGGAAATTTGTCCAGCACAGGGTTTGCCCATATCCTGGATGGGTGATGGAACATTGTGTAGGTACAGGGTGAATTTGAGCAATTGAAAAATGGGGGTGGCACAAAGTACTTCTTGAGTGACTTCCCCCATCTTCACCCCAAGAAGAATGACTTTGCTTTGTCCCACCTTCACACCTGCTTTGGAAGGTCAAGGCTTTGGCTTTCTTCAGCCTCCTGGGGGGAAGGACCTGCCTTGGTGTTCTAGCACACCGTCCTCAGAGAGGGGTCCCTGCAGCGGGACCTTGGAAATGCATGTTCTCAGACCCCACCAACTCAGAGACACCGTTTTTAAGATTCTAATGTGAATGCAAGTATGAATACCTCTAGACTAGAAGATTAGCTCAGGTAGCAAATAGGGACCTTGGTACCTCAGAGGTCCTTGTTTTCCTTGGAGTCAGCTAAATTCTGCTAAGGAGGTTTAAGTATAGTACCTCTGGGGGAGGCCAAGTTACCTGCTGGAGGAAGCAGCCTTCCCTTCACCTGTGCTGCTTCTGCTCTGTGGCTTAGGACCAGCACCTTCATTTATAGTAACCACCCTTTCCTGGTGGAGGGCACCCTCACAGGTGTTCCGAGTAGTCGTGGCGAGGCACCAGCAGACCTGAGGACTGAAGGGAGGCTTTGGCTCCGCTGACATCCGTCACGTGCTGGTAGCCTGTCCCAGGAGAGCGGCAAGTGGAGGTTTCCTCTGGGATGTTAGATCACGAGGAATGGCGTTTTCCTCCTGCGCAACCTCACATCCTTGTGCATTTTAGGTTCCTGAGGACAAAGCAAGCACCCCCCGCACCACAACCATGACCTTCACTTGCTTTGTGTTTTTTGACCTCTTCAATGCCTTAACCTGCCGCTCCCAGGTAAGCCCGCACTGCCCCGAGAACAGAAACGGGTCCTCACTGCGCTCCTCTCCCGTAACCGGCTACGGGCGTTGAAGAGCTCTGGGGGGCGCTGCTGGTTTTACGTGAGCCGTGGGCCTGGCACCAGCCAATGCAGCGCCTTCTCCTCCCTGCAGACCAAGTTGATATTTGAGATCGGCTTTTTCAGGAACCGAATGTTCCTCTACTCCATCCTCGGGTCAATCCTGGGGCAGCTGGCCGTGATTTACATCCCGCCTCTGCAGAGGATCTTCCAGACCGAGGCACTGGGAGCTCTGGGTGAGTAGTCCTGATGAGGCACCGCAGACCTGAGGGCTGTAGGAAGGCTTTGGCTCACGTGCTCTCTGACCTTTCTCTCCTTTCACTTCCTTGCAGATTTGATGTTTTTAACTGGACTGGCCTCGTCTGTGTTCTTTTTGTCGGAGCTCCTCAAACTATGTGAAAAATACTGTTGCAGAACCGGCAAAGTCCAGATCCAGCAAGAAGCTGTATAACGGACCCCACCCAGTGTCAAATCCCAAAAAGAATCTGTATTTCTATGTGACGTCCCTGACCCTTCCGCAGCGTGCACTCTCCTGGGGAATGTTTTTAGGAAATTCTAGCATTAGGTCACTCACTTGATCCTTCTCGGGAAATCCGGAGGACTCCCGCGGCAGTGCGCTGCAGGACTCAGGCCTCGTCTGTCCATCACTGTCCCCCATGAGCACTGGGACACAGGGAAGGGTGGACAGAGCAGCTTGCTATTTATTAAATCACAGTGATTTTTCTTAACCATGTCTGGGTACGTGATTTGCAGCACAGCTGGGAGGCTACTTGTTAAGAACGTTCCAGGCTTCTCGAGATGCAGCCAGTAGGATGAGAAGGATTAAGGGTGTGGGGCTGGGCCGAGGTTGGCAGTCACTGCTCTGCCCATTATTGGCTATAAGCCCAGTGGCATGGTTTGACTGTGTAAAATGGGGGCTCTGGGGACCTGTGTAAAGTCCTACACAAGAATAACTATTATTTTGATAGATCTAGACAGTGTTTTTCCTACAAGTTATGCCTTACACCATTTGGGACTTGGGTATATGACCGTGGATGAGGTGAGAAGTGATCACAGCCCAGACCCCCCGATGAAGGGCTTGGTTTTTTGAGATAACAGACAGTAAAGTGGACTGTCTCTCAAGAACTAGGAACCAAAATATTTCCCACCTACCTGAGTATTTCCCACTGTCCCCAAAACAGTTTTCAAAAAGTATCTGCCCTTCCAGTCACTGGTGTCTGGACCCAGGCAAAAGCAACCAAGGGGACCAGAAATGGAATGCCATCTCAGGAAATGAGGTCACATCCATCAGCTGCCATCACAGCTGTGACAAAGTGCCTGGTTTGATCATACCTGGACCACACAGGGTGACGAAGGCCAGAGTGGACCCCTGCAGTGCCCAAGCAGAGTCCAGCATTCTTCAAAGTAGGATTCACAGTCAACAAACCCCTGTTTGGGAAAGCCTAAGAGAAGTCCCTGCCACCCCATGACACCAGGGCTAAATGAGGAGATGAGTGTCCAGGGGCTGGCTGGAGAAGAAACGTCTAGGATGGGTGTGATACCTGCCCAGCAGCTGCCAATCAATCTTTGTGAGGTGAAGAATGAATCACATCACATATACAGCCTGCCACGGATTTCCCTCTGAGCCAGAGAGACTTTCTGCTGCCCAACCTCCCTCTGCAGGATCTGCTGACAAATAAGAAATATGGTTCTCATTCAAAAGTGAACAAATACATGATCAAAAGGAACCTGGGTCAATTGATCTGTGTAATAACCACAATAAACCATTCTTAACTCCTACCTCATACCAAATGAGAAATAATTCATGATATATTATAGATCTAAATGTAAAAGGCATAAAAAGCAGAATATACGCATGACCTTCTGGTAGGCAAATTTGTATTAAATGGACAAAAATGCTAATCATAAAGGAAAATAAATTGAACTATATTAAAATGAAAAACGAAAAGCTAACCCAGAGTGGGAAAAGATATTTGCATACCTGTTGGGCAAAGGATTCATGTCTAGACTCTATAAAGAACACCTACAGACAGTAAGGAAAGCGTTGATCAGATGCTTCGCAGCAGAACCTAAAAGGCCAATACGCATTAAGATCGTCTGTGCTCCCAGCAGCACTCGGTTTCTTGGTCTGAGTACATAGGTGTGTTCATGTTGAAAATTCACCGAAACAGCCAGATTCTATACAAAAAGACTGCAAACAGAGAGGAAAGGAACAGCCATAAGGGACCAGAAGGCTCATGAAGAAGATGACTGCCGTGTCTCAGGAGCTCACAGAAGCGGGGGCTGGGGGGGGGGGGATGGAAATGTAAGGGCAGAACAAACTTAGGAAGGAGTGAAGAAGGAAAATGAAGCCGCCCCAGAAATGAAGACTAGAGGGGAAGCAGGGAGAAAAAGAGTCCGAGTGTCTAAAACCAAGACTCAAGTATGGGAAAGAAGAGAAACTCGAAATGAAAGACAACTAGGCATAAATTAGAGATGTGGAAGCAAAGGGGATTAAACTGATGTCCCAAGAAAACAATAAAACAAAGATATGATTTCTGAAATTTTTCTTAAGTAAAAAACATGAATATAATCTTAAATAAAATGAAAACCAGTTGATGGTCACAGAGACTCATTCTAGCCCAGTTACTTCAAGTTGGAGTAAGAATCTTCTCTGGAACACCATTCAGCACGGGAGGATGGTGAGCTACCAAGGAAACCTTCAGGGGGGAAAATATGATTCAAAAATTCAGAAGCCATATTACTCGGGAGTCCCTCTTGATGAGACTAAAGGATGAATTTCAGCCAACTGTGGTAAGAATGGAGACTCTACATCGATGGTGAGCACTTAATTAATTAAATGTATGATTAAGGCTTAAACAACTGTGGGATTGGTAGTTACAGAAAATAATTTAAATGTGTAAACATCCTGATAATGTAGAAATGATAACTAAGAAAACGGGAGGGAGCAAAGGCAGGAAGTAGTATAAATGTGATGACTGCCCTACTTTTCACACAGGACCATGACAAAGTAAGATGTTATTTAAAAACATAAAAATGAACACTAGAAAAACTAATAATGCAATCAGACAAAACTAGGGTGAACCTGTTTCCAAAGGAGATGGAGTAACAGGCCAGATTTGCCCTCCCTCCTACAACAATCAAACCAAACAAAAACATACAGACAAAATACATGTGACGTGTTTGAAAACACTGGAAATCAGGCAGTGAAGGACACTGTTTCTTAATGATGGGAGCCCCATGATTTCTACAGCTTATGACCTTGAGAGTTTCTAGGCCAGACTCACGAGAAATACAGCTTCTGAATTTTTGAATCATGTTTTTCCCCCTGAAGGTTTCCTAGGTAGTTCACAAAGTGAGGGGAACTGAGGCTGAGCTCAGCTGATGCCCTCAGTTGAGGATGTGGAGCTGAGGGTCCAGAGAGACCAAGGCAGCTGGAGTTCATAGGAGTCAATATCAAAGAGGAGACAGCTGCACAGAGAGAACCCTGAAAATCTACAGAAGGTCCCCTTTGAATATTCAGGAGTATACTGACTGATGCCTACATGTGAGGGACCTACTCAAGGTTTGGAGAAGACCTGGCTCATGGGATTAGAAGGAACGGTATTTGGATTTTACACTGGGCTAGAAATAGTGCCTAGTCCCACAAATCAGATCCTAAAAACTCAAAATTCATGGCACTGGGTACAATGCTCAGAGAAAAGTTGGTAGTGGAGAATAATTAGCCTTAGACTGAGCATTGCTGTGGACCCACCTAAGAATCATAAAACAAGACTTGAAAGGAGCAAACTGTTCCCAAGTAGCTCAACTGCATCCCAAAAGAAAGCTCAAGAATAGTTACAGAATTGCTAGAATGTCTATGATCCAAATGAAGATTACCTGGCATACAAAGAGGAAGGAAAAACACAGTCCCCATGATAAGGAGAATAATTAATCAAGAAAAGCAACCCAGAACTGACACAGATGTTAGAATTAGTAGAGAAGCACATTAAAACTGTTTTCATATCTCTCTTCCACACATTCAAAAAGTTAAGTAGGTATTTTTAAAAGACCCAAATCAAACTTGAGAGATGAAAATTATACATCTGAGATAGACACATAGATGAGACATTGCAGAAGATAATATTAGTGAACGTGAAGGCATAGCAATAGAAAATATTCAAAGTGAAAAAGAAATAAAGCAAATAGTCCAAAAAATGACAAGAGCATCCATGAGCTGTGGGACAACTTCAAGAAGACTAATTTGTGGGTAACTAGAATCCTAGGAGGAGAGGGGGAGACAGAAAAAATATCTGAATAAATAATGGATGACAACATCCTAAGTTTGATGAAAACTATAAACTCAGAGATCCAAGATGCTCAATGACTCCCAGGCACAAGAAACGTGAAGAACTACACCAGGGCATATCATAATCAAATTCTCTAAAACTACTGATAAAATCTTAAAGGCATGTTACCTACAGAGGAACAAAGAAGGATGACATCATATTGCTCTTCAAAAGCAATGCAGTTGAGAAGACAATGGGATATCTTTAAAGTAATGAAAGATAACATACTCACCCCACATACCAAAATTCTATATACTTCAAAAATGATGATGAAGTAATTCATCACCAGCAGACCTGCACTATAAGAAATATTTTAAAAAGTCCTTCAGACAGAGGAAAATGACAACATATAGGAATGAAGAGTGCCAGAAATGGTAACCACTTAAATAAGTATGATTTTTTTTCTTATTATTTAAGTCTTTGAAAGATAAGAGAGCCTAATAAAAAATAATATACTATGATGTTGGTAACACATATAGAAGTAAAGTGAATCACAGCAGCAGCATAAAGACTGGGAGGGGAGAATGAAGAATGCTACTGAAAGGTTCCTAAACTATTTGTGAAGTGACATAGTATCACTTGAAGGTAGTATGTGTTAATTTAAAGATATATACTCTAAACCCAAAAGTGACTACTAAAATAAGTTATAGCTGAGAAGCCAACAAAGGAGATAAAATGAAATAATATTAAGGACACTCGAGCCCAGTGTATGGTCTGTCCAGTGGCCAGGTGCTTGTTTTGCCTTAGAGATGGAACCCTTCACAGGGTCCTGTGTGGTCAGTCATGGCTCCTGGGATGCTGGCTTCTGGAAGCAGCTCTGCAGAGCCCATGAGGGCCTGATGACAGCCACCAAAATGTCTCCCCCGACGGTCCTGGAGCTGTTGCACAGCTCTGCTGGTGGTGTCTGAATGCTTGAGTCAAGTCCCAGGTGTCTGAGTTTCCCTGGGAGATCCCAGTAAGTACCACTATGGTTGTTTTCCTAATAAAGAGCAACATACTTTAAGGAGTTGAGAGCTAGCCAAAAATGTTCCTACAAGGACTGAAGAACATCCTACAGTCAGGGAGAAGTATGGGCTGGAGGCACATCCAGTAAACACTGAACCACTCTTCACTTAGGCACTGCAGGCATTCTTGAGAAAGGACAGAAAAGCAGGCTCCCTAAACATTTATATCATGGAGTAATGATGACAGATACGGTCACTTAAGGAGGCACAAATCCCTCTGATCCCATGGGATGCATACAGAAAGACATCTTAAAAGCATCTTAGAAGAAAATGACAGGCTGAATGAAAACACTCATCTTCAGAAAAGTGTACAAGCACCTGCCCAAGAAACCGCAGGAGGGAAACAAAGTTGTGGGAAACAAAGGAACAGATAAAAATGCTGAACACTCCAACGCATGGGTGAAATGGGTTACTAAAGACAGCCAGATAAAGTCTCTCACTGAAACCGTGCCGAATATCACAGGCTTGCCTGATCTCTTTGGAGAAGAACACATGGGTGATGGCTACGTGGAATTAGACAAAAAGGGGAATCAGTCGCTTTTAGGTTTAGAGTATATGGCTTTAAATTAACACATACTACCTTCAAGTGATACTATGTCACTTCACAAATAGTTTAGGAACCTTTCAGTAGCATTCTTCATTCTTCCCTCCCAGTCTTTATGCTGCTGCTGTGATTCACTTTACTACCTAACCCTCAGCAGTTGATCTGAACAAACCCCTTGATGCCATGAACTTAAATGTTTCCTCTAAAAGGCTTGAAGGAGAAAAGCAAAAATTATTCAATAAACTGTGGAAAAAGTTGAATGGAAAGCTTACAAGTCAAATAAAAATTCTTAAGAATAAACAAGCATCTCTGCCATCTGAAAAGTCATAGCCTTTGAAAGTGAGACTCAGAAGCTTCAGGTGAAACTTCAAAACCCACCTCAGGTACATCAACCACATGTAATGCAACTCAGAGAAAATCAACTGTGAAGAAAAGTATCTGCTTGGAAACAGAAGAGAAGATTCTCAAAGGTTACAGAAACATGAACTATGCATATCCCGAGTACAACTGTCTATAAGAAGATGGCCAAGGACCTGTACAAAGAACTGGAAAGGACCACTTGCTCCTAACACAGCCAGATTATCTTCTATGAGATGAAAGCTCAAGAAAGGATGCATGTTCTCTACATAATGAGTTCTCAGAATCCTTGTGAGGATCAACTCACAGCTCAGTGAATTATTAAAATCTACCCCCAACTACATTTGTTATATTTTTAGGTATGATGAATCTATCTTTAGTAACCACTATTCTAATTTTTTTTATTTTAACTTTAGAAGAAATACTTGACTAATCCAAAAGAAGGCACAGAAGGAAAAAAGGAGCAAAGAACAGATGAGACAAATATAAAACAATTAGCAAGATGACAGACTCAAACCTATATAAACTAATAATCACATTAAATGTAAATGGTCTAAACACCCCAATTAAAAGGCAGCAATTGTCAAATTGGTTTTAAAAAGAACTATATGCCGCCTACAAAGAGTATTTTAAATATAAATCCACAAATATCAAAAGTAAAATGATTAGAAAAGATGTCATGCTAACATTAGTCTAAAGAAAGCTGGAGTGGCTATATTAAAATCAAAATAGATTTCACAGCAAAGAGGAGGTCATTCCATAAATATAAAGGGGTCAGTCACTCAAGAGGACACAACAATCCTAAACATTTATGTATCTAATAGGAAAGCTTCAAATGCTTGAAGGCAGAAACTGAAAGAACTACAAGGAGAAGTAAATCACAATTTTATTGGACATCTAAATACTCCTCTCTCAACAACTGACATAATAAGTACACAGAAAGTCAGCAAGGACAGATAACACCAAAAATACAAGCAACCAAAGAAAATATAAATTGAACTTCATTAAAAAGTGTTTGTACCAAGAACAGACAGTGAAAACACAGAATGGGAAAAAATATTGAAAATCATATATATGATAAGGGTCTAGTATCCAGAATATATAAAACCCTTACAGCTCAACAATAAAAAAGACAAACCAGTTAAAAATGAGCAAAACATTTGAATAGACATTACTCTAAAGATACACAAATGGCTAATACACACATGAAAAGATGCTCAACGGCATTTGCCATTAGGAAAATTCAAATCAAACCCAGAATGAGATGACCACTAGGATGTTAGAATATTTTCAAGAAAAGGGCAGGGGAAGGTGTGTGTGTGGGGGTGGATAATAAGTGTCAAAGATGTGGAGAAATAGAAACCCTCAAATGCTGCTGGTGGAAATGTAAAATGGTACAGCCACCGTGGAAACAGTTTGTCAGTTCCTTAAAAAGTTAAAGAATTACCATATGACTCAACAATTTCATGTGTAGATATTAAAAGAATTGAAAATATACATCTACACAAAAAAACGTGAATTTTTGTAGCATTTTTCCTAATAGGCAGAAAGTGGAAACAACCCAAATGTCCATCGGGGTGGAGGGACAACATGTGGTATAGCTACACAATGGAATATTATCCAGACATAAAGAGAAATTAAGTACTGATCCATGCTCCAACATAGCTGAACCTTGAAAACACTATGCTAAGTGAAAGGAGCTGGACACAAGGCCACGTATCGTTACGAAATAATCCCTAAGCACATATGAAATAGGCAGAATAGGCAAATCCATAGAGAGGAAGTAGACTGGTAGTTGCCAGGGTTTGAGGGGAAGGAGTAATGGGAAGTGGCTGCTAACAGCTACAGACTTTCTTTTCGGGGTGATTAAAATGTCCTGGAAATAGATATTGATGATGGTTGTACAACTGCAAATATACTAAAAGCCACTTAAAATGGTGAGTTTTGTTAGGTGACATATCTCAAAATAAGTTTAAAAAATCAGTTATCAGGCAATCTAGCTTGATTTACTTTTATAGAACACCTCACCTACCAAAAGTAGAATATATGTTCTCAAACACATATGGAACATTCACCAAGATAAAATAAAAGAGCAGAAATCAATGTACTGGAAAACAAAAATAATAGGGAAAAAATCAAACTGAAAGCTAGTTCTTTGCAAAGTTCAATAAAATTGCCAGTCTTGCTAGAGGTTTACCAAAGGGAAGAAAGAGAAAATACAAATTTACTGTTAACAGGAGTGATAGAAGGTCTATTACTACAAACACCTCAGGATATTCCAACAATAATAAGGGACTATTATGAACAATTCAAACATACAAATTCAACAAGTTAGATGAAATAAACCAGTTCCTAAAAACCATAAGCCATCAAAATTCAGTGAATATGAAACTGATAGTCTGCATAGTCCTATTATTATTAAAGATCCTGAATTTGTAGTTTAAAAACCTTCCAAAAAAAAAAGTCTCCAAGGCAAATATGGGTTCACTGGAAAATTTTACTTAACACATGAACAATTCCACACCATCTCTCCCAGAAAATAAGGGGGTAGGGCACTTAGCTCATTTTATGAGACTAGAATTGGCCTACAACAAAAATCAGATAAAAACAGTACACTAAAAGAAAACTATACACCAATATCCTCCTTGAATGCAGACATAAAAATCCTCAATAAAATATTAGCAAATAAGATTCAGCCATATATAAAAAGTTCGGTATTCTGTGACCAAGAGGAGCTCATAGAGGTCCAGCAGGCTAGCTTGGTATTTGAGGTTCAGCCAAGGCAGTCTACACTGTATACAGTCTAACAAAGAAAAGCAGAGGGTCCACGTTGGGTGATTCTGGAAAACCTACCGCCCATCTAGGACAGAAACTGTCAGCCAACTAGGAAACTTCCTTGAGCAAATGAGCATCCACAGAAAACGTAGAGCTGGCGTCATGCTTAATGATAAAAGACCGTATTTGCCTTGGAGGCTTTTTTGGGAAGGTTTTTAAACTACAAATTCAGGACCTTTAATAGTAATAGGACTACACAGGCTATCAGTTTCACCGTCAGTTCGTTTCTAAGGTGCTAACTTATTTGCGTGAGTTACGTAAAATCTGACAAAGGAAGAAAAGTATAAACCAAAGTCACTTACAAAGATTGCTACAAAAATTCTAAATATTTTATTTAGTTAAGTGACACATGAGAAGATTGATGGTTAAAATACAAAGATGGCTCAACATTTGAAATCTATTAATTTAATATTCCTTGTTAGTAACTTGGAGGAAGAAAATCAGGGGTGCTAAAAAGAAAAAAAGGCATTATAGAAAACTCAAGATCCACTCCTGACAGAGACTCAACATGAATACAAATGGATACTTTCTTTACATGATGAAAAAGACCCCCCCACACATATATAGATATAAAATACCTCAGGGGTAGAATGCTCTTTCATGTGGGAGACCCGGGTTCGAATCCCGGATCATGTACTCCCAAAAAATAGAAATAAAAAATAAAATACCTGAAAGCAAATATCAGCATTATGCTTAATGGTTAAAAAGACTAAAGGCATTTCCATAAAAATCAGGCCTGAGAAGGCTATATCGTTAATATTATGGTTTTGGAAGTATTAGCTGATACAGCAGTGAAGAAAAACAAATAAAAGGTACGGAAACTGGGAAAGGTAGGAAAATCATTCTTCTCTCCAGGCATGCACTCACAACAGCTGCAAACTTAAGAAACTTCAGAGAGAAACTATCAACAACTGTGAACTGCAGTGGTTCTGAGGGTGGCGTCCCAGCCAGCAGCAGCCTCACCTGGGGACTTGTTAAAAAGGGAAATTGTTTCCCACCCACCCCAGACCCACTGAACCAGACCAGTGGGGTGGGGCACCGCAATCCGTGTCTCAAGAAGCTAGCCATGTGATTTTTTTTTTTTGGTGTGTGTGTCGGGGGTCGGGTGCATGGGCCGGGAATCGAACCCGCGTCTCCGGCATGGCAGGGAGAACTCTGCCTGCTGCGCCACTGTGGCCCGCCCCACACTCAGGTGATTTTGATGCAGCTCAGGGTGGAGGACTCCCACAAAAGAATTCGGTAACATAACTAGGACCACTGTGCACACCGATCAGGAGCCCCCCTCCATCGAGGCAGCCTTCTGCAGGGGGAGCCTCTTACACCCCAGCGAAGAAAAAGAAAAAAACCACCTAGCTAACTTACATGTTCCTGTTTCTGGAAGGGAAGAATCCGTATTAGCCATCTTTGGGCTGTACCTAAATTAATCCACGTTTAATGCTCTTTCAAAATCACTGTGACACTTTTTGGAATTTAGCCAAGATGCAATTAAAGCTCAGAGAAAGTAAAGCAGCAAGGATAGGCAGGAAAATTTCAAAATCAGCAGTAGTGGGGAGCTAGCTCTCACAGTTTTATCTTAAAACCCCAGGAAATAAACATGAGAAAGAGACCTAAATTCATACCAAAATTTGGTTTGAGAAAAAGTGGCATTTTAATCAGTAGGGAATCTAAGAAGTACCATTTAATTTAAAAAGATATTGGGGTTTTATTTTGGAAATATGGCAGAGGTATGTATGGTTTTTAAATACATTTTGAATGAGTTAAAGATTCAGAAGTAAAAACAGCAATTTCATGATACCATGGCACCCATGACAAACTCTGGGATCTGTCCTATAACTACTTGTTGAAGAGTGCTTTGAAAACTATAGCTTTTTCTTTCTTTGCTTTGTATATGTATTAGACATTGAAAAAATAGAAATCTCAGAAGCAGTAAAAGATTGTTTAACATCTCAGAGAGAAGGATGGCCTCAGCAAACTATAAAATGCAAAAGCTATCAAAGAAAATTCTGGCAAATCTGATGACATTAAAAAAATGCAAAATTTCCGCATGAAAAAAATACCACAAAGTCAAACAAACCAAAAAAAAAATTACACAACGGCTATTTTACTTTTTGCAAAAAAGTCTTCTTGCAAAGCAGTAAGAAAAAGAACCGTAATCGCAGAATGTCATGCAAAGGAGATGACCAGATCGTTGAAGGAAAAGATAAAGAGATGGCTTTTTAAATCTGAGGCTCATCACTCTCACTCAAAAGAGAGTAGCAAATAAAACTCTAGTTTTCATCTATCAGATAAACAAAAGCCAAATTTTAACAGCAGTGGTGAAGCTGTGGGGAAGCGACACTCTGGTAGGTTAGGAATACAGACTGAGCTCAAAAAGGGTTTGTTCTTTTGTCAATATCTTTAAAAAATTAAAAATCATACACAGTACCTTCCTGATCCAACAATTCAGCTTCTGAGTTTATCCTACAGATCGAATCCCACCCAGACACATTAAAGGGTCTTCACTCCGACAGCGGACGGCTGCAAACGACGCGGTCACCGCAGAGAACGGGAGAACCAACTGTGCAGCCCGTATCCCTGAACACCGCGTGGTCAACGGAAACAGAGGCCGGCAGCTGGCCCGACACAGTCTCCCAGACACTGAGGGTGGGGGCGAGTGAGGGAACCACCAGTGTGAAAACCCAGTCGTGCCTGGACTGTGCCGTGAGCTCCCTCTGGAAGGACCTCGGGGGTTTTCTCAACTCACCTCTCTAAGAGAGGAGATAATTGGGGAAGGCGCAGGAGGGAAACTTACCTTCAAGTTGTATCCTTTTGTACTGTTTTTTTGTTTGTTTTTGTCCCATGTGCATGTACTTTTTCATTAAAAAAAGGCATCTGGTGGGGAAAAAAATAACAAAAGCCACATCTGCAACATAAGACTGCATTTTTTTCACCTCTTCCTTCTGCCACTTTGCAGGGTCCTCACCAGCTTTCACTTGCAAAAGAGACCCCCTACAACTTGCAATGTAGATTCTACAGACTCTTTGACTATTAGAACTAGCATGCCTGGCTTCCCTGCCCTGGTCGGGGGGCTGCTCAGGTGCCATGGTCTGAGCGCTAGGCTGACACCCTGTGCCTAGGAACCCAAAGCGGTTTCAAGGGGCAGAGCCCAAGCCAGAGAGGCTGCAGGAGTGCCAGGTGAGCGTGCCCCTGGCACCACGCTTCCCGGGCACCCGAGCAGGCCCGCTCTTTGCTTCCTGTACATCGCCTCGTGAGATCGGTCACTCCCCATTTGCTGTCCGCACTCTTGTTTAACAAGCACACAGTGAAAAAAATGAAAGCAGACACACTCTTTGGCAGCCGTAAACAAACAGACGGAGCAATGAATAAGATTAGAGGTGTGGACATCAACAGACCTTTTATTAGTGAGGTATTTAATTGACTGTCAAAAAAGATTCCAAAGCAAACTAAAGATTTGAGATGCAATGCTTTGGATTGATGGCGGAAATATTTGAGGGTTCAATACTCTGTATCTAGAATTCCATCAGCCAGGAAGGTCATCTAAGTACCTGAGAAGCTGTTAAAAACAGCTCTTTAGATGGACAATCAATCACCCTAGGCCCTTGTTGAGACGCGCTCTGGCGCTGCTGTGTGCCATCTAAGCACACGCTTCTCTCTTGAAGGCTCATTTACCAGCCTTCTGCTTTGGTCAGGACTATTGCTTAGTGGGAAGTCTGATGAGCTTCGTGGCAGAAAATGCAGAACCTGCAAAATGCAAACAGATCCATTAACTATGGCTTATAATCATGGCAAACCATGTAATAAAAGGCTGCATTTCCATCAGAGCTGCCGGAGGGCAGAGTTTACAGCAAAAATCAAAGGGACGAGGTATGTGTCTTAGAGGTGGGCTTGCAGTCCCCTAAAAAGCAGGGAATTCCTGGTGGTGTAGACTGGTGACTGGGGTTGTCTGGCTTCTCCAGGCCTCCCTCACAGAGGGAGATGGCAGCTCTGAGACTCCATGCAGTAATCTAGATGCATCACTCTGTCCAATCACCCACCGTCCCCTGGGGAGCACCGGGCATTAAGCAACGCACCCCGTCATGGCTCCCGGCTTTGGGTGTCTGAGCGTCCCCCAGGTGTGAGTCACTGGCAGCGCCCCACTCTCGCTTCTCTGCCACCCCCATTGACTCAGGGGGAGGGGAACGTGCAGCACTGAGAAAGGCAGGTGTGGCACTTTATTATAAACACCTGCGGAGGGCCACGCCTCGTGAAACCACGTCATCTGCAGTCTTGTGCAACGTCCTCCATTAATACACTGTTCTGTATATGCTCTTAAAATAAACACAGAAATTCCATGGTTCAGGGAGCTGTTCCCAAAATGCATCAAGATGCTCATCCAGTTTATCTGTTAAAATGGAACATCGAGGCGAGCTTTCTAGCTGGGACGGCTGCAGCCCTTGTCTCGTGGTCCAGGATGACAGGTGCCCGGGAGGGGCCGAAGGGTGGGGGGAGGGGCCAAGTCATGCCCCCCACCCCGCCCAGGCTAACCCCCTCCTACGTGGCAAGAACTCGCATTCCCAGCAAAAGCTCATTCCTGCAGAGCTCTGAAATGTCTTGGAGACTGCACGTCGGTAATAAGGCAGGAACGAAGGCTGGAGACTCAAGTGGCTAGTTTGACACTTAAGGTTTCGAGGAGACGCAGCCACTGGTCAGCACAGGGCATCAGAGGGAGCTGAACCCTGCGTCAGCCCCAGCACCCGCTCCCTTTGTCCTGCTGGCCAGTGCCGCTGGGGGGGCACAACACAGATACAGGAAAGGGTGTGGGGGTGGCAGGCGGGAGCTCCTGTTCAGGGTCACTCCAGGTCACTCCAGGTCTGGGGCTTCCCGGAGCCCCTCGCTGTGACGGCTCCGCCCGCTGATCTCCAGCAAGGCCTGGGCCTCGGGGTCCACGTCCAGGATGCTCTTGCTGCCCTGGCCCTTGGTGGGGTGAAGAGGAAAAGTGGGGTGTGGTCAGTGAAGGGCACAGAGAGAGGAGGCCTCCCCACAGCCAGGAGCACGTGGGGACCCCTGCTGCTCCCGGTCCGTCAGAGGGAGGACGATATTCTACTGTGGCCACAGAGAAAGGAGGGGGCGGGGAGGGGGGCTCTGGTTCCCTCCGAGCCCCTTCCCACCTGTTGAGGTGACCACGGAACAGGGAGGAGCCCCCATGGCCCACCCCAGCCTCCTCGGGTATTTGCAGACGGGCAGACAGACAGAAGGGCTGCACGGCATGCCCACAGCCACCTGGCTCCGGCAGGCCCCGGCTTCCCAAGGTCGTCACAAAGCTGTCCCCAAATCCCACCCTGGGGCCGGCCAGCAGCTGGAGGAACCGGTTTGGAATAAGCCGTCCCCGATGGAGGAGTAAGACGGGAGGACAGCAGAGGGGACAACTGAGGGGGTGGAGGAATGCCCACGGGCTCGAGGTCCCCGGGACTCACCGGGTGTGGCTCTGGGAAGTCTCCGACAGCCCACACCTCCATCTTGTCAAACTGGAAGTTCTCCTTGGCGGACAGCTGCGGACTGTTGTAGGTGGTACACGTGGGCTTGGCTTTGCTGTGTCCTTTCCCGAAATCGACGTCTACCCAAAGCCCAAAGTAACCGTGCTGCCCGCCCATGCCCTGTGGGAAGCCATGGCAGAAGGTGGTGTCACCAATCCCTCACTGTTTTGGAAGCTTCTGCCGCCACCAGCCTAGCCTCACGCCTTACCTCCACGCCAGATGAGCGCAGAGGAGCAGTGAATGCAGTTTTGGTTTTTTTTTCTTTAAACTGTGAACCATGTAGATTGGTGTAATTTAAGACTCCATCCCTCCCCCAACTTTCTAGAAGAATCATTGCACTCTCTAGACGCTGACCCCCAGCCCTTTCTTAGAAGGCTATGCTGGCTGAAAGAGCACTGACAGCAGAGGACTTTAAAAAGGAAAACCACAGGGGCCCAAAGACCCGAACCTTTACGATATGGGGGAGGACACACAGGTCCTGAGGTCAGCGTCCCACCTGCCCACCTGCTCTTATCCTTACCCAGAGCAGGAGACCAAGCTCAGTGCACAGCAGGAGCTGGCTGCCATCAGTGAGCCAGGAGAGAAAAGAGGGTTCAGAGTCACCACCACCCCTGCCCACCGCGCCCCTGTGCTTGGTGCAAAGCTCGTGGTCCGTGAGACCGACCGGCACTTTGAACCTCACCTCCCTGGGAACTTCTTCAAATGCCACCTCTGCCAGCTGCTCTTCACCTGCCCTTTCTCATTTCTGGCAAGAAGGGACCAGAAGAGGAAAATGCAACTGACTCCCCAGAGCCGCTGGTCTCCGTGGCTAGTTACTGGCTACTGGGAGCTGCTGCTGGGGCCGACGCCCTGACCTGCCACCCCTTTCTTTGGAGGAGGCAGGTGCATAAACCCTGGGCCCCCCCATAGCCCGGCCACGTCCCTCCTGCTCCCAGGGGAAGCAGTACAGCCAGTCTCAGAAGAATCAAGGTGCAAGTGGAGGCCTGGAATTTCCCAAAATTCTTAGTTTTGCGCTAAGAAACAGAGAAAAGAAACCGGCTTGGGAGTGGGCAGGAGACAATATTCTCACCCACCTGAAGCTGGGTGACAGGGGCCAGCACATCAGCAGGTACCACCCGGCCCTGCCTGGGAGGCCCCTCGCCTGCCCGGCCCCCCGCTGGCCCTCAGCCTCCGAACACCGAGTCCTCCTTTCACCACCGCCAGGCAGAGCCGGGAGCCATGGTCACCCCCACCGGAGCCCACGTGCTGCTTTAAGAGCTGCCCATAAATGCTGCCCAGTGGGTCCCGGGTGGCACTACCCCTCCCCTCCCCCAGCACATCCTCCAAGCAGGTGGCAGGACAGGGACACTCAGGTCCTGAAAGCTGCCCACCATCTGACCAAGCCAGGAAACTTGGCCGAATGCGCCATTCGCACACAAAGCCCTAGAAAGAGCCCACCAGGGGATGCCCCCTTCCGCAGAAGAAATTCTGTTCTAGTTATCACTGATCACATCACTGAAACCTGGGGCACCGCTAACGACATGCTTACTGCAGCGAATGCCACAGAAGGGAAGGTGGCCCCCACAATTCCCAGGTGTTGAACCCATGATGTCGCAGAATGGACAGCAAAAGGGGAAGTCGACAGGCTCTTCCCTGGTCCTTACCAGCCCATTTGGGATCGTCTGCTGGCCGTGGTTCAAGTACATGTAGTGGCTGTTGTAGCCTGTGTCCGGGAACACACCAAGGCTGGGGGACACAGAGAACAGGAAGCACCGGTTGTCCCCTGGAAGTGACCAGAAATCAAAACCAATGGGAGTGTTGCATCTGAGCTTGGCTCCAAGAGAAGCAGGGGATGCTCACAGGAGCTACATCTCGGGAGGCAAAGCAGCAAAGACTCAGGTGGGACTGCGCTCACCACGCACCTCAAAATCAGCTGTCATGGGGACTGCGGGGCAGTTTCCAGACCCAGTAGAGAAAGAGACCTCACAGTGTCCTGGGGACCCAGATGGTTGAGAGGGGAGGTGGGTGTTGGGATGACAGCCAGAGAGGAGGGTGACGCCTGCTTGTCGGGGATACTTCTACCCCTTGCCAGGGAGGGCAGACAGCGGGACTCTGCACACTGTTTTGGAAGCAGGGCTGGACAGCAGAGTCTTCCTAACCTGTGAGCAAGGCCGAGCACCCTTTCCACACACACGGACTAGATCCCCCCACGCTGTGGCAGGATGTACGCTCGGAAGACCGCCCAACCCCAACAGCAGGTGTCATCCAGAAGGAGAGAGAAAACCTACAGACCAACAGCTGCCCCCAGCGGTTGGGAGGCACCAGCGGTGAAAGGTGAGCAGCTACCTTAGGCCAAGGGCACAGGTGTGGCCATGGGTCCCATTAAAACAGGCACCACCTACCCTGCAAAGGACCAGGGTCCCAAGGCACTCATTCATTCATCCATTCATTCATTGACTCCCTCAGCAAGCAAGTTCAGCCTGAGAGGGGAGGAATGAAGGCCACCCCTTGCCTTCAGGGGGCTGGGGGGCTGAGGAGGGGGGCTCAACAGGCATCCCGGGGCAGGATGTGCACTGGGGTGGAAAGACGGCCCCCCACACTGGGAGGCTGCAGAAGCGGCCTGGAGGAGCAGGAGGGGTCTCGGGGGAAGGTCAGCCCAGCAGATGGGAGGCTCTGGACCAGCAGGTGGCCTCCTCCAGACAGACCAGGAGGCCGGACAGGCACACAGCGGGGGGAGCCATCCCAGTGGAGGAAGGACCTGTGCAAGGACAAGGGTTCTTGTGGGGAACCGCAGGTCCCTTCGGCCATACAGAGGGGATTGTGCGTTTTGGGGGACAGGAAGGGGAGACGGGCTGAAAGATCATTTGGGGCCAGGTGATGGAGGAGCTTCCCTCCAGGCTAAAGCCTCAGCTTGGTCCAAGGGTCTTAGGCAGCCCCAGAAGGTGGGGACAGGAGTTACAGACCCAACAAACTACCTGGCCTCTCCGTGCTGCCCTCCTGGGTGCTGGGCCTCGGACAAGCACCGCGTTACTTGCTGAGGCACGGGCTGTCAGCCAACAAGCAAGTCCTGGGCTTCTGCCACCCCAGCAGGAGCCTTCCACTGCCACAGACCCACACATGCACCCCCGCAGCCTGCTCTTAGGGAAGGCCAGGTGGGGGAGAGCACCCTTGGGGGACAGGCCGAGGGCCTGAGAGGTCAGCCTTAGCTGCAAGGTGGCCAGGCCTGCCACAATCGAACTCACAGTGACCAGCTGGGCAGCCAACACTGCCCAGTGCCCAGCTGTCCCCGAGCTGCTTTCTGCAGCACGCCCTGTGATGGAGCTCGAGTCCAGGTTAGACGTCTGGTGAGGGCCAGGCCGGGGGTCTCTATCCCGCCTCCCCAGCCCACAGCCTCGGGTCTCTCCAGCTGTACCGCAGGGAGCGCGGGCGGAAACGAAGGGGCCCCCATGGCCGATAAGCCACGCACAATCTCCAACATCAGCCGAACGGACGAGAAAAGGCAGAACTTCAACCAAGTGCCGGGGGTTCTGCCACCCGTGGTGAACAGCTGCCCTCTGCTGGAATTTCATTCTCATATTTAAGAACAAAATGAACTTGAGTTCAAAAACTTGGTAATTGCATTCTGCACTTTTCTTCAGGAAGATGAATTCTGCTTGTTAAAAAACACGAAGGCTGGCAGAGTCGATCTACAGAAAGCTGCTGGAAGCAGCAGGAGTTTTATCTACAATTACTGAGATACGCAGGGTTTTCACATGCTGAGGCATGTGGCTGCACAGGGAAGGGGGGCAACTTTCATCTCCCCAAAGCCTCCAGGTCCTGTGTGCAGTTGACATCCACCCATGTCATTGCAGGCTGACAGGAACTGCGAGTTCGAGGCTGGAGGAACTTAGCGTGTCCTGTGTGACTCCACTGGGAGAAGGCTCTGAAAGCTTGGCCTGGCTTCCCACGACCTGGCCCCAGACGCCTTTTCCCTCTGCAAGCTGGCTGGCGAGCCCTTCGCTGTAATGAATCTCAGCTGTGTTATGCGCTGCACCCGTGAATCTTCCGAGCGAAGCCCTGAGCCTGGGGGGGTGGGGGTGGGGACGCCGGCACAGTGGGGAAGGCATGGGTAGTAGAAACTAAATGAAAGATCTGTAACATTCTGAAACCCAAAGATAAACCAAATTCTAGAAACAACAGGATCTTGTTAGGGATGGAGGACTCGAATCTTTTATCTGATACTTAAACTCCTTCTGCAGCCTCTCAGGCAATGGCTGTGCAGCCTCTGTTAATCCTTCTCTGGTTTTGGGAACCCTCCTAGGCACCATTTCCTGGCTCCAGAAGATCCAGCTAGCAGAGGGAAGACAGAAACAAGTACAGAAGCATGCAATACAATAAAGAACACACGAGGTACCTGGCCTGGGCCTTGTGTAGTCAGGAAGGCTTCCTGGAGGAGGGGACCCTGAGCTGAGTCTCAACAAGTGGCTGGCCATGAAAACAGGTGGAAAGAGGGAGAAAGGGCAATGTGTACGAAGACCTGAAGATGAAAGAGAGCTCGGCCTGATCTAGAAACTGCAGGTAGTTCAGAGTCAGAAAGACAGAGCTGGAGGTGAGGGGTAAAAGCAGGTCCTGAGGCTGGAGACATGGGCAGAGGTGAGGCACGTGACCTCAACATCATGGGGATCAGTGGCATTTTGTCCTGAAGACGTGAGGTCTGCTCAGGGGTTTTAAGAAGAACACCCATGAGATGCTGTGTGGCATGACGAAGGGCTTGGAGAGAGGCAAGGCCACAGGCAGAGGGGCCACTAGCCAACCAATGCAGGGACACCACGGAGGGAAGAGGCTGGAGGGACAGAAGAGTCAAAGGGATCTGACAACCATTTGGTTCAGATGCGGTGCTACCGCCCCGAGGAGAGCAAGGCCGCCCGGTGCCGTGTCCCCAGGCTCAGGGCTGCTGCAGGACCGCGGAGCCTCCTGCCCTGGATCCACTGCAGTTCGGCGGTTCTTAACCACGACCCCATCACTGCAAAGGAAGGGCCCCTTCCCTGGGTCCCTCCGGCCTGCACCTGGACTGTCAAATCCCATCACAGTCTCCATTCCATGGCCACCGGCCCCCAAGGAGGCCCACTGCAGACACAGCCCATGCCACGCACTGAGGAAAACAGAACCCAGAAGCACAGGCCCCGTGAAGGACAGCTCTCTGTCCAGGAGATGGGGGTTCCGGAACATCTTTAAAGGCCTGTCTTTATCAGGGTATTTTCCTTTGAGGGAGGGGAAAGAATTTCTTTAGAACCTTTTGTCCAGTGCATCTGAGGTCAGGTGAAGAGTTTCCAAATCCCAGCAAAATCACAAACCTACACAGCAGGAGAGAGGAAGGCAAAGGGAGCAAAGCAAATACACCCGGCAGTCCAGGAAAGGAAGACGGTCCAGGAGACAGAAAACGTGGATCCGAAAGCCTGGGTCTCCCTGGGTCCCTCGAGGCACCTGCACCCCAAGCTCTCCCATGATCTGCAGACCTGGAGTCACTTAACAATGCTGGGCTCCTGAGGAAACTTGGGGCGACAGTGCCTGGACCTGCTTACCTGGCTCTGTGGCCAGAATTGATACGGAAACCCAGGAAGCACTAAACTAGCGCTGGGGGCAGTGTGTGATGATCCTTATCACTGTGTCCAAAAAGCCCTTCCAAGACTCACCACTGGTCAGTGCCCCAAGCGCCCCGAGACCACGGCCATCTAACTAAGCTCCTAAGGCCCACCTTGCTACCAGGAAGGCTTGGGGTTTGGGTCACCAGATCTTACCCTGAAACTGAGGCTTGACCTCCCAGGAACAGGACGCGAAGCCCCCGAAGATGTGGCCATCGTGGTCCTCGAGGACCAACACACAGGGCCCGTGGTGTGCGATGCGCCCGCAGAGCTGGGAGAAGCTGTGCCCATGCAGCTCAGACGAGAAGAGCAGGTGCCACCTGTGCCGCTGTTCACTGGGCAGGTTGGAGTTGATGTAGATGACCGACAGGACGTCCAGGAGGCTCTCGAACTTCCTCCCTGGGTCAACAGTGCACTCGGGGATCAGGTGGGCCAGCTGGAGGGACGGGCTCAGGAGGAGAAGACCTTTGCAGACGACCACGTGCAGGAACGAGGACACGAGGGGCTCCTGGAACGTCCAGTCCTCGATGGTGGCCTGGTCACAGTCGCAGTCCAGCCGCTCAGGCCCCAAGAGCTCCTTGCCATCTGAAAATGGGAGAAAATAATACTAGCATGGCAACTGTGGCACCTCATTTTTACTGTCACAAACTGTGCTATCCATGAATGCCCACTGAGTGCTAAAAACATGGCAGTAAAGTAAGTACACCTGGATTTCAAAATGTGGGCAAACAGCTCAATAATTTTCTATATCAATTACAAGTTACACTTTGGGTATACTGGGCTAAATAAAACATATTATTGTTTTCTCCTATTGCTTTTTCCTATTTTAATGCGGCTACCAGAACATTTCAAATCACACATGTAGGAGAAGCTTAGCCTACCTGTTGGCATGGCTAAGAGTTACTTCTGGAGGACCTCTTTTGTTGCTCAGATGTAGCCTCACTCTCTCTAAGCCCAACTCTGCAAATGACATCACTGCCCTCCCCATTACGTGGGACATGACATTCAGGGGTGAAAGTCTCCCTGGCAGCATGGGAGATGACTCCCAGGGATGAGTCTGGCCCTGGCACTGTGGGATCAACAATGCCATCCTGACCAAAAAGGGGGAAAAGAAATGTAACAAATAAGGTATCAGTGGCTGAGAGAGTTCAAATAGAGTGGAAGATGTCACACTGGAGGTCACTCTTACACAAGCTTCAGTTAGATATTGCTACCTATCAGACATCGCCAAACCCCAACCAAAACCATTCCTGCCAATCCTAAAGAACACCTGGGGCATTATATAAGATGCTAGAAATGGTCTATACACTAGGGTAACTTTACAAATCTTCCAGCCTCCAGATGGGTCCCTGGACCAGTTAAGTCCTGAAATGCAGAGGGGCCAGCCTCCCCAGAACATCAACTAGTTTCAGCCCCCATCCCATATTATCAGCAGCCCCTTCCAACTCGAAAAAGTTATAATGGGCAGAGCCCAAATATCCCTAAAGAGTGAGGGAAAAGATCAAAGGTGATGGTGGAGTAATACAGAGAAGGTCAGGTTTAACACATGGGTATGAGGGCTAAATCATTATACGGATATTTCTTTTAGCCTCTAATAACTTAGAGCAGCTAGAAATAAAAACCTAAAGTTGTAGAACTGTAACCCATACCAAACTCTGAAATCTGTTCTACAACTAATTATTGTGATACACTTGGAAATTTATTGTTTTATATGCATGCTATATTTCACAATAAAATTTACCAAAAAAATCACACATGTGGATCATGTTTGGGCTGGTGGGTGCTCTCTAAACATCTCCACTCCAACACTGATCTCCTTTGCTCTGCAAGCTGCACTTCAGAGAGACAGCTCTGCCCTCAGCCCAGGGCCCGGCGTCCAGAACGGCTTGGCAATTGGAACTTGGGAAGTTACACCAAAAGAGCTGCTGTTGGAGGGCTTCAGCCCCAGCAGAGTCATTTGGGAGGGCTTTGAAAGTATGTTGTTTCCCAGGCAAGTCGGAGCGGTGGTTGGTGACTTACTGGGGCACCCTGCTAGCTTATCGGGGAGGAGCAGGTTTCAGTAAACAAAAATTAGCCTTGTTTCCAAGCAGCGTCTAGAGTCCCGTTTTCTCTCTCCTACCTACTAAGGGGGGTGGGGAAATGGGGGGGGGTGGAGAGTACACACTTGGGGCTCAAACAGCCTGGCTTTGCGTCCCAGCTCATGACCTGTATGACCTTGGGCGAGTCCTTTCACTACTGTGTGCCTTGGTTTCCCCATGTATAAACAGAGGGAAGCTAGGACCTGCCTCGTTTGGATGGTACGAGGCCTAGAGGAGTTTTGATGTCTTATACTCTTGCTGGTCCACGCTAAGGCACAACCTATAGCTACTGTACTCACCCGCCCATGAAACTGGGTCTCGGCTGAAACAATCAGGGCTCCTCTAACCCAGGCTGACTTCTTCACCCAGGAGATGCAGGAACCTTCTACCTCCTGACTTCTATTATGTTTCAAAATTCTTATCATTTCTCATCAAATTGTCTTTCAAATACCTCTTGTTTCTCATCACCTACATATTACCTGAAATCTTCCAACTCAACTTACTCTACAAAAATGAAAACTCTAAATAGAGACTCACACTTTTATGATCCTTCTTTTAAAACACACTGACTCTAGGCTGATGAGCAGTTCCTTCACGACTAACGCGTCTGAGTTAGCGTGCTAAATTAAGGAGCATTTGCTATTATGGGCAAATTCTTTCCAGGTACCTCATTCAAATTAATTTTTAAAACAACCTACTTTCAAGCCACATTTAAAAGTCTAGCTGTGTAATAAAAGAGTAAGACTTTTATTAAATGAGTCTCTACTCTGCAAAGAAACTCACCACAGGATTGTTTTTTTAAATCCCAGGAAACTCTTAATACCTGTTTCTCACACCAACAACGTCAGAGCACACATTCTCCTCAAACTGCACGTGGAACAGTCTCAGGAACAGAGCATGTACTAGGTCACAAAACAAGCCCCAATAAATTTACAAGAACTGAAATCATTCAACTGCAACGGAATGAAATTAGAAACCAGTAACAGAAGGCAACTGGGAAAGTTCACAAGTTTGTAGAAATTAAAGTTTATTCCCAAACAACCAATGGGCCAAAGAAGAAATCATAAGGGGAATTCAGAAAATACTTAGAAATGAATGAAAACAAAAATACAACATATCAAAACTCATGGGATGCAAAGTAAGCAAGGTGGAGAGGGAAATTTGTAGCTGCCAATGTCTATATAAAAAAGAAGAGAGATCAAATCAATACCCTCACCCACCTCCTTAGCAAACTAGAAAAAGAAGATCAAACTTGAGCTAAAACAAGCAGAAGGAAGGAAATAAAAGAACTGAAAAGAAACATAACTGAAATAGACCAGAAAAACAATAGGGGGAAAAAAATCAACGGAAGCAGAAGACGGTTTTTTGAAAAGATCAGCAAAATTGGATGGATGAAAAAGAAAAGAGAGAAGACTCAAACACTGAAAACCATCAATGACAGAGGGCAGGCGGTGGAGTCGCGGCCGCGTGGAGCAGCTGAAAGGACACTTGCCTGGAAGCTTCACCTGCGAGAGCAGCTGAGTGGCCAGCACCCGCGTCCTGGAGGCGGCCCCCCGAGCCTGCTTCCCCGGCCAGCCCCGCAGCTCCTGTCGGTAGTCGAGCACGTGCAATAGAGAGCCAACCAGGTCCTCTGCAAACTTGAAGATCACAATCCCACCATTAACGACACTCTCGGTGGGGCCCAAGACCTACGTCCTGTCAACCCAGGGAAAGGAGTTTTCTTTCTCTAATGCCGGTCAGGGTGCACTGCCACAGGGGAAGCCTGAGACAGTCACTCCTTTTCCTGACCTGCACACTCCCGGCTGGCCTCACAGTTTTGCCAAGGCCTCTGACCGAGAGTCCTGACCCTGACACAGTCGTTGCATGGTCTAGGGCTCCCTGAGGGTGGAGACACAAGCTGGAAGGGCTTTCCGTCCCCTCTACCTTTTGGACTTCTCTTGCTTTCACAGGACCTTCTGCGGCAGAAATCATTTTGAGAATCACGAAACTCTTCTCCTCGGCGTTTCCTTTTACCAGGTGGGACAGGGACATCGTGAGCTGCTCGTGGGAGACGACCTCGCTCGGCCCCTTGGCCTCCCCCATCGGGGCAGACCTCCGCATGGCCTCGTACAGTCTGGTGACCATCGCTGCGGGAAGAGCGTCCCCAACATGGCTCTGCCAGGGACAAGCGGGAGAAAAGGCTGTAGGATAGGGTCTAAGCTAACGCGGCGGTACCACGGGAAAACAGCTTTGGGACCACTGCCACTCCACAGGGCGCCCACCAGCTGTCAGCCCTCGAAATCCCCATGTGCCATCTCACCCCCACCCACGGGCATCCTGGGGTGTCCTGGCCTATGGCTTGTCTGGGCCATCAGTGCCTTCCACAGCCTGGTCCCACCCGCCCTTCCCCAATCTCCCCAAATGGGCCGTGTCGTTCCTGTCTCTCGCCATCAGCTACTCTTCACCCTGCGTGGATGCTCAGACCATCTTCATCCTCCAAGATCCCATCAGCTGCCATTTGTGTGTCGGAATTTATAAATATATGCAACATAGGTCTACAAATAGCTACTTTGGTCTCCTCTATGTTAGGGATTCCCACATGCTAGCTGGCTTTCACTTCTTAACATCAGTTCTTTGTGCACAATACGTGCTTTGTTTTGTTTTTAATTTAGTACTTAATGCCTTGACAACATTCTGTAACTGTTGTTTCCTATTTTGGCTCCAGCATCAAATTTTATTTGGTCAAAGAGTTACAATTAAGTGAGGAAAAAGCACACAGATCCACAACTTCCGGCACAGTGGAGCCTGAGCACTGGGCTCTCCTGTAACGATTTACCGACTGCGACGGCACAGCGTTTGTCCCGCCACTGCAGTGCTCTGCTCTCGTAAGGAGGCTCCTACCTTCTGGTGCCAAAAGAGTTTTCCTACTTCTATCTGTGTGGCAGAGTGCTACTGGAAAAACAACCACTAATTCTTTCCCATATTAAAACGTATCTGGTCACCAAAGCCAACCCTACTTATCTCGCAACACTGCTGGACCTTGTCACCCCCTCGGTAGTCAAGTCTCTAACTGGTTCTGTTTGCAGCAGCTGGGCTGGGGGCCCACGGAGAGGCTTCTAGTCTAGCAGAGTCACACACACACGTGCATGTGCCAGAGAGTACACACCTGTGACCTGGCAACTCCCAACCCCCAGGCCAGCTTCCCCGTATTGAGCATGGCGGGGTCCATCCTAGGGCCCCATTGACTCTCCCGCGCATGTGCTGGAACAGAGGCCACTAAACCGCCCGTCCCCTCCCAGGACTGCGAGCCATGGTCTCTCCCTGCTGGGGACCTGCCTCGGCCTGAGCACTCAGACTCGCAGTGACATGTGGAGCGGGGCGAGAAAATGGGAAAGTGGGCAGTGTTGACTCCTTAAGTGCATCATGGATTTCAGACTTTCACTATTTTGTGAGGAGTACCACAAAACTCCCAGCATCTCAAACACAAATTTCCGAGGCCAAGGAACACAGGAAGCTCTATGGTTCCTGCACCTACAAATCCCCTAAGGCAGACTCTTCATTCAGCGGGGGGGCCCGGGCAGTCAAGACAGCAGTGGGTCAGGAGGTGGGACACAGGGCTGTCCCCTTCAGAGTTCATTTCAAGTTAGAAATGTCCCTGATGCAGCACATAAATCATGATCTGATTTGGTTTCCTTTATTCATTATCTAAGGAACTATATTGATCTTTTAAAAAGCAGAGAGGTGGGCAGTTCAGTAGAATGCCCAACTTCCATGCAGGAGGTCTGGGTTTGAGTCCCAGACCATGCACCCCCACCCCCCCAAAAAAAGTAGGGCACATTCATTTGCATATTGTCCAGCGTTTGCACCCTGACCACACCACGTGGTCTGCAAAGCCTAAAGTGGGTGCTCTCTGCCCCTCCACAGAAAACAAACCTTTGTGTTCCAATAAAACTCTTATAAAAACGGGCCAAATTTGGTCCCCAGCCTGTCGTCGGCAACCCCCGCTCTAGACTGCACATGAACCGCGGTCAGTCTTGCCTTCAGGGCCTTCAGAGAGAAGGCCTTAGTAGAGGGGCTTGAGCCGTCCTCATCAGACGACAGAGCTTCAAACAATCTGTCGACTTCCGCCTGCTCCGCCGGGAGAAACTGGGAACAGAACTTCTGACCCGAACGGCTTCTGCTGTTTCCCATCTTCCTGCGAGGGCTCTCTGCAAGGAGAAGAGTTACAAGGTTAGAGAGAAAAACTGAGATGTAATGTTTCATGGGAAACAAATGCTCATATTTCTATGGTCCAGTTAATATTGATTTAACTGCAAAATGTGGCTAAAACCTGTCAGAGCTTTGCAATGATGTTTTCAATGTGGTAGAAATCAATACGTCAAAACATATAAAGGGGAAAAACTCCCTCCTGATTCCTACAGCCTCCCAAAGCATGTCGTCGAGCAACGGTCCAGATTTATTTGAAAACAGTCACCAAGCTAAAAAAAAAGAGGGCAAAATTGGTAATTTAGTCACTCTAAATACTTGTTTTTTTAAAAAAAACTGGAGTTGAAAAACTATAAGGCTGAATGATGACATGTGTTTGAATAAATCACCACCGTGAAATTACTGCCCGCAAAGGGAAGCAGCTGTTTGAGATGTTCCACCTTCACGCCCTGGCCTCTGCCTCCACCCAGCGCCGTGACCTTGGGCAAGCGACGTACCTCTCTGTGCCTCGGTTTCCTCTTTGGTAGAACGAGAACAGCCACAGCCCGACCTCAGAAGTTTGTGGCAATAAGCAAAGTGAGTTAGCGACAGCAAAGGACCGAGAACCGCGCCTGGGCACAGGGTGACCCACTGTGCAGGGAAGACCGGCCCCGAGGGCAGGTAACCCAGAGGCCCCATTCACTGCCATAGTCCTCACTGCAGAAAGGGGTCACATGGCGGCAGATTGGGGGTTCGGGCAAAAAAAGCCACGGTGAGAGAAGGGGACACAACTCTCGAGAGGCGGAAGTGCTGTGACATCTTCCCTCGTCCTTGGACTTGAACCTCATTGGGGGCTTGTGGGAAGACATCTACCTCCTTCTCCACAGGGGGCTCAATAAACTAAGTAAAGGAAACAGCAAATGGTCTGCCCAGCAAAGCCAGGGGAGGGTAAAGTCTCCGCAGCGGCCCTGCGGGTAGAGAGTGGCTCCCAGGCGGACCCGACAGCCTGTGGCCTAGTGGGGACGGCGGGTACGGAAGCGCCTTCCTCCACCCCTGCACGGAGCCTTTGGCAGCGGATGAAGACCCAAAGGGGACACCTCTAGCCCAAGGCGCCAAGTCCCGCCCCATGGGAAGTTCTCTCTGTCTCACAGCCGAGGGGGCTGCCCCAGCTGGGGTCCCTGGTCCCCTCCACGCTCACCTTCTCCCCCAACTCTCCTAAGGAGCTGCGAGGGCCCCTCAGCCCCAAGGAGCAGCTGGGTCACTCAGGAGCGGGAACAGTTATGAGACAAGCCACCATAAAATGTGCCTGGCAAAGGCAGACAGGGAAGGACGCCAAGCGAGGGCAGGAGGAGTTCCGAGCACACAGCTAGTGTAATACACTCCACCCATCTCGTCTCTGGGTTGTGACATGACTGGGCATCCCAAGGCAATGCCCGGGAGAAATCACGACTGGAAGACAGCAGGACACACCTGTCCGAGCTGACATAACAGGCAGCAGGAGGCGGGTGTTGGTGAGAGGGTGGACGAGAGGCCCCATGGCACCTGCTTGTCTTAGATGACTCTGGGGAGAGCTGAAAGGAGTGAGGTTAGCTGTAGACTGGGTGCTGACAGAAGGCAGAGGTGATTCCATGATCGGGCACCTGGGCCATTTTTATCTGAAGGTTGGGAGGAACCAAAAGGAATAAAGCTGTCATTTGGGAAGCAGCAGCTCTGTCAGGTCTATCCTGAGAGCAGGTAACTGGTCGTCTTTTGTGGCTGGCGCAATGATCTTATTCGGTCTTGTTTTGTTTTGCTCACTCACAATCATTAAGTGACTGTGATGGAACCATTTCTGTTTGGCAAGAAAATCTCAAAGGCTTGCGGTGGGCACCAGGGCAGTGACCAATGGACAAACACAAAAGTCAAAATCTCGAGTTATAAAGCGGCATGCCAGCAGAAACCTGCAACATTCGCTGCTTTATGTATAATACTGGCTAATCGCTACAGCTTTAGAAAGAAATTTTTTAGGTTCATGTTTTTCCCTTCTCACCAGGGAAATTTAAGATTTTCTCAAAAAACCTCGTCAGTCCACCAAGTCAACAGACACTCTCACTCCATCCATCATCCTGATGAAATCCTGCTCGTGACAAAGGGATAAAAACGCACCCCAGTTCCTCACATTTCATTCTCAGGGCCCTCATTCCAAAGATCACTGCACTCTCTTCACTTCCAGAAAGCCTCCTGGTTTGTGACTTACCGAAATGGCGGGCGGAGATGAAGGTCTTCCTGAAACCAAGGACAGAGAGGTCTGGGGACATGGGCACAGGTGCAGGTAAGCACCCGCCCCACAAGGCCAGCTGGCACCCACCGTGCCCCCTGCACCCAAGACCTGTCTCCCAGACCCGCAGGCCCCCTTGGGGCCTCAGAGGCAAGTCCCTCTGGGCAGCTGCTGTCCCAGCCCTTCCCGGCTGGCTGCCCCACTCTGCCTTTGGTTAATGACACTGCTTGACCTTCCTGACCTTTCCTGGAACTGACTGGAGCCTCAATGGAAGTGGACGCCTGCCTGGCCCCCAAGCCACTCCTGGTACATGGATGGGGTCAAGCCCAGCCCCACCCTCGCCATCCCCACTGACCCCGACACTGCCCACTGAGCAGCCAGGGGCTCCTTCCCTCCCTTCACTCTTGGCCCAAGCTTCACAGCCTTGTGGACGCCCCCTCGACCTCCGCACCCAGGAGCATGGACCCCAACCCTCGGGGTAAGCCCGTGCACCTTATCCTTCAGTTCCTGACACCCCACCGCACGCCGGCTCTTTAGTTCATGCCCAGCCTGACCTGCCCCTAGCATCTGACACAGTCAGGCACGCGGCCGTGTTTGCAGAATGACTGCATGACTATTTTCCTTGCAATCTTCTAAGGGCGGCTCACTCTCTAACCAGCTGGTTGGCTCCCCAGGTGCCAGCCTGGGGTGGTCCCATGCCAGCTCCCTGTGGGCTCCCAGCCCCTCCTGCACACTTAGAGCCCCAGGATCAGCACTGTCTGCTCCCTGCCCCCACCCCTTCCATCAGCCCCCCAGGTACCACGCAAGGACTCATTGTATGCAAGGACAGAACTGAGTGGCCCCTGGGAACACCCCCCAGCCTTCAGGAAGAAGTGGCGCAGAAGCCACCAAAGAGCTAACAAGGACAAGGAACACAGCCACCTCCACCTCCGCTGCCTGACAGATGACACACCTGACTTCCAAAACCCTGCAAAAGCTGCCTCCCATCAGAGCCAGAATCACCATGCCAGGACCAGCCGGCCTTTTGCCAGGACCTTGAGGCTACAATGCCATCAGTTTTCAATGCCACTGCCCAGGAGTATCATCTCACGGGGAACTGAGGATCAGCGGCAGGAGCTGTGTCACTTGCAGGTCACGAGTCCTGCCTCCCCCAAAACCCTGGCCATTCGACATCACTGATTCACTCAACAGGTGACCTCGATGTTTCCTGGAGCGTGGCCCGGCTACAGAAAGTGGGCAGACCCAGAGGTACCTGGAGGCCACGGCCTGCAGGAGGGAGTCTCCAATCTCCCAGGGGTAAGCAGGTAAACAGAAACTCCAGGAGTCACCTTCCACCAGGGCCTCCAGGGACAGAGAGCTGGCTCCCCTCAGTGAGAACTGTGCCCTGGAGGCAGGGGTGAACACAGTGGGCTCAGCCAGGCCAGGGGTTTGGCTGAAAGTGTGGGGGGGACAGGGCTTGGGGCAAGATGTGACAGAGAGGAGCTCTCCTCTGCCTCCACCAGCCCTTTCACTTCCACCCCAGTCCTGCTAGAAACAGGTTTCTCCACTGTTGTCTGCAAACAGAGCAGTCCACAGCCCAGCCACACCTCCACTGGACCCCAAATGGCTATGCGGAAGGAACAGAGCTGGGCAAGCCGCCAGCTGCAAGGGCAGGAGGGCAGAAACATGCAGGAGAGGCAGAGACCATCAGGACAGGGGAACTGTGAAGGAGAGGTGCAGACCACCAGGTCTGGGCAGGAGGTCAGCGCCAGCCACACCAGTTTTCCGACGAGGAGGGAGAAGGGTGTCCAGCAGCCTCAAGCAGGAGCTCCTGGGGTCAGTGGGGGAGAGGGGGAACGTACCCCAGCACCCCCACCACCATCATCCTTGGCATCCACAGGGCAGGGACATCTCAAAACGGCCACAAGGATGCCCCCAATCCGTGGACGAGCCCTCTGCACGGCATGGCCAGCTGAGACGTGGCAATGGCACAACAGCTACAATCTCCTCAGGTCAGAAAGCGCCTCCGTCAGTTTTGGGGAAGGGGAGAGCCCGGATACACTTTTTCCCCAAATGCAACTTTCTGAACTTTCCCTCCCTGACCAGGTTTTCTGAGTCTCACGGAGACTCACAGAAGCACCTTGCTACGCAGTGTGGCCTTTCTCCTGGCCAGCTGGGCATAAACACTAGCCTACGCCGGCTTCAGCCTCCGGCAGAAGTGCACACGCCGCATGCGCTCACAGGGGGCACAGCACGGGCCCTTGAGAGAACAGTCAGATCGCTCACAGCACCGGTTTTCAGCTGGGGGTGATTTTATACCCAACACCCAGGGACATCTGACAGTGACAGGCATTTCCATTTGAGGGGTGGGCGGCCACCTGATCTAGAAGCCAGGGAGGCTGCTCAACAGCCTGCAACTGCCAGGATGCCCACAAAGAACAATCGGGTCCAGTCACTGACGTCCGTGGGGCTGAGGGTGAGAAACCCCCACTTCTGAAGGGGGCACCCTAAAGCACACTGATCTCAGAACACTGGTCTCTCAGCACAGGGTCCCAGGACTGTGACATCCCCGTGTGACCCAACGGCCTGGGCAGATGAGCGTTCAAGTTGACCCTCATTGGATTCAGGACAGTAGGCAAGTCACTAAGTCTTTCTGAATCTAGGAAAATGGAGGGGGGAATGACCAGCCCAAGAAGGAGGGTGAAAGGAGGAGGTAAGGTACCAGAGGGCTCTTCATGCTGCTTTCTAGAAGCACCCTCCAAAGGGTGGCATCCCAAAGGCCCCGGACTTGGTCCTCAGCAAACCCCTCCTCCCGCCACAATTCCCACCGCCTCATCTGGGAAAGCGGAAAGTGGACATCGGACACTGGGGCTTGAAGTCCCGCCGGCAGGGCAGGATCTACTTCTGCAAAGGGTCAGCTGGGGACCAGACAAGCCGCGGCTGCGCCAAGTTCCTAGGGAAAGGAAGGGTCCTGGGGCTGCCCCCGCAGGGGCCTGAGCCCAGTGCGCCTGCTCTTACTCTCCCGGATGCTCTGAATTAAATCAGCTTGATGCCCCCGTCCCCGCCCAGGGCTGCTGTCAGAACCCGAGACTGAAGACGCCTCCCCCCACCCACACCCCAGCACAGGCACCTCCCCATGCCTCCTCCCGCAGGTGCAGCCCCTTCCTCTCGGTCCTGGCCGCGCTCTCCTCCCCCTCTCCCTTCCGGGCAGCGCACGGCCTCGGCCCCGGGGTCACCCCGACCACACATGAACGGGAGGGCGCTGGGAGGTGTGTGCTCCCCACTGACCACACCGGGAGACCCTCCCTCGCTGCCCTGCAGCGACCTCACCACCCACCCTGGCCAGCCGGGGACGGGGGCGGGGTCCCGGCCACCTTCTGTTCCCCACCGCAGCTGGGCCTCCTCCCGCCCCTGCCAACCCAGGCCCCGCTCACCGCGGACCCCAGGGCCCAGAGCCGACCCACACAGCCGCCTTCCGGTCTGGCCGCCCACCTGCTTTCCCTGGGGGCGGTTCCTACCGGTTGCCTGGGGACGCCGATGACGGGTGGCCATTTGGCCCAATCGCGGGAATGGAAGCCGAGCGGAGGCTGACCCCGAGGGAGACAGCCAATGGTAAGGCACCTCCGGGTGACGGACAGGTGGGGCCGTGGGCGGGGCGGGGCCAGCAGGAGTTGCAGGGGGCGGGGCTCCTGCGGGGAGTCACTGGTGGGTAACAGAGGAGGGTGTGGGATGAGGGGGCATGGCCCACGGGCAGGGGAAGAGGCGGAGGCAGTGCACGGGACTGGGGTGGGGAGGAGGGAGAGTGACCAGGTTGGGGGCTGAACTTGGACTGACCCTCAGCCTGACCCAGCATGCAGTGCCCACGGCCCCTGCCCCACCCCCATAGGCTTGGCTCTTTGTAGAATATTCTAGACCTACCATCTTATCATGCCAAGGTTTCAGCCCCTTGCCTACACCTGGTTCTGGCCTCTCTATAAAAGGAAAAACCTCCTTGCCCAACTCTTGACCTTAAGGTCGGAGCTTTCTCCCTTTTGTACTAGCCCTTACCCCTTGCAATAACCCATCCAATAAAGTCTCTCTTTACCAAGTCTGAATTTGTTTTTTATATGACAAGTCATAGGAACCCTGAAATAGGGAATACAGAACTTTGTCCCTAGGGGAAATACAGGGTTAGGTTTCTGCACCCCTCTGACTGCTGTAGTTCATCAGCCGGCTGGCCAGCCCTCCCTCTACAGCCCCTCCTTCACCTCACACACCCCACCCCACCCCCGCCCTTGTTTTATGTGTGCTTCTGTTTAAAGACACTATCTTTTGCCTCTTCCTCAAGTCTGCATATGATTCCCTGGGACGATCTTGTTTCACCAGCCTTTCAGCCACTGTCCCCATTTAACTGCATCCAGAAACAGCATCTTTGTCTTCAGAACATTTTAGAGCAACACTTAAACAAAAATGCTAAACAAAAATCTAAGCAGGTTTAATCGTAACTCACATAGGGGGGCAGGCAAGTCATTGGGGCTGATTAAATAAGGTGTCATTCATCTCAGACTCCTTCCTAGCCAACAGCTCTAACCAATGCCTGGAGGAAGCTGATCTAACACATGGCATTTTCTCCCCAAGGCACAGGAAGTCTTCTTAACCAGGAACACTAGACAGCACTTCAGCGCCACGCCTTTTAAACAGTGATATCACCAAGGAAAAGCACGAAGATGTGAAAAACACCGGACTACATATGAAAAGGACACTGTTCACAGTAGGAGAGCTGAAACAAAAAAGTTCTTATTTGACCTCAACTGGGAATGTGTGCTTCAGGAGACTCAAATTATTCACCATCCTGCACGTATCTGTAAATGACCACAAAAGTACCTGTAAATGACTCCAAAAGTACCAAAATTTATCTTGGGGTTACAAATAAATTTTAGCCAGTAGGCCAGTTTGCAAATGCACAACATGCGAATAAAGAAGATTAACTTGCACCTATTTGACCCCTTTGTGGGTGAGAATAAAAACGCACCCAGTCATTCATCAGGCTGTAATGACAGATACTGACAAAAACAGCAAAATTAACAAGAAACGTATTTCTGTCAAGGATACGCCACTGCAGCTGTGAAGTGTCATAACAATCCCCTTCTTACAATGACAGCTGCTTTCCTACTCATTGAGGAACTTTGCACTCTGAGAATCATAGCTTAGCAAAAACTTTGCCATCTAAAATTTTATCAGTAAGAATGAAGCACCCCATTCCCACTTAGAGATCCAAGTCACGACCCAGAAACAGCCTGGGTTTACGGGCCAGGCACAGAGCTGCAGACTAGGGGGTTTCTGGGTGAAGCATTCCACCGCTGCCCTGAGTTCACTGTTTCCCAGGAAACAGGAGCCCCAGGTTCTTTGCCACCGACCCATGCCTGCCCCTTGCACACTGTCCTGCCAAAACACTGCTTCATTTCAACTCCACCTGAACTTCACGCTTCCACAGAAACCCACGGAAACTCGGCAGTGAGTTAACACACCTGGTCTTCCAGACCGCAGGATTGTTCTCGGGGGGTTTACGGGGCTAGGGTGGCTATTAGGTCCACGGGGACAGGACTGCGTCTGCTGTATGAGTTGAACGCGCACTACAAGGCAATATCGAGGTGCTGGGATCCTACAGTGGGCGAGGTCTCACCCTCCTAGCCCTTCCTTGGTCAATCCTTACTTGCTGAATGGGTTGATGGGGGGAGGACGCTGGTTAAACACATTAAACCCAGAGCCCACGGGGAGGGAATGGGCAGGGAGGGGGCGGGGCTGTGGACAGGAGGTTTGGGGAAGATAAGGGAAGAGGAGAAGGAAGGTGGGAAGCTGTGGGTGTAAGGCTATTAGTAGGAAAGCAAAGGGTAATATAAACAATTTCCAGGCTTGAGAAGAACCGTGGCCATCTGCACATTTTCCTTTCTTACATCCAAGCAGTTCCAAAGTCAGAATCCAATGTAGCAGTTGGAACAAACCCCATGAAGGGGGCATTACTCTTCATGAAGGAACTGGGGTTCAGAGAAGTTTGCCTTTTCCAGGGACACATAGCTGGAACGTGGGGACTCCTGTCCCCAAGTCCAGGGCTCTTCCACAGTGGTATACCTTCCCTGCTGTAGAATTCACCTGGAACCCTCGGTAGCTGCCCATCCAGCCGTTCAGCAATCATTTGGGGACAGTGGGAGGTCAAAGTCTCAGGGTGACACCTGGTTCTCAGAGCGCCTGTGGGGTCAGCCCGCATTGGAAGGACTTGTAGTAAGAGCCTCCCGGGAAGAACTCATTTCAGGGTAAGTCCCACACTGGACTTGGTCCCTGGGAGCTGACTCCCTCCAGCCCCCCAGCCAAGTCCTGGGGAAGGAGTTCTGAATATAAAACCGAGCTCCAGTTTCCTGCCTACTCTGCAAGCCTGGGGCAGCACAGGGCTTTATAGTTTGTATACCAAAGTGATAGGGAAGAGGCTACGCTCGTCCTGTCTCATCTCTCTCCACTGCCACCACGTGGCCCACCCCCTCATCTACACCTGGACTATTAGCCGCTTACCTGGCCCTCCCACCTGCTGCCATCCTCACACCAGCCCCCCAATTCAGTAACCAGAGCAGTCTTTTAAAACATACATCAAATTATGTCACCCGACTTCTCACAACCCTTCAACGGTTTCCTTTCCAACTTAGACTAAAGCCCAGGCTTCTTGGCATGGCTCACGAAGCCTAGTCTAATTTCTAGTTCTACCGCTGCCTAATTTCTAATCTCATCTCCAGCCACTCTCCTCCTCCTCAGGAAATTCCAGCCACACGGTCCTCTTCCCACCTCTTGAGAAGGCAAGCCCTTTCCTGCCTCCTTCCTGTCTGGAATGAACAGCACCCAGGCTGTCACCAGAGTTGAAATCATTCATTCTTCAGATTTGGGTGTAAGATGTCATCTCCGGAAATGTTCCTACCTGGCCCTCCCACCTGCTGCCATTCTCACCCCAGCCCCCAGCTCGGCAACCAGAGCCATCTTTTGTAGCATGCGGCAAATTGAGGCATTCTTCGACCCCCTCTGTACTGCATGCGAAACTGATAAGATTGTTTTTTGTGAGATCTGCATGAATGAAAACACCGTTAGCCCACACTAAAAGGGACAGATTGAAGGAAAAATGACTTCAAAGCAGAGCCATGGAACCTGAGGTCTGCAGAGAAGAAATGTCATTTCATACATGACTTTCAGGCCTTGAAACCTAGTGGGGTATGCCCTGTAGGGGGGTTGAACTCTCCGGGACCCGGGACCCTGTTTTCCTTCCACTGTCTCCCTATGGCACTGGGAACGTTTGCTCTATGACTGTCCCTCCTTTGTATATTGGAAGCAGATAACCTATCCTAGGTTTCACTGGCCCACAGCTGGAGAGGAACTGTGTCCCAAGACAGTCCAACCTATAACTGATTCTGATGAGACTTTGTACTTAATATTGTTTCTGAAATGATTTAAGCCTTTTGAGATACTGTGTGGAATAAACGTATTTTGTATATGAAAAGAACATGTCCTTTTAGGGTTGAGAGCATGGAGTGTAATGGTTTAGAGGCTTTGCAGACCAGAGAAACCATCTGTTCTTAAAGCTACCCCACGGCTGTGCGCGCTGACCTGCTGTGGGTGGGGCTTTGGATTAGGTTGTCTCACTTGAGGTGTGAACCATCGGTCTTACTCCTCATGCTGGGGTCCCCTTATAGGATGAGAAACAGAGAGAGACACACACAGAAGACAGAGAAAAATACACAGAAGCGGGGAGAGTAAAGCCACAGATGGAGGGACAGCCAGAGGCAGAAAGCAAGGAAACCAGGTGCTTCCATGTGCCCAGCCCTGGGACAGAGGGGTCCAGGACGGCTGGATTTGGACCTTTTCACAGCCTTGGAACTAATAAAGCTCATGAGCTAATAAATCCCCATTGTTAAAAGCCAAAGCCACTCTAAGGTGGTCCCATCTGCCCAGTTTTCCTCTCTCATGACTCCCTGTTCTTTGCATTCCTCACCCTTACCCCTATCTTATTTTGCTTTATATTTTTCTACCTCCCCCAACTAGAAAGCACACTCCTAATAAATCCTTTCCAGGTTGCCCCTGTGATGTTGGGATGGTAAATAACTTTACAAATCATCTTGATTTGTTCAAACTCTCACTTAACCCAGGAAACAACAAAGGAGAAACAGGGCAACTGAGGCTGGCTGGAAGCCAAAGGTCCCTTGCAGCTCTGATGGAGAACTGTGTCCTTGCTGTAAAAAAGCAAGTCACACTGATGCCAGCAAGTCTGCTAACTTCACCAGATAAGCCACAACCTTGTATAAACAGTCCTTGCCTGTGTGAGTTGCTGATTGACGGACTATAACCCAAAGTCACCCTGCTCCAAACAATTTACATACCCTTCGCAGCTCTCGTAGCCTAATCTTCCCTTGCACTCACATCTTCCTCTCCCTTCTCTGTCCCTAACATCTTCTCTTTGTCCCAAACAGCTCCATAAGCTGCCTCCCAGAGCCCAGCCATATTGAGCAATAAACTTTTTTTTTTTGCTGTCACTTTGCTTACATGCTACTTTTGCTCAATAAACCACTTCTGCATGTTGGTTTTCAGAGTCTATGCATTCCGTACCCTCAGCCCCAAACCGAGTGCCTGGCACCTAATAGGAGACGTAAATTCCTACTGCAAGAGGAACAAATGACAGGACCACAGAGATGCAGAAGGGTTCCAGTGTGCCAGGACTGAACCAGACCAGCCTACACCGGGAACAGGGAAACAGGGTGGGACTTAGCAACCAATGGCTTTGATCACCACCAGGGCTGAGCAGGAAGGGGAATGCCACGTGGTCCCAGAGACCTGCGTTCCTAGTCACACCTGCCATAGCCCCCAGGGACCCCCCAGTAACATCTGCGGAAGCAGCAGAGCCAGGGAGCTGTGGTTGGCCTGCAGAGAAGCAACCTTATTCGGACGTTCTACAGGCCCGAATACTCAGCGACATGGGGACCTGCCAGGCAGGCTTTTGCAGTTGGTGCGACCACACCCAGCTGGCTGGATTCCAGCCACGATGGGAAAACCTGGCGTTTCAGCCTGGGCACCCTGCTCAGGCACCTACCACCTGCTCGCCCAGCTACGCCACCCTTGGGGAAGCTGTCGGACCCCATCATCAGCCCCGCGGTCGCACCCACCTCCTGCCTGAAGGCTCTTCCAAGACATCCTCCAAGTTGGACCCAGGATAAATGAGCCCCATCCTGGCTGGGCTGCTCCAGGGCTGGGGGCCTGGCCGATGGCCATAGTTTGCTGACCCCCCTTTCAAACAAAGATGGCATTTACTGTTGTGTTTTTTAAAAATTACACAATTTTTTATTCATTTTATTTCATATATATTTTTAAACTTTATTGTAAAATCTATATACAAAGCAAAGAAAAAAAGCAGTAATTTTCAAAGCACACTTCGACAAGTAGTTAGGGAACAAATTTCAGAGTTGGTCATGGGCTACCATTTTACCATCTCAGATTTTTCCTTCTAACTGTTCCAAAGCACTGGAGGCTAGAAGGAATATTAATATAATGATTCAGCAGTCATATTCATTTCTTTTTCCTGTTACATCTCCTCCTTCTCCTTTGATCCTTCTCCCAATGTATAGGCATCTTGGGACAATGCCTGATCTGACTTGGTCGTGTTGAGAAGGGATGTCACGCTGAAGGACAGGGGAGCAATTAGCTGAGAGTCTCGGAGAGGCTGGGTTCTCTGGGTTTCAAGATGTATCTGACCTAGGAACCCTCCGGGAAATATAAGTTCCAGGAAAGGAAACCTAGTGCAGGAGACCTTTAGAGTCTCAGTTCTAGCTGTAGATGTTCTCAAGAGTCAACAGGAGTGACTCTGGGTTGGGGTTTAGCAAACCGTGGCAGTCAGTGCTATCTAACTGAGCCTTGCAAAAGAGCACCTCCAAAACAACCTCTCCACTCCAAGTGAACTCTCGGCCACTGATGCCTTATTTTATTACACTTCTTTTCCCACTTTTGGTCTGGAAGGGGTTATCTCCCACGGATTTTACACACTTTTGTTACATATCCTGGGAGTTAATTTAGAGAACTCCATGTAATACAATTGGCCCCTGATACATGTAAACTCAGGTATACACATTCATTTCAATCGTAAGTTAGTAAAAGTTCAGAATTTGCCAGGCTTACTTAGGGCACAATTTTAGTCTCTGGCTCCTGTCACCCTACATATCCCTGAGTAAAAAGAGGAGATTTGAAATAAATAGCAGAAGAATGGCGATTGTAAAGGCCAAGAAAAAAATGTCATTCTATGTGATCACTTGAATTTTTTTGTCTTCAAATTTTTCAACTGCAGAACAATTTAAAAGCCTCTAAAACCAACCACAAAGACACATGTATAGATTTTTAGTTTCTGGAATTTGCTATGATACAAAGTTGTTGTTTTTACCTCTGTCAAACTTATCCTTATGTTTAAGACCTTCCCTAACGATTTGTATATCCGTTGTTCTATGAAAGAAGCAAACTGAAATTAATAAAAGGTGTTCTTCAATTAGCTACTGGCAAAGAGAGAGTGATACATCTAGCCATGGGGTCTATGGAATGTGAATGTGCAAAGAATATCGATTTTGATATTTGAAGGGACTGACAAGTCTGCAGAGATAGTTTCTAAACAGAAAGTAAGTCCATTATTGCTTCAGACCAGCCACACACTCAGTTACTCTCTAGAAGTTTCTCCACAGCTGGCTCTAAAGGTAGGTGCAGGAAGGGCCACGAATTGGGAAGACAGGAGGCCTCTAGAAGATGGAAAAGGCAAAGGAACAGATTCTGCCCTAGAGCCTCAAAAAGGAACACAGCCCTGCCAACCCCTCAGCCCAGTTAGCTGATTTGGGACTCCTGCTCTCCAAAGCTGTGAGAAAATGAATCAGTGCTGCTGTGAGCCATTGGGTTTGTGGCAATGAGTTACAACAGCTGCAGGAAACTCAAACACCCCAGTACCCAACAAATACAAAACTTTCTGCTCACCCCAAATCTCCTCCCTCCCTCTGTTGTAAGCCTGGAGTCATCAGAAATAGGGTTGCAGATGTAGCACATAAAAATACAGGATACCCTGCAAAGTTTCCTTGGGGGAATGGTGAGAAAGAGGGAAAATTCAACTTCAACATTTGGAGAAAGGCTGATATTCTCGCAAGCAGTGAGGACAACAAAGCCAACAGACCGAGCCCTCAATCTTGGGGTTTGTTCATATGAAACTTATCCCCGCAAAGGATAGGCTGAGCCTACTTAAAATTAGGCCAAAGAGTCACCCCCAGGAGAACCTCTTCTGTTGCTCAGATGTGGCCTCTCTCTCTCTCTCAGCCAACATGACAAGCGAACTCACTGCCCTCCCCCTCTCTACGTGGGACATGAGTCCCTGGGGTGTGGACCTCCCGGGCAACGTGGGATGGAAATCCTAGAATGAGCTGAGACTCAGCACCAAGGGACTGAGAAAACCTTCTCGACTGAAAGGGGAAAGAGAGAGATGGGACAAAATAAAGTGTCAGTGGCTGAGAGATTTCAAATAGAATCAGGAGGTTATCTTGGAGGTTATTCTTACACATTATATAGATAACCCCTTTTTGGTTTGGGGTGTAATGGAGAGGGTGGTGGGAACTGCCTGAAAATGTAGAGCTGTGTTCCAGTAGCCATGTTTCTTGAAGATGATTGTATAATGATATAGCTCTCGCAAGGTGACTATGTGATTGTGAAAACCTTGTTCTGATGCTCCTTTTATCTACAGTTGGATAGATGAGTAAAAAATATGGATTAAAAGTAAATAAATAATAGAGGGAACAAATGTCAAAAAAATAAAATGTCAAAAAAAAATGCAGGATACCTAGTTATATTTGAATTTCAGATGAACAATTTTTTTTAGTATAAATAGCCCCAAATATTGCATGGGACACACTTAGACTAAAAAGTTATTCACTTTTTACCTGAAGTTCAAGTTTAACTGTGTATCCCGATTTTATCTGGCAAATCTAGTCAAAGAAATAGCAGCTTTAGGGGAGCAAAAAAGAAGGAAAAAAACTCAGCCTGTCGGTAGCCCACTGCAGTTTCTGGAGGGCGGGGAAGGAGATTCCATGTTAAACCAAGTTCCAAGTTTTATCATCAGGGACTAGACATTTTAAATTAATGAACCAAGGGGCAGGTCACAGTGGCTCAACAGGCAGAGCCCTGCTTCGATTCCCAGTGCCTGCCCACGTTAAAAAAAAAAAAAAATTAATGAACCAGGACGGCTTTCATTCTAAAGTGACCCTAGGACCTAATTTCCTAAGAAAAGACAGGGGGAAAAAAATCTTGGGGAGGTTTTGGGATTTTCATCCAGGGATGAGAGAATGACCCTCTCCCCACCCTAACCGCGGAACAGGTTTGAGGGACAGAAGGACACAAAAATAAAGCGGGTTTCATGAGCACAGCCCCATACTACTGCCTTGTCTCCACGGACCAGCTACAAACGGGATAAAATTGCTTAGATCAGCTCCTAGCCCAAGGTAAAGGCTCAAACAAATGTGGGCTGTGATGAAGAGTCCTGCATTTGTTTTGCAACTTTTCTCCCCTTCGAGCCACCGCGGGGCAGGAAAGGGGCCTTTTCCATCTCCCAACACCCAAACCCTAACCCAAACCCAGCTTGGTAACTAACCGGACCGTGACCGTTTCTGGGAGATTCACCGCTTGTAGTGTAGCTATGTGCCCACAAGGGGGCACGTGTGACCACCACAAAATAAATGGCTACAGTCATGTCTATACTTTTTATTTCAGAATGGTTTCAGCTTTACAGAATTGAGATGATAATAGAGTTCCCTTTTGCCCGTTACTAATTTCCCCTACTACTAACACCGTACATTAGTACAGTACCTTAGTTAATATTGGTGCATTAATTTTAACAAAGTCCATACTTATAGTTTGCCTTGGTTTTCCCCCATGTCCTCTTTCTGTCCCATCCAAAATCCCACGTGACATTTAGTCATCACATCTCCTTCAGCTCCTCTCGGCTGGGAAGGTTTCTCAGACTTTCCTTGTTTCTGATTACCTTGACTGTTTTGAAGATCGGACAGGTATTTTGCAGCATGTTCCTCTATTAGGACCAGTCTTAGGTTTTTCTCCTGGTCAGACTGGGGTTGTAGGGCTTGGGGAGGACCCCACAGAGGGTACGTGCCTTTCCCCCACGTCCCATCAAGGGTCCAGGCCCCAGACACTTCCTACTGCAGTTGACCTTGACCACTGGCCTGAGGTTGCATTTGCAGTTTCCCCACCTGAAAGGAACGCTTTCCTCCCCTTTCCATCCTGTACTTTGGATCGCGTGTTTTTGTTTGATTTTCTTTTCTCCCAGCCATTTCCTCCCATGCCCTCGGCCACCAGGAAGGCTGGGTGGTCACAGGGGGTGTTCTAGTTTGCTAGCTGCTGGAATGCAACACATCAGAGACGGATTGGCTTTTAATAAAAGGGGATTTATTTTGTTAGTTCTTCAGAGGAAAGGCAGCTAACTTTCCACTGAGGCTCTTTCTTACGTGGAAGGCACAGGATGGTCTCTGCTGGTCTTCTCTCCAGGCCCTTGGGTTCCAATAACTTTCCCCGGGGTGATTTCTTTCTCCATCTCCAAAGGCCTGGGCTGAGCTGCAAGTGCTGAGATGAGGAATGCCAAGCTGCTTAGCTGTGCTACATTGCGTTCTCTCATTTAAGCACCAGCCAATTAAGTCAAACATCACTCATTGCAGCAGACACGCCTCCTAGCCGACTGCAGATGTAATTGGCAACAGATGAGATTCACGTACCATTGGCTTATGTCCGCAGCAACAAGACTAGGTATGCTCACCTGGCCAAGTTGACAACTGAATCTAACACATGTCCACCCCTTGTCAACTCGGCAACTTCAAGCATCACCTTAAACAGATGCAAAAAATTCTGTTCTTGCTGTGGACCTGTGAATCTCAAAACAAGTTGTCTGGTGCCAAGATGCAAAGGAGGATAAACACCGGATCCATAGGGAGAAACTGGAAGGAAAACCTGCAGGCAAACACCATTGGATTTCAAAGTCTGAAAGTCATTCATCCTTTGGCTGTAGAAAGTGGCAGTCCCACCCCTTCCAAGGGCCTATGCAGTGGCTGGCCTCTTTCCAAATCAACCTCGGGGAACATCGAGGAGACCACCTCTGGGCTCCACTCTCTCCAGGCATTAGGGCCACCCCTGGGCTCTCTGCCATTTCTGGGGCACACGCTCAACCCCTCCACATTGTGGCAGCCAGGCTCTCCCAGTCCCCCAAGGAGCGTGCTATGCCTTTTCCAAGGCCCGAGGCTGCACAACTCTTCCACTGCAATGAGAGGGGAGACTCATCCTTGCCCTTCACGGTAAACTCACCCTCTCCATATATATGGGTGGGTCCACTCTCCTGGCTGAGGTTTCTTGGCTTCAGACCTGAGCTTCCATGGTTCTCACTCTGCAAACTCCAATCTCTCCCTTTTGTGTCCTCCTTTGTCAAGATTGGTAGTAGTTTCATTTACACCAACAGTCTCTTCAAACACTCCAGGACTTTGTCATCAATCTCTTCACAGTTCCTCCAAAGTCTTCCCCTTAGCCATCCAAAACACCGTTCAAATATATCTGGCATTTGCAAACCGCAGCAGCACCCCACTCTCCGGTACCAAATCTGAAAGAACTCACTGGAGGCTCCCTACCTAGCAGAGAGAACCCAGGGGGCTGTGGGGTCCGGAGCAGGCAACACATTACTGGGGTCCCTGCCCCTTCCACATAGCCCAGATTATTCAGGTAAGACCCAATATCCTTCAGGGGCTTGTAGGACGAAAATCCTGAAAAGGGCAACCAAAGCGGGGCATGTGGGGAAGGCCGGGGACAGTGTCACTCTGCCCCTGCGGGCACCTCAGGGATACAACCCGAGAAAACAGGGGTGGGGGGGCGCTGCACCTGTACTACCCCCACCCGCGAACCCCCACCACCCTGGGCACCTGTAAGTGCAAAGTGAAGGACTGCCCAGTGTAAGAGTGAACGGCTGGCAAACACACCCGGCCAGCACACACACACAGCCAGTACACCCTCAGCCAGACCCGGCCCAGCAGGTGAATTGGGTCCCCTCTGTCCACGCTCTGGCATCTCTCCTCACTCTTGCATGCACGGCTCCCTCACCCTCAGCTCCCAGCCCACCTCCTCAGAAGACCTGCCTGCATACCCTCCCTACTCTTCACCCGTCATGGCCCCTTGCCCCAAGATGAAGTGGGGACAGAGAGGGGCGAAGTCCTTAAAGAACATCCCAGAGTGTGGGCCAGATCTAACCTAATCAGCGAGGTTACAGAAGACCTTCCCCAGGGAGGGCATTTCCGTGGGGGGGGCACGGCAGAGGCAGGCATGGAAGGGGGGGGCGCGGAGGATTGCTGCCTCATCCAAACAGCCCCTCCAGGTTGACCACTGGCGCCCACCCTGCCCGCCCAGGGGTCTTCCTGCCAGCCCGCCCTGCAGAGGTGGTCACACCCCCGGGTTCCGGTGAAGCGCTGGTTTTGCAATGAGAGTCACTGAGAATTCAACCCACCGTTTCTCACCACGATAAAGCTCTGTGTTTCTGCTTTTGTGGCACACAGGTTTTTACCTTCTCCTTTTAAACCCATAAAAGGTGTCAAAATCTGCTTGTTGCTAAAAGCCTTTGTGCACAGCTTAGTTTCGGGAGCCTTTGCAGCTTGGGGCTTAGCCTAGCAGACAAGTCAGCTGCCAGCTCACCTGCCGCAGGCTTGGCCAGGGACGGCCTTATATGGTGAGGAACAGCAGGGAGCTGTGAAAAGGAAGTCCTTGGCCCTGCAAGATCTCTGCAGATCTGTCCTGCAGGCCTGCAGCTGCTCACTACCTTTCCAGAAAGAACGCTGAAGCCTGGGCAACCCAGACTTAGGTGCCACAGCGAAACGGGGGAGGGCATCCCACTTCCCGCCCAGCTGCTTAAAGGGAGGCTGGGGAATTTATTGCTTGAGAAATTAGGATTTAAGGGATGATTTTGATTACTGAATCATTATATAGACATTCCTTTTTTGCTTTCTCGTATATTGGAGGAGACAGAAGGAAATTCCTGAAATCTCTAAATTATAACCCAGCTGCTATGATACGTGAAATGATTGTAAAGCCCTTATCTTGTGCCTCTGTGACTGTCAGGGCTGTAACTCCCTTTATCTGGTCATTCTCTTGTAGGACAAAGGCCATGAACTAGATTTGTAAGTCATACCTGCTGGACTCTGCCAGGAGAGAGAACCATCTCCCTTCCTTTGGGCTCATACCTTCAGTAATGAAGTCATATCTCTGCCTCCTTTCCAGCTTAGAACTCGCTATTCCAAATGACCTCACCTCCCCTTGCGGAAAGCCTTAAAAACCTCAAACCCCCTAAACTCAGGGAGACAGATTTTGAGGTGTTAGGCCATCTGCTCTCCTACTGCACGCCTAGTAATAAACTCCTCTCTTTGAAACCCAGATGTCTCAAGAACGGGTTATCAAGCGTGTCGGGCAAAAGAATCACAGCCTTTGTCCCCTAATGTGCTGAGAGGCAGAACCGATGGAACTGCCATTTCAGATGTCAGGTATGGCAAGGCTAGTGAAGGCTGGCTGCCATTTACCGCGCCGGCCATGTGCTCTTCATGCAGGTCTCCTGAGCCTCCCTGGAAGGAGGCTGGGGCCCAGGGACCCAGGGGCAGGCAGGGAGGGAGGGAGGGGTGCTCAGCCCCAGAGGGGAGCACTGGAGGCTGCCTCTGCAGGTGCACAGGGCTCTCCCCCCAAGAATTCGCATGGAAGGGTGGAGGGCAAAGGTTCACAGCTGCCCTGCCCGTCGCAGGCACACTTGGCCTACGGCCAGTAAGAACGGAGACGTGCATAGGTGGAAAACACACAGATTTGGTTTTAAAAAGAAAGAAGAATCCCCATTTTTTTTAAACTTCTTATTTTGAAATGTATAGGTTCACAGGGAGTTGCAAAGACCAGGCACAGAGGCCCACGTGGCGCTGGCCTGCTTTCCTGCCGGCTGCACCCTGCCTCGTGCAGCCTGGAAATTCCACCGCAGGTTTCCACCCACCCGGTGCTCACGGAACCCCCCCTCGGTGGGAGCAGAGCGGCTCCGCCCCATAGTTTTTAAATACTGATTACAAACTCAGTTGAATAAAATATATTAAAAATTGTTACCTGTTTCTTTTTACTTGTTTGTTTTAATGTGGCTGCTAGACACTTAGAATTGGTTTGGAGCTTGTGTTCTATTTCTGCCGGACACGCTGGCTTAGAAGTTTCAACTCCAGCTGGGCCTTTTTGGACAGGCTGCCTGACCTCGCCCAGACCGTCCCCTCCAGAGTGGACAGGTCCTCAGAGTGGCCGTACAGTGTTCATTTATTGAGCACCTCCTGTGTTCTAGGCATTATGCTAAGATCTGGGGGCTCAGAAGGAAACGAGACAGAGGGTGGCCTCATTGAGGGGGCAGCCTGGGGGGCGGTCCCCACAAAGAATCACCTCACAGGCTAATAAACTGCAAGGGAGGGGCCCTAGAGAAGCCCACCAGCACAGGCTCCTCCCGCAGCAAGGCAGTCATCAAAACAAAAGAGACACTCTGCCAACAAAGGTCAGTACCAAAGAAGATTGCTCAGAAGACTTCAGGCCTTCCAGAGCAGGTGAGACATGCCCGGTGAGTCCCGAATCCTCTCCCTTCCTGAGAGCTCCCAGTATTTGCTCAGGTGCAACTGAAGGAAGCAACTGTGGTAGAAAAAATAAAGTGCCCAACAGAAGGGGCTGATATATGCAGCTATTGTTCTCAGAGCTAGAGAGAATGGGCCCTGGAACCCAGCATCCAGCTCCGGAGAGACCCCTGTTCATTAGTCCATCTGTCATTCCATCCCACAGGCATTCAGCCCCATTGCACCCTAGACTCGCCTGGAGAGCTTTCCTCAAAGTATTTTATAATGAAAATTTTCAGCATGCAGAAAAGTAGACTAATAAGACAAACCCTCTTACAACCAGCATTGGGACTTGACAATGGTTAACATTTTACTATATTTCTCAGTGTTCATTTGAGTATTTGAAAGAAAGTTATAACCTTCCTGACATTTCTCCTGTAAACATTTTCATCCATAACTCTTTTTAAAAAGACACTTGCCGTCCCTGGCCATTAGAGAAATGCAAATCAAAGCCACAATGAGATATCATCTCACACCCACCAGAATGGCCATTATCAACAAAACAGAAAATGACAAGTGCTGGAGAGGATGCGGAGAAAGAGGCACACTTATCCACTGTTGGTGGGAATGTCAAAGGGTGCAACCACTGTGGAAGGCAGTTTGGTGGTTCCTCAAAAAGCTGAATATAGAATTGCCATACGACCCAGCAATACCATTGCTAGGTATCTACTCAAAGGACTTAAGGGCAAAGACACAAACGGACATTTGCACACCAATGTTTATAGCAGCGTTATTTACAATTGCAAAGAGATGGAAACAGCCAAAATGTTCATCAACAGACGAGTGGCTAAACAAACTGTGGTATATACATACGATGGAATATTATGCAGCTTTAAGACAGAATAAACTTATGAAGCATGTAATAACATGGATGGACCTAGAGAACATTATGCTGAGTGAGTCTAGCCAAAAACTAAAGGACAAATACTGTATGGTCCCACTGATGTGAACCGACATTAGAGAATAAACTTGGAATATGTCATCAGTAACAGAGTCCAGCAGGAGTTAGAAACAGGGTAAGATAATGGGTAATTGAAGCTGAAGGGATACAGACTGTGCAACAGGACTAGATACAAAAACTCAAAAATGGACAGCACAATAATACCTAATTGTAAAGTAATCATGTTAAAACACTGAATGAAGCTGCATCCGAGCTATAGGTTTTTGTTTTGTTTTGTTTTGTTTTTACTATTATTACTTTTATTTTTTCTCTATATTAACATTCTATATCTTTTTCTGTTGTGTTGCTAGTTCTTCTAAACCGATGCAAATGTACTAAGAAATGATGATCATGCATCTATGTGATGATGTTAAGAATTACTGATTGCATATGTAGAATGGTATGATTTCTAAATGTTGGGTTAATTTCTTTTTTTCCGTTAATTAATAAAAAAAAAATGCAGAAGCTCAGGCCTTCCCAGATTTGTACCTTCAAAGGCCTCCGCTTAGTTCCTGGGCACATCCCAGTCTGTGCAGCAGACTTCACACCCAGTCCGTATTCACGCACATCCAAATTCACCTGGGGTGTTTTCTAAAGCTCCCCAGGCCGAGCCCACACCGAAAGGTTCAGAAGAGACCAGACCAGGGTTAATTCTAAGATGCAGCCGGGGTGGAGCCGCTTGGCTGCTTTCCTGGCCAACCGCGAAACAGGAGCTCAGGTGGGACGTCCCTCGATCCCCACCTGCTGCCTGATGCTTTATCAGCACAGGTGGGGAAGGGCTGGTAAATTATTCTCAGGACGGAAATACCGTACCCCAGCACTTGTTCCCCCAAAGCAGTGGTTTGCAGAGTGCCTTCCAGAGTGCAGGCCATGCTAGAGGAGCACTACGCCACCCCACACCCCCACAGTCAGCACTGGGGGTGCGGGTCCACCCCTGGGGTGATTCTGGTGCACAAGCAGGTGTGAGAACCAGCTCCTTAAAGAGGCAGGGACCCCAAACTTAACAGCGCATTCTAACAGCCTGGGTTTCAGCCCCTGGCGATTTTAAGAGCCATCAGCTCTACTGAGGCTGAAGTGAAATTTAAAAAAAGCAAACTACATCAATAGCCTCCAAACTCGGTATTTCCTTCCTGGACTTCACTGGGATCTCAATCGAACTACACTTCCCGGATGTTTAACTTGCTTGTTGAAAAATTAATACAGGAACATAGTCAAAGTTTCAAACAGTGCAGAAGATATAACAAAAAGGAAATAATCTTTCCACCCGAGTCCCCTGTGCACTCCCCAAACCAACCAGTTCTAGAAGCATTTGGGGGACTTTTCCAGAGCCCTTCTATGAATATACACTCATACCAATCCACCGTTCCTTAAGAGACACCAACACACACACAAACCAGGAGGCTATGAGTAGCTTTATATCTTGCCTTCCCCCACCCCCACCCCCACTTATCACAAAGCTCATGAAGATGTACATTTTGATAATACGTCGCTGTCTGAATATGTAATAATTAATTGTACAAATCCGCTGCTGATGGGCACTCAGGTCGCTTCCCACCATCTGCTTTCATACAAGATGCTGCGTTTAACAGCTTTGTACATACATCTTTATACAAACAGCCAAATACTGAGTTTCCCAGACCTGTGGGTTTCATGGGCCATTTCAAAAGTCAAGGGGCTAGTAAGAGGTTGCTTGCTTATTGTTTTGCCAAGTAAGAACATTTGTTTTTTAAAAAACTAAGATTTATCATCACATTTCATAATTATTTTAACACCTAAGTCTTAGAAAAGGGAAGATAAACGAAGAAGAGAACAATAAATGAAACGCACTCACCTCATTATAAGTGAATAACACTCACCTCTTTATTTCTACGTTTCTCATGTTACCGCAGGCCGGGTAGACCCGTGGACCAGTTTTTAACGTGACTCTTCCAGGAAAACAATGAATCACGAAGAGCTGCCTAGGAGGTGGAATTATAGCCGAGCACTCACCCCCTCTGCAGTTGCCAAAGGCCCACGAACATCTGATTTCTGAAAAGGAGCACCGCAGGGTGCCTCCATTCTGCTTTTAATTATCCGACCCGATTTCCCAGGCTTTTCTATTTAGAGTGAGCGTTCGATTTTATTAGGTAGGTCAGACTGAATTGCCTGGAGAAGGTAATTCCAAGCAGGTGTCTAATGAGACCAACAGGCCGCTGGACAGCTGTGTAGTTTCAAAGCCATCCACTGGCAGGTGTTCCTCAATGCCAGGCAATTGACACGCTACCCACTTAGCCCTATTCAATGCCAATTGCCCTGTAATTCAATCGCCATGTGGTCGCCATCAGCCCTGTGTGTTTAAATGGCTAGAAAACAGCGGCTCCCCCACCTTCACCTGGTTTTCTCAGCTCTTGGGCATATTTGGGGATGCATCCTTGCTGCTAAAACGCTTGCCAACCCCAAGGGTGAGTCTAGGGTAACACCTGGGTGTCACCTGGGAGCCAGACTCTGAGTTTTCACCAGGTGATCTGCCTGCACAGTGAAGTCAGGGCAGCACTGGCCTCGATGGAGTTACGTGGAGACCAAGTTTGGGGCGGGGACAGATGTGCAGTGCAGAGAACGCGGGCAGCGTATCCTCAGGTGGCTGGCTGTGAATCCCAACCCCGTCATCCCGGTATTTGGGACATTAAACAAGATGCTTCTTTTCTCTGGACCTCAGTTTCTTCATCTGTAAAATGGGGATAAGAATAGAACCTGCTCGACAGGGGTTATTAGGGGGATTCCATACATGAACGAATGGGAGGCATGAGAGCACAGGGCTTACCACAGAGTAGGTGCTCGAGACATGTGGGTGCTCCTTCCTCCATTCCCCTGTCCCAATAGTGGGGAGACTTGGATTTCCTCAGGGGCCACCGGCTTCCAGCCATGGCCATCCTCGTAGCCCGTTAAAGGTGGCACGTGTATTTCACTCCCCTCCCTGCACCCTTTAACTTCAGTGCTTGTAAGACTCTTCAGGGGAGGGGGTTAAAACAAGCAAGTTTGGGGGCTCAGTCCCGGAGAGTCTGACGTTAATTTTGTAGGTCAGGAGTGGTGCCCCGGGTTTCCCATTTTGCAGCCAGCTTCCTAGGCAACATTGATTGGTAGAGATGCTGCCCTAAACCTCAGGGCTCAAAGCAGGTTCAGGACCAGCCGCCTGGTTGTCACCCGGGAGCGGGTTAGAAAGGCAGAACCTCAGGCCCCTCCCAGAACTGCAGGTTCTGGGGTCTGCTTTTTAGCCAGATCCCCAGATGATTTGTGCCCGTTAGTTTATCAGGCACTTCCCTGGGACGTCCGTCCATCCAGGGTTAGCTGAAGGCTACTTGAGGGCTCGCGGGGAGCTGTGTTCTGAGCCCTTCCCACCGCTTCTCCATGCAGTGACTGGAGACCATCCCCCCCCGCATCGACACCTGAGTCTCCGCAGTGGGTCTGCTTCGTAGTTTGCACCTCTGCCCACTAAAGGGGGCGGGCTGCGGCTTACAGCGTTGTTAGGTGCACGTCTGTCCTGTCGCCACCATGACCACGTACCACCAGCTGGGGGCCGAACCCAACAGACCCTTATTCTCCCACAGTTTGCAGGGAGAGCAGAAGCCCAGATGGAGGTGTTGGTGGGGCCGCGCCCCCTCTGTGCTTCCCGCCCGGCTTGTGCTGGCCGCCATCCTTGGCCATCCGTTGCTTATGGGCACATCGCTCCGTCCCCTGCTGCAGCCACCTCCTGTCCTCCTCTATGTGTGCCTCAGTGTCCCCGGTAAGGATACGGTCATTAGATTCAGCCCCCCACCCCAATCCAGCTTGACCTCACCTTAAATCGACACCTGCAAAGACCCTATTCGTAGGTGCTGGGGGTGAGGACTTGAACCCTCTTTTGGGGGACACAGTTCAACCCCATCATGAGGCCTCCTGTCTCACCTGGGGGAAGGCTGTCACCATGTCCTCCTTTGAAGAGCTCTCAGCCCCCAGCAAGCTCTTGGGAAGGCTGAGTTCACCCCGTGGCTGGGGCTGGCCGCCTCGCTCACAGCGTCACCAGCGGCTTTTACGTACCAGGACACCGAGGGCCAGGGAGGGGGGCCTGGTGCTGCCCCCAGGGTCGGACACCCTGAGTGCCACACCCAGAGGGCCCCTATGGGGTGTGTCCTTTGACCTGGGGCTGTTGGTGCCCCTGCTCCACCCCCAACCTGCGAATTTCAGAGAAGAATCTGGGGCACCTACACCCAGGGGGTCCATCCCAGAACCACCCGGTGTCAGGCGAAAGGATGCTCATGGCTGCACTGTTTGGGATGTCTGGGTGATGGGGCGTTCACCTGCTGAGTCCCATGGAACATGAGAGTCCCAAGTCCCCAGTGCCAGGCACCACAGCAGGCTCCGAGGTCACCTGAGCTGGAGGCACAGAGACCCGTGTGCTTTGGTGGCCCAGCCCTGCCGGGTGCATCCAGCGGGGTCGGGGTGGGGGGTCAGAGTCCAAGCATCACAGAGCCCAGTGGTCCTGGCATAGACCAGTGGCTCTCAACCTGGATGCCTGAAAGCTCCGATGCCCCCAGGCCAGTTCAGTCAGACCCTCGGGAGGTGGGGCTCAGGCACCCAGGGGTGCCAGTGGGAAGGCTGGGGCATTCCTGCACCAAGTGGCATCTTTAGGTCTAAGTAGTTACCCGTGTGCCACCTGCACAAAACAAAGCGGTCATCAGAAGAGAAGCTGCCTCTGCCTCCGTCCAGTGGGGTCCGGCAGCCTTGGACCCCTCTTCATCTTTCCAACCCCAGCTCCAGGAATGGGCTTTGGCCCCCAGAAGCCCCTTTTTCAGGCATGTTCAGTCTGTACTGTGGGGTCTGTGGCTGCCAGAGGTGCCCTGCTCAGGTCTCCTTTGAAGAGAGAACTTCTGTGAGCAGGGAACTAGCTGCGAGCCTCCAGCGGCCAGCTCCCAACGAGGCCCCCTTCACCCTCTGCTCCCAGCCAGTGGCACAGCAGGACAGGAGAGTGAAGGCCAGGCCACCTTGCCCCTTGTGGAGCTCCTCCAAGGGGCCAGCATGGCTCTGGGACTGCCCCTGGCTTGGCCACGACCTTCTCGTCGCTTCTCTCAGGCTGTGCCCATGCTTCCTTCCTTCCCTGCTCCTTCCATGTGCTCAGGCCCACACTTGGGCTGACAGCTGCCCCTGACCCCTGCACCCTCTCCTGCATGTCCATCACAGGTGTCCCGTCCATTCGGTCTCTTGCACAGCTAATTCCAACTTGGCAACTGTTGCTCACACGACCTGAACTGGCACAGAGCTCAGCTCGGCTTCTGGCTCAGTTCACATCCTGTGGGCGTGTCCCCCAATAGACACAGGGCAGCCCCCAATATGAAGCGTCCTCTCTGGCCATATATCTCCCCAAAGCCCCAACCAAGTGGCAGCTGACCCAATCTCTCCCCCCATAAAACTCCTACCCTCCTAGCTCTCTCCTCTCTCCCACCCCTTCCACTCCCCTTTAAGATCTTAGCTTTTCTTTTCTGCGCCGTAGCACCGTGCCCTTTCTCATACATCTGGAACCCATCAGCACCATAAAGATCTCAGAGCATGCTCATCAATCCTCCTTCCATCAGTCCTGCTCAGAAGCAGGTGTATCATTTCCAGCTCATTGTTTTGCCCTTATCCTGTGGATATCAACTTCATAATTATAACATCTTACCTTAACAACTCACCTTTTGGGTTACCACTGAACATCCCTTGGTTGTATGTAGAGAGAAAAGTCTAGGGAATTGCTCACCATTTGCCCAGAAGAACCTAAGAAAGGAACCTCTTGACCAGTTCCTGGTCCCCAGACCGCCTTGGAAACCCTACCTTAGAGTTTATTATCCTGGCCCCACCTCCCCTTCCCCAACCCTGTTCTGCAGCAGCAGGTGTCAGCCCCGTCCTCAGGTGCAGAGAAGGGTCTAGACCCCGGGAGTCTCTCCTTCTCCCCTCCACCTTGAGCCCCTCATCCCACCACCCACCCATCATGCTGGCCCCAAGATTTCGCTGCCAGCTTGACTAAGCTGATCCCTTGCAAATCCACGCCAGAGGCACAAATCCTCCTTCAGTCAAGCCAGCCCCAAGCCCAGAAGGTGCATCTAGGGACAAGGAAGTGGTGTCTCCCGGGAGCAGGTGACACGGGCATGAGCTGGGGCACAGATCGGGGCGGGCGGGCCCGGGAGCCACTCCCAACCCCACTGCGGGGAGCGCAGTTCCAGGCCCCAGCCTCCAGGTGGAAGCCAGGACAAGACAATGGTGTTACTTTTGGGATGTATTGTTATCGACTCTGAGAGTTCTGCACGGTGGCATGGGGCCAAGTGCACAGAAACAGGACCCTCTTCTGCCGTGCGAGTCTTGGATGGATTTGTAATGAAGAGGGGAAGAGAAGAGGCTCAGATTCACCCACATGCCTTTGAGCCAGCATTTCTTTGAAGCATCACAAGAATCCCGCAGGGGAGGGATGACACCAGCTGCAAAAACTGAGGCTCAGAAATTCAGCAACTTGCCTGCAATGCTGGTAAGGGCAGGGCCAAGGCCGGCAGTCAGTTTCCTGATTCCAAGCGGAGCAGATGGCAACTCTGGTGTTCTAGTTTGCTAGCTGCCAGAATGCAATATACCAGAGACAGAATGGCTTTTAAAGGGGAATTTAATAAGTTGCTAGTTTACAGTTCTAAGGTCAAGAAAATGCCCAGTTAAAGCAAGTCTATAGATATGTCCAATCAAAGGCATCCAGAGAAAGATATCTGGGTTCAAGAAGGCCGATAAAGTTCAGGGTTTCTCTCTCAGGTGAGAAGGCACATGGCGAACACGGTCAGAGTTTCTCTCTCATCTGGAAAGGCACATGGTGAATATGGCATCATCTGCTAGCTTCCTCTCCTGGCTTCCTGTTTCATGAGGAAGGAAAAGGAGACATTTTCCTTCTTCATCTCCAAAGGTCGCTGGCTGGTTCTCTCTCCTTCTCGTGGCTATGTCGTTCTTCTCTGCTCTTTCTGAATCTCCAGCTTTCTCCAAAATGTTTCCTCTTTATAGGATTCCAGTAAACTAATCAAGACCCACCCAAATAGGTGGAGACATGCCTCTACCTAATCCAATTTAGCAACCACTCTTGATTAAATCACATCTCTGGGGGGATGATCTAATTACAGTTTCAAACATACAATGCTGAATAGGGATTATTCTGCCTTTATGAAATGGAATTTTGATTAAAACATGGCTTTTCTAGGGGCCATACATCCTTTCAAACCAGCACATCTGGCCAGCTGGGAACAGGATAGGAGAAAAGGATTCTCCCACAAAAGTCTATTCTTTGAGCAAATTACAGATTTGTCATTATTTTTAAATATAATAATAACAAATACATGAATCTCATCATGTTCTGTGCTGGGCACTGTTCTAAGCTCTCCACCGGCATTGACCATTTAATCTTCACCCCAACTGCAGGGGCAGGTTTGGGTATTACCCAAATATGACATGTGAGGAGGTCGCTGCACACAGAAGTGCACCGACTAGCCTGATATCACATCAGAAAGGCTGGGCTGCAAGTGGCAGGCAGGTATTTGATTTCGGAATTGAGATATTTAAATACTGCCCAAAACTGCAGATTAAAGAAAGGAAACAAAGGAGAGAGAAGCAGGCTGGGCTCTGTATGGGTGAAGTCTGGGTGAATTCGAGGGCGAGCAGCCCGGAGCAGCTCACCGCAGTGTCCCACCAGCAATGGGGGCAGCGGGGGCTCCGGCAAAGAGCCAGCTCTGCAGATCCACAGCCCAGCAAGCCGGGGTCATGCCACCTCTTTGAACCTGTTTCCCCTTCTCTGCGGTTTGGGGCCGCGTTTAATTGATCTCTATTGCGCCAACACTGTCATCATTGGATGCAGCCAAAGCCACCTTAGAACAGCGTCTGGCTCTTCTTAAGTGCTCAATAAAGGCTGATTCTTTGTTACTCCTGCTTTTCTGCTCAGTGCACATGTCACCGAACGCCGGCGCCACCATCCCCACCACCATCCCACCACTCTTAAAACTGGAGTGAACTTGCAGGGCTGAAGCAGCCCTCGAATCAAAACCTGCCCAGGCAAATTGGGAGACATCTTTCTGCAGACCGTGTGGGCACCTTGAAAAAGCCACAAGGCTCATTTAGGAAAGCCTAAGGTACATATTGATATGACTAAATGTACAAATTAAAGAATGTTTTTGCATGAGGAAGGACAAAGGAATGTCAGTATAGCAGAGTGTTGAAAATAGATGATCACTCATATTTTATAACCTCAACTTCTGTGTGAGAATAAAGCAAAAAATGTTTATTTGGTACAACATTTATATTCTGACTAGTGCATTTCCTAATATAGTTTACATGGACAGGTTGATTGAAGACCATAAGTGCATGGAACCTTGAATAGGATTTTGTAGGCTTGTCCAGTGTGATGCCCCAATAAACCCCAGAGTGATTTGAACAGTAAATAAAGAAGTATTTGCAAAGTCCCTTGGGGAAATGGTGGGAAAGGGAGGAAATTCAACTTCCCTATTTGGAAGATTCCTGATATTCTCGCAAGCAGTGGGGACAACCAAATTAATAGGCCAACCCCTCAATCTTGGGGTTTGTTCCTATGAAAATTATCCCCCCTGCAAAGGATAGGCCAAGCCTACTTAAAATTAGGCCTCAGAGTCACCCCTAGAGAACCTCTTTTGTTGCTCAGATGTGGCCTCTCTCTCCAGCCAACACAACAAGCAAACTCACCACCCTCCCCCTGTCTACATGGGACATGACTCCCAGGGGTGTGGACCTTCCTGGCAAAGTGGGACAGAAATCCTAGAATGAGCTGGGATTCAGCATCAAGGGATTGAGAAAACCTTCTTGACCAAAAGGAGGAAGAGAGAAGTGAGAAAAGAATAAAGTGTCAATGGCTGCGAGATTTCAGAGTCGAGAGGTTATCCTGGAGGTTATTCTGACACATTATATAGATATTACCTTTTTAGTTTAAGGTGTTTTAGAGAAGCCTGAAACTGTAGAGCTGTGTTCCAGTAACCATGTTTCTTGAAGATGATTGTATAATGATAAAGCTCTCACAAGGTGACTGTGTGATTGCGAAAACCTTGTGTCTGATGCTCCTTTCATCTAAGGTATGGACAGATGAGTAAAAAAAAAAAAAAAGGAAAGAAAAAGGCACAAAGCACTTCCAGCCGTGCCTGGCGGCTACTTCTCCCCATTCATCACCAAAGCCCTTGGCTTATACTTGGTCACAGGGAAACTAGTGTCAGTATCTCCCTTTATTGAAACAACAGGTTTTAAGATTTAGGGGCTGGTAATAAAGAGATCCATGGAGAGCCTATCTCTCTCATTCATTCATTCAACACATGTTTATGATATACCTACAGCATGCCAGGCAGCACACTTAGCATCCTCAATGAGAGGTGAATACAATGGACATGGTTCCTACTGCCTGGAACAGTCTAAACAGGCGCTATCAGACCATGTCACACACACAGTCACTTCATCGGGACAGGAAACAGTGCCCGGAGGAGGTGTGACAGAGGTGGGAGCTGGCCAGGGAGGCCAGGGGACTGCCCTGAGGTCGGGGAGGGGAGCTGAGACGAGGCATGAGTAGGAAGAGATGGACATGGGGCCGGAGAGAAGGCTGGACCTCAGGTTACGTGGCACCAATGTGGGTGAAGCCAGCTCATGAGCAGCTTGTAGGATCACATTCTTAGAAAGATGGGAAGTCACTAAAAGGTTTCAACCTGGGGTGGCATGTTAGAAAGAACCCTCTGGCTGCTGTAAGGACAGCAAATGGGAAGAGTGGAAACCAGCGATGGCAGTGGCTTGAACTATGGCTGTGGCAGCAGAGTGAGCTGGTCTTATAAAAGCAGCCGGTCTTGATGTTGCAGTAGAGAGGGGAACGAGGGTGCTTCCTGGGTGCCTGGTACAAGCCTCTGGGAACATAGCAGAGGCTCTCAGTGAGGCAGGAGAGTGATGAGAGCAGTTTAGTTCTACAGCTCCTGACTGAAGAATTCGCTATTTCTCCAAGAGCCATCAGATCCCGCCAAAGCCACACGAAGTAGCGTTTTCACAGTCCATGCACTGTAAGCCACAAAATATGGAAACAGTTGCTACTCTCTGGCATACAGAGAGTGACTCAGGACCAGCTCTGAAGCCTGGAGATATTTTTATTTAGGAAATAGGACTCGAACTCAGGCTACTGATATTCCCAGCTGAACCGCCCAGTCTTCAGCTCTTGATACCAAACAGAAAGCCTTTTTCTTTTCCCCAAATGTCTTCCCAGGTCAGCAGGGTTATTACAAGACAGGGTGCTACACCCCACCTTTTTGAATGTTTGCAATAACCCTGCACGAAAGGGGGCTCTTTCCCCGTTATGTCATGGAAATCAAAGGTTCAGAGGCATCCGCTCTGGCTGGCCCAAGACCACTTGTGGCTGGGATTGAGCAACGTGTGACTGGTCTCTCCAGGCCCATCAGGCCCAGCTGCCCCGTGGCCCAGGAGGCTGATGTCTGACCATGCCACTGAGACCCCCTCGGCCTCGGCTACCGGGAACCACCAGCAGGGAACCAGAGACTAGAGGAGAGAGGGGAGCGCGTATATCTCCTCCCCGAGCTCCCTCCGCCTGGGCTGGCCCCTGAAGGCGCCTGCATCATTCTTTAGCTGTGTCCACAGCTCCTGTTGGTCAACATCTCTCATGGCTTCCAGGGAAAACGTCCCCTCCTCCTGCCCCTCAGGCCCAGGGGTTGTTTTTTGGCCCCCTATAGCCTGCTCGGGTTTCCCCATCCTGTCTGGGCTCCCTCCAGCCTGCCCCTGCTCTGTAATTAGCTCTTTGTGACATTCCCTTGGGGTAACACTTGGAGTGTGCCACCTTCTCCTGCCGATCCCAACTAATACAAATACACAATACCGCCTAGGTGACACCCCCCAATGGACAAAAAGCCCCTCCCCCGTCTCACCAGCACCCCATGATCTGTGGCAGCAGTGCCCAGCTGAGCGGCCCGGGCTCACCATCTAACCATCTCACGCCGCCTCTCCCGCCTCTCCCGTGGGCGCCCTTCCAGAGAGAAGGCCTCCAAATCAATTCGGTGATTGATTAGCAGACCTCTGACCTCAAGCCCATTTCCAGCTGAGCTATTGACTGGCTCTGTGGGTTTGGGGAAAAAAATCCTGCCCCTTTTGTCATTTTCTTTCTCCTGCTGTTTAAAAAACAAAAGAAACTAATGCACAAAACTCCTTCCCAAAGAGGCTGGGGGTATGAACGACACAGATGTGGGTGGAAGTGGCTGTTCTGGGGAGAAGCCTCTCCCTCTCCCTCTCTCTCTCCCTCTCCCTCTCCCTCTCCCTCTCCCTCTCTCTCTCCCTCTCTCTCTCCCTCTCTCTCTCTCTCTCTCTCTTTCTCTCTCTCTCTCACACACACACACACACACACACACACACACACACACACACACGGCATGATGTTTTCTAAGAGCCTGTAAGTTATATATCTTTGACCTTCAAAATCTGAGCTCTTGTACCTCACTGCGAGGAATTCTCCTGGGGCGCAGGGAGATCTGCGAGAGGCAGAGAGCTCCGCTCCAAGAGACGAGGCTGGGACTCGGAGATAAATCCTCCTTCCTCTGGGGGAGGGTCTGAGAAAGGGCTCCCGGGGGCCTAGCAGGGAACAAAGGCTCGGGACGCCTCCGGGCGCCCCACAGACCCCAAGGCCTCCTGGAAGGCTCACTGTGGCCACTCCCTCTGCGGGCCCTCTGACCCTTCAGGGCTGCTGTCCCCTCCCTGTCCTTCACCCCAGCTGCCAACGCCTGGGAGACACAGCCTCCCCCGAGAGGCCTCTCCACTTCCCTTCCATGCTCGCTCCTCTCTCTCGCACTCGCTCTCTCTCTCTCTCTCTCTCTCTCTCTCTCTCTCTCTCTCGTTGGAGGGTCCTGGATCTGCGGGGGGCCCGGGTGACAGAGCTGGCTTTGGGGTCAGACGCAGTGGCCATTAAATGACTCAATACCTTTCCCAGGTACAGCTCAGGAGAGTCACCCACAGGGTCTGGAAGTTAAATGTGACAGGTGCTCGGGGTGTCGGATGAACGCTAGCCAGGGTTTACAGAATTTGGGGTGCTCTTGTTCAAAAGCAGGGAAAGCCCTTTTTCCTTTCTCTCTCTCTCTCCCCGCTGAGCCACGGTGGTGCTTTTATTTATTATTTAAGGCCGCACACCCAGGGACGCTTGTGGCAGGGGCCGCAGCTCACAGGTGCGGGGCATGAGGCCCGATCCCCGAGTCACCATCTGCAGAGAGCCCCGTCCAGACCTCCCAAGGCTATTTGCTGCACAAAAAAACCAGTCACTGGTCAGCCAACCGCTGTGGGAATCAGTGTGGCCGCCTTTCCAAAATTATGCCTGGGTTACCCAGGACCCGCAGTCCCACCCTGAAGTGTATGCCGAGAAGAACGGGGTGGGGGGCTCAGGCAGACATGTGTGCACCCACATTCACCGCAGCAAGGGCGGGCGCTGCCCACGTGCGCAGCCCCAGGTGAAGGGAGACACGCAGGGGTCCCCTGCCCCCCGCCCCCCAGGGGGACGTGCTCAGCCGTGAAAAGGAAAGAGGCCCTGTGCCCGCCTCAGTGTGGGGCACGCTTGAAAGCATCGCGCCGAGGGGAGAAAGTCAGGCGCCAAAGGACGGCTGGCGTGTGATTCCACATCTACGAAATATCTAGAAGAGGCAAAGCCGGGACAGAAGGCAGAGTAGAGGCTGCCAGGGGTGGGGCTGGGGTGGGGACAGGGGGGCAGGGCACTCCTTTTTAGGGTACAGGGCTTCTTTCTGGGGTGATGAAAGGGTTTGGGTGAGGAATGGTAGCGATGGTAGCACAGCATCGTCAGTGTAATTAATGCCACTGAATTAGACACTTAAAAATGGTTAAAATGGCAATTATATATTTTATATATACATTATATAGAGAGAGAACCACAATTTTTTTTAAAAGTGCCTCTGCTCACATGATGTGCAGACATGCCACAGACCCATGGAGATTTGACTCCCAACGATGATGTGGAAAGAAACTTTGGGGTCCCTGAGAAACAGGTGCCTCTATGGCCATCTCGAGTGCTGCGTAAACCCACATGGATCATGGATGCTATATAAGCACTAAGAAAAGACGGGCCAAACCCAGCCTGACTGTCCTCAGAGGTTCTGTCTGGGTATTCCCAAGCGTCTATAATAAACGAGTCCTATTTTATATCGACAAAAACAAATATACAAATAGTTATAATTGTACCTAAGAATACTTAGCTACTCCTCACTGTAAGTTCACAAAATGCAAGCCCTGAGCTGAACACTCTAACTGTATCACCTCATTTAATCCTCCCGAGACCCGAGCCAGGAGCTGCTTATTCTCCTTGCTCGGAGACAAACAAGGGAAGCCTGGAGCCTGAGCAATCGGGAGAGCTGAGGGTCTCCCGGGTCTGAGCCCAGGCCGGGTAGCTGCAGACCCCACACTCAAAACCACTCTCCTGTATGCCTTGAATTCAGCCTCACAATTACAGGAGAAAGCTCTCCTACAAACAGCCTTTTTATTTATAGATTTAATGATAAATCTAAAAATAGAGAGGAATTATTTTCTCTGTACCCAGAAAATTAAATGAATCTAAAACCAACCATAGTTGGGCATGAAGACCATGTAAGAACATGCAAAAAGGAAAAGACAAAAAGTGAGATAATCTATGCAAAAGCTGCAAATTTGTAACTAAAAAACACACAACAAAAAGCATTGGGCACGAGATATATGAAGATGCCGCTGGGTTTGCTTGAGCAGGCCGAACTCTTAGTGATTTTTTCTTTTCTTCATTTTCTATAACAGGGTATAGTTCTTTTATAATGAAAAGAGTTAGGCAAATTTAGAAAGAGAAAACACGAATAAAACTCACTGCAGACTGCTGGGGCCAGCAGAGAACGTCAAGTCCAATTTTACCTGAAGACTATAAACCCGGCACAGAAGGGCCGAATCTGCCTGAAAAAGGTTTTGCTAGGCTGGATTAGTGTTTTATTTTTTTTCTTAAAAAAAGAAAAACCATTGCCTGGTTTCTGTGTCTATCAACTAGAGAGATTTCACAATAAATCGGATGTCTGCCTTCCTAGCGCCCAGCAATTCCGCTCCCTGTCTGAACTCAGCAGACGTGTCCACGTTGGCCACACAAACGGTCAGAGCAGTGTCCACAGCTGCTCGCGCCATCGTCGTCCCCCCAACGCCCCTCACAGCAGGATGCCCACATAAATTCACACTGGGGAACACTGCACACCACACCCCAAACAGTGCAGATTTCACAGACGCAGTGAGAAAGAGAGGGAGAGAAGCTACCAGGTAAGCGCAGCTGCCCGCAGAGGCCTGAGGCCCCCCAGGGGGACTGAGGGCTGGTGTTAGACCCCGACAGACGGTATCCCCCTGCCAGGGCGGGAGGTCGAGGCAGTGCCTGAGAAGCAGGGCCTGCGGGCAGATGGCCCCGCGGGCAGATGGCCCTGTTCTGCTTCCTGACGTGGATGCTGGTGACAGGGTGCGTTCAGTTTCTAAAAATATATCCATCTGTACCCTTTCTACTTTCTTAAACTTTTTATCTTGAAATAATTTCAAACTTACAGGACAGCTGCAAAAATAATACAAAGGTCATACAGAGAACTCCAACGTGCTCCCCTCCAGATACACCAATTTTAATGTTTGCCACACTTGCCATATCCAGCCAGCCAGCCAGCCAGCCAGCCAGCTAGCGACCCAGCGATCCAGCCATTATCTCTTTGTTTTGTAGACATTTGAGAGTAGGTTGTAGATGTTAAACTCACACTTTCAATTTGAGCTCCTTTTCTGCATGAATGGTACGTTTTGCTTAAAAAATTATCAATGACAAAAGTGTGACAATCTTATTTGAAACGTCTAAATTTCTGGTTTCTTTTGAAAAATCAGAAACTCTACGAATGTTGAGCCCTCGGCCCTGCAAGCAAAGGAAGGGGGTCCCCTGAGCCTCTGCCCTTTTGATTCTGACCACCTTCCTGTTTGCCAGCCCCGCCTGCCGCCAGCCCCCTTGCTCCCTGCCGGTCTTTGATTATGCTTTCTGGGTGTCCTGGCTCCTCTCATTCTCGAGGTGGGGAAACTGAGGTCAAAGAGGGGCAGCAGCTGGCCCGAGGCCACTGAGCACGGCTGGTAGATCTGCGTCAGGTTCCAGGTTCCAGCCCCAGGCCGGTGGGCGTGCTGGGTCAGAGGGACAGGGGGAGGAGGATACGGCGCCATCCAAGGTCAGGGCTGAATTCCCGCTTCTCCACTGCAGCTGGCCGGAGGTGCCGGGGGCTCTCCTGTGCTTTCTCAAGCCCTGGAACCCAGAAGTTAGGATTTAGGGACGATTGTGATTACTGACTCATTACATAGATATTTCGTTTTGCCTTCCGGGATGTTAGAACAGACAGAGGGAAAGACCTGAGATGGCTGCTGCCCTGATCTCTGATAATGATTGTCTAACGATAACCTCTCTCTTGCGATGGTAAAGACCTTGGGACGGTCCCTCATTTGTAACCCCTTGTCCTCTTTTTCAACTTTGGAGTCTTATGATTACTAAAGACAGACCCTAATGTGTTTTTTGTTTTAAATGAAGGGCCTTGAGTAAGCCTAGAACGAATCCATCCCAACTCCACAATTATCTTGCTAGCCAGAACTGGGTCTAACCAATAACGGCCATCTGACATGCATAGTAGCATCAACTTTAACCCATATGTGACTTATACCTCATTATAATACTAAAAATCACATCTATCATCATATTAAGGCCCCCGTTTTCCCCCCAGCACCTGGAACAGTGTCTGCACATGGTGGACACTCGAGTATTTGGCAAATGAATGAATGAGTTATACAAGTAGCTCAAGTGGCACCTCCTCTGTGAAGCCTCTCCTGACTGCCTCCTCCCTGGGCTGCAACCCTCAGACCCTTCTTACCATGGGGATCTCTGTGCCATGGGAGTGGGAGTTCTCTGAGGACAGTTCCTGCTTCTCACGCACTCAGGGTCTTGGGGAGGTGCGGGCTCAGCAAATACTTGAGGGCATGAATAAGCAGATGGAATAGCTAAAATGCTGGTAGAGCAGATGATCCGGGCAGGGCGCCAGGAGGTGAGTGTTTCATCATAAACCCGTGGGCAGGCCTCCCCCTGTGGCTACAGTCCACCTCATTTCCTACCTTCTCCCTCCCCCACCTCCCCTTTCCTGGCAATCCAACACATACACATACACACACGCACACACACACACACACACACACACACACACACACATGCCTTAGGATGCAGAAAGGAAAAAATAAAAAAACAAGGGCGAATCCACCTACCTCCTGGATTTCTCCAAGATTATTCCACGTCCAAGTGCCGCCACTCTAAAGAGTCTACACGCTGTTTCCTCTGCCAGAAACTCAAATTTCTGTACTTTAAAGTATCCACACGGGGTCAAACAACATGAGAACAAGATTCTTAAAAATAGATTAGGAAGGGGCATGCTGCTCCCTCCTATTTAAAACAAGATTTTATTTGCCTCCTTGTTTTAAAATAGTCAATCAGCGACTTCCTTTATTTGGGTCGATCTCCCTAATAAAATCTCAATAGCAGCTGCATACCTCACCCCTTTCCCTTTGCCACCATCCCTGGCTAATTGTCATCCCCGAACCATGCACTAAGTAAGAGTCCGACACCCTGCAATTGAAATTATACGAGTGGTAACAAAAGAGCAAATATTGTATGACCTCATTTAGGAAATACTTATAAGAAAAATTGGAGCCTAGATTATAAACTCCTTTAGCAGTCACATTTAGTGTGGAGCTGTAATTGTTATCTCAAGATTTTGAGAGGCTGTGTTGTATATGTACAACCTGGAATTTCCCTGGAACTTTGGGCACCTGTGTGACATGTAAAGCTCAGAGTAGGAGTCCTGCAGCTCTGAAAGCTGGCATTCCCACCACCTACAACCGTTAAAGAAATTGAAAAAGAGATCAGCCTTCAATTAGAGATAAGAATACAGTGGTAAGGAGGGCATCGTCTGTATTTTAGAACTTCACCTACTCTATGAAACCCAAGGAAGAGAGGTTTATTTTGTCCAAAACCTAAATTTTCTATAGTACCTAATCTAATTCAATATGCCTGGTTATAAACAACCCAAATACACAGAACCCAGAATGGGAATGAGGGCTTGTAATTCTGTAGAGCTTAATATAATGCCCAGATATATCCCAGAGTATATTGAACAGGTAATTAAAAAGTGTTGGCAAATACCTATCATAACCTGCCAATCCCCAACCAGGACCATTCCAACCAATCCTAAAGAACACCTAGGACAACATATAAAATTCCACCAGGGTTCCAGGCACTAGAGTAACTTTGCAGAAACCTACAACCTCCAGCTGGGTCCCTGGTTGCAGACAAGTCCTGAAACCTAGCCCAGCCTCTCCGGAACATCAGATAGTTCCATCTCCCTATCCCATATTAGTGACAAACCCTTCCAATATCAAAAATTTAGAATTGCCAAAGCCCAAACAACCCCAAAGAGAGGTATGGAAAGATCAAAGGTGATGTGTGGGATTATACATAGAAGATAGGATTTAACAAATGAATATGAATGCTCAATCATTAAACTGATATCCCTTTTAGTCTCCAGTATTTTAGAGCAGCTAGAAGTAAAAACCTAAAACTGTGAAATTGTAACCCATGCCAAAGTCAAAAATATGTTCTACAACTAATTGTGGTGCTGTGCTTTGAAATTTATAGCTTTTTTGTATATACGTTATTGTTCACAAAAAAAGGAGGAAAAAACTGTGATGATAAAAAGTATTTAAGCCCTCTAGCCTCCTATATTCTGGAGCAGCTAGAAGGAAAAATATGAGAGGATCATATGGTAGCCCATGAGAAACTCTGGGATCTGTCCTGTAATCACTTGTTGACGAGTTCTTTGAAAACTATTGCTTTTTTTATTTCTTTGCTTTGTACATATGTTATACTATACAATAAAAAAAAGTTAAGAAGTGTTGGCAATGTCCCTTAAGGGATGGGAGAGAAGCTATGGAACTATTAAACTTTACTACCAGGAAAACCCCTGATACTGTCTGTGCCAGTCTGAATCTGTGGTGGACCCCAGAAAAGCCATGCCCTTTGATCCTCATTCAATATTGCTAGGTGGGAGCATTTTGACTGTTTCCATGAAGATGTGACCCACCCAGTTGTGGGTGGTAACTTTTGATTAGATGATTTCCATGGAGGTGTGTCTCCACCCACTGAAGGTGGAGTTGCTTACTGGAATCCTTTAAAAGAGGAAACCTTTTGGAGAGAGTCCCTTTTGGCAGAGCCACATGAAAGCCAGCAGATGCCGCCATGTTCGCCATGTGCCGTTCCAGCTGAGAAACGATGAACGTTGTTGGACTTCTTGAACCAAGGTATCTTTCCCCAGATGCTTTAAATTGGACATTTCTATAGACTTGTTTTAATTGGGACATTTTCTCGGCCTTAGGACTGTAAACTAGCAACTTATTAAATTCCCGTTTTTAAAAGCCATTCCATTTCTGGTATATTGCATTCTGGCAGCCAGCAAACTAGAACACTGTCTCAAACATAAGGAATTCCCAAATCACTAGGCCAAGCCCTTGATCTTGAGGCTTGTTCTTGTGAAGCTTATTTATGTAGTGGAAAAGCTAAGCCTACCTATAGTATGCTTACTTCTGGAGGACCTCTTTTGTTGCTCAGACGTGGCCTCTCTCTCCCTAAGCCCAACTCTGCAAGTGAAATCATTGCCCTCCCCCCTACATGGGACATAACATCCACAGGTGAAAGAGTCTCTGGCAATGTGGGATATGACTCCCAGGGCCTGACCCTGGCCCTGGCATGGGGGAATCAACAATGCCTTCCTGACCAAAAAAGGGAAAATAAATTCAACAAATAAGGTGTCAGTGGCTAAGAGAGTTCAAATAGAGTCAAGAGGCTACTCTAATGCATGCTTCAGCTGGATATTGCTACTTATCATAGTTTGCCAACCCCCAATCAAAACCATTCCTGACAAACCCTAAAGAACACTTGGGCTCTATCTGAAATTCTACAAAAGTTCCATGCACTCAGATTACTTTCCAGAAACCTACAACCTCCAGATGGGTTCCTTGGCCAGATAAGTGCTGAAACCCAGAGGGCCCAGGCTTTCCAGAACATCGACTAGTTCCATCTCCCTACCCTATATTATCAACGGCCCTTTCCAACATGAAAAAGTTAGAATGGGCATAGCCCAAATACCCTTGAAGGATCAAAGGAGAAGGTGGAGTTACAACAGAGAGGATAGGATTTAACAAAGGAGTATGACTGCTGAATCATTATATTGATATTTCATCTCCAGTGTCTTGGAGCAGCTAGAAGGAAAAACCTAAAATTGAGGAACTGTAACCCATACCAAACTTTGAAACCTGTTCTATGACTAATTGTTGAGGTATGCTTTGAAATTATTGCTTTTTTGTATATATGTTATTTTCACAATAAAAAAAAGAAGAAGAAGAAACAATGGGAATGGTTAAGGCAGAGAAGACCACCCACATCTGGCCAGGGTTCTAAGGGGTGGCACTCAGATGGAATTAGGGGAACCCCACCATGGCCTGCTGTGTGGCCTTGGATAAGATTCTCCTTGTCTCTGGGCTGAACCCAGAGGAGGGCAGGCCTCTCCAGCCAGCTCCCTCCTGGACACTTGCAACCCTGGCCCCTAACTCACGAGCCGCCTGGAGGGCAAAAGGGCAAAGAACAAATGGCTGTGCCTGGGGCCTGCCCTCCCTCAGCGCCTCTCTGTGTGGCCTCCAATTGTTTCCAGAGGAGCTGCCCCTGGGCCCCCCAGAAACAGTGTTGGGTCCCCCTGGAGTGTTGGTTTCTAAAAAAGGTGGACTAATTCCAAACATTTAAAATGAAGAGATTTCACATAAAATTCAGATTTCTGATACTTCTTCAAATATTAAATGATCTGGCAAACTCAAACCCACCTTCCACTGGAAAGCTCTCTGGGCTAATGATTCTTGAAGATGATTGTATGATACAGCTTTTGTAATGTGACCGTGTGATTGTGAAAACTTGTGTCTGATGCTCCTTTTATCTATGGTATGGACAGATGAGTAAAACATATGGATTAAAAATAAACAGATAATAGCGGGAACAAATATTAAAATAAATCAAGTAGATTGAAATACCAGTGAACAATGAAAGGGAATGTAAAGGGTATAGAAAAAAAATAGGAGGAACAAACATTAAAATCTATTGAGTAGATGGAAATACTAGTGGCCAATGAGAGGGAGGGATATGGGGTATGGTATGTGCAAGTTTTTTCTTTTTATTTCTTTTTCTGGAGTGATGCAAATGTTCTAAAAAATGATCATGGTGATGAATATACTACTATGTGATGATATTGTGAGCCATTTTTGTACACCACACACGGAATGTTTGTATCTTAAGAATGTTCATGTTTGTGTGTTCTTTGGTTTGATAATACAAAACAAATTTTAAAAAATAAAATAAAATATTAAAAAAAAAAAAACTTCTCTGGGCTAGGTGGAAGCTGCAGCTTGAGGTGGAGCATCTGCCCAGACCAGGTGGGGTAACCAACCGTCCCCATGTACTGGGACTGAGGAGGTCCCAGGATGTCCTCCTGGGCAGTGGGACAAGCTGGTCATCCAGTCCCCACCCAGCCCCTTTGCTCATTGGTGGCCCCTGCCTGGCCCCAGAGTCACCGAGCCTGAAGCCTCATTTAAAGTATGCTTCATTGTGTGTTAATTTCACCCAGTCTGTCCGAGCCTCTCTAGCCCTGACTCCCCCATGACCTCACCAGATGTGCACCTGCTACCTGCCCTCCACGGCCAACACCTGTATCGCTCTGCCAGCAGCTCTCTTGGGCAGGGTCCACTTTGCCCACCTGCAAACCAGCGCTCCCGAAAACTGCCTTTGGCCGATGCCTGGGAACCTTGGAAGGAGAACGCCCACCTGCTGTGACTCGGCTGGGAGGTGTCCCCAGCGGGACTGAGCCCCTGCAGCTGTGGCTGCCGCCTCACCTTCCCTGCCTCTGCCCGGAACCACTCCCAAATAAACTCCTCAAACTTGAATCCTTGTCTCGGGCTCTGCTTGTTGGGACCCCAGCTAAGGCAGGCCCCCATGTCCCCAGCACCAAGTACTGTGCTCGGCACTTGGCGGGCGCTCAAGAACCATTTTTGAAGAAGTCGATGATGGAGCAGCTTCCCTGGGTGCGCTAAGCCTCTGCGTGGAGTGAGCAGCAGCATGTTCTCGGGCGAGAGCCCGGGCTTTGCCGTCAGACCTAAATGCCAGGCGCACGTGGGTCCCTTGGCAGGACCTGTCACCACCCCTGCTGAGCTCCGGGCCCCTGCTCTGCAAATGGGAATAGGATCAACCCACTTCAAAGACGGGTGCGGGGGCGAAGCGGGGGGCACGGGGCGTCTATAGCAGACCCGGCACGTTCTGAGGGCTCCTCCGGCGCGGCCCCACGACACGGCCCCACGTCGTTTGGCCCGCGTCATGGCCTTGCGTCGCGGCCCTGCGTCAAGGTCTTGCGTCGTTCGGCCCTGCGTCGCGGCCCTGCGTCCTTTGGCCTGCGTTATGGCATTGCGTCGTTCAGCCCTGCGTCGTTTGGCCTGCGTCATGGCCTTGCGTCCTTTGGCCCTGCGTCTCAGCCCTGCGTCGTTCGGCCCTGCGTCGCGGCCCGTAGGAACACGGGTACTTCACAGCAAGGCAGGGCTGCGCTGGCCAGCCGTCTGGAGTCGGTCGGAGGACCTCTGTCTGTCTGTAGACCCAGAAGAAGGTTCTGCGGGGGCTCCGGAAGAGCCCCGAGCGCCTTCTGCAGCCCCGGGGCCGGGCCGGGCAGCCGGGCGAGACCTCCAGGATCACAGGCCCGGCCGAGTCAGGGAAGGCAGAGGCTCGCCGGCCGCCGCCGGGGGCCAGCAGGGAGGCGGGGCAGGTTCTTGCCCGAGGCCTCCGCGGGGGCAGGGCCGTGGCTTTTCAGGCCGTGATGTTGGTCTCTGGAACCGGGAGACGGTATGTTCTGTTGTCTAAGCCGTCCAGTCTGCCGCACCCTGTAGGCGCCGCCCTAGGAACCCGGACAGTCCTGAAGGAATTCTAGAGTCAGTTTGAGTCTCATCTCTATTGGAAGGTCAGCGCCGCATCAGCCTACCCGGACATCTAGAAACGCCGTCTCAACCCTTTGGTCTCCGAGAGCCCCGATGGCTGAGCCCAGCCGGCCAGGTGGTCTGCGAGCCATCCTCACGGCAGTGCTGTGGAATCCTGTCCCCAAGAGGACACACTCTTGCCTTGTAAATAAACCCCAGAAAACCCATCTGCCCCCGGCTGGAGCTCTGCTGTTGAAACACAGTAGTATTATGGTTTCGTTCAAAAATTTTTTAATTCACCTACAAATTTTTTTCTAGCCTTTTCCATAGCAGTAATAGCTGTGAACTCAGGGTTCTAATAGCTGTATATTTCAGCGGTTAACAACACAGACAGTGGACCCAGAATGTCTGGGATTAAACCTGGGTCCTCTGCAACTGGGTGACTTTGGGCACATTACTTAGACTTCCTGGGCCTCAGTTTCCTCACCTGTGCAATGGGAATATAATAACATCTACCGCATAGGGTGGTCGTAAGGATGAAATGAGTTAATATGTGTAAAGCACTCAGAACAGTGCTGGTGCATGGTGGTGTGCTGGTAAGATTTAACAGCCAGCTCTGGGGGAGCCCACATTTGTAGCATTTGCTCATTTCCAGTTTCCATAATGGAAATACTTCTAATATGGCTGATTTCAAGCAACTAGTGCAAGGTCACCGAATGCAGAGTTAAGAAGAGGAGAGCACAAGTCTCGAGAGCCCCACTGAGCCGGCCCCAGCACAGCCCTGAGGGCATAGCAGGTGGAGCGCATGCCATACATTCATGGTTCTCAAAGTGTGTCTTCTAGCCAGCAGAACCAGCACCACCCGGGGACTTGTTACAATGCAGATTCTCAGGCTCCACCTCCAGCTCCTTGTGTGCAGGCTCCGGTTTCAGTCTTGCCGATAGGTTAGCATCTGTTATTGTATGTTTTAATATGTTACAATAATTACACAGCAATTAAGATAATAACTGCTCTATGTGCACCACCTGAGGTCACCGCCCCAGTCAGCACTCCCATATCCGTCTCCTTCAGGAAACACTGACCTAACTCCTGGGGACACTGAGAGTCAGAGAAGCAGCAGGACTGTCCTGGACACAGAGAGGGACCAGAAGCCAGCTTTGCTGACTCTCCGTCCAGTGCTGTCTGTCCCAGACACATTCCGCATTACGTGTAGTTGGTCTTAATTCCTGTCTCATTCCAATTTTCCTTGTCTTTTCTTGGGAGTCATGCAAGGCCTATTTGGTCGTTGATTCTTAAACTCCAAGGGCAATGGCAACATGATTTGGGGGGAAAAAAGCAAAGGGTTCAGGGTCACACAGGCAGCATTGTAAAGACCAGCTCTAGCCCTCCCTCTCTGTGCCACCACGGCGGGCATCCTAGCCAGGTGTTCTAGTTTGTGAGCTGCCAGAATGTGATATACCAGAAATAGAATGGCTTTTTTGTGTCTTTCTTTCTTTCTTTTTTTTGCATGGGCAGGTAACAGGAATCGAACCCAGATCCCTGTGGAAAGGCGTTTGTAAGGGGAATTTAATTAGTTACAAATGTACAGTCTAAACCTATGAAAATGTTCAAACTAAGGCATCCAGGGAAAGATACCTTAATTCAAGGAAGGCCAATGCGTCTGGGATACCTCTGACAGCTGGGTAGCCATCTGGCTGGCATCTGCTGGTCCCTTGCTCCTGGGCTCCGTTGTTTTCAGCCTCTGTTCCTGTGGGAATTCCTCATGTTGCTTCTCCAGGGCTGGCTTTCATCTCTTGGCTTCCCTTGGCTTTTCCCAGATTCTGGCTTGTTTAACATCTCATGGCGACATCTGCTGGGCTCCAGGCATCTCCAAACATCCGTGTCTCTGTTCTCCACATACGGGCATATGTGTCAAATCTGCTCTCGGTTTCTGTTGGCTGTCGTTCCTGACACTCTCCAAAATGATTCTTCTTTTAAAGAATTCATAAATTAATCAAGACCCACCTGAAATGGGTGGAGTCACATCTCCATCTAATCAAAAGTCCACATGCAAATTGGGCGTGTCACATCTTCATGGAGATAACCTATTCAAAAGATTCCAACCCACAGTGTTGAATCAGAATGAAAAGAAATGGCACCTTCACAAGATAGGATCAGGATTAAAACATGGCTTTCTGGGGCATATAATACTTTCAAACCGGCACAACCGGTTGGTACCTGCTCCTCTGCTGTAGCATGGGAACACAGAAGCCCACCTCATGTCCACGCACCGCTGTGCCCACTCTGGCCCCCCAGAGGTAAAGCGGTGACAAGGTCACTTCACGGTTGAAACTGAAGACTTTGAAACCAGAGCCCACATGCAGGGGTTTCAGAGTGAAACCTGAGGAGACTGCGAAAATGGCTTCTGGCATCATTTTATCTTAAACTGAAATAAAGTGTGAATCATGAATAATTAAATTGCTCTCGGGTCCTGTCCTATGTGGGACCCCAGGGGGTTTCCAGAGCATTCTGGGGTACACAGCGTGGACTCCCAAACGGGACCCATTTATCGCCCGCAGTGTTCATGCCTCCTTCCTTCCTACCTGACACCCCCATCCCACCACCTCCCCCTTCAGGTTTACTGAGGACCCTCTTCACTGCAGTACGAATAATTGGTGAAGTGCCAGTTTGCCTTTTGGAGAAACCTGCACACAACTGGGCTCAGTTTCCCCAGTGTTTTTTTCATGGACCACAAACAATCACTCTGGACACAGTTTGAAATGGTTTTCCATTTCCTTACAGCCAGTACATGACAACACAAACAATGCTCCCTGCTTACGGGGCCCCTGCTGTGCCCCCAGGCAGGCTCTGGGAGTGGAGAAGGGAAGGAAGCTGCCAACAAAGCCCCGTCCCCCCCAGGCTGCCGTTCTCCTGGGGAGGTGACCCTGAACAGGTAAGTGCAGAAGATGTGTAATTTCAGGCTGGGGTCACCCCCCAAAGGAGAATCAGGGGGACTGGGGACAGAGCAGGGGGTGCATGCAGGGTGCTGCCCTCTGCCGCTTGTTTTTCACACACACACAGGCCTTTCCCGTGCACTGCAGCACTGGGAATCATCTCTAAGGCCTGGCAATGACACTGCTTAGCGAGGACCCCATAAAACACCTGGCGTTTCCTGTACAGTTGGCCAACTCACCTGTTCCACATTCTGTGCCTGGAAAAGATCTAGGACCTGGGGAAACAGCGTTGAGCAAAAGAAAGTCCCTGCTCTGGTGAGACTTCTGATTGCATTCTCCAGGGAAAAGAGAGGTGACCAACAAATACATACATGCTGTCAGCTGGTGAGAAGTGTTATGAAGAAAAGTGAACCAGGGTCAGGGGTTAAAGGATAGAGGGTGCTATTTTAGGAAAACCCCTGGAGCAGGCCCCCCTGGCCAGATGCCATCCAGCAGAACACTGCAGGAATGGGGGAGCGAGCTGAGAGCGTCTGTGGTACAAATGCTCCTGGCAGATGGAAATGGCAGTGCAAAGGCCCTGAGGTCGGGCCGTATCTCTGAGTGTGGCACAGTGAGGAGACTGTGCGCCTGGAGGAGAGTGAGTAAGGGGTCGTGGGAGACTATGGGGTCAGTAGGACACAAGGAGTCCAGACCACCTTTGGCCTATTGCCATGGTGGCTTTGGGGTCTGTAGAGCAGAGCAGGGACATGGCCTCACCTTAAAGACATCACTTTACTTCTGGCTGAGAAGGGACTGTTGGGACAAAGACGGAGGCCAGGAGAGCATGGCAACCATCCAGCCTAGACCTTTTCCACTCTAAGAGCGAGGGGCCTGGGAAGCATCCAGCATGGTAAGCACAGAGGCCATTGGGTCAGTGGGTCTAGAGGTGATGGGAAGGGGAGGAAGGGAGAGGGGGAAGGAGGGAGGAAAGGAAAGGAAGAAGTGGAAAGAGAGAGAGGGAGATGGGGAGAGGAAGGGAGGAAGTGAGGAAAGAGAGAAGGGAGGAAAAGGGAAAGGAAGGGGAGGGAGGGAAGGGAGAGATGGAGAGAAAGAAGAAAGTGAGCTCCATAAATATTTAGAGATTTATTCTAGGAATTGACTCTCACTCTCATAGGGACTGGCAACTCCAAATTCCATATGGCAGGTCATAAGCTGAGAACTTGGTGACACTGAATTGTCCACCAGAAGCTGGCTCTCTGAAGGGGGCTGGGCTTTGGGGCCAATAGACATGGGTTCAAATCCCAGCGCGACCACTTCTTAGCTTTATGGTTTTAGGTTCACAGCTTCACCTCTCTGAGCCTCAGCTTTCTCACCTGTAAAATGGGTTGATCATGAGTAATTGGAGCTGAAGGGATACAGACTGTGCAACAGGACTGGATACAAAAACTCAGAAATGGACAGCACAATACTACCTAACTGTAATATAATTATGTTAAAACACTGAATGAAGCTGCATGTGAGAATGATAGAGGGAGGAGGGCTGGGGACATAAATGAAATCAGAAAGAAAGATAGATGTTAAAGATCGAGATGGTATAATCTAGGAATGCCTAGAGTATATAATAATAGTGAAATGTACAGTGTAACACATTTTAAAAATGTTTTTGCATGAGGAAGAACAAAGGAATGTCATTATTGCAGGGTGCTGAAAATACATGGTAATTAATATTTTAAAATCTCACCTTATGTGTGAGACTAAAGCTAAAAATGTTTATTTGTTACAAAATTTATATTTTGGCTAGTGCATTTCCTAATATAACTTATGTAGACAGTTTGATTGAACACCATAAGTACTTGGAATCTCAGGTAGGACATGAGATTTTGTTGGTTTGTCCAGAGTGATGCCCCGATGAATCCCAGAGTGATTTGATCAGTGACTGGAAAAGTATTTGCAAGCCCCCTTCGGGGAATGTGGAGAGCGGGGAGAAATTCAACTTCCCCAAGTTGAATTCTTGATATTCTCACAAGCAGTGTAGACAACTAAAGCTATTGGCTGAGCCCCCAGTCTTGGGGTTTGTTCATATGAAACTTAACCCCACAAAGGATAGGTCAAGTCTACTTAAAATTTAGGCCTGACAGTCACCCCCAAGAGAACCTCTTTTGTTGCTCAGATGTGGCCTCTCTCTCCAGCCAACATGACAAGCAAACTAACCACCCTCCCCCTCTCTGCGTGGGACATGACTCCCAGGGGTGTGGACCTTCCTGGCAACGTGGGACAGAGAATCTGGAATGAGCTGAGACTCAGCATCAAGGGACTGAGAAAAACCCTAGAATGAGCTGAGAATTAACATCAAGGGATTGAGAGAACCTTCTCGACCAAAGGGGGAAGAGTGAAATGAGACTAAGTATCAATGGCTGAGAGATTCCAAACAGAGTTGAGAGGTTATCCTGGAGGTTATTCTTACGCATTAAGTAGATATCACCTTGTTGTTCAAGATGTAGTGGAGAGGCTGAAGGGAACTGCCTGAAAATGTAGAGCTGTGTTCCAATCGCCATGTTTCTTGATGATGATTGAACAATGATATAGCTTTCACAATGTGACTGTGTGAATGTGAAAACCTTGTGTCTGATGCTCCTTTTATCTACTATATCAACAGAAGAGTAGAACATATGGAATAAAAATAAATAATAGGGGAAACAAATGTTAAAATAAATGTAGTTTGAAATGCTAGTGGTAAATGAAAGCGAGGGGTAAGGGGTATGGTAGGTATAATCTTTTTTTTCTCTGTTATCGTTTCATTTCTTTTTCTGTTGTCTTTTTATTTCTTTTTCTAAATCGATGCAAATGTTCTAAGAAATGATGAATATGCAACTATATGATGATATTAAGACTTACTGATTGTATATGTAGAATGGAATGATATCTTAATGTTTTGTTTGTTATTAATTTTTTTTTAATTAATAAAAAAAAATGGGTTGCCCATCACGTGCCTCACAGATGAGAAAGATGGACGCCATTCCCATTCCAGTGCTCACATGTCCTAATCCCTCATTAAAAGGCAGCTCCTCCTTGTATGCCCGACATCCTGCAGGGAAGGGAGCCTTGCTACCCCCCTGGAAAGGACCCAGCCAGCTCCTCAGCCCAGAGCCCTTAAGCGCAGAGCTTACGGCTGGGCCCTGCTGGAGGCCCTGCTAGGCCCACATGTGAGTGAGACTTCGCTGCCTTAATACTGCCTGCAGAGCTTCAGGCCTGGTGCCTATGGGCTAGAAAAGCCTTTCATAAAAACTCCCAAGCAGGGTCAGGTTTTAAGGTCCCAGAGGGCTTGGGAACCACTTTGAACAGGAAAATCCGCCCCAGCTGGCCCTGGGGGTGGCGCCCCTCCCCGAGAACTCTCCAGGGCTCCTGTGACCCTGCTGCCCCTCCCAGACAGCTGGTATGCCCTGGACCCTGCTCCCCAAGGCCCGGCTTGTGGCTGGCGTTTCTTTCTCTTTCTCTCTCAGCCCTCCCTCCCCATCTGCTCAGCGGGGTCATAAATCTGGACTGGAACAAGCCCAGGCCTAAGGGATCACCATGTGGCAGGAGTAGGGGGCTGGGAGGCTGGGGGAGGGGAGCCCACGCAGCTGAAAGGGGGGCCTCTAGATGGTCAAAGAAAGGGACACATGTAGGCTCGCTTTTTCCTCAGATGCTGTGCAGTGCTATGGAAACAGCCTTGGGGACTCAGGCAGCTGAAGAGAATGCTCTAGAATTTGTATAGGGTCAGGCAGGTGCAAGCTGGACCTGGAAATGGAGCTGGGTTTTTCTTAGCCTCCATAAGTCTGGGGACCTGCTGTCCCCACCCTTCTTGTCAATTGGCAAAGGAGTTGGCTGTGTGGGGGCAAAAGTCTCTCTTTTCCCTTTGTAGCACGTGAAGACAGGCCAGGGACGGAGGCTTCTGTGTTGGCTGGAGCAGTTTTAAAATGTAGTTTGCATGGGATGCCAACCAGTCTTGTGTAAATATCCAAACTGAAGGCTTCTTCTGAAAATCAGAAGATCTGGTGACACTGGGCCGCCATAGTGGGTGGTAGCCACCCTGCACGTAGGGGTACACATCTCCCTTTTGCCACAGTCCCCACCTCTCCCGTGTGTCTCCCTCCAGCCTCCATCCCTTCTTCCGCTGCTTACCTGGCCCCGGAGGCCTTGGGCAGCCAACCCAGAGCCGAGTGAGGGCCTGAACTAAGGCCGGGAACAGAGTCAAGGCAAGGACCCAGGTTTAGAAGGCATTTCTCAGTTAGCATGAGCAGACCTCAGGGATGAAGCAGGGAAGAGAAAGAATGCTGAGGTCTGCTGCTGAAAAGGGGTTGGTGATGAGGCCGTTGTTGAGAGAAATGGGGCGGGGGGTGCAGGAGAGACAGGAGGGAAAAGGAACATGCCTGTTTAGTGTTTCCTGAGTGCTCACATGCGGAGCTAGGACATACAAATCCGAGCTCAAGGAGAAACTGCATTCTTCCTTCCAAACGTGTTATCCTGTCGTCAAAGCAGTTTAAACAAACGCCCTTTTTTGTATATTGGATTGGCCAAAATTAAAAAGATGAATAACATCCAGCGCTGGTCGAAGGCCTGGGGAACAGGGGTGGGGGTGAATGGCTTCAGGACAATCTAGGAATTCACGACAATAGTTTAAAAGGTTGGCCCAGGAATCTTCTAGAAACTCATCCTACAGAAAATCTCTAGAATAAATAATGTGTGTACGTGAAGATTCAAGACAGAGTTGTAAATTACAAACAAACGAGCAAACAAAAGCAGCAAACAACCTAAATGCCTGTGTTCATTTCCAATCGCTACAAAACAAATCACCCAAACTCAGTCACTTAAAAGAACAGTCTCCTATGCACACATAAACACACACACACCCATCCCTTAGCTCACAGTTCTGCAAGACAGAAGCCAGGGTGTGGCATGGCTGGGTTCTCTGCTCAGGGTCCTGCAGGCTAAAATTAAGATGCCAGCAAGCCGTATTCCCACCTGGAACTCAGGGTTCTCTCCTTAAGCCCATTCAATTGGTGGCAGAATTCATTTCTTGCAGCTGTAGGATTGAGTCCTGTTTTCTTACAGGCTGCTGACCAGGAGTCGCTTTCAGCTCTTAGAGGCCACCTGGAGACCTTCTCCACCTGATCCCTCCATTTTCAGAGCCAGAAATAAAAATCCTTCCTCCTATCAAGTCTCTCCCACACTTCAGATCGCCTTTGCCAGGAAGAACCTCGGCCCTTTGCTGGGCTCGCCTGGATTACATCAGGCCCACCAGGGACGAGCTCCCTTTGTTAAAGTCAGCGGCACCATGTGACATGAACTAATCAAAGGGGTGAGAGCCCACCACAGTCACGGCTCCTTCCCATACTTAAGGGGGCAAAGTCATTGGGGTTCATCACAGAATTCCTCTGATATCGTCCATCAATAGGAAACTAATTAAGTGAACTATATGACACCATGGCCTCAAAAACCACACGGCATTTAAATAAAATGAAATACGGCCTTATGAACTGATGGGGAGCATTTCCTAGGATGTATTAAGCAAAAATAAACTATATATATATATATATAATATTTTGTCCAAAATTTATATATACGGATGCTATACACACACCCGTGTTTGTCATGCATAAGGGAAAGAGAACCTGGAAGCTTACACACCAAAACTGTACATTATGGGTACCTGAATGAGGTGGGGTTGCAGAAGGAGGATTTTAACTGTTATTTTATGCACTTCTGAATTCATAGAATTAGTTACATTGGCTATGTATTGCTTCCATAGCTTAAAAATATAGTTGCTAAGAAAAACCACGATTTAATCACCAGTTTTTAAGGTACCTAAAGGAAACCTGATCTGCCCTCACAGGCCATTCAGTGTAATAACACTGGGAGCAACTTTCAAGCCAAGCTCATTATTTTCCGTTTTGCCATTTTGCTGAATAACCCTTGAGCTAACTCAGATCTGAATAAGAGATCCCCAGAAACGGGGTGTAGGTGAGGACCTGGAACTGTGCCCCTGGACAGCATGCTTCTCTGGGGGGGGGGGGGGTCTAATGCCTCGGTGTGGGTGGGTGGAAGTGGGAAGTGAGTTGACCACACTGGAGGTCAGCAGCAACCCCTGAGATCCGAGTGAGCTGAGGGCCAAGCCCTAGCTTTGAGGGCAGGGCAGGGCTGCTTAGACCCCAGCAGGGAGCATGTGCCCAGCGATAGAGGTGGCACAGTAAAGCTCCGTGCAAACAGGAGGCGCTCAGGCAGGAAGCGATGTAATAGAGGGCATTAGGTGCTTTCCTAGCTGAGAACGCAGCAGACCCAACCCCCCAGGGGAGATGACACAATGAGGAGGTGACTGAATCACACTGTGAGCCCAGAGCACAGGTTCAGAGCTGCAATCCAGGGTGGAGGCGGCCCCGCTGCTGCCATGGCCCCCACCTCTAGGCACCCAGCAACTTCCCAACAACTTTGCCTGCCAAGAGAAAACAGGGCACCAGGAGGCAGCCTCCACCTCCTCTCCATCTTCCAAATCTCATGTGAACGCCTCTAATCAGCATCACAAATTCCGTTTCCAGAATCCTGGTGCCAAGAGAGTCTGGGTGATTTACTTTTAACTCTTCAGCTTTGGCAATACAGGAAGGTACTGGGAAGGAGGTAGGAATAAGTCCCGAGTACTGAGGAGGTCAGGGAACCTGGCCAGGCCTGGGAAGGGGCAGGATCCGCTTCCAGTGCCAGCAGCAAGGTCAGCAGCTGGGAGAGCCTTGACTGAGCCACAGTCTGGGTTTCTTGGCCCCCAGTGGTCCTTAATCGTAGTAGTGGGGTCAGGTTCTCTGCTGTGATCCCAGTGGGGCCCCATAGGCCAGCTCCCGCTGAGCCCATGCTTGGATTATCGTGTAGAGCCACGCTGGCCTGAGAGGTGGAATTTTACCAAGCACTGTCCTGAATGCTTCAGGCATTCCAATGCATTGGAGTTTGTTTTTGCAGCCACCTTATAAGATGGGCACGTATTATTTAAAAGATGAGGAAACAGTATCAGAGAGGTTTTGTAACTTGCCTAAGGACACACAGCAAGTGAGTGCAAGAGCCAGAATTGGAACCTATTTATTTAGCCATGATATGACAATGGCTGCCACTATTTATCTTTGATCTTCTTTTTAAAAGAGAAAACATATCTGTGCTTACTAAATGCAGTTTATTTGGCAGACATGCGTTCCAAAATATGGAATGCATGGGGAATAAACAATAAAAGAAATTCTTTGTTCAGACTCTACAGTCCTAAATGATCCCTTTGCTCCTTTTCGGAGTTAACATTCTGCCTACTTCTCCCCCATTGAACCCCAGAACCGTCTCCCTGCTGGAAGTTGTGACCCCAGGAAGGTGGGGGCAGGGATGCCGCCCTTCCAGGACGCTCTGTGAGCCTCCCTGAAGCAGTCTACAATAGAGTCTCAGCGTTGCCATAACAACTCCCCATTCGGGCTGTGTAAGTGAAATAAAGGAAGCATCTTCTCTCTCTAGGCTGTTGTGGCTTTGAAGAGTGATGCCTTCCTTCATTCAACAAATCCCTTAAAGTGTAATGGGGGGAGAGGGCAAAGTCACATGGCTGCAGGAAGCACACAGCGAAACTAAAGGCCTTAAAGTGAAATGGTGTCACGGAGATTAAGTGCAGGGCACTGCGGTGGCCCTGAAAAGTGCACGGCCCGGCTGCTGCGGGGGCAGCCAGGACCCCAGCCCCAGCTCCCCGTTCTGTGGGAACATGAGCCCTGTGTTAGCAGATCTTCAGATTTGCCAAAAAAAAGTTGAGAGCTCAATTTTTCTAGAAATCTTTCCATTTTTAAATGTGGGCAGCTAATTCAAAATTGGGGCAGGGCTGGGCTTCTGGCCGCTGTTGTGCAGGCTGAGCCCTGCACAGTCCTGGGGGCGTTCATCTCGTGAAAGTCTGATGAAGAGTACCCCTGGAATTGTGCACTGCCAGACTGTACAACGATATGTGAACAAGCCCAACAAATACGTCAGGGGCCCGATTTGGCTGAGGGGTGAGTGTGTGGATCACTTGTCTTGACAGGTTCACCTCTTTAAAATTACAGCTGGAGATGTTTCATCAGATAAGTCATGGTACAACCATCCAGCATAAGCCCCCAAGTGACGGAGTAGACACATCAAGTGTTCATTGATATAAAAAGGGTTCACCTTAAATTAGTGAATAAGTGGAAAGAGCAGGAGACAAAAACACAAGTAGAGTATAATCTCAGATTTGAAAATAAATTCATATATGCTTCGTTAAAAAGTCTGGAAAGTTAGAAAAGCAAGTTTGATATTTTTGTAAGATAATTTATTTGGGGATTCAAATTCCCTGTTAGATGATCATGACCTTTTCCCCTTGCCTTTTATGTATAAGTAAGTCACCTTTCACTTTCGCTAGTGATTGCTAAGAAGATGCGCCAGAATGTAGATGCCTTGTCCAGCTGTATGAAACAAAATTAAAGTTAAAAAAAAAAAAAAAGGTAGGGGAAGTCTGTACCGCCCCCCTCCCCAAATGCTGACATTAGTTATCTTTGGAAACTAGGGTTGCAGGTCACTTATATCTTCATCTTTATTATCTTTGTGTTTTCTGAATATTTTTTATGATGACACACGATGGAAGTCAAGTCGCGTCCCCCCAGAAGGGATGTTGATACTATGGAGTATTGTTCAGTGTTAAGAAGGAAAGAAGTCCTGAAGCATGCGACAACCAGGATGAACCTGGAGGACATTATGTTAAGTGAAATAACACAAAAGGACAAAGATTGATTCACTAATATGAAGTAATCACAAAAAACTCATAGACATAAAATACAAAATATAGTTCTATCAGGATCAGCACGAGGCTAAAGAACGGGGAGCGGTTACTTAAGGTGTGTAGGATGTTTAACTAGGGTGAACTGACGTGCGTGGAAACGGGCAGAGGCAATAGCAGCTCAGTTTCGTGAGAATAATTAACAGTGCTGACTGCGTGTGAGTGTGGTGGAAAGGGGAATTTTGAGTCATGTGTGTCACCAGAAGGAAATTTGGAGGTTAAAACATGAGACTGTATAACACAGTGAATCTTGCGGTGGACAACGCCCATGATTAACTGTACAAATATAAAAAAGGTTCTTTCATGAACTAGAACTAATATATGACACTATAATAGAGGAGTTCATGGGGAAAAATGTGCCTATTGCGAACAGTGGACTATAGTGAGCTGTAATGTTGTGATACATTTTGTATTAGCTAAGGCTCTCTAGAGAAACAGAATCAGTAGGAGATATCTGTAAGTCTAAAATTTATAAAAGTGTCTCATGTAACTGTGGGGATGTAGCGTGCAGGACCTTAGGGCAGGTTGCAGGCTGGCAGCTCCAATGAGGGTCCTCAATAAACTCTCAGGAGAGGCTCGCCAGCTGAAGCAGGGAGAGCAGGTGTCTCTTCTGAGTCCTCCTTTAAAGCCTTCCAGTGATTAGACTGAGCATCACTCATTGCAGAAGACACTCCCCTTAGCTGATTACAAATGCAGTCAGCTGTGGATGCTGCCATCGTGGTCATGATTTAAGTCCATGAAATGTCCTCGTAGCAACAGACAGGCCAGCGCTTGTCCGACCAGACAACCGGGCCACGTTGACACATGAACCTGACCATGGCACTTTTTCATCAACAGTAGTAAGTGTACTACACCGATACAATGGGGGAATAGAGGAATGTGGAGGATTTGCGTTTCCTTTTTTTTCCTACCTGGAGTAATGACAGTGTTCCAAAATTAATCATGGGACATATGTACAACTGTGTGATGACACTGAGCCTGTGATTGTATGCTTCGGACGATTTCTATGCTGTGTGAATTTATCTCAATAACACTGCATAATAATGAATAATAAAAAAGATATGTTGAAATCCTAAGCCCAGCACCCGTGAATGTGGCCTCATTTGGATGTAATCAAGCTAAGACGAAGTCTTACTGCTTGGGGCGAGCCCGGAATCCAAGGACTGGTGTCCTTATGGGGAGGGAGAGGTGGCCCGCAGAGGTCAGAATGCCACGTGACAACGGCAGAGACAGAGGCTGAGGGAGGCGCCTGCAAGCAAAAGGATGCCAGGGGCTCCCAGAAGCCAGGAGTGGGGACCAGATGCTCCCCCAGAAGGACCCGCCCTGCCAACAGCTTGATTTCATGCTTGGGGCTTCCAGACCTGCGAGAGAATATCTGTGATTTTCAGCTGTCAAGTTCATGGCACTTCGTTAGGGCAGTTTTAGGAAACTAAGACAGTGTGACATAAAACGACAACAAATTAAGTTCATAAAGATTTCTTCTAAAATGACATCAAAGTTTCTTTTCTAGCAAAAGAAAGGAGGATGGGAATGCAATCAAGGCCTCCAGGCTCAGACTCGGGAGCACCCCAGCGTTCCCAGCTCAGAATGCCTGGGATGGGGCCTGAGAATTTGCATTTCTAACAAGCTCCCAGAGGATGCAGGCTAAGGGACCGCATGTTAGAAACCACACGACAAATGCATTCCTCAGCTCCATCCTCTATAAAGAGGTTCTCATTAGGGTGTCACATGGGATTGGGGCACAAGCCTCTTTATGTAGCATTTATTTATTGAGAGGTTATTGAGCTTCTACTGTATGCCAGGCACTGGGCAGGGAGACAGCCAGGTGCCTGAGACCCACCCCGCCCTGCAGGAGCCCCAAGGCAGAGGGAGGCTTCTGAGGAGTGGGTGAGGTGTCTACAGGGACGAAAAGGTGAGGGCGTGGTCAGCGGGCGCCCCGGGACTGCGGGAGGCAGCCTGAGGAGGCCCCAGGGGAGCCTTCACCAGCCATTTCTTCCTCTTGATCTCTCAGGCCAAAAATGTAGTTCCCGACCATGACCAGCCTCATTTCAGCTATTTTTTGAATTTTTAAACTCAAAACTCAGGCTACCTGGAGACAACCATCTCATCTGTTCTTGAGGATTCTCGTGACAGTTTCACTAGCTTCCCTCGGACTCTTCCGTCTGCTCCACTTCAAGGTCGCTGGTCCCAGGTGTAGTGTGACAGCCTTCCCTCTGGTCGCTGGGGGCTCTGTATGAATTCTTTTGTTTGTTTAAAAATATATTTTTTTCCTAAACTTGTGTACTTCAAACAGAAAACAACCCAACAAAGTCCCCCCTACTCATTTTGTTCACATGTTAACACTTCACTGTGTGTGTTTCCATCGGTTCTTTCAAAAAGAAGTGAAAGCAGACCCAGCGGGAGAGCTCCCCCCATCACTGGCCCGGGGTTGAGCGCCACCACTCTCATCATTCTCATCACCTCTCATGTCTTTTTGCTCATGTGCTTATAGTCCTAGCCGGTAGGTCCTATTATTTTGCGTTAAAAAATTTAGCCCAGCTGTTCGCTTTCTGTACCCTACATCAGTCCGCAAGTCGCCTTCCATACTTGACTCAGGTTTGGGGATTTACTGGGAAAATAGCAGGTTGTTTTGCCTTGGCAGAGCCATCAGGGGCCAGGGCCGCTGGGGACAAGCCAAGGAGAGCCAAAGACAAGCTGATGTCTGTCCTAGTGCCCTCAGATTTACCAGCTGGAACCCAAGGAGACAGGACCAGATGCTGAGGCTCAGGTACAATGGAGACTCTCCTCAGTCCCACTGCAGGGGCAGCTCCCCCCAAAGCAGGGAGGGAGAGGGGCTCCCCCTCCAGGCCCCAGCCCCTCCCCAGGACCACAGAGGGTGGTGCCACCCTCCCTGCGGGCATCTGCAAGCCCCCGTGGGGTTCCTTCAGGGAGGCGGCGGCGTGCCAGGCACTGACCTCTAGGGGCTCACCATAAGTGGGGGGAGGGGAGAAAGGTAGGAAGGGGGTGTCATAGTTCCCTGCGGCTACTGTAACAAAGTACCACATACTGGGGGGGGGGTGCAGTTGTGGGGGTGGGTGGGGGCAGGTTACAACCACAGAAATTCCTCCAAGTCCTGGAGGCCAGAATCCAAAATCTAGTTGTCAGCAGGGCTGCACTCCCTCCGGAGGCCCCAGTGCAGACATCTTCCCTCCTCCAGGTCTGGGGGTCCCAGGGCTCCTTGGCTTGGGTCCCGTCCCTGCCATCTCCCCCTCCGACTCCACGACCTTCTCCTCTTCTCTCCACGCCCTTCCTCTTATAAGGACACTTGTCATTGGATTTAGCAACACGGGGATAATCCAGGACAGTGTCATCTCGATGCTTTATTAATTTTAGCTGCTAAGACCCTTTTTCCAAATAAAGTCACATTCTCAGCTTGCAGGGTTAGGACGGGGACATTATCTTTTGGGGTCCAGCAAAAAGAGACTTGAGGGATGTGGGAGACTTCCTGGAAGCAGGCAGAGCAGAGACCAGCGATCCTTCTAGAAGGCTGGGGACTGTGGGCATCCAGGGAGGGAAATGGGCAGAGCCCAGCCTGGAGAGACCACGGCTGGTGAAGCAGGATAGAATAGGACATCTGCGACTCCCTGGTTTCCTATTCAGCTCTGAAAGAGTTAACAGACAACTGCAAGTCCCTTGTTTCTTTTCTAGCTCCTAAGTTTGCAAACTGCAAACTCCAGCTCCAAACTTCCTAGGACAAAAATTTCCCCTAAAGTCCCCAAACCTCCCCAAACCATAAAAGCTTAAAAACTTCTGAGCCCAAAACAAATTCTTAACTAATGATCAGAAGCATGAGGTCATAAAGACTGTTAACCACCTGCCAAAGACAAATTTTAGGTATGTGAGAACACACCAGAATTTTGCTAGTTCTTACCTCCTAGAACAGAGGAGACACCTAGTATTCAAAGTTACTATGGAAACCTGCCAGCAGTAAACCTTTCTTATAAAACAAGCTAACCCACTCCACTCTTAACCTCTAACGGCTGCCCTCTCTCTTTCTCTTTAACATGCCCACTGGCCCTCTCATCTCTAAATTCTTTTAGTTTCCAGACTAACGAACCCGGATCCTCCCATCGGGGCTCAGCTGACACCACTGCCAGGGGGCACCAGTCACAGTGGGAGGCTTAAACCTGATTCCTGGGGCACAAAGGGTTCCCAGAGGGATTTCAGCTGACAGCGACCTGCAGTTTGGGGAGAGAAATGCTCTTCTAAATTTAGGGTGAGCTTTTCTGACAGCAAAAGGCTCAAAAGTAAGGGGTAATGTTTTAAAAAAGTGTTTTCCTCCTAGTTTTCATGACTTAGGAATTTACATTCAAACACTAAAGGCACCCGGGCTCGGGAAGGAATCTGAGAGCCAAAAGCAACAGTGGGGTGCGGGGGTGGGGGGGCTCCACGTGCTGGTGAAATTCTCTCCCAGGGTCCGTCAGGGCAGGTGTGGCAGGATTCTCCTAATCCCAACCTTGAGCCAAAACCTCCCACCTGCCCACGGCAGTCAGCACCTGGGCCCATTCCCACACGAGAGGGGCTTTTTCTCTCCGTATCAGGACAGTGGCTCTGGGGGGCTGCGGCAGGCGAGGGGCGCCAGGAGGTGTGCTGACCCCCCGGGTGGGGCCCTCTCCCTCCGGCTTTGGACTCTCTAGTCTTCCGGGAAGGTCACCCTGCACCTGTGCTTTGTTCAGGCACATTTTCAAGTGGCTTTTGGCCAAATTCTTGACCGCCTTTTCTTTCTCTAAGGTTGTCATCTTCAAGGCTATGACTCAACACATTCCGACAAGACACAGACCATGGACAGCTGGGCACTCATGGGGCTGAAATGTCTCTCATTTGTCGCTTTAAGTTCTTGCTTTAGAGATCCCAGAAACGTGCAGCAAAACTATTGCATGTAACTTCGGCGTTTTTCTCTGGCTCCCGGTGAAGTCTTTCTCAAAAGCTGCACTTACTCCTCAAAGATATCAATGGAAAAATGACTAATAGCAATAAAAAAAAATTCATCAGCCCCTGTTTAAACCCTGTCTGGGGCTCCCAATATGCTTGGGATAAAACCCAACACCTTTCCCCGGCTCTTAGAACCTGCCCTGGTGGTTCTTCATCCAAATCACCTGGAAAGAAAAGAAACACCAACGCACGCTCGGCCCTAGATTCCCTCCAATTGGCCTAAGATGGGGCCAGAAATGGGTAGGTTTGAAAGACTGCACAGGTGATTTAAATGTGCAGCTACCTGGCCCCTGACTTTCTGCAGCTGCGCTCTCTTTGATCCCTGAGATGCACTGTCCGTGCCCTGCTGCCTGCCACCCCCTGGGCTCTTGCACAAGCTTTGCTCCCGCTTGAGCTATGGCCAGGTCCCAGCCCCACCTTTCAGCCTGTTCATCTCTCAGGTGTCAATGCAAATGTCCCTTCCACAGGGACACCTGTACCAGCCACCGCGCCTTGACTGGGCCCCCGGCTCTGTCTACCACAGAAACGCATTTCTCTTGGGTGATATGAGATGGAGAGAGGACAGAAGCCTCTCATGCCCAGAGCCCTCTGCAGGCTCCCCCACCTAGAGTCTTAGGGTCAGGTTCAGCAGGCACTCCCGTACCTCATCTCTGTGCTTAGGTGGCGAATATTCAGAAATGCTATCTTTTCTGGACAAGCCAAAAAGTTTCCAGAATTATCAGTGCATGGCCTGGCCCTTGGCCACTGCTGGAACCTGGGCATTTCCCAGCTTCGTTCTGCACAACCCAAAAGCCCCGGACAGGAATTGCTGGACTCAGGTCACAGACTCACTAGGCGAAAGCCCGGTGGGGGAGTGACATTTTCAAAGGAAACAAGTTCTGCGGCCTCCAACTGGAGGGGTTTGGGCAAAAGCAAGAACAGAACAGAAAAGGTTGTGATTCTTATTTTCTGGTGTGTGCTGGAGAAAAGTACTAGAGGGAAACATGACCTTTTTAAAGGAACACTATCTTTATTGGTTTTGGAAAGTGTATGCACACTCACGGTAAAGGCAAAACAGTCACGCTTCCAAAAGATAATACAGAATAACAAGACTTCAGTGACCTTGGGGGAGGCAGAATTCTTAGCAGGACTCAAAAAGCACAACCCTAAAAGGGAATATGAGGCCCATCATATGGGGTGGGGGTGCGGGGTGTGGGGTGCAGGGTGGGGAAGTGGTTTAGCGAGGGGCATCTGGGAAGCTGTGGCAGACCCCGGGACACACAGGTGGGTGTCGGGGTCCCTAGGAGAGCCAGGGAATACACACCCGGCCCCTCCCGGCTGCTGCCCTCCGGATCGCCTGCTCTGGACGCCCTGACATTGCTGTAGCTTGCACAGGCCAGTCTCCTGGGGCAGGGGCTGGTGAGGGAGGGACGAGTGGTCCTGGGCACGAGTGGAGGAGTGGGTCGGTCACATCTGGTAAGCACGCATGGCAGCGAGGAGACGGCTCCAGTGACGGCAGAACTGGGAAATGACAATGTCCACAAGATGCCTCCTGGGGTTCCCTTTGCTCCCGTCCCTGTGAGGGGAAACTGGAGCTGCTTGCCCTGCTGCTGTAGCCCCTGGGTCTCAGTGTGGTTCCGACTGCCTGGAATTGATTCCTGTCTTTGGATCAGAGCATCCAATTGCCGGAATTTCTGGCCCGCTCTGCCCCCAGCCTGGAGGAACTGCATGCAAGGGGCCTGGCTTGGGGGCAGCTGGGTGCCCTGGCGGGACAGAGGGACAGGCACCAGCACCTGAGGGTGCTTGTTGTTTCGTTCCTGCGGCAGCACCCTCCACCGGGGCTGGTGAAGAGCCTATTTCTAAATCCTGGCCTGGCCACCTGTGTGGCGTGAGTGGTGGACTGTTTCTGTTCACAGGTGTTTGATGGTCCAGCCCCCCCACCACTGGACTTTGACGTGGCTGTATGACCTGCTCTGGGTAGTTTTCAGAGAGGCCAAGCATCCCACCTGAGGTCACACAGCCTTGTGGGTGATGGAGCTGGGACTTGAACCTGGGCAGGCAGGCTCTGGAGCCTGCTCTCTCCCCCTCACACCTGCCACCTCCCAGCCCCCTCCCCCCACCTTCCCACCAGGGGGTCCAAGAGCCGGACCCTTTGCCCCCTCCCAGTCCCCCTGAGGATCAGCTTGCTCTGGCAAAGCACGTCCCAGAACATGTGTGTTCCCAGATGACACCTGCCAAACCCCAGAGCACACAGGCAGCGGCTGACAAATGGGGCGAAGGTCCCAGCCGGCTGCAGGCTGCTCGGCCCTGGAGGAGCTGCTCACAGCCCCGGTGCTTCATTGGAACAGCATCTGCGGCGAACCGGACAGAGTCACCCTCGCTGATTTAGCAGGTAGCATTCATCGCTGGGCAGCTGGTACAGCTCTCTTGTTTAGAACTCATATAGACACCTGGGGCAAGGACTTCTCCTGCCCCATTTCACAGAGAGGAAACTGAGGCTCAGAGGGGTGGCAGAGTTTGCCTTGGGTCACCTGGTCGGCATGAGTCCAGGTGCTGAGCTCGGAAGCACCACCCACTTGGCCTCCCTGTTCATCATGGGTCATTTCAGAGCTGACCTTTTGTGGTTCTTGTTTTTAATCTTTCTTCCGTGGTTCACTAAGATATGGGGAACAGGAAGTGCCAGAGGACGGTAAATGAGGACAAGCCATCCTCGGGCAGGGGTGGCAGGAGGTGGTTCTCCCGGCCTGGGTGGGAGCTGGCCCTGTCTCTCCATCCCCAGATATGCCCTGGAGTGGAGGCCCAGGGGGCGGGAGGGCTGGGCAAGGCCGAGACAAGACACCTCTCCCAGGGATCCATTAGCAGGGAGCAGCCCCCACTGGGGGAGACAGAAACAGTGTAACCTTCCTTTCTGTTGGGGCAGGTGGCCCTTCCCCACCCCCCTGACATGGGCAGGCTCAATGGGCAGGAGGGCAGGGAGAGTTTGGTCATCTCGCTCCACCCAGGCCTGGCACACTGCCGGGCCGCAGCAGGTGTGGTGCTTCTTACAAGGGCCGCAAGCTCCTTACCCTGCTCCCAGCAGGAGGTAGAGTCTGTATCCGCTCTCTGTGACTCCAGGGGCTTCTGACAGAGAAAAAGGTGAGACTTCTGAGGCTAGGTCGGGAACGGGCGTGCAGCTTCTGCATGGTTCCAATGGGTGCTTCCTCTAGGGGAATCCCACCTGATGTAAGAAGGCCAGCTACCCTGAGACCGCCTTGTGGGGAGGCCACATAGGGGCTTCAGTCCACGGCCCAGCCGAGCTCCCCGGCAGCAGCAGCACCAGCTGCCGGCCCCATGTGTCGTCCTGAATGTCCAACCCAGCCAGCATCTGAGCACAGCCAAATGAGACGCCTAGCAAGAGCCGCTCAGCTGAGCCCTTCCCGAATGCCCTGTACCCCAAAATCCAGAACAAAATAGAATAGTTGCTATTTTATACCAGTAAGTTTTGGCTAATTTGTTACTCAGTAGTAGTAACTGAAATTGCTGCTGAATGTCAGATGAGTCAATTACTCCGGTATACCTGAGCAAGAAGACCCAAGGCTCCACCTCTGACCCCTGCTGGGCCCTGTTGGTGGCCGAATCAGGGACAGACCAGATCATGGGAAGAAACGAGAGTAGGTGGGGGCAGCACCAGGCAACATCAAGGACCACCTAAATGCTAGTTCGGAGGATCAGGAGATGACAAACGCAAGGCCTCTGCCTTCGAAGATCTGTCTATCAGACCCCTCTGAGAAGCCACAGAGGCCCACGCTGTAGCTTCCCACTTCAGGCCCCTCTCCGTCTCTGCTTTCTCCCAGCTCCACCAGAGAACACTCCGTCGGAGCCTCCATCCACATCCCCCCTGTCCCTCCACCCCCTTTCCCTGCTTTGGTTTGCAGCTCAGGTGACACCTCCTCCAGGAAGCCCTTTCCCACACCCTTGTCCAGATCCAATGTCTATGATTTTCTCTCATAGAACCTGGAGCTTTTCTTTAGAAGGAAACTGGGGAAGTCCAGAATCAAGGCAGAGCTCTGGAGCTGGCTGCTGGTGGTCCCTGGTCCTTGGCTTTTCCATCACATGGTGGCATCTTCCTTCTCTTCTGGGTTCCATTGACTTCTAGCTTCTGGCTGGTCCCCGTGGCTTCTCTCGCTTTTCCCTATGAGGCCTCCATATAGGATTAAGATCCATCCTGATTCAGCTGGGCCCCACCTTATCTGGAGCCTCATCAAAAGGTCTTTACAGCGGGTTCACACCCACAGGAATGGAATAAGGTTAACAACACCTTTTTCTGGGGCAGAGAGCTCCAAGCCACCCCAGGAACGTACCGTCTTTCGAGATTTTGCACCCACAGGTGAGATAGCCTGATGGCACCTGGGTCCCCCCAGGACTCGAAGCCTCCCTGGGGGCAGGGGCTGTGCAGGATTTTGTTCACCACGGCCTCCCCATGGCACACAGATGCTTAACAAACACCTGTTGTTCTTATCCTGCTCACAAGTGAAACTCCTGCAGGGAGGTGGGCCTCTCTGCCATCCCACCCTGGGGGTCAGGCCACCTCTGCAACCATCTGGACAAAGCAAGGTGGTGTGGCCTGAGCCCAGGACTCTGATTCCAGTGGTCCTGGGTGGCGGTCCCCTCTGTGGTTTTAAAGCTCCCAGTGATCCTCATACGCAGCCAGGGATAGGCCCACAGGGTAGGGGCAGGCTTGAGAGTGCCTCCCGCCCTTTCACTCTGCCTCCTCCTATTTGGGGCAGGGGGTGGGGACGAGCCACACTCCAAGGCTTCGGGGACCTGAGTGCACGAGTGATGGGCACACAGCCCCGACCGAGCCCGTGTGCTCTGACTGGAAAAGCCTGGATGCTGGGAAGCAGGAGAAACTGATCCGGTACAGAGAAGAGTGGAGGCACAAGAGCTAACGAGACCTAGTGGGGGTAATGCTGTCACCACATCACCGAGCCCCTGCTGGACACGTGTAACTGTGGCTGCTCTTTAAACCTACCTCCATGGTAGGGAACGGTGTGGCCCATTTTGCAGATGAGGAAACTGAGGCTCAGAGAGGCCACATTAATTCATATGAAGTCACACAGCTGGCGAGCAGAGGCGCGGGTATTTGAACCCAGATGTGGCCAGGGTGGCCTGGGGGCAGCAGGGGGACAACCTTGCCTATGCTGGTGGAGTGTAATCGGGGTCCTGCCCCCATGTTGCAGGATTCCTTCCTGTTCTGTGCCCTCCCCGCACCCACCTCAGCGACTCCAAACCCAGTTGTCTGCAGGTTAGAAAACCCTCTGGCCTGATTCTGAGTTCCCACCAGGCTTGTGTGCTGGAACTCCAGTTTCTAAGCTTTAGGACAGCCTCGGAAAGGATGCCAGGGCTGAGCTGAGGATGGTGCTTTCTCTGGGCTCACCTCAGAAGGGCAGAGGAGCGTGCTGGCTACTCAAGAAATAGCACAGCCCTGCTGTCATGTCAGTCTCAGGCCCGGGGCCTCAGTGCTCACTTGCCGGGTCTATACAGCATCGATGCACCAGGAGATCTGGGTTTGAACCTCAGCTCTACCCCTTCCAGCTGGGTTACCTGGGGTGGATTACTTGGTCTCTCTGAGCCTCAGCTTCCATGATAGGGGGACAAGAACAGCACCTATTTCTTATGGTCGTTTTTAAGAACTAAACATACTGAATGTGAATAGGCTTAGCCCCCAAACAGCTCCATAAATGCCTATTTAAATCTGAATATGATGACAATTCATTAAAAAAGCTTTGGAAGACAAATCAGGAAATGAAAACATTTTTTTAAAAACAACCAAAAAACCAATTTATTTCTGTAAACTGTTTGAGTGCAGATGTTCGTCACCACCCCAGTACAGTACAGATTTCCTCCCCCAAATGAAACGAGCCAGGAATAAAAGAAAAATAATCGTATAAAATATGCTCATGAAAAAATCAAGCCAATCACATCTTTCTTTATATATATATATTAAAAAATCCTTGCATTTGTGGTGGAGAGCTTGGGATAAAACCACAGGCGTTCAGGTCCCCTTGAGTGCCAGGAGTTCCGCTCACAGCACAGCAGAGGTAACGGAGCAGGCTCTCCGGCCCCAGCCACCCTACTCCTTTGCAGAGGACCTTTCAGAAAATAAGAAATCAGTTCTCAGTTCTACTTAAATTCCCATTCTCCTCCCTGGGCCTCTGTCCCGAAAATCCTCGTTGCTTTGGGAGCCCCTGCAATGAATCTGAGATCCCCTCCCATCAACTTCTGGGATTCAGACCTTTGCTCCTCTCTCCATACTATCCTTCCATCCAAAGGGTGGGAACGGGCGACGCCATACCAGGTGGCAAAGCCATTGCCAGGCAAGTTTAAAGGCAAGTTTTCTCTCTTCTGAATTGGTCCAAGCCAGACCCAAACTTCTGACTGTCAAGCAATGCAGCCTCAGTTGGATGTGTAGCTTAGGCAGCTCTGATTGGGGTGGGGCCAAGGGACCCAGGAGCAAATTTCAGCAGGTCTGAGCCTGACCAAGGGATACATGTGTGAGCAGTCTGTTCTAACAAAAGTGGAACTGGACGGGCAAAGCTCGCGGCTCAGCGGTCTCAGTGGTAAATGGGAGGGCACAACCCAAAAACAAGGTGGTAGCCCTGGCCCCAGCTGCAGAGGCAGCCCAGGGTCCTGGTGGTCAGAGTAGACACGCCGCAGCAAGTGTGAGAGGCCAGGAAAAGGGGTGACTGCGGGGGGCACCTCAAACTTGATGACATATGTGACCTTGGCATCAAAACACATTTTTTTCTTTAGAACAAAAAAAGAGGGAAGAAAAGAAAAGAAAGACATTCCATGAGCTTCATGAGACAGAGCAGGTGGGTGAGGGGGCGGGGCAGGGGGCGGGGCTGCAGGCTGGGGTGGCGGCTGATGCTTCTCGTGGCTCCTCCTCTCCCTGGCGGGCGGGCGGCTGGTAGCTGAGGTCAGCCGGGCCGTCCCCCAGGGGCAGCGATGCCGTGGCGGGGGGCAGGGGGGCCGGGGCTACTCCGCCTGCGCATCATAGTCAGCTCCTCCCGCCTTCTTCAGCTCGTTCTTGATGAAATCTTCCTCCAGCTCCTTTCGGTCGCTGATCACAAACTCTTTAGCGAAATTCTGCCAAGAACAAATTAGAAGGGAAGGGACACCGTTAAGAAGGAAAAGGAGGAACCAAAATATTGCTCAGCCAACTCTGTAAATTTACCAAAAAGATCACCGAATTGCACCCTTAAAATGTATTGATGTCATGGAAGGTTAAGTTATACCTCAATAGGTTACAGAAGCTGTTACAAAAGCCAATAAGATACTCCATATTATTTTTGTTTTTAAGAGAAAACAAAGGCTTGCCCTGAGGTCACACGGCTCGAAGGTCCATCTGACTCCAAAGCTGACTCCAAAGCTGATATTCCTCAAAGCATCACCATTACCTTTGGGGTGATGCAGACGCCTTGGAACCAATAGAGGGTTTAGTTACACAGCACTGTGAATGCATTCAATGCCGCTGCACTGTACACTTTAAAATGGTTTTATGTTTTGTGACATTCCCCTTGATTTTTTAAAAAAGAATCACCATACCAATAAGAAGAATGACCAATCCAGGAAAACCTTGAGGCAAGTTTTAAAGTATGAAGATAAACCACCCTTCATGCCAAACTACTAAGAATACTAACAGGGAGTGGGGTGGGGGTGGGGGTTGATTAATATTTATCAAGCAGCTAACATGGGCCAGGCACAGCCTCACTCATTTTCTCATCTGATCCTCCCTCGGTTACTAAACAGATAAGGCCTATGGCATGGGCTGGACTTGCAAAGGTTGCAGAACTTTCCCAGAATGATCAAATGTCCTTGAAGCCCTTTCTCTTTCCATTCCATCTTTCTGTGTTGCTAAGTATATGTGTATGTGGTTAGGACAAATGACAGGCTACAAGATGGATGTAAGAATGAGAAAGGAAAACTGAGAATTAAAAGGTTTCTCAGTGTCAAGTCCCAATGGCATGGGGGCCAGGAGACAGCAGGCCAAGGAGGTGGAAGCCAATGACTTAAGATGCCTGTAGAAGGACGTGCAAAGTTCCCCTGCCTGGTGATATCTATATATGGCAATCTAAAGCAATAAGAACACCTAATGTTTGTGTAAGTTTGCCATTGGTAGATAAAGAAGAATTAAGTTTGATAAGGACTAACAAATCTGAAGTGAAACTGGATATGTAGCAGTGCAGTCAAACTTAAACCCACTAGTACATGGGAGATCAAATTATAACCAAATAAGAAGCAAAACAGAATAGCAGAAGCCAGTGAAAACTGATATAACAATAAATATGAATGAAAAAAATTATCTAAACAAAACAGATATATATCAAATTGGGTGAAAAAAAGTAATGCCAAATCTTATGCTATTATCAGAGTCATGGTTAAAACAAAAAAATTAGCGGAAAATGGTTCCAATTTATATTCAAGGATATATAAAAAGGCAACAGTATGAAAAGGTTTAAAGCAAATGAATCTAATAAGACAAAATAGGGTCATTATGTAACTTAATGACCCTTTTTAAAAAAATAAATTGTAGCTTTAATCGGTGGGGTCCATGGCACTGTACATCCCCTTTCAATCATATTTGCCTTCAATACGTCAATGTTATTTATAAACCTGCTAATTAGTTACCATCACTTCTATCTGTTCCTTACATTTAGATTCAACCTAAATGTAGAGATCCCCCATCTCTAGCTTTTGTGTACCTCTTGGTCTCCTATATTCTATAGTGTAACCTCTGGGATTACCTTTACCAGAATCATAATAGCAAAATCCTAAGAGTATAGGTTCCTTTGTGTCTGATTTATTTCACTCAGTTTTATGCCCCCAAGGTTCATCCACATCATATGCTTCAGGACCTCATTTCATATCACTGCTGCATAGCATTCCATTGTATGTAAATACCACATTTTGTTTATCTGCTCCTCTGTTGATGGGCACTTGGATTGTTTCTGTCTTTTGGCAATCATGAATAGTGCCGCTATAAACACTGGTGTGCAAATGTCTATTGGTGTCATCGCCCTCAGCTTTTCTGGGTATATACTGAGTACTGGTATGGTTGGGTCATAGGACAACTCGATATTTAATTTTCTGAGAAATTGCCAAACTGTATTCCACAGCAGCTGTACCATTATACATTCCCAACAACAGTGAATAAGTGTTCAAATTTATCCACATCCTCTCCAACTTCTGTAGTTTTCTATTTGTTTAATAGAAGATATTCTTTAGGTGTGAGGTGACATCTCGTTGTTGTCTTGATTTGCATTTATTTCCCATATAGCTAAGGAAGATGAGTGTCTCTTCATGCCCTTTTGAACCATTGGTATTCACTCTTTGGAAAGTGTCTATTCATATTCTCTGCCAATTGGGTTGTTCGCTCTTTTGCGGTTGAGCTGTATCATTTCTTTATGTATACAGGATATCAAGTCTTTATCCGATACATGGTTTCCAAATATTTTCTCCTATTGATTTGGCTGTCTCTTCACTTTTTTGACTAAGTCCTTTGAGGCACAAAAGCTTCTGATTTTGAGAAGTTCCCATTTATCTATTTTTTATTTCACTGCTTGTGCTTTAGGTATTAAGTTTAAGGAGCTACTTCCTATTACTGTATTGTGAAGATGTTTCCCTATATTCTCTTCTAGAAGTGTTATGGTACTGGCTCTTACATTTAGGTCTTTAATCCATTTCGAATTAATTTTTGTATAGGGAATAATAAGGTAGGGGTCCTCTTCCATTCTTTTGGCTATTGATATCCTATTATCCCATGCGCATTTACTGAAAAGACTATTCTGTCCCAGTTCAATGGATTCGGGGGCCTTATCAAAGATCCATTGTCCGTCGATTTGGTGGCCTGTCTCTGTACTCTTGATTTGATTCCATTGGTCAATACTTGTATCTTTGTGCCAGTACCATGCAGTTTTGACTACTGTGACTTTACAGTAAACTTTAAAATCAGGACGTGTTGGTCCTCCCACTTTGTTCTTTTTTTACGATATCTTTAGCTATTTGGAGTCTCTTTCCCTGACAAATAAATTTGATAACTAGCTTTACCAAGTCTTCAGAATAGGTTTTGGGATTTTGACTGGCATTGTATTAGAAACTTGATGACCTTTGAATCAGGTGAATATCCTTGTCCCTCTCGCCACAGTGAAAAACAGAACTCAAGATTATTTTGCCCACAGAGGACATGTCCTTAATACCAGTGCCAAAGGAGGCCTTAAAAGACAAGTAGCCCAACAATCCAAGTTTTACCAAAGAAAAAAGGACTACAGATCAACTGTCCCAACATTAAACCTGCCTGCAGTTCAAAGTCCTGTATTATTTTAACATTCCATTTTCAGTTTATCCTAAGGGATGTACCAGAGAATTGGATTGTGCAAAATTAAAAGCCGTACCTCATTCTCTACCAAAAAAAAAAACTTTCTTTCCCTCTTCTAATAACTGAGAAATGTGTTTTAAACATTTCTCAGACTCTGATATCTACGGCCCTGCTCCAGGACCCGTTCGAAAAGACTAAAACGGCCTCTCTGCCAGAGCCCTCAGCTCCACCTCCAGGGCTGGTGGGACGATCCCTGCTGGGTCCTTCACCTTCAGCCTGGCTGACAGCTGATGCATTGGGCTCTGGTCCCCTCTCTGCCCTGTAACCAGGAGCAAAACCTGGAACTCATCGTGCCAATACTGCTCCTAAGCTGAGCCAAGAGGAAGCATCATTTACGGAGGATGCGAAGGGAGGTGCTTCCTCCTGGGTCTTACAATCTCAACAGCATCACAGATGGCAGGAGCTGGAAGGTCCTTAGAGGACATCTTCTCTTACCCCACAATTCACAGAAGGGGAAACTGAGGCTTGGTGAGTGACACCCCCAAGTGGCTGGCCATATGGGAGAGGAGGCCCAGCTCCTTACGCCCTCTCTCCCTGACCCACTGCTCCCTATCCTTGCACCTGAGTTGGCCCCTTCTCCTCCCCACACACAGTCTCCCCTTTCATATGTGCCCTACGATCCTCCCGGCACCTTCCAAACAAGGTGTCTTCAGCCCCATCCAGCCACCCCTGCGGTGAGCTCCTGCTGTCATCTCATGACATACCGGCCACGGACGGGTTCTTTCCCAGGATGCCCTATGGACAGGTGGGTAAAACGATGTGCTGGCGAGTGCTGGTAATGCTGTGGACAGCCTCAAACCAGGCCCAGCTGTCGTGCCCATTTCTCACCAGCCTCTGCCCCCGCCACCCCCCCCAGGTCTCCAGGGACAGAACCAGGGAGGTGAGAGGCTGGTAGCTGCGTGGGAACCGGTCCTCAGCAGCGTCCCACAGGCTCCCCTGCCGCTGGGATGCTCGCACACCTGCAGGGGTTGCGGGGGTGAGCGACACCTGCCACGCAGGGTGTGAGCTCCAAAAATAGTCCCCAAGTGCCTGACTCAGGAGCCCACCTAAAACCAACTCACAATGAGCCTTGTTCCTTCAGCAGTTCTTGGATGGGGTCCTTAGACTTCACAAGAGACGCCAGGGCCATTGGGGGGTGGGCTTCATGTATGCTTTAAAAAGAGGAAGGCTGAGGACCGGAAGGTCTGTGTGGGTAGGCGGACCAGGGGGTGGGAAGCAGCCTGGAGGAGGAGGCTGGGGTCTGAACTGCGCTGGCCGCTACTGACCCCCACACAGAACATATCTAAGCAAAGCACAACCACCTCCTGCCCTGCTCCCACCTCCTCCCAAACAGCCACTGTCCCCAGCACCCTGCACATGCCCACCCGGCACACACGTGGCACAGGGGCAGGACACACCAGGGGCTAGGACTCACGGAGGTGACCCCTTCTGCAGAAGGGCTTTTAAGGGTCTAGAGCAGCATGACTGGACAGAAACAGAGTGACGGCACAGAGGCGGGCTTAAGCTTCTGGTAGCCGTGATGAAAAAAAGGTCCAAAGAAACAGGTGACATTCACTTTAATAGTATTTTATCTAACCCAGTGCATCCCACGTATTATCATTTCGCCACGTCATCAATATGAAGACGACTAATGAGCTAGTCTGCCATCTTTTCCTCATACCAGGTCTTCAAGATCAGGTGTCTTGCCTACTGATGTCACTTCTTGATTCACACTGGCCACATCTCAAGGGCTCAGCAGCCGCACGTGGCTGGTGGCAGGTACAGACAAAACATGAACGAGGCCGAACGAAGGACGTGATGGGTCAAGGGGAATCACTACTCATCCAGCCCTGGGGCTGTCAGAGCTGGGGGCGGGTTGTGACAAGAAGGGGACCCATTCAGGGGTGGGGGGAAGTTCCCCAGTCTTGGTCTGGGTGGTAGTTACGAACAGTGTATAAGAAAATTCAAAATATACAAACATTCATCGAGCTATATGCTTGAGATTATGTATTTTCCTCTGTGTAAATTACAGCTGGGTTAACAAACAAATGAAATGAAAAAGAAAAAAAAAGAGCTGAAAGAAAGGAGCCTTTGAAAGGCTGTTACACGCCCTCCTTTGATGGGGAAAGGGCGAGGGCGGTCATTCTCCACAGGGTGCAGAGCGCTGCTGTAAGTCCTGTCCTCCTGTCCCCACCTGTGCCAGCCTTGGGAGCCTCTGTCCTTCCCTGCCTGCCCCTGCCACAGTCGTCGGGTCTGTCGCCCCCCAGCCTGCACAGTCGGGTCTGTCGCCCCCCAGCCTGCACAGTCGGGTCTGTCGCCCCCCAGGCTGCCCAGCCACGTGTCCACACTTCAAAGCAAAATGAGCCAGTGTGGCCTGTTCTGGCCTGGCGCACTTCACCTGCGGCTCTGGAGACAATGCCTCTGTCTTGCTAGTGGGACACCGTGTCCCTCTCTGATAACTTCCAAATGGGAGACCTTCCCCCTTTGGCCGAGGCAGGACTTCATAGGCTCGGCCAGCTCCCTCCGACTCGCGTGGCTTATGCCACCACCCAGACGGTCTGGATAGAGGAAACAGCCCCTCTAATTTGAGGCCAAATTTATTCCTATGACTTTTCTCAAGCGAATATAGGCTCATACCTCAAAGATACAAAATAGGCGTTGGTCTACTCTCCCGACATAAGCATTTCTGGCTCCCCACCAGGGCGAGGAGCCAGGGCTCTGCAAGTTGGTGAGCCTCTATTTACAAAGCTGACTTAGAGAAGGACATAAATATTTCCTACCCTGGGCTTAAACCACTCCTTTAATTTGTAAATGGCTCCCAACTGCCTGGGTTTAAAGCCCAGTTTCAGCTCTAAAGTGGACTGTGAGTGGGGTTGGGCCAAAAATAAATATGAGCAGTGGTCTATATGCAGCAGATTGCCAGAAACTTAGCCTCCCTGACCCTCAGTCTCCTCATCTGCAAATGGGGACAATAACAGTATCTCATCCAGCACAGAGTGAGAGCTCAATGAGTATAAGCTATTATTTGAAATGATCTCAGTTTCCTCTTCATTCAAGATGGTCAGGGGACTTTGAGATATACAAAAATTCTCTGAAATACTCAGAGTGAAAGCACCACCCCCTTCCCAACCACAGCCAATCCTGTCCTAGCTCTTGGCAATGCAAGGGTGAGGAGATGCCAGTGACACTGCTTCAGTTATTCAGAGGAATTCCTGGGAAGTTATTGCATTAGAAAATAAAAATTGGGATAGAGAAGTTGCTGTGGGGGACAGATAGGAGAGTTAAAGCAATTTTTGTCTAATAAATGTGGACACTTTGGGGGGCTCTAGAAGTAAGAATTCTTGTAGTTAAGGGAACAGAAAAAGAGAAGCAAGCAGTTTTAGAAAGCCCTGAAGGTGGTATTCAATGGCTCTGGGACCTGTCCTCTGCCTCTGTGAAAGAAGAGGGCTGGACCAAAAGGGCTCCTCATTCCTCTTCCCAGCAGCCATCCGGAGATGCGCAACTGAGCCTCAAAGACATGGAGGACAAACTCCACCTTGATCACCTGAAATCGGGGGCACAGCAGGGAGAACTGGCACTGAGAGTCAACTCTGGGATCAGAGTTTGGCTTTCAAAAGTGAAACTGTGTGCCAGCTGCAAGCCCCTCCCAAACCCTCAGGCAGGACCTCTCCTCTCAAGGTGCACGCTGGCCAAAACAATGTGACTTGTCCCCAGGTGGGCAAGACCAACTAGAAACTAGAAACCCAGGACCACTGACAAAAAGCAACCAGACCCCAGCATCCTGCTGGAAGAGAGGGCAACCTCCAGCTCACGGGGACCAGATGAAAACAGACAGCCTTCCAGCCTGCTGGTGGTCAGCTGCCGACCCCTTCTGGGACCCCCACACTTCCCCTCCTTCCATGATTCTAAGTGCTTAAAAGATCACTTTTTTTTTTTAAACCCTGCCAGCAAGGTGTAATTTACACAAAAAGCCCAGGTTCTTGTAACAGGCATGAGTCATCATAGCCACAGGGAAAAAAACAAACAGATCAAAATGGCCTACTTTAGCATTTGACAGATTCAGGAACGTGTATCACCATCACTGTTACAGATGACCCAGGGGAAAACAAAGGGCAGGACCAGGTTTCAGGTGGGCACAGCTAATGGTCTAACATAGGTGAATGGCAAGAAAGCATGGCATCCTGAAGCCCACCATGGGTAGGCTGGGGGTCAATACAAATACAGGCAGTGCCCAAATGCCTGGAATCCTGATCCCGCAGAGACGTCTGCCTCTTTAGCTGTCCCGACCACAAACCATTTGCAGAGGCCCCAGCTCCATCCACCTTGCCTGATTTCTAACCTCTGCTTCATTTTGATCAGGGGTGGCAAGAATGTGGCTAATATTACCCTACCCTCTCCTCCTGTACCCATGGCAAACATCAAATCAATTCTGGTCAATTTTCCCATTGTGTCCAGACCCAACCTCAGAATCCTTCTTAACCCAGAATAGCCACTACCTATGGATCACATGACACGTTAGAGTAAATCCAGGCTTAGGTCTTCAATTTCTACCCAGTCAAAATTGTGCCTAGCACTCCTTAATCCTCAGTTACATCCACTTCTGAGCATTTTTTTTCCAAAGAAATAATTCAACGCAATTTTTAAAATGAAAACTCATATAACTCAAAGATGTTCATTGTCAGTGGATATCCAGGTTGTTTCCATTTTTTCAACAGGTTAAATAAATAAGTTTCTTACTTAATCCTCACAACAACTCCTCATGATCCTAAACTCTCAGATAAGGAAACTGAGGCTCAGGGGCTGAAGGAGCCAGCAGGTCACATGCGTTGCGAGTGATACATTTGGGAGTCAAACCTACATTTTTTTTTTACCACAATATTGAGATATATTATATATTCACATGCCATATAATCATCCAAATTGTATGATGGTTCACAATATCATCATATAGCTGTGCATTTATCACAATAAATTTTTGAACATTTCCATTACAACAAAAATAAGAATAAAAGTAAAAATAAAAATAGAACATCCCATCCCCCTGTCCCCCCACCGATATTTATTTTTTTTTTGTCTCTTTCTTTTCTTACTCATCTGTTCATACACTGGGTAAAGGAAGTATCAGTCATAAGGTTTTCACAATGAAAAGGTCACACCTTAAAAGCTCTGTAGTTATTCAATCATCTTCAAGAATCATGGCTACTGGATTACAGTTCAACAGTTTCAGGAATTCCCCTCTAGCCACTCCAATACACCGAAAACTGAAAAGACATACCTATCTACTGCATAATAACCTCCAGAATGACCTCTTGGCTTTGTTTGAAATCTCTCAGCCACTGAAACTTTATTTTCTTGCATTTCTCTTCCCTTTTCTGGTGAAGAAGGCTTTCTCACTCCCATGATGCCAGGTCCCTGCTCATCCCAGGGAGTCTTGTCCCACGTTGCCTGGAAGATTATACCTGTGAGAATCACGTCCCACGTAGAGCAGGGAATTCACCTGCCGAGTTGGCTTAGAGAGGCCACATCTGAGCAACAAAAGAGGGTTCTCTGGGGGTGACTCTGAGGCCTAATCCTAACAGGCTTAGCTTCTCCTTTGCAAGAATATGTCAAACCTACATTTAACTCCACACCCAGGACCTCTGGCAGGAAAACGAACACATGCACGAGCACACGATGGGTATGGTACCACATTCACTCAACAAAACAGTGTCCAGCCTTTAAACTTATGAAACTGAAATTATCTATGGAATGTTAAGTGAAAGGACACGAACCATGTGTCTGCCATGACTAAAGCTTTGTAAAAGTGAGCACCCATGGTGGTGCAACGGCAGCTCAGCGGTAGAATTCTTGCCTGCCATGTGGGAGACCTGGGTTAGATTCTCAGGGCCTGCACATGCTAAAAAAAAAAGTATGCGCCCATGTGGCAAGGGCTCCAAGGGAACCAGTAGAAGTGTCCTACAGGCTAGGGGTCTGCAGCTGTCCATTACCTAGCTCCTTACCTTTGTCTGAACGATTTATTAAAACTACAATGCCCTGAGATAAAGCCGCCATGGAGGGGAGCACAGAGGGCAGGAGGCTCGTTTTGGAAAGGAATCTCAAAAGATGGAGGCAGCGGCTGGAGCGAGGCAGCCACCAACCAAGGGACTCTGAGGATGGCCAGCAAACCCAGAAGCTGGAGGAGGCAGGCAGGATTTTCCCTGGAGCTTCCGAGGGAGCGCAGCCCTGCCCAGACCTGGACTTCGGACTTCGGACTTCTAGCCTCTGAGCTGGGAGATTATAAGCATCTGCTGCTTTAAGCCTCAGTCTGTGCTCATTTGTTACAGCAGCCCCAGCAAACTCATGTACACGCCAGACCCTGCCGGGGTTTCGTGGTGGGCAGCCAGGCTGTGGCCCTCTCGCCACAACTCTGCTTTTTCAAGTGGCTTCCCCTGCATCTGCAGCCGGGTCACCCCGCCTTCATTTCTCGGGGAGCAGGAGACAAAGCTGGCCCCATCAAATCCCAGATTAAAAGCTTTCCAGAGTTCCGTCCTGCTCTCACGATGAGGCCCTACCTTTAAAGAGGACTTCGAGCTCCCTTCAGGGGCCTCGACACTCAGCTTGGCTTGAGGACTTAACCTCTCCCAACCTGGGTCTCCTCACCTGAAGATGGAGGTGCCCACAGCCCCCCACCTGGCAGGGAAACAAACCTGGCACTCACATGTGATGCCCGGCTGCCATTGCTCCTGGGCTGCTTGTGTTTAAAACATATTTTTTTCTGTCTTCTTTTTATTTCTTTTTCTGAATAGATGCAAATGTTCCAAGAAATTATCATGATGATGAATATGCAACTATGTGATAATATTGTGAATTACTGATTATATATGTAGAACGGAATGATCAAAAGTTAGAATGTTTGCATTTGTTTGGTATTTTTAAAAAAATTTTTTTAAAATATATGGCATGAGCCACAAAAAGCCCCATTTCCTGAGCCCAGCCCAGGTAAATGTATCAGCACAAAACAGCCCTTCTGGTTTTGAGAAGAACAAAGGGACTTTCCAGGAACCAGTGGCTTGAAGAAATGTTAACCACCACCCCACCCTACCCTCACAAAACCAAATCACTCTGGAGAGAAATGAAGAGTCTCTGATGGTCCCCAGAGGACCAGGTGGCCCCAAAGGATCTGCAGCAGAAGAGGTGCAGGTTCTCCCAGTGGACCCAACTGGCTCTCATTTGTTTTCCACTGAAATGAAAGCAGAGTCTGGAAATTGCAATCATCCCTGAATCCCTCTCTGAGCATAAATGACTTCCACAATTTAATTCAATCCAAAGAACTGCTATTAAACATTTACTAGCTTTTGCCATAGAAATATACAATCTAGAGTCCATGTGAACAGATTCATTTCCTTTTTTTTTTGAGTATTTTTATGTGCCCTGCACCTTTCTAGGTTTGAGGAGGGCTCTGCAGTAAAGCAGCCATGGGCCCTGCCCTCAAGATGATGACCTTCCAGTTAGGCCCCCAATTAATTCATGGAATCAGGACCACAGTAGAAATAAAGATAAGTGAGCAATTAATTTTGACATGGGCTGGGAGGAGAGTGGGATAAAAAACAAAGGTTTTAAAGGCTGAATAGGAGTGCACCAGGACCAAAATAAAGAAACCCTTTTCACATTCTGTTGCTTTTCTTTAATCCTTCCAACAGCCCTATGAATATTCACTACCACATTTTCACAAGTGAGAACACAGAGATTTAAAAGAAAAGTTACCAAGGTCCTAAAGCTAAAGAGTTGATGGAGCGGGAATATCAACTTGAGTCTCATTCCCCCTAAACCCATGCTCTTTCCCATTTGACCCAGCAACATTTTTTGGATTATGTGCTAAACCACAGTGTTTTGTTTCTAGTTTTTTGTTTTGTTTTGTTTTGTTTTGTTTAAGTTCCGTCTTAAAGGAAGACTGGGAATCAATAGGCTTAAAAATAAGTATAAAAGGCAGTTAAAGTCACTGAAAAAAGAGATCAGGCCTCAATTAGAGACAAAAATGAAGCCAGTCTGGCTGGGACTAAGACAACTCAGAACGCAGGGTAAAAAGATGACAGTGTGTGCATGTACACTAGACGTTCACCTACTTACCGTATGAGACCAAAGGCAGAGGTTTTCTGAAACACATGATCTAAGTCAACCTGTCTGGGTAGTTCATTCAAACAATTCAAATTCCTGGAGTTCAGAATGGGAATGAGGCCTTGTAATTCTGGGTAGTTTAATATAATGCCAGGATACATCTCAGACTATGGTGGGCTGATAATTAAAAAGTATTGGTACAGTCCCCTGAGGGCCTGAAGGAAAAAAAAAAAAGGAACTATAAAACTTCCCCATTTGGGAAATTCTGGGTATCCTCTCAAACACTGGGGTCTCCCAAGAAAATAAGCTAAGCCCTTGGTTTTTGAGGCTTGTCCTTATGAAACCTATTTCTGTAGTGGAGCAGCCAGCTGAAGAAGGAGTAAAAAGTCTCTTCTTCCTTAAAAGTCTTCAACTGCGGACTGTCTCGTTGGTGGGAGACATGCCTTAGTCGATCACAGATGTAATCGGCCACAGCTGCAATCAACTGACCGATGATTTAATACATCAACCTTCCAGTTTATCAACCAACCATGGAATATTCTTGCAGCAAAAGTCAGGCCAGTGCTTGCCTGACCTGACAACTGGGCATCATCACTTCTCTGGAGTTTGTCCAGACCCTTCACTGGAGCTGCCAGCTTCACAGCCTGCCCTACAGATCTCAGACTCCTCCATTCCCATGGTTGCATGAGACACCTTTATAAATCTCATATTTACAGACCTCTCCTGGTGGTTCTGTTTCTCTAGAGAACCCCGACTAATACAAACTTTACAAAAGTTTCATGCACTAGTTTGCTTTCCTGGAATATATAATTTCCAGAGAATTCCTTGGCCGGATAAATCCTGAAAACCAGAGGGGCCAGCCTCTCCAGATTATCAACTAATAATATCCCCCTACCCTTTATTGTTGACACTGTTTAACATGAAAAAGTCAGAATGGGCATTGCCTAAAGATCTGAGAGAACTATCAAAGAAGAAGGAGGAGTTCTAACAGAGAAAATAGGAGTTAACACATGAGCATGACTGCTGGATCACTACACTGACATTTCTTCTAGCCTCCAGTATTTTGGAGCAGCTAGAAGGAAAAATCTGAAATAGTGTAATAGTAACCCATAACAAACTCTGAAATCTGTCTGTAACTATTTGTTGAAGTGTACTTTGAAAATTATTGCTTTTTCTTTCTTTTCTTTGTATATATGCTATATTTCACAATAAAAAATGCTTAAAAAAATGTTATAAAGAGTTGTTTCCTGCACGATTTCTCAGAGACTTTAGTGTACTGAATGCAACACAAGCCCACAAAAATAGAGTTTCCAAATGCTTATGGTTTTAGAACACTTTTCTGGGTGCTGATGGGCTTGGGAAATGTACAGTGCAGCTAAGTGACCGAATTTGGGGCTCTGGGACCTTGGACACGTTGCAACACCACCCTGTAGCCCAGTTTCCTCATCTCTAAAAAAGGGAAAACTACGGACCTGGCCTTGGTGCAAAGACTCAATGATTTACTACACAAATACTCTTTTCAAATGTGCCATGTGTGGCCTGGTACACTGTAGGCACCATACACGGCTATTGTTAGAAACAGATTACTAACTCAGGTCACAAAAGATGCCATTGGGGACATCTGGTCTGGGGTGTCCCACAGTTTAATTCGACCCTATTCCTGGGGGTTAGGAGCTATCAGAATAGCTGTTATTTCCCTGGCATCAGCGAAATGTTCATGTGTGACCTTCCTGCCTCCGTATCTCCTTGGAGAAAACACACCACTGCCCCCTTTTCCCAGTGCTGAGAAGTCAGATGTCCCTTCTGGCTCAGTGAACATTTATTTTATGTTAGGAAAAGATAAATGAGAGGGTCATGTGACTCGAGCCATTTTGCAAGACAAGCACGATGCATTATTGAGCGTGTCCGGCAGTCAATCATTATCGAGCTGGGCCCGTCTCTCGGGGCTGGCTGCACGCTCTGTCCTGGGCCCCAGCAGACACCTTTGTGCTGTACACTGCTGGCTGTGCAGGGTGGCCGTGCCTGCTGTCCATCTGGCAAAGGGCCCTGACTCACATCCGAGCGTCCCAATGGCCCAGCCCTGGCTGGCAGCAGCTTTGCTGGGGTTTGCTTTGTTTCCCCCCAGCTGCAGCCACGTGTCAGCTTCCCAGCCTGGCTCTGAACGCAGACTCAGCAGACCCAGGATCATCTTCCAATGTAACTCCTCCAGGTTTGGGGCAAGCCTTGTCAATGCCCTCAGCCTCAGTTTCCCCATATGCAGGTGCAGGAATGCACAAGGCAGAAGGCAGAAGGCCTGCAGGGAGTAAGTCCTTTCTGGCCAGGGTGGGTGAGGCCAGAGCTCCCTGGGTCACTGGCAGCTATGACTGGCCCAAGCCAATTAGGAAATTGGCTAATATCCTAATTCCTGCCCTGGGCCCTAAGGAACAAGGTAGGCTCTCTCATCTCCTAAGGAAACAATCCACAGCACAGAAATGTCTTATGCCCAACTCGTGCACTGTGGTGTTGTCTAAAAGGGAAAGCTGGAAATGATAAGAGCTCATCCTTACTGGGCCTTTTCCTGTCCCAGGCATCTTCCCTACATTTATTCATTTAATCCCCACAACAACCCTAAGAGGCAGACAACACACTTGCCCCATTTTAGATACGGGGAGACTGAGACACAGGGAGGGCACGCAGCTCGGACAAGGCTACACTGGGAGTGGTGGTGCTGGAATCTGAGCCCGCGCCCTGTGGCCCAAGTCTACAACCCTTGGCAGGGGGCTGCCCCGCCTGCTCTCTGTCCACTGAAGGGCCTTTAGAGGTGGAAATAACGCCACACCCAAATGATGAGGCTTTGACAAGCATGAGGAAACCGCAGACTATGTCCCAACTAAAAGCAAGTCAACTCCTCCAACTCCTCACATGACAGGTGGGGAAACCAAGGCCCAGGGAGGGAGAGAGACCTGCCCACAGTCAGGTGAGTTAGTACAAGCTGTGATTAAGAAAAGACTCATCTCTCCCAATTCCAGCATCTCTGGGAGAATAACCATGCAATTAATTTATGTTCTCCATGTAAAACATGAGGACGTGGTTATATCGTATTTATTAACTATGAAAGCAAAGGGTTCATTAATACCCTTAAAGCTAAAAATCAGTCTACTTATCCTTCACATGGAAGTAGCTGCAGAAGGCACAGGAGCAAGAAACGTTTACAGGGTCTCAGTTCAAGCCCTAGGTGTTCTTAAGAGACAATTAGCTCAGATAAATCCTGTAACCCAGAGGGACCAGCCTTGCCAGGATTATCAATTTTAATTATAATCTCCTACCCTTCAGTGTGGACACCTTTCTCAACGTGAACAAGTCAGGATAGGCATTGCCCAAAGATCCCTACAGATTGGGAGAAAGATTAAAGGAGAAAGAGGAGGTATAACAGAGACAACGGGACTTAGCAAACGAGTATGGCTGCTGCATCACTATATGAATGTTTCTTCTGGCCTCCAGTATTTTGGAGCAGCTAGAAGGGAAAATCTGAGATGATGGAATGGTAGCCCATGACAAACTCTGGGATCTGTCCTGTAACTACTTGTTGAAATATGCTTTGAAAAGTCTTGCTTTTTTCTTTCTTTGCTTTGTATGTATGTTATATTTTACAATAAAAGCATGTTAAAAAAAAATTACAAAAATAAAAGGCAGCTGGAGAAAGTGATCCACTGCCCAGGACATGAAAATCGCAGCCAGGCCCACCTGGAGGGTCCCTCAAGGACACGGTCCGAGTGCCACTGTGAAGAAAGAAACGGGTGCATGGGCCAGGCAGAGTGTGGCTTTAGAGGCTGGACAGGGAGGGACCCCCATCAGGCAAGTGCGGGACCCTCTGCAGCCCAAGTGCCTGCATTTACAACTGCTATATAAATGTCGGCTCTTGTATAGCTTTGAATGATTAACATTTGAAAATGCAGAGGTCAAAAATGCAAACGTTAGCGGTCAGCATATTATAGTGCGCCAGCAGTGAGATGGGGATGGGAGCAGGTGGCTGTGCCTGCCAAAAAGAGGAGAGGGCCCAGGGACCCAGGGAGGGAGGGACACAAGGACGGAGGCAGTGGTAGGAGGGAGGCGGCCACAAGCCAGGAGACTCTTGGAGCCACCAGGAGCTGAAGCAGCCAGGAAGGAGCTCCCCATACCCCCACAGCCACCAGAGGGAGCAGGGCCCTGCCCCACCCTGGTTTAGCCTCCAGAACTGGGAGACAAAACATTTCTGTTGTTTTAAGCTGCTCAGTCATGGGGATTTGCTGTAGGCATCCCAGGAAACTAAGACTTATTTAAGATTGGAAAGAGCATGACCACGGGACACCCCTGCAAGCATCCCTCCCACCGGTCCCCTCCCTCCTGGCCGCACCTGGGCCGGCCAACGGGGACACAGTGGCTAAGCTGGGGGGCAGCGGACCTGTGAACGCGGAACATGCTTTCTTTGGCATTTTCCATTCCGCTGTCACACGGGAGAGCCCCGAAAGCTGGTTAACCATTAAAATCCAAGCTGGCCTGGAGAAACAGAGACCGGAGGGTTAGGGAGGGGTGTCAGTGCTAGCCAGGGGCAGGCAGCAGTGTTGATTGGAAACACTAAGATTTTAAATAAATTACATTTACTGAGCATTTGCTAGGAATCAGGCATAGTGCTAGCCTTTTTAGAAGGCAATCTGACAACCCACACCTTTTCTAAATAATATCACGCCTACTAACTCCAGAACCACCCCCTCCCGAGAATGTACTCTAAAGAAGTAATTCAAAGACAGAAAGGAACTGCATGTATTCAAATATTGGTTGGAACATTATTTATAAAAGTAAAAACTGGAAGCCACCCAAAAGACCGACGACAGGGGAACATTTAGTACATTCTAGTACACTTGTGAAGGGGGACGCCCTGCCACCAGAAAAACGTAAATTACAAGGCAGGCACATGATTTATAAAAGTATTAACCTAAAAAGAAATGCAGGCGAGGGGTGCGGTTTGCAGGCAGTGACTGCACAAAGCACCAAGGCTGAGCGAGCTTACCCAGAGAGGAGCTGACGAGGTTGGTCAAAACACGGGCCCTGAGAGCTGGGTGTCAAGAGTTTTCCTTTCCTTTTATCACTTTTTAAAATTAATTTTTAAAAATTACGGTAACATATATAAAACATAAAATTTGACATTTTAACCATTTTTAACTACACAATTCAGTGACATTAATTACATTTACGATCTTGTGCCACCACCTCCTCCACCGGGAACTCTGCACCCACTAAATAAAAACTTTCCATTCCACCTTACCCACCCCACCCCCTGCCCCCGATAACCTCTCATCTACTCTCCATCTCTATGAATTTGCCTATCCTAGATATTTCATAGATAAGTGGAATCAGACACGATTTGTCCTTTTGTGTCTGGCTCATTTCACGCAGCAGAACGCTTGCAAAGTTTCTCTATTCCTTTTCATGGCTGAATAACAGTCCATCATTCAGGCAGACCACACTTCGTTTAGCCATCCCATTTTAAACACTTGGGTTGTTTAAAATAAATTTTTGGTTTGTGATAATTTTCAATTTACAGAAAAGTTAGAGAAGATAGCATCGCAAGCCTCCAGGTCCCCACACCCGGCTTTCTCAATGGTTAATACTTGATGCCACTGTGGGACAATTGTTCAAATGGGGAGCCCAACACTGGTTGGTGCCTGACAACTCAACTCCAGACTTTGTTCCAGGATCCAGTCCAGAGCACCATGCTGCATTCAGCCTATTAATTTTAATCCCTTATTTTATAGTGAACCATTCATACTGCTTTGTGGGGGTGAGGGGAGGCAATGGTGCCCTGCCCTCTGTGACAGGCTCTCGAAGGGAGGTGTAAAACAGTCTTTTTTGTCACCTGAACCAGGTTAAATACACCGAAAGAGGTCGGGACTCCTTGGTTTATGGGTTTTGAAAAACCCTTTTGGCCAAATGGAGAACTATTGGGTAAAGTGTTGATCTTTCTGGAATTCAAATTTTCTTTGCTCAACAAGACCCCATACACTAGCCCCAAGTGGACAACCTTGGAAGTTTCCATCAGTGTTGATTTTTTTTCACAGCCAGAAGGGAAAAGAGTTTATAACATATGACTCTTCAAAGTAGAACCATTCCAAGGATTCACCAAGGCCTGCCTTCCCCTTCTCCATTCAGTCTAGGAAGGACTCATTTGGGTACATCAGCCATGTACAGCACCCAACCAGTCTTGGCATCTGCACTGCACTGCAACAGCCTGTCATTCTATAGCCACCAAAATAACAACGAAAGCCCTGCTATCCCACAGATGTGTTGTAGTTGACATTTATTCATTCAGCAAACAGTACCGAGCACCTACCGGGTGCCAAGTGCCGCCCAGAAGATGCACACACGGATTCTCCCATGGGATCCGCATGGCCACCACTGGGAGTCGTCCATGAAGTGCCCAGGTGGTGGCCACTGTTTGGTCCCCCCAGCCCCTGCCCTGGGAGCTGCGTACCCCGCGCACTCATCCGTGCGCAGACTCCCATCTGCCAGGCTTCTGTTGCGTGATGGATGGCCTGATTTAGGAACCCCCAGCCCTCACCCGTGAGAACGATCCTAGAAACGTTCTGCCAGTGGCTCAGGACGCCCCGTGGCATGTGCAAAATCACACAGTCACGCCACAGCCCCAGGACCCAGCGCTCTCCATCGCAGCTGGACTGGGACCCTGGGCGGGGTGTGACCTCCGGACCCTACAGGACCACAGGGAGACCCACCTGGACGACCTCCTTCACCAGGGTCTTGTCCGTTCCCGTTTTGGCTCGCTGCAGCCCGCTGACGTCCTCGCCGATCCACGTGATGAGGGCGAACTTGGACCTTTTGCTCATGGTGTCCCCCGTGGTAAAGCGCACAAAGGCGAATAGCCGGACGTCATCTGGGGACAACAGCGAGAGGAAGGCACCAGCTCAGTTCAAATGGCTCTTAGTTGTATATTCATCACCACGGTCATTTTCTTGACCATTTGCAAATATGTCACGAGTGTTTGCAGGTTCGTTGTTCATAATAAAATTTAAAAAAATTAAAAACCAGTTAAACGACTCCCACGAGGGAGAGGCTGGTGGCCGCGGGGGGTGCCTGGAGCACCCTGGCCGGGCTGGCAGTGACGCCAAGTGCACAGGGCGGGAAGTTTCCTGCCGCGGCCCGCGTGGCCAACTCCCCGCTGAAGCCTGAGGGACGCGTCTCGGGCTTCGTGCCCGTGGGGGTTTGAAGCTGTGCATCCCCCAGAAAACCACGTGCCAATTTCACCCATTCCTTTGGGTGTGACCCCCTAGGTGGGCCCTTCACTGGGACGGGTCTTCACCCTGCTTCTGGACTTTATAAACGGAACGAACCCAGGCCGGGGGGAGAAAGCCACAGGAAGCCGGAGCCAAAACGGAACCCGGGAGAGAAGGAAGGTACCACACGCCGCCGCCACGGGACACAGAAGCCCGGGACCCCCAGCCAGCCCCAGATCACCAGTCTTTGGGGAAAAAGAATTGCTTTCTTGATTTGGACATTATCTCAGCCTCAAAACCACGACTGGATAAATTGCCTTTGTTTAAGCAAATACCTCCTGGTATTTGCTTAAGCAGCCTAGGAAAGGGGGTTCACAAAGGTTAGCTGACTTTCCCAAAAGTTGCACAGTTGGTTCCAGGCTGTGTTGGGATTTGAACTCAGGTCTCTGGCTACAAATGCCTCCCAACCTCCTGTTCCTTCATATGGTTGTGACTCAAATTTTGGATTTTATTTAGGGAACAGAAGTTCATCAACTCTTCTTATCCTCAGTTCCCAGAATGGTACGGCCACATGCTGAAGGGATGGGGACACAGTGTGGCGAGGGATGGGGGTTGAAGAGGAAACAAGGAGAAAGGGGTCTTTATTTTGGCAAAGGACCCAGCACTAGGCCCACGGGCCTCCTATGGCTTGATGATTAGGCCAATAAAAAATTCTAAGTATTTTCCCATTGGTTCTGCTATGCTTAGCTTGTCACCTTTACTTATTTTTTTTTTAATGAACATGGGGGCTATTCTGTTTCATTGATCTCAATTAAGTCTGGTTTCAATACTGCCCTGTTTTCATTATCATTACTTTAGATTCTTTAGATTGTGGAAATGTCCACAATCCACTATGCTAAGTCTCCCTCATCCTCTGCAGAATCAAAATATTATCAGATGTGCTTGTGTGTGTCCTGTTACTATACAGCAGGACTCCTCAACCTCCTAAATATCACCACGGGGGGCCAGATAACCCTGTAGGGGGGCCCGGCCTGCGCACACTAGGACCTTAGCTGCATCCCTAGCCTTGACCTACCAGGTGCCAGCCGCTGCCACCCCCGCTGATAGTCACGAGTCTCCAGACATGGCCCAGTGTCCCTCGGGGAGGCCCTGCTGGCTGAGAGCCCCTGCTCTAGATGGAGTTCCGCCCCCGATGAACCAGATTCCCCGTTGGATCTCCTACCAACCTCGGAGCTTTACTTTGAGGAAATCACGAATCCTTACTCAGGTAACTTCCTCAATACTTCATATTTTAGTTGCAATTCTAAATGATATTTCATCACAATTCCTAACTGGTCCTTGTCAATACCCAGAGCTGCCACGGCTTGTGAATTCCCAAACAGCTCCGGCTGCGGGCTTGGGTGCCCCCCGACGCACCGCTGGGCCTCGGAACCCCTCAGGGAACTTGCTGGACTGCAGGTTCCGATTCAGCCAGTCGGGAAGGGGCTCCGGGACTCCGGAGCTCCTGGGGGTTGCAGAGGCTGCCGGGGGACCCCACTGGGAGTTAAAACCTAACAAAAGCAACCAAGAGGCCTTCTCCCAAGAACCCCCTTGGGTGCCGCCGGGCCGATCCCCAGGTGGAGGACAGGTTTACTCCAACACAGAAACGCTGGGGGCCTAACGGAGTCCCAGGCTGAGCATGCGGCGCGCTCCCTGGGCATGATCAGCTCACAGCTGGATGAGTCTGCAGCAGCCGCGTGTCCAACGGTCACCAGCCTGTCCCTAGGGGCTGAGCAGTGCCCAGATCGCGGCAGAACACAGAGCGTGGGGTCCACAGCACTAGGAAAAATTCATGAGTGCCACTCACGTGGGCACCACACTTTTCAGTTTATGTCGTGTCTGGTCTCATTGGGGCATCTCTGTCACCATCACCATCGATATGCAAACCACCGCTAGATCCACCAGAGCGAGAGGCCCAGAGAGGCAGGTGACGTGCACGAAGCACTATCCTAAGACCCAAGCTGGGCGTGAAGCCGAGCCCCCTTCCTCCAGGGGGCGCCCCCACCCCGCAGTGGGAGTGCGTGGGGGACCAGCAGGGAAGACCGACTGGAAAGCTTGCGGACTCGCTTCATCAGCTGACCTGCACAGGCGTGGTGCCTGGCTGACGTAGGAGGGGAGGAGAGAGGTCTCTGGGGGACAGCAGAGCACAGAATGGGGGCCCCGTCCGTCCTGGAGTCACAGGGATCACGGCTCACACGCAGCTCCGTCCCCCACCTCCCGGGGGTTTCGCCTTCACTACCCGAATGCCTGAGCCTCAGCCGACTCACCTGTAAAATGGGGTGCTCTTTTGTTGCTCTTGTTTTAACCAAAGTACGATTCGCCATTTGAAAGTCTACAGTCCAGAAGTTTTAACTCACTCACAATGCCGCGCCGTGCGCAACGTCCTTTTCCACTGTCTAATCCCGGCACATTTCCGTCACCCCAGAGGGAAGCCCTGTGCCTATCAGCAGGGGCTGCCCATCGCCCCACCCCCCCAACCCCTGGCAGCCACTACTCTTCCGATCTATGGATTTGCCTATTCTGGACATCTCAGAGGTGAAGTCTTACCAGATGTGGTCCTTTGGGCCTGGCATCTCTCACTTAGCCCCATCCTTTCTGGAGCATGTACCAGCACTTCATTCCTTTTCATGGCCAAATAATACTTCACTGCGAGGACAGACTACATTTTGCTCATTCACCCATCAGCAGATAGACATATGGGTTGTTTCCAAAATGGGGTGATTTTCTACCTCCCTCATCAGTTGACCTTGAGCTGTGAAAAGTAGGAAAACACACCTGGCCCGACAAGTAAAACTGCCCCCACAGGGTGGAGCTATCAGGTGGCTTTGAGCACTTAAAATGTGGCTAGCCCCCTAGAATGAGCTGAGACTCAGCATCAAGGAATTGAGAAAACCTTCTCAACCAAATGGGGGAAGAGTGAAATGAGACAAAATAAAGTGTCAATGGCTGAGAGATTCCAAACAGAGTGGAGAGGTTATCCTGGAGATTATTCTTACACATTAAACAGATATCACCTTGTTAGTCATGATGTAATGGAGAGGCTGGAGGCAACTGTCTGAAAATGTAGAGCTGTGTTCCAGTAGCCATGTTTCTTGAAGACGATTGTATAATGATACAGCTTTCACAATGTGACTGTGTGATTGTAAAACCCTGTGTCTGATGCTCTTTTTATCTACCTTGTCAAAAGATGAGCAGAACATATGGAATAAAAATAAATAATAGGAGGAACAAATGTTAACATAAATTTAGTTTGAAATGCTAGTGATCAATGAAAGGGAGGAGTAAGGGGTATGGTATATATGAATTTTTTTCTGTTTTCTTTTTATTTCTTTTTCTGAATAGATGCAAATATTCCAAGAAATGATCATAATGATGAATATGCAATTATGTGATGATATTGTGAATTACTGATTATATATGTAGAATGGAATGATCAAAAGTTAAGAATGTTTACGTTTGATGTTTTTTGGTATTTAAAAAAAATTTTTTAAATAAAAAAAAATGTGGCTAGTACAGCAGAGGAAGCAGAAGTGGCAAATAATTTAAACAGCCACACGTGTCTGACACAGGCCGGGGGCACGGGGAGAACCCGGGAGTCCAAGAGCAGCTCGGCGCGCCTGCTTGTGTTTGGGAAGCTGCCGGCACGGCTTTGAATAGAGCCATCAGCAAAGGAAAACGGGCCCCAATTTAATTAAATTGCCCGATGCAGGCGGCCTCGATCGGGGACGAAGGGGACCCATTCGTCACGGTGCCTCTGGATTCATCGATGCCAAGGGAGCAGAAGCAAAACACCATGCCACCACCTGTTTCCATGGCAACCCCTCTCGTTTCCACACAGGCTGGCACAGGCCCCCGGCTCTGTGATCGGGAGGCACCCCGCCTGACCACTGGCCACAGCATCCACGTGGGAAACTCACTGGCACTGCCATGGGCCGAATCATTCTCTTGCAGAACTGGGTCATCTATCCAGCCAAGAGCTGTGTCTTCTTGTTGAGTCACCTCTCCCAGCCTCCCTTCTCTCTCCACAGGGTCAGCCATCCACGACCCAGCCAGCTCCTCCACGCAACACGGGACTTTTTCCAAGGTTTGCCCTCTCAACTCGCCACTCGGTGTGTCCATGTGGACGGCCTCTTCCTGCCTCCAGCTCGGCAAGCTCATTCCTTCAGCAGCACAGCACCCTTGTGCAGCCATCCAGCTCCTTGCTGAGCCGCAGGCCTTCTCCCCATTACACCACGTGTCCAAAGTTCCCAGCCCATGACCAGGAAACAAGACAGAAGCACAATAAGTAAACTCCATGCCTACCCCAAGGTATCGGGACCTGGAGTTGAAGTACCTTCCAGAACCAAGGCCAACTGAAGTCATCACGGAGGTGGGAGAAGAAAACGTTTGCCTGGGTGGCTGTTTGGTGCTAACCTGCCAATGGTTTGGCCGGACATTGAAAAGTCAGGGGAGTCTCAGGCAAAAATCCGGTCCCCTGAGCAACATCTGCACAGCTGGAGATCCAAATCTCCCCCCTTCTCCACCCGCTTCACCTTGAGGGGTGCCCTGAGCCCATCCCTGCTCCTCCTGGACAACGCAGGAGGGAGCTCCAGTGCCTGGTCCCCGGCTCCACTTCCGTCCCTCTTCTGAACAAACGGGGCGGAGCAAGGACCCAGCACAGCTGTGCAGGCGTGGCAGCCCCGGGGGACCTCACCTCCCACCTCTGCTCTCTGTTAAAATCACTCTCGTACAAGGAGAAATGACAGGCACTGCAAGCCCTCAGCACATATGTGTGTGTGTGTGTGTATGCACGCGAGCACGCATTAAGATACAACTGGCCAGAGGAGGATTGGCACTCTGAGTTGACACAGTGAGGATGGCTCTGCTCAGCATCACCCCCACTCTGCCTCTTGGTCCCCAATAGGGCCAGTGGCAGTCTTTTGGACTGAGGTTGAGAAGTTGAGGGTACAGTTCCCGGCATAGGAGAAAGGAGGCCTGGATAAACCCTGGGGAGACGTGCACCCAAGACTTCCCCCAACACACCGGCAGGAGGCAGGCACCCTGAGCTCCTCGGGTTAGAGACCTCAGGGGGCAGCCTGCACCTGCTCCTCCACCAGCCATCCACCCTCAGCATCGGTGTGACAGTGTCCAGGTTAATTGCTCAAGATTCAGAATCTTTAGAAACCTCACTCCGACTAGCTCCAGACCAGGCTCCTGAATGTCTCCTGAATGCCTGATTTACTCAAGGGCACAGTGTGCCAAATGCTTACCTCGTAAGGTGGTTATAAGCATCAGAGAGAGAGAGAAAGAAACAGAGAAACAGATAAAGATAGAGATGAAGGGCTTGGCTGAAAAATAAGATGATTCTGTTTTCCTACTCCAATGAAATTGCTCTCAGAGGTCCACTGGGGCCTTCTGATTGCCAAATGCAATGGATGCTAAATCCAAATCCCACCCCCAGGAGAGGAGAGAAAGAGCTACTGGTAACAGGCCTCTATGTTGGGCTCGTTCTTATCTGGAATTCCATACTGCTTTCAAGTCTGCCCTTCTTAAAACTCTCCCGTGTCTTGGCATCCCAGACACAGCTCCCACCCCCTTCCTTCTCATTCACACCCCTTTCATTTTAAGGAAGTTACAATGAAAAGACACTTCCTGTATGGTCTTACTTTTCAACATGCATCTAGGCATGGTTCTGGAGCATCTCACCACCAAAAGACCACTGGGGTTGTGCCCCCAGGGACTGTCCCTCCCCCTACATTCAGCCCCCACCCCCAAAAGAGGGGAAACCATATTTAGAAAAAAGCTACTGAAAAATGGCACTAAGTGACCAGTAGTCCTGTCTCCTGTGTTACCGCTAAAAGGTGCATTTGATGGCATCATTAACAATGCATCACAAAGCCACATGAAACCTCCTGGCGGGGAGGGGCAATCAATAACACAGCAAGGTCAGAGGCCCCGTTCCGGAGAACTCTGTCACTACTCTTGGTTTCCTTGTGGTTCACATGGCGCTGTGACCTTGACCTTCACTCTCAAGGTCCTGAGACTTTGGTTGGCCCGTGAGGCTGCATCACTGCACCTCAATCGTTAAGCAGCTCCTGGTCCACCGTGAGCCAGAGGCCTAGATCCCCCCAGCAGAGCCCCCCGTAAGGAAAGGGAACCTCAGTTCAAGATCCCGTTCACCTCAGGGTTCCTGGCATGAGTTACTAAGCTGGCACCTGTCACTGAGTGCTCACACGCAGTGCTCTGGCCAGCCGGAAGTGAGTGCTCAGCACCCACAGCCTGATCTGGAGTCCATCTCCCCCAAAATCCCCCTTCCAGGCCTCCTTTCCTCTTTCACCTCCTGCCCGCCTGCGTCTCCTCCTTCCGTTTTCCCTCCTCCTCAGTCCAGGTGTAGCTCTGAGCCTGCGGCTGGGAAGGGGACGAAGGACTTGGGAAGAGGGGGCGGGAGGAGAACGAGGTCCCAAGGGCCAGGGCAAGCAGACGGGGTGTGGGAGACAGAACAGCAATGAAGAGGGAAGAGAATGACAACAAAGCGGGGAGAAAAGGAGATAAAGCCAAGGGGAGAGGGTGCCGGGCTCCTCTGGGATCACCTGGGACGAGCTGCCCTGACACTTTCCCCAAAAGTAAGAACAATTTAAACCCCCCCCCCCCCCCGGCTCTCAGGGTCCCTCCCCAAGGCCATGCTCACCCAAATCGGAAACCCTACGAGGCTCAGGCAATCCCTGAGGGCAGACGGTGCCCACTTTGTCTTCTCACCCGTGTGACCCTGACACAATCCACGTGGACGGGGCCCCTTCCTCCCAAAAGGGCCTCTTTCGGGGGCCTGCTCTGTGCAGCTCTAAGTTTTGAGGATCAGTATCCTGAGCTCCCCACACTGGGATGTCACGAAGTAGGTGCCACAGACTTACATTCTCTTGGGGACTCTGGGACTGATGATAGAGGCAAGTTAGCAAATCGCATTATTTCCGAATGTGATGAGGGTCACGAAGAATATAAAATAAAGCGAGGGCTGAAGATTGCGAGAAAGGTGCCTTCAGCTGGGGTGGGGTGAGGGTCTCAGGTCGGGGAGACATGTGGATGCCTGGGTGAGGCAGGGCCCTGGTATGGCTAAAGGGCAGACCCTCAAATCCTCTATCTGATCAAGGTCTGGTATCCTGAATATATAAAGAACCCTTACAACTCAACAATAAATGAAGAAATGGGCAAAGGGCTGAAGAGGCATTTCTCCAAAGATGTATAGATGGGCGATGAGCACGGGGAGTGGTACTCAGTGGTGCTATTCAGGAGGGAAATGCCACGAGATGCCCCATCACACACACTAGGATGGCTAGAGCCAAAGAGACAGGAGATGACAAGTGTCGGGAGGACGTGGCGATATCCGGGCACTCATGTGATGCTGGTGGGAATGTAAAATGCTCGTGCCCACCAGACTGAGGACAGATATATAACGTTTCCCCCAGCCACATTTTCTATCTTCCTAATCCAGCTCCTGGCACGGAGCTGGTGCTGCATAAATGCTTCATTTCCTTCAACAGTGGCATCCGAAATGAGCACCTAAAGAAAAGTCGAATTTCTGTCCTGGGTATTTATATGGGTTCCTATATAAATGAAAAAATAAAAGAGTAAAATGAGTCAGCCATAAATGTGTGGGCCCGTCAAGGGTAGGAAATAACAGCCAGAAACACATCCACTGACCTTCCCACACCACCACATGGTGCTGAGGCAGGAGGGAGAGTAAACCCCTGTTCTTCCATCTGCTGGCCCAGAGGATGGAGGATTAGAGAAGGAAAGCAACTGGGCCGCCCACACACAGCGGAAAGAAGCAGAGCTGGGGTTAGATCCTGGGTCTCATGAGGCCTGAGGTTTCGAGTTTGCTTTAATCTTCTGTGATGACCTATGTGGGGATGTGAGCAGAAAGGACAGGCGTCTCTCATGTCACACCAGCATCGCTAATGGCAGCAGCTTTATGCTGTTGGGTCTGTCCTTCCAGCGCACCTTTATTTAAAGAGCAAATTTGTCAAAACCAATCACTATCTGTCCGCATCTGATCATCTCTGCATGTCCAGTCCTTCCTGCCCTCTGCGGGTGGAGTCTACTCCTTAAGATCCTGGGGCTGGGGGTTGGTTTCATTGTTATGAAATGGTACTTGTGGGCGGGCCACAGTGGCTCAGCAGGCAGAGTTCTCACCCGCCATGCCAGAGACCTGGGTTGGATTCCGGTGCCTGCCCATGCCAAAAAAAAAAAAAAAAAAAGGCACTTGCTACTGCTCTGAAACATCATGGGGAACCAGGAACTGAAAGGGAGCCAAAGACGAAGGGCAGAGACTCTCCATCTCTTCAGGGCGTATTTATTGGCCGTTTACCGGGTCAGCACCACTCCAGGTGCTTGGGGTAAATGGTGAACAAGCTCCGTGCCCTCCTGGGGCAGGAGGTGGAAACCAGTCAGAGCCTTTCAATTCCCTTATTGCTCACAGTAAAAGTCTGCTTAGTTAATGGTGCCCTTCCAGCCAGTGGCAAGTCAGAAATAGACACACAAAGGCTGTGGGGGGAAGGCATTCTGAAGTGGACAACAGAAGCTGTTGCTTTTCTCTGTGGCATTCAATCAGAATCTGTCCTTCAGGTCGGCAGTCTGAGCCCCTGTCCTCCTTCCTCCGTGTAACTGGATGACCCTAATCCATCCCTCAAGACCCAGATCAAACAGCAAATCCTGCACTGACCAGCACCCCAGGTGGAGCTCACTTTCTTCTCCTGTGTCAGGATCATGCCCTGTAGTAATAATTGGCTATCGCATTAATTTCATTGTTTTCACATACTTTGTTTTTCTTTTGTTTTCCCTACTAGACTGTATTTGGGGCGGGGGCAGAGATTGGGTTTTATTCAGCAAATTCCATGGATCACAGATTGTCAATAAGTGTTTGTCAAATGACTAACTGACTGCAATGGAGGAGACAGCAAGACTATGAAAAGCAGATAGAAGCAGGCGGAGCAGTGCTTGCTAGAGCCACTCAGAGCCCAGGCATCAGACCCTTAATCTCCTCCAGTAGCCCCAAAGTCTCCCACTCGGTCCTGCTGCAATAGCATCTATTCATAATGCTGACCCCAAACTTCCATGAGCCGGCCACGTCCACTCTTCCCTAAGTACGAAGGTGGAAGTGGGTATATAACACACTGGCTTCCATCTACAGAAGAAAAAATAATCACTAAAAAAAAAAAGGGTAGCCCTCCTTATAATTTGGGTATCCAGATCAACTATTCCCTGACGGATAGGCCGGAGTAATAATTTTTCTTTTCCTCTGGTTATTTGAACCCGATTTTCTCATATTCTTTGTCAAACTAGGAAAGCTGGGTCATTCCACAGTTAATGAAAATTCAGATAGAAAGGAATCATTTGAGACGCCTATTGCTTTGGGGAGTGGACAAAGTATGAGATTGCATAGACTGTGATCTAAAATGTAAAAGTATTCACACATACATATGTGCATGTATGGTGAAGATGACACAAATGAACAAAATCTCCATTTGCCCTCTATAAGGAATGAACAAAATATAAATAGGGGCTTTATTTCTGGAATGATGGATTTTCTTTACTTTTTTATACTTAATAGTTTCTAAAAAAAATTATGCATGGGCCAGGGGAATGAATGTGTGTATGTACGTCTTAACAATCAGGAGAAACAAAAAGTCACTTAAAAAAAGTAATTAGAGCTCTGATTTCAAGAGAGAACCTGGCTCCTTCCAGCTGCTGGCCTCAGTGTCCTTCCTTTTATAAATGTGGGGACCCACCAACTTCCTCTTTGGTCAAAGAGAGGTCAAGCCCTGCTCCCAGGACCTTGTTGGCTCCTGCCGGGCCCCACACCTGCCCCTGCGGGAAGCCAGCCACCTCCAGCTCCTGCCCAGCTGTCCCTTCTCCTGGCAGCAGGGGCTGGGAGCTGCCTCCTTTCAACCCTGCTCTGGGTAGAAACTCACAGCTCAGCATTTCCCTGCGCAGGGGGGTGGGTAGGGTGTTGTTTTTTCCCTTACCAAACCCTGTTTGTATGACTTCTTTGGAGGTCTATATAAGGTAAAAGCTTTAGAGTGAGCTGCAAAATCTTGTCAAGCTCTGGGGTAACTTCCTGCCTGCCTTCCCTTTTCCCCTTTCTTTGGCCTTCTCTGAAGTTCAAAGTTGGGTGGAAATGATGAAATAATTACTTCCCTCTCTCGCTCTTTTCTTCTTGTGACCCAAATAAATTTTGGGGTACTGCTCCATGCCTGGTGGGGTGATGATGCTGGAGACACACCATTGGCACGTGGGGACGGAGCTGCAAAGACCAGAGTGAATCTCACCAAACTGCTGGCAGTGGCTGGTTAGGTGCGAGGGCCCCTGTTTTTGCTTATTTGTATTTCTAATTATTCTCTTCTTAGTATATGTTCTCTGGGTAACAACAACAAAATTGTTGGAAGCATTTACAAAAGCATAAGAAGCCGCACGCTGCTTGGAGACCCTCAGCGCCTGTGGGTTTCACCAGCCGAGGTTGGCTTTGTGGACAAACTGAGGAGGATTTGTTGAATGAATGAGTAGATAAAAACTGCCAAGGAAAAGTAAAATCTTTCCTGCTAGTTTCTCAGAATCGGACACCAGGCAGTCAGGATTTACCATAAGAACCCAGCAAGTGGCTTCCCAGGACAGGGCCGCCTGGCTGGAGGGAGTGAAGGACAAGCCCTGTCTGTCCTACAGATGTGTCTGCCCAGGGTTTTTGACCTCTAAGCCCTTCCCAAAGCCCCAGCATGACCCCAGGGGGCCCCTAACCTGCCAGGGACAGCAGCTTCCTTTATTATTTGCAAACCATAAAAACCCTCTCCATCCTACAGGCAGGGTAGAATTACAACCAAAAAAGGGAAGAAAACTATGACTGCTGGGTCAGATCAGACGACCACCCCCGGGACATCTTTTCAGGCAAAAGTAGTGAAGTCAGAATTTTACCCTGGAAAGGACAGAGATCTTTGGATTACCGTGTGGTCCTCCCCAGAGACCCTACAGATAAACTCCCTCTGAGCAGCTTCTTCCAGCAAACAAACCCTGGCTCCCATGGCCAGAGGCCCAGATCATAGGTCCATCCACTAGCTTCCCAGAAAAGAGCTCACCCATGGTCTTCCTTCTTAGAAACCCCTCCTTGATTCACAAAGACTTGAAGTTGCAGTGCTGGGAAGCAGCGGGGATGAGGTCGGAGCACAGGCTCTGCACCAGAAGCTCAGCTCAGCCCCCAGGCAACTCTGGGCAGATATTGCACGACTCAGAGCCTCAGTTTCCTTATCTATGAATTGGGGATACCAACAGGGCCTGCCTCCCGGGGTCACAATGAAGATGCAATTAAATCATGACCACATGACTGTTGGGAGGAAGGACAACGACCCCAGAGATGCCTAATTCCAGGAACCTGTGAACACGTGACCTTACATGGCAAAAGGGACGTTGCAGGCAGGAAGGCAGGAGGACCTTAAGATGGGGAGTGGGGGGGTCCTGATTAACCAGGAGGACACTCAATGTCACCGTAAGGGTCCTTATAACTGAATGAGGGAGGCGAGAGAATCAGAGGCAGAGACGTGATGTAAGAGACTCGTCTGGCTGTCACTAGCTCTGAAGATGGAGGAGGGGGCCAGGAGCCAAGGAATGCAGGAGGCCTCTGGAAGCTGGAAAAGGACAGGAAACAGGCTCTCCAGAAGGAACCAGCCCTGGCGACTCCCAGAATTTGGGCTCTGGGTCCCTTGTTGGAATTCTGACCTCCACAATTGTATACATTTATGTTGTCAGAAGCCACTAAGATTTTGGCAATTTGTTACAGCAGCAAGAGGAAACTCATCCCATGAACTTTGCACAGTACCTGGAGCTACATAGGCTCAGCTTAGCCATTATTATTACTATTGTTGTTATTAATAATAATAATTGCCAAGGAGGCTCATATAGATGCACAGAAGAGTTAATAAGAATAATGAGAGATACAAGATGTCCATAATAAACTAAACACAGAACTAAAGACAAGATCTAAAGCAGGTTAATTTCCACACGCGCTGATGAAATAAAACAGAAGATGCCAAGTTGCTCCTCCCAACCCACCAGGCCTCTGGAGAACTGGCATCTGCGGAGGCCACTGAGCTGCACTGGAAAAGCCAAATGGACACAGCTAAGTCGGAGGGGAATGCAGCAGAGCAGGGGCTCCTGCGGCCTGTGCAGGGCGGCCCCCCAAAGCCTGGCTCCTGCAGAAGTTCCCTTCCTGGCCCCTGGGCTGCTATTTGGGCTAAGCAGAGAGTAGGCTTGCTGGCGCCAGCTCAGTGTTCACACCCCATGTGACTGCCCTTCATTCACCTGTTCAGCAAGCATCTGTTGGGCCCAATGGGCACTGTGCAAGGAGCTGGCACTCGAGGAGGGCACTCCAGGAGGCCAGGTATCTGCCCACAGAGCTCAGATTCCAGCACAAGAGCCAGGCAATAGGCAGATTCCTGGATGTGCATGTGGATGTCATTTCAGGCACATCAGGGGTGTGGGGAGAGGAGACCCTTCTGGGCCCCGGGCCTCCCTCCCTCGGCCGTCCCCTGACTTCAGCGCTGCTGGGGTGGCTGGTTCTGGCACACTGAGGTGCCCTGCACAGCAGGGCCCTGCCGTTCTGCTGATGGGCCTCCCTTCAAACTCCACACAGGCACACCTGGAGCGCAGGAGCCCTGAAGTCTCTGGGGGATCCTCCCTGTGGGTACCTGCCCAGAGCTCGCCTCTAAGGCCCCTGTTGGGGACAGGCCCGGCTACAGCAGCCAGGTCAAAGCGTGCCCTCAACCATGTTTCCTCCTTCCTGCCTCGTTCTCCCGCACCCTCGGTCCTGCTTCTGGGTTCACCTCCCCAACGTCCCAGAAAGGAGGGAGCAAGGTGGGTGAGGAGGCTGGAGAACCCGAGGCCAGAGCTCACACAGCCAGACCAGATGCCTGGGCAAGTATGAACCCATGGCAGCCTTGACTCCACTGTCAGCAAAATGGGATCATGAGAGTGCCCGGCCCATGTGGGTGTGGGCAGCTGATAGAGGGACAGTGTCCCACAGGGCCAGCACTTTACAGCTCCTGTTGAGTGTATGATTTTAGTGTCACATTACTGGGGTGAATGGCGAGTGCTGGACAGATAGAGAAAGGTTACCGGGCCACCTGGGTGGGGATAAGTGGCTGCGGGTGGATGGGGAGGGAAATTCCAGATGAGGGCCTCTTCCGAGGGTCCTTATCTCGGTCTTTCCAGCCTCCTTCTGCACCCCACCTTCACCCTAAGCCACCTCTGCTCCCCAGAGCTCATGAAGCCCGCCCTGGGACCCCAGGCTTGGCCCATGCGGTTCCCTGAGCCTGCTGCATCCTCCCCACCTCCCCAGTCAGACCTCCTGGACAACACATCCTCCAGGGAGTATCCGCCCCCAAGCCCACCTAAGCAGCTTCATCAAAGTTGTGACTCTCTTTACCCGACTCAGTCTCTGACTCAGCCCTGAGCTCCATGAGGCGGGGGTGTACCCACCTGTTCACCATCGCGGCCCCTCCGACGCCCGGGGACGGGGCGCAGGTAAGCGCACCTCAGTTCACAGAGGGACAAGGCCAGAGGGCCCAAGGCAAGTGGCGAAGGTTAACAGCCAGGAAGTGGCAGGATTGGGAAGTGAGTCCAGAGAGTGAGTCCACTGGGGAGGGTGATGATGGCTAACTGGGGTGACCATACAACCCACTGCCCGAATGGGTACTTCTGGGAATAAAAGACAGTGCCACTGACGGTCACGCTAAGACACGGGGCACATGGGGTGTTCCATCTTCTGATGATACAAAGAGCACTCGGCAGGGCCCAGCACGTCATAGGCACCTTAAACAGATCACCTATCGGTGCTGTTGTGTCACTGTCACCACTATGGGAAGGCGCTGAGCTGGCAGAGGACAGACCCAGTCTGAGCTCAGCACACCCCACCCCTTCTCAGATCCCAACCTCCCCCTCTGCCACCTGTGAGGCTGGACCAAATCCGCCAAGAAGCCTCCAGCTCTGCCAGACTGTGGGAAAGGAGAGAAAGCTGCACAGAAACAAGAGCAGAAGGCAGAGGGCTCAGAATGGCACGGAGGGAACCGGAATGTTTGCTGCCCCACTTCTCATATCTTGTCTTGTTAAACAGCAAGTTTTCTCCCCATGGTTTGGAAATCCAGTAGCCTTCTGCTCTTTAGAGTCTCTCGACATCTCTTCTCTAAGGGCCTCCTGCAGGGATCCTCAGCCCCAGGACGGCTGCGGGCCCAGAGCTTTGTCACTAAGAACACAGAACCACTTGCAAATGAACTCCAACTTTCTTTATAGGTTAACAATCATCTTGAAACCATCCTACAATCAGTGGGGCTGGCTCACAATAGCTGACCATTTTTCACATCTCTTCCCAACTTTGGGTTCAGTAACACCCCACTGGTAGCTTAAAATTGGGCATGGTGAGAGTATTTCCACCATGGAAACGGGAAAACACTGCAATTCAGGGCTTCCCTCCACCCTAGAACACGTCTACCAGATCTCCACTGCTGAATGATATCACCCGGCTTGCTAATTTAAACCTCCAACTTGTCTTCTTGAGAAATAATGATAGTTAAGACTTAAGGAAGGCTTGCCACGTCCCAGGCACAGTTCTATGTGCTTTCTATGTATTGAATTAGTTCATTCCCATAACCAGTGAGGTAAGTCCCATGATTATCCCCATGTTCCAGTTAAAGGCACAGAGGCACAGAGAGCTTAAGTGACTTGCTCAAGGTCACACAGCTCATAAGTAGTATAGCTAAGATTTGAGCCCAGCACCCTGTGTTCTCTCTCCAAGTGAGAGATGAAGGTGCAGAGAGGCAGCACTTGCTGAGAAATGCCATCACCAGGGCTACAGCCCACCACCTGGGCCTACTCAAGGGAGTAATACACCCACCAGGGACAAAGAGATGGGGAGCTGGCGAAGTCCTAGGGCAGGGGTTTTTTACTAAGGGCTACCACCATCAATGAGATGAAGTCACTCTCTCCAGGCCCCCATGGTTGAGTTAAGGAAACAGACACACTCACAAACAACCACACAACATGGTCAGCACCACACAGGCGAGGAAGGCATCGAGCAGAGGGGACATACATGCTGGGTCTTGACGAGTGCATAGAAGCTCTACAGGAAAGGCAAACGGATGAGGACAGTGCAGACACAGAGGCCCACCCTCAAGGCCTTGGGAAGGAGAGCCGGGCAGCCCTGTACAGAAGAAGCTGGAGCCTCAGACATGGACCAGGCTCTAAGGCCATCCTTCTACCTGCCAGGCCATCTCAAGCCAATGACTCTGGCCTTCAAGGAAACCACCAGGTCCTCATCCAGTGATATGGGGATAAGTCCTTCCTACAGGGCGCACTGCTCTCCCTGCCTCGTAGAGAAGAGAAAGATGCGGTCACACAGAAAAGCGCCCACCCATGGCCTGGCAGGTGGGTGTCCATGAAGTCAGGGTCACTGGGCCGGTGCCCATCATAAAGGGTACCCCATGTCATCTCTAAGCATTCGGAACTCAGGGGCAAAAGCAACAGGAGGTTCTGAAGGAGGGGGTGGGAGTGAGCAATGCAACCTGATCTGAACTCAAAAAATGCAAGGTTACTGGGGTCAGGGAAAGGGCCCAACGCCGTACTTGGCAAAAGGTTTGGCACATACTAGGTGCTCAACAAATGTCCTGGAGACAGTGAGGCGGTGATCAAGGGTGAAGCCCTAGGAAACCCCACAGTCAGAGCTGCAGGGGGAAGGAGAACCAGCAGGAGGAAGTGAGAACAAGAGAAAAGACATAAAAGGAGAACTACAGAAGCTTAGCAGGGCAGAAGCAGAGGGAGGGGAAATCACCTTTAAAGCAGGCAGTGGTCAATGACAAACGCTGGAAGGAGATAAAGTAGAAGTAAGACAGAGAAGCAGCCACTGAATTTGGCAACCAGAAGATTACAAGGCACTTATGCAAAGAGTGTGGGTGGACGCCAGACTGTAACGTGTTGAAGAAAGGAGAGGAAATAAGAAGGTGGGCACACCATCTATAAAATCCACAAACTGCCTGCAAAAAGCATGTACTAGCTCCCGAGGATTTCTCAGCAGCAAAAACTCAGCTCAGCTCAATTACTATCTATGAAACCTCCTTTTCAGAGCAAGGAATGACTAGTTATGAAGATGGACCTCTAGCAACCTTTCCCATGGGCACACCCACAAACACAAAGGCAAGTGCACAACTATTACCAACAGCCAGGCCAAAGAACTCTCACAAGGCCCAGGGACCTCACGACCCAGGGAGTCCCTTCACGCAGCAGGGAACCTCCCCTCCGGTAGATAAGGGAGAAAAGGAGGCAGTGGGAGACTGGCCAGTGCAGAAAACTACACAGGTAACAACTCAATAGCTTTTCTGGGTACCATTTAAACAATAATAATCCAACATCATCTCTGACGTAAAGTAGGAGCTCAATAAATGTCTGCTGAATGCAGGACTGACTGCCCAGCACCTTCTTTTTTGTAGTACTCTGAATGGTGGGGGTCACAGTTCATTCTTTTTGAATGTGACTATTCCATTATTTGCCAAGCACTTTTCAAACCTTCTGACTTAAGATTAAAGCAGAAAAATGAGCTGGAAGACAACTGAAAGAATCAACAAAACCAAAAATGGTTTTTTTTGAGAAAAAAAAATCAATAAAATTGATGAAACCCTAGCTAGACTGACAGAGAAAAAAAAAAAAAGAGGGTGCAGGGCGATGCGACAGTGGCTCAGTGGCAGAATTCTCGCCTGCTGTGCCGGAGTTTCTGGGTTTGATTCCAGGTGCCTGACCATGCAAAAAACAAAAAGAGGGTGCAAATAAGCAAAATCAGAAATGAGAAGGGGGTCATTATGATGGGTCCCGAAGAAATTTTTAAGATCTTAAGAGGATATTATGAGCAACTGTACATAACAAACTAGACAGCTTAGATGAAATGGACAAATTTCTAGAAAAATACAACTTACTAATGCTGACTTGAAAAGAAATAGAAGATCATAACAAACCAATTATAAGTAAAGTGATTTAATGCAATTAGTTATCAAAAATCTTCCTACAAAGAAAAGCCCAGGGCCAGATGCCTTCACAGGGGAATTATATCAAGCATTTCAAAAATGAACTAACATCCATTTGGGGCTTGAACTGAGACTCCACAAAGGTTTCAGGCACTAAGTTTGCTTTCCTGGAACCTATCATTTCCAGAGGGCTCCTAGGCCAGATAAATTCTAAAACCCAGAGGGACCAGCCTCTCCAAGATTATCAACTAATTACACCCCTCATCCTTTAGTGTTGACATTCTTTCTGAACATGAAAAAGTCAGAATGGGCATTGTCTAAAGATTGCTATAGACTGGGAGAAGAATGAAAGGAGAAGGAGGAGGTATAACAGAGAAAACAGGATTAAACAAATGAGCATGACTGCCGAATCACTATATTGCTATTTCTTCTAGCCTCCAGTGTTTTGGAGCAGCTAGAAGGAAAAATCTAAAACAGTGTAATGGTAGTCTGTAACAAACTCTGAAATCTGTTCTGTAAATACTTGTCGAAGTGTATGTTGAAAATTATTGCTTTTTCTTTCTTTTCTTTGTACATATATATTTCACAATAAAAAATGTTAAAAAAAAAAAAAGAACTGACACCAATTTTGCTCAAACTCCGCCAACTGAGGAAACAGAAACACTAACATCATTCTAATACCTAAACAGGACAAAGATGCTACAAGAAAGGAAAATTACAGACCAATTTCCCTAATGAATAGATGCAAAATTTCTCAACAAAATTTTAGCAAAATAAATTCATCGATATGTTAAATAACTATACATCACAACCAAGTGGGGTTTACACCAGAAATGCAAGGCTGGGTCAACACAAGAAAATCAATCAATGTAATACAGCATATTAACAAATCAAAAGGGAAAAATCATATAGATTGATGCTGAAAAAGCATCCGACAGAATTCAGCATACTTCTCTGATAAAAACCCTTCAAAATACAGGAATCAAAGGAAACCTTCAATTTATCATAAATTTATGATTTATCAAATATCATAAAGGGCATATATGAAAAGCCCATAACCAGCATCATTCTCAACAGTGAGAGATTGAAAACCTTCCCCCTAAGATGGGGAAGGAGACAAGAATGCCCTCTGTCACCACTACTATTCAACATTGTATTAGAATTCTAGCTCAAGTGATCAGGCAGGAAAAAGAAATAAAAGGCATCCAAATAGGAAAGGAAGAAGTAAAATTTTCATTATTTACAGATGGCATGATCCTTTAAATGGAAAATCCTGAGAAATCTACAATCGAGCTACTTGAGCTAATAAATTCAGCAAAGTGGCGGGATATAAGAATAATGTGCAAAAATCAATAACGTTTCTATATACAAGCAATGACCTTGCTGAGGAGACAATTAAGGAAAAAATTCCATTCAAAATAGCCACTAAAAGAATCAATTATTTAGGAATAAACTTAACCAGGGATGTAAAGGACGTGTACACAGAAAACTATAAAACATGGCTTAAAGAAATCAAAGATCTGAATAGATGGAAAACTATTCCATGTTCATGGATGGGAAGGTTGAAGGTTGTGAGGGTGTCAATATCCAAACTGACCCACAGATTCAATGCAATAGCAATCAAAACTCCAACAACCTATTTCGAAGATTTGGAAAAACTAGTTATTAAATTTGGCATGGAAAGAAACCTCTAATAGTTAAAATACCCTAAAAAACTTAAGCGGGAGGACTAACCCTTGCTGATTTTAAAGCTCATTGGTCAAACAGCATGGTACTGGCACAAAGATAGAAGTATCAACAAATGGAATTGAATCGAGAGTATGGAAACAGACCACTAAATCTATGGTCAACTGATCTTCAACAAGGCCCCCAAATCCACTGAACTGGGACAAAATCTTTTCAATAAATGGGCATGGGAGAACTGGATGTCAATAGCCAAAAGAATGAAAGAGGTTTCCTACCTTACACCCTATACAAAAATTAACTCGAAATTGATCAAAGTACTAAACATAATGCCAATACCATAAAACCCCTATGAAAAAAAATATAGGGAAATATCTTCAAGACCTAGTAATAGGAGGTAGCTTCTTGAACTTTACACCAAAAGAAAAAATATATAAAGGGGAACTCCTCAGAATCAAAAGCTTCTTGGGCCTCAGAAGGACTTTGTCAAAAAGGTGAAGAGCCAGCCAACTCAATGGGAGAAAATATTTGGTAACCACATACAGGATAAAGGTTTGATGTCCTGTATATATAAAAAAATTATACAACAGCAAAAAAAAAAAAAACCACCTGATTACAAAATGGGCAAAAGATATGAACAGACATTTTTCTGAAGAGCAAATACAAATGGCTAAAAAGCACATGAAGAGATGCTCATCTTCATTAGCTATAAGGAAAATGCAAATCAAAACTACAATGAGATATCACCTCACATCTCTAACAATGGCTGCTATTAAGCAAATAAAAACCACTGGAGAGGATGTGGAGAAACTGAAAGACTTACTCACAGTGGATGGGAATGTATAATGGTACAGTAGCTGTGGAAGACAGTTTGGCAGTTGCTTGGAAAACTAATGACCAAGTTGCCCCTAGGAACCAGCAAAACCAATATTAGGTACATACCCTGAAGAGCTGAAAGTGACGTGAACAGATATTTGCACACCCTTGTTCATAGCAGCATTATTCACAATTCCCAAAAGATGGAAATAATCCAAGTGTCCATCAACAGACAAGTGGATTAACAAAATGTGATATACACATACGATGGAATATTATGCAGCAGTAAAATGAAATGATGTCCTGAAGCATAAGACAATGTGGATGAACCTAGAGGATATAATGCTGAGTGAAATAAGCCGGATATAAAAGGATAGATACAGTATGATTTCACTATTATGACTCTGGTCAAAAAAAAAAAAAGGAAAGAAAACTTCAGATCAGGAAGAAAATCTGTACTCATATATAGCAACGAACTAAACGTCGCCTGCCCCTAGAGTACACAAATGACTTCACAAGCAACGGCTTCCATATGCTTCAAGTGTTTAACATTGACTAGTCATAATAATAAAAAAAAGCAAAAACCAACTTTCCAACTTCATGTTCCCTTAGACCCACTGGGTACTTTTTCTCTTTTCCTTCTCCCCAAATTTCTGAAATCCATGTGTATGTGCAGCTAGGAAAAACCACCAAAGTGCAGACAGCACAATGAGCAGGCTGCCAACCCTGAGACGTGAAGCTCCACATGCCGCCACCACGGGCAGCTGCTGCACTTGTCTCCTCAGCTTCCCACGCCCTTTCTTTTGGTAACCACACCCTGGTTTTCCTGAGGGACTACCCTCTGCCATCCTCCGTCCGTCATCCAGGTGGGGCTGACCCCACCCTAGAGGTGGGCTTTCCCCAGGCCTGAGCTAATGCATGCTGTCACTCTGCCCGGGCACAGAGCAGACCAGAGAAGGCAAGCCCCAGCCAGGCTGACCCCTCTGAGCCCCTTTTTGAGTCTATGCCAAGTGGTGGGCAGCCGCTGCGGGCTCAGCTCCCCATTCTAACTTGAGGACGATTCTTCCCCTCAGGTCAACCCAAAAGCTCTCTCTGTGATTTCTGTCTGGTTTTCTTCTACCACCCGGGTGGGGGTAGGGTGGGAACGCTGAAGCCCACGCCACCCACAGCCCTTCAAACACCCGCAGACAACACGCAGGTCCTCTCCAGGTGTCTCTCCTCCAGGGTAAACATACCCATTTTCCCTCAGTTGTTTCTCACGTGAGATGGTTTGATCCTCTTTGGACTTGTTGCAGACGGTCTAACATAGGGACTACGCGAGGACTCTTTCAAATGCAAATGATAGAGAACTCACTCAAACTGGCTAACGGGAAATTAAAAAAAAAAAAGGATTTATTGACTCACGGAGCAAATAATCTAAGGAACGAGTTTCAGGCTTGGCTGGGTCCAAGGGTCAAGCCACATCCCCACCCCCTGAGTTCTAACAGCAACTGGGCCTTGTGAACCCCCAAGCCTTCACTATTACTATAGGTCTTAACCCCAGGGAAGGAGGAAAGGCCGCTTTCCCCAACAACTCTGTCCAAAGTCCCACAGGCAAGTCTGAGCGGCCTGACTTGAGTCATGGCCCCAAACCTGAAGCCATCAGGTAGCAGAGGTCTAGGTCGGATGCCCACCCAGAGGGGAGGGACAGGCTCAGCCCCACCAGAAATACATCAGCTGAGCTGGATTATTATGAAAAGGGAAGGAGAGGTTCCCCGAAGGATGAGATGCTGGAAAGACAAAAAGCCAGTCCCTACTCCAACGATGAAGCCGAACAGAGCATCATGGGAACACTCCAGGCTGAGCAGAGCATCGTGGGAATACTCCAAGCTGGGCAGAGCATCATGGGAACACTCCAGGCTGAGCAGAGCATCGTGGGAACACTCCAGGCTGAGCAGAGCATCATGGGAATACTCCAGGCTGAGCAGAGCATCATGGGAACACTCCAAGCTGAGCAGAGCATTATGGGAGTATCATCTGCTTCCAGATTGCCACCCACCTAAGGTCACAGGGCATCTGTGACCCCAAACCAAGCTTCACTGCTGGTACCACCCATATGAATGCACCTTTCCTGGTAACCGCCCCAGACATCAAGCTTATTTAAACCTGCCTATCAATGTGAAGGCATTAATAATAACCATATTTATTGAGCACTTACTCTATACCATGCTGTTGCCCAACAAGCTTGATATGTATCGAGTCAATTTATCCTCACAATAGGCCGCAAATTATGTGCATTTATTATCCTCACCTTGCAGATGAGGAAGCAGAGACTCCGGGAGACTTTCTGAAGGCAGTGAGAGCTCCAGCCCACTGGGCCTCAACCAGTGCTTCCTAACTGCTCTGTATTATTGCCTCTCCAATCTGTACCAACCACAAACTGGATTCATTCCCAGACGCCTGGGTTCTTTCCAAAATAAAACTGCTTCCAACACAGTACTTGGGACCAATCAATAGAAGATTGGTTAAACAATGTTGCATTTATACAAGAGAACACTATGTTGCCATTTTAAAAGGTGCTGCAAAGGGAAAGTAGAAGCCATGAAAGATGCTCTGGAGCTAGAGCCCCTAAAGTTGACTAAAATAGTACCAAGTAGTAGCAGAAAAGTACATATAGTAAAATATCTGAAGAATATCGATAAAAAATGAGAACAGTGCTTCCTTCTTGGTGATAACCACCAGAACCTCCATGAGGACAGGGCCTTTCTATTGCTACAATTACCCAAAGCTTTTAGAATGGTGCAGCACAGAGTAGACACCCTGCCCAATACATTGCATGAAAGAAGGAATGAATGAATGAATGAACAAATGAATGAATGAGTCTTTGAGTGGCAAACTATCTGCTTCTTAGTCCCTTCCTTTTGCTTAGTCTTTGTTTCTGAATTATCTACAATGAGCAAGTTTCACTTGTCTGTACAAAAGCAAAATATGATTTCAGACAGCCCGAGCCTCTGCCTGGTCATGGATGCATGGTTTGTAAGCCCTTTTCTGCTGACAGCAGGGGACCACGTGCCCAGTCGTTCTGGCAAATGGTGCCCTTCCTGCCACCTTTGCCAGCTGAGCCCCAGGCCACCCATCCCAGGTTCCTGACTCACCCTGGCTCGGCTGGGTGAGCCTGGGACCCTGGGGCCCAACTAATCACTCTATTCCTCCCTGCCTTCTCTTCACCCTCTCACCTTTCTGCTGCTCTCAAACGGCATCCTCGGCATCAATTCAATTCCACAATAATTAAATGTTTGGAGCACTTATTATGTCGCTTCCAGAAGCTTCCGATGACCACAGATACAGTAGAACGATTTCCAGGGGTAACTCACCTGCTCCAGTTCACACAAATCTGGCAGCTATTTGAGCCCAGGCAGTCTCACTAGCCCAAACCCTTAATCACCATGCCATATTCCCTCTTACCATTTACTGAACACCTACTATGTGCCAGCAAATGTCTACTGCATGCTGAACTGGAGTGCCAACCTGGGACTAAGTGCGTACAGTGTGCTGATCTGGGGCAAACAGACGACTGAGTGCTGACCAGGGTTCTAACCTGAGATCGAGTACCCACTGTGGGCTCACCTGGGGATGAGCATCTACTGCACCTGACCAGAGGCATGCAGTGCACCGAAATGCTTTGGAACAGAAGGCAAAATGACACAGCTGCTACAAAACCAATAACATAAAAAGTAATAGTAATGACAGCCAACATGCAACAGGGGCCTGTGCTTTCAGTTAATCTTCCCAGTCACCCTCAGAGGTAGGCAATGCCAGGACCCCCATTTTACAGCCCAGGAAGTTGAGGCACAGAGAAGGGGATGTATTTGTCCAAGGTTGCCCAGTGAGGAGTGGAATGTGAACCTAGAGCTTCTCTGATTTTTAAGAGGAGCAGTGTATTCTGACAGTCAAAAAAAAAAGGGACTGCACTAGGCTGGGTGAGTGTGGGATTCTAGGCAGGTAGGGTGGTTTCCATGAGCTGAGGCAGGAAAAGGAATTCCTGAAGGGGTAGAGGACACCCCAAAACCAAAGGCACCAAGGCTGGAAGTGATGGAGAAGCTCAGGGTCAGTTAAACGGTGTCAGCTGGAGGTACACAAAGAAGGGAGCCACTGGGCAGGAGTGTGGGTGGGGACAAACTGAAGACAATCTGGAATGACAATCAGGTCAGCCTGTGCTTAAGTCAATGGGCAAAGGGGAGCCATAGAAGGTTAATGAGCAGAGAAATGACTTAGGGGATGCTTTAGGAAAATGTATTCCCAGAACATAGTATACAATAGAAACAACATGAGTTAAGGGACTGTGACAGTAAAGAGGAATAGAACAAAGGGGCTGAGGGACAATGGACATGTAGTTTTTGGTTTGCCCCTTCTAGATGCTATGCCCCATACTTCCTTCAGGAAGCCACCCTCCCCCACTCAGTATGCTGGTTTGGGTGGGGCTGACCTTGCCCTTAGCTCAAGGGATCCAGGCCTGACCAACCAGATACCCAATATTTAGTTTAGGGATGGGCAAATGTCCCCAACTAGGCCAAAGAGTAGGACTGGCACCTCTGCTCAAATCACTGGCAAAGGGGCTCCTTCTCCATTGGGATAGGCTCTGCCCGAGGCCCGGAAGCTCAAGCTGTATCACCACTCAGGGAGACCGCTCTGCCTCTGCCCAAAGAGAAGGGAAATAAAGGCAGAACCAAGGGATGCAGGGAGGCGGTTTCGAGTTTGAGTAGCCATATCTGCAGGGAGTCTGGTATGGAGTCCCCACTCCATGTAAGCACCAGATTGCCAATCTTCAAGCCGATCTGATTGGGTTCTCTCGTTTGCACCTGCAAGATCCCTGACAAGCACGGGTGTCCTGAGCCACAGGCTAAGAAGCCAGGGCAGAGGCAGTGATGGAGCGGCCAGGACGGGAGGAGGGCAGCGGGGTGCCCGGGCCAGGGGCAGAGAGAGCTTGGGGCACAGGAGCCTGCAGAAGGAAAGAGAAGATGAAGGCATGGCCACTGTTGGGGACTTTCCAGAAAACAGACCCAGAGAAGAAGCAGGCCAGCCGGGGGGGGGGGGGGGGGGGGGGGGCTGAAGAGGCAGAGGAGGGCGGGAGGAGGGCGGAGGAGGGCGGGAGGAGGGCGAGAGGAGGGCGGGAGGAGGGCGGGAGGAGGGCGGGAGGAGGGCGGGAGGACAGCGGCTAGAAGCAGAAAGCTGCAGAAGCTGCAGGGGAAGAGAGCCAGCAGCCTGAGGGGAGAGGAGCGGGCAAGGAGCGTGTTTCAGCAGCGAATGCCTGAGGTGGGGGTGCCAGAAAGGGGAGCCGGGGAGGAAGTGGGGCCTGGAGTGGCTGGAGGAGGGAAAAGGGTGCCTTCTGGGGCCCTCCAGGGTCACCTCACAGTCACTGGGTGCCAGAGGGGGTTTATGTCTTCATCACCACAAAGAGCCCTGCTTTCATCACACAGGTGAGCAAACCTGCCTGTGACCTGCAAACAGTTCCACAAGCCCCTGAAACCGGATGGAAGAGTGTCCCAGGGCAGAACTGAGAAGCCAGATCACTGCCCCACGGAAAAGAGCCCAGGAAGTGGGGGGTGGGGAAAATGTTTCCGGGCCTATCCACCAAGGTCAAGTCCCAGCTGTGTGATCTGGGGCAGGTCACTTAACCTCTCTGTGCCTCAGTTTCCTCATCTGGAGGAGAGCAATCTCAGCAGCTGCCGCACAGGGCCGTGGAGCGCAGTGACTGGTATGGAATAAGCGCTGCATGGGCTTCCTAATCGAGTCAGGAGGACGCAGCAGTAGGAAGGGACAAGCTTTTCCGAGGGAAATGAGAAGAGACGCATGCACCATAACTGCCTACCCGTTCTTCGAGCAGATGGAGGGGAAGGAAAGCCGACTTCCAGCTGAAGCAGACGGAGGCTGCGGATCCCACGGCCCAGACAGAAGGATCAACAAGCAGCAGGGAGAGCGTTTTAGTTCCCGGCTGTGCCAGGCTCCCCACCCCATCCCCACCGGGAAGGGTCAGCAGCAACCCGCCCAGCCCAGCCCAGCCAGCGGGAGGAAGGAAGCCCGCAGACAGGATGCTCTTTCCTCCTCGGCGGCTTCTCCTACTTGGCGGAGAGAACAATAGCTCCGGAGGCGAGGCCAACGTGATGGGGGAGGGGCGTGGTGGGTGACCAGTGGGGGCGGTGGGGGGGGGTGGATAAGAAACTGCTTGGCGGCTCCTCAGCCCCAGCTCAGGGAGGAGGGAAGCTGGCTGCCGGGCAGAGCCTCAGAGAGCGCCAAGCCGGCAAAGCAAAACCGTGGCTGGATGTCCCGGTTGTGCACCGAATCAGGGGGAGAAGTTCCGAGTCCACGCGCACTCCACTGGCGAAAGCACTGGCCGCCGTGGCGGAAGGAGTGCCGGTCTCTCAGCCCCACCCGGTGAAACCCTTATTAAACGTTGGGCCTCTACACTCCAATATTTTAAGCCTAATCTTTTGCAAAAGCAATGAATAAATGTCTAGAGGCAGCTCCTGGGAGAAATTTTATGGTGAGCACTTGAAAAAAAAAAAGTAGTACTTCCAGCCCATAGCAGGCACTTCATAAATGTCCTGTGAAGTGAATCAAATGTGAAACATCCATTGATTAAAGAAGCAGCTACATGGTCCCTGGCACAACTTTGTACTCTATTTCACAAAAGCTCTTGCAGCTTGGGGCAGGCACTGCTCCGGGCATTTTGCACACACTGACTCAGCCATCGTCACATCCCCCCGCCCCCACCCCCCTCCGGGAGATGACAGATGAGGAAACCGAGGTCCCCAGAGGCCAAAGCCGCACATCTAGGAAGCAGCCTCTCTGGGATTCAAACCCAGGCCATTTGGCTTCAGCGTCCACGCCCTACCTACCAGGCTGGGCTGCCTTTGTCTGAAAATTTCTGCCTCCAAAGTAAGACCCCGGGAGAGCTGGGTTCTCAGCTCTTGGTGCTGCCTGGGTGGCTGCGACTTTTGCCTCCACTGGGGCACTCACATTCATACTCGCCAGGAGTGCTTTCTTTTAATGGATCCACTCGGCAGGGAAGTGCCTGAAGCACAATCATCTTAAACACACAGCTTGATTTTCTGCATGTGTAAACCACCTGTGTAACCACCTCCCAGCTCAAACGATGGGACAGTTCTCCCAGCCTCCTGGTGTGTGAAAGGTAACGCATAGTCCCACATTTTTGCACCCCAGATTGGCTTTGTCTTTTCTAGAATTTCACACAAGCAGAATTATCTAGTGTGTACTCTTTGTAAGTGGCTCCGCAGTCTTCAAATGCAAAGACCACATATAGAATCAGCACGTGGCCAGACCTTGGCTGTAAGGGAAAAAAGGCTTGTGCAGCCCTGGGTTGTTTTTATTTTGGCTCAAATGACCGATCCAGGGACCAAGTGGAGAGGGGCAGACTGGTGAAGACTGGAACTGCACGAGCTGATCGTGGAAACCGGGGAACCAAAGGGCAAGGGCGGGTGGTGGCCTGGAGAGGGGGCTGCAGAAGCCAGGTGGCCAGGTGGCCAGGGGGTCACCTTAGCTGCCCCCACTGCGTAGAGGGGAGAGGCCTGACAGGCCTTTAAACCGTTCCAATCCGGTTCCTCCCCGTCCCAGCGCCTGAGGCGCCCCAGGTGCCCCGGGCTCCTCCCCCGGCTTTGGCCGGCAACCCCGCGCGGACGGCGCGCTCCCTACCGGTGCACTGCTGGAGGAAGTCCTGATACTCCGCTCCCTGCTCCCCGGGCACGATGGTGGGGCCGTCGTACTTAAAAGTCACCCTTGGATGGGGAGAAGAAAAGAACACAAGGACACATCAGCGTTGGTTGCTGCAGGGTGCAGGGCTTCCGGCAGGAAAACGTGAGCGAGGCTGGCCACGCCGCGGCGCGCGCCGGCTGTGCCGGGGTCCGGGAGAGGAGCAGCGGGCGCGGGGCGCGGGGCGCGGGGGACCGGTTCTCACCAGATGACCGCCGAGCCGTCGTCGCGCACCAGGTTGTACGCCGCGCGGCAGGCCTCCTTGTCGATCCTCGTGGCCATTGCCGCGGACCGAGCGCGCCCCGGGCCGGCCGCAGGGGTCAGAAGCGCGGCGGGCGGGCGGGCGGGGCGGCGGCGACAGCGACAGCGACAGCGACGGCGGGCGGCGGGGTCCGAGCGCGGCGGCCTCTGAGACTGCGGGACGCGTGCGCGCGGGGCCCCTCAGACCGCAGCCCGCCCCGCCCCCTCGCGGCCATTGGCCCCGGCGCCGCGGGGGCGGGGCGTCCGCCCTCGCCGGCGGCCAATCCCAGCCCTGGTGGGGGGCTGAAGGAGGGGCTCTCTCCGCCCTCTTCCTTCCCTGCTTCAGGCCCCCACCCCTCTCTCCTCTCCCTCCCCCGCCTTCTGCTCCTACTTCCCCTAACCCCTCCTCGCTCCCACTACTCCCTCCTGCCCCTCTCCCTTCCCCCTTCCCCTTTTCCCTCCCTTTACCCCCTCCCTCTCACCTCCTCCCTCCCCACCTGGGCTTATCCCACCCCCAACCCCCTCTGCCGCCTCCCTATACTCTCTTCTGTCGTACTCCCCATTCCTCCTCCTCCTTTCTTCACCCTCCTCCCCTCCTTTCTTCTTCCACTTCCCTAATACCTTCTTCCTCCTCCTCTTTCCTCTCCCTCATCCGTGCTTCTCGTCCTTGCTGCCCCCTCCTCCCTCTTCTGTCCTCCCACTCTTCCCTCCTTTTCTCTTGTCTTCCCTCCCCAAATCCCTTCTCCCTCTCAATTCCCCCTCTTCCCTATTATCTCCTTCCCAGTTCATCTTTCTCTCTCCTGTCTTCCACTTCCTCCCTATCTCTTACCCTCCCTCCTTTCCCTCCCCTCTCCCCTCTCCCTTTCCTTCCTCTCCTTGTGTCTCCCTCCTCCCTACCCCCTTTTCCCTCCTCCTTACCCCTTCCTCCCTCCTCCTCCCTTATTCTCTCTCCCTCCCCCCTCCTTTATCCCCAAGGCTGCTGAGTGCACAGCTCCACAGGGGCCCTCCTAGCCGGTGATGTAATGCCTCAGATCAGAGGAGACAAGCTGGCCACGGGCCCCACCCCAGTGTTGGATCCATGGTTTCTAGATGGGGAGGAACTGGGAAGAATTAAGCTTGTGGACAGCTTCCAGGATGCTGGGGGATCACTGTTTACTTTGTACTCTGGTCATTTGCATTCAAGTCTCAACTCCCCCTCTTTGTCCCTCTGAGAACCAGAGCTGGTTCGTCTGTGTCTTCATCTCAGTCCCTCACTGATTTCATTCATTCATTCCCTCATCCAGTCATCTCACAAATACCAGTTTCCAAGTAAAGGCAGGTAAAAGGCCAGACCCTGGAGACAAACTGCTGGGATTGCATCCAGTGCGGGCACCTCCCAGCTGTGCAACCTTAAGCAAGCCTCACATTGGGAACTACAGCAGAACCGACACCGTAAGCTTGTTCTGAGGTTCAATTGCAATGATTCATGTCAACAAATGTATTTGACATTCAATAAAAGGTCACTGTTATTGACTATTAAATAATTAAAATAAATCCTTAGTGGAAGCCCGTGAGGTTGAGAACAATGTCCAATGCAGCGGCAAGTCAAAAAAAAAAAGCAAAAGAATGAACGAATGAATCAATCAGCGGAGGGATGAGCAAATGGGAGGGGGATGGAGCCACATTTTTGAGGAAAGTAGAAGCATATAAATAAAAGACGAAGGTAAAGAAATTCCAGTTAGATGCAGTCTAAAGTGGCTCCTCCATTGTCCTTTGATAAAGGTGATGAGACAACTGGCCAATTAAAGGAAAAACAGAGGTGCCATACCTTTCACCACGGTAAATCCCAAAAGGATCAAAGATTTAAATGTTAAGAAAAAAAAAGGAAGCCACAAAAGTGCAGGAGTAAATATGTGAAAATTCCTTCATAGCCTTGGAATGGGAAAACCTTTCTAACCTTGATCAAAAGCCATCTTTTGCCCAAAGCAAAAGATGAAAAGATTCAAAGATATAAAAAGACATCTTCAAGAAAGAAAGAAAAAAACCCACCTCAGGCAAAAGGCAGAACAGTTAAAAGTATTTGCAACTTAAAGAACTAATCTTGCTGATATACAGAGAAGCAAACTTTAAAGAAAAATGGACACAGGGTATAACCAGACAGATCGAATGACTCTTAAACATATGAAAGCATGCTCACCCCCAACCCCTAATGGGAAAAATGCAAATTAACCAAATCTAATATTGGCAAAGATGGAAAGATTTGAGAGCCAACTTGGCTGGAGAGCCTGTGAAGATGTGAGCCTCTCTCTGTCACAGGGGGCTGTGAGCCCACATGAGTCTCTTGCAGGTCATTTGGCCACATCTGGCAAATCTGCAAGTCGATATACCCTCTTACTAATCAATTTCTTCTATAGGGTCAATAAAATCAAATCCCTTGGGCAATTGTTTTAAATGTAATTTTATTGAGATATATTCACATATAAAATAATCACCCAAAGTGTACGATCAGTGGTTCACAGTATGATCACATAGTTGTGCATTCATCACCACAATCAACTTCTGAACATTTTCTTCACTCAAAAATAATATATAAATATACATATAAGAATAAAAATAACAGTAAAAGAGAACACCTAAGACATCCCAGGCCCCTTATCCACCTTCCCCATTATTTATTTATTGTCCTTATTTTTTACTCATCTGTCCGTACACTGTCTGGATAAAGGGAACATCAGACACAAGGTTTTCACAATCCATGGTCACACTGTATCGTGATACAATTGTTTTCAAGGATTAAGGCTACTAGAACACAGTTCAACAGTTTCAGGTGTTTCCTTCTAGCTAATCGAATCCACTAAAAATCGAAAAGGGATAGCTATATAATGCATAAGAATAACCTCCAGAATGAACTCTCGGCTCTATTTGAAATCTCTCAGCCACAGAAACTTTATCTTGTTTCCTCTGTCTTCCCCTTTTTGGTCAAGAAGCCTTTTTTTTAAAACTTTTTTTATTAATTAAAAAAAAATTAACAAACAAAACATTTAGATATCATTCCATTCTACATATACAATCAGTAATTCTTAATATCATCACATAGTTGCATATTCATCATTTCTTAGTACATTTGCATCGATTTAGAAAAAGAAATAAAAGGACAACAGAAAAAGAAATAAAATGATAATGGAGAAAAAAAAGATTGTACGTACCATACCCCTTACCCCTTGCTTTCATTTACCACTATTTCAAACTGAATTTATTTTAACATTTGTTCCCCCTATTATTTATTTTTATTCCATATGTTCTACTCTTCTGTTGATATAGTAGCGAAAAGGAGCATCAGACATAAGGTTTTCACATTCACAGAGTCTCATTGTGAAAGCTATATCATTGTTCAATCATCATCAAGAAACATGGCTACTGGAACACAGCACTACATTTTCAGGCAATTCCCTCCAGCCTCTCCACTACATCTTGAACAACAAGGTGATATCTACTTAATGCGTAAGAATAACCTCCAGGATAACCTCTCGACTTCAAGAAGGCTTTTTCAACCCTTTCACAAAGACTGTGCTCTGGTTCCATCCTCAGCTGTTCAATGTCTCTGAGGTGTGACCTGGAAATCAGCATTTTTTGAGGCCCCTAGGGGATTCTAACGGGCAGCCCACACTAACAATCGTCACTGCAATACACTTGTACACGTGCAAAATATGGACAAGTTTATTCATTGACAATTATTTCTAACCGAAGATTAGGTCCTGCCAGTAGGGGACTGGATGAGTAAATAATGACCCAGGAATGCCATGGCAGGGATAGGATTGCTCTCTGAGTGCAGGCATGGAAAGTTCTGTGAGGTGCATAGGCAGCAAAGAAAGCAAGGTGCAAACACTGAGGATACGGTGCTAGCTTTTGGGTAAACTGGGAGAGGTGTAAGTAGATATTTGTTTATATGTGCACAAAAATCTCTGGAGGAGCACACAAGAAAAAAAACAACAGTGGTACCTGGGGTGGAGGTGAGATGGGAGAAGGCATTATCTACTCAAAATATTTCATTACAAAAGGAGAAGAGGCTCCCATCCTGAATTTGACCCTCGTTGATAACTTTTTTTTTTTTGGTAATAAAAAGTACATTTTTATTGATAAATCTTTGCACATATACAGGCTATACATGGTGCACAATCAGTGGCTCACAATATCATCATGTAGTTGTGTATTCATCACCATGATCATTTTTAGAACATTTGCATCGCTCCAGAAAAAGAAATTAAAAAAAACTTATGCATCCCTTACCACTTACCCTTTCCTCTCACTGACCACCAGTATTTCAAACTACCCAATTTTTTACCCTTTATATAACCCCCATTATTTATTTTTATTTTTTTATTCATCTGTCCATACCCTGGATAAAAGGAGCATCAGACCCAAGGTTTTCACAATCACACAGTCACATTGTAAAAGCTATATCATTATACAATCATCTTCAAGAATCAAGGCTACTGGAACACAGCTCAGCAGTTTCAGGTATTTCCCTCCAGCCACTCTAATATACCATAAACTAAAAAGGGAAATCTACATAAATGCAAAAGATTAATTTCAAGGATAATCCCTGGATTCTGTTTGAAGTTGACAACTCCTGGCATGACAAAGAAGGTACTGATGATTCTCCTTCTGGTTGTGGCTGCCGCCCTCTAGTGGACTGAAAATGTAAAGGGCTGGTTTTTAAAAGAACCCCGGTTTTGCATACCCTGAGGTCAATTTGTCCAGCTAAGGTAGGAAAACAAATGCCAGTGTCTTGGTATGTAAGCATGCCAACAAATACTGCATGTAGAATCTGTTTAAATTGAGATCCACACAATAGAAACAGCAATCTTATTCAATTCATGCTTCTTTAAGAGAAATCAAAATATTTGACACTATGTGCTATGGTTGTTCAGAATTGGAGGAGTGAACTGCGGAATTGTTAACATACCTAACTCTGAAATCTGTTCTACAACTGATTGTTGCACTGTGCTTTGGAATTTATTGCTTTTTGTGTGTATATGTTATTTTTCACAAAAAAGACTATTGCGATGATAAAAAAGTATTTATTCCTTCTGGCCTCCAATGTTCTGGAGTAGTTACAAGGAAAAATCTGAGATGATGATGTGGTAGGCCTTGACAAACTCTGGGATCTGTCCTGTAATTATTTGTTGAAGAGTACTTTAAAAATATTGCTTTTTTCTTTCTTTGCTTTGTATATATATTATACAATAAAAACAGTTAAAGAAAAAAAAAGAATTGGGGGAGTGGTACAAATTAAATAATTCATCCATTCATTCCTTGCACTGAATCTATGAACTACCTAAGGCAGGGATTGCAAACTCACTGCCTATAGGGGGCAGGCGTTAGCTACTCAAAACATTACGTTACAGAAGGAGAAGGAATAATATAAATGAGCCAAGCAGACAGCTTGTAAGGAAACATTTTTCTGGAAAAGGTGATCGTCTCTGTTCTGCCCTCTGTGTTTCAGTTTCATCTTTAGAACATCTAAAGGGGGCTACTGGTACTAGCACGATACTGCCAAACCTTCCAGTTTTGGGGGTTTTTTTTCTTGTTTCTGTTTTTTTCTTTTTCTTTCTTTCTTTCTTTCTTTTTTTTTTAACCTTCCAGTTTTAAGAGCAAAACAAAAGCTCTGGATGTCTTGGTGAAATTTTCTGATTTTTAAACCTTAGTAATAAAAACGTGACAGATAAAAAATGCTTGTTAGCACCCTTGAACTAGACAAATGGCTCTCCCTGCACGCACAGGGTTAAAGCCTTAGTAGGGGAAACAGGCAATCACTTCAGAGTGGACACTCCGGACTGCCAAGACCAGAAAAACCCATTCGAAGAGACGTGGACAGTGGAGGGGAAGTAATGTCCCAGTGGCTGAGCAGTGCAGGAGTGGGTGAGATTCAGGCACACTTCCATCAGAGCTCGGGCCCTGATGTACTGCACATCTCGAATTCTGCTCTGCTTTGTGTATCAGTTATGTTGCCTTATCTCGGCTTCCAGGTTCTTGACCATGTTGCAAAAAAGAGTTCAAGGGTACGGCACAAAGTAAGCAGGCAGAAAATTTATTGAGAACACATGTGAGGGGACATGTGGGCACTCTCGCAAAGACAGAGGTGAGAAAGGCGAGAGGTGAGAGGCAGTGTGGGGCCATTTGCTTTCCTGGATGAGCTTTACTTACCCCCCCCCCCCCGCCCCTTCCTTGTTCAGGGCCTTCTTTGCCCCTCCCTTCTCTCCAGGGTGGTGCCTGGTGGTAGGCAGTGTGTTTGGGTGGGTCAGTGGCTGGACCCTTCTCTGTGAATCATTCATTCAAGTGGGGGTTGTTTGACCCCCAGGTCCTGTTTGTTGTTGTTTTCAGACATATCTTTCTCTTTGAGGTTTGACCACTTTTTGGAGTCTGTCCTTTGCTTGGCCAGCCACCACCCTAATTCTAACCCTCCATCAGTTTAATCTGCAGGTAAATCCTGTCTCTTTGCCAGGCATACCCTACCCTAAATTCTGCATGGCTGACTTCTCATTCAGACCTCAGATGTCATCCCCTTGGAAAGGCTGACCCCAGCAGCCCAATGTAAAATAGCCCCCTCTGCACCTCCACTGCTCATTCTCTATCCCATAACCTTCTTTTGTTTTCCGTAACACTAGTCATGCTCTGGACTCAGTCACCCTCTCACTTATCTCTTCACTCCTGCCAATCCACTCCCAGGAGAATGCTGGGCCCATGAGGGCAGGGGCAGTGTCTGTCTCACTCATCACTGCATGCCGAGCTCCAAGCTCAGTGCCAGTCTCAGAAAGATGTGCAACATGTTGTTGAATGGACACACGTCGGGTGAGGGACAGGGAAGAGTCAAGGAACTGGTTCTGGGATAGGGATAGGCATATAGATCAATGCACTAAAATTGAGAGTCCAGAAATAAAGTCACAAATCAATGCCACTAGATTTTCAACAATGGTGTCAAGACAATTCATGCGGAAAGATTTCAATAAATAACACTGGGACAACTGGACTTCATCCATATGCAAAATAATGAAGTGGGTTCCTACCTCACACCATATTAAAAAATTAATTCAAAATGGACCAATGGCCTAAATGAAAGATCTAAAACCTTGAAACTCTTAGACAAAAACATAGGTGGAAATCTTCATGACCTTGGATTATGCAATGGTTCCTTAGATATGATATCAAAAGCAGAGGTCAAAAAAGAAGATACAGATAAATTGGACTTAATCAAAATTTGAAAGTTTGGAGTACATTATCAAGAAAGTGAAAAGACAACCTACAGAATGGAAGAAAATATTTGTGAACATATATCTGATAAGTAACTAATATCCAGAATATGTAAAGAAACTTACAACTCAACAATAAAAAGGCAAATAGCCCAATTTAAAAATGGACAAAGGATTTGAATAGACCTCTCTCTAAATAAAATATACAAATGGCCAATAAGCATAGGAAAAGATGCTCAACATCATTGGTTACTAGGGAAATGCAAATCAAAACCACAATAAGTTACTATTTCACACCCACTAGGATGGCTGTAATCAAAAAGAACAGGTGTTGGCAAGGGTGTGGAGAAACCAGAACCACATGCACCGCTGGTGGAGACTATAGAACAGAGCAGCCTCTTTAGGAAACAGTCTGGCAATTCCTCCAAAGGTTAGGCATAGAGCTGCTGTATGAGCCAGAAATTCCACTTGTAGTTTTATAACCAAGAGAAAATTTGTTCATAGCAGCATAATTCATAATACCCAAAAAGTGCAAACAGCTTAAATGTCTGCAAAATATGGTTTATCCATACAATGGAACATTATTCAGTTGTAAAAAGAAATGAAGTACTGATACATGCTATAACATGGGTGAACCTTGAAAACATAAGGCTCAGTGAAAGAAACCAGCAACAAAAGGTCACGTATTTTATGGTTCCATTTTCATGAAATGTCCAGAGGTTCATGGGTGCCAGGGTCTGGGGGAAGGGAAAATGGGACATGACTGCTAAAGGATAAGGGGTTTCTTTTGGGTGATGAAAATATTCCAGAATGAGATAGCAGTGATGTTTTACAATGCTGGGGCTCTACTAAAGAGCAGAGTTACACATGCTAAAGGGATGAATTTTATGGTAAGTGAGATATATCTCAATAAAGCTGTTATTTCAAAAATATGTACAGTTTAATGACCTATTATAAGGCAAACTACCACTCAGGTTAAGAAATAGATATCATGCCCCAGAAACAAATAAATAACAAACTGAAAAAACAAAAAAGCCAAGGAGGATTCCTGGGCTTCTGGGCAGGTGATAGATTGAAGTAGCAGAAGAGATGAGTCCCATTTGGGACAGGTGGAGTTTGAGCAGCAGACATGCAAGTGGAGACATCTGTGTTGGTTTTGGTGCCAGAGAAGTGCAGTGCTGCAGTTTGCAAATACCAAACACGTTGGAATGGCTTTTACGTGGATTAAGAGGGAGACTCTGGAAAATTGTGAGGTGGTGAATAGGAAAGACCTGTATTGCTCTGAAGAGATTTTTGGTAGAAATAGGGACTCTAAAGATACTTCTGATGAGGCCATGTTGGAATGCTCACCCCAGTGTTCGGAGAGAACAGGGCCACTGCATTAGCCCTTGGGAAGGTGGGACTGCTGCTCTCTCCAGTGCATAAATTATTCTCAGACTCCAAAAACTAATGGAGTTTTCCCTGTTTGGGTCCAGTGACCCCTGATGTTCCCTTCCAGCGTCTTCCTATGGCAGTGGAGATGTTTATCCTAAGACTGTCCCTCCTTTTGTATTGGAAGCAGATAACTTGCTCTGAGTTTCACAGATCCACAGCCAGAGGAGAATTTTGCCTTAAGATAGACCATACCTATAACTGATTTTGATGAGATTTTGTACTGTTCTTCACTTTGTATTGTATTTGTATTTGTTACTAAAATGGTTTAAGAATTGTGTGATATTGTGATGGAATGAATGGATTTTGTATATGGAAAGAACATGGTTTTGGGGGTCCAGAGGGTGAAATGCACTGTTTTGAAACTGTAATGTACCCCAGAAAAGCCATGTTCTTCTACTCCAATCTTGTGGGGGCAGACCTATTGTTGGGGGGACCTTTTGATTAGGTGGGACCATGGAGATGTAACTCTTAATCCTTTTACTGGAGTTCTCTGTAAAGAGAATAGAAGACTGAAAACACATAGAGAGCTGAGGGCTGACACAGAGAGCAAAGATGAAACCGAGACACAGATGTTTGGAGACGCTGAGCTAAGAGATGAAACCCAGAGTTTGCCCCAGAGAAGCTAAGTGAGGACCCACAGACACTTAGAGAGAAAACCACTGGAAACAGAAGCTGAAGACAACAGAACCGGGAGCAAGGACAGCAGATGCCAGCCATGTAACTTCCCAGCTTGCAGAGGTGTCAAAAATGCTGGCAGCTTTTCTTCAGAGGCAAGGTATCTTTTTCTGGATGCCTTAGTTTGGACATTTTTATAGCCTTGGAACTGTAAACTTACTTGTAACTTATTAAATCCCCTGTACAAAAGCCAATCCATTTCTGGGAGACTGCATTCTGACAGCTTTAGCAGGCCCAAACAACATCCAACTGGCCTGCAATCCTGAAACCAGGCTCAAGATCTGGGTTAAGACACAGACGCGGATGCCGTGGGTCTGTAGATAGTGACTAGGTCATGGGGGACGGGCAGAGATGGCCCAGGGGGAATTCTCAGATGCAAGAAGGATGTCTAGGGGGGAGCTCCAGCATTAAGGGCAAAGGAATCTGCAAAGAAGAAAGAGAAAGATTTGCCAGAGAGGGAAAAAGAGATCCAAGACAGATGGTATTTAGGAAAAGGGGAGTGATTGGCTAAGACCCACTCCTGTAGTATTAGGGCAGGGGAAACTGGGTGACATGGGAGAAGTGAGAGGGCAGCAAGCGGGAAAAGGGCATAAGACAGTGCACAAATAAATTTTTAAATCTGTTACTGACCCAATAAATGGACAGAAACTAGTGGGTGTGAGCTCATCCACATTCATTTCCTCTTTGGAGCTCCACCACCATGCCAGGTGAGCAAACTTCTCCCGAGTTCCACATCATCAGTAATGGTGACGTCTCCCTGTATCTTGTGGACGGTGCACTGGCCGCCACGGCTAAATGCTGGGCAGCTGTTTTCTCTGTTAATTCTCACAGCCACCCCAGGAGGGGCTGTCATTATCCCTTTAATCTGGATGAGGAAACTGAGGCACAGAGAGGAGGAATGGTCTGCCAGGCATTGTGGGGGGCGGCATTTGAACCCCAGCCTGTCTGAGCACGGGGGCTTGGTCACTACATCAAGAAGCAAAGGTTTGGAAACTTTGAGGTCAACCCAGGGGAGCTCAGCCACATGGGCTTCAAGATGACTAGAAAAACTGAAATTGGCTTTTTAAAAACATCATTTTTGCTTGTACTATCTTCCTTCCATTACAAAAAAAATTGTACAGAATTGTTAGGATCACTGCTCTGGCTTCCACATTTTCTTTGGGGCTACTCCCTCTGCTATAAGTAGAGTCTGGGAAGAAAACGTAGCCCTGAGACTTGCTTTTCTCAGCAAGGTGGTTGTGCTTCTGAAGCAGGTGCCTTACCCAGGATGCCTATTTATAGAAAACGACATTTATAGACGCTCTGGGCTGAGCTCACTGATTGTCATATTTCTGTAAAGAGTCCCCCAGGAACGTTTAAAAACTAAAAACATGGAGCCCCAAATGGAGGGGGATTTGGACAGAGCTCCCAGTTGGGCTTTCTCGGAAGCTCTGAGCGGCTTGGAGAAAATCCCACTCAGGTTCCAGAAACCCAGTGGGGATACCCTGGAAGGGGTGCCACGGCTGGGGTCTCAGCTGCCAGTGAGGAAGGGGCAAACCAAGCGGAGTAGCGGGGCTAACCGGGAAGAACCTGAGCAGCTTTCACCCAAATCCTGGCACCACCACACCCTTCCTGGGCCCCGGCTCCCTCACTGTGGAATGAGGGGCTTTTTAAGGATTAAATGTGGAAGATGCATATAAAAGTGTATACCATAGAGGAGAAAAGGCCTACAAGGACATTTCTGGGACTGCTGGAAAAAACGGAAATATAGACTGTAAGCTTTTTATTGATATTAAATTTCTTGAACTTGATAACTGTACTTAAGGTGGTGACATGAGTGAATACCTCTGTCTTAGGAAATGTGCATGGAAATATTAACTGTTCATGGAGCACAGTGTATGCAACCTTCTCTCAAGTGTTGGGAAAATAGGATAGATTGACACTGAAATGGATGGGGAGGAAGGAAGGGAGGGAGGAAAGGAGGAAGGGAGGAAGGAAAGAAGGAAGGAAGGAAGGAGAGAGAGAGAGAGAGAAAGGAAGGAAGGAAGAAAGAAAGAAATGGCAGCTGTGACAAATGTTAAAAGTTGGTGGATCTGGGGGTCCGGGTGGGTGTGGGGGAACACTGGAGTTCTTTGTAAGGGTTTTCTATTATTTTTGCAAGTGTCCTGTAAGTTGGAAACTATTTCAAAATAAAAAGTTTATTTTTTAAAAGTATATTACAATCTCCTTGGCAACGTGGGACAGAAATCCCAGGATGAGCTGGGCCCCAGCATCAAGGGATTGAAAACACCTTGACCGAAAGGGGGAAGAGAGAAATGAGACAAAATAAAGTGTCAGTGGCTGAGAGATTCCAAACAGAGTCGAGAGGTTATCCTGGAGGTTACTCTTACGCATTATATAGATATCCCCTTCTTAGTTTAAGGTGTATTAGAGTGGCTGGAGGGAAGTGACTGAAGCTGTGGAGCTGTGTTCCAGTAGCCTTGTTTCTTGAAGATGATTGTATGAAGATATAACATTTACAATGTGACTATGTGATTGTGAAAACCTTGTTTCTGATGTTCCTTTTATGTAGGGTATGGACAGATGAGTAAAAAATATGGATTAAGAAAACAAATAATGGGGGAACAAAGGTTACAATTATGGGTAGATGGAAATACTAGTGGTCAGTGAGAGGGAGGGGTAAGGGGTATGGTATGTATGAGTTTTTTCTTTTTATTTCTTTTTGTGGAGTGACGTAAATGTTCTAAGAAATGATCATGGTGATGAATATACAACTATGTGATGATATTGGGAGCCACTGATTGTACACCAAGTATACAATGTCTATATATTAATGTTTGTGTTTATGTGGTTTTGTCAATAAAATTTTTTTAAAAAGTAGACTACAGCTGCTGGTATTTTAAGCTCCAGCCTGCAAATCTGAAGCATCTGAAGCTGCATTCCTACAAGCAGCACGCTGTGTTGGAGCCCACTCTGGAAAACTGAAACTGCATCAAGTGTGTGAGCAGAATTCGATGCAGAGACCTGGCCACACAGGGATGGACGAGGCGCCCCAGCCCTTCATCCCAGCAGGAGATGAGTCGCTACCCCCACTCCGGGCTGGAGGACAGACAGGGTTGGAGGGAGCTACTAGTGCCCAGGGCTGGGGCTCATCCGTGGACGCAGACACAGGGGCGTGTGGCTGCTCGGGACCCTGTCCAAGGAAGGGGTAGAAATCCCATTCTGCCCCCACGTCCAGTCCCCACCAGTGACCTCCTGCCCAGACCCAGCAGTCTGGAAGCCCAGGGGGAGCCCTTAGCCCCCCACCGCAGACCCACCCAGCGCAGAGCGGGCCCGAGGCAGGGAGCGGATGTGCCACGAGCCGTCAGACCACATTTTGAGAACCAGGTCCTGATCTGGACATCATGACTGAAGGAGGGACCGGCTGGCCCCAGGCAGTGCTCAGGGCTGGGAGAGGACGGGAGGCTGCCTGGGGCGTGAGGGGCTGAGGCTGCAGGAGGTGGGCGCCCTCCCTCCATTTCCAAGGGGCTCTCCTGCGGCTCTCCAGAGTCTTCGCACATGACGTCCCAGAGGGCAGAACGAAACCACTTGCAGGGACAGAGTCGAGTTCAATGTAAAGTTCTTCCCAGCGGAGATGGCAGGGGCATCTCTGCAAAGTAGTGAGTTCCCCATCACGGCAAGGGGTCAACAGCTTGTCAAGGATTTTATAGAAAGATTCAAGTGTCAAACAATTAGGTGACACTGGCTTTCCAGCCCTGCAGTCCCCGGGGAGTTCACTCTTGCCCTAGAATGGCTGATGCCATTCTGAACTACAGTTTCAGCTTTTGCCATTTCAAAGAAGTTTCAGTAACACAGAGGGCCCTGTGTCCTCAGTTGAATTTTTAAACTGGCCTTGGAAATACCCTCTATTTATTCTGTTTCCCCTTAAAAGGCTGCAAATTCCTCACAGGCAGCAATATGTTGGTAGAACAGCTAGGCTTGAAGTAAACATAATACATGGAAATAGGGATCCCTGGGTTTACAAAGAACAACACAAAAAATCGACGGCAGAAGTCCTTTAAGCAGTAATTTCCCCTAGGACATTTAAAATGTAATTTCAGGTTACAGAGCATTGTTTCTGCAATGCTGGAGTCGGGAGACTATTATGCCAAGGAGACTTGCAGACAGGAGGAAATTAATGTGGACAATAAGCAAATTAAAAGCCACAATTGTTTGTGGCATTTGTTAAAACAGACATCTCTGTGGCTCCAAGCAGCCCATAATAGCAGCAAGCAATAAGTCAAGAAATATTTAAGTTAATTATAAGAGAATATCCCATTTAATCCTGTAAGTATAATAAATTAAAAACTTTCAGTTCTATATTTGGACATTGCAGAGAAAGAAAATAGCAGAGAAAGAGAAAAAGAGAAATGGATACAATAAAAGAGGAAAAAGAGAATTTAGACACTGACCCTTCTCATCCTATAAAATCCAGGCTTCGGTCAATCGGCTAATTGTGAATCGAAGATGTCAGTTAGTGCGAGGTGACACCTTAAACTCCTGCATGGCTCATGCACCGCATTTGATCCAAGTGTGAGCGCACACATTTTGAGCTGCCTGAAATGGGTCCTATATCCCTCTTCTCGCGTACACCCACTTGTAAACCCTCCCGGCACAACTTCCCACGTCCCAAGCTTTAAAGTAGCAGGAGAATCTAAAGACACCGGGAAAGTAATCAACGTGCAGAGTCATCCCCGAGTTCCTGATTCCCACCACCCGCCCCTTCGCAATGTCTACAGCTAATTCAATATCAATTTCTTTAATCAGTCAACTTCATTGAATCTCTCAAAGTTTCATTTCCAATTTCATAAAGACAGAATTTCTTATTTTTACCCTCACGCTTCGATAAGTTACGTAATATTTAATTAAATCACACACTTATACAATAAATAGAAATTATAATCTATATGGCAAATAAATAAACACATAATAATAATAAATACAGCTATCAGGAACAGGTGTGGGAATAAATACAACCAACTCTCCCCAAGCATATTTGTCAACGATAGAGGAGGAAATGCACAGGGGGAGGGCCAGTGCGCCGTGACCAGCAATTGGAGCCAACACAGGGCAGGTCTGTTCATCCAGGAAGCCAATTATGTGGCAGTCAATTAAGAGAGCATCTTTAAAAATGATAAATATTTAAAAATAAAAATTTGATTAGACATAGAAGTTAGAGATGCCTCCTACAAAGAATCAGGCAGTTTTCTATCGCTATCAGTTTTCCAAACAAATTCTCTTACATTAGCTTATTTTATTCAATCATTCATTCATTCATTCATTATTTCAGTCAACAAATATTCCCTTGGTGCCCTGACACTACTAGGTACGCCCTTGCTGAAGGCTGATGGGCAGGGTCAGTAGTATTGTGCCCATTTTATTGATGAAAAAACGAAGGCCCAGCAATTTGTGCCAGCCTCAAACCCCAGCGGTCTGATTCTAGAGTCTGGCATGCTTTTACCAAGTAATGCTGTGGGTTCACATTTATCTTCCCGAGACCAGAGGTTCAGGTTCTCCGGGTTGACAGTCTGGAGGTAGAAAGCAGAGAGCTGTAGAAGCCAGTTTGGGAAATGACAATAAGTGGGTTGAAAGCCAAATTTCCTCAGGACAGAGGGTCAGAGTGCCAGCACTAAGCAGAAGCACAGCACATGCAATTCCGAAGAGGAGTTAAATCAGGGCTTCTTTACAGAACTGTGTCAGAAGAGCCAACAAGGGATGCTGAGGCACCCAAGGGCTAGCAAGTTGTGGGAGTTTTCACCACCCTTTCTTTAGGAAAAGAGAGGCCCCTGAGACGGCAGTAGCACACAGAGCACTGTTTGGGTTTGGACAAGGTTGCCTGAGAGGGGAAGTCCCTCTCAGCAGGACACCTTGTGAGGCAGTGGTGAGGCCGGGCCCTATCAGAGGACAGCAGTGCCTGGCACCTTCAGGGGGCCAGAGACAACTGGGAGAGCGGCATTCCGGTCTAGGGGACATTGCTCTGCAGGGACCAGGGTCTCAGGGCTGGAGAACGCCACAGGGCAGCAGCAGCGTGGCCTAGGGTTCGTCTTACCTAAGCGAGCAGACGCTGGAGGCAGTCTTGTGGGTTGTGCAAGGCAGGTAGACTTTAAATGGCTAAAAGTGGGCTCATCTGGCTATATTGTAAACAACTGGATGTGAAGGAATTTGAGTTTGGCTCAGGTGGGCTCTGGGGCCAGCACTCCCACCCTGCTCTGAGAAGTCAACATCCTGGGGCCAACACACAGGGGCCTCCTTGGCCTGTTGCCTCCCAAGGGGCAGAGGCAGGAACCAGGGTCCCCGCGGCTGAGGAGGAGGGCTCGTCTGGCAGAAGCTGCTGTCAGGGAAGAGTCAGCCACTGCCGGCCCGAAGCAGGAAACGTGTGGGGAAGGACCTGCCCGGACCTGTCACCTCCTGCCCTCCCACCCCCCGTTGGAGCTCCCTGGGCTGAACCCACCAGGGCATCCCAGGGGATCCCCCAGGATGCGGAGACGATAGAGCGGCATTCTAGGGCTGCCGACGGAATTACCAGCTCAGCCCCTTTGGTGCAGGTGGCGAAGCTCTCTTTAATTTATGGAGTTAGAATCCTTTTTCCCTTTCAGATATTAAGAATCCCCTGAGACCGGTCCAAGAGGCGGCGGCAGGGGCCAGGAGGGCACACCAGCCGGGGCGGAAAGAGGGTGAGGGCCAGCCAGAGAAGCGGCCCGAGACCAGTAAAGGGATTGGACAGGACACACGAGGGTGAACAGGCCAGACAAGGGAAATGGCAGAGATGCTCCATAGTTCTCCGCCCAATCCCAGGCCGTCCTGGCTAAGGTGAGGGGTGGGCACCAGGGCGGCGCTGTGACCTTCAACCTGTCAGATGTGAAATGGGCACTTGGTGACATGTGCGCCCTTCAAACCCAGCTTCCCCACCTCTTACTCCAGGCATCACCCGCACAACTGGGACTTCTGCACCAGCTCCGACAGTTTCTGCAGGAGCAAAACCACAGGGCCTCGTCCCTGGACAGGACCACACAGCCCTCACTTCCTGCCCAGCTCTCAGGCCCCGTGGCACACAATGCCCAGGGACCCCTTTAAGGAACTTACACCCACAGACCCATAAGTGGGCGATGCTGGTTAACTCCCAAGGGCCACCCGTGACGAGAGGGGTGTCAGAACCCATCAATGTGTCTCTCCCTTGTGACTCCTGGGTGGACAGCTCCGAGATGCTGGACAACTCAACCGGACATCCTGGATTGGCTTCCCCTGGCTCCCTGATCCATGCCCCGCCTGCATTCCAACTCCCTGGAATCACATGTATTATGCAACTTGGAAAAGAAAAACATGAAGCCTTCCAGTTGGCCTCAGCCTGCTGGGAATAAAAAGCATGGGAGCAGCCTGGCCTTGAGCGCACTGACCCATGAGCTGAGGCTCTTGGTCAACATAGATGTCTTTATCTCTGAAATGCTGCCACTCCCGAGTTTGAGGGAGTCAAAATATCAGCATTATTAACGTTAATACTAGCATGTGACAGCTACGACTCAGTTATTGAAAACGAGAGAAACAAACCAAACAGGTTATCAACAGTGAAAAAAACAAAGCCAAAAACAGGTGGGGAATTTACTGGCACATGTCACCACCCAACAGGGATTCAAACATCATTACATTCATCCTCTCTCTCCCTGTCTCCCCCCACCTCGGTTCTGTTTCTCTGTGCATCACTCTCATTCTCTTCCCGCTTAGTGACTCTCTCTCTTGGCTACTGTAGAGAAGCCCAGGGAAGGGCTCTGATTGGGTCTGCTCCGATGACCGCCCCTCGGGCCAATCGCTGCAGCCAAGGAAGAAGCTGCTCTGATTGGCCAGATATGAGTCAAGTGCTCACGGTGAACAGGGCATGTGGGGCTCTCCTGGCAGCTTGCGCTGAGGCTTTTGCAAAGGGCAGAGAGGGAGGAATGGTTTCCTGAAGGAAGGTGCCAAGGGCACTGGGGGGTCCCACACATATCCCATGTGGGCAACAGGTGGGAAGAGCGGGCTAATCGCACATGCGCAGCTGCAGTCAGGGCCCAACCCCTAAGGCACGGGTTTTCCAACATCTCCAAGAGTTTCCTGGTAGGCTGCATCACCTCAGGTCATGGGACCCCTTCCCTGTTTTACTCCACCTCCCAATCAGTGCTTCCAGCACCTTCCAGAATTAACTGCATGCACTTGAATCCTAGACTCGGGATGTACTTTTGGGGAAATCCAGACTATAGAGAAAGGGATGGGGGGGTGGTGGCTTGCTTTACCAGAAAAAGGAGGACAAAAGCAACATTTTCCAGCCACAGTTCTTCCTGTCCTGTTACCTGCAGCATCTCCTACCTGAGGACGGTCCCCACTCCCGCCCCAGCCCCCAACTCCCCACCTCAGACCCCCTCCCCATAGCTCCCTGCAAGGACGCTGAGTGAAGAGCCAATACCAAGGTGTTTTCCCAGGACTTGCACACAAGTCATGCATAACCTTGTAGGGCGGTTCCCATAGATGCGGACAGACTTGGGTGAACCTGTGGGGGGCCTCACTGTCAGTCAGGAGGCAGCTGCAGCTCTGTTTCGGTAAGTTCCTCTAACACATGCTTTTGGGCCCATCACCCTGGCATTACAGCCTCTTTCTTTGGAATCTCAACTGACCCCCTTGTAGGGCAGGTTGGGGCAGTCCCCGCTGGGTCTTCGGCTATTTCTTCTCTCAGGGGAGTCCTGCTGCTGGTCAAGTGGGACCCAACACCCATTCATTCATTTGTGGAGTCTTAGGTGAGGTTCCTCAGAAGCAGGACCTGAAATGTGGGTTCCCTCGCAGGGCCCTGTGGAGGGAGTGCTCTCGGGAGAGCAGGAGGAGGCGAGGGAGGCAGGACGGGGCAGGACCAAAGCCCAGCAAAGTCATGGCCTTGGCCGGAGATGGCCTCGGCCTGAGCCCATGAGGAGCTCAGAAGCATAAATAGCACCACCTACCCCTTCTACCCCGAGGCCAGGCCAGGCTTTACACCTGATATTGGTCAGCCATTGGCGGCGAGGGGTCTGCACGTCGAAAGACCGAAACCATCCGGGCATATCTGGGTTAGGAGGCCACTCTCCAGAGAAAGGGCCTTTCAGGGAGAGACAGATCCCTGAGCCGGGATAGCTGTGCCAGCCCAGTCAAGAGGATCCGGGCAAGGCTTCGACAGCCTCAGGGCATCTGTCACTCGTGCGTGATGGGCTGGGGGACTAGGGAGCCTCCAAACGGCTGAACTGCTCAAATCAGACGAGGAATGGGACCAGGAGCTAAGATACCTGAGCGCTGCCTCCGTCCATGATCTGCTGGTGGAATTTCAAATACAACTGTTTCCTCAGCCCCGTGCCAGGCACCCGGCTAAGTGCTGAGGGGTCCCCCCTTGTGGCACCCTGATCTCCCCCTTTGAGTCCATTTCCTGCTGCTCCCCCGCGAGCACCCCATGCTCCAGCTCGAAGGAGCTCGTCCTGCCCTCTGGACCTGCTTCCTGCCTCCAGACCTTTGCATGAGCTGTTACCTCTGCCCGGGGTCCCCTTTCCTCTCTCGCCCGCCTGGTGACCAACTCACCCTTCAACTGGGGCTCAAACGTCTCTTCCCGGTGATAACACGTCATGACTAAATGAGCTTCAGCCCAGGGACTCAAAACAACAACAAAGCTGTCCATGGAATTCGCCATGTGAATCTCCAGGGCCCTCAAGATAAGTGCTGACAAGTCTCCCCTCTCACCCCCAAGAGAGCCTCTTTTGTTGCTCAGATGTGGCCCCTCTCTCCAGCCAACACGACGAGCAGTCTCACCATGCTACCCCTCTCTGCGTGGGACATGACTCCCATGGGTGTGGACCTTCCTGGCAACGTGGGACAGAGATCCTGGAATGAGCTGAGACTCAGCATCAAGGGACTGAGAATAACCCTAGAATGAGCTGAGAATTAACAGCGAGGGATAGAGAGAACCTTCTCGACCAAAGGGGGAAGAGTAAAAGGAGACAAAGTGTCAATGGCTGAGAGATTCCAAACAGAGTCGAGAGGTTATCCTGGAGGTTATTCTTACTCATTAAGTAGATATCACCTTGTTGTTCAAGATGTAGTGGAGAGGCTGGAGGGAACTGCCTGAAAACGTAGAGCTGTGTTCCAGTAGCCATGTTTCTTGATGATGATTGAGCGATGATATAGCTTTCACAATGTGACTGTGTGAATGTGAAAACCTTGTGTCTGATGCTCCTTTTAGCTACTATATCAACAGAAGAGTAGAACATATGGAATAAAAATAAATAATAGGGGGAACAAATGTTAAATTTAGTTTGAAATGCTAGTGGTAAATGAAAGCGAGGGGTAAGGGTATGGTATGTATAATCTTTTTTTGTTCTATTATCATTTTATTTCTTTTTCTGTTGTCTTTTTATTTCTTTTTCTAAATCGATGCAAATGTTCTAAGAAATGATGAATATGCAACTATGTGATGATATTAAGAATTACTGATTGTATAGGTAGAATGGAATGATAGCTTAATGTTTTGTTTGTTAATTTTTTTTAATTAATAAAAAAAAGTTAAAAAAAAAAAAAAGTCTCCCCTCTGGGGTACTGTCCCCATCCACACCCACTTTGGGCCCCCAAGGAGAATGGCAGCCTTGGCCATCGAGCTGGCCGTTTGATTGCGAAGGTCTGTTTACACCTGCCCTCTCCTCTCGGCCTGCGAGCTCCTACTGTGCACTCTGTCCCCTGCCAGCCTGCGGCCTGCCCCGGAACTAACAGCAGTGACCAGTCTGGGGGGTCAGTTACAGTGTCCCCAGCACCGTGCTTAGACCTCTCCATTATGAAATCCATCCCACAGCCCTCTGGGGTAGGCTGTACTGTAGCCCTCACTTCACAGAGCAGGAAAGCAGGGCTCGGAGAGGCTCTGTAATTTGCCCAAGATCACACAGCTAGTAAGTGGCAGAAGAGTTGAACTCTTTAAAGCGGGAGGTATTACAGCATGCTGTACTGAAAGAATGATTGCATGAATGAATGCAACCAGCAAAACCAAAATGACATGAGACCAGAGAGAGCCAGCCCCAATGGGTCAGTTTCTGCACTGTGGAGAGGAGGAGCAGAGGTCAGGCCCTTTGAAGGCACCGGCTGCAGGTGACGGGGGTGGTTCAGGATGGTTACCCGCTCCGTGATGTCTCTCTGGGGGATCTGAGTGCCTCCCTCCCTTGGGTTCCCATAGCCACAGGCTGGCCTCTGCCCTTTCCCTTATCTCACTGTATTGTACCCACAGGCTCACGTGTTGGACTCTCCCACTTTCAATGCAGGCACCAGGTTTCACTGAGCCCCATTTGGCCAGGACCATTGGCCCGGCCCTAGAAACACGTGGTTTTCATGAATAAAGAAGAGAAACAGAATTTGACACTGCATGGGGCACCAGTGAGAATGCAGCCAGACCCGGCCCTGGGAAACAGCAAAGCAAGAAGCCAATTACTGGCACAGGGTCAGCCGGGACCAGCTGTGGGCTGATAAGGTACTGAGCAAGTGCTTGCTATTTCTCCGGCAGGGGAAAGCTGGGTCTGAGTTCTAGCGTGAACTCTGCACACAGGATCAAAGAGGCCCATCATCTGGGATTGGGTGGGACAGGCAGCCTGGAGGGAGCCAGGAGGTGACGTTGAGAAGAGAAATTGAGAGATATGAGAGGATGCTTCTGATAGTGCTGCATGGTGCTCTGTTTCCAGAATGCTTTAGATACCTCCGGGTCCAGTGGGAAAGTGCACTGGGATGGATTAGCAATGTCTGCCATCGGCATAGGCTGGGAAGGGGTAGCACATGTGTCACACGTGTATTGACCATCTCACGTAGTAGGGCTTGGGAGAAGGAGCTGGAGTTACTGGTAATAAGAGCAGCTAACATTTATTGAGCACTTTGAATGTGCCAGGCACTGTGGAAAATGCTTTTCTTGCTCTCTCTCATTGACTAGAGACAAGGTTATGATTTGTCTGACCTCTATAAAGTCAGTTCCATGAGGATATGGGTTATTTACTGCTGTATCCCCAGCACCTAAAACAGTACCTGGCACACGGTGGGGACTCAATGAGTATTTGTTATTGAGTAGGTTAACTGCCATTTTGCAGACTAGAAAACTGAGGCTCAGAGAGGTAAACAATTTGCTCAGTCATAAAGCTAAGAAGTGCTGCTCTAGGGCTGCGTGTTCCATAGAATTTTCTGCAAGGGTGGAAATGTTCTATATTTGCACCATCCAGGCCCACAACTACTGGCCTCCTGTGGCCACTGATCGAGCACTTGAAAGGTGACAGGGCAACTGAGCAACTGAAGTTTTAATTTTATGTATTCTCACCTAATTAAAATTGAAACGGAAACAGCCACATGTGGCTAGTGGCTACCTTATTGCACACAGTAGCCCCAGAGCTTGAAGGCTTGACCAAGAACTCAGACGGAGGCCAAGGCCCAGAGTTTAGTGCAAATGCAGCCACTTTCATGGACTCAGACAAAGCCACGGAGGGTTTTAAAGTGATCACTCCAATAGGGAGGGCAGGGGGTGACCAATCAGTGAATCTCCAAGCAATTGTACTTGTGTTCCTCCAACCACAACAGTTTGGAGAAAGCTGTTGTTGCTAGATGACACTCACAATTTCAGACATCGGTTGCTCAGGGTTCCCTTTTGGGCTTGGACCTGAGCCAGGTTTGCAACTTCGAAATCCAAAGTCCCTGAGCTGCTTCCATTTAGGAAGCTGCAAAAAAATGGAAGTGTATGATAGGTCCAGCGTGTCCCAAAGGAGTTACCTGGGGACAAAGCCAGACTCAACCCCACTACAAGTCAGTTCCAGGTCAAACTGGAATGTTCGGTGGGCCTTCTCCCTTCCTCCTTCTCCGCACCTTTATCCAGAGGCTGGTTCCTCTATTTAGCCTCCTCTCAAAACATAAACTTGATAAAATGCCTGAGACTAATGAATGCTAAGGTGCCACTGACTAATAAAAAAGTGTGCATCTCCAAAGGATTTCTGCTTTATCAGAAGCAAATGTGTAAGCCAAAGCTCATCTGTTTAGTGGTAGACTAGGCATGATGGGCAAAAATTTTACATTTACGGAGCGTCTGATCAGACATGGAGTACGTATCTGCAGGCACTGCTCTAAGTGGTCACCACACATTAATTCATTAAACCCTCACCACAATGCCATTGGAGATGGGGAAACTGAGGCACAAAGAAGCTAAGTAGTTTGCTCACCAACACACAGCTGGGGAACAGCTGGACCAGGGCTCAAATCCAGGCAGACCAGCTCCAGAGTCCAGGAGGAAAACAAGGGGAGGAGAAGAAAGGAGGAAGTGGGAATGGCCAATTAAGGGGAGTTTTTTTTCCACTTGATTTCAAGGACAAGCCAAGGCCTTGGCCCAGACTCCCACTTGGTCCTTTTTCTCTGGTCCCATCCCATGGGGCACCTGTTGCTTCCATCTTCTAGTCTAAATAGTTACAGACTTTCAAAGTGAGCTGACCAAGAACTCTGCTTGTGGCATGATGCGGGTGGGCCCCTAGGCCCACTCTTTTCTGCTGGGCTGCAATTTTTCTAAATTACTCAGCCCCTAGAAGGAAGCTGGACCAAGGACAAGGCTCTGGAAAGAACAGGGTGTTTGGAGAACTGGCTTGACCTCTAACTCTGGGAGGCTGAGGACCTGGGAACATGGGTGGGAGGACAGCTTCGGCTGCAAGCAGCAGCTATCATGGTGTCTCCCTCCCCTTCAAACCCAGCTATTCTCTGCACAGCCAGGCTGGCAGCTCGGTGACACCCCCTTCCAAATAGTTTTCACAGGGAGGCAGAGAAATGCCTGTCTCCCTGCCTCTCCTTAGTAACAGCCACCACCTCCCATGCAGAAGGCACAGCTCAGAGCCAACTGCCAGGGTTGATGAAAAGCCAAGCAGCTGGCAGCCCTTGCAGGGCTGAGGGTCCAGGTTAACTGTTAGGGCCCCGGCACCAGCTAACCAGGCTCCTCACCTGGATTCATGCACTTACAGGCCATGTGATGCCATGGGAGTCATTTCACCCTTTGGAACCTCAGTCTCCTCATCTGTAAAGTGGGGAAGACAGTAGCATCGACCCCCAAAAGGTTGCTGTTTTAGTTTCCTGGCTACTAAATCAAATACCATGCAGCAGGTTTTGGCTTAAACAATGGGAATTTATTGGCTTATGGTTTTGAGGCTACAAATCCAAACTCAAGGTCAAGGCGATGCTTTCTCTCCAAAGACTGTGGCATTCTGGGGCTGGCTGCTGGGGACCCCTGGTCCTGGGCTTTTCTGTCATGTGGCAGTGCACACAGCGGCCTCTCCCAGCTTCTCGGTGCCACTGACTTCCTGCTCAGGGCTGCTCCTCCGGGCTCCTCCCCCTCTTGGCCTTCGCTAAAAGGCCTGGGATTAAGACCCACCTCGACTCAGCCAGGCCCCGCCTCCACTGAAGCAACCTCATCGAAGGTCCCTGTTTACCAGGTTCACACCCACAATAATGGATTAAGTTTAAGAACATGGTTTTCTGGGGCACAGACTCCAAACCACCACAGTTCCTGAGATATTGGAGAGGTCAGCAGATAGAGTGGTTAGCGTGGGGCTTGCACCTTACCCAGGAGCTCTCCTTCCCACCTTGCCCGGCTCCCCCACCTTTTTGATTTGCCATTCTGGGTGATCAGCTGATGTGCTTCTCTACACTGGGTACGCATCGGTGACGTGTTTTTGAACTGAGGTCTTGAGGACAAAAATAAAGAGAACCGTAAGAGAAGACACAGTAGAAGCTAACATGAGCCTCGAGGGCTCCTCTTTGGGACAGGCCCAGTGGTTAAGTCCAGGGCTTCCTGGACACACAGCTATGCCTGCTCAGAGGGGCCCCATGCTTGGGGCTTAAGGTTCTTCAGTTGTTGTTTGGACAATCCCAATAATTGTGTCTTTGAATCTGTGCTGTGTAAGTGAAGTGTGAAGGCAGCGTGCACGAGGGGCTGGAAGCTCGGCCCCCACGCCGTCCTACCTCTCACTGCCTCCTGGCCTCCCAGGACAGTTCTGGCCGCTGTTCCCTGACCCCTGCCCAGCAACCCTGTCCCTGGTGTATGTGTGGGGGGTTGCACAGCTGCTGGGCGGGGGGTCTTCACAGTCCCACATGCATCCCTCTGCCCACAGGTGTGCAGCATTAAATAGCAAATAGAAAGGACCATTGTAGGCCGAGAGAGACACAAGAGGAAGAGCTTTTCTCCTGCTCATTGAACAAGGGGCCCACGTTTTCCTTGGATGTTGGGCTCTGCAGATAAGGCAGCTGGTCCTGGTTCTATACGGTGGGGCCTGAAGTGATGGGCTGCTCAGCTACTGTCAGGGGGTATCAACTGGCCTTCAATGGGGGAGGTGGGCAGGATTAGACCCTGGCAACTCCAGTTTATTTGTGGCAAACAATGTCACAGGATGCTACCTTCGTGCTTCTCACAATAGTGAATCTAGCAAGTTGCCCAAGAACTAGGAAAAGGGCAAGTAAACAACCCATATACAGCGTCGGATGTGGCTGTTAAAATCATGCAATAGAGAACTTACGGACATGAGAAAATCTCATGATATTCACTAAAGGAGGGGGAAAAGCAGCCTACAAAAGAGCAGGCTCCACATGCCTCATTTGCATCTATGCATAGGGAATATATGCATAGGAAAAATATTGGACAATTTACATTTAAATAGTGACAGCTGTTCTCTTCGGGTGGGTGGTGCTTTTCCCTTCTGTGCTTGTCCATGTTTTCCAAGTTCTCTGCACAAAGCGTGCGTCACTTTTTGTCACTGCCCAGAGGTACTGTGTGCAGCAGGCAAGGTTGGTTGTGCAGACCTCAGAGCCTGATAGCCTTGGTTTCAAACCCAGCTCTGCTTGAGTAGCAGAGCTCTGCAAACTTGGGCACATGATTAATGTCTCTGGGCCTCAGTTTCCCCATCTGTGCATAGGGAAAGTAGGACAATCCCCTCCCTGCAAGGGTTGAGGCAATTAAATGAATTGAGCAATGCCTAGCACAGGGAAAGCTAAGTAAGTGTTTAGCTGGCCCTTGCATTATTATCATTATAAAGAAATTGTAGGAGGAAAAAATATGGAAAGACAATAATATGAACAATTATTATTTTTGGATGATGTAGAAATAGGTGTTTTTTGTTTTCCCTTGTGGACTTTCTGTGTTTTCCAAGTTAAGTATAGCATGCATTATTATTATTATTATTATTTGCATTATTTTTTTAATTTGGGAGAAAATGTTACTTAAACTAAAAAAGTGAAAGGTGGGTCACTAAATGGTGAAGTGGATCATAGGATAGGGTCAGGTCAGCCACATTTGCCCATATTTTTCAGTTTGAGGTCACATGTGGATTCCTGAGCTTATCCCGGGCCCTTACTGCAGACCCTCCACCCCATCCTCAAGTCTCGTGCCTTCTCATTCATAAGTAACCCCACACCTGGAAGGCGAGCATCAATATGAGTTCTAAGTGCTTAATATATCTACAGCTAGATCTCTCTCTCTCCTTGTCTCTCTCTATATGTATGTGTGTGTATATATATATATATATATATATAGCAACACATAAGATTGTCCCATAACTGTAATGTTTTACAGAGAGAAACTGGGTGACTGCGCAGTGCATTGAACCAGGGCCCGGAAGACCAGGACTCAAGGGCAGGCACTTCTCTTAAAGACCCCATTCGCAGATGGGGAAACTGAGACTCAGGAGCTGAGGCTCACTCAGAAGAGAGTGACAGCAGTTTGCTCTGTGTGATTATGCCTCTCCCCTAGGCTCGAGAAACGCAATCATTAGATCATTGCCCAAACCTTGTATCCTTACCTACCGGGGGGACCAGAACCCACCCACGCCCACCTAGAGGGGGCAGCCTCTGCTGAGGATGGGCTGAGGTGGGGACCGCGCCTTGCCCAGGGTCTGGGGAATCCCTTCAGTACCTTGTCAGGAATAGCTGAGGGAAGGGGTCCAACATGAGTGCTGCATCTAGACAGAGGGAAAAGAGAAAGGCCATGAGGATTTGCTGGGTTGTGGCGTGTTTTCACCTGTTTTCTGGCCCTCTGGCCCACCATCAGGGGCCGAGTCTTGCGGTGGTTTCTGCAGCCCTGAAAGATGCTTTAAATCCTTCCCGGAGAAGGCAGGGCATGGACAGGGACTCAAGTTTTTATTTCGTTCTGTTTTGGTAGCAGTATTATTGAGCTACAGTTCACATAGCATAAAATCCACCCTTTTAAAGTGAGCAATTCTGATTTCTTTTTTAGTATAGTCACAGAGTTGGGCAACCACTATGACTATCTAATTACAGACGTTTTCATCACCCTATGAAGAAATCCCTTATCCTTTAGCAGTCACCCCTAACCCCCAGCCCCCACCCCTAGACCGTCGCAGCCACTGAGCCTTCTGTCTCTGTAGGCCTGTCTATTCTGGACATTTCCCATAAATGGAATCACGCATGTGGTCTTTTGTGTCAGGTTTTCATGTCTTCAAGGCTGCATGAGTCCGGTTTGAGAACTGATCGACTGAGCAATGACATTTACATTCATTCATTCCTCCATTTGACAGATGTTTACTGTGCACGGCCTGGCGGGGGCGGTGGGGGGCACAGCCGGGCATGAAACCGAAACAGCCCCCGTTGCCCAGCGAGTCTGGCGGGGAATAAGTTGTTTACTTACTCATTCGGGAGGCCATAGGAGCCGAAGAGAACGGCGAGGAGCGGGAAGAGGGCGCAGAGCGAGGGCATGTGACACCCCCCCGCGGCGGGGGCCTGGGGGCAGGTGAGGGGGCGATGACGTCATCGCGACGCCCCCTGCTCCGCGCGCAGGTGTCGGGTCCACGCCGCGTCCCCGACGCCTGGGACACCCGGGACACCCCGGGACGCCCGGAGGCATGTCGCGCGGCGCGATCGTGGCCTGCCTGCTGGGCGAGCGCTGCCTGGGGGTCGCGGGGGGCGGCGGGGCGCGGGGGGTTCCCGGGCCCGGGCCGGTCCCGCGCGCGCCGCCAGCCCCGGGCGCAGGCCCCGCCTCGCCGCCGGCTGAGCCCACCCCCTCGCGGCCGCCGCCATTGGCCGCGCCGCCTCCGCCCTCGGCCTCGCACTTCCTGGCGGAGCCATGGCGGCGCGCCCCGCCGGCCCAGGGGCTCCGGCGTCCCGGCCCCGCCGCCCCGCCCGCCCCGCCCGCCCGCGCCCGCCGCCCGAGGTCGCCTCGCCGCGCCCGTAGCGACCCTGCCAGGTGGGCCTCCGCGCGCGCCCATCCACGCGGCCCCGGGCCCCGCGCGCGCCGTCCAGGGTGCCGAGCGGGGGGCGGGAGCCGTGGGGGGGTGATCGGGAGGGTCCCCAGCCCCTGCGAGCCCCGGACCCCCATCCCCACCCTCCCTCTGCGGTGGGTGCAACTGGGAGGCGGGCCGGGGGCCTGGGGGGCGCCGCCGCCGCCCGCGCAGGTGAGACAGGTGCGGCCTGTGCGGCGGGGCCCGCAGGTGAGACCCCCCGCGTCCAGCCGCCGGCGCCCGGCCCCGGCGCGTTCCCACTCCGCCTCCCTCCGAGTCCTGGCAGCCGCCTGGAGCCGGGGCCGGGGCCGAGCGAGCGACAGCGGCGTCGCGGGAGACCCTGGGGCGAGGTTCGGGACGGGGGAGCGGCGGCGGGACCCGAGGCGAGTTCGACAGCCGCTGTGTTTTCCGAGGTTCGGGCAGGAACTCGGAGAGGAGGCTCCCCTGGGACCCTGCCGGCCCAGACCTCGCCTTTTTTCCGGTGTTCATTAAAAGACCCTTTAAATCATCTCTGTGGAGGTGGGTGGTCTGGAGCCCCTCACCTCTTCCCACATGGGAAGGAGGCACCGACAGGCCCACTCAGAAACCAGCCGGGAGACAAAAGGCTGGAGCCTCCGGCAAGGGGGAAAACTCTCTAGAGATCTTGGCCTGGAAAAGGAAGCTTTTAGCATCCGAGGGTAATATTCAGCCCTGCCGGGCTGCAGGGACTGGTGGAGAGAGGGGCCTCAACTTCCCGTCCTGTGACCTTGGGCAAGCCCTTAGCTTGGAACTCATCCCACCACCTGTCTCAGCTGGTCTTGGGGAAGCTAAAAGGAGAATGTCGGGGGTATACAGTAGGCGCTGCCTGGATACTGGCTTCCTTCCCTCCTGTCTGTGAGCTCCTAGCAGCCAAGGACGTGGATACCCAGGGTCAGGCTCCCAAGCATTGTCACACTGTTAGGAAGGCTGCTGGCTAAGTACAGCCTGTCATTTTCAGGAAGTTGCTAGTGTGTCTAGGATGTGCCTGGCACAGGGTTGGTCATCACTGCTTTATTTTTTTTCTGATATTGGACCACATTCAGCAGAGCATCGCGGGGAAGGGCCCGGGGTTTGGAGATGGACAGACCTAAGTGTGAGTCCCAGCCACCTGCTAACTATGCGACCTTGAGCTCCGTATCTTCATGTATAAAGTGGGATAAAGAAGAGCCTGTTAGCTGTGGGGGTCATAGAATAGGCTCCAGAATCATCACCATCATTATAACTGAGATGTGCCTAAAAGGCCTGGTTCGGTCAAGCTTCAAGCACAGGTGTTTATCAGACATAAGCTAAAAGATGTGACGTTGTCCAGATTTGGGATGATAAAGAAACACTTAATAACTGTTCTAGCTGCTTCTAACAACCTGATTTTCTCATCTCCAGGTGTAAACAATTTCTTGATAGTGCAGTATTTTCTTTCTCTCTTTCCCCTGCGTGTGTGTTTTCCCTCTTGCTTGCCGTTATTGAATGACGTAGAGTCATTATTCTCCACTCTAAATCCTGCCCTTGTTGTAGGGCTGCGACCTGTCTCACGATGGAAGGAAGCAGGCAGACACGTGTGGCCCGGCCGTACAAGATCAGCGAGTCGTCAAAGGTTAGTGGAAGTTGTCTAAGGAGTGTGCTGTGTTCCCCAGTTAACTCATTCTCAGCATGTAGGCTGATTTTGTGTGCATGTGGCGGCTGTTGATGTGAATCTCCTTAAAGATGAGCTCAGGTGGACGTGGTGAAGGAATGGAAGGAGCCTTCACAGCAGAGAGAGCTGGAACGTCAGGGGCTTCCAGAGATGCTGTGGCCAGGCAAGTCGTTTTCAAAGAGCCCTGTCCCAGAGCCCCCTTGGTGTCACGACTCCCTGCCCCCTCGCATCGCCCCCAAGAGGTGGACAGGATAGGGGAGGAGCCTGTGGGATTGTCCATCCCCACTTGGGGTTCAGATACTCCAAAGGGGTATGTGCTGGGGCGCAGGGACAGATGGTAACCTGGGGGCTCGTGTCCTGAGGACCATCTCCCAGCCAGGGCTTTCTGGGTGGCCCCAGGCCAGGCTCCCAAGCACTGTCCCTCTGGCTGCATCAGAATCGCTCCGGGGAGGGGCTCTCCAGGTAGAAGGGCATGTGCCCAACCCCTTCCCAGACCTACAAAAGTAAAGCCCGATAACACGAGTAGTTCAGTGGTTAGAATGCCTGCCTTCCATGCGGGATACCCGGGTTCGATTCCCGGACCATGCACCACCACCCCCAAAAAAGTAAAACCCAAGAGTGGAGCCTGGGGACACCTCTACCTTCAAGAGGCTCCCCAGGGGATTCGGGTCAACCCTTAGCTGTTCTAGAGAAAGTTTGGGGGCCTGGTTTGGGGGATTTCCACCCATCATACTGATGTAAGTGTTAACAGCTCCCCCTTTCTTTAAAAGTAAACTTTAAAAAAAAATTTTATTAATGAAACCAATCAACATACAACACGAACATTCTTAATGTATGAACATTGCATACTTGGTGTGCAGTCAGTGGCTCACAACATCATCACACAGTTGTATATTCATCACCATGATCAATTTGGGAGATTAGATTATACGGTTACTTTGGATCATAGCTTCTCAATGTGTGTGTGTGTGTGTGTGTGTGTGTGTGTGTGTGTGTGTGTGTGTGTGTGTGTGTGTGTGTGTGTGTGTGTGTGAGGTATTATCCCCAAGGGGGTGAAAATTTATTCAGTGGGGAACGAGACAGAAAATGATTGCTCTTTTTATACGTGAAGCACAGTATAAAAGCAAATATATAGTATATCTGTTGAATTAACATTTCATGGTGGGAGCCTATTAGGAAAAATATCTTTGGGGGGAGCATTGATGGAAAAATGGTGAGAAATACCATTTTAGGTAAAGGGGGACGTATGAGCATCCTATAGATTTGAAAAAAGGCCAAAGTTCTTCAGATGTTCATAAAAGAAAAGCAGGGTATAGTTTTCGAGAGAGGTTGAATCACCTAAGAAACAGTTTACTCTTCGCATCTGAGTTCACAGGGAGGCTCTTGCCAAACTCGGCTTTATCTGCTGTGAAAACCCAGAAAGGTCTTGCTGCTCTCTCAAAGGGGCTTTGTTTGGGAGCTTGGCTGTGGGGACAGTGTAGCTTTCCAAGTCTGATAGCACTAGAAATCTTTGTCCCTTTAGCCAGATGCTGAGTCTGTTGAATCGAGGCTTCTCTGTCCCTTGGTTGACTGTATAGCTTGAACTTCTTATACCCAAAAGTGCCCAAATTCGTAAGTGTGTCCTTGAATTTTCAGATATTAAACATGACACCCAGATATAAAGAAAAAAAGAACAGATTATCGACCCCCAGAAACCTCCTACCCCATACCCCTCCAGTCCGTGCAGTCAGATAACCGCCTCCTGGCTTGTAGCCGCACAGTTTCACTTTGCCCACCTTTGGATATTTTTTAAATGGAGTCACAGGGCAGGCGTGCTTTTGTGTCTGGCTTCCATGCAACATTATGCTCGTGAGACTCACTTGCACTGTAGTGGTAGATTGTTCTAGACTTCTTATTCTCGGGACTGTGGGGATTCCCATCCTGCGACCTCCGCTGTTTGCTTATCTACTCAAAATTATGTTCTCTTCGTTGATGCTAAGTTCTTTTTTTACAACATTTTAATTGGGATAGATACAATAGAATATTTCCCATTTTAACCACTTTCAGGTATTGGGTGCTGTTAATTACGTTCATAATGTCGTACGACCTTCACCACCATCCATTGCCAAAACTTTACCATCACCCGAAAGCAATGGTTTCCTTTTATTATTATTATTTTTTTTTAGAGCAGTTGTAAGTTTAAAGAAAACGCTTGCAGAAAGTACAAGTTCCAAAGCCACTTCTCCTCCAACCAGGCTAAATTATTTTTAGACATGTAATACCCCATACCTGCTGCCTTCTCTTTGGTGTTAGCTATTGAATTACAGTGTTTCTTTCACTCTCTGCCTTGCATCTGATGAAGGCACTAAGATATGAAATAAAGGAATGAGCAGAGCTAAGACCACCAGAGCCTCTCGAGAGTCAGGGCTTTAGATCACATGAAAAGGTGAAAGTCTGTGACTGGTGTCCCTTTAAGGTGGGGAAAACACGTGTGTGCATTTGTTTACGTTGGCCTCTGTACAGCTGCACTAAACTGTCAGCCATAGCTCCCGGAGGAGACCCAGGTAAAGACTCAAACGCACCTACTTTTGTGGAGACTCGGTTTGTAGACACTGTAGCTGCACTTTCCCTAGCTTGCTGGAGCAGATGGTTCCCCTCAGCAGCTGCTGGCCAGCCTTTTCTCCAGCCTCCCGGCCCACCCCTGGGCTGTCCCCCTTTTACTTTACAGCTGAGATCATGTGCGCCACCATCTAAGTGTGGCGGTGCCTGCGGGACCACTGGCCGGATGCCAGACATGTCGGGGTCAGATGCCCCCCGCTTTCTTCTTTCGGGATGTTAGGCCTGGACTGCACTGCCTGCCCTGGGGCACTGTGTCATGTCTTTCCTTTGGCCCCTGCCTAAGAGGGGCTTCCCTGGGGCCCAGAGCTGTTCCTGCTGCTTTAGGAGCTGGGGCAGCCCAGCAGAGCTCTCTGTGCACAAACAGAATGAACAGGCAGCCACCTCAGAAACCCCAGGAAAAACCTCTGCCCGTGATGTAGGAGAGGGGGCAGCATGGTCTCCCAATACGGGGCCCGGAAGGGAACTTTTAGGACCTACCTGCTGGGGGTCCCCAACACGATGTCAGGATCAGAGGGCCGCTGGAGTTGCTCACGTTGGAATTTACTGGACGAGTAAGGACCTCAAAATAAAGTAGACAAATTAAAAACTCATTGGGGGGCAGTAAAGAGCAGATTCGATGAGGAAGACATAATAAAACCCACCACTGCAGGATGTGTTTACGTATAGTAAATATGTGTTACTAGAAAAACATTTTAAGGGAAACAGCAACCACAGGGCTGGACAACCCTGTGACCCCTGATGTAAACGAGGGACTAGAGTTAATAGTGCAGTTTTAATACTCTCTCATCAGCTGTAACAGAGGCACCACACTAAGGCAAAGTGGAAACAATAAGGGGGTATGTGGACGCTCTGTACTTTCTGCTGATCTTTCTGTAAACCTACAAATTCTCTAACAAAAAATATGCATTAAAAATAAATAAATTTTGAAAGCCCCACTGCTGCAGATTGCACGTTGACAAATGATGAGTAAGTGTCCAAGGGTGATGTGTGCCCGCATGCAGCTGCTCCCACCTGCTCCCACTTGGCCCCCTTCCGTCCCACCACCGCCCTCTGCCGCAGGCTTAGCACCCAGCCCGTCCTTTTCTGCAGTCCCCTTGAATAGACCAGCTACCTTGTTGACATTTTTTGAATAGCCGTTTTTTCCTGTGTTGAATTTTCGTGTTGTTTTTGCAGCAAATAAAGAAAGCAGTGTGTGATATCCCGAACGCTTAGTCCTCCAAGGTTTCTAAACGTTGCCTAGGTCTCCTCTACCCCCATATCCTCAACAGCACACAGCAGGCATATGGCGCTCAGCAGATGCCTCCTAAATGGATTGAATTCATTCATTCGTAGGTTAATTCATTCACTCCAGCAGAGCGCAGGGGACTCAAGGTTTGGGTTCTGGAACCAGATGAGGGTCAGATCTCAGCCCTGCTGCTCAGTCACTTTGGGCCTTCCGAGCCTCAGTTTCCCTCATCCAGTAAGTGGGGAGTCATTATAGGTGCTCCTGGGGGGTTTTCATGACACTGTGTCGAGGGGCACTGGGCTCGGGACACAGGAGTCCTTGGGAAAGCCAGCATCCTGTGCTTGGCATATCGGAGAATTCCTTTAACCCTGGTGGGTGAGCCCTCGCTGAAGCCACATTTCTCGGAGTGGGTCCCTGGAACACCTTGGTGCAGCTGCGTGGCTAGATCTCAGGGACCCATGCCCTCCCTGATGGATCAGTAGAGACGGTGCCTCCGTGGCGTGGCTGTGCAAACGCGCTTTATGCAACACGGAGAAAGCTGTCTTCCCTGTGGGCGGCCCTGCTCACAATACCTCTGGCCAGCTCTTTGCCACATTTCATCTCATTAACTCCTCCAACCTGAGTGGTAAATACCACCATCCTCATTTGTGAGGTGAGGAAATGGAGGCTCAGAGAGTTTTCATGACTTACCCAGGGTTACCCAGCGACTGAGTGGCAGAGCTGGGATTCAGAGCCGACTCCTGACTGTAGGGCACACCCCCAAGCAAACTCCCTGTCCAGACAGGTCAGCGATTTTCAAACCCGTTTACTCATGAGGCACAGGAGGGAGGGAGGAAGGAGGGAGAGAGGGAAAGGGGGGAGAGAAAGGAAACAAGCAAGAAGGGAGGAAGGAAAGGAGGAAGGAAGGAGAGAAGGAAAGGGGGAAGTAGGAAAGAAGTGAAGAAGCAACAAAGGAGGGAAAGGAAAGGAATTGAGAGAGGGAGGGAGGAAATATATATGTGTAGTACATATGCATATATGGGTACAGAGCACGGGCCTTCCGGGTGTGATGTGATGCATTTCATTGCATTTCATTGTCCTTAGTTGCATTTCATTGTCCTTGCCTGGCCTGCCCTGCTGGACTGCCTTGAGGCTCCCGCCCGGGGCCGGCAGCCTGACTCCGCTCGCTCTCTGCCGCAGGTCTACCGCTGGGCCGAGCACGCGGGCACAGTGCTGCAGCGGCTGAACGAGCAGCGTCTCCGCGGCCTCTTCTGCGACGTGGTCCTGGTGGCGGACGAGCAGCGCGTGCCGGCCCACCGCAACCTACTGGCCGTGTGCAGCGACTACTTCAACTCCATGTTCACCCTGGGCATGCGGGAGGCCTTCCAGAAGGAGGTGGAGCTGGTGGGCGCCTCTTACATCGGGCTCAAGGCCGTGGTGGACTTCCTGTACGGCGGCGAGCTGGCGCTGGACGGCGGCAACATCGACTACGTCCTGGAGACGGCCCACCTGCTGCAGATCTGGGCCGTGGTGGACTTCTGCTGCGAGTACCTGGAGCAGGAGGTGAGCGAGGACAACTACCTCTACCTGCAGGAGCTGGCCTCCATCTACAGCCTCAAGCGGCTGGACGCCTTCATCGACGGCTTCATCCTGAGCCGCTTCGGCACGCTGTCCTTCACTCCTGACTTCCTGCAGAACGTGTCTGTGCAGAAGCTGTGCGTCTACCTGGGCAGCAGCGAGGTGCAGCGGGAGTGCGAGCACGACCTACTGCAGGCCGCCCTGCAGTGGCTGACGCAGCAGCCCGAGCGCGAGGCACACGCCCGCCGCGTGCTGGAGAACATCCACTTCCCGCTCATCCCCAAGAACGACCTGCTGCACCGTGTCAAGCCGGCCGTGTGCTCGCTGCTGCCCAAGGAGGCCGGCTGCGAGGGCTTCATCGAGGAGGCTGTGCGCTACCACAACCACCTGGCCGCCCAGCCCGTCATGCAGACCAAGCGCACGGCACTGCGCACCAACGAGGAGCGCCTGCTTTTCGTGGGCGGCGAGGTCTCCGAGCGGTGTCTGGAGCTCAGCGACGACACCTGCTACCTGGATGCCAAGAGCGAGCAGTGGGTCAAGGAGACGCCCCTGCCCGCCCGCCGGAGCCACCACTGTGTCGCCGTGCTGGGAGGCTTCATCTTCATTGCCGGCGGCAGCTTCTCCCGGGACAACGGAGGGGACGCGGCGTCCAATCTTCTTTATAGGTATGACCCCCGCTGTAAACAGTGGATCAAGGTGAGATTAAAGCCAGATTATTTCTTTACTCTTGAGGACTCTTTTTGACTTCCTTAAGCTAGCCTTGACCTCCCCTTTCTCCTCTCGGGCCTTCGTGCCTGCCTGTCCTGCTCCTGAACGAGGTGTGACGACAAAGCGATGGGCGCTGTCGTGCCCACGCGGCCCCCGTGGCTGGACCCTGGCCTGGGAGAGAGAGTGCTGACCGCCCTTGGAACGGTCATACACTGTCCCGGGCAGCGCCGCCCAACAATGTTCTGCACAGATGGAATGTTCTAGAGCCACACCGTCTGATACAGTAGCCATCAGCCGCATGTGGCTATTGAGCATTTGCAGTGTGGTTACTATGGCTGAAGAACTGAATTCTCCATTTCATTTCATTTTCATCAATTTACGTTAAAGCAGCCACATTAGGCTGTGGCTGCCAGATTGGATAGCGCAGGTCCAGAGATTTGACCCATAGTTCAAATGATGTGTCTCATGCCTCGGAGCCTCCCCTGTGCTCCTCTTTTGAAAAGCTTTTTGGAGCTGGGTTCGGGAGCCCATGGAGGCTCACACTTGGTACAGTTTCTGGCTCTGCAGGAGGCAGCAAGGTTAACTATGGGAAGAGTTTGGAGTCACACCTGGTTCACAGCTTACCTGGGCGAACTTGTAACTGGGGGATTAAAGACTAGTTCTCTGTCTTCTCCAAATTCCAACTCCCCAGCTAGAAAATGGGCCTGGGGACACTGACCTTCTAGGGTCAGGGGGCTTGTAGCTCTGTTGATTGCCAGGCACCTGACATGCAGAGGTATTCTCCTGCTCCCACGAGTGTCACCTGTGAAAATGTGTCTCATTCTCTGTGCTCTCACCTCAGTGTTTCCACTTGACTCAGTGTTCCCCTTCGCTTAAAGCTCAGTCAGAACAGACTCCACTTGACCTTTCGATTTTATTCTCAAAAATCCAAACTCCCTCCAAGGCCTAAATCTCGCTCCTAAAAAGAGGAATCAAATAGAAATGTGCCCCCAGCTTTGGACGCCTGATCCTGAAAGGTTTTTCAGCAGTGGGAGTCTAAACGCCTGTCTCTTGTGGGGCCGTGTTCATTTGTGGGTTTCACATGGGTTTTTTTTTTAAGTTGGTTCTTCTACTTCTAAAGTTCCTGGGTGTCACTCTTCCACCCTGTTAACATTGGGGGGGGGGGGGCAGTCAGCCTTAATTGAAAATATACCTAATGGGAGGAAGAGGGGAATGATGAATTTTTATTTTAGGAATCCCTGAATCAGCAATTCTGAATTATATGCCCTATAGTCCACAAGGTAGACCAGGTGGCCAAACAAGTTTGGGGAAAGGTGTTCTCTGTCCTTTTAGGGGGTTGTGATCCACCAAGGATACCCCAGAAACTCTGAGAAGTCCTGCAGTAAGAACTGCTCTTTACTCAAGTTTAACTCCCTTCTCCAAAATTCATTTGGCCCCTGTCACACCTTCCTGGGCTGAGCGCTCCATGGAGGGCATTTGGTAGGCACAGTGCTGGATGCTGACACGGCTCCAGGGAAGGGAAGGTACAGGTGTCTCGCTTCCCCAGGTGGCTTCCATGAACCAGCGGCGGGTGGATTTCTACCTTGCCTCCATTGAAGACATGTTGGTGGCTGTCGGCGGCCGGAATGAGAACGGAGCTCTCTCTTCGGTGGAGACTTACAGTCCCAAGACTGACTCCTGGTCCTACGTGGCTGGTTTGCCAAGGTGAATGGGGGCCGGGGCACGGACTCTTCAAATGTGCTATTTTAATGGGACACTGTTAATTTGGTCCACCTCACTTTGTGGCTGTTTTGGTCTCTAGTTCCAGGGAAATCTCATGGTCCATGGTAGGTATAGGGCATGGCGGTAGAGTCTAGGGTCTGGCTTTAGAATGGTTGCTTGTAAGTCTCAGCTCTGCTACTAGGACAGGCATCCCTCAATATCCGAGTCTGTTCACTCCCTGAGTTTTAGAAATTGAGTATGGAGTTCAGATAGGAATTTATCCAAAAATCTGAGTCGGGCAGAGAGGGGTTCATAGAAGTGGGGGTATATCTATACTGGAGCTGTGACTTGCACCAAGTCTTCATTTCCTCATGTGTAAAGTGAGGGCATCAGTACCCGCCCTGTTGGGTTGTCATGAGGATTAGATGAGATGCTGCGTATTAAATCCACACATAGCGCGTCCAGCAGGAAATGACCTGAGGTCTTAGCCGTTCTCATCTCCCTCTGTCTTTCCTGCCTCTAGGTGTGCATTTAGTGAGTGCTGATCATCATCATGAGGTTAGCAAAACGCTCACACAATTCATTTGACCGGTTCCTCGCTCTTAGAGCTGGAAGCACACTTTCTGGGACAGCCTTGCTCCAGAACACATCCAGGCATCTCAGAACTTGACCCCTGAGAGTTAGAAGGGTGGCCAGGGTGTGAGCCTGTGAGTCACCAACTGGGCATGAATTCTAGTGACACCACTTCCCAATTACTGCCACCTTCATTTAGATGTTGCCAGAAGCCAACCTGATACCCGGACACTTTATTAAGGTGATTGGATGATAATCATAGTTGCCCCTGATTGCTCCGGGCTGACTCTGGCTCAGCACTATATGTGGCAAGCCCCTCGCTGGCCGCAGAAGCCTGGTGGAAAGTGGGTGGGCGTCCGTGTACTTTGTCATTCGCTTATCCAGAGAGAGCAAATGGGGTGTGTCAACACTGTGGACCTGGCCCTGCCCTAACACACCAGGACCCTGCTCTCCCAGGAGGGGGTGCTTTATCCTCCCATTTTATAGACGGAGAACTGAGGCTTCAGAGTAGTGACAAGAACCCCTCACACCAGGCCCCACCGTGTGATTTAGACGGGAGACCCTCCAGTAGCCCTGTGATGATTTTTCTTGTGCCTTAGGGACAGAGAGTGAGTATAAACGTAATCCAGCCTACACCGTTTTCCTTAGTCCATGTATGTGGACACTATCCCCTCCCCCATGTGCTTTCCTCTCCAGCTCCCGAGGAAGTAACCGCTGTCCTGAATTTCATGACCTCATTTTTTCGCCTCTGCTTGTGCTTTATGTTTATTCCCCTTTGGATGTGTAAATTTAAGAGGTCTCTCTGTGTGCGGAAATTGCATACCATTTGAGTTGTTTTCAGCCATGCTGAAGGTGATAAACCCAGATGGATTATTACCCAAACCCTGCAGTGGAGAGAGGGGAAGGGAGTTGGCAGACGGACAAAGTCTTCCAGTTAACCCGCCCTGCCCTCTGCCCCTTGTCTAATGACTGCACTGTGTAGACCATCCTCTCACCAAATCATCAAGCCCCCCACTGACACGGTGCCCGCCCCCCCGGCCTGCAGAGGAGACTGAGGCTGGGCGCCGTGCTGAGTTCCCTCTGTCTCTTTGTCCGTCTGTCCCTCCGCAGGTTCACATACGGCCACGCGGGCACCATCTACAAAGACTTCGTGTACATCTCGGGGGGCCACGACTACCAGATCGGCCCCTACCGCAAGAACCTGCTGCGCTACGACCACCGGGCGGACGTGTGGGAGGAGCGGCGGCCCATGGGCACGGCGCGCGGCTGGCACAGCATGTGCAGCCTGGACGACAGCATCTACGCCATCGGCGGCAGCGACGACAACATCGAGTCCATGGAGCGCTTCGACGTGCTGGGCGTGGAGGCCTACAGCCCGCAGTGCAACCAGTGGACCCGCGTGGCGCCCCTGCTGCACGCCAACAGCGAGTCGGGGGTGGCCGTGTGGGAGGGTCGCATCTACATCCTGGGCGGCTACAGCTGGGAGAGCACCGCCTTCTCCAAGATGGTGCAGGTGTACGACCGCCAGGCCGACAAGTGGAGCCGCGGCCGCGACCTGCCCAAGGCCATCGCCGGCGGGTCCGCCTGCGTCTGCGCCCTCAGGCCGCGGCTGGAGGACAAGAAGAAGGGCAAGAGCAAGAGGCGGCAGGACCGGGGCCAGTGACCCGGCTGCGCCCCATCAGGACCGGGGCAGTGACCCGGCCGCGCCCCATCAGGACCAGGCCAGTGACCCGGCCGCGCCCCATCAGGACCGGAGCCAGTGACCCGGCCGCCCCTCCCGCCTCGGCAGACCTGCCGCCACCTCTTAGGACCCTGGACACATGCTGTACTGCTTAGCGACTTTTTTTTTTTTTTTTTTGAACTTTTAGGATTCTGCTATTTCTATGGTAGCACGGCAAAGGATTAAATACGATATGTAGCTTTGCATAGTATCTTGCCGAATACTCAAAAATACTTGGTTCTGTGCTGGGCTTCTTCCCAGATGCCAGTTCCTTTTGGGGTGCCCCGTAACCACCCCCAAGAGGAGCCAGGATAGGAGTTTTAGGCAGAGTTTTCAAAGTGAAACTTGGAGGCCTCAAAGGGATAGTTCAGGTCAGCAGCTCGGACGTTCCTGAACCTGGCTGGCCATTTAAGAAAATACAGATTCCTGGGCCTGACCTCAGAATTTCTGGTACCCAGACTACCAGGACTCGGGGAGACAGGGGTGCCTGGAAACTCTAACCAGTTCCTGGAACGATGGAGCATCAGCTACATTTGGGAATCATTGGCAAGGTCCAAAGTATTCATTTTCAGGATGAGGGCACAGAGACCCCGAGGGCTGGGTGAGTGGCCCAGGTCACCAGCTGGCCGGACAGTCGGCTGAGACCCGAAGTCTTCTTCCCAGTGAGGTGCGCTCCCCGGGATTTCCCGTCAGATGACTCTTGTGTCTGCACAATCCATTTTTCCTGGTTGGTTGCCTTCCCAGGTTCTAAAAAGCTTGTAGGTAATCAAGAAAGAAAAAGAAAAAAAAAAACCCAGGCATGAAGCTCTTTATAAGAGTCTTCTGTAATTTGTGCTTTGCTTTTTGGTTTTGGTTTTGTTTGCTAAACCCACTGTTTCTTACTTGACTCGTGTACTGAGCTTCCCAAATCTACGTTGATTTCTCAGGAAAGAAAAAGTGAGCCCCAGAGACTGTCGTTTTCTGTGGCTCCCTCCCTGAAACGGCATTGCGCACTCCTGCGCTCACCCCTGAGAAAGTGGGCGAGGGTCTCGCCCCAGCTCACGGGGCAGATCCTGACCACAGGCATCTGCTACTGCGTAGATGAGTCTTGATGTGTCTCCTCGTTCCTCACATGGCAGGATCAGATGATGTAATCACCAAGCTCCTGCCAGGGGTGAGTTCTGGGAGTCTATATATAAGCTATTGATACATAAGCAGCACCTCCTTTTGAGATGTGTGGCTGCCCTGTACTTGTTCCCGCAGACACTCTCTAGAACTGCTGTCAATAGCATCTGCCCCTTAAGGAGAGCTTTTAGACTGCTCTCGAAGCCAGTGTGTGATGTGCTATGGGGGACAGGGCTTGTGATGAGTTTTAAACATGAACCAGGGAAGGCATCACCAATCTGTTCCTTGGCAGAGATCTGATTGCATTAATAGTAGAATATGAATAATCTCAGTTAAATTATTTCCTTTTTTTTTCCCAAAAGACTCTTTGCTATGTTTCCTTTCCCTTAGGGTTTACTGTGATTTTAATCAGTCATTTTTGACATGGGAGTCGAAAGCTTCAATGGCCAATGTTAGCAGCCTGTGTTGCTAGCTGGTCATGCAGTCTGTATATTTAGATAGTTTCTTGCATGTGAAAATCCCTAGATAAATTGTGGATAGTTTCTGCGAAACAACAACAGAAAACCGTAAACTCTTTCTGAAGTCCTGCATTTACTGTTAACCTTCCTTCAGCCCAGCCTTTCCAAACTTCTTTGAGCATGGAACCCTTTTCTGTTCCATAGTTAGTCCCAGTCCTCCATGAACCCTGTTTTGCAGAACTTCTGCCAACTTGAGAATCATTGGCAGCCCTCCCACTCCGGGAAAGGTTTTCTTATTTGAAGACCCTGCAGAAGGCACAGAGGGGTGTGGGGGGCCCAGACTCCCCAGCTCCCCGCAGGGCCTGAGTGTGGTGGTGGCCAGTCTGCCAGACTGGGGGCAGGCGGCAAGAGCATGTGCCGAGGCCATGCGGGACCAGCGTGGCCTTGACCTGGCGGAGAGTATGAGCCGCAATTTATTATTTTTTTTTTAGCATAAGCCAGCTTTTCTTTCTTTTTGTTTCTTTTTTTTTACTACCAGGAGTTTTTCCAGGATGAGGGTGCAGTACTGGTCTCTCCTGATTTCCTTGTGCTTTGCAGGTTACATACGCTGTCCTGCACCGATTATCTTGTGATCTCTCTCCTGTTGCTGTCAGGGCAGTTTTTAATGTGTGTAGCAAGGAATCTAACGTTACTGAAGCGGAGAGCTTTCCTCGAAAGGCCAGGATGTTAAGTTTAATCTCCTGGACTAACCTCAAATAATGGTGGAGGTTGCCGTGTGCCAGGTAGGGTCTCTGAGCTTGCTGGGCTCAGGGAGGGAGCGACAGGCCTTCGTCATTCATGTTTTTAAGATAGAAGCTTTTTTGCTGTGCCTTCCAGCCAGGAAAGGAAGAAAATGTTTTTAACTGGAGTGGACGCTCTTGGGATGCACTTGTGCAGGTGGCCGTAGGAACTGCAAAATCATGAAAGTCAGGTGCAGGGAGGGAAGCGAAGGGAAGGCCCCTGTCTTTGCGGCCATGCCCACCCCACGCTGAACTGTCCAGGCCCTTGGCCACTCCACCGGAGCCCAGGGATCTTCTGGGATCTTCTTTTGATCTTGCAAAATAGGGAGCGGGGGCTTTGATTCAGGTTTTGACTTCTCAGTTTTAAAGAATTAGCCTTTTATTTTCTTTTTAAACTGTTTATGTATTTTTATTGAGATATCTAGAAGTAGACTTTTAACTTTGTATTCATGGTAGGTTTGGCATTTAATCCTCACCCAAGTTGGAGCCTTGTCTAAGATGTAAATGTAGGAATAGCAGGGAAGGAGAGCAGAAAAGCTAAAAGAGCCCTTGTTACAGCCAGCGAGTGGTCTTTCTGCAGTTCCACATGAACATGCATTGTTTTGTCTCCCTTATGGCTTATGGCTCAGTCAGTATTGGTGACCTTTGGCCATTTCAGTAAGACCACCAGGTAGGACTTGACAGCCTCGTTGACCAGGAGCCACACGTGTGCTTATGTTCTGAGTGTCACTCCTCCACCTCCAGATCACCAGGTGGCCTGACGGTAACTTGGGAGAGACCCCAGAAGCCAGCCCTAAGGTGTTCAGGTTTTAGTGGGAACCCAGACACCAACAGGGAATGGAATCCCCCCTCTGAGGTCCAGGGATGCCTTTAGGGAGCCCTGGTGAGTTACCCTCGTGGTTCAAAGTCCCCCAGCCCCTACGTCCAAAGTGACCTTTTGGGAATTTGCAGCAGTATGGGAAGTGAAAGACCTCTGCCCCCCGCCCCTACGCCCAGCCCTGACACTGACCTTGCTTCCCTCCATGTCATGGGGCTCGACCAGCACCAGCCAGGCAGCATCTCCAGGACCCTTGGGCTCTCAGACCACTGGACCCAGACCTGGAAGGGCAGCTACAGCCATGGCTGGTGCCCCTGGGGGTCTGTTGATTCTGAGCATCCCGTGGGGCAGTGGGGCCTGTCCTCTGGCCTCCAGGATAAACCCCGGTAGTTCGGGGCAGCTCCGCCAGCTCTTGGGAATCTTGACCTGTACATCTGCCAAGACTGGCAGTTTTTAGAGTTTTTTTTTTTGAAATGTTTTGATACTTTTTGATACAATTTGCTAATACCTGTTTTGTAGACCACCTGCTGGGGTTTTCCATCTCCTGCCCCCAATCCCTTGAGTTTGTGCCAGACAACGAAAGGCCCGTGGGTTTTGTAAGGTCACAGTGGCCTGTGTGTCTGTCTTAGGTTCCCAGCTGAGCAGGAGGGTGAAGCGCCCACCTCAGTGATATGCAGGGAGTTGGAGAGCTGAGGACCACCCTTGGGTGGCCTGTCTCATACGGATCATATCTCAAACCAGGCTGTGATTGGGATCCTCACCTGCTCCCTTCCACCCCATCTTTTAAAGCAAGCGGAGCATCTCTGAAACACACAAAGGCCGTGATGGCAAACTCTCCTTGCCCTTTACGGGCTCGTCGTGCTGGGCTTTGGAGGTTGGTTTTTCTGTGGACAGAATCTGTGACACGCGCGGTGATTTGAGGGCTCAAGAAATTGTCTGTTGGTTGCCTTAATTTAAAAAGTTAAACCAATGTAGAAATTTCAGTGGTAGAGGGACAGAAGGGATTAAACCCTCCCATGTCAGTTGTTTTCCTGAGAAAAAGAACTCCGTGGTTTCAAAGTTCCTTGAAGCCATTTTTACGAGTTTGCTTACAATGGCGCGGTGAGTGATAATGTCCATTTTATTGATTGAGATCAACCACCAACCTCCTCCTTCCCAAATTAGTAAAGACATTTGATGGTAAGTAATTCCTGGGGATTGTTGTGATTACTAATGTTACTGAAATCTGTAATTGTGTTATTGCTTTTTTTTTAATTCCTTCTGAATTTATTTTATGACATTCAAAGCTTTCCTGTGTCTTGCCTCTTTTTAATTAATTTTCTGCACCTAGCTTCCCCCCCCCTCTGTTTTTAATTCCAAATAGAGTATTCACTTCTTGAAATACATTAAAATAATTTGCCTGCTAGGGTATGGTTTATTTTATAATTACATTCTCAGTCTTGTGTGATTATTGTAATGATCTATTAGTCCTATTTTCTCTGCCTGTATGAAAAAGAAACCCTTGCATGGTGAGCCTAAATATAATTTGAAAATTGACCAGACTGCCTCTTAGTGTGGTGGGAGGCCGGGGCATTTCAAGTCCACTCTCACTGTGGTTCTAATCGCTGTCTTTTGCCAGGAATTTTATTCAGGTCCTTGATTACAGTACTACAACCCTGTGACACAAAGTGAAACTGCCTGAATTTGTGTCAACTGAGACAATTCGTTAGAATAGAAGCCATTGGAAACATAGCCGATGGCAAGCAATGTATTAACTTTATCAGAAAGATGCAGTAACATTTGTAGAACAGAGGCAGCCTTATTTTTCTTAGGACCTAACAGGACGGCCCCTCCCTGCTGGGGTTTTTAAAAGGCCACTAGCAGGTGAGCCTTGTCAGAAGTAGGGGCCCCCTCCCCTGTTCAGGTAAGCTGGCGGGGGGGGGGGGGGGGGGGGGGGGGGGGGGGGCTGCCTTGCCCATCGCACCTGCCCGCTGGAGTGGAATTTGCCTCTGAGCACGGTAACTGCCCGAGGCAGGACACTGGCTGCCAGGTGTCCAGTTCTCCACCTCACTGTTTCATTTAAGCCTGAGAATCTGAGGTTCGAGACGCTGCTCTCCCCATCTTCCCTGATGCCGACTCCAAAGCCCAGGGTGACCTTGCCCACGCTGCACGGCCAGTCAGCGGTCATCTTAGGGTGCTCTTGAAAGCAGGGCCTTGGACAGGGGCTGGGTGCTGTGAGCTCCTTTGGGAGGTGGCCCCAGATGCTGGAATGAGACAAGGAAAGGGGATGGCTAAGAAGGAGGTGCTTGATGGCCCATGGCTGAGTCACAGCCACCCCCAGACGTGGGTTCAAGCAATGATCATTTCCTCGGCTGGCGGATCTGAGTGTGGGTGAGCAGCTGGGCAGTTTTCCTGCCAGGGTCTCACACACAGTCACATCCAGCAGTGGAAGGTGCTGGAAACATCTAAAGGCCTCAGTGGGGAGCCTCAGACAGCTGGGGCTCTTCTCTCTTCGCCTTCAGCCTGCCCTCCCTCTCTTCTGTCTTAGGTGCGCTCTCTGGTCTCTGCACGCTGTGGCCTTCCCTGGACTTCAATGCAGCAGCCAGAGGCTCCAGGAGCAGAGGCCCCAGTGTCAAGAGCAGAAGCCACGTGGCTTTTTCTAACCTAGTCTGGAAGTCCAGCAGCATCCCTTGCTGCATTCTCTTCCCCGGTTCAAGGGGAAGGGGCATAGATGACATCTCCTGATGGGAAGATGTTACAAAGTTTGCAGGCCTATTTCAAAATCTCCATGGCAGGGAGGTGGCTGCCTGGGGCACCGGCCTTGACTGCGGGGGGGGACACTGGGGCAAGTGTCCTCCGCCTTTCCCTTCCTGGAAGGTGGAGGGCTGGGGCCAGGACCCACCGGCCTCTGCCCCTTGGCTTTCTGCAGGGGACAGACGACACCGGCTGTGGCTGCTGCTGGGGCTACAGTTGATGGAGGGCCGTGTGGGGCTCCAGGGGCAACTGCAGCAGTGGGGCCTGGGCTTCCTGGGGCCACCCTAACAAATGACCATAAACACATTTATTCCCGCCCAGTCCCGGAGGCCACACATCCGAAGTCAGGGTATGGCTGGGCCACTCCCTCTGATGGCTCCAGGGGTGCTGCCCCTGGGTCCTTCCATCTTTTGGGCTGCCTGGGAGAGCCTTGGCTTGCAAATGCATCGCTCTCAGCTCAGCCTCGGAGTCTCCTTAAAAGGAGGGTGGCACTGCATTAGGCCCACCCTAACCCGGGGTGACCCTGTTGTGACTCAGTTGTATCTGCAAAGACCCTGTTTGCAAGGAAGGCCACGTGGGCAGGAGCCGCGGTAAGACTTCAACGTTTTTTTGGTGGGGGGGGGGACCATAATTCAACCCCTAAGGGTGGTAGGGCAGGATTTAAAACCAGGCCTACTAGTTTAAACCAAAAGTTTGGCAGTTCTTTCACTTACTCTAAAAGGGCCACCATTTAGAGCCACTATGGGGGAGTTAATGTAGTGTGTCCCCCGCGGGCTCCTGCAGGAGGCGGGACGGAGCTGAGCGGCTAATAGGGGGCTGGGGCGGGTGTTTGCTTTCACCCCACCGTCAGCCAAGGTCGCTGTGGCCTGACTCGGTGGAGGTGGAGAGCCAGCGGCTCCGGGACAGGTGGGTTTTTACGGGGCTGGGAGGAGGGTCCCCGTGAGGGCTTGGCCTCCTCTTCAGTGTCTCACATACACAGTGTCATTGCCGCACATTGGCCACCTCCCTAAAAGTCCATGCACAGCTCCATTCTCTGTGGACTTGACGACTCTGAATGTGCTCATCTACAGGACACGTATTTATTAAGCATCAATGGTATGCCAAACAGACAGGGCTCTAGATACAGGTGGACAGTGGTGAGCAAGGCAGCAAGACGCCTACCCTCGTAGAGCTTATATGCACGTGGGGATAAACAGACCAACAAATACAGAAGGTCAGGTCGGAATAGATGATGAAATGAAGCGGGCCATGGATCTGAAGACTTAATATTGTCAGGATGGCAGTAGTCTCCAAACTGATCTACAGATTCGGTGTAATTCCTATCAAAATCCCAGCTGACTTCTTTGTAGAAATGGACAAACGAATCCTAAAATTTGTATGGGAGTTCAAGGATCCCAGAAGAGCCAAAATAATCCCAAAAGAGAACAAAGCTGGATGAACAAAGCTCAATTTCAAAACTTGCTCAAATCTTTAGAAATCAAATCTGTGTGGTATTGGTCTAAGGAAATGCATACTGATAAATGGAATAGAATTGAGAGTCCAGAATTAAGGCCTCACATTTATGGTCAGTTGATTTTTAACGAGGCTGCCAAGACCATTCAATGAGGGAAGAATAGTGTTTTCAACCATGGTGATAGGATACCTGGGTGGCCACAAGCAAGAGAATAAAGTTAAACCCGTCACACCAGGTTTTGGTTTGCTAAAGCTGCTGGACTGCAATATTCCACAGATGGAATGGCTTTTAAAAAACGGAATTTATTAAGTTGCAAGTTTACAGTTGGAACTTAATAAGGCCATAAAAAATGTACAAACTAAGGCATCCAGGGAGCGATACCTTGACTCAAGAAAGGCTGATGTGTCCAGAACACGTCTGTCAGCTAGTAAGGCACGTGGCTGGTGTCTGCTGGGACCTTTGGCTTCTAGTTTCAAACAGCTTGCCCAGGGGCATTTACTTTCTGCATCTCCAACATCTGGGTCTCATGTTGGCTCTGTGACTTCTGGAGTTTTTCCAAAATTGTTCCCTCTTAAAGGACTGCAGTAAGCAACCCCAGCTTGAATGGGTAGAGATACATCTCCAGGGAAACCACGTAGTTAAAAGGTCCCATTTATAATTGGGTGGGTCACATCTCCATGGAAACAATAAAAAAGATCCCACCAAGCAATATTGAATGAGGATTAAAGAACATGGCTTTTCTAGGGTACATAAAATTTTTAAACCAGCATACATCATTTAAAAAATTAAATCAAAATGAATCATAGACCAAAAAATATATAATAAAACAATTAAAATGATAAAACTCTTACAAGAAAGTATAGGAGTAAATCTTCATTACCTTGGATTAGGTGATGGTTTCTTAGATATGATGCCAAAAACAGCAGTGACAAAAGAGAATGTAGATAAATTAAATTTTGCCAAAATTAAACCTTTCACATTTCAAAGAATACCATCAAGAGGGTAAAAAAACAGTCCACAAAAATGGAAGAAGATATTTGCAAATTATATCTCTGAGAAGGGACTTGTGTGTAGAATATATAAAGAACCCTTACAACAAAATAATAAAAACCAAATAACTATAAAAATGGGCAAAGGATAGAAATAGATCTTTTTCCCAAGAAGATTATACAAATGACCAAGAAGCACCTGAAAATGTGTTCAATGTCATTAATCATCAGGGAAATGCAAATCAAAACCAGTGGAATGGCTCTAATCCAAATGACAGGTAATAACAAATGTTGATGAGGATGTAGAAAAATTGGAGCCCTCACATGTTCCTGGTGAGAATGTAAAATGGTCCGGGTCACTTTGGAAAACCATCTGGTGGTTCCGTAAAAGGTTAAACACACAGTGAACACGGGACCTGGCATTTCTACTTGTTAGTACACACCCAAGGGGAATGAAAACGTGTGTCCACCCAGAGACCTGCGCCGGAATGTTCTTAGCAGCATTATTCAAAATAGCCCCAATGTGGAGACAACTGCAGTGCCCATCAACTGCAGAAACAGATAAAGTGTGGCCTTGCCATACGGCCAAGTATTATTTGTCCATATAAAGGAGTGAAGTCTTGATACGTGGATGAACCTTGAAAACATGCTCAGTGAAAGAAGCCAGTCATGGAAGGCCAAGTATTGTATGCTTCCATTCATACAAAATGTCCAGAAATGAGACTAGTGGTTGCCCAGGGTTGGTGATGGGGAAGTTTGGAGGGATTGGTGGGTGATTGCTAATGGGTTTAGGGTTTCTTTGGGGCATGGTAAAAATGTTCTAAAACCGATTGCTTGATTGTGATAGTGGTTCTACAACTCTGAATATTCTAAAAACCATTGAACTATAACACTAAAATCAATGATTTTATAGTATGTGAGTTATATATCAATAAAGCCAATACTTTAAAAAAAAAAAAGCTCTGCATGGGGAGCCTGTGTGACAGGTTGGAGGAACACAGGCACTGAGTGAGAGAGAAGGTGGTGAGAAATGAGACGTGGAGGCAAATTGCAGAGGAGAGAACCTGTCAGAAACGCGAACTCTGAGGCCCCCCCCAGACCTACTGACTTGGCTCTGAGGGTGGAGCCCAGCGATGTGCATTGTAAGAAACCCTCCTGGGACTTCTGGTGCACACTGGAGTTTCAGACCACTGCTCTAGGGGCATCTGCCTTCTCCCTCGGTCCACACCTTCCTAGGTTGGGTTCCTGCCAAAGGGCCAACAGCTGGGCCTGGTTTGGCAAAAGCTGAAGCAGCAGGTTTCTCTCCAGTTAAGCACCCCCTGGCCCAAGGGTTGCTGAAGCTTCCGGCCTGGTAAGGTTAGGAAAGGCCTCGGAGCAAACCTCTGTGGAGGCCGAGCACCTGCGCACCTGCTGCATCTTGCTAAAAGTGAGCTTTTCGGGGGGGCTTCCCATTGACAGCCAGCAGGGAGCCCTTTGAATTGCCCATGGGCACCGGTTCCAACGGGACCACGTTAACAGGCCTGCTGCAGTAGTGTTGAGTCCCCCGAGGCGCGGTGTCATCTAAATGTGCTAAAAATATGCAACTCCAGTATGTGCCGGGTACCTGTCGGTGCGCCAGTGCCAAGGGCCTTCTTAGTTCCAGACTGAAGTTCAAGAGACCTCCACTCCGACCCAGCTTCTCGCTAATTACCCTCGAGCAAGGCCTCCCCTGGGACCCCTGTGTCTGCGTGAGGAAGAAATTCACATCTCCTGGATGCGGATGGAGCGCAGGGCCACACATCAAGGAATGTTCTTTGGGCTCTGCCACGCACCCCTGGCACTTGTCTCTAAATTTCCGCCCCTCCCTCTGGGGACTGAGATGGCTGGAGGGTAGTGTTTGTTGTGCAAACTGGGCTGTGCAGCACCCTTGTCCACGGCAAGGCTGCTGAAAGAAGGAATCCGAGGTGGGAACATGTTTGGGGGACTCTGGAAGCAATAGTCCCCTCTTGGAGATTCACAGTACACATCAGCATCTTAAATCCTCTGAAAAGTCTCATAAAAGGCAACCATTTAACTTTGCTTGAATCAGGGTTTCAAGCTTATTTGACAGTGCCCCTCTCCACTTTCCCTATTAATAACCACAGAGACAGTGTACCAGAGAAAAGGAAATGGGAAACTAACAGATTTCTGCATCTTATCCAACTGTGACAAAGATGCAGTGACTCTCCTGTCACCCATGTAGAGAGGCCACAAAGTTATCAAAGAGGATGGCCCTGGACTATATATGGATGAAGATTTGTCAATTAAAGAAGAAAAAAAAACAAGTAAAAAAAAAAAAAAGGCTAAATGATATAGCATATTCAAAATGCAGGCACGTAGCAAGGCACTCCACAAATGCTGAGTGACTAAAAGGATGCCTGAATATATGACAGTGAAAGAGGATGGCCAGCTGACCTTAAGATATATTTCCTCGTGGCTAGGTGGGGTTGCCATGTTGCAAAGTCCGACCTTCAGCTTTGCAGATCGAGAATCTTGATCTGGTTGAAGCATCCACCAGAGAACAGACCTGGGGAAGTCACCATTCTCACCACTAAGCGCTGGAACACAGCAGTGAGGGGAAGTCCCCCCAACAGACAGGACTTTGGATGCTGCACCCGGTTACTGCTTTATGTGCAAAGAGAAGTAGCCTGACATGAGACTCTATAGTCACAGGCAAATGGCTAGACTGGTGCGTCCAGACCTGGAATTTAAAAAATTAGAAGATTGGGGTGAGGAGGCCTGGAGGAGAGACACACGGGTGGACTTGTGCAATGGGGCACGGGGCGAGTCTCTGTGCACAGGAGTGTCATTAGCGAGCGCTCACGACACAAGAGGCGCCTGGAACTAAGAAAACGGAAGGACTTGGCCGGCTGATGTTAGCCATGGGGGCACGTGGGGACGGGGGTAGCACCAGAACTTTCCTTCCGTCACCTCGGTTAGGACTCTTAGTGTCGATAGAAAGGACTGGGTCGCACATGACATTGAGAAGTCCAGGCCAGGAGCCCAAGGAGCCCGCCTCTCAGTTCTGCTGCTCCCTAATCTGGCTTCATCACGTGGGGGTGTCTTTTTGGTGCCCTCAGAAGCTCCAGATGCACACCCCGAGAGTGTTGATACCAACTCAGTCTGACCTCAAGAGGGTCATTCCTTGGAGTTACACCCAAAGCCCCAGAAGTGAGTCTGTCCACTAGACTGAATCACACGGCCCTTCCATAGCCCACCTCTGTGAGTAGGGGGCAGGAAAACCTGAATGGCATGTGGACCACCAAGGGGTATTAATGAGATTCAGAGAAACTTCCCAAAGGAAGTTGATGTGCTCTTGCTACAGGAAGGGAAATGGATGCAAGTTAGGCAAACATGCACATCTGCCTTCACGGGCATGGGTGCCTGGTACATAGAGGCAAATATGACCTTCCCCTCCAGTGGCTCCCTGTCTTGTTCATAGTAAAAACCCCTTACGAGAACCTTCGCAATCGGCCTCCTGGTTCACTCCTCTGACTCATTCCCCTCACACACTTCCTTCCAGCCACACTGCTCCTTGCTGCCCCCAAACCTATCAGGCATGCTCCTGCCTCAGGGCCTTTGTACCTGCTGTTCCCCCCTGCCTTAAATCTTCTTGTCCCAGATACGCACATGGTCTGTCCACTTTCCTCCCTCATTTAGGGCTTTGCCTTCAGCTTTTGTGCCCTTGTGCTCAAGGGCTTTATGCCAGGAAGAGTTGGCTCAGCTGATCCTGCCTGAGTTGCCAACCATGGACTCACCCTTCCCTCCTCTCTCATCCCTTCTTCTCTCAACCAATATGTTCTGAGCCCCTCTATGCCAGGTACTGGGCTGGGCGGGGGAGGGGGGAGAGGATCAGAGAGCTGCGAACAAGAAGACTCAGTCCCTGCACTTATAGCACTTCCATCATTATAATACTGACAGACAGTAAACTAAGACTCATGTCAAGGGTCTAATTATTTCCACTGAAGCCCATTGCTTTGTAGTAAAGGGAAAATCAGGGGAAGCTCATAGAAGCAAGAGTTCTGGGCTAAGCTGAGGCCTGAATGCATGCATCAGAGAAAATCAGGTAAAGAGGAGGGAGAGGAGTGTTCCAGGCAGCAGGGGTGATGCGTGCAAAGGTCCTGAGATAGAAAGAAGCATGAACCATCAGAGGAACAGAAAGCAGGTTTTAAGCAGAAGAGAGGCAAAAATAAGTAAGAAACCAAAAGTGAGGAGTAGAGGCAGGACAGGTAAATGAAAGGGTGGTGTGACTTTACCGGGGGCAGGCCAGGGTCCAGAACTTCTGGTCAGAATATTGAACACCATGCACTTGTGACCCATCCTTTCTCCCAATGGAGCCTTAATTCATTCCACAGATATTTCTCCCCATGCTTCACTCCCCTTCTGGAACGTGAGGCCCCCAAGCCCCAGCACAGTATCAGGTCCATAGAAGATGCTTCAATGAATGAAAGGAGAGAAAGGTCAGGAGGGAGGGGAGGTGGGAAATGAAGCTGCAGGCATACCATGCAGCCAGTGCAAGAATGGCCTCATGGGTCACAAGGAGAAATCTGTACTGAATCCCTCAAGAACAGGGAGCTCTGAAAGATTTGCAACAGCTGAGCCTCACGGTCTCATCCACGTTTAGGATCCTTGTGTCAGAGGTTCCAGCACTTATCACCTGGAATTACAGCTTGGGGTGTACGTATCTGCCTCTCCCCTACTCACTTAGGCAGCACACACCTGAGGAGCAGGGGCTGCTTCTCCTTCCTTTGGCAATAAAAATAATAATAATAATAAGACAACAATGAGTGCTAACACTTTTTGAGCTTTAACTCTATGCCAAAGCTGTTTTAAGATCAACATATGAATTGTTGCACTTGGACTTTATAACTACCTATGAGATGGGGGGGTCTCCTTTTATCCTCATTTCACAGATGAGGGGTCTGAGGCACAAGCTTTATTGAAAAATTTGCAAGATATCAGCTAGAAGGGGTAAAGCCATGATTTGAACCCAAGGAATCCAGCTCCAAAGCCTGCACTCTTAACCATCAATAAATGTTTGACCCGTGTATAAATGAACACATGGATGGATGGACGAATGGATGGATGGATGGGTGTGTGGTCATGGTACATAATGCTGTCATTGGCATATAACCTCAGGCTGATTCTGTATTGATTCTCTGACAAGATTGTCCTTTGCTTTAAAAAAAATGTATAACCCAGAATTCCCAAAAACAATCTTGAAAAAGTAGAACAAATTTAGAGAAGTTACACTTCTCAATTTCAAAACTCACTACAAAGCTACAGTTCTCAAAATAGTGTGTTACTGGTGTAAGGACAGACATAGAGATCAGTGGAAAAGAATTGAGAATCTAGAAACAAATCCTCACATTTATGGTTAATTGATTTTCAACAAGGATGCCAAGATAATTCAATGGGGGAAAGAACAGACTTTCAACAAATAATTCTGGGAAAACTAGGAGTCCACATACAAAAGAAGGAAGTTTGGACCTACCTTGTCCATACCAAAATTATTCATCATGGCTCACACATAAAAGTGAACTCAAAATGGATCACAGACCTAAATGTTAAGTGCTAAAACTATAAAACTCACAGAAGAAAATATAGGAGTAAATCTTTATGAACTTGGATTAGGCAATGGTTTCTTAGATGTGACACCAAAAGTATAGGTGAAAAAGGTAAAATAGGTAAGTCGGACTCATCAAAATTAAAAATTTTTGTTCTTCAAATGATACCACCAAGAATGTAAAAAGACAGCACACAGAATGGGAGAAAATATTTGCAAACCATTTATCTGACAAGGGATTATATCCAGAACAGATAAAGAATTCTCATAATTCAACAATAAAAAGAAAACAAAGATTTGAATAGAAATTTCTCCAAAGAAAATAAACACATGGAAAATAAATAGATGAAAAGATGTTCAAAATCATTAGTCATTAGGGAAATGCCAATCAAAACCCTCATGAGATACCACTTCATTCACACTGGGTTGGCTGTACTCAAAAAGATACATAATTATAAGTGTTGGAGGGGGACGTGGAGAAATTGGAGTCTTCATACACTGCTGATGGGAATGCAAAATGGTGTAGCCACCTTGGAAAATAATCTGGTCGTTCCTCAAAAAGTTAAACATAGATTTACCATATGACCCTATGTGAGCTTTAATTTTTTTTTTTTTTTTTGCACGTGAGCTTTAATTTTACGTGTTAGCTTGTATGGGTTATGGTGTCCAGTCGCTGGCCCTGATGTTGCTGTGGAGGTGTTTTGTAGATGGAATTAAGACCTGCAAGCAGTTGACTTAAGCAAAGGTGATCACCCCCCCCACAATGTGGGTGGGCCGCACCAATTAATTGGGGACTTTGAATGCTAGGAATTGAGGGTTCTGGCAAGAAGAAGGATTATACCCTCTACTCCTCTCTGAGTTTTGGCTTTAGGAATTTGGACTCAAGACTTCCACACCACTCTCACGGGAATGTCCAGCCTCAGGCCTGCCCTATGGAATTCGAATTCATCAGCCCCCACAATCTCTCTCTCTTATAAATACAGAAGTTTGAGTGTGTGTGTGTACCTGTGTGCACATATATCTGGTTGGCTTCTCTGGGGTACATTAATATATCCAGAAGCTCCACTTTTAGATATATATACCCAAAAGATAATAAATAAATACCCAAGAGAAATGAAATCATATGTCAACACAAAACCTAGTCCGTAGCAAAATTATTCATCATAGCCCCAAAAGGGGAAATAACCCAGATGTTGATCAAGTGTGGAATGGAGAAACAAAATGTGGTCTAGCCTTACAATGCGATATTATCTGGCAATAAAAAGGAATGAAATTCTGATACATGCTACAACCTGGATGGAACCTGAAAACACAAAAGGCCATGTATTGTGTGATTACAGTGATACAAAACATCCAGAAGGCAAATCTATAGAGACAGAAAGTAGATTAGTGGTTGCCAGTTGGGGGGTGGGTAGGGCAAGACTGCTAATGGGGAGGGGTGATGAAAATGTTCTGGAGTTGAACCATGGTGATGGTGGAACTTCCCATCTATGAACACAGTAAAAAACACTGAACTGTAGACTTTAAAAGTCTGAATGTTATGATATATGAATTATATCCCAATAAAGTTATTAAAAAATAATAAATAATCTTGGCTTCCAGTGTGTATGCCCAGACTTCTTCTTTTTCTGATAAAATAAAGGATAATCCATGTTGTTCTAGTTTGCTAGCTGCCAGAATCAACACACCAGAGATGGATTGGCTTTTAATAAAAGGGGATTTCTTTTGTTAGTTCTTCAGAGGAAAGGCAGGTAACTTTTCACTGATGTTTTTTCTTACGTGGGAAGGCACAGGGCGATCTCTGCTGGCCTTCTCTCCAGGTCTCTGGGTTCCAACAACTTTCCCTGGGGTGATTCCTTTCTGCATAACCAAGGGCCTGGGCTGAGCTGCGAGTGCTGAGATGAGGTGTGCTGAGCTGCTTGGGCTGTGCTACATTGTGTTCTCTCATTCAAGCATTAGCCAATTAAATCAAACATCATTCACTGCAGCAGGCACGCCTCCTAGCCGACTGCAGATGTAATGAGCAACAGATGAGGTTCACGTGCCATTGGCTCATGTCCACAGCGACAGAACTAAGCACGTTCACCTGGCCAAGTTGACACCTGAATCTAACTACCACACATGTCTTCTGAGAGCTGAGGCTCTGTGTGAGCAGCGGTTTGTTTTACTGTGATCAAGCCAATAGCCTTGACATCTCTTCTGGTTAAAAGCTATCTTAACTGTGATTTGTGTTGCTGCCACCAGTAACTGAAGTGGCATTTAAAAAGTAATATTTATTGGAGGATTTAGGGGTGTTATTTTTTTCCTTAATATACTTTACTATAGAAAATTTGGAAAATCCAGAAAAGGACAAAATAGAAAATTATGTATCATACCAAATACCATTATCCAAAGATAATTGCATTCTTTGATGTGCCTTTCCAATATTGTGTATGTGCATTTTCCCCATATTATAGCTGAACTATCCACTGAAGGGTGGAGTACCCAGGCCACACAGCTAGGAAGTGGAGCCAAGATCCAAACCTTCCTTTGTCTGATTCCAAAGCCAGGGACTCCATTTGATGACCTTTTCCCCCCGCATCAACAAATATTTTTCTACAGTGTAATTTTCAATGGTTTTACTGTCTCCTATTAAATAGACATATCATAATTTACACAACTACTCCCTTATTTGAGGCTTAAAATAGTTCTACAATGATTACCTGTGTGTGCACCTTGGTTTTTTAGGTTAAGTTCCTAGAAATAGAATGATGAGGCTAGAGGGTGAGGTGGACAGCTGGTTATTGCTGACCCAGCACCCACCACCCCTTCTTCCAGAGACAGACCCCGCATGTTTAGAATCACTCTTCCCACACACAAGTCCATGTGGCTCTGGTGAAGTCACTGCTCACCTGCGTGAACCCAAGACCAGCCAAACAGAGCATCAAATCCAACCAGCAGGAGTGATTGCTATAGGTATGGAGTTGTGACCCAGGTCGGTCCAAATGAGACTTTGTTCTGAGTATTTTGCTGGTACAGTTGGTGAACAGAAACGTTTCCACTTGGGATGCTAAGGAAAGGAAAGAATCTGGGAAATTCTAGCAATGATCATATCACCATGAAAATAGCTGGCCAAAGAATGGAGTCAACCCCGAAGAAAGCAAGGATAGGAGACGGAGAAAGGAACATGGAGACCTGATGGCATCATTTGAATCCCTTGACACAGCCATGCCTGAAACCCTAGACTTCAGCTCCAACAGACTTTTTTTTTTGGAGATGAGTTTCTGTAGCTTGAAACCAAAAAAGTTCTATCTAGTCTTGTTATTTCATTCTACATTTCTGGAAACATACAGCCCAACTCAGGGAAAGATTATACCATTTCATAGTTTCCCCAGTGCATCCGTTTCCCCACAATTGAGGAAATTATTGAGTCCTGTGCTCCCATCACAGGTATCTAACCAGAGGAGCCACAACTTTTTAGAATCCCTAATATTAGAACTGGACATGAGTGCAAGAAATCATGTGATTACCTGAAATACAGAGATAAGCAGATGTATAAAGATATTCATTAATACTCATAAGAGTGAACAATTTGAAATAATCTATATATGTGCACATAAAAATCCACAAAACAGGATATTGTACAGTCACTAAAGATATCGTTTATGAAGAGCTTTTTCTTTTTAGTAAAATGGAAAAAACTTGCACTAATGTTATGGGGAAAAGCAAAACGTAAAACCAAATATCCATTATTAATAATAATAATAACACTGATTTATCGAGCAGAAGCTAAGTGCCAGGCAGGCACTATTTTAGGTGATTCATAGGCAGAATTGAACTGGATGAAATTTTTACCACTATTTTATAAATGCCAAGAAAAAAGACTTGGGAGTTAAACACTGAAAAGCCAACAGTGGCCGTCTTTGGAGAGAGAGATTTTAAAAATTCCTTCTTTCTACTTATTTACCTTCCTCAACACATTTAGCTTTTATAATTTTTAAGCATTAAAAACAAATTGGATGGATGCATGGGGGGCCCAGTGGTAAAATGCTTGCCTTCTATGCAGGAGACCTAGGTTTGATTCCCGGACCACGCACCTAAGAAAAACAAAACCAAAAACAAATTGGACTTCTAAAAGTGGAGTGGGGTCCTGGAATGAGCTGAGACTCAGCATCAAGGGATTGAGAAAAACCCTAGAATGAGCTGAGACTTAGCATCAAGGGATTGAGAGAACCTTCTCGACCAAAAGGGAGAAGAGGGAAATGAGACTAAGTGTCAATGGCTGAGAGATTCCAAACAGAGTCGAGAGGTTATCCTGGAGGTTATTCTTACACATTAAGTAGATATCACCTTGTTGTACAAGATGTAGTGGAGAGGCTGGAGGGAATTGCCTGAAAATGTAGTGCTGTGTTCCAGTAGCCATGTTTCTTGATGATGATTGTATAATGATATAGCTTTCACAGTGTGACTGTGTGATTGTGAAAACCTTGTGTCTGATGCTCCTTTTATCTACCATATCAACAGACGAGTAGAACATATGGAATAAAAATAAATAATAGGGGGAACAAATGTTAAAATAAATTTAGTTTGAAATGCTAATGAGAAATGAAAGTGAGGGGAAAGGGGTATGGTATGTATAATCTTTTTTTTCTGTTATCGTTTTATTTCTTTTTCTGTTGTCTTTTTATTTCTTTTTCTAAATCGATGCAAATGTTCTAAGAGATGATGAATATGCAACTATGTGATGATATTAAGAATTACTGATTACATATGTAGAATGGAATGATATGTTAATGTTTTTGTTTGTTGTCAATTTTTTTAATTAATACATTTTAAAAATTTATGCTAAAAATAAAAAATAAAAGTGGAATGGGGTCTCAGCCCTCTGCCTCCAACCCTTTAGCCCACTTGTTTGAAAACATGGTTCTGACGGAGGTAGTCGAACCAGCAATGGGTGGTGGGTGCCCCTCTCCTGAGAGGCCGTCACCCCCAAATCTGCCCTGAAGTTAGATTCAAAATTACTGCATAACTAATGTATCAATAGTGCTACCAGCAGTAACATCATCTTATATGCAAATCAGTTTTATTTAATCGTAGAGGAAGCCCAGCATAGAAATTATCTATCAAATGGTAATTACACTTTTATTATTTTTTTAACTTGCATTAAAAGAAAGCATCTTAAATTGGAAAGAAGCACTCTATGTCACAAGCCAGTTAGTCTGTAAATGTTTATCTGTGTGGAGGTCTCAGGACGATCAGCCTAACACCCAGTGCTCATTACACACTTACCAGGTCCCAGGCATCGTGCAAAGCAGTTTGCATTTCACGTCTTAATGTGTATTCCATCTCACGGTGCTGGCAGGGCAGCTTCTTATCACAGACCACAGATGAAGAAACAAAGACTCAGAAAAATGAAATTAAACTGCTTGTCAAGGGGGTGTTCAACTCAGAAGCCTGAGGTCTTAACAGTTGTGTTGTCGATAGAGGTGTGTCCTCGTGTTGCTGAATTGAGAGAGAAAGGCCAGGTGTGCAGACCACACCTGCAGACAAGCACTCTCATTCTCCCTGGGCAGAGGATGCTCACATGTGTTCCTCTCCACGAGCCTGAGAGCAACCAAAGTGGAGACTCTCCATCTGGTTAGATGCCTCCTTCTCCCTTGTCCCTACCTTCCCAGTTCGGCAAATCAGAAATAAGTGATTGTGATGTCATTTGCTGTTTCTCACCTTTCACATTAATTGGTGGAGACCTTTCCCTTCTCTTCCCTATTACTCAGCTCCTCTGCAGCATCCTAACTCAGGGTGGATTAACTGGGAAGACTGCAGATTTTCTTTGACTTCAGGCATGGCCATATCCAGGGGCTCACATAACGTCTGTAGCCCAGGATTCAGTTGCAGGCTCTTAACTCATGAGTACAATTCCTCCCCTCTCCTCCTGCTCCTCTAATCTCATCCTTTTCCAACCCCAGCCCCACTGATTTACATGTCAGTGCCAGAAGTCTCTCTGAAAGGGATTTGTATGGTCCAGTACTCAAATCCTCCAGTGGCAGCATCACAGCTTAACTTCCTGCCTTGGCATCGTCTGCCACCTGCCTAGTCCCCCATGTTCCATACAAAGGAAAATGATCTCAAACATGGAAACAATGCAAAAGGAATACTTGTGTACCCTTTGGCTGTCATATTAGACTCCCGGAGTACTGTCCCCAAGCCCGCCACAGGTCATTGGGCACTCACAGGCAGTGCTTCTCAAGCTTGGCTGTGCATCTGACTCCCCCAGGATATGCTAGATACAGATTGCTGGTCCTCTCCTGGAGTTTCTGACTCCGTAGGTCTTGGGTCAGGCAGTCACATTTCCAACAGATTCCACGAGCTGCTACTGCTGGTCCAACACTTTAAGAACCACTGTTCCAGGGCAAGGATCAGGCAAGTTTTCCTGGGATGGGCCAGATAATAAAGATTTCAGACTCTGTGGGCCAGGCTGCCTCAGTCGCGACTGCTTAGCTCTGCCATTGTGGCACGAAATCAGTCAGGAACAGTGTGAAAACAAATGGGCTTGCCTATGTTCAAATAAAACTTTATTCATGAAACAGGCAGGCAGGCCCCCCGCAGGAAGGAACAAGTCTGCCGCTGGATGGAAAGGTAATTCTGTTTCACCTCCTAATTAGCATTAGGGTTCCATGTTCTCTGAAGTTAGATAGTAACTTGTAGAATATTGACAAGTTCCAAATGACTTTTGGCCCACTGAGATGAGAGTGATTTATGCCTGGAAGGAAAGATAATCCCAAATGTTGCAATTTTATTGCCTCACAGGGCATTAACCTTTTGCTCTTAAGCTTTGTGATTTATTCCAGCCTTATTCCTTTCACTAAGTGTATGTACTTCAGCCTCTTGTGTCATCCTTTGAACTGACTTTACCTCCCTGTAGCTTCCCTCATTACTCAGGTAAGTAAATCTTTGACACGGGCTCACTCTATAATTGCATGAGGTCAAGTTGTTAACTTTTTGAAAAGTATTCTTCTACCGCAACAGCAACATTCAAATAATGACGTATACGTGACACTTATTTGGTTGCAAGTGGCAAAACTCCAACCCGAAGCAGCCAGCATTTAAAAGGGGGATGATGGCAATTGTCCAAGTTCATGTGGAAATCTCTGAGTTGGCTCTGGTTTCAGGTTGGCTGTATCCAGGGCTTAGGTTACGTCATTGGGAATCTCTGCCTTCACCCACTCCTCATCTTTTTCCTCGGCTGCATTTGCGTGGCTTCATTCTAAAAAAGACACCCTTTTACAGGGCAACAAGCTGTCCAGGAGAAGCTTCTGGCATTCAGTGTGCGGTCCCATTATAAGTGGCCATTTCTTGACGGCTCTGGTATGTCCTGCGGGGGAGTCAGGGTGACCTGACTTGATTTAGGTGCTCTCTATGAAGCCGTCACCCAGACCAGCTGGTTAAGAGTCTTCCTCTGATGAGCTGGGTCTGGGGGAAGAGAACTGGAACAGAACCCTACCCCAAGATAAAGAATATTCTGTAATGAGAGTGGGGTGCAGGGCAGACCAGTGTATTTCTTCTCCTTCTACAGACTATCTCTACTATGACTTCTTCAACAACAACAACTCATAACAGTAATGACAATAGCAATAATGTCTTTGGTTTCTAGAGCTCCTACTAAGGACCCAGCCCTGTGCCTAAATGCTTGGCAGGCATGGTCTTAGTTTCCCATTGCAAACATGCTGTTGGCTAACAGCATTAGCCCCATGCCGCAGAGGACACTGAGGATCAGAAAAGCTAAGTACCGGGCCCAGTTTGTGCTTCCAGTAAGTGGCAGAGCTAGGATCATGACCCAAGTCCAGGCAAACCTACGGCTTATGCTCCCTACGGTGACACCTGGGCTGGGACTCACAGGGTGAGTTAGCAGGAGTTTACCAGGCTTTCCGGGAGGGATTAGGAAGGGTGTCTTAGATAGAGTGAAGAGCAAGGCTAAACCACAGAGCCACAAGGGCTCAGGCCGTGTGTTGGTGGTTTGCAAGTTGGTCAGCCCTGGATATGGCTGGAGAGCCTCGTAGGGACGTCCATAAAATACCAGTTCCCAGGCCCAGTCCAGAGATTGTGGATGAATTAGTCTAGGGGTGGGCTGAGGCATCAGGATTCTCAAGCTATAAATAAAAGCAAAAACCTCACAGGAGGTTTTCATGCACAGCCAGATTGAAAACTTTTCCACTGACATAGTGGGAACGTGCAGATTTTGGAGTCAGACGAGCCTATTGTTGTTTGTTGTTGAAGGGGAGGCCCAGCTGCCACCTTTGTCACCTGCCCCAGCGCCCCTCGGGCACAGCAGGAGCCCGGGGGCGTGTCACAGTGAAGGGAGGGGGAACAGCTCCAGAGCCCAGACGTACACCATGGGGGAAAGATGGGGACAATTTGTTTACGGGCACATGGAAAGATCCTTGAGACTCGGGGAATATTTTAGGAGGGACTTTTCAGAGAGCTAAAAGACAAGAGGCAGCGAACTGTGATTTACTTGGAGGCAGTAAAGGCAGGAGCCCCATGTAGGTCTCAGATAACAGACACAGCTGCACTCAGATGCTACCGTGACACCTGCTAGGACCATGACCTTGGGTGACTTTGGAGCTTCCTCACCTGTGAAAGGGGACTAATGGCAATAGTTCCTACTTCCTAGGGCTGCGGTGAGGACCACATAGGATGACAGATACAAAAATTTGCCCAGCGCCTGGACCACCATCATCGGTGCAACCTCCTCATTATTCGCAGGTTAAGTATTTCTGAATTCACCAACTTGCTGAAATTTATTTGTAACCCCCAAACCAACACTTGTGGAGATGTCACAGACATTCATGGACATGTACAGAGTGGTGGAAAGTGTGAGTCTCCCCCAACTAAGTCCCAAGACAGCGACACCCAGCCTTCTTGTTTCAGCTGTCCGACTGCAAACAAATATCCCTTTCATGGGATACCCCATGCCATGTTTTTCACATTTTTGCGCATTTGTTTAAACCAGCCCCCATGTGTAGTGCTGAAGTACTGTCTAGTGTTCCTAAGCGGACAACAGGGTGATGGGCCTTAAGGAAAAAGAAAAAGTGTGTTAGATAAGCTTTGTTCAGGTACAAGTGATAGCACCATTGGCCCCGAGTTCATGAATCAATAATACATAGGAAATAAGGTGTCTTTAAACAGAAGCACACAAAACCAGGTGCGCTGGTTTGAAAGGATGTATGTCCCCTAGAAAGGCCATGTTTTAATCAAAATCCATTTTGTAAAGGCAGAATAATCCCTATTCAATACTGTATGTTTGCATCTGTAATCAGATCATCTCCCTGGAGATGTAATCCAATCAAGAGTGGTTGTTAAACTGGATTAGGTGATGACATGTCTCCACCCATTTGGGTGGGTCTTGATAAGTTTCTGATGTCCTATAAAAGAGGAGACATTTTGGAGAATGAGAGATTTGGAGAGAGCAGAGAATGCTGCAGAATCACGAAGCAGAGAGTCCACGAGCCAGCGACCTTTGGAGATGAAGAGGGAAAACGCCTCCCGGGGAGCTTCATGAAACCAGAAGCCAGGAGAGGAAGCTAGCAGATGACGCCGTGGTCGCCATGTGTCCTTCCAGATAAGAGAGGAACCCTGATCATGTTCGCCATGTGCCCTTCCAGCTGAGCGAGAAACTCTGAGTGTGTTCACCATGTGCCTTTCCACTTAAAAGAGAAACCCTGAATTTCATCAGCCTTCTTGAACCAAGATATCTTTCCCTGGATGCCTTAGATTGGACATTTCTATAGACTTGTTTTAATTGGGACATTTTCTCAGCCTTAGAACTACAAACTAGCAACTTATTAAATTCCCCTTTTTAAAATCCATTCTGTTTCTGGTATATCGCATTCCGGCAGCCAGCAAACTAGAATCACATCCTAGTGATCAGTTCACAAAGGCTCGCAGGAACCTAACTCTGTCATTCCAGCAGGAGCCGTGAATCAGAATTCGCTAACTCAGTGTTCATGGTGATGTCAGAGAACATAACTAATGCTAACAACAAGGATTGACTGTGCTTGATAGACTTTCAAGACTAAAACCACTCGTATTTGGATCCCCATATTGGTGACCTAATTTCCACCCCCAGGAAGATGGGGCCCAGGGGGACTCACGCATAGCTTACAAGGCTTTTCCCATGGTGTCACTGCAGTCTCCTTCAAGGAAAGAGGCTGAACTCCTATTCTTTACACTTTAGCTCTTTAAAAATATATAAATTAATAAAAATTTCAGAAAACAAGAGTTGGCTATCACCATTTGCCACCAGATACTTCCAGTTACTTCCAGCTTATGCACGCTGGGAATATGTCTGTATCTAAACATGGACTTCCTTGCAGCTCAGTGCCAGAGTTTTGTCTTCAATGCATAGAGATGGGAGCCCAGGAGCTTCTGAGCAAGGCAGGGCAGGAATAGACTTAAGTTTCAACAGGATGTCCCTGGCTGCTGCCTCAAGAAAAGCCTGAAAGGGAGAAGGGTAGAAGCAGAGAGACCAGTTAGAAGGATTTTGCAGTCATCCAGGGAATATGTGAGATGCCGCTTTTTTGTATGTCCCTAACTAGATGGGCAATCTCGACAAGTTTGGAATACCGAATTTGTTATGGGTTGGGAGAAAGAGAATCTCCACTTAGGAAAAAATGTGAAGGTGGGTTTTGCAGACTTGAAGCTGTTTGTGTCTATGTCAGAAAGTGTAGCTGCCATTCTGAAGTTCTTTGGGACACCAGCTCGTCATTAATTCATCAAATATTAATTGAGCCCTCATCATGTGTCAGGGATTAGGCTGCATGTTGAGGATACAATGGAAAGCAAGGTGAATGCAGTCCCACCTCCCTGAGCAAAATCATGATTGTTGGGACATCTCTGGAGAACCCCGTGACTTTGACTCAACAGCGTGTGATTGGACAAAACAATCATTTGTCTCTTGTGCAATTTCCTCAGTGTTCAATTACCTCTTTTATGAGAAGTCACAGTTGTTGGAAAAACTTTGGATGATCCCTCGGCTAAAATGTACTCACAGTCCACCAAATCATTGCTTATTTACTTACTTAACAATAATGAATTTAAAAGTTAGGGAAGATGAGTTTATAAACAAGCACTGTATGGCAGGATTCTTAGTGACAATGAATCTATATATCTGGCCATATAAGCGAAGAGCACATGTATACATGGATATGTACGTGTGTATGTCTGTACATATATATCTGCATTCTGTATTTATATACTTATGTATACATGATGGATGTATATTGTCTCTGATTTACCTTCACATCTCACCACCTAGATTAATACTTGCATACTGTAGGAATCCAATCAGCTTTGGTCAAATGAGTGACTAAATAAGGAAATGAATGAGGCAAATTCAGGCTTTAAGCCTAGCACAGAGCTCTCAATCAGTGGTAAATATTAGGCTATGGCTTGGCCTCTACCCATTTCTCTAACGCCATCTCCTGCCACCTCGTCCTGCTTCCTTCAACCCCAACCCAATGGCCAGGCTAGCAAATCTTGAGTGAACTGTTCCACTCTCTCCTGGACTACACACTCTGTCCTCTGCCTCCCCATGCCCAGCCTGAGTGGGTCAAGTGGTTTTGACTTCTTGGGGTGCCTTTGCCACCCCTCCTCTGTCCTGCTCATTTTATACTATCACTGACTGTACACCAGCCCCTTCAATTCTGAAAACGCCCCTGTGCGGAAGACACGCTGCCCCACATTGCAGAAGAAGAAACCGAAGCTTGGAGGCATGGCCTTGCCCAAGGTTTATGTGCTGGTAGAGCTGGGAACTGAGTTGTTTTGGAGATTACGATGGCATCCATGTTAACAACAGCCCTGGGCGGGGGCGGGGGGGGGTACGTAGAACAAACAATAATAGTGCTCCTGTTAGACTGCTGGGGTCATGGGTTATTCCTTCTCTTCAAAATTTCATGATTTTGCTATAGTAATCAATCTTGCCTTTAGAGTAGAAAAAGATGCTTTTGCAGGGGAGAGAAGATCGAAAGATAGGTCAGAAAAGAAAGACATACGCTAGATGAAAATCAATGAAAAATAAGAAGTTCTTGGATGAACGGGAAAGAGAAGGTGTTGTAGTATCCTTAACTGCTCAGGCAAATACCATGCAATGGTTGGCTTAAACAATGGGAATGTCTTAGCTCAGAGTTCTGAGGCCAGGAAAAAGTCCAAATCAAGGGGTCAACAAAGCGGTGCTTCGTCTGGGGGCTGGCTGCCGGGGCTCCCTGGTCACATAGCAGGGTACATGGCAGCCTCTCCCGGCCTCCCCCTTCTCTTCTGGGTTCTGTTGACCTTCAGCTTTTGCTTCCAGGGCTTTCTCTCTCTGTGTCTGAATTTCATTCTGCTTATAAAGGACTCCAGTAATAGGATTAAGAAAAGATACTTTTCTCCTGATTCCATTGGGCCACACCCTACCTGAAGTAACCTCCTCAAAAGGCTCTCCTTCCAATGGGTTCCCACCCAGTGGAACAGATTAAGGGCACGTATTTTTTCTGGGGTACATAGCTCCAAATCACTACAGAGATTTTGTAGAGGAGACCAGATTTCAAGAAAAACGCGAGAGCATTAAATTGCAATGTCATCACTTCAACTCGTTAATGACATGAATTCATTAGAGTTGATGTATCATCCTGCATGCTTCAGGTTGTCTTCACGTACCTCTTCTCGTTTGCTCTCTGCTCTGTCTCCACCCTGTGAGGGGACAGGGCAAACTGGACTCTCCTCATTTTGCAAGAACCTTTATAGGAACCGAATTACAGAAAATAAATTTCTCCAAGGCCTTTCAGTGACTTGGATGCAGATTTAAGAACGGAATCCAGACCAGTGGGGCTCCTTATATTTTTCATTGCAATCTTTAGCCGTTTTTCCCTTGGCCCAAATCCTTTAAGACAGCGGGGAGAAGCAGAAACAAGGGAAAGAAGTACAATGCATGAGTATGGAGTTGCTTATATGGATATTTTACTCAAACAGAGTATCAACTGCATGAGCTCTGCCACCAAAACTAAAAGAGAGAGCAAGAGTATGAGAAGAAATGCAGGAGTGAACACTTCCTCTCAACACGCTGTTCTGTGAATGAATGTTTCCCAGTGAACGAGAGATGGGAGACAGGAATCTGGACTCCTTCTGTCTGTCTGCCCGCCTCCCTCCCAGGGCAAGCTGCTGATAATAATAATATGTTGAACATATTTCAGAGCACATGGCTCCTCGGAGCAAGCCATAATTTGGGGCTCAGGTGGGGAATCAGCCATCCAATTCAGTTCAGGATGAAAAATTGTCTACGTTGGTCTTATTGAGTGACTCACTCCATGGACAATTTAGGAATCTTTCAAGTCAATTTTGTCTGTATGTAAAACTCAGAACCTAATCCTTCAGTGGTGTCTATTATATAGTGGGGTAAGGTTGAACTCTCTGCTTGGGAGGGACTGTTCTTTATTCTGAGATCGTGTCCTCCCAGCTCTTATTTTTAAAGTTAAAATACTTTTTCTTGTATGTTGATAATGAATAGTAGATATTTTTTTCCCTCTCCTCATTTGACAGCCCTTTTTCAAATGGACACTCTTAAATTTGTCTTTCTCTTTGAAATTTTATTTATCTGAAAAATTAAAAAATCTGGAAATGACTGCTTTCGGACATTTTGAAGTCATTGCCTGTCTGTTTCATTCACACAGAGTATCTGTTCTTTCTAGAAAGCTGAAGAATCTACAAGAAGGAGCCTATTGTAGGGAAATAGAGACATGTAGACTACTTGGTATTTTAAAGAAAGTCTGCGGTCTTATTCTAGTGCACCCTTGGAAGCCATATGTGGACAGCACGTCCCCAGATCTGCCATCGTCATGTCTCTTTGCATCTCCCAAGCCACTGCCACATTGCTAATAAAATATGTTTGAACTTAAGAATAAATTTGTGAGTGGCTTCCTTTGGTGGGACAAAGTACGATGTCTCTATACCTAATACAAGTCATACCATTATTCTCCACCCCTCTGCTATACCTGGGGTCTACCAGGACATTCGATCCACTGTCACCATCTGTAGCTCAGAAGGCCAGAGGTTGTAGATCTTCTTAAATCTGGAAAGTTTGAGCCAGTTGGGTTGTCATGGCCCTGGGAGAGGCAGCATGGAAGTTTGGTATCTAGCTCCGGAATTAAACAAACCTACTTATTAATTTTTTTATTTTTTAAGTTTTCAAATATACACAGAAATAGTGTGAGTAGTGTAGTGAACCCCAATATAAACACGTGTTGACCATGAGAAGATGCTCCCTCAGGGTCTTTGGTGGGGAGCTTGTGGACCCAGGGTGCCAGGCTGCTGCGGTCTGACTGTGGGTGCAGGGGCCCCACTCTCCGTGGGCTGCTCTCAGCTGGGACAGAGCACAAGAGGTCTATTAAGGGGAGGGGGTGCTTTCCCGAGAGATGCAGGACGACACTGAGGGGTCATTTTGGCGTGAGGACTCCTGAGGACCTTGCTAAAACTTTCTTAAAACCACCCCGAAGGTCTGAGACTCTTCCCACCCAGCGTTTCTTCCACTACCCTCTTCTCCAGGCCCTCACCGCCCTCCAGCTCCCTCCCCGCTGTCCCTCTGGCCTGCCCAAACCCGTTCTGCCTCCTTCTTAAAGGACCTGAACTAATATACCCAGATCTCAGATTCAATGGTAATCAAGATTTTGCCATGCTTGCTTCAGCTCTTGCATTTCTTCTCTCTTTTTCCTTCAATATTTTAAAGCAAATCCCATAGATCATATCATTTCATCCACCTATATTTCAGTATGCATCTCTTTTTTAAAAAAGGGTATTTGCTTACCTAACCATTATCAGGCTGAACACACATATTGTTTAAAATTCTTTGGTATCCTCTATCACTTACATTTTCCAGATTGTTTACAAAATATATTTTTAGGATATTTAGCTTTGATTCTATGTCCAGATAGGACCCCAACTCTGCATTTGACAAACTTATTTTTTAATCCCTATCTGCCCCTTTTACAAACAGAGTGACTTTCTTTCTGTTTCCTCAGCCCTCAATTAGAGATACAAATAGTGTCCATCTCACTGGGTTTTGTGAGCATTAAATAAGGTCATCCATTCATTCAACAAATATTTATGGAGCAGCTGCCAAAGTTTTGGAACTGTTTTAGGTGCTGGAAAAATAACAGAGAACAAGATCAAGAACAAGTCTGGCTTCAGCACTTCCAGTCTAGTGGAGGAGACAGTTGATACATGCATAGAATAAACATTTCACAACTAGTAATAAGTGCTGCGGAGAAAAACAACGTAGAGTAAAAAGGAGGGAACTTGATGAGACAGCCATTCTGGATACAGCGGCCAGGTCAGAGTGGCGCCTCAGAGCTGCAGTTCACAAACTTCTTCATCTTGGGTTTCTAACATACTTAAAAATTATCAGGGACTCCCAAAAGATTTTTTCTTTCTTTTTTTTTTCTTTTTTTTTTTTTTTTGGTGGGTTACATCTATCATAAAGGAAAATGGATATTGAGAAAGATTTATAAAAATTAAAAAAACATAACCCCATTGCAGGTGAAAAAATAACATTTTTTAAAAAATGAAAAATAACTATTTTCCAAAACAAAACTTTGGTGAGAAGAGTTGCATTAGTTTGTATTTTTATAAAACTCTTTAATGTCTGGTTTAAAAAGAATTAAGGATGTAGTTCTGGAGTTTCACATCTGCTTCTGCATTCAGCCTGTCGTGAAATGTTTCGGCTGAAGTATATGAAGAAAAGCCTTATGCAGGTAATAGAGTTGGAAAAGGGGGGGGGAGGAGTATTTTAATAGTCTTTTTAGATAATTGTGGATATTTTTCTTAGTTGCTATGCCCAAACTAGACAAATTCCTTGAAGAAAAATTGCAAAATGGAATCTGAAATCATATCAATGAACTTTTTCTACATTAAAGTCCATTGGAATACCTTGTACTTCAAATGGATCTTATTCCCATTCGTGATTTTGCAGCATCCTGCATCAGTCGTTCAGAAAATATTGTTTCAGTGAGTTATGCAGCTCTTCCAAATGTTGAAGCATTTCATTGTTCATTGTTAAAAAAAACACATTTTGTTAATATTGCCACTAATATCATCAGAAAAGTAGTGGGAAGCTGCCCAGCTCACAGTAGTGAATACAAGTTTCCCCAAATTCCAATTTTCAATATAAAGCTTGAATTTTTTCATTTGTAATAAATACCATCAAGTGCATTGAGCTTTTCCTGTGCAAAATTCACCTTACTTCCCAAGGAACTTGGGAAATTATTATAAAAACTTGGGACATTATTTGTTTATGTATTTAACATAACCACATACAAACATAAACATTCTTACCAGATGATCATTCCATTCTTGTTATGTAATCAGTAACTTACAGTATCATCACACAGTTGTGTATTCATCATCATGATCATTTCTTAGAACATTTGCATCTATTCGGAAAAAGAAATAAAAAGGAAACAAAAAAAATTCATATATACCATACCCCTTACCCCTCCCTTTCATTGATCACTAGCATTTCAATCTACTAAATTTATTTTAACATTGGTTCCCCCTATTATTTATTTATTTTTATTCCATGTGTTTTACTCATCTGTTGATAAGATAGATAAAAGGAGCATCAGACACAAAGTTTTCACAATCATACAGTCACATTGTGAAAGCTATATCATTATACAATCATCTTCAAGAAACATGGCTACTGGAACACAGCTCTACATTTTCAGGCACTTGCCTCCAGCCTCTCCAATACACCTTAACTGAAAAGGTGATATCTACGTAATGTGTAAGAATAACCTCCAGGATAACCTCTCGACTCTGTTTGGAATCTCTCAGCCATTGACACTTTATTTTGTCTCATTTCACTCTTCCCTTTTTCGGTCGAGAAGGTTTTCTCAATCCCTTGATGCTGAGTTAACTTGGGACATTATTATTGGGAATAATTGTGTCCACCATTTATTGAGCACTTACTGTATACCAGATATCTTGCTAAGAAATTTCTTTATGTTGTGATAGATTGAATCATGTCCTGATAGAGACAAAGCCATGTCTTAATCCTGGATCCCGTGGGTGTAAACTTGCTTCTAAGAGGGATCTTTGAAGATCCAATGAATCCAATAGGCAAATATGGTTGGAGTCCTTAGAAGCAGAGGAAAATAAGATCCAGAGTCAGTGGAAGCCAAATACAAGCCATTAGAAGAGACTGAAAGTGACAGATGGTCATGGAGGCAGAGACTGACTGCCAACAAGCTGCCACTAGGCTGCTACAGACTTTACAAAAAGCATGATTCTGCCAACACCTGGATTTTGTTCTTCTGGCCTCCCAACTGGGAGCTAGTAAATTCCCATTGTTTAAGCCTGTTGTACTTTGCCACAGCAATTGTAGCAAACCAAAACAGCTATCTTGTCATTGTATTCATTTTCACTTCATCCTTCTGAGGTTTTCTTTCTCTCATTTTTAAGGTGAGGAAAACTGAGGTCCAGAGAGGTTAGTTAGTTGCCCAAGGTCACACAGCCACTGGTACTCCTCTATGCTACCCAAGTTCTGGAAAACGATCCTCTAGGACAGGCTTAACTGAAATGCTCTCCCCACTTGGGCCCATGAATTAACTCCTGCTTGTCAGACCATATATTTATTGATTTAGGTGGGGAAAAATGCCCCCCTCCACCCCCCTCCAGCAAACATTCACCCAGACCCAGCTCAATTGTTACCTCCTTGGGGGAAGCCTCGTGCCTCCCTCTCCCTCTCTCTCTGACCTCTGTTTTCATTGTCACTCTGCACTTAGTCTCCTTCCTCTTTCTCATATGAGGACCCTTGTGATTATACTGGGCCACCCAGATAATTCAGAATAGTTTCCCATCTCAAGAATCTTTATTTAACCACACACAAAATGTTCCTTTTGCCATGTGACATATCCATTCACAGGTTTCGGACGACATGGATATTTTTGTGGTGGGAGCATTTTCTGTCGCCAATCCTTACACAAAACAGTCACTGAATGATTAAGTAACTTGCCAAAGTTGACACAGTTAGTGGGAAGTCAGGATTGGAATTCAGGCCTGACTGGACCTGAATTTCTTCCATTGTCCCTAGACTCATGGCAAATACCAGGGCCTTGGGTGCTTGGTCATATATTCCTTTTAATATTTATTTCCTTGTATCACAGTTATTTATTAATATTTCTGTGGGTCATAACCAGACACAAAACATAAAGGATAGGGCTTTCCAGTCCCTATCCATATGCATATATAATTTTTCTGTGGTTGTGATCTTAGCATGGATATAATATTCTATTTAGTTTTCCCCAATTTTGTCTTATAAACTTTTTCAAACATAGAGAAGTTGAAAAATAGTACCACCTAGATTCAGCAATTAACATTTTTCCTTGTTTGCTATATATATATATATATATATGTATGTATGTATGTGTATATGATTTTAATTTTTGGTGAACCATTGCAAAATAATTTGCACATATCATGACCTTCACCCCTAAATTTTTCAGCATGCATTTCCTAACAATAAGGACATCCTTTTCCATAAACACCATATATTATTACATTATGAAAATTACCAATAATTCCCAAAGATCATCTATTTCTAATTCACATTCAAATTTCCCCAATTATCAAAAAAATATTTACTAACTCAAAAAGAAAAAATAATAGGATCCCATCACAGATCGTATTTAGTTATTGCCTTTTTTGAGCTTCCTTATTCAAGAACAACCCCCTCCCAACCACTTATTTTTTTCACAAGATCACATTTTTGAAGAGAACAGGCGCACTGTCCAATGGAACGTGGGAATGAATCTTACTGTTAATCTCCACTGCTTAGCACGGGGTCTGGCAATAGTAGGCTCAGAGTACATGTTTGCTAAACAAGCGAAACCAGTGATAATGGTTATGAATAATAATCACAGCAGGTTAGTCTGTTGAGGGCTCTCGTGACCAGCACTCACACTCCCCAGATCTGGCCCTCACAGATGTCTTTTAAGGTAGGAAATCTTAATTCGTTCTGTTCACCGGCGAGGGAATCAAGGCCAAACCTGCTGGCTGGTAAACTCCGTAGACCGGGGAGATCACTAACCGTTTCTGGAAAAAAATGAATGAACCAATGACCCAGAAGCCAGCCTGTCCTTATATATGCAGGCATGTGTGTAAGAGATAACACTTAGTAACTGCAGGCCCCATGCTACGTGTTTACGTGCGCGACGTTACTGCCTTTTACTCTCCAATGTCTTGCAAAAGGCCTGGCACAGAGTAGGCACTCGGCCAAGATATCTGGAATGAATGAATAAATGAATGAACGAACGGAAATGTTATCTCCGTAAATCTTCTTTGGAGAGCTTCAGCGATCACTTCGGAGACTCGGGCCTAGGGAGGCCGCGGGGACCTCGTGGAGCCGGGATCGGCCTCCGGACGTCCCACGTCTCGCCTCCCAGGTGGCCTCCTAGCAGGTGAGAAGCCCGGGGCTCGCTGGGCGCCTCGGTATAATCACCGTCATCTCCCAACCCTCTCCCTTTGTGTCGCCGCGGCCCGGCCCCTGCGGGCTCCTCCCGGGCCCCCGGTAGGGCAGGGCCCGCATCCGCCCAAGGGGCGCGGGGCTCAGAGTCCACCCTCTCCTCTGCAGCCCAGGGAGAGAAGGTCTGCTGGCCCGCGCGGCTCACGCCCACCTGTCGGCCGCGCAGGCGCAGCAGCGCCCCGGCGCGCCGAGCCTCCCCGCGCCCCGCGGCGCGGCGCCCAGTGCGCAGGCGCGGCGGCCGATGCGAGTGTGTATGTGCGGGCGAGAAGATGGCGGCGGCGGGGGAGGCAGCGTGAGGAGTCCGGAGGAGCGCGGAGCCCCATTGAAACGGGCCGCCATGGCCCTCCACAACCCGCAGGTAGCCGCCGGCCCGCGCCCTCGGCGGGAAGGGGCTTTAGGCCTTGGGCGGGGCGGGGCCGACTGGCGGGGACCCGCACCCCGCCCGGGGAGCGAGCGTGTGGGAGTGGGGGAGGGCGCCGGGACATGCTGCCCCGGACTAGGCCCCGGAGCCTCCCGCCGCTTGCGCGCTCCGGTCCGCCCGCGGCTGCGGCCTCTCCCGCGTCCGCAGTCTCCGGCCAGTGGGAGAGGAGAGGGGGTGCCTGGGCCCCGCCTCGGAGAGGGCGTGGGGGACGCAGAAGGGGTTAACCTCCTGGGGCTGGACGGCGGGGGGAGCCTGAGCTGTGGAAATGGGGACCCTTCTCCCCGAGGCAGCCCTGGCAGTCGTGGAGATCCCCCTGGAACGACGCAGCCCTCAGAGCAGCTCGAGGTTGTTTCCTTTGCTCGAAACGAGTCAAAAGATTTGGGGTGCCTCCATTCATGCCCCAAAAGATTGCTTTCTCAGCGTGGTCGATTATGGGGAGAGGGTGGCTGTTATTGGGGTTTTTAGACTCAGTTACTGAAGAGCAGCCTTGGGTTACTGTTGCAAAGAAAACTCGACATAAGTCGCAAGGATCGTACTTTTTAAGTTGTATTTGAGTGACATCTTTTGCACGAACCCATCCCAGCCGAGTTGACACTAACACACATTGTCAATATAGTATCTAAAGTTTAGAAGCCTTTTAAAAATAACCTCTTAGTGGAAAGGGTAAAATGCACCCTTCGCATTGGGGGGGCGTGTGTGTGTAGTGTTGAGCGCTCATTCCACCCCCCCCCCCCCAACCCGCGTTATAGTTACTCTGGTAAAAATCGGCTTGTGGTATTATTTGTCAGTCTTGCATTAGACTGCTGATTTGTTTGACTTCTGATCCCTAGAAATTTTTACACAGTTGTGTACCTTCTCAATATGCTGTTGTAGTAAATATGGAAAAGTGAAACAAAGTAGCTATTCTGAAAGCTAGTGGTAAGTAAATAACTCTATAAGCAATTGGTTTACTGTGGCACCTTTGGAAATGAAGTTGATCTAGAATAATTGGACATATTTTAAGAAGCGGATTTTTAATAACTGTTGTAATTAATGCATATTGAGGAATTTAAAACTAGAAATCATTATTGAAAAAAATTAGATCTTACAGGAAGCTGCAATTTTGTTAATTTTAGTACTATTTTAGTTTGCCTCAAAACTTTCTCTTTTTACTGTGTATTCACTTATACATTTACTTTTCTAAATATTTAGTATCGTTCTTTGTACACAAAAAGGACTTTGTAGTTGAGTATTTTCAGATGTGCAGTACAAAGTTTTGTTTTCCTTTTCTCAACTTAATTATTAATGTAAATCGTTTTTGTTGTTAAAATTACTATGAACATGCACAGTCTTCATTGTGAGCCACTGTGTAGTATGGTTTTCGTAGTGATTTTGAAGTGAGGAAAGCATGGTTGGGAGTAATTCACTTCCATTATTTAATAATCACCTATCACAATGAAAAGTTGATTGAAATGTTAATTAGTGGTGATAGTTTAGAAACTTAATCGTAATTTCATTTGCATTCCTTGTCCCACTATTTATGTTTTTTTTTTTAATTAAAAAAAGAATTAACAAAACAATTAGAAATCATTCCAATCTACATGTACAATCAGTAATTCTTAATAACATCACATAGTTGCATATTCATCATTTCTTAGTACATTTGCATCGATTTAGAAAAAGAAATAAAAAGACAACAGAATAAGAATTAAAACAATAATAGAAAGAAAAAAAAACAAAAAAAACAAAAACAAAAAACCTATACCTCACATGCAGCTTCATTCAGTGTTTTAACATAATTGCATTACAATTGGGTAGTATTGTGCTGTCCATTTCTGAGTTTTTATATCCAGTCCCGTTGTACAGTCTGTATCCCTTCATCTCCAATTATCCCTTCTCTTTTTTTTTTTTTTTTTAATTAACGGAAAAAAAGAAATTAACCCAACATTTAGAGATCATACCATTCTACACATGCAATCATTAATTCTTAACATCATCACATAGATGCATGATACTATTTATGTTTTATACATCAATATTGCTTACATGCATCTTTAGAAAATTGGAATGGCAGAAGTTAGGTGAATATAAATACTGGCAGCACATTGATAGGATTTATTCTTTTAAAGTAGGATTTAAATGCTTTTTAGTTTTAGTATGGAGAAAGTAACAAAGGAATCATTTGATTTGTCATAGTTTTCTTTTTAAAAGAATAGTAATAAAACAAGTAATGGGATCATATGGCAGGATTTGGTTGTTAGATCCTGCTCGAATAAGTCTAAACATTTTAGTAGATTAGTTTTATTCAGTTGCTTACTGTTCTCAGGACTTAATGGCCATTCATTCATTAATTTAAGAAATATTGATTGAGCCTTACCAGGTGACAAGCACCATGATATGCATATTATTTGTTTGCTATTGGAAATAACATACTGAGAAGTGAAATTCTTATTTCAAAATTGGATGGTTAAGGTTGTGATTAAAAAAGTGCATAGCTTTTAACCTGTTTTGATATTGTTAGAAAATATTGATTAAACCATTTTCCCTGGATTGAAGTGCAGTAGTGTAAAACTTGGCAACAATTCTAACGCCAATAAGTTTGAACATTTTAACGAATACAAATGATGAGCTTTGACAATTGAAATGTAAGTAGATTTCTGTAACTGTTTGTTGTTGTGAAGGAACTGGTTGAATGATTCGGGGTAATTTGAACCGACCTTATACCTCAGGACATTTTTGGTGATTACTGAGGCCATTTATTGTGACCACAGTGATGCTTCCTATGCTTCTGCAGATGTGGGTAGTGGGTAGCTTGCCCTGGGTTCCTCTCTGTCATCCCCTGCAGCAGGCCCATCGTTCTTTCCAGTTACCTCTCAATAATGCGAACCCTCACTTTGCTTGATGGGATTTCTTGGATCTAACTTCAGCATACGGCAGTGTTACTGTATCATTGAGTATCTGTTTATAACTGACAGCTGTATTAGTGTTATTCTTGAAAGAGATACATTTTATTGGATTCTCTCCATAGTGGCAGCTGAAGTAAATAAAATTATTTGAAATACTGACAGAATGTCTGGAGATGCCAGTTTTCCTTTGCATAATATTTAAACATGTCCCAAGAAAAGACTAGCGATGATATTAAAAGTTTGCAGTTTGATGGTTACCTCAGTGGTTTCTGCATACTGACACACGAACCATCTCCAGGGCTTCACCCTTGTGTTCCTGAGACCTTGTTGGGACTACTATGTACTGAAGTGACCCACTTCATCCTGAATTCACCCTGTAACCATAGTTATGACAGATATTCCAGTGTTCTTTTATGTGAAATTGATGTACTAAGAAATGATTACAAAATGTAATAGTTTTTATTTGATACCAAGCCTGGTGGCACATTTAATTTGTTCTAGGCTCAGAATATAATTGACTCAAGTAATTGAGGAAAGTTTTATCATTGCCGTTTATGTTGGTTATATCAAGTGTGTGAGTGTTTACAAATTTCAGACATGTAAATACTTCTGATAACTTTAAAATGTTAAACTAAAACTGGTTGCTGAGCATGCTTCTTACTGATAACCTACTAAGGTATGAAGAGTAGAAAGAGCTTGCTTTTGAATTTGTAGTTAAACTGTTATATTTCTATTTGCTGCCACATGTGCGAGGACCACTGTCGCACAAAATAGACAAATCTGTTTGCAATGGAATGTGCTGGCCTTGAACCATTGGATTACTGTCCTTTTGTCACTTTAGTGCTACTTCAGCAGTGTGGATGTGCCTTTCTAAGACTTAAATATGCTTCTATTGCAGTTTTCCAGTTTATGAAAATGGTCTTTCACATGGTCTTTCTGTCAATATAGGGCTGGATTTACAATTAATATAGGTAAAATAGAAGTAGACTGGGGGGCATATTTATGGTATTTGTTTGAAGGATCAGTAATTTTAGGACTTTTTGTAAAACTAAACGTGGACTCTTCAGAAGATTGACTTTTTGTGAGCGGACTATTTTCTGACTGGAAGCTCCTCAGCCATGACCCCATTTTCAGCGGAAGACCTGAGAAACTAGCGTCTATCAACCAATAACTCCATCCTGCCTCCTTCAGCTTGAAGCATACCATGTTCATACCTGTCCTTTCCTCCCTGCTTTTGGGCCCTGTTGCCCTCTCCTGGAAATAGGGGAGGCGATATGTAGAGATACATGTGTCTTTTGGAGCTGGGAGAGGAAGGTAAGGTCAGAGGATTAAGGCCTTTCTGGCAGACATGAGAATGGTTGGGTGATAGTATGCCTATGGAGTATCAGCCCAGAGCCTGTCACAGAGTGTGTATATGGTAATGATGGCTATTCCCCCCCTTTAGAATTGGTATCTGCAACTATTATCGGTTGTTATTCTTTTTTTTTTAGTAACTTTTTTTAATTGTAAAATGTGACATATAAACAGAGAAAGAAAAAAGCAATAGTTTTCAAGGCATTCTTCAACAAGTAGTTACAGGACAGGTCCCAGAGTTTGTCGTGGCCTACCATACCATCCTCTCAGAGTTTTCCTTCTGGCTGCTCCAGAATATAGGCGGCTAGAAGGAATATTTTTTTTATCATCACAATCAACTTTTTTTTTCTTTTTCGTGAAAATTGCCATTTTTTAAAATAGAGTAAGCCGGCAGAAAATTTATTAGATACACATGTAAGAGGACATGGGGGGGGTTACTCTCATAAAGACAGGTAAGAGGCAGGTTGTCATTCTTAGGGGCAATTCTCAGTTTATTTTTCTGATATCTGCTAGACTATTTCCTAAACCTACGTTTCCTGATGGAAGAGTTAGTGCCTTAGAAATGCAAATACCTCCTAATAAAAAGTTGGTGTTCCCAATCTTGAGCCTTAGGCACCTAAGTTTTATATCTATTGCCTCTTTTTGTTTTCTTTTTTATTTAAACATATCTGTTGGTATTTGGTTTTTGTTTCCCCATTTGTCCTAGTTTTATGAAGAATTGCTCCTTTTCATCTGAGTTTATTAGGTACAGACAAATTGGTATGCACTTGCTCTTATCTTCTCTGGCAAAGTAATCTCAAAAGTATCAGAATATTCACTATGGCAGGTCCAAATTTATATTCTCATCAGGGCTACTGTGAAATTATCTATATACTTAAATCTTAATTGACTAATATTAGAAGTGTCAGGTATGGCCTGGTTTTAAGAAGCTGAATGTAGAGAAAAACACAAGCATTAAAACTGCCTAGAATAAAGGTGTTCAAGTTACAGTCCTGATCGCATGGCTGTACCGGGCAGGGACCAGCCCCGTTAATGGCTACGTGCCTTTGCTGGGGGGCTGCCGGCTAGGCTGGAAGGAGCGTTGGAAAAAAAATTACTATCATTGTGAATACCTGTCAAAAGTACTCTTTTTTTATGTTTTAAAATGTATTCAATAAAGCCACATTTCTGTATAAACTACATTTTACCAGCCCTGGACCTTGTGAACGAGAGCTTCCCTAGAGCATTTGATGTATGAGTCTATTTAGCAAATTTTGATTTGCCTTTCAGTCTAATGAGTCACAGTCTGCATTGTTTAATTGTTGTTGCATAAACATGACTGTATTCTTTACCGTGGACCTAATCTATGCATTTTTAACTTTATTACATTCATTTAAATTTAGTCAGGACCAATTAACTTGTAAATTTATTTGGTATTTTAATAAATTTCCAGTGTTCCTTTTCCCCCCGTATATCTCCAATTTTAGACAGTTATAAGTCAGAAGAAGAGCAGAGCAGTGTCACTTGAGAGATGTTTTACGTATATTTAAATATATACTTTACTTATTCTTTCTGAAAGTGTCAGGTTCCCCCCCCCCATTTTGATAGGACACATTAGTGTTTTAGAAGGAAATGAAAGCGAGTTTGAAAATGAAGTTTAATTCTGATCCATATAAATCTTCTGCCCAGTGTTCCTGCTTATATTCCTGCCCAATATTGTTGAAAAAAACTTGTGTTGGTATTTTAAATAATAATTTCCCTTAGATGGTGTCCAAGACTACATTTATTTATTTATTTGAGACCTGAAGTAGGACTTTCATATAACTCTGACAAGAAAGGCAAGGAAAACCATACTTGATTATGAAACATAAAGCATTGCAGCAGTTAGCATTTGAAGAATGTTGTATAATGTGTCAACTTCACAGCCTCTGAAGGGCATTCATATGCGTAGCTTGTTTAATCTTTGTAGCAACCCTGTAATATATTGTTGTTCTCACCATTTTATAGATGAATAAGTTTAGAACCAGAGAGTTTGTGATTTGTCTGAAGTCAACACAGCTGATAAGAGAATCATCAGGAAGTTAAAAAACAAAGCAGGTATTTGGGCTTCTAAATCCTTTGCTTTTTCTGCTTTGCCAAACTGTTTTTCCAGAAAAGACTGATAAAGTTATAGTGCTTCACACTGTGACTTCCCTGCAGGAGCTAGTCAGTGAAAGTTTATGAATGAAGGAAATAAAGACTTTAATATGTTTGCTTTACTGAATTTTGTGTGGGCCACATTTCAGTAAGTCATTGATTTAATTTTTAGTTATCGGACACATGCAATTTTTAAAGTGTGCACACAATTCAGAAGTATTTACTGTAAAAAGTGCAAGTCATTCTCTTCCTCTCTCCATTATTAATCAACAGTTTGATGTATAGCTTCTGTTCTTTTTTTCTTTTAGGGCATTTTTATGTTCCATTGTTTTATAATATAGTCTGTTCTTACCAAATAGTTGCTGAACAGAACTTTTGATGCTAATCTTCTCAAGCATAGAAAGTTGTTTTGATTTTGGTGTGTGTGTGCATGAGCCGGGAATCAACCCAGTTCTCCACATGGCCATAGTAAGGTTTTTATTATTACCAGATTTTGCCAGAGAATGAAGCAAATACTCTGAGGATTTAAGTGGCTCATTGGGATCCAGTATACTGGGGACTGTGGAAGAGCTGGAGAAAATTCTCAGTGGAGAAAATTTTGAGTGATAAAATGTTGCCCAAATAACTTTCTTTTTTTTAAGGAATATTATTTTGAAACCCTCAACCCCATAATTGTAGCATCTGTGCTGTTCAGTTTTAACATTGTAAAAAGAGGTCTGCTTCAGAGTCAAACACTTGTCTCTGTCATTTCTGTACTAGGGATTACTGAGAGGACAAGCCTTTCGTGAGTCGGAGACACCCTCACCCTGAGCAGATAGTGGGTTTGGGTAATTCACCTGAATTTTTCCCCACCCTTTCCCAAGTCAGATTTTCCTTTTCTTCCCCTTTTGTTTTTATCAAACTACTGCAAGTGCAAAAAAAAAAAAAAAAAAAAGAGTAAACCAGTGCAGATGGACTTGATGAAAAATGACAGTCCCCTGATTTCCCTGCCTCATTCCAGGTCCCTCTCCCCAGAAATACTTACACTTAGCTACTTGTGACCAATAAAATGCGAAATCTGGTCTTCCAAGGGTAGCATCACTGTTTTGTTTGGAATTAATTTAGAGGACAACAGATACTATTCAGAAGCACAGATAAAGGACTTTATATCTTTTGTGACTGTTTATTCATTGGACAGAGATTTTTGGTTGCTGGGTATTAGGAATATGGAGCTAAAAGATAGTTTTTGTGCTTGAGAAATTCAGAGTAGTGGGGGAGAGAAACAGCCTGGTAAATTCTGTTTTAGCTTGTTAATTCCTGTAACAGAATAGTGAACAACATAGCCAAGAACTTTCATTCATTCCTTTATTCAATCAGCAGATAATTATTTAGTAGCCCCTGTGTCCCAGGCACTGAGGTTGGAGTGACGTGCCGAGACAGGTGTTATGCTTCTTGCTAGGGAGTTCACCATCTACTGAGGGAGGCAGTTGCTCATCAAATAATCACAGAAATGCACATGTCAGTCCAGGCTGGGAAATATGTACTTGAGGAATGGAACACGGCTCTGTTAGTGTGACCTAGGGAGGTCAAGAAAGGTTCCTATGGAAGTGATGGCATTAGCTGAGATTTATAGCCTGAGATAGTGGGAACAGCCTTTGCAGTGGCAGTGGGGCTGCAGGGAGTTGGGAGCAATTAAGAGATCTGAGAAAAAGCGAGAGTGCCTCTAGCTCAATGCTGGAAGGGAGAAACATAAAGGGTCTACCTAACCTTGCAGCCTTTGTTAGGGGTTATTTATCCTAAGAAGAATGGGAACCACTGAAGTGGTGCAGAAAAGGGGATGATCCATTTGGCCCTGGAACCTTGTAATCAGATTGTAGTTTGGGATCAGATCTGGCTGTCCTAAGGCTGGTAGACTCTCAAGGGGTCAGAGTGGCCATAAGAAAATCAGTAAGCAGGGTTCTTGTACTTGTGACTAGGAAGGCACAGTGGAGATGGAGAGATGTAGGTCTTAAGGAGATCTTAGGTGTAAGGTGGATTGAAAGAGGAAGAGTGTGACTGATTGTCAGGGAGGCTGGGAAGATGTTTCTTCTAGAAAAGTAACATTTGAGTTGGAGTTTTCCAAGCAGAATAGCAGGAAGACAAGGGCATAGGAGGGAGACTATGCAGAGGAACAAAATATCAGAGCTTGTGGGAAGCCAAGGTAAATTTGTGGTGGAATTGGATATGTAGGGTGGAAGGGTTAGAAAGGAGTCTGGGAGTGAAAGATGAAAGAACTTGGTATTCCAAGCCAAAGACTACAAGTCTTATTTATAAGCAGGTAGGCATCTGGCAAACTGTAAGTTTCAATAAGCATCTTTGGTAACACCACTCTGTCAGCGCTGCTGGTAGAGGTGAGCGTTAAGTGGGCTGGTTGGGGTCCTTAGTGGAGGGGGAGGTCCCCTTGCTGGTGCCTTGCCAGGGATTTGATTTTTTCGGACTCTCCTGCAAGTTCGGAAATGTACTCTGCTCATGTTAGTGCCCCAGAAATCTCAAACCCCCCCAACTTTTTTTTTTATTATTTTATTTTATTTTTTAAAGCATAACGACATACAAACACGAACATTCTTAACATATGCGCATTCCATTCTTGGTATATAATCAATAACTCACAATATCATCACAGTTGTATATATTCATCACCATGATCATTTCTTAGAACATTTACATAAATTCAGAAAAAAGAAATAAAAAGAAAAAAGAAAAAAACTCCTACTTACCCCTCCCTCTCATCGACTGCTAGTATTTCCATCTACCCGATATATTTAAACCTTTCTTTCCCCATACCCCTAACCACTCCCTCTCATTGATCACTAGCATTTCAGTCTACTAAATTTATTTTAACATTTGTTGCCCCTATTATTTGTTTATTTTTAATCCATATGTTTTAGTCATCTGTCCATAGCATAGATAAAAGGAGCATCAGACACAAGATCAAACCTCCAAAACTTTGAGGGAAATAAAGCAGGACATTTCTTTTGGGGATATTTCACGCAGACTTATGCAAGACAAATAGCCCTTGAATGCCCTCACTGGTAATTGAGTAGAATAATTAAGAAAGGTCGTGGTGGGGATATTATTCCTTTTATTTTTAGGGGGACCCCTTTTAAAAGTAAGTATTTGTCCCCTCATTGTTCTCAGAGGAAATAAAGAAAATATTGAAAGAAAATGCATCACTCATAATATCTCTTTATTCTGAGATGACTTCTGTTAATATTTTGGAATGTTTGCTTTCAGTACATTTTGTGGTAATTTTAGACATTTGAAATCATTGTATATAATGATGTTTCTTAATTGTGATCTTTGGACACACCTTCTTCTCCCATCAGAATCGCTTGGCACCCTTGCTAAAAATGAGATTCCTGTGCATCATCCAGACATACCAAATAAGATCTCTGGGAGCAGGCCCCAAATCCGTATTTTGAACAACTTCCCTGGGTCATCTGGCTGGTTTCAGAGTGGCTGTACTGCTTTGAACTCAGCTGTGCTCTGGATCTTGAACTAGGACCATGGTGGATGGGTAGAGGATCAATGGAGACTCCGTCATTGCTAATTTTAACTGGTACCAGCTGATTTCCCAGGTATTTGGTACTAACTTTCCATTTCTTCCTGAAGTTTAGCTGTGGTCAGAAATCTCTTTGAGGACATATGTATCACATTAAGCCATTTTGCCATCAGAGGTTCCTTTTGTAATCTTTGTTATCGGTGATGGATTTGTCAGCTTAGGAAACTATTTGTTTGCCTCTGTTTTTCACAGCCTGGTACTACTAAGTGGTTCCACCTTGCTACTGCTTTAACGCTTCACTTTTCCATGCCACTACAACCTAGTTTCAGTTCCACGCCAAGAACATAAAGTTCCGTCTTAATCTGTGACTAGTTCTATTCATTGAGAAGTGAGAGAGAGCTTAAGCGTTCTCTTGGGTTTTGGTCTGGAAGTTTAGCAGAATATAATTGGAAGTTCATATACCATGATACTGTAGCAATATCCTAGTGATGGCTGGTCTTGGACACAAAGTTACCAGAACTGGGTGTGGAAAGTGTCACTCCTATGGCACATATTGAACAAGCACTCTTTTTTTTTTCTTTTTAACATGGACAGAAAATAAAGTACATTACTATTTTGTTGGCCTTTCTTTGCCATTGATTTCTTTTTGGGTTGAAGCAGATTTGAATTAGCTAATTACTTCACCTAATTAGTGAACAGTTTTCTATGGGGAAAAAAAAAGAAATCCCTTATATTTAGCTTTGTGTCAACAGCAATGTTGTAGGGTCTCATGGAGTTATAATTCTGTAGACGGCATATCTTTCACCTGGGAGTCATTGAACTATTTGTTGGGGCCTGCAGTGTGCTGGCCTCTGTGAGAGAGCAGTGAAAGGAAGACATGGGGCCTGGCTGGTGGAGGGTGGGTTGTGTGCAAAAGTCTGCAGTACAGAATGATTTTTAAAATATAGCTGTGACAGGTGCTGTGAGGCAGGCTGGGGACCACAGGCGTGCTGGTGGGCTTGACTGGTCCAGATGGTTGGGGGTCAGGCAGGTTCTCTTGAGGTCATGTGTGTTCTGTTTTCTCCTCTGTTCCTCCTCACTGTACCCACGAGTGTTTTGCGTTTAGTAAGCACTCAACTTTGTAGAACAGATATGTTAATTGATACAGGGAACGGTTGAGGGGAATGACACAGAGAACACCCACGGAGAACGCCTGGTTGGCGTGTATTTTAAAGACTGCACATGAGTGTTTTGGTGTTTTTAGTTCTAGGAATGATGATCAGGACCACATCATGCAAAACCACGGGGGGCAGATTTGCCCTTCAAAGAAATACCTTTTTAATAATGTGACTTATTAAGAAGAGATGGCTTCTTCATGAAGTATTCAAATTGATTGCGGTTTCTGCATTAAGAATGCATAGTGACCTCCAAGCTTCCTTTAAGGTTTCATAATGCTCTCTTTACCTCTGTAGGTTCTTGAATCTGAGTGACTAAAGTGTGTATAGCGTATATATAAGCTATTTTGTTCCATTCCTTGGGCTGTTTCTCAACAGATGTAGACCTGAACTCAGATGATGGTTACTGAAGCAAATAAAATGCCTTCACAGTAGTTACCATTAAGTGGCCAGTATAAAGGCTTCATATGCTATAGCTTTTTCCATGCTCTATTAGCAGGCAACAGCAGCAATATTTGTTGACTTGCTCAGAGCAAATGCAGTTAACCCCCCCAAATTACAGTACCACAGTACAGCCATCCTTCCAAATTAGGGAACTTGATTGTGTGTCAGTTAATGAGCATGAAAAGAAGTTTTCGGTTGGCTTGCAGCAATTATTTTTTATTTTTTTTCCTGTCTTTGCCACCTTAGATATCCCAACCAGTGTCATCATTTATCCACTAGCTTTCAGTTGAGCTCTAGCCATGTGCCAGACACTGTAGTTACAAAAAAGAGCAAGAACAAGTTGTGTGTACTTGAGACACTCTGCTTCTAGCCTTGTCATTCCCCCTGCATCCATGCAGCTTGCTCCTTTGCTTTGGGCAAGTCTGCTCAGATACCATCATCTCAGAGAGGACTGCTTTACCATCCTCTTTCATTGCACTTCCTTTACACTTGTCACCATCTCTTCTCTCTGTCCAAAGCATGTACCATCTCTTAAGAGCCTGTATGACATGGTTGATTTATTATCTGTCTCACCCTGCCTGAATATATGTTCATTGAGAGCAGGGATTTTGTTTGTTTTGTTCACTACTACATCTCCTAGGCCTGCAACATAATGGGTACTCAATAAATATTTACTAAATAAATGAATAAATGAATGAAGAACATGATAGTCTATATAGTCAGGATGGCCACAGTCGAGTATGGGAACGAGGCTAGGTAATCAACTGTTAAAAGACAGTGAGATAGTTAATAGTTCAATTACAATAATCTTCTTATATCGTTTGTAAGATGTACCACACAAATATGAAGTGTTAAGAGGGGATACAATGGAATTCAGTATTTTCGCATGATTTTTCTGTGAACCTACAACTTCCCTAATTAAAAAAAAAAGAAGAAAACAATGCTAAGTGAGAAATTCCAAGGTGGGGACACCTTAAATGGCCAGGTTTGTTAGGAACACAGTTCACAAAGATGAGTGTGTGGAACTGCATAGTACAGTGTGAGGAGAGGGGAGCCAAGCCACTGCAGCCAGAGAGAAGGGCACTCAGAGCACGAGGGACCAGCACGCACTGTGGTGGGGAGCCTAGGTCACCCATGCAGGTCAGTGCATCTTTGGTCTTCCTGGAATTGGGGGTGAGAGGAGAACATGGGTGATGATGGATGACAATGTGGAAAGTCAGATAGGCACTAAATCTTGAGCACCTTGGTGTACTCAGTGGGAGGAAGCTATCCTGAAAGATCTTGGGGAGTCTTGAAAGGTTTTTACTAAGGGCCAGAATAATTTGATTTTTGTTGTAGAGAAAGCACTCTGATGGCCACATGCAGTGTGTAGAGTGGAGGGGTTAAGGCTGGAGACAGGAACACTGGACAGGCACTTGCATGGATACTGTTGAGTGTGGAAGGCCTGGGCTAATGTGTGTGGGGATGGGTGGGTGGTAGGGCCAGACGAGCTGAAGGAATTGGGGTGGCCAGTTGGAGTAGGATACATAAGGAGATGAGCAGCTTTGCTGTGATGGATTTGTAGGAAGGCTTTTGTTTTTTAGTAAAATATGCTGTTACTGTATATGTTGGTGAGTGTTTGTGGACTGCAGAGTAGTTACAGGGTATATTTTATGCATACTATGAACAGTGATTTTAGGCTTTTTTTTTTGGACTTATTTTTTAGTTGTCTCTGTGAGTTGGTTGTATTTCCCAGAGCAAAATTAAAGTACACCACTGCAAATCAGAAGGTGAATACCTTTAGTTCATTGATTTTGGGGGCTGGAGAATGAGGAAATATATTTTCTAAGTAATATTTAAAAAATAATTGGTGGATATTTATACGAAGTTCCTTATTTTGGATTTTAAAACTGCCAATTTAATAAAAATGAGCTGATTTAGTATAAGATGAGAAAGATTGAGAAAGATATTTTTAATCAAATATTTGTCAGTAAGCTGGCTTGTGTTTGCAGGCCAACAGTTTTAGCTACTACCATATATTGAGGAAGATAACCAAAGCATTCTTACCTTGTGCAGATTTCAATCTTATATCTAAGATATAAGAAACAGTTGGGGCACATTACTGGGTATGTAATTAAGTGAATTAGGTGGTGCACATGATAGTTCTGTAGCAATACTTCAGAGATGAAAATGGGTAAAGAGCTAGCTTTGAGAATGAACAGGATTTGGGTCAAGAGAAGGAGTAGGGTTTACTACATTTAGATTCGTCTGTTTTTTTTTGTTTTTTGGTGATCCCATTTTATATGAATCCTCTGGTCACTTCCATTGCACTTGAAACAAGCCTTTTATCTCCTTTTTTTGTTCAATCCATGCCTGTGCTAGTTAAGATACTTTTTAAAATTTAATTTAGTTTTTTATTTTTATTAATAAAACCAATCAACATACAATATGAACATTCTTTTTTTATCACATAGTTGTATATTCATCATCATGATCATATCTTAGAACATATGCATCAATTCAGAAAAAGAAAGAAAACTGAAAAAAAAAATTCATACATACCATACCCCTTACCTCTCCCATTCATTGATCCCTAGCGTTTCAATCCACTAAATTTATTTTGACATGCTCCCCCTATTATTTATTTATTTTTAATCCATATGTTTTACTCATTTGTAGTTAGGATGCTTTTGATAACAAGGAAAAGAAAGCCCAGCTCTAACTGGCTTATTCTGTAAAATAGAGATTTATTAGCTCATGTATCTAGAAATTCCAGAGGTTGGTCAGGCTTCAAGGTTGCTTTGATTCAGCAGTTCATTGATGTCTTTGAAGCTCTGGTTTCTTTTCATCTTTTCACTCTATTGCCTTTTGTGTCAGTGTTACCCCCTAAGCCTAGTTTCCCACAAGGTGACAAAATGGCCATAGCAGTTGTAGGCTTTTCCAGTTGTGCACAATCAGCATCACACCATCCAGAACAAGAGAGTGAGTTGCGTGTGCATCACAGAATTCTCAGCAAAGTTCTGAGCATCCTGCTGTTTGGGCCAGCTCTGAGCCAAGTGCCATGGGCTGGGAGGATGGCATTCTAGGTTTTCTTATCCCCGTAGTTAGGGAGTGCTGGATGGCAGTTTTCTAAACTGGAGGGGCAGGGGTTGGGGTGAGGGATGATAGAATGAATGCCAGGAGGATGGCTGTAAAGTCCATTACAGTCCCACTCCAAAGCACCTCTTCATCCCTCCCTCCCCTCCCATTCTGGTTTTGTTAGTTCTTTCTTCTGAACTCCTTTAATTTCAAACTATCCTTTTTTTTGGCGGGTCATCCTGTGCTGTCTGATGACATCTTATTTATTGTATAGTCTTCCTTAAATATTATTCCTGCCTAATTGTATCTGCTCTTGAGTTCAGCCCATGTGCCATGTCCCATTTCGTGTTTGTGGAACCTTGGGCAAGGTACTAACCCAGAAGTGAGGAGAAAGATGATTAGAGATAGAGTCAGGTCTTGTAGAGTCCATGGAAGCCACAGAAGAAAAGAGAGAGTGTGTGCCTGTGTGTTCTTGTTAATCAAATGCTTTAGAGAGATTGATTAGCTTGAGAAGGGAAAATGATCTTGAATTGAATTTGAAGAGTATTTTTGAGAAAGCAGAGCACTGGAGGGGAAAGATTTCAATGAGTTAAAAGACTAAATGGAAAAGGAGTTCAGCTACAAAAAGCAGTTGTCCTTTGTGTAAAAGACATTTCTAAAAAGTTCGGTTTTTCTATCAGATCATTTCTAATTTAGTTGCATTGCAGTTTTTCTTCTGATTGATATTTAGCTTTGTTTTTTGCCTTTATAAGTTGTTAATGATTAGTAAACCCTTAAAAGCTTTGAAAGATTTCCCACCCTAAAAACGTTGGCTTTAGAGGTTTGCAAAGCAGTGGATTCTTGTTACCAGACAAAGGTGGTGAGTTTTTTGCCCGATGCACTCAAATGACCAATTCGTGAAAAACCAGGGTTTCGAAGAGAAAAAGAATTTATTGCTAGGTGAGAAGCAGGAGATCTGGCCTATCAGCCCAAAATTCTATCTCCCCAAAATGCAATAATTCTGATAGTTCTATAGTATTAAAAGATGGGCAGGTTTTAGGATAATGAGCACAGTTGCACTGGATGATGTAGTTATTGCGCATGTGCAGATTGATTACATGCTTAGTCACAGAATGTACGTAAGAAAATGACAGCCTTCATATGATGAGTGTGATTTTTAGTATTGTAATGAGGGTATATAGGTGACTTACAAGTTAAAGTGTAAGGTACTGTACATGTCAGGTGGGCCCATTTTGATTAGAACCTGCTTTGGTTATCAGGATATCTTTGGGCTTTGGGTGAGTTTGTTCTGGGCTGATCCAAAACCCTTCATTAATAAATATTAGGGGCTGTCTTTAGTGATCGTAAGACTCTAAAGTCGAAAAACTGGATAAAATGGGTACAAGTGAAGGGAAGATTAGTCACAAGATTTTTACAATCGTAAGGGTACAAGATTAAAGGCTATGCAGTCATTACCAGAGTTCAGGCCAGCTAGATTACAGTTCAGAGATTTTAGTTATTTTCCTCTGTTTAGGATAAAGTAAAAAGGAATATCTATATAATGATTCAGTAATTATAATTATCCCTTAAATCTTAATTTCTTGGTTAAAACTCTTCCCTCTCATTTGATAATTATCTCAATCTTGAGGGATATCTGGGCGATGGATCTTCTAATTTCTTCATGCTGAAAAGGTTGTCGACATTATGGGTCAGAGGGATGAAACTGGTTCTTCTTGGAGATACCAGTACTTCTGGATTTCAGGATTTACCTGGCATTAGAACAATCTGTAGGCTTTGCATCTCTGAAAAACAAGCTTAATAAGTAAAACTTGCATGCAGCCAGGGCATCCTTTAGAATTTCCAGGAACACTGTTGGTTGAGGCTTGCCATACCGTGGCAGTTTGCAATATCTGGCTGAAACTTGCATAAGAGTAACTTCCAGGATAACCTTCTGACTGATTTGAAATCTTTTAGCTACTAAAACTTTATTTCTTTTCATGCTTTTGGTCAATCAGTTTCTGATGCTAAGGCCAGGCTTACCCCTGGGAGTCATGTTCCACGTTGTCAGGACCAGGCTCATCCCTGAAAGTCATGTTGGGAGACTTCCACCCTGGAAGTCATACCCCATATACGGGGGAAGATAGTGAGTTATTTGCAGTTTGTCTTTTGAGAGAGACTGCATCTGAGCAACAAAAGAGGTTCCCTGGCGGAAACTCTTGAGTGTTAATTATAAGTAGGCTTAAGCTTTGTCATCACAGAAATAAATTTTATAAGGACAAGCCTCAAAATCGAGGGCTTGGCTTGTTAAATTGGGGCCAATTGTTGCTTGAGAGAATATCAGGAATCCCCCAGGTGGAGAAGTTTAATAGTTCTACTTTTTCTCCAGTCCCTCAAGGGACTTTGCAAATACTTTTTCATTTTTTTGCCCCAAATACTTTGAAATGCATCAGGATATAACATATAACATTAACTTGTATAGAATGTTAAGATTTGAGTCCTTATTCTAGGTGCCATGTCAAGTAAAACTCAATTAGATTGTTGAAATAAACTGATCAGACAGTTTAAATTAGTTTGCTACAGAAAGTTTTAATTTTGAACAAAAGAAGCATCTCTTCTTTTGGTCTCACACAGAAGTTAAAGTTTTAAAATACAGACAATATTACTTTTTATCCTGTATTCTGATTTACCTTAGTCTTAACTAGATAAGCTTCATTCACATCCCTAATCAAAGTGTGATCTCTTTTTCAGTTTCTTTAACAGTTGCTGTAATGCTGACTTTCAGAGCTGGAGAACTCTCACTCTGAGTCTCACGTGTCCCACAAACACTTAAAGTTCCAGGCAACTACCAAGTTATACAAAGAGCAAAGCATCTGAGAATTTAGAAGTAACAATTAAAGCTCAAGAGTAAATGTGACTGTTGTAAGAGCTTACTATCGAAGCCCTAATTTCTTATTTGTGTGCTTCATATTGTCATTCAGTTCCCTGATCCCCTGCTCAAGTTTTTCCATTCTTTTCCCTATAGTTTCTGTTTCTTTTTGGAATTCAGATGTTCCATCCTCCAGTTCACTAATTGTAGCTTCTGTCTCTTTAGATCTACCATTGTAGGTATCCATTGTTTTTTCCATTTTTTCTTCTTTGTCCTTCACTCCCATAAGTTCTGTGATTTGTTTTTTCACATTTTCTATTTCTTCTTTTTGTTCAGCCCATGTCTTCTTCATGTCCTCCCTCAGTTTATTGATTTGGTTTTTGAAGAGTTTTTCCATTTCTGTTCATATATTCAGCATTAGTTGTCTCAGCTCCTGTATCTCATTTGAACTATTGGTTTGTTCCTTTGACTGGGCCATATCTTCAATTTTCCGAGCGTCATCCATTATTTTCTGCTGGTGTCTGGGCATTTGATCAGATTTCCCTGGGTGTGGGACCCGGCTGGTTGAAAGGTTTTTCTGTGAAATCTCTGGGCTCTGTTTTTCTTTTCCTGCCCAGTAGGTGGCGCTCGTGGCGCTCGTCTGTCTGCGGGGCCCACCAGTAAAAGATGCTGTGGCTCCTTTAACTTGCCAATCCGAATCTCGCAGTCGGCCCGGGAAACCGCGCGTGGAGGGGGGGTCGCCGGCCGCCGCGGCTTGGGGGAGTGCCGGTCCAAATTGCCCAGCTGGCCCGAGACGCCAAGCGGAGCGGGAGGGCCCCGCTATCCAACGTTCCCAGTCAGACCGGGAAGCCACGTGTGTGGAAGGGAACCCCAGTCGCCAGCCGCCCCGGCCAGGAAAACGCGCGCCCCTCGGGTATCTCACCGCAGCGGATTCTCCCTGCCCGTTCAGCCGTTCCAGAATGGGGTACGCTGTCTTTTTGGTCTCTGTCGTGGCTCCGGGAGCTGTTTCGTATTGTTTCTGTTTCTTGAGTTGCTTTTCTGGAGGAGGAACTAAGACCCGCGCGTCTTACTAAGCCGCCATCTTCTCCGGAAGTCCCCTAATTTCTTATAACCATTTTTAATTGAAGCTACTTTCAGAAATAAAAACATTTGACAGTTGTCTTATATTAACAAACCAAAGCAGAGGTTTTGTCCTGTTTCATCTTTACACATTTAGCAGAGTTATGTTAATTAGCAGGTAAAACATAATTTATATATTTATCTTACTTCTCTTTTAAAGCTCTTTTTTGTTGCAAATGAAGTTTTCACTTATACTTAACAACTTGTACTTTTAGAGAGAAGCATTAGAGCAAACAGTGTGCCCTCTTCTTTATGCTGGATACAAGGAAACCTTTTATTCTTGCCACTTTTTTTGGAGTTTAAAAGTGGATTTTTAAAGGATTGGCCTGCCCTAATACTTTCTAATTACATTGATGGTTAATATTGCTCCTTTTTTCCTTCGAAATTTAAGATTTTCAAAGTAGAGATTTCTTTGACTTAGGGAGACCACGTGGTAATTGTGAATAATTTTCCTTTAGGTCATACTGTGTCTTTACTTAAAGTTTTCTGTAGCACTTAAATTATTTTCTTTATGCTTAAATATTACATTTGAAAATTAAATATTATATCTTGATTATATTTAAAAATTTTATTTCAATATGAAAAATGTGTTCCTTCGTGAAACATCTCTGGTTGGTAGTAAAATTGGAGAATTAAAGCTAATCAGAATGGTAAAGTTAAAATTTGGTTAATCTTCTAACATCTGGGAAGTTTAAACTATCATTGGAGTATGGAGAAGTTATCATTCTTTATCCCTGAAACTTTTTATTTGTTGTGTGGTTTTTCCTTTCTTCTTTTCCTTTTCAGCAACGATATCCTGAGCATCTACTACTGGCCAGCGTCAGCTCTCATGGCTGGCAATACAGATATGCATTTAACTTGGCCTTTTAAAAATCACCTTTATTAAGGTGTAATGTATATGCAGTGAATTTCATGCATTTAGAGTTCATAGTTTGAGGAATTTTGACATATGTATGCATTTATATAATCCCCTCCAAAATCAAGGTTCGGAATATTTCCATCATACCCCAAAGTTCCGTTGCTCCCCTTTATACTTCACCTTCTCATTCCCCCTGGCCCCAGCCTTCTGTTAGTTTCCTTTTTTTGTTGGTTTTCTATTTTCTTTTCATTTCTTTTTTCTTCATAGACTAGCACCAAGATAATTGTAATGGACATGAAAATAGGTGGAATCTATTAGGGCTGACTGAATTCACCTCCTAATTTTTCATTTCTGTTCGATGTGATAAAAATTCTGTACAGCAAGTTATTGAATAATGAGCGTTTTCTCGCTACTTAGTACTAGTTTAGATTAGATCAAAATTTAACTCCTATTGTGTAATGTAAGCTATAATATAGACATAGAACTGGAAGGTTTGGTTAAAGTGAGTTTCTGTTAAGTGAATCATGTTTCTTAACTTGGCAGTGGGAAAATGATAGCTTAGAATCGCCATGTAAGCACTTAAAGCTAACCTACTAAGACCATATTTTTAAAGGGGAGAGGATTCCTTTTTTTAAAAAATTTATTTATTAATTAAAAAAATAAAGAAACAACATACATAATCAGTAATTCACAATATCATCACTTAGTTGCATATTCATCATTTCTTAGAACATTTGCATTAATTCAGAAAAAGAAATAAAACGAACACAGGAAAGAAAAAAAAAAGATTATACCTACCATACCCCTTACCCCTTGCTTTTATTGATCACTAGCATTTAAACTAAATTTATTTTAGCATTTGTTCCCCCTATTATTTATTTTTATTCCATATGTTTTACTCCTTTGTTGGCAAGATAGATAAAAGGAGCATCAGACACAAGGTTTTCACAATCACAGAGTCACATTGTGACAGCTGTATAACATTATTCAATCATCCTCAAGAAACATGGCTACTGGAACACAGTTCTTCATTTTCAGGCAGTTCCCTCCAGCCTCTCCATTACATCTTTTTTTAAAATTAATTAATTAATTAATTAATTAATTTTTACATGGACAGGCACCAGGAATCGAACCTGGGTCCTCTGGCACGACAGGCAAGCATTCTTGCCTGCTGAGCCACCGTGGCCCGCCCTCTCCGTTACATCTTGACTAACAAGATGCTATCTACTTGATGCATAAGAATAACCTCCAGGATAACCTCTCGACTCTGTTTGGAATCTCTCAGCCCTTGACACTGTCTCATTTCCCTCTTCCCCCTTTTGGTGGAGAAGGTTTTCTCAATCCCTTGATGCTAAGTCTCAGCTCATTCTAGGGTTTTTCTCAATCCCTTCATGCTGAGTCTCCGTTCATTCCGAGATCTCTGTCCCACGTTCCCAGGAAGGTCCACAGCCCTGGGAGTCATGTCCCACGTAGAGAGAGGGAGGGTGGTGAGACTGCTCATTGTGTTGGCTGGAGAGAGGGGCCACATCTTTAGGGTGACTCTTAGGCCTAAATTTTAAATAGACTTGACCTATCCTTTGCGGGGTTAAGTTTCATATGAACAAACCCCAAGACTGGGGGCTGTGCCTATAGCTTTGGTTGTCCACACTGCTTGTGAGAATATCAAGAATTCAACTTGGGGAAGTTGAATTTCTCCCCGTTCTAACCACTGCCCAATGGGGGCTTTGCAGAAACTTTTCCACTCACTGTTCGAATCACTCTGGGATTCATCAGACATCACTCTGGACAAACCAGCAAAATCTCATGTCCTACCTGAGATTCCAAGTACTTATGGCATTCAATCAAACTATCTACATAAGTTATATTAGGAAATGCACTAGTCAAAATATAAATTTTGTAACAAATAAACATTTTTTGCTTTAGTCTCACACAGAAGGTGACATTTTAAAATATTAATTACCATCTATTTTCAGTACCCTGCAATAATGACATTCCTTTGTTCTTCCTCATGGAAAAACATTTTTAAAATTGTACCTTGTACATTTCACTATTATTATACACTCTAGGCATTCCTAGATTATACCATCTCAATATTTAACATCTATCTTTCTTTCTGATTTCATTTATGTCCCCAGCCCTCCTCACTCTATCATTCTCACATGCAACTTCATTCAGTGTTTTAACATAATTATATTACAGTTAGGTAGTATTGTGCTGTCCATTTCTGAGTTTTTGTATCCAGTCCTGTTGCACAATCTGTATCCCATCAGCTCCAATTACCCAGTACCTTACCCTATTTCTATCTCCTTATGGTCTCTGTTATGAACAAAATATTCCAAGTTTATTCACTAATGTCAGTTCATAGAGGATTACTTTTTGATAGGGCTTTAGTAGTCAAATATACAAACACATATAAACTAGACACTAAATTGTAATACTTGGACATTTGAATCTTAAGAGAGATACAGTCTGTGGGATGGGAGTGGAGGTGAATTTATAGCATAGTTTATCCCGTATGTTCCTTTCTTCTCAGGACCTCTCTGCCCTAAGAAAAGTGAAATTCTGCTACAACTCAATCAGTTGAAGAAGAAGACTTTTTCTGTCTTCCCATGTCTGCTTTAGCCATTTGTAACTTCATTGCCACTTGCAATAACTTGTAGTGTGACAGAAAATGTGAATGCCTCAATGTCCTGAAACAGTGTCTATTTTATTCAAAGTTTTATTCTCAGGGAGGAGAGAAATGAGACAAAATAGTCAGTGGCTGAGAGATTTCAAATAGAGTAGAGAAGTTATCCCGGAGGTTATTCTTTCACATTATATAGATAATCCCTTTTTAGTTCAAGGTGTATTTAAGAGACTGGAGGAAAGTGCCTGAAGCTGTGGAGCTGTGTTTCAGTAGCCATGTTTCTTTAAGATGATTGTATTATGATACAGCTTTCGCAAATAACAGTGATTGTGAAAGCCTTGTTCTGGTGCTCCTTTTGAGTACAGTATGGACAGATGAGTAAAGAATGTGGATTAGAAATGAATAAATATTGGGGGGAACAAATGTTAAAATAAATTGAGTAGAGGGAAATACTAATGGTCAATGAGAGGAAGGGGTAAGGGGTATGGTATGTATGCGTTTGTTCTTTTTTCATTTTTTTTTCTGGAGTGATGTAAATGTTCTGAGAAATGATCATGGTGTTGAATATGTAGCTGTATGATGATATTGCGAGCCATTGATTGCACATCGAGTATGGAATGTTCATGTTGTATGTTGATTGATTTTATTAATAAAGATTTTTTAAAGAAGTTTTATTCTCAGAATCCAGGATAGTTTAATGTGGCTAGTTGGTGCTCAGTAAATATTAGTTAGATCGATGAAATTCTTGCTACGCTTTGACCAACTGAAAAGTCCCATTTCCAGATATCCCCTAAAAAGCTACACAAGCCACTTTCCAAAGTTAAAAGCATAAGTCGCTCTTCAGGAAACGTTAGTTAATATCGTTGCATCAAGTGTTGTGCCATTACCAATACAGTGCAGTGAAGAAATTGAAATTTTTTGTTTGATGCAGATCCTGATAATAATAATAATAATAATATTTTTACATTAGAGATATACTTTACATACCTTACAGTGTACCCATTTAAAGTGTATAGTTCTGTGGTTTTTAAATATATTCACAGAGTAGTGCAAATATCATCATGATCAATTTTAGGCATTTTCACTTATCCCCAAAAGGAAACCCTGTACCGATAAGTCACTTCCCTTTCCCCTCTTCCCCCCAGCTTCTGGCAACCACAAATCTACTTTCTCTTTTTCCAGGTCTGTGCGTTCTGTATGTTTCGTATGAATGGAATCATACAATATGTAGCCTTTTATGTCTGACTTTAATGTTTTCAAGGATCTTCCATGTTGTAGCATTTATTAGTCTATTTTTAAGCCAGTTTCTTAATCCTTATTAGGGTTAAGAAAGAGGTTGATTTTGGACCTGTTGTCCAGACCAGCATACCCTCATTTTATCAGTGAAGAAATTAAGGCTTCTCTCACTCCAAACAATTTATTACTCCTTAATGTTACCTCACATCTCTCAAACTCACCTTATTTGTACCAGGAAATGAGGGAGGAAGACGTTGTACTTCTCAGCTTCTTTGTTAACTTTGGTTATGCCACTTAACTCTGAAGATTTGAAGCTTCCTTTTGCATCTGTAAATGGGAGTTTGAGCTGGGCTAATAGTTATCCAATTGCCTTTGAAACTGTGAAGTCTGATGCAAACCCAACGCAGTATTTATTGATTACTGCTTTCTTGTCTTAATTTTTTAACTGAGATAATAATCCGCTCTACTGTTTCCATTGGTTCTTTTAAAAACAGGAAACATTCATTTGGTGGCAAACAGCATGTTTATTTGCATTTCTGGAGAGTGAAAATGTGTGGAAGTCTGAAGTTCCAGTGCCCTCTAGTGCCATGCTATAGTGTGGGCCCCAATTTCTCTATCTCCTGCCTAAAGTGGTGTTTTCCTGAATCTTCATTAGCTCTGTTGGAAAGAAATTTAGAATCATGCAAGTGAATGTTAAACTTCATTCCCTCTTCTTACCTTTGGGCTGTGAGTGAAGAATTTATTTTTATTTCAGAAGTCAGTCTCTTTGCTTTTCCCTAAACCTGAACACTGGTCTTTCCAATTTTGCCTGACTCCTTCCCCAGATTTGTATGTCTGTACCCTCTGATGCCTGCAGTGGTCTCCAGTCTGCCCCCTGGTAAAGCTAGGAACAGCTAAGAGAAGGGCTGGGCTTCAGTAAGGGGTCATCTGTTTCCATCCTAGATGTGTTGTGGGCTTGCCTGTGGAAAGGATCAGAAAATAGCCAAGCATGTCAGTATTGGGAGTTTTAAAAACCTGGGATAGGGTTGAACATCTCTATATCTTAGGCTGTACTGGACTTGGGAAATAAAAGAAAGAATGAACTTGTTCACATCTCTTAGTCTCCTCTGCTGATTGAATCATGTGGCTGGGAGCATTTTCTTCTACAATGCATTATAAAACCTGTGAAATCAACACAGTAATCATTTTCATCTTCATTTTATCCAAACACTTAAAATATTTTTCCTTTATTTTACAGACTTTAAAATATATATATTAATCCTAAAGAGATAGGAAAGTATTTTACACTCACATAAGGAGGGGAGTACAGATTTTTGTTACATTTGAGAGTTTTCAGGTCTAGTTTTAAAAAAAAATTTATTTAGAAAGAATTTCAACTTATAAAGGTCATAAAAATAAAAATAATACCATAAACATCCAGTTACCCATTGAGCTTCACAATAAGTAATTGGATATTTTTGGTACTATTTTTTATTTATAAACAAATCTTAATTGGTAAGATTTAACTCCATTTGCTTTATCATTAGTGTGTGCTTGAGCCCTCTTTTTATAACGACCACACAGATTATACAGTACAAATGTACAGACACAGAGAACCACACACAGACCCACGCACATGTATGCACCTTCTTGAGATTTGAGGGTAAACTCTGGCCTTTTACCCCATAGTACTTGAACGTGCATTTCCTAAGTGTTCTAGTTTGCTAGCTGCCAGAATACAGTATACCAGAAACAGAATGGCTTTTAAAGAGGGGAATTGAATGAGTTGGTAGTTTACAATTCTAAGACCGAGAAAATGTCTCAATTAAAGCAAGTGTTTAGAAATGTCCAATCTAAGGCATCCAGGGAAAGATACATTGGTTCAGGAAGGCTGATGAAATTCAGGGTTTCTTTCTCAAGTGAGAAGGCACTTGGCGAACACAGTCAGAGTTTTTCTCATCTGGAAAGGCACATGGTGAACACAGTCAGGGTTCCTTTCTCATCCTGAAGGGCACGTGGTGAGCACAGTGTCGTCTGCTAGCTTTCTCTCCTGGCTTCCTGTTTCATTAAGCTCCCCAGTAGGCATTTTCCTTCTTCGTCTCCAATGAAGCAGGTGGACTCTGCTTCTTGTGGCTATGTCATTTTGTTCTGCTCTCTCTGAATCACTCTCATTCTCCAAAATGTTTCCTCTTTTATAGAACTTCAGAAACTAATCAAGACCCACCCAAATGGGTAGAGATGTGTTGTTACCTAATCCAGTTTAGCAACCATGCTTGATTAAATCATATCTCCAGGGAAATGATCTGGTTACAGTTTCAAACATACAATGCTGAATAGGGATTAGAAGAAACATCTGCCTTTACAAAATGGAATTAGGATTGAAACATGGTTTTTCCTAGGGTACATACACCCTTTAAAACCAGCACAAATGGGAACAAGCTACTTTAGATTTCTAAGAACCAGAATATTTTTTTCTCAGAGCTTTTTAAACATTGCTTTATAGCATTTTAATGTTGAAAAGAGATCATTCTTTCCTTTAATCCCAACATAAAGCTTTCTCTTTATTCAAGAATGTGAACGTTTAGACCAACTAAACAAGTAGAGTGAATGCAGTCTGTACTAGACCTCCCTCATTTGTGGCACTGACTGCATATTTGGGGGGTTTCTAAAACCACCCATAGGTTTGGTAATCTGCTAGAAGGGCCCACAGAACTCACTGAAAGCCATTATACTTATGGTTATGGTTTATTACAGGGAAAATCAGTTAAGAGAAGTACATGGGGTGTAGTCCAGGGAAGGCATCGATTATGGAACTTTCCTTTGTCCTTTTCCCAATTCCCAGGGCAAGTGTTCCACCCTGTGGAAGGCCTGGCTTCTGCCTTCTAAGTGCATGGGTGGGTCTAATCTCCTGGCCCAAAGTTTCTTAGCTTCAGATTTTAGCTTTCCATGGTTCTGCCTTTGAAGTTATTTTTCCTTCAGTTTGTCCATTTTCTGTTCCTTTTAGTCCAGACTGGTAGTGGTTCTGTTTATACAGATCCCACAACACACTTGTTGGTTTTCTGTGTAGTAGGCATGGATCATAACCATCAGACAATAAGACTTTCCATAAATCCTTCCTGGATAACTCTTTCTCAAATCCTAGCTTTTTCTGAAATGGCTGATTGGTTCCATGTTTGGTTAAATCCTCACGTGGGGCACTATTCTTTGGAGTCACCCTTTCTGGAAGCCTAGAATTTTCGAGACCATCAGTTTTTAGCTTCTTTGTACCCAAGAGTTCAGTTCTCAGCTTATCCATAAGCTGCTAGGAGAAACCAGGCTGCACTTTCCTATTTGTAAATCTCTTCTGCTAAATATCCAAGTTCATGTTTCTTAAAATGTGCCACTTTAAAACAAGGATCACCTTACTTCCAGTTTGCAATAGCATGTGTATCATTTCTGTCTAAGGGCTTATCAGAAATATCTTTAGAGTCCACGTTTCTACCAACAGTCTCTTAAAAGCATTCTAGGCCTTTTCTATCAAGCTCCTCACAACTCTTCAGAATCTTTCACCATATCCATTTAAAAAGCCATTTCAACATGTTTGGTATTTGTAAACCAAAGCAGCGCCTCACTCCTGGTGTCAAAAACTGTTTTAGTTTGCTAAAGCTGCTGAATGCAATATTCCAGAAATGGAATGGCTTTTAAAAACAGAATTTCATATCTTGCAAGTTATAGTTCTAAGGCTGAGAAAATTAAGGCACCAGAAGGTTACCTTCACTCAAGAAAGGCTGATACCATCTGAAACACCTCTGTCAACTGGGAAGGCATGTGGCTGGCATCTGCTGGGACTTCTGGCTGCTGGACACCTCTGTCAGCTGGGAAAGCACATGGTAATTGATATCTGCTGGCTTTCCCTCCTCATTTTTTTTTTTTTATTAATTAAAAAAAATTAACAAAACATTTAGAAATCATTCCATTCTACATGTACAATCAGTAATTCTTAATATCGTCACATAGTTGCATATTCGTCATTTCTTAGTACATTTGCATCGATTTAGAAAAAGAAATAAAAAGACAACAGAATAAGAAATAAAACGATAATAGAGAGAAAAAAAAAACCTATACCTCACATGCACCTTCATTCAATGTTTTAACATAATTGCATTACAATTAGGTAGTATTGTGCTGTCCATTTCTGAATTTTTATATCGAGTCCTGTTGCACAGTCTGTATCCCTTCAGCTCCAAATACCCCTTCTCTTTTTTTTTTTTTTTAATTAACGGAAAAAAAGAAATTAACCCAACATTTAGAAATCATACCATTCTACATATGCAATCAGTAATTCTTAACATCATCACATAGATGCATGATCATCGTTTCTTAGTACATTTGCATCGGTTTAGAAGAACTAGCAACACAACCGAAAAAGATATAGAATGTTAATATAGAGAAAAAAAATAAAAGTAATAATAGAACAAAACAAAACAAAACAAAACAAAAACCTATAGCTCGGATGCAGCTTCATTCAGTGTTTTAACATGATTACTTTACAATTAGGTATTATTGTGCTGTCCATTTTTGAGTTTTTGTATCTAGTCCTGTTGCACAGTCTGTATCCCATCAGCTCCAATTACCCATTATCTTACCCTGTTTCTAACTCCTGCTGAACTCTGTTACCAGTGACATATTCCAAGTTTATTCTCGAATATCGATTCACATCATTGGGACCATACAGTATTTGTCTTTTAGTTTTTGGCTAGACTCACTCAGCATAATGTTCTCTAGGTCCATCCATGTTATTACATGCTTCATAATTTTATCCTGTCTTAAAGCTGCATAATATTCCATCGTATGTATATACCACAGTTTGTTTAGCCACTCTTCTGTTGATGGAGATTTTGGCTGTTTCCATCTCTTTGCAATTGTAACTAACGCTGCTATAAACATTGGTGTGCAAATGTCCGTTTGAGTTTTTGCCCTTAAGCACTTTGAGTAGATTCCCAGCAATGGTATTGCTGGGTCATATGGCAATTCTATATTCAGCTTTTTGAGGAACTGCCAAACTGCCTTCCACAGTGGTTGCACCATTTGACATTCCCACCAACAGTGGATAAGTGTGCCTCTTTCACTGCATCCTCTCCAGCACTTGTCATTTTCTGTTTTGTTGATAATGGCCATTCTGGTGGGTGTGAGATGATATCTCATTGTGGTTTTGATTTGCATTTCTCTAATGGCCAGGGACATTGAGCATCTCTTCATGTGTCTTTTGGCCATTTGTATTTCCTCTTCTGAGAGGTGTCTGTTCAAGTCTTTTTCCCATTTTGTAATTGGGTTGGCTGTCTTTTTGTTGTTGAGTTGAACAATCTCTTTATAAATTCTGGATACTAGACCTTTATCTGATATGTCGTTTCCAAATATTGTCTCCCATTGTGTAGGCTGTCTTTCTACTTTCTTGATGAAGTTCTTTGATGCACAAAAGTGTTTAATTTTGAGGAGCTCCCATTTATTTATTTCTTTCTTCAGTGCTCTTGCTTTAGGTTTAAGGTCCATAAAACTGCCTCCAATTGTAAGATTCATAAGATATCTCCCTACATTTTCCTCTAACTGTTTTATGGTCTTAGACCTAATGTTTAGATCTTTGATACATTTTGAGTTAACTTTTGTGTAGGGTGTGAGATATGGGTCTTCTTTCATTCTTTTGCATATGGATATCCAGTTCTCTAGGCACCATTTATTGAAGAGACTGTTCTGTCCCAGGTGAGTTGGCTTGACTGCCTTATCAAAGATCAAATGTCCATAGATGAGAGGGTCTATATCTGAGCACTCTATTCGATTCCATTGGTTGATATATCTGTCTTTATGCCAATACCATGCTGTTTTGACCACTGTGGCTTCATAATATGCCTTAAAGTCAGGCAGTGCAAGACCTCCAGCTTCGTTTTTTTTCCTCAAGATGTTTTTAGCAATTCGGGGCACCTGCCCTTCCAGATAAATTTGCTTATTGGTTTTTCTATTTCTGAAAAATAAGTTGTTGGGATTTTGATTGGTATTGCATTGAATCTGTAAATCAATTTAGGTAGGATTGACATCTTAACTATATTTAGTCTTCCAATCCATGAACACGGTATGCCCTTCCATCTATTTAGGTCTTCTGTGATTTCTTTTAGCAGTTTTTTGTAGTTTTCTTTATATAGGTTTTTTGTCTCTTTAGTTAAATTTATTCCTAGGTATTTTATTCTTTTAGTTGCAATTGTAAATGGGATTTGTTTCTTGATTTCCCCCTCCGCTTGTTCATTGCTAGTGTATAGAAATGCTACAGATTTTTGAATGTTGATCTTGTAACCTGCTACTTTGCTGTACTCATTTATTAGCTCTAGTAGTTTTGTTGTGGATTTTTCCGGGTTTTCGACGTATAGTATCATATCGTCTGCAAACAGTGATAGTTTTACTTCTTCCTTTCCAATTTTCATGCCTTGTATTTCTTTTTCTTGTCTAATTGCTCTGGCTAGAACCTCCAACACAATGTTGAATAATAGTGGTGATAGTGGACATCCTTGTCTTGTTCCTGATCTTAGGGGGAAAGTTTTCAATTTTTCCCCATTGAGGATGATATTAGCTGTGGGTTTTTCATATATTCCCTCTATCATTTTAAGGAAGTTCCCTTGTATTCCTATCCTTTGAAGTGTTTTCAACAGGAAAGGATGTTGAATCTTGTCAAATGCCTTCTCTGCATCAATTGAGATGATCATGTGATTTTTCTGCTTTGATTTGTTGATATGGTGTATTACATTAATTGATTTTCTTATGTTGAATCATCCTTGCATACCTGGGATGAATCCTACTTGGTCATGATGTATAATTCTTTTAATGTGTTGTTGGATTCGATTTGCTAGAATTTTGTTGAGGATTTTTGCATCTATATTCATTAGAGAGATTGGTCTGTAGTTTTCTTTTTTTGTAATATCTTTGCCTGGTTTTGGTATGAGGGTGATGTTGGCTTCATAGAATGAATTAGGTAGTTTTCCCTCCACTTCGATTTTTTTGAAGAGTTTGAGGAGAGTTGGTGCTAATTCTTTCTGGAATGTTTGATAGAATTCAGATGTGAAGTCGTCTGGTCCTGGACTTTTCTTTTTAGGAAGCTTTTGAATGACTAATTCAATTTCTTTACTTGTGATTGGTTTGTTGAGGTCATCTATGTCTTCTTGAGTCAAAGTTGGTTGTTCATGTCTTTCCAGGAACCCGTCCATTTCCTCTAAATTGTTGTATTTATTAGCGTAAAGTTGTTCATAGTATCCTGTTATTACCTCCTTTATTTCTGTGAGGTCAGTAGTTATGTCTCCTCTTCCATTTCTGATCTTATTTATTTGCATCCTCTCTCTTCTTCTTTTTGTCAATCTTGCTAAGAGCCCTTCAATCTTATTGATTTTCTCATAGAACCAACTTCTGGCCTTATTGATTTTCTCTATTTTCATGTTTTCAATTTCATTTATTTCTGCTCTAATCTTTGTTATTTCTTTCCTTTTGCTTGCTTTGGGTTTAGTTTGCTGTTCTTTCTCCAGTTCTTCCAAGTGGACAGTTAATTCCTGCATTTTTGCCTTTTCTTCTTTTCTGATATAGGCATTTAGGGCAATAAATTTCCCTCTTAGCACTGCTTTTGCTGCGTCCCATAAGTTTTGATATGTTGTGTTTTCATTTTCATTCTCTTCGAGGTATTTGCTAATTTCTCTAGCAATTTCTTCTTTGACCCACTCGTTGTTTAGGAGTGTGTTTTTGAGCCTCCACGTATTTGTGAATTTTCTGGCACTCCGCCTATTATTGATTTCCAACTTCATTCCTTTATGATCCGAGAAAGTGTTGTGTATGATTTCAATCTTTTTAAATTTGTTAAGACTTGCTTTGTGACCCAGCATATGGTCTATCTTTGAGAATGATCCATGAGCACTTGAGAAAAAGGTGTATCCTGCTGTTGTGAGATGTAATGTCCTATAAATGTCTGTTAAGTCTAGCTCATTTATAGTAATATTCAGATTCTCTATTTCTTTATTGATCCTCTGTCTAGATGTTCTGTCCATTGATGAGAGTGGTGAATTGTAGTCTCCAACTATTATGGTATATGAGTCTATTTCCCTTTTCAGTGTTTGCAGTGTATTCCTCACGTATTTTGGGGCATTCTGGTTCGGTGCGTAAATATTTATGATTGTTATGTCTTCTTGTTTAATTGTTCCTTTTATTAGTATATAGTGTCCTTCTTTGTCTCTTTTAACTGTTTTACATTTGAAGTCTAATTTGTTGGATATTAGTATAGCCACTCCTGCTCTTTTCTGGTTGTTATTTGCATGAAATATCTTTTCCCAACCTTTCACTTTCAACCTATGTTTATCTTTGGGTCTAAGATGTGTTTCCTGTAGACAGCATATAGAAGGGTCCTGTTTTTTAATCCATTCTGCCAATCTATGTCTTTTGATTGGGGAATTCAGTCCATTAACATTTAGTGTTATTACTGTTTGGATAATATTTTCCTCTAACATTTTGCCTTTTGTATTATATACATCATATCTGATTTTCCTTCTTTCTACACTCTTCTCCATGTCTCTCTCTTCTGTCTTTTTGTATCTGACTCTAGTGCTCCGTTTAGTATTTCTTGCAGAGCTGGTCTCTTGGTCACAAATTCTCTCAGTGACTTTTTGTCTGAGAATGTTTTAATTTCTCCCTCATTTTTGAAGGATAATTTTGCTGGATATAGGAGTCTTGGTTGGCAGTTTTTCTCTTTTAGTAATTTAAATATATCATCCCACTGTCTTCTAGCTTCCATGGTTTCTGCTGAGAAATCTACACATAGTCTTATTGGGTTTCCCTTGTATGTGATGGATTGTTTTTCTCTTGCTGCTTTCAAGATCCTCTCTTTCTCTTTGACCTCTGACATTCTAACTAGTAAGTGTCTTGGAGAACGCCTATTTGTGTCTAATCTCTTTGGGGTGCGCTGCACTTCTTGGATCTGTAATTTTAGGTCTTTCATAAGAGTTGGGAAATTTTCAGTGATAATTTCTTCCATTAGTTTTTCTCCTCCTTTTCCCTTCTCTTCTCCTTCTGGGACACCCACAACACGTATAATCGTGCGGTTCATATTGTCCTTGAGTTCCCTGATACCCTGTTCAAATTTTTCCATTCTTTTCCCTATAGTTTCTGTTTCTTTTTGGAATTCAGATGTTCCATCCTCCAAATCACTAATTCTATCTTCTGTCTCTTTAAATCTATCATTGTAGGTATTCATTGTTTTTTCCATCTTTTCTACTTTATCCTTCACTTTCATAAGTTCTGTGATTTGTTTTTTCAGTTTTTCTATTTCTTCTTTATGTTCAGCCCATGTCTTCTTCATGTCCTCCCTCAATTTATCGATTTCATTTTTGAAGAGGTTTTCCATTTCTGTTCGTATATTCAGCATTAGTTGTCTCAGCTCTTGTATCTCATTTGAACTATTGGTTTGTTCCTTTGACTGGACCATATTCTCAATCTTCTGAGCGTGGACCGTTATCTTCTGCTGCTGGCGTCTGGGCATTTAGTCAGATTTCTCTGGGTATCGGACCCAACAAGGTTGAAAGATTTTTCTGTGAAATCTCTGGGTTCTGTTTTTCTTATCCTGCCCAGTAGGTGGCGCTTGTGGCACACGTTTGTCTCACGTGTTTGGAAGGGATCCCCCCGGTCACCGATCTCCGCAGCCTGAGGATTTCCGATCCAATTCTCTCCGTTGGTTCGTGGGGCCGCGCGTTGTAGGGGCGTCAGCCGCTGTGGCTTGAGGGGACCCTATGGCTGGTCGCCGGCCGCTGCGGGCCCGGGGAATTCGCCACCGGACCAGAAAGTCGCCCGCGGGGGAGGGGTGTCGGTCACCGGCCGCCGCGGCCTGTGGAATTCCCCACCGGACCAGGAAGACCCCCGCGGGGGAGGGTCACCGTGGCTTGGGTAGCCCTCTGATCCGAGACTCGTAGCCGGACCAGGAAGCCACCCGCAAAAGAGGGGCGCCAGCCGCCTCGGCTTGGGAAAGTTGCCTCTCCGAGACTCTCAGCCAGCCCGGGAAGGAGGGAGGAAGGTGCTCCGGCCGCCACAGCTGCCGCTGCTCGGGAAATCGCGCGCCACTCGGGGATCTCACTGCAGCCGAGTCTCGTAGTCAGACTAGCCAGTCCAGACTGGGGTACGCTGTGTGTCCATTACCTGTCGTGGCCCCGGGAGCTGCTCTGCACTGTCTCAGCTCACCCAGTAGTTGCCTTGGAGGAGGAACTAAGACGCACGTACCTTACTATGCCGCCATCTTGGCCCCGCCTCCCCTCCTCATTATTTTTTCTCCTCATTTTATAAGGTTTCCCTGGGGGCAATTTTCTTTATGCATCTCCAGAGATCTCTGGCTTTGTGGGCTCTGTTGGCATTGAAGCTTTTTCCAAATGTTTCCCTCTTAAAGGGCTCCAATAAGCCACCCCACCTTAAATGGGTGGAGACACATCTCCATGGAAACTATCTAAGTAAAAGTTACCATCCACAATTGGGTGGGTCACATCTTCATGGAAATAAAAAAGATCCTAGGGCGGTACAGTCATGGCTCAGTGGCGGAATTCTTGCCTTCCATGCCAGAGATCTGGGTTTGATTGCTGGAGCCTGTCTATGCCAAAAGAAAAAAGATCCTACCTAGCAATTTTGAATGAGTATTGAAGAACCTGGCTTTTCTGCGGTACATCACAGTTTCAAACTGGCACATCCCCCATCATAGCTCATATTTAGACTAATTAGACTGGTAGCCAAAGCCCCCAAGCAAACAAAGGCACTCCTGTTAGATGTGATCTACCAAGGGCCTAGAGACCACCTGCAGTAACCAAGGGCAAGAGCCAGACTTTTCTTTGGGAAAAGTTAATTCTTTACTGCATTACTAGTGTTCAGGAGTTTAATTGGAATTAGGCAAGTGTGCATATAATATTCTTTTTGGCATTTTGTGTGAGACAGTGGTTTAATGAATCAGGTCTAATGAATCAGGTCTTGCTTCAGCTTTGGATTATTTGAGTATTTTGTTGTATTCCATTTTAATTTATCTTTGGATTTTTATATATACTTTGCATTATTTTTTGCAATGGTTGCTCTAGGTTATTACAGTGTACATTCTTATATTTTCACAGGCAGTTTAGAGTTAAGATTGTGTCACTTAATGTAAAACAGGGAAAGCTTCCAGTGGCATGGGTCACTCATACTCCCCTTCCAGCCCTTCTTTATACATATACATTAGACAGTGTTGTAATTTTTGCTTTAAATAGTCCTACATATTTAAAGAAATTAAGGGAAGGATAAATAGTCTTAAATTTACCTAGACATTTACCATTTCCTATATGCTGCAGTCTTTCTTAAGATCAGTCGAGACTGTTGCATTGTCCCTCAGCCTGAATGTCTTCTTTTGAGTATTATTCATAGTACAGGGCTGCTGACGACAAATTCTCCTAATGTTCTTTCCTCTGAAAGTGTCTTTATTTTGCTTTCATTCTTGAAAGATATAGAATTCTAGGTCAACAATTTTCTTTCATTTGGCACTTTGAGGATGTCTTTTGACCGCCATAATTTTCTGTTGGGAAAGTCAGCTTTCATCTCCGTTTGTTAATCCCTTTTATGTAATGTGCTGTTTTTTTTCTGGCTGCTTTCAAGATTTTCTTTATACCTTTGGTTTTTAGCAGTTTTACTATGATGTGTCTAGCCATGTATTTGTTTTATGTATTTATATATGTATATATCAAATCTCTGCTTTGGGTTTCACTGAGTTTATTAAATCTATAAATTTACATTGTTCACATAATTTGGGTAATTTTTAGTTGTTATATATATTCATACTTTTTTCTTCCTGCCCATTTGCTTTACTTTTCAGTTATATATATATGTTTTTTTTATTAATTAAAAAAATTAACTAACAACATTTAGAAATCATTCCATTCTATATATATATATGTTTTTATATGCTGTATGGTGGGGATCACGTTTCATTCTTTTTCCATTTGAGTATCCTGTTATTGCAGCAGCATTTGTTGAATTTTTGTTTTGTCTTTTCTTTGCTTGTTTGTTTGTTTTTGGGAAGTGAATGGACTGGGAATCGAACCCGGGTTTCCTGCGTGGCAGGTGAGAATTCTACCACTGGACTACCCTTGTACCCCCCTGTTACATTTTTTATTAGACTTTTTATTATCGTCTCACAGGTCCGACAGATTTTGTTCATTTTTCATTTTTTCCCCCAAACTTTTCTCTTCTGATTGGATAATTTCTATTGTACTCACTGACTTTTTCTTCTCTCAACATCATTTACCTGTTAAGCCCATCTGGAAAGTTCTTTTTATATTTTTAAATTCAAATATTATATTATTTGGTTCTAGGATTCCCACTTGGTTCTTTTTTTAACTTTTATTTTGAAATGTTTTCGAGCTTAACGGAACATTTAGGAAAGGAACATAAAACCCATACAGAGAATTCCAACATATCCACCTTCCAGATACCCAGAGCCACCAACTTGTAACATTTTGTGACATTTGCAGTATCATTCTGTCTGTCCATCTATTCATTCATCCATCTGTTCATCCATCTCTCTGTTTACCTATTTTCTAAATATTTGAAAGAAGGTTGTATACATCGTATTCCTTGAACATTTAATACTACTGCCTACATTTCCTATGAGGATATTCACTTATGTAACCATTTGTGGTACAGTTCAAGAAATTTAACATTGGTAGAAAGCTTTCAGTCTATATTCCATTTTTTTCATATCTCAGTAATGTCCTTTGGGACATTTTCTCTTTGACTATTAATCCGCTCCAGGATCGTGTATTGCATTTAGCTGTTATTGTCTCTTTAGTCTCTTTTTTCTCTTTTTTCTTAATTGTGGGAACATGCACAACATGAACTTTCCTATTTCAACCACTGTTCAAAATATGATTCAGTAGGATTTAATCACATTCACAATGTTGGGCTAACCTTACCACCATCTATTTTTTTTTTATCCAATGTTATATGTATGTATATTTTAATTTTAACATTTGTTCCCCCTATTATTTATTTATTTTTAATCCATATGTTTTACTCATCTGTCCATACCATAGATAAAAGGAGCATCAGACACAAGGTTTTCATGATCACACATTCACATACCACCATCTGTTAACCAGAAGTTTCCCATCACTCCAAACAGAAACCTTATACCCATTATACAGTAACACCCCCCATAAAAATTTAGTCTACTTTCTGTCTTTATGTATTTGCATATTCTAGCAGCTATTTCATATAAGTGGAATCATACAGTATCTGTCCCTTTGTGTCTGACTTATTCATTCAGCATGATGTCTTCAGGTTTTATCTATATAATAGCATGTGTCAGAATTTCATTCCTTTTCAGGGCTGAATAATATCCCTGTGTGTGTGTGTTTGTGTGTGTGAGTGTGTGTGTGTACGTTCACCAGATTTTTTTATCCTTTCATCTGCTGTTGGGCATTTGGCTATTGTTATTAAAATGCTGCTATGGGTATTGGTGCACAAATAACCATCTGAGTCTCTGCTTTCAGTTCTTTCGGTTTTATACCTAGAGGTGGGTCATTTGTTAATTTGATGTTTAACTGTTTGAGAATGATCAAACTGTCCCACAGTGGCTGCACCGTTTTATATCCCTACCAACAGTGTACTAAGTTTCATATTTCTACACATTCTTGCCAGCACTTATTATTTTTTTATTATTAAAAAATGAGTATTTTTTAAAATAGTCATTCTAGTGGGTGTGAGGTGTTATCTTATTGAGGATTTGATTGTATTTTCTTAAATGTCTAATGATTTTGAGCATCTTTTCTTGTGTTTTTTGGCCGTTTGAATCTCTTCTTTGGAGAAGTCTGTTCAAGTCCTTGGACCATTTTAAAATTTTTTTTTTAATTTGTGATACATAACCACATACAAACATATTCTTATCATGATCATTCCATTCTTATTATATAATCAATAACTCGTAATATCACATAGTTGTATATTCATCATCATGATCATATCTTAGAACATTTGCATCAATTAAGAAAAAGAAATAAAAAAACAGAAAAAAATTCATACATACCATACCCCTTATACCCCTCCCTTTCATTGATCACTTGCATTTCAGTCTACTAAATTTATTTTAACATTTGTTACCCCTATTACTTATTTTTAATCCATATGTTTTACTCATCTGTCGATATGGAAGATAAAAGGAGCATCAGACACAAGGTTTTCACAATCACACAGTCAAATTGCAAAAGCTATATCATTATACAATCATTTTCAAGAAACATGGCTACTTGAGCACAGCTCTACATTTTCAGGCAGTTCCCTCTAGCCTCTCCATGGCACCTTAATTAAACAGGTGATATCTATTTAATGCGTAAGAATAATCTCCAGGATAACCTCTCGACTCTGTTTGGAATCTCTCAGCCATTGACACTGATTTTGTCTCGTTTTGCTCTTCCCCCTTTTGGTAGGGGAAGTTTTCTCAATCCCTTGATGCTGAGTTCCAGCTCATTCCAGGATTTCTGTCCCACGTTGCCAGAAAGGTCCACACCCCAGGGAGTTATGTCCCACATAGAGAGGGGGAGGGCAGTGAGTTTGCTTGTCATGTTGACTGAGAGAGAGGCCACATCTGAGCAACAAAAAAGATTCTCTTGAGGGTAACTCTTAGGCCTAATTTTAAGTAGCTTAGCCTATCCTTGGACCATTTTTAATTGGGCTGTTTTCTTTTTTGTTGTTGAGTTTTAGAAGTTTTTCATATAGTCTGGATATTATACTCTTATTAGATATATATGGTTTCCAGTTATTTTCTCCCATTCTTTTGGTTGTCTTTTCACTTTCTAGATAATATCCTTTGATGCTCCAAAGTTATAAGTGCTGACAAGGTTCACTTTATTTTTTCTTTTGTGGCATGTGCTTTTCATGTAAAGAATCTGTTGGCTAATACAAGGTCCTGAAGATATTTCCCTATGTTTTCTTCTAAGAGTTTTATTAGTTTAGCTGATATTTAAGTCATTGATCCATTTTAAGTTAATTTTTGTTTATAGTGTGAGGTAGGAGTCTACTCTCTTTTGTATGTGGATATCCAGTTTCTTCAGCACCATTAGTTGAGGAGACTTATTTTTCCATTGAGTGAACTTGGCATACTTGTTAAAAGTCAAATGGCCATAGATGTGTGGTTTTATTTCTGTGTTCTCTTTGGTCTGAATGTCTGTCCTAGTGCCAGTGCCATATTGTTATTTTATTTTATTTTATTTTACTTTATCATGATGAAATTTTTTATTAATTAAAAAAAGTTAACAAAACATTAAGATATCATTCCATTCTACATATACAATCAGTAATTCTTAACATCATCACATAGTTGCATATTCATCATTTCTTAGAACATTTGCATCGATTTAGAAAAATAAAGACAACAGAAAAAGAAATAAAACGATAACAGAGAAAAAAAAGATTATACATACCATACCCCTTACCCCTCGCTTTCATTTACCACTAGCATTTCAAACTAAATTTATTTTAACATTTGTTCCCCTTATTATTTATTTTTATTCCATAGGTTCTATTCTTCTGTTGATAAAGTAGATAAAAGGAGCATCAGACACAAGGTTTTCACATTCACAGAGTCTCATTGTGAAAGCTATATCATTGTTCAATCATCATCAAGAAACATGGCTACTGGAACACAGCTCTACATGCCATATTGTTTTGATGACTGTGGCTTTGTTATAAGTTTTAAAATAAGGACATGTGTGTCTTCCAACTTTGTTCTTTTTCAGGATGGTTTTGGCTTCCATGTGATTTTGATGATCATCTTTTCCATTTCTCTGAAGAAGTCTGTTGGAATTTTGATTGGTATTCTATGAAATCTGTAGATTACTTTGGGTAGTATTGACAACTTAACTACATTAAGTCTTCTGGTTCATGAGCATGGAATATCTTTCTATTTACTTAGGTCTGCTTTAATGTCTTTCGTTACTGATTTATAGTTTTATGCATATGTGTCCTTTACATCCTTGATTAAATTTATTCTTAGATATTTCATTTTAGTTGCTGTTAAATGTTTGGTTCTTTTCTTTTAGTTTCTATTTCTCAATTTCAATTTTCTGACTTTTCATTCATTGCAAGCATATTTTCATTTTCCTTAACTGAGCAGAGTTATATTAGCTGCTTTAACTCTCTTACAAACTAGTTCTAGCAACTGGGTCATCTTGGTATTTGTCTTTGTCGATTGTCCTTTCTCTTGAGACTGGTTCTTTGAATTTTGAGTGATTTTTGAATTGTATCTAGGACATTGTAAATGTTACTTTTGGAGACTCTTGATTCTGTTTGATTCCGCCAAAGAAAAGGTTGAATTTTTTTGCTTTAGCAAGAAGTTAACTTGATTGGATTAAACTTGGTACGTTGTTGGTAGGAGTGTAAAATGATGCAGCCACCATGGAAAACAGTTTGGTCATTCCTCAAAAAGTTTAAATGGCCCACTTTGAGGTATGTGGAAGAACTGAAAGCACGGACTTGGATGGATATTTGTACACCAATATTCATAGCAGCATTATTTACAGTAACCATCAGCGGATGAATGAATAAACAAAATGTGGTACATACACACACACACCACACACTCTCAGGAATATTATTCAGTCCTGAAAATGAGTGAAGTTGTGATACTTGCTATTACTACATGAATGAACTCTGAAGATATCATGCTGAGTAAAATAAGTCAGACAAAGGGACTGATACTGTGTGTTTTCCTAGTCTATTGTTGGTCTTTTCATTTTGTCTTGAGTAATTTTTGTGGTTTATCTAGATTTATACAGGTCTCTCTGTAGTGGAATTCTAAACGAACAACGATCAGCAGTGAAATTTTTCACCTCTGCCTTTCTTCTGCTTTCTTTTCACCTAAAGATGCCTTTTCTTTCTATTACTTGGTATTGTACCTGAGTGAATTAATATAAGCCTTTCTCCATTGTGGGAGATATAACAGGGTCTCAGCTCACTTGAGAGTATTTCAGAAGACCATTTTAGGAATCTGCTTATTTTCACTAATGCTGCCTATCAATACACAGTTTTGTTGTGGACTTTTGCAAGTGTATGTAAATGCTACATGAAGTTGTTTTTGTTTTTAATGTTTATTTACTGTTTTGATTGATACTGTCAAACAGCCAACCAGAAGTGTTTTCACCTGTGCATTCTTACCAACTCGTTGTGAAAATTAGTTGCCATTTATTCACCTCTACAGAAATAATGGGGTTATCCATTTATATAATGTTTAGTTACTGATTATTTTTTACTCACATGCCGGTAAATTTCCTTGTAAGTTACTAGCAGGTAAGCCTCTTTGTAGCAGAGGAATTATAGCTCTGCTTCTCATTTTTATCCCTAGTGCCAAAGTGCTTGGTGTTCAGTAGGTTCTTGAAGTTATTGATTGAATGGATGAATAATTACTGGATAAATCTCTGTTGTAGAAATTTAGACAAATCAATTCTTGTCAATTACTTATTTCTTGAAGCTCCAGGGAGAATATGAACTGGTAGGCACTTACTACACTTACTTACATGCGATTTAACCATTTGTTTTCCCAAGAAGTCAATACCCAGTATACAAATTAGTTTATGTTTATTTAATAATATGTGTATCTGTGCATCATGTTCAATACATTTTTAAATAATTGTTTATTTAATGATCATTTTCACATCAGTAACATTTTCCTTTTTTTAGTTTCCTTGTTTTCCCATTTGAACCATGTGTTCTGCTTTTCTTTAGTATGTGTTGCAGAGAAAATAGAAATGGAAGTAGTGACATGAGGCAGTAGAAAAGTAAATGGCACAACTGGAAATTTTTGTGTACCAAAAAAATTCTGCAAGTAGAACTCTACTTTTTGAATTCGGTGAACAAAATTGACTTGTTTAAATAAGCTTTACCAATTTCAGCGTGTTCTTTGGAAATTTGTAGAAAAGGTTAAGTAGTGTTTTCTCTTTCATAGTTGGAAAATGCTACACTTGGAAATCTCAATTTGCAGACCCCTGATTTGTTTCATTCAGAAAGGGCCATGGAGATTTGGCACAATTATTTCATAGGATTGTTATAATATGTAGCGTTTTTGTGTATCTGTAATTTGTATATTTTATGTGATTGATACTTTCTTATTTTTACAGTATATTTTTGGAGATTTTAGCCCTGATGAGTTCAATCAGTTCTTTGTGACTCCTCGCTCTTCAGTTGAGGTAAGACAAAATTTTGTTTTAGTAAGTACCTATATTGATGTAATTAATGATAGTTTATTTTAATTTTTTTAATTTATGTTTTTTAATAAAGAATTTCAAGATACAGAAATAGGCAGAGACTAATAGGATAAATGCCTGTGAACTCATTTTCCAGATTTGACTAATATTAACATCTTCCTATGTTTGCTTTAGACTTTTAAATAAAAAAAGAAACATTGTAAGTACAGTTGAATCCTCCATAGTACCCCTCCCTCATTTCATTTGAATTCCCCTTCTTCCCTAGAAATAATGTCTCATTTGAAGTTGGTAAGTGTTGTTTCTTAACTATGGTTTTACTTATAATCTTTCACTAATATAGCATGTGTATCAATAAACAATACATTGTATTGTTTTTACATGGTTTAAAATGTCACATAATAGTATCATATGATAGTTATCATTTTGTCATTTACTTTGAACTAATGTTATGCTCTTTAGATTTGTCTACACTGATATATTTTGCACTTGTTCTTTGATTTTAATTGTTGAATACCATTAGTTAAACAAACCACAATTTTTGTGTTTTCCTGTTGAGGACCATTAGTTAGGTTTTTAGTTTCAGAAATATTTTTTCATGTCTCCTCCCCCTTTGTTGGGCTTCTCCAGGATATGGTACCTGGGAGTGAAGTGGCCATGTTCTGCAGAGATGGACATCTTTAGCTTTACTAGATGCTGCTGCTCATTTTCTCTCTAACATGGTTTTATCTCTCTAGCTCTCTTTAAAAAAAATCTTTGCTGGATCTTGGCATTGGCATACTTAATATTTGATATGTAACCCATGGATTTGTAGTGTTTTAATTTACATTTCCCAGATTACAAACAATTGAAAACTATTTCATTATTTTCATATGTCTGGTGGTGATATAGATTCTTTTGTGAATTACCTGACCCATGGTTTTTGTCTCTTTTTCTATCAAGGGTTTTACTTTTTCTTATTGATCTATAGGATTAGTGATCTTTTGTATATTATAGGTATCTCTTCCTGGCACGGGATTTTTGTGTTTTTTTCCAGCTAGTATGGAGCTTTCCTATCATGTGTCTACCAGCCAACTTTGCACCCTGAAGGAAAAGAAGCAAAAGCCCCCTCCCCCCTTTTTTCCTTTATTAACATAAGCATGTATAATACAGATGTGTAAGGTTCTTTTTTGGAATTAAAATTTTTTTTTAATTGCACGTAATCTCAAAGCCCCCATTTTCTGAAGAGAAAGAAACAATCTTAGTAAATTCAGAATCCCTCCTGCTAATTTTCTCATGTGAAGTTCTGTAATATCTGGAAAGCTGGAGGAAGGTGAGCATTTGGTCTTCTATAGGCGGGCCATTCTTTTGACATTTGCTGTGATTCCCCATTTGGTCCTTTGTTGTTAATCTATTTAGCTTGCTGTTATCCCATCATCCATTTTTTTTTTCCCTGCAAGTGGAATTAAAAAAATTTTTTTATTGTGAAATATATATACAAAAAAAAGAAAAAACCAATAATTTTTAAAGTACACTCCAATAAGCAACTACAGAACAGACTTCCTGGTTTGGTATGGGTTACCATTATGGGTTCTTTTATTTGGTAAAATGGGGCAGGGAAGTCAACTCCTTAGAATAGGAGTCAGTAGGCCAGAATTGAGGTCTACCTGAGCCACTGAACATGTGACTTTGGGGAGCTCTTCACACCTGTTCACCTTGGCTCGTTGAGTTCTAACGTTTTTTAAGAGTTGTGAATTTAGGACTAGAGGAGAACCAACCTACTGAAAACATTTATGTTATACAGATGTAGTAAAGATATGTACTTGTTTTCTTCTGTTTCACTTTTGGGGAAATAAAAAAAATCAAAGAAAATAAGCTTCTATCAGATTTCATTGTGGAAAATGAATACATTGAATCCAGTCTCCTCTCTATTATGTTGTGTCTACTCATGTTAACAGTTGTAATTTTAAGCCACTTAAACAGGCTCTTGGGCAGTGTCCTTAATCTCACCATGCCTTTGTTTGTGTGTGTGCCTATCGCTTTTTAATTTGAAAAATGTTGACGCCTCCTTACCTTGCAGAAATGTTGGGAAATAAGCTAATGTATGATCTGATAACTAATGTGTAATACGTGGGCATAGATATGAAGGACATAGAATGGTAAAAGTTAGATCAGACTGTTTTTTTATTGTGAAATATAATATATATACAAAGCAAAGAAAGAAAAAAAGCAATAATTTTCAAAGCACATTTCAACAAGTAGTTACAGAACAGATCTCAGAATTTGTCATGGGCTGTCATCTCATAGTTTTCCTTCTAGCTGTCCCAAAATACAAGAGGCTAGAAAGAATATTAATGTAGTGACTCAGCAGCCATACTCGTTTGTTAAATCCCATTTTCTCTGTATATCTCATACTTCTCCTTTAATTCTTCTCCCAAACTACAGGGATCTTTGGGAATTGCTTGTTCTGACTTTTTCATGTTGAGGAGGAGTGTGTCTACACTAAAGAACGGGGGATAAAATTAACTGATAGTCTTGGAGAGGTTGGTCCCTCTGAGTTTCAGGATTTATCTGACCTAGGAACCCTCTGGGAATTATATGTTCCAGGAAGGCAAACCTAGAGCATGAAAGCTTTATAGAGTCTCTGTTCTAGCCCTAGGTGTTCTTAAGAGTCAACAGGGGTGATGTTGATTGAGATTTAGCACACCATGGCAATTAGTACTATCTAACTGATGCTTGTGTAAGAGTAACCTCCAGAACAGCCTCTTGACTCCATTTGATCTCTCTTGGCCACTAATGCCTTATTTTAGTACACTTCTTTGCCCCACTTTGGTCTGGAAGGTGTTGTCAGAACGTGTTGTCGATCCCAGGGTGCCAGTGCAAGACTCATCTCCGGAAATCATGCCCCAAGTTGTCAGGTTTTCACCCATGAATGGCTTATACCACCTAGTAGGGAGGGCAACGATTTTCCTTGCAGAGTTGGACTTAGAGAGACCATGTCTGAACCACAAAGAGGCTTCCTGGAAGCACCTGTTAGGCCTCATTATGAATAGTCTTAGCTTCTCCTCTACAGAAATAAATTTTATGAGGGCAAGCCTCAAAATCCAGGGCTTGGCCTATTTTATTGGGAGTCACCAATGGTTGAGAGGGTACCCAGGGTTTCCCAGATGGGAAAGCTTAATATATATATATATATTTGACTTTTTTTTTTTTTGCATAATATAACATTTATACAAAGCAAGAAACAGAAAAGTAGTGGTTTTCAAAGCACTCTTCAAAAAGTGGTTACAAGATAGATCCCAGAGCCTGTCATGGGCTACCATATGATCTCATTTTTCTTTCTAGTTGCTCCAGAATATAGGAGGCTCGAGGGCTTAAATACTTTTTTATCATCACAATCGACTTTTTTTCCCTTCGTTTTTGTTGAACAATAATATATATTACAAAAAAGCGATTAATTTCAAAGCACAGCACTACAATTAGTTGTAGAACATATTTCAGACATTGACAATTTTATTTCAGACTTTCACAATTTTAGGTTTTTACTTCTAGCTGCTCTAAAATACTAGGGACTATAAGACATATTAATTTAATGATTCAACATTCATATTCATTTGTTAAGTCCTGTCTTCTGTGTATAATTCCACCATCACCTTTGATCTTTCCATACCACTCTTTGGGGTTGTTTGGGCTATGGCAGTTCTAGATTTTTGATATTGGAAGGGTTTGTCACTAATATGGGGTAGAGAGATGGAACTATCTGATGTTCCGGAGAGGCTGGACTAGGTTTCAGGACTTGTCTGGACCAGGGACCCATCTGGAGGTTGTAGGTTTCTGGAAAGTTACTCTAGTGCCTGGAACCCTTGTAGAATCTTATATATTACCGTGGGTGTTCTTTAGGATTGGCTGGAATGGTCCTGGTTGGGGCTTGGCAGATTATGATAGGTAACAGGGGCTTCCTGAAGCTTGTGTAAGAGTAACCTCCAGAGTAGCCTTTCAGCTCTATTTAAACTCTCTCTGCCACTGATACCTTATTAATTACACTTCTTTCCCCCCTTTTGGTTAGAATGTAATTTTTGATCCCACGGGATTCATCCCTGGGGGTCCTCTCCCACGTCACCAAGGAGACTTTCATCCCTGGATGTCATGTCCCATGTACCAGGGAGGGCAGTGATTTCACTTGCAGAGTTGGGCTTAGAGAGACTGAGGCCACATCTGAGCAACAACAGAGGTCCTCCAGAAGTAACTCTTAGGCATGCCTATAGGTAGTCAAAGCTTCTCTGCTACATACATAAGCTTCACAAGAGTAAGCCTCATGATCAAGGGCATGGCCTCTTGATTGGGTATCAACCAGATGATTGATGGTAAGGTTTAATAGTTGCTAATCTTTCTCCCCTCCATCAGGGGACTTTGCCAATACTTTTTGATTGTCTGCTTAATATACTCTAGGATGTTTCCAGGCATTACGATAATCTCTACAGGATTAAAGAACCTCTTTGTTATTCTGTGCTTCCTGTGTTTCACTTGTTCAAATGAGCTATACAGATAGGTTGAATTAGATTACGTACTACAGAAAATTTCAGTTCCAGATAAATAAACCTTTCTTCCATTGGTCTCAAAGAATATGTGTGGTTCTAAAATATTGACACTGTCTTCCTTACCTCTATGTTCCAAATTATTTTAACCCCAACCTGTTCAGCTTTGTTCTTATCTCTAAATATCAGGTTATATATATAAAACAGCCTGTCAAATCCCAGTAATAATAATCACCACTCTGGCCTTAATGTGTCTGCTCTAAAAGCTTACAATCTAGGCTCCTGTTTTCTTATAAGCATTTTCTAAAGGTGACCATACCATTGTTTTTTTTGTTTGTTTCTGCCTTATTTTGTCTCACCAAATGTCTCACATGTTCATTCACATTGTTGCATGCCTCACAGCATTGTTCCTTTCTGTAGCAGCACAACCTTCATTCATAAGTATACACCATCGCTCACGAATCTACTTCTCCATCAGTGTGTCCTTCAGCCACCTGCATTCGTTGGGCATCATGTAGAGGGCCCAAAGTCCGCAGTCCATCCACATTCTCAATTTTAGATAATTTCATTGTTCCCAAGAGACAGAAAACCAGCAAACACACCCTCACCAAATAGGAATTCTAAACCTCCTCTTAACCCTTGTCCCTTACCCTATTATGTACCTCTGCTGTTGCTTTGGTAGTGCTGATGGTTTCCTTTTGAACATAGCTCATTGCATGCAATAGCAGTTCTCTCCCTGTACCCTGGACTTAAACACTCTTTATACAAGAATCATATCTTTGAAGTAATTCTTATGAGAACTCATTCATATATCTAGTATGAGTCAGTGGGACACGTAGGTCTATACAACCCCTTTCAGTCTTGTTCATCTTCTATATGGTATTATTACTTCTAGACCCACTATAGAATCATCTTTGCTCCTGTCTTTTCCTTTACATTGAAGGTCAACCTAGCTAACGGTTCACCAATCTCTAATTTCTATGTATCTCTGAGTCCCCTATATTCTGTATTATAAGCCTCTTAGTATACCTTTATATTGGTCATAAAAGTGGAATCATACAGTATCTGTCCTTTTGTGTCTGGGTAATTTCGCTCAGCATTATGTCCTCAAGAGTCATCCATCTTGTCATGTGCTTCAGGTCGCCATTTTGTCTTACTGCTGCATAACATTCCATCATTTGTATATACCACATTTTGTTGATCCACTTGTCTATTGATGGGCATTTTATTTGTTTCCATCTTTTGGTGACTGTGAATAATACTGCTGTGAACATCAGTGTGCAAATGTTTGTTTGTGTTGTTGCTTTCAACTCTGTATATATACCAAGTAGTGCCTATTGCCGGGTCATAGGGCAGCTTGATATTAGTTCCTAAGGAACTGCCAAACAGCCTTCCATAATGGCTGCACTGCATACATTCCCACCAGCAGTGCATAAGTGTCTCAGTTTCTCCACATCCTCTTCAACATTTATAGTTTCCTGTTTGTTTAATAGCATAGGCTACCATTTTCTTAAAAGTATTTTCTGAGAGAACCTTAGCATATTTGTTCTTTTGTTTTTTGCTTATTTTGCACAGCACATTGTCCCCAAGGTTTATTCAGTTCGTTGTGTGCCTCTCGACAGCCTTCCTTTTTGTAGCTGCAGCATATTTTATCGTATGTGATGGGTGATATAAATGTATCACTGTTTGCCATTGTGCATCTCAGTCATTGTATGCTTTGTCTCCCTCCATCTATTGGGCATCATGGATAATGTCCAAAATAAACAAACCATGTCTTACAGTGTCCTCATTTGATATTTTTTTTAATTTTACTTACTATATTTTATTTTTATTTATTTTAAAATTTTTTATTAATTAAAAAAATTATAAGAAAGAAACACAAACTGATTTTTTTTTTTGTATTCTGTATGGCAGGGGTCACATTTCATTCTTTTTCCATGTTGAGTATCCTGTTATTGTAGCAACGTTTGTTGAGTTTTTGTTTGTCTGTTTGTTTTCTTTGCTTGTGTTTTTATTTTTGGGGTAAGTGCATGGGCTGGGAATTGAACCTGGGTCTCCTGCATGGCAGGTGAGAAATTCTATCACTGAACTACCCTTGCACCCCCTTCTCATTTGATTTTTTATTCAGGAGCACTCTCAAATTTAGACAGTTTTCATTGGTCCATAATGACAAAGAACTGGCAAACAGCATCACCAACTGTCAAATCAAAACTACCCCTTATCACTTGTCCCTCCCCCCCAATTAGTTGCCCCTGCTAGTGCTGTAATACTGTTCATGTCTTCCTGTTAGCTATTTGCTATAGCATGCATTTTTAGTTTTCCCCCTATATCCCTGCAATTAACTCTTTGTTCACTATTGAACCATTGAACTAGTTCATGTGAGACCTTATTTATAATTGTAGATTTAATCAGTAGGACCTGTGGCATTAAGCATGCCCTTTCAGTCATATTCACCTTCATTATGTCAATATTACTTATAAACCTGCTAATTAGTTACTGTCACTTCTGTCCGTTCCCTTACATTTAGATAGATCAGACTTTTTTTAATTTAAAATTTTTTTTTAAAATACCAAAAAACACCAAACAAACGCAGACATTCTTAACTTTTGATCATTCTGTTCTACATATATAATTAGTAATTCACAATATCATCACATAATTGCGTGTTCATCATCATGATCATTTCTTGGAACATTTGCATCTATTCAGAAAATAAAATAAAAAGAAAACAGAAAAAAATTCATACATACCAATAGCCCCCACGCTTCCCCCTCACCGATCACCAGCATTTCTATCTAAATTTATTTAAACATTTGTTCTCCCTATTATTCATCTTTATTCCATATGTTTTACTCGTCTGTTGATAAAGTAAATAAAAGGAGCATCAGACACAAGGTTTTCACTATCACAGTCACATTGTGAAAGCTGTATCATTATACAGTCATCTTCAAGAAACATGGCTACTGGAACAGAGCTCCACATTTTCAGGCAGTTCCCTCCAGCCTCTCCACTACATCTTGACTAACAAGGTGATATCTATTTAATGCATAGGAATAACCTCCAGGATAACCTCTCAACTCTGTTTGGAATCTCTCAGCCACTGACACTTTATTTTGTCTCATTTCACTCTTCCCCCTTTTGTTTGAGAAGGTTTTCTCTATCCCCTGATGCTGAGTCTCAGCTCATTCTAGGGGTTTTCTCAGTCCCTTGATGCTGAGTCTCAGCTCGTTCCAGGATTTCTGTCCCACGTTGCCAGAAAGGTTCACACCCCTGGGAGTCATGTCCCACATAGACAGGGGGAGGGTGGTGAGTTTGCTTGTTGTGTTGGCTGGAGAGAGAGGCCACATCTGAGCAACAAAAGAGGTTCTCTTGGGGGTGACTCTTAGGCCTAATTTTAAGTAGGCTTGACCTATCCTTTGTGGGGTTAAGTTTCATATGAACAAACCCCAAGACTGGGGGCTCAGCCTAAAGCTTTGGTTGTCCACACTGCTTGTGAGAATATCAAGAATTCAACTTGGGGAAGTTGAATTTTCTCCCTTTCTCATCATTCCCTGAAGAGGACTTTGCAAATACTTTTTTTATTCACTGTTGAAATCACACTGGGATTTATCGGGGCAGCACTCTGGACAAACCAACAAAATCTCATGTCCTACTCAAGGTTCCATGTACTTATGGTGTTCAATTAAGGTTTCTACATAAGTTATGTTAGGAAATTGGAGCACTAGTCAAAATATAAATTTTGTACCAAATAAACATTTTTTGCTTTAGTCTCACTCATAAGGTAAAATTTTAAAATATTAATTTCCATCTATTTTCAGCACCCTGCAGTAATGACGTTCCTTTGTTCTTCCTAATGCAAAACATTTTTTAAATTTGTACATTTAGTCACTATCATTATACACTCTAGGCACTCCTAGATTATGCCATCTCAGTCTTTATCGTCTATCTTTCTTTCTGATTTCATTTGTGCCCCCAGACCTCCTCCCTCTATCATTCTCACATTCAGCTTCATTCAGTGTTTTAACATAATTGCATTACAGTTAGGTAGTATTGTGCTGTCCATTTCTGAGTTTTCATATTCAGTCCTGTATCCCTTCAGCTTCAATTACCCAATATCTTACCCTATTTCTATCTCCTGATGATCTCTATTACCAATGAAATTCTCCAAGTTTATTCACTAATGTTAGTTCATATCAGTGAGACCATACAGTATTTGTCCTTTTGTTTCTGGCTAACCTCACTCAGCATAATGTCCTTAAGGTCCATCCATGTTGTTACATACTTCTTAAATGGCTGCATAATATCCCATTATATGTAAATACCAGTTTATTTAGCCACTCATCTGTTGATGGACATTTTGGCTGTTTCCATCTCTTTGCAACTGTAAATAATGCTGCTATAAACATTGATGTGCAAATGTCTGTTTGTGTCCTTGCCCTCATGTCCTCTGAGTAGATACCTAGCAATGGTGTTGCTGGGTCATATGGCAGTTCTGTATTTAGCTTTTTGAGGAACCGCCAAACTGCTTTCCACAGCGGTTGTACCATTTGACATTCTCACGAACAGTGGATAAGTGTGCCTCTTTCTCCACATCCTCTTCAGCACTTGTCATTTTCTGTTTTATTGATAATGGCCATTCTGGTGGGTGTGAAATGATATCTCATTGTGGTTTTGATTTGCATTTCTCTAATAGCCAGGGAAGTTGTGCATCTCTTCATGTGCCTTTTGGCCATTTGTATTTCCTCTTTTGAGAAGTGTCTGTTCAAGTCTTTTGTCCATTTTGTAATTTGGTTGGCTGTCTTTTTGTTGTTGAGTTGAACAATCTGTTTATAAGTTCTGGGTACTAGACCTTTATCTGATATATTGTTTCCCATTGTGTAGGCTGTCTTTTTACTTCCTTGACGAAGTTCTTTGATGCGCAGAAGTGTTTAATTTTGAGGAGTTCCCATTCCTTTCTTTCTTTCTTCAATGCTCATGCTTTGGGTGTAAGATCTAGGAAACCGCCTCCTAGTATAAGATTTATAAGATATTTCCCTACATTTTCTTCTAACAGTTTTCGGTCTTAGATCTAATGTTTAGGTCTTTGATCATTTTGAGTTAATTTCTCTGTAGGGTGTGAGATTTGGGTCCTCTTTCATTCTTTTGCATATGGATATCCAGTTCTCCAGGCACCATTTATTGAAGAGACTGTTCTGTCCCAGGTGAGTTGGCTTGACTGCCTTATCAAATACCAATTGTCCGTAGATGAGAGGGTGTATATCTGAACACTCTATTCAAGTCCTTAGTCAGTATATCTGTCTTTATGCCAGTACCATGCTATTTTGACCACTGTAGCTTCATAATACGCCTTAAAGTCAGATAGGGTGAGACGTCTAACTTCATTTTTTTTTCTCAGGATACTTTTAGCTATTTGGGGCACCTTGCCCTTCCAGATAAATTTGGTTATTAGTTTTTCTATTTCTGAAAAGTAGGTTGTTGGGATTTTAATTGGTATTACATTGAATCTGTAAATCAATTTAGGTAGACTTGACATCTTAACTATATTTAGTCTTCCAATCCATGAACATAGTATGCCCTTCCATCTATTTAGGTCTTCTGTGATTTCTTTTAACAGTTTCTTGTGGTTTTCTTTGTATAGGTCTTTTGTCTCTGTAGTTTTATTCCTAAATATTTTATTCTTTTGGTTGCAATTGTAAATGGAATTCTTTTCTTGATTTCCCCCTCAGATTGTTCATTACTAGTGTATAGAAACACTACAGATTTTTGAGTGTTGATCTTATAACCTGCCACTTTGCTGTACTCATTTATTAGCTCTAGTAGTTTTGCTGTGGATTTTTTGCAATTTTCGACATATAGTATCATATCATCTGCAAACAGTGAGGGTTTTACTTCTTCCTTTCCAATTTTGATGCCTTGTATTTCTTTTTCTTGTCTAATTGCTCTAGCTAGAACTTCCAACACAATGTTGAATAACAGTGGTGACAGTGGACATCCTTGTCTTGTTCCTGATCTTAGAGGGAAAGTTTTCAGTTTTTTCCCCATTGAGGATGATGTTAGCTGTGGGTTTTTTCATCTATTCCCTTTATCATGTTGAGGAAATTCCCTTCTATTCCTATTCTTTGAAGTGTTTTCAACAGGAAAGGATGTTGAATTTTGTCAAATGCCTTTGCTGCATCAATCGAGATGATCATATGGTTCTTCTGCTTTGATTTGTTGATATGGTATATTACGTTAATTGATTTTCTTAGGTTGAACCATCCTTGCATAACTGGGATGAATCCTACTTGGTCATGATGTATAATTCTTTTAATATGTTGCTGGAATTCGATTTGCAGAATTTTGTTGAGGATTTTTGCATCTATATTCATTAGAGAGATTGGTATGTAATTTTCTTTTTTTGTAATATCTTTGTCTGGCTTTGGTATGACAGTGATGTCGGCTTTGTAGAATGAGTTAGGTAGCTTTCCCTCCTCTTCAGTTTTTTTGAAGAGTTTGAGCAGAATTGGTACTAATTCTTTCTTGAATGTTTGGTAGAATTCACATGTGAAACCATCTAGTCCTGGACTTTTTGTTTTTGGGGAGCTTCTTAATGACTGATTTAATTTCTTTTTTTTATTTATTTATTTTTTTTTTTATTTTTATTTTTATTTTTTATTAACGGAAAAAAAAAAAGAAATTAACACAACATTTAGAAATCATACCATTCTACATATGCACTCAGTAATTCTTAACATCATCACATAGATGCATGATCATTGTTTCTTAGTACATTTGCATCGGTTTAGAGGAACTAGCAACACAACAGAAAAAGATATAAAATGTTAATATAAAGAAAAGAAATAAAAGTAGTAGTAATAGTAAAAAACAACAACAACAAACAAACCAACAAGCAAACAAAAACAAAAAAAACCCTATAGCTCAGATGCAGCTTCATTCAGTATTTTAACATGATTACTTTACAATTAGGTATTATTGTGCTGTCCATTTTTGAGTTTTTGTATCTAGTCCTGTTGCACAGTCTGTATCCCTTCAGCTTCAATTACCCATTGTCTTACCCTGTTTCTAACTCCTGCTGAACTCTGTTACCAATGACATATTTCAAGTTTATTCTCGAATGTCCGTTCACATCAGTGGGACCATACAGTATTTGTCCTTTAGTTTTTGGCTGGATTCACTCAGCATAATATTCTCTAGGTCCATCCATGTTATTACATGGTTCATAAGTTTATCTTGTCTTAAAGCTGCATAATATTCCATCGTATGTATATACCACAGTTTGTTTAGCCACTCTTCTGTTGATGGAGATTTTGGCTGTTTCCATCTCTTTGCAATTGTAAATAATGCTGCTATAAACATTGGTGTGCAAATGTCCGTTTGTGTCTTTGCCCTTAAGTCCTTTGAGTAGATACCTAGCAATGGTATTGCTTTACTTGTGATTGGTTTGTTGAGGTTGTCTATTTCTTCTCCAGTCAAAGTTGGTTGTTCATGCCTTTCTAGAAAGGTGTCCGTTTCATCTACATTGTCATGTTTATTAGCATAAAGTTGTTCATAGTATCCTCTCATTACCTCCTTTATTTCTTCAGGGTCAGTGATTATGTCTCCTCTTCCATTTCTGATCTTATTTATTTGCAACCTCTGTCTTCTTCTTTTTGTCAATCTTGCTAAGGGTCCATCAATCTTACTGATTTTCTCATAGAACCAGCTTCTGATTTTATTGATTTTCTCAATTGTTTTCATATTTTCAATTTCATTTATTTCTGCTCTAATCTTCATTATTACTTTCCTTTTGCTTGCTTTGGGATTAGTTTGCTGGTCTTTCTCTACTTCTTCCAAGTGAACAGTTAATTCCTTGATTTTTGTCCTTTCTTCTTTTTTGATATAGGCATTTAGGGCAATAAATTTCCATCTTAGCACTGCCTTTGCTGCATCCCATAAGTGTTCATATGTTGTGTTTTCATTTTCATTTGCCTTGAGATATGTCCTGATTTCTCTTGTAATTTCTTCCTTGACCCACTGGTTGTTTAAGAGTGTGTTGTTGAGCCTGCACATATTTGTGAATTTTCTGGCACTCTGCCTGTTATTGATTTCCAGCTTCATTCTATATGATCTGAGAAAGTATTTTGTATGATTTCAATCTTTTTAAATTTATTCAGAATTGCTTTGTGACCCAGCATATGATCTAACCTTGAGAATGATCCATGAGCACTTGAGAAAAAGGTGTATCCTGCTGTTGTGGGGTGTAATGTTCAATGAAATCTATTAAGTCTAGCTCGTTTATTGTATTATTCAAATTCTCTGTTTCTTTATTGATCCTCTGTCTAGGTGTTCTGTCCATTGATGAGAGTGTGGAATTGAATTCTCCAACTATTATGGTAGATGTGTCTCTTTCTCTTTACAGTGTTTTCAGTGTTTGCCTCATGTACTTTGGAGCATTCTGGCTCAGTACATAAATATTTATGATTGTTATATCTTCTTGTTGAATTGTTCCTTTTATTAATACATAATGTCCTTCTTTGTCTCTTTTAACTGTTTTACATTTGAAGTCTAATTTGTTGGATATTAGTATAGCTACTCCTGCTCTTTTCTGATTATTATTTGCATGAAATATCTTTTCCCAACCTTTCACTTTCAACCTGTGTCTATCCTTGTATCTAAGATGTGTTTCCTGTAGACAGCATATAGATGTGTCCTGTTTTTTAATCCATTCTGCCAGTCTGTGTTTTTTGATTGGGGAATTTAATCCATTAACATTTAGTGTTATTACTGTACGGGTAGTACTTTCTTCTACCATTTTGCCATTTGGATTTTATATGTCATATCTAATTGTTTTTCTTTTTACCTTTACTGATAGTCTTCCTTTCTACACTCTTCTCCACACCTTTCTCTTCTGTCTTTTTGTATCTGCCTCTAGTGCTCCCTTTAATATTTATTGCAGAGCCAGTCTCTTGGTTACAAATTCTCTCAGTGATTTTTTGGTCTGAAAATGTTTTAATTTCTCCCTCATTTTTGAAGGACAATTTTGCTGGATATAGAATTCTTGGTTGGCAGTTTTTTTCTTTTATTATCTTAAACATATCATACCACTGTCTTCTCGCCTCCATGGTTTCTGCTGAGAAATCTATGCATAGTCATGTTGGGCTTCCCTTGTACGTGATGGATTGCTTTTCTCTTGCTGCTTTCAAGATTCTCTCTTTCTGTTTGACTTCTGACATTCTGATTAGTCAGTGTCTTGGAGTGCATCTATTTGGATCTGTTCAGTTTGGGGTATGCTACACTTCTTGGATCTATAATTTTAAGTCTTTCATAAGAGTTGGGAAATTTTCAGTGATAATTTCCTCTATTAGTTTTTCTCCTCATTTTCCCTTCTCTTCTTCTGGGACACCCACAACATGTATATTTGTGTGCTTCATATTGTCATTCAGTTCCCTGAGTCCCTGCTCATATTTTTCCATTCTTTTCCCTAAATTTTCTTTTGCTTGTTAATTTCAGATGTTCCATCCTCCAGTTCACTAATCCTGTGTTCTGCCTCTCGAAATCTAACATTATAGGTTTCCATTGTTTTTTCATCTCTTCTTCTGTGCCTTTCATTTCCATAAGTTCTGTGATTTGTTTTTTCAGACTTTCAATTTCTTCTTTTTGTTCATTCCTTGCCTTCTTTATATCCTCCCTCAATTCGTTGATTTGATTTTTGATGAGGTTTTCCACGTCTGTTCGAACATTCTGAATTAGTTGTTTGAACTCCTGTATCTCATTTGAATTGTTGGTTTGTTCCTTTGACTGGGCCATATCTTCAGTTTTCCTAATATGATTCGTTATATTTTGCTGGTGTCTAGACATTTAATTTCCTTAATTAGTTAATTCTGGAGATTGTTTTCACTTCTTTTACCTAGGATTTTCTTGCTGGATGAATTGGTTGTCTTTCTGTTATTTGACATTCAGTTCAGCCTTTTCGGGACCACTAGCTTAGGTTTTGTTTAACAGTGGAGAATTTTTCAGTTCTTGTTTTCTTGTTTCTTGTCCTCTCTGAATGTTGCTTTACCCCCCCCCCCCCACCCTTTGGAGGGTCTACTTAGGTATTATAGACCCCAGCTGGATTTTCCCAGACCAAACTGGTGTCCTATCAGGAGGGAAGAGTCACCTGCATTGGTTTTCCCTCAGGGTGAGACCCAGCAGGTTGAAAGACTTTCCTGTGAAGTCTCTGGACTCTTTTTCTTATCCTGCCCAGTATGTGGCGCTTGTCTGCCTGCAGGTCACTCAGCATAAGATGATGCGGTAACCTTTAGCTTTGCACACTCTCCTTGCTGAGGGCCTGGTGGAGATAGAGGAGAGGTTTTGTAGGCTGGTTTTAATGGCTTCAAATTACCAAGCCCTGGGATCTGAATTCCTTGAAGGAGGGATTCCACCTGAGTTGGGCCTCATCCCTCCCCTGGGGAAGGCACCAGCTCCAGACAGACTCTCAGAGAAGTTTGTTTCTGCCTATGCCTGGGGCAGTTGCAGCCTGAGAAGTCCTGCCGCTGTATCCAAGGGCCTCCGTAGAAACAGCCGCAAAAACCTCTGTATCTTTTTTTTTTCTTCTTTTTCTGTCAGCCCTGCCCCCTTAGCACCAGGGCAAAAATCAGTGGCCTCCGCTTTGACCAGGTTCACCTGAGCTGGGGGCCTATTTTTAGTAGTCAGAATTTGTGAATTATTTCCGCACTTGAAGCTTAGTTGTGCTCAGCCCCTACTGCTGGTAAAGTCCCTTTCCTGTCCCCTATGGAAAGCAGCCTGTGGGGGAGGGACACCAGCCTCTGCAGCTTGGGGAACTCACGGTTCTGGGGGGGGGGCCCCACAGGTGGTCCAGACTGGGGTGCACTGTTTGTCTAGTCACTGATGTGACCCCTGGAGCTGTTCTGTACTGTTCCTGGTTATTTAGTAGGTGTTCTGGAGGACAAACTGAATCCCATATCTTGCTAAACTGCCATCTTGGCCTAGATCAGACTTTTATGTGCATAAGTAGTGGTTGCATTGTACCAAATGAGTCAGGCACCTCAGAAGTTAGTGTGTGAGGGCTTGCTCTGGGTTTTGAGCATGCATTGGAGTTCTGAGCCCCTACTGGTACTGTCTGTGTAAACCACTTGAGGTCCAATGATTCCCACAGAAGGGAAATACAAGTCAGCTAACTTGGTTAGGCTATTACCTTTATAATAATTATTTATTATCCTGTGAATGTTTTGTGAGCTGGTGTGTGGTTGGATTGGTCAGGGAGAGAATGAGGGGTGAGTGAGTGATGTTACTTCACTTCCAGTATATAATAATTTGTTTGGCTTTTTCTCTTTCAGTAATTACATCTTATACCATACTTTACCTACGATATGGCCTGGCATCTTCACATACTTTTTTTGGCTATTCAGAATTTGCTAAGGCATTTTTTCTCCCCAATCAAAATCATGTTATTGGTGTTCAGAAACAGGGTGAGAATGCTCATTGTTCTTGAAAATTTCCAGAATCTTAACTTTGAAGGTGACATGCACACCTCATTCAGATACTAAATAAATTAGCCCATTGTGGCGTAGTCACAGCCAGGCACTACATGAGCAAGTGAGTGTGTGTGTGTCTATGTGTAGTGATGCACAGTTAAGATAATTGTCAGATTTCAGAGTTCACGAGGGTGTTTAGATAGTGAAACAAGCTGTGGCAGCACCAGAAAGAGACTTAAAATGTCATCCTGTTATGGGGGCTTAAGGATGGCCTTCACAACATTGAAACACTATTTTTAAACGAAGTTGATTTTGCTTTCTTTGTATAACTCAGTCTCAGTTTTTTTTTTACATTGCTCTGTTTGCATTTGTATGTGGGGTTTATGTTTGTTTAGTGTTGATTTTCTCTTGTATGTTTGTTCGTGTCTAGCTGTATATTTCAAGAAGGAACCTTGGACAATTCTTAAACAGTTTTATTCTGCTGTATTTTCTGTCCACTGACCACAGAATCCTAAGGGTCCTCTTGTGATGGTAGTGTTTGTTGAATTAGACAGTAAACACACAGGCACACATGCATTCTGATTTTTACTCATTCCAGCCTTTGGTGATTCCTGCAATTATGTTGCTTTCTCAGATTAGTAGATCAAAATAGGTGTTTTAAACAGTGATAGGAAATGGCAGTCTTTTGTCTGGAGTTTATACTTACTAGCCCTGCTATTGAGAACAAACCAGCCTTAGCTTTTGCATCTGTCAAGTGTCTGCCCACTTGCCTAGACAGATAAGAGGAGAGACACACCCACCATGTGCATTTTACAGTCAGGCAGTTAGTGTTAGCCGTCATTCTAGTCCATTATCTTGGCATGCTTGTCTCCAGCCTCAACTCTTCTTTCAAATTTATAGTTTTTTCCCTTATACACATTCTTGGTTTGGGAGTTTAAGTGACGTTTTATCATTCCTGCAGAAGAGGGTAAACAAAGACATTTGCTAGTCTTCCTTCCTCTGCCTCTCTGCTTTGGATTAGGGCTTGAAATGGATTAGTGCTGGGATCCTGTCTCTAAAATTGAGTCTTCTCTGCCTGCCTTGCTGTCTCAGGACTGAAGAGTATCTTCAAAGTTCTCTTCTCAAGCACAACAGAAAAGGATAAATGTGAAGAGATTGGTTTTATTTTCCTTTTTTTTTTTTAATGTAATAACCTTAAAACAAAATGTTGACATTGATTATTTTATTTTTGTAAAATGTTGTTTTGATTTGTGGGATTATCAAGCTGTTTATTCTGACTCAGAAAAAGATGGTTTCTTGATGAGATTACAGTGATTTTGTGAAAATAGAGTGATTAAAAAAGAGTTAAAACACTTATTTAGTGCCTTAAAATTGTATAGCCTTCTATCACTAGGGGGCACTCTAGTGTTAACATTGACAGAAAAAGCAATGTAATTCTAGGTATTGGAGTTTGCTAAACTGTCTTGTGCCTGCAAAAGGACACAAACCTGATTCACAGTTTCCCTGGACATGTTGCCGCGTTCCACACTGCCCTTTACAGACACGCCCTCTCAGCTCCATGAGTGTGTGCAGGCTGTGGGGGCTGCAGCAGCAAAAATGCTTTTCTCCTTTTGTGTCAATTTGACGAATACTGAGGTGCCTGTGGTAGAAATATGTCCAGTCCGCAAGTTCAGAAAGTGTTTATCTCTTTTTGAATCACCTGTTTTTTCTTAGCTTCCTATTTGTCATTAATTATCTGAGGAGAGAACCTACTTGGAAAGATAAACTTTTAATGTTTCTTTTGTTCTGCAGTTGTCTGTCTGCTTACCTTACCCCTTCATCCTAAACTTTCTCATCCCAAATGTGTCCATTTTGAACATTCCCAAGTCTTAAATAAGTCTTATGGCGTTAACTAGGAAGAAGAATTTGAGATATTTGTGATACCTTCCTCCTATTTTTTTGCAAAGAAGTCAGACATTTGCCATTTTGCTTTTCTCTCTTACAAGCAAGGAATGCTATTTCTAACCATGAATTCAATTATTTAAGTTATTATGAAAATTTTCCTTTATGTATATATCTGTGTGTGTATGTATTAAGCTTTGAGGAAACTAGGCTTCTTTTTCTCAGTTCTCTCTGGCAGTAGACCTGCTGCAGCATAGGGATCATGGACAGGAAGTGCAGACTGGTCAGCCACTGATGGCAGGACAAAGAATGGTGTGTAGCAAGCATTTCATTGTAGCTGATTTACATGTTCACTGAAGTCCATTTCGATAGGATTCTTTTATCTCTCTTTTTGGATCTATTTAATAATGATAAATATTTAACAGTATCACTATAGTGTTTTTTCCTAAGTCACATAAAATTGATTTCTATTTTGTTGACCCAGTGTGTGTTATTTTGATAAATGCAATGAGAAGTTGCATGGGTAAATAGTTTTAATGAAGTGTACCAATGAAGTAGAATTATTGAGTTTTAACATTTTGTTAAATTAAAATTTGTTTTCCACTTCCATATGCAGCTTCCTCCATACAATGGGACAGTTTTGTGTGGTACACAGGCTACAGATGAACTACCTGATGGTAAGCTGGTTTTCTACTTTATTTCCCTGAAGTGCATTCTGGCCATATGTGCTGGGTGGGCAGACTACCCTGGAAGCATTGTTTTCCCGGTTGTTCATACCTTTTGAATAATCATTTACTTCCTTACAGAGTGATGTTCTTGCTAAAAACTATAGCAAGTTTGATCACTGAATCACTTTGGCTAATTAGTTTTAAATTTATTCTGTGCTTCAGCATGACACATATTCAAGGCTTAGTTCAGGAAGTAGTTGTTACATTTTTTTTTCCTTAACAGTTCTCTATCCCACAGGTATGTTATTCTTCATAACCACTGCTTTTTATAAAAGTTCTAGTGGGCTTTCTTGTGTTTTGAAACTTGCTAGTTTCTGAACTTATGGTCTCTGTCCTAAGTGGCAGCTTGAGTTTGTAGTTCACATTCATGTCTGGGTGTGTTGCTGACTTGGGGAGTGCAGGTACCTCTCCCCTCCTTGCTTCTCGTTTTCTCTGTTACAGACACTGAGCTGATTACTAGCGATTGTGCCTACAGATATGAAATGGTTTTGTATTGTATACGGATCCAGTGTTTAAATAACAGCAGGATCATTTAATTATTGCAGGCTGCTATTATACAATTTCAATCTATTTGGGCCATCTTTCAGACTGGAGATGTGTATATATATATATATAGTATCAAAATAAACTTTTTTTTGGTAGATAATACATTTAAATTTGCTTTCATTCAAAAATCAAAGCAATACAAAGCAGGTCTCCCTCTTACTCTTGTCCCCCCTGAGGTCCTTTTCTCCCCCTGCCCCATGCACCCAAGGTGGCCAATTTTATTAGTTTCTTGTATCATCTGCTAAAGAAAACTGAAGTATATGCTATTTCCTCCTTTCTTATACAAAGGGTAGCATTTCTTGTGCACTAATCTGTCTTATTTTTTACTTTGCCGATACTCAGTAATTATCAAGCCACCATAGTCTGAGATGAATCCTGGTATTACATTAATCTATATGGAATTACAAGGTGTCATTCCTGTTCTGGACTCTAGGAGTTTGGGTTGTTTAAATGAGCTATTCATACAGCTTGATTTAGATCATGTGTTACAGAAAATTTAGATTCTAGACATAATAAATCTCTCTGCCTTTGATCTCATACAGTAACTGAGGATCTAGAGGACATACTCATCTTTTACCGTACATTCTAATTTTCCTTAGACTCAGCCAAATTGGCTTCATTTTAAACTCTAATTGAGGCTTGATCTCTAAGTTACTTTAACTGTTATTGTATATAGCTGTGTTAATTTTCAGGGCTGTAGCACTCCATTTCTGGGTCTTATAGGTGTCACAGAGTTACTCAGAGCTCTAGGGAAGTACCAGCTGATACACATATAGCTCAGTGTCTCACAATCTAGAAATGCATTTACAGCTTCAAACTAAGTGTGGCTGCTACAAGGGCTTACCATCTAGGCTACCATTTTCTTACAAGTATATTTTGAGAGAAACCTTAGCGTATTTGTTCTTTTGTTTCTGGCTTATTTTGCACAACACATTGACCCCAGGGTTTATTCAGTACATTGTGTGCCTTTCAATGTCCTTCCTTTTTGTAGCTGTACTATATTCCATCATATAAATGTATCACTGTTTACCATTGTGCTTCTCAGCATCCTTTGGCTCCCTCCATCTATTGGGCATCACTGATAATGTCCAAAATAAGCAAACCATGTTTTGCAGTGTCCTCGTTTAACTTTACAATCAGCAACTCTCAATTTTAGACAGTTTTCGTTGGTCCATAATGACAAAGAACTGGCAAACACAATGTCACCAACTATTAAATCAGAACTACCCCTTATCTCTTGTGTGTCCCACCCCCACCCCCAGTTAGTTGCCCCTGCTAGTGCTGGGGTACTTTTGATGTCTTCCTGTTAACTATTGGCAGTGGCATGCATTTGTAGTTTCCCCCCTATGTCCCTCTATGATTAACTCTGTCCATTATCGAACCATTGAAATAGTTGATGTGAGACCTTATTTATAATTGTAGATTTAATCAGTGGGGTCCATGGCACTGTACATCCCCTTTCAATCATATTTACCTTCAATGTCAATGTTACTTATAAACCTGCTAATTAGTTACCATCACTTCTATCTGTTCCTTACATTTAGATTCAACCTATTTGGGTAGCCCTTTCCTCATATATTCTGTAGTGTAACCACTGAGATTACCTTTACCAGAGTCATAATAGCAAAATCCTAAGAGTATCGGTTCCTTTGTGTCTGATTTATTTCACTCAGTTTTATGTCCTCAAGGTTCATCCACATCATATGCTTCGGGACCTCATTTCATCTCACTTCTGCATAGCATTCCATTGTATGTAAATACCACATTTTGTTTATCTGCTCCTCTGTTGATGGGCACTTGGATTGTTTCTGTCTTTTGGCAATCATGAATAGTGCTGCTATGAACATTGGTGTGCAAATATCTGTTGGTGTCATTGCCCTCAGCTTTTCTGGGTATAAAGAGTATTGGTATTGCCAGGTCATAGGACAACTCAATATTTGGTTTTCTGAGGAATTGCCAAACTGTCTTCCACAGCAATTGTACCATTATACATTCCCACCAACAGTGAATAAGTGTTCACATTTATCCACATCCTCTCCAACTTTTGTAGTTTTTTATTTGTTTAATACAGCCATTCTTATAGGTGTGAGGTAATATCTCATTGTAGTCATTTGCATTTCCCTTATAGCTAATGAAAATGAGCATCTCTTCATGAACTTTAGCCATCTGTATTTACTCTTCATAAAAGTGTCTATTCATATTCTTTGCTCATTTTAAAATTGTGTAGTTTGTTCTTTTGTTGTCTGTATCATTTCTTTATGTACACAGGAGATCAAGTCTTTATCCAAGAGGTGGTTTCCAAATATTTTCTTCTGTTGAGTTTACTACCTCTTCATCTTTTAGACAAAGTCTTTTGGGGCATAGAAGCTCTTGATCTTAAAGAGTTCCCATTTGTCTATTTTTAATTTGACTACTTGTGCTTTAGGTGTAAAGTTTAAGAAACTACCTCATTTTACCAGATCTTGAAAATGTTTCCCTGCATTTTCTTCTAGAAATTTTATGGTGCTGGCTCTTAGATTTAATCCATTTTGAATTAATTTTTGTATAGGGTATAATGTAGGTGTCCTCTTTCATTCTTTTGACTATTGAAATCCAGTTCTCCCATGGTCATTTATTGAAAAGACTATTTTGTTCCAGTTCAGTGGATTTTGGGGTCTTGTTGAAGAGCAGTTGCCTGTAGATTTGGTAGTCTGTCTCTGCATTCTCAGTTCGATTTTGTTGGTTGATATTTCTATCTTTGTGCCCGTACCAAGCTGTTTTGACCACTGTGGCTTTATAGTAAGCTTTACAGTTAGGAAGTGATAGTCCTCCTATTTCAGTCTTCTTTTTAAGGATAGCTTTAGCTATTTAAGTTCTCTTTCCTTTCCAAGTAAATTTGATAACCAGCTTTTCCAAGTCTTCAAAGTAGGTTGTTGGGATTTTGATTGCTACTACCTTGATTCTGTAGATCAGTTTGAGTAGAATTGACATCTTAATGACATTCAACCTTCCTATCCATGAGCATGGAATGTCTTTTCATCCATTCAGGTCATTTTAAATTTTTTTACCAATTTTTTATAATTTTCTGTGCATCACTGTATTTTAAAGGCCCTCACAGGCCTCTGAGAAGCTGAAAGCCAGCCGTCTCTTTAATAGCCAGGGATGTAGATTTTCTGGTAGTTAGCTTGGTCAGACCTATGAATAGTTTTTAGTTATAATTTAGGTTTAATTATAAACCTTGAAAAGACTAACCAAATTTTTTATCTATAGTAAAATCAGAATTGATTATAAAAAAAATTATTTTAGTAGTTTTATAAGAAGCGGTAACATAGGATACCTTGAGGAAAAGAACAGCTTTTAACAGTTTTGAATGAGTCAAAAAATAAAGACAACAAAGCAGTGAGGACCCCAGTCCTTTTTAGTGACTTTTTTATCTGCCGCCTGCTCAGCCTTCATGGCTCTGTGTCACTCAGATTCTCTGTCTCCACATTCTACCATGGCTTTGTGCATAGTGGTATGCCGCAATGTTAGTTGAATGTTTAAAAGTAGTTCATTACTTTTCTGACTGGTTCAGTTAATAGCCTAACCATCTATCCAGTAGCTTAAGCTGGAAATAGGAGGTATCACTTCCTTCTTCCCAACACCTGTCCCCACATCTCGAATCCATTCTTCTTTTCCTTTCTCACAGCTACTTAACTAGTTCCAGGCCATCTTCACATTTCAGCTAATGCTTCTTGTCTCTTTCCCTATCTCTGCTCTCTTTACTTAACTCCGTCTTTTATTCTTCTGAAAATACAACTAGAATCTTGCCACTGTGTGCACTGTTGGTGACAGGCCAGTTTAAAGACTCCTAGTTCTCTGAAGCTTTTTCTTTATACTCTTGGATTTCCATTGCTTTTATTTCTCCTACAGTACCTTTCCCACTGGACAGTCACGAATCTGCCTCCCTTTTTTAGACTGATTTCAGCTCTTGATGACGGACCAGAGTTAGTTCCTTTCTAGTAGCTGCACTGTAGAAGATCTAGAATGTTATAAGGCCTCAAATGTTGGGGAAATGATATAGAATAATTTTTCTACTACCTTCCACCACAACACCACATGCCCTTTTTTACCTCTACCTTTTTTACTCAGTTCCTAAAGTTCCTATCCACCCCCCGCCCCCCACCAGCTCCCATCAAAAGTCCAGTCATCCTTCAAGTTCCGTGAACCTCTCTGTAACTTCTGATTGAACTCATCACTTTTTTCAGTGTTTGGAAGCGTTCTCTTTGTAAAACTGTTGAGGACCTTATCGCATCCTCCTGCTGAGTTGTCATCCTCAGTTGTATGTGTATCTGTCTTTCTAGTAAACGTAAACTCCCCAAGGCCAGAGACCTTGCCTAGTTCATTCTTTACCCTCCCGTGACTGACACAGTCCTCTTGTGCGTACATGAGGTCTCTGTGATGAACCGACTTGCTAAGAGTTAAGTGGAAAAATCGCTTGTAGAAGCCACTGAAGGAACAGTTTTCAAACAGTAGAGGTGAGCATGAGAATTCCTTGGAAGCTTCTGAGCATTGCAGACTTCAGGACCCCACCCAGATCATCATATTGCATGTAAGTAGTGAGCAGACTTTGAGAATTATTACGTTAAGATGCAAATGTTTTGTTTGAGCTGGTTTTCTTTCCCCTAGCAAACCCTTATGATTACCATTTATGCAATATATTGATAGGGTTGTTTAAAACACAATCTTTACAGGCCTTCCCTCACTCCTACAGTCTAACAAACTGACCTATGTCATGATCTCCCTGGCTTGCAGTACAGTACAAACTTGTGTCCATACTGATTATTATGTTATAAGAAAATGAACTGTTCTAGGCAGGAAGCTACCTTCCAATCAAGGGATCAAGCACTGTACTTGGTAAATGTTTTAACAGTTGCCTTAGTATATTGAAATGGTTCCATTACGGTTACATCACATTCTAGAATGTTTTATATGATATGATAAGATTAAGAATTGAGGTGCAGAAGGCACTGTGTCTATTGTAAATAATCAGAATCTTGCACAAGTTGCATGACATTATGCACACTAGTTTTTTTTTTTTAGAAAGACAGAGAAGGAAGGAAGGATAGAAGGAAGGAAGGGAGGAAGAAAGGGAAACATCTTTAAACATTTTCTTATTTTATTATATTTTGTTTGTTTGTTTGTTTTTTACATGGGCTGGGGCCGGGAATCGAACCGGGGTCCTCCGGCATAGCAGGCAAGCACTCTTGCCCGCTGAGCCACCGCGGCCCGCCCCACACTAGTTTTTTAATGTAATTTCACAAGCCGCACCGTTTTATCTAGTCTCCAAAAGGCAGCCTCCCATGTAGAGTACTCTTAACTTCTTGAGACACATCCATTTCGATCCAGGTAATGTCATAACCTTGAAACATCATGGAATAAGTGATATCTGGAAGGAAAATAGATAGCCAGCCTCCAGGTATAATAAGATTTTTCTGGTAGTTCTTTTCAATAAATAGGAAACAATACAAAATCAGTGCTCAGTGGACAAAGGAATCAAATTGTCTTATAATCATGTAGGTATAAACAGCAGCAGCAGCATTCTTTTTTCTGGAAAGTTTTTGTTCTTGGGCAGGAGAATGTGTCTGCTCCCTAGTAGGGAGGTATGATAGTAACAGAAATGAAGAATTAGGAGATCTGCGTTTCGGCCCTGTCCTGTCACCAACTCACATGTAACTGAGCCCTCTCTGGATCTTTTCTTTTTCTTTCTATAAAAAGACTTGTAAGTGTCCTTCCGAATTAAAATAGATTTAATTCTCTGTGATAGAGTACAATTCTTTGATCATTATTACTTTTTTTTTCTTCTTTGAATATGTTCCTGGAAAAAAGTATGCTAGACTTGGAGAAAGCTTCAGAGTTAGACATTAAAAGTGAATTAAAATAGGTCCTAAAAGTGAGGGATTATTTCTGAACTCTCAATTCAATTCCATTTGTCTATATGGAATTCCATTGGTCTGTATGTCTGTTCCTGTGCCAGTGCCATGTAGGTTTGTAATAACTTTAAAAATCAGGAAATGTGAATCCTCCAACTATTTTCTTCTTTTTCAAGATGTCTTTGGCTGTTCAGGGCCCCTTGTTATTCCTTATGAATTTGATGACTGGCTTTTCCATTTCAGAAAGAAGGCTGTTGGAATTTTGACTGGGATTGCATTGAATCTATAAATTGCCTTGGATAGAATTAACATCTTAACAATATTTAGTCATCCAATCCATGAACATAGAATACCCTTGCATTTATTTAGGTCTTCTTTGAGATCTTTTAGCAGTGTTTTGTGGTTGCAAGCCTGTTACATCCTTGATTGAATTTATTCCTAGGTATTTGATTATTTTAGTTGCTGTTTTGAAGTTTTTATCCCTAGCACCACTATGGTCAGGGAGCTTGCACTCTCGTTACGGGATGCAGAAAAAAAAGAGTGAATTAAAAAGTATGTGTCCTTTCTTTCATCAACTGCAAAATTTTATGACTATTTTATGATACAGAAGACATCATTGATGCTCAGTGTCTTAAAAAGACGCCAGTGATTCTAAGACTCAGCCTAATTTCAGAAATGTGAAATATGAAGGAATACACAGCTTAGGTGTAGATTGTTCTCAGCTGGGAAGAAGTATCAAATGGTTTCAAAGACATAGTTAGAAGTTTGCCTCCTGACTTTATCCTTTGATCATTTTGGAAGAACCTTTGCCACTAATTGGGTTAATCCAGTATGAATTCTCTTGGTGGGCCTAGCTTGCATCCATGGAAAGGCCAATTTCAGGCTTCAAGTAAAGTTGTCAGGGAGGAGACTGAGAGGTAATTCCAAAGAATGCTTCTTAAGTGCCCTCTCTTTAAAAGAATCAGTTCTTTGTATGGTTCCTTTTTTTTTTTTTTTCAATTATAAAATTAAAAACTAAAGAGGCCAGATTGTGAAGATCCGATTTAGGTGGCATCTTTAAGTGGCCCTGCTCCCTGGGCTTGCTATCCAGCTCCGCAGCGCAGCTGGCAAGTTGAGTAGGTCACAGCAACTTCATGAGGATGGAGGTCCTGAGCAGCGGCTCTCATCTCCTCTGTCGTGATAAGACACATGCCTGTTCCTTTTAAAATCTTGTGTAAAGTTGAATGACATACTATGTAAATCTTGACCTGTGAAGCTATTGATTAAAGTTTAATTCTCTTAGTAAAGATTTAAAAGCAGTTCAGAATTTGCAAGAAAGATAATCCCAGAGATTTGACTGTTTTGTCTCCCGCCCACTAACCCCTTTCTTTCTTCATAGATGAACAATGAAGTAGGTAGCCTCAAGTTCTCAGCCAAAAGAAGTTACGTATGTGGGGTTAATTTCTTATAGCCTCAACTCTCTTTCCCCTTTTTGGAGGGCTTTGTGAGAATAAGATATATGTATATATACTTTTTTTTATGTTACCTTATAAAATAAAGTTCCATTCATTTTTTAAAAAAACTTTTTTATTGTATAATATAACATATATAGAAAGCAAAGAAATAAAAAAACAATAGTTTTCAAAGTACTATTCAACAGTTAGTTACAGTACAGATCCCAGAGTTTGTCATGAGCTACCATACAATCCTCTCAGATATTTCCTTCTGTCTGCTCCAGAATATAGGAGACTAGAAGGCATAAATTTTTTTTATCATCACAATCACTTTTCTTTTTTGTGAAAAATAACATATATATACAAAAAGCCATAAATTTCAAAGTACAGCACCACAATTAGTTGTAGAACATATTTCAGAGTTTGACATGGGTTACAATTCACAATTTTAGGTTTTTACTTCTAACTGCTCTAAGATACTGGAGACTAAAAGAAATATTAATTTAATGATTCAGCAGTCATGTTCATTTGTTAAATCCTATCTTCTCTGTGTAACTCCACCATCATTTTGATCTTTCTATCCCTTTCTTTAGGGGTGTTTGGACTTTGGCCATTCTAACTTCTATGTTGAAAGGGTCTTGTCAGTAATATGGGGTAGGGTGATGGAACTATCTGATGTTCTAGAGAGTTCAGGACTTTATCTGGTCCAGGAACCCATTTGGATGTTGTAAGTTTCTGGAAAGTTGCTCTACATGGAACCCTTGCGGAATCTTATATATTGCCCTAGGTGTTCTTTAGGATTGGCTGGAATGGTCCTTGTTGGGGTTTGGCAGGTTATGATGGGTAGCAAGGGCTTCCTGAAGCTTGTGTAGGATGACCTCCAGAGTAGCCTCTCAACTCTATTTGAACTCCCTCTGCCACTGACTGATACTTTATTAATTACACTTCTTTTCCCCCTTTTGGTCAGGATGGAATTGTTGATCCCACAGTACCAGGGCCAGACTCATTCCTGGGGGTCATCTCCCATGCTACCAGGGAGACTTTCACCCCTGGATGTCATGTCACACGTAATGGGGACGGCAGTGATTTCACTTACAAAGTTAGAGTTGGACTTTGAGAGAGTGAGGCCACATCTGACCAACAAAAGAGATCCTCCAGAAGTAACTCTTAGGCATACCTATAGGTAGGCTAAGCTTTTTTGCTACCTACATAAGCGTCACAAGTGTAAGCCTCAAGATCAAGGGCATGGTTTATTTATTTGGGTTTCCCTAAAGTTTGACACAGTATCAGGGTATTCCCTGATGGTAAAGTTTAATAGTTCCATATTTTTTCTCCCATCCCTCAAGGGACTTTGCCAGTACTTTTTGATTATCTACTTAGTAGACTCTGGGGTGTATCCAGGTATTACATTAAACTAGACAGGATTAAAGGCTCTCATTCTTATTCTGGCTCCCTGTATATTTGGATTGTTTAAATAATGTATCCAGACAAGTTGAGTTAGATTATGTGCTACAGAAAAATCTTTGTTTTGGACATAATAAAACTGATTCTTCCTTTGATCTCAAAGAGTAGGTGAAGTTCTAAAGTACAGGCAATGTCTTCCTTGCCCCTGTACTCTGAATTACCTTAATCCTGATCCAATTTGCTTGATTCTTATCTCTAAATACCAGATTATACATGTATAAAACAGCCCCTCAAAATCCAGAAATAGCAATTACCAGGGAGTTTTCCATTTTAAAAGCAGTTTTTCTTTTTGTTATTTTCAAAGAAGGTTAACAGTGCAAATGTTATCTGAATTATTTCCACATAAAAGATAAGTGATTCCAAAATTTTATTTCACCAGCAGATTTTTTGTTAGTACAGGTTTTTTTAAAAACCATGTGCTTTTTTTCTTTTTTCTCTTTTTAATATTTTTATTGAGAATTGTCCACACACATGCATTCTAACCATATTATACAATCAGTGGCTCACAATATCATCACGTAGTTGTGTATTCTTTACCATGATGATTTTTAGAACATTTGTGTCACCCCTGAAAAAGAAACAAAAAGAACAAGAAAGAACTCAGGTATCCCATACCTCTTACCCTCCCTCTCATTGACCAACAGTATTTCAATCTACCCAATTTTTACCCTTTGTCTCCACCTACTATTTATTTATTTTTCCTCATCTTTCCATAGCCTGGATAAAGGGTGTCTCAAACACAAGGTTTTCACGATCGCACACAGTCACATACAGTCTTCAAAAACCAAGGCTACTGGAACACAGTTCAGGAGTTTCAGATACTTCCTTCTAGCCACTCCAGTACACCATGAACTAAAAAGGGATATCTGTACAATGCTTTAGAATAACCTTAAAAGCCATGTGTTTTAGTTTTAATGAAATGTAACGGTGATTTTTTTAAAATCCATAAGTCATTGTATGTGTGTCTTTGTTTTTTGTTTTTAAGATTACATTGTCCAAATACATATTCCCTAATTTCAGGCCTAAAGTAAGATAATAAACTAATAAAATCAGATTCCAATGAAGGGTGTTTTTAAAGAGACAAAATATTATTTGCTTTTTATTATAAATTAATTTAAATTTATGCCTTTATTATTTTTTATTTTTTTATTACTTAGGCAGGCACCAGGAAATGAACCCAGGTCTCTGGCATGGCAAGTGAGGACTGCCACTGGGCCACCATTGCTGCCCGAATTTATACCTTTTGAGATTTTTTTTTTTTACCTACCTGGAGAGTGAAGGATATGCTTAAGCTTCTGTTTTTCATACCCCCAAATTAAATATAATTTTGTAGTTATTTTTTATTTTTAGCATGTGATTTCTTTAGCACAGAAATAAAATGTGTCATAGTTTTGTTAATTAGGAAAAGAATTTAAGGTCTCAGTTTTCAAAAAGAAAATGAATAGCTATTAATACTTTTGTATTTTGTATAACTGTTGACTTCTGTAATGACATATTGACTGATTGTTTTCTTTCTATACAGGACAAGAATATCAGAGAATTGAGTTTGGTGTTAATGAAGTAATAGAGCCCAATGATGCTTTGTCGAGAACCCCCAACTACAGTATTTCAAGCACATTGAATCCTCAAGCCCCTGAATTTATTCTTGGTTGCACACCTTCCAAGAAGACCTCTGATGACATAGATAAAGAAGCAAACTATAGCTCCATAGAATGCCAGTACCCAGACTCTACCCTTGTCTTGGATAGCAGTTCACATGTGGAGGCTGAAGTTTCAGAAAATGATGGCGTCTCAGGTGGTCTTGGACAAAGGGAGCGTAAGAAGAAGAAAAAACGGCCACCTGGCTATTACAGTTACTTGAAGGATGGCAGTGACGTGGGTATCCCCACAGAAGCCCTGGTCAACGGGCATGCTGGGTCAGCAGTACTGAATAGTGTAAGCCCAGAGGATGGCGAATTTATGGGTGAATTACCACCATCTGCCACACCTAGGACTTGTAACAGCCCTCAGAGCTCTATGGACCTCGTCAGTGACACTGTGCCTGATGGCTCTTTCTCCAGAGCACTCGACAGCAATGCCAGGACTGCGGGGCAGCCTGAGGCGTGCCACCTGACTGACTTTGAGCAGTCATGCCTCCCTGCAGAGGCTGGCAGAGACAGCCTGGTAAGGACAGCTGTGGCTCAGCCTTGTGTTGGTACTGATACTACTGAAACCCTTGGCGTTGCTAATGGACAAATACTTGAATCCTTGGATGAGGGCTCGGATGCCAATGGGGTGGAGTTGCACCTGCTGGAGAGCATGGACTTAGACCCAGCTAAACCTGAGAGTGCTTCACCACCTGCTGACCCCATGGCCTCGGTAGCAGGCTCCCTTCCTCTCAGCCAGCCTGCTAAGTCATGGGCTAGTCTTTTTCATGATTCTAAGCCCTCTTCTTCCTCACCTGTGGCTTATGTGGAAGCTAAATATTCCCCTCCTGCCACATCTCCCCCGGTCTCTGAAAAACAGGTCGAAGTCAAAGAAGGACTTGTTCCAGTTTCAGAGGATCCTGTAGCCATAAAGATCGCAGGTATAGTTAAAAAGATAGAAATCTACAGTGAAGATGAGCACAAATCTCATCTACTTTGAATTTCAACACAGTCTGGAATTACAATTTGGGTTGATATATTGTTATCCATAGCATTAGTAGGCCACCTTTTGATGGAAATTTTTGAAGAATGCCTTTGTCTTTGATGTTATCTGAAAGTAAAACAATATAAATATGCAAAAAGTGGAAAGGGGCCAGGGGCCTCCCTTTGATTTTAAGTGAAAAGGCCATGTCTTCTATCAGTCCTTTCTGTGTACAGTTTAGTTTCATTTACTTGCTTTTGATCGTGTGAATGTGTAATGAATTTGTCCTCTCTGTACTACAGCTCTTTTGTACCTTTGGTGTGATAATCCCTGATTTGTATTTACTTTGCACTGTTTTTACAATACATTACAGTAAATTTTCTTTCTTTTTTTTAGACATAAATAATTTTGTGAATGACATGGGTTTTTACATTTTAATACTTGTTTTGGATTGAGTAGATGTGACTTTAAAAATATAATGTAGGATAACTTGTGGGCTGTTTTTCATATTTAGCTTAAAGCAGGAAGTGAAAAACAGGATCAGTCCTGTGTATGCACACATAAGAAGCATAAGCATAAACTGTTTTTCTCAAGTTTGATTCTAATGAGAAGATCAGTGACTGATTCTTAGCTGAGTTAAAATAAGTTGTGTCAATGAATTGTTGGGCTTTTGGGAAACGGTTTACTGATTTAAGGTTTTGGAACCCCTGGCAGTGTTTACTACTGGGGTCAGGATGAATGCAGTGGTGAGAAGCGTATTTCCTGTTTCATTGCTGTCAGAATGCCATCAAAAAAGAAAATAAATTCCTTTGATGGCAGTAGGATGACAGTAAGCAATACTAGGAAAAAAATATAGTATTTATTTCTTTCACAAATATTGTTATTTTTAGTAATGTTGGTGTCCTGGAGTTATCTTCAAGTGAGAAAATACTTTATAGGTCAACCAGCATCACTTTGGGCTTCATATGTTGTTGTTGTTTTTGTTTTTTGTTTTAATTTTTAAATTGTGAAATATAGCACATATACAAAAAAGCAATGAATTTCCAAGTACTTTTTTTTTTTTTTAGCTTACAAGACCTTTTATAGTCTCATGCCTCAGTCTGTATCTCTTATCACCTCACTTCATTATCCACTAGGCTGCAACCAAATTAGCATTCTTTTTATAATTTTTTTTTATTATAGTGAATTATATATACAAAAAAGCAATAAATTTCCAAGTACTTTTGAAGTTTGGTATGGGTTACAGTTCCATGATTTTTTGTATTATAGCTTCTCCAAGATGCTGGAGACCAAACAATATCAGCAGTCACACTCAGTTGTTAAATCCTATCTTCTCTGTTATGCTCCTCCTTTTTTTTTTCCTTTTTTGTAAAAAATAAAATATACAAAAAAAACAATAAATTTCAAAGTACATTGTAACATTTAGTTGTGAAACAGATTTCAGGCTTTGATTTGGGTTACAGTTCCACAATTATAAGTTTTTACTTCTAGTAGCTCTAAGGTACTGGAGACTAAAGGAAATATCAATATAATGATTCAGGGATTTATATGTATTTTAAAAAGCCACATGATTTCTTTATTATAACTTTTAGAATGTATTCATTGCAAGGGAATACTATCACAGGATAAGAGAATGTAAAACTCTTATATATAGATAAAAGTTTGTTTTTAACCTATATTAAGAAATGCACAGTAGAGTGCTTTTTAAATGTGTATTCTAAGTTCAAAGTAATGAAAGCCTTGTAATTAATTATATGCTTGTTGCTAAAAATTACTTCAAAAGGGAAAATCTTCCCTGGGAAATTTTCTCAATCCCTACTTAAAAGAAGAAAGCAAGCAAGTGTTTTAAAATCATTTTAGCCATAGTCCTATGATGCATTGTGTGGTTTGAAGCGTAATTTGTGATATTCTACATATGTTAAAATTTAACTGTTAATCTGCATTATAAAATACTGTAAAGGAGGGGTCTTCTAGTTAACTTGAGTTAGCAGAGGGGAGATCCTTGCTATAACAATTCCAAGTTATTATTTTTGAATTGGTATTTTTTTAGTTATTGAGCCTTAAAGATCAGAGAAATTTCCCACAATTTAAAATGCAGATTTCAAATGCATTTTAATGGATTTGAAATCTGACCTCTAAACCCTAATTTTTGTCATTTTAGGAAAACAAAGTGTGATGCATAAAATAATGTGTCAGAATAATCATAGTTTATATCAACATAAAACCTTGTAATCCTGGTATTGCCATTGAGTTACAAAGTGGGTTCAGTTGAATGCTTTGTGGCAACATATGTCATGTAGCTGTGTATGCCTTGAGACGAAAGGGTATTAAGCAACTCTATTTTCTTTGTATGTCAGCAGATTTCTTAAGAAAATTTAACTTTTGAATTCAACCATTTAATGTTTGAGCTGTTACAAAAGTGCGGGCACTGTTTCAGTTTTGTATGTTTTATGTGGTATGGAATCTTTTTGGCATTTTTTTGCCCTTCCAAAAACACTTCTGGGCAGCCTTACCAGTTCTTCCGTGACTGGTTAGGCCATCTTCCTAAAGTTGCTATCAAAATGGATTGAAGTACAGAACTACCCAACAATGATGGATGGAAAAGAAGGCCTCTCAGAGGGTTGGAGGGGAGGTTGAAATTGTGACAGTCACCTTCTGATTATTTGCCCTAGGAAGAACATGAAATAGATAAACCAACAACAGTGACTTTGGAATACAGGTCAGTTCTAAAGTTTCAACGTCAGAAATACCCTGTGTTTGCCTTCCAGTCTGTAGTGGTTCTCCATTCTCTGTTTTTTATTTTTCTGACCACCATAATCATAGTGCTTATTGGAACCCAGGTTTATTGGACTTCCATATAGAAGTAAATGGAAATGGTGAGGATGTTATAAAATGAATTATATAGTGGAAGGAGTCATACTAGAAAACTGAGCAGAGTATTAATATTGGCTTATATGTAAATGATAAAGAATTGACTTTTAAATTGTAGCAATAGGATTCATTCATTTTACCCAATTTCAATTTAGTGATGGTGAGTGTTGACTCTTTACAAGGAATTAGACATTTTTTACAGCACTCTTTCTGTCCTAGGTAGAAGAAGAAGAGCTAGTTGATGAACTTATAAAAGTATCATTTTTGGCTTCTGTTTGTGGTTATTGAAATTATTCAGGGGATAAAAGCTTGCTGTGCATATTCTAAAATTGGACCTTTAACTTTCTTGGAAGATTTTTTTTTTCCAGAAAATAATTGCTTTTTTTAAAAATAAAATTTAAATTTTAGAATAGTTTTAGATGTGCAGTCTAACTGCAATGACAGTTCAGAGTTTATCACCAATATATATTTTAACATTGAGAAATTATTTTAGTGGTTTTATAAAGCGTAAAAGGAACCAATTTTATTATTTTAGATTGCATGTTTTTTTAAATATTTTTATTGATAAAACATACAAACACAAACATTCTTAACATACAAGCATTCCGTACATGATGTATAATCAATGGCTCACAATATCATCACATCATTGTATATTCATCACCATGAACATTTTTTAGAACATTTGCATCACTCCAGAAAAAGAAAAAGGAAAAAGAAAAAACTCATCTATACCATACCTCTTACCCCTCCCTCTCATTGACCACTAGTATTTTCATCTAACCAGTTTATTTTAACCTTTGTTCCCCCTATTATTGTTTATTTTTTAAATCTATTATTGTTTATTCATTTGTCCATACCTTAGATAAAAGAAGCAATCAGACACAAGGATTTCACAACCACACATTCACATTGTAAAAGCTATGTCATTATACAATCATTTTCGAGAAATAAGACTACACAGTTTCAGGTACTTCCCTTCAGCCAATCAAATATACCATAAACTGAAAAGAGATATCTACATAATGTTTAAGAATAACTTCCAGGATAACCTCTTGACTTGGTTTGAAATCTCTCAGCCACTGACACTTATTTTTTCTCATTTCTCTAACATCTCTTGGTCAAGGTTTTCTCAATCCCTTGAAGCCAGGTACCCTTCATCCCCAAATTTCTATCCTATGTTGCCAGGAAGATTTACACCTCTGGGATTCATGTCCCGTGTAGTGGGGAAAGAGCAGTGTGTTCACGTGCCATGTCGGCTTAGAGAGAGAGAACATATGTCCAACAGAGATTCTCTGGGGGTGACTCTTAGGCCTAATTTTTTTTTGTAACTTTTTTTATTGTATAATATGACATACATACAAAGCAAAGAAAAAGAAAGCGGTAGTTTTCAAAGCAGTCTTCAAGTATTTACAGGACGGGTCTCAGAGTTTGTCATGGACTACCTTACCATCCTCTCAGATTTTTCCTTCTAGCTGCTCCAGAATATAGGCAGCTAGAAGGAATAAATACTTTTTTATCATCATAATTGACTTTTTTTTCTTAGGCATACCTATAGGTGGGCTAAGCTTCTCCACTTCCTACATAAATGTCACAAGAGTAAGTGTCAAAGATCAAGGGCTTGGCGTATTTATTTGGGTGTCCCTAATGTTTGGGACAGTATACAGAGCGTCCCCAGTGGTAAAGTTTAATAGTTCCATATTTTTTCTCCCATCCCTCAGGGAACTTTGCCGGCACTTTTTGATTATTTGCTTAATAGACTCTGAGGTGTATCCAGGCATTACATTAAGCTATACAGGATTAAAGGCCCCCATTCTTGTTCTGGGCTCCTGTGTTTCAGTTGTTCAAATGAGCTATCCAGATAGGTTGAGTTAGTTTATGTGCTACAGAAAATTTAGGTTCTGGACAAAATTAACCTTTCTTCCTTTGGTCTCAAAGAGTAGGTGCGGTTCTAAAATATAGACAATGTCTTCCTTACCCCTGTGTTCTGAATTACCTTAATCCCGACCTGATTAGCTTCATTCTTATCTCTAAACCCCAGCAGCCTCTCATAATCCAGAAGTAATAATTATCATTCTGGACTAAATGTGTCTGCTATAAGAACTTACAGTCTAGTCCCCTGTTTTCCTATAAGTGTTTTCTAAAGGAGAACATCCAATAATTGTTCATTCATTTCTGGCTTATTTTGCCTCACCATGTGTTCATTCACATCTTTGCATGTCCCACAACTTTGTTCCTTTTTGTAGCAGCACGATATTCAATAATATGTATACACAATATTTGATAATATATATACATCATTGTTCGCCAGTCTGCTTCTCAGTCAGTGCATCCTTCAGCCACCTGCATTCATTAGGCATCAAGTATAATTCTTAGGCCTAGTTTTAAGTAGGCTTAGCTTATCCTTTGCAAGAATAAGTTTCATAGGGGTGAATCCCAAGAACAAGGGCTCGGCCTATTGATTTGGTTGTCCCCATTGCTTGCGAGAGTATCAGAAATTCTCCAAAGGGGAAGTTGAATCTTTCCCCCTCTCTTCCCATTCCCTGAGGGAACTTTGCAGTTACTTCTTTATTCACTCTGGAATTTATTGGGACATCACACTAACCTGGACAAGCCAACGAAATCTCACACCCTTTTAAAGATTCCTTGTACTTACGGTGTTCAACTAAACTGACCATACAAATTAAATTAGGAAATGTGCTACACAACATATAAATTTTGCACCAAATAAATATCTCTCCCTTTAGTCTCACACAGAAGTTGAAGTTTTAAGATATTGACCAAATCATCCTTTACCCAGTGTTCTGATATACCTTAGTCCTATCCAGATCAGCTTCATTCATATCTCTACTAGATGTCTGATCACTTTTTCAACTTTTTGAACAGTTCCTGTATGGGGCACTGCTGACTTTCATAGCTTTAGAGCTCTGACTCTGAATCTCAGGTGTCACATAAATACCTGGAGTGTCTAGAAAAAGACCACGTTATATACAAATAGCTCAGTATCTCAGAATTTAGAATTAACAGTGACACTCCTGAGTATATGTGACTGGTGTAAGAGCTTGCAATCTAGGACCCTTTACAATAAGCCCCAACCTGATAACCCATGTCCTTCACTTTAGTTCACCAAATTTTTGTATTATAGTTAGTACATATAATTGAGGCATGATAATATTTCTGTTTTTGTTTCTGGTGTTTCATTCAACATACATCTAGTTGCATACCTCACAAGGAAGATTGGGTTTTAAGGTAAAAATCACAGACAATTAGTTAGATATTGAATCTCTCCTTTTTTTTTTTTTTTACATAGGCAGGCACCGGGAATCGATCGAACCGTGGTCCTCTGGCATGGCAGGCAAGCGTTCTTTCCTGCTGAGCCACTGTGGCCCGCCCTCTCCTTTTTTTAATTTAATTTTTTTCACTACTCAAATCACTCTGGACAAACTTACAAAATCTCATGCCCTGTTCAAAGTTGTGTGTACTTATGGTGTTCAATTAATTTGTTCATATAAGTTATATTAGGAAGTGCACTAGTCGAAATAGAAATTTTGTACCAAATAAACATTTTTGCTTTAGTCTCACTTTAACATAAGTTAAAGTTTTAAAATATGAATTACTATCTATTTTCAGCATCCTGCAATATTGACATTCCTTTGTTCTTCCTCATGCAAAAGCATTTTAAAATTTGTGCATTTAATCACTATCACAAATTGTACATTCTAGGCATTCCTAGATTATACCATCTCAGTCTTTATTGTCTATCTTTCCTTCTGATTTCATTTGTGCCCCTAGCCCTCCTCCCTCTATCATTCTCACATTCAGCTTCATCCAATGTACTAACATTATTGTGCTACAATTAGGTATTATTGTGCTATCCATTTCTGAATTTCTACAGGCAATCCTGTTGCACAATATGTATCCCTTCAGCTTAAATTACCCAAAATCTACCCTAATGCTATCTCTTGATGGCCTCTGTTCTTAATTGAAATTCTCCAAGTTCATTCATTAATGTTAGTTCATATCAAAGAGACCATACAGTATTTGTCCTTTTGTTTCCAGCTACTCTTACTTAGCAAAATGTGCTCAAGGTCCATCCATGTTTTTACATGCTTCGTGATTTTATTCTGTCTTACAGCTGCATAATATTCCATCATATGTATATACCACAACTTGTTTAGCCACCTGTCTGTTGATAGACATTTAGGCTGTTTCAATCTCTTAGCTATTGTAAATAATGCTGCTATAAGCATTGGTGTGCAAATGTCCATTTGTGTCCTTGCCGTCATGTCCTCCTTATAGATACCTAGCAATGGTATTGCTGGATCAAATGACAATTCTATACTTAGCTTCCTGAGGAACCTCCAAACTGTGGCTGTACCATATTATATTTCCACCAACAGTGGATAAGTGTGCCTCTTTAGCCACATCCTCTCCAGCACTTGTTGTTTTCTATTTTATTGATAATGGCCATTCTGGTGGGTGTGAGATGATATCTCATTGTAGTTTTGATTTGCATTTCCCTAATAGCCAGGGAAGTTGAGCATCTTTTCATGTGCCTTGCAGCCATTTGTATTTCCTCTTCTGAGAAGTATCTGTTCATGTCTTTTGCCCATTTTGTAATGGGTTGTTTGTCTTTTTTGTTGTTGAGTTGAGCAATCTCTTTATATATTCTGGATACTAGACCCTTCACTGATATATCATTTCCAGATATTGTCTTCCATTGTGTAGGCTGTCTTCTTACTTTCTTGACAAAGTTCTTTGATGCACAAAAGTGTTTAATTTTGAGTTCCCATTTATTTCTTTCTTCAATGCTCGTGCTTTGGGTATAGGATCTAGGAAACTGCCTCCTATTATAAGATTTATAAAATATTTCCCTACATTTTCTTCCAACAGTTTTATGGTCTTAGATCTAATGTTTAGGTCTTTAATCCATTTTGAGTTAATTTTTGTATAGGGTGTAAAATATGAATCCTTTTTCATTCTTTTGCATGTGGATATCCAGTTCTCCAGGCACTGTTTTATTGAAGAGACTGTTCTGTCCCAGGTGAGTTGGCTTGACTGCCTTATCAAAGATCAGTTGTCCATAGATGAGAGGGTCTATATCAGAATACTCTGTTCAATTCCATTGGTCAGTATATCTGTCTTTATGCCAGTACCATGCTGTTTTGACCACTGTAACTTCAAAATACACCTTAAAATCAGGTAGTGTGAGACCTCTGACTTCATTTTTTTTAGTTATTCAGGGCACCCTGCCCTTCCAGATAAATTTGGTTATTGGTTTTTCTATTTCTGAAAAGTAAGTTTTTGGGATTTTAATTGGTATCGCATTGAATCTGTAAATCAATTTAGGTAGACTTGACATCTTAACTATATTTAGTCTTCCAGGGAACCTGGTGTGCCCTTCCATTTATTTAGGTCTTCTGTGATTTCCTTTAGCAATTTCTTGTGGATTTTTTTATATAGGTCTTTTGTATCCTTAGTTAAATTTATTCCTAAATATTTTATTCTTTTGGTTGCAATTGTAAATGCAATTCTTTTCTTAATTTCCCCCTCACATTGCTCACTACTAGTGTATAGAAGCACTGCAGATTTTTGAATGTTGACCTTGTAACCTTACACTTTGCTAATTTATTAGCTTTGGTAGCTTTGCTGTGGATTTTTCAGGGTTTTCGACATATAGTATCATACCATCTGCAAACAGTGAGAGTTTTACTTCTTCCTTTCCAAGTTTGATGCCTTGTATTTCTTTTTCTTGTGTAATTGCTCTGGCTAGAACTTCCAACACAATGTTGAATAACAGTGGTGACAGTGAACATCCTTGTCTTGTTCCTGATCTTAGAGGGAAAGTTTTCAGTTTTTTCCCCGTTGAGGATGATGTTAGCTGTGGGTTTTTTCATCTATTCCCTTTATCATATTGAGGAAGTTCCTTTCTATTCCTATCTTTGAAGTGTTTTCAACAAGAAAGGATGTTGAATTTTGTCAGATGCCTTCTTGCATCAATCAAGATGATCATGTGTTTTTTCTGCTTTGATTTGTTGATACGGTGTATTACATTAATTGATTTTCTTATGTTGAACCATCCTTGCATACATAGGATGAATCCTACTTGGTCATGATGTATAATTCTTTTAACGTGCTGCTGGGTTCGTTTTGCAAGAATTCTGTTGAGCATTTTTGCATCTGTATTCATTAGAGAGATTGGTCTGTAATTTTCTTTTCTTGTAGTATCTTTGTCTGGCTTTGCTATTGAAGGTGGTGTTGGCTTCATAGAATGAGTTAGGTAGCCTTCCCTCCTCTTCAGTTTCTTTGAAGAGTTTGAGCAGGATTGGTACTAATTCTTTCTTGAATGTTTGGTATTCAACATTCACATGGGAAGCCATCTGGTTCTGGACTTTTCTTTTTGGGGGAGCTCCTTAATGACTTATTCAATTTCTTGTGATTGGTTTCTTGAGGTCATCTATTTCTTCTTGAGTCAATGTTGGTTGTTCATGCCCTTCTAGGAAGTTGTCCATTTCCTCTACATTATCTGGTTTATTAGCATAAAGTTGTTCATAGTATCCTCTCATTACCACCTTTATTTCTGCAGGGTCGGTGGTTATGTCTCCTCTTCCTTGTCTGATTTTATTTATTTGCATCCTCTCTCTTCTTTTTTGTTAACCTTTATGAAGGGTCCATCAATCTTATTGATTTTCTCATAGAACTAACTTCTCATTTTGTTGATTTTCTCGATTGTTTTCATGTTCTCGATTTCATTTATTTCTGCTCTCATCGTCATTACTTTTTCCCTTTTATTTGCTTTGGGGTTAGGTTCTCTAGTTCTTCCAAGTAAACAGTTAATTTCTCTATTTTTGCTCTTCTTTTTTTGATATAAGAATTCCCTTTTAGCGTACTGCCTTTGCTGCATCCCATACATTTTTTTAAAATTTGTTTTGTTTCTATATACTATTTATTTATTTTATTTATTTGTTTATTTACATGGGCAGGCACTGAGAAATAAATCCGGGTGTCTGGCATGGCAGGCAAGAACTCTGCCTTCTGAACCATCGTGGCCTACCCCAGCCCATCCATTTTGATATGTTGTGTTTTCATTTTCATTTGCCTTGAGATATTTACTGATTTATCTTGTAATTTCTCCCTTGACCCACTGGTTGTTTAAGAGTGTGTTGTTGAGCCTCCATATATTTGTGAATTTTCTGGCACTCCAATTATTATTCATTTCCAGCTTCATTCTTTTATGATCTGAGAAGGTGTTTTGTATGATTTCAATCTTTTTAAATTTATTGAGACTTGCTTTGTGGACCAGCATATGGTTTATCCTTGAGAATGATCCATGAGCACTTGAGGAAAAAGTGTATCCTGCTGTTGTGGGTGTAATGTTTTATAAATGTCTGTTAAGTCTAGTTCATTTATTGTATTATTCAGATTCTCTGTTTCTCTATTGATCCTCTGCCTAGATGTTCTGTCCATTTATAATAGTGGAAAATTGAAGTCTCCACTATTATGATAGATGTATCTATTTATTTTTTCAGTGTTTGCCTCATATAATTTGGAGCACTCTGGCTTGGTGCATAAATATTTATGATTGTTATGTCTTCCTGTTGAATTGTTCCTTTTATTAATACATAGTGTTCTTCTTTGTCTCTTTTAATTGTTTTACATTTGAAGTCTGTAATTTGTTGGATATTAGTATAGCTACTCCTGCTCTTTTCTGATTGTTGTTTGCATGAAATATCTTTTCCCAACCTTTCACTTTCAACCTGTGTTTATCCTTGGGTCTAAAAAGTTTTTCCCATAGACAGCATATAGGGGGGTCCTGTTTTTAAATCCATTCTGCTAGTCTGTGTCTTTTGATTCGGGAGTTTAATCCATTAACATTTAGTGTTATTACTGTAAGGGCAGTACTTTCTTCTCCCATTTTGCCTTTTGGATTTTTATGTCATATCTAATTCTTCTTCTTTTTACCTTTACTGATAGTCTTCATTTCTACACTCTTCTCCACACCTCTCTCTGCTGTCTTTTCCTATCTGTTTCTAGTGCTCCCTTTAGTACTTCTTGCAGAGCCAGTCTCTTGGTCACAGATTCTCTCTGATTTTTTTGTCTGAAAACATTTTAATTTCCCCCGTATTTTTGAAGGACAATTTTGCTGGATATAGAATTCTTGGTTGGCAGTTTTTCTCTTTTAGTATCTTAAACATATCATACCACTGTCTTCTCACCTCCATGGTTTCTGCTGAGAAATCTACGCATAGTCATATTGGGCTTCCCTTGTCTGTGATGGATTGCTTTTCTCTTGCTCCTTTCAAAATTCTCTCTTTCGCTTTGACATCTGACATTCTAATTAGTAAGTGTCTTGGAGTATGTCTGTTTGGATCTATTCAGTTTGGGGTATGCTGCACTTCTTGGATGTGTAATTTTAAGTCTTTCATAAGAATTGGGATATTTTCAGTGATAATTTCCTCCATTAGCTTTTCTCCTCCTTTTCCTTCTCTTCTCCTTCTGGGACACCTGTAACACATATATTCGTGCACTTCATATTGTCATTCAGTTCCCTGAGTCCCTGCTCATATTTTTCCATTCTTTTCCCTATATTTTCTTTTACTTGTCAGATTTCAGATGTTCCATCCTCCATTTCACTAATCCTATCTTCTGCCTCTTGAAATCTTACATTGTAGGTTTCCATTGTTTTTTTCATCCTTTCTACTGTGCCTTTCATTCCCATAAGTTCTGTGATTTGTTTTTTCAGATTTTCAATTTTTTCTTTTTGTTCATCCTTTGCCTTCTTTATATCCTCCCTCAATTCATTGATTTGATATTTTGATAAGATTTTCCACGCCTGTTTGAACATCCTGAATTAATTGTTTCAACTCCAGTATCTCATTTGAATTGTTGGTTTGTTCCTTTGACTGAGCTATATCTTCAGTTTTCCTGGTATGATTCGTTATATTTTACTGGTGTCTAGACATTTAATTTCCTTAATTAGTTTATTCTGGAGATTGTTTTCACTTTTTTACCTAGGATTTTCTTGCTGGATGACTTTGTCTATCTGTTCTTTGACATTCAGTCAGGTTTATTCTAGACCTCTAGTTTAGGTTTTGATTAACAGATCAGAATTTTTTGGTTCTTGTTTTCTTGTTTCTTGTGCTGCCTGTATGGTTCCTTTTGTTGTTGTTGTTCCCTTGAAAGGTTTACTTAGGTATTATAGACGCCAGTCAGATTTTCCCAGCCCAGACTGGCCTCCTCTTAGGAGGAAAGAGTCACCTGCATCAGTTTTCCCTGAAGATGAGACCCAGCAGGTTGAAAGAGTTTCCTGTGAAGCCTCTAGCCTCTGTGTTTTCCTGTCCTGCCCAGTATGTGGCATGTTTCTGCCTGCAGGTCCTACCAGCATAAAATGATGCAGTACCTTTAACTTCAGTATACTCTCCCTGCTGGGACATGGTCGAGACAGAGGAGAGGTTGTAGTCTGGTTTTTAATGGCTTCAGTTTTCCAGACCCTGGGTCTAAATTCCTTGAGGGAAGGATTCCACCTGAGCTGGGCCCCACCCCTCTTCTGGGGAAGGCACAGCTTCCAGGAAATTACTTCCTTTCACCTGACCAGCCCCTTTGCCTCTCAGACAAGCTTAATTCCACCCTTGCGTTGAGCAATTGGAGCCTGAGAAGCCCTGCAGTTGAATGCAAAGAGCAGTCAAGCTGTAGAAACACAGCCACAAAAAAGAAAAGAAAAAAAATCCTTTTCAGAGCAGGACCCCATTCCTCGGGTTTGCCAGTCAAGAGCTTAAGTTGGTACGTTGCTCTATGTATCTCCAGGTACTGTGTGCCCCTCCTTTCGTTCAGGGCTCAGAGCTTTTCATGTATTTTGTTCTGTCCAATCTGGAAAAAACCTTTTTTTTTTTTTCCTTTTTCTGTCAGCCCTGCCCCTTCTGCACCCAGGCAAAAACAGCAACCTCAGCATTTACTAGAAGTTCAGCTGAGCTGGGGGCCTATTGTTAGTAGTCAGATTTGTTAATTCATTCCACATTTGGAGCTTGGTTGAGCTCAACCAAGTCCTAGTAAAGTCTCTTTCCTTTCCCGTGTAGGAACCAGCCGTGGGGGAGGGGCGTCGGTCTCTGTGGCTTGGGGGACTCACAGTTCTGGGTGGGATTGCAGCCGTTCCACCTCGTCCAGACTGGATACGCTGTGTGCTTGGTCACTGATGTGGCCCCAGCAGTTGTTCTGTACTGTTCCTGGCTATTTACTAGCTGCTCTGGAGGGCAGACTAAATCCCACACCTCACTAGGTCACATCTTGGACCCTAGATACTGAATCTTAATTGTTTTATTTCCTTTACAGTCTTTCATTTATTTTGAAATGGAACTTTATTAATACATCTTTACAAAATGTTCAAAATTTAACTTAAAGGAATTTAAGCTAACTTATTTCTCAGAATTGTGAAGATTGTTGGCTTTCTCAAACTGTTGTGTAAAAAGAGGCAAATTGTCTCTAAGGAGCTTCCTGCCCAGGGAAGGAGACAAACATCACTAATACAAGGGAGACAGTTGTGGTTCCTGCTGCTCTGGAGCCCCACCATTAAGACTCTTAGATGTCTTTATGGCAGAGACTTTTTTTTTTATAATTTTTTACTAATTAAAAAAAAAATTACAAGAAAGAAACACAAACATTCTTAATATATGCGCATTCCGTTCTACATATATGATCAGTAATTCACAATATCATCACATCATGATCATTTCTTAAAACATTTGCATCAATTCAGAAAAAGAAATAAGACAACAGAAAAATAAAAGGAAAACAGAAAAAAAAAATTTTTACATACCATACCCCTTACCCCTCCATTTCATTGATCACTAGCATTTCAAACTAAATTTATTTTAACATTTGTTCCCTGATTATTTATTTTTATTCCATATGTTCTACTCATCTGTCGACAAGGTAGATAAAAGGAGCATCAGACACAAGGTTTTCACTATCACACAGTCACATCGTGAAAGCTATATCATTATACAATCATCATCAAGAAACATGGCTCCTGGAACACAGCTCTACATTTTCAGGCAGTTCCCTCCAGCCTCTCCATTACGTCTTGGATAACAAGGTGATAGATACTTAATGTGTAAGAATAACCTCCAGGATAACCTCTCGACTCTGTTTGGAATCTCTCAGCCATTGACACTTTGTCTCATTTCTCTCTTCCCCCTTTTGGTTGAGAAGGTTTTCTCAGTCCCTTGGTGCTGGGTCTCAGCTCATTCTAGAGTTCTCAGTCCCTTGATGCTGAATCTCAGCTTAATCTGGGATTTCAGTCCCACGTTGCCAGGAAGATCCACACTCCTAGGAGTCATGTCCCACGTAGACAGGGGATGGGTGGTGAGTTTGCTTGTTGTGTTGGCTGGAGAGAGGCCATATCTGAGCAAAAAAGAGGTTCTCTTGGGGGTGACTCTTAGGCCTAATTTTAAGTAGGCTTGACCTATCCTTTTTTTGTGGGGTTAAGTTTCATATGAACAAACCCCAAGACTGGGGGCTCAGCCTAAAGCTTTGGTTGTCCACACTGCTTATGAGAATATCAAGAATTCCACTTGGGGAAGTTGAGTTTTCCCCCGTTCTCACCATTCCCCAAAGGTGTCTTTGCAAATACTTTTCCACTCACTGATCAAATCACTCTGGGATTCATCGGGGCATCACCTGGACAAACCAACAAAATCTCATGTCCTACCCAAGGTTCCATGTACTTACGGTGTTCAGCCAACTATCCACATAAGTTATATTAGATGCACTAGTCAAAATATAAATTTTGTACCAAATAAACATTTTTTGGTTTAATCTCACACGTAAGTTGAAATTTTAAAATATTAATTGCCATCTATTTTCAGCACCCTGCAGTAATGACATTCTTTTGTTCTTCCTCATGCAAAAACATTTTTAAAATTTGTACATTTGGTCACTATCATTATACGCTCTAGGCATTCCTAGATTATACCATCTCTATCGTTTGTCTTTCTTTGTGATTTCGTTTATGCCCCCAGCCCTCCTCCCTCTATCATTCTAACATTCAGCTTCATTCAATGTTTTAACGTAATTGTGTTCCAGTTAGGTAATATTGTGCTGTCCATTTCTGAGTTTTTATATTCAGTCCTGTTGCACAATCTGTATCCCTTCAGCTCCAGTTACCCAATATCTTACCCTATTTCTATCTCCTGATGATCTCTGTTACCAACGAAATATTCCAAGTTTATTCATTAATGTCAGTTCATATCAGTGAGACCATACAGTATTTGTCCTTTCGTTTTTGGCTAATCACACTCAGCATAATGTTCTTAAGGTCCATTCATGTTGTTGCATACTTCATAACTTTATTCTGTCTTACAGCTGCATAATATTCCATCTTATGTATATGCCACAGTTTGTTTAGACACCCGTCTGTTGATGGACATTTTGGCTGTTTCCATCTCTTGGTAATTGTATATAATGCTGCTATAAACATTGGTGTGCAAATGTCTGTTTGTGTCCTTGCCCTCATGTCCTTTGAGTAGAGACAGCATATAGATGGGTCCTGTTTTTAAATCCATTCTGCCAGACTATGTCTTTTGATTGGGGTGTTTAATCCATTAACATTCAGTGTTATTACTGCACAGGTAGCACTTTCTTCTACTATTTTGGCAGAGACTCTTTAGTCACTCTTTCTTTGAGAGTAGGATATAGGATCATCATCAGAAGGTACTAACCACAGAATGATAATGTATTTTTGTGTATGATGCTACTATAGGGAAAATTTTTCTGAAATAGCATAATCATTAAAAAAAAAAAGTCTAATTCCATATCTCTTGACTGTATTTTTCTGTAAAGCTCTACATTTAAGAATATTGAACCAGAGGGCTCTTTCAAAGAATTTTAAATGCTTAAAAAAAGCTAGTTCAGTACACTGTCTAATAAATATACCAAGTGTCCTTTTGTTCTAGGTAATATTTCAGAGTTCCTTCCTTTTGTAGATATGTGTCTACCTGGAGTGTTTTGTTACTTGCAGCTATTAAGCTAACCACTAGGTGATGCTAAAAGACTTGGACATAATATTGTGAATTGTGAAAGATAATCAGTGAAATTGCTTTTTACTTTCCTGCACCTCAAAATAAGCAAATCATTTTTCTGTTTTCTGTTTATTTCTTTTTCTGAATTGATGCAAATGTTCTAAGAAATAATCATGATGATGAATATACAACTATGTGATGGGAACAAAAAGAATGTTCATTTTATATGTCGATTTGTTTTATTAATTAAAAATTTTTTTTAAATGTAAAGAAAAAAAATAAATAAGCAGATCACAAGTAATGGTCAGAACCTTGCATTGATTTGAGGGAAGGTTGGTGTAGAAACTCAAGATTTCTGTTGGCTGATACCCACTGCTTCCCAGGTAAGTGTTGGAAGAAACTATAGTCTTTTTTTTTTTTAATTAGGGAAGTTGTGGTTTTATAGAACACTCATGCATAAAATATAGGCGTTCCACAGACCATCCCACCGCCAACATTCTGCACTGGCATGGATCATTTGTTAGAATTGATGATAACACATTTTAGTGATTGTACTATTAATTAAAGTCCATGGTTTAACTTAGGACCCACTGTGTTATGTAGTTCCATGGATTTTTTTTGTAAATTTTTATTTTGTAACCATATGTACAATCTAACATTCCCCCTTTTGATCGTATTCAGATACATATTTCAGGGCTGTTACGACATTGTGTTATCATCACCACCATCTATTACCAAACATTCTCCTCATTCCAAGAAGAAACCCTATATATTTTAAGCCTTAACTTCCCATTCCCTATCCCTACCCTGTCCCTTGGTAATCTGTATAATCAATTTTATTTAGATATATTCTCAGATTCCATCAGACTTGAGTGTTTTAATATCCAGGCCATGTGCTATTAATTTTTTAAAAATGTTTTATTTTGAAACTATTTTGAACTTGCTAGACAGTTTCAGAAATAATACTGAGAACTCAATTCAAAAATAATAGAGAACTACAATATACCTCCATCCTCCCAGATACGCAGATCCATCAATTTTAATATTTTGCCATATTTGCCCCATACCATTCTGCTCTCAGTCCATCTTTCTATCTGTGTATTTATCAATTTTCTAAATGGTTGAGTATAAGTTGTATCATGCATATATCATGCTTCTGAAATACTTAACACTGCCATGTGTATTTCTTGTGAACAAGGATATTCATTTACGTAATTGTGTTAAGTACGGCTATCAGAGTCAAGAAATTTCACGTTGATAAAAAGTTTACGTTCTGTGTTCCAGTTTTTTTGTACATCCCAGTAATGTCCTTTTTTAAAAAAAAAATTTAATTAATTAAACTTTTTAACATACGTTAACATACAAACATTCCATACATGGTATACAGTCAGTGGCTCACAATATCATCACTTAGTTGTGTATTCATCACCGTGAACATTTTTCAAACATTTGCATCATTCCGGAAAAAGAAATAAAAAAGAAAAAAATCATACATACCATACCTCTTACCTCTCCCTCTCATTGACCACTACTAGTATTTCCATCTACCCAATTTATTTTAATATTTGTTCCCCCTGCCAATAATGTCCTTTAGAGCCTGTTTTTCCTGCTTTGATGGATCTCATCCAGAATCATGTGTTACATTTAATTGTTACTGTCTTGTTAGTTGCCCTTTCCTGTCCTGCCCTGTCCTTTCTTTTCCTACAGTTTCTTGCCTTTCTTTTCTTTTTCTTTTCCTTTCCTGACCTGTCTTGTCTTCTCCTGCCCTTTCTTTTTCTGCCCTGCCCTTTCCCCTTCCCCTCATAAAAATTAGCGTAAATTTTTCCACCTCAGCCACTCCCAGGTATAGCCTTCAGTGGCATTCATTGCGTTCACAGTGTTGCAGTACTGTCACCACCTTCTATTTCTGAAGCTTTCCCATCTTCCCAGATTGAAACCCATTTCCCTTGTCCTCTGCTCCTGACAACCTGTACTCTATTTCTTTCTCTCTCAGTTCGCATATTATCCAATATTTTCTTTGTAGATAGTTATTATGGAACTTAAATTTAATATCCTAAATCTATAACAATCTCGTTTGCTTTGATGCCAGTGTAACTTCAGTAATTTATATGCACTATGTTCCTATACCCCTCTGCCCCCCCCCCCACCTTTATGTAGTTCTTGACACAACTACCATGTTTATACAGTATGAGTCTAAAACCATTGATTTATCATTACATTTTATGAATTTGCTTTTGGGATCCTGTGTGAAGCAAAAAGTGGAGTTACAAACCAAAAATGCAATAGTACTGGCATTTATATTTACCTCTATCATCACTCTCACCAGAGCTCTTTATTTCTTCATATGACTTCGAGTTTTTGTCTGTTATCCTTTCCTTTCAATCCGTATATCTCTTTATCATCTCTTGTAGGGCGAGTCTATTGGTGACAGATTCACTTGGCTTTTGTTAATCTGGCAATGTTGTACTCTCTCCCTCATTTTTTAAAAGACAGTTTTGCCAGATATAGAATTTCTGGTTGGTAATTTTGTCCTTTCAGTACTTTAAAACTGCCTTCTTACCGCCATGGTTTTATAGGGGAAATTTCCCACTATGCTTCATCTTATTGAGGCTCCCTGGTATGTCACATGTTGCTTCTCCCGTGCAGCTTTCAGGATTCTTTATCTTTGGCATATGATAGTTTACTTGTAATATTTCACAGTTTGGCTCTTCTGGGTTTATCAGGCTTGTTGTTTGAGCATCTTGAATGTATAGATTCATCCTTTATTTCTTTGTCTTTCTTCCTTTTTGTTTATCTTTGATTATCTTTGATAATCTTTTTAGCTCTCACTTGCCTAATTTCCTTTAGTTCTTTGTTTATGTTTTTCTTTAGCTCTTTGAGCACATTTAGGATCATTTTTAAAAAGTCTTTGTTCTCCTCATTTATGTTAAATTTTTTCCTTTGCCTGAGCCTTTGCTTCCTTTTTTTGTTGTTTGTAAGTTTTGTAATAGTTTGTTGAAACCTCGACATTTTGTTACTTTATTATGTTATTGCTGGAATTTAGACATTAGGGGCCTGTCTCTTAAGCTTGTATCCAGCTAGCATTATGACAGAGTCTTCCTTGAATGTCAGGAGTTAACACACACATACAAAGGAAAAAAAGAAAATATCTTCCCCAGTTATTGAAGATTGGTCTGTGCTAGTGCTCTCTTTCAGAGCTTATCCATACAATGAGTTTAGAGACTAGCTCCAGGCCAGAGTATTGGGCCCTCCCTGGCCCTCTCCAAACATTCCTATGTCTTGAGCATATGTATGTGACCCTAGGAAAGTTCACAGGGTTTGCCCTGAATGCAGATGCCTGTGTTTGCATGAGTATATGTGTGTTCCTTTCTGGCCTGTGAGAGTATAGGTATGCTGTTTACTGGGGGTGTCTGGGTACCTACGATCAGCTTGTTTAAAACTGAAGCCATCAGCTTGTTTAAAACTGAAGCCATTATCTCATTTCCCCATATAATTGTCTTGCTCTATTTCTGATGGTGCTGTGCATCCATCACCCAAACTGGAGAACATTCTTCCATTGTCTCAATTCTTTTTCCTCAGCTTCCGGATGTTGTAATTAGCCTTCTCAAGCATTTCCTCAGTCCTCGGATTGCGCTATATATCCTTCTCCTTTCCCCTTTCAGCTTAGCCTGTGTTTGCAGCCAGTGATGTCAGGGTCCCTTTCCTTTACTAGCCTGCGAGCTCTCCAAGGACAAGAACCTTCCTTAGCTGTCTTTGTTCCTCCAGTGCCCATTGCCTAGAAGGGATTCCGCAGATGTTTGGAGGTGTATCATTTAACAAAGGCTCTTAGTTGGGAAGACAGTTAATTTTTAATGTTACAGTTATATAAAAAGTTTAGTTTGCCATACAAAAATGTATGGCAAAATTTGTTAGTGTAATGCTGAGGTTTCCACTTTGGATGCTGTGACAACACCTTAGAGTATCGATGCTTATTTGAAAATAGGCAGTTTTTTTTGTAGTGTAATTATATTAGTTGCCATTCTCTGACACATACTGGAAGTTAGGGGCTGTTAAGACAGTATGGTTCAAAGACAAATTTTTACCTTTACAAATGTAAAAATCCTTTTTAAGTAGAAGATTCTTAAAACTGTGGGGCAAAGTAAATATCTGAAATTTGGGTTAAAAGAGATTTTAAGGTAGATCCCATTGTATATTGATAGGAAAGAGCCCAGCCTCTGGAGTCAGGTAGATCCACTTCACATCTCTTCAGGCCAGTTCTGTCTAACCCAGTGGAATGTCAGTTTACTGACATTGTGGAATGAGGGTGTCTCTTTGTGTGTTGACATTTGAATTTTGTGGATTAATTTCATTTTGCTAGTCCCTAAGTCTGGGACCTGCCAGTACAACTGTTTTAGAAAAGGGAGCCTTTTCTTTGAGTGAATCTTTGCATGGATGCTAGTATCAAATGTATTCCTACTTAGTTTTCCTTTTCTCTTCCACAGTCTAAAAGTAAAGGGAAGGCAGTGTAGTATGGCCACAAGATCATGGATTTCAGGCCGTGACCATGCTCCTTGCCACCTGTGTGGTCACAGACAAGTGATTTCACCTTTCTAAGCCTCAGTTTCCTTATATTGGTGACCTGGAGATAGTGGTACTACTCTTGGATTACTTAGGGTTAAGTGCAGCCAGTTAACATTCGTAAATTGTAAGGCACACGCTTAGGTGTACAATGGGTCCGGTGAATTGTGAGATCCATAGTGGGACTTGAGGAGACCTTGTCTTATTGTTCAGCATTTCTGGTGGTAGATTGGACGGAGATAGCGTCACAGCCACCTTAGGATGTGATGAAGGCTCTCAGAGATGAATCCGAGGCTAAGAAACCCAGTTTGTTTCTAAATGAAAAGAGAGGACATTGTATTACACAAATTAGCACCCAGATGGGACTTCTCTTAGAAAAACACAGTTTGATTAGTTGGTGACACTTGTGCCAAAGAATGGAAGAGTTATCAAAGACCCCCTGTGATGCATTGGGGTTAGTGTTAGTTGCTGGGGATTCAAGGATGAGTGAAACTCAGGTTCTGAATGTGTCTTCATAGCTAATGCCTGAGGGTCTTGCACTGTCAGTGAAGTGTGCTCGGCCATCAATGTTGAAGGGGGAAAAGCCTGAACCTTTTAAATCTCTTTGCTAGTACTGATAAGTAGTGTGTATATGTGTGTGTGTGTATTTTAATATTCTGTTTCTCATTAAAATAGATCATTCTTGTGCTTCCTGGTTATATTCCCAGAGGAAAACAAATGTTGGTGTTGGAAGAAAAATAACAATTTGAAAGAAATGTTTTAATCATTAAATAATGAACATGATGTTGGACTAAATGGAACTTTAACAGTATGTTTTTTTAAAAATATGTGCCTTATTGAAGGAACCTTTAACACTCACCAGAGTAGGATGTCAGAACTGACTTAAATATTACTCACTAGATGTCATTAATTTCTGAAATCCATCTCTTCAATCTTTCAGAATTACTGGAGAATGTGACCCTAATACATAAACCAGTGTCATTGCAACCCCGGGGACTGATCAATAAAGGCAACTGGTGCTACATCAATGCTGTATCCTTCTTGGAAGCGCCCTGGCCATCTTTCTGCAGTCTTCTCTTCATCATTTGACTCAGTTCAGCTTCCGTGGGACATCCAACCTGAATGTTGAATCCAAAAACTTAGTTCACTATCTGGTCTGCCTACCTTAATTATAAACAGAGTCCTGATCAAAATGGGAAAAAAAAAATTGTTGGCCTGTGAATGACAGAATCAGGCAAATTGTGTTCTCACTAGAAGGGTCCTGAATAATAGGGCAAAGTGGAGACGACTTATAACTGGAAATTTTGTTTTTATTGATTATGTGGGGGTTGAACCACGTTCTTATATATAAACTAATGATTGCACAATGAATTCTTCTCTGGATAAGGCAGTAATCCTGGTGATTGTTTGGTCATTTTGTGTTTATATATCTAAATGGTTCAGTGTCCTTGGTTTATTTAATTTTATATGCTGTTGTGTTTAATGAGGCCTTAAGAAGTTTGATGTGTTGGTTTCGTTTCCTTTACACTTCCTTACTGCGGTACTTAGACGCTGCAGGCATTGGTTGCTTGCCCTCCGATGTATCATCTGATGAAGTTCATTCCTCTGTATTCAAAAGTACAACGGCCTTGTACGTCAACCCCCATGATAGATAGCTTGTAAGTAAGGTGCTTAAAAATGTGTTCAAGGGTGGTGTTTCCTGCTGATAATGAGAATTTAAAGTTTAGTAAAGTTCTTGTTTTCTTGCAAATGGAGCGTATAATTCTATGTAAAATAATAGATCATTCATGATTTTATGTGGAAGTTAACCAGAAATGAAATTGGTCATGGGTATCAGTATTTTTTATATTTAGTATAGAACTTTTATAGAAAAGATTTAAGAACACATTAGGTATTATACTATTGGTTACCTAAAGTCTGCTATTAATGCCAATTAATATTCTGCTTAGCCATCATGTCTCTTTGGTAAAAGTATGTCTTATTACAAAGTACACTATTTAGGTTTTTTTTTCTTTTTTCTTTTCACATTTAGTGTTCGACTAATGAATGAGTTTACTAATATGCCGGTACCTCCAAAACCCAGGCAAGGTGAGTGAAAGCAAGGTCTCCTGGTGCCATTACATGTTAGGAGTCATGGAGTAAGGTAACTGAATTTGCTAAATTCAGTCTTGATGGCGGGGGCAGGGAGGGGGGCTGGGGAATGCCTTTTTAAATACAGGTTGCTACACCTATGCTGTTCTCAACATTCTAGGGGCAAGGTTTTGATGACCTTCATTTTTAATCATTTAAGAATACATTTTATTCTTTTTTTTTTGCATGGGCAGGCACTGGGAATTGAACTCAGGTCTTAAAAATACATTTTAATGATGAAAATCTGTGTCCTGTTTCCATTGCAGTTCTTGGGGATAAAATCGTGAGGGACATCCGCCCTGGAACTGCCTTTGAACCCACATATATTTATAGACTCCTGACAGTTATCAAGTCGAGCCTGTCTGAAAAGGTTTGGGACTACTTTAATGTAGTCAGTGTACAGTGTTGCCTTTGACTTCAGTCTGCTAGTTAACTGCTGCTCTACATGCTGTAATGTGTTAGGAGTTGAGGAATAGGGCTAGGCTTCCTCTGGAGTTAACTGCTTGGGTGAAGGTAAAGAGTATAATGCTGATGATCATCTCTTCATCTGCACTGAGTCAGGTCTCTTCCACTGTGCCTACGTGTTGTTCTGGTACTTTACATCTGTTATTATAGTATTAACAGTATATAGTATATTATAGTACAGTATGTTATTAACCCTCTAAATAAGGATGATCCTTGTCTCCTTTTACAGTTGGGAAAGGTGAAGTCACAAAGATGATAGAGGGCAGAGCCTGTGTGGGGGGGGCGGGTTCAGCTCTTTTAATCACTGCATGGCACTGCCTTTCAGGTTGAGCGGAGTGTATTGGGTCTGATATAGTGACAAGATGCAGAAGAGAGTCTGCCTTCATCATGCTTCTAGGCTTTAGTAGCTACTCAATGTCTTCGACTCTTTTACCTAGACTTTGTGTGTGTGTGTTTTCTTTATTATAAGTTGTCATTTTAACCACTAAGTGCACAATTCAATGATATTATTTACATTTATAATATGTCACCATCAACACCATTATCAAAATAGCTTTATCAACCAAAGCAATAACTCTCTACCCATTAAGCAATAACTCCCCCTTTCTCTTCCCTGCTTTGACCTAGAGATCTTATATCTCTACGAAAGACATGGGACCAGGCCAAGAGCCTAAGGGTCTTGTATGAGTTCTGGCTGCTGTTGAGAGTGAATCTGGGGCACTCTTAGCATGGTTGAATAGAGCACTTCTTTCCTCTCTGATGGACGCTTTGATGAACCATACAAGCAGCTGAATTTATGCTTAGGGATATTATTTAGATAGAAAAATAGTTGAGAAAATTCTACTAAAACTGAATAAAATATAGTAAAACTCTATTGCTTTGAAGAAGAGTGTTGTCCAGGGTGGGATACACTAGTGTAGAATTTAAAAAAATTTTAAATGCTATAATACAGCTTTTGTTGTTAGCTCAGATTTTTTTACTTCCAAAATAATGGGAAATGTACAGTGTTAGGGATGCAGAATCAGAGTGCTCTCTACTCTTAAAGAGCTAAATGTCCATTGGGAGAATTAGATAGTGATCCAAGTAAACAGAGAAGTGCTAAGATACACAGATGCTGAGGAGATGGAAGGAGAGAGGATGCTCAGGGAGACAAAAGTATCTTTTCAAAGTTAAATTAATATTGGATGTGCCAGAAGTCCCCAAGACCACCCTCAAGTTCAGTGCTTCACTAGAAGAATTGATAGGATGCAGAAGTTGTTATACTCATGGTTATGGTTTATTACAGTGATAGGATACAAAGCAGAATCACTAAAGGGAAAAGCACATGGGCCAAAATCTGGGGAAAACCAGAAGCAAGTTTATAGAAGTCTTTTCCAGTGAAGTCACACAGAATGTGCTTATTGCCTCCAGCAATAAGGTGTGATAACACATATGAAATGTTGACAGCCAGGGAAACTTAATAGAAACTTAGCGCTCAGGATTTTTATTGGGGACCATCCATGTTGGAACTCTATGTCTTGCATGTATCCAAATTCCAGACTCCAAAGGAAAGCAGGTATTCAGCGCAAGCCATGTTGTTTCCCTAAATGCAAGTTCCCAGAAACCAGCAAGGGCCAATTTGCAAAGTCTTTATAAAGGTAGCAGTTTTAGGCCTGTTCTGTTAGCTCTTTTCTACACATTGGGCCGTGACAATTTCTGCCCTTTTCCCCATATCCCTATCTATCCCAAGTTGTTAATGCAGAGTACACTCACCCCAAACAGCTGCTGTCTATAGCTACAATTCTATTTGGGAAAAGAAACCAACTTGCATGCAATCCCTCTTACCCAGAGACCTCAAGCTGAAAAATTTCTGATCCTTGGGATAGACAGCTCCAAAAAAATAAAATATGAATCATATCATTAAACAAGACCGGTGGGGAATTATGAAACTGAATATACCGCAATATCATTTGGCGAAATCAAGGAGTGATTTTGCTGGTATGTGCGTATAGATGAAAACATCAGCTAAATCTTTAAATCAGTAGTTCTCAAATATAATGTGAGTTATTTCCCCTGTAGATGCCTGTCATCACTAGTAGAGGGCTGTGAATATTTCCCAGCTCATGGTGTCATGATAACCCCAGGCTCGGCAGTGAGATTGCCCTGGACAGCTAGCTGTACTACATCATCAAACAAAAAAATCAATCTTTGAGTAACTTTTTAAAATTTAAAGGTAATGTGTTTATTATAAAAAATATCAAAAATACAGAAAAGCAGAAATGAGAAAATAAAAATTCCCATTAGTTCTACCACCTAGAAATAAATTGTTGAATTGGTTTCTTTGTTTTGGGGTTTCAGCTAACTCAAGGAAAAAACGTGATTTTTTTTTCAGGGACACTTTACGTTAAATTTTCTTGAAAATTTGAGAGGTGGTATAGTTTAAATATGTAGTTCCTATATCCCCATGTAGACTTTGGAACAGTAATCCATTAAAATTAAAATTGATGTGCTCGTTCTAACCTTTCCAGGGCCGACAGGAAGATGCTGAGGAATACTTAGGTTTCATCCTAAATGGACTTCATGAGGAGATGCTGAACCTGAAGAAACTTCTCTCACCAAATAATGAAAGTAGGTTGTGGGCTGTTTGCTGCAAAATTGCATGAGAACATTTTCCGACTAATGTTGTGTGTTCATCTATTAAGTTGCTCTGTTCTCCCAATAGTCATTTGCCCTTCATAAATCACTTATTCACAAAGCTCTAGTTATTTTTGCATAGCTGCTTATATGCCATTGAGAATGTTTTGTTTGGGTAAACCAAAGCTTACCTGGAACCCCTGCTTTTTTTTTTTCTTCAGCTTTTAATTTGGAAATAATCATATACAGAAAAGCCAAGAAAATAGTTTGATGAATTCCTGTATAAGCGTGAGATTCTGTAGCTGTTAACATGTCATGTTTGTCTCCTACTCACACGTACACAGACACACAGTCTATGTACACATTTTCTCCCTGAATGATTAAATATTAAGTTGCAGAATATTAACATTTATCCCTAAATGGTGAAGCTTGTGTCTCCTGGGGATATGGGTATTCTCCCGGATATCCACAAGTCCCTTAATAAACTAAGAAAACTCAATATCTACTTTCCCCAAATATTTTCACATTGTTCATCTTCAAATTTCTCCATTTGTCCCAAGAATGTCTTTTATAGCACTTTATTCTAAAAAGAATTTAAAAAGTTGCCCCTGTTGTATTTGATTGCTTGGCTCTTAATCTAGAATACATCCTGATATTATTGTGGTGGTTTTTTGACAATTTTTTGATTGTAACTGTCATGTTTATAATTCATTGGCATTAATTGCATTCACAATGTTGTGTTACCATCACCACCATCCATTACCAAAACTTTTCTGTCACCTTGAAACACAAACTCTGAACCCACTAAGTTATTTGATTCCCCATCCCCCTTCTCATCATCCCTGCCTCCTGCTTCTGAGGATTTAATCTCTTTTCTGTCTGTGGATTTGCGTATTCTAGTTACATTATCTAAGTGAGGTGATACTGTACTTTTGTCTGTCTTATTTCACTCAGTGTGTCATTTTCAAGGTTCCTTTCTCTGGCTAAATAATATTCCATTGTATGAATAGAACACTATTTGTTTAGTCTCTCATTTGATGATGCTGACTTTATTTTTAAAACTATATTAACAGATGTATTTAGGCACAATTTTTTTTCTTTGTTGTTGTAAGTAGCAGGCTAATGAGGACTCTGCTTTTCAGAGCTTAATGTTTCCAACGGACCCAAAAGCCGCTTGGTCAATGAAGATGAGCAGGAAGAATCAGGCGAAGGCAGCGAGGACGAATGGGAGCAAGTGGGCCCCAGGAACAAAACCTCAGTCACTCGCCAGGCGGATTTTGTTCAGACCCCAATCACTGGCATTTTTGGTGGACACATCAGGTTTATGCTTTTCTGGAATAATTTATGTGTCTTTTTCAGGATTTTCTGTTTGGCTAAGGGAGGAATGTATAAGGCTTGTCCTAAGAAATTTGGAGTCAGTGGTTTGCCTTGACACTTGCCTGCCTGTTCATTTATTGCATCTCTAATGCTTCTCTTGTTCGCCCTCCCCATGACTGCATTTCTGTAGGCCTGTGGGCCACAGTGAGCTCCTCATGGCTTCTTCCACCAGCACTTACGTTCATTCTGTCTAGCTGATCGCAGCTGGATGGTAAGAAGAAATTCATGAACCTAGATGGGTTCCAGAGCATTTTAGATACTGTAATCAAGCGAAGCTAAAAATGAGCATGGGGGGAGATTCTTTTTTTTTTTGTAAAAGTCAATTTTTTTTCAAACTTATTTCAACTTACATAGCTCATGGTATGAGATTTGTAAGCGAAGGAAAATATATTAAAAAATAATGGCCAACAGTAATCACAGTAAGTTGGAGAATACCAGATAGGAGAGAAATGGGAGAAAATAGGAGCATTTCATTTAAAAAAATAAATAGATAAAATCAACCCTGTTACTTGATTTCTTGGATAGAAGTAAGAAGGTCAAAATGTTTTTTGAGGGAGATATTTTTAAATGAAGGAGATATGTTACATGGGCTGCAATACTTGGGAGCCTGACTTAGAGCCAGTTCCTTTAAATCAGCTGCATTTTCCTTTAAACCAACTGTATTTTGCTAATTCATAAGCTTCTTTTAAAAGAATTTTCTTTATTTACACACTGACTCAGAAGCTAGTTACTGATCCTGTGTAGGACAGGATTAAAATCCAGTCAAACAGCCATGTGACCATGGACAAGTCATTTCTGTGTTCCTTGCTACAAGCTAGACTTCACAGGCCCCTTTCTTTCTGGAGATGCTCCATGTCAACTTTGTGGTTATGTATGGTCTAGAGAGTAGACAGAGCCTGCCTGCTGCTGCAGCCCCCTGCTAGATCCTGTTTTTACCAGCTAGGTTTCCTTGGGCTGGTCTGTTGGCAGAGGGAAGCAGAAGCAGGGACCCAGCTGGCTAAATTGTGAGCTCTTAGCTGTTCACTAACTAGCAACCTTGGTGGTAGGATTTTGGGAGCATTCAGAGGTGGGAGAAAAGCAATAAGGGAACAGTTCAAATGTGTATGATGAGAGCACAATTTTTGTGCATAGGTTAGGTATAAAAATTGCAAGGGCACAGGTGGCCAATGGTACTTAAAGATCCCACATTTGTCTAAGAATAACTGGTGGAAAAAACCAGAATCCATTTTGGGGAACTTGCTAACTTTTCTCAGATGTCTGTGTCATAGCTATTAGCCGTGGTCTCTGGGGTCTTTGTGTTGAAATTGGTCATGTATGTTTCTTTTCAAAACCAATAAAGCAAAGAAGAGAATTTCCCTGTTATAGGTTAGAGTAACTTTCTAAAATTATTTTTTTCTGTTTATTGTAGCCATCACTGAGCTTGATTCTTTATTCAAAATAATTGAAAGATATTTCTTCTAAACCTCATCCTTTTCCAATTGTTTTTCAATTTCCCCAGAAAGACCACTTTCCCCTCTCTTTTTTCCCATTTTTGATGAAATGTGGGCCCTTTGAGTCAAGAGGGCCGCTTCTTGATTTTCAGTAAGTTTAATTACAGATTTTCCCCACTATTGCTCTTTAGAACCAAGCGAATGGCCATAACTTAAGACTTTATACTCAGAAGGAATGTGGAGATCATATGAAATAGCTTGAGCCGGTAAAGCAACACATGTAAATTAAACCCTGGGCTGAAAAGCTTTTAGCTTGCTCTTCACCGCATCTGTTTTATAAAGCCTGAATACTTATCCACACCCACTTTATTCTGCTTAAACTAGGTCACTCAGACTGCAGAAATAGAACCCTGGTTGAACTCCTTGCTCAGGCTAAATGGAAGATGGTCCAAACATACAGTTTTTACTCAGTAAAACTTAGAAAAAGAAAAATGAAATGAAAAGCCAGCTAAGTAAACAAGGTTGAATTGGCACCTTTCTTGGAAGGGTGATAGTCTTTTTTCCTGGAATGTTAACTGTTTATTATTATTATTATTATTGTTATACCCACCCCTTCCCCCTTTTTCTTTTCTATATGTCATTTTTTTTTCCTATAAGTCATTTTTATAAGGGGAAAATGCAATGAGATATATCCTGTTCAACTCAGGATGCCCTGTTTTATTAGAACAGGCTTTGATATTTTAAGAAAGCAAAAAGTCTGAACATTTTGAGGCTATAGCAAAACAGTTAAATTTACTAACTGGGGCATTGAATAATAGTGTGGAGTGGAAGACTAAATGTGTTTTCACTTGGAAGACGAGATGTGCTTTCTTCCAAAGCACTTGAGCTGGGAAAATTCATTAACTGATGGATTTGCTTGCTAGAAACAAGGAGGCAGTATTCAGCAGGATTATTTTTATATGTAGTCCATATGTTTTTGGCATTTCTGTTCTATCTAGTCTTCTGAAAGTGATGTTGAATAATCTTAATTTTAAGTGTTTATTTTTGTTCTGTTGTTAGTCTTAGGGGAAAGCAGATAGGTGCGGTCTCTTAAATTTTTTGTTTTTGTTTTCAATTCTTAGGTCTGTGGTTTACCAGCAGAGTTCAAAAGAATCTGCCACTTTGCAGCCATTTTTCACGTTGCAGTTGGATATCCAGTCTGACAAAATACGTACGGTCCAGGATGCATTGGAAAGCTTAGTGGCAAGAGAATCTGTCCAAGGTTATACCACAAAAACTAAACAAGAGGTATATTTACAGTTGATTTTGAACCTTTATACTGAGGTACTCTGGTCAGGTGGAAAGAACACAGAATCAGAAATCAGGAGAAATGAATTTGAATTCTGCCTCATAAGTCAGTTGCTTAACCTTTTTGGACTGAAAGTTTCCGCCTTTTTAGAATGAAATGGTTGAAAAATTATTCCAATACCTTCTTTTAGTTCTAAATCCATGCAGTATAAACTAATATCTCCTTTTGAATTATTTATCCTGAGCTACATATAATCTGGCAATTTAATCAGGATACCACAAAAATACTACCACTTGTAACAGAGGCTATATAGCTGATTTACATTCATATTGTAGAACACTATCTTTTTTTAGATTAGTTAAGATATAGAAGAGATTTTCAGTACATGTGCTTGTACATCTTCAAGGACACTGGAAAATAAAATTATTCTGATGCCAGTTACTCTTTGATTTGTTATGAAAAGATAAAATCTTTCCATCTTCATAATTCGGAGAGTAACAGATTATATCTTAGTAGTGAACTTTGGCAGGTTAGAAATTGGACTCCAACAACTGTGTCAGACCAGATAGGCAGTGGTTTTCATGTGCAGTGAGAGCTGAATGGATATTGGCTGTCCGTATGTGCCAGTTTATGTCTGTTTTCATCTCTGCAGTAAAAAATAACTTCTCTGGGCCACGGTGGCTCAGCAGGCAAGAAGGCTTGCCTGCAATGCCAGAGGACCCGGGTTTGATTCCCGGTGCCTGCCCATGTATTAAAAAAAAAACACTTCTCTTATATATATATATATATATATATATATATATATATATATATGAAATGAGACATATATATATATATGGTCAGAATCATATATATATATATGAGACATTCCAGCATATAAAATGTATGGGTACATTGCATGACTGAGATGGCCTTATTGTTGTGGCTGGTTCTTTACAAAAAGGAGAGCAAAAGTAAAATGTAGAGACCTTGAATACATCTGGGTATTTCCTGCTCTGGATGGGTCAGGTCAGAGACACTTGGGGGTCTGCACAAGTTCTGCCATATTTTCAGACTTGAAAAAAAGGGAGAAACTGGTGAGAGTCGGATTCAGAAGCTTGACAGTTGACTTCGGTGACTAAGCTCAGTCTCGTGGTAGAACTTCAGGGAGAGGTGGAGAGTGGCTGTTCGTTTAGGGAGTTTGTTGGTGCGGTTAAGTCTGTGTTTTTGGCTGTGATTGGCTTGTCAGCCTGGCTCATTTGTGTGGGAGCTGTGACTCCCCAGAGATGGTATTCCTGCCCCCGGCAGTTGTTGCCCCTGTTCTTGCTCTCTCTTCTCTCAGCCAGACTGTGGGTGTCTTTAGTCAGTTGTCCTGGGGGATAGTTTTCAGCCTCTCCCTAGGCTATTTCAGGAAAGACCTTTTCATGACATAACTCTCCTCTCTTTTGCTCCTGCTGCCATTAAATTTTGATTTGGGGATGGGGAAGAGGGGTTGAGACAGAGGTAGTTGTTGCCTACCTGTGGTTGGAGAGTGGTGAGAAAAGGATGATGTATTCTAAATATCAGGTTTCAAATAAGGCTTTAAGAAAGATGTGGCATTTGGGTGGAACCTTGAAGTATGAAAAAGAACAATGCTACCTCCATGAGTGGTGACAGTGTTACTAGGTGAGAGCGAGGACACTTGTAAAAGCAGATGTTTGAGGGAGGAAGATTTTGGCCAGCTCATATGGAAATTCTATAAAGAGCAAATAACACTTTTCTTGAATGCAACTTTTTTTTTCATTTACTTTTTCAAGTACTCAGTATAATTTTATTATAATTTTGGATAAAAAGTATTTTCTCTGTGGTAACATAAGAAGGTCCTTGGGAAACTGTAATTGCATAAATACCGTATAGGGAATGTTGGGTGATTAGAAAGTATTGAAACCCAAAACACGTTTAAGAATTTCATATTAGCCATTTAATGAACTGATGAAGTTTTAAAGTCAGAATCATAAATCATCTGCATGGAAAAGACTCCCACAGATAATTTAATTCAACTCTTTTAGTTTTGGCCAGCAAGAAAACTGTCTTGTAGTCATCATCTCTGGTTTTAACTATTGAGCTCTGTTCACACTTCTCATTGGTTCACAAATACCTGCTGAATGCTCTAGAAAATAGAGACCCAAGGGAAGTGTGAAGAAACCTAAGACAAGACCCCCTGGGGTTTGAGCCTAGGTGGGAAGACAGGTTTGGGTCTGTAAGATGAATAAGTTCAAGCACTGATAACAACTCTCAGCTTGCTGTCAGAAAGCTTAATGCTCTTCATGTACCTTCAACCAGATATGAACATAGTCCTCTGAAAGTACTTTATTTTATATATGGTGCTGTCTTTTGAAAGGTTGTTTTAAAAATTATTTCTAGAATAAGTGCTCTCCAAGTAAATACAGAAGCATCAGTTTGTAAGTTCAGAGAACTGATAAATGAAGGGATTAAGTATTATTTGTCAAGATGCACTTTAATAATAATAGTAAAACAACATTCTAGCTTTATTTAAAAGCATAGTCTTTCGACCCATGAATATACTTCAGAGGTATGTTAAATTGATAAACCTAAAATATTTATTAAACTAATGGTTAGAATAAATTATTTTAGGGTTATTTAAAACATTCAATTCAAGAAACACATTGGCATCATAAATTCTATGAGTGTTATTTACAAATCAGATTAATATATACATAATTTGAGGTGCTACTAAGTTAGTTTTTAAAATTTTGATGCCACCATTTATGCCACAGAACAAAGGTTCTTTGTGTGGATGTGCGTCAGGGAGCCAAGGGATGCTCTGCAGTTGTGTTCAGCGGCATACATGCATTTTTCTAAGATGAGTGTCAGTAGCTTTGTTAGAGTCTCAAAAGATTCTTGCTACAGAAAAGGTTAAGAACTACTGCTGTGTATCTTAAAGCAGTCAGCTCTCTGAGCCCTGTGTTTGAGTGGGAGATGGAGATAGAGATGGAGCCTGCTGCTTTTAGTAAGACAGGGACGGTGTGTCCTTGTGTGCTTTGTGTCGTAGGTTGAGATAAGTCGAAGAGTGACTCTGGAAAAACTCCCTCCTGTTCTTGTGCTACACCTTAAACGATTCGTTTATGAGAAGACTGGTGGATGTCAGAAGCTTATAAAAAATATTGAATATCCTGTGGACTTGGAAATTAGTAAAGGTAATATATAAGGCGAAAACCATTTATGGGGATGGTATTTCCACTTATCAATTAGCTTAACACTTTAGCATTGACTCTATAATTTATAGAAAAGAAATGATGTAAGTGGGGACAAGCAAACCTAGCTTGGTCATAGGGTTGAGAATGAAGGATCCGATAATGGCTGCCAAGAGCAGCACATCTTCAGTGCTCCCTGTTGAAGTGGCTCTTCTCCAGAGGAAGTGCGCACATTTAAACACGGGAGGAATCCCTACCAGCCTACAACATATCTTAGATTAGTACGTCTGTGGAGAAATCCTCTTACTGTTACTTAATGTAGTTTTGTGATCTTTCTCGCATGTAAAATATTTTAATTTTGAAGGTTTTCTGGGTTATTTTGTTTTGTTGTTTTTTTGTTTTTAAGTAGACAGTGTTTTCCTTTTTATAGAGCTTCTGTCTTTAAGGGGTTTCCAGTATGAGCTTACCATGTTCAGGATACTGTTCATATTTCTATGAAGGGCTGGTTGCTGGTTATATAAATTATTATGTTACAGATTTGATTTCCCGCATGGCTCAATTTCTGTGCAAATAAAGAGGTGGAGTTTTATTTTGTGTTCCTGGTTGGTTGGGTAGTTTCCTTGAGTGGAAACTGTTGAGTTCCTTTGCTTCTGTGATTCTGATCCTTTCTGCAAGTGCTTTTATAAATTGGAGCCGTTGATATTTTGTTTTTCAGAATTGCTTTCTCCAGGGGTTAAAAATAAGAATTTCAAATGCCACCGAACCTACAGGCTCTTTGCAGGTAAGTAAATGTGTGCAATATTACTTCCATAATAAAGCAGTGATAAAATGGTTGATGTCCAGATAACAATTTTGCCATATACCACTTAACAGAGAACAGAGTACTCTCGTGGTATGTCTGTAATCTTTTTCTGTTAGAAAACCTGTAACTCAGGGAACCATTTGAGAATGTTTATTTTAGCTGAGATTTGGTATTTGGAATTTGATAGAATGTCATCTCGGCCCTAAGCTGAGCCTATAAGACATAGCTCAAGGTGAACATTTCTGTCTTTGTGTCTTAATAGGATGAGTGACTTTTATGCTGCCACATGGGCAGTTTGAGAATATGACCTTTCCCTCCTGCAGTTGTGGTACCTGTGGGGTGATGGTTGCTGTTGGAGTTGCTGTGACAAGTAGTCAACCCAGCTAGGTTAAAAGGAGAGCACACCCCAAAATGGTGATCCACGGTCCACCCCTGCTCCTGGCATGCATTAGTAGGTGCTGTGCACACCGGCTCCTGGTCCACCAGGATGTTCAAAGCCAGTCAGGGGCTCACACGCCTGGCAGCTCCCCCTAGAGGTGTGCGTGGCATGTCCCTACTCCCTGAACTGTTTGACCTTAAAATCTCTTTTATCCCCTGGCTTAAATCTTCCTATAATGCTGATTTTTCTTCAACACCTTCTTTCCCTTCAATCTTTTCTTTCCTCCTTTTTCTTTTATAGCCTGAACCTGTGCACCTTTGGGTCTTTATATCCCTTTTAGTTGTTGCCATTTATTTGCTTTTCTGACTTTTTAATAAGAATTTTCCACTTTCTCTGGCAGTGCGTCTAGCTGCATCCAAAGGGGAGGCGCAGAGGGTACAGCCTGCCAGGGAGTGATGGATAGTGGTCGTGCTACCCAGCTCATCCCTCTTGCTCTTTCAGTGCCATAGCCAGTTCTCGTCTAGATTACTTCCCAAATAAAATTTCCTTCAGGGAAAGAAGACATTGACTTCAATTTATGTTAATTAACCTGTGTAATAATTCTGAGGGATAAATTGTCAGTAGAATGAATTTCCTAGCCCTACCTCTAACTTGGAAATATGGAGATAAGATTGCTGTCTGAAATCAAGTGTTAATATTGTTCATACAGGACAGGGGCAGAGATGTACAAAGTGAATTGGCTTTCAGGAAGGGTGTGATCTTGTTTAGCAATAGGAAGGCAGATAAATGTCAGCCAGTACATCCTGTATTCCCAGTCCCTTTAGCTTTTCTGGGGATTTCTTCTTCAGTCTGACTTCAGCCTTTTGCCGTTATGTTCTATGTATTCACATACGCTTCTGATGAAGATTTGGCTTCTTGTGTAGGTCAGTCTCCAGGCAGAAAATGTCAATGTGAATATTCTAGCTGCCGAAAATGTTTTATTTTTCTGCGTTAATAAACTGACTTTTTGTTGTCTGGAAAAAAAATTTTTCCAGTTTCTTTATCCTTTGTTCTTTTATGTTGACTTCAGTAAGCCTTTTTCTTTTTTTAAAATAACACTACCATTTTTCCATTCCATATTTATTTATCAGATATTTATTAGACCTTCCTCCTTGATACCTAACATATAAATTATCTCATTTATTCCTTATGCTCTATGCTGAGAGATAAGTGGTGTTATCCTCATTTTATGAAAGACTAAACTGAAACTCAAAGAGGAAAACTCACCAAATATCTTTGTGGCCTGAAGTAGAAGAGCAGGGTTTAAAACTCTCCTCTACCCTTAGTCTACTCCAGGGTTTTAGGAAGTTTGGCCACCAGTCAGGAGTGGGTCCATGTATTCCATTACAAGGTCACTCAGGCAGGTGTTTTTGGCCCCAACTTCTCTCTTCTACCAGGGACTATTCCTTTTGACTATCTCTTCTCTCCCTGGGCAGCTGATCTTGGCCCTTCACCAACCTACTCAGACTTGGATCCTGACAGGGTGGCTCCAGATGCCTCACTTTGGTGGGTGGCTCCTTACCTTGGAGGGGACCTGGGTTGGCACTCAGGCTCTGCAGTCACCTGGCCCAGACCAGAGGAGGCCCAGGGGTCCCTGCAACTTGACACTGAGGTCCCAGTGGGAAGTGCAGTTTTCCTGTACTTCTTCTCCCTGCATCTCTCTTCCCCAGGGTCCTGACTGGTATATGTGTATGTGGGGGTGGGGGTGGGGATGTAGATGGGGGGCGTTGATGAGCAAGGGCAGGGTTTAGGAATTGAATATAAGTATACAATTCTTTGACATTAAGTACATCGACATTACTGTGTAACTATCACCACTATTTCTGGACTCTATCATTCCAGACCAAAACTCATACTTACTTAGCAATAACTACCTATTCTCCCCTCCCCCAACCTCTGGTAACCACTATTCTGCTTTCTTTCTCTGTAGATTTTCTTAATCTAAATATTTCATGTAAGAGAAAGCATATGTTTGTCCTTTTGTGTCTCATTTATTTCACCCCACATCTTTAGGTATGTGTACCAGCACTGCACTGCTTTTTATGGCTGAATAGTAACCCATTGTGTGGATATACCACAATTTGTTTACTCATTCATCTGTTGATAGATACTTGGGTTTCCTCCACCTTTTAACTATAGTAATAATACTGTGATGAATATTGCTGTACAAATACCTGTCCAAGTGCCTGCTTTCAGTTCTTTTAGGTATATACCTAGGAGTGGAGTTGCTGGGTCATACAATAATTCTGTGTTTAATGTCCTGAGGCACTGCCAAATGGTTTTCCACAGCAGCTTCACCATTTTACCTCCCCACCAGCAGTGTGTACTAGTATTCCTATTTCTCCACATCCTTGCCAACACTTGTTATTTTCAGATATTTTGATTAGCCACCCCAGTGGTGGTTGTGAAGTCATTTCTTATTGTAGTTTTCATTGTATTTCTTTAGTGGCTAACAATGTTGAACATCTTTTGATTTGCACTTTAGCCATTTGATTATCTTCTTTGGAGAAATGTCTGTTCAAATTTTTTTTATATATATTCTGGATATTGAACTGTTATCAGATATATGATTTCTAAATATTTTCTCCCATTCTGTATGTTGTCTTTTTTACTTTCTTGATAATGTCCTGTAATGCACAGAATTTTTTAAATTTTGATGGAATCCATTTTATCTTTTGTTTGCTTGTCACTCATGCTTTTAGTATAAAATCTAAAAATCCATTGCCTCCTGCACAGTCCTGAAGATAAGTCCCTGTTTTCTTTTGAGAGTTTTATAGTATGATAATATTTATAGTATTAGTTCTTGTATTTAGGTCTTTAATCCATGTTGAATTAACTTTTGTATCTGGTGAGAGGTAGGGATCCACATTCATTCTTTTGCATGTGGATTTTCCCATTATAACCCTGTCTAAAATGTACTGGCCATGGTTGTGTGGACTCTCAGTTCTATTTCATTGGCCTATGTGTCTATCCTTATGCTGGTACCATACTGTTTCAATTACTGTAGCTTTGTATTAAGTTTTGAAATCAGGACGTGTGAGTCCTCCAGCTTTGTTTTATTCCAAGATTGTTTTGGCTATTTGGAGTCCCTTGCAATTCCATATGAATTTGAGGGTCAGCTTTTCCTTTTCTGGGGTGAAAAAGGCTGCTGGAGCTTTGATAGGGATTGCATTGAAATTGTAGATTAGGCAGTATTGCCGTCTTTATGAAATCTTGTAATTGTGCTGTCCTGCTGTCTTCTGGTCTCTCTGGTTTCTGAAATCCACTGTTTATCTTACTGGGGTTCCCTTGTATGTATGAGTCTCTTTTCTTTTGCTGCTTTCAAAATCCTCTCTGTCTTTGGATTTTGACAATTTCAGTCTAAAAGGCTTTGTGTAATCTTTTATGAGTCCATTCTGTTTGGAGTTTGTTGAACTTCCAGGATGTGAATATTCATGTCTTTTATTAAATTTGGGGGGTTTTCAGCCATTATTTCTTAAATACTTTTTCTGCCCTTTTCTCTTTCTCTTGCTCTTTTGAGCTTCCAGTGATACATATGTGAGCATGCTTGATGAATCCCACAGGTCCCTCAGGCTATGTTCCTTTTTCTTCATTTATTTCTTTTCTTTTCTTCACATTAGATAATTTCAGTAGCCTTGTCTTAAGGTTCGCTGTCCTTTCTTTGGCCTGTTCATATCTGCTCTTGAATGCATCTAATGAGTTTTTATTTTGATTTACTCTACATCGTAGCTCCATAATTTCTGTTTGGTTCTTTTTTATAATTTCTGTCTCATTATTTCATTCAGATTGTTTTTCTGATTTCCTTTAGTGCTTTCAATAATAATAGCTCCAGTGTATGGGCTTCCTTAGGGATGATTTCTGGCCAATTCTGTTTTCCCTGTGAGTGGCCCATACTTTCCTATTACTTTATGTGTTTTGTAATGTTTTGTTGAGACCTGGACATTTTGAGTATTTTGTTAATACTCTGAAAATCTGGTTCTCCCACTCCTCTGGGATTACTATGTTTTTCTTGCTGTTGGGAGTGGAGCAGTCAATCTGTAATTTTTCTAAACTAACTTGCTCCTAAACGGGGAGAGGGAAAGAGAAAAGAGGGAAAAAATAAGTAAGTACTGTCTCTTTAAGATTCCTCTGCCATTTATGCCTGAGTGGAGTTATAACAGTGGCTGCGCTCAAAGTCAGAAGTAGTTGATCAAAAACAGTGACTGGTGATCATATCATACACCCCATGAATTTTGGAGAACCAGGTCCTCGTAGGCCACCCTCAGGCCAGGAGCCCAGGCCACAGTCTCCACTGCAACCTGCTAGGCTGCTGGGGGTGGGGAATGGGAGCCACTGCACAAAGGATGAAATTTACCACAATTTCTCAGTCTCTCCTCTAGCTTTTCCCCGGGTGCTTGCTTGTACAGTTCCACCAGACTCCAGAGTGTAAAATAGTTGATTCATATGGGTCCTGCCAGTTAGGTACTTGTTTTGGTATAGAGCCTGATTTCCTGTTGCTTCCGAATCCACCATGTTCCACAATCCTCTCTCAGAGATGTACTTTGTAAAACTGGCTCTGGTTGTGGGTGGACTAAAGGGGACTAGTTAAATAAAATACAGGAGCTTTTTAAAAATGCTTTAATTCTCATTTCTGTTCTGATGATGTGGGGTGGCCAGATATAAGTGACGTATTACCATATTACCATATAAACAGTTACCTGGGTTGCTCCTTAAGAAACTCAAATGTGTAGAATATGATCCTCTTGTTGAATTTTCAGAATGGAGGCAAATCTATTATAGGAAATACCAATTGTGTAAACCACACAGATCCTTGAATTCTACTGACTTGGTAACTTTAAAACTTTTACTCAAACCACCAAATCACCTTGAAGTTAGACCTTCAAGGTGAGAATCCTTAGGACAAAACTCCTAGTGTGAAGTTGGGGTCAGAGGGGATGTGGTCAAGTCTCCTTTTGTGCTCTGTGGCAGTCATGTGGGTTGCCGTGCCTTTTGTATTGATGCCATCACTGCTTTTCCACTGTGTCACCCTCACAGTGTTGTTGTCCCCATGTCTGTTTGTCAAGTGGGTGGCCAGGGCAAATGTCCATCTCCTGAAGTCCAGTGTTGAGTGTTTCTTTGTGTGAAGCCCAGGAGTTTGCCTGACAGCTGGAGCCACAGTCTTGGGCTCATCGGTGTTGTCCTTCAGCAGTCAGGCTCACTGGCCTGAAGTGGTGTGGGGACTCCTGCAGTTGTTTAGCTTGCCTAGAGACTGCAGCTGCTAGAATCTGGTGCAGTGACTTTTCATTGCTGAAATTCCCCACAGCTTAGTATTCTGCCAAAGGCTGTGCCTTGGTGCCACTGTAAGTCAAGTATAGTGCAGCTCATCGCGAGCAGAACCACCATTCTTCAGGAGTTATGAAACAGCATAAGTATCTGGACTTGTGTCTGCTACCAGCCAGGTCTTTGGCTGTCTTATAAAATCTTCATTGTAGTTTTTAACACTTATATATTTTTAGGCCTTTGGCTAAAGTTTCTTTTAAACCCTGAATTTTAGGGTTTAAAAAAACTGAGTAACAAGTGGTATTTTTTCTGTTAAAATATTATAGGGGGTGGGCCATGGTGGCTCAGTGGCAGAGTTCTTGCCTGCCATGCCAAAGAGACCCGGGTTCGATTCCCAATACCTGCCCATGCAAAAATAATAATAATAATATATATATATATATATACATATATATATATATATATGTATATATATATGAAAATTGGGATTTTTTTTAAAAAAAGAAGCGAAGAGTAACTCCTGGTTCCATCTCTGCAGGGCATCCTCAGCCAGCTGTGGCTTCCATTCGTTGTGTACCCCCTCCCCCTGTGCACCTGCACGCAATTCACAAGGAAACTTGGGGTCCTTGGATTTTCATGTAATGAAAGCCAATTCTTATATCATCTGACCTTCTTACTCTGTTCAATGAATAATTCCATCTTATTGTAATAGAATTCACCAGTCATCCTTCTAGTAAGCATTTGTGTTTTTCCCTTTTTTTAATAGTTATAAATGGTACCAAAATCTTTGCCCATGATTCACATTCTTTCTGGGATAGTCATCTAAATCTGGAATTGGCTAGGTCAAGGGCATGAACATTTTTAGGTCTCTCTGAGCGTATACTTCCACATTATTTTCCAAAAGGCTTGTAAGTTTGTTTTACTGACAGCTGTGTAGGAGAGTATCTTTCTCATTCTATTCTCTTTAGTGTTAAGATGGTTGATAATCCTTAGGTAAAGGGCTGAAAAAAATGGGACAGCTCCATTTAATTGACATTTCTTTTATTGTGAGGTTGGATGTTTTAAATATGTTAACATATTTATCACTTTTTCTTGTATATTCAAATTTTTTGAGTTTAACATTACTTTGCCTAATTGCCTATCTTCATCCATGTGCTTTGGTGAGGTGTTCGACAAGTAAGGCAGATTTTTGGAGGGAATTAAGCAGTCTCCTTAAAACTGCTTCTGTGAGTACATCTCTCACCTGGTGCCCTGTCTTGCCTGTTCTTGCAGTGGTCTATCACCACGGCAACAGTGCGACGGGTGGTCATTACACCACAGACGTCTTCCAGATCGGCCTGAATGGCTGGCTGCGCATTGATGACCAGACCGTCAAGGTGATCAGCCAGTACCAGGTGGTGAAGCCAGCCGCCGAGCGCACAGCCTACCTCCTGTACTACCGCCGTGTGGACCTGCTGTAGCCCAGCCTGGGTGTGTGTGCCAGACGCCCGCTTGTACAACGCCAATGCTCACTAACTTTCTTCCTCTCTTTAATGGCTCTTTAGAGAGAATCTTTTTCTCCCTTTTGCAAAAATGAGCTAGAATGGAAAAGAGGCTCCTTGGGCTTTGTGTGCAACGTAGTTTATGTTGACTTTTAATGTCCAAATCAGAATCGTTTGGTTGAAACAGACTGTCGCTTGATTTAAGAAAGTGCACAAAAACATATTTCTGAAATAATGCCAATTCCTAAAAAGGGGGAATTTGCATTTGATTCCCAGTCTAATTGCTTAGTAGAATAAATCCTGCACCAGCAACAACACTTGTAAATTTGTGAAAATGAATTTTATCTTTCCTTAAAAAATAAAATTTTTTAATCCGTCACACTTTCCTTCTCCCCCACCCTTTAGTTTTTGATAAATGATACAAATGAGCCAGTTATCAGAGGAGAAATAGTTCTTACTTCAAAATAAATAAGTAAATTAATGCAAAAAATAAGTTGCTGGTTCTAGCAAGATAATACATTTTAATAATTGTGCGATGAAAAACTGCTTATGTACACATTGCAGATCAAATACTTGGAGTTAAGATGTTAGTCTACCTAGATGGGTGGTTGTTAACTTTATTGCCATTCAGAGATTTCAAATTGCGCTCATGCTTCTTCTGTGTACACATAATGAAAAATGAAGATGGATATTTCCTTAAGTCTGCTCTGTTTGATTCTGCTCTCTGCTCTTCTCTAATGCTGCATCTCTAATTGTACACAGTTCAGTGATATCTAGGAGTATAAAGTTGTCACCCATCAATAAAAATCACAAAGTTGGTTTAAAGCTGCGCATGTTTCTTTGAATGTGAATGTCTTTTCCAGTAATCTGAATTCATCTGGACGTGGATGTACCCCCAGAAGTAAAATAAGCACCCCTTTGGTCAGCTTAATATGTTTGTGAAAACTGAACTAAGACCCAGTTTATGCTTGTTATTATTTCCAAAGTTATTATTGTAGTAATGTGGGTAAATGAAATTTTAAAATCTTGTACTAGCGGAAAAGGGGAGGAAAACTCTCCCCTGGTTTTTCTCTACCCCAGTATCCCGAAAGGGATTGGTTTAGATCAAGGCCAGGCATCCTTTGAACTGAGTGACACTGGGGCTGCTCGGCAGTGCCTCTCCTTAGGTTGTGGAAAGGAAGCCCTTCCTGGACAGAAGAGATGGAGAACCAGAGAAGGCATGCTTGCAGGTAAGGCCACCAGCAGTGGGCTCGGCTTCCGGCCTTCTGCAGACAGTTGGTGGTGCTCTACTGGGGTTCAAGCAGAACTGGTTTCACGTGGTCCAAGCCTTTTTCTCAAACTCTTGTTACCATCTGGTGTTCCTAATGAGGGCTTGTGCCACTTTGGGGTTCTGAACTTACTTTTTAAAATTATGGTTCTGACATCATCCACTTAGCCTATTTAACCTTTTGTAACTCTATTCTGATTTACTTGGCTAATTTATGAGTCATATTGTAATTAGCTCCTCATTAAAGTAATCTACTACAATTCCTGTGGAACTCGTGGAGTCTGGAAGCCAAATTAACTTTAGGGGAAGCAACCCACACCAGCAGTAAGTCAGCCGAAGATTAAGTAGAGCCCTGTATAAAGTATTTCATTGCGTTCTAGGTCGTGATCCTCTCCCTTGTGTATGTGATGGCCTCTGGCTGAGCACCCATGCAGCTTCCATAACTGAGGCCCATCATTCCCCTCGGCACTGAAAAGTGCTTTTGTTGCTAAAGAGTTATCCATGAGTCTGGTTTCACATTCTCAAAGATAAGGCCCCTTGCTCTGGGAGTGCCTTTTCAGAGTAATCTAGGAATTAGAGGTCAAAGAATGCTTTTGTTTGATACTTCAACCTGCTTCCATCTTAAGACAGACACGTCCTATGTCTTTAGATGAGGAACTTTTTCCTAAGGTATCATTCATTAGTTTCTACATAATCTTTAAGTTGCTAAGGTGTATATTTTGTTCAGCCCAAAATATGTTGGAAATGATTCATATATACCTAGAAACTCTTTCTTTTTCCAAAGCAGATACCCAGTAGTAGGACATTGTCATCTTGTTCGACTCATAGTGTTGGTGACGAAGCCTTTACTCTCCAGAAGGTTGCTGTCCTGTGCATGGTTCTGGACTTTTAAAATTCAGCCGTCTGGTTGCTGGGAAAGGATTCCTCTCTATTACCATCCTGTGGGTCTGTTGTTTGTTCAGAAGGTGAAAGCTGGCACTAGAGAGACCATGTGGATAATCCCACACCACCTTGTAATTTGCTTAAGCAGCTCAGCACATAACAGCTGCAGACAATACAGAACAGCTCAGAAGGCCAGAATATGTAGTGAGGACTTGCTACCCTGCAGTAAAGAGCCATCCGCATTTGGTCCCTGAAGTGACTCATGGCCCAAGGATAGAGACTCAGACCATTTTAGCAAATCCAAACATTGCCTAGGGTCCCAAGTTAATTGTGGGCCCATATCTGTACTTGTAGGTTTGCACTTAATGTATAATATTTTGTGTTGCTAGTATTCTGATAAGTTTCATAGGACCATCTTCTTGGCTTTGGGTCATTTATCACCCAAAGCTTTCTCTCTTGGTGTTGGGAGCTAAAGATTCAGTGGTTTTCCTTCATTAGCATTTGATACATATTTATAGGTAGCTTTCAAATCAATGTGAATGCCAAGTATTGTTAGAGGTATATTACAGGGAAATTTTCTTTAACATATAAATGATTACTAAAAAGATTTGAAAGTTCTCCTATGGGGAAAGATGTGATTGAAGTTTATCTGGTTGGTATGTTGTTCATACCAACAATAACTAAAAAAGTTCATGGGCCATTGTGAGTTCCATTAAGAATGAAAAATGGCAGCCATTTACTTGTTATGTTTGTATAACCTAGATTGGCCACCTGAGTGGCTCATAACAGCATTATCCTTTCCTTTTTCTACATAATTAGTCACACATTGTGATCTAATATGTGTTGACGTCACAGTTAACAGAGGCACCATTTTGTGTCATTGCCTTAGTGAAATTTCTTGTGACTGCTCTCATGGGCTACTTGTCCTTGATCAGACCATTTGGTTAGAAAGATAAGAGTGCAGTCACAGTTGCTTTGGTTTGAGCATTGAATTAACCAAATAAACCAGTGAATTTGGTATTGTACTGCTATCAGCTAATTTGCATAAGTCCACGATAATTTACTACTTTGTGCTTGTTTTAATACATCAATCTAATGGTTTGTTTAGCTTCTCTTTAGAAGTGTTTAGTCCATCCAAAGAAGTAAATAGAGAAAGAAGACTCAAGACTTCTATCACTCCTCTGGATCAAGAAAGAAAAATACCTTGCTAACTTATCCCCAGCAAAGACTCTTAATATCCTGAGAGTCAGTGGACCTAGAAAACATAGACTGTTAGTGTTTTAAGAATAGTTTATATCTAGCTAAGCAAATAAAATAACCAATGCTACATGTAACTTCGTGTTTTTCTTTTAAGATCAAAAAGCATGCTTCTTTCCCATCGCACATTTTCTCTTGCCTTCTAGTTGTTTTTTAAGCATTGTCACTCACCTTTCGGGCAGACTGTTCCCATTGTAATAATACCTTTGGGGGAGAAGTTAATTTGCTTGAAAAATGAAATTTATTTCATAGCCTGTGCTAGCTTTACCATATAGTGATGCTCTTTTAAAAAGAACAAACCAAACAGATGCCCAGTCCTCTTGTTCTGACCTTTCACTCTTTCTTTACCCTCCACAAGAAAGGTTACTTTAACTAGTGAGTACATTTTTAAAATGGGATTTAAATTGTATTTTTATTTCTTGATTGTAGTACTTGAGTTTTGTTTCACAGACTTGGTCATTCATGTCTCCCTTTGTACATTTTGATGATAATTAGGAATAATTTGCTGAACACAGTGGTATTTTGTGAAGTGGTCTTTCCTTGGAAAAAATTGGCAAGTAACCTTTTAAATCATTGTATTTTCATTAAAGGAAATTTCCCCAAACGCAGCTGCTGTGGTATTTAATTTATGAAGTATTTTGTTCTGACTCTTAAGCCAGAGAAGTCTAGGACTTTACACCAAATTAGTATTTAAGATATTTTCATTTTAAAATGTATGAACTTCATTTGCTGTCTGGGGAAGGTATTTCTCGTTTGTTTTTCTAACAAGTTAAATGTTAGTGTAGATTCATTTAGTCTCCCTGTATCAAACCAGTGACGTGTTAGCATGGGTCTGTGCATCTGGAGAGCTCCTGCACGTGGACTTTTCAAAGCAGACTCTGTTACTGTTGTTGGCACATTTGAGAACTGCACTAACCTCAATCTTGTTTTTTGTTTTGTTTTGTTCTGTTTAGTTTTAATAATTATAAGGTTTTATTTAAGCATCTTAACCCATCTGGAGTTCATTTGGGTTCCTGGTGTAGGGCAGAGGGCCGTGGTTCCAGAGAGGCCTGTGCGGCCCCAGGTTTCTGGGGTTGGGCCTGGTGGCCATGCGTGTGGGCCTCCCACCCTGCCTCAGAGACAGCAGCTCAGCTTCCACAGGTTTTCCGAGTATGTTGGGATTCTCTATACAATTTAAGAAAAATGATTCCTCTGCTTTAAAAAAAGAATGAGAGTAAATCTCTTGTATAGGATGTAGGTTTCCTTCTGTATGCGAGCGTTGACTCCCGCCCCTCATTCACCCCTGGTTCCATCAGGGGACCCTCTCTTAACTCTCCTCTCAGGCCATGATCCATGTCTTTTGTGTGCAGGAACCATGTATTGCTGCTTTAAAATAGGTCCTGAGGGCAGGCCACGGTGGCTCAGCAGGCAGAGTTCTCACCTGCCATGCTGGGGACAAGGGTTTGATTCCCAGTGCCTGCCCATGCAAAAAAAAAAAGGTCCTGATATTTGAATGGCTGGAATTGCTTTTCTACTTAAGAGGCTCTGACCTTGTAGTCTGCATACTTGATCTCATGTGTCTTAAAGCATTTTCCCCCTGGGTTCTGTAGAGAGCTAGTCAGTGCCTCCCGCCCTTAGTATCCTAGAGAAGTGAGCTGGTCTTCTGGGAAGTGGTGCAATAACATGAAACTTGTGATATTTTTTAAAAAATACATAAATTTGCATAGAATAAAACTTTCTCAGAAGGGGCACCTGTCTTTCCTGTGGTTCCGAGTGCCCCCTGCCTCACTGGGGGCCACACCTCCCAGTGCAAGTAGCTCAGACTAGTGGGACCCACTGCTGGGACCAACACCTGGATGCCACCCGGGCCTGCTGTGAACCAGGCAATGGGTGCCATGTCCTCAGATAGCATCTGCTATGCATTCCAAAGGACACTCTGCTGCCCCATCCACACCTGTCCCCAGTGGCCAACCTCTTTTGCTCTCCAGGACATCGGTCCTCTTTTGGCTCAAAGTTTGTCTTATTTTGTTCTTTAGATGTTAATATTAGCCGAGACTATGCACTTTTCTATGTGCCAGGCCCTCACCCAATCTCTGTGGGTGTTGGGTCCCTTGATGACCTTAAGTTAGTTACCAGCTTCACTGTGGGTTGGGGAACTGTCCCAGCCACAGCCCAGTCCCATGGGCAGGTGCTCACGTCCTGCTTATTCCCAGTCACTGGCACTTAGGAGTAAACTTGTCAGCAGGCAGAGGCCAGAGCTATTGCAGAGAAGTAAGAAGAGGAAAACAACCTGGGTGAATTCTCAATGCCTGTTAACATTCAAACAATGATTACAAATGGGTGCAAAGCCACCGAGCTCTGATTCTCAGCTGCCACTCATCAGCTTGATGACCTTGGGAAGGTTGGCTGAGACACCCAGTCCCCTCATCTGTAACCTGGTAAGGGATGGCTCCTGCCACCCGGGGTTGTGGACAGTGTTCAGGCAGGTAATGGCGGGGCCCGTGGGTGTGGCATCTGAGCATGAGGAGCCCCCAGACACGTGTCCATATCACTAGAGACAGTGCTGCCCTCAATGCTTGGGTGAGGGGAGTCAGGTCCCATGGCTGCTGCTCAGCCACGTTCAGCTCTTCCATCCATCATCTGAAGCCGTTGAAACTGCTGCATCATTTCATGTGACAGATGTGGCACCACCCCTTGAGGAGAGGCACCAGAATTTTGAGGGGTCAGCATGCCATCATGGGAATGCTCTACTGAAGGGTTGAACCCAGTCTTAAAGACCATTGTGTTCTGAGGTTTGAGCAAGGGACACTCACTTAGCAATTCATCTACAGGTGCAAGTGCAGGTGAGGGCCGATGGCCACCCCACTGGGCTCTCCTCCTGGGCGAGAAACGTACAGGGGTCTGGGTGGAGATGGACCCTTTCCCGTTCCAAGCACATCACATGCTGGGGCCCGGGACTTACAAATGGCCTTTGAATTTCTTTCACCTTCTTGACTGTTGACCCTGCTCACCTGTTGCCTCATTTGAACGCCTGCCATCCTGGCAGTTCTGGATGTGTCTGCTCAGGCCCGGCTGCTTTCAGCCAGTGTCTGGGCAGTGTCTTCCTGTCCCATCAGGGCCCACCAGGGAGAAAGCCGTTTGCTGCTGGCTGAGTTTCCTTCAAAAAAGAGTGAATGTCTGGGTATTGGGCGGTCAACAGGGCTCCTCGGACTGAATTTTCCTTGAGTAGCTCAAAAGATCATTCTCATAGACTTACTTTACTGTCTTCCTTTTATCAATAATCAATAATTGTCTTCCTTTTATACAAATGAATAATCAAGCACTGGCTGCATATGCATGCCTTGTATTTTTTCTGATACTACTAGTCTTTACAACTACAATTGGACTTTTAAAAAGCTTAAAAGCCACTAGTGTACAGGAAAATTAAACAGTCAAGACTGTATCCAAATTTGGAGCAACATAAGATTTGTTTCCAAAGAAATAGAAAATGACCATTCAATGTACCTAAATTTACAAGTACAGAGAAAGCATGCAGGTCCTTCAATAAATAGAGCTTAAATTCCACATTGTGACCACTTAAGGGAATAGAAAAGATGAGGCTCTGGGAAGGTGAAAGATGGGGAATGTCAGAAGAGGAAAAAAGTAGGGGAGAGAAATGACTGAGGAGAGGGGAGAAGAGCCAGAAGATTGCAAATCTTATCCTTAGGGGCATGGGTTTAAGGGAGCTGCCTCGGGCCCACCCTGGCCCTCCCGGGAAGATAGCAGGGAGGACAATGGCCGCGCTAAGCTATTTTTGGCCATCACCAAGTCCTGAAATCAAATTTGGTCCCAGTAGCCAGGATGCCTTACATTTTCTCCACTGGGAAACAGCTTGTCACCACTTCTTTTCTGGAAACTTAATGCTTGACACAAAATTAACCCTGGAGTTCTGCACATCTCGACTGTGCTGTGGTATGGTTTGTGCTTCAGAAATTCATTTGGAGGTGTTCACCCACTTGATCTGAGATTCATTTGACATTCATAATCTGTAGGGTTCCCTTGTCGGTCTTCCATGGGACTGTGGCAGGTTGAGTTAGGGAGCCGCCGAAACCCACACTCTGATCTTAATCCCGTCACCTATGCTGTGAGCCCATTGTCGTGGGATGTTTGAAGATGTCTTAGTTGGGGGCGGGGGGGAAGCAGCTTAATCTGATGGCTGGAGTTCTCTAAGCAGAAGAAATTCAGGCAAAGCCATGGGGAGGAATCAGAGCTGGAAGTCTGCGGGAATCAAGAGAAAACTGAGGACACAGCCATGTGATGGGAAAGCCAGGGACTGCAAGGATTGGCAGTAGCCAGAAGGCCAACGGCCCAGGAGGACAGCAACCTCCCAGCCTCCAAACCAGGAGCCACCGAATACCTCCTGTTAAAATCAAGCACTGTGTGGTATTTGCAACAGCAGCTTGGGTGAAACTAAGACAGATTGAGTTACCTCTCCAGTGTCTGAAGATTGCATTGTAAAACCCACTTTTATTTTGACTTAGAGTTTTTTCTCCCCCAACCAGATCTCTTTCAGTGTTTTGGTCTTATTAGTCCTAACGGTGACAGGATATAGTATGATCCAAAGGGAAAATAAAATTAATTGGAAAAAAAATTAGAATAAATGGGCAGTTGTGAAGGTCAGACTTCTGAGTCTCTGCTCTTCATGGAAAAGTAGCCACAGCACAACATCCTCCACAGTGTCTGGCCAGACTGTCACTCTAATTCATTTTTGACCTGGGCTGGATTAAGTCATAGCTCAGAATTTGAGCACAAACCAGAAACCCCACCTCTCCAGAGCTGACCTACTGGCCCACTGAGCAGAGGCCACAGAGGGTCTCTGGACTCTGACAAACACCCCTGAGACAGTCTGCGTCGGATTGAGCAAATGGGACCGGGCCTGGCTCATCACCTCTTCGTGGAAATGATCTCTCTGAAGGAGTCAGCGGTGCCAGAGTAATAAAGGCTCAGGGAGCCCGTAAATGCTCAGTGCTTGTGTGTTCTCACTCACTGCAGTGGTGGTGGTTTGGAAAATATTGTGAAAGAGGACGAAGCGGCTACCATGAGTCTGCAAATTCATATGGTTCGTGTTTGATTTGGAATCCCCGAAAACCAAACCCTTTAATTTCACATTCGTAAAAGTGATACATTTACTAAAGTGTTCTGTCTACTTAAATGAGAGTGGCAGCGAGGACAAGGCTGTAACACAAAACCATGAGCCGCTGCTTTGCTGGAGCATACACGGGTCTGGATTTTTTTTCTGAGGGTGGGGATGGGAGGTGGGGTGGTGGAATACAACTTATGTACGGTGAAGTGAACAAATTGTGAGTGTGCATGTCGATGGGTTTTTATGTAAGCCACACCCATGTAAAACCATCCCATCCTTAAAGAGGGCTGTTACCCTGACATCCATCATCATCAGAATTTCCCAGCCTATTGAACTGTGGGGCCAAAGAATTCTTTGTGGTGGGAGACTGTACACTGTAGGATGTTGAGCAGCGTCCTGGCTTCCACCTGCCAAGGTTTGATAACACCCTCACCTGGGTGTAACAAAGGAAATGTCTCCAGACATTGCCAGCTGTCTCCTAGTGGACAAAACTGTCCTGGTTGAGGGCCACTGGACACAGCGAGAACCTTTAGAGTAATTTTGCCTGTTTGAACTTTGTAGACATGGCATCCCATGGTCTGTACTCTCCACTCAACATTTTTTGGTGAAATACACCCATGCTGTGGAGTATACCAGTAGGGTGTCCTTTTTCCTTGCTGAGTAATATTCCATTTTATGAGTATACTACAATGTAATTATCTGTTCTAGTGTTGATGGACATTTGGGGCTGTAACAGTTTGGGTAGTCATGATTAGAGTGGCCTGGAACGTTCTGTACTGTGTCAGTGGGTGTGTGCCCCTGATTCTCTTTGGTGCCTTGCAGGGCTGGGGGGTGGGGGCTTGGTGAAGGTCGACCCAGCCATGGAGTGATCCAAACTGGTCACCCTAAACCCAACTCCCAGCAGCCAGGCCAGGGAATACCCGCTGTGACTCACTGGCCACTATTCAAACGGTCTGCCAGGCTGATGCCATCCTTCAGATGTGCTGAAGGCTGCTTTGTGCTGACCATCATTATAGGGGACTTAAGTCCCTACCTGCCCCCAGAAATGTCTCCAGAGTTTGGCAGTTTTAATAACAGTATAGCCACTAATAAATTGTCCTCAAAATTATAAGTTCTCATAGTTCTGATCTCTACCAAACCCTTTTGCTTCCTGGTTACCATTTGTTGGACACTCACCGAGTTCTCTATCAAGCGCCAGGCTGAACAGCTCTTCTTAAGTCTTAGCACTGTAGCTTCCTAATCCTCAGAAAAATCTTACGAGGGGGCCATGAGTGAGGAAGGTGAACCTCGGGTAGCAGCTGTTTCTAAACTCACCTTGCTTTATCCACTACGGCACGCCTCCTCTCTCTTGTGCCTTTCTCCTGCTCAGTGCCCACAGCCTCCAAGGCAGTGGGTAGAAATTAGTGTCCATATTTTGCAGACGGCCGCTGCAGGGGTGACAGGCGCAGCTAGTGGCTGGGGGTTCTGGTTCCTGGTCTTTGGTCCGTGCCCTCCCACTGTCTCCTGGCCACCAGGAGAGCTCCCCAGCCACACCTCCGTGTGCCATAAGCTTTCCCAGTTTAACGATGCCTCATTCTTCACAAAATTCCACCTCCCGTTGCCCTCCCAAGTTGGCCACCTTGAAAGCCAATTCCCAATGCATAGGGACAAAAAGACAGGAATATTCTACTCTGAAACATTGCCTGCTGTTGTCTCTGTAGGACTCTTTTATTTCAGTCTTTCTATTCATCTGCATATTCCCAGTCTTCTTTGTGTATTTTTAAATTAATTATTTTGAATCTGCAACTTTTGTTAAGATATAGTCACATAGCATATATTCTATCCAAAACAACCAATTACTGTCTCAAGTGTGCTCACTTAGTTGTACACCCATCATCACTCTCAATTTCATTGCCTGAAAAAGAAAAATAACAGACACACCTACAACAAAGAGAAACTCCTCTTCTAGGTGTATTTTTAATGTTTTTTAATTAAAAAAATATCTTTGAGGCAAAGACTTGTAGACACAGTTGGTTTTTGTCTCTCTGTCTCAATGCCTGAAGGCTGCAAGTGTCCAGAGCCCTCCCCCATCCACCACTGCTGAATTCCAATGTCCCCAGATCTCCAAGGCCCGCGGTTTAGCCTGGTTACAGAGACTTATCTTGATTCCAGTCATCAAGGAACACATTTGCCAAATGTAAACCCTCTCGAAATTCAAGTACTGGTTTGAGAATTAGAGTGGGATTTTGGATTTAGTCGTATGCACCCACAATGCAAGTATCAAATTCCAGATTTGAAATACAGGGAGTACAAGCGTCTCGGGCATCTACAGCCCTTATGCCATTCCATCTGTGTGAGGTAAACACAAATCCTAAACCTAAGGATTAAATTCTCCTTCAAATACTTATGGGTTTCCAACTTCGGGGGAAAATATGCCTGGGAAAAATGTCTTTGAGGTTTCATCAAACACTTGGAGAATAATCTGAAAACATTTTTTCCAAACCCTCAACTCCTTGGGATGGTTCCATCCTGAATCCGAATTGATACGTATTAGCCACGTCTACAGGGGACTTTCTCAGTCTATTATTATTATTTCTGTAAGTGGCTAAGGAGACATCTGTCCTGAGAATTTAATCTAGTGCCAGTTGGCTGTGGGGACCAGTGACACTGGTTAAACCCACCTCTGTCCCACACCAAAAGCCAGGATTTCTCTCCCAGAAATACTTGCTTCCAATCACTATCCATCACTACCGGAATCAAATCTCGGGCCAATTTAATGATGAATTGATTCATTCAGCACACTGTTTATTGAGCACCGACCCTGTGCTACAGAGATACAAAAATGAAAGGAGACCAGAGCTTTGACAACCCCTGTTCTTGGAGTTCCCACTTGGTGTGAGAGCGCAGGATGGAGGAGAGCAGGGGATGCAAGCGGCACTCAGTTACAGGAGACCCAGGGCTGGGAGGCCGGGGGCCTCAGCCCTCGCAGGACACCCTCCGGTTCCTGGGTGTCACCTCCATGCTCTGAGACCCTCCCCTAGCAAGCTCCAGGGGCTCAGTGTGAAAAATACATCTGGGATCCCCCTACTGCTACCTCTCTGGTCCTAGCCCCATCCTGTCCTGCCTGGATCCGCAGCAGCCTCCTGGGTCTCCCTGCAGCCACCTTGACACTCATCTCTGCAGGCTGTGCTTCCCACCCCGGCCAAAGTGAGCCTTCTCCAAACCCAAGCCACAGGACGCCGCCCCCTGCTCAAACCCCCTCAAGATCTCAATCCCGGCATGAAAATCGAAGTCCTTGTTATCCCACAAGGCCCCTCCCAGCCTGCAAGACTTCAGTCCGCCTCTCCTGGCTCCCGCCGTGCTGTCCGCAGGGCCTCCTTGGCCACCTTGAACATGATCAAGCAGGCCTCCACCTCAGGGCCTTTGCACAGCTGTTCCATTCCCCCAGTTACCTGTAGAACTTGCTCCCTCCCTTCAGGTTGCTGCCCCAGGGTCTCAGAAAAGCCTTGCCAGTCACGCTTCTCCAGCACAGCACCCTTCTAGGCTGAATTTATCTTTGTAGCACTGCTCAGGTCTTGCATCATGTCATGGAGTTAATTGTTTCCTGTGTGTCTTCCCATAAGAATGGAAACTCCCAGAGGGTGGGGACCTCATCTCCCTACGCAGGATTCCCAGCACCAAGCAAAGCCAAGTCAATAAATACTTGTTGAATGAATGGATGAGTATTGATCCTGAGGAATGAGGAGCAGTTCCCGAGCCTCCCCCAGCACAGTCCTTCTCGTTCACCTGTCTCAGGGTGTGACACCACCGTCCACCCCAGATTCAGGGTCTACAGACGTCCTTATGCCTCACCTACTTCAAGACCAACCCATTGCACGAAGCAGGGGGTCAGACGGCCTATCAGCCTAAAAATCTGTCTCCCCAAGCTGAAGTAATTCTGATAGTTTTATAGTATCAAAAGATGGGCAGGTTTTAGACTAATGAGCACAATGGCCCTAGATTATGTACCTAGAGGTGATGTAATCATTGAGCATGCTAGATTGATTCCATGCGTAGTCACAGAATGTATGTAAGAAAATGGCGGCCTTAATAGGATGATGGGCATGATTTTTAGCATTATAATGTGGTACAGGTGACTTACAGGTTAAACTCTAGGCTACTGAGCATGTCAGGTGGGCCCATTTTGGTTGGATCTAGCTTCTGTTCTCAAGATAACCTTAGGCTTGGGGTGGGTTAGTTCTGGGCTGACCCAAGACGCTTCATTAAGCGTCTTTCAATGACCACAAGACTGTCTCCCACAAGGCTGTCTTTCAGTGATCCCAAGATTCCAAAGTTGAAAAACTGGATAAAATGGGTACACACAAGAGCCCAAGATAAAGGCTATGCAATCATTATCAGAGATCAAGGCAGTTGGATTACATTTCAAAGACTTCAGGTATTTCCTTGTGTCAACTCTAATATACCAGAAATCAAAAGGAATATCTGTTTAATGATCCAGCAACCATAATCATCTCTTCAATCTTAATTTCTCAGTTGCAAGTCCTCCCTCTCATTTGATAATTATCTTTCAATCTTGAGGGATATCTGGGTGATGACTCTTCTAATTTCTTCATGCAGAAAAAATGGGGTGTTGACATTATGGGGCAGAGGGATGAAACTAATTGTTTTTCCCAGTACTTCTGGGTTTCAGAGCTTATGTGGCATGTGAACAATCTAGAGGCTTTAAGCCTCTGAAAACCAAACTTAGTAAGTAAAACATATAGAACCCAGGGTATTTTTAATGGTTTCCAGGAATACTATTGGTTGGGGCTTGCCATACTGTGGCAGTTTGCATCTCTGGCTGAAATTTGCATAAGAGTGACCTCCAGAGTGACCTCTCAAATCAATTTGAAATCTCTTAGCCATTGAAACTATTTCTTTTCCCTCTTTTAGTCATCCAATTCCAGAATGCAAGGACCAGGCTCATGCCTGGGAGTCAAGTCTTACATTGTCAGGGCCAGGCTCATCCCTGCGAGTCATGTCCCATATTGTCAGGCCAGGTTCATCCCTGAGAGTCATGTCCCGTTTTGCCAGGGAGACTCACACCCCTGAAAGTCATGTCCCACGTGGAGGGGGGTGGGTGTCAGAATTTAGCTTAGAGAGAAAGACTACATCTTAAGCAACAAAAGAGGTTCTCTGGGGATGACTTTTAGACATTAATTATAAGTAGGCTTAGCTTTGCCATTACAGAAATAAGTTTTATAAGGTCAAGCCTCAAGATGGAGGGCTTGGCTTATTAAATTGGATGACTTTATTGCTTAAGAGAATTCTCTAGATGGGGAATTTGAGCAGTTAGACTTTTCTCTAGTCCGTCAAGGGACTTTGTAAATACTTTTTCATTTTTTTACCCCAAATTTGAAATGCATCAGGATATAACATTAACTTGTATAGAATATCAAGATTTTATTCCTTATTCTAGGTTCCATGACAATTAAAACTGAATTAGACTGTTTAAAATGAACAGACAGTTTAAATTAGATGGTGTTTCGCAGATAATTAAAATTTTGGACAAGATAAACATCTCTTCTTTTGCTCTTGCACGGAAGTTAAAGTTTGAAAATATAGACAATATTATTTTTAATCCTGTATTCTGATTTACCTTAGTCTTATCTTAACCAAATCAGTTTTCAGTCGCATCCTTGATCAGAGTTTGATCTCTTTTTCAGTTCCTTTAACAGCTGCTATATGGAGTAATGCTGACTTTCAGAGCTGGAGAACTCTCTGAGTCTCAGGTGTCACACAGATACTTAAAGTTCTAGGGAAATACCAGATCATACAAAGAGCAAAGCAATCTCAGAATTTAGAAAACACTTAAGGTCGAGAGTAAATGTGACTGCTATAAGAGCTCACAATCTAAACCCTAGTTTTCTTATAAGCATTTTTAAATGAAACTACTTTCAGAAATAAAAACATTTGACAGTTGTCTCATATTGATAGGCCATTGCAGAGGTTTTGTCTCGTTTCACCTTTACACATTTACCAGTTATGTAATTAACAGATAAAATAAAATTTATTTATTTGTCCTGCTTTTCTTTGTTGCAGAGGAAGCTCTTACCTATAACTGACCCCATATACTTTTAGAGAAGCATTAGAGCAAAGTAGTGCAACTGACAAGTAAATTTCACTGTTCCTATGATCTTTTCCAAGAATAACTAAAACTATGACTAACAACATCATACTGTTATTTAGCATCGTACAGATTAGTATCAGGATATAACCTGGACAGTGAGAACATTGTTATGTCTTTAGGAATTTTTATACAATCTCTAAATATATGAATAACATTTAACCTATACAAATTTAGCTAACAACAGAGTGGTAAATTCCCTTCAACCACTGTGATGCTTCCCAAACACCTCGTATGCAATACATTACACTGTTTTCATAAGGCGGAAGAACAAATTATTTGTAACAGCTTTTCCCTTAAAAGTGAGTATACTTATCTTCCTAACTAAGGATATTAAGGCCAACAAAAACGTTAATAAGGGGTGGGGTGTAAGGATAGTTCAGTGGTAGAATTCTTGCCTGCCATGTGGGAGACCCAGGTTTGATTCTTGATCCATGCACTTCCCCAAGAAACAAACAAACAAAAAACTCATACAAATAAAAATTCAACAAATAGTGCTGCAATAATGGGATATTCACATGGAAAAAGAATGAAATGTGCCCCCTGCTGTACAGCATACCAAAAAAACCACAAATTAACAAGGATATTATTTTGAGGCAAAATCTTTATCTTCTAGACAGAGTACACAGATGATAAAGAAAAGGTTTTTTAAAAAAACTTTTCAGTAAAAGCAGACTAAAAATCTATGTTATTTTAATATTTTGAAAGAGAAAACTAAGCGTTAATTTTGTATAAATACACGGTTTGACACAAAAGCCTTTTTAAAAATATACATATTATAAACAGGCTTATTAAATGTTTGGTCAGCATTAAGTATGACAGGCAGAATTCATTTTCATAAGCGTTTTATAACTTTCTATATTCAGTTAGGGCTCATAGTCAGCATACAAATAAAATTTACTTTAATCAGAGAATATGATCATCTTAGTATGGAAAATAATAAAAATACTGTCCATCCTACCTATAGTTTTTATTTACCCAGACTGCATATAATCAGAAATAAATGTGGTAACAAATTCACAAAGCTTTTTGAACATTCATTCCTCCTTCCAATAACAGTATTCATGAAGGGGAGAAGACATAGCGGTACTACAAAATAACAGAAGAAGGAAGAAATTCATGCTTGGATTTGGAACACAGCCAAGCATTTCTATACTTTATACTTACAACACACACACATGATTACTTTATAATATGCCTAAAATTTCAGTCCAACCCAGCACCAACTTCATAGGTCAGAAGAGCTCGAGTTTAAAATATAATCAGTTTTTTAATAACTAAGGGACTTATAGCCAGAAAAGAATTCAAAGTTTTCAACCTTATTCCTCAGTACTAAATAATACCAGGAATATGTCAGTTCACAAAATTAAGTTGTGGCTCTATTTATTTAAATGCTACTTTCTTATTTAAAAGTCTTACAGGAGTCATCTCTTCTATGAGGTCTCCTTAGGTCATTCTTTATCTGTTTTTTAAATTCTTGCAGCATTTTTATTCTTTTTATTATTACTGTGTTATACTATGCCCTGGTACTCATATATTCTAACTACAATTCTTTGAAGCTAAGAATTATGTCTTCCCCATTCATGACAGCACCTACTAACTAAAAATGTGCCAACTGACCTTAACAAAGCCACTACACATTTAAATTCTTCCATATACTGAGGTAACAAATGGCAAAGTAACTAAAAAGCCAGATGCTCTGAAATCCAGGTAATTAAGGTTATTAAAAAATCTTATTAATATTTCTTACTAAACTTAACTGCTTTTTTAAATAGTATACTTGGAGCATCAGCGTAATCACATTTTATTATATAAATGTAATTTTGAGATTGTACTTATAATATTAGTTTATCAGTAAGCTTGTATAAATATGGGGAGAATATACCCAAGCAGAATAAAATTGCATTTGCCTAATTCAAAAATTCATTATTAAATTTCTTCTATTGGAGGAGAAAAAACCAACAAACTTTGTTTTCCTAATATGCTAATATGGGTTAGTTAAGGGCTGACCCAAGATCCTTCATTAACAAATTTTAGGGGCTGTCTTCAGTGATTACAGGACTCCAAAGTTGAAGAACCAGATAAAATGGGTACAGGTGAGGGTCAGTCACGAGATTTTTACAATCACAAGGGCCCGAGATAAAGGCTATACAATCATTACAGATCAAGGCAGCTGGATGACAATTTAGGGATTTCAGGTATTTCCCTCTGTCTACTCTAGTATACCAGAAAGCAAAAGGAATATGTTTAATGATTCAGCAATCATAATCATCCCTTAAATCCTAATTTCTCAGTTACAGTAATATCTAGAAATAGAATTGATATTTGTGCGCTGACCTTGTATCCTGAGACCTTGCTGAACACTTATTTCTATAAGCTTTTTTGTAGGCTCCTTGAGATTTTCTAGATGCATTTAATGCTATCTCCAAAATTTTGCCAATTGCATTTCCATATAGTTCGATCCATTTTCTAACTGCTCCTGAGACTTCCATGCATGGGCACTGCAGCAATGACCCATGACTTTCTGGGGTCACCTTCCTGAGTCCCCTACTCTTCCTGACCTCCTGGGCTCTTCCCAGTTCTCTGGACCTCTTTCCTAGGCTTGTGGCTAGAAAACCGGGGCTTAGTCTTCCTCCACTCTCTTCCTGCCTCTGTGGCTGGGCCAAGTGGCGAGAGGACAGAGGCTGGGGGAGCAGTGGGCTCCCCCAGTTTCCTGGGGACCACAGCCCTTCTGATTAGGGAGAGGGCCCACCTCTCGGGGCTTGAGGTGCCTGCCCAGGGCTTCTCCTGCAGCATGCCCGGGGCTGGGTCTGCGACCATGGATGGAGCAAGCAAACGCATCCCCAGGGACTTTCCCCTCGTCCCCCTGGCCCTTAGAGTTGCCCTGTGCCTTCCCAGGCCGGAACCAGAGGGGTTCTCTCGGGATTCTTTCTGCGCCCCCGGTCTGAGGGCCAGGTTTCCAGCTGCCTTTGTGTTAGACCAGGGGTCAGTGGAGGCAAAGCAGGGGATCGCCAGGCCAGCCCAGGGGTCCGTCCGTTGTGACTTCTTCCCACCATGAGTTCCCAGTCCTCAGAGAGGTCCTCCAGCATCTCCTCAGGGTTTTAGTTGTATTCAGGGCAGAGAGAGGGTGGAGGATGCTTCCTCCCTCATGGCAGAAGCAAATCACCACAATTTCACTTGTAGGAGCGAGAACATGGGCTCCGCAGAGCTCAGTGTGTCCTGGTGTCACGGGGATCCATGGAGTCGATCTGAGTTGAATTTGGAAAGTGATTTTCCTTTACAAAATTGTGAGATTCCACTGCAAGACTTTGTGCCGGGACACGCCTGTGTTCCTCTGCTTCGTTCCAAATTTTGCGTGTTGAGCTGAATTTAGTTCTACTCTTCCTTGGAAAAGTGGAGAAGGTCTGAGGGAAAAGTTCCTCAGTCTTGCCCAGTCCTGTCATTTTACGAATGGAGACACAAGGGTCCAGAGAGGAAAAGGTGGTCACTGTGGCAGAGCTGGGATCCCAGCGGGGTGTCCTGTCCCGGGCCATGCTATTTGCAACACCAGGGACTCCGGTTAGTGGACCCTCGGCCGCATGACTGAGGCTGGAAGGGGTGGTTGGTGGTTCCGCTGACATAGCATGCCCCTACTGGGGAGTAAATGTACTTGGGTCAAGTAAGTGCAGCCAAGAATCTTTAGACAATAACAAGCCACCGTTTCTTCAGCACTTACTTCCCCACTTCCCATTTGTTGAGCACTTCATGCATCATCTATCTCCACAGCAGCCCTATGACGTACATCGAGCTTATTTAAAGATGAGAGAAGCGAGGCCCAGAGAAGTCAAGTAACTTTTCCCAGAACACACAGCAAAGAAGTGCTATGGCAACAATTTGAACCCTGCCCCATTTTAATGGAGACTCCTCATCATGATAAATAGAAAAATAAAGTTCCGAAGACATGTCTTCCAGGTAAACACAGAGGGCAGACTTATTTTTCAATGACGTATTTTGAGAATTTGAGTCTTCTGCTGATCATAAATTTTCTAATGACTATCCAGATCAACCACTGTGTCAGCAGACAGTCTTCACAGAAACCTCATAAAAAAGGCTGTTCGCACTCTCTCAGATGATTTTAATTTATTGATGGGAAATGTCAGCAAGGAATAGTTTCCCTTAAAAAGTGTTTTTTAGTGTTCTGATTAAGAGTTCTGGGAAGCCAGAGAAGTCTTTTTGCATAGAAAGCTGCCACTTTCCCCCCCACAAAGTTGGCTCCTTCCGAAGATGGAGCAAGAACATGTCACTTATGGGAACTTATTCTCTGCAGCTGACCCTGTCTCAAAATGTTGGTGAGCAAGGCTGACGTGCAGAGGCCCACATCCCCACCGGCTCCTTAGAGGTGGGGGCAGCAGTCCCCAAGACTCCCTGTCATTTTGTTGAATCTCAGAAACAGGTCACACTGTCTGCCCTGGGACCCCATTCAGGCCATGGGGTTCACATCAAAAGCGTTTCCTCCTTGGCACAGGAGCAGAAGGTGGATTTGCTGACTGTGCTTGGTTAATAAGCAGGAAGCAATGTCCTTCCAGACTCAGCAGGTGGCTATTTGACTATAATGACCATAGAGGAGGACCCTACAGCTCAATCTAAATTAGTCCAGAAGGAAATGCATCGATTTTATTATTGCTTTTCCAAGAACCAGCTTGGTTTTGTTGATTTTCTCTACTGACATTTTGTTATCATTTTCATGATTTCTGCTTTTCTCATTATTTCCTTCCTTTTTCTTACTCTAGATTTTATTTGTCCTTCTTTTTCAGATTTCTTGAGGTGAACATTAAGTTGAGACTTATCTTGTTTTAAAATATAAGCATTTAATGTTGCTAATTTCTCTCTAAGCACTGCTTTAATTGCAGCCCACAAATTTTGTTATGCTGTTTTCATTTTCATTCAGTTAAAATACTTTCTCTTTTCCTTGGAGAATCTTCATTGACCCATTGGTTACTTAGAAGTGTGTTGTTTAATTTACAAGTGTTTGGAGATTTTTCAGATGTTTTTATTTTATTGATTATTTTCATTTAAGTTCGTTTTCTTTTATTGCTTTCATTTTCTTTGTTTTTTTTTTTGTTTAACTTCATTTTCTTTTGTTGATTATTTTCAGAGAACATATGTAAAATTTTAATCCTTTTAAATTTGTAGAGAGATGTTTCTTTGGTCCAGAATATGGTCTCTCTTACTGAATTTTGAGGCACTTGAAAAGAATGTGTATTCTGCTGTGTGAGTGGCATATTCTACAAATGTTAATATGTTAATAAATGTTAATATGTTAAATATGTAGGTGAGTTAGTTGGTAATGTTGTTTATAAATGTTAATATGTAGGTGAGTTAGTTGGTAATGTTGTTTAGTCTTCTATAACCTTACTAGTTTTTTGTTACTTGTTCCATTAATTAGTGAGAAAGGAGTGTTGACATTTCCAGCTATGATTGTGGATTTGTCATTTCTCCTTTTCTATCAGTTTTTGTTTTATGTATCCTAAAGCTCTGTTATCAGGCAAGTACACATTTCCAGTTTGTATATCTTCTGCATGAATTGAGCCTTTTTTCATTATGATAAACACTCCTTGTTCTGAAGTCTACTTTGTCTGATACTAATAATGCTACTCCACACCTTCTATTGTTTAATGGAGGCATGTGGCATGGCATACATTTTTCTATCCTTTTACTTTTAGCCTATGTCTATGGGTGTCTAGCAGACAACATGTAATTGGGCCTTGCATTTTTGTTCAATCTGATAACCTCTGCATTTTAATTGGAGTGTTTAGGACATTTATATTTAATATAAATATCAATATGATTGGGCTAAAATCTACCATTTTCCTATTTTTTTGTCATTCCTTCTTTGTTACTTTTTCCTCTTTTTTTCTTGACTTCTTTTAGATTAATTGCATTTTTTTCTGATTCTATTTCATCTTTGTTATTATCTTGAAGATATTTTAAAAACTGAAGTTTGATTAGGGATGTATGGATAACAGAGGTTTTACCTAAAATAATGAGCCCAATTATGAGATCCTTCGTTAAGTAAAAGAACAATAATAAAAATACATATTTGGATTTATGTCTCATACCATTAGGAAACAGAATAAATACAGCGGAAGCTGAATGTCTTTTATTCCTTAAACTCACAGTTGTGGCATCCATGATTTGAATCATCAGAGGAGCAAAGGTGAGAGTTCTAGAAATATGGGAGAAATTTGTCAGCAGGTTAAAAGCCCAGCCACTAAGAATAACATGCTCACCTCTGCTCCCTTTTCCCTTGGTTCTCTTTCCTTCCCTTATCCTAACCCTCTCTCTAGATTTCTGGATTCTTATCTCTAAAACTTTCCAAGCCAAAGGATGCTTTTCTTAACAAGTGCTTTTCAGTTCTTATCATTGCTAAGTACAGTTCTTAGGTAAGACTGCTCATCTCTCCAATATATCAAATATTTTAGAAATATATTTTTGAGGGGGCAGGCAGTGGCTGACAATATGCCAAGCCCTTACTCATTTCCTTTTATCCTTCCGGTAACTCTGTGGACACTATTATCCTCCGCATTTAATGGCTAAAGAAACTAGGCTCAGTGACCTTAAATAAGTTGTCCAAAGACAAAGCTGGAATTCAAAATTTGACTATCCACCAGTCAGAACTCATTATTTTAATCTCTAAGCTATCCCATAGAAGGCCTGTCAGTGCTTGGATTTCTGGTTTCTGCATTTTCTCCCCTGTGGCTAAAATTAACAGTAAATTATTTCACATGACCTTCTACAGTTTACTTCCTCTCAATCATTCCAAGTTTTAGCCCTGTGGTGGTGCTGGGGATACAAGAGAGAAAAAGACATGAGCTCTGCCTTATAGACGCATGCTCACAGTAAAAGAGAAGATAGAGCCATTGTAACAGCTATCATCACAGTGATGCTGAGTAGCAAGCTTCTGTAACTCTGTGGCTTTCTTATTGCAACATACCTTCAAGTCAAGTAAGCTTATGGTGGCTTATATGTCCTCACCTGTTGGGAAATTGGCCTGCAGCGCAGAGGCTGATATCATTATCCCCATTCTCCAGATGAGGAAAGCTGAGCTGGGAAGGGACTAAATTGCATAAGGTCTCACAATGAGGAAATGCAGGTCCAGGATCCAAACCCATCCAGCGCTGTCCACTGCCTCCCTCTAGGTGACACCATGAGGCTCAAACCAAAAAGAGGAGCAGCTGCCAGGGAAGGCCAGGCCTGGGGAGACCTCCCCCAACACCAAAAGGACTGAACGAGCAGCCAGTCAGATGGGGAGGGGAGGGAGGAGTCAAGAGTGACCAATTGCCCCCTAACAGTCCATTTAGGGCATTCTAGAAGGGGCAAAAGGAAACTACAGTGACAGAAAGCAGTTCAGAGGGTGCCTGGGGTCGGGGGTGGAGTTGGGATTTGACTGGGAAGGTCACTGGGGAAGTTCCGAGGTGATGGACATGTTCCATAGTGTGACTGCAGTGGTGGGGACGTGGGGGTAGCAGCATTTATCAAAACTCGGCACCGTGTACACGGAAAATAGGCGCATTTTACTGTACAGAAATGCAACCTCCTATGAAGTTGGCATTAAAAAGAGGAATTGCTCTGATGCCTTCTGCTGGTGAAGATGGGGCCGTGGTGGTGCCGCTCATGGAAAGGGTCACATTCCTCCCCATCCCACCCCCAGATCGCCCCCATCCCTGCCTCCAGGGCACTGGAAGCGCTTAGCAGGGACCAAGCAAGCAAGAAAGAGTCCAAGTTTCATTTCTTGACCTCAAAAGAGGATTTTCTTTCCCTTTTAGTCCCTTTCTAAGACAATAACCCTGAAAGCCCAGTGTCGGTAGAGGACGAAAGGATTTCCTAGATTTCTGGATAGTTCCCGCTTGTGAATCTAGCATCAAGCCTATTGAACTTGAACTTTGAGCTTATCACCAGCCCTATGGGAGAGAAAACTCAACGCCTCGCGTACGGGATGCCCTTGCAACCCACGAAGGTGGTAATCCTCCCCTCCCATCTCCAGCAGGGCTGGGGGGAGATGAAGGAAGAGCGTCCCGTTGGGGTCACCACCCTGGAGTTGAGGAATGGTGGCACCCCACAAAGGATATGTCCATGTGATATATGAAAGTGATCTTATTTGGAAATGAGGTCTTTGCAGTAGAATTAAGTTTAGGATCTCGGGCTAAGGTCATCCCGATGGATTAACTGGGTGAGCCCTAGATCCAATGACTGGCATCCTTATGAGACAGAAGAAGAGAAGCCCTTGTGAAGGCGAAGGCCAAGACGGGAGCGACGTGGCCACAAGCCAAGGAACGCCTGGGTCCCCAGGAGCTGGAAGAGGCCAGGAAGGCGCTTCCCCTGGAGCCTCTGGAGGGAGCAGGGCCCTGCCAGCACCTACATGGTTTTATTTCTGGCCTCCAGGGCTGTGAAAAGATGCACGACTGTTATTTGGAGCACCCCACTTTGTGGTCATGTGTCCGGGCAGCCCCAGGACACTGATATCCATGTTCCCGGGTCATGTACAAAGGCTCTGGGTGTCAGGGAGCTCCTCTGTCCCTGCAAAATCACGAACACCCCGAACTTTCCCACCCCCTCATCCAGGCACCGTATTAGAAAGAGGAGCGCACCAAAAGACCCAGGTGTGTGGGTCCATCCTCAGAGGAGGACCTGGGGAGATACTGTTTCACGTGAACTAAGAGGACCTGGGATACTGTTTATCATCCAGCTTAATACCACTCTCCACGCCCCTCTAACTCCCCATCACAGAGAACAAAGAAGTTGAGAAAATGACGGGGCCTGTGAGAAAATAACGGGGTCTGGGCATGGCTCCTCGATGGGAGCTCCGTGCTTGATGCCGGGGGTGACACTGGAAACGTGCTGGGGAGACAGAGGGCGGCCTGGATGTGCCTCCGGACAAGAGAGGACCTGAGCATCTTCCCTACAAATCCCTGAGGGATGGACCATGGCCGGGGTGGGTGGGGGGCTCTCCCAGCACTAGGGGGTAGAGGACATGAGACATCCCCCCCCACCCCAGTTCTGGAGAACAAGTTCAGAGCCTGGGGGGCAGGGGGGCAGCAGAGAGGTGCAGACACCCCGGGGAGGGCAGTGACTCCCCGCTGCTTTGGCACATGAGAGAAATGCCTGAGACAGGGTCGGGGGCCAGGGCAGCCTGTGTGAGGAACGGAAGGCGTGATTAAGGCAGGGGCCCGAGAGGGGGCCAAGAGGGGCCCTTCCCTCAGCGGACCTCCAGGCCATGTGCAGAATACCAAGACGGCTCAGCTTAAAAAATGGAAATTCTTTGACTTTCCTTCCATGGGGAGGTAGGGCCTATGACCCTTCCCCTTAACTCAGAACTCTAGAACTGCATGACTGAGAATATTCCAGAAACGCAGATCTGGCAGTTTCTGGGCTCAGGTCTTAAGAAACTGGCAGCTTTCCACTTCATCCTCTTGGGATGCTTGCTCGTAGGACCTGCCCCGGGGAGCGATCCATGGGGAGAGGAGCCAACAGCCTGCACAGACTCCTCAGTGAGAGAGCCACCATCTTGGAGGAGGGTCCTCTCGACCGGGCTAATGGCATGTGGAGCAGAGAGAAACCTTCCCTGTGGAGCCCTGCTCGAAGTGTAGGTACCAGAGCAAAATAAATGTGTCATTCTAAGTCACTGCGCTTTGGAATGGTTTATTTTGCAGCAATAGATAAAGAATAACAGGAAAGTTCAGTCAACAGCCTTGCTTTTACAGCACAGTGCCAGGCACACGGTAGCCATGTACTCGATGTCTGCTGAGTGGAACAGAATCATCTTGAGTCCCAAGGAGCTACACAATAATGACAGCAGCCAAAGCCGTTAATCCCTAGTAACCTAACAAATAGAACGTGTTGGGGCTCTGCTTTTCCTCTTGAGTAAACCCAGATAAATTGGTATTTTTGTTTCCAAATGATGTGTTGTTCCAGCTTTCCTGTTGAACTGGTGATACTGGCTCCTGGTGGAAGACAGACCTTCAAGAGCCCGTGGCAGGCTTTGGCTGGGCTCTTCAGTGGACTCGTGAGACCTACAGATGTGCAAACCCTAACAGATGCTTTGACCTGGAGACTTCTGCAAGAATGAGCCCATCTGCTGGTATAATGTAGGAATGCCTAGAGTGTATAATAATAGTGAAATGTACAATGTACAAATTTTAAAAATGTTTTTGCATGAAGAAGAACAAAGGAATGTCATTATTGCAGGGTGCTGAAAATAGATGATACCTAATATTTAAAATGTCACCTTATGTGTGAGACTAAAGCAAAAAATGTTTATTTGTTACAAAATTTAGATTTTGACTAGAGCATTTCCTAATATAACTCATGTAGATAGTTTGATTGAATGTCATAAGTACTTGGAATCTCAGGTAGCACTTGAGATTTTGTTGGTTTGTCCAGAGTGACCCCCCGATGAATCCCAGAATGATTTGATCAGTGAGTGGAAAAGTATTTGCAAGCCCCCTTCGGGAAATGGTGAGAGTGGGGAGAAATTCAACTTCCCCAAGTTGAATTCTTGATATTCTCACAAGCAGTGTGGACAACCAAAGCTATAGGCTGAGCCCCCAGGTTTGGGGTTTGTTCACATGAAACTTAACCCCACAAAGGATAGACCAAGTCTACTTAAAATTTAGGCCTAAGAGTCACCCCCAAGAGAGCCTCTTTTGTTGCTCAGATGTGGCCTCTCTCTCCAGCCAATATGATGAGCAGTCTCACCATCCTCCCCCTCTCTGCGTGGGGCATGACTCCCAGGGGTGTGGACCTTCCTGGCAACATGGGACAAAGATCCTGGAATGAGCTGAGACTCAGCATCAAAGGACTGAGAAAAACCCTAGAATGAGCTGAGAATTAACATCAAGAGACTGAGAGAACCTTCTCGACCAAAAGGGGGAAGAGTAAAATGAGGCAAAGTGTCAATGGCTGAGAGATTCCAAACAGAGTCGAGAGGTTATCCTGGAGGTTATTCTTATGCATTAAGTAGATATCACCTTGTTCAAGATGTAGTGGAGAGGCTGGAGGGAATTGCCTGAAAATGTAGAGCTGTGTTCCAGTAGCCATGTTTCTTGATGATAACTGAACAATGATATAGCTTTCACAATGAGACGCTGTGAATGTGAAAACCTTGTGTCTGATGCTCCTTTTAGCTACTATATCAACAGAAGAGTAGAACATATGGAATAAAAAAAATAATAGGGGGAACAAATGTTAAAATAAATTCAGTTTGAAATACTAGTGGTAAATGAAAGCGAGGGGTAAGGGGTATGGTATGTATAGTCTTTTTTTTCTCTATTATCATTTTATTTCTTTTTCTAAATCGATGCAAATGTACTAAGAAATGATGAATATGCAACTATGTGATGATATTAAGAATTACTGATTGTATATGTAGAATGGAATGATACCTAAATGTTTTGTTAATTTTTTTAATTAATAAAAAAAAGTTTTAAAAAAAAAAAAAAGAATGAGCCCATCTGCATGGACTTATTCCAGATGGTCATCACCAATTGGGTCTTGCTTTCAACCCAAGCCAAAGCAAAAAATGTCTCTTCCGAAGGATAATGACTATGTGGTAAATCACCAAAACGATGGCCCGTACAAGTCCCACCTCCTGTCTGTGCCTCTTTGCAACGTGACTTTCCACTCCTTTTGTCACAAGGTGAAGTCTTCTCCACACTTTTGCATCTGGGTTGACCATGTGAATGACAGACCCACAGAAAAGGGGGGAAGTGACCATACACCTGTTTCAAGCTCAGGGCTTAGGACTTCTGCCTTTGCTCTCTTAGAACTCGAGACGACTATACAGAGGTGTAGTCCAGCCAACTCAAGGATGAGAGAACCCATGGAGGAGAGCCATGGCATTTGAGCCACCAGCCAGCACCAACTGCCAGACACATGGGTGAAGCACTTCGGAGTCTCAGCCTTAAACCTTGCTGTCAGCTGACTGCAGCTGCACGAGTGAGCCCAGGCAAGACCAGCAGGACCACCCAGCCTGTCACCCAGTAGAACCTAGGGTATTGCATGGGGTAATGCATGGCCATTGTTTTAAGCCACTACATTTTGGGGTGGTTTGTTATGTAGCCGAGCCTAACTGACAGAGCACATCATGTAATGACAAACCTTCAAAGAGAAAATGCCCTGAACACTTCCCCTACAACCTAGTCGACTATCCACTAAAAGACCCTGCAGGATATTTTGTATTTTCTGCACAGCTCTGGCCAAACCTTGTCTGCTCCAAGGCTGAGCTCTTGCCTCGTTGCTTCTCAGCATCTTTGGATTGGAAGTCTGTGTTGACCCTCACTTGATCACTGCTTTATTACACTCAAGGAGTAATTTCATCTGTCCAAGGGTCTGAATTCTTCTGACCTGTGTTTTCTCAATACGTTAGCATCACACTGACATACATAATCCCCAGGAAGTTCAGAGACTTTTTCCTGCTACATTGTCATTGAGATCACTGAGGTATGTCCATCTGAACGCCTTGTATTTCTCATAAGGAGGAGTGATTCTGCCCTCGGGGCTGGACACGGAAGTCATGGTGAAATCCAAAGGGCAACTGATCAGGAGATATCCCACCCCACCCCAGACTACCTAGAGGTGAGCTCCTGAGGGCCTTTCCCAGGCCTCCAGCCTGCCCACCCCCTAGCACTTTCAGGTCTCACTGGGTACTGGAGCCCATTATCTCAACTGCTGGTATTTATTAAGGACCTGAGATGTGCCAGACCCATAAAGGCTTCCATTCCACCCTCACACTTCTTGCAGGAGCTAAGTGCATCTCCTTCCTTCCCATTTCTCTGGAGGAGGAACCAAGACCCAGAGGGACTGCCTTAGCAGCTGGGGTCACAGCTAAGAAGCAGCGGGGCTGAGATCCCCGGCCACATCTCTCTGTACCCTCTCCATGCTGTTGCCTCCGGCTCCAGCATTTCAGCTCTTAGGTGACTGCGAGGGGTCAGGGAGAGACGGTGCTTGGCAGAGGTTATATTTATGGAGGGCAGGAGTGTGGACAACTCGGAGGGCAGAGGTGGGAGGCCTCCACTCACAGCTAAGAACCCTCCAGATGAACACAGTTGATACATTATAAGGTGGATCTTATTATCTCCATGTCATAGACAGAAAAACTGAGGCACAGTGAAGCCAAGTTACTATTTTGAGGTCTCAAGGCAGGAAGAGGTGGAGCCAGGTCAAGTCCAGGCGATGTGAGGGTCCCCTCTCCCTGACAGGGAGGCAGGCTCCTGTGGTTTCCTTGGTGAGGGCTGGAGGGGAGGGAGCTTCCACGTGCCCTGTCCCCATACCCATCAGCCTGCCTGGCACAGAGGGGTCCGGATGCCTGCAAGAGCCCCAGCATACACCCAGGGGCCGGGGCACTGTTTCCCAGAGGAGCCGGCAGCCTCCCCAGGCTCAGCTTCTGCCAGGCTAAGCCCAGAAAGGCCTGCACTCTTCTACAAACTCCATACCTGGGGTGTGAAGCCCAGGACCCCGCCGCCTATGAAAAGCGTCCTGACTGTCCAGGAGTAAAGAGCAATCAAGTGGGTTTTTGTCCAGAGGAATTTCCACCCCTGGAGATCAGTGCTACGATTCCTATGATTGGATCTCAGAGAAACAAGAAGGGGCAGGAAACCTGGGTGAGGACAGGCACCCAGGTGTTTTTCAGTTATGGGGTTTGGCTGTTCTGATTACAAAGCTACGTGCGCCAGGAGGCTTTAATAAAATTGTGAAATGCAGTCCCACCCCACCCCCCCCCTTTTTTGGAGATGTGATCATACTTCCGTTTTGTCATTCTCCTCCAAGGATAAATAAGTGCCAGATGGAGGACACTCCAGAGAGCAAACAAAACTGAGAAACATTAGAAAATATTTCCTTTGTTCTAATATTAGACTTATTTTCACTTTTAAACTAAAGGTGTGTCAGGATTAGCTACTGTGAATTATAAAGACCACCACTCCTGTTCCCCTCCCAAATAGAGATAGAAGTTGTGTAAAAGAAGTCTAAAAATAGGCAGGCAGAGTGGCATAGAGGCGTATAATGTCAGCGACCCAGGCTCCTTCTATCTTGTTGCTCTACCATTTATGACCTCTGTTCCCAAGGCACCTCACTGCCCAACATGGTTGCAATGCTCCAGCCTTCATTCCTATGTGCCAGTCGGGTAGAAAGAAAGAACAACGAAGGGTACACCTTCCCCTCTCTGTAAGTCACACACAACTGTCCCACTCACTTCTCAGTTCCATGAACACAAGAAACTGCAAGGCAGGCTGGGAATATAGTCTTTTACCTGAGTGACAATGTACTCAGAAATCAATCCTTATTACTAAGGGAGAAAAGAGAAAAGCTATTAGGAGTCACCCTGAGCAGCTCACGCCACCAGTGGAGAATTTGGTGGTAAAGGATCTAGCACTGAGAGGGGAATTGGGACGCTGGCATTGTGGTCCCAAGGTGGCCACAAATCGTGTCATTTGGAGTACTGATCAGCAGCCTCATCACTCTTTGTAAACTTTTCCTTGGCTTAGAAGGAAGGAATGGTGAGTGTTCCAGGATAATTGTTTGTTTTTCAAAACCATAAAAACATTTTCATCCCAAGTCTTGTGGCAAAAGTTAAAAACACACCACCCTCCCCTAATATCCCAGTTCTTTTTGACCCAAGAATCCAATGGTGTAAGCCCTGTCTGACCACCTCTCTGCCTCAACAGAGACCTGTTGGCCGAAAGCTTGATTGGCACTCAGATCCCCACAGGGCCAGAGGCCTGGTCTGGCCGAGGAAGGGTTAATCGGCGTACCACGTGCTGTTAAAAGCGCAGGTGTGGCAGGCGGCTGGCCCGGCCTCACATCTCGCTGTGTGACCCTGGGCCCCTGTCCCATGCGCGTGGACCTTGGTTTCCTCCTGGTTAAATGGGATCCTTCAAGTCCCACCCACATCCGCGTCCCACGCTCCGCAGCCGCGGCTCGTGGTGGTTCTCGTTTCCTCCACTCGGTGAGGGGCACGCTGACAGCCCAGGGTGTCCAGCCTCCTGGAGACAACCCTGCCACGGCCATGTGCTTCCGCCCTCCCCAAGCTGCACGACAAACGCGCCCTTCCTCGGCGTGACAGCGGCGGCCAGAAGCCCTCCTGGGCGAGGCTGTCCTCCAGGCCGCCCGGGGCGCAGGGCACGGTCGCTCAGGGGGACGCGGCTGACCCCCCACCCTCTTTGGGGCCAGCAGCTCCCCCCAAACGTCCCTCTGGCTCCTCCCCACAGACGCCGCATCAGCTGCCTGAGGGGACAGCTAGTGAGCCTCGCTGCGCAGACCTTTCTGGGCTTCCCCCTCCTTTCTCCTCCTCAGGTAAAGCCGGGAGCCCTCCCACCTCCTCGCCCTGTGAGCGGCTGTGTCACGTGTCTGCGCCGCGCCCCACCTGCCCTCTGCCCACAGAGCCCCCACCCTGTGTCGGCTTCATCCTTCCAGATCCTTCCATCACGACCAGCTCTCTGCTCCGCCCCTTCCACGCGGCCACCGCTCTGCCCGCACTCTGAGCACGTGATCCGGCCACGCGACCCAGGCCAGCCAATCAGAACGCCCCACCCCCGCCGGCGGTCAGGTGGTCGGTGCGCCTGCAGTGGGTCTCAGTGTGCCCAGAGCAGCCCCGGAGACGGGGATGTGAGTGCGAGGCGTTGATTTGGGAGAGGATCCCTGGAAGTACAAGTAAGAGAATGAGGAGGTGAGACAGGGAAGAGAAGGTGTCAGCCGAGTTTGGGTTAGGAGGCCGGCGTCCCCTGGGGGGTGTGGGGGGAGGGGAACAGTGCGGTGCTCCTCCCCCAGGTGCAGGAGCGGGCCTTAGACCTTGGTTCCCATTAGATCTTGGGCTGCTGGCTGCACCTGAGGGTGTCATTCCCTGAGGTTCCTGGCATGTGTGGGCTCCTGTGCCTAGCAGAGGAGTGCATGTGCTGGCAGCCGGGAACAGGACGGGCCTGGCACCACCTGCCTGAGGCGGTGTGTGACCCAGCCAGGCCAATCCCTACCTTTCTTGGGATTCTGTTTCTCAACTGGCAATGCAGTACAGTGGAGGCACCCCAGCCAGATGGGTCACAGGGCTGGAAGGCGCTGAACTGGGGGTGGCCAGGAGCCATGTTCTCTGCTTCTTGGAATATCAAGGGAGAATGTGGCCACACAGAGGGCCGAGCTGAGCCAGGAGAGGAAAGGGGAGGGAGATGATAACCATCTCGTTTGAGGTTCTGGACCCAGTTGTGCCTGAAACCAGCCCCAAATAACATTTGAATTTGAATAAATGGGTGTGTCATGAGCTCCTGGGATTCCTGGGTGGTCCTGGGTTGGAAAGGACCTAGATCCTTGCCTAAGAGTCCTCCAAGGCTGGCCGCTGATATTTTTGAAACTCTCAGCCAAGGATCCTGTTTGCTACCCAGGAAGGGAGTTGAGTCATGGAGAGTTTGAGATCAAGGGAAAAAAATCCTTCAAGTCATAACGAAGCCCAATGTGGAAAAAGAAACTTGCAGGCTTGGTAGGGAAATCCAGGGAGATGGCCAGGCCTTGCTTTCCTGTCTCTGTGGGGTGACAGCCTTTGTTCCCTCATCGGTTTCTTTTTCACCAGTTATTTTTATGGACACCGCTTGGACTGGACATCAGGAGCCAAGGCTGGGGAGTTCCAGTTTCTCATTTGTTCCTGCCACACCCATCAGCAGCCCAGAACGTCACTGAGCCTCAATTTGCCATCAAAGACCATGAAAAAGTGAGTTAGGAGATACTGGGGTACCATTTTGTTATGCCTGTGGCTTAGAAGGAGAAATTAAAAAAGAATGGTGACAGCTCTTTATTGACAGGTTTCAATTGATTGTCAAGAGTCTCGGTGAGACTGACTTGACTGTGTTGGGAGAGGAAAGACACAAGGGTGGCTTCCGCATCTGTTATTGACTCTCATCTCTTTTGGACAGTGAGAGGCCGTGCTAGGTGGGAAGATCTGGGCAAGATCTGTATTGAAGTTGTTGCAAGTAACAAAAACCCGGTCATGTTATGTAAACAGAGAAAGGGGCTTCTTGGGAGGTTCCTAGGTTACTGGAGAACTCAAGGACAGCCAAGGTCCTCAGAGAGCTAGAAATAGTCCTGGAAAGGTACCACATCCCCTGACTGTGCTTTCTCCCCTCCTCATAGGGGTCCCTCCCTTCTTTCTCTGCAGCCAGTCCTTACCCACTTGCCATGGACGGGATGATCCCATCTGTGTTGGGTTCCACATATCCTTTGTCCCAGGGACCAGCTCAGGCTGTAACTATCTCCCCTTTCCAATGTCCTAGAGATAGAATCTTGGCCTGTTTGAGCAGGTGTCACCTTCTGGCCCAATTAAGTGAGAGCTAGAGTGTGTTGTTATGTCATCAGAACATGGTGGCAAGGAGCCCTGAGCTGGGTAAACATGCTCAAAAGGCCACATTGATGAAGATGAGCCTCAGCAAAGGAAAGCCAAGCCAGTAGGAGGCTTGGGGCACTCAGAGGGACAAAGTGTAGAGTAAATAAACACTATCTATAGGACTGGAGTGGCCATCAGTGTTTTTCATTCCTGTCCCCTCCGACTCCAACCATTTCCATGCACACCAACCTGACTTCTAATGGCCACACCTGTGTCTGTGTTGGAGGACTGCACTTGGGCTGTCAGAAACCCACATAGCCCAGGAGCATGGTGGCCCCAAAGTGCGTTGGATTTAATGAATCCCCAGGACAGTCCTTAAATAATGGCTGACAGGGTTGAGATAAATAGATTCCGAACTCTTGGCTGGGATGATTCTGAGGTGTGTATTGCCCAGAGTTCCCCCCAGAGATCCTCCAGTTGCCCACGAGGTAGCTGGCATAATAACACCTCTTTGCTTCCTTCTCTTCCCTTCTGTTTCTTGTATCACTAACCCACCTCCTTTCCTTATTCTTTACACCTCTCAAATGAACTGCCTGCTTTTGAACACTTGGCTTGGGGTGCTTTGGGGAACTCAAACCAAGACCAGGGTCCCCTAGTTTGGAGAGAGGTACTCAGGAGTCACTGCTGTTCTCTTAAAATATCTGTGCATTCATTCATTTGTCCATTGAATATTTGTTGAGCCTCTATACATGCCAGGCAATTTTCTGACAGAGAAGAGAAATAGAAAGAACCAAAGAAAGTCGAAATTGCCATGTAAAGAGAGAAGAGCTCTTTACAAGGAGAGTTTGGGACGCCAAAGGCTAAACAGCGAACAGTTTAACTATCTAAAACTATGACTCACATAGGAACGTGGACAGCAAATCCCAAAGTGGGTAGGGCACCCCTTAAAGTGGAGAGAGGCAGTTTACAACACATTAAATGGGCTACTCCACTAGTGGCATCTCGCACATGTATCCAACGCGAATTACCCCATGAGAAGCCAGAGGCAGAAAATACACATTGTTTTAAAAATAAATGAATGATAGGGTCATGAAACCAGAGTTCATTTTTTTATTCTATTAGATGGAATTTATTGAGGACTTTCTCTGGACGAGGCATTATGGGAAAAAAAAAAGAGAGAGATGAGTCAGGCAGACAGGAGACATGGGTTTGAGGGAAGAACTGACAGTCGACATACCCTCTGTGCCAGGTGGAGTAACAGCAGCATCCGGAGGCTTCCAAGGAGCCAGAGAGGGGTCTGGTAGCTGAGGCTGAGGGGACACAAGGCCCCAAAGAGGCGAGGCAGGGTCAGTATATTACCAGGGCTCTTTCATTACAAACGATGGGACCTGGACCAGGACCCAGTGAAGCAAAGACGAAAGGCCACCCAGCCATAACATCCCTTTAAGAAATGTTAGCTTGACTGAAATACCAAGGAGAGATGAAATTTCTCAGAACCTCACAATAGGTTCATATTATGGCAAATCCCAAGCTCCTAATCCCCTCTGGCTACGTGGTTTAGAAGTCGAGGTCATGGATATGAGTTGGCGTCCCAGCTGAGTGGCCCTGTACTAGGACTCTCAGATCCTGGAAGGGCTCGTCGGTGCCTGCTCGCCTCTACAGGGCACAGGAGCTGGCACCGAGTGGGCCCCAAGAATATCTGTGGAAGGGTTAATTATGGTATGGGTTAATTCCAGTGTCTTCGTGAGCCCGGGCCACTCCTGCTCTTGTGTGCCAGCACACATGGTGCCACTGTGCAGAGAGCACAGGCCGCCCCATTTCTACTCCAGCCTTGGTTTCTTTACCTGTCAGCAAGGGGCTTGGATTTAGATGTTTCAAAGGTGATTTCTCCTGGCTCTAAATTCGTTTCTCTATTTACCTACATCCTGAGGTTGAGGATGCTAAATGCCTGCTGCTGCTACCCACGCATGTGCCAGGTGCCGGGCCCCAGCTGTGAAATAGGGTAAGTCCCACGCAGGGGATTCCTGTGACAATTTAATGAGATGAAGTGCTTACGGCACGTGGCCTGGACGGCGGTATTGTGATTAGCCCTCCCAGCAGCTTCTTTCTTCATGTGTGAAATGGGGATAATTAGCCTGTGTGTGAGTTGTGTGTGTGCACTTGTGTGTTAGGTTGGGATGGAATGAATGCGTCGGGAGAGTGTTTTCTCCCCACTTGCAGAAGGTGGGAATAAATTCCTGATTTCGTTTGCAACAACCTGGGAGGTCGCCTTATTCCCCTTCTCCCCCTGAGACACACGAAGACCGGATTTAATGAGTTTGCAAACCCCTGAGGGAAAGAGTTTAGCTCAGCGCCTGGCTCATAGTAAACGCTCAATAAAAATGACCCTTTTATGGTCACAATGAGGAAACGGAGCGTCCCCTGCTCGGCCGGGTGTGGGACGCCAGCGGCCCCAGCCCTCCTCACCCACCCCTGGGCGCCAGGGCCTCCTCCCCTGCAAGGGGCGGGGCCTGGGCAGGGCCGCGGCTGCGCAGGCCTATCAGCACCGCCGACCGGCCAGGGGCGTGGTCTCTACACGCCTGGCAGCCTACAAGAGGCGGTGCTCCGGAGCCTCCTAACCCACTCGCGTCCGCTGCGACCCGAGTGTCCTGTGTGCAGAGGTCGGTCCGTGTGCCCGCTGTGCCTGCCGTGCCCGCGCTGCTACTGCTGCTCGACGTCGGAGACGCCCGCGAGGTGGTGAGTGGAGCCCTGCGGAGGTGAGTGTCACTTAGATTCCTCCTCTGGACCCGTCTCCAGCTCGGCTCTGCGAGTTACGATCCGCTCTCCGGATCCGCTCGGCTCTCACCCGGCGTTGGGAGGAGCAGAAGTGACCACAGCAGTCAGCATCTCCTGGTGTTTGCTGTGTACCGTTTCCTGCATCTCAGAGCCGAGCGCCGGCAGGCACCCCTTGTACAGATGAGGGCACTGAGGCTCAGAGAGCACAGGTCACAGCTGGGAAGCAACCGTGCCGGTTCAGACCGGGCTGACCTCAGATCCCTCCCCCGTGCCCGGAGGCGACGTTCTTTTGGCCTTCCTTGTGTGATTACTGTTCCTGTATGCCCAGTGGGCGTCAATAAGTGAAAAGCGATGGCATGGTTCAAATGTGATCTGCCCACGTGTGGAGCGCTGGGATAATCATAACAGCTTGTGTTTATAAGGGCACGCCCCTTTATGATTTCGCTTGCAACAAACCTGCTAGGTAGCCTTCCCATTCCCATATATTAGGTGATGAAATCGAGGGTCAAAGAGGTGGAGTGCATTGACTAGGCAGAGCAGGGGCTTGGACTGACCCCAGAGCTCCAGGCAGGGGTGTCAGGGCATGCAGGCATGTCAGAGTCCTGCCAGGCTGGGGAAAATGGTTTCCTGGATTTCTTCATCTAGAATGGATATCTTCATAAACCCTGCTGTGCTGGGAGAATGGTGCCGGGAGGTGAGAACTTGGCTCTGGGTTTCTGGGGGGAATCAGCTGCCCAGAGGGAGAGCGCCTGAGCCAGCTGCCTATGTGGGCAGACCCTGTAGCTCCCTTTCCAAAGACTGGGCTGGTGGATCAGCTGGGAAGGGCTTAGCTGACGCCTGCTCATTGCAGTCTGAAAGCACTTTAGCTGGTCCTCTTTCAGCCAAAAGGCAACTTGTTGCTCTGGCCAAGAAACAGTTGGGAGTCTGTGCAAACACCAGCCCTCCTGCACCCAGACCCAAGGTGTGAGTTTCTATCTTGAGTCTTTGGGACCCTGCCCTGGCAGAACTGAGTGAGCTTGCTCGGTCAGGGCGGCTAGGTACTGGGTGGGCGAGAGCCCAGAGTCCTGCAGAAAAGATGAGCAGGGGCATGTCCCCCAAATGCTCTGAGAGGGATCTTCCCAGAAATCTTTGTGTTGCAGGCACCTGATTTTGTGCCTCTGCCCCTGCTCTGGCTGTTTCCATGTTGAGAAAGGAGCACGTGTGGGGGGCCATGAAGTCTGGGTAGCTGGCATGGTGACTGTGCCAGGAGCCATGAGCGGTACCTGCATTATCATCCCTACCACACACCTGGGAAGCTGGCCTCTTGATCTCCATCTCACAGATAAGGAAACTGAGGCTCAGAGAGGTAAAGTATTTGCCTGAGGTAACACAGCTGGCACATGAGACTGTCAAACCCAGGTTGTCTGCCTCCAGACCCTGCATGTAAGCCCTAAACCTACCTCTTATAAGAGATTTCTCTGCCCAGCTGCTAACTCTGTCTCTGAATCTGACCTTTACACTCAGCATTGTGTTGTCTGAGAGGGGCTCCAGATAAAACAGCTGGACAACGCTCCCGGGGGAGAAATTAAGAGGGCAATTGTGATTTTAGAGTCCTCTAAGATGTTGGAGTATGAATAGTAATAATATTTATCACACTAGCAGCTGACATTTATCTGGCATTCACTGCAGGCCAGACATGCTCAAAGGGTTACTTGGTGAGCTCGTTTGCTTCTCTGGATTGTCCTCCTCTGTGCAAGGGGGGTAAATTGAGGCTCAGAGTGATTAAAGGACATTCCCAAGATGTCACAGCTAGCATGTGGCCGAGCTGCCGCCACCCCAGGTTCTGGAGGAAGGTGCTCGTCCCAGGACTTTCCGTCTGACACCAGAGTTTGCTTCCAGCCAGGATTGCGCATGTGCTGTAGGTGAGTTTCATGGCACCGGCGGCGGCTGAAAGCCTGGGCCTGGGTGAGGCGTGGGCCAGGAGAGGGTATGCTGACTCGGGGTCCTGGGTTCCACCCTGCGGGCAGAAGCCCACGTCAGTATGCAGAGACCCCGTCCCAGACCCCATCAGCGCAGCTCAGAGATCTCTGCCTCCTGCTGAAAAGGAGACATGGCTGGACTCGGGAGGGCCTGGAGCCGCACAGAAAGAGCATGAGGTCTTTACCCTTCCTCTGTCCCTCAAACACCCCACATTGCAGATCTGGCCTTTGGCAGGTTCTATTTAAAAGCTGGCTTTTGGCAGCAGGACCGTCATCGTGGACCTCTCTGGCCTCGTAGAGTGGGGAAATTCCTTTTTTCTGCTACCAGTGTAATCTGCTGTGTGTGTGAGATGCTCCATGGCTGCCTGCTCCCTGACAAAAGAAAAAGTTTCATGCAATTTAGGATCTCACAGCTTTACTCATGAGTTGGGCAGCATCCCATTCAGACAGTAGAAGGGAGCTCAAGTTCCCGTTGTACCTAGGGGTCTCACAAAGTGGGGAACAGGTGGTTGCCAAGGAATGAGGAAGTTACCTGGCAAGAACTGATCTGTGACTGTGTTTTAATTTGGTTTTCTGGGCAAACTGAGCACTTATAGAAAGTAGAAATCAGTTCAGGTTTTTGGTTTTGCTTATCTTTTGTCTTTGGAAAAAACCTTATTCTGGTAAAATATACATAAACATAAAATTTTTAAACTACTTTTAAGCATATAATCCAGTGGCATTTAGTACATTCACAATATTTGTTGTGCAACCGTCACCACTATCTAGTTCCGGAACATTTCATCACTCCAGATGGCAGCTCCAGCCCCACTAGCAGTCAGTCACCCCTATTCACCCTCTGCCCCAGCCCGTGGCAACCACTAATCTGCCTTCTTTCTCTATGGATTTGCCTCTTCTGGACATTTCATCTAAATGGCATCATAAACATGTGGTCTTTCATGTCTGGCTTCTTTCACTCAGCATGAGGTCTTCAAGATTCATTCAAGTTGGAACAGGTCTCAAAACTGCATTCCTTTTTTTTTTTTTAACATGGGCAGACACCGGGAATCGAACCCCGGTCTCCAGCACAGCAGGCGAGATCTCTGCCAGTAAGCTACTGTGGCCCGCCTAACTTTTCATTCCTTTTTATGGCAGAATAATATACTATTGTCTGGAGGGACTACATTTTGTTTCTCCATTCATGTTTTGATGGACACTTGGGTTTTGCTTCCACCTTTTGACTATTTTGAGTATTGTTACTACAGACATTGGTGTACAAGTATGGTTTTGGGGGTGCATGGTCCAGGCAGTGTACAAGTATGTTTAAGTCCCTGTTTTCAAGTCTCTGGGGTATATTCCTAGGAGTGGAATTGCCAGGTGATGGTAACTCTGTGTTTAACTTACTGGGGAACCCATGTCCTCTTTTCTTGACTTCCTTCTCGGAGAAGCATCAACCCAGGTCCCTTCATTCCAAAACATGTCGAAGTCCTTCCCTGTGGGAAGTCCTGGCCTCTGGGTGTTTTCTGCTCTTGATTACATTAGCAGTTGGCAGAGAATCCTGTCTGACACCTTACCCTGGGGACACCCAGCTTTGTGCCCTGTACTTTGCAATTATGGTACTGCTGGGCAGGCACCGCTCTTTCGAAAGGATAAGGCTGGGTGGACAAGCAGTCTCTCATGGTGTGATCAAGGGAGATTTATCTTCTTTGATTGTCCCAAGTGCTGCGTCAGCTTAGACAAAAACCACAGATTAATAAAAAAGAAAAAAAAAAAGGAGAAATGACTAATCAGGATTTTGCAACTTCTGGACCATCGTTTTTTTTTTGTTTTTTTTTTTAAAAAACAATATAAATTATGAAATCTTACATGTTCAATCCAGATATCTGGAGCACTTCCCATATTGAGTGCAGAATGTCAATATCCCAGAAAAAAAAGATTCAGGCTTCCATTTTGCTCACAGTCAATTGGTCCTAGCATTGACCCTGCCCACTTATTCTTTTGATAGGAAAAAGCCAAAGTAGATGTCTCTTGGATTGCGACTCTGGAATTTGGCTGTCATCTTCTGGGCCTGAACTGATAAGACCCTGAGCATTCCTCCTAGAGCAGAGAGGAAGCATTTTGCTGACAGGGAAAGGTGACCGTGGGTGGGTGGAGAGTTGGATTGGATGTATGGAGTAGAGGGACCATGTATGTCCAGAAGTCTGGAGAAGGGCAAGGACCTGGGATATTGGGAGAAAGGGCAAAGGGCCTGGGGAGGGGGTGGCAGGGGTCTGCCCTTCAAGCATGTGGAGCTGCACTCAGCTTTGTACTAAAGGCATTGTGTGTAACCTGGGGTGGGGTGGGGACTCACCCAGAAGAGTAATGTGGCTGCATTTGCACTTGAGAACAGATTGCTCTGAAATAAGCAGTGTCCCCCCAAAGTGTGGCAAGCCCATCGCTGGTGGTCCCCAAGATAACAGTATCTACACAGACCCAGGAGCAAATCCCCCCAAATATAAGAGCTGTTCTTTTGGGTCCCCTTCAGTCCCTCTGCGTATGGCAAGGTGAAAGTCTCAAGTAGTGCCAGTCTGTCTCTAATGCTCCTTCCACACCCTAAGCTCCCTTTACAGCAAAGAGAGAGCGGCCTTTACAACAAAAGTTCAGGGACTTTGGCAGGCAACGATTGGCTGGGAGCTAATTACTCTTCTGTCTTCATTGTGTTTATTTTTACTCTTACCTACTGCTTATGGTAGAAGTGATCAGGTTCTCTATGAATGGTGTGATATAAAGTTTCCTTTTAAAAATACGTTTCTTTGAACCAAAAAAAGTAAGTCAGTTGAAATAAAAATATGAAATGCATACTGGTACAGGTAAGTGGTAGGCAGTACGGCAAAACTCAGGAAGGGTGTATGGGAAGGGTCGAAGTGTGGGAAAAGGGTCAAGGTGAGGCCTGGGGGAGGTTTGAGGGGCAGTGACAATCCAGACAGTGGTTCTCAGAGTGGGACCAGCAGCATCAGCACCACCTGGGAACTCGTTAGAAATGCAGATTCCTAGGCCCTGGCCCAGATCTGCTGGATCAAAGGCTCTGGGAATGGGGCCTAGCAATCTGTTTTTTGACCAGTCTTCCAGCACTTTCTCATGTGGTCTAAAGTATGAGACCTCCTAGTCTTATGGGTCTATGTACATGCTCCATCATCTTGGAGACCACCAGGGATGGGCTCGCCCCACTTTGGGGGGACATTGCTCATTTCAGAGCTATCTGTTCTCAAGTGCAAAAGCAGCCACATTACTTTCCTGGGAGAGCCCCCACCCCCCACCCCAGGTGGTACCCTGTCGCCCAAACTCAGTGCAACTCCATACACCTGCAGGGCAAACCCTTGCCACCCCCTCCCCAGACCCTTTGTCATTCTCCAAGTATCCCAGGTCCTTTCCCTTTTCCACGAAGGTGGGACTGGGGTGGGGGGTGGATTTGAAGTTGTGCAGAAGGTGCTGTTAGCAGGGCCAGGTGCCCAGAGACACGTGACATCACATGAAAGGGTGTGAGTGCCTTGGGAGCTAAACTGATGGTCTCACTCCAGAGTCAAGCCATTTCATTTTCACGGAGGCCCTTGGGAGCAGGTAGTGTGCATATTTATAAGCACAGGGAGCCTGGCCTTTCTTCCAGAAGAAGGCTCGGCTTGTTGGCCACGCCAGGGCCAGGGCTGTGATTCCTCATGCTCTGGAGCCTGAGCACATGGCTGGAAGATTCCAGCATCTTCCCTCAGAGCATATTCAGTGCCCTGTGTGCACAGGAGCCCACTGGGTGCATCTATTTTTAACCCCTAGGAACCACCTCTGAAAGAATGAATTGTTTCCTCAACTGCAGTTAAAGATACGTGTGTGTGTGTGTGTGTGTGTGTGTGTGTGTGTGTTGTGTGCATCACCTCCTGCCCTCCCTTTGCCAACCCCAGACCAGCTTCCCCAACACAGCCAGTCTGTTCTCCCTGGGAGGGAGACAGCACTTGACTGAAAACGCCGTTTATTCCCGGGAACCTTCAAGGCCGGGGCTCCACAGGGACGAGGAGATATTTTCAGATGGGGTTGGCATCGCTGGACAAAGTGCTCTCTCAGGCTTTGGCTGAACCGGGCCCTGTCTGGGAGAGTGGGGTGCAGGTCAGGCGGGAGGCCCTCATCGGCTGGCAGGGCTGTATCCCACTCCCGCACGGTCAGGGCCGCTTTGAAGGCTTGTCTGACACCTGGCCCCGCAGCTGGACTCGGGAGGGAAAACCCTTGGTGGGGGTGGGGTGGGGGTGGGGTTTGCTTGCAAAAAAAAAAAATGGTATTATTTTCCTTGTGTACATTTATCCATTTCCCAATCAAAAGTCAACATAATTTCAAACTTTTAAAATACTTTGTATTAAAGTATAACACACCAGAGAAAAGTGAGCAGTCGTCAGTGTCCTGGCTGATGAATTTTCCCAAGTGCACTTGTGCATGGGACAACTTCCATATGAGACGCAGAGTCTCATCAACCCGGGAGCCCCCTCGGCCCTTCCTGTTGTTGCCCCCCCAAGAGTGACCATTCCCGGATTTCTAATGGCCACTTGATTTTTCCTGGGTTGGAACTTGATATAAATGGAGCCAGTCCTTTGCACTCTTTGGCTTTTGCTTCTGTAGTCCGATGTTCTATCACGAGGCTTATCTGTGATGCATGCTGAAGGGTTTTGAAAACATAAATCAGACCTCATCACCTGCTGCTTCATTCCCTGCCCCCAAGTCTGCACTTTGCATCCAAAGTAAGATCGAGGCTCGTGGCCCAGCCTTCGAGGCCACTCGCCCTGCCTTCCCTGGGTGCCCATCTGTCTGGTGGCTCTCCTGGCCCCTTGCTGGACCTGTTCATACAATGTCGCAGCCCCTTCTCAGCCTCTGTCCTTGCTGTAATTCTCAGCAGGACCTCCACTGCCTACCTGACTAGGGCGGCCCCGCCTGTTACCCCAGACCCACCCCTCCCTGCGCTACTTCCCCGGGCTGTTGCCGTTAGTCTGCTTTCAGCACGTCTTCTCTGTCTCGCCCAGTTGCAGAGGATAGGCACCATCCGGCTTGATCTCTGCATATCCCAAGGACCCTCATGGCCCCTGAGGTTTAGCCCCAGGGATTTTCATCCTCAAGGCAGGGTTGATATTCTGCAGCCAAGTGCCCCTCGGGCCCTTGAAGCATGTGTCTGGGCATCTGGTCCAAATCCATGGCCGTGGCTCAGTCTCATGGTTGCCACCCCCAGCCAGGAAACCAGCCTTTCCAGGCAGGGAGGAAGCTCTGCTTGTGCAGGTGTCACCCTTCCACACCCCTTCCTCCTGTAGCCAGGAGGAGAAACCACATGGGATTCCTGAACTCACCGGAATGGACGGGAAGGGAAAGACACAGCGCAGTTGCCCCGCTGCTGCCGGCTCTTTAGAACCACTCTCCCTCCTCCGGCCCCACTCTGCAGGCAAGGAGGGGCACCTGCGGCTGAGGGAGCTTCTGCATGGCTCAAGCTTAGAGTGGAGGAGCCGGGATTCGAACCCAGGTCTGACCCCTGCTCCCGTGCTTTTCCCACTCTAAGGCCTTCTGGCAGCTGATGAGATTTTTTTCCTTTTGAGGTGGAGCCTTTTCACCATTTTTTTGAAGTTGCCTAGGAATGTAGTTTCCAGGGAAACAGCTAAACACCTACAAGAAGGGAGAAAGGGCCCCCAGAAGTTAGGGACTGGGTGTTTCGAAAAGGTATTAGTTTATCATTCAGTCACTTTAAAGGGACTTTTCTTCTATATTATCCAGGTTTACATTGAACACACCTGGTTTTTAAGTAGATAAAATGTTTGTTGAATGATTCTTCTCTTTTGGTCCAGATATTTGCATGTTCATGGCATGACATTAAACAAATCAGACAGACTTGTATATTGTATAATTAGGTACTGTATATTGCCTTTGTTCAAATAAGCAACTGTGTTATCCCATCGATCCCATAAGGATGCAGTTCTTTGTCTGAGGGAGGAGAGAAAGTGCCCCCCAGGGGATGGTGCTCCTGCTAAGCTCAGCAAACCAGTTGCTGCATGTCAGTTTGGGGGTCCCCAGAGCTGGGGGCAGAGCACCAGGCCAGGGGAGGAGCAGCATGTTCCCCCTTTGCCCCAGCTGCGCCTGTCGAGAATGCATTAAGGAAGCTGGTGGGATCTGCTGGAGCTGGGGCGTGGGGGGCCTTGCGGTCCTCATCCAGGCCCTCTTCACGGCAGCCCTGCCGCCCCGGGGCCGGCCTCCAACCCGCTGGGGGTGTCTCTCCTGCAGCCATTGCTCCATTCCTGAAATTTCTCAGTGGTTTGTGGGAACAACTCTGCTCTCTCCTTGGCCTCTTGCTCCAGTTTTGAGCTCTCCTTTCTGCTCCTGAGGAAGAGCAGAGCCTTGTGGGGTAGGAGAATAGGACCCATGTGGGCCATCTGTCAGAATCCCCCTGCGCTTGTGCGCAGCTGCTCCACGGAAGAGCTCAGATCCAGAAAAAGTGGGGAGTGGAAACAGGTGGGCATTGTCTTCGGGCCAGCAGCCTGGCCAGGCTCACACTGCTGGACTTTTGGGGACCTCAGTTGCTTTGTCTGTAACTTGGGCTTATAATGGTGGTGACTCCCTTAGTGCATGGAGGGGATGAACTGTGGGTGATGGGAGCGGAGTACCAGCGTGGCCCTCGCTCGTCCCACGGCTTCATCAGCAGCAGCCACAATATTGGTTTTTATGTGGAACAAGGCTCAGTTCCAGGCGCTAGGGTCTTGAGCTGGGTGGTGCTGCTTGTTACATCTTCAGAAATGTTGTGAGCCAGTTAAACACAGCCATCATTAAACAGGAAATTATATGGAGATTTAGAATTAAATAATCCATGGTAAAAACAAAGGTGATAAATACTCAAAATTACCATGTCCTGATTGTTTTCCCACGACCTCTGCTCTCGAGGTTCTTTCTTTTCATTGTATCTGTCTGATGGAAACACCACTGCTGCAGACCCCTTCCCAGAAACAACTCCTGCTCGGTGATGTCCCCCTGGTAGTTTGGAACTGACCATAGCAAATGTATTTACATCGGGAAAATTGGCAAATGCTACCAGTCAGGGCTGTTGGTTTCATTGAGAGCTATGAGTTAAGCATGTGCCAGCACACCACTGTTTCCAGCCTGGGAGGCTGGTGGTCCAGGGTGAGATGCGGCCCAAGACACAGACCAGTGCCAAGGGACAAGTCCGGGGGTGGGAGGACTCCCCGGGCCTGCAACTAGCTGAGATGGAGCCCCGGAGGGGATGGTGTGGCCTGATGGAAACAGCATCCTAGCGGCTAATTGTCCTAGCGGCTAATTGTCATTGGTGTGAATTAGCAACTTCACTCAGATGTTTTACTCTTGGCATGGGATCAGCAATTGATCAGATGACATGATCATGATATCTTGGAACCTATGTCCTCAGGAAGTCTGGGGGAAAGGTGTTCAAGGCTCAAGGCTTGTACTGAGCTAAAGCATGCTTCCGATTTGGTGGCAGGTTTTTGAAAGTCAGCATTAATTTAACCGGGTATTTTTTTTAATTAGATTTGTCTCAAGGCAGAGGTAAACCGTCTAAATAATGGGGTGGAGAGAGTAGTCCCTTTGCTGTCACTACATTCCACATTGTTAATCCCAGCCTTCTGAGATGACTTCAAACCAAGGCATTTCGTGTCATCGTCGTTAGGATAGCGGTCATTTATTGAGCACCATGCCCGTGACCCTGTCGGTCCTCATAGACGTGGGCCCTGTGATTTCCTTCTACCTTCCTGATGTGGAAACCGGAGCCCAGAGGCTCTGAGCGCTGTGCCAAGGCCCTGCCACCCGCGAGGGCAGGGTCGGGAATCGAGCCCTCAGGACCCAGGCTGCATCAATAGAAAAGAAGCCAAAATCATGTGTAGTCCTTTTTGGCACTTCTGGTCTTGTGGGGAGGAGGAGGAGAGCTCCACACTCACTGCCTGAGTGTTTACTGGGCACAGCTTGTGAGACACTAGCGATTATGTGGTGAACAACAGCGAGGGGTTTGTAGGAATGGTTCAGCTCAGGGAGGCCTCCAGGAAGTGGTGACCCTTGAGCTGATTCTTAACAGCTGTACAGGGATTAATCCGCCTGGCAGGGGCCAGGGAAGGGGGGTAGGTCCGCGTCAAGGGATGAGCTGTGGGAACAGCATGTGCAGAAGCAGAGAGCTTGGCATGGTCTTGGGCTGACAGCCGACAGGCTTAGTCTAAGATTCATCTCTCTGGCAGACTTTTCCTAAACACAAGGCAGATGCAGCCCAGGCGAGGTGACGCAATGAACTGAAACTGGACTCGCTCTTTCTCCCTCATGCGCCTCTCGGAGTTGAGTTTGGTGGCAGATTCGCCAAGGAGATAATCACTGGGAGACCCCCTTGCTAGATTGGGGATGTGGTAGTTGGCTGACCCCTTAAATATCTAAAAAGTCCCTGCCAAGGTGTAGGGTAGAGGCCAGAGTATTGATATTGCAGCAGGAGCACATCGAAAGCCCCCCGAGCCTTCAGAAAACTTGATTTCAAGGCTTGGTTCTATGTCACTCTAGCCACGCAACCTCACAGGTACCAGTTGATGGCAACTGGATTCAGTTTTATTTTCTGTAAAATGGGTCTGAAAACTGCCTGCTACTTTCATATGCTGGGCTTGGGCCTTGCTGTCAACCCTGGGACTTGACAGCTTTTTCCGTTCCTATTGCTACTTCCTCCACATGCCAGTGTCTCATCGTTCTCAGAAGACCTTGGAGCCGTTATCCTCTTTGTGGTCTTATGGGCTTGGTTTTGCAATTCCAGCAAAGGGAAACAGGATCTTCCAGAGACTGTGTTTGCTGTGTTGCTCATTAGGCCACAGGGGATATTTTAAACTATTGATAAGAGGCCAGAGATAACAGAAAGTTGAGGCGGGGTTCTCCAGAAATGATGCTTGGGTCTGGCAATGTCTGGGAGACTTGGGGACCAAAAGTGAAGAGCTGAAGATGGTGGGCTTCCCTCCTCAGATACGGAAATGATCCACTAAAGCCTGAGTTCTTCCAAGACGTTGGGAAAGCAGTCCAGACCTCAGCAGCTGGGAAACACTGCCGCGAGCATCCCTGGTCAAGGGCCACGGGTGAACTCATCATAAATCTGAGTCAAAGGTGCGTCAGCAGATGGAGATTAGATAAGTGATGACAGGGCATATTTTAGTGAAATGACATGGTGATATCAAGATTTCATCTCCCCCTGGGGCTGGCACTCTGGTGCATTCTCACTGGCAGAGTAGCTGTCTGACCTGGGAGCCCAAAGCCTTAGCTCCTCCGAGTGCAGCTATCCAGAAACAGAGAAGGGTGTTACAAGGTTTTAGTGCAAGCTGTGCTTGTGCTTTGTGTGGGAGGCCCTTCTCCCTGTGTGGATATTGGCAGTTGGGGACTTTTCATGTCCTTAGGAAACCTACTTCTGAGGGCTTCAGGGTAGCGTTGAGAAGTGCACACGGACTGGGAGGTTAGACAGAGCTGCACTCTAGCCTCAGGTTTTCTGCTCCCCAGCTGTATAACTTTGGACAGTTTCCGTAAAATCTACAGGCTTAGACTTCTCATCTGTAGAATGGGAGAAATGGAACCCAAAGTTAAAGTACTCACAGTAGGCCTGTCCTGGAGTGGGTCTTCCTCAGAGCAAGCCCGTTTCCTGGCTCCTGCCTGGGCTTCCCTGGCCAAAGCCCTTTCTTGTTGTTGGTAAGCCTCAGGTTCCCTGGTCCATACATGGCTCATTTGGAAAGAGGTAGATTTTGGAAATGGAAAAAGGGCAGAAGTACTTCAAGTTCTGATTGAGCTGTTCTGGCAGCAGAGGCTGAAGGGTCAGTGAGGGCTGACGGTACTGGACCTTGTCCCCATGGCGTGGGCCTTGGCCAGTTGGCTTGTTCCTTTCAATGGCACCACCTGCCCTGCCTTAGTTCCAGCTGCGTCCCTGCTCACCGGGATACTTGCCTCACCTCCAGTTTGCCTCTTGGTCTCACCCTTGCCCGCTTTTTACAGCGGCCTGCAGGACACCTGGAAACAGTCCTGTTCCCCATTAGTTATCCGATCCCCTCGCTCCCCAGGTGCCCAGCTCGGAGCTGAGCTCTGGGAATGGAGAACTGGATGAGGCGCTGGGCCCATTACCAGCACTCCCGCTTAAAAGGACCCAGACTTATGGGGGCCATTAGGGCCTGGCCTTGCCCCTGCCTCACCCCGTCCCCATGGGTGCCCTGAGCTCCAGCCAGGCAGATCCACTTTCAGATGCGGCAGTGGCTCAGCATCCCATCCAGCACGCCACTAGTAGCCAGACCACCGTCCAGTCTGCGTTCCCCGTCAGCGAGCTGCGTCAGGACCAACCACCACCCCCCTCCTCCAAACATGGGGCTCAGACTCAAGTCTACCCAGGCTTCTTGGGAAACCCGTAGGAAGGACTGCTTGACAAGCTCTGGGTGGGGGCCCTTCCGTGCTAAGGATGAGGGCAGCTCATGCAGCTTTTGGAACGAGGTGACATGTGGTCACAATAGTGCTGGAAGGACACGTTTGAACCAGCATTTATCTCACTGTCCTTTCAGGCTTTGGTATTTTGTTTCATTAAATTAATTAATATGTGGGAAAAATGTAAAAGTAGACGAGTACAAAGGGTAATATGCACTCATCATCTAAAGTGAGTAGATTTTGGTACTTTGCATGTTTACTTAACATTTTTACAATAGAAATAATATACTGAAGAGAAATAGTAAGCCCTAAGTACTTCGTGTTCTTCCCACTTCCATCCCCTCTGCAGAGTCATCCACCACCATGAATTTGGCCTGTTTTTATACTCTATACAGTTAACATACATATGTGTGCATGAATGCTCGCGCATATTTGCGGTAGTTCTGTTCTATAAAGTCCTGGAAAACACTGAATATGGAATATTCAATATGAATATTGTTGACTGCAGCTGGGAATTTTTTAAAAATTTATTTTGTTTATTAAATATACCAACATACAAACACAAGTATTCTTACCATATGATCATTCCATTCTACAAATTTAATCAGTAATTCACAATATAATCACATAGTTGTATAGTCATCATCATGATCATTTCTCAGAACATTTGCATCACTTCAGAAAAAAAAAAAGAAAAACAGAAAAAATGTCATACGTACCATACCCCTTACCCCTCCCTTTCATTGAGCACTAGCATTTCAATCTACTAAATTTATTTTAACATTTGTTCCCCCTATTATTTATTTAATTTTAACCCATGTGGTTTACTCATCTGTCGATAAGGTAGATAAAAGCATCAGACACAAGGTTTTTGCAATCATAGTCACATTGCAAAAGCTATATCATTATACAGTCATCTTCAAGAAACATGGCTACTGGAGCACAGCTCTGTATTTTCAGGCAGTTCCTTCCAGCCCCTCCATTATACCTTAACTAAAAAGATGATATCTATTTAATGTGTAAGAATAACCTCCAGGATAACCTCTAGACCCTGTTTGGATTTTCTTAGCCATTGATGCTTTATTTTGTCTCATTTCTGTCTTCCCCTTTTTGGTCGAGAAGGTTTTCTTAAATCCCTTGATGCTGAGTCCCAGCTCATTCAGGATTTCTGTCCCACGTTCCCAGGAAGGTCCATACCCCTGGGAATCATGTCCCACGTAGAGAGGGGGGAGGGCAGTGAGTTTGCTTGCTGTGTTGGCTGAGAGAGAGAGGCCACATCTTAGCAACAAAAGCGGTTCTCTCAGGGGTGACTCTTAGGCCTAATTTTAAGTAGGCTTAGCCTATCATTTGCGGGGTTAAGTTTCATATGAACAAACCCCAGGATTGGGGCTCAGCCTATTGCTTTGGTTGTCCCCACTGCTTGTGAGAATATCAAGAATTCTCCACTTGGGGAAGTTGAATTTTCCCCCTTTCTCACCATTCCCCCAAGGGTACTTTGCAAATATTTTTTTGTTCACTGTTCAAATCACCCTGGGATTTATCGAGGTATCACTCTGGACAAAATCTCATGCCTTACTCAAGTTTCCATGTATTATGGTGTTCGATTAAACTGTCCACATAAGTTGTATTAGGAAATGCACTAGTCAAAATATAAATTTTGTACCCAATAACCATTTTTTGTTTTACTCTCACAGATAAGTTAAAGTTTTAAAATATGAATTACCATCTATTTTCAATACCCTGCAGTATTGACATTTCTTTGTTCTTCTTCATGCAAAAATGTTTTAAAATTTGCACATTTAGTCACTATCATTATATACTCTAGGCATTCCTAGATCATACCATCTCAGTCTTTATCATATATCTTTCCTTCTGATTTCATTTGTGCCCCAGCCCTCCTCCCTCTGTTTTTCTCACATTCACCTTTACTCAGTGTGCTAACATTACTGTGTTACAGTTAGGTAGTATTGTACTATCCATTTCCAAAGTTTTACAGTCAGTCCCATTGCACAATCTGTATCCCTTCAGTTCCAGTTACCCACTCTCTGCCCTATTTCTATCTCCTGATTACCTCAGTTCTAAACTGAAATTCTCCAAGTGCATTCATTAGTGTTAGTTCATATCAGTGAGACCATACAGTATTTGTCCTTTTGTTTCTGGCTAATCTCACTCACCAGCTGGGAATTTTTCACTGCTCTGTACCCATGCATGTCCACAAATGGCCATAAAAGTGCCTCAAGTATTTTCAGCAAATAGGCAAATTTGCAGATATGGAATCTGCTAGTCATGAAGATCGATTGGATATACACACATACTCATGTACGTCTCTATTTGTGTGCATATAAGTACGTGAATATATAAGCATATCATGTATGTATATGACATATATACATACATAGCAATAAACTCTACATAGTATATGTTTAAAAAATTATTCTGTAGTTTGCTTTTTTAACTCAACACTGTATATGAAATTTATTTCTGCTGACACACACATAGAGCTAGTTCATTTTACCCGCCAGGTAATATTCCACTGCACTGCTGTCTGACAATTTGTTTACTCACCCCCCTCCTCCACCCCTGGTGATAACCATTTGGATTGTACCCATTTGTGACTTAAACCAAGCCCAGGCTTTAATGAAGTTGGGTCACTGTAGCATCATATGATTCATGTTTCCTGCCCGTGGTGTTCCCTGCCGCCCCCCCACCCCCAGCTGCTTAAGCACAGAGAAAAACCAATCGAGTGTATTGCTGACACTACGGGGGACCCCGGTGACATCTGTCCCTGTTCCCACATCGTCTCAACGTCCAAATTTTTTGGCATCTCTTCTTTGGGCCTGCCCTTCTGCAGCTGGGAAATGTTCATATATGGTGGTGTGAAAAGCCTCAGAGGAACCAGGGACTCTGAGAAATGCTGCACTGTTGGTCCGCTTCCCAGTGCACCAGGGAACACGCAGCGGGCCTTCCCGCCATCCCAGCTGTCCCCAGCGCCCAGCCCCCTGCAAGGAGAGCCAACCTGCTACTCCCCTCCTGGCAGTGGCTATTTCTGTCTGAAGTTCAGCCTCGATCAGGACCCTGGACAGTTTCCAGGGGGTCAGAGATGGGAACTGCAGCTTTCCCAGAGCCCTTTGGCTTAGCCCTCTGCCCTCTGGTGCCAGTGCTTCTGCCCCCTGCCCTCTGCTTCCTGATGTGCCCACCTTGGGCCTGTCCCCACTCTGCCTCACTTTATATCCCGCCCTGGAGGATGCCCGCCTTCGACTGCCATTTTCCAATTCCTGATTGGCTGGCAAAAACCTGGTTATTTCTAACACAGATGAAGACTAGAGGAGACTCTTTTCCAAAGGATTGAGCCTCTGGGGCTTCCAGGCGGATCAGCATCAATCCACAGCTTCCCCACTGGCCATCTAGGCAGAGTCCAGAGCCCTTTCCTCTAGCGCCCATGACCCTCTGCAAGGTCTTTGGTCAGCTCTCGACCCGCTGTGTGCGGCTCTGGGACCCCTCATCTGTGAGCCCCCTGAAACCAGAGACTGTCCTTAGTCCCTCTTCAGGGTCCTGCACAAAATAGATGCTCATAAATGTCACCAGGCAATGGGCCAGTTCTCTCAAAATGAAGAGTTTTGCTTTGTCTGTAGAAGTAGTGGACATAACAGATACATATTCAAGCCTGACCTTGTCTTCTTGGTCTTCTTCTCAGACCAGGAGATATATGTACATGTAAACAGAAGCCAGAGTTTTATGTTTACAGAAAAATTGCAGAGACAGTACAGAGAGTGCTCAATTGCCCCCTCTCCTCCACCCTACCCCCCATTTCCCCTTTTATGACCATCTGGCATTAGTGTGCTACATTTGCTACTGATGGGCCAATATTGGCATATTATTATTAAAGGAAGTCTGTACTTGTCATTAGGGCTCATTCTTTGTGTTGTACAGTCCGGTGGGTTTTGATAAATGCCTGATGTCACATGTCCACGGTGATAGTATACTACGGAAAGGTTCCCTGGTGTCTGAAGTGCCTCATGCTTCCCCCCCCCACCAGCCCCTGATCTTTTGCCTTAGGAGCATATGTTTTTCAAGTGATGATGGTTACAAACCCTTTAACGGGGGCAAGACCACTGGCCTCCATGGAGCTGGGAGCTGAGTTAGCATGCTGGGAAGTCCAGGCCTTTGGAACCATCAGACCTGGGTTCAAGTTTTGGCATTGCTGCTTACTGACGGCCTTGGACTCATTTTGCCCCCTCTAAGCCTCAGCTTCCCCATCTCTAAAATGGGCATAACAGACCATCCTCCTGGACTTTCATGAGCATTGGGAATGGCCTCACGGTGGCAGCCCAGGCAGGCCCACATGGAAGGGTTTCCTGAAGAAATGAAAGGCATGGCAGAAGTTCACCAAATAAAATTCCTACCTGAAGGAAATTCTAAAGTTTGTAAGACCAAGACAGCATTTTCCCAAAATCCCTTCCAGGGAAGCTGAGTAATTGAGAGGATTTAACTGGGAAAGGCAAGAGAGTAACTAGATTATAAGTCTGGGGAGTTGTCTTTCCTGCAGATGTCTCAGTGTCTTTAATAAGCTCGTAGTCCCTGATGCTCTAGGAGGGGCAGCTCCCACAGAGCCCCCACTGATGTGACTGGAACCATGCCCCCCTGCCCCACTGCCCCAGCACATCTCGGGGTTCTTCGGGAGCATGCATTGGGAAGTGTGGCTCCAAGCCTGCATAAATTGGCCCAGCTGTGGCAAATTAATACCAAACCGGCATGGCCCACAATAGTCGATCACCCTGAGATAGTTATCCGTTACTCATCACCCTCACAAACCACTAACCTAGCAGCGCAGGTTAACCCGACAGTGTCTGTGACAGGCCGTGTCAGACACATGCTGGGTGTGGGACGGCCCGTGTCTGAGTGGCTAGTGGGTTTGCCAGGCAGGGGCAGCGTGAGCATGGGATATTCAGGCAGCCCTTGGAGCTTCTTACCTCTTTCCCCTGTGGCTTTCTCCGAGGATCAGATCAGCCAGGGAGCCTTGCCATGGAGAGTGGAGGACTGAGCTCTGGCCAGGTGTCAGGTGATTGTGTTCCAGTGAGTGACAAATGTGTGGGTGTTGCCAGTGGAAGGGCCAGGGTAGAGGAATCCTGCCTTCTGCAGTGAGGGGGGAGCTGCCTGGCAATCTCATTTGGCAAATGGGACCTTTGTCACACGGGTCAGGATGTGTGCTGTTGGTGGTGGTCGCGGTGAATCCTTTTGTGACGTGGAATGGGTTTATCATTCCCTGTGATAACCCTGAGATAGTTATCCATTACTCACCACCCTTAAGAACCACTTACCTATCTAATCTGCAGCCGCAGACTAACCTGGCAGTGTCTGTGACACACCCCAGGTAGCATGCTTTTTGGGATGTGAGGCACAACATAATTCATGCCATAGACCACCCACCCCGAGTCCTGTGTGAGTAGAAATGCTGGCTCCAGATTAGAACATACAGTCACAAGAGAGCTTGAGTCCCAAGAAACTGCTTGTTTGGAATTCAGAACAGCTTGTTTTGCTGGAAACCCTTTGCTTGTGTCTCAGCTCCATGGTTTCCTGTCTGTGGGAAGTTGGAGGAGTTGTTTAACTCCGGGGAGCCTCAGTCTCCACATCTGCAAAGTGGCAAGAATAAGACCTGCTCCATTTGCGGCTCTGGCCACCACCGGAGGCTGTCTTAATACTAACCCAACTTCTTCCTCCCCTGCCCTCTGCTTCCTTTCAGAGATCTCAACTGCCCAGCTCTGCCCCAGAAGCCAAAACCTCCCCATCACTCCCATCACCCACTCCAGGCGTGCAGCCATGTGCTGCATCCTAAACGGCTTCCTCCCCTTGGGGCTGCTGTTGCTGGTCTTTGGAGCCCAGGGATTTTTCCTGCCCAACACCACCCATTTGGAGAAGCTGCTCAGCAAGTACCAGCAGGACAAGCCCCACTCCCGAGCCCGGAGGGCCATCCCCACAGCAGACAAGGAGGAGATACTCCAGCTACACAACAAACTTCGGGGCCAGGTGTATCCCCTGGCTTCCAACATGGAATACATGGTGAGCTTGACTTCTGCTGTGAACACTGGTAGTGAGGGCTGGGGGCCTGGGCCGCCATCTTGTTTGGCCCCCCAGGCAGTGGTGAGTGGCGGGTTCTCTGGCATAGAGGATGCACCTGGCTCTGTTCCTGACGCTGCCAAAACAACCCTCGTGAACTTCACCATCCAAAGTTGGCATCTCCGCCAATCCTCCAGGTTGCTTCTTTGTAGCTCAGCCCAGGGACCCAGACCTTGGCACTCTGCACAGGCTCTCCTGGAGGTCCAGTAGGAATTGTGGAGGGCAGGGCCTCTCAGGTTCCAACCCCAGCTCTGCCATCTCCTAGCTGTGTGACCTTTGTATCTCCTTAGCCAGTCTGAGACTCAGTTCCACCTTGAGAATCCCTTCTTCTCATGGTTGCGATGTTCATGAGATGAGAAAATTGAAAATGTGCTGCACAGGAACATGCTTATGCCTAGGGCTTGAGTGTCACTATTATTTTAATGTCAGCTTGGCTTTCGTCCTGCCTCTTTGACCATGACTTTCTGTCTGAGTGGCAAGAGCTGCTGAATCCTGAGCGGGCATCTACTGGAGAGGAGGAAGTAGGGAAGGGAAAGTGGATGGCTCACCAGTGACACTGGGGAAATCCTACACTTCCTGGCAACCAGCTCTCCTAAGCCCTAATGGCCAGTCTGCCTCCACTCACCTAAATCCAGAGCTCCAGGGGGGTTCTTCTGCCTAGATGTCCTGTAGTCTAAACCACACTGCCCAGAAGAGCTTTCTGCAATGATGGAGAATCGGTCCAACATGGTAGCCATTATCTACATGTGTGACTGTGGAACTGAATTTTTTTCTAATCTTATTTCATTTTAGTTTTCTTAAATTTAAGTAGCCACTTGTGGCTAGAGGCTACCATGTTGGACAGTGCAGATCGAATGGGCCCAAGAGAAAACTCTCCCCCGGTCCACCCCAAAGTCTTCTCTCCTTCTAACACCCAATTGCTCTCAGTACCACTTCCTGTTCTCCCAGCCCTACGAAATAAGGGTTGTCATTTTTCCCATTTTGTAGATTAGGAAAGTGAGGCCCCAAATCACACAACTAGAAGGTCCAAAGTCACACAACTAGATGGTCAGGTTCAGAATTCGAACCCAGGTCTGGTTGGCTCCAGAGCCCATGCTGTCAACCAACACTCTTGCTCAGTTTCAGCACCCTCTCTTCCCACCTGCAGGAACTGTGGACTGGTTCTGGCAGCCTTTTCCACCCTCCCTTCCTATCCTGTCCCATCACACTGTGATTAGCAGAGCAGCCTTGGTTCAGGGAGGCTGCTGTCTCCTGTTTCTCCTGGTCCTTTCTGAATCCTGCCATCATGTTCAGCTAGCTAAGTCTTCACTCTCACTCAGCTGCCTGCTTAGTCAGGAGCCTCTAATTATCCCCCATGCCCGAGACAAGCCCGCGTGCATCTCCCCTGACCCTCCCCTGACCCTCCAGGCCTTCTGTGAGGCACCCTTATCTGCCTAAGAAACTTGGTTCCCTACCTGTGTTTCAGCCAAGGGGTCTGCTTACTCAGTGTCCTCAGGAGGTGCTCTGCAGGTGACAGCTGCTGAGCTCTTGCTTGTGCTGGTTGCCCCCCACCCCAGTCCCTGCCCCGCCCCATCACTTTAGCCAGCTCCTTGCTACCTCAATCCCAGCCCCCAGGTCTCTCCTTCCTGTGGATGCAGCTGGCACTTTCCATGTTGCCTTCTGCTCTGATGGTGTATAAGTCCCCAACCATACCCCACGTGTCTGGGGGTCCATGCCACTGCTCGAGTGTGCATGCCCAAGGTGACCCATCACCAGCCACTGGATGGACCTCCAGCGAGAGCCCATCTGGTGAGAGCCCGTTGAGTGAAGCTGTCCTTTGGGAACGAGTTACAAACAGTTTCTTTTTTCCCTCAAGAAAATTATCCAGGCATGTATTCCAAATGGGCCGTTCTAATTTTAGGAGGAAGCATGGACACTCCTTCAAACTACTTATATATTGGACAGCTTGTTGCATTCATTTCTAGGGTTAAAAATATAGAAAATGAGGGTAGACTTTCTTGGGGTTGGGGTGCAGTGTCCCCTCCTCCCCCATCTTTCCCGGGACCATGGTGGAGGCTCGATAAGAGCCAGGTGGGCCCAGGGGCTGCCTGGTGGGGCCCTCGCCCGGGGCTAGGTGCCCGCACCTCACCGCCTGCCAGCTGCCTCTGGTTGGCTCTTCAGCCTCCCCTGACCCCTGGCCTTTGCCAGTGCGGGAAGGAGCTACCAGTGACAAAGCAGCTGGCGCCAACCCGCCAGGCTCGTGGGATGGCCTCTCCAGGAGTAGGGCAAGTGCTGCCATGTTCCTCCCCAGGTTCCAGTGTGGGAACTTCCTTTCCAGCTGGCTTTCAGGGCCACGGGAAACAGACTGCAACCTTTCAGGGTCACTTCTTGTCTGCTGATCCGAAGCTCCACGTGCTCCTCTGTCAGTGCCGATTAGCTGGAGACTATTTGCCGCTTCTGGGGCATACTTAGGGAGAGTCCAGCATGCTGTGCACAGACAGGCCTCTTCTCTGGAATGAGCGCAGGCTCATCTGGGTCTCTACATCATTGTCACGATGTTGTCTCTGTATTTTATGGTGCGCTTCCAGCTGTTAGGAGCTGAGCTGGCCAATTGGTACTGCACGCTGGGCTGAATGTCCCCAACCTGTGACAGGGGCGAGGACCCCACCTCGTGGCCATGGCAGTCAGCCCTGCTGAGCTCAGGGCATCTCTTCCTTATAAGGCTGCCCTGGAGGGTTAGAGTGGGGCCTGTTATTTGCCATTTGAATTGTCTACAATTTATTCCTGACTGTAATCCTGGGAAATGGGTGGTATTTACCCCATTTTACAGGTGAGGAAACTGAGGCTCAGAGGGCAAAGGCCTGGCACCAATCACACAGCTATAAGTGGTCAAGCTTTGGTTGGTAGCAATCCTGTCTGTCCCTAATGCCTGCACCTAGGAGGCACTTAGTAACACTTATTGCAGGAGTGGGTGGAAGGGGGACTGGCTTTTGTTCTATTTCCTACAGGCCTGGCATTCAATTGGTTGATTAATTCTTCTATGAATGTACTGGGTGCCTGCCATGTGCCCAGCATGTGCCATTCTTGTTAAGAAGAGAGGAACAAAGCAGGCAAGTTCCTAGCCTTCATGGAAATACAGACTAGTGTAGTCAAGGAGTAGTTATTGAGCACCTAGTGTATGCCCAGCACCTCTCTAAGTTCCAGGAGACATGTATGAGTTGTAGAAAGTGTGTTGAAGAAATACAGGGGCTGTAAGAGGGAACCTCAGGGTGGGCCAAAGCCTGCCTGAAATTGATGCATCAGCTTGAGCCACTGTGAGGAAGCAGCGCTTGAATTAAGACCTGAAGAGTGGAAATGCCTGAGCTGGTGAGTGTGCAGGGAAGGGTATTCCAGGCAGGGGGAACAGGAGGTGCAAAAGCCAACACCATCTTATGTGTCCCTTTCCTCAAGGAGACACGCTCAGAAAGCCAGTGGGGCTGGCCCTGTTTCTGAGGGAGTGAGGCCGTGGAGGGGGCCAGAGAGGGGGCAAGGGACCAGGCTTTGCAGGGCTCTGAGGCCAATGTCCCCGTGACTTGGGGCCACTGTAACAAAGTACCCCAAACTGGGCATCTTGAAATGCAGACATTCATTGTCTTGGTGCTGGTGGCCAGAGGCCTGGAATCAAGGTGCAGACAGGGCCAGGCTCCCGCTGACACCTGAGGGGGCTCCAGGCCGGTTGCTGGCAGCTCCTGGGCATTCTGGCTGCTGGCCCTGGCGTTGTGGGCTTGTGGCTTCATCCCTCTGCCCTCGCCTCTGCTTCTACGTGGCCATGCCTGCATCTCCACGTCCAGATGTCCTTCTTAGGAGGACACCAGTCACATTGGGTTTAGGGCCCACTCTAAGCCAGTGTGACCTGATTTTAACTAATTCCTTCTGGAAAGACCCTATTTCCTGTTAAGGCTCCATTCGCAGGTACCGGGAATTAAGAAGAGAGCACAGCTTGCCGAGGGACACTATCCAGCCCCCAATAGCCGGAGTTCGAAGTCTGCATTTTATTTTTTAAGAAATAGGGTTTTGAGCAGGGGAAGTCTCCGTTAATGACCTTGAAGTGCTGCTGTGACTGCAGTGGAGGCCTGGGGGCTGGGCGAGGGGAGGGGAGAGCGGCCTGGCCTCAGGCGGGAGGTGAAGGAGGAGGCATTGCCCACGGGGCTTGGTGATAAGCAGCTTTCTGTTCACACCCCTTTCTTCTGTTCTCCAAGCCCTGGGCACAGTGCGGCCAAGGCTCCTGGTTGCAGAGCAGCCCTATTTGGGCACTGTTTCTGCAGGGGCTGAGCGGAGGCAGAAAGGGCCAGCGACTCTTCGCTCAGAGCCCTACCCTTTCCGGTGCGCTCCTGCCATAGCCGGAGCTCGTGCTGTCTTCTAGCTTTTTCTACTGGACAAGGCCGTGTGAAGACGTGCTTCCTGCACAATGACGGGAAAGGGAGAACAGGAACACTGACAGATTCAGTGTCCCATCTCCCCACACCTGATGGCTTTGGCCTTGGTCCCTATAGGAAAGGAGCCCCCAGCCCTTTCCCTAGCAAGTCAAGCCACATCCCGTCCCTTTCCTATCCAGTCCCCAGCCTGGGTCCTGGCAGTTCCTTGGCCTGAGCTTGTTGGAGTCCCAACCCCACAAAGTCCTGGCCATTTTCTCCCCGCTCCTCGGAAACAGGCTGGGTTCCTACCGCTCTTTTCCTCACTGAGCTCTGCTTTCCTAGTGGTTTCATGGAAGGTTGGACACAAGTGAAAGGAGCTTATACATGGCCAAAAAGACCAGGCCATCAGGTCTGCCCATTACTGGCCTTTCTTGTTTTCCTGTTTATTTATTTCATGGTATTTCAGGGGTGAAGTTGGGTCCTTTGATCTAAATGGCCCACCTGTTGGGGAAACTGAGGCTTGATGGATGTTGTCAGGGCCTCCAAACAGGGAGGCAGTCAGAGCCCCTGTCCCCTTGCCCAGCACTCTCAGTCCAGCACTGCCCATCTGCTCTTGTTTCTACCCAAATGACACTCATTTGACAAAATGTCAGATGCACAATGGGGATAATAAAAGTACTTTCCTTATAGGGTTGTGTGGAGGATTCAATGAGATGGTGCAGGAGAAGTGGTTTTAAAATGCCATATTATCGTTATTTATTAGTTTATTAACTCAGGGTAAGACTGGCACTTGGTGACAGCAAGTGGAGTGGGAAGGGCCACTCAGAAGCCAAACAAGGCTTATTCGAGTTCTGAATCCGTTAACTCCTGACTGTGTGGCATCAGGCCAGTTACTTACCCTCTCTGAGCCTCAAGTTTTTTTATCTGCCACTCTGGAAAATAAAATATACCTCACAGGCTTGTTGTAGGAATTAAGTGAGAACATGGTACTAACGTTCCTCCTTATCTTGCAAGTCATGGGTGTTCAAATAGCATTGGTTCCAGTGGTAAGGAGCCCTGCCTCCGGCCCATAGTAGGTGCTCAAGAAAGCTTACTGCTTTAATATCTAGGTTCTGTGTACTGAGGGCCTACTTTGTGCCTCACCGAGGGGATTTCCGTCCTATTGTCATTTAACCTTCCCCCACATCCTGTTCCAGCAGGTATCATTAAGCCGTTTAAAGATGAGGAAACAGAGACACACAGAAGCAAAGCCACTTACCCCAAGTCACACAGCCAGCAAGGGGCAGAGCCTAAAATCAAACCCAGTTCACTCAGTGCAAATGCTTTTGCCACCGTCCCTTGCTGGCCTGTTCTCTGCCAGCTCCTTCCTGGAGTGGCCCCTTTGCAAGGGCTGTAAAGAATGCCCACCTGTGCCTTTCCTGCCCCTGGGCATGGGCTGTTTGGGTCCTTCCGTGGAAGGGAGATGACCCCATTCCTTTCCTGATGAGTTATGTGTGTTCCTGGGCCAGCTTGGGGGCAGAAAGGGCCAGGGAGCCTGCCTGATCCCCCCCCCAGGAGAGGACGTGCCTTGCAGGGAGGCGAGCAGGGCTGGGCAGGAGGCAGCCACTTCTTAGAACCAGCATCGCTGTCTTCCCCAGGAAGGTCGAGAGCTCAGGGCTCAGAGGGGGCAAACCTGTGCCTCGGTCCCCATGGCTGTTCCATGCCCTGCATTCCGAGCCACGGCCTGTGCTCTGTACCCCCCACCCAGAAATGCATCACGTGCCCGCTGTGGCCGTCACGAGTACCTCTTATGGCCAGAATCGAGTTTTGGGGCCTGCAGACCCGGCTTCCAGTCCCAGGTCCAGCTCCTGCTGCCTCTGGGCTCCCCAGGCAGACAGTGTGGCTTCAGCAAAGCTTTGCTTTTTGTGTCTGCACAGTGGGGATGAAAATGTCTGCTTGAAGGCCCACTGTGAGAATGACCCAGAAGGCTAAATAGGAAGCGGAGGCGGTGGGACCCACATCTGAGCTTCCTGGCAGGAGTCCATGAGGTGACCCTCTGGACATCCGCCTCTTCCCCCAGACAGCCCTGGGACACTGCCCTAGTGGTCACTTCAGACAGCCTTCTACCAAGTCACAGACAAGAAGACCAAGACTGAGAGAGGAGAGGGACTTGTTCAGGGTTCTGGGTCTAAGCAACACAGCGGGAGCTGTGGGCAGCCTTGGTGTCAGGCCCCCAGGACCCAAGGCCTTTCCTGGCTTGCTGTTTCTTGCTTGCCCACTTGGGGACCCAGCTGCAATGTGCATGGAACTCGGCCATGGCAGATGCTGAAAACTTAGTACATGTCCACCTGCAGCCCAGGCCAGGGGTGTTGCTCCATTTTGGGTTCTACCCACGCCTGGCCCTAACCTCCTGGTGCCTGCGTTTCTTCCCTGCAGACCTGGGATGAGGAACTGGAGAAGTCGGCAGCAGCCTGGGCTCACAAGTGCATCTGGGAGCACGGGCCCACCAGCCTGCTAGTGTCCATTGGGCAGAACCTGGCCGTCCACTGGGGCAGGTAAGTTCCACCCTCTGTGCTGCCTCACTTCCACTCCCCACCCCACCCCTGTTTGTGAGCTGGCCGCCACACAAAGCACCTACTGTGTGTGTCTGGTATCACCCACAAGAGAATGATAGATGGGGAAACCGAGGCGCAGAGACATTGGAGGCCTTTTGAGGAACACCTGTGAGGAATCAACAAACCTGGGATTTGAGCCTGGTTGGCCCAACTCCTGGTACTTACTGGACCAGGGGTTTATAGAGCCTGATTTGTCATTCCATCTCTTCTAGAGGATTCTGGAGCCCCAGTTGCTACTGGCCAGGAAGGACCTGGCTGGGTAAGCTGGGCGAAATGAAAACATGGATTCTTTTAGTCCTGGGTCATTAACTGTCTTCTCTGCACCCCACATGTCTGGACTTTTCCAAATCAGCTCCCACCCCCTTGGGAAGGTGTCTGTGTCTCACCTTCCCTTTCTCGCCCAGCCAGGGGGGCTTGCACTTCCCTGAATGTCCCAGACGTTCTGGCCTGGCGGCCCTCTGCCCACTTACCCGTAGTGGGTATTTGAGTGTCTGGCCGTTGCTGATGCCTTCCCTGCACCAGGCCTGAGCTGCTCTCTGGATGTGGACCCTGCCCCCCAGCGAAGCTGGAAAAGGCCCTTCCCAGGGCTGAGGGCTGGTTTCATTGGAGGAAGTGGAAAAAGAGTTTTTTGACCACAGCCGGGATAAAGGCTCAATGACCAACCAGTAAATGTGCTGGGAACCAGTCCTTCCAGTTATTGGACCCAGAGGCCCCCCAGGACCTGTGGATCAGCTTTCACTTGCCCTTTTCATGGAAAGGCTGGACCTGATTGTAAATGTCCTCTCAAAAAGTAAGTTAGAGTTTGCCAGATAGTCTCTAGCCTTTTAAGCTCTGGAGTTTGATTTGGCCATGAACAGCCATGCTTCAGGTCAGTGTGTTTTCAGAACAAAACCAGGCAGGTGTGACAGTGTCTCTAAGTGGTGACACTTCATGGCAGTGACTCAACATGTTATTTTTTCTTCTGTGAACTTTGCTTTCAATAAAAACAGTCTGATGATAACATTAAAAGAAAATGTCTGAAGGGAGAAAATCCATAATTCCACTACCCTGGTTCAGCTCTTTTCATTTTTGGGGGTTCCATTGCAGCATTGGCTGGCTGCCAACATAGTTTTACGTAGTTATAACCATGGCTGCTTGGATCAAATTGAATTCTTTTTTCCGTTGCTCATGCGCTAACAAGCGTTTTTCTATTACAGAGTTGCCCTGGTCATCATTTATAAAGGCTGGATGACAGACCACAATTGAGCCAGTCCTCTCTCATGGCTTGTTTTTGTTTACTTGTTCCTTTGGATTTTTCAGGAGCATAACTTCTGAGGAATAGGATCGATGGGTTAAAGGGCATGGAGATTTTTCCCCCTGTCTTGTTGTAGATTTCTCCCTTACTTCCCCAAAGCGCCCCTCATTTTGTCCCTCCCCTACGGCATCGGTGTGCATCAGCATTGAGTTGTCAGCTGGAGGCTGCGGGAAGGGACAGCGGGGACCCCCTTGTGGCTCGGAGCTCTGTAGCTGCATGCCCGCCTTTCCCCGGGGGCACAGAAAGAGAGGCTGTCTCCCCCAGCATGTCAGTGGCAGCCACCAGTAGCTCTGGACTCAAACAGTAATTGTTACAGACCTCTAAGTGCCTCGCTGGCCACACGACTCTTAGAAATGGCCATCCCCCCAGGGCTTCTCCTCTAGATTGAAACCACTCTGTTGATACTTGCTGGTGGCAGCATGACCCTGGATTTGCATCCAGGGATTTCCACTGAGTGAGGACCTCACTGAGCAGCCCAGAGAGGGTGAGGACGTGCTGCCTGCTACATTGCACTCAATAGTCCCCCGGGGTCCCATCTGCCAGGCTGCTAAGGCAGATACCACATGATGAGCTGGCTTAAGAGCAGGAATGTATCGGCTCCTGCTTTCAGGGGCTGGAAGGCTGCATGCTCCCAAGGCCTTGGGTTCCTCGGCTTGTACTCTGTCCCTGTCCCATGGCAAGTCCTTCTCCTCTCCTTTCCGACTTCTCGCTCCTCCCCTTGACTTCTTTCTTTCTGTGTCTAGATTTCTTCTGCCTTTGCAGGACTGGAGTCATCCAGAGGAAGAACCCCTCATTCAGTGGGACCAGCCCGTAACTAAGATCACGGCTTTGGAAGACCCTGTTTACAGTGGGCTCCCTCCCACAGCGTGCAGGCCAAGCCCAAGAAACGGCTAAGCCAGCACATAATCCAGTCTCCTGCCCTCCACTCTCCTCATTGGCTTTGGGGGAGGGAGGTCCAGATGGGAAAATTCCCATTAGGCAGTTTTGACGTGTTTGTCCCCTGACTGCAAAGCTGCTGCTTGGGGCTCTCTGCACCTGGAGGGAGCTTCCCACTCTGCACCCAAGTCCTTGGCGTCCTCTGAGCACCCTGAGGAGTGAAGTTGGGCAAAGCCAAACAGCTCAGGGGTGGGCACCTCCTGCCTGGCCCCTATACCAAGCACTTGCCAGTTTTCAGGCTGTCCCCGGCCACAGCTGGGTATAGCTCCTGTATCACCTGTTCATTCATTTCCTTATTGCCTTTCTCTAAATCAGCTTTAAGTGGACCCACATCTTAAGTTAAATTTGTCCTAAGCAGTAATAACTGTGAAGCATGGGTTTAATGGGCTGCCTACTCTTGTCCAAATGTGCATGAAAATAAACCCCTATTATAATAAAAATGTTCCTTGGGGGCCAGGAAGAAGTTTCCAGGGACACACTGCTGGACCCAGGGACTCGAGGAGTGCCCAGATGGTCTGCCCACCATTCCTGGCATAAAGCACCTTGAAGGGGTGCTGGGAGGAGCTTGGGGTTCAGTTCCAAAGCAGCCCCTTCCCTGGCCTGCCTGGCGATGTCCCGAGCTGCCATCTGTGTGTGGTACATGCGGTGGCTGGGATGTCATGGGTGACTCTGTCCCTGCAGGTACCGCTCGCCGGCTTCCCATGTGCAGTCCTGGTATGACGAGGTGAAGGACTACACCTACCCCTACCCCCATGAGTGCAACCCCTGGTGTCCAGAGAGGTGTTCCGGGGCCATGTGCACCCACTACACACAGGTGAGCCTTGGGGATGGCCGCCGTCTCGCCCAGCACCCCCAAACCCCTCCACCTGTTTACCTGCCCGTTTAGCTGCCAAGTCCGTGAAACTCGGGGCTGTAATTTCCTTTGTTCATTTTCTCAAGTCAGTGCCCCTCGACAGCACAGCCAGGGCACCGAGCTGTTTGTTAGTGCGAGAGCAAGCACTAGAAAGTTCTCTAGCAACCAATGTTATTTCATTGTTGTGTATGGTCCTTCTGTTGTTATGTTGTTATATTTTCAAATGTGTGGACCTGAGGGGGGTGTGGGGAGAAATCTGCTCCTTCACCCTTTTACCACAGTGAGTCCAGAGCACTGCTAAATTAAATGAGTTCGCTTTTCAACTTCAATAATTGCATGTAAAAAGGAAATTTAATATCAGTTTCATAAATGGAAAATCAATATCATTTGCTATAAATAAAAGTATAAGAAAAATGAAACATTTTAAGCCAATTACCTCCCAAAACATCTTGGCTTAACTCCTTTCTCTCCCTTAACAAAGCATATCAGCCAGGGCTAGAGAGGCTTTAAAGACATGTGTAACCAAACAGAGGCTTTCTCCTTGATGGATGGAAGAGATTGAAGGGTTTTGGGAAGGAAGGCCTCTCTCCTTCCATGTTACTTAAGCCCCTTCCAGGACCACTCAGAATTCCTGGGCCTGCTCTCCTGTTGCTTGGCATGCAGGGGCCAGAGCCGCCCTTGGACTCATTAAGACGACACAGGGCAAGAAGCGAGAGACAGAATCCCATGGGAATCGAGGCCTAAATCAGAAGTCAGCTGCTCCTCCCCACCCACAGGCCAGAAGAAGAGAAATGTCCTGGGGTCTCGGCGCCAGGGCTCGTTGCTCCATTGACCCTCTTGAGTTTAATTCTCTCCCTGTCTGTGTGCGTCTCTCTGCTACCAGCCCCTTGCTTTTCCTCTTGCTTTTTTTTAGGCAGCTCTTGATCTTGGCTGTGCCTTATTCTCACCTGGGAGCTTTTAAAAATCTCAGGGCCAGGCTGCTCCCCAGTCCAGCTGGATGAGACTCGCTAGGAGTGGGGCCCGGGCTTCGGGATGCTTTTAAGTCCCCAGCGACCCAATGAACTGAGGACCACAGCCGAACCCCACGACATCTGCTTCCTCCTGGCCCCCTGACCCCTTCACCAGACCCCTCCAGTTTTCCCCAACTGGATCTATTTCCCTTATCCGCCATCTGAGCAGCGTGCACCACTCCCTGTGGCTCAGCTGCCCTTGGAGCATCTGCTGGAGTTGTCAGACCCCAGAGGCTGTCCGGAGGGGCTGAAGACATCTCAGGCCATAGGTTCCTTCTAGCTCTTTGGAAAGGCAGGGGAACAACCCAAATAAATTTTTCAAGGAGACGATTTGTAACCATCCATGTATTTGCCCTTCAAAGGGATCTAGAGGGGCTATTTCCACTGCATCACCTCTCAGAGCCTCAGTTTTCCCATCTGTAAACTGGGCCAAGGTGAGTAGTGAGTCCCTACCCCTTTTCTATATTTAAACAACTTTTTAAAGTATTAGATTGGCATCAGCATCTTCTTTTGGGTTTCCTAAAACTGCCAAACCATTTCATCTTAATCTTTCCAGTCAGAGCCAGACATAGCAGACTGTTGGGTTTGGCCATTCTCAGTGCCCCTCTGACCCTGTCCTTCCCCATTTTCTCGTCCTCCTCCTTCCCTAGCATTATGATCTCCCTTTAAAAAGCTCCATCTGGGTGCCACACAGTTTGCCAAGTATTTTGTGGGCGTGATCTTACTGAGTTCCAGTTTACAACTGCCTTGTAGGATGAACTTCATGGAGAAGGACACTAAGACTCAGAGAAGTTAAATAACCAGCAAAAGGTCCCACACCCAACAGATAGCAGCACTGGGGTTCGGACCCAGGTGTGTCTGAGAAAGAGCTGGGTCTCAGTCTCCAGTGTGCTTCCTTCCTGTTTGTGGAGGTTGCTATGGCAGGAGTTAGGATCACAGAGAATCTTTAGACATCTCTCTATTTTATAGCTCAGAGAGGGAAAATGACCTGCCCCCATGCAATGCAGCAAGCTGGCAAGGAAACCAGGGTTAGAATGAACCTCTTGTTTCCTAGTCCAGCAAGCTGATGTCTGCTGGGGAGATGGGCATGATCAGAAGCAACTGAAAGATCAAGTGGTTTTAATCCCAAGGGAATGGGTTGGCCATGGTGGAATTTCTGGCAGTGGCAGCTCTTGAGTGATGTTCCAGAGAAGGCAGTGACCAGAGAGCACTCCATTCAACCTGCCCAAAGGCATACCCCTTTAGTGCCAGCACCTTAGAGAACAGCTGGGTTATATCATCTGACACATAGGTGTTGTCTTTTCAGATAGTTTGGGCCACCACTAACAAGGTCGGCTGTGCTGTGAACACCTGCCAGAGAATGAACGTCTGGGGAGATGTTTGGGAGAATGCGGTCTACCTTGTCTGCAATTACTCTCCAAAGTAAGAAGAAGGTGACATGATCGTGTGGTTGGGGTTGTGTGGGTTGGGATGTGCCTGCCATGGAGGATCCAACTAACACTGGTGTCCAGTGAAAGCTCTGTTATTTCATATAACAAGGTGTCTAGAGGTGAGTGCTTCCGAGTTAGCATAATAATTCAGCAGTGCCAATGAATATGTAGGCCGTTTCTGTCTCCCTGCTGTACCATCCTCTCCCCATGGTGCCAAGATGCTGCAGAGCTACAGACATTGTGTCCTCCCAACCAGAAGGTAGGAGAACAGTAGAAAAGGGCTCTTTTCTTAGGCCTATCTCACTTGGGCACACTTTCTCCTTATGTCCTTGGCCAGAACTTGACCTATCACAGGCATGGGGCAATGTGATTGTCCCACTTGGCTTTGACCAGCTAGCTTGTCTCAAATGGCTTCACAAGGCATCCTCTAGGGCCACCTAAACAAAGTCAGTAGCTGGAATAGCTGTTGGTTGGGCAACCAATGGGTCTACCGTAATGGCAATTTTCTCCTGTGAAAACATGCCGCAAAGAGCATCCTACAAAACTCGTTTCTATGCTAGACTTATTTCTTGCACCTTTATATTTCCTCAAATAGCAGAGGACAATTGCTTCTAGCATAGCCCTTCTAGCTCTTTATGTCATCGATATGCCATTCATTCCTTTGCTCACTCACCCCAATTGCAAGTCAAACAAATATGTGCTGATTCTCAGAGACCTGCTAACCCAGTTCACAGTCTGTGGTTTGCCCAGCCGGCCACAGGGCTGGCTGCCATCCTGGCATGGTGTCCTGCACACAGTGGGCCCTGCAGCACATTCACTTAGTGACTGGATGAAATGGGAATGACCTCATTTGTTTGGTTTGGGACAGAGCGACTGGGGGAAGGTGGGGTGATGGGAGAATCACTGAAGTTAGGTAGAAAACAGAAACTCTCCAAAAATGACCTGGTTTGCCTCTGCCAATGTCTCAGCAGCCCACATGAATGAGGGCAAAGGGATAATGTCATCTCTAGGGAGGAACCCTACCCGGTAGTGGAATTCCTGACTGGGAGTACGAAGGAATCTGATTTGACTCCACGTAAGAAATACACATGAAGAATGTATCATTAGAAATAAAATTCTTCCCTTCTTAAGCCCCACTCCTTTCCTTGAAAAAGGAATAACCCGTGTATAGTAGAACACACTAATCTTGAGGGTATTTTGAGTACTTGGCAGATTTGTACATGTACATGTAAATGCCCGTGTAACCACCACCTGATCAAGAGAGAAAACAAAAAAAAAAGAGAGAGAAAATGATTCTGAGCTCCAGAAGGCTCCCTGACACCCCTCCCACTCAGTGCCTCCAACATGGCAGTGTCCTAACCTCTCCCCATGGACCAGGGGCACCTGCGTGGAATGTTTCATGTCCAGATTCTTTGGCTCCATATTATGTCTGTGAGATTCACACATCTTGCTACATGTGGCTGTGCCTCTTTTCGTTTTCATAGCTGCATAGTATTCCACGGTGGCCCAGCTTCTTTCTTAAACAGGAAAGATTTGGGCTTTGGGCCCATGGGCTGTGCAGGTTGTTGTCCCAGGTGGCAGGGAGTGCCAAGAGGATGAGCTTGGGGAGGTTACCTGATCCCTTTGGGCTCGCCCCCTGAGCCAGGAACTCTTGCACCTTCATGACAGGGTGTGTGTGAGGGACGCGGGGACAGGGCCTCCTTCATGAGGTCCTTTGACAAGCGAGGAGCTTGTCCGCCCATAGGCCACTGGCTCAGGACCTCGCACCTAGCTGGCCCTCAGTGAAGGCTGACCATGAGTATTGTTTTCCCTGGGAGGTTGGAGGTATGGTTTGTCCTGGAGAAAATTCAGAACCCCAGATGTGAGAGAGGACTTGGCCTGGGGGAGAGGGACTTACCCATTTGGGGGCCCAGATAGTTTGAAGAAATTTACTGAGCTCAACTCAGGGACAGGTCAGGCCTGGGGACAGTTTCGGGACCCCACTGAGTCCCAGGCCAACCTGTAAATATGTGCAGAGGTGGTCAGCAGCAGGGGGTTTGTAACATGTTATAGAATGATTATGTGATTTTGCCATCCGTAATTGGGAGGGTGAAAATGCCAGGTTTGAGGAAGAGGCGTGCCTATTTTAATGGTCCTGTGGAGTGGGGGCGGGGAACAGCCCCCTCTAGTACGTGGATTACCCCCTCCTTCTCCTCACCTCCTGGGTCTGATGCCCGCACACCCCTGGGGGACGTGACCCCACTATTTTGAGCTGCAGAAGACTCCAGGCCCACATGAAGACCGTGTAGTGAACGGAAAGTGTGTTTTCTGCAGTTTGTCCTCCTTCCAACACCAGCAAAGCACCCCCCCTAGTCCTCAGCCTCCCCTGGAAAGCTGTCAGAAAATGGTACCCAGACAAGTTCATTTATTTAACCAAAACTCACATAGCAGACAACATTTACCGGGCACTGGTCTAGGGCTTCCCATGTAGTCACTCATTTAATCCTCACACCAACTCGAGGAGGCAGGGATACAATTATCCCCAATTTACAGAGAAGGAAAAGGGGGCACAGGGGATGAAGGGATTTGGCCTAGGTCACCTGCTGAACGGGCTGGGGTTCCACCCAGAGCATCTGGCTCTTCGTTGCTTGGTGGTAAGGAGACTGGGGTCATGCCAGCCTTGCAGAGAGGCCCAGGGTCTCTTTAATGAATGAACAAATGGACAATCATAAAGGAAGTTTCTAGAATGTCAAAGGCCCAGGTACTATGGGAAAGACTTGGGAATTCTGCTAGGCCCCAGGAGAAATCGATAAAGCAACTTCCAGTTTTTACTGCCCTGGGCACTCCAGAGGGAGGCGCTGCTACCCCCTGTCACAGGGAGTGACCATGGTCCCACCCCAGTGGCCTGGGTTCAGATCCCACCCGCTCCCCACATGCACTAGCTGTGTGATCTTGGGCTAGTCACTTAACCTTTCTGTGCCTCAGTTTCTTCCTCAGCTAAAGGAGAGAGGATTCAGCGGGGATGGGAGGGTTTAAGTCAGCGTGTGGCCAGTGTGAAGAGCACAGGCTCACTGTGTGGTGAGCACTCGGCGATGCCTCTGCTCATCGTGCTCCTGCCTGTCTTCTGGACGCGTCTGCCACTCACTGACTTACACCCACTTGAGAAGTGGCTTGGAAGGGGGACACTGCCAGCTTTTCAGAGTAATGGCATCGGGTTTGGGAGGGCCAAGGGGTGTCTGGGGGCCACGACATTCACACCAGTGCCACACTGCAGAGACGGGGCCCCTCGCAGCTCCTGCAGTTTACGGGAATTCTTCTAGAATCCTCTGGACTCCACATGCCTAGGAGGGGCCAAGGGCAGTGCCTTTACTTATGTGGCACACGTCCCTGTGTCCTCATCCGTGAGGCGGCTCTCCCAGGACCCTGGGGCCCGGGGAGAACTGTGTCCCTGGTCCCTCACGTGGCGGGCCCTCCTGATGGGTGCCTTTGGTCTGTCTCCAGGGGGAACTGGATCGGAGAAGCCCCTTACAAAACCGGCCGGCCCTGCTCGGAGTGCCCGCCCAGCTACGGCGGTGGCTGCAGGGACAACCTGTGTTACCGAGGTAGGACATGACTTCGAAACGCGTTTGGGATGGATTTTCCCTCCTGTCTCTGAGTCACAGGATGATACTACATAAAACAGGGAGATTAAACAACAGAGTCAGAACCACCCGCCGCTCCAGCCCCTCCCTGCTGCAGCGTGGTCAGTGCCATCCTTCGCTGCCTCCCTCCCAGCCTTGTCCACCTCAGGACCAGCCAGGGCGGAAAGCCTTGTGTCCAGATGCTGTTTGGCCCCCTCTGCCCTTTGACCCCACGGAGCCACCTGAGGGCACGTCACGGCCTCAGGGACTGTGCCTGGGCTGCTTTGCAGACAGGCCGAGTCTCCTAGAGATCCAGCACCTTGCATTAATGTGATGAACGACAGAGCCTTCCGGTGGTTTCCAGATTCTTCTCCTACCCACCCGCCTAGTCGCTGCCCCTCCTCCACAGCTCAGCCGTAACTGGAGGTTGAAAGGTGGTTCTTCCCAACATTTGCCCATTTGCTAATTTGACCATTTAGGATGCCCCCACTTTTCCGACTACCGTAAATGATGCACGATTTCCGGGACTAAAGCTTTTCTCATAGTTTGGAATATTTTCCCCGGTCCTGACCCAGAAGTGGGGGAACTGGGTCAGAGGAGCTGAATGTGATTTTGAGGCTGGGGGGGCAGGTTCCACCAGTGGGCCTTGGAATAACTGGGGGTGAGGGTAGGGCCAGCAAGAAGGCCCGGCGCTCGTGACTTCTGTGCCCGGCTCACTTGCACACAGGGCGTGGGGACAGACCAAGGGCTCTGGGTGAAGGGGTGGTAGCCAGCGCCGGCACCCCGGACCCTCTTAGCAGCCTGTGGTCAGGGGTAGTTTCCCGAGGCCAGACAGAAGCGGCAAGGATGGGTCAGCACAACCGGGCCACGTCTGTCTGAAATCTGTTAGTGAAGTCTGTCTGCAAGTCTGTCTGTACCCATATGTCTGGCACGCTCTGACTCACGTCTGGGCGACTTTGTGAGCCCAGGGGCAGAGGGGGCTGAGCTGGGAGTCGGGAGATGAGGCTTTCCTAAGGCTCTGATGGAAACACCCTGCAGAGTTGGGGCTTGTCGCGCAGACCCCTGGAGCTCCTTACCTGTTGGCAAAGCAGGCACGATGGCACCAGCCTTGCCTAACACACTTCAGGGCTCGAATGAGCGGTGCATGCATTTGGTATGAAGGAGCGCCCATTCTGTGCCAGGACGGCACCAGGTGATGGCAGTGCTTGGGGGGCCAGACCACTGGCCTGAGGTGCTGAGGGAAGGTCACGTCCGCCAGGGTAGCCGTGGGTGCATTGGCGGTCATGTGGAGGACTCAGGGAGGACTCCCCCGAGTTAGCGAAGGAGCAGGAAGTGGGAGCCAGGCCATGAGAGCAGGAAAGGTGTTTCTTGCAGGAGGAACCACATGTACAGAGGCTTGGAGGCATGAGACAGCATGGCCATGACAGAGGGCAAAGAGACAGATGTGCATTTATGCCTCGGGGCAGACGCCCTCCTGGCTGTGCCTACCATAGGGTAGGGGCTCCGAAGTATGCCTTAAATGGGATTTCTCCACCCTCACCGCTCACGCTCCAGTGCCTCTCCTCTGTTAGCTTTGAGGCTGGGCTCCACACCCATCTTTGGTGAAGTGATTCCTGATTCATGGACAAGTCTGGGCTTTAGGGTTGGACACACCTGTTGTAAGAATTGCAACCCTGCCACGTCCCAGGCTCCCCGAGCCTCAGTCTTCCTGTCTGGAAGCTGGAGTCGTGATGCCAATCTCTCAGGGTCAGAGTCGAGCCGCGCCCACCTCCAGCCCCTTCCCCGAATTCCCACGTCCACTGTCCCTCTTCAGGCAGGTCCTCGTCCTCACCAGGTTCATCCAGAGGGATCAGACCCCTGTCAGATCCCTACCGACTCCAGGACAGGCCAGTGAGTCCTGCTCACTGGGCTTCTGCTCAGCTCTCCTGCCGCTCTTCGCTCAAACCCAGTAGCAGCGCGGCGGAGCTTTTAAAGCACGTCATGCCTCGGTGAGGGGCACTCTCTGTGTGCACGCAGCAGGCACTGCCCTGACGAGGGGGGCACTCAGATCAGGGTCGTCTCTCCCACCTACAGGCTGTATGGACTTGGCATGCTGCTCATCCTCTCCGGGCCTCAGTTTACCCATCTGTAACAGTAAAAATAGCAGTCCTTCCCTTAGAAGGCTTGCTGGAGAGATGTGGGCAGAGCCCCCGACACTTCGTGAACCCCTACAGACATGGCCCGCCAGTCCCTGGGAGGAGCGGGACACGTTACTGCACCCCCACCTTGCATGGCGTGCTTCACCACCTGTGGGGAGGACCGCCTGTCTCCCAGCCTGGGGGCCCTCTTCCATCTCAGGAATGTGACCCTTGCCTTCTCCTCCTTGGAATTACAGCTCTGGGTCACACTCCTTCGCCGCACACTCTGTGCCAGGGTTACACCCAGACTCCCCTCAGACCTTGAGCGCCCTGTTGTTCAACTGCCAGTTCACCCAGCGCTGCAGGGGCGCAGAACTGTTTGAGTAAATACAACCCCAGTATCCCCAGAAGGTTGTTTCCAAAGAGCAGGTGTGCTCAGAGATGCCCACTCCTTAAATGAGCAGTTTACTCACTCAACGGAGCCTCTGTGCTCACTTCTTTATTTTTGGTGGAAAGTACCCAACTCCGCTTGGCAGGCTTCCCGATTTTCTTAGCTAACCATGCAGAAGGTCTCCCGAACAGCGGCTTACCTGCTTAAGCTACCTGATAAGCGTTGTGAGGTGCCTGGTAGGCCTTGACCGCTAATGGAGATGGGGCAGGGATTAGGAGAGGAGAAAATAGACATCTCCTCCCCGCCACCCTTCCCTGTGTGTGGATAAAGGGCTTTGGAGGACGCTGCGGGACTCCTGCCCAGCCACTTCCTGGCTGTGTGAGCTTAGGCAGATGGCTTAGCCTCTCTGAGCCTCGGTTTCCCCACCTGTGAAACGGGGTCATTTGTGCCTCCCAGGTCAGTGAGGGGATTCTATGAAAGGATGAGGGAAAAGGGCCAGACCTGATGTGTAACCATTTCACCCTTGAATGGCATGGGGGTGGGGTCCGCAGCTCGGTGAACAGTGTCACGTACCTGCATCTCCACGACCTGTGCTGAAAAGCATCAGGGCGACCCTGCAGTGACCTCACGGAATGTCCCGGGGCTGCTGACGGAGAATTGCAATTAGGACGCACTCAAATACAGCCGGCCTCCAGCGGCCCTCCACCTCCCGCGGGCGTGGCCGAGGGCAAGGACATTTTGCCCATATTCTTAAATAGCGAGTCCTCAAATGTCATAGCCTGCTGTAGCGAACTATATTAGGCTAAATAAAGCTCTGCTTATGAGGAATACAAATGGGAGAGGCCAATGGAAGCAAACCTGGCTTATTTCAAAGACAGCCCCGGCTTCCAGTCAAGAGCAAAACTGAATAGCCACTTTCAAGGGCAGCGCAGACGGCAGCGGAGGTTTGGAAACCCAGCGTCTTTGTAGGTTTTTGCCTATACTGGTGGCTACAGCCTTCCCTCCTTCTATAATTTTTTTCAACTTTTGTCGTGGGGTATCTGTATTTTTCTTCAGGTGACAGAACACTTCGGGAGCTCAGGTATTTATTCAGGCAGCAGTTTTCCTGAGCACCTGCGTGTGCTGAGTGTGCGGCGGTGTGGGAGGCAGGCCAGGCTCCCAGCTCCTGGAGGTGACAGGCCTGGTTTGGGGAGGGGAGACCCTGGTGTCTGCTGCCGGGGGGACTGTGAGGGGTGGCACAGAAACACTTAGAGTGACAGAGTTGTCACTCGGCACCGCCTAAGCACCCTCAAGCCTAGAGCCCACCTCTCTTCCTCTCCATCTCTCTGGCACAAGTCAGCCTGGGGCTGGGGCTGGGGGTAATGAACTCCATCCAGGAAACAGAAGCAGAAGGTCTCAGCCCCAAGGAGCATCAAGAAAACACTCATGGGGATATTTAGTGTTGTATAGACATAGAACGTTTGGTCTGCCCTTTGGAGAAGAGAAGCTATTGCTACTGGGAGGAACTGGAAATAAAACCCGAGAATTGATGGACTCGAATTTGAATTCCGTAACAAGGAGGCCGTGAAGTACATTATTTCTCTTTGCTAAGTTTCCCAGACCTGTATTAGTTGAACAGAACCAACAGGAGATACATACCTAGGTATATAGATATGTAAATATGGTGAGATTTATTACAAGAGTTAGCTAATGCAGCTGTGGGGAGGGCAAGTCTGTATCCGTAGGGCAGGTGGCCAGCAAAGACTCCAGTGAAGGTTTTAACGAATTCCCCAGGAGAAGCTGGCTAGCTGAAGTAGAGATACGGAATACTCTCACAGTAGCAAGTAGGCCAGGCTTGACCAAACCACTGGGCACAGTCATCTGACCAAGCGAACACCTGAACTTAAGCCTCACAGCACCAAATGCACCTATCATTTTTTGCATCCGGGAGCTCCACAGGCAGAGCTCTCCAGCTCAGGTCCGCAGACAGATGGGGCAGTGGGGAGGTGGGGGAGGTTGGGGAAAGGGCAGCCACAAAGGTAGGAAGGAGCCCTGTGAGAGACGCGCTGGTTCAGCCTTCACAATGCCATCAAGTAAAGGAAAATAGCAGTTTACAGTTTGGGACCTGGTGCTCTGCTTAGAAATGCGGGCAAGTGCTTGATAATTGTCTTTCATGCTGAAAACCGGATGACACAGAGCTAATATTTAATACATGTGATATGCTCAGTTCATCATAATAGTTGAAAACATGGGGCTGTGGTTGGAAAAATAATGTGGTATTTTCAGGGTGGGGGGGGAGATTGGGACCCAATAAACAAGCTTTCTTTTTAAGCTGTGGTTGGGTCTTTGGAGAGTCCCACAGGATGGTCCCATGTTCTTGGTTTGATGCAGAGAAGTGACTGAGCTGGTTAAAGGCCCCTCACTCTCCGGGTAGACCAGGAGCAGGACTAGCTGGTGGGGAGGTGAAGTTGATGGGTTCCCAGAGCCCTGGCATGGGAAGACTTAATTTCCCAGTAAAAATGTAGGGCAGGGGGATCCCCAGGGAGGCAGTGACCACTCTGGGCAGACCACCGAGGGCAGGCGGAGGTGGGACAAGAAACCACGTTCCTCCAGGCATGGGTGCCCGGGCCTCCTGACCCCTGCTCGGCCGGCTCTCCTGGGCCCAGGCAAGCACAGTGGCGGGAGGGTTGCCAGCCCATCTGGGCTGGTAGAATTCTACCTGGCCAGAGCTCTGTGCAAATGCAGGTCTCTCTTTGCAACTGAAAAACGATTATTTGTGAAGCCAAACCTCAGCCAGGGTTCATTTTCAAATTATTTTTTTTTCCCTCCAAGTACATATTTGCTGAACCCCAGTGTGTTATTTTCTCTCCCTCTCCACTGTGAAGAAGAGACCTATGACCGAAAACTTGAAACCGACGCGATGAACGAGGTGGAAATGGCGCCGGTTCCCGACGAGCAGCCCATGTGGGTGCAGCAGAGGGTGCCCGGCCCACTGAAGCCCAAGACAACCCCCACACCCAGCTACATGAGTGAGTGGGGGTGGGGCCCTGCCTCCCAGGGGCGGGCCGAGCGGGTTCTTGAGGGCGGACGGCGCAACGGGCTGGTGGGTTGAGGAGGGTCCAAGTTGGCCACCAGCCGGAACAGGGCAGGGTGTTGGTCACAAAAGTGCAAGCTTAAGACATCTTGAAACAATATTTTAATGTCATTTTTAAAAGCAGGCATTATAGGAGCTCCACTGGGGGTGGCTGCCACCCCACCCTCACCCCAGCCAGGCAGGTATTTTAAGGTTGGATGTCCCCTTGTCCTTTCCAGGGGGACGGGGTGGGAGCAGAGAGCAGAGCGCAAGGCCCCTGCCCCACCCGCCAGCTCCGTGGCACTGGTTCCCCAACTCTCACTCTCTGTTTGCTCAGCCAGAAAATGGGGGTAGCGAAGCCTCTGCCAGGTGGCAGAGAGCACTGCCTGCTCACGTGGGCCACCTGTGTCGGCTGAGGCCTCCCTGCGCGTCCAGAGCGGCCTGGCGCTGCCTCCCCGTGTGACCGAGGGGACAGGGCGGGGCAGGGGCTGCTGTCCCTACCGCTCCTGAGTGTTCCCGGCTGCTGAGGGTCTCCCCCACCCCGCCCCCCGCCCTGCTCTTCCTGGCCCCACTGCACCTCCCAAGGGGTTTCTTGTTTCTGCCACCCAGACTGTCCCGAAGCTGTGGCCACCTGTGTACACAGATGCTGCTGCCCGAGGGCTAGGGCTGGGAGGGACACTTTTCCAGGGGCGGCAGCAGGCAGAGGCTCTGTCGTGCCCTCACGCTTCAAGCCTCGAGACACGGGAGCCACCTTCAGTAAGGCACAGCTTGTGCTCATCCTTCTCAGAGATGCTCTCTCCTTTTTCCAGCTATGTCTCCCTCCCCCAGACTTTCTGTTCTTTTGTGCTTTCCAGGTTTTTCTCCCCCCTAACTTTCTGCCTGACTTTTAATCATCCTGTAGTTTTCTTTGACCAGGAAATACACCAATGCTCCTTTTTATCCAAACGTTCAAGATGGTTCCATTGTTTCTTTTAAGTATACAGAATTATAATGTAATATACAACATTTCCCAAACAATACTCCAGGATTCTGATAGGTCTCTATAAAATAAACAAAAATATAAAGCTTGGCAAAGTCTTCTTGGCTGTAGGGGGAGAGGACTCAGGTGAGAACAGCGGGCCCCCCAGCGTCCTGCCTCCCTGTCCAAGTCCTGGGCCCCAGAAACCTCCTGGCTGGCGAGCATAGCATGTGCTGCCCCATGCCCAGGCTTCTTTCCTGAACTGCCTCACTTGACCTTCACAGATAAGAGGCTGGAACCTCTTAGAGGGGGAGTGACTTGTCCAGAGTCACGCAGACGCTAAGTGGTGGATCTGGGCTTGGAATCCCGTGACTGAGCCTGTGGGTGTCAGCCAATGTCCTGCTCACCTGCGCCTGGATTCCGGGTGCCCCTTGGGTCCCCCATTCGCCCTCCTGGAGGGTTCTTGCTGGGATGTAATTCTCCGCATCTCTCTCCTAGCCCAAGTCATCAGGTGTGACACCAAGTTGAAGGACAAGTGCAAAGGGTCCACGTGCAACAGGTGAGGTCTCAGCTGGTCCCTGTCTTGCTGCTGCTTTTAGCCCTTTGAAGCAGCCTGGGGTGGGCGTGGGAGAGATTGGACTCCATCGGCCTCCTGTGACCCAAGCCCAGCTGGGCAGAAGCTCAGGGAGAAGCAGTATTCCCTCCTTTAGCACAGAAGGTGCCCGGGTTGAGTGGGAAGCTAAGTTGGTCCTGCCATAAATTGAGCTCCACTGAGCCCCACTGAACCCCACTGAACCACTGCCGTTCATCAAGAGCTTGGGGCACGGGGACGACCCATTTCTGTAGGTCCAGAGCAGGGATTTTCAACCTCAGGGTGCCTGACATGTGGGGCTGGAGAACTCGCTGAGGTGGGGGCCGTTTTGGCAGTGTGGGGTGTTGAGCAGCATCCCTGGCCTCTCCCCACTAGATGCCCCCAACAGGTGTGACGTCCAAAAATGTCTCCAGACATCACCAAACGTCTCCTGGGGAGGGCGGGCAGAGTCGCCTCTGGCTGAGAACGGTATCTCCTCCCACCTGGGTCTGTGTTCCAGCAGGGCCTGTGTCCCTGCACAGCTTGCCGACCACCATGAAATGCAGTCTCAGGGACTGGGGAGCAGAACACCTCATTATTCTAACCCAGCGGTTCCCAACCCTGGCAGTGGTGTGCTGAGGGTAACTGGCTCTCAAAAAGAAACGAACAAACAGCAACAAAACAACTGATCTGTAGCATTTGCCAGTTGCTGTGGTATAAATGCATCCATTGGGGCTGACTTGCAGCTCCCTGCAGTTTAACAACCAGCTCGTGGGATTCATGAATATTTAACACACTGCTCAGCTAGCCATGACCAGCCGGCTCAGCTCACCATGGGTTTCTACGTTAGAATCATCTGGGGAAAGCTTTGAAGAGACTCATTTTAGAGCCACCACCCAGATTAGCTGATTTAAGTAGTCTGGGTGGGGTTCAAGCATCCCCCCCACCCGGGTAATTCTAAAGTGCACCCAGGGTTGCGAGCCCAAAGCTAGAGTGTAGTTCTCAAACCTGCAAATTTAGCAGAAGCCCCTGTGGAATCTGTTAAAAATTCCAGCTGCAGCCTCTTCCCGGAGCTCCTGATCCAGGGCGGGTGGCCGGCTTGGGGATTTGCCCATCGTACCTTGAGAAACGCTGAATGGGAGCATTTGCGCTGGCCCCTGAGCTAAGATGAGCCCACATGGAGGTGTTTGCTTTGTGTGGAGCTGCAGGAGCTGAATGGTGGGCTCGGGGCAGGGGCAGGACACAGCCCAAGGCCAGGGAGGTGGATCCGGGCGACGGTGATGTGACGCCGTTTTCACACGGCACTGGTGCTGCCCCTGTTACAAAGTCCCTTCACCTGTATTGATTCTTCTACTCTCAAAGATGTCCCTGCATATGGGTGGGTAGGTCCTGTCTCCCAAGGCTGGAAATGGGTAAACAGTGGGTCCCAGTTTGCCGGGGACTTTCCCAGGTTCAGCATGAACATCCTGGGATAGCCCCTCAGTCCTGAGCAAACCAGAAGGTGGGGCCGCCGTGGTCAGGGATGTAACTCGACAAAGCCTTTCTGGGAGAAGCTGTGGGTTCTCAGATGAGATGAAGTTTGCAGAACCTAAAGAAATCCATGACTCGAACCTCCTCAAGGAGCCCTCTTCTCACTCAGTGTTCCTCTATTTGCCTGGTCAAGTCTGAACTTTTGGTAGGAGCCCAAAGGCAGATGCTCTGGTTAGGGGTAAAAAGGAAGCTTCCAGCTGGGAAATGCCAGGTGTACAAGGAACAGATAGGTTATATCACAGAGATGTTGACCTCAGATTACTCAAGGCTGGGGCTCCTGTCCACTCTGTGTGAAGGCTGTCAGGTGACAGGGCCTCCCCGAGTTCCATGCACGGCACGCTGAAGAGAGGGTTTAGTGCTGGGAACTGTTGGATGGGGCTGTCAGCCGGCACTACTTAGCCATTGACAGGCCCAGCAGGTCTTCTGTGCAAACCGAGGAAGGCTGCTTCCTCTTGGGTCCCACCGGATGAATAAGCTGCCAAAGGATCCCCTGGTAGTTGAATGAATTAATCCAGCTGATGGAATCATTTGATGTTGTCCATTTGGATGTTGCAGCATGCCTGCCAAGAAGAATGAGTTTGGTTTTGGCAGTGTAGCTGCCAGATTGCTCTTTCTGGCAGCAAGCAGCAAACAGGTGCAGCTGCCTCACACAGAGCCCCAGGTTCATGGTGCCAGGACCAGGCCAGCAGCAGAGAGGACGGTGCTCATCTTCCTGGGGATTCTGGCACCCATTTGTCTCAAGCTGGATCGGGTTACTTAAAAGCACGTGTTGGAAAGGGAAGGTGCCAGATCCTGTTTCAAACCTCTGGGATTTGGAATTTGGCTTGTGGTAGGACCCTGCACTCCAACTTCAGCAGGTGTGTTATGAAATAGACTTTGAACAACCCAGATGTGCCGTGAGGCGCTTCAGTGGGCTCAAACACCACCCTACGCAAAGCTGGCAATAGCCCAACAAACCCTGCAGGAGTGAAATTGGTTACCTTGTGGGCAAGATGAGCAAGGCGTGCACACACTCGGTGGTGGAATAACTTGCCTAGACTTCTTGGTCCCCGTGCATGGGGCTGGAGTGACGTTTGCAAGACTCCGTAACGAGTGGATTGGGAAGAGAGCAGGCAGCTTCTGGAAGGTATCCTCTCTGCGAACTAAGAGGTCTGTGACTTTTTGGAGAGTTCAAGGGTTGCCCTTTTGTGATGTTGTGTCTCTCTGTACTCCAGGCTCAACACAAGAACGTTCTGAGCACTTGGGGAAAAAATTAACAAGGGCTGGTGACCAGCTCTTGCCAGATAGCACTGAAACCCTCCCTGAGCAGGGAAAAGGCCTGGGTCCTTCTGCACGGAGTCCTCCAAAGACTCCCACAATCCAGGACCACCTGCAAACACGAGGGTGTCAGCAGCCTCCCCAGAAGCTGCCTGCCATCTGGCATGGGGGATTTCTTATACATGGTGCTGTTTCCAAAATAATATTTACTGGGCTTCTTTTTCTGATTTTAAAAGGTTTTCTTGTTTATTATAAGGAACTTAGGGAAAACCAATTACAACAAAATGTATATATGGGGAAAAAATGTGTCCTAGAATCAATATTAGTAGCAAATTGATATTTTCATTTCAGTCTTTTTTCTGTGCTTTCTTTAAGCTAATAGTGCTTATGCAGTTTTGTCATTGTTTTCCCATTTAACATTTTCCGAAATCGATAAGTATGCTTCCAAAACTTCATTTTTGGTGGCTGCATGATCCTCTGATCTGTGTGGCTAATCAGAAGGCTGTTTGTCCATTGCCGTTGTCTTGTTTCTAGTTTTTCACAATTATGAACAGTGGTACACCTTGGACTATCCATGCAGTTCAACCCTCCTGACTGTTTACTTGGGTTATACATCCATAAGAGAAATTAAAGAGTCAACAGGTATGCGTTTTTAAGGCTTTCTGGAACGTATGCTCCCTCAAGCAGAGTACAAAAGTATCTTCAGTATGTGGACACTCTAACGGATTAGGTTGTGTCCCCAAAGAATACCTTCAAGTCCTAAGCCCAGGCCCATGAGTGTGGCCTTGTTTAGAAATAGGGTCTTTGGAGATGTAACAAACTGAGACGGAGCTGGAGCCGGTGGGTCCTAATCCAGTATGACTGGTGTCCTTGTAAGAAGGGGAGATGTTGGACAAAGAGACCCACAGGGAAGAAGGCTGTGGGGGGGTGGAGGCGGAGCTGGGGAGATGCAGCTACAGACCAAGGAGCACCAAAGACGCCCAGAAGACGCCCGATGCCGAGGGGTGGTCTTCCCTCCAGGCTTCAGAGGAAGAGTAGCTTTGCTACACCTTGATTTCAGGTTTATGGTCTCCAGAATTTTAGTGCAATAAATTTCAGCTGTTTTTAAGTCACTAATTTGTGGTACTTTGTTGCAGCAGCCCCAGGAAACTAAGATGTGTACCATTGCTGAGTTTTATCCCGTTAAAAGAGTCTTGTAATTTGATGGATAGAAATGCATTCCCTTTTAATTTTCAGTTCTTTGAGGGCTGTTATTTGACTGTATATTTGTGTGTGTATGTGTGTTTGAAACTGTTTGTGTTTCTGCAAATTGTCTGTTTTTTTCATCTCTTGGCTTTACGTGCCAGTCTTATACACATGGAGTCTTAAAGAGAACAAACTGAATTTGTAATTGTGTTCATGTGACTATAAACTTCAGTCTGGACCTGAAGAAATTACAACTTGTTCAGAAACTGTAGATTCTAAGTGAATGAAGCGTTTCTATATTTAGTCATTGGAAGGATTGAGTAAAGAAAACGTGTAGATTCACTGAGATAGCTAATGAGCACACTGACCTTTGAAAGATCATTTTATTTCTTCTTCTCAGGTATCAGTGTCCAGGAGGCTGTTTGACCAGCAAGGCAAAGATTTTCGGAACTCTCTTTTATGAAAGCGTAAGTGCGGCTGGTGTTCCTTTAAAGGGCTTGTGTGGAGTCCTGCTGCGCATTTGTAAGAAACGCCAGTGGTTTTCCTAGAGGAGATTTTCTTTCCGCCTCCCAGCGAAGCCTCCCGTCCGCAGAGCCGTCTGCGCCTGGTGAATGGCTCCAGTCTCGGGGCCTCTCTTGGAGACAGGGCTGAGCCCGTCGGGCCCGTCTCCGTTCCAGACCCTCGTTAGCATGCGCCACTGGGCAGGAGAAGGGCCGGTTGTCACCGGCCTTGGCGTGCAGAGCCACCCAGATGAGGTCTTGGAGATAAAGCTGCCCCAGTAACAAAGGCGCGGCTATCCGCAGAGGCGTGAGCCAGACACGGGGGAACCAGGCATGGGGGGAGCCAGGCATGGGGGACCCAGACACGGGGGGGAGTCAGGCACGGGGGACCCAGACACGGGGGAGCCAGGCATGGGGGGAGCCCACGGCCGTCTTCTTGGCTCCGGGTGGGCTGGAAACAGTCACCTCGAGTGTTCCTGGGAGGAGGCTGACGGGGACGCCTGTGGATGACACGGTCGCTCTCGCCGCCCCGCCCCCACAGTCGTCCAGCATCTGCCGCGCCGCCATCCACTACGGGGTCCTCGACGACCGCGGGGGGCTGGTGGACGTCACCAGGAACGGCAGGGCGCCCTTCTTCGTGAAGTCCGAGCGGCACGGCGTGGAGTCGCTGAGGTACCACCTCTCTTCTCAGGAACCTTTCTTTCTGCTGAGAGTGTTGGCGAAACTTTGAAAAGCGCCGAAAAATATAAAGCAGGAATGAAAAATAGGCATGCCCGTGATCCCATAATTCAGAAATTGCCCCTTGGGCAATGTAGCATATTCCATATTTCCTCCCCCTGGCTGTGAGTTTTTAATCTGGTTCAGCATCCTGCTTCTTCTACCTTCCATCCCTAAGAACTCTTCAGACACTGATTTCTCTCCGTGAACATCCAGGCTGATTCCTTTTCTGACTTCCTGGAGAATGAGACTTTTCATTTTTTAATTTTTATTTTATTTTTTTTACATTGGCAGGCACTGGGAATCAAACCTGGGTCCTCTGGCATCGCAGGCAAGCATTCCTGCCTGTTGAGCCACCGTGGCCTGCCCAACTTTTCATTTTTGAAATGAGTTTTTTTTGTTTTAAGGTAATGTTTCTTCACATGCAGTGGAGTAATGGGCAGGCCATCTGGTCTTTCTGATATATGGGGTTATGATGGACAAGGCCACAAGCAGCCTGGCGGGGGTCCCAGCCCTCGAGAGTCCCCGTCTCGGTTCACCTGTAGGATCAGAGTTGCAGGTGACCCGGGTGGGGGCCATGGGTCAGGCAGGCCAGGCTCCACCTCTTACCTGACACATGACCTTGGACCTGTTGCCTCACCTCCTCTGGGTGGGCAGCACCCTCTTCTGTAAACAGGGGTCCCAATAGGACCCCTGACTGATGTCCAGCTGGTGTGCCCCGGGACAGCGAGCCAACTGCTAAAAAATGGAAACCCTTCCACAGAGCTTAGAACAGAGCTGTTGTCCTGTGCCCTGGGAATGTGCCCCCACCCAGCTGAGGAGCCCTTCTCCCATTCAGAAACTGGTGCTGGCACAGCAGCGGGCACTGGGGACCCAGCCCCAGCTCGCTCCACTGGCCAGATTTCTGAGTGGTTCACGCTGGAGCATTGCTGCCGCTGGAACTTTTTCCTTGGGCTGTATTTGTTCTTGGGATATGCACCTGCAAGGGACATTCAGGGAGACACCCCAGCCTCTACCTGCCCACCTGTGCCCTGTGAGCGCCCCTCCCAGGGTCTGGCACAAGGAAAGCCCTGAGCAAATGCTGCGGTGACTGCTTCAGAGGAGCGTGTCCAGTCCGAATCGTCAGTCATTCGGAGCAGCTCAACAACTAGATGCTTAATTTCCCTCAAGAATGCCTTGCCCTCCGGCGATACTGCAGCACCCCTTCTGCTATGGCTATGGACTGGGCCGGAGTGGGGTGGGGTTTAGGTAACAACGGGCAGAGGAGCCAAAATGAAAGCAGTGGCCACAGTCCCCAAGACCTCAGGTGTGTGCCTTCAGCACTGACCACAAAAGCTTAGTTAAGTCCAGGCAACGCCAACCAAGGTCTTCTGTCTGCACTGGCTGGTACATTCATGCCAGAGGCACTTCTGTTCCCTTCCAGCTGCCAACCTTGCAGCACTAAGGACATATTCTCCTCACAGATACTTAGGAGGTTGTGTTCTAAAGGCCTTCAGGCTGATGGAAACAACTAGAAACATGTAAATTTGAGGCTGTGAATAAAAGCAGTGCAGGAGCAAGTGCACACTTTTAGAAGCCATTCTGTTTGTGTTTAATGTTCTCTAATTTTTGTTTTACAGCAAATACAAATCTTCCAGCTCATTCACAGTGTCAAAAGTAAAAGGTAAGCCAAATGGTCTTTTTTTTTTTTAAGGGAATTTAATAAATTGGAAGTTTACAGTTCTAAGGCTGTGAAATTGTCCTAGTTAAAGCAAGTCTATAGTAATACCCAGTCTAAGGCATCCTGGGAAAGATCCCTTGGTTCAAGACGGCTGATACCATTCAGGGTTTCTCTCTCGAATGGAAGGGCACATGGCGAAGTCTGCTAGCTTTCTCTTCCGGTTTCTTGTTTCATGAAGCTCCCCCAGGGACGTTCTCTTCATCTCCAAAAGTTGTTGGCTGGTGGACTCTGTCTCTCTTGGAATCTCATGGCTTTCTAGCTGGCTGGTCTCTTAGGTGACCATGATACACAGATTGTTTAAGGTTTCCCTGGAAATTTCGTCCTATTGATTTAATGTTGTCACTCCTGCTAATGATGCTGCTCTCCGTATGGTAAAGGGGCAATTTTACTAAGAAGTTCCTGAGGAGGTGATCTTTTTAACTAGTTTCTAAACATGTCTAGACTTAGTCTTGGCCCTCAGTGGCTGAACTTGAAGCCCAGGCCGGGATTCCCAGCTGAATGTGCCAGAAATACTGACCCCCGGGTCTCGAGTGGTTCCTAGGTGGCATTGGGAGTGTCCATGTCTCACGGTTGTTGGGGTTGCCTGGAGCGTTGTGTTAAGAAAGAGTCTGAGCCTCCATCTGGGCTCAGCAGAATAAAGCAGGGCTCGATAGATTAACAGTGTCTGCCTTGCAAGAGAGGGAGACGCCGAGTTGGCATGGCACGTTTCCCTCGGGCATTTTCATCTGGCAGGTGGGCTGGATGAGTGAGAGAGTGTGCTACTGCCAGAAGTGGAAGTAGGGACTGCAGGTGACCATCTGGGCCCTATAGGAATCATCTCAGGCAGGCAGGGAAGCAGGGACACCTGTCTCAGTGTCCTCCCCTGGGCCTTCACCCACTGACCATCCCTTTCCTTTGGGAAAGTGAGTCCTGGCTTTGCCTGGTTATAAGAATATCTGGCTAGCTACCTCTATGAACATTTGTAGGACTTTCTTTCCTTATTACAAAAATAATAACTGCTGCTTATTCCAGATAATTTTAAAACTGCAGAGCAGAGAAAAAGAAAAGACATCGTATATTTTATTATGCAGAGATCACCGCTGTGAATATTTTGGTGGCTAACTTACAGGGTTTTTTTTCTGTGTATTAAGAGCATATATGTTAGTAGCATTTACTTGATCTACTTTAAAAAAATTGAAATGGAATTACTGTATAAACAGTTAGTAACCTGATTTCCTTTCCCAATAAAATGTATCAGGAATATACCTCTGTGCCTTTAAATGGTCTTCTAAAGTGTCATTTAAATGCCCTCCACAGTACTCTACTGCATAGAGACATTAACCAGTCCCCTTGTTGGAGTGGGACAGAGCCTTGACCTGGGCGAGTGGAAAGACGACCAGGGGCTGGCAGACAGTGGCTGGGGGGCCTTGTGTGCTCTGCTGCCCGGTTTTGTAACTGAAGTTTGTAGGAACACAGCCGCACTCATTCATCCATAGTGGTCCAGGGCTGTTTTGTGCTACGCCAGCAGAGTTGCGTCGCCATGACAGAATCCACATGGCCTCCACAGCCAAAAACATTCACCATCTGGCCTGTTGTTTAAAAGTTTGCTGATTCCTGGGCCAGAGGAAGAAATGCAATTGGTGACCACAAATGGCCAGTAATGTAACTGTGTCCTTACGTCTGTTTTTGACCTTGAAGAAGAGCCACCTGCCCTTGGCAGGGGTGAACTGGCAGCACATACAGGCAAGTGGTGTGTGGTGTGGTGGAAAGAGTTCTAGACTGAGAATCAAAACTGGAATCTCACCCAAGTGCTGTGAGGTCTCAAGGGATTCTCTCAGCCTTCTGAGCCTCGGCTTCCTCATCTGAGGGGTAGTTAGAATAGTGCTGATGAGGACTGAATGGGATAAAGTACAGGAAAGGCTTCAAAATTGAAAAGCTTTGCTCAAATGGGAAGTTCTGTTGTCCAGTGGAGACAACCTTGACCTTAGGCCATGGATTTGTCTTAAACCCTGAGTGGCTCTTAGCGAGTTCCCAGGAGCACTGGCCCTGCAGCGTTTTGTTCCATGAGACCCATAGAGCCTGTGGTCCAGCAGCCCATTGCACGGGGGGGTAGACTGAGGCCCAGTCTGCTGGGGACCTGACCTTCCCCCATTGTTCCTGTTCACAGTGCAGGACCTGGACTGCTACACCACCGTTGCACAACTCTGCCCATTTGAAAAGTCGGGGACTCACTGCCCAAGGTAAAGCGGGGGGGGGGGGAGGGCACTGCCAAGAGCTGGGTGGGCTTGGGGGTCCCTGCGAGGGGGCGTTGCTGCTGTTCAGGCCCCCCAGAGGAATCTGTTTCTCACACAAGAGAAGAAGGAGCTGTGCTGGGTTGGGGGCGTTGTCTCATGGCAAAGCAGGCACAGCAGTGTTCCGGGCTGGGGTCGCACGTGCACACACCCAGGAGTAGACTACCTCGTGCTCAAAGGCAGGGACCCACCACACCCTTCCTTTAGACCACGGCTCTCATCCCGAGAGCCCCCCACCCAGACCAATTAAATCTGAGTCTCTGAGGGTGGGGCTCAGGCAGGAGTATTGGTATTCTCTAGAAGCTTCTAGGTGATTCCACTGGGCAGCTGGGACCGAGAACCTTGCTGAGAACTTACATGAGAAAATGATTTTGTCCACTTGAAATTGCTGCGACTCACTAGAGAGAATATTTTTATTTATATAGACTCCATTTGCCTGTAAGCTTTTCTCCAACCCCTCAGACTGAGATTTGACCTTCTTGGTCTCTTAGATCGATTTTAGAGACTTTGGGAGCTGGATACAGGTTTGCTTCTTTAAGTCAGTGTATTGGTTGTTGTGCTAGAACTGTAATGTTGTCTGTGGGTCCCTCAGGATTAGTTTTACGTCATTGTTGTTAATCATCTTTATCAAAGAACAATTTGTACACAATAAAATTCACCAATTATAAGTAGACAATTTGGTGTGTTTGACAAATGTATACAGCCATGTAACTACCAGAAATCGTGGCATAGAATGTTTTCATCATCCCCAAAAGTTTCCTTGTAGTCAGTGACTCTCCCTTGCCCTTACCCACAGCCCCTGGAAACCACTGATCTGTTTTCTGTCACTATAATTGTGCTTCTTCTGGAATTTCATCTAAATGGAGCCATCACTGTACATAGATTTTTGTGTCTGGCTTCTTCTGCTCAGCAGAATGCTTTTGAGATTCTTCTGTGTTGTCGAGTGGACCAGTAGTTTATTCTGTGTTGCTGAGCAGAATTCCATTCTGTGGGTATAGCACAATGCCTGTATCCTGGGAACAGGTTTTACATGCATCTGCCAAGACCTTCTCAGTTGTTGGAGCATGATGCATCACAGCATAAAAGAAAGGGAAGCTAGGTGACATTTGTCTCTAAAGTGTCTCATAGTTCACCTTGGAAAGGGGAAAAATAAAGCATTCTCAGGAGTCTCCTTTGATTGAATAGGTCGTTAACTCCTTTGGAATTACCTATTTGTCACTTAGAAATTTCTCAGCCTTCAGAAAATATATCCTAAGCAAAGCTGCCTTTCAAACAAAGCAAGCGTTCTGATTTACCTCCATTGTAAACTTAGATATATAGTGGGTGTTCCTGGTATCCTATGTAGAGAAGCTCTGAGGCTGGATAATATAGCCTTCCATGAGCCTGGAAACTTCTGGATTCTCCTAGGAAATGGCTGACCTTAGAAACAGTAGGCGGAAACCCCGAGGTCTGAACAGAGGTCTGAACTCTGGGAGGGTGCCCCTGGTAGGGAAAGGTAGGGCTCCCCCCACCTGCCTGGGGCTTTCTCACTGGCTTCTGGAGCCTCTTCCATGTTGCTTGAGCATTCCGGTGAGGGTAGTAACCTTTTAGTGATTTTCTTGAACATCAAAAAGAGAAGCAGAGGGGAAATTTGGAATATATGGATAGACTAAAAGTAAAACTTAACATGGTTTAAGTATCCAATGTATGAGTTTCTGACCCACCATTCCAGAAGTAGGAAAGAACATTCCCAGACTCTCAAATTCATCTTTTTAAAAAGTCACACACATATACAACTAACACTCTTTTCTCTCCTCCCTGTGCACCCACCACATGATGGTTACAACGTCTCAACCCCTTTGCCTGCCTTTCCTCCCTCCCAGAATCCTGCCTGTCTCAGAGCCAGATGGCTCCAGCCGCCATTTTGGTTTCTTGGTCTCTGGACTCCAGCCCATGGTGTGCTGTTCCAGATGAACACAAAAGTACTTTTCTTGAGTAAAGCTCATGTTTTTTCCTGGTTTGAATCTCTCAAACCTAGGAGCCACCCATTTCCAGTTAGAGGAGCCCTCCTCATTCCCAGTGTGGTTGGTTGGCAGGGCTGTGGTGACCGAGCAACCGAGATTTCACATCTCTGTCTCGGCTTATCAGGGCCCCTCCCTGGAAGCGTCTGTGACTCATTGAGGTGAAGCCTCTCCCTCCACACCCCTCTCCCTCCACACAGGAAAGCGGCCTTTAAAAAAGTCTATTGATTATGATCTCCATAATGTACCTGCGGTGTGAACTGGCCGACACCCAAGAATAGGAGGCACAGTCTTTCACAGCTTCATGCTCTCAGCAGTCAGAGTCCTGTTCCCTTTTACATTTGTGTGTGTGTGTGTGTGAGAGAGAGAGAGATTTTATAAGAGTTTTTAAACTTCTGCATGCATTGTTTAAGAAAACGAAAAATATCTTTACCACCAGGGTGGGAAATAAATATTCTTTTCTTTTAGAGTAAAGCTATATGGTAGTTTTCTTTCCTACTTCTTAGATCCTGAAACTCAGATAAAGAGAGCCAGCTTCTTCTCAAGGATTTTTGTTTTCTGCTGGTTGTAACCATTGCATAAATGCTTCTTGTTTCTCAGAGTTCACTGTCCAGCACACTGCAAAGATGAACCAGCCTACTGGGCTCCCGTGTTTGGAACCAACATCTATGCAGACGTGAGTATGCTGGCGTTTTCAGTGACTGCCTCTCAAAGCCTGTTCAGAGCTCAGAAACCACATTTCAAAGTCTGGATACCAGAAATCTGAGATCTCATTCCAACCCCTCTGGCTAAATTTAGATTACTCCTTTCTGCCATCAGAAGTATTAGTTTTTCCACTTACTTATGTTTATGAATCCGAATTCCTTATCTTACCCAACTCTATTGACAGTTTTGTAGATTGAATCCTGCTTTCCCATTGACATGCATTTACAATTTCAGAGGCTTTCACGCTTCACGTATTTTCTCAAATGGTTAATAATCTTTCCTGATGCATTCATAGAAACTGGTCCTTTCTGGTTTTGGCTATGAACACATTCATTCATAGAAACTGGTTTTGGCTATGAACACAATAAGCCAAAAGCATAAGGAGAAAAACAGTTTACTCCTAATTTACTACTTGTTAGCAATGACTTTTATCCTATTGGTGTCATCTCTTCCATTTTTTCCTCCTAACTTTAACGGGGTAGTGTCAGTCTGATTTTCTTAAGTGAATCCTCCAAAGTGCTGTCTCTGTCCTCTCAAGTTTCCAGAGTTTGGAAATGTGACCCAGAAACTGTGAATGTGTTCTTGGCTCTGCCAACAGGATGTGAGATCATGTCAAGTCATTTACTCTCTGTAGAATGACCCAAAGCTGGGATTATCTAGTCTGGGGAAACTTCTGGGTTTGAAAGCCCGTGATTAGATCAGCATGATTCACCTCTGCTCCCATTTAAAGTCAAGGCAGCCCTTGTGGATAACCTTTTTCTTTTTCCTCTTTTTTTCTTTCCTCTTTAAATGAATCTTTATTCCTTCTTGAAAACTGTTCAGCCAAATTTTAGTTCCAAATTTTAATGGAAGGGTAAAACAATGCATATTAATTGTTACACTAAGTGTTTGCAAGGAGAATGTGATTTAAAATTATTTTAAAATAAAGGGATGAGCAAAGCAATTGTAGCCAAATACAAACAAACAAAGCAGGAGTGTTAAATTACAATCTAAAAAAAATGTAATATAAGGTTAAAAAAATGCACTGAATAGAACAAAACCGTTAGTTATTCAGTGGCACAAAAGGTACTATTTATGAAGAAGATAAACAAATCAAACCTGTATGCACCAAACAACATTGCTGCTAAATATGAAATACAAAAAAAATGTAGAATTGTAAGAAATTGATGAAAACTTAGTAATAATAATAAAAACTACCTTCTATTCAACACTCACTCTGTTTTAGATTCTTTAAAAACACCATCTCTAGGTATCATTTTCCCCATTTATGGAGGAGAAAAACTGAGGCTCAAAATAACCTGCCCCAAATCACACAACTGGTGCATGACAGAGATCAGGTTCAAATTAAGGTGTGTCTGGCCTCAGGCTCTGCTGTTTTCCGTATTCTGTCCCGCTGCTTGCATGGACCTTCACGCACAGCGACGCTGTGTGAACAGGCGTGTGGGGGAAAACCTGCACCACATTGTCGGCTACAACACCAGACACACAGTAATGTCCATTAATGATGAAGGAATGAATAAATGCAGACACTACGCTCAGTGCTTAAACAGCTCTTCAAAAAGGAGGAGGAGGAAAAGGAAAGGAAGAAAGAGAAAGGAAGGAGGGAAGCCACCTTCATTTCAGAGGTTCTTTTTTGGTCTTAGATTCTAGGTCACTGTGTGTTCTGGGCAAAGGCAGTGCCTTTTAGAAAATGTCTGTTTTGCAAAGAGATTTATTGGGGAGCGTGGTCTCTAGATCTTTGAAGGGCTCGGCAGTGTCCTCAGTTCCTGCCTTTCCTCCAGGAATGCATTCTTTAGCACGCCCCTCACTTTGGGGAGAGTGCAGGGACCCAGATAGTCAGCTGCGGATAGGAGGTGTGTGAAGGCTGTGGCTGACCCAGCCAAGTCTGGGTCAGGAGGCGGGGGTTAGGTTCCAGACACAGCGTTTACCAACTGTGGGATGTGGGGCACATGCACCTTTCCCTCCTCCCTGCCCATTTTCTTGTCTGCTGTGGCGTGGGGGTTGGCTGTTCTCACACTGGCACATACATCAGAATCTACTGGGGGGCCTGTTCTCACAGACTCCCCAGCCCCATGCCCAGCATTTCCAGTTCCACAAGTCTGGGTGACCCACGTTTCTCGTGAGTTCCGAGTGCTGAGGTTGCCACTTTGAGGACCCCTGGGTCAGAGAGGAAAGTCCGTTGAGGACATATGACAGTGGTGGTGACAGGGGTGACAATGCTTAGTGGGGAGGGGGTGTTTGTGTTATGCGGTAACATTTATTGAGTGCTTACTGTGTGCCAGCCTGTGTTCAGCCCTTTCTTTATTTCAAGGCTATTTCACAGTCGCTTTGGAGGGCTTCACTCTTAGTGTCCATACAGAGTGCCATCGATTGCCAGCCGTGGGACCGCTTCCCTGCTCTGCTGTTCACCTGCTGAGCGAGTTTGGCCAAGTCGTTTAGCTTTCCTGGACCTCGGTTTGCCCACCTGTTAAGAGAGACCAATAGGAATATCAACCTTGGATTACATAAGAAGCAGAACAGGGATTAGGATGGTGAATGCTCAGAAATGTTACTATCACGCTCTCCACTTTATAAGGAGGAAATAGAGACTGGTGGGGGAGGGGAGGGATGGCGGTTAAGCAAGGTCATCCAAGGTCATGCTGCCGGCAACTGGGAGAGGGAAAATTGGTTTCCAAGCTTCTCTGAGGACACATCCTGGGCTGTCCCTGCTCTGCCAATAAATATTTGAATACTCACGCTGCATCACGCCCTGAGAAAAGGAACAGACAACATGTACCTCGTCCAGAAGCTGGGGGGAAGGAGAGGTGTGGCTAGAGTGAAGGGAAAGGAGAAAGCAGTGTTGGCTGTGTTTTGATAACTGGATCTTATTGCATGAGAAAGATCTGTTGCAATGTGAGGTTTTCATACTCACAGCCCCGGAGCTTGATCCTATCAAGGAAAACTCCTGTTTCACAGCCCAGAAACCCCCCGGGGCAGCTTGCCTGTGGTGACTTCAGAAGACTCTGAAATACTTCCTTGAGTTGGGGGCAGATTCAGTGCTTCTTAACTCTTAAACTTCCCGGGGCACAAATCCCTTTGAGATGAGAATTCTTCTTTGTGCAGATGTGGTAGACTGAGGGCTTTCACGGACTGCCCGACTTCCGGTGTGAAAGCCGGGAAAGTTCCCCAGGTCCCTGCACTTCAAACTTCAGGCTTAGGAACCTGTGCTTGTCCGTTTCACCTTGTTATTGAAGATGAGATGTGCCAGTGCAGGCTTAAAAATCCATCCCTTAGTTATTCAGTAACTTGGTCGTGGAAAGCAAGAAATCCAGTTTTTGGAATTTTAATGTGAATGTATGTGTTGCCTGTATGGTTTTCCAGCAGCATCAGGTTCCCAGGGAAAAGGCAGGGTGGGCAGGGGCCCCCTGGGGAGCAGTCTTCCTCTTTGCACCACCAGTGGCCCTGCCTGAAACGATTTGGCTTCTGAAGGATGAGTGTAGCTGATGGGCTGAAGGGCAAACCCCTGGAAAAGGAGTGCTGTCATTTTGGAAGAAGCTGCAGGCTCAGGAAATAACAATCACCTTCTGATATTTCAACTCAGTGTCTTCAGAGAGCCTGTCTCAGTCCATCACTCAGGTCTGGTGTTGGGATGTGTGCAGGGGTGGTCAAGGTCACCTTCCAGACAAAATGTCCTCTCTCTGTGGATCCAGGGACACCAGCTTTCTTTGCTTTAGAAATGCTTCAGGGGCCCCTGATGGGCTGAGATGGGTAAGGATACAGGAACTAAGAAACTAAGCAGCCAGGGCTGGGGACAGTGGGCAGCGCCTGGGGACAGCAGCTGTGCTGACCAGACTGACTTCTTGAGGACTAGATTCAGCATATTGATTACTTCTGGAAGTTCTCCCCTGAGCCTGGTGGAGTGCTTCTCTCTCCTGGTCTTCTCTCTTGGCTTGGTTAGCCAGCCCATTGGGACACCCTTGGTTCAGCCCCCAGATGATTCCTGAGTAACAGGCACTGTGCATAGGGCTCTAGAGATGAACAAACTGAGTCCCACCCTCTTGCTGAATGAGCAGTTGCCTTGGAGGTGGCTATACTGTCAAACTCGGGACCTGGTCGAATGTGGCCTCTGTTCCCCCTTGTCCGTTTGTCACCTCCCCCACCCCCACCCCAGCACTTGGTGGGCTGAGCCCCCCTGCCATGACAAAGGCCCTTGAACCAATACTCATGTCCTTAGACTGGCTAAAGGCAGGTCTGGATCCAGTTTTCTTGGTCTGTAGACAACTGGTCTGCCTTTTCTCTCCTAAATCGGCAGGTTGCTGAACTAGACTCACCAGTTCAAACAGTTGGCTCAGTTGAGCATGTGGCCCAAATGTCAATGGGGCAATTCTCCTTGTGATTCTATTTCCTGGATAATTTCAAGTCATTGAAATCAAAGGATCGAATAAATCCAATTACTTATAGGCCAGTGATCTGAGTCACTGAACCCACTCACTGCAGTGGGTGGGGCATTCTTGTTTCAAAACAATCTCCTATTGTTGCTTTAACAAATTGCCACAAACTTGCTGGCTTGAAACAACACAAATCTATCGTACTTTTGGAGGTCTGAAGTCCAACACAGGTCTCCCAGGCTAAAATAAAAATGTCGGCAATGTTGGTTCTTTCTGGAGGCTCTACAGGAGAATCTGTTCCCTCGCCTTTTCTGGCTTCCTGAAGCCACCCGCAATCCTTGGCTCATGGCTCCTTCCTCCATCTTCAAAGCCAGCCAAGGGCAGCTGAATGGTTCTCATGCCTCACTCTGATCTCTTCTGTCTCCCTCTTCCACTTACAAAGAGCCTTATGATGACTCTGATCCACCCAGAAAATCCAGGATGATCTCGTCTCAGGATTATTAACTTAATCACATCTGCAAAGTCCCTTTGCCAATTAAGGCAAGATATTCACAGGTTCTGGGGATGAGGGATGAGGGGTGAGGCTTCACCCTCAGCTGGACTTTCTTTCAAGCCTCTACTTGGCCATTAACTGCTATGTGGCCTTGGCAAAGTCTCTGAACCTCTCTGAGCACATGCTTTCTAGCCTGTGAATGGGAACAACAGGAGTGAGGAGTGTTTCCAAATTACCCAGAGCAATTGAATCCTATCGGGGAGGAGTTTGGGGGCCCTGGGTGTGTCATCACCTAAAGATTCCACAGGTTCCTCTGAGGCATCATGAAGATTGAGACTCGCAGCCAAGAATAAGGTTGGATTTTAGCACAGGCCAGGTGAAAGGACCGTAGGAAAGAACCACACTGGTTCTCAGCCCACTAGTTTCCCACAGCCTCTTGGGCCTTGTCTCGGGACATTCTGCCTCAGCAGGTCAGGGCGACTCCTCAACAAGCACCTACCCACCCCCCACCCCGCCTCCTCTGTACGAATTTCCTCCACTTTGGGAAACATTGATTCATTATTCTCAGGCAGCCCATCCTGAGGTCCATTTTTCTATCGGATAAGTTAAGACCCTAACAGAAAAAGTTTAACTTGAGGGTTTTCCTACTCAGGAAGTAGACTTCTTAATGACTACAAAATACAGCACATCCTGCCCCTGCTTAAGTCCCAGCAGTTCCCTTGGTGCCTAAGCTAAGACACCACGCACTTGGCCCCAGCTCTTTTTGGAGGTCTTGCCTTGACCTCCTTTTTCACTGCTTTCCAGTCACCCTGGACTCCTCTCTGTTCCTTGGTCATAACAAGCTCTTTCCTACCTAGGGCCTTTGCACTAGCTAGTTCCTCTACATAGAATGCTGTGCTTAGAGGTAGTCCCCTGACTGCGGCTGGTTCCTTTTTGTCTGGCAGTTTGAAGGTCAAATGTCAAAGCCCCTCCACCCAGCCATTTCATCTCACAATCTGATTTTATTGTCATAGTAGCATTTGTCAGCAGCAGGAATCACCTCCTCTGTCTTTGCGTCTACTTGACTGTCTCGCTCAACCCCATGAGGTCAGGGTCTTTGTTTTCTTCCCTGCAAAATCCCCCAGTGCCCAGTACAGCACCGGGGACATGGTAGATACCCAGAAAATATTGTCAAATGAATGAATGAATGATGCCAGGACCTTTGGAGGGACCGTGAGGAGTCAGGCAGGCAGCAATGGCTATTTCCTAGGGTGGATATGGCCAGCACCCAACCGACCAGTGGCCGAGCAGTGGTTGACTCCGGGAGGGCTTGGGCCAGGAGCTCCAACCTACCTGACACTGACCTGCCTCTTGCGCTCTTTCAGACGTCCAGCATCTGCAGGACAGCGGTGCACGCCGGCGTCATCGGGGACGAGAGCGGGGGCTACGCAGACGTGATGCCCGTCGACAAGAAGAAGATCTATGTGGGTTCGCTCAGGAACGGCGTGCAGTCAGAAAGGTAGGACGGCCTCTCTGGCTCTGGCACCCGAGGCTGGCGCAGTGGGCTCTTGGGAGCTGAGGAGGAGCCCCGATGACGTTTTCCTTTGCAGCAAAACTCTCAAGTGGGCTGGCATTAATTCTTACTGGGCCATCCAGTTCTGGCCTGTGCTTTCCTCCTCCCTGGCTTTCTTTTTCCTGAATAAGAACATTTTCTTTTATATTATCAATGCATGTTTTTGTAGAAAATTTGCAACAACAGATAAGCACGAAGAAATGCTGTCATCGTCACTCATCACCCAGAGGAACTACTATTAGATTTTTGCTGTGGTTCCTTCTGGTCCTTTCCCTTTTTTCTGTGTCTATGTGCATTTTTTTTTTTTATAAAAGCAAATAAGACCAAATTATAGTCACTATATAAATAAGAGCAGAGAGTTAGGGGTCCCTCAGACCTAGGCTCCACTTCTTATCAGCTCTGTAAGCTTGAGCAACTTCCCTGATTTGTCTGAGCCTTGGTGTCCTCATCTGTGATGTGGGTATAATGGTGTCCCTGCCTCTTGGACATATTGGGAGAAGTGATCAGGTAATGCTTATCTGGGCCTTACAGGAACGAGCACTCAGCAAGGGTGGTTATTACACAGTTTTCAGTCAACAGATGATAAAGGTCTTCCCTCTGTTATTATGTCATTTTTAGTAACCACATAGAATAAATGTACTGTCAATAAATGTACCGTACTCCACTTAATTGCTGGAAGTTTGGGTCCTTTTCCATCCTTTGATGAGTAAACATCACCATTTAGAACATCCTTTGCACAATATCCAGGATTGTTTCCTTAAATCCCTAGAAGTGAAAGTTCTGGGTAAAGGCTTTGGATATGCCTTTCCAGAATGTTCTTCAGAAAGGGTCCCCCCTGTGTTCAAGATGCCAAGCCATTTCCTGGCACACATTCCTCATTCCTACCTGCACCCATGCTGTCCATGGGAGCAAAAAGTCACAGACCCTGGAGTCCAGAGACTCAGGTCTGTGCTCTCCACCGAGAGCCTGGACTGCCTGAGACTCAGTGCCTTCATCTGTGAAATGGGAGCAATTATCACACCCTCCAGGGACAGAGCCAGGCGGGGTGGGACTGAAGAGTTTACATTCGTGGGGCCATCTCTTAAGAAAAGGACTGTAAAAGCAGGAACACTGAGGAACCAAGCCTCTGAGACAGAAGCTTCTATAGCTCCCTGCAGGGCCCAGCCTGTGCCTCCTGCCAGCCTCCGGGGTGACACCATGTGTGTTCCTGAGAATGGAGTCACTTGAGACGCGTTCAGTCCTTCTGAGACTCCTTCTCAGTGACTGCACAGCCGCCTCGCACAGCTAGAGTTAACAGTTTTGTGTTGTCCTCAACATTGGCAAACTTTGGAAAAGCTTAATGAAAGGAAATTCCATTGATTTAATGGGAGGGAAATGGAGCAGCTGATTAGGTGGAATTTCCTGGCTGGGCCAGAAAGAAATCCCTAGACGCCCATTTGTAGGGCTCTTTGTACCCCCTTTAAGAGGAAGAGGGCGTTCCTGAGAAGTGTGCCGACAGGCTCCGTCCTCCTGCCCCTCACCGCCCCCTGGGGCCGGGGCCCAGGGCCTTTGTTGTGTACCCACCCCCGGTGGGTGTCTCGGGGAGGGCGGGGGCCTGAGAGGAGGCCCCAAGAGGCTTCTCTCCCACAGTCACGGGGTGGGGGGCGCCCCATGGCCTAATCCTTCTCATCGTTGGGTGCATCTCCAGGTGGCCTCTGCCCGGGGTGAGTGTGACAGACGCGGGCTGCTGCGGCACTTAGAAGAGATGGTAGTGACTCTCCCCACATCCCCAGAGTCCGCCTCAGCTGCCCTCCTCCGGGGCTCTTCCTTCCTGAGCCCTGCCGGGTGGTATCTGTGAGGAGGCATGGACAAATGACCCCTCCTTTCTGTGCCTCCGTGTCCTCATCTGTAAGGGGAAAGGCCGGTATGCAAGTACCTGCCTCCCAGAGGGGGCTGCTAGTGGGGCTGCAGCTCTCACAGGGGGTCCCAAGGCCAGCAGCAGCTGAGTCAGCCAAGAACTTGTTAGAAGGGCAACTTCTCCTACCTCCCCCCACCCCAGACCTCCAGAATCAGAGGCTCGGCCGGGGGAGGGGGATTGCGGGCAGCAGTCTGTCTGAACACACCCACCAGGGGGTCCTGATGCCAAGTAAGAGAATTGTGATAGTTCGGACGAAATGAGGGGCTCCTACCTGCATGGCACATCGTCATGATGCCTTGTTATGGAGTCACTTGTTTACTAGCTGCCCAGCATCTACCAGGTGCCAGGCCCTGTGCTGGAGCCCTGGTACTGAGATGACCCAGTCCCAGGAGCAAGGACCAGCCCACTGCCACACAGGAAGGGGAAACGGGTGAGCACCTGAGCCATGCCCAGGCTGGCTCTGATGGGTCCCTGTCTGTCCTCGTGACCGGCAGTCCGGACTCTCCAAGCCTCAGTTGTTCCTCTGTAAAATGAGTCCCTTGGAGGAGAACATGAGACAGTACATGCAGAGCCCTTGCCCAGTGGCTCGTGGCACATGTCTGCTGAAATCCGGTGGTGCTTGCTGCTATCCTGAGCTTCTAGAGCCTTCCTCAGACATCAGGAAGCTGAGGTTCCTTTCACATAGGGTCGAGTGACTCAATCATAAGAAATGGTCTAAATGCCTTTCAGGACAGGGAATAAAGCCTTTTGCAGGAATTCATTCCTTCCTCCTTGCATTGCCCCCTTTCCCCACTTAGTGTACCCTTAGGACAAGCTGGACACCAGAGGCCAGCAAGGAATGCGATGGCCAAATCTCTAGCATCTCAGGGGAAACAGATGGCACAGAAGTGGCGACACCAAGTCAGGGCACATGGTGTGTTGGAGGGAAGGTGCAGGGGGCTGGGGGAGCATCAAGTCAGCAGGGGGCTTGGAGATGCGGCTCCGGCAGAGACATCTGTAGAGATGGGACACCTCCCTTGTGGAGATGGGGCCTCGACAGCGCCCTCTGTGCAAAGCCCTAGGCAGAGAAGTTTCCCCATAGCCTGATCCCATTAGGGACTGTGGGGCCTAGCCCCAGGACCAAGGGGGACTCTGTCCCAAACAGATGCTGGGACCCTAGAACGGACAGTCTGCCCCGAGGGAATTGAGGGTGCTGGGGTCACTGTAACCAGCTCATGGCAAATGCTGTTTTAGATAGAGGGAACCCTTTAATCAAACAAATAAACCTCCTGGACAGAATTCTCAGCCCCCAGGTCAAAAGCTGGTTCTGTTTTCAAAGTTTAGCAACAACCTTTATCGGGAAGAGGATTTCCCGGCAATTTTGAAAGGTGGTCCTGCAGAATGGGGACAGCATGAGAAAACAGACTCCAGCTCTCTCCCACACCCACCAAGGAGAGCAAAAGAAGGAAAAGGTCTTGGAAAGAGGCTTGGATGTTGCAATGGTGGTTTGTCTAAATATTCTCAGGAAAAAGCTGGACATCTGGGTGAAAATCAGTTAAAGATTTTTTCTTAGACCAGGACCGTTTTTTGAGACAGATTTCATAAGATTGAGAAATAGATCCACAATGACAGATAACATTCTAGTCACTCAGTTTTTAAAAATATTGCTTGCATTCAGAAGTATGTGTGGGCTGGTTTTCGTCTGGGTAGTGAATTCATTCACTAACATTTATGGGCGTGTCCTTAATGGGGCTGCAGCAGGGAATAGAAGAGACAGAAAGCTCTGTCTTCAATAGAAATATGCCTTGAGTCACATATAGGATTCTGACGTTTCCATTAGTCAAAGTAAAAAGAAACAGGAAGGAAATTTTAGAGTGTATTTTATTTAACCCAATAAAACCAAACTATTATCATTTCCAAATATAATCAATAGAAGAATTGTTAATGAGAATTTTTAATTTGTTTAATGAAATATGGGCACTCTAGAGTGTATTTTACACTCACAGCACATTGAAGTTTGGATGAAACACATTTCAAGTGCCACTTGCCGCAGGTGATTGGTGACTGTCACAGCACACAGCACAGCTCTGGAAAGTGCAAGGGGTGGATGTCTGAGAACTCTCCCTAGTCCTGGCACTCTAAGCAGCAGAAACTAGTGTGCTCTTATTTCCAGCTCTGCACTCTCCCCTAGGCTGGGCTACCCAAGGCTGGGTGCTCTGTTCCCTCCCCTTGCAGAGAAGCCGCTGGTGGAAATGGCCAGCTGCCCACCCTCCCCCTGCCCCACACTGTCTTAACATCTGTTCACACGTTATTTCCTCTGATCTCCACAGCAGCCCTGGGAAGCGGGAGTATCAGAATCCCTACTCTATCAGTAAGGAAAGGGAGGCACAGAGAGGCCTAGTGACTTGCTCCAGGTCACCCAGCCAACAAGGTACAGTGCTGGGACTTGAACCCAGGGTATCTCCTCTGGTATCCCCACTCAGCCACCTCTCTCGACTTCCTCACCCAGACAAATTGCCGCACTTGGGCACGGACCCCTTTCCGTGCATTGCCTGACAACACAGAGGTACACTTGTTTCTAATTTTAAAAATTTTCTTTATAAATATATATATACATATACTTGTCATTTAAATAATAAGGCTAGAAAATAAAAAATAAGAGCCCCCTGCGGGCACCCTGTGCACTGCCCCAAGGTAACCTCTGTTCATTGCTCTCTTATCACTTTTCCAGGCTGTCTCTTCCTGTGTACGTACAAACCCATAAACATCAAAGCAGGGTACACATTATACATGTTGTTCTGGAACTTTTTTCTTTCCTTGAAAAATGTTGTATGTTTCATGAAAGCTCAGGCTTCCAAGAGGAGAACTCTCCTATCTGTGTGTGCATGCCCAGCACGTGCCAGGCTCTGGCTGGCATCGGAAGAGGTTTTCATCTTCATTTTCCTGATGAGGGAAATGCGGCTCAGAGAAAGCGTGCGCTTAAATATCGAGGATGTCAGCCTCCCGGGAGCAAAGTGCTGGGTGCTGAGCCAGGTGCTTTCCCTGCATGAGCCCATTTACTTTTCTCCAGGTTCCTCAGAAGTGGGTACTTTTATTAGCCCATTTTACAGATGTGGAAACCGAGGCTCAGAGAAGTGGATGAACCAGCCCAGGGCCCTAGAGCTGAGATCTGAACCTGTGTTTAACTATTGTTCCCGCAAGTCTGGGAGAATAGGGTTGGAATCCCTGTTTAAAAAAGGACAGGTAGATAGACATGTATATGTATAATGTATTTTAATATATTATACATATACAATAAAAATAATTTGCACTTTTTAAAAAACCAGAATGGTACATGGTTGTCCATCTTCTACTGTTTCAACACTGGGTTCTAGGGGAGAACTGGCAACTCGTGGGAAACACCTTGACTCCCGGGACAGGTCCTGCTTGTGGAGCCACAGCCGCCCCCACTCTGGGCCAGACTGTGCCCAGTGGTCTTCTTCTCTGAATGGTTTCAGGGCCACTGAGGGGGACGAAGGCCAGCTTGCTCCATCCGCCTCGCCTGGGCGAGGGGGCCCGAGTTGCCCGAGGATGTCTAGAGAAGTCACGAGTGGTTCCCTGACCAGCACTCAGCCGCCCCGGGCTTGAGGAGCGCACACAGCACAGAGGCCGCAGGGCTCCTGGAGAGGGGGTCAGGCCTGACCTGGGCTGGGAATGTGAGGTCTGCCCGGGGTAGATGGAGGAAGCTGGAGAATTCTCAGGACTGGACCCAGTTTGCAGGTGGGAAAACTGAGGCACAGAGTGGGCCAGAGACATGCCCGAGGTCATACTGGGTCAGGGGTGGCTCCTGCATACCAGTCACCTCCCTGAGGGCGGGACCCCGGGGGCCAGCCCTGCTCCCTGTTGGAAGGAGGCCCGCGGGCTCGTCACGGTGGGGCCTGTGTTTGGGCCAGGGCCACACAGCTGGGCCCCGAGCGCTGTAGGGCAGGGGTGAGCCTGCAGGGGCGGGTGGGAGCCCTGCCTCCAGGATGCTGCCTGAGGTCGGGGGTGCCCTCAGATCTGCAGCCACCTGCTATAGGCGAGCTCCCCGCTGTGCTCCGGGGGTGGCCAGCTTCACCCCCACGGATGGTGCCCACAGAGGAAGATGGCCAGGAGAGGGACTAGAGCCGGGACAGCCCGAGTACATCCCGCCGCATCCAGACCCGGGAGGCTGCAGCCAGCTCCCTTGCCTCGCTGCCCTGGTTCCTTGTCTGGAAGTGGGAAGAGCATTGCACATCGTGTGGGGACTGTGCGCCCTGAGCGGGCTCAGGTCTCTAGGAACGAGGCAGCGTCCGTGGGAGTAATGGGCATGCCAGGCAGAGACCAGGACACAGGGAGTGAGTTTCAGCGCCCATGGCAGGGACACTAGTTGTTTCACAGCAGAGCTCCTTTGTCACAGCTCAGCTCAAGTAGGCAGTGCCCGCGTGGGCTGAGTCAGCGGAGGCGCGTCCCCATGTCCAAGGGTACAGTTTTGTACTGGTTTTCTTCCCTTCCCCTCCCTCCCTCCCTTCCTTCCTGGGTCTATCTCCCTCCTTCCTTCATTTAAAAAAAAAAAAGAGAATTAGAGAAACATCAAAAAACAATGAAAATATATTTTTTTAATTAATACCACTCAAAAGCCCCCTCCTAGAAACCACCACTATAAACACTCTGGTGTGTTTCCTTCCAATTTTTTTTCTGCATTTACACACAAACACTTTTTTTTTTTTTTAACAAAAATGGGGTCATAGTATTTGTATCTTATTAGTTGCTTTTTGTCAGTCAGCAGCAGGTTGTGACTACCTTTCTGTCGTTTCTGTCTATGTGTCATCGCCGTAGTGGCCGCGCGGTGTTCCGCTGGGTGGCTGGGCCATCGTTAGATACCCGCGCGGCTGCCCTTTCTGCTTTTACTATAACAACACTGCAGTGAACATCTTTGCACAAGCCTGTGCACTGTTGTCACAAGGTCTTTAAATAACTTCCTTTTTGTAGAAAAGCCACAGATGCCAAGACGGTCTTTTTATGCAGTGGACAGTATGTCTCTCTCCTGTTTAGGTCCCCCCACCATCACGCACAGCCATCACTGGGCTGGCCCCTCCCCTTCCCCATCCCGCATCCTCACTGCAACACCTCCACCTCCCTGACTCTTTCTGTTACTTCTCACGCTGGGGCCAGGCCCTCTGGTCACACAGACCTAAGTGCAGATGCTGCCCCCCCGAGGAAGCTTCTCCTGCCTCCAAGTCCAGAGTCGCCCTCTGCCCTGGACACCCATCCCATCTCCCTGGGCAGCTTCCTCCCAGGAATCGCCACTCTCGGAAATTGTTGCTTTCACGTTGTTGGCTGCTCATCCGTGCTGCCGGGCTGTAAGCTCCAGGAAATCGAGGGTCCCTTACACTGGGTTAACCCCATGTCCCCAACACCCAGCCCAGGGTCTGGCACATCATCGGTGCCCAGTAAACACTCGTCAAATGACAGAAGAAATTGCTAAGTTGAAGGTTTGCAACTGTACCTTTTTTGAAAATTGTTCTGTTCCCTTTGTGAAAACTATTCAGTACCCTTTCTAAAATGTTCAATGTATTTTATGACAATTGTCTAGAGATGCTATGCCAATTTATGCTCCCATCAGACATATGGAAATTACAAGCTTATCCAAAAAGAGAATTGAAGGATAAGATTTGGAAAAAGAAGGTTGAAAACATTATTTTATGACTTCTCGAATCACACCTCTATTTTTTTAAATCAAAATTAGTACAGTTGTCAACTTGCCTGGTATATAACTGGAGCTGAGTGAGTGTTTGAGGCATGAATAAATGGCGGGGGGTGGGTGACATCTGAAGGCTTTTTTGAGGAACCCAGCCTTGGGGGTTTTCTGCAGTGGAGCCAGGGGACGGGACCAACACCTGGTGTGGACAGTGACGCATCAGCCCCTTTGGCATTGTCAGCTCACTGATGGGTTTAGAAAGATGCACCCAGCTCTCCGGGGATGGTGCTTGCCTCGAGGTGGACAGGTTGTTTAGTGGGGATGCTTGGTGCATCCAGGTGAGACGTCCAGGCACCTTGGGGAGGCAGCCCCCAAGTTTGGCAGATTAACTCAGGGACCCCCCGGTGCCTGGTTGTTGGAGTGGTACATATGGGAGAACCCATGTTCCAGCTGCAGAATCTCTCCAGCCCAGCAGTAAATCAGAGAAGCCACAAAACTCTGAAAATTTCCCCATGACCAGCCCACCATGAGGAACAGCAGGACATCCTGTGGCTCTGGGAGGTTCCCCCAGACTCTTCGTTTGCGGCCCCGAGGATAGCACTCTCTCCCACCCCTTCTTGGCCCCCTGAGAAGCTGCTGACCGAGGTGGTGTCCGTGGTTGTACCTTGTGCTTGCGTCTTGGCTCTCAGTGTCCTTTACGTCTCCTTCTCTCTGCGTGCTCCCATCTGATACATGTTTCAAAAGTTCAAGTCCAGGGTAGCCAAAAGCGCAAAGCTGCCATGGGGAAAGGGAGAAAAACAACCAGGAATTCCAAGCAGCCTGTTGTCAGGGGAAAGGAGTGTCAATCTTACCAAGCCATCAGGGAGGCTTAGAGTCGTCTATCAGTCCAGGGTTCCAATGTCAGGGGCCACTGTCAGGGGGAAGGAGTGGACGCTAAAGGAAACTGTGGCTAGAAATCATGGCTGGGCTGTTAACCTTGTGCTCAATCCATTCTTAATAAGAGAAATGCAAATTAAAATCATTCTGGGATGCCATTTTCTACCTTAGAATAGCTAAGAACCAAAGGCTGGCTAACACTCTCTGCTGGCGAGCATGCGGGGCAGCAGGCAGTCACGCACTGACTGGTGAAACCTTTACGCACAGCTGGCGAGTTGTCAGCATTACAAAAGCCTATGTCCTGTGATTCTGCAATGCCACTTCTAGGAACTCATCCTCAGGTACTGCCGGACATATGAGAAGTAAGTCCTATGGACAAGGTTATTCTCTGTAGCATTTTTGTAGAAGCAAAGATTAGAAGCAACTAAATATCCATCAATAGGGAACCAGTTAGATAAATTATAGCACTTTAATAGAATGGAATACTATGCAGCTGAATAAAAAGGTTGAAGAAACTCTCAGTGTATAAAAAGGAAGCAAATTCAGAGATATATTATTAAGAGAAAAAATCGAGATGCAGACTAATGTGTACATAGTATTTTTGTGAATAATGAGTGGGGAAGAAAAAATGTAATTATTTACATAGACCTATAATATCTCTGATGAGGAGAAATGAGTGGGGAGAGACAGGGATGGGTGTCTACCGCCTTTTAATTGCATCCTTTTTGAAAGTCAATTGACCATAGATGTGGGGGGTTATTTCTGGACAATCAGTGATAGTCCACTGACCTGTCTATCCTTATGCCGCTACCACACTGCCTTATTACTGTAGCTCTGTAGTAAGTCTTCAGATTAGAAAGTCTCAGTCCCCCACCTCTGTCCTTGCTGTTGCATGTGCACAGTCTTCCACTCAACCAGAGCGGTCGTGGCAAGGATGTCAGAACCATTCAATGGGGAAAGAACAGTCCTTGCAACAAATGGTGCTGGGACAACTGGAGCTCCACATGCAAAACTATGAAACAGACCCTAAGGTTACGCCACATACAGAACTTAACTCGAAATGGATTAAAGACCTAAATGTAAGAGCTAAAACTAGAAAACTCTTAGAAGAAAACAGGTATAAATCTTTGTGACCTTGGATTAGGCTATGGGTTGTTAGATGTGATACCAAAAGCACAATCCATAAAAGAAAATTATTGATAAGCATTACTTCATCAAATTTTAAAGTGTTGTGCTTCAAAGGATACAATGAAGAAAGTGAAAAGTCAACCCACAGAATGGGAGAAAATATTCCCAATTGTATATCTGATAAGGGACCTATATAGTTCCTAAACTATATATATTTTTTAAAACTCTGCAACTCAATAATAGGAAGACAAACAACCCAATTAAAACTGGTTAAAATTATTTGAATAGACATTATAGCTAATAAGCACATAAAAAAGATGTTCGCTCTCATTAAGCTTTACGGAAATGCAGACTCAAACCACAGTGAGATTTACTTCCCACCCACTAGAATAGCTGTAAGACAGACAATAACAAATGTTGACGAGGATGTGGAGAAACTGGAACTCTCACACCTGGCTGGTGGGAATATAAGATGGTGCACACACTTTGGGATATAGTTCGACAGCTTTTTAAAAATTAAACACAAGCTTAACATACTACCAGCAATTCCAATCCTGGGTATCTGCCCAAACGAAGTGAAAACACATGTCCACGTAAACAGTTGTACATGAGTGTTCACAGCAACTTTATTTCTAGTAGCCAAAAAGTGGAAAGAATCCAAATGGTCATCAACTGAGAACTGGCTAAACAAAATGTAGTCTATCCATACACTAGAATATTATTTGGCAATAAAAGGAAATGAGGTCCTGAGGTTGCTGCAACATAGATGAACATTGTGCTGAGTGAAAGAAGTCGGACACAAAAGGCCACATATCCTGTGACTCCATTTACATGAATGGCCCATAATCACCATATCTATAGAGCCAAATCCTAGTTTAAAAGTTGCAGGGGGCTGCGGGGAGGGGATTGATTGTAAATGGGCACAAGGGATCTTTTTGAGATGGGGGAAATGATTGAAAACTGGAGATGGTTGCACCACCCTGTAAAATTACTTTAGAACCATTGAATCATACTTTTAAAAAGACTGAATTTTATGGTATGTTTCACCTCTATAAAGCTCCTGCTTTTTAAGTGTTCACTTAGCTAAGGATTTAGCTCCTGTGGTGAGAGGGTAGATTTTACTAGCTGTGTGACCTTGGATAAATCCCTGAATTTCTCTGTGCCTCCTCACCTGTGACATTGGGAAAGGGGGGTAATAGCAGCACCTACCTCAGGGGAGAGGTGACAGTGTGTACAGGGCTTGGCACAGAATGCAGGCTCAATCAGTGTGTCCTGTTTTAATCCCAGCACCGTGTGCGTTTTCGTTATACTACGACACCTATTAAACTGTCAGCCGGACAGCTGCTATTTGAGGTGACAGGTGGCAGCAAAAGGCAGGAAGAAGTCTTGGAGAATTAGTCAAATTCAGACAGACGGGGCCAGTAAATCCCTGAGTTAAAAGAAAATAACTTAATGACCCTGACCTAGATTCAAGCCCAGGCATGTTTGCAAAGAAAATGGAATTTGCCAGCTGTTGCTCACTCAGTGTGGAAGCTGTTTTCAGCAGCTGCGGGCAAGTCTCCCACAGCTGCGGCCCTGCAATGGAGGGGCCTCCCTACCCCCAGATTCCCTTCGCAGCAGGAGGGGCCCCTGGTAGGTCCATCAGAGCGTTTAGTAACATGCCTCTCCTTCTTTTTCAGCTTGAGGACCCCTCGAGACGGAAAGGCCTTCCGGATCTTTGCAGTCAGGCAGTAACTTCCAGTGCCAAGCAAGAAGGGGGTGTCTTCAGGAGGGCTTCGGGTTTTGCTTTTTGTTTTTATTCTGTCATTTGGGGGGTGGGGCTGGAGGTATGGAGAGTCGGAAACTTCTTCTGCATGGTGCTCAGTGTCACTCCGAACTCCCCTCCGTGGCCTTTGGCGAGGATGACCCTCATGTCATCAGATGGAGAGTGGTGTCCTCGGTGAGGCAGCTGGACAACTGGTGACCAGTCGTGCTGAAGCCTGGGGGGCGCCATCTGGGTGCCCCCTCTGCACAGACAGGGACCCCTTTAGGGATCTGACCCATCTCTTAACAGGAACATCTGCTCGAGGTGCTCCTTCCCAGATGTTCTTCTCTGGTTGGAGAGAGACGAGTCCAGCCCCCCCGCGAGGACAAAGGGTTTGGACCGCAGCACTGAGAGGCAGTCGGGGCATGTGGGAGAGTCTACTGAGCAAGTGGCAGGGAGAGTTTCAGGAGTGGAGGAGAAGGTAGTTATTTAAAAATTAAAAATGTAATCCGTCCTACCAACGGAGAAAAATGGGTACAATGTTTGCTGGTCAGACACATGGGCAGGAACAAGAGGGCTGGGGAAGAGGAGAGCTCAGGCTCCCACCCCGCCGTGCCTCACGGGGCTAGTTAGACACACAGCGGTGCTGGGTTATTTAGAGTTCAGCAGTAACTCCAGAGATTTACCTTGTCTTTGTCATTCCTTTCCTTCACATGGCCCCTGTGTTTTCTGCCATGACCTTTGGTCCCGCTGGGGACTAACGAACCAGGATCTCTTCTTTATTCCCTGCCCTCATGTCTCGCGCGCTCCTGCCCACCCCCGCGTTTCCGTGCAGCGTTTCCTACCAGGGCTTCGCGAGCGAGCCAGTCTGTCTGAAGCCTGCGCTGTCTCACCTCTAGTCTCGGCTAGTCTCGGTTGGTCTGAGAATAGCCAAAGTAAGCGTTGTTCTGTTGCTGCTGCTGCTGCTTAAAAATTACAATTAAATGTGCAGATTCCTCATCCTCTGGATGACCTGGTTTTTAGTAGAGGGAAGGGTGGATTCCTGGGCACATCCCTCACTAGGTCAGCAGCTCCGGGAAGAGAAGAGGCTTGTGGTTCTGAAACCCTCCCGTGGCGCAGGGCCAGTGGTGGGCGGCGGGCTGGAAGGGTCTCTCACCTGTTTTTGTGGGGTGACTTTGACCCACGGTGCTCTGTGGCTTCCATCTCTTTATAAAGATCCTTCATAAGCCCAGACCAGAAACCCACAGAGAAATGAAATACCCTTTTATGAATAGCATTTATTTGCAAAAGGTAAAATTCCATCCTTCCTGGACCAGGCTGGCCAGTATGTCACTTTTGTGAACGGGGTTCAAATTTGATTTGCTTTCCATCGGGCTATTTCTAAGGCAAGGGAACTAGCAGAAAGTACAAAACCAAAAGGTTCTGAACAAGACACCCTCACTGGGGAGGGAATAAGGGGTGGATTCTTTGCGTCCTTAATGAATGCAGAATCTGAGGGCCTATAGCCCCCCCACACACACCCTTTAGGAAGTTTGTGAAAACCCTTGTCTTGAAGCTAACATGAGAACTATGTGTTGCCTTGTTCATTGTGGGCCAATAGAAATTCACAGGTACTGCCTGTTCAACCCCAAACGTCAGGGTGAAAGTATTTGTTCAGCCTAACAGGTATTGTGTCCAGTTAATGCCAACATCTAAGCATTTGGAACCTTCTGGGTACTGTGTGTGCTGCTGGACTGTGGTTGTGGCTGTCGAGACTGAAGGGTAGATCAGAGCCACTAATCAGGTTTCCAGAATGGGGCAATGGTTCAGGGCAGTTTCGGTGGGTTTGTTTCTGAAGCATACCCCGGAAGGAGGAACCTAAATTTCCATAGTGACTTATCCCCACAGCCTTAAGAGAAAGTTCCCAGGATTCTTGATACCTCCTAACCCAACCCTTCAAACAGTAAAGAAAATTCAGAACCAGATCTCACAGGTAGCTTTATCTTCACGAACATGTTGAAACTGGAGCCATTTTTCTTTTGATCACGCCCTTAAAATGGAAACAAGACTACCAATGATAAGCCCTTCTAATCAGGGACCACCTCTAATTTTGTGTTTAACAGCATCCAATACATCACTGGCACTTAACCAATATTTAATGAGAAGATACATAAGCCAAGAGTGGGTTCCTAGGTTCTCCTGCCTCCAGGCGGAAAGTTACAGTTTCTTTCAGATTTCTGCCCCATCATTTTCTGAAGGGTGTGCTGATTTTTCCTCATGTCTGTAGGCTCACTCAGCCCGCAGCTTACATATGTGCTTTTTTCTATGAAAAATGGTGTGTTTTACTACTTCCTGTGTACAAAAGTTGATTGTAACTTTTTGTGCTTTGCATGAACAGGGGCTTTGCTGTTGGTTAAATAAAAAATATTTGCCTCCCAAAGTGTTTCTGAGACTTATCTTTCATGGACTGGTCTGAGCCGTCTGTGAAATAAAGCATTCAAAGCCTCATCCCTGGGGTGGATGGGGGTGAGCAGGAGGAGGGGGGCACAGGTGGGGGGTCCTGTCACCACGCCCCTCGCCAGTGCCACCACCCCCTGCAACCCCCAGACGCGCAGCACAGGAGGGGACCTGGGCAGAGCTGTACACACACGCACACACACACCAGAAGGGCCCTCTGGGTGTTACTGTGAACTCTCTATGTGTTTCTTCACCAATACTAATTTAATGCTGATAAACTGTAGATGAAAGTTCTGCATTGTTAGGCCATCACTGTTTTCTTGGGAACTGAACTCAGATTTCTAAGGCTTTGGATTTGGCGTTGTGTTTGACTTTTTATGTGGTAATTGGTGGGTGCCAGTGCAACAACGTACTGGAATCTGCCCCTCAGTGCAATGCAGTATGGATGAATCCTGCTTAAACACTTACAAAATCAAGTTACTTCCCATCCCATTCCATCCGGCACCAGCACCAGGTTCATTTAGCTAAACTGACGCCAAAGACGAGAATTGTACTGACCTCAGCTGATTTCAAAATGCTGCTTTTTTTGTTTCTGCATATATGGAATACTTTTTACAATTCTATAAGTGAGCTGTTTTAAAAGTAAAACTGTCTATCTTGGAATTTAAAAGGGAAATGTGAAAGAGCCAAGAACGATGTGAATCCGGGATTGGCGATGAGGACTGGAACCTAGCCTGCATTAAATCTGCAAAAACTTTATATTTTTTCTGTAAATACTTTTTTTAACCTTTCAAATCAGAATAGCCGCATTTGGAACACTTTCAGTTGATATTTTTAGATCGTTAGAGCTTGGTCCTAAGCCTAGAACAGGCTGGATTCTGGAAGTAAATCTTTTACATCTGCCTCAATGCACAAAAACCTTTTTAAAAATAGACACCCATGACATTTTTGTTCCGGTCACACACCGCACTTAGACGTTCCCAGATCTAATACGGCCACAGGACTCCCAATATCCAGTCATTTCTTTCTGTCTTTAGAAACCTACACGGGATAAGCAGATCTCAAGCTACTGCGTGTGTGAATACACACCCCCTTTTGCTTCACATCTGAATGCTGGACATCTGTTTTGGATTGTATATTGTGTTTGTATATTTCCTGCTTTGATTCATAGTAACTTCTCGTTATGGGATTGATTTGCATTGAACACACGCTATAAATAAAAAAGGCTGAAAGAGCAAAATAATAATAGTAAAACAAAACAAAAAAAAAACCGCACAGACTTTTAGTTATTTTGTTTGTGCCACTTCCGCCAGGAAGGTTTTGTCTGCCTGAATTCGTGAATTATGGTACTGAGTATGCTAATTGTGTCACTGAATATGCAAATATGATAATTTCTGCACTGTTTCCTCTTACCAGCTCTTCTCCAAGGGCTTTTCTTGGGGAGCTATTCCCCAAGAGCTCCCCAAGAAAAGCCCAGAGAGGTCATTTAAAGCTGGGCAGCTCCTGTGGATGAATCACCTGGGGACCTTATTAAAATGCCGATTCTGATTGGGCCAGTCAGGGCTGGGGCCTGCAACTCGGCACTTGCAAGGGGGCTCCTGGTGCTGCTGGCACTGTGGGTCCCCGCACCCCACTCTGAACACCGAGGGGCTCAAGCATCGGCCCAGAAACAGCTGCTTTCCACCGAATGACAGTCACATGCGCTTTTCAGCTCACTCATCCTTGGTGTCTCTGCCTTGGCCGTCTCACTCCCTCTGTGTATGACAAGCACTGCTCTTTTCCATCTAAAGTGCTCGTTAATAAAGGTATTTAAAACTTTCTAAAAGGTTTATTTAAAAATATTAAGTATTAGTAGTGCCTGTAGAAGTCAAACACAGAATTTCCATACGACTCAGCAATTCCACTCCTCGGTATGGGCCCAAAAGATCTGAAAGCTGGAATTCAAGCAGGTTGCTCTAGGCCAGTGCTCACAACAGCGTTATTCACAGTCGTCAATATCCATAGACGGATGAATGAATAAACCAGTTGTGGTTTGTCCATGCCGTGGAATATTATTCAGCCATGAAAAAGAATGAAGCTCTGAATCCTGCTACATCAAGGATGAGCTTTGAAGGCAGTATGTGTGTGAGGGTTGGGTTCTGGTGTCAGCTTGGCCAATGATAATGCCCAGTGGTCTGGGCAGGCAAGCGCTGGCCTGACTGTTGCTACAAGGATATTTACTGGCTGGTGTATTAAATCATCAGTCAGTTGATTGCATCTGTGGCTGGTTACATCTGCGCTCAACTAAGGCACATCACCCACATGAGATAAACTGATCAGTTGGAGGCTTTAAGGAAGAAGAGAGATCTTTCACTGCTTCTTCAGCCAGCAGGCCTCTCCTGCAGAGTGCATCCAGACCCTTCATTGGAGCTGCCAGTCTCGCAGCCCACCCTGTGGATTTCGGACTCCTCCATTCCCATGATTGCATGAGACATCTTTATAAATCTCATCTTTGCAGATCTTTCCTGTTGGCTCTGTTTCCCTAGAGAACCCTGACTAACATAGTATGCTAAGTGGAGAAAGCCAGACACAAAAGGACAAACGCTATATGATTCCACGTGTATGAAGTTTCTAAAGTAAGCAAATCCAAAGAGGCAGAAAGTGGGTTAGAGGTTCTTGTGGGGCGGGGGGAGAGGGTATGGGGAGATTTTGCCTAATGGGTACAGAGTCTCCATTTGAGTGATTAGAAAAGTTTGGGTAAAGGTTGTTGAGAGAGTAGCACAACATTATAAATGTAACCAGTGCCACCGAACTATACACTTAAGGGTGGTTTAAATGGCAAACTTTATGTATTATGTATTTTAGCACAATAAAAATGTTCAAAAACTAAAAATATATGTAGTAGGTAAATAATTGTGCAGGTGGCTTGCAAACATCATAATGCTTGGATAGTAATGACTGATATTTGGGAAGTGCTGTGAAGCCCCATAGAAATGCCACATCCTCCCATTGGCAGCTCCCCAGGGTGGCAGAGAGCGTCCTTTCTCAGAATCTGCACTCTTTCTTGGAGCTGCTGCTCTCTCCTGCATCATTAGGTTCTTCCAACCCCTGGCCCAGCAATCCAGGGGCCCATGCTCTTCCCCAAAACTATGATCTGTTCATTGTAGTGGCAGCCGAGGGGTGGGAAGGTGGAGAGAGAGGAAGGGTTGGTGCTTCCTCCTTGCAGAATGGATCTGAAGTTAGCAAAGAGCTGCTCTAGTTGTATAACTTTGGGCTAACCGCTATAGCCCCCTGGTGCCCAAGCCACCCCAGGGCACCCATTCAGCAGAGGGGAACGCCAACCCGAGGCTGCACCGCGAGGACGGCAGGCATAGGCGTGGGCACCCTCGATGGCCCCTCTCTCTTACCAGCTGCGGTAAAAGTCGTTTCACCTCTTCGAGCCTTGGGTTGCTTGCCTACAAGATGGAAATTTATCAAAACCACCTCACAGCATCGTAAAGGATCACAATGGGTCTTAACCCTGTTACTGGAGACCACAGAGAGAGAAGCCACAGGGAGTGCCTGAAGCGGGCAGTCAACAGAACTCAGAAGAGAAAGGAGATGATGCCACCATATGCAGTCATGTGACAGAAAAGCCAAGGAACCCCAAAGATTGACAGCCAGCCAGGCGATGCCCAGCCCAGGAGGAAGGAAGCAGGCTCCCTAACCACCAGCCAATAAGTTCCTGTTGCTGAGCCCACCCATTGAGTGCTAATTTGTTTTAGCAGTTGGGAAATTAATACAGGTGGTCTGGGAGCCCTTCTTGGGAGAAGCGAGAATCACCAGGGGCCAGCAGGGGCCTCAAAAATAGGTTATGGAATGATCACTCATTTGCTTTTCTTTTTTTGATAAGCAGTTATTAGAATTGATTCCACCAGATCTTTCATATCATCTTTGGACACAAAGAGACCAAGATGCAGAGAGAATTAGGGAAATTTATTATCAGTTGTGATGCGAAATAGCATGATGCCAGCCTGGAGAGCTGCATCTCGGTGGCTTGCCTCTGACTTCTAGCTAATGCTGTCCTCCGTGAACCAGTCCGATGAAAACTTCCATTTTCAAACATTCTTTCTAATTTCTGCTATGTCTAAGGTACAACTCGGGCCAACATTTTTTTCCTTCACGTGTCTCACTTTTTTAAAAAAGAACGTTAAGTAATGTATGTAAGAAGAAAATCCCACAGTAGAGCAATAAATGGACAATGGATATCATTTGCCATAAATTGAAGATGACTACAGCAATAAATAACACGAGTGCCTTGGCTTCCAGGTAACTTCTCTTCTTGATCACTGTTTTCCCTAGAGACTTTTCTGCCACATGTGAGCACCTGGGGAGGCTGCAGCTGAAATGAGGTCAAGGCCACATGTCAAAGCCAAGCGGCTGCATTGGAAAAGGGGAGGAGGTGGAGGACCACTTCCCACCACTTCCTAACACCCCTAAAACCTAAGGCTTCTGTGCCACCATACAGAGGTGCCATCCTATAGAGGGCAAGCACACTGAATTTTCATGTGACCCAAAACTGGGGGACATTGTGGCCATAGAAGATGCCAAAATCGAGATTCCAGAAAATGAAGATGTGCTAAAAACATACACTCAAAAAAGAGGAAATTTTACTGTATGTCTGCAAGGAAAACCAGATTGGTTGTATTAATAGGAGTAAAATGACTAGAATAAAGGAGGGGTTGTTAATTCTTCTGGGCCAGTCCAGCTACACATGAATAATGAGTCCCTTCTGGTGCCGCCTGTTAGGAAAGACATAGACCATTTGGGAACTTTCAGCAGAGAGTAAGCAATGTTTTGAAAGCCCTAGAAATCCTGATGTATGAGGGATTCTGGAAAGAAGTAGAAATGTTTAGATTAGAAGAAGGGAACATAAGAGCTGCCTTTGGGTATATAAAGATATTCCCTGATAGGAGGCAGCATGGCATAATGGTTAAGAACCAGGGCTCAGACATACCTGAGTTTCAACCCCAGCTTGGCTACTTACCAGCTTCCTGACCCTAAATCAGTTACTTAACCTCTCTAAGCATCAGTGTCCTCATCTGTGAAAGAGCAGTGATAACAGTATCTTCTCCATAGGGTGGGAAGGACGATTAAATGAGATCAGACATGAGACCTTCTCAGCACACAGTCTACTCAACAACTACCACGTATGGTTACTTTCATATTTTGTAGTGTGGGACTAATTCCAATGGTTGAATGTCCAGGGAATCATATTTCAACCAAATACCATAAGGGACTTTCTAATTGACAGAGTTGTCCAAAGATGAAATGGCCTGTGTGAAGAGGGAGTGAGCTCCCCATTCCTGCAAGAATATAAGCAGAAGCTGGAAGGATCTCTGGGCAATGGCAGAATAGACGTGTTCTCAGATTAATATGCCTTGGACTAGACTGACTTTAAGCCCCTTTCCTGATTCTGACTCCCAGCTTAGACCCTCCTTTCCACCCAGAGTGCCCCGAGGAGGCAGTTAGGGGGTGAAAAGGAGCTGTGCAATCTTGGATCCTCAAATCATGGCAACATCATCCTAAAACAGTTTAAAAAGAGAGAGAGAGAGAGAAAAAAAAACACCTCTGCAGCTACATGGGTGGTCCTGAAACTGTTATGTTTATTGGGTTATTTTTGTTTGCTTGTTTATCTATCTTTCTTCGACTTTTTCACACCAAACCAAAACCTGTCCCAGACTGCCACTGGGGCTTACAAGAAGCTTTTAGACCCTTTAAAAAAATAAATTTGTTGCAGAAGACACGAGTTTTGAAAACCTCATGACATTCCTTTTGCCCTTTCATCTTGGCCAACTGCACCGGTAACAGACTTCACCCGAGAAGTAGGGAGACTAGACCTTAAACCAGTTCCCTCTGTCCACTCCTGGGCTGGCTCCAAGGTGGGAGAAAGGACTCCCTGTGTGCCCAGGCTGCCATCTCATGGGGGAAATGGGCCAGCCTGTCAGCAAGCAGACTCCAGACTGACCTGCTTTCACCTTTTCCAATCAGCGGTGACTGTGGTCCAAATGAGGTGTTCCTCCATCTCAGTGTCAGCAGCCTAGACCCAGAGCCCACTGCCTGAAACAGGAACGAAGGGAAGGAAGTTCGGTGTGCCAGGTGCCTACTGCATGCCAGGGAGCAAGGAGCTGAGCATATGTTCTTTACAAAGTACACACCTCTTTCAATTACTTGCAGGTTCTCACATACTAATTCAATTAATATCAAAGTATCAATTCGGAATGAATTTGGCTGCACGTAACAGGAACCCAATCACAGTACTTTTACCTCCTCACACAGCAAGGCACAGGTAGGCAGTGCAAAGGTGCAGTGCTTGGGGAAATCACCAACGACCAGGCTCCTCCCCAGTCCCTTTCCTACCATCCTCAGCAGGTGGCTTTTGTCCTCAGGATCACAGGATGACTGCCTCGCCTCCAGCACCTTGATAGTCATCAAAAGCGTTGGGCTCCCTGCCAAATGGGCTCAAATGACCAATTCCTGACACACCGGGGTTTCAGGGAGAGAAAGAATTGATTGCTAGACATGAAACAGGAGCTCAGATGGCCTGTTCACTCCAAAATCTGTCTCCCCGAACTGCAGCAACTCTGATAGTTTTATAATATTTAAAGATGGACAGGATTTTGGATAATGAGCACAATAGCTCAAGATGATGAGGTCAGAGGTGACCTAAATATCGAGCGGGCAGAGAAGACTGCACGCTTAGTCACAGAATGCATGTAAGAAACTGGCAGCCTTAATGCAACGATGGGCGTGATTTTTTTTAGCATTGTAATGAGGGACAGGGGGCTTATAGATTCAGGTTTAAGCTACTTTGCATTCAGACGGGCCCATTTCAATTAGAACCAGCTTCATCGACTCGAGGCCCATCATTAATGAACGTTAGGGGCTCTCTTTAGTGATCGTAAGACTCAAAAGTTGAAAAACAATAAGAGGGTACAAGCGAGGGCCTCACAAGATTTTACAATCACGAGATAAAGGCTAGAAGTTATACAGTCATCCTCAGAGATCAAGGTGGTTGCGTTACAGTCCAGAGATTTCAAGTATTTCCCTCTGTCTATTCTAATGTACCACAAATTTAAAAAGAACATCTGCATAATGATTCAGTAATCACAATCATTCCCTAAATCCTAACTTCTTGGTTATAACATCATTTATTCTCCGGAAAGGAAGAAGGGGCAATGATGAAACAAAAAAAATGTATGCCAGCTGAATCGGTCCCTTTTATTTCAGATATTGTATTTTTATATCAGATCTATTTTTTTCAATTCTAGAATTTCTGCTTGGTTCTGTATCTAGTTTTTTAATTCCCTGTGAAATTCCCCATTCTTTCATTTATTTTGAGCATGCTTTCCTTTATGATGTTAACATAGATACAGTAGATAATTCCTGTATCTGTGTCATAATGAGTCAATCTCCATTGGTCCTATTTTCCCTGGAGCAGTTGGTGACAAACATTTTCTTTTTTTTTTTTTGACAAACATTTTCTTAAAAGATCTGATGGTAAATATTTTAGGATTGTGAGCTACAGTTGTCTCTGTGGCAACTCTTACCTCTGCAACTGTAACTTGAAAGTAGCCACAGGCAATATGTAAATGAATGAGTGTACCTGTGTTCAATTAACAGTATTTATAAAACATTTACAAACTGTGTGGGTCATCGCTTGCCTCTGTTCTTGTTTCTATATATGTCTAGTAATTTTGGATCACATCTTAGATATTGTAAATGTAAATTTCCCCCTGCCGTGGTAGTCTCACTCTGTCCTCTGTTTTCCGAGAAAGCAGGTTCTATTAGAGTTTCAGCCGCCCTGCACGGCACTGACTGGGGCCTGTTCTCAGGAAAATGCCTAAAAGCATGGGAAACTCACCCTGTGCAGCCCCTTCCTCCAAACACTGTCTTCCCTGCAGTTCCTGCCTTCCTTTCGCTGCTCTCCAGCGCCATCAGGCTGTTGGATTCTCTATTTTGTCTAGAGTTATGGTTGTCATGTGCAGAAGGGATGATCTGATAGTAGTAACTCTCCCATTACTGGAACTAAAACCCCTGAGTTGTGTCTTTTTACTAGTAAAACAGTAGCTTTCCCAGCAGCCTCAGCCAGTACGTTTCCACCTGTAACTCCCTGGTGAGAATTGGTTCCTGGCCACTCCTTGCTGCAGGAGCCTGGAGAGGTGAGTGTTCTTAACTGAGTGCGTTGCAGATCCCACCAGAAAGACAGAAGGGACATTGGGTAGGCAATGGCACTTTACCTGTGCATTGACCACAGGGATGTTATTTCCTTGGGCTGCCGTGACCATATACTACAAACTGGGGGCTTAAAACAATGGAGGTTAGTGATGTCACAGCTGTAGAGCACAGAAGTCTGAAACCAAGGAGTTGGCAGGGCCCCGCTCCCTCTGAAGGCTCTGGAGGAGGGTCACCCCTTGCCGTCTCCAGCTTCTGGGGTTGCAGGCAAAGTCCCTTGCTTTGTGGCTCCATCACTCCAGTCTGTGCCTCTGTCTCCACATGCCTTCTTCTCCTGGTATGTCCGTGGGTCCTCTCCTCTTCTGATAAAGACCCAAGTCATCGGCTTTAGGGCCCACCCTAAATGTAATCTCAAGATCCTTAACTCTTGACATCTATTTCCAAACAAGATCACAATCACAGGTTCTGGGTGGACATGAATTTTACAGGGGGACACAGTTCAATCCACTTCGATACTCAGCAGACTGAGTAATTATGGTGAATTTTCCCTGCCGGTCTTATGTCCAAAGACATTGAGCTTGGAAGATGTGCTGCAGTCCGCAGTGGGGCAGTCCAGGCACGGTGCATTGTCTGGGTGCAGTGCTTCTCTCCCGGGGCAGTGTCTGGGCATGGTGGTTGACACAGCTTCTGCTTCTAACTTGTGCCTCATCCAATTTCTCCTTCTCAGAACCTCAAGGTTTAAACTTTTGAAATCTCCCCAAGGAAACACTCTTGTGAGGGCTGAGAAAGAAACTGGAGCCAACGGGCCTGAGTTCAAATCCTGGCTCCACCACTTATTATCTGAGTCCTTGGACAAATTATTCAACCTCCCTGTGCCTCAGTTTCCTCATGTGTAAAATGGGGATAAGAGCAGCACCTATGTCATGGAGTTGTTATGAAGACCGAACCAGGTCCCAGTTTTTAAAAAGCATTTGGAAGACTTCTCGCATTTGTTAGTTGCTACAGAAATCGGTTTTGAAACTGGTGTATTTTGCACTCCCAGGAATTTTCTTTCTTTGCTAATACCCATCCCCAGGCCTTCAGCAGCCCCAGCTGTTCTGGCCTTCACCGCTGGGAAGGAGAGCACAGAGGAATACCGAGAACAAAAGGATTCATTTTAGCGTTTTAGGTTTTTTTTGTTGTTGTTGTTGTTGTTGTTTTTTGCATGGGTGGGTACCGGGAATCGAACCTGGGTCTCGGGCATGGCAGGTAAGAACTCTGCCTGCTGAGCCACCGTGGCCCACATTTGATTTTTTTAACTAAAACATTTTTGTTTGTGTTTTAACTTTTTACTTTGCCATAACTTCAGATTTGCAGAAAAGTTACATGAAAAGTACAAAGAATTCCCATCTACCCTTTGAGATTCCCTAGACTTTAACATATACCATTTCTTTTTCTATGTCTCCCTATTCTTTTCTAAATTATTTAAGAGTAAATTGCAGATGTGGGGATTTCCAGCTTTATCTCTAAATACCTCAGCGCATAGTTCCTAAGAGGAGGACAGTCTTCTATTAGGAATATGGCATTCTCTTACCTAACCGAGGATGCAGATCTAAATAAAGAAATTAGCCTCAGTGGAATATTCTATCTCATATGCAGACCTGATTCAAATTTCCCCAACTGCCCCAGTGTCTCTCATGGCCAAAGCAAATCCTGGATCATGAATTGCCCTCGTTTTTCCTGTCTGTTTAGTTTCCTTTAATCTGAAATAGCTCCTCAGTGTCTTTGCCCCAAAACGTTGACATTTTTTTAAGGTTACTGGCCAAATATTTTGTAGAATGCCCTTCAAATTCAGTTTGCCTGATGCTTCTTCATTATTAGGTTCAAGTCACACACTTCAGCAGGAATTCTTAGGAAATGACATCTCGGTGCCTGTGATGGGAAGGCACACATCTATTCGTGTGTGTGGCATCTGGGTGGCATGGCATCTGCTCTGGTGTCCACTGTAAGGCGACTGGTTGGGGTTTTTTTTGGTAACTAATAATTATTCTGTGGAGAGATAGGTTCACTATGTAAATATCTGCTCCTCAGAAATCCTTCACCCAACGATAATTCTTGCCTGAAACAAGTATTTTATGATGGTTGCCAAACAGTAACTATTTAAATTCTACTATTCCTTCCCCATGTATTAGTTAGCAAGAGGTTTCTCTTCTCCCCCATTTAATTATTTATTATGTACATATATAAACGCTGACATTAAAATATAAAGGTATAAACTGATAGATATGTGTATATACATCTAAGCATATATACACATGCAATATATATGTAATCGGTATGGACTTAGGAATTCCTGTTTCGCACGGAGCTCTAGTGCCATTTTTTACTTGTGTTCTCAGCTGTCCCAACTTTGGCTGGTAGGCGCCCCTTCCAGCTGTCCCTGTGCCCTTCGACATGGTCCCGCCCTTTTCCGAGCACTGCCTTGATTGCTGGCACAAGATGTTCCAGGCTCATCTTGTACTTTCCTTGCCCGGTCCTGGGCTCAGCCATCTTTCCAAGGAGCGCTGGTCCCTACTGGTGGCGAAGGGCACTGAGCAGACTGACAAAGCTCCCTGGCAGAGAAAGAAGCATGCGGGGAAGGAGGCTGCGCTGTCAAAGGCCAAACACTATGGAGCAAACAGCAGATCGGGAAAGCCTGGCTCCTCCTCCCATGCCCAACCTGAAAACAGGAAGGCAGAAGCCTAAAAGGGGAGCCAATGGTCTGAGTGGACCCCCAACCCCCGGGGCATCGTCCTCCTCCCCCTGCAGACCCCGAAAGCATCTCACGGTGACTCCCCAGAGAGCCCCTGTACAAGGAAGAGGCCCCCATCTTCCCAAGGGAGCAAGAGGGCTTTAGCGGCAGATGGTGCGGTGCCAGATTTAGAGTAAGTGATAAATAATAAAATATTGCATGGAGCATACACTAAAAAATATTTGTTGTTTATCTGAAATTCAAATTTAACTAGGTGTCCTGTATTTTATGTGGCAACTCCAGGGGCCAGGCTAAAAGGAGAGTGCAGGTCCCAGCCCTAAGGGAGCAAACCCCGCTCCCAGGCTCAGCCACCCCAGCCGGTGAACCCCACTGGACAGCCCGGGGTGTGGGCGATGGCATGTGATTCCATCAGCTCCTCAACGTCCTTGTCCTGAAATCCCTTTTCTGCTTAGATAAGCCCAGGGCGCTGGGAGGGCCACCTGGGCCCCACCACTTGCTGTGCTGAACCCAAAGGGAGAAGCCCCAGGAAGTGAAGCCCCAGATCAGTTCCGGAAAATCTGAAAGACAAGGGATGCATGCCCTGCTTTCATCTGGAAGCTGCAGAATTCTCCAGGCTGAGGCAGCATCAGAAAAGAGACCAAGGGGGGTTCAGGGCAGAGCAGGCATGGGGGGAGACACTAGCTCTGTCAGCAGATGCCAGTATGAAAGCAAAATCATGCCCCTCAGCTGGTCTATCATCAATAGATGGTACCCTGCCCGCCAGGTACTATATATGCCTCATCCACCCAACCACCCACCCATCCATCCATCCATCCAACCATCCATCCATCTCCCAGCCATCTGTGGTAGTCAGGTTCAGTTGTCAGCTTGGCCAGGTGAAGATGCCTAGTTCTATTGCTGTGGCCATGAGCCGATGGCATGTGAACCTCGTCTGTTGCTGATGACATCTGCAGTCGGCTAGGAGGCGTGCCTGCTGCAGTGAATGATGTTTGATTTAATTGGCTGGTGCTTAAAATCAAGACTGCAACATAGCACAGCCCAAGCAGCTCAGCACACCTCATCTCAGCACTAGCAGCTCAGCCCAGGCCTTTGGAGATGCAGAAAGGAATCACCCCGGGGAAAGCTGTTGGAACCCAGAGGCCTGGAGAGAAGGCCAGCAGAGATCACCCTGTGCCTTCCCGCAAAAGAAAGAACCTCAGTTGAAAGTTAGCTGCATTTCCTCTGAAGAACTAATGAAATAAATTCCCTTTTATTAAAAGCCAATCCGTCTCTGGTGTGTTGCATTCTGGCAGCTAGCAAACTAGAACACCATCCATCCATCCATCCATCCATCCATATCCATCTACCCATCCATCCATCCATCCATCTATCCAATATTTAATGAGCACCTATTGTGTGCCAAGTGGTCTTCTAGCTCCTAGAGAATAACAGTTGCAAGTACCTGCCCACATGGAGCTTCCATCCTAGTGGAAGCGCAGGCAGTAACCAGATAAATGAGTTAAACAAATGCTTGGTGGTAAGATGCGTTGCTGAGAAAAAGAAACCAGGAAAGGGAGGGGGTTGCTGGTATTTTGGATAGGTCGGGGAAGGAGACGGGAGCCGTGGACATTACAGGAAGGGGAGTTGTGGGCAGAGGAAGCAGCAGGGGTTGAGGTGTGAGGCGGGTGTGATGTGGGCTGGGGGAGCTGAGGGCAGGGAGATGCTGGGACGTGGGAGGGACTTTGGTTTCTCCTCTGGGGAGATGGGAGCCGCAGGGGGCTTCTGAGCCAGGAGGCAGAGCTGTGACTCCGGGTGGAAAAGGTGCCGAAGGCCATGCCAAGGAGAAGGAGGTAGAAGAGCATCCAAATGAACGGATTTAAACCTAAAATAGCGGGTAAAACCAGGATGCTTTTCCTTCAATGACGAGACAGTTTTATCACATTAGGTGTGGTGGGGGTGCAGGGGGCGGGTCCGCAGATCACGGCGTCCTCTCATTACAGAAAAGCAAAGCTGCCCTGAGTGAGACCTTACATGCCTTCTCTCAGCTGACCCTCAGCAAGCTCCGTGCGGCCGGTATCATTGCCCCACCTTACAGGTGAGGACACTGAGGCTTACGGGCTGAGCTCGAAGCCCCCATCACGGATCCTAACCCAGGCCTGAGCCCCTAGCCGCCCCCAGCTCAGCCTTCCTCGGGGCTGATTTGATCTTTGTGCTTCCGTCCTGCAGGGCTTTTAAAATGAAGACAGATGTAGTGGAGAGACTGGAGGGAAGTGCCTGAAACTGTAGAGCTGTGTCCCAGTAGCCATGTTTCTTGACGATGATTGTATAACGATATAGCTTTCACAATGTGACTGTGTGACTGTGAAAACCTTGTGTCTGATGCTCCTTTTATCTACCTTGTCAACAGATGAGAGAAACATATGGGGAAAAAAAAAAATGAAGACAGAGGTGGCAGTCCCAACAGCCTGAGACATTCTGGAACGCCGGCTGCCCTTCCCCGGGCCCGCAGCCCCTCCTCTGTTCTCTGGGAGCCACCTGCTCTGGCCACATGAGTCAGTTGACATGGCTGCATTTGCTTTATGCACAAAAGCTCTCTTGGTTTGGCCAAGGAAATGAGACGATCTCATCACACGGGGGTGGTGAGCACATGTGTGCTAGAGCAGTTTGAATGGCCCCGAGAGGCCCAGGCCGGGGTTCTGCAAGGACAGCCCTTCCTCCCTGGTGGGCCTGGGGCCTCAGGCCTGGCGCAGGTGTAACCATCAAGAGCAGCCTTCTCTGCACTCCAGAGGAACGCTGGGGGATCTGCCCACTTCCAGAGGAGGCTGGCAGAGCCATGAGACCCCTGATCCCAATGGAAAATCGAGCCTACACTTCTCCATCTCTACAGCTATTTGCCGTTGGATGAGGACACACGAAGACAGCGAGCAGTGAGCCGTCCTGCCCCCTCCCCCTCCCCTCCGCTCTCTCCGTGGCTTTCTCCAGCTCGCTTCAGGAGGGTAACAAACACGGTATAGCCTCAGGAAGGACAGGTCCCAGCTGCTGTTCTAATGAAGTGGGCCTGCTGAGGCCTGGTGTCTTGTTTTCACACAGCCCATGGAACTATGATCATGCACATTTTGCAGGTGAGGAAACTGAGGCTGTGAGTTAAATCATCTCGCTAAGGTAATACGGACATAAGAGGCAGAGCCAAGCTCCTGGCCTCCCCCTCCAGCAGCCCAGCTGCCCTTGGTGAACACGGAAGTTATGCTGGGGAGCCCAGCCCCGATAGCACCCCTGCCCGGAGACACTGGAAGGTTCTGGAAGGAGAAAACCGGCCTTGTAGCCCAACTTAACCTCTTGCTGTGCCTCAGGGGGAAACCTACCTGCCTTGGAGATTTGCCCAAGGTCACAGGGCTGGTGGGTACCTGGGCGGGGTGTGGCTGCACTGACATGTGGCTTCCTACACTGTCCTCCCAGAGTCTCTGCTCTTCCCCCCACCCCGAGGACGCCATACCACATCCTGGTCACTTTCCATCCCTGGTATTGCCAGGCAGGGGGCAAACTTAATGGTTAGGAGCTCACAGGTTAGGGTCTCGACACAATCTCTTTAAGCTGTGTGGCTTGGGCATATCACTTAACCTCTCTGTGCCTCCATTTCCTTATCTGTAAAATGGGGACAAAAATACTATCTGACCTGAAGAGTGCAATGAGGACTAAATGAGATGGTGCATGAGCGTGCTTAAAACAGTGCCTCAGACTGTTTAATAAAGACTGATCAATCATATAATAACAAAGAAAGCCCTGAAGATGTGCTTGTGCATGTTAAAATAATAAGTGAACAGTTTTTAAACCAACTGGAGCAAATAACACTGTGATGAACGAATGAACGAAGGAAGGAAGGAGGGAAAGACAGACTATACGTACCTGAGAGAAAGACACACTTACCCTCGGCCCCGTTTTCCGCTCTCCACAGCGCCAGGACTGCAGGGCGGGAGGTGGTGCTGTGAGCTCCAGCCCGGGTGAGGGGAGTGGGTGATTTTCCGGCAGGGGACCTGGGAGAGGGGCAGGCGGCCTCCTGTTTCAGTGTCTCAGCCTCGGGGAAGGAGGAGTGATTTCCGTGACTCTCCCCCTCCCAGATTTCACCCCCACACACACATCCCCCTGCGCCCCGCCCCAGATGTTTCACTGCTTGAATGATGTTAGTTAAGGCGGGGTCGGGGGTCCATGGGGATCCCTGCTCCCTGGTGCGCTCTCTGGGGGTGGGGTTCAGTCCCCTCAGGACGGGGTGTCCCAAGGCAGTGGGGACAAAGTGAGGGGAGCCGGGGGCTTCTGCTGACAGAAGTTAAACTCCCCTACCTGGCTCTGTGGGGTTTTGGAAATCAATGGAGAAAATGAACTCTTGGGTTTAATTTCCTCCTCTGTGTGTGTGTGTGTGTGTGTGTGTGTGTGTGTAAAGGAAAAGGAAGAGGGGAGAGCCATCGTCAGATGGCACGACGGAGCCACTGTGTCCCTGTACCCATAATGAGTGTGACTCGGTTTCTTCAGCATGTTGTGGCCGCACCAAAGAGCCGGGTATCCCGGAAGTGCCCCATGTGCATGGACGCCAGCCAAGCCCTTGGCTCCTCACGAGCGTGACCCTACGGGAAAGCACAATTATCATCCCCAGTTTACAGACAAGAAAACCAAGGCAGAGAGCGATTCCTGCACCCACCCTAAGTAAGGGCCAGAAGCAGGACGTGAACTGGGGGGCAGGTTTCCAGACAGCAGCCTGCCACCTCCGGGAGTCATGGACACGCCCTTCGTCACAGCCACAAATCCTGGATGGCGGAACCAGACATGAGCCATGAACACGGGACCTGGGGTGCACCTCACAGCACCCCCGCGTCTCCCAACTCAGCTCTTGAATGGCTTTTCCCAGACTCGCGGGGCCGAACCCGTCGCACACTCTTCAAACCCACCAAATCGAGAAAGAGAAAGGGAGACGGGGCCGGCTCAGGTGAAAGGAGGCCAAAGAGACGCAAAAATCAAATGCAATTGGGTCCTGGCCCGAAGCACACTGTGAATACAGGGCTTCACTGAATGGTTGAAAACGCACTGTGAATTAGATGGAAGTCTCATGATGTACTAAATATCCTATTGTAAACTATACTAGTATTATATCCATGCAGAGCATTTGGGGATAAGTAGGCTGATAACTGAAATTTACTCTCAAATAATTCAAAACCTACATACCTCTCTGTATATAAAAACAAATACAGAGTAAGAAAGATGAAGCAAAGGGGGTAAAATGTAGACCACTCGGGAATCGGGTGCAGGTAATGCAGGAGTCCCTTACATCATCCTGCAATTTTTCTGTACGTTTGAAATTATGCCAGAATTAGAAAATATGAAAATCACAACACACATATTTCAGTAGCACAAACCCCACGACCTCACTGACGCAGTCTCCATCTTTTCTCACTCCCGACACGGGGGCGCCCCCAGCTCTGCTCGGCCCCCAGCCCTGCAAGATGGCCAGTTTGACGCCCGGGGTGGCCGTTGCTCGGAGCACCTGGGAGGCCCAGCTAGAACTGCTGCCCCCCGAAATGCTCGCAGCCTCCTCCCACCCCCGGAGGACAAAAGCACCTACTGTGTGCCAGGCCCTGGCTGAAGGCCCAGCGGTGAGCAGGTGGAGCCGGGCTGTGCCCTCGTGGTGTGGAGAGGCACGGGGAAGGGGGGGGCGGTGCTCAGAGCAAACCCGCTGACCCCGGAGGCAACACGTGGGGTCTAGGTTGGGGTGGGAGTCGGGGAGGCTTCTGGGAGGAAAGACTGTTCACACCGAGGTCCCGAGGAGAACCTCCAGGGAGAGAGGACGAGAGGGTGGAATGTGGCTCAGCAAATCTAGGAGGTTGGATGATTGGGCCCACTTCACAGTTAGGGAAACTGAGGTCCCAGGCATGCACTTGGCCCATGGTCTCATGGCTGGGATTTGGCTGTGCTGGGGTTCAAGCTGGGACACTACCCCCCCACCTGCACTGGGGTTCAAGCTGGGACACTGCCCCCCCACCTGAGCTGGGGTTCAAGCTGGGACACTGCCCCCCTCCGCCCTGCCCTGGAGTTCCAGCTAGGACACTGCTGCAGTGCTGCCTGGGACTGGAACGCACTGGTGCCTGGTAGGATAGGGGTTCAGGGCCCCCACCTGTCACCTGCTTTCTCGGGCCTTCCCTCCTCTACCACCGGAGCTGTCCCAGCTTGAACCCCAGTGCAGATGTGGTGGGGGAAGTGGGGCTCCCCAGGGGCTGCCATGCTGGTCCGGCTCAGCCACTTGCAAGCCCCGTGTCCTTGTGTCTAAGCCCTCATCCCCCGGTCGCTGAAATAGAGGTCCTAATAGCACCCTAAGCGCTGGCTCAGAGCACGACGGCAGTGGGTGCTGACGGCCATGACGCTGACTCATGCTGCCATTCTCTCTCTCCACAGCCCCAGCACCAAGGAATTAGGGACCAACCCCTTCCCTCCCAGACTGCGTGGGTTTGATTTTCCTCCTGGCACTTTGCCAAAAGCAAGAGTCACAAACCCCAGCACCAGCCAGTCAGCAAGAGGAGAATTATTTTAACCAAAAGGACACCAATTGCAATAGGAAAATCCTGAAGTGACGGCAGAGCTGGGTCCCAGCTTGGCGCGGCCTCGGGGCCTCTCCCCTTCATCCTGCATCGGCCCCTTCTGGCATGATCTCTGCACTGTCCCCTGGGCTCAGGGGCCTGCCCCACAAAGCAGAGTCAAGGAAAGAGAATTTCGAGGCTGGCAGAGGCGGGGCAGCCTGGAGAACCCGGTGGCTTTGCTTGGGCTGGATTTGTGGCCCCAGCGTCCCGAGCCCAGGGGACCCTGCATTGGAAGGTCTCATCGCGTGGGGCGGGGGCTGCCCGAAACTCCAGCCGGGGAGGGGGCCGCGCGGATCCTGCTGGCTGGGAGCCAGAGCCGAGCACTCCCGGGGGCAAGGAGTGAACGGAAGCTAAGAGGACAGGCTGGGGGTGCACTCCAGGCCCCCTGTTTGCCAGGCTCGGAGCTCCGGCTTCTGGGCTGTATGGAGAGCCTCGCGGTTGTGCCATCCATGGCAGTTGTGGGGCGCACATCTCTGCCGAGCCCCAGGGGGGGGGGTGGCGCCCCAGAAGCACCCAGAAGTCCTGTTCTCACGGGGTGTGGGGGTGGGGGCAGGAAAAGTCACACAGCAACTGGAAAGCGAAAACAGCCTGTGGTGCTACGAGGTGGAGGATTCAGTCCACAAAGCAGGGAGGCTTCCTGGAGGAGGAATCTTGGAATCGATGGGCTGCAGCTGTTGAAAGGTTTTAATGGGCCGCGCCGTGATCTGATTTGGGAGAGGGTGGGGAAGGGACTGGCGCGGCCCACCCTGGAGGCCAGGCCCGGTGGAGACTGCTCCTGGCCCCGGCAAGAGAGGCTGGCAGTTGGGCGTGGGCGGTGGACGCAGGGTGGAGAGCGGTGGGTGGGCGGAGAGATGCTGGAGAGCCGCCCCCCAGGGCTTTGGGACAAGTTAGGCTCAGGACACCTCCTGGGTGCCCAGACTAATGAAACTGGGTGGATGGTGGCGTCAGTCAATCCATGTGGCCAAAGAGGGCAGAAAGGAAAATACTTGTCATAGTAGGTAAGAGGGGAAAAAAAGGCAATCTACAATGGATCATCTTTGTTAAAAATGTACAGAAAAAAGACTGAAAGAAAATCAACTAAAGATTAACAGAGGTTCTTTCTGAACGGGATTTCCCTCCTTCTACATTTCCAAAATTGTCATTAGCAATCCATGTGCTGATGTAAACGAGAAGTTAGGATTTAACAAGTGATTAACTGATCATTATATAGATAATTCTTTTTTTACTTCCTAGTACATTAGAATAGCCAGAGGGAAATAACCAAAATTACTGGACTGTGGCCCCGCTGCCTCGATCTCTGGTAATGACTGTATAGCCACCGCCTTCAGCTGTGAGTGTGGAGACCCTGGGACCCGCCCTCATTTGTACCCCCTTATCCTGTTTTTCAACTTTAGGTGCTCATGAGCACAGAAGACGGTCCCTAATGTTTATTCATGACGGGACTGGAGTCTGCCCAGAGCTACCCCACCCCAGCTCCTAAACTACCTCACTAAGCGGGTCATCAGTCTGTGCCTGATCAATAATCAGATCGCCTCTAATTACATTATCTAGAGCCATTGTGCTCATTATCCTAAAAACTGCCCATGTTTTGGCACTATAAGACTGTCAGCGATTCTGCAGGTTTGAGGAGACAGATTTTTTTTTTTTAATTAAAAAAAATTTTTTTAAATACCAAAAAACAAAAAGCAAATGCAAACATTCCTTTTTTGATCATTCCGTTCTACATATATAATCAGTAATTCACAATATCATCACATAGCTGCATATTCATCATCATGATCATTTCTTGGAGCATTTGCATCTATTTAGAAAAAGAAATAAAACGAAAACAGAAAAAAAATTTATACATACCATACCCCTTACCCCTCCCTTTCATTGATCACTAGCATTTCAAACTAAATTTATTTTAACATTTGTTCCCCCTATTATTTATTTTTATTCCATATGTTCTACTCTTCTGTTGATATAGTAGCGAAAAGGAGCATCAGACACAAGGTTTTCACAATCACACAGTCACATTGTGAAAGCTATATCATTATACAATCATCATCAAGAAACATGGCTACTGGAACACAGCTCTACATTTTCAGGCACTTTCCTCCAGCCTCTCCATTACACCTTAACTAAAAAGGTGATATCTACTTAATGCTTAAGAATAACCTTCAGAATAACCTCTCAACTCTGTTTGGAATCTCTCAGCCATTGACACTTTGCCTCATTTCACTCTCCCCCCTTTTGGTCGAGAAGGTTTTCTCAATCTCTTGATGCTGAGTCTCAGCTCATTCTAGGATTTCTGTCCCACATTGCCAGGAAGGGCCACACCCCTGGGAGTCATGTCCCACGTAGACAGGGGGAGGGTGGTGAGTTTTCTTGTTGTGTTGGCTGGAGAGAGAGGCCACATCTGAGCAACAAAAGAGGCTCTCCTGGGGGTGACTCTTAGGCCTAATTTTGAGTAGTCTTCACCTACCCTTTGTGGGGTTAAGTTTCGTATGAATAAACCCCATGACTGAGGGCTCAGCCAACAGCTTTGGTTGTCCACACTGCTTGTGAGAATATCAAGAATTCAACTTGGGGAAGCTGAAATTGAGGAGACAGATTTTTAGGCCAAGAGGCCAACTGACCTCTTCCTTCACACTTGGCCATAAACTCTTCCTCTCTTGGAAACCAGGTGTCTCAGGAATTGATCATTAGAGTGCATCAGGTGAAGCATCAACCCTCCATTTTTGATCGATATTACCAGCATTATAAGTAGGAAAAGCACACACACAGAAAGGTACTTGATCAATTCTGGGAAAATCCACGCCTCTTGTGGGGTTGTTTTTTCAGCTTTTTCCAGAAAGTAACTGGCCAACTGGGGCAGGGCTCAGGGTGGGACAAGGTCCCCCCCTACTGAGTCTTGAGGACCCCTTCCTTAGAACCCCCATTTCCACCAGAGCACCCGGCCTGCTCATCCCCCAGCAGCCTCGCCAAAGGAGATTTTTCTCCTTTATTGAATCCTGGTTGGCGCATTATGTGCTGAGTTTTGAAAGTTCATCGTAAAACAATCTTCAAGTTAAATGTTATATTTTCTCCCTTTCTCCAAAAGAGACATGCAAATAGTGGAGCCACAGCCAGACGCAGTTGACATTTTCCTGCAGCTCTTTGGCCTTTTGAAAAATGAGAGGAGTTTCCTCCCCTGGCTTTGAGAGAAGACAGGGATGTTCTGTTTTGTTTCATTTCTGGCCCCAGAAAGATAGGATGTGGGTAGGGAAGAAACTACTTTGAAGAAAGCTCCACCATAAATCCTCTGTGTCTGCTGAGGAAGGGCTCGGGCCTGGCTGAGCTCCCCTTAAAGCGTAAACCCGAGAGCCTGGGTCGGGCGCTGCTGCCCCCTGACATGCGGGAGCCGTCAGGGAAAGAATGCAGACGCATTCCAGGGCATCCACCGAGCCCAGAGGGCCCCTACATCAGCGTGTGCGGGGGCGGGCGGCCAGAGCCTCCAGGCCGGAGGGGTGCGAGGAGACTCTGGGTCCAGGGTGTAGGCTGCCTCTGTGGGTTCCTGCTCCAATGCCCCAGGACCAAGCCAGGTGGAGGAGAGACCATGGCTCCTGCCTGAAGACGCTGGGCGCCGAGGCTCTGCTGCCTGATGAGGTAGCGGTGATAATAATAGCAGCTCCCATGTACTGGCTATTCACCGAGTGGCAGACACTTTTGCCAGAACTGAACACACTGCATCTCCATATCACCTAGGAGGAGGGTGCTATCTTTGGTTTGCAGAGGAGGCACAGAGCTTTCAAGTGGCCGCTTGGTGTCTCCCAGCTATTAAGAGGCAGGGCGAGAACTTAAATCCACATCTGTGTGACTGGGCTGCACCTCCAGGGACCCTGATTCAATTGTTCTCAAGCAAGCCTGGGTTGGTTTGGGTTGGTTTAGGCTGGGTTGGTTTGGGTTGGTTTGGGCTGGGTTGGGCTGGTTTTGGTTTTGGTTGTTTAGGACTGGGTTGGGTTGGGTTGGTTTGGTTGGTTAGTGTCAGTTTGTGCTGGGTTGGGTTTTTAAGCTCCCTAGGTGATTCTAATGTATGGCCAGGGCTGAGTTCTCACATCTGAGGGTGCATTCAAGTCCTTTGAAGGGTTTATAAAAACACAGACTGCAGCGTCCACACTGAGTCTCTGATTCAGTAGGTCTGGAGTGTGGCCCCCAAATCTGCGTTTCTGACAAGTTCCTGGTGATGCTGATGCTGCTGGCCCAAGAACCCCACTTTGAGAATCACTGCTCTGTACCACCCTGTCCACGCTGGCAGAAATCCTGTCCGTGCATACATTCATTCAAGAGACACTTGCTGAGCACTTACTGTATGTCAGACCGGCAAAACAGACACACCCCTTTCCCTCACAGAGCTTAAATTCCTGTCTTCTGTTCCTCTGTCCTCGACAGCATGGAGCACTTTGGGTGACTCAGGCTTAGGGGGCTTGAGGAACAAAGCAGGGTACCTGTGCCGGGGCTTGGAGGTGCCCCTCCGCCTTGTGACTCGCCCGCCCTGCCCAGTCTGTGGAATGCTCAATTTGTTCCTGGCCCCTAAGCTAATTCTTCATCCAAACTTCCCTTCTAAACCAGTTACATAAGTGTTCCCCGAGGTCCGGAAACTTCCAGATGGGCCTGCGGCCACCCCGCCAGCTGCTCCGATACATCAGCTCGGTCTCTTCCCGGGGCCTGGAACTCCCAGAGCAGCTTGACACAGAGCAGCTGCAGGAATGTGGGGGGACCCAGCGGGCCAAGGGGGACCCTCAACCCCACCACAGCTCCTGTGTGCTCCTGGCTCTTTTTGAGGCCCACTGGGCATAGCAGGGCCCCTGTGACCCTGAGCATCTGGGCTGCAACCCACACCAGAGAGGAAGAGCCTCTGGCGACCTGCCCTTCTGCCAGAACAGGCTGCCCATACCCCTCCTCTCTGCTCAGCCCGACTTCTGGCCCCTCCTGCTTGATGAAATGTTCTCCCACCTTCCAAGTCATCCTCACAGCACATCCAGAGTTCCCAGACCCATGGCACCTCCAGATCGCCAGGAGAGTGGGCTGAGAACACCCCCCCTGTTCCCATAGGTATGAGGGTGGCATGGGGTCCCAGGGGATTTAGACACAGGGGTTCCTCAGACCACGCTTTGGGAAACACTGATCCAGGCACTAAATGCTCATCTTATATGATAAACACGTGAGGGGGGGGCAGATAGAGCTTCACAAATTGGTCTTCAGGCCCAAAGGACAGGAAAGGCACTGAGTTCAATGGTACTCAAGACCCGAGTCTCAGGCCGTGTGTCCCTGGGCCTCTTTTTCGAGGCAGGAAGGTTTTGCACAAAGCAAAGCAGTCACTCAAATTGCGGACTTCTTCCTTACACACTGCCAACTTTGCAGTTCACGTCCACCTATCTTTACTCCTTTGTGGTTTCCCTCCTTCTTCCCTGGCTCCTTTCCTGATCAGCCAGCCCCCTACTTGAGATGTGTCCCACCCCCTGCTTTAGATGCCATGTCCGTGGGGGTGACGCCCACCCACCCAACTTCAGCTCTTGCCTCTCATTTCCGAGCTCCCAGCCTGGGTGCCACGGAGCAGGCCACCTGCACGGGGATGTCTCCCAGCCTGCAGCAAACCTCCAGGCCTGCCTCGGCCCCACTGCCCAGGCTATAAAATAAGCGCCATCGTCGCTGTGACCTGGAAAGCTACTGCAGACATGCGGTGAGACCACAGAGAGGCTCGGCACGCGGGCAGCGCTCAGAGCCAGAGGTGACGTGACTAAGGCAGAGTGCACCCTGCCTGGGTGCCGAGAGACCCCTCCCCTCCAGGTAGGGACCCAGCTGCCAGTGGGGTGCCCATGGTCAAGATCAGAGTTGATGATTACTCTCCAAAGGCTCCTAGCCCTTTCCTCCCCTGGTGCAGGACACTTAAGCCGAAGGAACAAAGTCTTCCTGCTCTTCTGTGATGAGCCGCGGGGTTTAAATGGAAATCTCCCCACCCACCACCCACCCCCAGGAGAGAATCAAGGACTTAAACTCGCTCTTGCTAAGGTACAAATGACTGATAGCAGATCAGTTCCCAAGAGGAGATTTCAGAAGTGGGAGGGAACGCAAGTCCAAGGACTCAGTGTTAGGGATCCAGAAAGCGGGGGCACCTCACCCCTACGCCCAGCTTCACTCAGCACTCGAGGGGTGCACAGCCCCCCGTGCCCCCCCACCAAGGGGGCCCACTGCTAGGAGGCGCCCAGGGACCAATTTATAGGTATAAATTGAGGGGTCAGAATTAAAGGAATTCCTCCCCCGACCTCACCTGGGCAGCCCCCTTCTTCTTTCTGACTACTACATGCAGGTTCCCCCATGCATAGATGGAGTGCCAGACAGAGGTCCAGAGAGATCCCAGGGGGAGGTAAGACCCTCATTTCTCAGTCTGTGCCCAAGCAGAGAGTGACGTCCTTTATCCAAGGGAGGGTCTAAGAGCAGGCCCTGCGCTCCCGACCTCCTGACGCTCTTAACCAGCAGTTCTCAGAGCTCCCTGAACCAGCAGCATTAGCCTTGCTGGGAGCATGCTAGAAATGCAGATTCTCAGGCCCTGACCCAGATCTGCAAAACCAGAATTTCTGGGGGTAAGCCCCAGAGTTCAGGTTTTATAAAGCCCTCCCACAGATTCTGATACGGGCTGAAGTTGGGGAACCACTGCTTTCAATGGATCAGGCAAGACGGAAGCTTGGGCCAACTTTCTCCCAGAAAAACTCCCACTCTAGATTTTTTTTTTTGGTGGGGTTATGTATAAGAGTAACTTCCTAAAATGGGGAAAGTCCTGTTCCCCAGCCAAGTTGCCCTTCTAATAACAATTTTGGGGAAGCTGGAGGCATATAGGGGATGAGGCAGCAGAGGTGGCACCAACTCTCACGCTTCCATCTGTGACATTCCCAAATTTCCTTTGGAAGAAGCTATCTCCATGGATAAAAAAGGCCAGGAGTCCTGTTTCCAGGTGTCTTTGCTTGATGAGACCATTATTTCTACTTAGATAGTATTTTTTTAGATACCTCTCGTTCATTTATGTAACTGAGGAGGCAATGCTAATGAAAACCAACTAAATTCCCTCACAGAGATGACATTTTAGTATGTGCAATAGACAATGAACATAAGATTTACAGAATGTCAGTGGGGATAGTGCTGCAGAAGAAAACCAAAACGACAGGGGGATGGGGTGGGGCAGGAGGTGCATCTTGGAAAGGAGGAATCTTTGCAAGTTTCTGAGAAGACCTCAGGATACGATGGCATGTGAGTTGGCCATGAGCCAGGTGGGTTTCTGGGGGAAGAGGTTTCCAGGCAGAGGGAACAGCCTGTGCAAAGGGCCCGAGGCCAGAGTGTGCCGGGTGTGTTTGCGGAACGCTGCAGACGGCGGCCAGGGTGGCTGGAGCGCCAGGGCCCGTGAGTCAGGACAGGAGGAGGGCAGGTTACAGGCCGGTGGGGTCGATGAGGGTTTCTGGGGACGGCAGAGGCTGCTGGAGCCTGCCCGCGTTTGGGTGCTGTTGGGGTTCATGCCAACTGTCTCTTGGGTGCTGTCCTCGGCCCAAGGCCTTTCCCTCGTCACAGGAAGAAGCTCGGCCTGTATGAGGGTCTGCCGGGGGGCTGGCGGATGGTGACCAACTCATTCCAGTTGGTCCGGGACTTTCCCAGTGTTAGTCATGAGTCCTGGGACACGCTGCTGTCCCCAAGGCAGCCCACGTAATGGAAAAGCATGGGTGGGTAAAACGAGGCCCCCAGCAGGCGCAAGCCCTGGCTACCCCCGGTCTCCCACTCTATACCGTTCCCTTTATTGGCTGCCCTCCTCTCCCTGCCTCCTTCCCCACTCCCTCACCCGGGCGTCCGGGACCACTGCCCCCAGTTAACTATTTGCACCAGAACCTTTGTCCCAGGCTCTGCCTCTGGAGGAGCCAACCTGGACTACAGGGTGGAGGGCCTGGTAGACACTGTGGGGGGGACTATGCAACCCTTTTGAGCTGCCCCCCAAAATCGGGAAGGTCCCTGAAATGTGGGGAGGGTTCTCCCTGTCCTGCCGCCCCTCTGGGCCTGTGCTGAGTCCTGGCATCGGGGCAGAGCTCACATCACAGTGAGGGAGCCAGAGGCGCAGGGTGGGCCCCCAAACATTTAGGTCATCCCAGTCGCTCTGCCATCACCCTCGACTCCGGTTCCCCAGAGCCCTACCTCCCCCTGTGAAGCCAAGGCAGCCAAGGTCACAGCCAAGGGCGGCTGCTGCTGGGAATGCCGGGCTGGGAGGCAGCTCCCCCACGCCCTGATACACACGCCGCCGCCAGGCTCCTCCAGGGCCAGCTCAGGCTGTGGGTGCTGACTCTGGCCCGCTTGCTTGGACGGGACTTCCGGCCTGTCCTTGCTGCTTGGTTGGAGTCCTAGTGCTGACCTGGCCTGCACTCCCTCCCTCTCGCCTGCTTTGGCTCTACCGTCGCTGACCTCAAATTGCTTTCTTGGCCCCGGGCCCCAGCCTCTCTCTTCCCACTGCCCCAGGATGCCCAGAGGCGCTGATAGGCTTAGCAGAGCGGCCTGAGTGCTGACCTAGCTGGGGCTCAGGCCCAGCTGCAGACCCGACCCACAGTGGCCTCCCCCCGCCAGCTGACCCCCAGGGACCTGGCCACTGTGTCACTCCCAGGGGCCACCCCAACTTGCATCACAGCCTGGGGAGACACGACGCCGGGCACGACTCCAAAGAGCACAGTGGGGCCCTCTGGGGTGATGGAGGCAGTGACCACCTACCCTTCCTGCAGCCCCGCCCTGCTGGCCCCCAACCACAGGGGCCCCGACCCCAGCACACACTGCCAGGAGCTGCAAGGAAACCTGCCCTTACTTCTAACTAACAAACTTTCCAGAAACCCCTTTCCCAACACCCGAATTTCATCCTCCCTCAAGATCAACTCATGGAAAGTTTTTTTTTTCCCTTCAAGTAAAAGACTTTAAAAAAAAATTTTTTTTTGTCATAGCCATAAAAGAATGACTTGCTTGTGAGGTTTGTGAGCCCCTTCTTTTTCAAGCAGAGGGTCTCCTTTTCGTTTAGATGGAAAGATAAGTTTAAAATAAAAAAATAACTTGGCCTTTCATTGTCTCTAAGCCATTGAAAAAATTAAGCCTTCTCCTTTCGTGTTTGATCTGTACGGAGTCACTTCCTTGTTCGAAACTTGAGCATGGATCTTACCAACTGCCTTCGGAGCCTCTGCAGTGTGAGCCAATGTACTAAGCAAAATGAAAAAAGTCCTTTAATATTCAATGTTTCTGTTTTATGAGAATAATAACTGCTACCGCATCTAAGTGTTTACAATGCACCACGCCCAGTCTCAGTTCATCCTCAGATATCCTTATGAACTGGTTCAACTGCTGCCCCATTTATTTTTTTAAGAGTTTTTCAAAAGAACTTTATTAAGAAACAGAGGGAAAAATACAAAGTACAAAACTAAAGGAAACAAAGTTTATAGCACAGATTCCTTCCCCCCTGTGGCAACCCAGAGAAATTGGCCAAACTGAGACCACTGACTGGGGATCCAGGTCCCAGCCCCTTGTCTCCACCCCTGTCTACACTGGCTGCTAAACCAACCAGTTCAAGCTTTCTATGGAGAAAATTTTGGGGTGCCTTCCAAAACCTCACAAAGCCGATGGGCCCTTTGCATTGCTGCCCCCTTTTTCAGATGAAGACTCCAGGGCTCAGAGAGGTGAAGTAATTCGCCCAAGGGCACACAGCAGGCTTAAATCTTGATCTGTCAGAAGGCCAAAGTTGCCCCCAGTGACTCATTACTGAGTGTCTGAAGATTCCTTTTGAAATCAGTATTTTATTTTGCCCTTCCGCTTTCTTAGGGGTTTTGTTTTTCCAAATTAAAACCAAATTAAAACCAGTTGTTGTTTTTGATTTGGTCAGGTCCTGGTAGGAGATCCTCAAAGTGGGGGAAGAGAGCTTTCCAGGATGAATGCAAACCGTTTACACAATCGTCAAAAGCTTTAGCAGGGAATAAATCATACAGAATAATACTTGAGAGGCTGAAATGAACCTGTGTGGGCAGCTGGGTTTAACCCCCAAATTGGTTCCAGCCTTTTGAAAACAATTTTTTCCCTATTTTTCATGTTTGTTTGTTTCCATTTTTTTCCCCTCTTGCGCAAATTTTACAGCCCAGCTTGCAGAGAGGCTGCAGCTGCGCCGCTCCTTTCTGCTTATCTAGACGCTCTAAGGCCCGTGCTGACCCGCAGTTGGGAGCCAGTTATCTTCACTCGGGCAAAAGACACGTAGGTGGGTTCGCAGAGTTTCACGTCCCGCCTTCCCACGGGTCAGCTGGGCCCCTCCCTGTCGGGAGACGCAATCCAGGCCCCCCGAATGCGAAGCCCAGGAATCTGCATTTTGACACACGCCGTTGCAGACCCGCCGTGCGCTGAAGGAACGACGCAGCACCTTCCGCCAGCAGAACCGGGGGCCACCGCGGCAGCAGCTCCCCGGGGACAGGGCGCTCTGGTGGTGCAGGCCTCTGGCCCCCCGCCGGGCCACCCCGGGGCCAGCCGCGCTGCCAGCGAGCCCTCCGCAGGTGCACACGCCGCTGAGGACCTGGGAAGAACCTTCAGCTGCAACCTCCAAAGTCACTTCAGCTTCGGCCAGTGGCTCTTACTCATCCCCCCACCCCCCCGCCCCAGCACAATCCACCTGGACGCGGCGGGGACTCGGGCGCCCGCGGGTTTCTGATCACACTTGCGCAGGGAGGAGCGCTGGGGGGAGAAAAACCCCAACAGGGGTTTCCAAATATCCATCCGTCCTTTCCATAAACCTTTCCTGCGTTTCCACCACGCGTGGGGCAGCGACCCTGACGTGAACCGGACACAGGTCGCACTGCCCACCTAGGGCCGACGGCCAGCGACCAGTGACCCGACTGGGGGGCTCTGGCGGGTTTAGGAAAGCAGGGCGTCTCCCTGAGGCCTGAAGGGCAGGGAAGGACAGGGCGAACCCTGTGGACCCAGGCCCCAAGGTGGGGAGGGGCGCGGCACATGTGCAGGGAATAAGACGGCCCAAGACGCGGCCCGGGTGCCACGTAGAAGGTTCTAGAACACCCTGCCCAGTGGCCAGGCCTGGCCATTCTCCCCACCCTCAGGCAGGACCCAGGCAAGGGCTGCGGCTCAGCTGTCCCTCCGGCCCTGCCTCTCGCCCTGGGACTTGTGGGCTCTGCTGCTTCTCTCCTCCTGGGCCCCGCTCCCCTCGAGGGCACGCTGCCCCAGGCCAGGCAATTGTGACGCTTGGGAAGCAGGGTAACCTTTTCCAGATGTGGGTGCAAACCCAGGCCCGGCTCCCCGAGGGACTGCTAGGGAGCTCTCTGCAGTTCACAGACGTCAGGGTGGGGTTTGGCTCCTGCCGGGAGGCTGGGAGCACCCCCGGGAGATTGCCCCCCACATGATCCCCAGCAACCCCCACCTGCCTGTGAAGACCTTGGGACCGTCCCTGGTGGCGGCTGGGCTCACTCCACGCCTGCTCTGACCCGGCTGCCTTCGCTCAGCCCTGGGAGCCGCCCCGTGGGACCAGGCCCCCTCCCCAGCGAGGGGCTGGAGGGAGGCAGGAGACAGGTGGGTGTTACCCACCCCCCCAGGTACCTCCTTAGCTGGAGGTCTTCACTGACAGCTCCCTCCTCGTGCCCAGGGGTGCCAGCTGCTCCCTGCCAGGACCACCCTGGGGGACTGCCTTATCCCCCGACCCCCCGTAGACAGTCCCCTGAAATGACCCTTTCTGGGCTGGGCCTGCCAGGGCGTCCTCTGCACAGGCCCCCATCCCAGGGAAGTGGTTCTGGCAAAGTAGGGGAGTCTCCTCCATGTGCAGCCCGGTTCCCACTGAGCCCCAGCAAGGGATGGGCTGATGGGTGCTGGCGATGCGCCCCCACCCAGGCCCAGCCCTGTAAGTCCCCAAACCCTGCAGCCTTCGTCAGAAGGGAACTTCCTACAGTGCGTCTAAGGGTGTGTTGTCAGAAGCTGAGTACAAACTGAAGAAACCCTAATTACCATGAGTGGGGCCTCCGATTCATCCCCAGGAAAATGGGGCGGATCCCTGTGACCCCAGAGGCCTGTCGGGGCGTAGACAGAGGGCCAGCCCACACCCGGGCACCTGGCAGTGACCCCACAGATAACCCCCCGCGGTCACTGCAGCGTGTTCACGCCCAGCGAAGCCACGTGCACCATCACGGCACCTTTAGGCAGGCACTGTTGCCACCTCCTGGCACAGCCGGGGAAACCGAGGCACAGAGAGGCCGAGGGATTGACCACACGTTAAACCACTGGTGAGTGGCACAGCTAGCCTTGACCCCGAGCCCAAGTTCTTAACCCCACCACAAAGTGCAATGGAGATGATCACTGCCCCGCCTGCTTTCTCGGGTGGAGCCGGACCCGGGACCAGGGCTGCCCCTGATGAGAACCGTGTGAGTCGCAGAGCCCAGCACTCAGGGTTGATTATAGCGTGACCTGCCCGGACCCCCAGATGGCCTCTCTGATGCTTGGGTACCCTCCAAAGGCTTCCTGCCTCCTGACCAGGGTTGGCCCCCTCTAAAGCTCAAGTGGGGGGATTCCAGCCCCAAAGAGAAATGAACAGAGGCAAATCCTGCAACCTCAAGAGAGCTGGCCCTTTAGAGCCACCTGAAGCCAGGGGGTTCATGGGTAAGACTCTTCTCTGGACATGAGCCTCCCCGCCCCCTGATGACCTCTTAACCAGTCCAGCAGGCCGTGCTCCCCAACCTTCTCCCCCACCCCATGGGGCTGAGCTCCACGCTGGTCACCATGACATGCAGGAGGGAGGTGCCCCCAGCCATCCCCAGAACGTGGCTGGGATGGGTTCTGGTGACAGGACACGCCAGTGTGTTTTCCAGATAAACGCTGACTCACTTGGCAGCTCCCCCGGGGGCCCCAGGCGCCACAGACCCCATAAACCCTCAGCTCATCCAGACGCCTCCAAGCCCTTGGTGCAGCTGACTCCGACCCCACCACCCACCCAGCCCCCCCGAAGCTGGGGCATCTGCTACCCTTCCTTCTCCCCCTGACCCCCCCCCCCCCCGCCAAACAGGAACCCACTCCTCCCCCACCCACCCACCCCGAAACCTCTGCACATACCCAAGTTCCTCTCCAGCCCACCCCCCATCATCCTTTCCCAGCTGAGTCACTGCAGTAGCGTCCAGACTTCTCCCCTGAGGTCAGTCTTGCCCATTGTGGTGGTTTTTAAATATGTCGGCAAATTCTCTGGCCTCCTCCCTTTAAAAGGTGGAGCCTGTTTCCCTTCTCTTTGTGTGTGGCTGGGCTCTGCACTTTGCCTCTATCTCCTAGAATAGTGGAGGAGATGTTGTAGCACCGCTAGGCCTGGGTCCTAAAAGAGAAGAGCCCCTGCCTGCTCCTTCTCTTGGGCGCCCAGCTCTGGGGCCAGCCAGCCACCATGTCAGCAGGCCGCGCAAGCAGCTGGAGGGCAGGGACGGCGGCGTCCGCCAGCACCCAGCAGGAGTGGGACAGCCTGGAAGGGGGTCCGCTGTCCTCACTCAGGACTTCAGGTCAATACCTGGACTCCAGGGAACCCCAAGCCCAAACTGCCCCACCATGCCATTCCCAGATACCGAATCCTTAGAAACCATAAGTGATAGTAAATGTCTATAGGTAACCCTGGAGGTGATCTGCCATGGGTAATTACTATACCCACCCACCGCCATCCACCCTCCCCACGCAGCTGGAATTATCCTTTCAATGAGCACCCCTGCCTGAGATCCTCCATGGCTCCTGTGGGTTCTTGAACCAAGTCTAGATTTCTCATCCTAGCTTACCTGGCACCTACTTGTTTATTCCTCTGTCCTGGTCTCTCAAGTCCCTCAAACATACACACCTCAACTTCCAGCCTCCCAGGAGGAATTTTCAGTTTCTCCCAATCATACCCTTTGTGTGTATATGCTTCCTGGAATGCCTGTCTCCTCTCTTCTCTACCCGGTCTTATTTCCTCCTCAAAATTCAGTTCAGGCATCACCTGCTCCAGGAAGCCCTCCCTGATTCTTCCCCCCAGCCTCAGCTTCTGCACTGGGTGCCCTCCAGCGGATGTTCATGGCCCATCATGAATTTCCACCTGGGACCACACCATCCTCTTTGCATCAGGAGCATCTGGAAACGTGGAGGAATATCTGGGTTGTCACAATAGCTGGAGCTGGGGGAGGCAGTTAGCATTGAGCGGGTGGGACCGGGGATGCTGAATGCCCTGCTGCAACCAAGAAAACCCCAAACAGCAGAGAATGGTGTCTCCCTAAATGCCAACAAATGCCTGCCGTGGAGTAATACCACTGTGTTCTCATCACCTGGGCCAGCCCAGGGTTTGCACATCAAAGGCCTACAGAGGCCAGAAAAGCACTGGAGAGGGATGATGCCAGCTGGTGGAGGTAGGCAAGAGGTGGTAGCAGGGGCAGTGGAGAAGTGGACTGCCCACCCCATCTGATAGCGTATCGATTCAAGTTGATAAAAATGCAGTGCTTGCAAATGAAATCAGAAGGAAAGATAGACGATATAGACTGAGATGGTATAATCTAGGAGTGCCTAGAGTGTATAATGATGGTGACTAAATGTGCAAATTTAAAAACGTTTTTGCATGAGGAAAAACAAAGGAATGTCAATCATGCAGGGTATCGAAAATAGATGGCAATTAATATTTTCAAACTAACTCATGTGTGAGACTAAAGCAAAAAATGTTTATTTAGTACAAAATTTATATTTTGACTAGTGCATTTCCTAATATACCTTATGTGGACAGCTTAATCGAATACCATAGTACTTGGAACCTTGAGTAGGGCTTAAGATTTTGTAGTTTTGTCCAGAGTGATGCCCCGATAAATCCCAGTGTGATTTGAACAGTGAATAAAAAAGTATATGCAAAGTCCCCTTGGGGGAATGGTGAGAAAGGGGGAAAATTCAATTTGCCCAAGTGGAGAATTCTTGATATTCTCACAAGCAGTGGGGACAACCAAAGCAATAGGCTGAGCCCCAATCCTGGGGTTTGTTCATATGAAACTTAACCCCACAAAGGATAGGCTGAGCCTACTTAAAATTAAGCCTAAGAGTCACCCCCAAGAGAACCACTTCTGTTGCTCAGATGTGGTCTCTCTCTTCAGCCAACAAAACAGGCAAAATCACTGCCCTCCCCCTCTCTATGTGGGACATGACTCCAAGGGGTGTGGACATTCCTGCAAACGTGGGACAGAAATTTTAGAATGAGCTGGAACTCAGCATCAAGGGATATGAGAAAACCATCTCAACCAAAAGGGGGAAGAGCGAAATGAGACAAAATAATGTGACAATGGCTGAGAGTTGAGAGGTTATCCTGGAGGTTATTCTTATGAATTAGATAGGTATCACCTGTTTAGTTAAGGTGTAATGGAGAGGCTGGAGGGAATTGCCTGGAAATGTGGAGCTGTGCTCCAGTAGCCACGTTTCTTGAAGATGATTGTATAATGATATAGCTTTCACAATGTGACTGTGTGATTGTGAAAACCTTGTGTCTGATGCTTCTTTCATCTACCTTATTGACAGATGAGTAAAACATATGGGTTAAAAATAAATAAATAATGGGGGAACAAATGTTAAAATAAATTTAGTGGATTGAAATACTAGTGATCAATGAAAGGGGAGGGTAAGAGGTATGATATGTATGAATTTTTTTCTGTTTTCTTGTTATTTCCTTTTCTGAATTGATGCAAATGTTCTAAGAAATGACCACGATGATGAATATACAACTATGTGATGAAAAAAAAAGGCTACAGATGACAGAAACAGCCAAATTGTCACTTACCCTGCTTTGTTCTAATACTTCTCTAAAAGTATACATGGTCAGCTGTAGGCCAGAGCTCCATCTATAGCAGGGAAAAACTTTAAAAGAGAGGCAGGACAAATATATAAATTATTTCTTATCTGTTAATATAACTGGTAAACATGTAAACGTAAATCAGAACAAAATCTCTGCTATGTTTAATTAATATAAAACAACTAATGTTCTATTTCTGAAAAAAAAAATGCAGTGCTTGTCCATTGGAAGGACCCGGGGCTCCTCAGAGAACAGACTGATTCCAGGGCTGTGCAGGAAAGCAAAGGATTAGCCGAGGACCACCTCACTGCCCAGAAAGGAAGGCGCTTCTCCCAGAATGAGGGGACACGTCAGAAGGAATTCAGTTAATGAAAATCTGGAACAATCAAGCATGAAAATAGAGAAAGACAGTAAAGGACTATAACCATTGAATAAAATAAGAAGCCGTGAGTCCACACAGATGTCAGTGAGAGGAGGAATGAGTGGATGGCAGTGAAAGGAAAGCAGTTCCTTACAGAAGAATCGCCAACTAACAGATATTAGGACTGGTGGGTTGGAAAACCATCAATGGTGCTATAAACTGATGAGTGACAGTTTTACCAGGAGCGAGATATTCATATAGTTTCAAAGTGTTTTCCCCAAAATGCATTATTATTAACAAAGTAAATTCTAAGGAGAGAAGCCTGGCAGGTCACTCTAACCAAGAGATCAAAACTGACATCATCAGTATTGGAATAAACCAACATCGTGTGCCTCCCAGAGACGCGCTGTGAAGAACACAGCGTTGCTTTTGTGTTACTTCTACCCAAAATGCATAAATCCAAATCGAGGGACACTCTACAAAAATAACTGGCCCATATGTTTAAAAAATGTCAACAACGTGAGGAAAAAAAAGGGGTCAAAAAGCTATTCCAAAGAAAGGAGACTGGAAGAGACGTGACGATTAACGCAAGTGTATAATCCTGGAAGGGATTTTAGCCTAGGAAAACAAGACGTCATTGGGACAAGTGGTGTCCCAATGACCTGGTGGCTCAGGTCACAGGGCTCTTATCAGGGCTAATGCCTGGGTCGTTATCCTGTGTTTATGTCAGAGAATGTCCCTGCTGTCAGGATTCCACCCTGAGGTTCGATGGATAAGAGGCGGCTGGCTGCAGCTTGCCCTCAGATGGCTCCGAAAAGACAGGCGTGTACGTGCAAACACAGAGAGTCCGCGCTGGGGAGAGCCTGAGTAAGGCAGCAGACTGGGCAGCAATGAAGCAATCAGTGGGTCTGTGCAAAGAATATACGGAAATGTGTGTGCAGATCTCTCAGTTTAAAATATATAAATGGGAGGTCCATGCACTATTCTTGCAACTTTTCTGTGAGATTAAAATTATATATAAATTTAAAGTTACAAATAAATGCAAACATTCAGCACAGGCCAAACTTGAGGCTTTGGTCAAGATGAACCCGCAGGCCGTCGGGTTTCAATCTCTGGACTAGCCCAGGCCAGTTTCCCACTCCAGACCCCAGGATCTGGCTGGGAGCAGGAGCTGCGAGCTAGTTCTTGGATGCGGGCGAGGAGGACCAAGGGGAGGCTGCAGCGGGGCAGGGGCTGGCAGTGGGGCAGGGGCTGCAGTGGGACAGGGGCCGCAGCGGGACAGGGGCTGGCAGCGGGGCAGGGGCCGCAGCGGGACAGGGGCTGCAGCAGGGCAGGGGCTGGCAGCGCACAGGGTGGGCTTGCTCGGCGCTACTCTGGCCCCGCTGCCTGGGGTCTGGCCTCCTCACCCCTTCTCAGCCACGACTTCCTTCCCTGGCCGCCCAGCAGAGGCTCTGAACACATCTTCCCCGATACAGGACATCGCCCTCCCTTATTTATTTCTTCTCCTTGGCATTTTTTACTTTTATTTTTATTTAATTCATCATCTGTCTCCCTAATAAGCATCAGATCCCCAAAGGTGGATTTTTGTGGTGGTGGTTCTTTTTATTCACTGCTGAATCCCCCACGCTTAGCTGAGTGAACATAGTAGGGGGTTAATGAATATTTGGGGGAAGCATAAAGGAAGGAAGAAAGGAAGGGGAAGGAAGGAAGGAAGGAAGGAAGGGAGGGAGGGAGGGAGGGAGGGAGGGAGGAAGGAAGGAAGGAAGGAAGGAAGGAATCACACCTCATGCTTCGCTGTGCTGGAAGCTTCTAGATCAGCCCCAGTTGTGATTCCTGAAGGCCCCACTGACTTCCCAATGCCATGTGGAGCTGGTCCCCAATTTTGGCCTTGAGGCTGCCTGAAGCTGTTGGCGAAGGACAACTTGGCCTGTCTCCACGGACTGTGTCATCTTCTTGAAGCTGTCAACATCTCTACTTAAAAAGACACTGTCCAGCCTGGAAAAGCTTCCTGCCGCTGCTCACTCAGCTGTGGCCGGGGTAGGGCCGACTCCGGCTTTTCATCCCAGCGTCTGTGTCATTAAGGCCAGGCCCCTGGCTCCGACACACCGGGGCCACCTTACAGGACGAGGAGCAGCCGACAGGCTGCAGGGCAGATTTGGGAGGGACCGGAGGCCCTGGGCCCAGTGCAGGACTGCGCAAAAGGCCCGCGTGTGGTGGCTGTCGTGTTTTCATTCCCCTCACCCAGAAGGGGGAGCGGCTCAGTCCACGCTGCCAACAGACCCCAAGCCGACCGGAAAGCAGCTGCACGCCCCGAGTGGGCGCCTTGTGGCCACCCGTCCATGAAGCTCCGAGCAGCACCCGCAGGCCGGGCCCGGGAGCCCCACTTTCACACGAGAGGAAACTGAGGCACCCGGGGGCTCTCTGAGCCCAACACTAAGGGGGTGGCCGGACAACGCCCTCTGCCTGTGCTTTCCATGCTCAGAATCAGCTCGCTGAGAAGGTCCCCTCCCAAAGCGCCCACGTGCTCGTCGCATGGGTTGCGGGGACCTTTGGTGACCGCAGACATCCCCGCAGATCCGGCTGCGCTGTGTCCTTCCAAGGACGGGTCTCAGGCTGCTGGAGACGAGACGCCCGTGGGCGCCAGGAGCAGAGTCCCCCTGGGGGCCCTGACCTCATGACCGAAGGCTGCGGGCATCGGGAAGCCCCAGCTCTGAGCCTGCGGCGGGGGCAATGCCGAGGGGTGATGGCCCAGAGGCACCCCAGGATCGGGCGGGGCTGGACCTGGTCCCCACCCTGCTGTCCCTCCTCGCGCTGCCCCTCCTGGGGGCCCCCTTAGCTGCCCGCACACGAATCCCACCTCCAGGACTTGTGTGGGTAGGGTCTCCCCACTGCACCTGGCTTAAGAGCACATGATGGACGCCACTGGTTTATTCATCCAGCAACAAATATTCACCGAGCGCCAATGGTGAGCTGAGCGGTATTCTAGGGGCTGGGGATGCACCGTGTCTGTTTGTCTGTGTGTTTGTCTGTTCATCCATGTGTGCGCCATGCATATGTGTCCGTGTGTGTCTGTGGGTGTCGACATTTCCTCTACGTGGGGAGCAGGTGGCAGGTCATGCAGGGCGTGAGGGCCGGGCTGGGGTCTAAGCTGACTCCACTGACCCAAGGTGAACTGCCACCTGGGTAGACAGTGTCCCCAGGTTGTCCCCAGGACAAGCTCACAGCAGCCCCAAACTGGAGTTGTCCAGAGGGCGATGAAGTGCACCAAAAGTGGGGAAAGCGCTCCCACACCCTCAGCCAGGGAGGCACCCACTCTCTCGGCTGTTTAGAGAGGGGTAGAGGGAAGGCGCAGGGAAAGCTAGTGAGGCACTGAAGGCATTTCCACCACGTCCTGACACAGTCTCCAGGGCCCCGGATGGGATCCACTCAGCCTGAAGGGTCTCCGTGGACCCTGGCTTCCATTTTCTGGAACACAGGCTGTTGCTGCAACCTGAGCCCCTGAGCTGGTGGCTTTGGAATTCTGGGCATCCAGCAGGTCAGAGGCAGGTGGAGCTCCAGGGCTGGGGCGAACCAGACCACTGGGCGGGAATGCCGAGCCTGGGGCACACACAGCGGCCAGGCCACGGCTGGCTCGCTCTGCACTCTGTCCAGTCCATGGCCGCACTCAGCCCCTCGCCACCACCCAGTGTCTGTTCAGTGCACAAACTGCATGACTGCAGGGGGGAGAGGTGGTCCCGGCCACCGGACATGAGGCTCCGGAGCAGGCAGGGTCGTCCCGTCATTCGTTTAACAAATATTTGCCAAGCTCCTGATTATGGACGTGTCACGCGCCATGCCACGTCTGTAAGGTCACACAGGACACCACGGGGGCAAACAGAGGGAAGCAAACTCACCGGGGTGCTTAGGAAGGCTTCCCTTTGGGATGGATGTTTAAGATAAAACCTGAGGGATGGCTAGTTTTTTCCTAGGCAAAGCAGGGTGGAAGAAGGGAACAAGCCCTAAAGCACCCTGGGACTGCAGGAAGCATCATCTTTTCCAGCGGCCGTGAGAAGGCCAGCATGGCTGGAGTAGAAAGAGCGTGGAGGAGACTGAGATGAAGTTGGAAAGGTCACGGCCAGATGGGTCAGCGCTGTGGCTTCCTGGTTCTGACCTAATCCTGAGAGCCCTGGGAGCCATGGAAGGTTTCCAGCAGGCAGCAGTGACGCGGTTTGGGGCAGCGCCCTCTTGTGGCTGTGTCGGGAACGTCACCTTTCAGACAAACACACTGCCCCAGTCTGGACACACCGTGCCAGGATCCCTCCCGGGCCTGGGTCTAAGCCATCGCTGCAGCCCCTGAAGCTGCTGCCCCCAGCCAGCCTCGCACCATCGATGCTGGGCAGAAAAGCGCCCGGGGGCTGGCTGCTTGGCAAAGACGCGGCAGACCCAGACGGTCTGGCCAGCCGAGGTTTACTCTGCCAGGGGCCTGGTTCGGCCCTGACCTCAGAAGCTGGGCGGGGTTGGGGGAAGGGCTCCTGATGGATTCATCGGGGGCATGGGGAGCATCCAGACAGACAGACAGCCGCGGGCGGCAGATGGAGATAGGGCGACTCCAAAGCCTCCTCCTCAGGGAAGGGAGATACACCCCGGCAGCCAGACGAAGCCGGCGGGCAGCTGCACCCAGGTCTCCCTCTCCCCGCGCTGTCTCTGCGCGAAGCTGCAGATGCTCATTCCAGATCACAGGCCACGTCTTAGTCATGGCTTGGGCGCTCCTCAACGGAGAAATCTTTATCAGCTCTTTTTCCTCTTTTTTTTCTTTATTTCAGACAGGGTGAATTGAGTCAACTGAGCTTTCCTGGATGGAAAGAAGAGAAAGGAGGGTTTTTTTTTCCTCTTTCATTTTCAAAGAGTAATGCAGTGGAAAAAATGCAAAAGGGGAAGTTGGGGACACAGAGTCTTCCTCTCTCCCCTGAATCCCCATTTCCCATCCCCATTACCAGGAGAGACCAGGCATATACAAACATTTATCTGCTGATTTCTGTAAAAAGCTTTGCTCCTAGAAGTAAGCTCTGCTCCTCGGCCACCACCTGCTTCACTTCAAAGAGAAGAGTATTTTGCTACAACTCAGTGACTTTCCTCCAGGTCCCCTCCAAGGTCCTCTGCCAGGGCCACCAGCTCATGAAACGAGGCTGATTTTGCAGGGAATTGGAGACCAGGCATGACAGGGTCACACTGGGTTACCGGAACATTTATGAGGGTCTTTGTAAGCCCCTGGTGAGCCCGTGATCTTCAGAGCCAGGCTTTCGAGGGAGCGTGAATGCTTCCGGAGTTCCCAGGGCTGGCTGCCCTCTCCTGAAGGGCCACGCACAGAGCGCCAGGCTTGGTGATGGGAGGAGCAGGAGGCAGGAGGATGCAGCCCGAGGGGAGGAGGGGCCGGGGGGGTCCACTGTAGAGAGGGGAGGCTTGCCTCAGCCCTGCATCCTCCAGGTGGAGGCCGGGTGGGCAGGGGGCAGCGGGGGCAGCCCTGAGCAGAGCTGGCAGCAAAGGACCTTGGGGCGGGCTCCGGAGAAGCCAGGTCCAGTGGGGGACGGACACCGCGCTGAGCATCCGTGACCTCCAGTGTTAGGGCGGGAGGACAAGGCACGGGAGCTGATATAATTCGGGACCATTATTCAGCCTGCTGTTTACCTCCCTTAAAAAACAATTTTAATCATTACCTGTCCCAGGCCCCTCACACCGCTGAATTCGTTCCTTTGTGGAGGCATGGGGGACTCGGGCAGCTGGCTCTGTTTTGTTTTGTGGTGGTTTGTTCTCTTTGTGTCTTTTATTAGAGAAGATGCAAGGTTACAGAGACGTCATGCATAAGATACAGAGTTCCACTTACACCTCTTTATTAGCACTGCCATTGTAGTAGCATACGTACCACCTAACCCCCTCCAGCAGCATTCAAATCCATAACCCAGGGCTGTTAACTACGTTCACACGGTCACCGGCCACCACCAAGCGCCCCAGTGGGGACCGGACAACCTCAGCGATGGCCCCAGCCCCTGCCCCCAGCCCTGGAAACATGGGCTCTGGGCTCTGGGATCTGGGCTCTCACCCTGTGACTTGCCATCTTCCCCTTCGTCTTTCAGGCTCACCTGGGGTCGCACATGGTGGGGATGGGAGCTGCTGACTTTAGGGCTTCAGGCCGTCTGGAGCGCCTGAAGGAAAGGGGCCGTCCTCTCGCCCCGACAGGAGAACATGCCGTGGACACAAGCGTCCCTCGGGCTCGACCTGGCACCAGGCACAGCCACGGAGGTGGTCCCTCAGGAGGCGCCCCAGCAGATAGGCCGGACCCCCAGCACCCGCGAGCGATGGTCCCTGAGGTGGCAGCACCTGCGGGTTCGGCGGGCACCCCTTGGTGCAGCCCCATCACCAAGGCACGGGGTGCTGATGTCCTCACCCAGAGCCCCCATGACCCCTCACCCAGAGCCCCCTGTGACCCCTCACCCAGAGCCCCCATGACCCCTCATCCAGAGCCTCACATGACCCCTCACCCAGAGCCCCCGTGACCCCTCACCCAGAGCCCCCATGACCCCTCACCCAGAGCCCCCATGACCCCTCACCCAGTGCCCCCCCGTGACCCCTCACCCAGAGCCCCCGTGACCCTCCGCCCCCCGAGAGGCGTCCCCCAGGTGCAGGCTCGACTCCCTTCCGCCCTCCTCCCGCGCCTTCTCCCGCCCCCGCCCCTGCCCCCCCAGCCCTGAGCGTGTGGAGCCTCAGCCCAGATGGGCCCCTGCCTGCCCTCCCTGCTCCCCCGACCCCGAGGCCCTGCCGCCAGCCTCCCCATCCTCGGGCTCCCGGAGCAGCGGGCGGGCAGCACGAGTGGCGTTGTGGGGAGGGCCCGGCCGTGCGTGGCTCGGGCTTCCCTTGGGGGGCAGGCAAGAGCCACGGGTGCCAGCGGAGGGGGAGCGCAGGAGTGCACACGGGAGGGATGTGGAAGGAAGGATGGGCTTGGGTGAGGGGCCGGGGTGGGGAGGCGGGAAGGACTCCAGCTGTCTGGGCTGAGCCAGCGCGCCGATGTGGAGACAGGGTGCGGGGGTGCGGGGGAGCAGAGAGGGGCCGCGGGGGTCGTGCTGGGAGGAGGAGGCCCGGGACACCGGCCTGAGATGTGCATGAATGGCAGGAGGGGCTTCTTGGGTGGCTCTGTTAGAAACGCCCCCATCACCCCCACGCAACACTGGGGTCTCCCCCAGAGACCCTGGCTGGAGGCGGTGGAGCCGCCCTCTCTGCCTCTTAGTCCCGGGATAAGCTGGGCGGCTCCCCACTCACTACCTCCATTTCTTCACCCACAAAAGGGGTGAGAACAAGGCTAATGCCAGAGCCACGCCCAGTGCAGGCCTGGTGGGGGGACAGCACAAACACCTGCCTCACTGCCACCCACCATCTGCTCGCCTTCTCCTCAGAACGTTCCAGAAGGGCAGGCAATGCACCTTCCTTACCTATGTCTTTATCACCAGCATGAAGCCGACTTAATGAAGTTAACACTGAATGAATGAATGAGTGAATGAGTAAATATGTCTTGGTTTTCTAGGGCTGCAGCAACAGTGTCACAAACCAGGGGGCTTAAAACAATAGAAACTTGTTCTCTCACAGTTCCGGACCCCAGAAGTCCAAAATCGAGGTGCCGTGCTCCCTCCAGAGGCTCTGGGAGGGGCCCTTCCCTGCCCATCCAGCTGGGGTTCCAGCAGCTCTTGGTGTCCCTTGGTCTGAAGCTGCATCACGCCAACCTCTGCCTCTGTCGTCACAGATGCATCCCCTCTGCGTGTCACTGTCTGTCCTCTTTCTATAAGGACATTAATCGTTGGATTCAGGGCCCACCCCAATCCAATCCATCAGGACCTCATCTAACTAACTACATCTGCAAAGACCTTATTTCCAAACAAAGTCACCTTCCCAGCTACGGGGAGCTAGGCCGCCAATACGTCTTAGTGGGGAACACAGTTCACCCCATTACAGAGTGGAGACAATGAGAATCATGGCAGGAGGCTGGAGAAAAGGTGGTCTTTTGCGTTAGAACAGACAGGTTTGAACCCCACATCTGCCGCTTCCCAGTCAAGTTCCTTCCCTCCCTCATCCTCAGTTTCCCCGTCAGGAAAGTGGGAATGACAGTCGCTGGAGCCCCCGTGGTGACGTCTGCCACCACGTCCTTGCAAACATGTTTGAAATCTAAAGCCAGATGCACGTGCTCCACACAAAAGCACCACAGTCTGACACCTTTTGAAAATAATGATTTTCTGGGTGGATCAAATAAAGCCAAAATGCGCTGGGTAGTGGGGGAAATGGAGCCAACGTGCCCAGCACTGCTGATACTGAACACGCTCCTGCAAATGTACAGTGCGTGGTAAGAAATCAAGCATGATGTTGAGGGCAGTGAGGAACCCCTGAAGAATTTTAAGCTGGGATGGCATAAAAAGATTAAGTCCTTTTTAAGATGAGACCTTTTAAAACTCTTTCCTAAGTTGATGATGATGTTCGGGACAGGCCCAATTTGTCTACACACCAGGACACCTTCGACCTATTTAATTTGGACAGGGCAAAACTACAACAAAAAAAGTAAACAAAATAAATGCCAAAACAACAAAAGCCCTGTTCTTGGGACAGCTTGAAGTCTGGTGTGCTTTTGTGCAAGATGTCCTGTTTGGTTTTGGATTTCAAGCAGGGAGCAAAGGGCCTGGTCCCGTGGAAATTTCCTAGTAGGATTTATTTTGAAGCAAAGGTTTGGCAGTCTCCCTGGCTAGACAGTGCCTCTTTGAAGAGAGTCAAAAACAGCAGAGAGCGGGACATAGTTCTGGAATGAGCTGGCTTTGGTGGGAGCCTCTTCTTCCAAAAAATACTGCCAAAGACCAGCCCAGGTATCCCTTGCTTTACCAAATTCAACTCGACTCACCTGTGGTTGGCAGACTGCTGAACCATCCACCCACCCAAAGATGTCCTCATCCTTATCCTCCGAACCTTGGATGTGTGACCTTACGTGGCAAAAGGTCTTGCAGACGTGATCAAATAAGGAGCTTGAGATGGGGGAGTGTGAGGGATTATCAGGGAGGCTCCATGTAACCGCAGAGATGACATCTGAAGCAAAGATCCTTTCCTGATGGGTCGGGGTGTCGGGGAGGGGATGTGAAGATGGAGAAGGATCAGAGAGCGGCTTGGAGAATGGGGAATGGGACCACAACCCAAGAAATACAGGCAGCCTCTAGCAGGTAGAAAAGGGCTGGAAGTGGATTCGCCTGGAGAGTCACCAGAAGGAGCCAGCCCTGCCCACACCTTGACGGCAACCCAGGGAGACCCACGGCCTCCAGAACTGTTAGAGAATAGTCTTGAGTTGTGTAAGCCTCGAAGTTTGTAATGGTCGGTTACGGCAACAATGGGACACGGACTCTTCACCTTTCTTGAGTCCTGGGATACAACCCCTAACCCACGGGACCGCCTGTGCAGTGGGGCTTGTGGATCCCATTTTGCAGATGAGGAAACTGAGGCTCAGAGAGCTGATCTGCCACCCCGTGGGGGTTGGAGGACAGGGACCTGGGCTGACCCAGGCCATGCCAAACCTCTGTTCACTCACAGGTTACTTGGTGCCCAGCTAGTGCCCTCAGGGTTGAAGTGGAGACTGATAACAGCACATGCACAGAGCTCCTGGCACGTGGAGGATGTTCTGGCAACATTCATTCTCTTTCCTTCTTTCCCAAACATGCAGCATCAGAGCCCTGGTTTGACTGAGAAGTGGATGACCTTGTCTTCCTGTTATTTTAAAGCTGTCACAAAATCAACCCCATGTTCCATCAGGCAAGCACTCCCCAGTAGACACCAGCTTGGTGAAGAAAAGCTGGCTGGAGTCAGGACCCTGGGCTCCCACATCTGTCCTGCCCCTGGTTGCTGTGCGACCTCAGGCTGGTCACCGCACCTCTCTGGAAAAGGCATCATTTGGGTTAGAAATGCCTCAAGCCTCCCGCAGCAGCAGCCTCCCAGAGCTGGGAGCCGATGTTAGTCCCGCCCAGATGGCTGGCTGCTGTAGGACCCTCACGACGAAGCCACCCCGGGAAAAGCCTCCTACCGGCACATTCCAGAAAGCAAAGCCACGGCTTCCGCTTCCACCATGAAGTCCTGGCTCTCACTTCCCCACTGAGCTGGGCCCATTTCCTGGACTATATCTGGGACTCCAGCTCCATCAGGGAGAAGCTATGCCATGGCCCAGGCCTGACCAGGCCCCAAGCTCTGCATTTTGGGCTTGACCTTGCCACCAGGCAGCTGGCTGACCTTGGGCCGGCTGCTCCTTGGAAGAGAAATGCGGAACTGAGGGCTGCGAGGGAAGGCAGGGCAGCCCAGGCCCCCAGGGGCCCCCAGGCCAGCAGAGACCCAGCCTTCCTCCCACTTTGCTGGTGGCATGGGGGCAGCGATGGCCCATAAGCTGGCCACTGTCTGCTGCTACCCGTTTCCCTGTAGTCAGTGCTTTAAGCAAGCAAGACCACCAGCAGGTGCCCCCAAAGCTGAACATACTCAAGTTTAACGACTGTCCTTTATGCACAGCTTATGGCCTTCCTCCACTGCCTGGGGTTAAAGTCCCCATCCCCTGTCTACTCCTCAGCCCGATCATTGCGGCTAGGGAGGGGGGAGCCTAGAATTGGCCAGGACGGGTCACATGCCTACTCCTTAGCACTGAACCTCGATGTTAGAGAGGACAGAGTCTATGATTGGCTAGGGTGGGTCACGTGGTTACTCAGGGGGTGGGGCTGGTGGCTGAGGCAGGAGGGGAGCTGGTGGGAAGGTGGGGACCCAAGGCTGGAGGGGAAGGGGCAGAAGGAGAGCAGACCCTGGCCCCGCTGTGTCGCCCCCCTCTCCTCTCTGCCCTCCCGCCACCATCCCCGTGGACATCAGAGTCAGAAGGTCCTGGGCTGCTGGGCAATGGTTTTCTCCCTTCTCTTCCCGCAGGACACTTTGCAAGAGAGCCTTGGCCGGGAGACTGAGCAGAGCCGCTGGTTGGAGCAGGAAGGGAGGCGGGGAGGGAGGAAGCGCCCAGTTCCCACCCTCCCAGGGCCCACGGCCGGTGTGGGGCTCCCCGAGCACCCAGGAGCCTGTGGGAGTGAGAGCCCGTTTTACAGATGGAAAAACCGAGAGTCAGAGTTGCGGGCTTGGCTGCACATCCTCAGCAAAAGTAGGAATGAGCAAAGCCTGCCGCCACGTTTCGCCGCCCGGTGTCCCCGGCTCTGTGCGGCAGGTCGGCCTCCTCTTTGCCCAGAGGTTGGACCGAGTCCTCCCGTTTCCCGGCAAGAGGGAGAGGTCCACAAGAAATTTTAGAGCTAAAATTACTGCCGTTCTCTGAGGCTCTGTTGCCTGATTGTGTCTCGGCAGGACGGGGGCTGGTGGGCAACCTCGCTGTGGCCACTGGCTCCTGTTCATGAGCAGAAACTGCCCTGGCCCTGTTGAGACAGAGATGGACTCCAGGGCTGAGGTTGTACCCACAAGACTTTCTGAGCCCAGCAGGTCAGCCCAGCCCGAGACTTGCAGCCACCAAAAGCCACACCAGGCTCCCCACCCATTTGACGTCTCCTGCACTGTATGGACCCTGTTCTCCCCTGGTAGCACCCAAGGCAGTGTCCCTTCCGTGAAGGGGTCACACCAGGCACCTCCACCCTTCTGTCCCTCCCAAGGACACTAGCAGGCACACACCAGCAGCCATGGGACCCTTTGGGATCATTTGGGTGCAGGTACCCTCTGCAGAGCTGCCGAGGGGCAGGAGGGCACCCGCCAGGCAGGAGCAGCTGAGTCTTGAAGCCTCCTTCAGGCCGCTCAGACCCCACGTTTCAGAAAGTCCTCTGATAGGAGTGCAAGGTCAGCCATAGCGACGGTGTGGTAGGGTGAGTCCTAAGGCCAGGGCCACTTCTTTCCTGACTCAGCAGGACCTGCAGTGGGTGCCCTGGAAGTTCTGGGGTGTGGGTGGGTGGAGAAAGTGACTAGGTATATACAGGACAGGGCCCCGAAGAGATGCCCAATACGTGTTGCTGCTGTGTTTTAGCGGGTCGTGGTTGTCTCTGAAACTGCTGGGTGAGAACTTAACCGTGGCCCTGGAGTTCCGCCCCAAGAGTGAGCAACAGCAATGCAGACAACCAAAACTATACGCTGAGCCCCCAGTCTTGGGGTTTGTTCACATGAAACTTAACCCCACAGGAGATAGGTCAAGCCTACTTAAAATTAGGCCTAAGAGTTACCCCCAAGAGAACCTCTTTTGTTGCTCAGATGTGGCCTCTCTCTCCAGCCAACACAACAAGCAAACTCTCCACCCTCCCCCTGTCTACATGGGACATGACTCCCAGGGGTGTGGACCTTCCTGGCAACGTGGTACAGAAACTCTAGAATGAGGTGAGACCCAGCATCAAGGGATTGAGAAAACCTTCTCGACCAAAAGGGGGAAGAGTGAAATAAGACAAAGTGTCAATGGCTGAGAGATTCCAAACAGAGTTGAGAGATTAGCCTGGAGGTTATTCTTATGCATTAAGTAGATATCACCTTGTTGTTCCAGATGCAATGGAGAGGCTGGAGGGAACTGGCTGAAAATGTAGAGCTGTGTTCCAGTAGCCATGTTTCTTGAGGATGATTGTGTAATGATACAGCTTTCACAACGTGACTGTGTGATTGTGAAAATCTCGTGTCTGATGCTCCTTTTATCTACCTTGTCCACAGACGAGTAGAACATATGGCATAAAAATAAATAATAGAGGGAACAAATGTTAAAATAAATTCAGTTTGAAATGCTAGTGATCAATGAAAGGGAGGGATAAGGGGTATGGTATGTAAAATTCTTTTTTTCTTTTTCTGTTTTTGTTTTATTTTTCTGTTGTCTTTTTATTTCTTTTTCTGAATTGATGCAAGTGTTCTAAGAAATGATCGTGATGATGAATATGCAACTATTTGATGATATTGTGAATTACTGATTATATATATAGAATGAAATGAGCTTATATTATGGATGTTTGCATTTCTTTCTTGCAATTTTTTTTAATTAATAAAAAATTAAAAAAAAAAAAAAGAGTGAGCAGCAAACCTTCAGTAAAAAGGAGCATGGGGGGGCTCTGTGGCCAATAAAGGAAGGTTAGGAGGTGACACAAACTCATTCTGGAAACTTGCACAAGTCCCCCCCCAGTTCTAGGCCTCGGTTTCCCCATCTGTAAAATAAATAAGAAGGTTGCATTAGAGCAGTTTCTCAGAGGGTGTCCCTGAGATGCTGCCCTAGAACAACGCTTGATGGTCAAGAGGCTGAGAAGTCCTGCAAGGACAAGTATGTTCCATTCTCCCAAGCCTACGCGAGCATGAGACATCCAGTCCCACGCCGCCCACACCCGGTAACCTCCCACGGAAGCTGTTTTGGGAAATGTTGGGCTAGAAAATCCCTAAAGGCCCTTCCAGATGGAAAACTCCACGGTTCTGCGAGTGGAAGTCAGACCATGAAATAAATGGAAGCTGGTATATATAATTAGATCCTATTTTTAAAAACAGCCAAAGTGTTCTTCCATTTTGTGGGAAGCAAAATCAGTCCAAGGAAGAATGATCGCTGCAGTTGATTAATCAGATGTGAACTACCTTAACCACACAGGAGCCTTAATCTGAGGTAAGTCCAAGTGTGAAGGACAAGGGTTGTATTGTGCAGGATTATTTCCTTAGGCCATATTCCTAGAAGTGGAGTTGCTGAGTCAAAGGCTTTGCATTTTTAGGACATTCGATCCATATTGCCAAATTGCCCTCCATAAAGTTGTACAGACTTAAACTTCCACTAACAGACTAGTAACCGTGCCCATTTCCCCACATCTGTGCCAACACTGGGTGCTATTGCTTTTTACATCTTTAAATTATTGGTGTGTTTACCATGAAGGTAAATAAGAGCTTTTGTTGAGTTATCTGAGTTTCCATTAACTTGTACCTGGAGCAGCCTTGCCACTAGCCTGCTGAATCCACAACTGAAGTCTCTGCCAGTGACCTGGCGGCAATGCCCCGAGGCCAGGCCAGACTTTTCAGAGGAAACAGCAAACCCCACTCAGATTTGGCCTGAAATATTAAACCCTGAAAAAGAGACAATTCAGTGTCATCAGACCCTTTCCCGACGGCAGAGCTGGACAAGGAAAAGAGGTTGGCATTCAGAGTCAGAACGCCAGATTTTGTCCCAGCATTGCCCCTGTGACCTTGGGCAACTCACCTGACCTCTCTGTGCCTCAGTTTCCTTGTCTTTAATGGAGGGTGGTCGTGACGAGGATTAAATTGTTTCTTCTGTGTAATTTGGGTGGTCCTTGTAGATGTCACCCAGTGCGAGCCAGGGCCCGAGCGGCTCAGCGTGCAGAGCTGAAAACCAAGAAGTCCTGCCCAGCTACCGAAAAGGGCCAGAAAGAAATTTGGATTTTTACTTGTATTTCTCTAAGAACACTGAAGGGAATCCACTTCTGAACTCACAATCATGTTTCTCAAACCCCGTCCTCTCCTCCGTGGCTGAGTTATATCTCACAGCTATTTCATAACCCCTCACTTCCTCCTCCTGGAACTGCCCCAACACCCAGTTGTCCTTTCCCTCCTCATCCTCTCCACCGCCCCCCACCACCGCCCTCGCTGCATTTTGCTCTTTAGTGTGCAAACTCTCCCTTTCTCTCTGGTTTTGTTTGGTTCTCATTGCCTCCCCTAGAACCCAGATCCCCCCAGTAAAGGGGGCACCCTTACCTGCACCTCCTTGCTTCTCTAAGTCTGCTTTCCCCTTGCCCAATGCCCAGCTCTGCTGTACAGGTGGTCTCAGGCCAGGAGAAACAGCTCTTGTGGAAAGCGGGGGAGGTGGAAGGCCAGGAGGGCAAGGACAAGATGTCCTTTGCTTGGTGGGGGGGACGCCACCCACAGATACACCCGCGCGTGTCTCTCCAACCAGGCGGCCAGCCCCCTCGCGCCCACCAGCTCTTCCCTATCAGCTGAAGCCTGTTAGCATCGTGAGAGCTTTCCCTTTGGTGAACGTGTCCTTTTCTCCCTCCCAGCGTCCCCAAAAGAAAGATGAAAGGACAAATTCTAAGCGGACTGTGTGGCCAGACCCCACGGCGGTGCCGGGTGTTGGCAGGGGCAGGTGTGGGACAGGGGCGCCGCGCTCCCCCCCGGGGACCTTACCTCCAGACGCCAACCCCACAGCCCGGCCACCTCTGGAGCCTGAGCCGCCTCTTCCCCTGGAGCGGCGTCCCCAGGAGGAAGGTGTGGCTGCTGGGTGAGCCCTGGCTGCCGGAGGCAGGACAGACGGACAAAGCTTATTCAGAGGACTGGGGTATCCACACGTGTGCTCAGGCCCCTCGCGCCTAGAGGAAGGACAGAGGTGGTGGGGAAGGGGCAGACGGGCTCAGGGGACGGGGGCTGCATGCATTCTCTTGCTCCGGCCCTGGAGGGGAGGTGGGGCTACCAGCTGCTGCCCCCCGCCCCCATGCCTGGTTCTAGTGGGGCACTGACGCGGTCCTGGCCGACCAGCGAGTCCCCCAGAGGGTTGGTCTGCCCTCCTTGGGGTCTCGTCCTCACGCCCCTCCCCCACTGCAGACGACGCAGGGCCGCCTTGAGGGACAGGTGGACTGGGCACATGCTTTAGAAAACCCGAAGGGTTGTCCCAGTGTCATGGGGACAGCCATCAACTTCTCCTGGGCCCTGAGTACCGGCCGTTCCCAGGGCCAGCCCCTGTTCATAGTCCACAGTGACAGATGGCATGTCCCACTGCTGTGTGTCCTTCTCATCATTGTCCTGTGACCTCTCTTCACCTCACTGTCACTTGCAGCCCCTCCCATTCCAAATGACTCCCAGACACATCCCAAGACCCCAGTGCAAGGAGAGGTCTCACCCAGCGTCTCCACGTCCTCAGGGGATGCTGCGCCCAGAGGGGGTCGGCCAGCTGCCCGAGGGACCCAGCTAGCAAGAGGGCAGGTCAAGATGAAGCCCCAAGCTTTGGACTCATGGCCTCTCCTTCCACAGGACAGGGCCCCTCCTTTCTTTGCGTAACTTTTAGTGTGGTTGATTCTTGTTTTCCCAATTCGATTACAAACTCCTTGAGGGCAGAAGCCACGCCTTACCCTTCTGGTTGGCTTTATGTGAAAGGCAAGATCCGTGACTGGTGGAAGAGGCCAGCTGGATTTCACCAGCTGTGCCACCTCTTCAGGCTGGGGTAAAGTGGGACTGCAGGCTCCGTCTGGGCTCCGCAGGGAACCAGGGCTGACCTATGTGGTTCACCTGCTGTTCTAGTTTGCTAGCTGCTGGAATGCAATATACCAGAAATTGAATTGCTTTTAAAAAGGAGAATTTAATGAGTTGCAAGTTTACAGTTCTAAGGCCGAGAAAATGTCCCAATTAAAACAAGTCTATAGAAATGTCCTATCAAAGGCATCCAGGGAAAGATACCTTGGTTCAAGAAGGCCGATGAAGTTCAGAGTTTCTCTCTCAAGTGAGAAGGCACATGGCAAACACAGTCAGGGCTTCTCTCTTGGCTGGAAGTGCACATGGCGAACACGGCGTCATCTGCTAGCTTTCTCTCCTGGCTTCCTGTTTCATGAAGCTCCCTGGGAGGCGTTTTCCTTCTTCATCTCCAAAGGTCGCTGGCTGGTGGACTCTCTGCTTCGTGGTGCTGCAGCATTCTCTGCCCTCTCTCTGAATCTCTCTCTCCAAAATGTTTCCTCTTTTATAGGACTTCAGAAACTAATCAAGACCCACTCAAATGGGTGGAGACATGTCGTCACCTAATCCAGTTTAACAACCATTCTTGACTAAATCACATCAACCAGGGAGATGATCTCATTACAGTTTCAAATATACAGTATTGGATAGGGATTATTCTACCTTTATGAAATGGGATTTATATTAAAACATGGCTTTTCTTAGGGGGTATGCTTCCTTTCAAACCAGCACACCTGCCAAGAGCGCGGGGCTGGGAGTGGCCACGCAAGCGCCACCAACGCGGGAGATGCTCGGATCCAGTGACCGGGGAGACCGCAGGAGGTCAGGAGAACCAAGCATCCATCTCGAGGACTTCCTGGGGGTCCGCTGGAGTCGGTGTGAGCCTCCTGCTCTCCACGCCCAGGTCCTGTCTGCAGGTGCAGCTCAAGGACAGTAGATGCCTGTCCACCCCAGCCGACCCCAGCCGAGGCTATGGCCAGGCAGGTAGGAGAAGGAGGCACTGCCTCTGTTCCACTTGGGGCGGGGAGGAGGGTGGAAGGAGGGAGGGGCTTCAGCCTGGCCTCTTTCCTGCCTAGAGCCTGGCAACCCCCAGAGCACTGGGCAGCTGCAGCACTGCACCCACCTCCGTCTTGGGTGGCGTCTGGCCAAGCCCAGGGGGCCAGAGTCAGGACTTCACCAGCTGCCCCTGTGGAGACGCCGCAGGCGCACCACACCCCGGTCAATGTCCTCCACCCTCTCTGCTCACCCCCACCTTCCCCCTGCGTCACCTCCAAATCCCTGACATCTTCTCTCATCCGTCCCCAACCAGCCCAGCAGGAGAACGGGAGCAAGGTTCAGGTGGGAGGAGCTGGGGGTGCAGGGGTCCCCCCGGGCCCAGCAATTCCCGCTTAGGGGCTGCTGGCTGAAACTCTCAGAGCCTCAGCTTCCTCATCTGTGAAATGGGCACAGTTACACATGCTCCAGCTCGCAGGGCCGTGGAGGCTGGAACCATTAGGTTGCCTCAGCTGTGGCCTCAGTGATGACCGCAATGACATCATTCCTTCAAGCCCCTACTCTGTGCTGGGCACCCACTCACTCCTCCTTCACTGCCCTGAGCCAGAAGTCACGCTCAGCCCTGGGAACACGGCTGGTGGGAGAGGTGGCACACCTCCAGGCAGTCACACACAGTGGGATTCAGAGCTGTGAAGAGGGGAGCCCATGTCTTATGAGACTCAGAGAACAGGCCCTACCCCAGCCTGGTGACCAAGGAAGGCTCCCCGGAGGTGGTGTCTGAACTGGGCCTTAAACAATGAGGAAGAAGTAGGCAATCATTCATTCTGTCAACAAGCATCTAGTCCACGCCTGCCCAGTTCCAATGCTGCCGTGGGTGTTGGAGAAGCAAAGGCACATAGGTGCCAGGCTTGGGCCCAGGGAGACAGAAAGAAGCGTCTCTGACCTTCCGTTCTGGGCCGGCACAAGTGGCAAGGCTGGGCCACCCCTTGGGGTCACAGCACTCAGGATGTGGAGACCTCATCCCGTTACGCTGAGCAGTGGAGTCCCACGCGGCGGGGAATGCAGAAGGCTGAGCTCTCCGCGGACTGACCTCCAAGGGCAAAGCAAAGTGAGAACACATTACGCCACCATTCATGCAGCGTCTGTATGTGTGTTCACATCTGTGCGTGTGCACACGTAGGTGTGGCCGTGTCTGAGGGCGGGCTGGGGGGGAGACCATTTAGCCATTAGAAACCATTGGAATTCTGGGCCCTGCCCATTTACCACCTACCCAAAACAGGAATTCATTTTTAATGGTGACTAAAATCAACATGAATTTTCACATGGAAATTAATTGTTGCATGAAATTAAAATTTGATTTTAGTTGTTAATTTTTCACATGAAATTAAAAGAAAAAAGCCCAGGTTTGGGTTGGGGAGGGCCCAGGTCCTGAACTGAACCTCCGTTTTCTCCCAGAGCCCCTGGGTCACGGCGCGGCCACGCGGCGCCAGCACATGGCGGGACTGGCAGGAGGCAGGGATGAGCTCAGGGCCCCAACAGGCGGCCACTGTCACGTCCTTATTTCCATCGCTGCTGGCGGTCCCCACCCACCGCGGCAGCAGAGGGCCAAGCACGTCCTGGCCGGCCCCCAGGCTCCAGCGCCTCCCCCACTTCTCCAGGAACTTTCCCATCGCAGGCAGGAGATCGAGACTCAGAGACCTGAATTCGCAGCCTTGTTCCAGGCCCCCCCCCCACACACACAACCACACACAACCTCACAAAATCACACACATACACACAGATCTACACAAAACCACCCAGGCACACACAAGATCATCTCACACAAACCTTGTTCTGATGCTGCTTTTGTCTACGGTATGGACAGATGAGTGAAAAATGTGGATTAAAAATAATGGGGGGAACAAATGTTAAAATAAATTGGGTAGATGGAAATACTAGTGGTATATGAGAGGGAGGGGTAAGGGGTATGGCATGGAAGAGTTTTTTCTTTTTTCTTTTTATTTCTTTTTCTGGAGTGATGTAAATGTTCTGACCAATGGTCATGGTGGTGAATACACAACTATGTGATGATATTTTGAGCCATTGATTGCACACCGTGTGTGGAGTGTTCATACATTAAAAATGTTCGTGTTTGTGTGTTGATTGATTTTATTAATAAAAGTTTTTTTAAAAAAAAGAAGATAGAAACAGGGTAGATATTTGGTAATTGGAGCTGAAGGGACATAGATTGTGCAAAAGAACTGATTGTGAAAATTCAGAAATGGACAGCACAATCCTACCTAACTGTACTACAGTAATGTTAGCACACTGAATGAAGCCGAATGTGAGAATGATAGAGAGAGGAGGGCTGGGAGCACAATGAAATCAGAAGGAAAGATAGATGATAAAGATTGAGATGGTATAATCTAGGAATGCCTAGAGTGTATAATGATAGTGACTAAATGTGCAAATTTAAAAATGTTTCTGCATGAGGAAGAATAAAGGAATGCCAATAATTCAGGGTGTTGAAAATAGATGGTAATTAATATTTTAAAACTTTAACACATGTGTGAGACTAAACAAGAAATGTTTATTTGGTACAAAATTTATATTTTGACTAGTGCGTTTCCTAATATACCTTATGTGGGCAGCTTAATCAAACACCATAGTACTTGGAACCTTGAGTAGGGCTTGAGATTTTGTAGGTTTGTCCAGAGTGATGCCCCAATAAATCCCAGAGTGATTTCAGCAGTGAATAAAAAAGTATTTGCAAAGTCCCCTTGGGGGAATGGTGAGAAAGGGGGAAATTCAACTTGCCCAAGTGGAGAATTCTTGATATTCTCACGAGCAGTGGGGACAACCAAAGCTATAGGCTGAGCCCTCAATCTTGGGGGTTGTTCATATGAAACTTAATCCCACAAAGGATAGGCTAAGCCTACTTAAAATTAGGCCTAAGAGTCACCCCCAAGAGAGCCTCTTCTGTTGTTCAGATGTGGTCTCTCTTTCTCAGCTGACACAACAAGCAAACTCACCACCCTCCCCCTGTCTACATGGGACATGACTACCAGAGGTGTGGACCTTCCTGGCAACGTGGGACAGAAATCCTAGATTGAGCTGGGACTCAGCATCAAGGGATTGAGAAAACCTTCTCGACCAAAAGGGGAAAGAGCAAAATGAGACAAAATAAAGTGTCAATGGCTGAGAGATTCCAAACAGAGTTGAGAGGTTATCCTGGAGGTTATTCTTATGCATTAAATAGGTATCACCTGTTTAGTTAAGGTGTAATGGACAGGCTGGAGGGAACTGCCTGAAAACGTGGAGCTGTGTTCCGGTAGCCCTGTTTTTTGAAGATAATTGTAGGATGATATCACTGTTGTAGTGTGACTGTGTGGTTGTGAGAGCCTTGTGTCTGATGCTCCTTTTGTCTACCTTATCGGCAGACAAGTAAAACATATGGATTAAAAATAAATAAATAATAGGGGGAACAAATGGTAAAATAAATTTAGTAGACTGAAATGCTGGTGATCAGTGAAGGGGAGGGGTAAGGGGTATGGTATATATGATTTTTTTCTGTTTTCTTTTTGTTGCTTTTTCTGAATTGATGCAAATGTTCTAAGAAATGATCATGATGATGAATATACAACTATATGATGATAGTGTGAGTTATTGATTATATAACAAGAATGGAATGATCATATGATAAGAATGTTTGTGTTTGTATGTGGTTATGTATCATAAACAAAAAATAAATTCATTAAAAAAAAAGTCATGGGCGGGCCACGGTGGCTCAGCAGGTAAGAATGCTTGCCTGCCAAGCCTGAGGACCCAGATTCGATTCCCGCTGCCTGTCCATGTAAAAAAAAAGAGTCGTCTCACACATGTACAATCAACCCAGAGTCACATGGGGATGCAGATTGCATGTTGACAACATAAAAATAATCACACAAACTCACCAGTGTTCGTGAGCACGCACCCACAGGGTGGGAGGCGCAGTTGCTGAGGGGCGCACTCAGATTTGGGTGAATGAGCTCACCCCAATTCCAGCCCCAGCCTGCCGCCACCCGGGCTTCAGAGAGGAGATGTCATAGGGGGCTGCCCTTCCAAGGCCTCCCCCCCAACTCAGCCGGGGCCCCCTGCCCTTGCCTCAGCCTCCCAGGGAGGAATGGGGGAGCCTGCGACGAGCTGAGACACGAGGCCCGCCCCTACCAGTTCCTTCTTTAGGACGGAGGCACAGCCAGCCGTGCCTTTCAGCTCAGCCCCTTCCTAAAGCCGCCGTGGGGCTCCAGCTCTTTGCAAGCAGCTGGACCTTTTTGCTTTAAGATGGTGCAGTTACTGGACACAGCATGGCCAGTTCTTCTATCTGCCCCTCGGTAGCTGCTTCCTCCTGGAAGCAAGCAAAGCAGAGGTTAAAAGGCAGCACACTGGCAGCATGGGACGTGACTCCCAGGGATGAGCCTGGCCCTGGCACCATGGGATTGACAATGCCTTCCCGACCAAAAGGAGGAAAAGAGTTGTGGCAATATGAGGTCTCAGTGGCTGAGAGATTGCGAATAGAGTCGAGAGGGTGTTCTAGAGGGCTACTCTTATGCAAGCTGCAGCCAGATATTGCTAATTGCCCTGGTGTGCCAAACCCCAACCAAAAGCATTCCTGCCAACCCTAAAGAACACCTGGGGCTCTAACTGAGACTCTACAAAGGCTCCATGCACTGGGATGACTTTCCAGAAAACTGTAACCTCCAGATGGCTTCCTAGGCCAGATGAGTCCTGAAACCCAGAGGGCCCAGCCTCTCCAGAACATCAAGTGGTTCCATCCCCTCATCCCATACTACCCACAGCCCCTTCCAACATGAAAGATTAAAAATGGGCACAACCCCTAAAGTGCGTGAGAAAGATCAAAGTAGAGGGTAGAGTTATAACAGAGAAGATAGGCCTTAAATGAGTATGATTGCTGAATCACTATATTGATATTTCTTTTAATCTCCAGCTAGAAGGAAAAACCTAAAACTGAGGAACTGTAACCCACACCAAACTCTGAAATCTGTCCTGTAACTGATTGTTGCAGTGTACCTTGAAGTTTATTGCCTTTTTGTATATATGCTATTTTTCACAATAAGAAATAAAATAAAAACAACAAAAAATGGCAGCACACAGCAAAGCTAGAATCAATTCCTGAGGAAGCATCATCAGACAAACCCAAACTGAGGAACGTCCTACAATGTAGCTGTGCTGTACTGTTCAAAAGTGCCCAGGTCACCGAGACAAAAGAACTGTGCCCCTCGGGGGGAGCACGGAGACACGACAACCAAAACCCAAAGGCCGTGTGGTGTCCTGGACAGGGTCCCGGGTGAGGGACAGGGCACTGGGGGGACGGGGGCAGACCCGAGGATGGCCGCCCCATTGGTTGGCAGCGCCGTGCCAACGCCACCTTCTTGGTCTCAGCAGCTGGACTGTGGGTGTCTTCGTTTTGGGGAAGGTGGGTAGAGGCTGCAGCCAAAGCCGTGGAAGATGCCACCCCTGCCGTCCATCTGTGACCCTGAGACCCTGCTCTTGGGCGGTCATCTGCTGTTCACAAGCCAGCAAGGCCTGCTAGAGGAGGGAACAAGCCCCGAGGGATGAAGGAGGACTAGACTTGGGAAAGGTCTGCCAGTTTCTCAGGAATTAAACATGGACCTACAAAATGGCCTGGCAAGTCCACCTCTGGGTGTGCACAGAGAACCGAGGGCAGGGGTGCAGACGCTCGCACTCATGTCCACACAGCACTATTCACAGTGGCCAAAGGGGACGTGCATCCTTAAGCGTGGCGACACTGGGAGCTGTCATTGTAAGCTGCCACAAGGACAATAGCAAAGGGCCCCAGCTGAGCTGGACCGCCCTGCGGGGTGCTGCTTCACCCAGCAAGCCTCTATCTCTCCCTGTCTCTCCCTGGGCTCTCATTCTTCATTTGTAAAGCCGGGCATTTCATTCAATTCTCTCATTTGTTCATTCATTCATCCATCCATCCATCCATCCATCCCTTGCCTCTTCAGTCCCCGAGCACCACCTGGAACTGCAGCACTAAAAAGACAGCTGTGAACAGCCAAAACCGTCCTAACAGGGCCAGGTAAAGGACAGGATCAGGTGAGCAGGTACCCTGCGCCAGATGAGTGCCGTGAAGAAAAGAGAAGGTGGGGGGCCAGTGCAAACAGCCAGGGCCTGTGATGCTGGGGGGTGCGGAGGGCTGACCGGGGGCAAAGGCCAGAGGGTGGGATCAGAGGTGGGTCCCCTGAGACACAACAGGGAGGCCAGAGGGGCTGGGGTACAGAGAGGTGGGCAGGGCCTGAACCCCGAGGCTCCCCGGAGTGCCGAGACCCTGGCTTTAGCCCAAGCCGCTTCGGAGCCGGTGTGCACGCTGGGGAGGCCACCTGGTACCCGCCCTGGACCCTTTGCTTGTAAAATGGCAAGTCCCTGTGTCGTGGTAACCCCTGGAGCCCCCAGACCCCTCCGGGCCCGGCCAGCCTTGCCAGGTGAGGATCGGCCCGGAAGCCATGACTGCATTCCCGGGTGAAACCTGCTGATCTGGGGATGTTAGCAACTGGCTTGGGGGTGGGGGAGGAGTGGCTGTGGCCAGATCCCCGGCCTCTGCCCGAGGAAACCCACCCCCAGGGGCTTTGCTGGGGGAGGGTGGGGTGGGTGAGAAAGCCCCAGACCCTAAGATGGTGATTTTGAAAGATGAAAGCTGCAGCCTTGAAACATTCCTCAGGCCTCTGCATTGCTTTGGGGTGGGGGGGTAGGGGGGGAATGTTTGCTCTGGGGTGACTTTGTTATAACCGATCCTGGTTTTATTTACTGGTTGTTTCTATTCGGTTTAAACAACCGCTGCCACCACCGCAGCACCATCTTAAATGAAGACACTCTGTTAACCCAGAAAATAAAAACAAGAAAAGGAGATCCCTCCTCCCCACCCCTCCTCACCCCTCCTCACTCCCTCCCCAGCTTAACGGCCAATCCTGGGCTTTGGAGGAAAGTGCCAAAAAGACGTGTGAAAATCCTTAGCCAGCCCTAGTTTACATGCGTCTCCAGCTCACCAGCCCAGCCCTCAGTGCAGGGGTTAACTCCTTGGCCCACAGAGTGTGTGCTGCGACTCCCCCAGCCCTCCCTGCCCCAGGGCCTTTGCACCGCAGTGGCTGCTGCCAGGCACCACTTGTCCCTTCCCTGATTCTTCATTTGCCAGGAGCACTGCTCCTTTTCCTTGCCTACTTTTTCACAGCAGTAATCACCGTAGGCAGTCATGCATCCAGTTTCTTGAATTCGTGCCTGTTGTCTGTCCCCTCTCTGAGGGCAGAGGCCACAAAGGTACATGGTAGCTATTCAAAAGATATCTGTGGAACAACCTGCTGGGCCAGCCCGAGGCGTTAGGGCATCTGCTGTCTCGTGGTGCCCTCTGGTGGGGGTTGTGCGAACGCCAGGCTGGAGGAGCCAACCCTTTCCCTCTCACTGTGGCGTTTGTCCCCCAGCCCTGTGCCCACCTCGGACGTGGCCACCGGGAAGGCAGCAGCATCGATGACCTGTGCGAGTCCCTGAAGTGGTCCAGGCTCATGCGGGGCTCCTCCAGTGGCCTCTGCAGCAGCAGGGAGTTTATGGTTAAAGAGCTAATGTGGATCACGTTACATGATGCAATGGCTGTGCTAGCCGTGTGTCCTTGAATAACCTCTCTGAGCCTCAGTTTCCCTAACCGTGGCAAGGCTGTGCACAGTGAGTCCTCCACTTCCCTGGCTGTAAAATGGTCCCCCAGGAGTGCCTCCTTGAGAGCCAGACAGTTGGGGGCCCACCCTCGAGGGGCTCACGAGGTGGGGAGCAGGCCTTGAGTAAGAGAGCACATGCCCCCCGGAGCAGTGAGGGCGGCCCAGAGCACAAGGCACTGCGGCCGGGGGTGGCCTCAGTGGGGCCCGCTCTGTCCCTGTCCCTGTGGGCCTCGGGGCCTCAGGAGCAGGACTTTGGAGTATCTCACGCTGGGGCCCTGCTGACACCTGCCCAGCCCGAAGCATAGTGGAGCTTGGAGTCTGCCGGCGTTTGCACTTTTCAGAGCCCTGGCGCCAGTGCCCTGCCAGCACTTCCTCCTCCTCCTCCTCCCTGAGGCTCTTAAGGGCTCCTCTCAGGGCTCCAAACTGAGCACCCCCACCTCCCCGCGAAGTTAGGGGGCCGGGGTCTGAAGCCAGGTTATCCGGGTCCCCCCAAATGCACACAGAGCAGACCTGCCATGCCTGCACGCAGGCTAGTGAGGGCCCCCGGGACAGCAAGAAGGCGGGGACTCACCCTGGCGCCAGGACCGGCCCCCAGAGGCGGGGGTTGGTTGGTCTCGGGCGGGGCTGTTGTATCCGGATTTTAACCCCCCCCCCCCCCAGGTAACTCCGTGTGTAGCCTTTGCCCCCGCAGTTTACCCTCCTGCCAAACAGTCCTCACCCGTGCTCCCCAAAGCTGACCCATTCCTCACCTGCCAGGGCCTGTCCTCCCAAATAGGACATTTAAGTGGCACTGGCTTCTGTAAAAATTAAAATGAAATTAAAAAAAAAAAGAAAACGAAACACATCATGTAAAATCAACCATTTTAAAGTGCACAATTCAGCAGCATTTAGTACATTCCCAGAGCTGTGCAGCCGCCACCTCTGGTTCGAACCCTTTCCTCCCCTACACGGAAGCCCCATCCCCGCCAGCGGTCCCTCCCCTCTCCTCCACGCCCGCCCCCAGCAGCCCCGCATCTGCTCTCTGTCCTGCGGCTCTACCCATGCTGGATATTTCCCATAGGCAGAGTTTGACAATATTTCCCCTTTTGCATCAGGCTCCCGTCACTCAGTCCAGCGCCCTCCGTGTCCACCTACGTTGGGGCAGGTGCCGACTCTGTTTCTCTTTACAGCAGGAAAGCCCGTCGGGCTTCGTTTCTCTAGGCCCCGTCGGTGGCCATGTGGGTCATTTCCACCTCCCGGCCGTTGCGTGTGGCACTGCTGGGTTCCCGTGTGCACCCCTGCTTGAGACCCCGCCTGCACTTCCGGGGCGCACACGAGGAGAGGACCGCTGGGCGGGTGGCCACTCCGTTTGACTGAGGCACCAGCAGGCTGTCTCCCACAGTGGCGCAGTTTATGCCCCCCACGCCGGCCATGCGGGTGGGGTCAGGTGGCCTTGGTGTGGTTTTTTTTTAACTTATGATCATCCCATTCTACATATATAATCAGTAATTCACAATATTATCACATAGTTGCATATTCCTCATCATGATCATTTCTTAGAACATTTGCATCAATTCAGAAAAAGAAATTAAAAGACAACAGAAAAAAATTCATACATACCATACCCTTCGCCCCTCCCTTTCACTGACCACTAGCATTTCAATCTAAATTTATTTTAACATTTGTTCCCCTATTATTTATTTGTAAAACTCCCCAGTGGTGGGGATCAGCAACCACCCGAGGCCCCTGTGTGCACACTGGATTGATTCCCCCATCTCGTGCTCTCTGCAGCTCGCTTTGGGAAGGCATCCATTGTTTCCTTTTTCTTGTTCGGTAACTGTGAGCGTTGGGTTCTGGTGTCAGGTCAGGCAGGCACTGGTCTAACTGTGACTGCGAGGACATTTCGTGACTCAAATCATCAGAGGGCTGATTGCATCTATGGCTGATGGCACCTGCAATCAGCTAGGGGGAGCGCCTTCCTCATGAGAGACTACATGTAGCCCAATCAGTCGAAGGCTTCAAAAGGAGAAGGGATGACTCCAGCTGTCGGAAGAGAGAATTTTCATCTCTACTTCAGCCAGCTAGCCTATCCTGGGGAATTCACTGACAACCTTCATCGGAGCTACCAACTTGCAGCCTGCCCTATGGAATTTGGACTCGTGCATCCCCACAGTTGCATGAGACACTTCTATAAATTCTCATATTTGCAGATACCTCCTGTTGGTTCTGTTTCCCTGGACCTGACACACGCAGTGGTTACAACAGTCTCTGCCATTTACTAGCACTGTGCAAGGAGAGGGACATCCCCCGGTAAAGATGACAGAGGTTGGAAGGTATGGAATCCCTTGTCCAGTGCCCCTCAGCTAGCCAGCGGTGTGACTCCGGGGTCCGTGCTGACGTTTCTCTTTAAATTAAAAAAATTATTTTAAAATCTCTTTATTTTCATTAATATCCCATGGCAGCCAGCACATTTCAATTGCAGCCGACAGGAGCCATCTCCTCCCCGGGGAGGCTCTGGGTAGGAAGGGGTGCTGGCCCCAGCTCTGGGTGGGTGGGGGTGCTCAGTGGAGTCCTGGGAGCAGGCAACACCGGCACAGCAAAGTTAGCTGTGCACAAGGAGACAGGACTGGCCCCAGAGTCCAGGTGGGTGGCTAGTCAGCGCACCCAGCCCCTCCCAGGCTGCAGGCCACGGGTGAGCACAGGTGACCTTCGTGGTAGCATTCACTGAGCTGCTACCATGTCTCAGCTCATCTCTTTCACAACAGCCCATGAGGAACTGATGTGGCCAGTCCCATCCTGCGTACGTGGAGACTTGAGGCATATGTGCACGGGCTGCAGTCTCTGGCTGCAGATCTGTGCCCCTGGGGGCCCTGCCCCTAAGTCACCGACTCAGCAGGTGTGGGTGCACCTGGACCATGCATTTCTAACCAGCTCCCAGGTGAGGCCAATGGCTGCAAGCACCACTGTGAGAACCTGTTCATGCTGTACCTGCCCTGCTCAGACAGTGTCACACTGAGACCCATTGGCACATCTTTAGAAGTTTCCAGACCCTTCTAGCAAGAAGCATGGGGCTCAGTGGTTAAGAGCACAGGCTATAGCCAAACAGCCATGGTCTGGGCTCCCGGTGCAGCCAGCATAGGTAGGGTCAGTCCGACCTGCCTAGCAAGGTCGTTGGAGGACTTGAGCCATCATGTCCTAAGCACGGCATGCAGGAGGCACTCTGTGGTGGGAGAGCTGCCAGGGAGAAGACAGACAGGGCTCCACCCTTGAGCCCGAAATATACCTGGGGCTTGCTCCTGATGCACCGTCCTCGGGTGACCCAGCCTTGGGGTATTGGGCTGCCTCTGGACAGGTCACCACAGGTCCTGTCCACTGCCTGAGCTGGAAATCATGGGAATGGCCACCAGGACCCTGGCTATGCTGGTGAGATCCTGGTGGGTCACCCAACTTGAAAACACAAGGACACCTCCCTCCAATCTGATGTGTTTTCCACCTGGGTCAGGAGGCAGGAGAGAGGTGTCTGCCAGCATGGCAGGGGTCAAGGGGTGGAAAGCAGGGAGCAGGGAGGATGGAGGGTTGAGGTGAGCTGAAATGGGAGGGGGTGGGGATGGATGCCAGCCCAGGACAGCTGCTCCCACACCATCCCCAGAAAGGGGACTGAGACTGAGGGGCCCCCATGCCTGACCTCCCACTCCCTACCTTGATGGTTCTGCTTCTACCCTGACCCCCCTTCAAACTGGTCCCCTGGGAATCCCCTTCTGACCATGATGATGACACCTCCAGGGCTCACAAAAGTTCTACAGTGTAAGGGAATGGCCTCAGAGCTGGTGGACTTGCCTCTCTTGGGTAGCTTGGATTGGGGAGAACTGCAGAGAGTTATGCAGAGACAAATCAGGAGGCTGGAGAGCTGGATAAAACTGGAGTATTGCCTGGGGGCAGTGCTGAGAGGGCGTAACAGATGCTCTCCAGGAAAACAAGTCCTGCTTCAAGAGAAGACGTTCCTGTTAACCTGCCTGCATGCTGTCCCGTGTGGACACGATGGATGGAGCCACTGCAGCCATCTCGTCACCAGCCCGAGGAGGAAGCAACCCTGAGCAGGGAGATGGCAGGAAACAGCCCGAAATCTGTCCTCCTCTGGCAGATACCCAGGCATATGACATATAAATCCTTGTACTGTATAAGTCAGTTGGAAGAGGTTGCTTTTTCTTTTTTTAACTTATAACGAAGCTATAAAGCCCTGCCTCTGACATGCTTTTAAAATATCTTCACAGACAAACAAACAAAAAGCCACACACAAAAAAACAAATAAAACAAAAATATCTTGACAGTGCCTTGCCCCATAGCAATGATCTTCTGTGTATTTTGAAATAATTTTAGGCTTATGGAGAAGTTGCAAAGATAGCACAGAGAGCGCCCTTATATCCTTCATGCAGCTTCCCCTCGTGTTAACATCTGGCACAACCATAACATAATAACCAAAACTAAGAAATGAAGAGTGATACCATGTGTTAACTGTACTACAGAATGGCTAGGAGACCCCTGTTTTCGCCTCTCTATTCCTGGACTCACATTTGGTGGTCGTGTCTCCTGGTCTCCTCCACTCTGGGGCAATTCCTCTTTTTCCCTTGATTTCATGACCTTGATGCTTTTGAGGAGTCCGTGTCAGGTGTTTTGTGGACTGCCCCTCGGTCTGGATTGATCGCAGGCTTTCTCGTGGTTAGACGAGGGTTCGGCGGTGCGCGGACGAGAAACCCCCGCCTGGGGCTGTGCCCTCCTCGGAGGCTGGGGTCAGGGTTGGCCACGGGGAACTCCGGTCCTGGGGTTGGGTGTGACTGTTGGGTTTCTCCATTGAAAAGTTCCCATTTTCCCCTATATCGTTAATATCTCGGGGAGGTATTCGGAGAGCTTGTTTCTCCTTCAACTTTCGTCCTTTGAGTTTAGCAACCGTGGCTAGACCGTGCTTGTGATTACCAGCAGAGTGTGAGCTAACGGTGCTTGTTCCAGTCCCTCCTTCCTTCTACACTTAGTAACTGCAAGTTGTCTCTAACGTAATAATTGTTATAACTGCGGGGAAGAGCTGTCCCTCCCCCATTTATTCAATTATTTATTTACATCCGTATGGACTTGGGCGTATTTATTTCATTCTATGGTTTATAATCCTAAACTGCATTGTCTATTTTGATCTGCACATCAGTGGTTTTCACGCGAGCATAAGGACTCAGTCAGCTACGTTTCAAAACCAACTCACTGTTAATGCTTCTCAGAATACCTGGCACTCGTTCTTGAGCGTTAATGAACTTATCAAATGTTAGCGCTGTAAGCAGCCTTGGCCGTGGTCTCGTGTCCAGCTCTACCCTGGCCCCCTTTGACCCCCTCTGCCTCCCTCACATCTCACCTCCTCCCTGGGGGGGGGGGGTGACCTCATCTTAACCAGGTCAGTGTTCACAGCCCTGGAAAAAAAAAAGGAGCACCTGAAGGAAAAAAATGTGAGAAGGAGCTTGGGCTGAGTTGAACAAGCATGGATTTTGGACTCGCACTAAATCTAGGTTCAAATCCTGACTCTGCCATGCACTGACCACAACTTTGGGGGAAATGACCTGTCAGACTGCCCCATCTGTAAAATGTGGCAACCTTTCACACGCTTTAGCAGTTTGCTGCACAAATTTAATAGGCTCGTCTCTTAGGCCTGTGGTAATGAACTACCCTCAGCAGCTGGTTCAAAACCACAGAACTCAATTCCCTCACAGTTCTGGAGGGCAGAAGTCTGAAATCAAGGTGCTGATGGGCTGATACAGCTGAAGGCACCAGGGGAGGCTCTTCCAGCTTCCGGTGGCCCCAGCATCCCTTGGCTTGTGGCTGCACTGCCCCAGCCTCTGCCTGCGTCTTCCCATCGCTTTCTCCCTGTGTAAACGAATCTCCCCCTGCGTTCTTCCTATACGGGTAGGCGATAGCACTGCGTGTGATAATCCAGGCTCATATCCTCATCTCAAGAGTATTAACTCAATCACACGCATGAACACCCTTTCTCCCTACACACTTACGACCACAGCTTCCAGGGAGCAGGACCTGAAGCCTTTGGGAACCAGTTTTCAGCCCACCACATAGAGAAAACAATAAGGGTTAGTTTTCGTCTCACCTGTCCTCACCCTCCCTACTAAAAGAAGAGATGGTGACTGGAAATGGATGTAGAAGCACCGCCCTTGGAGAGGTGAAGACTGAGGGGCTCCAAGCATGCCCAGGAGGACTCATGTCTCACCAAATGAAGTCAGGACATGCCTGCAAAGCACAGCCCAGGGGAATGTCCTGATAGTGGAAAAACTGCCCTCTAGAGCGTCTGTTTTAGGATGGCAGCATAAAGACTTTCCCACCCAGCTCCCTCTCCAGAATCTCCCCGAAACAAGGAGAATGAAAAACCAAACAAACCCTGACCTCACTGACATGCCAACCCTCCATCGATGAAGAGAGAGGTGATATGGAGGACTCACAGTCTAAGAACAGCCTCGAGACCGGGCCAGGTACCCCAGAGGATGACAGGAGGGTGGGGCTGGGGACACTGAGTCTGTTGAACAGCAGTCTCTCCCTGGGGACTTATCCCAAAACTGAAGGGAAGAGCAGACTGTTCCTAGGAGATTTCGAGTCTGAGGCTCTGGACTCAAGGACCCCACGTACCAGGGAGGGGAGAAGAGGGGAGGTACTGGGCAGAAAGCAGGGGAAAGAGGCTGGTCTCTACCGGCAGCCCATCCTGCACAGGCAGGAGCTGGTGGCACCCCTCTGGGGAGACCGTGGGGTCTTCTTTGGCAAAGCTGGCTCTCCCCACAGCCCTGACCATCAGCTCGTCTGTGTCTCTCTCGGGACCACCGGGGCAGGGCTCCAATAGAAAAGTCGAGAATAAGCAAATAGAGAAAAAAACCGGAGAGGGTAGTGGGAGCAAACAGAAAGAACACAAGAATTCAAAACAAAACCAAAGCCCGATTCCTCAGAGGGTGGAGAGGCAATGTTGCATCTGCAGAAGAAAACTTGGATGCTATCTCCTAAAAAGGACAAAGAAACAGCAAAAAAGCTCTTGGAAATTAAAACTATCTCAGTCTGAAAAAAAAATACACAGTAGAAGAGCTGGAAGACAAAGTTAAGGACCCTTTCCAGAAAACAGAGTGGACACTGGGAGAGGAAGCCAGTGGATCAGCCTGGGCGGCCGGCGTCCAATTCGTAGGAGTTGGAAAACACAGAAAACCGAGGCCCAATTCCCAAAGACAGAACGCAGTGCATTTGCCAGAACCCAAAAAACTCCTGTTTCTCCATCTGGGAAGGGACTGCCAGCACTACACAGCGAGTGGGATTTAGAAAACGGGCGCCAAGGCAATCCCTGTTAAATTTGAGAACACGATGACGAAGAGAGGATATAAAGCTTCGTGGATTTTTCTTTAAAGCTAGGCCACAGGAAGGAAGGGTTCCAGATGTGCGTCAGGAGGTGGACAGTGGGATGATGTTTTCAACATGCCGAATGAAAGAAAGTATTTCAACCGAGAGCCCATGGTTTAGTTAAGCCATCAGCCAGAGGTGAGGGCAGAGTCTTGAGAAATTCTGGGCAATGACACACCCTTTCTGAAGGAACTGCTGGAGAACGGATCCCACACACTGAAGAACACGGGAGATGTGGAACCAGAACACAGGGCGTCTTGGGAAGATGGCTGTGAGAACTAAGCCAGCCTGGCAGAGGCCAAGGAGGGCTCGGGCGCCTGGTGGGGACTACTCCATAGCCCCAGAGGTCTTTGGGGTAGAGGAAGACTTGGTGACCAGCGGAAAGGCCCCACAGCATATGTAAACACGAGGCCATTTCATCTCCAGACGAAATGAAAGTTACCAAAAAAAAAAAAAAAATCATAGGTCCCTACTTGGTTTTGCAGTGACTATCGTAACATCAACTGCATAATGAATACAATTGTTGATATGAATATATTGGGTCAATGGGAAGGGAAGGGAGAGCCTTAAGTAAACCCCAGGGTTAACAGGAACTCAGACAAGTCACTAGGTGCTATGCACAGAAACTTATTCCGTCTTTTACTGGACCTTTCTGGAATCATGTTCTGGCTTTCCCCTCTGTGCCGGCAGCTGAGCCATGCATTCTTTTCCAGCACTGAAAGTGGCTCAAGCTTCACAGCTACCTGAGCCAGTTGCAATTTCAGTTATCGCCACTATTCTGCCTTTACATCTTCAGCTTATGTCTTTGCTGAAATGGTCAGTTGGGTAAGAAGCAGTGGTTTTCGGTCTGACCTTCAGTCCATGCTGTAAGGTAGCTGGCCCTTTCATTGAGAGCTTCTGAATCTCCTGGGGAATCAGCGTGGATTCCATGGGAGCACACAGGTGCTTCCACCAGATCGTCCTTCAAGGTACCTGTCCCCACCTACGAAGCCAAACGGATTTACATACCGTAGAAGATGGGCTCCAGCCACCTTCTTACCAGGATAATTCATCTTGAATCTAACATCGTACTTTTATATACTGAGTAGGAGGGATACAAATAACATGGCAGTGAAGTCCTCTCCGTCACAGACAGCGCTGCTGCCTCCTAGTCCCCTGTGCCAGGGCCCCGTGTCCCACGGGTCAGAGACGCCCTCTGGCCACCCCTCTTTCCTCCCTCCCTCCTTGGCAGGCCCAGGGGGTTCCTCAGTGCAAACATTAGGTCTCGCAGTGCAAACATTTATCCACTGGTTAAGTGGATAAAACTGGACTGGAGATGCATGAGATTCTGGATGGGAGAGGTCCCTTTTTAAATTATGTTTTTATTTCAACATGGTCTAGGAAAACAACTACATAAAGCTCAGTAAAATGATGTAAAATACCGGGTGAGCAGGAGTATGTGGGCAGGGCAGAGGCCGAGTGGTGCTTGAGTAACCAGAGCGTGGAGAGGAGGTTTTGCAGTCGTCTGTCCTGGGAACTAAAGCACAATGGGGGTTGTAGAAGCTGCACAGGAGGGAAGAGAAGAGCTGCAGGGTGCGAGCAGTGGGGGCTGCCAGAGAAGGCGGGCCTCCCAAGAAAGCACATGCACGGCCACTGAGATCACCTGCCACATCATTCTCTGAGAACTGCCAATTGGTTACTTTATTCATATAAAAGTTACATTGAAAGAGGAACTGGAAAGTCAAGTATACTTGATTTGCACATACTTGCCAAGTCTCACAGGATTCAACCAGTTGGATAATTTTTTATTGATAAACAGGATATACATCTTAAACGCCTCACACTGAAGCCCAATACACATGTCCAACCCAGACAATGGATGTGCAAATGAATATGTAAAACAACCCCTGGAGGCGCGTGTCTCCTGGGTCACCCACGATCCGTGTTTGTTCCTCTGGCTGTGACGCAGTCGGTACAGGGCTGTGACTGATTCCGCTTCAAAACATCATGTGGTTTTGTTCATTTGGCTACCGATTGTGTAGCAAGTAGGTCCCTTTGCGATTCTGCATCAACAGTGGTATAAGCCCTAATGAGTTTAGGGTACAGATTAATTAAAATTAAAAAAAGTTCACAGTTTAAACAGGAAGGCATGATGACTGGGAGGGAAGCACAAACCTTTCCTAGTGTGGGAGGTAAAATTAAAAGAAGACCTTTAGAATCTGTTAGAGATCGTTTCCTGACGCATCTGGCAAAAAATGTACAAACCAGGCAAGTTTAAGGCAAGTCCCCAAAGAGGGGAGCTGTTTGCTTTCTGGCATAAGTTTAAGCTCTGCACCAAGGTTCATTCCTATTTTATCACTTGGGGCACGGGTAGAGAAACAAACAGAAATGAAACCAAAAATCAAACCAGCTGTTAATTCCTCACTGCTTCGGTGTTTTCATAACCTGTCTCCTCCCGTCACCTGTGGAGGCACAAAGCATTGCCCCTGCTACAGGGCTTGCTACCCGCTGTCCCCAAACCATCTCAGTGACCTCAGAAGGCAGACACCTGGCTTCTTTTGTGACCCTGCTGGGTGTGCTGCAGTGAAGTGTTAGGGCCACAGAGTATGAGGGCCACAGTGAGATTCTGTCTTCTCTTACTGCTAATTTGTCTGAAACAACAATAAAAAGATCAGTGCTGAGGTCCCTGTGCACCGTGACTTAAAAATGAAATTAAAACAGGAGGGCGACAGAGGACCACGTGGGAACCTGTTCTTTGGATCAAGACGCTCTCCAGTCTGCAATACATTCATGTCAGCCCCACCGGAGGAGGGCGCTGCAGCGGCTCTCCCCTCTTCCCTGAAACGTTGGTTTCTAAAAAATAGCTTGTTGCTGTACACGGTCATTAAATGTCCTATCATCTAAACAACACTGCCAGTTTAAACACGCATGCACGCACACGCACGCACGCACGCACACGAGACTTGCTGCAAGGGGGAAGGGCCACCTCTCTGGCGGCACCGTGGAGTGTACTGGAACCTGGACCCGCCGTGCTGTTCAGTGCCCAGACCTTTTGCAACTTCGGTGCAAAGTAAGTGTTAGAGCTAATCAAGACCAAAATGTATTTCTAAGTGAACTCCCCTTTGGAGATCAAGGGGGAGCACTAAGAAATCGCGGGTAAATAGGAATTCCCTGAAACATTAGTGTGAGAATTCTTGTTCACAACATTGATTTTTTTTTTCTTCATGATTGAAAAATGCAACTCAGTACACAGGATTTTAATAACCTATGTAATATCCCAAACAGCTTCTTATAAAATGCAAAATATTCCTAACAAAAATCCTAACTGTGCAGGAAGATAATGACATTTGGCTTCTTTGTGTGGCCACACACCTTTCACTAGTTGTCCAAGTGAAAACTGATCATCCAGTGTTACTTTTGGAAAATCTGCCATCTGTGACTATAAAGATATAAAACTCTGCTTGCTGCAAGCAATTGGTTTGTGTAGGTTCAGTTTGCCCCACTGGTCACAGATGAGCCATCAATACCCTTTCAGAGCCCAAATAAATAATTTAAAGTCTGTCAGCAAGTTCCAGCATGATGAGAGGAGCCTCAAACAGAGAACTCAGGGCCTCCTTTCCGAGCTCGCATCTGCAGTCGCCTAAATCGGAATCCTACGAAGGGATTCATCCACAGGAGGGAAGGGGGCCCTCCAAAGACAGACTCCATCCCTTCCCACCGCAGTCTCCGCTCCCACGTTGGCTTCTCACTTTTCAGTCTCTCAATCTCCTGGAAGCAAAAATAAAAGCAAGTATCAGACAACATCAAGCAACACCAAACAGAGTCACAAGTCCTGTCGGGTGGCTAAAATAGGGGAACCTCCCCCAACAAAACCCAAGAACCCCATTTCACCACAGGACAAAGTATTCAAGTAAAGGGTGGGCTCTCTGTGCAGGCTCCAGCAGCAATGACCTTGCCTGGCACACAGCCAGCAACTGGTTGCCGTCTGCACCACTGAAGTCTATGTTGGGACCCTCCCTGACAGACACCACCTGACAGAAAGATGGAGCAGCAACTGCGAGACCAGAATACAGGAGGAGATCCTGTGGGCAAGCAGCCTCACTGTCCACCGCTAGCTGTCAACCCATATAAAGACCTTGGGGCCTCACTTGGCCACTGGAATCCCATGCGAGGCTTTACCAATAATGCTTTGTATCAAATGGAGAGAAATTCATGACAGCCAGCCCTGCTTCCTAGTAATATCCTGTAGCGTTCCTAAGAGTACTCCCGAGCAGTATATCGGCTAACGTGTGTTATGCACCTGCATCTCCTCTAGCGCAGCTCTCAGTCCAGCAGGCTTCTTTAAGCGTTACACTTTCCCAGGGCTCTATCTGAGGCGCTACAAAAGCTTCATTCAATAAGTTTATTTTTCAGAAACTTAAAACCTCCAGACAGTTCTTAGGCCAGATAAGCCGTGAAATCCAGAGGCACCAGTCTCTCTAAGAACATCAACCAGCTACATCCCCTTACCCCATCATGCCGACACTCCTTTTCAACATGAAGAAGTTAGAATGGTCATTGCCCAAATACCACTGAAGATTGGGAGAAGGATCAAATGAGACCGAGGAGTTATAACAGAGATGATAGGATTTAACAAGTGTCTGTGACTACCGAATTACTATATTGATATTTCTTGTTGGCCTCTAGTATAACAACTAGAAAGAAATACCTGAAATTATGGAACTGTAACCCATACCATACTTTGAAATTGGTTATATAACTACTAATTAAACTATACTTTGAAATTTATCACTTTCCTGGACATAAGTTATATTTCACAATAAAAAATGTTAAAAAAACAAAAAAAATTACATTCTTGTCAGACAGCACTGGGGACAAAACCATTCAATACAGTACATAGCATGAACCATCATCACCCAGCTGATAGCAGATTTGAAAAGTTTCTCCATTTCTCCATTCTTTTCAAAACTAGTTTTTAGAAAAAAATCTCCATTTTTCTAGAGGTCTATGGTTCCCAGATATTCAACCCACAGAGGTTACGAACAATTGCATTCAATAATCAAGTTTGTGCTTCATTTTACAATTTTCCACTGGTTTCTGCTTAAATTTAGAAGCTATGTTCACACACAGAGGAAAAGGAATCCTGCACTGTAACAAAAATATCCCATCATACTCCAAAGACAATAGATAAAGGCCACAAACAGCCTTCAGGTCGTGAGTGGGTTAGAATTAAAGCCAGGGTGGGCCACGGTGGCTAAGTGGCAGAGTTCTTGCCTATAATGCTAGAGACTCAGGTTCAATTCCCGATGCCTGCCCATGTAAAAAATAAAAGGATTAAAACCAGACAAGTGAGCTCTGGTGAGTGGGGCCTGGAGGGCCCTGGGACAGGCACCTGCACCCTAGGTTCCTCCTTCTGTGCCACCTGCTGGGCACTAGGCCCACTCCCCCAGCAGGGAGAAGAGGCACAGTCTAAGAGAGCAGGTTCAGTGTCCATGCCATTTCCATAATACAGATGTCAAGGAGGGAAAACTGCACAGAATCATCTAGCCTGTTGGGGTCCCAGTGGTGGGGTCCTGCAGTGTCCCCAACTTGAGCTGCAGATTCCAAGCATCCAAAGAACTCAAAAAGTGGCTGATGCTGGGCCCTGCTCTCAGAGAGTCAGATTCAATCAGACCAAGGTAGGGCCCAACTCTGGTCTTTTACAAAAGATTCCCCAAGTGGGTCGAATGTGCTGCCAAATCGAGATGCACCACACTACAGGACCACAACCCAAATTCCATTTCAGAGAGTCATTAGGGGAACCTAGAATGGGAGAGAAGGCCTGCTGTAGGCACCTAGCCAGACAGCCAGGGTGGCCAATCCAGGCAGGACACCTAAGAACTGCATGCCCTTGGACAAGCGACTGCCCTCTCTGTGCCTCTGTCTCCTCACCTGTAAAATGGGGAAGACAACAGCACCTACCTAGAAAGGGCACTGACACAGGTGAAATACAATGGGCCCAGGTATGCAAAGCAAATCCTCAACAAGCTTAGTAACCACTAGTTCTTGCTGGTCTAATCCCCAGCTATCTCCTCTCAGAGCAAATCCGAACAAGTCAAAGCTCCACAGGAAGAGGAACTTGCAGCCACATGGATAAACACAGGCCGAGTGTTAGAAAGTTCTTTCTTTTAAATGTCAGAGGGCTGAGTCCCTTCATACTGAATTACACAAATGATTTTGACTAAGAAATACTATCTAAATTGATAAAACTAAGGGCAGTGTGTCAATCAAGAGAATGTTTCTGAAACAGCTACTATGTGCCTCTCTCCCAACCTAGGGGTGGCCTGATCCAAGTGAACAAGAAAAAGTCGGTGGCATCAGAACACCTCCATTCCCACACTACCCGAAGCTCTTCCCACACTACCCGAGGCTCTTCCCACACTACCCGAGGCTCTTCCCACACTACCCGAGCGCCTTGATGCTCATACCAAGGATGGGAGCAGAGACGAGTTCCAGGGCACATCACCGACCACAGGGAAACAACCCAGCACTACAGAGCCTTGGGGCCTTTTGTGACATTTTATGATAAATACTTGAGATATGTATCTTGTTCCAAACTTGGAATGGAAGTGTTGCTCCTTGATCCTACCCAACAACCCAAATTAACAGCAGGGGAGAAAGTGGAAAGAGATAACTAGAGAAGATAACTAGATAAGTTTAAGTATCAAGGTTAACATGCCAAGTAAGCAGATAAGACATAAATTCAGAAGAATTCTGGACGTTTACACTTCAGTAATCGTTAGCCTCATTTGGCACCTGCAGACTGACCTTCTTGCTTTCCACTCATCATGACCAAGCCACCAGCAGTCAGTGGGGAGGGGGGCAGAAAGTCCATCAAAGCTCAGAGAGCCACAGGGGGTGGGAGAAGGGGCTTGTCCCCGAGCTGGGCACCAGCACTTTTATCCATTCATCACTCCTGCAAGTATTTATCAAGTGCCTTCTCTTGACTTGCAGGAAGAACCTGAAGGCAATCAATTCCCCAAAACTCATTTATCTGCTATGGTGGCAGGGTCTTCTAGAAACTGAGAATTTACTGACTTTCAAATCAAAGTGATGCTTACTATGCAAAATATGCACTACGCAGAATGACAGCAAGCACGAATCCAGGAGGCTGGGCTAAGCTTATTAAGGCTACTGAAGGGATCTCCCCAGGGAGTGTTCATACACCTGCTGTCCACACCAGTATTTCCCATTTACTCGGTCTCTGACCAAACACGTAGCAAACGCAGCAGAGAACTGAGCATACCGTTTCATCGTTGCATATTGAGTGGATCTGGGTGCCAAACATGACCGCAGTGAAAGTAAAAAACAGAAGACCCTCAAGGCACAGGAAGATCAACAGGATTACAGTTATTGGTGGTGAGAAATCGCTGCATTCTGCGAACAAGAAAAGGCTGGTTGTGATGGGACATCAGAATCTCATAAATACCCTCGAATGGAGAACATCAGGGGTTTAACTTGAGAACGTGCTCATTCTGTAAACAGGCACATTCACTCTTCACCAAGGCGCAGAGGAGCTCAACCCTTCCAGGCCTTTACCTACCCTTTCATGGATGGCACTCTCAAAAAGACTCCTTGAAATCTGAGATCTCTACTGACGTTGTAGCAATGTATTAAACTGCTTAATAAAATGTAGCCCAAACCAGGAAAGGACTAAAGTTGCATATCTACACATGTGGGTGATCCTTGCAGGGAGACACACATGGAGCCTGTCCACTCCCCAGCCTGTGCCCAGGGGCGTGGTGAACCTGGACTTCTCTATCTCCAGACTTAAGGGTGGCCAGTTAATGCAGGTCTCGACTACGCTTGCTTGGGTTCACACATAGTTGAGTAATGCAAAGGATCACTCCGAACAGTGGTTAGCTAGCTAACCAAAAAACAAAGATGAGTTTTGGTGGGAATAACACTAACTTGCTCAAAATCTGCAAGATTCAAATAAAACCACTTAGTAGAAGTTAATGTAATTAGCTAAGGAAAATTATTAACTGACTTCACTCTACTAACAAAATGGCAATATTAAAAGTTAACCATTCTAAAAAAAGAAAAAGTTAATCATTCTAAAAAAAATTCAATTAATTCCTAAAGAAACCATAAGGATTTCCTTCAAAAGTTGAAAATGATTTCTTTCTTTCAAGCTCTTTCCCTTTTCACCCAATAGCATGCACTTCTGGGAACGATAGAAAAACTATCCACTCACCAGTCCACTGCCCTCGAACACAGGAAATAAACTGAAATCCGCAGAGAATTAGAGCGTGGACTGAAGACAGAGCTATGTACATCTAAAACGAGGGGAAAATCAGTTAGTAATTTGTAAGCAATTATTACTAGGAGCAAGGACTGCTCGATGCTATATTCACTTCTTTTTGTTAGTAAAAACTAATGAGAGAAGGAATAAACTGTAACAGTTAACACCTTCCAAGATCATAATGGACCTAGAAAAACAATTAAAAAAAATAAAGCAGGAAAATGGTTATAAAACACTTTAGGAAGACCCTATTAAAGATGATTTAAAGCATTTTAAAGAAAAATATACCATAGCCAGTAACTAAAATAATACAAGCAACATACATTCATCTGTGAGATTCCTTTGTACCAAGGACAGCACAGTCTCCTAATGTGTGTCCTGGTGAAAAAGCTGGAGAAGAAACTAGTCTGATGTTAGAATCAACTGACCCACTCCAGACAAGAGTCCAGTTAGAGTTTCAAATTCAGTATAAATCTCTACAAAGACATTTTTACTCACAGTAAAGAGCACAAAAAACCTCTGATTCTTTTCTCCCACACAATTGTTCACCCATGGGCAGTGATGATCCATTTTCCGAATACATCTTTTGCAAATACTGAAAGGGAGAGGTTTGATTTTTAGTATTCCATCCTCTGAGGAAAACACAGTAACACAACCAAAATCAATCAATCAAAGGCAGGGAAGGTGAGAATAAATGAGAAAAGTTGATAATACATATTTCTAACTTTGAATTAATCTAAAAGCCTTCTGGTTCCTAAGGAAAATATTCAGTGGAATAACAGGTTCAGAGCCACAAAGTTCCACTGAGCACTTGACCTGGGTGAGGGGGATGGTTCTCAGCCTCTCTCCCGGGCTCCCAGAGGATGTGCCCCAAAACGCAGGGCAGGTAAACACAACCTGAGGAGACTGTGCCAGGGAAACAAGAGGTGCCCCAGCACTTCCCCGGGCCCCCGCCACAGTGAGCCCTTCTGGTTGAGAAGAAGCCCAGAGTCTGCACTGTTTGAAAAGTCCTGTAAGGCCCCATGGAATTCAGCAGGACTGGTCCATGGCCTTGCCTCTGCAGTGGAAAGAAAATGACACCTATGGGTCACCACACAGCCCAACATCATGCTGCTGCTATGGTCCGGCCACACTGCCCCACACCCTGTATGTGCACCAGCATGTTCAAGAGCTGCGGCCACCCCGGGCACCCTCCCACCTTGCATGGTGGCTACCTGCAATGGTGAGCGCGCTCGGGCTTGATGCAGCAGCACTTTGGGCACTTGTAGATCACTTCCCCGGGCTTCAGCTGCAGACTCTCCATGTACTCTTTCGTAGCATTTCCTTTGGGTACTGCCCCCTACAGTTGAACAAAACACATTTTAGCTGGGGAGAAGGTTAACACAAAAATTAAATAAATATAGGAGTTCATGTTAAGAGATTTTACATATAAAATTAAAATATATAACATAAAATAACTTACAATTTAAGTGACTAAAAGTATAATAAACAGGAAAAGTAACTATTACTCAGGCAGGACTAGAAGGTTTATTTTCCATTAAAAAAGCGCATAGATACTAAAATAAACCACATTATCCTTCGTAAATTGATAAATCACCTGAGTCCGTCCTAGCTTACTGCAGGCTACATCAGAGGCAAGAGTTACCTGTTGAGCAGCTCCCACTCAAGGGCAGCTGATTATCTCTGTCAACACCATTTATTTCCTGCACCCCAGGGTGGTGGGAAGTGCTGATAAGCCCTGCTCAGAGGGTTTTCCTATGGGCTGCATTTAGGGAACAGTGAACAAAACAATCTCGAAAAGGACTTTATCTCAAGTTTCTTAACTTATGTAACACCTCTGTCTCTTTGCCAACTTAATTAAGAACATTCACACACAAAGCTGGAAAATGTGACCAATGTCACCTGCCCTGGCTCAGTGCCTGACGACAAGGAGAACAGAAGCTGTAACAGTGCATTCGTTTGTACACCCAAGTACTCTAGGAGCTGGAGAAAGATGAGCAAGGCAAGATGTGAAGTGATGGCAAGAGGCAGCATGCAAACACCATAAGCATGTGGAACCTTGAGTAGGGCATGAGATTTTGTAGGTTTGTCCAGAGTAATGTCTTGATAAATTCCAGTTGTATTTGAACAGTGAATGAAAAGGTATTTGCAAAGTCCCCTTGGGGGAATGGTGAGAAAGGAGGAAAATTCAACTTCCCCAAGTGCAGAATTCTTGATATTATCAGAAGCAGTGGGGACAACCAAAGCAATAGGCTGAGCCCCAATCCTAGGGTTTGTTCATATGAAACTTAACCCCACAAAGGATAGGCTGAGCTTACTTAAAATTAGGCCTAAGAGTCACCCCCAAGACAACCGCTGCTGTTGCTCAGATGTGGCCTCTCTCTCCAGCCAACATGAAAAACAAGCTCACTACCCTCCCCCTGTCTACGTGGGACATGACTCCAAGGGGTGTGGACCTTCCTGGCAACATGAGACAGAAATCCTAGAATGAGCTGGGACTCAGCACCAATGGACTGAGAAGAGAGATATGAGACAAAATAAAGTGTCAATGGCTGAGAGATTCCAGAGACAAGAGGTTATCCTGGAGGTTAGTCTTACACATTAAATAGGTATCTCCTGTTTAGTTAAGGCGTAACAGAGAGGCTACAGGGAACTGCCTGAAAATGTAGAGCTGTGTTCCAGTAGCCATGTTTCTTGAAGATGATTATATAATGATATAGCTTTCACAATGTGACTGTGTGATTGTGAAAACCTTCTGTCTGATACTTCTTATATCTACCTTATGGACAGATGAGTAAAACATATGGATTAAAAATAAATAATAGGGTGGACAAAAAAAAAAAGGCAGCATGCAGATAGCAAGGAGTCATTCTATCTAGGACAATGTAAGCTGCAGACCAGAGGAGGAGGCACTCAGAAGGAACAGTAGGGAGCTGAGGGCCTGGGTTGGCTGCACCAAGGAAGGCTTTGTGATCAGGCTGGAGATGAAAAACACTGGTGGATTATTAATCTGGGAGCTGTGGTAGGATGGACTAAAAGAGGCAGACCTGACTGGAATGAATCGGGGAGACAGCTTTAAGAAAGGGAACTTCTTACGCCCTCAGAGCCTGTCTTCCACACTGAAAATGCACACTTCTGGAGAATGAAAGCCACTGGGTCACTGTGACCAGCAAGCCGGGGGAAACGATGTTAAAGCACAATGAGGGCTGGGTGAATGGAAAGATGGGAGCTTCACTCTTGGGAAATGGTGGAGGTGGAGGTTCAGGGGATGGTGTGTAACTGTGCTGCCCAGCAGAGGTGCTGCTGGGGCACTCAAGCCCACCTGACTGGCTGGACCCCCAGCCTCAGATCGGAATCTCTGCAGGGTGAGGGCTCATTCTGTACTTGTAAAATGCTCAGCAGGGAAGACTGCTGCCGAGGTGGAGGCTGAGAACTGTGGGTTTCAAGGCACTCTAAAGAATCTGAGCTGGAGCCCTGGGCACTGGCCGGAAGCAAGGCCTTCAGAGATGTAATGGGGAGGTGGGGGCAGGGATGGGCCACAAGGGAAGTCGAGCAATCTCTAAGTCTTAGTTCCTACAAACAAGCAGCAGTTAAAGACGGCATCACTCCAAGCTGTTTCCCTGAAGACCCTAGTGCTTCCTTGATCTATAACAGGGAGGGGTAAGGGGTATGGAATGCATGCAGTTTTTCTTTTTTCTCTTTATTTCTTTTTCTGGAGTAATGTAGATGTTCTAAAAATAATCATGATAAAGAATACAAAACTATGAGACGACACTGTGAACCACTGACTGTATGCTTTGGATGGATTGTATGGTGGTGAAGTTTTCCCAATAAAAATACATAAAATGAAAAAAAAGAAAAAGAAAAAAGACCTTAGCACTTCTTAACACTCAAATGCACTTCTTGAAGTTAAAAAAGTGAAGTGTTCCAATATTGTCTTTGCAACTTTTTTAATAACTGTTTTTTTTAATTTAAGATATGTAACCACATACAAACACAAGCATTCTTACCATATGATCATTCCGTTCTTGTTAAATAATCAGTAACTCACAATATCATCACATAGTTGCATATTCATCATCATGATCATTTCTTGGAACATTTGCATCAATTCAGAAAAAGAAATAAAAAGACAACAGAAAAAAATTCATACATACCATACCACCTACCCCTCCCTTTCATTGATCACTAGCATTTCAATCAATGTTATTTAACACTGTTTTAACATTTGTTCCCGCTATTCTTTATTTATTTTTAATTCGTATGTTTTACTCATCTGTCGATAAGGCTGATAAAAGGAGCATCAGGCACAAGGTTTTCACAATCACCGTCACATTGCGAAAGCTGTATCATCCATCATACAATCATCTTCAAGAAACATGGCTACTGGAGCACAGCTCCACATTTTCAGGCAGTTTCCTCCAGCCTCTCCATTATACCTTTACTAAACAGGTGATACCTACTTAATGTGTAAGAATAACCTCCAGGATAACTTTTTGACTCTGTTCGGAATCTCTCAGCCATTGACACTTTATTTTGTCTCATTTCGCTCTTTCCCCTTAGTGTCAAGAAGGTTTTCTCATATCCCTTGATGCTGAGTCCCAACTCATTCTAGGATTTCTGTCCTGAGTTGCCAGGAAGGTCCACACCCCTGGGAGTCATGTCCCATGTAGAGAGGGGGAGGGAAGTGAATTTGCTTGTTGTGTTGGCTGAGAGAGACAGGCCACATCTGAACAACAGAAGAGGCTCTCTTGGCGGTGACTCTTAGGCCTAATTTTAAGCAGGCTTAGCCTATCCTTTGTGGGGTTAAGTTTCATACAAACAAACCTCAAGATTGAGGGCTCAGCCTATTGCTTTGGTTGTCCCCACTGCTTGTAAGAATATCAAGAATTCTCCACTTGGGCAAGTTGAATTTTCCCCCTTTCTCACCATTCCCCCAAGGGGACTTTGCAAATACTTTTTTATTCACTGTTGAAATCACTCTGGACAAACCTACAAAATCTCAAGCCCTACTCAAGGTTCCCAGTACTATGGTGTTCGATTAAGCTGTCCACATAAATTATATTAGGAAACGCACTAGTCAAAATGTAAATTTTGCACTAAATAAACATTTTTTGCTTTAGTCTCACACATAAGTTAAAGTTTGAAAATATTAATTGCCATCTATTTTCGATACCCTGCATTATTGACATTCCTTTGTTTTTCCTCATGCAAAAGCATTTTTAAATTTGCACTTTTAGTCACTATCATTATACACTCTAGGCATTCTTAGATTATACCATCTCAGTCTTTATTGTCTATCTTTCCTTCTGATTTCATTTGTGCCCCCAGCCCTCCTCTCTCTATCATTCTCACATTCAGCTTCATTCAGTGTTCTAACATCATTGTATTACGGTTAGGTAGTATTGTGCTATCCATTCCTGAATTTTTACAATCAGTTCTGTTCTACAATCTGTATCCCTTCAGCTCCAATTACCCAATATCTACCCTGTTTCTATCTCCTGATGGTCTGTTACCAACTGAAATTCTCCAAGTTATTTGTTAATGTCAGTTCATATCAGTGAAACCATACAGTATTTGTCCTTTTGTTTCTGGCTAATCTCACTCAGCATAATGTCCTTACATTCCATCCATGTTGTTATATACTTCATAACTTTGTCTTACAGCTGCATAATATTCCATGGCATGTATATACCATAGCCCGTTGTATGTCGATGGACGTTCTGGCTGTTTTCATCTCTTGGCAATTGTAAATAACACTGCTATAAACATTGGTGTACAAATGTCCATTTGTGTTCTTGCCCTCATGTCCTCTGGTATTGCCGGGCCATATGGCAATTCTATACTTAGTTTCCTGAGGAATAGCCAAACTGCCTTCCACAGAGGTTATACCATTTGACTTTTCCACCAACAGTGGATAAGTGTGCCTCTTTGTCCATATCCTCTCCAGCACTGTCATTTTCTGTTTTATTGATAATGGCCATTCTGGTGGGTGTGAGATGATACCTCATTGTGGTTTTGGTTTGGATTTCCCTAATAGCCAGGGGAGTTGAGCATCTTATGTGCCTTCTGCCCATTTTGTAATTGGGTTGGCTGTCTTTTTGTTGTTGAGTTGAACAATCTCTTTATATGTTCTGGATACTAGACCTTTATCTGATATATCACTTCCAAATATTGTCTCCCAATGTGTAGGCTGTCTTTTTACTTTCTTTTTTCAAGGTTTGATTTGTTCTTTTTTTTTTTAAACTTCTTTATTAATTAAAAAAAATTAACAAACAAAACATTTAGATATCATTCCATTCTACATATACAATCAGTAATTCTTAATATCATCACATAGTTGCATATTCATCATTCCTTAGTACATTTGCATCGATTTAGAAAAAGAAATAAAAAGACAACAGAAAAAGAAATAAAATGATAATAGAGAAAAAAAGACTATACATACCATACCCCTTACCGCTTGCTTTCATTTACCACTATTTCAAACTGAATTTATTTTAACATTTGTTCCCCCTATTATTTATTTTTATTCCATATGTTCTACTCTTCTGTTGATATAGTAGCAAAAAGGAGCATCAGACATAAGGTTTTCACATTCACAGAGTCTCATTGTGAAAGCTATATCATTGTTCAGTTATCATCAAGAAACATGGCTACTGGAACACAGCACTACATTTTCAGGCAATTCCCTCCAGCCTCTCCACTACATCTTGAACAACAAGGTGACATCTACTTAATGAGTAAGAATAACCTCCAGGATAACCTCTCGACTCTGTTTGGAATCTCTCAGCCATTGACACTTTGTCTCATTTTACTCTTCCCCCTTTTGGTCAAGAAGTTTCTCTCAATCCCTTGATGTTAATTCTCAGCTCATCCTAGGGTTTTTGTCAGTCCCTTGATGCTGAGTCTCAGCTCATTCCAGGATCTCTGTCCCACGCTTTTTACTTTCTTGATGAAGAGCTCTGATGAACAAAAGTGTGTAATCTTGAGGAGTTCCCATTTATCGATTTCTTTCTTCAATGCTCATGCTGTGGGTGTAAGGTCTAGGAAACTTCTATTATAAGATTGATAAGATATTTCCCTATATTTCCTTCTAAAAGTTTTATGGTCTTAGATCTAATGTTTAGGTCTTTGATCCATTTTGAGTTCATTTTTGTATAGGATGTGAGATATGGATCCTCTTTCATTATTTGCATGTGGATATGCAGTTCTCTAGGCACCATTTATTGAAGAGACTGTTCTGTCCCAGGCCAGTTGGCTTGACTGCCTTATCAAAGATCAATTGTCCATAGATGAGATGGTCTATATCTGAACACTCTATTCAATTCCATTGGTCAGTATATCTATCTTTATGCCGTACCATGCTGTTTTGAACACTGTAGTTTCATAACACGCCTTAAAGTCAGGTAGCATGAGACCTCTGACTTCATTTTTCTTTCTCAGGATATTTTTAGCTATTCAGGGCACCCTTCCGTTCCAGATAAATTTGGCTACTGGTTTTTCTATTTCTGAAAAGTAAGTTTTTGTGATTTTGATTGGTATTGCATTGAATCTGCAAATCAATTTAGGTAGAATTGACATCTTAACTATATTTAGTCTTCCAGTCAATGAGCATGGTATACCCTTCCATCTACTTAGGTCTTCTGTAATTTCTTTTGACAATTTCTTGTATGCGGCTTGGGGCTTGCCTAGCCCGACCGCACTGGGGTCTCGTCCTCGGATGTGGTTCGGCCGGAGAGCGGCGTCAGACGAGACCACGGGGCTCGAAGGTCTGGAGGGCGCGCGAGCACAATAAACCGAGACTAAAGAATAATAGCAGTAATTTATTGTATAGGGCTCGCGGGACCTAGCTGGCTGGCAAGGCTTACAGGCTAAGACCCCGACAGGAGGAAACACAAAGAATATATAGGGTTGGTGAGGGGGAGTTAATTAGAGGTGAAGAAACTTTGATGGGCAGCTGGTATGGTGTCGTGTAGGATGTGGATTGGTTAGGAGGTGTGTTGAATATTAATGGGTGGTGAGGTGAGGAGTGTACATGGTCTAATGAAGAAGAGGTGAAAAGGTGGTGCGATATATGCTCAGGAGTTGCTAGGCAGGGGATTAGAATAGCAAGGCTTGCAAGAACGAGAGATGTCTGGATATGTCAGGGCATGTTAAGGCAGATAAGAGGCAACAGTTACAAATATATGCAGCACTTGTAGTTTTCTTTGTACAGGTCTTTTGTCTCTGTAGTTAAATTTATTCCTAAATATTTTATTCTTTTGGTTGCAATTGTAAACGGAATGTTTTTCTTGATTTCCCCCTCAGATTGTTCAATACTAGTGTATAGAACAATCTATACACTAGATTGTTGGGTGTTGATCTTGTAACCTGCCACTTTGCTGTACTCATTTATTAGCTCTAGTAGTTTTGCTGTGGATTTTTTGCGATTTTTGACATATAGTATCATATCATCTGCAAACAGTGAGGGTTTTACTTCTTCCTTTCCAATTTTGATGTCTTGTATTACTTTTTCTTGTCTAATTGCTCTGACTAGAACTTCCAACACAATGTTGAATAACAATGGTAACAGTGGATGTCCTTGTCTTGTTCCTGATCTTAGGGGGAAAGTTTTCAGTTTTTCCCCATTGAGGATGATGCCAACTGTGGGTTTTTCATCTATTTCCTTTATTATGTTGAGGAAATTCCCTTCTATTCCTACCTTTGAAGTGTTTCCAACAGGAAAGAATGTTGAATTTTGTCAAATGTCTTTTCTGCATCAATTGAGATGATCATGTGGTTTTTCTGCTTTGATTTGCTGATAAGGTATATTATATTGATTTTCTTATGTTGAACCATCCCTGCATACCTGGGATAACTCCTACTTGGTCATGGTGTATAATTCTTTTAATGTGCTGCTGGATTCAATTTGCAAGAATTTTGTTGAGGATTTCTGCAACTATATTCATTAGAGAGATTGGTCTATAGTTTTCTTGTAATATCTTTGTCTGGCTTTAGTATGAGGGTGATGCTGGCTTTGTGGAATGAGTTAGGTAGCTTTCCCTCCTCTTCAATTTTTTTGAAGAGTTTGAGAAGGATTAGTACTAATTCTTTCTGGAATGTCTGGTAGAATTCACATGGGAAGTCATCTGGTCCTGGACTTTTCCTTTCGGGGAGCTTCTTAATGACTGATTCAATTTCTTTACTTGTGATTGGTTTGCTGAGGCCATCTATTCCTTCTCAAATCAGTGCTGGCTGTTCATGTTTTTCTAGGAAGTTGTCCATTTCATCTACACTGTTGAGTTTATTAGCATAAAGTTGTTAAAAGAATCCTTTCATTACTTCCTTTATTTCTGTGGGGTCAGTGGTTATGTCTCCTCTTCCATAACTGATTTTATTTATTTGTATTCTCTCTTCTTCTTTTTTTTAACCTTGCTAAGGGTCCATCAATCTTATTGATTTTCTCATAGAACCAACTTCTGGTTTTGTTGATTTTCTCAATTGTTTTCATGTTCTCAATTTCATTTATTTCTGCTCTAATCTTCATTATTTCTTTCCTTTTGCTTGCTTTGGGTTAGTTTGCTGTTCTTTCTCTACTTCTTCCAAGTGGACAGTTAATTCCTTGATTTTTGTCCTTTCTGCTGTTTTGATATAGGCATTTAGGGCAATAAGTTTCCCTCTTAGGACTGCCTTTGCTGTATCCCGTAAGTTTTGATATGTTATGTTTTCATTTTCATTTGCCTTGAGATATTTACTGATTTCTCTTGTAATTTCTTCCTTGACCCACTGGTTGTTTAAGAGTGTGTTGTTGAGCCTCCACATATTTGTGAATTTTCTGGCACTCTGCCTATTATTGATTCCCAACTTCATTCCTTTATGATCTGAGAAAATGTTTTGTATGATTTCAATCTTTTTAAATTTATTGAGACTTGCTTTGTGACCCAGCATATGGTCTATACTTGAGCATGTTCCATGAGTACTTGAGAAAATGGTGTATCCTGCTGTTGTGCGGTGTAATGTTCTATATATGTGTTAAGTCTAGCTCATTTATTTGTATTATTCAAATTCTGTTTCTTTATCAATCCTCTGTCTAGATGTTCTGTCCATTGATGACAGTGGGGAATTGAAGTCTCCAACTATTGTGGTAGATATGTCTATTTCTCTTTTCAGTGTTTACCTCATATATTTTGGAGCATTTTGGTTCAATGCATAAATATTTATGACTGTTATGTCTTCTTGTTGAATTGTTCCTTTTATTAATACATGGTGTCCTTCTATGTCTCTTTTAATTGTTTTACATTTGAAGTCTAATTTGTTGGATATTAGTAAAGCTACTCCTGCTCTTTTCTGATTGTTATTTGCATGGAATATCTTTTTCCAAACTTTCACTTTCAACCTATGTTTTATCCTTGGGTCTAAGGTGCATTTCCTGTAGACAGCATATAGATGGGTCCTGTTTTGTAATCCATTCTGCCAGTATATGTCTTTTGATTGGGGAGTTTAATCCATTAACATTTAGTGTTATTAATATATGGGTAGTACTTTCTAATACCATTTTGCCTTTTGGATTTTATATGTCATATCTAATTTTTCTTCTTTTTACCTTTACTGATAGTTTTCCTTTCTACACTCTTCTCCACACCTCTTTTCTTATCTGTCTCTAGTGCTCCCTTTAGTATTTCTTGCAGAGAAGGTCTCTTGGTCACAAATTCTCTTAGTGATTTTTTTGTCTGAAAATATTTTAATTTCCCCCTTATTTTTGAAGGACAATTTTGCTGGATATAGAATTCTTGGTTGGCAGTTTTTCTCTTAAATATATCATCCTACTGTCTTCTCGCCTCCATGGTTTCTGCTGAGAAATCTATGCATAGTCGTATTGAGCTTCCCTTGTAATGTGATGGATTGTTTTTCTCTTGCTGCTTTCAAAATTCTCTCTTTCTCTTTGACATCTGACATTGCGATTAGTAAGTGTCTTGGAGTACATTATTGGATCTGTTCTGTTTGGGGTACACTGCACTTCTTGGATCTGTAATTCTAAGTCTTTCATTAGAGTTGGGAAATTTTCTGTGATAATTTCCTCCATTAGTTTTTCTCCTCCTTTTCTCTTCTCTTCTCCGTCTGGGACACCCACAACACATATATTCGTGCACTTCATGTTGTCATTCAGCTTCCTGAGTCCATATTTTCCCATTCTCTTGCCTATATTTTCTTCTGTTTGTCAGATTTCAGATGTCCCATCCTCCAGTTCACTAATCCTATCTTCTGCCTCTTGAAATCTGACACTGTAGATTTTCATTGTTTTTTCTTTTTCATTTCTTCTACTGTGCCTTTCATTCCCATCAGTTCTGTGATTTGTTTCTTCAGACTTTCAATTTTTTCTTTTTGTTCATTCCTTGCCTTCTTTTATCATCCCTCAATTCATTGATATGATTTTTGATGACGTTTTCCATGTCTGTACTACCATTCTGAATTAATTGTTTCAACTCCTGTATCTCATTTGAATTGTTGGTTTGTTCCTTTGACTGGGCCATATCTTAAATTTTCCTAGTATGATTTGTTATTTTTTGCTGGTGTCTAAGCATTTAATTACCTTAATTAGTTTATTCTGGAGATTTTTTTTTCAGTTTTTACCTAGGATTTTCTTGCTGGATGACTTTGTTGTCTATCTGTTCTTTGACATTCAGTTCAGCTTATTCTAGTCCTCTGATCTATTTAACAGATCAGAATTTTTCAGTTCTTGTTTTTTGTTCCTTGCTCTGACTGCATGGTGCCTTTTTCCCACTCTTAGGGGGTCTACTTAGGTATTATAGACCCCAGCCAGATTTTTGCAGACCAAACTGGCCTCCTCCTCAGGAGGAAAGAAAACTCCATCAGTTTTCCCTGAGGGTGAGACTGAGCAGGTCCAAAGACTTTCCTATGAAGTCTCTGGACTCTGAGTTTTTCCTATCCTGCCCAGTATGTGGCACTTTTCTGCCTGCAGGTCCCACCAGCATAAGGTGATGTGGTACCTTTAACTTCAGCAGACTCCCCCTGTTGGGGTGTGGTTGAGACAGAGGAGAGGTTGAAGGCTGACTTTAATTGCTTCACTTTTCCAGACCCTGGGGTCTGAATTCCTTGAGGGAGGGATTCCACCTGAGCTGGGCCCCAGCCCTCTTCTGCGGAAGGCACATTCTCCAGAAAAACAATCAAACAAGCTTAATTCTGCCTATGCCAGGGGCAGTTGGAGCCTGAGAAGCCTCACAGCTGTATCTAAAGAGTAGTCAAGCTATAAAGACACAGCCAAAAAAAATGAAAACGAAAAATCCTTTTCAGAGCAGGACCCCCATTTCTTAGGTTTGCCAATCAAGAACTTAAGTTGGTAAGTTGCTCTGTGTATCTGCAGGTCCTATGTGCCCTCTACTTTCCTTCAGGGCCCAGACCTTTTCAGATCCAAAAATGCCTGTGTTTTTTTTTCTTTTTTCGTCAGCCCGGGCAAAAAAACAGTGACCTCCACTTTTACTCAAGGTTCAGCTGAGCTTGGGGCCTATTTTTAGTAGTAAGAATTTGTGAATTAATTCCACAACTGGAGTTTGGCTGCACCCAGCCCCTGCTGCTGGTAAAGTCCCTTTCCTTTCCCCTCTGGGAAGCAGCCTGTGGAGGAGGGGCACCACAGCTTGGGGAACTCATGGTTTCTGGGTGGGCTCGCAGCCAGTCCAGCTGGTCCAGACTGGTGTACACTGTGTGTCTGGTCACTGATGTAGCCCCAACAGTTGTTCTGTACTGTTCCTGGCTATTTATTAGCTGCTCTGGAGGACAAACTAAATCCCACACCTCGCTAAGCCTCCATCTTGCCTCGTCTGTCTCTGATATTTTAAATCAAAAGATTAAATAAAACTGTTTCTTTAACTTATAAATCACCATCGGGGGTCTTTAATCAACTTTCCTCCACCTACCAGGGGTCTTCATGCTTATGACCATATAGGATCTTCTAGTGCTGTATATACCCTGTAGGTCAATGCTAGTTTTCCATAATCAAAAGCAATAGACCAGATTTTAAAACTTCAGATACCATAATTATTTTGAGACAAGGATGTGCTTTTCCTTGGTAAAAACAAATAAACAATGGAATTATACTACATTTTTGGAACGCCGGACACTCCAACACTACACATTCCTTTAGGAGTCATTTATAATCAGCTCTCTAAGAAATGCGTTGTACCTCCCAGGGGTGGCCAATAATCATTAGGTGGTACCGGCAATTTGAGATCTGCATGTTGTTTCAAGGCATTTTCTGATTCCAAGTTGTCCTTCTTGTGACTCAGAACTCGGGTAGGCAATCAAGCTTCTCAAAGGCAGTCTCCAGGGCTCCAGGAATCTTCCCAAGGCCCCTGTGGTCTACTCCCTAAAGAGTCTCATTCTGAGTCTCTGGAGGCTGCGTCTTTGCAGGACCAGATTCACCAAACAGGGCGAGAACCCCTCCACCCAGCCCCCCTTCCCCAGCAGTGGTCCTGTGTCCACTGGCGGGGCCAGACCCAAAGGAGGGTCTTGCAGGAACACTCTGATGAGAGAGCAGCAGGGCAAGTACCCCACATCCTCTGCACCACTGGGCGCCTACTCTTTGTGCCATCAAAGCAAGCCTCTCAAGTAACAGGGCCTATTCTTTAAGCCCAAGTTCTTATTTTAAAACCATTTTCAAGGGGATGATTTCCTGTAAAATGCTTCTCAAATGTTTCACAGCCCAACTTCCTGGTGAACCCTAGTCAGGGCATCACAGGACCAGGGTGATGCCCTTGAGCTCCCCGTTACTGCACCACATGGCCAGACATACCTCTGTATGCACCCCTGCGTGCATTTAGTGGGAATCCGCCTCTTCTAGCAAACCCTTCTTCCCCAGCCTGTACTCATTCCACGTCTACTCTGACACAATGAAGGAGACCAGATAGGGGAGCTTAGGAAAAGTGTTTCCAGCCATGTCACGTTTCCAGAGGCTGATACTTCACAAGACCACATTTTCCTTATGTTCCTTCTCCCCCATGTCTTTTCATCTTGGCGCCCAACTCCCCGAGGAGCCACCCGAAGGGCAGTTAAGGACTGGGGCTCTGCCTCCCACTCTACCCAGAAGGCTGGGGGTAAGGGGATGAGGAACATGCTCAGACGTGGTATAGGGACATCAACGGTGAAGTCCAAACTGAGGGGAAAGCCACAGGACAAAGGGCTGTGCTTCTTCAATTAAAAAGTTTCAAGGGAAAAAGTGATGGAGCTAGAAGAGGACCACACAGACTAAAAGAGACATAAGACACTGTAAACTGATCACAATGTACAGGCTGAATCTGGGTCCTGATTCAAACAAAAACAAATGTAAAAGAATGAAGACAGCTTTTAAATGTGAGCTAACTGGACAGATGATATTAAGAAATTATTAAACTATTTTACATGATTACTGGAATTGTGACTAGGTTTTTAGAAAAAGAAGAGTCCTTACTTTTCAAAGATACACACAGACATATTTATAAATGCACTGCTCTAATGACTGAGATCTACTTCAAAATAACCTCAGGCAGGGGAAGGTGAGGAAGGGGATGAGGGTACCAATGACACAGGACTGACCACAGGCCCATAAACAGGGTTCATTATACTATTTTCTCTACCACTGCACACATCTGAAACCTTCTATGAGAAGTTAACAAAAAAGCAGTGGCCTGGAGGCAGATAGATGTGGTTCAAATCCCAGTTCTGCCTCTCATGAGCCACAAGGCCCTGGGCACCTTACTAACCTCTTTCATTCTCCTCTCTGGATATACAAATCACCTGACCTCTTGAGAGTCATTGTAAAGATAAATAAAAAAAAATTTTGGCAGAGTTCTTGGAACAATTGCACCAGTTCCACAAAGTGTACCTTTTCTAAGCACTCATCAAATGTCACAAAACAAGGTTGGTGACAGAAGATGGCAGGGTCTGGGTGAAGGTCTGTGGGCCCCAGGGTAGTGTGGTTTTTTCTCAACCACAGAATGTCTTTTTCACAATTTTAAGTTCTTAGTTGTGTTTCTACATGGTAAGACTGCTAAAAGTCTCATCTCTCAATAGCGGGGCTCACTGCTTTATTACTGGGTCTCTAACCTGTCAAATGTCACAGACCCCACCTTCCTGTCTGTGTTTTGAAACTGTTACGTACCCCAGAAAAGCCATTTTTATATTAATCCCAATCCAATCCTATGGGTGCAGATCTATTGCTCAGAGTAGAAACTTTTGATTAGGTTGTCTCTATGGAGATATGACACACCCAAATGTGGGGTTGGCTTTTTGATTAGATTATTTCCATGGAGGTGTGGCGCCCCACCACCGCCCGCCCATTGAAGGCGGGCTTTGATTAGCTTACTGGAGACCTTAAAAGAGCCAATACAGGAAAACATTTGGGTGAAAGCCAAAATAGAGACATGTGGAGATGCTTGGAAAGCCATTAGAAACCAGAGCCCAGCAGACATTTCCATGCGCCTTCCCATGAGATGCTAAGTAAGCCAGAAACTGGAGAGAGCCAAGACAGAGATGCTAAGTGAGGGCCCCCAGAGCCTTGGAGACTAAGCCACTGGAGTCAGAAGCACAAAGCAGTGAACCTGAACCAAGGACCACCAATGCCATCCACAAACCTTCCCAGTGGCAGAGAAATCCTGGACATCATTCAGCCTTTCTTCAGAGTCAAGATATCTTTCCCTGCAAACCTCAGTTTGGACATTTTTATAGCCTTAGAACTATAAACTTGTAACTTGATAAATCTCCTTTACAAAAGCTGATCCATTACTGGAATATTACATTTCGGCAGCTTTAGCAAACTAAAACACCATCTGTCCCTTACTCAAAGCACTGACTTTCTCATAACAACACAAAACCAGAACCAATTCCAATGAGAGTTGATTGGTCCTATAGCTTTAGTAAAAGCAAAAAGCTGGAGAACCCTAGAGGGAAAATCATAGATTAAGTTCCTCTGAGGATATTTACTATGACCCCTTAATTACTCCATCCAGAAGTGGGATATGATTCTAGTTCAGCCCAGAACGGAACCTGGAACAGTAAAGATGTGGCTCTGTAGAGGGAAGAAAGAGAACGCTCTGCTGAGTGGACAAAGAGTGGACATCTGACCTAAGCTGGGCCAAGCACTCTTTTCTTCAGGAATGTGGACAGGAAACTTACAGATTCTAATTCAATCTGGTCTATGGGGCAACCCTCCTTCACTGGCAGTAACAAGACCCAGGATGCTGAGAAAGGCAGAATAAATGTCCCAAAAGACAGAGAATGCCTGAGAGGGTTTGGCAGTCTCTCCCCTCTGTCCACAGTCCCCAATCCCAGAGTTTGCCGGGGATTCAGACAAAGTGAAGTCCTTGGGGTCTTTGAGAGTCCCTGTGTTCTCTGTTTTATTTGCACTGGCTCCCAGTGGGTTCTGTGACTGGCCACCAGAGTTGTATATGCACCTTGGCTGAAGCAGTGACATCCACATGGACAAAGGGTCTCAACAGACATTACTCCAAAGAAGATATGCAAGTGGCCAATGAGCACATAAAAAGATACTTGCCATCATCAGTCATCAGAAAAATGCAAGTCAAAGCCACCATTAGAGACCACTCCCACCCACTCTGATGACTGTAATAAAAAAGAGAGATGATGAGAGTGCTGGTGAGGATGTGGAGGAATCGGAACTCTCACCCACTGCTGGTACAAATGTAAAATGGTGCAGCTGCTTTGGCAAACAGCTTGGTACTTCCTTGAAAGGCTAAACATAGAGTTTACTATATGACCCAGCAATTCCACTTCTAGGTACATGCCCCCCCAAACTGAAACATGTCCGCAAAAACACCTGCACATACATGTTCATAGCAGCAGTATTCATAAGAGGCAAAAGGTAGAAACAATGCAGTTGTCCATCAACAGATGAACAGGTAAAGAAAATATGGCACATCCACCCAATGGACTATCACTCAGACCTGAAAAGGAAGTACTGATCCAGGCTACAACACAGGTGAACCTTGAAAACAACACGCTAAGAGAAAGAAGCCAGCCATAAAAGGCCATTCTGTGATTCTGTTTATATAAAATGTCCAAATTAGGGCAAATCCACATATAGAGAAAGTAGATTAGTGGTTGCTCAGGGCTAGAGGGGTCGTTGGGAAACTTGGGAGATGACAGCTAAGGGGTGCAGGATGACTTTTCGGGGTGAAGAAAAGTTCTAAAATTGTGGTGATAAGCGCACAACTCTGAGAATACACTAGAAACCACTGAAATGTACATATTAGAGGGATAAATGTTACAGTTTGTATCTCAATTAAGAAAAAACCAAAACCTGACATCCAAGATCACAAACTCCTGCTACCCTGGGTTCCCTGACCCATACTTCTGCTCAACATTCTGTGTAGTGACATAAGTAAATAACTATACCCATGAGGGGACAGAGGGTGCTGTCCTGCTCACACCTGTAGTACCCACCACACTGCCTCCCCCAGCTCTTGGAGTTCCTGAGAGTTTTGAGACTTTTTCCCAGAAGAGAAGGGATCGGAGAGAGGCCAGGAGTTGGACTGCTGAGTCGCCTGATAAGTGTAAAGGAGTAAGAGACAACTGCACTTGTGAGAACAATAAAACTTTACTAAGAAAAGTCCCAGCTTGGTTAATCCTCCTTCCTGCACGTTCCTGCCATTCACACACACATAACAGGAAGCTTCTGGATGAATGTGCTCCCTTTACTACAAATGCAACATCCAGGCAGATGGTCAACAGTAAGAGGGCTTTTCCTGCAGTGAATTTCTACAATAAACATCCCCAGAGATAATTTACTGGTCTCATCCCTCTGTTGCTCTCCATAATGTCACTACATGACTGCGAGGTGATCAGGAACAGGATTTAGATCCCAGAGGGAAGCTTTTGCTGCATAAAAGGAAATGAGAAGATAACCTTTTAAATGGTTCTTGAAAAAGGTGAGTCTTGGAAGGCACAAACCCAGCAGGGAAGAGGTTTTGATTACAGCCAGATTCCACCATCAGATGAGGCAGACTTGGCTGCCTCCTGGCAGGTCTACAATTTTGCTCTATTTCCAGGGCAGAGCTTTCCAAGACCTCTACTAGGTAAATGAGAAGGCAGAGTCAACAACGTATGGCAAAACCCCATATAATGAGTTCAGATGCAGCCCAAGTTAGATGAATCAGTATGTAAACCACACCTTGTGGGACTGATCACTACCAGTTTCTTCTCAAGCCAGGGGTGACAGTCCCAATCTTATGTCCCCAACAAACAAACAAAAAAAGTACAACAAAATATTATTATTTTGTTACCTTCTTTAGAGACTGCTTATTAATAGATATAAGCAGAGTAGATTTTAAATTTACAAATGGTTTAAAAGACAGTGTTGACATGGTAGAAGAACCTTTTCAAATGGAACCACACCTGGCCAAGTGCAGGGGCAGAACGGCTGTGGCTGGCCAGAACCCTCTCATGCTGGGCCTGCAGTGTGTCCTCCCCCCAGGTACCTGGGCCTCCTTCAGAGTTTGGGGGTGAGCTAGAGACCCCTCACTGCTGGACACAGCGGGTCTGACCTTGATGAGCTTGAACCATTTACTGTGATGTCCTTTCCTAGAGGGTGTCTTTAAAGCTCAGAGCAGCAACTTTAAACCCAATGAGGAGGCTCCAAGTGTGATAGCCTTCCAGATGGCAGAAGCCAAACATAGTGTCAGGTCTGGCCTATCTTTTTCTTAGCCTAATAGAAAACCGCTCTGAGAGAGATGAACCCAACACACCTTTCCCATTTCCAGGGACCTACCTCAGTTCTGAGTGTGCATGGTAAGTGAAGTCTACTTTGCAGTTTCTTCCTGCAAAGCACCAGCTCACTCCTGATGAAACAAGTAATTAGTGAACTCTTCCCCTCTGCTTTTCAGTCAGGTGAGACCTCTACCTTTCACAGCTAGTTGGAGGAAGCATTTACTTCAGCCTTTAGCCAAAACATAAAACTGAGAAATACAGAACTAGAAAGAACTTAGAGATAATATTTAACCTTAGCTCAAAGAAGTAAAGTTAGTTGCTTATGGTCAAAAGACAACTTAAAAGATTAGAAAAGTAGAAAAATCTAAAATCCTGATCTCCCAGCTTTCAGTCCATGCTTACAGAAACAAAATATTTAAATTAGAAGGATTTTAGAGATTATCTAGTACAATCCCTTCATCTGAATAAATAAGAGGCCAGTGAAAGGTAATGTTTTCCATTAATTTGCCATGATATCACTTCTATTTAAATAACGTTTCTTCTCCAGTTAACAAGAAAAATGCTACCTGTCTGTAGGTCTGCAAGAATGAATAAAAACCTGAGTTTATATGAGCAAGAGTCTACTGTGTCACCTTAGACCACGTGGAAAGAGGAAACTCCCGAGATTCAGCCATACTCACAGGGTCGGTGAGCATCGTTCGCAGGTGAGAGGACAGGGCGAGGACTGCTAGGCAGTTAAAAACGACTCCATTGATCATAGAGTACCAAAAGTCTTTGGAAGGCAGCAACATGACAAACGTCACCACGAAGTCTGCATAGATGACCAGCAGCCACGTCATGACCGCGCAGATCATGCCACAGCCGTCGCGGATGAACCAGACCCGGTCGGCCACGTCGGCCTCGGAGGAGGAGGAGGAGGAAGAGTCATAGTTGTCACCGTCAGCCAGGAGTGGGTGGTGTTCAACGTCTCGGAGCCTGTGTCCTGATGACTGCATGATTCCCCGGACTCACCCTGCAGAGGCAGTCCACACCTGCTGGTCAGGCTCCAGGGAAAAGCACACACTCACGGGCCACCAAGCCCAGGAGGCTACGGTTTGCCCTGGGTCATTTTATAAAGATAATTTAAATATATATATCAGAAAAGAATAAAAACATTTAGCTAGTTAAGATCTGACTTTTTTAATCTTTTGCCATATATTGTGCTTTATTGTCTACAGCAAAATGAATCCCACAGGTCATGCCTATGTGTACAGAACCATCACCTAATGCTGGCCACAGCCACAGGAACACAGATAAGGAATAAAAACAACTTTCTGTGAAACCATGCCCCCCAAGTTCCCTAGTGACAGAAATGACCCTCACCACACCCGGCTACTCACCATTCCCCCATGACCCCCACAGCGCAGTCTCTGTGCTTTACTCAGCACAGACAGAAACACACTACAGGTGAAAGAGTGATGAATCACTGAGTATTTCTCTATTCATTATAAACTGGCTCCTGGTTCTCACCTGGCTTTTCCTTTCTCAGTTTGATTCCTGGTTTACTCTCACTTCTCCCTCATTTTAACTCGGATCCCGTACGGCTTGGTAGGTGACACCCTTCCCCTCTATTTTAATCTCCTTCAAGTTTCCTTTATTTTTTTAAACCATTCTTCTGTAACCCTGCCCACGTATCCCACAGCACCTGATATCCTAGAACATAGGGGATCCAAAGAAGCCAAGAAAAATTAGGAGTTTTCAATTTGCATTTTTCATTTGACAACTTCTTTAAATGTACGACCTTCTCTTATCAGTGCGAACACTTGTGATAAGTAAAGAACAAAGGAAATAAACAGAATTGAGTTTTGTCTTCACTCTCTTACAAGAGATTAAAAAAATGGTGACAAACGTTTTAATGAAGTGATCCAAGGACCTTCTCAGAGCAGATGCTCTGCTCTGCTTTTGAGTAAATGTAACGTGAGCGAGTATGGCCCCAAAAGCCCAAAGAACACTTCCCAGGTGTAGATCTGCAATAGCTGATTACCAGCCCAGTCTTCCTAACGTGGGCACCATTTATTTTTTTTCTTAAATGTGAATGGGACACTCACAATTATGAAAGGGCTTCAAGAAAGGAATAAACTTGCTGATAAGAGTTCACTGTGCATGTATTTTGCAAACTTCCCTTTCAATCCAAAAATAATGACTACAGAGGAGAAAAACTGTTTTCCACAGCTAGTAAAATAACTCTGCTATTAGATGAGATGAAAATACATTTTTTAAAAAGTTTAAGTGAAATAGAAGAAACTAAAGATGAAAATAATTTAGATCAGACTCAATCTCTGTTTATAATCAGACTCAACCATTCCTTCAGCTGGCTTTACTGAACCTTCATTGCCTTTGTCTGCTCAACTTTGACCCTATTCCCTCTATGTAAATCTCACTCATTTTTTTTGGCCCAGACTCCCTCTTTTCCAGGGATGCCAGTGAAAAGATATATCTCCTTCCTCTGAAAAGCACTTTGAAAAGAGTATTTGAACGTCAGAACTGACTATTTGGGGGTGGTGGGGGAAAAGGGTTCTGCCTACACGTGGGGTAAGCCTGGTTTCCTCAGGGAGCCCTGAAAGGGTCCTACCCCACCCCACTCCCACTCCCACTCCCACGAATTCTCTGGTACGTTCCTGCATTCCACTTCCTGGGCACGAACCACTCCCCACCCAAGGGGGCCTCACTGCACCCCGATGAGGCGGGGCTGGGCCTCCTGTCCCTCATGCTCCCTGTCCACATAGTGCATTGTCTGACACAAAGCAAGTACGTGTTTGTTTACACGCGGACGCAGTAACAAGATTCTCTTTCCTCTCTCGATCGTTGTTTTCTTGTGATTTCCACAACCATGAATCTTCACATAGCTTTCTGCCCAAGTATATCAAGGCCTTAAAGCTGAGAAACTTCTCCAACCAGATTTGCTTAGCGCTATGGCTATTCCTCAGGTGGAACACATTCTATGAGATATGGGTGCTGGCTTAGTAGGCAGTAAGCCACACGGGCTGTGTCATCACATGTGCGGGGACAGGCTAACCCTTTTTAAGAGAACATTGCAGCCTGAGCCCCATGCAGAAAGCAAAGCCAACCAAGTCTTCTAAAGGTATCCGGTTGAAGAGCTGAGCCAGTTCAGCCTAACCTGCCTGGTTCAGATACTGGTGAGAACTGCCAGAGACCAGAATACGGCCCTGTGTGTTTGCCTTTACCTGGGGTACGGGTGGCAGATACGGTTGTGTGGGATGAGAAAGTGCAAAGATACCAAATGTGGGTCACAGCAGGCCATTCCCAGGTGGGTACATTAGGATGCTGACACACATGCTGATGTACTTCAGGGCCAAATGTGTGAAATCAACAGGAAAAAAATCTGATACCCAAAAGTCACTATTTTTAAGAATGCAATCAATGAACAAAGCAAGGTTAGGCTGGACAAATGCAGTTATCTGGAATAAATGCACTCGCATTCCGCTGAGTCACTGTATTTATACTTCATGAGTGCAACAGGAAGGGAGGGGCGGAAATGAGTAAATAAAACCTTTACATGGGACCTAATCTAAAAACACTGGGACCACGAGAGCAAACAGCACGGCAATTTGAGAGGCAACAGTGAACGCACATGTTCACCAGGTACAGTCTAGGCTGCAAAAAATACCAAAATCATAACTGATTCGATACTCCTAAAGATCACTTCTGAGAGGACCTGAGAGCACTATGTGTAGACTGACTGTCAAACATGCCCCATTAGCATTTTTCTACTGTAATGGCCGATTTAATGGGATTTTTGCTATATTCCTAGGCCTTACCTCTTTATCATCATGTTAAATAAAGCACTGCTTTCCAGAATATTAAAAGCAATGCCACAGACTTTCATTATTTAAGGGTCAACCACACAAGCCAAAACTTTCCATTACATTTACACTTGAGTATTTACCTTTCCAATGTCCCTTTGCCTTGTAACACTTGCTAATAACTTACCAATTCACAGACTCCTCCCTCCTAAGATATGCTTTCTTTTTAGGACAGGTGGTATGTAATTCAAAGATAACAAACAAAAAGCAAGTTTCTTTGCTGTGGTTCACCTCGGTACCGTGGCCACGTCTTAGCATATGCACATGGTCCACAGGCTTCCTTGCTGCCTTCACCTTGGCACTGTATCTGTGTGTTAGCACCCACACATGATATACTAATCAATATTAGCTGCCGAAAAGTAAACAGTACTTATGCCCCCACCCCAAGTAAAGAATCACACTCTCACCTCACAAGTTATTTCTAAACATTACTTGAGCATTTTGTGCCTTTTCTTCAGGATCTTAAGGTGCATGTTGTCCTGTATGAGAGGATCTGAAAGATAAGAAAACCTGATTGAGAAAAATGTATTTTATGACAGACAGTATGTAATATTTCTTAAGGCATAATGATTCTGGGGAGCACACCTAACCAACATCACATTTTGCACATGAAGTGCTGTCATTCAGAAATAAGGCACTATTATTAACTATAAAGGCATTGCTCTACTTTACATTTTCCTTAATAAACTGATGGACACTCCTGGAAACTAAGTTATTTACTTATTTATTTATTGGCTTTTAAAAAGGGAATTTATTAAGTTACAAGCTTACTGTTCTAAAGCCAAATGTCCAAACTAAGGCACCCAGAAAAAAACACTTTGACTCAGGGAAGACCGAAGTCTGTCACATGGGGAAGGCATGTGGCTGATGTCTGCTAGTCCTTGTTCCCGGTTCTGCTGCTTCCAGCTCCTGATACCAATGGTTTCCTCTCTGAGCACCTGTGGGCCTTCACTTAGCTCCTCTGGGACACAACTCTGGGTTCTGGCTTACTTAGCATCTCATGGGAAGGCATATGGCGACCTCTCCTGGGCTCTGCATCTCCAAACATCTGTGTCCGGGAGTCTGCTCTCTCTGTCAGTACTCCAAGCATCTCCAAATGTCTGGATCTCGGTCAGGTCTGAAGCAAATGTGTTTTCTCCAAAATGCCTCCCCTTTTAAAGGATTCCATTTAAACTAATCAAGACCCACCTTGAATGGGTGGAGTCACATGTCCATCTAATCAAAAGGTTATACCCACAACTTGGTGTGTCATAGCCCCATGGAAACTCCATGATCCTACAATATTGAGTCAGAATTAAAGGACCTTTTCTGGGGTACACAACACTTTCAAACCAGCACAGGTGGTAAAACTATTCTGTAGGATAATATAGTGGTGGACAGGCCACATTACACATTTCTCAAAACCCACAGAACCTTACAGCACAAAGAGTGAACCTTAATGTATGCAAATTTAAAAAATCATTTAGGAGAGCGGGTAACCTCAGGATGGAATGGAACGCAGATTATGCAAAATAATCTAGTTATATTATAAATTATGGCATGCCTCACTGAAGGAAGTATAGGGGAAAGGTACTGACCTAAGAAACTTTGGAAATGAGTAGGCACTGTAAGACTGAAGACAAAAGGAACTTGACAGGTTAACAACTCTGAAACCATTATCCATATATGCTGGAACTGAATATTCAAGAAAATGGATGATGGGTGGTAAGAGTAAGGTTTATCACTATTGGAAAAGGGAGATTACAGACAAGCTAGGGTAGATGGCTAGAATAGTATCTACAGTGTTGGAGACAGTATTAACGCATATTTAGCTCAAATACAGATGGATATTTAAAGGGTGTATTCACAGGGCAGTGTACACATATATTTCCTAGCTCTCCCAAGGGAGCCAGAGCTTTCAATGACACTCTGGTTAAACAACAAGTACAAGAGAAAATAAAAACAAGAAAATATAAACAAAAGAAAATAAAATGAAATTGGAGGATTAATCCCAGCAAACCAACAGGAGGGCTCTAACAAAGAGATTCCCAAATAAAAAAAACATGCACATCTTCTTAAAAGAACTGTCCCATGTTCCCTCAGAGCTGGTCACTGCGTGTGTAAAAAATTCTGGACTAGAGTTTAGGAAGCCCGAGATAGGTAACTCCTGAGCAGTAAGTTATAAGTCCTTGACACTTTAACAATGATATTTATTAAGTGATATTTTACTCATCATTCATTGTTTTTATTTACTTTATTCACTACTGTGATAAAAATATTTAAAACCTTTCAACGAAATCATTTGCTTAGGCTATTCTACCAAAATTTTGGGGAAAGAAATGTTTCTTGTTTTGTTTTTAAAAAAACCTTTTGAAACATCTGAAATGACTTTAACAGAAAATGTTTTAAATGAACTTCCCTTTATGTCAGCTTGAATATATTATCTGCATTTATGATACTGTGAAACTTCCCCAGCCCTATCTCCTTAGGTTCCCGGCTTCTTCCCGTTTCTTCCTCAAGCTTCTTAAAGCCATACCATGGGCTGGGCCCTGCACAGCACAGAGGTACCCCCCTCAGCTACAGCTTCAGCCTGTGATATCTTTAAGGGACCCTACAGGACTGACCCTTGAAAGCAGCAACGGAAAGAAGAAAGTGTTTCAAACTGACATCCCAATGGGATACATTCCTGTTTCAAACAGCTTTATTGAGGTATAAATGACATATAAGTACACTGCACCTATAAAAGCACACAAATAGGAACGTTTTGACAGCCCTGTACACTTGTGAAGGCGCTACAAGCAAGAGGATGAACACATCATCAACCCCCAAATTTCCTGTGCGCTCCTTGGGAAGTCACCCTCCATTCCCTGTCCAACCCCCAACTCCTGACCACTGGCTTTCTCCCACTATAAATTAGTTGCCATTTTCTAGAAGTTGATAGAATGGACTCAAATAGTATGTCCTCTGTTTTGTCTGGCTTCTTTCACTCAGCATAATTATTCTGAAGTTCATCCACAATATGGTTATGTATTTCAATTAGGTCATTCATAGTTATTGCTGATTATGGTGCAATATACCACAATTTGTTAACTCGCCTGCTGACAGAAGTTTGGGTTGCTTCCAGTTTTTGGTAATTATCCATAAGGCTATTAAGAAGATTTATGCAGAGTCTTTGTAAGGATATTTACTCTCATTTCTCTTGGACATTTCTCTAGGAATGGAATGTCTGGATCATAACGTAGGTATACGTTTAACTTTTCAGAAAGTTGCAAACTGTTTTCCAAAATGGTTATATATTTTACATTCCCACCAACAGTACAAAACTACTCCAGTTTGTCCACTGATCTTATTTCAAAATTTAACTGCATTTTCCTCCTGTCCAGGGCAAGCCAGGCTTGCGGTTGGTTCCTACATCTTGAGTGTGGAGAGGGTTGTCAGCCCCCTGGAGTAGGGGTGGGGTGAGTCGGGAGGGGTGGACCATTCTTAAGTGAGGCTAGGCTGGGAAAAGAGGAAAAAACTGGTCTGCGAGCTGGCCACCTCTGAGCCTGGCTCTGCCTGTGTTTGGTTTCCTCAGCAATGGTATTTTCTCCAACAGGTTGGTCTCTGTATATACAGGGTGCATGCCTTCTTAGGAAGCTATTCCACTTCCTCCTTCCACTAAACGCCCTCAATGGAGCAGTTCCCCTTCAACACTAGCAGAAAACACAAGCCCTCTTCCCGGGTCAGAACTACCCCATAGCTCCCTTCTGGAGCCCCAAGAACTACCAAGACCCTCCTCTCTGCTCCTTGAGATAGGGTATGTCCCTTCTGCCCTCTCCTTTCCAGCACACTTCATCCTAGTCTGCACTCTCACTGGAAGTGTGTGGCACCCAGCCTTCAACACAATAGTCTCCAGGTAAGAAGTGAGTGAGAGTTTCTGGGTTTATTTATCAGACTTATTCAGAAATTATCCATAAATTCCTCCCCACCTTCCAAACAGCTTCAATGGCAACACCAGAGCTGATTCAAACCCACAGTTAAGTGAACATCCAGCTGGCAGAGGTCTGGGATGATTTTTCATAAAGTAATGCCTGAGAAGGGATCTAATGAGTGAAGAAGCATTTCTAAGCAGACAGGGTGACAATGAAAGTCAGAGGTAAGAATAGGTGCAAATGTGCACAAGAGGCGGAGTGCCCAGGTCTATGGCCAGGGTGGCTTTCAGTAGCACCAGACATGGATTTGGCAGGAGGGTAAGGGTCAACCAGAGGGGAACCTGAAAAAGTGGGCTATGCCATGAGTAGATCTGGCCAGAGGACCAGATGGCATCATGCCAGTGATGGCCCACCAGCAAAGGGTTTAAAGCAAAGTAATGAGGTAGTCATGTGTATGAGCCTTCCTACCTATGTGGCCTGGAAAGCAGACCAAATGCATAAAACTGGAAGCATGAAGACCAGGCAGGAAAGTATGGCCCAAATGAAACCAGCCAAGGGATGGTTATCTTCCCTAACTGCTAAGCATCTGAACCAACTTACTATGTTTGCCCCATAAACCTAGTGGTGGGCAAGGTCTCCGTTCTTCTACTAGAAGCCACAGGGGTCATCTGTGAATCTACAGACAGCTGGTGGTCAGCCAGCAGGAAGTACCCACCAGGACCCCAGGTGGAACGTGTGGTTCCAAGGAGCAGAAGGGTCCTCAGATCTTGTGTTAGAGCTGATTTCCATCCTGGCAGCCTGACTGCATGTCCCCTTACAGCCTGTCAGTTCTCCGCTCTCCTTCCAAAATGTTGTCTTCCTGCCTACCTAAACCCACAGTTGGTTTTTGCTGCTTGAAACCAAGAACCAGGAGACTGGAGCCAAAGAGGGTAAAAGGGAAAGGGTTTATGGATAGGGATCAAGCGGTGGGCAGAGATGAGTTTCCCTAGTTCCTGCCCTTGAACATTTTCTGGTGGTCCTCCTGAGAACTCACCCACAGTTCAAACATCATCTGTCCTACTGGGGCCCTACTCCACTCTCCTCCACCTGCCCTGTCCCTGCAAGGGTTCTCAGGGTCCACTCTCCACGGCACATCCCTGGACAATGCACACCAAGGGCTCCCCAATACTTTTCCAGCACTCAGTCCCTTCCAAACTCTTTAATAACGGACACAACAAGGAATCCCACACTATTGCTTTGTTTTGTTTTTTTAATTAGAGATGTTGTAGGTTTATAAAAAAGTTGTGCATAAAATAGAGAAAAGAGTTTCCATACACCACCCTATTATTAACATATTGCAATAGTGTGGTAGAGTTGGTACAATTCACGAAAGAACATTTTTACAATTGCACTATTAACTACAGTTGTACTATTAACTATAGTCCATTATTTACAATAGGATTCACTGTCGTGGTGTATATGCTGTTTTTAAACTGGAGGTAATTTTTAAAAATACAGTATTTATATATAGTAACTTTATTCAAATATCTATGTAGTAGTCAACAACTTTAAATGTTAGATAATATTTTGAGCTGTTTTCTGATGAGTTTATATTAGCAATGCTCTAAAATCTAAAATTGATTTTGCAAAGCACAGGACTTTCAATTACAGGCACTGGATCTACAACAGAATTTCTACAATAAGGCTAAATCCCCAATTACTTTTATAAATATTTTTAAAAGCAACCAACGCAACAACCACTTTAGAGAGCAGTGTGGCACTTTCTTAAACAAACACTGACCCTGACTCAACAATTTCACTTCTAGGTATTTACCCAAGAACAATGACTATGATCAAAACAAAAATTTGTTCAAAAATGTTCATAGCAATTTTATTCATAACTGTCTAAACAGAAGCAAACCAAATATCCATCAGCGGGAGATGAATAAACAAATTGTAGTATATTTATACAATGGCATACCTCTTAGAAAAAAAGAACAAACTATTGTTATATGCAACAACATGGATAAATCTCTTAAACACAATGCTAAGCGAAAGAAGCCAAGCACAAAAGAGTATGTATAGTATGATTCCATTTATGATACCTGAAAAAAGGCAAAACTAACTTACACTGAAATAAACCAGAATAGAGGTCTGAATGCAAGGACGGCAATGACTGGGAAGCAGCCCAAGGTGCCTTTCAGAAATGATGGAAATATCCTGTATCTTGACAGGAAGTGGGTGCACAGATGTATGCATTTGTTAAAACAATGAACTACACACTTAAAATGCATGCATTTAATTGTATATAAATTATACCTCAGTAAAAAAATAGGAAAAACAATCAACACACTGTTGAAAAATAATCAACAACAAAGTACATGTGGCAGGTGTGAAAAAAAAAGTAAGAGAAGTGAAGTCCTGGCTAGGTGCTGAGATAGCTTTCTTCTTACAGAAACTGCATTCATGAGTCAAGATACCACTTAAGAGGTCCTGACTTTGGGTTACTTTTATCTGGAATTTCAATCAAGTTTCTTCCCCCTAACTTTTTTCCTTGGCTATAAACAGAAAATAGTATTTCTCATGAACAAATTGAAAAACAAATACGTACACAAAAGACAAAAGTATTCTTTGGTACTCAGCTATGACAAAAAAGAATCAAGATACAATTAATTTCACTGTGGCAATGATAAGAATGTTTACCCTTGCATCTGGTATGCATGTTTATATTATACTCTGTTTAAACTCGTCATTGCTTTACAATTCATACACCCACTGATGACCTATAAAAAAACTGAAGTAAGCAAATCTCTGTTTCAGACAAAGAAGTATATGAAGCAAACTGAAATCCTGTCATGAGATCTATATCATTCAACAAATAAGGAAAAGGGGGAGGTGGGGGAGGCAGGGAGAAGACACTTCCAAGCCCTACACTCCACGTAAGGCCCCAAGAATGAAAAACCAAAGAAGAACCAGCTTCAGCACAGAAGTGCTCACAAGCCAACAGAGGTGGGAATCAGCCTTGTAAATAATATGGTAAGTTTTATCCCCAAATTAGGAGTAAAGTGTGATGGAGGGAGAGAGGTGGCACTGCTAATTCTGTCTAGAAGAACGAGACAAAATGTCGATAAAGCAGAGAGCATCTGAGGTGGCTGAACTGGACAGGAGGAGAGAAGAGTACAAGTGAGCACACAGAGCATGGGGGCTAGGCATAAGGGGTAAGCCGGGGCTGCCTTTATAAAGCACTCTGAAGGCCAAGCAAGGGATGGGGTTATCAGCTTCACACTGCTGGCATGGGAGCCATCCGGACTTAGAGGACCTGATTTGAGAGCCGTGCACAGGAAGGAAAAGCAATTGAAGAGAGGATTCCATGGGATGGAACAGAGGGGAGGCCAGTGCGAGGCAAGTGACAAGGGGATGGGAACCGTTTCTACTCTGGGATGACACAACTATGGAATGTGGGGGCTACAGACTCAGCGTGAAAGCACGTGCTCAGTTTAGGGCTCATTAGCCTTGAGGTGTCTGCAGGAAGAACAAGCAGAGCTGACCAGGAGACGATTAGTTCTGTGACCTCTCCAGTACCCCGTCTAGAGATACCAGGAGAGGCTCAAAGTGAAGGAAGAGGGTGGAGAGATCAGTGAGAGGCCACAGGGCAAAACTGGCATGACACTGACTGCTGGGGAGAAAGAGGTAAAAGAAGGCAGAAAGGAAGCTGGGACTGAAAAGCCAGAGAATTGGGATAAGTCTGAAGGGAAGGGGGGTTGGGAAGGCTGGAGCCGCCAACAGAGAGGCTGAGGGAGATGAGGCCAAGTGTGACAGTCAGGATCCTGTGGCCTTTCTCCTGGCAATTTCAGTAATGTGCTAAATTGCGTGAGACTAGGAGGTGAGAAATTAAAGAAGCAAATTTGTAAACTACTGTGAAGCCAAGGACACCTATCTGTAGCTAGAGGGAAAGGTGGAGGAAAATCTCTCTCTCTCTCTTTTTTTTTTTAGTATCCTGTCTCGTCTATTACCTCAATTCATGCTGGGGCCAATCCTAAAGCAGGACTTAGTCTCCCCATTTCCAGATGCATGAGGTTTAAGGGCCCATCCACTGTTAAAGTTGGTGAGGTGATGGAGCCTCAGCCCCAGGTTTCGGTGACTCCATGCCATTCACACTGTGTCACGCTTTGAAAAAGTCACAAAAGTGACTGAATGGGAACAGAATGAAGAAGAATGCATGTCCAATTAAGTCATTAGACTAAGGTAACATAAGCTAAGAGGGCTCCTGTTTCCTTTTTCTAATTTTGCACAAATTTGATTTTTTTTTACAACTACAAAAGCAACAGAGACCCACTGCAGGTTTCTATGTTTAGAGACTGGGGTTCAAGTTTGCAGGCTCAGGGAACGAATGAAGCTACAAAGAATGGAAAAAGATGAGCAAGAACTGTCTGAGAATTAAAAGACAAGCCACAGATCGGAAAAATAAAATTTGCAAAACATCTATCTGATAAAGAACTTTGAAAACTTCAAAAACTCAATAAGAAAACAAGGCAATTGAAAACTGGGCAAAAGATCTGAACAGATAACCACATCAAAAGAAAATTTACAAATGGCAAAGAAGACTATGAAAAGATGCTCAACATAATCTGTCATTAGGAAAATATAAATTAAAGCCACAATGAAATATTACTGCACACCCATTAGAATGGCTAAAATTAATGAGAAAATGAGACAATTCTAACTGTTAGCAAGGATGCTGAGCAACAGGGACTCTCCTTTATCGCTGATGGGAAAGCAAAAGGGTGCAGCCACTTTGGAAGACAGTCTGGCAGTTTCTTAAAAGCGAAACATAGTCTTACCATACACCCTAGCAATCTTCCTTCTAGGTATTTACTCAACTGATCTGAAATGTTATAAGCATACAAAAACCTGCAGGACAATGTTTATAGGAGTTTTATTCATAATGCCCAAAGCTGGAAGCAACCAAGATGTCCTTCAATAGGTGAGTCGATAAACAAACAGTGGTACTTCCATACAACGGAATACTGTTCCGCAATAAAAATGAGCAAGCGATTAATTCATGCAACAACATGGATGGCTCTTAAGTACACACTGGTAAGTGAAAGAAGTCTAAAAAGGCTACATAGATATTTTATGACTCCAATTATATGACATTCAGGAAAGAGCAAAGCTATAGAGTTGGTAAACAGCAGGGGTTACAGAGAAGTGAGGGGAGGGGTAAAGTAAGGCTGGGGAGTGGGGAGGGTGAAATAGGTAAATTTCAGGAGATTTTCTTAGGGCAGTGAAACTCTTCTACAAATGATGTCGTGATGGTAGATACAAGACACTATGCATTTGTCAATACGCACTGAACTTTACAGCACAAAGAATGAACTTTAATGCATGCAAATTAAAAAAAAATAATTTAGGAGGGGGGTCCCAGGATGAGAGGGAGCATGTGACAAAAGAATCTAACTTTTTATTCCAAATGTATGAAAAACCTTACTGAAAGGGGAGAAAAAGGTGCTGACCTAAATAAATAACTTTGGAAATGAATGGAGTCTACAAGACTAAAGACAAAAGGACCTATACAGGAACACTAACTCTAGATGATAAAGTTTTTTCCCCATGGGGATATGATTAAGAATTCTGAAACCACTATACAAGTACGCTGGAACTGAACCATTAAGTAAATGGATGGCAGATGGCAGGAACCAGGTTTCTCGCTTGATGGCATAGAAGGTTACAGATAAGGAAAAGGAGAACAGAATGATTCAGATGGTAATGGATTAGAGTTAGAGACATCAGTTTGAACGCATGTTTAATTTAATGTAGGTATAGATGCATATAGAATTACTTATAGACATGCATATATACATGAGTTAGTATATATACACACACACGTATTTCCTTGCTCTGTTAGCTGAGAGGATCTAGAAGAAACACAACCAGTAATGATCAGCATACTGGTGCCCAGATTATGGTTTCTAATACCATTCTCTAATTTAAAATGATTTAATTAGAAATGACTTATTGTAGGGAAGGGCCGGGAAATATATAAGATGAGCCTGGGGCATCTTATAATACTGGAAAGTAAAAAAGTGCTCACCCTCCACCCCAACCCAAAAGAAAAGCACAATGATGGGGTAGGTCAATGCAGCACAGGAGCCAAGTGAAAGAGTTTCAGTGGCCAAAGCTGGATAATTTTGCAATTGAGTGTGGGCTTTGATTTCCTTCCAAAGAAGACAGGATAGGGTGGGGACCAATTGACAGTTGAGAAACTTGGCAAACATGACCTCAGCCAGGTGATCAAGGTCAACATCAACAGTGAGGGGTCAAGTTATAGCATGTACCCTTGAGATGATGTGATGCAAAGGGCACTTTCTCTCTGCGGGTTTCCTCCCCAAATCCTGTAACTCCAGGCTAATCATGAGGAAAACATCAGATACATCTCAGCTGAGGGGCATCCTACAAAAACACTTGACTAGTATTCCTCAAAACAGTCAAGGCCATCAAACAAGGCAACTATCACAACTAAGAGGAACCTAAGGAGACAATCTGGAACAAGTGTGGACATCAGTTAATAAGGGAGGGGGAGGGATGGTCAACAAAGCAAAATGACCCTTCTTCCTGAGATTGGAGAAGAGACGGGGGCTACAGAGAAGCATAATAGACAGGAGATGAAGCAATTCACACCCTATAAAACTGCTTTCTCAGTGAGGAGTAAGGAGGCAGAGCTAAGGGCTTTCGGAAGGGCAGGAAGGCTTCAGAAGAGCTCCTAATATTGGGAAAAGGAAGCTAGTGGGGGAGCAGGGAAGAGGGTGGAATGAAACAGGGAGGAGCCTGAGAAACCAGTGACAGAATGTCTCAAGGACCTGGAGGCCCTGAGGAGACTGAGAATTGGCATTAATGGAAGTGAAAAGGTGGCCAGGTTGGACCGCAGCTGTGTCAGTAAGGGGAATTTTAAGAATCCAGAAGACTTGCCATTCATGATAATGGATAATGGGGATAATTGTGAATGTGACCACGCAAACAGGTTGCTAAAGTAAAAGGAGGTGAAGGGAGATCAAGTATACTTGCCCCAGGTATGTCAGCAACTGGATGATAAAGTGAACCAGAACGGGCGCCAGATCTAGAGTAGGAGAGACCATAAAGAGAAAGCCAAAGTCCTCAAGGAGCCTGGAAAGAGTGTGGAGGTCACAGGTGAAAGAACACAGTATCCACATAATCTACTACAGTGTACTTACTGCAATTACGTTCCTAAAAGTTCTTCCTATCAGTCTGCAACCATGTAATATTTAGTTTGTCCTTTCAAAGCCTACCACTAACGTGTGCCATATTTTCTCCTCAAATTACTAAATCTAAAGAATAGAATATTAACTTTTGAGGTATAAAACCTCAGGTTATTAACCTCACTGAAGCCAAATCTCAGTAACATGATGGCAGATTATCTGTACTGTGAATAGTAACAATGTGTACTTTCTAGGAAGGTCTTTTATACTTATATTAAAATTCTTAATAACTCTAAAATACCACTAGGGAGGGCACTGCAGATAAAAAAGATAGCAAGCTGAGAGAAAACAACCAGGTTGAGGAGGCCAGGAGAGGTAAAGTCAGTCACCTGGGGAGAGAGGGAAGACACTGGCCACACCTCAGTCTCCCACAGACAGTGGCGGCTCAGTCCTGGATTTTCTCTTGTTTATATACTCCACTGAAATGTCTTTTAAAACTATTTACACTGGAAATCTTACAAATTGATAGGTTTCAAGGCATCCAACTGGCTATGTAGCAAAGGAGGGTCAAAGCAGAACACCCCCCCCCCACTACCAAACTGTCCCGACCCCACCGCAGTAAGCCGCGCTGCTGTCTAGGTGCTGACGTCAAAACACCAGCACTTACCCCTCATGCATCTCTTTTCCTCACCTTCCACATCCAGCCCAGCAGCACACCCTGTCAATTCTACTTTCAAAACCTGGTCCACATCTGTCCATTCTTCGACCTCTGCACCCAGCCTAGACGGAGGCACCATGAGCTCTCGCTTGTGTAGCTCTGACAGCCTCCCAACGAGTCCTTTGCTTCTACGCTTAACACAGCTACTCTCCCAACAATCCTGTCTCCAGTCAGCAACTAGAGCAATCTTTTAAAGATAAAAGGCAGATCTTGTACTGTCCTGCTTAAAAGCAGCTCAGGACTTGCCACCGAGTTTCAGGCCTCACCGTGGCCTACAAAGCCCTCCGTGATCTGTGTGCTCCCCTCCCGCCCCCGGTCATCATCACTCAACAGACTGTGCCCCAGAGGACCCCAGCACTCACTTAGCACCACACCCTCCAGAAACACTTGAATGAATGAACGCGTGAATCGGGGAGAGTGCTTGAGTGCGTGAGACAAGAAAGCACGGATATGAAGACTACAGGAACATGAAAGGAAATAGGGAAAGAGAACCCAAGTGTGAGATCTGGCATGGAAGGGGTGGTTGGGTAGGGTCCGAAGGTCCAGGGGGAACCTGGTGAAAAGGAGCAGAACAGAAATGTGAAAGTATTAAGGGGAGAAAGGGAGACAGGATGAGAAGAGAGAAATCCACACTTCTAAATGCTATTCTGAGGAAAAAGTCTCAATTTCAGACGCAGAAAACACATTCACGGTAACTCACCTAGAGTATTCAAGCTGGAAAAGACAGCCTCAGGACTGCTTACACATATACCCAAGGTTTCACTCCTATCCTTTCCCAGAGCCACAACCCAAATGTGTAGGTAAATAGAGCTGATCATTTTTTAAAAAGTCCAGCATGGTAAGTACCCTCAAAAGTTCTAATCCACAAATAAAAAGAACTCCAGAGTTCCAAACCTCTTTAAATGCCCTGCCCCAGAACAGTGAGACTGAATTAGGATGGTGAAATCCAATCTTTTCCCATATCTTCTTAAATAGTTTTCTTCTTTAAAATGAAGTAACTTTTTATATCAGACTCCCCCAAATCCCAAATACTATTAAAATTTAAATTGCTAATATATTCAGCTCTTAGTTACAAATGAATGGCAATGTAAACTACTAGAAAGTGAAAGGAAAGGTTATTTACTGAACACTGAAGTTCCAGGAGCTTTATAGACATTATTACATTTAATTCTGCCAACTCCCTAAAAGCTAGGCCCTACGATTAGTGCATTTTAGGGATGAGGAAATTGAGTTTTAGAGGAAAATTAAGTAACTGGCCCAAGTTCCCAGCCAGAAAAGGGGGAGCCAGGACTGCTGACACCAAAGCCCAATGTTTTCCCACTAAAACACACTGCCTCCCAGTGTGTTTTTAGAAAGCATACCCTGTAATGAAAAAATCAAATGTGGGAACTACAGAATCTAAGAATTCAAACCATTTAAAAAAAGGAACTGATACTGTAGAAGCCTGTCTCAAGAGAAACTAGAAGCTTCTCCGGGCTGACTGCCCCCTGCACCCTCCCAAAATGAACCAACCCACACCCTAACACAGACCTAGCCCCTCTTTCTAAACTGATAACATCTGTCGTGCACCAGGATTTATTAAACAACTTTGAACCCCTCTGTCCCAGACACGGAGTGAACACCCCCTCCTTCCTCACTCCTACATTCTTGATGCTATTTCTTAATTATAGCTACGGTCCTTCCCCTTATCACCTTTCCCACAACCCAAGTTTAGGCGCCCTCACCACTGGCTTATGCCTCTGCAGAGTCCTCACCTCAAACCTCAAGTGTGTCTCCAGGTTCCAACCATCGTACACAGCTGCAGAAGCCACCTCTCAAAATCACGGTGCAGATCACTATTTGAAAAGGACTTCTAGCTAGAATGTATAAAGAAGACTTACACTTCAGCAATAAAAAGACAAATAACACAATGTTAAAATGGACAAAGGATCTAAACAGACATTTCTCCAAGGCAAATATTCAAATGGTCAATAAGTACAAAAAAAGACGCTCAACATCATTAGTCATCAGAGAAATGCTAATCAAAGTCACGAGATATGAATGAGACCAAATGTATGTCACAACTACTAGATGTTAATAACAGGGTGGGATACAGGAAAAAACACACCCTATGCAAACTATACTCTATAGTTAACAGTAATATCTGCATGTTCTTCCATCAACTGTAACAAAGGTACCACAGCGAAGCTAAATATCAATACTTAAGAGTATTGACACTTATACTTAATACTCTTAATAGTTAAGAGTACTAAGAACACAGTGTCTTTTTTTTTTAGAGCTATGAAAATGTTCTAAAGTTGACTGTAGCAATATAAGCACAGCTCTATGATTATACTGAGAGCCACTGAGTGACTGCACACCTTGGAGGAATTGTATGGTGGATAAAAAATTGTTGGAAAAAAAATCACGAGATACCTCTCCACACCCACTAGGATGGCTAGAATTTTAAAAAAAATCAAAAAAAAAAAAACAAAAAACACCAACAAATAAGTGTTGGTGAAGATATGGAGAAACTGGAACTCTCATGCACTCACTGCTGATGGGAATGTAAAATGGTACAGCCACATTGGAAAACACCCTGGCAGTCCCTCAAACAATTAAACATAGAGCTATCATACGAGACTCTGTAATTTCACTCCTGGGAAGATATTTAGGAGAACTGAAAATATATGACCACTTAAAACTTATATGTGAATGTTTATAGATTATTCATAGTAGCCCCAAAGTGAAAACAATTCAAATGACCATCAACCGATAATCGATAAACAAATGTGGCATATCCATATAATGGAATATTATCTGTTATCCATAAAAAGGAATGAAGTACTGATTACATGGATGGACTCTGAAATCATTATGCCACATGAAGGAAGCCAGACACAAAAGAGCTCACATTATATAATTTTACTCATATGAAAATCCAGAATAGGGAAATCTATAGAGAGAGGAAGTAGACCGGAGGTTGCTTAGTGCTGGAGGTTGGGGCCATGATAGCTAAAGGATACAGGATTTCTTTTTAATGTGATCAACTGCTCTAAAATGGATTGTGATGATGGCTGCACAACTCTGTGAATACACTAAAATTCGTGAACTGTACACTTTAAGTGGGTGAGCTGCATGGTATGAGAATGAAGCTGTTATAAAAAGATCACAATGGAGGTCACAAAATCATCCTAGTCAAGAACTTTGTAGCGCCGGCCTTGGCATTGAAGGCTTGATGGACTCTGGCTCTGGCCTACCTTTCCAGGCTCAATTTTCACCTCTCTCACACAGTGAGATCTTCCCGTAGCACTCGCTGTGGCTCCCTGGCCATGGAATTTCACACCTCTGTGCATCTGTTCCTGCTGTTTCCTCCAATTAAACACTCTTACACTCCCTGTGCCTAGCCAAATTATTCATCAATCAAACATTTATCAAGCACTCACTAAATACAAGGTACTATAGGATAACATGGTGTTTTTAAAATATAAGGTATCATTCCAGTATAAAGCCTTATCCTGGCCCCAGAAGGAGTCTGGATTATATCAGATAATAGGGTTTTAGTGAAGGTTTCTGGAGGGAATGAAACCTAGTAATAAATCGGGTCAAGATTAGCAAGCACATGTTTGTGGACAGTTGGTGAAATAGAAAAAATTCAAAGAGCCAAGTGATAATACGTATATGATAACTCAGAGTTCAATAACAGGCAGACCAAAGCACAGGTCAAGAATTAACAATATTGGGAAAGAGGAACTATCTCTTCCTCAGAGATAAGGAGAAGAAAAAGACTGATGGATACTCAAATATACCTTAACTAGAAACGAATAAAGTTGAGAGGACTCTCCCCAATGGCCTCTATCTCCTTCATGATTAGAAAGTATAGTTGTTTGTCAATGGTAAAGAAGTATATTTTTAAGTAAGAAGGGACCAAAACAGATGGAAGGATGCTACAGCTGAATGGCTGCACAGCAAGCTGTGAACTCTAACTTTGATGATTGGCTTTGGGGAGGGAGTGAAAGTGGGAGTTTTGATTTTTTACCTTATGCTCTGCTCTAATGTTTAAAGTTTGTTTATACTTATTATATAAAGTTCTTACACAAAGTTTGTAGCACTTTCTCTCTGCTGGCTGTTCTATTCACATTGATGCTTTTTCTTTCTTAAAGAGTGCGCTGGCTTGAAACTCTTGGGTACCCCAGAAAAGCCATGCTCTTTAATCCTCATTCACTATTGGTGGGTGGAATCTTTTTATTGTTTCCATGGAGATATGACCCACCCAACTGTGGGTGTTAACTTTTGATAAGATGGCTTCCATGGAGATGTGTCTCCACCCTTTCAAGGTGGGGTTCCTTACTGGATCCCTTTAAGAGGCAATCATTTGGGAAAAAGCTCAGAACCAACAGAGCTTTTGGAGCCAGAAACCTTTGGCGATGTGGAAGGAAGCATTCCTGGGGAAGCATCATGAAATGATGAGAGAAAGGTAGCAGAGATCGCTGGGTACCTTCCTAGCTAAGAAAAGTGTTCAGAAGCCAAAGACCCAGACATTTGCCTTTCCAACTGACAGAGCTGTTCTGGACAGCATCAGCCTTTCCTGAATGAGTGGAACATCTTGTTGGTGCCTTACTGTAGACATTTTAACAGCCTTAGAACTGTAAACTTGCAACTTAATAAATTCCCCTTTTAAAAACTGTTCCAGTTCTGGTATATTGCATTCTGGTACCTTACAAACTAAAAGAAGGAGGATTTCTGCTTTTACAGTTCATTGATAAGCATGGCTGTAAAGTTCCAATACATTCAGGTGTCAATTCACTAAGTATTAGCCAAAGAACCAAAGGCAGGCTGGAGGCCAGAAAGCCACTGGTAACAGAATACTTCCGTTCCAGTGAAATGAGACATCTACAGAAATAGTTCCAATTGTCATTTAATGAATTTTTCAGAAAACTACCTTTTCAAATACCCGTATTCTTCATCCCAGATGCAGAAGCCAATGCAAACCTACCAAACACCCCAAAGTACACAATCTAAATAACTTCCAAAACCCTAACGCTTCTACTTTCCAGAATGTTCAAGAAATGCATTTTAATCAATCCTTCTGTTCTAGTCCATTTTCCAAATACTCCAAGAGTGTTTTCATTTTAACCATGTTCTGACTTTCTAACAAGCAAATTCTACAAGGTGTCTCTTTAAAAGTGACTTCAGTTAAGTAAAAGCTGTAAAGCAACATCAAACTCTGGTGAAAATGAAGAGTGTAGGAAGAAGTACATACCGATGTGAATTTCTACACCATCTAAGACAGTTACAGTATTACAGATAAGCATAGGTGCCTTAAAAACATACACTAAGCACATTTCAAAGGAAACAAGTAGCACTGATTTGGATACAACTAGTATCGATTTGGACAACACCATATACAACCTAAACAGTGAAACAGGCTAGAAGGCAACTCCTCAACAGTTCTCACGCTCCTACTGTACGTCCATAATAAACTGATTATTCATTAGCTAGTAAACTGTGCCCACGAAACAGCAAAAGGGACTTAGGTGCAGCAGCAATGGCCACTCAGGAGGGATGAGGCTGGGTCGCATCAAGAAAAGATGCACACGTTGCCCTAAAGGCTGACCTGATTGTCCGTGATGCAGATGTCAGGCAGCGACACCTCACTCCCCAACCCCAAAGACAAGTGACGGGTGGAGGAGCGGGTAGGAAAGCAAAGCGGATGATGGGCAAAGAATAAAAGAAGAGAAAAGTTTAAAATAAAAGGGAGGAAGGAACAGTGGTCTTCGGGGAGCCACACGCGATGTGCTAATGTCCACTGTAATACATGCTTGTAAAGATCTCTTTACAGCCTACAGACGTGTTTATAGCCAGGGTCTCTTCTGGTCCTAACAACAACCCGGTTACCAGTCACCCGAACCCCAACGCACACAAGAGAAACCCGTGGCCCGAGAGCTGAGTGTCACGCCCAAGGTCAGGGGAAACGCTGGGGCTGCACGCAATCCAGGCCCTATTCCAACAGGGCAACTAAAAGTGACAAGGAGACACCTAGAAGGAAGTCACGCGCAGGTCAGAGGTGCCCCGAGGATCTCCGGAAGGTCGCGGGTGCGCGGCAGCGGGGAGCAGAGGGGACAGCGGGGCAGAGAGAAGGCGGCCGGGGACCGGGAGTGGCCGGAGCCGGGGCGTGAGCAGCCGGCCCAGCCCTGCCCGCCTCACTCACCCGAGGCCCAGGCGGGGTCGCCGGCGCTGCGGCTCCTCCCGGCCTGCGGCGACGGCGGCGGCGACTGAAGCGACCGAGGCAGGGCTGCATCATGCGGCCGCGCTCATGGCCGGACCGCAGCGGGCCTCGCGGCTCGGCTCCCCGCGCCGCGCGGGTCTGAGGCAGCGGCAGCCGAGCAGACGCCGGAACCCAGATCACCGCCGGGAAGCGCGCCCGCCGACTCCCGGAAGTGGGCCCGCGGAACAGCGGCGCCACGCCTGCGCAGTCCCAGCCGCCCCCGCGGCGCCTCGGAGTCGGTGCGCCTCGGGCGGGGTGCGGCGCGGAGGCAGGGAGTCCTCCGGGACGCAGTGTCTTAGAGAGAGACAGTTATTTGAGAAAACTCAGCTCTTCATCGCGGCCTCCCCTCGCAAAAATAAAGGGCTCCATCCAAAATGAGGGCCGGAAGAGAAAGGACGGGCGTTACGGGCCGCCGCGAGGCCCAAGCCGCGCCGTGAGGCTGTGGCACCGGGTCGGGTTCTGCAGGCCGAGTTGCCCGGCGCCCGCAGAGCCGCCCCGTCGCCGGCTTTAGACAGATCCTGTATGTTGTGCAGGAACGAAAGGTAGGAAATTGAGAAAATAAAAGAGCGAGAGTGGAAACGACTGAGCCGACCGACCCGTGCGCGAAGGGAAAGCGCGCTGGAGGAGGGTTTGAGGCTGAGCCTGGGGTCCCCTGAGCCTCTGGGGTCTCCGAGGAACTTGAACAGTAGAGCTCCACCATCCCTTCCAGGTGACACGTACTCAGTGTTTGGAAGGTAGACACACGTTTTTGTTTCTTTGAATTCCGTATATAATTTAGGGACAATTTTCCCAGGGCAGGGAGTAGGTGCTTGGTGTTTGTTTTTAAACTGACAAGCATAGACTAAGTTGTAGGACTGATGAAAGCCGTAATGACCGCTCAGGGATCTATCAGAATCTCTGTCTGCAAGCCACCTTCTCATTTTCCGTTTTTGCTCCCAGAAACTCTTCCTTCTAGCTACGTTTTGGGAAGTAAAGATCGCGCTTTGAAAGTTTAAAATTATGTGAACACATCTTGTATATCTGTATATTCATCACAGTACTACACATTCTGTCAACCACCTTGGGAGTCCCATCTCCTTCGATCTTTGTTTCCAAATTTGTTTCCACAGAGAGAAAAGTGAGGTAGACCTCCAGTCAGTGGTCAGTACTCTTTACATAGGCGGGGAAAAAAGGATGTTTATCTTTTAATGCTACCAAGACTGCAAGAGCCAGTATACTTGGGGTGTACTTGCTATGAACAATGTTAAAATATAAACTTTTTAAAAAGTTGTTGATAGAAATAAAGAAGATGTAAACAAATGCAAAGATATTCCGAGTTTATGGATTGGAAGACGACATTGTTAAGAAGTTGATGCTACCCAAAATGATGTACAGGTTCAGTGTAATCCTGGTCAAAATTCCAGCAGCCTTTTTGGCAGTGGAAAGCCAAACATCAAATTCACATATAGAAGTGCAGCAGACCCAAACAGCCAAAACCATCTTGAAAAAGAACAAAGTTAAAGCATTCACGCGTCTCGCTTTCAAAACTTATTACAAAGCTACAGTAATCAAAATAGTGTGGTACTGGTCTAAAGACAGACACACTGGACCTGAATTGTAAGTCCAAAAATAGACCCACACGTTGGTGGATTCTCTCCCAATGCACTCAAATGGCCAATTCCTGAGACACTGGGGTTTCAAAGAGGTGCAAAGCAGGAGATCAGACAGCCTATTGGCCCCCAAATCTGTCTCCCTGAAAAGCAGTAAATCTGATAGTTTTAGAGTATCAAAAGATAGGTTTTAGGATAATGAGTACAGTGGCTGGAGATGATGTAACTACAGGTGATTTAACAGGCATGCGCAGATTGATTACATGATTAGTCACAGAATGTTTGTAAGAAAATGGTGGCCTTAAGAATGATAATGGGCATGACAAATTATATTTAGTACAATGAGGTATAGGTGACTTATAGGTTAAAGTCTAAGTTACTGTACATAGAAGGCGGACCCATTTGGTTAGATCTAGTTTCCGTTATCAAGATAACTTTGGAATTGGGGTGGGTTAGTTCTGGACTGACTCATGGTCCGTCATTAATAAACATTAGGGGCTGTCTTCAGTGATCATAAGACTAAAGGCAAAAAAAAAAAAAAATGGGTAAAATGGGTACAAATGAAGGTTAGTTACAAGGTTTTTACAATCACAAAGGCACAAGATAAAGGTTATACAATCATTATCAGAGATCAAGGCAATTGGATTATAGTTCAAAGACTTCAGGTATTTCCCTCTGCTACTCTAATACACGAGAAAGTAAAAAGGAATAAAATAATTCAGTGACCATAATTATCCCTTAAATCCTGACTTCTCAGTTACATATCAATGGCCAATTGACTTTCAAAAAGGGTGCCAAGTACTTGCAATAGGCAAAGAATATCTCTTCAACAAGAGAAAACTGGCTATCCACATGGAAAAGATTGCAACCGGATGCCTAACTCACTCCATATTAGCACAAAATGAATCAACAACCTAAACTTAAGAACCAAAACCATAAAACTCTTGGGCAATGGGTTCTTAGATGACACCAAAAACCCAAGCAACAACAAAAACAAAATAGATAAATTCATCAAAATTACAAACTTTTGTGCATCAAAGAACATTGTCAAGAAAGTGAAAAGACAACCCAGATACTGGAAGAAAATATTTGGAAATACTTTCTAAATTATTTCCAATCAGTACTATATATTCAATAAGAGCTTGAGTACCAGAATATGTAAAGAACTTTTTTTTTGATATATATATGGCTAATGAACACGTGAAAAAAATGCTCAATATCACTAGCCATTAGGGGAATGTAAATCAGAACCCCCAAATACCACTGCACCCCCACTAAGATGTCTACACACTCAGGGGGCTCCGCAAGCCAAGTCTCCAGTGCCACTGCTGCTGTAGTGGGCTGGGCTGCCCAAGCAAGATGGTGGACGACAGCGTGTGGGACCACATCAAGGTGTCAGACAATGAGAACGAAATGCACCCTAACGTCAACACAGCCAGCCTCTTCCGCTGGCGGCATAAGGCCTGGGTGGACCTCGTGGAGGAGTTCCAGAAGGAGAAGGAGGAACTGGATAGGGGCTGCTGCGAGTGCAGCCGCAAGGTGGCTGAGTGCCAGCAGAAGCTGAAGGAGTTGGAGGTGACTGAGGGCAAGGGAGAAATGGTGGAGCTGGAACGGCTGCAGGCCGAGGTACAGCAGCTGCACAAGGAGGAGCAGAGCTGGGAGCAGAAGCTGGAGGAAATGCACAAGAAGGAGGAGAGTGTGCTCTGAAACGTGGACATGCTCAGCAAAGACGGCTTCAGCAAGAGCATGGTCCACACCAAGCCAGGGACAGGCTGAGGAGGACTCAGAGGAGGTGAGGGAGCAGAAACACAAACCTTCATGGAGAAGTACGAGAAACAGATCAAGCACTTTGGCATGTTCCACCATTGGGATGACAGCCAGAAGTACCTGTGAGACAGTGTCCACCTGGTGTGCAAAGAGTCTGCCAACTACCTTGTCATCTGGTGCATTGACCTAGAGGTGGGGAAGAAATGTGCACTCATGGAACAGGTGACCCACCAGACCATTGTCATGCAGTTCATCTTGGAGTTGGCCAAGAGCCTGAAGACGGACTCCCAGGCCTGCTTCTGGCAGTTCTTCACCAAGATAAAGACAGCTGACCACCAGTACATGGAGGGCTTTAGTGACGAGCTGGAGGCCTTCAAGGAGCTTGTGTGGGGCCATGCCAAGCTGCATATCAAGAAGGCCATGAAGGAGTATGAGGAGGAAGAGTGCAAGAAGTGGCTGGACCCTGGTGGCCTGGACCCTGTTGAGGTCTGAGTCCCTCCCTGAGGAATTCCAGAAATGCTTTGATGTGAAGGATGTTCAGATGTTCCCGAGGCCATCAGCAAAATGGACCCCACCAGCGGCCAGGCAGCAGCAGGCACAGACCAGTGAGCGCCCATTCCCAGGATTGTCCCCTTTGCTGCATTCAAAGCGTGCACACACCGCAGCTGGTCCCACCTTTGTCAGTCACTCAGGTGGCCTGGGGAGAGGTGCTCTTCTCCTCCCAGCCTGAGTTTCCTTATCCAGAGTTTCTCAGAATTAACTCGCATAGTGCGTGCTGGGAACCCCCAGCTGCTGTTAAGACTGGAGCCAGTGGTTCTGCTGGCTCATAAGGGCTTTGTGTCTTAACGGACTTGGTTTGACCCTGTTCCTGCCACATGGCCCCCTTGCTGGCCACACTGGTTTCCTCACCTGTGAAATAGATCTAGTCGCACAGCTGGTGTGCTGGTTTGAAAGGAAGCATGCCCCCTAAGAAAAGCCATGTTTTAATATAAATCCCATTTCATAAAGGTAGAATAATCTCTATTCAATACTGTATGTTTGAAACTGTAATGAGATCATCTCCCTGATTGATGAGATTTAGTTAAGAATGGTTGTTAAACTGGATTAGGGATGACATGTCTCCACCCGTTTGAGTGGGTCTTGATTAGTTTCTGAAGTCCTATAAAAGAGGAAACATTTTGGAGAATGAGAGACTCAGAGAGGGCAGAGAATGCTGCCGCACCACGAAGCAGAGAGTCCACCAGCCAGTGACCTTTGGAGATGAAGAAGGAAGATGCCTCCCGGGGAGCTTCATTAAATAGGAAGCCAGGAGAGAAAGCTAGCAGATGACGCCGTATTTGCCATGTGCCCTTCCAGCTGAGAGAGAAGCCCTGACTGTGTTTGCCATGTGCCATCTCACTTGAGAGAGAAACCCTGAACTTCATCGGCCTTCTTGAACCAGGGTGTCTTTCCCTGGATGCCTTTGATTGAACATTTCTATAGACTTGTTTTAATTGGGACATTTTCTCGGACTTAGAACTGTAAACTAGCAACTCATTAAATTCCCCTTTTTAAAAGCCATTCCGTTTCTGGTATATTGCATTCCAGCAGCTAGCAAACTAGAACAGATTGCCTAGGGTTTCTGGACTCTTCCATGAAAGTTAAATTTCATTAAACTTTGATGAATTTAAATAAACACAAACACATACTCAAAGGCAGCAACAACAACAAAAAACAAAATAACAAATGCTGGCGAGTGGGGATGTACATAAACAGGACCCAGTCTACATTGTTGGTAGGAAGGTAAAATGATGCAGCTTCTGGGGAAAACAATTTGGTGGTTCATCAGAAAGTTAAACATAGGATTACATATGACCTAGCAATTCTACTCCTAAGTACATGTGCCAAAAAATTGAAAGCAGAGACACAAAAAGTTACTTGTATACCAGTGTTCATAGCAATCCCAGTGCCCATCAACTGATGAATGAATAAGCAAAATGTGATGTATACATATACCAGAAAATTACTCAACCATAAAAAGGACTGATGTTTTCATACATGCCACAACATGGATGATCTTGAAGCTATCATGTTGAGTGAAAGAAGCCAAGCGCAAAAGAACAAATACCTCAAGATTTCACTTATATGAGATATCTAGAATATGCAAATTCATAGAGACAGAAAGCAGCTTATAGGGTATGGGGGCTAGGAGGAGGGGAGAGTGGGGATATGCTGAATGGTTACAGAATTTCTGTTTCAGGTATGAAAATGTTTTGAGAATGGATGGTCATGATGGTGGCATAACATTGTGCATGCAATATCAGTGAATTTTACACATGAAAATTGGTTAAAGAGGAAAATTTTGTGTCGTATATATGATACCACAATAAATATTTTTTGAGAAAGATAAAATCTTGACAAAAAATGTAAAAACAAAAAAAATTCATGACAGTGAATGAACACATGTCAAGATTTCATTTAGTCCACTAAGTAATAAAGGAGTCAGTAAGACGCTACAGTGGGTTCAAGGGGATTCCAAGAACACATAGACAGGCAGCCCAGAGCGTGAAGATGGAATTGCTTAACAGGTGCAAAACTGGTTTTCTCCACACTGGGGGAGGAAAATAAATTGAACTTCCACCAGACAAGATTCATTTGTGTCTCTAACATCTCTGAGCCAGGACTATTTGCATTGCTGTCAGTTTGTTATGATTTACAAAGCTCTATAGAGTTTAAAGATAAGATTCATAAAACCAGGAAGCCCAGAGGGCCAGCAATGCGTAGTTGCCTGTTGAAGACGCCCAGTAATCTTTTTGGCCCATTTCAAAATCTCTCATGATAAATGAATAGTGGAGAGATCTCACCCCATAATTTTCTTCAGGCCCCACACTTGTTTGTGCTGCCTGTGTTTCCAGTTCCTAGTATAACTTGTTTACTGGAACTTTAAAATGGCACCTTTGCTAAAGGAGCAGGACAATGAATCATTCACTAAAATATTTACCAGGGATCTCAGCAGTTGACAAAAACGTCAAGGGTTTCGTCCCATTCCAACAGAATTGACATGTGGTCTTCTGCAGGCCATTTCCCCTCACTAAGCCTCAGCTGTTTTTTAATCTCTAAAATATGAGATTAAGCATGATTTCTAAGGTTTCTTCCTGTTTTGAGACTGGTACAATAGTTTTTGCCTCTCCCTGATTTCATTGGAGGCTCAAGAGCGGGAGACCTCCCAGCCCAGGAAGCCCTGGCAAGGGTGGAGGGCATCCCTACTCCAAGGTTTATTCTGTTTACCTCTTAGGCAAAAAGCAAACCTGCTGGTGCCACATTTCCAGCTAACCATTCATCCCAGAAAATAGCCCTTTTAAAGTGGAGCCTATATTCAAATACGTGAGAAGGTACTCAGCCTTATTCAAACAAGAAGGAATGAATGCAAATTAAAAGTACAAGGAGATGCCATTTTTCACCTAATAGATTTGCAAAGATAAAAAGTTAGATAGTACCCCTTGTTAGCAAGGCAGACCAAATTGTGCAATTGCAAATTGGTCCGCTCCTTACAGAGCAAAATGCGGTAAGGGATGACAAAAATTTATGTGTACCTACGCTTTGACCCAGCAATTCCACGGTTAGAGATTTATCCTAAAGATAGACTCACCCATGTTTGCAGTGGTATTTATAGTAGTATATTTGTAGAAGTGAAATACTGGCAATACCCTATATGCCTATCAATTTAAGTATGTTTTACTTACAAATGGAGTACTGTGCTGTGCAAGTATAAAAAAGAATGAAGGAGATTTTAAGTACTGATATGGACAGTCTTCAGGTATATTAAGTCTGTTGTGTGAAACAGTATATATCTTTGTGTATTAAAGAAAAGTTGGGGGAGGAGACATATATGTTTATAAATACATAGAATATTCCTGGAAAATATATACAAGAAACTAGAGTGTAATTGGTGAATATTTTTTTAACTGTGAACATGTATTTATTTTTAAACACATAAAAAATGTAATTAAAAATATATAAGATAACCCAATAGGAAAATGGGTGAAACACTTTAACAGAAACTCCATAAAAGAGGATATCCAAACCATATGAAAAAGTGCTAATTTTCGTTAGTCATCAGGGAAATATAAATTTAAATCACATAGAAATTCTGTTTACACACCACTGGGATGGCCACCCTGAAAAAAACACCAAATTTTAGCAATTATACGGAGAACTTTCCTACACTGCTGTGGAAATGTAAGTGTTAAACCACCTTGGAAAACTTAGGAATGTCTGCTCAAGTTGAACATAAGTATACCCGTGTTTACAAAAAAACTTGTACAAGTTCATACATCACTATTCCTGATAACCCCAAACTGGAAATAACCTGAATGTCCATGAACAGAATGGATAAAGAAATCCTGGTATCTTCATACAGTGAAACACTACACAATAATGAGAATGAAAGAACTACAAGTATTTGCAACCTAGACAGAAGAATCTCACAAAAGTAATGTTGAGTCAAAAAACCAGGCACAAGGGAATATGTGTACATGATTCCTTCATAAGAAGTTCACTAACCGGCTGTACTGGGTTGAACAGTGTTCCCCCCCAAATCCATATCCACCCAGAACTGGGAATGAGAGTTTATTTGGAAATAGATTCTTTGCACATGTCATCAAGTTAAGATAGGTCTTCTGGATTAGGGAGGGCCCTAAATCCAATGTGATGGGTGTCCTTATAAGATGAGGGAAATTTGGACACAGACACAGGAGGAAAAATGACCATGTGAAGACAGAAGCGGAGATTGGACTAGGCTGCCACAAGCCGAGGAACACTTGGGACCACCAGAAGCTGGAAGAGGCGAGGAAGGACCGTCCCCCTGGAGCATATGGAGGGATGGCGGTGATTAATGCTGAGGGGCAGGGCGCTAGAGCACTAGAAATATTCTATTTCTTGATGTGGGTGATGGTTATATGGGGTTTTACTTGTGAAGTCATCCAACTCTGTGTACTCATGATTTATGACCTTTACAGTGAATGCTGGGAAGGAGAGAAACAGACAGTCAGACACACACATGCACACATCCAAAGAACGAGGAGTGGAAAATGAGAGATTTACCCAGAAGTGGTTGGTTTCTTTCTTTTTTTTTTTTCACTGACACGGAAGACAGAAAACTGAAACCCCACCACCCAAAGGCCTAGGTCAGGTCTAAGAAGTCATAACAATCCAAAGTGGAACAAGGTGTCTCTGAATTCCTTTGCACTGTAGCCACCTCTCCTTCCACCATGGGTGCAGCCTGCGGGGATACTAGGCCGGTGTGTGGGGAAGTTGTGGGGCCAGCAAGCATGGGGGAGCACCAGTGGCACAAAGCACCAGGCCCACTCCGTCATGCCTTTTGGGCTTTGACCCCCGAGGCAGCTTCCTTGATGGCACCTTATCTGAAATGTCTCCCTCCCTCCCATTCCTGCAACATTTCATTTCCTCCTCCTTGCCTTGCTCTTCTCTGTGCCACCTCTCAGCTAACATCCCCTATCTTTCACTTGTTCACACCTGGTGGAATGCCAGCCTCACAAAGGACATGGATCTGTTGTTGGTCTTCTTTGCTCTTATCTCCCAGTGCCTGTCAAAAGGTAGGCACTCACTAAACACGCACTGAACGAAGGAGTGAGTGAACTTGCAATGGTTGGCCCCTTTTATAGATTGAGAAATAGGCCTAGGCCCAGATAAGTTGAGCAACTTGCTCAAGGTCACCCAGCGAGCAGGTGGAGAGCCAGGATTCAGAGCCAGATCCATCTTAGCTGCTGTGTCACACTGCCACATCGACTCGCTCTATCCTAACATATTTTGAAGTTGGTATTTTCCCTTTGTATGGCTGAGAAAACTGAGGCTCAGAGTCAAGTAATTGCCCAAAAGAAGAATGGGAGCAGAGCTAACCTGCAGACCTTAACCTGCCTGGCTGTGAATACACTGCCTTTCCCCACACTCCCTCCCTGAGAAGCCCGAGACCATGGCCCAGATGTGCCTTTGACCTGGTTCCCCTGGCACAGGTGCCAAGACCGGATCTGTGAGTCATCAATAAGCGAGTCCCTGCCCACTCAGACACTGGCTGCAGTAACTCAGTGCTCTTCTTGTCCTGGGCCCCAGTCCCCCAGATCCTGAAATTGAACTCATCTATTCACTCATGCAGCAAGTGCTTGGCACTGTGTCAGGTGCTGGAGACACTTGTGTGAGCAAAACCAGAGTTCCTGTCCTTTGCAGAGCATGGAGTAGAATTGCACAGACGAATGCCTGATTACGAACTGCTGCATTCCTGTGGAGAGAAAGGGCAGCCAGCGACGAGAGGCTCTACCCAGGGATTTTACCTAGCTGGGGGAGTGGGGGGGATCACACGAAAGATTTCATTTGGGATGGGATATCTGAAGGACACATGGCCATTTGTTAGGCAACAGGGGTTGAGGGTGAAGGTAGAGGAAGAGGGTCCCAGCAAAGGGACAGGTGAGAAGGACCCAGAAGGGAAAACAGATTGTGTGAACCTTTGCAAGGGGGCCCAAGTGTGCAGAGAGCACACTAGACCTATTTGAGAGTTCTTTAGGAGTAAAATGGGGAAGATTAAGTGGCGGGGGAGAGGGGACATTATAACTTATCTTCAAGTATTAGAAAGACTGTTATGATAAAATTTCTTAACAGTCAAGGTCATCCAAAGATAAATGGCTGCTTTGGTCCATAATAAATTCCTGATTCCTAAAGAGACCCATTAAGCAGAGACTGGGAAAACATTTAGCCCCAGTGTCATCAAGAAAACAGCGGATTATGCAACACTCCAATTTGATTTTGTGATTCATAGAAAGATTTGGTTTATATCAATCTGGAGCCAAATCTTGGCAAAATTTTAAATTTCTCCTACCTATACATCCCTAGTTTCTTTAGTTCTTCTCTATGGGACACCAGTGTGGAGCCTGTCCTCACTTGGGTTACTGGCCAACGATGTGTCCACTGAACTCCTAGCCTGTTTGCATGATGCGCGCTCTCTGCACACCCACTCACCCTGAGGTGGGAAAGATGGCCCCCAGGAGACCCACATGTACTTCCTCCCCATTTAGCCACTGCAAGGAAAAGGAATTCTTTCTTTTTCCAGCCTCTGTCTGTCAACCCTAGGGAAGGACACTGGTTGGCACTGCTGGGGTCATGTCTCCCTGTGCCAATCTCTATAGCCAGGAGGACTCAGGGCAAGGGAATGGACAAGGGCTGTGCTCCCTAAAGAAGGGTGGGGTCAGTTGAGCTTCCCCAAAGATGGTCAGTCCTAAACCCTGAAACTTGTGAATACGTTACTTGGCAAAAGGAACTTTGTAGAGGAATTAAGTTAAGGACCTAGAGATGGGAGGCTAACCTGCAGTATCCAGGTGGGCCCAAAGTAATCACAAGGGTCTTTCTGAGAGGGAGGGAGGAGAGTCAGAGGCAGAAAAGTTGGAAAATGATACTCTGCTGGCTTTGAAGATGGAGATGGGGCCATGAGCCAAGGAATGCGGGTGGTCTCTTGAAACTAGAAAAAGGAAGCAGACTTTCCCTTGAGCCTCCAAAAGGAGCACAGCTCTACCAAACTTTGATTTTTAGGTCTTCTGACTTCCAGAACTGTAAGATAGTAATTTGTGTTGTTTTAAGCCATGTATTAGTTTGTAAAATTCTGCCAGAATGCGATATACCAGAAATGGAACAGCTTTTTTAAAAAGAATTTATTAAGTTACAAGTTAACAGCTCTAAGGTAAAAAAATGTTCAAACTAAGTCACCCAGAGGAACATATCTTGACTCAAGAAAGGTGATGCCCATCACATGGGAAGGCATGTGGCTGGCGTCTGCTGGTCCTTGTTCCTGGTTCCATTGCTTCCAGCTTCTGATGCTAGTGGTTTCCTCTCTAAGCATCTGTAGGCCCTTCTTAGCTACTCTGGGACACAGCTCTGGGTTCTGGCTTGCTTAGCACCTCATGGGAAGGCACATGGCGACGTCTGCTGGGCTCTGTCTCTCCAGACATTTGTGTCTAGGTGTCTGCTCTCTCTGTTGGCTCTCCAAACATTTCTAAATGTCTGCATCTGTTAGCTCTGAAGCAACCGTGCTTTCTCCACAACGTCTCCTCTTTTAAAGGACTCCAGTAAACTAATCAGGACTCATCTTGAATGGGTAGAGTCACATCTTCATCTAACCAACAGGTCACACCCACAAACGGGTGTGCCACATCTCCATGGAAACAATCCAAAATTTCCACCCTTAACAATAGGTTTGTCCCCACAAGATTGCATTAGGAAAAAAAAAACATGGCTTTTCTGGGGGCACATCACAACTTCAAACCAGCACAAGCCACGTTTCTGGTACTGTATTGCAGCAGCAATAGGAAACAAATACAAAGGGGGAGGGAAAAGTGATCCCAGTTGGCAAACAGAGGCATGGTACTGATGCGGAGTCACATCACCTGCTTTATCATATATGGCTGTTTTTTCTGACTCACCCTCTACTCTATTTTTGAGTCTTGGTTCGGCCAACCAATAAATTTACTGTTTCTCCCAACTTCTTTTCAGGTGCTTTATGCAATATCCTGAAATTCTCTAGTGAAAGCTTTATCCTGGATATCTGTGGTTTTTCCCTGCTTGCCCCTGACCTATTCCCCTTATCCTGGCAAGAGCACCTTATCTTCCCTGTGGGGAACAACCTTCCTTGCTCTCCACCTAAGGGGTATGGCTGGGGCTGACTTCCTTCCTGTCCAGCTCTGGCAGGTTGACTTATTCCAGCCAGCTGGCCACAGAGCATGAGCACGAGTGCTCTTGGTCTAGTCACATCAAATCCCAAGCCTTTTGCCAGAAGTATTGAAAAAGAGAATTATTTTTTCCACTGGGGCTGCTAAGCTATGAAAATATAAGCCGAGACTGCTGAAAGCCGTTTCTAAAAAGAACCTATCTGAGAATGAAAGCTCAGTACAAAGCAGTTTAGAGAAGGAAAAAGACCAAGTTCTGACATCATCATTTGCACCTCTGCATCCTGCAGTTACATGAAACATTATATTCCTTCTTTTTAAAAAAACAATGGTATTGTGTGTCTGTCATTCATTGTAATGGAAAGAATCCTGAAAAATACATCCTCCAAGTCTAAATACACTACTTCTACCATATTTCCTTGATTCACCAGTCTAAACATTTCAGGGGGTAGGGGTTGGGGTTGGGTGGGGCTAACCTAGCATGACTTGGTCATCAGTGCTTCCTCTTTGGAGGGTTCACAAATATTTTTCATAAGTAATCTGTTCTGAATATTTCTCAGGCCAGTGGCAAGCTTACTGGCTGGTCTGTGGTTTGCAGACTCACTTTCTTCCCCTTTGTGAAAATAGTCATGACATCTGCCTCTCTCCAACCTTCTGGCAATATCAGAAAACTTTTCATGAGGCAGAGAGAGGGTCTATACAAATCTCTTGAGGAGAAATGTATTTCCCTAAAATAGGATCTCCCCGAGTGAGCTCACAGGTTTTCAATTTTCTGAGCAGGTGATATTGTGAAAGCCATATTAGGGTTGCACAAGTCAGCGCATTGTGCTAGGCTGACTCACTGAATCAGGCAAGGATTTCCTCCAGCCTTCAGTATGATCACCCTCCATTCCCTTAAATTCTGCAAGATTGTACTCATATTCTGTGAGATATGGGGCAAGATCCTAGAGGGGACAAATGGCACGTCCACCTAACTGCAGCATATACGTAAAGGAATGGAGGCTGCCTTGTAGTCCTTCTCTTCCTGGGTTCACACCAAGCTGAAAACACCTAGAGATTCAGCTTCTCATACCTGGCAGCCCTACTGATTCACCCAAGCAAATCCGGGATGGGCCAAAAGCTGCAATGGCTCTGAAGGCCCCAGAACCCTTAGGGAACTGCAGCTCCCGGCTCTTGTCTTCATGCTGTTTCTTTAACCTTTCTGAGCGAGTCCACAGTTTATTAGGTCATTTTTCCAGGGACCAGTAGTCCTGTCCATGGCACAGGCCGGGTGCTTTCTCATCCATTCATATGCCGTTTCCTTATCTCAATTGGTAGAATTCCATTACTCCTGGCTAACTCCTATGACTTAAGAAAAAAGTTTTCTTAAATTGACATTCAACCCTGTTTCAGATGCCACTGCATTTATTTTTAAACAGCTGTATTATTTCATACAAGTAGCCACCAGAAGGAGCACTACAGCTCTGCAATATTGCTGTGGAATGCCTTTAGAAAATTTCGGTGTAGGAGCAACACTCTGAAATCAGATTCTCTACTTTGATAGTCTCTGGACCCGAGTTTGACATAGCCAGAAATTCTTTTTTTTGGGGGGGGGGGGGGAGGCGGGCATCAGTTTATATTTCTATATTCCCTTTATAACTAAAATAGCTTCCATAGCAAGAACTCCTATTTTATACTTTAAAGAAAAAAAGGAAATGTGGAAGAAGCCGAATGACCTGAAAAAGTTTAATTTTTTGTATTTACTAAAAAGGTGAAGACTGGCCTAGAATTTTTGGAGTAGTTGAGGTGGAATCTGTTAGTCTTTAAGAAGCCTCTTTTTAAAAAATAAATCGGCCTCAAATTGTCCATCTATACCACTGTATACCTGCCTGACCGCTTCTGAAAACATGTTTGTTAATATTACGCCTTCACTGTAACTCCTACGGCGGGCCGGAAATAGCACCCTCTTTGAGGTGGGAAATCAGGGCAGAGAAGCCACCAGAACCGCACCTCCCCCCTGCCGGGGCTCTCTATTCCCCAAGCCGCCAAGCCACCTCCTCGCGTGTTCGCACAGACACCGGCCCCCGCCTCGTCCCGGCCGGGGAGAACACCCTGTTTAGGAGCAGGGCCAGGAAAGGGGAACCGGGACGATCCCAGGCCGCGATTCCCACGAGCGTGCGCTCGGCCGGGCCCGGGGGGCACACTGGCGGGGTGGGGGCCCGGCCTGCGGCGACCCCCGGGGACCCCCGGCGAGCCCGGCGGCAGCGGAGACCCGGACAGCGGCGACCGCCAGCAGCCCCCGCCACGTGACCCGGACCCGGTCTGCGAGGGGCGGGGCGTGTCCCTGCTGGGCGCCTGCGCAGACGGGGCCGGGGGCGGGCGTCGGGCTGACTGACAGCGCGCTCGCCGGCGCGGAGAAGGACCCGGCTGCTGGCGGCCGGCGCGGTCAGCGCAGCTGCGGAGTCCCGACGGCGCCCGCTCGCTCCGGGTGCGCCCGCTGCGGTGAGAGGGGCTGGGGCGGCCTCCGGCTCACCGGCCGCGGCTCGAGGGGCGAGGGCATGCCCGGGCGTGACGGCGTGGGGAACCGCGAGGGACGGGACGGGGTCCCCGGGAGGCGTGGGGGCGCGGGACTCGCAGCGGGTGACGGAAGGGGCCGCCTTGGGGTGACGGACGGGGGTCCCCGGGCGGTGGCGGGATGAGGGGCCTTTGCGGTAACGGGGTGGAGGTCCGTGCGGGATGGACTAAGCGTCGTGGGATGGCAAGGATGCGGATCTACGTGGGGTCAGGGTGTGGAGGTCGGGGGTCGGGGGTCACCTGGGGTTGGGGTGCGAGGCGAGGACTTAGGAAAAGGAAGGCAGGAGGCGGCGGGGTAGGGGCCGGGCAGATGCTCGGGTTGGGGGGCGCCTGGAGAAGGTGTCCCCGCTGGCAGATGTTGGCGCTCAGTGGCTCTGGGATGCAGCTGGTTTCTCAGTTTGGGGAAGAAAAGACCCCGGGCCCCGGGAAGGGCATTCTGGGGAGGGGGTGCATGGGTCCCGCTGGAGAAAGACGTGTGAGGAGTTGTGCGCGTGTTCCTCAGTGCCCCTGGGACTGGCAGATGGGCGAGGTGTGGATACGGGAAAAGGGCTGCCGGTGTGGGGTCCCGCCCCTGCTAGCTCTGCCAGGTCTCCTGCAGGGCTCTGCTGTCCTGACCCGTCCACAGAAAAGAAGAGGTTTGCCCAGAGCAGCCGCATAAATGCAGTTTTAAAGCCCACTTGGGATAGTTGACTCAGGGTCGACTGAACCAGTTTCCAGGGTCTTTGAAAGGGCAGGATTTACTCTTCCTGGAGCTGGCTGTGTTTTTTCCCGTCCTTGTACTGGGTTTGTGCTTCCCGACATTGTAGGTGATTGGTTTTGGTTGGACTAAAAGGGGGACCAGGAAAAAGACTTGGCAGTGGACAGCTGCCAGCTCCTCTTCCTCTTTAGTTAAGCACCAGGCTTGGGTGCCAGCCTGCAGAATGAGCAGGAACTTGCCTCTGAGCTGGCTCAGGTGAGGTGCCCCTGACGTGGAGCTTGTCGCTGGGGTGAGTCAGTGTTAGAAGCACAGGCTGCCAGCTGCCAGGGCCACGCTTGACCCAGGCCATTGTAATCTAGTGCTGATGCTTCATATTCATTCGGTCAGAGGCTCCCCTTCCCTAACATGAGAGCAAGGCGGTGTTCAGGCAGTTGAACTCTGGATTCAGCAAAGGAAATGAAAAGGTTTAGGTTGTACTGTGCGTACGCATGCCTCCCGAGTCTGCCCACGTTTCTCTTTGAGAGTGGGTGTTCTCCCATTGTTCCGGGTCTCCCCTTCGGCTGTTGCTCATTTTTGTTTCCACTTTGCTCAGAAACAGGACTGCTTATGTATTTGAAGCCCAGGGCCATAGGCTGTTGAGATCGGCTCACAATGAAAAAGTTGACTCCTGAGGGGTTTTTTTCCCCTTTAAAGAAATGAAGATGGCTCAGGGCTCACACAGGCCTCCCAATGATGGTACATTATCCCTGGCCTCCCCTATCTGCTTCTGGAATATGTTCTGATTGTTGGTGGTTTTTTGTTTGTTTGTCTGTAGTGTGTGTCTTTTTAGGGTACGTGTCTGTGGAATTAGCTGGTGTTGTTTGAGAACACAACACTAAAGACAGTGGGAAGCCACCCAGGGACATGAGTAAGTCACAAACCTTAAATCATTTGCTACAGACTTCCAGAGAGTGGAGAACATCTACAGACATGGTGGTAACTTTGGCTCTTCAAGGGGAAGTTGTTTCTTCAAAGGTAAACCCAAATGGCTCTGAGGGTGCTTCTTTTAGGACAGTCCTAAGAAAGGTTTAGGCCAGGGTGAGTCACGATACATGCCCCCCCCGCCATGCTTCCTCCCTCAAAAGAAATAATCAGGTTAAAAGAAGCATCAAAAACAACTTTGGGAGAGTAAAAGAAAAAAAACATAAAAAAATGTTAGCAGGCAGCAAGAAATATAAAGAGGAGGGAAATCATATTGCCAGTTATAACACCTCACTTATATATAACAAAATTAAAATTGTACTTATTCTTCATAATTAACATGGGAGTGATGGGTAGTGGTATTATTCCCATGCCACAGATGTTGGAAAGAGGCTCAGGGACTTGCCCAAGGTCACTTAGCGACTAGGGGGCAAAGAAAAGACTTGACCCTAGGTGTCCAACACTGGGTGCATAGCATGTCCCCCTCTGTGCACTAGGATGCAGGAAGGATCGAGGCTGAGTGTTTGCACGTCTGAGGGGCCCCTGTTTGCCATCATCCTGTTAGCATCTGCCACCACTTGCCCTGCTTAGTGAATCAGCTTAGCTAGCTGGTGCAGCTGAGCCTTCAGCACTTCCCCCGACCCCACGCTGGAGGTAGTCTGTGTCTACTCAGATTTGTTTATACAAGTCCTTGAGAAACCAAGTAGGAAGTGCGATTGCAAGGCATGTCTTTTGCTTGAGTGCTCAGTATTTCCAAATACTCTAGGTGTCTTCAGATGCATGATGCAAGTGAACAAGTACAGAGCAGTTGTGGGGAAACTTGCTATAATAGTTTTCCTTGTCCTCCACCCAGAAGAGAAGTTTCGTGGCTGTGCAACCTAAGGAGCTGACCCAGTAGTTTTTTTTATTTTAACCATTTTTCTATATGTGTCATTGTTTGGGTTATGGTGACACTTTTTTTTCAATAGGACACAGCTGTTCTCATTAGGGAAAAACAAACTTTAATCCTGTTTTCTAGGTCTAGACATTATGAAAAGGACTTCAGGGAGGTTGTGCTTTTTTGGCAAGTTGATGGTACAAAACAGAATTAAAATCTGAGACAGTCTTGGGACATATCAATAAAAGTGTAGGTTTGGGATGAGAAGGTGATAACTCCAGTCTATCCCATGCTTAGAATATTGTATTCATTTCTGAACATCACTTTTAATGAAGGACATAGAAAAAAATCAAGAATATTCCTTGGAAACTGCTAGAATGGTGAATGGATAAGAGCTGGTAAGCCTGGAGAATCTTGAGAGACATGACTTCACAAGTTCAGAAATGTCACTTACTAAAGTTGTCCTAGAGAGACCCAAGATCCCCCAAACCAAAGAACAAAAGTTATAGTTAGGGAGACTTTAGTTTTAAGAACTTTATCATACCAGAGTGATCTTTTAAAGGCTGTCAGCCAAATCATGCCTCCCCAGTGGCTTCTCAGTACTCTTGGAATCAAACCCAAACTCCTTACCAGTAGGGTGGCAAAAAGGGGACTGCCCTCACTGATTTTTGCAGCTTCAGCCCTAATGCTAGCTCACTCACAAGTCCAGCCTTCTTTCTGTAACTTGAGCATGCCCAGTTATCTCGACCCCAGGGCCTTTGCCCTGGCTGTCCCTCCTGCCTGAAACATTCCTCTGCCAGTGCCCATGGCCGGCTCCCTGTTAATGAGGTCACTGCTTCAGTATCACATGCTGAGCGAGGCCTTCCCTGACAATCTAAGATAATGTTCCTTTTCCTCCTGGTCTCCAACCAACTTACTCTGTTAATTATACAGTTTCATTTTATTTTCATAACCACATCAGAAATTACCTTGTTTATTTGATAATGCTTATATTGTCTGTTCCTCCCCTACCATTTACCACTGTATCAACAGTTGCCAAAACAGTGCCTGGCATACAGTAGGTGATCAATAAATATTCATAAAATGACCAATTTTTTTCAAGATGAGAGGGATTATTGCCTTTTAAGATACTAAATTAGACTAAAGATAGTCAAACATAGTCTGGCTAGCTGGCCATTGGGCAAGAAAGTCAATGGCTTTTAAGAAGAAAAACATGGCAACTGGTACTGTAGTGTTTTAGGAATATTGGCCTGGATTATCAGATTTTTTTTTAAGCATCCATTATCCTTACAACTTGCAAGGTAGGTAGGTGTTAGTATATATGTGTCACAGGTGAGGAGCGTGAGGGTTCAGCAATTGCATGCTTTGCCCAAGGTGGTGTGGTAGTAAATGGCAGGATCAGCTGACCCTCCATTCTTTGAACTTGCATCCTCCTGCCCCGTTCCCCCTCCCAGCCTGCTTGCTGCTTGTCCTCACCTGCCGCTGCTTGGGCCTGACTAGTGGCCCATTCGGAAATGGGTTTTCTCCATTGTCCTCGCAGTGGAGGAATGTCTCTCTTGTTGACATTTGGGGGAGCAGCTGAATTAGGTGCTCCAGGGCTAGCTTCGCACAGCGGCAGTGAGGGCAGGCAGAAAGTGCGTTTCCTCTTGCTGAGCTTGTGCATCAAGCCTGAAGGTGCCTTACTTTTTTTTGTTTTACACGAAGGGTTTTGGAGGTCTGGGTTTCAGTGTCTCGGGCTTTGACCCTGATAACATATTGCTGATGTTCCAAGAGTGGGCCCCCCAGGGCTTCATAGAGCAACATGCTTCATTTTGGGCTGTGCTGGGGGGATCGGGAGTGAGAGCAGGACAGGCTGTCAGCGAAATTGTCTGAAGTGACTGTGCACCTATCCAGATACCTTATTTCTGCCTCTGCCTCGCCCAGGTACCCAGTATCCTACTTCCTCCCATAATGTATTGTACAATATCATATCATCGTATTTTATCATATTTTATTTTATGACCCTTTGACCAGATGATACACAATTCAAAAAGTACAATAAGTTTTCCAGTGGAAGTAAGTTTCCCTGTCTTCGCCATTCCCCCGCTTCCCATTTCCCTCCCATTGACACCCTTTATTGCCGTTTTCTTGTGTCTTCTTCCAGAAACCCAATGTCCTTCCGTGCCCCCGAGAGTCAGCAGCCCTGCACCATGCTCCCTGGCTTTGCTTGCCACCCCTGCTTCACCATCTCCCTTCCTCCTGCCTTCAACACCCTTCCCGTTGTGACCTCAGAGGCTGATTTGTTCCGTGTGTTGGGAGCTGATAACATTACCCCTGACAGAGCGTGTTACATTTAGAAGGAAGGCGCTCAGAAGAAATGAATGTGTAATGACACAGCTGGAGGCTTTGAGTGGAGCTTTTTGGAGTCAAATTCCTTAACCGTCTTGGGGTTTGACCCTGAGGAGGCAAGTACAGAGCACTCCCACTAGAAAAAAGCGGGAGGGGCGGTTTAGCTTATGTTCCTGGATGCGCAGCTGTGGTGATGGCACCGCTCGTGTTTACTGGGGGCCTGCTCCATGCAGTGCCCCGCAGTGTGCTAAGTGCTTTGCGGATTGACCCTCTAACCTTGGCAGAGACACTAGGAGGGGCCGCCTTTGTCCTTCCCGTTTCACAGATGGGAGCACAGAGGCCTTGAGGGCAGAGCTGGCCTCAGATCCAGGTGGTTGCCTCCCGGCCTGGGTCCTCTTTCCCCCACATTGCTGTCTCCCCTGACCCTCCATCTGGGCACAGCAGAGGCACTTGCCTGTGAGCGGGATGGCACCTTATCACCTGCCCCGTGCCTGCACGTCTGCCTGTATGTGTACCTGCACCTGCACCTGTGAAGTCAGGCCTCCACACCTGTCCTATCTGCCCCTCTGATTGCAGCCTGACTCTCAAAGCCCTCTACCCTGAGCACCTAGCCAATGGCAAGCCCTGCCCCCACCGCTTTCCCTTTCTGACTTGCATGCTATTTAAGTGTGCTGTTCTCACCTCTCCTGTCTTTCTCCTAGATCAGAAGAAACTCCCAGAAGAGTAATCTTGTCTTCTTCATTCTATATTCCTCATAGGCCTAGCAGAGTGCTTTGTACATAGTAGGTAACTAATAAATGCATGAGGGTTACAGGCAGCTGATGATGTGGAAGAGCCCTGGTCTCCAAGTCCTGACTTGTTACCTGAGTCAGTCAAGGCCCTCGGCTCTGCCTGGGCCTCAGTTTCCTAAACAGAAAAGGAAGGGCTCTCCCTGACCTGCCCGCCAGCTTCACCATCTCCCAGACTCTGCTCAGAGTCTCACACAACTCTTTCTTTCCTTCTCTCTCTCTCTCTCTCTCTCTCTCTCTCTCTCTCTCTCTCTCATTTTCCTTTTCCCTCCCTCCCTCCCTTCCTTCCCCACTCCCTCTCTCCCTTTCTTTCTTTCCTTTCCCCTCCCTCCTTACTGTCAACAGCTTTATTGAGGTATATTTCACATAAAATCCACCCATTTCAAGTGGACAATTCAGTGATGGTCAGTACCCTTACTGAATGGTATAACCATCACAATAATCAATTTTATAACATTTTAACCCCCTCTAATGAGCAGCCCCTCCACAGCTCCCCTCCACCCAGCCCCAGGCAATCATGAACCTACTTTCTGTCTCTGGATTCACCTGTTCTGGACATTTCCTGTAAATGGAATCACGTCATATGTGGTCTTGTGTGACCAGCTTCTTCCACTTAAATAACATGTCAAGGTTCGCCCTGTTGTAGAATGCATCAGGGCTTCCTTCCTTTTTCATTGTCTATGTTTTAGTTAGTATTTACTCCTGAGAAGGAATAACGGTGCCTCTGGCCACTGGCTCCTCCAGCCCTGTCAGCTTGTGCAGGAGGGCGGCCAGCTGTCGGGATTCTCTGGGAATCCTCCTGTGCTGACCGCAGGCCCGGTTTGGAGCTCACTGGGTTTTCCATCGCCCACCTCTTGTCCAGGCTCTCCTGCAGGTGCCAGAGTGCAGCAGTGGACATGCATCTCAGACAGGGTCTCACCCCCAGGGCCCACCCAGAGCCTGTTCTCCTACCTCTAAAAATTGGAAATGAATGGCTGAGACTCAGTCTCCCATAGGGAATTATTTTCCAACAAATCCTGAAAGAGTTGGTAAATTTGGGAGAAAAAAAAAAAAGGAAAGGGAATTATCTTTTCTCTTAACTGCTGAATCCACAGAGGTTTGCATTCCTCAGTGCTGTCTGTCCTCAGCCAGGTGCCAGCTGAGTGCTTTCTGGCCTTCATGTCACAGCCAGGCGTGACTCAGAGCAAGTGACTCAACAGTGCAGAAAGGAGCGGTGAGCTAGGAAAAAATGAGACTCTAGAAATAGCAAAGCAAATGGCAAGTGGAAAATGCCACAGAAGATGAGTTTAGCTGACTGTTGTTAAGCTGACATCCTAGAGTTAAGGGGCTTGTGGGGGGTGAACCTCGGAAGCCAAGATATAAAATAGGAGTGAAAAAGGGTGAAATACTCGTGGAGTAAAAGGAAAACAAATTTTGAATTAATAGGAAATGGAGGAAAATAATTAAATGAGATCAAAACAATGTCAAATCTACGAACCCCCAAAGTTATTTTTAGTTTAATTGAGCGTACAAAGCAATGGGAAGCAGTGGTGAGGTAAAGCTAGTTTAATTCTTTCTACTGTGCGAGGAGGCGGATTAGGGAGGAGTCTATTAAGCAGCAAGATTGCTGTTAGGATTCTGAGGTTCAATTTGGATAATTAAAAAAAAAAACTTATCTGCTATTGGGAAAGGAAGTATTCCACATCATCGAAATTTTAATGCAGGTGGAATTAATAAGCCTCATCTCATCCCATGGGAAACAGATAGCATCTCTGACTTCATCTCCTACTCTCTTCCAAGTCACACCCGTGAGACCCCTGGAAACTGTGGGGGTCCCCAAGGACTGAGGTAGCGCCAGGCAGCATCTTTCCAATATTGAGAACTGCTCATGTCATGCCTCTGACTCAAACCCTCCAGGACTCTCCCGTCCCAGTTTGGGTGAAACCCCATCTTCTTGGCGAGCCAGCCTTACCAACCTGGGCCCCTGCCCTGTCACCCTTTTGCCCCCATCCTCACTGTTTCTTAACCAGGCCAGGGTCCTTCCCACCGCAGAGCCGTTGTCATTACTGTTTCCTCGGCCTGGGGCCCTCATTATCATCCAGATCCTGCACGAGCTGAGCCCTGCTAAGAAATTCCACTCCCTGCTTCCTTGGGTGAAGGGAGCTGCCTGCCTCCACCTGGGCTCTCTGGCCCAGCACAGGCCAGCAGAAAATATGATGTGAGCCGCGTGTGGGAGCGGGAGGCTTCCGTAGCCTCTGTGAGCCAGTCAGGTGCAGAGGTGAAGCCAATGTCACTAATATAGTTTATTTAACCCAATATATCCAAAATATCGTTTCCACCTGTAAGCAGTGTAAAAAATTATTAATGAAATTTTTTTTACATTCTCTTTCTGTACTGAGTCTTTGAAACCTGCGTGGCCCATATGTCTCAATTGAGATGAGCTGCGTGTCATGGGCTGCATAACGGTCTAATCCAGTTTATACTTATATTTTATTCAAAGTACTCTTGACAACTAAAGATCTGTTTACATCTTTGTTCTCCGAGTAGTACATAAGCTCACCTTTTGTCTGTCTTGTCCACATGGAACAGTGTCGGGCAGACTGCATTTGCTCAATCTTATTTGTTAAATGACTGGATGAACAAGTGATCAAAGAAAGGAAGCACTCACCTGTCCTACATCCTAGAGGCAGCTGGGTAGGCAATGCCGTTTAGAGCCTATTTTACTTAGCAGAACTTAATGTACATGGTTCCTCATAGCCGAAAATATTAGGTGTTGTATATAGGGACTTATATATTATCAGAAGCCCATTAGTATAATTCTTTAGTGCATTTATTTTTTAGGGAAAAGTGATATTCATGACACAAGAGAAAGCAATTGAAATGATTGAGATTCTCTGGAGTTGTTTTTGCTTGGACTTAGTAACAGACCAGGCATTTTCAACAGGGGCGCTTTTGCCCTTGGGGGACTTTTGGTACCACCTGGAGATATTTTTGGTTGGCACAACTGGGAATGTGCTTCTGGCTTCTAGGGGTCGGGGCCACTGGGTGTTGAGGCCAGGGGTGCTGCTAAGCTCCTAGCGTGCACAGGACAGCACTCCCCCCCCCCCCCCCTTCCTGACAAATGTCAGTAGTGCTGAGGCCGAAACACCACTGGAGAGCAAGCAGCTCTGCTGTGTTCCCATCGCAGACTTGGCTCTGAGAACATCAGAAGGTTATTAGTCTCTGGAAATTTGACAGATTCTGTGCAGGTCTCATTTTCTATTCTTGTCTTGCCTTCCCTCTCCTCCCGTTTAAAGCCCCCACCCCATACCTGTGCTTCCTTTCCAGAATGGACAGGCTGGCCAGGAGCTGCCTCCAGGTTAAGCATTTGAGATGAAGGAAAACTGGCTCCACTTTTAAACCCTGAATTAGAATTCTGCAGAGAAGGCATCAAGAGAAGCCTCTCCCTTGGATGGTGGATCAATACACTTAAAGTGATCCCTTTGAAGCTATTTAAAGTCCTTTAGAGCAAAACAACAGAAGGAACCTATTTCTTTTCACATACATACCAGCAAACATCCATTGATTCCATCATTTCTAGATTTTTAAAAAGATACATATTTGTACTATAAAGCAGGATAGAGTGCAGAATTATATGTATTTTAATTCTCACTATAAACACCAGAAAACGTTAAGGGAATACAGCTCTCATATTAAAGTGAGCGGGAAAATGCTTATGTATGTTTCCGTTTTACGACTTTGGCGGAGGGAATGCTTCCGAATGTAAACTGAAACCAAAAAAACAATATTTTCTATCTTTGTCAACTCTCTAAGTCTGAAAGAGCTGTTTGGGGGGCTGTCAGATCACCGCATGCTGCTCTTTGCACTGTCTGTGTTGGGCCTGGAGGGACTTTCCTTCCCTATCTGACGGGCTGACTTCTGCCAACTTGACCTAAAGAGTGTGATCGTTTCGACTGTCCTCTGGCAGAATGAAGCAGTCTACTTCTGTGCCCCAACAGCACCTCCATCCTGGAATCACGGTGCTTGTGGCACTGCTGTCATCATTTCCTTGTATCTTTTTCACCCAACCTGTCCCTGGGAACTGAGGGGCCATCTCCAGTTCTTCTCTGTATCCCAGGACTTATTGCAGGTCCAGATCCGTGTTAGGAGCCTGATAAATGCTGGTCAAATGAACAGCTTGAACTCTATAAAACAGCACCGCTTATTCTTAGGAGCAGTTACTACTTCCATTGGAGAAGAAGGAAATGGCGCTGCAGCAGCAGCTGTGCTCCTCAGCCTGGTGGGGGTAAATCTCTGGACTTGGCCCCGAGCAGATCCAGGGGCGAGAGTGGTCTTGCATTTTCCCAGCTCTCTGTTTTCCCAGGTGGTGACATCGCACACAGATAGCGTGGGTTCTAGACACAGCATCCTGCGAAGTGTCACGTGACTCCCTAACGTGGCCCCACCTGCCTGTCCTCTGCTCTGTGAAGCCCATTTCTCTGGGCCGGGCCCTCCTCTTTCTGATCTGTCTGCCAGCCCCTCTCTCTTTCTAGAAGTCTGAAGTCTCATTTACCCTTGAAGCCTTGGGATTTTATTTGGGTGAAGCAGAAAGTACCAAACGATTCATACATAGCTGATGTTTTCCCATTTTCATAGTTTTTTTTTTTAACCCATGCCCAAAATATTATTTTAAAATGTAATCAATATAAAAAGAATTTAGTGAGATATCTTGCATACTTTTTTCATACAAAGTCTTCAAAATCCAGTGTGTATGTTATGCCCCTGCATATCTCATTTCAGACCAGCCACATTTCAAGGGTTTTATGCCACCATAGTGCATGGGTGCCGTACTGGACAGCACAGGTCTAGCCTCGGAGACCCTCCAAAGAACGAGGCCAGCCAAAAGGGCTGAAGGGAACAGTGGTTTCTCAGTTTGGCCCTCCAGTGCATGGAAGCCTTCATACTCCATCCTGCCTCAAAATTGGCACAGCACAAAAAAGACAAGATGTCACACCTCTCAGTGTGTGTGCCCGGCCTGGAGCTGGGAAAGGGCATCCTCAGAGCACCCTGCCTGGCTTATCTCGGTTCAGCTCCAACTGGTTCCCAACGCCCCCCCCCCCGCCCCATCTTTGCAGGCCTTTTATTCTTTTGTTCTAATTAAAAAAAAAAAAATCATTCGTTTTCTTCCCTTAGGCACTGGTAACTTCTATGAAGACCCAACATTTCTGGGTGAAAAGTTCTGAGCCCTCCCTGTTGGCCAATCTCTGCTGAACTGGGAATTAGAAAGCTGCCAGTGCTTTGAATTGAGTATAAAAGTATAGCCTGCGTCACTTCTGAAAGGGAGGACCTATAGACATGTCCTTTCCCGCAGCTGTTGGTAGAGGGGGTGTCAGTCCTACTATCCTTGCCCACACCCCCCAAATTAGCACCAGTTGCCCATATATATGCATTCTAGCCAGGCTGTGGAGCCACACTCTGCCCGGGTTTAGCTGCCCTCTTCTATTTCAGCTGTGTGGCCGTTGGCAAGCTGCCTAACCTTTCTGAGCCTTGAAGCTTCTTCATGCATGTACTAATAGTAGCTCATATGTTACTGGAGAAGGAACTCATTATAGACCATTAGCGTAGCATGTACTGAGCATACAATGAATGTCGGCTGTAATTATTATTGAATTATCGTAAGGTTTTAAATCCTAGTAATAATTAGCATTTATAGAAAAGAACAGCCCAAACCAGCTTGGCTAACTCACACCTCTATCACTTACTGAAGCAGCCAGCTTTGTCTTGGTGCAGAGCATTTAATACACAGCACCTCAGCAGAAGCACTCAGAGATGCAGCACAAAGTTTTAGGAGATTAAAGGTAGGAGTAATAGCTTTTTATGAGATGTCTGAAAATGCCATCCTTTTATGCAAATGTAAATCGTAAAGGAAACTGTGGCTGTGCATAATTTCTCTAATGATGGTGTGATGGTGTGATGCCTTCCGGCCTATTTAGCAGGAAGCCCTTGTTTTGGGTCTCTGACCTCTCTGCAGGACTGCTGGGGCCCACCCCGGAGCCAGCTGCCACCCTCCCCTCCCCCCAACAGCCTGGAGGACACGGTATTATTAGAGGCACCTGGGAAATGGTGCTCTCTTCCCACCAGGTTTTGGGAGAGTCTGAGCCCAAAAAGAAGAGTCTGGATTAGGATTTGGGAAGATATTTACATTTCCTCAAATAAAAGAAGTAGCGGTGGGGAACCTGGGGTAAATGAATCTAAGGGAAAACAAACACAACCAGCCCTCGAGGTGGCTGGGCACTGGGAGCAGGAAGCGGGGCCTCTGCCCTGGCTGCGGTGCTGGCACAGAAACTACATCACTGACCCTTTGGTTTTCCGAGCTTGGGGGGCGAGTGTCTCCAGGAGGTTGGCATTTGTTGAGGCTGTGATGTGGAGGGGAGGGAGGGGGTGTTCTCCCTGACCTGGGCAGCTTTTAATTCTTTTCTCTGGTTAGAGTGTTCTCTGCTGCAGTTGAGGTGGTGTGTAATTGTTTGAAATGCTTTACAAGGACCTTTGTGGCTTTCTCACACTTTCCCATCTTGGTTTCATAAAACCACAAGGGATCAGAAAGAAGGAAGCCCCTGTTGCATTAGATCCTTTGTGACTTGGCTCCTTTGTTCCTGTGGACAGTAGAGAGATGGAGGCAGTATATGGGTCTGTCAGGAAGGGGCAGTGAGCGGCCCAGACCCAGAGCAGGTCACGGCTTTCAGGGGGGTGCCTCAGAAGTCACATCTCCTCCACGGAGGCCCCTGGACACAAAAGCTCTGGCTTTTATCTCGTTGTGGTAAAGAGCGAGATCCCTACTTTCCCAACAACTCTGGGAAACAGTCTTTCTCCTCCCACCACCAAGAAGTCCTGCTTCTCTTAAAAGAAAAGTCCCCACCCCTAATGGTGTCAGGGGTCTGTAACAGTGAGATGCGTTTCTGGACGTGTGTGCAGCATGAAAGAGTGGCTGGGGGTAGGGGCTGCCACACACCCCTCGTCTCGGCACCCCAGGGCCTGAATTACAGCACAGGGAGCACTGTTCTTCCCGGGGGCAGGAGGGTCCTGATATTTGATCCTCGGGCGGAGGCCTGTGGCCTTGCCTTGAGAATGTACCAGGGGGAGTTCCTGGATTGGATTCCACTTCTAAGACTCCATGGTCCTAACTTATCGTCAGCCTGTCCGGAGATGGAGTCCTGGGCTCGGAATGCCCTCTGCTACCCGGGCCGGGCGGTGGCCTCCCCAGGCCGGGTCAGCGCGCAGGTGCGCACCTCCTCTGTGAGGAACCCGCTTTGACCCGCACGTCTCGCTTGGCCCCTCTGTACTTTCCTGAGTCTCGTGGCTTTGCTCCCAATGGGCAAGGCAAATAAAGGCGGCCGATGAGGGACACTGTGAGGTGCTGCCGCCTGAGAAGGGGGTTGTAGGGAAGATGCTGGCAGCGGCAGGTGGTTTTCTCACCCCCCTCTGCGTGGAGCCAGGCTGCTGGCTGCACCCCCGCCTCCGATGGAGCTGGTGGCTTTCCAGGTTCCGTGACTTTCCTGTGTGGCTCAAGCTTCGCAGAGGCCCCGGGAGGAACCAGAGTACTCTCTGCCCACACGATGCCTTCCTCCGTGTAGACGAAGGGTGAGAAGTCACAGAAAAATTAGGGACTTCCGTATTATAAACTTCCCAAATTCTCCAGTTCCTTTCCACATAACCTGATCCCCAACCCCGTGGAGAAAGAGTTGGGGTGCTGGTCGTCTCGGACCTTCCTCTGCCAGGTGCTTGCTTGTGTTTGAGCTCCTCGTGCACAGGAGGAGCCAGTCCTCTCCCAGGGGAGCGGCAGTTGGCGAGGACTGGGAAGGAGAGGGTGCCCCTCTAGGCGGAGCCGTCTCTGGGCCCGGCTGGTGACCGGGATCGAGGTGGCTGATTTGGTTCCAGCCTCTCGAGGGATCCGGGTTCAGACCTGCTTGGCAGGAAGCGGGTGCAGCCCGTGGGGCCCTGGCGGCGCAGGGGGCCCGCCTGGATGCGAGGTCCCGCAGCACCGGGAAGGCCCGGGCTTGGGGGCCCCCAGAGCTCAGGAGGGGCTCCTCTAGGTGCCCCCCTACTTTTGTTTAAGGAAAGGAAACTGCTATTTCCTTAGCCCCACTGTGTGCTGGGCACTGGGCTGGCTGCTTTCACCTCTCTCTAGGTATAAATTTTTTTTAATTAGCCTGCGATAAAATCAACTTTTCGGTGGGGGGCAGTTTTATGAATTTTAAAACATGTAGATTCGCCACCACAATAAATAGGAAACAGAACATTCCCATCACCCCCAAAACCAACTTGGAGCTTTCCCTTTGTAGTCGTACCGTCCCCTCCACCACTCTGCCCCTCCACCCTGCCCCCCGCTATGCTTACCATCTTTTGGAGCATGTCGTAAAAATAGAATCATACCGTTGGCGACCCTTTGAGAGCAGTTTCCTCCACTTGACGTAGTGCTCTTGGATCACCCCAGTGCTGTGTCTCCCCCAGCAAAGTCCATCATGTAGGTGCAGCTTATCCACCTGGTGAGCACGTCTGAGTCGTTTCCAGTTTGGGGTGATTGTGGATGGGCTTGTCCTAAACAGTTAGTTGTGTTCAGAGTTTTGTGTGAATATACGTTTTTGTTTCTTTTGGATACATACCTAGGCGTAGAATTTCTGGGTTGTATGGTAAGTGTCTGTCTACCCAAATCACCCAGGCAGAGAATTCCAGATAATATGGATACTTGGCCCTCAAAGAGGCAGAGCATAACTCCCCGCTCCTTAAGTGTTACACATACTGACTTTCCTCTGAAGAGCCCTGGTTGAAAGGGGGATAAAAAATATTAACTTTACAGTGGAGAAACCTAACAAAGATGACCTTAGCCTGTAGTCGTTGTGTGTGTGTGTGCTTTTAAAGGTTCCTTGGGATTTTCTGGGTAGATAATTATGTCATCTATGAATAGAGCCAGTTTATTTTGTCCTTTCTATGGCCTTTTAATTTCCTTTTCTTGCCTTACTGGACTGGAGAGGAACTTCTGGTTCCATGTTGAAAAGGGCGTTGTTATACGGCCATCCTTGCAGGGAAGGCTTTTCATCATTAAGCATGATTGCTGGCTATTGAGTTTTTGTAGATGCTCTTTATCAGGTTGAAGAAGTTCCCTTCTATTCCTAGTTTGCTGAGAGTTTTTATCATGAATGGGGTTGAATTTTGTAAAGTTCATATGCGTCGGTTGATATGGTCACATGATTTTTCTTCTCTAGATTGGTAATATGGTGGACGCATTATTGGGTTTTGAATATTGAACCAGCCTGCTTGGTCAAGATATTTTATTCTTCTCACAAGTTGCTGGATTCCATTTGCCAATCGTTTGTTTAAGATGTTTGCATCTATGTTCATGAAGGATGTTGGCCCATGTTTTCTGACTTGATACAAAGTAATATTAGCCTTGTAAAATGAGTTGAAAAGTACTCCCTCCTCTTGAATTCTCAGGAAGAGATTGTTTAGAATTGGTGTTATTTCTTGTTTAAATGTTTGGTAGAATTTGCCAGTGAAATCCTCTAGAGATTTCTTTTTTAAAGGTTTACCACTATCAGTTTAATGCCATTAATAGTTATTGGACTATTTAGGTTATCCATTTCATCTTATGTGAGTTTTGGTAGTTGTGATTTTCAAGGAATTGGTCCATTTTGTGCAATGTGTCAAATTTATGTATGCAGAGTTGTTTCTAGTGTACCCGTGTTATCCTTTGAATGTCTACAGGGTCTGTAGTGATGTTCCATCCTTTCATTCCTGATCTTGATTATTATGTCTTCTGTCTTTTTGATTTGTCTTACTGAATTTTAAGAAGTTTAATGATATTCTCAAAGAATGTTGAATCATTTATTTTCTTTGTTTCTGTGTTTTAAATTTCCTTGATTTCCATAGTTTTCTTCGTTTATTTATTACTTTGAATTTTTTGCTGTTCTTTTTCTAACTTTCTGGTTTTTAGGTCGAAACTTCGGTTATTGGTTTGAGACTTTTTTCTTCTTTTCCGACATCATTTAATGCCATAGATTTCTCTAAGCACTGTTTTAACTACATCCCACAGATTTTAATATGTTATATTTTCATTCAGTTTAATATATTTTCTAATTTCACTGAGACTAACTCTTTTTTGACAGATGGATTATGTAGAAATGTGTTGTTTAAGTTCCACGTGTTTGGAAATTTTCCTGTTATCTTTCTGTTATTGATTTCTAGTCTATTTCCATTATGGTCAGAGAACATACTTTGTATGATTTCAGTGTTTTAATCAGCTTTGGTTTGTTCACAACCCAGAAAATGGTCCATCTTGGTGAATATTACATGTACACTTGAAAAGGGTGTTTAGTCTGCTGTTGTTTGGTGGGATGTTCTGTGCTTGTCACTTAGATTCAGTTGATTGATAGTATTCAGTTTTTCTTTATCCTTGCTGATTTTCTGCTCCTGGTTTTATAGATTACTGAGAGTGGAGTGTTAAATTCTCCAACTATCGTTGTGGATTTGTCTCCTTTCCCTTTAAGTTCTGTCAATCTTTGCTTCATGTGTTTTATTCCTTTTTTATTATTATTACTTTTTTTTTGGTGTGAGCTCCAGGAATCAAACCTGGGTCTCCGGCATGGCAGGTGAGAATTCTGCCACTGAGTCATCATTGCATCACCCTGCTTCATGTATTTTGAAATGTATACATATTTAGGATTGCTGTATATTCTTGGTGAATTGACACTTTTATCATTATATAATGCCCTGCCTTATCCCTGGTAATTTTCTTAGCTCTGAAGTCTACTTTGTCTAATATTAATATAGCACTTCAGCTTTCTTTTGATTAGCATTTGCATGTTATATCTTTTTTTCCTGTTTTGACTTTTAGCTTACCTCTTCCTTATATACGAAGTTAGTTTCTTGTAGACAGCATATACTTGGGTCATGTCTTTTTCTCCATTCCGACAATCTCTGTCTTTTCATTGGTATATTTACAGCATTCACAGTAATGTAATGATTGGTAGGCTTGGATTGTAAGTCTACCATTTTATTATTTGTTTTGCTTGTTCCCTCTGTTTCCCTTTTCCTGTATTCTTCAGGATTATCTGAATAATTTTAGCATTCCATTTTAATTTATGTATTGAGCTTTTGATGATATGTATAAGTATTTGTTGTTCTTTAGTGTTTGCTGTAGGGATTACAATACACACTTCGCTTTTCTAGTCTACTTATAATCAATGTTTTACCACTTCGAATGGAATGTAGAAACCTTAGTACCATATAAGTCCCTTTATTCTCTCCCCTTTATGTTGTGGTTTTCTTATGTATTACATCAGTATGTTTACACTGAAGACTTCATTATCCAATATTATAATTTTTTACTTTCAATTATCAGATATATTTTAAAGAATTCGAGAAGATAAGAATAGTCTCTTATATTTCCTCATATTTTTTATTTTTTATTTTTTGCATGGCAGGAACCAGGAATCGAACTCAGGTCTCCAGTATGGCAGGCAAGAACTCCGCTTGCAGAGCCACCATGGCCTGGGCTTGCCATATTTTTACCACTTATTTTGCTCTTCCTTCCTGCCTGATATTGTATGTTTCTTTCTCATATCATTTCCCTTCTGTCTGAAAACATTCCTTTAGAAATTCTTTTAGAGCGTGGCAGCTGGCAACAAATTGTTGTAGTTTTCCTTCATTTGGAATGTCTTCATTTCACCCTTATTCCTGAAGAATTTCTTTTTGTTGGGTAATGAATTTAGGGTTGATAGTTATTTTTTTTCAGCACCTAAAAAATGTTTCACTTTCTGCTGGCCTCCATGATTTTTGTTGAGAAATCTACAGTCATTTGAATCCTTATTTCCCTATAGTAATGTGTCATTTTTCTCTGGTTGCTTTCAAGATTTTTTCCTTGTCTTTTATTTTCATAGTGGTTTGATTGTAGTTGTACACCAGTGTGAATTTCTTTGGGCTTATCCCGTCTTGGGATTTGCTTAGCTTCTTTGATCTGTAGGTTTATGTCTCTCAACAAATCTGAGAAGTATTCAGCTATTATTTCTTAAGGTACTGTTTTGTTTTGTTTTGTTTTGCCCTGCACCATTTCTTCTGTTCTACTAGTTCTGTGATGACACAAATGTTAGATATCTTAGTATTGTCCCACAGGTCCCCAAAGCTCTGTTCATTACTCTTTTTTTAAAATCTTTTTTCTTTCTGATGTTCAGATTAGATCATTTCTATTGATCTGACTTCATATTCACTGACTCTTTCCTTTATTATACCCATTCATTATTGAACTTATTCAGTGGCTTTAAAAATTTCTAAAATTCCCATTTGTTTCTTCTTTCTATCTTCTTTTTCTTTGCTGAGACTTTCTATCTTTACCTTCATTTCGAGAACATTTCCCTTACATTTTGGAGTATTTTAATAGTAGCTATGTTCGAGTCTTTGTCAGCTAACTCCAGTACTGTGCCATTTTGGCATTGGGATCTATTGATTATTTTTTCCCACATATGTTGAGGATTTTCTTGGTTCTTCAGGTGCCAAGTAATTTTGGATTGTATCCTAGACTTTCAAAATGTAATATGTAACATATTTTAAAATATTTTGTTATTATGTAACAATATGTAAAATGTAACATTATTTTGAATATTATGTTATTAGATTGTAGGTCTCATTTGAATTCCTTGGAGAATGTTGATATTTTTGATTTAGCAGACAGTTGATCAGTTTAGGTTCAGGCTCTCAGTCCCCACCAGCCTTCTATGGGGATTCAGTGTCAGTCGTGTTTTGCACAACTGCAACACTTGCAGAGCTGCCCTGTAGGGTGTGCTGTGGTCCCTGAGCAGTGCTCCATGCTGTGCTTCGGTTCTCACAGTCTGTGGTCTGCTGTTTGGGGTTACATCCGCCCACGCTCAGCTCAGGATGAGCCTGGTGGTTCATAAGCAGCTGTTTGGAGCTGCTTCCTGAACTCCTCCCCCTCTGCAGTCTCCCCAGTACTCCCCTGGTCCCTCTTTGGTCCTCTGGCCAGAAAGCAGACGCTTTGCTCATCCCATTTGGCTGTATTCCTTCTGCGACTGAACTTACATCCATTCCCAGCAACAAGAGTCCAGAGAGTGAAAACTGAGGGGGGTTTGTCCCTCCATCTTGGATAATGACTCCTCCAATTGGAAAGGAAGATTTCCCTCCCTCAGAGATTTAGACACCTGGGAGCCTTCTCTGCTGCCTCTGCTGCCACCCCGCCACTGTGGAATTGCTTGGAGCTGCGGTCCAAGATGAGAGAGAAGAAAAAAAACAGGGGACCCCCACTGTCTCCAGGTGATAGGCAACCTGTTCCTGCTCCTCGAGCTGCGACCAGAGGCTGCTCTTGGAGCTCCCTCCGTCCACACTGGCCCCTGCTTCTGGGTATCGGGTGGTATTTATAGCGGACAGGGGGTCCTGGAGGGGACCGTTGCAAGCTCACTGCCAGTCTGCTAGTACTTTACATTCTGGTCATTTTTCCTCATCTACCTGCTTCCCTTCACATTTGAGAGTTTTGCAGTAACTACTGTGTGCATTCCATGGGTGAGAGGGTGGAGAGCCCTCATCCATCTTGCTCGGAACCACTAGGAAACCAGGTGATGTGTGCTTTAGAGGGATGAAACAAAGACTTCTCGACTGAAGAAATGCCGGAGTAAGCATGTATCTGGACCAGGAAAATTGTGATTTGTATGAGGAAAGAGGAGAATAAAGGTTGAATAATTAAGTACATATTAATAAAAATACCTGATGTGCAGGGTACTATGAAGGACTTGTGGAGCCCTTTTCCTTGAAATTCCCTCTCCCCCTGTTTCTGCAGAGTGGCCTTGCCTGGTTGGAAGGGAGGTCCAGTGGCCTTGCGGGCTTTGGCTTGCAGTGAATGGCTTGACCACAACCAGATGAGCTTTGCTCCTCCCCCCTGCGGATACAGATGAGTGTAGATGGACACGTGGAGAAGGTGTGACAGTGAAGAGCCTTTAGTTTCGGGCATCACGTGCCCGTATCCAAATGGTCACTGGTGTGGAGAGCCTCGTGCTGCAGAATCTGCTCTGGGCTTGCTAGAGAAATTAGTATCTTAAAGTCATTGCATTTCTCTCTCTCTCACCCTCTCTCTCACTCTTTCTTTCATCTCCCTCTCAAATAAGGCAAAGCTTTATTGCAAGCATAGTTCTCATTTCCTAAGCGCATGGACTGCTGACGCAGCTCGCTGCACACCGCTGAGTGGCCATCTACACCGGTCAACACTGATGAAACTGAAGACAGCTGAAAACGCTAAAGCAGAAGTTTTTTGTTTTTTGTTTTTTGTTTTAGGTGAAAGAAAAAATGTTGTGTTTTATTGTTTTTTTATTTAGAAATCTGGTGTGGTTTAAGGTGTTATGTATAGCTGCCAAGTTGACGAGGGGTGGACTGTCATGGTCAGGTTCATGTGTCGGCTTGGCCAGGTGGTGGTACCTGTTTGTCTGGTTGGGCAAGTGCTGGCCTGTCTGTTGTGATGAGGACATTTCATAGAATTAAATCATGATCATGTCACTAAAAGCAGAAGTTTTGCAGTGGCCCGTTTGTCCGAGGGCTCAGTAGTGATGTGATGCTCAGCTTTTGCCTGTTGATTCATGTTCTGAGAATCCATTCTTCAAATTCCTAAGATCAATAGCATTTTAAAATCACATGGTCTTCAGGTCTGTGACAGATTCTGCATTTCGCGTTGTAGCCTCACCGGTGTCGCTCTGACATGTGGTCATCTCGGTGAGCGGGTGGCTGTCCATCCTCATCTGCTCTGCATTGGCATCTCCTGACCCCGCAGGGTTTATGTCACCCTACGGCCTATCTCAGCACAGCACCACAGTTTACGTGACCTGCCCTTCTTACTGACCATCGGTGGTGAGCATATTTTGCTGTTTATGTAATGCTGCATATGGATATGGGCTTTTGGTCTGTGTTTTGGGTTATTTCCTTAGGATAGATTAAAATATCGTTAAACATGTTTCACCAACATCAGGGAGGATTTCAAGAAGACCACAAGTTGCCCGTAGAAAACACCACCCTAACACAATAACTCTTTTCAGATTTCTCCACGTTGAGGAGTAGGTTTTGGATTGGCCAAGGGAGTTTGCCAGAGGGTGGGGGTACAGTGTGTGGGGAAATGAAGAAAGCATTTGCTGAGGTGCTGAGCATGCTTGCATGCATGTGGGCATGCACATGAGGAAGCCAGCCTGATTAAAGCAGAAGTTCTGTCTTGAAGAAACCAAAGCTGGATGCTTCCCAGGTGTGGCAGGGTCCCCTCCCACCTGGCCACCGGAGAACTGGGCGGGCGCCAGATTGCAGAACGTTTGATGGGCCTCGTGACCAGCAATGCTGAGCACCAAGGGCTCGAGCAGAGGGTTTGCTGTGGCCTGCCAGGCGGTCCCTGTGCCCAGGAGGGTCTGGCAGAGATCCCCTGTCCTCTGCCCACAGCTCTTGGCTTTGGCTCTTCATTGGGCCGAGAGGAGTAGAGCACCAAGCCCAGAGGGAATGCACAGTTGTTCAGCTCCATCCCTACCTCCCTGGGATTCTCTGGGGAAGAACCAAATCCCAAGACTTTTAGGGAGCTGCCGTACCCAATCACGACAAACTGGGTGGCTTTAAACAACAGGGATTTATTCTCTCTCAGTTCTGGAGGCCAGAAGTCCAAAATTGTGTGCCTGCCAGACCTTGCTCCCTCTGGAGGCTTGAGGGGAGCCTCCTTCCTTGACCTTTGAAGCTTCTGGAGGCAGCAGGTTTCCTTGGCTTGTGAACGCATCACTCTCATCTCTGTCTCCGTCTTTACATGGACTTCTCTCTCTCTGTGTCTAAATCTCCCTCTTCTTATAAAGAAACCAGTCATATTGGGTTAAGGCCCACCCTAAGGCAGTATGACTGCTTCTTTCTTTTTTAATTAGAGAAGTTGTAGGTTTACAGAAAAATCATGCAGAAAAGACAAGGCTCCTATATATTATTATACCTTGCCTTAGTGTGTTGTTACCTTTGTTACACTTGATGACAGGATATTATTGTATTTGTGCTGTTTACTATAGTCCATGGTTTACATTTACCTTTTTGTGTTGTACAGTCCTGTGTGTTTTTGTTTTTGCTTTACGTCATCTTAATTTAACTCTTTCCTTCTACAAAGATCCTGTTTCCAAATAAGGTCACACTCCCAGGTCCTGGGGTCACCGTGCCTGTTTGATGGCCCTGACTGAGCCCCCCTGTAATTATTAAGTGCTGCTGCCTCTGGACCAATGCTTGGGCCAATACTCATTCAGCTCACCAAATTACCCAGAGGACAGAAGGCCCGGGCAGCATGCATCCAGGGTGGACCCAGCAGTCCCTGAGTTGCTAGCTGTGTCCTTATTTTATTGAAGAAGGACAGCTGCTCACCAAGGTGGGATGCCTTGTAGGCAAATTCTAACCTCTGGTCATAGTGGAACCAGCGCAGCAGGTTAATGGTAAAAGTGAATGGAAAATACCTGCCACCAAATTCTCCCTTGTGGCCTTAAGCTGGAAAGCCCGACGGTTCACTAAGGAATTGCCTGTGAGGCGGTAGCGGAGCACAGACTGTACTCCCCAGTGCTTACGTGGCTGAGATGGCTTTTGAGTTACACACCCAGGGCTGCTTATGGAAGCTCAGATATTTCAAAGCTTTAGCCTGTGGAGTCGCTACTGATTTTATAAACAGATTATTCCTCTTCCTTCCTTCCTAACCCACTCGGGACTAATTGAATTCTGGACCCTTCTGTTTTTTTGGCAACTTGGTGAAATTGAATTTGCTGTGGAGCCTTCTGAGGTGTCCCTGTGCCGAGGGAGGTAGACCCTCAAGGCCGCTGGGTAAGGTGAGGGGTTTGCGTCTTCCTTGGCGGTGTCCCCAGCACTTAGCTCAGTGCGGGCTCCAGAGAAGTCCCAGCTCTGCAGTCTTGGGAGAGCTTCACCCATTTTATTCTCTCTCTAGGCTGGAGGCCCAGCAGATGGTCTCTTATCTCTTGTTCCTGTAACTCAATCTTAGACTCTCCCTCCTTCCTGGAGCCATAAAACAGGAGTTATCTTTGGATATAGACATTATGCAAGTTGCAATGAAGTAAAACCTGCAAGAAAATGTTATCTCAGGATCTGAAGAAACAGGGGCCCCGCCCTCTAATAACCTGCAGACACCCTCCCACCCCAGGCTGTCCGGAGAGGGGCCTCAGGAAGGCCCGTTCTGCTCAGAGGGGACCCCTGCCCGCCGCACCAGGGGTCCCCCCAGAGCCAGAGGGCAGTCTCATCCCTCTTTCACGTGACAGCTCCTCACGCATTTGAAGGGTGCCACCTGCTCTCCCCAAGCTGTCTGTCCCCGAGGTAAACTTCAGGGCTTTCTCAGCAGTCCTCGTGTGATGTGGTGAGCAGATTCTCCAACAGCGCTGGTTCCGGTTGTCCTTATTCCTTCCCACCCTCCCTCCTCTCCACATCATTAGTAGCATTCACCTTTTTTCTTTGCTTTGCTTTTTCTTTCTTTCTTTTAAAGTCTTACAGGCATTTATCAAATCAAAATGCCTTTACAGGTCTTTTATTTTTTCCAAAATGCTGAATCCCAGTGGGTTGCTTTGGATTTAACTGTTGCAGTCGGTTCCCATATGCATCTCCTCACAGACCTTCCACGAGAGCAGCTGGTCCTCACCTCCGGTGTGGAGTAGACAGAGGGCCTGGAATTGATGGTGAACACAGAGAGGAGTGAAGCTGTCACCCTTGTTTTGTGCCAGTTATTCTCATTAGTGCTCCCGAAGGTCAGTTCACAGTTTCTTTGCTGGCATCAACCAGCCAGGGGCTCCCTGCCAGTCTGTATAATGTCCTGGCTTTCCGTCCCTCTTAAAATCCCTAAGCTGGTGCTGCAGGCAGAGGTTTGGGTGGTTCTGTGCTTTTTCTTCCTACTTCTCCTGCTGCTCTACTTCCTGCACCCGACTGAGTTCCTATTCTCCTGGACCTCCCTCTCCCTTACTGTGAAGGCTCTGTCTGTGTGTGTTGTTGGCTTAGTGCTCCCTCATCCTTTCTGGCCCTTCGAAACTGCAGGCATCTGGCTTCCCCTTCCGTGGCGCTGCAGGCCCCAGCAGCGCCTCGGCTCAGCGGAGTCGGGAATGGTGTGTGTTGGCACGAGGGTCCAGGATGCTGGGTGTGGATCCTGCCCTGCCTCCCCCTCCCTCTCCCTCTGTCCTTTCCCAGTGGCATGTTAGGAGAGGCCTGCCTTTATGGGGCCACTTTTCCATGCTTTTCCACACCTCCTATTTGGGACTGATCAGAAGTCTTTTGAATGCCTCTGAAATAGTTGAGGACAAGATAGCATTTAAGTTCACACTGCAGTGGTCACTCATGACATTCCAGGAGCCTTAGCCTCTTTTCCCATCTCTACTCACCAGAAATAGACTCAGCCTTCCAAGCCACAGTTCACGACGACTTCCTGCAGAATCGCTTTGCCTTTAGGGGTGTTCCTGCGCCCCTCTGAGCACCCCCCTCTCCCATTGCTCTTTGTTCCCCCTCATGGCCCTGGTTTCTTTCTGCCTGGTTGTGCAGTTCCTCATAGACTTGTCTTATTCTCCCTGCTGTGCATTCTTTGAAGACTGAGCCTATAGGCCCCCTTCTTTGTATAGGGTGCTGCATCTGGTATGTACACAGAAGCCCGTGTGTTTGCTTTCTGTGTTGACTTGTTGAATGAGATTTCCCTTTGCCTCCTGGATCATACTGAAGCCTGCTGAGATCAGGAATTATGGGGTCTCCTCTTGTGCAGCCTGCAGGATGCCTTAGTGAGGGCTTATGCATTTTATTGATGGAAAGATCAATAAACTACCCTATAGCTCTTTCTCCTTTCAGCTATAAAATAAATAGGCAGCAGTGTATTTATCTGACAGTCTTTCTAAGCTGCTTTTCTCCCTTCACCAAGCGCAAAGGCCAGTGGGAGGAAGTATGTAGGGTGATTAAAACCTGGGTGGGCGAGCAGGCAGCCCAGCTGCCTTTGCAGGCTAACACTGGGTTGGAGGGAGCAGCATAGTAAAGGCAGCCAGCTGCTGGGCGGAGATCACCTTTTAACCCTGAGCTGTGAGTTTTCAACAGCAGCAGATATTCACTGAGCATCTCTCTGTGCCCGGGAATCTCAGAGAGAAGAAAACAGACAAGACTCAAGACCTGCAGGGAACTTACACTGGGCTGTATCTTCCTAGATCACAAGGAGGTGCAGCAGTCACTAGGTGGGGTAGCAGGGGCATTCAGGAGCCAGAGTGCCCCACGCAGTGCCTGTCTCAGAAGCTCCCCCCCTCCAGGCTGGCCTCTTTCAAGCTGCCAGGAAGGAGGGCACCTGCATGAGCCCCAGGTGTGCCAGCACATGCAGTGGGGGAAGAGGCCTGAGCAGCCTCTTCTGTCCTCCTCGACGTGGTTGTCTGGGCGTCCTCCAGCTATTGTGTGAGGCGCCACCGCCCAGTGTGTCTGAGAGGGTGTGAGTCGGCCTCCCGGACCCCCGCTAGCGGCAGGATGAGCGATTCTCCCTCCCCTGGTCCTTGGTTGGCAAAGCAGAATGTGGGCCCCGAGGCACTTTTGGGAGAATTCACCGGCGAGCGTCTGGGACCCAGCACCTGCCAGCAGCTCTCGGAGACACTGGGCATCTGAGGGAGAGGATCTTAGGATCACGTTCACCGATGGTCGTACGTCCAGCTTTGTGAGCTTAGGCCCTCGCTCAGGCAGAGCTTGTCTTCCCTTTGTAGCGTGCTCCCCCAGGCATACGCCTGACGAATTGATTCAATGTGCACCTTTAGATTTTTGGAGAGAGCAGTTGAAGAAATGTTATGGTTTAACATCTCTGATCTTCTGCAGAACCTTGCTAGGGACCCTTCTTATTATATGAATTGGTGTCTTTTCATACAAGTATCTTCTTGACAAATTCATTTCTTAATTCAGTGTCCGAAAAAAATTACCCTGAAAATGAATCTGTCAGAATGAAAACAATTTTACGGCCCAGGCTTCTTTGCTTCTTGGCTTTGACTGCCAGGAAGCTCAACAGATGCATTGTCCAGCTCAAGTGTTGGGTTCCCGTGATCCTTCTGGCAGCCTCCTGCTGCCTTGCTGTCCTACTGACTGGGTATAAAATCCATGTCTGAATAGCTGCCCCAACACAACTCACAGCCGAACGGACACTAGGGCCTCTACTCTGACTTACCTCTAATTCATCCATTGGAATGACTTCTGCTTCGTAGCACCCAAACAGCCAGACATCCCTTCTTGGTTCCACGGCACCGTCAGTGATCACCCAGCCAGAAAGTGATGAGCTGATTTATTTGTTAGGAGCTTTCAGGGTTGAGCTAGTAAACTTCTCGCAGAGGCAGGTGGAAGGGCTGTTGTGTCGTCAGGTGTAGCGGTTCCAAGCAGCAGGAGGTGGGTATTTACTTATTGCTCTAACAGCCGTGGTGGGCTGCAGCCCTGTGAGGCCAGCGTGTGGGGCCAGTTCTGGGGGTCTCCAGCCATGTGGTACTCACAGCCTGAGCCCTGGCCTCCCTGGTGAAGGGGATGGGGAAGGAGGGGGATGCATGGGGCATTGGTGGTGGGTGGGGGAGCTGAGTGTGTTGAATAGGTGCAGATGGAGCGCAGAGAGAGCTGGCTGTGCTGCCAAGGCTAATTTTCCACAGCAAGCTGGGGTGGGGGGTGGGTAAATGGGTATAGACTGTAATTCCTGCCCCTTCCGCACCCCCCCACACCCCCTGACTCAGAGACCCTGCCAGGCTGAGACCAGTGCTCAGGGGATGCTGGGGAGGCTTCTGTGGAACCCCGCTAATTTTCATTTCATCCTTGGGGCTCACAATAGCGTTTCCTACAGAGCAATTGTATTTAGCAGTATGCCCAAGGAAGTAAAATCTTCTCCTCCTTGGGTGTCTCTTTCTTCTCCCCCTCCTCTCCTCCAGCTGTTTCAGTGAAACATAGTCTTATGTTTAATAGCTGAACATAAATAACAAAAAACCTAATATTAGATCAAATTACTCTATCTAAAACAGGAATCCCAACCAGGAGTCTGTTTGCCCTGGTTTGTACATCAGGACACCAGCAGGCATCCACTGACCTTCTGTTAGGAGGGTTTGCAATGAGACTGTCCTGGGGCCGAGGGGTCTCTGTTCACTCTGGGTCACCTGCATATATAGATTGTGTAAGAGAGCTTCCCTGGCTAGATGCAGAATAGTCACAGGCCTTTGGTATCGAAGAGGCAAAAAATGTCCACCCGACAGAGACCCGAAGGGACTGTGCAGAAATGGCCTGATGGGATTTCTGTTTTCTACCCTTTCTGTAATGATATGTTCACGATAAAGAGGAATAAAGAACAGACACTCCCCAAGTTTGAATGTGACGTGAGTGTCAGCTCCTCCACCTGCTGAGACGCTCAGGTGGCCGGGAAGGGATTTGGGCCCAAGCTGTGCTGCCTGCCTGGCCTGGGTCCAACTCCTCGGCCTGCTCTAAGGCCCAGCTGCCCTGACTCTCACGGAACATGATGTCTCAGTAATTTTTCTCCCTGACACTCTTGGGCTGAAACAAAAACCTGACATTTGGGACAACTTAAGTATTTAATAGCCCTAAGAGTCTATTAGCTGTTTGTGTTAATTTCCTACTGCAGCTGTAACAAATCCCACAAACTGAAGTGACTGAAATCAGCACAGATGTGCGGCCTCACAGCTCTGGAGGCCAGAGTCTGAGAGGGTCTCCCTGGCTTCAGCCAGGGCGTTGCCGGGGCCATTTCCACCTGGAACTCTAGGGGAGCCCTGCTCCCTCTTCCTTTGCACCTCCACTGCCCGCTTTCCTCAGCTCCATCTTCACATCCCTCTCCTCTCCTCCTCTGCTCCCACCGTCCATCACTTTATGCACCTCTGACCCCTGTGCCCCTCCTGGAGGGACCCTGTGATCACACTGGGCCACTCGCCTCATCCGGGACCCTCCCCCATCTCAACGTCCTTATCAGGGTGTGGGCATCTTTGGGGGGTGAGGGGTAGCATTGTTTAGCCGTCTGCACCGTTTGAAAAAAAAAGTTTGCATACATTGAAATAAAAAATATTTTAATTTCATTCTTAAGCACAGTTACCACAGTGGGATATGTGTGTTTCTGTTGAGTTCTGCACAGCTTCTTAACCTTCGGAATCAGAGGGGACACTGCCCACCCACCCCTTCTGTTCCACCTTGATTTGGGGGCAGTGCTTGCTTTTATTTGTAAGCTGTATGACAGGGTCACATTTCATTATTTTTTCATGTACGTATCTGTTATGCAGCACCATTTGTTGAATTTTTGTTTGTTTGTTCTGCTTGTCTGTTTTTTGGGGAAATGCATGGACCAGGATTTGAACCAGGGTCTCCCGCGTGGCTGGTGAGAATTCTACCACTGAACTACCCTTGCACCGACCCCACACACACACATACATGCTTTTAATCATGGCAAATGGCTGAAAACCCAGCTTTGCAAAGATGTGGTGTCATCAAAAGGAACGAAGCATGATCTGTTGAAGCTGTGACCTATGGCAAGCTAGGAATGGGCTCTGGGACGCACAGGTGTGGATGTGTCCCTTTGAATATTGGGTGTATCCTGTGGCGCCTCTTTAAGTTTATTTAGGTGTTCTGGGGCGCCCTGGCCTGGTTTGGGCTCCTCAGCCCTTTATGGAGGAGTATGGGTCCCTGCGCACAGGCTGTCTCCTCTAGCCATGGGTGGTGTCCAGCTGAGAAGGTGGCACCAGAAGAGAATGCGGAGTGGAAGCTACCATTGGACCCCAAGTCTGCTCTGAGGTCCTGGGTAGAGCCCAGGCTGCTTGCGACCAGGTGGACTTGGCCTGAGGTTTTGCAGCCTTACCTTGAGCCTTCTCTTCCTTCCAGCGGGACCTGAGGCCACAATCACAGAGGAGGAAAGACTGACCTGTCTTTGGATATTTGGGTTTATTTTCTAAAACACCTTTAACTGGATAGCACAGAGGGGTTTCATGGGGAGAGTGACCACACCAGTGGACTGCAGCACCCACCTGCAGTGACGAGCTGCCCCTCCAGTGGCTAGAGTGCCAGTGTGGGGGCCTGTCCTTGTTGACCCAGTCATCCAGAGCCCCCATGACCTCATGAGGGAGGCTGCCCACCAGCCCTCCCTCCTCTCCACCTGTGAGGTATCGAGGGAGGCGGTGTTGAAGGCCTGATGAACTGGAGGTACAGGGTAGAGGGGTTAGTGTAGGGTTGTGGGCAGGGGGCACAGTTTTGCTTCACAATTTTCCCTGCCATCTGCAACATTTAGGTAAAGCAAGAAACAGTTGGCTTCCCCCGGGGAGATAAGCTCACAGCTTTGTGCAGGTGAATCACGTTCAAGTTGGGGTTGGAGAGGTCTGGGTAGAACGGAAGCTAACGCAGCATGTGCAGGGGCCTCTGGGCCCGGGGTCTGGGCAGTGGGGCCGGCACAGCCGCCTGGCCCCTCCGAGCCCCAGATTCTACTTCTTTAAAGTGAGGACAAATGGTTGTGCTACTCCAGTGGCCCGCTGGAATTGTCAGTGATTAAATGTGTTAGATAGAGATGTATTTATGCCCTGAGAAGTGTGAACTCTTCTGATAATATCAGCTGTCTCATGTGAAACCAGGGGAGATAAGCTTTAGCTTCTCCCCAGGAGCTAAGAGAATGGCAACTCATTTCTATACGGTGTTTATCCCAAGGCTTACAGCTATTACCTCATTTGTTTAGATAATAATCCTACTGATTAGGGAAAACAAAAATAAAATTCATGTCTTTTCTTTCACCAATAGGAAATTGAGGCACAGATTTAAATGATTTTCTCCATCTTAGTTTGTGGTGGAGCTGAAAACTCAAGGAAGAAAAGACCAGTTTTTCTTTGTTTTCCTAGCCACCCAGTGAAGTAATCACGCTGAAACCATGAAAGAAAGGGGGAGTGGCTTGGTGCAGGGCGGTGGGGGGTGGGGAGGGGGGTTGGGGTTGAAAGTTCTGGCTTGATTACTTTGATTACACAGGTGGGTCGCTTTCCCAGCTCGCTGGGCTGTAAAACGAACCTGCCACTTACCTGTGCGGTGCTCAGTTAAACTCTCTCTCAGTTAAACTGAGAGAGAGACCAGTTGATTGCAGCTCTGAATTTGGAGTTCAGTGCCTTATTGCCCTTCCTGTTGAATTACAAGTTGGGATGTGAAAGCCAACAAGAAACTGTTGCCAGAGTGCAAGCTTCGGGGAAGGCACTTGCAACACTTATCACGAACTTCACGTGTGCAAACCCTTGGACCCAGCAATTCCAGTTTTAGAAATGAATCTTAGGAGAGCATGGGAGGTGGCGCGTGGGGGCAGGGCCAGCTTGGGGATGGCGAGCCTGCGGTGCTGGCGACCATGTTTGGGTTCTGCGCTTGGTCACTTCCTGACCTGCGGATGAGCCCCCCCACCCCCAGCGCCCCAGCTGCGGTTTGCTGATTTTTCAGTGTAAGATAAGCCAAATGAATATGAGCAACAAGCCAGTGTGCATCAGGGACCCGTGGTTGTGCAGTCCTTGGCGGGCCGCAGCGTTTGATAGTTTTAGAGGACACCAGAGAGGGGTTGCTGCCTGTGGCCGAGGTCCCAAAGGCCAGGGCTTCCCAGTCTGGTTACGCTGGGTCACCCTGCCCCGCGAAGCCACTCTGGGCGCCCTGTGGTGTTGGGAGACTCAGAGTTCCCGGAACCTGTTCCCAGGGCCTGTGGGGAAATGGCTGAGCCGCCCCTGGAGGCCGCTGCGTGGGAGAGGCTCGTGGGGACATGCACTGGGAGGGAGGCTGCGGCAGGAGGTTAGGAAGCCCAGGCTGGCCTTGGGGCACCATGGTCTGCCTCGGGGTGCAACCCCACTCCAAGCCCCTCTCCACCCCTATGCAGCTGCGCCCCAGCTTCTCCGCCACCAAGTTCCTTATGGTCCCAGACATCTGGAGCCTTAGTGCCCTGGGGCTTGCTGCTGGCCCTCCTCTGGGCATGCGCCCCTGAAGAACCACATCTCACGCCCCTCCTCCCTCCCCTCTCCCCTTCCCCTCCTCTCCCCTCCCCCTCCCCTTCCCCCCTCCCCACCCAGGGCCATGCGGGCTGGGGCTCTCAGGAGTTCCACATGCAGGATCAGTGCTGTTGAACGTTCTTGTTCGTACTCTTCTTTTTTTCTTAATTAACTGAGGTGAAATTCACATACCGAAAACTATTTTAAAGCGTACAATTTGGTAGCATTTAATGCATCCCCAGTATAGTGCAACCACCACCTCTATCTACTTCCAGAACATTTTCATCACCCCAAAGGGAAATCCTGTTCCTGTTAGCCATCACTCTTCCCCAAACCTCCATTCCCTGCCCCTCGCAACCAGGAATCTGTATTTTATGCCTGTTGTGGATGTTCCGTATAAATGCAATCATATAGGCTGTGGTTTCTTAGGTCTGGTTTCTTTCACTGAGCACCACGTTTTTCGGATTCAGCCACGTTGTAGCATTTATCAACACTCCGTTCCTTTTGAGGGCTGGATAATAGGCCAGTATGTGGACAGATCACGTTTTGTTTCTCTGTCTGTTGATGGACACTTGGGTTGTTTCCATATTTCAGCTATTGTGAATAATGCTGCTGTGAACATTGGATAAATATTCGAGTCTCTGTTTTTAGTTCCTTTTGGTATGTTCCTAGGAGTGGAATTGCTGGGTCATGTGGTAGCTCTGTGTTTACCCTTTTAAGGAACCTCCACCTTCTTTCCACAGCAGCTGCTCCATTTTACCTTGTAAGAGGGTTCCAATTTCTCCACATCCTTGCCAACACCTGTTGTTTTGTTTTTAATTGCCATCCTCTTGGATATGAAGTAGTAGCTGATGTGCTTTTGTTTGCATTTCCCTCACGACATCTTTTCATGTGCTTGTTGGCCGTTTATACATCTTCATGGAGGAGAGTCTGTTCTAATCCTTTGCCCATGTTTTAACTATGTTGTTTGACTTTTCTTGTTGTGTTATAAGAGTTTTTTTTTAGTATTCTGGATATTAAACCCTTATCAGGTAGATGATTTGAAATATCTTCTCTTGTTCTGCAGTCTTGCTTTTTTTTAACTATCTTTTCCCCCTCTCTCTGTCACCCAACATGCACATGCCAAGCATACACACACACACACACACATACATACACATACACACTCACACAGGCTAGATATTCCTTAGGTCTTACCACCGTATTTCTGGTTCCTTCCACAGTAACCGATTCACAGTAGGTGCTCAGTAAGGATTTGTTGAATGAAAGCGTGTTATAAAATCTCACATTCTCCATGTCCTCCAACTGGCCCATCTAGGCCTCTAGGTTTGTCATTGGGGTGCTGAGAAGGGGCCATCGTGTCTCCTCCCCCAGAGGAGGTAGGTGGGTCACCTGCCAGGCACTGACCACAGGCTGGCTTCACCCTTGTTTCTGAGCACCGTGAGCGAGCTTTCTATCTTTTTTTTTTTTTTTTTAACGTGGGCAGGCACCAGGAATCGAACCCGGGTCCTCTGGCATGGCAGGCGAGCATTCTTGCCTGCTTAGCCACCGTGGCCCGCCCAAGCTTTCTATCCCCAAGAAGTGAGGTTCCTGAGCCCAGCCTCACAGGTGGGGGCTGGGGCTTCCAGGCGCGGGACACACGGTCCTACTTTTCCCCAGGCTCCAGGGCACCACCTGCGGCCATACACCCCAACCCAGCACCCAGAACCCCCGTGCCCTGTCCCTTCTGCTCCTTTCCTGATGGCACACGCGACTAGCTCCCCCTTTGTGCCCACCCCGTGCTGTCTTCTCCTGCCTGAGCCTGCAGCCCAGGAGAGGATGATTCAATTTCCAAGCCACAAAGGAGCTTGGAGTTACCTCAGCTGCCTCTGACAGTACCCCAGGCCACTCCTGAAATAGCCGGGTCACCAGTCTCCAGTCAAGCACAGGAGCCCTTCGCACCAGAGAACATTTGCAAATAACAGGTTTCCTTTTCTCCTCTGAATTGTCATTTATTATGCAGACTGCATTGTTTGATAATGAAGAAAATGAAGGGGGGGCGAATTTCCTAAATCCTACCACCATACGACATTTCTATATTCTTTTCCGTGATATACATAATTGTAATTATAGTAAAATTGAATTTAATTCACTTCAGTTTTCCTAACGAGCAGAACAGAGCCTGGTGCCAGGAGGCATTCAGTAAATATTTGTTGGCTGTAGAATATGTTGATTACTAAACTACATAAAGCACCCAGTATTGTAATTGCTTCATATACTGCTTAATATTGCAAGTTTTTGAAATTGACTTGCCATTTTACTATATTTAGATGTTTTGGCTTTTCCCCCAATTTTTCAGGATTAAAAAAATACTGTTTCAGTTTGAAGGTTTGGAATTATTTTGTTAGGATAAATTCCAAGGACTTGAATTTCTGGATCAGAGGAAATAAAGAATTATCTAATTGTTTTCTAAAAGTCTTGTTTATACCAATTGCTGGCAGCGTGTTCAAATATTAGTTTTGTCATAACCTCAGTAGTATTTGGATTATAATTTAAAATTTTTTCCTGACTAAGTAGTGTATGGTGTTTTTGTTTTAATTTGCATATCATGTGTTTGGTTATTAATGTGGTTGAAGAATTGCCCAAGCATTTACTCTTCCTCTTTCCTCTGTGTGCTGGCCTGTCTGAGTGGTCCGTGTACCCCTTGGAATATAGGATCTTTTGGGTGGAGCTGTGTGACCTCACAGGCATCTAGATACGGCCGAGTCTGTCCCGTCCTGTTTCCTACTAGCAGTTGCCTAGCGTGAGGTTTCCGGTTTTCGTGCTAGCTGTGTTGTGTTAGACCTGGTTTCTGGCCTGTGGAGAGCCTGGTGGCCAGCGGCCCTTAGGGAGGGAATCCCAGCCCCGGGGCTCGGACGAGGGTGACCCCAGCCCACTGGGAAGCTTCCCCAGGCTGTGGCGCCACCTCCCGGACCCGCCAGTCCCCGCTGTGCCCTGGGCCTGCCACAGATTTTGAAATGAGGTCTGTGCCTTGTGGGGCTGTCCCTAAATGTCGCCTCCGGCTCTCTGGGCGGGCGGAGCGAGCTGTTTCATCTTTCTGACCAGGCGGTTTCCGCACGGCCAGGGCTGGGGACGCGGAGCAGCCTGGGACTGATCGTGTCCTCTAGGCTCCGATTTGGTCGGGAATCACCCTCAGCAGGCGCCGCTCAGCCCAGCCGTGCCTGCGGTGCCTCTCCATCCGGCCCAGATATTGGGGCCTGGAGAGGGCAGGGAGGGACCGAGCTAGACCCGAGACTGCCCCCTCTCGGGGGCCGGGGGCCCGGCGGCTCCGGGCTTGGCCGGCGGGAAGGCTTCCTGGACTAGCAGCCCACTGCCGGCCTGACCCCCAGGCCGCGGTTTGGAGGAGGCGAGGGTCCTCAACCCAGCTCTGCTGCTGTGCGGCTGGGCCCAGCCCTGCGCCCCCTTGGAGAGCCTGGTCAATGTCCAGTGTCCTCATTCATTCAACAGGGGTGCTGCACACACTTACATAGGTCGAGACGCCAGGACTGCTCCTGGGGCGACCAAGCTGGCCCACCCCGAGGAAGTGTACGCGTCAGTGGGATGAACTGAAGGGCTGCTGCCTATCAGTAAAGCAAGCAGAAAAAAATGGGGAGAGAGAAAATGCCAAGGGCCCCAGGGGGATGAGTAATTAATTTGGAGCAGGGATGAGTGAAGCTTCTCAGAAGAGGCGTACAGAGGCTGAGCTTTGAAGGACAACCAGATTTCTGGAGTGGGGTTGCGGGGGGAGAGGGAGGAAGGGGAGAGGCCCGCCTAGCCCCAGGAGCAGAAGCCAGAGGGGGGGTCCAGGTACAGTGTGGGGAGCGGGGTGGGCAGTAGGGGGTCCAGGCACCCAGTGCTGGGACTTTGAGGGGAAGGAGGAGGAGGAGGGACATGGCGCTGGCAGCCTGGGAAGGTTCTGGGTCTTGGGTAGAAGAGTGAAGGGAAGCAAGAGGTGGTAGTGCTGGAGGCGAGGCGTCCGTCCCTTGCTCAGGGGAGGTGGCTCCTCCCGGCGAGCTGACACTGTCTGTCAGTGGGAGATTCCGGTGGCAGGGAAGAACAGACAAATGTCGCTTCAATTTCTGGTTTCCAGCCCAAGGGGTGGCCTCTCTCTCTACAGGCCAGTGCCCTTGTCTGGTGGGGTGGTGGGGAGACGCCAGAGATATTCTTTGTTCAGTTGGAGAAGTCCCGAATGGGGGCTCATTTGCTGGTTTATTCGGCCTGTGTTTCCTGCGTGCCGGCAAGTAAGAAGGAAATGACTCAGTACAGAAGCCCTGGACTCCGGGCCTTTCGATATTACTCTCCTTACTAGGAATTGGTGTCCTAGTTTGTTCATTTGTTCTGTCCGAATTGTCCTGTCTGGTGGCGAGAATGCTCATGTGTCTGTGTTCCCATTCCAGATGCCTTAGGACCTCGGACCAGCTCCGAGGGCACCTTCTCAGGGGCCAGCTGCTCCCGCGCAGCTCGCGTGGCCTGGGAGACCCCACGGGCACAGCTGGGAAGCCGGCCACCTCCAACCCCGCGGCCTGCTCTGCGGCCACCCGAGCCATGGAGGCCCCGGAGGGTCTTGGGGGGCCACTGACGGACTTTGGGACCGAGCTGCCCAGCTCCGGTCCCCTCGAGATGCTGCCACCACGGGTGCCAGACGGCGACAGCTCCCTGGGCGACGGGGCCTCAGAGAGCGAGAGCACGGAGTCGGCAGACAGTGACGACAATGGGGGCGAGTCGCCCTCCCACCCATCCTGGGACCAGTACCGCCGCTCCTCCTCCAGCGACTCCTTCTCGTCCGGCCAGAGCGCCGGCTCCGCCGAGGATGCCGAGGCGCTGGAGCTGCGGGAGTTCATGCGCCGCTACGTGGGCAAAGTCTTCTCTGGAGGGTGAGGGGCTCGGCCTCCTGGGACCCCTGAGCCAGTGCGTCACTGCCCCGTCAGCCATGGGCCCCCCCCACAGCACGCGTGCCTCACTTGGGGAATGGTTTAAGGGCACCTGGGTCAGGGCCCCATCGGGAGAATTGAGTCAGACTCGGGGGGTGGCACAACATCCAGAACATTCCAAAGCTGCCCCTGAAATACAGCCAGTGTTGAGAACCCCTGGGAGAACTCAGGTTCCTCCGCTCTGGGGTGTGTCCCAGGCAAGGAGCGAGCCACAGATGGGGCAGCGCGCACCGTGGCCAGGGCACAGAATCAGCACCCTCAGTGCTGTCTTCCTGTTTATGGTCAGGCTCTGCATACCTGCTGCAAAGCACAGAGAGAGCACAAAGGGAAAAATAAAGATCTCTCATAACCCCAGTGAGCGCCATTCGACTTTTATGTGTATTGCTCCAGAATTCTGTCTACGCACTCTTTTTTTTTTTAACATGGGCAGGCACCGGGAATCGAACCCGAGTGCTCGGGCATGGCAGGCAAGCACTCTTACCTGCTGAGCCACCGTGGCCCGCCCTACACTCTCTTTTTGTAAAAAGTTTTGTTGTGGTAACATACAACACAAACTTTCCTGTTGTAACCACTTCCATGTGGACACTCTGGTGGCATTCATTTCAGTGTTGGGCCACCACCGCCATCCGTTACCACAACTTCCCCATCACCCCAAACCAAAACTCTGCTCCTCGTAAGGAAAAACTCCCCCCCCTCCCCCAGCCACTGTCTGTCTCTGGGTTTGCTCATTCTTGATATTTCCTATAAGTGGAATTGTCCAACATCTGCCCTTTTGAATCTGGCTTCTTTCCCTCTTGTCTGATTCCCTTGGGTCCGGTTTAGGAGTTGTGTCTACCTGCTGTCGCCACTTCCTGCCCTCCTTCCCGCTCCTGCGACCACTGTGCTGAAAGTGCTTTTGCCTCATCGTTGCTAAATCCAAGGGATACTTGCTTTGCTGCAGTGGCATTTGAGAGTGCCCGTGTTAGTTTTAGTTGGTCGGGGACCGCAACAATAAGCCGAAATAAAGTTAGAGGCACTCGGAGGTGATAGAGGTTCACAGTCATCCTCTCGGTGCTGGTAGCGGGCACAGGCCAGGGCAGCGGTTTGGCTGACCCCCTTCCTCCTGCCCCTTACGGCCACTCTGTTCTGGTGCTTGGCGGGTAGGTGAGGAGCATGACGACAGGAGCAAGGGGCCCAGGGCTGGGTCTAGACCGGGACTGAGAAGCAGGGGTCTGTGGACCGGCTCTCACCTTCCCTCCCTCACCTCCCTGCTGGTTAATGGCTCAACCAGGGGAATGGCGAAGCATCTAAAACCCCAGTTCATCCGTATTTCATCATTCACAGCAGCACGTGAAGCACCGAAAGTCTGGCCCCTCGGGGCGTGTTAGAGACCATTTTAAAAGGGCTCTGGATGGGAAAGAGTAGCTTTCCAGGCTCCTTAAAGCAATAGCAAGAACCTTGGAATGTTTACACCATCCAGAAAAATTGTTCTCTACACGATTTAGATCCCTTGTTTGTAAGCTGGAAAGAGCTGATTTCTACCTTAACCAGGTGTGCTCCTCACGGGTCCATCCTGTGTTCCATGCAGGTGGGACTATTATATGGTAACCCAAACATTTTATTTCCAAAAGTGCATTTATACTTAATTTTGAATTTGAGGAAGCAGTAGATAGGGCTTCCTGATTATTTTGTTGGACTAACACTGAAATCAGGTTGCTTTCTCTGAGCACATACCAGTTGACAAAAAGGGGAGAAAGCCCAGAAAGAAGTAGGCTGTTCGCCAGGAAGACTAGTCTATATTTATAGCAACTGTCAGCAATCTGGAAAGGGACACGTGAGTTAGATGCATTTTCAAGAGCATTAAAAATCATTCCCAATGGTTGGCAAATTCTCATATTTCGTCTGGTGTTGGTATTTGGGAATAAATGTTTTCTCCAGCAGCTTAAATAAATAGAACTTGCACAAGCCAGTTGATTATCAGCCTTTAGCTTCATTTTTGAGTCTTAAAATTTGTAGAAAGATATTGTTCCCTCCCAAGGAGTGGTTGAAAGTGGTTTGGGATCAGGTGAGAATTTTGTCCTCTCGGGGGGGGGGGAACCCCCATGGCGGAGGACTTACCTGTCTTCCTCACTCACAGAGTGGGCTGCCTGTTCAGATGTGCTGGGGAAGGAGCAGCCTCGCCCTCCCTCTGGTGGGTGGGAGGTGGGTTCCTAACTGCTGTGGGACCTGTCCACGCCCCCTGTGCCGATGTGTGCTGTCCCCAGTGTGTGCTGCTGAGGAAGCAAATCCAGGCCTTCTTGAATTCCCGCAGTGATTTCTTACTGACTTCAGTATTGAAGATTAGTGGGGGCTCAGTGAGCTGGGGACCAAAACCCTTGTAGGGCGGTGGTAACTTACTGTTGCCCAGACTTCACTGGAAGGCGGGAGGGAACGAGAGAAAGAAAGTGGGATCTGGGATCAGAAAGTCTGGAGGGAAATCTATCCAGCCCTGCAAGCTGTGTCTGATCCCCGAGCCAGTGTCCCCATCTGTAAAGGAGGTGCGCTGGCATCTCCTGACGGGTGGCATGGCGGGCAGCTGCGCGGACACGAGTCAGGGGTCCCCACCCGCTGGGGAGCAGCACCCGTGCGTCCCTTCTCTCTTCTCTTCCTTCTCTTATAACCTTCTTAGTTCCAGAGATTAAAAAGGGTAATTTTTTACCCTCTGCTCTTTTTTTTTTTTTTTTCAGGGAGGACCTGGACCAGGAGGAGAAAGCAAAGTTTGGAGAGTACTGCAGCAGCGAGAACGGAAAGGGCCGGGAGTGGTTTGCTCGCCTTGTGAGCGCCCAGGTGAAAGGGGAAGGGGGGTGGGGAGGGCAGGGGAGGGGAGGGCGGCCCTTCTTCAGGAAGCAGGTAACAATCTGTAACATTTCAGTGTGTCTTTAATTTTCCCTGTGGTTTGACTCTGGGGTAAACAGCCCGGGGGAATAACCCAATAACCCAAGCAAAAAGGGGAAATTCTTCCAAAGTTGTTCTGGAAAGGTCCCTTAGAACAGTGGCCGATGGACAAGCCCATGGATACCACACTCCCTATACAGGAATGAGCAAGCACACTGAGCTTGCTTAATCTCCTGACATGCAAGGAAATTGTTTTTTAAAGGCAGTATTTGGATTATGTCCATGCTCATTTTTATTAAATAATCTACAATATTTAGTTTTTGCAAAAAAGAATATATTTAAGACAATCACAGCCATGTAAAAATATGCATATATTACCAAGGTTCAGAAGATTATTGAGCTTTATAAATATACAATAGATTCTTTCTATAAAGTGGCTTAAGTTCTTAGTTCTTTTTAAAGTATTTTTTGCACATATTATTTTTCATAGAAGAATCATAAAATGCACTTAAACAAAAGAAATACTGATCACTCGTGAACCCACAATGCAGAAATAGCCTGTGTTGTCATATGGAGCTTTGTCCCTCCATACTTCCCCGTGTTTGGTGAGGGTGTGAAGTTTCTAATTCCTAAAGTATGGTTAGGATGACCCAGGAAGGGCCTGCTTGGTTTTTGCTGAGGCCTGCAACGAGCCGGGGTCCTGCAGCCTGGCTGTCGCTTGCCCTGCTCTCCTGGGTCCTGGCAGGAGGGGGTCAGTTTTCCATAGAGGGTGGGGACAGTGGAGCCATCCTGGGCTCCATCCCAGCAGTGCCTAGGGGTACTCTGCATGGCCACTCCAAGCACAGAGAGCCTCACGGGCATCGTCCAGCCACCCCGGTGACTGCCTGCCTCTCTCCGCACAGCGCTGCAATTCCAAGTGTGTCTCGGAGCCCACCTTCTACCGCCTGGTGCAGTCTTTCGCAGTGGTGTTGTTTGAGTAAGTGCTGCTGTGCCCCGGAGCCGCCATGTGCTCTTTCCTGCCCTCCCAGGGATAGCCCAGCACCCGTCACCCCCACTGACGCTCTGGGGCATTGGCCCCCACTGGGAGGGGGCTCGTCGCCAGCATGTCAGGAGGTGGACCACGGGCTTTGCCCAGCAGAAGGATTAGAAACCAAAGCAGTTGGGCTGGGTCAGGCTCCCATGGCAGCGCTGGGGACAGGCAGTGGTTACACCCTGATGTCCCTGCTTCCTCCAGCATTGTGAAGTGTGTCAAACTGGGCGACCGCCCGCCCATGAGCAAATACACCCTCTAGGGCTTGGTGACCTGATGGCTTTAGCATTCTACACTGCTGGGCCTTTTATCCCAAAAGGCCTTACTGGACCAGCAGTAGGTGGGGCAGGGCCCCTCTTTGCCTGCGTGTTTGTGGGCACCTGTCACGTCGGGTCCTAGACTGCTTGATTTACAAGGGCTCTTCTCCCAAGGCCCCACGGGTCTGTGATTACCAAACCCACTGCTTGGACTCAGAGGCAGGCAGGCACGGTGCCCTCCACAGTGTGAAATGGGGGGCTCTTCTCTGCCCTCCTCCAGCCCTGCTGCAGGAAGCCGAATGCAGCCACAGTCCACAGCGGGTAGAGAAGAGGGGCCTGTAGCGGGACACGCAGCTAGGCCTGCATGACCATTTGTGACCTCCCAGCCCTCAGCCCCGCACCCCAGTTCTGCTGCAAGATGCGCCAGGCCAGGCCCCTGGGCCCTGAGCTCATTCTGCCAGCACCCCTGCCCCTCGTCCCAGACCCATCTTCCTTCCAGCTCAGAAGACCACCCCCTTCACCTTGCCTTATCCTCTCCTCACACCGAAGGAGCTGCTTTCTCAAATCCAAATTCTCCTATTTCTAGATAGCTCCTTGCTTTCTTCACCTTTGAACATGAGGCCTGTCCTCGTGGGAAAAGGCCAAAGGAGAGAAGGGGCCCTCTTTCCCCTACACTTGCTCAGGATGTCCCCAGTGCAGGGTATACTTCCCTTCAGGGAAGCAGGGACTCAGCTAGCAAGGGAGCGGGGTGGGGGGGGTGGCAGAAAACCCCCGAGAAGCAGTTGACCGTGGAGGCCGGGCTCAACAAGCCACCCAGATGGCCTTGTACGAAACCTCCTCCAGTGCATTTAAAATACCTCAATCTGCTAATATTTGCATATATCAAAATTTTCATGGACCTGTATTTTGCATAAATTGTGCCAGTCTAATTCTCAGTTTTATCCTCAAATGAATGAGAAAAATTCACTTTAAATTCTAAGCCTGCCAAAATCCAAAAGCTTTCCATTGCTTTGTCCACAAACAGATTTGTATGGTTGTGAAAAACAAAAATAGAAAAGGAACCTTGTAATGTTTGAAAATTATCTGTTTTAAAATTTTGAGTTTTATAATTATTTTTATTTTATTTTATTATTTCAGTCGTCAGTTTCTACTTTCATTTAGTGCTTTATAATTTTATCAGTGGTTTGGTTCTTTAAATTTATTAGATTTTTAAAAACATCAAAAGATAAAAGTGGCCCAGAATCTCACTGTCTAGATCATATCTGTTGACTTACAAAAAGAATAATGCTTGTCCAAAGTAGAAGTTAAAGAGGAAAGAAAATTGTGAAAGGAAGCAGAACAGAAGAGGGTCAGAATGCCAAGGTAAGACCCCACGCACGCCTGCTGCGGCGGTTTGCCTTCAGCTCCCAACAGGTGCCCGCTGCTAAGCACCAGCAAACTTCTCTTGTACCCACAAAAGGCGTTAATAGCTTATGTCCAATTCTGCATTTTTATTGGCTGTGTGGTGGTCTAATGTGAGGGCGGACTTCAGTTCATTCTGCTCACCCCTGTGGCATTTAGTTAGTTCCTCGTTTTCTTTTCTTATTAGCAGTGAACATGGTGCTTTGGTACCTTTAGTAGCCTAAGTAACTAGTGTCAGGAAGTCTTTCTTTTTGAAGTCTCCATCGCCACCCCATCCTTTTTTGTGTTTGCGAAGTTGAACAGATCTCTGTGTACATTAGAATATTACGATAGTAACTAGAATCCCTTATGGTTATAGAATATTTTTGAGTATATGTGAGGTCTTTCTAACATCATAGTTTCCTTTGATCCTCATCAAGCATGTAGGGTAGGTGGGTGTATAGCCCCAATTTTATAACATAAAGCCACAGTCCTCGGCATGGGGCCCTGGGCGCGCAGTGTCAGCGTCACAAGAACAGACGGGGACATCATCAGAGACCGGGCGGGCCCTGCTGGAAGCAGGGGCTGTGAGGCTCTCTAGTCTGAGGCGCGGTTCTTGGGCCCATCATGGGCCTGAGGGCTGTGGGCTGGGAGCAGAGTCGGGGCTGCGCTTCCTCAGCCTGAAGCCCGACCTCTGGGCCCTGCCGCGGCCGAGGGCCTCCCGCCTGGGTCTTCAGGCAGCAGAGGGCCGCTGGGGGCTGCGCTGTCCTCCCTGCCCACCCGGCCCGGCCCCGGCGAGTAGCTGGGCCCTCACCCGGCTGCCCAGGGTGAGCACATCGTGGGAGTGAGGAGCTGCTCTCGCTGGTTGGGAAGCATTTCGGTCTTGTTCTGATGCCCTCCCGTGAGCGCTCGGGTGGACGCCTCGCCTCTCCTTCCAGGTGTCACCAGCTGGACGACTTCGGGCCTGCCAAGAGCCTCATGACCATGTGCTTCACCTTCTACCACGTGGGTAAGACGCACCTGCAGGGCCGGCGGGCTCTTCTTGGGCCTGAGGACATGGGGGAAAGGACGCAGGGAGGGACCAAGCCGAGAGCCATACCCCAGAGCGGGGAGGGGGGAGTGGCTGCACCCCACGGTCTGAAACCACACTTAGGAAGTGAGAACGTTACAGTGACGGCCAGGACGACGTTGGTTTTATGTTTTAGTAAAACATGATGCCAGGCTGGCTGTTGACGTCGCGGGGAAGGCTGGGGTTGCCGACTGGAAAGCACGCCCCGGCGGGGGCTGAAGATGCCCCTGCTGCGTGCAGACTCTTCTGCACACTGAGGCTGCCAGGCCTCTTCTAGCGCGTTTCCTTGGGTCCTTCCAGTGTGGGGGAGCTGAGGATTCCCTGCCTGGAGCTCCTCGGGCAACCTCAGCAGAGGCTCCTGGAGCCTGCCCGGGGCCTAGGACCGGGTCAGGCAGCACCCAGCACCAGCTCCCATGTCCACCCTCTCCCACGGCTGCATGCCGGCCCTACAGTGTGTCCTCTTCCCACTTCTCATCCCCAGCTGCTGGCCTCTCCACACCCTTGGCCTCTGCCCATGGCCAGGCCTCCCGTCACTGCCTTTGGGTCAGGTGGGAACCTCTTGTCTAGCTGTGTGCCTTGCTCCCAAAGAAGCTGTGGCCGTGCTGCCTGCCGGGGCCGGATCTGGGCGCAGAGCCGCTTACACCAGCAGTGGATGCGCCGCCCATGACCTGCGCAGGGCGCCCTGACCTGCGAGCCCTGTGCCCTGCCCCAAGACGGGCCCCTCTGTTGCCCTAACTTGTTCTCATCTACATATCCCTCCTGCTGCCACCGTCTCACATCCACACTCACCTGCCTTTCATGCCTGGCCCAGACACCACCAAGCCTGTCTTAAATCTCACACCAGGAAATAAGCATTGTTTTCTGTCTTCCTGCAGCACTTGGCCCTGTCACCACAGTCCCCCCCTCCCTGCTGTGCATTTCTCACTCCTTACCAAACTTTATGCTTCTTTAGGGCTGGACCCTTACCTGCTTCTTCTTTAGTCCCTGAAAGTACCTGGCAGACTTCTTGGTTTACAGTAGGTGCTTAGTGACTGCTCTTGAGAGGGAGAAGGAGTCCCAGCCCTTGACTGCTTCCCCTGCAGCTGGAGCCTTCCCTGACCCACCTCCCGACCAGGGGGGCCGAGGAAGGAGATTTCCCCACCGCCCCAGGGATGGTGCAGGCTCCGACACAGTGCGGACTCCCTGTCTCCTCTTAAGGTAAACCTCAGCTGCTCCCCTCGGAGGCCAAGGAGAAGCCCGCAGGGGGCGTCGACTCCTACCTGAAGTCTGCCAACAGCTGGTTTGCAGAGAAGAAGGACATGGCCGAGCGGCTCCTGAAGACCACCTCGGCACGGACAGAGAACGTGAAGGGCTTCTTCGGGGGGCTGGAGACCAAGCTGAAGGGGCCCCTGGTCAAGAAGAGCGAGTGAGTGCTGCTGAGAGGCCGAGTCTTGCTCTGGCTGGTGGACGAGGCTGCCGGGTCTGTGGGACGTGGCACAGGCCGCGCGGGAGTGGACAAGGGGCCTGAGGAGCACTGCGGACGTGGGGGGGCATTGCCACCTGCCAGCCAGCCCACCCCCGCGCCACACCACTTGTGGGCACACAGGGCGCTCCCTGTGGGCTCCGTGGTTTTCTCAGGATGCTGAGGAGCGTATGGAAGCTACAGGCGCCTCCTCTCCCAGGAGAGCAGTTCTTGGGGGGAAATGGGAGGGACCTTTGTGGGGTGGGCATTTTAGAAGCAGGAGGAAGGAACTGAGACTTCCACCAACACAGGGGCAGCGTCCGCCAGAGAGAGCTCTCAGCCCGAGGGCTGCCACGAGCCCACCCCGGATCCCCATGTCCCTGCCGAGGGTGTGGTGACAGCCAGGGGCCAGGCCTGCGTCTTCTCTGGTCGGTACAATTGGGGGTTCAGAGAAAGTGGCATAAAGACGTCTAAGTGCCACGTGCCCTTGAGGCCAAAATAGTAGTGATTGACAAGTGCTGCAGTAATTGAATAGAAGTTTTCACAGAAAACCCCATTAAATGCACACATTGATGCTACGATGCGCCCCCAGTTCAGAAATGTAAAACTCTCCGTGTTTCGAGGAGTCTTGGTTTGAGCTTGTTGGCATGGACTTGTTGTGACTGTGATTTCTTTCCCCCAAGGGACGACGAAAGCAGACCCAAGGAGAAGCAGCGGAAGATAGGTGGGTGGGCCCTGCTCTGCGCGGCCCCCTGGGCGCCCCGGGGGCCAGCACCAAGGGGGGGCAGGGCCCCTCCCTACCTTGTGCTAGCTACCGTGCTAGAACTCGGTGGGTCCTCGGCACCTGGCACCCATGGGGGCCCTTTGACTGGCAGGAAGGGGGCAAAGGGAGGGCCCTATAAACAGCTCGTGCATCGCGTCGTCACTGCCTGTGAGTGGCAGGAAGGCTGGTGTGGGATTTCAGTGTGTGTGCTTCTGACCTTCGCTCTTATTTCTGGTGGGAGAAGCAGTTGTCAGGGACCTTGGCTGTGGGGTTTGCTGGCGTGGGTGCTCAGCCAGAGCCACCCTCAGCCTCTGTGCCCATCCCGCAGAGCCTGCACTCAGCCCTGAGGAGAGGAGGGGGGAGAAGATCTACTTGTACGCCCACCTGCAGCAGCAGCCCATCTGGTAAGCCCTGGCTCGCAGCTTCCATCTCCATCTGCACATGCAGCAGCCACTGACCCCACATTCACTTTCTAGCTGCTTTGGTATCCATCAAAAATGAAGGTCATTCACACCCAATAGGATGGCTAAAATTAAAGAGACTGACAATAAAAAGTGTTGACAAGGATGTGAGAAACTGGAAAGCTCACATACTGTGGTGGGAATGTAAAATGGTGCAGCTGCTGTGGGAAATAGTCTAGCAGTTCCTTAAAAGGTTAAACAGAGTTAACGTATGACCCAGAAACTCCACTCTTAGGGTTTTACCCAAGAGAAGTGAAAATGTGTGTCCACACAAAAGCACATCCGCAGATGTGCACAGCAGCATTATTTATCAGAGCTCAAGGGGAAACAGCCTAAATAGTCATCAGTATAAATGAATAAGCCAAGTGCAGTCTAGTCATGCAATGGAATATTGTTCAGCCATAACAGGGAACAAAGTTCTGACACATGCTACAACGTGGATGAACCTTGAAAACATTACACCAAGTGGAAGAAACCAGACACGAAAGACCACACAGTGTCTGATTCCATTTAGATGAAAGTCCAGAATAGGCAAATCGATGGAATAGGCAAATCCAGAAGGTAGATACTTTCTGGTTGACAGGGACTGGGGTTGGGGGCTGGTGGGAGAGGAGTCACTACTGATGGGTACAGGGTTCCTTTTGGGGTGGTGAAAAATTAGTGGTGATGGTTGCACAACTCAGAATATATTAAAAACCACTGAATTGTGCACTTTAAAAGGATGACTTTATGGTATGTGAGTTAGATCTCAGCAGAGTTGAAAGGAGTGAGGAAGCCCTGGTTGAAGTGAGAGAGCAGTGGTCAGGGGACAGCCTGCCCGGCCCTGCTCTGCAGACAGCCGCCTACGCCGTCCTTGTTCCTGCAGAGCCCTCCATCTCTGTGTTTCATCTGCAGCCACTCACAAGTGAGGTGGTGTCCTAGCACCTGGCACCCATGTGGGCGTCAGCGCCCCTGAAGACTGCAGTCTGCCCACAGCAGAGCCCATGCACAGGGCAGCCCGAGGAAGGGGCTCTGGGCTGGAGCTGTCAGGGAGACCCAGTGAGGAAGTTTGAACCCGGCCAGGGTCCAGTAAAGAAAGAGACTCTGGGGGTCCAATGACTGAGCTTGGCTCCTCCAGACAGATTTTTCAGTAAAGGACCAAATGATAAATATTTTAGGCTTTGATGGCAAGACAGTTTCTGTTGCAGGTAGTCAACCCTGCCATTGTAGTACAAAAGCAGCCATCGACAAGACGTAAATGAATGGGGGTGACTGCGTGCCAATAAAGCTTTATTTGCAGAATCAGAAAGTGGGCCGGAATTGGCACACAGGCCGTTTTTGCCAACCACTGATCCTTAAAAAGAGTTTTTCTTAGTTTGTCAACTTGTTTGTCCTCTGTGCACATGGTATGTCCCTGCCAGATTTCCATTTATGGTTTTTAGCCCTGCTTCTTCCCATTCTGAAAAAAGCAGTTCTTCCCGAACCTTCTGCTTCCTCTTGGGCCTCCATAGGGAATGGAGAAGTGAAAAACAATGTCTTCCATTTGAATCCGATGAATCCCACAGTTCACCCAGCTCCATCCCCTTCTTGGGCCTGCCTCACAGCTTAGGTTTGGCTTTCTCGCCCTATTTCCGCCTGCTCTGCTAAGAGACACAGGCCCTCGGGAACCATCTGTATTTGGAGAAATTTCCTACCTCAGCTCTGCCTCTCTGAGACTTTTTGTAAGTTCGTGCAGATGTGGCAAGAAATTCCACCTTGTGCCCCACAAGTGGGCCTGAGAACCGATGCCTTTCCTGCCTTCCATGAAGAGAACTTTCCCCACTACCTGTCTTCTGCAGGCACACTCTGCGGTTCTGGAATGCAGCCTTTTTCGACGCCGTCCACTGTGAGAGGAGAAAGCGATCGCCCACTACCAGGTAGGAGCCACGTGCTGCCCCACTCTGCCTCAGGACCAAGGAGAGCAGTGGCGCAGCTGAGTTGATGTGTATACATTTTTTCTCCATCCCCTTTCAGCCCTGGCACCCTGCAAGCTGCCTGAAGGAAGGGTGCTGGGGTACACGGCTTGGGGTGGGGGCCCTTAGCCTGCATGAGCGCTTTCTGTCCTAGAGCTCTGGCATGACTTGGCCTCGCCCTCCCAGAACATGCAAAATCCGATTGAATGACACCATTAGATGCACCCTGCTTACACGCCTGGAGTCGGCACCCTGAGGCCCAGACCCTGCCCAGCCTGGGGGTTGGAGGGGAGCTGGTGGCCTGAATGGAGGGAAAATGCAGTTGCTACTTGGTACTGCCTCTTCTGGTCATCCTGGCCTCGCCACTTCAGGGTACCCCTTTTGAAAACCGTCTCCAAAATGCATGTGGTGGCAGTGAGGGGGTTGGCATTAGCATCTGTGGAAGCTGTTGCTTGGTTCTCTCCCTGGCTGTAGTGAGGTGAGACTGTCCCCCACTGCCTAATGCGGTCAGGCAGTGAAGGGGGAGCAGACCCCGGGGGCATCTGTGATCACAAGGCCCCAGCAGTCCCAGGGCCCCCTGAGCCTCAGTTTCCTCATTAATAAAACGAGCTCCCCTCCTTCTCCAACATCAGGGCCGTCCCTCAGCCTTCTCCCTGGTGGAGAGAAAGCACATGGCTGCTTTTTGAGTAAAGACATTTGTAATCTTGCATTTGGGAGTATTGTGAGCATTTTCTTTTGGGAGTGGGGTAGCTAACCCCCCACCAGGGGAGAGTGGCCTGCCGCCATCTTGTAGCCATCTGCCCTGGCTGCATCAGCTGGGGAAGCGGAGGGAGGGAATGGAGCAGGAAAGATGTGCAAACTATTCCAGAGGACTCTAGAGAGAATTTTATACTCTGCCAGGAAAAGTAATTAGGGCAAATGGGGTTTTCCTCTTGTTTCATTCTCAGACTTCTAGGAGATAGATTTATTTCAGATATTCTGTCTCTTTCTGTCACTCTCCTTTTCTGCCTATGATAACTCATTCTTTCACTTGTTCTCTTTTTTCCACCCACATATCTTGCATGACTCTGACATGTTCCTTTGTTTACCTGTTTCTGCTGCCGCTCCAGAGGGGATGCTGGAGAGGAGGAGGAGAAGAGGTGTGTGTCCGTGTGACTTTGTCCCCTTCCCCAGTGCGGGCCATCGGGGGCCCCGGGGAGGGGTGTAGCCTGGGCGCTGTGGGAACCCGAGCCCAGGCGCCAGTGCAACTCGAAGGGAGGGGGCTGCGGGGGCCGGGTGGCCAGCCGGCGATGAGCTTATCTCTAGATTTCACAGGGCAGGAGCTTACCAAGGACAGAGCACCCTGAAATCATCAGGAAACCGCTGTGACCCTTGAGACATAACGAAAAGCCCAGAACGCGTTGGCCGAGGGGAGAGGGTAGGGAAGGTGTGCCCCGACGGTGAGTGAGTGGAGCTCTCAGCCAGCCCCCTGCCCGTCCCAGCTGCCTGGCACCTGCCCGCGGCGCACCTCCTTGTCCTCAGTCACATCAGCCTGCACAGGGGACGTGGGCAGGTGCAGAGTCCCTCTTCTGGGCCATACTGTACCCCTGGGGTGCAGGGGCTGGCAGGCCACCCTGTGATAGGAGGGTCTGTGCGCGTGGCCGGGGTCCTCCCCTAGCCACGTCTCTGGGGCACTGGGACTGTTTGCTGGGAGCCCACAGGGGCCCCTGCGGATGGCAGGGTTTTTTATCTCACATTTGGCGATGTGTTTGCATGTGTAGACCAGGTAAACTGGCAGAGGTGGCATGGAAGTAAGAGAGAACCCAGGTGTCCAGGGCCTTTAGGGTCCCGAATGTTTAAAGATTAGGAGTTGGCAAGAAATGAATAAGGAAAACTGAAAAAGAACTCAGACTGTATTTAAATGTATATATATGTATGTATCATAACAGCTTGTAAGAGCAGCTTTCTCACTGCCTCCTCTTTGCCCCTAACCCTTCTCTCCCCACAAAATACACATGTGGAGTGTCTGAGAGTGATTGAGAGTCAACACTGTTACTTGGAAAGAGACACCCTTTTGCCAGTAGGTTTGGTCCGTGGCACGTGAGTGGGCAGGTGGCAACTGTACCACGTCCCCGGCCACAAGTGAGGCGGATTAGCGGCCTGCCCCAGGCGTACCGTGAAACTCCGACGCCAGGCTGGTAGGCCAGGAGAGCAGACGTGTTTGCTTTTCAAAGGAGCTGAGAAATATGGTCCCCGCCTCCGGTCAGTCAGAAGGTTCTCTCTGAGTGAGGAAGGAGGTAATTCTCCACCGTTTCTAAGGAAGTCCCGTCTGCCCTTCTAATTGTTCAAACATTGTTTCCCTTAGATATCCTTTTTAATCCTATTCTTAGAGCTAAAGACCTGCCTATTCAAAATATAGTTTCAGATACAGTTTTTTTTTTTTTGAAGAAAATTCCATGATGCATGTTTCCTTTAATCAGTGATCTATTTGTAGTGCTTAGAGTTTTATGAGGAATCTGACTTACTATGTAACTTTATTTTGAAAGGAACATTTGGGTATAATAAATATACCTTTAAAAAAAAGGTTCCTGCTGTGGAAGGCATTTTGGTGGTTCCTCAGGAAGCTAAGTATAGAATTGCCATATGACCTGGCAATACCATTGCTAGGTATCTACTCGGAGGACATGAGGGCAAAGACACAAACAGACATTCGCACACCAATGTTTATAGCAGTATTATTTACAACTGCCAAGAGATGGAAACAGCCCAAATGTCCATCAACAGACGAATGGCTAAACAAGCTGTGGTATATACATACGATGGAATATTACGCAGCTGTTAAGACAGAATAAAGTTATGAAGTATGTAGCAACACGAATGGACCTTAAGGACATTATGCTGAGTGAGATTAGCCAGAAACAAAAGGAAAAATACTGTATAGTCTCACTGATATGAACTAACATTAATGAGTGAACTTGAAGAATTTATTCTTATGCATTTTATAGATATCCCCTTTTTAATTTATGGTATGTTAGAGTGGCTAAAGGGAAGTGCCTGAAACTGTAGAGCTGTGTTCCAGTAGCCATGTTTCTTGAAGATGATTGTCTAATGATAGAACTTTTGCAATGTGGCTGTGTGATTATGAAAAAAAAAGGGTTCCCCCCATTCCCCCACTTTATCCGGATAATACCACAATGAAACCCATCTTCCAGGAGCAGAGCTGCTTGGCCCAGCCAGCCTGGGTCCTAAGAGGGACACTGCGGTCAGCTCTGCGCTGATCGGGCCCCTTCCAGGTGGCAGTGCCATGCCAGGCCCCGCTGGGAGGACAGCAGCCTCCCAAGGCCTTGGGCCTGCCCATCGCGGCTACCCCTGTGCGGTCTTCACCCCTCTGCCCTGCCCTGACACCCACGCAGAGGTACCTCAGAGCCTCCCCTGCAAGAGAAGCACATGGTGGGGGGTGAATCCAGGTCCCCAGCAACGGCAAGCCTCCGACAGTATTTCTCTTGTCACTTGAGCTGACGACAAGACTCCAGTAGCGTCCTCCCTGCTCACAGGGGCACAAATGACTTTCTCTTGGGACGTTCCCCTTTCAGCAGGCCTTTGGCCACTGGGTCTGAGTCCCCTGTCTGGACCCTGGGTGGCTCGCTGCATGTCCACCTCCAAGCTGCTAGTGACGTGCACGTGGCAGTGTCTCCCATTCAGGCACCGCCTTGTGCTGCCCGTGGTCAGTGGCCCCAGCCTCTTCAGGCGGTCAGGGGAACTATCCCCATGGGGTACTAGCCACAGCGTCCAGGCCAGGGGCCATGCCCCCTAGTGACTGGGGTTGTGCAGTGCCCACCTGCATGGCTGGACATGGCAGCCCTGCTGGTGGGGGTCCCAGGACAGCCCTAAGGGCAGTGTTGGGGGAAGAGGGTGTTAATCAGGGACCTGGAAGTGGGGCCTTGGGGTGTGCCTCGAGGTGTGGTGGTGAGTTGAAGGGGTGCCCCTGCCCACTGTGCCCTGGCGCCTGTGCCCCCCGCTGCACACAGCCCCAGGACCGCCTACGGCCACGCGGCCCAAGACAGTTACAAATTTTTGTTCTTTTCTTTCATTTCTCGTTCTTTGGCTTCTCCATCATCCTGACCCCTCACTCCCACATACTTTTCCTCTCTCCCTTTTCTTTTATCTTTCTCTTAGCCTTTTTTTAGTCACATTCATCCATCCAGCGTTTTATTTTTAGGGATAAATGGTCTAAAGTGACATTCTCCCCAACATCTGCAGGTGCTTCTGCAAGTAGTGTCCTTCCCTGAGATGTGTCTGTCCTCACCCATGGAGTGGTGAGGAGGGGCCGTTCCCAGCCCCCCGCAAAGAGGGCGGTGCTGGGGGAGAGGGTACAGGCCACCCCGACACGGGCCAGGCCCCACCGCCACCAGCGGGGCAGGGCGCTTGGCCCCCAGGAGCGGGTGATTTCTCTTCTGGAAATGCAAAGAATCAGTGCCTCTCCCAGCCGAGCACGGGGCGGGGAGCACAGAGGAGCACCCGCACTGCAGGCCTCCGCGTTGGTGCGCTCCCGAGAGCCACAGCCCTGCTGGCGGGGTGCTCCCCACTTCTCACTCGGGGTTTCCAGCTATGCCTTCCTACGGCTGTGCCCCCACTGGGGATGGTCCCCAGAGGCCTTGTGAAGGGCATGCTGTCATGCCTCGGGGGCCAGGGTGGAGGGGAGCCCTGGTGAAGGAGGGGCATCCTCAGGCCTCCTACCTGCTCCCTACTCCTGGGCCTGCGGGCACGGGGCCCAGAGCTTCCTGCCCTGTGCCGGGCCCCACTCACCACGCGATGCCCGGGGGCCCTGTCAGGTGGAGCCGTGAGATGAGGAGAGGGTGGCCGTGTTCTCGTTTTCTAAAGAATGTTCTGGGCACCCATCCCCAGCTCGCTGGGAAGCGTGTTTGCGCCTGGAGCTCGTCATCTTGGAGAGAATGAAATACCCGAGTCTGTTCTGGGTTCATCAGCAGACGATGTGGGGAGAATCCTCACAGGCCTCTGCAAAAGCGAGGCGGACAGCTCTGCAGCTGAGAAGTTCCTTCCCTCCCCCCTTTCCTGGTCAGGGTGCCTGTCACCCCTGCAGATCAGTGCTGGGGCTGGAGGGGAGTGGCTGGGGCCACGGATGGCCTTCTCTGACTCCCCTTTCCTCTCGCCTCCTGTGCTTGCAGGGAGAAGTGGTGCCACATGACCCAGGAGGAGCGCGACGACAGTTTGCGGGTTGACGAGAACATCACCTTCGGGCAGCTGGGGTAAGACGCTGGGGGCAGAGGGACGGACGCATCGCCAGCCCCAGCACCTCCCTCCCTGGAAGGGCCTCAGGCCGTGGGGTGGTCGCAGCAGCCAGGTCTAGATTTCGGAGTTGCCCCCTCTCCGCAGCTCCCGCAGGATTGGGTGAGGGGCGGGCAGCCGCTGTGCTCAGGGAGGCACACTGCATCCACGTCCTCTCCAGCCACCCCCTCTGCGTTGCAGACCCATGACACGGCAGGAGATCCATGGTCTCCTGTGCCAACGCGTCCAGTCCTAATCAGTCCAGCCTCCCAGCATAGCACCTGATGGCAGCCGGCCTTGTGACCTCAGGGTGTGGTCAGGTGGCCTATTCGGTAACAGCGCATTGTTATTTTCGCTGGCCATTTCAGGCAGGCCTCATGCCGGTGCCCGCCCCAGTGCCGCGCCCTCTCCCCAGGAGGCCGGCAGGGTGGAGGCTCACGGGTGTCTCTTCTTCCAGCACGTTCACGCACAACATGCTGGCTTTCGGGCTGAGCAAGAAGCTGTGCAACGACTTCCTGAAGAAGCAGGCAGTGATCGGCAACCTGGATGAAGGTGAGAGCCGCCGCGGGCCGTGGGGCGCGGCGTAGTTTCCATGGGGAGGGGCCGGCAGATTGTAGGAGCCGCTGCTCTGCAGACCGGAGTTTCCCACCCGCGGAGCAGAGCTCCTATTGAGAGGAGCAATGTGAGGTTAACTACAACTCCCGACTCACCCCTCCTCTTTCCTTCCATCCGCTTCCGTGCTCGGCACACATTTTCCACATTTTTGGGGGGTGGGGTGCATGGTCTGGGAACCGAACCCGGGTCCCCTGTGTGAAAGGCGCGCATTCTACCACTGACCCACCCCATACACCCACATTTTCCACTTTTGAAAGCCATTCCTCCTAGATGGAACTTGCCGAGGGTGGACTGGACTGGGGGCAGAGCTGGCTAGCCCCTGTTCCCACACGGCCCACGGTAAAGAGGCCTTTTAATGCTCAGACTCCGAGCTTTGTAAACAGTCTCACTCCAACATGAGCTGCCCCACCTCTGGCCACTCTTTTCTTCTAGAATCACGCTGTCATGAGAGCCATGGTGGGTGGGGGGACAAAGGGAAGTGGGGGGGGAGGGTCTTGAGGTTTTTCCCAGAATCACTGGCTTTTATGACAAAAGGGAACATGTTGCTGATGTTAGCTCCCAGCCTACCTCCAGGCTGACCTTTCTTTGTGTATTATCCTGTCTGCTACCAAAATAGTTCTTCCTCATGGCCTGAAAAGAAGTCCATCCTACACTGATTTCCAAATTACAGGGAGCCTTGGCGGAGGGCCCCCAGGAGGCGTGGGCATGTCAGGGACGGCCTGGACGGGGCAGGATGCTGTCAGCTGGCTCCCCGTGCTGGCACAGGGCAAGGAGAACCCCACTGCTGTCCCCACCATGCAGCCCCTGTGTGTGGTCTCAGAACCCAGGCCAGGGCTGCGGGGTGTACCCGTCCCACCTCTTGGGCCTTCCACGGGCTTCCTGGGGGAGCCGCTGTGACCTTACTTCTGTACGAAGGCGTGTCCCTGCCTCCAAGGAACCCACTTGCAAGTTCAGTTTCATGCCCAGTGCCCACTGTGTTGTAACTGAGGGGTCCGGGTTACCCAAGCCCCTTGGAAGCATAGCCCTGCTCTGGGGGCTTGGCACCCAGGGGATACTGTAGAAGGCAGAGACGCCAGCCCTCACCTTTCCTGTAAGGTCCTGGTTTGCCATTACCCCAGAGAAGAAAAGTAGGACATACCTGGACGCTCAGCCTTCTCTCTTCCCCGAAATAACATGGTTTTCTCTTCCAGAGCAGTACAAGCTGCTTAGTGACCACATTGAGCAAATGGCCATGGAATAGGCCCCCAGGAGGCTGCCTCAGAGCCCCCCAAAGAGGACTGTGGGGTGGGCTGCCTGCCCAGGACCAGCACCTGGCTGTCACACACATACCCCTGCATGGCTCCCGCCACTCCCAGAGCCCCTGCGCTGCCCAGACCTGCAGCTAGAAGATGCCCGGCTGTCGTCCTCCTTGCTGCCTGTGTCCACTCCCACTCTGCCTGCCACAGTGCCCCTTGGGTCATGGGGCTAAAACCGAAGTGACTGTGCCCGACAGGGAGGAGGAGGAGCAGCGTCTGCCCACAGCTCCTGCTCCCAGCTGGCACGGACTGCCATCCTGCTGATCGTGCCGGAAGGGAAGGGCTGGGGTGGGCATGGGATATGGGGAAGGGCAGGCGGGAGGCGAGGGAGCTGCAACCAGTGTTACACCAGTGACTGGGAGGGCAGGTGCTGTCCATTGTGCTCAAGGCCCCAAGACTCCCTGGCAGGTGTGGGGCTTCGAGTACCCACCCTCTCCTGGGGCACCCCAGCGAACGGAGCTCCCACTGGGGAGCCGCTGTGAGGAGGGGGCACTGAGCCCTTTCAGTGTTAGCTGGCCTTGCTCTTTCCCCACCCCTCCCTGCGTACGTGGGAACTGGGAGTCACAGGACCGCAGAGGAGGGAAGCACCTATTTTAGAGTGAGGCGGGTGCAGAGGGTGTCCTGCCTGCCTGCCGTGAGTCCCTGGACACTGCAGGACCTCTGTGGCCATGCTGGAAATGAATCACATCAGCTGGTGTGTGCCAGCATCTTCAAAGGATTCATGGTCAGCTGACAGCTGCCTTTGGAAGCAGAGAAATTCCGTGCGCGGCTCCTGGGAGTAGCCATGTGTTTTCTGTCTTATAACAAGCACAGGAAAGAGAAGCATCTCTAAGAGCTGCAAGACAACTTCCCTTTGTAAAACCAAACAGTGCTGCTCTTTATTTCAAAAAAGACAGAAATTCATGTTCAGCATTACATTGATCAAAGCAGGGCAGCGGCAAGAGGCGGCTTCTGGTAGCGATTGCCCGAGGCTGGTTAGCGGAGTGGATTTTGCATCTCTGAACAGTGGGCACCCTCACCCCCTGGCAGCCTGGCATTCTCCAGAAGGGGCTTCTACCTTCTGCAGCCCAAGCCTTTTTACCTCTGTCCATGTCACAGCCAGGGCCTGGAACAAGGCTTTTATCTGGGAAAAGGGGTCTACAATCTTACTCCAATCACCCAGCGAGCTGGTCCCAGGTCTGCTCCATTTCCCTCCTGTCAGCTTTCCCGGGCAGTCTGGATTCCTCTGCCTCCTCCCCATTGCTTTGCAGTCACTGGCCTTGAACTAGACCTGAGGGGGCTCTCTCCTTCCATCCTCCAACTCCTCCTTTACCCTCACCACCTCCTGCAGTCTGTGAGGTCCAGTTCCTTCCGTATGTGAGCACAACAAACACCCGCCTGATGGTCACTCATCCAGCTGGGGCCGACTCCCTGCACGGAGTTCCACCCAGGCATGCTGCAGAGGGAGTGTGCGGCGGCTGAGCAGGGCTTGGGCACCAGGTGGCCAGAAGAGGGGGGGCCGAAGGACAGCGAGCTCTGGTGCGCCGGTGGGGGATGTTGCCACCAGAAGAACTAGGTGATGGGAGCTTCGAAAACTCGGCTTGTTTTCACTAAGAGGAGAATGTGTGCGCACGTTTATTTCCCTCGACCCAGCGGATGTTACTAAACAGAGCGCAGCCTGTCACCAGTTCACTTGTCCCGTGCTTGGGCAGACCCTGTGGTGGGAGTGGCCCATCCTCACCGTCAGCCGGGGGTACTGCCCATCTCCTCCCAGTCGATTTTAGGAAACAGTGTCAAGTGTGCTTGGCACCTGGGTGTCTGCTTCAGATAACTCATTCCCCCTTAAAATGCCTCACGGTCGCCTCTAGAGGCTTTGTGCTGACTTCTCTTCTCTGTAAAACCCGTCCAGAGGAGCGCTTTGTCTTGTGCAGCACTGACACTGGGACTCCCTGTTTTGCTGTCTCCGTATCCGGTGTTTGCTTTGTCCTAGTTACTTGAAATGCATTCAAACTTTAAGATGTCCACAAGACTTCTCCTTGTATATATAAGATTTCTGTATAGACGTGTTGATATGGTCTGATTTCTGGAAAAGAAACTGAGACTTTCCCCATGGCTGATGGGAAGTTCCTGGTTCCTGCTTTGCTCCTAGTACGGGGTAGGGTGGGTGACCGTCAAAGCCAAGGAAGCAAATGTTGCTTTGACTCCTTTTGACTTTTCCAAGCACTTTAAGGCAATTTCTGACCTTCCCAAATAATATTGATACCCTGTTTTGTTTTGTTTTTCCAGACAGGCCTCTTGAAATAGCAATTTAAAGTGGAAAGAGAGGTTGTCATTTTCTTTCTCCTTATTTTTATAGATCTAACTCCTGAAAGTTGGAATGAATCTGGTCTCTAGCAGTGGTTCCTATTTTGCTGGTCCCCAGATGGAAATTCTGCCAAGAGAATTTGGGGTCCTCAAGGGAAAGGGATGCAAAGAGATCTTAGGCTTCCCCAGTCAGGAAAGGTGCCAAGAGAACTTGGGGTCCCCCAGATGGAAAGGATTCTGGAGATGGCCTGGGGGCTGCTGAGCCTTCTCTTCTCTTGTGTTGACACCCTTCTCTGGCTGAGCTTCACGTTTCAGGGGTACCTCTGGCTTGTCCACCTGGAGAAGGTGTGACCTCCCTTGAAGAAGGCTGGCTGCTGGCTTCACTAAGATTTCCTCTCCTCCTGGGGCAGTTTCTTCTCTCCATGGCCATGGTTCTTTTGGTGAGCAGTCATCCCTGTGTGCAGGGATTTCACACTCAGCCGGACACAGGGCCCCTTGGTGGGAGAAAGCTGTGTTGTAGATGAAAACATAATGCTGCCTTCAAAGCTCAGGGGCTTTTGACTCAGTGCAGGAGGCATCAGATAACATCCAAGAAGAAATATCTCCAGTCGTGGCAGGGGCTCAGGAGGCCTGTGATTAGCAATGGCATGACCTCCTTTCTGCTGTCTGACCTCCAGGCACCGGAGCCAAAACAGTTCAAACTCTCCAATAAAAGTTCCTGCTTGAGATGCAACCATGTATGATTTTGGCCTTTGTTATAATTTTAACAATATCAGTAGACGTTTCAGAGGGGCCATGTTAATATTCAGATGCCATCCACTGTGTGCGTGCGTGTGTGGGGCATGCAGGTGTGTGTGTGCGTTTAAACAAGAGTAGGGAAGCCGAATTCTGATATTTTAAGTTCCTTGTACTGTGAAATGGAGTAGTCTGTGATTTTCTTCTTGCTAGAAGAGAAAAGTGGGCTGAGGAGCTGGAATGACACAAAGGGGGGTGGGCGGTGGACCAGCTCCCGCGCTGCATGCAGCAGTTCAGACCTGGACGAGGTGTTAGCACAGGGAGCCCAGCGCAGGCGTCGAGCACGGGGCACGCTCAGCTCGAGGCCCCCGCCCCTGAGACCAAGTCCAGGCTACCTTTTTCTTTTCTCCCTTCCCCGAGTTGACTCCAAATGGGTCCTCAGTTACTCACTTCTCCCAGCCCTCCTTGGCCATGGAGTCCTTTCCCACAGGCGGCAGGCGATGGCACTGGGATATGCTTTTCTGTGGATTGTTTTGTGTAGGGTTGTTGATTCCATGGGGACCGCCTGGCACTCCAGATTCCCGATGTGACAACGTGCCCAGAGTTCACACTGCAAAGGGGTCTCCAGAAGGTTCCCATCTGACGTGGGTGGCCTTCACGTCACTCCAGGCATCAGGCTGGCTGGGTACTGCTTTCACCCGGGAGGATGCAGGAGCGCCACAGGGCTAATCAGCGGCATCATCCAGTTCCCTCCTGCCTCCGCTAAGTGGGCAGCGCAGGAAAAGGGGCTCCAAAAAGGTAGGGGTCTGTGGTCACAAGAGGGAGAAGGAAGGGACACCCTTTCTGGGAGGGGTGCTTCCAGGTCAGAAGGGAAGTAGAGAGGCTAGTCTCTTCTCTCAGGTAGCTGGGCGGGGGTCCCTACAGAGCCCCCAGATACAGGACTGATTTCTTTTCACCCCTTTCTCCTCCCCCTACCCAGCCTTTTAGTTCTGTGGAAGCGTTTCTCTGAAGTCTCCATTGCATCAGCCGCCTTTCCTGGATATTGTTGATTTTTATGCTCTTTGGAGACCAGGCTCACTTGCAAAGCTTTCAGCCGAGCTTCCCAGTGAAGGGGGGTTGCAGTGGCTGGAAATGCCCCTAATGGACTAGTACTGTGTTTAGATCTGAGGCCCAGATGTTCACTCACCGTACAACTGGGTGTGGATGCTCCCGGCCTGTGTTTCTGCTCCCATGGCCGGGAATAGGGACATGCGGGATGGTCAGAGAGGAATGGACAGAGGGCTCGAGGCTGTGGAAATGCAGCAATTGCCCTCCACACCCAAACCATCGCCGCCCACCGGCTCCTCCATTCAGGAGGAGGGCCCTTATTTACGAGTGGGCTCCTCTTGCCATGTCTGGGCCCGCGTGTCCTCTGTTCCTCGGGGAGCCACCTCGGGGTCATGGGAAGGAGAGGATGCACAGCTCGGCTGCCTTGACCCCAGGGAACCCGGAGCCCGGCCTCCATGTGCCGGCCCAGGCGAGTGCCTGATTGGGGAGTGGGTCCCAGCCTGCAGTATCGTGGGGACTGGGCGTGCCCACGGGGTTTTAATGGGGCAGTGTCCCCATAGGGGAAGTTGGTCATTAGTTACCAATGGAAGGGAGAAACTCGCTTCCAGGAGAGAGTAGGGGTCTTGGGGTTGTCCCACCCATCGTTTGCACACCCACACCTCCACAGAACACGCGTGCGATTTGGTGGGAACCAGACTCAGGCATTTGACTCCAGGGTTTGACAAGGCAGAGCTGAACTGGCCTGCAGTGAGCAGGCTCTCTAGGGCCACACTTGAAGGAACTTTGCACTTTAACGGATTGAGGACTCCTGTTGTGAGATAGATCCCCTTTGCGCTAGGCTGGAATTGGGAGCTGGGCCTGTCCCTCATTTTTCCTAGATGGATGTGCTTGTGAAAACGAGGAAGGGGGCAACGTGGGGGGAAGGGCCTGCCGTTGTGGCGTAGAGCTTTGAAGTGGATGGAATCCTGGTTTCTTTCCTTTGCAAGAAGAGTGTCGCCATAGAGCCACCCACTGGGGAGGATCCCGGTGGGTCAGGAGCCAAAGCCTAGGGCTCGGCCTTAGCGTCTGCCAGGAGGACACCTGGAGACAGATGAGCTCAACTAGAAAGTGCCAGGAATTCAAACAATGGGCATATATCCCCTCAAATATGTACATGTGCCAGAAAGTGTTTGATCTGCAACCTTTGTTATAAATTGAAGTTTTTAGTGATGTTTTGCATATGTACATTCTCTATTTTCTCTTTCTCCTGAGTTTATCTTGAACCTAAACATGTCATTGTCACATTAAAGCATTTGCCTCTTTAGTAACCTAAAAATAGAGTTCAGTGACGGAGGTGTTTTATGTATTACAATTCTGCAACTCGTGTTCCACTAGGTGATAAGTGAGATTCCACAAACTATATCTTAAGGTTGAAAAAGTTTCAAGGTTGAAGACCTCAAAACAGTGCTAAAATCAAATCTGTTTCCTGTGAAGAAGAAATACATATGCATATATATTACACCTTGGATTGTCAGAGGTGAAAACTGAAATAAATTATCTTTAAAAGAAAAAAATGAACTCAAGTCTGTCTAATTTTTAACCTATCTACAAGGAGTTTTTACCAGCTTGCCAAACGTTACACCAGCGACTTTTCAGAAGAAAGCATTTTTTCCTCGAGTCAGATAGAGGCTCTTCCCTGCTTGGGCTGAGCAGCTCTGGGGCTCGGACAGCGGGGTGTCTCCTGGTCTGCTGGGGCTTCCCTGACAAGGTACCACCGAGTTAGTGGCTGAAAACCACAGACGTCTCTCCTCGTGCAGTTCTGACCGGAAGCCCAAATCAAGGTGTTGGCACCTTGTTTCCCCGGACACCCACGAAAGAGGCTCCTTCCCGCCTCCTCCAGCTTCCGTGGTTGCCAGCAGTCCTTGGCACCCTGGGCTTGCCGAGCCTCACTCCCGTCTCCGCCTCCATCGCCGCATGGCCCGCCCTCTGTGTCTGTCTCTTGCCCAGATCTTCCCTTCTTAGGACACCAGTGGGTTAGATTAGAGCCCACCCAAGTTCTGGTTTGGCCTCAACTCATCACATCTCCAAAGTCCCTATTTCCAAATAAGGTCCCAGTCGCAGGACTGGACATTAGACTTTGAGCATGTCTTTTCTGGGGAAACAACTCAACCCCTAACACGTAGGGCAGGTGAGAAAAGGGGGAAAGCCTCTGTGCGACCCTAAAGCCAGCTGGTCAGCCTGTTTAGCCACTTGGAGCAAACCCTCCCTGAGGTGGATCTTGTAACACCATCGGTATGCCTCTGTCCCTTCCAACTGGAATCCTAATCCTTTTTAGTTTGTCCTCTGCCTGAAGCCCTCTTGACTCATGCATTTGGGGACTTGGAGGATTGGTACCTGGAGCCTGGCTGTGTGTCCCCTACCCTAACGCCAACGGGACACTCGTGTCCTTTCTGATTTGGTTCAGTGGATGCATTTTGAGAAATGTCAGCTTTTCTTTTTTTCTGAGTCTAAGAAGCCAGTGAACATACTCTGATGCTTTGGCCTGAAAGGATGTGGCAGGTGAATCTGCGGAGCCATGAGGGGTCTCGGGAAAGGAGCACAGCGCAGAGCATCCTCAGGACCTGAGGGTTAGCACTGGTCGTGGGCTTATGCAGCCCTGGAGGGCAGGAGGCTGCTTCCCAGGGCGCAGGTGCAGCAGACAGGTGGACATCCCCCCCACCCCACACCCACGGCTGTCCCTTGGTGGTGCCCCTGACTTTCAGGTCCCCACATCCCACCCAGACTGGCAGGAACGTGCCCCTCGGCCAACCTTGGAGAGAGGCCTGAATGCCGAAGCCCCCTACCTGGGGCACACGCCTGGACGCTCCTCAGGTGATAGCAGGACTGCACTGGCAGGAGGAGAGGGGCAGGTACAGAGGTGGCTGGAAGGGAAGCAAGAGCCCCTCAAGAGCACAGGGCAGGGTGGGTGGGGAAGGGAGCCAAGCTGCATCAGGGGCCCCACTGCCTGCCCGCTGGCTGCCTGCCTTTAGCCAGATCCTTCCTTGAACCTCAGTTCCCTCATCCGTCAAATGAGAAGGAAACATCGGCTCTCCTGGGGGGTTCCCAGGAGGATCAAATGAAGGACCTTACAGAAGCCAAGCTGTGCTGCTCACTATACCAGATTCCCTCCTCCCAACAAGGAGGAAATAAACCCGGAGAGACATACTCAAAAGTAAGTGTCCACCCTAGCAAAAGAAAAGGGACCAAACTTTTCCCTCTGAAATTTATACAATTCAATTAAAAAGAAATTATTCAAAATTTACAAAACAAAATAGAGGTAAGAGATATATAAACAGTAAGCTTTCAGACTGTTTCTTGGCAGCTTGTAGCCTTTCTCTTCTGAAGTTATGAAAGCTTCAAACTGCACTGCAGCTTCTCGCACACCCTGGATATTAATGGGGTTTTCTTTACATTCCTGCTGAACGCCATCCTTCTGTTGCTTGCCACTTGCATGGTCCCTGCCACAGGGTGGAGACGCTCCTGCTCCCCAAAGAAGCCTCACATCTTCCTACCACGGGGCAACAGCCTCCCCCAGGGTGCCATTTTCAGTTGGTGGAAATTAACAATAGAAACATTGCTTTCTCCCAAACACTTGTCACTTACCTATGGATCTATACATCTGTATCTCTATCTCTGTCTTTATCACCTATCTGTGTTTAGCATCTAATTTATCATTACATGGACTCTATCACCTATCACCTGTCCATCTACTAACACTGTCTAACCATTTACTTATCTATTACCTACCATCAGCGAGCTGCCATCTCTCTACCTGTCCACCTGCCTGGCTCCTCCCTGCCTGGCACCTGGCCCTGGGGGCTATGGACGAGCTGGTCCTCAGGGACCAGGGGAAAAGCCAGGGAGGAAGACCATCCCAAAACAAGGGCTGACCTTGGCCCCAAGAGACCCTTGAAAGTCAGCTGCCCGTCCGCTCTCCCTGCCCACCCACTCCCACGTCCCGGGGCCCTCCAGAAAGAGAAAATCATTGGATTTTGTTGCTTCCTAAGTGAGCTTCCACGGAGATACCGACAAGGCGGGCTCCTGGCCAGCTGTACAAATAGTCTGTCCTTGGGAGAGGTGGGGCCAGAGGGCAAGGGACACCCGCCGCCCCCACTCCAGGCCTCCGAGACGGACCCGCTAAGCAAGGGCCGTCCCCTTCAGAGACCGTAAGGGTGGGCCTGGTGAGACTATAGAGACGATGATTGAGAGGGGCTGGGAGCTGGGCGGGGGTCCCCCTCCCTTCTCGCCACGCGGCTTCCCGCAGGTGCGCTGTGTCCATCCTCACAGAGAGCCCAGGAGCCGGTCAGGGGCAGTGCCAGGATAAAGGGTGAAACACACACACAATGTAAAAATGCAATAGATAAAGATACAACATAAAATGTTATATATAACGTATGGCACATATTAGTTTGTCTGTTATTTATTATATATGAAACACAAAAAGTTTTGGATCTTTCAGGGGCGAGTGCCCTGCCAGCTAGAATCAGGGCGGGCTTCCCTGAGGATGTGCTGTGAAGCAGGGTCCTGTGGTCAGGACTCGGGTCCCCACAATGGCACCCTGAGGAAGGTTTTCTGTCCCCCACTTTGCCGACCAGGGGCCTGTAGTGGCCCAAGCTGAATCCAGGGCTCCTGGCTCTAGAGCGGAGCCCTTGTGTTCCAGTCTACCAAAGCTGCCGCGTGCAACACACCAGAGATGTATTGGCTTTTAATAATTTATTTAGTTAAAAACGTATAGTTCTTCAGAGGAAAGGGAGCTAACTTTCAACAGAGGTTCCTTCTTACGCAGGAAGGCACAGGATGGTCTCTGCTGGCCTTCTCTCCAGGCCTCTGGGTTCCAACAACTTTCCCCGGGGTGATTCCTTTCTGCATCTCCAAAGGCCTGGGCTGAGCTGCTTGGGCTGTGCTATGTTGAGTCTCTCATTTAAGCACCAGCCAATTAAATCAAACATCATTCACTGCAGCAGGCACGCCTCCTAGCCAACTGCAGGTGTGATCAGCAACAGATGAGGTTCACATGCCATTGGCTCATGTCCACAGCAATAGATCTAGGTACCCTCACCTGGCCAAGTTGACACCTGAACCTAACTACCACAGCTTGTATCTCACGCAGGGCTTTGGGGTTGACAGGGAGCCCCGAGAAAAGCGCCGGGGCCTGGGTGAGCCGGGGCATGGTGGTTGCCCATCTTCAAACGCTACAGCCCCTCCAAAGGAGCCCACGAGGCTCCCCTGTGCTCCGTGGCCTGCAGCCCCGTCGGGCCTGGCCTTCTTCCCGCGTCTGCTTCCTCGGAAGGACCCCAGGCTTTGGGTCGGGGCCGCCTAGCCCAGCCGAGTTAGCCCTCGGCTAACTAAGAGCGTCTTATTTAACCAAGTGAGCTCCAGGCCTGGGCTTCTGGGACTAGGACTTTAACCTGTCTCTTTTGGGGTGCAGACTCAGGTTCTGGGACCTGGAATGTCGGTGACTGCCTCGGTCTCATCCCATGGGGGGCCACCCCAGAAGGCATGCCTGGAGGGCCCAGAGAGCCAGCAGGGTCTGGGGACCCCCACCCCTTTCACTCCCGCCTCCCCTCCCCCCAACCTCCACGGGCCTCTGTGACATGCCTGGGTGCAGACACCCCTGCTTCCACGTCAACCCAGATTTAAACACACCCAGTCCCAGGTCCCAAGGTAGAAAAGGACACAGGGCATGAGTCAGGCATTTATTGAGCACCAACTGTGTGTCAGGCCCCGCTAGGCACGTTGGTCCCCAGAGCAGCCTGGAGGAGAGGAGTAGTGACCATGTTACAGATGAGGAAACTGAGGCTCGAGGCCCCGTGCCTCACCCGAGGTCACACAGCACAGTCAGGTCCTGCTGCCGTGGGGGTGCTCTTCCTGCTGTTGGGGTCCCCACCCCTGTCTCCTGAGGTCCTCCACCTGCTCCTCCTCCGCAGAGGTGTCCTCACTCGTCTCCTCCTCCCTCTGGCTGCGGACGGCGCTCTGAACGCTCTAAACAACAACGACGGTGACAGTAACAGTAACACAACCTTGGGACCAGCAGTGGCAGGGAGCGCGCGGCATGTCCTGAGCAGCCGGGCAGGTGGAGGCGCTCCCCCCAGGTTTACTCATCCAGGGCTCACCGCCACCTGCGGGCAGGCGAGGAACCCGAGGCAGAGGGAGGGTAGGGGCCGCCCCGGTCGCAGTCCAGCTCGGGGGCGGTGCGTTGGGGCCCAGGAAGCGGGGCTCGGGGCCAGGCTTCCTCCGCTGTCTTTGGAGGGAATCATCTGGAAAGTCAGGAGGTGCGGCCACCCCCCACCCCTGCCAGGACCCTGCGCTCTTTATCTCTCTATCCCACTTGGAGGAATACACGTAGATTTCCCTGCAGAAACAGCAGCGCGTGGTTTAGACGCGGTGGGTTCCTACTGCGACACGTAACACTTGCACGTCGTCGCTTCCCCAAACTGAAAGTTTCGGAGTTCTGCACGGGAGCCTGATTTCCTAAGTGGGAACACCTCAAGAGGCCGCGGGGGCGCTCAGGACCCGGGGGCCCTGGTGGGGGCGGGGAGGGCCGGGGGCAGCTTCATGGTCTCAGCCCGAGGCAGGGTCCACTCAGGCCCTAGAACAGCCGCCCTCGACCCCAGCGGCGACCCATTCTCAGCGTCCCCGGCCTCCTGGCCACGTCGCTGCGTCCCGGGTCTGACAGCCTCCCCACCCCCACTGACCCCCCACCCAGGCCCACCTGGCTGGCAACAGCCCACGGGACGGCTGCAGAGCGGGTGGTGTCGCCGAGCGGCCGCGCATCGTAAGACCCGTAAACTCCGCGCATCTTGGCTCTGAAGTCCTGGGGGGAGAGCGCAGCGGGGGTGGGCCGGAGTGCAGAGCGGAGGTGGGGGCCGCCACGGACCTGCTGCCCCCCCCCCCAGGCCAGGCGCTGACCCAGTGCTTCCTGTCTCTTACTTCACCCCATCCTTAAACCGCATTATCGCCCCATAAAACAGAGGGAACACTGAGGGGAATATTTTTTTATCAGAAAAAAAAAAATTTACTTTACAGAGGGGAACACTGAGACCCAGAGGAGCTGAGTGGCAGCCCAGAGTCACAGGAGAAGACACTGGGGTGAGTGGTTCTGCACCCCAAAAGGAGGACTGAGCGGAAGAGCAGATGCCCAAGAGCCTGTCTGATCTTCGTTGAAGCTCACAGACTGGCTTTTGGTTGGTTGGTTGGTTTTTAACTATATCGTGGTAAAATATATATAGCATGAAATTTGGCACTTTTAACCATTTTAAGTGTACAATTCAGCGGCACTAATTTACAATGTTGTGCAACCGCCACCTCCATGTAATTCCAAAACCTCATCATCACCCCAGAAGTCCCTCCCCAGCCCCAGGCCGTCACCAGTCTGCTTTCTGTCTCTGTGGTTTGCCTAACAGCGGGCACTTCATCTTAATGGGGGCTGCAATATTTGCCCTTTTCTGGTGGGCTGATGCCACTCAACATGCTGTCTTCAAGGCTCAGCTGCACGGTAGCCTGTGCAGAGCCCCGTCCCTCCTGCGCCTGAGTGATGCCCTGTCGTACTGACCGACCCCATTTCCTGTATTGGGCCCTCGGCCCTATCCGCTTGTCTACTGGGAACGCAGCACCTGGTGGGGTCACGTGGCGGCGTGTGCGCAGGCCTGCAAACTCTGTGAACTTCTCTCCCCAGAAGTGGAGTTGGGTCCTCGCCCTGAACACGGCCAGCCCTTAGTGATTCGTTTCTAAGGAATCCGGTGTGGGGGAGGGAGAGGAGCTGAGTCCCTCCCGAGGTCAGGCCATAAACAGTGAGGGCTCCACCCGTACCTGGGGCGCTGGGTCCCATCTGTCCCTCCCAGGGAAGCTGTTGCCCTGCTGTGAGGAGGCCCAAGCCGCACGGAGGTGCCCTGAGTAGACATTGCAACCACAGACCCACTGAGGGCCCAGGACCGGTGGGCTTCCTGGTGGTGTTGCCCACCCCGTAAAGGGCCTGGGTGAGTTAAGGCTCCGTTGCCGCCTTCTAGACACTCTTAATCGCTGTGGAACGAGGGGCCCTGCGTGTTCACATAGCCTGGGCTGGGCTCAGGTGGCAGCGGAGATGCGAAGGAGGAAGACTTTGAAGGAGCTCCAACCCTCGCCACGGAGGGACAACAGCCACACAGGAGACCCAAGCAGGGGGCTCGGCTGCGCCCAGCCGACCCCAGGACGGTGGCCAGTGATGGTGCCCAGTGACCCGGCTTCACACCACTGGGCTCGGGTCGCGCCTTGTAGGCAACGGGCTAAGCTCCCTGGACTTTAGCCACATCGGATGAGGGCAGCAAACACGTGGTTCCCATCAAAACCACAGCGAGCAGCAGCCTGGAGACACGGTCTGTGGTTGCTCGTCCATTTGTTTTTAAATATCTGGATGACAGGCACCCGAGACTATCCAGATGGACAGCAGACGGCGTGCGGGTAGCTTCCTTACCTCAAGGTTTGGAACCCTGAGACAGATATTCAAATGTTTCATCAGAACACGTTTTCTAAATTAGAAAAGTTGCAAAATGTCACCAATATAAAACGTTTGCATCCAAGCACAACCAAAATCAAATTCATCCTGAGCTTTGGAGCATGACGCCAAGTGAAAGAAGCCAGACACTAAAGGACAAATGTTGCATGAGTCTTCTTGAAATATCTAGCACCAGCAAATTCATAGAGACAGAAAGTGGGTTCGGGGTTCCCAGGGGCTGGGAGGAGAAAGAGTGGGGAGTCAGTGCTTAATGCGTGCAGAGTTGCTGTTTGGGGTGTTGGAAAATTGTAACAATTCACAGTGATGATGGGAACACAACATCAGGGACGCAGTTAACACCACTGAATTGTATGCTTGAAAATTGTCAAAAGGGCACATTTGATGTTACATATATATTCCACAATAAAAAAATAAAAATGAAATAAAAGAGACCTCAAATCCCCTCCATCACCCACCAGATGGGCAGCAGCCTGGGCCCCGCAGCTCACCTCTAGGTCGCTCTCCAGATCGTAGTTGTCCAGGGTCCGGAAGGCGCTGGAATAAACCTCTACCGCCTTGGCGTGAAAGACCATCTCGATGGTGACAAAGTCGAGAAAAATTTTCTGCGGGGCGAGAAACCCAGATCAGGTAGGTAGTTGGGTTAGAAGGACATTGCTGGTATAACCTGTCCACAGACAAACTGCCGGACGGGGTGGGATCTCCTTCCAGACAAGTCCTGGGTGAGCAATTTCAGTGTTTTATTTTTAATGTGATTTATTTTCATTCAAGCAGATAACATGTTCACATGGTTCGAAAGTCAAAACTGTGTTGAGATGTATGTCCAGGAGTCCTCTCCCACCCTGCTCCTTGCTCTGCCTTCCTTGCTGCCCTTTTGAGCTGACACTTTCTGGAAGTGTCTTACGTGTCCCTCCACCACTTCTTTACATGAACAGGTGTGCATTTTCCCTCTTTCTGATCCTTGCTGGTATCAGTCAAGCACAAATCCAGGTGATCTTCCCATAGGAGGCAACCTTATCCATTGTGGTTTGTTTTGCTCAGTTTGCATCTGCACAGTATCTCTTTGTGGGGAGGGACCCTCATTTATTGAACAGTCCCTGCAGGTGGGCGCTTGGATTAATTTCAGTCTTTTCCTGTAAGAAACCACACTTCAGTCTTTTCCTGTAACAAACCACACAGTGACAGAGAGCCTTGTGCAGACATCATTCCGTTCCTGGACCGGTGCAGCTGCCGCATAAGTTCTGGAAGGTTAAATGCATCTCTGTGGGGAACACACCATGAGCGGGAGGGCTCGTGTCTCAGCGGGGCATCCCCTGTCCACACGGCTCATCCTCTCTGCCTTTGCAGATGGACGGGCACTGGTTGACGTGATTTGGCTCTACCAGAGGCCCTTCGACTTGACCAGACCCCACTGTTAAATGTGACTTGTGATATCAGGAGTCGATGAGGATGGCCCGTGTGAGCTCTTCTTGACCAGATGGTTCACCCAGCTCAGCAAGCTCTTACAGAGCTCTTATTGTATGCCAGGCCCCAGCAGAAGGTACTACTGTGTGCTGGGTCCCAAAAGAAGGTCCTACTATGTCAGGCCCCAGCAGAAGATCCTACTGTATGCCATACCCTAGCAGAAGCTCCTACTGTATGCTGGGCCCTAACTGGTCTTAATGTGTACCAGGTCCCAGTGAAAAATCATACTGTGTGCCAGCCCCCCAGCAGAAGGTCCTACTATGTGTGAGGTCCCCAGCAGAAGGTCCTACTGTGTGCCAGGCCCCAGTGGAAAGTCCTACTGTATGGTATCAACAGACCGGGCTTTAAGGCCTCCTTCTGCCTGTACAAGCATGTGGTCCTGGAGAAACTACTCACCCTCTCTGAGTCTTGGCTGCAAAACCAGATAAGGGCAGTCCCCCCATTCACAAAGCCTCACTAGATTCCCTTAGAACAGCCATCTTCAGAGTGGCATCTCTCAGCCAGGAGCTGGTTAGAAATGCAAATTCTTAGCCATACCCAACCCCCCAGAATCAGGGACTCCAGATCCCCACCTCTGGATGATTCTGATGCATCCTCACATATGAGTACCACTGCTCATATATTTTAGCACTACTTACATAGTTTATCAATGCATAGTTTATTAGAAATTAGAAATGCAAGGTAAAACCGATATGGTGATAATCACTACTTCAGGTTCTTGTTTTAATCATTTTTAAAATTAGGAGGGTTGGGAGGTAGGGGAGAGTTTGAGTGTCTTTTACGAATTTAATTCCAGAAGTTCAAAGGGATGCCCAAAGCATGTGCTTTTTCTCAGCCCCTGGTGCTGCAGCTGGAGGTTGAGAACCCTGGGCCGCATCCTGCCCTCCCACTGATCCCGCATGGAGCACCACGCCCGAGATCCCAGCCCCCTGGTACACAGCAGGCGCTTCAAAATGAGCTACTATTTGTTTTAGGTCCTGTCTGCAACACAGATAGCTTCAGCACTAGTAATCGCTGTTTCACTCATGTGTGCATTTGCTTGTTTGTCCATTTGTTCATTCATTCATTTCATAAATTTCTGTTGATTCTGGCTCTGGATCTGTGCTGAGGACCCACCAGGGGACAGGCTCAGCGAGTGTCTGTCCTGTGCCACTGACACGCAGAGTGGGAGGCAGGTGTCCACTCTCCAGCGCAAGCACGTTGTCCACTCCCTGGCAGGGCTGTGGGCCTCTCAGGCTTACTTTGATTTGTCCATGTGCCCCCAGGATGTCAGCCCTGTGAGGATAGGGGCCCCACTTTGCTCCCCAACATCAAGCACAGTCCCTGACACATAGCAGGGACTCATTAAACATTTGCTAAATTAGTGAGTGAATTCAATACACAATCAGCACCCCACCCCCGGGATAACAGCCCCAGAGAGAGCAGAGCAGAATGCAGAGAGAGCAGATGAGCTCACATCCGGCTGGGCCTGGGGTTCAGGGAGGTGCCCCCAGGAATGAGTTCTGAGCTGAGTCTGACGGACTGGGGGCACTGACTAGATGGAGAGTGAGGCAGGGCTTTCCCAGGCCCAGGCTGTGCAAGGGCCCTGCGGTAGGAAAGGGCTGGGTGCTCTTGAGCTTGGAGAGGCAAGTAGGATGAAACTGGAGGCCTGGCTAGGGCTTCAGGAGCCGTGGAAAGGACTTTGGACTTTATCCTTGGAGCAAGGGAAGTCCGGGCAGGGTGTGAAACCCAAAAGTGACAAATCAGCTCTGCCTTTTAAGATGTCCCCGAGGCTGCGGTTTGGAAGATGGATGAGAGGGCCCAGGATTGGGGTTGCTGTGGGTGGGGAGCTAGCAGGAAGCAGAAGGCCCCTTACCCATCCAGCCGTGCCTGAAGGCAGCCCATTCAGCACTTCGAGGAGGAAAATGAAGGGGTGATTGTGGGTGGTTGTGTTTTCTCCCCAGGGAGGAAATGATTAGTGAAAAGGAGATGAGTGTGGGAGAAGACAAGTTCTTCCCAGTTCTCCTCCTGCTGGGGCTGGTCCTGGGACACGCAGTGTGCTAGCTGCCATGCGCCCCCGTCAGGGGTTAACTGAACCCAGAGCCAGGCAGACACACACTCATGCTCACCACACACATGAACACACATAGACACATAAAAACACACGTGTGCACACATGCCAGCACTCAGGTGCGAACATGCTAGGCACCCACACGGGTCATGCACTTGCACACATGCACACACACATGATCACACACGGGCATGCACAGCACACATATTCATGGACTCACACATGAGCACACACATGCACACTCCCACACATGAACACCTACACATGCTCACTGAGACGTAAATATTGGCACATATGCATACAGATTCACACAAAAACGTGCTCCCAGACACACCGAAAACTCCGAGCAGAGGACACACGTCCCCTACCTGGAGGTCCTTCAGCTTCTGCTTCTGGAAGGCATCGATCGTCTCCTCCAGCTGGTGGCTGGTGCGGCTGGCATCCACCGAGGCCCTCTGCACGCGCGTCTCCGCCTGGCCCCAGGGAAACGAGAGGCCGAGGTCACAGAGGTGCTCTACCCTGGGTACCATTCTGGATCATTCTCAGTGCCCTGGTTCCGACTCTTGGAGGCCCTGCCCCAGGGGGCACCTCCTGCAACTCGGTTACTGAGGGACATGGCTAAGGGGGCAGGCGCTGGACAGGGAAAGGCCTGGGTACAGCCCCAGCTCACTGGCTGTGTGGCCTTGGGCATGTCACTTAATCTCTCTGAGCCTCTATTTCCTTTCCAGTAAACTGTGGATAATGGTAAGGCTTGCTTTGCTGTGCTGGGGCTTGAGCGGCCGGCACCCCCTGAGCTATTGTTGTAGGTGCTCCACCTTCATTGAAAGTCTGTTCTTGTCTGTAGAAGAGTAGTTTTATGTCATTCATTCATTCATTCATTCATTCATTCCTCTGACCGTCATCTGTACGATGTCTACTCCAGGCCCAGTGGGTGACAAACCTGGGTTTTGGAGTCGGACGCCTGCAGATCTGACTTCAGGGTTTGCCACTTAACTACCCATGTGGCCTTGGGAGAGGTGGCCTTGTGGCCTTTGGGTTCCTCAGCTTTGAAAGGGGCCTTGATGATGCCCCCATGTCTGGGGAACGCAGGGCCAGGAGAGGGGAGGAGGCTGGCATCAGGGAGGTGGCGAGGGGAACGCTGAGTCACTGCAGCAGGAATCAAAAGCGCCCCTGCAGCAGCCAGCCCACCCTGATTAGATGGGGGCTTCCACTCACAAGGCCGCGTGTAGTAGGCAGGATGGCAGCCCCAGAGGCGGCCTCGTCCTAACCCCGGAATCTGTGGCTGTCCCCAACATGGGGAAGGGGAATTAAAGCAGCAGGTGGAATTAAGGATGTTGAGCTGTGGACCTGAAAAGAACTCAGGGTGTGTGTGGGGGGTTCCTCCTGGATTGCCCGGCATGATCACAGGATCCTTGAAAATGGAAGAGGGAGGCAGGAGAAGGGGGTCAGGGGAGGGCACTGCCAAGGAAGCTGAGCACAGAGAGGGGCCAAGCTGTTGGTCTTGAAGGGGCAGGGCCCGGAGCTGAGGTCGCAGGCTGCCTCCAAAGCTGGAGAAGGTCAAGAGGCCAGTTCTCTGCGAGAGCCTCCAGGAGCAGCCAGCTCTGCCAACACCTGGACTTTATTGGCCCGTGAGCCCTGGGTGCCCTCCTGGCCTCCGAAGCTGGAAGATGGTAAATGGGTGGTGTTTAAGCTGCTCAGTTGGGTGACAGTTATGGTAGCAGGAGAAAACCAGCGCACACCCAGTAGCGCCTCTGTCCAGTCGGGACAACCAAAAATGGGTTCAAAGCTGCCCCGGTGCGACCCACTGGCTCAGGCCGCTGCAGGGCCGCGTTGGCACACGTGGCTGTCCTTCCTGCAGGGGGTGCCGGGAGCACGTGCTGGCTTCCCTGTGGTGAACCCGTGGCTCTGAGCCTCGGTTTCCTAGACTTGACAGTGGGGTGAAGCTAGAAGCGCTTGCCTCCTGGGTGCTGGGGCCGGGTGACACTTAGGAAGCAAGGAGGCCTCATCGGACATCACAGCAGAGGCAGCTGAGCCCCGCGGAGGGCTGACTGGCCTCAGGTCCCCCAGCCAGAGAGTGTGGCTGCCAGCACAGACCCGAACTCCTTCCTGCACCCCTGAGCCTCCCTTCCTGAGCTCAGGGCCCTCACACACCTGCTTCTGCCCAGGTAACCACTCTTCTGGCTGTTTCATGATGCCATTTGTTACCTGAGAGCAACTCTGCCTTCCCCGGACAGGCACAAGACACTCACCTGGGACTGGAAAAGCCACCGTTAAGGAACCAGGACGAGCCCAGTGAGGCCCTGTGGGGAGGTCACCCTCCACGGCCCCTGCCCAGCTGGCTGGGACGGCCCCATGGCCAAGGCAGCCCCCGGGCCACACAGCCCGACGCCCGCCTCCAGGAAGTGGATACGATCATTTGCCGGTCCGAGGGAGACTTCTGCCTCAGTTTCTCCAGCTTTTCCAGTTGTTTGATCTCGTTATTCCGGACACGTTTGAATTTCTTGATCTCTGCCTGAAGGAGAGAGGAGGAGGGCTGTCTCTGGGGGATATGGTGGAGCGGACCCAGATGCCACCCACCCCGGGGTCCCCACTCACCCGGGTCTGCTTTATCTGCACCCCGTAGAGTTTTAGGGGGTTCACCACTTTGCTCTCCAGCCTCTCGACCTGGAGGGATGGGACACGCCGAGAATCAGGGAGAAACAAGCCCCAGGGACGCTGGGCCTCGTGGTAGCCAGGCTCAGCTGCCCAGCCTCCAGCCAGCATTTTAGAAGCACCGTCTGTATACGGTGCTGAGGCCATGGGAGGGGCTGGGATGCATCAGATGCCTGTCACCCCCCTTGAAAAGCTCGGGCAGTGGGTTGAGTTTGGCTAAATTCCTATCTCCTTCCCTGCAAAACCGGGACTGTGCCTGCGTCCACCAGGGTCTCATGGCGCTTTCGTGTGCCGTGGGCAGCTCTCAGGGTGGTGTCGCCTGCAGGAACTGAGCGAGGCTTGTTTTCCAGGGTGGGGAGGAACAGCGCGGGAGTCTGTGCCGGGCCCGTTCCGTGTGTCAGCCCCTGGCACCGTCCCAACCACCGGCGAGGTGGGAAGCCCAGCACCCACTTTGCAGATGAGAAAACCGAGCCTCACTTTGGGGACAAGACTTGTGCTGAAAGTGACAGCAGGCAAAGAAAAACAGACGCGGAGCTCTCTCACCTGGGTCCATGGCTCTTTCCAGTTCACCAAACTGCCTTGCCATCCAGCTGGTGAAACGGGGAGGCAGGGTCGGGGCTGGAGGCGGCGGGTAGCTGGCGGGGCCCCTGGGCCAGCCCCTGGGTGGCGGGTGGGGAGGCGGGATGGGTTCCGCGCCAGCCCCCACGCCTGGGGAACCACCAGTCCGTCCGGGGCTCAGCGCCCCAGCATGTGGATGGAGATAGAGGGAAGCGAGAATCGACCCCCCCTTGGGTAAGCGCCTCAATGCCAAGCGTGGGCACCGCGAGAAGCCGGAGCGCTAAATATGATTTAGAAGGATGATAATGATAGAAACTAACGCTTATTAAGTGACACTGATCCAAACCAGGGGTTCTCAGCAGAATCCCCAGGGGGCTGGCTTAAAACCCTGACTCCTGGGCCCCAGGCCCTGAGTTCCTGAGGCAGTGAGCCTGGGGCGGGGCCCTGGGAGCTGCATTTCCAGCTAGCTGGTCCTGGGGCCACACTCTGAGAGCCAAGATTTAAGTGCTAGTGACCTGTTCGTCCTCCCACCCCCCTCTGGTGGCGTGGTGGGAACAGCTCATCCCCGTTTGCAGACAGGGAAACCGAGGCACAGAGTGCTTGCCCCTGCCGCACTGCAGACCTTCAAGAAAGGAGCTGTCACAGCCCCGAAACCAGCCAAGTCCAGCGCTAGAGGCTCTCTGCTCCCCTGCGGGAGGAGGGGGCGTGTGGAGACCAGCCCAGGCCTGCCTGAGCCCACGGAGTTCTCAGGGTCAAGGACAGTGACTGCTAACAGCAGGATGTGGGGCACTGCCAGGTGGGCCGGGGGAAGCCGGAAGCCCCCGCAAGCCCCTTTCTTCTCTTTTGCCATCTGCTTATGCCTCTAAAAATAATTTTCCCTGGAGTCTAAAGGGGCGGGCCTCCCTCTCCTTTTTCCTGGAGCATTTCCTTTAGAAAACCCCTACTGGTAAATTATTTCTCTGTCCTTTGAGATGCATGCAAATATTTTTTAGAAGCAAAATCAGCCTCTAGACTGTGTTCCAACAGGGAATGTTTTCCTCCAGGTCCTTGGAACCTTCTCTTTGAAATGCAGGTATTGAGGAAGCCTGCGCCTCTGGCCTGCGAAACCACCCGCTTGCCATCCGGGTACACAGTTTTGTTTTCCTTTGGCTAAAGGCAGTTAGCTAACACCGAAGGCCACCCGGTTATCAGATAATCTAAGGACAATCGGTGCTGCCAGCCGACACCCTGGGGACATGTCCCATGTGTCTCGAGAACACGCAGGCAGGGGTTGGATCTGCCCAGCCAGGGAGAGACTGCCAGACTATGCAGCTCAGCCGGGTTCAACGGTAACTCAAAGATGAAACTTTCACTCTTCTCTATAATTTGTGAGAAGAGATTTCTGGGTTGGCAGGAGATTTTCATTTTTCTCCAACACCTTGCAGCCACCCTCCAGGGTTTGTGTCCCTTCTCCAGCCCCTGGAAGACCCCCCCGGGAGGCCACCTGCCTGGGATTTGGGGAGCCCCCGGGAGTAGCCCCCAGGACTGGCTCCCTGGGTCTCCTGGCCTGCTGTGCCCTCGGGGCCCCCCTTTGGAGGGGATGCGCCGCCTGGCCGCGGCATCCGTCGCGGGCTCACCTCCGCCTGCCGGTGGTCCTGCACCCTGGCCAGGTCCTCAGCGAAGCCCCGCACAGCGGCCCGCAGCCCGGGCTGCTCGGTGTGGGCGAAATCCACAAGCTGCCGGACAAGCTGGTCGGCCTTGTCCCGCAGCCGGGCCGTCTTGCGGGTGTAGGCGGCCAGCAGCGTGCAGAACTGGCCGAAGGACTTCTCAGCAGCGGTCACCGTGGTTTCCATCACCCACAGCTGGACGTCCCTGGGGAGGCGGGCGTGCCCGACCAGGTCAGGGCAGTGACGCGGGGTCCCCCGTAGCCCGAGGAGCAGACAGCGGTCACATCACGCAGAGACCACCACTGATGGGGCTGGTCCCACCAGGCAGCACCCCTCGCGCCACTGTCCCTGGGGTCAGGCTGCCAGCACCACCAACAGGCCCATTAGGACACAGGAGGCCGGACAGTGGGGCCAGTGGCTGGTCAGGGATGGAAATGTGAGTTTGGATTTTTCCTTCCCGGGACCCCCTTAATGGGCTTTTTAATCTTCCTAGCAGAGTTATTTATTTTTTTTAGGACAATCCCGTCTTTCCCCTGTTGTCCCCCCATTCTACCTCTGCCCCCAACCTCTTGGCATTCTCCTTCTCTGATGAGACGGCCACTTCTCACTTCGAGCAGGCGGGAGCCGGCTGCCTCGGCCATATATGCTCCCAGCCTGGTGCTCGCCGCTCACATGCTTGCTTTCGTTTTCCCAGGACCCGCCCTCCCTTGGCCCACACCCCCTCCTCACTCTGGTGCCAGCTTGTTGCCGCCCCCTCCCCCACACCACTCTCCATGGGACCAGAGACCCCAGACAACCCCATCCCTAAGCTGGAAACTCTCTGCTGGACGGCTCTTTGTCCTTCTCCCAACTAATCAGTGTGCAAAACACTCCACGTGGACGCCTTTGTAAAGAAGCTCTTCTCATCACCACTTCAGAATTACGGAACCAGGGCCCAGAGAGGTAAAGCATCTTACTACAGTTCACACAGCTGGCCACAGAGTTTCCCAGGTGGGGCCCTCAAGTTAAAAGTATGCAATTTCAGGCCCCAACCCACCCACCACCCCCAGCCTTGCAAGCCAGGATCCCCGCGAGCTGAGCGAGGCCCAGGAAGCTGCATTTGTAACTCACACCTCTGGTGTTTCTGAGGCACCTTCAGCTGCGAACCTCAGAACAGGCAGGAGAGAGGCAGGGGAGCCGTGAGCAAGGGGGACAGAACCCTGCGGGGACTGGGCAGCCAGGGCGAGTCCAAAGGAAGGGTGCTGCAGGGTGTGGGTCAGAGGCCTGAGGGGTTTTCCAGGTGAAGGTGAGCGAGGGAAGGCGGGAGTGACCCAGTACATCTGGACACCCCAAAAGTAGTGACACTGACTCTGGAGAAGCTGCTGAGATCCCAGAGCCTGGGCTTCCCTTGACCTTGAGATGGGCTGGGCATGTGAGTGGGGGTCCCCCTCTTCCCAGAAGGGTCCCAGGCTGCGCTCACCTTCCTTGGTGCACCAGGTCCTGAAAACCCACCTTCCTCCTCTCCTCCCAGCAGGGCCACTCACCACGTTCATTGTGCCAGGACTCAGGCAGGCCCAGGGGTCCCTTGGGCCCTGGGGAGGGTGGGTATGGCTGGGCGCAGCTGTGCTGCCCCGGCTCAGGGGACGCTGCCACCTGGTTGCCAGGTGACGTTGCCATCCACAGCCGGCCGTGGGAGGAGCCACAGCCGGTCGTCCAGGCAACCCCTCCCCGAGGCCCGGCTGGGCTCCCCTTGGGAGCTGCTAAGGGGGGCTTGCCTTGCACTGGCTCAGGGCTCCACGCCTCTCAGAACTGGGGTCCCAAACAGGTCCCCACTCGCCCTTTAGCTGGAAGCTCTTGTGGAAGTGGGATGAGTGGCGGGGTCCCCAGAAGGTGGCGGAAGAGGCCTTAGGGCAGCTTGCCTGGGGCTCAGCCCTGGGCTGGGTCCTGTGTGTGGCCCCTGCCCACAAGGGGGCTGTGCCTGCCTGACCCCCCATCTGCTCCCTGCCTACCCCCCTGCCTGCCCCCACCTGCCCCCATCTGCCCCCACCTGTCCCCACCTGCCCCCCACCTACCCCCACTGGCCTTCCCTAGTGATCTGGTTACTGGGAGGGGGAGTGAAAAATCACAGTAAATTTGGGGGGATCCAAGGCCTCAAATCTCCAACCTTCCAGTCCCCAGAAATGCTCTTCAGTTGAATGGGGGGGAGGGGGCGGCGGTAGGTAGGAAGTAGTTCAAAAGAACATCTTTAACATTTTTACCAGAATGTTATTGCTTTTATCTCCTTATTGTAACAGTACCTGCCCATTTTGGAAAAGTAAGAAAATAAAAATGATACGCAAAGGAGAAAATATATACAGAACTGTGCTGATGTGAGTGTAATAAATTTAACCAACGGTAAGAATTGTGCATTTCAGTGTATATAAACTTTACCTTAAAAATAACAAGGATGAGAGGAGCGAGGAGTGGGGTGGACAGGGCCAGAGGCACAGGTGAGAGCAGGGCGCCAGAAGACGAGCGACACTGCCACCTGGTGGTGGGTGCCCGCGCGTCCTCATCCGGCCCTCTTTATTTTGTCTACATTTGAATGTTTTCCTAATGCAGCAGGTATTTGGTTTTGTTTTGTTTTAAGCGCATAGGAAAATCAGGGCTCTGGTGTCAGCCAAACACAGGTCCAAATCTCAGAGCCCAGCTCTGCTGTGTGACCTTGAGCAAGTCATCTAACCTCTCGGAGCATCAGTTTTCTCTCCTATAAAATGGGAGCACCCCATTGCTAGGAGAAAGGAGCACCTGGCGTGGGGCGAAGGATGGGCTGGGGGGCCAGGCAGTCACTGCATTTACTTGGGGCTGCAGAGACACAAGCTCAGATGCTGACCGCTTCTGACTGCCGTCCACCCCCGCACCCAGCTGGTGGCCACGTCCGAGGTCTGCTCGGTGTCCCGGGCCACTGCCTGCCCGACGGTGGGGCTCACGCCTCCTCACTGGTCTCACCCGCCTCCCTCCCGCCCCGTGCTTTCCATATGTGTGGGCACACGTTGTCACTGCGTTACCTTTGCGTGGAGGTGTGACTCGCACTCAGGGCAGTGTGACGTGCACATCGCAAGTGTGCAGCCTAACGGGCTTTTACACCCGAGTAGCCACCACCCAGGTCAAGACGTGGAATATTGCCCACCCCCCGGAAGCCCCACCCCTCACCATCTGCTCCAGATTGTACTCTTCTCAGTACACTTTTGCCCAGAGCACTCTCTGACTCTAACACCCTCATTGGCTCCCCCGTGCGCAGAGCAGGGCTTTCCAACCCCAGCCGTGTGGTAGAATCCTCCAAAGAATGTCCTCAAAAGTCGGAGGCTGGCCCTCACCGCCCTCCTGCAGCAAGTTCCCTGGGTGATGCCGGTTCGCAGTTAGGTATGGGGCGCCTGCAGTCTGCTAAGTGGGGTCCCTGGCCCAGAGGCATCAGCATCACCTGGGAGCAGCCTATAAATGCAAATCCACCCAGACCCGCAGTCTGGGCTGGGCTCAAGAGACTGGTTCCACCATCCAGCCTTCAGGGAATTCTGCTGCAGGTTCCAGGTTGAGACCCCAGAGCTCAGCCCCCAGCCCCTCATATGCCGGCCCCTTGACCCAGCCCAAAGCCCTCTCCTCCAGGAAGTCTTCCCCAACTGCTGCAGCTGGAAGCGGCCCTGATCCCCTGGGGGTGTAGTCCTGCAGACTCCCAGGAGGACCCACTCTCCAGGACGTGGGAGGGCAGCCAGAGGCCCCGGTTCAACTGACCCTAGGGCTCCAGGAGGCAGAGGGTCAGCTTTGGCCCCATGTGGGGCGGGCACCAATTCCTGGATTTCCTTCCCATCAACCCAGCTGATGAGCAGAGTATGGGGAGACAACGTGGCTATGCAAATGTGCGCTTTATTACCTGCCCCCACCTGATCACAGCCGAGGGGGGAGGCTGTTGGCTACCCCGGCCCGAGTTTGCCCTTCCTGTTGGGCCCAGCGTTGGCTCATCCAGACGTCTCCACCCTCTGCTCTGCACCTCTGCGGGAGGCTCAGCGTGGGAGACGCGACACCGAAGGTGTTGTGCGTGTGAGCCGGAGGAGCTGCGACCTTCCGGAGGGCAGCTGGGAACTGAGCTCAAAGGTCGGGAGCTTTCAGAGCAGCAGAGGGGGGCGGCTGCGCAGACCGGGGCTTCTCAGGCGCATCTTCTGGAGCCAGGTGTCCCTGATGGGTCAGGCGGGCTCCACGTGGGCACCAGGGGCCCCTCGCTCTGCAGCTGCAGCAGTCAGGCTTTCCCGGGGCGCGCCGGCCCTGGGCGTGTGTGCATGTGCACGCACGTGTGTCTGGTTTGGCGGTTTAAGCTTATTGTTGAGTGTTTTTTTTTCTTTTTTAATGCAGTTGTGTGGAGTTATATTCGCACACCGTAGAATTCATCCGAAGTGTACAATCAATGACCGTGTCATCACGTAGTTGTGCATTCATGACCACAATCAATTTTAGAACATTTTCATTACTCCCTCCACTAAAAAAATCCTCTCTGCCCCTTACTGCCCCTCTTATTGACACCTAGCAATGGTATTGATGAAAGAATGTTAAAATATTGCTGTCAACTATAGCCCACAGTTTGTAATAGGTGCATTTGCTCATGTACCCCTCTATTGTTTACTCCTCGGAATAGTGACGCACTTTCGTTCCAGGTCATGAAAGAACTGTTTAATGTTTGTACAGTCATCCACAGTCATCACCCACCACGGGGTCTGCTGTCTTACACAGTCCCTTGTTTTCACCTCTAGCTTTCCTTCTGGTGACATACACGGTTATAAAATGTCCCTTTCTACCACAGTCGCACACGGAACTCCGCGCTGTAAATTACACTCACCATCATGTGCCACGATCGCCTCTGTCCATTTCCAAACCTTTGCACTCAACCCTGTCAAACGTGGTGCACACGTCGCTCTGCACTCTCTGGCCTCTCTCTGGCCCCTGGTAACCTCTATCCTAGATTTTAACTCTGTACGTATACAAGTCTGCATATTATAATCACATCATTGCAATACATGCAGTATTTGTCCTTTTTTATTTGACTTGTTTCACTCAACCCAATGTCCTCAAGGTTCCTCCACATTATCACCTGCTTCGGGACTTCCCTCCTTACAGCTGAGGAATATTCCATCGTGTATTGTTTATCCATTCATCAGCTGGCGGGCACTTGTGCTGTTTCCATCTTTCGGTAACTGTGAATGACGCCGTTAGGAGTATTGGTGCACACGTGTCTGGTTGCATTCCTGCTTTCAGTTCTTCTGGGGCTACCCCGGGCAGCAGGACCGGCATTGGCCCCTTCTGTTCTCACCCAAGACACTGACCTCGTGGGCTCGGCTGATGAGAAACGTTGGATGAGCAGGAGGGGGGATGAGAGAGGGGCTGGGCAGTGGTCCAGGTCCAACCCTGGGTTGGCCGAGGCTGCCCCCGACCTCTGCACAGCCACGGGCCAGGTCGGAGAACCCCATCCCCCACCCCACCCCCATCCCCCGCCCTTGGCTGGTCTGGGGAGGTGGCCCCTCCCCCACGCCTGGGTGATCTCATCACCCCCTGTCAGCTGTCCCTTTGCCTGAGCCAGGGGACCCTGACCAGCCTCTCCCCTGCTGCCCTGCTCTCTGCCTGGGGCACGATGGCCCTCCCTGAGGCTTTTCTCTTAAGAATGCCTGGGGTGGGGGGCGTCCTATGCCACTGACACCCCTCCCCCCCACATTCACTCTTGGGGTCTGAAGAGTACAAACTGCCCCTCGGCTCTGCCAGGGTCTCCGCTGGTTCCACTCTCTCCCCAAGAGGGGTCTCCCCTGCACCTGCTGCCCCGAACTCTGACCTCACACTTGCCCACGCCCTCTCCAGCTCTGATCCCTTCCCCTGCTCCAGTAGCAACCCCCTCCCACCAGTCCACCCACTTACCACAGACAGCCTGCTGGCCATCTCTGTGCTCCTTCCTAGGGGTGGTTCCTTTTCCCACTGAAAGCTCAGCTCCTGGAGAGAAAGGGGTGGGCCTCGTACTTCCCCACTGATCAGGGACTCCCTGAGGCCTGTCCAGTGTGGCCCCGAGGGGAGAGGCACCCCTCGCCGTTCCCTGCCCTGGGTCCTGAGCCTGCCCCCTGCATGTCCCCTGCGTCTTCTCGGGGTCTTTGGCCCAGCACAGCTCTGCTCTGGGGCTCTCGGGTGGCCGCTGTCCTTAGATGCCCCGACCCGGCAGCCTGGCCTTAGCGCCTCCCTCCATCCCCGGGGGAGCCTCCCGGCCCCGGGCACCAGGCCAGAGAACTGCCCCCTGGAAAGAGCCCGGAAGGCTACCACGATGGAAGGACAGAATCTGGACTCAGCAACTTGGAAGCAGCGGGCAGGAGGGTCTCCGAGGGTCTCCGAGGGTCTCCGAGGGTGGGGTGAGCCGTGAGGAAGCTGGAGGCTGTGGGATGGGGAGAATTTCCCCACTCAATTCCTCACTGCTCCCCTTTCCACCTCCCTCTTAGCAAAAATTGGCAAACAAGTTGCCTTCCCTCCCGACCCCATCCCCTCGGCCCTCCTTGCCTGCCCACCCCTCCCGCCCCCCCAGACCCCCAGGAGATCCGAGGTGTGAAAGCTCAGGGCCCTCCCCTCAGCTTACCTGTCCTGCCCTCCGTCTCTTCCTCCCTGGAAATGGGGGGACTACTTTGATTCTGTCTTTGCAAATCCTACCCCTCTCTGCAGTGCCCCCCCCCAACAGATCACTCCAATGACACTCATACCCACCTCGCCGGCCAGTGGGTGCCCTGCCCAGTCCACCTGGGGGGCCAGGCAGAGGGAATGGGGTCCTGCCGGCCCCTGAGTCACCTGGGAACCAGCAGTCCGGCAGATTTGAGATGAGAAATGTCACCTTAAAATTCAAACTTTTCCGCTCACTGACCCCTTGGGGGCCAGGAGAGATGGCAGAGGAGGTTCATGGGGGGAGGGAAGAGGTTGTAGGGGCTGCAGGGGTCGCTACTGAGGTCGGGGGTGGCGGGGGCCCTCAGGACGCACACCTGAGAGGATGCACATTGGAGACAAAATTGCTTAGCCCAGGGTGGGTGAGAGACAGGAGGTCGGGGAGAAAGAACAGAGGTTTGAGTCACATCTTAAAAGAAACTTGAAGGAAATTTTGTAAACTCAAGTCACCTCCAGGCTTGGCAAGACAGAGCCATCTCGTGGCCGGAGAGAGAATAGCTCACGCTGGGGTGCAGTGGGCAGGCCGGTGGGGGGGATGCAGAGGCTGGAGGGAATGGGGGGCTGTGGGGGGGCACCCCAGCCTGGCTCCCCAGACCCCTCACCACCCTGCTGGTGGCTCCCGTGGCATCATGTGGGCTCTCTCTTCCCCAGGCCATGTGAGAGAGGCTGCCCACCGTCCCTGCCCCCTAAGTCCAATGGGCACCTGCAAAGCACAAGCCCTCCTGCTGCCAGACTGCCCACCTGGGAACTAGCCTTCATCGGAACCTGCTCTCAAGACTCATTTTCCCCGTTGGCCTCTATTGTCACTGAGCTGGGTTTTCCTGCTGTTCCGGGAAATCATGGGAATGGCCACTCGTGTCTGTGGCCTTTTTACTTTACATGTGTGACTTTTTATTTTGAAATCATGACAGTCTCACATAAATAGCACAGGGCCCCCTTCATCCAGATTCCCTGCTTGCTAACGTGTTGCCCCGTTGGTGTTCTCGCTCCCCGGCCTTCCCCGTGTTGGGGTGCCTGTTGCGTGCGCCTGCCGGCCTCTGCCTGTGTGTATTTTCTGAACCACTTGAGTGCCAGCTGCAGTCCTGCTGACCCTTTCCCCAAATACTTGAATGCATATTTCCTAAGAGTAAGACGGGCCTCTTACATAACATGCCACAAATCTCAAAATCAGAAAGTTAACGTTTTACATTCTGTCATCTGATCCACAGACATTATTCAGATTTTAATTGTCCCAATAAGTTCCTTCATAGAACATCAAGGGGCAAATACTTTTCTCCTGGTCCAGGATCCAATCTGGGGTCACTGCTACCTCTAGTCGGTGTGATGCTGGCACTTTTGAGGTGTCCTGGCCAGTGGTTTTGGGGAAGGTTCCTCTGTTTGAGTCTGTTGGTTTCCTCGAGCCTCGTGTCTGGGTAAACGCTCTGGCAGGAGCCCGCAGTCGAGGCGGTGTCCTGTCCTGGTTATGGGAACGTCTTCCCCAGACCTCTGCTATCCCGGCAAGACATCCCTTGTTCCCTCCACCCTTTCCCATGTGACATCATTTCCAGAACTCTCACCACTGGTCCCCATGTGGCGCGTTGGCAGTGACAGACGCCGGGGCAGTCGACGCCCTGTCCGCCACCAGCTCCTGGCCGAGCTCTGGGCAGGTGGTACTTGTGTCAGCCACAGGTGACGGGGCCTGCCTGGTATGGCAGAGCCCAGGCTCCTCCTCCCAGCTGGGCCCCTGTTGCCCTCAGTTTCCTCATTTGTAAAGTGGGTACAGAGGGTTATCCTGCAGAGCTCAGCACAGTGAGGGGTCCTCCGTGTGCAGCCACGGTAGCCCAGGTGGGGTGGTGGGTCCAGGCCCACCCTGGCCCAGGGCCCACCAGGGGGTCAGACCACGCTGGGCTCAGGAAGCTCTTCCCTCCTTGGCTCCAGCCCCTGCTTTTTGAGTCAGCAGAACATGGACTTAGCTTCTTTCAGCAGCTGTTTCACAAGCTGCATGGAGCTCACAGGCCGGCTGTGCAGGCAGGAGGGGGTGCTCAGTTGGGGCTGCTGCAGGCCCCACTGTCAACCTGGCTTTGTAGTTGGGCGGGACGCCCTAGTGTGTCTTCTGATTTGGAGCCCGTCTTGGGGGATCTGCTGAGTGGCCACAGTGGTGGCGGATGCTGCTGGGGAAAGCGGCTGGTTGGTCCTGGCCCCAGGCACCGGGGAGGGTTGTGGCTGGAGGGGCAGCAGGAGCAGACAGCCGAGTGTGCCTCCCGGCCTGTGCGGAGGCTTACACTGGAAAAGGGTGCTGACAGAGCCGGAGTTCGGACTTTGGGCAGCCTCTGAGGGTGGGGACCGGTCTTGCCCCCCACCCCGCCTTGCCCCCAGTTCTGCCTTCTTTGCCCTCTGGGAGGGGTGGTGGCAGGATGAGACCCCTTGTTCCAGATGGACTCGCCCTGCCAGGCCCCTCACCCCCAGAGGCTGCCTGTCGCCTGGGATTTGGGCGCTCTGGCTGGTTCTTTGATTGCTTGTGGTGGACAAAATAAAAGTCCCCAGAGGTGTCCACCCTCATCCTGGAACGCGTGCGCGTGTGACCTCACACACAAAACGGTCTTTGCGGATGTGATTAAGTAGAGAATCCCGAGGTGGGTCTTATGAGAACACAGAGGCCTCATAAGAGGGGGCAGGAGGGCCAGAGGGAGAAGGGACAATGAAGCAGAGGCTGGAGTGGCACCCTCGAGGATGCAAGGAGGGGCCATGAGGCAAGGGGTACGGGCGGCCTTGAGAAGAGGGAAGCGATAAGGAAATGGCTCCTTCTGGGGAGCGTCTGGAGGGAACAGCCCTGCCGACACCAGGACCATAGCGCAGGAGGCTGGGTCTGACCTGTGACCCCCACGGTGTGCTCCCGTGGCCCTGAGCTGCTGCGTTGTGGCCATTTTCTGGAGCTGCCCCAGGACACTCGGTACTGCCCTTTGCCAATTCGAGGCCCCACGTGGTCGGTGGGGATGCACACTCAGCCTTCCGTGCCTCCCATCCCCCCAGCCGTACCCCACTTGGGGGCCTACCCGCTGGGGAGACCCTCTCCCCATCCCACAGGCCCTTCCTGGGAAACAGGAGCCCAGGCCAGGGAGCTGAAGACAGAAAAGCAGTGCAAACCCTAGAGGAGCCAAGGACTCGGGGCAGCAGCCGTGGAGGCCGAGGTTCAGGAGCCATGAGTTCAAGCCCCAGAGCGGCCACTGGCATCCGTGTGACCTTGGGCAGGTCTCTTGCGCTCTTTGAACCTCCTTTTCTGATGTGACTCATCAGCGGGCTGGAGGGAGTGACCGGCAATGACTCTCAGTGCTGACACCCTGGGGACCTAGCCTGCCCCCCCAGCCCCTGCACTCTGACTCTGGAGAGGTCTCTGGTTAGCATAGAAAGGACTTGGCCGGCAGCTCGGCACGATCCCTCGAGGCTCCGGCTTCTGCAGCTCAGCCGCTTCCCTTCCACTCAGAGGCCTCTCTTTGTCTTTTCTCTCTTCTGCTGGGCTCCGGGCAGCACAGACTTTTCCATGGAATGTGACAGCTCTGCTCCCCACCTGGGCAAAGAGAAGGCAGTGTAGGAGCCGTCAGCAGCTACGCAGGAGAGGAGCCAGAGGGACCGGCAGGAGGTAAAGGAAACCTCCCTTTAAGAGGCACCTGGTTCATGTTTTTTTTGCAAGGCTTTCTTTTTTGAATTATGAGAAATTCAGAAACATATGTAGAAAATGCAGATAAAAAAGTCCCTAATCCCACACCTAAACATGCCCGCCAGTAACATTTGGCTATGTCTTTTACAACCTTTTCGTTAACGAATTTATATGCTATCATAATTTATACATATCAAGCTCATTACCCGTGTTATTTCTTGTAAACCCTGTTTTGGTTTAATTTAAAGAAATATTTCAATCAAATGCACAGGAAAATTGAGAAAAAGAATCCCATGATAATGCAATATGCATTTTCACTGTTTGCCCTAGTCATCAACCTCATTTGAGGTGGCTATATAATATGTTAGCAGCACGCATGTACTTGGATGCAGTCAATTATTGAACAAATATTGATCCAGTGCTTATTAGGTGGTCTGGAATCTTCTAGACACTGGGGCTGCGAAAGTGAATGAAACAGTGTTCATGGAGCTGACATTCTCATGGGGAGTGAGTATAAGGTGTGCAGGGCCAGTGGCCAGTAGGCTAAGAGAAATTTCTAGCAGTGTCAAAGCTGTGGTTAGTTCAACCCACCTTCCCTGGAGCTTGGATCCACCTTTAAGGCAGGGGGAGGTCTCCACAAGGACATTTTTGCCCTAAGGTTTGGGACCCATTTCCTCCAGAGCATTCCCCACCATGGCAAACTGTACCAGGAAACTTCTGGCAATTTCCATAACAGCCCCACTGGCCATAGCATGCTGCCATCAGGGAGCCTGGCCCAGTGTGATGCTGGCTGCACACCAGTGCAGACCTGGGTGCCGTCTCCACAGCTCACACTGAACTGAGACTAGCACAGAAAGCGTGTGAATTTATTCCCCAAGCCGGGCTCGTTCCATGTTTAAAGAAACTCCGAGACTGCCTGCAGGTTTCCTTCATTCTAGGAGCTCACGTGTCTCTTTTTTGAGTACAGCATGGTGGTGGCTGTCAGTGGCATTTTTATCTAATGCCTGCACGTGGCAAAACAAAAACCTGGCAACATCAATTGATCCCCAAAACTGAGAAAAAAGAGGAATGCTGACCCATAACGTCTAGAAGCCAGTCCGCTGCCTGCAGCTAGGGGGACCGGGACGGGTGAGGGTCAGGAGGGGCTTGCCCAGGCTACATAACGGTGAGGGGACCTCATCTCCTGATCTGAAGCCCACTGGACCAGTACCTCAGAAAAGCCATATTTTAACCCTGCTCAATCTTGTAGGGCAGAAACTTTTGATTAGATTATCACCATGGAGATGCGGCGTGCCCAATTATGGGTGTGGCCTTTTGATTAGATGGAAATGTGACTCCACCCACTCCAGGTGGGGCTTGATTAGTTTACCGGAGTCCTTTAAAAGAGGAAACATTTTAGAGAGAGCTCAGAAGAGAGAGATGGATGTTCGGAGATGCTTGGAACCCAGCAGACGTCGCCATATGCCTTCCCATGAGATGTTAAGCAAGTCAGGACCTGGAAAAAGCCGAGGGAAGCCAAGAGATGAAACCAGCCCTGGAGAAGCAAAGTGAGGAGCCCCCACAGGAGCAGAGGCTGAAAGCAACAGGACCCAGGAGCAAGGGGCCAGCAGATGCCAGCCACGTGCCTTCCCAGCTGCCTTTCTTGAGTGAAGGTAACCTCTTGTTGGTGCCTTAATTTGGACACTTTTATGGCCTTAGAACTGTAAATTTGCAACTTATTAAATTCCCTTTTTAAAAGCTGTTCCATTTCTGGTATATTGCATTCTGGCAGCTTAAAACTAATGCACCCACCTTTCCCTCCTAGTCCAACAGCATCAAGGGACTGGAGTGTACCCTGTACCCAATCCTTTCCGGGTGTCCACAAGCCCCCGGCGGAGAGGGGAAGGGGTGCTGTCACCTGGAGACTGATGAGCCATCAGGTAGGTGGAAGGGAGGGGAATCAGCATTCAAGGCTGCTGTCAGGGGGACCGTGTGATGGGGGCATCTTTATTCCCAGTTCTCTGAATGGGGAAACTGAGTCTCAGGAAGCTTTGCATTGTATGCCTGAGGAGCTCAGATTGGCGCCTGGCCCAGGTATCGCCTTCCATGGCAGGGGCTCCCAGGGCTGGTCAGTTCACAGATCAGGAAATAAAATAATAATTTTTGGGAAACCAACACAGACTTGACCATTCTTTAGTTTAGCCAGGTAAGGAAATCTAAAAAAAGACAAATAGACTAAGGTCTCCCTATCACTGCATTTGGTTGAAAGAAAGAAAGAACACTGAAACACCTAGAAATGAAAAGGAAACCAGAGCACAAACTCAGAGGGGCAGCTGGCGTGCCCTAAATGCCCCCGACAGCTTTGCCCCATTCCTTGTGGATTCCCAGCCCACCCTTTGGGGACCCCTGCGGCCAAACCCCCTGCTTCAAATCCCAGCTCCACCAGCCTGGGCCGATGGCATGCCCACTCTGGGCCTCACTTTCCTCATCCGTAAAATGGGTTTACAAGAGAAGCGCCACTCCAGCCTCCAGGAAGCACGAGGGGGTCACCCGGTGCCTGGGACAGGCTGAAGCACAGCGTTGGGGCCCGTGAGCAGCAACTTCTCTCCGCCCCCCCCCTTACCCCCGTGCCCTCTCCTGGGGAGGCGAGCTGGCCTGGGGTGGGAGCTGCCCCGCCGCCGGCCCCCAGGACCCGCCATGCTTGCCTGGTCTAGGGAACAGCGGGGGGCCTCCCCGGAGGCACCCCAGGGCCACAAGGGCGCCCAGGCCTCCTCCTCGGGGCTTAGCAAACTTCTCTCTTTAAACAATGAAGTCCTGCACCGCGGTTTCCTCCTGTGCATAGCGGCTTCGCACCCGCTGGGATAAATTCTGTCCCCCCTCCCCCTCTGGCTGCTATGACAACCTCGGGGGCCAGGACCCGGCCTGGGCTGCGTCCAGGAGGAGAGCTGGCTGCCCTGGGTGCTGCGGCCAACCACCCCCCTCTACCGCAGGGCGGGCCTGGGGAGGTGCTGTCCAGCCCCGGGGGGGGAGGGCTTGACAAGAACTTGGAAATTTCCATGGAAGGCCAATTTTGGTATGGTTTCTTTGACTTCTAAATGATAAAAAAAAAAAAAAAAAGCAAAAAAACCCAAAGACTTTAGAACTCAAAGCAATAAGCAGCCAGGATGGGAGCTAACAATTTGCTGTTTTCTGATTGTCATAAAGCCAGTCCTTCATTCAACACATTTCTGTTGAGTAGCTGCCCTGCGGCCAGCAGGGGTGAAGCTGGGAAGAGCCCCTCCCGCCCCACCCCCCGTTAAACAAGCCTGTCTGGACCGTGATAAGAAAAGTCAGCCCGAGAGGGAGTTACGAGCAGAATGAAGCCACTTCACACCTGCGTGGATGGCCGTAGTGAAAGCCAGACAATAGTAAGTGTTGGCAAGGCTGTGGTGAGATGGGAGCCCTTCTCCACTGCTGGTGTGAAGGAAAAATGGTACAGCTGTTGTGGAAAGCAGCCTGGCAGTTCCCAAAAAAAGTCAGACACAGAGTTACGATAAAGCCCAGCAACTCCACTCCTAAGTATAATACCAGAGAAAATGAAACCAGTCTCAAGCAGAAACTTGTACACAGATGTTCACAGTGGCACTATTCACCATAGTCAAAAGGCAGAAGCAGCCCAAGTGTTGATCAGGTGATGAACGGAGAGGAAACTATGGACTGTCCACAAAAAGGGATGAAATTTTGATGCATGCTACAATGGGAGTGAATCTTGAAGACATCATGCTAAGTGAGAGAAGCAGACACAAAAGGCCACACACTACTTGCTTCCATTTATATGAAATGTCCAGAAGAGTCAAATCCACAGGGACAGAAAGTAGACTCAAGGTCATCAGGACCTGGGGGAAGGGGGAAATAAGGGTGACTGCTAAGGGACATGTGATTTCTTTTGGGGGTGATAAAACGTATTGAATTAGATAGTGGTGAGGACTGACAGACTTGTAAATATACTAAACCCCACTAAATCATACGTTTTAAAAGAATGAATTTATAGTGTATGAACTATAGCTCAATATTTTTTTAAAAAAAAAGGCAGAGAGAAGAGCCAGAAGGCAACAACTTTCAATCTATTGAGGATCTATCTGTTCATACGTTCCAGAAAATATATATAATTTTCATTCCATTTAAACCTTCCAGGCCTTTGAGTCCAAACAGTAGTCTGTCCTTTAAGACCACCTTGCTGGAGGTTATTTTGGTGGTCCTGGGATGCATCAGGGAGCTGCTGGGGCACCGGGGGCCCACCAAGTGCCCAATAGAGACAGATGTGCCTGCAGCAGCAGAAAGGCCTGGGATCCCACCTCTGCTGCTCTCCAAAAGCCTCCTGCCCTCTAAGGCCAGCCCTTGCCAGACTCTCCATTTAGATGTGTCAACTTTTCGTGAACAGGAATAGCCAGGTACTGTTGTGCAGGTTGTTCACTGTGCAAGTTCACTGAACACCTGCTAAATGCCGTAAACCACTTAACATGGGGTGCACCTTGTTTAATCGCACACTCAGCCTTTGGGGGGAGTTACCATCCTCGGTGTGGGAAGACGGGGGGCCTTGGGAAGTTTGGTGATTCCTCCAAGACCACGTGGCAAGGACCCAGCTCCTTCCCCGGCACCACAGCTCCAGCTGAGTTGGGCAGGAGGTGACTGGCAAAGCAGGCCTGACCTTCCCGCAAAGCAGCCCTGGCCCCGCTGCTGGGAGGGCCCGAGAGTTCTCCTCCACCCCAGAGGTCCCCACACCTGGGGAACATGAGGCCCTTGTAGCTGGGGCTTAGCTCTCAGACGGGTAGGCCTGAGACCCTCGGGCAGGGGTCAGCAGACCTGGGCCCCACAGGACCTGGGTCCCACCTTCTTCATTCTTTTCTAATTAAGAATTTATGATAATATATATAGAACACAGAACTACGCGTTTTTACTATTTTTAAGGGTGCACCTCAGGGACAGTAATTACCCTTACAGTGCTGTGCTGCCATCGCTACCAGCTGTCACCGAGCTTTTTCGTGACTCCAAACAGAAACCCTGCACCCATTAGACAATGACTCCCCAGCCCCGATGCCCAGCCCCCGGCAATCTCCAAGCTACTTTCTGTCCCTATGGATTTGCTTATTCTAGAAATTTCATAGACATGAAAGCATACGTTATTTGTGCCTTCGTCTCCGGCTTCTTTCACTCAGCACAATGTTTGCAAGTTCCTGTTGTCACAGGAATGGGGACTCCGGTCCTTCTCACATCTGGATGCATGCTGTTGGGGGGCAGGACCCCTCCCTTTCTCCGTCCATCAGCGATGGGCCTTTGCGTTGTTTCCACCTTTTGGCCACTGCAGACGAGGCCACTGTGAGCGCTGGTGCACCAGTAACTGCCCGAGTCTCTCCAGTTCTTTGGGGCACATACCCGGGAGTGGAATCGCCAGGTGCATTTTGTGCTGGTGTCCGTCGTTTAATCTCTCTGCGCCTCGATTTTCTCATCTGTCAAACGAGGTGATGATCCTCTCCGTCTAGAGTCGCTGCAGGAATGTAGGGATATACCATGCAAAGTGCAATGGAGGCAGAGAAGCCCCTGGTGCACGTGTCTGTTTTTTACCCGCCAGTCCACGTGGGCAGAGGCTGCCTTGAACACAGCAGATACCAGAGCTTGGCACACAGCTTGGCATCCAGTGAGCATGTAATACATGCTCTCTGAGCAGATGAATGAATGAGTGAGTGGGTGAATGAATGAGTTGGGGCCACTTAGTGCTGGATGCTGGGCCGGGACACTGCACCCTCCTGGATGAGGTCCCCAGGGCCTCAGGCCTGGGCAGGGGTCCATTCTCCCCAGGTGGTCCTGCTCTGGGGTCTGATTGTACAACCCCCGGGGAACGTGGCTTAGGGCACCTGCGGGTGGGGGGAGCAGAGGTGGGAGCAGCACAGGCACCTCCTGTCCTGGCCTTCCTGGTGCCCACCCTCTCCCCACCTGGCCGTGTCCATCTTACCCTCAGTCGCAGCCACCGCAGAGCCAGTGCCCCACCAGCCTTTTGCCGGAGAGGGGCCCCTCCCTGTTGCGCTACATCACCAGAATTTTCCCCTGCAGTGCTCAGGTTACATTCCATTCACAAAAACAATCCGATCAAGACGTGTGAGTGCATTACAGGGGAAAGAGTGAGGCAGAAAAATGTGGTCAGAGAGCAGGAGGGCCGGGGTGGGGGCACAGGAAATCGCTGCACCCGCCCCTTTCCACCCACCCACACACATGTCCGTCCCGAGGCCAGCTGGGGGAGCCTTTCCATCTGCTGTGCGGCCTCCAGGTCCAGGGTGGCCGCTGGCCAAGGCAGAGGCAGCCCCATCCCACTCCCTGCAGGGGGCGGGGGCGTCGCAGCATTTAGGAAAGAGATTGGCGGTGGGGAGGGAAGGCCGCGATGAACAATCACCCCATTCTTCCCTCTCCGCCAGGCGGCCAGGTACGGTTGTGCGGGTTGCTCACTGTGCGAGGATGCCTGGCGCCATGCGGCCAGCTGTGTGCCTGGCGTGGGCTCTGTCTGCCCAGCAGAGTATCATTTCCTCCCAAGCACAAGGGTACCACAAGGCCTGGTGGCCCTGGTGCCTGTATCTTTACCTGTAAGATGCTCAAGTAGAACTTCACAAAGCGTGGCCCCCTCATTCTGAGACTCTTCATGGCTCCCCATGTCCTACAGGATGGTGTGGTGATAATACTAACAGTGTTCCCATTTCTTGACCTCTGCCCATGCCCTGCACTAAGGGATTTTATGTGCGGTGCCCCTTTCCCTCCCCACAATCTTTATATTATGAAATATAACCTGTACCCAGAAAGTGTCATAAAACCTACACTGTTCACCGAATAATTACAAATGCTTTCAACCCTCACAGCAACTCTGTGAGGTGGCCACGATCACCGTCCCTTTTGCAGATGAGGACCTGGAGACTCAGAGAAGGCGAGTAATAGGCCCGAGAACCCACGCTGAGTGGCTGAGACAGGATTTGAACCCAGGGCTCTGGCTACAGGAGACCAACTGGGCGCAGCCCTCCAGCCAACCGCCACGAGCCTCTGCCTGCAGCCTGCCCAGGGGCTTCTCTCACTGACCCATTTTCCACATGGGGTGTTGAGGTCCCCAACCATCGATGGCTGGCCCAGGGCCCCTCGATCTATGCATGGGGGAGCTATGCTCACCCCACTGCCTCATCCCCGTGTACAGAGTAGGTGTGCAATAAATGCTTGACTGAGGAAAGGTTGGCCATGCCTTAATCTGCCCCAGCGCCCCTGCCCCATTCCAGCCTCAGCGCCCCTCCCTTCTCCAGCACCAGCACCCCTCCTCTCTCCAGGCAGTTTCTTTAGAGCCCACAGGAAGGGTCTTTGTTCCTTGTCAGATCCTCTGAGACTCCAAGCCCGATCCGAGGCTCCTTCACCCACTTCTGCCAGGTCCCTGCTGAGCCCTGAGGTTGTCCATCCCTTTACCTCCTGGCATTTTGCATACAGTAGGACCTAAATATCATGGGATTCCAAACAGCAGGGCAGTGTTGGGCGCTAGAAGGACCGGCCTTCGAATGCCACTTTCTGGCCTTGCAGCCTCGAGGAAAAAGCTTTTCTGCTTGGGCCTCAGTTTCCTCATCTGCAAAATGGGGTGAAGAATGTCTTCCTCTCAGGCCTGTTCTGTAGACTGAATCATCTGCTCTTTGTAACGTGCCTGGGGCGGCACGGGGGTCAGCACACAGTAGGTGCACAATGATTGCGCTCTTTCCCTGGCTCCAGGCCAGGGGAGAGACAAAACCGGGGGCTGCTTTTCGCATGGAACCCTTAGCCACGTGGCCCCACAAGGCTTACTCGTGTTCTGGGAGATTTTCCCTGCTGCGTCTGTCAGTATCATAAATACTTGCAAAGGGAAGAAAAAAAAAAAAACTCCCCCAGACTTTACGTCAACACAAACAGCCCTAATTGGTCCTGGAGCCTCATAATTCTCAGATTGTCTTGACCGTGTGTATCTAGGAAATTCGTGGCAGCATAGGTGAAAGGTGTTTTCATTCGTAAATTGAAGTGGAGGCTTTGTCTTCAACTGAAATTTGGCTCCAGCCCCTTGCCTTGGGGCCCTTTCTTGGTGTGTGCAGAAGTCTGACTTATCACTTTCTTAGGGGAAGGAGAAAATGCACGACTATTTAATTATTCCACTGCCAAGCCAGGGAGAACAGGAGCTCAGTGACTAGTGAGGGGAGTTTTTCTTTTCAAAGGCCATGGCAGGGTCCGAAGCAAGCCTTTGGGTTCTCCCCCTTCTCTCATCCCTTGTCATTCTGGTGGGCTACAAGCTGTCGAGCTCCTGTTATCCTGAGCCCCTGCATTTGGAAAGGATTGGCTGCAAGACAGTCGGGGTAACTTCAGGTCAGATCTTTGGGGCTCCTTGGCATAATATGTTTTGCTTGCAACAAACATGGGGCCAGGGGAGGAGGCAGAGGGGAGAGGGGAGGTAGGTCCAAGCACGCCTTTGGCCTCCGTGTTGCTGGCCGAGACAGAAGTGGGGGGGGAACCTGTGGCCGGTGAGGCTAGAACATTCTGCAATGTGGACGCCAGAAAATTCCGAAAGAAACATTCTGTAGCGTCCAGCTTCTAAGAGGAGGAAGAGGATTTCCTCCTCAGGCAGCGCCCTCAGCCATGGTGACCCCCCCTGGCGCCCCGGGTGGGGGCCGGAGGGTGGCCGGAAACAGGGTCAAAACGTGGCAGCACCAAATTTGGAGATGCTCAGGGGCAAGAATTTCAGCCCAGGCAGGAGCAGGGCTCTCTGGGAAGAGAGAGTCCGCCTCACTGACGATGCTCTGGAGCAGGGCCACCTCTGATTCTTGGGTGGGTAAACTGAGGCAACAAGACACCTCGAGGCTGCAGAGCAAGCTCCTAGGACCACAGATTCCAAATACATCCTCTCCATCCCCAACCCACCCTACAAAGGATGAGCCATTCACCCGTGAGACAGGGAAACTGAGGCTCAGAGCAGGAAATGGCCTGTCTGGGCACCTTGAAAGGTTTTTTCTCCTTTCTCTTGTTATACTATTATTTGTTGCTCAAGAAAAACAGTACAGCAGACATAAAGGCAGCCTATGTAAATTAAGCTACTGAACATAAAATAATGGGGAATTCAAAACTTTAATAACAGCTGTTAGGAATAATCAGGAAAATGGCACTGCACAGTTGTGTTAGGACAGGTCCCTTTGCTGCCATACTACCAGAAATTGACAATCAATGTGCAAATAGCACCTCTTTGGAGTCAATAAAACTATACTAAAACTACAACATGTTCTCTAAATAATAAAGATGTTCACGGTGTGAACAGCACCCACTTGGATGTGGCGCCTTGTGCGTGTGTGACTAAACAACTGAATACAGCGACCCTAACCAGTACGGGGATTTGAACCGGGAGCTGCCTGTCTCCAGTGCTGCTAATCTGCCCATGAGTCGGCTCCACCCCAGCTCCTAACCAATGACAACAGAGAGCGCCAACAGGTTAGAAAGGAAGGGCCAGAACCCCCGACCCAAGGAAATTCCCCTGGTCCCAACCCTTGGGTGGCCATCTCAGGGACCCAGGGCTGGGCATGCAGAGGGGGTGCGGAGCTCGTGGCGGGGGTCGCGTGGACGGCTTGTGCACACCTGCCCTTGGGAGGGGCGACCGAGCCCCTGGGAAGGACCCTTGAGCCCTGGGTGTTTCGGCTTTGCTCCCGGCCGAATGAATGATCACCGGAAGGAAAGGGAAGTCCAGTTGAGGGGCCACCGTCCCAAATGACCGGAGCAGAGGGGCTGGGGGCCCGTTCCCACAGGCCCTGGGGCATGTGGGCCGAGCGAAAGCCACTGGCCAGCACTTCTTGGCGTCGGGGACAATGCTTGGCCCGCAGTCCTGAAGGACACCCCAGGGTCTCCGGAGGCTGGGACAGCCCTGCCCAGGGCCCTGGCCTTGGGCCTGCCGGGGGCGGAGCCCACCTGGCGACCCCTTCCTCCCGCCACCGGCTCCGGGGATTCCGGCCACACCTTTCCTGTGGCACTCCCCTCCCTTCCCGCCCCCGCCCTGGGCTGGCTGCCCCTCTGCTGCCTTCTCCGCCAGCCTTTCGGGACGGCCCCGGGGTGACCGAGAAGGGGGTGGCGCTGTGTCTCGCTGTGCGTGCGAGATTTATGCTCAGTGGACTGCATTGGGTTCTTTTTTTTTTTTTAATTTATTTAACTGTAATAACATATACATAACATCGAACTGGCCATTTTAGCCATTTTTATGAGTACTATTCACAAGGTTGCATGACCGTCACCACCATCCATTACTAAAATCTTGTAATTTTACAAACAGAAACCCAGTACCCCTTGAGTTGTAACTCCCCATTTCCTCATCCCCCAGCACCCCATAATCTCCACCCTACTTTTTGCCCGTGTGCATTCACCTATTCTAGATACTCAAATAAGTGGAGTCGCGTACTATTTGCCCTTTTGTGTCTGGCTTCTTTCACTCAGCATGATGTTCTCCAGGTCCATCCTTTCTGTAGCGTGTCACAATTTCATTCATTTTCCCGGCTGAATACTATTCCACTGCATGGCTAGACCACATTTCGTCTATGCAGGTGGAGGGTTTTGAGAGGGTGGTGCTGGCATGCATTTGCCCTGCACACTCATGAACTCAGACTTGGCTCATGGCATGTTCTGAAGGGCACCTGCCATTACCCCCACTTTACAGATGGGGAAACTGAGGCTCCAGGAGGTTAAGAGACTTGTTAAGGTCACCCAACTACGTTTATGGTGGATCAAGATTTGAGCCCAGGTTTAGCTGCCTCCAAACAGGTGGTGTTTAATCACTTGGCCATTTTGCCTTTTGCTGGAGATTCTGACAAACCCTGGAACTCAGCCCACATCGGTCCTTTTGGCTCAAGTAGCATGTGTGGTTCTCACTCCTGTCACAGACACTCGGGCCATACTGGAAACAGAGAGAACCCCACTTCCCCACCCCACCGCACCCCACCCCTGCCTCTGATACTGTTGGTAAACAGCCCTGAATAGGCCAGAGGGTTGGAGTGGACTTGGCCCAAATAGTGGTTCATAAAGGGGTCAGAAACTGTCGTGTCCTTCCTTCTAGAGTTTCTCCAGAACAGACCGTTGTGAGAGAGAGAGTGAGTGAGTGAGTGAGTGAGTGAGTGAGTGTGTGTGTGTGTGTGTGTGTGTGTGTGTGTGCGCATGTGTGTCTACTTCTGCCTGGTGGACAGATGGCTCGTCTGAGCTTGGGTGTTAGAGGAGACAGAGGGTGGGAGGTGGCAGGAAGAGAAGCGAGAAGGACTGCAGGCAGCTCCAGGGGGAGCTGTGAGTTACCCCAGTGAAGGGTAGAAGGAGAAAAGGGGTGGCTTCTTGAGGACCCTCAGGACCTAAGGGTGTATCTGCCCCCAGACAAGGCCCTGTCAGTAGCTGGGTTGGGACTCAAGGGGAGCTGATCTTGGTCTCAGCCCTGTCTGTTATTAGCTGTCGTGTTCTTAGGCAGATACATCACCTCTCTGACCTTCAGTATCTTCATCTGTAAAATGAGCAAATTAATAGTTGCTACTTCATACAGCTATCATGACGAATAGGCAAGCTACCATGATAAAAACCAAAGGGCTCCTAGATACTATGTGAGAAAAAAACAGAAGACAGTTCAGGCGATCCCAAAAGTTCAGCTGGAGAGTTGGGGGAAAGAATCCTCCATATCCTCTGGGGGCCTGGCCTCAGCTCGGCCCCACTTCCGGCCCCAAACTGACCAGTCAGGCCTGCCCTGAATTAACCCCTTCCCGCGGCTGACTCTGCAATGGAGTCTCTTCAGCGTCTCTGCCCAGGCCCGAGCTGGCCTGGCTGGTTTAATTGGCTCCGGCCTGCGTTTTAAAGGAAAATGCCCCCTCCCGCTCCCTCTTCTGCACACGGCTCAGCTGTCCGCGCGCTTCCCTTCCAGCTGCTCCGATTTCACGCTGCTCAAACGTTCAAAGTCGGTGGCGCCCCCCGCGCCCCCGCTACGGGGGGCCCCCGCCTGGCTCCACGTGGAGCTGCTCCTGCTGCGCCTGGGGCGGAGGACTGTCCCCTGGGCAGAGTTCACACTCTGCGGCCACCCAGCCCTCTCTGGACCCGTCTCCGTGTCCATCTCCGTATCCACCCCGCAGCTCGAATGGCTGCGAACACCCACTCCACCCATGGTGTGAACCTAGAAAAATCCCAGGGAAGGGCTCGGACTGGTCCTTTGGGGTCACATGCCCCTCACTGCACCAATCGCTATGGCTGGGAAAATGGGAAGCTGCGATTGGCTGGGACTGGGTCACATGCTCTGCCCTGTTGCCAAGGCTCAAGGGCAAAACACCAGGTTGGTACTTGCCCGGGAGCCTCGGGGATGCATTTTCTCGGGGCAAGTAGGGGATGCAGGGTAAATGCAGATGCCAGGTGTCCACACCCGGGGCAAGTCCAGGGTGAGGGAGGCCAGGAGGGAGGTAGCTCAGTGGGTTGGGCCAGGGCTGAGGGTGAGGGGGGCACCGGGGCCCCCAGCCCGTCTCTGCCAGGTGACACCCCTGTGCCATGTCTGCGGCTGCCCAGGCTATGGCAGTGTCCCTGCCTGCTGCCTCCTGTCCCTCTCTCCTGGGCCGAGCACACATTGGGAACATCTGCCCCTGGCCAGCTGCTGGGGTCGCCCGGGAGTCCCTGCTGCCGACGGGAAGCAGCCGCCTTCCTCCTGCCCAGACCGCGCATCTGGCAGCACTCCGGCCAGGCGGGCAGTGGAGTCCCTGAGTCCCCGCCAAGCTCGCGGGGGCAGGCCCAGCTGGGGGGCCTCAGCGAGGAGGTTGTGCAACCCGCCGGCCGGAGCCCACAGGAGAGCCTGCCAGGGCTCAGGAGGCCCAAAGGAGGGCCTTGGGCGAACTGGGGACAAGGGGCCCGGGCTGCAGGGTGAGGGGTAGGTGAGGGTGTGGCCTCTTCTCTCCCCTACTTGCTTCCTTCCTTCCCCCTTCCTCTGTCCCGCCTCTCTCTTTTTTCTCTCTCCTTCCCCACTCTCCCTCCTTTTTCTTTCTTTCCTTCCTTCTTTCTGTCATTCATTCTTTTTTCCTTCATTTGTTCTTTCTTTCTCCCTTCCTTCTTCTTTCTCTCTCTCTCTTTCCTCCTTCCCTTCTCTTTCTTTTTTCTTCCTTCCATCCTTCTCTTTCATTGTTTTTTCCCTCTTTCTTTCTTTCTTCCCTTTCTTTCTCTCTCTCTTTCCTTCCTCCCTCCCTCCCCTCTTTCCTTCCTTCTCTCTCCTCTTCTTCCTTTGCCCACCATGAGACGCATACCCTGAAGACTGCTTTGAAACAGAACAGGAGGCAGGAGCCTCAACAAACGATATCCATATAGACAGCCCGAAGTTTCTGCCTTCTGAAGACAACAGAGGGGAGCTGGCTGTGCTCTCAGAACCCCCATCCCCATCATGGGTTGCAACCCCCCTCCTTGCTGGCCTTTAAAATGAGAGAAACAGCCCTGCAGCCTCCCCCTCCCCGCCCAGAGTGTTCCTGGTGCTGATGGATTGCAGGCGCCTGCTTCCGAGTGAACGAGGGGGCAGGGGCTTCGCCGGCCTCCGCAGAGCCATAAATCAGGCTGGCCGGCAACCAGGAGCCCTTGCAGCCGCGGCCACAGGCCTGGACAGCCTCTTGCTGACCTGGCTCTCTGTCTGTCCATCCGTCTTTCGTGCTCTCCAGCAGCCATCTGCTCAAACCCCCACCAACACCAGGCCACTTGATGACATGTTTGTTTTGTTTATAAGTGTCAACTCTTATGCAAACGAACAACCTTATCTGGGGGAGCTGAGGTGGCTGGGTGGAGGCGGGTGCACAGGGGTGCTGCCTCTGGTGTCTGCAAACCCAGGAGCAGCAGAGAAGCCCTTGGCGGCTGTCTCTAAGGTTGCCTGTGTCTCCAAGATGTAGCCCGGTATGTCCCCTGCCGTCCCCTTATCTGTCTATTTGGTGTCACAAATATTGAACAAGTCCTCTGTAGTCCAGAAAAGACAAGGAAGGCTCTGCACTTCACTTTCACCTCGGGCTGATCTTCTTGATAGGAAGGCTGAACTCTGAAGGAGAGCACTGGCCAGTGCAGAGCTGATTTGCAAACACTGTGAAAGGTTTTTGTTGTTGTTTTTGCATTCATTTGTTTAGATTTTGTTATCTCCTAGCACAATGTAGTCTCTGTCATATCACTAACTAATACAAACTGAAGAAACAGCTCAGGAACTAAATCCTAGAGTTAACACTTTATTAAAATGAACAGTGTGCACCAAAAGACAAACAAACAGGAAAGAACATCTCACACAGAGAAACGTAATAGAAGTCCAGAAACCATCCACGAAGAAGACCAGACTTTGGACATACTGGACAAAGACTTAAAAAAAAAAAAAAAAGATCCTCAATATGCTCAAGGAGATAAAGGAAGGCATAGAGAAAGAACTAAAGGATATCAGGAAAAAACATGAATAAACAACGTGAGAATCCCCATGAAGAGACAGAAAAAGTTCTAGAAGGAGTCAAACAGAAATACTGGAGTCGGAGACCACAGTAACTGAAATGAAAAATCCCCTAGAGGGTTTCAGCAGCAGAATGGAGCTGTCAGAAGAAAGAATCAATGAACTTGAAAACGAGACAACTGAAATGATTTAGGCTGAGGAGCAGAGAGAAAAAAGAATGAAAAGAAGTGAAGAGAACCCATCAGATCTGTGGGGCACCGTCAGGCACTCTCATATACCATTATGGCACTCCCAGCAGGAGAAGAAAGAGACAAAGGGCAGAAGGAATCGGCAAAGAAAACTTCCCAAATTGAACAGAAGACACGAATAAACACATTCTAGGATCCCACACCAAGGAAACTTGAGGAGAACCATGCCTAGATACATAGTAGCCAAACTGTAGAAAACAAGGAGAAGGACAGTTCTGAAAGCGGAAAGAGAGAAGCCCCGTATCACGTACAAGGGGTCCCTGGGAAGGTTAAGTGCTGATTTCTCATCAGAAACCAATAAGGGATGAAGGCAGTGGAATGAAATATTTAAAGTGCTGGAAGAAAACAACTGCCAACGTAGAATTTTTTATCTGGTGAGACTTTCTATCTAAAATGAGTGAGCAATTAAGACTTTCCTAGATAAACAAAAGCTGAGGGAGTTCACATGAGATCTACCTAAGAGCTATGCTGAAAGAGTTCTTCAGACAGAAGGGAAAGGACACTAGATGGTGGATTGAAGCAGCATAAAGAAATAAAGACCTCTGGTAAGAGTAACTCGATGGGTAATTATAAATGCCAGTGCTATTGTATTGTTTTGTTTTTGTTACTGTTTTTGTTATGGAACTCCAATTTTTACTTCTCACAGGTTCTAAATGCAAATAGATAAAAATTAATGATAAATATTATATATTTACATGTATAATACATAAAAATATAATTCGTGATAGATACAACAAAAAGGTGAGGGGACAGCAGGATACAGGAGAAGTACTTGTGTATGCTATTGGAGTTAAGTAGAATCAAACAGATTTAGGATGCCAAATTTAAATCCATCAAAACCACAGAGAAAATATCTGAAAATATATACAGAAGGAAATGAGAAGGGACTCAAAATGGTACACTACAAAAGTCAAATAAATAAATATGAAAGTGCATTAATAGAAGATTGAGGGATAATAAAGGTATAAGATCTTCAAAGACCAAATAACAAATGCTAGAAGAAAATCCTGGCTTGTCAGTAGTTATTTTAAATGTAAATGGATTACATTCTCCAGTCAAAAGGCAGAGATTGGTAGAATAGACTTAAAAGCATGACCCAATTATATGTTGTTTCAAAAGAGACTCACTTTAAATTCAGACACAAGCAGGTTGAGAGGGAAAGAATGGACAAAATTTACCATTTAACTACTAACCAAAAGAGAGTTGTAGTAGCTATACTAATACCAGATAAAATTGACTTTAAGTCAAAAACTGTATATGAGGGACAAAGAACGTCACTACATACTGATAAAGGGGTCAATTCAACAAGAAGGCATAACAATTAAAAATATATTGGCACCTACTGGCAGAGCCCCAAAATAATGAAGCAAATATTGACAGATTTGAAGGGAGAAATAGTTCTATATTGACAGTAGGAGATGTTAAACAGTGGATAGAACATCTAGACCAGAGATCGGTGAGGGTATAGAAGACCTGAGCAGTACTCTAAGCAGCTAGATGTAACAGACATCTCTAGAACCCTTCACCCAGCAGCAGCAGAATGTACATTCTTCTCTAGTGCGCATGGATCATTTTCCAGGATAGACCATATGTGAAGTCACAAAACAAGTCTCAATAAATGCAAAAATACTGAAATCATACAATGTGTCTACTTCAACGACAGTGAAATGAAGCTAGAAATCAATACCAGAGGGAGAACTGGAAAATTCACAAATATGTGGAAATTAGATGACACACTTTTAAACAACCACTGGGTCAAGAAAGAACTCATAAGGGAAATTAGGAAATAGCTTGAGGCAAATAAAAATGAAAACACAACATACCAAAACTTATGGGATGCAGCAAAGGCAGTTCTGAGAGGGAAATTTTAGCTCTAAATGCCTATGTTAAAAAAGAATATCTCAAGTCAGAGAGCTGACCTCACAACTGAAAACCTCAAGAAAAGAAGAGCAGACTAAACCCAAAGTGAGCAGAAGGGAGGAGATAAATATTCAAGCGGAGATCAGTTAAATCGAGAATTAAAAAAAACAATAGAATCAATAAAACCAATAGTTCTTTCACTGAAAAGACCAATAAAATTGACAAACCTTTAGATAGATTGACAAAGAGAGAATGCAAAGAATCAAAATCAGAACTGAAAGGGCAGATATTACTGCTGACCCCACAGAGATAAAAAGGATTATAAAACTATACTATGAACAACTATATGCCAACAAATTAGATAACCCAGATGAAATGGACAAATGCCTAGAAACATACAAACTACACACACTAATTCAAGACACAGAGGATTGCAAGAGACCAATTTAGCAAATAAAGACATCGACTTGGTCATCAAAAACCTCCCAACAAAGGAAAGCCCGGGACCAGATGGCTTCACTGGTGAATTTTACCTGACAGTCTGAGAAGAATTAACACCAATCCTGCTCACACTCTTCCAAAACATTGACGAGAAGGGTATACTCCCTAACCGACTCTATGAGGCCAACATTATCCTAATACCAAAAGCCAGATAAATATACCACAAGAAAAGAAAATTAAAGACCAGCAGCCCTTTTCAAGATTGTTTTGGCTATTTCCATATGAGTTTTGCATTTTCATATGAGCTTTAGGATCAGACTGCCAATTTTCAGTCTACATTTTAGTATCACCTTTGCCACTAATTCTAAACAGTGTCAGGAAAAAAATCCTCTCTCTCCTGCATGGATTTCTTTGGTCTGTCCATGCTTAAGAGTGAGGATTTTTACTAGCTGTGTGACCTCAAGCAAGTTACTGAACCTCTCTGAGCCCCAGCCATCTCGGGATGAAACGGGTGATGAGTGTACCTACCTTGTGGGCCACTGTGAGCGTGAAATAAGCCTATAGAGGGGAAGAGAGCTGCTTTGCTTATAATAAGATGCAACAAAAGTTATGAGTCCCCAGGGTTGGGTAGGGCAGTTCAAGCCCTGGATTTGGGATCCCACTGCACCCTCGTTTGTGAAATGGGAACCATGATGCTTCCTTCACCCAGTGACTCCAAGAATTAACTGGGATAATCCACGTGACTCATGACTGGCACAGTTTCCTGTTGCCATGGCAACAAGTGACTTAATCATCTTAGAGTTTGGAGGAAGGATGTCCTAAAGTCAAGGTGTCAGCAGGGCTGGCTCCTTCTGGAGGCTCTGGGGAGAATCTGTTTCTGCACCTTTTCCAGTGTCTAGAGGCCTCCCATTTTCCTTGGCTCATCCTTCTTTCTGTCTTCACATCTCCCCGACCGCTTCGTTGTCACACCCTTGGGCCACCCTGGTAATCTGGGACAGCCTCCTTTCCCATCTTGGGAGCCTCTATTAATCGCCTCTCTAAAGTCCCTTTCTGTACCTGAGGTCGCAAAGCTGCATGTGCTGAGGTGAAGCCTGGGCATCTTTAGGGCCATTATTCCTTGTGCTGCAACGACACTGGTTAACCCTATGCATTCCTTCCACCCCTCCAGGCACCGTGCCCATGCTTTGTGTAGCCACCCACAAGCAGCTCTCGGGGGCAGGAGTTTTCCGGTGTCCCCAGTGGAGCTCCAGGAGGCCCCGGGAAGGCAGCGGCAGAGGCAGGCCAGGGCCGAGGCGAGTCTGGCTGGGGCTGTGCACCCTCCCTGAGGAAGCAGCTGGGGCAGGGTTGGAGAAGGTGAAAGGATTTGTCGGAATTGGTCATGATCCGCACCAAATAACCCAGTCCATCCACAGCAGGGATAGAGGGACTAAAAACAGGCCTGCGAGACACAGGGCAGGGCAGAAGGCAGTGGGGGCTGGAACTTATGGACAACAAGGCACGGCCTCCCTAGGGAGAGGGTTCCCATGGGAGCAGAGGCTGGAGAGAGCGTTGGAGGTCAGGCACTGGATCATTTAGGCAATGGGGAGACATGGAAGGTGTGTGAGCAGAGGCATGAGGTGAGGAAGTGGGATTCTAGACAGGCTGACCCACGGTGGCTTCAGGTGCCCATTGCCCTTGCCCCGGGTGGCCTTCCTGTGCCCCTGTCATGCCCGCCGCCCAGGGCCTGGGGCATTCTGGGGGTCACCCAGCCAAGCCCCTTTGTCCAGCACCAGGGCCACCAGCACCCCTCCCTGTGCCCGGAGACCGTTCGCTGGCCAGCGGCAGTGCATTGTCCCGCGGCCTCCAGCACTTCCTGCAGCGGTCTCTGGCGGGGACAGTCTTTGGGAAAACACTCCCCAGGGAGCCCCGTGCCACCCGCCAGGTCAGGTCCAAGGACGGTTGTTCGCTGAAAACACATGGGGTCCCTGGGGAGGGGACCACCTCGGGAAGTGGGTGCTCCCGCTTCCTTGGGGGCTGCAGGGCCTCTGGACCCTCCTCCACACAGGGCCCTTCTTGCCCCCCATGTCCGCTTCTCGCTGTCCTGAGGCACGTACCTCCCTGCCCTGAGGAAACATTGGGGCGGTGCGGCTAAGTCTGCTCTCCACCCTCTCCAGCCTTCAAACCTGGGTTTTGGCTGAGGCAGGGACCCACACAAACCAAAACAGAATGTTATTTATACAAACAATGTCCACCCAGGGCCCAGCAGACAGAAGGAGCTCTGCGACTGGGTGCGGGGGGACGGAGGAGGGGCAGGGAAGAGCCTGTGTCATGAGGGAGCTGCCAGGCAGAACTCGGCCAGGGATGAAAGGTCTCCCCAGCCCCGGGGCCACTCCCAGCCACCTGCCCTGAAGGCATGTGGGCCAGGGTGGCACCCCAGAGCCAAGGCAGCAACCTCAGGGACCAGGCAGGACCCCCAGGGACCAGGCAGGACCCCCAGGGACCAGGCAGGACCCCCAGGGTCAGGGCAGCACCCCAGGGACCAGGCAGGACCCCCAGGGACCAGGCAGGACCCCCAGGGTCAGGGCAGCACCCCACGGTCTGGCCTGCACTGCTGAAAGGCTGCGCCCTCCACAACCCAGCCAAGGCCACGACACAAGTCCAGTCACCAGGCTTCCAAGGCCCATGGGGTTCCCTCTGGCCCGGCTCCAAAGCCAACCCAGAAATTCCCGAAGAGAAGGCCGTGGGGTGGGGTGGGGGCACGTGGGCTGCCTCAGGCCCTTCAGGGACGTGGTATCTGTCCCTGAGCCCCTCAAGCCTTTGGGTCCTCCTGTCCCGCCACCCAGGCCGCACTTACCCCTCTGCCCGCCACCCCCCGCCGGCCTGGGGAACTTCACCCCGAGCTGCCCTTCGGCACTGGGGAGGGGGGAGCGCAGCCGCAGACAGACTCGCTGTCCTGTCCCCTACAGAACACTCCTGACCTCGTGCCTCTTCCTGCAGGCCATGGGGCACGCTGGGGGCACCGGCCAGAGCAGGCCGGAAGTCTGGCTCCAAGACGCCCCCGCGGTGTGACCTTGAGCCAGGCCGCCCGCCTCCAAGCCCCCGGCCGCACCTGTAGGATGACCCTGACCGCAGGGGTGGCTCTCCCGCCTCGCTCCTGCTGGAAGAGGGCAGGGCATCCGTTGCCAGGGGAAATTCTTCAAAACAACTGCCTCCCTGGCCCGGGGACCTGGTCGCCTCGAGAGCTTTGGGACGGTGCTGGAAACCCTGAGAATGCGGTGAAGTGAGCACCAGCTGTGTGTTGGGCCCGAGCTGCCCTGACACCTGGCGTCTTATTTGACCCTCACCTCAGTACTCCTAGGAAGCAGGTACTGTTGCTACTGCCATGTTGCAGACAAAAATCCCAGGCTCAGAGAGGGGACACCACTCGCCTGAGGTCACCCAGCTGGTTGGGGTGACACAGCCTCCTTCGTGCAGCAGTAGCCCCACCTTCCTGCTGGGTTCTGGGGGTCCCCCCTTGCACGCCCCTTGCACCAGGCCCTATGACTAATGTAGGCATGGAGCAGTCTTTGGAAGAAGGTTCTAGAAAGGAAGATGGGTAAGATATCAGCTAACCAGTAAAGGGAATGATTTCTATAGAGAAAGTTTGGAAGAAAGGGGTGCGGTAGGGGTCCCTCAGAAGGGACCTCAGTTAGGGGATCCTCCCCAGAAGGGGTGTCATTCCTGAGAACAAGACAGAAGCAGCTTTGTGGCAAGAGGGGCACTCAGGGCCGAGGGGGTTTCTTGGTGAGGCTCTGCTGAGAGGCTGAAAGGGACCCGAACCCCTGGGGTGCTGTGAGCAAGAAGAGAAAAGCAGCGTCCAGGCTGCTGGGCGTGGGAAGGGGCGCTGGGAGCAGCCACGGGAGGAGCTAGCCAAGGACTGCGGTGGCGCCGGACCCCGCTTACCCGCGGGAAGGTCACACATGCCTCTCCGAGCCCCACACCAGGCTAGGTGCTGGGGACAGACAAAGGCGTGGGTTTCCTGCCTTTGAGGAAATTCCTGCTCCGTGCGAGGTGCGATGCCAGGCGTGATAAGGTGGGGAACAATTGCAGGCTGGAGAGAAAGTGAGGGCGCAGGAGCCCAGGGTGGGCAAGGCCCTGCGGGGTGGGGTCAGCCAAGCCCCACTCCAGGCCCAGGTCTGGGCACGGGCCACCCTGAGCCGGACTCGGGGGCTGGGGGAGCAGAGGCCACAGAGGAGGGGCTGTCCGGGGGCTTGGCTGTGTCTCTGCTTGCTGCTCTAAGGAAGGCCCACGAGCTCCGTGTCTTAAAACCACGTGAATCTATCATCCTGCAGTCCTGGGGACCTAAGTCCAAAATGCGTCTCCCTGGGCTGAAGCCAAGTTCTGGCCTGGCTGGTTCCTTCTAGAGGCTCCCGGAGAGGATCTGTTCATTACCCTCTCGGGCTTCCGAGGCCGCCTGCATTTCTTGGCTCATGGCCCCTTCCTCCACTTCCAAGCCAGCAGCTAGAATCTCCAAACAGCTCTCTGACCTCCCTAACCCTCCTATAAGGACCCTGTGATTACTTCAAGATCACCAAGGAAATCCAGAAGAGTCCCCCAACTCTTAACTTGATCACATCTGCAAAGTCCTCTCTGCCATGTGACACATTCACAAGGATTTGAGCGTGAACGTCTTTGGTGGCCATTATTCAACCAACCCCAGGACCTTCCGGGGCTGAGAAGTCAGGGCCCCAGGCCAGCTTGTGCGATGCTGCCTAGGGGGGCTGGAGGAGGCTGGGGAGCCTCAGAAAGTAGCCAGACTGTCACATGCAGCCAATGAGCCAAATGAGGTGTGTTGGGGTCACAGAAGTTGCCAGACTGGGGAATAGTAGCCATGCTCGGCCTCTGCAGCTGTGTGACCTGGGACGGATGACTGGCCTTTCTGAGGTTCACCTCTGCAGGTGGAGAGTGGTGGCACTTGAGGGGCCCCCTTTGCAAATCTAGGGGACTTCGGTGAGTCATGATGGTGCTCAGAGCTCAGAGAGCAGTTGGTGTTCGACCTGGTGGCAGTGGGTCCTGGGGGCGTCCCAAGCAGGGGAGACGGTCCCAGGTGAGTGTGTGCTGCTCCACCACACCTGGGCTGAACAGTCCGTCCCACGACCACCTTCAAAAGGGGAAAGTAAAGCATGTCCCCAGAAGAACAACTACAATCACAGTGAAGAGAGGAGAAAATGTGTCTTGGCACATAGCAAGTACTAATGGATGTGTGCCAAGGGAATGAATAATTATTATGAAGCAGCATTTTGGTGGGGGTGGAGAGAGTAAGTGGGAGGCCCTCGGAGCCTCGGGTAGCCTCGGAGGGGTGAAGTGGGCAGCAGAGGGCTGTACCCAGGGACGAAGCTGCTGGGCGGAGCTCAACCATGGCCTCTGCCCCACAGAGCCGTCCCTATCTCTGTGAAGCTCCTTTTGCCCTTTGCATGGCCCCAAGTGGGCTGTAAAGCAGCCTGGAGCCTGCTTGTCTCTGGGGACAGCCTCAGTTGTGGACTTGTGGGGACTTCTGGTGGACACCCAGGCCAGAAAACCCCAGGAGGCACAGATGCAGCGGGCGATGGATGAGCAGGAAGAGTCACTGTGATTGTCTTGCCCCTGGGGTGCTGTCCCCAGGACACCCCAAGAAGCCTCATGGCTATACAGAGGGACCAGAGGCCTGACTCTGGCCACCTGCAGAAACTGCATGTCTGGACAAGCCACGGGTCACCCCAAGGGAAGCTCATCCTGAGGGAAATTTCCTGAGCACCTGTGGAATCGGGCTCTGTGCAGAGGTTAGAGGGGCCTTGTGGTAGTTAGGTTCAGGTGTCAGCTTGGCCAGGTGAAGGTGCCTAGTTCTATTGCTGTGGACATGAGCCAATGGCATGTGAACCTCATCTGTTACTGATTAATCCTGCTGTGGGCTAGGAGGCTTGCCTGCTGCAATGAATGATGTTTGATTTAATTGGCTGGTGCTTAAATGGAGAACTCAACGTAGCACAGCCCAAGCAGCTCAGCATACCTCATCTCAGCACTCGCAGCTCAGCCCAGGCCTTTGGAGACGCAGAAAGGAATCACCCCAGGGAAGACTGTTGGAACCCAGAGGCCTGGAGAGAAGGCCAGCAGAGACCATCCTGTGCCTTCCCGTGTGAGAAAGAACCTCAGATGGAAGTTAGCTGCCTTTCCTCTGAAGAACGGTTCATTTTTAACTAAATAAATCCCCTTTTATTAAAAGCCAATCCATCTCTGGTGTGTTGCATTCCGGCAGCTAGCAAACGAGAACAGTCCTGCTGGCCAAGACCTGCCCTGGGGCGGGGCGCCCAGCTGAACCCTGAGACCTGGGGCATGGGCCTCCACTGCTCAGTTTCCCCACCTGCCAAATGGGGGTCCGGTGGCGGCCCCCACAGGGTGGTGCAGAGCCAACCAGTCAAGGCCGCAAACCCTCAGGAGGGGCCAGGGCCTGCAAGGCCGTAGTCACCCTGGCTGCCCGCTCCTGCCTCTGTAGGCCGGGGGCGGGGGGGTGGCAAGGGCGGGCAGGGGTGTCTGGTGGGGGAAGGGCATGTCTGCTGAGCCGGGTTGAGGGGGGCCACTGGACTTGGGAGGTGTCCCACGACAAGGACAGCTGTTCTTGGGGCGGCTCCAGGAGATTTCGGCTGGGGTGGACCTGGGATGGTGCGGCCTGGGCCAGGCAAGAAGATGGGCTGTCTCTGCCCTGAATATTTATAACATTTACACTGACCACCTGGGACTGTCCTAACTGCTTCACCTGTGTTCTCGGTGCCAACAACTCAAGGTGGTAGGTGCGGCCATGACCCCGTTCTACAGATGGGGCAAGTGGGGCACAGCAAGGTAAAGCAACTTGCCCAAGGTCACTCGACTTGTAAGCGGCTGCACTGGGATTCAAGCCCAGACATCCCGGCCCCAGAGTCCTGGCTATAGCTGCGGTTCAAACAGCCTCTCTAGGCACGACGGAGCCAGAGATGGTTTGAGGGCTGGGGAGGGACATAAGCAAAGAGAGTCCTGGAAAGTTAGATGTGACAGTGGGCTGACAGACTATTAGGAGAGCACAGGGTGGGGGAGTCTTGGGGGCCTTCCAGCTCGACTGTCCCCCAGTGCAGGCAGGAAGTGACTGGTCAGGGGAGGGGTTGGCCAGGCGGAGACACACCCAGGAGTGAGGCCTCGGGAGAAATGCAAGAGGATGGGGGTGTCCACTGCCCCGAGGGCTAAGGACTGCAGGTGAGGGCCGAGGCTGCGGGAAGGCCGCTGTGGCTGCCTGGGACAGAGGCCGGTCCAGGCAGCCATGGGTGGCCTTGGCTGGCTGGCATTTTGCGGTGTTTTCCTTACCCACATCTTTCCCTGCAAGTCACAGCAGACCCTGAGCTCCTTGGAAACCCCCCACCAGCCAGACCTCCACGACAGCTTCCTCCTGACCTGGTCTGGGAGGCCCAGACTCGGCGCGGGCGGGTTACAGGAACACCGGGGTCCCAAGGCTGGGAGACGGCCTCGCTCTGCCAGGGGCGGTCCTCCCCCTGTTTGCGGCCTTGGGAAGTCAGCAGGGACAGAGGCCAATGGGGACAGAAGCCAGAGGGGACAGAGGCCAGTGAGGGCCAGAGGCCAGTGGGAACAGGGGCCAGAGAGGGCCAGAGGCCAGAGGCCAGAGGGGGCAGGGGCCAGAGGGGGCCAGAGGCCAGAGGGGGCAGGGGCCAGAGGGGGCAGGGGCCGGCAGGGGCAGAAGCCTGCAGTGTCCGGGGGTGCAGCTGGCTGACCCCGTGGCGGCTCACCTGGCCCTGGCCTCTGAGCTGGGCCAGCTGGGGCAGTGGCTGACCTTGGGCCGGTTCTTTGGCCTCTCTTGGCTTCCTTCTTCGCAAGCACAGGGGAATGAACAAGGAGACACAGAAGGTGCCCTGTGGTGGGGTTGTTTGGAAGATTCCTGAAGCTAATGAGGGTGAAGGTGGAGTGGCGAGGGGTCTGTGACTGTCTGCCCTGGGCAGGTTGTGCCTGGTGGGGAGGTGGGGGGTGGGGGACGGTGGGGGGTGGGGGACGGTGGGGGACGGTGGGGAGTGGGGGACGGTGGGGAGTGGGGGACGGTGGGGGACGGTGGGGGGTGGGGGACGGTGGGGGGTGGGGGACGGTGGGGGGTGGGGGACGGTGGGGAGTGGGGGACGGTGGGGTGGTGCCGTAATTGTTCCACTAGCCACGCGGGGCAGCGGCCCTTCCCTGAGTACCCACAGCACCAGCCCGGTTCTGGGCATGGGGACAGATTTTATCTCCATTCCGGGAACATGTGCCCGGCCTTGTGTCAGGCACTTATAGAAACAATCTCATTCAACCTTCGCCTAGGGAGGTGTACCTTTATTAGCGGATTATCCCCATTTTGTTTTAATTGAGGCAAAAAGCACAGAAACAAGACATTCACTATTGTAACCATTTTAAAGTGTACAGTTCCGTGACTTGAGTGCATTCACAGTGTTGCACAGTTACCACCTCCGCTTATTCCAGAACATTTTCATGATCCCAAAAAGAAGCCCGGAACCCATTAGCAATCCCTCCCTACCCCCTCCCCCGGCCCCGGCAACCCCAGATCTGCTTTGTGTCTCTGTGGATTTGCCTGTTCTGGACTTTTTGTGTAAATGGAATCTGACAGCGTGTGCCTGCTGCGTCTGGCTGCTGTCACAGAGGAGCACGTGTCTGAGGTCCCCCCAGGTGGCGGCTAGGAGCCCACAGCGTGGACAGACTACATTTCGTTTCTCTGCTCATCTGGTCATGGATACTTGTCCCATTTGAAGGCTGGACGGGCTAACCAGCTACTTGCACTGGATCCAACTCCCTTGCGATCCAGCAATTCCACCTTAAGGAATCGCCCCAAGATATCCACGAACCCATGTCCACCCAATGACCTGCACGTGTGAGCTCCTAGCGGCTCTGCTAGCCACAAACAATCCAAGTGTCCATCAGCAGGGGACAAGCAAGCATCAGTGTCCTCTGGTGACAGAATACCTCTTGGTCATAAGAAGGAAAGGACGGCTGCATCACACAACAGCACTGAGTGGAAGAGACCAGGTGGCAGCATTCAGGCATGAAATTCTAGAAAAGACAGCGCTATGGTGACAGGGGGCAGATAGAAGATGCTGGGGGCTGGGGTGGGGCTGGGGTGGGGAGGGGAATGAGGAAGCTGTTTGGGGTGATGGAAATGCATGTTTTAATTGCGGAAGTGATGACATGGGTGTGTACATGTGCAAAAAGTCATTGCAGGGCACCCGTGAAATAGATGCATTTGATTGTATAATTCGCGCCTCGATATAGTAGTTTTGAATAAAAAAGCCTGCACGTCTCTGCCTGCCCCGTGCAGTCCCCTCTGCTGTCCCTGGCCTGGCCTCTCTGGGCCTTGGCCCAAGACTGGCTATTATTGCACTTGGACCTGGTAGCAGTTCAAGTCCTGCTGTGTGCTGCACGCAGTAGGCCTGCAGGGAGAGCTGTTTGCAGGGCTACCCCATGGGGCTCCTCGGTGGGAGCAGAGCTGGGTCTGGGGCCTGGAGAACCAGAAGCGAGATCCCCCACCCCCGGGCAGTGTGGGCACGCTGTGTGCTCCCAGGTCCATGCTGTTGGTGAAAGCAGGCCCAGCTGTACCTCCAGGGGCAGACAGGGCATTATCCCTTCACTCACTTGCTTTCTGCAGCCACCCCAAGTGGGCTGCTCCCTGCCCGGGTCACGATGAGGGAACAGGCCTGGGGAGGCCGCTGGCTGTGCACCTGAGCGAGTCTGGGTGGAGAAGCAGGAGGCCGGGACTGGGATGTTGAGGGGCTGGGGGCTGGCACGCTCTTGGTTGTGGCCCTTGGGACCCGGTCCAGGCTGGCTCCGGCAAGGGCTAGAGCTAGGGTAAGGGCCAGGACTAGGGCTAGGGGCAAGGGCTAGGGCAAAGACAGGCCAGTGGGGAGCTGGGAGCCGTGGGCACAAGGCCCGGAGTGTTTGGGGGCGGGGGGGTGTCGGCTGCTGGCTACTCTGTCACTGTTTGTGCCCCTGTGTGTGTGTGTGTGTGCATCTCTGTATGTCACTTACTAGTTTTGTCTGGGTGTGAGTTTCTGCGGGTCTCTGGCTGTACAGCCATGGGTGCACGCCTCTGTGCGTCTCTCACTGAGGCTCGCCCTGTCACTCTCTGTGTGTCTCTCTATCTCTGTGCTCTGTGTTCTCCCTTCGGCTCTGGGGCAGGAAGCCCCACCTGGAGAGCAGAGGCAGGTCCTAGGCTGGGAAGAAACCCCCCCTCAAGGCAGGGATTTGAATGGGAGGGTCAGTCTGGCCCTGGCCAGGCCGGCTGTGGCACGTCACCTGGCAGGCAGAGACGTCTCACGAGGCAGGGCTGGGACTGAGCAGGCGGAAGCCTTTCCCTGGGCAGGAGCGCTGCTCCCTGCTCCCCAGCCCCCCGCCAGCTGGCCTGCTTCCTCCCAAAAGCCTGTCAGATACACTCCCTCTTCCTGGCTTTCCCCAGACCCTGAGTGCTGGAGAAAGCTTCTCCCCATTCGCCCATTGTAGCACCCCCAGCAGCATTTCTGGGCCCCATTTGGGATGAGCTTGAGGGTTGAAACCACTGGCAGGACTGCAGGAGTCAAAGCACCCAGGACGAGGCTGACCCAAGCTGGACTCCAGGGCCACCAGCCTGAGGGGAAGGGCATGTGAGTGTTTGTCAAGTTGACAGATAGCCCAGGGACCAACCTGGGTTTCCAGCCCACCTCCTCCTTGTCAGGGCTGGGATTCCCCAAGGCCAAGGTTACCACCTCCAGGAGGAGAGGGCCTGACCTTACAGGGCAGCCAGGACCACAGACAGGGCCCAGAGCCATCCTCTTCAATCATCGTAGCCCTGATTATCATCTCCAGCCCACCAGCTGGACATGCAAAGGGTGTGGTCCACTAGGAATATTTGCTCTTCCTGTGAGCACAAGAATGTGCTTGAGAGTTTTCAGTAGCTCTTTACAAAATGTTCTTTCAACTGATACTTTTGAAATCAACACATATTGATAAGCTGCCATGGGTTCCAGGCACCATCTCGGGCACTGTCCCAGGCTCCTGACATTCCGCCAATGGCAGGCAGTTCCCATCCTGGGAGCCCAGCATGGAGACGGCCATCCACGCGGCCACCTAAGCCAGGGGAGGTGCAAGGAGGAGTAGGAGGAAAGGTCTGTGTCAGGAGGTCAGGCAGGACTGGCTGGCTGCCTGGAGGAGGGGGCGCGTGAGGAGACACTCCTCTGGCAGGGGTAGCAAAGGGCAAACACACGGTAACAGTGGCTCTTGTCTGGCCCCTGGGTCCCCCTCTTGCCTCTGATGGCTCAGAAGCCGTGGGCTGGCCTGGCCCAGGATGGCACCCATCAGGATCCCGGCAGCCTGGAGGGCGACAGCTGTGCCCTGCTCTGGGGACAGGCTCCAATGTGTTCCCTCTTGGGGTGGGGCAGATTCAGGGAGGAGCAGGGAGGGAGCCCAGGAAGGGCCTGAAGCGGTGGGCTGGATCCGCTTTTCAGGGCTGCATTCCTTCATCTGCAGAAGACTCAGCAGGCGGGGTGGGGAAAACAAAACAGAAGCAGCTGTCGCCTAAACTGAATACAAGGAGCTAACCCCCAGCTCTTCTTCGGGGCACACACCCCAGATCGAGGGGGCGGGGCCACGGCTTTTATTAGTTCCATTTTACAGATGGCAGCTGAGGCGTGAGCGGCAGGGCTGGGGGCATCTCGGATGAGTGAGTCCCTGGCTCGTCCCAGCAGCTGGGGGCAGGCAGGCCACTCGGGACATAACGATATGACAGGGTAGGTTGATGAAGGCTCATGCATGTGGCCCCCTAACCCGCCTGGGCCTGCATTTCAGTATCTGGTGGGCACGTCCAGCTCGAAGAAGCTTTCAGACCAAATTCCAAGAATTCACCGGAGAGAAAGGCGGGTGAAGGCCCAAGCATGGGGACTTTCCAAGGTCCCCGGTCATTTTTAGCCTCTCTCCCGGGGGACGGGTGACCTGGCACTCTGTCCCCGGGCCCGGTCTGCTCTCGGCGAGTTCTTTTTCTGGCTGCATGAACTCAGGCCGTGTGCACAGCCAAAGTTAAACTGCAGAGAGCAGGCCACGTGGCCCGGGCGGGGAGCCGAGCAGATGGCGGAGCCACCTGTTGGAGGGTGGCTGAGAATCCGCAGCTCCCACCCAGCAGCTCAGCGCGGCTCCGTCCTGCACCCCTTCTTCTGCCTCTCGTCCACCCGCCTCTGCTTAGTGCAGAGTCACCCCGGGGTCCCTGGGGGAGGCTCCGGGCCTGGGGGCTGTCCCAGAAAGGTGAACCCGCCGGGGCTCAGGGTAGCAAGACCAGGCAAGGGCAGTTGCAGACTTGATCCTCAGAGCCTGGTTCTCAAGGCTAAGGCGGGGGTGGGGGGAGGAGGGGGGAGGAGAGGGGAGGAGAGGGGAAGGAGGGGAGCAGGCAAAGGGCAGGGGGCTTTGTCTACCCTGCAGAGAAGACCTCAGATGGGGTCATGGGCCAGTGGTTGACCCCAGGTCCCCTGACACCCCTGCCCCACCCCTGTCCCCGTTTTGGGGCACTGAAGGACTTCGAAACTCCTATTAAAAAAAATCATGAAGGCACTATATATCCACAGTGCAAGGTAGAAAACTCCGAAAATACCCCAAAGCAAAAGGTAAAACCATCATGGATCATCCATCTCTCAGGTACAACTTCTGCCTGTCTCGCCAACTATTTTTTAAGGACATATATGTAATTTTTTTTTACCCCTCGTCCACTAAGTGATACAGGTCAATACCTCAGTTGCCAGAGCATGATTTTTTTCTTTTCATACCATCATTTTTCATTCCCACATCTTTATATAGGGCTCAACCTCTTGTCTGCAATCCAAAATCACAAAAGCTCTAAAATCCAACTCATTTTAATAACTCACCTAGCTGCAAAATCTGCCCTGAGCTGACACGAGGCTATTTCTAGTTTGCAGTTTTCCACTCAGTGTGCAGATTCATACATTTTGCTACAGTGATATTGATCTGTTTGACACCCACTGGGGTGTCTCGTAATATCTGGCATATGCAGCATGTCACATCTGTGAGATGGAGAACATTCTGCCTTTGAGACACCTCTGGTGGGCAGGCCGTGCCCTGGACCTTAACGGGTGGACACGTCAGAGCGTCTGTTTGCCAGCTGCGCTTTGCTGGAGTTGTGTATTTAGTGTTCACGTCCACACCGACAGGGGACACGGTCAGTGCGGACAGGGCCATCGAGCCTCGGGAAGTGCCACCTGGGAGTGTGGAAGGAGCAGGCCTGGCTCTGGACCCTGGTGACAGGCCGAGGCTGGAAGTCCTCCTTGCTCTTCCCTGACAAGGTCATGCTTTTCAAACTGGGGTCCAGGGAAGGGCTGTATCAGAACCCCAAGGGGACCCCTAGAGCAATGCAGGCTTCCCGGCCCCACCCCACTTCCCGGCAAAGGCTCCTGGTGATTCTGGGGCCATCAAGTTGGAGACCCTCAGCCCCGGGCCTAGAGAAATGCTGACCTGAATCCCACTGGACTTGTGCCGGGGGTTCTAGGATCCCATCTTTTGCCTCTTCCCCGGCGGCCAGGGACCCCCCACCCCCATGCTCACCCATTCAGGGGCCCCTGGCTGGGGGGCCGCCCCGGGCTGGCAGACCTGCTCTGCTGGCCTCAGAGTCGGACCTAGGGACAGCACTTCCCAAACCAAGGGCACTACTCTTGGTTAGTACGCGGGCACGGCCACGCTGTGCAGAGATGACCTTCCCGGGCCCGGCGTCCCAGGGCCTGCCCAGCACAGCTCAGGGACCGCGGCGTGAGGCTCCAGGGCCGCTCCGGCCTTCCCCGACCCCGACTCCTCCTCAAAAGAGCGGCTGTGTTACCTTCCGTTAGCCTGCCTTTCCTCCCTCCCTGCCTTCTGTCTCGCCAGAAGTCAGTCTGTCCTTCCTTCCTCCTCTCTTTCTGCCTTCTGCCCACTCTCCCACCCATCCACCACCCACCCATCCATCCCGCCTGCCTTCCTCCTCCTCCTCCTCCTCCTCACCACTAGATCAGCTGCTTGTCCAAACTTGCTTTAGTTCCCCCCACCCCCATGGTCCCCGCTGTGTCCCTGTCTAAGGGCTGTTGGGGGGGCCGTACGATGCCGCGAGCCCCCGCCCTCGCCTGGCACGTGGTGCGCGCTCCGTCAGTCTTTGCCGACATTGTGCAAACCCGCCACACCTGGCCGAGCACGGCCCTGCAGCGCCCACAGCGCCTTCTCGGCCTCCAGCGCCGGGCCAGGGAGGGCCGGGCCTCAGCTTCAGGGTTCCCCACAGCCCCGCCACCCGGCACGCGGGGAGACGGAGCAAGGACGCCCTGCACGGGGCCCCCCTCCCCCGCCTGTGTGGGTGCAGGGTGCTGGGAAGGTGGGTGTGAAAGCATATGTGAGGGTGTGTGAGCGAATGTGTGAATGAGGGTGTGAGCCTGTGTGTGAGAGCGTGTGTGTAAGAGTGTGTGAGTATATTAGCCAATGTGTGAGTGTGTGCGTGAGTGTGCGTGTGTGTGTGTGCCAGTGAGCTCACTCTTAACGTGACAGGACAGGCCTGGCCGAGGCTGCGGTGGGCCCTGGTTTGGGGGTTCAGCATCCACTCTGCCCTTCAGATGTGTGGAGGTTCAGAGCAGGAACAGGGGGTCGAGAAGCCTGATGCGCCTGGGGGTGACTCGGCCACCAAGGGCCCAGGGGTCTCTGTGGAGGACGAGTACCTAACGGGGCCGGGACAGCTGCCTTCACCCCCTGAAGGGCCGGCCAGGGCCGAGGGTGCAGCTGCTGGGGCCACTGACTGGAGAGCCCTTAGCTTGGGCAGGCACAGGGGTAAGCAGGCAGGGGTTCCGGGGGTGCAGGGGAGACCCCGCCCCTGCTTTCAGGGTAAATGTGGGGGAGGCAGACTTGGGTCCAGGATGTGGAAGAACTTTCTCGGCTCAGAGTCGTCAACAGTAGACTGGGTTTCAGGTATCTGTGGTGGGTCCTGCCTCGTGGGTGCTATTTAGGCAGGACTGGACGATCACTGTTGAGATGTCAAAGAGAAGAATTCTTTGACCTTGTAAATGGTTGAACTTGATCGTGAAGATAATTTTTATAACTCTAATACCCTGTGAATTTATGTCAGGGAGCAATTTTTGTTTTAATCAAAGATGAGTTGGTTGCAAAGAACAGAAACAACACGTAAGCCGTGTAGGTCAAAGAGATTTAGAGAAAGCAAACAGGTCATCTCTGTTGGAGCTGAGATCTGGCACCAGGCAAACCTGGCAATTTAGTAAGCTGGCCACTCCTGTCAAGTGCTAACTCGGGGCCTGGCACCCAGTAGGTGCTCAACAAATAATAGCTGAATGGATGAATAATGAACTTCTCCAAGCAATCTATAGTAATCACATGAAAAAGGAAAAAGAGAGAAAGAGGCTGACCTAGAACAGCTGGCTACAGCTGGATGAGTTTCCCACACCTCTCCCCATTCATTCCTTTTTTCTCGATTCAGCGAATTTTATTTTGTCCCCAAAGTGGCAGGCATTATACTAGGTGTTGGTGCTGGAGATACAAGGCCGAGCAAAAGCAGATGCCTGGCTCTTGCCTTCAAGGCGCTTGCAAAAGCAGGGGAGAGGCAGATGTTAATTGAGTAACCACACTCATGAATCCATAATTACAAGCAGCTGTACGTGCCCAGAAGGAAAAGAAATCACTCAGCACATCACAGAGGTTCCTGACGCAGACCTGGGGGTCAGGGAGGGCTTGCCTGTGCTCTAGGCCTCACACAAGAGCTGAAGGAAGAGCCAGGTGTCAGCCAGGCAAAGGATCCCCCACACCAGGTGGGACAGAGCTGAAAGGGCAAATGGGGAAGTGAGGCAGGTTCGAGATCGGGACTTAAGGAAGCTGTGGTCACCCCCAGGCTGGAGGGGTTATGGAGGGAGGTGGAGGGACTGGAGCCCAGGGCCAGTGCTGGAACCACGGGGGAGACAAGGCCACTTCCAGAGACACAGCCAGGAGCAGAGAGAGAGGAGGGAAGAAATGCCCTGGCTTCTCCCTCCTCCCGCCCGCCAATCTCTTGTGCGGGCTTCCCATTGGCTGAGACTGATGGAATGTCAGAAGACAGGGAGTCTGGGACATGTAGTTTGCAGGGTCGGTCCACAGAGCAGGGGAAGGGTGAGGAGTGGGGTGGGACTGGCTAAGGCAGGAACTAACTGGGCACAGAGGGGAGGAAAGAGAGTGCCAGGCAGGAGGCAGCATGTGCTAAGATCCTGTGGTGGAAAGCGCACGGGTCTCTCGGGAAGTCCAAAGCACCAGGAGGGGCAAGGGGGCTGAGGTCCTAGGGGCTCCTGGAGAGAGGAGGGGCCTGCAGAGGGGAGTCTGCAGAGAACTATGAAAACTGGGAAGGATTTCAGTGGGAGGGAGGCTGTGATTCGACTTGGCTGCTGAGTCCCAGAGGGCAGCAGGGAGGGGCCATTGCAAACCTGCCAACCCCATCCCCCAACTCGCCAGCTTCCAGCCCCCGCAGAGGCCTGACCACCCCCACCCTCTGGCTGTGAACCCCCACAGCGAGAGGAAAGCTTCAGTGTTTCCTTGACACGTTGATTTCTCTTCCTTTTAGATCAAATGCCTCCTTTTGTCCCCCGAGATGAGGCCCCCCCTCTACCCGCCACCCCTACCGCTTACCCTCCACTAAGCTCCCCCACAGCTGCCCGCAGCCCTGGCTGGGGTGCCAGCCACTCTGGCACCTGTTGACAGCTGTTTTTCGCTTCTCCAGAAGCTCGGCTTTCAGTTCTGATAAATATTAATGGCTGACGCAGGGGCGCGAGCAGCCCTCAGTCTTTCCGGAAGGTGTGTCCGTGGCCTGGCCGCAGTTGCCTCCTCTCTCCTGCCCCCACCCCGCCCCAGGTGGGGGTCAAGCCTGGGTGTCCAGGAGATTCCCCGACCCCGACCCCCGGAGCTGTGGCTCTAGCTCACAGCCGGCTCTTGAGCCAAACCTTGGAGTGCCAAGGAAGAGGTAGGGTCAGGAAGTTCTCAAACAACCAAAGCGGCAAAAAGGCTTTACCCTGGGAGTCAGGGCAGCCGGGTGTGGTCGGGACTCCATGGCCTCGGGCAAGTCTGGCTTCTCCGGGCCTAGGACTCTCCGACCTGCCAGATGAGTAGGTGGGAAAGAGAATGCACAGACCCATTCGCTTTAAAAATGTGTGCTTTCGCAGGGATGTACTTCTCGAAGCCAGAATCCATTTCCGGGAGAAGGCAAGGGAGGAACGAGCATTTATGCAGCACCTACTGTATTCAATAGCCCGTTGATCTCCACCAAATCTGGCGGGTTGGTGTGGTTATTCTCCACGCTTATGTGGACTAGGGAAATGTAGCCCAGAAGTTCAGCACTTGCCCAGGGCCACCCAGGAGGCAGTACAGCAAGGTGCCTGCTAGGGGAGACTTGGGAGCCAGGCAGCCTGGGATCAGATTCTAGCTCTGCCACCTCCATGTCTCTGTGCCTCTGTTTCCTCCTCTGTAAAGTGGAACTCACACCAGCACCTACCTCACTGGGCTACAGAGCTGGGCACCCAATTCAAGTGGGTCTGTGACCGCCTTACCTCCCAGGCATGTGCGCTGCCCACTGTGCCACCCTGCCGCCGTCGGCCTGGACTCTGTGCAGTGCCCGACCCAGTCCCCCGGGTATGGCAGGCTCTCGGGGAATGGGCTTTGGACCCAGGCAGGAACGACGTCACGGCCCAAAGTGGGGCGGGCGCTGGAGAGTGAGTGACTGTGCTGGTAAGCGTTGTGTTCTCGACAGCTGGAATGTTCTAAATCATTCTAAGACCGGGGCAGATTGGAATTCTAAAATGTGTTTCCCCTTTTAGAGCAAGCCATGCCTAAGTATTTCTGGCCTGTGAAAGGAACACAGTTTCAGAGCCAGGGCAGAGAAAGCAGACACACTCTCTCTCACAGCCCAGTGGAAATAGTGGCCACTGAGTCCTTCTTTGTAGCCCCGGGTGGACTTTGCTGAGCTGCTCAAGGGTCTGGTGGGGGGTTGCTCTGCTGGGAGACAGCCGCCTGGGAGGGTGTTGGCGGGGGGAAGCCAGGGGGCAGGATCAGGAAGAGCCAATTTGGGGAGCTAGGGAATCTGGGGACTTGACAAGCCACCATGTACGATGTTTGAATCACTTTGCCCGAACTTACACCTATCCCACCATCAGCAATTCCACTCCCAGTACGAGCCCAGCAGAGATGTGTCGTGTGCTTTCAAAAGCAGCCCACCCGCATGGACAAGGAGGCTCAGGATAGCACTGTCCGTATTGGCCTGAAGTGGAGACCACCAAAGATGCTGTAGTGGAGAGTGCACAGGACAGATAATTTGTGGGACATTTGGCAGCGGAATACTATACAGCAATAAAAAGAATAAGTTCCACTGCGTGCAAAAAATAGGGGAGAATTCGCAGACACAGCTAGAGCAAAATGCCGGACGTGAAGACTACATACGATACACTTCTATTTGTGTAACGTGCAAACCCCGTCTGCACTGCTACATGTCACAGCACAGCTGAACCCTAAAAGCAGCCTGGGAGTGAGAGAAGCACCCCAAAGGGCCACAGCGTGTGCAATTCCTTTATATGAAAGGCCCAGAACAGGCAAATCTACAGAGACAGAAAATAAATTCATGGTTGCCAGGGGCTGGGGAGGCAAGGGGGGCTTGCAGGGAGTGGGTAACAGTGAAGGCTTGTGATGTGTCTTTTTGGGGTGATGAAAATGTCCTACAATTGATTGTGGTAATGGTTGCACAACTCTGTGAAGACACGAAAAGCCAGTGAATTGTACACTATCAATGGGTGAACTGTCTGGTTTCTGGTATCTAAATTCTGCTCAATAAAGCTGTTTGTTTTTTTGTTTGTTTTGTTTTAAATAAAACAATCTGGTGTTGGAAGTTTCTGCTATAGTACCTACTCTTGGGGGCAGGGAAGTGCCTGGAAGGGTTACCGGGGAGCTTTCTGGGAGGCCGGCCATGCCTTATTTCTCGGTGCTGGTCACACGTGTTCACTTTGTGAAAACCCAGGCTCTATAGTCAGGCTGATGCGCTCCTCTCCGCGGGGAAGTTACACGTCACCAAGAAGTTTTTTAAAACCCAACACCCCAGCTTAATGTAAAACATCGGGGGGACCCTCGCCACCAACCCATGGCAGAAATCAAAGACCAGGGCCGGCGGGCTGGCCCCTGGCGTGGAGCAGCCTCGGTGACCGGGAAGAAGTGCTGGAGGGATTCTGGCCGTTGTCTTCCCAGCCCACCTGCCAGCCAGAGGTGGGAACCCGCCGCAGCCCACTCGGCCTTCCCAACTCCCGAGAGCGTGGGCTGCTGAGAGCGAGGGAGGCCCGGTCGGCCGGCGGGGGCATAGTCAGGACGCCCAGGCGGCAGGCAAGCCCTGACCGTCAGCCTCCCGGGCGGGACCCAGGGAGGGACAAGGACGCCTTTATTTGGGAAGGAACAGGGAGGCTGGCCACAGCAGGGCGGGTGAGAGCTCGGCACGGGGGTCAGGCTGCCCAGAGCCAATCCGGCTCGCCACCTCCCAGCTCTGTGACTTAGGGACCCCATTCCCAGCCTCAGTGTCCCCATCTTGTGGAGCTGAACATCAGCACCTAGTTTTCTGTCTCTAGGGAGAGCCCAAGGAGATGACGATGTGAAGCTGTGACCTACCATCTGTGCGGCTCCTGTAAACATCAGCAGCGACTATTACATGCTGGAGGACGGGGCTTGCTTCCTGCCCCGAAGGCAGCCCGAGGGCACCCTGCCACCGCACTCCTTGGTTTCCATCCCCCCTCCACCACCACCTTAGGTCCCACCTTCCCCTGAAGCCTCCTGGCTTGGAAGCTTGGGATCTAACCACACAAACGGTTCCTGTGGATTTCGGGCTGCAACTCAGAGGTCTGTGGAGAAGCCAGCAGCAAGGCAGCCTTTGAGTGCATTAGAGATTTATGGGGAGTGTTTCTCCCATCAGCCCCAGTGGCAAGTCAGTCCCCACGATCGTTCATCAAAGGGCTTTTACGAGGCCCCTAAGTCTGCCACGAATCCTTGGATTTTGAGATGGGGAGGGCGGGCAAGGGTGTCAACTGGAGGGGAGAATGGTCTGTTCTCCTCTGTTTGTTTGTTTTTGTTCCAGTTTAAAAGGAGCCAGGCCAGGCTGGGGGGCCACCTGATCCTCACAGAATCAGTACCCCATGCCCTGGTCCTTGACTGCACAATGCAAGCTCTGATTTTTTTTTACAAAGCAGTTTGCAGCTTCCACATATGTTGTCTCATGCCATCTGGCCCAAGACCCCAAGATGGAAAAAGGTCCACCTCTTCCACTCCCCAAAGCAACTGTGTGTTAAAAAATGAAGGAATGCTAAGGCAAGGTCACCCCTGCACAGTTTATTTTTAATGCTTACATTTAACAAATTAGCACAGTGAATGCATACCAAATACAATGCCATTTCACCAGCCAGGGCACCAGGAGCTTATCCTGGCTCCAGGAACAGTGGCCCTGACTTGTGGACCCTCAGTTTCCCCATCTCTAAAATGGAGCCAGTGCTACCTGCCTTGCTTCCCCCGCGTGTCACACAGATGCAAATGGATGTGAAATGGTTTGGAAGCCTGAGGACTCCACAAATCCCAGGGCTTTTATTATTTTTTTTAACGGTTATTTATTTTTACTGTTACCCTTTTTCCTTCTAAGAAGAAGGATGTATTTTTGCTTGTGGTCTGCCATGTCTGAAGCTCTTTCTGAGGATAGCAGAGAAGCACTTGCTTCATTCCTAAGGAAAAAAAAAAAAGGAAGAAGGGAAAAATAGGGCAGTCAGATGATAAATTTTGTTTCTCTGGGCCCCAGAGAGCCAGAGGCCAAATGCACACAGGACGCATTACCTCTAAAAGAGCAAGGACGTGCAGCCTGAGCAGGTAGAAGGGTCCAGGGAGGGAGGCCAAGGGCACGGGTGGTGGAGAGGGTGGAGGCAAAGGGCAAAGGCCCTGGAGAGAAGGGAAGTCGGGTGACGGGGTCAGAAGGAGCCGGGGGCACGTGGCCGAGCTCCCGCTGACTGCTGGCACTCGGGTGAAAGGAAGGCGGAGAAGTCCGAGCCTGCAGGGGCAGCAGAGCCGTTCTGCAGCGATGAGGGCACTGTGGGGTTGTGGACGCAGGGTCATCTGTCTCTGGTTCAGCCATTGATTGGGCCGCCACCAGGTGCCCAGCCTTGGGGGACAGCACGTGGGAGACTGACACCCACCCCCCCACCCCCACCCCCGCCGTGGATCTGGCTCAGTGGGAGAGGCCGGCGCAGAGACAAATGCAAAAAAATAATGCGTGTTCGGAGGCTGGACACCAGCTCCCTGGGGTGAGGCTGAGGGCAGATTCCTGCAGTTTCGGGGCTAAGACAACCTTAAGGGAGCTGCAAACGGGAGCTGTGCCCAGATGCTCCACGCTGACCACAGTCTTGGGTCTCTTGCAGAACTGGGGGGCGGGGTATGGGGTGTGGGGTGTTTTTTCCACTGTTGCCAAATGCCAGGCGGCCTGTGAGCATTTGTTGTTGCTTTGTCAAGTCCCTAGATGAGAGTCTGGGGAACTGAAGATGGAGCGAGCCAGGGTTGTGGACTTATGGGGTTCGAGGGGGCCCCAGCATGGTCTCTGTGCTGCCGAAGTTTCTAGTGCTCAGAGGAACGGCGAGAAGCTCTGCTCGGGACACGTTGGCTGTGGGCTCGGCTGCCCTCGGCAGGGATGGCTGGATGAGGTTGGGCCTTTTTCACTTTCCCTTTAGAAACAGGCCCCTCGGGGCCCCTTTGGCAGGAGGGGTTAATGCAAAGGAACCCTGGCTTGTTCTCCTCACCTTTCCTGCACATCCTCGGCCTTTTCCATGTCTAGACATGGAGCTGCCAGGGCCTTGGTTTCCTCAGGCGTGAAACTGGGGACATGGGCGAGAAGCGGGAGGATGGGCCTTCCTGGGCCATACCTGGCCCAGCAGCTGGCATCTCTGGATGTAGGGCAAGGCTCATCTCAACAGTGAACCTAGCAAGGGGGTGAAAGAGACACCCTACCTGGGATCAAACCCAGAAGCACTGGCTGCATGGCTTTGGCCAGTAACTTCCCTCCTCTGTGCCTGAGTCTCCACATCTATACACTGGGCATATTAACAGAATCTAGCGCAGGCTCGATGCCAAGACTTGGGGAGTCTGCACCTGTAGACTCAGGTCCTGGGGTGTGATGAGCATTTGACTTGGGTACACAAACACCACGGTAATTCCTCTGTTAAGAGGCTGTGCTTTTCCTTGGTGGTCTCCAGTCATCCTCCCCCAGCTCTTGGGGTTATGCAGTATTGTTTTCTCTGCCTTACGGATGGGGAAACTGAGTTCAGTGTGGGGGGTGGTCAAGGAACCAGGCAAAGCCACAGGGCTAGTCAGTGGGAGTCTTGGTGAGTCAAGCCCTGCCCCCGTGGCACCCACCCACAGGTGAACACCCACCTCCACCCGCCTTCCTGTTCAGATTTGTGCTTACCTGCTCCCGGGCTCCTGACACATGGGAGAGAGGACATACCTGAGTCATTGGGTCCTTGTGGTAATATCCAGCTGGACTTCCACCCTGGGCTGCTTTACACACACACACACACACGAACCATGTGTGCACATATATACATACACATACCTTTACATGCACATGTATATACACTTTTGCACACATGCACACACCTATACATGTATACGTATATACACCCATGCACACACACATACCTACACATGCACACATTATATACGTGCATGCACACACATACCTATACATGCACACATGCACATACCTATACACACACATGTATATACACATGCCCACATGTATGGCACACTCAGGAAGTTTTCCTGGCTCTCCAGTTTAGCTGAGGAGACCCCACATCCCTCCATTTGGGCTCTCCTTGCTCTACCTCGTGTGCCACCCCCGCATAGCCCACCGTCTCCCAGAGTGCGGCCAGGCAGCGGCACCCGCTCCGGGCCAGGCCCCCTGCCCAGCGCCTCAGTCACTCTCACTGGAGCCGCGCAAAATGTCTGTGAGGTGGGGGTCACTGCCCCCCACCAGAGCAGAAACCTGAGGCTTTCTCATGGGGTTGAGGGTCTGCCCAAGGCTTGGGAGGGACAGGATAGGAGTGGGACAGGTTGGGGCGCTGGGCAGGCCCCGGACACACAGTGAGCAGGTCAGACCTGGCTCTGCCCTGGGGGAGGAGAGGCAGGAGTGAGCCAGACAGGGAGCGAGAGACAGAAAAACAAATAAAACCAAATTCCTCTGCCAGGGGCTGAGATGGAGAAGGACGAGGGGGAGGCCTGCGGGGGGTGGGGGGGGGGCGCGGTGGCACTGGGAGCCCCTCTGGGATGACATCTAAGCTGCTGGAGCCCGAAAAGCATTGCAGGAGGAAAGGGCAACACGTGCCAAGCCCTAAGGGGCCCAGGTGCTCCTCGATGGCCCACCTGGATCTGCTAAGCCCAGGCGCTGCTTCACCAGCAGTCCACGGGGGTGTGCATGTGTGTGGGGGGGCCACACAGTCCCCCAAACTGTGCTGAGACACAATGAAACAGACTTGCCCCTTTACAGTCTTCCTAATGAGCCCCCTCCTCTCGCCAGGTATTAAAAAAGCCAGGGGCCAGGCTCCGCCCTCCTGCCCTGCCCCCATGTCTCTGGGACAGTTTTCCTGACACAGCGTTTTCCCGGGCCTGGGTGAGGGACAGCAGTGCCAGCATTTTGGCAACAATGTTCCCGTTAACCCCTGGACTGTGACCCCTGGAATATCCACCAGGGACTCCAAAGACGTGGCCGTTTCCTCCTGTCCGTTTATTTATCCCTATTTTATTTTTATTCCATATGTTCTACTCATCTGTTGACAAGGCAGATAAAAGGAGCATCAGACACAAGGTTTTCACAATCACACAGTCACATTGTGAAAGCTATATCATTATTCAATCATCCTCAAGAAACATGGCTACTGGAACACAGCTCTACATTTTCAGGCAGTTCCCTCCACCCTCTCCATTACATCTTGGATAACACGGTGATATCTACTTAATGTGCAAGAATAACCTCCAGGATAACCTCTTGACGCTGTTTGGAATCTCTCAGCCATTGTCATTTAGTCTCATTTCACTCTTCCCCCTTTTGGTCGAGAAGGTTTTCTCAATCCCTTGATGTTAAGTCTCAGCTCATTCTAGGGTTTTTCTCAATCCCTTGATGCTGAGTCTTAGCTCATTCCAGGATCTCTGTCCCACGTTGCCAGGAAGGTCCACACCCCTGGGAGTCATGTCCCATGCAGAGAGGGGGAGGGTGGTGAGACTGCTTGCAGTGTTTGCTGCAGAGACAGGCCACATCTGAGCAACAAAAGAGGCTCTCTTGGGGGTGACTCTTAGGCCTAAATTTTAAGTAGACTTGACCTATCCTTTGTGGGGTTAAGTTTCATATGAACAAACCCCAAGACTGGGGGCTCAGCCTATAGCTTTGGTTGTCCACACTGCTTGTGAGAATATCAAGAATTCAACTTGGGGAAGTTGAATTTCTCCCCGTTCTCACCATTCCCTGAAGGCGGCTTTGCAAATACTTTTTCACTCACTGATCGAATCACTCTGGGATTCATTAGGGCATCACTCTGGACAAACCAGCAAAATCTCATGTCCTACCTGAGATTCCAAGTACTTATGACATTCAATCAAACTATCTACATGAGTTATATTAGGAAATGCACTAGTTAAAACATAAATTTTGTAACAAATAAACATTTTTTGCTTTAGTCTCACACATAAGCTGACCTTTTAAAATGTCCGTTCATTTTTAATGCATGGTCCGTCTCCTTGCCAAGAGGAGGCCCAGTTTTATTTACAAGTCATCGCCCCAGAGGACGGAGGGGCCAACCTGGCACCTTTGTCACCAGACCGCCTTCCGGGCTCCAGCTGGCAGGTTGGGACAGCTGTCACTGCTCAGAAATCAGAACTCCTAGAATTCTGAGGCCGAAAGGGGCATCATTTCACAGATGGGAAATGTGAGGCCCAGAGAAGCTGGAATTGCCTAATTGCCTGGCTGGGTCCCCCCCACCCCCTGACATGAAGGTCTCTGTCCCAGCAGAGCGGGGGAGAGGCGGCCCAGCCAGGTGGCTGGGACCAGCCCTGGAGCCCACTCCCGGGGTTTGAATCCCAGCTCTGACCCTTCTGAAAGTAACAACCTTCAGTGCCTCATCTCTTCCACCTGGAAAGTGGGGCTGATGACAGCGGCTCACAGTCATTAGAAGGAGTAACTACCATGCGCGTTAAACCCCTCGAACAGTGTGCAGCACCAGTCAAGTCTCCATGTGTCTGCTAAATATGACATATTTATATACATAGGCAAGAAATACACGGGGACAGTTCATCTCAGCTGCAGCTCCTGTTGACAAGAGAAGGAAAGAGTCCCAGAGAGATTGAGTCGCTTGCCCAGAGACACACAGGGTCATTTCGCCTCTGTCGGTGACCCCAGTACCCTCTGGCCAGCAGTGGGAAGGCACGTGCCCGGCCAAGGATTCTGCCCCCACGGACAGGGATCATGGGGACAGTTCTCTTCTCTGCCTCCAAAATGAGAGCAGTGGCCCCTGAAAGGTGCCCAGCACCTGGTAAAAGGTGCTCACTGCACGTCCCCTCTAGAATGGGGACAGGGCCAGGTCCCCCGGCCGGGATAGCCCCCGACCAAACCGTCCGCCTTCAGCGGCCCCTCCCGAGGCCTGCCCTTCATCGATGGCAGCTGGGTCTCCAGGGGCCGCTGCGTCCTTACCTGGTTCCGCCCGCGTCCCGCTTGACCTTTAGCTAAAGACCAGCTCCGGCAGCCCCGGGGCTGCCTCGGGTCCCCGAGGAGGCCCCTCAGACGGCTTTGGCCGCGCGGGCTGGAGCGAGCCCCTAATTGGGGCCATGAATCATTGTGCGCGGCTCCGGGGCTGGACACAAAATAGATAGAGGAGCCGGCGAGCTATTGTGCGCAGTTTGGGACGCGGGAGGAGGGGAGGCGGGCGGAGGGAGGGGGAAGGGGGAGGGAGGGGGAAGGGGGAGGGAGGGCTTCCCCCGCCCGCCCTCCCGCCCGCCCGCGCGCCCGGCCTCCCGCCCTCCCCCTCCCCCTCCCCGCCCGCCCGCCCGCCGCCCCGCCTCCCTCCTCCCCAATTAAATGACCCAACGCTTTGGCAGGCGCCGGAGCTCGCACATGCGGCTGCCGCTCCAGCCGCCCGGGGCCCGCCGCCGCCGCCGCTGCGTTCCGGGCGCGCTCGCCGCGGCGCCGCCTCGGCCTGGGCCGCCGCCGCTGCCGGGGGCTCGGCGGGCCCGGGGGGCGTCCCAGCGGGCGGCCGTGCGCCCGGGCCGGCGCCGGGCGGCCGCCGCCAAACTTTGCGGCGCGCACACATGGTGGGAGCTGGGCGCGGCGGGGCGGCCTGCGGGGGCGCGGGCGGCCGGGGAGCGCGGCCATGAGCGGGCGGGCGGCGCCGGTCTCCCGCAAGCAGCGGCTCATGGCCGCGCTGGGCGAGCGGGCGGCGGGCGGCGGCGGCCCGGGCTCCGCGCTCTCCTGCTTCATCTGCGGCGGCGGCATCGGGCGCGGCAAGGAGCTGAAGCTGCAGGTGAAGCAGCCGGCGGCTGCGGCGACGGCGGCGGCGGCGGGCGCGGGGGCCCCGGCGCAGCCCTTCTTCCCGTTCCTGCAGCAGCAGGAGCCGGCGCCCGGCGCGCGCGAGCTGTCCCCGGCCGACGGCTGCGTGCTGGTGTGCGCCGTGTGCCGCTGCTTCCTGGGCGAGCAGTGGGCGGCCTTCGAGCGCGCCCGCACGCCGGTGGACAAGCGCATGTACTGGCTCAAGCGGCCCCACCAGTGCGACGCGGGCGCCGGCGGGCGCCGCGGGGGCGCCGGGGCCCCCCGCGAGTGGAACGTCGCCTACGCGCTGGGCGCCGCCGCGGGCGACGACGACGACCACCAGCGCTCCGAGTCCCGCGCGGCCGCCGACGAGGTGCGCGATTCCGAGCTGTCCGAGCTGTCGGACACCGACCACTTCTCCGAGCCCGACCCGACCGCGCGCGGCGCCGCCAGTCCCCTCCAGGACGGGGCGCCCCCGCCGCGGGCCACCCCGGGGTCCGGCACCCGCGGGGACCGCGACCAGGAGTGGAGGCCAGTGCCAGGGCCCCCTCCGGGACAGGGCGTCAGGCCAGCCGCCCCCGGGCACGTGGAGGAGGGGGTCCCCTCGAATGCCCACGTGGGCGCAGAGCCCAGGGTCGGCGGCAGGCGCAGGCGGAAGGGGGCTGAGAGGCCGTGGGTCCCCGAGGCTCGGGCCAGCGTCCTGAGGGGCATTCAGGACACTTGGCAAGGCCCTCCCGGGCAAGTGCCCACCGCAGAGGGCAGGAAAGGGGCTCCGTCGGGCAGGGCCACCAAGACTCCAGAGAGCAGGCCTCTGGGGGAGACACGCGGAGGCTGCTTCTCCTCTGAGGACAGCGACATCAACATCACCAGCGAGGAAGAAGATCGCAAGGAGCAGCCTTTCCTGGACCGCAGGGGCCCCCAAGAGAAGGAAAATGGTGGCCGTGTCCCTTGGGTTCCCCCGGAGAGCCGGCCTGGGCCACCACTGGAGGGCCTGTGCTGCTACATCTGTGGGTCTCTGCTGTCCCCGGCCTCCCAGCACCAGATCCACGTGCAGAAGCAGGAGAGGCTGGCCCAGGCCCCCTTCTTCCCCTTCCTGTGGCTGCACAGCCCGCCCCCCGGGGCGCAGCCCATCGGCCAGGGCGGCAGCACCCTGGTGTGCGCCTGCTGCTTCGCCTCCCTCATGCAGCAGTGGCAGAGCTTCGAGCTGGCCGATGTCCCCGTCCTGCAGCGGCTGTACGTGGTGCCCCTGAACCGCCACGCCCCCGGCCTGGCCTCCAAGGGCCCCCGAGCCCCAAAGGAAGAGGGCCTGCCCCCCAGGCCCCCGCGAGAGGCCTGCTACCTTTGCGGGGAGGACTGCACCCAGGATGCCCGAGCAGTGCCCTCCCGGGTCCTCAATGGCAGTGCCAGGAGCACCATGCACTTCCCCTTCCTGGGCCTCCTCCCCTGCCCCCCCAACGCCCGCGCCCCCAACAAGCACTGTGAGGTCCGCAGCTGCCCCAAGTGCTTCAGCATCCTGGAGGACGTGTGGGCCCTGTACCGCGCCTGCCAGAACGAGGAGCTCATCACCTCCGTGCAGGGCTTCCTGGGCAGGTACCACCAGGCCTTCTCTGACCCTGCCATCTCTGAGCCGCCCGCGTCGGTCCAGGGCGGCCCGGCGTCCATCTGCTACGTCTGTGGGGCTGAACTGGGCCCCGGCAAGGAGTTTCAGCTCAACGTGAACCCCTCCAGCCGCCTGGGCGAGAAAGAGCCCTTCTTCCCCTTTCTCACCGTGTACCCGCCTGCCCCGCACGCCAGGCCCGCGGATGCCACCGGCCTGGTGGCCACATGTGCACTCTGTTACCACGACCTGCTGGGCCAGTGGCTACAGCACGAGGCCCGAGGCGCCCACCATGCTGTCAGTGCCTGGTCGCGGCAGTACCACGTGGACACGTTCGTGTGCTTCTTCTGCCAGCAGGAGAAGAAGCGCTGTCTCGGGTTGAGGGCCGTGCGGGTGGCCCGGCTGCCCCTGTTCCTGTACACCTTGCGAGCGAGCCACAGCCTGCTGGTGGACGACGGACGACAGCTCATCATTGGTGCCTGTGTGGAGTGCGGGACCCTGGTGTGTGCTGGCCATGGACTTGGCCGCCAGGGATCCATAGGCTGGAGCTCCCCAGTGGCAGCGGCGACGAAGGTAAGCAGTGCATCCCGACTTGCCTCAGACTGTTCTTCTGAAATCTGTGCAGGGATGGGAGAGACCAGTTTCCATTTCCCTGTGGGCAGGAGTGTGCATTGGCTCTGGGTGGTGTGTCTCAGCAAGAGGTGCTCTCTTGGGTCACTAGGCTGGCTCTTGGTGGGTGCCTTGGCCTGGCTGAGGTCAGAAGACTTGGAGGGCCAGGAGCAGGCTTGTGGGAGAACAGGGCGCTGCTGCAAACAGTCGGCACAGAGCTGAACTTGAATGTGTTTGCTGCGGAATCTATCAAAGAGAGGAAGTTCATTGGCATGTCTGTTGTCCTCCTGATAACATTAGTAGTTAGTCCAGCGAGGCAGGTCTCAACATTTACCCTGTATGCAGCACATCAGAGGTGAATATGCCTCTCGGCTCTAACTCCCCCCAAAGCTAAGCTTTTCCCGAGTTTTCCAGCAGCAAGTCCACACTTTTCCTTTGAGACACTCTGCTTGCTTAACAGCAGCTAGAAACGGATTTCCAGACATGGGGGTGTGGGGATGCGGGGGACAGTGGCCTAAACAGACTTTTCCCCCAGTGGGAAGAGAGTCTTTCTTCTCTGCAAGTCAGCTGTGCAGGACGTGGGAGGGAGGCCTGGGCTTCTCCCTGTTTGCAGGCGCCTGTCTTCACGCTGCCTGCCCAGGAGGAGCCAGACGAGGCTCAGTTAATTTTGGATCCCGATTTGCAAGGGCTGAAGCAGGAACTGCCTGCCCCATGGGTCTGGGGAAGTGGCTGCCTGCAAGCTGCAATCTTTGCCTAGGCCTCCGGGGCTGTGGGGCCTAATTTCCACCGAACATTGAAACTGGCTCATTTTAATCAAATGCCTGGTAGCCAAGGGGTCTGCAGGGGGGCGTGTGGGTGGGAGGGTGTCCCTGTCCCTGTCCCTGTCCCGTGCAGGAATGGTTGTTCCAACTCTTGAACATTTCCTGATCCCGCCTCCCACGTGTGCACATGTATGCGTTTTGGGGTGGGGAGGGGTCCCCTTGTTATGTGTTCTCAGGTAGTTGCATCTGTGAAGTGCATGTGTTTGTCCCATCTGTGGCCCCACGCCCACATGCTCTGTCCAGGTTTCCCCTGACATCTGATTTAGACTTAAAGCTGCCTTTGGGGGCGTTGTTGGGAGCGCCTCTTATTTTAAACCAGCAGCATGTCGCCCCCGTGGCACACCCCGAGCCTCTCCTCTGCGGCCTGGGATAAACCAGCCGGCCGGTCGGGAGTCCGAAGAAGGGCAGTTCCCAGAGGAGCAGAGGCAGGAAGAAGAGCCTGGGCTTTGCAACAGGATGAACCTGGCTCCAATCCTGCCCCTCGCTCTTGGTAGCTGAGCAGCCGTGAGTAAGTGTCTTAGCCTCTCTGGGCTTCAGTTTCCCCGGCCTAGGAGGGGGAATAAATGCTGCCTGCCTTGTAGGGAAGTTGTGAGAATTACATGAATTGGGGGAATTTGAATGCTTCCGGGAAATCGAGTGGTGCCTGGTGGGACCTTCTTGTCCGCCCCAGTGATTCTTCCAGGATACAGGTGGATTCTGTGCACACCTCCTAGTCTACAGGGCAGTGCCAGCCTCGGGCTTGCAGGTGGGGCTGCCTCAGGTACCCAAAGCCTCCTTGATGAGACCTTTCAAACGAAGATTTCTCTGGGACCCATCCGCGGTGGGCTGGGTTCACTCGCGGTAGCGTCCTCCTTCCTGGGGGGTGGCTGAGATGCCGGCTCGGGGCCCACGCTGGTAGGAAGTCAAGGGGCCACAGGTACTGCAGCTCCCCAGCCAGCTGGGAAGGCAGGAGTTGAGGAGAGGGAGGGCCAGCTGGCAACGCAAGGCAGTGCCCCCCGGGAGGGACGGGCGTCTGCGAGGGCTCACTGTTGCGCTGGCTTTCTGTGCCATTTCTAAAGCAGGCCGTCTCTTCTGCTCCCTAAGAGGCCACCTTATTCCCATTTTACAGATGAATAAATCAAGACTCTGAGCAGTCAGGTGACCTCAGTAACCGCTGCAGAGCCAATAGGTGGTTGGGGTGGGTCTTGAACCCAGGACTCTTTGGACCGCTGTGCCCCTCTCCATGGTGTTACCTGCAGAAGGTCAAGCTGGGGGCGAGCCTTGGGAGGGGTGGGGCTGAGGGGTGGCTCAGGATGGGGTCAACAGGACGAAAGCCGTGGAGGCGCGGAGGAGCCAGGCAGCCTCCCAGGGCAGGAGGTGCCTGCCGGGAATGGAGGAGGAATAAGGTTTGGGAAGACCCAGAGGCCTTGAGAGTCAGGGCCTGGAGGTCAGGCTGCAAGCTCTTGGTCCAGGGGGGTAGTGAAGCGTTCCTGAGAGGAGGAGTGGACGGGGCGAGAAGAAGATCCACCCAGGGCTGGGCCGTGGCTGAGCGCCAGTGGGCGGAGGGCCATCGGGTCAGGCCTGGGTGCGGTGAGGGCAGCAGAGCGGGTGTCGGGCTGGGTTTGACTGAAGGAGAAGAGAAGCATTCAGTGGGGTGCCTGCTCTGCGCTGGGCGCTGTTCCGGACACTGGGGAGCTGGTGTCGAGCCCAGAGCCCACCCGCCCTCCCTAAAGCCAGCCCTTTCTGCCAGAGGGAAGTGCTAGGAAGTGAACCAAGCAGGGTGAGGTCAGCACCCAGCCCCAGGATGGCCACGGGGCTGGGAGTGACAGGATGAGTTTGCAGAGCCGGAAGTAAAATGAAGGGATTCCCAGCAGGGAACCCCGGAGGGGAGGCAGCGTCTGAGCTACCTGGGGAAGGCAAGGGGGGTTCAGGGGAACCCTTCCTGATGCTGGCCCCGGGGTTCCCGATTCCCACACACGTATTCCGTTTCTTTTTTTAGTGTGCGGTTTGAGAATTTGGGTGGGAGCGGCTGGGAGTATTGGAAGGTAGCTGCCGGGAAGCCCTGAGCTGGGACGGCATGTTCCAGAACCTCTGTGCCGCCTCCTGTGACTCCTCAGTCGTTTCCTGTGAAGTGTTCATTCATTAGTGAATCAACTTTAAAACACGAAGAAAGGAAATGTTTTTTTTTTTAAAAAAAAGCAAGAAAGAAAGGAAAGTAGGAGGGGTGTCACCTCTGATTTGGACTGTATCCGTGGCTTTTCTCTCCAGCTGGCTCCGGGTCCCCTGGACGGCCCTTTGCTCTATACGTGCCAAATACCCACTCCCAGCTTGGATAGGAAGTATCCGGGCTGGCTGGGGAGGGCTGCAGCCTACCCTCTCCAGAGCCTGGTCTGCCTTCCCCAAGGAAGAATCACAGCACCTGGGCAGCCCTGTGCAGCCTTGGAGAGACCCTGGGTTGGCCCAGAGTCTGGCTGATTTGAATCTTCATTCTGAGGGAGCTGGCTGTGGGACCTGGATAAGGCTCTCGCCCTCTCTGAGCCTCAGCTGCCATGCCCTGAGAAGTGGGTGTGGCATTCCCTCCAGAAGGCTTGTGCTGGGAACTGAGTGAGATGGCCTCACTGAAAGCTCTTGGTGCCATACTAATTTCTTCCCATCTCCCTGAGGTGCTGGTAACTGGCATTTGGTCTCTTGCTGGCACCCACAAGCTCTGAGGTTGGAGCCTCTGTCCCCCTCTCTGCTTTCTTTTGGAGGTGACATTTGGGGGATGTGATAATAACAACAGTGTCTTTGTAGAGTGCTGTCCATATGCCAGGCTGTGCCATGCCTTCCCTTGTATTTGTATATCTTCAGCCCTCACTGCCGCCCTGTGGGAAAGGTGCCCTTGGTCCCACTTCACAGATGAATCAGCAAGTCCAGATAGGTTAAGTAACTTGTCCCAGGTCACACAGCCAGTAATGGCAGGGCCAGCGTTGGACCCAGGCAGTCAGGCTCTGTGGTCTGTGTGCCACCCTCAACCCTGTCCTGCTTTTCTGCCCCCTCTGTACTCCAGCTGTGATGGTGACAGGGCCTGCAGGAGGGCCATGGCCCCCCTCACCTCCCCCCCCAATACCGCAGAGCAGCTTGTGGCAGAAGTTAGTTTGCATGGGGCAAAGGCCCCAGGAAGCCCCCACTGGCTGGCTCTGCCTTCCCCTGTTTCTCGGCCCAGCCACAAGCAGCGTCCTCTGCCTTTGCACCCCTCAGCGTGGCTCAGCTGTTCAGATGTCAGCACAGATCTTCCTTCTGCGGTTGGGGGAAGCCTGCCTCCCATCAGAGATGTGTGTGTGCCATCCGGTTTCTTGCCTTGTGAGCCAGTTGGCGGCCAGGCCGTCCTCCCCTCGTCTCAGGCTCTGTCCGGGGAGGCTTCGGGTGGATGGAGCGTGCAGCTGCTTACCTAACGGCGCCCCGGCCTCTCGCAGTGGGGATGTCCTGGCCAAGCCCCGAGCGTGGCCACCGAGCCCAGCACAGGTGTTGCCGTGCAGCCGCCCTGCTTTTCTGCACACCAGCATCTGAGGTCTGTCACCACCGCCCGTCAGGGGCCGCTCCGCACATCTGTTTCCTGTGTTTCCTGGTTATGTGTGCCCACTCGGCGCCCCACTCTTCAGGGAGGCCCCGGCAGCCGCAGCTCCTCAGGCTCACAGGGCACCTGGTCGAGGCTGATGGCATGGGGGAACCTTCCGAAAGGTGCCAGGGACGCGGCCTGGCTGGGGCTGACGTTGGTGTCTTCTCCCTGGCAGCAGCTGGAAAGTGACCTGAGCTTGAGGCCTTTCTCCAGCTCTGGCCACCTCCTCCGCAGGGCGCCGTGCTGGGCTTGCCCTGGCAGATTGGGAGCCATCTGCCCCAAGGAGTAAACTTGCCAGACGCTGCCCTGTCCTAAGCCCCGGGGGTGACTGGAGAAAACTGGGGAGGAGGAAGTAAAAGCAAAAGGTCTTCAAAACTCGGAAGGGGAAGGTGTGAAGGGGCAGGACTGGAGGCTTGGAGAGGACTGCGAAGCGTTCTGGTCCCTTCTCTGCTTAAATCTGTCTGGATTTCACGCTTGTATGACCTGTGCCTATCTCTGGAGAGGTGAGTTCACCTGTTTGAGCGTTTTTCTTGAGAACCTGCTGTCCTAACTCACCCCCTGCCAATTCAGGAATGTGGCTGGGGAAGAAGCTGCAGTTCAGATTTGTCTCCTGCCCCCGTGGCACGGTGGCAGTGGACAATATTTCTGCCCTCCAAGGAAGTGCATTTCAGGTCTTGGCTTCTGTTTTCCATTTAGCTCCAAAGGCAGTTGTGAAAGGATCCTCCATGCATCCACTCACACCTCCCACTCAAACCGGGACCTCAGTTTCCCCATCTGTCAGAATGAAAGGATTGGCCCTCTGGGGTCCCAGGTGCTTTGCATTTCACTAGGAAGTCTGTCTGGTCGAACTGTGTTGAGAAAGATCCTGAGGCTGGGTCTGGACTTGCTGGATTTATTGGCAGTCTCTGCTGAGGAAGCAGGAATGGAAACTGGTTCCCTCTTGTGATGTGGGGGTGGGGGGGGGAGTCCTAGGTTTTAAATTCATTGTGTATGGACCCTTAAACACAGCCTCCTCTGTCCTGTGGGTGGTAACTTGTTAGGTTTGGAGAAGTTGTTGGGGTCACTGCTTTCCTGCATAAGGACAGACAAAGCCATGACTCAACAGTACTTTTGACCATTTGTTTTTTCAGGAAAACAAGCTAATTAGATGTATAAATTTTGAAAGAAGTTCTAGCAGCCAGTTGCCAGGGACACAGCTGTAGTTCTACCTTCTGTCCCTTGTCCAAGGTTGCATGGATGCACATATTCTAACCATTAGCTTGATTCATGTTTGAGTGCCTGTGGGATACCAGGTGCCCTGTAAGCACCTGGCACCCCAGGGATGTATTGTGAAATCAGATAGCCTCAGACCTGACCATCCTCAGGGGTTAGAGCACCTGGCTGTGACCGTGTCGTGTGTTGCGTTCCGGCTGTACTGGGATCAGGGTGAGAGCCCATAGGAGGGTGGGAAACGGGGGTGATCTTGAAAGACTTCCTGGAGGAGGTGACATCTAAGCTGAGTCCTAAAGACCGAAAAGGGCTGTGTTTGGACTCCCTGGCTTGACATTCAAATCAGCTGGGACCTTTCAAAAATCCCAGTGACTCGGCCCCACCTCAGCCTGTCAAATCAAGATCCCTGAGGCGTTCTGGGAACCAGTGCTTCTTCCAGCCTCCAGGTGATTGTGGAGGGAGCTGGGGCGAGAGCTGCTGATAAAGGGCCCGGCTGGGCGTGCCGGAGTTTGGGGCTTTCATCTCCAAAACGAGGGCAGCTGTGAAAAGGATTCTCTTTACTCCTCAGGGCCTGGGGAATGGAGAGCCTTCTGTGTCCCAGGCCCAGTTCTAGGCACTGAGGCCCAGCAGTGAGCAGAACAGACAGCGTTCAAGGCATTTCCCAGGCAGTGGGGACAGTCAAGGGCTGTGCCGATGGTCTGCGGGGTGGCAGGAGAGAAATAGGGGGGTGCCACTGCATGAGGAGGTCTGGGCAGATGCCCCGATGGGGTCTGTGCAACAGCAAGGAAGCAGGAGTGGCTGGAGGGTGAGGCTGGGTGAGGACGGCAGGCCTGGCCCGGAGGAGCCGTTGTCCTTGCTTTAACTGATATGCTCTTCCCACCCATAATGCTGTATTAAAGTAGACAGCGCAGGGGCTTAGCATATGAGGAGCACTTTCATCACCCCGGAAAGAAGCCTTGTGCCCGTGAGCAGTCTCACTCTCATTCCCCTCCCCAGCCCCTGGTCATCCACTTTCTCTGTGCGTTTGCTTGTTCTGGACGTTTCCTCTAAATGGAATCGCGTAGCTGTAGCTGTTCACGTCTGGCTCCTTCACCGGTGTTGAGGCTCATGCGCGTTGTCGCATTGATCATGGCTTCTTTCCTTTTCAGGGCTGAATAATACTCCCCGGGGGGATGACCGCGTTTGGCTTCTGCCACCATCGTGGGCACGTGGCTGCCTCCTCGGTGCTGCTGCCCTGGCTGCTGGTGCACAGGTCCGAGTCTGGTCCCACCTGCAGGTCTCTGGCCGTGTGCCTAGGTGGAACTGCTGGCCATGTGATAATCTGTGTTCAGCCTTTAGGAGCTGCTTTCTACTGCCGGGTTTGGAATGCAACATGCCATGGCTCCTTGGAGCCTGGTTCCAGCTGCTCACCCACCACAGTGCCGCCTCCCACTGCTGGTCTCCGGACGTGGCACAGGGTCTGAAGGCTCAAGCTGGCCTTTTCTCCTGGGGGATGGATAAGGGGACAGTACTGAGCTGAGAAGGGCTGGAGCCTTCTCTTGGGGTTCTTGCCTTGGTCCAGCTGCAGCCCTGGGATGGGAAGCCCTGAATTCCGGTCCCGGTGCTAACAGTGACCTGGGGTGTGACCCTTCCCCTGTAGGTCTCAGTTTTTCCCTCTGTAAATGGGAGCAGCTGGGTGGACTCCATAAGGTGGAGCTCAAACCCCTCTTGTCCTTTCTTATCCTGTGGGCGAGAGTGGGGACGTGACAGGGAGAAGACCCCTGAGGGTGGGAGCTGGTGTTGGCTCCTTAAGCCTAGTGGCTGACACGTTGCCTGCCCCAGACACTTGTGGGCTCTTGTTCTCTGCTGCCTGACCTGTTTTGCGTGGAAACCCCATGTGAGATTGGTTGCTGAACTGGGTCTCCTTCGGGAGGTGCCAGCAGCCTCGTTGGCACGAGGGCTGAGAGCCAGGGTTTGGCCCAGCAGAGCCGGGCACGGCACTCAGGCACCTGGAGGCGCCTCTGGGGGCTGCTGTCTCCACCTGCAGGGGCCAAGGGTGGCATGGGGAGAGGAGGCCACCCAGGGCCCAGGGGAGACCCTGGCAGGCTCTGAGACCCCTGGGACCAAGCTGTCCTGCCCACAGGTTAGCACCACCTGCTGGGCAGAGCCGGGGCCAGGAGGGGCATTCGGGTTCTGATGACAGTTCCTCGAGGCCCAAGGCGGTGCCGGCAGCGGTGACGATGGTGACGCAGTTGACAGCAGTGCGGCACTCACTCCATGCCTGCCAACGGCTTTGCCTGCGCTCCCTCGGGCAGCCCCTCTAATGGTCTTAGAAGCTGGGCTCTGTTCAGATTCCCTTGTATGGGTGGAGAAGCTGAGGCACAGCGAGGGGAAGCGACTGGCCCAAAGCTGCCCCGCTGTGAAGTGCAGGAGCTGGAATTGGAACCCAGCCGTCTGGCTGTGGTGGCTATGCTTTTGAATGCTGCACGACATCGTCCTGAAACAGGGCACGAGGATGGGGCCCGTGGGAGATACAGGGCGCATCGGTGGGTGGGGAGGTGTGTGTGTGCGCAGTCCAGTGGGGGAAATGCCCAGGGGCCCAGCCAGGACCAGGCCTGGGCAGTATTTGGTGTCCTAAATGGGGAGGGCAGCTAGGGAAGGCTGCCTGGAGATGGAGGGCCCACGAATGGGGAGAATTAAAATAGGTGGCGAATCTAAAGGTGGAAAAAGGCTCTCCCTTCCAGAGTTCATAGGCCAGTCGTGTCAGTTTTTTTTCCCCCTATTTTATTCTCTAAATGGATTGCTTGGTGTTGCCTGTCAATTTATTACATTATAGGAGCCATCTCAGATTTTCAAAGGTATTTTCAGGTTGTCTTATCTCGCCACTTGAAAATGACTTGTGCTTTGTGATAGAAAGCCTGGCGTCAGGCCCGGCTCGCAGCTGCTCACGGATTGTCCACAGCTCCCCAGGCCCTCTGGGTCCTGACCCTTCGCCCACGGTGGCCTCGGGACCCTTCTGGAGCCCGACACTTCCCCAGCGGTCCTCTGCACCAGCTAACTTGGTGACTTTAGCCAAGAAGCTCCAATCCCACCCCACCTCGCCCCCGTGACGTGTCCACCGAGGCCCGGGAGCCCAGAGCCCCAGCATTAGCGAGCTGGGGGTGGGGTGGGGTGGAGGGTGGGGTGGCCCCTCCTGCCGTCCTGGGGTTAAATGGCCTCTGGCGGGCGCTGCTCCCCTCCCTCCCAGCCCTGGGTTAGCCCAGGGGGCTGCCGGCTCATCTCGCACGCCAGCTTCCAGAAGGGAGATGGTAGGAGGGGAGAGGGTCAGGAGATTTATACGGCACCGGTGTTTCATGAGCCTTAGCAGGCCCATAAACCCCCCTCCCGGCCTCCAGACGACAGGGTTTGCAGACGGGGATTAAGCGGCTTGTGCACAGCTTCTGGCGGCGGGGGCGGGAGTGGGGCCAGGGACAGAGGCGGCTGGGGGCCCACGGCAGGACCGGGACCTCCAGGCTTGGTGCCGTTCTCGTGTCCACACCCCACCCCGCAGTCCGCTCAGTCATTGCCCATTTCTGTTCTTGTGGCCCTATTCTTTACTCCCCACCGAGTCCTTAGGGCTCCCCTTGAATTCTTCCAGGGACAGGGAGCTCACTCGCTCACCTTTGATGGATCAGGAGTGGCAGCCCTTTCAGATGTCCTCTGCCCCCTTGGAGAGGTGGCCTAGGGAGCGCTGGGGACAGTCTTGGAAAGGGCCTGTCTACTTGTCCTTCTGGCTCTGGCTTATCGGTAGGGACGAGCGCTTCTCACTTCCAGTAACACTCCCGATGACATCTGACCACTCTGTCCCCTGTCCCTTTTCCCCACCTGCTTGGAGGCACATTCCAGATCTTGGTACCCCTGGGGGAGACAGGAGGACCACCTGGTCTGAAGTCATGCTCTCCCCTGGGGGGTGGAGGGACAGATTTTGAGCCTCCCTGATGTTTACTGAATTAAATGCTTAAGGGGTTGGAGGCTAGCATAAGGGGTTGGGGACTGTCATTTGTGGTGCATCTACTATGTGCCGGCCCCAGGGGAGGAGTTATTATTCCTATTTAAATATGGGCAGTTAAAGCCATGTATTTCCTTCTGGGAACTGCTTTAGTTGCTCCCCAGAATAAGTTGTATTTTCTTCATCATTCCATTTGAAATCTTTTCCAGTTGCCCTTGTGATTTCATCTTTGACCCACAGATTATTTCAGAGTGTGTTGTTTAATTTCCAGCACTCGGGAGAAATCTTAATACCTTATTTTTCCTGACTTCTGTGTTGCGAGCAGAGATGGTACTCGGTGTGATTGAGTGGTCTGTGAATCAGTGTGTGCTCCCTCTTGGTGAAGGAACCACGGGCACCGGAAAGGACACAGATGCTGCCGTAGTGGGCAGAGACCTCCAGGAAGGTCAGTGAGCCCGAGGGGACTGACAGTAGAGTGTTGTGATCCGTCTGTGAATTTACTGACTTCAGTTTGTCTGGTTGTTTTATCAGTGGCCGAGAGGAGGGGTGTCAAAATCGACTGCAGTTTGGATTTGTCTTTTCCTTCCTTTAGTTTTGTCAAGTTTGCTTTGTGAATTTTGAGGCTTATGCACCTTTGTGGTTATTTTGACTTCCTGATGATCTGGCCTTTTTATTGGTATGATATTATCTCTCTTGCTCTTTGGTGATATTTTAGTCTGGGAGTCCGTTTTATCTGCATTATCCCACCTGAAAATCAAGGGCTCTGACATTCAGACTCCCCTGAGACCACACAGCCGTGGGGGCTCAGACACAGGAGTCAAAATCATCCGCTTGGTGCCTGAGCTCCTCTCCAGTCTCCAGCCACTTTGGGGCTGTGGGGTCTGTGGGGACCCCCTCCGTGGTTGCAGGGGACCTGTGTCATCATGCTGATTGTCTGGAGGCCAGAGCTGTGACCCCACCTGCCCTCAGCCCAGGACCCCAGGACCCCTGGCCTCCTCCCAGAGCTCCCTCATCTTCTCCGTGGCCCGTCGGGAGCTCAGAGGAGCACATGTGGGGCAACTTCTAGAACGTTCTCCTCAGACGCTCTGGAGCTCCCGGCCTCATCTCCCCTTTCAGTGAGATTGTCCTGAATGCATTGGGAAGATCTTTCTGGGACCTTTCCCTGGGTGGCAGGAGAGACGGACCCCTGACTGGCTCCCCCATCCATGTGGGTCTTTCAGAGCCTCTGCCCCGGCCAGCCTGCAGCTCCTCTGGGGCCCTGGTCCCCAAGGAGAGCCACCGCTGCCTCCCTGGGGCATTCTGGGAAACTCCAGAGGACCCTGCGGTGGGTCGGGAGGGTGTTGCCTAGGAGATGTTTAGGAGGGCACTTGGCACAGCGAGGGGGGCAGCTCTGCCCTGAGCTGAAACGTGGAGCGTAGACTGGGTGCCGGGTTTGTTCACTCAGCAGAGACTCGTCCCTCCTGCGTGTGCAACACAGTGGGGTGAGAGGGCGGCACAGAGGACCAAGGACCCGGCCAGGTGGACGCTGTGGAGGCTGTGCATGCTGCGCCATGGTCGCCCTCCTCTGTGAGACCCAGCACTGCTGTACGTGCCAGCAGGAGGAAGCCATGCTCCTGGCAAGTGGACACGCCATCAGTGGGCAGACTGAGCCCCGTTTCAGAGGCGTCCCGGCGTAAAACACAGCCTGAGTCTTCACTCAGCAAACACGCCGATGGCGAGGTTGCTGACAGGGAAAGAGCCGTGACAGTCCCCGTCTGTTAGCTGTGTCAGGACCTCTCATTAGCTCTGGGACGAGGACTCTGGGAAGCATGTGGGGATTTGGCATTGTGCCTCTCCTGCTGGGTCCCTCAGGGTGACTTTGTCTTGACTCGGTCGGGCAGTGACCTTTGGGGAGCAGTCACCCTGGGATACCTCTTGCCCCTGTCACCTCCAGGTCCCCAGCTGACAGGCTGGCTCTACGGCAGCCAGGTGCCTGCGCCTGGGCCCCAGGGGCATGCCGGGGTCCCTCGTGATTCCAGCTGCTGCGGCACCTGGGCCGAGTCAGGCCGGCGGAGCACGGCATCAGTAGAGGCCGGGTGGGCGCGGGGCTCAGGGGCTCTCGCGGTAGGGGGGCCTCCTCAGCCGGGCCCAGGTCACGGGCAGGGTCAGGGCACCTGCCCATGAGCTCGGGTGCCCTGCAGACAGAGGTGCCCTCCTACTCTGGAGAGAGAGAAGCAAGGACATCCCAGACTTTTCCTACGACAGGACACTTCTCTGCCCAGTTTCATCTGATTCCCCTGCCATCCGCTCCAAAAAGGAGGTGTGTGTGGGGGGCGCTTTGGCCCCTCCTTTGATACGAGGTGCTGCTGGTCTCTCCATGGGGAGATGGGGCGCTCTGGCTGAGTACATTCTGAAGTCCACTCTCCACCACTTCCATCCTTGGTGGCCCTGGGCCAGTGTCCACTCTTCCCTGCGCCCAGGCCCCTCGCCCCTAAACAGGGAGCTCTGCTGACCTCCCGCAGAGGGCCGCGTGAGACAGGGCAGGGAGGCACCAGCTGAGGGCTGGGCAAGGGGTCAGGACTTGGGAAGTGGTCTCCATGGTGAACAGAGGCAGCGGGGAAGGGCAAGTGGGAGCTGAGGGCCCTTCACAGCCCTGGCCTCGAAGGCCCCTGAAGGCACACGTCCCGTTCCCTAACCCCCCATCTCCCATCGGGGCCCATCCTGGCCTCACGGGTGGACCCCTGCACCCCAGGCTCCTGCTAATCGTCCCTGAGCCCTGGCACTGACTGGAGGGAGTCAGGCCCTGTTCAGAGCAGCTGCCCCCAAGCCGTGGTGGCCAGGGGGAAGGCAGCGGGGGCAATGGGGAAAGCCGGAGGGCAGCCCGGGGGGACCCGGGATCTCGGCTCCCATCACTCTGAAACTGACTCCCAGTTTCTGAGGGTTGAAGGTGACATTCAGTCATTTGTGGCAGGTAGCAGGCCCGTGTTGCGTGACTACTCATCAGTCATTCTGAGGTGCCTGTTTCCTTGTCTGTACATGGGGACTAGGGCAGCGGCCGTGCCAGGGAGCTTGGCCTTAGTAAGTGCTCCGTAAATATTCCCTCATATCGCACGAGGCCTGCTATTGATTGTTTGGCTTCCTCTCCTCGGCCCCCAGTGTTCTGGAGGGAAAGCCGGGGTCAGGAGTTTGGGGAATGGAAAAAGACTCCCATGCTCACAAGATTCAATGCAAGACTCAAGATTCAACGACAAATTCAAGATTCAATGCAATATTCAAGATTCAAGATTCAAGGCAAAATCTGGTGCATCTATGCCTTTTTTCAGGAGAGGATGAGTAGTTTTTAATAGACTCTGGGGCGTGGGGTGGGGGGTTGTGACCCACAAAAGTTAGAGAACGGCTGTGACTGCTCATCTGCATGCACACTCAGACTTCCCGATGTGGGCAGACTCTTTGCCATTCCTCAAATTCACCATGCTTGCCCTTGCTGTCAAATCTTGACCCCTTCTCTTTCCCTCACACCTCTATTTTACATCCTTTCTGCTCCAGGAGCCGTTTTTTGCTCACTCTCCTGCCAGCCTTGGTCTCTTTATCCTTTTCTGATTGTCCTAGATACTTGTCTGGATGCAACTTTTTCACACTTGATCATTTTTATCCCTTTATTATATCTGGTCTCGTGTTGTCTTTGGATTGATCCATGTGTATAAACCCTGTCTCTTCAAACAGACAGAAAAATAGCTGGACTCGAGTTTTTCTCCATTGGTTTTTCCTGCTATACGTTGTATGCAGTATCCCTCGCCAGCTGTGGGAGTGGCATTCCTGGAAAGCACTACAGTTGGCAAAACCACAGTTGGCAAGATCAAAGTCTCAGAGAAAACAGGAGGTTAAAGCAAAAAAACAATATAAACGGCATTAAGTATATGTTTTTAAAAGCCACAGTAAATAAGAGTTCTTGAAGACATCACCGCCAAAACAAACCAGCTTTGTCCACATTTAAAAACCTATTCCAGTCAGTAACCTTTTCCTGAGTTACCTTCTTCAGCGGATGGGAAATTTGGCTGCTGTTTCAAAGTGCTGAGGGAGGATTCTCCCTTGAGGTTTATTTCTTCTTGAGATAGCTTTGGTCATTTTTGTTTTTCAGGGAAATTGTTCCTTTTGTTTAGGTTATCGAGTTAATTGGCATAAATGGCTCATAATGTTCCCTTATTAGTCGTCTGATGTCTGTAGGTTCTGTAGTGATGTCCCCTCTTTTGTTCCTGTTATTAGTAATCTGTACCTTCTGTCTCTTTCTTCTCTATCAGTCTAGCTAGGGGTTTATCAATTTTATTGAACTTCTCAAAGGTTTATGTTTTAGAGACTGTCCCTCTTTGAAGTGTTTAAACCAGTCCTTTCTGAAGTAATATCTATTGCACTTGCAGCTTCTCTTGCCCCATTTTTGCAAGTCTGGACAAAATGTTTGTGTAACCACCAGGTCTTTTCCAAGTTATCTGTGAATAAAGGCATGCTTTCTAAGCCCGATCTTCTCTCTCTATCCTGAGCTGGTGGTGTTTGAATTGATCTCCCTCTGTCAGCTTGCCCTGGCATGTCCTTTTGTTTGAGGGGATTTTATCAAACCTTGGAAAAGCAAGAAAGGTTACTAGACTTAAATAATTTTTTATGCAGGGAAGAAAAGTGTGTTACTTCACAACTACTGATTGTGAAAGATTGCTGGCTCTCCTATATTAGTGGTTCTGTTATTTGAAACATATGCATTCAATACTGCTATGCTTCATTACTTGATATACAAAGTCTCTACTGTTTAAAACACATTGTCCTTTCATGCTTGTGCTACAAAATATACTTTCTCTGTTACTTTGATTGAAACTGTTTCTCTTTCTTTGCATTTATGACAAATCTCAGAGCATCTCTTTAGAATCATGGAAGTGGGAAGGAAGCTTAGAGATCATTGAGTCTAACACCCCCACCCACCCCCCGCTTTACCAAAGCAGATCCAAAGTCCAGGAAGGAAAAGGGGTTTGCCCATGACCACAAAGTGCATGAGAGGCCGAGGCTTGGCGTTGGTGCCCAGTGACGTTTCTATTTCATCAACCAAGGCTACCCGCCTAGCAACAGATGTTCCACTGTGATGGTTATGTGCTAGCAATTTGAGGGTCTGGGGGAGGGCAGTCCCAGCTCTCAGGCCCATTCAGCAACCCCAGCCCAGGGCTCACTGGGGGATCTCACATGTATGTGGCTGGACAGGTGAGCAGCATTCTGTGAACCCACCATCCTTCCCCCGTGCCATGCAGGGACCCCTTGTGTCCTCTCAGCCCCAAGCAGTTTCTTCTCTGTGAATTGCTCTCTTTGTTTTAAATATACTTTTAATAGCAGTTTTATTGAGACACGATTCACGTCATAAAATCCACCTATTTAAAATGTACAGTTCCATGGCTTTTAGTATATCTGTGAGTTGTGCATTCAGTGCCACCATCTAATTCCAGAACATTTTCATCACCCCAAAAGGAAATTCTGCACCCATTAGCAGTCACTCCCCATGACCCCCATCCTCTAGCCCCTGGCACCCCTGAATCTACTTTCTGTCACTATGGATTGGACTGTTCTGGTCCCTTCCTATAATCGGAATCATACCATATGTAGTCTTTTGTGACCGGGTTTGTTCATTTAATATCAGGATTTCAGTGTTCATCCGTGTTGTAGCGTGGATCAGGGCTTCATTCCTTTTTATGGCCAAATAATATTCCATCGTATGGATGGACCACATCTTATCTTATCTACCCGTTCATCAGTTGATGGGCAAAGGGTCATTTCCACCTTTTACGTATCATGAATAAACAAAAGTGGAAACAACCTTTTGTTTACTGTGACATTCGTGCGCAGGTTTTGCGTGGGCAGATTTTCCCTTCTCTTGGGTGTATACCTAGAGTGGAAATTCTGGGTCATATGGTAACTCTATGTTTAACTTTTTGAGGAACTGCCAGACGGCTTTGCAAAGCGGCGATCCTATTTTACATCCCCACCAGCAGCGTATGACGGTTCCCATGGCTGATTTGCTTTCAAAGGAGGAAAAGAGCAGTTAGGCAGGTAATGTTTATTTTCATAAATATAGCAGTGCGCATATAATAAACACCCAAGTTCTTTTCTGTCTTTGAGTTTCCATATCAAACGACTATTTTAGTGCAGTTTTTTTTTTTCAGTTTGAAGGTGACACATCCCAGCGCTAACTCTTACTGTGTGGTCATGAGCCAATCACTTAGCCTCTCTGTGCCTTGTTTCTTTGTGGAATGTCTGCGATTGTATCCTCTCGAAGAAAGGGTTATGTGAGCTAACATTCGCTGGGAGTCGGCTCTCAGGAAGCCCAGCCTAAGTGCTAGTCGGCCCCTTTATTATTATTATTAATGTTATTACATTATTGTTGTGAGAATTTTGGAAAGTACCAAAAGGAATAAAGGAGAAATCACACCCCAGCCTCGCAGCCCAGAGGCAGCCGTGGAAACGTTTTCCTGTTTCCTCCTGGGCATTTTTCAGTGATTCATTTTACCAGGCTGATATGAAAATCAAAGTACGGTTGTGCATCGTGCTCTTACTCACTTCATGTCCCTGCATGAACATCTCCCCGGTGTTGGTGTAAACTTCGTTTTTGCTTCTGTGTGATAGATTCAGCAGCAGAAGGGCTGTGACTTAGCTGTCCCTGCTGGGGCTGGGCTGTCTTTGCCTGTCACATGGATTTAATGCCACGTGAGCCTTTGGCTTGAAAGAGCGCCCCGACGTCCTGACAGCTGGGCCCTTGGGTGGTGGGTACGGAGCGATGGCCTGGGGGGACTTAGCCCCTAGCAGAGCATCGGGGGTGGGCATGGAGGCAGGGAGAGGGGGGCATGGGGAGGGGAAAAGAAGCAGGGAAACAAGGAGGCTTTGTTTGACAGTTTTGACTCGTTGCCTGTATCTGTCGTGTTTTAAGTTGAAATTTGGAAACAGAGACTAAAAAAAGAAGTAATAGAAGTTACCTGTAATTGCACTGTGCAGCTCTGCCAGCCTTTTTTTTTCCTGTGCACACACCTTCACACACATACACACACACACACACACACACACACACACACAAATACTGTAAGTAGGCTCGTACTGTATGTTGTGTTTTCTAGTTATTTCCACTTAGGTCGTCATGAATATCTCTTAGAGAAACTGTGGAATATCAAGTATGAGACTGTGAACCCTGCAGCAAGGGTTGAAATCTGGTTTCCGCCTCTTACCAGCCGTGTGTTCTGGGCCAGTTATTTAACCTCTCTCCATCTGATGCTTCTCCAGCTGTAGAGTGGGATTAGTAGCAGAACTCACATCGTAAGGCTGTTTTGAGGATTAGACAAGGTGGAGCATGGGACAGTGGTATGTTGGCCGCTACTTGGTTTCTGTGTTTCTCGGAATCTTCTAGAATCAGAGTCTTCTAGAATCGGGGTTTTATTGACTGCAGAGTGTTTGCTGGTCCCCTGTGGTTGGACACCCAGGTTGTTTCTGGCTTTTCAGGGTGAGTGGCTCTGCAGTAAGCCTTCCTGAGTCTCGTCTGCCCCTCTCTGGCTCCACGCAGGGCCTGCTCCCCTCCCTTTGGCCAGCGCTGCGGATCTCCTGGGCTGCCCCGTCGAGCGTGGCCGGGTCCATCGGGAGCTGGGGGCTCCTGGCCTCTACATGGCCATGCAGCAGGTACCTACAGGAGATGTGAGATGAGAAGGGGAAGTTTTCCTTGGCAACCTCTGGGCGGCTTCCCTTGGTGTCTGTAGGAAAGGACTTGGGCAGGAGGGAAGTGGGCACAGGGCGGGCGTGGGGGGAACCCATCTCAACACCTGGGCCTCGGCTGGAAGCCACCTGGGCCCTCTGGGGAAGGAAGCAGGATTTGAATAAATGCCTTCATAAACAGAAGTGAGCCCTGCTCTTGGTTCCCTGGGCAGAGTGAGGGCGCCCAGCCTGGCTCCTGATTGCTGGAGGGCGAGAGAGTCGGCGAGGAGCCGCTCCAACTGTTGGCAAATCTCGATAAAGCCTCTGATGCTTGGGGGGCCCTGGGGAACCCCCTGGTTACGGCGTACCCAGCTAACGGGCTTCGGATGGGTTTGCTTTTCTGAGCTATTAAGAGCTTGTTAAAAGAAAAATAAAAATTATTGAGCACCTACTACGTGGTCATTCAGTTTTTCACCACTCCATATTGTGCGCTCTGGGCTAGGCCTGAAGCTAGCCACTGGGGATGGGATATAAATTCACCATCGCATAGATGGCTCGTAGTATTCCTGAAATATAGATGGTAGCCTATTGTAAACATAATATAGATGTGTTTAATTCTGAGGTCTTTGTGGATCCATTGTGGTTGTAAGCAGCAGTTTCCCCACAATGCTATCGTCCTGCTAAATGATAATGTAACATCACAACCGGATATCAACAGACATGACGCACCAATCTTATCCCCGGTTTTACCTGCAGTTATTTGTGTGTGCCTGTGTGCCTGGGTCTGTCTGTCTGTAGCCTATTTCATTTTACAGAGAGGAAATGAGGCTCTGAGAGGTCAAGGGGCTTAGCCTGGATCAGGCAGCCAGAACGTGGCGGGACTGGCCTGTACAGCCAGGTGTTCTGACTCACCTCCCAGAATTACTGCGGGAAAATCATCAGCTTACGCTTGGCTAGTTTTCTTGGACTCTGTAACCGCAAGCTGTGACCCAAGACCCCTCTTTGCACTTCACAATCCACAGATGAGAACCCTAAGATGTTGGTGCTGAGATGCTGGTGGCTCCATTTCAGAGACAAGCAAACTGAGCCTCAGAGACATTGAGGGGTTTGCACACCGTCCCCCAGGTGGTCAGAGGCTGGTCCAGGACTGTTTTTCTGGTCAGCCCTTGGCAGTGATCCCAATGAGACTCTTTTTCCAAGAGGGGAAAAAGATTGCAAATGTCAGGGTCAGCATTCAGATTGGTTACCAGGGAGACAGTGGGGGCATTCTGGAAGGTTCTTGAGCAGGAGATGACTCTGGAAGCATGGGAGGCGACCTTGGGCAATTAGCATGCTCCTGAGTGTGTGCCAAAGAACACTAATGACTCAGGATGTTGGGAAGAAATGTTTCCCCTTGCTCACATACATTTGGGAAACAGTAGATTAAAGAAAACTAAACACGGTTCATGGAAGCAGGACTTTTCAGTGCCTTTAAAGTACCGATGTGTACTGTGACCCTCTAGATGAGGACAGACATTTGTTCTGCACAAAGCATTTCATCGCAGTGTTTAACAAGATGCTCTCTCCAGCGTGCCTTCCCATCAGTGAGATTCTCAGGTCCTGCGGACAGGGCTGGAGTAGGGGGACATGGCCTGGCCGAAAGCATACTGGGTGGCTGTAGCTCAGGTGGGACCAGTCATGGGCCCAACGGCTTCCCAAAAGATGAACGTGGAGGCTCCTTCCAGCCAGGACTTACTTGGGGGATCATGTGAAGTGCAAAGAGCAGGACACAGTCCCACATCTGCCATGACCACAGCCGCATGCCTCTGCATATGTGCACGGATGGCGAGGGGAGAAGCACGTCCAGGCAAAAGCAGCTGTGGGATTTCAGGTGATTTATTATTTTTAATATAAGGAGTGTGTGTGTGTGTGTGTGTGTGTGTGTGTGTGTATGTTTAATCCAACAAGAGAGCTTTGGCTCCATTCACTGGGGCAATAAAAAGCCACTGTGTGTTTGCAAAGCAGGGCCTGAGGGCGACATAACAAAAATGGTTTCAAAAGAAAGATTAGTCTGAGTGGCACTGGGCAGCCAAATTGGAAGGGGAAGGGGAAACTGGAAGAAACCAGGTAGGAAATGACCACGTGGTAGCTGAGCCATGAGAGCTGGAAGTGGTTTCCTGCTTCCCCTTTTCTTGAGGCCCAGAGAGGTTAAGGCACTTGCCCTGAACCACACAGCTGATGGGCTGCTGAACCAGCACTTGGAATATTGCCATGTGGCACGTATGTTGAATCCATCTTCTTCTGCTTTACCATTTGGGGTATCCAGTGCCAGTCTCCCCTGTAGAAATAAGAACTCAACTGTGTGTATACGTGTGACTCAGGATGTCCTCTCCGATGTGACAGTGAACAATTCCCCGCCCCCCCAGGAAGGGGAAGCTTCAAGGAGACCCCGAGCGGGTGTGACCGGGAACGTCACAGAATGGGCAGAAAGCATGGGAGAGATCCGGCTGTGTTTCAAAAGTTAGCAGCTGCTATTTATGTTGTTTCCCACGCACAGCCCCTTTGGGGCCAGATAAGTTCAGAATTCAGAATTGTTCAGGCCCTGTATAGGTGCCGTATTTTATGGGCTACCCCAGTGGGTTTTGGAGCAGCACCTGTCATCAAACCTGGCAGTGTTTCTAGGGCAAAGTATGTGCATATTCGTACCCAATGCGGGGTGGGGGGGTGGGAGAATATGAGGCTAAAAATAGAAGGGCAGTTAAGGAAAACTTATGGTTTTTAGAATTTTTTGGATTTGGGGATCAGGTTAGGATTGTCTTGGCTAACGAGATGTCCATGGATATTGAGTAATTTGTCTGGAATATTCTGGTTTTTGGTGTTTGGGAAGAGAGAAGGCCCCTCTCCTTCCTGAATATTTGTGTCTATTTGAATATAGAAAAAGGTAGGTAACGGCCTGCTTCAAACTGTAAACAGGGCTCCTTGCACAGGGAAGGAGAGGAGAGAGAAAGGGAAGTGATTTCCTTTTTAGTCACATGTCCCTATATTGTTTGACTTGCTACCATGAGCATGTGTAACTTTTTTAATTTTAGGGAAAAAAAAAAGAAGAAAACAGTGGCCCTAGTGGTGCCCAGTGCTTGTCTTGTGCCAGGGGATGTGGGGAGATTTGTCTCCATTGGACCCCGAGGCTGCATGGAGTCAGCACTGCTTCCATAACGGGTGGGACATGGACGTCCTCTCTGTCCACTGACAGTGGCCAGGACTGCTCATACCTGGAGCGGCCACCTGGACAAGTCTAGTGACATGTCATCCTTCTGTGCAAACACGCCCCTGGGCTGGGAGGGAGGGTGTCTGCGTGTTTAGACGTGGTAGGACCTGCTGGAATTCGCATTCCCTTATTCCAGAGCTGACTGGATCTTTAAAGATCGGTAAAACCCATTTTGAACTGAGTTGAAGGGCCGTCCCATGCCTCGGTTTCTCCTGAGGATGCTGAGGAGTATATGTCCACTGCCCTGGGAGGCCATGCTATGTTGGGTGGCGAGCACTGGACAAGGAGTCTGGAGACCCAGTACTGGATCCCCCGGCTGCCTGGCGACCTGGGGCCAGCCACTTACCCCCTGTGTTTCCTGCAGGGTCAGGTGAGGGGCTGAGTGCGACCCATGCCCTGAGTGGCCATTTACTGAACCCAGGCCCGGGATGGACAGGGTGGCCCTGGGTGGTGGGGGACTGCTCAGCTGGGTGGGCAGTTTCAGGTCAGCGTGAGGAGAGCTGGGCTGGGGGAGGGCAGTGGGGATGCAGGGAGCACTCTCCACTCCCATTCTCTTGGGGAGGAGCTGGGGAGGCTCAGGACCCCCCGGGGCCCTGGCCTTCCCCGAATCCTGACTCTACATCTGAAATCCAAACGGAGTTTAGGGCCTAATGTCCAGAAGGAGCCAGCAGTGCTGCTTTAGAAGACTGGGCTCTGTATGGCTCCACCTGCCGAAGGACCGGCCCTTCCCATCCCTGGGTCAAGGGGATCTTGGTCCAGTGGCCTGTCTCAAGTAGGCAGCAGCCCCTGCTTGCACCAGAGCGCCGCCCCCCGGACTGGGCTAAGGAGGGTGGCCTCGGGCCCCTCCCTGCCTGGCCTATGGGTCTGAGGAGGTGGGAAAGGGAAGGGAGATGGGAAGCCATGGCCACCTCCCGCTTCCCTGTGGCCCATCCTCCCAGCGGCCTCTGCTGTGACCTTCACAGCCACAGGAGCCCACGTGTCCTGGCTGTGAAAGGGAGGGAGGAAAGAACTTCTCTCTGTTGGCTATATGCATGAATGAATGAGGGAGGCGCTGGCAAAATACATGCATTTGTTCAGCCAGTGTTTCCTAAGCACCGCCTGGGGGCCAGGCACTCTTTGGGGTGGGGGCACAACTGTGAGTGACACGGAGTCAAGTCCCTGCCCGCGGTGGGAGATGGACAATAAGGAATAAGTGAGCATCCCACGTGTCCAATGGGGCCATGGTGGCCTGAGCCTGGGGCACTGACCCCAGGGCCGGAGGGGTGTCGCATCTTCCCCAGTGCCCGGGACAACCCCGAATGGCCAGGTCCTTTCTACCCTGAGTGGGAGAGGCCACATACCCCTGTCCCCCTTGCTGCACCGCCTGCTCCCTGGGTTTGGGTCTGGGCACTGCGCTCCCGGCCGGACCTCTCCTGTTTTGACCCCGTGCTAGCCGGGGTGTGGGGTCCCTTCCATCCAGCCCGGGCGGGGACCCGCCTGGACACTGGGTCCTCTAACCAAAAGACTCGGCAAGGGAAAGGGATTTATTTTGAAATGTAAACAGCCTCTCCAATCATAAAAAACAGAGGGTCCCGCTGTGTTTATTTCACCAAAGGCACATTGGTTTAGCTGTGAAAAGAGACGCGCCTGTTCCCCCAGGCCCCCGCCCCCACCTCCCTTTATTTCCGGGCATAAACACGCAGCTTTTTCTTGTCTGTCAAATGTGCTTTGGGTGGGAACGCGGCATTTGCGCCTCTGGGCTTTTTTTTTTTTTTTTCCCCTCCCGTGAAATCTAAAGTTTGGGAGTCCAGGGTCCAAGGAGGAGTCAGCTGGGGACGTTCTGTCCAGAAGATGCCCTTTGTCCCCTGCGGGCAGGCAGGGGTGACGTGACCAGGAGATGGAGCCAACCCTTGTGCTGGTGGCTTGAGAGCAGCAAGAGGCCACCGTGGGAGCGCGAGCTGGGGACAGCGGGTCCGGCCGCTGTGGGAGGACAGGGATGGACTGGGCGTGGCGTGGGCGGGGCCGGGACTGGGTGGGGCGGGGCGGCCGGTGGGGCGGGGCGGGCTCCTGGGCCCGGAGGCGGCAAAGCCGACCCCACCTGACTGCGCCCCATTCTTTTTTTTCTTTTCCTAAATAAAAATAGCAACATTCTGTCTCCCTCCCTTGCCTCCTCCCCCGGTTGTCTGAGGTCGTCCCTCCTCTCCCTCACCTGCTCCCCTTTCCTTTCACCTTCACATGCGCCTGGACTCATTTTTCTCACCTGAGGGTTCCTGTCCTCGCCTGCTGATTTTTTCATTCCAATGGGGCAGGAACTTCTTAAAGCATCTCCTGGCTTTCCCATACCTTGCTGTTCACATTTAATATGTGGGAAAACATCTGTGGAGTGTTTTCCTGAGGACTGTCCATTCCAGGGGCGAGAAAATGAGGAAACTTTGCTGGTAGAGGTTGCTCGACTTCCCCCATGTCATACAGATGTAAAGGGCAGAGGCAGGACTCAAACTCGCGATGCTCATCCCTCACCCCCCCACCTCTCGCCCCCGTGCCAGTGTGTCCCGGGTGGGAGCTGCAGCTTTAACACACGGTGGTTAATTTTAAAACCATCTGCAGCCCTGGCATTAACTGACAGCGCATGACATGGAGACAATGTTCCTTTTTTGAATTTGCTTTTAGTCCTATTTCAAGGAGACATTTCCGGGGCCAGCTTGTTAAGCAAATCTCTAATAATTTCTAATCAACCTTTTTAACAGGCTGCGAGCTTTCAGCAGGGAGAAGCTTCTAGATAGAATTATGTCACATTGCTTTTGTTTTGATTGTGCAGGCCCATAACCTCCTATCTGAAATTCTTGGGACTAGAAATGTTTCTCTTTTTTAGACTTTAGAAAGTTAATATGGGCCATATACTGTATATTAGTCAGCATCCTTTGTAGAATATATATGTGTGTGTGTGTGTGTGTGTGTGTGTGTGTGTATTTAGTTTTCAGAGCTTTTTGGATTTCAGAATTGAAGGTGAAGAAGGTGGGGTTTTGTAATGAAATCCCTAGATACGTTTTAGTGCCCGTTTGTAGCTGGAAAGTGACACTGGGTTTATATATTCAGAAGGTTTTGGGGGAGTGAGTTGTAGAAGGAACGACTTCAACTGGGTGGTGGTCCCGGTGCTTGGGGAAGGTGGGGTGAGGGGCTGAAGCTCAGCAGGCCCCACCCAGGCCTGGGTGGCCAGTGGGCGGCGGTGGATCTGGGGCCCATCCTGTCCCTGGGGATGAGCTGGGAGCAGACCTGGGGCTGGCTGGCCGCCCACACAGGGGGATGGAGCCTCCCTAGTCCCAGGTGCCTTCTGGCCCTGGCACTGTCCCTGGAGGGTACCCAGCTGCCAGGGCCCCTGGAGCCTCCCACAGGCTGCACCTCCTCCCCCGGCCCTGCCATGGTGCCCCAAGGAGCCTTGGGGCAGAGTTCCCCCATGTGGAGGACACTGGCCCTGGCAGCCACTACTGTCACCAACCTGGGCATCCTAGGCCCCTGGCACAGTCACTCAGCTGTTGTGGAGCTGGGGTGGGAGGGGGCGGGGGGGGGGGCGCAGAGCAGAGCCCAGTGGGGGGAACCACAGGGAAAGGAGGTCGAGACCCTTCCTGAGTGTGCCCTGGGGGTTCAGGGGGACAGATTGGGGTTCTCAGTATCGCAATCCCCCCAGGAGCATTTGGAGATATGGGGACAGGGGGCTACAGCACTCACAGGTGTCTGCAGTACTGTGGACAGGTCCATGAGAACAGACTGCCCTCCCATCTGGACTGTCCCCCCTTTGGAGCCTGACGAATCACACCCCGTTCCCGTCTCCCCTGCCTGGGCGCCCTCCCAGGAGCCCACACGTGGCCCCCCCAGGCCCGGGGTGGAGCCAGCGGGAGCCGAGGGGAAGCCCGGGGGCCGAGGGCCAGGCTTTGTCCCCCCACTTTTGTGACAGGCTGCAGGCCTCCTGGCCACCCCTAGCTCTGCAGGAAGCCCGGAGCCAGCCTGCCCCTGCCCCCCCGCTGCCCTCCCCTCCCCCCTCAGCCAGAACATCTGTGTGTTCGTGGGGGGTGTGCTCTGGCCCCCTGCCAACCCCAGGGCAGCTGGGAGCGCGTTCTCCTGGGAGGCAGCTCCTTTTGGCTCTGCCCTCTCACGTGGGAGCGTGTTCTCGGGGCCTGAGCTCTGAGCTCACACCCCGGCTCCAGGGCTTCTCCCCTCAGCCCCCACCTCTTTCCCAGGACCCCACCCCCACCCCACCCCCATCGTTCTCCATCTTTGCCACAGCGGCCCTTCCAGCACCATCGGTGTGCGGCCACACTGACGGAGCCTCCCCGCGGGCTCGGTGAGGGTGGGGTGGGGGCGCGGTCCTGGCTTGGCCGAGGAGGGCTCAGTGAAGGCCTGGGCAGGGTGGGGGGCCCCGGGGGGTGCTGCACCACGCGGCTGGCAAGGGCAGGGAGCAGTTACACCCTGCGCCAGAGGCCAGGGAGCGGGAGCCTCCCCTTGGGAAAGCCGCTGGCGAGAGAGCCCTGAGCCCCACCTCCAGCCCAGGGAGAGGGACACAGAGGAGGGGAGGCGCCCCATTTCCCAGTCGGGAAACGGAACAAGGAGAGGGATTTGAGCACTCGGAGGCCATGTCCTGTCCCTGCAGGAGCTGATGCCACATGGGCCTCTCTGTCCTTGGCTCATGTCTCCCCAGTGGCAGGCTGAGCTCCTGGAAGGCTTTTGCTACCCTGAACCCTGCTGCACCCACCTTGGCCATCCTCCCTGCCCCCCAGCAGCTGGGGGTGCCCTGGGCTCCTACCTCCCGCACAGGGTTGTTGGCCAGGCCCTAGGTCGGGGTGGACCATGGTGCCCAGATTTCCGTAGTCTAGGCCATTGAAGCCCCAGCTAGGGCATTCTGGGTACAGCCCCTGAGCCCCCAGAATGTTCTAGACAGGTGGGCTGCTCAGATTCATGAAAGCGCTGTCATTTGTGGTATGTTGAGCATTGCATGTGTCTCATCTCACTCGATCCTCCCCATAGCCCTTGAGGAGACAGACGCTGCAGTCATCACCTGTGCTTTACAGATGAGGAAACCAAGGCCCAGAGAGGTCAGGCAACTGGTCCAAGGTTGCACAGCAGAGCCAGGACTTGAACCTCCATCTCTCCGACCAAGCAGCCCATTTCCAGTCCATGGTCTTTGTGGCCTCACTTCTTATCCCTTCCTTTGGTCTCCCCTAGACACACTCTTCCCCATAGGCCTTCTCTGGCTCAGAGGTCCTTTGTGATATTCTCCGGAGGGAGTGGGAGGCCGCAGTAAAGGCCCCTGCTCGGTCCTGCCTGCTTGGGCTGCCCATGACATCTGCTTCTCAGCGGTGGGTGGGGACGTCCCTCTGGGCCAGGAGCCGTGAGGAGCCTGAGGAGTGTGGTACCGGTACAGGACCGCACAGACCAGGAGGGGGTGTGCCTGAGTGCGGGGTGACCCCACTAGGTGAGCGGGCCCTTCAAGCCATTCTTTCATGGATTCAGGGAGCCAGTAAGTATCTGTTGGGTGTGAGGATGCGCTTAGCGATTAAGAGGTGGTGATGTGCAGAACGGAACACAGCCCCTCTCGTGGGGCTGCTGGTTGGTGGAAGAGACAGACAGACATTAGTCATGGAATCCCACAACCAAATATCAGATTTACAGCCAGGAAGAGGCTTCTTAGGAGAGAAATGTAGTGTCAGGGAAGTGGGGGCCTCTACCTCTATCCGGGAGATCTGGAGGACTTCCTGGGAGAAGTGGCTATTAGGCCAAAGTCTAAAAAATAATGGGGAGTTAACCATAAGAGGGAGCTTGAGGGAACAGCCTGTGCAAAGGCCCTGGGGCAGGAAAGAGGGCATGGTGGGGAGGCCTTGGTGTCTGCAGAGGAGGCAAGCAGGGCCAGGGCACGTGGGAGGGCTCCCCAGGGAATTTTGGCAGTGATTGAAAGGGCATGGAGCACCTGTGAAGGGTTTTAGCTGGGCGTAGAAAGACTAGATTTGCCTTTTGAGAAGCCATTTACACTGCCTTGAGGTCTTAGAGGGGAGAACCGAGATGAAGACAGCAGGTTTCGGCCTGATTTCAGCCAGCACCCAGGGACGGGGCAGGAGCTAGTGGGTGCCGGCTACTCCCCAGGGGTTGACATAAGAGGCTTTCTGGAATGACCAGACTGGGCCTCGACAGGGCCTGGGGCTTCCCCTGCCCAGGGGTCCCCACCTTCCCCAGATCCAGCTGGAAGCCCCAAGTAGAGTTTGGGGGGTCACCTCGATCAAGGCTGGGGGAGCCAAGAGAAAGGGCTTTGTCCCTCTCCCTGCCCCTTCCCCTCCTGCCAGCCCTGACACCACTGCCCGGGCCTGGGCCTCCGGCCCCCTCATCAGTCATGTCCATTTATCATCTCCCTGCGCCTCCTTGCAGGAGGGGAAAGCACTGGCGCGGTGCTCCCAGGCTCTGAGCACCGAGGAGCTGGCCCCCTGCCAGCCCCGCTTCCCTGCCCGCGACCCCCTCCCCAGAAGCCCCCACCTGGGCCTGCCCTTTCTTTATGGCAGGCGAAGTGCTAATTCCCAGCCCAGAGCGGTGGGCCAGGGTCTGCAGCCAAGAGAGGAGAGACTGTTTACAGCCTGCGGCGGATCTTGGCTCCAGCGGTCCGGCGAGCTGGCCTCGCTGTGACATGTTTATTCCCCAGGCCCGCTTCCCCGGCGCTTGGCAGGGCCCAGCTGAGGGTTCTTGGAGATGAGGACAGGCTGACGGCCTGCTGGACTGTTTGCGTCCAAGCCCGCTGCTCTCTCCCTCCCTCTTATTTTCACATTCAAGGAGGCAAAGTGTGGAGTGAGGCCAGAAGGACCCCTGCCTCCCTGGGGATGCAGCCCCTCCCCTGAGAAGACCCTCTCACCCGTCTCGGCTAACGCCCTGCCCCCCAGGAGACCCTCCATACACGGGGGTCCCTGAGTCCGAGCAGGAGGGACTCTGGGGCCCAGTGATTAATTCTGCAGCTCTTTGGGGGGGCCCCTGCCCAGCGGCACAGCCAGTCTCAACCACCCCATCCCTCAGCAGTTTTCTGCCAAGCACCTAGAATGTGCCAGGCCCTGGGGTGATGGCAGGGAACAAGACGCCCAGCTAAGAGGGGCCAGCTGTCTCCATGCAGGGTCACTGAGGACCTCAGGCTGCACCCGCCTTTCCCAGCCACAGAAGCCCTTCCTGTTCACACTGCCTGCAGCGCCACAATTGGAGCCAGGACTTTGGGGTCAGACAGCGCAGGGCTGCATCCCAGCTCTTGCACTGACTTGCTGTGTGACTATGGGTGGGCCCCTTAACCTCTCTGAGCCTCTCTTTTTTTTTTGTCTGCAAATTAGGAGGAAGAGGTACCATTTTATAGCTGACCTCGCAGGGCTGATCCTTTATTTATTCAACAAACCTTTACTCAGGATCATGTGTGCTAGGCTGGGTGCTGGGATGTAGAGACCAACAAAGACAGGGAAGCTTCTGAGAGCAGTGCCTGGTGAGTAAGAGGCCCTGAGCCAGCTTTTGGGTTGGTACACATGGGGCTCACAGAGGAAGCTCCCCTTCAGGCCAAGAGCCCCTGTGAGCAGGGTCTCTGGGGACAGAGGAAGTTCGGAAGGTCCCAGGTGCCCAGAGAAGCAGGGTGCGGTGTCTGAAGGGAAGGCGGACACCTGCATCTCGTCCCTGACTAGATGAGTCGTGCTGGCCTCAGTTTCCCTGGCTCCGAGATATCTAAATTTTCCCCCAGGTCTGGGTTTTTGGACCCTCAAAACTGGGATTGAGAGGGACTGTGTCACCTGGTGGGGCCTCATCCTGCCACGTGGGGCATGAGGAACCAGTGGTGCAGCTGGAACTCAGGTGTGCTGCCACCTGTGTCATCCTGGATAACCCTGCTGGGAGGTATTACCAGTGACCCTGCTCTAACAAAGCAGCGAGCACTCATGTCTACCCCCAGACCCACAGGGCCAAGTGAGCTGTCCTTCCTGGTTCTGGAACTTTCCCTGATGGTCCTGAGCCTACGTGCAGAAGCTTTGCCCAGTGCTGGCTTCCCTCTGCTTTCTCTCCAGATGCCTGAAATATGGGGAGGTCCCTTTTGGGCTCCTTGTCCCCCAGGCCACTTGTCCTTTTCCAGATGATTCTAAGGGAAACTTGGGTGCTTTAAACCAGGAGTTGGCACACTTATTTGGTAAAGGACCAGAGAGTGAATGTTTTAGGCTTTATGTGCGATACTGTGTCTGTCCTGTATGCCTCTTGGTTGTGGGTTTCTTTTGAAACAATCTTTTAAAAATGTTAAAACCGATGTTAGCTTGAGACTGCGGGTTGTAGTTGCTGAGCCCCCTGATTATTTCTAATGGAAAGGAAACCTCAGACCCTGTTCTTGGCTTTCTCTGTGCTGTTCTCAGCCTCTCCTGGACGTGTGTCCCCTCCGCCCCATCACCTTCACCAGCCCCAAAGGAGCGAGCTGCCCTCTGGAGCCGTGTGGACTGCCAGCAGCGGCCTCGGCAGCACCTGCTCCTCGCTGGCTGGCCAGCGGGTCATGCGAGGCTAGGAGCTGTCCCTTCAGCTGTTTGGCCCTCGTCCTGCAACCCTGTCCGCGGGGCACGTGGTTGGGGCCTGAGCCCCAGGCGGGCAGCCTGATGTTGCCCGCTGGGCCTTGCTTGCCTGTGGAGGCAGCCGGGCGCTGAGAGGGAGTCCCTGGGGGAGGCTGGACCCATTGCCAATCAGGCACCAGGACGCAGAAAGTGACCTGGGATCCCAAAGCTCTTGGCCACCCAGGGACTGGCACTGGCCTTCCCAGCCTCTGGGTGCTATAGGCAAGCAGAGAATACGGGCAGGTCGCTCAGGGGAGAGGAAGTACGGCCACAAATAGGTGGGGAAATGTTTACATAGAGCTATGAAAATACACAGAAAGTGAGAAGACCTGGTGCCAGTAGAGTTGCAAAAACAGGGCTCATTCTCGTTGGTGACAGCATAAACCAGTCATGCTGTCCTCTCCCCGCCCATTGGCCAATGTCTCTCAAGGGCTTTAAAAGCATGTGGCACTCTGGCCGTATCACCCCACTTCTGGAAACATCCTCAGGGAAACACTTATAAGCATGAAGATAAGAAAGTGCTCACAGGTGTTCTTTGGCTCTGTGTGTGGCGATGAAGAGAGTTCTCCCTGTCCGACCGTAAGGAAACTGCTGGGAGTCCCTTGGCTGGGATATCACCTGTGTAAAATGACAGTCACGGAGCTCGTTTCACCAGGGAGGAATACTGGTGAGCGAATAATGTGGAGTGAAAATAAACAGAACACAAAATTGCACTCGCCTTCATTGCAGCCTTACATTCTTAGAGGCCAAGGCTGAAAGGGAGCTTGGAAGGCAGGGTGTGGCTGTTAGGAAGGTGGGGGATCCCTGCTATCAGTTTCCCGGGGCTACTATCGTGCAGAACCACAGGCTTCCTGGCTTAAATCAGCCGACATTTCTTTTCTCACAGCTCCGGAAGGTGGAAATCCCAAACCCAGGTGCTCGCCGGGCTCTGCTTCCTCTGGAGGCCGTAGGGAGGCTCCTTCCTGGCCACTTCAGCTCCTGGTGGCTCCAGGAGTCTCCTGGCTTGTGGGCGCCTCCCTCCTACCTCCGCACAGCCTTCGCCCTGCCCGAGTGTCCACACTTCCCTCCTGCAGAGACGCCCTCGTCGGCATGCCCTCATCTTCATCTAACTCCGTCTGCAAAGATCCCATTTCCAAAGAAGGCCACGCCCACAGGTGCAGGAGGTTAGGGGCTCCCACATGTGTTTTTAGGGGACAGAGTGACCTGTACTACCGCCAACCCCACTGACACGCTTCGATGTTGTCGCAGTGTTTCAGCGTTCAGTGAGAGGTGTTTTGCACTTGAACTTGTCACTCTGGCAGCAGGGGCTGGGCACTTGTGTCTGCCTGCTGGCCGAGACCCCAGAGAGCCGTGTGGCCCTGGGGAGGTGGTTTTGCCACCCTGGGCTCATTTTCCTTTTCTCTAAGGGGGGTCCTTGGGTCAGGATTCCAGGCTGATGCGCACTGCCGCAGGGCTGATGGGCACTCGGGGAAGCATGTATGCAGTGCCTCCTGTGTGCAGATGCTGGGCTTCTCTGCCTCCTGGGAGCTCGTGGCACATGACCTTGCCGTGGGACATTCGCTCCTGGGGGAGGGGATAGCCGTGTCGTGGGGTCCCGAGCACATGGGCCCCAGCCGGGGGAAGGATGCCTTGGAGAGAGATATTGCCTCAGCTTCTGGGGTTTTGGTTTTGTCTGTTTTTAAAGGCATCCTCTTTGCCACTAAGTACTTCCTTGCTGCTAACAAACTGCCTGTGGTGTGCACAGACCCACGAGGGAGCCTGGTCTCAGGTGCCAGGTGGGTTCCCTTCGGCTCGGAGTGGAGGCTGAGCGCTCAGGCCCATCCCTGCCATTCCACAGGAGACCTCAGGCAGGGACATGCTGCCTCTGAGCCTCAACTCTGTCCCCTGCAGACCAAAGGGTAGCAGGAGCTGGACAGGCACTTTTTGTGAGTCCTTTACTGATAATAGCATGTTTCCTGGAGTGGAGCTGGGCTGGTGGTCTCTGGCCTGGTGAGAATGGCAGGTGGGGTGAAGGGCTTGAAGATGAGGTATGCAGACAGGACACCAGTCTTCTGGGGGCCCCGGGAGGTCTAGAGGGGTCTGCCAGGTCCTATTAGCACCTCCACAGAGCCCCAAGGTGGCACATGGCCTATCCGAGGCCACACAGCTCTTGAGCCTTGGAGGGGGCCACTGAGCCAGGCCCTTCATCCGACTTCAGTGCTGCCCCCTCGGTGGAGGTTTTGGGGCAGGGCTTCCTCCCAGAGGCCATGGGGACCTTTGGACTCTGGGGTCCCGTGGCAACAGGGGCTGAAGGCCTCATGTCTCCTCTGTGCCACGTGGCTGGCAACACTGCCTTGGTTGTCCCCACAAGGACCCCCATGGCTAGCCTTTGGGGGCAGCTGGCTGCCTGTGAGGTGCAGCTGAGGGTGTTTAGCTGGGTCTGCAGAGGGTGTGCAAGGCGGAGTCCCAGGATACTGCTGCTGCACGTCGTGCACACAGGGTAGTACTGAATTCCCTGCCACCGCCTGGGCTGCATCAGTCAGCGAGGCTGAGCCTGGTGTGTAACAAGGACACCACCAGGCGCGGGAACCCAGAAGGGGACCTGCGCCCATCAGGTGGGCCCTTGAGGCAAACACACAACCTCCAGGGTCATCTGTGCTGAGTCTGAGCTGGGGTTCCCCGTACAGCAGAGACCACTAAAGGAGCCACTCCCCTTGAGGGTGGTGTGGGGGGCCGGGGCAGACTCCCGGGCAGTGCGGACTCCCAGGCCCCAGGGCCGGAGGTCAGTGGGCCGCTGGCAGCTCTGCCGAGTCAGTCGTGTGGGAACGGAGGCCTCAGTCGTCCCCACGAAGATTTTCTGTGGCTGCTTCCGTGAGAGTGAGAGTGAGAGCCGGGGCTGTAGCGCAAGCCCAGGGCTGTCCTGGGGCAGGAGCCAGGCTGGGAGCTGGCACCGGCGTCGCTCCTCTCGGTACATAATATCCCATAATAGGGCCTGGCTGTTTGGAGTCCACAGAGACAGAAAAAAAGATTGACATCATGCAAGTATTGGGTTTGGCGAATGGAATGCCTGCTGGCCGCGTCTCCACATTAGCGGCTTCTGTCCGTCGGACAAGAACTGGCCGGGTGTCCCACCTCTGGGAGCCGCCCCCGGGAGCCTCCCCCGGCCTAGGTGGACAGTGGGTGGGACGTGTCACTCACACGCCTTGCAGGCTGGGTGGGGCTGGCTGAGGGCCATCCCCCTGTAGGTGCACAGTCAGCAATTGCCCAGTGAGGGAGAGGGATGCCCGGGGTCATGGCCAGGGGGTCTGGGGGCTCCCCACAGCCCTGGCTGCAGAGGGGCTGCCCCTGCCCTTCCCTCATCTGCCCCCCACCCTTGTCCAGCTCGGCGTCTGGAGGCAGGGCTGGGGCACCTCCCAGGCCCCTGCATGTCCAGAGAGGAAAGAGGCCAGACCTCCAGGAGCCTTGGAGCTTTGGCCCCAAATAACACTTGAGCCCTGTCTGAGGAAGGAGACACGGAGAGATGGTGTCTTGGGCTGAATGTGGGGTATTAAAGGGTTTGGACTCTTGAATTGACTCCTGGGGGTCAAATCCCAGCTCTTTGGCTTCTAAACGCTGTGAGCTTGAGTAGTTTATCTGACTGAACTGTGCCTCAGTTTCCTCATCTGTGAAATGGGGTTGCAACACTGAAGACCATATACTGTAGGATTCCATTCATGTGAAATGTCCAGAATCTGTAAATTCACAGAGACAGAAGGCAGCCGGGGGGGCTAGGGGCTCAGGGGAGGGGGGCAAGGGGCAGCAGCTGCTTAATGGGTGGGGGGTTTTCTTTGGAGGTGATGGAAATGTTTTGGAACTAGATTGAGGTGGTGGCTGCCCCAGGCTGTAAGTGTACTAAATGCCACTGGATTGTTCACTTTGAAACTGTTAATTTCATGTTGTATGAATTTCACCTCAATCAAAAAATGGAGATGCAAAATAATATCTATTTTATAGGGTTATGGTGGGGGCCATGGTTATGGTGAAAATCTCCTGGCTCTCGGCTGTTACTTATTCATTCAACAAACATTTGCTGAGCATTTGGGGACTGAGTAGGGAACACAGAGGAATGGCCCATGCCGGAAGCTGACATACTAGCAGCCGTGGTTTTACTGGGTTAAGCTGGCTTGTAGGGGCTGGCCTGGGACCTCCCACCCCTACCAATAGTGTTGTTTCTGTTGGAAACTAAGTCTGGGCCGTAGACCATTATTGCACGTGGGGACTGACAGCTTCATTTCCTCCCTTCTAAAATGCAGGCGCCCCTTCTTGCCTCCTTGGATTTTTTTGTGTGTGCATGGGCAGTCACCGGGAATCGAACCCGGGTCTCCGGCATGGCAGGCGAGAACTCTGCCGCTGAGCCACTATGGCCTGCCCTCCTCGGATTCTTAAAGGAGAATCAAAAGGCTTCAACTGGCAGCTGCTTTGTGAGATGCACAAAGTGCCAGGCACAGGGCTAGGGGTCGGGGACCCAGTGGAAGACAAAAGAAGCGAGACGCGCCGAGAGTAGAGGGTGAGGCCCAGGCTTTGGGAGTGACGGGCCCCCAAGCGCTGTGCTGCCACTCATGTCTGGGTGGACCCCGGCCACTGGCTTCCTTGGGAGCATCCCGGGTGGTGGGGGGACATGGCTGGACGCTGTGGCCGTGCCCGGCTTAGCCTGGAAGCTTCCGCAGCCTTTGCTCATATCTCCTTCGACTGCTGGTGCCCAGCAGGCATCCTCCAGGCTTTTCTGTAATAGCCAAACAATTGTGACTTCGAGGGTCCTTCGTCGATCATCTCAGGACCCATGTGGAATTTTCAAAAATAAATTCTGTTTCGAAACTTTGGTCCAGAGTAATCATAGGGGCACTGGCTAAAAGCAGGTTGACCTGCCGGGCCCGGATTGCGGCCGAAGGGCCCATCTGCCCACCTGGCACTGCCTTTCTGTCTTTCTAGAACCCCCCTTCTGTCCTCTGGCAGTGGAGGACACTTGCACCACCCGGGGTGGACCAGTATCCCCCTTCCCACCTGCCCCTTCTCTGCCTGGGAACCTCCTGGGACTTTGAAAGGCTCCTGCGACCTGTGTCCCAGCCTCTGGCCCGTCCCCAGAGGTCATCTCTTTCCTTCTTGCATGCCCCAGAATGGCACAGGAAGCACCCCCCTCCATGCCAGCCACAGCCCCGAGATCATGACCCCACCTTGCTCCCTGAGACCACCAAACGGTTTGCCGATGCCCTTAGCAGAAGCCCCAGGCCAATGCTGGTCTTTCTTGGTCTCTTGGCCCTGTGGGTGGTAGGAGCTGTCCTTGGGACAGGTGGGTGGCACCTCCCAACGTGACCCCTGCCTGGGGGAGGTGCCAGAGAGTGGGGGAGGGTGGACCCTGCTGCTATTTTCTGCCTCTCCAGCTGAGCGCTGGGCTGCTGCCACCCCCAGCCAGCGCAGCTGCCCCGACCCCGTGGCCTGTGGCTTCTCGCATGATGTCAGGGCATCGTCCTGGCCTGGCGGGTCCCCACAGCCCCTCACCCCTTTCTCAGGGGGCAGAAGGGGAACCCCAAAGTGTGGTCTCCGCCCCTCTGGACGAGAGGCAGCTCAGCATCACCCCTTGCTCGGGGATTTCAAGAGCTGCCCTGGTCCCCCTTTCCAGTGGGGGGCTGTAAAAATAGCACTTGGTTTCAGTTAGGCCTGGGCCGGGCGGGGCGGCCATCCCTGCCCCGGGAGGAATTCCCGGGCCACATGCTGCCAGCAGCCTTGGCTGGGAGAGGCCGCGCAGGCTCCAGGCAGGCGAGCGGGCTGCGGCGCAGATGGAAACTCGATCACCCCCGGCTCAGCAGACTGTTTGATTTATTTTAAAATCAAGCAGATGGCTGCGACAGGGGTTTGTTTAAGTTCAGCTCGGAGCCGGGCCCGCGGCCAGGAGTCTCCGGGCAGCTGTGCCAAAAACGGTTCAATGACTTGGGTCGCCAACCAGCTCTCCCCTCCCTTTTGAACTCCAGGCTCAGCACACACGGGGACCCGCCCCGGCCCTCTCCCCTGCCCGCCGCCCCCTCTGGCTCCCTCTTTCTGTTCCTCTCTTGTAGCCTGCATCTCTGTCTGCCTGTCTGTCTGTCTCTCTCAGTGTGTGTCTGTCTTTCTCTTTCGGGGTGAATTTCTGCTTGTGTCCATCTGTCTCTTTGTAAATGTCTCTGCCTCTCTCTTTCTCGCTGTGGGTCTCTGTGTGTTGGTCACTGAATTTCTCCCTTTCTCTCTTACTGCTTCACTTTCTCTTTCCCACCCCTTCCTCCCCACGGCTCCTTTTCTCAGGAAACCTTCCCAAACCATCCTCCCTATTACCTCCCGCCCTGTCCCAGGCTTCCTCTCCCCCCTGCCCCCTCCTGAGAGATCAGCCAGGCCTCTGTGGACCCCACCAGTCAGGGACTTACCTTCCTAAAACACCAGAGCTGGGAAAACTAGGCCCTGGGCCGTTAAATCCCGGAGCTGGACGGGACCTGCAGGACAAGTGCCCCCCTACTCCCCCGCCCAGAGGCAGGGAGGCCGGAGAGGCCAGCCGCTCACAGTGTCGGCCTCTGCAGCTGCCCAGTGCCCGGCAGGTGGCAGGCAGGAGGCCTGGTCTCCAGTAAGGAGTCCACCGTGTAGCTGGTTTGCTGGAGAGGCCAGCTGCAGGCTTCTGGCACGGGTCACACACTCCTGGAGACACACACGTGCTCATGCACACATGCGTGCCACACACGCAGGCACACATACTCATGGCATGCAGGTGCACACTCATACACATACCACACGTGCCACACGTGCATGCATACACATTCATGCACACCTGTACACACGTGCATGCACAAACATACACAGGCCACACATACAAGCATGCACACGTGTGCCACACACATGCATGCACACAAACATGAATCTGTGCACACAAACACGCACACATGTACACATGCACAGTGCTGAGCAGGGCTAGTTACATTCCTTCCCCCCAAAGGTGTTAGCTGGTCCCCTGTTAAAATGGCAGAGGCTCTCTGCCCCAGGAAACGCTCACCCGGTCCGGGACCCCCAGCTAGGGCTGCCCACTGACCCACATCCCCTAGCAGGTCCAGTGTGTGCAGCCTGCTGAACAAGAAGAGCTTTAAAATAGCAGCTGGCTCTTTAAATAACCACCGATCCCTGAGAAGAACCTCCAGGCAGGGTGGGGCACGGCCCCCAGCCACTCCGGCACCACGGTGGGGGACCCTGATGTCCTGCCCCGGCCCCTTGCCTGGGCTGGGGGCCAGCACCCGCGTCAGGCTGGGATGGGAGCCCGGGTGATTTTCTGCTAATGGGTGGAGCAGCCTGGCTTCCCGGTAGCGCTGGTGGGAGCTGGCTCTGCGGCCCCTCCCGGCCCCGGCCCACAGGGCCACCCGTCACCAGCTGGGCCGGCCCCTGGGAAGTTGGGAGGGGCCCACGCCAGGCCGGCCGTGTGCCAGCCGCGGGCCTGCAGAGGGTGTGGGCCGGGCAGCTGGGAGGTGGGTGGGACCCTCGCCTTCCGTCTCCCCCTGGCCGAGCCTCGGGTGGGACCCTGCGTGCACTTCAGGGGAGGCGCCAGCTTCTTCCTCCTCCAGACACTGACCGGCGCCTGGGCCCAATGGGGCCTCGAGGGCAGATTTTTCCAGAAGGTCCAAGTGGGAGTGAGGGGGGCCAGGCCCCGAGGGTGGGGTCAGAGCCGAGCTGCCCCCTCTGGCCGGCCTGGCCTGCGGCCCGTTTGTGGGATGGCTGGTCAGAGCCCATGCAGGGCTGGAGAAACCTCTATGTGTGAAACGTGGGTCCCACATCGCCCTCAGGCATGTGTCCGTTCCAGGCCTGTCACTTGAGAAAGTTTCTATGATGTTATCGGTGCTTCAGACTAGTCCACCAGGAGCCTTAAACCTTGAGAAAATACCACCAGAAGGTTTCTGCATATTTTTCCAAATAGCCACACATCCCGACAACTGCCCATCCAACATCTCCTTGTCCGACTGGACAATTTAGAAATTGTAATGAGTTTCCGAGCCTCGTCACCCACCAGCGAAGCCCAGGGAAGAGAAAAGGGGGCCCAGTTAGAAATGCATCTTCACCTCGCTGTGTGGCCTGCCAAGAGGAAGAGAGCCACTGGGGGGGTTGGAGGCATTTGTTGGTTTGTTTTCTGTCCCTTTGTCTCCTGCGCCCACCTGCGGAGGGGCCTGCCCTGGGCTGTGCACACCCGCTAGCCACAGCAGTCTCCCTGGTACGGGCACTTTTCTTCTTCGTTTTCTTGTTTTATTTGTGTGTGCAAAAGAAGAAATGTAAATGTTTAAAATGGTAGACCCCAAAAGCATGTTTGTGAACTTTTTCAAAATGTCCTTGTCTGGGTGGCTTCTCTGGGTCGATTTTGTGTGTTTGCTCTGGCCGGTTGCAGGAGGGCGAAGCTCTCCCTTCTTGAGGGACCAGACCATGGTGCTTACTCGTTCTGATCTCAGAAAAGGAGAAAACTTTCCTCAAACCCCCCATGATTGTGAATTCCCAAACTCCCAGACCTGACAGTGCCAAATGGGGCCAGCACCCTTTTTCAGCAGCTCCGGAATTTCTTCCCGCGGACACCAGGGTCAGCAGGGGGCCACTGGAAGGCGCCCGGAGTGGGGAGGTGACTTAGGAATCCTGGTGTGAGCCAGGGACAAAGGGCAGAGAACAGGGGTAGAAGTTACCCTTGATGAGAGAGTGAAGGCGAGAAGGAGAGGGGAGAGGAGGTTAAGAAACATAGAGGAAGGATTCCTGGAGCCAAATTCATTAAAAAAAAAAATCCTCGGTCTGGCTGGCAGTTGAGAAGGCATTTTTATATTTGGGTTTCGCTCGAGGCTCTACAAATTAGCGTGGTCTGTTCCAGTTCTGGTTTTATAGCTTCATTCAATCCAAGCCCTAGTTCCTGGTTTCCTGGTTAGTGAGCCCCTGGTGGTCTCCAGATTCATTCATTCATTCCCCAGGGGTCTGCTCAGCATCGACTGTGTGCCAGGCCCCGCTCGGAGTGACGGGGCTTCAGGCGAACAAGGCAGGCACACCTGGTCCCCGTGGCGTGGAAGGAGGACACTGAAGAAGTGAATAAATGTACAGTGTCGTTCACACGAGACAAGTGTGGCAGATAAAAATGGAGCCGGTGAGAGCTGAGGGGCATTGGGAAGTTGGGGCTCAGAGGGGATTATTGATAGAGGGTGTGGCCAGAGAACAGAGCCCTCATGGAGCAACAGGGCATGAGAACAGTGAACAGAGAAACAGTAAGTGCAGAGGCCCTGAGGTGAGACTGAGTTTGGGATTTCATAGGAAAAGCAGGAGGCTTCCATGCCGGTAGTGGAGGGGTCCAGAGGAGGGTCAGCAGGTGGGGTCAGCATGCTCAGCAGAGGCTAGAGGACCGCCGGCCTGGGGTTTTACTCTAAGGGGTGACTGAGTCTCTTGGGGGTGGGGGTGTGTCCCAGTGAGGTGTGACCTGATTTACATATTCCCTTGGTCCCTTGGGCCGCTAGGTGGAGAGCAGACTTGAGGGCACAGGTATCCACTGGTCATCCAAGAATACACTGACTCCCCTTTCGGTTGCCCCTCAGTCATCCTGAGCTCTTCATGGAGAGGGTCTCTCTTGGATATTCCTGTCCTGCCATATCAGTTATCTATTGTCATGTAACAAATTACCCCCAAACATAGCCACTTAGAGCAACAAATATTATTAGCTTGCAGTTTCTGTGTCAGGAACTGGGGAGGGCCGTGGCAGGGTGGTCTGGCTCACCAGGCTGTCAGGAAGGTGGGGGCAGAGGCCATGGCCTCCCCTGGGGCTCGAGCGGTGCCTTTTCCAGGACGGCTTTGGCACGCGGCCGCGGGCTGGTGGCCTCAGCCCTCCGCTGTGTCTGTCTCTCCCCAGGGCTGCAGGAGTGTCCTGACCAAGGGCAGCTGGCTTTCCCCCGGGTGAGCAAGCCAAGAGAGGGCAGTGAGGCAGCTGCCATGCCTCCGGTGACCTGGTCTCAGGAGCCACCCACTGTCACTTCCACTCTGTTCTATTCCTTCCAGTGCGTCACTAGGTCTGAGCACACCCAAGGGCTCCCCCTCGTGCAGGGAGGAGTATCAGAGACTTTGTGGACGGATCTTAAAACCATCAACCTTGCTGATCTCCTGTTTTAACAGAACGGGCCTGGGGCCCAGGGCCTTATCAGGTCACCGTATCTGGCTAAAGTTAAATAACGTGGCTTGATTTTCACAGGATGTATTTTTAGGGTTGTGGTCTATGCTGCTTGATACTGATTTCCCTTTTATGGTAGTCCTATAAAATTTAAATTGATTTAGGGCCTTGATTTAAGGGAAATTATGAAGCAGAAAAGTAAAATGAAAATGAAGGACAAGTAGGGTGAATTGGCCGAACACTTGCAGGATAGAGCCTGGGAGTGAGTCTGGGCCCTGCTGGCGGTGGGGTTGCTGGGATAGTCTCGGGCCAGGGCTGGGCGACTGTGGGCAGGGCTCCGACCTCTCTGTGCTGCAGTTTCCTCCCCCATAAAACGGAGATAGTAGTCTGCTTCCTGTGGCTGATGTGAGGATTACCCAGGCTGGGGTACCTGGAAAAGGGCGTGGCACAACCCTGATGCAGTGAGGGCTGGAAGAGTGGCCCCTCCAGGGGAGGGCGCTGGAGCCACGCCATGCTGCCTGCCCGCTGCCCTTGGATAGCAGGGAGGGTGTGTGTGTGCCCGCGTGTGTGCACATGAGGGAAGGATGATGGGCCACCATCACCCCTTCTGCTCACTCTGAGCAGTGATCATATTTGTTGAAGAGGGAGAAGAAAGACTCCTTTCAGGGCTCTTCATCTGACCAGAGAACTGAGGTTACCCATAAAGAAATCACTCAGGTAGCGGTTCTCCCCCTACCCAGCCACCCATCCCTCTGTCCATCCATTCATCCTCTATTGAACCATCTTTTCTCTCCATTCACCCACCCATCCACCCACCCATCCAGCCATTCGCCCACCTATCTATCCACTCCCCACCCACCCATCCATCCATCCATCTACCCATTATCTCTCTTGCCTTGATTCATTATGTCCTCAATCCATCTATTCATTTATCCATCTATCCAACCTTTTTCCTAATGTCTACCCATCACCCATCTTTCTATTTATCTGTCTTGCTTCAGTTCTTTCTGTTCATCTGGCCACCCATCAAACCATCCATTCATGTATCTTCCCTTGATTCCTTCTGTTTATTCACCCATCCATCCATTTCCCTTTTCTTTTTTCCCTTCTGCTCATCCATCCATGCATCCACCCATCCATTGGGTTTTGCAGTGAGGACTCAGAAATGAGTAAAATAGAGAACTCCAGCCTCTATTGGGGAGGTCTGATTCTTCTTGCAGAAGAATCGAGCAGATGGTCAGTTATTTTATGACAGTTTAGTGAGTGCCTGCTGCATGCAGGGATTGTGCTCAGTGAAGGTAGACATCACATGGGATCTTTCCCCATGTGTCCAGGAAACAGGGGATACCCAAAGGGGGCATGATCAGCTCTGCCTTGCAGGTGAGGCAATACTTGAATGGGCTCCTAAGGGATGCATAGGAGTTGGCCAGGTGGGTAAGGGAGAAAGGGTATCCAGGCATCAGGAACCATGTAGGCAAGGACAAAGTGACCTAAAAAGCATGGCAACTTTGGGGGCATGTAAGCAGTTGAGGGTGGTTGTTGCTTAGGAGAGCACTGAGCGAGAGCTTCAGAGATTAGGGCTGAAATTGGGGGTGCTCAGTGGAGGACAATGTGGGAAGCTTTGAGGATTGAGGAGTATAAGAAAAGGCAGAGAAGTGGGAGGTTCCCTCTAGGCCAGCCCAGGGTGCTGTGCTGAGCCTCCGGGTGTGGAGATGCATTTACCCATTCACTCACTCGCTCACCCGCTCACTCAGTCACTCTCTTCTGTGCTGGTGTGGGAGATGCCGCAGTGAACGAGACAGGCGAGGGCCTTCCCTCCCAAGCTAGAGGCATCAAACATCAAACAAGTCAGTCAATGCCAAGAGAATGTCATGCTGGGGAGTGAGAGGAGCAATGGGACAGTACTGCAGGAGAAGATTCTGGGGCTGCCTCACTGAGGGCCAGGAAAGTTCCCTCTGAGGAGGCGACCTTTAAGTAGAGTGGGAGTGGATGGGAGGGTGACCCAGGAGGAGGAAACAGCACACACAGTGGCCCTGAGGCAGGAACACACCTGACCCGGAGGAGGCAACCGTGAAATCCCCAAGAGGATTAGAGGGGTGATGTCAGCAATTAGGAGTGGGGTGGGCTTTGCAAGCGACTGTTTCCCGTGGGTGCTGGGGAGCTATGGAAGGTTTTTGAGAAGGGCAGGGTTGGAAACACCTTTTTTTCAGGCTGCAGTGTGCAGGACAGCTGCGGAAGCTTTGGGGAAAGCTGTGTCCCTGTGGTTAATGCTGAGGCTTGAAGGTCACCCAGGCCTGCGCTTGAAACCTGGCAAAGCCATGAAGTGACTGTGTGACCTTGGGCCCGGTTCTCACTTCTTGAGCCTCAGTTTCCCCATTGATTAAGTGGGACTGGAACAGTGGCTATCTCTGGGGCTTGTCGAGGGATCCATGGAAAGGTAGGGTGCAAAGAGCCCAGTCTCTGGTGACAGGCAGTGCTGACACTCATCCGTGTGGCTGTCCAGCCTGGGGAGCTCAGGGTGAATCATGGCCACAGCCCAGGTGGGTGGGAGGGCAGGTCCGTTCTGTCTGGTCAGTTTCAGAGACAGGAAGTGAGTGAGCTGTGACATACTCTTGAGCCCAGTGAGTCAAAGGGTCTGCTCAGAAGAGGAAATAGTCCAGAAAGTTGCAAACCTTCTCATGCCTCAGTTTACCCTGCTGGGAATGATCCTGGGGTCCTCCAACCTGAGGCCTTTGGCCCTCTCTGGAGGAAAACACCCCGAAAGAGTTAAGGTGTCAGCAGCCCGGCAGCCTGCTCCGAGCCGTGCAGTGCCTTGGGCATCCGACAAGCCAAACAACTGTTTTTGACTCACGGTTGCAAGGCTGCCAAATGGAATTGCTTCCACGCTTGGCTCCTCAGCGGGAGGGGGACAAGATGCTGGCCTTCTCTGCTACAGTGATGGGGATGTCGAGGAACGGGGTCCACAGAGCGGGGGCCATGACTGGCCAGGGGCTGCAACTGCCCAGGCTGAGAGGACACCCACCTTGGGTGCTGCCAGGCTGGCTCCCGGTGTTGGCTGCAGCAGCGCATCCTGCGGGTGGAGGGAGCAGGCAAGCAGCCGTGTCATGGGACGGCTCTCCCTGCAGTCAGCGGCAGGCTGGAGCCAGCTGCCCCAGCCTTGGCAGGGTGGACACAGAGCAGTCGGCACGTAGCTCCTGTGCAGCTTCTGCGGACTTGGCCTCTGTGCCCGCCTCGCTTCCCCCTGCCCCCGCCTGCCTCCCCCTCCCCACTCTCTCTGGCTGTGATTGCTAATGATAGCTGATGTTTAGTGAGCGCTTTCTGTGTGCCAAGCATTGTGCTAAGTGTTTTCCCATCTACCAAATTATTCAATACCCACAAATATTATTCTCACTTTACAGAGGAGGGAATTGATACACAGAAAGGTTAAGTGACTTGTCTGAAGTCATCCAGCCAGTGAGTACTAGAGCTGGGATTTAAACCAGGCAGGCTGGCTCCAGAAATCCTGCTTTTAGCTGCTTCACAAAACTACCTTCCACAAGCATCAGTCACAGAAAGCATGAACAGCCCCAACTGGATAAGAAATAACCTTTTCCTTAAATCAAAGTAAATCCAAGTGTGAGTCTCTTGGCCCTCTCCTCATGGTTGCAAGATGGTTGCCAGAGCTCCAAACATCACGTTCTTCCACAATAGCATCCAAAAGTAGGATGAGAAGGGGTAGAGGGAGGAGAGTATCCCAGAAGATTTTTAGCAAACTTAGTTCTGGCTGGCCAGGACTGGGTCACATGCCCATCGCTAATTGTAGGAGAGGCTAGAAACGTGAGTGTCTGAACTTCTCAGCCTCTATGGGGGGGCAGCTCATGTCATCAAAAAATGGAGGGGTTAGAAATAGCTACAGGTGGTGGGCAGCCCAGAGTGCTTGGCCTTTCCCCGATCTTTACAGTGGCCCTGCAGTGTGGGTGGTGATGTCTCCATCTTACAGATGAGGAAATTGAGGCTTGGAGATAAGGCCCTCGTCTGGCCTCTCTTAATCCGTCTGACATGGGGTATCTAATTGTGTTTTAGAACGTCCTCTCCAGTTGGAGTGCTGGCCTCTGGCAAGCAAAGACTGGGCTTATTTGTCTTTAGTGTGCCCTTGTCTGGCTCAGGCTGAGCATCTACAAAGTTCTAAGTCTCTTTGTGCTGTATTGGAAACAGCTTGTGTTAGCACAGCCCTTTCAGTTGTAAGTGACCCAAACCTAAATCCTACTCGCTGTAGCCAGAGGGTAGGGGAATTTACTGACTCATGCGACTGATGGCGTGATGTTGGCTTCAGGCACTCCTGGATCCAGGAGCTGATAGACTAGCTCCAGGTCTGCCCCTCTCCATCCTCAGCTCTGCTTTCTCCTGTGTGGGCTTCGTTCCAGCAGGTTCTCTGTACATGCTCTCAGAGTTGGCACCAGCAGTTCTAGGGTGACCTCTATGATCCCAGAGGGAGAGGAGAGAGATGGCTGGCAAATGTCCCAGGACAGACCCTGACTGGCCCAGCCTGGGCACATGCCTGCCCCTGCAGAGGGAAGAGGGCTGGGTTTGCTGAGACCCTCACTTGGTGGTGTGGGGAGGGACAGATGCTGGTTAGAAAACATGGAAAAATTGCTTGCAAAGGGTGAGTGGTTAGAAGGACAGAGGGATGAAAGCATGATGGATGGATGGACGGATGGATGCACAGGTGACAGAGTGATGACTGGAAGGGTGGATGAGGGCATGCCTAGAGGGTCAGTCAAATGTTCACGTAGTTGGACAAACGGATGGATGAGGAGATGTATAGGTGGACAGATGGTCAGACAGAAGGCTGGGTGGGTGGGTGGGATAGATGGGTGGCTGTGGCCCCCTCCTGCTGCCATCCTTGGGAGCTCCCTGGGCAGAGCCCCCTCTGTGAGCAGAGTGATGGTTTCCTTCTCTCAGGCTGCTCCCCGGCCAGGCCCCAAATCCTCCCCATTGCCTCCGCAGTTCTGCTTCTGTACCAAGGTCCCTTCCGCTCCTTCCTCCCTATAAAAGACAAGCCCACGAGTGTCTCTGACAGCACTCTGTGCCCAGAACCAGATGATGCCTGCTCATCTCAGACAATTGGAAGATAGAGAAGTACTCACAAATACAAATGGGCGTCACCCCAGGGCCGGCCCCAGGAGACCCCCCAGGGCTGACTGTCCGACAGAGATCTGTCCCAGGCTCTCCTGGCGTCTGCAAAGGCCAGGGCTTGGCCTGCCCCTCTGCCAGGCTCCTGTGACCTGGGCCGGACCTGATTCACTTAGCTGAATGTGTGTTGGGGGGGGGGGCATAAAGCGGGGAGCCTTTCTGGAAGGCAGACCAGAGTGAGGCACCCTCAGGAAAAAGACGTTTGTCACATCACGGCTGTGACAAGCCAACCATGCCTGTGACCTGCTCCCTGGGAGCTGCCTTCTGAGCTTCCAGAGAGCATCCGAGGGGAAGCCCAGGCTCTGGGGTGCCTTCCAGGGCCCAATCTGAAAACAGCCGCCCTCGCTGGTCAGGACATAAACGTGGCCTGTCCATTCGGGCCTCCTCTGCTCCCCTTGGATGTCGACATTTGCGTGGGGAAGATGGGGGGTGCAGACTACCCCTGGGGGTTCCAGGCTCTGACACCCTGAAATGGATGGATAATGGAATTTGGGGTGTTTGAGAGAAAGGACAGGACAGCTCCTGGCCCCTTGTCCTGCTAGGGTGTGGGTTGTGGGAGTAAAACGGGCAGACTCTTCAGGCTGGGTTTCCTGCCACGTGGACGCTCAGGGTACCTGCTGCCCGAGCTCCTGTGTGAACCCTAAGTATGAAGCAGTCAGGGTGAGAGAGCGGGTGCCCCCACCCCCGCCCTGACACTTAGTGTTTCTTCCTGGGCTCCAGCAGGTGGGGTCCTAACAAAAAACAATCCTCTGCCTCCAGAGACTTAATCATTTGGGCTTTCCTTCCACCCAGAGGGCCAGCTCCTTTTCATCCCTCAAATCTCAACTTAGATGCTGCTTCCTCCAGGAAGCCTTCCCGGCCTCCCAGCTAGAGAAGCTTCTCTCCACTCCTGCTGCATCTGGAGGATCTCAACCCCATGTTTGTGTCTTTTATGATATAGTCACTGAATTAATGACTGAGTGATGAATGAGTGAATGTCTCCATTTCCAAGTGTGTAATGCACATGAGCCTGGGCAGGAGTCCTGGCTGCTAGTGGAGGGCGGGGGTCCTGTACTGGGGCCTGCCTTGGCCTCCTGGGGCCTGGGCGCTCCAGGTGGCTCTCACCCACTGTGGGCCTTGTTTTCTCCAGTAAATATGCAGGGATCCGGGGTCCCCCCAGTCCCCAAGAACCCACATTGTTGCTTCCTTCCCTCGACCCCATGTCTGCAGAGGTACCATGTCTGCCAAACCGCGTTTCTCAGCCCATCATGAATTCATTTCCTCATTTTTTATGAATTGAATCACTCTGCCCACCAGCTGGAGCTTCTGATGGGGGCAAGAAGCCCCAGGGGCACCAGGTGGACAGAATGGCCCCCCAAAGCTAAGGACTGGAGGGAAGGTGGGGGTGGGGGGCCCTGTGGTGGCTGCCTGGAGCACACTGGCCTTTGGAGTGTTCAGACTTGCTCCAGGCCCCTATTTCCCTGCTCTCGCCCTGGTGGGATCTGTTCAGGCAGCTGCATGTCTGCATGTTTGTGTGTCAGGGGGTGTCCACTTGCGCGTGGTGTGTTCATCAGCACATGTGTGAGGCAGGCAGTGCAGGTGTGTGCAGTGTGCTGGTACAAGTATGTGTGTTGCCTGTCATATATGTGCATGTATGACACATAGGTTGCGCGTTGTGTGGTGTGTGTCTGCATGTGTGTGCATAACATGCTCCTGTGTGTGCATGTGTCTAATGTGTGTTGTGCAAGAGTGTGGTATGCATGCCTTCATGTATATGTGCCTAGTATGTGTTCTGGCATGTGTGGTGTCTGTGTGCACATATGTGGTGACCCGTACACACATGTAGCCTGTGGTTTTGTGTCCACGGTGCATGTATGTAGTGTGTTTGTGCATGTGTGGTACAATGTGTGTGGTATATGTGCATGTGGTACACGTGTGTAGTGTGTTTGTGCATGTGGTACGTATGCACGCTGTGTGTGGGGGCAGTGTGTGGTGTACAGTGGATATGCCTGTGGCCATGTGCATGGGGTGGGTGGGGCTGGGCCCGTGGTGACGGATGGCCCTGTAGGAGGTTGGCATCTGTCATACTCCCCTGGCAGTGTCCCAGCAGCGCACTCTGCCTGCCCACTGTCTGGACCTGCCTGGGAGAGGCTGTGCTCCCAGCCTGGGTGGCCTGGTGGGGAGTGGGGGAGGCTGGGCCCCTGAGCCAGGCCTGGACACCTCCCCTCTTGCCCACCTGTCCCCCCAGTGCACACATGGCAGAGACCACCCGGGCAACCCAGAAAGTAGTGCCTCACACTTGAGTGTGTCGCTGAGACATGGCCCCAGCTGGGAGATTCCAGGGCGCCCTCCAGGGACTCCAGTTCAGTAGAGCAGACAGAGGCCTAGACATCTGCATTTTAACAAATGTCCAGGGGGTCTGATTCTGACCGGCTTCAGACCTCACATTGAGGACCCCACTGAGTGTACAGCAGAGCTTTGGCAAAGGCCGAAAAGGCCCCTGTCCCGGCTCCCTTCCTGTACTCACCCCTCAGACCTCGTTCTCTGCTTCTCATTTGCTGTGTGTCCTTAGGTGAGGTGCTTTACCTCTCTGTTTCCTCATTTAAAAATAGCTATCCTGTTATTTATTAGCTGTGGCACCTCTCTAGGTGATAGAACACCACCTCCTCGGGTTCTTGGGAGAGGACAGAGCTCCCACGTGGGACGGCCTCGAGAGTTACTGTCGTAGGCCCTGGGGGTGGGGTGTGTGGTCAGCTGGGGCAGGGTGGCTCCTCCATGACCCTGTGGTCCCTGCCCTCATCATTCCCAGCTTGTAGGCGAGATCACAGCCCAGATGGCCGGAGCCTGGGGGCCTCGCTGCTGCTCTGGCCTGGCCCCTGGCCCCCGCTGGGGAATGGGAGAGGCTGTGCCATGGGGTGGGGGGTGGGGGTGCTGGTATAGCCCTGGGAACAAGGGCCTGGGGTGGAGCCCCCCGCCGCCTGCAAATCCGGCCCAGCTGGGGGATTAGGCCGCATCTGGCTCGGTTTACAGCAGAGAAACAAAGGCGGCTGCGGGCGCTCATCTTGGAGGGTGGGTGGGGGCTGCCTTTGGCCTTGGCAGGGACCTGGATTGAAGGAGGGGGCAGGATCTGGGCCCTGATCCCCCAACTGGCTCCCCTGTATCCCCCAACACCCTCCTGCACATCTCTGCATGGGGGCAGGATGTTCCTGGAGTGGGGTGACATGAGGAGGATGGGCTGGGGGCAAAGGCATTCCCCAGGGAGGTGTCCCAGGGGTCCCAGACTCTCCCCAGTGGCTCTTCCGAGGTGGAGGGAGCAGTTGGGGGACAAAAGGAACGTGAGCCCCTTTCCCCCAAGCCGCGGCCCTAATTTTAGGGCCAGAGGATCAGAACAAACCCGTCCCACCCTCTCCTCCCACTGTGCGAATGGGGTCGTTCTGGCCTCTCCCCCCATGCAGGGGGGCGGTTCTGGCTCCCCAGGCAGGAGAAGGGGGCGCTGGTTTCCTCGCCCTCCCACCCCCTCCCAGAGAGGGCTCTGGCTCTGCCTACAGCCGCGGGGGTGGGGGGGTTCTGGCCCTTCCTCCCAGACCTCAGGGCGGGGGAGTAGGTGGGGTTGGGTTCCTCCCCCCGCCCCCTTTCCCCCCGCCCCCCGGGGAGCCCGGCGGGGGCGGGGGCCGGGCAGGCGGAGGCGCCGCGGCTCCCTGGAGCCAGGAGCTGACCTTATTAGCACCGGGGCAGCTGTTGGGGATGCGCATCTGGCCGCGGAGCTGGGGCCTCCCCCCGCCGCCCCCCAGCCCGCGCTGGCCTGGCGTTACCTTCCAGGAATGCTGGCAGCCCCCCGCGCATCTGGAGAGCGTTTCAGGGGGCAGCCGGCGCCCCCTCCGGCGCCTGGCTGGGTGGGGGCGGGGCGCGGCCCCTCCCGGATTTCCTGGCTCCTCCCCCCTCTCTGCCGGCCCGGTCCCTCCTGGGCAGGAACGCGGGCCGGGCCACAGGAGACCGGAAAGGAGGGAAACGACTTGGCTCTCTCCTTGTGGGGGGCTGGGGAGACCACAGGGATGAGCGCCTTGGGGCCCCCATTTTACACTGAAACTGAGGCCTGGAAGAGGTCAAGGGCACTGGCTCCCAGCAGACCGCGTGGTCTGGGCAGATGCACGGCAGATGCCCATTTCTGTCTGCTCAGGTCCCAGCGGTCCTGGTGACCGCAGTGCTGGGCGGGAGGCTCTGAGGCTTGGGCCCCGGGGAGCGGGGATGAATGAGAGGCCATGGGAGCCTGCCCCCGGGTCCACTGCTGTGGGGGGGTCTTTGGTGGGCTGCCCCACACACACTCTGGACTTCCCACCCCAGCCCTTCACTCCCTGGTGTGTGACCTTGGCAGGGACTGACTTCTCTGTGCCTGGGTAGCCCCCATGGGGGTGCCTCCTTTGCAGGGGGTGGTTAGGGAGCCAGTGTGGGGCCAGAGCAGAGGGCAGTTGGGGCCACTTGTCCAGACTGTGAATGCCTGCTCCCAGGGTTCCAACACCAAGCCTCTCTTTGGACTTTGTGGGTGGGCCAGTGGGAGCCCTTGAAGGTTCTTGAGCAGGGGTGTCCTGTGTGCCGTCACACAGCAGCTTTCTCTCTACCTTGGGTGGAGGGCCTCGGGTGTGAAGGAGCAACTCCAGATGCCCATAAAGCCTCCAAACTGGGACCTCCCTGCTCCCCCTAGGCGTCCCTGGGATCCCTGCCTGGCTGCCCCACCCTTTCTCAGCTCCCCTCCTTCTTCCTGCCTCTGCAGAACTCTCCCTCCTGGAAGAATCTCCTTTGAGCCTCACACACCCCCGAGTGTGTTTGTTAGCATGATCTCCACCCTAGGGGCCTTCACTTTAGAGCTGGTGTCTCGTGGAGGGGATGAGGAACCTTCTAGAAGGAGTCAAGAAAGGGCCCTGGAAATGACCTGGCCAAGGTCCTGGAGGAGGGGGGAGCATCTTCCCTACACAGCGGGCTGGTAGGGAGTGGGAATGCTGAGAGGGGGTTTCACGCTAGGGGTCACCTGCTCGAAAGATACAGTGAGGAATCTGAGCTATACTGCAAGTACAAAGGAGTCATAGAAGGTAAGGGAGTGAGTGCAAGCTCCATAGGGCGGGGCAGGTCTGGCTACTGCTCCATCCCTGGTACCTTGAGCAGGGCCCGATGCATCCTAGCAGCTCACTAATTACTGTTGAATGAATGAATGAAGGGTGATGTGGGAGGAACTCTGAGGGCTTGACCTCAGGCAGGGGCAGTGGAGAATAGAGGATGGGGGGTGCTGAGACCCCAGGTCCTGGTTTGGGCCACTTGGCAAATGGTGGGGTCAGACCCAAGCTGAGACCGCAGGATGGAGGGACCCAGGCTGTGTTGGGGGTGGGTAAGGGAGGACCCCTGGGCCATGGCATCCAGCCAGGGATGCTTTCTCTGCCCCAATTGCCTGCCAGGCCCAGCCGGAAGAGCCTGGGGACCTGACGCTGGCCTGGCGCCACAGGGCACCTGGGGGGTCCCCCTCCCCCCAGCCACCCGCCCGTCTGCCCTGACCTCCCCCAGACACTGTGTCTCGCCTGCCAGCATCTGCTGCCTGCTTCCTCCCTCCCCCAGTGTGTGTTTGTTTTTCCTTCTAGAACCATCGCCTCCCACCAAGGCAGCTCTCCAAAGAGGAGGTGTTCTGGAGACAGCCCTCTGCCTTGCTCACCCATCAGGCCTCCGCAGCCCCGGTGGGGGGCCGTGCAGGGTGCGGGGGGGATTCCTTCCACCCTCTGCTGCTGCGTCTGTGGAATCGGAAGTTGCGTGAGGACAGCCCTCCGCCGCTGCGGGTGTCTTGGGATGGGGCTTTGGAAGGCTGCTGCTTGTCTTGGCTGCCACGCTCGTAGCTCTCTCCCCGCTGGGGCTGCCGGCTCAGTTAACTCTCTCAGACAGGATTTGGGTCAGAGCCGGGGCAGGGAAGGCTGCAGACAGCCCGCCCAGGGCTCTCTCCCTGGTGACCCCGGGGCCTGCAGCCTTGAGGGGGCCTTGGCCGGGCCAGAGCAGGGCAGGGGGCTTTTGCAAGGTGGGGAATGCCCATTCCTCTTGTCTCCACTCTAGCTTCTCCCTGCTGGCCCCACCCCTCCTCCTTTTCTAACTTTCAATCGTTCATCCAACAAACGCTGTTGAGCACCTACTGTGTGCCAGGTTGGCTGAGGGCCTGCAGGCGCCTGCACCGGGAAGGCAGTGTCCTTTATCTCAAGGCCAAGGGGAAGCCACGGCGGGGAGGGGTGCGTGGGGGCGGTTAGCCAGGTGACATAGCAACCTGGGGCTTTTAAAAGACCACCATGACTGCGGCTGCAGGTGAGAAAGGAAGCAGGGCCCCCTTCGCGGACAGGTCGGTACCTGGTGGCCCTCTGCACCTTTGAGGCACTGGGGAATGAACAAATCCAGCAGAAACCCCTCCCTGGGGGGCTTTGCAGTTTCTTGAAGTGTTTCAGGAGAGTTGGTGGCTGCTGGGAGGAGGGGTGGCCGCAGAGAGAAACAGGCTGGCAGAGCGTGGAGAAGCTGACCTGGACTGGACCTCTAGCAGGTCATGGGCTGCCTCCCGGAATTCCCAGTCCATGGAGTTTCTCCCTGGAGCCCCTGACTCCGGAGAGGAAACTGAGGCTGGGGAGGTGGGTCGGGCAGAGCCAGGGCAGCCTCCAGCTCCTGGCCCTGGAAAGGATTCCTTTGAGTTAGCTCGCTTCCCCTCCGTGGGGAGCCCCAGGAATCCAGACAGGCTGGGAGTCATGAGGGGGGGGTCTGGCTTTTGTCATTTGTCATTTCAACAGAAGTCTCTTCACCATGGGCACCCCATACCAGATTCTGAAGTCCGCTCCTCCAGCCCAGGTCCCGAGGGTGAGGGGCTTTGGGCCAGCAGTGCTGTCAGAGTGATCCCGTATGACGCCAGAGTAGGCACAGCTGTCCGTCATGGCAGAGGTGAGGACCGGGCCACCTCTGCAGCCTGTCAACCAGGAGGGGACACAGGCTCCCCTGGGAGTTGGGAATATTCTGTGTCTGATCTGCTGCCTCCACAGCTCCACCCCCAGGTGTGCACAGTGAGGTGTGTGCACCTGGCTGTTGTAATCCTGTGACCCAGTGGGGAGACCCAGGCTCTGGGGCCTAGCAACATCGGGCGTGCTGCCCTGCCTGGCCACCGGCGAGCCGCTCAGCTTCATGCAGGTCACTGAACCCCTCTGGGCCTCAGCTTCCTCACCGTGAAGTAGGAGCACAGATCTGCCTTCAGAGCGTTCTCATTAAGGTGACATAAGGTGATGCAAGTGCCATGCTTGGCTGCTGTTGCTGCTCTGTTAAAACTTGGGGTGCGTCCCCAGGGTGTTTTCTGGGACTCTCCCCCGTCTCCCATGTCTCAGTGGCTTCCCTGGCAGGAATCCCACTCCCTTCCTGTTGGGCCCGTCTGGGTGCTTCCCTTGCCCCCTGGCTGGCAGGCCCATCCCTGCCCTGGTGAAGCTTGTGCTCTTCTGGAGCCTCCCAGCCTCCACCTATTCTGGGGGGGTGGGTGCTGGCGCCCGGCCCTGACCTCCGTCCTCATGCTGACCTTCCCCATTGGTTTCCCTAGTGGGGCTCAGAGCCCCGGGGGAGGGGGTCCTGGCTGTGGGCTTTGGGTGGGCCGCTTCCCCATCTGGGCTTCATCTACAGATAATGCCCCCCTGCCCCAAGGCTAACATCCAGTGCTGCCCGCAGGACTCTGGTCTCTGGAGCACAGATGGCCTGGTGGGTCACTGCAGCGATAGAACATGCTGGCAGGCCAGCCCTGTGCGTGGTGGCCCTGTGTCCTGGACCAGCTCAGGCTGGCAGGGAGCCCACGTGCTTCAGTGTTTCCTGGACGATTTGGATCGAGGGGCTGCCACGGTTCCCGGCATTTATTATTCCAGTGCAGCGGCAAGCAGCAAGGCTGGGCCTGAACAGCAGTGGATGCAGAAAGCGACCTCTTCCTAAATCACAGGGGATGTTCTACCTTCTCCCTCACTGTTGGGAAATGCCTTATTAAAAGCCACTGCCCAGGGCCCCTCAGTCCAACTGGGTGCATAAGGGAGCAGGCCCCTGACTAACAGGGGTGCCTGCGGGGTCTCTGAGGCCTTTCCAGCATGTCCGTCCCCTGCTCCTGGGCAGAGGCAGACCTGGTTCAAACCTGGCCCCAGGCTTCCTGGCTCTGTGAACTTCGGCTCATGGCCTCCCCTCTCTGAGTCTCAGTCTTTGCATCTGTAAAATGGGCAGGGTTTTCCTTCCCAGGGGGTTGTGGCGAGGATTCAATGCAGGAGCTCGTAGCACAGGGACTGGCACTCAACGCCACCCCCCTAAAGTTGCTCTGTCCCCTGAGTATCAGGGCACCATGTAGAGCCAATTGTGCACATGTCTTCCCAGTGGTGCAGGGGGTGCCTTTGAGTTGGTAGCTTAGAATTGGCCAAGATGAGCATATTTACACCACAGAAATTGGCAGATGCTACAGATCAGGGCTCCCCCCGGGAGCTGGTTAACACCACTAGGGGCTGCCGGTCGGTTTCCATATGACACCTCTCCCCTGGTGCCCAGGTTAGGGAGTGTCATATGGCCAGAAAGTGACAGAGCAAGGATTTGAACCCAGGTCTGTGTGAATCTTTGCTTTACATTCTTGGCATTGCTAGGAAGGTCAAGGGGGCTTTCGGGAGGTGGTGGGGCTCTAGCCCAGGTGCTCTCTCCCCAGTTTTCCACCCCATCCTTGCTTTGAGGCTAAGAACAGGCCAGGCACCTCCTCCCTATGGTATCCGTGCAGCCTGCACTGCAAGCCCCCTCCCCACATACCCCTGGGCTGACTCTGGTCGCCTGCCCATCCTTGGTGGTGGCTGCGGGGGAGGGGGCCAGCCCCTGGAAGACCACTAATCTCTCCCAGGTGCTGGCTGCACCCCGGAGTCTGCCAGGCCCCTTCCGCTTCTGACTGTCCCGGCTGACCTGGTCTGCCTCCGTCTGGGCTGGACAGGCAGCCATTCTCAGAGCCGAGGTGGTTCCAAGTCGCTGTCTCAGGGTCCTAGGGCTGCCGTAAAAATTTACCCCAAACAGAGCCACTTAAAACGAGTCGTTTATTCTTTCCTGGTTCAGAGTCAGAAGTGCAAAGTCAAAGGTTGGGCAGGGCTGCTCCCCGAAGGCGCTTGGACACCCCTTCCTGCCTCCTCTTCGGGGTTTGCCGTCCTTGGTGTCCCTTGGCTTGTGGCTGCCTGGGGCTCACAGTGCCTTTTCCTCTTTGTGGGTCCCTGTGTCTCTGTGTCCAGATCTCTCTTCTCTCACAAGGACGACTCTCCTTGGATTTAGGCTGAGCCAGGATGGCCTCATCTTAACTTGATGGCATCGGTCCTGAGTCGCCTTTGACAGGTACCGGCGGTTAGGATGTGGGCTTATCTTTTGGGGGACACAGTTCAACCCACGATGGTCCTTGGGTTATTTAAGCTGGAGTTGGAATGGCCTCCCGGGTCAGTCACCCGCCGCGCCCACGTCTCTGCCCGTGCTGCCTCCGCCGCCCTTGCGGACGTTGCCCTCGCCGGGACCAGTGGAAGGCCCTCCTCTTCATGACGGGAGCGTGCTCCTGGGGTCCTGGGGTCCCCCCCACAGCCGCCTTCCTCCCCCCTCCCCAGGTCCCCCGGATCAGTTGTGCCTTCGGCAGAGGCCGGCAGCCCGCGGTGAGCCCACCCGGCAGGCCCGGGCCCTGCACACAACCTGGGGCCCTGCACACAGCCCGGGGGCCCTGCACACAGCCTGGGGCCCTGCACACAGCCTGGGGCCCTGCACACAGCCCGGGGGCCCTGCACACAGCCGGGGGGCCTGCACACAGCCGGGGGGCCCTGCACACAGCCCGGGGGCCCTGCACACAGCCCGGGGGCCCTGCACACAGCCTGGGGCCCTGCACACAACCTGGGACCCTGCACACAGCCTGGGGCCCTGCACACAACCTGGGGCCCTGCACACAACCTGGGGCCCTGCACACAGCCCAGGGGCCCTGCACACAGCCTGGGGCCCTGCACACAGCCCGGGGGCCCTGCACACAGCCGGGGGGCCTGCACACAGCCGGGGGGCCCTGCACACAGCCCGGGGGCCCTGCACACAGCCCGGGGGCCCTGCACACAGCCTGGGGCCCTGCACACAACCTGGGACCCTGCACACAGCCTGGGGCCCTGCACACAACCTGGGGCCCTGCACACAACCTGGGGCCCTGCACACAGCCCAGGGGCCCTGCACACAGCCTGGGGCCCTGCACACAGCCCGGGGGCCCTGCACACAGCCCGGGGGCCCTGCACACAACCTGGGGCCCTGCACACAACCTGGGGCCCTGCACACAGCCCAGGGGCCCTGCACACAGCCCGGGGCCCTGCACACAGCCTGGGGGCCCTGCACACAGCCTGGGGCCCTGCACACAGCCCGGGGCCCTGCACACAGCCTGGGGGCCCTGCACACAGCCCGGGGGCCCTGCACACAGCCCGGGGGCCCTGCACACAGCCCGGGGGTCCTGCACACAGCCCTGGGGGCCCTGCACACAGCCTGGGGGGCCCTGCACACAGCCTGGGGGCCCTGCACACAGCCCGGGGGCTGTACCCCTGTACGCTGGTTGGGGCGCGGCGCTGTGGCTGCCTGTCACCCCCATGGCGGTGCCCCACGTGTCGGATATTTGGGCTCCAGGTGGCCACTTGGGCTGGAGGGCTCCGGGTCTCAGAGTGGACAGGGCCATGGGATGAGCTGTCCCGAGGTATCCGGCGGGGGTTGTTGGGTCCGGCGGAGGGCGCCCGTCACCCTGTGTGCTGCGTCTCCGGGTGGGGGTAGTGGAGGGCAGGTGCTGGTCTGGTGGTTGAAATACTGAGACCCGGGTCTGCCCTGGGGCCCCTGGGGGTGGGGCCTGACCAGTTTCTGCTCACATGGGCCTGAGCTTTACTCGCTCAGGCACCCAGCAAGACACCAAGGGTCCGAAGTGGCCAGCCAGGCTCTAGGGGATGTGAGGGGCTGGGGCCTGTGGCTGAGGAGGAGACCCGCGTCCACACCCTGTGCTGGGATCTGGGGCAGTGTACCCCCCCCCCCACGCTGGCCCCCTCCTGGGGATGCTGATTGAACTGGGGTGGGGCCTGGGAATCTCCATCCGGTTCCCCAGGTGACTCTAAGGTGTGGCCAGTGGGAGACAGCCGCGCCTGGAGGTGATGTATATTGGTGTTCTGTTGTGGCTGGAGCAAGTGGCACAAACTTCGTGGCTTAGACCGACACAGGTTTATTCCTTTGCAGTCCCGGGGGTCAGAAACCTGGCCCAGGTCTCTCTGGCTGAAGCCAAGTATCGGCAGGTCCACTTCCTTCTGGAGGCTCCGGGCAGAGTCTCTTTCCTGCGTTTTCCAGCCTCTGGAGCTGCCCATGTTCCTTGGCTCCTGGTGTGTGGCTCTGACCTAATCATGTGAGTGAACACGGGCCTCCCATCATTTGCTTCCGTCTTTGGGAGGATGCCGCAGCCCCCAGGTTAGGAGACCGGCCGCCCCTGCACTGGATCCAGGGCTGGGTTTGAACTTGGGGCCCTGCCCGTGTCTCCTTAGTGAACAGGGGGGATTGGATTGCATGTGGAGCTAAGGTTGTCAGTCAGCTCCATTGTCAGATGGGCCCCCGGAGTCACAGGGACCTTACAGGAGGAAGAGGGAGACAGAGGTGCCATGTGTGGGCTTTGAGGAGGGAGGCAGGGGCTGTCGTGGGGTGAGTTGTGTGAAGATGGAGACAGAGATTGGGGTGCTGCAGCCACCAGGCAGGGAAGCCAAGGACGGGTCCCCCTTCCCCGCCGGCTGGAGGAGGCCAGTGGGGACCTCGGCCCTGCCCACGCCTGGCTCTCGGACTTGTGGCCTCCTGAGCTGCGACACGGTACATTTTTGTTGTTTTAAGCTTCCTGGTTTTTCTGGTACTCTGTACGGCACCCCCAGGAATCCCGGACAGGGGCCTGGGGCCAAGGAGGGTGGGCGGCCCCTGCGGAAGGAGCCTGAGGAAGGACCCCGCGGTGCTGACACTTGGTTTTAGCGCAGGAGGCCCGCGAGGGACCTGTGTGCTCCGGAGGTGGGGGCGGGGGTGGGCCCTGCGGCCCTGGGGAGAAGCGGCCCCCGCCCCCCATGAGCGCACTGGCCCCCTGGCCCCTGCCATGCTCCCCATGGGAGGGGAGCCCGGCCCGAGCCCCCACCCCCACCGCTGCGGCCTGCAGCCTCTCCCCTGGAGAAGGAGGGGCAGCGGCACGGCCCTGGGGACGCAGAGCCGAGCAAGGGGGGGCGGCGAGTGCCTGCGGGGCGCCCTCCCGGCCTGTCCTCGTCCTGGGGGTAGGGGCAGCTCCCGACTGGCTTGGCCCCATTTGCCCCTCTGGGTGCTTTAGTTGAAATAAAAGGATGCGCCCGAACGTGATTTTAAAGCAGTTACATCAGAGTTTTAACTTCAAGAGTCCCCACCCTAGCTCCCGCTGCTCTCGGTTGCTCTTTGTACACGGGTGCCCCAGACTTGAAACAGTTCTCCTCCCACTCCCACTGGGGGAGGGGGTGCGGACCATGGCCCTGGGCTCCCCTGCCTGGTCCAGCTCTGGCAGTTCCTGGAGATGGACTCCAGGTGGCGCCAAACCCTGGCCCTGCACTTGCTGCTCCTCGCTGGGGAGAGTGTGTGTGTGAGTGTGTATGGAACCAGTGTGTGTGCTGGGAGCCTGTGGATGTATCCCTGTGCTTGTCCATGGAACCAGTGTGTGTGCAACTGTGTGTATGCAGGGAACCTGTTTGTGTGTGTGTGCAGGGGCATGGATGGGGCACTGGGAGCCAGTGTGTGGCCACAGGCTTCCCACAGCTCACACCCACTCAGCTCAGATGTCCACATACACACACACACACACACACACACACACACACACGACACATACCTCCCACACTCACACACACACAGACAACAAAGACTGCCTGCACATACCCCATGCAAATACGCAACTCACACAAGCACAAACACAGGTTGCCTGCACTCACTCACACAAATATACCCTCCCACACAAATACACACTCATGTAGACACATACACACTCACAGGCTACACAGATTGCCTGCATGCACACACCCCGCATTTAGACAACATACTCGGAGACACATTTTCATACAGACATACACACCCACGCAGGTTCTCTGCACATTCAGATACACACACACAAACAGGCTCCCTGCATGCTCACACAGTTGTACACACACTGATTCCATGTACACTCACAGGAATACTCACACAGGCTTTCTACACACTCACACGCAGGCTCCTTGCACACAGTCTCCCTGCACGCACACACACAGAGGCTCCCTGCATACACACTCACACAGGCTCCCGGCTGGAAGCGGCCATGCCGGACACCCCAGCTGTAGGGACCCAGTGCTCCCTGTTCTCCTTGGCCCCCCCCCCAAGCTCCTTGCTCCCCCCACCACTTCCCCCTCCCCACTCAGGAGATGTTATTAGCAGATGTACAACGGGCAGGCCGTGATTTATGTCTCTAGTCATCTAATTATTCCCAGCCCCGGAGGAGAAGAAATAAAAGGCTTTTGCAGGGCTGGAGTCCGAAATCTCAGCGGGAGCTGTAGGAGCGCTGGGCCCACCCCACCCCCTCCTGCCCAGGCCCCAGACCCCCAGAGGTCTGCAGTGGGAGCTGGGGGAGGGAGTCGAGGGCATTGGGTCTGGAAAGGATGGCACCGGGCCCCTCCTCTGGGGAGCAGGACGCTTACCTGCACACTCCTTGTGATACCTGCCACCCCTGCAGAGCACCTGGGGGCTCCCGGGGGCCCGGCCCCTACTATGGATTCTATGGCTGGTTCGCCCCCCATGGCAGCCCAAGGGAGCTGGGTAGAAGGCCCCAAAGGGGTCCCACTGCTCTTGCCTCTGAGGCTACTTCCCTGTGGCTCTTAGAATGAAATGCTAAGTCTCACCTTGGGGCTCAAGGAGCTCCCCCAGATATGAGACCCATCTTCCTGGCTGACCTTATCTTGCTTGTACCCCCCCTCTGCCATCCTGTGGCCCCTCTGGCCTTCTTCCTGTTCTAGACGTGCCATGTTCCTTCCCACCACTGGGCCGTTGCACTTTCTGTTCCTTCTGCCTGAAACACTGTTCCCTGCCTTCCTGTGGCTGGCTGCTGCTCTTTCCTCACGTTTCAGTGTCTGTGCTCCCCAGGGCCCTTCCTGGCCCTCACCTCTGATGACATGCCCTTCCTGTTCTCTCTCTGGGAACCTGACCCCAGCCCTGTGCTACCCTAAGCCACCAGAAGAGGCATGTGGCTGGTCATCCCATCACAGCAGAGGGCCCAGCTGGGCAGGGGACCGGGGACCCACGAGCACCCCCACCCCCGGCCTCATTCCTCTCCGTCCTGGCAGTGCCTTCCTGCTCCGGTTGCTCTCCTCTCCTCTCCTCTGCTTCCCCTGCCACTCCCAGCCCCAGCCTGCGCCAGCCGCTCCGGCCTCCTGCTGTTTCTGCCTCTGCTCTCCTGACTTGTCTGTTTTTCTGTCTCCCTGTCTGTTTCTCTCCCTCTGTGTCTCTGTTTTGGCCATCCACGCTATCTCGGTCTCTCTCCTTTTGTCTGTTTCTCTTTTTCCCTCTCCCTCCCTCTCCTCCTGCCCCTCTCCCACCCCCCTCCCTCCCTTCTCCCCCATCGCACCTTTTCCCTCTTTCCTTCCATCCTTCCTCTCTCCCTTTCTCTTTCCTCCTCCCTCTCCTTTTCCTTCTCCCCCCCCCCCTCGACTTCACGCCTTCTTCCCTCTGTCCCTTTCTCCTTTCTCTTCTCTCTCCCTCCTTTCTTGCCCCTCCCCTCTCTCCGAGCAGCTGGTACCTAATAGGCTGTTAATGATGATACAGTAAGTGGAAGGCAGCATCCTGGGGGAGCCGCCATGATCTGTGTAATTGGTCTCAGAGGAGACAGAAGGATCTAATATTTACACACCACCATTAGTCCTTTGGGAACCTTATCTTGGCTGGAACCGAGCAGGGAGAAGCAGCTCTGGCTGCTGCCATCTTCCCCCAGCTGACACCCGTTCCGGAAGATCTTTAGTTAAGGGAACTTCTCCCTTTGGGAGGGGATGGCACTGCCTGGGTGGAGGGTTGGTGCTGGGGGTGGTTTGATTGGGCTGTTGTGCATAGGGCCTGGGCACCTAGCAGCCCCCTCCCAGGGCCTACCACCAGCGTGGGTCAGTGCTGAAGCCCACAGGACCAAGGCCGGAGTGGTGAGAAAGACGCAGGCAGGACAGCAGCCTCCTGGCCACGTTTGAGCCGCTGGATCCAGCTGTGCCTGAAGCCCTCTTGGCCCTGGACTTTTCACTTGAGTTAACAAATTCCTTCTTTGGTTCATCAGCCTGCGGTGATGAGAAATCCTGAGTATCCAGACATAAGAGGTTTTTAAGCAGCAGCCGCTGCCGTTGTCCAGATTTAATTGTTCCCAGTAGCCCAGTACACACAGTAGAGAGGAGACGAGCAGCTCGCATGAGGGTGGCGTCAGGGCCCAAAGCCTGCCGCCTCTCCTCCCCTTGGTCCCTGCTGGGCAGGAGGCTTGCTTGGCTGCAGACCCTTCCCCTCGTGAGGGGGTGTCAGCGAGGGGGGCAGCCTCCCATGCTCCCCTTTACTGAGCACTTGCCGGGTTTCCATGTGTCATCCGCCTTGTGTAAAGCCAGGAGGCAAACCTGGGATGTGTGTACCTGCCCCAGCACAGGGACTCACACAGCTGGTGACTCAACTAAAGGACAGCGCTGCAGAGCCAAGGACAGCGCTGCAGAGCAGAGCTGCTGGGCTTTGTGCCAGGTGTGGGGCCGGCGGGGGGGCTTACCCCTGAGCACCTGGTGGAACGTTCTGGGCCAGGCTGTTAGCCTGATGGACGTGAGGGCCTGGACTTGAACACGGGCTGCTTCTAACAGGTCGGCGCTCACAGGCCTGTGAGTTGGCGGAGGAGGTGGGGGCAGAAGCAGGTACCCCCACCCCTGGCCCAGACGGTTTGCTCTGAGAGCAGCCCCTGTCTCTGCTGTGGCCGTGCCCGATGCCGTGGGGCCAGGTGCGAGGACGCTGTGGTGGGCTCCACCTTTAGACACAGAGGATGCCCTCTGTGCCTCAGTTTTCTCATCTGTGGAATGGAACAATGGCAGCCCCTGCTTTACAAGCAGGGCTAGCACGTGAGGTTTGTGGAGCCCTGCCCTCCTGGCCTGCGAGAATGTTGTGTCTGCCACCGTTTTGTGCAGCTTCTTACCAATTCTTCTAGTTTCTTCCACCATCGTGATTTGGCCCTGGGTGGTCCCCGGGGCTAGGCCCAAGCCGTTTGCTTTATCCCTGGAACAGGCACTGCCTCTCCCTGCCCGCTCCAGAGAAGGCTGGTGGGCTTTCTTTGAGAAGGAACTTGGACCCCTTTTCACGGGGCTCGTTGGGTTGAGTGGGCAGCGAAGAGGGCCCATTCCTGCCTGCAGAGTCTGCGGCGGGGGGATCCTGGGCCTGGCGCCCCCTTTGCAGCCCCCCACCAGCCTGGCCCCTGCAGCTCCCGCTGACAGTTTGCAGACACAGCGGCCGCTGGGGCATCTATTCATAGCTCGCCCCGACCCAGGTGGCTGCTTCCAGCGTTCCTGCTGCCCTGGGCCAGAGGGGAGACCCCTCTCGAGCTGCCTGCCAGGTGCTCGGGGACATCTTCCCCTCCCAGAGGCCCCACGGCCCCCACCTTGTCTGGGTGAAGAGAGGCTTCAGGCACCTTCCGTAGTTTTCAGAGCATGAAAATAATGTACTCATTCCTTTTAATTTTTGTCATTTTAAAACACCCTGAAGTATGAAAAATGGCATTTTGTGAGTGCTATTTTAAGTTGCACTTTTAAAAATAACAGCTTTATTGAGATATAATTCACATACTGCAGAAACCACCCATTTTAAGAATATGCAACTCACTGGTTTTTAGCATATTCACAGAAATGTGCACCCATCCCCACACTCTAATTTCAGAACATTTCCATCATCCAAAAAGAAACCTCATGCCCTCTGGCCATCACTCCCCAGTTCCCCTTTCTCTCAGCCCCACGTGTCCATGAATCTACTTTCTATCTCTACGGATTTGCGTGCCCTAGATATTTCCTTTAAGGGCATGATTTGTCCTTTTGTGTCTGGCTTGTTTCCCTCATCATCATGTTTATGCAATGGGGCGTGGATCACACTTCACTCATTTTTGTGGCTGAATAATACTTCACTGCATGGACGCATTGTATTTTGTATTCGGTCATCATTTGATGGGCACTTGGGCAGTCCCCATGTTTTGCTGTTATGAGTAAAGCTGCTGTGACCACTGGGCCCAGGTGTTGTGTGGACAGGTGTTTTCGTCTCCCTGGTGGAGTCCTAGGAGCAGAATTGCCGGGTCACGAGGCAGCTCTGTGTTCAAGAGCAGTTCTGTGACCCTGCCCCTGTGTTGTCCCATCCCGTCCACTCGTCCCTGCTGTAGAAGGCACTGGGCCCAGGGCCAAGCCTGTCCCCCACCCTGAGCACAGCACTGGGCACACAGCAGGTCTCGGCTGACACTGGGTGACGGACTGTGCTGGACAGCCCTCTGCCTTGGCCACCTGGTCACCTTCTCTGCGGGCTGCTGTGTGGCTGATGGGTGCTCAGTTTGGCACCTGGCCCCTTGGCTGGTTGTCTGTCTGGTCAGTGAGAAGCTCAGCTAGGGCCCCACCCTGTGGCCATCCAGCTGGCAGGGACCAGGCTGCAGCTCCATGCTCTGGTCTGCCTGGTGGGCAAACCCCCAGAGGGCTGGAGCAGGAGAGCAGAGCTGCCCTTGGGAGGGTCCAAGGCCAGCCTGGGGCCTGCCTGCCCATCACGATGCCTGCTGTGACCGTGCTGGGCGCTGAGCCAGCCAGCTGCATGTGGCTTCTCCATTCACTTCCCCTGGGCCTCAGTTTCCCTAAGGTACCTAGGAGGCTCTTTTTTCAACCCAGGCTTCTCCTTTTTCCTGAGTACTTCTGTGCTCCAGAGGCCCAAGATAGACGATGGGCCAGTGAATCCCCTGGCCGCCCGCCCGCGGAAGGGGGCCTGCTCAGGCCACCCTTGGGTCTTGCAGAGCCCTGTCCCTGTCCTCTGGGCACTCAACCCCCGTGTGAACCCAGAGCCCACCAGCTCCACTTACCCTCTTCTGGGCCGTGGTGGGGTACCTGGCACAGGTGTTTGCTAGATGGTAACATATGCCGGGGGAGGCACCACTGCCAGCATTATGAACATTTATCCAGCTGCCTCTGGGGTGAGCCCTGCCTGCACTGACCCCCAGGAGTGAAGATGACAGAGCTGCGGCTCGGGGCTGTGTCCTCGCCTCGGCACCCTCTCCCCCACCTCTCCTCGCCTCTGAGGTTGGTGCCACTGTCTTCTCTTCCCGTGTGCCCGGGGAGAGAGACCCTCTCCTGTCCTGGCTAGGCGGTCAGGAGGGATGGGTGGTGGCCGGCCAGGCCTGGCCCTCTTGAGAGGACGCAGGGTCCGACAGGCAGGGAATGGCCTCGACCGTGTCCCGGTTCTCCAGCCCTCATGGCCGGGCCATTCCCTGCGTGTCGGATGGGCCAGCTCCTGCCCGCACTCTGGGCCCTGTCCCTAAGAGCAGACCTCTTTTGCTCCCAGGAGTGGGACGCCGAGGTTCTCTGTGCCGGTGTGGCAGGTGGTGGTGCAGCGCTGGGTAGCTGTAGCTGGCCGGGTGGGTGCCGCATCCCCCACTGCTTGACTCAGTGCAGGAGATGACTCTGGGCCTGGGCTGGGCATCCTGGTACCTGGTGAAGGACCTGACAGCAGTAGGAGATGGGGTTTCGGAAGCCCGGATTCCGCCTCAACGTGCACCTCTGCCCTTCTCAGATTTGGGCTCAGCAGTTCCCAACTGGCCCCTGCCCTGTGGAGTTGGGTCCCTCCCCTGCTCCCGCAGCCCGAAGTGGGCTCTGCCCTCTAGAGAGCCCTGATGACACAAGCCCTGCAGCGAGGGTGAGCGCAGGTGTGCGAGGGACGCCGGGCACCAGCAAAGGCCCAGCACACCCAGCGCCTCCCGTCGCACCTGCCGCACTGCCTCCGCCTGGCTCTGCAGGCAGTTGGGCAGCATCGGGGGCTCAGCCCCCAGCACGTGACTGCCCGCATGGCGCAAGGCTCCGAAGTAGTCTAACCCTCGTCATTTAGCTCCATGTGCCTATGTACCGACTGTGGAAATGAGCCCCAGACACTTTCTGGAGCAAGGAGTCCAGTCCCTGCCCCCTCTGCTCCCCTCCGCTCCCCCCAACTCCCCATCTGCAGATCGCCCCAGTTCTGGGAACCCAGTTTGAGAAGCACAGGTCAGTGTCTGACTCCGGGCCACGAGGGGCCTCCAGAGCCCACCTGCTGGGGGCTGCCGGATCAAGAGACCCGTGGGGACCGGAGATGGCCCTTCCCAGGTGCATGGTGAGGTGGCCAGGGAGGGCTCAGAACGGGGGGAATGTGTTCTCTCTCCCACCCCTGGAGGCCCCGAGTCTGAAATCGGGGGCCAGTGAGGCCCTTCCCCCAAAGCTCCAGGGAAGACTCCGTCGTCGCCTCTTCCAGCTTCTGGGTCCCCCGGCAGTCCTTGGTGTTCCCGTGGCTGCAGCCCCCCTGTCCCTGCCTCTGCGTGCCAGGCCTCTCTGTGTCTCTGTCTCCTCTTCCCATAAGGACACTGGTCAGGGAATTAGGGCCCCCTGGCTCCAATGTGGCCTTATCCTAACTAGCTCCATCTCCAATGACCTGATTTCCAGATGCGTTACTACTCCCAGCTCCCAGGGTCGGGGCCTGGCTTGGACATAGCTTTGGGGGGGAGGTGGTTTAACTCACCTAGGCCCTGAGGCTCAGGGGGGGCGGAAATGGGCCTGCACGAAAGGAGCTTTCAGCCAGTCAGGGCCCCCATTGCACCCTGTAGTCCACCCCCCCACCCCCAATTACAGATGGGCCACCTGAGGCTGTGCGTCACAGGACAGGGCTTCTCTGTAAGCTGTGGCCTTGGGCGAGCAGCTTAGCCCCTCTGAGCCTCGGTTCTGTCGTCCCACCTCGCAGGGCTGTTGGGGGACTGGTGGAGCTGGCGCTCGCTCACTGCAGGGCGGTGGAAGCCAGCCCGATCCCAGCTCTACATCCCCACCCCCACAGCAGTCGGGGTGGGCTCCCAGCTCAGCACCCCACCCCCCGCCACCCGCCAGCAGGCCCACCGAGGGTGCCGTGACAGCGAGAGCATATGGTGGACATATGTACCGGGAACAGGCTGCCCACAGGGGAGGAGGCGGGGGGACTGCAGCAGGGCTAAGCACCCCCCCTGTCCCCCCCGCCGCCGCCAGCAGCACCACGCCTGCCTCCTTCCCTGGTGCTGCTCTGCCTAGGCCCCCCTGGGGGGTGAGTTCCTCCACCCGCAGACCTGGGGACGTGGAGGTGCTGGGCCCAGGGCCCTGCAGGATGCTGCAGCGTGCACCCTAACACCGGTCCCTGAAAGGGGGATGGATCTTTCCCAGGAGGGCCGACAGGCTAGGGTCAGCCTCCTGGCCATCTTCACCTGCACTCTATCTTCTTGCCTTGTCACCTGCTGCAGAGTGGACCCTGCCCTACGGGAGCCCCCACCCTGCTGGGGCAGGTCCCTCTCGGTATGGCTCATGCCACGGAGGAAGGGTACAGGCTGCCTTCTCTCAGGCCAGGGTGTGTGGCTGAGCCCCGGAGGGAGGGCACGTGTTGGCCATGTCAGGGACAGGGGTCAAGGGCATTCCTGGGGCTGGGCCTGGCCAGGTGCTGCGGGCGGTGAGGCAGTGAATGTGTCCAGGGTGGCCGGGGCACAGGTCGGTGTGCAACAGGAGCACAGGTGAAGTTCCTATTCGGGAAGTCTGGGTCTTTCCTTGTGGGCTGCAACTTCATTATCCTATAGCCTAGCACGTATTGAGCACCTACTGTGTGCTCAGCCTTATCGCACCCATTCTTCATCCCCCCAGGAGGGCACTCTCTTCCTGTCCCCTGGTAACTCTGGTGCTCAGAGAGGTCAAGTAACTGGCTTGGGGTTGCACAGCCAGGAAGTGCTGGGTTCGGTACATCCCAGCACTTTTAGGGTGACATCAGATGCAGAGGGTATGGGTGAGCTCTTGGTGTGCCTTTAGGAGCCCACCTCAGCCCTCATGGCCCTGCCCCTCTCCCTGGGAGCCCTGTCTGAACACCCCTGTCCCCACCAGGCATCACCTCAGCCTGCGGGCCTGGTTCTCTTTGCTGCCAAGGCTGGGACACGTCTTTTCTCGTCCCTACACTAACCAAGAGGCAGGGGTTGGTCCTTAGCGCCTCTGCAGCCCACAACAGCTGCACACAGCAGGCACTTGGCATGCACTCTGTTCTCTGCCAGAAGGGTCACACCTGGCGCTGTCAGCATTCTGCACTGGGCTGAAGGATCCCTGGGCCCCAGGGGGTCTGGCAATGCATCTCATAGATTGAAGCAGATGGACTCTGGGCTCTGAGCTTCTGGAGCCTTCACTACCAACCGGGACGGCTGTGTGGGAGGTACAGAGGTGTCCCCCTGGCCACACGTCAACCAGCCTTGCTTGTTCCAGTCCTGAGACAGGGCATACTGTGTGCCGAGCTCCTGTTTCTGGGACAGCTGGGAAGATGTGAAATGGGGGGTCTTAGAACTCAGGCCCTGTGGCCAGACAACCAATAAATGGGAAAACAAAGAGGGTCCCAGGAGTCGGGTAGGCGTTTGTGTACTTGGTGGCGTGTGGGGTGCGATGTGCGGGTCCCAGTGGGAGGTGGGGGCCCACGCGAGCCCCATCTGCCTGCCATGGCATGCTGGGAACTCTGGTCCGTGTCCCCTGGCGACCCCAGACTGGGACGAAGGCGAGGGTGGGGGCCAGCCCTGCTGCGGCAGTGAGGGCAGACTCAGCGGGGCCCGTGGCGCCCGCCCAGCTCCTGGCGCGGGAACAGATGGGCGGGGAGAGGAGGCGGTGGCAACAGTTGGTGCCACCTGCTTCCGGGCCCTCCGTGGTGGTGGCGGCGGCAGCGGGTGTGAGAAGCAGGGACGCGAGCGGGTGGCAGAAGCCCAGCCTGCTGTCGGCGCCTCCCGCCCCCTCCCGGCCCTTCCGGAGACGTGCCCCGTCCTGACCCCACAGTGCGGGAGGCCGGAGACCCTGGTGGCAGAGCCAGGGCCAAGGAGACCTAAGGCTCAGCTGCTGGCCCAGTGCAGCCACGTGGAACTATGGGGCTGGGGCAAGTCCCCTAACCTCCCCATGCCTCAGTTTCCCCATCTGTAAGACAGAAAGTCATAGTACCTTTCTCCCTGTGCAGGGTTGAAAGGGGTTTGTCCCGTAAAGGCACATGGTGGGAGGGTGCCAAGAGGAATAAGCTGGGGGCAGTGTCAGCCTGGGAACACAACCCCAGCCAAACAGAACGAATGGCCTTAAAGCGGGCTGCCTCTGAGCGCTTCCCCTGCCAAAATGCATCTAACCTCACGGCAGCCTTAGGCGTGACACTGCTACTATGGCCTTTTTACCCAAGAGAGAGCTGCACCATAGTGGCACTTGCTTGGGTCACCAGGGCCTTGCGGTGCCCTGCGCCCCTGCTTTCAGTGTGGCCACGCGGACAGCCCCGTCCACCGTCAGGGTCCCTAACAAGGGGTCTCCTTCCGCCTTCCTGCCCCACAAGTCAGGAAGCTGCTTCGCCCAGACGGGCGGCCTGGGGCAGCCCTCGACCGAGGAGGAGGGGCCAGGGGTGAAGGTGAGGCAGGCCCCGCCAGGCCGAGCGTCCAGGTGGCACTGTGCCCAGGTCCCCCGTCGTCCATTTCCTCCCGCTCCTGCCCGTCCCTCTGCTTCCCACGCCTCCCCCACCCCCACCCTGCAAGCTCGCTCCCGGAACGTGGGGTGCCTGGCAGGTCCGATCCTTGCTCCCAGGTGGCCGGTAGAGCCGCGAGCCCTCCCCACGGGCTCAGGAGTGTGCCCCGAGGGTTCCCGCCTCCTGCGGGTCTTCCCAACGCCTCTGTCTTTCGCTCTCTCTCCGCCACAGCTGAGGGTGCAGCGAGAGCCGGGGGCTGACGTAGCTGCCCCTGGACTGCAGGTGACCTTGGGGAGGGCCTCAGCCCCGAATCTGCAATGTGGGACGTGGCTGAGGGGCCTGGAAGACCTTAGCGCCAGGCAGGCGCCCATGGCTGCATCGTGGCATCTGGGGCTTTGAGACCCAGCTGTAGATGCCCGGTCCTCTTGAGCCACCCGAGGGCAAAAAGGCACCTTTTCTTCCTTTTTGCTCGGCCCTCGGGACCCCATCTCCAGCAAAACTTGTTCCTGAGCTCGGACAAGCCCACCCACAGCTCCCACTGTGGTCTGTGCCTGAGCCAGACAAAGGGACAGGAAGGTTTCCGTGGAGGCGTGTGGAAATAGAGTCCAGGGGCAGGCGCAGGAGTCTACTTCTAGCCAGGGTGTCAGGGAAGCTGATGCAAACGTACAAGGGGGAGCACCCTGCCCTCGCCAGGCCTCTCGTCCAGCCCCACTCCAGCTCCCCTCCCAGCCTCGCAGCCCTTGCTCTGTTGCCTTCCAGCCAGAACCTCATCTCGCCTCCCCTCTTCCACCTGAACGGGTCCCCCACCTGCCTGCCTCCATCACAGGTCCCCAGGCTGAGCCCCGGGGCTCACTCACCCACCCTTGGCCCCCGGACCCATCTGCACACACAATGTGGCAGCCATGTGTGGCCACTTAAATTCAGCGCGATTAGAAATTCACCTCTGCAGTCACACTAGCCGCACTTCAAGTGCTCCCCAGCCCATGTGGCTTGTAGCTGCTGTATTGTACAGTGCAGATCTAGAACATTCCACCATCGCAGGAATTTGTTGGGTGGTGCTGCTCTAGCAGTTAGGCCAAATGGAGGCCTTTGGGTGGGGGTGGGGGTTAGGGCCCGGGGAGGGCAAAGCGATACGGTGTGGACGTGGTTTGCTGTTTAGTCCCAGAGGCAGAGAATCAGGTCACAGAGCAAATCCCTGCACTGGTGTGCGCTTCCCAAATCGGGTGCCCGGTCTGGGGAAGGATGCTTCCCATGTATTTGTAGACAGATTTGTAGCAGAAGTCTCAATATGAAAAATGAAATCACACAGTGAAGCGTCATATAGGTTGCCTTCATTGAAAAGAGAAAAATGTACCTGAAATTGGGTCTCCCAGAAAACCTGTGCTGTTTACCTGTCCTCGTTCTTCTGGACCTCAGTTTCCACCTCTGCGCAGTGGGAGATCCGGCAGCAGGAGGGTGGAGAGCAGGGTGGCGGCGCCTGACTTTCCAGCCCACTTTTCCTCTTCTGTAAAACAGGTGGGTAAACCCCGATGCGGACCTCAGAGCAGGTCCCGGGGCTGGGCCTGGGGGAGCCAGGGGCCGCAGGGCCCCGGGGACTGGGCAGGCTGAGAGGCCAACCCCTGGAGAGCCACAGCCACCCGCTCCCTTCCGGGCACCCGGCCCATGGGACCGCGCAGGGTGGCCGGAGAGGAGAGGGGCAGGAGCGGCCTGGACCGCGTCTCCGGGAGTTCTCAGAGCTGAGCCGGGCCTGGAACCCTCCCCTGGACGCGGGCCAGAGAGTGAGGCAGGTCGCAGGGTCACGGCTGCTTCCCCCGGCGTCCCTGGAGCAGGCAGTGACACACAGCTGGGGCTGGTCCGAGCAGGACATCAGCTGCACTCTGAGCCTCAGGCTGTGATGTGCCCATCTCCGCGTGGTCATTCCATGCATTGTCCTGGAGGCAGGCTGTGCCGCAGACACGCCGACAGCGAGGCAGACACACACACAGCGAGGCAGATGTAGCCCCCTGGGTGCTGCTTGGGCAGCGGCCCCCACCAAGCGGGCCAGCAGGCAGGGACACACCCAGGGGTGGGGTCGGTGGGAGTGGGGGCGTGTTTTGTCCCGGCAGAGGGGCCCAGTAAGAGGGTCCCACGTGCGAGGAGGGGGCAGGTGAGCAGTCATGGGGCCCCACGCTGCGGCCCCAAGTGCCTGCCCAGCAGGACCCCGGGCTGTCCTTAGAGCTGGGGCTGCCTGGGAGCTGCTGTGGCCCCCCGCCGCCCCCAGCCCCCCCCCCCCCCCCCCCCGTCTCCCCGGTGGGAGCTGGCTGTTGTTCTGCCAGCTGGCCCAGCCTGTGTGGTCGCCATGGCAATCTTCCAGCCTGTCAGCGGGGCCTGCTTCTCCCCTTCGTCTCTCTGGGGCTGGAGCCACTTCTGGGTGGCCCTGGGGGTGCCAGGCTGAGAGGGGCTCCCTGAGGGGTCCTTGAGTCCTGAGCCCAGGCAGTGCGGGGGTGGGGCTCAGGGGAAAGAAGGAGTTTCTCCAGGTGACCAGGGAGATGGGGGAAGCCAGACACAGGAGACAACTAAAAACAGTAACTAGGGCTGGGAATGTGGGTCCCCCCGGGTGTCTGGGGGCCCGGCTGACACCTCCCAGCCACTCATCTGTGTGGCCTCCCGCCCTCCTGTGTGTGTGTGGCACCCATGCCCTACTATGTGCATCTGCCACCTGTGTCCTACTGTGTATACCTGGTACCCCTGCCCTACTGTGTGCGTCTGGCATTCTTGCTCTGCTGTGTGCATCTGGCACCCCTACCCTACTGTGTGCCAGCCCCCCAGTGTGAGCCTCCAGGGAAGCTGCAGCACAAAGAGGTTGAGTGACAAGCTCAGAGTTGAACAGCTTGGAGAGAGCTGCTGGAAGTTGTAGGCAAGCCTCCCTGTTTGGGGTTGTTCTCTGAGGAAGCCCCAGTGCCAGCAACTGGGGGAGCCACAGAGTGAAGAGTTGGGGCTGTGAAGGAGCAACAGGCAGTTAGAACCCAGCACAGAGAGGGCGTGACGGTGGAGGCCCAGGCAGCAGTGTAGGGGCGGTTCCAGCTTTCTGGGGGTGCAGACCTACCGCAGGGTGTTAGGCCTGGGTCTGCTGGGAGCTGAGACAGAAGGGACCTGAGACGAGGTGGCACAGAGAGGTGGATGGTGGCCCAAGTTGGGGGCTGGCCCGGAGGTGTCCGTCTAGGCCCTGTCCAGCGGCACCCAGAGGCCGGCTCAAGCCCCCAGCCCCAGGAAGCCTTCACCGCCACCTGCCCTGCAGCTGCCCCTGGTCTCAGAGTCCCCCCAGGGCTTTAGCGTCAGTGACCTTGCTGCATGCTGGGTCAAACATTTCCACTCAGTGGCCTCGTCCGGTGGGAGCGGGTTCCCTCTGCCGCCAGGCAGAGCCACAGCCCCTTCCTGGGGTCCTCCCCTGAGCGCCCCGGCAGCAGCAGAGAGGAAGGGTGTGGAAATCGGGAGGGGTGGGTACGAGACCTGGCTCGGCGTCCAGGGCCTCGTCCACCCGAGCGAGGCTGTCCTTTGTCCAGGTCCCAAAGGGTCTCCCCTTGAGCCTGAGGCCAGGTCACCTGGGGCAGGCCTGGCTCGTGGCCACGGGGGGCTCAGCCTCACTGCCCCCACCCCCACTGGAGGGCCAGGACCACCCTGTGATCCAGGTGCTTTGCTTTATTTGTTGCCATTTTGGTTTTTTCTTTTTTTTAATTTATGAAGGTGGAATTCAGATCATAAAAATTAACCATTTTGAAGTGAACAATCCAGTGGCATTTGGTCTATTCACAGTGCCATGCAACCACCACCTCTAGCCAGTTCCAAAACATTCCATCACCCTGAAACAAAGCACCATACCTGTGAGCGCTCACTCCCCGTTCCCTCTCCCTCTGCCCTGGGCAGCTGCGAAGCCACTTTCTGTCTCTGTAGGTTTGCCTCTTCTGGTCACCTCAGTGGAATCACGTACGCGTGGACTTTGTGACACTGGGCGTGTTTTCCTGTCCATCAGCATGGCGACATGCTTCCCCTCACCACTCGTTCACAGCACACCGTGTCCCACGGTGTGGCTGGACCACGCTGGTTGGGCCGCTACCAGCTTCAGCCCGCGGTGAAGCACACTCTTGGGGTCTCTGCGGTCACCAGATGCTTGGCTTCTGTCCCTGCAGCCCGGCCCAGAACAGGTGCTGCCCTGCGAGCTGCCGAGTGCGCCCTCACCGTGGCCCCCGCCATGGCCCCCATGACCCCGGCCCCTGTGGGCCCCTCCCTGTACTTGAGGCACATTGTAGAATCCTCGTGATGCCCCATGGGCACAGTGGGGCGACTGGAGTCGCCGGGCTGCCACTCTCGGAGCACCTACCTTTGCTGTCTGTCTGCTCTTGGGGTCGGTCCTGGCAACCAGCGCATGAATCCGCGAGAAGAGCTCAGAGCGCTTGACTTCAGGGGGGGCCACGCTGTGCCTCCCAGGCCGTGCCACGGATTCGGGTCGGTGGGTGGCACCTCCGCTGGGCTCCATGGGCCCGTGGCAGAGGCAGGAGCAGGCTCAGGGTGAGGGGTGGGTGGAGTCCTGCCAGGTGGAGGGGGCCCGGCAGCTGGCAGGGCAGGGCTGAGGGTCCTGCCCGCCGCCTGACCCTGAGCCTTCTCCCCTGGACCTATCCACAGGCCCAGGGGATCCCACGAAGTAATCATGGTCACAGCACACGTCTATTCCGGCACGTCCCAGGCACATTATGTACACAAGTTCTACGAATCCTCCCCATAATTCTGAGTAGGTACTGATGTCATCCCATTCTACGGATCAGGAAGCTGAGGCAGGTTGAGAATTCTGGCTTAGCCTTAACTAAGCCTTAGCTAAGACTGCTGAGCTGGACATGTAAGCACCTGTGGCTGATGACAAGCTTACGATGTCCTGATGATGCTTAATACTTCAAATGCATTTATGTCAGAGGTTCGTTCTCCCCAAAACCTTGTGACGTGGGACTATTATCACCTCCACTTTACAGTGGGAAGCCAAGACATAGAGAGGTGACTTGGGGAGCAAGCAGCAGAGGTGGATTTTGAAACCGGAGCCCAGAACCTTACCTGCTCTGCCGGCACCTCCCGGAAGGCGCTCAGAGACCCGGCAGGAAGCCTGCTCACTGGGAACAGCTTCTTTCTGAAAACTGACGGCGACAAATAATTTTTGAATGGTTTTAATTTATCCCCCTTTTCCTTGGAGAGTGGCGGAGGCAATCTGCTTCCCCGAGCCCCCTTGTTAGCCATTCGGCTCTGAACGTATTTCCTTTTATCATGTGGTGACACATGGTGACAGAGGGTGATTCCGAGAGAGATTGCCGGGGAGGGCCACCTCAGTTTGCACCACTCCTGACAGCTGATTAGCCGTGTCTTTGGACTGGGGCCTCTCATATGGCAAACGTCGCCATCACGTCCCCGGAGCCGCACGCGGGGAGGCCCCCCCTCCGTCCTCCAAGTCCTGGATTTCTGGGGTGATGTTTCATTTGGCCAAGCCCCAGGTGTCTGCAGGGCCAGAGGGCAAGGCCTGGTGGCTGATGCCTGGGGGGTGGAATTTCCCACCCACGGTGGGTGCTGGGTCAGGGCTGAGTCCTGTCCTCCCAGGCAGCAGGGCGCTGCCTCCCTCGAGCCTGTCGCGAGCACCCTGGGGGAAGAGGAGTTGGAAAGTGAGGTGAGCAGCACCGGGTCCCTCCGTTCCCCAAGTCAGTAAACGCTGACTGTCCCTACTGTGCCAGGCGCAGGGGACAGAGCAGAGGGCGCAGCAGACCCCGCCGCAGCCCTCGCGGGGCTGACCCATCTCGGGGGACAGCGAACAGAAAGCACAGTCACATCCCGAGCCCTCCCACTGGGAAGGAAGGGTCTGCATCATCCCTCACGGCCCGGCCGGCCAAGTAGCCATGAGAGGGGGACAGGGATGGAGAGAAATGGAGCAGAGGGAGCGGGGCTGGAGGGGAGGAGGGAGACGCAGTTTCCCACGGAGCAGCCAGGAGAGGCCTCTCTGCAACATGGCGGCTTGGCTGGCTCTTTGCTCTCCGTTAGTGTCGTGTTTATTTACGGGGAACAATGACGAAGGACGTCAGACTTTCTTTTCCTGGCTCGTTAGAAAAATCTGGTGTGTGACTTCATATCGTGTAGGGTGGTGGGTCTCACCCTGGGGCAGATGGCGGGACCCCCCCAGAGAGCCTGCTGGGGCCCACCCCCGAGGCAGAGCCTGCGTTTCTCACAAGCCCCATGTGAGGCTCACGCCGCGGGGACCCCACTTCAGGAGCTGCTGGCCTGGGCCCCGCAGGGAATTGGGTCAGGCGCTGGGGTTTGAACTTCTTCCTCTGGGTTGTGGCCCCCGAGGGCCTTTGGTCATTGGGCACACGGCCTGGGGCACCTCGTGGTAGAGTGACCTGTGTGAAATCGCCACCCTCGGGTCCGTATGTGTTAGTCTAGTTACCTGTCGGGTCTGATGGCTGTCCTGGTCTCATCGAACCGCTGGTCAAGCAGGAGGACTGACGTACAGGTGACGAAATGCCAGAAGAGAGCTCAGCCCATCCGGGGACATCAGGGTGGACTCCCCGGAGGAGGTGACACCTGCACGAGGTCGCTGCAGCCTTGGTGCTGCCTGGTGAGGGGAACAGCGCACGCAGAGGGTAGGGGTTAGTGATTGTGGGGCTGGGCTGGAGCCTCTCTGTGTGGACATGTCCGGGTCCTGCAGTGGGGATGCTGCGGCCAAGCCCTAACCCCTGACCTGGTGCCGTGATCTTACCTGAAAGTTGGGTCTGTGCAGACGTAACAAGTTGAATGCCTTGATGTGCTCAGCCTGGACTTAGGGTGGCTCCAACCCAGTGACTGGGGTCCTTACCACGGAGGGGAGAGGGGGATTTGAGACACACACAGGTCATGTGAGGACAGGGCCTGAGCGTGGAATGACATGGCCACAAGCCACAGAAGTACAGCCGGGAGACACAGATGCAGCGGGGTGTCCCACACCTCTTTTCTGGGAAGCCCCTACGTTTCCAGGGTGCAGTCTATCTCATGTTGTCTCCAGCATCCTTCACCGTCGTCCACTTTTTCAGCTCTGCCCTAGTGCTGTGCTAAGAACACCCCCCACTAGTCCCCACTCTCACACTTTCTATCCTGAGACCTGGGGGGCTGATCCAGGCTTGAACCCCCAGCTCTGGGTCAGGGGTATTGGTGGTCGCCTCCCAGTGCCTCGAGCTCTCCTGCTCCCCTTCCCAAATCTGTGTCGAATCAGGGAAGAAGGGTGTGGGATTTGTCCACCCCCCAGTCCTGAGAGCCCCTGGTGGAGGGGAGCCTGGAGCCCAGCAGAGAGGGGCTGGGGGTATGCAGGCTGGGGGGCCACGGGCTGGGGGGCTGCAGGCTGGGGTGAGTCCTGCATTTTCCAGCAGACACGCCAGATCCTTCAGCGGCCTCTGCTGCTTGTGCGCCACGTGGTACCAAGGGGTACCATGGTGATGAGGCGACACCTCCAGAGTGCTGCGAGCAGCATTTGGGGTGATGTCAAGGCGCCAAAACTCTTGCGCTTGCTGTGCCTGGCCTGTCTGTTGTAACTGGGATTCCCTCACCCCTCCTTTGTCTTCTGGGCCAAAGCTTCATCTCAGGTGTCACCTCCTCCGGGAAGTTTCCCCAGATAGCCCTCTGTGAATCAGCTTTCTGGTAGCTGGCTTCACATCTTCTTCCCCGCAAACCCTGAGCTCCCCAAGCCAGGACCTGCATCCTTGCCTTCTTCTATGTCATCAGTGCTGGGAGGCCAGGGCCCTTGTGCTTGGTGAATGAATGGACACTGTCACCCTCGGTCCAATGTCCTCTTTGGCCAACTGGGCCCCGGATACATGTGGATTTCTTGTCCTCCTTGCTTTCCTCTCCTCCAGCAGAGAGAGCCCCAAAAGCAGAGGCCCCCAGAGCCCTGCAGTCCTCTCCCCAGCCCTGCAACCTTCCCCTCTGGGCGGGGGGAGGTTCTGTAGAAACAGCGCTGGGTGGAGGCCCTTACCCCGGGGAGGGGCCCACGCGAAACTCAGTGTCAGGCCTCTGCTTCCCAGGTTGCTGCCCAGACCCAGACAAGACCGAATCCATCTCTCTTCATGTAACACTCCTGTTCACAGACGCCACGACTCCTTCCCCTAGCCCAGACTGTTTATTTCGTTCCCCCAGACCCCTTCTTCCAGAAAGGCTTCCCTGACTGCTCCACCCCATGGTATGCTTTTACTTCTCAGCTTTGAGGCCTCAGCTGTGCCCTGCATCTTCCCCAACGGTCACCCCAGAGGGTGGAGACCCCTGGTTCTGAGACACAGATGCCTAAGGCCCATATGAGGATTCACAGTCCTCCCAGGGTTACAGACCGTCTGTAGGGACCCTGCCCCTAGCATGCGAGAGGCTGCCTCTTAGATACAGGTGAAACCCCCACAGGGTAGCTGAGCCCTGGACAGAAACTCAGATCTAGATCGAACACTCTCAGCAGAGGTGCACCTGGCAACTCACCTGGTGGCAGGTGCATCTGTGTGGTTACAGCCTCGGGCCACTGTCTACTCCCTCATGTCTCTGTCCTCTGCCTTGCCCATCCCAGGTGGCTTGTCACCACCACCGCTGCCCGGAGAACATACCTCTCTGTTCTGCACAAGCACATGCACATGGAAGCTTCCAGTTCAGATGGCAGAGTCACACAGACCTGTGTTCAAATCCTTGGGTGTGCCACACTCTGAGCCTCAGTTTGCCCATTTGTTAAGAGGAGGTAATACTTACAGGGCTATAGGAAGTCTCCACGGGGTCAGGCCAGTTGAAGACTTTGCACAGTGCCTGCAGGCCAGGGGTGGCCAGGGAGGGGCAGTGGTTATTGTGGTTTTGCCTGTAATTGTGAATTCTCAGCTCAAAAGAGAACCTGGTTCTTTATCTTTTAAAGCCAAGTGCCTTGAATCATTGGTGCTCAGTAAACACTGAAGGGTGGGAGGGTGGATGAATGGCTGGATGGGTGGGAGGGAGGGTGGATGGATGGATGGATGGATGGATGGGTGATGGGTGGAAGGGTGAATAGGTAGGTGGATAGACAGCTGGGAGGGTGGGTGGGTGGATGGACAGGTGGGTGTTTGCAGGTCTGGGACCCTCTGTCCTGTGCTGGAGGAGGGGCTCTGAGCAATAGCCCCTTGCCAAGTTGACCAGGGGCGGAGGTTATTTTGTTCCACCAGGAGCAGGGAATTCGGAATTTCACCCGAACCCTAAACTGCAAGATCACCAAGTGGGTTGATATGTCAGAATAGAAACTGTATATATTTTATTTGTCCCTCTGGTCGTTATTGTGGACCCCTTTTTGTTTGAACCCTCAGTTCAGTTCTATTAGTCACCCCCATTTGGCAGGTGAGGGAGCAGATACCAGCTGCTTTTTGGGGTGTGCAGGCCATGGTGCAGCCCCCAGCCCGCTTGGCACTCAGGAGGCCCCTACTCCTCCACTTGCACTGGACGTCTGAATTGCTGGAGGGGGGGTGGCCGAACCCCTGGGAGATGCTGATTGCGGGGAGCGTGGGGGGGGTGTTGACCCCCAGGGCAGGTTCCAGTGTTATGAAGGAGAAGCCCTCCGATCAGACTGGGGGGCAGGGCATCTGCTGTGCACAGGACTGGAGGTCCTCGAGTCCCCACCCAGTGTCCCAAGGCTCACAGAGCCACCTGAGATACCCCCTTTTCTGGAGTAACCTATCCATGGTCCCTTGGCTGGAGTGGGCCCAAGCCCCTGGCCTCGCAGCCTTGGCACTCTTGGTGTGCCTTGTACCCCTGTTCTGCCCGAGAGCATGTCGCAGTCCCCACTAGAGGGGCAGGACGGCTGGTGGCTCCTGGACAGAGGAAGGGACAACAGTCCCCTGGCACGGCTCTGTGCCGAGGCAGGAAGGAGCGCCTGCATGTCATCGGGAGAAGCCACTTCCAAGCACCCCCAGCCCTCGAGGATGCAGCTGCCCACCCCCCCCCAATTCCCCTGCAGTGGGGGGCAGCAGTCCGAGAGGGACCTCCCCCACAGGAAGGCGAGCCTCACCCCTCCCAGGCCCTGGGGGTGATTGGAATGATCTGGGCGTGACCTCACTCCTTGCTCAGATAGGGAAACTGAGGCCCGAGGGGTGAGTGTTGGTCGGGGTCCGTCATGGAGGCCTTCCCGCCCCCACTCCTGGCGTCCGTTCGGGAAATCGAGGGGTGCTGACGGTGAGTCCCCAGCCCTGGCCACCAGCTTTCCCAGAATCGGGGCGGCTGTAGTGGGGGCGCAGGGCTCCAGGTGCGGCCGGGCGGGGCTCGCTGGCAGGGGTGGGGTGGGGGCCTGGGGCCGGTGGCGCCGGGGCAGCTGCTCCATCCTGCTGGAGGCCGGGCCTTGCTGGTCAGCAGCGGCTCCCGCTCAGCTAATTATGTGGAAAATTGGAAGAAATTGCTCGGCGCCTCGGAGAGAAATGCGGTCAGGGCTGAAGGTCACTGGAGCTGCCGCGGCGGCTGCCCGGGCTGGTCTCCCCCGAGACTCCGGCCCCTCGCCTGAGGCAGCACTACGCCCTGGCCCCCTGGCCCCCACAAATGAGGGGCAAGCAACCTTGACTCTCTCCGTGTATTTTCCCAAACCAAAAACAACCAGAACAAAGAGGACGGCATCTTCCCTCCCCCCATCCCTGCCCCCGCCAGTCCACTCAGTCACCCCGTCGACAGCTCCCCAAGAATGCACAGGGCCGGGGAACACTTCAGTGGCTCACTTGGAGTTGGCAGGGAGGAAGCAGGACAGTGACTGTGGGTGGGGGGCAGGGTTGTGCTTGTGTGCACACACAAAGGCCAGTAGGGTAACAGCTGCCCCTTCAAGCTTGCGTCTCACTGCCCTCCCCCCACCATCACCTCCTTAACAGGTATATATTGAGCACCTACTGTGTGCCAGGTATTTGCGTGACTTCCTTGCTATGCTCACTCTCTCCATTCTCTTGAACGTTGGTGATTTCCTCAATCCCCAAGTTCTTTCCTCCATCTGGCAAACTCCTGCTCACCCTTTAGAACCCACTACAGATGGCCCCTCCTTGGTACTGATCTTGTCTGAGTATAAGAGGCAGTAGCACCCGTGTTGGGAGGCTGTTGTCAGGATTAAATGAGCTATGTGTGAAGTGCCAGGGTCCCTGCCTGTCTGGCTCAGGTGCTGAGTTGGGGTCTGTCATGTAGATAAGGATGTGGTTTTCTCAACTGTCCCTGCCTGTGGCACCCCTCTGCCCCTCTGGGGTCACACGGTGCTGTGCGTCCACCGCCTTGCATGGGGGGTTTTCCATGCCTGGTCCTGGGGACGAGCAGCTCACCCTTCTAAGCCTCTGGTGCCCGCACAGGTGGCCCCTCAGGGACCCAGGAAGTGTCGATGTAGAACCGTCATTGAACAGAGAGCACTGTTTGAGTCTGAGGCTGCGGGTAGCTGCACCCCCTAGTCCTCCACCTTACCCCCATAGTAATGACCACAGCAATGCAAGTCTCAAGGACGGCTCCACGTGCTGAATGTGCTTCCCCCCAGCCCTGCCACAACGCCTCTGCACCCTGCCCCTCCCCCACAGCTGTGGGAAATGGGCTCCAGCCTCCCCCCTTTCTGTGGGGTTGGGGAGACTGTCTTAAGTCAGGGGTGCCAGCCTCGGGCTGCAAGCAGCTTAGAGCAAAGGGCAGCCTTGATGACCCTCCCCTGGGTGGGAGCAGCCCCAAGACTGGCATGCAGCGGTGCCCAGCCCCCTCCCCCAGGCCCCTGTCTTCCTCGTGCAGGACCCAAAGGCGCGTCCCTTCTCACGACCCGCCACCCTGCAGGTCTTTGGGGTCCCTGCCTCTCTGTCCCGTGTGTACCAAAGGAGGGGGTCCATCTCCACTAAGGCGGGGGCACCAGGCTTTGTTTCGCCTTCAGCAGGCCCTGGTCTCAGTGACCATGCACAGTCCGCGGGAACCGGGGGCATGGACACATTCAGCAAGAGTCGGAAGATAGGCCAGGGGAGGGGCTAGTGGGGGGGCCTCGGGGGGTCCGGGGGAGGGGCTGGGTGTGGCCCCCACCTCCCCACCCCGTGCAGCCTGAGAAGCCCTGCCAGGAGGGGTGCAGGGGATGTCCAGAAATTCTCCCCAGAGCATGCGAGAACCATATCAATTTCTTTTTTCCTTTTCATACACGTGCTGTTTAATATGGAGGTTGAGGGATGAAAATAGATTAGCCGCCCCATTTCTAATTTACTCCTCTGATTGACACAGGGCGGCTTCCTGGGTCCCTCTGGCTCCTAGTGGGTGGGGGGTCGTCCCAGGTTCTTCCTTCTTGAGTTGGTGGCCCCCAGTGGCATCACGTGGCGGGGTGGGGGGCACATGGATGGATATGCATGTATGAGTGTGCACGTGTCAGCGTGTACGTGTGCACATGTGCGTATCTACGTGTATGTGTCGATGTGCACACGGGTTTGTGAGTGGGTACATGTACCTGTGCGTGTGCCTGTGAGTGTGTGAGGTGTGTTCGTGCGTGCCTGTGTACGTGAATGTGTGTGGGTGTGTGTGGGTGTGCCTGGGTGTGCTTTGTGGAGATGAGAAACCTCTCTCCCCATTGGGGAGATGCCTGCGGACAGGTTGCAGGAGGCTCATAGGAGCTGGGGAACCAAGAGATCAGGGTGCTCCTATCCCCGAGACTTGCTCCCAAGAGTGGCTGCCCCCCCCCAGTCCTCGGGTAGCCCCCTTGTCCTTGCTCCAGAGTCCAACCTCAAAACGAAGTGGGGAGAGAGGACTCCTGCTTCCCCAGAAGAGAAGCCACATGCAGATGCCCTGTGCCCTGCGCTTGGTGGCAGGCTGCCCGGGGGCTCCGCCTTCAGCAGCGGTGGTGTGGGGTCCGGGCCCCACGTGCTTTACTCATGTGTTGTGTTGCGGAGTAACCACAGTGCTGGGCACGCGGCTGCCCTCTGTGGACACTCTCAAGTGCAGACCTGAAAACGGAGGCTCTGAGAAGGCAAGGGACTGGCCTGGGGTTGCCCAGCAGGTGATGGTGGAGCTGGGGTGCAGCTCCCTACTTCCCTACTGGGCCCACCACGCGCCTCCTGCCACCATGCCCATGGGCCTCGCCCAGGGGGCCCCGCCTGGCCAGAAGTGACCGGCAGCTGCTTGCTCCGTGGTGACCTCCTGGGCCATGTTCTCGCTGTGCCTCCTTTGTCCTGTCTGCGGTGGCCGCCAACCCTGTGGTCTCAGGGGACGAAAGAGCCCTGCCCCATGTGTCCCTATGCAACTCCCTGCCCCAGGGCCCGTGGCCTTCACTGGACGCTGGCCCCATTGACCACCTGCTCTCCAGCTGCTCGTTCACGGGACCGTGTGATGGAGAGAGAGCCTCCTGTCCCCCGCCCATCCCCCAGCATGCCTCTCTGCCCAGGGCCATTTGTCTCAGTGACATCCAAGGTTCCTCTCCCCCTGCTCTGGGAGTTCTCCAGGACACGGCTCACATGGGCGCACGCACAGCCAGGCTCCGGACGCGGCGGTAGCCAGAGGTAGATTTTTCCATTTGCATCCTCTTTTCAAATATTTTCAGAACCTGGAAACAATTAAAGTGGCCCAGTGGGGGCCGATTTTATTAAATCAAAGCCCTGCGAGCTGTTGTGTTTGTTGGATTGATGCTGCCTTGGGTTGGGACTGCTTTGTTAACGCGCCGTCCCGCCTGCTTCCTTGAAGGAAACACACTAAAAGGAGGAAAATCCATTTACTAATCCTCGGATGCCGGGCCCCTGCGAGCCAAGCAGCTGTTGCCCCGGGTATTTCTGGGGTGGGAGAGGATGCAGACGAGGCCCTTGCCATCTTCTCCAGAAAGAGCAGCTTCTAAATGCGCCTGTCTGGTTGTCCGACAGTCCGTTCTGCGCGAGGTAGAGGCCCAGGAGGGGTGGAGAGGGGCGGCCTGCGCCGGCAGACAAGCCTGGGGTCGAGCATTCACCCTGTGCTGTGCTGGTGCACGCAGCTCTGCTTCCTTAACTCCTGGAAGGAAGCTGGCACCTCCTGCCCCGTGGGCTGGCCCCCTGGCCCCTGTTGCCCACTCCCCGCTCGTGCTCCCTGGACCCCCTCCCACAGACATGGCTCACACTTGCTTCTACTGTGTAAGTCTGTTCTGGTGTTCACTGTGACATGTATGTGTGTGTGTCCCCAGCCCGGCACAGGGGCCCAGCTCTTGGTGCCCGGTACCCACCTGTTCTCGTGGTGATGGGACTCGGCAGCTGTCTCGGGGGGTGAACACAGTGGTGCCTCCAGTTTACAGAGCTCTCCGCTCCTGCGGCCTGGGGCAGGAGAGGTTGCAGGGCAGCGGGAATTAGCCCAGGCCTAGAGCTGGGAAGTCCAGCCTGGAGAGGCCTAGGGGCCACCCGAGGCCACGCAGCCAGCCAGGGCGCCCTCTTCTCCCTGCCCCTCCCTCTTCCACTGTCTCCTGCCTCTGGGCAGCCCAGGGCTGCAGGTGCAATGGGGAGAGCCTGGAGGGGCAAGATAAGGGTGCTGGGGTGGGGGTGGCTTCTGGTTTTTTCAGGGCATCAAGGGACGGACCCCATTCTGATTAAGACAAACCCACTTCTGGGGGACGCAGCCAGAGGCTCCAGGGCTGGGCCGGTGTCTGCAGGATGGGTCCCTTTTCTTCAGACATGCCCCCTTGCACCCCTTTCCGCAGGTGGGGGGTCACTGCGGGTGGGTGGCCCGTGGTGGACATGAACCCACCCAGCCTGGCTGATGGAGCCAGGGATGGTGGTGGGGGCAGACAGACAGACAGACACTTTGTGCCCCTGTGTCCCCAGGGTTCCGTCCCTGCTTCCCATCCATGCCACTTTCAACCACCATTAGCTGGGACATGAGCTGGGGACGTGCAAGCCCGAGGGAGCCCCAGGCCCAGCCTTGCCTGGCGAGTTCTCAGCTTCCTGCCCTTGGGCTCACAGTGTGCGCTGCGCTGGGTGGAACTTGGGGTGCTCCTGCCTCTGCCTTGCTTCGGGGGGCTGCCCAGCGTGGGGTGACCCACCCCTTGGCATCTTGGCACAGGACCCACCCTGATGGCCTAATCTCTTGACAGCTTTTTCTGTTTCTTGCATGGGTTTGAGGTCAGTTTGTATTTTCTGCTTCTTCATTTTCCTGGAAAACCATCCGTTGTGTGTGCTCTTGGTCTGGGTTGTCACTCGGCAGGAACTGGCGTGCCCCCCTGACTTCTGACAGCCCCTATGGGCACCCCCCCGCCCTTTAAGAAAAAGGTAAAGGCAAAAAGGAGAGGTGAGCCAGGTCTCTGGGGCGTGCTCGGTCAGTGCCCACTGCAGCAGCTCCTTTGGGACCTGGCGCTGGGGCTTGGTCACTCGGCAGTCCCAGGAGCCTGTGTGTGGCTGCCTGTTGGGACGTGCCACGGCGTTTGTGCCCCCTGTGATCAAGAGTCCTGGCCACTGAAGGGGTACCAGCTTCCCTCATGGGATGGGTGGCTTCGTCTCTGTGACGCTAATGGGGTCCCAGTGCCTGTGCCCCTCTGGCCATTGGGAATACCAAAGCCCAGGGCGCAGCCGGGGACACCCAGGACACTGTGCCCAGCCCACACGTCCAGCCACGGGGCGCCCACCACCTGCTCCAGTAGAGAGCAGAACCCTCAGCCCTGCAGGCTCCCCTGGCCCTCGCCCCCGACAGCTGCTCCTTCCGCAGCTCCCGGCGAGCGAGATAGACAGGGTATTTCTGTGATTTCTCTGTCAGCAGCCTGGAGGATAAACTGTCCCTGGTAGCAGCTCGCTGGCAGCATGTCCAGCGCAGGGAGGCTGTCAGTGACAGGTGCCACCTGCAGTTCTGCTGGGGCTGGCCGCAGGGCCTGGTGTGGGACAGCTGGCTGTTCTGCGGGCGGTGCCTGGACCTATGCTGAGCTGGGCGTCATGCTCACCCCGGCACGGGCAGGAGAGGGTTCCAGCCGGGCCCTCAGCATGCACAGGCCGGGGAAGGCTGGACACTTCCATGCCACACCAGCTGGCCAGAGCCCCAGCAGCCAAGCTCCTCAGTGCCAAAGGAAGGGAGTCTGAGAGGAGACTTTAGGGCCAGGCGGTCGCCAGCCTGTGATGGGGGTGGGAAAAGGAGGCCAGGAGGAGGACCCTGAGAGGGCAAAGGCCTGGAGGGGAGGGCAGGGGCATGGGTACTTGGAGGGGCTCTGACACCCAATACAGGTGGGAGTGTCAGGTGGAGGGGGCTGGGGTCTTACACACTCAGTGGCTTGGCACATTGTAAATGACCACTGGGGGAGGAAGGGAGTGTGGGGGCCAACAGATTACCCAGCAGCAGAGTAGGCCAGGCTAGGGTACGGCGGTGGGGCAGAGGAGAGAAGTAATCTGGGAGGACTTCCCGGAGGCAGGTACGTTCCAAAGTGTATTCTAAGAATGCGTCCGAAGTATAGTTTCAGAGCTGGGACCTGAAACAGCCAACTAACCCATGAGGCGGCAGCAGGACACCAAGCAGTTCCCCGCCCCATGCCAAGTTTGGGGGGTGGTGTGGGGAGGGCCTTGGAAAACCCAGGCTGGGTGGCGCTCATGCCTACCGCCACGAATCTGAGTGCTCCCTTCACATGGCTGCCAAGAGCAAAGCCCCTGTGAAGCTGCAGACACGCTCCTCCCCTCCCCCTGCCCCCACCCCACCTTCCCAGGGAGATGAAATCACCGGAGCTAAGTGCGAGGGAGAGCAGGAGGTTGTAAAGATGGAGTCAAAGCCCTGTCCCCTGCTGCCCTGTCCACCCCCTACCCCCAATTTGGGGCTCCCAGACATTATTGCCTTGAGTTCTCCCCAGAGATGGCATCCGTCCCCATCATTAAGCACCTACTGTGTGCCAGGCCCTGTCTGGGGGTGGAAACGTAGACAGGCAGGTGGACAAAGGGACAGAAACTCTTATCCATGGAACTCAGAGTCTAGCCCTGCACTCTCCCTCACACCAGCCGCATGTGGCCACGTGGCCACGGAGCCCCTGAAACGTGGCTGGTCTGAACTGGGACGTGTTGTAAGCACAGAACGCTCTGCTCTGAAAGGCTTGGTGCCTGGGAGGGTAAGACATCGCTGGCTGGTGCTTTGTACTGCATACGTGTTGAAATACTAATAGTTTGGGTATATGGGGTTAAGTCAAATACACTATTAATGTGTTGATTTTACCTGTTTCTTCTCACCTTTTTAATGTGGCTACTGGGACATTTAAAGTGACATGTGCTTGCAGTTAGTTTCATTGCTCGGTCCTGGTCTAGGGGGGCGGGTGGTCCACAAGGACCCCTGAGAGGGGACCGTGAGGCTGTGGTAAACTGGGAGCAGGTGGGGTCTCTGGGAAGGACCCTCCCCTGAGGCCCCGAGGGGAAGACAGGAGCCAGACCAGTGAGCCAGGGGTTGGCAGCTGGCCAGCAGGCGGTGGGGAGGGGCCCCTTGGGCCTTGAAAGGGTGGTGGTGGGGGATGAGAAGGTGCATCAGCTCCGCCAAGGGCTGCTCCCCATGAGACCCTCGGCAAGGCTTCGGTGCCCCCTGTCGGGTGTCCAATCCTGCTTGCAGCTAGTGCACAGTTAACGTCAGCGCCCAGGCGTTCCTTCCTGCTCTGTGACCTCAGGCTAGTCACTCCGCCTCTCTGGTCCTCTGTCCCTCGTCCACAGAGTAGGGAGGCAAACCCACCAACACAAGGAGAGGGAAGGTTCAGCTTCAAGCATCATCAGCACTTGTCCCTGACTCTTGTTGTGGGGTGGGGGAGCTGGGCAGGGTGTGGGGACCCTGGGGAACTAAACAGGAGCATGCGAAGGCCATGCCCCCCACCCTGGGAACCAGATGCAGGCGGACTCCAAGCAGAGGGTGCCGTGCCTGGTGCGCCCAGCAGATGGCGCCCGTGGCCTGGGAAGGGAAGGGGCTTCTGTGGGAAGAGGCAGGCAGCAGCAGGCAGCCAAGCCTGTACCCGCACCCGGCCCTCCCTCACCCCAGCGGCCAGGGGACAGAGGCACAGGGATGCTTCTCGAGCTGCTGGCAGGGGGTCCCCAACCCAACAGTGGGCATGGCTCCTGCTGCAGAGGGTTGGAGCAGATGGATGCATCAGGTTTCCTTTTGCAGATGAGGGACCAAGGCCCAGAGAGGTTGAGTGACTTGCCTGAGGTCACAGAGCAGAAGGACCCAACCTAGCCATCTCCACTTTGCCAGGCGCAAGAGGACCTGCCTGGCGGCTGTGCCACTGACTGCACACTCGCTGCGTGCCCCGATTGGATGCTTTACATGTCTCTACAGGGTGGCAGTGTCAGGGCAGGACCCTGAGGGACTGGCAGTGGGGAGGGCCTGGAGGCTGGTCTGAGTCCAGCACAGGAGGGGCAGGAGCCATGACTTAGAGGTGACATGGGATCCAGATACTGGGTGTGATCCAGGACAGTGTGGGAGGCGGTGCCCGGGGGCTGGTGAGGCTGAGCCGTGTGACCCGTTAGCAAGGGTGGTACCAGCCTGGTCCACGGCCCCGTCCACACCCTGGTTCATGGCCCAATCGACAGCCCTGTCCACGCCCTGTCCACACCCTGTCCACGCCCTGTCCACACCCTGGTCCACGCCCTGTCCACACCCTGTCCACGCCCTGGTCCATGCCCTGTCCACGCCCTGTCCACGCCCTGGTCCACGCCCTGTCCACGCCCTGTCCACGCTCTGGTCCACGCCCTGTCCACGCCCTGTCCACACCCTGTCCACGCCCTGGTCCATGCCCTGTCCACGCTCTGGTCCACGCCCTGGTCCACGCCCTGTCCACGCCCTGGTCCACGCCCTGTCCACACCCTGGTCCACGCCCTGTCCACGCCCTGGTCCATGCCCTGTCCACGCCCTGGTCCACGCCCTGTCCACGCCCTGTCCACGCCCTGTCCACGCCCTGTCCACACCCTGTCCACGCCCTGTCCACGCCCTGTCCACGCCCTGGTCCACGCCCTGTCCACGCCCTGTCCATGCTCTGGTCCACGCTCTGGTCCACGCCCTGTCCACGCCCTGTCCACGCCCTGGTCCACGCCCTGTCCACGCCCTGTCCACGCCCTGGTCCATGCCCTGTCCACGCCCTGTCCACGCCCTGGTCCACGCCCTGGTCCACGCCCTGTCCACGCCCTGGTCCATGCCCTGTCCACGCCCTGGTCCACGCCCTGTCCACACCCTGGTCCACGCCCTGTCCACGCCCTGTCCACGCCCTGGTCCATGCCCTGTCCACGCCCTGGTCCACGCCCTGGTCCACGCCCTGTCCACGCCCTGTCCACACCCTGGTCCACAGTCCCCGTTGACATCCTGACCCACAGAGCCAGTTCAACCATAGTCCGCACCCTGGCCCGTAGTCCCTGTCCACGTCCTGGTCCACAGCCCCAGTTCCCAGCTCTGGTCCACAGCTTAGTCCACACCTTGGCCCATGGCCCCAGTTCACACCCCGTCGATGCCCTGGTCCTCTGTCCAGCAGCCTTAGCATCCCCCAGGAGCTTGTAGAGATACTTGCCCACCTCACTTCAGGGTCATTGCAATATTGACAATGTGTGTACCAGCTGCCTGGAACTGTCCATCCTTGCAGCCACCCCATCAGGACCCCAACAGGCTGTTGGGGAGACCGAGGAGGGAGGCACCCAGACCTCAGGGCGAGAGGGCAGGAATCAGAACCAAGGGGTGCGGGCCCCGCTGGGCACCCTCTGCTGTGCCATGGCCCCCTGCCCTGGCACCGCAGCCCCCTGCCCTGGCCCTTGCCATCTCCCAGTCTGGCCTTTCTGGGCAGAGTCGTGCTTCTTGCTCTAGTGTGAACCAGCTTCCACTTTTGTGTTTATTTGCTTGTTTTCCATGAGCTCTAGGAACATAATGACATTGCACTTAATAGTATAGATTAAAAGCAAAACTCACTCACACCTGGACTGATCCCTGCTTCCCTGGGAGTGCAAATTCATGAAGTTTTAAAGTGTAATTTCATGTCAGAATTCAAAGTGCGAACAATGTGTTCTTTGCGGGGCTGCACGCAGTGCTTGCTTCCAGGGCCTGCTTTCTCCCGCTGCCTTGGGTGTGGGGGGCTGTGGGAGGCTGTGGGAGCTGAGGTGTGGGGCCCAGCAGAGGGGGGACCCATGTCTGTCCATTTGCTCAGTCCTGTTCTCAATCACGAAACGCCACCACTGACCCCGTTTAAAAGACCACAAAGCTCAGAGCCTCAGTTTCCCCATCTGTAGCAGAGGCCATGCCCTCTAAGCCTGCTTAGTGACATGTGGGTGAGCAGAGACCCCACGTCAGGATGCCTGTGGGTTCCCCCAGACTGCTGGACTGACACTAGAGGAAGTTGTTCTCTGAACCCCACCTTCTATTGACTTCCCTCATACCCCCAAGCCTCTCGGCCTGCCTGCTCAAGCCCATGAACTTAATTTTGAAACCAGCCCATTTCCTCGGTGGAAGGCGCGCCGACTCGGGGCCAAGGAAGGCATCTAATCAGTGGCTTCTTTAGCCAGGCCGGCAGCGGCTCGTTAGGTTAGCAGAGCTGAGGCCAGGGTCTGTCCGTAGAGTTATTCAGTTCTTTGCACCCACAGAGTTTAGGAGAAAAATTGAGCTTTGCCTAGAAAATTCTGCCTTCCCCCCTGGGGCTCTGAAGTCAGCGCTTTCGTGGGCCGCCTGCCCGGAGCTCAGCATCTTTCCAAGGCCCACGTGTCTAAGGTGCAGGCCCAAGGCTCTGAGGTCCCAGCCCTTGGCCACTCGGCTTCCCAGCGGGTGTGGTTAGAGGGAGCCCTGGGGGAGAGCACCGCCCAGCCCCTGCCTCTGGAGGCCTGAGGGCTGCCTGGGATCACGCTTGTCTGGGCCATGGCACTTGAGGGCTCTGAGCCATGGATGAGGGGCCAGGTCCTGGATGCAGATCAAGACACGCACCCATCTCTTTTATGTGCACCCCGCATGCTGCTCCTGCAAAGGATCAGCCTCGTGTGTGTTTGCGCGCGTGCTTGGGCTCCCTTGGAGTTGCTGTGCACTCGTGTCTGGTTTCTTGGAGAACCAACCTGGGGAGTTGGTGAGGAGGTGGGCGTGGTCCACGGGCCTCAGAACGGCCCCAGGTGCCAGTCACCCCTGCTGGGGGGGTCTCCAGATCCGCGGGGCACGTCTGGGAAGCACCAGCGGGTGGGAACAGCCAGTCCGGGCCAGGCACTGCCTCCGTCTCCCGGATTGGCTGTGGGGGGATTTGGGAGCCTCGGCTCTCCCTCCTCCGGACTCAGTCCAGGAGGGACCCAGAGAGGGGACGAAGCAAACAAAGCCATGAAGCAAATGCCCGCTCGGCTCACACAAGCACCGGTGACCTTTAGGGCTGAAAGGTCGTAGATTCCGGTTTTCTGGGGGAAGCAGAGCGAGGCGCGGGGAGCCAGAGTCTGGCCCAGGTCGGGGTTGGCTGGGAGCGGGCCGCGTCCTGCACTGCGGAGGGGGACAGCCCCTGGTGACAGCACAGGGCCAGCGCGGTCCCGGCCGAGTTACCTTCACAGCGCCTGTGCCGAGGAGATAGTTATCGCTCCGGGCCGCGGCGCTTCCCGCAGCAGGTGTGTCCATGGGCCGCGCCCACCTGCCTCTCGGTCAGCCGGGGCCGTTAGTCGCCAGCTGGTTTCGCGGGCTCTGTTTTCACTCTCGGCTGAAAACCGCGTGCGGCTCAGGCCAAGGGGGACGCGCACTCACAGGCCCTCGGGCGTGGAGTAGACGGCAGCCCCGATGCAAGTGTGTCCTCCGCTTCCCAGTCGAGGGGTGATGTCCACTTGCGGGAGAGGAAGACGGGGTGCAGGCGGGAAGGAACAGTTCCCAGGGCCGCCATCACGAAGTCGCACAATGGGGGGGCTTAAAACAACAGAAGCTTCTCGTCTCGCGGTTCCGGAGGCCTGGCGCGTTAAGTCGAGGTGTGGGCAAGGCTGGGCATCCCTTGGCAGGTGGCCGGCCCCCTCCTTCACTGTCTCGTGGTGAAACGGCCACACTCTCCTGCTTTCTGTACCGTGTCACACCTCCCTCTTCTTATAAGGGTGGGGTTTGGGGCCCTCCCCAATCCAGGAAGAGCTCATCCAGGTGCACATGAATTTGGGGGTGTTCCTGTCACCCCAGTATACAGGGTGTGGGGGTGAGGGCTTGGCCTTCCTCGTGAGCCTCACGGGCTGCTCTTGTGATTTCGGGAGATCTAGAAGCTATGCGGAATAGCACCCCATTATCTGAGCAGGACGAGACCCCTGGGCACAAGAAAAGTTTATTTTGTCAGAAATCCCAAAATCCCGCTCAGGCAGGGGCCTGGGTGTGCTGCATTCAGCGTCTTGGAGATCAAGGCTCAAGCTCGCGGGGCAGAGTCGGGGGCTCTTCCCGGCCCCCTCCCCATTCTCGTTACGTTAACCCACTTTCCCCGCTGACCGCCTCCTGGGTGGTGGGGCATTGGAGAGCTCTGCCCCCTCCAGTGTCGTTTGTTTGTTTTTTTACCAAAACCTGACCCGGAATCCCAGTGTGTTTGGAGGACTCATGCCACCTCCAGATCCGGGATGGGGTGGGAAATGAGACTGTAGAACCTCAGAGTTGGGGAGAACCAGAGACCCCTCGGGTCCAAGGCTTGTAGGCTTGGTGGGGGCTGGGGGATGCCCCCACGGGGCTGCTTGAGGGGCCTCATGACATGGCGGCTGGCTTCTCCCAGCCAGCAACCCGGTGGCCAGGCTGCTCGCCCTGGGCCCGGCGACAGCCCTCGCTTCTGTCCCATCAGCCTGGCCCCCACCCCACTGGCCCCACTGCACGGTGGGAAGGACGAGGCAGCGACACCAGCGCCGGGCAGCAGGGCCAGTGTGGAGGCTGGCTCACACACACGCCGTTGGTGCTTTGCAACCGGAAACCGGCAGGATTCCAGAGCTTTGGCAGGTTTCCCAGGAAGCTCTGCCACCATGCCGTGTTTGCATACTGGAAGGTGGGCTGGGGGCCCCTAGCCCCACTCCCCCCGCCCCAGCTGATGAGGGCGACCCCCAGCCCTCCACTGTGCCAGCGTCAGGGGCCGTGCTGGGGGGGGTGATGTCAAGAGGGCACCGATGTTGAGAACCTGACCTCCTGGATGCCTTGTCCCTTGGTCGATGGCTGGAGGCCCCTGGTATCACGGTCAGCAGGAGGCGGGCCCGAGGTGCAAGTCCAGATGCTGAAACCTGAGATCTTTCTGCTTTCCGGGCTGCCCCTGGGAACGAACCGTGGTCCCTGGCCCCCTCTGTGGCCCCCACCTCGGCCCAGGAGGACGGCGGGGCTCCCTTCCGATGGCCCCGTCCTGTACTCTGACACACGCTTGTGCGGCAGCCTCAGCAACCCCCTTGCACAGCCCCTGAGCACAGGGCCCCTGGAGCCAAGTCCCTGGATGGCCTCCCTGGGTGGCCTGTACAGTTCCAGTGGACCTGGAGGTAGAAATAGCGTTTGACATCGCTTCTGCTGGTGGACTCTGTTCCCAGTGCTCCAGGCATGTCTCAGCTCAGTGACTCTGCACACAGCCCCTGAAGGGCAGACGCCACTATTGTCCTATTTTGCAGATGACGGATCTGCGGCTCAGGGAAGTCACACTGCTCACTCTGTGAAGGGTGGAGCTGGGATCCGAACCCGGGCGGTGTGGCTCCGGAGGCCACACTCGGTCACTCTGCTGTGCGCCCTCTGGCCGAGGTGCCTGCCCTTACGCGCAGCTTTCTGAGGCTCAGTTTCCTTGAGTAAATAAATGGGAGGAGGGGAGAAGAGGCCGACCTGGACGGACATTGTTAGGCCTGTGCCCCCGGCCCTGGCTTCCCCCCACTAGGCAGCTGCCTCCCCGGCCCTTAGAAGGAGCCGCTCTGCTTTCAAGATGCCCCCGGCTTGGGAGAGAGCCCTCAGGTCAGGGGGCTGGGAGAACAGAGAGCGTGCCTGGCGGGGTCTTGCTTTGGCTGTCACTGCCGAGTAGCTCCCAGCGTGTGATCGCAGTGTGTGGCTCGGGGACAAAGAACATGACAGCAGAGAGAGATCAGACGGAGAGGAGGCGGGGGAGACCGGGCGCCTGAGCAGAGAGGCAACCTTCCCCGCAGGCCGCGCGTGCTCCGCAGGCCCTGCCCACAGGTCTCGGCGGGGGCTCAGCGTGGGGGCCCGGGGGAGACCCCTCCTCACCCTTCCCTCCTCCCCTGCCCGAGATGCCTGCTCTGCAAGCAGGACCCCCTCCCAGCTCCTGCGGCTCTGAGAGAGCACCGAGCCCTGGTTTTTGTGTCCGCCAATTAAGGGATTTGCCAGGTTGACGGTTGCAGGGAGCTCGGTACAGATGTCATGCCCGAGACAGCCCAGGGCGGGCGAGGGTCTGCTGGGTGGATGGTAAATGCCTGGCTGCTGGGAGGACACGGTCCTCGTGGGCTGGAGGGATCGCGCAATGATGGTGGCCCCGTGTTAATAGAGGGTCGACTCCAGGGGAGGGTCCGTGAGCACTGCGTACCTCGTAACCAGGTGTCCTCTCAGCTGCCGCGGACAGATGGGAAGCAGCTGCACTGCTGGGATTTCAGGGCGTGGTGTTTGGGCTCCTTCTTTTGTCTTGCGGTGGGTTTATAATAAGAGACCGGGATTTGAATCGGAAAATTAATGCATGCAGAGGGAGCCGTGGAAATGGGGCATCACCGATCGCAGACAGCGTCGGTAGCGGCTATTGCAGGCAAGACTTGTCAGTGGATGCTGAAGTGAGTTTGCGTGTCACAGGGTCTCCCTGCAAGCTTCTTAGTCATTGCCACGTGGGCACGGGCTCTTGAACCTGGCCGCCGCCGCGGGAGGCCAGTGATCGGTGACCCTGGCCTGTGACCGGGGAAGAGGCAGCCTGGGCCTCCGAGCAGGACACCGCCCCACATTGCCGGTTTTCCTGCCAAAAAAGCGCCAGAGCCTGCGTCGCCTGACCCAGCCGCTTCTCGGGCGAGGGTTTCTGCGTCGGGCAGGGGTGGGGACCAGCCCTTCGCCGCTGGAACCGTGGTTTGCAGGCCAGCGGCGGCAGCATGTTGGGGAGTTTATGAAAAATGCAGAGTCTCAGGCCCCTTCCCGGTCCTCAGAACCAGAACCTGCCCTTTCCCACAAACAGGAAGCCCGAGAAGGTCTCTCTGAGTGATTGGAAAGCACGGCCACTCTGCGTGTGTGCGGTTTTGATCTGGTTCATTCCAACACCGTGAGGGACGGGCAGGAAGGCAAAACATGATGGCTGACCCTGGTCATTGGGCAGAAGCCAGAGTGGCCAATCGGGGCTGTTTGGGGGAGGCTCGAAGAGAGCGAGGTGCTGGCCTGGATCTCTGATGAGTCGCAGGCCTGGCTCCTCCACCCTCCTCTCTTCCCCAGTGCCCCCTCCTCTCCTCTGAGCCGCTCGGTTTTTCACCCCGGGCACATGTGCCCCTCGCTCAGCCAGGAGGCGCACAGCAGACTTTGCTGCAAGAACAAGCACCAGCAAAGTACTTGCCCCCTCCCCTCCAGCCCCCCGAGCATGCTAGCAAGAGAACGCAATGGCCACTTGGTATTTTCCAGCCAAGGGTTCAGGCAGGTCGACCCACGTTTTGGCATGGGCGCTTGGCTTCCTTGCCAAGTGAATCATTCGCGACGGGAACATTTATTCCAGGGAGCGGGTGGCAACATGGTCCTGGGAAATAAAAGGGGGTGTCTGTATCTAAGTGCCCGGCCTGGTGTGCTGCCACCCGCAAAATCACTGCCATCGTCCACTTGATTGAACCCGGAACTTGGCATGCCAGGGAGTCCGTTCTGAGGCCGCTGTCCAGAGAGCCCAGCTCCCATCGGGGGAGTTTCGCCTCCACAGTGGGAGACTGTGGCGCCCTCGGAGCGGAAGCCTAAGCCCTGTAATCATAAATTAAGAGCAGGCACGTCCGAGCACTCATTGTGAGGGCTTCTCGGGCTGGCCAAAAATGGTCTGGCGCTGCGGTTTATGCATCTATGAGTCCAGTTGCCTAATAGTTTCAGACTGGATTTTTTTAGGGGGTGGGGGGTGGAGATGGAAGATTAGGGGGCTGTTTGAACATCTGTTTCAGTATCACTTGGGAAGTTTAAAGTCGGAGGCGTTTGGATTATCAGCCAGAGTGGATGTTTTATTCCCTGTGTGGGGAGTTAAGAATGAGTCAAAAGGAGCCCACAAGTCTCTTCCCTCGTCCTGGTGAGAGGGCTGCGGTCGGGGCACAGACCGTAAATGCAGCTGGTGCCTGCTCACCATGCTCCTCCTGGGGCTGCTCCGGGGACACTGCTCTCCACGGCTCCAGCTGGCCCCTTGGCCGGGCGGTGCCTCAGGCCTCCCTGCCCTGTCTCGGGGGACGAGGACCAAGCTGGCGGCAGTGGCTGAGTGTTCAGTGTGTCAGTGAGCGCGCTGGCTCATGCAGGGGGCCAGCTGGAGGCAAGCGCCCGGGTCTGTTCGAGACAGATGGCTCTGTCAGATTTGGGCTCCGGAAAATTGTGCAAGACATGTGATGCTTGGCAAGGCTGCAGAGGGCTGGGCTCCCAGGGTGGCCGCGGGGGCTGGCCAGGGGGCCTGCGCACGCGACAGAGAGCCCAATGCTGCCTGTCTCCTGAGCCGCCTGCCCTGTGAGCCACTCACCCCATGGTTTTAAGGGACTCTTGGGGGCCCTTCAAGCTTAATGAAATCTTACAATGACCTCTGAGGCCCCCCATGATCTGCCCACACCACCCCCTCTTGAGCTCAGCTCCTCCTTCAAACCCACCAGCCGAGCTCTACCCCAGGGCTGTGCCCCTACCCCAGGGCCTTTGCACATCTGCTGCCTAGTGTTCTCATCCTCCTGATGTTTGCATGACTCACTCCCTCCCTTCCTCCTGGTCTTTCCACATGAGGTCTTCCCTGGCCACCCTCCCTAGAATTCCAACCCCAATTTGACAATTCCTCTCCCATTCCCCAAGCTCTGTTCCTCGTTGCTCCTATCACTACCATCCTCTCTTACTCATTTATCTTGTTTGTTGTCTGCCTCATCCCCGCCCACTGAGCCCTCCAGACTCCTGTTAGCTCAGTTTGGATTGTTGTGTTCACAGCTACATCTTCAAGGGCCCAGAACGGTGCTTGGCACATAGTAGGTGCTCAATAAGTATATGTGGAAGGAAGAAGTGACTGAGAACTGGCATCACCGCCTCCCCCGGTTCCTTTGTGGAGCTTTCAGACTGGGGGAGTGGTGGAGGTAGGGAAGGGGGTTCTTGCACAGCAGTAACTCCACCCTTGGCCGTGGCAAAGGGCAGGGCTCAGTTCTCAGGAGTGACCTACCTGAGGCCACAGGGTAAACTAGAGGCTGGGCCACCTGTCCAGTCCCCTGTGGGGACCCTCTCAACCTGAATGTGACCTGGGATGTAGGAAAGATCTAGAATCTGTCAACACATCGAGTCCCTGTCTGTAATGCTGGGCTCAGCAGGGGGACGAAGACAGGAAGGTGGAAAGAGGTTTCTTGTTTAAGGACCCCCAGGCTTGGGGAGTCGTGGCTGTGCCGCTCAGACCAGCAGAGACCAGGGTGGAACCTGCCTTGTCCTGGGGAGCTGGGGGTGCAGTGGAGAGAGCAGTCACCATGGGACCAGGGAGGGCTTCACGGAGGAGGCGCCTTTGCATCGGGCAGGAACCTGGGATGGGGAGGGCGTTCAGGCCCCAGTGAAGCCCTGAGCAGTGTGGAGGGGTTCGAGTGGAGGCTGGAGCCCTGGTCTGGGCCAGGCTGGGCCCTGTCGGCCTGAGAAATGGGCACAGATGGCTTTGAGGACACCAGGAGACAGGAGGCTGGTGAGCGAGCACCTTGAATGCCAAGCGCACCCTCCCTCCCTCTGGGGATCAATGGCACAGCAGCCTTGCCACCTACCTCTGAGCAGCCGAACCCTAATCCCAAAGTCAATTTATCTTAAAAATAACGTAAGCCGAGCCCTGGGTGTCAGACTAAGATGCCACTTTGTGCACTCCCGAGTCCTAAAAGGACCCTAAGCTCACACACACGGATCGGCCTTTGAAGCCTGCAGGGGGTGGGGGGGGGGGTACCCTCCCCCCACAGTCCCCACGACTCCAACCCCATCCAGCCCCCCCACAAAGTTAGGTTCACATCTGTCAGATGCCAACTGTGTGTGCCCCTCGGAACATACCTGTTCTCTGTACCTGGTTATTTGTGTCCAGCTCTGCTGCCTACGGTCCTGAGTCCTTGTGGGCCAGGCAGCCTCGTCCGCCATGGAGGGTGGCCCTGCCATGCCTGGGGAGACGGTTTGGGTGGAGTGGAGCCAGGCGTCTCTAGGCGCCCACCCGCCCACACACAGATCCCGGGGAGTCTTGTTACGTGGCAGTGTGACCCAGCAGCTCGGGGGCATCTGGGACTCTGCATTTCGAGCCAGCTCCCAGGGGATGCTAAGGCCTGAGCCACAATTAGGAGCCACTGAACCGGACAGCCTGCTGCACCCCTGTGCACTCAGGACCCACGTGGGGCCCTCGTCAATATCGATGGCTGAATCCCATCCTCAGAGAGTCCCACTAGTCTTTAATTGGGGCAGGCGTCAGATTTTTAAAGTCCCCTGGGGTTTCCTCTGGGCAGAACCGCAGTGTAGACATTTGGTGAATATTGGGCAAACTGCACTGACGTGATGAGGTTTGCAAAGAGGGGGATTGGGCCTTACGGTGAGCAGCTGCGGGTGACGAGGGAGGTGGGAAAGGTGATGGGAGCCAGCGGGGCCTCGGGCCGAGAACCCATAGGCTCTCAGGCAGGACGGGGTCCTGGAGCCGCTGCCCAGGTGCTGGCCCAAGTGTCCAGCTCCCAGGCTGGGAGTCCTGGAGGTCAGAGCAGGCTGGATGCTGGGGTGTCCCCCGCAGAGGAACCAACGGTAGAACTTTTCATTCACACATGCCTGGACCCCTCTCCACGATTCAGCTTTACTGGGCCCTGGGACCCAGGAATCTGCCTTTTGAACCAGTGCCCAGGGCAGGGGGCAGTGGGGCAGTGTCCAAGCCAGGCCTCCCGACTTAACCCCAGCTCCGCCGCTCACTGCCTGGTGTCTGGGGGCCTCGAGGAAAGCAGGTGCCATCCCTGGGCCTCAGTTTCCTCAGCTGTGCAATGGGAACAGTGATGCCTTGCCGGGGTGGGTCTCCTGCCAGGGCGGTGCGTGAGAAATGGGTGCATGGGCAAGGAGCTTCGGAGACCGACTCGGGCCATTAGACAGCTCCATTCCAGGTTATTCTAAAATCCCATTTTCACCCCATTTCCATCCCCTGGTTGTTTCCCAAAGATATTTGTAGGCTGGGGTTGTTTGACTTCACAGTAGAAGTGAAGAAGGGGTGCCTCCTGCTTGGGGGCCTCACAGAGAAGGGACAAATGGCTCCCAAACCTGTGACAGGGACAGCTGGGGCTCTGGGAGCAGTGGTGGGGCAGGGGGGAGTCAGCCACCCCAGGCATCAAGCTGCTGGCCCTGTCCCCCGCGGGCCTCCTGCCTCCCTTCCGACTTCCCTCCAGCTCTCCCCCTGGGCTCCAGCCTCATCTGACTCTGGCAGTGAAATGAGAACATCCAGGAGACTGGGGCGTGTGATGATGAGGGTGGTTGTAGGCTGACGTTTTCTGAGCTCCAGCCCAGGGCCAGGCATTGTTCTCAGCACTTTTCTGGGATGAACTCATCCAATTCCCCACCCCACCCTGGGTGGAGGGACCAGTACTGTCCCCAGGATACAGGAGGGGCTTTTGAGGCCCAGAAAGGGAAAATAACTTGCCCAGGGCCACACAGCTAGAAAGTGACAAAGCTAGGATTTGAACCTGGGCAGCACCCCCTCCCTCCCTCCAAGGCCAGAGACAGCCCCCTGGGACGTCCCAGCACCCACTTCTGCTTCCAGAGCAGAGGCCAGGGGGCTCAATGTAGGGTGGCAGGGCCTGGGCAGGCAGGAGGAGAAAGGGGAGGGGCACCTTTCTTAGCACGACCTCCCTCCCTGGGTGTGGGCCCAGGGCGGATGTGCAGAAATCCCAGTGCTGGCCTACCCGGGGGGCATGTCTCGGTGTGAGCTCAGAACTCCCTGGTCAGCCGTGGTCCCACCTGTGCTGTGTCAGGCCACCTTGGTTCCCCTGCCAGGCTGGTCTGGATACAGATGGGTTTGAATGCCAGTCCTGCCTCTGGGTTGCTGTGTAACCTGGGCCAGCACTTGGTTGCTCATGACACTAAGGACAGTGCTGCACACTTGCCTGATGCTTATAAAAATCCACCATTTGACAGTGATAGCAGCACGGCGGTGGGTGATTAGAAACGGCTAAATTAGGTGGTAAGAGTCACCTGCTGATTATTGTAGGGCACAGCTGAAACCTCTGAGGGCTTCCCAGAGGTGGTGACTTAGCGACATTCAGACCACAGGCTCAGGAGGCAGGAGGTGTCAGCTTCTGGCCTCATTACCACTTTACCTCATTCGAGAAACCACTCAAGCGACCTCTGTGGGCTTCGTTCCTCATTCTTTGGTTGGACTGTTAGGTCAGAACAATGCCTGAAACAGCATCCATGTTTTAGAGGCCAAAGAAAAGGGTGTTGGAAGACTACCTGGGGCTTGGGCAGGTGAAGCCTCATGCTGGGGGCCTCATTACCAGGTGGAAAATAACCCTGAGAAATGGAGAGTCCCTAAGGTATGTCCGGAGGCAGGGGCACCTCCAAGGCAGGGCCTGCGTGGTTTCCTGGAGTGGGGGCAAACGGCAGCCTGGGGGGCTCAGGGGTCCCAGGTGGGTAGAGGCTACACTGCTCCTGGGCAGCCCAGCCAAGACCCCCTCCTTGGCATGGATGAGGCCCCTGGCACCCCAGGGCACCCCAACTTCCCCTCCAGCAGAGCTCCTTTGCTGGCTCTCTGTGCTTGTATGTTTAGCTCCCTGCTCCCTGCACCTCACCAGCCTGGCGTGTGTGCTCGTGGGCGAAGGTTTGAGGGAAGCAGTTGAGCCTGGAGGCTGAGGTGTTGGGGTGCAGAGCAAGGGAAACAGGCTCCCTCTGCTCAGCCCTGTCCAGGAGATGGGGCCTGTGTCCAGCTAACCCCACACGGAAGGGAGACAGCCCTCCCTCTTCCAAAAGGGCTGATCACATTTTCCTTACTAAAGGGGGGGATGGTTTGGATGCCAGTTAATAGATAATTAAGTCCCCTCCCTAACTGGACAGGTCATCTGCCTCATGCCACACCTGCAGGCCCCTTCCCTCCCTGGGCTGAGCTGTAGCCCTGGCGGCGGGCCCTGGCCTCACCTGCAATTCCCCACACAAACTCATCCAGCCTCCCTGGGCTCGTCCCTTCACTGTCTCCCGATCGCGTGGCCAGTCCATGTCATCCCCCAACATGAGACACCTTGCCTGGCCATACCACCGGGGACACACCAGCCTTCAGAGAACCCTCAGTGCCGGGCTGCAGCTAGCCTCTGGCCCTTGCCATCCAACAGTGTGCGAGTTGCATCCTGCTTTAGGCTGTTACCTGGCATATCAGGGGGTCTCTTTCTTCCTGCCTGGATGGTGAACCTCCAGGGAGCGAGGAGGAGGCCTGAAACCCTCTGTCGCTCATTTGGCATCTTTTCGCACCTTCCTGGGCTGCTGTGTGCGGTTGTGCAGGTTCTACACTGCACAAGTTGCTGCCGGCAGAGACAGTGGGGGCAGTAGTGGAAGCTGCATAGGGTGGCTTTGTGCTGCCGAGACAAACGCAAAGGGGAGAGGACAAGGCCGCCTCACACGGCATTCTGGGGTTCCTAAGTCAACTTTGGTTGTCTTGTGCTGACCATGTCTTGTACGTCTCACCTCTACCCGCCATGCCCACCCCTGGGCAACACCAAGAGCTTCACAAGCTCCTGACCATGAGCAGGCCCCAGAATGGGCACCCTTGACCAGCATCTCGGCCATAGCTGCAGGTAAGTGGGGGCAGGTGGGGGCTGGGTAGTGCATTGGCTGAGGCTGAGCTCCCACCCCCCAGAGGCTGCCACGCCTTGTCACCTGAGCATATGTACAGGGGAACCTCCATCCGGTGGCCCCCAGACGTACCCATTGCCCTCCTCACCACCCCCACCTGCCCCAAGGGTGACACGAGTACAGCCACAGCGGCCACCTTTGCGGAAAAGCCCCTTTGTGCCTGTTCAGCTTCTGCTGTGCTTTCTTCCTTCCTGAAGGAATCAGGTGGCATCTTCTGGAATCTTCACTTTCAAGAGGCCCACGTTGTCCCTGGATAGGACGCTGCTCTCCAGCAGCTGCAGACCCGGACCCCGCCCCGTGCCCCGGGGTCCGGAGTGCTGAGGGAGAGCTGCTGCTGCGGCAGGGTGCAGAGGCCTGCGGGCTGGGGCTGCCGCTGCACGTGCTCAGTGTGTGGCCTCTGTCCGTAGCGGGGCTGGGGCTGGACCCCCGATTCCCGGGCCTCTTCCGGCCCCTCTGCCCTGCAGACCCCAGCTGCTGACCCGGCCCCTGGTCCACCTGGACCCCTGACCCCACAGAACCTGCCCCTCGCTGCCCTCACCCCGGGGTGACTCACAGGCCTCTGGCCGGCTGCCCTCCTCTCTCCCAGCAAGGACACTGCCCTTGCCACCCGCACACAAAGGGCCCTTAATTCACCGTCTCCTATGGCAGCTGGCTTTGGTCAGCTGCGCTGGGCAGGGGGGTCCAGAGAGGCAGTGGAGAGGAAACAGGAAAACCGTCCTCACCCAGGAGGTGCCGCTGCCACCCACACTCGGGCGGCCCCGGGTCCGATGACAACCTCTCTAGGCTCGCGTGTCTCATCTGATAATGACAGATGTGGCCTCTCTCATGAGAAACAATTACGCATGCAACTGCGTACAGTTCAATTGTTTTAGTTTTTACTTTTTCTATCAGCTTTATTGACGTCTAATCACGTACAACAAAATCCACGCCCTTTACCTGTCTAATTGGATGAGTTTTGACCACTGCACACAGCTGTGCCGCTGCCACAGTCATGATACAGAGCGTTGCCACCGCTTCAGAACGGTCCGCCGCGTCCCCTTGTCTGTCCTGTGCCCCCTGAGCCCTGGTAGCCAGGAGTTGGCGCTCCTGCGGTGCCTCTTCCACGAGCCTCTCTTTGTGCCAGGGGGCTGACAGCAGAGCCACCTCCTCTGGGAGCTGGAATGAAATGATACGGGTGCCCACCCAGGCCCCGCCCCCTGGCACACGGCATCGGGGGGCCAGAGCGCCAGCTTCTGCGTGGCCGTTCCCTCCGCCCGCGGGGAGCCCGGGGAGATGCGGTATTTACATTAGACTTGGGGGGCCCGCAGCCAGACACACACATGGTGCCTTTTGCCCTTTTTTGAAGTCTGTGTAAATGCTCTTGCAGAGCTGGTGCCCGGCCGTTGCCCTGGGGTTTGGAGGCACAGCCGTGTCCCCTGAGAGCCTGGCCCCTGCTTAGGCACCCACGGCCACTCACCCCCTTGCTTTTCACACGCGCGGCTCCCGCTCTGCTCCCTGCATCTCCCGAAAGCCCCTCCCACGCAGGGGCCAGTGAACCTCCCGCTTTACAGACAGGGAAACGGAGACTTGAGAACGAGAGGTCACTGGCCCAAGGTCACGCCGCCAGCTGGCGGCAGGGCTGGGACCCGACCTGTGTCTGGCTCCTTGTCTAGGAGTGTGTCCTGTGGGGGGGGTGGCCAGCAGCACCGACACCTCCAGCCCTCCGCAGAGCCCCATGTGCCCCGGAGTCCCCACGCTGGCCAGGGTCTCCCTTTCCCCGGGCTTATGGATTAATTGCCAATGTGGCTTGGCTGGCAGCCTGGGGGTGTTACCTCAGGAGCGGGTGCTTGATTTCCCTGGGGTTGTCTTCTGTTATACGCAGGATGTGACAAAGTGTCCCCACGTGTGGCGTGAAACAGGGACCAGCATTTGCCAGGGACCTGGCCAGGTGGGCTCTGCTGGGACGCCCCTGCGGTGGGCTCTCGTGGGGTGGGGTGGGGGCACCTGGGAGCTGCTTCATTCACGCCGCCCTGGACTCTGGGCTGGGGGGATGCCGACAGCTGGGCCTGGGGGAGCACGGCCCCCAGTGCTCCCCAGGACTCTCCAGGGCTGGGGAGAGGACACGGGAGTGACCGCAGAGGTGGCGGCGGGGATGGGCCTTGCCTGGCACTGACCGTGCAGAAGGTCACTGCCTCGCACGCTGTAAACAGTTCCTCGTGTGTGACGTGAGTGCACCTCGATTACAGAGAAACAAACAAGAGCAGCCTCCTTGGTGGGGCCAGTTAGGCCGGCCCACAGCCCCAGGCCCTGGGCCCTGAGCCAGCCAGCCTCCTGGGGGAAGGGGAGGGGGGAGGGGGGCAGTCCCAGCTGAGCAGCTGTTTCCAGGAGCTGGGCGCTGTGGGGACACACCCCATGGAGCCTGGGGCCCTGGAATGTAGGACGGGGCGTTCCAGGAGCTGGCCCAGCTCCCCTCGAGGGGGGACCTCCCCGCTTCTGCCTCTCCCCCCACTCCTCTGCCTCTCCCCCACTTTCCAGAATTCCCGCAGGGTTCCAGCTGCATGGTCTCTCCAGCGGGCCAGAACTTTCCCCAAGCCCACTTGGCCTGGCTGGGGCCCCTCCCCTCTCGTCCCTTCCCCTGCCCTGCCCCCACCTCCCAACCCCCTGCGGCGCCTTGGCATTCTGCTCCAGAGCAGGTCAAGACCCCGTTTACTTTGACGAGCGGCCTGGGCCCAGCAAAGCGGCCCTCGGCGAATCTCTGCTCACAGCCCCGGCTGCTGGCAGAAGCCGTCTTTCCTCACGGGGCGCATTTGAGTTCCTGGGGGCAGGTGAAGAAGGCCCCGGAATGGGGTGGCCCCTGGGAGGGAGCTCGGGTGTCACAGAGGCGTGGTCTGCTTCTTGGCCCTGCAGCCGAGCCACACTTGAGGCCAAGAGCGTCGAGCCTGGCAGCAGGGCTGTTAGGTTGACCCAGGCTGCTCTGAACGCGCCCTTGCAAGGGCTCCTTAGGGACTAACCTAGGGCTTCTGTCCTCGCTCTGGTGATCTCTGGACAAGGGCGTTGCTTTCTGACCACCATCTGTCTGTCTGTCCCGCTCTGTGGCTGCCTCTGTCCTCTCTGTGCCCCTGAAGCCAAGCCTTGTCTCCTGGGTGTCTCCTAGGGCAGGGCAGAGTAATCCACTCTGCAGGCAGCACCCTACTTCCTGAAGGCCGAGCAGCCCCGCCGTCAGAGCAGACCGTTTGTCTGGCAGGTGAGCGTACAAGGAGCCCATGGCCTTAGCCTCCCACACCTGCCCAGGAATCTGGGTACCAGGACCCGGAAGATGCCCCTGCCCACCTGCATGGGACACAACAATTGGGGAGCACTGAGAAGCCTCCTGCCAGGCTGCCAGAGCCCTCCCTTCCTGCCGTCAGCAGCTGCTCCAGATCTCAGAATCATCCGCTTCCAATTTCCCATCTTAGAATGTCACCTGGGGGAGGAGATGCCGCCCAGGAGGGGAGAGAGGAAATAAAAGAGAGCGAGAGCTCGAGAGGAAATAAAAGAGAGCGAGAGCTCGAACGCACAGGCTAATCCTCACTCAGCGGTTCAGCTTTCAGGAGCCCCAATTAATCATTATTAATTTAATCTGGGATGACTCAGAGTCCTCCTGACATGAGATCAACCACAATTTATCCCACCTGCTAAGGGACGACCTTATCAGGATTCAGTGGATTCATCATTGCGTTAAGGAAGGACGCTAGTGCCTCTCCTCCAGCCCGCTTTACGGAATGACCATCAGGCTCTGTGAGTCACAGCCTCGGGTCCACACCCCCCACCCTGCCAGCTGCTCGCAGGCATGGGGCTGGGGGGCTGGCCTCAGGCAGAAGGACAGGGTCCATCTCCCTCTCTAGCATCGAATGAGAGCTCGTGTTTTTCTGCTCTAACACCAGCAGTTCTCAAATGCATTCGTGTGTCAGAATCACCAGGGCATGCTGGTTTAAAACGCAGGGCCCAGGAATCTGCATTTTAACAAGCTCCACTGGTCATTCTGATGTGCACAGCCTGCAGATCCCAAACTGAGCACATTGTCGGAGATTCGGGTAGATTCCTGGCCTTAGCTGTTGTTGAGGCTCAGGGTATTAGGCAGGTGGACGTTGCCAGATGCTGTAACAAAAACAGCTGCCCACCCCGTCCTCAATGGCTTAATGCAGCAAAAGCTTTACAGCTCACTCACATCACAGTCCGACAGGGTGTTGAGAAGGCTGAGGTGACTCAGCCACCAGGGCAGTGCTGTCCCTTGGGACTTGGGAGAACCCACAGGACCCTCGGCATCTGGTCAGCAGACGATGGGGGAGAGAGGACCAGACGAGGCTACAGTGGTGACATCACTTCCACCTCTAGCCCGCTGGCCTGTGCTGGCTGTGCGGCCCCCACCCCCAGACTGAGCTGCATGTCCGGGAGAGGAGACAGGTCTGTAGGCATCTGGCCGTCGGCCTCCCCTAGGGAATGTGCTTGGCATTCAGGAAGGGTGACCAAGGGGCAGAAAGGTGGCTTGCCACAAGACCCATGGTTTTTCTCTAGTGATCACTCTGGTTTGGACCGTCTCTGGGGGTCTGGGACACACCCAGCCCCGGTAAGTCTGTGATCAGGGACGTGGGGGCCCATCTTTGGGGCTCAGATCCACTTTGATGCTGAATCGCCATGTTGACTTCACTCTCGTCTGTGGTCAGTGGATGGGGGCTGGGGCGGGGGCATTCCTGACCCCCAAGTGCCGATGCCACACAGTTCCTCCTCCTGCAGGAAGCCCTCTGTGCTACCAGGGACCACCGCCCTCTTAACTAACACCTGTGGGGTCCAGGGCGGCTCTCTCACTGTTGGGCAGTCCAGCCCGCTCATGGAAGTTTGGCACTTATTGAGCACTTGCTGTGAGATAAGGTTTCTACCTGAACTCATTGATTTGATCCTTACAGCAAACCAAGAAGATCGGTTCTGTCGTGACTCCCATTTTACAGATAAGGAAACTGAGGCCACACTGCTGGACCAGGTGACAGAATAGGAGTGCCAGGAACAGGGCGGCAGAACCAGTCTGCCCATTCACACCCCACACTGCCTCTCACGTCCTGTGGACCTGGGGAAGGTGAGTGTAAGGGTCAGGGGAGACTATACAAGGAAAGTGCCTGGCCCAGGGGGAGCATGCCATGAGCACTGGCCTCCCTGCTGGCCCTGCTTCCTGCCTGCAGTCCCTCGACTCTGCGCAGGGGCTGTTCCCTTATGCTTTTCCTTGTACTCCCCTGGGCCAACCAGGCTATTCTGATTGATTGGCTAGAGGAAGCTGCTGCCTTCTTACTCCAGCAAAGGCGATGACCCCGATGAGGAGAACAGGGCCAGGAGTGGGCCTAGAGGACTGGAGAAGATTCCAGAAGCCAGGCCTTGACAAGAGATGGTAGAACCGGACAGTCCCGTGGCCTCCTGAGGTCCTGAGGGTGACTACAAGGTGAAGTTTAGGAACCAGGGTGTTAACTCTGGGTCTTTTCTGCACCAGATGCCACAAAACCATGGACACTCAGAGCAAGGAGGGGCCTCAGGGACAGAGGCTAGCCTTCCCATTTTATGAGGGAGAAACGAGTTTAGAAAGAAGGCACTGCCCAAGATCACACTGCTAGTTTGTTCAGTGCTCAGAGGGCACTGGCTGATGCCAGGGCATTTTATCTTCTTGTGGGGAGATGCAGAGGTCACAGGGTACACTGCAGTCCCTCCCGGGCTGTCCCTCTTGGACTGTCCCTGCTGGGCTGTCCCCCCTTGGCTGCCCCCATGGCTGACACTGCTGACCTCGGTCCATTGCGTGTCAGGAGAAGCAGCAAGCTTGTGGCTTCAGAAGAGGGAAGGGGGTTTCGGGCTTCGAGACTCCCATGGGAAGCCCCTGAGCTCAGAGTCCTTTGTCCTTGAGTCCACCAGACCTGGGCTTGGCTAAAAACATGGAAGTCTGTCTGGCTTGCGTCTGAGCTGCAATGTCCTAGGTGAACACAAGTGCTCACAGAATACAAGCAAGAGGCAGGGCCACTCTGCAAGCCCAATGGGGACAAGACAGCGACGAGGCCACTCTGCAGCCCCCAGATGGATAATACCCTCTCTTCTGCCTAGTGTTGTTGACCACTGCTCCTCTGCCTGTAAAAACCCTAGCCACACGTTAATCCCCCACCTCCTAGAAAAATGAAATTGGTCCATCGCTGCATCACCCCTGCTGCCTGATAATATCCAACCCAGAGCTGGTCCCACCTTAAAGCCTCATTAGAACCAAACAACACAAGGACACGTCCCATTGGTAGGCTGCCCCTTCCCACACACTGCCCACCCGGCTCGCACTCACTGAGCTGCTGCCCATTTCTCTGGGAGGTGCTCTTCCTTACTGCAGCAAAATATGCCTGATTCAGCTACAGGTGTGTCCTGGTGGGCTTCTGGTGTGAGTGTGCCCTGGTGCAGGCGTGCCCTGGTATGTTTCCTGGTGCAGGCATGTCCTGGTGCGCTTCCTGGTGTGGGTGTGTCCTGGGTGTGGGTGTGTCCTGGTGTGGGGCGTGCCCTGGTGCGGACGTGCCCTGGTGTAGGTGTGTCCTGGTGCGGGCATGCCCTGGTACAGGTGTGCCTTGGTGTGGACATGCCCTGGTGCAGGCGTGTCCTGTTGCAGGTGTGTCTTGGTGCAGGTGTACCCTGGCGTGCTTCCTGGTGCAGTGTGTCCTGCTGCAGACATGCTCTGGTGCAGGCATGCCCTGATGTGGGTGTGTCCTGGTGCAGGTGTGTCCTGGTCGGGTGTACCCTGGTGTGCTTCCTGGTGCAGCGTGGCCTGGTATGGGCATGGCCTGGGGTGGTCATATCCTGGCAAGCTTCCTGGTGGACTTCACCCGGGAAAGCAGCTTCCAGTCAGTCTCCAGGCACCTCCCCCACACAGGGGCCTAAAGGCAGCGGTTCTTTATGTGGGGTGCCCACTAGGGTCCCCTGGGAAGATTTATTTTTAATTGAGATGAAATTCACTTAGCATAAAACTTACCATTTTACAGAGTATAATTCATTGTCGTCTTGTACCTTCACAGTGCTGGGCAGCCCACCTCTATCTAGTTCCAAAACATTTTGATCACCCCACAGGAATCCCCGTACCCATTAGTAGTCACTTCCCTTTCCCCTTCCTGCCCCTGGCAGCCACGAACCTGCCTTCTGTTTCTGTGGATTTGACTATCTGGACACTGCACATCAGTGGAAATCAGACAATATGTGCCTGGTGTGTATTGTTTAGCATCAGGTCTTTGAGGTTCATACATGTTGAGCTGGTATCCAGTCTTCATTCTTGTTCATGGCTGAGTAATATTCCACTGTGTGGACAGACCCCCAACATCCATCCATCCATTGATGAACATTTGGGTTGTTTGCACCTTTTGAGTGTGAATCATGCTGCTGTGAACTTTTGAGTACAAGTACTTGAAGACCTGTTTTCAATTCTCTGGGTTATGCACTTAAGAGTGGAATTGCTGGGTCAAATGGTAATTCTATGTTTATGTTTTCGAAGAACCACGAGAGCTTTAAGCAAACTCCTGATGCCCCAGCTCCACCTTAAACCATCTGAATCCAGAGCTGTGATGAGCGGCCTTGGGCATCAGGAGTTTTGAAAGTCCCCCTGGTTGGTCTGTGTGCAGCCAGGGCCTAGAGCTGCAGCCCTGGAAGGAGAGAGACGTGGACATCTGCCTCCCTCTGATGACCGCTTGGCCTCCGGTTTCCCTGAGGGGCCCCTCCGCTCTGGCGGCTCTTCCCCAGCTCCGTTTCATGATCCTCCCGGCTCTGGGAGGGGAGTAGCAAGGCTGGTGCGGAAGCTGTGAAACGCCAGCCCCTTGGAGCAGGTCAGGATGTGAGAGGCCAGCCGGGAGGCGGGCGGTGGGGGAGCAGGTCTGGGAGCAAGTGGAGGGGACAGGAGGTGCTCGGTCATGGATGGTGTGGCGTTTGTACTGCGTGTTTCATGAGCGCAGGTAGGTTTATCCTGGATGGAGCCAAGGACTCCCCTGAGGCTACAGGTGGCAGTTCCAGGAAAAAGATTTTGCCTTGGTAGGGGAAAGAGCATTCTAGAAATTTGAGGCCAGCAACAGTGGGCTGTCTCTGGCCTGAGCTACTTGAGGAAGCAGCATAATTGACTGAAAGGCTTTTAGGTGATTTTCCAGAGCGGAGGAGGGTCCTTCAGGAAGCCCACGCGTTTCACCCAGTTCCTAAGGCCACTGGGAGAGCGTGGAGCTCAGCAGGGAGAGGAGGCCCGGCGCCCACACTCGGCTCCCATCGTCTAGGGGCCCAGTCCACTCGGGGTGGTGGGGGTGGGGTGGGGGCATCCTGAGCGCCCGGGTGGGACCCTGGCCCGTGGCAGGGGATGGGTGTGTGTGAGGTGCAGCCAGCAGCGAGTTGGGTAGCAGCTTCTGTCCTCAGCCTGCTGCAGGGGGCTCACCTGTCGGCAGGGGGCTCACCTGTCGGCAGGTGGCTTTCTGGAGCCTTCAGTTGGTTTGCACGGGGCGGGAGGAGAGGAGGAGAGCACTCTCCCTGCTGCACCCGGGCTCTCCCTAACGGGGCCCTGGGTTTCCCTTGTTTCTTCTCTCCATTGTCCCTTGTTTCCTCAAGAGAAGTTTGGGAGTTTGGGACATTTGGATTCTGTGCTGGATGGGGCTTCTGGATACAGGAAGGATGGAGCTGCTTTCTCCCAGGTGCTGTACTGGGCCCAGGGAAGCCAGGGGGAGGCTCAGGGGCAGAGGAGACCTGAAAAAGTATCCAGGTTTCGTTTTCTTCCTCTAAGAGCCAGAATTTCCCTCTAAACTCACAGGAGAGGTCGAAAAGAACACTGAGCTCTGAGGAGCCCGCTGCCTCTGGCTGGCATCTCTGTGACTGACTCCTCTCCCTGTTGTGCGGGTGTGTGTGTGTTTTAAAATAGATGCAACATGAATTTCTTATTTTAACCATGTGGAAGTGTGCAATTCTGTGGCATTTAGTACATTTGCAATGCTGTGCAATCATCACCTCTCTTCAGTTCCAGCACATTCCATAGGAAACTGCTGGGCCCATTAGCCGTCTCTTCCCAGCCCCTGGCCACCACAAATCTGTTTTCTCTCTCTGTGGATTTGACTCTTCTGGACATTTCATATCAATAGAATCAGATGGCCTGCGACCTTTTGTGCCTGGCTTCTTTCACTTAGGGTAACGTTTTCCAGGTTCATCCGTGTGGCAGCACTTATCAGTGTTTGTTCCTTTGCAGGGCTGAGTAATATTCCATCCATGCATGGACCCCATTTTGTTGATCCATTGATGACCATTTGGGCTGTTTCCGCCTTTCGGCTCTCGTGGGAAGCACTGCTATGAACCTTTGTGAACAGTTCCTGTTTTCAGTTTTTCTGGGTATATTTCTAGGAGAGAAATTGCTGGGTCCTATGATAAACCTATGTTTGATTTCTTGAGGACCCACCAAAATCTTTCCTTCTAGACTGTCATTTTATTATTATTATAATATCATATGTGCTTTTTAGGGCAGGCCATGGTGGCTTAGCAGGCAAAGTTCTCACCTGCCATGCCAGAGACCCAGGTTCAATTCCCGGTGCCTGCCCGTGCAAAAAAAAAAAAAAAAAAAAAAAAAATCACACGTGCTTTTTAGGAAACCAGAACAGAAGAGAAAGCATAAGTGTCCCCTCGCGTCACCTACCCAGCGCTTTTCCTGGTTCGGTGTCCTGACCACACGGGTCTGATGGCGAATCCCATCGAATGGCACCCCGTGGTAACTCTCGCCCTCCCTTGTGATCGGACAGCCATGTCGGTTCCAGGATTTCACTCTTACAGATGACGTCCCCGTGAACATCCCCGGACAGAAATCCGTGGAGGACTCGCTCTGGGATCTGAGGGTGAGCAGGGGCTGGAAAGGTCTTTGGGACTCGCTCAGGGCAGTTAAATATGAGTCTCAGCTTGTGGGGTTTGGAGCTGAGTCTGGGTTCAAAACCTGCCCCAGCAGCCGCCCGCGGGGCCCTGTGCGGGTTGTTCGCCTCTCCCGGCCTCCGTTTTCGCCGCGTCGCAGCTGTGACTGCAGGGTGGGGGGTCTCGGTGGCCCACATGGGCTCAGCATGGCGGAGCTTCCTCACTGTGCAGCGAGGCTGGCAGGTCTGAGCTTCCCCCTGACCCCATCCCTGCAGCGCCTCAGGGGCTGTGTGGGGACCCCCTCCTTTCCTTCCGGCCCAGCTCCCCCTCCTCTCTCCCATCCCCCAATCCTCCCTCTCTTCCTCACCCTCCCTTCTCACGTTTGCATCTCTTGTCTGTCCCTCTCCGCTCCCCTGTCTGTGCCTAAATCTGGCATCGCTCAGCCCGGACGGGGGGCTCTGGATTCAGGTGTGAGCGCCCCAGGCCCGGGGGGACCTGCAGGTTGAGGGGTTTGAAGGTGGAAGCGCCACAGCCGGGCCCCCATGGAGGGGGAGGAAATAAAAGGGGCCTGAGTGGTGCTGGCACCAGGGCAGGGGTCTCCTGGGGGGCAGGTGGGGGCACATACCCCAAGGGGTACAAGATGATTCATTAGGGTCCAGGAAGAAAATATTAGACCCATTTATATTTATTTTAAAAACTGCATCTTTCATTAATTTTCTGTTTGTGCGTGTTTTATGATGTTTGTAATATATGAGCACAGTAGCACCTGCCTGGAAATAAAAAGATGCATCTATGTCATAGGTGAGTGCAAAGATTATTCTCATTTACAGGGAGTTAATCAAAAACCTTTGGAGCTCCTTGTCTCTGGTGTAGTCATAGCTTAATCTCATCCTCCCTTCCTTCAGAAAATGTATTAAGTTCCTGCTGTATACCCTTGTGCTGGTTTGAAGCTGTTATGTGCCCTAGAAAAGCCGTGCTCTCCTAACCCTGATCCAGTCTTGTGCCGCAGAGCTGCTGTAGGGTGGGGCCTTTCGATTAGGTTGTTTCCATGGAGATGCGACCCACCAGTTGTGGGTGTGACCTCTGGATTAGATGGAGATGCGACCCTGCCCATTCCAGGTGGGTCTTGACTGGTTTACTAGGGTCCTTTTAAGAGAGGAACGTTTTGGAGAAAGCTCAGATGCAGATGTTTGGCGATGCTTGGAGACAGACAAGCTGAGAGGAGGCCACTGGGACCGGAGCTGAAGCGACAAAACCCCGGAGCAAAGGGCCAGCAGCCATCGCTCTGACCCCTCCCATGCGACAGGGGAACAGCCCTGGACGCGATGGGCCTCTCTTGAGTGAAGGGATCCTCTTATTGGTGCCTTAATTTGGACATTTTCATGGCCTTACAGCTGTCAATTTGTAACCTAATAAATCCCCTTTGTAAAGGCCCATCCATTCTGGTATATTGCATTCCAGCAGCATCAGCAAACCACACAACCCTGGACACTGCCCTTGCATAACAGGCAAGAGAGGACAATTCTTGCCCTCATGAAACTTTAGGCACAGATTGAGCAGGGAAGCACAAGGAGCCTGAAACCCATAAGGGAATGGGGAAAGAGAAGGGGGGTGGGGGAGGACACCTGTTGGTGAGATGGGTCAGGTGGGGCTTCCCTGAGAAGGTGCCTTTTGAGCAGAGATACGAGGTGGGGGAGGGTGTGAGCTTACTAGCCCTGCTTTGCAGAGGGGACACAGTGGACTGCAGGCTGTCACGTGGCCTGGCCTGGGAGTGTATGCCCCTCCTGTGTCCCCAGGCCAAGGGGCCAGGAAAGGCCACAGCCAGTAGGCCCAGGACCAAGGGGCTGCATGGTGGGCAGGCTGTCTCTGTCTCTGCCTCTGCCTGCCACATGGCCAGGACAAGCCACGGGCCCTCCCGGAACCTCAGTCTCCTTGTCTGCAGAATAAAGGGTGGATGAAGAGGGATCTTGGCTCCTTCCTTCTTCTGACTTTTGAGGGCTCAGGGTGGCCAGCAGATTGAGAGAATGTCTATACTTAAGACGTGCCCCCAAAGAACAACCTCCCACTCCACAGAGGCTCGTCTGCTTCCTCACTTTGTTTACCGGCCAGGGCCTCACCAGGAAAACAGAAGCTGCCCCAGGGGTCTGACAGAGGGACCACGAGGCCAGGACTGGCACTGTGCTGGCGGCTGGGTTGGGCCACGGTTGGTGCCTGAGCCCTCCTGCCTCCCCTCTGCGGAGCCTCTGGCACCAGAGCCCATGTTCAGGGGCAGCGGGAGCAGTGAGCACGTTTCCCTTCTCGAGACCCTCGATGGGGAGTCAAAACCCACAGCCTCCCTGTCTCCCAGGCCTGGAAACCCTTCTCGGTTTTCAGCTGTGTTTTAGGCCATCAAGTACGTGCTTGTTGCAGGCAAGATTACAAGGGGCATATTTTAAGCTGCTTGAGAGAAAAACAAATTTCCCAGCAACTACCAATATCCCTACTGTAATCGAAAATCTCTGTCTGTTTATTGAAAGTGGTCTCAAGAGGGGACTGTGGAGTTTTTGTTTGGTGGGTGTAAAGTGTTTGTAAATAAAATTTAATTTTTTAAAGAAGTTGGACTCCACAAAAGATCTTCGAGAGGCAAGCCTAAAAGAACGAAATAGACATTTTTTCCTTTGCTGGTAGAAGGCTCCCAGCGACAGGTTCTTGAATCCTGCAAACCAGACAATCTCCCTCCATTTAGTCTAAATTAGAGAAGTTCTTGTGGAAACCCTCAGGAGAGACCGGGTCAGGGTCGTCGTGCCGAGGCCTCGTTAGGCTGCGGGACCCCTGGGGAAGCTGCCCAGCTGGGACCACTGTGGCAGTGTGTTGACAGTGGCAGTGTTTCCATGACGCAGGGCCTGTGAGGCTGGGCCAGGAGGGAGGCTTGGTTCAGTTGGGTGACTGACGGGTCACAGCCCAGTCCTTGTGGGGCCCTGAGGTGCATCTGGGAGTTGAGATCCTTTTTTCTGCGAGAAATCTGCCTTTCTGGGCAGCTCCAGGCCAAGGCTGTTGGTCTGCAGACTGCTTTTTCATTAGGGAAGCCCTGGACCTCAGCTGCCCCATAGAAGTAGAGTGCCGGCTGCTTGTGTAAGTTATCCAGTAGCCACCCAAAAAGGTACAAAGAAATGGGTTTATTGAAAGAGAGAAGTAGAATTAATTTTCATAATAGATTTTATTCAACACGATGTCTGCAGAATAGCATCCTCTCCTGTGTCATCAACTGACCTGGATGGCTGCAGTGGCCTGTCTGGCCACCTGGCTGCGGTCAGCTCCCCTTGCCCGCTGAGCACACAGCTTCCTCAGCCGCCAGGGTCCCCTGCCCGCTGCCCCGCTCCCCGGAGACCCGGTTCAGGTCTAATTGTCCATTTCCAGTGGCTGCTCTCAGAACCTGCGCTCTGCTGGCAGGCGGCACCAGAGCCAAGCGGCTTTCCCGGGGGGCTCGAGGCTGGGGGGCTCAGGGCTGGGGGGCAGACACGCCAGAGAAGCATCCTTTGTGTCGGCAGCAGCTGATGTGGCTACAGCTGGCGAAGTGGTGGGCGCCCGGCCCCCCTGCCTGGCTCGGGAACAAACATCTCTTCTTACAAAAAAATTAAAGAGGAGAAGTGACAGGGGTCGTGGCCATGCTTTCCACATGACCCGCCGGGGAACAGAGCGCGTCTTTGTTAATCCCACTGCCTGTCACTCGGGCCCCCCAGGCAGGCCTAAGCCACTTAGCACGGGCTCACCCCTGACCCGCCAGCGCCCGGCGCTCAGCCTCGTGGGGCGGTGGGGGGGGGCTGCGTGTCCTGCCAGCCCATCCCCCGCGCCAGCTGCTCACTCAGTTCGGGGTCCCCCACCCACCCGCTGGCTTCAAGGAGCACTCCGAGCATGGGGACTGGGGGGTGTCCAGGAGCTGGGACCCTACAAACCCAAGCAGTGCCCCCAATTTGAGTGTCTGTAATTGCTGTAGGCCTCAGTTTACCCATCAGGAAAATTGGGGATGGTAACTGAGACCACTAGGTTGGACAATTGTGCAGTTAGATGTGTCAGTCTAGGCAGTCCCCAGCAGCAGCCAGGCAATGCCAGCTGCCCTCTGTTACTCACCATCCTAGCGGCCATCAGCAGCTTCCTTCTGCTGTTTTCATCATACTGGGGCCAGCCCTGCTTCCCTCTTCCGCCCGACCCTGGGCTTCTTCCCCTCCCTCCTCCCCTCCCTCCTCCCCTCCCTCCTTCCCTCCCTCCTCCCCTCCCTCCATCTGCCTCCTCCCTGGATCCTGGGCATTGTCTGCCAGCCGTGCCCAGCTGAGGGTCCCAACTGGACTGTCGAGGCCCTGCAAGGGGGCGAGGGGAGCAGCTGGAGGGCAGTGCCAGGCTGGGAAGCTTCTCTAGCCTGGTCCAGAAAGGTCCCTGGGTGCTGGGACTGGGGCATCGAGATTCCTGGGTTTATTTGGAAATCAGCCAATCTCCCAGACGATTCAGAAGGCTGACCTCCTTCTTCCCCCATCAGCCCCATCCCTCAGGAGAGCAGAGCCTGGCCTTGGCCCCTCCTGCCCCCACCCTGTGCCGGCTGCCCAGTGGCCCCTGCCCACCCACTCCTCTTAGAGCTGGAGTCCACTCAGGGGGTGCCGTGCCCCCCACACTACAAGGCAGTTAGCAGGCAAGGCCCTGAGTCACAAAGTCCACCCAGGGTAGAAGGCCAGGAGTGTTGCGGTGCCCTCCCTGGGTACCTCTGTGGCCACCCCTATATCCTCCAGCACTCGTGGGTAGGAACAGTTTCAGAATAAGAGCGCCTTTGAGGCTAAATATAGCTCCTGCCAGCGTCCGTGGGTCTGTCAGGAAGGATTAGTCTGTCTGTCCGTGGGGCCATCCTGACAGCCACTGAGGACAGGCAGCCCGGGAACTGGAAGGCTAGGTGTGTGGGGTACCTGGGCCCCTCCAACCTGTGTCGCCTCGGAGCCTCAGGGAGGGAGGGAGGGAGACGGGCAGGGCTGCCTGCTCTGAGCTTCTCCTCTGGGCCCTTCTCTGCTCCACACCTGCCTCTCCCTGGTTCACATTTGCCTCTCTGCCCTGTACCTTCCCCTTGAATCCCGCCACTGGGCACCCAGGCATCATGGCTTTCTGTCTGTGTCTCACTGCAGTACTGGCTTGTCCAGCCTGCCGTTTTCCATGTGTGGCAGAAGCACAGACAGGCTTGCCCAGGGCCTTTGTCCCCACCTGCCCTGATGCCCATGCCACAAACATAGAAGCCCCAGTGGTCCCATGTCGGGACCCGCGTCTGCCAGCTCCCCAAGCCCGTTTCCCTACGCATAGTTGAAAGTTGCACGAGCACCAGCTTTGTGGATTCTTGCAGTAGTGCAGAGCCTTCCACCAGTCCCCAGAAACTGTCACCAGCCTCAGCCTTGGCACCACCATTCCCGTATCCTGAGGATGCAGGAGGTGCTTAATACCTGCATGAACACCTCGGACTACAGGAGGTGCTCAATCGATGTATGAGGTGCCCATCATATGCCCTAGGTCCTCAATACATGCACGAGGTGCCCAGTCTATGTACTAAGTGCTCCATACCTGCATGAAGCACACAACAATACCTGCAGAAGGCGTACAATACCTGCACGAGGTGCCTAATATATGCACTGGGTACTCAGTACATGCAGGAGGTACCAAATGTATGCACTAGGTGCTCAGTACCTGGAGGAGGCACTCAGTACCCACACAAAGTGCCCACTCCCTGCCTGCCAAGCCAGGCTGAGGGAACAGGATGGCACTCGCACAGGGTGGCTCAGCTCTGCCTCAGCTTCGAGGACCAGGAAGAGCCGGCCTGCTCTCAGACCCCTACTGGGCCCCTCCCTGATGCCTCCAGGGGCACCTGACCCTCGGGCTCCCTCAGATCCTTACACTTAGCCGGCCCTCAGTGAAGAACACCAGCACTGAGAGTGGGACGGAGGCGGGGAGGCCTCTAGCCCCCCCAGGAGTGAAGCTGGCCCTAAGAGGAGGACAGTCCCCTCCCCCCATCGTCATCAGGTTGCCCCAGGTACCAGGGCTGCAGGGTAGGGGGTGGGGATGAAACAGGGGTCCGGGGTGGTGAACTTTGGAGGTGGCAGCCTCCTGGACCCAGCCCTGGAGAGGAGAGTGCCATCCCGCAGAGGCATCCAGAGCCGCGGGGCTGAGACCCAGGGTATGGTTGGCCCGAAGCCCCTTGCCTTGTCATAGCAGCAGGGGCCCCAGGAACCAAGGTGGAGGGCCCCAGGAGCCGAGGTGGAGGGCCCCAGGAGCCGAGGTGGAGGGCCCCAGGAGCCGAGGTGGAGGGGCCTGCCCAGCTCTGTCCCCAATGGGACCCTGTCTCCAAGGCCACAGCTAGCTGGTTGTGGTGCTGGGCAGGTGGGGGCTCTGGGTTCGAAGGCCACCTCGGCCCCTTCTCTGCTGTGTCCCTGCTGTGCCACCAGGTGCAAGAACAGAAGGGTATCCCGTGGCGACCTGCAGCAGCCACCTCGTGGGGAGTGGGGGCCCTGTGAGGACTGACCGAGCTGGTGCACGTCAGTGCCTCTGGTGGGGCCTGGCCCGGTGTCAGGATGGCCCCTCCCGCCTTGCTCTCCATTATCCCCTCCTCCAGCCCTGAGACACCAGCTTGACCCACGTCTCCCGTAACCTCTGCCTAGAGACATCTGGTGGGCGTCCCAGCAGCCCATCCACTTGGGGCAGGGCTGGTGGCCTCTTTTTGGGGACAACGGGCCCCTTTCATTGCGGCCTGAGGAAGTCAAATAGAATAATTGCATCCCGCCCTCTACTCCGTCCTCCTTCCTCGCTCCCCCCCCCTTTCTGTGGGGGTTTCCTGCCCTCCCCACCCCAGGGCAGCCAGAGGAGCAGCAGACTGGGGACACGGGGCCTCGGCCCACATGGGTTCCTGGGGCCTCCTCAGGGGGCACTGAGGGCTGAGCTGTGCAGGGCAGGACAGGTGTGGAGATGGGACAGGAGGCTAGGGCACCCGGGACAGGTGTGGGGACAGGAGGCGAGGCCAGGGCACCCAGGACAGGCTGTGTGAGCTGCAGAGCCGCTCTCATGGCCAAGGGCCCTGACCACCCTCCCTCAGGGGCTGAGCTAGCAAGGCCCGCACTGGTCCTGGGGGCCGGGAGAAGGAGGAAGTCGAGGGACCTGAGCAGGTCCTGGGTGATGTGACACTGCACAAGCCCAGCCGTGTGTATGTGTGTGTGTGTATGCGTATGTGTGCGTGTGTATGTGCATGTGTGTGCATGTGTGTGGCCCAGCGAGGCCCCCTCTTCTCTGTACCTCCCCCCACCGCCTCCAGCAGAGCCTCGGAAATGGAGAGGTGGGGAGGAAAGGAAGCCAGGCCGAGGTCCGTGGCACACACGGCTTCTCCAAGTGGGGGGGTTGGGGACAGGAAATCCTGTAACAGCTCTGGCTGTGTCCCGAAGCTCAAGTCCCAGTGGTGAGAAGTGGAGAAGCACACACAGCCTGTCACACCCCAGCCCAGCACTGGTGAAGGACGAAGGATGGCTGGGGACAGATAGGGCTGGCAGGCTTAGCGGGTGCCACAGAACTGCTGGTCACACGCACACACACACACGCATATTCATGCACGTGCCCACAGATGCGTGAATGCACACAGATTCCTCTCCCCTCGCATCGTCTCAGCCTGTGCCCCTGGCAGCCCCCCGCCTGCATGCCTCCATCCTGGGCCCCCCGGCCGTGCGCCCTCTGCCCCCACGCGGCCCCAGCTTTCCGGCCGTTGCAGTTTTCTCCTCTGCTTCCGAGTTTTCTCTCTCCCGACGAGATGCCCCGAGGGCAGGACCTTGGCCGCTGGCTGTTTCCTCTTTATCTTGCAGGGCACGAGTGGGCTGACTGAGCCCCCCGGGGGCCCCTTCTCCAGCCAGGAGTCCTGCGGTCTCCATGTCTCAATCAGGGTACGAACTTGGCCGTCCCTGCATTTGCCATTTGCTGATCTGTCGGAACATGCAGGACGTTTGGGTGGTTTGGGGAAGCAATTGGTTGGTGTTTCCAATCAGGGCCAGCTCAGAAAATCTGCTGAGGGTGTCTCTGGACCAGGCAGAGACTTGGTTTAGAAATCTGCCTGGGGAGGGGGCAGCCCTGTCACTCTGGACCCGAGCCGCAGAGGGGCTTCAGCTGTCTCCAGCATCTTCCTCGGAGAATGACCAGATGCCCTTCTGCACGGTCAGCTCCCTATGCTTGAGGAGGAGAGGCTGGGGTGGGAGGTGGGCGACTGAGCTGCACTTACTCCTGCCCAGTAGGGAGGCCGGACAGCTCTGTCCCCTTCACCCAGCCCAGGGCAGCCCAGAGGTGTGGCCGGAAGGCTACAGGGCCGCTGTCTCAGTCTGGAGGCCTCAGTTCACCTCTGCCGTGCCTGCAGGTCCTTTGCAGGTGGAGGATGTTTTTTGTCCCAGGGCTCGGTGCAGGCAGGCGGGTTCCTTCAAGAGTGGAGCCCACTCCGAGTTGTTCGTGTGCATCTGAGGCCTGGAGGGTAGGTCTTAGGTCAGCTCCTGCCTTCCTAGGGGAAGTGCTGTTTCCCTCATTTGTTCGACAGATTCCCACGTGCAAAGACGCTGCTAAGTGCTGAGGGCACAGAGATAACAGAGACTAAAGCAGGGGGTGTGGTCCCTGCCCTCGCTGTTTTACGTCGTGTGGTGGAGACAGAGACGATAAACAAGAGAGAGGTGCACACACCCCACATTGGGGCTGAAGGAGTAAATATACGATGCCCAGTTTAATCTGAATCTCAGCTCAACAATGCAAAATTTTTAGTATAAGTATGTCCCATGCAGTATTTGGGGCATACTTGTACATTAAAAATTAGTCTTTGTCCATCTACAATTCAGATTTGCTGCATCTGGTGCCCTAGGCAGCAGGGGTAAAGGCCCTGCTGCAAAACGAGGCAGGGAAGGGAGAGAAGGAGAGCAGAGCTGAGCTTGAAGTGGGGCTGTGGGGAAGCCCTGTGGGGGAGGGACCACTGGGGTAAGCCCTGGAGGAGAGGCTGGCCACAGCCACGTGGACCTCTGGGGTAAGTGTCCTCGGCGGGGTGGGGCGCAGGGGCCTCTTGGCTGGAGAGGCGTGAGCAGGGGTGAAGAGGTATGGCCGCATGGTGGGGGCCCCTTGGCACTGAAGGCTTTGCTCTAACTGCATCTGAATCAGTGCTCAGAGCCATAGAATGTCCCCAGCCCAGGTTTCAGCAGAGGCTGCCCGATTGCACTCCTGTTTTCCAAAAGGCAAAGCAGTTTACCAGAAGCGTCCATAGTGGCCAGTGAGCGTCTAGAGCCATGCTGTCAGGCAGAAAGCAAAGGGAGCCACAGACGCGATTTTAAATTTTCTGGTTGCTACAGTAAAAAAATGCAAAAACAGATGAGAAATTTTAATATATTTTATTGAACTCACATATCTAAAATACGATCGTTGCAGCATGTATCCAGTATGTTGAATTATTAGTGAGATGTTCCTTTTTTTTCATCTTAAGTCTTCAATATCCAGGGTGTCCAGTTAATAGTGCAGCTTCCGGGGACCCCGCATCTACACGGGGCTCGGGGCTGCCGGATCTGACGGCACAGGTTGAGGACCCGTGTCCCCTGACCCCTGGAGCACACACGGTTTCTCTCTCTGGAGTGGTGAGTGCTCTGACATGCACAGCCTCGTCTGGATTTGGGGTGGTATCCTGCCCTCCAGGAGGGGTCCCCGAGGCTCATGGGGGCCAAGGGTGGCCAGTGCCGGCAGAGGTGGGCAGTGCTCAGGTGTGAGCCTTGAAGTCCCCCTAGACTGGCACCAGCGAGGACAGCGAGGTCCTGGCCGAGAGGCTGTCCCCAGCCTCGGGGCAGACTGAGAAGGCCTGAGACCCCCGCCCCCCACGTACTAGGCCCCCAATCCCAACCCCGTGGGCCTCACCTCTCCATCCCACGTGGCGCTTTGGCTTGCTTTACTGCGCAGCATAGGTGGCCCCGGCCAGCCCCCCCACCCCCGGACAGAAACTCTGGCGCGGCGACCTGAGCCCGGGCAGGTGTGAGCATTCCGCTCTGCTCAGGCACACGAGTCCCCTTGGCTGCAGCTCAGCAGGCCGTGGGGGGAGGGGAGTTGCCTAGAGCTGTGGGAACCTGCAGGGAGCAGAGTGGGACCCCCTTTCCTTGGGTGGGTGCAGACCCCGTGGGGGCCCCTGAGGGTCCTTGCTGCCCGGGGAGGGAGTCTCTTCTTGGGGGAGGCTATAGACAGAGAGGGATACTCACTCCCCAACCACCTGTTCATGCCACCAGGGCTGGGCAGCTCCCTGCTGGGGTGGGGACAGGACTTGGTGGGTACGTGCCCCAGGGTAGTGAGGGCGTCTCCTCACCTCCGTGGGACAGAGCCCCACTTGCCCATGGTGCAGCTCTTACTGCAAATTCTACTTGCACCGTCTCTCCCCTGCCTCCTCCTTGGGCTGCCAGAATCACCTCCCAAATAAACTGCCCATGTTCAAATCCTGGTCTGGGGTCTGCTCCTGGGGAGACCCAAACTAAGATGGGGGCCCTCCTCACCTGTGGTTAAATGTTCTGAGCATCTGCCCTGGGCTGCAGTTCCAAGTGTTCCCGGGGAGAGGGGAGATACGCCTGGGAAGGGCTGGGAAGGTTTCAGCAGGTAGGAGACCAGCCAGGATGCCGCTGAAGGGGTGGGGAGTGCCGTGGTTGGGGGCACCCACCCCAGGCCCCTCACGAGGCCCTGCCCTTTGCACTTGGTGGCCACTGGAATTAGTGAAGGCAGAGGGTCCCTTGTCAGGGGACAGCTGTGGCTGAGCTCTGGCTGCCCCTGGCAGACGGGTCATTAGATCCCTTGTATCCCAGGAGCTCCGTGTGCAAAATGAGGTGGTCCCTACTCCCGGGGTCCTGGGGAGTGGGCAGTGTGTGCTGTCGTTGGGGCCGGTGTCCGTGGTGGCAGCGGGGCAGGGCGGGTCCAGCCCACTGGGCGGCTCTGAGTCAACCCCAGTGAGGAGCATATGTTCCCCGCGTCCCCAGGCCCCCGAGCTGCTGGCCCAGGCTGTAATGTTGAGCTGTCATTGGGTGCCCTCGGGCTGATTTTCTCACCGCTAAAATGGCCCCCACACCCCACACAGTGTCCGTAAGTGACCCAAACAAGGAGCAGTTTTAAGTCAGGCCAAGTTCTTTCGGGGCCGCCTGCTAATGGTGGCGTGTCGTCCTCCTCGCGGCGTGGGCGGACGCGGTGCCCTGTATCTCGGGAGGTGGCACGGGGCTGACGTCAGCTGCGAACTGGCGGGCAAAGCATGCAACAGGCCCTTGGCTCCTCCACCTCTGTCCTCTCCTCTGCTGCCCTGACCTTTAGGCAGATGCCCGAGGGGTGGGGTGAGGCCTCGAGCCAGCTCTGCACCGCCAATCCTCAGGGAACATGTGATGAAAGTGCTGGAAAGTGGGCGTGTGACCTGAGGCTTATGATCAGTGCCAGTGGAGGTGCAGCGGGAGTCGTTCTAGAATCTTCCAGATGGAGTCGTGTCACAACAGGGCTGCCGGGGGGTGGCCAGGGGCTCTGGGCCTCATCGGGTGCCTAGCCAGCTGCAGCCTAATCCAGATCGATTATTTCCACCCTTCCCTATGGCTCCGGCTGGGGTGGGGTGGGGTGGGCAGTGAGCATGGGGCCGGTGGCTCACTTCGTGGGGCTCCCCGTAGGCACCCCATTGGAGACCCGCTGGATGTGGGTGCCACTTCGCAGAGGCGCGAGCTGCAGCTCGGGAAGGTGAGCCGTTGACCCAGGACGCAGAGATCCCAAGGGGCTTCGAACGCTGGCAGAGTTACTCTAAACTTCCATGTGATCTTCTAAAGGCCTGTCTCGGGGGTGCCTCGTACCCTCTCCTTTCAGTTTTTGGTTCCCATTCTTTATTCACCTTCCTCCAAGTCCTTTTCACAAATAGTAGACAGCTGGCAAAATGTCGTTGCGCTGAGTCGATATTGATGGAAGCACCAAGCAGAGTGTCTGGCAAACATAAGGTGCTTCATAAGTGCGTGTTGAGTCAGCAGGGAAGCCTCTCCTCCCATTGCCCCTCAGCTCACGCCATCCAGGCTGACGGTGGCCACAGCCTGCTGCCGCCGTCCCCCGGCTGACTCACTCCCCTTGTGGGTTGTTCTCCTTTTAAAAAAATTACGGGTTCTCAGCTGGGTAATAACAGGCTCCAAGTTTTCAGCGAGCATCTGTCTGGGAAACTTTAAATAAGACACAGGGAGAACGAGTCGGGGCCGGGGATGCCAATTCGCTGTGGTTCCCGGGGCGGAGGCTTGCGGGGAGGACGGGGTGGGAGGCAGCAGGGGCGGCTGTGGCTCTACCCCAAGCAGGCTCTGGCCCGTCACCCAGGAGGGGCAGTGGGCGGGTGGCCTTGGAACAGGGTGGCTTGGCAGATGTGTCGCTTGAGGGCTCTTGGGTGTTTCCTCTTTTTCTCACCCAGAATGCAGCCTGGTGGCTTCCTCTCAGCCAGGGGCCTAAGGGAGGGGACCCCCAAGTCACCACCACTGAATCCAAGAGCTCCCAAAACTGGGCTGGGGGGCAAGGCTGTGATGCAGCCCTTCTGACCTGCATGTTGCAGTGTGTCACCCCTGCGCTCGGAGCCACCTCGGTTCCCCACCCACTCAGAGTCAACTCAAGGTCTCTCCTGGGGTCTGAGTTTTCTTGGGCTGCTGTTTAAAGGACGGTGGACTGGGCACCTTAGAACAACAGGAGTTTCTCCTCTTGCCATCTGGGAAGCCAGAATCCAGGTGTGGGCAAGGCTGTGCTCCCACGGGAGGTGCGAGGGGGCTCCTTCCCAGCCCCTCCAGCGGCTGGGAACCTCCTGGCAGTCCTTGGATTAGGGCCCATCCTAAATTCAGGGTTATTTAATCCCGGTCTTTCATAAGGACACCTGCAAGAACCCTACTGCCAAATAAGGCTGTCTGCTGAGGCTCCGGGCTGGCATGAAGTTTGGGGAGACACGATTCAACCCAGTACAGGTGGCCGACCACGAGGGGATCAGCCCCCTTTCCAGCTCCCAGCTCCTTCCCACCCGCTCTCCTTGACTGCCCCTGGCACACGGACCTCCTTGCTGCTCTTGGTGACATGGTTGTGCCTCAGGGCCTTTGCACCTGCGCTCCTCCTGCCCGGCGCTCCCAAGCTCTCCTGCTTCCTTCAGGATTCTCCTCACGTGGCTCCCGTGGCTCCCAGTCTGCTTCAGAGGGTGTCCTTCATGGCATTGCCAGCTTCACACTGCGTCTTCCTTTCGCTGCTACCCCCTTAGAAGTCCTGAGGACCACCCTGCCGGCCTTGTACCCAGCAGCTTCCCCAGCTCCTGGCACGGCTCCTAGCTTGTAGCAGGTGTTCAGCTCACATCTGGGGCCAGGTGCCCGGCACGCAGCCCAGGTGTGCAGATGCTGTGGAAGCCGAGGGCGGCTTCCTCAGCAGAGGGGCTCTAGGGGCCGCGGGACTGGGGGCGCACAGAGCTCAGCACCCACTCCCTCCCCTCTTCTGCAGAGCGACTCTGCTTGTGTCTATATTATTATCATTGTTGTTTGATTTGTCTGAAAGGTGGGGGGAAGTGCTGCTGCTCAGAGCCAACTGAAAGACCCTATTTCACAGATGAGGACCCCGAGGCCCCGAGAGGGACAGGGACATGCCCAAGGTGGGCCCAGGCCTGGAGCCCGCCTCTCTGGCCACCAGACTGTGTCCGTCTGCCGGGGTCTGGCCTTGGCTCCTCCCTCACCGGGAAGGCTCCTGGGCTCTGCCCCCTGCCATCTGTGGGCCAGCAGCTCCTGAGCACAGCCTCGGTTCCACGTTCACCCCTACCTCAGTTCTGGCCGGGCTCGGTACCACCCTGTGCGTGGATGCAGGAAACAGAGCATCCTCTGCCATCCCTAGCAGTCGGTTTCCTGGGAATAGGACCCCCCACACAGGGCAGGGGGCAGCCCACCCAGAGTGGCAGAGGACTCCCAGGGCCTTCTGGAAACATTGCAACCAGCCCCACTGTTTGTACTTCCAAACCCTATTGCAAAGAAAAATAAATACACAAACCTAATCAGAGGTGAGCTTGCAACAGGCAGCCACTAAACGGCTGTTTCTGGTTTCTGTTGCAGTCGTGCCAACGGCTACCATTTGGGGGGATCTGCTGGGGTTCAGGTGCGGCTGCAGGGTTCCAAGGATGCCATTCCCCACCCTCGACCATGCTGTGCCAGGAGGGTCATTGTCCCCATGTCACATCTGCAGAAACCAAGGCTCAGATGGTCCGTGGGTCACTGCTGGTGAGTGACACCCCCCCCCCCCAGGCATCTGAGCCTGGGTCTGGCCGAGGTGAAAGCTTCTTCCCACTGTGTCACTCAGACTCCCAAAACAGCTGGGGGAAAGGGAGCACAAAACAGGCAATCATTGTCCATCGCGCTGAGCCTCTGTGGTTCCCAGTGGAGCCATGGCGATGCAGCTGAACCCCCACATTCAGGTGGGCCCAGAGCTCCAGGGCCACAGGTTCCAAACCAAGCACAGGTCACATGGCTTGACAAGGCATTTCTGTGCTATTTCCGAGTGGGAGATGCGGTCTGGGAGACGGCATTCAGTGCCAAAGCCTCGGCATTTCTAGAACCTTCCAGTGGCTAGAGACCATGGGATGGTGGGAGGCAGATCCCTGTCCACTCCAGGTGCCCTTAGAAGGGGAGACAGATTGGTGTCAGGGGCATTGGCAAGACCAGAGCTGGAAAGTTAAGTTCTCGGGAGACCGTCACGTTGAGCGGAATCTAAAGGGAGAGAGGTTTTCCCGAGTGGGGAATTCAGGGAGGGAGTTTGGCTTCATGGCAGCTCTGCTCAGGAACGTGTGGCAGGTGGGAAGGGCAGGTCTGGAGGCTTAGGGGGAAGGCAGCATGAGGGCCGTCCTGCAATGGCAGGAACCTCCTTTCCCCACCACAGGCTTTTGGTTGTAGGAACCTGCTAGAAAGGTGGGACGAGACACCCCTCACCCCTGCATCCCATCCCTCAACTTTCTGCCAGGTTGAGCAGGCCCAGAGGTCTTGGAAGGTGAATGGGTGTAGAGAGGCTAGGCCGTCTTGCCCAGGGCTACAGCTTCCTAGTCCAATATGGCCTTGACCCCAAGTCTGTCCTGAGTCTAGAAGCATTTCCTGTGGATAGCCCCCTTGTGCCATCCAGGTCCCTTTTCACCTTTTATTTAAAACACTTGACCACATGAGTTCTCACCTCACACTACCTAGTGGGGTGGCTAAAATATAAGAGACAATAACAAGTGTTGGCGAGAACGTAGAGAAAGCAGAACCTTTCTATATTGGGGCAGTTGCCGTGGAAAACAGTCTGGTAGTTCATCAAAAGATTAACTGTGGCATTGTCATATGATCCAGAAATTCCATTCCTGGTTGAGGAGGTGATGGTTACACAACTCAGTGGCTATACTGAACATCACTGAGTTGTACAGTCTAAACTGGTGAAGTTTGTGGTATGTGAACTCAAACAAATAAACAAATGGCAAGAATGTGCTTTGTCTCTTTATGTCCCAGGCTGCTTTTGATCAATACTGTCCTCCCCAGTTGTCCCTCTGTCATGATCATGAGTTTCAAACCAAAAATTAGGTTTTGTGATCTGACAAAGGATATTTTAAAATCAATTTCAAAAAATACATTCACATTAAAAATTTTACAGGGGCAGAAAAACAGCCTGACAGTTTACTCTTAATGGTGTTGTTTCTTGGAAAGGATGTACTTCCCTGGAATCAGGGCCCACCTGGCTTTTACCTCTGGGAGAGGAGCATTCAGGCCTGATGGTTGATGGCAAGGACTCTGGAGCCATCAACCTGGCTGTGTGACCTCAAGCTAGTTACTTAACCTCTCTGTACCTCAGTTTTCACATCTGTAAAAGGGGGGTGATCGCTGTTAGAGTGAAATGCATTCAGGGCTTACGGCTGTGCCTGGCACTCAGGAAGCACTTGCTCCTGAGTTCTACTTCGTGCACAGGACAAAGCTGGTCATCAGAGGGTAATTACAGGTGCCTGGTGTCTGTGAAAGGCTGTGGAGTCCCAATCAGGAGAAGACTTGCTCCCTGCCTGGAAACATTTTCCCGTCATCTATTGCTGTGTAATACTCCACCCCAAATTCAGCAGCATCAAACACCACTCATGTATTTTGCTCACTGATCTGCAATTTGGGGAGGAGGGGGTGACCTGCAGGGAGACTGGTTTCTGCTCCACGTGGCGCCAGCTGGGCAGTTCCACTGGGGCCAGAGGATCCTCTTCTAAGATGGTGCCTTTGTAAGGCTGGCAAGTCAGTGCCAGCTGTCAGCTGGACTCTCAGCCAGACAAAGGCCTTAGACCTCGGTTCGTCTCCATGTCAGCTTCTCCGCATGCATGGCTCAGGCTCCCTCCCCATTGGGGAGGATACAACCAGATGATTCTGAAAGAGCATGGGGTGGGGAATACTGTGGAGGCCATTTCTGGAAGACACGGTCTGCCATGTCCTATGCCGGTGGCATAGGGTTAGGGCTGGAAGGGCTTGCATTGGCTGCTTGCCCCCACCCCATTTCACAGAAGAGGAAAACTGAGGCTCCAGGGCACAGTGAACCCCAGAGTGATGCTCCACTCATTTTGGTTATTAGAGACAATGACAGGTCTGTCCTACTGGATATCACGTCCTGAGGGAAGGGCCGAGTCCCCTTTAACTTTGTCCTTCTCCCCCCCAAGTCTGGTCCTGATCCATGACCATACCGGCACCCAGTGCCATGGCCACGTTGACCTCCAGATCAACTTCAGGCCTCCCACAGTGACCTCACTGTGTTGCATGCAGCAGGCGCTCAATGAATGCTTGACTGTCTGCCCATTGGCGACCTATGCCGGGGAGCTCCGGTCCTGCCGGGCCAGGGCAGGCAAGAGGACAATGGGGCACGTGGGCAGCTGGGCCTGGCAGCACACACTTCCTCTCCGGCCTGTCTGGGTCCATGCTATGGGAGGGGATCCCCGCTGCCCACCGCCCCCGGGGTGGGAGGCCTAGCTGGGCCTGGGGGGTGGGGGCAGCTTCCTGAGCCTCTGTCAAGGCGCATCCACGGCTGGCTGCGGGAAGAGCCGCCTGGGTCTGACAAAGGCCCAGCGGGGGCTGGAAGGAGGCCCAACAAAGGAAGCCAGAGGAGGCCTTTCCTCTCCCACCTAAAGGCTCCCAGTACCTCCCATAAGCGCTGCCCGGTGGCGGCTGCTCAGAGGGGCAGAGGAGGTGGGGGCAGCACCGAATGGGGTGGGAGGCACTTCCGCCTGCCTCCAGCAACCCAGAGGCAGATCTGCTGATGTAAGAGAAAAAAAAATACATATTCTGGAATCAGCCTCCTCTGCACAGGTCCTCTCTGGGCCTGGCGGCGTGTGTGCTGCGGGGCGGGATTGGAGAGCAGGGAAGGGGCCCAGCCTCGCCTGTCATCTGAGGCTCCCCCCGCCCCTGCGGCTGGCTGTCCCTTCAGGGGGCCCAGCTCCCCTCCGGACCCTTCCACAGTTACTAGGATGGAGGGAGGTGGAGGTCACCCAGGCCTCCTGCCCAGACCCGCCGGCTGCAGGGGGGGCCTTGTCTGGAGGCTCGAGCCCTCTGGGGGAGGGGTACAGAGGCAGCTGGTGGCGACTGCATGGGGCCTGTTGCCACCTCCTCCTGGTGGGGTCAGAGCCTAGGGGACGCTGCTGCTGTATGGTCGCATCGACCCTGTGCCCTGCTCCCCCCACAGCCCCAGGAGAAGGAACCCATTCCCTGGCGTGAAAATCAGATGCACCCTCCATTGCATCCCACAGCCACCCTGCCTGCCCCTTGGCCTTCTTGTCTGCAAAATGGGGTTCACACTTCCTGCCTGGCAGGATTGTTGTATGCAATTGATCCAGGGGGTGCCTACAGCGCCCCCCGTCCAGGCTCACAGGCCTCAGGCCTCTCAAGAGCGTGGGCAGCACTGTGGGGCAGACAAGGTCACCGCGGCACGGCTGGCAGCAAGTGGGAGCCAGGCAAACACCAGCCAAGCAGCCCTCCTGGCTTGGGGCGCCGGGTGACCTGCAGGATGTGTCCTGATTTGGTTGCACGCTGCTCCCTGGGCCGCCACCGAGAGGGCTGCCACCCCGTAACGAGCCCTGGGGCGCGTTGGGGCTGGGAGGGGCGGGAGCAGGTCCCCTCTGCCTGGGCTCATTAAGCAGACGGGTCATAAGGGACGAGCAGAGCTGCCTGCCCAGTCCTCGGGTTCGGTTATTAAAGGCTCCATGCAAAGTAAACAGCAGGCGCTTCCTTTCAAAGCCACACCTGCTAATTAGCGGGCAAGGAACTCATTAAAACAGTGACTCCAGGGACTGCCTGGGAAGAAGGGAGGGGAGGAGGCTTGGGGGAGGGCCCAGGGAGGGTATTGCTCCCCAGCAGAGGGCAGGGCGGCTTGGCATCGGGGTACGGCCAGGGCACTCAGGGTCAGCCCCTCCCTCCGAGAGCTTCGCCCCCAGCCTGCACCTGTGGCCCTTGTAGCTCTCGCGTCTTTGCTTCCTCCTGTATTTTATCGCCCCAGCAAATGCCACCTGCCTGCCCCTGGAAGGGGCTTTTCCGAGTCTCAGGGGTGGCACATTGGGGTCTGCGTGTGCCTGGAAACAGTGAGGCGTGGGAACCAACAGGGCAAAGCAGTGCTCAGGAGGGCTGGACACTGGTCCCTGTGACGTCCAGCCCAGGAACCTGTCACCTCGTGTGGCAAAAGGGATTTGGCGGGTGTGATTAAGTTCCAGGTTTTGGGGTGGAGAGTTATCCCCTACTGTCGAGATGGAGCTGGTGAAATCCCAGAAATCTCTGTAAGAGGCAAGAGGAGACGTGATGGGGAATCAGGAGATGACATCAGAAGCAAGAGGTGGGAGAGGTCCGAGGAAGGGGCCGGAAGCCAGGGATGCAGGCAGCTGTGGAATCTGGAAGAGGCCAGGAAACCAGTTCTTCCCCAAACCCTCCAGAAGGAACAGCCTTGCCGACACCTGGGCCTTAGCCGGGGAGACCGATTTCGGGCTCCTGGCCTCCAGAACTCTCAGAAAGTAAATGAGTGTGTGTTGTTTTAACTGCTAAGCGTGTGATCATTTTGCTATAGCAGCAACAGGAGACGTACTGGGTGACCCTGCCCCAGCCGGCCTTTGTCCTGGAGCCTGGGGGTGGGGGGACGAGGGAACAGGGAGCAGCCCACTGGTGGGTGAGGGTCTTGGAACTTCGAGAGCAGGGACACTGGCTATGCAGGGGCTTCCTCTCAGGTTTGAAATATTTCATAATTAAATATTTCCTGAGTGACACCTGGCTGAATCCCAAATTCCGTTCCCCCTCAAGGATCCCTGCTGCCCCTCTTTGGCAAGTATCAGTGGCCGGACATGAGCTCCCTGGGGGCTGGGGCTAGCTTTTCACGTCTTCCAACATTGCCCTCCTCCTGTTGTCACCCTGGGACCTGGCCCAGGCCTTTGGAAAGTCTGAGAAGTTGCTGGGCTCTGCTCTGGTGGGGGCAGCAGCCAGCCCTGGTGGAGCCCGGGGCACGCTTTTCCAACCATGATGTCATCCAGAGGACCAGAGTTAGGGAGACTGAGTTCCCACCCTGCTGCCCCGCTCTCTGCTGTGTGACCTTGGGTGAGATGCTAAACCTCTCTGCGCTCAGGTTCCCATGTGGAATATGGGGAAATGCTCCCGGCCTGTTCAGCTCCTGTGAGGATGTGAGGCCCCAGCCCAGGGCCTGGCACAGAAAGTGTGGGGCGTGGGGCCTCCTCATGGGATGCTGGGAACAGAGAATGAGCTTGGCCAGCCCTGGAACCTCCGGATGAAGGGTGTGCCCACCTGAGTCACTTTTTATGGTGGTGCTGGGTGGGAGGATGCGTCCTGCCTTGACATGGAAATCTGGAGGCCGAGGAGCCGTGGGGCCTCCCCAGCTCAGCTGCCATCCCCAGGCTCCGGGCGTCAGCGAGGACCGTGTGGGGACAGTGGGAAGCCCCAGGCTCTCAGTCGGTCACAGCCGCCCAGGGAAGCAGCTACTGAGACACCACCTAGGGGGTAGGGGGACTTTGCTGTGCTGCCTCCCAGCCGTGGGTGCGGGCGCTCGGGTGTGCAGGCCTGCAGGTCACGCCTCTCTTCACCGCCGTGTAGTGTCAGTAAGAAGGCATGTGGAGAACGAACAACCCGTACTTTATACTTCTTAACTCATGGGTCCTTTCGGGAACCCTACAAAATAAACACCAGTGACGTCCCCACTTTCCAGCTGGGATAGCAGAAGTTCAGAGAGGGCAAGTGACTTGCCCCAGGTCACACAGCAGTGAAGCCCCAGAGTTGGGATTCATGGCCTCCAGAGCAGCAGTTTACTGAGGCAAAGCCCCTACCCTGCCCTGTCCCCTGCCCTTCTACCCTTCCCTCCCTCACCTGGCCACGATGGAGACACGTGGGCTGTGTGTGTCCTTTGGAGTGAGCCTACCTACTTCCTAACGTGTGGTTTCTCCTGCACTGCCTTTAGTTGTGTTTGCACTGCCTGGAAGGCCCAGCTCTGCTCCCGGCCTGCGCCTTGCTCTGAGACCCACCCTCTCCCGACCCCCATCTCCTCTTTCCAGGTGGTAATTCGTTGGCCAACCTTCATGGGGGTCACAGGACGCGGGGGTGCACTGCGAGCTGGGAGGCATGCCCCTCCCCACTCCGCTCCCTGGCATCTCTGCCCTGCCGTCTCCATGGTGCTCCCCAGGCTGCAATGGATGCACAGGTTGAAGTGCAGATTCCCAGGCAGCAGGTCCGGGGTCGCCAGCACGCCCACTCAGCTCCTGTCTCCACCCTCAGCTGTTTGTCCTCCGAGGCCACCAGCACTGTCCCCGCTGGTGACCGAGTCTTGGCCTGCGTCCCCTTTGACCCTCTTTGAAGACCCGCCTTTGGTCGGGGTCCCACCAGAGGGGAGGCAGGTGTGGAGGGACTGGTGGCAGGGAGCTGGCCTCTGTGACGGTGGGAGCTGGTCAGTGGGTCCGAAACTCCGAGGAAAGGGCGGGCTGGGGCTGCTGAGCTGGCCGGGTCCCTGCTTCTCCAGGAGGCCTCCACCCCACTCTGCCGGTCTTCCGACCCGCCAAGGCCCGCCCAGACCTTCTAGAACAAGCTCCGTAAAGGCAAGCGAGAATGGACTTTACCCACATCTACAGAACACCTTCACAGCAGCAGCGAGACGAGGGCTGCTCCTGTGTTTTAAACTTTTTATTGTTGTATCGTCTGTACAGCTCAGAGTTTCCCATTTTACCACTCTCAAGTGTGCACTTCGGGTTGGATAATCCCTCGTCGTGGGGGGCCCTGCGCATTGTAGGCTGTTGAGCAGTACCCCCCGGCCTTGAGCCCTGAAATTCCACCAGCCATACCCTCCAGGCCTGCGGACGCGACTCCGCATGTCTCCAGACATTACCAGGTGTCCCCTGGGGGCAAAACCACCCCAGGTTGGGAGCTGCTGTGCCCACCCAGCCGAGGCTGGTCAACCCTGGCGCCGCCCTCCTCCAGACCGTCTTCTCCCTGCTAGGTTTGGGGCCTCTGCCTGGCCTGAGCGTTCAGGTCCTTTTCTGACCCCATCTGCTCCTTGGGGCTTTTCTGTAGCTGACCAAGGCGTTTCCTTGCCCGGCAATGATGAAATGACAGCTCTTATGCATTCTAAGCCCCTCCTTGGCTCACCAGGGCTGACGATTTAAATGTGGCCTCTTTGGGACTCTACCACAGATCTGTGTGACCCTGGGAAAGTTGCTTTGGATTTAAATGTGGCCTCTTGGGACTGTACCACAGAGCTGTGTGACCCTGGGAAAGTTGCTTTGCCTCTCTGGTCTCAGGGTCATTGTCAGGGAAATGGAATCACAGTTGTCCTCACCTCGCAGTGTTGTTGGAGGGTCAAATGAGCTGCCCCTGGAACATGGCCAGATGGGCAGAAGGGCCCCGGGCCCCAGGCCCCAAGAGCACACCTGGGCTGGTGGCTCCCTGCTGTGAAAAACTCCTTCCTTCTGAGCTTTCCCTTCCCTGGACTCCCTTTCCCCTTGTCCCTCAGAATCCTGCTTACACTGAAGGCTGAGCCCATGAAACCTTCGGGGAGCATCCCTCCACTTCCCACCCCTTCCTCCCAACTCTTGCAGCACAAGTTTCACGCTGGCATCCCGACCAGAGGGTGAGCCCTGAGTTCCCTGCAGGGGCCCTGGGAGGGCGTGGGGCAGGCGGCTTGAACTGGGGGGTTGTGACCTCCTCACATGGGGAATCTGTGACCTCATGGAGCAGCCCCCCACCTCTGCTCCACTCCCTCGCTTCCTCCACCCCGACCTCCCCTTGCAGCCCACCCGGGGCCGGCTTGCTGAACAGCCCCGGGGGCGCGGCCTCGCAGAACAGAGGCGGCCAGGTTTCCAAGGCAGGCAGGTAGGCTCCAGCGCATTAAATAAACCAGCCCTTTGATCTGGCAAAGGTGAGTAATTAGCGAGGAGCCGGTGGGTTGGCACCTGGCAGCGGGCAGCTGTCCGGGCGCCGTGGGAGGCTCAGGCTGCACAGGGAGCGGCTCCAGGGCACGGGCTGGGGTGCCGCGGGGACAGGGACGGTCACGGCATGGGGCCAGGGCCTGGCTCCTCTCGCTGACCCACCCAGCTGGGGTACTTTGTCGCACCTGCCCCCCTGGGCCTCCGTCTCCTCATCTGTAAATTGGGGCGCTTAGCCTCTTGCTCAGGGGCCAGCGTGAGAGGCCGTGTGCTGGCGCTGGTGATGCAGGCAGTGCAGGGAGGACACACGGCGCTCAGCCGGGGCCATGCTGGCCAGCGGGCAGCTCCGGGCCCTCAGGGAAAGGCGAGAGACCTCTCGGTCCTGCTCCAAGGCTCTTCCCACGCCCACCGATCTCATTTCCTGCCCTTCCGCAGCCCCCTGAAGCCTCTGGTGGCCCCCTTATTTTCTGTGAGGGATGTATCTGTCCTCAGCGCCCCCGCCTTATTTCTGTGGAGGGTGTATCCGTCCTCAGCACCCCTGCCTTGCTTCTATGAGGGGTGCATCTTCCTGCATTCCCCCTTGGTGAGCTTCGGTGCCAAGGGAGGCTTGAGTGGAGTCTTAGTCTTCCCTTAACCCTTCGCCCCCCACCCCTAGGTGCCCTGGATCATTGAGTGTGATGTCTGACCCACGTTTGTGATGCCAGCCCCTCTCGAAGGCAGGTGCGTTCACCTTCGGGGACAGAGGGGCTCCCAGCACTGCTGTCAGTGTCAGCAATGACGAGAGCAGCGACAGTTACAGCATCAGCCATGGGGAAGAGGGGAGGACAGGAAGAGAAAGGAGGCCCGTTCCCTTACTGTTGGGAAGACCGAGGCCCGAGGTGCGCCCGTGCCTTCCCCACGGTCCCCAGGAAGCTGGCGGCTGACCTGGGCCTGCGCACCTGAAGACCTGCTCACCCTGGGGACCCCATAAAGAGCCCCCCCAGAACGCTCGTTGGTGGGCCTGGATAAGGGGGTCTCGCTCCCTGCCGGGGCTGCACGAGGACGTGAGCTGGGACCTCTCAGGGCTGCCTGGGCCCGGGCACAGGCTGGGGGTCCTTCCTGAGATGCTGCTGAGTCCCCCAGCCTTGTCGAGGACCTGGTTGCAGCTCTATGGAATCCCAGACGCGGCCACCCAAGGGGATGATTTGGTAGCGTCAGGCCTCATTGCTTTAATAAGCTTCCATTAACCCTTCTCCTGCTGCGAGCAGCTCCGGTGGTGTTTCAGGATTGGCCTTTGGGGGGATGGGGGATGGGGAGCCTTCGTTCTTCCTTCCTTCATGCATTCAACAAACGATTGTTGGGCCTGGCTAGGGGCCAAAGAGTTGGCAAGGGTCCGCCCGAGGAGCCTCGTCTGATCATGAGCTTTGCAGACGGAGCTTGGCACGCAGGGCTGGGGCCCTGCTCAGGACCGGACCCACCACAGCCTCGGGGAGCCCGGCTGGACCAAAGCAGCCGCTTCAACACTCTCAGCTGCAATCTACCTGCCAGAGACATTTGCATCGTAGCCCAACATGCACATGTGCACACATGCACACACGTGTGTGCACTGTACACACTCATGGGCTCATACACATGCACACATGTCTACCTCCATGTGCAGTGTACACGTCTGCACACGTGCAGGCCCAGTGTACCCACATGTGCGTGCAGGTACACCTGCGTGCACACACACACACACACACTTGTACACACGCTTTCACGCATTCATGTTCAGACCTGCACCACCCGTGTGTCCAAGGGGATGGGGACAGAGTGCAGGCAGAGGCTCACGCCCACCCTGGCTGTAACTCCAGCACCCAAGGGGGAGTGGGCAGTCTGGGGTGCCCACCCAAGCTCTGCCCACGCTGCCCCTTGGCTTCGGGAGGAGCGAGCTGGGAAGGGATCACCTAGGCCCCGGGGGCAGCTTGGGGCATCCAAGCAGGAGCTTCAGGTCCCAGGAACCAGGCTGGGCTCAGAGTGGCCTGTGCCACCCTCCACCCCCACCCACCCCACACAGATCCCTGCCCTCGGGGGTGGGAGCACGGTGGGAGAGCCAGAGTGGGGCCTTCTGAACGCAGGGTCCGGGACAGAGTCTGGCCGCAGGCCATGCCAGCACCTGATACCTGAAGCAGAAACTTCCAAAATGAGGCTTTTCCTCCTCACAGCACATTTCAAGGTTCTTTATTCTTCTCTGTTTAAAAATTGCTGATGGCAGCGCTGCACATTGATCTCGGGTGGGACACATTCCAAGGTCTAAGAAACAGGGGCCAGGTGACATTTCAGCTTCTCCCACCTCTGAGACTCAGTGATTCGGCAAACATCCCTGAGCTTTAAATCATCTTTGGAATGAGACAGGGAGTAAACAAACAAAGCCGGCCCTTTCCGCTCCCTCTCCACCCCCAGCTTCTCTCACGCTGTTAGGCGTCACGCGGCCCCTTTGTCTGCACCTCTTTGGGTTGTTGTGGGTTTTTTCCTTCTTTGCAGTGATCAAAAGCAAACCCAGCCTCAGAGTAACGAGCTGGAAAATGAACACTGGACAGGGCTGTTGCCTCCCTTGGGGCCTCCTGCTTCCAGGTCCCGCTTCCCTCTCCCTTAGGGACTTGGGCTAGGGCTGGCTCAGCCTTATCCCCCCGCTCTCCATCACCCACCACCCACCCATTTTGTGCTCAGGAAAACTGTGTCTCCTCCCTCTAGGGCTTTCCCCTTTGGGGCCCCAGACTTGGCTTCGTCCTCTTTTTGTGCCAATTGCTCAACCTTCTCTGTAATTTGGGGGGTACCCACGTGCCCTCCTAACTTTCCAGCCTACTCTGAGGGGCAGTTTTGTTATGAGGTCAGTAGTGTAGGCTGAGGATGGCAGCACCTAGATGCAGAGTTGGCTGTGTACGGCCCGGGGCTGGCTTGGCCCTCAGGGCCTCAGTCTCCTCATCTCTAAAATGGGTGTGTTGTGGCAGAGCCCGTCTCATCAGAATGCGTGGAGGGTCAGGCGAGTTCATGTGGGCCAGGTGTTTGGACAGGGTGTGGCATGTAGTGGTGGCCAAATAAATAAAACGAGGTTAAGTAAACATTTCCTGGGTTTGCCATTGGAAGAGATAAAATCAGCAGGCATGGACTGAATGGCTTCTGGAGGCCTGACGTGCTCTGTATCCATGTGTGTCTCGTGTTGTGTTTTCCCATGAGGTAGGCCCTGTCAGTGTGACCCTTTTACAGAAGAGAGAGCTGGGGTCCAGAGAGGTTTGGTAACTTCCCGGTGGCCACACAGCAGGGTGTTGGAGTCAGAGCCTAGAGCACACGGGTTTTCACACATGCTAGCTGCCGTCAGCCTCCTCATCTCTCTCGTTGCTGTTGTTTGAAAATTAAATGAGATGCTATGTGCCAAGTCGGGCCTGGCATGCAGCGGGGTGACTTGTCGTGTTAGCTTCGTCAGTGTGACGGTCAGCGGGTAGTCGGGTGGGGCTGCTGCTGGACACCGGTGTCCCCTGGGTTGGGGTCTGGCCAGGTCTGACGCAGGGGCCTGCAATGGGCAGAGCCTGTGCCGTGAGGCTGGTGAGACCTGATCACAGAAGGAGCTGCCACACGTGCCGGTGCCACGTGGTAATTCTCGTGCTATTTTGCGTGAGCACAAATTGATGCCTCCCCCCCCCCCCCCCCCGATGATGTGTTCTGGAGTCTCCGTGCGTGCTGACACCAAGCCAGCTGGCCTGCAATTTCCAGCGTGGGAGGTCGTCCCTGTTGTGAAAGGGGCACATTCGTCTCTGCCTGGGCCCCGTGGTCTGCCTGATCCAGCCGTGACTGCCCTGAGCAAGTGGCCGGTACAGCTGACTGGGCCCTGGCGGGACTGCCTGACGTGCTGGGCCCTTTCTAGAGGCTTCTTCTTTTTATTTTCCACTTTTGCCTTTCCCCTTTCCCCCTCAACTGGGATTTGCTCAGTAATTCCCACCAGGCCTTTGCAGGGAAGACAGCAGTGTAAAGCCACTCACAAAGCTCTGCTTTCCCGTGTTTCTTCCATTAGCAGATTTATTTCCCTGGATATAGGGGTGTGTGTGTGTGTGTGTGTGTGTGTGTGTGTGTGTGTGTGTGTGTGTGTGTGTAGGAGAGAGAGAATGAGAGATTCTTTCTGCCCTTCCCTTTTTAAAAAAAATTTCTAAAAAGCAGCCTTAAAACCCTTTGCAGGGCAGTGCAGTGGTGGCTCAGGGGAAGAATTCTCACCTGCCATGCCAGAGACCTGGGTTCGATTCCCAGAGCCTGCCCATGCCAAAAACAAAAATAAAAACTAAAAACAAACAAATAAAAACCCTAAGCAGGCCAGACCCTTAGATTCCTGAGTCGTGCTCTACGCATGAGGCTGGTCCTTGTGTTCTCCTTGGCTGTGGGCCCCGGTGTGCAAGGCGCTGTGCCCTGTCCCCTCCAGACGGGAAGGGATGCTTCGGGGGAGCTGGACCCACCCAGCTCCCCGTGGAATCCTCAGCTCCTGGGACACTCTGGGGTTCGGGACCAGGTGCCCGACATATTTTTAAGTGAAATACCAATTTTGTGTGGAACCTGCCCTCTCCTCCCGCACGCTCTGCACAGCTCTGTGCTCCGATGGGGTGAGGGGCTGGCAGACGGGTCCTGTGACTTCTCCAGCTCCGCAGGTCAGGCGGTCCGCAGACGGAGACAGAGCGTACGGGTCGTTTACGAATGAGCGCTCGGGTTCGGGACGGCTCGGATGCGATTCCACGCAGCACAGACCCAGCTTGGGTTCAGGGCCCCAGGGAAGGCTCTTCCTGCATTCTGGCAGGTAAGGCGCTCACCTGGGTGCTGGGCCCAAATCAGACGTGCCAGGTGGGTAAGGGGGTGGCACCAGGGCTGGGTGAGTGGGTTCAAACCCCCGGGCCATCCCTGGCTTTTAGGCCTCGCCAGGGCTTCCATCCCCAAGGCATGTCGATGACAGCGTCGCGTCCACGGGCCATATCAGAAATTGAATGAATTATAGAGCAGAGCCCAGAGCAGCCGCTGGATGTGTGTGTTTATTGCGGTTTCCTTGTCGTATTTCTCACCTGTCAGCGGGACTGAACACCTTCCTGGCTGCTGGGTGCCTTCGCTGCCCGGTGCGAGAATGGAAGGGGATCCTGTGGGGAGCTGGGTGGGCCCGGCCCCCCCGGAGCTGCCCTTCCCGTCTGGAGGGGCACAGGGCACAGCGCCTCACACACCGGGGCCCACAGCCAAGGAGAACACAAGGCCCAGCCTCATGCGTAGAGCACAATTCAAGAATCTAAGGGTCTAACCTACAAAGGGTTTTAAGACTAATTTTTTAAAAAGAGGGAAGACCAGAAAAAAGCATCTTTGGGGCTTCTGTGATGCCCACTTCTCACCCGTGCTCTTCGATTCTGCAGTCACAGTTGGAAACCTGCGCCAGAGGCTGCTGGTGGGAGGTCCCTTTGCGATTGGCCCGGCCAGCTCTGAGTCCAGGCCTCGCCTCCCGCGGTGGCCCCTGACCCTGCAGGCTGCCCCGACGTGCCTCACTCCCCTGCAGGCCGTGGCATCTGGAGGACACCAGGGGGGCTCCTGGCGCTGTCCCACTGCAGTGATGGCCGGACAGGCAGGGGCAGCCGCATCCGTGGGGCCCACGGGCACCCATTGAGCTGGGCCATCTCTGTGTCCACGAGCCTGTGACGGGAACCTGGCCCAGCACTAATGCACGCCATCCTCGGTACACCCCAATGCGTGTTTTTAAAGGGTATAATTTCTATCAACTTCAATTAGAGCTATTTTTATTTTTGTCACCCTGAAGAATTTCCCTGTGGTTAAGCTGCCATTTTTCACCATAATACCCCTGGCAAGGGCTGGAGGGAAAAATGAATAGTCTGGTGATCACTTAGCTAATGCACTGTCAGGGCTTGATAAACTGACCGCGCTCGTGAGACGGCCGGGTCCTTCTGCATTAGCTGTGTCGGACTCACCTGCAGTGGCTGAGACCCCTGAGGGCAAGTGCAGGGTCAAGCCAAGCCCCTTGGAGCCCAGGGCAGGGGCCTCGGCGTCCCCATTGGGCTGCCCATGAGGGGTCGGGTCTTGCAGTAATTTGAGGCGTGGCTTGGCGAGCATTTGCTGCCTCCCAGCTGTGTGGCCTCCAGCGGGTTGCTAAACATCTCTGAGCCCCACCTGAACAGGAAGCACTCGGAAAGGGCCAGCTGATAACCAGCCCTCCATCTGCCCAGCCTGGGACCTAGAGGAGGTGATGGGTTCAGAATGTTTGTGACATGCCTCGGTGTCTCCAATCCCTGGGGCTGCCGTAGCAACCACGGACTGGGTGTGTTAAAAATCAGACATTTATTTTCCTGCAGCTCCGAGCGAAGGTCCAACGTCTGAAAGTGTTGGGGCGGGTGGGGGTGGGGGGCACGCTTTGTAGGGATAAACCTGTTCACCGTCTCGCTTCTGGCGTCCGTGGTTTCTGACAGTCCATAGCGTTCTCTGCTTCAATTGTCACACAGCCAGCTTGTCACTTCAGCTGTCACTTTGTCTGTCTGTCTGTTTTTACATTTTTAAATGGTTGCCCCCAAAAGAGCAAGAGTGCTCGCTTCAGCAGCACATATACTAAAATTCGAAGATACAGAGAAGATTAGCACGGCTCCTGTGCAAGGATGACATGCAAATTCGTGAAGTGTTTCATATTTTTTTAAAAAAGTAATAATTTGCGAGATGTGAAAATCGTATGAAATAAAGTTTTGTTTGAACACAGCCGCGTGTGTTCATTTCCATATTGCCGATGGCTGCTTAAAGCTGAGCTGAAAACCTCGACCGTCTGGCCCATTTCGGGGAAGGTTTGCTGAATGTGCTCCCCCTCTTTGTGCTTGTTCCTTCTGCCTCACCCTCCCGAGACTCCCGGGGGCAGGCGGAAGGGGTGCCCCGTGCCCTGCGCTGCTGGAAGGGGACCTCGGCGGGATGGACTCTGTTCCTTTCTTCCACTGGGCCTCAGTTTCCCTGTCTGGAGAATGGGTCTGGCACCATCCCTGGCAGCCTACCTACAGAGACTTGTGAGGCTCCAGGAGCTGGGTTGGAGCCAGCACTTGGCACGTTGTCTAGGGGAAACTGCCGGACTGACGCTGTCCCCTTTGGGTGGCTGCAGCACACTGGCCCCCTGCCAGCCTTGAAGCAAGGGATGGAAACCTTCGTTTCCTTTTACCCAGTCCTGGACCACGTGTCCATTTGTGTTTCCAAGCCTGGAGCTCCTCTCTCTCCAGCCCTTAGAGGTGGGGGAACCTGGGGGCCCTCAGCCTGGGGAGCATGTGGTGCACCCCCAGCTGTGCCACCTCTGCCCACAGCAGCAACCCGCCCCCCAGGGTTGCCGGCCCACCCCCTGGGCGCCGCAGCCGGAGCCCCCCTAATTGCTGCCACAGATGTGGCAGTCACCAGCCTCTGCGCCATCCGCCATGTCGCGGGTGCTTAATTAGCCCCTGATTACTCATTTACTGGGTGCTGTGTGTATTCCATAGCTAATAACTTTCCAATTACGCCTGGTATCTGCCGCCCAGGCAGTCACCCTGCAGTTGCCTGCGGGCTGGGGCAGTCGTCAGCACCCGTGTCCCTGACCCGAAGCTTTAGTGTCCCTCATAGGGTACTCACTGCCCCCTGCTTGCCTCTCTGCGGAGATGGTAGGGAACGAAGGGGAGGGAAACCCTGTACTGCAGCCTTTGAGAGTGCCAACTTGCGGCATGGAACAAGAGACTCTCACCAGTGTGGGTTGAGCAAAACGTCTTGCTGGGTGGGCTTTGGGGTGGGCCGGGAAGGCAAGGAGGCGGGGTTTCCCTGCGTCAGGGGCAGCCCTGGCCCGTGGCCTCTTCTGTGGAATAGCGCCAGCTCTGACCTTGTGTCCCCAGCGTGTGGCCGGCCTAGGAAGCACCCCTTGGCTGTGCCCACCAATCTCACACCGGCCAAGGCCTTCCCTGGTGAGACAGGGAGCTTCCCTCCTCTCCTTGGCCTCTTGCTGGGGCGAAGGGAAGGAGTGTGTGCCTTTGGTGCCATGGGGACTGGCATCTCCTCTTCCCTCTCCCTGTCACGTCATCCTGGTGGCCTGGGGCTCTCCCTGGCACCTGCCTTGCTCTGGAGATAAATCAGACGAGCAGTCTGTCCACCAGCCTCCCCCCACTGCCACCTACCAATGGCATAAGCCTGCATGCCAGAGTACACAGCCAGGCTGCTGCAGGGGCTCGTGAGTAAGTACAGGAATCGGGTGCAGCCTGCATTTAGTGAGTGCCTGCTGTATACTAGGGGCCGTGTGGGAAGTAGCTTCTTTACAAAGAGTGCACCATCGGTCTGGGTTCTTTGCATTGACTTTCATGAGCTGGGCGACTCTGGGCAGCTGACTTGACTTCTCTGTGCCTCAGCTTTCCCTCTGCAGTGGGAGTTAAATTTGTTGGCACTCAGCTGGCATGAGCGTGGGGCAGCTGCCGATCTTGGGCAGGTCTTACTAGCCCCACTGCTCAGAGGCGCAGGCCCAGGCTCTGGGCGGCCCTGCCTTTTTTTTTTTTTTAATTAATTAAAGCAAAAAAAAGAAATTAACACAACATTTAGAAATCATTTTATTCTACATATGCAATCAGTAATTCTTAACATCATCACATAGATGCATGATCATCATTTCTTAGTACATTTGCATCGATTTAGGAAAAGAACTAGCAAAACAACAGAAAAAGATATAGAATGTTAATATAGAGAAAAAAATAAAAATAATAATAATACTAAAAAAAAAGACACAAACAAACAAACAAAAAAAAACCTATAGCTCAGATGCAGCTTCATTCAGTGTTTTAACATGATTACTTTACAATTAGGTATTATTGTGCTGTCCATTTTTGAGTTTTTGTATCTAGTCCTGTTGCACAGTCTGTATCCCTTCAGCTCCAATTACCCATTATCTTACCCTGTTTCTAACTCCTGCTGGACTCTGTTACCGATGACATATTCCAAGTTTATTCTCGAATGTCGGTTCGCATCAGTGGGACCATACAGTATTTGTCCTTTAGTTTTTGGCTAGACTCACTCAGCATAGTGTTCTCTAGGTTCATCCATGTTATTACATGCTTCATAAGTTTATTCTGTCTTAAAGCTGCATAATATTCCATCGTATGTATATACCACAGTTTGTTTAGCCACTCGTCTGTTGATGGACATTTTGGCTGTTTCCATCTCTTTGCAATTGTAAATAACGCTGCTATAAACATTGGTGTGCAAATGTCCGTTTGTGTCTTTGCCCTTAAGTCCTTTGAGTAGATACCTAGCAATGGTATTGCTGGGTCGTATGGCAATTCTATATTCAGTTTTTTGAGGAACCGCCAAACTGCCTTCCACAGTGGTTGCACCATTTGACATTCCCACCAACAGTGGATAAGTGTGCCTCTTTCTCTGCATCTTCTCCAGCACTTGTCATTTTCTGTTTTGTTGATAATGGCCATTCTGGTGGGTGTCAGATGATATCTCATTGTGGTTTTGATTTGCATTTCTCTAATGGCCAGGGACATTGAGCATCTCTTCATGTGCCTTTTGGCCATTTGTATTTCCTCTTCTGAGAGGTGTCTGTTCAAGTCTTTTTCCCATTTTGTAATTGGGTTGGCTGTCTTTTTGTTGTTGAGTTGGACAATCTCTTTATAAATTCTGGATACTAGACCTTTATCTGATATGTCGTTTCCAAATATTGTCTCCCATTGTGTAGGCTGTCTTTCTACTTTCTTGATGAAGTTCTTTGATGCACAAAAGTGTTTAATTTTGAGGAGCTCCCATTTATTTATTTCCTTCTTCAGTGCTCTTGCTTTAGGTTTAAGGTCCATAAAACCACCTCCAATTGTAAGTTTCATAAGATATCTCCCTACATTTTCCTCTAAACTGTTTTATGGTCTTAGACCTAATGTTTAGATCTTTGATCCATTTTGAGTTAACTTTTGTATAGGGTGTGAGATACGGGTCTTCTTTCATTCTTTTGCATATGGATTTCCAGTTCTCTAGGCACCATTTATTGAAGAGACTGTTCTGTCCCAGGTGAGTTGGCTTGACTGCCTTATCAAAGACCAAATGTCCATAGATGAGAGGGTCTATATCTGAGCACTCTATTCGATTCCATTGGTCGATATATCTATCTTTATGCCAATACCATGCTGTTTTGACCACTGTGGCTTCATAATATGCCTTAAAGTCAGGCAGCGCGAGACCTCCAGCTTCGTTTTTTCTCCTCAAGATGTTTTTAGCAATTCGGGGCACCCTGCCCTTCCAGATAAATTTGCTTATTGGTTTTTCTATTTCTGAAAAATAAGTTGTTGGGGTTTTGATTGATATTGCATTGAATCTGTAAATCAATTTAGGTAGGATTGACATCTTAACTATGTTTAGTCTTCCAGTCCATGAACACGGTATGCCCTTCCATCTATTTAGGTTTTCTGTGATTTCTTTTAACAGTTTTTTGTAGTTTTCTTTGTATAGATTTTTTGTCTCTTTAGTTAAATTTATTCCTAGGTATTTTATTCTTTTAGTTGCAATTGTAAATGGGATTCATTTCTTGATTTCCCCCTCAGCTTGTTCATTACTAGTGTATAGAAATGCTACAGATTTTTGAATGTTGATCTTGTAACCTGCTACTTTGCTGTACTCATTTATTAGCTCTAGTAGTTTTGTTGTGGATTTTTCCGGGTTTTTGACGTATAGTATCATATCGTCTGCAAACAGTGATAGTTTTACTTCTTCCTTTCCAATTTTGATGCCTTGTGTTTCTTTTTCTTGTCTAATTACTCTGGCTAGAACCTCCAACACAATGTTGAATAATAGTGGTGATAATGGACATCCTTGTCTTGTTCCTGATCTTAGGGGGAAAGTTTTCAATTTTTTCCCATTGAGGATGATATTAGCTGTGGGTTTTTCATATATTCCCTCTATCATTTTAAGGAGGTTCCCTTGTATTCCTATCCTTTGAAGTGTTTTTAACAGGAAAGGATGTTGAATCTTGTCAAATGCCTTCTCTGCATCAATTGAGATGATCGTGTGATTTTTCTGCTTTGATTTGTTGATATGGTGTATTACATTAATTGATTTTCTTATGTTGAACCATCCTTGCATACCTGGGATGAATCCTACTTGGTCATGATGTATAATTCTTTTAATGTGTTGTTGGATTCGATTTGCTAGAATTTTATTGAGGATTTTTGCATCTATATTCATTAGAGAGATTGGTCTGTAGTTTTCTTTTTTTGTAATATCTTTGCCTGGTTTTGGTATGAGGGTGATGTTGGCTTCATAGAATGAATTAGGTAGCTTTCCCTCCACTTTGATTTTTTTGAAGAGTTTGAGGAGAGTTGGTACTAATTCTTTCTGGAATGTTTGATAGAATTCACATGTGAAGCCGTCTGGTCCTGGACTTTTCTTTTTAGGAAGCTTTTGAATGACTAATTCAATCTCTTTACTTGTGATTGGTTTGTTGAGGTCATCTATGTCTTCTTGAGTCAAAGTTGGTTGTTCATGTCTTTCCAGGAACCCGTCCATTTCATCTAAATTGTTGTATTTATTAGCGTAAAGTTGTTCATAGTATCCTGTTATTACCTCCTTTATTTCTGTAAGGTCAGTGGTTATGTCTCCTCTTCCATTTCTGATCTTATTTATTTGCATCCTCTCTCTTCTTCTTTTTGTCAGTCTTGCTAAGGGCCCATCAATCTTATTGATTTTCTCATAGAACCAACTTCTGGTCTTATTGATTTTCTCTATTGTTTTCATGTTTTCAATTTCATTTATTTCTGCTCTAATCTTTGTTATTTCTTTCCTTTTGCTTGCCTAGGGTTTAGTTTGCTGTTCTTTCTCCAGTTCTTCCAAGTAGACAGTTAATTCCTGAATTTTTGCCTTTTCTTCTTTTCTGATATAGGCATTTAGGGCAATAAATTTCCCTCTTAGCACTGCCTTTGCTGCGTCCCATAGGTTTTGATATGTTGTGTTTTCGTTTTCATTCGCCTCGAGGTATTTACTAATTTCTCTTGCAATTTCTTCTTTGACCCACTCGTTGTTTAAGAGTGTGTTGTTGAACCTCCACGTATTTGTGAATTTTCTGGCACTCCGCCTATTATTGATTTCCAACTTCATTCCTTTATGATCCGAGAAAGTGTTGTGTATGATTTCAATCTTTTAAAATTTGTTAAGACTTGCTTTGTGACCCAGAATATGGTCTATCTTTGAGAATGATCCATGAGCACTTGAGAAAAAGGTGTATCCTGCTGTTGTGGGATGTAATGTCCTATAAATGTCTGTTAAGTCTAGCTCATTTATAGTAATATTCAGATTCTCTATTTCTTTATTGATCCTCTGTCTAGATGTTCTGTCCATTGGTGAGAGTGGTGAATTGAAGTCTCCAACTATTATGGTAGATGTGTCTATTTCCCTTTTCAGTGATTGCAGTGTATTCTTCACATATTTTGGGGCATTCTGGTTCGGTGCATAAGTATTTATGATTGTTATGTCTTCTTGTTTAATTGTTCCTTTTATTAGTAGATAGTGTCCTTCTTTGTCTCTTTTAACTGTTTTACATTTGAAGTCTAATTTGTTGGATATTAGTATAGCTACTCCTGCTCTTTTCTGGTTGTTATTTGCATGAAATATCTTTTCCCAACCTTTTACTTTCAACCTATGTTTATCTTTGGGTCTAAGATGTGTTTCCTGTAGACAGCATATAGAAGGATCCTGTTTTTTAATCCATTCTGCCAGTCTATGTCTTTTGATTGGGGAATTCAGTCCATTAACATTTAGTGTTATTACTGTTTGGGTAATACTTTCCTCTACCATTTTGCCTTTTGTATTATATATATCATATCTGATTTTCCTTCTTACTACACTCTTCTCCATACTTCTCTCTTCTGTCTTTTCGTATCTGACTCTAGTGCTCCGTTTAGTATTTCTTGCAGAGCTGGTCTCTTGGTCACAAATTCTCTCAGTGACTTTTTGTCTGAGAATGTTTTAATTTCTCCCTCATTTTTGAAGGACAATTTTTCTGGATATAGAAGTCTTGGTTGGCAGTTTTTCCTCTTTTAGTAATTTAAATATATCATCCCACTGTCTTCTAGCTTCCATGGTTTCTGCTGAGATATCTACACATAGTCTTATTGGGTTTCCCTTGTATGTGATGGATTGTTTTTCTCTTGCTGCTTTCAAGATCCTCTCTTTCTCTTTAACCTCTGACATTCTAACTAGTAAGTGTCTTGGAGAACGCCTATTTGGGTCTATTCTCTTTGGGGTGTGCTGCACTTCTTGGATCTGTAATTTTAGGTCTTTCATAAGAGTTGGGAAATTTTCAGTGATAATTTCTTCCACTAGTTTTTCTCCTCCTTTTCCCTTCTCTTCTCCTTCTGAGACACCCACAACACGTATATTTGTGCGCTTCATATTGTCATTCAATTCCCTGATCTCCTGTTCAAATTTTTCCGTTCTTTTCCCTATAGTTTCTGTTTGTTTTTGGAATTCAGATGTTCCATCCTCCAATTCACTAATTCTAGCTTCTGTCTCTTTAAATCTACCATTGTAGGTATCCATTGTTTTTTCCATCTTGACCTGCCTTTTTAAAGAAAAAGAATGAAGGGAAAGTGAGGGAGATGCCGTTTTCTAAGGGTGTGTGGTGAGCTGGAGGGCAGGGCTGTCGGCGGGCAGGAGTGTTGAGGGTCCCCTAGCCCTGGGGAGCTGTCACCAGGACAGCTGGGTGATCCGGGTCTCGTCTGGGACCCCAGCCTGGTCCCACTGCCCTTCCGGATCCAGCGCCCTGCGCCCCACCAGCCGCTGGGACGGCATGGCTGGGTGTGAGGGCAGCACTTACGGAGGGGCCCCAGCACGGCCCTGAACCCAGCTTGCTCAGCCCCCTGCACGTCCCGTCCCTGTCACTGTGAGCTGCAGGCCCCTGGACTGGGCCCCCCACTTGTCCCCTGCCACAGGGCGTCCCGTGGAAGAGCTGGCTCCCATAACAACCCAACCCCAGACCTAACGCATGCATACTAGGAGTTTATTTCTCCTTCGTGTGAAGTTGGGATGCCGGCTGGGAACCCGCTCCCAGGTGCCTCTGCCTTGCAACTCTACCCTCACCATCAGTATCTGCCCCTGCACGTCAGGCAGCGCGGGTCTGCTGGCCGGAAGTGGCCCCATGCACCTTGGCTCTCGGCCCTGCTAGGAGGCGGGGGTGGGGGTGGAGATGTGGAGCCAGGAGCCCAGGGGAGAGGGTGACCTTGGGGCCAGGCCTGCCGAGGGGGCTGTGGCCAAAGTCCTGGTAGTCCCGTCCAGCCGCCTCGGGGCTACGGGGCGCCGCAGGCTGTGGCTTCCCTGTGTACCACAACCACGTGTGCCACACGCTGCCACGTGGACGAGCTGTGAAGACACGAAGCCAGGACAAGAGGCCACATATCGTAGGATCCCATCATCCCAGCGTGCTCAGTGGGCAGGTCCCTAGAGAAGGGGCTAGATCGGTGTTGCCAGGGAATGGGGTGAGGCGTAAGGGAGTGATGAGAGCACGTGGGTGTGGGGTTTCCTTATGGGGTGACAAAATATTCCAAAATCTGTTGTGGGGATGGTTGCGTGAGTCATGAAAATGCTAAAAGCCACCTAGTTGTCTGCTTTCAGTGGGTAGATTGTATGATCCCAACAAAGCTGTTGAAGAGAAAAGAAGCAGGAGATCCCACACTTGGAGCTTTTGTGGACTAATAGAATTAATGAAAATAAAACTGCCCAAAAAAGCCACGGTTTCCCTCTTTGAAGCAGGGGTCTGGTGCCTGCTTTCTCACCGCACCCATCCCCTCCCCTCGCTGCTGATTTCCCTAGCGTCTGCTTTCTCCAGAAACTGCTCAAGTTCCCCAGGAGTGTGAGAGCTCCTTGGGTTCGGGGGTGGGCTGAAAATCCCCTTTTAGTGAGAAGCATCTGGTCAGTCTCCCCCTTTGCCCATTAGCTGACCATAAAGTTTAAAAGTTGGGGGATTCAAAGGAACGATAGCCGGTACCCAACCTGTCTCCTCAGGCCCCAGGTCGGCTCACCAAGCGCTGATCCAAGGACGTGCTTCAATTACTCAGGCTATGCTGTGAGTTTGCACATACCCCCCCCGAAGGCTGAAGAAGGGGCAGCCCCTGCCTCCCTCTGAAGCTGTGCTGTGCCCCCCACCCCAGGGTTCATTCACGGAACCACACTGGGTGCCTGGGCAGCCCTCCGTTTGTATTGCCCACCCCTGCCTGGGAGCCCTGGGCAGCTGCCCATGGGCACTGGGGAAGGTGATAAAGTCCTCTCGCTTCCAGCGAGAATCTCCATGGTGGGAAGAGCTGGTCCAGAGGGGAAACTGGGCTCTGGACCTTCTGTATCTCTGCAGGGAGTGTTCTGGAACTTTCCGGGATATATTAGCTACCTAGCACTGTGTAACAAGTTATCGCCAACATGGCATCTTGCAGCAGCCCACGTGTGTTGTCTTATGGTGTTGGTAGGTCAGGACACAGCTCAGCCGGGCTGCCACTCAGGGTCTCACAAGGCCAAAGTCAAGGAGAAGGCCCAGCTGTCTTCTCATCTGGAGGCTTGGCCGGGGTAGAAGCCACTTCTGCACTTGGCCTGCTTGCTGGCAGGGTTTATCTCCTGGTGTCTGCAGGACGGGGGGCTGCAGTGAGCATTTGTGTACAAGGTTTTGGATGAATGTGCGTTTTCAATTCCCCATAGGAGCTGGGTCAGGGCAACTGCAGGTTTATTCGTTGCAGGGACTGCCAAGACAGTTTTCTAAAGTGGCTGCACTGTTTTTCATTCACGCCAGTTGAGTGTGAGAGTTTGTATGGTGTTTTAATGTGTTTTGAATTAGTTGCCAACACTTAATAATTGCACAAGTTCATCTTTTAAAAATGGTTTCTAGCTTCCTCCTGAAAAATTACAGGCTCTGGCAAATTGGGGCTCCGTTCCCTCAGTTGACACCCCTGCAATCTCGCTCACCCCGCGTCTGCTCCCCTCATTGTCAGCATGCTCCCTGTTCTTGTGGACATGTGCGTTCAAATCCTTTGTGCACGCTTGAGAGCTCCTGGGTATGAGCTGGGGCCCTGGCACACAGGAGGACTCAAGTCTGCCCCAGGAACAGAGTCCGATGCACATTCCGGCACTCACCTTGGGTTCTGGCCATCTCCCCCACCTGGCATGCTGTCTTTCCAGTCCACTTTCCCCTTTAAATCCTACTCCCCTTGGAGCCTTGTTCAAGTTCCACCTACTCCAGGAAGCCTGCCTGGATTTCCCCAGCCCCTGTGGCACTGCCCTTCTCAACCTCCTGTAGTGGCTGAAACCTGCACATACTCACACACTTGGACACACACCCCACAGTAGTTTTTCTGTTGCCACCTGCTGCTCTCTACTTAAAAGCCGAGCCCCCAGTTGCTTTGTAAGTTGTGCAGGGACAAGCACCTGTGTCTTCTCTTAACTGCTTGTGCTCAAATCCATCACCATGTGGGCTGAGACAGGCCATGGCCTCTCTCAGGGCTGCGGGACACCCTAGGTACCAGGAGATGGGAGCAGCGTCCCCTTAACCCCCTGCTGGGCTGCATTGGCCTGGGAGAGAAGCCTCTGAGCAGCTTGCTGTCCCTTCTGCTTCGGGACCCGTGGCTGCCCGGGAGCCATGTCCACCCCCATGAGATGCCCCTGGCTGCTCCTCCAGGACCCTGGTGACCCGGCGGGAGGGGTCAGGATCTGCGTGGGGCCCTCGTCTCTCTCCTTCCACCGACCCATGGGCAGTGGGGCGAGGCTGGGGCGCTGCCCCCAGCTCTCCCCCTGGGGCTTTACCAGCCACCGCCTTGGTCCAGGTGCCACCCCACCAAGCCGGGGGCAGCAGGGGCCACGCCGTCTGGGGCGGCGTAGGTGGGGGGTCAAGCTGTTACTAACTGGAAAAGGCAGCCCAGCCCCTGACTCCGTTTCCAAGAGGGCCTGGGGCAGGGTTGTAGGCGCAGCTCCGTTGCCGTGGGCTGCTGCTGGGTCCACCGGGCCCCGGGTTGCTGTCGGGTGAGCTAGTGAGTGAGTGAGTGAACGAATGAAGTGCGCCGCCCGAGACGCCGCCGCCTCCTGGCTCCAGCCACCAGCCTGGCTGTGGGGCTGCGGTCTGGACAGCGTCACCGTACGGATCCCATAAATTATAGCATTCCCAGAAATGCATGGGAAATGTATGCTCCCCTCCGCTCGCCGCCCCGGAAATTCCACCCCACCCATCCCACTAAGGCGCTTTGGTTTTATAGCACTAATCCCTTAAAAAGAGCTGGATCAACATGAAGTTGCTTTTCGCCATCCTGGAGAGTGGGAAGTAGAGGGGTTGCCCCGCGCCCCTCGCCGGCCTCCGGGGTCGGAGGGGAGGACCCAGAATCTGAAGCTCAAGTGACCTGGGCTGACCCCACCTCACCACCCGAGCAGCCCTGGGACTTCAGGCTCCTTCCTGCCTCTCCCTGAGCCTCAGTTTCCCCGCTGTGAACAGGGTGCCCTGAGGCAAGGGGGCTCGACCTTGTGCCCTTTGTCGTCGGGGGGGCCACGCACGGGAGGGGCCTGGGAGGGCAGAAGGCAGTTGCTGGAGAGACGCAGCTGTGAGCTGTCAGCGCCCAGCACTGCCCGCGGTGGGGGGTGGACAGACACGGGGGGCCAGTCCCGCCAAGGGGTCGCCCCCACCCACTCCCCACAGGAACCCATGAAACCTGATTCCATTTTATAATCTCATAATAAAGGGCGCCCCAGGTGCTCAGAGAGGTGAAGAGGCTGGGCTGGTGCCTCCTGCTGGCCCGGGCGTGGCTGAGGTATGAACCCAGGCCCTTGGCTGTCTGGTCTGGAGGAGACTGTCCCCCGAAGGATACAGATTCGGGGCCTCCCTCTGACTTGCAGGGTGCAGCTGTGAACAGTAGTGGGGTGGTTTTCCCAGCTCCCCCGCCAAGCAGCAGGCTCCAAGCCTTGCTGAGTGACAGGCATACAATAAACCTGTCCACCCACCACTCCCAGGGGACAAGAGGGGGCCAGGCTTCTGGGCTTGTCCTCAAGCCCATTCTTAAACCCTTCTCATCTTTTTCCAGTCTGGCCAGCTGCTGAGAAGAGGGCTCGGCTGGCTCCAGTTTTAGGGTGTCCACTGTTAGGGCCCCGGGTGGTCCCCAGCCTCCAGCTGGCTGTTCCCAGGCAGGGTTTGCCAGGCAAGAAGTACCCCCGGCAGCACTGGCTGAGCCTCTCCCGGGCCCCCTCCTGGGGACCAGCCTGCTGCTGCCCCAAGCTGACCAAGCTGAGTCCCTGACCACCGTGGGGACAGGGACGGTGCCCCACTGGCACAGAGGGTGTCTCAACGCAGGTGCAGCAGATGTTGACCGTGTCTACCCTCTCTTCCTTCCAGGCCAACCCGACATCCCTGGAGACGCCTGCTGCCGTCCCCCCTCCCACCCGGGAGCCTGAGCCCCGGCCAGGCGCCCCAGGAGACGGCCTGCCCAGAGGCCCCAGGGCCACCCAGGAGCAGGGGTCAGCTCGCTGCCAGAGGAACAGCCCGCACGGGGACAGACCAGAGCTCCTGGGCACAGGTAGACGTCAGCTCTCTCTGTATCACTGGGGGTGGGGGTGGGGCCACACGGCCCCCGGCGGAGACGGGTAGTCCCAAAGCCAAGTCCAGACCCGAGTCCAAACTCGCTTTTGCCACCTTCCCAGAGTTGGCTGGAGGCTTGGTGCCCTGGACTCAAGTCTGAGTGTCTTTCATGGTCCTCAGGGATTGATAAGTCCCTGGTTCTTTTTGTCTCTCGTCCTTGCTTGGTAGGTGGGCTTCACGTGCCATATTCATTGATGCATTTGTTCTTACGTCTATGATTAAAGCTAAACACCCCAAGAACTAAAGTGCCGCCATGTGTCACCTCCATTCCCCCAAGCGGTAACCACCCTCTTAGGTTTGCTTGAAAACAAAAGCATTTCATTGCATCAGCACTGGCTGCAGCGAGAGTTTCACGTGTGCTTTGACCTTGCCCCCCCGGGCCTGGTGGCCTCCTCCTGCACCGTATGCAGCTGCTGGCGCTTTTTCACTAGGGTCTGCTGCTCCATGGTGCTGCTCGGCCCCGCCCAAGACTGGAGTTGTTTCTGGGTTTTCACCATGGGAACGCGAAAGACTCCTGAAAGGGAGTCTGGATGCCGTTGGGCCTCAGTCTTCATATCTGTGAGATGGAGATAGTAAGAGCAGTTACATCCTGGGATTCTTTTGTGACAATTGGATGACTTGGTTTGTGGAAAGGGCTAGGCATAGAAGAAAAGCTGTGTATCTTTTTCTCTGTTTGTGCATCTACACATATCGTTTTGCATAAATGAAACAACATTCCATAGGCTCAGAGAGGTTAAGCCACCTGCCTCCTGTCACACAGCAGTAAGTGTGAGGGCTGGGATTTGAACCCTGCCGTCTGACTCATGACTGCTTCTCTCTGCCCACAACACTGCCAGCATTGCCTTGCTGGCCTTAAGGATCGTCCTTTTGGAAATGTTTGGGTGACATTTCCAGTAAGGAGCCCTGGTGGAAGGCGTTTGGGGACCACACCCATTGTGGTCCAACCTGGGACCTTAGGCCTCCAGATCCTTAGACTGGACCCTGTCCCATCAGTGGGTCCTTCCTGCTACTTGCCTTGTTCTAGAGCCACACCAGAGCTCAGAGGGAGGCTGAGAAATTGGGCGAGAGTGGGGAGGCCCTGGGAAGTCTCTGGGGAGCCAAGGGAGTGCTGGAAAGTTGGGGGGGCAACATCTTTGAGTGTCCCCCACAAGGCAGGCTTCAAACCTTCATGGCCAGGTCGGCTGGGTGGGCTGGGTGATGGAGCCCCCTTCCCAAGCTGGCACATGCAGGGACCAGTCCCTGCTATGTGGCATGTGAGGGCAGGTTGGCAGGGGTGGTGCCTGGCCTGGGACAGGGTGGGACCTGGCCTGGTGGCAGCACCGCAGTGGAGACCTGCCAGCAGCGCCATCCCCTGCCCACCCGGGTGGCCATGGCTGTCCAGAAATATGACAGTGACTGATGGTCTGTTACACACCTGCACTGCGCATTGGGCAGGTGGGCGGGCACAGCTGGGTGCTGCAGGCAGGGGGATGAGCACAGCCAGACACACAGACACGCAGGGACAGACCCCATCTACACACTCAGACATGGCACACACACACAGATACGTGCACAGACACCGGACAGACTCTGAAGACACACACAGACATGGCACATGCGACACACACAGAGAAAGGCACAGACTCAGACCTCCACACACCCCACAAACATAGATGCACACGCAGACACACACAGGCACAGAGACACACAGCACATGGATACACCCTGGCCCCACACCCCATACAAACACGTGTAAATTCACGTGCAGACCACACACACGCAGACACACACAGGCACAGAGACACACGACACATGGATACACCTTGGCCCCACACCCCATACAAACATGTGTAAATTCACGTGCAGACCACACACACAAACACACACAGGCACAGAGACACAGCTGCAGACCTCACACACACACAGATACACACAGACCCCACGTGCACACACACAGGCGCCTGGAGTCGCTTGCACATAAGCATGAACTTGTACACCAGAGACACACATATGGGACATGCGCACCTCCCGGGCACACACACCCCTGCACACCCGGGACACACACACAGCCTGTGTCTCCCTCTTTCCAAGCCCTGTGGAACCCCGCTTCTGTCCCTCTCCGCTCCCTGACTGGTCCCTGTCCCCTCTCGCCCTGTGTGGCCTCTCCTTCTCCCACCGCAGCACCATGCCTTCGCTCTAAGAGCCGCACCCGTGGTCCTCTTAGGGGCCTCCCCCGGGCCTGGGAGCTGCTTGGGGGACCTGGCTGGGAGGCAGCCCCCGCCCCGGGCTACCTGCTCAGCCCATGTGGGACAGGTGGGCAAGGGGAGCCCGGCCCCCTTGCTTCTAGTAAGAGGCATGATTCGCCCCCACCCCGAACCTCCCACGGGCTCAGGCTGACCCACTTGAGGCCCGGCCTGGCTCCCTCCAGATCCCGGCCCTGCTGCCCACGGCTTGCTCAGCCTCCTGCGCACACACCCTCCTCCCTCGCCTGGTTCTTGGAAACTGACCTGGAGCCGCGCTTTCCCCCGAGGCCGGCCACGGGCCTCGCCTGCCCCGGCCCACCGCCTCTTCCCCCACCCACCACCCCCGGCTGGGGGGGTGGCAGCTTGTGGCTCCTCAGCTCCCCTGGGAAAAGAAGCCAATGAAGAGTCAAGTCAAGAACATGAAAGAAAGAGGCTGGCAGAGAACACCCCAGGGAGGCCCTTTTCCACGCGTGGCCCTTGGGAGCTGAGCCATGGGCCTGGAACTGGGGCACCCCGGGGCCCTCCAGACAGGGAAGCCACAGGGCCGGGGACATGGTTGCCAAACGTCGAGCGAGGCCGGCTGTTGGGACGCCACTTCCTTTGCCCTCCCCTTCCCTTTACACCACGCGCTTACAGAGGGACTCGGTGGCCACTCTGTGCCTCAGTTCCCCCTCTGCAGTGGGGACAGTGACCTGATTGGTGAATTCAGGGGTGCCCAGGTACAAGCTGGCCATGGCTAGTGGGTGAGCTGATGGCCACAGGCCTACCAGCCCCGGGGCCAGTTTGCTCTTCCCTGTTGGCCATGTGGCCCCTGGTGGGCCTCTGTCGCCGGGAAGGTGGGGGCTCTGCCCAGGCACTTAGCTCAGGCCACCAGGAGCCCTCGCAGCCTCTCTCGGGAGGGCGCCGAGAGAGCCCCTGCCCCGCTGCCCCACGGCAGCTGCCCAGGTGCCTGGGGCCACCCTGGGGTGGTAGCTCCCTGAGGCCTGCGTGGCACACTGGATGGCCTGGGGCCACCCTGAGGTGGTAGCTCGCCCTGTCCCCTGGCGCCCACCCCCTCGTTGCCCCTGTCCAGAGCTGGGCCCCTCAGCCCACTTTGCCGTCCTGCCGCCGTGCTTATCTCCCTGGGAGCTTCCTGCAGCGTGAACCAGGGGCTTGCACGTCAGGGCAGGAAGGCTTAGGCGCTCGGCCGCCTTGAGAGCCTCTTTACTTGTAAGTGGGTGTCTCCGCGGGACCCTTGTGCAGCAGGGACGCCCGTGCCGGCCTGCAGGTGCGTCTCACTGTCTCTCTTTATTGCTGTTCATGCATAGCCTGGAGCTGGTTTCTTTCGGCGTGCGGCTGTGTGGTCTCCATGGGACAGATTTAGATTTTCTTGAAGTGAAAAAAGAGAGAGAATTTAAGTTGGGCGATTTAATAAAACTGTGAATCAAGCATTGATTTGAACTGGTGAAAAACAACAAAAAAGCAGATCTTTAAATCTGGCACAATTGCTATCAGGAGGGTCTATTTACCCTGAACTCTAATTATCTCCCCCAGTTCCCATGATGGAGGTTTCAGGTGGGAGAGGAGAGCCCTGGTGGGTGTCCAACGGAGCAGCACTGGGCCCGCAGGGGCCACACCAACTCTCACCTAGTACCTCCTGACTTAGAGCAGAAACCAGGTGGCAATGGGGCGTCTCTCCTGGTAGCCCTTCCTTGTGTCTTCACCATTGAGTCCAATCAGGCTGTTATACACAGGCTAGGGGGCACGGAGAGAGGAGGGTGGCGACTGAGACGGTGTGGTCACGGAAGAGGTGGCATTTGGGCTGCTGACGAAGCTGGCCAGGCCAAGGGAGCAAGATGTGCAAGGGTCCTGAGGCAGGCAGCATCTGTGCATCTGCCATGGCCACAGAGGCAGGACCACACCTTGCTGTCCTCCTCATCTCTCCAGCGCCTGGAGCAGTGCACATAGTAGGTACAATAAACTTTTTAGGTCACTAGCGATGGAGGACCTGACTTGGGGGCAGTAAGGAGGAAGTGAGAAGTGTATTCATGGAGGGTGAGAGTCTGCTGGAGTTTCCCAGGTGGCTGTCCCAGCAGGTCCTTGCTCCATTCCAGAACCCCTTCCGCTCCAGAGCCCACAGCGTGTCTGCCCAGGCAGGGAGGAACTTCTCATGCTGGAGGGTTCTGAAGGTCACAGTGGGTGTCAGGGGAGGGAGCTGGCCCCCTGATCAGATCGGCCCTAACCGGGAAAGCTGGCAAGCCGGCAAGGTGCCTGCTCCACAAGACAAAATTCCAGTGACCACAGGCTGCTCCGCCTTCCCCTGGGTTTTCCCAACATGATCAGATCTGGGTCAAGGACACTTCAAGGTCACCTGTGAGAAACTGAACCTTTCTCCTGCTCCAACTTGAGTGATTCTGTTATGAGATTGTGTGCTCCCCAAATCAAAGACGTAGAGGCCACTTATTGAGCCACTGCTGTATGTCCAACGGCAGGCATCTGAGGATAAGGGCTTCCCAACAGTGGCTTAAAGCCGCACGAGCTTACCACTTTACACCGTGGAGGCCAGAGCCTAAAATCCATTGCATGGGCTGAAGTCCCAGGTTGGCAGAGCTGGTTTCCTTCCAGAGGCTCTAAGGGACCGTCTGTCCCCTGGCCTCTCCCCGTCCTGAGACTGTCTGCCTTCCCTGGCTGAGGCTCTCACCCCCGTCCCTGCAGCCCCTCATTCCAGTGTCACGGCCTCCACCACCCACTCTGCCCTCATTCGTTCATAGCAGCAGGTCCCTTTAGCCGAGAAGGTCGCATTCTCAGGTTCCAGAATTAGGACACGGGCATCCTTTCAGGTGCTCTCAGGCACAGGAAGGGCAGGGCTGGCAGTCACTGGCTGGACACTGGCCGAGGCCAGGCAAGGGTGGAGGCTGGCCGGACTGGGCCCTCAGCCGCAGTTGAGCTGTGGGCAGGGGTCATGAAGGTCAAGTGGGGGGCTCCGCAGCCAGACAGCCTCGTCCAGATCCAGCCCAGCAGCTGTACTCGACTGGACATCAGGATAATAGAATGCATCTGGTGGGGTCGTGGCTGCAGATCGCCTGAGTGAACAGCCTGCGCATTTAGCACAGGACAGGAGCCCGGGGCGGTCCCCAAGGCCCCCCTTGCTGAGAAGTTTCCTGGGGTGGGGGCAGAATTCCTGCCCAGCCTGGCAGCTCTTGGTGCAGTTTGTCCTTTCCCCAGGAGGTGGCGCAGTGGAGCACCAGCAGACGTCACCAAAGGCCCAGCCCTGGGGCAGCACTTGCACCCCTGCCCTGCTGCCCACCCTGGGCCCGAGGCAGCAGGTTCATTCCTGGGACCCAGACAAGGTTCAGCTCCCTCCCCTAGCCTCCCAGCCTCACCTTCGGGAAGTTCAGCCTCTGTGCCCAGCCGGGGCCCAACCCCTAGGAAAGGCTCAGCCCCTCCAACCTGTGCCCTTGCCACGTGGGCTCTACCAGAGGCACGATGGCAGAGGGCACAGTGCAGCCACGGAGGGCTTCAGGAAAGAGGCGGCACTTCCACCGGGCCCCTGGGCCAGTGTAGGACTGAGAAGAGGCCCCTTGGGGAAGAGACTCGCTACAACTCGATGGTGTGAGTTGATCTATGTGTCATTCATTCATTCATTCATTCATGCAACCCCTTCTAAGGCAGGCGCTTTAGGGGATAATGAGGATCCCATAGCCCAGTGCGGGCACAGGTGTGTGCAAACACATAATCACAGTGTGTCCAGGTGTTGATAGGCAGATCAGAGAAGGCTGCCTGGAGGGGGTGACGTTTGGCCTTTGGAGAAACCAAGACTGAATTTATCCTGGACGTGACTGGAGCCGCTGAGGGTGGTTGGGGAGAATGGGGCGAGGTCTGATGTGTGTTTTCGGACATCCGTGTGGAGGCGAGGTCTCTGGGCTGGGATTGGGAAGGGAGGAGGTGGACAGCCAACCCAAAGCCTCTCAGTGCCCCTTACCCACCCGACTGCCCTGTGCCCTGTACTTCTGTTCTTGCTCGCTGGGCACCCACCTCTCCTGGCCCTGCTCGCCACCCTCTGCTACTCCTCATGCTGGCGAGGGGGCTGGAGCTGCCCGTCTGAACGTGGGGCTGCTGGGACCTGGGATGGTGGAGTTTGGAAACCACATACCTGACTCCTTGAGCCTCCCCCTGTTTCCCAAAGGACCTGGCTTAGAGAGGGCCACATGCATGAGAGGAACTAATGAATGAACGAGTGAACAAATGAATGAACAAGCAATTGAACACATGAATCAGCTTACCACCATCTGACTCTTAGTTCTTTTCCTGAGGGGCCTCCTCTTCACCCTACACCAGTCCATGTGCCTAGTTCAAGTGCCACCTCCTTCCTGAAGACCTCCTGAGCTGCCCTATGCCACTCCATGGCCCCCAGCCCTGGGTCATGTGAGGCTGAGGAAATGGTGAGATGGCAGAGGCTGCCTGCTGTCCAGAGGGTATGCACCCCTTTAGGGAGACCTCTCCCCCAAACCTCTGCCCTCCTCCTCCCCTCCCCTCCTCCCCCTTCCCCTCCCTCCCTCCCTTCCTTCTTTCTGTCTTTCCCTTTCTTTCTTCCTCCATCTCTCCCCTCCTTCCTTTCTCCTTCCTTCCAGTCCAGCCTGGGCCCCATGACCATCGCTGACCCTCCCATGGGGGCTTCTTTGTAGGTATCAGAGCAGAGTGGGTGTCCTCCACACCCTCCCCCAGCCTCCTTCCCAGCAGGACCCGACCCCCTCCCGAGCCTGGCCTCTCCTCGTTCCAGCCTCCTCCCCGCCTTCCCTACCCCCACGTCAGCCCCTCCCGCAGGGCACCGGCCGGCCCTGAGCCCCGTGGTCAGCAGGTGCGAGCTGGCCCTCCTGGCCGTCCTTTCTCTTCCGCTCACCCTCAGCCTTCCTGCCCCGGGGAAGGCGGCTGGTGGGCACTCCTGCTTGTCTTCCTGGGCTGCGTGGGGTCCACGGCCGGCCCCGGTGCTTGCCCCCTGCCGAGCCGCGCCGAGCCTGTGCAGAGCTGGTGCTTGTGAACGCGGGGGCTGATGGGGGGGGGCCGCAGTCCCCCTTTCTGCACACTCAGTGTTTGCAGGTCCTGCCCGGACGACCTTGGCAGCCCGAGTTCAGGGACAGCAGGACGCGGAGCTGCAGCTCCCAGGTCCCACCACCCCGGGGTGCCCAGCCTGGCTCCGGTCTGCAGTGTGCAGGGCTGCGTGCAGGGTAGGGGGTGCTGGGAGGGCAGGCGCAGGGCGTCCCCCTGCAGGTGCTGGGGCTGCTCCCCGGCCCTCCCTGGCACGCTTGCTCACTCTCAACTGACTCCCCAGGAGTTTGCTTCTGAAGCTCAAGTTCAGACCTGACTGGGGAAGGAGAGAGGCTTTCTCTCCTCCCAGCCCTGCTGCTGCGCTCCCCACCCCCCACCCCAGGCTGCAGGGTGCTGCTGGATGCTCAGCAGGGGCCTGGCCCAGGGGCAGGGGGCAGACAGTCCGTGATCATGGACCAGGAGGGCTCCAGGTGCCGAGTGAGTTCCCGGGGACGGCCCCCCGCACAGACCTATGGAGGAGAGGAGGGGCTATGGGTCTCGGGGGTGCCCAGCCATTCAGGGCAGAAGGACAATGCTGAACTGTGACCCCGGCTGCGGGGCACTGCTGGTTTTAGGGGGTTGGCATAATGGCCCCCGTCTGAGTTTCCAGGGTCCCAGGCTCAGGAGTCAGGGCCCCAAGGGGCGTGGCAGTACACGCGGGAGGCGGCAAGCATCTGCTGCAGACCCTGCCAGCTCCCATGCCCACACCACGGCCCCCAGGCCCCTGCCCTGCCACGGCCCTCTTCCTGCTGTGCCCACACGGAGCACCAGGGGCACAGAGCCTGGCACGGGGCACATGAGGGTGGGCACAGTGTGGCCCCTCTCCTCCCACCATGCTGGGGGGAAAGGGCTGGCCAGGTCTCTGGAGCCCAGGTGGCCCTAGGGATGACTCCCTCCCTTCCTACAGAGGAAGAAACTGAGGCGCAGGGAAGAAAGCACCCCTGGCCAGGGCTGTCCAGCCCCCCAGGACAGAGCTGGGGCTGGAACTCAGATGACCTGTCTCCCATGCCATCTCCCACTTCCGCAAGTGGAAGGAAAAGGATGGGGGGAGCAAGCAGACCAGGAGCTGCAGGGCGGAAGGGGAAGGCCAGAGAAATGCGCCGCAGCACCGAGGCTCCAGGGATGCACTGGGATGGGTGCAGGTGTGTGCCACGCAGGTGATGAAACCTGGCAGTCCTTTTCCACACTGGGTGGGGGTGCAAGGGGCTTCTCCACCTCCCCCTTTCCTCCATCATGGGGCAGTTTCCCGGGCAGCTCCAGGCACTGGCCCGGGTGGGTGGGGGGAGACACAGTCCCTGCCCTGCCCTCTACTCCCTGGCTTTGGCTGAGCATCTGGCAGTGGATTTAATCTGATTAAGGAGGAGGGTCGGGTAAGTAGAGTATTCTCCTCTGCCCATCCACAGGTGGCCTGGCTATCAGGTGGTGAGCTCCCCCATCTCTGGAAATATTCAAGTGGGGTCTGCAAAACCTGCCAGGGAGACTGCAGAGGGGCAGGGGTCAGACCAGGTGATCTTCTTTCGGGGGTCTCAGGTTGCAGTTCCCTCTCCGGCTTGCACCTCACCTGCATGGTGACGAGATCCCCAGCAACTGGCCTTAAGTGGAACCTATTGTGTGCCCAGTCTCTTTTCCATGCTCTAGCACCAAGTCACTGACTCCTAACTCTCTGGCAAGTAGGCACTGTTCCTCCCCCTCCCCGTCCAGAGGAGGAGCCTGGGACCCAAGTGGGTTAAGCGACTTGCCTGTGGTCAGCCTGCTGGTCAGCTGAGCAGCAGGGCTGGGCTGCTGTACCCAGGCTGCTGTGTACAGAGCTTGTGCCTGAGCCACCATGCGAATGTGTCCTCGGTTACAGGAAGTCCAGCCCCATTTGGGAAAATGTTTCCCAGACTTGGAGAAGTCCGGGAGGTTCTTCAGACTCATCTGCAGGACTTTGGTCAGGACAGCTGGCTGTGGCCTCCCAGGATCAGGTCATCTCCCAGTCTGCGACAGCCCAGTCCTGCCAGGCCAGGGTACCATGGCACCGGGAGGTGGGGCTCCTTGTCCCCCTCGATGGGGGCTGTTTCATACCACTGCTGGGCCTAGGCTGGGTGCCAGAAAGACCCAGGAGAACAGGCCCAGGATCCCCTCCCAGCCCCAGGCTGGACAGCCAGGGAGCCATCCAGTGGGCATAGCAGTCGCCTGTGCCTGGGCTGGGGCCTGCCAGTGCATGCCCCCCATTCCACACCAATGCCCTCAGGTACCGGCTGCTGCCTTAAAGTGCTGACTCCCTAGTGGCCGCTTCTCCCAGTTGCTCTCCCAGACTGGCACCACTCACTTGCCTACATTACATAGCTGGTGCAAGCCTGCCCCAGGCAGCCCTGCGGCCTGCTCCCCAAATTACAGGATGCCAAGTACCTGCACTTTCAGGGGTTTCCCCAGGTAGTCCTGAAAGCACAAGAGCCAAGCTGAGCACTGGGCAGAGGACATTCGTGGGTGGCATCTCCCGTCCTGCCAGGCCGCTTCTTCCAGGAAGCTTTCTGGGATTGCTCCAGTCTCAGAAACTTCTTTTCTTCTCCTCTCAACATAGCATTTTTCTCTCTGTTCCAAAGTGGGAAGGGAGCTCACTCAGCGTCAACTCAGTGACCATATAGTGTGCTGTCTCAACGAGGATGCTTTTGCGTGTATGAGAGGCACAGTATCTGTGACGTGGGGGTGTGGGGCGAGGGCTGGGGCTGTCCCAGGCACACCAGTATGTCCGGCTGCCTGGCTGGTAGCACCAGTGCTGGCTGGGTGGCGCTAGTCCCTTCTGGTTGCTCATCTTTCTTGTTGAACAAACAAAAAACAGGAAGGAAGGAGGGAGGAGAGAAAGGGGGAGGGGGAGGAGAGGAAGGGAGGGGTTGGACGCCAGGCCCTCCCTCTGCTGCGTTCCAGTGGAGCCTCGGTTTCCCCATCTGTCAGGGCAGGGCGGCGGCGAGGACCAGGTGAGGCGGGGTGTGCAGCATGCGTCTGAGGGTGATGCTCCCCCTGGGCACTCTCCCGACAGGAGCTCGGCCAGCCTGGCATGGGGGGAGCTGAGGGAGTGTGTATGCGTGCATCTGCCTGTATGCCTGTGTGCGGAGGGTGTGTCTGTGTGTCCATGTGCTTGTGTGAGCCTACTGTGTGTGTGTGTCTGCACGAATGTGGGGTGAGTGTGCCTGAGTCTGCATCTGTGTGTCTCTGTCTGTGGGTGGGTATGTCTGTGTGTGTCTGTGGACGTGTGTCTAGGTGAGTGGGTCTGTAAACGGGGACTGTTAAAGTGTGTGTGCGTGCCTCTGGGTGTGTGTCTGTGTGTGTTTTGTGGGCCCTGTGTGTATGTGCATGTGTTGTGTCTCTCTGTGTGCAGGTGTGTCTGTGTGTGGCCCTATGTGTCCCTGTGTGTGTACATGTGTGGCCCTTTGTGTGCATGTGTTTGTGTGTGTGTGTGTGTCTGTATGTGGTGTTGTGTATGTGCGTCTGTGTGTGTGTGGTCCTATGTGTGTGCGTGTGTGTATGTGTGGGGAGGTCATGTGTCTGTGTGTGGTCTTGTGTGGGTCTGTGTGTCTCTGAGTGTGCACGAGTGTCTCTGAGTGTGCACATGTGTCTCTGAGTGTGCACGTGTGAGCCTGAGCAGGCCCAGTGCGAGGTGGCCCCGGTGGCCTGGGCCGAGGGATCAGCGTGGAGACAGTGGCTCTGGTGGCCGGCCAGGCCCGCCGTCCACAGGGGTGAGGAGGGCGCCGACGCGACATCACCGGGCCCCAGCCCTGCCCTCCTGGGGAGCGGCCCTGAGGGCTGCGGGGAGGCGGTTGGCCCCAGGCCAGCTGTCAGAGTCAGAGCCCCACCCTGGGCCGTCCTCCTTGGGGTGAAGATAGATGTGTGCTCGCTTCTCCTTGGGGACAGTGGGCGTCGCACCCTCGGGATGTCCCGGGTAACTGGGGCGCTCAGTGCTGTGACCTGGATGAGCCCCTGACCTCTCTGGACCCCCCTGGCGCCCATGGAGGGAGCCCGAGCCCCTGGCCAGGCCAAGAGGGAGGTCGGGGCGTGGCTCAGCCACCGCCAGATCCAGGCCTGTCAGCTGTGACTGTTGCCACCTTCTCGAGCCAGGAGCGCTGGTCCCAGGACCACCTCCCGCCCCAGGGCCCTGCCTTCCTGCCCTCCGCCCCCTAGGTGGGGAGAGACGCAGGAAGGAGAGGTTGATGGGACCCCAATGGACCCTCCCCAGTCCCCTCAGGGACACAGGAGTGTCACAGCGGCCTAACCGTCCCAAGGGTCAGCAGCCAGGAGGGCCCGGCTCTCAGACGCCCCGTAATGCTGCACCCCAGGACCACCCAGGCCTGGACGGGGCCACACGGGCACAAGGCAGGGGGCATGGGGCTGCCACACAGATGTCCTGCTGTCAGGAAGGCTGCCCAGGAGGAGGTCTGAGCGCCGCATGGACCCCTGCTGCTGCCGCGGTCCTCGTGGGCTCTCAGCCACCCCCATGCTGCTCTGTCCCCGGGGACCGCCCCCAGCCCAGGCTGGGATGGGGTGGGTTTGCTGGCTGGGCAGTGCAGCCTGGCCGCCTCCCCTCTCCCTAATGGCAGGTTTGGGTGCAGACAGGGCCTGTGGCCAGGTGGTGTGGGAGGCCGGGGGAGGGGGGGCAGCCCCGAACCCCCCTTCTCCTGCCCGCCCTGTGGTCTGGGTGGGGACACGTGAACACAGCCCAGACTTTGTCCTCGGAGGAGCCGTGGGAGGCCGACGGTCTGCGGCAGGCCGGGAGCTGGAGGCGTGCCCGGAAGTGGGGCCGCCAAGTCCGCGCCTGGATCCAGGCGGTGGCCAGGCCTGCAGGGCCGCAGGCGCCCCTCCCACCACGTGGGGGGGGGGTCCCAGGAGGGCTGGGAGTGGGGAAAGGGGAGGAGCCACCTTACCCCATCCTGGGGACCGAGGCCTGGCTGCCCCTCCCCCCGGGCTGCGCTGCGGCCATCCCCCTCCCTTTGCAGGGGTGCACCTGGCACCATTTCCTGGGTGCCTGTCAGCCTGCACCCGATGGCCCAGGCCTCCCTCCAACACTGCTAGATTTGGGGTTCTGAAGTTCTGGAAGGTTAGTGGGGAGGAAGCATGCACGTGGGCAGTGGCATGGGAAGATGAGGCATCTCTGGGGGGCCTGTGAGGTGGCCTCCCCAATGCCCCGGTTTGCCCTGCTCTCTTCATCTCTGTTCTGCCCTCGGCTCACTCTGGGGGTGCGCCTCCTGTGGAACCCCAGGGAAGGGGACGCCAATCAAGCCCTTTCTTAGCTGTGTGTCTTTAGGCAGCTTGCTGAACCTCTCTGTCCCTCGGTTTCTTCCTCTGGAGAGTGCAGTGGGGGTAGCGGCTCGATTGCGACCCTGGGCGGGAGTGCCTGGTGGGAAGGTGTAGAAAGCGCCGTTGCTGCTGCTCATTCTGCACAGCCCGAGGAGAAACCGCCAGCTTCCTTCCTTCCTCCTGGCTGTAGGAGTCCCAGCAGGCATGGGCAGGTGCCAGCCCCATGCTCATAGGTGTAGGGGGAGCCATGGGCCCTGCTGCTCAGGGGTGACTGCCTGCCTTGGCTGGGCCCCCTCCAGCCTGGTCACTGTGTCCCCGCAGCTGGGGATGGGTGTCCTCACGCTCTTCCTTGGGAGCGGCAGCCCTGCCTCCTCTCCTGGTGACGGGCCCGGTGACCTTCACTAGCCGGTGCCAAGGGTGGGGCCAGGGCAGAGAGTGAGAAGGGCAAAGGGGCCAGTGGGGATGGGTGTCCAGTAGGGGCAGGGAGAGGGAGGTGTCCACGTGGGCCCTGACTGGCTCCCCAGCTCCAAGGCAGTTCACCCGACTGAGCTTCCAGACCACCTTCCCGGGCCGGGATGTCCAGGCCTCTTGGGGACAGCAGAACGGCTGCTGTCTCCTGTCCCCCATTCCGTCTCCCACCGTCCGGCTGCCTTGGCCGCTCTGCAGTCTTCTTACACCCTGCCATGGCGCCCCTCTCTGCTCCTCTGGGACACGTTTCGCCGAGCCAGTGGGGGGCGGGGGGGGAGTAGGATTGGACCCCCTCCCCCAGCTGCTGCAGAAGGCAGAGAGCATGAGAATGACATCCTGACTCAGGTCCCAGTTCCAGGACTGGGGGGAACTGGAGCAAGACCCCTGACCTCTCTGCGCCTGCCTCTCTTTGCCCTGCGCTGGCTCTGCCCCGTGTGCCTTCCCCGAGAGCTGTCAGAGTCGCTGTCTCCGTGGACTCCCCTCCTACCCCTTTTAAACTGTGCCCCCCTGTTTCATGCCCCCTTCCCTCCTTAACACACGAGCCTCTCTAACCCTCCGAGCCTCTCTAACCCTCCGAGGAGGGTCTGCTGGGCGCCTCTTTCTGGAAGGGCGCCCCTGCTGGGAGTGCAGCTCCCCGAGGGCCAGAGCTGCCATCCAGTTTTGCTCCTTTTGACATTCCCAGCATCTGGGACAGGGCCCAGCACCTGACCGCCCGCAGTGAATACCTGCTGCATGGGCAAAGGGACAGACCCGGGGAAGTAAGAAAATTCACACCTTCCTCACAACTTCCCTCTCGTTTATCAATCCTTAACCCCACCTAGCTCCCAAAAAGGTCTGGATAGAGACACTCCCAGCACACGATGGGTGCTCCTGGCACCCAGTACCTGCTCCCAGTACACAGTAGATGCTCCCAGGACGCAGTGGGTGCTCCCAGCACACAGTAGATGTTCCCAGCACACAGTAGATGCTCCCAACACTCAGTAGAATGCTCCCAGTGCGTGGTGGGTGTCCCAGCACACAGTGGGTGCTCCCGGTACTCAGTAGATGCTCCCAGTACAGGATGGGTGCTCCTGACACCCAGTACCTGCTCCCAGCACACAGTAGATGCTCCCAGGACGCAGTGGGTGCTCCCGGTACTCAGTAGATGCTCCCAGTACAGGATGGGTGCTCCTGGTACATGGTGGGTGCTCCCGGTACCCGGTGAGCGCTCCTAGAACGTGGTTTCCTTTTCCAACCACATGTCAGCATTGATCAGGTCTCCTAGGACTTTTGGGCTCTCAGAAATCAGCTGAGGTGTCACCAAAACAGAACCAAAAAATAAATTGAGTAAATTGAGATTTATTTATTGACTAGTGGTCAATGAGAGGAAGTGGTAAGGGATATGGTATGTATGTATGAGTTTTTTCTTTTTTATTTCTTTTGCCGGAGTGATGCAGATGTTCAAAAAAAATGGACACGGTGATAAATACACAACTGTGTGATGATATTGTGAGCCATTGATTGTACACCATGTATGGAACGTTTGTATGTCGATACTGTGTATTTGTATGTTGTTTTTATAATAAAAGTATTTAAAAAAAATTAAAAAACAGAACCAAGAAGCCAGGTTCCCTGGAGACCATTTCCTGCTCACCCCCTCCCAGCCCCCCAACGGTGCACCAGCTCAGGCTCTCAGCGAGGCCCTGGGGAGGTCTGGGGCACATTTGCTGTCCGAGCCTCAGGCCCACCTGGAGTGCTGTGGTTGTGGCCAGGCGGTAAGGGATGCGCAGTCAGCTCTCGCTCCTGCTGCCTGGCCCCAGGTCTCTGTCAGAACCGGTGGGATTCAGCAGCAGTAGCGTGTGCGTGTGTGTAAAGGCAGTTATTTTAGGGAATTGGCTCTCAGAATTGTGGGGGCTGGCAAGTCTAAAATCAGTTGGGCAGGCAGGCGGGCTAGGAGCCTGGGAAAGGGATACTGCAGTCTGGAGGCAGACTTACTTCTTTTCTGTTTGCGCTCCTAAGGCCTCCACTGATCAGACGAGGCCCCCCTTATAACCGAGTGTCACCTCCTTTACTCGCCGTCGCCGTCAGCCGGCTGCTGCGCGGCTAACCCCATCTACAGAGTACCTCCACGGCAACCCACAGATCCATGATTGGTTAAAGGCCTGGGTGCTGGTGACAGGCAGGTTGACACCGGGCTGGGACCCCAGGCCACAGCATGGCCGAGGGTGGTCAGCTGGCTCACTGACCGTCCTGCCCCTGCACTCCAGGCTGACTCAGGCAGAGGTGGGCACAGAGCCCACTGGGTGCCACAACCCTGCCAAGCGTGGCAGACAAGGGGGCTTATTTACCACGTCCAAACACAGGACACCAGTGGTTGGCCTTGGAAGCCACAGCATTGTCATTTCCAGAATATTCTGGACTGGCCATGAAATACAGAGACAATACATAGCCCTGAACAAGGGGCGAGCAGAGATGGGAGCCCTGTCCTCAGGGATCTTAATATCCTGCTGGGTAGGCAGAGTTCCTACTCCCCAAAGGTAAGCCTAGGGGGTTCCAAATGGCCTTCTGGCTGAGGCAGTCAGGAAGAGCTTCCTGGAGGAGGGGACATGAAGCTGTGACCCGATTCTAAGCTGCAAAGGAAGGGCATTTGATGCTTCTCGAAGACAGGGCGATGATTTCAAGGAGGGTGATGGACCCAGGCACTCATCTGTATTGGGGCACATTGAACTGCTCTCTCTCACCTCCTGCCTGCATCCCTGTGCCAACTCCCCTATTCTACGAAGACACTAAAGCCAGTAACAGCTATTTGGTCGAGGTCACCAACAAGATAGAGGCAGGGTTGAGGGGAGGAGTGGGATGGTGGACCCCCTGCCTGCTGCCAGGTGCCCCCTTTTCTCTAGACCCCTGGCAGGGTCAGAGTTGAGTGTATCTGGGACACATGGTCAGGTCCTGCATTAGGTGGTAGGATTTGAAATCTTGACATAAACAAGGCCAGCAAAGTGGCTCCATTTGGTGTGGCCCCAGACCTACTTAGATCTGATTAATACTCAGCAGGGGGCCTGTGGAGCCCCCATCCATCCCCCAGCCTTGCAGAGACCCCCTCCAGGGTCTCTAGCCTCAGTTTCCCCATCTATAAAATGGGAATAGCAGAATGTTTCTTTCAGGGATGTCATGAATAAATTAGATTAACCAACATCTGCAAAGCCCTTGGAACAGTGCTGGCACCTAGCAAATGCTATTACACGTAATTTATGTTAAAATTAAACGAACATTATGCCCCAACAATTCTGCTCCTAGGTACATCTCCCAAAGAACTGAGAACAGGTACAAAGAAAACTTGCACACAAACATTCATAGGAGCACTCTTCACACTAGCCAAAAGGTATAAACAGCCCAAGGTCTCATCTGGAGGTGGGAGAGGATTCTTCCCAGGGCTCTTTGCCTTTTATTTGGGACCTGTGAGTTTCCAAGTGGGTGGGGGAACCCACTAGCTGTCTGGGAAAGCCTTTGCAATGCCTGCTAATTAATTAACTCTTTTACTGAGGTGAAAGTCATGGGACAAAATCAACTCTTTTAAAATACACAATTCAGTGGCCTTTAGTAAACTCGCAATGTTGTCCAGCCGCCGCCTCTGTCTGGTCCCCCAACATTTTCATCACCCACAAGGAACCCCTGTGCCCATTAGCCGTCAGTCCCCACCCACCCCCCTTCCCCCTAGCCCCTGCTTTCTGTCTCTACGGATTTGTCTGCTCTGAACATTTAGTATCAATGGAACCAGACAGTGTGTGGCATTTTGCATCTGACTTCATTCATTTAGCATAATATTGGGGGGCTTATCCACGTAGCATGCACCAGCACTTTATCCCTTTTTTATGGCTGAATAATATTCCATGTATGGATAGACCCCATTTTGCTTATTCATTGTCTGTTGATGAGACCTTTGGCTGTTTATACCTTTTGGCTAGTGTGAAGAGTGCTCCTATGAATGTTTGTGTACAAGTTTTCTTTGTACCTGTTCTCAGTTCTTTGGGAGATGTACCTAGGAGCAGAATTGTTGGGGCATAATGTTCATTTAATTTTAACATGAATTACGTGTAATAGCATGTGCTAGGTGCCAGCACTGTTCCAAGGGCTTTGCAGATGTTGGTTAATCTAATTTATTCATGACATCCCTGAAAGAAACATTCTGCTATTCCCATTTTACAGATGGGGAAACTGAGGCTAGGGTTAGATAGCCAGGATGACGTCATCTCATGGCTGCAGGCCCCCAAACGCTGGCCGAGCCCAGGGACCTTACTCGTGCTAAGCAACCCTTCAAGAGGCTATTGGGTAATCACCAAGGACAGCGTGTCCCAACTGGTGTTGGGCCCCTCAGCCCAGATGCCAGACCCCTGGGGCTCACCAAGGCATGGGCTCCCACCCAAATCCAGGCCCTGGCCTCTTGGGGGTTCCTGGATCCGAGTAGAGCCCTGTTGTCCCCGTGGGATCTGGTCCCCTGTGGGCAGCTCGTCCACTGCATGTCAATCACACACTCCAGAGCCCAGGCTGGCAGCTGGCCCCTGAGACGTGGTTATCTCCCGGCCACCCATAGACCTCAGGTCTTGGTGGGCTTAGATGGCCCCCGGTGGCTTTTCTCCCCTGCCTGGTGCTGCGTCCTCGTCACCCCCTGCTCAGCCTTATCTTGGCGTTCCAGGCCTTTCCTGCAAGTGGAATGGGGCTCTGCCCCCTGGCCATCCCTGGGTCTTTCGGGCAGGACTTATTCCCACACGAGGTGAATGGGACCAGGAAACCCTGCTGCGGGCACTTCTGTTTCGGAAGTGTGGGCTGACCCTTCACCTCCTGCGCCTCTCCGGCCCGCGGCCTCTGCCGTGTGGACACGTGGGCAGCACTGTGTGCAGTCCCGGCTGCAGGGGCCCCGGGGCTGGTGGCCAGCGCTTACCTTGCAAATGAGAAGACGGAGACCTGGGGTGCAGTTCCTGTCCTGGGCCCTCGGCGGGTGCCCAGGCAGGGGCCCAGGGTCTCAGGGCGATGGGGGAGGACAGAGCCAGAACGGGGGCTTCTGTGGGAGAGAGTGGGTTTGGGGAGTGTCAGAGTGCCCCAGACAGAAGGCAGGGCTTCTCGGACGTGGCTCTTCCTTCCTCAGAGTCTACTGGGGTGGACAGCCTGGGCGTGGGTCCACAGCTGTCCCCGGGGATCATTGTGGCCCTGCACCCCCGGGTGTGCCCAACGCACACCGAGCCTCCAACACGCATACAGAGCTCCCAACACACACACACACTGCCCTTGACATGCACACACACCCTCACCACACACACAGCTTTGTGCACAGCCACGGGGCTCCCTGGCCGCCCCCATCGTGGCCCCTTCCTAGCTGGATCACACCTTGAGTCAGTCCTGGGCGCCCATGCTCCCGTCGCATCCCTGGGCCTTTGCTCCCACGTCCTCTGCATGGCGCACCCCTCCCCTGACCCTGCGAATGCCGAGGAGACTCAGCGTCACCCCCTTCGTAGACAGGGCCAGACCCCGAGAGGGGCATGAGGTGGTGACGGGGGCCATCCAGCCAGGCCCCTGGTGGGAATGGGGGACACACAGGAGCCTCCCACTGGCTGAGCTTCTGCTGGTGGGGGCCCCACTGGGAGCACCTCCCCCTCGCCAGCTCATGGCCAACAGGCCCTATCCCAGCCCTGCCCTTTGGTTGCTGTGTGACCTCAGACAGTTCCCTCAGCCTCTTTGAGCTTTTGCTTCCACACTTTTGACCCGGAACCAACAGTGGACGAATCTCAGCACCTCACCAGGTGGTCCCACAGGTCCCTGAGTTGCTTGGTGCCTGCACGAAGCAGCTATTTCACAGGTGGGCTCAGTTATCATTAGAAGGAAATAGTTGATGTTTCCATTCGCCTGCCCCCTGGCCTCACTTTCCCTTTTCATACAAACCAGGAACCTATTCAGGTGGCTGCCCTGCCCACGGAAGGGCTGAGGGCTCCCAGCCAAAGCGTGGGGTGGAATGTTCTGGATGCCTGGCAGCCATCATCTCAGAGACCCCGCATAGCCCAGGCCCCACCCCAAGGGGAACACAGCGTTGACAGGCCGAGCGAGTGGAGCTGGTCATGCAAGGCTGAGCCCAGGAGGGACGGACCCCAGGCGAGTCTGTGTCCTGTGACCTTTCCTGTCCCTTGGGGGCTCTCCGCAGAGTGACCCCGATGGGAGGGGAGTCCGGCGCGGCTGAGCGCCTCTGCTAAGCCAGCTGCAGACCCGGCCCCGCCCCGGCCGCCCTGCCCAGGTGCTCCCCAGCAGCTTCCTGTCACAAAGGCCTGGCTGGCCCCTCCCCAGGCCCTGTGTTCTTCTGCCAGTTGGGAAACAAGCCCGTCTCGCCAGGGAAGGCCTCTGTACCCCCCTGGGTCCATCCCGCAGGATCGGGGCACGCCCAGGCCAGAGAATCTCAGCAGGTGTTGGGGGCTGCCATCCAGTAGCTGCTTCTCTGGGGCAGGGTCCGGGGGACTGGGAAAGGGGCCCAGCTGTGCGCAGGCCCCGATCTGCTGCCCTCAGCCCTCCTGGCCTTGTCTGTGCCAGGCATGGGGCTTGGCCCCCCAAAAGGGCCTGGCGTGGCCCCTGCCCTTGGAGCTCCCCTTCCCAGGCAGGCCGGCCCCGTGGAAGAGGCTCGGCACCGCCAAGCCCGGTGGGGTGGGGGTGCTGCTTTCTTCCCGCTCGGCTCCTCCTTGGGGGTCCCGGGAGACCAGGTGGGAGGCAGAGCCGGGAGAGCTGCGGCTGGGGTGGAGAAGGGGCGCCGCCCCAGGCCGGCGGCTGACAGATGGCAATGAGATGCGGCCGCGGGATGAAGTTCATTTTTCACCCACGCTCGCGCTCTCCCGAGCAGCCGGTAATCCATCCTGGAGCCCTTCCGAGGCCCGGGCAGTAATGGGGTCGTAGATCACTCCCTCGTGGAGACAGGGCCGGCCGGGGCTGGACCCATTATGAATGACCACTGGGGACCCCGGCCAGCAGCTCTGCTCCAGATGGGGCCTGCCACAGCCCTGAACTTGGGCCTGCGAGGGCCACGGGCAGCTGCAGGGCGGGCTCCAGTCCCTTGGGGGTGGGGGATGGCAGAGGGGCACTGTCTCCTAACTGGGGAGGGGCACCCCGGCTGGGCAGCGCTGGGCAGGCCCGCCCCTGGGTCAGGACCTCTGTGTGATGGGTCAAGGGAAGGGGACGCCTGCTCCACTCCACTGCATAAACCTGGGCGACTTCAGATTGGGGTTCTTCACACGCCCCGTACCCTGCGGAGACTCTGTGGTGAGGCCCAGAGCTGCAGCAAGCCCCGAAACTCTGATGCCCTCGCCCCTCCATATTTGCCTCCCGACACCCCCAGAACCAAAAGGGGCTGCTGACTCCAGGGGCAGGGGCAGAGGGCCAGCCTTGCTGGACTCCAAACACAGTCCTATCATCTGTATGTGCAAATGGGACAAGCCTTTCCCTCCCTTGCCTTGGTTTCCCTGTGTGTAAAATGGAGAAATAGTCGCAGCAAGCCCTAACTCTTACGGTTTTATGATGATTCAATGAGCTGTAAACATGAGGCGCTCATGGCAGCACAGCAGGCAGGTGAACTGTTCTTGTTGTCATCATCCTGGTGGTGGCTGGGAGCCGGAGCTGTGACCCCAGCTCCCCCACCTGCCAGCTGTGTGACTGTCGGGGAGATGCTGACCCTCTCTGGGCTCAGTGTCTCCATCTGTAAAATGGGACACAGGACTGAATGCTGTTGTTTGCAGCAGCAACAAAGATGAACTGTGGTCATCAGGCCCTGGAAACAGCACCACCACCACTTCTGCACTGCCTCCTGAGATGTTCTTTCTGGAACATTCCCCTGGGGTTCTCGTTATCAGATTTCACCCCAGTGAGGTGTGGAGGCAGAGAAAGGGACACAGAGCATTATTGCACTATTCCTGGAAAACTTTGGCCGTGCGGTCTTTGGGAGGGGACACGGCAAGTCCCACCACGGTCACCTCTGCCCTCCCCACCCCTGTCCAGTGGAACTCCAGGAGGGGCATGACCAGCCTTTCATTTTCTGTCTTTGCTCCGAGCCTGGGCAGCCCAGGCTCCCTCCCCTAACCGCAGGAGCCCGCAGCACAGGGACCCAGCTAGGTGGGCAGCCAGCCCCACTGCTGGGACACTGTGGACCCTGGAGAGTGGGCAGTCTGGTTTCTCCCACTCACAGACCTCCCTCCAGGCCCTGTGGCGGGCAGGCAGCGCTCTTGGCCTCTGCCAGGAACAATTAAACCCTGCGGTGGCCCCTACCGGGGCAGCCAGACCCACAGCAGGCGCTTGTGTTTACAGGAAACACACTGGGGAGGGGGGAGGGGCTCCCCGTTAGTAGGACTCGAGGGTGTGCAGGCATCCTTCACATGCACCACCACCCCCCATAGCATCTCTGGGGGCATGGGGAAACCAAGGCACAGAAAGTTCCGCCCCCCCCCAAGGCCACCCAGCGTCACGCTCGGGGTTCTCGAGTGCCAGCCCCCAGAGTTCCTCATGGTTTTAGCTCAGGGCACTAGGAAACCACTTGAAGGACACCACAGAGGCGTCTGTGCGGACGTGCCTGTTCACTGCCTGGCGCTGTGGTCTTACTGGGCGACTTTTCCAGTCCAGAGCACCAAGTCCCCCCACGCAAGCAGCTGTGGCCCCAGCGTCTGCACACAGGCCAGGTCGTGGTGGACACTGGGCCCAAAAGGGTGGGAGCCCGTCCGCCAGGCCCCAGCCAGAGGCTTCCCAGCTGCCCCCACGTCCCGGTCCCTCGCGCGCTTGCATGGCTCCAGATCACAGCACCTCACTGATCTCACTGCCCTCCCTGTCCTGCCGCAGGGCCTCTGCCCTCTCTGGGCCCTTTGCATGGATTGCCCTTCCCCCCAGAGCTTCACAGGAGTGGCTGCTCGCTGCCCTGTGGGCCTCAGCTCACTTCGCCTCCTGGGTGAGGCCCTTCCCCATCCTTTGATCTGCCTCGCTCTCTGCACCACTGGTTCTCGTCTCACCCTGGTGGTTGTCTTCCTCATACTTGCCGCTACCTGAAATCGACTTGTTTGTTGATACCCCCCTTTTTTACATTTTAATCTGTCTCCCTTGGCTATAATGTAATCACCATAAGAGCTTACCCATCTGTTTTGTTTGCTGATGAGTCCCCAGAAACTGGGACAGTGCCCAGGGTAGAAGAGATGCTCTATAAGTACTTACTGGCTGAATGAATGGAACAATGGATGGATGGATGGGTGGGTGAATGGATGGGTGGGTGGATGGGTGGGTGGGTGGATGGATGGATGGGTGGTTGGATGGATGGGTGGGTGGGTGGGTGGATGGATGGGTGGATGGGTGGGTGGGGGAATGGGTGGGTGGTTGGATGGGTGGGTGGGTGGGTGGGTGAATGGATGGATGGATGGGTGGGTGGGTGGGTGGTTGGATGGGTGGGTGGATGGATGGGTGGGTGGATGGGTGGGTGGGTGGGTGGATGGGTGGATGGATATTTGGATGGGTCAGTGGATGGAAAGAAGGAAGGATGGTAGAGTGGCAAACAACATCTGGACTTCTTTTGCTTCACCATTTCCAATTCTGACTATTCTGACAGAGGGGAGAAGGCAGGTGGCTCTGTCTGTGGTGGTTGGGTTGTGTCTGGACAGGTAATTAGATGACAAGGTGGGTAAAAAGGTGACTTAGAGCACCTCCAGGCAAGCCCACAAGTCTGTCTCATGGCTCATAAAAGGTGGAGAAATAGTGAGTCGAGGAGGGGGTGGCCAGGAGCCGTGGGCCAGCCAGGCTTGCCACGTGTTGTCTGAAGCTTGCTGGTGGAGCAGAATCTCGCTGACAAGCTGTCGGGGTCATATGGGGTGGGGGGTGGTATGGCGGAGGTGATAATGTCTGTTTGCATCTGATTTGCATGCAGTTGGTGCAATGACGGGATGTTCGGATCTCCTTCAGGTGGCCATATCTGTGCTCTCTTCTTTTGCCCACCATCCTTTGTCAGTGTCCTGACATGTCCTAAAATGCCGAAAGGATCACCCCGATTCCTGGCTGATCCTCTGGTGTTGCCTCCTCTCTATAAATAAGAATCACCATGAGCGCCGTTACCTCTTCCTGCCGGAAGCCTATTACCTGCCTTACCCCCTGCGTCTGCACCACCCTGCGGGGCGCGTGCTGTCATTGCCCCGTTGTATGGAGGAGCAAACCAAGGCTCGGAGGGAGCTGGCGCTGGCCCGGGCCCACAGCTGCGCAGCGGGGAAGCCCGAGGCTGGGGTTCCACGTGGCAGGGTTAGAGCCTCACAAAGAGCCTGCGGAGCCAAGCGCTTCGCCTGTTTACACGGGAGGAAACTGGGGTGCTGCCGAAGCCCGAGAAGGGATGGAGAGAGAGAAATGGCCAGGAGGTCCTACTGTGCACCCACAGCTGAGATGAGGACGTATTCTTGTCTGTACCTCTGTCCCCGGAAAGGGGACATTAACGGGGGCATAGTAGGTGCTCGATGAATACTTACCCTTTGTAGCTTTGGGAGGTCACAACGCCGATATGGGGAGGGACCAGGGGTGGAACCCAGCAAGAGATGGGAAGAGGGTGAGGGTGGGGGACGTCTTTGTTTTCTGGCACTAACACGAAGGCCAACAGGAGTGCACGGGGGCAGGGGTGTGGCCGGCAAGGGCAGTCGTTCCCCTCCAAGCCTGAATTCCAGGAGCCAGCTTTGTGTCCGCCGTGTAACGATATGATAGGTTAGGGTCAAGTTGTGGTCCCATAACTTGTTGGAAGACATTTCTGAACAATAAAGGTGTCTGCCTTTATATCTGCACATATTTTATCCTTGTGTTAGCCTGCCCCACTCACCCGCCTTGGATTTACTGTGTCTGGAGCGGGTTGAGTTTGACGCCAGTTGTCTCCGACGGTGCCCGTCCCTTCCCACCCGCCCCGCTTGGCCTCCACCCGCTGAAATATTTGCTTCCCGGCCCCACTGACAGCCGCCGCTGGGTCGTGAAGCAAAGGTTATTGGACTGTGAATGTTATGACATTCCGTTTTTCCATCTGCCCTTTCACGGGGCCTGGTGATCCGCTTTGCGGCCGAGGCTGGGCCAGCCCCACAGGGAATAAGTGATGTCCCCTTTGTCACAGCACCTTCCCAGCTTCACTGCCTGCACCCCGGGGTTGACTGAACAAGGGCGCCAGCTCCCCAGCTGCTGTCAGCTTGCCAGTCCCCACGGCTCGGCCCAGAAAGGGTCGGAACAGACAGAACAGGGCACAGGACGGCAGCCACCATCGTGATAGTAATGCTCAGCACATGTGGCATTTGGAGGGTCCCAGATGCTGCATTAAACGCTGTAGGGTTAGGGACACATTCCTGTACAAACACCCCATGAGTGCAGGCATTCTCATCCCTTTGTCGGTTGCAGAAGCTGAGGCACGCACAGGGAGGGGATGTGACTTGGCACGGCCATAGGTCACACAAGCTGGTGCTGTCGGGGCCCCACCCGCATGCCCTCGGCCTGCCCCAGGGTCTCTGCTGAAGTGACGTCATGCAGTCCACGCTCTCGGCAGCACGTTACAAGCAGACCAGGAGGTTGACGTCTGCAAGCAACTCTGACCACGGGTGGCAACAGGCTCGTGGGTGTACAGCAGCCCCCTGTGTCTTCCGTAGGACGGCACTCACAGAGGGTCACAGGGCCGTCCACCACATGACCCCTTTGGTGCTGACCCCCTGCCCAGGCTCGCTGCCCTCCTCGCTCACTTCCGGGAATCACTTCCCAAATAAACCCCTCGCACGTGACCGTGTCTTCGGGTCAGCTTCTGGGGGCCCCAGATGAAGACACTGAAAGTAGTAATAGCAGAACCACAGAGCAGAGTCTGCCAGGCGGTTCACTGCAGACGCTCATCCAGGTCATCTCATCAGCTCGAGAAGTCCCAAATCTCATCCAAATCCTCTCAATCGGGTATACGCCAGGCTCTCAAACTCCCCTTCGTCTGCGGACCTGTGAAATCTAAAAGTAAGTCCTCAGCTTCCAAAATGCAGTAAGCAGTAGACATTCCCCTTCCAGAAGAGAGAAGTAGGAAGGAAAAAAAGGGGTCGTGGACCCCAAGCAAGTCTGAAATCCAGCAGGGCAAACCCCAGGAGACATCAAGGCCTGAGAAGGTCAGGGCTCCACGCTCTGTCCCCTCGGACAGCAGGCCTAGCCAGTAGAATTGCCAGATTCAGAAAGGTAAAAAAAAAAAAATCAAAGCATCCAGCTAAACATGAACTTCAGAGAAGCAACAAATACTTTTTTAGTATAAGTATATCCCACACAATGTTTGGGATATACTAATGCTTAAAAACAATTTTATTCATTGCTTAGAGCTGGGGGCTCGGAAGAGCATGGGGGGTGACTGCTAATGGGCATGGGGTTTCTTTTTGGAGTGATAAATATTCTGGAATTGATTGTGCTAACGGGTTGCACAACTGAATATACTGAAGCCCGTGGAATTGTACACTTCAAATGGGGGAATTGTGTGGTTTGCAATTTATATTTTAATAAAAATGTTATATAAAAGAAGTTATTCGTTGATCATCTGAAATTTAAATGTAACAGGGCGTCCTGTATTTTATCTGGCAACCCTTCCAGGGGGTGGGTTTTCCTACCCTGCCCAGAGTGAGGAAACAGGCACACCCAGATAGGGGAACCAGGAAGTGGTGGAGCCCAGCAGGCTGCTTAATAGCAAGGGGACACTGCCTGGGGGGCCCAGCCAGCGGAGGCGAGGATGGGGTCAGGTGGCTGACCCCAGGCCCATCTGGGGATGTCCCACAGGGATGTTTCCCACCCACCCACAATGCGTGAATCCTCACGTGGGTGGGGCAGGGCCTGAGCCCCTTTCACCTCCTGACCCTGCCTCTTTGGGCTCTGCCTCCTCCTTTGAAAGTCAGAGTGCAGGTCGGAGGGAGGGGGCCGAGGAGGGAGGGGGCCGAGGGAGGGGGCTGAGGAGGGAGGGGCCGAGGGAGGGGCTGAGGAGGGAGGGGGCCGAGGGAGGGGCTGAGGAGGGAGGGGCCGAGGGAGGGGCCGAGGAGGGAGGGGGCCGAGGGAGGGGCCGAGGAGGGAGGGGGCCGAGGGAGGGGCTGAGGAGGGAGGGGCCGAGGGAGGGGCTGAGGGAGGGGCCGAGGAGGGTGCACGCAGAAGCAGCAGCTGCCAGCACTGGGCCTGGTCGGTGCTTCCCACAGAGCGGGCTGTGAGCCTCTGCAGCTGCGTTCCTCCAGAAAACTCGTGGGAGCTTGGGGCTTTGTCCCAGGGCGTCTGGCTGCCCTGGGGTTGGGGGAGGGGGTGGTCTCACTCTCCCTGGGGCACCAGCCCAAATGAGCCAGTGTCTGTGACCCATACGTCACCCCTTGAATCCTGCTGGCACTTCTGTTGGATGTGTTACGGCTCCATCTAGCATAACACCTGGCAAACAGTAAGTGCTTAATAAGTGCCACTTGACTTCGTCTTGGTGCCGAAGGGGCGCCGAGGCTGCCAGGGAAGCGTTTTGCTAACTCCATTTTGCAGAGATAATCGAGAAAGGGATGACCCCGAAGAGGCTCCCTATCCCCCAGGATGTAGGAAGCGACGGAGACAGGTCTGGAATCTTCCAGAATAGTCTTTCTTCAGGCTGCTGTGGGGTTTGCAGTCCACAAAGGCCGGACACTCACACCCATGAGGTAGCACCCGTCCCAGGTCTCTGATGTTTTTAGGGGTTCCTGGCCCAGGATTAGTCCTTCCCCTGCCTCCGTCCCCTCCACCTGCAGCTGCCCATCCGTCAGGCTGGGGTTTGTCGTCCCTCCCTGCCCCAGAGGCAGGTGGGCCATCTGGCCGCCAGGGGGCAGCAGGGGCTTGGCCTACAAAGGTGGGGGTGGGGGTGGGAGGAGAGCTTTGGTCACGATGGGGGCGGGGGCGCCCTGAGGTGGTCCGCGGTGGGGGAGTGAGCCCTCCCAGAGGTCCTTTAGGAGGGAATTAGTGAAGCAGCATGGCTTCTTGCTTGGGGCTGACAATACCTGCTGGCTTTGCTTTAAGGCCCCAGGGAAGTGTTCAGGCACCAGGTGTGTGGAGGGGGGGTGGGGGGGCTCCCCCAAACTCTCCATAGAGGGCGAAGAGAGGGGGTGCAAGGGGGGACCAGCGAGGGGCCAGACTACAGCAGAGGGAGGGAAGGAGGTCAAGGCCTGAGAAATTAAATGTTCATCAATGCAGGTCCCGTGCTGACAAAGTAGGGCAAGGCTGTTAGTGCTCATTAAAGTTTAATACCTGCCGGTGCCACCGCGGGCTGTCAGACGCTGCTCTAATTCAGCGGGTTTAGGGGAGAACTCGCAAGTGATCCTAGAGGTCAGGGACTGGCTTTTAACCTGTCAGTGTGAAGAAGCCGATCGGGCTTTGGGCCTCACTTTAAAGCTGATGGTTTGGGTTATCTTTGGGCTAGCAGGTTGGGGTGGGGGCTCTGCTGTCTGCCCCTGCCCCGTTCCCTTTCTCTTGTGGCCTAGCTCCGGACATCCGCGCCCCCCTGCTGACCTGCAAGCTCCTCTGTGGGCTCTGGACCCTGCCAGAGTCAGGCCCCAAGGCCTCCCCTCTGCTGCTTCGGTCCCTGCAACTTGTCCTAGTCGGTTGGGAAGCCCAGTGCACAACAAACCTCTCCCTTCCTGCTTCCCGCTGCCTCCAGAAAACCAGCCTTTCCTGGGCGCTGAGAGCTCCCTCCGCACCCCGGACCCCTTGGCACAAGTGTCTGGGCTCTGCACTGGCCCAGGACAGGGCAGGGTGAGTGGTCCCTGGAGGAAGTCTTTTGCAGCTCAACAAAGGGCAGGCCAGAGGCTTCCTGGGAAGGCTCCCTGGAGGAGGTGGCACTTGAGTTGGGCCTTGAAGGACAAGTATAGGTATTAGGCTCAGCAGAACACACCTGGGCATTGTCAGTTGGGGAGGGTAACATGAGCAGGGTAGGGTGGTGAGAAGGGCAGGGTGCGGCCACTTTGGGAAAGGGCTGTTGAAGGTGAAGGCCAGGGAGAGGTGGGAGCTGGAGCTGGAAGGAGAATGGGGCAGATTGGGACAGGCCTGCATGCCAGGCTAAGGGTTTGGGCATTGCCCTGAGCCCCTGGTCTGAGGATGGCATGGAAAGATAAAAGCTGTGCCAGGCCCAGAAGAATCTAAGCCTTGGGGCTGCCAGGGCTTCCAGGCAGTGGTGCCTGCACAGAGTGTTACACATGAAAGAGTGGGAGACTGGAGGGTATACCACGGCCACACAAGTCTCCCATTTCACAGGTGGGCACAGTGAGGCCTGCCGGGGCTTGCCCCCTGGTGCAGCAGGAACGCAGAGCAGCATCTCAGCACTCCAGGCCCCGCTGCGCCGGCCACGGGCTACCCAAGACACCCTCCCACCCACCGGTGCCCAGCTCTGCAGCCCAGCTCAGGCCGGGCAACATGCCCAGCCCCGACCATGGCGGCCCCACTCCAGCCTCTGATCTCACCAGAGCTCCCGAGAAAACCCTTCGCCTCTTTTAACACTCGCTCCATCCGTCACCTCCGCCCTCCGAGGCCCACACGCTGCAGTGTCACCGCCTCCAGCTTGGCCTGGAGCTGGGTGTGCCCAGAGTAGACCAGAAGAGAGAAGGAACCCAGGGAAGCGAACAGAGAGCCCCAGGCCCCGGACCCCACCACCAACCTGCCTCTGGGCTCAGGGCGTCCTGAGCTTGGGGGTGCTGGTGGGCGTTGGGGGAGCCTCCTTTCTGCCCCTGGGCTTGTTCCTCTGGGGACCAGCTCCAATGTGCACAGGACATGGGGAGCCCCGTACCCTGGCCCTGGCAGCCCCTTTTGGTCTTTCTCAGGCACCACTCACGGTCCATGTTGTGAATTTCCGTGGGACAGAGGTGGGGGGCAAATGCAGCCTTCCCTCCACCCCTGGCCTCCAGTTCCCCCAAGTCCATGGGGAGAGGGTGGCATAAAGGGCAGCCTCTTTCATTCCAGCCCAGTGGCTTGGGAGGCCTTGGGGGTGGACGGGGTGCCTGTTTTTAAGAGGCAGGAAAACCCCGTCTCTTACCTCCCCAGCACTCATTTCCCCTCCGCTGCTGCAAGGAGACCTGTCCTGGATGCTGGGAAGGGCTGGGCCATGTGGGGAGCCCCCCCAGCTGTCTCCCTCTCTGCTCCGGTGGGCAAGCTGCTGCACCCCAGAAGTGCCTACTAAGGAAATCAGTTGGCCACAGGCCTCGGCAACCACCCCGCAATGACCCCATTGCCCGGGGAGAGGGCGGTGCTCAGCTTAGGGCACGAGGCCTAACATGTCCAACAGGCCAGGCCGGAGGTCGAGGCTGCCGAGCCTGAGCTGGGGGACGGAGGGCATCTGGAGGTTTTAGCGCTGGGAAGCCGGGGTTGTGGGCTGGGGCTGTGTGCACGCAGGATTGGGGAGCCATCTCCGGGAAGCCAGGAGGACAGCGGATGTCAGGTGGGGGTGGGCAGGAGAGAGCGCGAGACAGAGGGAGAGACAAGACACACAGATGAAACGGTGGCACTGGGTGGCGAGGGCTGATGGAAAAGGACCCCGACCCCCAGGTCCCTCCCTTGCTTCCTGACCCCCCATCTTTTCTGTGAAGTCTTGGGGTGTGGGAAGAGGAGGGGAGGGGCTTCCCCCTTTCCCAGCTGGGGAAGTCAGGGGCATCCAGAGAGGCAGCGTGCTGGGCCCAGAGCCACACAGTACGGCCCCACCTGGCGCACCGCCTGCCTGCCGTCCTCCCGCTCTAGAAGACATGTCCCCGGAGCCAGACGTGGCGTGGTAGTATCTCTGCAGGGCCCCTGCCCGCGAGCGCGCCGACCCATCCTGGAGGCCCGCTTCCAGGGCACGACGCTGCAAGGTCACCGTCCAGGCAGAGCCCTGGCCTCTGATTCCGTCCCCGGCCTCCGGGGCGCCTGGCTGCCGTGGGGGGCAGCACCTGCCCACCCAGCAGCCCCCTGGCTCCGCTGCACACCCTGAGCATCTTCACACCTGCGTCTCTGGGGACCTGGTGGCCTCCCCTGAAGCTCCGATCTTAGGGCAGGAATTCCCCTGAGACCCTTCCCCTGGCGGTCTTTGGAAGCCGTGCTCCCCACCCCCCAGGCCTGAGAATCTCAGGACATCGACTCCCAGACCACCCAAGCTGGGTGGGGCCACGCTGCCCCAAAGCCTGGGAACTGGGTGAGAACCCTGTGTAGATGCAGTGCATCGAGTTACCTATCTGTGCCTCGGTTTCCCCACCTGCAAAGTGGGCATGACAACACCCCTGCCTCCTGCCGTTCGTCATGAAGCTTAAATGAATGTGAAAACAGAAACACCTGTGGTGAAAGTGCTGAGTGTTGCAAAGAACCTTTGTAGGTAGGGAAACTGAGGCACAGGGAGACCGAGGGGTCCCAAAGCTCACAGGGCCAGCGCTGGATAGGAACGTGGGTGCTACGCCTGTCAGTAGCTGGGTGGGAGCTGGCCCAGCCAGATCTGGCCCCAGAACCTCTGCTCACTGTCTTTGGGCCGGGCCTGGGTCTCCCCATCCGTCCCTGCCTGCAGAAGCGGGGGCATCATTGCACCTGGGACGGGGGCATAGCTGCCCGTGTGGTTGGCGCTTCCAGCTGGGCGCAGGGTGTTGGTTGCAACAGTGCGGGGTGGGCAGAGATCCCCCCACGAGGCGCCGACCCGGGGCAGGCGAGCAACACGTGCGGAGCTCCCAGAGGCGCCTGGCAGGTCGTGAGCGCCCCGCGTGTGCTGGTTGTTCCGGGTCATTACTCCTGCCCTTGCTCTCACTGCCCGACGACCGGGTTGCTGAGCTGCCACGGGAGGGGGCGGGCCCCAGGCCTGTGGGTCCAGCCTGTTAAGGCACACAGCGTTCACGCCGCAGTCACGCCGCTGTCACGCCATGGGCCGAGCAAACGCGAAGCCTTCTACAGGGAAGAGCTTTCGGCCACGCCGTGAACACGGCACCCTCCTAACCAATCCCAGGCCTTGAGCACTTAATGCAGTCCTTCCAAAGTCAAGGAAAAATGAGGGATTATCCACCAAAGTTTCCGGCAGCCCTCCCCACACTGCTGGGACTTCGAGATCATCAAAGGCAGCGTGTGTGAATGTGTGTGATGGTGTGTGAGTGTCTCCATGTATCTGTGTGCCTGTGTATCTGTATATTGTGTGCCTGTGAGTGCATGGTTTTGTATGTGTGTGTGTGTCCATGTGTGTGATTGCACGAGTGTGTCTACATATCTGTGGTTGTGTTTGTGATTGTGTGTCTCTGTGTGTGATTATCTGTCTCTGTGTGTGGTTGTGTGTGTGACTGCGTTGCTCTTGTGGGTGTGACTGCGTTGCTCTGGGTGAATGTGACTGCATATGTGTGTGTGTGCGTGTGCTGGGAGGGGTGTGTTGCAGAGACCTGATGTGGACCGTGCAGTCAACTCTTCTTAGAGGAGGTGGGGCTGAGGGCTGCTTTGAATCGTGCATCAGTGAGGATGCAGATGAACAGAACCCCGGCCCCAGAGGGGCCCGAGAGACCCCTACCCCGTGGGGTCTGAGCCACGAGAGTCCAGAGGAAGCGGAGCCCAGTGCCCAGGCCAGCTTGGCGGTCCCGAGCCCCCTGGCAGTGGGTGCGGTTGCAGGCAGGGGGCAGGGCAGCCCCACCCAGGCAGGAGAGGAAGATAGCTGGTGCCATGCATTATTCAGCAGCTCCTGATTTCACATTATTCTCCCTGATACTTTTACAACCTGTCAGTAAATAAAAAGACTCTACATTATTTATAGAAACGGAGCCAAATGGGCCGGGAAGATTTAGTGTGGCCGTTATAAGGGGCACTTGGGACGATCTGACCGGGCAGGGCAGGGGCACAGGGCAGGAGATGACGACAGGTGCTGTTGCCCCAGCCGGGGACCAGGCACCCGGGGACTTTGGCTAGGGTCTGTGACCCCAAAGAGGTACACAGTTGCCTTCCTTTGGGCACCTCCCACCCCCCTCCAAAGTCAGGAGCCAGTGCCAGCTGCACAAAGCCGGCCCAGAGCCCATGTGGCCTTGGTTGGGAAGGGCAGGGCTGGGGAGGCAGGTGGCATATACCTGGCCAAAAGGGGGCTTGTGGCTGAGGCTGCAGCTGTTCCTGCCTGGTGCCCCCTTAAAGGTACAGATGGACTGAGGGGCTTTTCTGGGTCCCCGCTTGCTCGGCTTTGATGCTTTGGCCACCCGGTGGTGGGGAAGGTCAGTTAGGAGAGTGAAAGGGCATTTGTGGGTACCCACAGTGGCCAAGTGCTGAGCTGGGTGCTGGGGAGCATGGGAGAAGTTCTAATGACCTCTGAGTGTTTATTGAACACCAGCTGAATACACAGACAGCACATGGCATCACAGGGCCAGGGATGACCCCAGGTTTTGCAATTGGCCTGTCCCTTTGTCCTCAAACTGTCAGGCCACAGGCCCCAGCCTGGGGGTTGGAAATGGAAACTGCAGATGGTGACGGAGTCTTCCCCGACTCTGGCTGGTGGCGGCTCACCCTCCCTGGCTCTATGCATTTGCATATGCTGTTCCCTCTGCCCCACATGCCCTTCCCCTTGGTGTGGGTGGTGAACTGTGATCCAAGGCCTGTGTTACTGGGCATGGTTGCCCAGTCATCCCTGCCATTGGATGGGAGGCCTAGGGCAGCGTTTATCAATGGAGGTTCCACCAGTCCTCTGCAGCAGTTTTCCACTTGATGGTGGCCCAAACACAGCGCATACGAGCGTGTTTGCATGACCGGACAGCCAACCTCGAGGACTTCCAGGGGAATCCCGGACCTGCGTTTATGTGGATGATCACATGAGAACTGCCCTCGAGGGGCGGCAGCTAGTGCAGCATTCTGGGTTTCTCAAACTAGAACCCAGAGACGCTGGGCAAAGGGTGAGGGGTGGGGAGGACAACCATTTCCCCAAGTTTACCAGCACCCAAATTTGAGAAGCAGATTCTGGCCCAGAGAGGGCGAGAAGCCCGTTCACCTGGAAGCCCAGCATCCCGCACGTAGTGGGCACCCCGTGGTGCCTGGCATTTGGCTGACACAGAAGAGTTCTCTGTCGCTGGGAACCTGCAGCCTGGAGTGGGGGTGAAACAAGTCAGCTGGGAGCCGAGGCTGGGAGGAGGCTTGTCAGCAGGGGCAGCGGTATTCTTATTGAACCCAAAGATGTTGAGGGACTCAGGGGAGGGGAGACATCTGTGGGCTGAGTGGATCGGAGAACGTGGCCATAAAGGGGGAGCCTGGAAGGAGGGGGCTGCTTGCAGAGGCAAGAGGGCAGGCTGCCAGATGAGACAGAGCTACCTGGGGAGGCAGTGCTGGTTTGGCAGAAGAGCTGGGCCGGGTGTAATCCCACAAGGTAGAGGGTAGGGGCTGGTGGTTGGAGGAGGAGACAGACCTTGTGAGCTAAGCTGAGTGTGGATTGGGAAACCACAAGGCAGTGTTTCCCAAGGAGCCCCTTACTGGGTTTGTATTACAGTGTGTATTTGTTATCCACAGCTGCGTAACAAATTACCCCAAAACGTAGTGACTTCAAACAGCATTTATGATCTCATGGCCTCACCGTCCTTGGGGTCAGAAATCTGGGCCTGGTTTAGTCGCTTTGGGGTCTCTCCCTGGCTGCAGGCAAGGCATCGGCTGGGTCTGTGGTCATTTCAGGGTCTGAGTCAGGAAGCCCCGCTTCAAGCTCAGCCCGTCGTTGCTGGCAGGATTCAGTTCCTTGTGGGCTGTCGGGCCGAGGGCCTGAGGTCCTTGCTGGCTGCTGGGCGGAGGCCACCCACAGCTCCTCTCCCAGGTGACGGCGCATAGCATGGCAGCTTGCTTTATCAGAGTGAGCCAGCCAGGTGACAGGAGGCATGCAGGATGGGATGTGGCGCAGTCTCTGTCCCGTAATCTTAGAAGGGTCACCCCATTGCTTTTGCTGTGTTTTCTGTTCGGGCTCCTCGGTCAGTTACCTTTCCACGTTAACGCGCCTTGGGACTCTCCAAGGTATGGCCCAGACAGGCACTGTCCCTGCAGGAAGATCACGTAGGAATCTTCAGGGATTTGAGGGGCTACAACAGCATCTGAGCAGGGAGCGAGGTTGGGGGTCCCTCCTCTTGGCTTCCGGGGGGCGCCAAGGGGGCAGCCTGCACACCGACACGGGCCCGGCCTAATTCTCGACCCTGTCTCCACCCTGACCCTGGCTCCGGAAAGGTGAGAGGGCTGCCGGGCCACCTGTCCGCCCCATGGTCCAAGTGCTGTCCAGGTGCTGGCCCAGGTGCCACGGTGGGCCGTCCCGAGGAGGCGGCTCGGGCTGTCGGTGACATCAACCCCTGGCTTACCCAGAAGCACTGTGGTTGCCAGTGCAAAGTGGAATCATCTCCCCTTCCCCGGGGTCTGCCACCACAGTCCAGGCCAATGGGCAGCTTCCAAGGAATTGTGACCACCATGCTGGGATGGGGTGGGTACCTGGATAGGGGGTGGGCATGGGGCCGCTGCTGAGTCCCCCAGAACCAGAGGGTGCCGCCTTGCCCCACCGCGAGCCCCTGAGGGGTGCAGTGCTGGCTCAGCACTCCCTACCCCGACCTACGCCACCTGGGCAGAGAAGCCCAGACTGGGAAGGTGGCCGAGAACCTGTTTCAGGGTGGCGGTGGGTGGCGGGACCACCTGTGAGCTGAGGCTCCAGGTCCCCAGCCGAACCCCACTTACGCAGCACGAACCCAAAGACCAAGTTATTACGACTTTAAAGACGGTGACCACAGAGCAGGAAACCCCGAGCCTGGGGTCATGGGGCCCTCGACGAGTGTCCTGGGGCCTCACAACAAAGTAGAACAAACTGGGGGGCTCGAAATGATGGGAATGTCACCTCTTCCCGCTCTGGAGGTCAGGAGTCTGAAGTCAGCTCTCCCGGGCCACTTCCACCCGGGAGCCCCTTCCTGGTCTCTTCCAGCTTCTGGGGGGCTGCTGGTCCCCCTTGGCTAGTAGCCACCTTCCTCCAATCTTCTGCTGTGCTGCTGGTGCGGGGGTCCCCAGGGACACCCCTCAGAACCCCCACGGCTCCCCTTACCTCTCGGCTGCCCCACGGGGTCAGGGAGCTTATTTCCATTTCACAGCCACACTGTGTGCTTCCTTGTCCCGCCAACCCTCCATGATTCGGTGGCCGTCACGTTCCACTGGGCAGCTGGGTCCAGAGAGGGTGGGTGAGAGGGTGACCCAGGAGGGCAGGGTGGGCCTGACCCTCTGCATCTACAGCCAATGCCAAGGGAACGATGGGCTCCCTCTCCAGCAGGAGTCCCCATTTTCCAAGCACCCCTGAGAGTGGGCCGAGGCCATGAGGCCAGGGGTGCCTCATCCCCAGAGAGGATGCTGTCTTGGTAGCTGGGGTGTGAGAAGTGGGGTGTCTGCAGGGTGGGTGGGCAGGAGGGGAGAGGAGATGTTTCCAGGACTTCCCTGGAGGGAGGACAGGGCGTCCCTGGACCCTGGGGAAAATCTTCATCTTCCCCTGCAGCCGTTCCCCAAGGACGACAGCCCGCTCCCCCACTGTGATTTCGGGGTGCCATCTGAATCATTAACGTCAGTCAAACCTTGGTGCGGCAAGGGCTGATGGTGCACCCTGGGTCCCAGGGGGGTCTGGGCTTCCTCAAACCTGTGTCAATAAAGCAGTTTGGAGGGCACACTTCCCAGAACACAGATATTTACTTAGGGATCAATTTTATCAATTGTACCCAAGCACCGCTGTCCTAAGAGCATATGCACTTGATAAAACTGACCTCCAGAATAGAATGCCAGAAAGAGGTGATGAATCCCAGTACCTGTCCCCAGACCCCGGTAGAGGTGGTGGGCAGACTGCGCTCTCCCTGGGGCCCGCAGCCCCCTTTGAGACCTCGTCCTGTTGGGGTGGGGAAGCACGCCGGACGCAGGGAGGCCGGGGACAAGTGTGGAGTTAGCACAGGATGATTCACCACCTCCAGGCACAGTGACTTGCCAAATGACTGGTCTATTCAGGCGCTTCTCAAACTTTTACGTCTGAGCCAACTATTTGAGCGCTGCAGCTTGCCTGCTGACCCGGGCTGCACGCGTGCATGCGCCCATGAAACGATGCTTGCCGTCACTTTCCGTCTTCGTCTCGGGTATTCTCTGGTTTCTGGCCATGGAAACAAGATCTTTGCCAAGACCCACAAAATGATTTCACAACCCCTTAACGAGCCACAACTCACAATTTGAAAAGTACAGGTGTAAGCTTGGGTACCGTAGGGCTGCAGGGAGGGAGGAAATTGTCATAAACGAAGTGTGTGTAGATATTAGTGCAATTTAATTTTTGTACAGGCATATCTGGCCTTCTCAGCTGTTGGATCTCACTCATGCTGGGGATGTGTCCTGTTTTTGCCTGTAGAGGGCCTGGAACATAGAACGTTCTAAATAAAATACTCATGATGAATCGATGAATGAACAAGTAGATGAATGGCTACGGAGTGCACCCACCTCCGTGGGTTCCAGGCACTGTCTCCTGGTGCTGAACCCAGCTCTCCATCCTAGGCAGGACGTGACCCCAGGCCCCACGCGGCCTTCCTGGCTCTGCTCCCCCACAGGTCCCCGGCTCCCTCCTGCGCCTCCGACCTGCATCCGTCCCTGCTGTTGGGATCTGCTGTGACTGAAATGAGATTCATCCCCTTTGCAGTTGGCAAAATCACAAGTGAGCAGGGGACGGTGGGCAGCTACCCTCTCCGGCCTCCAGAACGTAACGGTTTGTTTCCCCTGTCCTGAAGGTGCTCGCTGCCAGCCCGGCAGTGACAGTTTTATTGGCAAGTGGGCCTGCTAGAAGGATTGTAGGCTATTTACAGTGTTGAGGCCACGGCTTTGCGGGGAGACAGTTAACATAAATTCACATGATGGATCCGTTATCACTTCATTGAACTTGTGGCGGACCCATCGAAGGCCGAGCAATAAGGCACTGTTTCCTGGGTTTGCAGAGCCCTGGGATACATTAAATATACTTTATTTATGGCTCACCGGTGCTGCACTGTGGGCCGGAGAATGCAGCTTTTGCAACTATCGTCTAATTTTATGATGAGCATTAAAGCCGGGCCTATAATTTGCACCTTTTTATTCATTAGACAGTAGCGCAGCCATAAGTCAAAAAGGCCCAGGGATTTAGATGCAGATCCAGAAGATAAACTATTGACAAGCCAGATGTATTTTTACATTAGAGCGCCTTTACAATAGTTTATGTTGAGAGTGGAATATAAATTGCATTATTAAATATAAACCACTCTTGGAACCAGGGCCAAGCTGGCGAGCCAGGAAGGGAGGGGGCGTGGAGCCGGGGGTGGGGAGGGGTACCTAATTTCTCAAGGTTGCGGGTGTAATCGTGCTTGGTAGGTTTTCTCTGTCCAGGAGCCCCGTGTAGGAGCAAGCAGCATGGTGTGGGGGTGGGTGGCGTGATTTGGGGGTGGGGACCCACTTGTCCTTGAGCAGGTGGGGAGTCGGGGTCCCGGGGTCCTGGCCATGGGGCTGTGTTTTGGGCCCAGCCCGGAGGACCCATGCCCACTGGCTCTCCGGAGGGACCCCGGGTTGGTGGTGGGGTGCGCAGTGCCTGGCTGCTGTATCCCAGCACACGGGGACACCTGACTTGCCCGGAGATACTTAAGGTTCACTTCTGCAGCTCTTGAGGTCTCCTGGCCAGGCGTTTGGCAGGACTTCCGGGGCCCCTGGCTGTATCCCCTAGCGCTGGGTTCCTGGCCCAGGCCTGGCTCAGGAGCCAAGGGACCTGCACACAGCCCAGTCTCTCCACAGCGGCACTCCTGGCGTTGGGGGCCCTGTAAGCCATCGTGACGGGGTCTGCCCTGTGCCTTGTGGGATGTTGGGCAGACCCCTGGCTGCTACCTCCCACCCTCCAGCGGCACCACCGTGCCCCCCACCCCGCTTGAGTTGTGACAACCAAAACTGTCTCCAGGCCTTGCCAAATATCCCTGGGGAGAAGGTCCCCCCAGATGAGCCATGACTCAGCTCTCCGCCATGCGCTGTCCGCCTTCACACCCTGGGCGGACTGGGGACCAGCTCTGGGAGGACCTGAGCGCCTGGGGGGCCTTCCGGGAGCTCCCCCCGCCTGCTCTGGTGACGCTCAGCCTTCTGCCCGCTCGGGGGGGTGGATGGGTCAGGGCTGAGGGCTCATCTCTGGAGCCAGGCTGGCTGGGTCCGAAACCTTGCGTCAGCCTCCTCCTCTGGGAAGGGTGCGCTCGCTGATCACGCAGATCCCCTAGAACAGTGCCCGGTGCAGACAGCAGAGGTAGCAGCACCCACGGCCACCCAAGGTCCCTGGGCCGCCGGACAGAGCTCCACACGCTGGGTGCCTGAAAAGCCCAGGCGCGCCCATCTCCCAGCTCCCGAGGCAGAAGTCCAAAGTCAGGGTGTGCAGGGCCGCGCCCCCTCCCTGGCCCCAAGGGAGGCTCCTTCCTGGCCCCCTCCGGCTTCTGGTGGCTTCTGGTGTCCTTGGTGTATGGCCACTTCCCTCCCCGCTCTGCCTCTGGCTCCGCCTGCCCTTCTCCCCTTTTCCCCGGGCCTCACCTTGGGCGTCTCTCATAAGGACACTTGTCGCTGGTTTTAGGTAAGCCAGGAAGCCCTCATCTCGAGCTCCTGAATTTGCAGACATCTGCAAAGACCGTTTTTCTAAATAAGGTCACGAACCTGGGACATGGAGATGCCCTTTGGGGGACACTGTTCCTCACAGAGGAGCAGAGCCCCTTGTTTAGAATAACTAATAAATAGGCTCAGCTGTGGTCTCTGGGCACAGTGGCGTGACAGTCCCGCTGCGCCCACTGGGAAGGAGGTGTGGAGGGCTGCCGGGCTCGCAGGACGCATGCCCGCCTGCTCTCGGGGGGACCTGGGCCACTGTGGCCCCCTCCCCACTAGGGTCCCCGGGCCTGGCTCCCAGCAGCCCCGCTGCCCTGCGGCTTCTCCTGAGCACCTTTCCCCAAGGTACGCCTTCCCACACGACCACGACCGACAGAGGGGGCAGCCAGGGGGCTGGGTCCCCCCCGCCTCCCCGCTGCGTGTGTTTCCCAGGGCAGGGGCAGCGCCCACACCTGCAGGGGCTGAACCTCTGGCCCCCGGGGCTCCGCGCGGCCTCCCCAGGGCCCTGCTGGGCGCGCAACTGCCCGGGCGGCTGACGGCAGCTGACAGGCCCCGGGGGCGCAGGGAGACCCCTTGGCTTTTTTTATTTCTTAACAGCTTTATTAAGGCCACGTTCTCACAGCGCGCAGTTCACCCACCGTGAGGGCACAGCTCAGTGGTTTTTAGTGTATTCACGGACGGGCCACCGTCCCTGCCTCGGTTGTGTGTTTCAGCGTCTCAGAAAGAAACCCCATGCCCTTTAGCCAGCACCCCAACCTGCACCCCAGCCCTCCTCGACCCTTGTCTCAGTAAGAAAAGAGGTGGTCATAGAGAACTCAGATTCTCATTCAACAATCAAAAGATAAAGCTAAAATAGACCTTGTCATTTGGCTCTAAAACTGCAGTTTTGTTGTTGTCCCTGGCTTTGAAACAGTAGCTTTGGTGTGATACTCGTCTCATCTAAACTGAAAGCAGAGTCTAAGGAAAGGGCATTTCAAAGGCCAAATGGGAAGTGAATGGTCAACCCCAGAGGGAAGGGGAAAGTGGGGGAGGGGGAGGGAAGGGGGAAGGTGGGGAAAGGGGAGGAAAGGGGGGAGGGGAGAGAAGGGGGAGAAGGGCCCTTCCCGGGTGGCACCCAGTCTGATGTGGGGAGAAGGGGAGCTCTGGAGACCTCTCCCTGCCCTCCCCCAAGTGCTCCAGCCCCCTGGTGCGTTTGAGGAACAGTGAGGAGACCAGTGTGGAGGAGGAAGGAGCTGGGGCAGAGAGGCCATGCAGGGCCGTGGGGGCGTAGAGGGAAATGGGGAGCCATAGAGGGTTTTGAGCAGAGCACTGAGCCAGCCTACTTATACCTCCCTGGGCCCCTCTGGCTGCTGCTTGGGGCATAGGCAGAGGCAGGGGTTTCAGCTTCCCACCTGCTCAGACAAATACCATCCCATGGGTTGGCACTGACTCCCAGCTCCCAGCTTCCAGAAGGCAGGCTTCCTCCCAGGCCCATCATCCGCTTGCTGTAATCTTTGGGGTACCCTGGCTTTTCCGTCCAGGGGCAGTGCACACGGCAGCATCTTCTCCTCTCCCTCGGGTCCGTTGACTTGTAGCTTCTCCTGCTCCCCATGGCTTCCTGCCCAGTCTGACTCTCCTTCGCTTCTGAAGGGCTCTGGAACCCCTATTAGAGCCCACCTGAGCCAGGGGGCCTCGCCTTAGTTGAGGTGACAGCTGGAAGGGATCTTACTTACAGACGGGTCCACACCCCGTGGACTGCACCCCAAGACCGGGAGCCTATCCCAGCTGATCCAGGCCTCCCCAGGGGACCAGGACAGAGAGCAGGGAACCATTAGACCATGATCCTTTAGGCCAGAGGGGATGGTGCCGGGGGCCGGAGCAGCCGTGGAGGGATGAACGGGCGTTTTGAATGTGGAGCTCTCTGGATTTGCTGCAGTTTAGAGGTGGGGGTACAAGAGACGGGACATGTAACCCCTGCAGGGCTGGTAACCTGAAGGGCTGGTAGGATGGAGGCCCGGGTCTCAGACCACCGTGCCCGGCGAGTTCATCACTTAATCAACAAACGGTTGGGTGGCTACAGGTTTCTGCTCTCTCTGCACACCTGCCCCTGAGAAGGGTTTCTACCTGGGTGGGGGCAGTGAGGGGGTGCATATTTACAAACAGTACATCACAGTTTACCCCAGGGCTTCGCTAGCGGTGGAGGAATTGAAGTTGGTTGTATTTCCATCCTTAATATTCCCATCTGAGAATGGCTGCCTGGAGGCCCTAACTGTAGGGCTTTTTTTTTTTTTCCCTAAAAGAAACAATAATAGTTCACACTCCCTGAGGCTCCTGGCCTTCCTGCTGCCCAGTCCCGCCAAGCACGGGGAGGACCCCGTGGTCACTTCCCAGACCGCGGCCCAACATCCCCATGGGGACCCTTCCTGCTATGTCCCATCAGTGCCTGGAACCCGCCGTCCTACTTCACAGCAGCAGCCCAGCGGGGGAGAGTGGGCCTCGAGTCCAGGCAGCCCACCCGTGGCCCCCTGTGGCCGGCTGACCCCGACGCCTCTGAGGCCTGCCCCCCCCCACCTCCACCCTGGCCCCTGCCCCTTCCATGTGGCTGTGACAAGGCGGCAGCTTCTTCTAATGGGTTAAGTGACTGTGCCCCAGACACACTCCCTTGTACATTATGGGCATGAATAAAAGATGAGTCCTGCCGGTTGCTGGCAGCAAGACGGTTGGCGGGGAGGGAGCTGGGTGGGGGGCGCCCCCACGGAGCCTCTAAACGGGTGCTGTCAGCTTCTTCCCGGGAGACCTGGTTCTCAGGAGAAGCCTGGGGTGCAGCGTGGGAGGCAGGGAGGTGGGGGGGAGGCAGGTGGGGGGGTGCCCAGGAGGGAGGGCAGAGGAACCCTGGGCAGAAATGCTTGTGAATCAGCCTCTCTGTAACTACTCTGCCCCCCCCCCAAAAAAGGGGGGGTAGGGTGGGAAGAGGACAGAAAATCAAGGCGTATACAAATCGGTAATGATGATGATATGGGGTGGGGCGCAGTGACTGCACGAGGTGACCTGTGAGCCGAGGCTGGAAGGAGAAGGGGTGAGCCGTCCAGATGGAGGGTGCAGCATGTGCAAAGGCCCTGAGGCCAATGTGTTTGGTGCACTTGGGGAGTGAGGAGACCCAGTAGATAAGGCCTGGAAGGAGCCGAGGTAGGTCACCCAAGGTCTTGGAGGACACTCTGGCCTCGAGGCTTCATGGCTGAGTGGGATGGGAACGAAGTGTTTCGGAATCACTGGCTGTGGCACCGTCCTCTGGGGTTGGACTCGATGGACTCAGGAGGGACAGACATGGGAGGAGGGACCGCTGCAGGCTGGTGGCTGCTCATTAGCCAGGCTGGCTGCTCTGGGCTCCAGAGCAGGGCAGCCCCAGATTGACCGCCTGCTTTGTCTTGGCAACAGATTGCACAAACCCTAAGAGCTAATATTGAACTTGCCTGGATTTTAAATAGCAGCTGTAAACACCACTGCTCCCAGATCTCTGTCCCTCTGCTTCCTGCTCGAGGCTGCCTTCAGGAACAGCTGGCCCCAGGCACCACCTAGACAAACACTGCTGGGGAAGAGATGACAGAGCCAGTTACCAGAAACAGAATTGGAAACATCTGACCAGCCCCTGGGAAGTGGAGACTTCTCTGCTCACTCTTTGGGCGGGAATTGGCCAGAGGGGTCCCTACTCTACTGGGAGAAGGGCAGTGGCATGGAGGTCTAAACGTCCCAGCCAAGCTGAAGGGGCATTTCCAAATCTGCGTGGACATCCTCCTTGAGCTTCAAAACCAGTCTTCCTCTCTTCCCAGAGCCCAGGGGCCAGGCCCTGAGTCCTCCCCGCCCCAAGGCGCTGCCCCCCCTCATAGCCCAGAAGGTCACATCTGCTGCACCCCAGATACCCTGGAGGGCTTCTGCAGACACTCCCACCTGCAGAGGTCTAGGTCGGGTATTTTTAAAGTCACCCAGGTGGTTCCACTTACAGCTAGTGATGAGAACAGCTGCGGAATCTCTGCAGGCGCTTAGGAGGCGACTGTAGTTCATAGGGAACTCCTGTACACTAAATACTAGATAAGCCGAACACACTGACCCCGTGATATGTGAGAAGTCCAGAAAGTGAAGGAAGGAAGAGGTGATAGAGCAGGCTGGGGGATCAGAGTGACCCGGAGGGCTGGGAACGCAGCCTGGGAAGGGGTGAAAGAGTGAGCCAAAGCAGATGCCTGGGGGAGAGCATTCCAGGAAGAAAAGCTACAGCCATGCAAGGTGGGAGAGTGGGTGGGTGGATAGGTGGGTGGGTAGATAGGTGGATGGATGGATGGATAGATGGATGGATGGATGGATGGATGGAGAAACTCACATATCCACCACAGATGATACCAGTCTGCATAGCAGAGCGAGAATCCCACCCCTACCCCAGAACTCCCTGTCCTGGGATCTTTGGGGGTTGTGTGGCCACCATCATCCTCTTGTTTCCTGGCCCATCTCACCAGGTGCTGTCAGATTTCTCAGGAGGTGAGGCCCCCTGAGCTCCTGCTCTTGACCTCAGTCCTGGCACCTTGACCCTGCCTTGAGGTCTTGAACTGAGGACACTTCCCAGGGGCTGAAACTTTCTACTCTCCTCACTGTCCAGGTGAGCCCCCACCTGCAGCCAAGGTGAGGTCAGAGCCTCCTGTTGGTCCCGCCCCAGCTCCCTGCAGCCTGGGACTTGGGGGGTCTCTTTTGAGCTGTTGTTTGTTCTGACGGCGAGTATTCTGGAGTCTCCTGAAGGAACCAGAAAGGCGATCCTTCTCTTCTTAATGACAGGCATCCTCATTCATTCATTCATTCATTCAGCAAGGGTCTACTGAGCACCTGCATCCTTGGCCCTCACAGTGTCAACGGCCAGGTGTTCTTGCTCTGAAGTCAAGAATTGAGAGGTGACGGCAGAGTTCATGTTCAAAATACTTCACCTGCACTGCCCACCACCCCCTGCTGTCCATTATAAGGTCATGGAAACCCAGGGGGTTCCCGGCGAGAGGCCAGGCCTTCTTGAAGCAGCTTGTCTGGGCCGGGGGCTGCAGGATGGAAGTATGTCAATTTTTAAACAATCGGCCCTGCTGTCTGGGAGATGACAAGCTGAACATTAACCCACCAGCAGGTGGATTTCACCCTGGGCTGCCCCTCCCAGCCCTCAGTCGCGGGGTGCCACGTCTGGCCCATCCACGCCCCTTCTGGAAATCCGAGAGGCTGTGTCCTGGCCCCCTGCCCAGCCTCCACCCCTCTCCCTTCTCTCCAGCCCTTCCAGGATCTTGCTTAAATACTTTAAAACAATCTAAAAGTAATTATTGCGAGCAGGCTGCTTGGGAACACCTGCTCGGTGCGTCCCTTGGAATCGCTAATGTGCTTGAGCTGCGCTAACAGGCGTTCGGCTCCTCACCCGCCCCGAGTTGCCAGCTGCTCCGGCACCCGCTGCCCCCCGCGCCACCTCCGCCTTGCACACGCGAAGGCCGCCCAGCCTGGGTGCCCGGCGCTCCCCGCACAGCTGTCACTTGCAGCGATCAGTAGAAAAATCATCACCCCACGAAGTCATACATATGGAACATCATATTTGCAGAATATTTATTTTAACATGTGTCAGGGCCTGTTCGGGTTGCAGGCAAAGCCTTTGCTGTGCCTGCCAGGCAGCTGGAGTGGGGCATGCGTCCCATAGGAATGGGGGGGCGGAGGGCTGGGCGGGGGCAGAGAGCACACCTGGGGCAGGGCTGGGGGGGCCTCTGGCCCCCTTTCCTGTGGCGCTCAGGGATGGGGGCTCGGCAGCCTCCTGTGTTCCTGGCTGCGCCTGTGTTATCACATTTGTTGCACATCTGCCTGCTGTGTACCGTCTCAGCTGGGAGCCAGTTAGAGACTAGAAACCATGCTAGTTATTTCAACAGAGAGGATTTAATAGAGGGCATTGGCTAACAGGTGTGGAGGACTGAAGAGGCTGAAAGGGGACACTTGGTAGCTGTTCCCTGGGGATGCTATAACAAAGTAGCACAAACTGGGTGGCTTAAAGCAATAGGAATGTTTTGTCTCCGTTCTGGAGACCAGAAGCCCAAAATCTGTAGGGGAAACTCCTGCGTGGCCTCCTCTTGGCTTCTGGTGGTGGCCGACAGTGTTTGGGCTTCAGTGTCTGCCTCTGTGGTCTGTCGCCTTTTCCCACTCTTTTGCCCTCCGTCTGTCTGTCCGTGTCAAGTACCTCCCTTCTTATAAAGACACCAGGCATATTGGGTTCAGGCCCAGCCTGGTCCACTTTGGCTTCATTTTGACTCATCACATCTTCAAAGACCCAATTTACAAATACGATTATATTCACAGACTGCAGCCGGGGGATAGGACTTGGACATGTCTCTATGGCAGACACGATTCAACCCATAAAAATTCATGTAATACGGAGGTGATTCTGCAGGAAGTAACTGTACCCCCAGGACCAGGGAGGGGGCTAGGGCTGCTGGGACCCAGAAGCTTGGAGGAGGGGGTGCAGAGCTGGAACCCAGACCTTGGAATGAGGGGTGTAACTGGACTGGTGCTGAGAGTGTGGGGAAGAAACCAAAACTGAAATCATCTGCCCCCTCAGGTGGAGAGTCACTGGGGTGAAGCTCATAAGACAAAGCACATCTTGGGGTGGCGAAGGCGCCCCTTCTCTTTCCTGTGGGAACTCGGGGGTGGACCGGCACCGCTGCACACCTGGGAGGTACAGAGCAAGGAGGGTTAAAGGGTCCCATCACCCACCCACTCCACCCACCGTCCTCCCTCAAGGCAGGCCAGACAAACCTTCATGAAAGCTTTCTGCCTTCATAAAAGCTCGGCAGCCCCCACTTACCTAGCCATACTGGGCAATTTTACCTCCCTGACCCCTTGCACTAGGAAGGAGCAGTTGCGTTCCCATTGTTCAGGTGAGCAGACTGAGGCTGAGAGAGGTGAAGTAACTTTTACCTGGACCAAGAATCCCCAGCAAGTAAGAGGCAAGTAGGGAACAGAGCTTCATAAACTGCGGTTTCCTCGTGCTGATATCATCCCCTTCTTATTGATGGGGAAACTGAGGCATGGAGAAGAGAGGTTACATGTCCACTGTCACTCAGCTAGTCAGTGGCAGGGCCAGGGTGAAACTTCAGATAATCCTACACTAGAATCCACATTGTTACTCACTACTCTCTAAGTATGAGTGGAAGATGGGTGGATGGATAGAGCATGGACAGGTGGATGGACGGATGGATGGAAGGATGGAAGGACAGATGAATGGGTGGGTGATTTATGATGGATGCAGATGGATAGAGACTGGATGGACTGACATACAAATAGATGGATGGGAAAATATCCCCTTGACCTCAAGCCTTTGTGGTCCCCATTTTCAGCTGCGGGCGTGCTGACCCAGCTCTCGCTCACTTCTGACAGCTCCTGGGTCCCATCTTTTGTTCCCCATGAGACCAGAAGAGGTGGGTGGGGAAGAGCACGGCTGTGGTGTCCCGCAGGCCTGGGTTCGAGCCGTGACCATTTCCCATTTCCTCAGCGGGGAGATGGAGCCAGGAGCTCCTTACTCCATGTGGCGCCCGCCTCCAAGCTGAGGCCTGGGAATGGGGACGGGCCTCAGGCACAGGTGTCGGCTGAGGCTCCCCTTCGGCCAGGAGCTCAGGGCCTTGCATCCCTTTGCAGTCAGGGATTCCGCCCGGCAGCCGGCCAGGAGCTCAGGGCCTTGCATCCCTTTGCAGTCAGGGATTCCGCCCGGCAGCCGAGCCGGAGCCAGAGGCCCAGCCCCCTCTGCTCCACTCTCAAGGGGGTCCCAGGGCTCAGGGCTTCTGTGCTCGCGGGGAGGGAGCTTTAGCTCTTTGCATGTGACCCTCCAAGGGACCATGTAGGGGAGACCCACGTGTACAAGGGGTCTCCGTTTCGATGACTGTGGTATAAGCCCTGGTCTCCACTTGCAAGGGGCGGGGAGCAGGAGGGCCGACCCTAGTTAGTGGGACTGGCTGGGTCTCCACGGGCAGGAACATCCACCAAGGCTGGGGCTGTAGGAGGCTCCTTGTTCAGTGCTCCCTCACCACCCTGCAGCTCACTTGCCTTGGACAGACCAGGACAGGCAGGGACGGGGCAGGCTGGACTCCCCCATATCCCGTAGGACCACCAACCCAACTCAAGCCACCATCTGGGATCACAGCTTGGCTCTGCCATTTATGGGTTCTGTGACTCTGGTTAAGTACCTCAGTTTCCTCATCTGCAAAATGGGGTAATAATATTGTTACCTGCCTGCATTGCTCAAGTGACATGCCTAGAGCAGGGCACGGCCAGCTGTTATTCCCCTGTCCAGGCAAGCAGGTTCCTCTGGGTTCCTCTGAGGGGACACCTGACAGACAGGCAAGCCCCCTGCCTTGACCCCGGAAGGGAATCCCCGCTGTCGGCCTGTCTTTGAATCCCCGACCCCAAGTTCTGGTATCCACAAGCTGCGGACTGTGAGAACCACAGGCAATTTGTTTTTGTAATAAGACCAAATCACCCCTGCTAACAGGAGACGAAGGCGTGGGGGCCCTGGGGTGTCTCCAGCAGACAAATAAACTGCACTTATCACTGGGTGTGAGAGCTGGGACCGCCGTCCACGCTGCTGGAGCATCTGCTAGAGGCTCGACTTCATCACACACGTGTGTACACAACTCACAGACACGACACGGACACGGAGGTACCACACCTGCAACTGGACACGCACAACACACACACACACAGACCTACACACCCAGCCCAGCATGCTGGCGTAACGTACAGACCAGAAGCAGTGCGGGCACCCCACGGGCACGTTGACCCCCCACGCACCCACAGTGTGCATTCATGAAGGAGATGCAGCCACGCACACCTGCCCCCAGTGCGTGGCTCGCCCGGTACGTGGGTCTGCGGCGGCCCTGCAGCCCGTTCTGCGTGTGCTGTGCATCCCTAACGTGCCGACACGGGCGCGTGCAGAGTAGACAATATAGCCGTCGCACGCCCTGAGCCAAAGCGCTGCCTGAAGGTCACGGCACTTCCCCAGGAAAGGGGCTAAACTGCTGTCCAGAAACAACCCCCGGGAAAGCAAGGAGCTGTGTGCATGGCCAGCGGGAGACTTCTTTGGTCCCCATGGGGCTCTGGGAGCGCTGGGGTCGCCAGGGGGGCAGCTTGTCAAATGTGCCAAGTGTGAATCCGCTGACGGGGTATCAGCGTGCTCCTCTTTGCCCAGAACCTTCCCTGGCTCCCACGTCACTGGGGGCAAAGGCCAGAGACCTCACTCTGACCTCAAGACTTGGCGTCCCATGTCCCTTAACCCTGTTATCTCCCTATTCTTGCCTCCTCTTTCTTACTCCCTCACTTACTCTGCTCCAGCCGCATGGGCCTTCTCCCTGGCCCCAGATGTGCCGCAGGGCCTTTGCACTTGCCATTTCCTCTGTCTGAAACCCTCTTCCCACAGGTGCCTGTGTGGCTCCTCCCCCGCTTCCTTTAGGGCACCAGCCTTGGTGAGCCTCCTTCCTTCCCTCTCTCCCACCCTCCCTCTCCCCTTCCCTCTGTGTCCACCTTCCTGGCGCTGTTTTACAGACGAGGAAAAGGTAGAAGAATATGGCGCAGCATCCAATCCAGGCTCTAGAAATCGTTTGGAGGAGTAAGACACACCCACATAAAGAGGGACCACGATAATAATTGCTGACCATGTGTAGTCCCCCACCCCGCCCCCACCCCTGCCCTGGTCTTCATTTCTGGCTCACAGAGAGGTCCAGCAGCCTGCCTGGGGTCACCCAGCTTGGCAGGGCCAGGGTGTTCCTGTGCTGGGAAGGCGGGAAGGCCCTGGGTCCTGGAGGATTTGCACCCGCCTTGAGGTCCGGCCAGAGAGTAGGTGTCCCGGCGCAGTGGCGCTGTGGCTCTCGACCTGGGCTGCACACCGAGGTCACCTGGCGAGCGTCACAGAACTAGAGCCAGGGACCACCCCAGAGGTTCCGGTTGACCTGGTTTGACCCAGATCCCGGACACGGAGAGGTGGCAGTTGAGGGCGCTCTTCACACCTCTGCAGCTGGGCGTGTGCCCCCGCCTCCCCTCCACCCAGGTCGAGACCGAGGGCAGTAGTCCTCGAGCCTAAGCAGGGCTCAGAATCCCTGAAAGGCTCGTCCCGAAGCCCACGGCCAGGCTGACCCCCAGTCTCTGATTCAGCGGGTCTGGTGGGGGTGGGGGTGGGGGTGGGCCCTGAGAACCTGCTGGTATCACGAGCTTGCAGGGGCTGCTGGTGCAGCCCGTCGGGGACCTGCTTCAGAGACCTGCTGTCACAGAGCACCCTCAGCAACTCAGAGGACACTGGGCACAGGGGGTTTAAAAAGCTCCTGAGTGACTCTCACGTGCAGCTAAGGAGGAAAAGCCACTGGCCCAGGGGGATGATTTCTTATGTCCTGTGTTCAAACCCTTCCCAACTTAGATCAAAATTGCACAGAGCCTCAAGGGGCGTTAATGTACCAAAGCCTTCTGTTTAGCTTGACAGTTGTGTCTAAGTGAAAAATGCACAGGAACCAGAGAGAGCCGTGAATGAGGGGTGCTGCCTGGGGTATAGGTGGAGGAGTCCCTGGCCCAGGAGAGAGCACAGGCCCCCCCAGCTTTCTCAGCCCCAGCCAGTCACAGCTGCAGGATGGAATGTGGTAAAATCTTTGTGTTTTCCAAGAGGAGCCAGCAATGCAGATTTCTGTGTCAAAGATGATATTTCATATGTTGGCAACCCAGGCGAAAATACAAATTTTTAAGTCACTGCAGGGCAAGAACCATGCAAAACCCTATCCATACTTGCAGGCGCATTTGCCGAGCTCGCTTCGCGGAGCCAAGTGCTGGCTCGCCACCCCCTGGATCTGCTCCTCTGGGGGCAGGGTCTGGAAGTTGGCCTCCAGGGTGGGTGTGGAGGCTTCAGCGTTTCTGCTTCTCCTGCCTGCTCCCCTCCGACAGCTGGCCGTGACCGTGGAACCTGCCCTGCCTCCCCACCCCCTTCCGAGGGAAACCCCACTCAGCCCACCGGGGAAGGAGTGGAATCAGCCTGGCACGCCAAGCCCCGGGAACACAGAGGGGGTCTGGGCCCCCTGGCCCCCCGCACGCCCCCTCCTGACAGCTTTATCAAGCCTCCAGCCTCCCCCATCCCATTGTTCCTGACATCTGTTTCAGTAAGTGATTAATTGCAATTAGCGAGCGGTTTGAAAGCCCTGGAAGAACACTCAGCAGAAAACTCATCAAGATTAATGAGTGGCAGGGTCGTCGGGGGGGTGTCATCGCCAGCTTGCTGCGGCAGCGGAGACCTGGTGGCGTCTCCTGGGCGGGTGCTGGGAAGCGAATTGGAGGTACCACCCCACTCCACGCCCCCCAGCTTGCCCCTCAACCCTCCTCCCTGAGAAACTGCCACTGGATGATTTTGCATCAAAATGCACGGACTGCCCACTAATAGGCTATTAATAAAGCCCTCAGAGTGTCTTAAGATGAAGTTCAGGCCTGCAGAAAGGATTGCAGTGCTTCTAGAACACTCCACCATCGGTCAACGTGTGCACACCCAAATGGGGCAGGCAGGAGAGGGACACAACCTTTTCCTCCATCCAGCGATTTTAGGACACTGAAGATGCAGCACCTGAAGGCAAAAGTTAAGCTGGAGTGAGACCTTCTCCCTTGAGGTAGGGACTCTCAGTGGCATTTGCTTCACAGCCCCTAATACATAGACGAGGAAACGGAGGTTGGCCCACTGAAGTGGCTTGCCTAGGGCACCCAGTTGGTGATGGCCCTGGGACCTGAACTGTCTGAGCGGGTTTGTCCCCACTCTGGCCTGCTCCCCAGCCTTGAGCCCTCCCGTCCTTCAGGCCCCAGGGGATTTCCCAAGGCAGCCGATGCAGATGAAGTCTGGCATCCTGCGGGTTAGAGCATCCATCCATCCATCTGTCCAACCATCCATCCATTCCCATCCCACCCATCCCACATCCATCTCTCCATTCATCATCCACCCACCATCCAACTCCCATCCTCCTGAAGGGAAGGCCCCTGTCCTTTATCTTGTATTTTTTCTGTCTATTTTTGGATCCAGGTGGTGATAAATCTCCCGGAGACTCTTCTTTAGGGAAACCAGAAGTGGGGCTCTGTGGTCCTGGGGGACCCAAGCCTGCAGTAGCAGTGAGGCTACACAATGCAGACATTTAATACAGACCATCTTGGGTTAAACGCTCCCCTGTATATTCTCTCACTTAGCTTATGTTGTCATTTTCTTTTCATTTATTCTTCACATAATGAGGCAGATATTCTGCCTATTCTGCAGGCAAAGAAACTGAGACTAGGAAGTCAAATCACCAGGGATACGGTTGCTAAAAATGAAAGCAGAGCTGTGACTTGAATGAGTTCAGGTCTGTCTGACCTCAATCCTTTGGCCCCCCTTGTTTCTTACCCCTGCCCTCTCCCAGCTTTGGAGGGAGAAACAGGGGTGTATGCCATTGGCTGTGACTGCTGCCCTCTCACTGTTGGTTCCTGGCAGGGTCTATGGTCCTTCTGCCTTGTCTCGGTATCTCCCTCTCTCTCCAGATGGATGTTGGATGGTGGATGGATGATGAACGGAGAAATGGATGGTGGATGGATGACATGGGTTGGGGTGGGATGGATCATTGGACGGATGGATGGATGGGGAGCTGATTGAGTGGATACTGGATGGATGAACAGTTAAATGGGATTGAGTAAATTCTTGTATTAATGAATGAATAGGTGGATGGATGGATGGATAGATGGACAGGTATTGGTTGGCCAGATGGATGGAAGTTGGCTGGATGGATGCTGGATATATGTTAGTTACATAACTAAACTAAAGGAAGGAAATCTCTGGCTCTGTGAAAGGAAGAAAGAAAAATAATTCCTCATACCCCTGGTCAAAAGGGAGGAGTTTGAGCTGAAATTCTACAGCATCAGGGCCTGGAGGCCTGTGGCTCAACCCCTCACTGTAGCAGGGAGGGAGCTGAGACGCAGAGATGGGAAGTGACTAGCCACAGCCATGGGATTTATTGAATGGCGGAGCTGGGTCCCAGCCTCATTCCTATAATGAATATGGCTCTGAGGTTCCCCGTGGTCCCTCCTGCTCCATGAGCATCTGGGAGGACAGTGGCAGCAGATAGTCACAACAAATATAATAAAAGTAACATCCGCATCACATGTGCACAGGAGCCTGTGGCTCCTTTCATTTCCCAGCAAACCAGTGGAGAAGGGACCTGCGCAGGGAGGCATCACCTGCCCAAGGCCAGGCCAAACAGTTGAGATGCGTTAGAGCCGGGACAGGACGGGAAAACTGCCCTGGGGTCCTGCTGAGTGCAGGGTGCAGGGAGGCTGGGCTTGCTCCTGCGGCCAGGCCCCTTCCTCGGCCCTCCCTGACCCCGCAGTGGGGCCAACTCTGTGGCTGCAGCCTGCGCTGTCACCCAGCCGTGCTCAGGAGAAACCTCTGCTGCTGCTCTCTTGATGTTCTGAGTAATTTGTGAAAAAGGGATCCTGCAAGGTCATTTTGCACGGGATCCCACAAACTATCTGGTCTGTCTGGGACAGGCAGGGGCTGAGAGGGCTGCACTAAGAGGGGAGGGTGCACCTCCATGGAGCAGCTGGCCAGGGCCCCTGGGTGTCCAGCGGGTGCCCTAGTTGTGTCAGGGGCTCTGGGGGGGGGCTACTGGAGGAGCTGGGTGAAGGTGGGGGGGTCAGGGCCTCTGGCCTTTCTGATCCCCTCCCTCCCCCCTACCCCCTGCATTGCCCCTTCAAGACTAGGGGACGGAGAGAAAAGGAAAGAGACTATGTATAGATGGCCCGTGAAGGGAACCCTAAAATCGCCCTCCTACCTGACCCCTCGGCTGTGATTGTCCATCCCGTATGTGCCTCATTTTCCTCATTGCATGATAAGGCCCAGCACGGCAAAATGGGTGTCATGTGGCCCATTTCCCAGATGCGGAAGCGAGGCCGGAGGGGTCACGTATGTGCTTGGCGCCTCCCTGGCTGCCCCGGAAGGTGGGGGAGGGCTGGGCCTGTGAACGCTCGCATTTTCAGACCCTGAACCCCGCTGGCTGGCTGCAGAACACTTCTAAGCTCTCTGGGTTCCCCCAGGCCTCAGGTGTGAGCTTCAGGGGGCTCGGGGGCTGCCAGGTCCCTCGCCCAGCCCAGGCTTGATGGAAGGCTGTGTGTGAGCTGCACGTGCTCTCTCTGCCTTCACCCAAAATCTTGGCCCTTTACTGCTCCCCGCTTCCTGCTCTGCTCCTGGGAAAATACCCAGCACACTGGTTCTGCCAGGTTTTTCTCCTCCCCATTTTACAGCTAGGAGGACTGTCCAGGCAGGTCCTGATCACTGGCTCAGCCTAGAATCCAGGCCTTTCTGCTCAGTCACTGACCCTCTAGTGCGATTTTGTCCACCTGCGCCTGACCTTGAGAATTTACCTTCCAACCTGCCCTTAAATAGGGGGATCAGGGCCTTCGCCTGGGGATGACCTTCCAGGTTCCTGGATTGCTGGAGATGCTGGTCCCATCCCGGGCCCTGGCCACGGACCCTCCCAAGCCGCGGGGTTCATTTTTCCTTTAGAGGGGGCGTCCTTTCCTCGATGGCCCCAGATATGAGACGGGCCCATGGGCAGCAGCCGCACGGGGGCAGGATTTGATTTCCCAGAGAGTCCACTGGAACCAGCTCCAACCCCGGGACGGGCCAGCTGGACGTGGCCCAGACCCTCGGGGCCTGTGTGCTCTGGACTCACCCGCAGAGGGTGGGGGGCGGTGGGACCCCACACTGTGGCCTCCACCAGGGTTGGACATGGCAGTCAGTCTGCGGCTTCCCTCCCGCCTCTTCCCCCAGGCCCCGCTCGCGGGAGGTACCAGGACTGGCTGGAGTGGACCCTGAGCTCATCAGTTGGATGCATCTGCTTTTAAAAAGTGGGGAGCCGGCAGGAGGTGGGGTGGGAGGAGGTTAACGAGGTTGGAGCCCTGGGAACCGCTGCGCTCCCGCCTTCTCCTTCGACTTTCGGCCTCTGAGCAGATGGCGGGGGCGGGGGTTTGGGCACAGCCGGCCATGCTCACGTGTTACCACACCCATGAAATTTCCCATTAAGGGGGTGGGGGGCCGAGGAAGCAGCCTTCCCCTCCCCCACAGCCCCTCCACCTCTGTGACCATCTGACCTCCCTCCCAGCAGATGCCCTCCGCCGGCTCCCTGAGGAGGCGCCTGGGGTCACAGAGCGCCCCTGCTTTTCTTCCAAACAACCACCCCCCTTTCCGCCCCCGGAGGAAGTGGGGGAGGGGGTGGGGAGCACCGGGGAGGCCTTTTTACATGTAAATGCGAGAACCGGCCTCCTGGAAGCCTTCCCTACTCCCCCCACTCCCCACCCCCCCACCCCCCCACCCCCGCCCTCATTTTTATTTCTAGAAAGGCTGATGTTGCCAAGACCCAGGGCCCCCAGCTGCATGGTGAGGCTGCCGTCTGGTGCTTGGGTGGGGAAATGAGGAAGTAGTGACATCCAGGGAGTCGGTGCCTGCAGCCCACCCCCGGGGAGCTGCTGGGTTCTGCCCAGGAAAGGGGCAGAGGGGCCAGCTGCAAGGCCTGCCAGGGATGCCATCCCAGGAGGGAGCTTGGGCTGAGTCCCAGCTCTGCCACTAACCGCCTCTACCACAACAGGCCTGACCTGGACTCAGTTTCCCCATCTGTAAAGGAGGCAGGTAGACATACCCCATGCTTCCCTTCCTTCCCCCAGTCTGCCAAAGCCACATGCCAAGGACCAGACCAGAGGGTGCAGGCAGGTGACAGCGCTGGATGCCCCTCCAGCTGTGGGGGGGATCGGCTCAGTGGCTGGATTGGTCTCTGGGTCAGGAGTCTAAGCTGACGTGCCCCAGCTGTGCCGTCCTGGGCAAGTCTCGGCGCCTCTGTCCCCAGCAGGCTCTGCCTCGCGTCATCAGCTGTGTGGCCCCCCGGCAGGTGTGCGGTCCTCCAGCAGGTGTGCAAGCCACTGCAGGTGTGTGTGCAGAATGCTGGCTCAGTGAGCACGCCAGGAGAGACTCTCAGTATTCTCATTTTAGTGCCAGGTGGAGCTACTGTGTCCCCTCGCTGGAAAGCTGTCCCAGGTGTGTCCAGGAGGGGTCAGTGCATAGGGTTCTGGTCTCCGTACCCACAGAGCTGCACAGAGCGAATCTCTGAGCCCATTTGGCTGGATGGGAGCCTGTGTTTACGCCTCTGCTTCCCCCATCAGACTGCGAGCCCCACCCGACTCAATTTGTGTAATGAATGAGTAAGTGAATGAACGGATGGACACTGGAGGTTTTGAGTGCCAGCCTAAACCCGTAGGGCTGTGTGCTTCTTCTGGGTCCCTACTTCTCCCCGACTCCTCCCCAGTCCTCCTCCCTCTTCCTCCTCCTCCCTCTTCCTCCTCCTCCCCTCTTCCCCCTCCTCCCCTCTCTTCTTCCCTTCCTACACCTCCCTGCTCCTCCTCCCCCGCTCCTCCTGGCTCCTTCTACTTCCTCCCAACTCCTCCCCTTTCTCCTCCTCCCACTTCACCTCCTCTCCCTCCTCCCTGCTCCTCCTGCTCACTCCTCCTCACTGAATGGCCACAGTGGCGAGAAGTGGTCTCCCTGGTGGAAAAAGGAGAAAGGGAAGGGTCTCAGGACCCCCAGGGCTTTCCCAGAGCTCCCTAATGGATACTGACGGCTGCTGTTTAATGGATACTGAGGCCTCCTGGGTGCCCACGCTGTGCTAAACACTGGTCCTATAATCCTCACAACCTAGGAGGCAGCTGTCATTATTATCCCCTTCTACAGATGGGGAAACTGAGGCACAGGAAGAGTTAAGGAACTTGCCCAAGCTCATGCAGCTAGAACGCGAGACACCAGAATTCAAACCAAACAGCAGTCTCCACGGCCTCATCTGGCGGCTGTTCGGGTTCTCGGCTGTGCGGTTCTCACGGGCTCGTGTAAAGTAGGTATGACCACTGCCTTTCACAAAGGTGCAGAAATCGAGGGCTCCAGGTCGGTGCCCAGGCCCACAGCGCCAGCCCAGGCTCGTGTGGTCATTGCTACATCCAGTGATAAAGACCCAGGAGTCAGCCCAGCGAGGGATGCGGCCCCCCAGTGCAGCCTCCTGTCCACCATGGCCACCTGGGCAGGTGTTGTGGCCCCCGGGCCAGGGCCCCAGCCGAGATCACTCCCAGGGTCCAGGGAGCTCCGGAAGCTCCTGACCCCCTGAACCCCCCCGCCCACCCCGCAGCCACTCTGTCTGCTGGCCCCACGACGCCCTTCCACAGCCCTTCCCCCTCACCCAAGCCTAACCTGGAGGGTGATTTATGCTGTGGCTGCAAAAGGCTATTTGCGGGGAGGGGGGCAGGGAGCAGGGGTCAGGGCAGCCAGGAGGCACCAAGGATGAGGATGGTGCCTGTCCCCTGACCCAGGGGGCTGGAGGGGAGGGAAGGAGGAGGAGAGAGGGCAGGGGCCTGCGGAGTGGGGGGGTCGGGAGGGATTGCTGCCTCAGGCCCCGGCCTCCCTCGGGTGAGATGAGGCCTTGAGTCCTGCCATCTGGCTCTCCCAGCTTGGGGGGTTGGGGCCAGCCCCCCCCCAACACTGGCTCAAATGGTCGAGCGCGGAGGGAGAGGGAGACAGATGGCAGTGGGTTTGGAGAGGTAGACGACGTACTTTGTTCAGAGGCGTTGGGTTCTCACACGCGTGCACACGCACACACACACTCATGCACGCACGCCTCAGGCTCCATGCTGAGGCACTTTGTAATTCCAGGCCTTTATCCATGGGGGGGGGGGTGGTTTTCTGATGGGCCTCCGGATCCAGATTTGCCTGATGAAGCATTTCCCCCAACACACAGAGACGTACACGCAGAGATGCACATGCATACTCACATACAGACACGTGTGTGCATGCACATGTGCACATCCTGGCACATACAGACACACAGGCACACATGCATGCACATGTGAACACGCCCATCGATTCAGTGACACACCTGTGTGCACACAGAGATGCACACACGCACACACACATGCACACTCCCTCACACAGGGACAGCTCTGCTTTTCAGAGTATTCTGGGTCCCATCCCTCTTGGGTCCAGAGCCCTTTCATCTCTGTGGACAACTGACCGCCACCCTCACCTTGCCTCTCCCCCAGAAAGGTATTTTCTCCAAGAACAGGGCCGCTCTCTCCCCTGCCCCTTGCTTCCCTGGGGTCAGGATCCAGCCACTTGCAGATATTACGTGCATATTTATTTGTTCCTATTTTGTTGACTGGCTCCTCTAGAGCATAAGCTCCAAGCAAACGGCCTGCCGTGTCTGGTTCCCCCATGTGTCAGGGCCTGGAGCCTCAAATGCTTGTCAAATGAGTGAAGTGAATGAATGCGTGACTTGGAAGGGTCTGGGTGGGAGAGTTGCCTGGGCTAATGGGCTTGGAGGTGAGGACCAGGGGTCCCTGAACCCTCTGCTCTGCCAGTGTCTGTGCACCCACCTCCCAGGCGTTCAGGGAAGGATAGCTGCAGGCAGGGTTTGCTCAGGCTCATCACATAGCTAATCCTGTGGGGACATGAGCACCCAAGGCCTCAGGACTCCTTATACCGTGCTTTTTCCTTCTACACAGACAACCCAGGAGAAGTACTCTGCTCGCCAGGTTCCAGAAGCTCCACAAACATCTGGGATGAGCCAGCTGGGACCCAGGCCCACCCCCAGGCATCTTTCTTTTTGCAGCCACCCCAAGATGAGGGCCCAACTGCTGCCAGGGCTCGGGATCATCTTTGGTGGGAACCAGATAGGGAAACCTGGGGTCAAAGGTCACCAATAGGGCCGGCAGGCCAGGGTTCTCCTGCTGGATGCTGGTCAGCCTTGGTCTCAGGCACTGAGGTCACCCTAGTGCCATCCTAGGAATGCAGAGGGGCTGTGGGGTACAGACATGGAAGTGCGATTTTCCGTCAGGAGCCACGTTTCTAGCAAGGGGCCGTAATGCGTCCACAAATGGCTGAGGCATGGTGGGTGGGTTCTGTGGCCAGAGGGGCCGCTGAGTGTGCACACGCTCTGGCGGCATGAAGACGTGAGTCCAGGGGGAGAGGGTCCAGGGTTGGCCTGAGATGTGGCGTTTCCAACCCATTCCTCGAGACTCTGGTTCTGCATCCTGTGGTACACGCTTGGGGGTCGCGAGGAACTGGTTAAGGAGATGGACCCACAGCTGACCCCAAGCACAATGGCACGGGGGCTGCAGGGCAGTTAGGGCTTCCAAGCCTTGGCACTGTTGGCCCCTGGGGCCAGATCTTTGGGTCTGTTCTAGTGCATCGGAGGATGTTGAACAGGACTCCTGACATCTCCCGCTAGATTCCTGGAGTGCTCCAGGAATCTAGTCGGAGACAACCACTATATCTCCTGACAACCAAAATATCTCCAGACATTGGAACGACCAAAATATTGGCTCCAGACATTCCCAGCTCCCGCTGGGGGACACAATTACCCACCTCCGCACCTTGAGAACCATTGGGTTAAGTGGCAGTGTCACAAAGCAGGGGTTATTTGAGCTGGGTTTTGAGGAATGTGTAAGAGTTCTCCAAGCAACTAGAGGGGAAAATAGTCTTTGTAACAGAGGAGAGGCCCTTAGATGAGTGCAGTGACCTTCTCGATGGACTTTTCTGTTCCCCTCTCACCATGACAGCCCTTTCTTCTCATAGAATCCAGAGAGAGCTTCTTAGAACATAAGCCCATTTTGTTCCTCTGGTCAAAACCATCCAATTCAGCAGCACCCCACAGCACTTGGAATAAAATCCTGGCTTCCTTGCATGATTCAAACAGCCCCAGAAATTCTCTCCAGCTTTGTCTCCCCGCTCCCATGTGGACCCCACCCCTTCCCCCTGCTGCAGCCACCCTCACCACCTTGCTGGCCCTGGAGCACACGGCTCTCACTCCCACCCCTGGGCCTTTGCACTTGCTCTTCTGGCTTCCTGGTGCTCTCTCCCTCAGCCCTTCCTTATTTCAGATCTTGGCCTGAACATCACCTCCCCAGAAGCCTGTCCTGGCCGTCCTCCCTAAATGGCCATCCTTGCAGTCCCATCACCAGCTTTGTTTTCCTCCCAGTAGCCTTCGGTAGCTGCGATTGTGTTATTTGTTTGTTTGCTGTTCCAGGCGGACAGAAACCCTTATCACATTCCCTGCTGTGTCCCCAGCACCTAGAAAAGTTCCAGATGTTTAGTAGGCGGTTGATAAATATTTGTGGAATGAATGAATTTGTTTGGAAGCAGGATGTTGGGCCCATCCACAGAGGTAAACTGAGCCTGGGTGGGAAACAGCATCTGGTGCCTGGCTGAGGAGTTGTCTGGGATTTTTTTGGCCAGAAGAAGGGCATGAAGTGTTTGTTCTCTTCCATCTCATACCCACCAGAACCCAGAGGGTACCCCAGCGGCAGTCCCAGTTCAAGGGTCCTGGCGGCAGCTTACCACGTTCCTTGACAGCAGCCACCCTGGAACCGCCCCCCCCCCCCCCGCCCCGCCCCATTCCCTTCTCAGATGAAGGGTCATCCGGGCGACAACCCCACCCACTTGGGACACCTGATGTGGCCCCTCTCGAAGGAGTGCTGGACCTCGGCTCCGACCCTGTGGCCAGGCAGAGGTGTCCTGGGGGGAGGGCGGTCCCGGCAGACTGGCTGGACAACTGCCTGCCCCAGGCGCTGACCGCCAGCCTCCAGTCCCACTCCAGCCGGGGCCCTGGGCCCTGCTTCTTCCCCTCCCCAGAGGGCAGTGACCGCTTCCTGCTGGTGAGGTTGGGGGTGGGATGGGAAGTGTTCAGGCCTGGGTCTGGCCTGTGGTGACGTGGGGACTCGCCTCAGCCGCTATCCTTATACGGGGAATCTTAAGTATTATCACAGAAAGTAAAACCCAGAGATACGTGTGCCTGACAGATGCTTACTACTATTCTGAAAAAGCTCAGCGACGTGGGCTTGCAATCTAGCTGGGAAGACGTGGCACCGCGGATGTCACAGTGCACACACCCACTCCCACCTGCCTGCCTCCCCACTCCCATGGCGGCTCGGACCCCGGAATGCGGGTGGCGGAAGGGGGCCCTCTAGGCTGGGCCGGCAGTAGAGCAGGTGCCGGGCGGGGGCGTGCTCTGGGTGCCCGACCCCTCTGTAAAGGCGGATGATTGCACCCTCTTGTAGGGCCCCTGGGAGAAGCAGAAATGGCATTTGTGGAGGGCCCTGGACCCAGCCCAAACAGGAGCCTTTAGGGTGTCAAGCAGGCTCTGGAAGGCCGGGGCAGTCGGGGGGCTTTCCAGGGCAGCTGGAAGGACGTGAGCAAAGGTATGGGGGGGTGGGACCAGGTGGGACCAGGTGGGACCAGGTGGGACCAGGTGGGACCAGGGGGCGATGCCTCGGGAGCTGTGGGGGACTTTGTCCGGGGTCCCTGGAGCCTCGAGACTCGAGAGAGGCCAGAGAGACAGGCAGGGAAGATGCTGGAAGCCGGACCGCCAGCCCCTTGTCCCGCCCAACGGGACAGCAGGCTGCCTTGGTTTTTCCAGCTACCACGTCTGGTTTACTTGGAGAGCTGACACCCAGTGCGGCCTGGGGAAACCGGGTGGGGGGGGTGGGGGGAGGTCTGTTTTCTGGTTGTTTTGTTTCCAAGGCTACAGCCCAGAGGGCAAAGGTCATAGCTTGCAAGCTGACAGCGCCCTGGTTCCTGCCCCATGTCCCAAGAGCCCAATCCTTTGGCTCTTCCCTCCAGCAGCTGATGGCCCTGTGCGCCGTCACACACACACACACACATGCACACACACACCCACGCGCACACGCTCACTGCAGCTGGGGCTCCATGTTGATAGAAAAGCTGCCTCCTCTGAGCATAGCCCTGGCTGGCAGGGAGCAGGCGGGAAGCAGCATTTGGGCGCGGCGGGGTCTGACCCCCATGCCAGCGCCCGTCGCCCCACCCCCCCGCTTCCCTCCAGTGTGGGCCCCCCCCCCCCCCCCGCATCTCTCATTTAGAAACGAAGACTCAGGAGAAGCTCAGTGACTCCCACAGGGTCCTGCGGGCCCTCTCCCCTCCCCTCCCCTCCCCCTGTCTCCCCGGCCGCCTCCCTGCTGGCGACACCATCACAGCAAGCCCAGGTGCGCCTCCTGCTTCCCAGCAGCCAACACCCCTGCCTCCGTGGTCTCGAAGCAGCTCTAATTCGCTGGGTTTCCCCTACCACACGCACGCCCGGAAGCCGCACCGTTGCTGTCTCTTCTGCACGCCCTGCCCTTGATCTTCTCAGGCTTTATCCTTCAGCCTGAATCACTGGAGGCGCCCCACCAGCCCCCCTTGCTCTGAGCTGCCTGGCACCGGCATGGGGGGGAGCCGCGTGCCATGCAGACATGTCCCCTCTTTCGTGCCCGGGCCTCCCACCTGCCCCCACCCCACCTTTGTGGGCCTAGCTGCTCTCCCCCCACTCCAGAAGCAGCCTGCCACGTGGGGTAATTAGAAGCTCAGCACCAGGTGTGGCTGCCCCTGCCACTAGCGCAGCGGTGGGGGGCGAGCGTGCTGCTACCTGTTTCATCAGCCGCTAGCTCTGCAAATTGAGAAGGGGGGAGAGGATGTGAGCTCTGAGAGGGAGACAGAGAGAGCGAGAGTGAGCAGGAGAGCAAAGGGAATGGGCCAGGACTGTGGGCTGGGCCAGGGCCCCCGGCAGCCAGGGACAGCTGCCTAGCAGGGCCTGTGGCTCGGGCCGCCCCTCTCGGCAGCCGCGGCCTCCGGTCCCGCTGGCCCCTCGCAGGTGCAGACACAGATTCTGTTGAGCTAAGCTTCTGCGTGGCAGGCGGCTGCCAGCGAGCTGCTGAGCCTTCCAAAGGTAGCAGCCATCTGCACTGTGATAAAAAGCCCCGAGGATGATAAATAGACAAGTCACACTTTTATTGGATTGCAGTTTGGGTGCAGCCACTTTGGGTTTGGCACGGCGTTAAACGACAGATTTCTGCTTCCCTCGCAAGGCCTGGCTGGTGGAGAAAGCGTGAGCGGCGGTGGTCTGCTTGCCGGGTGGGGGGGAGAGGCCCCGGGTGGCTGACCCGGCCACCCCCTGCACTCCGGCGTCCCCTCCCATGTTGGGGGCCCCCTCCCCCAGCTGACTGGGGTCACCAGATGGAGGGGACAGGCCAGTGGGCTCAAACGCTGGCGTGGACATGTCATAGCTGTGTGTCCTTGGGCAGCTCACGGGAGTTCTCTGTGCTGCCAGTGGGCGCCCCAGCTGGGAAACGGGCAAATGATGGCCTTTACCTCCCAGGCTCGTGAGGCTCCCCGATCAGCCAGAGCATCTGGCCCCGTGCCTGGCGCGCACATGGCGGGCGCTGTGTAAATATTAGCTGCTGATGGCATCCCCCCACTGTCATCACAATTGTTATTTTGGCTTCTAGGAGTCTTCCTAGCCCCCGCGCCCCCCTGGCGGGAGTTGTTTGGGATCCAATCCGAGAAGCAGGGGGCCTGTGCTTTCTCCCACCCACTGACCAAGTGGAGAGCCCTGGAGCTGGACAGCTTGAGCGCCAACCAGCTGTGCCACCTCAGGCCTTGGTGGACCATGCTGTGCCTTGGTTTCCCCACCTCTCAGACAGGGGCGGTCACAGCCCTTAGCTCCCAGGGCCTGGAGAGGCTCCCAGGGCATGAGCATGTCCAGCTCCAGGAGGGGCCTGGCATGCAGAAAGCACTAACCCAGTCGTCCCCTTGCTTACACCTGCTCTGGGTGTGGCATCGTCCCTTTGGCCTCTGTTGGCCCTGGCTTTTCTGAGGTCTCCATGGGAGGAGAGCACAGGGCATGAGAAGGTGCCAGAAGGACGCCTCCTGGCAGTGGCATGGCCAAGAGTGTGGGCTCTCAAGTTCAGGGTTCAAGTCCTGCCACCACTGCTTAGCCTTGGGGAGTTATCTTTATCATCTAGAAAACCAGGTTGCTCAAAGCTTCTAGGGTTTGCTGGGGGGATGTGAGGAGCTCATTCTGTGACAGCAAGCACCACCGCTAGGCTGGGTGCTCGCTTGGGCCCACTTGCTTATTGGACCTCACAAAGGACCCACTTTCTAGATGGGGTCGTTGAGGCCTTGCAGACTCTGAGCTGTCTTAGGACCCTTCAGTGCTGTTTTCCTGGGGCTGCAAGAGCAAGGTCCACAAATACGGGGCCTAAAATCACAAGATTTATTGTCTCTGAAGTCTTAAGGCCAAAGTCCAAAACCAAGGTGCAGGCAGGGCAGGCTCCCCTGAAGGCTCGGGCGGCCCCTTCCTGGCCACTTCCATCCTCTGTGCCCCTGGCCAGCCTCGCATTCCTTGACTCGTGGGGCACCACTCTAGCCTGCCTCCACTGTCACGTGGCTGTCTCCTCTCCTTGTCACTGTGTCCAGGTTTCCCTCTTCTAAGGACATCCTGCAGATTAGAGGGGACACCCCCCCCCCAGTGTGGCCCCATCTTAACTAATCACATCTTCAAAGACCCTGTTTCCAAATAAGGTCAGAATCATGGGACTTTGGGTTGGAACTTGAGCATATTCTTTCCGGGGACACAGTTCAACCCGTAACACCCAGTTTCAAATGGTAGAGACTACATTTTTAACCCTGTTTTTCTCCAAACCACAAAGGGCTCCGAAGACCATGGATGGAGAAATAGGATTTGAGGTGCAAGGCTGCACCCCAGGGACATCTTTGAGGCCATCTGGCCCAATGCCCAGCCTTATCGGCAAAGGTCCAGAGAGGTTAAGCAACTTGCCCAGTGTTATACAGCTTCTCACTGCCAGGCTGACATTCTCCGTTCTGGGAGGGGATGGGGGTGAGGGGCAGCTTCTGAGACCTCAGAGCCTATCCTGGCCCTGTGTTAGGGGACATAATTATATATCTAAAGCCAGTGAGGGAGGGTAGGGATGCTGGTGACTAGCAAGGTCTGAATTCTAAGCCCAGGTCTTCTAGAACCAGCCCTGGGCTCTCTTGCCTGTCCTGCCTCTTCTCCTTCTCTGGCAAAGGGCACTGCTGGCATCGAGGGCCAGATAATAGTGGGCTGAGGCTGAGCGTCTCAGCCTCCCCGAGCATTCACACCACCTGGGATTCTGGGGTGCAACCCAAGCTTTCCTCCGATGATTCTAATGCACAGCCAGGATAGCGAACCCTTGGATTCTTTGCTCTTTAACTGACTGCCAGATATTGAACGGTGGCATTTCAAAAGCACAGAAGGGCCACCTGCAAGTTGAGAAGGGAAGGAACATGTATTGAGCACCTACTGTGTACTTTATGGTGACCCAGACCCTGTGCCATCCAATGTAATGCTAATTTAATGCAAGGTGGGTGGGAGACCCAGAGAGATGAGCTGGGACTCCAGGAGGAAGAGGTGCTCCTTGCCTTCTAGTACGTTCTAAAAAGAGCAAGACCCAGGCCTGTGGCCATTCTCTCTTGCTCCTGCCCAGTGGTCCGGTGCCTTGTCCTCTCCCCGTCACTGAGCTAATGCAAACTGGCAGGAGGACGAGGGCGTTTCAGGGGCAGCCCGCTCCATGCCGCCCACCCCCTCCCTGCCCCTGCTACCCCGGGCAGGAAGCCACCAGCATGCTTCTGAAAGAGACGGGCGGCTGCTCCCGTGAACAGGTGAGCCCTCCCAGAGCTGCGTGCCTCTCCCAGGGCCTCCCGGAGAAATCTGTAATGAAGTGCAGCTGTGAACTCCGGTTTTGGGTCAGAAAGGCAATTTCTCATCTCTGCTTGCAGCAATTGAGTAGAAAATCCGGGAGCCGTTTGCCTCTCCCCGCGCTCCACCCCCCAGCCCTCCCCACGGCAGAGCCGGAGACTTAGAAGGCGTCAATATTGACTTTGTCAAAGGCAGGTGGCCGGGGATGCGGGGAGGGGAGCCAGGCGGGTACGTGAGCGCGGCCCCGTGGGGCTGGCGAGGTGGGAGCGGGGAGCAGCTGGCCAGGGCTCTGGGGGAGGACAGGAGGCTGTTTTTCCTCTCGTTTTAATTGGTCTTTGTGACTCTAATGGCGGGCTGGATTCACCTAGTGGCAGCGTGTCGATGGCGGGCTCCCACCGTGCAGCACATCTGAGGTGTTCACAGATACGCCAGGCAGCTGTTCCCAGGCTCATCGACTTTTCTGGTTGGTTCTGGGCCTGGAAAAACAAAGCCAGGGGGTCACTGGGAAATCTCAGGGCCCTCTTTTGGGACGGAGACCCGCGGCCAGGCTGGGTGTTGTGAGGCCGAGGTCAAGCCCTGGGTTGGAAGGCCTGGCTTCCAAATTAGGGGCAGTCATGGCCCCCCCCATGCCCTCTCGGCCGCAGGGGTCAGCTGAGAAGCCAGTTTCCATAAGGCCCAGATGAGATAAGGCATGCCTGCCAAGTTAGATTGATTGGAAATTCGAGCCCCGTGGTGGCTCCTCCTTTGGCTTCTGGGGAAAGACACTCATGAAGCCTGATTGCCTTGCTTTCTGCCCAACAAAGGTTTGCTCAGTAAACACTGAGGATAGTGGTTGCAAGCTGGGGGCTCTGGGTCCAGTCTGCCTGGGTTTGGCTGGCTGGCTGGGTGACCTTGAAAAAGTAACTTGACTTCTCTGATTTGTCAAATGTTGGGGTTGGATTGGAAGATCCACTTTTCCTGATGATGACAAAAACAACAACAATGATGACAATACTGTGCCCCTCTAGAGAATGCAATACTAAAAGGTTCACCCCCTTCTGGGCAGGCCAGTTACCGATGGCCCACCCACACCCACTTCTTGGCAGCCGGCAGGGGGCAGGGACTCCCCGCAGTAGCCTTCTCTCTCCTGCCATTTGTACTGAACCTGAACTGCACACAGCGTCACTCCGTCACTCCACAGCGTTTACTTTGTGCTCACCTCAATTGTAAGCACCTAATGTATTTTTTTTTAATCAAGTTTATTGAGATATGATTTACATGTAATAAAATTCACCCTTTGCAGTGTACCATTTAGTGAGTTTTCACAAATGTATACAGTGTTGAAATCAGCAGCACTACCACCATCCCAGAAAATTCCCACATGTCCCTCTGCAGTCTTCCTCTCCCTCTCCTCCTATCCCTGGCAATCACAGAACTGTTTTCTGACCCTACAGTTTTGCCTTTTCTAGAACGTCATGTTTGTTAATGGAAACATTCAGTGGTAAGATGTTTGTCTCTGGCTTCTTTCACTTAGCAAGATGCTTTGAGATCCACCCAAGTCGTTGCATGCTAACGGGAGTTTGTTCCTTTTTATTGCTGAGTCCATGTGTGACTGCACCACAAGGGGTCTGCCCATTTGCTCACTGATGGACCTTTGGGTTGGTCACATCGCAGATTCTAATTCTCTGACCACTCACAGTGCCCCCATGCCGTAGATGACATGATTATCCCATTTTCCATATGAAGAGACAGAAGCTGGCGACCTGCCACCAGGGCCGTCCCCACCCCCGACGTGGCTGGCATGCCCCTGCCCGCCTTCCCTCCATCTTTCTGGTTTCCTGTGAGAGCTCGGCCTTTGTGCCCTAAGCAAGAGGCGTGCCCGCCATGGGCCAGCCTGTCCATCAGCGCCAGGTTAGACCTTGGCTGAAGCTGCATCTTTGCTCCTGCCAGAGAGACCCGTGGCCGGCGCGAATAATTGGATTTTAATAAAACGAATGGGAGTGCGGAAGCAGCTTGCATCCTGGCCTGCGCCGGGCCCCGCAATTAAAGCAATTATGTCTTGAGAGTCAAGCTGCCTGACTCTTCGCATCCCTAATTTGATGGTGCTTGATGGTCCTGCCAGCCTGGTTATTTATTTACTTGCCCAACGTTCATGGCCGAGACATGCCGGGGGGCCTGGAGCAGTCGACATTGGGGATGAGCACAGCACGGGGCCGCGTTCCCACCCCACCCCGCGACAGCTCCCACCCACCCGTTGTCCCCCCGACAGCTCCCACTCGCCCCAAGCTTCCCAGGCCTGGCTGCTTGGGAATCCCCGCGGGGTGGGGGGTTAAAAAATGCCGATGCCTGGGCCCCACCCCTAGAGAGTCTGGCTGAAGGTCCTGAGAGTGTGACCAGGATTCTGGGGTTCCTCGGGGTGCCCCCAGGTCAGTGTGGCTGGTGGGTCCAGGCCTAAAAGAAAGGCATCTTCTGGAAGCCTCCTTGTGCATCCCCCTCCTTGTGACGCAGCCGCCTTCCCTACCCACCCGGCTTCCCGGGACCACGCAAAGGCCCATGTCGTCCCCCCGCCCCCACCCCAAGCTGATGGAATCCTGGGGAAGGATCTGAGCAGAGGGGCCCTCGGTGTAGATGCTGCCAGGGAGAAACATCTGGTGGGGCGGGAATCCGGGTGTCTTTTCCGGGCAGCGTGTTGGCGTTTTTTCTCCCCCGGTTATTTTGTTAACAAACATTGATGGAGCACCTCCCTTCTGCCAGCCGGCTGTTAGGGCTGGATGGATGCGGTCCCCTGCGCGGGGCTGGGGGAGTTCAGTCTTCGCCAGAGCACTCTGCCTGCTCTGGGTTTGTGCCGTGGCAGTAATTGTCACCCTCCCTTGCCTCTGTGTTTCGGGTTTTATGCCCTCCAAGAGATGCCCCGTCTACACACAGTGCTGCCGGCTCGGTGCTGAGCGGACTGCATCTGTAAAATGGGGTGATGGCTCAGATGACTGCAGCCCCTCCTGGCACCCACATTTGATGAAGGTTCTAGATTTTGGCTTCAGCATAGCTGACTGGGAGGGGGAGAGGGGCTCTGCTGTAAAATGACTCAGTGTTTGGAGGACCTTCTGCTCCTTGCCCAGCCTTCTGTATCCCCCTTTCCTCTTCTGTCCCCCCCCACCAACAGGCTGTGTGGATAGTTCAGTGAGTTAATTCAACACGTATAAAGGGCTCGGCGCTGAGTGCTCAGTACTAACGAAGCATTTGGTGATTGTGGTTAAGTAGGACAGGAGGTGGTTGGGAGCCAGCTGTGGGTATTGGGGATACGGGCTGCTTGGTGAGGGGCTCCCCACGCTCGGGCCAAGGGGCGAGGCCTGCTGCTTTATTGGGATAAAGTCAGTGGGTGGAGTGGGCGGACCCTGTTGGATGGTGACCCCGGGGTTCAGGGTGACTCCTGGAACTCCAGCTGCTAAGGGTGGGGTTGGCTTGGGTCTCCAACCCCAAAGGGGCAGCCCCTGAAGGGTGAGCTTAGACAGGGAAGTGCCTGGCCTGGGGTCCAGAGCCCAGAAGCCCCTGGGCCAGCTCGCACCTGGCTGCCCTCCACCCAGCACCCCCAAGGCTCCCACGTGCCTGCTGCCCACAGCTGTACCCTCAGGGTGCTGCTAACACCTGAAAGGGGTTGGTGGGGTCATTCCACTTTACAGAGGGGTCCCGGCCTCTGAGGTGCTGAAGGCCCAGGACCTTTTGGGGCAGAGTCCAGGCTCAGCCCGGGTTTCCTGCCCCAGCAGCCTCAGTGCAGGGCTCTTCCTCCACCACCTGGCCACCTACCGTGGCTTTCCCAGCGCCTGGCAGGCAGCGTAACTCAGAGGTGCAGGCCTTCAGGCCCCCCATCACCTGGTCCCTAGAGTGGTGCACCTCCCCATCAACCATCATTTGAGGGGGCGGGGCAGGGGGACCCAGACAGGGAGGGCGGGGAGTTCCCTGGCTTCCAGCAACAAGAAAGGAGCGGGGTGGGGGGGTGGCTATGGTCACGTAGAGCCCCCACCCCCTACCCCCAGGGTGGTCTGGAGCTGAGTCAGTGCGGGTGGAAGTGCCCAGAAAGCGAGCCCTGGTTTCCACTGCCCTGGAGTGGGATCAGGAAGGGCTGCCACGCCGGCATTTGCTTCCGGTCCCACCCACCCGCCTGTGTTGGGTGCTGCAGGGCCAGGCCGGATGGCCCCTCCCTGGGCGGCCCGAGCACCCAGAGCTTGTCCCCTCCCCGCGCTGGAAACCACCAGCCCCTGATCTGGGGGTGGGCAGGGCTGCTCCCTCTGCAGGCTCCAGGGGAGGCTCCCCCGGCCTCTCTCAGCTTCTGGGGTTGGGTGGGGGCGCTGTCCTGGATGCCCCTGGACTTGGGGCCACCGCGCCCCAGCTCTGCCTCTGTCTTTCTTCCCCGTGTCTGTCTGTCCCTGGGTTCAAATCCCCTCCCCTATGAGTCCAGCAGTCGTTCTGGCTTGGGGCCCAGCCTAATCCAGTCTGGTCTCATCTTTACTAATCGCACCTTCAAAGAGCTTTTTTGAAAATAAAGTCACATCCATGGGTTCAGGGGCCGGGACTTGCACATCTCTTTTGGGAGGGCTCGATTCAACCCACAGCGTCACCTAACAGGGAAGGTCTCCATTTTTGCCCATTTTTCTGTGGCGACTCTAAGCCCTGGGGGCAAGCCCGTGTCCTCTCCATCACTGACCCCCTAGAACCATCTAGGAGGAGGGTCAGCCTGACCTAAGGGCCTGTGTGGAAGGGACCCAAACCCCCTGAAAAACTCTGAGCACCCAAAGGAGCAGACAGTCATTTTTCCTCCCAGCTGTGTGGGTGGATTTGTCCTGCCTGCTTCCAGAAAGGACGAGAGGCGGCTAAGTGGTATTTAAAGAAGATTAATGTAGCCTCCCTAGGTAGGCCTCCAGGAGGCTGCTGGAGCGGCCAGCCCCAAGGAGGGACCTGCCCCCACCCCCACCCCCGCCCCCGCCCCTGCCCTTGCCAGCGACGTTGGAACTCCCTGGAGAGACCCTAGGGGACTCTGTGCTTTCAAAAACAGACGCCCTTCGCCCAGTGAGGACAGAAACAGGACTTTCCCTGCCAAGTCACAGCTCGCAGCAAGGAGGAGCTGAAAGCAAAGCCGACCAGGGCCTTTCACAGCCTCTTCTCCAAAGACTTTGCAGTTGGGCTGAAAAAGCTTCCGTAAACGAGTGTCCTAAGAGTGCCGCCAGCTGAGGACGGGGGAGGTGAGCGGGGCGGGGTCCTGCCTCCCCCGCGTTTCTTTGACCCCAAAAGAAAGGGCAGCGGGTCTGCCCCAGAGGCTGCTGGGATTGTATAGCAGACAGCCAGATAAGGATGGAGGGGAAGGGGAGAGGCCCTGGCCAAGTTATCAGGGAAAGGTCAGGACCCTGGGGTGTGGGAGACAAGGAGTGGGGGCAGGAGAGCAAGGCGAGAATGGGTAGGTCCATCTCGAGCGAGCAGCAGGGGTGCCGGGTGAGCCACCCCCGCAGGGCCTGGGCCACAGCTGCTGCTGGCCTTGTCCTACATCCCAGGACTCTGGCGGCCCTCAGGGAGGGGCTGCCTCTCCCGGCCTCTGACCTGGGGGGCGGACACAGGTCGTCTTGGGTTCTCTTCTGTCCCTTAGAGGGCCGCCATCGTTGCCCCAGGATGCAGCCATCACCAAGCTCTTGGTATGTGGGTGCAGATGGGGTGAGAGCTGGGGTGGACCCTGGGGCCTGAGCCACCTGAGTGCAGCTCTCCCACCTCCCCAGGGTGCAGGGGGATGTTCACCTTGGCAGGGCACAAGTCATCACAGTCCTGGAATTGGGGAGCGTTCTGCCCCACCCCCCAGTGGAGCTCTACCCCAGCACCCTCTGGGCCCCTAGGAAAGGTGGTACCCAGATCTGCCATGCTCAGGCTGCCTGCCCAACCCCTTCTGCTGAGCCAGATCCCACCGTCTGCTCTCGGCTTCCCCGGAGCCCTCTAACCAGCTCCAGCCCTGGCTGACAATACTCCTGGAGCTCAGGACATTGGAGCAGCTGTCTCTGAGGCTACTTCCAGCTCCAGACACCCCAGCTGGATGCTGTGGAACATCTGAGAAAAGAAAGAGGCTCTCTTATCAGGCCCGCCCCCCCCAGTAGGAATGGAGTCCCACATAAATGAAGAAGCCCTCAGATGGGCTTTCAGGAGTGTGGGTGCTTGGGGGGCCGGGCATGAGGGCTGGAGCCAAGGAACAGGCTCCACAGGAGCTGGGAGGGGCTGTAGCAGGAAGGCGATGGCAAGGGGTGGGGGCTTGGCCTCGGAGGTGGGGACACCCAGTTGGACAGGACAGCCCTTGCTGGACAGCCCCTGTGGCAGTGGGAAGGGAAACTCCCACAGAGCACCAACTACGCACCAGGCCCGGCGGCAGGGACTTTGCCACGGCGAGGTTGCTACCTGCCAGAACGGAGGTTCCCAAAGTGGGGTTCCCAGACCAGCAGCATCAGCACCACCTGGGAAGATGTTGGACATGCAGATTCTTGGGCCCCCAACCAGGCCTGCTGAGGCTGAGACACCGAGGGCGGAACAGCTGTCTGTGTTTGAACAAGCCCTCTAGGGGATTCTGTGCCCAATAAAGGCCTGTGCCAGAGGGAGGATAATGTCATTTCAGGCCCAGGAACAGGCTCCCAGAAGTTCTGGGTCTCATATTCAACTTGCCCTTTAGCAAAGAAACAGCCAACCCAAGCTCATGAGTATTTGTCGTTTTTAGCCTCCCGCTCCTTCCTTTTGTCCATAGGACCCAAAGGGGATTGAAGACTAGTTTTGCTAGTGCATGTGACACCACCACTCGCCTTCTCCTTACTTTGTGACTTCTAGTGATGCCAGAGCTCATTCACCCTCAAAGTGCGGCATCCAGGCCCAAGCCGGGTGGCGGACCAAATGCATCCAGGGTGACCACCCATAAGTGTGCCCTGTCTACATGCACCCAGGAATGGGTGGATGTCAGTAATTTGCCCCTTTCCAGGAATTGAATATCTCCTGTCCCCTCCTGGAAGGTTGTATTTCCAACTTGTGCTCTCAGAGTAGAAGGGGAGACTATCCCTGGGAGAGGGATTTGGAGCCGCCACCAACCTGTGCAGCATCTATACCCAGGTGCCGGCCGATGAGCAGAGCAAGGGCTGAATTTCAGCTCCCACTTGCCACTCCAGCCATGTGCATTTGTGCAGTGAACAACTTGGACAACTGTGCTTGGCAGCCCTACTCCTGGGGCTCCTGCTGGCTCCCATCACCACCAACACCCTCCTCTTCCCCACAAGTTGGCTGTTAGGGACTTAGAGCACAAACCATCCAGGTGACCTTTCACTCTGGGGACACCAGAGTGCTCATTTCCAGGGCTCTGCTGGGCCCCTTTTGCCTATGTGCATAGGGGGATTTGGTTGGATCCATTAACTCATACCAAGAGTGCTCTGCCTCTAAGCAGTCATGTAGCCCACTGTACCCATTGTACAGACCAGAAAACTGAGGCTTGCAAATTAGCCTGGCTTTGAGTAAGTTGTTATTAAGATTTTCTCCCCTCCAGCTCCTCTCTGCTATGTGCAGGGTTGAGTGACCCCACCCCACCCCACCGTACCCGAACTTTACAGATGAAGATGCTTCGGCTCTCGCCCAAGCTCACATGGTGCCTGAAGAGCCCAGCTTGGATCTGGATTGATACTGCCACCTCCCACCTGAAGTTTAGCTTTCTCCCCTCTCCTCCTAGCTCCTCCGAAGTTCTCACCAGGCAGCCAAACTCCACAGGTCCTCCTTTTCTGGGGTGGCAGGGGAGGAGCATACTCAAACCTTTGAGAACCCACCATGCCATGGTGCTGGGGTCTGGAAAACCACCTGCACCCAATTCCTGGCCCGTGTCCCAGCTTTCCCTGGTGCTTGCTCTGCACCCAGAAAACACAGCTGCAGCTTCTCCCATCAGCAGAGTGGGGGGGGGGTGGGGGTGGGATGGTGGAGGAGGAGACTGGGTGCCACTTCTGCTGGGAGTTCCTCTGCCCCACTTGGGGGGAGCAGCTAGCTGCATTCAGCCACCTTCCCAGCCCACAACCCTTGACCAGTAAGATAGTTTCCTACAGCCACTCTAGCCTGAAATGCCAAGTGTGTTCAAGGTCAAACAGGGTGAGTCCCTGCTCCTTACAGCAGGGGTCCTCAGCCCTGGCTGCACATTGGAACCACGTGGGGAGCTTTTAGAAAGTCTGAAGTCTGCACCCCACCCCAGAAATTCTGGCATGATTGGTCTGGGGTGGGACCTGACATAGTAACCATTCCCCAGGTGATTTTCACACTCAGCAGGGGTGAGGACAACTCCTTCCACGGATAGCTGATACCTTGTGGGCCAGACATGTGGGCATTTGGGTTTGGAAACCGAGTTGTTTTGCTAATCTGCTCAGCAGTGGAAGAAAGGACCTGGTCCAACGCTCTGTACTGAAAGTCAAGTCCAGCACTTCGTTTCAAAAGCAAAGCAATGAGCAGAGGATAGAGTCTGACTCACTCTCAAGAGCTTGGTCAATGAGACCTTGGCTGCTCCAAGCCAGGCAGGAGCCAGCAGTGACCTGTCACTGCCTGAGCTAGTGTCATCTTCGGAGGCATTAAGAGATGAGTGGAGCGGGAGAATGGTCTGCAAAGAAGTATCTGCAGTCTGATGACAGATGGGCGGAAGTTAGGGGATTCCAGCAGACTCCGCCAGACCCAGTCACGTGGGGAGGGGAGTCCTGTGTGGGATGGGGACCCAGCAACTGATTTGGGGTGAACACTGAGCTGGGCGCTGGAAAAACAGTGTTTTTGAAGGCCCTTTGCCCGGGTGGGAAGTCAGCTTAGAGCAGGGTTTCTTTGCCTCAGCCCTTCTGACATTTAGAATCAGATGATTCTTTCTGGTAGGGGGCTGTCCGATGCATTGCAGGTTGTTGAGCAGCGTACCTGGCCTCAGCCCACTAGATGCCAGTAGCACTCCCTCCCCAGTTGTGAGAACCAAAAAATGCCTGCAGACATTGCTAAATATGCCCTGGGGAGCAAAACTGACCCCCTCCCCCATAGAGAGCTGCTGGCTTGCAATAAGAGTTCTCAACCCTGGCTGCTTGTTGGAATCACCAGGAGCTTCAGAAAATGCTGCGGCTACAGATGCTTGGTCCATTCCCAGGAGTTGGGATTTCATTGTAATGGGGTGGGGTCTGGGCGCTCAGGCGCAGCCATGCTGGAGACCCGCCGGGGTTGCCTAAACTTGTCTCATTTTAAAAATCACCTGGTTGGTGGCTAAAGCCCCCTTCCCCTCACTACTGAACTGGAATCTCTTAGAATTCTCAGGCTGGCCTGAGTATCCACGGCATCTTGCAACGAGCAGCTCCATGATTCAGAACGGGAGGAGGCCAGGGCAGCCTGGCCTCTGTCTCCCCCCCACCCCCACCCCGGGTCTGGACCTTTTGCTCACCTCCCCCATCTTCTCCTCTCCGGTGACTTTTATCCCAGCCCTCCGCCCCCTCCACCAGCTCCTGGGAGCCAGCCAGCCGCCCCCGCCCCGCCTTCCCCCTCTCTCCTCCCAGCCGGTGCTCTCAGCGCTGGGCTTGATTTAGTAGGCGGTGGAGGAGAAAGGCAGCTTGAAAGAGTCACTAAGAGCCTCGGTGCTCGCCAGCACTTATCTGGGAGGAGAGGCCCATGGAGCCCGAGGAGGGAGCTGAGGCCGGGAGGCTGAACACACCTCTCTGCGGGGGGCTTGGCCAGCCGCCTGCCTCCCAGCGCCTGCTGCGTAATTGGCACCGAATCCCCATTACACACGCCTGCCGCCCCCAGCGCCCAGTTTCCTTTCTGTCCTCACCGCCCTCCCGGCCATGCGCGGCCGAGGGGGAGGGGGGGGAGGGGCAACCTAGCAGTGGCCCCCTGTGGGCTGGGCTCGGCCTGGCAGCCCTAAGTCAGGGAGTTCACAAGCCCTTCCCTTGAGAGAGATGACAGGTGGGCTGGGAGCTGGTCTCCTGGGGGTGTCCTGTGGTGGCTGCTGGCTGGGGGAGGGGGGCGGCAGAGGAGGGGCCTCACCTGGCTGTCCTGCTCCCCTCTGCACCCTCCCCCCACCTGCGCCCTTTGGTTGGCTGGCTGCCCTCCTCTCCCCGTGCCCGCCCCCCTCCTTCTCCTCCTCCCTGATGAAAAATACAAAAGAAAAATGCGCCAGCGCCCAGGTCCGGGGAGGCCCAGCCCGCGGTATGGAGAAATGAAAAGCGGCCCCAATTAGAGGCTTTGGTTCCTCCAACTTGAAGCTCGGCACTTGAACTGTCACGGCGGAGCCTTAATTAGCAGCGGCGGGGGAGAGGTCAGGAGCAGCTCAGCAGTCTTGACAAGCGCGTTATCAAGTGCAGGGGAGCGGGGCTGCCCGGGGAGCGCGGGCGGGGCGCGCGGGGCGGGGCGGCGGGCGGCGGCGGGGAGGGAATAAAATGGTCGCGGCGAGGCGGCCGCGCGGCCGCGGGGGGTGGTGCGGGCGGCGGGCGGCGGGGAGCGCTCCCGCGGGCGGCCTGAGAGCGGCTCGCCCCCCGCCACGCCCGGCGCCCCGCGTCCCCCCGCCCCCAAGATTCCCAGCCGCGCCCCGGGCTCCCCGCAGCAAGATAGGCGGGGGCCCGCTCCCCCACCCCCGCTGCTCGGTGACACTTCCCGCCCCCGGAGTCCCCGGGCTTCCGTTCCCCGACCCGGTCCGGAAGCGTCCCCGGCGGTCCCGTGAATCTCCCGATCCGCCCCCCGCCTCCCTGGCACCTCCCGGGACTCCCGGCCTTGGCGCGCCCGGGGTAGGTGGGGGTGGCGCACGGTGCGCTGGGACGCTCCGCAGCCCCCGGCGACCCCGCGCGCCGCCGCGGGCCAGGGTGGGAAGCCCCCGCTAGAGCCCCGGGTCCCCGCGCTGCGGGCGGGGCGGCCCAGCATGCTCGGCATGAAGACCTGGTCGTCCCTGCTGCAGAGTCTCAGTAAGTGCCGCCCGCCGGCCGGGGAGGGCAGGGGGGGCCGGGCAAGGAACTTTCTCCGCGCGCCGCCCGCCCCCGGCCTGCCCTCGGCCCCGTCTCCTCGCCCCCACCCCCTCAATTCCCCCCACCCCCCACCCCCGTTTACCACCGGGTCCAGCACGCGCCCGGCCCCCAGAGGCGCCGCCGAGCCGCCTCCCTCGTTCTGTCAACTCAGAAAAGAGACGAAGGGTTTATTTTTAAAGTCAAAGGGCCCCATCTGTCCGCCGGCTGCGTGGCCAGGCCGCGCGCGGAGGAGTGGGACAGTCACCTTCAGGGTTTCCAGCTGCACCGGCCTTGCCCATGCCCGGGGTGGGCGTTTTCGTCGTGGTGTAGCGAACCCAGGCCCCTGCTGGGCCCCCTTCTAGGGGCAGGAAAGGAGGAGGTGAAGGTTGTTTCTCTCCCCACTGACTTGCAGAGGTGGAGGGTGGGGGGCGGGATTTGTAGTTTAAACTCTCTCTGACTCGCCCCTTCCCAAGCTGTCCTGGCACCCCCCTGGGCCCAGCTGAGAGGGGGAGACATCATGGAGCCTGCTGCTGACCACGCCACCTGCCGTCAGCCCCCGTGGGAGAGGGGCTCCGCAGGGCTCTGGGGCACAGGGGCACTGCTGCCATGAGGCTGGTGAGAAAGTGGCCGTGGGCAGGACAGGGGCCACAGGCATCCTTAGGCGCCAGGGACAGTGACTCAGATAATGGAGAGACGTTGCCAAGGACCCTACAGGGTGGCCTGATGACACAATGGGAGCACGGTGGCAAAAGGCCAGCCCCCTGTTGGGTGAGGCTGGATACCCTGCCCACCAGGTGCTCTCCTGCTGGCCTCTTCTCCAGGCTGGCTGGCGAGGGGAGGGGAGCTGGCTGTGGTCCTTGCCTGGTTGGCTGGCTTGGGGAACCGGCCTGTAGACCAAATACCCAGAAGCAGGTAAGCCGGGGAGCCCCCCCTGCACCCCACCCCACCCTCCCAAGGCGAGGCCAGGGGAAGTGATGCTGGGGTCTCCAGGGCCCCTCTCCACTCCCTGTACCACCTCCCATCCGGCCCCCTCGACTCTCTGTGTACACCTCCCCGCCTCTTTGAACTGGGGCTTTGAAAGCTTTTTGCCTTTTGAAAACTCAGCAGGGGAAGAGTCGTTTGTGGAGAGGTCGTGAACAGTTGATGATTATAGTCCAGTGGGTAGAAACAGCTTAAAACAAATCCCCATCCATCAGATGTCAGCTTAGGCCGTTTGCAGTGCTCTCTTGGGGGGCCGAGTGGGGCAGCAGCTTAGACGAAAGGGGGGCCTTTTTTCCCCTTTAAACTAAATGAACCTACAAAACTTTCCTCTTATTTAGGTGTTTGATCATTGCCCACTCTGTGTGACTCTCTCTGATTTTCTTCCTTCTGGCTACCTGGTTGGTGAAGGGGGCACAGCAGAGGCCCTGCATCCCATGGGACCTTGGCAGCCCCAAAAGACCCCTCACCAGCTGGGTGACCTTGTCCAGGTCAGCGGCATCTGGGAACTTAAGTTTCCTGCAGGATTGTCACGTGGGTGACACAGGGTGTTCACCAGGCCCAGGGGAGACATCCCTGCGTGCTGGCACCTCCCAGGCAGGTGGTGGGCCTGGTCCACAGGATACAGGGGTTAGATTCCACACTTCTCTCCTCCTGTCTGCCCTGACCCCACCCTGAGCCTGCTGGGTGCAGAGCTGGCCTCTTCAGAGCTGGAAAGGGCCCTCAGTTTGTTTCCAGAGCCTAGCCAGGGGGGGTGGGGGGAGAAGGTGGGGGAAGAGGGTCTCACGGCCTTACAGACCCCGTCACGGGCTCCAGGAGCCAGGACCATCCTCTCCCTGTGCTCTCTCATCATCTTCATAGAAGCTGCAGACAGGGAGACTTTGTGCCTTTTTGGTTTTGCAGATGAGGACACTGAGCTATGGAGAAGCTCAGCTCACCATCCCAAGCCACCCAGCTAGGAAGAGGCAAGGCCAGGTGGGAGGCCAGGCCATTCAACTCAGGGGACATCCCTGGCCAGGGAACCCCTGTGGTCCCCCCGCCGGACAGCTGGAGAAGTTCTGCCTTCACCTTTAGCCAGGGCCACCCCTCCGTTCAGGGCCCCTGCCTCCCCAGCCCTCCCGCCAGCTGAACCCTGCATGGCTTCCTTGCCATGCCCTGGCCACCCACCTCTCAGCTTGGTGTCACACATGTAAAGTGACAGAGAAGAGTGTGGGTGGCCTTGCACTCCAGACCTACCTCTACCTCACCATTGCTGTGTAATTTGGAGCAAATGACCTGCCCACTCTGTGCCGCAGTCTCCCATCTGTAGCACAGAGATTGGGGCACTGTCCTTCCAGGAATAAATGTGCCCATGCAGTGAGGATAATGATGGCTGGCCCGCTGTCGGGTTAATAAATGGCAACTGCTGTTACTTTTTCTGCCACCTGAAAAGCCTTGCTGCTTCGCTTTTCAGGTGCCTTGTGCTTGGAGGTCTGGCTTGGATGCCGTTTCCTTCCAGACGCTTTCCACATCCTGTCCAGCCTCCTCCTGTCCTGTGGCCATGTTGCTTTTTCCTCTATGGAATCATATCTTTGTATCCCTTTCCACTCCCCTGTCACACAAAACTCCTCGAGGGAAGGAGCTTTTCATTGTCATCTCAGAATCTCCCAAGGAGCTGAATATGCAGTAAGTGCCCAGTATATGTTTGTTGCACGATAAGAGGGTGACTGCTTTTCTGGCCAGAACAATGAACGTTTGGTCCCACTTCCTACCTGTTCATTGGGCGCTTTGCTCTGACGAATACTGGAATAACATCCGAAGTCGATGTGCATTATTTGGGATGCCTTAAAATTCACTCCAACCCCCTGAGGGGTGAACTCATTGGCAGTGGTGTAGACCCAGCCTTAAGAGCTTCATCCCTGGGGCAGCGAGAGAAGATTTCAATCTTGACAGCCCAGCCAGCCTCGGGCATGGTCAGAATGTGGGCACTGTGGGGTGGGCCATGTGGCCACTTACTGAAATAGTTTTGGGTGGATTACTCCCAAAGCCAGGTCAGACCAACCCAGCTTCCTGCTGGCTGCACCTGCCCTGTAAGGGGCCAGGCACTGGCAGGGAGGAAGCTTTCGTTGTGCATTGCAGTGAGATGGCTGAGCAGCAGTGATTGTTCCAGAAGCAAGAGTGGTCCCAGGGAGCCAGCAGAGAGCAGGCAGGTGCTGCCCAACCCCCACCGGTCCCTTGCTGTGGCTGCCACTGGCCAGTGGGCTCCAGCCAGCCTCTGCCACTGAGATTCTGTGGCCTCAAGGGGCCCTTGATGGCAGACACTGGTAGCCGAGCTTGTCGGTCTGTGGGAGCTGGGGGTGGCTGTTAGCAAACCCTTCAGATAGGACAACGCAGCAACAACCTCTGCCAGTGCTGAAATCCAATCGGGATGGTGACAAAGATGGCATCATACGTGCTTTTGTTTTCCAGTGAATGAACTAGACAAGCTGTTTCCAGGTTTGCAAATAAGTGATTGCTTTATTTTAAAAAAATCTCTAGAAACCCTCAGAAAGGAAAGAGGCCACTCAAGAAGTAGGATTGAGTTGATGGTTTAATTGCCAGGGTGCTGAGCTCGGCGCTGGTCTTCAGTGGCAGGTGAGAATGCCTGGCTGCAATTTGGGATCAGGGTCTAGAGCCACATGGCTTGGGTTTGTGTCCTAAGTCACAAACTTAGGTTTGTGTCCTAAGTCACATCCGTGGGTCCAGGGGCCGGAATTTGCACATCTCACTGGCTGTGTGTGCTTGGGTAAGATTCTTAATCTCCCATTTATAAAAGGAGAAATGATTGTAACGTCTATTTTGTTCTGCTTGGTTATTGCTGTGTAACAAACCACCCCAAAAGCGTGGCTTAAAATAACAGCGTTGATTTTGCTTGCGAATTTGAGGGTGAACTGGGCTCAGCCAGGTGATTTTAGCTCAGAGTCTTTTGTATAGTTGCGTTCGGATGAGTGCTGGAATCACCTTGAAGACTTCTTTCACATCCGTGGTGCCTGGGCTGAAAAGATTGCAAAGAGCTGGGGCTGGAGCAGCCGTGGCTCCCCATGTTGGTCTCTCCCTCTCTCTGTGGTCTCTCCATATGGAGACTTGGGGTCAGCTGGCCTTCTTACGTGGCAGACACTGGTCTCTTTTCTGACCCAGTGTCGGAGGTCACCCAACTTCATTTCCGCTGTGTTCCTTTCTCTGAGGCAGCCAGCAAAGCCTCTCAGGTTCCGGGGGAGGGAGCAGAGACTCTGCCTCCAAAAGGGAGAATTTGCAGACAAATTTTTAAACTGCCATATACCTCCTAGGGCTGTTGGGATTCAACAGTTAATATGTGCCAACAGTGCTTGGAATAGCAAAAGAACCTAGTAAATGTTAGTTCTTCTGAGAGCTGGGTCCCTGAGAAATTTTTTGAATCTAAAGAGATACAGAGTGGCAGAGGGGAGTGTACGGAATCATGGGACTTGCAAGGGGCCTGGGGTCATTGGCCAGCTGCTTCCCAAATTAGAAGCCCCTTCCTTTGTTTCTGGGAGAGACTCTTGGCCACCTGAAGCTGTTTCTCTCTCATCCTGCCTTGGGCCTTGGCCTCCTCCCCAGCACCATCAGCAGCCTCAAATCCACCTTGCCAGAGGCCCGCGAGGTGCAGGCACAGCCCAGCATGTGGCTCTGAGGCTACCTCTCACCTATCCAGTCTCTGTGCCCAGGGGTCCTGGGGCCGTTAGAACAGGGGAACAGGCTCGGAGGAGCAGTGAAGAAGCCAGAATGCAGCGTGGTGCCTTGCAAGGATTCTCTCTTCTTGGGCCTCCACCTCCCTAACGCAGTAGAGGAGGGCTGCCCTGGCCCTCCTCAGGCCTTCCATTCCAGTGTCCTGGGCTCAGCGACTCACCTCAACCCAGACAGGACAAGTCAGCCACACAAAAGTAGGCGGCCAACTGGAACCTGTCCACAGGCCCCACCGTCAAGGGTTAGAGGAGAGGGTTTGCTTCTCCTTTCTGCTTCCATCTTCCTTCCTGCCATGATATCTTCCAGAACAAAAGATGGCAAAGTGATTTCTTTTCCCAACTATCAATGGCTAGGACCATTAGCTCTGGAAGAAAAATGGGGCAATTTAAGTATTTGTTCATTTTTCAGGGTTTGTATGGGACCTAAACAAGGTCATTTGTGTAGAGCCTGATAACTCATAAGTGCTTACATGTTAGTGGTGGTTGTCGTTACAATTGTCCTCATAAGGCCTTCTAGGAACTTCTAGAATGAGGACGTGCCTGGAGAACGGCACGTATTCCACACTGGTAACTTGCGTCTTAGTAAGAGCACTAAGACTAGGCTCAACTGTGAGTAAAATGGCCATGGCTTAGACATGAGAACAGTTTACTCCACTTTTACCTAAATGTCCATAGATCTGCATTCCAGAGCTATAGGGTAGCTGTGTTCTATGATCCTCAGTAACTCAAGCTCCTGTCTTGTTCTGCAAGATTTCCTCATAGTCCAAGATGGCTGCGTGAGTGCCAGCCATCAGGACAGCATTCCAAACAACAGGATGGGAGAAGGGAGAAAGAAAGGTAAAAGGCATGGGCAAGCTGCCTCTTAGGAAGATTTCTAGATACTGCCATAGAATACTTCTGTAACACTTTGTTGACTAGAAATTAGTCGTGTGGCCCCTTCTCTCTTGGAAATGTAGTCCTAGTAAAGTACAGTCCTGGTAAAATGTTGATGGTGGGGCAAAAACCACCATATCCCAGGGAAAATGATGCCATCAGGAAAGTATGTAGAAGTATCTGGAATTCAGAGGAGGAATTCTCTTTCTTAAAACTATGTATCGTTTTGTTTCTTTCTTTCTCTGGGCACCTCCCAGCTGCCAGGGACCTGTTCTGCACATGGGAACCTTCCTAGGTGACCTGGTCCCCCTGGGTTTTCTTGGAAACAGCATCCTTCTGTGTGGCTGGGTGTGCCTGAGGGTGGCTGGGGCCCCAAATCCAGTCCTCTGTGGGGTGAGCCCACGGCAGGGAAGAGACCCTGACCTGTTTACATGGTCTGGCTCGGGACTTATGTTGCAAGTGAATGGGAAAGAGGCACCTTTGCCGCATCCTGCCCATACGCTGCCTCCTGAGGAATGGTGCCCTGGGGGTCTGAGTGGACCTCAGAGGACAGAGTGAATGTCTTCAAAAACCGAGATGGGTTGACGTAAAGCCGAGCGCCTTAATACCCTTGGGAAGGGGCCGGGCCTCTGGTCTGATTGGAAAGAGGACACGCCCCTCGTGTCCTCAAGTTAGGGTGCCTGGGGGGGTGCAGGGGTTCTGGGGGGAAGGTGAGCCAGCGCTCCTCAGCCTGTCCTCCAGCCAGGCAGCAGGGGTGCCCACCCGTGGCATCACTGTCATCTCTGGCCACAGCGACAGGGTCCTGGGGGTCACTTCTGCTGATTGCCACTGACCTCCTGCCCTCCCCTCTGACCCCTGTGCTGCCCTCGGCGGCCGCTGTGGGTCCTGAGCTCACTCTGAGGCTGAGGCTCACAGGGTGTGGGTGCTGGGGTTCCATTCTGTAGGTGGGTCTGTGGTCTGTAATCCCCCCTTCCGGAAGGTCCCTGGGGCCAGTGACGAGGTCCACCTGTTCACAGCGGTAGCCCCCCTCCCAGAACCTGCTGGAGCGAGCAGACTCTTGAATCCTGGGCTGAATGGAAGGGCCGCTGGGGCCAGCTGGGGTCTCCACCGCTCTGACTTGCCCTAGTTTACCTGCATGTTCCGCTGATGGTGGGAGCTAGGAGCCCCTTCCGTGATGGGATCGTCAGAGCCACCCGCAGAGGTGGAAATTGAGACCCCGGTGGGCAGGGGCCACGCTGGAATCCGAGTCCACACTGGGGGGGTCCACTCAGGTGGGGGATCGCCAGGTAGCCTTGACTTTGAGGAAGCAGCTCCGGCGTGTCCGTCACACACACCTGCCCGCTGTACCCCGTTTGCCTCTGGCTGGGGGGCTAACCCCTGGCACCTGTGACCCACATTGGCACAGCTGTGGTAGAAGAGCAATTGCACAGAGCTGCTGGGGAGAGCTGGGCCCATCAGGGGGCCCTGGGGACCCTGGGGAGGAGCTGCAGCCTCCCTCCCCCAGGTGGTGGGTGAGCTGGCAGGGTGTCAAGAGAGGGGTGCCACGCCCCCACCCCCCGCACACTCTCTCCCTTGCAGCCACCAGAGTGGAGAAACCCCAGTGACCCAGTCAATGTTTCTTTTAATTAGAGACAATTAAAACATTTTAATGGGTGGCAGTTTGGTAGCTTCTTTAGGAGGAAGTGGAGAGCCTAAACGGAACCTAAAAAAATAAAATAAAACCCAGTGAATTTTTAATAGCGATTATCTCCTGACACACGGTGCGTTGCCATCTGGCAGACACACGGACCCACTGGAGCTTGCTGCTGGGGGTGGGGAGGGCGGCGGAGGGAGGGGCGGGCGGCCTGGCCCTCCCGCTGCTGGCATGGAGGGGAAGCCCACCGGGCAGGCCACCCGGGGACGGCTTCTAGGGCACGTCCATGAGCTTGGCCACTGCTTGCTCCTCGTCCCCCTACCTGCCTGGGCTTTCTCTCTTAGAGCCCCGGCCCTGGGTTTGGGTTGAGCATGTCAGGTGGAAGCAGTTTGTCAGCTCAGAGGGCTACTAACTGCCTGGCACTGCCACAGCCAAGGCCACCTGACGTCCGCGGTAAGCACCCGAGGCCCGCCCAGCTCCGTCGCCGTGAGCCACAGCTTTAATACAAAGACGGTGCTGCACAGGGAGTGCGGCCGAGGGCCAGCTGTCCCGTCATTCATTAAAACCATGTTCGTGAAGCTGCTTTTCACGGCTGGGCTCAGGGATGAAAAGTGTCACCAAAGGCCAGAGGAGAAATCTTCCCGTGGGCGGTTACACCCAAGACATGTCAGCACTGCTGGCCTCGGAGGCCGGGTAGACCTTTGTGGCGTGGCTGTCCTGTGCACTGGCCTCTACCCGCTAGGTGCCCATCCAACCCCCATCCCGGAGTTCAGGGGGGCCCTGAGGAGCAAAATGGGCCCCATTGAGAGCCAGTGGCCGAAGGGAGGGGAGGTGAGCCTCAGGCTGTGTCAAGAGAGTACCCCAGTCGCCGGGGGCTGGGGGGGGCAGGGGGCAGAGACTTGGAGCCGAGGCTTAGATGGAGAGTGGGTGCAGGAGAGTGGAGGAAGGACAGGGGACTGGCAGAGCCTATGCCTACCTTGAGGGGTGGGTGTCTGCAAACCCATTTCACGGACCCTGAGCCTGAGCTCGGGGCCTCCCCAGTGCTGCCCACCGTGAGGGTCTTCAGATGTTGGGGGGATGGTTGTGCAGGCGGGACCCCCACCTGGGGTGGGCGTGGCCAGACCCTTGGCCAGGAGGATTTGACTCCAGGCAGAGGCTCAGGTGGGCTACAGTGAGGTGCCAGGGGGCCGCTCCTGTCACATACTGTTTGGTTGTCTCCTATTTTGGAGAGTAGAACTGAGAATTTTCACGTTATGCCTCCTGGGGTTGAGTATTTTGGGGAAGGCCAGATGCTTAGGTCACCTTTGCAGGGTGGTGGAGGGCATGGGTGGCCGTGGCCGTGCCGGCTGGGAGGGAGGGGCTGGGCCCCGGTTCCCTGGAGCAGCCCCGACCCCTTCAGGGCTCGGCGGGGGGCAGTGCTGGGTGACCGGGCTGCCCACCAGGCTTGAGGAGGAGAGAGGAATTTCAGGGAAGGTGTCCGGTCAAGACCCGCTTGACTTCCTGCTTTGTGCTGGAGCCCGACTGGGCTAAGGGTGGGTCCCCAAAGCCCTTGGCTGTTGCGTGTATTTGAGTGAGATGATCGGTACGCTTGTGACCCCAAAAAGCGCAGTGATGGCACCGCCTTCTCCTGCATTGTGCCCACCTCCTGCTGCTGCTGCTGATGCAGACGAGAGGCCGCTTCTCCGCACAGGGTTGCAGGTGAGGGGCAGCCGGCCCTTGCCTGGAGCCCCAGAGGCTGCCGGCTGGGCTGGGGTCTCGGGTTTGGGGCATGTTGCGTCAGTGCCCAGCTCGTGTGACTCCCCAGGGAGGCCAGTTGGGGCCCGGAGCCCCCCAAGACGAGCTTGCATGTACCCCATCTACTCCACTGTTCCTGTGGTAATAGTGTGTCCTGCCGGGTAGTCCAGGACCCGGCCCCCGTGCAGCCCCCGTGCAGCCCCTGTGCCCTTGGGCAGGCAGGTGAGCCTGCGAGCCTGCAGGGGGGCACCAGGGAAGGGAGCCATGCCCCCAGGGGCCCCGGGAATGCCTTGGAGTGGGGGGTGCATTTGAACAGATCAGCAGACCTCCTTCCCTCAGAACCTGTTTATTGAGTGCCAACTGCACGCCGGACCGTGCTCCGGCCCCAGAGCTCCACCACGAGTAGAGCTGATCTTCCAGGCAAGAAGCAATAAATGCACTGAGTCTGTAAACCTTAGGGTTGGTGAAGGGTGCAGAGTGCTGCGAAAATCAAGTCAGAACAGAACGGTGGGGTGGCAGGTCGGGGAGGTTTGCTAGTGCCCTGGGCTGCTGCCCCAGTGGCACACCTTCCTTGGCTCCCTCCAGCTTCGGGATGGGCTCCAGGCGTCCTGGGGGGTGGGGGGGTGGCTCTCTGCTCCACCTTCCAGGGCCTCGCGAGGGCCCTGTCATTGGATTTAGGGCCCTAAATGTCCCTAAAAAAGACGAGGATGTGCTCATCTCGAGACCTTCTGCCCAGGTAGGGTCACGTTCACAGGTTTCAGGGATTAGGATGTGGGTGTACGTTTTGGAGCCAGCGTGCAGCCCCTGCAGGAGGGAAGGCTCAATGAGAAGTAACACTTTTCTAAGCCGGGGGGGGGGGGGGGGGGGGGGGGGGGGGCGGGGCGAGCTCCCCTCCTCAGGGCACCCGCTGCTGGGCGAGAAGGACAGAGCACGGGGGCCAGGGCGGAGGTAGGGCACCTGCAAGCAGGCTCCTGCGAGGGGCCAGGCAAGAGGGGATGGCTGGGCCAGGCTGGGGCAGAGTTGTGGTGCAGGGGCTTGGACCCCATTCTCTGATCTCCCTGTGGGAGCTTCCTCCCTGGGCCTCCTTTGCCCCAAGCTGGTCTGTCCTCCCACGGATTTCTGATTGTCTTTTCATCCTCCCCAGCAGCCCCTCTTCCCTCCCCATCCCGCCAGGATGGCAGCTGTCATCCTGGGAGCAGGGAGGGGAACAGCTGGAGGGGCGAGGAGGGGGTGGGGGGGACTTGGGTGGCAGGGACGGTGGAGGGGCCATGCCAGCCTCTTGCAGGGAGTCACGTTTCATTTCTCTCTCTGCAGCACTTCCCACAATTAAACCCAAGCACCTCGTGCTGATGGCTTCACCCTGGGCTGCCCCATCCCCCGCAGCCCTCGCGCCCCTCCTCCTCCCCCCTTCCTCCTCCCTCTGTCCCCCTCCTCCCCTTCCTTCCATCTTCTCCCTGCTTCTCCTCTTGTCCCCTAGCCTTTCCAATCTTTCCTTCCCTCCTCCCCTTTTCCCTGCCCCCTTCACTTCTTCCTCCCACCCCTGCCTTCCCTCCCCTCTTCCCCTCCTCCCTTGTCCTCCCCCCCTTCTTTTCTCCCCTCCTCCTCCTCCTCCCCCTCTTCCCCCCCTTCCCCTCCTCCTCCTCTCTTCCTCTTGTCTCCTCCCCTCCTTCACCCTCTCCTCCCCTCCAAGCTGCTCTCTGTCTGGGAACAGAGCCCCAGAGGCCCCCCAGGAGGGCTGGGAGCGCAAGATGCCGTGAAGTCCTTGCGACAGTTTCCAAAATGAATGTTGCTTTTAATACTCCATCCTTCAGTCCTTATCTTCTCTAATTTATTGGACGTACCCGGTGGTGCTGATGGATTTGCAGCTCGGACCCTGGCGCCTGCATCTCGCTGTCATTTCCCGCGCCGCTCTGCTCCCCAGGCCCCCTGCTTTATCTCCCTCCTCAGTCAGGGCGACCCCCCAGCCTCCCTGCCACCGCCGATGGGGCCCGCGGAGGATAAATTGCAACTTGTAATAACGTTCCCCGATGGAGTCCCTGACCCGCCCCGACCGCCCCTCGCGGGTGGAGTCCAGCATCTCTGTCCCCTTCCCGTCCCTGCTGTTGGCCCGGGCCCCGCCCACCTCCTGGATGCGGTGGGGGGCAGTGTGCAGGGAGGAGGGTGTGGTGTCTTCCCGCCACCTGGGGGGCTCGCGCGGCTGCCCCTCCCCGGCCGCTCACTGGGGGTGGGCCGGGTCTGGCCACCGGCCGCCACCTGGAGGTCAGGCCGGTCTCCTGTTGTGGACGAAGCCTGTGGAGGGGCAGGAGCCCGGCTGTCCGTCCAACTCGGCCAAACCGAGGTGGGGACAAGAGAACCGAGGGGGTGGGCTCCGCCTGCGGGCCTGGAAGCTGCTGTCCCACGCCGGCCCCTTCCTTCCGCGGCCAGCTTATTTGCAGGGGGGCCCCGGCTCTTTCCGCGGGGCAGGGACGCGGCTCTCGGCGGCCATGGGACAGGTGTTTGGGCGCCATGCAGGCAGCTCTGCTGGGAGGAGATGGAGCGTCTTGTTTGTGTGGAAAGACAGAAGGGTAGGAAGGAGCCCAGTGTGGGGGGACAGTGGTTCTTGTGACCTGCAGGCTCCCACCGGACAGGAACGGGCTCCCCGAAGCCTGGGGTGGTGCCTGGTGGAGAGGCATGGGGGGCAGGGGGAGTAGCTCAGGCAACTTGGGGGATCCCGGTAGGGCCGGGGTGGAGAGTCAAAGCACCGGGGATGGCAGGGCCAGCACCACAACCCCCACCCTCAGCGAGGAGCGTGCACACCCCGTGGTGGTGGGTGGGCTTCATGCTCCATGCTGTCCGGGCCTGGGTGGGCGATGTAAGAGTCCAGGTACCAAGAATGAAATGCACGGCCACACAGACGTCCACGCAACTGTGTATAGCAGCTCCACTCCCAATAGCCAAAAGGTGGGACCTGCCCAGGTATCCCTCGACAGGTAAACAGATAAACAAAATGTGGTCTTTCCAGAGGATGGAACACCATTCAGCCATAAAAGGGAACGAGGCCCTGGCACTCTATAGTGTGCGTGGGACATTATGCCGAGGGAAATAAGCCAGATGCAAAAGGCCACATAGTATATGAATCCGTTTATATGAAATGTCCCGAAAAGGTAAATCCATTGAGACAGAAAGTTGATTGAGGGTTGCTGAGGGCTGGGGTGGGGGTGGGATGAGAAGGGGGTGATGGCTAAGGGGTACAGGGTTTCCTTTGGGGGTGATGAGAATCTTCTAAAGTAGGGTGTGGTGATGACTGTGTAACTCTAAATACCCTGAAAACCATTGAATTGTGAACTTCAGATGGTGAATTGTATAGTATGTGGAGTATATCTCAATGAAGCTGTTATAAAACAAGAATTTGGGGTGCAGAGCAGAGCAGGAGTTTCCACTGTCCCCATGATCAGCCTCTGCTTTCCACCCTGCCTTTTTTTCCCTGTGCTCCCGCCACACCAGCTGCTCTTCGTTTCACTCATGCCCGTCAGCCTCCTGGCTTTGCACATGCTGTTCCCACTGTCTGGAATGCGTTTCCCTGTCCAAGCTCAACTTCCCCTTTGGTTTGAGCATTTCCAGCTCCTTTTCTGTGGCACATTTGTGTGATTTCTCCATTCCCGTGTGTCTCCCCCCTTAGACTAGAGCTGCACCAGGACAGGTGCTGGGATACTTTGGTACCACAGCTAGTCCCTGTATGCAGTAGGTGCTCAATAATGATTTGCTCTCCAAAAGGATAAGACATAAGTCCTCACGTGTCCTGAGCTATATGCTTCCTGACTCTTTCACCAAAACCAAGACCCAGAGAAGCCTTCTACTGTGTGCAACAAGCAGGCCAGTGTCTGCCCATTCCCCACCCCCCCAGCCTCCTCAATGCTGCCAGGCTCTGGGTACCTCCTCTGCCTTCCTGGGCACTTGGGGAGTCATCACCAGGCACAGAGGAGGGTCTCAGGGGAGGGGGTTTGTTTTCTTTTAGGCCAGCTTTATTGAGATATAGTTCACACACCATGCATTTCCCCCATTTAACGTGCACAGTTCACTGGGTTTTACTGTATTCTCCGCGTCATGCTCCCATCACCACCATCAGTCACAGAACATTTTCATCATGCCCCCCAAAATACCTGTACCCCTCAGCGGTCACCTGTACCCCATACGCATGCACCTAGTTCCGGGTGACCTCTCAGCCCCCTGCTGTCTCTGGGTTTGCCTGTGCTGGACATTGTGGGTAAGCAGAATCACACAACATGTGTGTCTTTTGGTTCTGGCTCCTTTCTCTCAGCACACGGATTCAAGGTTCACTCATGCCATAAGGAGATCAGAATTCTGTTCCTTTCCACTGACACATTCTGTCCCATTGTAGGGACAGACCACACTGGCTTGTCTATTTGACAATTGATGGACACTTGGCTGGTTTCCACCTTTTGGCCATTGTGCTGCCCTGAAGCCACTGGACGGGTTGGTGTGTGTGCCTGCTCCAGGGTGGGACTGGCCGCTGCCCCTCCCCCATCAGGCAGGTGCCCTGTAACTCCGAGGGAATTTGAATGCAACAGGGGCTCCGGCCGTGGGTGCCCATCACCAGTCCTCATCGCCATGGCACAGCAGACTTTCTTTACGTGTCCTGGGGTGCCGGAGGCCAGGCCGATCCCTTCCACTGAAGCCCCCGTGGCTCTGGGACAGGCTGAAATCATGCCCTGTGCACAGTGGGAAACTGAGGCCCAGTCCACTCACTTGTGATTGCAGAGTCAGGATGTGTCTCCTTCTCACAGCTCTGCAAGCCCAGTTTTTGAATGACAGGCCCCAAAGCTTTAGAGAGGCTGCAGCGAGCTCGAGGTGGCTTGGCTGGTGACGATGCAGCAAGAGGAAACCCTTCCATGGAATCTGCCAGGTCCCCATTCTCCCTAAGCACTTGGATGAAGCCACCAAATCCTCACAGCACCCCAATGAGGCTCTTACTGTCTGTGTTTTATAGACAGAACTGAGGCTCAGAGAGGCCTGGTAACGTGCCAAGGCCGTAGGTCCTCAGGCTCAGAGCCGGATGTAGAAGCCATGGGCTCGGCTGCAGAGCCTTCCCCTGACCCTGACCTTGTGTCACTTGGATGGGGAGTAGGGATGGAGGGGAAACTCAGAGTCCACTGGGTGAGGTGGGACTCTGGACCTTCACTCACACCTGCTGTTTCTGGTACCTGCTGGCCAGGTAACTGGGCAGGTGACATGACCTTTCTGAGCCTCTGTCCCCTTTTGCCTACCCACAGGTGCCTGAGGAGCCTTGCCATGGCTGAGCCCCTTTCTCAGACCCTGCCATGCCTGTGGTCTCTGCTACCAGAAGGGGCAGCCCATTGTCACTTCTCCTTCCTCGTACGTGGCCCACTGGGCTCCCCTCTGTCCCCACCACCCAAAGCAAATCACACTGGCTCATCAGACCTAGGCTTGCGCTGTGGTGTCCGATTGCCCTCCCAGGAGACGAGTAGGGACAGTCTACCGCGGGTGTCGTGTTTCTAGCAGGTGCAGTGGGCGGTGAGGATGGCTGTGGCTCCCGGGAAACGTGGGGGCCACATTGGGTGGCCAGCACCATTGGGTGGGGCCTGGGGTCCCCAGTCTGATTTTTCTACTTGACATCACCAGCACCCCCTTCCTGAAGTTTTGGCTCGAGGCCCAGCGCCCTCCCGCCACTCCCGGAATACCAGTCACCCCGAGCAGCTGGGTTGCATGCTGAGCGCGCTGGCAGGGTCCCTGGCAGGGTCCCAGGGAGCAGTGCACATTCAGACCTGGGCCTTTGTCACCCCTCCCGGGAAGGCATGTGCTGCCTTCTCTCGGGTTTCAGTTTATTTTTTAACCTGTCCTTGCTCTCCCTGGCCGCTTGGCTCCCTGCCTAGATTTCCTGCTGGCTCACCTGTCCCAGCCAGACCTGACGCTGGTGCTTCTTTAGGCTGCCAGACCTCACTCCTGTGCCCACGTGTTCTGAGAGCTTGGATTGGAGCGAGACATCCCGGGTTCAAATCCACGACTGTGCCTGAAGCTCTGCTGCTCTGTGCCTCAGCATCTTTATCTGTAAAGTAGAAATGTGTCCCTCCCTTTTTGAAAGACTGGCTGAAAGAAACCATGTAAAGTGCTTACTTAGCTCAGTACATGGCAGAAGCTTGGTGTTTTGTGACAGGAGAGGCTTATGGTAACCCAGAGGAGACAATGGTAACTTGGGTCAGAGGGGCATGATGTGCTTGAGAAGGGTTTTGAGGGATGGGTAGGAGTTTTCTAGGTAGTGAGAGTAAAGGTGAAAGGCATGCCAGTCAGAAGTTGAAAAGTTAGTCCTTGATGAATGGGCTCCTCCTGCCTTTGCAAGGTGGGAAGTTATCAGGTTGTTTTAGCTGAACTAAAATCTTCCCTCTACACATCCCAAGACTTGGATATTCAATGCCTGTTTGCTGAAAGTGCTGAGGTGAGCCAGTGCAGACAGTGTCTGGCAATTTCTTCTTTCCTTGATACCATTAATTCTGGTTCCAAAGCAAGTAATGTATTTGAGTGGTTGGGGGGTGCCTGCTCTACACTCAGCAACTGGGGAGACATAGTGAGAAGCCCAGAAAAGGTAAAAGAAAGAGCTCTCTGTGCTATGCCTCTCATGGCACATCAGCCCAAATCATCCTCACTGTGATGCGAATGGGGGGTACTTCTGCTTTCACCCCATTTTGCAAAGGAGGAAACTGAGGCCCAGAGACGTTGCCTGTGACTTGCCCACGGTCACACATCTGGAAAGCCCATCTGGCCCCAGCGTCCATACTCTTCCCCACCGGGCCTCGCTGCCATTCTCCCAAGGCCCAGAGGCTTGGTGTCCAGAGACCTGGTCACACGCTGTGCGCAGACTTTGAGCTGGGGCTTGGCAAGGTGGTCAGCAAGGGCTGATACTCAGCTCAGAGAGCAGAGGACAGGGCCAGCTGAGCTGGCTTCAATTCCCCACTCTGTCACTTATAAGCTGTGTGACTCTGGACAAGTCACCCAGCCTCTCTGTGCCTTAGCTTTCCTCTCCATAAAATGCAGATAATAACAGTCCTCACTGTGGGGTTGGCATGAAAACTCACATGAGTTAAATAGATGTGAAGCATTATTAAATGCCAGGCTTGTTTTAAAATGTTGTGTGAGTTGCTATTTTTATTATTTGCAGATGTGGGTCATGTGAAGGCCAAACAAGTGTGCGGATGGGAGGGTTTGGGAGTTAAACGCCCCTGTCCGTGAACTTCTACCTGTGTGAATCCCTCACTCTCTGTGTGCCTCAGTTTCTCCACCAGATGGGGGTGCAGAGGGCTGGCTGGTCAGGTTGGGGTCCAATGAGACTGTTGCATGCCTGCAGGTCTGTTCTGGGCCCGGCATGGGGCAGGTGCCAGGACCAGTGGTAGTTTCGTGTCCCTTCTCTGTCACGCCACCGGCCTCCATCCCCACCCGCTTGGCAGGGCCCCTGGGATCAGGTGTCCCCGAGGCGGCGGGCTGAGACCAGGGGGCCTCCCGGCCGCACACCTGAGAACCTGCTGGCAAAGTGTTTGCTTAATTAATCGACTTTGTGAGAGGGAGCGCGTCGGAGGTAAGTCTACCAGCGGGCTCTGATGCCGCAAACGCAAGACTAGTCTTTAAATAAGGGTGCCATTATTATTTGAATAATTGAGGCGCGTTGGGGAGAGGCAGCTCTGGGCCTAACGTCCTCCCTTCTGCTGCCATTAGGCTTCTGGGCCTTTCTGTGCAGGCCGACGTGCCCTCAGCTGGCAGACAAGAGACCCCACGACAGCCAGCGACAGAGGGACTGCATGTCCCCGTTTCTCAGATGGGGAAACCGAGGCCCCAGCAAGGTGAAAGGCAGCGATGGAGAGGGTTTTGCTGCCATGCCCTGGGGTAGGCAGGTGGGGGCAGAGAGGAGGGCCACTTCCGAAATTGCAAGCCCTTGGAGGTCAGGATGCCTCCCCCAGGAGGGCACGGGCTGCGCCACTTGGCAAGTGCTTACAGTGCTCCAGGCCATTTAGTGTCGCAGGGAAGCGCCCAAAAATGAACCCTGCACCTGGCCTACCCTCTCTGGGTTGTGCCCATGCGACAGTGGGTTTGGTGCCAAGAGCTCCCGCATGCCTTGACCCCTGCTCCCCCCACACACACCTTTTTATGTAAAATCTCCCATTTTAACCACTCATGTGTGCGCCTAGTGGTATTGGTTACATTCATTCACAGCGCTGTGTGGCCGTGGCCGTGGCCCCCGCCCATTAGCAACACTCTCCGTCACCCCAAAGCAGAAATTCTGCCACCCTGTTTTGTTTCTCCCTCCATTAGCTGAAGGTTGCGCGGGTTGCTCCACCTTTGGGCTTTTGTGTTGGGAGCACGGGTGCCGACATCTCTCCCCGGATCCCTGCTTCCAGTTCTTTGGGATTATACCCCCGAGAGGGACTGCCAGGCAGTGTGATAGATCCGTGTTTAGCTTTTAGAGGAAGAGCCAAACCCTGACCCCTTTGACAGAGGTCTGGGCCTTGGGCTCAGAGCCAGCGGAAAGGTGCGTGGATGTGGGGACATGGTGCTGGCTTTCTTTCTCCTAGTGGTTTGCACATTCCTTCTTGGCCTCAAATGTTTTTTGTAAAACCTGGTGTAAATGATTCCTCCACATGCAAAAACAGGGCATTGATTGGGAGGAGTGGTGAGTCAGAAACGGGCCCCAAAGTTATGGGCCCTCACCGAGTGGTACTCGAGCAACCGAAAGCAGGGGACACTAGCACAGAGTGACAGGAGCCAACGTTGGGGCGTCCTGAGTGCCAGCCTGTGTGATTGCTTCAGGCTCACCCACCCCCACATCCTCATGACCCCTGGGGAAGGTGGGGTGCTGTCGTCCCTATTTTATAGATGGGAAAAGGGAGGCATAGAGAGGCTAAATAACTTCCCGGAGTCACACGGCAGAGCCCCGGCCTAGAGCCGGACTGCCTGGTCCAGAGCTGCACGTTTGGACCCTGGGCTCTGCGGCCCCTGTTTCACCTGGCAGGTGGCAGACACTTCCCCATTCTCTGCCACCTTCTCCCCTACAACTTTCTAGTCCTTGGTCTGTGCTGTTGGCCATGACACTGTGCTGGGCCTGGGTGGGTGCCATCTCCCTTTGCATCCACGCCCTAAGGCCTGGAGCCCCCACAGCTGCACCTCCAAATCTGGCCCGAGGAATCCAGCTGCCCAGTCTTTTTCAGCATGATTCCTCGGTGCCTGTCCTAGGCCCTGGACCAGGCCGCACCTGCCCAGACGGTGTGGCAGGGCCACTGCCGCCACCATAGACAAAAGGAGGATTGACAGTTGTCAGAGGGGTTTCATGCCTTCCGCCACACCTCCCCAACCAGTGGAGAGACAGCTGAGCCTGAAGATGGACACACTGGGGCCGACACCTGCTGGAGCTTTCCTCCTCCTCTGGCGGCACCATCCAGACTCAGTTTGTTCCCAGATGACAGCACAGGCCCAGAGACAGAAAGCAACTTGCCAGCAGCCACACAGCAGGGTGTGGCCAGGGAGAGGCCAGCCCTGGTCAGCATGGAGGGAGAGAGCTCGTTCCCCTTCTACCTTCCCCCTGCCTTTCATTCACTCTCTGAGCACTCAGGAGCAGGACCCCTCCCCGTGCCACTCCCTGGAGGGTGTCCTTCACCCTACATGGCTGCTGTTTGCAAGGTGGGTGGGTGGGTCACAGCTAATGGGGAGCATTCACCGATGCACGCATGCAGCCCCCGAGGTGGGTGCCCCAGCGGTGGCCCTGCCCGGAGTGCCAGGACTGTCCTTGAAGTTGGCCGCCTGCTGCTGGCCTCCCTGGGGACTGTGGGCTGGTGGGAGCCCCTTTCAGCCCTCCTGGACACAGGGTACCCTGGAGCTGCTGCTTGCTGTCCTCACCCGAGCCCCTCCAGCGCCCTGGAAAATGCGAGCAGCCCCCTTTCTCAGAAGCCCCCCTGTGGGCCCAGTGGGACTGCCTGGACGTGGGGAGCCCCCGTGGCTGGCCCCCCATCCATGAGGAAGGGTCACTGCCCCATTTTGCAGATGGGAAAGTAAGGGTGGCTCAGAGTGGCCAGGGCTGCTGCAAGCGTGTGCCCCCAGGGCTGGGTGTCACACTACAGCCTCCTGCTCACTGCTCCTTCTCACATACGTGTGCATTCTCATGCACAAATGAATTCACACACTTCACACATTTACGCTCACACTCTCATGTCACAAATTCATTCACACGCTTACACACTCACATCCACACACTTGTCCACACGTTCACACTTCACGCATTTACACTCATCCACATACACTCATTTACACACTCACATCCACTCACTTCACACATTTACTGATTCATATATAGCCACACTCTTACACACTCACATACACATACTTGTCCACATATCCACTCACAGTTCACATTTACTCATGCTCACTCTCATACTGTCACACCCTTACAACACATATATTCACATACTACACATCCAGTTGCTCACACTTCACACATTTACTCACTCATTCACATAATCACACACTTATGCACATAACTCACACTCATCTACATACATCTACTCGCTCATGTTCATACCACACTCACAAGCACATACACTCACACTTTCATACCCTGACACCGTCATTTACTCATTTGCACGTGTGCTTTTTCACCCACACTCTCACACACATGCAGGCTCACACACACACACACACCAGATCCGGATGCTTCCGAGGGAGACGTGATGCTGGCCTCCTCCCCCCGGGCCTCCGCGTTGGCCGGGCACCATCCCAGGGGCCCAGGTGGCCGGTACCCGTGGTGTGGGGGCAGTGGAAAGTGGCTTCAGCCTCCACCCCGCCCTGGCATGGGGATGGTGGGCAGCTCAACCAGGCAGAGCCTGTCTCCCTGTCTTGAGAATTTCGCAGTTCTCTGTGGCGGGGCCTGGCCTCTGCCTGCAACCTTGGGCAGCTCCACAGCCGCAGGTTTCGGAGGATCTCCCCACTCGTCCCTCAGGGGCCCCCACCAGCCTCATCTGTGGATGCCTTACCCCCTCTGGGCTTCTAGGGGCATCCACGCCTCCGTTTCCCACCTGTTCTGCAGCACCCCCCCAGCACCCCCTCCTTCCGCGACCAGTGCCCCCCTCTGGAGTGCATGGAGCTCTTCCTGGCCCGGGGGTGGCTTGGCGGGTGTGTGTCCCTCCCACTGGGAGAAGGGCCACCTCGCCCGCCTCCAGCGCCGCAGTCCCAAGTACGGGGTGTGCCTTGGTTGGGATGAGTGTGCAGGGGCCCGAGCGCGGGCCGCAGGGGTGAGGCTGCGTTATGGTTCCTCAGTATCTCCTTGCTGTGCAGACTTGGTAGTACCTCCAGAACAGAGCTGGGGAGCAGGGTTCTGGGGGGCAGGCAAGGCCCCCACCTTGACTAGTTCTCGATGGGGTGAGTGGCCCTGGCTAGGCGCGGACCTCTGTGACCTTGGAGAGTTGATTTGCCCCTCGGGTCAGTCTCCAAGGCCACGGTGCTGTCCCAGTGTCCCTCTCCCAACGCCTCTGCGGCTGAATCACACATCCCCCTCTGATGTCACCAGCCACCCCTCTCAGCTGTCTGCAGAGCATGGGGGCAGGAGGCAGAGGCAGCTCCACTGCCTGCCGGAGAGGCCTCCAGCAGGGGCCAATCAGAGGAGGCTGGTATAGGCTGACTGGCCCAAGTCACCAAGAGTCACTGACCAGCCCGTAGTGACCAGCCTCGCAGTGACCAGCCTGCAGTGACTGGCCTCACAGTGTCCAGCCTGTAGTGACCTGCCTTGCAGTGACCAGCCCGCAATGACCTTGCAGACTGCGTGGAAGGAGGTGGAAGAAAGCCAGGTGCAAATAGCCATCTCCAAGGTGGGGTGTCCCCCAGGGAGGATACAGCCCCACCCGCCTCATTGCCATTGCTGTCCTTTTAGCCCTTCTGTTTACCACATCAAATGTCCCCACCTTCCCAGTACCTGTTCTCTGCTTAATTCACCTTAACTTCTCCCCTCCATTTATTAAGCTCCTACTGTGTGCTTGCATGTGTGCAAGGCCCCCATCCTGAGTGTGTGTCACTCATTCCTGTCATGCAGCCAAAGCATATCATAGTCTCAGGGCTCTGGGCACGTGTGAAGCCCCATAAGAGAGCGTTCTGGCTTATTCGTCCCACTGGCATGTCCAGACTTGCTGTCCCTACCAGGTACTAAGCTGAGTTTGAGGTTACGAGATGCTCAGGGAATTACAGACTCTGGTTCTCAGCAGAAACACTGGACAAGAGGGAAGTACGAGGCTTGCTAGTGGCCATGAAGTCGGGCTTGGGTTTTGAAGGATGCTTAGGAGTTTACAAGTCAGAAAGCAGAGGACAGAGTGTTCGAGGCTCTGGAGGAGGACTGGGTGGTGCCTCCTGAGGACATTTGGGCAGCTTAGGAAGTAAGGGCCTCCCAGGCCAGTGGAGGGGGAGAGGTCAGGGTGAGTTCCTCAGATGGGGCTGAGCGCTGGGGAATGGTGCAGCTTGGTGAGGGATGTGGAGGAGAGGCCAGACGTGGGACTGGACATGGCTGTGCAGGAAGATCAGCACCCTGGCATGCTTTGTTTTTTAAAGTATTACCTTTTTCTGCCTTGATTATTCTGCTCTGTGTTACAATATTCACGAGGTAAACTGAGCCTAGAGCAGCCTTCCAGCTGCACTGTCCAGTGTGGTAGCCACTAACCGTTGAGCCCCTGAAATGTAGCCAGGGCAGCAGAGGGACGGAATTTTATATTTTATTTCATTCTAATTAGTTAAAGTTGAATTTAAGTGGCTGCTGACCTGGACAGTACCACCTGGCACGTGAGCAAGGCCCCTCTGCCAACCCCAGCTGTCATCCCCGGCCTCAGTGGGCTTTCAAGCAGGGCTGACATCCCCAACCACAGAGGTGCCCAGGGTCATCTCCTCCTGCTCCCTGCTGGGCACCACAGACGTACCTGCTGGGGACACAGGTGACAATTACTGGAGCACCATCCTGCCCTGTCAGCGGCCCCCAGCCAGCTCCCCAGGCGGACGGGAGGCGAGATGTGGCCCCTCCGAGGCACAGGGCCTGGGCAGCCGGAGGGTCCCGGCCTGCGACCCTGCCCACCTCGAGTCTGGCTGTGCTGGTCAAGTCCCCCGACCTCCCACACTGCATTTAGAAAAGGAGGAGCTGTTTTCCCGTCTGGGGCACAGGACCCGTCTGTACTGGTGGATTGAACAGTGCCCCCCCCCCCCCCCATAATTCATGTAGGATGTGCCCTGATTTGGAAAGAGGGCCTTTGCCCGCCCATGCACTTAGCTAAGATGGAGCCATGCTGAAGGGGATGGGCCCTGGTCCAGCACCACCAGAGCCCGCTAAGAGGAGGGAGAGCAGGCTAGGAGAAGGAGGCCCCGTGAAGACGCAGGAGGCGGGGGGGGGGGGGGTACAGGCACAGCCATGGAGCGCCAGGGACTGCTGGCCGGTCCCAGCAGTTGGGGGTCCGGGAAGGAGACCCCCTCTCTGGAGGGAGCTGGCCCTGCCCACACCTGAATTTCTCATTTCTGGCCTCCAGAGTGCAAGACAATGGATTTCTGCTGTTTCAAGCCCCCATTTAGTGGTACTGGGTTTGCTGGGCAGTTGCCTGGTGCCTCATGTGCTGGGGAGGGGGGCTGCGCCCTCAGAGGGTTCCAGAGCGCCTTGCATTTTCTGTGTTCTCCAGAGGACCCAGTGTGCTGTAAATCACAGGCCACCATCAGGGGTCTGCGGGGGGCGGGACAGCCTCTAATGGAGGAGGGGGGCCTGGTGGCCTGTCTCACGGGGCCTGGTCCGCCCACAGCCGCCAGTTCACACCCCCGGCCTCAGTTTCCCCATTGTGAAAGGGGGCAGAGCAGGTGACATCCGAGGAGGCAGTGGCCTCAGTAGCTCCCATTGGACAGCCAGAACTGAGCGTGGGTTAGGAGCTCGTGCAGAGCTGTCTCCATGGCGACACTAGCCTCGATCCCAGGCCTGACCCCCCGCGGCCCAGCACCCCCAAGCAACTGCCAGTGGCTGCCCCGACTTGGCTGGGAGGGCCGGGGACGGAGCATGACTCTGACACCCGGCTCCAGCTTGGAGCAGCCTATCCATCCATCTGGGAGGAAGTGCTGCACAGTAATAGCGAGGGGCCTGCCGGGCAATTGATTTAAATCATTTTATAGAGAACCTATGTAAAATAAAAAGCCTTTAATCACATTTGTATCCATTTCCAGGCTCGGTAAATCAATTTGAATTGAACCGGGTGCCTCGGTTACAGCTGATTAGCCGTACGTATATATGGTCAAATTGTAGCGGGCCGGGTCTGCGGGATGGGGCCGCACCATTAGCACCTGCCAGGGCAGCCCATCGGTGGCGGGGTACCGCCGGGGCTGGGCCCTGGACCCCCCTCCCCAGACCCCGCTGGCCGCCTGGGTTCCTGCCTCCTGGGTTGGGCCGGGCCACACGGCCTTGGACCTACACCTGTGCAGCTGCCCCATCTGGCGCCCCCCTCACGCTCCCCCCGTCAGCATGGGGGGGGGTGTCAATCCAGGTGGCCTCTGGGGGGCTGCGGGTCGGGAGTGGGGCCAGTACTTGCGGGTCCTCCCCCCGATGGTTATTGGGTGGTGCTAGGTGCCTGGCAGCCGGGCTCCACGGGCCACCTCCTGCCCCCGGGGCTCGGCCTAGCAGGACACAGTAAGCCCCTCACAAGGGGAAAATGCAGGAGCTCAGGGGTGGGGGAGGTTGGGGGACCAGGGAGGGGCGGGGCAATTAGAGCCAAGCCTGGTTAGTTCCCTGGGCATATGATGACTTAGTGAGGAGGTGACGTTTGCGTGACCGTTGAAGGAGGCAGGGGGGTGAGCCTGGCGCAGATGGTCAGGGCAGGAGTCCCGGGCAGAGGGAACAGAGGGCAAAGGGCAGTGCCTGTGTGTCTGGAACCCGCGAGGAGGCACATTGGGCCCTGCGGGTGAGGGCAGGGCTGGGCCTGGCTTCTGTGAGGGCAAGGGCAGAAGTGGAGAGGGCTGTGGGAACTAATTCATGGACGGTTCCCAGGGACTCAGCCCCTAGGGGTTGTGGACAGGAGAGAAAAATGGCCAAGACTGGTCCCTTTCTATGACATTGGTTCTTGGGGAATCTGGAAGCCATGTGTGGGCCAAGCTGGGACACAGAATCTTGAGGGTTGAGGGGCTCACATCGGGTCTGGCTTGATACGGCCTGGACTGCCCCCTTGCTTGGGGGGCCATGGTCCCCTCGATGTTGGCCGTGCGGTGGTGCTGTGGCTGCAGTGGAAACTTCGTGGTTTGGCTCTTGTGGACAGGATCTGTTATCCTGCCTGGGTGCCAGGGCCTCTAGCTGCTTGCCAGGTTCTACCGAGCCATAGGGGCAGGGGCGCCCAGTGCCAGCCACCAGGTGCCCAGAGCTCACTGCCCACTCACCATGGCTGGAGGCAGCCAAAACTAGACTGGCTGGGCTGGCCCCAGGTGGCCCTGCCTTTTCTGCTCATCAAAACTGGGTTTTTGGCTGCAAATGCCAGGATCTGGATGGCAAGTGTTTGGTTTTTTTGTTTTTTGCGTGGGTAGGCACCAGGAATCGAACCCGGTCTCTGGCACGGCAGGCGAGAACTCTGCCTACTGAACCGCCATGGCCTGCCCAGCAAGTGTTTTTGATGTAGAAGTAAACCAGAATCTGACTCCTCGGCCCATCTGCTGTTTGCCAGGGAATGGCCCAGATCAGCCCATGCTGAAGCCTTTGGGGGCCCATCTCCAGCCGTTTGGGGGCTCAGGCTCTGTTCCCCCCATCTGGAAAGCCCCCATTCGACTCAACCTCCCTTTTCAAGCCCTCCCTATCAAATCACACCTTTCTTGCTTCACTGACCTGCCCCAAGAATTCCAGCATTAATTGAAGACAAGGAAATCCTTACTTGGGGTTTTCTAAATGCCTGGCCCCCAAGGCTTCACCTGTAATAACTCATTTAATATTCACAACAGCTCTACGAGGCAAATGCTTCTATAGCCCCCTTTTACAGATATGACAGTGGAGGCCCAGAGAGACTCAGCAACTTGCCTGAGGTCACCCAGCTTGAAAGTGGCAGAGCCGGAATTGGAAGCCAGCATGTGCGGATGCCGCACTCCTAACTGCCAAGTCCTGCTGGCTCTGGGAGCCAGGGCGGGCCCTCCCTGGCCACTGAGCTACTTGGTGGTATTTCTGGGGCTCTTTCTCAAGGGCGCGGAGTCCGGGTCGTGAGTCTTCACGGGTGGCAGTTTGTTGTGCGCCTGCTGGATGCCCCAGCCAGTGCGTGTGCCTGGAGCCAGGGACACGTGAGGACCGAGGCCACACCTGCCTAGATTCTGCATATAGGGGGGTGACAGTTCCAAGGTCACTGATAACGTGTGGTCAGGGACGTGGTGAGAAAGCTGTGGAGCCTGCCGTCATCGGTGGGGGGAGCGAGCCCCGTGAGGTCTGGTGTGGGGTGATCCCGGGGCAGGGGGAGCAGGTCCAGAGGCTCGGGGTCCCGCCCTGGCGGTGCCTGCTAAGTGTGCTCCCAGGAGGTCTTCTCCCCAGGAGGGCAAGTGGCCTTGGCGTCCCCCAGTCCAGGCCCAGCCATGACGGGGCAAGGGGGGAGGCTGGCCACCAGGTGAGAGGGAAAACGGCCCTGCCGCGGTCACCTCGGTCTCATTCCGGGTGAATTATTCAGAATGTCACCATTCTTGGGTTCCGTGGCCCTTTGGGGGGAGGAGAGATGTAAGGTAAAGGGAGTCAGTGGCCCCATCCCCCAAAGCCGTGTGCCTTCCCTTGTGACTCGCCCTCTGCTCGGGTCCTTCGGACGTTTCTGAGCAGCCCGGGGTGCCGTGGGGAGAGAGGGGGCAGGGGAGCAGGCCCCAGGCCTCGCTGTTGTCCTCCTGGCCGTGGGACCCTCTGCAAGCTGCCCAAACCTTTGGCTTCCCGACCCTTCCCCGGATCTGAGACGCGAATGGGAGCGGGCTTTGCAGGGCTTGCCGCGGCGTGCGGGCGTTACTGTCTCATCGAGGCCTCTTGGAGGCTGGGGGGGGGGCCTGACGGGGGCCGCGTGGCCTGCTGGCACGTCCCCAGAACCGCCCTGAGTCGTGGTTTCCTCATTTGTTGGACGCCCCGACAGCACCTGCCTGCGTGTGTCACAGGCAGCCCGGCGAATCGATTGCTCTGGAAGCCAGAGTGCAATGCCTGCTTTGCAGGATGGCCGTGTGCACACTCTTGGGGGGAGGGCGGGGGAGCCTGGCCCAGGGCAGGGGTCTCCGCATCATTTCCCTGGGGGCCGGGCTGGCGGTGACAGTGACTCGACCCGGTGCCCCAGAGGTGAAAGGTTCCCGCTTTGCAGCCAGCGGCAATTCCCAGGCCCATCCATCTCTCGCCAGCCCGTCCGCTCCAGGCGCCCCCATGGGGGATGAGTGATGGGCTGGCCTGCCGCGGCCGGGGCTGGGGACCCGACACAACAGGTTTATGGCGCGCGAGCAGTGGGGCTGGCGCCTCCGTGACCCGATGGTGCAGAGAAGAGATGCCACAGAGAACAGAACAATAAATACTGCATGGAATCTTCTGGAAAGGCTGCCACTCCTACCTCTGGAGACACTGGGAGGAGTCCCTGCGTCATCCAGGCCCGCCGGGGTTAGGGGGCTGGACAGTGGGAGGTTTTTGCAGATTCCGTGCGGAAATGGAATCTGTGGGAAATTGACTTATTTGGAGGAAAGCCAGCTGTGCTGTCCATGCATCTCAGCACTGGAGTGTTCTGAAAGATTCAGGGACTCTAATCTGAGGCGGGGTCCCCTGTAGTGTCTGTGAATGACTGGCTGCCAGAGAGGGAGGGACGCGCAGCCAGAAGTTGTTGCCGGAAGACTCAAAGGCAGGCACCCTGGAAAGCATCCCCTGCCGCCCTCTCTCCTCCGGCCATGGCGGGGAGTCCAGGCGCACCCTGTGGCAGGCGTGTTTTCCTAGCCCCCCTCCCCCGTTCACCTGGGGACCCACCCTGGCACCTGCCAGGAGCTCGGCAGCGGGCCCACCTCCTTTCCCCTCTAGGTGGAACCTTTTGCATTTGGAAATACATGGGTCCCGTGTTGCTGAAGACGTGCAGGAGGTGTCAGCCCCGGGCCTCAGTTTCCCCGGCTGAAAGGGGGGTTGCTGGGCAGGCGCCATGGTCATGAGCCTTTAACCCAGCCTAGCTCTGGATCAGCGTGCCCCGAGAGCCAGCCCACCACTATTTCCTGTCCGCATCCCTGATTTGAACATGTTTTTCTCCTAAAAGTGCCAGCCCAGGGTTTTGCTGGTGGTGCCCAGGCCATAGGCACCTGGGCAGAGGGAGGTGGGGTGATTAGTGTGCATGAACTTGCACAGGTGACTTTGCGTCTCTGCCTCAGTTTCCCCACCCTTCGAACGGAAGTGGGCGTGATAGGCTGGTGTGGGGGTTGAGTTTGTATCCAGGTGCCTGGCGCCTCGTGGGGCCCAGGGAGGTGGGCTGTGGTGTCTGGCCGTCGCTGGGGTTCTGCAGCCCTGGCTCCCTGCATTTGGCTTTCAGGGCTCTCTGGTGAGCCTCACACGGGCACAGGGCCCGGCCCGCTAGTGACCCTGGAGCGTCGTCCAGGCCCCGTGCAACATCCAGTGTCTGCCAGCAGGCCGTGGCCTCCCGTCACCTCCTTTCACCTCCAGCAACTTCACGCCAGCACCTCCTGGCTTCCTCCCGTGTGTTCGTGCCTTCACGTGCCCTTCTTGTAAAGATACTTGTTGGATTCGGGGCCGCCCCTACCCCAGGGCAGCTTCGTCTTGATTTAATGACATCTGAAAAGATCCTATTTCCAAATAAGGCCACATTCAGGTACTGGGGTGAGGGCGTGAACATGTCTTTTGGGGAACCCCATTCAGCCCACACGAGCACCTGGTACAAGGTCACGGGATCAGGCAGGGCCCTGGGACATGCCTGCAGCAGCTCCCCAGTCAGCACCTCTTGGGTGGCATTTTCCGTCCTCATGACCACCCTATGCTGGGAGTGCTTTTATTATCCCCATCTTAGAGGTGGGGAAACTGAGGCTCAGAGAACTGAAGTCCCTTTTGCCCACAGTCCCACAGCAGGAGTTGTGGGAGCTGGGTTAACCAGGCTCTGGTTCTCCAGGGCTCATGGCCCTGACTGCTGTGCCCTGTATCCGCTCAGGAGCACCCCACTTCGGTGGTGATGGGGAGGGTCCCTGGGGCCAGCAGTTGGGGGACAAGTGGGCAGGAAGGGGAGGCTGGCTGATGGAGGGGAGTGAGCTCAGAACCACCTCCACCCCCATGCGCCCCCATTGACCCTGCAGGCAGCGGCTTACCTCCCAGGTACCCCCGGCCCTGCACACTCCAACTCTACAGCACCCCACCCCCTACGCACCCCGGCTTACGGGCCCTGAGGAGGGGAATCTGGCCTCCAGAATCACTCCCTTGTGAGCTGTCCCACAAAGGCCGTGAAAAGGCAGGTGACCAGCAGGTTGACCGCCAGCTGGATGTGTTCACCTTTCCAGCCACGAGAAGCCCTTTATATCCTCCCCCGGGGCCTGGGCTGTCCCTGCTGGCCCAGTGCCAGCTGTCACAGGAGCGGGACCCGGGCGCTCAGGGCTCCCTCGGCTCAAGGTGGCTAAGGGCTTCTCCCATGGAGATACTGCCATGGCCGTGTGCCTCCTGCCAGGCTCAGGGGTCAGCATGGTTAGCACAGCATGCGCCGTGCTTGCGGAGTGGCAGGTACTGCCCGGGCAAGGGAGACAAAGAAAACTCCAGCTTGAGCCAGTGGGAGGTGGACAAGACCTGTGTCTGCTGGGGGAGGCGGGAGAATCTAGAAAGAGTTTCGGTGGGCTGGGCTGTACAATGGGCTGGGGTGCAGGGTTTTGAGCTGGGGAGAAAGCCCCCTTTCTGAGCCCCCAAGAATGTGCAGGACTGGGGACGTGCCAGGTGGTGGCTCCTGGGAGACACACCTGGGCAGGTGGCGCGGGCGAGGCGAACAGAGGATAGCCCACCTAAAGGACAGCTCGAAATGGCGTTGGGCAGAGTGCCGGCCAGCTGGCACAGAGGGATCGCGCAGGGGGGGAAATTCAGTCATAAGAATAGCAGTGATAAAAAAGCAGATTAAAGCCAAGCTGTGGTGCCAGCGACACCTGCCCAGCCGGCCCCCGTGTAAAAGGATGAGATTGCTTGCTGACACAGCTGTGGTAGAATTGACAGGGTCACTGTGATGGGCTGACGTGTGTCCCCTAAAAGACCTGTCCGAGTCCTGACCCTGGTCCTGCGAATGGGAAGGTGCAACAGTTAGCTGAGGCCACGCTGGGTGGCGCTGGTGCAGTGTGTCCGGTGTCCTTACGGGAAGGGGAAATTGAACACAGAAATGAACAGAGGGGAGGAGGCCCCCTGGAGGGGGAGGCAGAGAGAGGGTGACGCGGTGTCCAGCTAGAGTGCACCCAGGGTGGCCGGCACCCCCAGAGGCTGGAAGCCCCCCTCGAGCCTTCAGAGGAGCAGGGCACTGCCCACACCCGGTGTTGGGCTTGCGGCCTCCGGAACCGGGGAGAAGAAATGCCCGTTGCTTGCGGCGCCCAGTCTCGCGTGGCAGGTCCCGGCAGCCCTGCAGTCCCACAGGCCGCCGGGGAAGGAACCCTTTTGGAAAAGCGCCAGCCGTGGAGGGTTCCTTCACCTGGATCCCTGAGACCCCACTCCCTCTTGGGGTCACCCAGTGCGGCCTCATGGTAAGGAAGTCAGTCAGCAGAAACAAATAAAATGATAGGTGTGTAAAAAACAAAATAATCGGTGTGAAGGTGTTTGTTGCTGCAGCCACATCCCACACCGAGGAGGGGCCTGGGGTGAGCAGGGTGCAGCCCGGGGGTGCTGGAGGTGGCTGCTCCGAAGCCAGGACCCTGGGGGAGCGGCCCCTGGTGCACCGGTTGGGGGCCCTGTCCGGTCTGGGAAAGGTTTGTCCTTTTTTTCTCCTCCTTTCCTTCTGGGGAAGGGGAAGGACAGACACGAAAGTGTTCTGTGGTTCACGTGGATTCCCTGAAAACCTCCGGAGAAGTGATAAACAGATCTTTGCATCCTGGAGCTGGTTAATTTGTTTTCAATAGGTTTCAATCAATTAAGTGTGGTCCTCGGGAAGAGAAAAGTGCACCAGTAATTGGCTAAAATAAATCACTCGGCACTTCAAAAGCAGCCCTCCGCTGAGCTGTGCAGCCCGGCCTTCGATTCCTAATAAGCAGGCGGGTCTGTCCCCCACCCACTGGGTCCTGGGACTCCATGGGAACAGCCCGCTGAGGGGCCAGAGGAGGGGCAGGGGTGGAATTGGTCACATGGCAGAGGTGCCCGGAGCTGTGTGCCAAGGGTTGCTGCCCAGCCGCCTGGCCCACGTTGCTACCCCATGTCCCCCTTTCTGAGCCTGTAGATTTGGACCGTGGAAGGCAGGCCATCTGACCGACCACAGCGTCCCCACACCCTGGCCGGCCTGGCCTCTGCTTCTCCAGCTTTTGGAGATCAGCTCCCCTTTGGACGAGTCATTTAATACCTGAATTTCCATCTGGCCTCCTTTGCAGCTCTCCTCTGCAGGCTGTGGTGGCCACGTGGATGCCAGGGGTGGCCTCGATGCATGTCTTCTGGATAGTGGCGCTCAGCCATGGGGGGAGAGCACCTGGCATCCAGCATGCAGTGGTGGGGAGCACCTGGCATCCAGCATGCAGTGGTGGGGAGCACCTGGCATCCAGCGTGCAGTGAGGGGAGCACCTGGAATCCAGCATGCAGTGAGAGGAGTGCCTGGCATCCAGCATGAAGTGGTGGGGAGCACCTAGCATCCAGCTTGCAGTTGGAAGAGTTCCTGGCATCCAGTGTGCAGTAGAGGGAATGCTGGGCATCCAGTATACAGTGGGGGGGGGCACCAAGCATCAGCGTGCAGTGGGAGGAGTGCCTAGCATCCAGCACGCAGCTGGGGGTGGAGCACCAGACATCCAGCAGTGCAGTGGGGGGAGCACCTGGCACCCAGTGTGCAGTGGAAGGAGTGCCTGGCATCCAGTGTGCAGTGGGAGGAGTGCCTGGCATCCAATGTGCAGTGGGAGGAGTGCCTAGCATCCAGCATGCAGCTGGGGGTGGGGCACCAGGCATCCAGCGGGAAGTGGGGGGAGTGCCGGTCATCAGTGTGCAGTGGGGGGAGCGCTTAGTACCAGCATGCATCCAGATTTACACTGGAGCCAAGTGAATGTGCACCTGTAGGGTGGGAAGCTCAGCTGGGGGCCGAGCTACTGAGCTGATGGGCTCTCCTGGAGGGAGGTCGCAGGCGGAAGTGAGGGCACTTCACTGGGCCCTGGAAAGACGACATGCCCAGAGCAGGTGCTGAGCCTGAGAGAGGTCAGCTGACGCTGTGACCCGGAAGGCTGCCTAAGCTGGGGTGGCCCCTGCGGGCACCAGGGAAGCAGTGGGTGGGCTTCCTGGACATGCACCGTGGGGTGGCAGCTGAGCCCAACCCTCCACGCTGGGGTAGCAGGGAGCATCATCCCGGGAGGGAGGAAATAGACCTGTTTCTGCTGTATAGGCAAGAGAAACTGAGGCTCGGCGGGTTGGGGGGTACTTGGCAGCCTTCTCGCAGCCCCCCTCTGGACCAGGTGCCCCGTAGACGCGGGGAGAGCTTTGTAAGAAGGTGGGCCTCCTCGAGGCCTCTGGAGCCAAGGTCCCTCCTGGTCCCGCTTGCCGCCATTGTCTGCAGTCCTGGCTGTGGGCTGTATCTTGGGTTGGTGTGTGCCTCAAAGAGCACCCAAAGGTGCTAAACGGCCAGGGCGGGGTCCAGAGGACAAGACCGTTCACAGAGGTCCCCCAGCCTATCCATGGGCCCTTCCTCAAAGCGGGAATAAGGGAAGCCTGGGGCTAGGACAGGTGGGACCCAGGCGGCTGGGAGAGACACCACACTGGGGCCTGCTGTGTGCCAGGCCCCGGGAGTAACATGGGGAAAACCCGTGCCCTCGGGGGGACACACGAGCGAGGACATGCACGCCCAGTGTGGGGCCAGCCAGAGATGAGCTTGACAGGGGCAAAAGGCAGGGTCGGGTCTCCAGGGCCCCGGGGTCAGAAGGCCAGGCCGGGCCCTCAGAGGAGGTGACTTTGTGCTTAGAACTTGTGGCCAGTTGAATGGAGTCCCCCAAAAAGATTTGTCAAGTCCTCAGCCCTAGTACCTGTGATCTTATTTGGAAATGGGGTCTTTGCCGATTTATCTTGGTAAGATGAGGTTGTCTTCGATTAGGACGGGCCCTAAATCTAACATAGCTGGTGTCCTTACAAGACAAGATGCGGGAAATGTGGGTGCAGATGCACCCAGTGGGAAGAAGGCAGAGATTGGAGGGAGGCAGCCAGGAGCCAAGGAGCTCCAGGGTCCCCAGAAGCTGGAGGAGGCCAAGAGAGATTCTCCCTCCATGTTTCAGAGCGGGCAGGGCCTTTACCTTGGACCTCTGGCCTCCGGAACTGGGCGACAGTAAGTTCTGTTGTTTTACCCCCCACCCCCTAGTCCATGGTCATTTGTTACGGCAGCCCCAGGTAACTCCTCCAACACTGTTAAGTGTTGGTGTCTGCTGGAAGGGTGTCCTGGGAAGATGGAACAGCAATGCAGAGGCCCTGTGTGCAGAGGCCATGTGTGCTGAGCGTGCCTAGCAGGTGGGCAGAATAGCCAGCAGGCCAGTAGGTGGAAAACCACCCATCTGGAACTAGGATTTTCTTTCCTTTATGGCCTTCGCTGGCATTCAGGGGGGGAGGGGGGAGCTCATTTTTGCCACCACATTTGTATCTCAGCAAGGGTCCACCTGCCAGGATGGCTGGGAAGGGGGGCAGTCCCCTGCTGGGAAGGGCGAGGGCAGGTGCAGCCCCTCCTGGCCCACCTCCCTGCTCCACTGCCCTTCTTCCGCAGCTTGCTCAGATGGGGTGTGTGGCTTTGATCTCACAAATCACCGCCTCCTAATGAAGTACCGGCTCCTGGAAAGAACTCTGGGGCCCTCTGCTCTGAGCCAGGTCAGCGCCTCTGCGAAATTACAGCTGTAAGACACGGCGAGGGGGAGCGGGGCCTCTCGCCCTGCCTGTAATTACGGCCCACGGAGCTCTGATTGCCGCAGTCCAATTAATTAAACACGGCAGCGACCCAAATTATGATCCCTTGCCTTGTGGGGAGCAGTATTTTTAACCTTAACTGTCGGGGCTGAGCTTAAATTTCCGATCTGGACAGAAGTGTCACCCGCGGGAGAATGAGTAGTGTTGAACCGAGCCTCGCCGATGACAGACCCTGTAATTAGAAACTGTAGTGTCCCCGAGACTGGTCTTTAAAACTGTCAGAAGCCGAACGGCCGTCATTTGATACAAGACTATCATTACCCGCGAACCTATTAGCTGCAGGTAAATAACATATTATGCCAGGGACGGAAAGCGGGCAGGTTGGGAATTCACTGGCGCTTAATTAGGAGCAGCAGCGAGGAAGATGGATGGCCGCCTCTCGCTCCCTTCATTAGGAGGGAGCTGCAGGGATGGCGGGGGTCGCGGGGGGCCCGGCTGCTAACCCTGCAGGATGCACCAGCCTCCCGCATCCAGGCCCAGCAGTTGGCTTTCCGCCAGGCCGCCCGTGTTGAACCCCTGCCCTGATGGGGTGGGAGGACTCGGGAGGACCTGACGTGCTGGGCCTGGGAGAAGGGGTGGGTGGGCAGAGTGGACCCCTGCTTAGCAGAGGGCAACGTCGAGGGGGCCTGGATCTGCTTCCCTGCCCCCCCGCCACCCAGGGCCATTCTCTAAGGCGAGGAAGGCACTTCACAGTTTGTAAGGCATGTTCCGTGCAAGCGGATCTGGGCTTCATTCCCTTAGACCCATGGAATTGTGGGCGCCAGATTTGGAAAGGCCTTTGGGGACACTGGAGTCCTGGTTCCCCCGAGGCTACAGTCTAGTGCGACTCCAGTTCACGGACGGGTTGTGGGCAGAGCACGGAGAGGTGTTGTTCCCCTAAGAGCATTCTGTTGTCACGTCCACCCGAGTAACAAGCTGTTAGCGTGCGACACCCGTGAGTTCTCGGGTGCCCGGGCCCAGGGCAGGTGGGTGAAGCAGCGACTGAACACACTTAGACGCATATTAAGTAAATTTATCTGCCAGGAGGCCTGGGGCTGCAGGAGGCAGGAAACCTTGACTCAAATGAGCTCAGACACCGTGGGGATGTGGGGGGAGGGGAAACGCACGCATAACACGAAACTTCCAATTACAGCCATTTCTAACCGTATACTGAAGTGGCATTCATTACATTCGTGACACTGTGCTGCTGCCACCGCCATGCATTGCCAAAATGCCTCCATCGCCCCCAACCAGAATCCCCTCCCCTCACAGTGACCCCCCTCCCCCACCTGCCCTCATGGAACTTTCTGTCTCAATGAATTTGCCTCTCCTGGAGATCTCACGTCCGTAGAATCATGTACCATTTATCCTTTCCTGGCTGGCTCCTTCACTCAGTGTCATGTTTTCTAGCCAGTCTCAGGATTTCATTCTTTTTCCAACCTGAATAATATCCCACGGCATGCTGGACCCCGTTGTCTTTTTCCATCCTTTCGCCGCTGGGCACCTGGGTTGTTCCTGCTTTTGGCTGTTGGGAATAAGGCTGCCACGGGCGCCGGCGTGGGAGAATCTGTCGGGCCTCCGCTCCTCATGGGGCTGCACCTGGGAGCCGAGTTGCCAGTTGTCCTGTGTTCTGCTTTCTGGGCACCAGCAGACTGCATTCCACGCGGGACATTCCACCACCGCCTTCTTCACATCCTCACCCACGCTTGCTACTTTTTTCCTAACAGCCACCCTAGTAGGACTGCTGAGAATTGTAATGTCCCTAGACGGGGGTCCAGAGGAAGGGCAGGTGAGCTGCCGCCGTAGGTCACGGCCTGGTGCTGCCCGCCCGTGTGTGGGCCTCACGTTGGGCTCCTTTTTTGACCAGGTGGAGAACATAGAGGGAGACTGCGGTCTGAAAGGAAGCTGCCAGGCTTGGGGCCATGGGCCAGAGCCCTCTAACCCAGCCACCCCACTGCACACACTAATGCATGTATACACACTCATGCACACACCTGTGTGTATGCACGCATCCACACAGCAGGGGCCCCACCAGCAGCCCCGCCTCGTCCCCGTTGGAATTCTGGATTTTACCTGTTTGCGCTCTGCCCCGTGTCTGCGGATGAGTCAGTGGCACCTCCCAGCCCAGACAGCGGCTAAGCAGGACGAACCCGCACAGCGTGCGTGGTGGCAGGAGGCGCCGGGGGGATGCGGGGCTCAGAGATCGGGAGCAAGCCAGCCTGGCATTGGCGTCACGGGCCTCTCCGGCACCTCACGGGTTCTGCCGTGTGGCAGGGTGGGGCCACCAGGCCCGCTGACCAGGGCCACTTCCAGGGCCCCCGTGCCGTGAGTCTCGGAGTGGCCTCCGCGGTCCTCATGCTCCCACACCTGCCACACGGTGAGGCGCTGGGCCAGTTAGTGTGCCCAGGAGATGCTGGTGGGCACTGTGCTCGCCACCCAGGCCACACATTTGCTTCTGCCTACCTAGTTCAGGCCCTGAGGGCAAGACGAGGCGGCACTTGGGAAGCTGCTCAGAGCAGCCATTTCCAGCCTGTGGCTTTGGAGCTAGGCACACCTGTCCCAAACCAGCTCCACCACTCATGTGGGCCCCGCAGGTGGGGTGCAGCACCTCCCTTAGGGCGGTGGGCACAGTGGCACTAGATGAGGAGTGCGGCTCAGAGTCTGGGGTCCAGACGTCACAACACGCTCTTCCATCACCATCCCTGGATCCTTCCAGAAACGCTGCTTCCAGAGCTTCAGACGGGTGGGACTGGACAGCTCAGAAGCTGCCGGTTCAGCACACACGCCTCAGGCACCCCGTGGGCCAGGCCCTGAGGTCCCTCCCCGGTGAATCAGGCAGGGCGCCTGCCGCAGGGAGCTGATTCCCAGATGCCGGCTCTGCCAGCTGGCCTGCAGCCCCCACAGAAATGTCCCCTGGCTGCGCCGTCGGAGTGGTTGCCAACAGCCATGCGTGACTGCTGAGGGCTGGACCCAAGTGGCCCCTGTGGCCGAAAAGCTGAACTTTAATCTCATTTAATGTTTTTGAATTTTAATTACAAGTCTCCACATCCATCAGACATTCACTTCCCCTTCCCCTGATCCCCTGGTAACTGCTAATCTGCCTCTGTGAATTTGCTGTTCCTGGATGCCTGCATGACCCCGTGCAGTATTTGTCATTACGTGTCTTGCTCATTTCACTGAGTGTTAAGTTTTCAAGCTCGTCCGTGTTGCGGCTCGGCCCAGAATGTCATTCTTTCTGATGGCTGAGTCCTTCCATTTACGAATTTAAACAGTCACCAGGTGGCTGCTGGGACACACGGCTTTATGGGGGCGTAGGAGAGATGCAGGTCCTTTGGGTGGGACGCAGGACAGGCTCTGCAGGTGGGTGGACCCTCGGGGATGGAGGAGAAGAGGGTTACTGCAGGGAGAGGGGACAGGACAGGACCAGTCGGGGCAGGAAGGGCAGCCTGGGGGGCAGGGGCCCATGCGGAGGGCGTGTTTTGGAGATGGAGGGTGAGTTCGTCCTGGTGGAGAAGAGCTGGGCACAGGCCCTCAGGGGCAGGATGTCTTCTCGGTGGCCGCCCGGGGCGGGGGGCCCATGTTTGTCAGCCACGCGCCTGACTCTGCACCTTGGGTGTTGTGTCATGCATTCGTTCCTTCACCCATCAGTTCACTCATCCATTCACTTGTCCACAGTTCTCACTGAGCTCCCCCCGCAACTGTAAACAAAGTCTTTGCTTTTGTGAAAGCTCACAGCTGAGCAAGGCAAGATGGTGGGTGCACAATCAAGCACGTAAATCTGCGGTGTGTGTGCTGGCAGGGGGAAGGAGGCTGCTGAGCACCCCGTGATATGGATCTCCCCAAGGCAGGGATGGAGCGAGGGGCCCGAGAGCCATCTGGGGGTGAAGCCCCTTTGAACCAGGCAGTGGGCCAGGGCAGTTGTCCCGCTGGGGAAGGGGGTCCCCCGAAGGAACATGGTGGCCTGTGCCCTGTCCTGCAGCCCACCCACCCCGTCCAAGGCCACCCTCTCCCAACAGGAGCTGCCCATCATCCACCCTTTCCCACCGGGCTTCCCAGTTGGAGCAGGTGGTCCTGGCATGTGACCTGCTGACCCGGGCTGGGGTGTGCCCACACTGCACGGTGCCCCGAAGACATGACCCCTTCGGACGGGACCCACCTCTACTCCCCAGGACCCCACTGGGAAGGGGGACTATGCAGCAGACCTGCACAGCCAAGTGGATACATGTTGGGGGGCTTCCTGCCAGGACTCCAGGGCGCCATCGGCACCTGCCCATGCTCTAAGGTCACGCGCCTGGCGCCGCTCACGCCCCAGGCTGACGCCCCTCCCTCCCGCCCCCCACCTGGAAGCCTGAGCCCTGTGGCCCTCACGCCGGCCGCTTGCCCCACCTCCTGCCCTGGGGCCAGCGTGGGTAGCCCTCGTGTCTCCGCCCCGCGTGTCCTGGACGCGCTGTGGGCTCGGCCGGGGGACCCCGCAGCCAGCATCCTGGCCGCCTGCGGGCCCCGAACCACATTTTAATTTGCCAGGCTGTGGGTTTCCTCTCCGCGTATTCATCTATATCTGTGTCAGGCGAGATTGCTTTTGTGTTCCTCTGCCTGCTAATAAATCCCTCCTCAGATCTCCGGCCTCAGCGCTCTGCTCGTGCTGTATCCGGTTTGGAGGTTGAGTTGGGGGGGTGGTGCTTGCAGGGGAAAGCTTGAGCAGCCCACCCCCCGCGCAGCCGAGTCGGCGCTGCTGGCTGAGGATGAGGAGGGCAGGGCCCCCAGCCAGGCTTCGTTTTTCTAGTTGTTCAGTTTTAAATGGTCACAGAGTTGTCTGTCCCCCCAGGGAGGCGAGCAGAGGTGCCCAGCTCAGGAGTGTGCCAGATGTGCTCACCGGCACCCAGGCTGAGAAGCAGTGTGTCACCAGAGCCCCCTTGGGTCCCCAAGCACCCCCAAGCACCCTCAAAGCCACTGCCCCATGTCCAACACCATCCTTTAGTTTTGCAGCACAGGTGACATTTCAGGAGACATCCTGCCTGAGCCCCGTTCTGTTCTGCCCTGAAGTGGGGAAGCAAAGACCTAGGAGAGACGGCCTGGGGGGTTCCAGGGGCCACGAGGGGGTGCGTGACAGCGGAGCGCCCAGCTGTCCTCCCCGTATCGGGTGGGGTGGGCTGTGTGGCCGGGTGGGGTCGGGGTGGCCTCCCAGCCGTCCTGTCCTGCAGCTGTTTTGAGGGCACATGACAACTGTTACCCCAAAGCACAGGCCCCAGAGGAAGGAGGGAGGCTCCATGAACTTGATAGCGCTGAGGGGAGCTGGCTTGCCTCTCTGGTTTGTTGTTTGCACGCTGGTTTTTGAAGACACTTGATCCACGGTGTGGCATTGGCAGGAATGCCGTGGTGTGTTTTTGTCTTCCCCGTGCCTCCCTGCGCTCAGGGGAGCACCCATTTGCCCCGCTGTCCGTCTTTGCTGGGACGTGGACGCTGTGGGCTCGGCACTCGAGGAGCTGGCCTCGCCGTGGTTGACCAGATGCTGGCCTGGGTTGGGCCGCCTCCGGTATGTCCGGTGGAATTGGGGTCTGCAGGCCTCTGAGCCGGGCCCCTGGGAGACGGGGCTGGGAGGGCGTCGGTGGCGCAGGGCAGGCCTGCTGGGGGTGCCAGGGCCAGAGGCAGTGAGGGGTAGCAGCCTCCCCAGGAGGCACGTGGGACGGGGCTGGGTCCAGCCCAGGGAAGCTTTGAAAGCCAGACTCTTTCTGGGAAGAGGTGGCCGTGTTGGGGGGAGAATCTAGGTGGGGGTCTGAAGCCCTCCACCCCAAATTCAGAGGCCGTCCCCACGCAGGTGTCCCCCACGGTGCCCCGAAACCCAAGCCTCGCCCATTGGGGAACCCGGAGCCTGGCGTCGGGCCCGAGGCGGGGAACGTGGTGGCGGGGAAGCAGCAGGGGAGTTCCCAGCCGCCCCACGGGGTGCAGCCCTCCTGTGCCCCGAGTCCTGGGCTCTGGTCTGAGCCTGTCTGGCCCAGTCTCCCGGCCTCCCGCGGGCCTCGCCTGCACTGGGAGGTGAGTGTGGGCGCTCGGGGAGGGGTGCTGGGTATGCGGGTAGGCAGTGGGGAGCAGGGGGCGCAGGCACCCCTCTTCTCCCCTCGTCCCCCCACAGCTCCAGGAGACCCCAACCAGAGAGGCTGCGTGTGGCTTTGGGGAGCCCCCCCGGTCCCCCAGCCCGGCGGCCCCCCTGCTCCCTGAGTCCTCTGCAGACGGTTTCTCTGACAGAAGCTGACAAGAGCCATTTCCAAGATGGATTGATTCAATTTAGCACAAATTTTTGCTGGATTTGGTGACGTATGGCTCCCTGTTGGTGCCGCCGCAAATGCGACTCTGAAGAGAGAGGGTTTATTAGGGGGGGCAGCATGGCAGGTGCAGCCGGGGGCCCAGCACCACTCGGTGGGCTCACAGGGACCTCAGCACACCCCTCATTCGGGTCCCTCAGCCTTGCTCTGAAGGAAACTGCTTCGTGGCCTAGGATCACCCTCCAGGGGCTAGATTTCCACTTCATTCCCAGAAGTGAAGTTTTGCTGCTCTGAGGACCCCACTCAGAGATCAGAGCTGGAGGCTTCTTCCCGTTGCACTCAGCCAGCCCACCAGCCAGAGCCTGGTGTGCGTGTGCACACGTGTGTGTGTGAGAATGTGTGCGTGTGAGAATGTGTGTGCATGTTAGTCTCTGTGTCAGTGAGACTGTGCGTTAGTCTGTGTCAGTGTGTGTGAGTGTGAGAACATGTTCACGTGCATGTGTTAGTGTATGAGAATGAGTGTGTGTCTTAGCATATGTGTGAGTGTGGGTGAGAATGCGTATGAGTGTGTATGGGTATGTGGGTGAGTGTGTGTGCATGAGAGTGAGAGTGTGTGATAGTATGAGTGTGAGCATGTGGGCTTCTGTGAAGGTAAGTGAGTGCCACCCTCCTCTCCCAGGCATGCTCGCCCCCCGCCCTGTGCAGCCTTGCCCCCAAGAGCAGCCTGTGGGCTCGTGCTTCTGCAGGGGCTGGGGCTGTTTCTGACACTCGTTGCTGGTAGAAAACACTAGAAGCCAGCGAGGGTAGGAAGGCAGGACCTGAATGGGTGCAGCTTTGGCCTTGGGTAGGAGCTTCCCACCTGCATGGAGTGAAGACCAAGTCAGAAGCAGCACCACTAAGCCCTCGGACCCCCCAGCCCCACCGTCGGCCCCCATCCCCCCTCATCTGCTCCACCCTGGCCTGTCCCCCTCACACGCAGCCCTCACCCTGGCCTCAGGGCCTTTGCATCTGCCGTTGCCCCCAGCCACACCTGGCTGCTTCAGGTCTTTATTCACAACTCGGTGCTCCAGGAGCCCAGCCTGACCGGCACCACCTGGCCAACTTTTACTCTCAAACATTCCTCTTCCTGGTTTCAAACATTCCTCTTCCTGGTTTCTTCCTTTGCTCGTGTTTACACGGCAGCTCTGTGAACACAGGAGTTGTCCTGGTTTCTTCTCAGCCAAACCCCTGAGGCCCAGGATGGTGCCTGGAATGCGGCAACCAGGAAAAGGCTGAGAGTTGCTGGAGGACTGCCGGTGGTCCTCAGGGTGGCAGGAGGAGGCTGCATGTGGGGGGTCTTTCCTCAGCACATGTCCTGGGTGGGAGAACCGGCCACCGTGAAGGATCCGCATCCTGGCCCTGGCACCCGGGAAGTGCCCTTATTTGGAAAACGAGTCTTTGCAGATGTGATTAAGGTGAGGCTCTTGCAATGAGCTAGATGGGCCTGTGTGCAGCCGCATGCATCCTTGTCAGAGGGCAGTGGGAGAAAGGCAGAGATGTGGCCGCAAGCCAAGGAGGCCGGGAGAGGGTTTCCCATGGAGCCTCAGGCATGGCGCGGCCCTGCCACACCTTGATCTTAGCCCAGTGGCACAGATTCACAGCCCCAGGCCTCCGGAGCTGGGGGAGGGGAGGCATTTCTGCTGATTTAAGCCCCACACACACTCCCCCTGGACACAGGAAGCTTGGCCCGCATCTCACTCCACACCATCTGCAGGAGAGCAGACCCCAGAGCCGGGGTGCACACCGAAACAGGCTGCCTGGGGAGACCCAGCCTGAGCCACCCCTGATGGCCCCGGAGTTGGGGTGTCTGAAGGGTGCCAGAAGCTGCTGATTTGGGGCGCATGTAGGGGGGTACTGTGTGGGGGCAGGGGGAGAGCAGGTGGACAATTTGTACTGTGGGTATGAGCCATCTGCAGCGAGCACTGGACGAGGTGCGCCGGGAGGGAGTGTAGGGGGTTGGGCTGGGCGGTGGCCTGAGTTCTCCAGGGGGCCCCCAGGTTGCCCAGCGCTGATCTCCCGGCCCCCAGGCACTGGCCGTGTGGCTGTCATTGGCGCCCCAAGCTTCAAAGTTCATGTGTGCCAACCCAGCCCCTGCCCGGTATTTTTTTCAGGGGGTGCTTTTGCTATGTGTGGTGTTTGCTTCCCTTACTTTTGAGGCTAATGGCTGATGGATTGCTTTTCTTCTCCCACTTTGAGTAGCTGTAAGAGCTACTTTATATAAACATCAATTACAGGCACGTAATAAATTAAGGGTCCCTCCCACCACACACATTAGAGTCCACTCTGATATCAAAGCACCTGGAGCACTGGGGCTGGGGGGAGGGGCCGGGGCCGGGGGGCCCAGGACAAATTTGCCACGAGACCTTGGCTCAGGCTGCAAGAGGATTTGGGGATGGGGAACCCCAAAGATGCCCCTTGTCCATGGCCAGCCTAGACATGGTGGGGAGGCAGGTCCCTGGGCAGCCACCCTGCCCCCTGCACTCCCTCAGCCGCGTCACATCAGGTGCCTGTCTGGTCCCCACCTCTGGCTGCTTTCTCAGCACCCAGTGGCCTGAGTTTTGGCTCCTGCAGGGAGGTCCCTGTCCCCGCAGTGCAGCTTCAGAGCCTGGAACCTCCCAGCATCCTTTCAGCAGCTCTCCTGTCTTCTTGTCTCCCTCCACTCCTGGGCCCTGGACACTGCACCCACTCTCGGGGCCCCATGTGTATCAGGTCCCCCGGAGGGCATGGTTAAGCCCTAGCCTCCAGCTGCAGCCCTGCCTCTGACTCAGCGGTCCCCTCCCTGCCTGCTTGCAGGCCTGGCTGCAGGGCCCTTCACCTGGGGTGGTGGTGGGGGGGTGGGGTTTGCAAGAAAACAAAGGAAACACCCTAGGCCTCCCAGGCGGCTCCAGGGCCAGGCCAGGGCTGCCCAGAACCTCTGTCCTCGGCCCTCGGGTAGCAGCTCACACTTGGGGCAGAGGTTGGAGTCTGCTAGACTCACACCTGCTCCCCCATCCCCCACTGCCCTCGGGTCCTCCTCCCCTCCCCTCCCCCTTCTTCCTTTCTCTCCCTCTCTCCTCTCCCTCTCCTCCACTTCCTGTTTCCTGCTCCCTCTCCTCCCCTCCCCCTTCCTGTCCACTTTTCCTTCCATCTTCCTCACTTCCCTCCCCTCCTCTCCTCCCCCCCCTACTTTCCCCTCCCCCTCTCTGCTCTCCAGCCTCTCAAGTCCCAGAGGAGGGAGGTCAGGCACCCAAGCCCAGCCTTGGCCAGAACCCCATGGGGCTTCCCTGAGAACAGACCCAAACTGCTGCCTCCATCTGGAGGACACCCCTCGCACCCCCACCCCTGCACCCTCTGTGTCCTGTCCCCTGGATGTCCCCTGCTCTCATCCCCCGCCCTGCAGCCCCAGGGCAGCTCCTGGGCACTTGGAGCTGCTGAGGAGAGAGCAGCCAGGAGAGGCCTGGGCAGGCAGGAGCCGGGGCCAGGCTTGGCTATGCAGGGAGGGGTGAATCTGTTGGACCCTTGGCACAGCCCCCTGAAGAGTTGCCAAGCCCCATTTCTCACCCACTGCACATTTAACTTGCCCAAGCTTCTCACACACACACACACACCCGCTGAGTTCCTCCATCCCGTTGTTTCAAGAGGGCCCTGTTGCCAGAAATCTATTTTAGAGACTTTCAAGTGCAGGTCAGAAGTCCCACCCATGAGCACCTCGTGGCCCTCCCACGGTCTGTGGCCAGCGTGGGGTTGCAGAATGTGCCAGGACGCGAGGGTCAGGGGCTCCGCAGGAGGCTTGAGAGCCCCCAGCCCCCACCAAATGGCCGTTCAGCTTCCCCTGCTGAGAGGCTGACCCCACTCGGCCCCCAGGGAGTGGGAGGCCAGGGCTGAGTCAGAGGCTTGGCAGGGGTGTGCATGTGCGTCCGTGTGGATGTGAGTGCACAAACACATGCACGTGCCTGTGTGTTTCTCTGTGTGCCTCTGTATATGTGCGTGCATGCACGTGTGCCTTGTCTTCATGTGTGCACACATGCATGTGTGCCTCTGCATGTCTCTGCACATGTGCCTGTATGCAGTTTGCATGTTGGTGTGTATCTACATGTGAGCACATGTGCTGCATGTGTCTTTGTGTGTGTGTGTGTGCACATACATGTGCGGGTGTGTGTGCAGCATCCTGGCACAGCCCAGGAGCTGGGCTATCCTGCCCCCAGAGTGCTCCCTTTAATAAATGAGCGTTGAAGTTTCCCAAGCAGCATTCCAGGTTGCTGAAGTCATAGTTTCCGTCTGCAACCAGCGGCCGCCTCTGCCCCATCCATGCCTGTCCCCAGGGCCCGCAGCCCCACCCTGGGGACTGTGCCGGGTAGTGAGGAGCCCCCGGGCCCACTCTGCAGCCCTTTGTGCTGGCTATGTGCCCTTGGCTGCGGGCTGTGTGTGCCCAGTGGGGTTAAGCCGAGCAGATGGTCATTGAGGAAGAAACACTACTCCTGTTAGCATTGGGGCCCGGGTCACCCCGAGAGCCTGCTGATGAGATTTGGGAGCAGGTGGGTGGGCAGAGGGGCACAGGCAGGGGCAGTGGGCATGGAGGAAGGGCCGAGGCTTCAAAAAGGAGGGTCAGAGGCTGGCCCCAGCTCAGACTTGCCTTTTCTGGGACTCTGGATGGCAGAGAGCGCCAGGTCAGGCCATTTGCTGTGTGCTGAGCTCCCTGGGACATGCCAGGGGAGTGGGGGGCTGGGGGTGTCCCCGCAGCACCTCCAGGGCACCCCATGGTCAGGGCAGACCAAGCCTCTGTGCAGAGCTGGGGTTCACATACAAAGAGGGGTGGGGTGGGAGGCACTGAGCCCACAGCAGTGGCGTGCTCTTTGGTGAGTTTCACAGCAGGATGGGGTGCCGTGCCTGGCAATGCCACCCCCAGACCATGTGGGCAGGGCCCTCTAGGCATCCCAAAACCATGAGGGAAAAGAGGGCCCGTTTCCTGCTGTTTCTTCTGCTAAGCCCTTAAGCCAGCTCCCCCTGCCCCCTCCTGGTTCTGTGGCTAGCGGGTGCCCCCACCCAACAGGCAGGACCCTGCACTTGGTTGACCTTCTTACCACTGAGCATGCGGGGGCAGGGCACAAGCAGGGGCAGCTGCAGGAAAGGGATGAGAGAAGGGACAAGGTGTCCCGTGCCCGGCCATAGGCAGAGCTGATGCAGGAGGCTGCGGGCATCGGTCATGTCGGAACCTGCCCTGGGGGCCACAGCTCTTTGGCACTGCCTGCCCCCATGCCAGAAGCTTCTCTGCCAGCTTTGCTGTGCTGTGCCTGGCCTGATCAGAAGGGCCTGTCACCCACGCCTTGACCCGCACCTGCCCGTGCTCACACGTAGGAAGCTCGGAGGGTGAGGGGGGCACACGCAAGGGGTGTTGGGGCTGGCCTGTAGTCTGTCTCCAGCTCCTCTGGCCATGGGACCTTGGGCAAGTCACCCTCCTTCCTGCGACAGGAGGCAGGACAACACCCTTGAGTTGGTGTGGCACCTGGCCCAGGGTTGGGGTCAGGGGGGTCGATTCTGAGGGTGCATGCTCTCCGGGACTTGGCTTTCTTGCTGGTCAAATGGGGTGAGCCTGAATTCCTCTGCGGCCCCCCGCACCATTCTTTACACCCTGACACAAGTAGCCGCCGCAACCCCTTCTGCATGGGGTGGAGTGGGGTGTTTCTTGCTTCTCAGAGTCCCTGGTGGGTGAGCACTTCTGCCTTCCGGGCGGGAGCGTGGGGGCAGCTGCATCCGATGCTGGTGGGGACACCAAGTGGGGGCCTGGCGTCCATGTCCTCGGCACACAAGGGACCTCGACTCCGATCCCTAACCCTAACCCTGGAAACCAACGGAGTCAACAAACCCAGAATTCGGGTCCGGCCCTGATGCTGTGTGCCTTGGCCTGGTAGCTTAACCTCTCTGAGCCTGTTTCCCCATTGAAAAATCGGGGTGGGTGGGTGAGGGGGAATAGGACTGGCCATGACCATGAGCTGATGCGCCCAGGAAGCTTCCAGAAGAGCCCTCGGTGAGGATTAACGGTCCCCCACACACGAGCACCCGTAGACTGGAAAACATCCCGACCCCAGGCCCTGCGTTCTGGAGTCTTCCCTCTCACCTGATCTCAGGCCTTATGCCAGGCCTGTTGAGAGAGGAAATAGCTGATGCCCCCTCTGCCCCCCGGCCCCCCTCTCCTGAGCGTGCTCTCGCCTCCACTCCCGAGCAGCTCTTTTGTGGTGGTTTTATCTTGCCAGCAGAGACTCTTCCAGCCGGTCATTCCATTTCATTCCTGGTCTTCGGAGAGTGACATTTACATATTAATATTTTCCGAGGGAGCCGCGTGCGTGCGGAGCAAGTGTCTGCGTGGCCGCCGCGTGTGCAGGAGATAAAGCGCCTGCTGCACCGGGAGCAGGGGCGGCCGGAGGCCGGTGGCCGTGAAAGGCGTCGCGTTTGCCCTGTCAGCGTGTGGTACATCGGCTCAGCGACTGATGTGGCGCGTCTGTCTTCCCCCCAGGCTTTATCTGCGCTTGCAGGGTCGCGCTCTTTGTGAGGGTCTGTGTGCGGGGCCGCGTCCCTGCCCCTCCCCGCCAGCCCGAGTGGGCACCAGGCGCCGATGGGCTGCCGCCCGTGCCTCCGCCCCCGCCCACTTATCTCTGCCCTGCAGAGGCTGCCCGTGGGCGCTGTGGCCACGGCCACCCCCAGCGTGGCGCACTGGGGCTGGCACGAGGGTCAGGAGGGACCCCAGGGGGCCGCTCGGGCGAGGAAGGGAGGGGCTCTAGGTGTGATGATGGGCCCGTTTTCCCTGGGCACGGGGGTCACAGAGGGGACGTGGGCAGTGAGGGTGGCCCACGCGGATGTGCCGACCACGTGAGCTGCAGCACGGTGGCGCCGCTGGCCCCATATTGGAGGCACAGAGAGGTCCAGCGGCTCACCCCAGGCCACACAGCTGTGTCACGAAGACCGGCTGGCTTCAGAACAGGGCCCGTTTGGACCCCAGCCCCAGCTCTGCCCTCGCTGAGCGGATACTTTCTCCGAGCCTCAGTTTCCCCACTGCTAAATGGGCAGATTCACCGCAGCGCAGCATCTGGCATGAGGACGCATGCCAGGCTGTCCGTGGCGCTGGTGTGTGTAGTGGACAGCCTGTGCCAGGCCACCCACGGGCTGCGGAGACCCCCTGGTGGAAACAGAGCAGCTGGCGAGGTCATGGGACCCCGCTGGAGAGAGGGGCCCATGGCTGTTACAGCCGAGTTGCCCGCTCAGCGCCACACGACGTTCAGCCAGGGCACACCCTCGCCACCCACGGGCACCCGGGCATCCGCTCAGCTGAGGGAGGCACGGCCTGGGGCTTGCTGTCCTCACGCCCTCGCTGATCACCCTCTCGCGCGCTGTCATCTGTCGGTGTCAGCAAGAATCGTGAATTCCCACGGAAAGTGTGCCCACCGGCTGGTGGTGTGAGATTTAGGGGGACCCCGCTCAGAGCGCCAGGGCGGATCCCACAGATCTTCAGGAAATGGGGGTCCGTCCTGCCCACAGTCCAGGATGGGGGGCAGGTATTGAAGCCACAGGGCACAGCCCCCCTGCCTGCTCTGTTCCTTGCCCACTCCCCTAGGAATCACCCTTAGGCCAGCACTGGCTGGTGGAATGCTGTGTGAGGACAGAAAGTTCTAGAATTGTACTGTGCAACATCACTGCCTCCAGCCATGTGTGTGTTGCTCCTGAGACAGGTCCTGAGACAGGAGCTGAGCGTCCCATTTTATTTAAAGGTATATATCCTATACCTCAGGGCACACATCATTCACCGCAGCGTGCCTCAGTTTCCCTCTGTAAAACTAGGGTAATGGAGCTGCTACCTTACAGGGTTACTGTGAGGCCTGGGGGGTTCCATTTGCACCAGAAGTTCAGGCTGTGTACATTTTGGGCGTCGTGTCCAGGTTTTCCGATGTGGCCGTCCTCACATCATGGGCAGCGGTGGCACGTGTGATGGGGAGCCCTGAGCATGAGCCTTCCTTCCCGAGGCTGGTGGTCCAGGATTGCAAGCCTGGCTGGGGGCGAGGCAGGGCCTTTCCCTTGTGCCCTTAGGGTTGGGGAGGGGTCCAAGGCCTTCCCTCACGACCGCTGTGCTTTGGGTTTCTGGCCTCTCTGGGGGCATGGACAAGGCCCAGGGACTCCCCAAGGAAGACACGGAGAGCCTTGGGAAGAAACCTCCTTCCTCTTGAGAATCTTCCAGGCACGCTCTTGTTTTATCCCCATCTTTCATAGGCCAAAGCCCCTCCCCGCCCCATTCCAGCCTTCTTTCTAATTTTATGCCAGAGAGCAGGGCTCCGTGGGCAGCCACCAAGACGGCCTCTGGGGCAGGGAGAGGAGGGGGCACCAGGCCAGGCCCTGTCCCCACTGCCGGCCTGCCGGCACCTTCCTGGCAGCTTGGCAGAGAGACCGGTCGAGCAGGTCTCTGCTTGCGGGGGCTGGAGGCCCGGCCCGGTGACCCAGCCGGAGCTGGAGAGGCCTGAAGCCAGAACTGGTCGAGTTTGTCCGGGATCGGCAGGAAGGTGTCAGAGCAAACCAGCTGCAGGGAAGACCGAGCCTGGGGCTGTGCTCTTGCCTTGACCAGCGCCAGGTGATCTCCCACCCGCTCACTTAATTACAGTCTGGAGATACTTATTGTGATCCCAGGGCAGGGTTCAGAGGTTAGAGTTCACTGGCCCCAGGGCCTGGGAGCTGGTGCTGTCTTGAGGTCACACTTAAACCCGAAGCGCGACCTACATGGCACCTCGCCCAGCCCTCGCCCTCCCAGGTGAAGAAACAGCACAAAGCGCACCTGTGACTCAGCTGGGATTCGACCCCACGCCTCTGCCTCTGCTGAGTCCAGCTCCCACCCCCAGCCTGCCTTTCCGGGGCATCTTCAGCCCCCCACCTTCCCTGGTGCAGGATCCCACCCAGGCCTGGGTTCCAGGCCCAGCTTCACCTGCCACAGACCAGCTTTGGGCATGATTGGTCCTCTAAGACCCTTGGTTTCTTCTTCTGAGCAATAGCCTCCCTGAAGTCCCCTTCCTCAGCATACCAGCGGGGTAGAGGGGCACTTCCAGCACCTGCCCTGGAGGAACAGGAAAGGACTTGCACTGGGGGCAGGGGCCCGTTTATTCACTGGGGCCACCAAGAGAAGCCAGACTTACTGTGAAGCCCAGAGCGTGCTGGCAGCCAGGCCAAGGGGTCTTGGAGAGCCCCAACATTACTGTTTTAAGATCCTCCACTAATGAGGGCCAAGTGTTCCCACAGCTGTGCGTGCCAGCAAGACGTGAACACTGCTTGCAGATGCCAGGGGCCTCTTCTACCAGCAGAGGTGGCAAGGGAAAGCAGCCTTCTGATCCTGGATTTCCCAGGGGCCCCCAACCTTACACCTAGTAGGAAGAGGGCAGTTGAAACCCAGCCCAGACACTTCTCGCCAGTGGTCTCAGGCAAGCTGCTTACCTTCTCTGAGCCTCAGTTTCCCTTTTTGCAACCCAGGCTACCTGAACCGCTCCTCGGTGTTGGAGGCTGTGAGGATTTAATGAGGCAATCGCCAAGCCCCCTTCCCCTGAGGACATGCCTGGTGCGTACCCACTCCTCCCCTCCTTCCCTGAGGCCGCAGATGGATTGTGGGATTTGCCAGGAAGCAGCTCATCCATTATCCCTCTCTCTTCCCTTTCACGGCCACTGTTAAGGTCAGGAGCAAAAGAGAATGACGGGAGAGGCCTCCCCAAAACACACACCCTCCCCTGCGCCCTTCATGAGCCTTCCCCAAGGACGTGGTCAGAAATGGTCAGGAATGTCAGCAGGTGCAAAAGTTAGCGTGGCCCGAGGCCCACCCCCATCCCAGGCCCCCTGGAAGCTGCAGCGTCCATCCTTCCCTCCCTTCCCCAGGGTCGGGCCAGTCCCATCTTATTTCCTGGGTTAGCGATAGCCCTCGGCCCTTGCAGCACCCACCTGGCGCACAGAACATGCTCCTGCCCCTCACCCCCATACCCCCAGTATCTCATCAGGCATTTGCAGGGAGAGTTTCTGGGGTGTGAGCTCTGCGTGGGCACTGTCCCGAGAGCCCCCTGCATGTCTGTATTTGCTCATTTAACGTTCCAACTGCAGTGGGGAGGAAGCCCTATCTATCCTCATTTTACAGAAGAGGAAACAGCACAGAGAGGGAGATGGCTTGTCCCAGATCACCCAGCACCGACTGGCAGGGTCTGGCTCCACAGTCTGCCTTCTGGACTTGTAGACCATGTGTGTGTGTGTGTGTGTGTGTGTGTGTGTGTGTGTGTGTTTGAGAGAGGGAGAGACAGACAGAGCTTGCAGCAAGCATGAGTGTGAACATGTGTGCAATGAATGTGTGTATCTGTGTATGTGTACGTTGTATATGTATGTATATTGTGTGTGTGAGTGTGGTGGCCCAGCTGTCTAGCAGAGCCCTGTCTTCCTTTTGTAAACCCCACCCCTGCCTGCCCCGCGCTTGGAAGGTGCTGGTAAATATGTATCTGGACCAACTGTCTGATGACCTAGCGTGTGGTTTGGGAGGGGTTGGTAACACTCCCAGGTCAGGTCGGTCACTGGGGACTGACTGAGGAGCCAGAGCGGGGGCCTGTGAAGGAAGGAGGGCTGCAGAGACCCCGGGAGCTGCCTCCACCCTCTCCTGGACCCCAGGCTGGGGAGCTGGAGCTGATGCAATTCCAGGAAGAGGAACTAGGGCAGAGATGGTGCCCTGGGGGCTTCTGCTGGGTTCCTGATGTCCCCCAGGTGGGATCGCGGGGCACTGGGAAACGGGAGAATCCCAAATGCCCTGTCCCCACATTTTCCAGCATGGGGGAAGATGCTCGTCCCCCCACCCCACCCCCGCTGCTGGGAGCTCACAGCCTGAGCAGCAACAGCCCAATTAACTGGTGGGCAGGTCTGGGCGGGAGGAGAGACTGGGGCTAAACAGGCCAGACCCAGCGGGGTGGGGAGCAGAGGCACCCCCTGACCAGGGTGGTCAGTAGGTTACTGCTTCAGTTTCCCTGTTAAGAGAGTGAGGTCACAGACAGGCCCCGGAGTGGGGAGGGATTGCTGGTTCTTCAGGAGTGACACTTTCCAGACCCTTGAGTGTTCACCTTAGGCCCCTCTCCTGGGCCGACAAGCAAGGGCCAGTTGCGCCCTGCAAGAGACCCCTGGCCCTCTTGATTCACTACTGCAACCTGGGCAGGTTCTGGGGGTGGGGGCAGGGGCATCTGCATTTCCGAGCCTCCCCAGCCCTTCTGTCTCCTGTGCTGGGAGCAGCCTGCAGGCTCCTGCTCTCCTGGGTGGGTCTCCTTGGAGGTCACAGTGGGGTGTGAGAGTCAGAACCCAGGCTTTGAAGCACAGTACACCCAGGATTCCATCCCAGTCTTGCCTCTTGCTGGCTGTGTGACTTCAGGAAAGTTACTCAGCCTCTCTGAACCTTGTTTTGCTCCCCTAGAAATGGGGCTAATTGTGAGGATCAGAACGTGTGTATAAGGTTGCTCTGGCACCTAGCATGAATGGTGGCCGTGACTATTGTCAAAGGGGGCCCTGCTCCCAGGCATTGAAGAGGAGCCCTGGATTGTGCAGCCTGGCTCTTTGGGACTTCCTGAGTATCCAGCCCCAGGGGAGGGAGGAGGAAAGTGAGGCCCAGGGGTGGCCTGGGGTTTCTGAGGTCCCTTGGGGCACCTGTTTGAGACTCTTTCATGGCCTTGATGGCGAGGGCCCGGAAGTTGGGGCGTGCCCTGTGGAGCTGGTGGTCATGATGGAGGCCAAGAGCAGGGTGGGGCGCTCGGGGCGGGGCTGGGCCATGGGGCGGGTCCGGGAAGCCAGGTATGTATCTGCTGTTCCAACCTGTTCACATTCCTGGCTGGGAAGCCGGTGGGGACAGGCCTGTAATTACGCGGGGGCGGGGGCAGAGGGGCCAGTTTGGCGGCCCCCATGGGGGGTCTGGCAGCCTTCCCACATCCCGCGTGCTCACAGGCAGAGGCAGGGCGTTCACACCCTGGGGAAACTGAGGTAGGCCGTGCCCAGCCCCGGGCTTCCGGGCTCCCAGGCTCCCCCCGGCCCCGGGGGCCGCAGAGACTGCATGGGGGAAGGCAGGGCAGGCCTGCCAGCTCTTGAGTGCGCCTCCCCAGCATGCTGCTTCCCCGCTCCTGAACAAACAACCCGCTCCCCTGGGTCAGCCAGCGCCTCCTGCTGCAACCAGCCTGCGGCTTGCGTCACCCCGGCCCGCGGTTTCACCAGCCTCTCCGGCCTCTGCCTGGAGCGCCGGGCCAATGGGCAGGGGTGCTGCTGGCTGCCAGCCAGCGCGTGGGGGACTGGCACTTGGCCCTGGGGGAGCCACTGATGACGCGCTGACTCCTTGCCCAGTGCTAGGCCTCTCCTACGTGTCTCCAGGCCAGGACAGTGGGGGGGACTGCCCCAGGGGCACAGCCCCTCTGGAGGGATTAGCCGCCCCCACCCCCACTCCCAGCCTTTGCTGGCAGAGGCTCTGGAGGGTTAGTGGGCAGGGTGGTGGCCAGCCTGGTGGAAGGGCAGGACTGCCTTGTAGGGGAGCCGGCCGTTGGCTTGGGCCCACCCAGGGTCTGAGAAGGAGGGAGGTGGACGGGCCAATGCCAGACATCCTGTTTCCTGGTTTCACGCCCTCCTGCCCTGACCCGACATTGTGCTGACCCAGGGTAGGTCCGCACACTTTCCTTTGGAGGGAGGGGCAGTGGCTGATGGCATAGGGGTTCCCTGCATGCCCAGGGATCAGCTGAAGCAGTGGGTAGAACCCAGCCCTGCTTCTCTTTGCCCTGCAGGGGCAGCATGGCCTGGGTGGGATTGTGAAGTCTGTACCCAGAATGTCTGGGTTCTGTTGTGAGCTGTGTGACCCTAGGCAAGTCACTTAATCTCTCTGGGCTTCAATTTCTTCCTGTAAGGTGGGGAATAGGGGTGCCTCCCCGCACGAGGTGGCCGTGAGGTTTCACTATGTTAGTCACCTGGGTGACACTTAGACCAGCACCTGGCACAGAGTGAGCCTTGGGTGCCAGCCCAGGCCACCCCGTGGCTGGGTGAAGAGGCAACTCTGCCTGCCCCTCCATTCCGTCAGGACGAGGCAGTGCTTCTGATGATGGATAAAGACGTCTGCTCTCTCTCACACAGGCGACCGGAGCCAATAATTAGCTTTTAACCTGTCCCCGCCGTTAACTCTAAAAGGCCACCATTTGTTCCAGGGAACTGCTAGTGTATAAAGAACTAAACATGGCCAATTTTGTTCAGGATGAATTAAGACTTGTAAATGTAAGATGAGTTCATCTATTTAATTAAGTAGCAGTAATATGGATGTTAAATTAAGTTCACAGCAGACGTGCCAAAACAGCGTTATAAAGATATTGTCCGCGGTGCAGAGACTTGGGGGGCACAGCTGGCCCCCTTCCCACCCTCAAATGGCCCTCTCCTTGCCTTCTCTTGGCCAGCCCGGGGGTGTGCCCAGAGGAGCCCCACCTGTGCCTCACCTCTCGGCTTCCCGAGGAGGGGGTGACCCCAGCAGGGCCACAGCACAGCCAGGGTAACACACTGCGTTCTTAGAAGGGACCGTCCCCAGCTCCTCTCAGCATGCACGTGCCCCCCCACCCCGTCTCAGCACACGGAGGCTGGCCCAGCTCCACCTCTGAGCACATGTGTGTGCTCGTGCACGCATGTGTGCTCGTGCATGTGGAGGGCCAGGAGCAGACTGCTAAGGTGTACCTGGGAGCCGCGCAAACCTCCAGTGGGAGAAGAACCCCTCCCCAGGAAGGTGGGACAGAGAAAAGCTGATGAGGGCAGGCAGGAGGGAGGGGCCTCTGCCCACAGCCCCCAGCATTTCCGAGGAGGTAGTCACTCAGGACTGGGGCTCACCAAACCTTCCCGAAGGCAATGCCTTCCCTTCCACCCCCAAATCAAGCTCCCCTGGGTTGGGGTGGTGGTGATGAAGGCGGCTCTCCCAGGGCCCAGCTGCCTGCCCCACATGGGAGGTGGTAGGAAACTTCATTTCACGGACACTCATGGACTGACTGCAGCACCTGGGCCCACAGACTCTGCAGGAGAAATGGCAGCCTCTGCCCACGAAGCCTAAACTAGAAGACTTCTTCGTGGGGGGTTAGAGGATGAGTAGGAGTTTGCCCAGTGGATGGGGAGAAAGGCGTTCCAGGAAGAGGGGGAACAGCGTGTGCACAGAATCATGCTAAGCACTCTCCAAGCAGTTTATGGCAGAGGGGAGACTCGGGGCTCCAGCTGGAGAGGTGGGCTGGGGCATGAGGTCCGCACATCATGCTGAGAAGCTTGCAGAAGCCCTGCAGGCACCGGGAGCCATTCATTCATTCGATGTGGGCTAGCCTGGGCACCCATCAGTTGTGAGTCAAACAGACCAAGATCCCTGCCATCTTGGGGCTTGTAGTCTAATGAGGGCCACAGACAGGCAACAGATCAATAATTGTCAAGGTTGGTGGGTTAAAGCAATATGGAGAAATGCAACAGGGAGAATCGGGGTGCTGGGGCAGTGGTCTGGGAAGGCCCTTCTGAAAAGCTTTAGCAGACCCCAGAGGAAAGTGAAAGAGAGAGCCATGCAAGGGTGACTGATGCCCCCTTGCTGGGGGCAGCCCCATGATTATCAGTAGCTCCCCGATTTGTCGGCACAGGGTAATACAGGCAAAGGGCCCTGCGGAGGGATGAAAACCAGGGGGACACTGAGGTGGATGAAGGGCAGATGGCTCAAGAGCCCGGGGCCTGGCTTTTGAGCGAAAAGAGATGGGAGCCACGGAGGGTTCTAGGCAGAGCCCTTGGCACCCGCTTATCATTTAATAGGACCCTCAGGCTGCTGTACCAAGAACAGACTGTAGGGGGCAGGGTGGCAGCAGGTGGTCCAGCGAAGAGTCTGCTGCAGTAGCCCAAGGACGGGGAGAGTGGCAGTGGAATTTCCGATGGTGGGGGTGCTTTAAGAGAAAGCCGGCCAGGTTGCTGGGGGGTTTTGAGCAGAGAAGCGCCACGACCCGGTGTGAGCCCCAGGAGGCCACGTTGGTGGCTCAGCAGCAGGTGGGTAGGAGGTCTGGGAGAGGAGGCAGGGCCTCCCGCTTGGGGCTGGTGGAAGACCTTGGAAGGCTCAGTATTTGGCCTGTAAGCGATGCTGTATTTGGCCTCACACAGTATTGTTATTATTTTTTCTTTTTTTGCCTTTATTATCAGTATTTTAAAACCAGGATCCCCCCCCTCACACACCCACATTAAGATCTCTGATTTCCAGCTTCTCTTTAAGAAGTCTCATGCCCTAGCCGTGCTGGCTGGAGTCCTGTCCCTGGTTGGCGGAGCTGGGCACTCCTGCCTGCATGCCCACCAGGCCCCTCCCTTACCTGGCTGGCCCTGCAGGCACCTGGGTTGGGTGCCTGGCTTAGAGGCTTACCTGGCTGGAACCTGGAGGCTTGTATGGGGGTGGGCCTGGGCAGGGGGAACCCTGAGCTGGGAGGTGGTTGGAGACAGGATGGGAAGGCTTCCAGAACCTCACCAGGTCTGCTCTGGGTTTTGCCAGAGAGGTCTTCTTCCTGATTACTGGGAAACCAGAGCCGAGCACACAGAGCAGCTGGGAGCCGGCCTCCCCTCTGCCCCTTGCCAGCAGTTCCCGTGCTGGCCGGCAGGGACACCTTGTTGCAAATTAGAAAAGAGGCCCTTCCTCTGGACGGACAGGCGCCAGTGTGATGAGTGCAAGGTCGGCTGGCCCTCAGCCCACCTAGTACTCTTCGCCCACCCCCAGTGCAGTGCACAACCTGCCCGTCCGCTCCAGCCTCCCTGCCCCGATTGCCAGCTGCTCTTGAAGGCTGGCAGGAAATGGGAGAACTGCCTGGAAACCCGTGGGTGCGTGCCTGCCCTCCTGTCACGCCCAGTCCCCCTGATTTCCAGCTCTCCAGTCCGTCTCGGCTCCTTGAAACCCATGGAACCATTTAAAAGTCTCCTAAGGGTATTGATCGATCTCTCTAAAATGGATTATCCCGTTGCCTCCCAGCTGGACTGGATGCCCCGGGTAAGATCAGAAAGAAATTATGTCAGCCAGAGGCAGAGGGGGCCATGCGCGGATGGGTCTGGTCCCCAGTGATGTGGTCTTATCGGAGCTGAACTTTACTCTCCATCCTGGGATACAGGGTACTTCAGGGATGTCGGGAAGAAGGAATAATCGTACGATTTGCGGCCTGCTCGACATCGAGTCAGCAGGGAGGCGGGCGGGAGCGGGGGAGGCTGTGGCCAGGACCAGTGTTTGTCAGAGCGGTTCCCGAGAGAAATCCAGCCCCCCTAGAGATGCCGTCCGAGCCGAGTGGCGCGCTGGGGACGCGCTCCGGGTGGACGGTGACCCCACCTCTCGGGCCCAGGGGACAGCGGCGCTCATTAAAATTTGAAACTCAAATGGAAAACTGCTACCTGAAGCCGCCGCCGCCGTCAGGCAGCCAGTGGCCCAGAGTTCCCGCTAATGGGTCGAATGTGGAGGAGCCAGTCACAGCCTCCACCACGATCCTTTGGAGATGGTTGGGTCTCATCGGCAGAGAGAAAACCCAAACCTGCCCCAGAGGAGAAGCCACAGGGCCTGGGCGAGGGTGATTCTCTCCCCGAAGCTTCCGTGCCAGGGCTGGGTTCAGCTGCCATGCCCTGCCCCTGTAGGCTTACCCGCCGGCCCATGCAGGGGTCTCTGCCCCCTGGTTGCTGACGGCCGAAGTGGGGCCCAGCAGCCCATGGGTTTGTGTCCAGCTGGGTTTGGCTGCCCTGAGCTCAGGCTGGAGCCGAGGTGTCAGTGCAGGAGCCTCCTAGGAGGACAGCCCGGGAGGCCCCTGGTGAGAAGTGGGGGAGGCAGGGCGCCGGGCGGGGGCTGTCATCACCCCTCTGTGGGCAGCTGGCACCCCCTGCCTTGCTGGGACACCCCGGGAGACAGTGGCCAGCAGGCCTTGGCAAGGGAGCTGGGTGTTTATCTGCCACCTCCCAGCGTCACTGTGACGGCTCCTGGGGCAGACATGGCCTGGGCCTAGGTGGGGCAGGTGGTGGCCGCAGGCCGAGGGGCCTGCTAGCTCCTGCCCACTTACAACCCGGGCAGGGACCGGCTGTCACGGGTCACGGGCTTTGCTCACATAGGACGGGTGACCATGGATGTTCAAGGACACGGGCGGCCAGAGTGTGCAGGGGTGCCGAGCAGTCTTCGTGGTGGGGGTGGCACTGGGGAGCAGCTCTGGGAGGGGTGACCCCCCCGGCGGGCGTCCTCCAGCCTGGCCGGCCTCTGCTGAAATATCCATTCTGGATGGGCTGCAGCTCCCCAGGGCCGAAGGGCTGGATGGGGGTACCCAGGCTGTGTGGAGGGAGCCTGGAGGTGCCGGATGCGGTGGGGGACAGGTGGCCCCTGCCTGCTCCCTTTTGCCCACCCCTGCCCACTGCCTCCCTGCGGCCGGCCCAGAAGGTCTTTTGTGTGCGGCTGTGTTTACTCTACCAGGGGCCAGGCCAGGGACTTGAAGGCCCAGCAGTTATAAGGAAATGGGGGCGGGGGGCTGCCCTGTCCTTCCCCAGGGTGGACCGGATGGCCCTGGGTCCTGAGGACAATGGGCCCAGGGAAAAGCCAGGTGCCGGCCAAGGGCAGGAAAAGGACAATTCAAAGATAAACACAAGGCAAGGGCTGCAAAGACAAGGGATCTGGTGGACTGGGACGGCCTCCCCTCCCCCTGCACCTCAGCACCTCCAGCCAGAGGCAGGACCCCCATGGAGCCTGGGGGCAGGGGGCTGGGGGAGGAAGGGGCCAGCCTGGGGCTGGGAGGAGGCAGGAGACAGGGGTCCAGGGAGCAAATAACAGCAGCTAATAGTGCGTGGGTGCTTGATTGGGGCTGCTCTCAGGTCTTTGCGTGGTAGTGTTTTCATTCCTTATGACCACCCCCATTTTATGTATAGGGAAACTGAGGCACAGAGTGTTGTAGTAACTTGCCCAAGGTCACACGTTCGACAGTGGAAGGGCTGGGATTTGAACCCAGGTATTCATGCTCCCGGCCCCTGCCTCTGCAGGCTGACCCCCGCCCCCCCATCTGTCTGTGACTCGGTCTGCAATTGCAACTCCCCACCCCCCAGCGTTCCTTCTGGGCTGTGATTATGGGAGGGGCTGAACCCATCCCTACTCCAGATCAAGTCTGAGACCCCAGGCTGCTCTTCAGGAGTCTGGCACACCTGCCCACGTGGGCATTTGGGGGGGGCGTGTTCATATGGGGGGGTGGGCTGCAGAGGGAGAGGAGTTGGAACCTGTGATGGGCTGAGTGTAGAGGAAGGGGCTTTTAAACTTAAGATATATCTTTTTGCGCCTGCTTTATAATGCAGATATTATTACCATATAGTGCATAAAACAACTAGGGAGTAAACACATGTTGTAGGGGTGAGTGCTACGGAATCTGCCTCACTTTTAAAAGCAGCTCGATTAGGTGGGTTTGTGTTCTGTAACAGGCCAGGTTCTGAGAGGACGGCACTGTGGGCTCCGGCCCGGGCACAGCCTGCGTCCCCCACCCCACCCGGGGAGCTGTCCTCACTGCCGACGGTACTCTCGGCTGCTGCCCCGTCGATCCCGGCTGGCACCCTGCCCGGCCTTGGGCCCCTGGCCAGCGTCCTGGCCCCCTGGCTGAGTTTTGCCTGCCGCATAAACGGAATTATGCAGCGTGGGCTCTCCTGTCGGCTGCCTCTGCTCAGCAGCACATCTGTGATTCACCCACGTGGCTGCCTTGCTGGCAGCTTGTTCCTCTTTGTTGCTGAGTAATATTCCATCTGTGGGTCCAGCACGGCCGTCTGTCCCTCCGTCCCCTTCCTGTGGCAGCTTAGGCACTCAGGTCCTTTCCAGTTGAGGCATTCATGTGAGTGGAAGGCTAGGGCTGCGGGACCTCGGAGGACTGGGTGTGTCTGGCTCGCCGTGTGCCCGGCGCCTTGCCGGCTGCTTCTCTGAATCATCGTACAGGACTCGCTTCCTCGCACGCGGCCGGCCACTGCGAGCTGCGTCCTAGGCCAGGCCTCCTCCTCGGGTCTGGGGAGAGCCACAGGATGTGGCACCATGGGGCAGCAAGAGAGAGCAGGGGGCCAGGCCCGTGTGTGGGGTCGCGAGCCAGGCCTGGGCCCTGCTCCTGCAGCTCGGTGGCCCCTGCTGGTGGTGCCAAGAGGACAAACCTGCAGGTAGAGCTCTGGCTGCCAGGCCTGGCTTCCAGGCAGGGGCCAGCAGTGACCTGGGACAGATTCTGCGGAATAGGGAAACTCGGGGTCAGCACTTCCTTCCCCGCCCGGCCCGGGCTGCGGTTTCCTGCAGGCCCAGGATGGCACCAGGGGTCAGCAGAATGATCCGGAAATCCCGGGCCCCCATCCCTCTGCTACTGGAGGGTCTCCCCTCCCCTGCGCCTAAGGGGAAGCAGCAGAGGGTAAAAACGAGCCTCCTTATCGAGGCTCCCAAGAGGGAGGCTGAGAAAAACAGCCACCTCTTGCCCTCTGGGGTGTGAGTTCACTGATAAGAGGAAGGCCGGCTGGGTGGTTTGGGGTGACACCCGGAGAAAGGAGAAGTGGGTGGGACCCTCGGTCAGTCCCCTCGCTAATCTGGAGCTGCATCTGGTCAAGGGCCCACCCGGGTCCTGGGGCTGAGAGGCAAAAAGGAAATCAGCCCCCAGCTGCCCCCCACCCCGGGAATCTTTTTTGCTCCTCCTCTCCTTTTGCCTGAAGGGCTGAAGCTTTGCTTCCAGGACCCCTGTGGACCCCTAAGGAGTGGGTCTGTAGGCCCCGCCTGGCCCAGACCTGCCTTGCCTGGTGCCCACAGCCTCACGCAGTCACCTGGCATGCACATATTGAACATCAGCTGTCTACGGGCCCCAGGGCAGAGTATTGGGATTTAGAGATGGGAGGTGCATTGAGGGCTGGGATGAGGTGGGGGTGGGGAAGGGGGAGCCTAAGAGGGGATAAGGACAACCAGACCCCCAAGAGCCACGAGAAAGAGCTGTAGAGGGACTGATGCAAACGGGAAGGGGACATTGGAAAGTGTCTGCAAAAGGGCAGCCTGGCAACCTCCTAAGGGTTATTAGGATTTGGCCAGGCCAGGGCCCTGCAAAGCTTCCAGTTTGGCCAGAGGCCAGGACATTTTGAGCTCTCCACGGGTCCTCTTTTGCTGGCTTCCTTTAGAGAAGTGGGCCCACATTTGGGAGATCTAGACTAAAGACTCTTTAAAAAAGGAGAAGCAAAGCACCCCCTTGGCTTACTCCCCACAGAGCTGGCTGCCTAGGGTGAGACAAAGGCCCAGGGGCCAGGACGGCAACCCCTGCAGGGCAGGCAGCCGGGCCTCGCCTGTAACATGGGGACCTCAGCCTCATCTCACCAGTGGAAGGTGCTATGCCTCACTGGGTGCCAGAATGTTCTACACCTTGCAGGCAGTAGCTCAGTCCAGTGAGGAAGCAGAGAGGCTGCAGCCCTGAGCGGTGGGCAGGTGGAGCCCAGTGGTCTGGTTGTCTGGCTCCTAACCCTCCAGGAGCTGCCTGGCCTTTCCCTGAAAGGCCTGGGGAAAATAGGGAGTTGAGAGGGAGGTTTGGGGGCACATGGAGCCTCCAAGGATGTAACAGGACAGCTGACCTGGTCACCCACAGGCAAAGGGCCAAGGCCTCTGTCAAGCCAGTGTGTGGCTAACAAGGAACATGTTCTCAGAAAGCTCAGCCCCAGGAAGTGGGGGCCGCAGCAGGGCAGGCGCTCAGGAGTTTGGAAGCGGTAGGCGAGCCCTCTGGCTGCGGTGACTTCCCTGGCCCAGCCAGGATGGGAGCACTGGGCTCTGGTCGCCCCTTCCCCTCTGGCACCCGCCCTTGCCCATCGCTGTGCCCAGGAAGACCCCAGCAGAGCCAAGGTTGGGGGCAGAAGACGGAGTCCCCATCTCCTTGTTGTGCAGCTCGTTAGCGGCTCCGCTCGCCGTTTGAAATTGGGCTTCGGGTTATCTGTGCCCCGCAGTGGTCACTGCTCACTGTCCCCATGACAACAGAGCAGCGAGCCTCGGTGCGGTGGAGAGGAGCCAAGCTTGATTTTGATTTTCACGGGCATCTGCTCAGAGGAGGGGAGCAGGAAGAGGGTCAGGTGCCGGGGAGAGGCTGCTCTCCTGGGAGCCCAGTGATCTTGGTTCCTGGCCACGCTTTAAAAATTCAAAGGCCCAGCTCCGTGGAGAGGTGCAGGCTGCCTTAGCAGACAGGCCTGGGGCTGTCCGGGGTTCTAAAGCTGGGGGAGGATGGCAGACAGCTGGGACTTGTCCTCTGCACTCCAGCTCTCATGAGGCAGGGGACCCCCTGTGCCCCTCAGAGGCCTACAAAAGCCATAGGGTCCCTGGAGTCACATCCTCGTCTGGGTTCCAGCCCTGTCCCTAGCCCACGGTGGGGTCGTGGGGACTTGGTAGGCCATTGAGGCACTGTTCACACATGTGCTGATTCGATGCCAACCTGCCACTGCCCGCCACCGTACCCCTCAGCACTGGTGACCCCGAGGTGCAGGCGCTGGCAAAGCCCTGGAGACAGACACACAAGATGACAAAAAGTATTAAGTGTAAGTTCAGAGATCAAATGCAACAGAGGAAAATACGGTATGATTCCATTCATTTGGAATCTAGAATAGGCAAATCTATGGAGACAGGAAGTGGCTCTGTGCCGGCCTAGAGCAATGGGGTGGGGTGTGGGCTAGGGACAAGGGTGACGGCTGAAGGGCATGGAGTGTCCTTTGGAGGTGATGAAAATGCCCTGCCATCGACTGCGGCGACAGTCGCACACTTCTCTGAATATTTTAAAAACCACTGCTTTTCCCACTTAAGTGGATGAATTGTATGGTATGTGAATTTTATTTCAACCAAGTTGTTGTTAAAAGGAGAGAAAGGAAAAGAAAAACAAAGTAGATGAGGGGACAAGGTGACCATACAAGTGTGTGGGCAGCTACTTTAAGCTAGGCAGCCTGGCAGGCCTCTCGGAGGAGGTGACGGAGCAGAAACCCAATTGGAGAGCTAGAGGGAGGCACATGGCCTCCCAGGTGGGAGAATTGCAGGCAGAGGGAACAGCTTATGCAAAGGCCCAGAGGCAGGAAGAAGCCAGGTGAGTTTGAGGGGCTGCAGGGAGGCTGGGATCCTGGGGGTGGGGTGGGGGTGGTGGTGGCAAGAGGTAGGTGGGGTGGGGGTGGTGGTGGCAAGAGGTAGGTGGGGCCAGGTCTTACGGGGACCAGGGAGATGGAATCACAGCCCCAGTTCCCATCAGTCACCCTACCTGGTCTCCCAGGGTCCAGGAGACCCGGGCAGGAAGGGGATAAGAAAAGACCCCTAGCTCTCTGGAGCTGTTACCAGTCTGTCCTGGAACCACCTGTGGCCTCCAAGCCGCCCTGCCAGCAATGGGTTTTTAATTATCTAAATATTGCCTCTGCCCTTTGGTTTCAGCCGGGACTGCTGACCTCTGCAAAAGACAAATAGCTTTTGGTGGCTCGACGGGGGGAGTGGGAGGCTTTTCTCCCTTGCCTGATTACAGCAACTATAATCTACTCGGTTTTATTGTTCAGAAAGAATACACAGCATGGCGGGGAGTTGGGAAAGCGCGTGTACGTGTGCGGGGGTGGGCAAAGACAGAAATTACCCACAATCCCCAAATGGCCATTTACCTTGTGGTGTATACAGTCTTCATCTCTGCCCACATGCAGTCTTTTTTTTTTTTTTTTCAAACCTGTGTCTGCCACAGCATGGATGCAGTTTGCAGCTGCGGAAGCTGGCACAGGCCTGGGTCTAAGCTAAAGGGTCTTGAGGGGTCCAGGCCTTGGAAGCACCACCCTTGTGAGGCCTGGAGGGGTCCAGGGCAGGAGAAGAAAGGAGGTGTGGCTCCTTTCAGGAAGGAGACCAGTTGTGGGCTGAGTCCAGCTCAGGGAAGGGGCGGGTGGCATGGGACTTAAAGCACCGTGACTTCCTTCCCCAACCCAGCCCCCCTCTCCCCTTGGGGTGCCTCTAGAAGCATCTCCCCACCCCCCCACCCACCCAGCCCCTAGGCCCACCTCTTCCTTGTAGCCTGGGCGGAAGTGGTCAGCGGCCCTCCTAGCGGGTCCTTGGCCTTCTCCATCTGGCTCCTCCAGCTCGGCAGGCCTGCACCCCCAGACCCGGGCTGACCCTGTGGGGGCGTCTCTCTCCTTCCCCCTTCCTCTCCCGGCCCTGCCCACTCCTGTAAGTGGCTTAATGAAGGAGCTGTGCGGTTTATTTATGTACAGACCCAGCCTAATTGGCGTGTTTGTCTTTCCTCATTATTCCCAGCTGGACAGAGCCATTTGACCAACAAACGCAAACGGCTGGATCTCACCGACCCAGTTTCTATTTCTGACAGCCCGCTCGGCACCCCCGCTTTTCGCCGCGCACATGTTCGCCGGCTCCAGCCACAGGCCCGTAAGCACTTAATTGTGGGTGCAGTTAGTCGAGGCGGGCAGCGCTGCAGATTTCAGGGGTGAGGAAACCTAATTACACCTGCAGTTGAGTGCTTCGGCAGGGACAAAAGATGCCTGTTCAGCTAATTGCAGGCACCAAAACTGCCCCCACAGAAAGAATCCCTGGTAGCAGCTTTGAGAGCCAAGCCCGCGGTTGTAATAAAGAACGGATAACTCGAAATTATAGCGGTAGGGGGTGCTTGTTTTGGCCTAAAGAATTCAGCTTTTCACAACAGTCATTACACCTCTGGGTTGTTTTTTTCCACGGTGGAGGCCGTTCCGTGGCTGGGTTTGTTTTGTCATTAGCACCTGCCTTCGTGCAGGGAAATGTCACACTGAAGGGAAATCTGGGGTTCATCACCTTTTTGCACCTGTCTGCCCACAGACTAGAGTGATTCGGTGGGTTCCCCAGGACTCGTCCCGAAGGTCTTGAGTCCAGTGTGTTCAATTAATTAGCCCAGAAATATCTCTTGAGCGTCTGCAGCGGGCAGGGCCTTGTGCTAGGACCACAGCAGTGAGCGAGGCACAGGGCCTGCCCTCACGGAGCTTACGTTCTGCAGAGACGTAAAACCCGTGCCACGGCTCCTGTTTGGAGTTCCTGTTCTCTGCAGATACCTTCAGACTCGTCTTTTATCTCTCTATCAGAGTCGGAAGAGTTGTATAGACTGCGAAAATGCTCATCTCTGGAGTCATTGCAGATCTGTTTCTGTCGGCTCTTGTTTCTGCTGACTCTCAATCAGGAAGTGTGGGTTTCTTGTGCGCCCTGCTGTCCCACATTGTGCACTAGTCATTTTTCTTTTTGGGGGTGGGCGTCAGGGTATGATTTGAAGCCCAGGATGAAGGTGCTACCGTTGGGGGGGGGGGGGGGGCTTGTGTGTGTCTGAAGCACGACCACCCGGAAACCTCCCTGATCCGATTCAGAGATTGACCACCCCCTTCCATAGATGGAGGGTCAAACCTGGGCTGGACTTCTGCACAAGGGCTGGCCAGCTTTCACCTCACTCACACCCCGAGCAAGGAGTTTTTGGTGTTGCGGGGAGGATCTCCATCAGACCCTCAACTTGCATGGCATGCCCAAGGCTTGCTTCCTGTCACTCTTGGCTTTGAAGCCATCGAAACAGAAGTCTAAATTCCCAGGATCCATGGATGCCCTCAAGCAATGTGGCCTCTGTGCCAGGTCAGGGGTCCCTGTTTCCCCACCCCTGAAGTCTCATCGGCTCCTTGGTGCTTTAAGGAGCTGCTTTTATATTTGCATCCGGCCTTTCTGTTTGATTTTAATGGCCATCGTGAGAGACAGGAAGTCCAGGCCACTACTGCGAGCATGGCGCATGGGGCCGGGGGGCGGGGCGAGGGGGGGGCAGAAGGCCATGCATGGGAGTCCCCGCTGCCCTGGCTCAGCTCTCTGCAAAGTTAAAGCCACTTCTGGGATAGAGCCTGGTGGGGGCAGTCTCACCTGACCTTCCTCCTGGCCTTTGCAGGACGCTGCAGACCGGCCATCGGCACAGAGGGTCTGAGCTCTGTGCCTGGGAGCAGAGCCTGAGACCCCACTTCTTGAGCATGCTGACAGGGTCTGTCAAGAGGTGGGTGGAAGGCACGTCTGGGGGCCAGGAGGCCCCAGCACTGCTGAGTAGGTGAGTAGGTGTGTGGCGCCAGGCACAAGTCACGCCACACACCTACTCACCTACTCGGCAGGGCGACGTCCCCACCTGGCCACTGGTCGTCAGTGTGACCCAGCCCCCACCCTTCACTTTTCATGCCCCTCTTCCCCTCCAGTAAAAGGGGACGGGGATTCTCACTCAGCCGCCAGCAGAGGAGCTGCACAGGCCAGTTGAGAAGTTGGGGGCCAGAATTGTTATCAGTACACCCTCTGCACAGTCTAAAGGGTGGAGGGCTGGAAGGGGGTCCCCCAGGCACCCTGCAGTGCTTGTGGACTTGACTCGGCAGGCCTCTGTCCTCAGTGGCTCCCCTGCCTTTACTCTTCGGGGTGGTGACAGGAGGTAGCCCTGTGTGTGAGCGGGTGTCCTACTTTTAAAGTCAGGGTTGGGATGTGAGGCGGGTGTGAACCCACATTCGGATCAGCTGGCGAAGGAAAAGTGAGCCGCACAGGGCAGCTTTCCCTTTGGAAACCCGTTCTGTTCCTTAAATGTCAGAGGGAGCAGATGGTGTGTCTGAGTTTTATTAATCATGGGCTCATGGAGCTGGAAGGCCTGGGGGATCCTTTAGACTGAGGCTCCCACGGATGAGGAGACTGAAGGCCAGGGCCATGCTGCACCTGCAGTGGGACCTAGAGCTTTCTCCCACACTTGTACACCTCCCACTCGACTGAAATAGTCGGGTGTCTGCTCCCCCCAGCCCAGGAACACACTCATCTGACCTCTCAATTACAAGCAAAAGCAGAGCTGACTCTGGGATCATCCACCCCCACAGATGAGCAGAAATCCTGTCTTTGGGACCACGGGATAGTGGTTGCTGGTGAGAACATGCTGACCTTAGTGTTCTGTTCAGCTCAGCACAAGCTGGTGTTTGCCAGGTGCTAGTGAGAGACGATGGTGATCTTGAAGCCTGGGGAACCTGTTTGCCTGGGGTCCAGTTGGTTGATGGCCCTACTGGACCCAGCTCTTAAGGACAGTGGCTCTGAGACACATAACTTGCCCCAAACCCAGTACTTTGGCTGAGGCTGTTTCCTTCCCCTGGCAGCTGTTGAAACAGACTGTAGCACAGGGTACCCAGAAGTTCATGATGTCACATGAAAGCAATGAAATTAAAACCACCACTTTAGCCTTGCCCTTTTTGACCTGCCTTTCCAAATACATCCCTCAGCTATTCCAGGATCTTGAGGTGGCCCAACTAGGGCCACAGCTTTGGTTCTATAAAGATAGTACAGTTGGGGCTAAATCATACTAAAGCATAAATGACTGATAGCAAATCCTCTTTTTTTCAGGGCAGGTTTCCAGTAGGCTGGGGAGAAAGAGGACTGTGGAGAGGCCAGACTCTGAGAGGCCAGAGGCAGCAGAGTTGTCCACCTAACATCTCTTTCCCCACCCCACGCCCATTTTCTGCTTGAGCTATGCTGGGGGCAGAGTCACTGGATCCTTTCCCTCTCTGCCTGTCTCCTGAGTAACAGGCTCGTTCCCACATGGGAGCCACTGGGTCTAATCAGCATGGGAGAATTGAGGAGACTGGAAGACCAGAGGACCTATCCACCCAGCTAAACCAGGGCCAGGACAGGGGCAGTTGTTTGCTCAAGATCATTCTGATAGAATTAGGTCTAAAGTCAAGGACACCCAACTTCCTGTCTAGATCCAGGACAGTTTTGCAGTGTCTGGAGACAGGGGTAGTGTCTGGAGACATTTTGATCATTGCAGTGGGGAGGTACCGCTGGCATTTTAAAAGCAGATGCGGGGGGTGCTACTAAACGTCCTGCAATGCACAGGACAGCCCCTACCTCAAAGAATTGCCCAGCACCAAATGGTGGTCGTGCTGCAGGCATGCAACCCTGTGCACATCACACTTAGTAAAGATGGGAGGGCCATGATTCTATCGGGAGAATATCCCATTTGGGGGAGGTGTCCGGGACCCCTGATCGCTGCAGGCACTGGAGCTGCCATGGCCCCCTGGAGGGTGAACAGGGGACAGCTAAGGCTAGGGTGGGGGACACGGAGCCAGTGGGCAAGGGGCACAGTGGGGAAGGGAGCGGCAGGGTTGACAGCAGTGTTTTTGCAGGTTAAAGGCAGAGAAGGATAAAAACTGGGTTCCCCACTCGAGTTCTGTTGCACAGAACTACTGACCAGCGTGCAAGGGAAAGCAGGCCGGAAACCACCTTTTTAAAGCCACATCTCGTGGGCCAGAGGGCTCCACAGAGCTGAACAGGCAGGTCCAGGGCTACACGGGGAGATCTGTGTCATCCCCCAACAACTCAGTGCCTCCCCCGCTGTGAGTTCTTGCCCTGCAGCCCCCAGGGGCGGGCGGCAGGAAGGGTTGTTCAAAAATGCCTTTTTCCCTTGAACAAGATTCTGCCGGTGCCTGGTGTGCAGTGACCAGCCTTTTCCCTCCGCCCCCAGGCAGGGAGACTAGGGCAGCCGGTGGGAGCAGGATCTGCAGGCAGGCCCGCCCACCTGCTGACCCGCACACTCACTTGCTCCTATAGGCCCCCTGCCCTCCGGGGGCCTGCTTTAGCCCTGCACCCTTTGGCCAGGCCCCTGCAGCTTTACTAAGCATATGGCTGACCACCAGAGATGCCTGAAATTAGCAAGATTCTCCAAAAGAGACACCCCTGTATCGCAGGGGGTTGTGGGAATTCATGCCGAATGGTCCCTTTTTAGGGATGAGCTGGGTGGCCCAGATGGTCCCAAATGCACTCTTCGCCTGATTTCTTTGATGTTTACGTAGCCCGGGAAGGAAGTCTTTCAGCCAGGTCACTGCCTCCGTCTTGTAAAGCCATTATTTTAAAGTTCCCAGATACTGAGCTTGCCGTAGCCTTCTCAGCCTTCCAGTTGAGAGGCAGACCTAAACTGGAGGTCAAATGCACAACTTTCTGTGTGCCAACTGCAAGATGCCATGCTTGTGCCCCTCCTGGTTTGCTGGCTTGTTTGGTTTTAATTAATAGGGGTTTCTGGGCTAACGCCTCTTTGCCAGCTGCTGCTGGAGAGAGAGGAGGGGAGGCACTGAGAGCAGTTAAGAATGCAGGGCCTGGGGTCAGACGGGTCTAGGTTCAAATCTGAGCTCTTCCTCTTACTGGTCATGTGGCCTTGGGCAAGTCATGTTACCACTCTGAATCTCAGTTTTCTCATCTGAAAAATGGAATTATTAAAGACCTGTTTTTGTTATGAGGATAAAATAGGATGATAGCACTTGGCATTAAGTAAACGTAAGTACAGGGAACCCTAGAGGTTAAATTGACACTCACTGCTTAACAAATAGACTCTGAAATTCAGTGGCTTCTCACAATAGAAGTTACAACTCAGATGTTTATTTCTCACCCATAGGCCCACATAATCTACAGTTGGTTGGGTTCGGTGGGGGGCTCTGCTCTCAACTTCAGTTGAGGTTCAGCTTGATGGAGGAGCTGGCGACCTCAGTATCTGGATGTCAGCGTGGGCTGCCTGGGAAAGAGAAATGGAGGCTCTCCGGGGCGGTGTGCCTAGACCAGCCCTGGAATCGATGAACTTGTTTGGCCAGAACTTGGTCACCTGGCCCCAGACAGCTTCACGGGTGGTTGAGAAACGTAGCGTGGGTGTGAGCCTGCCAGGAAAAGGAACAGGTTTGGGGAAAAGCTGGCTGCGATGGGCTGTCGTCCCCAGTGCTCTGTGGTCCCCACAGGGATTGTAAGTGAGCAGAGCCCTCGTATAATGGTCAGCCGTCAGGAAGGCTGGCTGCCCATTCCCCAGAGAGATGGCTAGAATGCATAGCCTCATGGAGTCCAGGCTGCTTCCCAAGCCCCAGCTGGCAAATGTGGGTCACCTGGGTGCAGACTGAGGGGGGGCAGGTCACCATAGAGCCTCATCCCTGTGTGACGCCAGCTTCCGCTTCCCAGAGGGTGCTTGGCCTGAGCACACACCTTTGCAGCCCCCGACACTTCTTATAAGGCGGGATCCACTAGAGACCTGATGGACAGACTGACCTGCCGGCTTGAGGCACATGGCGTCCAGCGAGGAGCATTCACCTCCTCGGACACCTTACAGAGGTGACAGGGTGTATGAGCTTCCCGGACCTGCCATAGCAAATTCCTGCCAACAGGGTGGCTACAAACAGAAATTTTTTCTCTCACAGTTCTGGAGGCCTGAAGTCAGAAATGAAGGTACTGGCAGGGCTCTGCTCCCTCCGGAGGCTCCCCTGGGGGCTCCTTCCTTGGCTCTCGCAGCTTCTGGGGGCCCCAGTGTCCCTTGGCTTGTGGCTATACTGCTCCTGTCTCTGGCTCCGTCCGTCACATGGCCTTCTCCTCGGTGTCATCTTCCCTTCTCATCAGGACAGCAGAGCTAGGGTTCAGGCCCTCCCCAATCCAGGATGACCTCATCTCAAGGTCCTTAACTTATTCCAGCTGCAAAGATCCTTTTTTGCTGATTAAGGGCACATTCACGGGTTCCAGCTGGGCTTAGCTTTTGGGGGCCACTTTGATTCAGCCCACCACACGGGGCAGGAGACCCAGGCCCAGGAAGTCTGCTTAGACCCATCGAGACAGGACAGCTCACCTGAGTGGGGAGGGTAATGGGAAAGCAAAACTAGACACAGCTCGCAAAGGTGGATGCGCACCTGTGTATGCAGATGCCCCCGTGAGGGGTAACCAGTCTGAGGGACCCCCTGTTTCTTCTGACCTCGGACTTGTTTATCTTGAGTCTTAGAACATTCATTTGATGGTCTGCTCATGGAAAGAGGACTGAGGTGCACCTGTCCCTGCGTGCTCTGGAGGGGAGGGTCCTCCCGTACAAGTGGGGTGATGGTCGCAGCTGTGCCTCCCATGTGGATGACGTGGTGGGGCGCTCCGGGTGAGATAAAGCACGTGGCCTGGGGCCCCAGCCTACACTGAGGCTCTGTCCGCTGGAAGCTGCTGTTATCATTATGCTCCCTATTATCCAAAATGCAGGAATAATTACAGCTCCATTTCGGACATCATCTTTACTCTGTCCCAGGCACTGGGGTGGAGAAGCACCGTGCCCTCCTGGAACACAGGGGCTCCTCACCACCACGTTTGCCAAAGGAGGAAATTGAGGCTCAAGGGACCGTCACTATTCAGGGGCTCACAGCACATGGGGACCAAGCTGGACTTTGAACTCTGGACTCCATACCACTGCCTTGTATGCCTGATGGTCACAAATATGCACTCTAGAGCAAGCTTGGGTTCAAGTCTCTGTCACCCACTAGCTGTGTTACCTTGGGCAAGATACTTGACCTCTCTGTGCTTTCCCTACAAGATGGGGCTCCTGAGGGTGTCCTGGATCAACCACTGTCCTAGGGATCCCACAAGTTAATCCCTGGAAGGCACTTAGAACAGCAGCAGCATTCCTGTGTTATCCTAAAGAGGGGTACAGAGGCAGCTGTCCTGTGGGGTCTGGGCATTTTGGGTGAGCCGCAGGGCAGCACACCCTTCCTTTTCTGGGAATTCATGGGGAGCACCCGCCCCTCTGTGGAGTCATCCTGCCACTCAGAGCACTCCGGCCCTGTGCTCCAGACCCCTGCCCGCAGCCTACCCGCAGCCTTGTTGTCAGCACGTGCAGGGAGGCTATTTTTACCGCGTTCAGCTGACTCTCTTGGCTGGCAGGGCTGCCTCCGCTAGGGGGAGCAGGGGGCCCCTCCATTTTGAAAGCACAGCTGGTGAGGGTAGGGTGGGAAGGAGGGCCCCCCCCACATCTTCAGTTCAGGGCTCTGGACAGTTCATGCCACCTCAGGGAGGCAGCCCAGCCTCTGCTTGTTTCCCCATTAAGAGTTGAAGCCATGTTCTTTTCTCTCCATCCTGCGCAGGCCTGGCCCGGAGCTGTGGGCCTCCTTCCCCCCCTGGCGCTGGGTTGCCTTGCAGTGGGGCAGGGGTCTCCCCGAGGGTGGGTGGGGGGACGGGGAATTTGCCTGCCCTGCGGTGCCCCCCAAGCTCCGGAGGCTCAGTGCCAGGTGACCCAGCCTGCCACCCCTTTTCCATAAATGCCTGACTCGTCCCCAGAGGTGAGCAGAGGAAGGAGAGGGGAGGGGACATGGCCTCCACGGGGGCGAGGCCACCCTTCCCTTGCTCACCATCCCACCGGGGTGAAGCCTGCCCTGCTCACCTGGCAGCCCGTCCAGGTGCGGCTTCTCCCGCCCCCCGCCGGCCCACCACTCCGCACCCTCCGGGGACGGGGAGACTCCCCTGGGAATGAATGGCTGTAGTGATGGCTTCCCCAAACCACAGCCAGGCCACAGGGCCAGTGGGAAAGGGAAACTCCATCCAGCTCACCCGCGCGGCCACATCAGAGCAAACAAGAGCGCTATTGAGTGGGAAGTGTGGCGGTTAGGTCCTGAGCAGGGCGGGTGGCTTCGGCATTTTCAACTGTTTTGGCATCAGGTCCTTAGCTGTGGGGTAGCCACCACCCTTAGTGGAGCTCTCATCTTCCTCCCTTACAAACATCCCTGTGACTAGGAAATGTCACCAACCTACTTTTAGCTACCTAGACCCAGGGCAGGCTTTGCTGTCACTGGGATCTCAGCAGCTCGCCTCCCTCCCAGGGGTGCCGTCAGAAGCAATTGGGGCCCCGCCCACCCTGCAGGATAATTTGATGCAGACACACCAGCACGTATTAGGGGGCATGTTGGCCTTGGACCGGGAAGCAGATATAAGCAGGGAGCCGGCCCGCTGCCATGGGGGTCTCCTCTGTCTCTCTTCTTCTCACCCCACCACGAGGCCCCCTCCTCAGACCCTGCGTGGCTGTCTCTAGGAGGTCTACAGTGCGGGGAGGCAGACAGGAGACCCCCTTTGCCATTCCCTTGGGTTGGGCATCTTCGCCACAGGTGGGCCCCGAAGTCAGGCTCACTTCCGGTGTCGCCTTCTCCACCAGCACTCAGCAGATTGGGGGAGCATCCCTCCCTCTGCACCCTGTCTGTGATTGGCCCATAATTACAGGTTTATTGCCTGTACAGCTATTGTGTAATGACATGTTTGCAAATTAATTTTTATGGCTCCTGCCATTAGCATATACAGTAGAGGAAGGTTTAGTATTAATTACTACTGTTGTTCGTGTAATCCCGGGAAATTAAAAACCAATAAAAGAATGACAACAGAAACTGATAGTTTAGGGTCTTTTTAAAATAGTTTCCCCCTCCCCCCTAAGTCGGATGGCAGATTTTCCAAGCTTGTGAGGGGTGACCGCAGCGCCCCGGTGTCCCCCATTCCCCGAGGGGCGCAGTTTATCAAGTAGGCGGGTGATAAGTGAGTGATAAACGGATGGGAGGCGACAGCGGGGGCTTTTGAAAGGGATCCCGAGCCCGGGCGGGGCTGGGGGCAGATGCCGGACCCGACCCAGCCGCGCCAGGCCCTGGGCTCCCTTACACCCACCGCGGCGGCGGGAGCAGGGGGCGGCGCGGGGAGCTCGGAGCGCGCCGCCACGCAGCCCCGGAAACAAAGGGCCGCCGCCGCTGAGGGCCGGCGAGACCTCCGGGGTCAGCGCGGGGCGGAGCGGCCAGATGCCGGCGGCGCGGCGGGCGGCCCCGAGCGGCCAGTTTCCTGCAGGTCAGCCTCCCCGGCGCCCTCCCCGGTGCCCGCGCGCGCTCAGCCGCCGCCGGCGGGGAGGGGGCGCCAGGCGGGGCGCAGCGGGGGGTGAGGGGGAATTGAGCCGTGCTCGGGCGCTCCCCGGCGGCCCGGCCCGCGGAGAAGGCAGCGGCCTGCACGCTGAGCCCACCGAGCCGTGGGCGGCATGGAGAGGAGCGCCACCCCTCCCTTGGCTCCGTGCGTTCCGCCCTGCCCACTTTTCTGAAGGTTTTTCTAGCGGGGTGAGCGTGGGGGTTGCTGACATGGGGGGGGTCAGAAGGCACGCCGGGTCCCCCCACCCTCTCCAATTTGCCCTCCGGAGCTATCCCCTGGAGTATCATATTCTGGGAGTTCTGTTGTCATCTGGAGCAGCTGCGTTTAAAAGGGTCTCGGGGCTGCCGCTGGGGACCCCTGATTTACGCAGGGGCTGGAGAGCTTTGGCAGGAACCCAAGGCAGGCGGGAGCGCTCTGCCCTGCGTGGATACCTGCCAGCTCAAGTCTTTTCCTCAAACTCAGACGGTTGTATCTGGGGTCAAAAGGTGACCCCCCCCTTGAGTGTCACCAAGTCGTGATTCCGGCTGGTTTTGCCACTGAGGGGCCCTTCAGAAGGTAGAAGGCGTGAAAATAAATGGTAACCTCAAGAGGCAGCTTTGCAGCGAGCGTTGGAGGGGGCCATGGGTAAATGGTTCTGTCTCTTTAAAATCGCTGGGGCTGGACAATGAACACACAGGATGTGGTTTGGCGGCAGGGTTTTTTTCCCCTTCGATTTGGGGAATTATCACATGGGGCCTTCTTGAGCTGGTGTGAAAGAGAGGCGGGTGGAGAGGAGAGATACAGGCTGCACACTCACTCACACACTCTCTGTGCGGTTGATCGTTTTCTTAAACCAAATTAGCCGGGGCTCTCGTTACTATGGTGCAGCCGGGGCTTGCAGAATCCCAGTAATAGCATTTATTAGGTCTATTTGCCTGGAAGCATGCCTTCCCGGATCTGATAGTGCACCAGTGCCTGGGGGGTGGGGGGGTGGGGGTGGGAGATGGTATCAAGCATTTGATTACACTTGCAACGGATTTTTTTTTAAGGGGTGGGGGGGAGGGGGGGAGGGAGCAAAAGACGAGCGAGAAGCCGCTTGTCTGGGGAGCTCCCTCGGCCTGGCCGGCGTGTGCTTTTCCGCAGCGCCGTGTGGGTTTCACAAAGGGCGGCCAAGGGCCCTGTGAGGGCACGGCGCGGGGGGGGCGGCGAGTGAACCCCGGGTTCCCGCAGCTGTCAGTCGTGGGTGGGGAGGGAGGGCAGGCGGGCGGGCAGCCAGGGCGCAGAGCTGAGCAGCCGGAGGGGGGACCTGCAGCGCCCGCGGCCGCACTGTTTGCGAGCGGTCCCCGCTTTGCGGGGCCGAGGGCTGCACCCACCCCCAGCTCCACCCTCCCCGCCCCTGGAGAGGGAGTCCGGCTTTGAGCCCCGAACTGCTCCGTATGGATCTGCTGCCCGTTTCGGCGGCGGCGCAGGGGAAGCTCGCAAGTGAAACTATGATTCTCGCCCTGCAAAGCCTGGAGCTCGCGGAAGATGCCGCGTAGAGACCCGAAGAGCAGCCGCCGCCGCCTCCAGCAGCTCGCCGCTGCGCCCCTACCCTTTCGCTTTCATTAGGGGAGACAAATCTGCTGTCAGGCAGCCAGCTTTCCAATTTACCGATAATGATTCTTGCATGAAAATTGATCGGGGGGCTCTCCGCCGTGCGCTCTCCGTCCTGCCTCCTTCTGCCTGGGCGCCGGAGCCCCCGCGAGTTTTCTCCTTCCTCCACCCCTTCTCTCTGAGTCAGTGGCGGGACGCCGGGCCAGGGAGATAACCAAAAAAGTGGGGGGGGGGGCGTGTTGATGGTGAGAGGGGGAGGGGAGCCGGCCCCTCGGCCTGCTCTGCCCGAGACTTGTTTGCAATCGCTGCCTCCTTTATTTACGAGAAGAAATCTTCCCCTCGGTACTTCTAGGCTGTTTGGGTATTAATTTTCTCCTCTCCCCTCTCCCGCTCGCCCCCTCCTCCTCTCCTCCCCCCCCCCCGCCCCTCCTCTCCCAGTAGCTAAGGGGAAACGAAAACAAAGCCGGTTTCTCCTTGGCAACAAGAGATACCCCCTCCCGCCGCCCCCCCCCCTTCCTTTTTCCTTCTGGTTCTGAAAGTGAAACCCTGTTGGAAGCAGGTCTGTTGACCCTCGCCCTTGACATTCAAATGACTGAATGGAGGAGAGGTTGCTACTGCACGTCTTGGGGGCTGCTTTTTTCTCCCCCTCGCTTTTTTTTCTTTCAAATGAGTAATCCCTGGAGATCTTAACCCCCCAATTTCATCACCCTCACCTCCCCCCTTTATTTTTCTCTCGCTGCTCTTCGTCCTCCCGCCTGCTTCCCTCCACCGTCCTCCCCCCTCCTTTTTTTTTTTATTTGCATCTCAAGTCCAAAAGGCAGAAAATACACACGCGGCGAGGACACCCGGGCGGCTGCGGAGGCTCGGGCCGGTCGTCGGTCGTCAATTACCTCATTGTAGAACTGCCAGGGCCAAGGTGGCCGGACTGCCCGGGCGCTGGCCGGAGACAGAGCCTTTGGATCATCTGGAGGAAAAAAAGACTCCTTTTTTTTTTTTGCTACGCTCTCCGGATCGCTCTTCTGCCTTTATTTTATTGTTTTGGACATTTTTGAGTGCCGTGGCTTGGCCGCTGCTTTTTGTTTCATTGCTGGGTTTAAAAAAAATTTTTTTTCCGTCTTCATCCCTCTGGCCACTATGGAATTCTAATTTAAATCATGTTTGGATTGAAGCCGCCTCTGTATTACTTACCAGGTAAGCGAGCCGTGCGTCTCTCCTCCCCGGGTCCTGTGCGGCGCCGGCGCGCCCCGGACCCCACCCCCCACCCCAATTTGACCCCCTCGGAGATCCCCCGCCCCAGTCTGGGTCGCCGCCGTGGGTAAGCCTTGCCCCCGCCCGGGCGCACACGGCCCTCCCGCTGCGGCCAAGAGCGCCGGGTGTGCGCTACGTGCGCGGGGAGCCCCCGCCTGCCCCGCCGCCCCCACCGCGCCGCCGCCGGGGGTTGCGCGTCTCGCTCCTTTTGTCTGCCGGGAGCCGGCTCCGCGGCGGCGGCTCAGCGAGCGGCCGAGGCACTTAAGCCTTCCAAGGTGAATTAAGCACCGGGTGTGAAGTTACTTTCCTGCAGGCCGCCCCGATCGGGTAGCACTCCGCCCCCCCCCCCCCCTTCCCCAAGTCCTGGGGCTGATTTTCCTCTGTCTCCAGCCAACCCCGTTACGCTGTCTCTGGGCGAGCGAGCCACGCTCGCCACCCCCCCCCCCCCGCCCCCCTTCCTGCTTGGGATTCCCTGGAAGGTTTTGTTCCCGCCGCGGTCGGAGGACGGGGCCCGGGGAAGCTCGGGAGGGTATTTGGCGTGGCTTCCTGTTTCCTTAACGTTCCAGCGCGCTGACAAGCACCCTGCCATGTAACTTTATGTTTCGGGGCAAGTCGTGCTTTCAGCCAGAAGGAGGGGGACCTGACAGCTGGTTTGGAGAGCCCCTTCTGATTTTACCCTATTTGGACTTTTAAACCTTAAAAATAGTTAGATGTAGGCTAAAGGGAAGCTGGTGAGCCTGGGATTCCTGGTGAGGGATGCAGAGCTGGTGGTGACCCTGGGCCCTCCCCCGGGGCTGCGACACCCCCTCCCCCAGTGTCCGTTGGGGTTGGGATAGCTCACCCTTGCCCGCCCCAGGTGGGGCCCTGTGAACCGCAGGGCCCAGAGGCTGTTCTGCCTGTGACTGCTTGTTCTAGGAATGAGCTGTGTTTTATTTTTCCCTCCCTCCCTTTGCGAGTTGACATTTCCGGGGCTTTGACACAGTTCCTATTTAAGTCGGGGTGTCCATGGATTGGGGGTGGGGGGACGTCGGGGATAGTGTAGAGAGGAGAGAGGGACTTCCTGGTCTTCTCATTTCCAGGTTTTTAAAATTCTGCAGAAGGGGGCAGCCTTGGAGGTTTATTTTTGAACTGCTGTGCTGGGTGCCGGTGCACGTGGCCACGTGCTTGGTCTGTATTTTCTCCTCTCGCTTCAGAAGATCCTGGCACTCTAGCTGAGGCTCCTGCACTGCCCAGGAGACTTGGGGAGGCGGGGGGGGGGGGGGGGGGGGGGGGGGACGGTAGGCTGGGCAGAGGTCGGCTCTGATGGATCTGGCTGCACCTTGAACCACAGCCACGGTGGTCTGAGGTGATGGAGCAAGTTAAATATGGGGGGCGGGGGGCACCAGTGAGTTTAGCTGACCCAAAAAGACGTAGGAAAGGCGTCTTGGTTCCGTGGGAAATATGTACGTTTACTCTTTTTGAGTTGCTTTGTGGCTGTTTTCATTCCCTCGCCGGCCCCAGTCACTGACAGGGTCTGTGCTTCGTGTTTGGTGTTTACATCATATTTATAGGAGGGCTATTTTGCAGGGTGTCCATTCGTTCTTGACCTTTCCTTCCTGCACTGCCAGAAAAGCAGCTCAGCGACATCCAGCTGGCTTTCCCCTTCCCTCCACGCTTCCCTGAAGAGATCCGAGCCAAATAAGAAGCCTGTTAGAGCCGGGGATCCCCGATTTACAGAAGGTTTGTGTTCTGGGAGGACATCTGCCCTGGAGGAAGGCAGGTTAAATGAGAGCTGTCTCCCACTGAAATGCACAAGGGCCCTTTGAACCCGCCCGCCGCGCCGCTTCCCGCTTCCTGCTGTGGCCGCCCCGCTTCTCCCCTTCTCCTCTCTACCCCCGGCCGGCCTGGGATGGGAGCTGCCAGACGCAGGGACGGTCCTTTCCCCTTTGTATCTGCAGGGCTCCCCCACCGCTGCGCCCCACGACGCTCTCAACACTTGTGGCAAGCATGAATCTTCTTAGGTACAGGGCGGCTTCAAAGCACAGGTGCTCGTAATGTACACCCTCCACCTGCCATTGGGTGGCTGCTGACGCATACTAATTCATCAGGTGACCGACTTTCTATTTACACAAGGAGCCTCTGAGAGGAGTGGAGGAAGTGTCAGGCTGGGCGCTGTAAGGCCATGGGGGGAAATCAGCTCTGGCCAAGGTAAAGGCCCTAAGGTGTGTGTGGGGAGGAGGTGGGGGGTGGACACTCAAATGCTGCCAGTTGACCCCCAGGGAGATTGGGGGAGATTTCAGCTGTGGTTGCAGCCCCCTTCCCCACCCCGGGGCTGTTTGTTTATGTTGCTCCCCCACTGCTTTCCGCCAGGTGTAGTTTGGGTCCATGCTCCATGAGGAGGCTGCAGTAGCCTGGCCCTGCCTCCCTGGCCCGGGTCAGCTCCTCTTAGTCACGTACAGGGAATGGCTTTGGTCCATCTCCTGAGTACCGCTGCTGTGGGTGCCAGTAGGCCCTCCTGTCCTCTCCCAGTAACCCCAGCAAGTGCTGGGTGTCTGCCCACTTCACAGATAAGGGGTCATGGGGCCCAGCTAGGAAGTGGTGCAGGCTGTGGCTCTGCGGTGGGGACAAGGGGCCTGGATGCAGCCGGCCTGACCATGCTGTGTTCATGCAGCCCCCAGATGGGAGGCAGAAGCCCTGGCCTGGGGGCCTCACTCCCGGTGACTCAGGTTCTGTCCTCAGGGCCCAGGCCCAACTCTCTGCAACTGCAGGGAGAGAGGGAGGGCCCAGAACTTGCCTGTCCAGCCCGTCGTCCCCCAGTGGGCAGTTCACAGCCAGGCTAGCACCAGGCCCCTGCCCCTCCTGTCTGATAGGTGAGAGACAGAGGCGGGACCTGGGGTCCCTACGCTCAGCCCTATAGGTTTAAAGTCTGCCTCTGCCGCTTACTAGCTGTGACCTTGGACAGTTTACTTGAACTCTCTGGGCCTCCATGTTCCCATCTGTGAAATGAGCCTGATAATTGCATCTGCCTAGGTATTGGCGGAAGGCAGGGGTCTGCAATCTCTGGCCTGCACGTGGATGGCCGGATTTTGTAAATAAGGTTTTATTGGAGCACAGCCACGCCCATTCACTTACCTATTGTCTGTGGTGACGTTGGATAGCTGCAACACAGACCAGCCAAGCCTAAAATGTTTACTCTCTTGCCCTTTGCAGAAAAAGTTTGTAAAAAATTAAATGAGCTAATCCTTGTAAGGCACTGAGGATAGTGCCTGGTAAGGAGTTAATGCTTAGCCAGTGATAGCTGTAATTATTATTATCTGGTTGCTAGAGGTATTATTAAGGTGGAATTATTTGCAGAAAGCCACAGTTGCTTGGTGGTGATGCATGGTGTCTCACCTCTGCTAGCTGCTTCATTGGCAGGGTGGGGGCGGGTCATGGCACTCAGTCCCAGGGCACATAGCAAGGAGAGGGAGTCACGGCCCCGTGAAAAGGCAGGTGGGTGCAGCACAGCCCTCTGCCTTCCTCCAGGTGGGATACAGGAGGAGAGCACTTCTCAAACTTCCCTTCTTCGAGCATGTGTGGCCAGATCATCCCTTTCCTGAGCTCCGCCGATGGCGAGCTCCACACAGGAGTGCAGTGTGCCTCCCTCCAGGCCCAGAGCAGCCGCAATAAGAATAAAAAGCACGTGGAGAAGGATGAGCTGCTACTTAGGTAGTTTACTGGGTTGCTTGAGCTTCGCAGCAGCTGCAGGGGGTGGGACTGTTATTCCATTTGACAACTGGGGAAACCGAGGCCCAGAGGGGTCGAGGTTACCACACACAGGCAGTAAATGGCACAGCTGGGCTTTCGCCCCAGGCCGCCTGGCTCCAGAGTCCCTGCTTAATAAATAAATATTTGCTGAGCTAGTGGAGGAGAGAAGTGGCAGTTGTGTTGGAGGTGGCGCCCTGCCAGCCCCTTATCTCCTTCCTGACGCTTGCAGGGAGACAGATCCTCAGCTGGCAGTTGACCCACCCTGGCCCTGTGCTGAACTCCTCGTGACCCCGGCCTCCCCTTGGGATTCATGCCCACCACTGGGAAAGACCGTCCAGTGAGGAAGCCGTGGCACAGAGGGGGCCAGGGCTTGGCCCCAGAGCCACCCAGCATGCTGCTGCCCGTGGAGAACCCCAGAGCATCTTCCCTGCCCCCAGCTGCCCCCCCCCCCCGAGGCCACAGTGAGCCGTTAATAACAGGTTTCTTGGAGTAGCTGGTCAGGCCTGGCCGGGCCTCTCTGGACAGCCTTTGAAGTGTTTGCAGGAGACCTGGACTTCCTCTGCCCAGTGCTGGGGCAGGGGTGGGGGGTGCCCAGGAAAGGCAAAGCTGGGCCCGGCTGGCTTTTAGGGAGCTGCCTCAGCCTCATTTCTTGCTCCCCAAGACTGCTTCCAGAAAGCCCCAGGATGCGGTTGGATGTGGGTCTCCAGGCCCACCCAGGGCTGGGGAGGAGGCTGGAGTTGAGGCCAGCCTGGTGACCTTTGCCCTGTGGCTGTGGCTCTCCGCCCCGGGCGCTGTCCCCAGAAGCCGAGGTTGGGAGGTGTCCCTGGTTGCCAGCTGCGATGGAGCTCATGCCTAGCTTCTGCTCCACCGTGGGAAGCTGTTGGGATATAAGGGAACCAGTGGCTTTGGGGAGGGTTCTGGTACCTCCCTAGGCCTGCTCTGGGGCCAGATTGGGCCTAATGGGATCTGAGTCAGATAAAAGGAAAACACTGCTATTTTAGTGGTGATTGAGAAAGCTGCTTATTTACAGCTCAGAAACTCAGCGGGGACAAGCATTTCGGCTCCCTTCTAGCACTTTCCAAGCAGTCACTAATTAATCTTCCGATACCCCTGAGAAATGGGGAGGGGCCGCCACATCTCCATCTGCTGGCTGGGAAAGCCAGGGGCCCTTTTGTCCCAGCTGTGGCCCAGCCCTTCCGGGCGCCCCCCCCCCCCCCCCCCCCGGCCGGTTCCCACCCCCACCCCAGCCCCCACCCAATTTGGTTCTCACTGAGATTTTTCTTAGCTTAAATGTGTTGTTCTTACTCCGTGGGTGGGAATTGGATATGAGCCCCCTTGGAAACTCTGTTGCTTCTTATCTTCTTGACTTTTGAGTCAGAAGTTTCTTTGGCACTTCGCAGAGCGAGCGGTCATTGCATACCTGCAGCCTTCCCTCTCATTGGGACAGAAATGACCCCTCCCTTCTACCCTGGAGGAAGCAGAGGCTTGGAGAGGACGCTGGGCAGGGCCACAGGGATGCCAGGGACAGAGCTAGTCAGGGGATGGAGTCTCTGGACTGGGGCTTCTCCTCTAAGCAAGTGCTTGTCTCACTTGTTCGCCTCATCCCTAAGCATGGACACACTATGGAGCAGGCACCTCCAGCCATCTGGTCTACCCTGGCATGTGCAACTGAAAAATCAGAGGTCGGGAGACCTTGGGGAACTTGTTGATTTCTGGTTCTTCTCCTTAGACTCTCCAATGAGACTGGGTTGGTGGATGCAGCCTCCTCATCTGTTAAGACAGACTAATTATACCTTGCAGAAAAAAAAAAAGAGGATTTTATAACCTCTAAAGTGGACTTTCTAAAAGTGATGGAGGAATCCTCTCTCCAGCACAATCATTTCTCATCTGTATTTGGAATTTTCTCTTCTTGGTGGTCTAGCCATGCCATCAGCAGAAATTCAAAGCCACGGTGGAGAGGGGGTTACTGCATTAGAAGGGAAGAGGGAATTGGGGGGTGAGGGAATAAAAATAGATGCAGTGCTTTTCTTTCTCTCTTTTTTTTTTTTTAAGAGCTCCATATAGATTTAAAGTCCTTTTGTTAATTTAGGAACATAAAACTGTGTGATGTATAGCTTGGTTTGCTCGTAAAATTACTAAGTGTGGCGTATTTAGAGCTGTGAAAGCTTGGGGTAAAAGGGGAAAAAAAAATCGGTGAGAATGTTTTTTACAAGTCTTTAGGGGGAAAATGTGTTTTTCAGGCTTTTCCCGCTGATCGCAGGCCCCGCAGGCTCTGGCTGGGGTACTGTCTGTCTTCTGCCCCGACTGCAGCTGCCCTGGAAGCCGCGGGGTGTAATGGGGGGAGGAGGGGCTGGGGGTTCAGTTCAGCCGGGCCCAGCTGGAGCCCACCCAGGCCGGGGACCCCGAGCCCCCGCCGGAAGCCCGCGGCCTCAGGACCAGTGCCTCCCCCGTCTTCCTCCCGAGCGAGGCAGGAAGCACCTCTGACCAGCCTGGACGGCTGCCCAGTGGGCATCTGGCCACGCGCTTAATGGCCTGTGGGGTTAGGGAAGTCATGGAACATGGGCCGCGGAAGGGACCTCAGAGGTCAGACGGCCCAAGCCCTCTCTGTCTCTTGAGCTGGCGGTCACTTGAGGGTCCCCTTCCTAACGGCCAGCTCAGGCTGGGCACATCCAGGGCCCTGACTCGGGGTCAGACCTCGTCCTTGGGTGTTAGGATGTTGCTTTTCCTACAGAACTGAAATCTGCCCCATGCCTTTGTCCTCGTTCTGTTCCCTGGGAACACAGAGCAAGCCTGCCCCCTCCGAAGCTTTCTTCCACCTTCCTTGTCACGACCAGGCAAGCCCTCTGGGGAAGGCACAAAGCGTCTGTGTCTCATCCTTGAGTTGCTTAAGGAACAAATAAGGAGTGAATTGAGGCAAGACGGGGCACTCTGGAATCTTCGAGGATCATCCTGGTGGAAGAAATCAGGGAAGGCTCCTTGGAGGAGGTTGCACTAGAAGTGGGCCTTGGAAGTGAGGAACGAGGTAGGGGCAGTGGAAGGGGGGCATTACCATGAGGAAGGGCTGCCACAAGCAAGGATAGGGAGGCTTCTCTCAAAACACCAACACCTTAGGTCTCTGTCAGCTGTGCTGGGAGCTGGGCTGCCCTGCCCGGGGGTGGGGGTGAAGGTAGATTGAGTAATCTGTTTGACAGGTGGTGGTGCCCATGGTGCATGCGTAAAATTTTCTGCGCGTGCAGAGGAGGCAGCGATTGGGTATGAGGTGGGGTGGAGGCAGTGTCCTTCGAGCTGGCCTTCCTGGGGGGTTGGGGGCAGGCAGGGAGCTCACACCCCTCTCACCTGTCAGGGATCCCGGCCCGCTCCTCCACAGCACCCTCTAGTGGCAGGGTTTGGCAGCCTCTTTTCAGCCTTTGAAGAGGTGCAGGGGACTCTCCCAGTGGGTGTCCAGAAAGCAGAGCCCCTTCCAGAAACTGAAAGTTCTGGGTGCAAGGAATGAGAAGAGGAGAGCAAACCCCTGGGGACCAAGAAAGATGCGTAGGGCTGGTTCTTGCTGGGGAGGTGGGGAGGCAAGCTAGGGCACAGCTGGTGGCATGTAGAGAAAAAACAAGCACTAACTGGAAACAGAGTTAACCCCGACAGGCTCCCTGGAGTAGGTGGCATTTGAGCTGGGCCTCCCAGGAAGGCAGGATTTCAACCTTAGCTGGGAAAGATAGGGAAGGGGGAGAGTGGGGGTGGGGGGGGCAGGGAGGGTAAAGCGGTATGGCAGGAAATAAAGCCAAGTGGGCGAGTGAGAGCCACATTTTGGAGGGTCTTGAATATCATCAGGTCAATGGTAAATGAACTAGATTCTGTAAGAAGTGGGAGAGAACCCAGGGCTTTTAAGAAGCAAAGTATATGTATTTATTCAGCACATGTTTATAATGTGCTGCCACAGAGAGGCAGCTGGGAAGCCCTCATGGAGCACCCAGAGCACATTGTGGCGGGCCCCAGGGTCTATAGAAAGGGAAAGCAGGTTGAGGTGTTGGGCGAGCCCGGGTGTGGGCTGAGGGTATTTTTTTATAGGGTGGCCAGAAACCTGAAGAAAGGTAGGGGTTCGCCAGGTGGGGATCCAAGCAGAAGGTTTCCAGGCAGGAGGACATGCACATGCAAAGGCCCTGGGGCCCAGGGATGCCTTCGTGGATGGAGGTCCTGAGCCCTGGGGAGAGTCTGAGAGGAGGGGCCACAGCCGGGCTCCAGCAGGGGCGGGTGTCCTGTGACTTGGTTTTAGCCACCTCTCTCTGGGCCCTGGACTGAGATCGGCCCGGGGCACCTCAGGCAGGACAGACGGCAGCCTGGACCAGGCTGGCAGTGCAGGGGTAGTGAGGGGTGAGGGGAGACCGGATGGCAAGTGCTGGGTCAGATGCGTTCCTGGAACCTGGCCCTGACAGCCTCCTCCTGGATTCATGGGGTCTGCAAAGGCTCCCTTTGGAAGGATAGGGTCTGCAGGACGACGGTGTGGGACGGGGACGTCTGAGTCGGGGTTGGTGGGGTGGAGCGTGTCTGGTTGTCTAGGCTGGTGGTCCTGCAGAGGCTGAACGTGGCCTAACACCCCCAGTGGTTCTCAAAGCAGGGTTCCCCGGAGCAGTAGCACTGCCTGAGAGCTTGTCAGAAAGGCATATTCTCAGCAGTAGCACTGCCTGGGACCCTGTGGGGGTGAGTGGTAGCTACCATGTGTTTTCACAAGCCCCCCAGATGATTCTGGTGTGTGGTCTGAGGCCTTGGCCTGGCAACTACTGCTGCGCTGGCAGTTCCCAGGAGGTTTGAGCAGGGAAAGATTGGGTCCAAATTTCCCCAGAGGAGTCCTGGAAGATTGGGGATGGGGGGACTGAGCAGGGACATGAGGTGCCCTCAAGGCCGAGGGCTGGGGAGAGGGTGTGAGGTGCCTCTTAGAGAGACAGGGATGCTTCGGGTCTCAGGGGACACATTTCGGGCAGAAGTGGGTGGCAGCCCAAAGTGGGGTTCTGACAGAGCGGGGGCTCCCCAGGGTGCCCCAGGAGGGCCTTCTGCCTCAGGGTCAGCAACGTTCCAGAGCCTGAAGGGCTGTGAGGGCTCCGGTCACGGCTCCGGATTCTACCCTGCCTCTGTTCCTTTCTGGCTGTGCAGCTCCGGACAGGTCAGTCGCCCTCTCTGGGCCTCGGCCGTACCTGCCTCTTTGGGTCATTGTGAGAAGCTGATGAGCTCTTCTATGGGCTGAACTTCCCAAGTGTAGCTGCGATGAGCAACATTTGTATCACGGTTACCTTCGGGCCACCCGAGGCTTGGATTCTAGACAGGTGTCAGGGAAAAGCACTTCCTGAGAGTCCTGTCTCTGGAGCAGGCAGGTAGGGGGGTGCCCGAGGCCCCCCAGGACTGGTAAGCCAGCCAGGAGCTCAGAGCCACTCAGCTGCCCGAAATGGTCATCCATCAGTGCGGCCAGGTAGGCTTTGGGGACGCTAAGTAAGTCAAGGAGAAATGAATTTGGCCCGGCTTGAGTCTTCCAGCCCTTTTCTGGCCGCTTCAGAAAAGCAGGATGGCCCCAGCCCCTCCGTCTGCTGCGTGCAGGGCATTGACATGAGCCGTCTTCAGAGAGGAATTTCATTTAATGGAGAAGACCCGGGGCCGTCTTTGAACCTGCCCCCCACCCCCCACTGCTCCTGCCTCTGCCCACCCGCCCCCGCACTGTCGCTCTTGTCCTCTAATTCATTTAGGATTAGCTCTCAGACCTCCTCGCCAGCCCTCACGCCTGTTGTCTTGGTGACTGTATCACCGTTTGCTGGTTTCCGTGATTATCTGACAAGAGAGGGGCAGGCAGGGAACATGAAAGAAGGGGAGGAGGAGATCCCGCCCGGGCTTAATTGAACCCACCGCGGAGGCCCCGGCGCAGAACGGGCGGGCTGCGGCCAGCGGCTGCCTGCTCACACAGCGGCTTGCCCCCTCTTGGAACCGGTGGCAGAAGTGTCGTCAGCCTGTAGCTTAGATCTGAAGGGACAAGACAAAGGTGCTACACAAACACACACACGCACATTCCCTTAGCAGGTAGATTTCAGCCCGTCTTTCCTTTCGCATGAACCAGTTTCAGGCTCCATGGGGGGACACAGCCTTATAGTTGGGGGGTTGGTGGGTGTGTCTGTAGGGGACTAGGGCTCCCCAGGATGAGGGAGCTTTCATGAGCCCGTGTGTGCTCATAAAATGACATCTTGTTACTAAGCTCACAGAGGCCGAGGGTCAGAAATTCCGAAAGGGCACAGTGAGGGCTTGTCTGTGACCCAGGCTGCCTGGGGCCCCAGCTAGGGAGACCTGGGCTGGAGGAGATGTGCTGGCCAGGGTCCAGAACCATCCTTGTTTCATCCTCGGCTCTGCGCTCGGCCGGGGCTCTGGGTCCAAGTTCCCTGCTGGGGTCTCCACGGGATGGTGGTTGCAGGAAGCTGAGCTTCTTACGCCACGTGTCAGGGCCCCAGAAACGAGTGTCCCAACTCACAAAGCCGCATAGCCTTTCATGGCCTCGTCTCGGAAGCCACAGGGCGTCACTTAGGCCCCATTCTATCTTTGACCAGTGGCGGACCAGCCCCCCAGATCCAAGTGGAGGGGAGTGGAGGCTCTGGAAGGCCATGTGGTGTGGGAGATGTCTCTTTGAAAAATAATCTGCTCCGAATGCTCCCCCCTTCCCTTCACAGGGGGAAGGAGGCCACTCTGCTGCAGGGACTGCTTCTCTAGTGTCCTGAAGACGTGTGCCTGGGAGTGGTGGCAGGTGCCTGGGAACGGGTGGTCGGGAGGCTCACGCTCGGCGGTCTGCAGCAGCGGGCACTGCACTTCCGGCCCCCCGGCCCTATAGAAATGACAGCAGCATCGGCTCCCCGAATAAGGGCGTTCTTATTTGGCGCTGAAGAACCACTGGTCCCTCTCCAGGACTACTGGGAAGACTGGAATGCCTTTTGGGGAGCTTCTAATGAGCTCCGTCTGATTTTTATGAAACTCCACGGTAAATTATTAATTCGAGCCAGAAATGAAAGTGTGGAACCAGATAGGATCATGAATATTCATCCCCGACTTGAGCACACAGGGGCTGGTCCGTGGCCAGCGCAGGCAGCTAGGCCAGTGGCCCAGATTCAAGGCCAGTGACCGGGGAGGACCCCTGGAGAGCCCTTCTCCTCTCCCCCTGCCTCCCTTTTCCCTCCCTCCTCCCCCCCTCTCCGTGTCGTGGTTGGTACGTGGGACTGATAATTCACATCTGCCCGTTGGTGTCGTTGCAGTGAGACTGGCCAAGGCCGCCTGCAGCTGGGGGAGAGGGCATGATTCAGAGGGCTCCCAACTCCCTGAGTTTCACTACGGCCCATCCACCTGGCAGAGAAGATTTCTATTCCACACGGAAGGTGTTGGAAGCTCCCCACTCCTCTCTTAGAGCCTCTCAGGGGTCTGTGACCCATAGAGGTGAACCCCTTAACTGGACACCTCTAGTTCTAGAATATAATCATGGTTAGTATTATTGGGGCTACCCTCCTGAGAACTGCTCTAAATAGCCAATTTGCATTTCCCAGGGCAGCCCTGCCCGGCCGTGGTCCAGCTCAGGAGGCAAGGCTCCTGGGATCCGCCCTGCCTAATCTCCTGCCTTCTTTTCTGCCTCTCCTCCATGCCTTTGTCCAGGCTGCTTCCACTGCCCAGAGGGCTGAGCTCAGAACCCCAGAAGCCCCCTCCCCCAACTCGGATTGGGTACCCCCTCTCTGGACTCCCATGTCATCACAAACGTGTTAACCCATCGGAAATAAGGGAGTGTGAGGCTAATGGACTTGGACACCAGGTGGCCTCAGCCGTTTACTTGCTCTGTGATGTGGACAAGGGTCTCACACTCTCTGTGCCTCGGTTTACTCAAGTGTAAAACGTGGAGGATAATATTTGTGGCTGAGAAAATTAAAAGGACTCACACACTTAAAGGCCTTAGCTTAGTGTCCGGTGCTTACTTAGCGCTCAAGGAACGTCTGCCTGCTCTGGGTATTGCTGCTGGGGAATGGTTGCTGTCCTCTGTCCCGCTGGGGTCACCTCAGTCTCCCCAGCTTGGACCCGGTGCTCCGTGGCCTGCTGTCTTGTCCCTTGTCACCGTGTGTTCGCCCTGTTCCTCAGGGGCTGCTGGTCCCATGCACAGAGCCGGCGCGGCGTGCTGTGGGGAGGGTCTGCAGCCGAGGGGAGAGCTCGCTTCTGACTTCAGCTGGGGCTGGCCAATTTGTGCGGCAGTCCCTGGAGACTGCCTCTGCACGGAGCTGAGGCCACTTCCTGCCGGACTCCCGGAAGATAGAGGCAGGGGTTTCGATCCCCCGCCTCAGTGGGGGAGTTTCTGGTGGCTTCCAGGGTTACAGCCGGGCTATGACTTGGCAGCCCTGCCTTGCGCCCTTTGCAGTGAGGTCTTCAGAGAAGCAGCTTTCCCAGGGCAGGCTCAGCAGCCAGAGAGGATTAAAGGTTGCTTGCTGGAGTCCCAGGGACACGGACCTGGTTCTGGGGGCCTCGTCCAGGGTGGGGGAGCTCCGCTTGGCCTTGGCACTCGGTCAGTGCCAGCCTTTGAAGGCCTTGGCATTGGGGGAAACCCTCAGAGCCCAGAAGGTATGGGAGGAGGCCAAGTCCTGTGCTCACAGGAGAGAACATTCTAGGGTTGGGGCAACCTTGGCCTTGACCCGCCTCTGCCAACGATTCTTGGGGGTCCTCATGGAGAAGGGTCAGGGTTTCCTGCAGGTGGCCTGCTGGCGGGCCCTTAGAATTGACATCTGCTGTTGACAAATCCAGCACTTGATTCTGAGCCTGCCGAGAGGCTCATGAAAAACATGTGAGGTTTTACTTGGCTTATTGAAACCAGTCAGTCCACCTGCCCGGCTTTTCATCCCGATTTTGATGCCTGTGACTTGGGGCTGTCTCCTCCCAGGTGCTCGGGCTCGGAGAGGGGCAGCCAGTGGGTCAGACCAGTGGGGTGAGTCTGAGAGGGAGGAACAATAAAGCAAATAGCCTGCAACCAACTTTGTCCTCCTTGCCACGGTTTGGAAAGAGACGTTAGCTTCCTGCAACGGCAACTGCCGGGCAGTTTCTGAGCACCTGTTGGTGCCAGGCTTGTGAGGGGTGGCTGGGTGGGGGTTGGGGGATCGAAAGTAAGTCACAGGTTTTGCCTTGGAGATCCTCCTCACAACCCGAGGGGGCACAGCTGAGCTGTGAGTACACTAAATGCCCTTGGGCCTTGGAAGGAGGTGAATGACTGTAGGGGCTCGGAGGAGGGAAAGTACCCATTTGGCTGGAGTAATCTGGGAGGGCTTCCTGTAGGAAGTAGCCCTTAAGGCAAATACTGAAGAATTTGTTGGGTTTTGAAAAGGGAGGATATGGGGAAGTGTGAAGACAGGGGAGAGGTATCTGTGCCCTCGAATGACTCTTGTTCAAGTGCAGATCCTGACTGCAGGTCTGCGTGGGCCCCGAGACCTGCATTTCTGACACGTTCCCTGGGGATGCCTATGCTGCTCCAGAGACCCTGCTACAGAAGCAAGAGGCTGGACCTGCGCTGCCTACTCTGGTCACCACTAGCTATGTGTGATTACCAAAGTTAGATGCAAATGAATTAAAGTTACAGAAAATGAAAGCTAGGGCCTCAGTCCCATCAGCCCCATTTCAGGTGTTTCAGCCACATGGGTGGTGGCTACTGTATGAGATACCAAAGATCTAGCACATTCTATTGTCACGAAAAGTTCTGCTGGATCCCAGGGAGATGGCCAAAGTAGGATGACTGGATCTGTGACCCAGGGATGGCCACCAGCCAAGGGCCTGGCAAAGCTGCTGGGTCTTCTCAGGGAGCTTGCAGTGCCTAGAGAGGGATCTTTGCTGGATTGGGGCAACAGGGAACCCCTAGAAGGCGGACATGAGACAGCAAGATGCACCTACCACAAGATATGAGAAGGACTGGAGCAGAGGGACAGGAAGAGGTGAGGGAGGCTGCGGGGTGGGGTCAGGAGCTGTCACGGAGGTGAGGTTGGCAGGGACACAGGGGCGGTGCATGGACCGCATTTGGAGTCTGGAGTGAGGGCGGCAGTGCTGTCCGTGAAATGGGGAAATGAGTCGGGGGACAGAAACCACCAAGTGACAGTTTCATAAAGGAAGGGGTGGTTTCCGTTGTCAAGTGGTTTTGGATTTGGGAACCAGGCGGACCCTGGAGGACAACAAAATTAGATGATTTATTGTGTGTGCGCGCCCCTCCTGAAGTCGAATGTTTCTTCAGAAGTTCTGAGCTCTCTCCGCCTCTGTCTCCCTGTCTCCCTCACACACACACCCAGGACAGGGCACCTTATCTTATTTTCCAGAAGAGGTTGGAAGGACGTGACCAGAAACGCAGAGCTGAGCAGAGGCTGTCCCGGAAGCCAGCTCCTCCCTTGGTCTCCAAGGGCTTCCCCCACTGCTCCAGGACCTCGGGGGTGCATCTTCCAAGTGCTTGAGAAGCCCCCGAAAAGGAGACCCGTGAGTCATGCAGGGACCTTCGGGAGATGTGGGCCTTCATCTACCCTCTTTGGAGTGGGAGAAGGAAGGAACAAGGTGTTCCAGGTGAGAGGAATCATGCAAGCAAGCAAGGCTGGAAGTCGGGAAAACTGAGGCTGGGAAGAAGTTTTGTCTGCATAGAGAAAGGAGTATTGAGGTTTCTGGGCATGTTGAGGTCTTCCTGTGGAGGTTCCTGAAATCCCAGCCAAGGGATTCAAGCTGCTTTCTATGGATCGATTCATCTAACCCCCACGACACTGCTGGGCAAGTGCTGTTATCACCTCCCCATTTATAGAGGAGGAAACCAGAGGCACAGAGAGGTTAAGTGCCTTGCTGAAGGTCACACAGCTAGTGAGTGGTGGAGCCAGGATTTGAACCCCATTGTTCTGATTTCTAGAGGCGTTGTTGACCCCATTTTCCAGCCTCTTAGTTACAACCAACCCCCCCAGGGTTCGGCAGGAAACTGCCTTATAAAGAAGAGAGGAGAGCCTTGCCCCCCAGCTGCCCAACCTCGTCCTTTCACCTCTCTGAGTCTGAGTTTTTGTTGCCTATCTTTGTTTTTTTTTTGGTTGTGGTTTTTCTTTGGTTCAGATATAATACACATACAAAAAAAATTCACCCTTTAAAGTGTGAAATTTAGTGCCTTTTAATATATTCATAACGTTGTGCAACCACCACCACTATCTAATTCCAGAACATTCCATCACCCCACAAGGAACCCTGTACCCATTAGCAGTCCCTCCTCCCCCGCCCCTGGCAACCACAAATCTGCTTTCTGTCCCTGCGGATTTGCCTATTCTGGACATGTCCTATCAATGGATCCATACAAGGTTTGGCCTTTTGTGTCTAACTTCTCTCACTCTGCATCGTGTCTTCTGGGTTTATCCGTCTTGTAGCATGTATCAGAACTTCATTCCTTTTTAGGGCTGAGTGGTATCCCGTTGTGTGATGGACCATGGTTTTTATCTGTTCACCAGCAGATGATGTTTGGGTTGTTTCTACTCTGGGGCTCTTGTGGATAATGCTGCTGTATTAACAGGTTTTGTGTTCCCATTTCTCTCGGGTAGATTCCTAGGAATGGAACTACTGGGATATACCTTTGGAGGAACAGCCAGACTATTGTTCTGAGACTCAGTTTCCCCAGCTGTAAAATGGACACCCACCATTTTTCTGTTTCAGATAACATATTTTATTTGGAAACTCTAAGGAGCTAACTGAGCTGTCTTTTATTAATAGCACACCAGGGGCACCTCAGGGGTGGGTCTGAACAGTCTTGGGCAGTACCCCTTGCTTTTGGCACTTTGTGCGCACTCATCCTGAATGTCCTTCATGTGTTTCTGGGGAACTTCCTGGGAATTCAAGAGAAATGTCTCCAAAGCAGAATGCTATAGAAAAAGGGACCAACGCTGGGTAAACGAAACTTGGGACAGAGGCAGGACATCTGTGAGCTTGGCTCCTGAAGCAATGGTTTGGGAGAGGCCCCTCCCCGCCTCATGGGGGCTGCCGCCCTGGCTTCCCGTCTGGTTCTGACAAGCAGCCCCCGGAGCCTGAGTTTTTCTTGGAGGGCGTCCAGCTACTGCAGAGCCGGCTCGTTCCCTGCGCTCTTGTGGGAGAGAAAGGAAGCTATTGAGGGCCAGCCGTGGAAGTTGTAAACTGGATAAATGACCCTCCAGAGCCAGGTCCCCAGAAGGCTTTTCCTGAGCTCTGTAGTGAGAAACCAGCCTGGGAAAATCCTAATGTCTGTTATTCAAGATGCAACCCAGAGAGGGAAAGTAATTTGCCCTTGGTCACACAGCAAGTTCAGATCTCTTGCCAGGAGGGCTTTTCCTGATATCAGGCTGCAGCTTTCACCAGCTCAGATCTGCTCCTGCCCCGACACACCTCTGCTATCCATTAAAACCCAAAGTCTTAATCCCTGCAGGTCAGTAGTAGCAGGTCTGCAAAGCTGCCCCTTCCTCCACCTGACATGCCCCCAGGGTCAGGAGGCCGTGAGAATGACCTTCCAGAAGACATCCCGGAAACCCACTCAATTCCTTTCCAGGCCCCTCACCTTGCCTCTATAGGACACCTCAGCTAAGAAGCCAGAAAGAAGCCCACCAGAAAGGCTTAGGAATTTAGCAGAGGCTCTTTTCTGGAAAGTACCATGCCAGCTTGCCCACTCTGCAGCTCTGCTGCAATTTAGGTGGGTTTTCCCTGTGCTTCCCAAGCACCAGGCCACCTTTTTTGAAAAGCCCCACAGGAGAGTCCTCCACGCCTGCCTGCAGCGCCCGGTGTTGGGGAAGGGGTCCACCTGGAGACCCTGATCTGCCCTCCCAGCAGGGGATTTAACCCCCAGCTGCCCCCTCCTGGGGTTTAGCGAACTTGACTTCACGCCCTCCTGGCAGGGCAGGGCTGCCCCCCCCTGCCCCACCCTGTCAGCAGCTTGCTTGGAAGGTTAATCCCCCAGCTCTGTCGCGACTCGCCCCTCCTCCCCGTCTTTTTACGCTCCAGTTAATTAAATGTGGCTGCCTATTGTCAGAAGACAAAGTTGGATATTTATTACACCTTGGCGCTACAGAATGTCAAAGGCGCACAGTTTGAAGAAATTCTGGTAGGGAGGGAGCAGGGCGTCGGCGTGCAGGGTTCAGGGCAGGCGTGCAGGGTTCAGGGCAGGCGTGCAGGGTTCAGGGCAGGCGGGCGGGACACCAGCTCTGGCTGCCCCGCAAGGCTCACCCCCGCCCCCGCCCCCCAACCACCCCCGCGTAGCTGACCATTTGTGTTTACCAGGGGCAGGCAGAAATCACTGGCAGATCTATTATCTGGCATAAACATCCTGGTTCTGGAGATTATTAAATTGGAAGGAATGAAATATAGAGAGATTCTGCGTCTGTCTTTTTGGTGTCTGCGGGTGGGTGCGTGGCGTGGACAGCCCAGGAAAGGAGGCCGTGGTTTCCCCGTCCTTCCCCACCCCCGCCTTCTGATCTCCTACTCCGGCGTTTACACTTTATTTTTATTTTTTCACTTGGGCCCCGCAAAAGCACACAGCGCATTGTGATTTTCTGTTTCTTTATGAAGGGGGGTGTGGGATATGGATGTGTTCATTTTATAGGTTTTTTTTCCCCCTTTAATAATAATGCTTTAAAGATGTTTGACATCTGTAACTAACAGCTGGCATCCAGTTAGGGAAGAATGTCCTTTTATTTCAAAGCAGGTTGAACTGTCATTAATAGTATAATTAGGTGATTATCACTATATAGCAGAAAACGGCTTAATTGCAGAGATCGCTTTTCTAGGATTCCAGTCTTTTTATGGTTATATTTGTTTTAGCTGTTTGAATTTTCATTATATTTTGGCATTTGGAATGTCGCCTCTTTTTTTTTTTTTCCCTTCTGTTTTTTAATGTGTCTGACAGCTGTATTCGGGTGGCATTTGGTCTTGAGGAATCTCCTGGTGGCTCAGCTCAGCATCACCTGGAAAAGCTTTCTTAACCCAGGGCCCTGCTTAACCCTCTCTGTGCCAGGCTGGAGTCCCCAAGCAGCAAGGCCAGGAATCCCAGGTGCCCTTTGATTTATCTGATCTTTCTGTGGATAATGGTATGAAATTAGACATTTAACCCTAGAGCCAAGGTTGTCTGTAAAGAGGCCACTTTTACAATGCAATTTATTTTTATGGCGCGTCCTTAATACACAGTATTATCAAATGCTTCTGAGTCGCTTGGATTCCAGAGGGAAAGGGGTATTTAAAAGGGTGTGATCTCAGACATAATTGGGATTTGAAAATAAATGGGTTTTCAGGATCTAAGAGAAAATAGTATCTTTTTAAAAAAGAATGTGAGTAAAAATTGGTGTGGGGTGGAATGGTCTTTTGAAAACAGAAGCCAAGAGTTGGAGCTTCGCGCCTCATCTCCGTGCCTGAGAGGCCCTTATTCCAGGGCCTGGGTTTTGCAGAGGGCCTGGGCTGCCCGGGCTGGCCACAGCGGGGGGCGGGGGGGCGGGGCAGAGCTGGACAGCTGGGCAGGTTTCCCAGCTCCCGCGCCTGAGGCAGGAAGCCAGGGAGTGCTCAGCTGAGCTTTGAATTACCTGGGGTCAAGGAAGCTAACCCCTGCCAGTCATGTCACCCAAGGCCCCATTTGGCTCTCTGCCCCCACCCACTTTTTCCAGAGGGCAGTTGCCCCCAGACCCTTTTCTTCCCAGAGGCTCAGGGGCATGTGAAGGGCATTTATTGAAGGGTTACTGGTCCCTGATTTAGAGTTTTTAATACCCCTTTCTTTCTCTGGATCAGGGAAGGGACATAGCGGATTTGGGGTCCAGGCCTACCTTGGTTAGGGACATCCTGGTGTGACCCTGGAAGCGTAGTGACCCATCTTTGCTTCAAAACCCAGGGGACACACAGCACAGACCCTGGGGTGGTAGCTCCGCTTGGTGTCCCCTACCCCCCTTTTCTACAGCACTGCCAGTTTATAGGGGCAGGTGGGACCTTTTGGTGGACTGGGGGTTCCGAGTGGGGGGCTGTACAAAGCACCCACCTCCCTTTCCACCATCCCCATTTCACAGAGGAGAAAGCTGAGATCCTGCAGGTGAAATGGGGTGAAGTGACCCACCCCTGGGAGTAGACAGGTCTTGGTGAGATTCTTTCCCCGGAGTGTGGTGGGTGACGTCCTAGAAGGCCGGTTTCCAGAAAGCAGAGATGGGGGGCTGCTGGGTAGCGAGGAGATGCCTCACGGTGAAGACCAGAGAAGTAGCCTCGAGAAGTGAGGTGTGCATTCGAGGCACTTTCGTTTTTATTTGTTATCTCCAGGGACACCCTACCCTGCTGGGGTGGGAGAGGAAGTGAGTCAGGCTTGCTTGCCGAGCCCAGGGAAGAGGTTCTGCTTTGACCAGCACCCCCCACCCCCCCACCTGCCCATCTCCAGCCCCAGGTCAGCAGCACCCCCGCCAGCAGAAGATATGAAATGCCCCAGAGAGCTCTCTACCGTGAGCCTGCTTCTTAAGGCCCAAATGATGGCCATAGCTGAAGATTATTGAGCACCTACTGTATGCCTTTGCTGAGCCTGTTACCAACAGAAGCTCACTTGGTTCTCCGACCTTCCTAAGAGGTAATGCCCCCAGAGAGGCATATCTTGGGGTGACAGTGGCACAGAGGTGTGGGCAGGTCCCAGTTCACCTGGCTCCATGGATGCTGCCCTGCAGAAGGCAGCATACCTGATATTTCTCTCCACCTTGGCCCAGGGGGCTCAGGGAGAGGTTGGATCTCCTCACTATCCCTGGCAGGGCAGAAAGCCTGGATTCAAGATTTCCCTTACCCCATACCACAGCCCCAGACCTCCAGTACTGTACATTTCCCAGCTGTGCCTTCCAATTTGTTGGGAACTCCAGTGAGAGCCTGGAAACCTGGACTTGTCCTTTGCTGACCCTGTAGGGTCTGTGTGGGCTGAGCCCGGTGGCTCCAGAAGGGTCCCTTCCCCTCTGGGAGCTGTCAGCCACCTGGTGCTAGAGGCGGGAGGCGGGTGGGTCCTTTGTCCTCCTGGAGCCTGGGGAGGCTGGTGAGAGTCCGTGAGTCCTCGGATGAGTGTGCTCCTCCCCGCCTCCCCCTCGGTGCTGACACCTGGGCCGTAGCACTGGACAGCTGCACTGCTGCCCCTGGGTTTTATGGCCCCAGGCCGGCTGCAGGGATAAATACCCCTCTAATCAGCTTTTTCACCTTCATGTCTCGTGTTTGGCAGCATATGCCACAGCCTGGTGCAAACCTGTCCCGGGAGCCACAGGCGCCAGCCGGGGCCCCTCCCCACCCCTCCCCTGGGAGTAACAGACCCAGGGCACCAGGCTTCCGTCCCTCTGTGCCAAGCAGATATTGGCTGGACTGGGGCCCCTTTTACAGAGGGCCATCGAGGCTCAGAGAGCTGCTCCCACTGCCCCAGGTGTGTGCTCGGCCTTTGGCATGCGTCCTCTCTTCTATGCTGCACAAGTCTGGGGCTGCTCTTGTTATCGTACTTATTCTGTAAGAGAGGAACAAAACCAACTTGCCCAAGGGGCAATGGTCAGGAAGTGGTGGAGCCAAGATTCAAATTGGGCCTGCTGTTCCCCATACGGAGCATGAGATCGGGGGGCTGAAAGACCCCAGCTTCTCTTCCTTGGCTGTTCCAGGTATGCTGGCCTCTAAGCACACCCACCACAGGGCCTTTGTACACGCTGTCCTTGGCTTCATTCAGGCCTCTGCTCTGATGCCACCTTCTCAGAGGCCCAGAACCACTATATCCAAAGCAGCAGCCCCTGCCTGACCTTATTTGTGCTCTCTCTTGCGCTTTATTGTTGGACTCGTCAGCTGGCCTGTCAGCTCTGCCAGGCACCCTGTTCACTGCTGCATCCCACTGTCTGCAGACAGTAGGCGCTCAGCTGTTGTCTGGTAGGTGGGCGGCATCCCCGTGCTAGCACAGTGTCTACAGACAGCAGGCGCTCAGCTGTCCATGATGTGGGCGGTGGGCCTTGCTGCAGGCCCTGGGCAGTACTGGGTTAGGTACTGCCCGAGTGCCTGCTCTTCCTGCCCTTAGGCCTCAGCAGCCCACAGAAGAGTCTTGGTACGTGGTGTGGTTGTGTCCCCCATCCCCCACAAGGCCTGCTCCGAGCCTCTTGGGCTTTGGGGTGGGGCTTGGGGACCCCGGAGACCGCCCCTCAGGCGGGGCTTATGCCAGTTGAGGCTGGAGGGGGGTCTGCAAAACAGACCCACTGCTTCTTTGAAATTCTGGCTCGGGCCAGTTTGGGGGTCGCAGACACAGCAGCGCTTTGTGTCCTTGGAGTCTTTCTGCAGCCATCTGGCTGGGGAGGGCACCTCGCTTTGTGCATCTCTGCAGAGTAACTGCGTCTTAACGTAAAATAATCCGGACGGCGCTGTGGCTAGCAGCCGGGTCTGCAGTGAGCCTGGTCAGTTGCGGGTACTGCACATGGGGCCGGAGAACAATGTCCTGGAGAAGGGGGTCGGGTGCAGGACAGAGGCATCTGGCTGGGTCCTGCCAGTGTCACTGCCCCAGGAAGCCAGGTCTGGGACTGGGGAGATGCCCCCTGACCTAAGCATAGGGGACCCTCTGAGGATTGCCTCTCCAGCATCTCCTTTCCCTCACCCGGGTTCCAGAGACCCGCACGGGGCCCCAGCTCATTCTTGCCCAGGGTTTCTGTTGCTCCTCTTTGATTTGGGCCAGAAAGAAAGTTGTAGAAATACCAAGTCCTAAGCCATAAGAACCAGCCCTAAAATCTCATCCAGCCTTGGCTTGAATACCTCCCCGGATGGGGAGCTCACTCATCCCATTCATCCAGCCTAACATTTGTTGAGCATTTACTGGGAGCTGGCCACTGTTCTAGATACTGGGAATCCAGAAACAAACAAAAGTCAAGAATTGCTGACTTCCTGGACCCGACATACTGGTTGGGGAGGTTGACAGTAGACAAGATAAATAAATCAGATACATGTCAGGTAGGGTGCCAGAGAAAAAGTACAGCAGAGGGAGGGGGTGGGAACTGTGGGGGCGACAGATGGGTGGGGTTTTAGATAGGACAGTGAGGGAAGGCCTCCTTGGTGAAAGCCTGGGAAGGAGGAAGCTGGGGGGACTTTTGGGGGAAGAACATTCCATGTGAGGGGACAGTGATGGCAACGGCCCTAAGGCTGGACCTCGGCTTTGCTCCTCTCGGGGTGCCAGATCCCCTCTTGCAGCTGTCAACATCCGTTCAGTAGGTGTTTATTGAGCTCCTGCAAGCTGTGGGCAAAATAAGATGCACAGGATGAGGCTTTGGATTTTTGGAGATTTGGAAACACCAGGCTTCCAGTCTAGCAGTGGGAAAATCAATCTGGTAACAGGGAGAAAGAGATGAGGCCAGTAGGGGGCGAGAGCAAGAGAGAAGCAAGTGCTGAGTGTGTAGGGGTCCCTCCTAGAGACACCAGACGCCGTGGGGTGCCAGCAGTGGGCCCTGGGAGCTGGGCAGTGTCTGAACGCCAGGCCTGGTGAGCCCAGCTGGGCTCTCTGCCTCCCCGTTGAACTTGGGTTCTGCCTGCCATTGTGTCCCCTGAAAGGAGGAGCCTCTTGACCCTCACCTGCCCCCTCTGCACTCAGCCAGTGGGATGCACAGCCCCATTTAACAAAGCCAGTGTTGGGTCACACTGTCCAGCGTGGTGGTTGACATCTGCCTGGGATCGCCAGGCCCCAGATGGCTACAGGGACCCAGCGGCCTTTCTGCAGGTCCCGCCGGGCAGTGGGTCAGGGGACACAGGGTTTGGCTGGTTTCACCTCCCTGCAGGGCCGGCTGCCAGATTGACACGTTGGCGCCGGCCCAGCCGTGGGGGCCTGGCCCTGTGCCGGGCCGAGAGAACGGTTTTATTAAAGATCTGGTAAGACATTCTGTTTGGCAGAGGAGGGTCTGCGTGGGGTCTGCGTGGCCGCCCTTCCCTCAGCAGCCCTCCTATCACCCTCTGCTCTCCTCCCTTAGGGAGCTGCGGCTGGGGGCTGATGGGGGAAGCTTGCTGGCAAGGACAGGCCCCTTACCCAACAGGGTGAGGCCTCCTCCCCACCTCCCCCACGGCTGTTTTGAAGCAAGGAGGGGGAGGGGGAAAGATAAGACTTGGATGTCACAGCATTGCCAGTGTCCCAGGAAGGGGTTGGGTGCCTCAGCCAGGCCTGTGCCCGTGGCCACTGGGGCTGGTGTTCAGGAAGCCTGTGCCTGTAGAGCCCTCAGGTGCAGGCACACATGGGGGCCAAATGAACCTTGGGGGGGGGCGGTGCCTCCTAGGGTTAGGATCTGGGGGAGCTGGGGCAGGGGTCATGGGATCCCCTTCTGTCCTGGATGGAGGGATCTGTGCCACAGCTGTGAGAAAGAACCCTGCGGCAGGGCACTGCAGAGCCTGGTCTGGAAGGGTCTGTGTGTGTTGCACACGTGTGCAGGGGAGAGGCTGGCACGTGCAGTAACTCAGCCGTGCCGCGGGGTCCATTCTGTACTGAGCTCCAGTTCCGGACCTGACTGCGGGGTCCCTGCAGGGTGGGCCCCCACTTGCGGTTGACCCCAACTTTCATGCTCAACGCAGGTGAACGAGACCAACTCAGGCTTGGCCTTCCTACAATCGGGGGCCGTGGTGGAGCCAGCTCCCCCGGCGTGGTTGGATCCACCAGGGATGTGTTTAGTCCCCAGCTGGCAGCATCCGAATCTTTATAATCTGTATATGTTTTTAAATACAAATCCCAGTCCCCACCACTCAGCAAATCTGATTCAGTGGATCTGGGTCTGGGCCTGGGAGTCTGCATTTTTCAAAGCCTCCCGTCCCAGTTGGATGATTGGATTTAGGAAGCAGATGCTGCCATGGACAGCTCCCGGGTGGAGGGGTGGGGGATGCTCAGAGCCTCTAAATCGGCACCGTTGGTTTGTGCAGACTCGACCTGCCAGCTGCTTACCCCTGTCCCCAAAACGGGCTATTGGGGCGGAATCAGGGAGCGGGGCACGCCCGAGGCAGACACCCACCGCTCTTCTGCCTGAGCCCTGGTGTCATCGCACTTAAAAACTGAAACCTGGCAAATGTGAGCGGATGCACTTATCACCCCAAGCAGGGCTCTGCAAACACGGCCCCTCCTCCCCAGAGGTGTCAGCAGCCCCCCGATTAATGTGTCTCGTCGAGAAGGAACGTGCCAGTATTCAGTGTGACCTCAGGGCCTGTACTCATTGGGGTGGCACTCCACTGCCAAGGTTGGCGGGGCTTCCGGGGCGTTGGAGTATTCCCCGCGGGCTGGCCAGAAGGGAAATAGGGTGGTTCAGGCACTTTTGGAGCTGGCCAGACCTGGTCACCTGGGAGAGGTGGCTGCTGGCTCGCACCCTGGGTTGCTTCTCCCCTCCCAGGAGTCAGCGCCCTGAGTAGGCGGCACCCGTGGGCTGATACCCGGGCCCCTGCGCCCACTGGCACCCTGATGGTAAATTGAACCGCTGCTCTCCAAGGTTCAGGATGCTGGAGTGGGGACAGGTCCGCCCTCCCCAGCCCCCTCCTTAATGCCTTAATGCCTCTTTACCCCGAGCCTTGTCTGCGGAGTCCGCGGTTGGTCTGCCGCCTTGTCATTTAGCTGTTCCGAGCCAGCAATCGGAGGCAGCACAAACAGTGGCATTTGCTGAGCGTAAAAATTCAATTAATTCCAGAAGGCAGATTAAATATAAGTGAGTTTTAATAATTTGCTGTAAAGTCAGAGGATTACTGTGGGCTTGGGGAGGGGCAGCCACACAGGCTTGCGTGCGTGAGCCTGCGGGCATAATGGCGGGGACGTGGGCCATGGAGGCCACCCGCTGACCCTCGGGGAGTGCCTTGAGCTACTCCACAGCCCCCTCGGGGTAAGGGGGCTTCAGGGAGCTTGGGATGGAGTTCTAGAAGACCTTAGGCAAGGCTGGCCCAGGCTGCAGGCCTCCTCCCGCCCCGCCCCCAGGTGCTGGGGCATGGGGCAGTGGGGGGAACACACCTCACCCCTGGAACCCCCAGGCATGGACCATGTGTCCCCTGCGTCCACAGCCCCCTCCCCCTTGGCCTGTCCTTCTCGGCCTGCCTCCAGCTGCCCCCGAGCCGATGCCTCTGGTCTGGGTCAGGGAGGCTGGTTCTGTCGTCATAACTTTTTAGGAAGTAAAGCAAGAGCAAGAAGGGACTGTGAACTCCCTCTGCTTCCAGGGGCCCAGCAGTCCCCCCAACACACACACAGGCACACACATATGCCCACGGGCACTCAGAACCTGGTGTCACACTCCCAAGTATATGCTCACACACATGTGTGCACACGTACCCCCCACCCAGCAAGCCCAACAATGGGCGGCCTCCCCGGTGTCCCCCAGTTCAGCTCCATCTCTGAGCCCACCCTTTCCATGCCTGCTTTTTGTCTTCTCCCACCCCCAAAACACACATGAGAAAACAAAAAGGACCCAGACCCCCAGCCCGTTCCTCCTCCTAGCTGTGTCACCAGAAAGAGGCCTGACCCAGAAAAGGCAGTCGGTAGAGGGGCTGCCCCCCCAGCCCTCCCCCTGCCCCGCTCCAGGGGGAGGGGAGCGGGGAGAAAGGAGGAGGCCCCCCTCTCTGTAAGGACAGTGACGGTCCAGTGAGTCCCAAATGCTGTTTCAAAGCCAGCGTTCGTCACCACCACTTCCCGCTGTGATCTCCATAGATTTCTTTGTCTCCATCAATTGGCCCTAATTACGGCGCTGAGGCTGGCTGATCAGTTTCATTCTTGTCGTGAAATCCTGAGGGCACGCATGGGAGGGCCGCCCAGGGGCCCGAGGCAGGCTTGCCAGCTGCCGGGCCGCAGACGGGCCCTGGGTCTTTGTGTGCGTGCCCGCATGTGTGTGCATGCGTGCACATGTGCGTGTGCATGTGTGTGCGCGCGTGTGTCTGGAGACCTGCTTGCTCCCCCCTCTGCCCGGCCCCCCTGACTGCCTGCGCCCCCCCACTCCCTCTCTTTGGGCAGGAGGGAGTCCCCGTGGGCACCCCAGCTGAGAACTGGCTAGCCGGGCTGTGCATATGGGGAGCAGGCTGGGATGCTGGCTCTCGCCACAACCAGCACCTGCAAAGATGGAAGCTACAGCCAAGCACAGCACACCCTGCCTCCCCTCCACGCTCCCTCTAATGCCCTAATTATGCCGTGTTTGTTTCAGTAATTTACACTCTCCGGGTACTGATCCATCAATAATAAATGTATTACCTGTCTCCTGGTAAGGTTTGGGAGATCCAGGACGCTGCTTTGAAAACGTCTGCAGAACAGTGGGGGATCCGGAAAGCAGGGATGTCCCCCCCCCCCAAGTCCCGCAGCCCTTTCCTCTCCGAATGCTCATTCTTAGATGCCAGTGTCTTTGGCAAAAGCCGTCTGGAAGCTGGTACTTGGGGCTGATTTCCGTCCCCACTCCGTTTTATGCCTTTTTAATATTTAAAGCCAGCACCAGGCTGGGCGATAAAATTCTTTCAAATCAGATTTTATCCTCCAACCTCACGCTCTCGCTGCCCGCTGGCCCGAAAAGTTGGTGTGAGGAGCACTGGCTGAGCCGGGTCGGGGGTGAGGTCCTGTGTAGACGGAGGGCACACCGACATGGGGACAACTGAGACCCCCTCCCCGCTCACTCCTTTTTCCCTATCCTCCCTCATTCCCATCCAGTGTTCATCAAAAACCTTAGTGGGAATAAGTCGTAGGAATAAACCACCCAAGATGGACCAGTGGGAGCCTGGGAGCCCGAGTTTTCAGGCGAATCATTTGTATGGGGCACGGTCTTCCCTTTTGCTGACGGGGAAGAAAATTTGGCAGGACATATTTTTTTAAAGGTGAAAAAAAGAGTGATGATCTGCCAAGTGTTTGCCGGGAGAGCGCGGGTTTCCACCTGCTGTTGTCCCAGCGAGCGGTGGCTGCAGGACAATAAACATGTGCTGGCCTTCGGAGCACCAGCTCGGCCCCTCTCCCACCAAGCCCGCCTGTCGCTGGCATCCCAGGGTCCAGGGGTTGCGGAGGTTTCCTCTCCCGTGGTCCCCCAGGGCTGGGGAGATCAGAGGCCTGTGGGGTGACCCTGCACCTGCCTGGCTTCGACTCTCTCTTCTCCCCTCCCTCCCCTTCCCCACAGCGTGTTTAGGATGCCCAGGGAAGGAACCCAGAGTTTGGAGGCTTCATGTCCCAAGACACCATCGGAGGGGTGGAGAATTTACTGCAGGGTCCCTGTCCTAGTCTTGGGCCCTGGTTAGGGTCCCCGACCTGGTTCAGGTGCTCCTTCCCCAGATGACCTTGAGCAAGTCACCGCTCCCTTCTCGACCTTGGTTGCCACATATATAAAGCTGATGGGTTGACACTTGCGGCCTTGGCCCAGCACTTCCTAGCCGAGCACCAGGCCCAGTACTTGATCTCCACCCCGGTTGTGGTGGGGGCCACACACTCGGAGCCAGCCTGCTTGGGTTCATTTCCCCTCTTGGGCACTCCTCAAAGGCTGGGTGGCCTTGGGCACATTGCTTAACCTCTCTGTGCCTCTGTTTCCTCACTTGTAAAATGAGGTGTTAGAAAAACCTGTCTCGTAGTGGGGGTACGTAGGGGTTTGCAAGGATTAAATGTGACATCTAGAACAGTGGATGCCATCATTATCGAGAATAAATTTTCCAGCAGTTTCCTGTGGGATAACCAGACAATAACAATCCCCAGTTTTACAGGCTTGTAAGTTGGGGTGACTTGTTTCAACTCTCACGTCCAAGAAAGGGTGGATGGGCATTTACTCAGACTGAGGAATCCTTCCGGATCTAAAACATTAAGCTGCCACTGGTTTGGGTTCCCGGCTCCCTCAACCTGGGCTCAGCCAGGCCTGATGAGTTTGCTCTCCCAGGGGCCCCCGGCATGGATGCCTGCCCCCCCTTCCCTCCAAGCCAGGCCACACCAGCTGTCCCTGTGCCAGGCGGCACGGCCAGGAGGCACAGCTGCTCCCACAGGCGCTTGGGGTCCCTCCTGCAAGCTGGCTTCATTGCCCCTCACTGTTTCAGCTCCAACTCTTCATGCTGGAAAGCACCTCCTCCCCAGTGCAGAGGCCTGCACCCCAAAGCTGGACCCTGCCCCCCAAAGCTGGACTCCGCCCCTGCACAAAGCTCTCCTCAGGCTATGGGATGCTGGTGCGTCTGCCGCTCTCTTCTGTTGAACTGGGCCCTCCCTGCAGTGCTTCCCCTGAGGCCACCAGCTTCTCCCCCACCCAGGAGGTCAGTACAGGACCCCCAGGAGCTGAGGTCATATTTGAAATAATTCCAGCTAGCAGCCAGGGAGAAATAAGTTGTCTCCAGCCCCTAGGAGCCTTGATTTAGCTGGGTTTTTTTTTTTAATTGAGTTACCTTTTTTCAAAGTGAGGGTTGGTTTAAATCGGTCTTTCTCATCCAGCTGATGATACCCCTCTAAGGTATGGATCTGGGGGGACACTCTGAGCCCACGGGCTTTACTCAATGATAAAAACCCACCCCGACCCCCACTGGGTCCAGAGGGCCGGCTGCAGAAAATGAAAATAAATAAATAAATAAATAAATAAATAAATAAGAGCGGTCGGGAGAAATAAAGGGGGAAAACGGTGATGTGGAGCCCCGATTGCTAGCAGATGGTGCTGGTATTAGGAAAATGAAAATACATGCAGTAAATTTGCTATTTGCCAGTGTTAATTTCGTATCCCAAGGTAAAACCTTCCCGCTGGCCCTGGCTGTGCCATCTGCATGTTCATAAAACACATGACAGCAGAACTGATGGCGCGGTGGCTGGCGGTGTGCATGGGAGGCTCGGGGCCGGGAGGGGTGTGGGGGGTGGGGGGCGCACCTGCCCCGGGACCTGCCGCAGCCTCCGTGTTGGCCTCACCGGCTCTTGTGACCCTGGGCACTAGTAGAAACCAAGAGGGGTTGTGGGGAGCCCCAGGAAGTGGGTACGCTCTGGGGCTGCTCACCCACGTGAGACCCTCCCCAGCACCTGTCGTTGCCCAGGGAGCTGGCATGGCAGGTGTTAGTGGCTGAAATGGTGAAGTTCTTTCATACTGGTTAGCAAATAGCTGATTTCCCATGCCCACCCTCTCCCCGCCTTCCTGGACTTGAGGCCCCTGCCCCAGGCTTTTGCCTGAGAAGCCACCTCTGGGTCCTGCCTGCCTTGGCCCCTCTGTCCCCCTGTTCGCGCCCCTCTGTAACCAGTCCCCATGGCTGGCTCTCTCCAGAGGAAGCTGCTGCCCTTCTCTCTCCTCCCCCCTTTCCAGTTGCCAGGAGATTAATTGCTGAGCCCTCTCCCTTTGGTGGCAGGAGGTCTCCGAGCTCCAGGTCACTGGGCCACATGCTGGGCCCCAGCCAGCCCTGTGCATCTCACGCGACCCCCATCTGGAGGACAGAGCAGGACGAGGCCGGGGCTGCCCCCTCTGCAGGCCACCCTGGGGGAGGCGGGCTCCCTGTGCAGCACCGCAGTCTGGCTGTTGTCAGGGGATGGGGGTAGCCTTGCAGCCCTTGGGCCCCCGGGCATGAGCAGCCACAGGCTTATCCTCCCAGGTTGGCCGTCCCGTGCCAGCCCCCTCCCCCCGCCACACTGCTTGTCTTGGGGGAGCAGAGTCCCAGCCAGGGTGCTCGCCTGCTAATTATCAGTGTGGGAACGGCTTTATGGGTCTCCCGGGCCCTGGAAGAACCCCCCACATCTGGTCAATTAATGCTGAATCTGGAATTCCGATGACTTACGACCCCAGCCAGCCCTCCAAATGAGGCGATTAAAAAGCTCTTCTCCTCCACGGCTGGAGAACAAGCAAAGCCAGGGACCTTCTTTATTCAGTGGGATTGATAAGCCCTGTCCGTGACCTTTGCTGGGATGAGAGGTGTTATCAGGAATACTTCTGTATTCCCGACTTCGTGGGCTGCATAAATCTCCCATCAACTCGGGCTGGATCTGCCACTGCTGCTGTTAGCAGAGCAGGAAGCCAGGCCTTTGTCAGCCCGGGGCCCGGGGGCCGCTGGGGTCGGCCAGGGTGGCATCAGGGCCCCTCCACCTCCTCGGGGGTCCGCGTGCTCACAGCTCTCAGCACCAGCACGAGGCTGGCCTCACTTCAGCCCCCCACCCAACACCCCTTCTTTCTCTTGTCTCCCTCTCCCACCCCCTTGCCCCCACTCAGCTCAGGATGCTTTGGGCCTTGCCTGTCCACCCACCCCCGGCACAGGGAAAATGCACGGTGACTGAACATCTTGACCCCTGATTTGCCCCCACAGCTGAGCGGTGTGCTGGGGAGATGAGCCAACAGTCTTCCTGCTGTGACAGCCGCTGTCGGCCCGGCCGCCCTGGGACGCCGTGGGCTTATGGGGCAAGTTGTGGGGGTGGGGAGCTCCTGGGGCAGGTAGGGCCTGGGTCTCAGCTGCGGAGGTAGGATGGGGCGGGTGGCTGGGCCCCCCCCCCCCACACCAACCTGCAGACTCGCTTCTCCAAGAGGCTGAGGCTAACGTGGCTGGGAAGGGGGTTGGGCTGCAGGGGGCCATGTGCTATGACCTCAGTGGGGCCTGGACATCTCACGGAAAACCCCCGAGGAGTCTGGCCGAAATTTCCAGGGCTCTCTGGAGGATGGAGTGGGGGAGGGCCCCCCTGGCACTTGATCTCCTGTTTGCCTAGAGAATAGCATGTTTATGAAGGCTCATAAACATGAGTGTGTGGGGGTGTGTGTGCACGAGAGACAAAGAATGTGTGTGTGTCAGTGAGAGGGCATAAATGTAAGACTGTGAGTGTGTCTCCGAGTGTGAGCCTGTCTCGGGGAGCACTGAAGGTACAGCGGGGGGTGTGGCTGTGGCCTGGCTGAGACAGGTCAGGCCTTGTGGTCAGACCTGGGTGGCACCCTGGCCACCCCATCCAGGCTCCATGACCCCTGCCCTCCCGCCCCACCGCCGAAGCCCCATTTTCTGTCCTGTAGAATGGGGACAGGCGTGTCCCTGTGGGCAGCAGGAGGATAACGGGATGAAGCAGCACCCCCCTCTGTGCCGGATGCCAGTGCAGTTCTTGGGAGTTTAGCCAGGCCTCGGCGAGGAGCCCCAAGCAGGGGTCACAGCCCCCCACGCTCTGAGGATGCTGAGATGCGGCTGGGGCAGGGTCTCCACACCACCCCAACCCTTTCTGCTGGGCTCCAGGGGGACCAGACATGGGCCGGGTCTGCCCTGTTCTCCTCAGGGTGGCCTTGGGCAGGGGGCTTCAGGGGGTCCCAGACAGCCTGACACAGATTGCACAATTGGATTTATTCTCACAGCCTTGGAGCTTTCATCAGATCCTCGAAAGAGTGTGTGAGCCCAAAAGACAGGCTGATGGAGGAATCTTAGGAATGAAATGGTTCAGCCATGGTTTTCCCTGGAACCTGCTAACCCCGCTGGCCGGGGACGGCCCGGGCAGGGGTGCTGGGGACCGTGGGATTCTCTCCCGTGGCCTGGCTGTGCAGATGGCTTTGCGACTTCACCAGGACTCCGCCTGCTGTGTTTCGGAACCCACATGTTTTGTTCTCAGAAGAGGCATTTCCTACCCTCATCCCTGCCCTGCTGACCCTTCGGGGAGTCACCAGTGAACACAGCAGACCAAACCCCGCAATCTAGATTGTTCTCTGCAGCACTTTCCAGTAGAACTTTTTGTGATGACAGAAGGTTCTAGATCTGCGAATCTGCAAAGCTCAGCCAGTAGCTACTGGCCTTGTGTGGCAGTGGTGCCTTGAGATGTGGCTGGAGGGGCTGAGGAACAGAAACTTCCGTTTTAAGTTGACATGGCACCTGTGGCCATGGCTACTGTCCTGGACAGCACGGGCCTGGCAGGGAGAAGCCCCCTGTCAGGAGGTTGCTTTCTGTGCAGATTCCGTGGCTGATGCTCCTTTACTGGGTCCTAGGGACCCCAGTAAGGCTCTAGGGACCGGGTTCCCAAGCACTTGCAGGGGTGGGGTGGGAGGAGCATTTCTGACCTATAACCCCCTCCTCCGCTTAAACATAGCAGAACCAAAGCATCACATGGCTCCTTGCGAAGTACAACCATCTCTCATACTGGTTTTTATGCTTAACCTCCAGCCCAGAGCTTGGCCTTCAAAGAGGTGCTCAAACATCTGTTGAATGAATCAATGAATGAATGAATGACAGTACCAGCTCTGCCATTTACCAGCTGTGTGACCTTATGCAAGTTACTCAACCTCTCTGTGCCTTAGTGAATGGGGAGTATGATAGCTTCCACTTCGCAGGTGGCCGTGAGGCTTCTCTGGGCATTTGGAGCAGCGTCTGGCACGGGTGCCCTGTGAGCTTTTGTTTTGATTAGTATTAGAGGGAACCAGCTCGGAGTGGGGGTTCCTGGACCCTCTACCATCCACCTCTCTCTCAGCATCCCCCCTTCCTCTGCTCAGCTGCCTCGGGGAGCACTGGGTCATGTTTTGGTGCAGGTGAGTGTTGCCTCACCTTTCAGAGTTGGCAGGAAATGCAGGAACCGTCTACTCTAATCTTTGTTTAGAAACAGCCCAGAGACCACCAGTGACCCTGGGTGTCCTGAGGCCTGGTCTGGAGGGTGACCGGAGTGGCTGTCAGCGACTTGAACGGACTTCTCACACGCAGGGCAGCCAGCTGGGGTGGGGAAGGATGGGGGGGTTGCAGCTGCCCTGCCCTCTCCATCAGTGGGACCACCCCCCACCAAGGCTGGGGGGAGTAGGACTCTAGAAGTATCCAGCCACTAAGCCTCAGTTTCCTCATCTGTAAAATAGGGCCATGGATGCCCTGCCTCCAAGATCCTGGTGAAAAGAGAACGAATTAATTCAGTTCATGTGATTGAACAACTCAGGAAATAGTCACCCGTGTTACTGGGCCTCAAATGGATGGCCGACCTCCCTTCCCCTCTTCTCTGCCCTCCTCTCCTCTGCCCTCCTTCTTCCCTCCTTCCCCCTTATCTCCTTCTGTCTCCTCCCTCCTATCCCCTCCCACACACCACTCAGGCCCTAGTGTTCCAGCTGGGGTCGTGGGGAGAGCCAGTCTCTGGGGTCAAGACTGCCCATGGCCTTGGCACCTGGAGCTGGCCCGACCCTCAGGTGGTCCTGGGGGTTTGCCCCTCCTGGCTCTAGCAGTGTCAGGTCTCCGCAGCTCTCGCCAGACTGGCTGCCTCGATGGCCCCTCTCCCGGGTCCTGATGTCACCGCCAGGCCAGCCTGGCGGCCTGAGGGGCAGGTGCAACTCCAGCTCTCCTTCTGCCCCCTCCCTCAGCAATCCCCTTCCTGCTTGCCCCTCCTTCCTGACCCCCGCCCCGCCGCCTCCCCTCCCCCCAGGCCCCGATGCTCCCCTAGGGGCTGCCCTCTGCCAACTCCTGCCTGTGTGAATGTCTAATCTCCAATTTTATTCGCTGGGCTCCAGCCCATTTGCATAATCCACATAGTCACCCTGGTTTTAATTGCCCACAACTCTGCGGAAAGATCATGTGGTTAAGTGGTAAATCATAATTAGATAAATAATTGGTTTGGCCACAGCAAGCTGCTTTGTTACACCTGCCATCTGCTGGACCCGTTTTTTCTTCTGGCCAGAACAATGCAGATCTGATGACAGAGCTACTTCTCTCCTAAGGGGGGTGGGTGGGGAGGAGGGGGCCGGCTTGGGGGGGCGGAGGGGCTCGGAAGCAGAGCCTGGAACCCTGCCCGGTGGCTGGGGTCTGTGCCTGGCCTGCACATCTCTCCCGGAACAGGCGCCCCACACATTCATTTCCAGCCCCGCTGGCAGGAACGGAGTGGGGACAGGGGTCAGGGTAGGGGAAAGGGGGCCGCCCAAGGCCCAGCCTGCCTGGGGTTTGTCATGGCCTGACACTCAAGGCAGGAGGCTGGCCGTGGAGGGTCCGGTCCCCTGGGGACTGGCGGTCAGGGGTTGGAACCCACAGACCTCCCCGCCCGGCCGCGGTCAGCTTCTCCATCTGCTCTTAGCTGGAGGCTCATTTATTTCCTCCAGGCCCCATCTGTGAGCAGGGAGACTCTGGGGGAATTGCTGGTCGTGGCCAGCCAGGCCTTCCCGCGGGGGGCCGCCTCCCTTTCTCGCTCTCTTCCACCCAGCAGGCCTCAGTTCCCCCCACACAACCGTGAACTCTCTCATATTGTCCCCCACCAGCTCATTCACCCCATCTTTCAGCAGTTGAGCTGCTTCCTGCTAGTAGGATAGGTTCTAGAATTCGTCCTTATGGTCAGACCCACGCTGTGTGTCCTGAGCAAGCTTCTCGGCCTCTCTGATCCTGTTTCTGCATCTGTAAAATGGGACCATAACTGCCCCTGGCTGGTGGGCCTGTGAGAGGATCAAGGATGGAGGTGCGTGCTAAGTAGCTGCTCAGTGAAGCAGCGGCCGCGGGCCGCGAGCTGTGATTCTTCCTGGGGTGCTAAGGAAGGAGTTCCCATGCAGAGGGAAGACTCCCACTGCCCAGGGAAGGCAGGGAGGCCTCAGGAGGAGGGTCCTTGGGAAGAAACCCTGAGACAGGTCGGGGAGGAAAGGCAGGTGCTCTGGGAGGCCCAGCCTGGGCTTTCCAAACTCCAGGGTGTCCATCCTTCTGCTAAGAACAGAGGGCCAGGACACGCCACAGCCCTGACCCAGCGCCCCCTCCACGCTCCTTTCCCGCAAGTGTTGTTCCCGGAGGGCCTTCCCCGGGCCTCACAAGCCCCGTTCTGCAGGCCTGTTTCTCTCGGGGCTGGAGAAACCCAGGGAGCCTCCCTGTGCTCTGCGGGCCCAGCTCCTTTTGACAAAAGGCAGCCTGCGTGCTCCAGGCCAGGGAGGCAGGATGTGCCCCACCCCCCACCCCCCGGACGGCCCCTTGGGGCAGACTCCTGGCTCTTTGGCCTCCAGGCTTGAATGATCAGGAGACACTTGTATCCTCCTTCCTGAAAACCCACTATTGCCTGTTGGGAAGCCTTCTGGGAAAACCTCCCTGGAGCTGGGACTTCAGAGTGTTAGATATTTCCTGTTTTACTGCCCATCTACCCACGCATCCTCCACCCATCTACCTGCCCATCCTCCACCCAGCACTCGCCCATCTTCCCCCATCACCCGTCCGTAATCCCCATACGTAGCCTAAAGCAGTATCTTTTCTCTGCTGCATCCCCCCAGACAGGAAGGATGCATGTGCTCTTCTGACGTCGTCACGGTGGACCCCGGAAGGGGGAAGCTGGCCAGCCATGCCGTGGACCCTGGCCCTTACTCGGGAAATCAGGCCCCTGAACAGTTGTGCGGGAGGCGTGTTCTCAGACCTCTGGGCTGCAGCTTTCCGAGACACCCACTTGAGGGCAGCTAGGAGTCTGAGCTAACTATAGGTGTATGTGTTCTGGATTCTTCCAGAACAGGTTCTCTGTCCTGTTTTCTCCATAAGCTCAAGTACACTACTCCAGACTGCCCATCTCAATTCTCCAGTCCAGAAATGTGCTCACTTTTATACCCTAAGGCTGTGCTGTCCAATAGGAGAGCTATTAGTCCGTGTGGTTATGCAGTATTTAATTGTAAAAATTTGAACAAGTTAAAATCTCATACAATTTGAAGCCAGGTTGCTCAGTTACACCAGCCTCATGTCAAGGGCTCCATAGCCACGTGGGGCTGGTGGCTGCTATACTGGACAGTGCAGATCTAGAACATTCCATCATTACAGAAAGTTCTTTTGGACAGTGTTGGCTAAGAGTGAACTCATGTAGATTCTTAAATTACTAATAGATGGGTCACCCTCATCTTTTGCTGATTACAAGTTAGAAATGTCTGGAGAAGGAGAGACTGAGCTGGAAATGGGAAGATTTGGATTGGATCTTCTCATCCAGCATCCGTGCTGCTGTTCTGTTCGGGTTAAATCACTTAAACCTCTCCGGCTTGGAGAGATCAGACTTCAGAGCATTTGGGAGGGGTCACTGTTTTTTGGAATGGTTGAGAAGAAATGGGAAAGGGGATCAACTAGCTTTGTAGTGCTCCTTCAGGCTGGAAGGTGCTGGACTTGTTAAGAGTATAAAAATCACTTAGAGATGTGATTTCTCAGAAAATGGACTCTGCACAGGTTCAGGGAGAAATTTGATCCCTTCTGCCTTGGAGGGAAATAAGCAAAGATGGCCTGACAGGAAAGGTGTATTTTTCTCTCCCCACCTCTCTTCCAGGCCTGTGTCCTTTCTCTCCTGGGTCACTACCTCCTCATCCCTGAGAAGGGCAGAGGCTGGCCAGGCTGGCCCAGAAGGTCCTTTGCAGCTGGTTCCTGCTTTGGGGTCCTGGCATGCTGCTCTGCGGCGCCCCTCCCTGCCGCTGACTCCATGTAGCAGCTGGGTGGGACTGCCTCGTTCTCCTGCCCCTTGACACCCCTTAACCCCAAACGAGCGCCCTGAGGGTGAGGTCCCACGCCTGGGTCGCCTGTGGGAGCCTGGTGACCGTGGAGGAAGCAGCCTCAGACAGCCGTGTCCGCAGGCATCCATTTTCCCGGGAGCGCCCTACGCCCCTCCCAGCGGCATCTGGCTCTCTGGGCTCTCTGGCCTACCTCCAAATGATGCACATTAAAGACCCAACTTTGATCTTTCGGGAATCTCCAGCATAATTTACAACGTGCTTAAGAAAGCAGCAGGCCTGCAAATAGCTGAGCTGGTACACCTAATCCCGCTTGCCTGGACCCCAGGCCCTCTCGGCCATCTCCAAGAATCCCAGCCAAAGCCAGGGCCAGGGCCACGGGTCTCTACAGACAGCAGCCCAGAGAAGGGGCGCCAGTGATATTTCTCTGAGCTGGTGCTACTCCACCCCCCACCTAGGAACAGCTGAATGCTGGGGGTGAAGGGTGGGGGCTGGGCTGTTTTTTTAAACCTGCCAACATAATAATTTTCCATTTTAATCATCTTTAAGTATACAATTCACTGGTATTTATTGCATTTACAGTGTTATGCTGCTTTTACCACTACCCATTACCGAAACCTTTTTCATCATCCCAAAAGGAAACCCCATAACTATTAACAATATCTCCCCATTCCCTGCTCCTGGCCCCTGGTACCGTCTAATTTACTTTCTGTCTCTGAATTGGCCCATTCTAGATAGAGCTATATAAGTGGACTGGTACACTGTGTGTCCTTGCGTGTCTGGCTTCTGTCACTCAGGACAATGAATTTCAAAGCTGGTGCATGTCGTAGCAGAGCTGCGGTTTGGTAAACCTCTCACGAAAGGCCCATCGTGTTGGGGTTTCTGTGACACCTGGGAAGGCACGTGGCGAGGTCTGCTGGCCTTCTCTCCAGCATCTGGTTTCAGATGGCCCTCTCAGCTCCTGTGGATCCTCCTGGCTCCTCGCAAGGCTTCCCTTCTGCCTCTCCACACTGCACGGCCAGCATCTGCTCCCCTACCCGCGAGCTTTTTAAAGGACGCTAGTGAACTGACCTTCAGGGTGGGGCTCACACCTCCGTGGACATAATCTAATCAAGAGGTCCCACCCACAGCAGGTCTGGGCCCCCAAGACTGGACTAGGAGAGCATAGCTTTTCTGGGGTACATGACAGCTTCAAACAAGCACAAGCAGATCTAGGACGTCATTCCTTTTTCCGCTGGGTGACATTCCGTGGTGGATAGTGACCCGGCTGTTTCTCCGTTCGGCTGTTGAGGGACATGTAGTTTGTTTCCACCTTTTGACTGTTGGGAACAGTTCTGCGATGAATGTCAATGCACGCGTCATCTGTCTGAGTCCTTGCTTTCAAGGCTCTTGGGTCCATAGCTAGGGGTGGAATTGAGGGTGCCTGGGGAACTTCCTGAGGAACCGCCGGGCTGTTTTCCAGGGCTCGGGGTTTTTGAAACCTGGAGGGGTGGCGTGGCTGATGGACTTGGAGCTGGGTCCAGATGGGCCCCCGGGTCTGCAGGCCCTGGAGGAGCCTTGGGGACACTGTGGGCCACCATCTGCCACAGCAGTGACCTTTGGCCTGCGAAGGTGACGGCGATCAGGGGTCCTGGGACAGCGCCTCAGCCCCTCCCACCCCCTCCCAGCCCACCCCCCACCCCCTGAATTAGTGTCTTTGGATGTTGTGAATTGTCTTCCTGTAACCACAGGAGACCTCTGGGTGAGGCCCGCTCACATCTCCACGCGCCGACAGAAGTTGTTAAATGAATAATGTTGATTTACACCAGGGACCCGGTTCTCTGAATAATTCCCCTTCCAGTTACTGGGAGCTTCCTGGAAAACGGTAAAAATCATAAACACTTCTCGGTCCCAGAGGCTGGTAATTCTGCTTCAAATCCTTTTGGGGGAAAGAGGCGGGGAAGAGAGAAATTAAAATTAATTTTCAAAGATGATCACGCCACAAGACAGGTGACAATACAAGCTGGTCTCATGGCGTGTGCCCAAGGGTGAGCCCCGACAGGGGTTACCTGTTGAAAGGGAGGGGCTGCACCCCTGACCTGCCATCATCCGTGTGCTAACAGGTGCCTCCTGTGCCAGGTGGGTACGCAGCGAGGATGGGGTTGGGGGCCTGCATCTGGATCTGTGTTCATCTGTCTGACTGTCCCTGGCAGCCCAGGACAGTGGCCTCTTGCATTTGCCTCTCTGGCCTGCTCTCAGGCTGAAGAGCTGCCAGGAGCCGGCCCTGTGGTAGGAGGAGAGGGGAAGGATGTTCAGCTCAGGCCCTTTCCCTCACCCTTCCCCCTCCCCCCCTTCCTCCTTTCCTCTCTACCGGTTCCTTACCTCCTCTCCCCCTCTCCCTTTTTCCTACTCCCCTCCTTTTTCCTTCTTCCTCCTTCCCTTCTTTCCCCCTCCCTTCCTTCTCTCCCCCTCCCTTCCCCTCCCTCCCTTCTCTCCCCCTCCCTCCCTTCTCTCCCCCTCCCCCTCCCCCCCCCTTCTCTCCCCCTCCCTCCTCCTCCCTCTCCCTCCCTCCTCCTCCTTCCCCCTCCCTCCCTTCTCTCCCCTCCCTCCCTTCTCTCCCCCTCCCTCCCTTCTCTTCCCCCCCACCCTTCTCTCCCTCCCCACTCCCTGCCCTCCCTCCCCACTCCCTGCCTCTCCTTCCTACTTTCTCCTTCCTTTCTCTTAAGACCCCTGCCTGCCCTAAACTGAGTGTCCCCAGCCCCCTGAGCAGGGCTCCGAGGCCCCCTCCTTGGCCCCTGGGGAAGGGGAGGGTGGCAGTTTGCCTCCCTGCCCAGCTGGTCTGGCCCAGGTGGCCAGACAGGTTCTTCCCTGGATCGCCCTTGCAGCCTGCTGGGGCCCTGACCCCCTGCCCTCCTGCTCAGGCCGCCTCTGAAGGGGAGGGGCCCCCACGGGTGGTCCTCCAGCGCGCCAAACAGCATCGCCTCCTCGGGGAGGGCCGGGGTGGTGAGCTGAGTGCTGTGAGCCGGTGGCCTGGGACCTTCCCAAGGTCACGCAGCAGTTGCCGGCTGAGCCAGGAATAGAACTCCTGAGCCCCCTGCGCTCTCTGCAGGGCCGACCACCCGGGCGGAGGGGGGGGGCGGGGAGCCGACTTGGGAGCGCGGGGTCGGGGGAGGAGGGTGTATGTGGGAGCAGGGCCGGGGTGTGCCATGCTCCTAAGCGCTGCTGGGGTTCCTGGGGGAGGAGAACAGGCTTGAACTCGAGGCCAGAGGTTGTGTGCCGTTGGACAGCTTGGTTTGTAGCTGTGGCTTTAGCTGTGTGTGCACATGTTTTAAGATCATCTGGGAGCATTTTAGAAAGCAAACACACACCCAGCATTTGTTTTCTTGGTGGCCCTCTCCAAAACCCGCCAGCTCCTTGGGGGAGGGCTTGGCGCGGCCCAGCAGGCTCAGGGACTCCAGAAGGACTGGCAGGATACTTTTGTCCCCATCAACTCCAGAAACGCACTTAGCATTCTCGCCCCAGACTGAGACACCCGGTGGCTGTCCTGAGAGGTTCTGTGTCCTTTTTTTGGCTGGGTCTATTTTGGGGACAGGAGGGATAAATGGAGCATTGTTGCCGACCAGGAGTGTGTCTTCTTCGATGCTTCTTAATTTAATATACATCAACTCAGCAAATGTTTATTTAAGGGCTGGTGAGGGTGTAGGAATAAGCGAGGCTTGTCTCTTGCGTACCAAAGGCTGGGCCCCTGGTGAGATTCAGGCTGAAGGTGAGGCTGTTGCACGCCTCCAGGAGCAGAGCAGGGGGCAGGGAGGTGACCTTCCACTACCAGGGGGAAAGGCCGCCATCCTGGAGACTGCTTGGAGGAGGCGGCACTCTAAGCCAGGGCTTCAAGAAGAAGGACAGCGTGGGAAGGGCTGGGGAGGCTGCACCAGGTACAGCCTGAGCAAAGACTGCAGATCTGTAACGGGGAAGACGGGAGCACCGTAGCAGGGATGAGTCTGATGGGGGACCCCATTCCTCTGAACAGATGCCAAGAGGTTCCTAGAAGGGCCACGGGGCTGCATGCGGCGTGGGTGACAAGCCCTGACCTGACACGGCAGGGGGAAGGGTGAAAGGCTTAAGGGAGAATTTAGGGGTATCCAGAGCATGAGGGAGAGGAGCCTGTGTGCCTACTGAGCAGGCAGGGTCACAGGTGGGGCAGGAGCAACTGCACAGGGGGGTGGGGGGGCAGAAGGAGGTGGCTGTGGCCCGTGGTGCCAGACTCCCTGCAGAGGGGAGAGGAGGCAGCTCAAAGCAAGGTCTTGGCGGGATCAGACCAGGCCCCGGCTGGCGAGGGATTGAAGGGAGAGGGGCCTTCCAGGCAGAGAGGTGGGTATGCAGGGTCTGGCCGAGGTGTGGCAGCCGGGGTAGCTCCCAGGGGCTTCCAGATCGGGGAGAGGAGGTATTTTAGGGTGGGAGCCACAGAGGCTGAGAAGCTGGAAGAGGCAGGTAGAGAAAAAGCAGAGACCATCCTTGGGAAAGTTGGGCTGCTACCAGGTGGACACTGGGGGGTGGTGGTGGGGTGCTGAAGGATGGGTGGCGTCCCCACTGTGACCTTGAATTTGAGTCCCAGTATCTCTACCGGGGCAGGCCAGGGCAGCTGGCCAAACCTCCATAGAGAGAACTGCGAAAACTACTTTTTCAATTTAACATTCCCCCTTCTCTTTTATAACTTCAACTTGTGAGACCAAATTAGAAAGACCTGCAGCCAGCAGGGTCGGGAGGTCCGGCCCCTCTCAGCCTTCTAAGGTGCTGAGCCCCTGGTCCAACCCCCACTGCCTGGCCTGGCAGTGGGTGCCTGGGGCCTGGGGAGGGCAGGGCCTTCACAGCCGGCGCCAGCAGCTTGTTGGTCTGCACCAGTCCCCTGGCAAGTTGGGGGGCAGTTAAGGAAAACTGAGACGTTGATGGTACAGGCCAGGGGCAGCCGGGAGGAAGGGGTTGGGGGGAGGAGGGGAAGCTGGGACCGTGGGAGGAGAGAAAACTGTTCTAGAATAACAGACCTGGGTCCAAATACCAGCCCCACTAGCTGTCCCGGTCTCCCCGACTGAGCATGAGCCACGCATCTGCCTGCACCCCAAAACAGCCTGTGGTAAGGACCACAGGCTGAGCAGCCCGCCTGCTGGCAGTGGGCCCTCAACTGAAGTTCCTTCTGAGACACGATGGCGCCGAGGTCTGGGGGGCATTTGAAGGCCATGAAGGTGGCAGAGGAGGCACAGATGGAGGAGGCGGGGAGAGAAGGTCTAGAAGAAAATCCCACGCAGATGTTTGCAAATTCAGACATAGAGGTTGATTTTTCAGTGCAATCTAATACTTAAACATCTATGGAGGTTTTTGAACATGCAGAGAAAATGGGGGGACCGGGTTCCTACAGTGAAAGTTCCTGCGGATCCCCTAATGGGGACCCCACAAGCCTGGGCCCCCTGGGTCCCAGAACATATTGGGGTCACCTGGCAGACTTTGGTTAGCATGGTTTCACTGTCCGGAGCTCAGCCCACCCAGATGGGGCCTCGACTTTGGGGCTACCCACTCCCCCAGGCCTGCCCGCGCTGCAGCTGGCTGCTCTCCAGCCAGGTGACCGGGAGCCAGCTCTTAGCCGACTCTGGGGACAGGTATGTGCCTTTCACGTGTCATGTCCTGCAGCTGCTCAGGCTCATGAGGCGCCCTGCCTGCCCTTCCCCAGGGGCCGAGAACTGTCAGTGAGGACAAACTGGAAAGGCCTGCAGCCTGGGGTTTGGGCGAAGGATGGGGGGAAGGGTTTGGGAGGTTGGAGCTATAGAGATGGCACTGATGTGTCTATGTGTTCACGCCGTGAGCATGCCTGTGCAAGGGACTGAGCGTGGAAAAATGCTCTGGAGACAAAATAGGCTTGAGCAGGCCTGGCTCCACTGGTGGTGACCTCTGAGCCCGAAATGCCCCGGGGCTGTCAGCGCATCCGGAAAGGGAGTTTCCAGGGAAGGGTTGTCTTAGGGGGCATCTGCTCGGGGGTTCCCAGGTTCTCAGGGAACAGAAGGCCTTGTCCTGAGCCTGCCCTCTTCCAGTTACAGGCAGGGGTGGGGGGTTCTGTTCGGGTTGCTGTTTTTTTTTTTTAATCAAGGTGAAATTTAATTACTATAAAATTAACCATTTTTAAGTGAACCGTTCCGTGACACTTAGTGCAGCCACCCTCTCTGTCTAGTTTGAAAACATTTTCACCCCCCCAAAGGGAACCCATACCCACCAGCAGTTGCTCCCCCTCCCCGCTCCCCCAGCCCCCAGCAACCACAAGTCTGTTTTCTGTCACTACGGATTTGCCTAGTCTGGACATTTCATATAAATGGGGTCAGACAATATGTGTCCTTCTGTGTCTGGCTGCTTTCCCTCGGCACATGATTTCAAGGCTCATCCATATTGTGGTGCTGCAGTGCTTCATTCCTTTTCATGGCTGAATAGTATGCCGCGGTAGGAACTGACCGCGTTTGCAGATCCATCCACCTGCTCATGGATCTTGGGTCACTGGACAGATCCTTTTTAAAGACGCAAAGGAAGTTCTGATTGTGCCGTCAGCACTTTTTAAATAACAAACCCAGAGACTCTGGTGGCCCGCAGGCCCCACCCATCTCTCTGTCTGGCTGCCTGGACCCTGCTGGTGGCCTGAGCTGCAGCCAGCAGAGCCTGGGCTCAAGTGCGTGCCAGCTCCACCCTCAGGGGCCTGTGTGTGGGGGAAAGAGAAGACGAGTGTGCGCCTGGGTGTGCAAGAGAAAGCAAGGCCAACCCCTTGCCCCCAGCCAGGCCCCAGGTCCTGATGGGGTGAAGTGACCGACTTTCCTGGCCACCAGGTCTGGCCCTGAAAGCGGCTTCCTCGGGCACCTTTATTTTTATCTGCTGCTGCCTCCATCCCTTTCCTCCTCATACTGAGTCTACTTTTATTGAGCTCCAGCTGTGTCCCAGGCACCGCGCAGGGCTCTTTCTCCTTGGTTATCTCATTGAAGCCTTGCTTTAATGGGGGAAAAGAGGGCTCTGTACCTTTGTGTGTGATCCCCTGCGGGAGCTGGTGGGGCGAGCCTGGTCCAGCCCTGTGGTGTCCAGTGGGCTTGAACCCAGTGTGCATGTCCTCACACCCTCTCCTCCCCTCCCTGCTGTCCCTCCTGAAAGCCAGTGAACTCTCAGAAGCTGTCTTTTGACAGTGAACACAAGATATCAAGGTTATGTTGAGGAAAGGGAAGGTGTGGGGTCCCAGAATGTTTTGAAAGAGAAGTTGTCCAAGACCACAAAAGCTGACCATTTCTATGAAATGGTGACGGGGCTGGAGAGGATGGCAGATGGAGGAGAGCGAGGAGCAGAAAGAAGGTTTTGCAGGCGATCAGAGGCCTTGAATGCCAAGCTGAGCTGACGTTGGCGCCTGCGTGACTGGATGGGAAACATTCTGCTGATGGAACAAAAGTAGCAGAAGGATGAGGATGCTCTGGAGCAAATCGGGACAGAGTCAAAGGTTCCAGAGAGGGTTTTGTCTAATGTCCATTTCTGAAAGTTACACCCTGTATCCATCTGTTTTGGCTGCCCTTCTCTGCTGCCATAACCGTAGGGTCTTGGCAAGATTGCTTGGGAAGCAGGGGGGTGGCTGATGGCTTTGGGGATGGAGGCTGGTCCCCGAGGTGCCCCTACCTCCACCCCGAAGTCTCGGGTCCTGGCCCCGCCAGCCGTACTCTGTGCCTGCTCTGGCAGTTTCCACTCAGCCAGGCCTGCCAGGGAGCCTGCGTGCACTGCGATTCTGTAAAGCCTGCTGAAAGAAGGCCACTTGGGAATGTGTTCTCCCTTGGTTTTACATCATAGATGTTGACAGAGGGGAAATGTGGCCAGGTTTCTCTCCAATATGAAAAATGGGAACTTCAGCAGGCGAGGACATGCCTGGTGGAGGCCTTGGAGGGGGGGATTGGCCTTCTCCAAGCCTCTGTCTTTTCATTCATGCAGTGGGGTGATGCTGGCCCCAGAGGGGTCCCCGGAAGATGAGTCCGTCCAGTGGCCCCCACACCTGGACCTAGGAATGGCAGGCCCCCTTGACCTGAGTCTGCCCCCAGGTGGGGCAAGGCTTGCAGCTACCAGACACAGGCTCTTTGCAGACCATTTGCTTACCCGAACCCCTGCGGCTGAGGGACCAGGAACACGTCTGCCTAGTGTGCAGGATCCGGGGTGGCAGGGAAGAGCCGCGACCTGGGCAGAAGCCCAGCCAGGCTCACCCACAAAATGAGAATGGGGGTTCTTTTCGGGCTATCTGAAACCTAGAAGGTTTGTACGTGACCCACGGCAAGGCAGACTAATAGTGGCCAAAGACAGTAATAGGGGTTCATGATGGGGGGGGGGTTGGAAGGTCACTGATAGCAAAAAGATACAGAAGCATCAGACCCTAGGTCTCTCCTAGGAGAGGCCTCAGATACACCCTTCCCAGCCGGATAAAGTTTAAAGGTTTTAAATGCAAATATTTCTCCTTTATAGATGCCAGCTGTCTCCAGAGAGCGCGTATCCTCACTGCTCAGCTTTATTGTCCAATTAGCATCCCATATCTGGTACTAGAGAGCCTGGGGGGAGGGGTCTGCAGGGCGCCCGGAGGCTGGAGGGGCGGGGGAGCCTGGGTCGTGCGGTCGGTTCCCAGAGATGGAAGCTGCCCCCACCCCCTTCCCTGGCACCATGTCTGGGGTGGGGTCTGGGAACCCGGGTTGAGACCAGGAGGGGGTGGGTGTCCCTTCCAAGGTGGGGGGAACATATTTCAGATTTCCCGGCTCCAATGGGAGCGGCAGTAGCTGGTGGGGGGTGGGAGGATGGCAGGGACATTCTTTTCTTATTTAAAAAAAGAAAGAAAAAAGGCAGCCCGCCGGGACGCACCCCAGCTCCCTTTCACTCCCTCCCGAGGCCCCCTCCCCGCCTGCTTTCTAGCAGCGCCGCGGCTTCCCCATTCACCCAGGCTCGGCGCAGCTCACAAAGCGAGGCAATTAGAATTGAAAATCTATGCAAAACAGCTGTTAACTGATTGTAAAGGAGCGCAGCTGTGTGCAGGGTGCAGCTTGGGAACAGGCGCTCAAAGGGCAGGAAGTGTTGGGGCAGCCCGGGGTTAAGAGGCAAACTCATGTAACCCAGTCAAAGGGAATTTTCCAGGCCTTAACCCTTTCCTGCTCCCTGGGGGGCAGGGGGTGGGGTGGACAGTGACCCTGGCTCCTGGATGGGTGTCTGACATGGCCTGGGGGTGGGGGGTTCCCAGGGCCAGGGCCAGCCCCCCAGCCCCCGCATCCCTTGAGAAGCCGGTTCCTTCCTGAGGACCAGGAGGCTGCTTTCCTTCTCCCACCTCTGTAGGGATTCTGTCCCCTCCATTGGTCCAGCCAACAGATCTGTGTTAAAGCTTAATACGCAGAGCTCGCCGGGTGACTGGGGGGCTGTGTCGCAGCTACGAGACGAGAGCCTTCGTTCAGGAATCACAGCGTGGCCCAGCCCCCCAGGGTAGCCTGTTCAATAGGCTCATTCCCAGGCCCCACCCGAGACAGCTCACTAAGGGATCTATACCCACCCCCTCCCCCCATTACTTAGGACCTGGTGTGCCCTGTGATTGCTATCTGGGAGGGTGGGACTCGGCGTCTGGAGAGATGGATTCCAGAGGCGGGGTTGGGAAAGCCTTCTTAAAAGAGATAAGATTTAAGCCGGGCTTTGAAGGGCGGGCAGATTTCAGGAGCAGTCATAGCTGGCAGAAGACGAGCATGCCAAAGCCCGGGCAGGAAAAAAAGGAAGTTATAAGTGATGGGGACTCGGCTGCAGCGAGGGGTGCTGTGTAGGACAAGGCGGGAGAGGCAGACCCCTGCCCACCTGCCCCGCAGCCTCCCTCCACCTGGTGCTGCCCTCCTTCGATTTCGCAACTCCCGGAGCTGGTAGCCCAGGTGTGCGCGGCCCCTCCCCACCCCCAGCAGTGAGACTGCGCACATCGCGGAAGGCCTGGCTCTGTCTCTCCTGAAAGGGGAAAGCAGTTTTCGACCGTGGGGACAGCCACCCGGAGATGACACGAGGTACGCGTAGATGCAGCTGGAGGCCCCTGTGCCCATGCAGCTTTCTTCACCCTAGACCGGCTGGGAGTGGCAGAGAAATGCTGCCAGGTACAGGCCGACAACCACAGGCTGGGATTTGAATGTTCTTGCCCCAGGCAAGTTAGTGAACTCTCTCCGGTCCTAGGGCTTCGTGACAGAGGTCAAGCAGCTCCCCTGCAGGGGCCCTAGAGGATTGACCTAAGTTACTTGAGCCGCACAGGCACAGGTGCGCGGTTAGTGCACCTTCCCGCCTGCACTGAGCCCAGGACCTCTGGCATCTGTTCTCTGTTTCAGGGGCTGACCTGCGTGCTTGGCTGGGGCGATGAAAAGGTGAGCAGAGCGTGCAGCCCTAATGCACTAGTAACAAATGGTCGGGGCCAACAAGGACCCTGTTAGTGTCTGTGCGCCCTGCTGACCCTGAAAGGAAACAGGACGGGGACTGCAGGTGTCTGGGGTGGGCTCACCTCTTCCCTGCCCTGGCATCAGGGGCCCCATGTAGTTCGGGGCTGGCACCTGTGCTAGGACTTGGTGGGAGGGGTACCCCTGGACAGCTCACCTGGTGATGCCCAGGCAGTGTTATGATGGCCTAATTTATCTACCTGTGTCCTGCTCTCTGATCTTCCCATGTCTGTCACCTTGTCTTATGCAAGCTGCTTAAACTGGGGACAGGGCCTGGAATTTTCAGTTTCGTCTCTCACAAGGCTGGTGCAGTGGAGCCCTGGACATCGTGTGCTTTTTGAGTGAATAAATGCCCACCTGTGCTGATCTCTTCTGCCCTCTACTTCTTAGGCTCCTGTCTCAGTTCTTGAGCCCAGGAAGGAGTATAAGGCGGCTCCTAGCCTCCTGTTTCTCCGCAACTGAGTGTTTCTCAGCCCTCCATGGTGGAGGCTTCACAGGTTCCCGGAGTTGGGGCTGGATTTTGCACAGATCCACCAAGGTGTTAGCGGAGCAGGGACTCAGGGCCAGGTGGCCAGCTGAGGGCTGCACACCGCGCTTCCTCTGAGAGGCACAGCTTGCTCTGGCAGGGATAGGGATGGGCACGAGGACGCGCCCATGAACGTTCTGTGGTCCCTGGCACACAGCAAGCTGGACTGTGCTAAGGAGCACTGCAACTCTGTCATCCTGGCCGATGTCCACACTCTGGGAGGTGTCCCCAGACAGGGCTGCCCTCACCTCCAGGGTCCATCTCTTCTTCCTGCAAGGTTTCCAGGCACGTGGGAATGAGGTGAAGGAGGCTCTGGGAGCAAGCTCCTAGCCTCACCACTAGCTGGGGGGGAAGCATGGGTGAGTGGGGATGGGAGGGGTATGGAGGGGGGAGCTGCCCACGGGTAGGAGAGGGAGGAGGAGGGAGGCACCTGGAGGGAAATAGAGGGAGGCCCGGGAGAGCCCCAAGTGGTGGGAAATTAGAAGTCAAGCTACAAACCTTGTTAGTGAGAAGTGGCGGGCTGCAGGAGAGCAATTCTCACTCTTAAACTCAGAGGCCGTGCTCCCGGATTACTAATTTCCTGGGGCCGGGCGCAGTGACAGCGAGTGTCATCCATCTCTCCCTGCCAGCCAGCCAGCCTGGTGGCCGCAAGTCTTTTCTGGCCCCAGGCGCACAGCCGGCTCAATGCTGCCCCCCCGCGGTCACCGAGGCTCCCTGCTTCTCTTAGCTTCCTTTGGTGAATGGGTTGGGGAGAACCCCAGGTATGAACAGCTCAGGACACAGCTCTCAGTTCACCTCAGCAAACATGACCTTGAGCAGCCCTGACCTCACCTTCCTCCTCTGTGAAATGGGGATCAGACCACCCATCTCGAGATGGAACCAGATGCCAACAGGAAAGAAATCTGGCAGTTCTAAAAATTAGCCACAGGTTACCTTGCAGTGGCTACCCCCCACAGATTTAGGGGTGTCCGTCCCGGTTGGAGTGGACAGAGAGCTAGAGTCCCCCCAAGGACCTCCCACCAATGAAGGGAAATCAACTGGCGCGCCGGATCTGGCGGGAGGACTTGGAGGATGATTGAGGTTGGGCCTGGCCGCTCCGACCCGGGAGGACTCCTGGCCAGGTGCCTTGTGATCCTTTGCATTATACCTCCCTGCCTCGGCATCCTACCATCCAGGGGGGAAAGAGGCTGGAGCCGCTCCGAGGTTTTTTATTTTGTTTTTAAAGCCCTAGGCAAAATGTCCAATTCTCTCCCTACCCCTCCCTCCCGCTTCGTGACTCCGGGCGGGTGGCGCGCCCCCTCCTCTGCGCTCTGACCGCCGGGGGCCCAGCGAGTCTGCCGGCCGTGGGGGGTGTGAATTATGGGAGGCCGCGGTGCCGAGCTGTGGTGTGGGGCGTGAATGAAAGCCTGAAGCCGAGGCCGGCGGGAGGCAGGCGCCGCGGGCGGGGAACGGGAGCGGCCCCTCCCGAGCGGTGCCAGGCCGGCCGGCGCCCACAGGTAGAAGCCAGTAACGGCCCGGCCCGGCCTCACCGGTCCGTTTCCCTTTTCGTTTGTGGTCGGCCAAGGAGCCTTGTGCAAGGCGGGGCGGGGGAGGGAGGACCCGGCCTGCGCCCACCTCCGCCCGGTGCACCCCGTTGTTGCTGGATCAGGGGAGTGGGCAGCCTAGGGGCACCCGTCGGACACCCGCCCCCGCCCATCCCCAGCGGGCACACAGGCTGGTTCTGCCTCTCCGCTGGCGCGAGCCCCGAGTGCACCAGGCCCGCCAGCGTCATCGGGAACAGATGGATAGGGGGTGGCAGGCGCCCAGCGCTCCCTCCCGTCGCAATCCGGGCTGGCGCGGGGAAGGAAGGAGGGAGGAAGGCGGGGGAGGCCGGGCCCGCGGGGACGGCAGCGTGCGCGGCTGCCAAGCGCGGCGCGGGCATGTCCCAGGGCAGGTTTGGGGCTGGCAGCAGCGCGGCGCTGGCACCGCGGCCGAAAGTTGAAACCCGCGGCGCGGCTGGGGCGGCCGCCCAGAGGGGTACTGGTTTGCCTCCCGGCTCTAAAGTATGAAAGCTGTAGGTTAGAGAGGTTTTTGTTGTTGTTTTTAAGAGGATGGGTCGGGAGAGACCCCCGGGCCTCGGAGCCACGTCGGGACCATCGGTAGGGCGCCGGCATGCGCAGGGGCGAGGGGTGGCCGAGTGAGCCTAACGACCCCCGCCGGCGAAGCGCGCCCCCTTAGCCCCGCGCTTCCTGGAGGCGCCGGCGCGGGGGGTGGGCTAGGGCCCGCGTCCGCCGGCGGCGGGCGTGGGGGCGGGGCGAGGGAGGAGTCCGGGGTGGGAGACGGCGGCCCGCAGTCCCTCTCCGCGCCGCCTGTGGGTGCCCAGGAATTTCAGGACGCTGTCTGAGTCATTCCAGCCTGTCAAGTGCTTGGGTGAGGTCGGTTGGGGTGGGGGTGCCAGGAATGAGGAGGCGCTGCGCCGGGGCCGGGACTCGATGGGGCGGCAGGCTCAGTGGGTCAGGCCAGTTTCTGGAGGCGGGAGGCCTCGCCTCTGACCGCAAGCCCAGCTACTTAATGACCCCCCTGGTGAAGCGGCGCCTCCGTGGATCCTTTAGTTCCAGGACGTGAGTTCTTCTGAACCAGCCATCCCCCCTCCCCCAAACACTATGACCCTCCCAAAAGTTATACCAAACGGACCAGAGGGAACTTTCTAGAACTCTGGGAGCGAGGCGGAGATCGTTGTGGTTCTTAACATGATCAGTTTTTTGAAGTCGGGGTAATAAAGGTCAGGAACCAGGGGGTGGGATGGAGAGCATAAACACACAAGCCTATCGTGTGCTCTCCCCGCCCCACCCCCACACCAGTTCCAAGGAAATTGTCCCCCAGGAGGCCTCTGGGACACTGCTTATCCGTGCGCTCACTTTTGAGCGTGCTTTGTGCCAGGCGCCGTTGTAGGCACGAGGGGAGGAGGCCGCCGGGACCTGAAAGGACTCCGCGTGGCGGTGTGTTGGAAGTGACTGCTCCCTACTTTTGGAATCCAAGTGGCCACCAAGGTGTCCGGGACCCCCGAGTAGCCCAGTCCGGGCATCCCAGGAATGTAGGGCTGGCACCTCCCCACGCTGTGGGTGTCCTCGGCTCACCTGACCGGCCGGGCTGGGGAGGGGCGTGTGCCGGCGCGGGTGCACCCGGGCGCCCGTCGGTGCGCGCGCGAGTGTGTTTGCGGCTGAAACCCGACACCTCCCGCTGGCTGAGGTCAGGGAGCCGGGAGCGAGCCAGTGGCCCGGGAGTGGGCGGCGTTGAGCTTGGGTGTGTCCTCGGCGGCCGCGGCGGCGGCGACAGCAGCAGGTGTTTCTTGGCCGGGGCCCCGGAAGCTCCACCTCCCCAGTGGGCCTGAGCCGCCGCCGCCGAGCAGCCCCGGGTGAGATAAGCAGTTTAGACAAACACTGGGCGACGGTGGCTCCAGCATGTGTCAGCCCTCGCCGAGGCGGAGCTGCGGGGCCCTGGCATGAAAGGTGAGCGCCGGGCGGGGGGCGGAGGTGGGGGGTTCTCCGCCCTCTCCTCTCGCCCGCCCGCCTCTGCTCCTTCTAAGTTCGCGGGTTCCGCAGGGGCTGCCGCCAACGGCTCCCGGCAACTTCCCCCCGGAGTGCGAGAGGCGATAAGAGCCGGGCGGGCAGGCGACCAAAGGCCACCCCCTTCCCCCTCCCCCCCCCGGCGGGTCGCCCTGGGCGGTCGGGGTCGGGGTAGGGACCCGGGCTGCCGCCAGGCCCGCGGCGCGTTGGTCTCGTTCGGCGAGGGGTGCGTAAGTGCGCGCGGGGGCGGGGAGTGGGGGGCGCCGGAGCGGGATAGCGGGGGCTCCCAGTGCGCTGCCAACGCTCCGGAGCCGGAATGAAAACTTTGTGGCGTCGCGGGAGTGAGCGGGTGGGGGTGGGGGGGGCAGGCGTGTGCCCCCGCGGCAGGTGCTGGCGGCGGGTGCGCGCGGGGAGCTCTCTGGCTGGGGCCGCGCGGCTAGGGTTTTTGTCTCGCTCCTCTCCCTCCTCCCACCTCCGCGGTGGGGACGGGGGGAGGCCGCTGGGAGGGCGGGACTACAGCCTCCGGGGTCCCCGACCCCCACGCCCTGCTTCCCAAGGACGCGCCCCGGCACTTCTCAGCTTCGCCTTCACCCGGCGCGCTGGAGCCGTGCCCTGCCCCTCCCCCGGCAGAAGATGGCTGCCCCGGCCTCGGAGGTGGGAGGGTGGTTGCATCCGCCGCCCCCCATCCGCGCGGCCCTTCCCGGCCTACCCTTCTCCCCCCCGCCCCGCCGCCCTTCCTGCTCCGCCTGGATGCGCGTCCCCGCCCCCAGCGCTCCCAGGCCGGGCGTCCGCGCGGAGGGGCGGCGAGTGGCCCGACCTAGTGGAGCCGATTCAATTATATTGCAGCACCAGAGACACCTCCTCGGCCGCCCGCCCGCCTCTCCAGCAGGCTAATTAAATTCCCGTCGTTGAGGCGGAGCGGGAGTTTGGCTCCCCCTCCCCCGCGCCCGCCCACACATGCTCCCCTCCCTTAGCGCGGGGTGGGGGGCAAAGGGCCACTTGGAAATGGAGAGTGGGGGCTTGGGGCGGTGGTCGTGAGGAGGTGGTTCTGGAATGAGGGGAAATACCTTCATACCCCCACCTGAGGGGCAGAGGACCCCGTTCCCCCACTCCCCACCGCCATGGTGTGGGGGCCGCTACTGGAAGACTGGTTTTAAGGGTAAGGGGGGGAAAGGGAGCACCTGCCTAGGCCCCTGGGTCGGGGGTGGCTGTTGGTGGAGTTGAGTTGATTTGTCTCTTGTCTTGTAAACTAGCCATTGTCTCCAAAGTGGGTTTAAAATGCATTAAACCCTTGTTAACCCCTGCCGTGCCTTGTCGGGGCCTGCGGGGTAGGGGCCCACACAAGCTGGGGTTTGGAAACAAAAAAGCGGGAACCACAAAACGCGAAAGGGAGCCTTTTGTAAGCCGCTGGAACAAAAGGCGCAACCGCACGCAGGGGTGGTGAGCCCCCCTTCTCAGCTAAGCCGATTTCCAGCGGGGGGTGGGGGACAAAAGGGCAGCCGGCCCTGGGGGCAGGGGAGAGTGGAGGGAGGCCCCAGGTGGGCAGCCTTCCTTCTCGGCCCCCCCTCGGCGTGAGTTAAGGCCCCAGCGCTGCGCGTAGCTTGCCTTGTGTTTATGGTTGGCGGAACCCGAGGCGCAGGCTGAGCCCTGACTCAGCTGGGCCTCGCCCCAGGTGAGGGGGGAGCCCAGGTGAGGGCCTGGCGTGTAGGCTCCGGCTGGCAGCTGCGTGTGTCATCCCAGCTGCCGGCCTCGCTGGGGAGTCACAGCCACGCCCAGGGAGACCAGGAAACTCTCCAGGGGAGCCAGACCTTTGCATCCTGCTTTTTATCAGGCTTTTCACGGCAGCCCCCTGTCAGTGACAGCTGCCTGCAAGGGGTGTGGGCGGCTCAGAGGTGTGTGCAGGTAGGGTAGAGGAGGAAGCTGGAGACAGGTTTGGACGCCTGGAAGTTTTTTTTTCCGCGAACCAGGGGGTGGCGCGAGCCTGGAAGTTGGGGCCCCCTGAGGTTAGCCCCATCTTGGGGAGGGGGTGGTTCCTGGTTCAGGACCGTGCCAGCTCTGGGAGGGCTAGGTTCTGAAAATGCTTTGCATGGGCCCTGACCCCTTGGGGACAGCTTGTAGAATGCCGGCCTCCGTGCTCAAAGCATCAAGAGGATTTCAAGCGTCCGCTGGTGTGGCTCTTCTCAGTTTTGGCTTTAAAGTCCCTTGGGGGCTTCTTTTTCATGTGCTCACGGTCAGGCCTTCTCCAGCCCCCGTGGGTGTGTCCCAGGCCCTTCTGCTCAGTTTGGATCGAGAATCCGTCCCTGCGAGTAGGGAGGTGGGTGGGGTGGGCTGCCCAGCAAAAGGCAGAGAACCAGAGCTGGCCCCATTGGACACTCCCTGTGACCTTTGCAGAACTGTGCCCTGGGGCAGCGCTTGCCAAGCGACTTCCCTGTCCCTGGGGGAAGTTCAGGGCTGCAGGCCCAGGGCCCCAAGCTGGGTCGGCATCTCCAGTAGAGCTAGAGGAGGCGAGAAAAAGCGCACAGCGCCGCTCTGTGGCCAGCCCGGGCCTGCCCCTCCTTGCCTGGCACAGTGCCAGGCTCACCTTCCCAGGGAGGCCCTTGACCTGGGGCAGGTGTGTCCAGACTCCCCTCATCTGAACGGGGGTGGCCCCTGGGCTCCCATCCAAGAGGGAGGTGCAGGAGTCTCCTTCTCTGGCTGCTACTCTTTTCCCTGCCCCAGGAACTCGCAGGGGCTTGTGGAGTCACCTAGCAAGGCCGGTTTTTCCTGGCCCCGTCCAAAGGCTAGAAATTCCCAGCCTGGGTTACTAGAAGTGCAACGCGCCATGGCCTTGAATGGGAGCCCTGGGGGCGGGGGGCAAGTTAACTACCTTTGTTATGACGACAGCATCGAGGCCCACCTGCCTTCTTTGCTGGCCCCCCCTTCCCTGGGAGAGCTCTCTCTAACCTGTGGAGACCCGTGCTCCAGGTGACATCCGTTTGGTAGCTGCACTGAAGACTGGCTGTCTTGCTTTAACCCCCTACCCCTTAGATCCCCAGGGGCTTCCTGAGCCTGTGTGGGCGGCGGTGCTGGCCTCACTTCCTCCGGCTGGCCTTTCTGCTGTGGCCGGGCCCGGGAGGTGACTTATCGCAGTGTCCCTGTCAGTGAGGATTTATGGAGCCTCCTCTGACCCGGCGGTGTGCTCACTGGGGAGGCAGGACCGTGTCCAAACGCAGCCCTGGGCTTGACTGCCGAGCTGGAGCTCTCAGGAGCCCTTTCATCCTGCCTGGGCAGCCGCTGGCCCCCGCCAGCCTCCGCACACGCCCTCCACTCCGGCCAGAGCAGCCACAGGGCCGCCCTGGTCTCTGCTCACCTGTCTTGTCCTTCCTGACGCCTCTGCCACCCACCCCCATGTCTGGGAATCCCGCCTGTGGTGCTTCATAGGAGCAGAGGGCTGGGCAAGTGAGAGCAGCCTGCCTCCAGGGCGGAAGGGAGAGCAGGGGGCTGCTGCAGATAGGAAGAGGGGCCAAGGGTTCAGGAGATTCCCTGTGGGTTGCCATGCAGCCACCAAGCATCTGAAAAGAGAGAGGTCCTGGGGAAACGGGGGGACGGACGGGAGCCTTCACACTAAGAGCCTCCACCTTGGCTGTGGTTTAGAGTCACCTGGGGACCTATTAAGGCTAAATCTCTGTGGTATCAGCATTTTTTTTTAAACTCCCCCAGGTGACTCCAGTGTATTGCCAGAGCTGAGAAGAGAGTTCTAGAAAGAGCCTTCTGCCTAGGGAAAAGTGGGCAAGGCCAGCTGGTACTTTTAAGGGAGATCTGAGTGCCCCCCCCCAGGGAAGGCTGAGGGAGTGCGTGGAGACTTGAAGGCCATGGCCCCCACAGACACCCCTGCTTCTCTGGGCACCCCACCTGGCTGGGGGGGGGCTGGGGCGGGGGGAAGAAGAAATGAAAAATCAGTTTTCAAAGCATACTTCCACAAGCAGTTACAGAATAGGTCCCAGAGTTTGTCACGGGCTGCTACTCTCCCAGCTCACGTTTCTCCTAGTTGTTCCCAGACACTGGAGGCCAGGTGAAATATTACAGTGATTCGGCAGCCAGGCTTACATAGTAAATCCCATTCTCTCTGTTACACCACCTCTTCCTCCCCTAGTCCTGTCCCAGTCCGTAGGGATCCCTGGGCGATGCCCATTCTCACTTCTTCGTGTTGATAAGGGATGTCAACACTGAAGTATAGGGGAGTAATCAGCTGACCATCTTGGAGAGGTCGGTCTGTCTGGGTTTCAGGGCTTGTCTGACCTAGGAACCCTCTGGAAATTGTAGGTTCCCAGAAAGCAAACCTACTGCATGAAAGCTTTATGGAGTCTCAGGTCCCGCCCAAGGTGTTCTGAAGAGTCAACAGGAGTGATGCTGGTTGGGGTTTAGCAAACCCTGGCAATCGGCATTATCTAACTGAAGCTTACACAAGAGTTGTCTGGACCCTCTCTTAACCACAGCTAATGTCTTGAAGGTCGTGCTCCTTACCTGGTCCAGGTGTGCTCTCCTAAAGGGGTCTCCAAATGCGGAGTCCTATTGGCATGGTTGGATTCAGGCCAAGCCTTAGCATTCTTGTCTGAGGGGTGACTAGTGGCTTTGGGGCACTTCTGCCAGACCTGTGGGAGTTGCCCCAGGCAGGGGATGTGGCGCCTGCCTCTGTAATCAGTCTGGCTGAGCTGTTGCCCCATCATTAAAGTGGGAATGTGGACATCTTCCCCCTGGACTTACTTGAGGAACCAGTGGCCATGTGCCTGCATTAGGTAGGAAACTAACAAATACAGGTGAAGGGCTAAGGCCTGGGACCGGGGATGGCACAGGACAAGTCACTGTCCAGGGCTGCTGACAGGCACATGTCGGCTCAGAGTGAGCTGCTTGGAGGTTGCTTCCCCGATGCGAAGGTGGGACACCCACCCATTCCGTACCTGTGCGACCTTGGCCCCTTTTACTTCTGGGCCTGGGTTTTCTCGTCTGTGATTTGGGAGTAACATGGTGCCAGCGGCCTCGGGCTGTCGAGTGTTAGATGCCCTGGTGTTTATAGAGCTCAGAGCAGCTGCTGGGGGCGGAGAGGGGACTTTGAAGCAGCAGGTCCTCCAGGAAGCCACTGCCTCTTGCCCCCTCCCCTTCTCGGTGGCTCTAGTATTCCTGGAATTTTTACCTTTGAAAAATGCAAAACGCTCAGTTTCCCCTCCCCACGCCTCTGGCAGTGTTTGGGGCTGGGGTGGGGCCGCGGCAGCTCTTCTCCTTTCCCACTGGGACCTGAATTGTGGTTTCCTCCCAAAGGCTCCAGGTGCCAGATGGGCCCCTCTGCTGGCTGCTCCCCTGCTGTGGCAGTTCACAGCCAAACGTGCTACCTCCCCACCCACCCCCTTGCCCCGCAGTCCCCACGGCCGTGGAAACACCCTTTCCCACCGACAGGCTGCCCTCCCTGGTGGTGGGTGGATGGGGGGCGCCTTATCAGAACCAGTAACGGTTTGGAGTGGTGAGCATCCAACAGGGCGGCTGCTGATGTCACCCAGGCAGGGTAAGGGTGTCCCACTGAGGACGACGAGGCTTAGAGGGTGGGGGTTGGGGAGAGCTGCTGGACCACCTCCCGTGGCTGCATCCTGCTAACCTGTGTCATCTCCCTTCCTGGGGGCATCCCCAGGTCTGTTTGGGGGTCAGAAAGATCCGGGCGTTTTATGTGGTCTTCCCTGCTGGGGCCTGCAGCTGTGCCACGGCAGATCTCCAGGCGGGCTCGCTAGTGCCCGGGGAACTCAGGAGGCTGATGGGGAGCTGTCCTTTTCTAGAGCTGTGGGGACCTCCGTGTCTTAGGTGCTGACTAAATGGGGAGGTTGAATCATCTGCATTTAACTGGTGAGGCAGCGAGGCTCAGGGGGGCTCATCTGCCTGCCTGGAGTCACAGCGATGTTGGGTGGCAGAAAAGGAGCGGCAGCCCGAGTCCCCAGACTCTCAAATCCAGGGGGTCCTGTGACAGCTCCGTTCTCTCCTACCTGGAAAGAGGAGTCGCTGGCTAGTGGAGTGGGGGTGGGCGTCTTGTTTGTAGAGTCGAGTCCTGAATAGGTCTTGGGACGTGACAGGATTCATCGCACTGAATCCCCAGTGTCTGTTCATCTCTGACCATAGTTTTGTAATTTTGCGTACACGTAGGTTTTTCCCCCTCCTTTTCATTCATATGTGAGAATTCCTGTGCCGTGCTCGGTTTTGGAGTTATAAAAATGAATATTAACTAAAATCCTTAGTCGGCTGGAACATTTGAGCAGTCTCTGTCTGTTAGGCCGTGGGTCTGAGTGATTGCTTGCCTGCCCCTTTGCAAATGGGGGGTGGTTAGTCAGCCCCATTTAACAGGTGCAGAAACAGGCTTAGACTCTGGATTTTTTCTGGGTTCCTGACTCCAGTTTTGCCCCATTTAGAAAAGATTTCTGGTGGATTCAGCCTTCAGGTTTGCAGGGAGAACCACAGAGGTATGGAACGAGGCTGTATATGTGAAATCAAATTGGTGTCTAGGCCCCTCCTTTTTGAAGGCATCATTTTAGCTTTATGCAACTTGCTGTTTTCACCTAAATGTGTATCTTTAAGATTAAAGAAGTTAAGTCTTCCTTCGGGATGCAGAACCCCCAGGCCCAGCCCTCGGGCAAGGCTCCAGGTTGAAGTTGCCTTGCTCCAGTCCCACTGCATTCCTTTTAACACCTCTGTCCCCTAAGTGTAAGTGCTGGGCTCCCTCCAGCCGCATCCATCCCCTGGGGTGTGGACTGTGGGCTTCCAGGCTGTGGCTGTCTACGGCATCCCCGGCAGCTGGCCCTGCTTTTGGGAGTGTCCCTTCTGAGTGGCCTGTTGAGAATGTGGAAGCAGCTAGTTGTGAATGCTTTAAATTCATAAAGATGTGCCCTCCAAGAAAAAGTTGTAGGGGTTTGCACTCCTGCGGATCTGCAGCATCCTGGCCCTTAAAGGGGGCAGATTCCACTTAGCTGGGGTACCTTCTCTCCCACTCAGCCCCCTGAGGCCCAAGGTCAGGCATGCACATTTTTGGAAGGGAGGTGTATGAGGGAGAGCAAATCCTTCCTACCCACCCTCAGTGAGTCCGGGGTAAACTGGGCAACTTTTCACGGTGTGCTCCTGGAGAAACTTCTTTCCTTGTTCCCTGCTTGTTGACACCCGCTCTGGGCCTCAGGGTTCTGCTTGTCCTTATCAGGGAGCCTGCAAAGTTCCTAATAGAAATTAAGGGAGGGTTTTTTTGTTGTTGTTTTTGGCTTTGAGAAGAAAGAATTATTTTAGACCTAGGCAGTTGGCTACTCCACCGTCGACAGAGGAGCAGGGCTGGGCGGGGAGCTTGCTCCTCTTACTTCCTCACGATTTTGAGAACTTTTCCCTGGTGGCCACCGGTGCTAAGATTTATGACCTACTGCTCTCAGGTCCATCCTGGCTGCAAGGTAGTCCGTTTTTTCCTCTTGGGACATTTAACAATGTTGGGCATTGTACGTGGGGCTTTGAGGATGGTTGAAGAGCTGGTTGAGGAAGCACTCTTAGAACTGGCATTTTCTGGGTCTTTCATTTGATACCAGTATTTCCTCAGCCCAGAAAGAACCTATGGGTGTGTGTGTGTGGGGGTGGGGGATGGTGGATAATTTGCTGTTTAAAGAATTCTGTAGAATAGGAGTCTGCTGCACACACAACTTGAGTGGGTTTATTGATGGTCTTTGGGAGAACCATATGCAAAACCCTGTGAGTGTGCTGTGCTGGGCAGAGGGTCTAGCTTGCACCTTTTGAAAAAGCAAATAACCATTTTCTCCTTTGGAACAAGCCCTAACTCAAATGTACTGGGTTCGATTAGAGTAAGGCCCCCCTGTGGGTTGACGCATGCTCCCTGGGTGGGCCCTGGGGTCCTGAAGCTGAGGGTGGAAGGACTGACCTCTTCTGTTAAATCTGGATGGAGTCAGTTTGTTGTTGATGTTGGAGCTGAGGATCCTGACCCCTGCCCGCTTTGTTTCCCTCCTACGCTGGGGAACGTCCACTCACTGCCTGAGCCCTCCGTTCCAGAGCTGGAGGGGCTGGGAGTGGCACAGGCAGATCAGCCCAAGACAGGAGGGGCTCCGGGGGCCCTGGCCACCTGGACACTGGGGACAGACAAAGCGATAACTTCCGCAAGTTATGGCTTTGTGGCTTCGATTTTTCAAGAGAGATGGAAATCCCCATTTTGACATGAAACCACCTTTTAAAAAACAGCGACCGTCGATCGATGTAGAGGTAGCCGAACAGAAGCAGCTGGGTGGGCCAGAGGAGGCCTGCGTGACCTCTGCTTTGCAGCCCCTGACTTTCTCACCTCTGTAGCGCCAACAGAGAAACTGAGGCTCAGAGCTTGCAGCGACCCAGCAGGGCTGCGCTGGGAGGTGGGGTTGGAGGTGAGGGGCTGCGATCCCGCTCCTTCTGGTTTCCAGCCAGCAGCTCTTGTTGCTTTGTGCGAGCATTTAGCCCCCAAGGGTGCCCATTGCTAGGCCTTTCCACTGGCCCCGGAGCCCACCACTGGGCACGGGAACTGGTTTCACCTTGAGTTGGCTCAGATCCCGTGGGGTGGAGGCCCCTCTTCTGGCCCGAGAGGCCTTTGGGAGCTGGGTGCTAGACCTGCGGAGCCCCCTCCCACCTCCTCTGCAGACCCACCCCAGCCTGCTGTTCCTTCTGAGCACCTGTTGGATACCTGGCTGCTGCCCAGCTTGGTGTCTCTGGTGCTGGGATATTCCAGGTGATTTTGGTGCAGCCTCCCGGCCCGGGGGCCAGTCGCTAGCAGGTTTTTGTTGACACTTAGCACTGAAGGAGGAAGGCTTTTGGTTGTCTGGTTCTCTGTCCCTCCCTCTACGTAGAGTGGCTCCAGTCCCCCAAGGACTGGGCATAAGCTTAAGTTCTCAGATCCCTGGGCCCCACCCTCCTTACCCCAGGGCCGTGGGGGCGGGGACCTGGGCTCTGGGGGCCCATGGCTTCCAGAGCGGTTCCTGGTTCCTAACCAGGCCTCCTCTTCTCCTGAGTTAGGGAGAAGGGTCTGTTCCTCCTGAGGAACCTGGCCACGGCCCCAGCCTCCTTGACCCCCTGGCCTGTCCTGGGCACCCAGCCCCATGTCTGCCCCACCTCTGCCCTGCTGGCTTCTGGCCTGTGGCTCCGTGGAATCTTGGGGACGTTCAGGAATCTCCTCCTGCCAGCTTGGGTTCCTCTCCTTCAGAGCCTCCGACACTGACCTGTCCATTGCCTGCATCCTGGGCCTCCAGAGGCCAGCCTTCTCTGAAAGAGCTCCTTTGTGAAAGGGGTGAGCTTGAAAGTGGCCTGGTTAGCTCGTGTGTCCTGGGCACAGAGGGGTCGCCCCCTGGATTGTCTGCCCGGCCCCTGTATGACTTAACCAGGGAGCAAGGGGTTTGTAGGCAAAGGCCCAGACAGAGTTCAGATCCTCCTTCTCGCTTCTTGGCTGGGTATGGTCTTAGCCTCCCTGGGCCCATCCATAAAATGGGCACAGCACATAAAGTGGACCCCAGAGAGCAGCCAACTTGTGAAAACAGGCAACTCCAGGTAGTGGGTTCCTCTCTAGTGTAGCACTGGCATGGCAGGGTGGTGAGGAAACCTGGCCTCTTGTCCATCTTCTTGACCTCTTAGCATATACTGTAGATGAGGGTGTTGGTCACTTAGAGCCTCAGTTTACCCATCCTGCAGAGTGGGCTGGGATGCAGGCTTTATGGACCTTTAGGGCATGGGGAGGTGCTGCGGTCCGGCCCTACTGTTTGTGCCCAGCTGTGGCATGGCGGTGTGGTTCGCACGTGCCTGGCTGGCATGCAGACCGTGTCGGCAAAATTTAGCCCCATCACTGTTTTCATGCATGTTGTTACACATGTGCAGAATGACAGTGCTGGTTGCTGTGCGGGACCCAGCCTCACCCTAGCTCCTGACCCGGCTGGTTTGGTTTGGCTGTGGGTCTGCGTTTGTCTCATTAAGACAGCGCTGCTCCTCTGCTGTCGGGCTGCCTGCTTTCTGCCTTTTTGCGTTTTCCACCCCCCCAGGACACCCCCCCCCGCCTCCCCCCCCCCAAGTCTGCCATCCGGGCTCCCCAAGCCTAGCCGCAGAGCGTAATCACCATTGAATGTCCCGCCATCTGTTGCCTGATTCCCTCGCTTGTGTCCTGTGACCCCCAAGGGCCTGGATGTCGAACCCCAACCCTGGGTCTGTTCCTGGAGGCCCTGCATGGCTGGCCAAGCCCCAGTCACCAACCAGCACAGGGCCCCTGCTGACCGGCCCATGCCCACCGGGACTGCTGGCTGGCACCCCTCTGGCTGTGCCCGGTCTCCTGTATTCTTCACTCCTTACCACGTCCCTGAGTTTAGGTTCCTAAGACTCTGCCTGGCTCACCTCTAGAGTCCACATTTCCCAGGAGGACTCAGTCGACTGCCTTCCCCTCTCCTGGGGTACTAACATGGCAGTGGGGATGGGGAGACATCCCAAATATTATTGCAGCTCCCCACCCCAGTATTGCAGGCCAGTCCCAGTCCTCACCCCCCCCCCCATTCATTACAGGACAGCTACAGTGAGTGTCTCAGGGTCGGGCTGCAGGTGGGGACCGAGGAGCTGCCTGGTGGCCACAAATATGTGCTTTGGAAGCAGCCAGCCTGGCAGTGCAGGCTGGGTTGTCTGGCTGAGGGCTTTCTGAGGGGGCTTCCGTTCTTACTGATTGGGGTTCTGGTGACTTGCTTCTCCTGGGGGTGGGAGTGAGGTGAGCTCCTGCCTGCAGGACTCCGTAGTCACTCTGACTACAGGGGGGCTTGGCTCTGCGCCACCTGTACCCCCAAGCTTGTAGGAGCCGGCCTTGCTCAGCCTCCCATTGCACGGGGTACTGACCTTGGGAGGCACATCCAGTTTGGGAACTTGGGGCAAGGAAAAGATTCGAACCCCACTCCCAACACCACCACCCCCCCGCCCCCATTCCCTTAAAAACCTCCAGCCTGGGAGCTGGGGTTGGGGGGATAGTTTTTAAAAAGCAAAACTTGTAAGGCATACACAGGCCCCCGCATGCCCTGGGAGCAAGGAGGACCCCATCTTCTTGCTGTCTCCTCCCACCCCAGAGAAAATGGCTTAGTGCAAGTGAGCTCAGAGTACGCCGAAGGCAAATATAATAATGAATTTATTATGAAGCCGCCAGGATCACGTGGCACCCCCATGCTGCTGCAGCCGCGGGGTGACCCCAGCCTTATGAGGACCACTGAAGCATCTCCCTTTTAGGGGAGCGGGGGGAGTGGGGGCAGAGGCCCGGGGGCCCTGGGCCAGGGGATGCCCTTGATTTGTTCACAAACATTTCTTTGGGAGGTAATGAAAAATTGCCAGGAGCGGTGATTAGAGGCTGCGTGTCGGGGTGTTGAAAAGTAAAACCTGCTGGACCCGGCCTCATGGGGCGTCACTGCCCCAGGGGGGCTGTCAGAAGCAGGGGCGAGGGGCGGATCGGTGCTTGAACCAGCCCTGGCAGAAAATCCATCTCCACTTCTAGCTTGTAATTACAGAGCATGGAGGGAACGGGCCGAGGTCTGGTGCCAGAGCCAAGCAGGGATGAAAAGAAGCAGTAATTACGGGAACCGGTGGGGGCGGCTGCAGCCTGCTGTGCTGGGCCCAAGATACCGTATTTAATGGAGTAGCAGAGGCTGCACGCACACACCCCTCTTGTGTGTGTGTGTGTGTGTGTGTACACGTACGCGCGCACATGGAATCCCACCTGGGTCTTCTGCCTGGCAGGGGAGCGTTCCCCCCCCCCCCTTTGGGCCCTGCTGTTAGGGGACGGCAGGCAGGCCCACTTGGGGTGTGTACTGAGAATAAGGTGGGTTTCTGTAGAATGCCAGCTGCTCTGCCGGCTGCGCTCACCCCTCTGCACTTAGGTCTTTCCCGCCCCCTCCCCACTCCCCTGGCCGGATTAGAGACCTAGGTGGGAAAGAAAAAGAAGCATGGGCTAAAGAAGTTGTGTGCTGCTGGAACAGACACAAGAAGCCAGCAGTTTGTGACTTTTACCTTCTTTCCCCCACCCTTGTTTACTCACCACAGGGCTCTATCTGCTCTGTTTTGGGGGGTGGAGGTTGGCCCCTTTTTCCTGCAGGCGTCAGCTCTGCTTCTAGAGGTGTGTGTGGGCCCCTCGAAGGAAACAGAAATCTGAGGTGGGGAGAACTCCTGACCCTTGGGTTTGAGGGGTTCTGGGGTTCCCCAAAACTAGCATCAGAGAGCTGTGGGGCTCTGCTTTCAGGTGTGTTTTCCTGGGGGGGGTGCGGCCACGGCTGAGTGGCGTCTTCCCGCTGAGCCCCGCCCCCTCCCCATCCATCACAGCCTTCATGCGGGGCTGATTCCCAGTTGTCAGGGTAATGAATTTACATGAGCTGATGATGCAGACGAGAAGTCAGTGGCCAGGGGCGCAGAAGCTAATAAGTACTGCCCTAATGATGGCGGGGGAAGCAGCACCCCTCACTCTCCCAGGGCAGCCCTGAGCCCATTCTCCCCTCCCACCCTCCCTGCAGGCTGGAAGAGGGGGCGACTGCCCCTGGAGCCTCCCCCATTGCACCTGCCTCACCCCAGGAACATTTGCTTGGGGGGGTGTCCATATCTGCCCCCACCCCCAGGGAGGGCTCAGCTCTGTCCTAAGGCCTGGAGGGCAGAGTTGCCCCCGCGTGCAGGGGTAAGAGAAGTGTGGGGTCCACGACAGGCCCAGGCCACTCTTTGCTGCCCCCTCTGAGGGCTGCCGGGGTCCCCCTTACTGCCTCCCCCCTCCCCCCCACAGGCCCCTTCTGAAGCATGTGCCAGGAGAAATGCTAATTTTAGCCGCCTAATGAAGCTGCTCATTTGAAATTCTATTTTAAGTGACCTGACATCAGCAGAACAGCTTTCCTGGCTCAGCTCGGGAGCCTGCGGCTGACACTGTGGTAGCAACGCTGGCTTTGGGGGACCTCCAGGGACCCAGGGGGACCTGAATGTGGGGCTGGAGGCTGCCAGGGCTCAGAAAGCCGGTGCCTTGTTGAGGGGCTCAGTATCGGCCGAGTGCAGCAGGGGTGTGACAGTGACCCTGCGGTGCTACCAGCCCAGGATGGTGAGGGTTCCGGCAGGCATGGCCTCATCTCCTCCACCCCACCTTGCACCTTGGCCTGGGGCTGGATGAGCCCCCCACTCCCTTTGGTGGGGGCTGGCTTAAGGCAGTTTGTACCAGTTCTCAGCAGAAAACTGGCGATACAGAGGCTAAAGGACACGAGGGATTTCTCCCTCTCGCTGCCCCTGGAGACACCCACAGCACCCTCAGGTTGTGTCAGGCCTGACCCCCGTTTGCCTCGTGGTTTCGGCTGCCCGGCCACACGCCCGTGCCAGGAGGACCCTGGGCCAGGCTGACGGTCACAGTGTCCATCTGAGAAGACAGCTGGCTATCCTGTTGTGGAGGCCAATAGGGGATAGCTTTGTATCTGTCCCTCAGATTGTTGGGGACTGGTCACCTGCAGGGGCCATGACCTCGGTGCCAGTCTTTGGTGGCAGCGTGCAGAATGGCACAGAGCCGGCTGTGAGGACCCATGAGCCCAGCGCCTGGCTGGATTTGGGCTCCAGAAAGCGGTCCTGCCGCTTTCGGCCCTGAATCGGCAGCGACTCCCTTAAGAGATGTGGGAAAGGGAGGGTCTCCAAGGGCCTGGGAGGGATGCCTTCTGGAGACGGTTTGTGGGTGAAGGCATGGACTGTTTATTTGCAAAATGGAAAGAGAGGTGGAGGGGGAGACGGTGACAGCAGCTCACTGTATCAGTGATCTAATGCTGTGTAACAGATCATCCCGAACTGAGCACCTTAACACACTTACCATTTCACTGTTCCTGTGGGTAGAAATTCGAGGGACTGAGCCCAGTGGTCCCCCAGATTGTGGCCTGGGGGCTGTGGCCTCGTTTCTGGAAGACAGGATTTCCCACAGGCTGCTTGAGCGTATGCAGACGCAGCCTCGGCAGGAGGGACCCGGGGGCGTGGGGCGGGGTGGGGGTGCCGCAGTGCCCTTGGTGGCAGAATTCCCTGGAGCTGCCATGGTGGGAGCTGGTTACTGCCTCGTGCTTCAGCCCGGGGTGGGCAGGGCCCTGCTCCTCCCCGAGGCCACAGGACAGCATCTGTTCCTGGCCTCTCCCTGGCCGCTGGTCCTTGGCTTGGGGCGTGGCCCACGTGCCCGTCACATGGCCATCTTCCCACTCCGTCCCCCCACTTCTTTGTGAAGCACTGTCACATGGGGTCAAGGGCCACCCTCGCTCCACCATGACTGGATTTTCACTTTCTGATTTCCATTGCAGTCCCCTCTCTCCAGAGAAGGCTACAGCTTCGGAGCCCAGGCCTGAAGGGTCGCCCTTAGGGGTCCCCACCAGCCCTGCCCCGGGAGGAGGGTGAAGGCGTGGCCAGGCTCTAACTGCGTCTCCCATCTGGGCCCAGGAAACCGGCTTGGCTGACCGGGTGACCTGGGACCATCCTGGAGGTCTCCTGGCCTCTGTGCCCTACTGCCTCCTGGGGTGTCTGAGGAGGTGGCCCAGGCCAGGTGCCCATTGGCTCTTCCCCTGGGGCTTTGCACAGGCCGTTTTCCAGCTGGCTGGTGAGGTGCCCAGACCACTCATGTGGCATCTGTGGGCAGCCTGGGCGACCCCAGATGGGGTCTCTGTCCCAAGGGGGGCCATCCTTGGCTGGTGCACCAGCACTGTGGCTGTTTCTGGGGGGCAGGGTTCCACCCAAGGCTACTTTGTGTGTTTGTCCCCCCCCTTCCCCACAGAACCAGTAGGCGAGCGTGGGTGCTGAGGGTACTTCAGAACAGACGGGGGTTGAGGGGGCTTTTGAGCCGCAGGGGGACCAGGGCCATGTTGGGGTCACCTGTACGAGCCACCACCCTCTCCAAGGCACTTGTGCCCACGCAGCCCAGAGGCTCCCGACCTGTCCTCTCTCCACCCCGGGAGCTTGGGTCCTGGTGTGCCAGGCCCAACATACTGCCCAGACCTGGGGTCCACTCCTCCCAGCTGACAGGCTCCTGGTGCAGCCAAGCTCTTGCGAAATTGCTCCTTTAATTGTGGGGTTGAGCAGCGAAGTGGATGTGGTTACAGGCCCCATCTTACAGATGAGGAAATCGAGGCACAGAGAAGGAGTGACTTGCCAGAGACCATGCAGCTGGAGGTCACAGGGCATCCCAGCCCCAGCGTCTGGCAGCGGAGTGGGCCCTTACCCCCGACATCCAGCTCTGCTTTCCTCGCAGGGCCTGAGCTGCACCCCCAGGCCTCCTGGACCCCTATCCGTGCCGTCTGTGGGGAGAGGAGACCCGCAGTGGCCAGGGGCAGGCTCCAGTGTGTCCACACCCCGATGGTTCGCGGGGTACAAGGCTGGCCGAGAAAGGGTGCTCCAAAACTTGTATTTTTTGAAAATCAGGCTGCCGGGGACCTGGTTCTCTGTCGAGTTAGTGGGTTGTCTCTGTCGTCTCCCTTGCCTTCCCGCCTTGTCGGAAGCGCCTGCCCTGCCCCTGCCCACCCTGGTCCTTCCCCTTCCCAGAAGCTCCCCCGCCACGTCCGTGGTGCCCCCCCTTCGGGATTTGGCCTGTCTCTGGAAGTTAATTTGCTCCCCTGGCGGACGCCCCCGTTGCCCTGGCAGTCGCGGGGCCGCGCAGGGTCGTCAGGCAGCTGCCCTCCCGCGAGGCCGGGGTTGTTAATGGAAAACTTATTTATGGCGGTGCTCGGTGCTCGCTCTCCTGCTTGAAACCCAGCCAGGCAGGTATTGATCGGCCGGGGTGGGTGGGGGCTCCCAGATGGGGGTGGAGGCTCGGGGCCAGCGGGACTGGGTCAGCCACCCTGGGGCCAGCATGGGCCAGGACCCGGGAAGGGGGGCAGCTCTCGGCACGGAACCCCAGCAGTGGCTGCGCCCCACCCGCAGCCTGTGCACGCGCCAGCCCTCTGCAGTGACTTCTCCAGCGAGGAGCCCTCACCTACCAGTCCCAGGTGTCGGGTCAGAGCCTGGCCTGCTGCTGTTCATTTGTCTGTCCGTCCAGGCTGGGCTGTGCGTGGACCAGGAGGGGAGCCCCAGGGCGTGGGGTGGCCAGGGCAGGTCCCGGTAGGGAGCGACGTGCCCAGCGTTCGTGGTCGTCCCCATGGTTGCCCTGAGTCCAGCCTCTCCTTTCCGCACCCTCCTCTTTGTTCCAAAGCGGCAGTTCTGTGTCCCTTACCCTGTGCCTCTGTCTCCTTGCCCCATATCCTTTGGTGACAGCGAAGATGGTCCCAGGCTCTCTAGGTGATGCTTCTGGTCCTCTCCCAGCTTGTGCAGCTGCCATCGCATCTCAGGGGCCCTGGGCAGGCCTGGCTCCTTCTTGATGCGGAGGGGCTGTCCCCCAGAGCTACGCGAGCACTGCCCGCGAACCCTGCGGCTGCCTCGGCGGTGCCGCCTCCTGTCCTTCCGTCCTGCCTCTCGCCTGATCCTGCGGGGCCCCGGCCCCTGCATGCCGCCCTGCTGGCCGAGGAGACCCCGCATGCCGCCCCACTCTGGTGCTGGCCCTCCTGCTCTCCGGGTGACTCTGCTTCTTCTCTTCCTGTTTCAGGCATGAGCCATGAGCCCAAGTCCCCTTCACTAGGAATGCTTTCCACCGCGACCAGGACCACCGCCACCGTCAACCCCCTCACCCCCTCGCCGCTCAATGGCGCCCTGGTGCCCGGCGGCAGCCCTGCCTCCAGCAGCGCGCTCTCTGCCCAGGCCGCCCCGTCCTCCAGCTTTGCCGCCGCGCTGCGCAAGCTCGCCAAGCAGGCGGAAGAGCCCAGAGGTAAGAGGTGCCCGCCCACCTGCCGAGCCCGCGCGGCTGTGCACCCGTGGACCAGGAAGCCACACTCCGGGGGGCTTGGGTGCAGTCTCCCGCCCCGCACCCGGGCATGCGCACACGCTCGCTCACGCGGATCCAGTCTGGCATTTTCAGGCCCTTCGTTCCAGGGGGCGCGGGGGGTGTTGCCGGGATGGGTGATGGCAACTGAGACCAGCAACCCCCAGAGAAGCCGCCGTGGAGGGCGTTGGTGGTGGGGGACGTGCCGTCGGCCTGGGCTGGGAGCTGGACAGCTGGCCCACGGGGCCCGGCCAGTGCTGGGCTCTGGGCACCTCTCCAGGGCACGTGTTACTGGGGCTTTGGGCACGAGACCTTGTCTGGGGCCTGGGCCCTGCCTGCTGGTGCCACACGGGCAGTGCCACACTGTGATGTCAGGCAAGCCCTGACCCCTTCTCCCCTTCACCTGGCAGAGGCTCCCTTGGGTCCCTGTTGCTCTGGCTTTGGGCCCTTGAACCGCCCTGTGTCCCCCTGTGGTGGGGAGTGTGTGTTTGGAGCGCCTGGGAACGTCGGGCCTCAGGCCCCTTAGAATTGGCTCAGGAGCCCAGCCAGGCTGGAGGCTTGGGCTGCCGACCTCAGGGACCAGGTGGGCCTCCGGGTGCCTCTGCCTGCCAGCTGCCTGCACCCCAAGGTCCAGGGTCTGGATCCAGACTCTCGGGGCGCCCGGAGCGTGCAGGGGCCAGGGACAGTACTGTGCCTGTGTCCTGTGCCCGGTGGCCGCCAGCTCATCAGACAGACAGCTGTCCAGGTAGGGGGCGGCGTGGCCTTCTGCTTTCCACCCCTCCACGGCCCTGGTCTGTTGGGTGCAGGGTGGAGCCCGGAAGTTGGAGTGGCCTCTTGCGTCTCCAAGGAGCAGCCTCTTCCTGCTGGTCTCTGCCTGCCATGGGCTGCTGTCCCCAGGGCTCTCACACATGCCCCTTGTCCCCTCCACGTCCTCGGCTCGAGAACTTCCTGGCCCTGGCGGAACAAGCCAGGCTGGGGGAGGCTGTCCTGTCGTGAATTGTTCTCTGGCCCTGCCCTGCCCTTCCAGGCTCTGGCACTGGGCAGCCAGAGAGCTGGGCTCCACCAGGGCCCCCAGACCGGGCATTTAGCTAGTGCCTGCCACGGAGAGACCCCCCTGGCAGGGAACGGAGCTTGGGGCGAGAAACAGCTCGGGGTGGAACGTACCCAGCAGCTCCCTGTGTTCACTTTTTCTTGGAGTTCAGGAGGCCAAGAGGAGTAGGTCTGGCTCAGGCTTTTGGAGACCACGGCTGGCACTCGGGGGTGCTCGGCCCCCTTCGGGCCTGGGCCTAGGTGAGGTGTGCAGATGCATCCTGGATCCTTTGTCTTCTCTCTGCTGCCTCGGGCTGGGCCCCACTGGCCAGGGAACACAGTGTGCTGCCTGGCGCTGAGGGCAGAGGCCAGACCCAGGGACTGTGGGGCCGTGCTCCCTCCTGGCTGTGACCCATGCACCCGTGTGACGGCCCGGGAAGGCTGCCCGGGGACGCTGTGACAAAGGAGAGGAGCTGGGCAAGCAGCGCTGGCAGCAGCTGCTACTATTGTTGGAGCGTTATGTCCTTGTCACCTCTTGAAACGGTGCTCTTTGCTCGGGAGGATGCCAGGGCGGTGGGGCTCGGCCACCAGCAGACTGTGGAGCAGGTGACCTGGCTCCCAGATGCCCCGACGCTAAGGCTTGTGTTCGTAACGTGCTCCTGGCCTTAGGTCTCCTCTCTGAAAAGCCGCAGGCTTGCTGGTGGCCGGGAGCCGGGTCTGAGTGTTGAAAGCCCCAGATGGCAGTTCCCCGACTGGTCAACCCCAGCTCAGCTGTGGACAGAAGAAATGGGGGCAGTTCCCAGAGTGACACCCCCCCCCACCGGGTGCCTGTTTTTCTCATTTGAGGCACCCCTATGCACAGATGGGAAAACTGAGGCTCAGGAGGGCAAGCCTCGAGCCCAGGGTCAGCTGGCAAGGATGTGACCCCACGTCCCCCGCCCCAGCACCTGCGGTGGGAGGCAGGTCAGTTGAGTGTGGGGAATGTGGGGGCAGCGTCGTGAGCCTTTCAGCAGTGTGTAATTCCAGACGTTTCATCACCCCAAAAGAAACCTTCAGCAGCCACTCCCCAGTGTCCCCAGCCCCTGGTGGCTGAGGATCTGCTTTCTGTTTGCAGCTTTACTGTCTCGACGCTCCTGTAAGTGGCCGCCACAATGCAAAGCCTTCGTGGCTGGCTCTTTGAGTCTCGTGTTCTCAGCGTCCACCTGGGCCGGACACTTGGGCCAGGACTTTGTCCCTCTGGGCAGCTGGCTCCGAGCACCCATTGCCTCCTCCACCCGCCTTTCCCTGTTCGTGTGAACCAGCAGATCCCATGGGGACCTGTGCCCTACCTCCTCACCCCAGTGGCCATTTATCCAGTGCCGACTGTGTACCGGGCACTCAGCCAAGCCCTTGAGCACCGCTGCTTCTGTTCTAGCAAAGCTCATTTCCCTCCCCCTTCCCCTTTTGGGGGTGGAGTAGATGAAGCCTGACATGGGGAATTGGTGAAGAGCCCTCACATGCCCAGCGCTTGGCATCTCAGTTCCGGAGGTGGGGGTAGGGGGGTGGCTCAAGTAATATGCCGGGGAACCCAGCCCCCAACTGCAGCTCACCCTGTCCCGGATGGGGCAGAGGAGCCCCAGGCCTGCAGATCCGCCACAGGAACAGGGAACCGAGCAGAGCCACGCTGCCCCCCCTGGATGCCTGCGCCTGTCAGCCCCCCACGCCGCGGCTCCACACCCCTCCTTGGCTCCCAACGCCCCTCTCCCGCCTTTCCCACCCCTCGCCCCCCCCCCCCCCCCGCCTCCTGGGATGCCTCCTCGCCTTTAGCCGTGGGACCCAGCTCCCCCCACTGCTTCTCAGGCTGGTGTCGCTCCCCAGCACCATTGTCTCAAGGGTGCAGTTTAAAAATTCAATTCCGACGAGGTAATCCGTGCGCCGTGTCATTCGCTCTACCCTGGGAGAGAGGATGGAGGGAAAAGGGGAGAGAAATTGGTCCTCTCCGTAGGTTTCCTTGCTGATGTGCTTCATTGAAATTTTATTTTCCTTAAGGCTCCAAGGCGTGTTCTCTTTGCAGCCAGACTGCCCTGCTCTGTCAGCCAGGCAGCGGGGGGGCCGGTGGGGGTGGTAGGGGCAGGGGCCCTGCTGGCCCTGAGGACCGAGTGGGGTGGCCCCTGGGGCCAGGGTGAGCCCGCGACCCTTTAGCGCCCTCCCCAGGGCCCGGGCGGGCGAAGCACTTGGAGTCCAGGTCTGAAGACACCTTTACTTCCTTGCTGTGTGACCTGGGCAGGTTGGTCTGCCTCTCTGAGGTCCCCTTATTTCTCAAGATGAAAGTAATTTTAATTTTGTCGCTACCCTGTGTGATTCAGGGAGGACGGGCCACTGCAGGGCACAGGGAAACCCCAGCACCCACCTCCTCCCCCTCCACTGACCCTTCTCTCTGTCATCTCCCCCTCCCCCGCCCCCTCCGCCCCCCTTATGCAGCCACCGCCGCCTCCTCTGCCCCCCACCTCCTGCTGCTGGGCACCTCCGGAAACTCAGTGAGGGCCCTGTAGGCTCTGGCCACGAGTGGCCTGTTCCCCTGGCAGCCCCACCCTGGGGCTTTGGGAGCAACCCTGGCCGTAGGTCCTGGGCTGGGGGCCCCCCAGGCTGCTGCGCTCCTGCCATGTGCATCTTTCTGAGCAGGGCAGGTGCGTCTGGGGCGAGAGTCTGCCTCCACTCCCTCCCTGGTGGCCGTTTTGAGGCTGCACCGACCCTCTGGACTCGTCTCGGTGCCTTCTGGGGAGAAAGGGGGCTCAAGGACGGTCCCCTGCACCCATGCAGGAGTTGGGACCTTTGCATTCGGCCCGGGTTGGCCGCCCAAGTGACTTGTGCCAAAAAGCCCATGAGGGGTTGGGAGTGGGCGGCCTGTGCTGGCCGGACCTGCCCTCTGCTCGTGTCCCCGACATGTACTCGCTGGAACCTTCTGCTGGGCACAGGTTCAGGAAGGGAAACTGGGCCGTGGTGACGGCCAGCCGCAGTGCCCATCCGGCTAGGATCCCACCTTCATCCACGAGGGCCCCTGTGGGACTCTCCGAGCTCAGCAAGGTGGGGGTGCCCTGGGGGTCCGGCTGGGCCTGAGCATCTGGGGTCGGAAGCAGGGGGGCCTGCATGGGCGAAGGCGAGGGGTGTCCTTGGAGCCTTGTCCCCCCAAGTGACCCCAGTCCCCCCAACCCCCATTCCCCACTGTGCATGCTGCCCCGGGGCCCATTTACGCATTGACCTGTGAAGGAAGTCACAGGGGCAGGTGCGCACAGGCCCCTGGGCTGCCCCCTCCTGACCTGCCCCTCCTGCAGCCATGGCTTGACTAAGAGTCCCTGTGGGGACGTCCCTCGGAAGGGCGGGTCCCAGGCAGGCTCAGGTACCTGTCCAGGTCTCTTCTCTGTCTGTAGCAGGATCGGCTGTGGGCTGCGGGCTTACCATGTGTGCTGGGGCGTGCTGGCCCTCAGGCCTGCAAGCTCTGGGAGGCCCTGGCCAGGACAGCTGCGTCCTGCAGACTTTCCTGGGAGCAGGTCACGCAGCAGTCACTCCCTGCCCCAGCTCCGGTGAGGGCTGGGCCCTGGGGCAGGTGAGAGCTGGGGGGGGGGGGGGGCGGCCTTTGAGCACATACCTGCCCTTCCAGTCATGCATCCCTGGGGGCCGGTGGTGTGACCAAAACCCAGGCTTGCCTTCAGCACTCTGCAGTGTGGGATACGTGCTCTTCCCGCCTGGTGTGGAGACGCCTTGTTGAGGGCATGCAGTGGGTGCCTAATAACTGTTTGCTGGACCGATCGGGTCCACGTCAGGGAAGGAAGTGCCCCTCTCTGGCCAGCGGGTACTGGCAAGGGTGGCGACCTCATGTCCCGCCTCACTCAGCTCCCTTTGGGGGGGTTTCGGGGTCTCAGCTGGTAATAGTGTCTGTCTTCCGTGTGGCGGAGGTGACAGGGACGTGCTCTGCCTCGTGTCATCCCCAACCCAGATTAGTTTCACTGAATCCTGGCGGACGCTGCCAGTGACCACGGCCATCGCAGGCTGCCTGTTCCGGCCCCAGGTGCACGCACGGCTCGTGGGCAGCCCGTTCTTGCGAGTGACTGGTGGCCTCCCGGGGATGAGCGCCAGTCCTGGCCCCCCCGTCCCCCCGCCCGTCCCCTCACCCACCCGGCTTAGAAAGGAAGATCCTTCAGAGACGGGAGTGATGAGCAAGGTGCGTGGCCGACGGGACAGGGAGAACGGGCTGCAGGGGCCGGGCAGCCCCCTGCCACCGTCTGGGGGCTGCGACCCCGACGCCTGTGGGGGTGCGAAGAGGAGCGACGGGGTGGACTCCTTGGGCTGAGTTCTGCCCAGCGGCTGGCCCACAGTGGGGTGCCAGCTGTCGCTCCCCACCCCACCTGCCTGGCCCTGGGTGGGGGCCCCCGAGCCCCACTTGACCTTTGACCCCAGTTGTCTCCTCCGGGCAGCTGGAGGCCACGTCATCCACTCGGGCTGGGTGCTTGTTCCCTTTCCCCTCTCTTACCGTCCCCGGGGAAGCCCCCCTACTCCTGGGCGCGGGAGGCCCAGGAAGGGGCCCCAGGCCGTGTGGGAAACGAGCTTAAAGAGAGGCCAGATGAGCCAGAGGTGGGGACAGCCCCCTGTTCATCACCCGATGCAGTGGCCCAGCATGGCACGTCCACCCGCATGGGGGCCACCCTCGGCCGTGGGAAAGGAAGCGCCGATGCCACACACAGGCCCCGGGAGGGGAGGCAGGCACAGCGCACGTAGTGCCTGGTTCCCTTCCCGCAGCACGCCCAAGGCAGGCAAATCTGCAGAGATGGTGCGGGCACCGCGGCCTGGGGCCAGTGTGCAGAGAAACGGGGCTGACCGCAGGGAAGAATGGGCTGCTTTTGGGGGTAATGAAAGTGTTAAAATGGAATGAGCTGGTGCTGCACAGCTGGTTACACTAAAAGCCGCTGAATAGTACCCCCTATGGGGGCCCTGCAGCCCAGGGGTCGAGCCACCCTAGCGCTGCCCGGCAGGGAACTGGGGTGTCCTTGAACTTGGCGGGTGGTGCATGCAGCCCAGGCTGCTTCTGTCTGGCCCCTTCGGCTTGTTGGTGTGTTTGCGGGATTCACGGACCGAGCATTCCATCCCGAGAGCATTCCAGCCTGTCCTCGCTGTGGACGTGGGCCCTCATTTTCTCTGGGCCTCAGCCAGGAGTGGGATGGCTGGCCCCGGGGCGCGGTGCGGATGAAGTTCTAGAAGGTCCTGTCTGGGAGATTGCAGAGCAGTTGCACAAGCTGGCCGAGGGGCGGGGCGCTGGGCTCTGCCTGACTTTGACGTTTCAGGCTTTTCCTCCGTCGCATTAGTCAGAGTGGCAGGGACAGGTCAGCCCCAGAGGCCAGCCTGGAACCACAGGTTCAGTGCTCTTTGGCCAGCCTGGGCCCCAGGGTCGGGCCCTGTTGGATCAGGACCACCGTCCCCCCACCCGACGCCGTCCCTGACGCGGGCTTCCTGGCAGAGCCCCGGCCACACTGTGGGAGAGCAGGCGGGCTGTCGCCACTCCCCGTCGGCTCTCACCTGACAGGTAATGACGCTTGGAGCTTGCCCGAGCTTAGTAGGTGGCAGAGCTGGGGTCAAAACCAGGCCCATCTGGGGAAATCGGGATCACGCCTTGGGGCCGTGGCCCTGGGGAGGGCCTCCTTGCAGAGCCACCGCTCTGGGGTGTCTCCTTGGGGCAGCCCTGGGCAGTTCTGCGGGCCGTGCATGGTCCCGGGGGGCGTCCCCGCGCTGACCATAGGGAGGGCCACGTGGCATTTGTAGTAGGCGGCAGGACTGTGCCCTGGGGATGGGGTGCCGTGGGGCCAGCCAGGTTCAGGACCCCAAGGACGAAGCTCCACCTTGCCCAGTGCCCCGGGGGAGACGGTGGAGCGTCCTCCGGTGGGTTCTGTTATCTCGGCGGCGTCTGGGCGCCCCGTGGAGAGCAGCCGCCTGCGTTCTGAGCCGCGGTCTTGTTCCACTCGATGGGCGGTGGCTGGTGGTGGCGGCAGCCAGGAGGCCAGGGGCCCTCGGCCTTCAGGAAGGACCTCGGGGAGGCTGGGAGCCAGTGGCTTGAATCCTTCCAGAGGGAGAGGCCCCTGGTCAGGCCTCCAGTTTTGCAGGTGCTCCCCCACGCCTGTCCATGGGCCTCCTGCAAACAGAAGCAGCGGGGTTGGCCTGGGCTCCCGGCAGCCGCTGCGGGGAAGCAGGGCCTGTTGTGGCCCCTGGGGCCAGATCCTCCGGACCGGTGCCCACGTCCGGGAGGAAAACCATTCAGGCCCCAGCCCCGCCACCTCCTGGAACCCTCTGGAAAAGGGGAGGCTGACCCATTCCCTCCCCTTTGGTGTAGTCTGAAGCCCTGCTGTGGAGGGTGCGGTCTGAAGCGGACCCCAGGCCGGGGTCTGCATCTGTTCATGCCTACAAAGGGGTTTGGGGGCAGGGCCAAACCAGAACCCATCCTCAAAGCTATGACCCCCAGACTTCAGCCCAGATCAGTGGTGGGGAGGGAGGTGGTTGTGCCACCCCCAAGCCTGGTGGGGCCTGGGCAAGGCTGTCAGGGGTCCCCAGGACCCAGGATGTGCTGCTATCCTGCACCTGGCAGGACCTTAGTCCCCCAAGGGCAGGGAGGAAACACAGAGGCCAGGCTGTCGGCTGCCAGGGCGGGGGGCCCATGGGGCACTCACCCCATTGCTCATGCCCAGCCCTGTCCTGGCAACAGGGGACTGGACAGGCCCGAGGCGAAGCTCATCTGAGCTCACAGATGCCTCCTCACTGAGGATCCCCCCCCCAGGCCACGTCCCCCACGCCCTGCTGCCCCTGGAGACGGCTGGGGCCCTGGCCTGGCTGCCCTCCCTCAGGCATACCTCACCTTCAGGGGCCCCCTCCCCTCCAGGGCTGAAGCCGGTCCCCAGGGACTGACAGACCTGAACAACCCCTCTCCCTCCCCGCCTCCCCCCGTGGGGGAGCACAGCTCAGGACACAGGTTCCTTCTAGGGCTAGTGGGGGAGCACAGCTCTGTGACGATACTGGAAATACCCGACTCGTACACTTTTCAGGATGGTGAATTTTAGATTATGTGCATTGTAGCTCCTCACAAAAAATCCCAAAGTGAATGTCTTCGGTGTTTTCTTTTCAAAGCACCGAGCAGGTGCGTCTTATGGCAGCTCCGAGTTGCATTTTGCATTTCTTTGGGGGCCCTGTGGCCCCCTCCCCTTTTTGCTGGGCCCATCTCGCCGTGGTCCTGGGTCACTGTCACTGGCCTCAGTGGCCCCAGCTTTTACCCCTCGCCCAGGCCTCCGCAGAGGCACTGCCTCTCCAGGACAAGGGGGATCCGGCCTGGCTGTCGTGCTGAGGGCCCCTCCCTTACCCCAGGGTGGGGTGGGGGCGGGGAGGGGCCGGCCCCCTTCTGGCCAGTGCACTGGATCTTGAGGGGTGCCTGGGAACGGCTTCCCGTTCGTCCGTCTTCTGCCTGATTTCTTGCTGGGTCAGGATCTGGGGGTTTGAGGGGCAGGTCCCCTTGTTAGCTGGGAAAAGCTGACTTTCTGGGGAGGGTGGGCAGGTGGCCCTGGGGTGACCGTCCCTGGCCTCCCGGACATGCCCTGCCTGGTGTTCTTGTCGGGGAGGACTCTGGGGGGACCTGGGGTGCGGCCAGGGCCCCAGATTGGCGTGGGGCGGCCGGGCCGTGAGGCAGGGTCCCGCTCACAGCTGCCACGTCCTTCCCTGCAGGGTCCTCACTGAGCAGCGAGTCGTCCCCCGTATCCTCTCCAGCCACCAACCACAGCTCCCCCGCGAGCACGCCCAAGCGTGTCCCCATGGGCCCCATCATCGTGCCGCCCGGGGGCCACAGCGTCCCCAGCACACCCCCCGTGGTCACCATTGCCCCCACCAAGACCGTCAACGGCGTGTGGAGGAGCGAGAGCCGGCAGGTGAGCCGCGACGGGGCCCAGGTGGGGGGCGGGGTCGCACGTGCCGAAGTAGGGCACCTCTTCCCCTGGGGCGGGTCTGGGTTCAGATCCCACCCCCACTTTCCTCCCTGCAAGCCTCCACGTCCATCTGCAGAATGGGGGTGACAGGGTTTTGGGGAGGTGGGGAAACTCATTCCACGGAAGAGCTCCAGCGCCTGGTGGCAGCCGCCTGGTATCGCTCACCGAAGTCATTGGCGTTGGAAAACCCACTGCCCCGATCCCACCAGAGCAGGAAACTGTCGGGGAGGCCCGTTCCTATGGGGTCTGCAGCCCCTGCCCGCCATGCAGTGACCTGGTGGGGTGGAGGAGCCAGGCTTTGTCCTACATCCCCCACGCCCCTTCCCTGGGTTTCTCTGTACCAGGAAAAGCTAAATAAACCACAGAGAAAGCCGAGGAGGGAGGAGAGAGCTCACCTGGCTCTCAGAGCACCCTCAGCCTCCCAGCAGCTTCCCCGGGGCCCTGGACCACTGCGGAGACCTGCCTTGAGCCCCACGCTCTCCTCCTGTCTGCCCCAGACTCCTTTCTAGGGTGGTTAACTTACCACAAGGCCCCTTTGCCCACCCAGAAGCCTCTGTCCGGCCTCCCCGTGTGTGGGGTGCAGTGGATGTGCCATTTCCCACATCCTGGCAGAGGCTTCGCAGCAGCCTGGCACCAAGGGAAGCCCAGGGTCCGCTGCCTTCAGGGGCTCTGGCCCTTCGCCCTCGTGGCCACCGTCCCATGCGGGGAGGGCACGTGGACCTGAAAGACCTCACGTCACCCCACGAGCTCTTCTGCCCCCAGCGCAGGTGCAGGTGGCTCCGGGTCCCTGGCTTGGGCCTGGCCTGGCTGGTGACAGCTGCCCGCCATCTTCACCATCCCTTCTGCTGGGCTGGGGGTGTGTGGCAGCCCTGTCCCCTCCCCACCTGGGCGCAGCCCTGATGCCTGGACCCCCGCATCCAGCACCTGCCTGCCCCATCCCGGCGGCCTGGTCACTATCCCCCGCTGGAGGCGTGAGCACCCATGCCACCCTCCCAGTAGGCTCCGTGCCACCTGGAGGTGTTTAACAACCTCAGAGAGAGCACTGTGGTCGAGCCCCCCGGGCTCAGCCGGTGACCGGGGCTCAAGGCCTGGGACTGAATCCTTTCTTGGGAGGCGCGTGGGCAGGAGAGGAAGGGCAGGAGCCCCTGCGGCGGGTGTGGTCGGGGGCGGGGTGCTGCCCAGGTAGCCGGAGCAGAAAGAATTGCTGCCTTTCAGTCCAGTGGCTGCCAGCGGGGCTGGTGGCAACTTTGGGGATCACCCAGGTGACCCCCACCTCACCCCACGCCATCCCCAGCTGCTTTCTCTCATGCTTACAGCTGTACTGGTGGCCACTGCTCAGGAATGAGCAAAAGGCTGCCTGCAGAGGCTGGGGTGCCTCGGGGTGGCTGGCTGAGCCTCCTGGTCTGGGGACCGCCTCCTGGCCCTCCCCACCTTCTCCCTGCCCTCTCACCCTCTCCGGCCTCCTCTGCGGAGCTGCAGGCCCTGCTGGCCCAGTGCCCGGTGCCTGTCTGCGCTTGGCCGGGCTCCAGCCGGACAGTTGGAGCCAAGGACCAGCCCTTCCCCAGCCTCTGCCCATCTCGTCTAGTCGGGCCAGGGAGACGCCATCTGTCCCAGCCGCCTCCTGCAGGGCTTTATCCCAGCCAAGAGGAGAAGAGAATTTCGGGGGACATCTCTGAGCTGGGGAGGGTGACCACACAGGCCACCCTTATATGGCCAGGGCCTGCCTGGGACCGGGTGGCTTTGCTGTTTGGTTTAACAGACAGTGCCGGCAGCGTGTCAGGGCAGGTGCCGGGCTGATTCATCCAGAGCTCGGCCCAGGAGGCTGTGCTTGGAGCTGTCTCTAGCACCAAGGCTGGGGGCCACTGGGGCCTGAGGTTGCTGTCTCAGTCCTGCCTCAGCCCAGAGGACCAGCCCTGCCCCAGCCCAGAGGGCCAGCCCTGCCCAGGATTGGCAGGTCCAGAGGCTGTTTCCCATCTGCTTTGGGCTGGTGCCGACCAAGGGGTTCTGTCCCCTTCCAGCCCAGTGCAGACTGTGGGTGCAGCCTCTCAGCCAAGTTTGCACGCTTGGCTTGGCCTGCCCCTGTGCCAGGCAGAGCTTGGGGTGTAAGGAGGGGTCCAGGGGTTCGGGCCTAAAGTGTCTCCCCTGTATGGTGGCGTGGGGGTGGTGGTGGCCTGAGCTTGCTGTTGCACCTACTGTGTGAGCCCTTCCGTATCTCGCGTGTGTAGTCACCCAGAATGTGCCGTGTCCCGGTGCTGGGATGGGTGCATTTGACAGGTGAGGAAACTGAGGCACTGGGCAGTTAGGGGGCTTGTCTAGGACCATGTCTCCAGAGGCCATACAGGAAGTGGAAGTTCCAGGTGTGTGTCCAGGTTCTGACAGACACTGGTGTGCACGTGTGTATCACCCTCGCACGCCCTCCCCTGGTGAGCTGGGTCGTGAGCCCACAGCCTCCCCTCACCTTGTGTGGAGGTGTCCCCAGGCATCCCCACCATGGCCCAGCATGCACCTGCTCTAGGGACAGGGTCCCTGGACTCTCAGGACCCTTCCCCGGGCCGTGTCTGTGGGCACTAAGGCAACATCAGGGGGACTGTTGTGCTCTGTGTGCTGTGTCCTGCCCGTTCAAGGCAGTCCAGGGCCCCAGCAGCACTGGGGGAAGCTTCCGGGCCATCCTGTGACCCAGGAGGTTGGAGGAGAGACCACCCCCAGCCAAGGAGAACCAGGGTTTCCAGCCCAGACCCATCTGTCGCACTTCCTGTGCCACCTACACTACCTGTTGGAGAAAACCTCCAGGGAAAGACATTCCTAGAATGTGCTCTAGAACCTTTCTGAGAGCTTGGAGGGAGGCCTGGCTGCGTCCTGTCACAGCAGCCTGAGCCCGTGTGCTCCAGCTCGGCTGTGCAGGTCCAGCCCTTCCAGGCCCCCAGCCTGACCCCTGCCCCCTCCCCCAGCAGGATGCTGGCTCGCGGGGCGGCAGCAGTGGGCGGGAGCGCCTCATTGTGGAGCCCCCACTCCCCCAGGAGAAAGCAGGGGGCCCAACCATCCCCTCTCACCTGCTCAGCACCCCCTACCCCTTCGGGATCGCCCCCAGCTCTGTCGTGCAGGACTCCCGCTTCCCCCCGCTCAAGTAAGTATGCTGGTCCAGGGGCCGGTGGGGAGGGTGTGGGGCAGAGCAGCCTCAGGGCTGCCTTGGGGTCGAGTGAGGCTGGAGCTGAGTCCACTTGTCTGTTCCCCTTTCACCCACCCCCTGACACGTCCCACATTGCATGGGGGGTGCAGCAAGGCCACCGGGCTGCTCACTCCCATCCCCTGCCGCGCCTGCAGCCTGCAGCGGCCCGTGCACCACGTGGTTCCGCCCAGTTCTGTGACCGAGGACTACCTGAGAAGCTTCCGGCCCTACCACACCGCCGAGGACCTCCGCATGTCCTCCCTTCCGCCCCTTGGCCTGGACCCAGCCACCGCCGCTGCCTACTATCACCCCAGCTACCTGGCACCGCACCCCTTCCCGCACCCGGCCTTCAGGTGGGCACACCCAGCTGTCTCCTCTGCTCCCCTCATGTCCAGGCACCAGGTCAGTCAAGGGCAAAATGACATCTGGCTCTCGAGTTGGGGGCTGGAAGCAGCCCCCACCCGCCCTGCCTCTGCACCACAGCTGTATCCAGATGGAGCTCCGTTCCCTCTGCTACGGAGACCCCCACCCCCATTCCCTGAGCCACCGCCCCAACCCGTTCTTGCTCCATAACTTACATTCCATTCTACCTGCTGAGACTCTTAAATCTTGAAGTGGAGGATTTAGGCATCCAGGAGCTGTCCACAGGGAGTGAGTTTAAAGAAACCTCTGGGAGAAGTGCATGCCACGTCATTCCTTCTGGGCGGCTCCGGGCCCCGGAAGCGCGTCTGCCCTTGACCCTGTGACTGTACTCTGCTGGACCAGGTGGAGCCCAAGCCGTTAGCCACGTCCAGCCACACCTGCTGGTCCCTCAGGCCTGGGGGCCGCGCATAGATGTGGCCTTTGTCCACAGGCCCTTAGGAGAGGCCCCATGAGGCTACTTGGCCACATCAGACATGCTCAGGGGGATTCTTGTGCCTGGCTGAGGGTACCTGTGGGGCCAGGCCTGCTGTTTTCAACCTTGGGGTTCACCAGCCTGCTGTGTTCTCACAGGATGGAGGACTCCTATTGCCTGTCAGCCCTGCGGTCCCCCTTCTACCCCATCCCCGCCCCCAGCTCCCTGCCCCCACTGCATCCGTCGACCATGCACCTGCACCTCTCCGGTGTCCGCTACCCCCCTGAGCTGTCCCACTCATCCTTGGCGGCTCTGCACTCGGAGCGGATGTCCAGCCTCAGCGCAGAGAGGTGAGTGGGGTCGGGGCTGGGGTGGGTGGCCCCTGCCTCCTCCTGCCCCCACCCTGGCACAGCTGAGCTGGGTATGGCTGCCCGCAGTGGCCTTGGCCACGTTGCCCATGGCCTGGGTAGGCTCTTTCACCACCCAGCTCGGCTTCTGCACCGGCACCTGGCGTGGCTGCTTTGTCACAAAGTCGCTAGTCTCTCAAAGTGACCCTGCGGCTGAAGGGGATTTCAGAGATGCTTAGGTGATTCGGATGTAACTTGTGGTTTAGTGGACTTCAGGGTCTGCTTTTGCATGGAAGGAAAAGGAAAAAGGAGAACTTTGTTCGTCTCCCATACAAGTCAGCAAGGATGCCGTTTTCCTGCGACGGGCTTGGGCGGAGGTGTTGGTTCCTTGTTCTCGGAGTTCGAATGACCGCGACCCCCCACCCACCGGGGAACCCCTAACTTCCCTGCCTCTTCTCTCCCCGCAGGCTGCAGATGGATGAGGAGCTGAGGCGGGAGCGGGAGCGCGAGCGGGAGAGGGAGGCTGACCGCGAGCGGGAGAAGGAGCGGGAGCGCGAGCGTGAGAAGGAGCGGGAGAAGGAGCTGGAGCGGGAGCGGGAGAAGGAGCGGGAGCGGGAGCTGGAGCGCCAGCGAGAGCAGCGGGCCCGCGAGAAAGAGCTGCTGGCCGCCAAGGCCCTGGAGCCCCCGTTCCTGCCGGTGGCCGAGCTGCACGGGCTGCGGAGCCACGCCGCAGACGAGCGGGTGAAGCCCTCGGAGCAGCTGACACCGACCCGAGCAGGTACGAGCAGGTACCGGGCAGCCCGGCGAGGGGCAGGGCTGGGGGGGCGGGGCTCACCCTTTGTCGGGGCTGGCCAGGGCAGGCCGTAAAAGTCCACCTGAGGGAAAGCCCTGAGTCGGGAGCGATGCTGGTTTGTACCATGTAAACACTCCCGCATTGGCTGGTTTCCAGCCACCAGCATGGCATCACTGGGCAGGGTTGCAGAGCGACACAGAACATGCCCCTTTGTAGACTCTGCCACTCGGGACACAAGGGCAGGAGCTGAAGGAAAGCGCAGCAGTGTTCAGAGGGCACAAGTGTTCTGAGTTTAGGTACTATAGCTGTGAATGATGGATGTGTAAAACCACAGACTGGGAATTCCAGTCTACTCTTCTGAGCCCGTGAGAGCCGGCGACTGCACAGTCACTGTGGGGATGAGGTGTGCCTCCTGCGTGCATTCCAACCCACGTTGTGGCTCTGCAGGGAAGACCCTCGGGCGGGGGGAGCCGGGCCTGGGCTGTGATGGCCTTTCTCTCCCACAGAGAAGCTGAAGGACTCAGGCCTGCCGGCACCCAAGCCTGTGCCACACCCCTTGCACCCGGTGCCCACCCCCCACCACACTGTGCCCAGCCTCATCTCCAACCATGGCCTCTTCCCGCTGCCCGGCAGCAGTGCTGCCACAGCCCTGCTCATCCAGCGCACCAACGAGGAGGAGAAGTGGCTGGCACGGCAGCGGCGTCTGCGCCAGGAGAAGGAGGACCGGCAATCACAGGTGTCCGAGTTTCGGCAGCAGGTGTTGGAGCAGCACCTGGACATGGGCCGGCCTCCAGTGCCGACAGAGGTGGAGCACCGGCCCGAGAGTGCCAGGTGGGCCTGGGCAGGGGCCGGGTGGGGCCCGGACGCCATGCGGATGACACCCTGTGTGCCTTCAGGGTGTTCGTTTCTGTTACTTCGTGTACCCTCTGTGGTACAAGTTACGATGTCGTGATATGCCCCAAGACGGGGAACAGGCTGTCCCAAGAGATGCCCCTTCCCTGAAGGGTGTGGGGGAAAGAGTTCTGTCCTTCCTCCTATGATTCCAGCCGGGCTTATTTTTTTTAATGAGAGAAAGACTTTTTTTTAAACATAAGGTTAGATTTTCTCCTTTATAATAAGAACATGCTCATTTCTCAGCCCTGCTATCATCGAAGTCCTGGGACCACTGAACCTGCCTTTGGGACCCCTGGCTGCCCACACTTGCCTTGTGAGCTGGCCCCAGAGCCCCTGTCTCGTGGCTGCCCTTGGCCACCCCAGGCCCCAGCAGTGGCCAGGGGCAGTTGTGGTCTGAAGGGGCCCGGCCAGGCCTTACAGTTGTTTTGGGCCCACCTCCATGACTTGGGGCCCCTGCTTCCTTCTCAGGGCCTCAGTTTCCTCCTTGTGTTGCACGAAGAGGTGGGCAGGCAGCGTACTGAACTGCTTGCTGGCTCTGCATGGCGCGTGGTGCCATCCCAGGATGAGGGACACTCTGGAGTCTGAGACGGGGTGGTACTGCAGTTGCACATCTCCTTCGCCCCTTTCTTCATCCCTTTGGCTGACAGAGGTTTTCCTGCTAGGTCACTGGGCATGGGGTGACAAAGGGTCTGGCCAGGTATGACTGAGCAACTCTAGCCCCAGCCTGGTGGGTGGGCACCTGCAGCCCTGGCCTGCATTCTGTCCTGCTCTCTGCTGACAGCCTGAGAAAGCCTGGACCGTGCTGGCTTCTGCAGGCCCTCTTCAGCCAGGGTGCCCCAGGACCCTGCACGGCCAGGTGTCCTTCCTCAGCAGGGTATGTGCTGCTGCTCTTGCCCAGGGCAGCCTCTGCCCTGAGATGTGGACCCAGGGTGAGGCGGGACAGGTCCTCAGCTTGTGTGGGCCCCAAGCTTGTGAACCTAATGTTCTTCTGATAGGCAGTTGTTGGGCTGTGCTGAACTCTGATGCCTGACGTGTTTGTTCAGTGAACAGGTTTTACTCCTTTATTGTTTACTAAGGAACAGTTTCTTGATACAGCTCCCTTTCGTCCTCTGATGATCCAGAGGCATGATGGTGGCACTGGGTGTCTTGCCTGGCATTGAGGTTGGGGGTGACCAGGAAGGGCCTGTAGGGCCATGGTTGAAGGTGCCACCAGCCACGGGAGGGTCCTCAGAGCCTGGCTGACCCTTGCCCCTGCTGTCCGTCTGTCCCTACCAGGCAACGTGGGGCCTTGGGCACTACCACGTACCTCCCTTAGCAAAACAGGTGCACTTTGGAAAAACAGCCCAAGTAGACTTAGGGATTGCACCTCACCTTAGTGCCCTGAGGAAGCACTTCTCATTTAAGGGAAGGTCCTTTGGCATTGGTGATCCCCGTGTAAATGGGAAGCCCCCTGTGCCTTTCTTTACGGAAAACTGAGCCATGGTGAGCTCAGTGTGTCTCCCTAGTCACGCCCTGGTTGGTATTGAAAGTCCTTCCAGTTGTAGCTGCTGCTTTGGGGCCTTGGCCTTGGGTGACTCTGGGTTGCTGCAGTTCTGGTTGAGGGCACTGGGTGTCAGCAGCACCCTGCCCTGCCCCAGCCCGGCCTATTTGACTCTGAGGGTCTCTGAAGTGGTCCTCCCCCATCCCATGGTGGGTTTGGTTCTGGGCTGGGCAGACCCTGGCAGCTTCTCGTGTTGTCCATTTGGGAAGGCCAACTGCCCTCCTGATGCCTGCTCGCCATCCAGCTCACCTGGCACCCAGGGCCCTCCCTTTATTCCCTTTGCGGATAATGAGGGTTCCCTAGAGGAAAAAGGTGTAGACTGTCCTTAGGTGAAGGACAGCGTGCCTCCCTCACTCAGGAAGCAATAGGGTTACAGCCGAGAATAAAAGGGAAAGTTGGGCCTGGCCTAAGACTGCATGGGGGCGCTCGGGATCAGCTGGCTCCTGAGCCTCTGTCCAGCTTTCCAAAGCCACCCTGTGAGTACCTGCCTTGTATGCAAGAGACACCCAGCTTGTGAGGAGGGGCAGCCAGCTTCCTTCCCCCATGTGGCTCCAGCTCTCTCCGGACCTCCCCCTATAGACCATCACAGAGGCTGGCTCTGGCCCAGCTCTGGCAGCTTGCTCTGCCAGATGTATCTGATGGCTTGCTCTGTTCCCTTTCCAGGCCGGGACCAAACCGTCATGAGCCAGGCAGCCGAGACCCTGTGCAACACTTCGGCGGGCCCCCACCCCTCATCTCACCCAAACCCCAGCACCCGGCCATGCCCACCACCCTCTGGAACCCAGTGTCCCTGATGGACAGTGCCCTGGAGACCCGGCGGGCCCCAGAGAGCCACACCCTACACAGCCACCCCGCCCCGTTTGAGCCAAGCCGCCCGGCCGCTGTCCCACTGGTGAAGGTGGAACGGGTGTACTGCCCAGAGAAGGCAGAGGAGGGGACCCGGAAACGTGAGGCTGCACCCCTGGAAAAGTATCAGCCACCACCGCGGGAGATGGGAAACCTTGAGCACCAGACCTTCCCTCACGGCCCAGGCCCCTTCCTCACTGAGCTCGAGAAGTCCACCCCAACCATCCTAGGCCAGCAGCGCGCCTCCCTCACTCAGGCAGCCTCCTTTGCAGAGCACAGTGGGCCCTTGCAGCCAGGCTCGCCCTACCGGCACGCGGCCCCACGGGGACCTGACCCTGCCTACGTCTATGACGAGCTCCTGCAGCAGCGCCGCAGGCTGGTCAGCAAGCTCGACCTGGAAGAGCGCCGGCGGCGAGAGGCCCGGGAGAAAGGTCTGTTCTGGCCTGGCGGTGCCAGCGGTGGCACTGGTCTGCCCAGTGTTGCTGCTCAGTTTACTCAGGACCAGGAGCTGAGCAAGAACAGGCAGGAAGAGGCAGTGCCAGCAGCTCCCTTCTCCCATTCCTGCTTTCTGAGATCAGACATGCTTCCAACACCCTGCAGGCAGGGGGCTCACTGGCCATTACATAGCCAGTTGAGACCCCTATCATGGACAGGCCCTGGGCCCCATGCCCAGCCTGCTGCCTTGCAAATTGCCTTGAAAAGCTAAATCAAAGACTGTCTGTAAAGACGGTTCTGCAGACAAGCACAATTAATAAATGATGAACAGAGGCTAATAACATGCCTTTAAATATTGATAGTGCAGCATAACTGGGGAAGGGGCTGGCAGCACAGCACGCCTGCCCAGCAGGGGCTCCTGGTGGGGGCCACCATCATAAATTGCAGGGAGGTAAGGAGGTGATAGCTCACACTCCCCCAGATGAGGGCGGCAGGAAAAGGACTTTGCTTTATGCTCCTGCTGTAGTGAGCAGGCCCAGGTGGGAGAGTAGCCATCCCCACCTGCATCCCAGTCTGGCCAGGTGAGACAAGGGCTCAGATCTCCAGCTGAAGAACTCGGGATCTCCAGGCCAGTTGTCTTTTCTCTTGTTGGATTCTCAGAACTCGCTGATATTCTTGGCGATTGAATTTAGCCCTTAGCTAACCAGAAACTGGGGATACCATGAGTCTTCGTGGGTCTTTGGTTTCTCCTCCATTGACCTTGTAGGGTTGGTGCAGTGAGGGCACCTCCAGGTACAGCTTCTGGGCCTGTTCTCTGCACATGGCTGTGTACGTTGTACCTCTGAAGGCATGGGTGAGCTGGGAGTGCCTGTCCCCTCCTGCTAACAATTAACAGATGGCACTGGGGGGGTGGGGGCATGTACATAGTGCAGCTTTCGAATGCCCTGAACACACAATGGGCTGTCAGTCTGGGCTCAGGGAAGCTTGAGGCCTGCCCATCCATCACTGAAAACCCTGAGGGCTAGGGCCTGTGAACGCACCTGGGTGCAGCCTGATGGGGTGGACCTTCCCCATTTCACAGTCGTGCTCCTACATGCCCACCTCCTCAGAAGACTCTGGGGCCGTGCACAGGATACCCTGGGCCATGGGCCGCCCCAGGACCACTGACCTAATTTCTGCCACCAGGATACTACTATGACCTGGATGATTCGTATGATGAAAGTGATGAGGAGGAAGTCAGGGCCCATCTCCGCTGCGTGGCCGAGCAGCCGCCCCTCAAACTAGACACGTCCTCGGAGGTACTTAGGCTCTGGTGACCACTTGGTCTCCTGTTGGCACATGATGGGCTGGGTTCCAGGCTCCCACAGAGGTTCCCCCAGTGTCCTCCAGACCCCAGCTGTGTGCATGCCAGAGGGTTTGCCCTCCTCCCCGCTGCCAGAGGTTCCCCCAGTGTCCTCCAGACCCCAGCTGTGTGCATGCCAGAGGGTTTGCCCTCCTCCCCGCTGCCAGAGGTTCCCCCAGTGTCCTCCAGACCCCAGCTGTGTGCATGCCAGAGGGTTTGCACCCCTCCCCCCTGCCCTGCATAAAGTCAACCATGAGTGGTGGGCACGGCCCATAGGCTCTGAGGGTCCCAGGAGAGGGCTTCCCGGGGTAGTGACAGCATCTTGTTGTTGGTACCAAACTAATTTGTTTTCTTTCCCAATCTAGAAGCTAGAGTTTTTGCAACTTTTTGGCTTGACCACCCAACAGCAGAAGGAGGAACTGCTGACCCAGAAGCGGAGGAAGAGGCGGCGGATGCTGAGGGAGAGAAGCCCGTCACCCCCCACGCTTCAGAGCAAGCGGCAGACACCTTCGCCGAGGTTGGTGCTGTCCACCCGCTATAGCCCAGACGAGATGAACAGCAGCCCCAACTTTGAGGAGAAAAAGAAGTTCCTGACAACCTTCAATCTGACCCACGTCAGTGCTGAAAAGAGGAAAGGTAAGGCCTGGGGCTCCCACCGGTGCAGGAGGAGAGTGAGCTTCTGCATAATGGGAGTGGCAGGGGGCCACACTTCAGGCAGAATCTGCAAACACATCAGGCCTCTGGCTGTCTGCCTCCTCTTGGCTCTCCAGGGGAACCAGCTCCTATGCTTCTCACATCTATCCCAGCATCTCCACCTTCTTCCTTTTTGGCATCTGAAATTCTGGGCCCTTCTCTCTTTCTCTGTCTTGGTGGAGACAAAGTCTTGCTAGTGCTCATCCTGGCACCCGTGGTCTCCTCCCTGGCACCCGTGAAGCTGAGGCCTTGGTGCCCAGGCCTCCAGCCTCCCCACCTGGGTGAGAGGCAGAGGTGTCGACCTCCTGCCTGGGATCTCCATGGTACTACACCCATGTGGCTGCTGGCTCGGGCAGTCTTCACCCACCAGGCAGAGCCGGCACAATGAGAGGGACTTCTGGGTTGCTTTAGCCCCCAGGCCCATGAATTGGGGCAGATGCAGTGGCGTGGCCTGAGCACGTGCAGGGCCTGAGCACGTGCAGGGCATTTGGCTTCCCTGTCTGCCGTGGCACTGGCTCATGTGTGAGTGTGCATGTCTGGACGCCCACATTGCCCATTTCCACATTCCCGCATGGCCACTTGCCTTTGCGAACAAAGCCCAAAGGGAAGCAAAGTGATTCCGGGTCACTATTTCATTGTTGGGATGTAGAAAATTTTACTTTGCATTTTAATTAGTTTGCCGGGATTTTTCACTTTCCCTTAAAGGGATAGCAATAAGTTTGTTGCCAGTTCAAATTCCTGGATATGTTTCTTTTTACCTGGCCTAATTCCTAGAGAGCTGTGGGCAACAAGGCTGCTTAAGGTTTAGAGTCAGGAAGCAGTGCTTCTGAGGCAGGACTTCCTTGTGGCAGGCATCTTGGGGTCTGTGCTCCTACAGACAGCAGAAAGCTTGGGGGCTGACTGTTGGCTGAAAGTTGTGAGGGGACAGCTTGCTGATTGTTCTGATCATTTCCTTGAGTTGGGGGCCACTTTGTCTCTTTGAGAACACATCCTCAAGAGTTACCCATTATTTCAGAAAGCCATCACTGCCTACACATGGCTGTTTTTGGAGTACATCAAAAACGCCACATACTAAAAGCTAAGAGATGTAGATGCACTCTACAGTGCAGGTTTCCTCCTTTAAACACAAATCTGTCTCCAAAGCACTTGCTCTGTTTTTCTCTTGCTTTAACGTACTTGCTACTGCCAGTCATGGCCTGGCCTGAATCCCACTTTCTTTCCCTCTCAAAAATGGTGCGACTGCCTCGTTAACCTCGGGCTGCTTTTCTCATAGACAAAGAGAAACTTGTTGAAATGCTCCGTGCCATGAAGCAGAAGACGCTGCCAGCAGCAAGGGCAGACCCACTGACAAACCCTCCGAGGGACAGTCCTGCCGTCTCCCTGAGCGGTAAGGCACAGGGCCAGGGAGAACAGCCCCTCCACCCGCCAGCCAGGGTCAGCGGCAACCACTCAAGGTTCCAGAACCAGTGGCCCATCTTCTTCAGCTTGAATCTTGCTCCTGGAAACAGTGTATTTCTCTTCATCCTTTTCGTATATGTTTATGGTTTCTTGCACAGTTGTGAAGATTCATCTCGGGAAGGAGCACTAGAACTTGAAGTTGGAGCTTGGAGAGTTAGGGGGAGGGTACGGTTTCCTGGGCAGAGGGCATTTGATCCTTGCAGTCTGCGGAGCTGTCTGGTGGTATCAGCTGGACTGTTCTTCTCATGGTTGTGAGCAATGAGCCTTCTTGGAGGCTGCTCCAGTGGTTGCCTGAGCTCCTGACGCTCTGTCCCAGGAAGGAAGATGCTGTGAGCACAGTCTCTCTCACCTGCTGGCTCAGCTCTGCTGTTCCTCCATCTTCCTTGATTTCTCCCGCATGACGTGCATCCCTCTCTTGCTTGTTCTCCTTCCAGGCCTCTCCGTGCCTGCTTTTGTACCTTCTCACTTTTCTCTGGTCTTGTTTGTGCTCCCTACCCTTGCTGAACAGAGGAGGAAAACCCTCTGTGCAGCCCTGTTCTCATCTCCTAATACAGTCTTTCTTGGTCAGGGGAACTCAGTAACTTCAGCCCCTGCTTTGCCTTGAAACGACTTGCTCTTTAGCCTTCAGGTTCTTTTCCTTATTAGATGCCTTCCTGAGGCCCTTTCATGGACTTGCTGCCAAACACTACACCATGTTCAAACTATAAAAATGTACACCGACATTTAATTCAGTATTACCTGAGTTTCTGGTTCTTGTATTGGGGTCTTTATTAAATCAAGGCTCTTAAGAGATTACGGTCCATGTAGTAGACACGTAGCCTGGTCTTTAACTTGCAGCTCTTAATGTTTCCTTTGCTTTCTGTTTTCTAAAAGAACCAGCCATACAGCAAGTCTCCCTGGATGTGGCTAAGCCTGTTGGTATCGCTGCCTCTTTGTCTGATGTCCCAAAGCCCGTGGAACCTGGGAGACTGGAACAGCTCCGGCCCCAGGAGCTCTCTGGAATTCAGGAGCCAGCTCCTGCCAGTGGTGAGAAGGCTAAGCCAAGCGAGGCCCCTGGGGGCAAGAAGACCCTGAGCATGCTTCATTATATCCGTGGCCCTGCACCCAAGGATGTGCCGGTGCCATTGTCGCACAGCATCAACGGGAAGAGCCAGCCCTGGGAGCCCTTCCTGGCAGAGGAGTTCGCACATCAGTTCCATGAGTCGGTGTTGCAGTCCACCCAGAAGGCCCTACAGAAGCATAAAGGTGACGCAGTACCCCTCCTTCTGCCCGTGTTGCTGTAGGGGCTGGCTGGTTTCCAAAGGCACCAGTGGTAACTCATCTGCAGCCTTGCTCCTCACCTGGGGACTTGATTATAAGCCTCTTAAGCTACAGTGTGCATGGGGCACCTGGGGTCCTCCTGGTACATGCAGGTTCTGGCTCAGTATATGGGTGGGCTTGCGAAGCCTGGTGACTGCCAAGCTCCCACGTGATGCTGACAATGCAGATCTGTGGGCCATACTCCCAGAAAATGGGCAAAAAGTACCACCTAAATGGTGGAACTGTTTCCTTTTACTAAGGCAAAAAAAACACAGGACCTTGCTGGGAAATAGTACTCCACGCATTCTGCACGTAAGAGCTTTCTCATGCTCCCATGTACAGCACTGGCCTAGACATCTCTTGATCCCCTGTGTGATGGCTGAGATGCTGTGGGTTTTCATTTGGCTGGGCCAGGCAACTCTGGGACATAACAGTTGCTCTAGTCCCAGTCATTCCCTCTGGAATTTGTAGGAATTATTTTGAAGGTTGGAGAACAGAGGTTGCTTTATTTCTACTGAATCAAAACTTGTAATTGATTAGAAAAGAATCCTCAAAAGCTAAATAATACTGAATATGAAATAAGTTTTTATGAATTCTAATAGCCAGAAGAAAATGTGTCAAAACCATTTTTTTGTTTGTTTATAGTACTAGAAGCTAGAAAAACATAATAGAATAAGCATTTTAAATAGGTCTGACATGGTTTCATCCTTTTCTAAGGAACTGTTATTAAGATCAAACAATGTCCAAAAAGTAGAACATCATTTGGGCAGTGGTATTTCAACCCTTTCAGCATTTTTTTTAGAAGTTAAAAGATCCCAAGTCCTTTCCCACCATAGCATTTTGAGCCTTCTAAGTCTGGTCAGCAGACAGAAACTCTTTTTGCTTGCAGCACAGGCCCTGACTTTAGGAAGCTGCTGGGCAGGGTCATGCCATAAGACAGCACAGACCTCATGCCTGAGTGAGGCATGCTCAGTGAGCTGCTGCCTCCTGAAGTCCTGCTGGAGAGCGAGAATCCACACTGCACTTGATCTGCGGGTTCGTCTGAGACAAACAGCCAAGATCATAGAACTGTTGACACAGACTTGTGATTGGAGCCCAGGTCTGTCAACCCCACTGCCTTCAGGACATTTCCAGCTGTTCCTTGTGATGCGCTTTGGCCCACAGGTTTCCTGCAGATCTTGCTGTACTTTGTGTGATGGTCTGTGCAGACGTGCAGCCACTTTGAATCTGTCACCAGGACAGCCAAGCCAGCCCCTTCGCTACAGCAACACTGTCCCCTCCACCAGCCTGAGGACCCCCAACTCTGGGATGTAACTCTTGCTATCTCTTTCTTCAGGGAACGGGGCTGCACTGTCTGCAGAGCAGAACCACAAAGTTGACACGTCCATCCACTACAACATTCCTGAGCTACAGTCCTCTAGCCGGATCCCTTTGCCCCAGCAGAATGGACAGCAGGAGCCTCTGCCTGCAAGAAAGGGCCCCATCACCCAAGAGGTGGATCAAGACCCAGAAGAGGATGAGGAGGAAGATGGAGAGGAGGAGGAGGATGAAGCCCCCAGGCAGAAGTGGCAAGGGATTGAGGCAATTTTTGAAGCTTACCAGGAACACATAGAAGGTAACAGAATAGGGTGGGGGAGTGGTAGGGAGCTAGTGGGTAAGGAAGGCAGGTGGAAGAAATCAGCCTAGCAGCCCAGTTGATGTAGAGCTTCCCCAGCAGCCGTGGGGCTGTCTGAGTGATAGAACTAGAACTCAGATGCCTGGGAGACAGAGCCAGATACAAACACCAGAAGGTAAATTTTCCAAGTGAGATGTAATCTTTCTGCAGACATCTTGCCTATTTCAAGAAGCATTCCTCAGGCTTATTTATAATGGTAGTTCCTCATGAACAAACCTCAGGCCCTTCTCAATACAGAAATGTTAAGCACCATAAGGCAGCTTGGGATGGCACTTCTATCAGTTCTTGATACTTGCCTTGCTATGTAAGCAAGTGCTGGAAAATGACCTAACGCTTAAGGGCTTTTTAATCTGTGTTCTTGACTGGTAATGGACTCTAGTTTATTGTACTTTGTTCTAGCGCCTATAAAAATCAGGTAGCATGCTTTTCATTCTCTGAAGTTCTTAGTATAAAACAGGGATTTACCCTGGAGGATCTGAAATTGCTCCCCCATTAAAACTAGGCCTGGCATCTTCTAGTGAGGCAGAGATTTTACTAATTCAAGCCACTTGTAATTTCTTAGGTCAGTTTTCAATTTTGACAATTCACATTTTTCTAGAAAATCCATTTTGGGCATATATCTTTGTTTGTTTGTTTTAAATGGGCAGCCTCTGGGAGTTGAACCCAGGTCTCTGGCATGGCAGGCGAATTCTGCCACTGAGCCACTGTTCCCCCACCCTGTTTCACTGACTTTTGCATTCACCTATTTATCCTTCTATAGAAGGTTCATTCTCATCTTCCTTTTTGAAGAATGAGTTTTAAAGCCACAAATTTGTCTGTTGTTTCTTAAGGCATATCCCTTAAAGTGCCTTTTGGTCCTAGAACCTTGGTCTTTATTCCAGAGGGCTAGATTTAATTTAGTAGCAGTAATTGGTACAGTGAATATGATTTACAGGAATGGGGAACATACTGGTCCAACGGAGAGAACCTTGCTGGCTGCTGGAAAAGGGCCAGCAGTAGCAATTGGGTCAGGCTGGCGTCTGGGAAGAGTGAGCAGAGAGGGGAAACACTTGCCAGAGCTCCTGTATCACCATCTCTTGTCTCTTCAGAGCAAAATCTGGAGCGGCAAGTGTTGCAGACACAGTGCAGGTGGCTGGAGGCCCAGCACTACAGCCTCAGTCTGACAGCGGAACAGCTTTCCCACAGCATGGCGGTGAGTCGGGCGCTGGGTATGTGGGTACACCACTGTCCCTGGGGCGGTCTTTCAAAGGCAGCACAGGAGGCATTTTTAACCTTTCAAGTTTGGCTTCAAGAACACAGTACGGACAAGTTTTGAGAGGAAGTACTGTTCTTAAGAAATCATTATAACCTAATGAGAAAAAGAGTCAGTTAAGGAGGACACTACCAGATTCATGCAGAACTGATCCTGGGAGGCTGAAGACGCTCTTTATATATTCCTTGTGGGTAATGACTTAGTGCCGGTACCAGAATTCCCATACTGTGGCTTGAACAGGGTAGATGAGGACTGGCTCGGTTCGCCAGAGTTGCTATTGCAAATGCCACACAACAGGTTGGCTTAAACACTGGCAATTTACTGCTCACGGCTTTAAGGCCAGAAATCGTTCAAAAATCAAGCTACCAGCAAGGCTTGCTTCCTACCTGAAAAGTGTGGCATTCTGGTGCTGGTGATTCTTAGGTTTCATTGGCTTGCATCTCAGCCTCTCATCTCTGTCTTTGTGGCTGCTGGGCTCTCTTTATAAGGCCTCCAGTAATCCCTATTGAGGCCCACCCTGGTTCAGGTTGCCACATTTTAGCATTTTCAAAAGGTCCTATATACAAGTTCACAACTTGCTTACTGGAGTACAAAGTACTATGGACCTCAAGGGTTCTATTGAAGAAGGCAGGCCTCTGAGGCTGAACCCTCCTCATAGCCACTTTCTGCCTCATTCACCAAGTTTTCCACCTAACAGCATGATAACCCCCCCAGGCTTTCTCCCAGTGGGCCGGAGACATAGAGCATGTCTCAGATCAGGTGTCCAAATCTTGGGTGTCTTCTGAAGCAGCAATAGTTATATAGTATCAGGCTTAACTTTAAAGAACTCAGGGTTCCAGGTTCAGGTTGAGACAGTGAATCCATGGCGGTTCCACAAGGAAAGGTTATCAAGAGAATCCAGGACTTCAGAAGAACCGGTTCAGACTGTCCCCAAAGGCCTATCAGAACAGGAGCCTTGGGAAGACAGCATGTTCAAAGCATACGGCATCTCCCTCACTCGCTCACTCATGCATCACAGCGTAACTAACTTACAGTATGAGATGACTGTTTTGACCTGTATTTCCCTCTCCCTCTCCAGGAGTTAAGGAGCCAAAAACAGAAGATTGTCTCTGAAAGGGAGCGCCTCCAGGCAGAACTGGATCACTTACGGAAGTGCCTTGCTTTGCCTGCAATGCATTGGCCTAGGGGTTACTTTAAGGGATATCCTAGGTGACGGTTTCCCTTGCACTAGGCCGAACCTATAGTATAGAAATAATATCTATTTTATTACCTTGAATATTTAATATTTTTCACTGGGAGGTTTGAAGCTTAAAAAATAATGAGAATGTGCCATGCATGAAGCAAAGGATTCCAGGCTCCAGAATAAAGAAAGAACTCACCTTGACTTCAATGCAATTGAATCACCTTTGTAATTCAGCAAGCAATCAATGTAGGAAGCCCATAGTTTTTCTTTTTAAAGGCAGTTTTATTCTTTCTTCCCCCACATAATATTTTCATCTGAAAATGAAGGCTCCATTACCAACACTAAACTTTGTCATTCATAGCCCCAGGTGCATGTGATTGGATCCTGTGTTGCCACTTTACTGTGCCTAAAGAACCAACCTCACTTTTGCTGAGATGATGGGGTCAGTCTTGTCCCTTCCCAGGGGCGAGACCTGCTTCAACCGGAAAGAAGGTTTGGGTGCAGTGTAAGTCATTTTGCTGCAAAATGTTCTTCAAAGCAGCAGCTCCTAGCAGCACACAAAGCAACAGTACTTAAGAGTCACCCACCAAAGGCTTTTACTGGAAAAGCACTCACTAAAATATAAAATGAATCAATAAATGGAAGGTACATTTTTATTATTCCGTGGGGGAGATGTACAGAGCTCTGTGTATACATACAGTCATACCCACCAAATTGTTACTGCAGTGGGTGGTGTTTTCATACAAATTTTGAGAGAAAAGTCAGAGGTGCTTCAGCCTTGTACTGTGTATATATTTAAAAAGTTTTGTATGTTTTTATTACTTTAATTATTGTTATAAAAAGCCTGCCATTTTTAATATGTGGTTTGGGGGATTTTTGTTTGTTTGTTTTTCTGTTTGGGGGTTTTGTTTGTTTTTTGTTCGTTTTTCTGGGCAAAAAAGAAAAACTTGCTTTTAGTGTTTGTACTGCTGCTGGTCAGGACATTGAAATATTGAAGTGTTTTAAAAATTAAAGCAGAAGAAAAGTAAAAAGAGCTTACCACTGGCGCCTATGCGATCACTTCCTTTTTGAGTTGCACCAGAAAATGATGTAGAAAGCCATGCATTATTACTTCTTACCTCCTTCCACTGCCTCCCTGCATTGGGCCAAGTACATAGCAGATAAGCCAGTTGCTGTTAAGGAAGAAGGGAGCACCCTTGGCGCAAACAGGAGAAATACCTGTGTGTCTGTGCACGTACACACGCGAAGTTTTTTTTAAAACCTTTCAGGAAGTAAACAATTTCTGTGATAAAATTCTATGGTGTCTTACAGCAGTCTGAGAGCAGGTGCAAAGTAGAAATTTTAGAAGCTTTTAGATGCAAAGCTTTGTAACAGCTTAAAGGTAGGGTAAGCCATGTCTGGGTTGAACTTCTTTCTAAACTTAATTGTGACAAGCACAGGAGCAGCTAGAAACTGGGATAATCACACCAATGGGGGGGCATCCTCATTCTGTCTTAGTTAATGTGTATTTAGACAGTGTTTGTTTGGAGCAAGGAATATGGACCCCAGAAGCACAAAGTAGCCAGTGGCCAGTCTGGGGACAGAAGGGGAAGAGGTGGCAGCAGGTCAGGGGAGGGGCCTTGGTGGCTGAGTCGGCAGCCCCAGCCCTCTGCTCCACAGAACAGCTTGCTGGCAGATGGCGTCGTGTCGCTTTATCTGCTCCCACACAGTTTGCTTTGTAAGCCTGCCAAGAACCTTCCAGTTATTAGCAAACTCAGACAAAAAGTGCCGCCAGTATTATCAGCAGTCAACAAGCACCTTCCTTTCCACAGATATAACTTGAGAATTAAACGCTGTACTGCTGGCCTCCTCCCCTGTAAAGACATTGGGAGATCAACACGTTCTACAGGTGGGGGCAAGGGTTTAGAGGGAGCTATGTTAGCTAACAACCGGGGCAAAATATCACTTGAGCTCATTTAAAATCTACCCACTGTTTCTGGTCTGAAGGCTTAAATCCCAGCCCTTCTCTTACATCACAGAAAATGTCTGGATGCTTTTTAGTAACCAGCTTTGGTAATGGCCTTGGCTGAGGTAAACAAACAAAAAAAGATCTGATGATATTATGGAGAAGAAAAGCACAGCCCTAATCCCTCTGAGCATCCGGGGGAGCTCACTTGGTTGGATTTTTATTATGAGAGTTCCTGGCATGTGCAATAAATGAAGCCACTATTATAGAAAAGTCTGCCCAGGGGTGGAGGCCATAGGTGAAACCTCTCCCTGAACTAGTAATAAATTTTTTCTTCCAATTGCAAAATCCTGCCTTTAAGCTTCTCTATCATTCTGCCTCACTATATTTCCTGTTATCTGTGGAAATCACTGAATATTCTTGTGTTCAAGAAGTAGTGCGACAATCAGAGTAGAGATAAAAAGCAGGGCAGCATGAATAAACTAAGAAAATGTTTAAAAAAAAAAAAAGGAAAAAGGAAAGCATCTCTTGAAAAATGTAAGTGTACCATTAAGGTGTCGTACCCAATAATGGTTCTCTCATACAATTTGTTTTATAATCTGAAAACATTTCATTTTTTCCAGAGGATTCTATTCTAGAAATAGGAACACTGTATCTAAGTCTACTTTCAATTTGGGTTCAACAAAAATTTACAAATATGCAGTCTCTTAATCCTTTTACTGTTGAACAGTAAAGAAGTAAACAAGGTTCAGAAATATGCCATATTTGCTCTAGAAATGCACACGCAACCTCTGTCAGTATTTCCATGAAGGCCTCGGTCTTTCGTGACTATAAGTATCTTCCTAGATTACCTGGAGAGACAACCGCCATCCTTTATCTAACGGGAACTCAAACTCGTGAGTGAACCTTTTAATGCTAAATCACGTGATTCCACATTTAACCAGATTATTCAAAAACAAAGCAAAGCTATCTCCAGGACCTGGTGCTATACAACTTAAACATTTGAACATGTTGAACTTGTTCTTATTTCAGATAATCAGCCAAACACGATATTGTTGCTTCTAATTACTCTGATAATTGACTAATGATTTTCATCCTTTCTAGTCTAACATACCATTAAAGAAATTCAGAGTTCAGAGAAACCTTCACCTTCAGTAGCAGAAAAAGGAAAAATACAGTAGTGGTGTGGTCTTTTCTTTAATTAGCTCACAGTGCTGCCAAATGCCAAAAATTAAGCTGAAATTAAACAACACATCCCTAAAAGAGCTGGATTTCAAATCACATTACTGCTTTCCCTCTTGAGTCATGTTTTAAAGTGCAGAAAATTCCAAAGATCCACCGCAAGATGGCGATGGTCAGCATGAGCCAATTCTGTTACTCTTGAAGCGAAGGACCAGCTAAGGTCGTTCCTAGGCTCCTTCCGCCACCAAGCTCTGGGCTCCCCACTCCCACAGTAAACTGTCCCCGACAGTGTGGTCCAGCTTATCTCGTGGACCTGTTGAAGACCAGGCTAACTGCGTGTTCCTTTGTATGTGCCCTGTGCTTAGTTGCTAGAACAGAGACCAGGACCTAGGAGGGAGGGGAGGAAGAACTGCCTCAGGCACTCGGGGCAATTTAGATGCTGTGAAATTAAACCTGTTCTAAGTGTACTTGTTTGAATTAATTGTATTGTAATATTATTTGTTGAATGTAGTAATTAGGTATTTATGAATATATTGCTGTAATTTCTGACAACATCCAAAAAATAAAATCTTCCTAAATCACGTCAAGAGGAAAATCTTTTTTATGCCATAATAAAATGTGGGCAAAAAAAGCTCAGAACCACTATGGTTTCACAGTTGGAACAGGAAGTCAGAGGGTCAACTGTAGCTCAGCCAGGTTTTGAGAGAAGAGCATTCAAGGACAAAATCTGAGACAGGACATCAAACTCTCCACGATCACACACAGCCCCATTCCAAAAGACCCCAGATTAAAGCCAGCAGACTCATGGAGGGTGAAACCTTTGACTCCTGAGGCACATCTGCTGGTCTCCCCACCCCTAGGTCTGGCTTTCTGGTATTTGTTGGAGGTGTACTCGGGAAGCAATTTGAAAGAGAAATATACTAAAGGGCAAATAGCAGCTATTTCAGGCCAAATCCATCCCTCACATCCATTCTTCCCAAAGCCCTCAAGTAAATGTGCTACTTAATGCTGACTGAGAGTGGAAGTGACTGTCCAGGGTCCGACAGTGAGTAGAAAGTTCTGTGGCTAGCTGGCTTTTGACTGCTGTGCCCAAAGTAATGTCATTCCTCGAAGGAGCCTAGCAGTGCTAAAATTGAGTTAACTGTCCCATTACCCATATTTGAGCCACTGAAAGCTAAGAGTCCGTCCCCCTAAATCCATCAGAACTGACTTAGCTTCCTACCATTATCTTGTTTCACTCACATGCTCAGTATACTAGATTAATTTTTCCAATATTGCCACACGCATCCCAAGTGGCCCCTACCTTGGCACGTGCTTCCTGCTGTCTCCAAAGCTGTCGGCAAAGACCTGGAGCTTAGCTATGCGAGTGTCCCACATGTCCTTGACCAGGGTCCGGACCTCTGAAAAGCAACCTGTTAAACCTTAACCAGAAGTAACACCAAACAACAGGCATCCAGAATGTTGATCTGAAGTTTATAACTGACTACTATACACCAGTTTCATTTTATCAAGCCATGGCAATCATACAGTTCACTCCTTTCATCTGATAGTTATACAGGACAAAAACAGTCATATTTGGGTTGACCTTTATTGTCTATCAGGGCTTAGATTATAAAATGCTGGTCAGCATCACTAGCTACTCCACCTGCCAGCCTATGTGAACAACTTCTGCAGGAGATTCTAAATTTAACCCAAAAAAGGAAAAAAAGCCCTAATTCTCATTGTCATCCCCACTGTACCTTTTCAGAGCCGTATCTACCAGTCCCCAGGCACTTATCCATGCATGCCAGTTCTTGTGCAGGAAGCCCAAGGCTCTGCTAAAGAGAGAACTTCTTTTGCTAAAGCCTTTATTCCTTCCCCCCTACGCCCAATACACACAAAAAGCCGGCTTCTAGAAAAGAGATGTGGAATCAAAGAATGTTCCAGAGAGTTGAATTTTGAGAACTAACCACAGACCTTTTGCTTCTCCAACAGTTTTATGAAGCCATTTCTTGCATGACTGCACATGTATTTCAGAAATTCAAAAGTATTTCTAGAATTCCAGAACTGTGAAATCCTCTGTCAGTTTCTGAAGCACTTACACATCAGTTGGCAAGCCTCCAACCACCGGATGGGAAACCTTTATGAAGTCAAAGCCTTTCTCTAGAAGTCCTGAGACTGGGCACTTTCAGAAGGTTGGAGATTTGTGCGGAGTTTGTACATGTGATTAAGTGCTTGTGTGAGGAAAGACCCGCTGGTGTTGATCTCCATTAAGGTCAAGTTATCCAGCTACAATACAAAAGAAAACACCGAATTGACTGAGGACTTTTTGTTGTTGAGAAAAATAAAAGAATCTATGTAATAAAAATGAAATAAGAAACCAATGAATTAGAAACAACAACAACAAAAAAGCAAAGTCCAACTATAAGTGTTTGCAATACCCTTTGCAGACAGAGTGCCAGGTGAGATTCCACAAGGGTCCCAAAGCCCTCATAGGCAGGACCCACACGCATCTTAGGTGGCCCCTACCTTGGCATGTGCCTCCTGCTGCCTCACAAAGCTGTCGGCAGAGACCCGGAGCTTAGCTATGCGAGTGTCCCACATGTCCTTGACCAGGGTCCGGATCTCATCTGCTTTTGGAATATTGTCTGAAGCACTAAAGGAAACAAGGTGACATCAATCAAACAAGGATAGATAGAAGTAGCATTTTAAAAAATGCTGTTTGGATTCAGGCAAAATATGCTAGCTGCTCTAGACTTGGAAAATTTGTTTGGCTTTATTTTTTATTTTTAAATGTATGTATTTCCAGCAGTTAGGCTTAGTGCCAAGAAAATTCAGCCAAGATCCCCACTGAGTTCCTACTGCCCATGTCAGCCATCCCACTGTAGGCTATCAGGCAAGGACTTCTATTCACCTAAGATCTCATACTGAGGAACAAGCTCAAGTTGGACAACCTTTGGCTCAGGACAACCAAGTGTGCTTTGTTGTATAGTTACTCTTAAAATGAAGTTGTTTTGTGAGCTGGCTCAGAGACAACGACCTCCATTGTTCGCTCTCACCATCAGGCAAGGAAAGACGACTGTCCTCAAAGCAGCTCTGAAGGACTTCTGTGCTCGCACTTGACAGACACCCAAAGTAAGTTTACAAAAAACAGATGAAATGGCAAATTAGCATAAACTGCGCACACCTATGTAGGGTGGAATTCTGAGTAAAAGTTAGAATGAAGTCAGCTGGGAGAAATCACAACAGGGTGGGTTATATGTTAAGTTACTCTTTGAAGGAAAGACAAGCTGGAAGACACTAGAATTTCTCAAAGCAGCAGAAACATTGTTCATCATTAGGCCTCCTAGGAGGAACTAAAAATTCTCTATATGTATGCTAAAATTAACTCATGGTTAGTAGATCAATGGTCTAAAATTTACCTAGTGAATTTATTTACAAATCCAAATACTTAGATCCGGCTCTGGCCAGGAGGTCAAACAACAAAGGACCCAAGGCCCTTAAATTGCAGAACAAGGGAAGACTTAGTTCCCTTCAGCAAATGAATTAAAAAGCAAGCATTTTAATAGAAATTGCAGGCAAGATATATTGAACGTCAAAAACAAAATGAATAGGCCCTCAAATTCTCTCACCGAGAGGATCACAATAACTTCTTACCTCGGCTTCCACTTCTGGATCCAACCCCTTCCAAGCCCTACCTGCTTAAAAACCCTTCCAGCTGCCCCCCAACAATTGAGACAGGAGTCTTGGCTCCCACCGCCCTTCATATAGTCCACCTGTGCCCAGGTGCCTGTGGCTTCCCCAGTACGCCACTCCCTTGCCCACTTCCACCCCTGCTTACAACTAATTCCTTCTACCTGCACTGCCCGCTCCCTGCTCCTAACCCCCGAGTACATTTTTCCTCATCCTTCAAGGCTAACACCCTCCCTGCCCTGCCCTGCCACACCAGCCCTTCTCTGCATCACCAGGCAATTGCTGCGGCATCCCAATGCAGCCTGAGCAGCACTCATCAGGCAGCAATGTGATCACCAGTTAAAAGGTTCACAGTTCTCCACTAAGCTGGGGACACACGCCTACATGACTATCTCCACTCTCTAGAAGGATGCTTAATGTACTGTCTATACTCAGATTTTGTCAAATGAATGGGTGGACTGAGGCTTCACACAGACTAAGGATACATCCACGTAGTAGACCCAAATTTTCATTTATATCCAGCAGCGCCATTTAGTGAGTGGTAGCCCTTCCTGCTGCTCTAGAGAAAGCACTAGGGAGTGCCCATATTTTTGTCTAATTCTGCTTTTGAACCCTCAACTAAAGGCTGTTAAGGGAGTTTTCAAAAGCTTGAAGTTTTATCAACAGACAAGTAAAACATACGGAATAAAGATGAATAATAGGGGGAACAAATGTTAAATTTAGAGTGAAATGCTGGTGATCGGTGAGGGGGAGGGGTGGGAGTATGGTATGTATGATTTTTTTTCTGTTTTCTCTTTACTTCTTTTTCTGAATAGAAGCAAATGTTCCAAGAAATGATCATGATGATGAATATGCAACCCAAAAAAAAGCTTGAAGTTTTGCAAATTACATGCTAAGTATCTCCCAATCAAAATGATCCATACTTGTATGCACCCCACTGACTTGATTCATTCATTCATTCATTCATTCAACAAACCGATGAGCTACAGGTACTGAGCTATGACCTAGGGCAGATAAGACAGGGCCTGCCCACTTAGACCTGTGGCAGGGAGGAGGGGGGAATACAGCCAGACAATGATTAGACAATTCCAACTGTGATAAATGCTGGGAAGGTATATGGAGATGCCAAGAGGACAATGCTATTAAATCTGGGAGGGGATACTTGTCATGCCAACCAAAGGAAGTGAGGGGGAGGCAGGGAATGCAGGTGGACATAAGGGGCAGAGGGAAGAATATATGCAAAGCCTTGAATAACTGAAAGAAGGCCAACATGAGTCTGAAACCTAGAGACCGAGAAAGAGAGCGAGGACTACAAGAGTCATGAGAGAGGGAAGAAGGAAAAGTACTCCAGGCCACACGGTACTTGCAAAGTCACAGTTTGATGGAGCACTGGAAGCCCGAGGAGGGTAAGCAGCTGAGTCAGACAGGAGATTTGCTTTTTAAAAGACCATTCTGGCTGCAGTGGGAACAAGGAATCAAAAACCACTGGGGAGATGGCACTAGATATGACACAAAGGATTTAAGAGGTTTCACTATAGCACGCACATTTGGCCACTCGTGGGCTTTCCCTAAAACTAAGATCAGAAGCAATGGGAGCCTCTGGCCTTTCTGTGAAAGACACACATGAACTCCAATCAACATACCAAAAGGAGGAAAAGGGATAAAGGTATATTAAATAAAGGAGACGAATAGTTAGGGGGAAAAGGCTACTACTAGAGATAACAAGAATGGCTCAAAGTGAAGTCCAATGTTGAGTGATAAGTAGTTAGGGGGTAGAGGTGAGAGAGCCAAAGGATACACTGGGGGAAGAAAGTGGAGAACAAGGGAGAACAAGCAACCCAGCCAAACTGACTCCCTGACGCTGCTGAAAAACAGGGTAGCTAGTGCTGCCACTGACTGCAAGAAATCAGCAAGGACAACAAGTGTGTGTCAAGATTCCATGTGACCTACAAGTGCTGGATGGAGTAAGAGATGTACCCATTCACTATTGGTAGGGGGAAGGAGAGCAGTGCAGCCTCTCTGGAGGACAGTGTGGTGGTTCCACAGAGGGCTGGGGTGGGGTTGCCATATGATCTTGCAACCTCATCGTTAGGTATATACTTGGAAGAACTGAGAGTTGGGACACGAATGGACATTTGCACACTGGTATTTATGGCAGCAGTGTCAGTGATCTGCAATGGATGGAGGTGGTCTAAGGATATATCAGCTGACGAATGGAAGGGGAAACTGTGGTGTTCACATACAACAGACAATGGAGAGGCTGCAAGAAAGAATGAAATTGTGAGGCACGCTACTATGTGAATGAAACTTGAAGATAGTATGTTGAACGACCTGTCAGAAACAAAAAAACAAACATTATCATGCCCCACTTATATGGACTAACTATAATATACAAAGTCAGAGAATTGAAGTTGAGAGCATGGGGCTTATTGTAAAGGTTCCTAGATTGTAAACTCTTACAAGTAGTCACATCTATTCCAGAGTTGTAACTGTTATTTCAAGATGCTGGGCTACTTGTGTATAACCTGGTCATTCCCTGGTACTTTGGGTATTTGTGTGACACTGAAAGTTAAGAGTTCTGGAGCTATGAATGTCTGCATTACCCCATACAGCAGCGGGTAATTTAAAAAGCTGAAAAAGTAATCAGACTTCAACTAGAGATATGAAGGAAGCTGATCTGGATAGGACTACAATAAATCAGAATACACAGTTAAGGATGATATGGTCTATATTTTAAAACTTCAAATCCTATGTGAGACCACTGGAAGAGATATTTATTTGGTGCAAAATCTGTATTTCGGTAGCACATTATCTAATTTAACTTATATGGTCAGTTCATTTGAACACCACAATTACAGGGAATCTTGAATACAGAGTGAGATCTTGTTGGTTCGTACAGATTAGTGCGATGTTCCAATACTTCCCAGAGTAATGTGGGCAGAAAATAAGTATTTAAAAAGTCCCTTAGGGGACTGGGAAGAGAGGAGGAAATATTACACTTCCCCATCTGGGGAAGTCTCCTGATATTTTCGCAAGGAGTGGGGACAACAATCAATTCAATAGACCAAGCCCTCAGTCTTGGGGCTTGTCTGTGTGAAACTTATTCTTGCAAAGGAGCAGCTAAGCCTACTTATAATAATGCCTAAGAGTCACCTTCAGAGAATGCTCAGATGTGGCCTCTCTAAGACAACTGGGTAAGTGAACTCACTGTCCTGCCCTCTACATGGGCCATGACTCCCAGGGGTGTAAATCTCTTGGCAACATGGGACAGGACTCCCAGGGATGAGCTGAGACCTAGCATCAAGGGATTGAGAAAGCCTTCTTGACCAAAAGGGGGAAGAGAGAAATGAGACAAAAAATTTCAGTGGCTGAGAGACTTCAGAGTTGAGAGGTTACCCTGAAGGGTATTCTTATGCATTATAAGGATTTCTCTTTTTAGTTTATGGTGTACTGCAGTGGCTGGAGGGAAGTACCTGAAACGGTTGAACTGTATTTCAGTAGCCTTGATTCCTGAAGACAATTGTATAACTATATGGCTTTTATAATGTGACCATGCCGATTGTGAAAACCTTGTGGCTGATGCTCCTTTATCCAAGGTATGGACAGACAGTAAAAACATAAGGACAAAAAATAAAAAATAAGGGGGAATAAGGGGTTAAAAAAAATCAGGTAGAGTGCAATACTAGTGGTCAATAGAGGGAGGTCATGAGGGGTATGGGATGTATGTTTTTTTCTTTTTTCTTTTTATTTCTTTTTCTGGAGTGATGCAGATGTTCTAAAAATGATCATGGTGATGAATACAAAACTATGTGATGATATTATGAGCCATCAATTGTATACTTTGGATGTACTGTAACAGTGCATGAAGATCTCAATAAAAATTAAAAAATTTTTTTTAAAGATTCCATCTTACCTATGGGCTCAAAGAATGAAGACAAACTTACTGATTTAGCAGGAGTTTAGTCAGTTCCATGTAATAAGGGCTGGGCATTGGGGTAAAAGTTTCTTCCTTTCGTTCATGGTCCCGATTCTCCTCTAACTTCTCTGAAATTTTAGAAGTTAATATAGTTTATCATCAGTGTATTCAATAGGTTTTTCAAACCTCCCAAACTTAAGAAGTGTTTCTATAACGTATTCAATCAAGTAATAATAAATTCACGAGGAAAAAACCTTTTTGGAATACTATTTGTATCATTAACCAGATGATTTGTGACCAATATCCTTGAAAATTCCCTATCAGAGAAGGTAAATTTTTGTTGTTGCTGTTGCTTTGGCCTGCAGAACAAGTAACTGAAATGAATGTCAGTCAGAGGGGTGCCAGAGTAGTTCAATGGTAGAATCCTCGCCTGCCCTGTGGGAAACCCGGATTCAATTCCTGACCGATGATGTACTTTCCAAAACAAACAAGCAAGCAAAGAAAGAAAGAAAAAAAAAATTCAACAAATAAGCACCATTAACAGGATATTCACATGGAAAAAAGAATGAAATGTGACCCATACGGCATACAAAAAAAGATGTCAGTCAGAAGTGCTTTACTTAGAGAAAGAGAAGTATTTTTCCTTTGATGTAAAAGGTGATAAAAGTAGCCAGCGACTAAAAGCTCTGGAGAAGCTAAGAAAACACCCATAGAAAACAGAGAGGAAGCTACTGAAACCACAAGCTGAAAACAACAAAATCAGGAGCAAATCACCAGCAGATACCAGCCATGTGCCTTCCCATGTGATAGACATGTCCCGGATGCCAGCAGCCTGTCTTCAGAGTCCAGGTATCATCCTGTTGATGCCTTAACTTGGACATTTTCAAGGCCTGAGAACTGTATATTGCTATCCTTTGTCCCTGGTTACCTTTACCTAAGAATGGACTATGACGCTGACACTCCAGCAACTTCCATGATTGATAATACACATTGATGTTTTGGGAAGATAACACGTTCTAACTCCATGTGAAGAAGATACAGAAGCTTGCAACTGAAACCTTCCCAGGCCCCACCAGCAATTCTATCTCATCACTGTATTATCTGGTCCCATAACTTAACAAGTTATCTGAGGCAGAAGAAAATTACAGAATGTTATCTGGAGAAACTGTGGGCATGAAGAGGCCAAAAACCATGAGGATTTTCACTCATCAAGGGAAAAAGTTATCTTGCAGGCCAATGTTCATAGAAGCACTATTCACAATAGCCAAAAGATGGAAACAACCCAAGTGTTTTAGTTTCCTTGGCTGCTCAATTTAATACCATGCAATAGGTTGGCTTAAGCAATGGGAATTCATTAGCTCACAGTTTGAGGCTAGGAAAAAAACCCAAATCCAGGCCTCATCAAGGCTATGCTTTCTTTCCGAAGACTGGCATTCTGGGGCTGGCTGCTGGCAATCCTTGGTCCTCTGTCACATGGCAAGGCACATGGTGGCTTCTCTTGGTGTCTCTCTTCAATTCCAGTTTCCATTAACTTTCAGATTCTTACTTCCCACAGCTTTTTCTTTCTCAATTTCATTTTGCCTATAAAGACTCCAGTAATAGAATTAAGACCCAGTCTGACTGAAGTGGGTCACACCTGAACTGAAGTAATCTCATCAAAAGGTCCTACTTACAATGAATCCACACCCATAGGAATAAAGTTTAAGAGCATGTATTTCTGGGGTACTTATAGCTCCAAACCACCATACCAAGTGCCCATCAACAGATGAATAGATAGACAAAATGTGGTTCGCACCCACAGTGGACTGGAACATTATTCACATTTAATCATGTACCAACATGGATGAACCTTGCAAAATCATATTGAGTAAAATAAGCCAGACACGAAAGGACAAATGTTGTACGATTCCATTTCTATGAAATTACTAGAATAAGCAAATCTGCAGAGACAGACATAGGTCAGAGGTTCCTAGGGCCTGGAAGCAGGGGAGAATGGGGAGTTTACTGCTTAATGTGTTCAGTGTTTCTGCTTGGGGTGATGGGAAAATTGTGGTAATGGATGGTGGTAATGGTTGCGCAACATTGTGAATGTAGTTAATGTCACTGAGTTGTAACATGAAACTAGTTAAAATGGGAACTTTTGTGCTTATATATGTATACGTTACCACAATAAAAATTTTAAAAGGAAAAAAAAGTAGCCAGTGATTAGAGAAATTTATTTGTACTAAGCCTTGTTCAGAAGAGAACAAGACAAAATTTACAAATTACAGACACCCAGGATTGGGGGCTGAATATATAATGTAGTTGTTTAATCCCAGTGTCTGGACGTGCAGAAGAGTCCAATCCCACCCACCGCTCCACCACTGCTGCACATGTCCACAGCTCCCTCGGCCTTCCTCCCTTCCTCCCTCTTCCTCATGGGCCTGAAGAAACCCCAACTCTGGAACTGGACTGCTGAATGTGGGTAAGGGAAATGGATGGATGGACAGAAAGACAAAACTGTTGGGTCTCACTTTAAATTACTGACAACATCCCCGGTTGGTCACCTACAATCCTCTTAGTTTCCCTGGTCCATGCATCCTCTTGCTTTTATCTTCTATCCAACCACTCCATGCCATCTCCTCACATCACCAATGCTTCCTCACCCCACAGCCCAACTCTCATCGTTACCTCCTATTTTGCTGAGGAAAGAAAAGCGATCGAGAGAGAACATCTGTGCCCACCCCATCTCCCAACCTCCCTGCAGAGGGTGTAAGACTCCCCTTACCCACAAACATCACTACAGTAACTCTCACCTGACAATCCTCATTTTTCCCTTGCTACTTGATCATTACAAACACACTGTGAGAGCTCCCATCTTACTAAGAAAACCCTGGCACTAAATCCTTCTCCAGTTACCTACCATTTCTCAGGCCTTTTAGAAACAAAACTTTAAGAGTTGTCTTATGTTTACATTAACCTCTTCTCCCACTTGCTCTACACCACTCAAATTAGTGTTTATCCCAACTTTTGCACCAAAACAGGTCACCAAGGTCAATGACCTCCACTCCATTAAACCCAGTGGCTCATTATTGGTCTCAGCATTTGACAAATGCCACCCTTCTCCTTCTTTGGGTCTGTATTGCCTCACTTCTGGGGGCAGCACTGCCTCCCTGGGATCTCTTTCAACCTTGCTGGCCACTCCCTGTGTCTCTTGCTGATTGCTTCTCATGCTCCCAAGCCCTCAACCCAATCAAAGAGCTCAGTTCCTGGGTTTCTTCTTTGCCATCTAAATTCACACCCCAGATGTCCTCACCTGCCTCGCTTGAATACCACCCATGTGCTTATGATAATGACTTCCAAGTCTCAATCCCCACCCAGCTCAGCACCCCCAACTCCTGACAAGTATCCCACTGCCAACATCGTTTCCACTCAATGACCCAACAAGTCTCATATATACCTCAAGTATAATAGGATCAAACCTACTCCAGGGCCCCACTCCAGCGCATCTCCTTCTGCAGCTCCAATCAACAGCCCTGGCAGTCATTCTCTACTCTCTTCTCTCACCTCACAGTCAATCCTTCAGCAAACTCAGCTGTACAAATATACCTAGACTCCAACCACCCCTCATTACTCCATCCCGAGGCAGCCACTAACCTCCTTATCTCTATGGATTTGCCCATGCTGGACAGTTCACACAAAAGAAAACATCAACAGTCTGGCTTCTGTGGCTTAGCATAATGTTTTCAAGGTTCATCCATGTTGCAGCATGTATCAGTGCTTCGTTCCATTTTATGGTAAATAATACTCCATTGTAGGATGATGCATTCTTTTTAGGCATTCTGTATAATGTAAAATAACTCTGCTCCTGCAAACTCTAGTCTATACTTATTTATTTAAAAAAATTAAAACAAATGCTCCTTTAAGACCATGTAATATTTTAAATTTTGAAGCAAGCTGAAACATCTAAAATAAAAATCTAAACTAAAATTTTCATATACACCAAAACCAAAATAAATTTAGAAACAGTGGTTAGCAGAACCCACTAAGAGATAAATCTGGAAGTATGAATTTCAGCTGATCGGAGAACAGGTGAGTAGGGGAGCACTAAGCAAACCAGGAAGGCTGCCCCATGCCCCCACCCATCTGCAGCCTGTGTCATCCCCCATCCAGCCCCACCCAAATTACAGGTCACCACCTCTCCTTACCTACATCCATCCAGCCAGGAGGTATTAAGCGACACTTCTGTCTTTGTTTCAGGTTAACTGCCAACCAAAGAGGCACTTCTACTGGTAAACCAGGGTTAAAAGGCCCCAGATCCCCCTGCCAAAGTTAAAAACAAGCCCCCATAAGATCAGAAACAAAAAACATCATTGTACCTCATCGCTATCAGATGAGACCAACAGCCCTGTGCAAACTGAATTCCAAGTAAAAATTAAAACCAACTGTCATTACAGACCCATCATTACTTTTGCCGTTAAGCATCCCCAAACATGTGGTGCTGTGGTTTATGTATCTTCTGGACATCATCTGCTGTCATATACTGACCAGGACCTCTCAGGCAAGTATCACCTGAGCCCTGGGCTTCCCAAGTGGTGCAGACACAGCACCCATCTGATGACACCAAGAAGTACTTAGTTCAACCTGTGAGCACTTAAAGCCTTGACTCTCTTCCTTCGTTTCTGCCTACATCCTCCAGTTTCCAGAGCAATTTTTTTTTTTTCTTCACATGGGCAGGCACCGGGAAAAGAAGCTGGGGCATGGCAGGCAAGCATTCTTACCTGCTGAGCCACCGTGGCCCGCCCTGGAGCAATATTTAATGAAGAGAATTTCAGTCTCCTTGGGGTTAGGGGGAAGAAACTCTGTGCATTTATAGCCCTTGACCTTTGTCCTCTGATAAAGGCCTCAGGCCCTGGAACTTTCCCCTACATAAAACGCAAACTCTACTGACTGGGTAAGCTTGGCATAGGATTTCATCTTTAAGCCTTGATTTTCTGCTCTGAAAAATGGGAACAGAGCTGAACTGTTCCCAACTCCAATCCACGGACACTCTGACGAGAGAGTCTGGAGTGGAGGCAGAAAGCTGAATTTTAACCAGGGCCAGGGCGATTCTGACGAGGTGCGGCAAAGTCCGGCAAGCCCCAAAGTCAGTGGGGACGGTCCCCCAGGGCTGCCCTCGCTTAGACACGGCCACAGGCGCAGGCGTGCCCGGGGCACCTCACCTCTGCCCAGCCGGCTACACGCCGGGCGACCCCCAGGCAGAGGCGGGAGGCGCGGCGGAGGCCCGAGCGGCCCGGTGGGGGCCCCAGCCCAGAGGCTCCCCGGGTGTCGTCGAACAGACCGCGCGGCTGCCCAGGGCCTGGGCGCCTCTGGGCTGGGGTCTGCCCTGGGGGTCGCCACCTGCCCCAGCCCGGACGCCTTACCCCAATAAGGTAGATCTTGTCCAGGCTGAAGTTAGGGATGATGGTGACCAGCTCCTTCTCGGCCAGAAACTCTACCTCGGCCGCCTCCATGACGGCCGGCGTGGGGCTCTCCGCCTCCGTGAAGACCTCAGCTTTCCCGGGAAGACGCCACGGCCGCCGCTTTCCCGCCACGACGCGGACCCGCCCCCCTCGCCCGGAAGAGAGCCGCGGCCGGCCTATAGGAACGCGGCGCTCTCCACGGAAGACGGAGAGCGCAGTTGTTACGAGCTCGGCGATTGGCGCTCCCGAGCGAGGCTCCGGGCCGACCCCGCCCCCTCGCGTCGGGCTCGGGCTCGGGCTCGGGCCCGGGGGGGGGGGGGGGGGGGCGCCCGTGGCGGCGCACCTGGCGCTTCCCACCTGCGCACCTGGCGCCGCCGCCCGGCGCACCTGAGGCTGCGGGCTCCTGCTCCCGCCCGCGCCGCGCTGCGGGGCCTCTTGGCCTCAAAGTCCTGCACCTGGCGCCTGCCCGCCAGCACCCCGAGTCCAAACCCATAGGAGTGGACAACACAGTGATCCCTAACGTGAACCGTGACCTGTATTTACTAGTATAATCATAATAGTGTTTCATCAGTTGTAACAAAGGTACCATACAAGTACAAAATGTCAGTAATAGAGAAAGCTGTGTGTGAGGGGAGTCATAAATGAGGACTCTGTGCTTTCCACATTATTTTTCTGTAAACCTACATGGTAGTTTGAAGCTGCTCTAATTAAAAAAGAAAAAAAAAATCAGACAGAAACTAAACAAAAAATCCGCACCAGGCCGGGAGAAAATGCGTTTGTGGGCCAAACTCAGTACCAGGTGCCCGGACATGGCTGGATCCAGGCAAGCACTTTGACTGCTCCCGCAGTGGACGGTGAGAAGGACTTGTTCCCTTTAATCTCAGAATCTTCTCCCTTCTCTCTGCAGATTACTTAAAAATCTATAAAAATGACGATTCTTTCTGGCTGCCCAGACTTTCTCGTGCAGAGATTGCAGGGAAAGAGGCTCCTAATTTGTCTTTTCAAGTCTCACCTGGTGTGACTGAGGAAGGGGCAAGCTTGCACAGTCTTTGCAAATATCTCTTGATTTGTTCACTATTTGTTGTATGGGATTCCCATGACACACAGGCGTAGGTGAAACATATAATAGGAATGGTTCCCTGCTCACCATAAGACTGTGTGTAGGTATGCACATTTCTGGGGCCCTCTCCCTGGGGCATTTTAATTCAGGGGTCTGGAGGGGAAACAACTGACTTTTTTTTTTGTATGCTATATGGTGGGGTCACATTTCATTCTTTTTCCATGTGAGTATCCCATTATTGTAGCACCATTTGTTGAATTTTTGTTTGTTTTTGTTGTTTGTTTATTTTTGGGAAGTGCATGGGTCGGGAATCAACCCCAGGTCTCCCACATGGCAGTCAAGAATTCTGCTACTGAACTACCCTCGCACCTCTCCTACAGCTGACTTTTAATAGGTGTGGGGTGAAATCACCTCAGCGATAAGACTTAGGAGGTGAAGCCATTCCTCTAGAAGGCCTTGGAGGGATGGACAGGGAACTGGACTTGAACTTGAGCTCGGCCCATTAGGCCCTGAGAGAAAACATAGGCCATACCAGGATTCCAGGCTTCTGTCTCCCCACGGGAAAGCTGCCTCACCCCACCCATCCCTGTGCCTCCTCTCCCAGCCCCTTGAATCGTGCCCCACGTGGGGTTGCTGGAAGGAAAATCAACTATAACAAGCTCCACCCACTCACATGTCCTTGAAAGCTCCACGTGCTATGCATCTGCATGGAAAGCTGTCCTTTACAGACAGTGAGAGTTATCCTGTATGTTGCCTTCATTAAATCTATTTATTAAGACAAATATTTTCAAAGAAAAGAAATAAAAGGTCACACTGAATGCAGTGTGAACAAGGGCAGGTAACTGCTCTGAATCTCAGTTTCTTCATCTGCAAAATGAGGTAGGAAGAGAAGGGGCCCTGAGATGTTCAGGGAGGAGGGGAGTCTATGGGCCACCTGACCCATCCCGAAATAGATAATTCCCTCAGGCATCTGCCAGACAGTGTCTGCCAAAGTGTCTGGGTTCTGATTGACGGGTGGATATTTTCTTGACTGGCAATATTTGCGTTCCAAAGTTGGCGAGGCTTCCTTCCCTGATTCTCACAGACTGTAAAAGAGCAAAGGAGAATAGCTGGTGGGCCAGCCGAGGATCAGAGAGGCCAGCCGAGGATCAGAGAGGCCAGCTGAGGGGTGGGTAGGAGAACTGGAGAGCCCAGTGTCAGTGGTCTGGGTCCAGCTCTCCAAGTCACTCATCTTCTCTGAGCCTCAGTTTCCTTATTGGTAAAATGGGGACAATGCTGCTACTTGTCTTACCTGGCTGTTGGGAAAACAAAAAAGAGATTGTGTGGGTACGACATTGCTTTAGAGGCTGCAAAATGATGGGGCGTTGATGTCCCAAATTCTAGTGTATGTCAGAAGCACCTGGGGACTTATTAAATGTCCCTCCTTTCATAGTAGCATGACTTGGAATAGTCAAAAGGTAGAAACAACCCACGTGTCCATCAATTGATAACAGATAAGCAAATGTACTATATCCGTACAAGGTGATACCATTTGCCATAGAAAGGATTGAAGTTCTGATACATGCTACGACATGGATGAACCTTGAAAATTGTTCTGGAATTTGGATAGTACTAATGGTTGTATAAATCTGGTAATATACTAAAAACCAGCGACTTGTGCACTTTCAAAGGGTGAATTTTTTATATGTGAATTATTCCTCAGTCAAACAGTTCCTAAGAGCCAGGCTCAGACTTTCTGACCTGGGGATCTGCAGTGGGTCAGGGAAACCACACACGCAAGCTCTTTGAAGGTTTCAATAATTGGGAAAACTGGGAAGCAAAGTAATTTTCCCCAGTAATTTGCACTCCAACTCTGACTTACTCGGCGGGGCCCAGGCTTGAGAGGCCTTCTGAATTACTGGGTGTCTGCCCCATACGTGGTCTGAGTGAGAGGACCAGACATTTAACAGAGAAGGTGTAAGTGCCTGAAAAAAACTAAAGCAGAGTAGGGGTGGAGAATGGTGTGTGTGGGGGGGCTACTTTAGATGCGGTGGTCAGGTCTCACCACTATTTTGTGTTCTAAAAAAGCGTTTCCCCTAGAAGTATCCAGGTGGTAACGGATTAGAGCTGGCAACATCAATATGAGCTCACTGTAGCTTAATAGAGATGCAGATGGTTGCACAGAGAAATGTTTGTAGGTGTGTGTACACAGACAGGTTAGTGTACACACGTCTATTTTTTTGGTCAGCAGCTGAGAAGGCCTGGAAATCATGACAGCCCAGGAGCAAAGAGCACACCAGCACCCAGATCTTGGTTTCTAAATACAATCCTGAAAAAAAAAAACAGGGATCCTGAAGCAATGGCTGATTCCAGGACTGGGGCAGAAAACACATGAGATGAACCTAGAACATCTTGTAATGCCAGGAAGTAAGGAAGTATATGTGTGTGTGTGTGTGATGGGACATGTCAGAGAGATACAGGAGCCAAACTGAAAGCTCCCAATGGACAAAGCCAAACTCAATTTGAGCAACAAAATAAATAAAGTATTATCAGAGAGTAATCATCAAAGTATCAAATAAAGGCTCCTGAGTCCATTCTGTTATAAACAAATAAACGATGACTCTCTGGTACAGAAGAATTCCAAAGAATTTTCACAGACGCTCTGCCCTGCAGAAGGTGGAACTCCAGCCCCACTCCTAAGGTGCGGCTGCCCTTGGTGACTTCCTTCCAAGGGGTGTGGAAAGGGAGGAGAGCATAGAGTGACCTGACAGTGACGAAACCTGACCATGTCGGAGAGCCTGTCCCAGCCAACAGGAGCCTGCAGAGACAGGATGACTGAAGGTCACGTGGGATCCCGGGACAGAAAAAGGACATTAGATAGAAACTAAGGACATCTGAATAAATTTATGGCCTTAGTTAACAATAACATGTCAATGTTGGCTTATTAGAGGTTTTTTAATTGCAGTAACACGCAAACCAACTAAAATTTCCTATTTTAACTATTCGCACATATACAATTCAGTGGCATGAAGATTCATTTGTTTTGACCAACGTACCATAATTGTAGCATAACATAAGGTATTATTAACAGGGCACACTCGGTGTGGGGGAGGTGGGAGCCCCTTATACTATCTTTGCAACTTTTCTGGAAATCTAAGCTTATTCTAAAATAAAATGTGCCACCCTGTTGACTCCCCGGGACACCTGAAACTCACAGCAATGATCGTTCCCTCCCCTAGCGGTGAACATGTCTCTGCCTCTGGAGTAGTCGGCGCTGCAATATCTTTTGGTCGACTCAGAATTTAGCAGAATTCTCCAAATCCGCCATCAACGCAGACACCTTCTTTTAAAGCAGTGGGATTTCAGGCAGCAGCGGTGAGGGTGGGGCGGGGGCGGGCTCTGTGGCTGCCCTGCCCAGGACAGGGGCCACCAGCCACGTGTGGGAACCGAAGCCACCTGCGCGAGGACAGCCCACCAAAGCCAACCCACACGGCGTTCTGGGTTGAGCAGGTTTGGGAAACCCCACGAGGACTGTGTTAGTTCAATGGTGACTCTACCCTAAGGACTGGGTGCCCCCCACCTGGGGCCAGGGAAATGATGAACAGCAGGGAAGACACGATGAGGTCGGGAACAGAAGAGAGGTTCTCAGGCCTGGCTGTGCATGGGAAGAGAGTTCCGGATGCCCAGGCCGCACCCTGCACCAGATGAAGCAGAAGTGCTGGGGTTGGGGCCTGGGCATCTGCATCTTTCAGAGCTTCCTAGCCAAGGTTAAGAGCTGGGGTTCGGGCATAACTAAGCTGAACCTCTCCCCTTTGTCTCTCAGGACCCTATTGTAGGGGAAAGCAATGACTAGCAGCTCCTGGCATGGTCACCAAGAGAAGGAAGGGGCTAGAGATATGGTCCCAGCAACAAAAAGAAAAAAGAAAGAAACAGAATGGAAAACACCTCCTCCGGGTATCAGTCTATAGATGCCTTCTCTTGCCTCTGCTCAAACAGGTGGCACAGGATAGGGCCTTGAGAACTAGAAATTGTTACCTTCCAAACCGGAGTCCCTCCCGTGTCTCAGGTGCACGCGTGTTGCGGGAGGGCCGGCTGCTGGGGGACTTGGCCACTGGCCTGCCCTCGGTGTCCCTGCGTTAAAGTGGGGGTGCTGCCACGACCTTCTGCAGGGCTGGTCTCGGTGGGCAACACCCCAGGCTGGTGTTGTGGGCAGCGTTGGTCCAATGGCTTGTGCCCACACCTTGTCAGGACACCTCCGTGTCCCAGGGCCTCTGTGAGGCTAACAGGGATGGGTGCAGGTGAAGCCCCTAAAAGGGGGGAGCTCCTACTCCTAGTAATAATGGTATTTCTTTCTCACAAGAGCCCTCCGAGCTATTATCATCGTAGTTGAGTGTGGGGCTCCAAGGGCAAGGAAAGAAGCAAGGACCTGGCTGTCCTAAGCCACTTCCAGGGACTTGGACTCCATCCTGAGGGCAGTGAAGCATTTCGGGGATGCAGGTCGGGGGAGTGACGTGAATAGACTTGCATTTTAGAAAGGAAACTGCGTGGCAGATGGAGCAGGGCGGGCCACACCTGGCGGCAGGAGACTGCCCTGGAAGCTGGGAGCACAAGTCCAGGTAAGGCTTTCACACCTGGTGTCCTAGGGTAGAGGCTGTGGGCACCGAAAATGGGATCTGTCTGAACCCATAGCCCCTCTACTGTCTGTGATGTTTCCAGAAGCTTCCACACCTGAACCAGGTGGCCACAGGTATTTCTCCACCTACCTGTGGCTCAGGCAGTGAGTCCCAGCCCTCCTGGGGGGAACGGGGCTGTGTTTTCCTCTCCACGCTAGCCCGGTTCCTGGCTCTGGCACAGCTCTCATGCCAGCCCCTCGCGCATGCCACGCTGCGCCAGGCGCTCTCGGATGGCTCCGACATGGTGTGAATACGCTCTTGTGTCTTTTTGCCATCTGCTGCTGTCATTAAAAAATTACATTTCCATCTGTTTTCACACTTTTCTCCCCTCCTCTCCTCCCTTCCTGGAGCAATACAGCACAAAGCGTAGGTCACAGAAGCGGGACGTTCCTTCGCCTCTTGGAAGCTGGGAACGATCTGGGCCACGTGGGGTCAGGTTGGTGGGTCTGGCCTGCTCTGCCGCCTCTTCATTTCCCTGATTTCCTCCTCACTGGCCACCGCCTGTGGCCCCAGCTCCTCCGCACTTAGAGGAAGAGCCATGTACGCTTTTTTATTGTTGGTTTCAATCAGCATGCTTGACTTTGGCATCAAAAATAAAGAAAAAATAAACTTCCGGCATTAGCAACCACTGCCCCAGGATGTCTCTCAGGAAGTAAGAATCAGAGAGCCAGGGCTGGGGTTCACAGTATATTGTCATTCTAGACCAGCCCCAAAGGGGCGCCCACCTCCACCTCTCCAGCACCCTCTATTTATAATCAAGTGTCAGATTCACAGATGACCCAGCCAGGAAAGTTGGGGCAACATTTATCAACTCTGTTGATTTAAACACACTTTGCAAGCGTCTGCAGTATAGCTCAAGTTTGGAGGACTTTTAAACCAGCGCCAGGCATGCGTCTAAATAAACATGCCCACCCTTTAACCTCCCCACCAACCTGATGCCCATCCCCGCTTGAAGGCCGAGGTGCCGCAGCCTCAGAAAGGTGAAGTTACTTGCTGATTAGGTGAAGCTAATAAATGTCTTAGGCTGGGAAGCAGAACCTGAGCAGGGCTCCAAGTGGGGGTGGCTTTTCCAGGAGGCAATCCCTGGAAGCATCCATCAGAGAGCAGGGAGCTGAGACAAGGAAGGGAAGGAGCCGTTAAGGTTAATGAGCAGGGGCTCATTTTACTTACTCCTCACATGTTCTTCATGAGGAAGGAACTGTCATCTCCTCCGGACAGGTGAGAACATAGAATTCAGAGAGGTTGAGTAACTTGTTCAAGTCACACAGCACAATGGGTGTCTGATGTCAACAAAACCCTTGACTCTATGTATCTATTGAAGAGGGGTTTGGAGCTGCAGCGGGGTTCCCTGCTTCCCAGGGTGAGAGTTCATACTGAGCCAGCCCCCTTCCTTTCATGGGGAGACAGAGCTTGCTTGAAGGCAAAAAGGCTTCAAGAACAGGTGATAAAGGCCAGTGAGTAGAGTCATGGGGTTCTCTGCAGCTTGGGGTCACCAGGAAGGGCCTCTCTATTCTTACACAGCAGGCCCCGTTCTGGGGTCTCCCATCCTGCCTAAATGCTGACTTCACCGGTATGAGACCTCTGGCTGCAAAATGTCCAGAGCCCTCTCTCTCCAGCCAACTCAACAAACAAACTCACCACCCTCCCCCTGTCTACGTGGGTCATGACTCCCAGGGGTGTGGACCTTCCTGGCAACGTGGGACTGAAATCCTAGAATGAGCTGAAACTCAGCATCAGGGGATTGAAAAAATCTTCTCGAACAAAAGGGGGAAGAGTGAAATGAGACAGTGTCAGCTGAGAGATTCCAAACAGAGTCGAGAGGTTATCCTGGAGGTTATTCTTACACATTAAGTAGATATCACCTTGTTATCCAAGATGTAATGGAGAGGCTGGAGGGAACTGACCAAAAATGTAGAGCTGGGTTCCAGTAGCCATGTCTCTTGAGGACGATTGAATAATGATGTAGCTTTCACAACGTGACTGTGTGATTGTGAAAACCTTGTGTCTGATGCGCCTTTTATCTACCTTGTCAACAGATGAGTAAAACATATGGAATAAAAATAAATAATAGGGGAAACAAATGTTAAAATAAATTTAGTTTGGAATTCTAGTGATCAATGAAAGGGAGGGGAAAGGGGTATGGTATATATCTATATATTTTTTCTGTTTTCATTTTATTTCTTTTTCTGTTGTCTTTTAATTTCTTTTTCTGAACTGATGCAAATGTTCTAAGAAATTATTATGATGACGAATATGCAACTATGTGATGATATTGTGAATTACTGATTATATATGTAGAATGGAATGATCATATGTTAAGAATGTTTTTGTTTGTTTGTTGTTAATTTTTTTTTAATTAAAAAAAAAAGTCCAGACCCCAGCATGGGTGCCCTCAACCCCGGGGCCCTTCCTCCAGGACAGCAAGGAAACTGCCTGCCTGCCCCTGGAAGCAAGCCAGGGCCCCCGGCCGCCCTCCCTCCTGCCGCCCCTGTGCACAGTCCTCCACTCCTGTCGCCACGGGCACTAAAAGCCTGCGGCGCAGCGGCCATCAGCACAGCAGGCGGCTGAGCCGTGCCTGGGGAGACCAGCCTTCGGGGCAGGCTCTCAGCCCCACCCTGAGACCAGCGTCCCCTTGGATTCCAGAGGGAGCAGCACTGGAGCAACCTGTCAAATCTTACTTCTCGGCAGAAACGAGGGGCTCTGTGGACCGGGAGGCGGCTGAGCATGGGCGGTAAGGCTGCGGGCTCTTGGTTGGGGTCCTAACTGCTGTTTCCTACCTGGTGACCTTGGGCAGCAGATTTAACCTCTAGGCTGCTGGAGTCCCTGATCTGTGAAGGAGCGGTGATACCCATGGTGCCTTGCTGTGGAAGACCAGATTATTATTCCCAGGTCATCACTTGCTCTCTTTAGTAGAGCTGTGTATCCCTTCTCTGTGCTTTGTGACTCCCCTGCACATGGATGGAGTGTCTGACCATGTGACGAGTTTGGCCAATGGAACATGGACAGATGTCACAAGCAGATGCTGCAAATGCACTTGTGCTTAGCTTATGTTCCTTTGCTTCTGCCTCCCACCAACAGGAGAATGCATCCTGGTGGCCAGTGGCCGAAAATCGAGGCGCCACAAGAAGCGGATTTGAACTGAACTGGAGCCTGACAATTCCACACTCAACTCATCCCAGCCACTCAACAGAGCCGCAGCCAACACACAGGTACATAGGAAATAAATTGTTGTTGCAACCCACTGAGTTTTGGGAGTTGTCACCCAGCAATGCCACAACAAAGAGAAAACCGACTAGTACAGTATCTCATAGGGTTTCTGCATGGGTCATAAGAGTAAAAATACATGTCAAGTGGTTAGAGCAGTGTCTGGCACGTAAGAAGTAATGAAAGTGGCACATGGATCAGTATATTGAGCCCCTATTATGTGTGAGGTGATGGGTGTACAGTGGTGTGGGAGACCGAGACTGCTTTAGGAGGCTGGTTCTCGGCACTGGCGCTGGGCGTGCAGAGGGTCAGCGTTTGGACAAGTGAGAGCAGCGGCATTCCGGAGACACAGAACAATACGAGCAGGGTAGCAGGCTGGATTTTCCAAAAATGGCCATCACAGCATCTCCCATCCCTCATTCTCTTCTTAGAATGTGTCTCTTCCCATCAAGGCGGGGAGGGGGGTCTGTGTCCCCTTCTCTTGAATCTTGGAAGCTCTGTGACTACAGCAGAAGCTACACAACGTAACTTCAGAGATCAGGCCGTTACAGGCAACACAGATCCCACCTGGTTGTCTTGAGCTATTCACTCTTAGGACCCAGCCGCCAAGCTAGGTGGCTTTTGTAGAGAGAACCCAACAGCCAGCACCAATGTGCCAGCCATCTGAGTGTGCCATCTTGGAAATGGATACTTCCAAGATAGCACATGAAACAGAAACAGGGCCTCTGTCAGGCCCTGTCCAAATTGTAGATTTATGGGCAAAATAAATCATTGTTGTGTCATGCTGCTAAGTTTTGGGACTGCTTGTGACATGGCAATAGCAGCTGAAACAAGAGGCGTGTGAGAAGTTCAGTTTGGTTAGAGTGAGGGGAGGTAAGGCTCAGAGTTTGATCTCTATCCAGGGGTCCGCGGAAAGCTCTTGGAGTTATTAAACCAGGCAGTGATGGGATCAGACGTTTAGCTGGCAGCAGAATGAAGGACGTAAGCAGAGGAGATGGGGATCAGCTAGGAAGCAAAGTGGGGGGGCCCAGGCCAGTTTAAGACCCCATGAGACAGATCCTTTTCCCTTAGAAGCAGTCCTCTTAAACTCACCTGCTTACCTGGGAGGGCCCCGCACCAAAGTCCCACTCCCAGAAGGAGGATTCACTGTTCCCTTACAGAGGACCTTTATTTATAATGCAAAAAGAAACTATAAACCACTTTTTTGGCTTGTTTCGAAGTCTGTAAAACAACTTGTAAAAAAAGGAGCTGCTCCTCCCACAAGCAGTTGTTAGTGTTGACGCGTGGGAAGGCGTGTGCCCAGCGTGGGGTGTGGGGGTACGTGCCCACGCCCGGGGCTCTGCCGGCAGCCTCCAGGGTCCACAGGGAGGAGTCTCGGCCCCCTGATTCCCACGTGGGGGCCAGCAAGAACATGCAGGCATTGGAGGTCGGGTCCTCTCCACAGGGTCCTGGGAAGATTGTTCCGGAAGCCGAGGGCTGACTCCTGTTCATCTTGCCTCACCTCTTCTGGTCCAGGGCGGCTCGGCCCCTGCCCGGTATCAGAATCGCTCCGCTTTCTCATCCAGCCAGCTGGGCTCATGGTCCCCGGGAAGCCACGTCCCCCGGGGCCTCAGGAGAGGGGCGCCTAGCACAGGAGCCCCTGCAGACAAGTCCCCGCCGTGGGTCTCAAGCTTCAGGGTCGATTTCTCCATCCTCCTGGCACGACCCCATCTCCTCCAGCCAGACTAGGGAGAAGGGGGGGAGCAACATCCAGGTCGACCCTGCACAAGTAGCCCCCTTTCCCTGGGAGCTTCGGGGCCCCGTGCCGATCACCCCGCGCTCCCTCCACGTCTGAGCAGCCGTGTCCTGGATGCCGAGACGGATCCCCAGGGACACCGCATCTCACGGTTTCCCAGGTGCCCCGTCTGTCCATTCTCAGGACCCAGCTCTTTCCATCTCTGACTGAGCTACCTGGGAGCACCCACCTGGGCCACTCCTGGGGCGCAGCCTCTTTTGGGGGGGCCTCGGCTGGGCTGGGCGGGTGGGACTGGGCTGGCCTGCGGGGCGGGGCCGTGCGGGGTGGGGAGTGGCACTCCCAGCCAGCACTCCTTTGGTCACAGATGGGAAGTTGAGGCCCAGAGTCCTGCGCTGAGGCAGTTGGCAGCTCCAGGCAGGTCTGGGCGGGCAGGGCCCTCTCTGGTCCCCCAGCTGCCTCCAGGAACCCTAGCTACTTGGTTCAGCTCCCAGCCGCCGTGGAGGAAGGAAAGGCTCACTCATCTGACCTTCACCCTCCCCTGCAGAGCAGCAGGGCTACTGGGAAGGGCCTCCAATCGGCCTGCACAACCTCTTGGGGCACTACCATGATGGGAGGTGGAGCCCCTCATTCAATCACACAGCTGGTAAGTGGCAGACCCAGGATTTGAAGCTCAGGTTTTCTAACCCACACTTGTGCCTTCTGTGATTGGGAAAAACGGGGGGATGGGGCTTGAGCTTTGCTTTGTGACAGCTCAGAGAGAAGAACAGAGCTCCCCCTGGGCTAATCCCACCCTCTCTCCGCTCTACTCCCAGAGCTATTTCAGCTTAAAAGGACCCTCCCAGGGTGTAGGCATCTTCCTGGGGGCTCAGGAGTCTGAATGGAAAGGTCACCCCAGAGTCCTGCAGAAGAGCCAGTCTCTTCCGGCATCACATCAGCCCTGGGAGCAGGGGAGGCTCGCCATGATCCCATTTCACAGACAAAGACATCAAGGCCTCAGAGAAGGAGACAGTCCAGGACAGAGCTAGGGCCGGGTCTCCCACTGCCCACACTGAGTCCTGTTCGATACTGCCAGGGCACGGGAGAGCCTGGCTCTCCTCCCAACTGGTTCTGTGCCCCCGCTTCCGCACCTGTCAAACAGAGATAAGGACCAGACTCACAGCCAGAGGGTCCCAATGCAATAAGACCATGCGTGAAAGCGTTTAGTCTGCTACCTGGCACTGGAAAGGTCACACGGGAATGTGCCCCACTGGCATCTTCACTGATCACTGCCCCGGTCACAGCATCTGCATCACACCTGGCCCCGAGGGGCCAATGGCTCTCTCCAGGACACTCTGCTCTAGTGAGCCAGATGGGCACACACTCAGGACTTCTAGAAAAGTCTATCCAAGTCTCCCTACCACGTGGTAGGTTCCATAAATTCCATACCAGCCTGTCATCGCTGTGCCCCTGAGCCAGTGTCAGGCAGGAATCGCATCATAGACAGTGGACTGGCAGAGTGCTGCCAAACAGATGTGGGCAGGTGTCTTCTAACCTGGGGGGCTACAGTGCAAGCTCCACGTCACGCAGCCTGGCTCCAAACCCCAACTCTGCCACTTACCAGCTGTACGGCAGGTTTCTCAAGCTCTCTGAACCTCAGTTTATCCATCTACAAAATGGGGATGCAAACTGTACCTAACTCATAGAACTACTGTGAGGACTAAATGAGAAAATATGTTTATTGCACGTGACACGGTGCTACCTATCACAGCCATTACCGTTACGATTATTATCACTGCTGTTTTAATTCACAGCAGCAGCCTTGGCCCAGGCCTGGCTCAGTAAATCTTTGTTCAGTGAATTGATGAATAATTTGTCCCACTGGCTCCAACGGTATCAAGAGAGGAGCGCCCTGTCTCTGGGAATAATTCCATCTCCTCTCTCCTTCCTGTGGCGGGCAGCGTCTGGAAGGCCCAGGTGCAGCCCCAGCCCGGGTGTGGGCTGTGTTTCCAGGCCTGTCCCGTCCAGCTGGAACCACTGTGGCCAACAAGACGGAGCCCCCGTCCACAGGCTGGCAGGGGAAGGCGCATCCATCAATTACCTTGGCTGGCGGGAGACGCGGCGTGGCGGGCCAGCCCGGCCCATCCATCACTCCTCCTGGCTGCAGGCAGGGGCTGTCTAGCTAATTACTTAACATGCCACATCTCGCTGAGCCTGGTGCCACGGCGAGGGGCCCGCAGTGGGGGGGACTCAGAGCCTGGTGTAAATCTTTCATATACCGGAGGGAAGTGGGGACCCGAGCTCAGCCCAGACGGGGGCCCGTGAGCTATCTCCAGGACCCCCGCTCCCGAGAGGGGCCTCCCTCCACATCCAGCTGGGCAGCGGCGGCCGGGCAGCCTCACCTGACTGCCTCGAGTCTCTCGGCAGTGTCATGCCCGTGGGGGTCGGAGGGGTGATGATAATGTTGGGCACGTCCAGGTGCTTGCCGCTCAGGACGGGGGCCTCGTCGTGGCTGCTGCTGCTGCTGACACACATTTTAAAGCCTGAGCGGGTAGGCCGAGGGAAACACATACGCACGTACACACATGACAGAGAGACAGGCATCAGTGGCCGCTGGGGAACTGCTGCCACTGGCTGCACGCCCCCTCCCTCCCTCCACTATCACCTCGAGTTCCAATAACCCCAGGAAAGGGGCCAATGCTGCCCCCACTTCACAGATGAGGAAACTGAGGCTCATAAGAGTTAACGTGACCCACTGGCGCTTGAATGACTTGGTAAGGGCCATGAATTTTGTCTGTGTTGTCCACTTAGTGCCTCCAACAGTGTTTGGCACATAGCAGGTGCTTAAGAAATTACTCTGAATGAACGGAAGCAATCAAGCCTGAATTTGAACCCTGGCTTGGCTCACTTGAAACCATGCATGGAGTTGCCTCTCCTACAAATTATTTTCTACAAGAGTTTATGTGTGATCGATGTTGTTTCTTCCTTAAATGTTTGATTCTGACTGATGTGCTTGTTTGACTCTGTTATGTACCCCAGAAAAGTTTTGTTTTTTTAATTCAATCTTGTGGGGACAGACCTGCTGCGGGTGGGATCTTTTGATGAGGTTGTTTCCATGGAGATGTGACCCCCGCCCATTCAGGGTAGGTCTCACTCAGTTTGCTGGAGTGTACTAAGGGGGCTGGGAGAGTTTAGAGAGGCTAAGAAGGAAAACGCCCCAGAAGACAGAAGGACCTACAGGAGCTGAGGAAGCCATTTTTAAAAACAACCCAGGAGAGAAGGGCCAGCAGCCATCACCATGCGCCTTTGCACAAGACGGAGAAACCCCGGTTAGACTCCTCCCCACTCCATCACCCCCCCCAAAATAAATTAATACAGATAAGCAGTCCTCTCCACACCGCTCCCCTCACCCAGCACCTCCCTTCACACTTCCTCTCTGGTCAGGGTCATCAGCATCCCCAGAAACCGGGCATCACCCTGGATTCTGCCCTCTCCCCCCTGCCCTTCACCCCCATCGACCAACTCAACTCCCACAATGGCAGGCTCTGCCCCCGGGATATGTTTGAACCCTTCCTTCTCCATCCTTGTGCCCAGACCACTCTCTCTGCCTCCGGGCTCCATCCTTCAAACGGGAGCCAGAGCGATGCCCCCAGATACAGGCTAGCCACCACGCGGCTACTGAGAACACTTGGCAGCTCCTGGCAGGGCTACCCACAGCACTTCCCAAAGTGTGTTCCCTGGAACACTGGCCTGCTGAGACTCCCTCAGGAAGAGGTGCCACGATCCCATGGACTTGGGAACCACCCATACTCGAATGTCGACAGATTCCCATGTACTCCTTTCTTCTCTTGGAGATGTGAAAGCCTGTTAGAGTATTAAAGACTCTGAGAAGCTCTGAGCTTGTCCCTGGGTTTGCCAGACTCAACCATGGAGGCTGGTGTTGGTGGGACCCCGGAAGCATGTCACAGGACCATGAGTCCCAAGACACAATTTGGGAAATGCTGACCGCAGCCTAACGTCAACCTCCTGTCCCGCCCCCTTCAGCTTCACGATCAGGCCCCACCTACCTGCAGCCTCATCCCCGCCACCTGCTCACACTCACCACACTTCTGTTTCCTGAATTCACTGGACTACCTAACCCCTCCAGGCCCCTGCACTTGCGGGGAATGCCCTTTCTTCCTTGGCCAGGGTGCTGAACTCCTATGTATCTTTTGAACCCCAGGGAAGATGCCCCAGCAGATCTGATAAATTGCTTCTTTGCCATTTGCATCCATTTTCTCATCAACCCTGCCAGCACGCATCATTCCATCCCCCTTTTCTGGGCGGGTCTGGAGAGCAGCCCCCACCTTACTCACCTCTGTTCCCCTTGAACCTTGCAATGTGCCTGGGACCTATTAAGTATGAGTTCTTTACATTGTAAAAAAAAATCCAGGAGCTTTTGAATTAGCTGCTAAGTTCCTTACCTTTACACCCCATCACTGTTTTCTCCCAAAGGGTCCGAGACTGGGATCAAGTTAGCTGCAGTATCTGAGCCCCCGGCCGCACCTCCTTTAACCACCACTGGGACAGCACTGGGAAATGACCCCTCGAGGGTCAGTGTGGCAGATTAAAATACACCTGCAAATGGGGGAGCCAATTCCCTTCCACTTGGGTGTGGGTTGGACCTGGTGACTCACTTCCAATGAACAGAATATGGTGGAGTGATGGCGTGTGGCACTGGAGACCAGGCCAGCAAGGTATCGTTGCCTCCCCCTTGCTCCCTCCCTCCTGGGTCACTTGCCATGGGGAGGGCACCCACGTGGTGGAAGGACACTCAGTGGCTCTGGGAATGTCCACGTGGTGAGGAACTGAGGCTTCCAGCCCACAGCCGAGCGAGGTGCCACCGCAGGTCAGAGCCTCCAGCCCCCCAACCGCCACCTTGCGAGACGCCCTGAGGCAGGACCACCCTGCTCACAGTGGAGCCTTGGTTCACGGAAACTTTGAGATGATAAGTGTTTGCTGTTTATGCTGCTACATTCGGGGTTAATTTATTATGCAGCAATAGATGACGGATACAGTTAGCACAGCTTGCCCTGACCCCAGAATGCCACATCTGGCTTTGATGTGATCACCAGGAGCTTTTCAGAATGACATGTGGCCGCCTGAGGGGAATTCCTCCAAGGGGCATTTTGTACCTGGACTGTCAGAGGACAGTCTGCGTGACAGCCCAGAGGCAAGCCTGCATGGCGAGACCACCGGCAGCCATGCACTCAGGCCAAATCCTTGATCTGTCTGGGGCTTGACCCGGGCCGCCTGCCCCTCGCCCTGGGCTCTCTGACCCTGGACTCGGGCTCCATGCCCTGAGAGCACTGGCTGCGGAGTCGGACCAAAGGAGGTGTGAGTCCCAGCTCTGCTGTGCACCAGCTGTGACGTGGGCAAGTCCGCTCAGCTCTCTGGGTCTTCCTGCTTGCAGTGACAAGGACGGGGGTGGTTCTCCCACGTCTCTGGCCGGGGTGAGACGGACACGGCACTCAGTGAGCGCGCGCTGGCGTCCCTCCTGCGTGTGACCCTGTCCTTTTCACCTGGAGGGACTGAGGTCTTGACGCTGCTCGCCCAGCCAACCCCCTTCGTCCTCTAAACCTCAATCTGGTTTCCTGTCTGGGAGTTCCGGGGACCCCTGAGTCTCCCAGGCTGATGAGTTTTACAGAATCTGCCCTTTCCCCTCTGCCTCGCTGCAAGCCGGAGGAGTGCATCCAGGTGGGCGGGAGCTGATCTACAGCAGGGTTTTCAGACTTCTCTGTGGGCAGAACCGTTACTTCCTGATCTTGTGCGGAAGCCCAGGGTGCGGCAAACGGCAAGGAGGCAGCTCCAGCCCTGGCTGGGGCCTCCTGTGACCATCTCCAACAGTCAGATGTGGCGGGGCGGGCACTGAGCGCCGGGCACATGCTCGGCCCCCGGCCTGTCCCTGAGGTGGCGGCACTGGCAGGCCCGGCTCACCATGTGGGAACCGAGAACCAGAGAGGGCAATGGCTGCACGCAGTCGCACAGCTAGTTTGTGGCAGAGTCGGGATTTGGACCAGAGTCCCCGTGACCACCAAAGCTGTGCCTCTTGTAATCACGATCCTGTATAATAGAGCCCGCAAACTTTTTCTGCAAAGGGCCAGGTGGTGCATATTTTAGGCTTTGTGGGCCATTGTGTCTCTGTCTCATCTACTCAATCTTGCAAGAGCAGCCAGGGCCAACATGCGAAGAGCTGGGCGTGGCTGTGTCCGATCAGACCTCCTTTATAAGAGCAGGCAGTACACCCTCTGGCCACAGGCTGTGGGTCGCCAGTCCCTGCGCGCTTATGTCCAGGACTGGAGAGAGACAGGAGGTAATAGAACCCCGAGAGTCTGAAGCTCCTTAATGGAAAATACGAAAACAAAACCCCAAACCCTGCGTGCCACTGGGTGCTGACAGCACCCAGCCTGAAGGGCTGTGTGCACGATGATGTGAATGAAATCAGGGCAAACACTTTCGCTCAGCCCATGGGGGCCCGGATAGCTCTCCTCCCTGTTAGCTCTCACTCTTATCATCCAGAAAGAGCCTCTCCCAGAGCTTCAGGCAACAAAAGGGAGTACGATTGTATTCTCTGTAGCAGGAGAGAGTCTCCCTGCACAGTCTCTAAAATCCCTTCCTGGGAGAATAGTCCAAAATTCTAACACCTCATGCTAATGGAGACGGGCCAGGCTCTTCCCAGGGACCCATATTTGCATTTTAACACGGTCTAGGGGCTTGGGCGACAAAGCCCAGTCTCTCCATCTTGAGACATCAGGTCACCCCATGGGCCCTGCAGAGATGCTGGAGGCAGGGTGTGGGGAGTGAATACGGGGGTGGGGGGGCGGTGGGGGGGGAGGAGGAGAAGGGCGGGAGGGGGGCGGTGGGGGAGAGACGGAATCCAGATTCTCCAATTCCCTCAGCCTCGGCAGCCAGAGGTGGCTGAGCATGAGGGAAACCCTCTCAGGAGGATAAAACCGACTTTGGGGATTAAAAACAAATGCCAGCCTTGCCCCAGACTAGAAGCTCATTTGTGATAAAGCCAGAATTATTTGTTAATTACGTGCCTACCCCGGGCTATTAAAAGCCTACTCCCTGAGGGGAAGGGCTGGGCTCAGATTCCCGGGGGCCTGGCCTGGGGCGGTGGAACCCCAGCCAGGGGAGGGTGATCATGCCTGGAGGGATCCCCCCGCCTACTGGGCCTTTTGGGCCCCAGGCTCCGCAGACCTGAGGGTGGTGGGAAGACGCTGGGATATATAGAGGTCAGACTTCCTTTAAGGCCTGGGTCGGCGCTGGCTGCTATGGGAGTCACTTGGATAGTGTAAGGACACTGGAACCCTGCCTGTCACTGCCCTGCGTGAGGCACCAGGAGCTGCAAAGCCCCAGGTAAGTCTGTGTGCAGCCAAGGCTGAGAGAACCACGTGAGCTTTACTCTGTGGGAGTGAATGCGGTCAGACTTTGGCCAGTGGCAGGGGGTGAGAGGAGAGGGTAACCTACGGCTCCTCCAGGGAAGAGAGTGCCCAGAGGTAAAGATGGAGGAAGGGTTTGAGACCCAGGCAAAGAGAGATTGGGGGGGCCCTGAAACTTACCTCACCACTGTCAGTTTCAAGGCCCTCCGAACTCTGCCTCCTCCTCAGGTCTATTTAGGGGAAGGAGCCATTTATTCCCTCCTGGGATAGAAAGCCAAACTCCACCTCGGGGGGCCCACATCTTTACAGTGTTCCCTTGTGCTTCCAGATGGGAGACACCTGCCTGGTGAAGCCCCCACAGCTCCCCTTGCCTTCTGGAAACCACACCCCATGATTTGACCCATCATCTCATAAATGCCTATTCAGGACTTATTCGGCATCGAGCAGGCTCCATGCTGGGTGTCCTTATACATTCTGGAACCCAAGGTAGTCTGGAAGAGGACATCTTCCTCCAGCAGCTTTATATCCTTGGGGGTTCTGGAGCATTCCAAGGGTTTCCAGCTTCTTATACCGACTGTGCAAACTTAGGCCTGGCTTGGGAGGTGTGGAAGTGTGGTAGGGTGGAGGGCCGGGGTGGGGCCCCAGGGCTGTGGGAGACCTGGCCGTCGCTGAGCCAGCTGCCTGGGCCCAGGGGGCATGAAGGTCCGGTGGGGGTGGGCCCCCGAGACCAGCAGTCCCTCCTCAAGCACCCCCCTGGCTGACCTGGATTGAGCCAACGCTTTCCACTTTCACACTAACCCTCCCTCCTGCTACCCCTGGGGTAGACACTAGGGCTGCCCCCATTCCCCTGATGAGAAAATCAATGCCAGGTGGCCGGGCAGGGGCTCCGGAGCTGGGACTCCACCTTGCCCATCCCTTCCCTTCCTGTCTCAGCGGCCAGTCTCCAGTCTCATCTTTCAAAAACCCCAAGCCAGGGGCTCTGTGACTCTGAGTCTCTACATCCTGGCTATGCTCAGGATGTCCTTCGCTCCGAGGGGCCAGCTCTCAGCAGCCCCAGAGTCATTCAGAGGCCGCGGACACTGGGCTGGAGCCCGGGGCTGGCCGTCGCTCTGCAGGCACTGCGGCTCGCAGGCGCCCTCTCCTGGTGCTTTTAGAAACCACGCCGCTGTCCACAACCCAGCCTCCCAGGGCCGGCGCTGATGCCCGCCTGGGACCGCGGCTGCCCTTCCCCAAGGCACAGCCACACACCGTGGGCTCCAACCTGGCCACTCACACCTGCTGGACCCACAATGCAGCAGGAGCCCAGAAAGTACATCTGGGCTTCCAGCCACCTGGATAGTGGTTCCATCTCTTTCAACCTCTGTTTCCTTACCTGGAAAGGGAGGGTAAATGACAGTATCTGCGTCCAGGGTGGGTGGCCAGAGAACTAAGTCTCAAAGCTACAGCCTTACTACATCCCTCCAGGTGGGCACCACGGCTGTGCATCCACCAGGTGAGAAAGTCACAGAGCTGGCCAGGCGGTGCACTTGACAAACGCCAGGTGTTACTGATACCACGAGGTTCAAACTTCGCACTGCTTCGCTCTTCAGCCAATACTGAGCCCCCAGCTGCCGGCACTGGACATGCAGCAGGGACCCATCTCAGGGGCGCAGCAGGGACCTGTCTCAGGGGCACAGTTGGAGTCAGAGCTGACCACCGTTTGGAGTGGCAACATGACAGTGTATCCTGGTTCTAGCTTGACACTCTCAGGATCCCTTTCTCTTACTGGATCAGAACAGCCATAGGCTTGGGAAGGAGGAAAAAGTGAGAGGGCTCAGTTCTCCTTTCCAGCATGGCGCCACCTCCCTGAGCCTCCGTGTTCTTGTTTATAGAGAAAAGTCAATGCCACCCTCCCTGCAGCCCAGATAAAAACTTCCAGCACAGAGCCTGGCCGAGTAAAGCCAACAGCTCTTAGCTGTGCACCTACTATGTGCTGGGCAGCACCCCAGGTGCTGGGGTCACAGACGTCAACAAAATAGTCTCCACAGATGTTTCTGTTTCTCCCCGCACCATGCTTTGCTTACCTACCACCCCCCCCAACCTCCTGCTCAGGCCCCAGCAGCAGTCGGCTGGAAAAACACAGGGAGAGTCCCAGATGATTCCAACTCTGCAGAGGTAGATAGATCCGAACCCCATCTCACTGGAGGGCACAATGAGGCACAGAGAGGTCAGGACCTTCCTGGGCAGGCAGGATGCATGCACATCCCCCACTCGGCCGGGCCAGGTAAAGGAGGCAAGATGCAGCCGGGCAAAGGCGGGTCACAGGGTATGGGAGAGGCTGCGGGAAAGGCAAAGGCTTCCCAGGCAAGACAGAGGACGGGGACACGAGGGGATGGCGGCAGCCACGCAGGGGCACAGGAGGCCAGGGCCACGCCTAACCCCAGGAGATGGGCAGGGTCTTTCCACAACAAACCAGCAAATGCCCCTGGGGGCTCCAGATGCATTAAACCTTTGTGTTTAAAATTCCAATTATGGGGAAAGCCTGGCATTATTATGGCTGAGGCAGGCAGCCCCAGCAGTTTTGCTTTTCTTGGCAGCCCAAGCCTGATGGAGACAGCATGGATGTTTTAAATCTCCTTTTAATTAAGGAAAAAGCCCCAGCTTACATCAGGGATGAGCTGCCAGAGAACCTGGGAAGTGGAGTCAGAGAAAGGTGGCTTCGACACCAATGGGGAATTAGCCCCTTCCCTGACTGGCCCCCAAGCCCCTTCCCTACCTCAGGCGCTGGCTCTCGCCTTCCACTCCACCCCGGAGCCCCTCCAGCTCCAGTCCCCCGCCCCAAGCAGCATCCTCGAAGGCCCCACTCCTGCCCTAGACCCTGTGCTGGGCATCTTGGGGTCTTGGCCAAACCTGAAAACTCACACAGAGCTTTACAGGACAGGGGTGAAGCCCCAGCTCCATTGCTTCCCGGCAGCGTGGCTGTCCCGCCTGTCCCTCGGTTAACTCATCTCTGAAACGGAGTCCTGAGTAGATCCCACCGCAGGGGACGCTGCGAGCACCGTTCAGGCACCATCAGGACAGTCGCTGGTGCCTGCCGACCGGATCGCTAATGGACACACTCGGCCACTCTCCTCCTCGGCACTGATGACATTTGGTGCCAGATAATTCCTTGCGGGGGGCTGCTTGGACATTGTAGGTTGTTGAGCGGCCTCCCTGGCCTGCCCACTAGATGCCAGCACCCCCCTCCCCCCAAGTTGTGACAACAAAGATGTCTCCAGACACTGTCAAATGTCCCCTGGGGTAGGCTTGTCAGATGAAATACAGGGACACCCTGCTACATGTGCATTTCAGATAAACAACAACAATTGCTTCAGCATAAGTATATTTCACGCAATATATGGGATATACTTATAGTAAAAACAGTTCTTCATCTGAAATTCAAGTGTAACTGGGCGCCTTGGTTTTTGTTTTTCCAACTCTGGTATCCTCCCCTGGGGGGCAAAGTCATCTCGGGTTGAGAACCACCGGAATGGCTGTTACTAATTGCGACGTGCGCTGAGCATTTCAGAGCCTGCACTGCATGGAGCAGGCTGGGAGGGCTGCTGGCTTCCTTTTGCCCCCACATGGCCCACTGCACGCCTGCCAGGCTGCGGCTGCAGAGAGGGACGTCAGTGTGGCCTCAGGCAGGGAGGCCCGAGCGCCCAGCCGGCTCTTCACCAGGTGTGTAGCCTGAGCAAGTCTCTCTGCCTCTCTGAGCCTGTTTCCTCAGCTGCAAAGGGGGGTTATTAAAGCTGATGATCCGTTATGACCACAGGCACATGCTCCTGGGCTGGTGTCCTCACTGCATGGTCACCCCCATTTCAACTGACACCCTAAATAACCCTTACCTACAGGTTCTACAAAGATGCATGTTATTAAAGGAAGGTGTCTGGGGTAGCCTGGCCTCCAGCAGGTGCTTAATGGAGCCATATTATTGCTGCTATTAAAGGGATAATTAAGCAAGCAGATTCCAGTTAGTCCCAAAGGAAGATGGTGAGGGGGCCATCCTGAGCAAACGGTGTTGGGGGTAGGGGGTAGGGTTGGGAGTGTCCCTCTGCTGTGGGCAGCTAAGCCCAGGAGGGGCCACAGGTGGGTAGCCAAACAGCAGAGCAGGCCACAGGCTGGGACAGGCCTTCGACAGACCCAGGGAGCACCCAATCCATCCCAGGAGCTCTCCTGGGCAGCCTGGCTCCCTCCTCATCTCCTCGTGAGCTGGAGCCCCAAGGGCTGCCCTGCTCTCTTTGCTCCCTGCTCTGTGCCACACAGGGACACCTCTCCTGGGCTCTGCCAGGAGCAGGCCTCTAGTAGCAGCCAATGCCCTGGCACCTGGTGCCTGCTGGAGGCAGACCACCAGGCAGCTGCGGCAAACCTTTATGAAGGGCTTGCTCTGGACAGTTCAAAATGCCAGCCCGGGAGAGGGAAGAGAGGAGACGGTGTAGGATCCTTTCAGCAAGGGCTCCCGGGGGTCTTACAGTTGTGAGCCTGAACTTACCCAAACAACCTGTGATCACCCCCACTTTGCAGGGGAAGAAGCCCAGGCAGGTGTTGGAGCCACCTGCCCAAGAGCGCACGGCGGGTGAGAAGCAGGGCTGGGTCCCGGCACCCCCACCCCCGTCCCCAGAGGAGCACCCGATCCCGCCGTAATCCTGAGTTCAGAGAGGACTGGCACAACAGCCAGGAAGCGGGACCAACTCCGTCGTCACGTGACCCCAGGACGGCCACAAGCCCCATCTCCATGGAAACCAAGGCACCGGAACCTCCCAGGCGGCCTGTGCACTGAGCCCTGAGTGGCTGTCTCAGGAGGGCCCCAGAAGTTTCAGGTGGGCTTTGGGGAGCTAAAGTTACTTATTTGTCAAAAGAAGTGACACACACAAAGTTCACAGACAGTAAAGAGCATAAGCAGGTGGAACCAATCTGAAGTCAGGAGAGCGTCACCCTTGGAGGCGGGGAGGACAAGGCGGCTTCTGGGAACTGCAGCACCCCAGTTCTCGGTCTGGCTGCTGGTCAGCGCATGGCCTCTCCTGTGGTCTTTTTCTGTGTGCATGCTATAATTCAATAATTTGTTGAACAGTTCTTGCTAAAAAGAAACAAAATCTAAACCCCCCCCGCAGCACCACTTTTCCCCCAGCAGATTGGCAAGGCTGTGTGCCAGCCCAATTTCCCCAATGGCAGGCGGGAGCTGTTGGGTTCCACCTCAGGGGGAGGGGGTGTCATTTGGCAAAGTTCTCAGAACCCAGAATTACACGGCACACACCCTACAACTGAGCCGACCTTTTTCTAGGAATTGTTCCACCTCTATGTTTCCTCACGAGCGCATGATATATAAAAGGATATTTATTCAAGTACTGCTTGCTAGAGACAAGTTGGGAAAATTACCCACCAGTAAGGGACAGGTTAAAAAAAGATGGTGTGTCCACTCAAAGGAATACTCTATGGCTGTAAAAAAGGAAGGATGGACAGCTCTGCTTGAAATGATACAGGACTATTTCCAAGACACTTTGTCAAGTGAAAAGAACAAGGTGCAGTGTGTATAATGCCACCACTTGCGTGGGAAAAAAGAATGTCCATACAAACACATTTGCATTATATGCATTGAATATTCCAGAAGGAGAATCAAGAAAAAGGTAACAATGGCTGCCTCCGAGTGGAGGACAAACAGGTGACTGGGGAGAAAGGTGAGAGGGAGGTAACCTTGTAGTACATATCCTTTTGTGGGTTTTACACTTTGTACCACGAAGATGTTTTATGTATTCAAAAATATAAAGTAATCAAAAAGAGAAAATGTTTTGGGAGAAGGGTGATTGGAGTCTGATGAGAGGAAGGACGAAGGGGGACCATTTGTGCCGCAGGAGAGGCCTGGTCAGAGGTGAGGTGACGAGAAGGTAAAAGGTGGCACAAGAGCTGGTAGAAGACCCCCAGGTGAGCCTGCACAGGAGGGGAGCGCCCAGGACACAGAAGGCTCCTTCTCCCTTGAGCCACTCCGAGCTGCAGGCACCCAGTGCAGCCGGGAGTTGATCTCAGGGTTGGGGGCAGGACACTGGGTGACACCTGGGATAGACAGAGTCCAGTCCTGCCCTTTGCCACCAGGTGGGAGCCATGCCTGGGTGGGGGTGTCAGAGTGTAACTCTGTGCTAACGCTGGCCATGGGGTGGCTAGGATGGGAGATCCAGCCTAAACAACAAGGGCCGTGTCCTTGGGATCTGGCCCTTGAGTCCCACAGGCCCTGGTGTGGACCCAAGGCCATGCAGTGGACACTGAGTTGTGTGGCCCACACTTGGCCTCCAGGACAAAGGCTCACTCCCTGGAGGCCCTGAATGTGTATGCTGATGGCTCTCACCATATCCCTCCCAGGACCTGCCCTCAGCCCAAGGAAGCTGCATCTGCCAAGCAAGGTCCGCCCTAGAGTGAGGCAAGTGAGGCACTACTTTTAGAGCTGGACAAGTGCCTCGCTCTCCTCACCCTAATCCCAGCCCTGCCTGAGGTCTATAAACCCCCACACCCCAAATCTTGTTTCTGGACGACTCAGCAGGACCATCCCAGCTGCAGAGCTCCTGAAGGATGGACAATGGCTTAAATGCAACTGCATCAAAGCACAACCCCCACCCCCAAGTTCTGCTTCCTGCTCCCCAAGAGCACTGGTGCAGCAAGCGCTCCCCAAGCCATAGCACATCTCAGGGGCTGCCCTGGCTGGCCTGGTGCAGCTGAGGACCCTCCCGCCCCCACATCTGTCTCAGCGTCGGTTCTGGTTGCCTGGGCCCAGGCTGAGGACAGCTCCTCATCTGTGTGCTGGGCTCCTTGGTCGAATCAGTGACCTTGACAGTGGGGTCGGGGACCAGCTGCGTTCATTGCTTTGGCCTGGATGACGGTCATCAATGCAACTGTGAAGAATTCAAACGGGAGGACAGCTCACTGGTGCACTAAGCAGTAACCACCACCACCACTGCCACCAGCAGCGGCGCTCTCTGCACATACAGTGTTCCACCTCTTGCTCCTCTGCCTCCTTCCATCCTAACAGCCCCCTGCTGGGTATAACTCCGGCCATTTTATAGTTAAAACCTAAAAAGCAAGAGCGCACTGGCTCAGAGCATCCCAGACCCTCAGCCTAGGCCTGCCAGGTGCCAAGCCTCGGGAGGACGGTCCGAGGCAGACGCACTTGGGGCCCAGGAGTCAGGTCGGCCCTCACCTGGGTGAGAGCCCCTGGAAAGCCACAGCCCTGGGGAGGGAAAAGCAGTTCCGCAGAGGGCCGGTGTCCCTGCAGCGGAATGACCCACACTGGAAGGACAGGGAGGCCGAGGGACAAGGCACCAGCCTCTTGCGCTCCCGGCAGTCATCCCTTCAGCCTGCATTTGACAGATATTTCTGCGTGCCCTGCCCAGCGGAAACTGCAGGGACCAAGGAAGGACACATGTCTGGGTGCCTGTGTCTCTGGGTCCTATTCCTGAGGGCCTCCGACCCCCGGCTTGGCCATGTCCTAGACCTCAGACGAGGAGCTTAGCCATCTGAATCCTCAGTTTCCTTGTCCCCACAGTGAGAACACAGAGCAATCTCCCCCAGGGGTGGCCAGAGGGCTGTGGGAGCCACTGCCTGGCATGCCGTGGGCTCCGGGGGCACTGGCCTCCCTTCCTGGATCTGAGAGTGACCCCTTGGCTACCCCAGCCAGCTCAGGGCTGGTCCAGATGGCTCTCCAGCGTGTGGTGTCTTTCACAGACATCGACTGTGTCCCTCGGTGTGCTCTGGGTGAACAAGGTGGATGGCTCCGTGGGACCAGGGGCAGCAGGCGGGCGGGGGACACGCATCAGAACCGTCTCCCAAGTACGTCCCTGCAGGCTGGGCGAGCGCTAGGACAGGGTGAGATGACATGTGAGGGACAGCCTCGCATCCTCTCCCTCCATGCCACTGGCCAGCCCCCTTCCTTCCCTGGGTCAGCAGGTGTAGGAGGTGTAGCTTAAGCAGCAGTGACAAGCGACAGGACTAAATCCCTGCTATAAACCAGGAGGGCAGCAGGCTTGGCCCCTTGGGGATGGGGTGGGGCCAAATTCAGCACCATCTGCTTCGGTGTTTAAAACAGGCTCTGATTATCCATCCCCACCCCTCTGCGCAGCTAGGGCGTCTCCCAGGCCTCCTTTTCCCCAGGCTCCTGGGCAGAGATCTGATCAGAAGGTTCTGGAAAGAGTCCTGGATTGGAGCCAGTATACCTGGGTTCCCAGCTGAGCTAACTTGTTGTGACATTGGGTACCTGGTCCCCACCTGGTGTCCAAGGGACAGGACATTGGACCGGGCAGTATTTTCCGTCCTGACCCCTGGAGGCCAGGAGAACCACCTGGGAAGCTTTATAAAAACAATTCCAGCCTGTGGGGAGCGGGGCCAGGGCTGCAGCTTTTTAAAACCTCCCAGTGAGTCTGACGTGTATTTGCAGTGCCTGGCTCCAAGGCCAGCGCTACAGGGGCTCCTCTCCCCGTCTCCCCGTCTCCATGGCTCCACCTTCTTCCATTCCCTTTGCAGCTCCCATCCCAGGACCTCCCCAACTGATTCATTTCTGATTCTCCCAACACAGGCCCGGTGGGTGGCCGGCAGGCCATCAATGCTTGTGGACCGAAGGAGACGTGGGGCTACGGCTGTGATCCAGTGTTCAGGGAAGGGTTCCGGCCAGTGCCCAGAGAGAGGGGCGCGACGTGGATGGAGCCCCGTGCTCACGTTTTCCAGATAAGGACATTGTCTCAGTTTCCTGCGGCTGCCATTACAACTACAATAAGCCCGGGGCATTCTCCCACAGTTCTGGAGGTCAGAAGTCTGGACTCAAGGTGTGGCCAGAGCTGTGCAGCTTCTGTGGCTGGGAGGAGTCTGCACATGGCCTCCCTCTGCCTTGCTGTAGCCTTCACTTTCTCTTGTAAGGACACTCTTGCTGGATTTAGAACCCACCATAATCCAGAACAATTTTGTCCCAATCCATGATTCATTATCTCTGCAAAAGCCCTATTTCCTCACATCCTGAGGTTCTGGATAGCCATGATTTTTTGGGGGGACACTGTCAACCCACCACAAAGACTAAGGCCCTGTAAGTTAAGGCACATGGCTTTGGCCATCTTCTAACTTGGGGTGCAGCTGGGGTTGGAGCCCACTATGTGATTTCCCTCACAATACAGGAAGAACCCCACTCTTCCTGAAAAATGCTTAAAACGTGTTTGCAGAAAGAATGCTTTGCCCCCCTCCCACCCCACTGAGGTAAAATCTGAATTTCCTGCCTGACCTTACCCTGCTGCTGTGCCCCAGCCTCACCCCGCTGGCCGCCTGAAATTCCTTCAACACACCTGCCGGACTCCTTCCCGCAGCCTGGGTTGGCTTTCTCCACCCCAACCAGGCCAGCCCTTTCAGGCTGGGATGCTGTCTCGGAAACCCACCATCCTGAACCCAGCCTGGGTGGGTGGGCAGCTCGTTCCCTCCTAGCGTGTGACCCAGCAGGTGTGCCCTGCTCGGGAGACCGTTCCCATGAGCTCGCATCTCCCTGATGCGCCTCGTCCCACGGAGCCAGGGACCACCTCTGCCTCCTGGGGTGGCCCAGGGCCTGGCGCATAGCAGGGGTGCAGAAACCTAACCTACCTGGCCTGCAGCTGCCCGCCAGCTGGAACCAAGCACTCACCCTACCATGGAGCCATCTGGCATGACTCTGGTTTCCGGTGTGGCCCAGGCTAGTCCTGAGTCTCTGGGTACAATCCGAAAAGCGGGTGTCCTAACAGCCAGCCACCAGCCACCAGCCACCCCAGGGCCCCATTACAGGCTGAGGGAAGGGGAAGGCTCTGAGCCCCCAAAGAAGGGAGCCAAGGAGAAGTGCCTGGAGTGTCAGGGTCCCAGTTCTCAGGGTGGCCTGGGGAGGGCTGTGTCCTCATCAGTCCCCACTTCGCGGGCACTGCACTCTCGGGTCCGAGCCTTGTCCAGGAGCCTTGTTAGGAAGGAGATGAGAAAAACCCCAGAGACATCACACAAACCCCAGCTGACGGGCATCCCACAGAATCCCTGACCTGCACCCCACAACGCTGCCGAGGCTGGCGCAAATGGGGAGGCCGAGACACTGCCCCGGCCCAGAGGAGCCGAAGCCGACGTGATGACTAAACGTCATGTGGGAGGTGTGCTAGGACAGAAGGACATAAGAGGGAAATCTGTACTTTTGTTAGTAACAGTGTCTCGATATCGGATTAGTTGTAACACATGAACCACAGTTACGTAAGTTGCTAAAAGAGGGGCAACTGGACGTGGGGGACATGGGGACTCTCTGAACCATCTCCCAATTTTTCTGTAAATCTAAGTGTTTTTAAAAATAATGTCTATTAAAAAACAACAACGAAGAACTACCAACCCAGGACAGAAGTCTGGCCCTCGCCTGCCTGCCCCTTGCCTTCGCCAGTGGACCTCCCAGATGGGCAATCTGATGGGACCGGCTCTGTCCCCAGGTGATGGCAATGCTGCCTGGGGCTGGAGCTGGCCTGGTGCACAGCTCCGGAGACCACACTGGGCCCCAAGGGAGCTCCCATGTCACAGCTAGCTGCCCTGGGGAAAACCTGCACCACCCCTGGCTAATCTTCACTGCCGAGCACCCCCAACCAGAAGCCGCTCCCACCGGGAGCCTGTAAGGAGTGGGGGTGGGTTAGAAACCCTGTTCACCGGGCACTGTCTTCAGTGCTTATCTCAGATAATTCTCAAACCCTGATGCTGAAGATTTTCCCATTTGTAACCTGCCGATGGGGAAACTGAGACTTGGGTGCATGAAGTGTCCACCAGCAGTTCTCAAACTCGAAGAGGCACCCGAACTCCCCAGAGGGCTTGTTAAAGATCTCTTGAGTTTCTGACTCAGTGGGTCTGGGAAAGCCCAAGTATGTGCACATTTAACTCATTCCCAGCGGATGTAGATGGCCTGGGAGCCGATTGAGAGCCACAGGGCTCCTCCAGGCTGTCCCCTGCTGAGCCAAGCCCCTTTGACCGGCCAGGCAACCTGGACCAGCGAGAGCTCCCCTGTGCCTCAATCTCCCCATCTGTAAAGCTGTCGTGAGGATCAAATGAGTGAACTGAGGGAACACACTGGACTGATACGTGGCTCGTGCCAGAACTCATGAGGGAAGGCACAAGGCAGATGCCCTTGGACTGTGGGACATTTCCACAGACGGCACCGGCCACACCTGGATGCAGAGAAGGCCCTTGCCTGAGCATCCTGGGGCAGAGTCTGTTACTTAACACGGGAGCTTAAAACAACAGAAACCGATTCTCACAGTTGTAGAGGCCAGAAGCCCCAAATCCAAGTGTGTGGGGGGCATGCGCCCTCTGAGGACTCCAGGGGAAGCTCCTTCCAGGTCTCTTCCAGCCGTCGGTGGCTCCTGGCCACCCTTGGCTTGTCGCTGCATCCCTCCTGTCTCTGCCACTGTCCTTACCTGGCCTTCTCCCGATGTCTTAGCTCTGTGTCCAAATTTCCCTCTTATAAGGACACCAGCTCTTCTGGGTCAGGTCCAGTGTGACCTCATCTTCACTAATTACATCTGCAGCAAGCCTACTTCTAAATAAGGTCACATTCTGAGATCCCAGGGGTTAGGACTTCAATATATCTCTTTGGGGGATACATTCACCCCATAACAGACCCCACTTAAAGTGCAGGCTGCTCCCACTCTCTTCTGAGGTCAGGAATGAATGGATTTCTGCACAGCTGTGTCCCTCTCTCCAGATGTCAGCCTCTCATTATCCCCCACCCCGGGCTGAGCCTTTAGTGCCCTTAGAGAGGAGAACCCTGGTCCTACCCCCACGTGGAAGGCTCAGAGGTGAAGCCAGCCCAGTCGCTGATGGTCCACCCCAGCCAGCAGGAGCACCCGCCACGGATGCAAAGTTCAGACCCAGTGGGGCAGAGACACTGAGGCCTGCTGGCCATCAGACCTTTTGGGAGTCTGAGAGGGGATACAGGGGAAGGAGGGGTGTGACGCCAATGCTGGAAGAAGTGGAGGGGAGTTAAGCTAAAGCTGAGACAGAGGGAAATACACATTCCTTTAGCAGGGATCTTCCGGCATGTGGGAGCAGGTTTCAGCCCGCGTTTCCCAGCACTGGCCCTCCTACATGAGCAAAGGGGCTGGGGGGCTGCCTCTCTCTGGAGGAAGCACTGGCTGAATCCAGACCTGAATTCCCATCACTATGACCATGGACCAGTCATTTTCCCGCCCCGGGCCTCAGTTTCCCCATTCGTAAAATGCAAGGCTTTGCAAGATGAGTGTTGAGGTGCCTTCTAGCTTGGAAAACCTACTCTGTATTCGAGAAGAATAGATTCTCAAAGCTGTACTGGAGGGAGGAGAGAAAGGGTGGCATAGACCCCAGAAGGCAGGCAACCTGAACCCCCAGCCCAGCCACTTGACCCTTTTTTAATGCTAGGTAAGAATCTCTGACACCGGGAAACATGCTTCCCTGGTGAGGGTCAAAGCTGTTTCCACATAAATGTGAGCACACACACACACAACCTTTAAAGCAGTGGTGCTCACACTTTACTGTGTATCAGAATCCCCCAGAGGGCTTCTTCAAGCACAGACACTGGGCTGCGTCCCCTGTGTTTCTGACTCAGCAGGTGTAGGGTAGGCTGAGAATCGGCATTTCTAACAAGCTGCCAGGACACGCAGCCGCTGTAGGTGCTGGAATCACACTTTGAGAACAGTCAGTCAAAAGCAAATTCCTTTTACAAAAGACTGTAGGTGAAAAAGCTAAGTCTCCAGGGTTCTGAATTTTTATGCACTTAAAATCTGAGGTTGTAGCAAGTACCTCTAAGGGCCTCCCCCACCTCGCTCTGTCCTGCACAGCCTCAGAGCACACTGACTTGACTTCCAATTACCAGGTTCTGAATCTGAGGGTTCATTCTGGGGGATTAACCACCCACCCAGCTACTTTGACCCACAGCTGGTGGGACTCAGTGTATAAATACTCCAGCTCCTGTGCTGTCACTGCCCCATAGCTCCAGACACAGGCTCTCAATTTCCTGAGGACCCCAGAGTTACCCTGAACAAAAGCTGAACACGGGAAACTGGCTTGATAGTAAATCCTCGACTGACCGTCTCACTGCCTACCCTCAAGTACTGTGTCTAGGGTCATCTCCTGAATCAACTACATTCTGGCTCCAGGGTCTGCCACTGGTGGTACCCCCAAGAGAGGGGTACCCAAATTCCTTAGACATTTTTTAAATATATGAAAAGTCATAGGAGTTGGGAAATTTGTTCTAGTATAGTGATTGAATTTTCTTTTAAATACACTTTTTACTTAGAGAGAGTATTAAGTTTACAAAAAAGTTGCAAAAGCAGGTTGGGTATATTTTAAATAACATGACAACATTATAGGTGAGGACGACGGAGCTCAAAGAGGAGGAGGCATTGGCCCAAGTAAGTGGCAGAGACCTCCAGGGCGGCGGGGTCCAAAAAGTGCTCCGCCAGGTGTTGGGACCACGGAACGCTTGAAATGAGGCTACTCCGGAAGCGAAAGAGGCACCCTGGATTTCCCAGACTCAGAATGGGAAAGGGAAGTTTCTATATACTGATTCATGTTGGAACGATACATTAGATTAAATCAATATATTAAAATAAACACCACCTGTTTCTCTTTACCTTTTTCATGTGACTACTAGCCAATCTAAAATTACATAGTGTTCACATTCTTTCTAACTCAGAGTACATGGTTTTAGCCCCATCTGGAAGATTCTGGAAGTATTCTCAGAGGATTATGAATGGCTCAATTAGAGAGAATCACTTATAACAGGGGGATGGAAGCTGGCACAGAGCTGGTACTCAGCAAACATCGTGGGATGGATGAAGGACTTCGAAGTGGAGCTCTAGGGAGAGAAAGTCACTTGCTCCCATGCAGGGTCTTGGGGCTACATAACTTGCGGGGTACAGTGGAAAATGAGATTGCAGAGCCCGTTGTGCAAAGTTTGTTAAGACTCTCACGATGGCAATGGTAGCGCATGGAAGCGAGCACAGATCCCATGACTGCACAGGTGTCGGGCTCCAGAAAGCAGACCTGTTCAAGGGCACGTTGTTGATAAGTGTCAGAGCTGAGATTTTCACCCAGGAAGGGGCACCTACAGCTGGGGTGTGGCACAGAGGGCACCATCCTGGGAGCAGTCGGGCTGCCTGAGTCTCTGAGCCAGGCTGGGGGACTGCAGCGGAGGGCCCAGGGCTGGGTCCAGGCTGGGGCTCTGTCCACGGAGTTCTGGGCGGCTCTTGGGTGCTCCGGCCCCAGGAGGGAGGATTATCCGTGAACCACACGCCCTAGGAATCTGAGCCTCTCCATCCCCCTGTTCTGAGTCCTTCTCTCTAACCAAGCCCTTCTCAGTCCTCTGAGAATCATCTAGAAAGATTTTTAAATATTGATGCTAACCCAAAGGAAACATCAGACATGCCGAAATCAAGGAACACTTTATAAGACCACTGGCCTGGACTCTGTTCTAAAGGACATCACTAGGACAAGTGGCAGTATTTGAACAGGGCTGGAGATTAGTTAAGAGCTCGTATCAGTGTTGACAGCCTGGTTTTGATAAATGTGCCCTGGGGATGTTAATGAATGATGGATGCCCTTGCAACTACACACTGAACTACTTAGGGATAAATGGGCATTGTGTCTGCAACTTATTCTCAAGCAGTTTGGAAAGGAAAAAAAATCTTAAATATAAAAAAAAGAGAGAGAGAAAGCTCCTGTTGTAAAATGTTAACATTTTGGGAATCAGGGTAAAGGGTATATGAAAATTCTCTCTGGTATATTTGCAACTTTTCTCTAAGTCCAAAATTATTTCAAAGTAAAGAGTTCTTAAAAAATTGGCCGATGCCTGGGTCCGTCCCCTGCCCCCGACATTGTGCTTTAATTGGTCTGCAGAGAGGACTCAGGCCTCAGGCGCTGCATAAGCAATCTGGGCTGAGATCCGCTGGTCTGGGTGGCACTGAAGCTTTCAACCAACACAAACCTCAGGGAACTCAGAACATATGCTAGGTTACTAGAGTCATTCGCCAGGGAAATTCCTGCTTTCTGGTTTTGGAAGAGGATGCCCAGGCACGTTCCCTCAGAAAACAGGTCGGGTAGGGTGGTTACGAGTGACAAAATCCTGCTGTGTCGCCTTGATTTACTTTCTTCCCCTCTCTGGGTCATACACTTCCCTGCAGGAAGGGGAGAACGACAATATGCATCTGCAGTGGCTTGAATGGTGGTTCCCAAAAGATGTGTCCACCCAGCACTTGTGAACGTGACTTATTTAGCAAAAGGCCCTTTGCTGATATAATTAAGCTAGGGATTCCCCGAGGAGATCCTGGAGCATCTGGGTGGATCCGACATCAAAAAACTGGTGTTCTCTAGGAGAGTGAAGAGGAGAAAGACACGCCCAGAAAGAAGTCCACATGCAGAGAGGAAGAGGCTGACACTGCGGCCACCAGCCAAGGACTGCAGGGGCCCCAGAAGCTGGACGGAGCGGGAAGGAGCCTCCTGCCCACAGCTGGACTGTGGACCTCTGGCCTCCAGGGCTGTGAGAGAGCAAATTCCTTTTGCTCTAAGACCCGAGTTTTCAGTTCATTGTTACCACAGCCCTAGGGGACTCCTGTGCCATCTTATAGGGTAGGTGTGAAGAGCTAATGAGATCATGCTGATGGAGTTCCTGGTCAAGGCAGCTACATGGAATGTGGAACTAGAGCTTTTTCCTCTGAAGAGGCTGTGCAGGCTGGTGCTGAAGCAGGGGCCCTGGAGCCACCTCACCTGGGTCCACGTCCCACTCGCATCCCAGCCGTGTGGCCCCAGCCAGCTGCACCGGCCCCTGTGTCCCAATGTCCTTACCTAGAGCTGGGGCTCCTACCAGCCCCCCCTCGGGGTGCTGAGCAGAGATGGAGGGAGCGGATCCCCTGGAATGCTCAGAGCAGCGGCTCCACACAGGGGCTCCCGTAAGAATACGCCTTTGTCTTCACTTTTGACCCAATCCTTCCCACTTCTGGGAATTTGTCCCAAAGAAACAATAATAATAATAATAATAAATAAAAAAGATCCGAAAGCAAAGCTGTTCAAAATGGAAACTCCACAAAAGCTGAAACAACCCAAAGACCAACACTTGGCTGAATGCAATAAAGTCATTAAAGAATGGTGAAAGTGATACTGCCTCAAGGAACAGATCGCACTCCCAGGCCTTAAATACAGATTAGTTAGGCAGCACACACAGCTGCACGCCACCCCACCCCGCCCCGCCAGTGCTAACCACCAGATAGAAGGAAGGTGGCTGCGGCTGGGGGGCCATGTGCCGATACGGGGGTGAGAGCGGTGGGGGGAGACAGCATCTTCCTGGAGGAGGTCCCCGGGCCTGGGGCTGGGCCCTGAGGGTGAGCCTGTCTTCCACCTGTGCCCCTCCCCCATGTGGCCCCATCTCGCCCAGAGTCCAAGGCTGGGTGGGGCTGGGGAGGGCAGGGTGCTGGCAGCCCCTGCTCCGGTGATCAGAACCCAGGGGCAGTGATGCAAGAGGGGTGGGCACGTGGCTCCCCCCAGGGCCCAGGCCCCGGAAGGCGGAAGGCAAAGGCAGAAAGCGGAAGGTGGAAGGTGGCCCTTTCAACAGCCCCAGCCCGGGAAGCACAGCCTGCTGCCTCTGCTTTTAGTCCTTTGGCCCACGGTGGAGATGGTGGTGATGGCACCGCCCAGGTATCATCAGTTCCTTTGTCTACTCCCCTGGGGCCCCAGTCCTGGGCTGGAAGGGAAGTGGTCCCAGAGATGCCCCCAGGGGCTTCCAGACACTGGAGGAGCCTGCTGCCACAACGAAGAGACGGTCCCCCAAGCCTCAGGGCTCAGTCTCTGAACCCAACCCGTGGCTGCTCCCAAATAAACTCCCACACCTCCTGGAAGCTTGTTCTCCATCTGCCCAGCACTGTGGGGTCTGAGGGAACTGCCCTGGCGGGAACACGCGGTGTTTACTCCCATCCCCACTATGAAAACCAAACCGTGATTTTGTCCAGAAGAGCCACCACTCCTGCTGGCACGCAGCCTTAGAGAAGCTGTCAATCAAGATGCCCCCCTACCCAATCTCTCCTATAGCGGCCTCAGCCCCCAGAGGGGTCCTTTCCTCTTGGCCTGTGCCAGCCCATCCCTTGTTAACTTGTCCTGTGAGCTCCTCCACAGCTTTGCAAAAAAATCCCCCTTGGTCAAGTTAACCGGTATCACTTACTGTTGCTTCAAGCCCGAAAACCCTCACCCAGTCTATACCTCAAAGCATGGACAGTACAGCTGGGTGAATCTGAGGAGGGAAATAAGAAAATGGGTAGTAGCAGCAGCAACTGCTCTAGGGGAAAGGGCTGGGTGCCGTCCCAGGCTATGCGCTCAGAGGCAACTCGAGGGTCCTGTCTGGATCCCAGCTTGAGAAGGAAACCGGGGTACTTGTTCAGAGCTTCATAGCCCAGGCCAGCCCAGGCTGACTGATTCTGAGACCCAAAATGGCCAGCCGCAGGACACCATGCCTCTCCAGGTGGGCACCAGGGAGGGCCCTTGGCTCCACTGGGGAGAGGGGAGCAGGGAAGGCTCCCTGGGGGATGGCAGACCTGAGCTCGGTCTGACCCGAGCTTTAGGGGCAATGGCATTCCAAGCAGAGGGAAAGGTATCTGCAAAGGTGCAGAGAAATGTTAGGCCAGGCAGCTGCAACAGCGGGTGGGTGGGTGCCTGGCGGGCAGACGGACGCGGGAGGCAGAGGAACAAGGCTGCCTGCTCAGAACCTGATGGTCATCTCTACGGCAAGGGGGGGATGGAGGGTCTCCAGCAGGGGAGTGGCAAGGCTCTAGCAGGCTCAGGCCCCAGAGATACCAGATGCAGGACCAGAGGCTGGTGGGCAGATGAAGGGGCGTCCAGAGGAATTTCAGGTTGGGGAGACGGTGCAGGGAGAGGGAGTGGGCGTTTGTACCCACGGTGGGAGCCAAGAGGAAGGACAGCAGTGCCATGGGAATTGGGAGGTCTTGGTTTGGGCCATGTAGGTCTGAGGTGCTTAAGGGTCATCTTGGCACTGGACAGAAAGGCCTTGAACACAGGAGGGAGGCCCAGTTGCCTCTGTCAGCAGCTGCCACACCCTCAGTGATTCTGTGTCTTTTCAGAGCATTCCTTCTGCTCGCCTTCACTCGGCACCCAGCAGCGACACCTCCTATCTCAGTGATAACAGGCCTGCTGGGCAAGTCCGCAGAACAGCAAATACCCTGAGAACACGTTTGGCATTTTCTTCAAGGGCCTTGTTATTCCCTTTCTCTTGACTTTCTGGGATTAAGCCCTCTGAGGGAAACTGAGGCCCAGCAGGGGCACTGCAACTTTCCCATGTCTCAACTGACAGTGAAAGAGAAAGCATGGATGAGAGCTCAGAGTCAGCAAGCATTAATAGAGCACCTACTAATACAGGAGTGCAGAGTCAGCAAGCATTAATAGAGTACCTACTATGTACAGGAACTCAAAGCAAGCATTAATAAAGCACCTACTACATACAGGAACTCAAGTCAGCAAGCACTAATAGAGTACCTACTGTATGCAGGTGCTGCCTTCATAGAATCTTATGTGATAGTGCCTATTCCTGGTGGGAGAAGGAACAGAGTTCCTCGACCCAGCCCCCACCTATAGGCAGTAACACTGAGCCTCAGAGTTTACCCTCCCACCCCCTCCTGTACCATACCTTTACCCAGTGTCCTCAGACAGCCCATAAGAGCTTGTCAGAAATACCTTACCTTTCAGGCAGGACAGCTTGAGCCCCATGTCGGCACCTCTGCAGGCCTGTGGAAAGAGGACAACACTCAGAGAGGGAGACTCGTTTTGCTTTTGCCTTGTGTGACCAGACCTCCACCTAGGCCCTAATGGGTGCACAGCAGGAAGTAGTGGCTGGGAGACCAGCTGAGGGACATTGCGGCGCCACAGCGCCAGCTTATACATCTGGGCTGAATTTGCTCAAAGACAGGAGTCTGTGCTGGCAGGAGATTTTCAGGTGCAAAACTAAATATGCTAGAGGCCCAGTTGGCGGCCGCTGCTATGAGGAGGGTAAGTTCAAGGTGAGGGTGTGGCCGAGGTCTGATGGGGACACGAAGGGGGACTGGCCTCAGGGACTGCAAGGACTCCTGTGCCAGGTTACGAGAGCAGCCCCAAGCCCACTGAGCACTATACCTTCTGGTATACCCCATCAAAACGCAGATTTTAAAATGTGGATTCTCTGAAACCTCACACATTAGGCTATCAGAGGCACATGTCCCCATGGACCATTTAAATTGTCCCCACCAGTGTTCTCAGCAATGCCCTGCAACAGGCTGCACCCTTAGTCTGAGTATATGATGAATCAGATAAAAGCTACAGCTGACTGCCTAGCCACCTGCGTGCCCTTGACATTTAACTCCAAATGATACGCCCATGAGATGCTATTACTGCTCCCATCTACAGACATGGAAGTCAAGGCTCAGAGAGGTGAAGCTGCCCATCTGAGCTTATGCTTGGACTGCCCTGAACCCCAAACTTGACTGCCCTGAACCCCAGCCCCTTCTACAAAAGAGAGGCTCTTGTTTCTGCGTTAGAGAGTCCCAGCATCTTGGAGGGTGATGGGAGACCTGAGCTCCCTCCTCCATTCACAAAGGCCACTTGGGTACCAGGGATGGTGGGAGCAGAGGGGAGGGGTCATGAGGACACCTGCTGAGTCTCCAACTTGGGTGCGTGGCCCATCTAGGGACCGCTCTGTACTCTGCAGTCCATTGTTTCCCTGGATTGCACAGAGGCCACCCTTCCCCATCCCGATGGCTGAGTGCAGCAGGGATCTGAGATAGGGCCGATTCCTGGGGGAGGTGGGAGTGCCCAACAGGTGACTCCGGCTTGAGGACTCCTGCGTGGCCTTGCCAACGCCTCCTTAGACAGTCCGGACCCTAGGAGGTCTTCCCACTGCACTCAGGGTCAGGCCTGCACCCCGCTCTCCCAGGTGTGCCTATAGCACATCTGCACATTTCCCCCTTCTGTAGTCTGGTCCCCTGCTACTCAGAGGGAGGTCCCTGCATAAGCAATAGCTGCTTGTTAGAAATGCAGACTCTCAGATTTAGAACCTGCATTTTAAGGAGACCCCGGGGTGACACATTTTGGTTTGAGATGTGCCAAGCACTGGCCACTGCCTGCAGGAGAGCCCTGGGGCACTTTTACAGAATACCGACGCCTGGGCCCCACGCTGAGATTCCAGGGGAAGGAGTTTTGGGTGTGTGCAGAGCACCGGGAGTTTTAAAACTCCCCAGGTGACTGTGATATGCAGAACTCACTGCCAAGGAGGGCGGGTCCTTCCGCAGCGGGAAGAGGAGGGGCTGGGGCTGTGGAACAGGGAGAAAGGACCAGACCTGTGGCAATCAGACGGCACATTTCTCCAACGCTCACTATAGGCAGAGAATGGGTCCAACACCCTTTACGTGTATTCACAGTTAAGTAATTAATCCTTACAATAGCCCTTGAGGTGGGGACCATTCCAATCCACGTTTCAAAGATGGGGAAACTGAGGCACAGAGAGGTTCGCTGACATGCACAAGGTGGTACAGGTAGCAGGTGGGGCAGCTGGGATTTGAGCCCAGGTTGATCAGGTTCCAGGGCTTCAGAGGAGGGTGGAGGAGGAGACCCAACCACCACCTTTGTCTTCAGCCTCCCCTGAGCTGGGTCTCCTGCCTCAGACGCCCTCACGCCAAGATCATCATCACACAGCCACAGCAAGAGGCTCAGCTGAGCCCCGGACCCCTGACGGCCAGGCTTCTCCAGCTTCTCCGGACAAGAACCCCCAGCGAGAAAAGACATTTAACACACACTCGAAATTGAGAAAAGTCCAAGGTTCACACTCTGATTTTCTAGCCTGGTCTCTTCTCCTTTGTCTTATAAAATGAGAGCTGGGATCCGCTTTGGAATATTCTGGTAAAACAGCGTGACAAGAAGTGATGTGGGGAGCAGGGAGGAAAGAAAACTGAAAGTTGTGGGATTCTGCTTACTGTTAAAAGTTGGGAGTTCATTGCACAACACTGAGTTTGAAAAGTCATAAAATGCTCCAAAGAAGAACAGCTAGATATGAGATGACAATAGGGGATCAATGTTAACTTTTCTAATTTTGATCATTGTGTTTTGTAAGAGATAACCCTTACTCTCGGGAAATGGACCCAGAAGTGCTGCGGGGTAAAAGGGTTAGCATTTCTGCAACTGAGCTCTCAGATAGTCCCGCAAGAAAATAATAACGTGCATGTGTATGTACTGAGAGAGAGAATGAAAAAGCAAACATGGCTAAATGTCAATCTCTGGTGAGAAATATACAGGATTACTTTGTGTTCTTGTAACTTCGAAGTTTGGAATTATTTCAGGATAAGAAATTTAAAAAGGACAGAGCAGCAGTGGGCAACAGAGACAGCGTGGTCGGGGCAGCTCAGCAGGAGCTATGCACCCCAGCACTCATTCCACAGATGCACCCGAATGCAGCCCCGTGCACCAAACCCCCATTTTCCTGGAGACATACACGAGACAATGGGAGTCCCGGCTCCAGGGACCCTGGCTCTGGGCAGGAGGCCTCTGCTATTAGGTTCTGCCAGGCAGCTGCACTTGCCAGAAGAGTTACCCTAAACAGGTAGCTCCTGCCTCCAAAGCTGTCTTGTAACTTTAAACGTTCCTACTTAGAACATTCTAGGTCACAAGCAGGCCAAGACACGTAGCTTTAACCACATCTCCAGGCCCACATTTAGCCCACCCTGCGTGGACCCAGGTGAGGGGCCAGAAGCAGAGCCCAGACCCAGGTGACTGCACTAGGTCAGGCAAAGGAAGCATCAAGGGTCACGTCTTCATGTCGTGAATCCCTGCCAGGCTTCTAGGCTTTCCAGTGGAGAACTTTCACAAAGGGAGTTTTCTTGTCACAGCGCACGGAGCTGTTTGAGGTGAGTCTGCCCCTCCCACCAGGACAGACGAGGACAGGACAGGGTTTGGGCCAGCTGTGTCACCACCACCACCATCACAGAACGTCACTATCGTAAGGTGACACTTATACCAGGGGCACCGCGGCAACGTGCTCCCCGATTCCGCGTGGTGCGGCCAGTTCTAGGGGGAGCGGGCGGGCCACCCAGGGCTAGATTCACGCGGGGCTGTGCACAGAGCCTGCCCCTCCCTTTGTGATGGGGGCGGCCTGGGCCAGAAGGCAGCTGAACCCCTGCTGAGACAACAGATGCTTTTGAGGGAGAGGGTACCCCTTAAATGGGCTGAAATGTTTGGGAAAGGAGGAGTTAATACCTGGGTCTGTTTCCATGTGTATGGAAACTGTATCAGACCCTTAACCCTGAAGAGTGGGGGCTACTTTTACCTTGTTATTGTTATCATCATGATAATAACAGCTAATAGATTTCAAGCTAATACTTTCAAGATGCCGAGTCCTGGCAGAGTCCATCACAGAAATTATTCCACTGAACCTTGAGGATACCCTATGAGTTAATCCCATTTCACAGATGCAGAAACCAAGTTCCAAGGGGCCTTAGGCTAGTAAGCTAAGCTCTGGTTTGCCAACGGCCATGGCCCCAGGCCACTGGCACCACCTTGGCCTCAGAACTCCATTGTTCTACAAGCCACAGTTCTTTGTCATTTGATTTGATCATAAGCAGGCATGCAAAATTTGTAGCTAAAAAAATAAAAATGTAATGGGAGGGGGAACTCTTAGCTGGGCAAGATGGTAGAGAGCAGTCAGACCCATGGGAACTGCTAGTTTAGGTAAAAATGTTTTCTCTCTTTCACACATTTGCAGGAGTGTGAAGAACCTCCCTTTCATATTGAATTGGGCTCTGTTTATGTTCCCTTTGAAATATCAAGACTGTTAATTATTTGTACAACAGCTTGAAGTAGAACAGGTTCTTTCTTGCACCCAGGCATAAAAATCTCCTTACTGCCAAATGGCCACGGGATTCTCTCTGGCGACAGGGACGGGCAATTATAAGAACGTACTTCCTCCTGCAGGGGTCCGCCCCTCCTCTGAGCAGTGGTGAGACAGACGGATGTCAGCTGCTGTGCACAGCACACTGCGCTCTCTAACCACGCGAGTATCTCCAGAGAAAAGGATGCACTTGGCCAGGTTGGATGTTATTGTTTTTATAGCGGCCTTGCAGACAGGAGCCCCAAACTACCAGCCCACAGCCATGACTGCTTGCCAGCTCACCCTCTGCAGTTCTTCAACGCAGAGAGAAAAGGCCACATAACCAAGACACAGCACTCCCCAGGGGAGACAGAGATCCACCCACCCAGTTTTTAGAATCCAGCTCCAATGTCTGCTAATTTCGTTCAGTTACTACTTCTGTGGACCAGGAAGGTTTGACTCTAGCTTGCGAAGGAAACCCTTCTTGGACTGAATCATATAAATCGATGGTTGGAAGTGGCCGTCGAAATAGAGCAGATGAAACTACAGGATGCCCAGTTATCGCATGGGATATCTTCTGTTAACAAATGATGTGCTGGCTACCTGAAATTCAAATTTAACTGGGCATCTTTTATTTTCATTTGTTAAATGTGGCCACCTGACACAGAGGTCCTCTGAGTTGTAATGCCTGGGTTTCCCAGACAAGGGAGGGAAAGGGAACGAATGGCAGGGTCAGGCTCCTTTAAGGACCATGGAAAGTGCAGAGGTGAAGTCATAACTGAAGAATGTGGCAGTTCCTCTAGGTGGGTGGACCAGACAGAACGTGGTTCAAACCCCAGCCAGGCAAGCTCCTTGGCTCTTTGCTCCTCTGCTTCCTTAAGGCAGGGCCAGGGAAAAAAGTATGGACTGACCGGGGTTGACCCAGGGTGCGGGGTGCCCAGGAGGCATGCAGTACCTCTTGGCTTTCTTCCTTCTTTAGAAAAAGCACTTTCTTTCCATAACAGGATTAGGATTTCTGCAATTCCAGCCAAAGGAACTGTGCTGGGAACAGATGCCTCCCATCCTGGTACACAGAGTGCAAACAGGAGCATATCCCTTCAGCTTCAGACCCTGTAGATGCAAGAGGCACGAGCCCCTATCAGGATGTGGGGCAGCTGCCCAGCCACAGTTTCATCACAGGAAGTGAAAGAAGCGGTGGGGTGGGAAAGCGGCAGGGTAGGGCTCCCCCCCCAACCCCCACCAGTTTCTCTGTTTTCAGGGCAGGGTCTTGGAACACCTGCAGTCCAGCCTCAGCCTCCCACAGATGGGTCACGGGACACTGAGCACAATATTTGCCCCAAACACTTGGGCCCCTATATGATAATCCACCGAGTTTAATGCTTACAATCCACGCTCCTTTCTGCATGTTATACATCAATAAAAATGTTCATTAATAAATTAAGGGCACACCGTTGGAAGTCAGGTTAGCGGTTACATGAATGGCTCGTGCTTGGGCTGGGGAGGCAGGAAGGAGGGTGGAGTTCCCAGGAGGGTAAGGGGGTGTCTCTGTGAGCTGGAAGCCTTCTGTCCCTTGATCTGGATGTGCACTTTTTATGCGTTCACATTACTGTACGTAATTTTAGCTTCATAATTTTTAATTGGGGGCGGGTTCTTCGCAGTCCGGGAGGCCTGGCCTCCTGCATGCCCTGGGTACCTACAGGGATTCTTCCATCCAAGGGTTCGGGGTACAAGCCCTGGCTTCGCCACTTATCAGACCCAGTGAGCAGAGGTCAGTCACTCCACCCTTAACGAGCCTCTGTTTCCTCATCCTTAAGATGGAGAATAATAACCATGTTTGGCCAGAGAGTTGGTGCGAGGATCAAAACAGAAAGCGCAGGAGGTCAGCACTTAATAAGCCTCAATAAGCATTAAACATTACTCTTGTTTGGTCCACAGCACAAAGTTTCCACTTCAGGTTCCCAGAGGGATCTGAAGCTCCCCGCCAGCGTCTTTAGACGAATCTCTCCACCTGTTCACACTGCATCCCACCAGCCTACGGGAGGCACTTCCAGGGAGAGGAGATCAGGCCACCGAGCTTTCAGCCTCCTTGGGGCTGGCGCAGGGATTAAATCTTTCTATAAATACACCACCTCTCGCTGGTCCAGAAGAGAGAGCCCCCAGGGGGACGGGACATGGAACCCGTGATAGGTGTGGCTGGGGCAGGTAAAGCAACTTTCTCCCGCTAACCCAGCCCAGGACAGGGCCCCTTTCGGAAGTCTCTGTGCTGAGAAGGAAGGGTCCAGAGCCTGGCCATCAGGGCACACCTCTCTGAGTCTCAGTTTTCTCCTCTGGAAGACAGACGGGGTGTTCCTGGAAGGCTGGACTATCTCTGTGGCGGCCTTCTGCCCCCATCCCCTGGGCTGTCAGGTTCTTCTCCCCCCACCCTCAAGGATGCAAAGGCCTCACCAAGGACTTTTCTCTTGCTTCTGTCACCGTCTAATAGCCAAGGGCAGTTTGAGAGAAGGCTGGCGGCCCTTAGATGCCCCTCTCCACCCGCCTGGGCGCACCGAGGGCACTCTTCTGCCTGCGCACCCCCCACCCCACCCCACACACACCCCGGAGCTCGGCTGGCCAGGAGCCGGCAGACGCGCTCACACTGGTCGCCCTTTGCGGCTGCAAACCTGCTTTGATGCCCGCGGAACGCAGGGGGCCCCTAAGTGAGGCGGTTCATGAATAATGTAATCTCATAAACTCGATAGAGGGGAAATGGTTCCTGCCGAGGCCTCCTGCCCCCACCCCAGCCAGGCTCCTTTCCAGCTCTCAGGAACAGCGGTTCCTAGGGTCGGTCCCCTAGGAGCGGGCGCCCCGGAGGTCTGCGGCGCGGGGTGTCAGGTAGGAAGCGGGGGCTGGAGGCTTTGGCGCGGGGACACACCCCCATCGGCCGAGTAGGTGGACCCACGGCCAGAGGGGCCCAACTTTCCCAAAGCCCGCGTCTCCGCAGCGGACTCTGCGAGAAGTTGGGGGGACGCTCGGGTTCGCGAGGGTGCCCCGCCACCCCCCCAGGGCCCCCTACCCTTCCCGGGGCGCACCAGGCGTGAACCCTGCCCAACCCGGGGGCGCGCGGCCCGGAGCTGCTGCTTTCGGGCCGGGTGGGCGTCTTCTAGAAAGGGTGGCGTGGACAGCGCCGGGCCAGGCACGGGGCGCGCGGGCGCGGGGCACTCACCGCTTCCTGGAGCGCTCACGGCGGGGCCGCGCCCAGGGCGCTGGGGGCCCGCCCGGGAACTGGCGGCAGCCGGGCGCGGGGGACCGCGGCGGCGAGCCTGCAGGACAGAGCAGGGGGGGTCATGGCCCGGCCGGGCCGTGCGCTCGGGGCCCCGCTCCGCCCCGGCCGCCGCTCCCGGGCCCGCCGCCGCGCGGGGCCCGCCTCCTTCCTCCCGGCACCTCGAGGGCGGCGCCCGCGGCCCCGCCCCGTTCGCTGGCGCCGGGATTGCTCCGGCCGGGGCGCGGCGCGGGATGGGCCGCGGCGGCCTCCCTGGGAGCCGTGCCCTCCGGGACTTAGCCTGCTCGCCTCGTTTCCTCCCGCCCGACCCTGGGGGAGGCGGCGGAGGCTACGGGAAGTTTGGGCTGCCACCCGGCCGGCTTCCCTGGGCGCCCCTCCCTGGGATGGAGTTACCCCGTTCCAGGTGCCTCTGCTCGAGTGGGTCCGCCGCCGGGCGAGGAAAGGGGAGACTGCGGGAAGGCTCCACCACCTCGCCATTGCCCCGGACCTGTGACCTGCGCAGGGCCCCGGGGGACGCATAATCAATAACCGATCCCCTTGTATCTCCGGATCTTCGTGATCAAGGGCAGCTACCCCAGGGTTGGGGTGTGGCTCTTTCCTCTAGGCACATGCCTTGGCCATGGGGTGTGTTTGGGGGGGCAGCCGCTAGGCAGCTGTCAAGATTTGCATCCTAGCCTGCTAGGCTTTGGGTTCTTGCTGATGCTCAGCCCTGAGTAATGGCCCAGCGCCCCGAGTGTGGGTGGGGAAGGCCTCCTCTCCAAAGGGCTTCCCAGAGACCCTGCCACAGGAGGGAGGCCTCTGTGGCACCTGCTCCTAAAACCTTGGTGCCATTTACCCCTGGTCAGGAAGAACAAAAAGGAGTTCCCCTACTGTGGGTTTTTCATGTCACTGTCACAGCCTGAGGTGCCATCTCCAGCTTACAATGCCGTCTAGGTCTCCACGCCCTGTGCTCTATGTACTTCTGGAAGCTTAGAAGGGGAAACTGAGTCACAGAGCAGGACAGTGATATCCCTTTGGTGAATGCAGGAAGGAGTTTCAGGATACAGGCAGTGTTTTAGTTGTGCGTTCTTGCTTTGAGTCATTCCTAAAATGTTACAATCTTTTGCTTCCCCTGTTGGCCTTATCAAGTCCAGAAGTGGCAGGCAGGAAATGTATCATGTTCCCCCAACAGAAGAGGTAGGGCCAGGGGCAAGATGACTCTTCCACAGAACCCCACCCCTGGAGGCAGGGTCTGGAGCTGGAGCTGCTGGGCCTGGTGGCACACCCCCCTCCCAGCTGCTGCCCTGCTGTCCCCCAAATGCCAGTGGGTTGTATGGGAGGACAGTTTAGGAGGACACCTGTGCAGGTGGCACAACCTGGGGAGGGGCTAAAATGCCAGTAAGCACTCAGAGGCATGGGATAGGGCAGGACCCTCCTGAGAGGTGGGGGTGGGAGGCCTCAAACAGGCCCAGTGTCCCATGTGAGCACTCAGTGGTCACATGGCGTTGTGGCCTCTAGGTGCCTGCTCCTGAGTTAGGTATAGGGAGCCAGGGACGCTAGACAGAGGCTGCTTAGGAACGAAGCCGGACTGGAAGACAGGGCACCTGGCCCTGCCTCCCTCCTTCATCCTTCTCTCCCCGCCCCCAGCCACACCAGGCCCCCTATGGGTACCCCCTGGTGCCACATTCTCTCTTGTTGTGTCACCTCTCATGTCGAGGGGCCTGTTTGAGTCGTATCTATCTCCGCCTTGAGCTTCCTGCTGCCGCCACTCTCTATGAGTTGCGGGTCCCTTGGGTACAGCGTGGCCTTCTGTGGGCCCCAAGGGCCTTGCTGGGGCAGCTGCCAGGGTCCTGTGACCCATCACGTCTGAGGTAGCCATGTGGCAAGGCCAGGCCCCTCACCTCCTATAACGTGGCTGCAGAGCTGTGGGAAATTCCCTGGGGACAGCAGGCATAGCCACCCAAAGGCTTGTCCCAGAAGGGTGGAGAAGGACAAGGCCCTTTCTGCAGACCATTTAGCCGCTGGTTGGCTGGTTGTAGGTCAACCTCTTTCTGTGCCTCAGTTTCCTCATTTTTTTAATACCCATTATAAGGAGAGCATGGCAGTGAACAGTGAAAACTAACATGAGCTGAGCACTGATCCTGCACCCGCCTGATACTCGGACACCTCCTGTGCTTCATTCCCCAGACGTGGGTGGACAGCACGAGAGGTCACATGGGCCCGGAGGTCACAGTGCCAGAGGGTGGTGCACTCTGACCCTCCTCCTGGGGGCAGGGGAGCCAGCCACAGCCCAAGCTCCGAGAGGGGCAAAGTGAGAGCTGGTTTGGCCCAATTCTCAGCTAGGCATTGAGGGTGGCTCTAATGAGAGGCCTGGGCACCCTTGACATTTGGGACAGATAATTCCTCATGGTAGGGCCTGCCCTGCGCACTGTAGGATGCTGAGCAGCCTCCCTGGTCTTTCCCCACTGGATGCCAGCAGCAGCCTCCCAAGTTGTGGAGAGATAGGACTGTGTTAATATCCTCAGAGGGGCAGAGTAGTTCCCAGATGAGAATCCATGAGTGTAATCCCATGGTTCCAACCCTGGAAGTACACCAGAATCACCTGGGGAACTTAAAAAAATAAAGTGAACACTCATGCCCAGGCCTTACCCGGGGATCTTGACTCAGTTGGTCCAAGAAGACCACGTGACATGGGCTTTGGAAACCCCCCAGGTGATGTTAATAGGTAGCTATGACAGAGAACCGCGACTCCAGCTTCAGAGAGCCCGCTTGGACTTGGCTTTCCTGGCAGCCCGCCCTGAGGAGTCTGGTCTGGATTTGGGGGACAGGGGCAGTCATGGAAAGCTGCTGGCAGGGACCCCACAGGATCGGGGAGGAGAGTCAGGTGCCAGGAAGCACTGCAGGAGCATTGAAGAGGAGATGGGTGGGGCTGTGGGCCCACACCTGCCCGTCTACCTGGGGCGTTAGTGTTCCTCAGGTGTGCACCAGGACCAGGGCTATGTGGCTGCGAAGGCAAGCTCCTGACACCTGGCCCCGAAGCCCTCTCTGAGCCCCACCCTTCTTTCTCTGTCTGTGGGACCCCCGGGTCTCACACAGGAGAAGAATTAGAGCAGTTCCCCCTTCCCCACCCCCTGCGCCTTGAAGATCAACAGCTCAGAAAGCAACTTCCTGAGCATAATTCGTCAAGTTTCCAGCACTGTCTGAGCACCTACCTCGCGCCTGGCACTGCTCTAGGCTCGAAAATACAGGGACTGTGTAGAGCAGACAAAAGCCCTGCACCCTTGTGGATGTAAAGAGTCTGGTCACTAAGGAGAGAAAACAAAAGAGGAAGCAGGTAAATAACTGAGACGGTGTGACGGCTGGTCTGTCTGTGAGGATCCTTTGATGTGGCCCTTCTTTGCGGCCAGGAGAGACAGCACAGTAATGGCAGTGAGGGGCTGCCCAGGGCGGGGGTCGCAGGAGCAGCAGCAGGAGAAGACACCGAGGGGGTGCAGGGGAGGGGCGGTGTTGGGAGGGGGCAGCCGGCAGGTGTGAGGGTCATGGACACTCTGTACACATACCTGTCTGAAAATCCCCCAATAAAAGTTCAAAGGAAGTGCAGGTCCTGGGAGACCGGCCCGGGGGCAAGAAGGGCAGGATGGTCCCGCAGGTGAGGGGGCTCCCTCAGCGCAGAGCTCTCTGCCCAGGAGGGTCTTCCGTCAGGTGCTGTGGGGGCTTTACCCCATCCTGAAGGAGGCTGGGATGCCCCCGCCCCCTTGCTTCCCAGGTCAGGTCTATGTCGCTTCTTAGGGCTCCCACCCAATGCCTTCCAAACCTCTGTGGCCCACCCCACGTTGTAGCTGCCCACCTTATGTTCCAAGGCTCCTATTTGGGGCGCCCATGGCAGAGCCCCTGCCGTGACCCAGGGCCCAGCGCACACTGGTTTTGGGAACTGGCAAAGTGAGGAGCAGCACCAGCCTGAACGCGCCGGCCCAGCGGGATGAGCCTTTGGTTGGGAGCCCAGATACCTGGCAGCTCCCTCTGCCATCCTAAGAGGCCGTCTTGGGGAGGGGGAGGCAGGGGCTTCTGGGATCTGCTGAGACAAGTTGCTCAGCCTTTCTGAGTCTCAATTTTTCACCCCTAAGATGGAGTGAGGATCACAAATGAAGGGGAATGTGAAGGTTACCATGGAACTGGCCAAATCACAGCTAACATTTGTTTTGAACTTACCAGGTTCCAGATACCATTGTAAGTTCTAATTTAGCAAGGCTGTCCAGTCTTGGTGCTGTCATCATCCCCTTTTGCAGAGGAGGCGGCCGATGTGACCCGGACCTCTCAATAGGCTGCCTCTCAATGGTATGTTTCTGATGAGACTCAATATGATGGGTTGAATCTTGTCCCCCAGAGACCTGTTCAAGTGTGAACTCCTGGTCCTGTGAATGGGACCTTGTTTGGAAATAGGGTGTCTGAAGATGTGATTGGTTAAGATATGGTCACACTGGATTAGGGTGGGCCCTAATCCAATGTGTCTGATGGCCTTATAAGAGGAAATTCGGACACAGGGGAGATACAGGGGAAAATGTCATGAGCCAGTGGAAGCAAAGATTAGAGTGGTGCAGCTTCAAGCCAAGGAATGCCATGGACTGCCCACAAACACCAGAAGCTGGAAGAGGCCAGGAATTATGCCCCCCTTAGAGCCTTTAGAGGGAGCAGGGCTCTGCCAGCACCTTGATTTCATCCTTCAGGCCCCCACAGCTTGAGAGAATACAGTTCTGGGACTTAGAGCAGTCACAGGTCATAGCAAACTAAGACAGTCAGGGTCAGGACTTCGAAGACCACTGCACCTGATGGAAATCAGGGGCCACTGCTGTGTCAAAGAGACAGCAGAAAACACCCTGAGAGGAAGCCCAAGCCATCATGCCTAGCTGAAAAAGCAGCCACCAAAAATGGGAAGTCTTGAGAATCAGTGGGGGTTCATCGAAATGAAAACTCTGTGCTTCCCAAGATACGATTAAGGATATGAAAAACAAGGTATGGACTGGGAGAAAATACTTACAAATTATATACCTAATAGAGGACTTGTACCCTGTGCTGGTTTGAAAGGATGTATGTCCCCTAGAAAAGCCATGCTTTCATCCTAATCCCATTTTGTAAAGGCAGCCGTTTCTTCTGATCCCTATTCAGTATTGTATGCTTGAAACTGTAATTAGATCATCTCCCTGGAGATGTGATTTAATCAAGAGTGGTTGTTAAACTGGATTAGGTAGAGGCGTGTCTCCACCCATTTGGGTGGGTCTTGAGAAGTTTCTGGAGTCCTATAAAAGAGGAAACATTTTGGATAATGGGAGATTCAGAGAAAGCAGAGCAGAACGACATAGCCACGAGAAGAAGGGCCCACCAGCCAGCATCCTTTGGAGATGAAGAAGGAAAATGCCTCCCGGGGAGTTTCATGAAACAGGAAGCCAGGAGAAGAAGCTAGCAGATGACTCCATGTTGACCATGTGCCCTTCCAGCTGAGAGAGGAACCCTGACAGTGTTCACCATGTGCCTTTCCAGATGAGAGAGAAACTCTTGCTGTGTTTGCCATGTGCCCTTCCATTTGAGAGAGAAGCTCTGAACTTTACCAGCCTTCTTGAATCAAGGTATCTTTCCCTGGATGCCTTAGATTGGACATTTCTGTAGACTAGTTTTAATTGGGACATTTTCTTGGCCTTAGAACTGTAAACTAGCAACTTATTAACTTCTCCTTTTTAAAAGCCATTCTGTTTCTGGTATATTGCATTCTATATATAGAACATACCCAGAATGCACACTGAACTTTCAGAACTCAATAAAAGAAGACAAGTAATCTCACAAGTATGTAAAAGATTAGAATAGACATTTTACAAAAGAAGATATCAGAATGGGCAATGAGCACATGAAAAGATGCTCAACATTAGGCATGAGGAAAATACAAATCAAAGCCGTGATTAGATACCACTGTATACCCACCAGGATGGCTATATCTTTATAGAAAACACCAAATGTTGGTGAGGATGTGGGGAAACTGGAACCCTTTTACTTTGCTGGTGGGAATGTGAAATGGTATAGCCACTTAGGAAAACAGTTTGGCAGATTCTTAAAAAGTCAAACATAAATTTACCACACGACCCATCAGTTCTGCTCCTATGTATCTGCTCAAGAGAAATAAAAACCTGTGTCCTTACTAAGACTTGTAGGTAAATAGTCATAGCAGTATTATTCATAAAAGCCAAAAAGTAGAAACAACACAGATGTACAACAGTTGGGGAAATGGATAAACAAAATGTTGTTTGTTCAGACAATGGAATATCATTTAGTCACAAAAAGAAATGAAGGACAGGTCCATGCATGCCTGTTTGCCAGGCTGCTGTGATAAATATCACACAACAGTTTGGCTGAAGCAATGGGAATATATTGGCTCAGGAGTTTGAGGCTAGAAGAAATCCAAAATTGAGGCATCAGCAAGGTGATGCTTTCTCCTCACAATTTTGGGGCTGGCTGCCAGCCATATACTTTGGGTTCTTGTCTCACATCGCGTGGTGATGTCCTCTCCTTTCTCTTTCAGGTTCTGTGGACTACTGGCTTTCCGTCCCTTCCCGTGGTTTGCTCTGGCCACGTGTGAATTTCTTCTGCTTATAAAGGACTCTGATAATGGGAATGACGGCGCACCCTCACTCAGCTAGGCCACGCCGTAAGTAAAATAACATCTTTAAGACTTCCTATTTATACTGGGTTCACACGCACAAAAATGCAGATGAAGATTAAGAACGTGTCAGAATTGGCAAACAATTCAACCCACCGCACTGCTACTACATGTCTGAACCGCAAACACATTATTCTAAGTGAGAAGATAGTCATAAAAAGCTACATACTGTTTGATTCCATTTATATGTAATGTCATACCAAACAACAGAACCCCAAAACATATGAAGCAAACATTGACAGAATTGAAGGGAGAAATAAACAGTTCTATAATAATAGTTGGAGACTTTAATACACTACTTACAACAGATCAACCAGACAGAAGATCAGTAAAGGAATAGAGGACTCGAGCAACACTCCACACCAACTAACCCTAACAGACACTCACTGGACACCTCACCTAACGACAGAATATACATTCTTCTCAAGTGAACGTGGACCCATCCCAGGATAAACCACACTGTGCTGGCGACTGAAAAAGACATGCTCAATCTTCCTCTAGGTGGGAATCCATTTGTAAATAGGACCTTTTGAAAATGTTATTAGTTAAGGTATGGCAAAAAAGAATCACAGTATGTCTTAATCCATATGACTGGAGGCCTTACAAAGAGAGGAAATCCAGACACAGTCAGCAGAAGCCAGAGAGAAGAGAGACGCCATGGGCTGCAGGACCACCATCACCGGGGCGGGAATGCCTGCAGGAGGAAGCATGGTCTTGCCAACATCCTGATTTCGAACTCTTTTTATTTTAGGGTTCTCTAGAGAAACAGAATCAACAGGGAATATGATTTCGAACTCTTAAACTTCAAGACCATGAAACAACAAATGCTTGTTGTTTAAGCCCTTCCATCGTGTGGTATTTGCCATAGCAGCCCTGGAAAACTAAGACAACATTCTAGGCCAGAAATCAAGTCTCAATAAATTTAGAAGGGTTGAAATCACAAAAATTATGTTCCCCAACCACAATGGAATGAAATTAGAAATCAGGCAACAGAAGGAAATTTGAGAAATTCACAAATTTCACAAAATACTCCCAAATCACAAATAAATCAAAGAAGAAATCACAAGGGAAATTAAACATGTATTTAGATGAATAATATGTGTTCATACAATAATACATTGTGAAATATGACATATATACAAAAAGCAATAAATTTCTAAGTACACTACATACTAAAACTTATGAGATGCAGAGAAGGCAGTGCTCAGAGGGAAATTTACAGAGGTAAACACCTGTGTTAAAAAAAGAAGAAAAATATCAAATCAATAAACTAAAGGTACAACTTAAGGAATTATAAAAAGAAGACCAAACTAAATCCAAAAACAAGCACAAGGAAAGAAATAATTTAGATTAGACTCTAGATGAGATAGAGAATAGAAAAACTAAGAAAATCAACAAAATAAAAAATTATTCTTTGAAAGGATCAACAAAATTGATGAACCTTTAGCCAGAATGACAAAGGAAAATGAGAAGGCACAAATAAATAAAATCAGAAATGGAAGTAGGGTTATCACTACTGAGCTTACAGAAATAAAAAGGATTATAATAGAATATACTGAATAACTGTATACCAACAAATTAGATAACCTAGAAGAGGTGGAGAAATTCCTAGAAACACACAAATGACCAAAAACAACTCATGGAGAAATAAAAAATCCAAATATCCAAATAGACCTATATAACAAGAGATTGAATTAGTAGTAAAAACCTCTGCATTAAGAAAAGTCCAGGAACAGATGGCTTCACTGGTAAACTCTACCAAAAATTTAAAGAATTAACATCAATCCTTCTTACTGTTAAAAAAAAAAAAGAATACTGCCAAACTCACTCTATGAGGTCAGTATTACCTTGATACCAAAGACAGACAAAAATACCACAAGGAAAGAAAACTAGAGACCATTCTCTCCTAGGAATATAGCTTCAAAAATCCTCAACAAAATACTGTCAATACTGAAAAAAAAATACAGCTTTTTTTTTTTTGCATGGGCAGGAACCGGGATCATGGCAGATGAGAACTTTGCCTGTTGAGCCACTGTGGCCTGCCCTCCACAGCATTTTTTTTAAACTTTTTTTAATTGTGAAATATGACATATATACAAAAAGCTGTAAATTTCCAAGTACATTTTAACAAGTGGTTATAGAACAGATTTTAAAGTTTGGTATAGGTTGCAGTTCCATGATTTTTCGCTTTTTCTGCTAGCTGCTCCAAGACACTGGACACAAAAGAAATATCAATATTATGATTCAGTAGTCATACTCATTTGTTGCATCCTACCTTCTCTGTTATACTGCTTCTCTTTTTTTCAAAAAAACAACATGTATACAAAAAAGCAATAAATTTCAAAGTACATCATAACAATTAGTTTTAGAATAGATTTCAGAGTTTGGTATTGGTTACAACTCCACAATTTTAGGTTTTTATTTCTGGCTCTAAGTTACTGGAATCTAAAAGAAATATCAATATAATGATTCAGCACTCATACTCATTTTGCAATAGCATATTAAAGTAATTACACACCACTACTGAGTGGGATTTATCCTAGGAATGCAAGGATGGTTCAAAATAAGAAAATCAATCAATGTAAACACAACACATTAACAGAACAAAGGAAAAATCCACATGCTCCATTGTTACTGAAAAGGAACTTGATGAAATTCATAATAAAAACACTCAGAACACTAGGGAAAAAAAGAATTTCCTCAGCATCATAAAGGGCACTTATGAACATACTCAATGGTGAAAGACTGAAAGCTTGCCCCCTAAGATCAGGAACCAGACAAAGATGCATGCTTTCATCACTGCTATTCAACACTGTACTGGAAGTTATAGCCAGAGCAATTAGGCAAGTAAAAGAAATAAAAGACATCTAAATTGGGAAGGAAGAATTAAAACTCTACTTTTTGCAGGTGACATAATCTTATATAGAGAAAATCCCAAAGAATCCACCAAAAAATTCAGCAGAGTTGTAGGGTACAAGATCATGCAAAAATCAGTTGTGTTTCTATACACTAGCAATGAACAATCTGAAAAGGAAATTTTTAAAATTCCATTTATGATGGCATCTAAAGAAATAAAAAACCTAGGAATAAATTTAGCCAAGGAGGTGAAAGATTTGTACATTGAAAACTGCAAAACATCATTGAAAGAAGTTAAAAAAGATGTAAGCAAATGGAAAGACATCCCCTGTTGATGGATTGGAAGACTTAATATTGTTAAGATATCAATACTACCCAAAGCTTTCTACAGATTCAATGCAATCCCTATCAAAATTCTAATGGCCTTTTACAGAAATGGAAAAGTCGATCCCCAAATTCATATGGAATTGCATTGGGCCCCAAATAGCCAAAATGGTCTTGAAAAGGAATAACAAAGGTGGAGGACTCACTTCCCGACTTTAAAACTGACTACCAAGTTATAGTAATCAAAACAGTGTGGTGCCGGCATAAGGACAGACACACAGACCAGTGGAATAGACCTGAGAGTTGGAAATTAACCAATTCATATGAAATGTTCAGAAAAGGTAAGTTCATAGAGACAGAAAGTAGATTAGGGGTTACCAGAGTTTGAAGTTGGGAAACAGAGAAAGACTCTTAATAGGCAGAGGGATCTGTAATATCTCCTAAGGATTACTGAAGAGTGTACTTTTTGAAACCAGGTGAGTTTGATGGCATACAAATTTTACCTCATCGAAACTGTAAAATGACAACAACAATGGCTGCCATAGTGACACCTCCAAGGCCTCGCCAGGATGGGACGAGTCGCCACATCTAGGGCAGCCTCCTGGCGCTGGATTCACCAAATCTCCTGCAGACTCTGGACGGCTGGGGCAGAGGCTTCTCAAACTCTGGGTTTTTAAAAAAGCCAAGGATGCTTGTGCACCACTAGCAGCCCAGGGCAGCAGGCCTGATGGTGGGGCCCACATGGGGGGGTGGGGGTGGGGGATGGGGCTACACTGCCAGCAGAGCTGGGCAGAGAGACAAAAAAGTGGGTCCAAAACGAGAGGGGGCAGGAAGGGGTTAGAAAGAAGACGGAAGACAAAAAGCAGAAGCAACCAGGAGAACAAAAGGAGATCTAAGTGGAGGAAAAGAGGATGACAGGGTAATAAGGAAAAAAGGGGTATCACTCGGGCATCTGGGCTGACTGGCTTATTCATTTCATATGAGTAGGGTCACCTCCTATGTGCAGATGAGGGAAGTAAAGCTCTGATAAGGATAGGGAACTGCCAAGGTCCCCAGTGAGGGCTGGGCCCATTTAGGATTAGGATTCAAGGCTCATGTTTCCTAGCCCACACCTGTAATGGAGAAGAAGGACCAGAGTTGCATTCATTCATTCATTCATTTTTTCATTCAGTAAGTAACTTATTGAGCATCTCAAATGCCCGATATTCTTCCAGGAGCTGTGGATTCAGGAGACAGAACAAGCAAGACTCTCATGGAGCCTGCAGGCCAGTGGCCAGAAACCCCTGTCATATATAATGGTCAGCATGTAGAGGTTATGGAAGCAAATCCAGGGGCCAAAGGGCTCAGGGTAATAAGGAAAGAAGGCATCTGTGATGGAAGCCTCACAGTGTCCTGATGGCCTTTGAGGGGTTCAGCCTGGCAAGATCCAAGGGGCAGTGTGAGGTCAAAGGCGGCCACCCCAGTGGGTTCTTGAAGCCACGCTTAGGACTTCAGACTCTGTGAAAATGGCAGCAGCTTGTCATTAAGGAATTTTCAACGGACGAGTGTCCTTTTCAGAGGTACCCTCTAGATAGCTGACTTGGGCTGGCTGCTGGGGAGAGTGGCCGGAAGGGCCCAGGGGCCTGACCGTGAAGTGCACCATGGAGCTCTCCTTGATTCCATAAAATGCTCACAATGGCTCTGCAGCCAAAAGAAGGATTGATGAAGTCTTCATGTCCTGACACGGAAATACTGCCGAGATGGAGCATTAAGGGAAAGAAGCAAGGTGCAGACAAGTGTACGCATGTTCAACCATTTTAATAAAAAGGGAAAAGAATATCGATCTGCATTTGTTTATGTCTATGCATAGATTATTTTTGGAAGGTTCTATGAGAAACCAGTGCTATTATTTGCTTTGAGGAAGGGAATCAGGGCCTGGAGGCGGAGATGCTGGGAGAATTTTATTCTGTATCTTTTATTCCTTTTAAAATAGGAATCATGAGAATGTATTACCCAGTCCAAAAATTAAATTAAAAAACATGGGTTCTAAATTATAGAGAAAACTGCAAAATAGAAAGCCAGTAAAAGTTGACTTAAGATATTGAAACTTCATTTATCATGAAATTAAATCTTCACAAAAATTCCAGTACGTTTCAAAACTACTTGTACTTTAGCTTTGTAAGAATTCTGAAGCATGCATTATCACCAAGAAATCACAGCCAGCAATAAATTAAATCATCTACTTATAGCCAAACAATTTAAAATGCAAAATTATAAAGACTATTTAAAAAATGTTTTTCCAGAAGAAATGGTGTTTAATGGAGGATGTGAGTGGGATTTTTATTAAATTTGCTAGGTCTGGGGTGGGACCTCCCAAAGCAAGAGGTATGGAGGTTCTCTTGACGTAGGGCTTAGGCTGTAGATCTGGAGAAATACGGGATATGGAGGAGAAAATAGGGTCAGAATCTGGTATCCGGCTGGACGTGGGGGGAGAGGAAGGAAGAGAGGGTAAATCCCAGATTTCACTCTTGTGCGTCTTCTAGCCCACAGGTGACTTTGCTTTGTTGTATTAATTTTCTTACTGCCAAATTCAGGGAGAGATCAGATCTTGGAACTATCTTGAAAATAAGATTGGTGTCTTGTGACCTGTAGGGAATGTGCTGCTTTTGATAGGTGTCATACGTTGAATTGTGTCCCCCAAAGATCTGTTCAAGTCCTAATTCCAGGTGGTGTGACTGTGTCTGTATTTGGAACTAGAGTCTTTGAAGATATAAGGTTAATTAAAATGAGGCCAAACTGGATTAGAGGGGGTGCCAAATCCAATATAACCGGTTTCCTTGTAAGAAGAGGAAAATTTGGACACTGGGGAGAAGGCCAAGTGAAGCTGGAGGGGGCAGAGGGATGCAGCCACAAGCCAAGGAACATGACAGCTCGAAGAGGCAAGGAAGGGTCCTCCCCTGAGAACTTCAGAGGGCACATGGCCCTGCCAGAACTTTGATGTCAGACTTTTAACCTCTAGAACTGTGAAAAAGTAAATATCTGTCATTTTAAGCCATTCAGCTTGTGGTACTTTATTACAGTAGGCCCAGGGCTCTAAGAAAATAGTCCTTTATGATGCTACATTAATATGGTCTAATAAAGACAATAAAGTCATTTATTGAATGGCATGTCTGGACCTCACCTCTGTACATCCTGGCAAGGAACCAAAGGACCCCAGAGAGGGCTGCAAAGCCCTCTAAACTAAAGGCCAACAGGAGTCAGACGCAAGAGGCTCCGTCAAAACCTCTGATCTTATTTTCATGAGCTCATAAGCTTTCCTAGCTCAGCTGATCAGAAGAAGTTATTTCAAAGGTAGTGTACGTAGGCTATGGGGAAAGGAAGACCAGGGAATGGAGACGAAGTCAGTGGCCCTGATGAGCAAGAAGCAAGAGGTGATGAAGAGTCCCGCACCAGAGAGGGAGATGGGAGTTTGTGCAAAGCCAGCTGAAAACCTGTGCTGCTGGGGAGAGCAGTGGAAGCCAGCAGTTCCTCACGCCCAGTGGTGCCCAGGGCATCTCTGTTCAACAGTCCAGCAATGTGCTGGTGGTCACCTCTCATCATAAAGAAAAGGTTAAATGCTGTTGCTAAACATTTTCCATCCAAACCATTGAAATATGTTTAAGCATACCTCTCTAAGGAGGTAAGATTCAGTGACCTGAAATCTTTACTGCAGCAAAATACATTTCTTTTCCACCAAAGATTCTATCTGGGTAAGAAGTCTCTTTAGGTTTCTGTGCATCTTTGGAAAGAAAAGGAGACGTGGTTGAATACAGTGTGTTTCCCATGTGCCCCCACAGTTGAGGCCCAGAATGCTCATTTACTCATGGATGAACCAGAATGCTGTGGAGTTAGATGCCTTCGAGCTCTTTGTTTTAAAGCTCTCCCTGGCTCCACTGCCTGGAGTGGCTGCTTCAAAGCTAACCTTTCATGAGGCATCAAAGTGGGCGCCATGGTGTGCAGGCCCTGCCTGAGGGGGGCCTGGGCATTGTGCCCAGGGGATGGGAGCAGCGTTGGCTTTTTTCTCCAGGGAGGCCCCTCAGGCAGGCAGAGCGGCTGACTTGCAACCCTGCATGAGGTGGGCCTCCCTCTAGTGTTGGATGAATGCATGGGGACCAGTGACAGTGGGGAGAAAAGAAGGGTGTCAGATGCACCAATGAGTGGCTGGGAGGGGTCTGAGGGCTTCTACCAGTAGCAGTGCCCAGGCCAAAGAGACACTGTTTTCCTGGTCAATCCGGAGCTTTCTGCAAGGCCCTGCTCAGGGGTAAGCCTGGCCAGCCAAGTTCAACCCTCCCTCCGCAGGTGGCTTGCTTCGTGTCCCATCACCTCACTTCCCCTGGCGTGGGAGGAGAAGGGAGGAAGCAGGATCCCTGGAGGAAGGGATCAGCCCCTCTGCACACTCCAACAATGCCAGAGATGGGACCAGAGGGCACTTGGATGCAGCTGTGTCTCTTATCTGTTCATTCATTCACCAAACTTTCACTGGATACTTGCCACGAGGTGCCAGGCTAGCAAGGTTCTAGAGCTGTGCTGTTCAATAGATATCTAATGAGAACCACAGATATCATTGAAGATTTCCTAATAGCCACACTAAAAGAAGGTAAAACAAGTGAAATTCATTTTAATAATGTCATTCATTTAACCCAATTAACTCCAAATATTATCATTTCAATATATAATCAATATAAAATCATTAACAAGATAACACATTCTTTTTTTTTTTGTACAAGTCTTCAAAATCTTAGTTCAATAATTTTTCAGACCAGCCACATATCCAGTGTTCAGTGGCCTGACGTGGCTGATGATGACCATACCCAACAGCCCAGCTCTAGAGATATGAAATTAGTAACATAGACTGTTTACTAGAGAGGATTATGGCCAGATGGTGGGGTGGACATGCAAACAGCTTGTGATGTACATCTGAGCTTGGCAAGTGCTACAGGGATGCAAGAGCAGAGGGTTTGTGTGCTGCTGGGTGGGATGTTTTTGATTGTTTCCATGGAGAGGTGACCCACCCAATTGTGGATGGTAATTTTTGATTAGTTGGTTTCCATGGAGCTGTGTCTCCACCCATTCAAGGTGGTGTTGCTTACTAGAGTCCTTTAAGATGGAACCATTTTGGCAAAAGCTTTAGAGCTAAGAGAGCCAACAGAGCCCAAACAGCCAGAGACCTTTGGAGCAGAAGGAAAACACCCCTGGGATAGACTTATGAAATGAGATGAGAAAGCTAGCAGATGTTGCATGTGCCCTCCCAGTTAAGAGAGAAACCACAAATTTCATCGGCCCTTTCTTTGGAGTTAAAGTATCTTTCTCTGGATGCCTTAATTTGGACATTTTCATGGCCATAGAACTGTAAACTTGCAACTTAATAAATTCCCTTCTTAAAAGTGACTCCATTTCTGGTATATTGCATTCTGACAGCTTTTGCAAACTAAAACAGATTTTGGTACAAGAGAAGTGGGGTGCTGCTGCAGTTTGTAGATACCAAACATATTGGAACGGCTTCTTAAATGGATAAGAGGAAGATTCTGGAAGAGTTGTGAGGAGCTTGATAGAGAAGGCCCTAGAATGCTTTGAAGAGACTGTTGTTAGAAATGTGGACTCTAAAGATACTTCTGATAAGGTCTTAGACAGAAATGATGCATATGTTATTGAAAACTGGAAGGAACATTAATCCTTGTTTCAAAATACAAAGAATCTGCCAAAATTGACAACTGATTTTAGATGGAAGGCAGATTTTAAAAGCCATGAACTTGGATACTTAGTAGAAGAGATTTCCAAATTAAATGTGAACAGTGTGGCCTGGCTTCTTTTTGCAGCTTATAGTGATATGAAACAGGAAAGAGGTAAGTTGAGAACTGAAATCCTGGGTACAAAGAAACCATAAATTGATGGCCTGAAAAACTCTGGGCTTCCAGAAGGGGATACCCCAGAAAATAGTGCCCCACATGAGGACTTAACCAAACATGGAAACAGTCTGCCATTACAGGACAAGCGAAGATTTGAGATGGAGTTATCCAGAAAGGATTTGTGGAAAGTTCTTTTGTTTGATGGGCATGATTCCGGTGTACTACATAGAAAACCAACAAAAGTGTTGTGGGATCTGTATAAATGGAGCCACTGCCAGTCTGGACTAAAAGGGACCAAAAAGGGACAGATCGAAAGAAAAGTAACTTCTGAGGCAGAATCATGGAAGCTAAGTTTTGAAGCCAGGAAGAGTGGACCCACCCACGCCCTTGGAGAGGGTGAGTTTGCCCCGAAGGCAGAGGGTGTGGGCCCTCCACCCGTTGCTCTGGAAGTGTAGTGCACGAGGCCTTGGTGAGGGTGGAGCACTTTCCTTGGGGATTGGGGAGAGCATGGCTGCCACCCCATTGTTCTGGAGGGGTTGAGCATGTGCCCCAGAGACAGCAGAGAGCCTGGGTGCTGTCCTCATGCTTGGAGAGGGTGGAACCAAAAAAAAGGTGGTCTCCCCAATGTCCACCAAGGTTACAAAGTCCACATCAGTGTTTGGAGAGAGCAGGGCTGCAGAGTAGGCCCGTAGAACGGGTGGGACTGCTGCTTTCTAAATCCTGGAGGATAAATGACTCTCAGACTTTGAAATCTAATGGCATTTGCCCTGCAGGTTTTCAGAACTGTTTGGGTCTGGTGAGTCCTTCCAATTTTTCCCTATGGAAATGGAAACATGTATCCTATGGCTGTCCCTCCTTTGTGTGTGGGCCGCAGATAACTTATTCTGAGTTTTATAGATCCAGAGCCAGAGGAGAGTTTTGCCTTAGGACAGAATATGCCTGTAGCTGACTTTACTGAGATTTTGTACCATTTCCGACTTTATATTGTACTTGCATTGTTACTGAAATGATTTAAAGCTTTCTGACATTGCGATGGAAGAATGTATTTTGCATTTGGAAAGAATATAGTTTTTTGGGGTTCAAAGGGTGGACTGTGCAGTTTGAATCTGTTGTATACCCCAGAAGAGCCAAGTTCTTTAATCCTTATTCAATATTGCCGGGTGGGATATTTTTTATTGCTTCCATGGAGATGTGACTCACCCACTTGTGGGTGGTAAATTTTGATTGGCTCATTTCCATGGAGACGTATCTCTACCCATTCAAAGTGGGGTTGTTTACTAGAGTCCTTTAAGAGGGAACCATTTTGAAAAAAGCTTAAAGCCCACACAGTCAGAGACCTTTGGAGATGGAAAAAAAAAAGTCCCGGGGAAAGCCATTGAAGAAGCCTGAAGAGAAAACTAGTAGATGTCACCATGTGCCTTTCCAGCCAAGAGAGAAACCCCAAACATCATCGGCCCTCTTGAACCAAGGTATCTTTACCTGGAAGTCTTAATTTGGACATTTTTATAGACTTGCCTTCATTTGGACATTTTCATGGTCTGAGAACTGTAAACTTTCAACTTAATAAATTCCCCCTTTTAAAAGCCATTCCATTTCTGGTATATTGCATTCTGGCAGCTTTTACAAACTAAAACAGTCTGTCTAGAACACTGTCGAGGGCTTGGGAAACCTCGCTTCTAGTCCCCACTTTATTACCTGGAACCTGTGCATAGCGCTGGTGGGCTGCAGCCGCCAGTGGTTAGGCACATAATGAGTTAACTGGGAGGAGATTGCACTCCATGCCCCTCAGATTGCAAAACTGAAAGCCTGGTCACAGCCAGAGTGATGAGAATGTAGGGTAACTGGGACTTTCTCACCCTGTTGGTGGGAATGGAAATGGGGGAAATTCTTTGGAGAGTAACTTGCCAGCATCTGGGGAAGCTCATCCCCCACTGACCCGGCAGCTCCACCTAAAGGTCTCCTTGCCAGGAAACTCACAGACAGGAATGTGGGAAGATGAGCAGGGGATATTCATTGTAGCATTGTTTGTGAAACTGAACACTTGGAGAAACTTGAAATGCTCATCAGAAGGATGAATAAATCACCTGTAGCATATCATTAAAGACCATATAGCAACTAAGATGAAAGCAGTAGATCCACACGCATCACAGACAACCGAGGGAAGAAGAGCAAATGACACGAGACGGCATCAGTTACGACATGTGTAAAACGGTCAGGCAGGACAGCGTCACACACAGTGATGCTGCAGGACTCTCTGTGAGGGAAGCCCGCCAACTTCAAACAAGCAGCCACTTCTGGGAAGGGAGAAGAAAAAGGTAGGAGTCGTGAGAGGGACAACTTTTTTTACACCATTTGTGACTACATATAAAATTGCGTATACACTGGAATGAAGAAAAAATGTTTTCCAATGAGAAAGTTTAGTTCTTTAATCTCTCCTTGCAATCACATTTTGTTCCCTTGGTTGGCCCATATTCTGACTTTCTGGGGCCCCCTCTCTCCACGGTTCTTGCATTCTCCTTCATAGACAGGCCCACCCGCACCACAAATTGCACGCTTGTCCTAATCTTGGCAGCCCCTTGGCAATGTCACCGCAGGATATTTTACATACCAAGAATTTTACTCGCAGTAGCAGGATTCTACACAAGGTTATGTTAACCCACCTTCAACAAACGAATTAAAAAATTGTACAACATCATTTTCAGCTAACATATTGAACTCTGCCTTGTGTACAACATGGCTTTGTGCTAACTATTGGCAGAATGACAATGTTCCCACCCTCTCCCCACCCTGACTGGGGGTTGCTTACAATCTCGCTTGGTAATAAAGCAAGAGCCCGTAAACCACCAGAAGCTATACTGGAGTTGAAGAATGCTATTAGGAGGCCTTAGACCAAACCTCTAATCTCTTAGGAACCACGACCTTCTCCTAACCAGCCTTCCACCCTCCAGTGTTGCCATTGTCCCTCAATCAGCAAAGGTGATTTATCTGTAACGTTTTACCTCTTCAAAAAATTATGCCGATAAGGCAAAAGGCTAGTATTTGTTAAGCATGCAGGTATCTGTTAAGCTAGTCTTTGTTCTTTGCTATATTTGAAATATTTTATAAGAAAAATTAAAGCCTCTCTGAATCAACACTTATGATCGACCTTGAGAATGTTACTTAATCTTTCTGTGCTTCATTTCCACTTCTGATAGATGGGAATAATTGTGCCCGTGTCACTGATTAGTGTAGGGCAGCATGATTATCCCCATTTTACAGATGAGGGACACTGAGGCACAGAAAGGTTCAGAACGCTGCCCAGTTACACAGCTAGGACTTGGTGGAACTGGGACCGAGCCCAGGCAGGTAGGTTCAGAATTCCCATTTTTACCCTGTTCTGTTTATGGCCTCTAATCAATGCTAATTTTTCTTCCTTTTCAGGAGACATTATTTTTAAAGCCTGCAGGTGCCAAATTGCCCACTGGCGCTCTGAGCCCGGGCTAATTCCCGAGAGGCACGTGGAGCTCTCTTTGGCTACTGGTTCATGGTAGGCCGTGGAGCTGGGCCCTGACCCCAGTATGGGAGGAAACTTGTCTAGAAGACCAAAGGGCCACCCGCTGACAACAGGTGCCCCCAGCACCCCAACTTCAATCAGGTTATTACGGTTGCTGAGGACTTTAAAACCAACAGCCCTATCTTTTCATTTTCCAGCTATAAAAATATTCGACAGAATGGGAGTCCTCCCAGAAGGGGGTATCCTGAGCCCTGGATTTTTTCAAGTTGCCCTGGGGCCCTGGGGAGCAGGTGCACTTCCCTCGAAGCCCCTGGCTTCCTTAGCTGAGGAGTGAGGGTGGGTACCCATTCGACGTTCCCCCAAAACTCCTGAGGAAAAAAACTCAGAATACCCAGAGATCGTCTCCTCTGCAGTCAGATCTATTTTATAAGCAAATGAATTCTGCAACAAATTCCCTCCAGGGCAGTGCCAGCCAAGAATGAGAAGAAAATGAACTTCCTTTTTTGCATGCTATTTAATTGCAACATCTCATTTAATTTTAACCTGCAAGACTGCCATTAAGCTGTGGTTTTAGTGGGACTGGGGTGGGGTGAGAAGGAGGACTGTCACTTCTTTCTCAAGTTATCTACTTCTGTATATCTGTAACGTTTACTTTTTTTTTTTTCACGGCAGGTACTGGGAATTGAACCCGAGTCTCCAGCATGGCAGGCGAAAATTCTGCCACTGAGTCACCTACCCACTGTCACACCACCCTGTGGCATTTACTTTTCTTTTAAACTAGGAGTATAGATGGCTTCTGCAGTGAGAACAAAAAGATACATTTTTAAAAATTCAAGGAGAAGAGATACATGAAAGTACTTAGCGCATTTCTGGCTACGCTTCTAGAGGTGGGTTTTAGCTATCCATGATAATTGAGCAGTAAGGGCAAAGACTAGGGAGGGCTCCTCCCCAAACCTCTGAGGGGTGGGATGGGGAACCAGGTTGCTTTTCCCCCTGAGCTCTGCCCTGCAGCCCCCTCGAAGGCACCCCCTCCCCCTGCCCCCGCCTCCTACCTCTTGGAGAAGAGATCAGTGCAGTGCCGCGTATCTCCGGGGCTGTGCTCAGGTTGGGGCCAGCCGCTCAGCTCCCTCTCCTGGGGTGGTCATCCGGGGCTGTGGCTGCTCCCTGGCCCCTCCTGGCCGCACTTTCTCATTTGGACTAAATGCCTGACCTCTGCAGAGAAGGGAAATTATCCTTAAGCTCAGGCCTTCCAATTGCCCATGTGGCTTTCCGAAGCTTACTCTGTGCCATTAATCCCTCGTTTCATATCCATGGTTTTCAGCTCCAGGTAAGAAGAACGGATAAACCCGAGCTCATGCAGAATACAGAAACCCATGTGATGCAGGAAGAAACAGAAGGGGCAGGCTTCACCTGGGGAAGATACAAAGTAAGTTTCAAATATCTGAAAGGCTTTCCCAGGGGGTGATCCTAGGACCAGTGTGGATTTATGTGCAGCGTAAGGGGAAGTTTCAGGCAATCGAAACAAGAGTGAGTGACCTCAAGACCTGAGTTTGGGGTGTTCAGATATGGGCCCGATCACCACCATATTGGATTTACTGGAATGGTGGGATCTGCTGATTGTTGGAGTCTCTTGCAAGGTCCTGAGAGACTGGGAGGGTTTCAAGGCTGTAGTGTCATTTTGCACAGCTCCCGGTGAGTACTGATTGCCCATGGCTCTCAGGGAGGAAGAGCAGCTGCAGGGCCCATGCAGCATTCGTGGGAGAGAGTGCTGCCTGATGGGTGGACATCGCCAGGCTGGGTCTGCAGAAAGCCCAGAAGCCTTCCAGCCCCTTTCTTCCCCCTTTCAGAATCACCTTCCTGATGCATCACCATTGTCCTGTAAGGACTGAGATAGAATCCACAGACCATACAGCTCACCCATTTCAAGTATACAGTTCACTGCTGTTTAGTATTCAGAGAGTTGTACATTCAGAGAGTTGTACAATCAATTTTAGTACATTTTTACAACCTGAAAAAGAAACCCTGCCCTATTAGCTATCACTTCTGCTGTCACTTCCCATTCCCTCCAACCCTTCCCCCCGCCTTAACCCCCAGCCCCTGTCACCACTAGTCTGCTTTCTGTCTCTATGGATTTGCCTATTCTGGACATGCCGTATACATGGGATCATACTGTATGTGGCCTTTCATGTCTGGCTTCTTTTACTCACCATCATGTTTTCAAGATTCCTCCACATTGTAGTATGCATCAGTGCTTTGCTCTTTTTCATGGCCAAATAATATTCCACTGTATGGATATGCCATGTTTCGTTTATCCATTCGTTCATTGACATTTGAATTATTTCCACCTTTTGGCTATTATGATTAACGCTGCTATGAACAGTAGTATCCAGGTTTTTGTGTAAAAGTACATCTTGTCATTCCTCTTGGGTGCATACCTAGAAGTGGAGTTGGGAACCCAGACATTTAATGGTTAGGTGACATGGGAAGCAAAGAAGGCAAGAAGGAATGGCCAGAAAGGAAGATGGGAACATATGGAACTGAAAACCAGAGCCTGCCTGCTGGGGCCGAGGGGGCTCAGCGGCACAGCTCTGCTAATGGGAATCTGAAGGGAGAGTTGGAGTGTGGAAAGATGGAAGCAAACATTGTGCCATCTTGCTAGCTGCCTCCTCCCTCCTGCAGACCTGGTAGTCCATGTGCCCTCAGCAGGGAGGGACTTTCTTTGCAGCCATACTTAGTCTTGAGCCTCAGTGGACAGTTTTAAGCTGGTCAATCAGCACCATGACTTCCAAACTCTAGTCCATGCACCTGGGCAGCTGAAAAAGCACAGACTTCCTGGGTCCAGCCTGCAACGCTGGTTCTGGAGGTCTGCAAAGAAGCTGGCTTTGAATTTACGCTTTGTCAATGCACCCCAGGGGATACTGAGGCACCGTGGGTCTGGGTAGCCCTGAATAGAGCAGCCTCCAGTGAATTCCCTACTGATGGGTGAGATAAGCAGCTCCACTGCAAGGAAGCAACTCAGATCCTGGCCTGGGCTTCTAACTGAAAACAGACCCGACTGGAAAGCAGGTGACCACCTCAATATAATCTGGGTAGAGAGCAGCTAAAGTCTACTTCGCACACGGCCAAGAGCTTGGGACTAGCACCCAGGAAAGGCCATAGGTGGGGAAACAGGCCTGGCAGAGGAAGGCCAGGTACTCCAGATGAGCTGACGATAACTGAGTCGACTACGGCAGGGCAGTGACACCCACCTGAATCTGTTCGTAGGAACTGGGTCTCGTTCCTGGAACAGAATAGGAGGCTCACCCCAGCAGGGATCAGGTGGGGTCCCCCTGCCTGAGAATATTCTGAAGAGTACAACTTAGCTCAGTGTCTTTTGGAATGAAAATGAAAGCAGCACTGAAAGGCTGAAAGCTCCAACCCCTCTTAGAAACAAAGAATGTTCTTGGAATTAAAACTGGGGCAAAACTGGCACAAGCTGATTTGGGGTTGGACTTGGACCCTGTGAGGCAAAGGAAGTCGAGTTGGGGTCAAGGTGTTCTAGTGTGCTCTGGACTGGCCCACGCCAAGTCTCCCACTCTGGGCCTAGGAAACACAATCCAACACCTTAGTTGGAAAAATTAGAGACTTTGGCGTTTCTAGTAATATAGCATGTAGGGTCAGTGACGGTGGAATTCCTGGGCATCTGCTGCTTCCCAGCTCTGCTCCTTTCTCCCTGGAGGACAGTGCTGTGTGTGGCCTTGCCCTTCAGGGGTTCAGGTCTGCCCTTGTCAAGTCCCATGTGAATATATTCCTGTCTGCCGCTGCAGGCAGCTTTACGGAGTTTTGCTTTCTAGGGTTCTTTCAGGGGTTGCATTTTTTGGGGTGAGGTGGGGTCTGTAATTTTTGAATGCTTCAGGAAGCTGGGTGTGGTTGGGTTGCTTAGTTCTTTGACTTAATTAAGTAGTTAATGGCTGAGCTTGGCCTCTGCCCACCTATTGCTCCTCCAACCACTTTGGATTTCAAAGCCATTTTGTTATAATGGAATTTAAAAGGTGGAACCACAAAGCTGCTATAAATGAGAGGAGCTGCAGACCGAGCTAAACCCAACATTTTTGCACTAAGTGGGTGACACACCCACAGCAGCAAATGACAGTGGTGCTGCTTCTCCCAGACTTGCCCTGATTTAAAATTCTGTTGTCACCATAAGCATTAGAAGGTCTGAGAGAGTTCCAACTCCCACCCAGCTCCACGCGCCCCTGTGGGCCTGTGCTGGTTTAAAAGTATGATGCACCCCAGAAAAGCCATGTTTTAATTCTGATCCAATCTTGTTGGGGCAGCTGTTTCTTTTAATCCTAATCCTATATTCTAGGTGAAAATTTTAGATTATCCCCACGGAGATGTGGCATACCCAATTGTGGGTGTGACCTTGTTGATTAGATGGAGAGGTGACTCCACCCATTCCAGGTGGGTCTTGATTAGTTTATGGGATCCTTTAAAAGAGGAAACATTTTGGAGAGAGAAACAACATTGCTGACAGAAACTTCAGAGGAGAGCTGACACATATGCCAATACTTGGAGAACAGAGACTCGGATGTTTAGAGATGCTTGGAGTACATCCGACGTCACCATGAGATGTTAATCAAGCCAGAACTGGAGAGAGAGCCAAGGGAAGCCAAGAGATGAAAGCCAGCCCTGGAGAAGCAAAGTGAGGAACCCCCACAGAAACACAGCCCAGAAGCAAGGGACCAGCAGATGCCAGCTATGTGACTACCCAGCTGACAGAGGTGTTGCTGATCTATCAGCCTTTCTTGAATTAAGTCATCTTTCCCTAGATGTCTTAGTTTGGACATTTTTATAGGCTTAGAACTGTAAACTTGTAACTTATTAAATTCTTCTTTTTAAAAGCCATTCCAGTTCTGATATCTCACATTCCAGCAGCTTGCAAACTAACACAGGGTTCCTGTCCTCAGGTGGAAAGGGCCCAGAGGTGGGTGGGACAGGTAAGTGGATCAGGTGAAGTATGATGAGCCCTCTCTGACTCTAAAGTACAGCCTCTCCAGGCCTCAGTCAAGAAGTCTATGTCCCTGTACAGGGTCCCAGGCTGGCACCTGGGGCAAAGGTTGAGCTTCAATTGTATATCCGACCAGCCCAAGCCCCACGTGCTCACTGGAAACTGGGTGTACTTTCAGGTTTTAGACATGCCTGAAGGAGGGAGACCCCACAGTGGGGTAGGAGGTGACCATGTCCTGTCAGAGACCCCAGGATGCCTGGGTTGGGGGGTGGCCAGGCATGTGCAGTGGAGAAGGGCCTTTTCTTTAGCTGATAGGGAGGCTTTGTCTGCCAGGAGCCATGGAAGTGCTTGACTCATGAAAGCTAGTGTGCCATGCATGGCTTCTAGCCCTGCTTGTGGGGGAAGGGCTAACTAAAGGCAGCCCCTCCGGGAGAAGTTGGGGTGAGATGTTTTTCTGTTGACTCCTTCTCAATGATTCAGCAAATGGTTGGGAAACCTCAGTTGAACTGAGTCTGCAGCTCTGGGGAGGTCTTGGCCTAGCTGGCGGCTCCCTGTAGAGCTGGGACAATAAATAACAAGATTTAATTTCAGCTGCAGGCTAGGGCAGTGACCCTCTAACTCCTACCCAAATCAATCCCAAGAACATTGAGACAGAAAGCTGCCGCTGGGAGAGGAGTCCATCAGTGTCACACTGTCTAGGAGCCGGTTAAAAATGCAGATCGCTAGGTCTCTCCTTTTGAGAGTGTCTGAGGGCCTAGAGTAGGGCCCTGGGAGTCTGTTTTTGACAAGTGTCCCCCAAGGTGATTCAGCAAGCTGACCTGAGCTGTACTGACCCGGGCAAGCTGAATCATCACCAGCAGTTCCAAAATATGTATAAGATAGGGGAAGTAAAAGCCAAGTGATCTGGTGGCATGCAGGGAGAAAGCTCCCACATTCCATGTTCTCTTACCAGAAGAGCTCTGGGTTATTGGTTCAGAAAGGAGGGGAATCTCCGTGTACAAAGGAACACTTTCTTTTCCTTGAGTCACAGACTGCTTCCCTTCCTGAATACCCCCATACCCTCGGTCAGGGCACTGGGGGACCCTGCCTGTGCCGGACATCTAGGCAGGTGAGACATCAGAGGCACAAATGGAAACGAGCTGTGTCAGCTCTCACTGTGGCGCCTGACCCACCCCTTCCCTGAGGGTCCCGGCACCCACTGCCAGCTCCTGCCTACACCTGATTCTTGGTGCAGGGGATAGTGGGCATGGAGCTGCACTGACCTCACCTGAGCACAGGAGAGGTCCCAGCCAGAGACGGACACATTTCCTGCTCATCTCACCCTGCCTTTCCTCCTCCTCTGACCTCCCGCCCACACTCCCCCAGGCCAGTTTTCTCCATTACTCCCTTCTGGCTCCATCCTGCCTACTGACTGCTCAGCAGGGGAGCCCCACCTGGGATACACCCCTCTCTGCCAGGGTCTTCCATCTCCAGGAAAGCTCTCCTGAGCATTCCAACCAGAGGAATGACTCTACCTACCAACTTCAGCACTTTCTTGTCTGTGTGCAGAAACCGGGAGGGAGCCAGGTCAGAACATCTACACCCAATCTTCTTGAGAAATTCAGAGAAGAGAGGGTTCATCAGAAAGTTCCTGAGGCTGAGCATGTATGGAGCTTGCCTGAATGATGGGTTGCTTGGGAGATGCATAGGGGAAGGGGCCAAGTGACCCCTTGCTGAAAAGGGAAAGAAAAATACCTCAGGTGAGTCTTAACTTTCTTTGGATTCTGGCTCCTGGCTCACTTCCTTTGCTTCACCAGTCTCTCAATCAAAAGCACCCTCCCCCTTCTCTGGGACTCACAGCTTTTATTGACTTCTGACCTGCCCCACTTGCCCCAGCTTGGCTCGGCCCTGCCTGTTTCCCTCTGCCCACGTGGAGCTGCGTCTGCAGGTGCACCAGCACACCGCACTAACCACGCTCCTTTAATTGTGGAGGATCCATGCTACGCCAGGATTAACAGTGCTTTCCCTTTGAGGGCTCCAAGCTAGTTCAGAGCTTCCTTGCCAAACAGCATCCCCTCCCCGACTCCAAGGTTTCTGGTACTGTCAAAGTACTACTCTGAGGATGGCCTCTGAGTGCAGAGGTAATTTAACAGAGAGCTTAGCTGACCTCCAGGGCCAGCCATTTTACCAGCAGGATCTGCAAATGGCTTTGTGTTCCTCAGAAGGCAGGTACTGAGTAAATTCCAGGCATTATAGATGATTAACAGAACAATTCGACTAACTGAAGGTCTAGTGCTGGACTCCAGGGCAGGACAAGGTTGGGGGCCCGTACAGCAGAGGCAGCAGGTGACAACACACAGCAATGGAATCAATAAGTAGTTTTCCCTAAAGCTCCACAGGTAATCTAGGGATAGAGCTGGAGAAATCCACAGATGAGAACCTCAAAACAAGAATTTTTCTTACTGGCCTAGGCCAAGTACTGAGTCCCAGAGTCTCAAGAATATCTTACTTGAGCACCAAAGAATACGGAGGCTGCTTTTTCCTTGGAAGCCTATGAATCACAAACTTGGAGATGGTCCTGGGGTATCTGGGGCATTAGGACTGGGCAGATATAAAGGATTCTGCTTTTATTTTCTTCCCATTATAAAAACAGACTCTCAATATGTTTTAAATTTGCTTCTCCTTGACATCACTCAAGCTCATTTTCATATTTTATTCACCATTTGGATATGTCCTTTTGGGAAATGCCTGTTCAATTGAGTTGTCTGACTTTTATAAAAATGGATCTGTAAAAAAAAAAGGGCAGGCCATGGTGGCTCACTGGCAGAGTTCTCGCATGCCATGCCAGAGACCCAGGTTCGATTCCTGGTGTCTGTAAAAAAAAAAAAGGATCTGTAGTTTGCTTTTTAATATATGTTTGGATAGCTATATTGAAGTCTTCTGTTGGATATATGTATTATTAATGTCCTCATCCTGTGACTTCCCTTTTTTGTCCCCTTTGTGTTTTAAGCCCTTAATTTCAACGAAGTCCAATTTATCATTTGTTTTTTCATGTGTCCTTTTTAGAAATCTTTGCCAATTCCAAGGTTATGAATATGTCCTCCTGTTATTTTCTAAAAGCTTTGTTTTACTTTCCTATTTAGACTAACAGCCAATGAGATAGCACAACATACCACTCAATGGCATATTATTGACTGATAGTATAAAGTACAGGTGAATATATGGAAAAACTGGATCTTACTGTGGGTGGAACGATCAACTGTACAAGCCACTTTAGGAGCTGGCAACGCACACTGAACATACACTCCCCTCCCCCAGTTTTTCCCTCTACATCTGTGTCTGAAAGAAATGAGCACATATGTGCATGTAAAAACGTGCAATAACTGTATTAGCTAGAACCTAGAGATAACAAAATGTCCATCAATAGTGAAATGGATAAACTGTGGTTCATATGACAAAGAAATGTACATGACTGAAAATGAATGAAAAACTACTACATGGACTGAACCTCATACATGCAACATGAGTACATACTACATACTTCCGTTAACACAAAACTCAAAATATGGACAGAACCAATCTAAGGCTGGGACACAGGGGGCCCTGCTGGTGCTCTAATGCTCTGTTTCTTGGACTTGGTGGTGACCGCAGGAGCCTGTCCACTCTGTGGAAATGCACTGAGCTCTGCACTCAGTGATTTAAATGAGTGATTTAAACTCATTTCCATATGCACATTATACTTCAATAAATGTTTTATTTAAAACAAAACAAAACTCTGCCAAATATTTCTGAGATGGGGTCACAACAAGGGAACTAAGGACATTAACATAATGGGAAAACTTAAATGATTTTGGAAATGAAGTGTCTCAATAATCCAGAAAATGTGAATTACAGCCTTACAAAGGTGCTTCGTGGTACATTTCTTTTAATAAATTTAAATCTGTTATATCTTCATAATCCAATAATAAGGAATTCTAATATTCAAGATGAGATGATTGGATGGAATTCACCAAATGGGGGGGATTAAAGATAGCTTTGCTTTTTAATTTGTACATTTTATTATTTGGATTAAAACAAAACCAAGCCAATAAGTCATTAGCTTTGTGACAAACATAAAGCTATTTTCAAGGAAAGAAATTACTATTGTGGCTCTAGGGTTGAAGTCTGCAAAGCAGGTACAGGCTGGGGTCCCAAAGACACCCAAGATAATCTGTAGAGTTCTCACTACAATGCTGCTTCCTAAAGGGAGTATGGGATTCAAGACTAAACTTAAAGAAAATTAAAGAAAAATTAATAAATAGGTCTCCCTCCATGTAAGATACCTTGGGAAACAAAGACAGCATGACCTCCCTCTGTCACACTGGGTCTTGGGATATGAGGTTGTTAAAAGGCAAGTTTGGCATCGATTTGTCTGCTTGAGGACTGCTCCATGGCTGTTAAAGAACACACTCACGTCCCATGTGGGAGGCCCAGGTTCAACTTCTGGACCATGCACCCCACCTTACCTCCCCCCCCTCAAAAAAAGAACACATTCATGCATTCCTTGTGCAATGAATTTTGTAATCAAGGGGCTTCCTGCTGAGACAGAAGTCAGAGTTCATTTAGGAGACCTAAATTCTGTTAGATTGAATCATAAGAAATTGCTGATATTTGACAGTTTTTGACCTAACAATTAGCAATTTCATATGGTTCAACCTTAATGGTCCAATTTTTCAGATCCTGGCTCAATAAGTGCCGCTGTGGAAATTGCTTCATTTAGACACACTAAAACATGGGTTTTTAGATCAGGGTTATTTAAAATATGGTCTGAATCCACCTGTTAAAAATGTACGATTTTGGGGGCACCTGCTCCTTTTAATCCTAATTCAATACTGTAGGGCAGAAACTTTTGATTATATTATTTCATTGGAGATGTGACACACCCAATTGTGGAATAGAGATGTGACTCCACCTATTCCAGGTGGGTCTTGTTTAGTTTACTGGAATCCTTTAAAAGAGGAAACACTTTGGAGAGAGTCAGAAATGACAGAAGCTTCAGTGCTGGTAGAACAAGAGCCGACAGAGAGAGGGAGAACTGATACAGATACTGACACTTGGAGAACAGAGACATGGGTTTACAGATGCTCAGAGCCTAGCAGATGTCACCATGAGATGTTAAGCTAGCCAGAACCTGGGGAGAGCCAAGGGAAGCCAAGAGATGAAAGTCAGCCCCAGAGAAGCAAAGTGAGGAACCCCCACAGGAACAGAGGCTGAAAGCAATGGAGCCCATGAGCCAGGGACCAGCAGATGCCAGAAAGTGACTTCCCAGCTCACAGAGGTGTTGTGTACCATCGATCTTCCTTGAATTAAGGTATCCAACCCTGGATGCCTTAGTTTGGACATTTTTATAGGCTTAGAATTGTTAACTTGTAACTTATTAAATTTCCTTTTTTAAAAGCAAAAAAAGTAGGATTTTGGGCCTGGAATCCAAAGAATCTGAATTCTCTGGGGCTGAGCTCAGGAATCTGCACAACCTTCTATGCTAAAATTTACCTTTTTTTTTTTCAATATTGTATCATAAGTTCCACAAATGCTGGCACCATGTTTTCCATTTCCTTGTATCTCAATATCCAGGATATTAAAGGTGCTCCCAAGAGCCTTACTCATTTGAATGCTTTGTGTCTTTCTTATATGTGGCCCAAAAGCCTGGTCTTAGTGAAGGAGGAGGAACAGGGATATGGGGGAATGAGACTGATTTTTAGTTTCTTTTTCAATTTTCAGTTAACATGTATTGATTTTACAATAAAGAGGAAAAAGTACTGAAACTGGGGTGAGGTGGGCTAGGACTAGGGATGGGGGTTGGAAAGAGAACAGCTGCATCTCAAGCCCCCACCTCACCCTCTGCTACTTACTGTGTGTGTGTGTGTGACTTTGGGCAATCACTTCAGGGTCTGGGCCTTGGTTTCCCCATCTGTAAATGGAGACAATCATGCCCTGAAACATTATAGCCAAGTCCAGGAGGTAAATGTTGCTGAAGGATCAAAGAAATGTGGACTGCTGTTATCTTTTGAGAACACGTGGTTTTATTCATTCATTAAATGTTCACTGAATATTTACTATGAATAAGTCCTTTATCTGTGGACTCAGTCTGGTCAGCAGAATGTTCTAGAATTGTGAGAAAATTAGCAGGGAAGAACTTTTTTCATTGTAGCCCTAACATTCTATATTTGGTTTACATAACAACTTTCCAAGTAGATGTTAGCACTCTACATTTCTAGATGGGACACTGGGGCACATCAGCAGTAACTTGCCCACAGAAATAGAGAGTGGCAAAGTCGGGATTCACCACCAGTTAAGGTTGTGAGAGCAGGCAAACTGGACTAACTACTAATACACACCACCTCCTCACAGAAGCTGAAGATTCTGGGTTAAGCATGGGGGACTGGTGGAAGGAGGTCCAAGATGGTGGCTTAGTGAGGTGTGGGATTGTTTGCCCTCCAGAGTAGCTAGTAAATAGGCAGGAACACTACAGAACAACTGCTGGTACCACACAAGTGACCAGACACACAGTGTATATCTGGACAAGCTGGACCAGCTGCAATCCTACCCAGAACTGTGAGTCCCCCAAGCTGCAGAGCTCAACGAGCCTCCCCCACAGGCTGGTTCCCAGAGGGCAAGGAAAGAGACTTAACTAGCAGCAGGGGCTCCAGTTGTGGAATTCATTAACAAATTCTGACTGCTAAAAATAGGCCCCTGGCTCAGCCGAACATCAAGAGCTGAGGTTGCTGTTTTTTGTCCCCAGCACAGAGGGGACAGGGTTGATGGAGAAAGGAAGGAAAAAAAAACAAAAAAGAGGTTATTCTGGATTGGACAGCACAAAATACTTGAAAGGACCTGGGCCCTGAAGGAAAGGAGGGGGCACACAGGACCTGGAGATACACAGAGCAGGTAAACCCAAGGAACAGGGTCCTGTTCTAAAAAGGATTTTTTTTTCTTTTCTTTTTTCGTGGCTGTGTTTCTATGGCTTGACTGCTCTTTGGATACAACTACAAGGCTTCTCAGGCTCCAACTGCCCCAGACAAGGGCAGAAATAAGCTTGTCTGAGAGCCTGTCTGGAGGCTGTGCCTTCCCCAGGAGAGGGGTGGGGCCCAGCTCAGGTGGAATCCCTCCCTCAAGGAATTCAGACTCCAGGGTCTAGAAAACCTAAGTGACTAAAGCCAGCCTACAACCTCTCCTCTGTCTCTACCATGCCCCAGCAGGGAGAGTCTGCTGAAGTTAAATGTATCGCATCACCTTATGCTGGTGGGACCTGTGGGCAGACAAGTGCCACATACCTGCAGGATAGGAAAAACAGTCTAGAGGCTTCACAGGAAAGTCTTTCAACCTGCTAGGTCTCACCCTCAGGGAAAACTGACACAGGTGACTCTTTCCTCCTGAGAAGAGGTCAGTTTGGTCTGGAAAAATCTGACTAGGGTCTATAATATTAATTAGATCCTCCTAAGGGGGAAAAAAAGACACCATACAGGCAGGGAAAGAAACAAGAAAGCAAGAACTGAAAAATTCTTATCTGTTAAACAAAACCTAAGTTTGAAGTCTAGAATAAGCTGAACTGAATGTCGAAGAATAGACAGACAACAAAGTCATCCAGCAAGAAAATCCTAGGTAAGAAAAGTAAAAACAATCTCCAGAATAAATTAATTAAGGAAATTAAATGTCTAGACGCCAGCAAAAAAGTAATGAATTATATACTAGGAAAATTGAAGATATGGCCCAAAGGAACAAACCAACAATTTAAATGAGATACAGGAGTTGAAGCAATTAATTCAGGATGTTCCAAAAGGCATGGAAAACCTCATCAAAAAATCAAACCACGCAAAAACTCAAACGGACATTTGCACACCAATGTTTATAGCAGCATTATTTACAATTGCAAAGAGATGGAAACAGCCAAAATGTCCATCAACAGACAAGTGGCTAAACAAACTGTGGTATATACATACGATGGAATATTATGCAGCTTTAAGGCAGGATAAACTTATGAAGCATGTAATAACATGGATGGACCTAGAGAACATTATGCTGAGTGACTCTAGCCAAAAACTAAAAGACAAATACTGTATGGTCCCAATGATGTGAATCGACACTCGAGAATAAACTTGGAATATGTCATTGGTAACAGAGTTCAGCAGGAGTTAGAAACAGGGTAAGATAATGGGTAATTGGAGCTGATGGGATACAGACTGTGCAATAGGACTAGATATAAAAACTCAAAAATGGACAGCACAATAATACCTAATTGTAAAGTAATCATGTTAAAACATTGAATGAAGCTGCATCCGAGCTATAGGTTTTTGTTTTGTTTTGTTTTGTTCTTACTATTATTACTTTTATTTTTTTTTCTCTATATTAACATTCTATATCTTTTTCGGTTATATTGCTAGTTCTTCTAAACCGATGCAAATGTACTAAGAAACGATGATCATGCATCTATGTGATGATGTTAAGAATTACTGATTGCATATGTAAATGGTATGATTTCTAAAAAAAAAAAAAAAGGTCAGCACAATACTACCTAATTGTAATGTAATTATGTTAAAACACTGAATGAAGCTGCATCTGAGCTATAGTTTTTTTTAATATATTTTTGTACTTTTTATTTTTATTTTCTCTCTATATTATCATTTTATTTCTTTTTCTGTTGTCTTGCTATTTCTTTCTCTAAATCGATGCATATGTACTAAGAAATGATGACCATATACCTATGTGATGATATGAAGAATTACTGATTGCATATGTAGAATGGAATGATTTCTAAATGTTGTGTTAATTTTTTTTAATTAATAAAAAAAAAAGAAGTATGTGCAAACTAAGACTAGAAAGATAGTTCACAGTACTTTTCTCTTAAGGTAGCATGTGTTGGTAATCACACAGCAAATTCTGTGACTCTACAACTGAACATCAAACTAAAAATTACATAACAATGGATGTCCTGTATGCATAAAGTGTGTTTTGTTACCATCAATATACTCAAATTTATTAAGCTGACTCTACTTACCTGAAAGAGTAAGTGGATATTTCTGAGTGGATGCGGAGTTTTCATTTGAAGTGATAAAAAGTTTGGATGATGGACACAGCACAGTAATGTGAATGTAATTCAGGCCACTGAATTATATGCTTGAAAGTAGTTAAAATGGGTAATTTTGTGTATATATTACTACAATAAAAAATTTAAAAAATAAAAAAATAAATAAAAATTAAAAAAATCAAACCAATGAATTGAGGGCGGATATAAAAAGGCAAGGGACAAACAAAAATAATAAGTTGAAAGTCTGAAAAAACAAATCACAGAACTTATGGGAATGAAAGGCAGAGTAGAAGAGATGAAAAAAAAACAATGGAAACCTACAATGTTAGATTTCAAGAGGCAGAAGACAGGATTAGTGAACTGAAGGATGGGACATCTGAAATCTGACAAGTAAAAGAAAATATAGGAAAAAGAATGGAAAAATATGAGCAGAGACTCAGGAAATTGAATGACAACATGAAGTGCATGAATCTATGTGTTGTGTACCCCAAAAAGAACAGAACCAAATAGACGTACTCCAAGACACTCACTAACTAGAATGTCAGATATTAAAGGGAAAGAGAAAATTTCGAAAGCAGGAAGGGAAAAGGAATCCATCACATACAAGGGAAGCCCAATAAGACTATGTGTAGATTTCTTAGCAGAAACCATGGAGGCAAGAAGACAGTGGTATGATATATTTAAGATACTAAAAGAGAAAAACTGCCAACCAAGAATTCTATATCCAACAAAACTGTACTTCAAAAACGAGGGGGAAATTAAAACATTTTCAAACAAAAAAATCACTGAGAGAATTTGTGACCAAGAGACTGAAGGGAAACACTAAAGGGAGCACTAGAGGCAGATAGGAAAAGACAGAAGAGAGAGGTGTGGAGAAGAGTGTAGAAATGAAGACTATCAGTAAAGGTAAAAAGAGAAAAAAATTAGATATGACATACAAAATCCAAAAGGCAAAATGGTAGAAGAAAGTACTGCCCTTACAGTAATAACACTAAATATTAATGGATTAAACTCCCCAATCAAAAGACATAGATTGACAGAATGGATTAAAAAAACAGGACCCATCTATATGCTGTCTACAGGAGATGTATTTTAGACCCCAAAACAAATATAGGTTGAAAGTGAAAGGTTGGGAAACGATATGTCATACAAACAACAATCAGAAAAGAGCAGGAGTAGCTATACTAATATCCAACAAATTAGACTTCAAATATAAAACAATTAAAGGAGACAAAAAAGGACACTACGTATTAATAAAAGAACAACTCAACAAAAAGACATAATGATCATAAATATTTATGCACTGAGCTAAAGTACTCCAAAATACATGAGGCAAACACTGAAACAGAAATAGACACATCTATCATAATAGTTGGAGACTTCAATTCCCCACTCTCATCAATGGACAGAACATGATCAATAAAGAAACAGAATTTGAATAGTACAATAAACAAACTAGACTTAGCAGACATTTATAGAACATTACACCCCACAACAGCAGGATACATCTTCTTCTCAAGTGCTCATGGCTCATTCTCAAGGATAGACTATATGCTGGATCACAAAGCAAGTCTCAATAAATTAAAAAAAATTGAAATCATACACTTTCTCAGATCATAAAGGAATGAAGTTGGAAATTAATAAAAGGCAGAGTGCCAAAAAATTCACAAATATATGGAGGCTCAACAACACAACCAGTGGGTCAAGGAAGAAATTACAAGAGAAACCAGTAAATATCTAGAGGCAAATGAAAATGAAAAACACAACATATCAAAATTTACGGGATGCAGCAAAGGCAAAGCTAAGAGGGAAATTTATTCCCCTAAATGCCTGTATCAAAAAAGAAGAGCAAAAATTGAGGAATTAGCTGTTCACTTGGAAGAACTAGAGAAAGAACAGCAAACTAACCCCAAAGCAAGCAAAAGGAAAGAAATAATGAAGATTAGAGCAGAAATAAATGAAATCGAGAACATGAAAACAATCAAGAAAATCAACAAAACCAGAAGTTGGTTCTATGAGAAGATCAATAAGATTGATGGACCCTTAGCAAGGTTGACAAAAAGAGAGGATGCAAATAAATAGAATCAGAAATGGAAGAGGAGACGTAACAACTGACCCTGTGGGACATGACTCCCAGGGGTGTAACTCCCTGGCCTGGCAACATGGGACAGAAATCCTAGAATGAGCTGGGACTCAGCTTCAAGGGATAGAAGAAACCTTCTCGACGAAAAGGGGGAAGAGAGAAAACAAAGTGTCAGTGGCTGAGAGATTTCAAACAAAGCCGAGAGGTTATCCTGGAGGTTATTCTTACACATTTCATATATATCCCCTTTTTAGTTTGAGGTATATTAGGGAGGCAAGAGGGAAGTGACTGAAACTGTAGAGTTGTGTTCTAGTAGCCATGTTTCTTGAAGATGAATGTATAAAGATACAGCTTTCGCAATGTGACTATGTGAATGTGAAAACCTTGTGTCTGATGCTCCTTTTATCTATGATATCAACAGATGAGTAAAAAAAATTTGGATTAAAAATAAATAAATAATGGGAGAACAAATGTTAAAATAAATTGAGTAGATTGAAATACTAGTGAACAATGAAAGGGAGTTGTAAGGGTTACAGAAAAAAAATAGGGGGAACAAAGGTTAAAATATATTGAGTAGATGGAAATACTAGTGGTCAATGAGAGGGAGGGGTAAGGGGTATGGTATGTATGAGTTTTTTTCTTATCTCTTTTTCTGGAGTTATGCAAACATTCTAAAAAATGATCACGGTGATGAATTTATATGTGATGATACTGGAGCCATTGATTATACCATGTACGGAACATTTGTATGTTAAGAATGTTCATGTTTATATGTTGTTTTGGATAATAAAAAATAAATTAAAGAAAGAAAGAAGAATGGGGGACTGAGTCACTGCTGGAAGCAATAGGAAGAGTCTCTGATCGAGAACAGCCACCTCTAAGGAATAATTGATTCTCTTTTAATAGTGAGGCACAAACAGAGAAGATAACCCACAGGCTACCAAGTCCTGATCCACCTTTGAGACTTCATTTATATTCTCTAGGGCAGACTCCCTAACCACCACAGGCTCAGGCAGGGTAGGAGATTTGCCCACAGAACTTTGGAGTCTTTTGAAATGCAATTCTTTGCAGATTTTCAGACAGCATTAAATACAAAGGATGCTATTCTGCTTTACAAAATAACACTAATTCAAGCCAAAGGCTTCCTTGAGTAAAATTCACGTGGATGCTATGTTGACCCTTTTCATAATCCTTTGAAAAAAAAGAAAATTTTTGGCAGTTTTAAAGCTGGACTAGATCTCATTTCTAGTCTGAAATGTCTTCAGATCACTTTTTCAACTGCAGCAGTTCAGAATTTTGTAAGGAAATAACTACTCCAAATTAATCCTTAAGGAAAAAGATTCCTAGAAGGATGACATTCAAGGGTATCTCAGCATTTTTAAGGAGTAAAGATTATGAGGATATAAATACTTAAGTTATTCAATGGATCTTGAAACATATGGAAACTAAGATTAACATGCCCTTTACCTGAGAGTTGTCAGGAGGAACACAACTAAGCATTTCCTGCCAGGCTTTTTATTTAACAAAACAAAACAAAACAAAACCCCAAAACCTCAATGCTCAAGAAGCATTGAGAGTTGATGGAAAGTCACAAGAAATGTCAATTAGCAGAGCAGAAGCCTAGTTTTACATTCAGCTAAAAATGCCTGGTGGGAATGGAGATTAGTGCCCATGGCTATTTTTCTAAATGCCACTTATCATGATGTCATAAAGTAGCTACTGCGATAGGACAGAAGTAATGCTAAAAAGGGACAGTTTGGAAGCTAATATTTTCTTCTGAAAGCAAAACAAAAAAGGCAGGTCAGAAAAGCCAACAAATACTATATGCAGGGACAGGTTTTCCAAGTACATCAGTCAGAAAAATAAGCAATTAAAATAAATCAAAAGAGGTGGGTACATGGGTAGTTACAGTGGTAGAATTCTCATTTGCCATGCAGAAGACCTGGGTTTGCTTCTCAGCCTGTGCACTCCCCCCGCCCCCCCCCAATTCAACAAATAGTGCTGCAATAATGGGATACGCACATGGAAAAAGAATGAAATGTGACCCCTACCATATAGCATACAAAAAACAAAACAAAAAAAAAACAGTAAATCAAAGCTAGTTATACCAGGACTTGTTACATGAAGGAGGCTGAAAAAATACTGACTTGAAAATTTAAGTTACTCAAGATTTTAAAATTTTTTATGCTAAATCACTCTAATTTCATTAGTTAGCAAAATCAGTTTTTCTTAGTAAACACGTCTTTTTGTGCCAGGAAGCTCTATTTTTCCATGGTTAGCACCCTGTTATTAAGCAAGCCATGATTAGAAATGGAAAATTACATCTGTACATAAATTAATAATATATTTGTCCAGTTCACCTGTTAATAGTAAATGCTATGGGTGAGACAAGAGTGACTTCCAGCACGTGGCCGGCTGTGAGGAGAGACCTCTCTAAACACCCACACAGCCCCTCAGGTGTAAGGAAGAGAGAATTAGTTAAGAATATTTTGGTGGGCAAAGATGTCTCAACACATAAATGTATTTCACAAGCCTCCTTTAAGTCAATAAAAAGGCAGAGTATAAGTGCATTCCATGTGATTATATAACCAGGCCTACTCCTGTCCTGGGTGGGGAAGCATGAAGCACTCCCTCTCAGGGGCCAGGGAGCTGAGGCCTGGAAACCAAGCAGCTTCGAGAGACGAAGAGGGAAGGGAGCTCGGAACAGAGGCACAAGTGGTGGGTCAGCCAGCAAAAGGGCCTGGTGATCCAGCCGAGGCTTTTGCCATCTTTACAAGGCACACAGAAGCAGATGCTTGCACTGGGGAAATCGGCTATCTTTCCCCCCTACAAACACATCCTTCCCCTCAGAGTATTTGCTATAATCTCTTCTGAAAACTGTAGCATGACTTAACATAGAAAAGGAACCCAGGGAACAGGAATCTGGTTTAAGCTTAGACCTAAATTCACAATGGAGGACAGCATATGCTATTGGAAAGGCAGTGGCAGAGTCAAAGTACCAGAAGAGAGGTAAAGCTGAGAGGAAAACAACTTTGAGGAATCTCAAGACCATATCTTTAAAACGCCTCCAAAACTTAACTTGATTCCAAATAGCTCAGCCAGTTCCCCTTAACCTTGAGCTAGGGGAAGCACACATTCCTCTTTCAGTCCCAGGAAAAGACAGCTTTCTACAGTAAATGCCAGTGATTTCCTTCCCTTTCTGAAATACACTCACACGTTTGGAACAAATGGCCCACAACACTCCATTTGTGAAGGTCTCAGCACTTAAGAGTTAGGAGTGTGAGAGAGATTAAGTGTGCTGATTCATTGCTCCTTCATTTGAGCACATACTTTTTTTTGGGGGGGGGGTGCATAGTCCGGGAATCAAACCTGGGTCTTCTGCATGGAAGGCAAGCATTCTACCACGAACCACCCGTGCACTCTGTGTACACACGTTTTGGTTTCTTGTTCCCCTATGAAATAGCGCCAGTTTAAAAAGTTAAGGATAAGAGGTATTTGAAGAAAGGGGAAGAGAGAATTTGGTGAACTGAATAAAGCACATCTACTATATGTGATGGCCGAATTTTTTCCCTACTCGTTAAAGAGAAAAAAGTGAATGCTATACTGTTAAGCCTTCAATAGGTTACACCAATCATCCTTTCATCAAGTCAAAGAAAAGAGATTAGTAGAGGTACATTCTCTCAACTCTGTACAAAACAATTCACATAAAAAGGACAAAATTCAGTAGCATCATAAAGTTTCCCCATCAATTTTCTAAGACTAGGTTAGAAAACATCGAACGTTTTGAGCTTAACAACTGCAGACAAAAACAAAACAAAACTGCAGACACTGCTTGGTAAAACTTGGGAAGTCTGTTTTGTTTTGCTCTTGCTGCTTTGAATGCAAAAGAAACAATTACTTTGAAGACACTAATTAGAACCATTTGGATGATCATGCAATCAGAAGTTAGGAATGATTTCTGCTTTTTTAAGAAAGCAGAAAGTGCATATGACCATAGCACAATTCCATTTGTCTCTCCTTGATTCTGCAAAATGTTTACAAGCTTTCCAATTGATTGAGAAGCATTATACGGTGCTCTATTCCAAGTTCCCATTACAAGCGATGTTTGCTTATACCCTTAATTATGAAGGTTTCTTAGGCAACAGTGGTTTTATTCCCACTGTGTTAGAGGTACTGCGGCTCTGAGCCCAGCCTTGCACTGAGCACAGCCTACTTGACTGTGTGATACCAACACACAGGTTCGAGCAGCTCAGTCTCCACCCTCTGAACGTGTGCCCTAATTTCATGACTGGATGGCATCGATTCAAACAGTATAAAAATTCACAAAACACTCATTTAAGATGTGGGCCTTTTTTTTAAAAGATAGTTCATAAACCTTAAAAAAGTATTCTCTACAGATTATAAAAGGTTAGTTAAAAGTGTTTAATAGGAACAATCTTGGACAAGCAGAAATAGCTTTGTTTTAGAAGATTATAGCAACAAATAACTGGGAAAGAATCCATAGATGGTCAGATTGAACAGTCTGTATCTCTTTTAGAGACTCTGCCTTAAAAAGATAACTGGTTAGACATTCTGCACTTTTTCAAGGCACATGCCACTTAAAACTGTCAGCTTTCCACACAGGGTATGAGATTTACATTTAAAAATATGTTTTCTCCTTCAGGGTAGTGGAAATGCCCAGGGACCAGTTCATGAAATCCCTCCCTAACACAGGTGTAGAACAGCTTTATTGATCTCTGGATTGGTCCAATCATTCCGAATGTCATCCAGGTGGTTATCGAAATCCACAAGGCTCTCGTAGGACCGGCTGTCCAGGAGGGACGCAGAGATCCGCTGGGCTTCTGGCCAGTCTTCACAGTAATCACTATGAGGCCAAACATGGAAACATTAATCTTTTAATAATGAAACAGAATAAGCAAGAAAAACCAGTCACATCAATGTACACAAAGAACGTAAACCCTGGTTAAAATACGAATGATGCTCTTCTAATGCAATTCTGGAAAGGCTGCCAGTGAATGACTGGTGCTTTCTGAACGAGTACAAACCAAACCAAACTGAATGGCAGGAAGAATGGTTTGGCTTGGGGATGAGGGGCAATAAGCCCTGCAGGTAATACTCACGTTCTCTCTACTGCTTAGAAGGCCCCAGGCCAGGGGCCCTAGAAGAGCTGAGGAACATTCATGATTTTAAAGGCCAGTAAATACTTCTGGAGAATGTATGAACTTAAAAGCACCTGAAGGTTAGGATTTGCTTTCTCAGAGGAGCTGGGTGGCTGCAAAGGGCCCCAGAGTATACCGCAGCACAGGCCCCCCGCCTCAGAGCACACGACACCACGTGACGCCGGCTGGCACTCACTGATGTGGATCTTTGCACCGCCATTTGTTTTCATGGTGTTCATACACATGGATTGTAGGTACCAAGCAGTCCATTGTAAACTTAGTGTTGTCTACCTGAGCAAAGGCAAAGGACACAAGAGTGAACAGACAGCCAACCAAAAAGCAAGGCTCCCGAGGCAACAGCTCGCACCTTTCCAGAAGCCCTCAGATACCTCCCTCTTTGCTCTCATGACAGTAGCAGCTTAACATTCACCACCCAGAGCAGAAACCCTGCCTATGATGTCCTGACATTGCACATCTGACAGGTGATATAGGCCCAAAGACAGCCTGGCCTAAAGAAAACTGTTGTACTATGCAGAACAAATATTAGGTACTTGATATCAACCATTTTTTTCCCACAAAATACCACTCTAAAATGTTACTTCTGTCCTGTTAGAATTCTGTCTGAAATGAGTTGGTCTAACAAGACTCCTGATGGAATTCATCTGTCTATCCAAGCCCCTTCCTTCCCTAGAGGCTGTGTTGGCTGTTCTCATTCAGTGGTTCTCACAGTTGTGGGTGCATCAGAATCCCTGGAAGGCTGGCTAAAGCAGACTGCTGGGCCCCTTCCCTCATATTTCTGATTCAGAGAGCCTGGGGCAGGGACCTGAAAATCTGCATTTCTAACGAGTTCCCAAGTGGTGCCAATGCTGCTGGTTAGGGACCTCACTTTGAGGACCTCTGTATTTAAAATAATATCCCCTTTTAGCTATCCTTGCATTGTGAATGCAGCAGTACTCAGACCACAGCCTTTGGTTCAACCAACTTTAAAGTCTGCAGTTGGGAAAATACTGCAAAAGGTGGCAATAGTCTAAAGAAGATAAATTGGTTAAAGTATCCACTGAAAGGGATGGTTTATAAAATAAAATTCCATGTTAGCAAGAGAATGCCACCCTGTAGGCAGAAAAACCAGCTAAAGGCAACAATGAATGACTCACCATGATGAGCGCTGTGTCACTGAAGCCTTCGGCAATTCTGGAAGCCACCTTCTCAGCAACCTGGTTTGGGCTACAAAAAAACCCCAGTTCTTATACTTTCTAGTAAATGCCGTTTAACATTGCCTACCCAAGGCTCAGTGAACACCACCAAAAATGAACCAGAAGTAATAAAAAACCAACAGAGCCAAAAAGCTCTCAGTGATGACTCACGCCGAGGACAGGAAACACTGCGAAGGCAATGGGGAACATCTAAAGCAAGCACTGCCTTGTTCTGCTCAGGAAATCCTCCTAGGACTTGTTGCCAGAGCCACATAGATGAACTGCAATGCTGAGTACCAGACCACTGGGCCAGGTACCAACCCAGATGCTCCCGGTCTGCCTTCTCCGTCTCTAGGTGGCAAAGCTAACACAGACCTCACAGTTGTGGGCAATCAAATCACCTTAATTTTTAAAAAATTTCTAAGCTATTCCAAATCTTTTCCACCTTCCTCAGTCATCAATTGCCAGCTCTCTGTTCCCTGCCAACTTTCTACCTTAAATCAATAAAGCTAATTATAGAGTTTCCCACATCATCCCTATGGAACATCTCCAAATACAAAGTTATTTTGCCTATCCTACTTCAGGATCAGGCCCATTCACTCTGGCCTCCTTATTCTCTCTCTCCACTGATTCCATCTCAGTCTTCAAAGTTTTAAAACTTTGAAGTTTCCCCCACTTTTTAGGTGGGGAAAATGGTAATCAGTTCCCTCTAGCCACTGTCTAATTCTTCTGCTCCCTTTCAACCATATTTCTTTGTTTTTACTAAGTTGACTTCCTCCATTTCCTCAGCAGCACTTTATGTGATCTTGGCTTCTGTGCCCTTAGCTTCTGTTGAGTCCATGCCCTAGAAGTCCATCAAGGACTGCCTGATGATGGTCATGCTTCCATCTGCCACTCCTACAGAGGCCACCCCCCACCCCCAACTAAAACCCACTGAGTCCAGGCAGATGCACCCATTTCCCATGACCTGGAGTTACCACACCCACTTCATTCACTCACAGGTGTTGCAAACTTCTGCCTCTGTCTTCTGCTTCCCATTTTGTTCAGAGTATCACCACAAGTATGGATTTCTAGAAATGCTTCCTAACTGGTCTCACAATGTGTAAACTCTTCCTACCTGGTGTATCTTGAAAACTCTACTTCGATTGATATTTCTAAAAGGAAATCTCCATCAGTGTCCCCCTTGCTGGCCACACACGGATCTACCCTGCTCATCACTACTCATGAGACAAAAGCCCACCTTTTGTCTCTGCTTGGCAGTTCCAGGACTTTCTCATCGTGGATTAGCCACCATTCCTACACACAGGAGAAGGCTTCATTGTCTTTAATTTCAAGAATTAAAATCAGTCTTCTCCCTAACACACCTTTGCCCTTCAATCACTCTCTTCCCTCTCTCTAGAATACTCTTCCACGCCAATCTGATTACAGAATTCTTACTCATCTTTGTGTGTGTGTGTGTATTTTCGCAAGGGCAGCCACCGGGAAACGAACCCGGGTCTCTGGCATCACAGGCAAGAATTCTGCTACTGAGCCACTACCACACAGCCCCCACTCTTCTTTTTATGCTCAGAAAAAGGTTATTTTCTTCTTGAAGCCTTGCCAAACTACCCCAATTGAGGTCCATTTTTTTTTTCCTTCTCTGAGCATTTATTTCTAAACAGCTCTCTTACTCTTTGACACATAATTTTCTTTTTGTGAATTTTATTTTGCCTCTATAACTAGATTCTCAGCTATTTGGGGCAGGGACTGAGCCTTATTGTGTTGTTTTAAGGCCATAAAAATACATTGATTATTATGAGTGTATTTAAAGAAATATGATACACAGTCACAATGCTTCCCTTGTGGTTAACATGAAAATAGTAACATTTTATGAAAAGAATTTTATCTGTCCTATTTGCATATTCAAAATTTATAATTTATACTGACATGCTGATTATAAATCTGCAGTATTATGTTAACTAAGATGAAATAATAATTAAAAAAAGGTTTAAAAAAGAAAGGTGCCCAGGGACTCCTGTCCCTCAGGTCACCAGTGAAAGCTCTCGAAGAGTAGGGAGCAATTTCCTATGTTTATGAGGTGATGGAACTGCAGGTCTCCACAGCTCTAAAAACCATTTAAATGGCAAAGAGCAGGACAGAGCTGTCAGGGAGAGTTACCCTGCCCATAATTCCTGAGCTTGCTGGCCAGCCTGACTTGACAACAAGACACATCACTCACGCTCTCTGTCACCAGTCCTGACTCCCACGTTAGAGGCAAAGGGAAAAGTCAGCCTGTGCTAAGGATATGCATGTGTCACATTCTAGGGATCATAAGGCAAAAGACGGAGCTTTTTACCAAGAACACACTTAAAAAGCTCTTCTTTTTTCCTCCCGAGATTTTGTTTTGACAATGTCCAAATATACAGCAAAGTTGAAAGATTTGTATAATACTCACATATCTACCACCAAGATCTACAATTAACATTTTACTATATTTATTGTATCACACATGCTTCCATCTATCCATTTTTTTCTGTTCATCCATTAGTTCTTTTTTTGCAATTTTTTTAGTTTATTTTTATTTACATGTACTCCATATCCACTAAACATACACTCCTCTTCCCCCCAACTCTCTAATATATTTTCTGTCTCTGTAGAATTATTTCTAGACATCTCCTGTGACATCACACAATATTTGTCCTTACGTGTATTATTTCACTGAGCATATTTAAGATTTTTGGATGTTGCAGCACGGCTCAGAACTTCATCCTTTCTTATGGTTGAGTAATATTCCATTGTGTGTATGTACCACATTTTGTTTATACAATCATTGATGGACATTTGAGTTGTTTTGACCTTTAGACTATTGTGAATAATGTTGGTATAAACATTGACTATCTGTTTGAGACCCTGTTTTTACTTTCTTTGGGTACATACTTAGATGTTGAGTTGCCAGGTCATTTGCTAATTCTAAATTTAACTTTTTGCACAACTGTTATATTGCTTTCCACAGTGCCTATACTCTTACATTCCCACCAACAATGTACTAGAGTCCCAATTTCCCGGCATTCTCTCCAATACATTATTTTCCATTTTTTAAAAAATAACTGTCATCTTTGGGGACATGAAGTGGTAACTGCTCATTTTGTTTTTGGTTTTGTTTCTTTGCTATTTCTCCTGACCAAATCACTGTGGTTGATTCCCCTTAATGACTAATGATGTTGAGCACCTTTTCATATGCTTATTGGTCATTTGTTCATTTTCATTGGCAAAATGTCTATTCAAGTCCTTTGTCCATCTTTTCTTTCTTTTTTCTTTTTGGTGGGGAGGGGTGGGCCCATGATCCGGGAATCAAACCCGCATGGAAGGCAAGCATTCCACCACTGAACTATCAATGCACCCCTCCTTTGTCCATTTTTAAATTGGGTTGTCTTTTTGTATGGTAAAAGTTCTTTACATATTCTAGATATGAAACCATTATCTGATATGGTTTGCAACTATTTATCCCATATCCTTTGAAGTACAAAACTTTTTGTAGATCAAAACTTCTTTTATATGTCCTTTGATGTACCAAAGTTTTAAATTTTGCTGAAGTCAAATTTACCTCTTTCTCTCGTTCCTTGTGCTTTAGGTGTCATATTTAAGAATTCATTGCTGAATCCCAGGTCTTGAAGGTTTGTCCCTATGATATCTTCTAAGTATTTTATAGTTTTGGCTCTTACATTAAGGTTCTTGATTCATTTGAGTTAATTTTTATATATGGCGTGAATAGGGTCTAATTTCATTCTTTTATATGTGTATATCCAGTTTTCCCAACACCATTTGTTGATGAGACTCTTCTTTCTACATTACATGAATTCACCACCCTTGTTGGAAATCAATTTAATCACAGATGTGTGGGACTATTTCTGGACTCTGAATTCTGTCCCATTGGTCTATGTGTTTATCTTTAGGCCCTATTTCACTGTTTTGATTAATGTAGCTTTGCAATTTGGGGACTTTGTTTTCTTTTGCGGAACTATTTTGGTTATATTTGGGGCCTATTGTGGTTCTGTATGAGTTTGAAGATCAGCTTTTCCATGTCTATAAAAGGCTCCTGGAATTTTGATGGGGATTGTAGTGAATTAGTAAATCTCTTCGGGTAATAGTGACATATTAGCAATACTAAGTTTTCCAATTCATGAACCACAATATCTTGCCATATATTTAGGCATTTTAAAAATATGTTTTAGCAATATTTTGTAATTTTCAGTGTGTAAATCTTTTATATCCTTGTTTGAATTTATTTCCAGATATTTCATTCTCTTTAGATGCTACTGTAAATAGAACTGTTTTCTTAATTTCTTCTTTGGATTGCTCATTGCTAGTATACAGAAACATGATCTTGTAACTGTCACTTTGATGAAATTATTTATTAGCTTTAATAGTTTTCTTGTGAATTCTTTTGGATTTTCTATATATAAAATTTCACTGGCAAAACAGAGATAGTTTTACTTCTTCCTTTTCAATTTGAATATCTTCTATTTCTTTTTGTTTGCCTAACTTTTAGTACTTTTTAGTACAATTAAAACTGGTTAGAACTTCTAGTACAATACTGAATTATAATTGCGATAATGGGCTTCCTTGTCATGTTCCTGATCTTAAGGGGAAGGTTTTAAGTTTTTTATCACTGAGTATGATGTTAACTGGGTTTTCATAAAGGCCTTTATCATATTGAGAATGTTTTCTCTCTTCGTAGTTTTCTAAGTATTTTTTTAATCACAAAAGTATGTTGAATTTTATCAAAGGCTGCTTAGGTGTCTACTGAACTAATCGTGTTTTTTTTTTTCCCCACTTGTTCCCTTTATGTGGTATGTATTACACATTGATTTTTGAATGTTGCCACCCTTGCATTCCTTGGATAAACTCCACTTACTCATAACAAATAATCTTTTTAATGTGCCACTGGATTCAGTTTGCTAGTATTTTGTTAAGGATTTTTGCCTCTGTATTTCATAAGGGAAATTGGTTTGTATTTTCTTCTTCTTGTGATGTCTTTACCAGGATTTGGCATCAGGGTAATGCTGGGGCCTCACAGAATGAATTGGGACTTACTCCTTCTTCTTGAATTCTTTGGGAGAGTTTGAGAAGGACTGGTGTTAATTCTTCTTTAAGTGATGGGTAAAATTCACCAGTGAAGCCATCTGGTCCTAGACTTTTCTTTGTTGGAGTTTTGATTATTGATTCAACCTTTGTATTTGTTATAGGTTTGCTATTTCACGTTGATTCGATTTAGGTAACATGCATAGCTCTAGGAATTTTTCTATTTTGTCTTGATTATCTAAGTTGTTGGCATATAATTGTTCATGGTATTCTCATAATCTGTTTTATTTCTGTAAGATCAGTAGATCTTACAGAAATTTTCATTTCTGATTTTAGGTTATTTGTTGTCTTTTTTGTCAGTCTGGCTAAAGATTTGCCATTTTATTATTTCTTTTTCAAAGAGCCAATTTTATTTTTTGCTGATTCTCTTAATTGTTTTTCTCTTCTCTATAAAGCTATTATTCTTAACACTTATGAATATCATACCAGTTGGTGACTTTTATTGGGAAGGCAGTCAAAGAAACATTCACTAAAAAGAAAAACAATGGGAATGTAAAATGGTGCAGCCACTGTGAGAAGCAGTATGGTGGTTCCTCAAAAAGCTAAATATAGAATGACCATATGATCTGAAATTCCACTTCAAGATATAATAGGGACTCAGATACTTGTACGCCAATGTTAATAAGAGCATTATTCATAATAGTCAAAAGGTCAAAACAACCCAAGTGTCCATCAACAAATGACTGGATAAACAAAATGTGGTACGTACACCCAATGAAATATTATTCAGCCATAAGAGAGAATGCAGTACTGATCCATGCTGCAAAGTGGACAATACTAGAAAACATGGCAAGTGAAGTACACAAAGCACATAAGGACAAATACTGTATGATTTCATTTATGTGAAATAATTAGAAATAGGACATTCATAGACAGATAGTGGTATAGAGGTCACCAGGAAGGAGGAGTTTTTGCTTGGCTGGCAGAGAGATGTTAGAAATTTTGAAATAAATTTGAAAAACAAAACATAAAAACAAAAATGATCATTTCAGATGTCTAAGAACTTGAATTTAAAGTTCATTATTTTGAAATAATGTTACAAAAATGCCGTCAACGTATTTGAAAGAATTGCTAATTTGGTTTCATTTTTTTCTTTTCGGTATTATGCACTTAGACTTGAATACTGAGGGACCCCATTCCTGCAGTGACTGCCACATTATGACATTCAAATAACTCAGTACTAGGCTTCCTACTAGTCTGTATCGACTCTTGTCCCCTTGAAGCATCATCTGTCAAACAAAACTGCGGGGGCCTTGAAGAGTCAGACAACTCTGTCCCTCCCCAATCAATACAACAGAAGGCATTTAAGAGGTAATTTATACCTTACATTTCGTATCTGAAAGCTATTTACTGAGGATCTACCTAAGGCTAGAGTACTGTGTCAGGTCCTGAAATAAACCCATATGAAATGCTAATTATGTATTAAAACACAAGCAGTTATGAAATGCTATAATAAAGTTGATATCTCAAGTTTAGGAAATGAGTAAAACACTTATAAACACCTCTAATATCTTTATAACATTAAAACATTGTCTGAAAGATCCTTTTTTGAAAAAAAGGATTAGGACTATTAATGGCTTACAGCAGCCTTACTTAGAACCAAACACAGCATTAAACTGGTTACATTCTATTCCATCTCAAGCCTTCAACCCCTTTGGGGCAATACCCCTGGGAAGCACATGTTCTTACCCCCATTTAAGGTCCACTGAGGCCCAAAGAGCTAAATCAGTAAGACATCTAAGGTTTGAATCCAAGTCTAGCATTTGAGCCCAAAGCTTATGCTGTGAGACAGTATTAATCAGAGATTTCTAAAATGAGCAAATTTTTAGCTAGGTCGACTGAAGAGGGAAAGGAGGGTTTCCTACGTAGAAGTAAACAGTATTTAAGAATGAAGTTAGCATGATCCAAGGTCTGGAGCTTCCCAGCTGAGGCTTTATGAACTCCTTCCCTGGCTGGAGTCTCTTCACTAAGCATGGTTATGAGGATTAAGTGGGATGACGCAAACAAAGCCCAGTGTCAGGTACAGTGGGAACTCCAGCACCGGCAGGCTGGAGGGGCAGATTAAATATCGAAGCAATGCAGCGACTATTGGGGTTAAAAGGGACCTAAAGGATTACTGGGCTCCCTCCACCCCCACCACCTGCTAATGTTTTAATCCCCTCTACAAGAGACTGTTTACTACATACTTAAAAATTGATATTGATGGGAAAATGCAACCTCCCTCCCTACTCCCCACCAAACGGAGATGATAGACTGGAGTTGTAGAGGAACAGGGGAATTCTGGAAGAAGGTATGAAGAGCATGAAATGGTGTCTGAGCAGGCTAATTCTAGGCTGAGTTGAAATGAGGTCAAAATGGAGACAGGAAGATCGAGAGGGCCCTGAGCCCAACAAGGCATGTGCAAAAAAGCAGAGGATGAGAGCCAGTGGAGAACCATTTGGGGGGAGGAGACTGACAAGAAATACAGGGTCTAGACTAACCTGATCATGTGATGTTACTGCCTCTTGCCTGGGGTCCTTTCTGTTTTGTAAAAGTAGCTGTTGAGAGCACTGCTCAGTTTAGGGAAATTCTCCTTTTAACAGTGATTCCCCGTGACTTATAAAATAAAGTTCAAACTTTTTCAGGGCATTCTAGCTTTCCAGTTTCATTCCCTGCCATTTTCATTCTTGTACCCTGTACTCTTCTGCCCCAATGTTGCTCCTTACATCTTTCCACCTAGTGCCTTTGTAATGCTGTCCCCCTCTTCCTGGAGAGCACCTACCTTCTGGTCTCCACATTTGTATGTGACAAAACTCTACCCCCTCTTGAGGGTCAGTTCAAACAGCATCCCTCCCTGAGGGCTTCTCTGGTGATACTAATTGAAGTGACTCTTCCCTGCCTCATGTTGTTCCAGCCTTCCTTAGCACCCTCATGGTATGGGTCACACTGTCCTGCTTTACAGGTTTGTTTGTGATGTTTTTCCTGCTAAACTTAGCAATCCGAGTACAAAGGCTCAGGTTTTAGCTGTATATCTCCTTCTCAGAAAAGCACAGGGCTAGGCCCATGGCAGGCATTCCATACAGAGTAAATCCTTTGGTTGTAACTATGACAAAGATTCACACGGGAGCCACGAATAGGCTTTTGCTCCAGCTGGAAATGGAGACTCTGGAGAGTCCTCAATACACGGGAGGCAGCTGGAATCAGACAGAAAGAAAGTCCAGAAGGAGTGAGGTTAGTAAGAGACCTATAGGAGGAGGAGAAACAAGTGCTGTTCACAGACTCAGAGAAAGAACAGTTAGAGAGGTGGTAAGGAAAGCAAGTGCTTGGGGCTTCTATGATTTCAGAGCTGTCCACAGCAAACACTTTTTAACAGGAGCCATTTTCTTTTTAACTTTTTATTTTGAAATACATTCAAACTTACAAAACAATACAAACTCTATACAAATAATTCTAACATACCCCTACCTGCATTTGCTCCCAATATCCAGATCCGTTAATTTTAACATTTTGTCACTTCTACTATTTTCTCCCTCCCTCCCTCCCCTTCCTTCCCTCCATTCAATTTCTGAACACTTCAGTGTAGGTTGTATGTATCAAGCTCCTCAAACACTTAATACCATCATGTACATTTCTTAAGAACAAGGATATTCACATATATAAATGCAGTTATCAAGTTCAAGCAATTTAACATTTACATAAAACTCAGTCTATATTTTATTTTTCTCATATATCCAAATAATGTCTCTTTGAGCCTTTTCTCTTCCCTTGCCGTCCAAGATCATGTGTTACATTTGTCATTGTCTCTTTAGTTGCTCTTTCTTTTTTAAGCTGTGGGAACATATACCCAGCATAACTTTCCCATCTCGACCAGTTCCAAGCATACTATTCACTGGGATTACTCACATTCACAATACTGAGGTACCCTCACCACCTGCATTACTAAAGTTTTCCTATTTCCCCAAACAGAAACCCTACCCCCCTTATGCATTAACTTTTCATTCACCTTGCCCCCCACCCCTGGCAACCTGTACTCGAATTTCTGCCTCTATGAGCTTACATATTCTCTGATATTTTCTTTCTAGTTTTCATAGGGCTTAAATTTAACATCCTAATTTTATACCATTTTAGTTTACTTTTACTCCTCCATCCTCTTACCTTTATGTAGCTCTTGTCACAAATTACATGTTTATATATTATGAGTTTAAAACGACTGATTTATCATTAAAATGAATCATTTTATTCATTTGCCTTTTAGATCCTGTAGGAAGTAAAAGGAGAGTTATACATCAAAAATACAATAATACTGGCATTTATATTTACCTATGTTATTATCCTCACCAGGGACCTTTATTTCTTCTTGCAACTACTGTCCTTTCTTTGAAGCTGCAGAACACTCTTTAGCATCTCTTGTAATGCTGGTTAGTGTCGACCAACTCCCTTGACTTTTAGTTATCTGGAAATGTCTTAATCTTGCTCTCATTTCTGAGACAGTTTTGTCAAATACAGAATTCTCGGTTGGCAGTTTTTTGCTTTTAACACTTTAAAAATGTCTTTCTCACTGCTTTCTTGCCTCCATGGTTTCCGATGACAAATTAGCCCTTTATCTTACTGACATCTCCTTGTAGGTGACTTGCTGCTTTTCTCTTGCAGCTTTCAGAATACTCTCTTTATCTTTGGCATTCGACAGTTTCATTATAATATAGTATGGTATGGGTGTATTTGGGTTTATCCTGTTTGAAGTTCATTGGACATCTTGGAAATACATATTCACGTCTTTTGTTAAATTTTGGATGTTTTCAACCATTATTTCTTCGAATATTTTCTTTGCCCTTTCTTTCTTCCCCTTCAGGGATGCCCACAATGCATATAGGTATGAATGATGTATCCCATGGGTTTCCTCAGGCTTTGTTCATTTTTCTTCGTTTTCTTCTTTCAACTCCTCAGGATGAATGATTTCAATTGTCTTTTCTTCAAGTTCACTGATTCTTTCTTCTGCCAGCTCCCATCTGCTGCTGAACCCCTCTAGAAATAGTTTAATTTCTGTTATGGTAGTCTTCAGCTCTGTTTGGTTTTCATAATTTCCATGTCTCTATTGCTACTCTCTTTGTATTTCTCTATCATTTTCCTGACTTCCTTCAGCTCTGTTCTTTTATTTTATTTTTCTTTAGCTCTTTGAGCATATTTAGGAACATTTAAAAAAGTCTTTGTCTAGTACGTCCAGGATTGAGCCTCCCTGGAGATGTGAAAAGAATCATTTCTGAACCCAACTTCTCTCTCTTGTTCTCTTGCATCCCTCTGAATTCAGTGACTAGAACTAGTTCTCCAAGGCTAATAGTGCGTACATTTCTGACATGCATTCGTGTCTCATCACTGATAATAATACCTCGTCACCAGTTTATTGTATTATTTTTCAAAAACAGAGTTCAATTTCTTGCCTGAGTCAGACAACTATCTGTAAAACTGAGAGGCAATACTGGTTTGGAAAACTTCACTGCATCCCCTAATTCCCTGGAAATGAGTCAGTCTTCTCTATCAGACAACATGAAGAATCCTGTTTGGGGATCCTGGTGTCTGCTTCCTTTATATGTGGTACAGGGTATCTTCCATTTGTTCCTTTGGTTTGGGTTGGGTTCAGCCAAAGGAAATCCTCTGGAGAAATCCAGTGGAGGGGAAAAAGGAAGCTCAGGTCATGTCAGGCTGGCCGTGTCTTTTGACAAAGTCATTGCTCCTTTCTAAGGGGCCTTCTCTACCCAACTCCTTCCTCCCTTGTTCCTTTAGGTCCAGGGATGGTCTCAGCCCTTAGCCCCAGCTCGGGATCACAGCACTACCCTCTTGGGAGACCTCTGGCACACTTTCCACACCTCTGTAAACAATCTGTGTATTGAACCCTCCTCAAATTATCCTAAGTTGAGTGTGTCATTTGTTTTTTTGTTGTTGTTGTTGGGACCATGACTGATGTAGAAATAAAGCAAAGTTTTCAGTTTTGCTCATTAACGAGAACCGTAATGGGGGAAATATTGATAAATGGAACCAGGGCAAGTAAAAAAGAAGTAGCAAACATCACATTTTCATCAGAGTATCAGACCCTAAGAGCCCCAAACAGAAAAGCCATTTTATTTATCCCAAAGAGCGCAGTATTCCTTCTTAAAGCTCTGCCCTACAACAGTCTTCCTAGCTTGAGAATGGGAAGCAAGGCAGAGCTGAGAGAGGCAGAAACCAGGGGCCCCTGACTGTTGCTTTCATTGTATGAATTCCCTTCCAGTAAAATAAAGAAGACACAAAACAGAATCCCAACGTTACATATAAATGTTTAGAATTTCTGTTTTTGGAATGATCCACCCCACAGGTCCCCTCAAATAGTATAAACTGACTGGGGCATGGGGCAGGGGGGAAAAGCTATGTTCTCAGACACAGCACATCGGAGAACGTCCCATATGTCACATGATAAGTCATCCTTTCAGACCAGAATGGTTTTTGCATGGACATACCTGGCATCCTTTACACGTTCATTAGCTTGATAATAACCAGCAATCACATAGCTATTATCTTTGCACCATGAATCAATCTGAAAGAGGAACAAAATTGGGAAGAAAAGATGAATGATGTTCCCTTATATATCAAACCTCATTAAACACAGGAGGTCCCTCTCCCCACCAAATGCTGGGACAAGAGACAATAGAATCCTTGCATCCCATTCACCAGAAGAAAGGATACAAAAACGAAACAAACAATACATCTAATTAAACCAGTGCCTGACTCTGAGACCCGCCGGCCTCCTCCCATGGCGGAGGACACTGTGATAGCCAGGAGCCAGGCTGCACATGAGGAAGAGGTCGACCTTATTCTCCAGTTCCAGCAGAAGGACCCAAGATGAACGCGCACTAAATGTGTGTTCTGCTGTGGGAGGTTGAGGGGGGAGCGTGGAGAAGGCAATATTTGCACATCTTCTTCTACAATATAAAGAATGGTGGTGTTTTGGGTTTTGAAAAATCCTTAAGACCACTTAAATTAAGTCCTTCATATATAAGCAAACGAAAGCTTGAAAGGTTGTAAGTTTGCACAGCCAGGAAGCAGGAGGGCCAGATGGGAATTTAAGTTTCTCTCTAAACCACGTCTTCCATATGTCAGGATACCTAGCAACATATCATGAGCAAATCTTCATGCTGGAATGTGGGTAAACAGGCACACAGGTAGGCAGGTGCACATGCGTGTGCATACACACATACAGAACCAAGTTTCTACAGAAAGTTTTTTTTTTTAATTTTCTTTTCTTTTTTTATCATCACAATCGACTTTTTCTGTTTTGTGAATAACCTATAAACAAAAAAGTAATAAGTTTCAAAGCATATCATAACAATTAATTGTAGCACAGATTTCAGACTTTGGTATAGGTTACAATTACACAATCTTAGGTTTTTACTTCTAGCTGCTCTAAGACACCGGAGACTAAAAGAAATATCAATACAATGATTCAGCAAACATACTCTTTTGTTAAACCCTATCTTCTCTGTATAACTCCAGCATCATCTTTGATCTTTCTCCCATTCTTGAGGCATATTTGGGCTATGGCCATTCTAACTTTTTCACGTTGGAAGGGTTGTCAATAATAAGGGGTAGGGAAATGGAACTAGCTGATGTTCTGGAAACACTGGCCCCTCTAGGTTTCAGGACTAATCTGGTCCAGGGATCCATCTAGAGGTTGTAGTTTCTGAAAAGTTACACTAGTACATGGAATGTTTGTAGAATCTTACATATTGTGCTACGTGTTCTTTAGGATTGGCTGGAATGGTTTTGGTTGGGGTTTGCAAGTTATGATAGGCAGCAATGTCTAACTGATGTTGTTTGAGTAACAGCAACCTCCAGAGTAGCCTCTAGATTCTATTTGAACTCTCTCAGATACTGATACCTTATTTGTTATACTTCTTTTCCCTCATTTGGACAGGATGGCATTGTTGATCTCAGAGTACCAGGGCCAGACTCATCCCTGCGAGTCACCTCTCATGCTGCCAGGGAGACTTTCACCCCTGGTAGTCATGTTCCAGGTAGGGGGAAGGGCAATGATTTCACTTCCAGAGTTGGGGTGAGAGAGAGTGAGGCCACATGTGAGCAACAAAAGAGGTCCTCCGGCATACCTTTAGGTAAGTTAAGCTTCTCTGCTACATACATAAGCTTCACAAGAACAAATCTCAAGATCAAGGACTTGGCCTGTTGACCTGGGTATCCCTAATGTTTGATACAGTATCAGGGGCTTCCCCAGTGGTAAAGTTCCATAGTGCTTTATTTTTTTCCTCCATCTGTCAAGGAACTTTGTCAATACTTTTTGATTATCTGCTTAATATATTCTGGGATATATCCAGGCATTACATTAAGCTATACAGGAGTAAAGGCTCTCATTTTTATTCTGGGCTCCCTGTGTTTCGATTGTTTAATGAGCTATCTAGACAGGTTGAGTTAGATTATGTGCTACAGAAAATTTAGGTTCTGGACAAGATAAACCTTTCTTCCTTTGGTCTCAAAGAACAGGTAAGGTTCTAAAATACACACAATGTCTTCCTTACCTCTATGTTCTGAATGACCTTAATGCTGACCTGATCACCTTTGTTTTGGTCTCTGAATACCAGGTTATACACATAAAACAGTCTCTAAGAATTCAGAAATAATAATTACCTCTCCAGACAAAACGTGACTGCTACAAGAGCTTACAATCTAGATCTCTGTTTTCTTAAAAGCATTATCTAAATGACACCATACAATAATTGCTCTTTTGTTTCTGGCTTATTTTGCCTCACCAAATGTCCCACAGATTCATTCACAATATTGAATGCCTCACAACTTTTTTCCTTTTTGAGGCAGCAAAATATTCAATCATATGTATGTACCATCGTTTGCCAATCTACTTCTCAATCAGTGCATCCTTCAGCCCCCTGCATTCATTACACATCGCACACAATGTCCAAGGTCCACAGTCTATCAACACTCTCAATTTTAGATAATTTCATTCTTCCCAAGAGAAAGATAACCAATAAATACACCCTCAACAAACAGGAAATCTAAACCTCCCCTTAACTCTTGTCCCTCCTCCATTATTTATCCTGGTGTTGCTGTGGTACTGCTGTTTTCCTGTTAAACACATCCCATAGCATCCTATGGCAGGCTTTAAATGGAGGCACAGCCACAGACTTAAATTTTTTTTTGTTCATTTTATAATGCCACTTCTCTCATCAGATTTGGATTCTTGTAGGTCTAATGTCATTATTAAAAGCAACAAATGGCTATCCTAACTGGTTGTGATGGAATTTTAATACACCACAATAAATTCTACTCTCAGGCTACAGAAGAAAAAATAAAATTGATATTTTGTTTTTCTGCAGTGAATTAACTGATTTAAAAAAATACATACTGACTTTTTTTTTTTTTTTTTTTTTAAACCCAACCTTTTGCTCTTTTCCTTGAATTTCAGTTTGGGTTCTCTCACCTCTGAAGTCTCCGTTTAGGCTAAAAGCAGATGATACAAGATAGCCACAGCCCAAGGTTCCCTTGGCTCCCATGAGTATTAAAGAATAATTCTGTCCTCCTAAGAGTTTATGAAATAACCATTTTGGGTCAAAACCAGGACTCAATGAATCAGGTGGATGCTCTGGCCATCCACCCAAAAGATTAGGGTTATATACCAAAACTATTTATGATGACTATTGCTGCAATTTTGCTGTAAATTACTCCAAACCTATTTATATTTTGTTTCTTTCACATCTCTTAAGGAAATAGGTTCTAGAAACTTTCTACTGCAGTACAGAGTAGCAATTTCATTCACTTTTTATAAAATCATCTCTATGTAGTATCAAAAGGCACAGCCTAGCTCTGTAATTTGGGAATTTGGTCTCGTTCCCCTCCATACAATTAGCCTATCTTTTAGCGTAGCTCTCTTAGCCTTTATGTTTCCAATGAATGACAGTTTTCTTGAGTTTATCTTCACTTGAGTTGATCCTCATCTCCTTGTCCAACTTGGTATCTGTTAGAGTTGGATTGTCTGGCCCCCAAAATATATCAAGTCCTAACTCTCAGTACCTCAGAATGTGACCTTATTTGGAAAGAGTGTCTTTGCAGATGTGATTAGTTAAGATGCGGTCATGCCAGATTGATGTCCTTCTAAGAAGAAGAGAGCACACACAGAGACAGAGAAGACACACAGGAAGACGGCCACGTGACAATGGAGGCAGACTGGAGTAAGGCAGCTACAAACTAAGGGACCAAGGATTGCTGGAAACTACCAGCAAACCAAAAGCCAAAAGAGCTAAGGAAGGATCCTCTGCTAGAGCCATTGGAGAGAACACTGCCCTGCTGACACCTCGATTGGGGACTTCTGGCCTCCAGAACTGAAAGAATAAGTTCTTGTAGTTTTAAGCCACCTAGTTTGTGGTAATTTCTTACAGTAGCCCTAGGAAACTAATATAGCGCCCCTTTCCCAGCTCTCCAGTGTAGGCTGTCCTTATATCCAGAGGCCAAAACTAAGATGGTATTCCATGTATGGTTACTGTGCTACTTTCCAACTGCCACTGCAACAAACTGCCATAAATTTAGTGGTTTAAAACAACGCAAATTTATTATCTCACCGACTAGAAGTCTACAATGGGTTATCAGGACTGCATTTCTTCTGGAGGCTTAAGGGGAAAATTCATTTCTTGCCTTCTTCAGCTTCTAGACAGAGGTAACCATGCTCCTTGGCTCACAGCCAAGTTGCTGAGCTTCCCTGCAGATAGTAACAAATAGATATTGGAATCTAGAGGTAGATGACTCTGCTTCACTGAGAAGAAAAGCTCCTTCCTTAATCAGATGCTGAATTTTCTGATGGAATGGAAAGGAGCTGGATGGATCAATGAAAGAAGAGCTTTGGAGGTAAATGGAGATGGGGAAGGAAGTTGAAATCGGGGTGGTGGGGGGGTGGGGGGTGGTGGGGGGGGGGGAGTGAAAGGAGGAGGACTCTTTTCCCAGGCTAGCATATGAATGCTTTGGAGATAAACAAAGAGCAGGAAGCAGTAGAGAATCAGAAGACAGGAATCCAAGTAAATAAGTACAGAGAAGATCCTCATGGAGGCAGAGAAGAGAGAATTCTGCATCAAAATCACAGTGAATAGGCCAACAGAAAGCTGTTCCACTGCACTAGGAGATCAAGAGGAGGGGAAAGGGACAAAAAAGGCTTAAACAATGGTTTCATGCTAATTTTACTAACATTCTATGGGTTTTTGCTAATAGAAATAATTCCTCTACTGCCTACGTCAAAGGGTTGTGAGGATAAATAAGATAATAGGTATAAATACTTTAAAGAAGTAAAAAGCACACAGAAATGCATTTTTAATGGAGAATTATAATGAAAAAACCTTTCAAAGGAATCTAATATTGCCCTTTGATGGGTTGAATATCTAGTTACTTTCCACTTTTCAAAACTAATTATAATATGAAATTCCTGAATATAAAAGGGTCATGAGAATAAGGCCTTATTTATACTGTTGCATGGATTTAGATGCTTTATTAAAATTATACCTTCCAGCTGATACACTGATAACCTGTAGTTCAATTATGAATTCTGGAGCTTACTACATTGTGATCTCCTTCAGTTATAAAGGTCCTAAGTCAGAAGTTGAAAATAAAAATAAATAGCTTAATTTTAATATAAAATTTTTAGACGGATTCAAGCGGCAAATTTCATTCTGTAACTTCCCCCTGAAAGTTATTTGTACTTGATCAGTATCTTCTTCGTATTTGTCTACTGCTGAGGCTATGACTCAAAGTTTTGGTTAATACAATTAAAGCCAGTATAAACAACTACTGCTCAGCAAGGACAAAAGTTTAGTTATTTGTTTTTATTGTTGAAAAGAAGTTATTCCAAGGAATTTAGTTTGAACCAAGATTTGCTGGACAGGAGACTCAACCACTGAAGGGTAAGTTCAGGGGAGAGACTGGAGTGGGGAATACCACAGGGGCAGGAGGTGCAAGATCAGAACTGGGCCTGAAGCAATGGCCCTTTCACTCTTCAACAAGCTGGTGGCAGTGGGGCTGTGCCTTGGCTCTGACAGTCAAGGTCCTCTCTGGGCGTTTTCCCTCCCCAGGAGGGAGGGGAGGCAGTTCTGCTCTTTAAGGCCAGCAGAGGTGGAGAAAGGCATTGGAGATAATGTCAACTTGGAAAAATTCATGTAAAGAGAACTCTTTATAGTAAGTATACTTAACTCTCTCAAGGATAACATTCACATCCCATACTCAGAAACACAACGCTGTAAATGAGAAGAATTAATAATATTTGATACTTCAAAGTTAAGTTTGTCTTTTAACATATTCTTAAATATTTCTGATAGGACTTTAGTGTCTTTATTTGTTGTCTGGTCAATACTGCCACAGATTGTGGGTTTTCTTCTGTCTGCTCCCTTGTCCCCTTGCTGGCTCCTGTTCTTCTACTACCTTGTATAAACCCAGAGCTCCTCAGGTTCGTGTCTGCAGTTTGTTTCTCACTCCACACTGTCCTGGGGTGGCACTGCCCGCTCTCCTGGCTTCAGAAGTTACTAAGCTACTGGATCCCAGCCTACAATTCCAGCCTATCTATTTTCTGAGTCCGAATCCACACGCTCAACTTCCAACATTAGGACAGCTTCACTTGAACTTTCCCAACACAGTATGTCCCAAACTGAAATGATCACTGCTCCTCCAAACCTGCTTTTCTGCCCTAGTTCCTTCAGTGAAGGGCACCACTGTTGTTGATGCATATGCCAGAAACCTTTCCTTATGTCCATGTACAATTCGTCACTAAGTCCTGTGGATTCTTCCTCCTGGTTGTCTCTGATCTACCCCCTTCTCGGAACCCAAACTGCACTTAGCTTTCATTTCTCTGCCTCTGCTATTGTTTGGATCGTCTCCAGCATCCTCCACGCTGCAGGCTGGAGCAGTTACTTTGACACAAATCTGATCACGCAACTCTCCTTCATAGCTTCCCCGTCCTCTGGATGATACCCAGTCCCTTCACTGGACCTACAAGGTCCTCTGCCATCTGCCCACTGCTCATGTCTCTCTATCTCTGCCCCATTATACCCTTCACTCTAACTCCTTCTCCTCACTCCACTCCCCCCCCACCCCCATTTCTCCTGGCCTTTGTACATGCTGGTCCCACCGCCTTGAATGCTCTCTCCACAATCCCACCTGGGTTACTATATGACTGGCCTACCAGGCCACTGCTTGCAGGTCTTTCTCTGGAAATTTCCTCCCCAACTACACATTGCCTGGGTAGCTGACTTTTCTCTGATCTATCACCACTTTCTACTTAACCCCAAAAATGACACTTATTATTTGATTTATTCTTCTCTGCTTGCTGCAAGTCCATGCTTGATCTCCTGTCATACCTTCCCAGCACAAGCCTCACACAAAGCAGGTACTCAGAAAACATTTACTGGAGAGATGAATAATCCCAATTAATGATAATGGTAAATCTGGTTTCTTGTAAGTCAATCTATCTCACAAATCAGATCACTCTGAGATTTCCCTGATAAGAGAAGCACTAAGACAGCAGGTTGAAAATACATGCATTAAAACTGATATATGCACACCACAAATGTCTTGGTACCTATAACACATTTCTTCAGGAGCTAAAATGGTGACTTCTATAAATGCCAGGTACATATTTTCCATCTTTTATCCAGAATTCTGGTTTTGACCTGAAGAACAATGAAGAAAGGAAACAAGACTTGCCCAAGACAGGCGAGCACATCTGTAACTTCAAATCCTTTACCTACATAGAGCTTTAAGAAGCTGAGACCAGGAGAAAACAAAAGTCACACAATGACTCATTTTAACAAGCACTCAAAGATGTCCAGTAGCCTTTGGCCATGACTTTTTGTCCAAGGTACTTCTTGCTTACCAAAAATTTATATAATTAGGAAAAACTGTGAAATGGATGCATTTTACTTGGTGGGCAGCACAGAGAACGTATTTCTATGTACACCTTCTCAAACTTAACTACTTCTCACACAGTTTAAATAATATTTCTTTAGCATGACAGTTCATACTTAAATGAAAGATAAACAGAACTTCAGCTCAGATAGACATGTCTGAGGTGCCGGCTCATTTCTCCCTAAGATTTTAACAACTCAATGGAATTTACAGATGGTGTTTTTTTCTTCATCGGTAATTACAACTCAAAAAACTACCTAAAATTCGATTACCAACCAGTTGATCTGTATCTAAATCTTTTTCCCATTGATTGCAAAAAACAGTCATTGCAAACAGAAACACCATAGGGTTGTACTGGTTAGAAGACAGGTCTGTTTCCGTTTTTTTTTTTTTTTTTTACATGGGCAGTTCTGGAAATCAAACCCAGGTCTCCAGCACAGCAGGCAAGAATTCCGCCACTGAGCCACCTGTGCACGGCCCTGCTCATGCTTTTTAATTTCACAAAGCTCTTTAGTTTTCAAAAACCAGAGAAGCATTCTAGATATGTCACTAGCTCCCAATGGGGACAGATAACAAAACACTAAAGCACATCCAAGAAAAGCAGTGCTTTTCTAAAGGCGTTTGATTTCTCGGGCTCCCAAGTACTGACATGGCAAGAATCGCAGCGTTTATTTCCATGTCAATTAGAAACGGTCTCTGGGGAGGTGAGGAAGAGCCAAACGACAGCGTTCAAGTTCCAACACGTCAAAACATCCCACAATTCAAAATCCCCAATATAAACTCTGTTCACGACGGCTGGTTCCTATAAAAGCCACTGATCTGATCTGAGAAAGCTAATGTATTATCTGTCGGCTAAAGCGCCTCTAAAAACATCCGTGACGGTTAAGGGCGCCGGTACGACCACTGGTGCTTCCCTGATGCAAGAACCATTTACTGAGCGCTTACTACGTGCCAGGCAAAGACCCTGAGCGCTCCGATTCACCGTCACAGCCCCGTAGGGAGGGGTCATTCCTTCTGGGGAAGGGGAGAGTCCTTCTGGACAGCTTGGAGCTTCCAGCCGGGACTGCTTGGAAATGAACCGCAAAGCAAACCTCCTCCCGTGCTGGCCCCGAGGGCGGCCGAGGCCAACACGGGCAGGGAAGACGCCCTAGCCGGGGCTTACCAGGGTGAGGGCCACCTCCAGCATGGGGGCGAGGGCCAGTGTGCCGTGGAAGAGGGGGATACAGTCCACGAAGAGGGTGTGGTGGGCGCCCGGGCCACCCAGAGGGAGGTGCTCCTTGCGCGGCTTCTGCTTCTCGGCCACCAGGAGTCCGTTGACGGCGCAGTGGGGGTACTTGGCGCCATGAAGCACCATCTTGCAGTAGGCCTGGGTGGTCAGCTTCACCCCGGGCATGCTGAGCCCGGGAGGACCCTGGGCACGCGCCTCAGGCCTGGATTCGCTGCCCGACCGCGCAGCGCCTCAGCGAAATAGGGAGACGAAATGGCGGCAACTCCCAGGAGCGGCTTCCTGGCTGGTGGAACCCCCACAGGACCGGCCCTGCTGCGGGTCTCGGCTCCTCAGAGACCAACTCCCACAGACTCCGCTCGCGCTTCTCCCGGGACGCCGCCGGAAAGCGGCCTCTCCAGAGCCTGCCGAAAAGCAGCTCGGCGCGGCTTTTTACGACGTCCGCCGCGCTCTCTCCGCTTCCGGTCACAGTGACCTCCAGCGCGGCCGGGCCGGGGGCGGAGTCTCCCTGATCCCGTGGTGCCCCGCGGCGCGGCGTCTCTCTTTTTCCGGTCGCGGGCAGCCGGGGCGTAGAGGGCGGGCGCGGCTGGCAGCTGCGGGCGGCGGCGGCTACAGGTGAGGCGTCTGGGCGGCGGGTGCAGCGCGGCGAGGTCGGGCACGGTCCGGGGCGAGGAGCATCGAGCTGTGTGCCGGCTCCCGGCGGCTCGGTGCTTAGCAGGAAGCGGCGACTAGGCCTTGCAGCCCGTGACATTGAGCCGACCCGCGGGGGCTGCGGGCACCGGGGCCCGCTGGGCCACGAGGCCTTCGTAACCCCAGAAGCTCCCCGCCCAGCTTCACCTGCCACGCTGCGGCCCTGCGCTGGCGTCGGGCTCTGACCTTGGAGCGCCCGCTGGCCGAGTGTGCAGACCCGAGGTGCGGCTCTCCGCGCCGCCCCCGGGGAGGTGGTCCCGGCGTCTGTACCTGCAGCCTCGGACCTTAATTCTCCAAATGATCTCTGCGCTATCGCCCCTGTCTGAGCTCCCGGACAGACGCTCCGTTTCCCGGCCTAGGAGGTGTCCCGTGTCAGCCTACGCGTAGGCCAGGCGCGAGGACATGAATGCATGGTCGGTCCTGACCTAGTGATTTTGTTTATTCTGCCCTGGGTGGGGGGGAGTATTTTCCGATGTGTTCGGGAGATTTTTAATCATCAACAATGCTCTAAAAGAGGGTGGATCGGGCGAGATGGGCCTGACTCAGAAAGGGCCCAGGTGACAGGTATGTCATCTAGGACACCCGTTATCTGCAGCGACTGGAGGTGGAAAGGGGCTGTGTTTGCAACCTTACCCCCCATGATCCCTTCCAATTCTATGCCCATACTAAATATTTTACAAATGCTCAATTGAATGTGATGTGTGCCAGAACCTGTGAGTTCTTACCCCTTTTTCGCAAAGAATGGAACCCATCATAGCAACACAGTGCTTTTACAGAATTCCCTATTAGAATATTTTTCTCCTTAATTTTAAAGAAGGCTAGTTTCCTACTGTGTACCTGAAACGTTTATATATCATGATGCTTGGTTTGTAATGAAGCTCCGTAAAAACATGCTGACTACTAAGTGAAACCCCATCGTAGATTATTTTCTGAGTCCAGTACGTAATGAAGAATGGGTCATTTACATCAGGGAGAAGCAGAGAAAGGAAAGAATTGCATTAACTTGCGAATTGCACTGAGACAAAAAGAAAAATCATTCCTAATAAGTGTTTGCTGTCATTCATAGAGAAAGTGTACGCTTGTATCTTTCAGAATGTTGACCACCAGGGTATTTAGCCTAATTGGCAAGCGAGCAATTTCCACCTCGGTGTGTGTGCGAGCACACGGTAAGTGTAACTTTTCCTGCTTTTAAATTGGCTGAACAGATTTCACTTTTGCTACTCCTGTATGTGAGGCACACGTTGGAGTTTCAAACAGATGATGCAGATCCTGATCTTGCTGTTGAGGAACTTGATAGATTAAAAGTAAATATTTTAATTTGAATATTTCTTCAAGTTTAGCTCAAGTTCACTCCTTTTAAGAGATCTCTGCCATACAGGATGTTAATCTTTTCTTCACTCACAGACCCCCAGCCATCTGTCTTTGATACCGTGCACATTTTGCAAGCAGTGGAAATGAAGAAACGTGGACTTTGTAGACCGAGTTGGCTTTCAATTGCGATTCTGTTTTGTACAAGCTGCTTCCTTTTAGGAATCAGTTCCTCACCTGAGATATATGTAGAGCGCTTAGCTCAGTGCCTGGCACAGTTTAGTTTTGCATTTATTGAGCATCTTCTTTGTACCAGACACTGAGTTAGGCACCGACAGTGAAAGAAATATGGCTCATGGCCCCTATCCAAGGAAGCCTAGAATCTGAAGGTACATGAAGGAAAATGTTTTAGTGAGAGAAGGTGGCTCCAGAGGAGAAGCATTTAGCCCAACCTAGGGTTTGGGGAAGCTTCTGAGGAGAGGCTTGGCTTTACTGACGGACAGGTAGGTTGAATCTCTCATATAAGGGAGACATGGCATTCCAGGCAGAGGGAAAAGCAAACAAAGCAATGAAAGTATGGATCGGCATGGCAGGTTCTGTGATACTGAGGGATCCACCTCTTGAGTGGTGAGCGATGAGGTTGAAGAGGAAGGTTTATATATCCAAGTAGTTAATAATTGGTAACCACTATTACCTGTAGTTGGTTTATATGTGGATTTCCCACTGAAACTTCTTCAGTTGATGATGCTATCTTTTCTGTTTTCCTTATATAGCCCAGAATTAACACTGGACAGACTCGAAAACAGATAATTTTAGTAAGAGTGTTATTCAAGTAGTTCTATTAATTTAAATAAGTTGGTGCTAAAGAAAAACTTTGTTTAAATTAATACTCATGGAAAAAACATTTCATTAAAAGCTTGAGAAGTCATTTATGACAAAGATATGTTTTGTTTTGTTTGTTTGAAGGATAATTCACAGAAGTAAAATTGGCCTTTTCTAGGTGTAATGTTTTATGAATCTTGACCAACTTACCCAGCTGTGTAACCACCACCGCTGCAGTCAGGACACAGAACATCTGTCACCCTGCGAAATTTCCTTCATGGCCCTTTGTGGTCGTTCTAAGCTTAATGGCCATAGTTTATTCCTTTGATAATTGTGTTTTTGGTAGAGAAAGTAAGATTAAGTTACTTTCCCTCTTGAAACTCTCCAATAATTTCTTGTTATACCTAGAATAAAATCTACATCTGCCTTGTCTGCCTTTCTGAGCTTACCACACAATACTAAAAAAAAAAAAGGAAAGCACAAACAGCAGTCTAAGCCACCTCTCCCCACCTGTTCACTGCCCTGGGCTGCACCTTGTCCTCTGTACCAAACTGCAGCCTCCTTCCTGCTGCACAGTCACTGGGCTGTGGGTGGATGCCTTTTTCATATGATATTCACATCAGTAACACATTCTGCATGTGTTATTTCAGAACCCCCTTTCCTGACCCCTCTTCTCAAGGAGCTCCCCATCACACATCACCCTGTTTTGCTTTTCCTTATGCACTAGTGTGCTGTGGGTTTACCTGTGTATTTATGTATCATCAGCTTCTTGAGGCTAGGCACCTGCCCATCTTGTTTGTTGCCATAACTCCAGCACATAGTAGGCAGATGACCAACATGACCTGCTGTCCACTGCACAAGTATGTCCTTTAATTTTCAACTTCTAATTTATACAAGTCATACCTGAATACACAAACCTATTCTCAGTGGAAAGCATTAAAACTGTGGGATCCATTGGTAGCCACTGTTGTCAGGTGGATGGAAATTTGTACAGTGACTCTTAGAATGGAGAGGCGAGCTCAGATTTACCAGATGTTCCCAGCAAAGGGCTCAATAAAAAAACTGACTAAGTCAAAGGTAGAAGTGAGAACTCCTTGTTAGACCGGGACACTGCTGTTTCTCTCTATTAAGGAGTGTTTGCTGTGTTATCCTTTGCATTTCCCCCCATTTGCTGGGAAGCAGGCCCAAAGCTCCAAGAACCTCAGGCATCCCTGAGGCCATGATTGGCCACTCCTATTCTGAAAAATGCAGTTTCATGCTTAGAGTACCTCAAGGTTATTAGAGGGTTTTTTAATAACCACTTTATTGAGATATAATTTACATAACATGTAATTCATATACCATTTAAAAGGTATAATTTACTTGTTTTTAATATATCCGGAGTTGTATAACCAATCCCACAAGAGTTTAGAAACATTTCATCACTGCAATTTACATCTTCTTTTAATAACTCCAGTGCATAAGCTGAGTGCTTTAAACCTTTTAGAGACTTTCAACATTATACTATTCTTTTTAAGTCTATTTTAATAGGATCTTACAGTTTTAAAATGGCAAGTCATTTTTCACCTCAGATCCTTTCGAGAATGAGGTTGGGTATAAATATATCAGTATCCTAGCCATTTTCATGGCTGTGATAAGCAGCTAGAGAAATTGTACCACTTTATGTAGGACTCGATGTTCTATTTCACTGCTGTTAACATGATTTGAGAGATTTTAATAGTTGGGACTAACTAAGCTAATAGATTTCAGGCACTTTCATGCTTCCAGATTGGTTTGGAGCACAAAGTATTCTTGCAAATGTAGGTAGAAATGAAGCAACGGCTTATGTCAGTGAGAAAATCCTAAATAAAAATTAGGAAACAACATTTTCTTTTCTCCTGTCTGCATTTTTCCTCTCCCTTCCTGTATGATATACGAGTGCATGCTCATTTTAAGGCATGAGAACACTGACGTACTTAGAGCAAAAGTCCTCATTTAGTCCACCCAAAAATGAGGACTTTTGCTCTAAGTGGCAACAACCCAGTTGGTAACAGGGTTTGGAGTTTACTTTTCTAGGACTTTTGGTGTGTTTATTTACATATTCAGAAGTATACACGTAGGATACAGATTTTTTAAAACAAACAAAAAAAATTTGTGTTGTCCTGACTTGAATCACATGATCACCCTTCCTTTTTGAGCACAGAGATCTACTTCATTCTCTTTTTTGTTGCAACGTGTTCCCTGCTATACATATACTTTCCTGATTCCCCTTCTTTGGCTTTCTTTTTTCTTTTTCAAAAAACCAGGGCACTTATTTCCTAGCATGCTGAGTGATTTACATGTTAGTTATGGCTGTTGTGTGTTCCTCACTTCTGAAATGTCAGCGCCTGAAGCCAGGAGTCTTTGAGGGTTTACTGATGATCCCAAACGGCTGTGACTATTTTCTAGCACGTTGTAGGTGCTTAGTAAATATGTGTGGGACAAATGGCTCTGAGAGGTAGGTTTCTAAGAAGATAGCAAAATTTCAAGGTCAATTCTCTCAGGGGTACAGGCTGCTTCCAGGGTTTTGCTACCATAAACAAGGCTATAGTAAATATCTTTTTGTATATTTTTGTGTTCCTGAATTTTGAACACGTGCTTCTTTTATGAAGCTTATCTTGTTTTTGTTCATTAGTTTTGCATCACATGCAGAAGGGCCTTCATTTAGTCCAGCCTCTAAGCCAGAGCAGGAATTTCTCTGCTCGAAACCTTTTAATTGAAGGAAGTGGCCCTCCCAGGAGGCCCTAGGTACAGTGGCACTCAGACTTGCTGCTGGCAGGTGTTTGTTCTGCTGTAATAAAAATTCTTCTCATTCACTATCTCCAGTCTGCTGTCCGGGGCCATGTCAGACAAGTCTGCTCCTTTTTCACCATGACAGTCCTTCAGCTGTTTTTTGAAAAAGTAGCCATACCATGAGAGGACTGAAGTTTTCAGTGTTTCTGCATACCTGGGCTTAGTTCTATTTTCAGAAGTAGCACCTTGTTTATGACTCTTAGTCTATATGGATATTAAAATTTTTACTCACTTTGTTTCTTAGGAAGTGTGGTGAAGAGTGAAGACTATTCTCTCCCGGCTTATGTCGACCGGCGAGACTATCCCTTGCCTGATGTGGCCCATGTTAAGAACCTTTCTGCCAGCCAGAAGGCCTTGAAGGAGAAGGAGAAAGCGTCCTGGAGCAGCCTCTCCATTGATGAAAAAGTTGAATGTGAGTACCCAGTTTGGCATAATCCATTAGAGTATCTCAGGTATCATCTTCTGACATTGTTGGGAACCGAAACGAAAGGGCTTCATGTTCAGACATCATGTCTAGTACCTACCTCCCTACTCTAAAGGCAAGAGTGGGTGAGGCACGCACAGTCGGCCTTGCAGTGGGCAGTTCTGGACGAGGTGGGGCTTTGCAGCATGGGAGCCCTGCTGAACGCATGGGGTGGGGCGAGCAGAAGGCATGGATGAGTATCTGCTTGTTGCAGGTTTTGGCTTTTATGTCTGATATATGGGGCACACCAATACTAAAATTAAGTATAATGCTGGAGACCTGGGTTTGTTTCTCCGGTACCTGCCCATGCAAAAAAACAAATTAAGAATAAAAATGAACTCCAAACCCACCTAGAAATGATGTTTTCTTTATTCGTGTCTCTTTTATCCTCTGTGGTTAACGGGAAAGTTGATTAGTAGAAGTTGGAGTAAAGATCCAGGGTTGTTGTCCTGGCTTGCTGTGACCTTGAAAGTCACTTAGCCAGTATCTTAACTGGCAATTGAGTTAGTAGGTCTGGGGTGAGTCCCAGGAATCTGCATTTTTAACAAGCGCTCCAGGTGAGTTTTATGGTCAGGCAGGGTTAGGAAATTTGCCTTTAAGGGGTTATATTTGGGGCCAAATGTTTCGCCCCCTGACACTGCTGACCAAAGGGGTCAAAAAGAACAATCTTATTTCCAGTTGCTTTTAAGATTTTATTGAAAGTGAATGCTGCTTATGAGGATTTTGCCGCAGCTTTGATATTATCTCTCTGTTTCTCTTTAACCAAGATGGTAAACATTTGGTTTTGATCTACTTGCTTTCTTAATGAAAGATTAGGGAAATGTAGTTTAGTTAGTAAAGACAATAAAGAGTAATGTGCTTGCATTCCAGAGAGACTAAAGGAGGAGAAATTGATCCTTAGACTCTATTCTCTAGGTTACACAGGGACACATAGTCTCTTTATTTCTTTGTCCTGTTCCTACTGGCGAACGAGGTTTTTTAGGCTAGTCCCCTCACCAAGGGTTGTAAAATAGAAAGCCCCTGGCCAAGGGCCTAGCCTTTTGGTTCCGCCTTGCTCTGTCTCTAGCTGGATGATGCATTGGCTAAGTCACTCTTCTTTCTGAAAAGAGGGGTCACATTAGGCCAACTACAGGCAGGGTCCTGTGCAGTTTTAGAGTTCTTTTTCCTGATTGGATTTCTTCTGCTTGTCACAAGTCTTGACTTCTGGCAGCCTAGAACTCCTAGTCACTGCTACCAGCTCCATTTCTTGTCTGAAATTCACTGAGAGCCTGCCTCCAGCTGTCTGGTTGTGACACGTGTCCACAGTATAGGTCGCACGGGATTGGATGGACTCACCGCATCACTGTTCTTTGGAGCTGTGGGGAGGAAGATGAGCCAGGGCAGGATACGTATCTGGGAACTGATTGCTGGGGTGCAGAGATACAGATCAACAGCCTGAGTGTGGGCTAGTGGGCTGAATAGCAGGTAAAGAGGAGTCAGGGCAGGATACATCCCTGCAAATTAATTGCTGGGGTGCTGAGGTGATAGTACACCAGCTCAGGTGCGGACTAGACTGAATAGCATGTGGAGCAGCCTTGCAATGCACCTGATCTGTAAGACTTGTTTGCTCTAAATTATTGACAGAAGAGTAGCAAAAGACTCTTGCTACTAGTTATAAAAGGGGTGTGAAAATGCATGATTAAATATAACCTTCTATTATAATTTAGCAGAGAAATAATTTCACTGATTTTTTTCATCCAAAGCACACAACATGCATTTTCTTTCCTCCTTCACCCCTAATTGTGCATGTGTGCACACATTCACACCTGCGTGCCTGTGTATTATGGCCTTTAGGCCTGTGTGGTTTTCCTCAGCCCCGTGTTTTATCCCTCAGGTGTGCCATGTTGAGGAATGATGGTTGTACACCGAGGAGGGGGTTGCTCTTGGTCCTTGTGGCTTTTATGCCTGCACAGTGGGGCTGTTCTTTGTGTTCTAGTGTATCGCATGAAGTTTAATGAGAGCTTTGCTGAAATGAACAGAAGCACCAATGAGTGGAAGACAGTTGTGGGTGCTGCCCTGTTCTTCATCGGCTTCACTGCTCTCATCCTGATGTGGGAAAAGCACTATGGTGAGTAGAGAGGAAAGAGGGAATGGGATGCTGTAAGGTCTCGGGTGAGAACCCCTAAGCCAGCCAAGACTGGTAATCGGCTGTGGAGTGGTTTCCAGACTGCCTTGGAAGCAGAGTCTAGGACCTCCATTCCAGGAAACTGGCTTCTGTTAACTGAAGCAGTGGGAGGTTGAATCTGATTACTTGCTACTGGGCCAAAATTGTTTGGTTGTGAAAACACTTCCCTGCTGGGTGCAGTGCACTGCACTCTCAGTAGCAGTGTGTCTTCTAACCCCGTCAGTTATCCAGAGATGGCTTGATGAAAGTTAGATCACAGAGGAGGGAGTGCCTTCATTGGGGGGCAGTTTCAGCTGTTTGCAGGGACTGCATCTCCATGACTAGAGTCTGGGTCATCAGACCTAATAGATCCTGCTTAGACAGTGTTGGGGTTGCCTGCTCATTTGGGTGCTTCTTCTCTGGAGGTTCTTTCTCTCCAGGTGGAATAGGTATTTGCCCATTTTCAATAGACCTATTCCTGTTCTTGTGGTTTGCAATTGGATGTGGTTATTGAGTCCCTGCCCCTAAATATTTGCTCTTCTCCCAAGTCATATTTGGCTCTATTTGTGCTCTATGTCTCCAGACCCTACTCTCTAAATCCTGTAGAGAAGATATTCATCCTTTAGCTTAATTATTTTATTGCTAACTTTTTATGAACAAAGGAATTATTTGAAAATGCTTAGAGTTGTCAGTAGGTTGAATGGGTGGCAGATGACTTGGCTGCCCCAAGTTGTTAGTGTAGGAGACCTAACCCACATCCCTGTTGGCTTAGAAACAACTTGTAGTCAATCTTGCCTCATGAAACTGTTTTGGACTGTAGTGTATGGCCCCATCCCGCATACCTTTGAAGAAGACTGGGTGGCCAAGCAGACCAAGAGGATGCTCGACATGAAGGTCAGCCCAATCCAGGGTTTTTCTGCCAAGTGGGACTACGACAAGAACGAGTGGAAAAAATAAAGGCCTGCTGTTTATGTATGTGAACCTTAACTTGTTCTGTCACTCTCATGCAACTTAACATATTTACTGAAATAGAAATATGTGAAACAGTAACAAGGCTAATAAATTACCAGTTTACATGAAATCCTTTGTGATCAGTTCTTTGAAGCTAATTCGATGAAAGTATCTGTAGTTTGAAATAGCATAGATTTCTCCAAAATGTCTTAAGTACATGTATTTTGGGTATAAATGAAATGACAAAATCTTAATCTTAAATGGGGTGAGGGGACAGCACATCAAAAGTAAACATATGTTCAGGATCCTTGATCAAGACTTCTCAGGTGCCCCAGCTCAAGCCACGCACTTCAGGGTCAGGAGGCCTCATGCTGGACTCAGACCTGAGAGTGAATCCAGGAAGAATTGGAGCAAACAAGAGCAGCAACTAAGCCCCAGCCCTGTAACGGCTGAAATGACCTGCCACATAGCAGTTGCAGAGCTTGGAGGAGTACATTCCCCAAAGCAGTTCTTAAACCTTGATAATCTACAGAATTGTGGGGTGGGAAAAGGAAACGTGCTACACTCAACACCCTGCAGACACATGGGAAATAGGGAATAGCACAGAACTGTGTGGGATGGAAAAGGTTGATAAGATTCCCTTATTGGAGAATCATTCATGAAGTCAGTTCAGTACAAACAGTGAACAAGATCCACACTACAAATGCATCTTAAGGAAACTATAGTTCAGAAGGAAGAGTGTCAGGATGAGGAGACAACCCAATTTTGTACCATGATATAATCCCTCAATTCCCCAAACGGCTTCTCAGCTTTGCCGCCAATGATGGAGAACAGCTACTGTTCTCAGCTGGCTTGACTTGAGCCAATCTGTGAACTCCTACTCCTTGGGGAGGCAGTCTACCCTCGTACCCCTGAGTCGAGTTAGGGAAGGATTCTGCTTTAGGTAAAAATCTCTCCTGAAAAGACAACCTGTTACCTCCACCACAACTTCTGTTTTGGCCTGTTTCAAGCTTTGCTGAACTGGGGAAGTGGGGTGGGGTGCCTTTGCCTCTCCTCTGCTAAGTATATTTTTGTAACCACCAGCGGCATCTGTAAAGGGCAAGGGAAGCAAACACACCCAGAACTTTTGCTCGTCAGAGATTCCCTGAGTATCTCCTCTCACAATCCTGTTGCATTTATCTGCATTATGAGTGTTGAGACTTTGAGGGGAAATAGTGAAGACTAGGTGTTGCCTTAATACTTGCCATTCTCTTTTTTTTTATGGGCTCTGTTCTGGGGGGCATGGGAGCTGGGGAAAGCTTGGCCTTGCATCTTAGTCTTCATCAGTAAACTCATTTACACGCACACACACACACAGAGTGCTTTAATGGGGGCATTTGGGGTTTTTGATGAGTTTTTACATGAGGGCAAATCACATTATAATAACCAGACTGACAGAAGTTACCATGGGTCTTTTCTTCCGGGACTGCCACTCCCCCCTTGAAATCAACGTTGGTTGGGTGGGGTGACCACCAGCCAGGGTGGGCTCTGGGCTCCCTGATGGAACTGGATGTGGACTCATTTCCTTGGTCTGCTTATGGCCTGCTCAGTCCCTTGGCTACTCTCAGCCTCTAAATCTGAAACACAGTTTAGGCAAAGCAGTTTAATGAGCATTCTCCTGGTCCTGATGAGCTCCCTGTCGAGGTTTCATCCTGCTGCTTTTATGCTATTCTCTAATACTCAAGCATCAGTTCCTCATGATTCTCTGGAGACAATCCTTGAATAAAACTCTTGCATGAAGAAAGCAACAGCAATGGCTGGTGCCAAGGGGTCTCCCACCAAGACTAGTGGGTAGGAATGAGGCTGGGGTGAGAGAGCATGACCCTTAAGGAGCCCAGCTGCTAATAGAAAGGAAACGTGAATCCTTAGCACTGGACCAGAGGGATTCCAGGAAGAGGGAATCTTCCTGGAATTGGAAAGCTAATTGGAAAGCTTGCACTAGTCCATTTAAAATTAAGAGCGGGTTAAATATAGTCCCTGATTGTAGCCACTTCCTGCTGCTTTAGAAATGTCCTTGATCTCTTGCTCTCAAAGGGTCTAGCTGACTTCCCTGGGAGGCCCTCCTTGCCTTCTGGGGAAGAGAGGAAATGCCAGAACTGCGGGGTGTAGAGTCCTTTTATGAGAGCTGAGAACTGGCCCCCTGAATGGCGTAAACCCTTTGCATGATGCTGTTTCAGCTCTGTACTGGTTTGAAAGTGTTGTGTACCCCAGAAAAGCCATTGTCCTTTAATCTTGATTCAATATTGTAGGGCAGAAACCCTTTTGATTAGCTTATCTCCATGGAGATGTGATGCTCCCACTTGAGGGTTCAACATCCTGGGGGCAGGAGCTGAGACCATGGGCTTGAGTGAGGCAGTGGCCTGGAGGTGAGCTTCTGGAAGGGTACATCTTCAGTGAAATGGCAAGCTAGAAAGCCACATGGAACAAGGATAGCACAAAGAAGCTTGTTGGAGTTAGCTTGAGCTCTGAGAGAAAAAAAAGCTTCCTCTTAAAATTTATAAACAGAAGCCTACCCTCCCATGTATCTGAGTCCCACTACCCTGAATAGTTTAGGAAATTTCAGGCTGAGAAGTGAAGGTAGAAAATGATGCACGAATAAAAATTCTCTTTTGAGAGCTTCACCCTGAGTCTTCCACAAAAGACTTCCACAGATTAAGCCCTACTGAAGATGAGCTTGTTTTTGAAATGACGCAATGCATCAGGACACAGTTTATTATGAATTAGAGTCAGAGAGTATGACAGCAGAATGAGCAACCTCAAAAACTGGGATATGCAACAAGGTGAAACTTGAGGACAGTATGTTGAGTAAAATAAGCCAGAAATGAAAAGACAAATATTAAAATGCCTCACTGTATTAGTTTGTCAAATACAGCTAGAATGCAACATACCAGAAATAGGTTGGCTCTTATGAAAGGTAATCTATTAAGTTGTAAGTTCATAGTTCTAAAGCCATAAAAATGTCCAAACTAAGGCATCCAGATAAAGATACCTTGACCCAATAAAGACCAAAGGCATGCAAAAACCCCTGTCAACTGAGAAGGCTTGTGGCTGACATCTGCTGGTCTTTTGGCTTCTGGTTTCAAACAGCTTCCTTGGGAGGTGTTTTCTTTCTGCATCTCCAAATGTCTCTGTGTCAGCTCTGTAGCAACTCCAAAATAATTTGTCTTTTAAAGGACTCTAGTAAACTAGTCAGGACTCACCTCCATCTAGTCAAAAGGCCACACCCACAACTGGGCATGCCACATTGCCAGGGAAGTAATCTAATCAAAAGGTCACACCCACAATTGGGTGTGTTACATCTCCATGGAAATAATCCATTCAAAGTTTCCACCCTACAATATTGAATCAGGATTAAAGAATATGGCTTTCCTGGGGTACACAACACTTTCAAACCAGCACACTCACAAATATGACTAGCTATAAAGTGTAAACTCTGAGAATTGAAATTCAAGAGCATAGGTTAATCAGATGAAGGCAGATTGTAAAGTTTTCTAGATTGCAAGCTCTTAACAGCCATCACATCTGTTCTGGAGTTGTAACAGTTACTTCTAAATTCTGAGATGCTGAGCGCTTTGTGTATAATCTGGTCATTTCCTGGAACTTCAGGTATTTATGTGACTCCTGAGACTCAGAACTGGAGCTCTGCAGCTACAAAAGTCAGCATTACGCCACATAGGAACTGTTAAAAACATTGAAAAAGTGATCAGACTTCTTTTAGAAATATGAATGAAATTGATCTGGGTAGGCCTAAGGTAAATCAGACTAAAGGGTAAACAGTGATATTGACTGTATTTTAAAACTCCAACTTCTGTGCAAGACCATAGGAAGAGATGTTTATTTGGTGCAAAATTTATAGTTTCGGTAGCACATGATATAATTTAACTTGTATGGTTAGCTTATTTGAGCAACATAAGTACATGGAATCTTGACTAGGGAGTGAGGTCTTGTTGGTCTGTACAGGTTGATACAATGCCCCAATACATCCCAGAGTAATCAGGGCAGAGGGTTAGAAAGTCTTTGCAAATTCCCTGTGCTGGTTTGAATCTGTGGTGGACCCCAGGAAAGCTATGTCCTTTAATCTTCATTTAATAGTGCAGGCTGGGAACATTTTGATTGTTCCCATGGAGATGTGACCCACCCAATTGTGGGTGGTAACTTTGCATTAGATGGTTTCCATGGAGTTGTGACTCCACCCATTCCAGGTGGGCCTTGACTGGAGTCGTTTAAAAAAGGAAACATTTTTGGAGAGAGTCCCTTTTAGAGCCACAAGGCTGGGAGCCCACGCAGCCAGAGACCTTTGAAGATGAAGAAGGAAAACACCCCTGGGGGAGCTTCATGAAGCAAGAGGCCTGGGGGAAGAGCTAGTAGATGTTGCCATGTTCCCCATGTGCCTTTCCAGTTGAGAGAGAAACCCTGAACTTCATCGGCCTTTCTTGAGTAAGGGTACCTTCTTGTTGTTGCCTTAATTTGGACATTTTTATGACTTGCTTTATTTTATTTATTTGTTTTTAAATTTATTTTATTAATTTATTTTTTATTTAAGAAAACAAACAATACACTTAGAACCACCAACAATGAATATCTTAGTTAGCTTAACCATAGGCACACTTAAATAAAGAATGTATATAATCATTGTAAAGCCTGTGTTTGTGCAATTAGACTTGGTTTAAGTGGGACATTTTTATGGCTGAGAACTGTAAACTAGCAACTTAATAAATTCCTCCTTTTAAAACCCGTTCCATTTCTGGTATATTGCATTCCAGCAACTAGAAAACTAGAACAGTCTCCTTGAGGGTCTGGGGGAAAAGATGGGGATATGGAACTTCCCCACATGGGAAATTCCTGATATCTTCTCAAGCAGTGAGGACTGCCAATTTGACAGGCCCGGCCCTTGATTTTGGGGCTTGCCCTTATGAAAATTATTCCTGCAGAGGAGACGCTAAGCCTACTTATGATTATGCTGAAGAATCATCCCTGGAGAGCCTCTGTTGTAGGCCTCTCTCTCTAAGCCAACTCAACAGGTGAACTCGCTGCTCTCCCCACTACGTGGAACATGACTCCCAGGGATGAGCCTGGTCCTGGCAACGTGGGAGTGAGAAAACCTTCTTGACCAAAAGGGGGAAGAGAAATGAAACAAAACAAAGTTTCAATGGCTTAGAGATTTCAAATAGAGTTGTGAAGTTATTCTTATACAATATATGGGTATTCCTTTTCAGTTTTTTGGGTACTGGAGTAGCTAGATGGAAATATCTGAAACTGTTGAACTGTAATCCAATAGCCTTGATTCTTGAAGATGACTGAATAACTATAGAGCTTTTAAGGTGTGTCCATATGATTGTGAAAACCTTGTGACTGACACTCCCTTTATGCAGTGTATGATGGACAGTTAAGTAAGAAAAAAGACAAAGAATAAATAAACAATAGGGGGTATGGGGGATATGGGATGTTTGGGTTGTTCTTTTTACTTTTATTTTTATTTTTTTGTAATGAAAATGTTCAAAAATTGATTTTGGGTGGTTTAATGGTAAAATGCTCGGCTGCCATGTGGGAGACTGAGGTTCGTTTCCTGCCCCATGCACCCCTCCCCCCAAAATCAATTGTGATGATGAATGCACAGCCATATGATGATACTGTGAACCACTGATTGTATATTTTGGATGACTATATGGTATGTGAATATATATCTCAATTAAAAGAAAACAAAAATGAAAACAAAACAAAAGAACTTAGATAATCATTGGATAAATATGTTCAAAACGATGAAGAGTATATAAAAAGGAATAGAAAACATTAAGCAAAAAAAAAAAAAAAAAGAGTCCCTAGAACAAAGACAAAACAAATTTGAAAAATACCTAAATAGAATTTCTAGAAATGTAAAATACAGTTATTTAAACAAAACAAAACAAAAAAACCCTCAGTGGAGAGTTAAAGCTATTAAAAGAGTTGAAGAGAGAATTAATAAAGGAAGGATGGACTTGAGGAACTTACTCAGATTATGGCCCAGATAGAGGAGGTGGCACAGAACAGTAAAGGGAGACTGAGGCCATGGAGAGATCAGCAGGATTTCCCAACTCTGGATTAGCAGGAGTTCGGAAGGAGAAAACAGAATGGTGGAGAGTAATATTTGAGGGGTTAAACGCTGAAAAGTTTCCATAATTAATGAGAGACATGGACTTTTTAGATTCATGAAGCACTTTCCCTCAGGAAGAAGGAAAAATACATTGTGATAAAATTGATGGCATTAAGGACAAAGAAAGATCTTAAAAACATCCAGAAAGAAAGGCCATTACCTACAAAGGGAAAGACAATTAGCAGTAGACTTACCAAAAGCAATCTAGAAGACAATGGAACGATATCTTAACTTAGAATAATATAACCAGCTAAACTATTAGTTTAGAACAGGAAAAATAAACACATTCACAGGTACGGATTAAGAGAGTTTACCACTAACTCGTCTTTGCTGAGAGAAGTGGTGAGGGATGGATTCAGGAAGGAGAAAGCTGAACTGGGAAGGAAAGAGTGAGATGCCAGGGAGAAGGGTGAGAAATGGCACTGGAAAGTCTGTAGGCAAATTCACTGAAGCTGGTTGGCTGCGACAGTAACATAATTATGTAAACCAATTTGAGGAGGTTTAAAAACCAAGGTTTTTACCCTTGGGAAGATGGTGGCTGTGGTGGCGGTGGCATGATTTTTTAATTTCCCTGACTCTCCATATGAAAACAGAGTAACAAGAAAGCCAAATCCCAAAAACAAACAAGCAAAACCCACCTCTGAACAAAATTCACGAGAAAGTTGGGTGAGACGATATTCCCATGACCCCCTCCCCCAAATACAATAAAGAAGGCCAGACCACCCATAGCCACGAGCCTGCATGACCCACTGCTGTGCAGGAAGAAGCCGAGGGAAGCACTGGGAAATACGACAGACCTGAGCAGGAGGCCCTCCTCTGGCCGGCAGGTATCCACGGGAATGACGGCATGAGATGCTGAGAGCTGCCAGTGAGCGTGGGGGGAGTGTGGCACTTCAACGGCAGGGGAGAGCTGAACCCTCAGTAGGGGTGAGGGGACACTCCAGTCTCCACACAGACCCTGCTTGCTGGCTTCCAGGACAGAGACCCTCTGGGGAGGAACCGCTGAGAATGAACTCAAAGTCGAGCATGATAGGGCAGGCAAGGGCGGCTCAGGGGCAGAATTCTCGCCTGTCGTGCTGGAGACCCAGTTCAATTCCTGGAGCCTACCCTTGAAAATAAAAGGAAAGAAAAGAAAAGAAAAAGAAAAAAATTGAGCAGGACAGGGACAACCAGGAGAAAGGAAGGACAAGACCCAGATAAATGCGGGGTAAGTAAAGAGAGCCAGTGGTGTTTTTGCATATCAAATGGAAGCAACCTAAGAGGGAGCCCTGTGAAATGAGGAGCACTGTCCTGAGCCACGGCGCCTTCTCAAAGTTCAGGAAAGCTAAGTTGAGCTTCAACAGGGATATTTATTGTAATGGACTAAAACCCATCTGAGGTATTTGAAGACATGCAAAGAAACAGGCAAGTGTAGACAACACTGAAGGAAAACAAAGCTGTTTATAGACGCTGGTTGTTGGTCAGACTCTTTCCACAACACCTCGGGGCTGGTCCAGTAGCCGTGGCGGCAGTGATGGAGGCTTTGTGCACAGGCCCACCACACGAACCTCCTTGCACCAAGGTTGACCTCCTGCTACTTCTGAATTGTGCCCCGGTGTGGCACGATTTCCTGGGGCACCGGTCAGCACCCTGATGGGAAGCTGATATGTGTTCTCACTAGAATAGACTCATATTCTAAATCGGGCTTGCTTTCTCTGCCCACAAGGCCTCTGCCAACAGCACCCTCCATGGCCTCATGGAGTGCCTGCTCGCTGCCATGACACTCCCCACGTCGCTCCTGATCAATAAACTTGTTTCACAGGAAGAGAATTAAAGTATGAGTTCATCGTGCCCCGTAACCCAGGAGCAGCTGACCTAGCTGAAATGGCCCAAGTCATGGGCATGTTGAGCAATATCTCCCTGAAGAGATGGTTTCTAACTTATGGGACACAGTACATGGCTTTAGTAAGAGGCTAATATATAGTTCTCTCCTTTAGCCTGAATACATGGGTTGGGGAATCAAGGGGTAGAAGCAGAAGTGTTTTCTTTCACTATCACACCTAATAACCCAGTTGTAGGATTTCTGCTTTGCATCCCTGAATGCTTTCTGTGTGGGTAGAAGGTCTTGATTCCCAAGGGGATTAATGTTTTCACCAGGGTACACTCAGTGGCTCTAGTGAACTGAGAATTGAGACTACCACCAACCATTTGGGGCTCCGAACCAGCAGGCAGAGAAGGGCATTCCTCTATGGGCTCAGACGACTGGTCGTGATTACCACGGGAAAATTGGGTCTGCACAACACAGTGGGAACATGGAAGATTGTCTAGAACAGGGGATTCTCTTGGGTGCCTTTCAGAACTCCCAAGTCCAACAATAAAAACACGAAGCTAGGACCACCAAGGAGCAGATCCTATTCGAATGAAGATGTGGGGTCAACCCACAGGGGAAGAATCCCAACCCACTGAGGCCTGGATGACGACAAAGGAGGTACTGAATGGGTAGTGGGAAAAGGAAAGTATAAATATCAGCTGTGACTTCATGACCAGTTTCAGAAATGAGGTTTGTAGTACCTATGTATATTTTCTTCCTTGCTTGGGGTGTGTGTATTAACTTTTTTTTCCTTCTCTGTCTTCTTTCCCCTTACTAGTTTTTTTTTTTTTTTTAAAGATTTTTTAACTTTTAATTTTGAAATAATTTCCAACTTACCCTGTACAGAGAATTCCAGCATAACTCCACTCGCCCAGATAGTCTGATCCACCAATTTTAACATTTTGCCACTTTGGCTATATCATTCTCTCTATTTCTATCTATCTATCTGCCTATCTATCTGTCTTTCTACCCACCTATCTCTCCGTCCATCCATCCGTCTGCCCATCTGTCCATCCATCCATCCATCCATCCCTCCATCCGTCCGACCATCCATCTATTTTCTGAAATTTGAGAGCAGGTTGCACATATACTCTTTGAACACATAATATTTGCATGTACATTTCCTATGAACAAGAATATTCACTTATGTAATTACCTTAGGTGCAATTATCAAGTTCAAGAAATTTAACATTGATGTATAACTTACAGCTTATATTCCATTTTTTCTTATGCTCCAGTAATCTCCTTTTGAGCCTTTTGCTCTCCATTTTTAGATCCCATCCAGGATCATGTATTGATTTAATTATTATTCTCTTTAGTTTATCTTTTTTTTTTTAAATTGTGGAAACATACATAACATAAATCTTTCTATCCCAGCCGCTCCCAAACATACCACTCAGTGGGATTAATCACATTCACAATACATTACCTTCACCACCACCCATTCATTGCTAGAATTTCCCTTTATCCCAAACAGAAACCCTACGCTAATTTTACACTAACTCTCCACTGCCCCTGCCCTACTCCTCCCCTGGTACTCTACTTTCTGATGCTATGAGTTTGCATGTTCTCTGACATTTTTTTTTTTGTGGTTACTACGGGGCTTAAATTTAACATTCTAAATTTATAATTTTCTTTGCATCAATACCAAGTTAGCTTCAATAGCATATATAAACTATGTTTCTATATTCCTCTGTCCCCCATCTTTATATAGTTCATATTAAAAATTACATATTTATTTGAGTCCAAAACCATTGGATTATCATTACATTTTTTGCATTTGCCTTTTAAATCTGGTAGAAAAAAGTGGAGTTACAAATAAAAATACAATCCTAGTGGTATTTGTATTTACCCGTGTCGTTGTCTTTCCCGGAGCCCTTTATTTCCCCACATGGCCTCGGTCAGTTGTCTGGTGTCCTTCCCTTTCCTGCCGCAGGGCCCCCTTTAGTGCTTCTCATGGGGCTGGGCTCATGGGGACAGAGTTCTGCAGCCTGTGTTTATCTGGGAATTGTCTTAATCTCTCTTTCATTTTTGAGAGACTGTTTTGCCAGATACAGAGCTCTTGGTTGGCAAGTTTTTGCTTTCAGCATTTTAAATATGTCCTTTACTGCCTTCTCGCCACCATGGTTTCCGATGAGATGTCGGCACTATGGAGGCCCTTGTATGAGGCATGACGCCTCTTCCTGGAGGCTTTAAGAACTCTCCATCTTTAAGAACGTTCTTTAAGAACTCTAGCCTGACTATAACATGGCGTGGTGTGGGGCTATTTGGTTTATCCTGGTCTGAATTTGTTGAGAATCTTGGATGTGTTTATTCATGTCTTTCATTAATTTGGGGAATATTTCCTTCAATATTCTCTCTGCCCCTTTGTCTCTTTCTTCTTCTGGGCCTCTCACTCTGCATTTATTGGTACACTGATGGTATCTCACAATTCCTCAAGCTCTGTTTACTCTTCTTTATTCCTCCTTCTTTCTGTTCCTCAGACCAAATGATTTAAGTCGTCTTAACTTTGGGTTCTCTGATACTTTTCTTCTGCCAGCTCCAATCTTCCGTTGAACCCCTCTTGGGAACTTTTAATTTCTGTTACTATGGTCTTCATTTGGTTCCTTTTCATAATTTCCATCTCTCTATTGATATTCTGCATGTATCTCTTGTTTTCCTGATTTTCTTTAGTTCTTTGCTCATTTTCCTTTAGCTCTTTGAGATATTTAGGACCATTTTTTAAAAAGTCTTTATCTGGACTGTCCCAGTTCTGATCCTCCTTGTTGATGGCTCCAGTGTTTCATCTTCTTGCTGCCTGGGCCATCACTTCCTGTTTCTTTGTATGTTTTGTAATCTGTTATTGAAGCCTGGGCATTTTGTTATTTTAATGTGTGTTTCATTGAAATTGAGACTCTGAGGTATCTGCTCCTTAAGCTTGTATCCAGCTAGTGTTATGCCAGAGCTTTCTTTGGATGCCAGGCATTAACCAAGATAATAATAATAAAAATAAAAATAAAATAAGGAGAAAAAGAAAATATCTTCCCAGTCTTTGGAGGTTGACCTGTGCAAATGCTGTCCTTCAGGGATTATCCATATAATGAGTTTAGAGAATAGCTGCAGGCCAAAGCATAGGCCCACCTTGATCCTTTCTGTGCATGTGTCTCTTGTCTTGAGGATACATGTGTCACTCTAGGAATACCCCCATTTACACAGCTCTGAATGTCCCTTCTTCCCTCGGAAACAGTTTCCTCACGGTCCTGGGGCTGCACTGGAAGTCCTGCAGCCAGCAATCCCTTGCTCCAGCACCATGACTTGGCTGGTCTCCCACAGTGTTCTGTTTGGTGAGCCACCACCTATGCGCAGAGCAAATTCTGGAGTGGTGAGTCCCTCAGGGACTCCCAGCATGTGCACAAGGCTCTGCTCCCCCTGGAGACCAGACCAGGGCTTCGCACTGGAAGTGTGGGCCAGCCCCCATGCTAGGCCAGTGCTGGGTGAAGGAGGGCCCGGCCAGGGCACTGTCCTACCGCTTTGAAGTTACTCTTTTCTTGATTTGGCACTTACCCTGTTAGCTATTTTCTGGAACTTTGAGAAAGATATTTCTGCAAGTTCTTGCTGGTTGTTCAAAGTTTCTATGGGGTACAGAACCCTAAAGCTTCTCACTGCACCATCTTGACCCTCTATTATTTTAAACACATTTGCTACTGTTAAATTTTACAATTTTGTCTTTAGGTAACAGAATATTCAGGGGAACTGTGACTGAATTGGAGGAGTAACTAACATAGCCCAGATTTTATGTACATATAGAGAGCAAAAGGAAAGGTGTGTGTGTAAAAGAGAGAGAGACAGAGACAAAAAGCCAGAGACAGAGACTGTTGATCTTTGCAAATCCTCATTTTGGGGAGAGGGTGAAATCTGCATCTTGCTTGGTGGGAATATGGCATTGTGCTGTATGGAAGTTCACAGATGTGTAGAAGAAGGTGGGAGTCCTGAGTAGTTGGGGGGATGGACGGTGCCAGGTGAGCTATTATCTCGGCTCCAAATCCACCCTCCCACATTCAGCTATGGGATGCTGCAAAGAGCATTTCTACTCGGCCAACTGGCATAGACTCTGCCACTAAGGGGCCCTGGAGGGAGACTGAGAGGCTGGAGGCGGAGGGAGGGAGTTGCTCTTTCCTGCCTGCTTCCCTGCTGCTTTTTTTCACTTCTTGTTCCTGTGTCATGTCATCCTGGTGCCGCCTCTTCACCCTAGCAGCGGGAGGTCATTCCGTGGCAACAGCTGCATGCAGTTTTCAGTTGCAGGGTCAGCTTTATCATGCCTGATTAGAAGCGTATATCTTCTTGTTCATTTGTTTTTATATTGTGAAAAAGGACATATATACAAAAAAGCAATACATTTCAAAGTATACTGAAACAATTAGTTATAGAACCAATTTCAGAGTTTGGTATGGGTTACAGTTCCACAATTTTAAGTTTTTCCTTCTGCCTGCTCCAAGACACAGGAGACTAAAAGAAATATCGATATAATGATTCAGCAGTCATACTCATTTGTTAAATCCTGTCTTCTCTGTTGTAACTCCAACTTTTCCTTTGATCTTTCTCCCAACTTTTAGGGATATTTGGGCTATGTTCATTCTAACTTTGTCATGTTGGAAGGGGCTGTCGACAATATGGGAGAGGGGGATGGAATTACTTGATGTTCTGGAGAGGCTGGCCCCTGTGGGTTTCAGGATTTATCTGTGCTAGGATCTGGAGGTTGTAGGTTTCTAGAAAGTAATCACAGTGCGTGGGACCTTTGTCGAATTTCAGATAAAGCCCTAGGTGTTCTTTAGGTTTGGCAGTAATGGTTTTGATTGGTGTTTGGTAAACCATGATAAATAGTAATATCTACCTGAAGCTTGCATAAGAGTAGCCTCCAGAGCAGCCTCTTGACTCTATTTGAACTCTTTCAGCCACTGATACCTTAGTTGTTACAATTCTTTCCCCTCTTTTGGTCAAGATGGCATTGTCAATTCCATGGTGCCAGGGCCAGGCTCATCCCTTGGAGTCATTTTCATTTGTCTCAAGGGAATTTCTAATTTCTCTTGTGATTTCATCTTTGAGTCACTTAAAAGATGAAACTAGTTGTTTAAGAGTGTATGGTTTAATTTCCACATATTTGTGAGTTTTCCAGTTCTCCTTCTGTTACTGATCTTTTTCATTCCATTTGTGTGATTTCAGTGTTTTAAAACTTATTGAGACTTGTTCTGTGGCCTAACACGTGCTCTGGAGAACGTTCCATGTGTACTTCAGAAGACTGTGTGTTCTCTGTTGGTGGTGGAGGGTTCTGTGTCTGTCTGTTAGGTCTAATTGGTTTAAAGTCCTCTATTTCCTTGTTATCTCTCTAGGTGTTCTCTCCATGGCTGAAGTCTCCAACTATTACCGCAGAACTCTGCCGGGTAACTTGTATTTTAGTGGACTGCATTCTCAGACCTGGACAGCAGAGGGCGCTCTGAGACCGAGAAGGACCTGAGCAGACCCATCTAGAAAATGGTACCATGCTTTCTCCCTGGAGCCTGTCCAGAGGGCAAGAGATGAACTGCACATTTTCCCTCACATCGTCCTCCTCACGCTTTTCTTCTCGTAGCAGCACTTCACGTACAGGCAGAGGACTTTTGGGATGGGTTTCTGGCCAAATCCATTACTCACAAGATAGCCGCTGCCATTTCCTGTCCCCAGCGCCCCTTCTGTCTTCCTGGGGAGCTCTTTTTGCAGGCTGGGCACCCTGCTGCAGGTGCACGCTCTGCAGGCCGGAAGCTTCCTGTCCCTACTAGGGACTCTTTATGTGCACTTTGGGCACTGACCCTGAAGGCAAAATGCACAATGGACAAGCGTTCGCAGCTGGAAGACGTGCCCTCGAGAGCCATTTGCTCGTAGTTTCTGGCGTTCCTGCCCCCCTCCCCCCGCCCCAAAGTGCACAAGGACTTTTGTAGATGTCGCTGGCACAGGGGTTAAGTATGTGGTCAAGGGCACAAACAGACTGGGTTTGAGCTCCGGCTCCCTGGCTCCCGTGTGTCACCTCTCACTGCAGCCTGTGAGGTGCTTGGCTACCCACCCCACCCCATTTCACAGACCCAGGCATGAAGCACAGAGAGACTGTGTGCTGGACCAAGATCACACAGCTAGTAAGGGCGGACCCTGTACCCGCATGCAGTCAGCCGAGCCGCTGCCTTTGCTTGAGCACCTGGCACGGTGCAGGCACGGGGTGGGTGTCCGTGAGTGCTCATGGCATGAAGGGACTTGTCCGAGCCCAAGAGGGGGTCACCCTCTCAGGGCCTTTGCAGCTGCGTCCTCACCGTTAGCCTTTTGCCCTGTAACAGCCACCTTTCTACAGAGAATCCAAAGCCACAACAAAAGCAGCCGAAACTCAGACCCTCCATGCCCTCAGGCTGCCGGTGGCCTCCTGAGCTGTCGTGCTATGGAACTGAATGGTGTCCCCTGGAAGACCTGTTCAGGTCCTCAGCCCTGGTCCTGTGGATGTGAGGCCATTTGGAAATAGGGTCTTTGAAGATGTTATCAACTGAAATGAAGCCAAATTAGATTAGGGCGGGCCTGGACCCTATCAGAAGAGGAGAGGAGGCCCAGGAGGGGAGAACGCTGTGAAGGGACAGCCAGAGAGGAGGGGAGAACGCTGTGAAGGGACAGCCAGAGAGGAGGGTGCCGTGCCGGGCGACGCTGGAGGCTGAGACTGGAACAATGCCACCACCAAGAACCAGTGAGAGGCAGGGACAGATCCCCCCACCGACTCTAATTTTTTTTTTTTTTTACATGGGCGGGCACCAGGAATCAAACCCGGGTCCTCGGGCTTGGCAGGCAAGCATTCTTACCTGCTGAGCCACCGTGGCCCCCCCCACCCCCGGACTCTAGAGGGGGCGCAGCCGTGCCAACACCCGGAGTTTGGACTCCTGGCCTCAGAACTGTCAGTGGACACGTTCTGCCGTTAGAGCCGCTCGCCCTGTGGTGCTATGCCGCGACAGCCCCGGGATGCTCACGGCACCCCCCGCAGGCAGGCCACCCCGGGATCCCAGCTGGAAGATGGTTGCCGGATGTAAGGGGTGCAGTGGGCGCCCCGGGCAGGAGTGTGGGTGAGCGGGTGAAGCAATGTGCGCACCCTTTAAGAAGCCGATGGAAGGCTGGGCTGCTGTTCCCAAGAATGCACACCTGAGGCCCTCCCCGTCCTGCCCCCCCTGCGGCAGGCCTGACGCTGGGGTGACCGAGCCGGCGGGGGTTCGGCTTCCCCAGCACTGAAGTCCCTGCCCCTGGCAGTGCCATTTAGCTGATGGAAGCACCAACTTCGGTGGTGGAAAGTGGCTCTCATGTCACAATGTTGTAACTTATTGAAAAAGCTGAAGAAAGGACATTTATGTTGTCCCGATAAAGCCAGTACAGAAAGAAGACAAATACAAGACACACAGGGCACCTGGCCACCTCCACATCCTGGAACCCCCAGGCCCAGGTAGGGCAAGGGGTTGTTTGCCCCCCACACTAGTCTTTGCTGAGGAGGCTTGTTTTAGGAGGAAATTCATGTCGACACAGGCCTTAACTCCAGGTTCCTCAAACCAGGCTGCATTAAATAATTACAATCATCTGGAAACCTTTCCACGGCACTGATGCTTGGGCCTCCCCCAGCGGCCTCTGTAGGTTAAGATAAAAGCTCCCCAGGTGGCTCTACACAGACCCACACCATGCCTGGGTCCCAAATTGCCTAATCCTAAATCATCTGGAATTGGGTTGAAAATGTAGATTCCTCAGCATCTCCAGGGGAGGGAACTGGGAGGTGCCTGTAGGTGCTCCCTGAGGCCAGGCGGGGCTGGGAGGCACTGCGGGGTGAGGTAGGGGAGACCCTAATGTTGGGCTCCCATAGATGCAGGAGCTGCCCTGCCAGGGCCCACCTGCCTGCCCGCACTTGGACACGGCCCTCCATGCACCAGCGGTGTGACCTCCAGCAGGTGCTCAGTCTCATGGGGCCTTGGCGTGCTCGTCAGCGCAGCAGGGATCCCCGTGGTGCCTGCCTCGTGGGGCAGTGTGAGGGTTTAATGTGACAGTGCGTGGAAGCCTGTGGCCGCAAAGGGGATGAGTGGTAAGACGCAGCCAGGGAGCGTCAGCCGCCACCATCACCTCTGAGCGCAGGGCTGCCCCATCTGAGCTGCAGGCCTCTAAGGACGCCTCTAGAAGCGTAGGCCCATGGAGCGAGGAGGCTGGCCCCGGAGAAGTGGCCTGCATGCCTGTGGATTACTTTGTGTGAGACTTCGCCAGCTGTCTTAGTTTCCCCAGCTGCTGAACCAAATACCATGCATTGGTTGGCTTTTATGGCCAGAATTTATGGGCTTGTGGTTTCGGGGTTAGAACAAGTCTAAAATGGAGACATCAGCAAGGTGATGCTTTCTCCCCAAAGGCTGTGGTGTCCTGAGGCTGGCCATCGGCCACCCTGGTCCGTGGCTCTTCTGTCATGTGGCAGTGCACAGGGCGACCTCCTCTTTTCTCCGGGTTCTGCCGACTTTCTGGCTCCTTCCGGTGCCCACTCTAAGGCCTCCAGTAGCAGGATCCAGTACAGTGCACCATGCCTTCACTAAGAGTAACACACTTAGACGGTCCTCTTTCCCGTGGGTTCACACCCACAGATGGAGTAGGAGCACTTTTCCTGGGGTTCAACCTCCCACACTCGGTGTGTGTGTTGGAGGGCCCAGGGGATGGTTGTCAAGGTAAACAGGGAGGCTGCAGCTGAGTTTTCTCAGGTGAGAGCCCGTGGGGAAAGCCCCTCCTCCCGCCACCCTCACCTGGCCCCCAGCCGTGGCTCAGCAAGAGTCACCTGGAGCCACCAGGGGCCAGGGAGAGTCCCTTGCTGAGTGATGTCAGACACTCTCGCATTTCATGGCCAAGTAGAAGTTCTTCTCATGATCAGCGGCAACAGCGGGTTGGAGAAATGGCCTAAATGAAGGTACTGCCTCTGTGTAATGGCAATCCCACTTGTGTCATGTTGGGGAAAAGATCCCATCACACAGACATCGGTCTCCCCTCTGACTTATGAAAACCCCAGGGGTGCAAATACAAAATGGAAAGAACACACGAATTCAAGGATGTCACACCTAAAAGCACTCATGTGAGCTGTGCTTCCCACACGTCATTTAATGCGGGATTATAAATCCAGGAGCACGCCCAGCCTTACCCCCAGCAGAGCTGTGTGCAGGGAATGGAAGGGACCCTTTCTCGGCTTGCCTTGTGTGACCTGATACCTTTAAAACATTGTCCCTGGTTTCAGTCCAGTGTGGCCAAGAGGGCCCACTTCCCCGTGGAATGTCACGTTACAGTTTGCATTAGTCAGAAAGACAGGCAAGCGAATGTTCAGTGGTTGAGAAGGAAAACTCACATGGGTGTGTGTGTGAATGTATTTTTAATTTTTTGAGTGTGCTTTCTAGGATTGATTAATAAAATTACACACATGGCACCTGGAAGTGGGTTCTCTGAGCCTGGTTTTCAGCGTGTATCAGCTACCTGCTGGGCAAGGTTGAGTCTTAGCAGCACCGAGGCGCGTGGGGCTGGCTGTCTTCTCCCAGCAGGACGTGAGGTGGCGCCAGGGCTCCGTGTGGGTCCCCAATCCACTGCCGGGGTGCTTCTCTCTGGGGGCCCCCTGAAAGGCTGGGCTGGCAGGGTGGCACTCTGGATTCCGGGGCGGGGTTCTGAGCTGTCCTGCCACGTGTGCGAGGTTTCTCTCAAACTCTCGGGTGTGATTTTTAAAAATTCATGGGAATTTTGCATCTTGCTCCATAACACTGCTGTAAAATCATTTTCACAAATGAAAAGTAAAGTTTACGGCCCAGGAGGATGCGCTCACCCCTGAAGCCCCCCCGACACTGCACTCGGCCCCTCTGCCGACGCAGAAGCTCAGGGCTGGGTGACTGGGCCACTGTCTCCCCCTTGGTTCATTTCCTCTTTGATGCTGAGCAGGACATTTGCCCTCGGGGTCCAGGCGAGGCAGGGTCTCATTGCCCAGGACATTTCATCTTATTTCAGAGGGGGCATGAACAGATTATCCACCAGCGATTTTCCACTCTTCCTAAGACGAATGTTACGTAACAGAGCTGAAAGTTATCTGAGCCACTGTGTGAAAGATCCACTTGAGAAATGGGGAAATAGAAACTCAGCGAAGCCGGGGCCGGCGAGGAAGCAGCGCCGCAGGGGTGGCTGGTGCCCAGCTCTTGGCTGCCCTGGGGGTCACCCTCTTTGTGCCTCATTTTCCCCACCTGGAAGGGCGATAATACAGGACCTCCAGCCACTGGGCAGCTGTGAGGCTCGTGAGCGAATATGAGAAAGTGCCTGCAGCTGGGACCGGCTCAGAGTGTTGCCCAACAGATGGTGACTGTTGGCCTCGTCACACCTGTGCGGCAGCATGGCCAAAACCCACGCGCGCTGCTGCCCAAGCCAGGGCTTCTCCAGTCCAATGGCAGCATCTCCAAACTCAAAATACCAGGGCTTAGAGGGAAAAAAAAATTTCCAGAGGACTTCCCAGGGTTTTCTTATTTTGACGCCCTTTACGCTCTCAGAATAAAGTACCTGAGTCCAGGTGCCGTGCCCTTGCCTGCTCATGATACCACCTGTGCTGGGCTGGCAGTTCTCAGCTGGCTGGAAGGACCCTGCCTGTGATGTTTTGGCTTTGCCCTTTCTCTCCACCCAACCAAGCACCACCAGGATAGAGAATGTGCTCAGCCTAGGCAGAAAACAGGTTTAACATCCAAATATAACAGCCTGGAGTCCTGCTTCCAATCCTGGGCTCTACAGACATATGCAGTGATGGCGGAAGGAGATGGCTGTGGGCGCAGCTGTTAGTGTCTTCAAAGCCACAGGGATAAACAGGGCATGTGTACTTGGCCGTCATTTTTAGTCAAAGTTTTGGGGAAAAGTTCTTGTTGTTTATAAGCAAGCAAACATGGATATACTGTGGGATAGAGTGAAAACCTCAAGTCAATTTTAAAGATAAAGCATGTGACTTCAGAGAAGTTTGCATCTGGGAGCCAGTTTGCACTGCTCTTGGGAGGGGATTATTCTACTCTGCTTGAGAAACTTGAAGAATAAGTCAGTCAACAGCACATCTTTATTGA